>NC_087349.1:92482512-97482512 GCF_030014295.1 Loxodonta africana
TATGCTCAAGGCCATTGTTGCGGCCACTGTGTATTTGTACTACCTTCCAACTTAGGGGGCTCCTTGTCCAGTACTATATCAGACAATATTCTGTTGTAATCCTTAGGGTTTCACTGGATAACTTTGGGGGACAGATAGGCAGGGCTTTTTTCACAGTCTGTCTTAATCTAGGAAGAAAGGAAGCTATGCCACCAGTTTTTCAAATACCAGCAGGGTCAGCTAGGGTGGGCAGGTTTCAGTAGTGCCTTCAGACTAAGATCTGTGGAGGATGGTTTGGAAACAGGGAGCTGGAGGCCTCTCCTAACATCAGCTACATCCACAGCCCTGTGAGACTTAGCTGTCCCGTAGTTCTTTGTGCAAACACTACCTTGGTCTACTGAAGGGTCACCAAAAGTTCCAGAACCCCACACCAAGGTCTGTTCTGCCACAGCACTGCTCCCAAGAGCACCATCTCTACAAAGGACAAGACCAGGAAACTCAAGCAACTGGCATTGGGAATTATGTTGTACAGCGACTTGTTGGGGACACTGTATTAGTTTCCTAGGACTTCCATAACAAATTATCACAAAACTAGGAGTCTTGAAACAACAGAAATTTGTTCTCTCACAGTTCTGGAAGCCAGAAGTCTGAAATTAAGGTGTTGGCAGGGTGGGTTCCTTCTGGAGGCTCTGAGGGAGAATCTATTCCATGCTTCTCTCCTAGCTTCTGGTAGTTGCCCGCATTCCTCAGCATGTAGCTATATCTCTCCAATCTCTGCCTTCATCTTGCCACAGCCTTCTTCTCTGTTTGTCTTCACATGGCTTTCTCCTCTACATCTCTCACTTGGCCTTCTTGTCTGTGCCTTTTCTTCTTCTAAGGACACCTGTCATTGGATTGAGGGACCACACAGATAGTCCAGGATGATCTCATCTCAAGATTCTTAATTACACCTGCAACAACCTTTTTTCTAAATAAGGTCACACTCATAGGTTCCACATAAACATATGGCTTTTTTTGGGAGAGGGGTCCTGTTCAACCCACTAACAGGTCCCTGGATGGTGCAAATGGTTTGCGCTCGACTACTCTCCTAAGGTTGGCAGTTAGAAGCTACCTAGCAGCACCATGGAAGAAAAGCCTGGCTATGTGCTTCCATAAAGATTACAGCAAGGAAATCCTATGTAGAAGTTCTACTCTGTAACACGTGGTATTGCCCTGAATCGGAATTGACTCAATAGCATCAGTTTTTTTTTTTTTTTCCACAATTCACTACAGACTCAAATCACAATATACTCTCCTTGTGAGTTATATTGGACCATGCAGAAGAGTCTGGATTAGAATAAAGAGGCTTGAGCAACCTCTTTACCTCTCTCACTTATGCTCACACCAGAATCTCATCTCTATTTCCTATCCAGTGGCTAGAAGAGGCATGTCTGAAGAAGAGCCAGACAGCCATGGAGAAGTGAGAGTAAGACTCTGCCTCAATGTCGAGGCCAGGGTAATTTCTACAAACCACCCCAAGCCTTGTCTGTCAGGTCTTTCTTAGTTCACTAACTATAAGTGAACAAAATAAAGAAGAAAAGAAATCATCATTTTGTTATCATCATCACCAACATCATTGTCTTAGTTATCTAGAGCTGCTGTGATAGAAATACTACAAGTGGATGGTTTTAACAAAGAGAAATGTATTCTCTCACAGTTTAGGAGGTTAGAAGTCTAAATTCAGGGTGCCAGCTCTAGGGGATGGCTTTCTCTCTGTGTCAGTTCTAGGCGAAGGTCCTTGTCATCAATCTTCCCCTGGTCTAGGAGCTTCTCAGCACAGGAACCCCAGATCCAAAGGAAGCGCTCTGCTCCTGGCACTGTTTTCTTGGTGGTATGAGGCCTCCCTGTCTCTCTGCACATTTCTCTCTTTTATATCTCAAAAGAGATTGATTTAAGACGCAATCTTATCTTGTAAACTGAGTCCTGCCTCATTAACCTAACTGCCCCTAACCTCACTGCATTAACATCATAGAGGCAGGATTTACAACATATAGGAAAATCACAACAGAAGACAAAATGGTGGATAATCACACAATACTGGGAATCATGGCCTAGCCAAGTTGACACACATTTTGGGAGGGCACAATTCAACCCATAATAATCATTATCATCATTAATGTTGTTAACATTATTATAATCAAAGTTTTTCTTATAATATTCCTTTCTTACTTCAAGGTCAACATTACTGACACAAAGTTAAGTGTGCTAGTTTACCCTGAGATGTCTGGAGAAACCTGTAGCTTTCTGTTGGTCCAACTTGAATTTCTGTGTCTATACTTTCTCAGGAAACCCTGGTGGCATAGTGGTTAAGTGCTACTGCTGCTAACCAAAAGGTCGGCAGTTCAGCTCCACCAGGCGCTCCTTGGAAACCCTATGGGACAGTTCTACTCTTTCTATAGGGTGGCTATGAGTCAGAGTCAACTCGATGGCGATGGGTTTTTGGCTTATACTTTCTCAAGCGGCTGTGATGATGGAATGACATTGTTGTTATTTCTCCTTTGCTTTCTTGCTCCACATATTTGTAGTTGGGGTGAAAAAAACAAAAAAACCCATTGCTATCAAGTCGATTCTGACTCATAGAGACCCTGTAGAATAGGGTAGGGCTGCCCACAGGGTTTCCAAGGAGCTGCTGGTGAATTTGAACTGCTGACTTTTTGGTTAGCTGCCATAGCTCTTAACACTGTGCCACCAGGGCAGGCTAAATAGTCAGTGTCACCACTCATGGGACCCTCCCATGACCTGTGGGGAACCTCATCTCATCCAGTTCTCAGTGCTCACCAGAATAAAATGATGAGCTGACAGCTTGTTGCCCTTAATTGCACCCCTCTTCCCTGTTCTTTCATATCCTCTTTTAATGGGAAGAGCATCTATTGGGATAAAAGAGTGACTTCCTTCTTGGAACCTGAGTTAGCAAATGACTCCCCCATTGTTACGTATTCTGGGAAATAAGGGCTCCTGACATGCCAGTTAGTCACTCATTGCTCAGTACCATCTAATGGAGTTTTTCTTTGTTCTTGATTCTGAGTTTAGGACTATGTTTTGGGAAGTTGAAGGAACTTGTGAGATGTCTGACCTTTGAAGAAATGGAATGATACCCTACTTTTCCATAAGGCTACTCTTCAAATCACCAAATGTCCTGGGTACATAGTAAAGTCGCTGTGATGGGGGTTGATTATAACCTAAATAGGATTAGTGTCACATTAGCCTTAGCAGAAACTTGACATGGGAGAGTCAGGGTAACATATTAGAAAGAGCACTCGACTGAGATTTAGAAGACTTCTTGGTACAAGTGTTTCTATTTATTGGCAACATGGTTTAAGTTTTTATCTTCCTTTCTTTCTTATTCACATCAATGCTGAATCTTCAAGTGAGGTTTTAAATGAAATTCTTGAAACCTGTAAAGTGTGATCCATATGTAGGATGCTATTGTATATAGTTATATAAAATGAAAGCAGTATACGTGCAGCTCTGAACTTACTTTCTTGGCTTCTTAGATAATATAGAAAATTAGAAGTCAACATTAACTCATATGGACAGGTAGGTGAAGTAGAAAACAAGCTCATGTGGAGATGGAGGGAAGCCATCCTTGAGCAGATGAATAATGATGGAGGGAAGCAGCTGGCAGTGGGTCATGTTATGTTCCTATTCCTTACTGATTCTGGCACAGCCTTCTTGCACCTCTCCAAGAAATTTAGGGACAAACACTTAAATATATGACAAAAAAAAGTAAAGGCATTTGAGGAGGATAATAGGATGACTTCAAGGTCAATTTTGTTGATTTTTTTTTTAAACCTTGGGGTTTCTTTCTTTGATTCCTAGGGCTGCTGTAATTAAATACCACAAGTGGGTTGCTTTGAAGAACATGAAATTATTTTCTCACAGTTCTGAAGGTTAGAAGTCCAAATCCAGGGCGACGTCAGGGCTATGCTCTCTCTCTGTCAACAATAGGTGAAGATCCTTTCTTGTCTCTTTCAGTTCCAGTAGCCCCAGGCGTTTCTTGGCATTCCTTGGCTTATAGATGGGTCTTCACATGCTATCTTCCCCCTGTGTGTGTATGACTCCCTTTCTGTTCCTCTTCCCCTTTTATAAGACACCACTCAGAATGGATTAAGATTAGAACCCACCATACTCCAGTACGACCTCATTTAATTTAACTGATAACAAAAAAAAAAATTGTGTTTCTAAACAAGATCACACTCACAGGTAAAGGTCTAGGACTTCAACATATTTGCGGGCGGGGTGGGTACAGTTCAATCCCTAACAATGTCCATTCACTTATGATTCGTATCATAAGACTCTGAAAGACTCTCAGAAATGTCTGAAACTCACTAATGTAGAAACCAGACCAGAAATTGTTCAAGGGTATGTAGAGGAGATTCTGAGATGCTCTGTAGTTCTGGTTTTTTTTTTTTATCTGTTTGTTATTTTGAATTACTAAGTGAGAGAACCTCAAGTGACATATGAGATAAACTCCTCTAAGCATCTCATGATCCACATGGTCAACCTGAGTTTCAAGACAGTGACTTCTCCCAGGTCCACTCTAGGTCTCTGCTGCTCAATAAAATGACTGTTGAATGACTCTGGGTCTCTGAGGATAAGATACGTCTTATTTATCTCTCCATCTCCAGTACTTAGACCAGATCCTAGCATATGGGAGCCATCCCCTGAGTGTTTTATTAATGAGTGAATAAAAATGCTTGGTACCATAGTGTAGGGAAAAGCTGGTGAAGGTAGGAAAATTTCAGAATTCAGTGGTGAACGGAGGACAAGGAATTGAAGGAAAACTCAGTGTGAAAGATACAGGCAAGGCTGGCTTCATGAATGTATGGCGTGTGCAGTCACACGGGGCCCTGTGCTTAAAGGACCCCAAGCTTAGTTTAATGCTCTGCTGTCACTGTCTTGAAATTCTTAATAATTTTTTAACAAAAGGCCCTGCATTTTTATTTTGCACTGAGCTCTGCAAATTATGTGGCCAGTCCTGGATATAGATGGTGGAAGTAAATCGGAAATTAAATATTTAGAAAATGTTTGGAAAGATGAAGTTGCACTTGAGGGTTACATCTGGATGAAAGTAAGATACTGAGTCTTTGGAATCTTTTTTTCATATGCTTCTCCTTAAATATAAACTGGTACATACCGTCATTTTGAATCCTTTTTTTTTTTTTTTTCAGGCCAGGAAGCGGGCTGACAAACTGGCCAAGGGCTGCAGTGAAATTATTGATTTCATTCTGTCAGATAAACATCAGTATAAGAGGTTTTCCACTGAGTCGGGAAACAAGAAATAGAAAAACATAACTCAACAATTGTTTGCAATGACAGATGACAGTGCAGGCTGTAATTATGATGGTTACGATGAAATGAACTGCAGCATGCGCTGAGTCAAATGTTTTACTTGTGTGGAACTTAACACCAATTTCATATTTATTTTTTGCTAATAACTGATTTTTATCTACTTCAGTACATGAATTAAAATTGTCATTAAGAATCTGAAATTTAACAAGTGATAAAATGGGCCTCATTTCTACATATTTGCCATTTTGTATGTAGACACACATATGCACTCATGTTAGTGGATGTATATATTTACAAAACACATATAAATATAGAAGAAGGAACATCATGAGCCAAGAATCTTGGAATGGGAAAGAACAAGATAAATTCTGGCCATTCACTGACAAAGGACTGGTTTCATGGTGGGAAGAGCACAAGTTTGATTTCAGAAGCACATGAAAAATTGAGTTTAAAATGTCTTTGAGATATCTAAAAGATGTAAGCAAGTGTTCTTTTGGACACATGCATTTGGAGATCAAAGGAAATGTCTGGACTGGACATATAAATTTGAAAGCCATCTGTGCATAATTAGTTATTGACTTCTTGGCCATGGGTGAGATCACCTGAGCAAAGAAAACATGAGAGAAGAAAAGAAGTCTGGGTCCAATCTTTGCAGAATGGGTAGACCTGATTATGCCATGACAGAGGGAGAGGTGGAAAGAAAACCGAAGAACACCAAGCACAGAAGCCAAAGGAAGAGATTATTTAAGAAGAAGAAATGGTCGATGGTGCCAAAAGCTACTAGCAAGTATCTAAGATGAGAAGAGCAGAAACATATTGATTAGACTGAGTAACATAGAGGTCACCAGTATGGTTGAAAGAGCTGTTTTGGAGGCAGACATCAAGCTGGGGTGGGTTGAGAAGAGAATGTGGTAATAATAGTGAAAAGGCACAGTCTCGCCATTGCTCCTTCTCTCACTCTCTCTCCTTCTCTTGTTCAAAGATACAAAGAATAAAGTCATGCAATTCTTCATTCTGGTCACTCACTGCTGAGAAGGCTTGAGATGTACTGCAAGGTGTCTTGGAAGAGTCCATTTTCCTCGGGGTTTGAGGGGAAAGGTAAGGCAGGAATGTGACATCCCTGAATTTCTAGTCCTGCTCCAAATTTTAGTCTGAGAGTGATGTTAGGAGTCAGGAAATTAGCTGAGTGAGTGGGATACAGTTCCTCCTTTTAAGAAAGCAAAGAGATTCTGGGCAACGTTGCTTTACAAAGCTGCATGCCTGCACTGAGACACAGAGCCAAAGGGGGGTATTCAGCAGGTGTATTTCTCCATGGGACACCAGGTGTCTGGTGAGCACTGTGGCAAGAGTCCTGGCATTAGTGCAAAGTTAAGAGTCCTTTGCTCCTGATTACTGCAAATGACCTGAGTCTATGGAAGATGGGGAGGGAGTACAGGGCTGCTTGGTCTAGGTCTTAAATTTAGACTTATGTTCCCATCTCTAACTGAGATAATAAATAGAGTCTGAAAAGTTCACTGACAGTATTGGGAAGAAGGCATCCTAAAACTGAAATTTTCTGTTCCATTCCCTACCACCACAAACAAGCTACTGGGTATGTCTGTGCCTCAGTTTCCTTGACTGAGAAACATGGATAATAGAGTCTACTTCATGAGGTTTTTGGAGAGATTAACTGAGATGGTATATGAAATGTGCTTTGAGAAGTACCTAGCATATAGTAAGCCCTCAATAAATGTAAGCTGTTCTTATTTTTATTACTACCAGACACTTGTGGACAGCATTATTTCTGGTGTAAAATACATTAATTTCTTAAATGTCAATATTTTCAATATACCATAATTTCTATGACCTTGTTTTGACATGTATTTTTTAGTATACTGGAACTTTAAAACAATCTTACTGATTGTGGTTGCTCACCACCACTGCACAACACATGACAAGGATCACTAAACAGGAATTGTGTATGAATATTGAATGTGAGAGGAAGAGGCAATGGAGAATTCTGTCTCTGTCTTCATAATTGCAAGAGGTCTCTTGAATATTGACCTTCTATTGTTCCTTAGGAGCCCTAGTGGCGCAGTGGTTAAGAGCTAAGGCGAGCTACGACTGCTAACCAAAAGGTTGGTAGTTCAAATCCACCAGGTGCTCCTTGGACACCCTTTGGAGCAGTTCTACTCTGTCCTATAGGGTCACTAGGAGTCAGAAAATCAACTCAACGGCAACGAGTTTGGGTTTTTTTTTGGTTTATCGTTATTTAAAAGGCACTTAATATGGTGATAAAATGATCTGTGCTGACGTTCTTGTCATTGTTTTTCAAACAATATGTACTGGTTGGAACAGTGTCTTCAGACATCTCACCATGTAGGTAAGGTCAACTCTTATCATGTTTGTAGGCAAACAGGACTGCTGGGGGTTGTTTTGTGAATTACTATATCAGAAATCAACGCATGGAATTGCAGCTCACAAGGGATATTAAAGTTTCAGTTGTTCAGACCTAGAGTTTGCAGGCGAAGGCTGGAGTCTATGGAAAAAATAGGGAAAAGATTTCACCTGATCTAGCTTGATGGTCAGACAGAAATTCCCATTTTTCATAGGAAAAAAAAACTGCTGAAAGAAAAGATTTATTATTGGACATAGTTATCTCAAACCAGACAAATTAATCTTTGGAAATTCAGAGTTCATAGACTGTGTATTTTAAGAGCAGCAACAGATTTGGTACCTTGTCATATTGTCAAGTAAAGGAAATGTTCACAATAAGTGATGATTATTTCTGAACATCAATTAATTTCTTCTAAACGTCATTTTTTTTATTGTGCTTTAAGTGAAAGTTTACAATTCAAGTCAGTTTCTCATACAAAAACTTATACACACATTGTTATATGACCCTAGTTTCTCTCCCTACAATGTGACAGCACACTCCTCCTCTCCACCCTGTATTCCCTGTGTCCTTTCAACTAGCTTCTGTCCACTTCTGCCTTCTCGTCTTACCTCTAGACAGGAGTTGCCCATTTAGTCTCAAGTATCTACTTGAGCCAAGAAGCACACTCTTCACCAGTATCATTTTAGGTCTTATAGTTCTGTCTAATCTTTGAAGAGTTGGCTTCAGGAATGATTTTAGTTCTGGGCTAACAGAGAGTCCAGGGGCCATGTCTTCTGGGGCCCCTCCAGTCTCAGTCAGACCATCAAGTCTGGTCTTTTTTACTAGAATGAGTTTTGTACCCTACTTTTCTCCCACTCCATCAGGAACTCCCTGTTGTGTTCCCTGTCAGGGTGGTCACTGATGATAGCTGGGCACCATCTAGTTCTTCCGGTCTCAGGCTAATGGAGTCTCTGGTTTATGTGGCCCTTTCTGTCTCTTGGGCTCATATTTTCCTTATGTCTTTGGTGTTCTTCATTCGCCTTTGCTCCAGGTGGGCTGGGACCAATTGATGCAGCTTTTTCTTTAGATAGCCACTTGCTAGCTCTAAAAGCCATTCTAAATATCTGAAAGACACAACCATCTTGGCATCCACACTGGACTGACAGGGGAACAAATATGGTGCTTAGCAAAGCTGTAGCTTCAGGCTATCGTGAGGAATTGGAGGAGGAAAAACTAGTTCAGAGTGAATGCCATAGAGAAAAATCCAGAGGCAGGTAGGTGCAGGTATGAGCAGTGAAGGAAGACAAGAACAGCTCCCATTTCCAGCCTCTGGGCTCGGGAGCTCTACTTTAACAGGGAGTTGTATGTAGTCTTAGGAATAATATTTACTACAATAGTTCCTAGGTGATAAAAACAGTTAACACACTTATCTGCTAACCTCAAGGTTGGAGGTTTGAGTCCACCCAGAGGTTTCTAAGAAGACAGCTCTGGCAATCTACTTTCAAAAACTCAGCCATTGAAAGCTCTATGGAGCACAGTTCTACTCTGACACACATGAGGTTGGAGTACACTAGATGGCAACTTGTTTAGAAAGGGGAAGATTACCAAAACCCAAACCCATTGCCGTCGGGTTGATTCCGACTCATAGTGACACTACAGGACAGAGTAGAACTGCACCATAGGTTTTCCAAGGAGCAGCTGGTGGATTTGAACTGTCGACCTCTTGGTTAGCAGTGTTATCTCCTAACCACTGCACCACCTGAGATTGGGGGGGTAGGAAAATAGCAACTTTATCCTGTGTGTTGGATCCTCCAGCACTCACTTTATATATTTTATTTACCCATAAGATATTTATTATATCTCTGTTTCACAAATGAGGAAACAAAGGCTCAGAGTGTGTATGCGACTTGTCCCAGGTCACACAGCTGGTAATTTGGCAAGACTGGGTGAGGGCTGGTATCAAATTCCCAATCTTTCTTCATAACGCAGGACCTTTTCTGCTCCGTCCAATCTGCCTCTCAGCTGCCCGCCTGGATCTCTCTTTCTAACAATACCAGGAGATGCTTTTTAACTAGAGAATTATAAAGACCAAAAAAAAAAAAATCAGAACCTACTGCCGTAAAGTCAATGCCGACTCATGGCGACCCCATGTGTTACAGAGTGGAAGTGCTCTATAGGGTTTTCTTGGCTGTGATCTTAATAGAAGCAGGTTGCCAGGCCTTTTTTTCCTGTGGTAGTGCTAGGGGGGTTCAAACCTCCAACCTTTCGGTTAGCAGTTGAGCGCAAACAGTTTGCACCACCTTGGGACCGATATTATAAAGACAGATTCAATGAAAATGAATCCGCGTCATGGGATAAGAGCTACCTGCAATTTGCTCTTCAATTAACCTAAGTGTAATCATTATATTCCTGCTGACATTATTTGCCATTTCTGCTGCATTATAGTTAATTAGTTAATTGACTGATATCTAGCTTGGTTGAGAAAGAGAACGATGGTTTAGCAAGTTAAAAATATTTAGAGGAAATAAGAGGGAATGAAAATAAGAAATGAGAAAAAGTTAAAGAAAGGACCACTAAAAACCAGTTGCCATGGAGTCACATTTTATGGTGACCTCATGTGTGTCAGAGAACTGTTCTCCATAGGACTGATTTTTCGGAAATAAATCCCCAGGCCTTCCTTCCAAGGTGCCTCTGGGTGGACTGGAACCTTCAGCCTTTAGGTCAGCAGTGGGGCGTAGTAGATGTTTATACCACCTCGGGACTCAGTGGTTCTTGTTAACACTTGGCTGGGGATGCGGTTTTGCTCTGTCTGGTGTTGGGCCTTTTCTTTTATTGTCCAAATTCCATGGATACTCTTGCTTGGGTTCCACCTGGTGCTTATCACACACCCAGTGGCAGTCAGTTCAGGGATGGTTGCTTCCTGCTTCCTTAAACTGGACGCTTTTTTTTTTTTTTTTTTTAATTTTTATTGTGCTTTAAGTGAAAGTTTACAAATCAAGTCAGTCTTTCACACAAAAACTTATATACACCTTGCTACATACTCCCAATTGCCTCCCCCAATGAAACAAATGAGACACCCTGCTCCCTCCCTCTGTTCTGTCTTTTCGCATCTATTCTGCCAGCTTTTAACACCCCCTCCACCCTCTCATCTCCCCTCCAGACAGGAGATGCCTGATCCAAGAAGCTCACTCCTCACCAGCATCCCTCTCCATCCCATTGTCCCGTCCAATCCCCATCTGAAGCGCTGGCTTTGGGACTGGTTCCTGTCCTGGCCAACAGAAAGTCTGGGGACCATGACCACTGGGGTCCTTCCAGTCTCAGTCAGACCATTAAGTCTGGTCTTTTGATGAGAATTTGAGGTCTGCATCCCACTCCTCTCCTGCTCCCTCAGGGGTTCTCTGCTGTGTTCCCAGTCAGGGCAGTCATCAGTTGTAGCCGGGCACCATCTAGTTCTTCTGGTCTCAGGATGATGTAGTCTCTGGTTCATGTGGCCCTTACAGTCTCTTGGGCTCATAATTATCTTGTGTCCTTGGTGTTCTTCATTCTCCTTTGGTCCAAGTGGGTTGAGACCAATTGATGCATCTTAGATGGCTGCTTGCTAGTGTTTAAGACCCCAGATGCCACTCTTCAAAGTGGGATGCAGACTGTTTTAATAGATTTTATTATTCCAGTTGACCTAGATGTCCCCTGTAACCATGGTCCCCAGGCCCCTGCCCCTGCTACGCTGGCCTTCGAAGCGTTCAGTTTAACTGGATGCTTATTGCCAACAGTAGAGGATGGTCAGTATTAGCTGAGAAAATAGACCAATAGTTCCCGTTTTCCCCTAAAAACTGTTAAAATACTGTCTTAGCTCATTTCAATGGATATGTATAAACATTTTTGCATAGTTGAAATTCTACTGTATACATAATTTGATATTCTGTTTTATTTTCACTCGATATTGTATGGTTATAGAATGCAATTCTGTGAAAACAATTTAGGGAACAAATTTATTTCATTTTTTATATTTGTGAAGCAAATATACTCATGCGGTAGACAACCCAGGAGTACACAAGAACATGGTTTCTGCCTACCCATGCTGGTCCCCATCTTATTCCCGGCACACTTTGTCAACATGCCCACTGGCCCTTACTGCTCTGGTCAGAGGACCTTTTGCTAATGGGGTTCATCTCTGTCTCTCTCTGTGGCCTGTCCCTGCTGCCACTATACTCTGAGTTGCTGCAATGGGGTGGAAGTGCTTGTACACAGCTTTCCTTGATCTAAAATGGATTCCCTCCCTGGCCAGAGACATTTCTGCTTTGATATATATGTATATATATATATATAAATTTTTTTTATGTATGTATTAGGTATGTATTATGTATGTATGTATATGCATATATGTACATATATGTATAAAAAAACCCAAACCCATTGCTGTCCAATCCATTGCAGCTCATAATGACCTATATATGTATATATACACACACACATATATATATAGTTTTGTCTAACTCTTATGAAATACTCCACTCTCCACCACTCCCCACCACAGCTGGGACAGATCCCCCCCTCCCCCCCAGGCAGCTGCTACAGGCCACTTCTACCACTTGGCCATTTTATATTGGTTGTATAACTGTGCCTGTAAGCTCGTGTGCATGGAGATAGCATGGGATCCATCCAGACACCACGTCCATGGAGGCTGATAAAAGCAAACTCTAATGACAACAAGACACCCCAGGCTCTGCCCAGGCCCTCCAACCACTAGTCCTGGCTCTTAGGCCCCTGGTTTCTGGTTCTAGACTCTGTGTCTGACTTGGCAAGCTGCTTCTGGTCTCCTTTATCATCTTTCCTGTCTTTACTTCCAGTTCTTTGGCCAGTTCATGCCTGCGACTTCAATTGTTGTCTGTTACCATGTAAGTAGCCTCCATCCTCACCTCATGGCTATACAGAATTTTAGTTCTGGCCAGAGTAATCCCATTTCCCCCTTCCTCCTATTAGGATGGAGCAGATCCCAATGTTTTCTCTGTTAAGGTTATTGAGACCCTCATAATCCACCCTGGGATAAAGCAAGAGGCCCAGTCATTCTCGCTGCCCACACCTGGGGAACTCAGTGTGACAGGAAGAAAAGATGGCCACTGTCATTGTGCAGAGAAGACTACATTAGCCACTGCTTAAAGGGCCACCAACACTTAGAGTAATTCTCAGGTAAACCAATTGTTGCTGAGTCAATTTCAACTCATGTTACCCTATATGTTTCAGAGTAGAACTGCATTATAGGGTTTTCATCACTATAACCTTTCAGAAGCAGATTGCCAGGCCTTTCTTCCAAGGTGTCTCAGGGTAGATTAGAGCTGATAACCTTTCACTTAGTAGCTGAGCGATCAACCATTTGCACCACTCAGGGACTCCTAATTCTTGGGTAGCTCCAGTAAATTCCCTGTCTCCCAAACCCAAGAGGTAGGAGTGGAAAGGGTGTGCAGGCTTTCCCTACAGCCAGGACCTGTTCTGTTATAGAATAAGGCAAAATCCATGGCCTCTCTGTGAAAATGTTCTGACCAGCCTCCCTTAGGGTGTAGGGCTGGTCAGCTCATTACCACAGAACTCTTCCAGCTGCCAGCAGCACACATTCTCAGAAGGCTTCAGAGGAGCTGGGATGGTCCTCATCTCTCTCATTCACTGACAGTGTGAGCAAAACGGGAAACCTTTCCAGAAAGCAGTTGGAATCAAAAACTACAATGCTCTAGAAAAACTTTGCACATGACATTCTACTTCTAGGAATTTATCCTTTAATTATTGGACAAGTGAGCAAAGGAGCAACCGTAAGAATGCTTATGGCAGAGTTGGCCATAAAGTCAAAGAGAATTAAAGAAAAGGAGAAAAAAAGAAAATTTAATGTCTTATACTACAGAATGGTCATATAAACCATGGTCCATCTATAAATGAAATATCATGCAATTAAAAAAAATGATTCTGTGGTTACTAACAGGAAAATGAGGATCCCTGGTGGTGCGGTTGTTAACCACTCGACTTCTAATCAAAATGTCAGGATTTGAACTCACCAGCTGCTCTGTGCAGAAAGATGTGGCCATCTGCTTCTGTAAAGATTACAGCTTTGGAAATCCGATAGGGCAGTTCTACTTGTTCCATAGGGTCGCTATGAGTCAGAATCGACTCGGCAACCACAGGTTTAACATGGAAAATATTCTTGTTATATTGCTAAATTCGAAAAAGCAGGTTAACCAATAGTATCCTTTTAAGGATATGTACTAAATGTTAACAGTGGTTATCTGTGGGCGGTGTGATTTCAGGTGACTTTTAAAAATTATTTTCGTTTATATGCTTTTTAAAAATCATCTACAAGAACGTGCATTACCTATGTAATTAAAAATAACAGTCAAAAAGGACAGTGACTATTTGAGTAACTGAACCTGCCAGTCATTTTGATCTTGGTGTTTTTTATGTATGAGGTGAAAAGCGCCATTGGGAACCAGCCATATCGTCCTGACTTTGACACAAGGCTCATTCCCAAAATCAGAATGAGCAGGGAAATCTGGAAGGAACATCATATTTGCCAGACATTACCTCATATAAATCCTTGGTGTTGGCCCACACCAGAAGCCCCACCTGGGGGCCAATTAGCTGAGTCATCTGCACAGCACCACGCAGAGGGCAACCAAGAAAATTCAATGGTTCTTTTAGCTCTTTAGCTTTTTTTGTGCTCGGAGGAGCCTTTTCTGATCTCAGGAAGAGAGCAGCAGTTGTCACTCAGTCCACTAATGCCCAACCCTTTGCCTACGATGACATACCAAGCCTAGGAGGACTACCTGAAAAAAAAAAAAAATTTTTTTTTTTTTTGAAGGCTTGCTAGAAGTGCAGTTTAACGGGCTCCTTCCCAAATGGAATCAGAATCTCTGAGGGCAGTGCCTAGGAATCTGAATTTTAATAAGCTCCTCACATGACCTTTATTCACACTGAAAGTTGGGACGCAGCTAGGTCACCCCCCACGGCCCCCCTCTCCCTACGCCTTTATAAGCTCACCCCCTGCTGGACTCATTTCTGCTCTTACCTATTGAGGGGATGGAGTTGTCGGCTATTCAGACCAGCTGATTTTCACCAAGGACTTTATGAATTCTTCACTCATTCTAGACACTGGTGACAAATGAATGAGTCTCGGGCACCACTCCCCAGGAGATTGCAACTAGCGGGGATGCAGGCAGTAACACATTGTTGCTGTACAATGTGATAGAACTATTAGCGGAGGGACAAACACCAAGGCGTGACGTCATCTCAGGCAGCGAGGGCATGGAGTTAAACGACAGGATCCTTTTAAGGGTATGAACTAAAGGTTAACAGTGGTTATCTGTGGGCGGTGTGATTTCAGGTGACTTTTAAAAATTATTTTCGTTTGTATGCTTTTTTTAAATCGTCTACAAGAACGTGCATTACCTATGTAATTAAAAATAACAGTCAAAAAGGACAGTGACTGAGTGAGTGAACCTGCCAGTCCTTCTGATCTTGGTGTTTTTTGTGTATGAGATGAAAAGCACCATTGATAAGAAAACCCGTGTGCTTGCACCATGGACTACAGAGAAAGCAAGGGGCTCTGGAGTCAATGGGAGAGACAGATTGGCCCATTTTACAGCTGAGAAAAGAGAGGAATTTGGATCTAAAGTAATTTGTTTATGTTTATTAGAGATATTAAACCAAAAAACCAAATCAAACCCGTAGCTTTCAAGTCATTTCTGACTCATAGCAACTGTATAGGAAGGACAGCATCAACCGGCAGTGTTTGCTGGCCTCTGGTGTCAGGGCCTTGTTCTGTTAAACTAGATACAATAAACTCACTCTCCATACATATACGGATGGCTGTTAATGTAATGAGTGACCCTATTCACAGTAACAGCTCCATGGAAGCAGGCAGTTTCGATGCTTTAAAAATGAGAAATGAGGAATATAAAAATACCGGGATGAAAAGAATTTGGTTGCATGGTCCTAAGATCAGGTAGCTCATAGCTGACAGCACTGATCTTGACATACAGTCTGAGGCCAAGTTAAAAAAGTACATAAAAAAGAGAAAAATCCAAACTGATTTGTAGTGTAAAACTGCCCCATAGGGTTTTCAAGTACCGGCTGGTGGATTTGAACTGCTGACATTTTGGTTAGCATTTGAGCTCTTAACCACAGCCTATTTATTGATTTGTAATTTGTTTATTAGAAATCATTGTTTCCACCTCTTTGTCGTAGTGCAGTTCTACTCTGACACACATGGGGTCACCATGAGTCAGAACTGACTAGGTGGCAACTGGTTAAGGTTTCTGGGTAGTACAAATGGTTTGGGCTCCTAACTGAAAGGTTGGCAGTTCGAACCCACCCAGTGGCACCAGGGAAGAAAGGTCTGGCAATCCACTTCCATAAAGATTATAGCCAAGAAAACCCTGTGGAGCAGTTCTAATCTGTAACACATGGGGTCACCATGAGTCAGAATTGACTTGACAGCAAGGGAATGGGCTGATCATGATTCCTGGGGTATCCACCTCCCATCCACATTGCTATTTGGGCCTGTAACCCCCACGGAAAGGGATATTTCACTGCAGAAGTTCTTAATCGCTTTTGATGTCATAAATCCCTTTGAGAAACCGATGGAATCTACAGAGGCACATGTGTACTCATTTTTGGAAAAATTGGGAGGTGTTTATTGACCACTGGAAGCCCTTCTGCAGTTCGGAGGATAAAAAACTCCGATATGGGACAGGGAAAGGCGGGGAAGGTAAGAGCACAAGGCACTGAATCTATGAAAAGGATTTTCATCCTTGCTCTGAGAAAATGCCTTCTCGAAGGGCAAGAGGAAAACAACAGAACAAGTAGGCTGTGTGATGCTACTGCCAGCAAAACATCCCAAGTGATGACAGCTGATGTGCCAGGAGTATTTTAGGATAACTCCTCGACTTGCCCATTTGTTACTTAGATACACTAACAAAGGCCCCCATTGGAAATCATGGACTCTCTTTCCATCGAGGCCTTCCCATTTAGGCGTGGCAATAAAAAAGCTACGGGTCTCGAACATTAAAAAAAAAAATGAAGAAAGAAATCAAGCTAATCAAGCTGTCAGTGTGATAAAGAGTAAAAGAAAAAAAAAAAAAACAACAAACCCGTTGTCATCGAGTCAATTCCGACTGGTAGCGACCCTATAGGACAGAGTAGAACTGCCTCCTAGGGTTTCCAAGGAGCAGCTGGTGGACTCGAACTGCCGACCTTTTGGTCAGCAGCCGAACGTTTAAGCACTGCATCACCAGGGCTCTGTGATGAAGAGTAGGCAGTGTATGTTAATGAAGTAGTTCCATGCCTTTCCCTGAGACATTCCAAGACATTTTCATTTGCGTCTTGGTGTAAGAGATTCCCCCCGCAATGTCTTCCTCCCAGACAGTACCCCATGGCTGGGACAGTGTTTGCTGGCCTCTGGTGTCAGGGCCTTGTTCTGTTAAACTGGCAGTGTTTGCTGGCCTCTGGTGTCAGGGCCTTGTTCTGTTAAACTGGCAGTGTTTGCTGGCCTCTGGTGTCAGGGCCTTGTTCTGTTAAACTGGCAGTGTTTGCTGGCCTCTGGTGTCAGGGCCTTGTTCTGTTAAACTAGATAAGATAAGCTCACTCTCCATACATATACGGATGGCTGTTAATGTAATGAGTGACCCTATTCACAGTAACAGCTCCATGGAAGCAGGCAGTTTCGATGCCTTAAATATGAGAAATGAGGAATATAAAAATACCAGGGTGAAAAAAGTTTGGTTGCATGGTTCTAAGATCAGGTAGCTTATAGCTGACAGCACTGATCTTGACATACAGTCTGAGGCTAAGTTAAAAAGTACATAAAAAAAGAGAAAAATCCAAACCAATTGCCGTGGCATTGACTCTAAGTCATGGCAAACCCATGCATGCAGAGTAGAACTGCTGTCTATAGGATTGTCAGTGACTGTAATCTTTTGGAAACATATTTCCAGGCCTTTCTTCCAAGGTGCCTCTGGGTAGATTTGAACTGCCAACCTTTCAGTTAGTAGCAGAGAGTGTAATCTTTTATGCCACCCAGGGACTCCAAAAAATACACAGACCAGCACTAAGAATGCTTTCTTAGTGGAAATTGCCCATTTAAAACCTCCCACAGATAGGGCCTTAATTGACAAGTTCCTCTGGCCCTTGCTACAGAAGCCCTGGACGAGACCTTTAGAGAATCTGTTTACCAAATTTTGCTTCCAATCTTGCACAGTACAGATTACTGTTATTATTATTGCTTACCAGATGAAGAAAGTGAAACATCTGTCGTGGCGAGAGCACAGGCTTTGGCACCAGGGAATTCTGGATTCGGTGAATCTAAGCTGCAGCTTGCTTATCCATAAAATGGGCATAAAACCTAGGTTATCCCACGTTATCATAGAAACTTATTAGATATTTTATCTAAAGTGCCTTATATCAAGTCAGGTGGTACCAGCAAAAGCTAGTTGCCATGGAGTTCACTGTAACTCATGGTAACTCCATGTGGGTCCGTGTAGAACTGGGTTTCACAGGGTTTTCAATGGTTTGCACAACTGAATACCCTATGACTGATTTGGCGGAAGTAGATCACCAGGACATGTTAACCTTCTGAACTACCCAGAGACTCCCACATACTGCATAAAAATCCGTTCAAGTTACGCCAGTGGAAAATGAAAGAGCCAGGTGTTACAATGGCAAATCCAGGGATCATTCTATGTGTTCTTTTCTGCCCGGTCTGCGTCTTCTGAAAGCCACCGTGGCAAAAGCTTCAAATTCCCATCTGGAGACTAGAAGATTCACCTTTCATGACGAGAATTCTTGCAGATTTAATTCGTAGTCTTGCTGGGGTGGGGTGGTAGTGAGTGATTTTATTTTATGGTGTTACAATAATTTATCATCTTCTCTCCAGCAGCCGTACTCTGGCTGGCAGCTCTAAAAACCCTATAGTCGACGAGAGAGCAGTGAACAGAAATATTTTCAAGAGCAGATGGGACGTACCTTCAAAACGCAGGATTGTCCCACTGAAACTGGGACATCTGGCAACCCTAAAAAAGCCCAAACTAGATGAAATAAAAATTATGAGTTGGAGAAGCAGAAAAATATCTTTGCATTGATTAGCAGGGAATGTAATTAATCTCCTTCAACTCCCTTTTCAGTCCTGTGGTGTAAAACAAGGAGAAATCACATTCTTACCATGTTCCCCTGTGACAATTCTTACGTGATAATTTCAAAGTAGTATGAGTTTTAAAACTTCATGGTAATGCCTCCCCTTCTCTTGTTCAGAACTGTTCAGGGAGTGATAAAATCCATGCCTGAACTTCCTCAATACAATGCTTTTCTTATTAGCGGGACCACCAGTGAGGGGGAAAAACATTCAACTGATTGGAATCAGGCTAACTTTTACAGTTTTATTAGGAAATTATAGAATCAAATCTTTCTTTGCTGGTTAAACCAGTTGCCGTCGACCCCTGACACATGGTTATCCCATGTGTCTCAGAGTCGAACTGTGCTCCGTAGAGTTTGCAATGGCTGATTTTTTGGAAGTAGATCTTCAGGCTTTTCTTCTGAGGCACCTCTGATTGGACTTGGACTTGACCCTCCCACCATTCCATTAGCAGCCGAGTGAGTTCACCATTTGCAGTTTGCACAACCCTGGGAACTCCCCTTTGCTGGTTAAGGGGTTTCATTCCTGATTTCTTTTTTTGTGGCGTGCAAGAGCAAGAGGGGAAGAGCCACCAAGCCCCCAAATGAAGGGAAGAATCCCCCACTTCTCTTCTCACTGCCTTTCCATCATCCACATTCAAAGCCTTCTTTCTGTTGAGACTCCCATACCAGTGTTAGTGGGTGACTATGCTCCTTTGTCTACCTGGATCCCACACAGTTCCTGACACACTGTGGATATTAAAAGTAAAATGCCTGTGGATTTGAACAAGCTGGTTCCCTCACACTGATCTACAACTGTGCATCTGGTCCCAAAAAAGGACTAGGTGAGGAGTCGGTATCTGAGTTCCACTCATCACCTGCTAGTGACAGGCCATGGAGTCCCTGGATGGTATAAACATTCACCTGGAGATGCCTTGGAAGAAAGGCCTGGAGATCCATTTCCAAACAGTCAGCCATTGAAAACTCTGTGGAGCTCAGTTCTACTCTGATACACATGGAGTCACCTTGAGTCAGGGTCAACTTAGCAGCAACCGGTTTAGTTGGCCACAAAACAGTGGTGCAGTGCGATTAATTACTTTTGTGTGTGGCCTTTCTAGCCATGGTCTTGTAACTCTCACTCAGGTGTATGTTAAGGTAATTGTGGCCTACCAAGCTGATTGGTCAGTCTTGCCTTAAAAAAGTGCCAAATACAGAGCAGAGAGGAGGATCCCACCATCACTAAGGAAGAACAGCCTGGAGCGGAGAGCATGTCCTTTGGACCCGGGATCCTGTGCTGAGAAGCTCCTGGAAGCTGGAGACTGAGAGAGAGAGAGCTGTTGCCCTGAAGACAGTGAGAAGCGGTAGCAGGAGAGATCCAGCAGCAGGAGACGGCTGGTGGGTCTCTAGAGATCTAATAGCAGTAACGCGAATAGACTTATGCACACCTATGTCCACTGCAACATTATTCCCAATAGCAAAAACATGGGAACACCCTAAGTGCCCATCAGTGGATGAGTGGATAAAAGAAATGTGGTATATACATACAATGGAATACTATGCAGCTACAAAGAATAATGATGAGTCCACAAAACATCTTATAACATGGATGAGTGTGGAGGACATTATGCTGAGTGAAATAAGTCAAGTACAAAATGATGATCCCACTTTTATAAAAAGACAAAAATAAGTACACATATAAAAATCAACATTCTTTGGGATTTTACCAGGGATGGGAGGCGCAGGGAGGGGAAATTACTCTCTAGACAGTAGACACTTGTTAGTTTTGGTGACAGGAAAGGCGACACCAAGTGTTGGTGATGTGAGTACAACTTAACCAAGGCAAAGGACAACACTACAAAATACACAAGAAAAAGGACAATATTGGTAAATGCTGTAACATGTATAATTTGGCAACAACAGTGGTAACAACCAAAAACTATGTTAATGTTTATACAGATAGATATGTATGCATACACGTGTACAAGGAGGTATATGTGTGTATATATGTGAGCAGATATAGGTGTATGTTGGAATCAACTCAATGGGTATGGTGGCATGGTGGTTAAGAGCTTAGCTGCTAGCCAAAAGGTCGGCAGTTTGAATCCACCAGCTGCTCCTTGGAAAACCTATGGGACAGTTCTACTCTGTCCTGTAGGGTTGCTATGAGTCAGAATTAACTCGATTGTTTTGGTAGGCATATCTGTACACATGTTTATGAGTGCTGTACATATATTCATACATATAATAAAGTGCATAAGGGGCACGGTCATGGATATCTCCCAGACATAAGCAAACACTTTGCAGGATTGGTTTACTGGATTTGAAGGCTTAGGACTATAGTCTTCATGAGACATCTTGGTCAACTGGCACAACATAGTTTATAAAGTTTATGTTATACATCCTAGTTTGGTAAGTAGCATCTGGGATCTTAAAAGCTTACAAGTCGCCATCTAAGATACAACAATTGGTCTCTACTTGTCTGGAAAAAAAAAGAAAGAACGTAACCAAAAACTCAAGGAAAAAACCAGTCCACAGAACCAATCGCTTACATAAGCCACAGCCTCACCTATCCAGAGACCAGAAGAAATAGGTGGTGCCCGGCTACCACTAAAGACTGTTCTAACTGAGGTCACAGTAGATGGTCCCAGACAGAATAGAAGAAAATTGTAGAGCTAAACTCAAAAAAAACAAAAACAAAAAGGCCATACATACTGGACCGGCAGAGAACTGGAAAGCCGCCAAGACTATCGCCCTGAGATACCCTTTAAACTTTGAACTGAAACTACTCCTGGCGGTCAACTTTCAGTTAAATAACAGACTGGTTCATAAACTAAACAATATCATTCATGAATACTGTGCTGCTTCTATCTAAAAAAAAAAAAATATTTTTGAAAAATCATCTATTTGAGACCAAATGATCAACATTTACCCTAAAACAAAGATGGAAAGGTGTGTGTGTTGGGGGGGGGGGTGGGTAGGGAAGCAAGAATAATGGAAATGGAACAACCAGAACAGGAATAATGAGAAGGTTGACACAATGTGGAAATATAATCAATATCACTGAACAATATGCATAGAAATTGTTAAATGGGAATCTAATTTTCTGTGTAAACTTTCTCCAAAAACTCAATTTTTTTAAAAGCTCATTATGCCCACTTTACAGATTAAAGAAATGATGCTTAGGAGAGTTAAAGGGCACACTGATAGGAAACAGTAAAAGCTGAGTCAAGACCCCACATCTCTGACTCGAAGTCCAGGTCCAGGTTCGTTATGCATGTGACCAGTTCATGACTGAGTACACATGACTATGAAAACTGCACACTGGATGTAAATGACTCATCCCAGGGTTACCTCCTGGAACAAAACCCCTGACGCTGAGCAGTGGATGGAGAGTTAGAAGACTTGGGTTTGCCTCATTCTCCCCTAAGTACTACCTGGGAAACCTAGGCAGACAATCTCCTTCAGCCTCAGTTTCCTTATACTAATAATGGGAATTTGTGAGAATTAAATTGGATGATAAACCAAAAAGAGATTTATAAGCTGTTAAGTACCTCATAAACAGTACTTAAAACATAATTTTTGGTCAGAAAGCCCCTTAAAGATGATATAGCTTATTTATCTCATGTTGCACGTAAGAAAAGTGACAATAAACAATGATCTGTGAGGTAAACCCCACCCGAGTTACCGCTAATGTATATCCCTGAGAGATTCCGAGAGCCTGTTGACTGGCACAATTAAGGGAGAAGTCAGGGCCAAAGTATTCATTAGGCACAGAGGGCACAGTACCTTGGGCCCACAACTCTTACAAAAAAACAGGGTCCACGAAAATGGTTTAATTTCTTTGAACATCAGGAGAGAACAAATGAACTTCAAGGTTGAATAAAATCTTGTAATATATAATATTAATATGTTTGTCTCTATACCAATGCAGCTGTAAAATATAATTTTTAATACTGTTTATGGAGGAAGGAGCCCACGAAAGTTATAGGCAACCCTGAGAGAAGTATCAAGTAATGAAATCACTTTTAACTTCCAAGGGAAGTTGGAATGCATTCACTTGGATTAAATATTGCTTTATAGTTCTGCAGCCACACTTGATTCCTTGGTGTTCTCCCAAATGTTCGGTAATCTTCCCAGACTCTTGTCTGTTTACACTTCTCCCTACATCTGCGCCATCTTCTCCTCTAGACAAGCGCTCTGTTGTCACTCACCTTTATGCTTTTGTTAAAAGGCCTGATTAGTTTCTTGGTTTTAGCCATTCCCATTGTCCTCATCAGCCTTTGCCTTGTGTCTGAATCATTCACGTAGTCAGCCAGCCATATCCAATATTCACAGAAAAGCTTACTTTTAAAGAACAAGGACTTCTTGCTTTTTGTTTCAAACTCTGTTTTGCAACATACTGTGTGGAGGTAGGGATTCTTCAGGCTGACAAGAGGGTGGGGACATTCCAGGAAGGGTTTAGAGGTAAACAGCCTCAAAATGGCAAGTTATATTTGGAGACCATTGAGAGGCTTAGTGGGGTAATGGGGCCAGAGAACAGAGCAAATGGGCAAATACAGGGAGAGGAGATGAAAACGAGAGAGAGGAGTGAGTCATACCTCGGGGTTTCACTTTTTCCTACGAGGTTTTGGGAAAAGGAGAGAAATCTACTTATATGAATACCCTAGGCAGATCACTGTGGTGCATGGTGGGGAAGGATAGATGGAGGGGTGGTTAGAGTGGGGAACCAGGTCAGCAAACTGTTATGAGCATGAGCTCAGAGGGCTAGACCTGGAACTAAGAGAGAGGGATGTGGAGAGAAAGATTAAGAGGCCAGGAAAGCAAGACTTGGTAGGTCTTGGTGACAGATTGGTTGTGGGAAGAAAGGATGAGGGAAAGATTGAAATAATTGATTCTTGGATCTTATCCCGGACAGCAGAGTAGATGGTGACTCTGTCAGTGAAGACTGAAAATGGGGGAGAAGGGGAATTTGAGGAGCCTCTGGAATGCATATGAAGATGACTGGAAGACGGCCAAATGTATGGATCTGGAGCTGAGAAGAGATAAAGTGTTTTGAGATTTATCCAGCCTATAGATTTATTATAGATGATAGTAGAAGCAAGAGTAGCTGAGAGGCCCCAGGTGAGAAGACTGGAGCCAGAAATATAAAAAACATAGATATTCAAATCACATGTATTCCTTTCTCTTCACTGGTTTGTAAACTCTGCAGGGACTCAGTCCCGTCTTAAATCGTTTTGTTGCACAGAGTGTGTGAGCCATTGATCACTGAGATGACTTGAGAACCAAGTTCTTGGAGTGTGTAAATATGCCGTCCACAAAGTAATGAGCAATTTTGAGATCCTCCTAAGTGCCTAGCTATACCATGCAAGGTCAGCCTGCTGCAAAATCATCAAGCTAGACAGCCTGTTCTAAGGTCCCCAAATTATCCCTGCAAGACACCAGCCCATTGGCATCACCTGGTACAGGGGAAAGACGGTCTGTGCTTTTAAGTCAGACGTATTTTTATGAGAGTCACGAGTCTCTCACCTACAGGGGTTCGAAGCTGAACATTTAGGGTGATAAAGTTGGGAGGATTAAATGCCTTGGCATATATTTGTTATATTGTCTGTCTTGACCACAGGAATGTAAGCTTCATGAGAATAGGGTCTTTGTGTTCTACAATGAAGATATAGTCCCACATGCTACCAGTGCCATGTGATACAAATATAAACTAGAGCTTATTGGGGAAAATGACAAGAAGAGCAGTCAGGTGTACAAGATTCTCTGAGGTTCTTTATCCATGTAATGGTGTCTAGGCCTCTCAGTGCTTAAGATCTTGGCTGCTAACTGAAAAGTTGGCAGTTCGAATCCACCAGCTGCTCCTTGGAAACCATATGGGGCAGTTCTGCTCTGTCCTATAGGGTTGCTATGAGTCGGAATAAACTCAACGGCAACAGGTTTAGTTTTTGGTTTTGATTGAGGCCTCAAGAGGGCTCCTCAGGCAGAGAGAGAGAGCCTCCACTTCTCTGAAGCTCTGCACGTTTATAAGGGTTGGGAGGGGCAACCATGCCACAATAGAAGCTTCTTGGATGGAGAAGCTTCTTATTAGAAAGGAGGAGCCTCCAGGCCCCAGTGGCTGTTTGCAGTGGCCCTGGTCCCAGAGAGGCTCACTCTCATTGCTAAGCTGTGGGAAGGGGGTGGAGGTGAGCCCAGAACGCTCCCACCGTGTCTCCTCTCACTCTGGGTTGTTTATGACTGTACCCCCAACACCTACAACAGTCCTCAGCATGTAGTAAGTGATCAAAAGCTAGTCGTTGAATTAATCATGTACACAAAAGAGTCCAGCACAGTCCCTGGCACTCAGGAGGTACTCAAGGAGTAAACTTTCCTTCTGTCTCCCAACGCCTACAGCACTCCTGCAAATTTCAAACTCTATTTCTCCTCCCTCACTTCCCCTTTCCCACTCACACACTGGCACAGGGTCTGCTCCTGCTGGGAGTCCTCCATACCTGGATTTCTTTTCTTTTTTATCCCTCCGGTCACATTTACTAGATCCCGTGTCACATCTTTTTAACCGTCTGCTCTCTGCTGGACAATAGCATTTTATAGCAACTGAATAAGACAAAAAAAAAAAAAAAACCAGAGACAATTGACCCCATTTTTCAGATAAGAAAACTGAAACTCCCAGGGGTTAATGTCTTTCCAAAGGCCATGTGGATGGTAAGCTGTGTGAGAGTCTCTAAGCCTTTAACTCTAAGTTCTTTGCTCTGCAGCTGCCTCCTGTGAGAAGTATGTAATTCTTTAACAATTGTCTTTCAGCAGGGGATAATGAAATGATCCTAATGATGCACTTTCAGAAAAGCCACATGACAGGCTGCTCAGGATTCAATAGTGGAAATAAGTGGAACAAATACTGTTAGTCAAGAGAGCTGGGTCTATCACTTATAGCATATGTATGACCTTGGGAAAAGCCGTGAATCTCTGAGCCTCAGTTTTCACTTCTGCAAAATGGGATTAATTATTCTTGTCCTTTCAACCTTTTAGAATTCAGCTTCATAGAATTGTTGGCATTATTAAATACATAAAACCTATTGCCTTAGAGTCGATTCCGACTCACAACAACCATATAGGACAGAGTAGAGCTTCCCCATATTGTTTCCAAGGAGCACCTAGTGGATTTGAACTGCTGACATTTTGGTTAGCAGCTATAGCACTTAACCACTGAGCCACCGGGGTTTCCATCAAATGCATAGTGTAGGTGAAAAAGTTTAATGAATTGTAAAGTAATCCATAATACAAGGGGTCTCTCTTTTTCACTACCCACCACTCATGTGGCAGCGGTGGCTTGTGTGTTGCTGTGATGATGCCACTGGTATTTCAAATGCCAGCAGGGTCACCCATGGCGGAGAGGTTTTAACAGAGCTTTCAGACTAAGACAAGCTGGGAAGAAAGATCTGGCAATCTACTGCCAAAAATCAGCCAAGGTAAACCTTATGAACCACAACAGAACATTGTTAACTCACTTCTTTGGACATGTCATCAGGAGGGATGAATTGCTGCAGGAGGACATCATGTTTGGTGAAATACAAGGTCAACAAGGGGGAGGGAAGCCCACGGTGACATGAATTGGCACAACAGCATCCATGATGCACTAGAACATGCCGGCGATATTTCGTTTTGGTGCATGTAAGATCATATAATAGTCAATAATGAAGAGAATTCTATTTGATTGGGGTCTCTAAAGACTGGGTGACACTGTCCGTTATGTATAGATTCTAAATTAATTTTTCTTAAAAGACATTGCGCATGTTTGAACTGCGCTGCATAAACTTTTTTTTTTTTTTTATCAGCCAGACTAAATTTCTCATAACCCACTCCAGCGAAAATAACTCATTGCTGTCCCTCCTTCTGATTTCTTGAGATGATCACCTTGATAAGAAAAGCTTTGAGGGCTTAAAACACCACCAAGGGTAGAAGTGATATCTGCCAAGGGATTCTTCGGTCCATGAATCTCATCAGTTTGCCCCCTTGTACAGCTCTATGAATGAGGAAAAGGAGCAGGATCTTGGATCTGGGATGCTGAACTGACTCCTGCCAAGTAGCAGGGACAATTTTAGTGCTGCTGAGAATCTGACTGCTGTTTCCGCCTACTCCCGCCTTCCTTCTACCTCCTGTCCTTGAACACACAGATGCTGCCTGCCTTCTGCTCTCTCCTTCACCAGTTTCTTGCATTTCCATGTCTCCTTGCACCCATTTTCCTCACTTCAATTTCTCGCTAATTGCTGTTTTTTCCTCCTTCCCCCGCCCTAGCCCCTATACACGTAGTTACATATTGCTTGCTCTCGCCAATAGACAGACTGTGTCTTCCTGCTTCTCAGTGAGCAAGGTCGGGGACAGCCTGGGGCAGTAGGGGCGATTCATTCTTCTCTTGAACCCGCACAATGCAAGTGATATTGTTAGGTGCCTTCCAGTTGATTCTGACTTCCGGCAACCCGATGTGGCAGAGTAGAACTGCCCTGTGGGTTTCTAGGCTATAATTTTTGCAGCTGCAGATTGCCAAGTCTTTCTTCTGCAGAGCCATTTGGTAGGTTTGAACCATCACCTTTTGCTTAGCAGCCGAGCTCTTAACCGTTGGGCCACCAGGGTAAGGACCCTTTAAAAATGTAACGAGTATCTTCACTTTCCTTTTCGTCTTCCCCCTGAATTACTGCATCTTTCTATTAACTTGGCATTTGCATCTCGTTCTGCCCACTCCAATTCATCCATTCACCCCACTACACTCAGAGTGAACTTTCTAAATCTTAAATCTGACCATGTCTCTTCTACAAAGCCTCAGTAATGCCAGATAAAATCCAGCTCCTCGGCTTAACATTCAAGGTCATCTGTCATCTTATTTACTGTTCCAAACTTACACATTCCCAGCTACACACTTAATGTCTGATCTTCAATGGCGATGCTAGCAAAAGAATGAGTGGATATGGGTGGTAGCCACTTAGCGTGAGAGATAGTGTGGTGCAATGGAAAAGTTATGGACTTAGGGTTAGAAATGTGTTCACTTATCAACTGGCATTGAACAATTAACCTCTTGTAGCTTCATTTTCTCTCACTATAATGGTTGGGATTATGCCCTTTCCCAGGACTGGAACTAGGATGGGGTAAGTGAATGATTCACCTTGGGTAAAAGACTTAAGGGGGCACCAAAAAACTCAGCAATCAAGAAAATAATATTTTTAAAAAATCAGAATTAATGCAAAAAGACTCATGATGAACAAAATTTCAAAATTTTCCATAAAGATAATGATCCTTTACTTGTAAACTCAGCTCACTGACTCCACCCTCCCCTTGCCCTAGGATCATGGTGGGGATTAAACGAAGGGGTGTCAACAGCTGCCTAGCATAGTGTTTGGCCTTTTACCCTGACTTAAGTCATCCTTAAAGTGGTGACACTCAAAGTGTGGTTCGTGGGCCAGTTTCCGTCTGTAAATCATTTTGGTCTGCAACGAGGTAAGTACAGAAGTTAAAAGTGTTTATAAAAGTGTTTATGCTAATTGGTTGGAGTGATTTCATATCTGCTTAATCTGTTTATGAATTTGGGCTTTTATTTGGTGAGCCTTTTGTTATTTTTTGTTATTTTGTTATTTTTATTGTTTTTAGCAATTCGTTCGTATTGGAGTTTACAAAAGTTTTGATGCACAATGAATTGGAAATAACTGTACAAAACCGTTCCTTTACCACAGATGGTTTGAAAAGCACTGCTCTCAAGTTTGAGGCAGCCCAAAATCTCTATGGTTCTCTAGGATTGATATTTGTTCCTATCACTGTTTCTCTATACTTTCAGAGGGTGTGGTCTAGACAGTACTAACTCCAGGGGGCCCCAGTCTCATTGTAGTCTATGTAAAGGGCGCCCCCTGGTGTTATAAGCGCAGCAGGCCTTCCTGTGTGCGGGTCCTGCAGCCATTGCACTGAATCCATTCACTCTATTCCACTTCCTATTTTTCAGGTTGGTATTTCACTTTTCCTTCTTGTTCCTCATTTGCTGCTTCATTCATCTGAATGCATCCAGCCATATATCCATGCATTCAGTGAATATTTATTGAGTCCCTACTATGTGTGGACCAGGTCCATAAAAAAGGTCCATAGGTGGCACAAATGATTTGTGCTCGACTGCTAATATAAAGGTTAGAAGTTCAAACCCACCCAGTGGTACCATGGAAATAAGATCTTACAATACGCTTCCATTAAAATTACAGCCAAAAAAAAAACCTTATGAAGCAGTTCTACTGTACAACACACAGGGTCTTCATGTGTCAGAATCAACTCAACAACAACTATGTTCAGGGCACGTTCATAGATGCTGAGAATATCATGAAGAATAAATTAAACATGTACCTACCCTAGCAGAGCTTATGGTCTAGTGGACAGACCAAACTGAATAATCAGGCAAATAAATATATATTAATTAAAAACTGGTGACATGCTCGATAAAGAATAAAAAAGTGATGCTTACTTTAATAGGGTGTTCAGTGACACCCCCTCTGAGGGTAAGAGCCCTGAAAGATGACAAGGTCTTACCACACAAATAGCCAGGGAAAAGTCTTTATAACAGAAGGAATACAATCCCTTAAGGCCATCTGAGGAAAAAAGGCTACTGTTCTCTAGGATCTGTGATGGGAAGGGGCCGGGCATCAGGTGAGGCCGGGGAGGTACCATGCCACACTATACAGCACCTGGAGGCCGTGGTGAGCTATGTGCAATATGAAAATACGAAGTCTGTCCCTAACTTCAAAACATGTGCCTCAACTTTGAACTGAATATTATTCGGGATATTAGATGAATTTATTGCAAGCCAACTCAACCTGATACACCTCCTTTAGCTGCTGTGGGGGACATTGTTTATATCTGTGCAGTTCACTTCTGCTGCTATCCCCATAATTGTTCCTCCCTCCACAGTTGCTTATTTTTGTACAGACTCTGATCTCCTGTCCTTGGGGAACCCAATGTGGACAGTCAGAGTTGACTAGGACCCAGTGACTGGTCATGGGAAGAACTATGACCCACGCTGAACTAACCAGATTACTCCTGGGAGGTAACAGGAAAGATTATGTTCCCTTTTTGGGCCCCCAAACTGCCTGTGAGTGCATTGGCCTCCCCACCCACAAACACAAGAAGAAAACCTGTTTACAGTAGGAGAGAATAAAGTCAAACACAGGCAGGCAGGTATAAATGATATTGTTGTTCTTGGTAGCTGCCATAAAGTTTGCCCCAGACTCATGGCAACTCCATGCACAATGGGATTGGAGACCCCATGCACAATGGGATTGGACTGCTATGATCCATAGAGTTTTCTTGGCTGATTTTCTAAAGTACATCATCAGGCCTTTCTTCCTAGTCTTAGTCTAAAAGCTCCCCTGGAATCTGTTCAGCATCATTGCACCCCACAAACCCCCTATGACAGACGAGTGGTGGCTGCTCATGACATTGATTGACCATCAGTCAAACCCGGGTCTCCAGCATGTAAGGTGAGAATTCTACCACAGAACAACCACTGCTGGTATGAAGTATGGATGGATAAAAAGCTGTGGCGATGTTGGTCGCAGGTCACAGTCTCCGAGCCACACCCCCACATCCCCTTCCAAGCTACCTTGCTTCCTTCGTTCTGTGAATTACCTCAGAAATCGTCTAATAAATCCTCTATTTTTTCTTTCTTTAACTTGATTGAGTTCAGTTTCTGTGACTTGTAACTAAAAAGACACTGCAAATACAGCCTCCCAGGCTCACCACTCCAGGTCCATCCTCTCTCATATTCCCATATTGCCCTGGGGTTTATTTTCCTCCACATATTTTAAATACAGTAAATGAAAGTCCATTTTTCTCAAATAAGGTTTGTCAGAGATTTCTACCCTGGGGAGGCTAAATCTGACCCTTTCTCAGTTTTGGGAGATGACCTTTAGCAGTTAAGGAATTGGAAGATCATAAATTAATGTCGTCCACAGATTCTACGAGATCCTGAAAACAGGATATATACCATTTCTTCTTGGACATGCCGGGGCGCGTGCACGCACACGCGCACACATGCACGGGGACTAGGGTGCATTCTTATGGAAGCACAGGGCAATTTCAGTTGTTGCTTTTCTTGCCAAATAAAAGGAATAGCATTTTCCTCAATGTTCTATAAATGAAAGGCCTTTTCCCGGGCTCCGGGTCAGTGTAGAGTTCTTCAGAACCATCTGGGACATGATTTCCTTTCTTCTTAACAATTTCTTTGTGCTATTTTTCTCTAAGCTCAACTGTAGTAGGGGGGGAAAAAGTCTCTAGAAATCAAGCCAAAAATTGGTGTGAATCCTGTCAGCAGGCTCCAAAATGCCAAATGAGAGAGAAAGAAATGGAAACACTGACTTTTCCCAAAGCCATATAACAATTCATCCTTCAACAGAAACTCATGTGGTCTTAACGTGTCTCACTTGCGGAGGCTGGCCCGGGCCAGCAGGAGCAGTTTGTCTTGGTGGCTGCGTGTTGCCATGTGCTCGTCTATCCATCTATTTCTATCACGCTGAATATGGTGACCTTTAGGATTCACCGCCAAGTCCAGATGTTCGATCTGGCTCGGAACCCCCTGGAGGACTAACTACTGGCGCATCTCGGAGGTGCACATAGATATTTTAAACTGCAAATGATAAGTTAATGGGAGGGTGGGTTGTAGAAGTCTTGGAAGGAATGATGTACTGCTAGATACTGGATTTTTCTGTGACTTACTCCAACTTTTGAGAATAAATTCTACTGTGAACCCTACATCTATACTCTACTTTTCATAAAATCAAAAAACACCCAAACCCACTGCCATCAAGCTGATTCCGACTCATAGTGACCCTACAGGACAGGGTAGAACTGCCCCACAGAGTTTCCAAGGAGCACCTGGTGGGTTCGAACTGCTGACCTTTCGGTTAGCAGCCGTAGCTCTTAACCACTATGCCACCAGGGTTTCCAGATAGCGTTATAACTATAACATAACTGTATCATAGTACCCCACCTAAAAAGAACCCTTTATACAAAAATCTCAACCTTAAAACACATGAAGCACATTCTGTTTATTTGAATTTCAAAATAATTTATCAATTTTTCCATCAAATGATTCTTATAGATATCCGTCTTCCTCAGTTCCTTTAAAATAAGTTACTTGTGATGATTTATCATGTTTAAGAGAAAGAAATGCTTTAAGTAAGATGGTAAATACATGTTTTCGCAAACAGAACTTACAGGATTTAATCAGATAATAACAGCTGAGGATTTTCTTGGTCACTTTTGAACTTGGGACCTGTTTGCTTGAAAGGGTTTCTGTGCTTCTGAAGATTCATGCCACTCTGAGATGGAGTGAAAGATTCCGGCTGGCTATTTGTTGAGTGTGACAGATTCTGTAAGCTGCTGGTGAAGCTGGTGAGCTGGTCCCTGAACAGTGTCCCTGGCTGTGCTCTGCCGCCTGGCTGCTCTCTGCCGCCTGGCTGCTGGGGGACTGGGGGTGGAGGAGAAGCCTGGACTTGAATCCAGAAACCTGGGTCTGAGGTTAGGCTCCAGCATTGGCCCTCCATGCCACCCTCGGCAAGTCATTTACCCCTTGGAGCCTCAGGTGTCTTGTTCGTACAAGAGGAATAATGGTTGCCCAGGCTCCCTGTATTGTCATGAGGTTCAAATAAGAAAATGCCTCCTAATCTACACAAAAATCACAAAAGGTTACCTGCCATCCTTTTTGTCTTATCCATAAAATAATGCTGTTTCCTGTGCCTCGTATGCTCTATTCCTGCACCTTCACAAGGTATACCAGTCCCAATTCTTCCAACATGAAGCAGAATTCACCTTCAATGTTTTAATGCAGAGACTATAATGTAGGGACTACTTATAGATGTGTGGGTTAAGGGAACAACTAGGACGGGTAAAAAACAAAAAAAAAACTAGAGTAGCAATAGTGAGAACTAACTAAACTAACTGACCAGTAGCCGTCAAGTTGAATCTGACTTATGTCAACCCCATGTGTGTGGCGGAGTAGAACTGTGCGCCATAGGTTTTCGATGGCTGATTTTTCAGTAGATCACCAGGCCTTTCTTCTGAGGCACCTTGGAGTAGAGTCAAACCTCCAACCTCTTGGTTAGTAGTCGAGTGCTTAACAGTTTGTGCCACTCTGGGTTTCGGTAGTAAGAAGTCATCACTATCTCTAAGCGTAAAGTGCTGGGAAGTGGAGAGAGGCTATGTTACTGGAGCCCAGTAAGAGCCAGAACCATGAAAAAGGGGCTACCCCATGGGAGCTGGAGTCATAGGGCCCCAGCTTCTGCAAAGATTCAGCTTCAAAGCAAGGAAAAAGTGAGACGAAAAAATGCCCAACCTGTCCCTACTCCTTCACTCTGTTTGTCTCCCATTGGCCAGATTCCGTAGGAAGCTAGCTGGTGAGGGAGCCTGGGTGATGCTATTCACAGAGTAAGAGTAGGGAAGAGCAGAGTGTGGATGGGGCTCACGGAGACTCACCAGTGCATGGGGCTCGTTCCTTCTTGCTATTTAGTTCTCACCTCAGAATGCCTTTCCTGGACCCTAATTTAAAGGGCCTTTTTTTCCCAGTCCTTTCAACCCCGTCACCTTGCTTTATTTTCCCCATAACACTTATTACCACCTGAAATTGTCTTACTTTATTGTTTGTTCTCCTCTGCTAGTATGTACATCCCATGAGGCCAGGGGCTTTTTTGGTCTTTTCACAGCACTAACCCTAGAGCCTGGAACAGTGCCTGGGACATAATAAAAATTTGTTAAATATATATGCTGAATGAATAATGATGGCAGAGTAATTGAGGAACAGATGATATGATCAAAGATGTCATCAAATAAGATACCCAAGCTGTAACTATATTGGCAAAAATAACCTTTGCTCCTGAGCCCCTGGTGATATCGCCAGGCAAATATTTCCATTCTAAAGAACTCAGACCGCCCACTCCTGCCGCGACTGAGGCATGCTCCTTGTTGACATTTCCTCAAAGACTCTGTTTCCTCATCCTTCTTTGCATACTGCAGCAGGAGCAGCTCTTTCATGACGAAACCTCTGGAAGCAACAAGGGCTCTCATTTTTTATTTGCATGTGGAATTGAGGGCCAGGCATTTCCTCTACACATTTCTTATCATTTTGGCTAAAGGGGAGCACATGTTGTCCCACAGAGCTACGGCCCCGAGAGTCTTATGTGTGTTGCCACAATAGCAACAGTGCTGGTAATTCCTTATACTTGTATAAAATGATTTAGGGATTAAAAAATTCTTTTACACTCATCACCTCTTAATTTTGACACTACTCCATTAATCAAAACCAGACCCATTGCCATCAAATCAATTCCAACTCATAGCAACTCTATAGGACAGAGTAGAGCTGCCCATAGGGTTCCTAAGGAGTGGCTGGTGGATTTGAACTGCCAACTTTTCAGTTAGCAGCTGTATGCTTAACCACTGTGCCACCAGGCCCCCACTACCCCATGAGAGAGGTGTTATTTTCTTGTTTCTTAGATAAGGAAACTGAGGCTCAAAGAGGTTACATGAGTTGTCCCATAGGTAAAATGGAGAGCTTAGGCTTGAACCCAGTCCTCTTGGGCACTGTTTCTTATGTCAGCATCACTGAAAAGAACACAGAACACTACAGGCAAAACCTGTCACTGATAAGGAAAACCATCTATAGGATGCCTGGAAGAGTCCTTGTCTACCACTCATCATGGATTCATTCAGTGTCTATTGGTTGATCAGGCAGCTTGGTCAAGTAACAGAAACTTGGACTTTGGATCTAAGTTGAGTTTAAGACCTTACACTGGAAGGCATTTGCTTTTTGACTTTAGGCAAGTCCCTTCTTCACTCTGAGCCACAATTTTCTCTCCTTCTAAATGGGGTTAACACACATCTTCCAGAGTCATTTTGAGAATTAAGTATTACAGTGCATGTGGAAGTCCTTGTAGCATAGTAGACATTTAGTAGATAGTAGTTTCTTGTCTCTATTCACCACTTGGACAATTTCATTTTATAAGCCACTTCAAGTTGTTTTTATGACATTGGGAAGGGTATAAATCCAAAATAAACTAGATGTTTGAATAATAGCCCACTCTGTGCTGTGAGGAGTCAGGGAGCCCAGACAAAGTAGAAGCTACAGCCCTGTACTCAGGGTTCCAACTTTTGGCTTAATGTTAAAATTTTCCTGCCCACCAATCTTGAGAACACCCTTGGTTGCTCAGCATCCACTATCCTGTGTCCTCTATATAAATGTTACTGAAATTTAGAAAGATGAGAAGTTGGTACCTGCAGGTAAAAGGATAAAAGATTCCAAATCCAATGCTTGTTTCTTTGAGGAAATAAGAAGGACTAGCATGCACCACCCGTTCATTGTGTGCCAGGCACAATGCTAGTGTTTAGCATGGGTTGTCATCTTTAATGCTCACTGCAACCATATGCAATGGGCACTAACAGCATCCCCATTTTAAAGATGAGGAAACAGAGGCTAGAGAGGTTAGATAACTTGCCCCAAGTTGCCCCCTAAGCAAAGGACAGAACCTGTATCTGAGCCCAGTCAGTGATTCTAGAGTTTCCCTTATAAGATAATAACATCGAAAATGAGCCTGGAACTTCCCAAATATGACTAAATTTCATTTGCCCATTCATTTGTCTCTAGTGGTTGGCCCACCCGCTGTTGAAAGAATAAGGAGAAGTACAGATAAGGTTGGGTACATTATTATTCTGTGACTAAGTTTTCCCATCTATGAAATGGGGATAAAAACAATGCTTAAATTGTTGGTCTACATGAAACTTAAGAAAGATACTCTGTGTGAAACAACAATGAAGGTCACATAATGAGCAATCGGCAAATGTTTGCCATTAATGAAGAAGTTAGTGAGTGACCTCAAAGAAGAAGGAGGAGGAGGAGGAGAAGAAAAAGGAGAAGTATGTAGTGAAAGGAGGAGAAAGAGACTTGATATAATGAGTCTCTGACCTGTGGCAGGTGCTGAGTCTGAGGGCCAGGAAAGAACAAGACGGGAAAAAGGCAGAGTATCCGCATTTGTCTTAATAGACAATTAATACTGTATAATCCAGGCCTTCAGTTTATCCCTTTCAAATGTAGAAGAAGGAAGATTCCGAGATCCTTAGCATGTCTATCCCATGCCCCTGCCTTCTATTTCAGCACTCTCATTAAGGGGAGAAAGAGATATCCTGTGACTCCTTTTGTTGCAAGCCATAGCGACCCAGAGAAAGCAAAGGACAGCAGCTTTCCTGCTGTTCCTGCTCGCCAGCAATAAACAGCCACCCCGTCCCCAAGGGAAGAGGATCTCCCGCTGATGTGAGCACAAACAGCCTAGGCTTCGTCCTGTGATGACAACCAGAGTCATTACTACTCAGGAGGGCGAGTAGACTTTGCAAGCAGCCCAGTGGACATTGTAGTTAATCAAGTCAGATGTTGTGGCATCAGCTTTCTTTGAAACAATGGGAGGGCAGAGGTCACCAGTGGTATCAGGCAGAGGAATAGCAGGTAAAGAGTCATGTCTTCTTTACTGTGTAAAGAAGAAAAGGGGAATGTGCTGGCTGTGATTTTAACCATTTCATGAACGAATTAATTTTTCTTTTTAATTTTTTTCTTATATAATGTTTTTTTCATTAATGGAATGCATGCTGAATCATTGAGTGTGTTTGAATTTTTCATAGGCAATGAGGATTTTTTTATGGTCTCATCCCAAACATCCTACCCTTGATGTCCAGAGGGACAGAGGGACATATAATATGACCCCCTAATTCTACCCCCAGAGTCCAGAGGGATATATGTGTCCCACATAAAAATTTTTCACAATCCATATTTTCCTAAAAAAAAGTTGATTCAGCACCATCTCCTACAATACTCTATAAAAACAATAATTTGTGGCACATGCCATTTCTTCCTTTTCAGACAGATCCCTGCCTACTGGCAGCATGTGCTATCAGTGGTACAGTACCTTACCAATAAATCCAACCCAAGAGACAGAAAATGTAGGTGGGATCTATATGTTCCACTGTTCATGAAAGCATAACATGGTCACAGTTATCAGAAATGAGCATAAAAGTTATTGCCATGAGGCTAAGTTGGCAGTGATAGAGACCTGGATTCACTGTGAGGGAGATGATCTCCCCATCAGAGCCCTCTGAAATTGGAATAGATTGCCTTGGAAAATGATGAGATCTTCATTTACTTTCCTATGTCCAACAGAGCTTGGGGGCCACTTGAGGGATATGTCATTGGATGGAATTAAATCATTCTATTTTTTTAGGGTAGAGACTGAGTGAGAGTGACCTTCGAGTTTTGAATGTTCTAATTAAAACTCTGCATGGACATCTCAGTGAACACATCTAAATAATGAGAGCAGAAATTGTACCCCAGTGCCTGGCACATGGTAATTACTCAACAAGTATCTACTGTATTTTTATACAAGTAACACCCCAACTGTGCCCTGCTCTCCTCCAGGGTATTTTTGTAAGGGCTCTATACTAACCTTTTTATAGCAACATATGAAAGAATTAGCATAGTGCACTTGCAAAAATACCTCTCGAGCAAGGGCACAGTTGGCAATAAAACAGAAAGCAGTCATTTGTTTTTTGTAAAAATATGGTACTTAATCAATGAAAAAAAATGAGTGGATAATAATAATAATAGTTTATAGTAATAGTACATTTTAAACATAACACCTGCAATGAACTAGGTGTTATGCTAAGATTTTTTTTACATAAGTTAATCTTCACAAGCAAAGTAAACCAAAAAATAAAAATAAAAAAGCAAAACCCATTACCGTGAAGTCAGTTCTGACTGATAGCAACCCTACAGGACAGAGTAGAACTGCCACATAGGTTTCCAAGGAGCTGCTGGTGGATTTGAACTGCCTACCTTTTGGTTAGCAGCCTTAGCCCTTAACTACTGCGGCACCAGAACTCACAAGCAAAGTAGGAAATGAATATCATTATGCCATTTTAGAGATGAGAAAATTGAGGCTTCAGAAGGTTAGTTGAATTGTCCAGTGTCACATGGCAGTCATCGGAGGATTAACCATTTTAACTTAATAGATCATGCCTGTAAAATCAAGAATGTGAGGTTTTCCTCAAAGCAAATCTTTTTTATTCTGCCTACATTCATAATTCCTGCTGTAACTGGAAATCTTTCCCAAGTGTTTTGCCAAAAAAGTTTGAGAACCTTTTTTGCTGAGCCAGAAAAAGCATTAACTGTCATTTGGTTCACTCCCTTCTTTAGGGTCGAGACACAGAGAATTAAACCACTGATCTGAGCCATCATCCTGGGACTGATGACTTCCCAGATGGCAAGACTCTCAATGCTAAAACCAGGAACATCCTGAAAAGTTGGTCACCCTATTCCCAGTCAGTGAGTTGTAGAGTAGGGGATTCAAATCCTGCCCCCTAATATTGCCTTGCACACAGCATCTCTCAGCCCTCTGCTTTCCAGGGCCTTTGTTGGTTTGTAGATGTTAACTTGAGAAGCTGGCCCAGATAGTAGTGCTAAGTACTGTTAATGGTTTAACTGGGCCGTCTACCTTTAAGCCATATCTTCAATACTTTGACTCGAAGCTTTACTGTATAAGGTTTTGGTGTGCCTTGGCAAGCACGTGAGGCTGGAGAGACCCAGGAGATGTTCTTAAGCAGTCTCAAGATTGCTCAGCATGACTAGACACTTGGGATCTTGTGCATCTTGGGTAGGGTCAACCTACCTCATTATCATATCTGAAAATGTTTTTCAGAATTGAGGCTTCCAGGGGCAAAAAGAATGGCATTCTAATAGGCACTTTAGTGAGATTTTTATCATTTAATCCTTACAATAACATAGTGAGACACATTATTATTTAAATTCTTATAAAAAAGAACTAAAGGACGGAATGGTTTAACAGCATGCTAGAGGCCACATAGCTAGTATGTTGCTGGGTGGTTCAAACAGTTAAGCACTCAACTACTAACTGAAAAGGTTTGTGGTTCAAAACCACTCAGAGGCACTTCAGAAGACAGAACTGGTGGTGATCTACATCCAAAAGGTCACAGCCTTGAAAAACCCTATGGAGCTGTTCTACTCTTCACACATGGGGTGGCCAGGAATCAGAGTTGACTCGATGGTAATTGGTTCTGTTTTTAGTTTTGTATTTGTGTTTCACGCAGACCACTATTTTTTTTTTTCTTTGCTGAATATACCGAATAGCTTCCCAAAATTTTCTTTGAGATTAGGAGTGGATGATTTACAGAAATGGCCTCCTTCTCTTACTTTTTCCAGTGATAAGCCAAATGTACTTTTAGGGGGTTATTTTTTCTCATAATCACCATGCTGTATTTTTCTGTTACTGCTCATTGTTAAAGAAAGGTGAGATCTAATAATTGAGATTAAAAGGCTAGAGTGTGGGATTAAAATAGATTTTGATGAGATTATATAAAAATGCAAAGAGTCTTAACAGATAAGAGCACTATTAAAGTTTACGTGGGAGGAAAGTAGAACTGTTGCACAAAAATTTGATAACTATCATGAAGGACAAGTTGGTAAAATCACTCCAGACTGTAGCAGAAATATACTCAAATATGCTCAAGAAAAATAGAGACAGACAACTTACAAATAATTATTACATCTAAATGAAAACCTGGAAAAAGTAGACAAAAACATAATTGAAATTATAATAAAAGAACACTTTCTGCATATTCCACATGAAGTCAAAGAAATGACACATGCATCTAGATATTTGAATACAGACAAACAACTAGGATAAAGAAAAAAAAAAAACAATTATGATCCATGTAAGAAAAGCAGATTTTCTGCAAAGAAACAAACATTAATTTAGCTCAGTTTCTCATTTATAATCCTAAATGCCAGTAGACAATGAAGTAATGTTTTTCTCCCTCAGTGAAGAGTTTCCAGACCAGGAATTTTAGACTTGGTTAATTGCAGGAGGGCAATAGAAATATTTTCTGATAAATGCAGGCTCATAAAATATGCCAATACCACAGCTACTCTTCCTGATAAAATTATCTGAAGACCCCAACTGACCAAGAGGTGAAGCAAAATTAAGAGCATAAAAATGAAGTTATAACATAAAAGGAGTAGATTTGAGTACAGTCTGGTTTATTTAACACTTCTTTGTCAGAACAAATATATTCAGAGATTCTGAAACTTGCTCTTGAACGGCAGTGAATTGAAAAAATGATGAAGTAAAAGGGCTGAACAGAAGATTTCAAAGGGCAGCTCAAGAAGACAAAGTAAAATATTGCAATGATCTGTGCAAAGACCTGGAGTTAGAAAACCAAAAGGGAAGAACACACTTGGCATTTCTCAAGCTGAAAGAACTGAAGAAAACATTCAAGCCTTGACCTGCAATATTGAAGGATTCTATGAGCAAAACACTGAACAATTCAGGAAGCATCAAAAGAAGATGGAAGGAATACACAGAATCACTGTACCAAAAAAACTGGTTAACGTTCAACCATTTCAGGAGGTAGCATATGATCAAGAACCAATTGTATTGAGGAAAGAAGTCCAAGCTGCACTGAAGGCATTGGCGAAAAACAGGGCTCCAGGAATTGGCGGAATACCAATTGAGATATTTCAACAAATGGATACAGCACTGAAGGTGCTCACCTATTTATGCCAAGAAATTTGAAAGACAGCTACCTGCTCAAGCTATTCCCAAAAAAGGTGATCCAACAGAATGCGGAAATTATCGAACAGCATCATTAATATCACATACGAGTAAAATTTTGCTGAGATAATTCAAAAGCATTTGCAAGCCAGATTCAGAAGAAGACCTGCAACAAAAGATATCATTGCTGATGTCAGATGGATCCTGGCTGAAAGCAGAGAATACTGGAAAGGTGTTTACATGTGTTTTATTGACTCTGCAAAGGCATTCGACTGGGTGGATCATAAAAAATTATGGATAACGTTGTGAAAAAGAGTTCCAAAACAATTATGCTCACGAGGAACCTGTACATAGGCCAAGAGGCAGTCACTCAAACAGAGGAAGGGGATACTGTGTAGTTTAAAATCAGGAAATGTGTGCATCAGGATTGTATCCTTTCACCATATTTATTCAATCTGTATGCTGAACAAATAATCCAAGAAGCTGGACTATATGAAGAAGAACATCAGAATTGGAGGAACACTCATTAACAACCTGCAATATGCAGATGACACAATCTTGCTTGCCAAAAGTGAAGAGGACCTGAAAAACTGATGAAGATCAAAGAGTACAGACTTCAGTATGGATTACACCTCAACATAAAGAAAACAAAAATCCTTACAACTAGACCAATAAGCAACATCATGATAAATGGAGAAAAGATTGAAGTTGTCAAGGATTTCATTTTACTTGTATCCACAATCAACACCCATGGAAGCAGCAATCAAGAAATCAAAAGATGCATTGCACTGGGCAAATCTGCTGCAAAAGACCTCTGAAGACTAAGGTGCCCCTGACCCAAGCCATGGTGTTTTCGATCTCCTCCTATGCATGTGAAAGCTGAACAATGGATAAGGAAGACCAAAGAAGAATTGAGGCCTTTGAACTGTGGTGCTGGAGAAGAATACTGAATGTACCATGGACTGAAAAAGAACGAACAAATCTGTCTTGGAAGAAGTACAACCAGAATGCTCCTTAGAGTCAAGGATGGAGAGGCTACATCTCACATACTTTGGACATGTTGTAAGGAGGGATCAGTCTCTGGAGAAGGACATCATGCTTGGTAGAGGGTCAATGAAAGAGAGAAAGACCCTCAATGAGATGGATTGACACAGTGGCTTCAATGATGGGCTCAAGCACAGCAATGATTGTGATGATGGCAAAAGATTGGGCAGTGTTTCATTCTATTGCGCATAGGGTCTCTATGAGTCAGAACTGACTCGACGGCACCTCACAACAACAAAATACACACACACACGTATATGATATGATAACATAAATATATGTATAAGCAAGATTGGTGATGTAAATAATATCATCAACACAGCTAATTTAAAAAATATATATTAAATTTATATCCTTACAACTTGAGAAGCTACCTTAAATTCCAATACCTATAAAACATATATAAAAATCAATCATATGTTAACTTATAGACAAAGTCCAAATTCCAAAGAAGCAATTGTACAGGCTTTAGTGTCTAGATCTCTGGCCTAATGCAATAATGCAAAATTTAGTAACAAAAGGTTAATGTATAGAAAACATCAGTAAATTAAAAATAAAATTCCAAATAAATCAGATTGAGTTTTGAAGTTTTATTTTTCAGTTGAAGCTCTAACTGCTGGAAGTCTTGGAAGATGGCCAGTGTTTGTTTGTTTGTTGTAATCTCGGAGGAGCGTAGGGTTTGAAGAGGTTGTCACATTGCCAGTTTAAGGAAAGGTCAGCCGAGATTTAGAGAAGATTGGATTTTTTTTTTTTTTCATTAATGGCTGTTATTAACAAATGCTACCTCACCCTTAGATCAAATTGCTTTTCAAAGAAATGTAAAATGTTTTACAAACCTAAGAGAAATTTGACTCCAAACAATGCAAAAGTGGCCTATAGAGAGATGATAGAATCAGGAAATACCTGCCAAATTGGGCATATGGTCATCCACCCGCCCCCTATCTTATCGACATTCCTCTTCTTCCCCCAAAGTGCATTCCGTAATAATGGAAATATGTGACACCAAACCACTTTCATCTTCCCTCCTTGGCCTGCCCTTAAGAATGTTATCTGAAATATGTATTACTCTTTGCTTAAGTTGAAAAATTGGTCTCTTGAGTACTGTTGAATCTTCCCAGAAGTTCAGGCCCTGCATTCTGGCCCTTCTCCAAGCCCTGTGCTATGGAGCTGTGGTGTGGCTACCTGTGGGACCTGACAGAGCAGCTGAGGGGTTTGGGCCAAGTGGTTTGGGGATGGCTTTGCTTTCTTCCACAGCCCAGGTTCCCCTCAGCTTCGTGTTGTGATTTTGGTGTGTTGCTGCATGGCTTACAAGCCTAAAGGGAATAATTGCTCAGGATTTTTTCCAAAACAAAAAGATGTCTTTGATTCTTAAATTGCTGCTATTTCCCTATCTTTGAAAGTGCTGGAGTTATTGTTTTTGTTGAACCATAATGTTTAATGATTCATATAGAGATAAAGAATATTTTTAATTGAGCTTGAATTGTAGTGCAGGTGCTGTTTCTAGGCCTCTTTGCTAGGAATTGGTAAGATGGGAGCTAGAATGTCTATGGGAATGTCAAAGAAGAAAATCTCATCCTCTGTTAGATGGAAAAAAAGGAGTTTTATTGAGGAATAAATAATACAGCTTGAACTGGGCATTGCTAAGTAAAAATACAAAGCATTCCACCATTCAAGCAGAGAGAGGGGTCTACGTACACAGGGAACAAAGGAAAGGTAGGAGGTTAATGATCGATTGTAGATAAGATCAGCTTCAGCTTAAAGTGCTTTGAAATGTAAAGGTTGTCCACTTGGCTAGGAGGGAGTGAGTTACCACATAGGTGAGTGGTACCAGCAGGTTTGGTTATACGTGATTGTAGCCAAGAACACATTTTTCCCAGGAACAAATTATTTACATCTCGATACATTCTTCCCATGAACAAATGTTTTACATCCTGGCCTTTTGCTTCCTGAGAATGCATGTTGGCCCCATCATTCTTACATCTGACACAAGTGCCTTCAGTTTGATCAAGCCTTCCCTAGGGGGCTGTGGTCGCCCATAATGGAGTAGCCTTCCTTCTTCAAGGGCTTTGTTTACTTGAGGAGCTTTGTTTAACAAAACTTATTTTCTTCACCTTGCTGAGCTAATAGGCCTCTTCTTCAGGGAGAGTAGGTTTTATGGAAAACATTTTAACAGACAAGGCCACATTAGAGAAACATTTCTCAATCAATACAGAATGATAGAGGTCAAGATGAAACATACCCAGTTGGATAAACACCACCACATACACCCATTGCTGTCAAGTTGGTTCCAACTCATAGCAACCTTATAGGACAAAGTAGAACTGCCCTGTAGGGTTTCCAGGGAGTGGCTGGTGGTGTCGAACTGTCAACATTTTGGTTAGCAGATGTAGCTCTTAACCACTGTGCCACTAGGGCTCCAGTAAAACAAAAGGGAGGTGATTAAACAGCAAAATCCTTGGTGAATGCCGGGGAAATCAGGATGATTTTATGTGAAGGGTCAAATGATTTTGAAGTACAGCATATCATGGATAAAATGCATTGAACTAAAGCAAAACAGCATTTTATAATTACAGTAATAGAAATGATGAGGAATGTAAAGATTCTAAAATAAAGTAGCAATATTTTCTACCATCCACCCCAAGAGCGAAACAAATTATTTATAGTATCAGTTAAGGAAGGGATAGGATCATTAACACAAGATAATACACATTGCATATAATTAACATAGAGTGTAATATTAGCACTACTGTCAGGAATATAGACACAGCAATCAGATTTTTTATCGAACAGGTACCTCCTTGGGCTGCAGTGAGAATGTCAGGGGCCATTCTGTTTTGTAATACTACATTCTTATCATTGTTATTTCAGTATTGATTTCTTGAAGGCCCTGGGCACTGTAATTTAGGGCTGTTTGTATATATTTGGCTAATATTTCTACATGAGCCACAACATCTTTAAGTCCTATCTGAGGTTGGAATACTGTCGCTAAATGATCAAACTAATGAAACATGGATCAAGACCATCGGACTCTTAATATGGTACATTGGCTGGTAAAGGGAGTTTAGTTAAAATACATTCTTGAGTCCAGCTCAGGCCCAGAGTGCATCTTCCAATCCAGCCTGGCAGAAGTCAGGGTGAAAGATTGGATCCATATAACCAAAAGGCACCATTGGGGGCTACTCAATAGATACCTGAGAGCCTTAACCAGTCAGTGGCAAACCAATCAGTAGCTGATAAGTTTATAACTGACGCATATTCAGACATTGGAAGCCATCCCATAGATCTGGTGAAGGTGGGGTTATTCATATGGATAGGGTTAGATTGTTCTCAGCAAAGGGATACAACCTGACTTAGCCTCCCTGCTTGGGGAGTTAACCAGATGAATCCATCCCACAATTGTTGATATGGACCTACAATACGAACAGTACTGCTTATAGGTTTTGAAGATTCTTTAGCTAGCTCTTCTTGGGTGACTTTATTTAGTAAAGTAAGGTTCGTGTTAAAACTAAAGGTTAAGTTATGGCCTGGGTTTCATTCGGATCTGAAAAGAGGCCATTTACTAATGGAAAATCTAGCAATAGTAACTGCCTGTAATGATGATCTATTTCTCCATTGTTCTTGTGTCCATATATCAAAAGCAACCCAATCAGATTCCTGTAATGGAGAGACTCATCAGGGAAGGCCAGACTGGGTTAAGGTTGGGAGGGCATCGCATTTCCAGCAGTCAAACCTGTGAAATGGTGAGTAAAAGCATCTGCCCAGTCTAGGAATGCATTACTGGAGGCATGACTGTAGCAAAAGAAAAAAGAAAGAGAATAAAGAAATGCATTTGCAGGCCAGGCCCAGGATCTTGGGTCAGCTATCTACCTTAAATGTCGTCTGCTTCTGGCCACAGGAACGTTTAAATAACACTTTCAATTCTCCAGTTGGTTGGCTTGTCTAAATAGGAATCTTAGCATTTTTTAAACTGTGACAAATGAATCCAAGGTTTTATTCCCTCTAATTTGGCTGCACATGGGTTGGTGAGGAGGACTAAGTATGGTCCTTTCTGACGAGGTTCTAATGAGTCCTTTATCTGGTATCTCTCTCAATATACATATTCTCCTGAGGAGATGTTAGAGTTCGGGAGTCTGGTTTCTGATCGTCAAAAGCTTCTATAGCCTGTGAAAGATATCCTTTAGAATATTGGATTAAATATTGACAATACTTCAGTAATTCAGGTTGAACAATGTTAGGGTTGGTGCAGGCAACATATGGAAGGACCATGGATCTTCCAGTAATTATTTTATAGGGGATAAGTTTGTGAGATCCAAATGATGTGAACCTCAGATTTAAAAGAACCAAGGAAGGGCTTTAATCCAGGACAAATTTAAAGTTTCACAAAGCTTGGCTATTTGGATCTTTATTATTCCATTAGTTCTCTCTACTAGACCAGAAGATTGAGGGTATTAGGGACTGTCATGTATTGAATTGTGTCCCCCCAAAAATATGTGTTAACTTGGTTAGGCCATGATTCTGAGTATTGTGTGGTTGTCCTCCTTTTTGTGATTATAATTTTATGTTAAGAGGATCAGGGTGGGATTGTAACACCACCCTTACTCAGGTCACCGCCCTGATCCAGTGTAAAAAGAGCTTCCCTGGGGTGTGGCCTGCACCACCTTTTATCTCTCAAGAGATAAAAGGAAAGGGAAGCATGCAGAGAGTTGGGGACCTCATACCACCAAGAAAGCGGCACCAGGAGCAGAGCATGTCCTTTGGACATGGGGAAGATTGTGGACAAGGACCTTCCTCCAGAGTCAACAGAGGGAGAAAGCCTTCCTCTGGAGCCAACACATTGAATTTGGACTTGTAACCTACTAGACTCTGAGAAAATAAATTTGTCTTTGTTAAAGCCATCCACTTGTGGTATTTCTGTTATGGCAGCACTAGATGACTAAGATGGAGACAATGTAACCTTTGATAAATGGGAAAAATTCAGCACAGTTCTTGGATGACTTGACCAGTGAAATGAGTTTCCCAATCACTACAAAGAGTTTTTGGTGCTCCCCAGGTGGTATGATGTTTTCAAAAAGTTTCTTTGCTACAAACACTGCAGTGGCATGACAGCAGGGGAAAGCTTTAACCCAACGTGAAAATCTACAAATCTTTACTAATACACATTTATAACCATTTCAGGGTGGTAGCTGAATAAAATCCAGCTGCAATTCAAGCATAGACCTGGAAGGTTAAGGATATTGTCCGGGCAGGACTTTTAGTGTTTTCTAGGATTGTAGCAAGGCCAAATAGGGCAATGAGTGGCAACATGTTTAGCAACCTTGAAAAATTTTCCCATCAATAATTTTTTAAGTCTCAATCATTTTATCTTGTCCCATGTGGAAACCTTCATGTAAGGCTCACATAATGGGAACATGCAGGAAATTGGGAAAGAGTTTTGTTATTAGGCCCAGTCCACAAACTAGTGGCAGGATCTTGGTAATAGCCTGACTTTTCCATGCCTTAATTTAGTCTTTTTGGGATAATTGTTGGTGTTTTAAAAGTTTTTCTAAAGTTAATTCATGAAGGTCAGAGTTACCCATAGTCAAATTTGGGGAATCCCTCAGTTTATTTATCATAACTGCAGAAATAGTTTGAGAGGCAGCTTGCTTGGCTGCCATATCACCAAGATTATTTCCTCAAATCCCTTCTATTTGGGGTACTACTTTTGGTTGGTGAGCTTGTATTTTTATCACAGTAATTTCAGAGGAGTAATAAGAAGTTCCACTACTAAATCTCCATTTTTTAATGACATTCAGAAGAGGTTAAAAATCCTCTTTGTTTCCATAACATGACAAAATCATGTACAATTCCAAATATTAACAGACTTTCCTGAAGCAATCCTACAAGCTCTAGTGAGGGGAAATAATTTGGCTTGTTTGGCTGAAGTGGTTTCAGGGAGAGCCTGACTTTCAAGGACTTCAGTAGAAGTCATAACAGCATATTCAGCTTGATAGTGAGGGCAAGTAAGATTAGGTTTTAAGTAGGAATCATCCACAAACAAAACTAAATCTGGGTGAGTTAAAGGGATCTCTTTTAAGTCCTTCCAAGGGGTTAAAGGTTGCTTAATCAATTCTAGGCAATCATGTGTAGGATAGTTGTTCCAATTAGTTGTGGGGAGAGGAGTAGCTAGATTAAACAGGCCAATGAGTGTAGTCTAATGTTAGATGCAGCCAGAAGAACTTCATAGGAGGTGAGTCTGCAGGCAGAAAGATGTTACATCAAGGCAGAATTAAGTTAGGCAGACACAGCATGAGACACATAGACATTTAAAAGTTTTCCGGCACTACGTCTTCTGTGGTTTCTACTAGTTTGGCAGTAGCAGCCACAGCCCTAAGGCAGAGAAGTTATCCCTTGGCTACAAGGTCAAGCCATAGGCTATAATAACTTATAGGTCTTTGTTGTCCCCCATGTTCTTGAGTTAGTATGCCTAGAGCATTCTCAGATACTTCTTGTACAAATAAGGTAAAATCTAGGTGGAAACACAGAGCAGATGCATTCATTAATGCACCTTTTGATTAACTGCAACCTCATAATCTTCTGGTGAAATTTGGAATGGATCCAGTTCAGAGGCTTTTAAATATTTGTATAAAGGTTGAGCCAACAAAGAAAAATTGGAAATCCAGGTTCAACAATAGCCACAGAGTCCTAGAAATGCCCGTAGCTGTTTCTCTCTTTTGGGTATAGGAGAGAAAAAATAGTTTCTTTTCATTTATGATCAGTAGAGATGCCTTCTGCAGAAATTATTTGACTTAAATATTTAAGAGAAGGTTAAGCCAACTCTAATTTTTCCCTGGATACCTTATGTCCATCAACAACCAGATGTTTTAATTAAACTATACTGTCATCAAAGCAGGCTTGCCGGAAGGTTGAGAAAACTAGCAAATTATCAACATATTGCAGCAATGTGGATTTGTTTGTAAACTGTAAAGGCTGCAAATCCAGATGCAGAATCTGAGATAAATAGGTGGGAGATTCAATAAGTCCCTGGGACTTTATGGTACAGGTAAATTATTGATTTTTCCAAGTAAAAGCAAACAAATATTGACTTTCAGAATGCACAGGAATACTGAAAAAGGTATTACCAAGATTCACAACTGTAAAACGAGTTGCATCTGAGGGACATTGGAAAGTAATAAATGAGGATTAGGAAATACCAGGAATCTAGAAATAACAATACCGTGATTGCAAGCAAATCTTGAACAAATCTCCAGTGCCTATTATTTTGTTTTTTAAGTGGAAAAAACAAGGGTATTACAAGGGCTAGTACAAGGGACAATTAAGCTTTTAGAAAGGAAATCTTACATAATGGGAGCTAGTCCTTCTTTTGCTTCTTGTTTGAGTGGTTACTAGGAATTTTTCGCAGAGGTTTAGATAAATCTATTTGAATTATAATCAGGTCAGCTGACAGAACTCAACCTACATCTGTGGATGTGGTGTCCCATAAGGTTTCAGGAACTAGGGAAAAGATGTCAGAAGGGAGAGGACTGGGATAAGTTGAATTTGGGAGAGGCATGACAAGTGCTTACATATAGCAAATGGTTTCTTCTTCCTAAATATTGTCTAATTTAGAGCCTGTCTCTATTGACTTAGAGATATCAGGCAGACTCAATATTCCTTCTTTTCATGAAATTGTAAATGATATTCCATTTGGGTAAAAGATCTCTTCCCAATAGGGTATCAGGACAAGGGTATCAGAAGTGAGCAAAAAAAAAAAAGGGTGTGTACCTTCAGTGGGACCAAAAGATAGCTGAACAGGTTGGAAATGAATCAACATTTGTTCCTGGTTGGTGACCCCTACTACCTTTGAGATTTTGGTACTCTGGAGCAAGGGCTTTTGTAAACAGGTGGAGTTAATAGCAGATAGTGTGACTTCGGTGTCAATTAAAAATTAGCAAGGATCTCCATTAATAAGTAGCTTCTCCTTGCAGATTAACAGCCACCACAGGAAAAGTCCTTATTTTATCCCTGGAGCCTCTTCATTCTGAATCAGATTATAGGTTTTTTTAAAGTAGGGATCATGTCAGTCTTTCATTTATTTTTTAATTTATGACATTCATTTTTGCAATGGCCAGGGATTTTACAAAGATGACAAATAATTTGTCTTCATGTCATTGTGAAGTTTAGCACTTTTCTTTTGATTGGGACATTGTAATTGTTGCAACTGTAGGTCATTAATTCATCAGCCTTAGAAACCCTTTCAGCTTCAAGAGTCTGAGAAAGTTTGTGAGCTAAGTTGGTCAGCTCAACAATAAGCGCTGTCTCCCAGCCTAATGAATGTCACTTTACTAAGGCTGCAATCTCAGGTTTAAGATCAGATATGAAAATAGCATTGAAAGCACCAGGCATGGTCAAAGTAAGGCCAGTGTTTGGAAAAATTTGGAGCAGCCAATTTTGATAATTATAAACACTTTTTTCATCTTTATTTTGTTTACAAGGGTGAATTTTAGTCCAATTAATTAGTAAAGGAAAGGCCTTTGGGATAGCCTGTAGCAATATTTTACTCATGGCCTGAGAGTCTTCCAAGACCTCAGTGGCCATTTTATCAATATTTAAGGCTAAAATGTCCTTGAGGTTTTTCTATTCTGCCTGTTCTAGTCGTAATTGGGCTTCCCCTGCACCAGTAATCATGTGAACAAGCTGATATAAGTTGGGAAGTCCAGACTGGTAGGCTTCAACAAGGATTTTAAATTCTTCAGAAAATTTATACGGGTCCTCACAGAGTTTAGGAAAATCTTTTACAATTCTACATAACTCTGAGTGTATCCATGGGGAAAAAGTGATACTAGGGAAATCTTTGGCATCATTGCTGGGGAAAATTTCAAGGGACATTTCAGGCAGGGGCTTATTTGTTGTTGTTTTTAGGGAAAAGGGAAGTTAAAAAAAAAAAGGGTTATCAGAGAAGTAGGAAGGCAAAGGAGGGTATAAAGAGGTAGCAGCTTGCAGGGGAGCAGCAGGGTTAGGAGCTGAAATTTTGCATTGTAATTCTTTATCTTGTTTAGTTAAATTGGAGACAGTGTCCTGCAGGGAAGCAATTTTACTGTCTTGATGTCTTTTAAAGACTGCAATATGTCAATCAAAATAGGCATCCCACTGGGACTGTTTAATCTTGGAGCCTTGGTTCTCTAATTTACTGAGCAGAAATGTTAACTTAGAAAGACCAAAAGAACCCCAAAGTAGCCACTAATTTTCCAAACTCTGAAGTGAGGTTATGTCACACAGACAAGACATGCACAATCAAGGACCACTGTGCTTGCTCATGTAGTGAGCAGGGGTCCCAGGAGTTGGATCCAAATCTCCCTTAGACACAGAATTCCTCATTTTGTAATGACAGTTACAACAAAACAAACTTTTACTTGTGAGAACCAAAACAAACCTACAATAAAACTCAAAGAGCTATCAATGCAAGGGAACAGAGCTCAGATACAAGAGGTTTTTCACCTTAAATGATTCCCAAGAATTCATGAAAGTGGAGGGCCCAAAGTGGCTCACTCAGCAGGTAGCATGCCCATGTCTGGATATCTTAGGGACCATCAAGGATAATGTACTTTCAAAGTCTCATTTCTGATACCATAAGAAAATCTAATACTCTGTTCAGAGTGAATAAAAAAAAAAACATTTTTATTGAGGAATAATAAAGCTCGAGCTGGGCAGCACTAAGTAAAAATGCAGAGCACTCCAGAGAGGGGTCTATATACATAGAAAACAAAGGAAAAGTAGGGGGTTAATGATTGATTGTAGATAGTCTGCTTCAGTATAAAATTCTTTGAAATGTGAAGCTTGGCCACTTAGCTAGGAAGGAGTGATTTACCACCTAGGTGAGTGGTGCCAGCTGATTCAGTTATACATGATTGTAATCATGAACACATTTTTCCTGGAAACAGGTTTTTACATCTTGACACATTCTTCCCATGAGTGAATGATTTACATCCTGGCCTTTTGCTTCAGGGGACTTCATGGTAGCCCCATCATTCTTATGTCTGACATGAGTGCCTCTAATTTGAAACTTTTCCATTCACAGGCACAGTAGTGGGTCAGTTGTAGAGTTCTTGCATTCCATGTGGGATACCTGGGTTCAACTCCTGGTCAATACACCTCATGCACGGCCATACCCATCTGTCAGTGGAAGCTTGTGTGTCGCTATGATGCTGAACAGGTTTCAGTGGAGCTCCCAGACTAAGATGGGCTAGGAGGAAAGGGCTGGTGATCTACTTCTGAAAATTAGCCAGTGAAAACCTATGGCTTGATCTGTAACTGATCATGGGGATGAGGCAGGAACATAAGTTGGGGCTTGATTCCATAGCAGTTAAAAACAATAGAGCCCTTAAAGCAGGAAGCAAAGACTATTTTTGCCTATTACTGGCTCTAAGTGCTCAGATTTTGAATTTACTTATCACTTAACACAGGCTGAGGAAGATAGCAGACATTTAGTAAATAGTTGTTGAAAATATTGGAGTCCAAGAGGAAGGTATATGATGCCCATGCATACCAGATTTTTCTAGAACCTTCTGTATTTTAAATCTTCCTCCCCTTTACCCCTAGAGGTATAATTTTGTCTTGATTAATGATTACAGAATTATTACCCCTTGGGTCTGGGCATCAGGTAATTAAAAGAAGTTTTGGCCATGCATAGACCTTCATGAGATAGCACACATAAAACATCTAGCTCAATGACATCATAGAGAGACCAAAAGCTTTGAAATCAGAAAGACCTGAGTTTGAGCCCCACCATCACCATGTATTACTTTCACGGCCTTGGACACGATTGTTATAAAATTAGATTATGAATAGTGGTGGGAAAAATGATGATCCTTTGACCATCACCATAGAAGTAATCTGGGGCTCAGAGAAACAATATTTAGGAATAGATGTGTCTTAGTTATCTAGTGCTGCTATAACAGAAATACCATTAGTGGATGGTTTTAACAGAGAGAAATTTATTTCTTCATAGTAAAGCAGGCTAAAAGCCCAAATTCAAGGTGTCAGCCTCAGGAGAAGGTTTTCTCTCTCTGTCAGCCTTCTCATCAATCTTCCCCTAGACTAGGAGCTTCTCTGCACAGGGATCCTAGATCGAAAGGATGCGCTCTGCTCCTGGCACTGCTTTCTTAGTGGTATGAGGTTACCCTGTCTCTCTGCTCGCTTCTCTCTTTTATATCTCAAGAGATCACCTCAAGACACAATCCTATCTTGTAGATTGAGTCCTGCCTCACTAACACAACTGCCACCCATCCTCCCTCATTAACATCATAAAGGCAGAATATACAACATATAGGAAAATGGCACAATACTGGGAATCCTGGCCCAGCCAAATTGATACACACATTTCTGGGGGGACATAATTCATTCTATGGCAAGATGGAACCGTACATCCTGGAAAGATAATATAGCAAGGCCAGGAAGGAGGTAAATGCTCCTTTAAAACAATATTATAGCTAGTGTTTCTCAAGTAGCAACAGCAAAGTTAAATAGCGTACTTTGAGTGCCTCATGTGAGACTAGACTATACTTCAGAAGAAATATAATAATCACAATGGAAAATGTATTTTGCTCACACAGTTTAAACTAGTTGTGTCACTCGTTAATGGAAAGACCAAATCAGAGTCAAAGCATTACATCCACCACCTCTCACCCCGTGGGACACAGTTTCACCCTCCATTTTTTTTTTTTTTTTCCTGGAGGGTCATTGGGTCATTGTGGTCAGGGAGTATAAGTGTGGAGGGAGAAGAGAGAAGTTATATTAATATCAGCTGCAGCTTGAGGCAGCCTCATTTGCCAGAACCCAGATAGAGCTAGGTACTGGGATTTCCTGATCAATTGGGACAAAAAAACAGAGATCTACCCAGTCTTATTTCTTGTCCTCACTCATTCAAATGGGTAAGGTGGCTCTGACAAGTAAATGAAATATTTTATTTTATTTATTTAAAGTACCCTGTATAATTCTGATGATAGTAAATAGAGGCTTCCTTCCTTTCTTTTGTTCAAGCTTGAACTCAGAAATATTGGGCCTCTCTTTTTGGTTTTTTTTTTTTTTTTTCTTTTTGGTATCAGAAGACCTCTTGTTTAGCCACACCATTCCAAGAATAGAATGAAAAAGGAAAAAGAAAAAAAGCCATTTAGCACAATTGAATATAACATAACATTACAAGCATGATACAAAAGAGAACTATTTCTACCACAGTTAACTTAGGGAGTATAAGTGAATTGTGTGTCCCTTCAGGAATGCAGCAATGGGGGATTAGAGAGAGAAAGATATTACAGGGTCATATTTCCTAGAACTGAAAGAAAGTCCTCATTTCCCTAATACTGCCCACGTTGTCTTCATAGTCAACTCTCTGTGCCTCTAGCACTACTTTCATGAAACAGGTAAGTTTGCCAACATTTGCCTTCCTAAGCCAACTAGGAGAGAGAAAAGAATTTAGCAATGTCTCAGTATCTTTTGTGTTGGGAAAAGAAGTGTTTGCTGCCACTCCTGCTCTTTCAACAGGCTCAGGAGAATGACTCTTAAATTGTAAGGAAATATTTTACTCAGCATCTCTAATCTGCTTCAAAGGTGGTGGAGTCATTCCAGTTTAGTGGGGAGCAGGGAAAGGCAGGAGAGTGTTGCATCTGGGAAAACCTTTCTCAAGTAAGATTCTGTGGTAACGAAAACGCTGGGGTGGCGTCTTTATTAAATTGTGCTAACATTTTTTTCTTTCTCTGGTGGAAATATAATGCATCTTATCATCAGCCAGAGCTGCTCCCTACATGACTGTAATGGAATAACAGCAGCATAGCTAAATTCCACCTGTGCCATTCTCTAACCACAATGTTTGGCCAATGGCCTAAAATACTTGGCTGCAGTTCACTGAAATAAGACTGCAAGTAACTTGTGTGATTAACTCACCTCTAAACTCAGGATAAATGAAACTCCCTGTGGCAGGGAAAGGATAGAGGTTTTAAAAGTTACAGCACATGTTTTCAGCCCTGAAGAAGACATTAGCAAATGAACTTGGACCCACTGGTCAGGAAATCATCAGTAATGAAAAAATAAAATCAGATCCAATTATTTAGACTGAGAACTTTCAGGGTTTAGAGATACTCTAAGATGCCCTGGTCCATAGCACAACGTGGGTCTCCTTTTCACAGTAAAACTCTTCTAATGCAGGTCTTAGTCTGTGGATACATTACATTCATACTGAACTCAACCTATTTTTAAAGCAAGTGAATATTCATTAATTCATTTATGCCTTAAAACTACCCTCTGAGCCAGGCAGTTACATTTTATCCCCATATGGCATATAAGAAAACTGAGGCTCGAAAAAACTTTAAACAGTTCGCCAGTGTCACAGGGCTCCTACCTGGCTGGCCTAATTGTTAAACACAGAACAATTTGACACAATGCATATTTATGGCATGCCTACTCTGTGCCAGCCTCATACCTCCAACCTGGCGATCTTCTCACCATATCACAATGTGTATCCTCTGGCCCAACATCAGTGTCACTTTGAGTGACTGTTGGCCTCTCTGACCACAGCCCTGGCCCTACATTTTCTCAAGACCGATGTTCGTGGCTATCAGTTTTGTCTCTGCCAAATCTAGTGAAAGCTGTTGGTAAACTCGCTTGCTGTGAGTACAAAGCTTTCTAGAAATAATTTCCTTTCTGAGAATTCAAGGGCACTCTCTCTGTCCCAGCTAGCTAAATGCCCCTCCACTATGCACATTTTAAATACTCAGTAGTTTGTATCATCCACAGAGAAAGGTCCATGTGAAACATATTTTTGTACCTTTTCACTCAGCATAGAGTCTCAAATGTAGAAGCGAATGTAATATGTGTTAATAATAATTGTTATTATTATGAATAATAAAAATATTATTAGTGATAATAATTATATATTAATACTAGTAATGGATGCCATTTACTGATGATCTACTATTCTGTAGGTGCTTTTATATGATTAGTTCATTTAACCCTAATAAAAACACTAGACAGGATGGAAAACAAACATCACCTTTGGTTTCCTTTCTCAAACTCAATCCTGGAAATATCCCAGATGATAAAACAAGACAAAGAAAACCCCCATCAACCTAACCTTAAACACAAGAAATTCCTGGACAAAAGAAGGCCAAACACCACAATGAGTGATTTGGTAGGGGAGGGATCTTTAGATATGCTCTTTTTTACACCCCACAATAGCCTGGGTAGGCTATTGCCCACCTAATTGCCTCTGAAAGTCGGTATCAGCAGCCAGCCCAGCACAGCTATTCGGTAGTGAAGTAACATTCAGGGAAGGGTAGGAATCAAGCCATGATGAGAGCCAATAACAACAGATACAAACCAACTAGATCAATTAGCTCAGCAGCTTTTCCTCCCTAACTGCCACCTTTTCCCAACCTAAGTGATTAGAAGATGACCAATGAGTGAGACAGCTACTATAAAGAGCAGAGCCAGAGCACAGGTTCAAAATGTGGCTCCAGGGTCTCTCCTGCCAAAGGGCACTCCTTCGTCCCCAACCCCTGTTTAAATTCATATGGGCAGAAGGAAGGACCCAGGCTTTAGACTTTTCCACAGGTTCATATGTCCACTATATCCTGGGGAATATGAGCTCAGTGAGAAAAATAGCTAGATATCTGAGGAAAAAACCACATTAAGAGAAAAACATCAACTTGAACAGCCTATGCCAGGTAAAGTAATATTAACAGACCAGAGAAAAATGACCCCAATACCTTGAAGTCACTACCTTAGCCAAGTTCTCAGAATTAATATCACCAGTAACATGACGAATTGACTCCTTATAACTATTGATGTGACAAAATAGGTCTCACTGAAATCATATCATAGTGGAGAAGACAGACAAATATTCAAATATATATATGTCAAGTGATAATAAGTGACATTGGATGTCTCAATACCAACACTGGGTACAAGAATGCAATGGTATATAATTTCAAAAGACTGAAGGAAAAGAACTTTTAACCTAGAATTTTATATCTAGCTAAATTCCCATTTAAATATGAAATTAGAGAATATATCCTCAGGCATGTAAGGTCTCAGAAGTTATATTAAACACAGACCTGCATTGAAAACACAGACGTATAACAGAAAAGAAATAAAATTCATTAGATTCTATGAAAAGTAGAAAGTATGAATAAGTAGCTAGTTTCATAAAGTTTATTATTATCTAAAATTAGAATAAAAGCAAAATAAAGGGGGGAAAGGTTTTGTCTACACTCCAGAATTAAAGCCCTAACTGATAGATAGGCAAGTTAAATTAATAGGAAGATAAACATAAATATGTGTCATAATAAGTTACAGATCACCACCAGAAGAATAAAAATACATGGTATAGTTATTAAGATAGAAAATAAAGTTTTACTCTTCCAATCCAAAACCAAACCCATTGCCATTGAGTTGATGCCAACTTATAGCGACCCTACGGAACAGAGTAGAACTGCCCCATAGGATTTCCAAGGAGCACCTGGTGGATTTGAACTGCTGACCTTTTGGTTAGCAGCTATAGCTCTTAACAACTACACCACCAGGGTTTTGATTCTTCCAATAGAAGTCATCAAAGGAGTAAAAAAGGAACAAAAGAAAGTATGTGTCTTAGGCTGGGTTCTCTAGAGACGTAAAACCAGACCTGTTGCCGTTGAGTCAATTTCAACTCAGAGTGACCCTATAGGGCAGAGTAAAACTGCCCCCATAGAGTTTCCAAGGAGTGTCTGATAGATTATAACTGCTGACCTTTTGGTTAGTAGCCATAGCACTTAACCACTACGTCACCAGGGTTTCCATAAATAAATATGTAAAGAGACTTATATATCAAGGAAATGGCTCACACAGTTGTAGAAGCTGGTACATCCCAAGTCTGTGGATTAGGATAGAGGCTTCTCGTGATTCACGTAGCCACAGGGGCTGGTGAACCCAAGATCAGCAGGTCAAAGAACAGGGCTCCACTCATAGGTTGTGAAGATCCACAAATCCCCAAATCGGCAGATGAGCTGATATGTCAAGTCCCAAGAACCAGGGGTCAGATGAACAGGAGGCAGCTGCAGGATCCAGAATGAGGAAAAACCCAGAATGTTTGCTTATATTTGGGAGCAGGCCACACCCCCAAGGAAACTTCCTTTCAACTGGCTGGCTACTCACAGCGGATTTCATCATGGAAGTGATCACATATAATCACTGAGGATCATGGCCCAGCCAAGTCGACAAACAATCTTAACTGTCACAGTATGAAAAGTGGAAATAGAAAATAAGAGGGCTTAAATAAATTCAAAAACAACAGTAATCACTTTCAATGAAAATATATTAAGCTTATCAATCATAAGTCAGAATGATTAAAGAGCAGAATATGTTGTCTAAAAGAGACACTCCTTTTGAAATTAAAGATACTGAAAAATAAAAGAGTCAAATATAAAACAAAAAGTATAGAAATACTGAAAATTAAGGAATGGAAAAAGTTAACTTGGGTAACGAATTTTAAAATCAGTTGAAATATATTTAAGGCCAAAAAAATCGAGGATAAAAATAAACAAAAAATGCAATAAGCGTTAATATATATGTATTTAATCACACATCTCAAGATACATGAGGCAATAAATAAATAAGCAAATTAATAAGACCACAGTAAGAAATAGATAAACCAAACATGGTAATTTGTGAATTTAACAACCCCAGCTCAGAGATTGATAGGTTAAGTGACAAGTAAGTATAAGCAAATATGGAGTCCCTTAGTGGTACAAACCCTGGTGGTGTAGTGGTTAAGTGCTACGACTGCTAACCAAGAAGTTGGCAGTTCAAATCTGCCAGGTGCTCCTTGGAAACTCTATGGGGCAGTTCTACTCTGTCCTATAGGGTCGCTATGAGTCGGAATCGACTCCACAGCAGTGGTTTTGGTTCGTTTTTTTTTTTTAGTGGTACAAACAGTTAAGGAGCTTGACTGTTAACTAAAATGTCGAAGATTTAAGTATACCCATAGGCATCTCAGAAGAAAGATATGGCAATCAACTTTTGAAAGATCAGCCACCAAAAACCTTGTAGAGCACAGTCCTACTCTGACGCACATTGGAATCTACTGGTTATAAGTAAATATAAAAAGAAGATTTGAGCAACACTTTGACATGTCCAAACTAATATATACAAAGTTCATGAAAGAGAAATTCGCATTATTCATAATAATACAGGGAACATTCATGAAAATTGACCAGGCAGTAGCCACAAATTAATTCCATATAATCAACATCAAACTATGAGCTTTAAACAAAACTTAAGAAAAATTAGAGAAGATAACTTAAAACTCATATGCTTGGAAACGGTAATAATACTATCAAGACCCAAAGTAGTCAAAACAATCTTGAACAAGAAGACCAAAGTTAGAAGACTCACATTTCCAATTTCAAAACATACTACAAACATACAGTAATCAAGATAGTATGGTAATGACATAAGGACAGACATACAGATCTATGGAATACAATTGAAAGTCCAAAAATAAACCCGTACATTTATGGCCAATTCATTAGGCAGAGGTGCCAAGACAATTCAATGAGAGGAAATAAGAGTCTTTTCAATAAACGGTGGTGTGGTAACTGAATAGCCACATGGAAAAGAATTAAGCTGAATCCCTACTTCACACTATACACAAAAATAACTCAAAATAGATCATAGACCTACATGAAGGGCTAAAAATACAAAACTGTTAGAAGTAAACATAGGAATAAATCTTCATGACCTTAGTTTAAACAATGGTTTCGTAGACATGACACCAAAATAACAAGTGGCAAAAGATAAAACAGATAAATTGCACTTCATCACAATTTGTAAAATGGTATCTTCAAGAAAGTAAAAAGACAGCCCACAGAATAGAAAGTATTTGCATATCATATATCTGATGAATGACTTATATCCATATAAGGAACTCCTACAATTCAATAACAAAAAAAGATAAATAACCCAATTTTAAAATGTCAAATGACTTGACTAGATGTTTCTCCAAAGAAGATGTACAAATGGTCAGTAAGCATATGAGAAGATACTCAAAATTATTTGTCACTAGGGAAATGCAAATCAAAACCACAATGAGATGCCACTTCTTACCCATTGTTTCTGTTGTTAGGTGCTGTCAAGTTGGTTCCAACTCATAGCGACCCTATGTACCACAGAACGAAACACTGCCCGGTCCTGCATATTGCTCACAATCATTGTTATGCTTGAGCCCATTGTTGCGGCCACTGTGTCAATCCACCTCCTTGAGGGTCTTCCTCTTTTCCTCTGACCCTGTACTCTGCCAAGCATTATGTCCTTCTCCAGGGACTGCTACCTCCTGACAACATGTCCAAAGTATGTTAAGATGCAGTCTCGCTATCCTTGCTTCTAAGGGGCGTTCTGGTTGTACTTCTTCCAAGACATTAGGATGGCTATAACAAAAAAGATAATTACAGGTATTGACAAGAGTGTGGAGAAACTGAAACTTTCATATATTGCTGGTAGAAACGTAAAATTGTGCAGCCACTTTGAAAAACAGTTTGGCAGTTCCTCATATAGTTAAGTGTAGAGATGCCATCTGATCCAGCAATTCCATTTCTACAAGTACACCCAAGAGGCATGAGAACATATATCCACACAAGAGCTTGTATATGAATGTTCATTGCTGGCCACAGTGTGCATTGTTCGTAATAGTCAAAAAGTGGCCACAATCCAAATGTCCATAAATTGATGAATAGATGAATAAAATGTATATGCACACAATGGAATATTATTTGGCAATGAAAATGAGTGGAGTACTAATACATGCTATACAGATGAACTTTGAAGCCATTATGCTCAGTGAAAGAATCCAGACTCAAAAGACCAAATAGTCTATGATTTAATTTATATGAAATGTCCAGAATAGACAAATGTATAGTGACAGAAAGTAGATTGGTGGTTGTTCAGCGCTGAGGAGGGAGGGAGAGTGGGGGGAATGCGGAGTGACTGCTAACGGATAGAGGGTTTCTTTTAGGAAGGATAAAAATTTTCTAAAGTTAGATTGTGCTAATGGTTGCACAATTCTATAAATATATTAAAAACGTTCAAATGTACTATTTAAATGTGTATATTTTATATCACATGAATTATATCTCAATATAGCTGTTAAAAATAATACTACCCAATAACAATCGAGTTGAAGGCAAAATTTTTAGGGAAATTTAAGAAGACTGAGACCATAACAAAATGAAAGAACCGTGTGTAAAAATTTGAGTGACAGAATACATATTGCTTAACAGAAAGTTCACAAGTTCAAATACATTGATCAATAAACATGAAAGATTCAAAACAAACGACCTACTATGGCATTGAAAAAGTTATATATAGAGATGAGAAAGATTAGAGGAGAAATAAATGGAATAGAGAATATATACTCATAGTGACACTATAGGACAGATTAGCACTGTACCTTAGGGTTTCCAAGGAGCAGCTAGTGGAATTGAACTGCCAACCTTTTGGTTAGCAGTCAAGCTCTTAATCACTGTGCCACCAGAGCTCCATATACAATGGGTTTGGATATATATATATATATATATATATATATATATATATATATATATATATATATGTCAGAATCGACTCGAAGGCAAAGGGTTTGGTTTGGTATATATATATATATATATATATATAGTTTAACAAAACCAAAACTTGGATATTTATAAAGATGTATAAACTAGGCATTTGTCTGTTAAGAATAATAATGGAAAAGACATTTATCTCAGAAAATTGAAAAACAACCATGGGCACCATGGTAGTTCGAAAAAAGTTTGAAAAAAATATCATAAATTACTAGAGCCAATAAATTGGAAAGCTTGAGTCAAGTGTGCAAATTTCTAGAAAAACATTGTTGTTGTTAGGTGCCGTTGAGTCGGTTCCGACTCACAGCGACCCTATGCACAACAGAATGAAACACTGCCCAGTCCTGAGCCATCCTTACAAATGTTGTTATGCTTGAGCTCATTGTTGCAGCCACTGTGTCAATCCACCTCCTTGAGAGTCTTCTTCTTTTCCTCTGACCCTGTACTCTGCCAAGCATTATGTCCTTCTCCAGGGACTGCTACCTCCTGACAACATGTCCAAGTTATGTAAGACGCAGTCTCACCATCCTTGCCTCTAAGGAGCATTCTGGCCGCACTTCTTCCAAGATAGATTTGTTCATTCTTTTGGCAGTCCATGGTATATTCAATATCCTTCGCCAACACCACAATTCAAAGGAGTCAACTCTTCTTTGGTCTTCCTTATTCATTGTCCAGCTTTCACATGCATATGATGCAATTGAAAATACCATGGCTTGGGTCAGGCGCACCTTAGTCTTCAAGGTGACGTCTTTGCTCTTCGACACTTTGAAGAGGTCCTTTGCAGCAGATTTACCCAGTGCAATGCATCTTTTGATTTCTTGACTGCTGCTTCCAAGGCTGTTGATTGTGGATCCAAGTAAAATGAAATCCTTAGCAACTTCAATCTTTTCTCCATTTATCATGATGTTGCTCATTGGTCCATTTGTGAGGATTTTTGTTTTCTTTATGTTGAGGTGTAATCCATACTGAAGGCTGTGGTCTTTGATCTTCATTAGTAAGTGCTTCAAGTCCTCTTCTCACTTTCAGCAAGCAAGGTTGTGTCATCTGCATAATGCAGTTTGTTAATGAGTCTTCCTCCAATCCTGATGCCCCGTTCTTCTTCATATAGTCCAAATAATGACAAAAAGAAATAGAAAGCACGAATATACCATAGTATCAAAGAAATTATTAAAGACCTCCACCTCTACCCCACTCTCACCAAAAGAAAGCCCTAGGTCCAGGTAGCATTAGAGAAGGTTTTTATCAATTTTTAAATGAAATTTAAGAAAAAAAAGGAAAGCTGACTAACTTATTTTACAAGGCTTGTATGTTTGCAATTTCAAAACTAGATATGATGAAGAAATGGAAATTAGGTGGACATTTCATTTAAAGAGATAGATGGAACAGTCAAATTAAATATAAGCTAACAGAATAGTTTATTTAAAACACCATCTGCCATAATTGATGACAATTTATCTCAGGAAAGTGGTACATAAAATTCAACTCAGAAAATTATTAGAAAACTAGGACTAAAACATGTTTTCCTTGCTACATATTAAAGATCTTCAGCAAATGTCATACGCAGTAGAGGAACATAGACTTGGTCCTTTTAACGTAGGGAATAAGAAAAGATTTGCCCAATATCAGTACTTTTGCTCAAAAGAGTATTAAAAGCTCTGGCCACAGCATTGAAACAAATAAATAAATAAAAAGTATGAAGAAAGGATGTGGACACCATGGACATTATTATGAAGTACACGATCATCTACAAAGAAAGCCTAACAGAATTTTCAAACTATGGTAACAAATAAAAGAATTCAGCAAGGTTGCCAGGTACAAATTTATATATTATAGATCTGTATCATTCCTCTCTACCGACAATTAGAAAATAGACTAGAAAGCATAAAGCTGTTTGCAAAAGTAAAGTAACTATAAATTATCTAGGAATAAACCTAAGAAAAAGTACACAAGGCATTTATTGTGTGAAAATGATAACTCTATTAGAGAACAAAAATGAATATCCAAATAGGAGAAATACACCATAATTAAAAAAAAAAAATTACCAATGATAAAACCTAAAAATTTAAAGATGTCACTTATCCTAAAATTATTCTGCAAATTCAATGCAACAGTTAAAAACCAGTTTGGGTGGTAAATTGCAAGAGGAATCTCTAAGCATTTCAACAAATTTATTGTAAAATGTTGTGTAAGAATAACATTTAAAGCAATTTTTAAAAAAATTAATAACAAAAGGGCTGTGCCCTGTTACTTGTGAAAATTTATTGTAAAAGTCAAAATAATTAAAAAATATGTGGTAGGGGTGCAGACAAGTAGACGCATAGAACAAACTCAATACAGAGAGAGAAACAGAGAAAGACAGAGAGAGAAAGTTGTTACATTAAGGAAATAAACCACAAAGAAGAGAAATGGGAAATGGATGGACACGTGGATTGTTCAGGAGATGCTCTTCAGAAAACTGACTCATCAGATGCATAAAAAATACAATTAAGTCCGGACTTTAAACCATAGAAAAGTGAACTCCCAAGGCATAAAAGACCTAAATATAAAAAGTGAAGCTATAAAATGAACAAGGGAAAAGATGAGATTTTTTTTTTTTTATCATTGAGTGGGGAAGCACTTCTTCAATAAGAACCCCAAAGCACAAACCATAAGGCAAAAATTGGATTTGACAACATCAAAATTAAAGACCTCTGTTCAATAAACAACTCTATAGATTAAGTTAACATATGGGTGCCAGATTAGGAGTACACATTTCAAATTCAAAAACCAACAAGGGATTAATCTAGAAAATGCAAAGGACTCTTATGAATAAACCAGAAACAAAAATGAACACAATAGAAAAATAAGCAAAAGTTATGACTGTACAATTCAAAGAAAGGAGCACATGGACGGATAACAAGTGTATGAAGGGATTCTCACCCTCATTAGTAAAGGGCTGATAAAGGAAATGAAAATTAATACAAATATACCACTTTATACCGTCTAAATGAAAAAATCAAATAGCATACAAAGTTAGAAAGTATTTGTGAACAGGATCTCTCCTGTACTACTGGTGGGAGTGTGGACAATGCAACACCCTTCTGGAAAACAATATAGCAGAACCAGATGAAATTAAATGTGACTAGGTGTGCATAAAGAGTCCTGGTAGCACAGTGGTTAAGAGCTCAGCTGCTAACCAAAAGGTTGGCCGTTCGAATCCACAAGCTGCTTCTTGGAAACCCTGTGAGGCAGTTCTACTCTGTCCAATAGGGTCATTATGAGTCGAAATCCACTTGATGGCAATGGGTTTTTTTTTGTTTGTTTGTTTCAGTATGCATAAACCCTCTAGGATAGGCAATAGCCTGTACTGTGAAGACATGAATAGGAACATGATGCCATAGGAAAAAACAAACAGAAAAGTAACCAAATCATTTAACTCTGCTATGGGTTATAGCATAATGTGGTAGCATAATAGCATATAGCATAATAGCATAACATTCCTTTGTGGTAATAGGATGGATCATTGGCAGCTGGTATTATTATGCTATCAACCCCCTACTTCCCTCCACCACCAACAAAAACAACAAAAAGACTCTGGACCTCCAAATATGGCATGTTTTTCACTCTTGGAGCACAGCTGAGACTTCCAAACTTTGATAAGCCTCACCAAATTAAAAACAGACCCCAGAGAATTATGGTTATTCATAATGCCCTGTATCTTTGATCTTAAGTACATAATTAAAAAAAAATTCAAGGTAAATGTATTCTTAGCCATATCTGAGTCACCATTCTCACCAAGTCTCTGGCTTTGAACCAGCCTTTGTGGCCTTGACTAGCTGACCTTGACCCTGCGATCTATCTCCTATGTACATATTGCAGACAAACTCACATGCTGGGTCATGAAAAGAACATGAACAAGAATGCTCATAATTTTATTGTAGGTGATTGGGTAGCACTGAAGCCCAACTGAAGTTTCATCAACAGTGGAATGGATAAGTAAAATAAATGGATTGAGTTGCATCTTAAAGGATGAGTAAGAACTACGCAGCAAAGAAATTAGGGAACGTCTGTCCCATGGTGCAGTGGTGAAGAGCTTGGATGCTAACCAAAAGGTCAGCAGTTCAAATCCACCACTATGGTGTTGTTATTGTTATTAGGTGCTGTCGAGCTGTTTCTGACTCATAGAGGGTGTATGTACAACAGAATGAAATACTGCCCAGTCCTGCATCATCCTTTTTCGCTGACCCTCTACTTTACCAAGCATGATGTCCTTCTCCAGGAACTAGTTCCTCTTTATAACATATCCAAAGTACATGAGACGAAGTCTCATCATCCTCACTTCCAAGGAGCAATCTGGTTGTATTTCTTCCAAGACAGACTTGTTCGTTCTTCTGGCAGTCCATGGTATATTCAATATTTTTCATCAACACCATAATTCAAAGGCATCAGTTCTTCTTCAATCTTCTTGGAAACCCTGTGGGGCGGTTCTATTCTGTCCTCTAGGGTGGTTAAGAGTTGGAATTGCCTCGACAGCAGCGAGTTTGGTTTTTGTTTTGGCTCTAAGACAGAAAGCAGCATCTACATGGGTGTGATGTGTGAAAAAAAAAGAGGAGACATTTGGGGTACTTCAAACAATTATAATGGTAAGTAGGTAAGTGACGTAGTCAGGTCACTACTAGCACTGAGGAAGGATCAGAGTGGGAGGAAATAAGGATGCAAGAAGACCAGCAAAGTGGCCGTTGTGATTCAGACAAGAATTTTTACAGGCCTGAATGATCAGAGGAGGTAGAGATGGAGAGAAGGGAATAGGCATGAGAGGGATTTACAAGTAAGAATTGACATGATTTGTTCTGATGACAATGAGGAAGAAGGTATCCTTTAGGATTATATCGTTTAAGATAAACCTTTGAATTCTGGGTGAATAGTGATGTCATTAATTTAGATCAGGAATACAGGAGAAATATTTTCTGAGGTTAACAAGTACATGACTGAGTACAGGGGTACAAAGATAAATAAGTCATTAGCTCTACTGTTTAGAATCTTCAAGTTTAATGGATAAGAAAAACACATAAACAAATACTTACCAAGAGGTGTGGTAAGTGACTGTATTGAATTGTGCTCCCCCAAAATATGTGTCGAAGTCCTATCCCCTATACCTGTGGATGTAATCCCAATTGGGAATATTGTTTTCTTTGTTATGTTAATGAGGCCATATCACTGCAGAGTGTATCCTAAACGTAATCATTAGTGCGTTACAAGGAGGACGTAGACACAGAGACAAGCAAGCACAAACAGAAGATAGACACTACTTGAAGATCAACGAAGAATCAAGAATTGCTGGCTACCGGAAGCTGAAATAGTTAAAGAAGAGCCACACTCTGCATTCAGACTTCTGGCCTCCTGAACTGTGAGGAAATAAATTTCTGTTCTTTAAAGCACCTACTTGTGGTATTTCTGTTATAGCAGCAGTAAGAAATGGGGTAGTGGCTTTATAGTAGCATGTGCAAGGTACTGTAATGACATCAGGGAGGGGAGATTAACCCTACTTTGCTAGGCATAAAAAAAAAAAAACCCACTGCCATCAAGTCGATTCCAACTCATAGCAACCCTATACGACACAGTAGAACTGCCCCCATAGAGTTTCCAAGGAGCATACCCTATACATAGGGTAGTAATTAAGAGTACAGATTCTGGAGTCGACTGCCTGAATTTGAATCATGATTCTACCTCTGAGAGGTTGTTACTTAACCTTTCTCTGTCTCAGATTCCTTATCTGCAAAATGGAACTAAAAGTAGCACCTATACCATAGGATGGACTGAGATTTAAATTAGAACACTTCTGGGAACACATAGTGCTCAAATAAATTGCTGAATAAGACATAAAGAAGAAATTTATAAAGGAAATAATCTTTAAGGCAAGCCCTAACGGCTTAGGAGTTTTGCGAGTGGACCAACCAAGAGTAAGATGTCAGGCAGAAGAAAAAATGCTAAGGCATGGAAGTAAGATAGAGCACGGAGAATCTGTAGAGATCTGAATAACTCAGCGTGGCTGTTGTGTACTCTTTGCATCTAGTATTAGGAATAGATGAGGCTGGGCAGGGACCTGGAGCCAGATCAAGAAGTGCATTGTGTACTTCATTTTGTAGAAGGTACTGGAGAGGGCTACGAATGGTGAGGACTGACCTGACATGGTGTCTTTTACCAAAATCTCTGTCCACAAAACTCACCTCGGGCTGGGGACAATTGAGGGGCATCAATGGTGGAATGGACCTTGGGGCCAGTGAAAGCACAATGGAAGAATTTCCACTGCCCGTGCTAAAGAGGATTATTTTGACTCCCTGCTATGAGTTTGGGAGGGATTCCTTCGGATATCCCATAGCTAAACCTAGTGTCCGCTCTCTGGCTTATAAAAGAGAGATTATTCTGAGTGAGTGCATGGATTCAACAGCTTGATCCGTTTCTACTTGCTCGTTCATGATTCCTGTGCTTATTAAGTCAGACCCTCTGCTACTCTTTGTCACCCTCCTTTCCACTGCCTACCATCTCCTCTTTCTGGGACTTTCTTTCCTCTTTCTCCCTTTTGTCTTTGTCCTGCAGAATACTATTCATGGATCCATATATTTGGTTAAGATTTGCACCTCCTTAGTCATTTTTTTTTTTTAGTCAAACCTGCATCCTATAAATAATCCTAAAGCCAAAAGTAAGTTGCAGCTTATTGCTTAAACATCTCCTGTCCAACTCTACCTTTGTTCTGTAGAAGCAAATCCTCACCTCTACCAACACATTGGATCTTAGTCTTGATAACTCACCTCGGCCCTTAGACTTGCCATTTAGCATTGTATTCTTAGATATGACCTTTCTTTCCTCTTGTCTAGGATTTAGATTCTTCCAACATCTATCCAGCTTACCTTGGGTAAGCAGCCCTCTTGGACTGACCTCTGCCGCAGGATGCTCATCTTGGTCCTAGCTGAGTAGATGGCATGCCCTCCTGCTTGGCTCTGAGCCAATAACCAAAAACTAGATGCAGTTAGGATCCAGCTGTACACTTTACTGTTGTGGAATGGAAGAGCCCTGTCCCTACTCATGTTCTTTGCGGGTAGTTAGTTTTATACCTCTATCCCCTGGTGTCTTATTCTCTCTGACAGGTAACTAGAAGCCTGGGATGTTGGGCATAGGCTTGGCCAGACGTAAGATTGAGGTGTCACTTGTTTCATGGCCTATAGTCCATAGTCTTCATAGAAACAATCCAAACTGTAGTCTCGATGGAAGAAACAGAAATTGAGGAGAGACGGGAGTCCAAAAGAGACATGAAACTTTAGATTGTTAGACCAAGAGGCAAACTCCAAGTAGAGGCAGTAGACAGAACCTGGGAAACCTAGGTGAGTGCAAGAGAAGTCAAAGTCAATATGGAAGGGAACAGGTCAATTTGTATAAGGAGCTGATCTGGCCAGGACATTGGAGGAGGCTAGGGAAGTGGGGCCTGAACCAGCTGAAATCACTTGAGAGCTACAGAACTGATCAGGAGTCCCTGGTAAACATCTTAGCAATTTACAGACTGTGGACATCTCCCTTTTAAGGGAATGTGTTTGAGACGGTACAATACAGTAGAGAAGATATTCAGACTTGGAGATAGGAGTATGCATTATAGTTCAGGTCATGTAAACTTAGGCAAAGTAATTCATCTTTCTAAGCCTTAACTTTTTACATATCAAATGCAGAAAAAAAACAAACAAAAAAAACTTCTTTGCCCTTGGTATCCAAGAGGCCTTTAGAAACAGAGTAAAATAATGGATGCGAATGCACTTAAATGAAGCTGTAAAGCCAATGCTAATGGAGCAAATTATAATCATTAATGTGATTTCACTGGAGGACGAAATGCTAACCATAGTAAGTACTTGCTGGTTCAAGGGTTTGCCTGACTGTGGGAACAGGGAAATATCAAGGATGGAGGTCTGACCTAGGGATAAAATTACCAATTCATTCCACTTTCCTTTCAGGGTTCTTATGACAATTAACTTGCCAAGTTTCAACCACAAGACCATATGTTCGCTAGATCACGTGGGGAAATGTGGTTTATTCTCATTATTTGTATTAACATTGTTAGTGCAGTGCTTCATTTGTTACGCTGGCCCAGATCCAATCTGTCAGGAGGCTTCACGGCACATGAAAGTGTAAAAATACTCTAAAATGCAAGGTTTTTTTTTTTTTTTTTAAATAGGAGAACCCTGAGCTCACCTCGGCCTCAGTCGACCTTGTTAGCAAGCACCTTGCTCCTTGCATGATTGATGTTCATAATAATGACAGTTCTGAGCCACTTTGAAGTCTGGAAGAGCTTTCTGAATTGTCAAAGGAATATTCAAGGGCACTGATACAGCTTTAATATTAAATATACTTTATTCTAATTCATTGGAAGTTGGTGATCTTTGTCCTAATTCAAGCTAGGTCTTTTGATCAGCCAGACCACCTAGTTTGTGAGCACATTTTTTTTGTCATGAATATACAGTGAACGTTTTCTCTTGACGCTTCTCTATTAAAATTATACATAATATGCTAAACTCAGAGTCTGAGGTATAGAATCATCATAGCACTCAAATTCACACAAAATTCACAATTATTTTCTGTCATAAATTAGTGCACTTAGCAAGTCTTCTTTTTTCAGCCTTGTCTCTCTCCTTTGCTTCCACGTACTCTATGTTTTAACCATACAAGCTTCTTCGCAGTTCCCCAAATGTTGTCAATGTTAGCTGGTTTAGTTGGCACCCACCTCATGACGATCCTCAATACAACAGAAGGAAATGTTGCCTAGTCTTACACCAACCTCATGATTGGTCGCAGATCAGGCCCGTGTGATTCATGGAGTTTTTCTTGGCTCATTTCAGAAATAGATCACCAGGTCTTTCTTCCTAGTCTATCTTAGTCTGGAAGCACCTCTGAAACCTATTCAATGTCATAGCAGCACACAAGCCTCTACTGACAGATAGGTGGTGGCTGCACTTGAGTTGCATTGGCCAGAAATCGAACCTGGATCTCCCACATGGAAGGAGAGATTTCTACCATTGAGTCACCAATGTCCCAAATGTACCATCCTGTTTGAAAATTTTGTATATGCTACTGTCTGTGCCTTCAACATCCTCCCCAGATCTCCAGCCGTAGCTCAACCCTCATTCATCACTGAAGATCCTACTTGAGCTTTAAAACTCATTTCAATCATTATCTCCTTCCCCAAAAGTGTAATTCATCCCTTCTCCGTCTGTGTCCTCATTGCTCCCCCAGAGTAGCTGCTAATTGTTTTAACATTTGTGATCTCCAAAAGGCTACACACTCCTTGGGGGAGAGGAGCAGGATGTGTTCATCTTTATATCTCCTTTTTTTAGCCCAGGGTCTAGCTCAAAGTAGAGCTCAAAAAATCTTGTAAGGTCCATGGGGAAGAAAGTGCTCCAGACTGGTTCATTTATCTGAGGAGCCACAGTGTGCTAAGACCCCTCTTTTGGTTATTTCCTGATCCAGAGGGATCAGGAAAACAGGTTTTTCCTTAGGACAATTGGGCGTGGATTATGAAAATATTATGCAAGATTAGTCAAATGCTACACTGTTTCCTTTCCGATATGTCCAGGCACACAACTTTCCTGCGGTTCAGTAGAGGAGCTGTGGTCGCAGGTGGGTAGGGGCTGGTAGAGGGGGCTTTGAGGACCAGAGGCTTCGGGGGATGGACTTTGCCGGTCCTGAGAGCTCTACTTCAACTGAGGGAGGTAAGACTGTTTATCAAGAACTTCTCCTGGTGCCATAGTAACCCCAATGTCTCGTTAGATCACTGAGAGAAAGATACACTGAAAGTCTGCCTTCCTTTCTCTTTCTTCCTATTCATAAAAATCCTTTTATTTTTCCAAAACTAATAGACTTGGCTTAATTGCAAGTTTTTCAGATTAGAATGTTAGAAACAAACAGAATGATGTAAAATGCTGTTGGTGATGAGGGGGTTGAAAAGTTCACTGGGGAAAAGACAAAAGGAGATTAAAGCCTTATTGATTTCTGTGGATAGGTGCAGAGTCAAAAATAATATAGAGCTGTAGGGGCTAAACATTAACAATGAAATGGTGTGACTGAGAGAGCCAGCAGATTCCGGAGAGGTACAGAAAGAAATTCAGGAGGTAAGAACTCCTTATAAGCATGGTGCTCTATTTTTGGTTTCCAGGTGGCAATATTTTTTGTGTGTGGATGTCATTCCAGAACCATTTTTCAGAATGGCATTTTGGTATCTCATCTTTAACATATAAAAACTGCTAATTAATGAAACATGTGCTAAATACTAGTGAATGTTCTAATCAGTCAGTAAAACACATTTGCACACACACATACATATGTAATTCTATCCCCCTATATAAAATAAAAAAGAACTGGAATCCAGAACCATGGAAGCTGAGAACAACTTGAGCATACTTCAGAGAGAGGGAGGGGCCAGAGTGTGAATAATAATACCTTCATTGCAAACATCATATTTTACAATGTACAGAACATTTCATCACCTGGGTGTCTTACAAACATTTAAGTAATTTTTCTGTTTTGGGATTTGTTTTGTGTGTGTGTGTTATAAAGCAAAAAAAAACAAACCCAATGCCATAAAGTCGATTCCAACTCATTGCAACCCTGTAGGACAGCGTAGAACTGCCCCTTAGAGTTTCCAAGGAGCAGCTGGAGAATTTGAACTGCTGACCCTCTGGTTAGCAGCTGTAGCTTTTAACCACTGCACCACCAGGGCTCCTCTTGTATTATAGGTTCTGGTAAATAAATATTGAAAATATCTTTAGAGAATATATCAAACCTTAGTCTTCTTATGTAAAACAAACACCCACCTAAAATATATGATATTGTTTATTTTTAAAGTATCTGGGTGGTGCAAATGGTTAGTGAGCTTGGTTCTACTAAAAGTTTAGAAGTTCAAATCCACCCAGAGGTACCTCAGAAAAAAGGCCTGGTGATCTACTTCTGAAAAATCAGCCATTGAAAACCCTACAGAGTACAGTCCTACTCTCACATGCATGGGTCGCCATGAGTTAGAATCAACTTGATGGTCAGTGGTGGGAGTGGTGGTATTCATTTTCTACTTATCTATTTCTAAGAAGTATATCAAATTCCGTTCTGACACTATATAATTTAAAATACCCTGATTATCCCTTAAATTTCACACAGAGAGATCTCAGGGATGGAGCATGAGGCTGGCAGAAACAGTGGCTGAGGTGGACGTGGCAAAGCTTAGAAAAAGACAGCAGCTTGCTCTCAGTGACACAGCTAGTGGATGGCAGAGCCTGGATTTAAATTAAGTCTGTTTCACTGAAGCTTATGTTCTTAAGAAAAAAAAAAATTTGTCTGTTTTAAGAATTACCTTCTCAGGTAACTTAACTGTAATCAGAGCCTTGCATGTCCATTTGCATTTTCTCAAAGAGCAGTCTACAGAACCAACAAAGTAGGTGGATTCGCTGTGACAAACTGGTACCGTAGGTGTCTTACTCAGAAGTGGATGTGGAACTAGAGTTCAGTACAAGTGGTCTCCGCTCTGCTGGATAATGGGAGAAAGAGGGATGCGTGGTGGACAGAATAATGGACCTTAGAGACACCCACATCCTAATTTCCAGAACCTGTGAAAAAGCCTGGAGGAATGTCTGCTAAAATTACAATTGCTTTATATATATAAACCCATTGCTGCCGAGTTGCTTCTGACTTATAGCAACTGTTACAGATTGAATTGTGTCCCTCACAAATGTGTGTCAACTTGGCTAGGCCATGATTCCCAGTATTGTGTGATTGTCCACCATTTTGTTATCTGATGGGATTTTCCTATATGTTGTAAATCCTACCTCTGTGATGTTAATGAGGCAGGATTAGAGGCAGTTATGTTAATGAGGCAGGACTCAATCTACAAGATTAGGCTGTGTCATAATCTCTTTTGAGATATGAAAGAGAGAAGCAAGCAGAGAGACAACCCAAACCAAACCCACTGGTGTAGTCAATTCCGACTCATAGTGATCCTTTAGGACAGAGTAGAACTGCCCATAGAGTTCCCAAGGAATAACTGGTGGATTCAAGCTGCTGATTTTTTTTTTGGTTGGCAGCTGAGCTTTTAACCACTACACCACTAAGGAACAGAAGTGTGTGTGTGTTCTATTTTCTATTGACTAGAATATTCCATTTCATTAGTACTTCACACATGTTAACTAGCAAAAGGGACTTTGAAGATGTGATAAAACTAAGGTTCTTGAGATAGGAATATTGTTGTCAATTACCCAGTGGATCCAATGGAATCACAAGGGTCTTTATGAGGGGGAGGCTGAAGGGTTAAAGTCAGAGAGAGGAGCTGTGACAGAAGCAGATGTTGAAGTGATACACTTTGAAGACGGAGGAAGGGGCCACCAGCCAAGGAATGCAGACAGCCTCGAGAAGTTGGATAAGGCAAGGAAACATTCTTTCTCAGAGCCTCACTCCGGAAGGAACATAGCTTTGCTGGCACCTTGAATTTATCTTGTAAGACCCTTTTAGGACTTTCTGAACTCCAGAAATATAAGATAACAAATTTGTGATTTCTTTTTAAGCCACTAAGTTTGTGCTAATTTGAGAAAGCAGTAATAGGAAACTAATACAGGTGTTAAAACCAGAGTTAGAATCTAGGGTCAAATTTGCCCATTCGTGGGCTGACTCAGCCTGATGAATTCTGGAAATGAATCCACAGGGTACAGCCCCCAGCCTGTGGTCTATTCTAAGCCAGGGCTAAAGAAAAGGCCAGCTTCTTGCACTGGAAAGGGTGGAAGGGGTATTGCTTTCTCTACTTTGTTTTCTACATCTACTCCTTCTTGGACTTCCTAATTATGGTTTTTAACCTCCAGGGCAAGAGTGGTACATAGGGGAGGGAGGAGATGCCAGGAGACAGATAAAAGCAGAAGGACAGTAAAGTTCTTACTTGATTAGCACTGTTGTGATGATCTAATAGAGGCACTCTACTTGTCCAGTGCTCAGTGATAATTTTCCCTATGGGGCACTTTCATGGGCTCTTCAGAGACTCTCCTTGTGTCTCCATTTTAACATATTGTTACATGTGTATTCTGAGATCTGAACTGAGAGGAAATTTACTCCACCATTGCCCACCAATGTTAGGCTAATGGTTAAAAAATGGTTACAAGGTCATATTTTCCTCTCCCTGAATTGGAGCACATATTCTGACTGGTCTTACAATGCAACAAATTATTCAAAATTGAGATTGTTCTGGAAAACCTGGACCACTATGGCTGGTTTTGAGGAAGTAGTTCCTGACTCTGGAAGATGGAAGGAACCAGAATTCATTTAAAGCCTGTAAAAGCTTCATCCAAGATGGATTAGATAGACTTCTGAGCCAAGTCTGGGGAAGGGAATAGAGATCAACTCATAATATTCTAAAGTTAATTTCCTAATTTAACACAACCTTGGTTAAAAGTGTATGGTAAACAATGGCTTCCCAGAGATGTCCCAGAACCTATAAATATGGAAAATTAAGATGGACAGATAAAATCCAGGTTGGTAATCAGATGACCAAGGAGCCCCGGTGGGGCAGTGGTTAAGTGGTCATCTGCTAACAGAAAGATTGGCAGTTCAAACCCACTAGCTGCTTCTTGGGAAAAAGATGTGGCAATCTGCTTCCATAAAGATTACAACCTTGGAAACCCTATGGGGCAGTTTTACTCTGTCCTGTAGGGTTGTTATGAGCCAGAATTTACTCAATAGCACACAACAACAATGATGATCGGATGACCTTTAAATAGGGAGATTATCCTGGATCTTCTGGGTAGGCTCATTGTAATCACAAGGGTACTTAAATATGGAAGTGGGAGGCAAAAGTCAGTATCAGAGTGGTGTGTTGTGAGAAAGACTTGACTGGCTATTAATGGCTTTGAAGGTGGAAGGGGCCACAAGCCAAGGAATTTGGGGATCCTCCAGAAGCTGGAAAAGGCATGAAAGTGGATCCTCCCCTAGAGCCTCCAGAAGGAATTCAACTCTGTGAACACCTTGATTTTAGCTCAGCAAGACCATTTTGGGCTCTGACCTCCAGAATTACAAAATAATACATTTGTGCAATTTTAAACTGGTGATTTGTGATAATCTGTTACAGCAGTCATAGGAAACTAATGTGAACCATAACAGGCTCTTTTAGGTGAACTTGATGTTTCACCATGATCAGTGTTGGTGGGATAATTGAAGAATGTTGCTAAGAGATGGCAGCAATAGCAGAATCACTGATGTTGGAAGGGTCTCAGAGTTTGACCTGAAGATGCGGGGACTGTGATTTATGCCCCCCCCAACCCCCAATCATTCTTCCTTAATCTCAGGTCCAAAGAAAAAACATACAGCAAGATGCTTACTTTATCACAGAGGATATTTTCTGTACATTGTTGAAAAATTAAAAAAAAAAAAAAATTTCTACCAAGGTCTCATAAAATTATTGTCCGTGTATTTAATCCCAGATTTTAACTATTCTCATCTGTTCAGGTCTTTGTAAACTTGCAAAGACAAATTTAGCTGCAAATAATCCATTATTTAAAACCCACAGAAAAGGCTTCCTAACCCAGTTCCCACAGAGCAGACATTTCCTGAATCTCAATCTTCTACACCATCCCCCGTCCCTCCTACACATACACACCCATTGCCATTGTGTTGATTCCAACTCATAGCAACCCTACAGGACAGAGTAGAACTGCCCCAAAGGGTTTCCAAGGCTATGATCTTTAAGGAAGCAGACTTCTGAGGAGTGACTGGTGGGTTCCAAGTGCTGACTTTTCAATTAGCAGCTGAACACTTCAACCACTGCACCACCCGGGCACTTTCTACACCTTCCAGAAGACACTAAAGAAGAAATTGGACAAGTCACACAATCCCCCTGATGTTCCTAGTTTGTTAAATCATGCCTAATTCATGGATACAGGCAGAGAATCTTGAACTTAAATCTGGGAGGAAACCCAGAGATGACCAAAAAAAAAACCAAACGCATTGCTGTTTAGTCAATTCCAACTCATAGCGAACCTATAGGACAGAGTAGAACTGCCCCATAGGGTTTCCAAGGAGTGGCTGGTGGATTTGAACTGCTGACCTTTTAGTTAGCAGCCGAGTTCTTAACCACTGCTCTACCAGAGATGACAGTAAACCATATTTCTCTTTTTAGATGTGAGTAAACCAAAGAAGTTACTTGTCCAAGACTGCATAATGAGTTACACACTGCCTGTGTCCAAGACTGCTTGTTGCATTGCACTCTCTATGTACCCAAGACTGCTTGCTGTATTGCACTCTCTACATACCCAGGACTGCTCACTGCATTGCACACTGCTTGTGTTCAAGACTGCTTGCTGTATAGCACACTGTCTGTACCCAGAACTGCTCAGTGCATTACATGCTGCCTGTGCCCAGGACTGCTTGCTGCATTGCACACTGCCTGTGCCCACAACTGCTCACTGTGTTTCACACTGACTCTACCCATAACTGCTCACTGTGTTATGCTCTGCTCATGCTCCAAAATGTACACAATACCAGGCTCTGACAAGACAGTAGGGATGTAAAAGTGAGAGATTTTGCTTTTGTCCACTGAAGCTTCTCATCTAGGAAAGAAGAGAAAAAACATAAAGTTATAAAATAGTTTTGAAAATATAATGACAGAAGTAAGCACAGGGCCTGGAGAAGGGGCAACTTACCCAGATGGGCATGACTCATGATGGATATTCAATGATTTTAAAGATCAAAACTTCTTATTTTATAAAAATAAAAAATACAGTTAAATAAAATGAAGAAAATCAAAGTTGTCCTATATGTAACTATGCATTCAACCACATATACACATATTTCCAGTCTCTTTCAGTATATGTATAAATATGAAGAAGAACGGGGAATAAGGATTGGAGGAAGACTCATTAACAGCCTGCGTTATGCAGATAACGCAACCTTGCTTGCTGAAAGTGAAGAGGACTTGAAGCACTTACTAATGAAGATCAAAGACCACAGCCTTCAGTATGGATTACACCTCAACATAAAGAAAACAAAAATCCTCACAACTAGACCGATGAGCATCATCATGATAAACGGAAAAAAGATTGAAGTTGTCAAGGATTTCATTTTACTTGGATCCACAATCAACAGCCATGGAAGCAGCAGTCAAGAAATCAAAAGACGCATTGCATTGGGCAAATCTGCTGCAAAGGACCTCTTCAAAGTGTTGAAGAGCAAAGATGTCACCTTGAAGACTAAGCTGTGCCTGACGCAAGCCATGGTATTTTCAATTGCATCATATGCATGTGAAAGCTGGACAATGAATAAGGAAGACTGAAGAAGAGTTGACTCCTTTGAATTGTGGTGTTGGCGAAGAATATTGAATATACCATGGACTGCCAAAAGAATGAACAAATCTGTCTTGGAAGAAGCACAACTAGAATGCTCCTTAGAGGCAAGGATGGCGAGACTGCATCTTACATACTTTGGACATGTGGTCAGGAGAGATGAGTCTCCGGAGAAAGACATCATGCTTGGCAGAGTACAGGGTCAGTGCAAAAGAGGAAGACCCTCAACAAGGTGGATTGACACACTGGCTGCAACAATGAACTCAAGCATAACAACGATTGTAAGGATGGTGAAGGACTGGGTAGTGTTTCGTTCTGTTGTGCATAGGGTCGCTATAAGTTGGAACCGACTCGATGGCACCTAACAACAACACAATAAATATAGTGGTATTAGCCTACACACACAACATACATATGTGTGTGTTTATGTGTATATATGTGTACATATATACATATATATGTATGTATATATATTGTGTACATATATATGTATATTTATATCCTGCTGTTAGTTGTTGCTTTTTTTTTTTTTTTTTTGTTAGTTGTTGCTTAGCACACTACCACAAATCATTGACTCTCAGAGTCAGAGTGAATATACTAAATATCATCTAGTCTAATTGCCAACTAAATAAATGTTATTATTTTTGAAAAGTTTTAGAATGACAGAAAAATTGTGAAAATAATTCTCACATATGCCACCCCCAGTTTCCCCTATTACCAGCATCTTATATTAGTATAGTCCACTTGTTGCAATTAATGGACGAATATTAATGCATTACTATTAACTGAAGTCCAGGCTTTATTCAGATTTCCTTAGCATTATTTTTCTGATCCAGGATCCTATCCAAAACATTATATTACATTTAGTCATCATGTCTCTTTAGGCTCATTTTGGATCTGACAGTTTCTCAGACTTTCCTTATTTTTGATGACCTTGACAGTTTTGAGCAGTACTGGCTAGGATTTTGTAAAATGTCCCTCAGTTGAAATTTGTCTGATGCTTCTCTAAAGATTAGACTAGGTTTACAGGTTTGTAGGGTTGCTATGAGTCGAAATCGGCTCCACAGCAATGGGTTTGGTTTTTTGGTTTTATAGGTTTTGGGGAGGAAGACCACAGAGGTAAAGCGTCGTATTCATCCATTCACATCAAGGCTACATACTACCAACACATCTGATCCTTGATCACCTGGCTGAGGTAGTGTTTGTCAGGTAACTCCACTGTGTAGTTACTCTTTTTCTTCCTTTTCATCCTGGACTCTAGAAGCACATTTAAGGAGTGAGGAGTTATACTCTGTCTTCTTGAGGGAGGAGTATCTACATAAATTATTTGGAATTCTTATGCATGGGAGGTTTGTCTATTCTCCTTATGCTATTTATTTACTCAATCATTTATATTATTACAAATTCATGGATATTTATTTTATACTTTGAGTTATAATCTCATACTACTTTATGTGTTTTGCTGCTTGCATTGTGTTTTTGTTTGGTTTGATGGTTTGTTAGCATTTTCATACTTTCTGCACTATAAGACATTCCAGCCTTATATTGTTTATTTTCTGCTCCAGACCCTAGCTCAGCCATTTCTCCAAGGAGCTACAGTTCCTTTCATTGAAGAATGGTATTAGAAACCAAAGTCTGGGTATTAGCCGTGCTTATTGCTACTGGGGTGCTGTTATTTCTAGGCCCTCTCGGCTGACAAAGCAAGGGGATATATGTGTATATAAAAACCAGTGTATATCCACATATCTATAAATATTTATATATGTAATGATCTGTATCTGTGTTAAGCTAAACATACAATGTTAATCCATTACCGCATGAATTATTCCAGTGCATTCGCCTTGCTTATCTGTGACCTCCTACTCCAAGAGTAAAAATCTTAGCTCCTACCATCCTCCATCCATTTACTTAAATATTCAATTCTAGAATACATGCACAGTTGGTTTCAGAATTGTTAATCTGGACCCTCATGGGAGGCAACTTTATCAACTAGAGTTCAGTACATATACACAGTTTTTTTGCATTTAGTCTTACAGATTCTACTGATTTCCAAAGTTACTTTGAGTAGCATCTTTCTTCCCACTCCCACCCCCACAGTGAAGTTGTTTTGTATGTTCGTAATACATTTTCATTGTTTTGTCACATTCTGCATTCGATCCTGGGATCCACTGAGCTACTACATGATTTTTTTTTTAATTTGCATTCATAAAGATTAACTCTTTGTGCTGTAAAGCTCTATTGGTTTGACAAATGCATAGTGTCATGTAGCCACCATTACAGCATCATACTGAATAATTTTACTGCCCTAAAATGTTCCCTGTGAATCACCTACTCAACACCCTCAATCCCATCTGTTGCCCATGGCAACCACTGATCTGTTTGTCATCTCCATACTTTTGCCTCTTCCAGAATATCATATAAATGGAATCATACAGTATATAGCTTTTAAAACAAGGCTTTTTTCACTTAGTATTGTGCATTTAAGATTCATCCATGTCTTTGTGTGGTTTGATAGTGCTTCCCTTTTTATCATGGAATAGTATTTCATTGTATGGATGTACCAGTTTGTTTATCCACTCACCTATAGAAGGACATCTTGGTTGCTTCCAGTTTTTGAAGATTGTGAATAAAACTGCTATAAACATTTGTGTGCAGGTTTTGTGTTGACATAAGTTTCAAATCAGTTAGGTAAATACCTAGGAGTGTGATTGCCAGGTCGTATGGTAAGACCATATTTAGCTTTGTAAGAAACCACCAAGCTGCCTTCCAAAGTGGCCGTACCATTTTACACTTGCACTAGAAATGCATAAAAGTTTCTTTTTCTCTGAATCCTTGCTAGCAATTGCTATTGTCTTTTTTTTTTTTTTTTTTTTTGTGGTTCTATTATTTATCTAGTGGTATCTCGTTGGCTTAATTTGAAATTTCCTAATGACAAAGAAAGTCTAGCATATTTTCAGATGCTTATTTGCCATCTGTATATCTTCTTTGGTGAGATGTCTGTTCAGATCTTCTGCCCATTTTTAAACTGGATTACTTGTTTTCTTACTGTTGATTTTTAAGTTTTTTTTTTTTTTTTGAATACAAGTCCTTTATCAGATATGTGTTTTGCAAATATTTTGCCCCAGTCTGTCTCTTATTGTCTCATTCTCTTAACAGTGCCATTCATACAGCTAGACCCATGAGGGGGCCTTCCTTTAATCTTTACTGTGAAAACTGTGGGATTCCTGGAAGAATTCCTGAAGGAAGCCCACAAAAAGTATGAGGGCCCTTCTAAAACAGTGGCCCTGAGAAGTTTCTCACTGTCATGCTAATCTACACTCAGCCTCCAGCAGTTCATCAGAATTACCATTTGTAAGGGATTGAATTGTGTCCCCCAAACATATGTGTCAACTTGGTTAGGCCCTGTGTGGTTGTCTTCCATTTTGTGATTTTCCTTTGTGTTATAAATCATAATGTCTGCCTGAGCTTAAAGAGGATTAGAGTGGGATGTGACACCCTTGCTCAGATCACCTCCCTGATCCAATGTAAAGGGAGTTTCCCTGGAGTGTGGCCTGTACCACCTTTTTATCTTACAAGAGATAAAAGGAAAGGGAAGCAAGCAGAGAGTTGGGGGACCTCATACCACCAAGAAAGCAGCTCTGGGAGCAGAGAGCATCCTTTGGACCTGAGCTTTCTATGCTGAGATGCTCCCAGACCAAGGGAAGACTGATGACATGGACCTTCCTCCAGGGCCAACACAGACAGAAAGCCTTCCCCTGGAGCCAGCACCCTGAATTTGGACTTCTAGCCTACCAGACTGTGAGAGAATAAATTTCTCTTTGTTAAAGCCATCCACTTGTGGTATTTCTGTTATAGTAGCACTAGATGACCAAGGCACCATTTAAGTGCTTGTACCAGTTTATGGCTCCAGGGGCTTCTGCTCCAAGCAAGTAGAAATTGGATGTGAATCTCTGGATGTTCCTCTCTCTCCAAACTTTAGGATGGCAGTTTTCCCTGACAACTCAGTTCTTGAATGTGCTCAAGAAAAGTTGATGCTTTTCAGTTTGTCTAGCTTTTTCTTGTTATAAGGACAAGAGTGACAACTTCCAGCCTCTTTACATGAAAAAACTGAAACCAGAAGTCCCACCTAAAGCTTTTGATTCCCTTACAATGACTACTCACCAAAGTTAGTGAGCAAGTCTTTTCATAATACCTCCAGGGACTAGGAATTTATTGCCCACTTCTTTTCCCACTACTAGAAAGTTGTTATCCATGTTGGTCCAGCATCCCTCTTCCTAGGTTTTTCTTCCATTGGGTCTGTTTTCTTACGTTGTAGGTTTTTCTCCTGCAGAGAGGCTGGTGGGTCTGAACCAACAACCTTTCAGTTAGCAGCCTAGTGCTCAATGATTGCACCACCAGGCCTCCTTATCCATTGGGTTTAACTCCACTTAAGTCCACCTGGTTCTCTTCCCTCTTCCACAGCACTGTCATTAAAGTATACGATTACAGTGAACATGTCCTCTTCGATTCCTCCCCCTTAGGCTAACAACCCTGTTTCTTTGACTGGTCATCACTTGAGGTCTTTCGCCATCTTGTGCTTTAGGACTGCAGTGTGAAGCTTTACATTTGCCATAACTGAGAACTCAGCATGTGTCAGATTCAGGTTAGGGCCCTGTTTGGGATACACTGGTGAGCGGAAACGTTCACAATCGTTCTTCTCATGGAACTTGTGGTCTAGCCAGAGAGACAGTGTTACTTAAAAAGTTGAATAACTTTATGGGTGTTAGAAAGAAATAAACCAGACGTTTGTTTCAGTGGAGTTTTACTTTTACCTGCCTTCTGCAGTGTGAGCCTGTGTTTGGGTAGGTGACAGACACATTCTTCCAAGGAACTCTTTTACTCAGTGTCTCTTTCCTGGAAACTTCTCGTTTGCTTACAATCTAATTTGGATATCTTCTTCTGAAATAGCCAGGCATGTTTAATAATGCTAGGCTATTAGACAGAAATTTCAAAAGTTGCAAGCCACTGTAAAACACAATCTCAAATCCTGAACAAGTTGAAATAAAAAAGCCAAAAGCCTCATTCTTATTTTGGTAGTTCACAAGATGGCAAGTGAATGCTTATTGACCTCTCGGTATACTCAGAGTTAACTTGACTCTATCTGAAACATATTTATAACATACCCAAGAATACGTCATAGTGGAAAAACAAGACTTTCGTAGCTAGAAATATATGTACAAGGAGCTCTGGTGGCTCAATGGTTAAGTCCTCAGCTACTAGTTGAAATGTTGGTGGTTCAAACCCACTCAGCAGCTCTGCAAGAGAAAGACCTGGTGATATACTTCCATAAAATTACAGCCAAGCTAACGATGTTTATAAAGAAAATGTTCTGCATCCTACTTTGGTGAGTAGCATCTGGCGTCTTAAAATACTTTGAGCGGTCATCTGAGATAGTCCCCTGGTCTCACCTTACCTGGAGCAAGAGAGAATGAAGAAAACCAAAGATATAAGGGAAAGGTTAGTTCAAAGGACAAATGGACCACTACTATCACAGCCTCCACCAGACTGAGTTCAGCACAACTAGAAAGTGCCCGGCCACCACCACTGATTGCTCTGACAGGGATCACAATAGAGGGCCCTGGACAGAACTGGAGAAAAATGTAAAACAAAATTCAAACTCACAAAAAAAGACCAGACTCATTGGTCTGACAGAGACTGGAGAAACACCAAGAGTATGGCCCCTGGACTCCCTTACAACTCAGTGCTGAATTCATTCCCGAGGCTCACTCTTCAGCCAAAGATTATTGCTTATTGGTCCCATTATGAGCGTTTCTGTTTTCTTTATGTAGGTGTAATCCATACTGGAGGCTGTGGTCTTTAATCTTCATCAGTAAATGCTTCAAAGTCCTCTTCACTTTCAGCAAACAAAGTCCCGTCAGCTGCATATTACAGGTTGTTAATGAGTCTTCCTTCAATCCTGATACCCTGTTCTTCTTCATATAGTCCAGTTTCTGGGATTATTTGCTCAACATACAGATTGAATAGGTATGGTGAAAGCATACAACCCTGATGCACACCTTTCCTGACATTAAACCACGCTGTATCACAGGCCCATAAAACAAAATGAGACTAAATGGGCACAGCAGCCCAGGGGCAAGGACGACAAGGCAGGAGGGGACATAAAAGCTGGTAACAGGGAACCCAAGGTGGAGAAGGGAAGAATGTTGACATGTCATGGGGGTGGCAAGCAATGTCATAAAACAATATGTGTATTAATTGTTTAATGAGAAATTAATTTGCTCTGTAAATGTTCATCTAAAATGCAATAAAAACAATCTCAGTAAAAAATGAAAAAAAAAAAATTACAGCCAAGAAAACCCTGTGGGGGCAGCTCTACTCTGTCACATGGGGTCTGTATGTGTTGAATTAACTTGACAGCACCTAACAACGACATTATATGTATACAGGACCTGGCACTTATATGGTCTGAAGAAATGTCTTTAACATGGGATCCTCCGTTTCTTTGTACAATGTAGATAGTGATTTCTCACTCACGGGGCTGATATATGTTTGAAATGAGATTATGTCTCTAAGACATTCAGCACAGTGCCTGGCATTCAAGGCACCCATGATTAGTTCCCTTCCAAGTTTCCCTAATGCAAGTTTCTTCATTAAGACAAGAAGGCTGGTCTGGGGGAGTATGTTTGCTAAACTGCAGAGAAAATATTCTAGTTTTGGTCAAGGAAGAATTCACACATTTTGTTTCCTCTCCATATGATTGAGATATGTGGACTTGGCAAAGAGACAGATACCAGGAAAAAATGCCTGCAAAGTCTTCTTTGACTCTGGTATTTTAGATAAACCTAGTTTGTTCTTTGAACTATTGGCAGAAGGAGAAGGATATCATGTAGAGTGCTTCCCAATGATAAGCCAAAAATAATTTTCCCCTAACCTGAGGGTGATTGGGTGCTAGGCAAGGTCTAATAGTGATCCATGAGGGATCTTAGATGCTCTCAGGCTTTTTCATATTCACTCACTTCATGATATGGAATAGTAACATATGCAAGCTATCCCTCATTAGGATTGTATCAAAATCCTGGGCTTCGTTCTTACTAATTATGTGAGGTTTGTTTACATAAATGTTGGCTATAAGGGTGCTAGCTCTTCTTGAATCACTGGAGAGCCCCTATCCCCCTCCTAGACTAACATAGTTTGGAACTAATAGCCTAGGTAATATCAAATACAACCAGGTCAGGAAATTCATGGAAAGGGTATGACAAGGGACAATATGAGGTGTGTTTATCAGTAATATATATGCTATTCTATGATCTTGTGATAATTTATTACCCAGGACAAAGTTGAAGCAAAGTAAGTATACTCATTGTTTTCTATGGAATGTCCCTGGGTATTTGGTGATTTGCTTTCAAACCAAACTTGTAGAGACCTGGTAAGGGAAGGGCCAGAATCAGTGTCCACTTCCATTATTACTGTGTCCAGTGAATTCAGCTCAATTTACCAGACATTTGTTGAACATTTATATCCTATGAGCAAAGTATATAGGAATACTGTCCAGCTGCCTGCAGTATCCTAGAAAACTCCTCCAAATACCATTCATTTGCATTCCAAAATCATTGTATACTTCAGTTACAGCAAAGAGCAATTCACAGCATATGCAGCTGTTTTGAGTCATGGCTAGTGATCTCATTTTAGGGTTAAAGATTAGAGAGCTGCCTCCATTTTGTTACTTTTCAATATGGCCAGATTCTAACATATTAGTTGTTAAAAAACCATTTCAGTTTTCTTATTGGCTTTTATCTATTCTGCCGAGTGGGTAATCTAAGTCGTAAGAGTATACATTTTTCCCCATGGGTATCAGTAAAGTAAAACAGTAAAGAAAGAAAGTTTTTCTTTCCAATTAGGATGTAGCCCATAAACTTTTTTATATTTCTTGAAATGGCCTGCTTCTAAAAAACTTTATTTACCTATGCTCTGTTATTTTATTTTGCAATTTATGTCGTATAACTATTTGTTTATGACTCTATCTCATTCCTAGAAAAGAGCTCCTTAAAGCAGGGAGAATATCTTATTTTTATGTCCACAGTACCTAGTAAAGTGCTAAACCAGAGATGATGCTCAATAAATACTTGTGAGATGAAATAAAAATGAGTAAGATTAGGATCCAGTTCTCAAAAAACTTACAATCTAATAGAAGACAGCAGTCCTCCATAAAAACCCTCATCGTAATGATGATTACATCGAGTTTTCTGGATCTATCTTATGCACGATTGTGTTGATGCCCACAATAACTCTGTTAATGCCCATCTGTAAAGTAAGTATCTGCATATTACAGATGAGTATACTGAGGCTCCAAAACTGAGACCTTCCCAATGTCTCCCAGGTAATAAGTGTTGGAGCCAGAGCTGAAACTAAGCACTTGTGGCTCTAAGTCCTAATCTCTTTATGTTTATTCTTGGACTAATACATAGTTTCTCATTCTTAGCACTATTGACATTTTGGGCTGCATGGCTCTTAGCCCTTTCATCTTTGACCATCCGGTGAATTGTAAGATGTTTAGCAGCACCTTTGGCTTCAACTCACTAAAAGCCAGCAGTAGCATTCTCCAACCCACTGCGAACAAAAACGTCTCCAGATATTGCCAAATGTCCAGTGGGGGCACAATCATTCCCAGTTGGGAGTCATTGTTCTAATAGAAGATACAGTGTGGTAGGTGCTCTGGGACAGGTACAAGTAAAAAAAGACAGAGAGATTGGGACCCCCTTCCTAGTGGAAGCAGCATTTCATTTAGATCTTTACTGTAGAAAGATTGAATTGGCCTGGCAAGATTTACTGGGATGAAAATGAATAATAAATATTTGTTGAGAATGCATGATGTGTTAAATTTAACTCTAAGGGGGAAAATATAATAAGCATTGTTAAATGTCTTCCTAAAATGAAGCACCATCTTAAAGTCCATCTAGTGGAACATGGAGCTATTTGGGGACACTTAATCTCATGATATGCATTTAGCAGCTAGATTTGTCATATTATCTACTAAAGATTACTTTGGAATGAATTGCCTCCCATTTATTTGTGTAGATTACTAACCTATAAATCAGCCCCAATCATCATTTAATTGTATTTGTACATGGAGATTGTGATTTCTCATAAGTTTCTGGCTCATTGGGAATGTTCAAAAAAATATTGAGCTCGAGTTTCTTTGCATGAATGTGGAAGGAAAGACAGGCTACCTTTAGTGCTCTTCTCTGTTTATCTAGGGCTCCTGAACCTGCTTGGGAACTATCTCAACAAACACTACAACCAATTCTCTGGCTTAGCTTGGTGAACACAGAACAGCTGAGCTAAGTTGTCTATTTCTCTCCCATTCAGAATCATTAGAAAGCTGAGAAAGATTGTGATATCTTCAAAATAATATGCTCTCTTTCTCTGAACTAACCATTTGGAAAGTCCATAGGAGCTGTCAATATATTCCTATTTGAGCCCTGAGCATATATGTAATTGTTAATACTATGGATTCTGGAGCAGATACACATGGCTCTGACTGAATCCTGGCTCTATCCATCACTAGTTGTGTGACTGGGAACAAATTGCTTAAGGTTTGTGAGCCTCAGTTTCCTCAGCTACAAAATGAGATAAGACTAGTTCCACCTAGGTTTGTTGGGAGAATTAATGCAAGAAAGTGTTGTAACACTGTTAGCATGGGGCTTGACACAAGTTTAATAATAAATGGTAGCTATCATTATCATCATCCCAACATCTAATTTTTGTTACCAGTGTTAAGTCTAGAATTTCTATATGAGAAGAACTTGTTGAGGTGAGAGTAGATACCTTTGCAGCTTTGTTTACCTAATCCTTTTTTATAAGGTAAAAAAAAAAAAAAAAAAAAAAAATTCTCAATTGGTCATGATACAGAATGGGAGTCAAATGGGAATTCCAGGGAGAGACTGAAGCCCCCTTCTCCACTGTCAGGCTCTGCCTCTGACCATGCAAGTCATCACCACTATCACCATCCTCATTATCTCTGTAAGAGAATTTCCCTCAAGGGGAAAGTGGAAAGCATAGCACAATTCTTCTAGCCTAACAAATATGTCTTTTAAATGTGCAATAAAAAGAGGATGTTGGAGGTGGAGCAAAGATGGCAGTACAGACAAACACTTCTGGCAAGACCTCTTTACAACAAAGACCCGGAAAAACAAGTGAAACAAGTATATTTGTGACAAACTGTGAGACCTGAGCTTCAAAGGCAAGCTTAGAAAATGAACTGAGGGGCAGGGGGAGGAAGAGACCATTCAGAAGAAGGGAAGAGCTACTGGACCTGAATCGGGGGGAGCCCTCAGGCACCATTCCCGGAGCAGCAGCAGCGGGTTGGTACTAGCGTTTGGCCACAGTTTCCTGAGGGAGAAGCAGTCAGCCACACAGCCTACTCACACCTCCAGAACCTGAGGAGAACTGCAATCTCAGCAAAAGGTAAGTACTTGCGTAAATTTTAATGCGCCCCCACACCCGCAAACTGGCTTCAGCGGCCTAATTGCCTGGGCCTGAGATAGGCACTGTTGAGCACCTAGAGCCATCCTCCTGGCCTTGGGGAAGGAAAAAATTTGCATTTAGGGGAAAAAATAATTTGCTAGCTCCACTAACCGAGGGAGCTCAGTACAGAAGCAGCTTCTGTCCAGGCATAAACTGTTCATGGACTTTGAGCACCTTTCCCTCACATGGACCTGTGTGGGCCTATTTCAGGAGAATAGGCCCTTGTTGGCAGACTCCAGCCATTTCAGCTGTGCAGTGGAGAGGTGGGTGTTTGATGTTTGACACTGCTTTGCCTATTAAACTAGGTCCTCACCTACCCACATCAGGGACCTAAGGACTGGTAGCTCCACTCTGGTCACCCAGCACCCTTAACAGGGGTCCAAAGATAACTGGTACCTCCCAGTCCTTACACCAAAAAACTTTGGGTGCCCACGGTCCCTCTGCAGAACCCACCCACCTGCACACTCTAGGGAACAGAGACGCGCTTTCCTCAGAGACACTTGGGGGTCGGTTCTCAGCCCCTTGCCTTGTTCAGAGCGTGACCCCCTGATGCAATGAGATACCAGCATATACGCCAATCACCTCTGCCCCTCTAAGACTGTAGGACACAGCTTGTACCACACACTTGATGTTCAGCTACCTGGACACCTGAGCTGAATTCATACAAGAAAACTGAATGGACTCCTAGATTCATATACCTGGTAACAGCTCTAGCCATCTGGGGACAGGACCTCAGAGCTCCAAAGGCAAAAATAATCAAGCTAGCTCGCTCAAGCAACCCATAGGGGTATACCAAAACAAAAGCAAGAAGCTACGACACAGTAAGGAAGCATAAACTAATAAAATAACTAATTGATGGCTTGGAGACAACAGTCAATATCAAGTCACATAAAGAAACAGACCATGATCACCTCAACAGGCTCTCAAAACAAAGAATCCAGGCATCTTCTACATGAAAGTACATTCCTGGAATTACCAGATGCAGAATACAAAAGTTTAATGTACAGAACCCTTCAAGGCATCAGGAAGGAAATGAGACAATACACAGAACAAGCCAAGGAACACACGGATAAAGCAATTGAAGAAATTAGAAAGATTATACAGGAACATAATGAAAAGTTTAATAAGCTGGAAAAATCCATAGAGAGGCCGCGATCAGAAATTCAGAAGATTAACAATAAAATTACACAATAGAAAGTCAGAGGAGCAGAACTGAGCAAGTAAAAGCTAGAATTTCTAAACTTGAAGATAAATCCTTGGCACTAATATATTTGAAAAAAATTCAGATAAAAGAATTAAAAAAAATGAAGAAACCTTAAGAATCATGTGGGACTGTACCAAGAGAAATAACCTACGAGTGATTGGAGTACCAGAACAGGGAGGGATAACAGAAAATACACAGAGAATTGTTGAAGATTTGTTGGCAAAAAACTTCCCTGATATTGTGAAAGATGAGAAGATATCTATCCAAGATGCTCATCTAACTCCACATGAGGTAGATGTTAAAAGTCACCAAGACATATTATAATCAAACTTGCCAAAACCAAAGATAAAGAGAGAATTATAAGAGCAGTGAGGGATAAACAAAAAGTCACCTACAAAGGAGAGCCAATAAGAATAAGCTTGGACTACTTGGCAGAAACCATGCAGGCAAGAAGGCAATGGGATGACATATATAAAAAATTGAAGAAAAAAATTGCCTGCCAAGAGTCATATATCCATCAAAACTGTCTCTTAAATATGAAGGTAAAATTATGACATTTCCAGATAAACACAAGTTTCGAGAATTTGTAAAAACCAAACCAAAACTACAAGAAATACTAAACAGAGTTCTTTGGTTAGAAAATCAATAATATCAGGTATCAACCCAAGACTAGAACACTGGGCAGAGCAAACAGAAGTCAACCCATAAAGGGAAACCCAAAAAAACAAAGCAAGATTATAAAAAAAAAGCTCAAAATGGGGTAACAAGGATGTTATTATATGCAAGAATACAACATTAGAATAATAAAGAGGGACTAAAAAATGTAATCATACACCTTCCGTATGGAGAGGAAGATTCGGCAATACAAAGAAATAAACGTTAGGTTTAAATTTAGAAATATAGGGGTAAATAATAAGGTAACCACAAAGGAGACAAACTATCCTACTCATCAAAATAAATACAAGAAAAAAAATAGAGACTCAGCAGAAACAAAATCAACAACAACAAATATGAGGAAAGGACAATATATAAAGATAATCTACTCAGCATATAAAATTAAGTGGGAAAAAGAAACTGTCAACAACACACAAAAAAAGACATCAAAATGATAGCACTAAATTCAAAACTATCCATAATTACCCTGAATGTAAATGAATTAAATGCACCAATAAAGAGACAGACAGTGGCAGAACGGATTAAAAAACAAGATCCGTCTATATGCTGCCTACAAGAGACACACCTTAGACTTAGAGACACAAACAAACTAAAACTCAAAGAATGGAAAAAAATATATCAAGCAAACAACAATCAAAAAAGAGCAGGAGTGGCAATATTAATTTCTGACAAAATAGACTTGAAAGTTAAATCCATCATAAAGGATAAGGAAGGACACCATATAATGATTAAAGGGACAATGCACCAAGAAGATATAACCATATCAAATATTTATGCACCCAATGACAGGGCTGCAAGATACATAAAACAAACTCTATCAGCATTGAAAAGTGAGATAGACAGCTCCACAATAATAGTAGGAGACTTCAACACACCACTTTCGGTGACGGACAGGACATCCAGAAAGAAGCTCAATAAAGACACAGAAGATCTAAATGCCACAATCAACCAATTTGACCTTATAGACATATACAGAACACTCCACCCAACAGCAGCCAAGTATACTTTCTTTTCTAGTGCACATGGAACATTCTCTAGAATAGACCACATATTAGATCATAAAGCAAGCCTTAGCAGGATCCAAAACATCGAAATATTACAAAGCATCTTTGACCATAGGCCATAAAAGTGGAAATCAATAACAGAAAAAGCAAGGAAAAGAAATCAAACATTTGGAAACTGAACAATACCCTGCTCAAAAAAGACTGGATTATAGAAGACATTAAGGATGGAATAAAGAAATTCATAGAATCCAATGAGAATGAAAACACTTCCTATCAGAACCTTTGGGACACAGCAAAAGCGGTGCTCAGAGGCTAATTTATGTCAATAAATGCACACATGCAAAAAGAAGAAAGGGCCAAAATCTAAGAATTATTCCTACAACTTGAACAAACAGGAAGGGAGGAAAAAAAAAAAAAAAAAAAAGCCCACAGGTACCAGAAGAAAACAAATAATAAAAATTAGAGCTTAACTAAATGAAATAGAAAACAGAAAAACAACTGAAAGAATTAACAAGACCAAAAGCTGGTTTTTGAAAAAAATCAACAAAATTGATAAACCACTGGCCAAACTGACAAGAGAAAAAAAGGAGAGGAAGCAAATAACCTGAATAAGAAATGAGATGGGTGATATTACAACAGACCCAACTGAAATTAAATGAATCATATCAGATTACTATGAAAAATTGTACTCTAACAAATTTGAAAACCTAGAAGAAATGGATGAATTCCTAGAAACACACTACCTACCTAAACTGACACAAACAGGGGTAGAACAATTAAATAGACCCATAACAAAAGAAGAGATTGAGAAGGTAATCAAAGAATCCCAACAAAAAGAAGCCCTAGTCCGGATGGCTCCACTGCAGAGTTCTACCAAACTTTCAGAGAAGAGTTAACACCACTACTACTAAAGGTATTTCAGAGCATAGAAAAGGACAGAATACTACAAACTCATTCTATGAAGCCACCATATCCCTGATACCAAAACCAGGTAAAGACGCCACAAGAAAAGAAAATTATAGACGTATATCCCTCATGAATGTAGATGCAAAAATCCTCAACAAAATTCTAGCCAATAGAATTCAACAACATATCAAAAAAATAATTCACCATGACCAAGTGGAATTCATACCAGGTATGCAGGAATGGTTCAACATTAGAAAAACAATTAATGTAATCCACCACATAAATAAAACAAAAGACAAGAATTACATGATTTGATCAATTGATGCAGAAAAGGCATTTGACAAAGTTCAACACCCATTCCAGATAAAAACTCTCAGCAAAATAAGAATAGAAGGAAAATTCCTCAACATAATAAAGGGCATTTATACAAAGCCAACAGCCAACATCACCCTAAGTGTAGAGAGCCTGAAAGCATCCCCATGGAGACTGGGAACCAGACAAGGATGCCCTTTATCACTGCTCTTGTTCAACATTGTGCTGGAAGTCCTAGCCAGGGCAATTAGGCTAGATAAAGAAATAAAGGACATCCAGATTGGCAAGGAAGAAGTCAAAGTATCTCTATTTGCAGATGACATGATCTTATACACAGAAAACCCTAAGGAATCCTTCAGAAAACTACTGAAACTAATAGAAGAGTTCAGCAGAGTATCAGGATACAAGATAAACATACAAAAATCAGTTGGATTCTTCTACACCAACAAAAAGTAGTCAAAACAGCCTGGTACTGCGACAACAACAGATACATAGACCAATGGAACAGAATTGAGAATCCAGACGTAAATCCATCCACATATGAGCAGCTGTTATTTGACAAAGTCCCCAAAACAGTTAAATGGGGAAAAGACAGTCTTTTTAACAAAAGGTGCTGGCATAACTGGATATCCATCTGCAAAAAAATGAAACAAGACCCATACCTCACTCCATGCACAAAAATGAGCTCAAAATGGATCAAAGACCTAAATATTAAATCTAAAACAATAAAGATCATGGAAGAAAAAACAGGGACAATGTTAGGAGCCCTAATACATGGCATAAACAGTATACAAAACATTATTAATAATGCAGAAGAAAAACTAGATAACTGGGAGCTCCTAAAAATCAAACACCTATGCTCATCCAAAGACTTCACCAAAAGAGTAAAAAGACTACCTGCAGACTGGGAAAAAGTTTTTAGCTATGACATTTCCAATCAGCGTCTGATCTCTAAAATCTGCATGATACTGCAAAAACTCAACTACAAAAAGAGAAATAACCCTGTTAAAAAATGGGCAAAAGATATGAATAGACACGTCACTAAAGAAAACACTCAGGTAGCTAACAGATTCATGAGGAAATGTTCACAATCGTTAGCCATTAGAGAAATGCAGATCAAAACTACATTGAGATTTCATCTCACTCCAACAAGGCTGGCATTAATCCAAAAAACACAAAAGAATAAATGTTGGAGAGGCTGTGGAGAGATTGGAACACTTCTACACTGCTGGTGGGAATGTCAAATGGTACAACCACTTTTGAAATCGATTTGGCGCTTCCTTAAAAAGCTAGAAATAGAACTACCCACGACCCAGCAATCCCACTCCTCGGAATATATCCTAGAGAAATAAGAGCCTTTACATGAACGGATATATGCACATCCATATTTATTGCAGCACTGTTTACAATAGCAAAAACATGGAAGCAACCAAGGTGCCCATCAATGGATGAATGGATAAATAAATTACGGTACATTCACACAATGGAATACTACGCATTGATAAAGAACAGTGAGGAATCTGTGAAACATTTCATAACATGAAGGGACCTGGAAGGCATTATGCTGAATGAAATTAGTCAGTTGCAAAAGGACAAATATTGTATAAGACCACTACTAAAAGAAGTTGAGAAATAGTTTAAACTGAGAAGAAAACATTTTTTTTTGTGGTTACGAGGGGGGGAGGGAGGGAGGGTAGGAGAGGGGGATTCACTAATTAGATGGTAGACAAGAACTACTTTAGGTGAAGGGCAAGACAGCACACAATACAGGGGAGGTCAGCACAACTGGACTAAACCAAAAGCAAAGAAGTTTCCTGAATAAACTGAATGCTTTGAAGGCAAGTGTAGCAGGGGCAGGGGTTTGGGGATCATGGTTACAGGGGACATCTAAGTCAATTGGCATAATAAAATCTATTAACAAAACATTCTGCAACCCACTTTGAGGAGTGGCATCTGGGGTCGTAAACACTAGCAAGCAGCCATCTAAAATGCATCAATTGGTCTCAACCCACCTGGATCAAAGGAGAATGAAGAACACCAAGGACACAAGGCAGTTACAAGCCCAAGAGACAGAAAGGGCCACATGAACCAGAGACTACATCATCCTGAGACCAGAAGAACTAGATGGTGCCCAGCTATAACCGATGACTGCCCTGACAGGGAACACAACAGAGAGTCCCTGAGGGAGCAGGAGAGCAGTGGGATGCAGATCGCAAATTCTCATAAAAAGACCAGACTTAATGGTCTGACTGAGACTGGAAGGACCCCAGTGGTCATGGCCCCCAGACCTTCTGTTGGCCCAGGACAGGAACCATTCCTGAAGCCAACTCTTCAGACATGGATTGGACTGGACAATGTGTTGGAGAGGGATGCTGGTGAGGAGTGAGCTTCTTGGGTCAGGTGGACACTTGAGACTATGTTGCCATCTCCTGCCTGGAGGGGAGATGAGAGGGTAGAGGGGGTTAGAAGCTGCCAAAATGGACACGAAAAGAGAGAGTGGAGGGAGAGAGCAGACTGTCTCACTAAAAAAAAAAAAAAAAATTTTCTTTTTTTTTAGGGGGAGAGTAATTGGGAGTGTGTAGCAAGGCGTATATAAGTTTTTATGTGAGAGACTGACTCGATTTGTAAACTTTCACTTAAAGCACAATAAAAATTATTTAAAAAAAAGAGAATGTTGTGTGTAGAAAAACATTGTCAAAAAGCAAACTTGGTCCGAGTTCAACTAACAGAAATAATGCACTGACCAGAAGCAATGGTTCTAAAATGCTGCTCTTGGGACTACTTTGGAGAACATGATAAAAATACAGACTTTCTCTTCCTACCCTAGACCTGCTGACTAAAATAACTCTAGAATTAGGGATTTGCAGGCAAAGTTAGATTTGCAGACCTTTGAACCAGAATTCCTGTCGGTTCTCCAAGCCAGTTAGACTTCTATGATGTTTCTTGCAAAGGTAGTTGAAACAGATTAGACATTTCAAAAATGCAGCTAACTCCACTCTAGGTTCGTCACGCAACCTAATGATATAATTTGGATTTTCATGTAGGTCAGAGGTTTCATTTCTTCAGGGTTCATAACCTGTTTTTATTTTTGGCACTTTTAATCTTTCCCCACATCTTGATCTCCTTCTTGACCTAGAACCTCTTCTCATTCCAGACTCCCTCCTGTAGTGAACTCATCTGCCATCTTTGCTTCAATTAGGAGCTATTTGGTGGCTTGTCATGCAGGTCAGCCCAGGTTTCATGTATCCAAACCGCTTACTGAACTTCTCATTGGAGCTTCCACAGGAACCCCAAACTCTATATTTTCAAAACGAAACTCACCAGACCCCTCCATAAACTGACACACCCAAGTTGCAAACTCTATCTCCATCCTAGAAAAAGACCTCCTTAATACAGGGAGAATATCTTTTTATATATATATCCATAGTACCTAGAAGAATGCTAGCCCAGAGATATGCCAGCCCAAACTTTGACCACTGCTTCCCCCTATATTGTAGATCAGTTAGGAAGGCCTGCTGATTTTTTCTCCCATGTAGTTCTGAAGCAACTCACTTCTCTATATCTTTACTGTTGAGGTCATGGTTGCAGTCACAATTATATCTTATCTGGTCCCCAGACTCTTGTCTTTAGTCTTGTTTCACCTACACATTCCATTCTCCATATTGACGCAAGAACAACCTTGCTAGAGTAAAAGTCTGGTCACGTCTTATCCCACTGTTCTGAGAATAAAGTTAAAAACTCTTAATATTGCGTGTGAAGCCCTTCATGGTCTCGTTACTTCTTCCTTCTCGAACTACATCCCTTGACATTGACTTTTCATGTTATATGCAGTGGCCATCCTGAAATTCTTACAATTCCTTAAGTGGACTGTTCTCGGGATCACCGTCCTTCTCCCCCGTCAATGCAGAAAGTAAAAACCAGTTGCCATCAAGTAGATGCCAACTCACGGTGATCCCATGTGTGTCAAAGTAGAACTGTGCTTCACAGAGTTTTCAGTGATTGATTTTTCAGAAGTAGATCACCAGGTGGACCTAAACTAGCAACCTTTGGCTTGCAGCTGAATGCTTACCCATTTCTCACCACCCAGCGATGCGCATGCCTTGTTAAGGCTATCCCTGCCAAAGGTAATTTGGAGTGAACTCGGTTAACTGGAAAGACATTAAAACCATGTCTCTTCTTCTAGCCTGGTTTCCCAAAACAACCCGCTAATGATGGGGACATTACGTAGGGGATTCCATAAATCTAAGTTCTAAAAAAAGTTCTAGTCTTTAATATACCAAAAATTTATTTTGTGACACCATCAAATCCCTTAACTTTTCTGAGTCTCAGTTTTCTCACCTCTGCCATCCTACTGGAGAGTTACTGTACAGATCCAAAGTCATCAGGTTATGAGAGGGATTTACTTGTTAAAAATATGGAGAAGTCATGGTAACACTTTTCCAATCTCATCTTTTGTTGTCCCCAAACCCCACACTAAATGGAACAACTTCCCCTTTTAGTTTGTTTCCCCTCCCCCATACCTCCTTGAAAAATTCTGATTCTTCTTTAGGACCAAGATTTGACACCATGTATTTCAGGACACTTTCCCCAAACCCTCAAAGCTGGCTGTGTGGCCCACCTATGGGCTCCCATAGAACCTTCTCCTTTTCCCGAATAATACTTAGCAACTACATTGTCATTTTGGGTTTATTTCTTTTTCTCCTCCACTAGACAGTGGAGTATCAATTTAAGTGTCCCTTGTCTGTAAGAATAATATTGTTTCCTATGCTGGAGGACAGGCTTGGAAGGACAGAAAGTGTTCTATTTGGAAGAGTTTTGTTGGAATTACAATTGCCCATTGTTTCGCAGACCTCATTATGTATGATCAGAGATGGATTAACCAGTAAGCACAGTTAAGTCCTTGTGTACCGTGTTTATTGAGGAATCCATTCCTGTTATGATATCACAGTACATTCATTTTCATGAAGAAAGCTTTGTTTTGATTCAGTGATGCACACATCACTTTTGTAAGTTAAGTATGCCTAAGAAAAGGAAATTAATCTTCCCAAGATCATTCTAGTAGGAGCAGGGTTAAGATAGGATCCTGTTCTGCTCATTTCTAATGCAGATTTCAGTACACTGTGTACTGCAACATCCCGATAAATGAGCTACGTACATGCATACATCTATAACTAATAGGTAATTAAAATATAGATAATGGAGGATTTTTTAAAAAATTTTTTATTGTGCTTTAAGTGAAAGTTTAAAAATCAAGTCAGTCTCTCACACAAAAACTTGTATACACCTTGGTACATACTCCCAGTTGCTCTCCCCCAATGAGACAGCCTGCTCCCTCCCTCCACTCTCTCTTTTTGTGTCCATTCCGCCAGCTTCTAACCCCCTCTACCCTCTCATCTCCACAGAGAATTATTTTTTGTGGATTCCATCAGATGCCCATTTTTATTAAAAAAAATCAATCGTATTAAAATATTCTAGAATAAAAATAGAAACTTCATTTTGCGAGCATAGTTCTGGACAGGATATTTCAGTTAAACTATGCTTCGTCAATTAACCTTTATCCAAGACTGCCTTGTTCTACTGCACCAATTTCTGGACATCTCAGTGCTAAGTGGGTAGTAGGTACCACCGGAGGGAAAAAAAAAAAAAAGACTATTGTGCTATCTCAGGCCTCAAGACACTACTAAGACAAAGGGTCTCAGCTCGTGGTGGTCAACAGGTGGGAGAGGTCTTAAGAGACAGGAAAGAGCTCCTACCACAGGCAGAGAGCTAGGTTTCAGGGCTTAGAGGAGGGCGTTCCAATCCTGCTCACTGATCCTGGGAGCTCTGCAGGGGAACCTCACTGTAAGAGGGGGGAAAGAAAAGATTTGACGAGGTCTCTCCCCTCACTCCTCTGCTCTCCAACCTCAAAACTTTCATTTTATCTCTTTTACATCTTTGGGATTCCTCTTTGTTTAAAAGTAAATATAATCTGAAATGCACATTTTTCCCCCATCATTTCAAATTCTGTTAATGCAGCTTATCAAAATGAAGAGTCTTAGAATATTGGAATGTGTGACTCAAGAATAGAATTCTTTTCAGGTAGTGTTTTAGCAGCATGTCTTTTACAAGGATGTATTTATATTGAATGTGACTGAAATTCAATTTAAAAAATGATGTTGATAAAGTACTTATTTCCCTTCCTAATGTAATATTAAGACTCATTTTTCAAATAAAATACCTCAAAGTTACTGAAATTCTATGGAGGATTAGCCTGACTGCTGGCCATTGCAGGTTGGTTGGTCCCCTTCTTTATGGGTTTGTGTGTGCGTTGTGTTTACATGTTGTTCCCTCTGAACTTTCCAATGGAAGTTCTGTTGAATCTCTCCACCCTGAATATCAATATCTACTGTTCTCATTTCCAGTGATGGTTTGCAATGCAAATGGTTGGGTTCTTAACACACAGTCCCATAACCATGGTAACCAAATGAAGACAAGTTTGCTTTACTTCCCCAGCCAGGGCATTCCAGTCCTGCCTTCAGACCTGATTCCAGTGCCAACAGGTCAAAGGGCATTAAAGGAATAGCAAGAAGTTTCAAAGAAATAAAAACACAATTGGAACTGTTGTATTCATTCCACACACACGCACACACACACACTTCCTCTGAGCCCAGGATTTGGCACTAATAACCCTTTGCATTTCCAACTAACACTTTCTTTTTTGTAGAGGAGAGGATGGTGAGAATCACTATGTATCTTTATCCCCAACTTGACCATGGCTTTAGGCAAGCAGACTCTCCTGGCTTTCTACAACAGGAGCAGGCAGAAACCTGGGTCACAGCTGTGTGGTCACATGAACTTTTTAGTCTTAGCAGCTATCGCTTTCAAACAGACAGGAAGACACCCAATACTTTCACAAACACTTTTGAGAATTACAGCAAATTACATAGGCCAGTTCTCTGCTAAGACCCCTGTATTCTGGTACAGTAACTCTTACCTGCTATTGTTTTCTTCCCCTTGTCTGTGGGTGAGGGGGGAATAGCTATCTGTTTTCATTTTCTCTCAGCTGAAAAGAAAGAGCATCTGTGGCATGTTCAGAAATTTCTGTAACTGCAGCTGTGTGGCTGGCTGGTTCCTAGGACAAAAGTCTGTTAGCAACAAGGTAAAATGATCTAATTGTCACAGATTCTGGCCTGCATGATTTCAGTGCACCTCCTTTCCCCCATTGCCCAGCCCCAGTGGCTGCCAGAGGCATAGAAAAGTCTAAGACACAGGGGATGGGGTGCCCTAGGCTCAAAATTGTTGCTTTATGTCCCCTATATATTCTGAATAAGGTCCCTGATTGGCACAGTTTGTGCTTAGCTATTAATTGAATGGTTGGCAGTTCAAACTCACCCCGGAGCACTGAGGAAGAAAGGTCTGGAGATCTACTTCCATACAGATTACAGACATGAAAACCCTATAGAACAGTTGTACTCTGCAACACATGGGGTCACCATGAGTTGGAATCGACTTGGTAGCAACTGGTTTGATTTTTATTATTTATATTCTGATTATTATTTCAAGCCATCTTTGTAAGGTGAGATACAGGAATTGTATTTTTCCTTCTTTCTATAGCTATTCTTTGTCTCTTGGGACTCCGGCCCCAAGAACTCTTTGGTTTCTAACAAATCAGTGAATTCGTTGAATACGAAGGCTGAGCTTGATGTGCCGAGGCCATATGGGGTCTTTTGGTAGGGGCAGAACATGCTATAGAAGTGGAGATTTCTCCTTTTGAAAGAGTGGGAAAAAGTGATTCAGGGACAGAATTGTCAGATAAAATATAGGGCACCTGGTTATATTTGAATTTAAGACAAACAACAGAAAAAATTTGGGCATAAATATGTCCAAAATGTTATATAAGCCATACTTATGCTAAAAAGTATTTGTTGTTTATCGGATTTTTATTTGCTAAATCAGGCAAATTCAGCGATAAAAATTGAAGACGGTTATAAGAAGAGAAAACAACATCCATTTTCACTATAAACTTTTTAGAATTTTCTATGGAAAAATTACTTAATTATCATTGTCTTATTATACTATATTAGGAGATGATTTAATACTGGAAAGAAAGCCTGAAAAGGTGGAAGCAATAGTCAAAAATAATCGTAATGAGTCAAGAGTTCAATTTAATACTTGCCTCATAATATTAACACATGGTTGTTTGTTTGCTTCCTTGCTTGTTTTCTGCTAGTTTCCCAAGTAGATGTTGAAAATGATTGTCATTGTGATTATCTGTAGGATTTATGCCCATCTGATAGTTAAGATGCCAGAGTGTTGCCTAAATAGCCTTGCTCAGAGCTCTTCTACCAATTTGCCCCTGCGGGTGTCCCATGTGCTGGGAGATCCTGATTCGTTTGTCTCTTGGGGCAGTCCCTCAGGACAGGGCTGGGTGAACTCCAGGACTGGTCATCTTACAGAGCAGGGTCCTATAAGGCTCTGGGTGGGAGTCCAAGTGGAACTGAGTCCAGAGATGCTCTGTCTGTATGTCCAAAACTATAAAACATTGACAATGACTTAGGAAGGTCGGGAGTCCTGCAGAGTTTGCACAATAACGGGATGATTTGTATGTCCTACAAGGGTGTGTTCATAAACTGACGAATGTTTTAGAAAGAAGGAAATAGTGTAGTGAAATACAACATTCTATCTGGCTAATTCTTACAATTATACCACAGAGCACAAGAGAAAATATTTTAAAGTGTTTTCTCGTTAGGAAAATAGTTCATGATCATGATAGAAGGTTAAGAAATAAGAAAAAAATATGCAGAAGAAAATAGCAATCATCCCAATCTCATCACCCAGAGAGGTTCCCTATTAACAAAAAAAAATTTTTTTTGTCCACTCTGGACTAATTCCTTTTCATTTTGAGAGAACATCATATTGTATATATAATTTTATAACCTATTTCTTTTACTTTGTTTTACATATGTTCATTGTATCATAGAAATATTCTGATGTTACTGAAGTTTATGAAAACAACAGTTTTGATATTGAGTAATACTGCATCATTTATTAAAAAGGCTTTTCCCGTTTGTCATGTTGTCCATGAATAAGGACAGCTTTACTTCTTCCTTTCTCATCTGTAAGCCTTTGATTTATTTTTTTGCTTTGTTGGACCGATTAGGACCAGGCTGGATAGAAACGGTGAGAACAAACATCCTTGCTTTGTTTGTGATTTGAGGGGGGGAGGTGGTGTCCAGTCTTTAAATGAGAGATCATATTAGATATGGTACTAGCTGTAGGTTTTCCAAGATGTCCCTTCAGTTCACTTCTATTCCTCATTTGCCAAGAGCTTCTAATCATTAATGGGTGTTGAGATTTGCCTAATGGCTTTTCTACATCTGTTAAATAATTACATGCTTTTTTTCTCCTTTATTCTGTTAATATGGTAAATTATATTGATTGACATTTTAATAATTAAGCTATCTTACAGTCTTGGGATAAACTCTACTTGGTCCTGATGAATCCATTTTATATGTGGCTGAGTTTATTTGCTAATATTTTGTTAAAGATTTTTGCATCAATGTTTATTATGAAGGATGTTGGAGGGTTCTTTTGGTTTCTTGTAATATCTTTATCAAGTTTTGTTATCAGAATTATACTGGCCTCATTAAATCAATTGAGAAGTGTTCCTTCTTCCTCTATGTTCAGAAAGAGTTTTTGTAATATTAGTGCTATAGCTTCCTTTTGGTAGAATTCACCAGTACAGACATCTGGGCCTACGGTTTCTCTGTGGGATGGGTTTTAATTACAATTCAATTTCTTTAATAGATATAGAACTATTCAAAACTTTTATCTTTTCTTGTGTTAGTTTAGTAAGTTGTGTCTTTCAAGAAATTTGTCATTTCATTTATTTTGTCAAGTACATTAGCATAAAGTTTTCATAGTATAGCCTTATATTTTTAAATGTCTGTAGAATCTGTTGTGATGTTCCCTCTTTCTTAGGGTTTTACCATTAAAAAAAAAAAAAACTTTTTCAAAGGACAGTTGATTTTCTTAAGTTTCTTTATTGTGTTTTCTATTATTTTGTTTCTTTTACTTTGTATTTAATTTTTCCTCTTTTCCTTTCTTCTCAAGATGGAAGCATAGATTTTTTTACTGTTTCATCTTTTCTAATATAGAGATCTTAAAATATAATTTTTCCTGTATCTCATTTTTTTAATTACCTTTTAGTTCAGATATCTTACAATTTTCCATTTGATTTACTTTTTGACCCATGGGCTATTTAATATGTCGTGGTTTAATTTCTAAATATTTGGGCATTTTTCTAGATACTTTATTGCTATGGATTCCTGGTTTAGTACTGTTTTTATCAGAGAACAGGATCTATATGATTTTTAAAAAATGTATTAAGATGTGTTTTATGAACAGTATATGATCTGTCTTGGTGAATGCTCCATGCTAACTTGAGAAGAGTGTGAATTTTGCGATTCTTGAGTGGAGGGTTTTATAAACATATCCATTAGGATAAGCTGGCTCATAGTGCTGATCAAGTAATCTACAGTCTTTCTAAATTTCTGTCTCTTTTTTCTATTATTTGTAAAGTAGGGGATATTTAATCTCCAGCTATGATTTTAGATATATTTCTCTTTTAGTTCTGTCAATGTTTGCTTCAAATATTTGGGAGCTCTTTTATTAGTTGTATGATCACTTAAGATTATTGTTTTCTTGTTGATTTACCCTTTCATTATTATTAATTTCCTTTTTAATCTGTTAATAGTCTTTATCTTGATACTTTATCTGATTTTAATGTAGATACACCAGCTTTCTCATGCTCAGTGTCTGCATTGTATATTTCTACTGTTCTTTTACTTTCAGCCTCTATTTGTGTTTATATATTTAAAGTTACTATAAACGACCTATTGCAAAAACCAAAACCAAACCCGCTGCCACTGAGTCAATTCTGACTCATTGTGACCCTATAGGACAGAGTAAAGCTGCCCCATACGGTTTACAAAGAGGGCCTGATGGATCAGCCTGACAATCTCTACTTTGTATTTGGGTTTTTGGCCTATTTATATTTCATAAAACGTTGATATGCTCTGTTTAAGTGCCCCATGTTAGTGGCTGTTTTCTATTTCTCCATCTACTTTTTATTTTACTGTTTCTCCTATTCTGCTTTATGTTTTGCTTTTGGCTTTTTTGTGAAGGAAATTTGAATTAAGTAATTTTTATTCCATTTTATTAATTTTTTCTCCTGCTCTTTGTGAATTGCCTATCTATACCTGTTTCCCTATTCTATTCTCCTTTCCCTTCATCGTGTGCAGCAGTGGGGAGAAGTGGCTTTGCATTTGCTGAAGCTTAGAGATTGATGAGCATGACCTGAAACGTCAAGACTAGCAAAAATGGGGAGATATATTATCAGGTCGAGAGGCTGCTGATGGCCACATATGAGAATGTTTGCTCATGCAAAGGTATATCAAACAAGGAAATAGGTGTAACTGAAGCCTACTACCATTGCTTTTTCTCTCTTTTTCTTACAAGCTTCTGTAGTTGAGGCGGCTGGTGGCTTCCAGCCACAGTTTTAAACAAGCTTACATTTAGTACTGTTTCCATGAAGTGAAAGCATAAATGATGCAGACATGAATGATGGGTTCTCCATGGGTACCTTTAGGACATAATCTCAAAGTTGGAAAGCACCTTAAGTTTACTGACATAAAAAAAAAAAATTTTTTTTTTTTTTCCATACGCATGCCTTAATGCAGGCCTCCTTTCAGCAATGCATCTACCACCTATTTCTGCATTTGTGAATTTTATCTAGGGCAGGCTTTCACTTCCCATTGTCATCAATATAGTGTACATGTGCACAACCTTGTAATATCAAGACAGTTTCTTATGATCATTTATAACAAAATTTCTTGTCTTTACATTCTCTTGGATTTTACAATTATGGTAATTAATGGTGGAACGGGAAGGATGATGGCATATCTAGCAAAAAATATGTAAAGGATAGTGCTGTAATTTGCCTCTGTAAATAATACAGGTAGGAAAAAGGATTTAGACACAGGAGCCAGCTTATATCTTGATCTCTTTTCCTTACTACCAATTATTTCTTTGTTTTCTTGGACAGAGTAATTTCTTCTTCATGCAATTAAAAACTTTACCATCATGATAGTTTTCTGTTGGACTGAAATGTGATGCAATTTTTATTGTTTAACAATACGTTTTTTAAAAGTTGAGATGTGAGATGGTGCACTTGATAATCTTAAACTGAATTGCTCAACCAGCAATTTTTTAAAGGTACTGGGAATTACGTGGAAGGAAGGTATGATGGAGTCCAACTAAATTTTTTCTTCAGAGATCAACAATTCTCCTCCCCAGAGGCCGTTTATTATGCCCCATATACATAATTTCCTCCTTTAATACTTGAGAGCAACCCTTTTGTACTTCTCTTGTAATGCATATTATATTCTGCCTCATAGTATAGTGGTTATTATTGTTGCTGGGTGCCATCGAGTCTTTTTCAGCTCACAGCAACCACATATGACGGAGTAGAACTGTTCTATAGGGTTTTCTAGGCTATAATCTTTATGGGAGCAGATTGCCATGTCTTTCTCCCATAGAGCTACTGGGTGGGTTCAAACCATCACCTTTTGGGTTCACGGTCAAGCTCTTAATCATTGCACCACCAGGGTTCCTTATAGTACAGTTAATAAGTACTATTTATAGTCAACTGTAAAAAAACTGTAAGCTGCTCCAAATTGCCTTATAAACAGTAGTCACTCAAGTATTCAATTGAATTGAATTGGTAGTTGCTGTTCTTGAATTCATTTATTTGTTCAATAGGTCATTTATACGATGCACTTTTCTGAGCAGCTACTAGTGCACAGAACTCTACCTGCTACCATAGAGCCTACAAAGATGACTAAATGATGATTTCCATCTACTGAGAGCAAAGACAGAGTCACAGGTGAGGGTAATTATTCATTCACTAAATAGTTAATACTGATCACCTACCATTATCCATGTCTTAGACCTACTACCACAGATACAAAAAGGAATAACTCACGGTCCTTGCCTTTAAAGAGTCCACTTGGTTGAGTTCAGAAGGCGGAGGTGTAATACCAAACCAAACCCATTGCCATGGAGTAGATTTCGACTCATGGCGACCCATAGGACAGCATAGAACTGTGCCACAGGGTTTCCAAGGAGCTGCTGGTGAATTCGAACTGCCAACTTATGGTTAGCAGCTGTAACTCTCAACCACCGCACCGCCAGTGTGATACCCATTGCCAATGAGTTGATTCCAAATCATAGTGACCCTATAAGACTGAGTAGAACTGCCCCCTAGGGTTTCCAAGGAACATCTGGTGGATTCGAACTGCTGACCTTTATGGTTAGCAGCCGTAGCACTTAACCATTATGCCACCAGGATTTCCACCAGCCTAATAAAACTCTCATATAGAGTGTGATGAGTACTACAATAGGGGCTTGCAGAGGCTGCTGTGAGTGCCAGAAGCAGGCTGGGGTAGGGGCGGGGGTGATAAAGAGAGAAGGTTCTATAGAAAGACTTCTATCTGAGTTTGTGGAATCAACAAAACAAATACAGTGAAGGCCCTTTAAAGACATGTTTATTAAGTAGCTAAATCTGCTAACACCGGAGCATTCTTAGGTCTAAATTTGGCTGGAAGCTCCCAGTTGGAAAGGAAAGGAAGGATTATTTAAACAACGAGGCAAAATTTTAACAAAGAAATCCTAAGTGATTGGTTAAAGTGGGAAGTCTTTAAATTTGGGGGAGGGATTATAAAAACAGGGAAAGATAATCTATTGGGTACTTTGAGAATGAGGCAGAAAGACTCACGAGCTGGTATAAACCGGGCCTTCTGAGTCTCAATTAGTATTTTCCAAAGGTTATGGGTATGCTAACTCTTGTGAGAAGTCTGACTTTACCCAGGAAAACTAGCATAAATTTGGTGTTGCCTTGAATAACAGCCCTGAGAGATGGCCAGGGTTACTGTGAGGTTAACCAAATTTGTGGCTTGAATGTAAACATTTAACAAGCTTTATGGAACTTTTTGCTGTGAAGAGAAGGGCAGTCCCAGTAAAGGGATCAGCACCCAGAGGGATCTGAAAGGAAGGCACCTTTGGGAACAAGTAGTTCTGTGCATCCAGAGTGAGGTGTACCTGAGGCAACCTGTTTTGTAAAGATGTTGGAAAGGTAGACAGTAATCAGGTTCCCTTGACCACTTGCTAAAGCCTTTTGATTTTCTATCCTATTCCCTAGGATATTAAAAACTCCTGAAAGATTCTAAGCAGAATTATATCATGCCCAGAATTATTATTTTAGAAAATGGCTCTGCCAACTGTGGTAGAGGGTAAAATAGGACCCAGAGACAAGGTGATTCTTTTTAGCACAGCAAACATGTAGTGTGCAATGATTCAAAGTTGTACCTCTTCAAAATCGTAAATTACTATGTAGCATGGAAATACAGGCTTGATGGCACAGTGGTTAAGAGCTAAGGCCGCTAGCCAAAAGTTCAACAGTTCAAACCCCAGCCAATTTTTGGAAACCGTATGGGGTTCTACTTTGTCCTATAGGGTTGCTGTGAGTCGGAACTGACCGACGGCAATAGGTTTTGTTGTTGTTGTTGTTTTGTTTTTGTTGTTGTTTTGTTTTTGTATTTTAAATAGTCAAAATCATGAATATAAAGTACAAGGTATGCTATGTACAGACTGAAAGGTCAGAAACTAACATATGAAACTTGTATAGTTGATTGTCTACGACACACCATATAATTTAATTTAGTAAAATTTTATTGAGTATCTATGCTTCATTTGTTGCTGTCTTGTGCCATCAAGATGATTCCAACTTATGGCGACACTATGTGTTACAAAGTAGAACTGCTCTATAGGTTCTCTTGGCTGTAATCTTTATGGTAGCAGATCGCCAGGCCTTTTCTTCAGAGGGGCCACTGGGAGGGTTCGAACTGCCAACTTTTTGGTTACCAGTCTAGCACAAAATGTTTGCACCACCCAGGGACTTTGTTTAGCGTTATGAAAAGTTATGAACAACAGACAAAAGAGTAATTAAATCTGCTGGAAGGGAATAGAGCCAGGATAGCTATAGAAAGAAGACAGCATTTGATCTGATCCTTCATGGATGAGTAGTTTTCTGGAGAGAAGGGCCACTCATGGGCAGTAAGTAATAAGAGGAACAATGAGTAATGTAGAGTGTTTGGGGAGAAAAGGTGAAAAAGTACTGGCTGTGAGTTCTAAACTAGAGGCTGAGAAACATTCAAAGAACTCTAAACTAGGATCTCTCTGGATATGAGACTTAAAATACAGTTGGGGGAAAAAAAAAAAAACAATAACATATGAAGCAAACATGTCAAATTAGCAAAGCAATTCAGCCTCTCCAGGGCCAAGAGGTTGGACTCCAAGGTAAGTTAGTTGTCTGGAAGCCTGTCTGCATGGAGAAGTATTGTAGGAAAGTCATTAAAAGTATGGACCCTGGAGGTAGATTGATTAAATGCAAATCTTGGCCCTTGGCAAGTTATTTACCCACTCTCGGCTTTGGTTTTCTCATTTACTTTGTAAGGCTGTTGTAAAGATTAAGTGCCTAATGTCTAGTAAACCAAAAACCCAAACCAGCTGCCATCCAGTCAATTCCGACTCATGATGACCCCATGTGTGTCAGAGTAGAACTGTGTTCCATAGGGTTTTCAATGGCTAATTTTTCTAAGGTAGATTTCTAGGACTTTCTTCTGAGGTGCCTCTGGGTACACTCAAACTTCCAACCTTTCAGTTGGCAGCTGAGCACACTAACCATGTGCGCCACCCAGGGACTCCAAACTCACAGCAAAGATTACCTACCTATTACTTTTTTTCTTTCGGAACCATGTTAAAAATGAAAGTTCGTGTCTCAGGCTAGTCAGCAAAACTCATTCATGATGACAAGGACCACCACAGCATCCTCATTGTCTTTTGCCATGTTTGATGCACAGGAGGCATTCTTTAAATATGTGTTGAATAAATTAATAGACGAACTAAAACTAATTGTATGTTAATTCAAATGAATTTAACTTAAAGAAATGTTTAACAGGTTTTACCATTTTTATGAGAAATGCCTCTTGACATTCCCACTCTCCCTACGACCACCACCATATTGCAGCCTCCTACCTCAAAATGAAATGTGATTAGTGACTTTCATTCCATGCCCAGGTCTTGGGGATGAGATAAGACCTCCCCAGCCCTGGAATAACTGACAGCAAGACAGGAAATTATCCTTCTTGACTCAATGTCAATAATCAGTAGCCGTAAAAAGGAAAAACTTTCATCTTGTCTCTCACAGTGACCTGGACAAGAGCATTTATGATTTCAAGGTGGTAGCCCCATGGAGTTAATTCCTATACCTAGTAATTTGTAAACTGGGTACTCGTAATTTAGGAGACGTGTTAGTGATAAGGGCAGAATGTCTATCATAAATGCCATAAAAATCAAACAAAGAAGATCATTATGAACAAGCGAGGAGTGGAGCTCCCAAAGACTAGCTGGGTTTTGATGGTATGGAAGACTGCGACATTTCTGCCAGGCTTTCCATAAGCAAAAACTCTTCCTGGAGAATGAGTTTAGATGTTCAGGAGGCTTTGCAGAGATTGTCCTGGGTGAAATCAGGGGTGATAATATGAAAGAAGTATGGAAAGACGGGAAGTTATTGAAATAGAAGGAAAGAAAATGAACACAGAAATAGGAGAAGAAAAGGGACTCTTGGCATGTGAAAGAGATGAGTAGTCATATTCAAGGAGGGAAGAGGAAGTCAAGTTCAGCAGATTCAAGAGAATGTGGATGTATTAAAGGCCATTAACTTTGGTGAAGAGGACACATTTTTTTCAAGAGTAGTTTAAATAGGGCAGAGAAGACAAAAGACAGATTACAGGGGCTTTTGAACTAAGTATGAACCTAATGATCAGAAAAGAAAAATTCAGCTTTGAAAGGAAGAGAGTGAAAGCAATGTATATTCAAGAAAAATGTCTCCTACCTCATTGCCCCCACATCCTTTCAATTCCCCCTCTTAGGATGAGGCAAGGAAATGTTGAGAAAAGATTAGAAATGGTGTATGAAAAGGGAATAATTGAGAAAGGAAAATGTCTTTGAATTTGGAACGGGATTGGAAGAGGGGTGTTGTTGTTATTATGTGCCTCAGAGACAAGCCAAGGGGTAGCAGTAGATAAATCATTTAACTCAACTTTACCACCATGCATCTGTCAGTTTGTTTCACTGTGGTGGCTTGTGTTTTTCTATGATGCCGGAAGCTATGTTACTGATGTTTCAATTACCAGCAACGTCACTCAAGGTGGAGAAGTTTCAGTGGAGCTTCCAGACTAAGATAGACTAGGAAGAAGGGCCTGATAATCTACCTCCTAAAATGAGCCAATGAAAATCTTGTGGGTAACAACAGAACATGGACAGATACATGCTGGAAGATGAGGTCCTTGGGTTGGAAAGCAATAGCTATAACAGTGGACTTAAACATACCAATGATTTTAAGGATGGCACAGGACCAGGCAATATTTCTTTTGGTTAAATATAAGGTCACCATGAGTTGTAGTTGACTCAAGAGCAAGTAACAACAACAAACCATTTCAAATTTCCTGGAAGCTGTATGTATGGTCTTTGAAGTAACAGTCTTTTGCTTATTTCTACGAGCAAAAAATGAAAACTCCAAGTTCAAGAGAACTGACTTTGGGTTTCTGCTTGGGCAAGACTGCTTTGTCTTTAAATCCAGCCTGCTCCTAAGTGGCAGGAGTGAACACCCTTCACATATTTCATGGTGGGAGGAAGCCACCCACAGAACAAGTCATCACAGACTGCTTGTGCCTGTCAGCAGAGTGTTGACAGAACAACCTATTCTCAAGGATCTGCCTCTACCTCACTGAATCATTTGGAAATCTTTAGAAGTGTTTGTGAGACTTTGATACTTGGATGAGGAGGGAGCACAGAAGGGCATATCTGGCTCGGCTTTACTGCTTTGGTGTTTGTGGTCTTCCAAACCTTTAAGTAATGGGAACAATGTTTCTCATTTTTATAGTTTTAATGAATATAGCTTTAAATATTTTAATAATGTGGACCCCATTGGCCAACATTAAATAGTCTATATAAAATAGCCTATATAGAGACTAGAAATAGAACAATCAAATTATGAATTTATCTTGTCTTGTCCAACTCTTTCATTTTATGCAAGAGGAAATGACATTCCAGGAGATCTTGAAATGACATGCCCAATGTCATACAGCCAGTTGGTAACTATCTAATAAGTAATAAATACTTTATAATAAATTACTTTTGTGTTTCCCTGTTGATTAATTAGTATCTTTCATATGCTTGTTAGATGTTAGCAGAAACAGAAGAGAAGTATTTACCTAGGAAATTGTGTTCCAAAATGGCAGAAGGTGTGGGTATCAAGTGCTTAGCCAGAAAATTTGTTTCAAAAGGGAGGAATACCCTTTACATGTGTGTATAATTTTCTCTATTTCCCGATCTACAGTGCATTATTCCCTGATGTTATATACCTGTTCCTGGCAAGTGTGTAGTAGCTGCACATTCTGACAAGTTGTTTAGCTGCTGAGTACCATTCTTAATGACTCCATAACCAAATTTGCTTTGATATTCCTCAATTTCTTGTTGGTATAGACAGTCACTCATTCAACAAACTTGTGCTGAGTACCTTTTCCATGCAATTATGATATGAGAGCTAAAATCTCTGTCCTGAAGAAAATTCCAGAGTGGTTGGACAGAAGTGTAAACACAGACTTAAGAAAAGATTGTGAAAATATTTTAATAGTGCTGTACATTGAACTATAGGATTACAGAGAAACCACTAACAAATGTCCCCCTTGACCACAGGACACATTCAGAAGCTGTGGTCAGGGTACATCGTGTAATTGTTACCATGGGATTAAGTCCACAATGGAAGGAATGTCCAGACTCTGATATGAGCCCCTAACTAGCCTCAGACAAGTCTGCATTTTACACGGTCTCAAGATCACAGATGCGTAGCTCGGAATCAACCTGACGGCAATGAATTTAGGTTTTTTTTTTTGAAGTTCCCAGAATATTCTCTTGCTCCCCGAATGTTTTTATTCCTCAATTATCCAAACTGAGTGATCTCAAGATGACTTAGGTTTTCCACAAACTAAAAGTGTCAGATTTACCTTCTATGAGAACTTTAATCAAAACTCTTGCATTGATTTGTAATTCCTCTCTCTTCACTTGCCAAGACAAAGGCAGAGGGCAATGTGGAGAAGAGAAAGAAAAAGAAAGAATACGGTTTATTGTTTTGTATACATCTTTCCTTAAATATTCCCAACAACCTTATGAAGTGGTGATTTCATACCCATTACAGAGATGAGGAAATAGATTATCAGAGAAGTGTGGATGTTTCCCCAAGGAGATGGCTTTAGAAAGCAGCAGACCAGAGATTAAAATCCAGTTTATTTGGCCTGAAAGTGCTTACTCATTTAACCATGTAAGAACCAAGAATGTTGGCTAAGCCAACTGGATATTCCTGTCTCAAATAACAAAACAATCAACTAATATTCGGGGATTATTTACCCAGGACAAAGTGCTGCACTGGGATCTCTGGGGAACACAGAGATAAATAAAGCACAGTCCCAACTTTCCTAGTATGAACAGCCTGTTTGGAAGGACAGCCTGTTTGCATAATCAAAACCAAAAACCAAACCCATTGCTGTAGGTTCGATTCTGACTCTTGGTGACCCTAAAGGACAGAGTAGAACTGCCTCATAGGGTTTCCAAGGCTGTTAATCTTTACAGTAGCAGACTGTCACGTCTTTCTCCCACAGAACAGCTGGTGGGTTCAAACTGCCGACCTGTCAGTTCACAGCTGAATGCTTTAACCACTGCCCCACCAGGGCTCCTTCCTGTTTGCATAGAGGTGTAAAAATTTAAAGAACGCAGAGGATAAGAATATAATCAGTGTGGCTCCTTTAAGAATCAAAGTATCATGTTCCATGATTTCACTATGGGCTGAAGGTTAAACAGTGGAAAGGAGCATTAATGGTTGAATGTGCTCAAGTTAAAGCAAATATGGAAACCGTGGTGGCTAGTGGTTAAGACCTACGGCTTCTAACCAAAAGGTTGGCAGTTCGAATCCACCAAAAGCTCCTTGGAAACTCTAAAGCAAATATGTAGTGAAATTAAAGTCAAAGCCCATTTTTTCTACTTTTGATGATTTTTAAAAACTTGAGGTCTTGCTAATATTTTGGTACTTTGTTTTTTCTTTCTTTCATTTTCAATACACAGTACTTTTTTTTCCCTTACAAGATTGGGTTCTTGGTTAATATGTAGTTTTGCATCTTCTTTTTTTATTATATATGATATAAGCGTGCTCTTACGTTAATAGGAGTTCTTTATACGCATAAGGATTAATGATGTTATAGTCATCAGAACTGAAGGGATCTGAAGAGAGAGAAAGTGCTGGAACCCTCAGGCAACCTGATCCAGTATGAGGATTCCACTTTGGGCCAAGTCTAAGGCGACAAGAACTTGGTTCTGAAATGGTGCTGAGGACAGAGGTGGTAATCTGAGGAGTCAACAGAGGCCACTCTCCATAACTTCTGCTCCGTCAGTCTGTGTGGGCTCTTTAGGGCTGACACCATGTTGGTGTCCCTTCCAAAGGGCAGCCTCTGGGGGCTGAGGATCTAGGCCAAGTGAGTGGCTAACGAAAGAAGGTCATTCCAGCATTGGAGAATCCGTTTTCCTGAATCAGACTGGTATACTAACTGGGAGGCCACCCACTAAAACAGAGGGAACAAAAGAGTTTTTCTTTACAAACAACCCCTGATCCTTGCTTTACCAAGGGTTCCCACTTTCTTCATCAGGCTTATTCCTGCTTGTGGCCTAGTATAATCCTCATTGGTTGTGCAAGGCTGTGGCTGAGCTCAAACATGCCAGTATAGAATGAAAGTTAGGGACACGAGAATAAAGCAACGCTTTTATTTTAAAATTTAATGATTTTCATAGTGTTATATTTTTGAAAACCAAACCAGTTGCCATCAGTCAATTCTAAGTCATGGAGACCCCATGTGTGTCAGAGTAGAACTGCACTCTGTAGGGTGTTCAAGGGCTGATTTTTCAGAAGTAGATCTCCAGCCCTTTCTTCCAAAGCACCTCTGGATGGACTCAAACCTTCAGTCTTTCAGTTAGCAGCCAAGAGTGTTAACCATTTGGGTCTGCCCGGAGACTCCACAGGGTAGATAGTATCACTAGTGGTCATGGGACAGGCTTGGAGTCCTGCACCGGCTGTGAATCCTGTTTGACTCTGTGGCTTTGGACACGCACTTTGACCCTCTGCCCTTTAATATAAAATTGTATCAATTGTACCTTTGTTGACAGATTATATAATGGATGATTTTAAGGATATAACTGTTAGATGAATTTGAAGGATATTTATTATGCCAAGCAAAATGTTCTAAACTCCCTCCTTGGCCTGGGTGTGCCTTCGAGTTCAATTTCTTTGCTCTCTGTCTCCAACCCAGACCACCAAATTAAACCTCTTCTACCAACATTATGTAGCTGCCTCAGAGTGTGGGTGTGGCTGGTAACAAGCGAAGTAGGCCCTGGTGTCCAGCTACCTCCCCACTCAAAAAAAAAAAAACCCAAGATCTCTGTCAAGTTGATTCCAACTCTTGGTAATTCCATGTGTTATAGAGTAGAACTGTTCCATAGGGTTTTCTTGGCTGCAATCTTTATGAAAGCGGATTGCCAGGTCTTTTTTCCATAGTGCTGCTGGGAGAGTTTGAACTGCCAACCCTTTGAATTAGTAGCTGAGCACAAACTGTTTGCACCACCCAGGACCTTGCCTTCCCACTCGGGGGCGGGGAGAGAGGGGGCATTCTGCTGTATTGAGATTGGAGACCCAGCTCAGATGGGTGAGCCAAACCTGCATAAGGCTGTGAAGCTAGATTCACTCATCTCATTGTGCCGGTTCTAGCCTCTCCCTCTCGCTGAGCTGCTCATTGTGTCTGATCTCTGTGTGTTTTAAATTGGCTTGCCAGGTTACTCTCTTATGATGGCGGGGAAGTCACATGCTTCTGACAACCCTCAAGGAAGCCAGGAAAAGAGCAGGAGAGAGATTCTTAGGTCCACCAAGAGGGCATGGACCCGCCTGGACGAACAGCTGCCTCCTGGCTCGGAAGAGGACAGCCGGGGTCTCACCAACGTCACGCTGGGTGAGAGGGGCTTCAGAGCTACTTATACGATTGGTGAGGGATGTGGTGGCTTATGGCTGGGGGCAGATGATTTGGGGACAAGGACATTGCTTTGATGGGGGGGTCAGTGTTCCTGGCATGATACCAGAAACTTCCATGAAATAGGCACTTCTGACTTGCCACACAGGCACTCAGAACTAAGACCTTCTTGATGGAGATAAACCAACTAAAGAATGGACTCTCCATTCTTCCCACACTGATCTCCCCTCATCTTGAATCCTCCAGGACCCTGAACCCTGGTTCATGCCAAAGGCATGGGGCTTCTTCCAGGACATTTACTTGAAAGTCTTTGCTGTGCTGGGCCTTGCATGAGGCTTTGATAATTATTTTAATCATGTAAAGAGTAATAAGTAAGAAAATACTTCTCCCCCTACCTGCCCACCCAATGGCATAACTGTTTAATGGTTTTACCTCTTTACTTACTCCTCCATTCATTCCTTCTAAGTACTTGAACTGGAGAATAAGAGCCTCCCACATCCACAGCAGTCCATGGGTGATGCGAACTGTTAAGCGTTGGGCTACTGACTGAAAGGTTGGCAGATCTGACCCACTCAGTGGTACCTTGGCAGAAAAGTCACAGCCTTGAAAACTCTCTGGAGGGCAGCTCTATTGCACATGTGGGGTTGCCATGAGTCAGAATCGACTCGATGGCAATAGATATAGCCCATGTTCACCTGGCCGTTTCAGCTCATCTGACACCTTGGGACGTGGTAATTCAATTGCCTTACTGTTGGATCAGATAAAGTCAAAGAAAATCAGTCCAGAGTAGCCTGTAGCCAACCAGAATGGAAGCAAATATTTAACAGGAAACCTGGCCTTTGTACCCTTTCATTTTTGCCAGTTGACGATGTGTTCAGCCAGTAGTAAAGATCCACCTTAAAAGACTGGGGCCTTTTTAACACAGGGTGCCTTTGGCAATCTGGGGACTCTAGTGCAATTTGTCCCTGGAATGAATGCAAATTTGGTTTCTAACCTGGCAGAGAACTCCTTGCAAATAAACATCGCTGGCTGCTTGCCTTAGGTAAATGTCGTGATTCAATAAGGAGAGGCTCTGTGGTGATTTATATCCAACAAGAAAAAGACAAAAGTCTCGTATGCTTTTTCACCCTTCATATTCATGCCAGGTAATTAAAAAATTGCTCTAACATCTCTTGTTCTTCAGTGATTTTTCTTGTCTTCCCTTTCCCGTTTTGTTTCAAAAAAAACTTACGGTTTTTTGGCAAGTTTACACTTCATTCTCAGGAAAGGCTGGTTATGGAAAGCGGGAGGTTTTGCCTCAGGAAGAAAATGAATATGCTTATAGAAACAGGGGACTCAATCTGTAGGAAATAGAACAGTTGAAAGGTGGCAGAATGATGGGGTCGAGTAGTTTTAGCTGGTTGTGTGTTGGCTGACTTGTGTGCTTCCTTCTCATTTGTAGAAGATTCCAAACGAGAAAGTATTCAGCAGTGGGTGGACTCTGGATTCTTGTAAGTGTCTCTTTGTGCCCTTATTATGAAATTATTTGGTCCTCTATTATTTGAACTTGTGCTAGGGAGGCCCCTCTCCTACTTATCACCTGGGCTTTCCCTCCTGAAAAGTCCATAGGAGAAAGGATTTTCTCTAGAATAGCCTAGTTTTAAAGACACATACCTCTTCTGTGTCCCCATTTCCAGTCTCGGCTGGTGGTTCTGCTGCAAAGACCTATGAGAACAATATGAGCAACCCTGCTGGGGAAAAACGAGACATGTAGAGATTTTTCTTTTAGGTGCTTGAATGATTACCCTACTATTGCAAAAGCTGCAAAGCAGTTTAAAAGTACAAAACTAAACGTTATTTTAGTCCCTAACTAAACTACCAGTTGCCCAAAGTCCTTTCTTAATAAAGCCTAACTATGCATTTGCTTTTGTCTGTTTAATTAAAGAGCAATTTGTTATAATTTATCTACACACATTGTTTGACTCTCAATGGTTTTGTTTCTTTGTAGTGTCTTTATAAATGAAAACTTTCAGCAAGGCATCGACCACACCGGTAAGACAAGAGAACCCAGAAGCAGTTACACTTGGTGGATCTGAGAGAAAATGCATTGAAATGTCTGTATGAAAAAATCGTCTTAAAGTGAGCACAGTTAGAGGCTCCTAGAAATGGAAGAGATCTCAAAATCCATTCAGCTTAACCCCTTCAATTTAATATATAAGATGGAGGCCCAGAAAGGACAATGTACCCAGGGGTAGGTCAGGGTCTAGAAAACAAGCTCTTTCTAGACCATCAAGCAGCTCTGACTGGCAGAAAATTTGCTGGGTACTATGAAGGGCATTTGCAAGGATGTAATCAATAGAAATGAAATTGTTTAATTTTCCTCATACTGTGTTTTAATTTTATATCTTAATCTAGTTTCTTTCTGTTCTTTGGTCTCAAAATCACACTTGTACCCTCCCTTTCTAATGACGCATTTGTTCTCAGTAAGAGCAAACGGCTGAATTCTAATACAAACAGTACAAGTGTGTCTGTGGCAGAAAACGTACCACACTTGTTTCACTGAAATTTGCTAAGAGCATTATAGAAAGAAAGAGAAATCTAATTACAAGTCTCACAGTTTTCATCTTTATTAAATGGGATCATGTATTTCATAGAATCCAAGGTCCCTCAGTTATAAGAGGCACTGGTATTTTAATATGCTTCAGACAGAATTAAAAAAAAAAAAACCTGACAATTTAAAATGAAAGCCAACACACCCTGATTTCACAGATGTTAAAATGTGAAAAAGTGTGTCTTAAAATTGATGAAATACCATAAATCATGTGAGTGGACAAAATTAATGAGAATTAAGGATTTAATTATTCAAGGGAAAACTATTAGCTTAATATTTACTTATTTTGCTGCTTTTAATTACATTGCTTTCTCCACTGCTATCTTAAATTAGGATTAACGTTGGCACAAACCATTTGAAATTTAAGCTGTTTTACCTTTTTTTGTTTTAAACTAGGTGTATCACTGAAATTTCTTTTTCACCAAAGTTCTTTATATTTTTTTGCCAACAAATTGAAGTTAAGTGCCTCTGTTAATAATATAACAACCATTAATAATATGACTCAAAGAAAGGCAAGAACTTAAGAAATATAGCCAGCATTTCACATTCCCCTGACATTTCAGCTTGCCTGGGTCACGATGAGAGGCCTGGCACTGGCCTGGCGGAGTCAGGAACTCTATGTAAAGCTTCACTCCCCAGAAATTAAAGACAAATCATGGCCTTCCTCCTCTGAGGCAAGTCAATGAACTGTAAAGGCAGAGACATGAGGTAAAGACCTGAAGGAAAGAAAGATTATCAACGTGGCTCTGAGATCAGAAACGTACAGTTTCATTTTGCCAGGTCCTTTATCTTCAGCAAGCTTGTTAATAACAAAGGAATGGCTTCTTACAGTCTTAATTGAGCCTTCGCTTTTACAAGGCCCTCTCTCATCTATCATATTTTGAACTCAGTAACCTGTGTAGTAGCAAGGGTGGTTCTCAATTTTGTTTTACAGATGAAGAATCTGGGGCATAGAGTGGTCAAGTACCGTGATTTGTGGTCACAGCTGGTTGGAGGCAGGAGGGGGAACTCGAGGCCCAGACATTCTGTTAACCCTTCTGGGTGCTGAGATAGACACACACCAAGGGTCAGGAAGCCAAGCGCCACACTGGAGAGTATGGAGGCTAGGACACTACCAAAAACTGGTGACCTAAAGGCCATGGTAAGGGATGTAGGGAGAAAAACTCTGTGGAAATGGAAATAAACGAAGACGAGAAAGAAGTCACTGCTAGGAAAAAATAAAATTCTGTCCAATCCCATAAAATGCTGATATGATGTAGAGTGGTATACTCATTCCTTAGGGCTGCCATAACAAGCTACCACAAACCTGGTGGCTTAAAACAACAAAATTTTATTCTTCGCAGTGCTGGAGGCTAGAAGTCTGAAATTAAGGTCTTGGCAGAGTGAAGCTCTTTCCAAAGGCTGAAGGGAAGAATCCTTCCTTGTCTCTTCCAGCTTGTGGTGGTTGCTGGCAATTCATGGAGTTCCTTGGCTCATAGCTCCACCGCTGCAATCTCTGCTTCTGTCTTCACATGCCACCTTCTCCTCTGTGGATCTGTGTGTTCTCTCTTCGTCTTATAAGGACATCAGTCATTGGATTTAGGGTCCACTTAATCTAGTGTGACCTTATCTTAACTGATTACATCTGCAAAGACTATTTGCAAATAAAGTCACATTTTGAGTTCCCGGATGGACATGAATTTTGAGCGGACACTATTGAACCCAGTGCAAGTGGAATTCATTCTGAGGCTGGTTTTCCTTATAGATCACGTCACAGGTTTTATACAGTAAGGTGCAGATTAACTCCTCTGAGTGATCACCAGCTACACGGGCAAGCATGTTTGATTCTAGGTTCGGGCTCTACCTTCCCATAACCACAAACACAGTAGGACATTCAGAGCCTTACTAGGGTCAAATATGGTGCTAAAGGGAACAAGAGAATAGGACTGTTAGGGTCTCTCTTCCAAGGCTGCTGACTCATTCTTAATCCCAGATACCAACAGGAAGCTGTGTATAAGAAAGCCTGGAGAGAATAGCTGGTTTGTGGCAAACTCATTCCCTGGGCAGGAGAACAGATTAAACATCAGTACTCTCTGACTATGACAGTGCCTTGTTATTATATTCCGAGGATACACATACCATGAATGCAGGTTCCAACATGTTAAGTTTATAGAATATGTGCTTGTTTAACAAAACATACCAGCATGACAGCAGTTACGCTTGGAACATGCTTGGGATATGCTGTTGAGAAAACTAGAACTGATTAATTCATGTAGTTAACTAATTACATCTAATCTTAGTCAAATTACACCTTACTCTAGTAAAGAGATAGCTTTTGTCAACAATATGCTTGCTGTCATTGACTATTTGATGGGTGGTTAGTCATTTGTCCTTTTTTATCTTTAGATATTTCCTCTCCAAACCCCAGACAGGTCCCACAAGAGTAAACATACATCTTTTCAGAAAGAACATATTAAATAATAAGAACTTACAAATCAAATCATAAATCTTTTTTTTTTTTTATTGTAAGAAAGGTCGAAGTAAATTCAATCCAACATAATAAATGTTCCCCTAATGCTTGTCGAATGAAGGCATTCAGAGCAAGCAGCTGGGCTAGAAGGCGATTACAGAGATGACGAAAATAAGGCTTCTGCTCCCAGGTATTTCCTTATGGCTTTCCAGGACCATTACTATCTGAATGTAACCTCCACCAGCTCTTCTACAAGACCCTTTAGTCATATCCCTTCTCATTTCATCCCTAGTTCATTATCTTTCTTCATCCAGCTCTTCCTTTATTAAAGCTTTTCCCGTTCTGTTCTTCTCTCACCTTTCTTCTGAGGTCTGACTCAAGTCCCATCTTCTTTGTGAGGCCCTTCTTGACTTCTCCAGCACAGAGAGACTCAATCTCTCTTTTGAACACCAGTAACATCCTTTAGGTTTCTGGGTGATGCAAAGGGTCTACACTCATCTACCAAACAAAATGTTGGCAGTTCAAACCAACCCAGGGTGCCATGTAAGAAAGACCTGGCGATCTGCTCCTATAAAGGTTATAGCTAAGAAAACCCAATGGAGCACAGTTCTAAATCTGTAATACATGGGATTCTCCATGAGCCAGAATCAGCTTGAAGGCGATGGGTTTTTGTTGTCGTCGTTGACGACAGGCAGCATGTGTTCTACCTGCGAAACCCTTGGCCTGTGCTGTCTCATATTATTATGGATATGATCTGTCTCACTAACAAAATTGCACACTCCGCTGGGGCAGGAACCATGTCTAAATCATCTGATTTCACCAAAGCTAGTCAGTAAAAAGATCTTAGTAAAACTAGTTCATAAGTAAGATGAACTAGTCAGATCAAAAGATGTAGTCAGATTGGGAAACTATCACAGGTAGGACTTGAGACGGGCAGTGAGAAGGATAGAGCTTTTAACAAAGAAAGAGGAAAGCAAGAAAATTTCATTTGGCAAAAGCGATAGGAGCTGGAGCAAAGGCCCAGAAATGAGAAGAAAACTAAATGCGCACAGGAAAGGATATGAAAGGTGGTCAGATCAGAAAAGTGGTTTCACACTAGGGAGCAATGGAAGAATTTTATTGTTGTTGTTAAATTGAGTGTGGCCAGATTATAAATGACCTTAAAATCACACAAGAGGGAATCATACTTGGTGTCACAGAACAGAGATGGCAAGGAAGTGGCATCTCTTGTCAGAACATATCAAATGGATGTGTAGTTACAAGCGTGGTGTGGGTTGGGTAAAAATTTGAAGTCATATCTTTGTTCTCCTGGAAAGAAGGTCATGAGTAATTAGTGATCACTTCTATAGGTACAGCATTGGGGAATTGAAGCAAGTGTGCTACACATTTACCATGTCTATTGTAATGAGGTAGGTAAGGGTTTTGAGAAGAGGAATGACAGATTCCACTGTTTAAACTGGCAATGGAAAGAGGGTATACATATTGGCTTGAGGTGACGAGGGCTTGGGCAGGGGATCAGCAGTGGAATTGAGAACAGCTATATGGGTGACAAAGGGCAAAACATTAGAGTTGGCTTTAATATTTCGAGCCTAGGTATACCATAGAACGTAGGAGGCTCTATTTTGTAAGAGATGCATTCATAATTTTCCATCTGAGACGAATAAGCCCTGCTGATTGCCTCTACTAAGTGTCCTGGTCATGCAGGAGTTAAATATACAGAAAGCTGCAAAATGCTATTATTTTAGAGCCCTGTGAAAATGTAATTTGATTAGTCTATTGGACGATATTCCAAAGAACCAAATGTCTTCCATGAATCAGTCAGAAATGCTTAGGAAAACCAAAATAAAAAATGCTTTCGAAGCCAATAAAGGTGCTAATTAGTGCCTTCTGCATATCTAGCTCCATATTCCCCCGTAATACATTTTGCAGGGTTAAGTGTGGTGTCTGCTGCTTCAGATGGCAGAAGTCCACCTAACAGTAGGGAGGGTAGCTGGAGACTCAAGTAGATAAAAGGGAATCAGAGCTGGCATGTTAACCCAGGGAATGGGGTGTATTAAGTAGAGCAGGGAAGTTTGTGTTCTCACTTGAGTTCTCCTCCAAATCAACCCTCAGGCAATTTGAGGATAGTAGGGCCTTAGAAGAAGCCCTGGGTACTGCAAATTGTTAAGCACTAAACACCTAACAAAAAGGTTGGTGGTTCAAAACCACCCAGAAGTACGTCAGCAGAAAGGCCTGGCGATCTGCTTCTGAAAGTTCACAGCCTTGAAAACCTTATGGAGTGGAGTTTTACTGTGACACACGTCAGGTTGCCGTGAGTCAGAATCAGCTCAGCAGCCACTGATTTGTTTGTTTCTTATAGGGCTTAGAAGAGGTCCCGGGGCGGTGCAAATGGTTAACACATTCAGCTGCCAACGGAAAGGTTGGAGGTTCGAGCCCACCTGGAGTGTCTCAGAAGAAAGCCCTGATGGTCGACTTCTTAAAAACCAGCCACTGAAAACCCTGTGGAGCACAGTTCAGCGCTCACAGACATGAGGTCGCTGTGAGTCTTAGTCGACTTGATGGCAACTAGGTTAAGGCCTTAGAAAACAATACAATATAGTGGTTTCTTTTTCCCTCCTCCAATGCTTTCAGAGAGCAAAATCTGGTATTAAAAGCTTAATAAGGTATGCTGGAAGGAAGAAAGAAATGGGGAAAACGTCAAAAACTAGAGCAGCAAACGTGGAATTGAGGACGGCTTAGTGAGCAGGGCTTCATGTAGAATCCAGGTAAATTTATGAAGTTCCCGTCTTCTACCTGGGGCAGCCTCAAGAGCGGTGCCTGCAGAAGCTTGGGGAAATTTAGGGTAACAGGAGCACCCTTTTTATGCCATTGTGGCATTCTGTGGAATTGAAATTCTTGCAAAGTTAGCAAAGTCAAACACTTCGTGTAGCCAGGCAGGTGACCACTAATGAGTGAAGCACACAGGATAGAGGCTGTGGACAGTTGGAGAGCACACCGCCTCCAACAGATTGTTGCTCTGAAGAGAAATGAAGGGCATTGCTGGATCTCCCAAGCTGTGAGGAAGTCTGGGGATCCCAGTGCCCGTGGGAGCTGGCACACTGTGGGCCCCAGGCGTGTGCTCTCAGTTCAGGCTCATCGTTGAAACAGGAAAAGAAAGCAAGGACCAGACCCTGGCAAGCTTGCCTTAGGCACCAGGGAGTTTATCTTAAAAATAAAATAGAAAAAAAAAAAAAAATCCAGCAGGAAAATAATAATAATCTCACATGAGTAGGAATTGACTCAACGGCAGCAGGTTTGGTTTGGGTTTTGTGCAAGAATCTCAACTGTCTGAATCCAAGGGCTGGAAAGGCCTATTAGCTGCTTTTGCAACATCAAGTAAACACCAGAGTCGATTTCTACTCACAGTGACTGAAACTGTGCTCCACAGGGTTTTCAAGGCTGTGACCTGTCGTAAGCAGATCACCAGGCCATCTTCTAAGATGCCTCTGGGTGAGTTTGAACTGGCAACCTTTTGGTTAGTAGTTAAGTGCTTAACAATTTGTGCCACCTGCTGGCTCCCAAACACCCAGTAATGCTGTGAAAATACCACCAGGCCTACCAGGATCTAGGCAACCGGGGAACGTGGGATGGAAATCAAGCAGCAAAACAAATTAATGTTTAATAATTTCATGCATTAGGTTTATCTGTGAGTTAAAATACATCTCACAAAATCTAAACTTGGCAGAAGAGAGGCCTGTATGTCTACATGTATTGGATGTAGATAGACATTTGTGACATTTGAAATAAGGTTAAGAAGAAAAAACAAAGTCTAGTAAAGAATGCACAACCTTGCAGTATGCCGGCCGTGGTGGAATTCTGGGTCACCAGTACCAGTTGCCATCGAGTTGGCCCCAACTCATGGCGACCTCATGAATGTCAGAGTACAGCTGTGCTCCATAGGGTTTCCAGTGGCTGAAGTTTTTGGAAGTAGATTGCCAGGCCTTTCTTCAGAGACCCTTTGGGTGAACTTAAACTGCCAACACTTTAGTAACTGCTGAGAACATTCACTGTTTGCACCACCTGGGGACTTCAGGATTCTTTGCGGGGCGGGGAGAATCAAACGTCCCTCCCAACCCTAATTGTCAGTAATGGTGGGCCTCAGAGGGAGCCGCATGGGGGAAAGTGAGAAGGCCCTTCTCTTCAGCAGGGTGCTAAAACTGTGTGTAAGGCTTTTGTATGTGCTACCAGACCAGAACACCCTCCAATTGTGACCTAGCCTGTCTCATTTGCAGACTTCTGAGAAAACATATTATCCACAGAGACTTCTTTTCCTCTGGGAGCCTACTCTTGGTTTCCTGGTAACCAGGTTGCTCCCGAATAACACTGGCAGGGCTGAGGGTGTGGCCCATGGAGTGTGGGCACTGGATTTGTGTGGGCATTAGAATCCCGTGAAGACGCCCTGGGTGAAGTGCTGCGGATTTTTCTGGGTGGCTAGATTTTCTGCAGGGCTAGGACTTCTGAAACCTCGGCAAGGCTGAGCTAACTTTTTTCATCAATATCTAAAAAATTAATCATTTCCTCTTAACAGTTGGAGCAATTCACTGCGACCACAGCGTCGGACTCTTGACCCAGAGTTACACATTCATTCACACCCAGAGCAATCACAGACAACAGAAGAGATTGAAGCAAGGGCTAAGAGTGATGGTTCTGGCAGAACGAACAACCAAATGTCCTAGAACCATGGGAGAGGAGCGGTGCTCAGAAACTCTCCAGAATTGTCCCGATTAGCTAAACCAGGCATACATACAGCCTTCCTATGTGAACTACAGGCAAAGCAGTAGATGGAGCTGGGGGTGGAGAAAACTGAGAAATTTTGCTTCCAATGATAAATATTTCTTTTACCTCCCATTTTGGACAGCTTATTCTTTATTTCATCATGGCATGAAGTCATTACAACATGATTGCTAAAGATTATACTGTGCCTGCATCGCTAACACCACTAATAAGGTGGCAAATGGGTTTTCCCTCATGTGACAACTTCAATCAATTGACAGTAGCTTCATGAGCTTGAGAAGCTCTGAGACTGGGTAGAATTCTGTGAGCAGGACGCTGCAGTGGACTAGCAATGCCTGCCTAGATGACAGACTTGTGCATTGAATACAGTGATAGATACTTTTCCAACTCCAGATCCTAGAAGGGCCTCATGGGTGAAGGACAAACTAAATAGGAAACTACTTCATCCTTACATTATTAGAATTTTGCAAAAGATTTCCTGTGGTTGTGGGATTCCTCTACCAAACGCAAAGTTTCCAATGTACTGGTGCAAAGGTGAAAAAGACTGTATACTGTTTCTAAGTACATTGCTGAGTTGGTGCATAAGTTTAAATCAAATATTTTGTCTTAACTTACGTGAGCATTTGTCACCAGATGTTGCAGAGGAAATTTAAGAAATGTCACACTGTGTCATGCTAATGATTACTCACCTTACTATTCTACCTTTGGCAGCATTTCCCTGGAATGTTTTACGAAGCACTATGTGTTTTCTTCAAGTCACTAACTTCTAAAGTCAAGATATATACCTCCAGATTACTCTGCTTTTCTCAAAAACCCACTCTTGAGTTTACTCTAAACAGAGAATGGTGCATAAGCTTCATCTCATGTGATAATTCTAATCAGTTGTCAGTGGCTTTCCTGATGATTCTGAGAGCCTATCTATACTCGATGGAAAAGTGATGCTATTGATTAATGATGTCTGCCATGGGAGTAGGATTGGCAGTGGTAGGTAGCACAGAGGCCATACATAGCCAGAGGCCATACATAGCCCTACTGTGTACTTAAAACCTTTAAGGCACTTTTATATTTTTCACCTTATATGACTCCTCGTGACAGAGTTCTGTTTGCTCTGTAGGGCAGACATTTCTTGTATCCCTTACATCACTACTTCTTTTAAGGAGTAGTTGTATATTTGGGGCTTAGTTAAGAATTCACTGTTCACTCACACCTCAGTAACGTATCTCCAGTTTTTATCTTTTGAGACCAGTCTTGCTTTTTCATTTAGCAGAGTCACTGAGCCTTTTAAAAATCTGTTGAAAACTATGGGTATTCCTATTTATGACTCCAACATTTGGCATTCAGAGAGAAGTTCACAGATACCTTGAGATCTATTCATAGACCCTAATCCTGACAAGAACTCTATCTCCAGACTGAAGAGCCTTTTTATTATTTTCAGCCTTTTTTCACCCTGTTTCAATCATTTCATGATGGTTTTTCTGAATTTTTGCAATCTTTATTATTTTTCGTATGGTGAAAATCTTCGTATTTTCATAGAAGTGCAGGAGGACAATACTTCCTGGCTTTATACAAATCACACATTTGCACCAAGGAGAGCCACAAGTGTGAGGACATGAGAAGACAAGTGAACCTTCTGAGAAACTTGCCCATATTCTGAACTTGTCCCTCTGCTGACGTTTGCTGCAATGTTATGTCACGACAAAGGGTCTGAATACTGCACCTGCCCTGAGTGGGCCTCTCTGACATCCAGTGTTTCTCTCCTTTAATCTGTCCTTAAGGAGCCCTGGTGGCAGAGTGGTTAAGTGCTCAGCTGCTAACAAGAGGTTGGTTGTTCAAACCCACCAGCCGCTCCTTGGAAGAAAGATGTGGCATTCTGCTTCCATGAAGGTTACAGCCTTGGAAACCTTATGGGGCAGTTCTACTCTGTCCTATAGTGTCGCTCTCAGTTAGAATCAATTCGATGGCAACAGGTTTGGTTTTGGTTTGAATCTGTCCTTAGCACCACTACCAGGCAAATGGCTCTTCAGTATCATCTTTATCACATTTACTTGTTTGCTTAAAAACATTTTATGGTTTTCCATTTTCTCACATATCCATATAAACTCCTCTTTCTGACTTTCAAACAAGCTTCACGACATTCTGTTGGGCAGAGTGGTGTTAGGAAAAGAACTAAAGAAACAACAACAACAAAATACAATAAGTATGGCATCCTATGGGCCATGAGAAATTTATTTAACCTCCGTGAGACTCAATTTTTCCCTCTGTTAAATGGGAGTTAATAATACCTACTTCATGGATTTCTTACTAGAATTAAAGAGAGACTGTACGTGTAACACGCTCAGCACAGGGCTCCTCACAAAGGAATTGCTAAATAAATAGTTACTATTCTGGCTGCAATTAATAAGAAAGGTAATAAAAATTTCCTGGATCTGCTAATTTTAATTTTGTGATTGTGGGCTCATTTCTTAACTTCAACAAGTTTTAGTTTCCTTATCTGAAAAATGAGAATGTTTCCTGAATTATAAAGCTTTTGTAAGGATTATATGATAGGAATAAATGGAGGATGCTCAATACAGGATGGGTCCTTCGTGTATTCTTTTGCCGGTCCCCGCCCTTATACCCCAACTTTATGTACCTTGAAAGGCCATCCCCAAAAGCCCTACGTTGATACCATATGACAGGCCAGCCCTATCATTGTGCTTTGCACTGGCTATAGACACCGTACTTTCTCTTCTTTCACAGTAAGCTCTCTTTTCCATCCATCAAATTCTACCCCTTCTTAAAATACCAAGACAAGTACCACTTCCACTATGACACCTTTGCTGACTACTTCATTAGTCACTAGCTTCTCTGAACAAGTCTCACATTTCTTCAAGTGCTTGTGACACAATACAGCCATTAATTATATCCTGTCTTGTTCACTACAGAAGAGATGTGTATCTCATGCCTATATGCCATTGGGTGTGGAAATCAATTCCATGTCAGTTCATTTGGGGATGAGAAAATCTCCCATGAGACAAAAGAAAATGAACTCTCCTGTCTTCCTTTTGTTGTTGCAGTTTCTTTGCATGAACAAGGAATGGTTCAGATGACCGTGAAAGATTACATGAGGTATGTGGCAGAATCCATGTTGTTTCACTCTAGCTTTCTACAGCCGCATCTTTGACAAATGAAATAGAAGTGAGGGAGTTTGTTGATAATACCATGGGTCTTGGGATCATGTGAAAGGTCACTGGTTTAACCACAGTGCCTAGAATGTTTTCACTAGCCTTGAGAGAGATAGAAGTTCTTTAAATGTTATAAAGGAGTGAGCACATTAAATAAACAGATGCTGACTTGGAGGGAAACGTAACTAGAACATATACACAAACGACATTTTACTACAATTCAACTGTTCTTGAGGGCCTGTTCATACAATAGTGGCATTCATAATTTCATATTGCCAGCATTATCGTGACGTTTGCTGGACGACAATACACATTACTTCCAAGGTTAGATAGAAAGTAGTGAGAGTACCTTAATAGGAGGATAGAATAGGTCTCAGGAGTGTGGCCCCTGGAACAGCATCAGCAGCGTCACCTGGGAACTTGATGGAAATGCAAATTCTCAGGCTCTACCCCATACACACTGAATCAGAAAATCTGGAGAAAGGGTGGAGAAAGCTGTGCTTTTGCAAGGCTTTCAGATGATCCCGATGCACACACTCACTTTAGCACCGCTGGAAACCCCAGTAGCGTAGTGGTTAAGAGTTCGGCTGCTAACCAAAAGGTTTGCAGTTCAAATCCACCAGGTGCTCCTTGGAAACCCTATAGGGCAGTTCTACTCTGCCATATAAGGTCATTATAAGTCGGAATCAACCCGATGGCAATGATTTGGTTTTGGGGTTTGGAATAGATGATGAACAATTTGAGGTTGAGGACTGTGCTTCCTGTGCTTCAGTCAACCTTGCATTTTCAAGCCCAGCACCCAAGCCAGTTTCTGTGAAGCCCATTCAGACTCATAATGACCCTATTAGGACTGAGCAGAATGGCCCCATAGGGTTTCTAAGGCTGCAATCTTTGGGAAAGCAGACTGACACATCTTTCTTCTGTGGAGAGGCAGGTGGATTCAAACTGCCAACCTCTTGTTTAGCAGGCAAGCACATTAACCACTGCACCACCAGTGCTCCTTAGGGCCCAGTGCAGTGCCTGGCAAATAATGAGTATGGAAATATTTTTAGATAATTGAATTGAATTAAACTATTTAAGCCCCATGAGCAGATAAGGCAAAACACAAGGAATACACAGAAAAATCTTCAGATTATACCAACCAAATGAAGACTAAAATGGAGTGTTGCTGTTTATTTGGTTAATCTGTGTGATATAACTGGCAAATTTGTATAGCTCGGGAACAAAAGTCCTTCATACCATGTAGAAATTGCACTGAGAGGAAGACAGTTCGCAAAATGCTGGGATCGGAGTTCTTTCTTAACACGCTCGGGAATGACAGGTGGTTCTTGGGTTCTTGATTGGTCTGGGTGTCATTCAAAAGAGATTTGTCTCCATTTTACCTGTTTCTTTATACAGTCCCACTGCATTATGACAGTGGTTGTCAACCCAGTCCTTGGCTACACATCAGAATCACCTGATGAGCTCTCGGGAAATGCAGATGCCTGGAGCCCCTTCCCAAAAGCTCTGATTCTATAGGTTTGGGATGAAGCCTGGGCCTCAGCAACCTGGGTGATCCTGATGTGCACCCAGGGCTGAGAACCAGGTCTTGACTGCATGAAACTGGGTTGTTGAAACTGTGCGATTTCACTTGGCATTTTATGTTGTTATCCTTCGCGCTTTCAAGTACCATATTTTAAAAGAGAATTCTATGGAGATATGTTTGTCAATCCAACAGTCATGAATGAGAAATGTAAAATTCTGACTGGCCCATTGCATTGCTATTAGAAGTAGTTTGGTCATTTTCACCAAAGCAGTCAACTTGGGATTCTAAATGCTTAAATGAAGACGGAAGGGGGACTTGAGTTCCATGACCTGTAGAAGGTGCAGAAATTGGACAATTGGATGGGAAAAGGCCCTTCTTTGCCCTCTTTTTTGTACCTATACAGTTTGCTAAATGCTTTATATTTCCCACTCAAAAGCAATACCTCTATTGTAGTCACGATTGGCCCCTTGAACTTGATATTAACTTGTCAGGTGATTATGCTTCATGAGTCTTTCTAAAGGAAAGCATTCAATAGTTTTTACTACATGACAATGTTAAATTTTCTCATTTTTCAGGTGAAGATGCTAAAAACCTGTGGGGTAAAATGACTTACCTAAAGTCTCATAGCCAGGTTGTAGCAAAGCCAGGTTGTGGCAAAGCCAGGACTTAACCCCCCTGGCTTCCCCCAGTGTTCTAAAGAAGGCACAATCCAATCTGGTAGATTCTCTCTCCATTAAGCTGTCCAATCTGTGACTTGCCAAGAGCTGCTAAGAACTAATTTTTTAAAGTTTCATTAAAACATCAGTGTCATTACCCACTGCTATCTTGTCAAATCTGTTTATGACATTTAGATGTGAAGGGGAGGGAGATAAAAGAAGAGAATGGAGGACAACCAGGAAGAGAGAGCATGAGAAGGAAATCACAGTATGGAATATATGCATCAGGCTGTACGAGGCAGCCCATGAGTGAACTCAGCTGTATGTGTATAGAGTCAAGTAAGCTTAGCCTGAAATATTTAAAACAGGATATAATTCCAACAATTTGAAAACCAAACATGCAGTCAGTACAATTCATACTGAAATGTTGTCTTAATTTTTCTCTCTTAATGTGTTGGTTGTTTTTGCTACTCATAGAATCATAGAGGTAGAAGGGACCACAAAATCCCCCAGGCATCTCTCTCCTTTTGTTGGAGAGGACGATGAAAGCCAGCTTCAGGGACTTGTTCCTTGGATCCATGGATTCTCCTAGATCCAAGGCTGAGGCTGTTTCTGGCTGACTCTTCTGAACATTAACTAACTACAAATTAGGGTGTAACCTCAAACCCAGAATGAAAAAGAAATTATGGTAGGCTGAATACAAACTGAAGAAGGAAATAAGTGAAAGGATATCTTACCCCTCTCTTCAGGACTGCCAGCAATCTCAGTTGTCTGTTAAAGCCAGAGTTTTTATTATTTAGAGATAAGCACTTTCTCAGCCTTAATGTAAAAAAAGCAACTGAAGAAAGAAGAGGCAGGGCCCAGCTTTTCTTGCTAAATGTGCACTGGATTAAGGCGAATTCGGTAGCCCAAGTAGGTTTTAATGACAGCCTCCAGATAACTTGGTTTCCTTGGGAAGACTGATATCTTCTTTGTTGTTGTTGTTGTTAGGTGCTGTCGAGTTGGTTCCAACTCATAGCAACCCTATGTACCACAGAACAAAACTCTGCCTGGTCCTGCACCATCCTTAACATCGTTGTTGTTCTTGAGCCCATTATTGCAGCCACTGTGTCAGTCCATCTTACTGAGGGTCTTCCTCTTTTCCACTGACCCTGTACTTTACCAAGCTTGATGTCCTTCTCCAGGGGCTGGTCCCTCCTGACAACATGATCAAAGTATGTAAGACACAGTCTTAACATCCTTGCTTCTAAGGAACATTCTGGTTGTACTTCTTCCAAGACAGATTTGTTCATTCTTTTGGCAGTCCACGGTATATTCAATATTCTTTGCCAACACCACAATTCAAAGGGATCAATTCTTCTTCAGTCTTCCTCATTCATTGTCCAGCTTTCACATGCGTATGATGCTATTGAAAATACCATGGTTTGGGCCAGGTGCACCTTAGTCTTCAAGGTGATATCTTTGCTTTTCAACACTTTAAAGAGGTCCTTTGCAGCAGATCTTCTTTGTAGTCTTTGATAAATTCCAATTTTATGCTGACTGACTGTTCTGTTTAATGGAACTAGATCTGAGCCATGGTGTATTTGAGTTATGTAGAACTGAACTGCATTATTACAGAGCTCTCTCTTCTTTGGAAGCACTTTAAAATGATTTGCATTGGATAGTGGTGATGGTCTCACAACATGGTGAACGTAATTAACGTTATTGAATTGTTTACGAAAAAATGTTTGAAATGGCAATTGTTTTTTTTAACATATATTTCACCACAATTAAAAAAAAAGTTTAATTCAGGCCTATGTGAATAGACTGACACTTCCTTTTGTGGTAAACAAGTTGTTTCCATTGTAAATGGATGGGTGACCACAGGAGCCTGAAGACACACTTAGAGATTGTTAGCCATGCAGTATGAGAATTAACGTGGAGTCGCTTCAGTGGCTCCTCGCCGTACCTTTTTCATCACATCATTTTAACTTCTTCCCAAAAGTTGGTGCCTAGCAAAGCTGTATTCCTGAAAGGTTCCCCAATGATTTGCCATCTGTCAGAAGCAAGACATTCTGTCACCTTTATAACGAGCACTAGCGGGGCACCTAACACCTAAAGTCTCACACCTTCTGTAACACAAGGCTCTCAAAAACAGGAGCAGCTCCTCAGCTGCACACACCCGCTTCTTCAGGGGCATGTCCATTGTGGAATTATTAGAAACTAAGAGGAAAGGCAAATGCTTGCTCTGGAAGGGAAAGCTTCACAGTGAGCTCCCAGGAGACTGTCTAAATGAGCACATTTCATCATTGGTATTTTCCTGGTATTTTTCCCCCACTGTAGATCTCTGCATCAGTTTTCAGAAACTCCTACCCTATCCAGAGGGACCAGTTTCAATTCTTGCCATTCTGCTGCAAGTATACCACAAAGGTATGTGATCTCCAGGCACTTGTCATCCAGAGAAATCATTCTGTGGAACAATGGATTTCATGAAATTATAAATAGGCACTTGAGAAATATTTGGTGAATGAATGGATGAGGGAATGAATAAAGGATTTCTATCCTCCAACTTGCAGGAGCAAAATAAAAGAGTCAGTGAAATTGGAAACAACCTAGATATCTGTCAACAGGGAAATGGCCAAATAAGTTATTGGCCAATCCATTTTATGGAATGCTATACAATGGAATAGCACTGGGTTATACAATGGAATAGGCAGAGAAATACATACTAACATAGAAAGCCTTTCTTGTCGTATTTTTTAGTGGGGCGGGGAAGCAAAATACAGAAAGATACACATAGTAACATACTAAGTTACTATTAATAAAGCAAACAAGTAAAAACTATAAAGCATGTGTATGTAATCGCATAGAAAAATATCTGGAAGGGGATTGACATAAATTTAGCAGGAAGGGAGTCAGGACTAGTGGGGGTTATGGCCAACAGGGAAAGGATCCCTGGTAGTGCAATGGTTAAACATTCAGCTGCTAATTGAAAGGTTAGTGGTTCAAAACCAGCAACCACTTTGTGGGAGAACCATGTGGCAATCTCTTTTCATAAAGGTTACAGCATTGGAAACCCTATGGAGCCATTCTACTCTGACTTACATGGTCATTGTGAGTCAAAACAGACTCCCAGGTAACAAATTTGGGTTTTTTTGTTTGTTTTTTGTTTATGGCCAAAGGGGAAGACAGCCTTAAGTGTAATATTGTAATTTTTCAATAAAGTGAGTGTATTTTATGTATTTCTTGCATAACTAAATATAAATAAAAATAGTTAATAATATTGACATTATGTTTAATGACAATTCAATCAATAATACATTCTTGGCCCTGAGGCAGTGAGCCTTGGAAGACAGGGACTACGTCTTTGTTCATTTTTTTGCTTTGGGTGCTTAGCACAGAGCTGGAACATACCAGATGTTCAATAAATATTTTTATAAACAAGTAGAATAAAAATTTGTACAATGAGGTTGATATGATAATAGATTAAATCTTTCAGGAAGAATTTAGGTTTCTCACAAGAAATTTTTTTCTCCATTAAGCCTCTTTTATACTAAGTTGTATGTCAGCGTAATGAAGTAATATGGCACCTCCAATTGTCCAGTTAATTCTAATGATTAAGGTGTCCAAGCTGAGCCATTTAAGCCTCACAGTAAGGGTTCCTGGACTACCTTTTTTTCCCTGGTGGAATCAGGAGGCAAAGCACCAGATCCCTACGTCATATTAGATTGTGTGAACATGAGGCTGGCTGGCGTCTGAAAAGTGGACCTGCCCAGTCAGACTGTAGGTGGCTGCTGTTGATTGATTGAATGGTTGAGTAAATGAATTGTAATTAGTCCAATTTAAATAATGGAGTCATGAAAGCAAAATTCATCTACATTATTTCAAATAAGCACATTGATATTGCATATAAAGTAAAGGTAAAGGCAAACCCCAATGAAATTGCTGAACAGACCTGGAAAAACCTTACAAAAAGTTCTGATTCCCATAGAGACCGTGAGTTTTCAAAGATCAATAGCCTAGTAACAGAAGAGAAATTCGGTAATTGGGAAATGAGTTGTTATACGTAAATATGATGTCCAGATAGTTGATGTTCATCATTTTAAGTGCCCAAACTGAATAAAACTATTTGACAAAAGCATTTCTTATTTCTCAGCAAAGTAAAAAAAAAAAAAAACTATGGAACACATTTTAGCTCTACCAAAAGGTCAGGAGTTCGGATCCACCAGTTGCTCCTTGAAAACCCTACGGGGCAGTTCTACTCTGCCCTATAGGGTTGCTAAGAGTTGGAATTGACTCAACAGCAATGGGTTTGGTGTTTTTCTGGATCTGGGGACTTAAAATCATTATTTGTAAACATCAGTCCTTGTATAATTGTATCTGTATAGTTGATGATGCCCTAGATCAATGCTCTTTAAAAATATTCTCCTTCAAGTCACTGTTGATAGCTTTTTCCCATTTCCTTCCTTGCCATCACCTTCCATTTCTTTGTAGTAGTCAGTGCACTGTCTTGGACTGCTGCCCCACAATCTTCCTGCCCTACGTAATTTAACAAATGCCTACTCTGAAATGGAAAGTCAGATAAATAAATTCATTGGTATTGCACGTAAAGTGAAGGCAAATTGTCCCTGAGAGGAGGTGGAGGGACTGTCCTTTAAGTAAGTATATATTTGTTGTTGTTTGCTGCCATCAAGTTGGCTCTGACTCATGGCAACCCCATGTACAACAGAATGAAATGTTGCCCGCTCCTATTATTGGAATGCTGGAGTACATTGTTATAGCCTTTGTGTATTTTGGGTGTCTTCTAATGTAGGAGGCTCATTTTCCAGCACTATATTGGACAATATTCTATTGTGATACATAGGGTTTTCATTGGCTAATTTTTGGAAGCCCTGCTGGTGTAGTGGTTAAGAGCTTGGCTTCTAACCAAAAGATCGGCAGTTCAAATCCACCAGGTGCTACTTGGAAACCCTATGGGTCAGTTCTACTCTGTCCTATAGGGTCGTTATGAATTGGAACCTGCTCAATGGCACCTAGCAGCAACAGCAACAATTTTTGGAAGTAGATCGCCAGGCATTTTTTCCTAGTCTGTCTTAGTCTAGAAGCTCTACTGAAACCTGTCCACTATGGATGACCTGCCGGTTTTTGAAATAATAGTGGCATAGCTTCCACGTCATAGCAACGTTAGCCACCATAGTATGAAAAAATAACAGAGTATATATTGCCGTTGTTGTTGTGTGCCATCAAGTCCATTCCAACTCATAGCAACCTTATAAAAAAAATAGGACAGAGTAAAACTTTTTTTTATAGGATTTACTAGGGTATAATCTTTACAATTTCTCCTGCCAAGTGACTAGTGGATTCAAACCCCTGACCTTCTGATTAGCAGCTGAGCTCTTAACCATTGTACCACCTGGGTTTCTCTAGGATATATATAAGCATTAGTAAATGCACCATCTGTTTGTCTACTCAGGTCCTTCTTTCACTCAATTTCTGAAGGATTAAGTGGTTGAGATAACTAGAAAAATGGCTTCTGTTTAAGTGAACTGTTACTGGATAAAGATATTCCTATTTTTACTGCAGCATCCCTGAATGGCTAGAATTTTGGGAAAAAGATCCCGTGGAGATTCTCTTGGATCTGGGGTTTGGTGCTGATAAGCCAGACATCTACACACAAATCCCGGCCAGGTTCCTTTGTTGTGGCTCTGCAGCCAAAGGAATCAACATCCGTGTGTTTCTTGAAGCTCAAAAGCAGCGGATGGACATTGAGAACCCTAACCTGTATGGTAAGTGAGGACCGTGTCATATTTACGTCTCAGCAATGACAGTGTGTGACCAGATGGGCCATTGGGATGAGCTAGGAGGTCATGTGCAGTAGTAATCAACCTCTTTATCTCAGTGGCTTGAAACAGAAAAGGTTTATTTCTTGATCACTCCACATTTCCACTGCAGGACAGTGTGTATGTTTGGGAGGGAGGAAAATCTACTCCATGTTGTCCTCCCTCAGAGATCTGGCTCCACCATCTGGAATGTCACTGATGAAGGGCGGAAATGGAGAACAAAACCCTTCTGTTCAGAACTTATATGTATCACGAATGCTCAGATTTCATTAACCAATGTAAGTCATGTGGCCATACTAACCTTTCAAGGGGGAGAGGGAGGATCTGCAATCCTACCATGTGCCTCAAACAAACAAACAAAAAACCAAACCCGCTGCCATGGAGTCAATTCCGACTCATAGTTACCCTGTAGGACAGAGTAGAACTGCCCCATAGGGTTTCCAAGGAGCAGCTGGTAGATTCTAACTGCTGGCCTTTTGGTTGGCAGCCTTAGCTGTCAACCACTGTGCCACCAGGGTTCCACCATGTGCCCAGAATGAAGAAAATAGGCATTACTGGTAAGCAGCACCAATATTGACCATAGCTACAGCCCAGGAAGCGAAGAAGCCAGGCAGGCCCTGACAAGGCTTGTCATGTGTCTCTAGTTAAAGCCTCAATTTCCTCATCTATGACTCTCAGAACGCTACTTCTTCCACCACAACATGTGAAAGGTAGTTATTAATGAGTTGTCTGTTGCCCTAGGCTAGGTTCTCTAGACAAGCAAAACCAGTGAAGCATATGTATGTATATGTATACATATGTGTGTATATATATACATATATTGTATATATAGAAAGAGATCGATCCCAAGGCTCACATGGTTGTAGAGGCTGACAATCCTAAGACTGTGGGTCAGGCATCAGGCTGGAGACTTCTTCTGACTCATGTAGCTGTAGCAGCTGCCGAATCCGAGATCTACAGGTCAGATGGCAGGTTGCTAGCTCATGGCTGCGAAGACTGATGAACTCAAGATCAACAGGTAAGATGTCAGACTGCTGGCCCAAGTCCCAAGAACTGGCGGTCAGATGCTGATGAGCCAAATGCAGGTTCCAGAGCAAACAAAAGCCAGCGGGTTTTGCCAGAGAGTCCACGTATATTGGATGCAGGCCACACCCCCAAGGAAACTCCCTTTCAACTGATTGGCTACTCAGCTACTTATAGCAGGTCCCATCATAGAGGTGATCACATTATATCGGATTTCATCATGGAAGTGATAACATCATTATACAACTGACAAACTACATCATGACTGCCAAACCACTGAGAATCATGGCCAAGCCAAGTTGACACACAACCTTAATGATCACAATCCGCCCCTTGTCAAAATGATGCCTGTACATACCTCCTTAAACCATAGATAATCTCTGAATAAAGGCAACTATAAAGTCATAATTGCACCTAACATGCTTACAACCCAAAATACACTAACCCTGTTTGCACCTTATATTTTATAAGTGAAGAAAACAAAAATATCTGATGAACACATGCAAGGAAGAAATACTCATAACAATTAGAGTCCTTGTTTCTGCAACAGGTCATGTGGTCGTAACTGGTATTTAGAACTACCTTCTTCCACCATCCATTCTGTATTCCTTTTGTCCCCAGCAAGCACTTCAGCTTGTCATGGTTCTTTGCCTGGTGGGGTGACCCAAACCTTCATTCCCGAAAGGTCTGGGCCATTAGTAGTCATGTAGGAATTGGGTTGCTGTAGTTTTCCGTTGACTTTAATCACAGGTCAGGTAGTACTAAGAGACACCGTAAGGGATCTCCTGTATCCCAGACATACGCTTCTTGACCTCCATTATGCAATATCAATCCAGTTTCCTCTTGGCAATCAGCATCAATCACACCAGCCAGTATGGCAACTCCTGTCTTCGATCCAGAGGCATAAGAGGCCCAAAGTGGCCAGGTGGCATTCTTAATTTCCAGTTCAGTGGAATCAGTGATGTATCTTCAGGTAGGAGCATTCCTTCCTTTGGAGCTAGGACCTCTAGACCCACAGAGCAAAGGGTTATGAGTACAGGAAGCAAAAATTTCATGAGTGGGTCAGTAGGGATTCTGTCATACCTCCAGATTTGTGGAATAACTATGCCTAAATTTTGTAGTGAAACTTGGTGGTATGGTGGTCAAGTTCTCGGCTGCTAACCAAAAGGCCAGTAGTTTGAACCCACTTTCTCCATGGGAGAAAGGTGTGGCAGTCTGCTTCCATAAAGATTACAGCTTTGGAAACCTTACAGGGCAATCTACTCTGTCCTACAGGGTCACTATGAGTCAGAATCGACTCGATGGCAACTGATCTGTTTAAACCTTGCAATTATCATGAATGCTGCTGGTTTTTACCAACTTGTGCTTAATGAAATACTTTTCTCTAGAACATTACTAGAGAAGTTGTTGGGGTATGTGTATTGTGCTCAGATACTTTCGTGGAAAGATGCCAGTTAAGCAGGTTTATTTAATTCAGAATTTATTTAATATGCTGAGGTGAACTCTCACTATACTAAAGGGGATACTGTGCAGTGTTTTCAAAATCAGTTAAACGCATAATCCCTCTTGGGGGGGCATGAAAGAACATCTCTTCAGTGGCACAGAGTGTGAGGAATTCTGTTTCTGAGATCTTTTTTTTTTTTTTTAATAAATAAATTCACCAAAAGGAAAGTCAACTGAGTTGAAGTATTTTCCTCAAACAAATATCTGAAGCCAAAGGTTCACTGGAATTTTTCATTTAAGTTTCTGTCTCCTTTGTTTTCATCATTATGTGTGTAAAATAAGGAAGCACAGCCATAAGATTTTTTTTTCAAAGAGTATGTAATTCTGAAGTGTTGCAATGTAGTGTTTCTTAATCTTTTAGAAGAAATCAACATTTTCATTTGTTATCTCTTCTTCCAAATAGCACAGAAATTCAAGCTCTTTGATCAATCCTTTATTTGGGGAAAGTAGTAACACCAATATCTAGGTAGTGTTTAGGCTGATCTGTGAAGAAAGTAAACATCTTACAAATGAAATTGACACATGGATTATGAAGGAACCAGGACTTGACCTCTGCTCTTGCGATTGCTGGCCCACTCTTACTTCCACCACTTACATTGGGCTAATAGTTACCAATGCACTTTTGATTCAAGAAAGCTGAGGAGGTCAAATATAAAACAAGCAATAATAAAATTAGTTGCCTTTGCAAAAGATAGAGTGGAAAATTTATGTCCCCTTCAAAGTCAATAGAAAATGTTCAAACGTGGGGGGATGAAAATCAACTGGTCCATTGTTCAGCCTACCCAAAGGCAAAAAAGAAACGCACTAATCTAACACTTCAGACTATTTTGTTCTGAAATTGACTGAGCCAATTAAATTGATAGGTTTTGTTTTAGTCTAAGCATAAAAATATGCAGTGGAATGGCTATAAGACAATCATAAAAGCTGATTTGTGATTCAATTGTACCCTCTGGCTCATCAGAGATTTATTTTCGACCTTGTCAGAATCTAGGGGAAAGATGTAGTCAGAATTCTTCTGAAAACATCTAGTACCCAAGAGTTCCTAAAGGTCTTGCAAGACTATCACAACTCTCTGTGAGAAACTCATCACATTTTGGAAAGAGAAGAATGGTCAGTCAATATTTTCCCCTTCAGGCGAAGGAACAGGTGGTCTTCAGGACATGCCCTATGGAAGCATCAACAGTGTTGCTCTGATGGTGCAAACAGGACAGAGGACTGCATCCTTACCCACTTATGTGGCCCTTGACCATTGTTGAGGGATGCAAACTTGAATGCTATTGCTGGGGTTGAGAGAAGGCTATGGAATAAAAACAAAGTATTCTGTTTTTACCTTATTTTTATTACCTTGAGATGACAAAAAATATTTTTCACCATTTTTTTTTTCCAAACTGGCCATGTATCCCCAAATTAGCCCTTGCTGCATTAGGCCTTTCTCATATCCTCATTAAGTGAATACTTACATATTACTTAAATGGTAGAGGCTAAATCAACCAGAAAGGCTTACACACTGAGGAACTGGTCTGATTTGATATTCACAGCAGGTATATATTATTATTGTCATTTTTCAGCTGAAGAAATTGACAATTTACAGTACAACTTGCACAGGACTAAGCATTATATTGATTCATTTACTCTATGGTCACTCTGCCAGTGATTGGTTAATAAACTGGGTTTGGATCCAGGTCTTTTGACTCCATATGCCATGATTTCTCCACACCATCGGGCGACAGTATAGATGGAGATGATGGAGATGGTGATGAGGTTATTTACAGCAGAAAGCTGTGAAAGAATATCCAAGGTCACCTCATGTGAAAGAGCTGGCTTTATTCTTTTACATTTAGGTTCATGTACCTAAATATATAGATTTGCTCATGTCTACAGCTTGATGGATTAACACCTATAAAAACTGTAAGCATATATGAATCTATATAGTTATCTGTTTTTAAAACATAAAAGACATTCACTTTGCCCATAATACAGCGATACCTCCTTCTGCAGGGAAATCATCATCATAATTATCAGTGATCTCTACTGAGAAAAACTGGAGTTCAGGAGCTTAAGGTCCTTCCCTTCTTGAAAAGCACATGTGTAAACCTACCTCTTCAGTTTTGACTACATTAATGCATTTAATTGAAAAGAGTCAGTCTAAGAATTTTGTGTTACTCGTATTGTTTAGGACGTTTTCGACAGCTGGAAATCCTGGACCATGTGACCAATGCCTTTTCATCTTTGTTGAATGATGTTAACGTCCTACAGACCAAATCTGAAGAGAAAAATGGAGGAAAGAGTGTGGAAAAAGTTCCAGCGAGTGGGGCCAAAGAGCATCAGAAAAGAATGGGTGAGCTTCTTAAAAGGGCTTCAAAACTGAGCATAAGGAGGGATTGTAACTCAGAAGCATTGGAGTCATTGAAGATGAAGGATGAATTTTTCATCCCGTCTGCAAAACCAGAGGAGTGTGGAGCAGAGTTACCAGGGATGGCAAACAACCATGAACAAAATCATTCACCTCCCTTGACAGAGCACGGATCTCTCCAAGCCCATGGTGACTCACTACCTTGTCATCCTCCCCAAGCTCTTCTGAGAAAGCGGTGGCCTGTCTCATCCAGGCTAGCCCAGAGTACTCTACCTTCCAATGTGTCTGATGGGCCCGTCAAGGACAGAACTCGAAAGGAGGACTCAATTCAGACTAACGAGCTCAAAAACTTGTCTCGTCTTGCAGGAGAAGCCCTGGACTCATTCGAAATGGAAGAGGTCAGTGTTGTCCCTATGCATCTGATCTCCTAATGGAAGTAACCTTCACCCTTTGTCCTCCAGCCCTCATTCAGCCGCTCCATCTTTTAACCCATCCTCATTCATCTTATTACTCTACAACTCTTGTTTAGTCTAGGACATTTAAGGTCATTCGAGTTCCTTCAATTGGGAATAAACTGGTATGAAAGCAGCTTTTGCATTCTCCTATCCTTTTCTCTCCTCACAAATGAATCTACAGTTCATTTTTTTTAAATAATATTTTATTGTATTTTCAGTGAAAGTTTACACAGCAAATTAGGTTCCCATTTAATAATTACTACGCAAACTGTTCAATGACATTAGTTACGTGTTTTGTGATGTGTCAACCTTTTCATTAATTTCATTCTGGATGTTCCAATTCCAGTAATCTGGTTTCCCTGTCCCCTTGCCTTTTCATCTTTGCTTTAGAGTAATTGTTGACCATTTGGTCTCATATAGATGATTTTTTAAATAGACTGTTACTCACTGGTAATAGTCTTTATTTTATGAGCCAATCCGTTATTTAGCTAAAAGGTGACCTCAGGGAGTAGTTTCAGCTCAAGGTTTATGGAGTATCTCACGGCAATAGTCTCGGACAGTTCTATAGTCTCAATAGGTCTAATAAGTCTGGGCCTTTTAAGGATTTGAGTTCTATTCTGCGTTTTTCTCCTCTTCTATCAGGATCCATCTATCATGACCCTGATCAGAACAGTCGTTAGTGGCAGCCAGGCACCATCTGGTTCTTCTGGTCTCAGAGTAGATGAGGCCGTGGTTCATGTAGACTGTTAGTAGTCTCGTAGACTAGTCTCGATATTGAGGAGGTTAGCATTTGTCTGCTTTGGGATTTCTTGATGTTCACATAACTTGATTCCCATTTCAGGCATACTCTTTACTCCTTCATCACCATCTTCCTTACTCACACGTCTTTACCTGTATTTAGATAACAGCCCCACATGTACGTTTCAGTCTTTTGTTCCAAAAAATACATACACGTTTTCCCCATTTCTCTATTCAAATAGCAGCTAGGTTCAGAAAGTACAGAAGAGCCAAAAAAAAAAAAAAAAAAAATCCCCTTTTATCTAAATTATCCAAAGGTAGGGCAGGATATTTATATACAAATCCCAAGGTGGGGCCCCACTTTTGAGCTCTCTGCCTGTTGGGTGCATGGTGGGCCCTGGGCCTTCAAGAGAGCCACAGTGCAGTTGCCAAGGTGAACACAGAAACCAATAACATGGTAGGGACAGGGACAACCCTACTAATATACTTTTATGGAACTATAGTGACATGTTTGGGGTTTCTGGAGAGCAAGAGAAGGGTTCTTAGCACACCTAGGGGCTGAGAATATTAAGGAACATATGAGTAGTGAGCTTACCCATAATAGGAGTTGGTTTTGCCTATTGGTAGTATTCCTCAACGTAGAATGAAGTAAAAATTGCTCCAGAACGTGTAGCTGTTTATGGCCTAAATATCTATGTGTGTGTGTGTGTGTGTGTGTGTGTGTATAGTTGTTGTTAAGTATCAAAAAGTTGATTATGACTTGTAGTGACCCCATGTGACAGAGTAGAATTGCCTCATAGGATTTTCTAGACTGTTTTTTTTTTATTCTCTACTGAAGCACATCATTAGGCCTTTCTCTAGCAGAGCTGCTGGGTGGGGTCAAACCTCCAACCTTTCTGTTAGCAGCTGAGAGCTTAACTGTTGTGCCACTTGAATGCTCTCTCTCTCTATATATATATACATACATATACATACATGTATGTGTGTGTGTATGAATATGACTTGTATACAAAAAATTAAGAATCTTAAAATATTAAGCTGAATTTCAAATAGTACCATAAAAGCAAATAAAAATTATAAATGGAGAAAAAATTATACCTTTGGCCAAGTGCTGTGCTTTGATGATAAGTTGAGATGGTATTATAAAATAGTATCTTCTTTTAACTCTATCTTCCAAAAGGATTGTTTAATGACCAAACTAATAGTTAAATCAGTATAAAGGATTTCAAGTAAATAGGCAACTCATTAGTCAGACTGCAATATTTGCCAGGATTCAAACAAGAAGTTTTGCCAAACTCGAGCTCATTTACAAGACTCGCTAGTCTCTTCCATTCCCTCCATTCCTTAAGCTTCTGCTGCCTCAAACCAGGAGTCAGGAAAAAAAAAAAAAAAAAAGCCATCTATATGTGAGAGTACAGAGATTATAGATAAACACCAAATTCAGCAGTTTTTGCCCAGAATAGTTTCAAATATTGTTATAAAGAAAAAATATATGTGTATAGAGAGAAGGGCACACTCAGACACCAAAATGAAAGAAAGTCACATGTTCTTTTGGCACATAGTAGGTACTCAGTAAATATTTGTTGAATGACTCAATTAACATTAAGAGGTTTTGATAATACTAATTTTGTCTAAGGGTGGCTTTCAGATTTCTAGAAAACAGAATATTCTGTTGAACGTCATAGTCAACTTTGTTTATGGCATTCCTTTAATGTGTTCCTGTGTGTGTAAGAGTGAACTAGCCCCAAAAAAGGTGAGAAAGAAGCTCACTACGTGGATTTTGTTTTTCTAAAAAAGTGTATTTAAAGTATTACACCACACAGCCTAGGGAAAAAATATTTGTTTGACTCAATACCAGTAGAAGAGTAAATGAAGCTTGGGTAGGTTGCATCTTAAAAAGGAACTAATGCCAGATTTAATATTTATTTTTCAATGGCAAATCTAAAAATCCAATTATAAGAAATGAAAAATATGTGTGAAATTGGCAGATGTTCCTGGCATTTAAAGCATGAGCCAATGTGCTTAAATAACTAGCTATCAAAATATCAAATATGGTTGGCCAAATTTTGCCTCCAGATCAATCTATGATGCCTTCCCTAAAGTCCTACTAAAGACTGAATTTGGCAATAGTTGGCTCACTTTTCAAAATTATGATTCCGACAAAATTGTGCATCGATTTTAACGCAAAAATCAACACATTTTTGTGTTTACTTTTACACAAAGTAGAATTGATATTGCTCCTTTCTTTTTTATTCTCAGACATATTGACTAAATTTAATACTTACGCAACTTGTACAATTATAAACTCAAGGTAGGGAACTTCTTTATATCCACAATAAATTTCTTGATTTAAATTTTTTTTAATCCATTAATAAGTTTGGCTCAGATGGAATAGCCCACCAGTAGGCCTAGCTTCCCTTTTAGACCGTTGGGACTTTTTGTTGTTCTTTTCTCAATAGCCAGCGGAGCCTGTGCCGTTGAGACAAATACGTAACTTACATGACACTGAGTGGATTTTTCTCCATGGTAAAGGTCACAGAAAAAGAATTCTTTATTATACTTCTTTACGCACGCTAGAGTGTGTATTACCAAAACCAACCAAAATAATGATAAAAAACGTGTTTAATTAATTACAAGTGTAAAGTAACTTCTTTTAAAAAAATGGGATGAAAAAGAGTATAAATATTTCTTCTGACATTGTTGAGGCATATCCTTAGTATGCTCAGTTTATTCCTGGGTTGATGGTCATTTTTGGCCATGTGTACCACAGTGTTCAAAATAATTATATCCTTTGATAGAGTTTTCAATACTCAGACATAAGCCCAAGTAAACAATATGATATAGAATTAGGTTTACATAAAGTAGGATTGAGCTCACTCATTTCTTTTTTAAGGAGATTCACCTCAATATTATTTCTATCTGCAAAATTTAGAGAGCATTCCAACAGTGGGAGAATTGGTAAGTAAAAAGATGGTGTTTTCAAAGAGATTTTATGAAATGAGGGAAAAAAAACCTTCGAATTTGGGAGTGAAAAAATTTGGCTACACAACTATATCCAGAATAAAATTATTAAAATGAAAATCTGCCAAGAAATAGTCCAAAATATTAACATTAATTGTTTCCTTACTTTTAACATTTTGGATCTATCATGTTTCTATGGTAAGCAGGTATTGCTATTTTATAAGTAATATTTGTTATTTTGCTTTCACAATAATTTTATTCTCATTGGCAGAGTAATATTTATTAATTTCCAAGAATAATTAAAAAATAAATTCTGCTCTATTTGGAAATTAAATTAGCTTTAACAGACCTAAGTCCTGTATGACAACTAAGTCATGAATTTTCTGATTGGCTCTCCATAAATTTATCAAGTAGTAAGTAAATCCTCGGAGAACTAACTTACAATTGAAAAATTACTTATTTGTTCCTAAAAGCTTTAAAGCCCTTTGGAAGAAAAAAAAAAAAAAGAAGAAAATCTAGAATAATAATAATATTATTATTATTTAAACTTAGTTCAAATGTCTTATCTCCCAGAAAGGGCTTCTGACCTTACCACCGAGAAGTAATCTCTCCCTGCCCTGAACTCTTCTGGTTTCTATTCTGATATCATGGACACCTTGTCAACGCCACCTCTTTGCAGTAAACTGTAAGCTATTTGAGGTCAGAAAATTATATTTGTTGCTCTTAGCAGTAGCCAGTAGGCACTCGATGTGGGTTAATCAAATAAAGGAAGTGAATTTATTATGAAAAAATTTCTAATGAGATTAATGCATTTTGATGTCTCAGGTCCAGAGTTTTGAAGAAGACACAGGCCATTCTCTTGACATGACTTCAGAAACCGCAGGTAAGAATTTAGTAATTTCATTAGTTGTCTTTCAGAAAGAGAAGGTGCATCACTGGTACCCAAATTTCTTAATATGTACAGAGCTTAAAATATCTCCGGGAGATACCGTGCATCTGTGTATCATCTGGGACATAAAAAACCTACTAGCATTGCAAATATACATGTAAATTTATAAATACCACAAAAATGTTCAACATCTCTGGGTCTTATTCAGTACATGGATTGTCTAATGCTGACTTTGTGTGATCCAACCAGGATGGTGGGATGGATTTCATATAGTACTGAGATTGACTGGGTAAATGTCTTACTCCTACCTCCAACTAGCTGCTGGTATTACAAAAGTCATATCACTTTCCTGGGCCTCAGTTTTCCCATCTGTAATAAACGGTTCTTTGCCAGCACTTACACTCTAAAATCAGTGATGGTATGGCCTTGCCATAATCCCATCATTGGAACAATTTGCCTAGATGTACCTTTCCAAACCATCTCTTAGAATAACACTGTATCACCCCAGACAACAGAGAAGGAAGCCTTTCCCTACTCCTGGTTCACATGCCCCCACTCTGCCATCACTATGACTCAGCATTTCCATGATCCTATAACAGAGCTAGAAGTAGACAGGAATTAGTCAAGCAAAATAGAGCAGATGAAGCTTGTGCATTTCCTGGAAAGAAATATGCAAATTTTTAATTTACTTTAATGTGGTGTCAAACTTCTCTTTCATTACAAAGTGTATGTATGGGTCTTATTTTGCTAAATGCTGTTTAGAAATTATGCATTAGTAATTACAGGGTCCTACTGATTGACTGATTATATAAATTGTTATCCTGCTCTCCAAAGTAATTACTTCATAACCTGCGTTGAGGTTTATAAGACAAAAATAAGCATCTAATTGAACGGTTCTCGGTGAAGCTGGAGAAGCTTGGTGAAGAGGTTGCCAGTAGAAATTGTCTTCCATAAATTCAGTTAAGAGGTCTGCTGATATCGTGTAAGTCACCCCAGTAATTCCAAAAATGATCTGAGAAGTGAGGCAAAAGTACTAACCTACACTTAACCTCAAACTCAGAGAGCAAAGTAAGGGAGATGAAGGTTAGCCTAAAAGAGAAAATCTGAAATATGGCACAGGAAATGGGCTTTTATTACTTTCACAAACAGTGTTGTTAACCGAAGAAAAAGCAAGGCTGGGGAAAAAATAAGTAAAACTAGTTCAACTAATGGAAAATTATCACTTTGATATCATGTGTGTGTGGGTGTGTGTGGTGTGCGTATATGTGTGAAATTATTTTTTGATTGAATTCAAATGCTAAAGCACATGGACTGCTTTGATCAATAGTACATGGAAGAAGTGATCCTGTGCTAGTTCTGGGACGTGGCCCTTAACCTGCCTGGAAGCTTTGGATCCTAGCTCTGGGGATACTCACTCTTAGAACACTGTCTTTAGGAGCTCAGTCATGACATTGCAAGAATTCTAAGCCGCATGAGGAGGCCACATGTAGGCATTCTAGTGGTGTGGTGTGAGGCATGATGGATCACTTTTATATGGCCTTTCTCGATATGGTCTTGTAACACCGAGCAAATGACTGGACATGAGTATGCAAACAAGGTGCTTGTGGCCCACCAAGGGAATTTGTAGCTTGCTAATAAAGCAAATAAGGTCCATGGCACCCTTGTAGGTATATTAAAAAAAAAAAGCAAATAAGGTCCATGGCACCCTTGTAGGTATAGGACCATGCAAACAAGGTATATAGAGCCTTTGGAGAGTATTGGTCAGTTTTGTCTTCCTGCTAGGCTTAAAATGAGTCATTCCAGAGGCAGGAAGGGGGACCTTACTACCACCAAGAAAGAAGAGCTAGGAGCTGAGCACTTCCTTTGGACCCTGGATCCCTGCACTGAGAAACTGCTAGGAGACAGAGAGAGAGCTGTAACATAGGAGACTGTGAAAGACAGTGAGAAGCAGTGGCAAAGAAATGGCAGCAGCAGAGGCAGCAGAACCAGGAGGCCAGCAGGAGACTGCGCAGTAGGATTCCTGCCCACAGAGAAAGAAAGCTGAGTACCTTCAGGCAGAAGACTTGCTGGTGGAGTGAGGTACTTCCTGGCACATGTTGATGGAGCTAGGCTTGCTGACCCACAGAGCAAGAGAGCTGAGTGCCTCCGGGCTGAGTCTTACTGGCAGAGTGGGGTGCCTCTGGGCACTTATTGGCTGGGCTAAAGAGATTTGTAACACTTGACTGAATAGGGCAGGGGCCAGGCTGGCCCAAGAGGCCCGAGGGGCTGAGGGCCAAGAGGCCAAGCGCCATGGAGAGGCCTGCCTGTGGGCATAGCCAAGAAACTGTCCTGACTGAAGAACTGTATCCTGAGTTGTTCCTGATCCTGAATTGTACCCTGTTACTTACCTAATAAACCCCAGAATCATGAGTATTGTCTGAGTTCTGTGTGGCCATTGCAACAAACTATTGAACCCAGCAGAGAGATAGACAGTGCTGTGTCAGGGACAGCTGGTGTCAGAATTGATAAAAAAGGTTGGAGAGAGAAGGTATGTCTCACCTCTCCTTCATAGGAATCAACCTTCGGCTGATGCTGATGGTGATCCTGTCTCCCCCTCTTGAAGTTAGAGGTGGTCAGATGCCTCTACCATGACATTTTTATGGGTGGACAGCCCTTAATGAGCTCCATGTAAATAAGCCATCTTGGACGTCTAGTCCAGTCCAACTTTCAGACGACTCCAGCCCCAGACATCGTATGTCTGTAACTACCTAAGAGAACCAAGTGACAAGCACTCAGCTGAGCTAAGTCAGCTCACAGAACCATGAGCATTAATAACACATTGTTGTTTAACGCTACACACACATAGAAATAGATGAAAGCACATGACAAACTCTTCAAATACCTTTAAAACTGAGTTAAAAGTCACTTTTTTAGGACTCTGTTTCCTCTACTCATTCACAGCACTCTGAAAATGAGCAGAAAAGATGTATTTAAGCCTTTTACTAAATAAATTTGAGCAAATCAACTTCATACAGAAGATGGTGACCTGAGGTCACAAATTTACTTTCCTCCGTTTGCCACTTACCAAGAGATTAAAAAGACCAAAACTGTACGAAGACCTTAAGGCCGCAATTTCCAAAAGAATCTCACTTAACTCTTAAATTGGATAAGCTACAACTTTTCTGTTGCCTATAAGATAAGCAAATACAACAAAATAAACATGAAAATATTCAGCAGTTCAAAATCAGAGACTATTCAGAAGATGTGCCCACAGATAAAAGGATGACAATAAAGAAGCAAAAGAAATGTTTAGAAATGTGTACTCTGGATGAGATATACAAGAACATTGCATCTATGTACAAGAACAATCTCCAAGGAGTGAATATGCTTTAAGATAAAATATGCAACGTCAGATTCTGCTTCACGTGACAACTAAGTTATTCCTAATGGGTCAACCCTCTCACAGATAATAACTATGAACTCTTTTTTTTTTTTCTGGGCAAAATATTTAAAAACTACTACCTGAGCCCTGATGATGCAGTGGTTAAGCATTTGGCTGCTAACTGAAAGGTTGGCAGTTTGAATCCACCAGCTGCTCCTTGGAAACCCTATGGGCACCTACTCTGTTACATATGGTTGCTATGAGTCAGAGTCAGCTGGATGGCAGTGAATTTGAAATGCACTGGAGAGTGACCAAAAGCGGGCAGATAGTGGAGAGTATTTTAACACTTGGAGGAAGGGAATAACATAGGGTGAGTTTCCTGTTTTAAAAAAGTCCTTTAGCCTGAGGGCAGATTCCTGTTGGTACCATTCTAAAACTTCAGTAGAAAGTAGCAGCCTTAGTGAATAGAAAAAACAGAAGAGAGAGTTTGGAGCAATGCCAAAAGCTAGACAGTGAGGAGGAAATCCAAGAAAAGAGAAAGCCAAAAAGAAGATCCCCCAAATTCTAGGTATGAAATTGCCGGAATCTCTAGCCAATTCTTAACCTAAATATGCATGTGAAATACTTCAAGAGACATAGTAAGGCTGAAAGAAATGAACTGAGATTTCCTTCTGGAGTTTGACTCCAGGTAAGTTTCCTGCCTGCTAAAACAACTTATTATTCACACTGTCCAGGTACAATAAAAAAAAAAAAAAAAAAATACTGGATTTATGAAGAAAAGAATATAATCTTTACTGGAGAAAAGAGGCAATCAGTGGAGACCAACCTCGAGATAACCCAGATGTTGGAATTAGCAAATAAGTTTTTTTAAAGAAGCTATTATAATCATGCTGTAGGCTTTAAAGGAAAATATGCTCATAATTAATGAAAAGATAGAAAATCTCAGAAAAGAGACAGATACTGTAGCAAAGAGTAAAATAGGAATTCTAGAAATGAAAACTATAATTTCTGAAATATAAAATTCAATGAACAGGCTTTATAGCAGGTTAGAAATGACAGAAGAAATATCAATAGAAATTATCCAATCTGAAGAGCAGAAGAAAAAAAATAGAAAGAGGCTACAAATTATCTGAAAAATTTATCTGAACTCCAGGAACCTAGGGACAATATCAAAACCTCAAATGTGCATGTAATTGTAGTCTTAGAAGGAAAGAATAGAGAGAATTGGGCAGAAAAAAGGTTTGGAGAAATGGCAGTGGAAAATTTCCCAAATGTGCTCAAATATTTATAGATTCAAGAAGCTCAGCAAACTTCAAGCAGAATAAATACACACACACTCACACACACACTGCACTTCAACGGTTTTATGGTCAAACTGATACAAATCTAGAACAAAGAGAAAAATCTTCAAAGCAGCCACAGGAAAAATGACATATTATATACAGGATACAAGGGAATAACGATTTTAATGACGTCAGCCTTCTCATTGGAAACCCTGGCGACGTAGTGGTTACGTGCTATGGCTGCTAACCAAAGGGTCGGCAGTTTAAACCCACCAGGCGCTCCTTGGGAACTCTGTGGGGCAGTTCTCCTCTGCCCTATAGGGTCGCTAGGAGTCAGAGTTGACTTGACAGCACTGGGTTTGCGGTTTTGTTTTTTTAAGCCTTCTCATTACAACAACAGGGGTCAGAAGACAGTAACTGTAAACCCAGGGTTCTATATGCATCAAAAGTATTCTTCAAGAATGAAAACAAAATAAAGGCATTTTTAGATAAAGAAAACTAAGGCAACTCATCACCAGTATGCCTGCACTGCAGGCGAGATTGAAGAAAGTTCTTTACACCAAGATAGATCTTCCAGAAGGAATGAAGAACAATTTCATGGCGTATATGAGGATAATATAAAAGGTTTTTTTCCTACCCAAATTTCTTTAAAATACATATAACCATTTAAAGAAATATTATAACAGTGTATTGTGTTTATACCACATGTAGATGCAATACTTAGGATAATTATCACATAGAGGATGGAGAGTTGGTAAATGGACCAAGAGGGTTGCAACAGTTTTACAGCTTACATGAGGTTGTACAATATTAACTTTAGACTGTGAAAAAGTAAGGATATAAAGCAACCACTAAAAAAAAGAGGTATAGCAAAATACCAATAACCAAACAAAAAAAACCATTGCCATCGAGTCAATTCTGACTCACAGCAACCCTATAAGACAGAGTAGAACTGCCCCGTAGAGTTTCCAAGGAGCAGCTGGTGGATTCGAACTGCCAGCCTTTTGGTTAGAAGGCATAGCTCTTAACCACGCCACCATCAGGGCTCCAAAATACCAATAGAAAAATTAAAATACAATTCTAAAAAATGCAATAAAGCAAATAAGTAACAGATTGAATGCTGCCAAAAAATAATAATAACTGGATTACAAAAGTAGGACATATCCTGAGTAGAAAGAGATGAAGAAATGAATATGATAAACAAAATGTCAAGGAAGACAGATCCAGGAAATATTACATAGATGTAACAGGAGGTTGGAGTTGGATTCTCCCTGTCTTAGTTTTAACTGAGGTCCTAAAAAAAGATAGACATGAGATACAAAGGCAATGTGTGACAAATCTATATATGCAGCTTTTCTAAAGAAATTGTAGGAGCCAGTTCAGCAACTCTTAAATGTTTCAGCCCATCATAATGTTTGATAAAGAGGGGGCAAATTGCAGAGACAAGGAGGAGAAGTTTGATAGATTTCACTGAAGAATAATATTGCCTTGCTGCACGTTCCCCTTCCACCTTCTGGGGAAGAACTGGGAATGCTAGCTTTTAACTCCAGGAAGGTTAAATGTGAAAAGCTGAATAGAGGATAAGAGAGGAAATGAAGACAAAAAGAAATCAGTGATTTTGATATTAATGTCTAATAAAATATACTTCAAGGAAGGAGAATATGTTAAAAATAAGAAGAGGACTCTCAAAAATTAATCAGAATTTTAAACCTCATTGAAAACTCAGCAATTTGAATCATTACCTACTAAGTAACTTTAAATCCAATATATAAAACATAAAGGTGCTGATTTTATTAATTTGTAAGAGCTCTTAAAAAAAATTTTTTTTCTTACAAATTAATGAGAAAAAAAAAAAAAAAAAACCAAGATTGTATTAGATTAATGGGCAAGAAAGTAATTAAGCAGTCCAAGGAAGAAACATAAAAGCTCTGTTAAAAAGGGGAAACACGATCAACCTCACCTGTAATTAAGAAATGCAAATTTAAACGATGAGGATGCTGTATCTCACCCATTATTTTAACAAATATTTAAAGGTTTAATAATACCCAGTAAACAGGAAAAATATGGTAAAACATTCATCCACTGTTACCTTGAAATGTGACCTGGCAATGTCTCAATGTTTTAAATATATACACTTTTTCACCCAATTGTCCTGCTTCTAGGATTTTGACCTCCTGGTTTAGATTCACAAGTACACACAAGTCTTTTTTATTTGCAACAGTGTTATAATAAACAACTGGAAAAGTCTAAAGGCTAACAATGTAAGTCTGTTTTGAACAATTAGGGCACAGCCTTAAAATGAAACACTATTAAAAAATTACATAGTCATTATTTTGAAAAATGAGGAAGACTTTTATGTGTTGATATGGAAAGGACTCTGGGATACTGAGTTGTTAAATGAGAAAGATAAATAAAGAGCTATGTGTAAAAGATTCTACAAAGATACCCCTTTGTACTAAAAGGGCAGTACACACAAAGTTTCCGGAAGGATGAATACGTAACTGTTAATGGCAGTACCTTAACAGAAGGGAAGCTGACATGTTTTAAATTAATTGGCATCTTTTAATTTTCTTTTGTTACCATGTGCATATGTTATTTTCCTAACACTACATAGCAAAAAATTCTGGCACTACCATAAGAAATGGAGACAGTAAAATTAGGAGATTTTAATATTCATTTCAGTCTTTACAGATCAAGTGTGAAATAATTAAAAAAGGATAATAAGTACATTTATATTATAATTGATAACATGGCTTAACAGAAAAATATTGAACTGAGTATTCTTCTTCCAGTGTTTTTGGAATATCTACAGAAAATCTAACAACTTACAAATGCAAAGAAATGATATACACACACATACACACCTAATGTTTAGGTCACTTTGCTATAGCTGTAAATGCAGTAACTTTTGAATTCAATAATAAAAGTACAAACAACAATTTCCTCTCCCAAAATAAAACAAGACAAAACTGAGTACTTAGGGGAGTTAGACTGCTTCTGTCCTAAAGAAAAGTGCAAAAAAGGGTAAGTTAAACCTATGAATCCAAATCATTTGAATAATAACAACAAAGAACATTTCATATAAAATCTAGGAGGTGTGACAAAAGTAATATGAAGCCAATTCATAGAATTAATTGCTTTCATTATCAAACAAAAAAATTAATTATTTACCTCAAGAAGTCATCATAAAAACAATAATATAAACATAACCAGAAATTAGAGATTAATAAATATAACCAGAAATTAATAATTTAGAAAAGAGAAAACAAGTAATTTGAGAAGTATAACCCAAGCATGATTTTTCTTGTCAGACAAAGACAAAACTTTTAAGAAATAAAAGTTGAAAATCCATACTAAGTTAGAAAATCAAAATAAAATGAGAGAAAAGGCATATAACTACTGATATAGAAAAGAATTGATACATTTAAAGGCTATTTTTAAATTATAAAGGAAATCTATACAACTAGTGTAATTTTAGGATATATTCGTTTATGTTACCAAAATTAACTCAATACAGAAAGAAAGGCTATAATACGCAAAATCCATTTTTTAATTATAAACACCAGTACAAATAATGTAATCATAGGATATACATACATTTATATTATGAATATGCATAATACATAATGTTATAGCTAAATAATAATAAAGTAATCCCTTACTGGGGAAAACAACAAAATTTCAGTTTATCATAAACTATCTCTGAGAATAGCAATGAGTGAATGAAAAGCAAACAAAGATCATTATGTATCCAGGTTCTTTCAGTCTTTCAAGAAAGAGATAATACTTATTTACAAACTCTTCCAGAGAATATAAAAATTTGTAAATCTTCCCCATTTCCTTTAAATTTTAGAAAAACCTAGTATTAAGATCTGACTAAAATAACTCACACAATTGATTTTTTGTGAAAAAAAATTAAAAATTTTACTTACAAATACAGATCTAAAATTTTTTTAGCATAACAACGATGATTTAAAATCCAGTAATATATTAAAATACTAATCCTTGACCAAGCAGCAGTTTTTCTTCCAAAATTTCAAGAATATTTCAAGAATTGAAAATTTGATATAATTTATCTTAGTTGTTGTTGTTAAGTGCCGTTCAGTTGGCTCCAAGTCATAGCGACCTCATGTACAACAGAATAAATCGTTGCCCGGTCATGCACCATCCTCACAATCATTGCTATGTTTGATTGCAGCCATTGTGTCAGTCCATCTCACTGCGTCATTGAGAATCTTCTTCTTTTTCAATGACCCTGTACTTTACCAAGCATGGTGTCCTTCTTTAGAGATTGGTCCCTCCTGTTAATGCGGCCAAAGAGAGACACATGGGATACCTCAGTCAACTGCCATCACAAAGTTCACTTTCTGCAACCTAGTGAGGTGAGTAGTGTCTAGGGTCTTAAAAGCTTGCCAGTGGCCATCTAAGACACAAATGTTGGTCTCTACCCATCAGGAGCAAAAGAGAAAGAAGAAGATCAGAGTCTCAAGGAAAAAAAACTAGTCTACAGGGCTAATAGCCTATCGGAGACACAATCTCATCTACCTGAGACCAGAAGAAATACATGGTGCTCGGCTACGACTACCAAAAGTTCTGATCAGGGCCACAATAAATAGACCAGAATAGAATGGGAGAAAAATGCAGAACAGAACTCAAATTCTCCAAAAATCCAGACTTACTCAACCAGTTGACACTGGAGGACTCCCTGAGACTATAACCCTGAGATACTTTTTAAAACTTGAACTGAAACTATCCTTTAAGGTCACCTTTTAGTGAAATAACAAACTGGCACACAAAATAAATTATATTACCCTTGAGTACAGAGCTCCATTAAAAAACCACCTATATGAGACCAAAAGGTCAACAATTACTCTAAAGCAAAGATGAGAAGACAAAGGGGGCAGGGAGACTAGAGTACTGGAAATGGAACAACCAGAACAAAATTAAAGAGAATGTTGACACATTGTGAAAAATGTAAGTAATGTCACTGAACAACTTGTGTAGACATTGTCAAATGGAAACCTAACTTGCTGTGTAAACTTTCACTGAAAACACAATAAAATATTATTTAAAAAAAAGAAAGAAACGAAGGAGACGAAATCTTGCCATCCTTGCTTCTATGGAGCATTCTGGCTGTGCTTCCACCAAAACCAATTTGTTAGCTATCCTGGCAGTCCATGGTATAGTCAATATTCTTTGCCCACACAATAATTCAAATATGTCAATTCTTCTTCTGTATACTTTTGTATACATATGAGGCAATTGAAAATACCATGCATGGCTTGCGTTAGGCATGCCTTAGTAATCAAAGTGACATTTTTGCTTTTTAAGATTTTGAAGAGGTCTTTTGCAGCTGATTTTCCTAATGCAATACACTGATTTTTTTTAAATTGTGCTTTAGATGAAGGTTTACAGAGCAAATTAGTGTCTCATTAAACAATTAATACACATATTATTTTGCGACATTGGTTGCCAACCCCATGACACGTCAACACTCTCCCCTTCTTGACCTTGAGTTTCCCATTACCAGCTTTCCTGTCCCCTCCTGCCTTCTCGTCATTGCTCCTGGGCTGGTGTGCCCATTTAGTTTCGTTTTGTTTTATGGGCCTGTCTAAACTTTGGCTGAATGGTGAACCTCAGGAGCGACTTCATTACTGAGCTATACTGGTGTCTGGGGGTAGGAGGCATACTCTTGGGATTTCTCCTGTCTCCATCAGACCAGAAAGTCTGGTCTTCTTTTGTGAGTTAGAATTTTGTTCTACGTTTTTCTCCAGCTCTGTCCAGGAACCTCTATTGTGATCCCTGTGGGAGCAGTCTGTGGTGGTAGCTGGGTGCAATCTAGTTGTACTGGATTTAGTCTGGTGGAGGCTGTGGTACTTGTGGTCCATGAGTCCTTTGGACTAACCTTTCCCTTGTGTCTTTGGTTTTCTTCATTCTCCCTTGCTCCAGACGGGGTGGGGCCAGTGAAGTATCTTAGATAGCTGCTCACAAGCTTTGAAGACCCCAGATGCTACTCACCAAAGTAGAATGTAGAACATCTTCTTTATAAACTGTGTTATGCCAATTGAGCTAAATGTCCCCCTGCCCCAACATCATGATCCTCAGCTCTCAGCCCAGTAATTTGGTCCCTCAAGAAGTTTTGATGTGTCTATGAAGCTTCCATAGAAGCTTCAAGTTGTGCTGGCTTGGTCAAGTTGTGCTGGCTTCCCCAGTATTGTGTACTGTCTTACTGTTCACCAAAGTTACCGCTTATTTGTTGTTTAGTTATTGTTTTTCCCTCCCCACCCTTCCTCTCCCTTGTAACCATCAAGGATTGTTTCTTTTTGTGTGTAAACTTTTTCATGAGTTTTTATAATAGTGGTCTCACACAATATTCATCCTTTTGTGATTGACTTATTTCACTCAGCATAATGCCCTCCAGATTCATCCATGTTGTAAGATGCTCCACAGATTCATCATTGTTCTTTATCACTGCATAGTATTCCATTGCATGTAAATACCGTAGTTTGTTCATCCATTCATCTGTTGATGGCCACTTAGTTTGTTTCCATGTTTTTGCTACTGTGAATGATGCTGCAATAAACATGAGCGTGCATATGTCTATTCATGTGATGACTCTTATTTCTTTAGGATATATTCCTAGGAGTGCGATTGCTGGATCATATGATATTTCTATTTCTAGCTTTTTAAGGAAGCACCATATCATTTTCCAGAGTGGTTGTATCATTTTGTACTCCCACCAGCAGTGCATAAGAGTTCCAATTTCCCCGCAGCCTTTCCAACATTTGTTATTTTCTGTTTTTTTTTTGATTCGTACCAGTAATGTCAGGGTGAGATGATCTCATTGTAGTTTTGATTTGCGTTTCTGTAAGGGCTAGTGATCTTGAGCATTTCCTCATGTGCCTGTTAGCTACCTGAATGTCTTCTCTGGTGAAGTGTCTGTTCATAATCTTTGCCCATTGTTTAATTGGCTTGTTTGTCTTTTTGTTGTAGAGGTGTTGGATTTTCCTTTAGATTTTAGAGATTAGACCTTTGTCGGATTTGTCATAGCCAAAATTTTTTTCCCAGTCTGTAGGTTGTTTTTTCTTTTGGTAAAGTCTTTTGATGAACCCAAGTGTTTAATTTTTAGAAGATTCCTGTTATCTAGCTTATCTTCTGATATTTGTGTATTGTTAGTTATGGTTTGTATCCTGTTTTTGCTGTGCATTAGGGCCTCTAGAATTAACTTACTTTTTCTTCTATGATCTTAATTGTTTGGGGTTTTATATTTAGGTCTTTGATCCATTCTGAATTAGTTTTTGTGTATGATGTGAGGTATGGGTCCTGTCTCATTTTTTTTGCAGATGGACATTCGGTTTTGTCAGCACCGTTTATTAAAAAGACTGCCTTTTCTCCATTTAATGGGCTTTGAGCTTTTGTTAAAGATCAGGTCACCATAGATGGATGGATTTACATCTGGTCAATAAGTCTGTCATTGTACTAGTTCCAGGCTGTTTTGAGTATTGTAGCTACATTATTTGATTTCTTGACTGCTGCTTCCATGCATGCTGATTTTTTATTCAAGTAAAATTAAATCCTTGACAATTTCAATATTTTCTCCATCTATTATGATGTTGCTTATTGGTCCAGTTATGAGGATCTTTGTTTTTTTTTTTTAATGTTGTGGTCTAATCCATACTGAGTGCTGTAGTCTTTTATCTTCATCAGTAAATGCTTCAAGTCATCTTTACTTTTGGCAAGCAGCATATCTCAGGTTGTAGTGAGTCTTCCTCCAATCCTGATGCCGAGTTCTTCTTCATATAGTCCAGTGTCTCAGGTTATTTGCTCACATACATATTGAATAGGCATGGTGAAAGGATACAACCCTGCTGCACATCTTTTTCCGTTTCAAACCACATAGTAGCCCCTTGTTCTGTTCAAATGACTGCTTCTTGATCTATGTACAGGTTCCTCATGAGCACAATTAAGTGTTCTGGAATTCCTATTCTTTGCAATGTTATCCGTAATGTGTTATAATCCACACAGTTGAATACCACTGATAAATGATACAATCAATTTGATAAATTTTGAAAAGGATGTGTGTGTGTTTAAAACATTTCCATCCCAGAAAAGTCAGTACACAATACTGGGGAAGCCAGGGCAACTTGTATAAAGCAAGGTCATGGAAGCTCCTTGGACACATCCAAACTCTCTATGGGACTGAATTACTGCGCTGAGGGCTGAGGACATGGTCTCAGGTACATCTAGCTCAATTGGCATAACATAGTTTATAAAGAAACTTTCCTACATCCTACTTTGATGAGTACTGTCTGGAGTCTTAAAAGCTTGTGAGCAGCCATCTAAGATACTCCACTGGTCTCACCTCATCTGGAGCAAGGGAGAATGAAGAAAACAAAGACACAAGGGAAAGATTAGTCCAAAGGACTCATGGACTGCAAGTACCACAGCCTCCACCAGACTGAGTCCAGCACAACTAGATGGTGCCCAGTTACCACCACAGACTGCTCTGACAGGGATCACAATAGAGGGTCCTGGACAGAGCTAGAAATAAATGTAGAAGAAAATTCTAACTCACAAAAACAGTCCAGACTTACTGGTCTCACAAAGAATGGAGAAACTCTGGGTGTATGGCCTCCAGACACCAGTATAGCTCAGTAAAGAAATCACTCCTGAGGTTCACCCTTCAAGCAAAGTTTAGACAGGCCCAGAAAACAAAATGAAACTAAGTGGTCATACCAGCTCAAGAGCAAGGACAGAAGGCAGGAGGAGACAGGAAAGCTGGTAATAGGTAACCCAAGATCAAGAAGTGGAGAGTGTTGACCTGTCATGGAGTTGGCAACCAATGTCACAAAACAATACGTGTATTAATTGTTTAGAGAGAAACCAGCTTGCTCTCTAAACCTTCATCTAAGTACAATAAATGGATAAATAAATAAATAAAATATTCCCATGTCAACCTTTACCAACCAGCAATTTCAGAGGGATAAAAAGATTAAATGCAAAAACCTCCACAAAATTGTAAAATAATTAGAAGTAAGTGTAAGTAAATATTTATATAATTTTATTTAGAAAGAGAATGATTTTTAAAGTTGGACATAAAACATGACAGCCATATAATTAATTAATTTATGCTACCTAATAGTTAATGACAAACGGGAAGTATATTTTCATCATAAACAACAAAGGATTATGATTTTTACTGGAAATGTTGTTATGTATATTTTTTATAACAATAAGAGAAAAAAAAATATCTTGTAAACCGAACATCTGAAAACAGAAGTGTTTTTTCTATAAATTTGAGGGTAGATTAACATCAGTAAAATTAATAAAGCATATTATATTAATAGTTCAAGAAATAAAAACATTTAAATAATCTCAAAAGGTGTAAAAAAAAGTATATAACCAAATGTAAAACAAAGCAAGCAAACAAACAAAAACTCTTTGCAACTAGCTATACAAGGAAATTTTCTGCCTCAATCAAAAATTCATAACAACTATCAATCCTAACAATGAAATCATAGAAGAAATTCCATTAAACAGGGAACAAAAGCTGCTAGGACTATTTTTAATCAACATTGAACTAAAGATCAATGCAGGAAAACAACACAATGAAGTAAAATGTATAAACTGGAAATTTGTTCTTCTTTGATTCACTTCCCAAGAAAATCAACAGCCATATTGGTAGAAAAATAAAGATTAGTGAGTTTTTTGGATGGAAGATCAAAATAATAAAAATCAGTAGTATTTCCAGGCATCAGCAATAATCAATGAGGAAGACAAAAAAAGGATAAAAGATTTCTTTAATAAATGCAACTACAATAAACCTATTCCGGCACCTTAGAACATATCTGATAAAGACTTTTAGGACATTTATTGGTAAAATTATAAATGATTACTACACCTCATAAAGAAGACCTAAATAAAAGTGGAACTATATCATGTTCATGAATGGGAAGACTCAATATCACAATAAAGTCAATTCTCCAATTAATCTAGAATTGCAATACAATTCCAGTAAAAACCCTGATAAAGTTTTCTGTGGAATCTGCAAGATTATCCTAAAATTCATATGTATCAGCAAAGGTCCACAAAAAGCTAATACAATTATGAAGATCATGGAGGAGGAACTTGCTCTACTAGAAATCAAGGCATATAATAATCAAAATTAAGACAGTGTGCTATTGTTAAAAAAAAATAGATATTAGGCCACATATCTGGAAATGATAAGTAAGAGAGAGCATAACAGAAACAGTGAAGAAAGCATGGGCTTAATTGGTATAGTACATTGGTTATCCATATGGACAAAATGTCAAATTAAACCCTTGGCTTTCCCTCTACATAAAAATAAATTCCAAGTAAAGTCCTAAATGTGAAAAGGAAAGCATTTGTGTTCTTGAAAGAAAATAAAGAATGGTACTTTTATGACCTCAAGGTAAGGGACAATTGCTTAAATAGGGCACACAAAAAGGACAACTCTAAAGAGAAACATTGATAATATGACTGCAATATAATTGTTAACATTGGTGTGACAGTATAAACAAAGTTTGAAGACCAGCCACCAAGTAGGAGAAGGTATTTGCAACTTATATACAACAAAATATTAGTCTCCAGAATTGGTAATTTCTAAAAGACAATAAAAAAGGCAAGTCACCTAAAACAAATGGACAAAGCATATGAATATATGATTCATAGAAACGTTGGCCAATAAACAAGAAAAAATGCTTTATCCCACTATAAGAAAGGACACCATGTTTGATGGAGGGTTAGCAAAAATGAAGGAAACCCCCAATGAGATAGATTGAAATATTAGCCATAACAATGGACACAAGTGTACCAATGATACCAATGATCACTTAGATGGTGCAGGACCAGCAATGTTTCATTCTGTTACACACAAGGTCGCCAGGAGTTGGAGCTGACTCAACAGCAACTAAGAACAGCAATCAGGAACGGATAAAGTCAACTGATTAGATACCATTTAAAAAAAAAAAAATTGACGTTGAGTCGATTCCGACTCATAGCAAACCTATAAGTCAGAGTAGAACTGCCCCATAGAGTTTCTAAGGAGTGGCTGGTGGATTCGAACTGCTGACCTTTTGATTAGCAGCCAAGGCTCTCAACCACTGAGTCACCAGGGCTCAAAAAAAGATACTATTTTAGACCCAGACAATTTGCAAAATTTTTAAATTTGGTACCGCGTAGTGTTGGTGGGAGCCCTGGTGGCCCAGTGGTTAAGTGTTCAGATGCTAACTCCGGAGAAAGGGAACCACTCTTAAACTGCTAGAATTATAAACTGGTACAACCACTTTGCAAGTGGGCAAAGTAGACGAAAGCTACAACAATTTCAGATGCACACACTCCTTGACCCAGCTGTTCCACTTTTAGTATATGCCCTAGAGAAATCCCCACATATATGGAGAAGAACAGAGCCATGGGAATTCTTTTTTTCAATACTGAGTGAAAAACTGAAAACAACCTAATGGGCAATAAAATCAGTAAGACCATGGCTAAATATATTGTAGCATACTTAAAAAAAATATAGCGAAAAATACATACAACAATGATATACAATGAATGAAAGTTAATTTATCCACATGGATTAAAAAAAAAAAAACACAGTTCCAACTCATAGCGACCCCATGTGTTACAGAGTAGAACTATGCTCCATAGATTTTCTTTTTCCCTTTTTTTTTTTTGTAATATTTTATAATGTTTTCCATGAAGATTTATACAGCAGTTTAGGCTCCCATTCAACTCCATAGGGTTTTCAAGGCTATGACTTTTCAGAGGTCAACGGCAAATCACTAGGCCTTTCTACCAAGGCACTTCTGAGTGGGTTCAAACTGCCAATGTTTTGGTTAGTAGTTGAGCACTTAATCATTTTTGTAAATTTCAAAAATGTAAGATGGAGGGAAACAAATCACAGTTGGTTACATACAACATATAAAGTATCTATGAACCTTGTTGTTGTTAGGTGCTGTTGGGATGATGTTGAGATGATTCTGACTCATAGCAACCCTATGTGACAGAGTAGAGCTGTCCCAGAGGGTTTCCTAGGCTGTAATCTTTATGAGAGCAGATCACAGGTCTTTTATCCCACGAAGCGGCTGGTGGGTTCAAACTGTAGACTTTCAATTAGCAGCAGAGTGTTTAATCACTGTGCCATCAAGACTTCTTACATTAACCTAAGCAACATTCACTGTGTGTTAATAATATACGTACAGTAAAAGCACAAAAATGTGCAAGGAAAAATATAAGCACCAAATTCAAGTTAACTCTGGGGTGGAGGGAAAGGAGGGAGGAGATGGGATCAGGGCGGGATAAACCCAGGGCTTCTACTGTATCTGTGATATTTCCTTTTAGAAAAATGTAAAATATGGCAAATGTTAAGATTTAATAGAGTTTCTGGGTAATTACAAGGAATGGGTATTTGTTGTTTTATTTTCTGCACTTTTCTACATGTTTCAATTACTTCCCAATGCAAAAAAAATAAGTAACAAAAGGCAAAGGTGTCAATAGGAACATTTCTAAATAAAAAAAAAAATGAAGCCATTTTCATCCACAGCAGTAAGCTAAGACATACAAAAAAAAATTACACTCAGATAAACAAATCAGTTAATAAACTGATAGAGGTTTAAAACATCATATAATCTAACGTTGGCAAGGAGGCACTTGCTTTCTGGAAGGCAATATATATCAAAAAATTTACCTGAAAATGAAGCTGTGTTTACCTCCTGACCTGTGTATATTTTCCAGAAATTTATCCCAAGGCAATTTTAAAAGATGTATGAAAAATTAGAAATAGCCTAGGTGTTCAATATAGGGAGTTGTTTAAATAAATAATAATACATCCATAAAATGGAATGTCCTGTGTCATTAAAAATGAGGACATAATGATATTTCATGATACAGTGGATGAAAACATACAGTTAAGAGACAAGTCATAATATAAAATGCATATTTACATAGAAAAATATCAGGGTTCTCTTACACAAAATTACATATGTGATCTATACAGAACACCTAAGAATTACATATAAAATTAACTACAGCTAACAGCTTGGTGACCATCTCATAGTGGTGGGTTTTGGGTAGTATTTTTACTTTCTTCCTTTTACTTTATATATTGTTACAGTTTTAATTTTTAAAATAAATTTCTAATCCTCAGCTTTCTCATAAAAAAAGATAGGTAGACAGACAGACAGACAGATCACAGTATTGACAATGTCAGTCTCTAGGCATTGAGATTACATCTGACTTTTCCTTCTTTTTTATCTGTATTTTATAACTTTTCTACAACAAATTAAACAATCATTCAATAAAGATTAACAAAAAGGTTCATTTTTGCAAGTGAGTATGTTTGGGATTTGTTGTTGTTGTCAGGTGCCGTCGAGTCGATTTCGATGCATAGCGACCCTATAGGACAGGGTAGAACTGCCCCGTAGGGTTTCCAAAGAGTCTCTGGTGGATTTGAACTGCCGACCTTTTGGTTAGCAGCCGAGCTCATGACCACTATGCCTCCAGGGTTCCATTTGGGATTTAGTGAGAGCTAAATTATTAAGGTTTTGCTAGTAGAATTTTTGCACCAAAGCACATTTGGAAAAGGTAACTTTGATATAGGTAACTTTTATGTTCTGTCTCCTGACTGGTCTTTAAGTCCCTCTTCCTCACAGGTACCACTAAAATATATTCTATTTAACCTTTGTGTGTGTATGTGTGCGTGTGGTTGTTGTTGTTATTTCAAAGGGGCTGGTTTACTGATTTAGAAAACCCCCCAAAAATAGTCCTTCCTGTGTCTTCAGCAGACAAATTACCCTGTCCCTGCTTCTCTTCCTTCATTTTCTCTAGCTTTAATTTCACATCTTATGCTATTACTGCTCTTGGTAAATGACACCTCTACAGGAGTCATCTGGAGAAACTAATTTCTTATATTTCTCTTCCATACTAGAATGGGTTCCTCTTGAGGACAGGAATCGTTTATTATTTACCCTGTGTCCCCAGGCCTAGCACAGTGCCAGACTCATAGTGGAACCCCACACCTACTCTTTGCCTCCCCGCATCAGTCATGTCACCATAGGGCTGCTCTTGTCTTAGCCAGGAGAGTTCCATTCTAATTTGTCAACGGTGATTTAAACTTGTGGCAGTATCTTACGTGCAGTATAATAGTGACTACTTTAAAAATATACCAGATGGTATTTTTAATGGTTTTTACAGGCATGGATTTTAATATTTGTAACTTAAGAATGTATATTGTCTTCCAATCTATAAATTGTTGCTTTATATTTGCAGGTTCTTCAAGGACACTCCAATATTTACCCTTAAAAAATGTAAACTCATTTACTTTGGTTGTGCACAAACATCTCTCAGAAATGTTGGTTTACCTGGATGTATGTGGAGCCTTGCTTAACTTTATATTAGATCAATTGCAACTGTTATTGAGGAGTATTTCATTGTTAATTAACAATTTACATTGATATGTGGATTTTCAGTGTCCCCGAGCAGTTTCAATCACATTACTTATTGTGATCATCACATTATTATTTCCTCTTTAGAGATTAGACATCAAAAAGATTGAATAACTTGCCTAAGCTTCCACAGTTAACAAAGGGAAGAACCAAAATTCAAGTCAGGATTTCAAAAGATTTCAGAAAATTAAAAATTCAAATCTAGTCCACCTTCCATGCTGAATTCTTTCATTTAACAAATATTTAGTGAGCAGTTAGTTACATGTATAAGACCCTGCTCTAGGTGTTAAGGATACAAAAGGAAACAAAGCAGAACCTAGTCTCATGGTGCTTGTATCAGGAGAAACCAATTAAATTACTGAATTACCATTTTGTTGTATGTCGTGGAGAAAAAGTATAAGATACATCAAGAGTGGCTAACATCTAGGAAAAAGCCCAATATGGGTTTGAGACCTTTACTAAAGGGTCCTTTAAATTTTTTGGCAACATTTACTGAGTGCTTAATCTGTGCCAGGCATAGTTCCAGGCACTTTCCATGTATCAATTCATTTAATCCTCTCTTGGCAGTGGATTCTATTATTGCCATTCCCATTCCACACAGGAGGAAACTGAGGTAGAGAGATTGCTTAACTGCCCACACCGCACACTCCAGAGCCTCTGATGGTTTCCTGCAGCCAGTTGTCCTCTGAATTGACCTTAGCACTTGCCTTAAACCCTAGTGCAGAAAGTCCGTTCAATCAACAAAATCGCTCAAAGATCAAGCAGACTCAGGTCATGAGGCTCAGAAGACACTGATTTCTGCAGTAACCTCCTACATGGGAATCTACATTGCCATCCATGGTTTCATACCTGGGTTTGTTACCCCTGCTGATGTTGCTAACCTGTTAATAAAATGGACTACGTTGTCCCTAAGATCAGAGGCCATGGCACCCATATTTTTGTAGTCTGTTTGGTTTTGGCAGTGTTGTTTGTTTTCAGGGAATTAGTGCATGAGGAAGAAGCACGGCCAAAATGAAGGGAGCTGAGCTTCGGCACCCACCTATTCACAAGACAGATTAGGACCAGGACGCTGGTGGAGAACAGATCCCAGTGGCCCTGTCCCTTGGCTCAGTTGCCTGGCCTCAATTTGAGTCCAATTGCTTAATTTTCTGCACACCCCATGAAAGCCAATTCCCATGCTGCTCTGTGTCTTCTTTATATTTCTCTATAATGTAGTTTCTGGCTGTTTAACTGCAGCAGGCTTTATGATAAGGGTTGTTGTTTGCTGGTTTGTTTGTTTTGTTTTGTTTTTTTTCCCTTGGCGGTAGGCAAAGACTTAATTTTAAAAGACACACTCAAACTCAAACAGCCCTGAACGACTTACACAGAAAACAGGGTGTTTTCTAGCCTTGTTTTTAAAATATTACAATTTTTTTTATTAGGCATTTTTATCATTGTTATAAATAAGTAATTGTACTGGGGAGAAGGGATAATCCTTATTTAATTAAATTCATCTATACTCCCAGGTTGGCAGCAACAAGACATATGTGAGACTAATACCCACAGCCTGCCTCTTTGCATGTGCAATTAAAAATTCACTCTACAGTAGCACTGGCAGTTTAGTGTTGCTTTTGGCATTTACAAATTCTTTTATTTTGTGACTTTTTTTTCACCATACACATATGCTGGAGCAGATGTTGCTTATTTGTTGTTTATTCAAATCTGTAGGCTCTGGCAGCTAACTCCATTGTTCTGTAATGAAGCTTTATTCACTGTCCTGTAATAGGACCCAGCGCCTGCACGAGAGGCTGCGTTCCTTCCCAGTAGGATGCCACAGTTATTGCCCTTCTACTTGGCTGTTTATAGTTGGAAGTTGGCATTGGAGAAAACAACAACAACAAAGGGCTGGGTGGTTACAGTCAGGGTGAGTGGAAGGGACCAGGTTGGGAAGGTCATCCAGCAATTCTCTGCTCTGTGTTTCTGCCTGATATCCTCAGACAGGCATCCATGCTCATCTGCTGTGGGGATTTGGTGTCTGAGCCTGGGAAGCAGATTCTTCCTGTGCGTTATCTTCTTTTCCTTTCCTTTTCAATCTCTAGTTACTTCTTCTGTCCACAAGCCTGATGTCTATTGCATCTCCCTTGCCCCTAATTTCAAGTGTATCCGTAGATTCGTTAGCAGCTACTCTCAACCTCAGGAGCTGTGTCCAGCACAGACCTGGGTCTTCCATCTATCACGCCCTCATCCCACCTTTCCTCATTCAGATACTATTTCTGGCTGCCCATGTTCTGGGGGTAGCCACACTTCATAAAGTCGAGAATGTCAGGTCCATGTTGACCAAAATCAAGACCTGCTGATCCCTAGAGCTCAATGCCAATTTGGAGACATTTGCCTTCTGGAAAACCCCTGTCTTGGCCAGGAGACAATCAATCCGAGATGTAACCACCTCCATCTGGCACATTATGACATGGAACCTTACTATTAACACGTTTGTGATTCATCTTGTCCCAGTGAGCGGTGCCAGGGATCAAATACATCCTCCCGCCCCGTGGCAGCTGGGAGCACTCTAGCTTCCCAGCATGCAGAGTTAACACATTGGCTCCTGTGACATAGCAAGTAACAATTCTTTTAATTATCACACCTCCCCTCCCCCTCCCCACCCACTCCACAGACGTTTTGGCACCATGGGGATATTTTGCAGCCGGCAATCAGTCCTTTTCTTAATTGACTTAGTACGTTCCAGTAGCGGGAAGCATGGTATTATCCCATCAAATGAATTTGCCCCATCAAATGAAAGGGACAGTTGCTTAATGCTAAGTTCTATAGGTATAACACCTACACTTGGTTGGGGGCCTTTACTTCCATAAGGATGCTAGAGTGTTCATTCACAATTATTTTTTAAAAAATGATTTCCCTTAATTATATAATGAATTTGAATCTCCTTAGGATTGAATTCAAAGTATTTTCCTTTTTGGCCTCAACCCATCTTTAGTGCCTCAGTTTCTCTCCCACACCCCAGACTCTGCGTGTGTTGGGTTATTGAGTTGCTCATTGTTCCCCACCATTCCCCACTTACGCATCTCCACAGATAAATTGTTCCTTTTTCCTGAAATCCATGTTCAATATCCTTTTCCACATTCAAAACCCATCCTTCCTTCAAGGTACCCATTCAGTTATTACCTCTTCTGTTATCTCCTCCAAGAACCCTATCCCCCAGAAATACTCCTTCTACAGTGCTCCTATAAATTTTGAGATACACATTGCCATAGGCCTTAACACACTTTATCTTATAGTATTATTACCCGTGTATAACCCTGGTGGCGTAGTGGTTAAGTGCTACGGCTGCTAACCAAAAGGCCAGCAGTTCGAATCCAGCAAGTGCTCCTTGGAAGCTCTATGGGGGCAGTTCTACTCTGTCCTAAAGGGTCGCTATGAGTTGGAGTCAACTTGAAGGCACTGGGTTAGGTTTTTTTTGTGTAAAACATATAGCTCTAACCAAATCATAATTTCTTTTAAGGATATACACATCTCGATGGCTATCTCCGAGCTTGCAGGTGGTATGGCATTGACAGGAGTTTTAGCATGGAGAGTGGGTTATAAGGAATGAGAATAAAGCTTTATAAAGCACAATGTGTCTCAGGTAATATACAAAGCACTTTGCATTCTTAATTTGTCATCACAACAACCATGAGAGTAAATGGATTTTATCTTCATTCTACAGATGAGGACTGAGATGCAGAAGGGATCAGTAATTGGCTCAAGGTAACCTAGCTAGTAAGTGACTGGGCTAGGAGTCAGAGGTCTGTCTGACCCCAAAGCTTTTAGTCTTGCTACAACACGCCTATAATGAGATACCAAGCAAATATAAAAATGTAGGTAGAACTAGATTTGTGGTCCAACAGAGGAAACATTGCTATAGATCTAGATTTGTGGTCCAACAGAGGAAACATTGCTATATTCTAAGGGCGTATTGAAATCGGTGTATACTAATGGGCTTCAAGTGATCCACCCCCACAAAAAGGAGCAAATTAAGTTTGTGATTTAGCCAAGGGTTGAGTTTATTTAAACTTAGAATTAATAATTATGTTATATAAAAATAATAACTCTATGTATTTATCTATAGAAACAGAATTATGCTAGATATAAAAAATAAAGTAGAACATGCTTTTCTATGTGTCTCATAAAAATTAAATTTTTGTCTTTAACAAGAGATGTGTTTCAGAGGAGAGTTTCCATCAGATATAAAGCCAAGGACCCTTTTTTTTTCTCTTAGCCTGAGAGGTTGTTTTGAAAAGAGGTTGGAAAATGAATCTCTCACAGGCCTTTTTGAGCCTGCAAAGGTGATTATAGAAGGAAGGAAAAGTATGGCCAAGGTAGGTGACAGAAGGCACCAAAGGAGGAGGAAGCGGAGATAGAGTCAATGCATTTCAGATGCTCTTTATCTCATGTTCTAGCCCGTATCCTTGTCCCTTTCAGCCCCACCGCTTTTCTCCACTGCTTTCTTATCCCCTTTAACTACTGGCCAAGTACTAATGTATGAACTAAATATGAAGATCAATGGCTTGGGGGAGAGCAAGGGAAAAAGATGTCATAGCTTCCCCTCTCCTTCTCAGGGATCTTTTGGAAGGAAGATGCCAGTTCTTGCTCATGTGTGGAAAACATTACTTTTTTTTTTTTTTTAATTGCACTTTAGATGAAGGTTTACAGACCAAATTAGTTTTTCATTAAACAATTAATATACATATTATTTTGTGTTTTTGTTTGGTTGTTAACCCCACAGCATGTCAACACTCTCGCCCTCTCAACCTTGTGTTCCTCATTACCAGCTTTCCTATCCCCTCCTGCCTTCTCATCCCTGCCCCTGAGCTGGTGTGCCCATTTAGTCTCGTTTTATGGGCCTGTCTAATCTTTGGCTGAAGGATGAACCTCAGGAATGACTTCAGTACTGAGCTATATTGGTGTCCAGGGGCCATATTCTTGGGGTTTCTCCAGTCTCTGTCAGACCAGTAAGTCTGGTCTTCTTTTGTGAGTTAGAATTTTGCTCTACATTTTTCTCCAGCTCTGTCCAGGACCTTCTATTGTGATCTCTGTCAGAGCAGTCAGTGGTAGCTAGGCACCATCTAGCTGTGCTGGACTCAGCCTTGTGGTACTTGCAGTCCATGAGTCCTTTGGACTAATCTTTCCCTTGTATCTTTGGTTTTCTTCATTCGCCCTTGCTCCAGACAGGGTGGAACCAGTGAAGTATCTTAGATGGCCACTCATAAGCTTTTAAGATCCCAGATGCTACTCACCAAAGTGGGATGTAGAACATTTTCTTTATAAACTATGTTATGCCAATTGAGCTAGATGTCCCTGAGACCATGTCTCCAGCCCTCAGCACAGGAATTTAGTCCCTCAGGGAGTTTGGATGTATTTATGAAGCTTCCATGACCTTGCCTTGGTCAAACTGTGCTGACTTCCCCAGAATTATGTACTGTCTTACCCTTCACCACAGTTACCACTTATCTCTTGTTTAGTTAGTGACAAACATCATCCTTTAGGGCAAACATGAAGCTCTAGAAAAGGTTGAGGGAAGAAGACAGCCGATGAAAAGGAAACTGGTGATCGAAAAGGCTTTAAATAGGGTTCTTCCTTCCATAACTGACCCTTTTCTGGCTGCTGTCCTCACCTTGGAAAGAGAATTGGCATAGCCCTCTTTTAGCCTTCCCTGAGAAAGTTGAAGCCAGAGGCGGGACTGGTTTTTCTTCCTGGGAAGAGAGGGTAGAGATCGACTCAGTGCCAGAGCAGCTGAAATTTTGATTGGTTTCTTCTGCTGCCAACTCTAGTCTGCTTCTGGTGCCCACACAGACATCAGTGATGATTGTTGACATGGTCTATTTCCTCCAACATGTGCAGTTTGCCCACCTGCGTGGCAATCACACGGGTTTAACCTTGGACATGGACTGATGCTTGAACCAATGGGATTTAAGATTTATTTTCTAAAATATAACAAAATATGAACTTGTATATACTCTACCTTTTAAAACAATTTTCTTAAAAAGCATAGAGTTGGTCTACAGGGAGTTTCAAGGTTGCGTTTTTATCATCATTGTTTCTGTTCTATTAAATATCTAAAGAAATTGTTTTAAATTTATGGTTGTCTTTGTTAGCTGCCATTGAGTCAGGCCCACATTCATGGCAAGCCCACTCACAACAGGATCAGACTGTTGTGATTCATAGAGTTTTCATTGGCTGATTTTTTGGGGAAGTAGATCACCAGGCCTTTCTTAGTCTGTCTTAGTCTGGAAGCACCGCTGAAACTTGTCAGCATCATAGCAACACACAAGACTCCACTGACCGGTGTGTGGGACCAGAGCTTGTGGTGCACTGGCTGGGAATTGAACCTGGTGTCTCACATGGAAGGCAAGAACTCTGCTGCTGAACCACTATTGCGCTCAAGTTTATGGCTACATAGTTTTGTTGGAAATGACAAAGGTATTTATTTTAGATCAATGCTTTCATATGACTTTAAACCATGAATGGCTGTAGGGAAAAGTGATTTGGGAAAACTACTCATATATTTTCAGAACAGTAGTCACAATATTAAGGAATCAGATGCTAAAATTTCAAAAGTGCTAGAAAGGGGGGGAACAATTAGAAGCTACCTGATATAACAATTTCGATTTATATAAAAAGCAGATTATTTGTTCAGGGTAAAATAAAAACTTCAGTTTCTAATTGGTGGATAATTTGGAACCTCATACTCAGGTTTAAGGCCATTCATGAATTTTTGTCATATTATCATGCAAGTTAGAGTAGATTTGCCTTATAATTCTAACAAATTTATTAAAACTTACATTTTTCTCTGAGTATCAATGTGTTACTTGCTGTGTCAAGTTTAAACACAGGAGAGGGTAGGGGTGGAGCATGGTAAGTGACTGGTAATGGGTATATGGTTTCTTTTTAGGGTGATGAAAATGTTATGGAATTAGTAGTGATGGTTACACAACTGTGAAAATACTAAAAACCACTGAATTGTGCACATTAGAAGGATGAGTTTTATGGTGTGTAAATTATATCTTAATAAAGTTGTTATTAAAAAAGAAATTAATAAATGAAAGAATGAGCAAAAATGCATAAAGAGAGAACAAGAAGGAGATAATGTAATTTTGAGAGATAGAAAGTGTAACTGATTTATCACATAGAGAAAGCTGAATCATAAAACAACATCAAAAATGAAAACCATTTATAAGCAACTATCCTTCTCTATAGGAGTCCTGGTGGCATAGTGGTCAAAGTGCTCGGATGCTAACTGAAAGGTCTGTGGTTTGAACCACAGAGAAAGATGTGGCTGTCTGTTTCCATAAAGATTTACAGCCTTGGAAACAATATGGGGCAGTTCTACTCTGTCCCATAGGGTCTTTGTGAGTTGGAATTGTCTCAACAGCAACGGGTTTGGTTGGCTTTTTGGTGGCCCAACGGTTAAGCCCTCAGCTGCTAATGGAAGGTTGGTGGTTGGAACAATCCAGTAGATCCTTGGGAGAAAGACCTGGAGATCTGCTCCCATAAAGATTAAAGCGTAGAAAACCCAACAGGGCAGTTCTACTCTATCACATGGGGTTGCTATGATATGAGTCGAAATTGACTTGATGGTATGTAACTACAGCAACAAAAATTACCCATTTAGGAGTCCATGCATGGCACAAATGGTTAAGCATTTGACTACTAGTTGAGAGGTTGATGGTTTGAACCCACCCAGAAGAGCCTTGGAAGACAGGCCTTGTGATCTGCTTGCAAAAGTTCAGAGCCTTGAAACCCCCATGGAGCAGTTCTACTCTGCACACATGGGTCACCATGAGTCAGAATCAGCCTGATGGCAACTAACAAAAACAAGTCACTCTTTCTAACTACCCGTGAAACAAAACCACAGAACATCTTTCCTGGGAACTGCTCTTTGACAAGGGTGGGAGACTCTTTAATTGTCTCTCCATACAATGACCAGGCAATACCATTCATTCTAGACAAAAACAAAGCCGGAAGGATTCGGTAAGATACATTGCATGCTGGGAGGTTTAGTTCCAACAGGTAAAGCACTGAAGGAATGTGTATGTGAGTGTGTCCCTGTGTGCGTGCCTCTGTGTATGTGTATGTATATGACAAAGATGAGTTGAGAGAGAGAGATGGTCACAAAAAACCCCAGTAGTTGTGAATGTAGGTGATTATTTTTATGCAAACGATCAAAACTTCAGGATACGAGAAGATCCCATTTTAATAAAGCAGATATAAATTAGGTAAGTGACTACCAAAAATTGGCATCAGGTTGCAATCCCTGCATGCAACCTATGTGGAAATTAAAGGGGAAATTTTATCTGTTACTTAAGTAGACAGTGACTGTAGCCAAGGGAAATATATATAAATGACATTTTTAATAATATTTTATCATATTTCCAGTGGAAGTGTACACAGCAAGACAAGTTCCCATTCAACGATATCTATACATTGTTGTTCACTGACTGGTTACATTCCTCACATTGTATCAGCAGTCTCATCATTTCTGTTCTGATTGTTCCATTCTCATTAACCTAGTCTCCAAGATCCCTAACCTTCTCATCTATGCTTTAGATATTTATTGATTATCTTGTCTCAAGTAGATGATTTTTTAAAAAGAGCACAGTACTCAAAGATGATATTCACTATGCGTATGCATGTGTGAGTTAACCTGCTTTTTAGCTAAAAAGTGACTCGAGGGGATAGTTTCAGGTCAAGGTTTAAAGATAATCTCAAGGCAATAGTCTCAGGGACTCCTCCAGTCTCAATGGGTCCAGCAAGTCTGGAGTTTTTGAGAATTTGAAGTTCTGTTCCACATTTTTCTCCCTTTCTGCCAGGATTCATCTATTGTGGTCCTGATCAGAATGTTTCGTAGTGGTAGCCAGGCGCCATCTAGTTCTTCTGGTCTCAGTGTAGAAGAGGCGGTGGTTCATGTGAACAATTAGTTTCTGTAGACTAGTTCCTTCTCTGGGCCTTGCATTTCCTTCTTTCTGTTTTGCTCCAGATGAGTAGAGACCAATTGTTGTATCTTAGATGGCCACTTGCAAGCTTTTAAGACCCCAGACATTACTAGACTGGGATATAGAACATAAACTTTATGAACTACATTATGCCAACTGATCCAGTTGTCTCATGAGACTGTGAGCTAAGTCTTCAAACAAACAAAAAAATTAATCATATGAGGTGACTGGTTATGTCTAAGAAATATCAGTTTCTGTGACCTTTGTTTTATTGTGTGTGTGTGTGTATTATATAAGTGACTTTTGGCAAAAACTCAGGTGCGTGGATCTCTTCTCATTCCAAGGTGAGAAAAGGAAGTGAGGAAAGAAGCCCTATGAAAAAATATGGCGTAACAGGGGACTAAGATTATCATCCTGCAAACTCAGAGGAAGCGTATATATCTGAAATGTATTTACTCAGGAACCAGAAGAAAATTCTGAAAACTGTTAGGGATCCTCCACGAAATGCTAGGGTGGAAAGGATCTATAATACAGGAAAGAATATTAATAAATAAGTGGCATTTAAAAAGACTGAGAAAGACACAAAGACCAAAAAACTGAGGACAAGATTAAATAAGAAGGATACAGACAGCGTTATAAGAAATCTAAACCTGCAATCACAGGATTAAAAGCCACATTTGAAATATCTTTACCCAAAGCAGATCTTCTAATAGTTATACCCGCTGCCTCTGAGTTGATTCTAACTCATAGCGACCTTACAGGACAGAGTAGAACTGCACCATAGGTTTCCAAGGAGTGGCTGGTGGATTTGAACTGCTGACTTTTTGGTTAGCAGCTGTAGCTCTTAACCACTGTGCCAACAGGGCTCCTCAAATAGTTATAAAGAAACAAAATACGCCAATTTAATAGGTACAAAAGATTTTCTTGTTAGTATTATCTACAATTATTTATGTGAAAATGAAATTTTAACCTGATAATAGGGGTAATTGTATTTCTTCTTTTAGTAATTATTTGTTCATGTTTTGGTCTTTTTGTTGAGTTCAGTTTATAGCCTATTTTCTTTCACAAATTTTTGTCATGTATTCAAAGTTATGAATTTGCTTTGAGAGGAACTTTGGCAGGCTTTCTCATAAATATTTTCAGGAGTCTGAAATTATGGTTTTATTTTTGTCTTGACTAAAAACTTACAATTAAAAGTGTTTTTTATTATTTATTTTTATTTCCAATGAACTTTTGGGATTTTGTCAGGTAAAGGATAATATCTAAGCTGAATGACCTAAAAAAAGTTTTACCCATTATCTCTCTGATTTATTCCTTTAGACATTATCAGGTATCTACACTGATATTAGCATTTATGATTTTTTTGTTTAGTTAATTGCTTCAGGTCCAATTTTCTTTTTATTATAATGACATTCAACTTTAAAGTGCTTATTTCATGGAACTTTATATAAAGAAGGACATTAAGCATATATTCCATAGTAGGTTATCAAAATACAACCAAAATATTTTTCAAACGGCTCTCCCACAAATTGACCTTGGCTTAAATAAAACCAAGGCACTTCAGATAAAACTTTGCAAAGACAGAACAGTCCACTAACATAGCTTTCTGTTGACCTGATTTGATACGGAGAAAGAACTTCAAGCTTAAAGGAATAAAAAGATTTTTATGTCCCTCAGACTGTCACTCTCAAGTATTAATATCAAATACTGTATCAGCTGGGATTTTCATCAGAGAAATTAAAGAGAAAATTGGAAGTCTACATGGAGATGTTGAAAAAAAAAGGTATGAGCCAAAATATTTATGGCAAATGATAATAGAAAGAAAAGAAGTATGACAATATTAATATTAGACAAAAACAAACAGCATTGAATTGGGTGAAGAGGAGTAAATTATACTGATGAAAGGTCCAGTCCACCACCCATTACCCACCACCATCAAGTCAATTCTGACTCACAGCGATCCTATAGGACAGAGTAGAACTGCCCCACAGAGTTTCCAAGGAGCACCTGGTGGATTCAAACCGCTGACCTTTTGGTTAGCAGCCGTAGCTCTTAACCACTACCCCACCAGGGTTTTCCCAGTCCACCAAGGAGATCTAATATTCATGACATTTTAGGTAGGTGGATAGAATTTGCATTTGAGTGTCCTTAGCTCCTAAACCCTCTTTACTATTCCAGACCATGGTAGGTGCCCTCCTGGGATATCAATAGTCATTGGCAACCCTGCCTTGCTTGCTCTAAAACTGATGGAGCACATGCATGAGAGGGGTATCTCTTTGTTTTTATGTCCAATCACCATATTAGCATCTCTCTTCTAGATGTTTTCTCATTATATTGATTTTTTTCTTTTTTTTTTTTTTTTGGAGTCGTAGGCTGGGCTCCAGTGCAGTCCCTGACACCTTTTGATCTCAACTTTGGACCTAATGTCCAATTCTAGGTAACAATTCTATGAAGATCTTATTCTCACAGGGGAGCCATAGGCTTCCTCTTTCCCAAGACGCCTTCTAAAACACCATTAATATGTCTGTTATTTCTTATGTACTCATGTGTCTTAGTTACCTAGTGCTGCTATAACATAAATAACCCACTGCCATTGAGTTGATTCTGACTCATAGTCACCCTATAGTACAGAGCAGAACAGCCCCAAGGGGTTTCCAAGGCTGTAAATCTTTACGGAAGCAGACTGCCACATCTTTCTCCTGTGGAGCTGAGCGGCTGGTAGATTTGAACTGCCAGCCATTCAGTGAGCAGCCAAGCACTTAACCACTGTTCCATTAGGGCTCCTTGTAACACAAATAGGTGGCTTTAAAGAACAGAAATGTATTCCCTCACAGTTCTTCAGCTGTGTCTATTCCTTCCTTGTCAGTAGCCCTGGACGCTCCTTGGTTCCTTGACAATCCTTGCATGGCATCTGTCTTCCCCTGTGTGTGTGTCTCTGTGTCTATTCTGGTCTTTTTATAACTCAGATATGATTGGTTTAGGATCCACTATTTCTTGAAATATTCTTCTGCCCCTTTCTTCTCCTTCTAGGACTTCCATTATGCACATATTGATATATGTTATGGTGTCCCACAGGTCTATGAGAATTTTTCATTTTTCTTCATTCTTTTTTCTATCTCTTGCTCATTCTAGATAATCTTAATTGACCTATCTTCAAGTTTCTGATTATTTCCTCTGTCAGTTCAAACCTGGTGTTGAGTCCATGGAGTGAACTTTGAGTTTCTATTATTTTTTTTTCCAGTGAATGGGCAATACTTTACTGTTTCTTTGCATGTCTTGTATTTTTTGTTTGAAACTGGAAATTTTATAAATAATATAATCTGACAGCTCTGTAACTCAGATATATCCCCAGTGTTTGTTATTGTTGCTATTTGTTGTTGTTCTTGTTGTTGGTTTTTTATTTTGTTCTGTTGTTTTTTAATAACTTTCCTAAATTCGTTCTGTAAAGTCTGTATTCTTTGCCATGTGTGGCAGCTGAAATCTCTGCTCAGACAGCTTAGTGGTCATTTAATGATTAGAAATAGATTTCCTTAAATGCCGTGAACAACTTGCTCCTACCCTCTCTGTGCATGTTGGGATAAGCCTCCAGTGCTCTGCAGCTCTGCCTGAACCTTCACTGCCTGCTTGTGCAGAGCTGCACAGTCAAACAGGTGAGAGACTAGGGTTTTCTCAGTTCTTTACTGGGCATACTCATGGTATTGCACATGTGCCCAGCCTTCTAAGTCTCCGGGAATATGTCACAGTTCTTCAAAGTTCCCCATGGACATCCATTCCTCACATTTTCCCTTATATTTTTTGGTCAGCTTATTTGCCCCAACTTGTATTGCCTCTCTCAGAGTTGCAATGTTAAACAAATTGTTTCTGCTTTTGGCAGATGCCCTGGCAACAGGGTCTTCCTCACGGAAGGAGTTATGGGTAAGGTCAAATAAAGAAAAGCCACTAAATAAATACGGTTTGCCAGAGCTACCAGACTGGTCACATAGTAACAATTCTCAGGGAATGGGCTCTTTCTGGAGTTCCAAACCCTTCCCCATTCCTCCCATAAATGACAAATTACTTGTTTTTACAGTTACCGTATTTTTTAGACTGCTGGTTTTCAATGCTAACACTGAGTCGAGGAGAGGGTGATGGAAATAAAAAAAAATAGGGTAAGTTAAAATGCCACAAGGCTCACTGTTCTTATAAGATTCAGCCATTTTCTCACATATACGCTTCTCAGATTGTTGTAAGCCTTTGATTAATTTCTAGAATCCTTAAAATCCTTAAGAATGATTAAAATGGTGATTTTAATCATTTTTGCTTGTGGTCTCATTGCTATTGTGGAGGAATGTGGTTTTGTGTCTTCCTCCACCATGTTAGAATTGATTCTCTCCCCTTTATGTCTTTTTAATAAAACAAATAACTTCTTTTTAGTTTTAGTGGGATATTCATAAAGAAAAAATGAGACGTGTTATTCTACCATTTTAGTCCAGAGTCTATGTTTGTTTTATTATGCAGAAACAATGAATTTAAAAAATCCTATTAGTGGAATGTCATTTAGTAAGTCAGACCATAAGGACAGATATTTTTGGTTAAGACCATCCTTTCTTTAAATCCCCACATGATTAGCAGTCTGCTCTGTTTCAGCCTAAAGCTAGACCGAGTATTTTGTTTATATTTATGGGGTGTACCCAACAGCACTCTGGGCCTTCCTGAATTTGAAAGGCATCTTCTCAGTAATGCAGATCTTATTTTAAACTCTTTCTTGTCCTCCATATAGCACAGTAATATCACATTACATTTGTGTCATTCTTGCCATTAATAAGAGCTGCAATGTTCTTGTGTTACGTGTTGGTTTTTTGCTTGTTTTTTTTCTTATAGTCAGCTGTGGAATGGCTTAGGCAGTGAAGATTGCCTACAATTTTAAATCTTAACTTCAGCTTAGAGGAGTTAAGTGACTTGCCACAGAGCAACCATTTACTAAGCATCAAGGATGGGAGTTGAATGCATCCAGGTTATCTACATTGAAGTCTAGGGACCACTCCACTAAACCACCCAATATCCTTGGCCTCAGATACCACAGAGTTTTAGATTGTCATTTACTCCAAACCATCTAATGCTTAAAATCCCACTACAACATCCAATATCTTCCTGAGCACCTAAAGTAAAGGGAATGGAGAGATCTCTCTATAAATTCTCTCCAATATAATTATGCTTTACAATGAAAGGATGGAGCCAGTTACCTTGGCTTTCAGTGAGTGGAAGGGGAGGTTGTTACCTCAGTAACTTATTAAAGAAATAATTCTGATGCAGGGCTTCAGATTTATGCTTATTCTGGTAATTTAACAAATATTTATTGACCACTCATTGTGTGTCCGGAGGTGTAAATAAGATAGACAAATCCTCTACAAAAGGAGGAAAAAACAGACAATAGGTATGCATGTCTCATGAGTAAAATAATTTTCAGTTTTTTCCAATACTGTATACCCAGATCCTTAAAACCGTTCCTAAAACATAATGGGTGCCTGATAAATATTTATAGAATGGATGAATGAGATAATTTCAGATGCTTTTAAGAGTTATGGGAAAAAATTGAATGGTGTAATGGAGCACAGAGTGACTTGGCACAGGAAGCTACTTTATACTGAGTGGTTGGGGAAGGATCTCTGAGAAGAGAGTGTTGGAATCCTTTGTCACCTGATTGTAGTACAGTCATTGATCATTTTTGAGAAAACTGCTTCAGAAACAACCATTGAGAAAACTCCTGAGCCAGGAGCCCTATTTATACTTAGAGATCATAAGGAACCCTGGAACACCCTTTCTTGTTCCCTGGGGTAGAATGTCAGGAGTGAACACTAAACCTCACTGGCAGTCTCTTGTTAATGTTTTCCATCACCAAGGGGCTAAATGGATATTTATTTTTAAGCAGTAGGTTGTAGGCTTGATAATGTACCTTAATTCAAGTTAATTTTATATTAACCTTCATGGGCAGAATAAAAATGGCTTTTAGAAAGTATATATTGATTAACAAAATTCTAGTAGTTACCATAACCCAGAATTTAGCCCTTAGAAAATAAAGTGATAGAGGTTTACTAAGCAGATAATATCAACACTGTGTCATTTCTTCTTTGGGCTTAAATATGGGGTTGACCATTAAAATACCAATGATTTGATACGCATGGTTTAACGGGAAAGTATATGCATAAAGTCAGATAGATATGAATCTGAATGCTAGCTCTGCTACTTACCTATGTAAGTTATTTGAGGTCCACCACCTCAGAGTTCCCATCTTCACAATGATCATGATAATAACATGGGTTAGCTGTTGCAGGAATTAGAGACAAATGGCAGATATTAGTACTATCATTATTACTACGGATTCACCTTGCAGTCATTTGCAAATTCTCTTACGCCACTTCTATGGGCAATGACGTGAAAACAAGATCAGTGATTATCAATATATACTCCTTGGTACTCTCTTAACCAAAATGAGCCACTAACTGATTAAAAAATGGAAATCCTTTCTTTGATTTTTATGAGCAAAGTAATTCCATAGACTTTCATCTTCAGATGTGACCAAGCATAATTACTTTTTTTTTAAGTGCCATCGAGTCGATTCCAACTCATAGTGACCTTTGGTATAACAGAACAAAACGTTGCCCAGTCTTGTGTCATCCTCACAGTCATTGCTGTTTGAGCGCATTGTTGAAGCCACTGTGTCAATCCATCTCATTGAGGGTCTCTCTCTTTTTCACTCATCCTCTGCTTTACCAAACATGACGTCCTTTTTCAGTGATTGGTCCTTCTTGATGGCGTGTCCAAAGTAAACTAGACAAAGTCTCACCATCCTCGTTTTAAGATATTACTAGTAACATACTAAGTGACTTATTAAGAGCTAATATAGGTAATATAGTCTTATATTTTACTGAGAATTCTAATTTAATTTTCTGCTAAGAAGCTTAACTGCTAATCAATGCTTTGACAGTGTTGCAAGATTCCTATTGCACATACAGATATGTACATTGCTGGAACTGTAATTTTCAATGTCAATTATTGTAATTTTCAATAATTATAGTTTGTTATCAGTACATTCATAGCATTATCTTGAATTGATCATGGTTTTCAGTTGTAGCTATTCTCGATTTTTTAAATGTAAATTATTGTCAATTTACCTTTTGAATTTATTATGGCTTTATGATTATCTCTTTCGTAATTGGCGATTAAGATTTACATCTCCAGGCCTATTGTTTTCAATAATTAGATTTTTAAGTTCAGCTATGAACCATCCCTATCCCTTGTTTTAGACTGGGTTCCTCAGAAGCAAAACTTTGTAGGAGTTCTTTCTTAAAGTGATTTGTTAGGAAGTGTTTCCAGGAAAAATGTGGGAGTGGGGAATGAGACCAGGAAGAGAAAAGGGTAACCCACTCATTGACACACCCTTCCACATACCTGCAATTTTTTCATCTAACTTATTGATTCCACAGGCACTCTTGTCATTTTAGCTTCGAAAATAACTAGTACCTTAAGTCCCACAGCAGATTTCTCAGATTGCTGGAGGAGTAATCTTTAATGGCCTTTCACTGATTTCCCTTGTGCCCAAAGCAGGAAGAGGCATGAGGATTGAGCACAAGTGAATGAGAAAAAAAGCACAAGACCAAGAGGGTTTATAAAATTCATATGTTGGTAACAGAAAGACATTAGATTCTCTTTCACACAGTTGGCAGACCCCCAAAGCTCTCCTGCTTATTTTTTGCCTTTCGAAACCCCAGTACTCCATTTACAAAAGAAATTATTTTAATCTGGGCTGTTTGGGAGTATGGTGTAGTTGTCCTGGTCATATTCCAGTCAAGATAATTATATCTTCTCTTCTCCAGACTCCCTGTTGCTTATATTCCAAGTGACATTCTTCTTTCCTTTTTAACAAACTGCTCTTTAAGGCATCGCTGTAAGGTTATAAGCAGCTGGAGAGAGCTACCCCGGAGAAAGCTGTGTATCAGTGGTAGGTGAGCTGGTCCCAGTATAATTTGTCTATCAACTTGTTCAATTTTTAAAACATTTGGGATATTTCAGGAAGGAAAGCCTGGAGAATCCTATTATTACTCCTAGAAGCTCAGTAGATTTGAAGCACTACTCTAATTAGAATGGAGATAACACCAATAATTGAAAAGTGGTAGACCTTTGCAGAGAGGATGGTTAACCTATAATAAAGCTAAGCTTTAATTGTTAGATTGTCAAAGATACTATATCTCTACGCAGTATTAGGAGTCCCTGGGTTGTGAAAATGGTTTAATGTGCTTGACTGCTATCTGAAGGGCTGGAAGTTTGAATCCACCCAGAAGCACCTTGGAAGAAAGGCCTGGTAATCCACTTCTGAAGAATCAACCATTGAAAACCCTATAAAGCACAGTTCCGCTCTGACCCACGCAGAGTCATGAGCTGATTAAATGGCTACTGGTATGCAGTGTTAAACATTTCAAAGCTAAGCAAGGTGGGCATTGAAATAGTAACCAAATCTCCCCAAAAGTTTAACTAAAAGCAAATGTGTATCTGAATAAACTCAAAACAGTCTTGCTTTTTGTGAAGAACACTCCACTGTGGGTGGAGCTAACAGAATTCAGACGAAATTATTTAAGAGGAAACACATTCTGATTGGTCTCCTCCATTAGAAGGTAAAGAAGAGTCCTTTACCATCTAAATGATTAAATTCCTCATTTTTTAAAGAAAAAAAAAATCACCTGATTACCTTGTAATCTTCTGGTTTATATTTGTACTTCTTCCTGCAGTACTTTATAGGGACACTGCCTTACCTAGAATAAGTTCAGTAAATTTGGTTGAGAAAACGGAGGTAAAATATTTGAAGAATATTGAATTTCAGAAGAAAATATGTGACTTCTTCAAAGAAAGGTGTTTAGATTTACCACTTCTAACATTACAAACCACTGCGGGAAAAGAAAATAAAGTCCCTTTTCTATTTGTAGCAAGGATGTGATAGGAAAAGAATTTCAGAAGCACAATTATATTCACTGTTGTTAGAGAAATCATTCACACTCTCCAGACATTTCCTAGTAGTCGTGGTCTTCCAGAGATCCTAAAGAAGCATGGAGAAGACAGAAACCCATCTGGTTTATAGACCTTTAGCATAAATTATACCCTTTTGATGCTCATCAATGTTACTGGAACACAGGCTGGGATGTCAAAGATGGAACCATTTCCCCAAACTTTTATAGACTAAGGTCTTTTTCAATTTCTGTATATTTTCTCCAGTCCACACCCAATTTGTTCCTCCCTCCACTGCCATGACCATCACCACAAAAAAAAAAAAAAACAGCCCATACCTCATAATAAATAATTAGGACTGCTCACTGGAAAATCCAAAGTGGTCAATTCCAGGTTATTCTTTGGGGGATCCACCGCACGTCCTCTTCTTCTGACACACAACACCTCTAATTCATCTGTTTGAGTTCCAGAGGCATCTGGATATTTGCAACTCTTGGACCCAGGTTTTACAAATCCTTTGGTCAAGATAGGGAAGGTATGAATGTTTCTTTGCTGATCCATAGCTGTATACCAAGACAAAATGCATCTAAGGGCCCTTCTCCTTGAAGAGATGATGTTAGAAAAGACTTTGAATCAGAAAATCAAGGGGGCAAAGAAAGTCCAAAGGCAGGTTTCAGAAACTTCTTTTCCTTAAATTGGTTTACAGTTATTGTTGTCGTTAGCTGCCATCTAGTCCCCATGCACAGCCGAACTAAATACTGCCTGGTCCTACACCACCCATATGATTGGTTATGGATTGAATTGTTGTGATCCATAGGGTTTTCATTGGCTGATTTTTTGGACATAGACTGCCAGGCCTTTATTCCTAGCTTATCTCAGTCTAGAATCCTCTACTTCCAGATGCTTGGTGTCTGCACATGAGGTGTATTGGCTGGGAATCGAAGTTGGGTCTCCCACAGGGAAGGGAAGAATTCACCACTGAACCACCGCTCTCCCCAAATCCCCCCTAATTCTATATTAGTATTAGGACTTATTGACAATTATTTCTAACTTATGAATGAGAAAGAGTCCTGGTGGCACAGTGGTTAAGAGCTCAGCTGCTAACCGAAAGGTCGGCAGTTCAAAATCCACCAGCCACTCCTTGGAAACCTTATGGGGCAGAGAAAACCAAGGCTTATAAAAGTGAACTTACTCAGTTCACCCAGCCAGCAAGTGTTGGAATCAAGGTAAAATCCAAGTCAATCTAACCCCAAATTGCACGCTCTCTCCATAGTCTGTGTGATGAATAATCTAATGGACATAACCTTATTATAAAATGCACTTTGCTAATGCAGATTGAGTTCTATTAGAAGCCGAAATGAATAAAATGGCTTATCACAGGCATTATGAGACAGCTGGTGGCACCAAATATTTCAGGGTTCACTATGTAAGACCTGATTACCTCAGTCATCTTATTGTATGTGTGAAAGATAAGATCCTTCTCTCTTTCCTGACTCCAGGTGTACTTCTTTCAATTCTAAAATACACGCACTTTACTGTTAATTTATGTATATTAATCATAATGTTTTATTAGCCTTCTAAGTCCACCTTTTTTTTTTCCTTTTTGTCTGTAAATACATGTAAGATGTTCTTTGAATGTCTCCGTAGGCTTCAGTGAACCATGTTGAGACAATACTCACACATGTGTTGAGTATTTGGTGGGATTATGATAATCTAAAAGGAGCTCTAGTGGCAAAATGGTTAAGCACTCAGCTGCTAACTGAAAGGATGGCAGTTCAAACCCACCAGAAAAAAAAAAAAAAAAAGACCTGGTGATCTGCTCCAATAAAGATTTCAGCTTAGGAAACCCAATGGGGCAGTTCTACTCTGTTCTCTATGGCAGTTATGAGTCAGTATCTACTAGACAGCACACAACATAACACAGTTATTTTGAGATAACCACATTTTTATCATTATTATAGAAAGGCTTAATGGCTAGATTTCTAGACTAACTCTCATACTTTACAGGTGAAGAAAGAAAGGCCCATGAGTTTAGGGACCTTTAGGTGCTAAAGGTCATTAGTGACAAAGCCAAACCCAGGACTTTTGGTTGTCGGTTCAATGCTTTCTCAGGTCTGAATTTTCAACTCTGATTTTATTTTATGATTAACTAGTTATCTGTGCAACATGATCATGACTTATTCTTTGTTTAAACTGTATGTGTAAAGCTAGGTTTGCAGCAGATAAATCAAGTGAACCTGAAGCATTTGACATCAGGGACAATGTCTGCTTTATCTTTCATCCTCAGTACCTGGCACATAGCAAATACTCAAAAGTAAATATGTTGAAGAAACAAGTGGGTTTATAAATAAAGAGTATTCTACATATACATACATATATATGTATGTGTATATGTATACATATATATGTATATTTTTAATTACCATAGAGTAAATTGACTTTTTTATGGTGTATAGTTCCATGAATTTTGACACATGTATAGATTTGTGTAATCAAAACCTTTGTTCCACTTTCTTCTGGCCTCTTTAGTTTCTGATGACAAATCCACAGTCATTTGAAATTTGTTCTCCTAAAAAAAAAAAAAAATTTTTTTTTTTTTTTTTTTATAGGTAATAGGAGGCCTGTTGGCGCAGTGGGTTAAGTGCTTGGCTCCTAACCAAATGGTCGGTGCTTCAAATCCACCAGTTGCTCCATAGGAAAAAGATGTGGCAGTCTGCTTCCATAAAGATTTACAGCCTTGGAAACCCTATGGGGCAGTTCTACTCCATCCTATAGGGTCGCTATGAGTCTATGAGTCAGAATTGACTTGACTGCAGTGAGCCTGGTGTTTTATAAGTAATTTGTCTTTTTTTTTTTTTTCTGTCTGCCTTCAAGACTTTTCTTTAGATTTTAGCAGTTTGATTATAAGGTATCTGGTATGGATTCCTTTCAATGTATTCTCTTTGGGGTTCACTGACCTTGTTGAATCTGTAAACTTATTCTTTCACCATGATTGGGAAGTTTTCAGACTTTTTTCTTCGTTTTTTTTTTTTTTTTTCCCTGTACTACATGTTGCTCTCCTCGTTCTGGAACTCTGATGACACAAATGTTTGTCCATTTGTTATTGTCTCATAGGTTCTGTTCTTTTTTTCTTCAATCTTTTTGTATTTGTTGTTCCGATTGGATAATTTCTGAATCTATCTACTTCTTTCTGTTATCTCCATTCTATTATTAAGTCCATAGACTTTTGTATCAATCAGCTCTAAAATTTCTATGTGGTTCTTCTTTATGTCTTATATCTTCTATTCTTTGCTGAGATAGTGTTTCCATTCATTTTAAGAGTAATCATCCTTTGCATGGGGGGGCATTTTATAATAGCTTCTTTAAAGTCTTTGTCAGATAATCCTCAATATTTATGTCATAGCAACGTTGGCATCTGTTCATTGTCTCTTCCCAAGAGAGTTGAGATTTTCCTAGTTCTTTATATACCAGCTAATTCTGGATTGTGTCCTGGACATTTTGAATACTATGTTAGGAGATTCTTGGTCTTGTTTAAATCCTATAAAAGACGTTTATAGTTTGTTTTGACAGGTAATCAAATTGGGTTCAGATTGTAAGTACTGACTAGCCGTCTGTGGTTTGTGATCTTAATCTGAGCTCTGTTTTCAAAGCCTTTGTCATGTTATTAAGGTCTGTTCTGCATGTCTGCTATGCAGTGGTCAATCTAGGCCCTGGGTGGTTTATCTCTTAGTTTAGTTCTCAGATTTTTTGATATGCTATTTAGAGTAAAATCCATACATACGTAGATCAGGGTGACCCCAAGATTCATAAACAACTTTGTGGGGTTGTTTCCCAAACTCCCTCCTCTCTGCAATCTTCCTCATACTTTCTGTTTCCGTGGGGCTCCTTGTTTTGATCCTTGATGAGAAAAATAAGGCCGGGGCTTTAGTCACTCCATTCTACCTCACACTTTCCACAACTGCAGCCATTTCTGAGGACAACTAGCGTGAGAACAGAGAGAAAACGAGTGTTCTACTTTTAACAGTTACAAAGTTAGAGTAAGTGTCTCTAAACATGTCTTTTAACAAAAGCTTTCCTTTTACAAAGTTATTTTACAAATGCTTAGTCAAAATAAAGTGCTCTCACCTAAAATTAAAAGAATATATTTCATATTCAGCTATCGAAAAAACTAAACAAAACACACTTTAATCAAGTGAATTCTGACTCATAGTGACCCTATAGGACAGAGTAGAACTGCCCCCAAAGGTTTCTAAAGCTGTAGATCTTTATGGAAGCAGACTGCCACATCTTTCTCCCATGCAGTAGCTGGTGGGTTCAAACCTCCAACCTTCTGGTTTACAGCGGAGCACTTAACCCCTGTGCCACCAGCGCTCCTGATTCAATTAACCCAAATGTTAATAAGAAGTTTCTTCATTTACAGATATTTGGTGATGATAAATGTCTTCAGTGAACTTTGTTAAGACTTCTTTTTCTATGTCTAAATCTGTGATTTTTCCAATATTAAAATGAGCCTAAGTTGATTCTAAAATGAAAGAACAGACAGAAGTTCAAGTGGGTTGTAAACTTGGCAAAAATATGTTCTACCAAGAAAAAAAAGTCTCGAAATCTGTTACTATGCATGCATCTTCTGGTTTTCCTTACAAGACCAAAGTCCAGAAAAAAGAATCACAACACTGCATAAAGAAATGAAATCTATTTTGTATGATTAAAGATATTGAAAATGTTTTGTCTGAAATCAAGCCAACCATATGACTCCTTCCGAAAAGTCATTTTGAAATAAGATACCTAGTAACCATAATTATGCTTTAAGTTTAAGTGTGTAACCTTATGTTCTGAACACTGTCATCGATAATGTTTTTTATTGCCATTACTAATCTGGTGCTACTAAGTAGAAATAAGCTTTTCTAAGACATTTTTGTTTGCATTTTATTATTTATAGGCTCATGAATGCCGCTTCTACATTATGCTTCCTGTTGATATCATGAATATTGCAATTCATGTGTAAAACATCTTTAGCTGATTTTTCTTTCCCGCTCTAATTGGTGTTCACAATTTCTCTTCTGATCAGTTTTTAGTATTTTCAACCCTAAGCCATGTTCTAAAGGAGGAGTTATTGCTGCTGGGGCCCAGATAAACAGACTTAGTTTTGAATGTCCCCAGAAATATTTTTTATAAGGCATTTTTACTCATTATAAGGGCTACGGAACCTTCTCAGAGTTCATCCTTGGAACATTAGACTCGGAACTTCTAGAGAAGAGAGGCACCATCTTATTCACTATTCTATTCCCTGCATCTAGCGAGCTGCTTAACACACAGTAGGCACCCAATAGATAAGTATTTGTGAAAAGAATGAAGAAATATAACAAGCTTTCTTTCAGAATCAGCTTGAAGAGTAACCAGTGGTTTTTGTTTTGTTTTGTTTTGTTTTTAATTTCATTGCTTAAAGAGGTATGCCTTGTGAATTATGCACCTCTAAAACACATATGTTGATGAAGGTTGTATTCAGGTAATTATCATTGCTATAATTTTTTTTTATCAAATTAAGCTGAGAGGTAGTCCTGGTATTTTTCATTACCATCTATTTTATATTTTATCCTGAATGTGTAGCTTATTCACTTGATGAGATCTTCCAAGACTGGGACTGTGTCTTTCACCTCTGCCCATTGTCTACCCAGTACCTGGCTCAGAGCAGTCACTCTTTAAATGGTTGTTATTAAAGGATTGAATGAGAATACATAAAATAATTTTTAACAGAATTTAAAATAACTTTAAAGCAGTAAAGATTAATTTTTAATGCCAAAAAAGTGACATTTAAGACATTTCTTAGAAAATCATAAAAATGCAGGTGAACTGGACAAAGAGATGAATGTGATTAAATATGAGAGAGATGGAGGGCAATGTTCCAATTCTCTGGCTAAGTGTTTTATATTACCTTATTTAATCCTTACTTATGTCTTGTTTCTCAATTCTTATTGCTTATTATTAGCTGCTAGTAATGCTGAACTGATAACGTTTCTGTGGCTGAATCAGAACTCAGCAGAAAAGTCTGTCATGGACAATTAATGATGCCTTTTTTCATAATGGGGGGGATCAAATGTGATGCATATTTACTACATCAATCACAGTAATAAAAGTAAAGAAAATAAAAGTAGATAACAAAAAATTACAAAAATAAGACCAAATGCGTATCTAATTAAAATAGTTATATGTGAAATAAATGGATCTAACAAAGAAAGAGATTCAAATGTCCTTCAAAAATTGTATCCACATTTAAAATAAAGAATCGAAAAAAGTTACAAGTAAAATGAATGGGCAAAAATATACCAAAAAGAATGCTAATACAAACCAAAAAGAGTAAAATTCAAGCAAAAAAAAATTGTGCATACAAAAATTATGAGATAAGGCCAAAGTTATTACAAGAGGCAGAAACATAGTCTTTTCCCCTTTAGAAAGTATAGAATGAAAATAAATTCATTATTTGACTAATGACATTAGAAAAGTAATAAAAATATATAAATACATGACCATTAAGTCAAGAAGTAGGAATCCTTAATTATCAACAAGTACTGAAGAAATTAAAAGTTGCCAAACAATTTTATCTTTTAAGATGCACGATTGTCAGTAGTTTATGAGCTCTTTTAAAATGTTAAAGTGATAATATTTACGCTTTATAAGCTGCTTGAGTGCATAGAAATGAAACAGAAACCTAACCAATTATTTCTTTAAAGAAGCAGCACAATTGTGATATTAAAACCTGAAAAAAATTCACATGCTCACAAACATACACACACGCACACACACACACACAAATTATAAACTAAACTAATAATCCAATCTCATTTATTCAATCAAATAACCAAACATTTACATAACAAGAAAGCATCTTTCCCCTCTCCAATTGATAAACGTTAAAATTTTTGTCGTTGAAACTGTAGTAACATGCGTACTCTCAAAAATTTTGTTAACAGCTGTGTGAACTGTTAGAACTTTCTTAGAAAAAAGAATGGGGGCTGTTTCTCTAGCCATAAAATCCTTTAAGCCTATTCTAGTTCTATACTTATTAAGTCTATTTTAATTAAGATGTCACAAAAATACATGCTTAAGGGTACTCACGCCATTACTGTTTATATTAGCAATAAATTGGAACCTATAAAGATCCAACAATATGGTATTGGCTAAATTAATTGTACACCATTTTACAATGTATTTTTAAAGAGCATTTAAAGATAAAATTTACAACATATTATTTGAAAATAAGCAAGATACAAAATGTGCGGGGTATGATTATTATTTTACAAAACATACATACACATGCACACAAAGAAAATATCCTGGACTGAAATGCATGGAGATAGTAATTTTTTCTACATGGATAAATTAGAGTTTATTTTTATCTTCTTATTTATACTTTTTGTTTTCCAAATTTTCTTTACTACCATGCATTATTTTTATAATGCTGAAAAACAATTAGTGGTATGAAATTAAGTTTATTCAGAGAAGTATCTCTTTTTTTTTTAATGATGAAGAGAAATTTTTCTAAAAGAAAGAAAGAAAAAGAACTCTCAGCCTATAAGAGCTTGAAACAAAAATGTCAGCAGGGGGCTACTGAAAGGTGTCAAAATGTTATGTAGAAATCTATATAGGGCAGAAAGTCCTCTCCCTAAGTCTCCTGACAAGGAAGGAAAAAGAAATTTGCTCGTAAGTATTTTTCACAGTGTGAATATTTTCGGCCTTAGTTCAGGTCTATGATCAGAGTTAACATACATATAAGCTTCCTGAGGGCAAGTACTTCTGTTGACACTGTCTGTGGATTATCTGGAACAGGGCAGCACCCATAGGTGCCCGATGAATATTTTTAAAGTGAATGAATGAAGGTTTTCAGTACTACAACACCCGGCTCTGTCTCCACAGCCTGTTCTATTCAGAATATTAACAATGACTTGGCCATGCAGCATGAATGTTTATCACAGCTATACCATATTTTACACAAATAACGTGCACCTTCCACATTTTTTTTTTTCCGCATTTGTATGTCAACTGCTCCCTCCCCCTGGGAGATATTTGTGTAAGCACAGCTATGCCAATTTTTTTTCACATGTAGCTCTAAAAAAAAAAAAATAGCATAGCATGTTTACAAAAATACCTTACGCGGGGGGGGAAGCGGTTGGCAAACAGATGTAGAGGATGTGTGTTATTTGCATAAAATACAGTACGTAACAGAAATATTCAGATTGAAAACCAAAATTATCTTTGACAAGCTGAAACATATAGTCCAAATTATGTAAATCAAATTCACAAGGATATTACCAAGTCATTTATTTAGGTTTCAAAACATTTCTTTCTTTCTTTTTTTTTTTTATTGTACTTTAGATGAAGGTTTACAGAGCAAACTAGCTTGTCATTAAACAATTAATACACATATTGGTTTGTGACATTGGTTGCCAACCCCACAACATGTCAGCACTCTCCCCTTCTTGACCTTGGGTTCCCCATTACCAGCTTTACCAGCTTTCCTATCCTCTCCTGCCTTCTCATCCTTGCCCCTGTGCCAGTATCTTCATTTAATCTGGCCAAAACATTTATTTCTTGATTTCAAAGTAAAAACTAATCATATGAATAGAATCCAACACTGTGACACAACTTCTGACTAAGCTAACACACCCTTAGGCTGTATGTATAGAAGTGAAATACCCAGACGAGGAAAAAGCCAGTCCTCTTCTCTTCCATGCTGGTCAAAACAAATCTCAATTATTGAATCTAGTTCTGAGTGCCAGATTTTACAGCAAACATCTAAATAAGATCATATTAAAATAAATAAGAACATATTAAAAAGTACAAGTCCAAGAACACAAATGACCTGGAAACCCTGCCATGTGAGGGTTGATTCAAAGGATCAGGGGAGAGTCAGCCTGAGACAAAGAGGCCTACAAAATATAAGAGAGCTATCTTGAGGAAAACGGGTTAGATATATTCAGTAATTCTTCCAAGGAGCATAACTATGACCAATAGATGGAAAATGCTAAAGTAGATTTGCCTCAATATAAAGAAGCATTTTCTAAAAGGTATGATACACTCTGACTACATATGCATAAGTCTGTCAGTTTGTTGTACTGTGGTGGCTTCTGTGTTGCCATGAAGGTGGAAGCTATGCTACCGATATCTCAAATACCACTAGTGTTACCCATGGTAAACAGGTTTCAGTGGCGCTTCTAGACTAAGACAAACTAGGAGAAAGGCCTGGCAATCTACTTGCAAAACTTAGCCAATGAAAACCTCATGAATAACCACAGTACATTGTCCAATTCATAACAAATTATGGATAACATTGTGAAGAATGGTAACTCCAGAACACTTAATTGTGCTTAAGGGGAACCTATACATAGATCAAGAGGCAGTCATTCAAATAGAATAAGGGTATACCTCATGATTCAAAATTAGAAAAGTGTGCGGCAGGGTTGTATTCTCTCACATTACTTATTCAGTTTGTGCACTGAACAAATAATCTGAAAAGCTGCGCTATGCGAAGAACACAGCATCAGGAATGGAGGGAGGCTCATTAATAAACTGCAATATGCAGATGACACAACCTTGCTTGCCAAAAGTGAAGGTGACTTGAAGCACTCACTGATGAAGGTAAAAGACCATAGCCTTCAGTATGGATTACACCTCAACATAAAGAAAACTAAAATCCTTACAACTGGACCAATAAACAACATCATGATAAATGGTAAAGAAATTGAAGTGGTCAAGGATTTAATTCGTCTTGGATCAACAATCAATGCCTTGGAAGCAGCTGTCAAAAAATCAAATGATGTACTGCTTTGGGCAAATTTCCTGCAAAAGACCTTTCTAAAGTGTTAAAAAAGCAAAGATGTCAACTTTGACAGCTAAGTGGCACCTGGCCCTAGCCATGGTATTTTTAGTTGTCTTATATGCATGAGAAAGCTGGGCAATGAAAAAGGGAGACCCAAGAGAAATTGATACAATCTAATTGTAGTGCTGGCAAAGAATATTGAATTTTAGGACTGCCTAAAGAATGAACAAATCTGTCTTGGAAGAAGTACAGCTAGAATGCTCCATAGAAGCAAGGATGGTGAGACTTCATCTCACTTACTTTGGACACTTTATCAGAAAGGACCAATCACTGGAGAAAGATATCATGCATGGTAAAGTAGACGGTCAGCAAAAAAGAAGGAGATCCTCCATGAGATGGATTGACACAGTAGTTGCAACGTAGCAATGATTGTGAAGATGAGCCCCTCAGGTTGGAAGGAAATCAAAAGATGACTGGGGAAGAGCTGCCTCCTCAAAGCAGAGCTGACCTTAATGACATGGATGGAGCTGAGCTTTCGGGACCTTCATTTGCTGATGTGGAACAGCTGAAAATGAGAAGAAACAGCTGCAAACATCAATTAATAATCAGAAAGTGTAATGTATGAAGTATGAATCTAGGTAAATTGGAAGTCATCAAAAATGAAATGGAAAGCATAAACATTGATATCCTAGGCATTAGTGAGCTGAAATGGACTGGTATTGGTCATTTTGAATTGGACAGTCATATTGTCTACTATGCCAGGAATGACAACTCGAAGAGGAATGGCATTACGGTCATTGTCAGAAAGAACATTTCAAGATCTATCCTGAAGTACAGTGCTGTCAGTGATAGGATACTATGCATACGCCTACAAGGAAGACCAGTTAATAAGACTATTTATTATTCAAATTTGCACACCAACCACTAAGGCCAACAATGAAGAAATTGAAGATTTTTACCAACTTCTATGGTCTGAAATTGATCAAACATGCAATCAGGATGCATTGATAATTACTGGAGATTGGAACGTGAAAGTTGGAAACAAAGAAGAAGGATCAGTGGTTGGAAAATATGGCCTTGGTGATAGAAATGATGCCAGAGATCACATGATAGAATTTTCCAAAACCAACGACTTCTTCATTGCAAATACCTTTTTTCACCAACGTAAACAGTGACTATACACGTGAGCCTCACCAGACAGAATGTACAGGAATCAAATCAACTACATCTGTGGGAAGAGACATGGAAAATTTCAATATCATCAGTCTGAGCAAGGCCAGGGGCCGACTGTGGAACTGACCATCAATTGCTCATATGCAAGATCAAGCTGAAGAAAATTAGAACAAGTCCACGAGAGCCAAAGTACAACCTTAAGTATTTCTCACCTGAATTTACAGACCATCTCCAGAATAAATTGGACGCATTGAATACTAATGACCAAAGACCAGACAAGTTGTGGAATGATATCAATGACATCATACATGAAGAAAATAAGAGGCCATTAAAAAGACAGCAATGAAAGACCAAAATGGATGTCAGAAGAGACTTTGAAACTTGCTCTTGAACATTGAGTAGCTAAAGTGAATGAAAGAAATGATGAAGTAAAAGCACTTAACAGAAGGTTTCAAAGGGCAGCTCGAGAAGACAAAGTATTATATGACATTTGCAAAGACTTGGTGATAGAAAACCAAAGGGAAAGAGCACTCTCTGCATTCTCAAGCTGAAAGAACTGAAGAGAAAATTCAAGCCTCAAGTTGCAATATTAAAGAATTCTATGGGGAAAATAGTAAACGATATAGGAAGCATCAGAAGAAGATGGAAGGAACACACAGAGTCATTATACAAAAAGAATGGGTCAACATTCAACCATTTCAGGAGGCACCATGTGAGCAGGAACCAATGGTACTGAAGGAAGAAATGCAAGCTGCACTGAAGGCGTTGTCAAAAAACAAGGCTCCAGTAGTTGAAGGAATAGCAATTGAGATGTTTCAACAAATGGTTGCAGCACTGGAAGTGCTCACTCATCTATGCCAGGAAATTTGGAAGACAGCTACCTGGCCAACCGACTGGAAGAGATCCATATTTATGCCTATTTCCATGAAAGATGATCCCACCTAATGCGAAAATTATCGAACAATATCATTAATATCACAAGCAAGTAAAATTTTGCTGAAGAGCATTCAAAAGCAGCTGCAGCAGCAAATCAATAGGGAACTGCCAGAAAATCAAGCCAGATTCAGAAGAGGACCCAGATCCAGGGCTATCATTGCTGATGTCAGGTGGATCCTGGCTGAAAGCAGAGAATACCAGAAAGGTGTTTCCCTGTGTTTTATTGACTATGCAAAGGCATTCAACTGTGTGGATCATAACAAATTGTGGATAACATTGCAAAGAATGGGAATTCCAGACATTTAATTGTGCTCATGAGGAACCTGTACACAGATCAAGAGGCAGTTGTTCAAACAGAACAAGGGGATACCATCTGGTTTAAAGTCAGGGAAGGTGTGCGTCAGGGTTGTAGCCTTTCACTGTATCTATTCAACCTGTATGCTGAGCAAATTATCCGAGAAGCTGGAATATATGAAGAAGAACGGGACGTCAGGATTGGAGGAAGACTCATTAACAGCCTGCATTATGCAAATGACACAACCTTGTTTGCTGAAAGTGAAGAGGACTCAAAGCACTTACTGATGAAGATCAAAGACCACAGCCTTCAGTATGGATTACACCTTAACAAAAAGAAAACAAAAATCTTCACAACTGGACCAATAAGCCACATCATAATAAGCGGAGAAAAGATTGAAATTGTCAAGGATTTCATTTTACTTGGATCCACAATCAACACCCGTTGAAGCAGCAGTCAAGAAATCAAAAGACACATTGCATTGTGCAAATCTGCTGCAAAAGAACTCTAGAGTGCTGAAAAGCAAAGATGTCACCTTGAAGACTAAGGTACACTTGACCCAAGCCAAGGTGTTTTCAGTTGCCTCATATGCATGTGAAAGCAGGACAATGAATAAGGAAGACCGAAGAAGAAATGACACTTTTCAATTGTGGTGTTGGAGAAGAATATTGAATATACCATGGACTGCCAAAAGAACGAACAAATCTGTCTTGAAAAAAGTACAACCAGAATGCTCCTTAGAAGCAAGGATGTCAAGACTATATCTCATATACTTTGGACATATTGTCAGGAGGGATCATTCCCTGGAGAATGATATCATGCTTGGTAAAGCAGAGGGTCATCAAAAAAGAGGAAAAGCCTCAATGAGATGGATTGACACAGTGGCTGCAACAATAGGCTTAAGCATAACAACTACTGTGGAGATGGACAGGGCAGTGTTTCATTCTATTGTATACAGGGTCTCTATGAGTCCGAGCCAACTCAATGGCACCTAAGAACAAGATTATGGAATTTTCCACCATTGGGGGGATGGAAGAGAGAGGGACTTAGCAATGAAAGAAGTAAATAGAATTGATTAACGAAGATGGTTAACCCCAGATAATCCAGGGTTGAACTATTTCGCTTGTTCTACAAAGCTCTTGCATAAATCATACCTCTCCAGACTCCCTTTTTTTTTTTTTCTCCCTCCTCCCATTTATCTTTTCAATTCCATAGGCTTTTTTCTTTGTTTTTTTTTCCATGACCCTGTATGAACTCAGACTACATTAAATGTGAAACTGTCCCCTTAGGATTCAGAAGCTTTGATTATCAACCCAGGCCCTAAAAGCAATTAATTCTTCAGGTTGACTTTCTGATTAGTTTTAGCTGTTCTATTGGCAAGGCCCTGGCTCTTTGGGTTCTGTGGTCGGTATAATGCTGCCATCTGGTGATTTTTCTGACAAAGTGCTGAGGCATCCACCTCCTCCCAGGCAAAAATGTTTGCAAACGTATAGGCCAGGCAGGGTCCACCTGTTTGGAAGGGTAAAAGCCAACTCTGTCAGAACAGTTGTGTGCTGAAAAAGGGAATTTCTAGTAAATATCAATATTAATAATGATAATTATTGATATTTAATAATGATATTAATAGTGATGGAGGCCTAATAGATAATAATATTAACAATGATGATGTTCTGCAGCCAAAAATGATATATATAATTGTATTATCTTTTATATGTACATAAAACCTTCATATATATATTACTGGATATTATCCTCATCACAGCCCCACAAGTAAGATACTGTTAACATATTCATTCTTTTCCTCATGAAGAAACAGCCTCAGGGAGGATAGGTGGCATACCCAAGATCACACAGCTAGTAAATGGGAAGGTCAGGATCTGAACCCAACAGATCTGGCTCCACATTTTCTAGATAACCTGCCTATGGGGCCTCATTGGATCTCAGTAGAATACGTCGTGGAAAAGTTAACCACCTTGAGCCATGGGATTGTCAGGGTGGAGATAACCAACAGTCTAAAGGGTCGTGACAAACTCATGGGAGTCGTGGTGGTCGTCAAAGGGTCTCATTTTTCTAACTGGCTTGGAATAGGACCCAGCCAGCAGTGAAGGGTTTGATAAATAAGATCTAGTTAGGGGAAAAGGACTAATAAGCGTAAGGTGGGAAGTCAAGTCCTCAATCCTGTAAGTAAGAGTGAGAAGAGTCATGGCTCACTGGGCATATTAAGTGCCTAGGGAAAATTACATTGGAGGCGATGAGGCTTCTCATGCTCTCCCAGTCTTGCCAAGATAGTTTCAGGAATTGGATGGGGCTCATCTGGGAGATAGTACTCTTCCTTTTTTCTTGCCACATGCTATATTGTCTCCCCCAATTCAAGCCTTCTCTCTTATTCTATATTAGGTGTGAGGGTGTGGGAGTGATAAAGGGTGAACATTTGTTTTGTCTGTATGCTCCATAATCCATCATAGCCATACTGGGCTAGGTGGTTGCTCATCCTTTGTCTCGTTTAAACCCTACAACCGTAAGAGAATGTTTAGAATTCGAAACTTGACTTTGAGATGATTATAGTCTAGTTGCTGGAAAAGTGCTTTATAGGCAGGTAAGATTTTTAGCCTCCTAAGTGGACTTCCTGGGTAAGTGGCCTTCCTGGGTAAGTGGTCTTCCTGGGTAAGTGGCCTTCCTGGGTAAGTGGTCTTCCTGGGTAAGTGGCTTTCCTGGGTAAGTGACCTTCCTGGGTAAGTGGCCTGCCTGGGTAAGTGCCCTTCCTATGCTTAAGTGCTCTGCTGCTACACGAAAGGTTGGTCATTCAAGTCCATTCAGTTGCTCCATGGGAGAAAGGCCTGGAGATCTGTTCTCGTCAAGATTTAAAAAAAAAAAAAATTGCCATCGAGTTGATTCTAACTCATAGTGACCCTATAGAACAGAACAGAACTGCCCATAGACTTTCCAAGGCTGTAAATCTTTATAGAAGCAAATTGCCACATCTTTCTCCTGCGGAGCAGCTGGTGGGTTCAAACGACTGACCTTTTGGTTAGCATCCGAGTACTTAACCACTGCACCACCAGGGCTCCAAGATTACAGCCTAGAAAACCCCATGGGGCAGTTCTACTCTGTCATATGTGTTCGCTATGCATGGAAATTGACTTGATGGCACCTAACAATAACAATGAAATGAAACCGTCTGTAGATCGGTCCATATTCCGACTGGCAAATCTCTCAAAATAATTTGAATGCATACCATTCAACTTCTGACTCTCAAAATAATGAGCTCTACTCCTAAGAAAGGGAGACGTGGTTGTGCAGTGGTTAAAGACTCAGCTGCTAACCAAAAGGTTGTCAGTTCAAATCCACCAGCTGATTCTTGTAAATCCTATGGGTAGTTCTACTCTGTCCTATAGGGTCACTAGGAGTCAGAATGGACTCCACAACAATGGGTTTTACTCCTAAGGAAACTATGCTCAATTCCATCCTATACCTTCATTAAAGTGAGGCTTCCAAAGCCTGATTGTTTCACAAATTCATTTAAATGAGTTTCATAATTTTCTTTTGTACTTTACACAAGTGCAGTTAGCTAAAGGTAACAGTTGCATCCCAAATGTACCTCTTTTAGAGGAAATTACTCTTCCTACCTTTGAGAGACCCTTTATGTTTGTGGATGTATATTTTCATTTAGACCAGGCTGATAAGGACCAGCCAGCATATAGACCCATGGGGCTCTAACATATTTTGTTCTAGTGCTCTAACATATAATTTAATTCTGGGGCTGTAGGAAGGGAATTAGCAAACATTTTATATGACAATTATGTACCAGAATTGCTATTGCTTAGAGATATTCTTGAAAGTTTAAATAATAATAATGTACTGCTGGGAGTCTTTCACAGTTTGCGGAACAATTCTTGCACCTAATCTCATAGAAATAGCAAGAGGACCCAAGGCTTCATCTTGCCCATCGTTCACCAAGGCTCAACCCCTCCTTGCTGAATATCTTTTGGTTCCCTAATGCTTATACAGTGAAACCTGTGAGAGCCAGAACTAGATGGGACAGCCTTGTTTTTCCAGGTCTTACAAGTTTTCCCACTTTGACAAGGTACAGTCTTATCACTTTTCTATTGCTCTCTATTAGTGGAAAATATTTGATTTGCCTTCTCTGACAGGTTTCTGCCACCTTACACAGTTCTGGCTTTCACAGGTTTTACCGCATAGTGTAGGGGTGGGGCGTGAGGAGTGAAAGTCCTCCTTGCTCTCTCCTATCCACACATTCTGCCTAGTGCAGAGGGACTTTGGGGCCAGAGTAGAAACCAGCGATGGTGACTCCTGAAGCACATGAAAGATTGCTTAGAACAGAGGACTTGGAGAGACAATTCTTGAGAAGGGCTGGCCACCTTTACAGGGTTGTTTAGAGGAAAGTTTCTAGAAACGAAAAAAATATTTTAAATTCTCCATTGAGTTGTTGAAATGCTTCTGCCATGATCATCATTTCTTTTAAACTGATAGTTGATGTAAGGAGGAAAATAGATGATTTCTAAATTTACAAAATTCTGAACAGTATTTATATTAGCTTAGTTAACTGTAACAAGGACAGTGAAGTTGCAGTCAGTGGGTTAAACATTACACAAGTTGTTGTTAGGTGCCGTGGATTGGGTTCCAACTCGTAGTGACCCTATGTATAACAGAATGAAACACTGCCCGGTCCTGTGCCATCCTCACAATCGTTGTTATACTTGAGCCCATTGTTGCAGCCACTGTGTCAATCCATCTTGTCTTCCTCTTTTTTGCTGACTGTCACAGATTGAATTGTGTCGGCCAAGAATATCTGTCAATTTGGCTGGGCCTGATTTCCAGTGCTGTGTGATTGTCTACCATTTTGTCTCTGATGTGATTTCCCTATATGTTGTAAATCCTATCACTATGATATTGATGAGATATATTAGCAGCAGTTTTTATATTGATGAGCTCTACAAGATTGGACAGTGTCTTGGGCCAGTCTCTTTTGAGAAATAGGAGAGATAAGCCAGCAGAGACAGGGGGACCTCATACCACCAAGAAAGCAGTGCCAGGAGCAGAGCACTTCCTTTGGGCCCAGGGTTCCTGCACAGACAGGTTTCTTGACCAGGGGGGAGATGGATGGATGGCAGGGACCTTCCTCCAGAGCCACAGAGATAGAGAGAGCCTTCACCTGGAGATGATGCCCTGAATTTGAACTTTTAGCCTACTAGACTGTGAAAAAATAAAAAAGTCATCCACTGTGGTATTTCTGTTGTAGCAGCACTAGACGACTAAGACACTGACCCTCTACTTTACCAAGCATGATGTCCTTCTCCGGGGACTGATCCCTCTTGATAATATGTCCAAAGTGTGTAAGACGCAGTCTCACCATCCTTGCCTCTAAGGAGAATTCTGGCTGTACTCCTTCTAAGACAGATTTGTTCATTCTTTTGGCAGTCCATGGTATATCCAATATTCTTCACCAACACCACAATTCAAAGGTGTCAATTCTTATTCCGTCTTCCTTATTCATTGTCCAGCTTTCACATGCATATGAGGCAATTGAAAACACCATGGGTTGGGTCAAGTGCACTTTAGTCTTCAAGGTGACATCTTTGCTCTCAACAATTTAAAGAGTACTTTTGCAGCAGATTTGCCCAATGCAACGTGTCTTTTGATTTCTTGACTGCAGTTTCCAAGGGCATTGATTGTGGATCCAAGTAAAATGAAATCTTTGACAACTTCAAACTTTTCTCCGTTTATTATGATGTGGCTTATTGGTCCAGTTGTGAAGATTTTTGTTTTCTTTTTGTTAAGGTGTAATCCATACTGAAGGCTGTGGTCTTTGATCTTCATCAGTAAGTGCTTTGAGTCCTCTTCACTTTCAGCAAACAAGGTTGTGTCATCTGCATAAAGCAGGCTGTTACGAAGTCTTCCTCCAATCCTGATGCCCCATTCTTCTTCATATAGTCCATCTTCTCAGACTATTTGTTCAGCATACAGATTGAATAGGTATGGTGAGAGGATACAGCCCTAATGTACACTTTTCCTGACTTTAAACCATGCAGTATCCCCTTGTTCTGTACAAACGACTGCCTGTTGATCTCTGTACAAGTTTCTCATGAGCACAATCAAGTGTTCCGGAAATCCCATTCTTCGCAATGTTATCCATAATTTGCTATGATCCACACAGTCGAATGCCTCTGCATAGTCAGTAAAACACAGGTAAACATTTTTCTGGTATTCTGTGCTTTCAGCCAGAATCCATCTGACATCAGCAATGATATCCCTGAATTTGCATTTTTTTCTGAATCCAGCTTGAATTTCTGGCAGTTACGTGTCAAAATACTGCTGCAGCCATTTTTGAACGATCTCCAGCAAAATTTTACTTGCATGTGATATTAATGATGTTATTCAATTTTTTTTTTTTTTTTTTTTATTCAATAGTTTCCATATTCATTTGGATCACCTTTCTCTGGAATAGGCATAAATATAGATCTCTTCCAGTCTGTTGGCCAGGTAGCTGTCTTCCAAATTTCTTGGCATAGATGAGTGAGCACTTCCAGTGCTGCATCCATTTGTTGAAACATCTCAGTTGGTATTCCGTCAGTTTCTGGAGCCTTGTTTTTCACCAGTGCCTTCAGTGCAGCTTGGACTTCTTCCTTCAGTATCACTGGTCCCAAATCATATGCTACCTCCTGAAATGTTTGAATGTCGACCAAGTCTTTTTGGTATAGTTACTCTGTGTGTTGATTTCATCTTCTTTTGATGCTTCCTGGGTTGTTTAATATTTTTCCTATAGAATCTGTCAATATTGCAACTTCAGGCTTGAATTTTTTCAGTTCTTTCAGCTTGAGAAATGCTGAGCGTGCTCTTCCCTTTTGATTTTCTATCTCCAGGTCTATCTACATGTCATTACAATATTTTGTCTTCTTGAACTGTCCTTTGAAATCTTCTGTTAAGCTCTTTTACTTCATCATTTCTTCCTTTCACTTAAGCTACTTGAAGTTCAAGAGCAAGTTTCAGCATCTCTTCTGACATCCATTTTGGTCTTTTCTTTCTATCCTGTCTTTTTAATGACCTCTTGCTTTCTTCACACATGATGCTCTTCCACAACTCATCTAGTCATCCACAGCTTATCTGGTCTTCGGTTCAATGAGTCAAATCTATTCTTCAGATGGTCTCTAAATTCAGGTGGGATATACTAAAGGTCATAATTCAGCTCTCGTCAACTTGTTCTAATTTTCTTTGGTTTCAACTTGAACTTGCATATGAGCAATTAATGTTCTGTTCTGCGGTTGGCCCCTGGCCTTGTTCTAACTGATGATATTGAGGTTTTCCAAGTCTCTTTCCACAGATGTAGTCTATTTGATTCCTGTGTATTCCATCTGGCAAGGTCCACGTGTATTGTCATTGTTTATGTTATAGAAAAAAGGGTATTTGCAATGAAGAAATTGTTGGTTTTACAAAATTCTATCATGCGATCTCTAGCATTGTTCTATCACCAAGCCCATATTTTTCAATTGTGGATTCTTCTTCTTTGTCTCCAACTTTCGAATTTCAATCACCAGTAACTGTCGATGCATCCTGGTTGCATGTTCAATCAATTTCAGACTATAAACATTGGTAAAAATCTTCAATTTCGTCTTTGGCCTTAGGGGTTGGTGTGTAAATTTGAATAATATTCAGATTAACTGGTCTTCCTTGTAGGCATATGGATATTATCCTATCACTGACAGCACTGTACTTTAGTCTAGATCTTGAAATGTTCTTTTTGACAATGAATGCAATGCCATTTCTCTTCAAGTAACTTACACAAGAAAGTTTCCAGTAATAATTACACAATGAGTATACACTATTTTCTCTGACAAGTAAGCAAGTATTCTGTTACCCAGATTAAAGGGTCTATAAAAATTACACATCACAGTTAAAGGAAAATCTTGCAAGCATCTCTTTTCTATACAAACTACTCAATTGTATAATAACAGGTTTCACAGGCTTTTCTAGGTCTTTGTTGTAATCCCCATTCTACGTTGTTATTATTTTTGCTTAAATAGTCGATTATCCTTTAAAATGATTTAAATAATATTAAAAACCTTGGTATTTACCCATGTGGTTACCGCTTTTCATTACTGTTCATTCCTTTGTGTAACCCCACATTTCTATCTGTTATCATTTTCCTTCTGCCTGTGGAACTTCTTTTAACTTATACTGAAGATTGGCTGGTGATGAATTCTTTCAGCTGTTGTACATCTGAAAAAGTCTTTATTTCATCTTTGTTTTTGAAAGAGATTGAATTTCACTGGGTCTTGGGGTGGGGGTTTAGAATTTTACATGGACAATTTTTTTTTCTTCCAGTATTTTAAAGATGTCTCTCCTCTACCTTCTCACGTGGATTAATTCCGATGAGAAATCTGCTCTCATCTCTATCTTTGTTCTTCTGTATGTACATAATGTATCTTTTTTTCTCTGGCTTCCTTTCAGGTTTTTCTCTCTACCATTGGTATTGCACAATTTGATTTTAAGTCTGTTGGTATAGTTTTCTACATATTTTGGGTGCTTGCGGTTTGTTTCACTTCTTGTATCTGTGGTTTATAGTTGTGTATGTGTGGTTTTGTGTGTGTGTGTGTGCTTTAAGTGAAAGTTTACAGATCAAGTCAGTCTCTCATACAAAAATTTACGTACACCTTGATATATACTCCTAGTTGCTCTCCCCGTAATGAGACAGCACACTCCTTCTCTCCACCCTGTATTCCCCATGTCCATTCAGCCAGCTTCTGTCCCTGTCTGACTTCTTATCTCGCCTCCAGGCAGGAGCCCATATAGTCTCATGTGTCTACTTGAGCCAAGAAGCTCACTCCTCACCAGTATCATTTTCTATCTTATAATCCAGTCCAATCCCTGTCGGAAGAGTTAGCTTTGGGAATGGTTCTAGTCTTGGGCTAACAGAAGGTCTGGGGACCATGACCTCCGGGGTCCTTCTGCTCTCAGTCAGATCATGAAGTCTGGTCTTTTTATGAGAATTTGAGGTCCGCATCCCATGGCTTTCTTGCCCCATCAGGGATTCTCTGTTGTGTTCCCTGTCAGGGCAGTCATCGGTTGTAGCTGGGTACCATCTAGTTCTTCTGGCCTCAGGCTGATGTAGTCTCTGATTTATGTGGCCCTTTCTGTCTCTTGGGCTCATAATTACCTTGTGTCTTTGGTGTTCTTCATTCTCCTTTGATCCACGTAGGTCGAGACCAATTGATGCATCTTAGATGGCCACTTGCTAGCATTTAAGGCCTCAGATGCTACTCACCAAAGTGGGATGCAGAATGTTTTCTTATTAGATTTTATTATGCCAGTTGACCTAGGTGTCCCCTGAAACCATGGTCCCCAAACCCCCACCCCTGCTACACTGGCCTTCGAAGCATTCGGTTTATTCAGGAAACTTCTTTGCTTTTGGTTTAGTCCAGTTGTGCTGACCTCTCCTATTTTGTGTGTTATCTTCCTCTTCACCTAAAATAGTTCTTGCCTACTATCTAATTAGTGAATAACCCTCCAGTTTATAGTTTTGATCAAATTTAAAAATTTTCTTCAAATGCCCCACCTCTTTTGGGGATTCCAGTTATCTACATAGTAGGCTGCTTGAAGTTGTTCCACGGCTCGCTAATGTTGTTTTTCATATTTTCATTCTTTTCTGTGTTTCATCTGGGATAGCTTCTATGGCTATGGCTTCCATTTCACTTATATTTCCTTCTGTAATCTCTAATCCACTATTAATCTTTTTCAGTGTAAGTTGTCACTTTCAGCTCAAAAAGTTAAATTTGGATCTTTTTTTAATCTGCCATATCTCCACTTAACATGCTTAATCTTTCCTTTAGCTTCGTGAACATACAACTATAGTCATAATAACTGTTTTTAATGTTTCGTCTGTTAATGCTAACACCTGTGTCAGTCCTAGGTCAGTTTTGATTGATTGATTTTTTTCCTCATTATGGATCATATTTTCCTGGTTCTTTGCATACCTGATATTTTTGATTGGATACCAGACATTTTGAATTTTACCTTGTGGGTGCTAGATATTATGGTATTCCTATAGATATTCTTGAGTTTAGATCTGGAACACACTTGTGTTACTTGTAAACCATTTGATTCTTTCAGGTCTGGCTTTTACACTTTGTTAGGTGAGACTAGAGCAGTGCTCACTCTAGGTCTAATTATTTCCCACCCTTGAGGTAAGACCCTTCTGAGTGCTCTGCCCACCAATGTCCTATGAATTATGAGATTTTTCAATCTGGCTGGTGGAAGCATGTACTATTCCAGGCCCTGTGTGACTTCTGGGCACTGTGCCCTCTAATCCTTTCAGGGGGTTCTTGTTCTTTCTTCAGTCGTTCGTAATTTCCTCACATGCATGATGCTGATCATTACTCAGCTTAACACTTGAGAGGGACCCCCTGCAGATCTGTAAAGTTCTCTTGATGCAGGTCTCTTTTCTCTGGTACTCTGTCCTGCAAACTCTAGCTTCCTCGGTCTCCCTGGACTCTCAGTCCTGTGTCCTCAGCTTAGGGAGCCTGCCAGTCTCCACTTGAGTTACTTCTTCCTACATCATGGCCTTTAAGCTCTCTCAAGTCAGTAAGCCAGGACAATCTTAGGCTCACATGACTTGCTCCTGTCTTAGTTGCCCGATGGCCATTGTTTTGAAAACCATTTTTTCACTTATTTTTCTAGTTTTTTTTTTTTTCAGGTGTGAGGAAAAATCTGGTCCCTGTTACACCACCAAAAGCAGAAGTCTCATTTACGGCTCTGACTAGTAGCTATTTTCTACATTTTCTCCTCGCCTGTGTAATAAAAAACTATGGCTAGTTTAAGACTTTTTTTTTTTTTTTTCTCAAAACTTAGCTCAAATTCTCTCAGTATCTTCAGGAATCAGTTATTAAAAACTTGTATCCTCTGATTTTTTAGCATTTAATTTTATTTGAGGCCAAATTGAGAGATTTGGGCTTTATAACTTTTAATGACACAAAATTAAGACTCATTCTCTTTACTTTGACCTCAAGTTGCGGTAGTTGAGATTTTGGCTGAGTGGACCACATCTGGGGTTGATGTGCCACCTCCTGTCTTTGCTCAGATGTGCGTGCAGTGAAGACTCCGGTGGGAGACAGCCTTACAGTGAGATGAGGGGCTGCCACCCTTGTTTGGGGAGCTGATCTTGAAGGATGGGCCTAGAATATCTGTCTTAGATATCTAGTGCTGCTATAACAGAAATACCACAAAAACCTGTTGCCGTCAAGTCAATTCCAACTCATAGCAACCCTATAGGACAGAGTAGAACTGCTCCATAGGGTTTCCAAGGAGCGGCTGCTGGATTTGAACTGCTGACCTTTTGGTTAGCAGCTGATCTCTTAACCACTGAGCCACCAGGGCTCCTAATACCACAAGAGGATGGCTTTAACAGAGAGAAATTTATTCTCTCACAGCCTAGTAGGCTAGAAGTCCAAATTCGGGGCATCAACTCCATGGGAAGGCTTTCTGTCTCTGTCAGCTCTGGAGGAAAGTCTTCGACATCAGTCTTCCTCTGGCCTAGGAACTTCTCCATGCAGGAACCCTGGGTCCAAAGTATGCACTCTGCTCCCGGCACTGCTTTCTTGGTGGTATGAGTTCCTCCATGTCTCTCTGCTAGCTTCTCTCTTTTATATCTCAAGAGACTGGCTTAAAACACAACCTAATCTTGCAGATTGAGTCCTGCCTCTTTAACATCACTGCTGATAATCCCACATCATTAACATCATATAGGTAGGATTTTAACACAAAGACAATCATATCAGGTGACAAAATAGTGGACAATCACACAATACTGGAAATCATGGACTAGCCAAGCTGACAGATATTTGGGAGGCGGGGGTGGGGGGGGGGACACAATTCAATCTATGACAATACCTAAGCAGAGTCTGAATTTTTTTGTGTCTGAATCCTTCTGTAGCAGTTAGTTCTTCAAGCAAAGTCAAATACCCTATTTCTTGCTCATCCAGGTATTATATCCCCAACAATTAGCTTTTTCTTTTCAATGCCCTCTTCAGACAAACATCCAGTCTTTTCTCGTATGAGAAACAAGGCTTCTCTCTCTGTTCCGTATCTTCTAAGGGAGGCTGCATCCTAACTCCCTCTCCCAGAAGATTTCTATTCTAGCTTATAGTATGTTATTGTTGTAAGCATTTCTCATTAAAGCAGAGGTGAAAAAATCCTATAATTTAATCTTTAGCAAGGTGACCTTCTAGTAGCCATCAATTTCCCCCACCCCACAATTATAACATAATAATATTGATATAAGAAGCTACAGATGGATTTAGAATTTTAAGGTGCTCATGTTTACAAAGTGGTTATCTCCCCACAATTCATATTATTCTTTCCCTGCCCAATTCCAGCCCCTCACAACTGATAAGAACATGAACCTGTAATCACACAAAGACAGTCCAACTGAAGTTAGTAATAAGAGATTCTTACCCAAAATTTGGAGCCCTGGGGACTCACTGGTCAAGAGCTTGGCTGCTAACCAAAAGATCAGCATGTTGGAATCCACCAGCTGCTCTTTGGAAACCCTATGGGGCAGTTCTACTATGTCCTACAGGATCACTATGAGTCAGAATTGGCTTGATGGCAACAGGTGTAGTCTTTTGGTTTTGATACCCAAATTTTAGTAAAAAGAAATATATATATATAAACATACGGTTAAGATCTCTGCTGCCAACTAAAAGGTCAGCAGTTTGAATCCACCAGCCACTTCCTGGAAACCCTACGGGGCAATTCTACTCTGTCCTATAGTGTCTCTGTGAGTCAGAAGTGACTCAACAGCAAGGTTTATATATATATATATATGAATATAAATGTTGATCTTTTATTTTTTTATTAGAACACCATATAAGGCAAATACGTTTTCTTCCCAATTTTCTTCCTATTTAGTTTTGAGAGAGATTAGTTCCTCCTTCTTTGTTTCTTGTTTTACTCTCACATCAGCAAACAGTGATGCAGTTTTACTTCAACTCTCTGAGAAGTGAGAAAAAAGTGTCCTTGGAATTTCTTCACTCGTTTATACTTCTGTGCAGTGGGCATTTATTGAGTATCTCCAGCATAGCAGGCACACAGAAGATTTATTCCTGGTCCTGTTGGCAGTATGTTTTCACTTTACTAAAACTCAAGGCCACTTGATTTCTTTCTGCAGGTCCTGGGGTAAACAGAGCAAACAGCTGTCAGTCTGGCAGCAGTGGGTTTCTGGAGGAGCCACCGGAACCACTGCCCCTCGAGGTAAAGTGTGCTCGAAGATTGAAATAAAACCCTTATTGCTAATCCCAAACTTCCCACTTCAGCCCTATCAGCCTCCCTGCCTCACTGACCTCACTCACTGCTAGCTTGGAAGGAAATATAAGTTTGAAGTTGCCCGTCCACAATTGGAAAGGCCCAATCAATACTTAGCAGGTACAAGTTACATGTACCCAAGAGGCAGGGAATGATGGAGTCATACTAGACAAGGTATCAGAAAGCTCATGTTTCTTTCATTTGATTTTTCTGAACAAGGAAGCTGAGCCTCATAGAGACAAGGCCCAGGCAAAGTAGTAAACCAGTGAAAAACTCAGATGACCCTCATCTCCTAACTCTTAAGTCAATCATAACTATAAGAAAACAAACAAAAATGAAAACCACTTCTGAAACCTAGTGTCTCCCCCACATTCCTGACCATTTTGCCTTTATCCTGGGTTCTTTTACAGATACCTTTCTTGCCAAGCAGCCAAAGTCCTAGTGAGAATGGGTGTGGAAAGCCCAGGGATCAGAGCCACAGCTTAGCATCATCCCAGAACTGTCAGCAAGAGTCAGACGAGTCTGATTCCAAGAGCATGGTGAGCACATCTTTTTCAAGCCAAGGCTGGAGCATCTTGGAAGAAAAGACCTCAATATCTGTGGAGGAGGAAGAGACTCAGCTTGATGCCATGGAGGGCCCACTGGAAGTGTTGATCCCAGATATGGCCATGGACAAGACCACCGCTGAGGGAGCTCACCCAGGGAAGGACATCCATCTGCGGCAGCTCCCACCAATGCCCAACTCTGAATATGAGGTTGTCAAAGATGTAGCCATTTCCAGGTATGATTGCCCTCTGGGATTTGTGGTGTCTCACATCACAGAAGTGAAAGACAAGTTTCTGAAACCAGAGGAATCTGGGGAAGTGTATGTGGAAAGCCACCACTGTGGGTCTCCAAGATCACCCGGAAGTGAACATGTTCAAGACAAGTTCCTTCATTTTGACTCTGAGGCCACAAGAGGAGAAGAAAGCAACAAACTCTTTTCTGACGTCAACAACACCGTAATGACACTAGAAAGTCCACCACAACTTTTCCGCAAGCACAGCGATGTCACATCCTATACAAAGGATCTCATTCGAACATGTGAAAAGTTCATTCCCCACCAGGGTGAACTGGCTGGAGATACGCCCCAAGCAAAGCCAAGGTGTAATGCTTTGGACGAAATATTATCTAGGGCAGAAGCTGTGATGGGAAATGTTTCTCCAAATTCTGACTCAAACACTGGCAGCTCCAGGTCCGTGACAGTCCATATGTCCTCCAATCTGATGTCAGCTGCCCAGAGTGCTGTGGCCTTAGGGACAGACTCTAAAGGATCATCTTTAGAGTGCACTATGTGTGACCCTATTACCACAACAGGACCAGGGCTGGGGACAGAAGTGAGACAGTCCAGAGATGCTTCTGTTCAGACTTATGTTTGTGAACCCAGGACCTGGCACTGTTTTTCAGCCTCAAGTAACAAGGCCTTGGTACATGGACACCAGCCCCTCAGCAAATCTGTCTCTCTAGACACAGGTTTCCCTAATACCTACTCAGTGGACACCTGCCATGGCTCACCTGTCCACTGCTGCATCTGCTGTCATCATCATCCCCACTGCCACACAGAGGGGCTAGGCCCTGACCCTGCATGCTCAGCCTGTAGACACCGCCTGGGCTCATGTAACCATCATCCGGAAGCCAAGTTCATGAAGACTTTGAAAGTCCTCCAGGACACTACAGTGAGAGAGCTATGTTACGTAAGTGTTTACCTCTGCAAAGATGGAAAGGCAGGTACACCAACAATAAACACCTCAGGGATAATGTTGGACCTTCCTTTCCAAATGTGAGATCCCAGGGCATACCTCTCTCTTTTTAATCATGAGTAAAATTTGTAGAATGCTTTGTTGTTTATGATATAGTCTCACAAATTTCTTCCTGCTTGGTGCTTCCAATCACCTTGTAAAATAAGGAAGGCAAATTTTATTATTAATTCCCATTTTACAGACGGGAAAACTAAGACAGAGCAATAAAGCCATATATCCAAGGTTATAAACATTAACACATCTGTACTTCATCTTCAGTTCTGTATAACTGAAAGTTCTCTGTCTTAAATTCACCTAGCTGTATAATTTTACGCAAGCCCTTGAGTCCCTCTGGGCCTAGTTCCTGTTTCATAAAATTAAAGAAAGGATTCATACCACTAACACAGGATTGTTTTAGGATTAAATGAGATAAAGCTTACAAAACACTCAGAACAGTGTCTGGCACATAGAAAGCTCTAGAAATGTTACTTGTGTGGGTGTTATTATCAATTTTCGCTATTATTTTTATTATTATTGTGGTTTTGAATCTAGAGCTTCTCGTGTCAAGTACAGGGACTTTCGGTCTACCGCTGCCAAGCTTATTTAAAAGAAAGATGGACACAGGGATTACTGAGGACTGAATGATTCCACCACTCTTCAACCCTTGATTAATCAACAAACATTTAATAACTCCCTTCAACCCCCACTCACCATAGTGATTCTCAAAATGAGAAATGATCTAGATCTTCAAGGGTAGCCATTGATTAAAAAATTAAGATTATCTCACACGAAATGACATGTATAGAGAGTATCTGTGGCATTTTCTATGGCACAAGTAACGTAGGACTGCGGGAGAGTGGAGAACTACAATTTACTGACCGCCTACTGTTGGCTGCCTGTTGGTTACTCTTCCATTCTTAAAATTCCACAAATGTTTATTAAGTGCCTATGCTGATCACTTTGTTAACTTTTTTTAATTTTCATTTTCATCTAGAACATAAATATTTATTGAGTCATTGCAACGTGCCAAGTTTTCCCTCTTTTAGAAACGAAGAAACTAGAACTGAGAGAATTTAGGTAATTTTCCCAATGTCACCCAACTACTAAGTGGTAGGTCCAGATTCAAATTCAAATATGGCCGACACAAATTCCTGGAAAATGCACTCCAGGCAAAGATATGTCCACCTTTAAAATATCTAAATCTATATAAAATGCAATACTAACAATAGAAGTGACTGTTTGAAAGATAAAGCAAGTTACCACATGGTCCTTCAATATATGGAAACTTACATAAATACAGTGAAGGGTGTTGTTTAGCATAGGGACCAAAGACTAAACCTGGGCCAGCTCCAGGCATGATGAAAGATACTGAGTGGAGGCCCAAACTCTCCCCATTCCTCCTGCCTAATGTCGAGAGGGGGCCTTGTGCTCTTTTCACAACACTAACGTTTCTAGACAAGAGAAAGCATTTCATGTGCTCACTTAATTAAAAGTACAAAAGAACTCTTTATATTCATATCAGCAAATCATAATTTCCCAGGGCATCTGACAAAACAAAAGAAAACGTTAATACACAGAGCACTTCTTTGTAATAGTTTTTACTGCACCTACAATATAAAATCACCATTTCCCACAGATAACAAAATGAGGATATACATATTTGCTTACATACTTGCTCTGAGAATTAGGGACTCTGGTAAGGATTGTGATTTAGTTTAAGGGGAAAAAAGGTATGGACCAAGTTGCAAAACTAAGCCAATTAGCAAACTAGTTAATACATTGATGGAAAAACAAATATTTCCAGAAAAGAAAAGAAAATGTATCAGAAGATTTTTGATGCTACGAAATCCTTTTATAATGTTTATTATTTAGGTTTCAATAAAATGAAAAGCATACAAATTTTTAAAAGTAGTATGGGTCAATTCAAACTCAAAATTTTATTCATTTTGTTTTGTTTTTGTGGTATTGCACTGAGTGAGTTTTTACTGAGTGAGTTAAAGCTTATTTTAATGGACTTGGGTCAATAGAGAAGGCCTCACATTGTGTTCGGAATTTAATCCGGGCTTTACATTGGAAGAAACAGTTCAAAACATTTTTGTTTTTTTTGAGCCTATGATATCCTTTCTGAAAAGACTCATAACTGGGCTAAAATGTATTTTTTAGTATTTTCAAATGACCAAAAGATGGCAGCCTTTCAGAACCATCCATATCACTCCCTTTCACAGGAAATAAACACTATCATTTACCCCAAAGTCCGGCCCCCCCATACTTTTCATTCACAAAGAGTTACTCCAGACTAAGTACACTAAGCATGACATTCAATGTTTATAATGTTTAACCTATTTGAGCACCATGTTATCATGGCCCCTGGCCTCACTGATCCTAGAACTTTGAAGTGAATTTGAAGCAGCTGATCCGTCTTGCTTACCTTGTAAGAACCTACTAACCCAGTAGAACCACTCAAGCGGCCCACTCCTAAGGACAGATAAATTTTCCATGTGTCCAGCTACACTGTATTCCCTGCTGTGACTCAGATCTTGAGAAAAATAATAATGATAAACCAGGAGACTTGGGTTTGAAATTTGACTGCCATTTTTTGACTGTGGATAAGTTAATTAATCATTCTGTATCAAAAAACCTTATCTATAAATTAAACCCTTCCTGTCTCCAAGATCTTTTCCAGTTTTAGGAGCCCATAATTCTAGTGGCCTTTCAAGACAGATAAATTTTCCACGTGTCCAGCTACACAGTATCCCCTGCTGTGACTCAGATCTTGAGAAAAATAATAATAATAAACCAGGAGACTTGGGTTTGAAATTTGACTGCCATTTTTTGACTGAGGATAAGTTAATTAATCATTCTGTGTCAAAAAAAAACTTATCTATAAAATAAACCCTTCATGGTCTCCAAGATCTTTTCCAGTTTTAGGAGCCCATAATTCTAGTGGACTTTCTCGCACCCATGTCAGCAATAGTAATGCTTCAAACACTTCTCTAGTTCAAATCCATTCACACTGATGCAAAAAATAATTGGAGAGTTTTACTATGCAAATTATGTTTTTCAGTATAAAAATTAGGAGGACAGGATCAAAATCAAACTCTCAAAGAAAAATAAATGGAGAGTTTTCCATATAAAAATACTCCTCTTAAGAAAATATTACAAAAGATTATGACAATCCCAGCAAAGATAGTCATCATGCTGCCAGGATCTTGGCCATGTAGTTTGGGGAAAAGGGTAAGAAATCAGGCTGCCAAGAAACAGTGCTATAAGGTTAGTCTCCATGGAAGGAGGAAGAAGATGCTAAAAGGGGCCTGCCAGCTAAATCAGTTCCCTCTAAAGAGCTTCCGAGAAGCCCACTCCATCTTTTCTGCTTCCATTTCATTGGCTATCCTATCTGTAAAACGAGCTGGGAAATTTTTTTTTTTTTTTTTAGTTAGATACATTGTTGTCCCTAAGGATATTAGAGTTCAGACAATAAGGATTAAAAAAAAAAAAAAAAAAAAAAATCCGTTGCCATACAGTCAATTCTAACTCATAGCAACCCTATAGAACAGAGTAGAACAGCCTCATAGGGTTTTCAGGGAATAGCTGGTGGATTCAAACTGCTGACGTTTTGGTTAGCAGCCAAGCTCTCAACCACCGTTCGGTAAGGATAGTTAATAAAAATAGCTAGTAGGCAACTAGCCCCGGCCTCTGCCACATTGACCTGGAAGGGCTCCAAGCCCACAGGCTTGATAGAGACGGTGATAAGGGTCCAACATGTATTCATAGCACTCAAAGTCAGCTGGGTGGTGGCACTGTGGTTCTGGATCATGGATGTATTCAAAGAATGTTCCAACCTAGGCTGGAAAACAAGAGGGACAGCTGGTAAGAATTTAACAGATCATCAGAGTTCCCAGCAAATGAACTGGATTTGGGAGCAGCAAGGAGATAATGTTTAAATAGGGAACTAAACAAACAAACAAACCCCTTGCTGTTGAGTCAATTCCAACTCATAGCCACCTTATAAGACACAACAGAACTGCCCGATAGGGTTCCCAAGGCTGTAGTCTTTACAGAAGCAGACTGACACATCTTTCTCCCGTGTAGAAGTTCCCCTGATTCTTTGTTTTGAGAGCTTGTTGAGGCGATCATGGTCTGTTTCTTTATGTGACTTGATATTGACCGTTGTCTCTGAGCCATCTATAAGTTATTGTATTAGTTTATTTTATGTTTGCTTACAGTGTCATATCTTCTTACTTTATTTTGTTATGATATGCCCAAATGGGTTGCTTGAGTGAGCTAGCTTGATTATTTTCACCTTTGGAGCTCCGACGTCCTGTCCCCAGATGGCTAGAGCTGTTATCGGGTGTATCAGTCTAGGAGTCCATTTGCTCTTCTTGTATGAATTCAGCTCAGGTGTCCAGGTAGCTGATCACCAAGTGTGTGGTACATGCTGTGTCCTACAGTCTTAGAAGGACAGGGGTGATTGGTGTAGGTACCAGTATCTGGTTGCAGCTGTGGGTCACACTCTGAGCAAGGCAGGGGGCTGAGAATTGTGCCCCACATGTCCCTGAGGAAAGCATATTCCTGTTCCCTAGAGCGTACAGGTGGGTGGGTTCTGCAGATGGACCATGGACACCCAACGTTTTTGGTTGTAAGGAGTGGGAGGTACTATTATCCTTGGACCTCTGTCACAGGTGGCTGGATGAACTGAATAGAGCTACCAGTCCTCAGGCCTCTGATGTGGGTAGATGAGGACCCTGTTTAATAGGCAAAGCAATGTCAAACAACAAACACCCACCTGTCCGCCACACAGCTGAAACGGTTAGAGTCTGCCAACAAGGGCCTATTCTCCTGAAATAGGCCCACACAGGTCCATGCAGAGGGGAAAGGTACTCAAAGTCCACTGACTGTTTATGCCTGGACAGGAGCCACTTCTGTCCTGAGCTCCCCTGGTTAGTGGAGCTGGCAAATTATCTTTTCCCCCAATTGCAAATTTATTCCTTCTCCGAGGCCAGGAGGATGGCTCTAGGCACTCAATAGGCCCTGTCTGAGGCCCAGGGAATTCAGCCCCTGAAGCCGGCTTGGGGGCGGGGTGGGAGGGCGGTAAAATACAGGCAAATACTTAGCTTTTGCTGAGAGCACCGTTCTTCTCTGAATCTGCTGCTCTGGGAATGGTGCCTGAGGGCTCCCTGCGATTCAGGTCCGGTAACTCCTCTCCGCTTCTCAACCATCTTTTCCTCCCTCTGCTGCACAGTTCATTTTCTGACCTTGCCTTTGATGTTCAGGGCTCCTAACTTGTCATAAATATACTTGTTTTCCTTGTTTTTTGGGGGGGGTCTTTGTTGTAGGGAGGGCTCACCAGAAGCGTCTGTCTATTCGGCCATCTTGGCTCCACCTCTCATCTTTCTCCCATGGAGTGGTTAATGGGTTCAAACCGCTGACCTTTCAGTTAGGAGCTGAGCACTTAACCACCATACCACCAGGCCTCCTTAAATAGGAAAACTAAGGCAAAAACATAGTCGTCCAGAAAAGTAAGATTTAGAGGCTGATTCACATCAGGAATAATGGGGAGTGTGATATGGAGGTGGGGAGATGGAGTTACATTTTAGATTCCAAATCCCAGAGAGGATGGGATGCCTGTTCCACGTCTGTTCCAATCTGAGTCTGGATGGGTGCCTTAGCCAAGTGGAGCCATCCTGCAGGTTCCAACCACCAGAGACTGTGGTTAAGGAGGGTTAAAACTAATAAGAAATATTCTAAGCAAATTTTCTTTAATCAAACACATGCCATCTGAACAGATGTGTTCAATGTTATTGATACTCAGCATGAGGCAATAGTCAGCACCAAAGTTAAAAAAAATTAAACAAGACTCGACTTTTCTAAGCACAAGCCCTCACTCTGGGCCTTCATCCTCTGGCTTTATCCTCACATCCCTGCATCATGTAGTCCTCCAGACTGCCTATCCATCTCCATGATGGGACATAATGATTTTCACCCAAAGGGCCGCCAAACAACTGCTGCCCTCCTGTCCCAGCCAAGTACTGCCTCTAATCTCTCCAAGAAGCTAGAGGCTGGGCTTTTTCTATTCTCTTCCCCATGGCTTCTTTACAGCATGGCTTCTGTCTTAGTTACCTAGTGTTGCTATAGCACAAACAAACAAAAAAAAAGTGGGTGGCTTCAGCGAAGAGAACTTTATTTTCTCAGTTCAGGAGGCTAGAAGTCCTAACTCAGGGCAGTGGCTCTAGGGGAAATTCCTTGTCTCTTTCAGCTTCTGTAGCCCAAGGATTCCTTGGTTTCTTGGTGGTGATCCCCACCATCTGGCGTCTGTCTTTCCCATTTGCACTGACTTTTTTTTCTGTGCCTAATCTGCTCTCTTAATAACTGGGAAGTGATTAGATTTAGGACATACCCTACACTGTACGGCCTCACTAAAATAACAAAGAAAACCCTGTTCCCAAATGGAATTACATCCACACTTAGAAGAGTTAGCATTCCAACGTGTATACTGGGGGAACACAATTCAATCCATAATAGCATCTTTGCAAACAGGTGAGACCACTTGGAGAGGCAGGCTCCACTGTGGAGAGCTTTGTAGTGAATTGAAGAGGACTGCCTTCCAGGCAAGTTACTCTCAGCTCATTCTAATTGTTCTCAGTGCACAGTCCACGAGATGGAAACCATGAAGATGGCGTGCCAGAGTTTCCGGGAGCATTTAGAGGAAATGGAACAGCACCTTATGGGACAACAGGCGCTCTTTTCCAGGGACATGTCAGAGGAAGAAAGGTAATTATGTAAGGGAGCCATAAAAGTAAGTACCAGCCCACACACCTGGAACAAGAAAAGGTAATCAGGTCAGGACAAATGAGCATCAGGGAGCAGGGCTAATGAGAAATCTGCCAGGCTTGCCTCTGCTTTCACACTCTTGCTTCCTTGGTGGGAGCCTATGGGGGCCATTCACTAGATAGCAACACTTATTCTTTTAGGAGGGGGATATTTGAGAGGGTGAGAAGAGGGGCAGTCAACTGGGAGAAGGGGGATTACCAGAAGGACAACTTCAATCAATGCCAGTGGGGCTCATGCAAAGGCAAATGTTGGGGGTTATTAGAACTTTGGAAATCTGCATTATTGTCACATAGATTAAAAATATCTGTCCCAGAGGTAGATTAGTGGTGCCTGGGGCTGGGAGTGGTGTGGGAACAGGGATTAACTGTAAAGGGGCACAGGGGATCGCAAAAGGGGAACGGAAATGTTCTATACTGGATGGTGGTGATGGTCACACACTTAGTAAATTTATTTAAAAAATCATTGAATTGTGGTGAATTTTATGATACATAAATCACACTGCAATTGAGTTGTTCGGAAAGAAAAAAAAACTGCTCTAGAAATATACTTATGCCTGTAACTGATGCAAATAAAGAAGGTGACATTCTCTTTTTAAAACATTTCAAGGAAGTGACCTACATCATGAGAGGGGCCATGGAAGACTGCACCTGTGGGTGATTGTTGCTTGGGGTTGTTTTCTACTCTTCCCCTGCAGGGAGGAGGCCAGGGAACTGCAGATACTCCGCGAAGCCCTGCGGCAGCAGGTGGAGGAGCTGGAGTTTCAGCTGGGAGACCGTGCGTGGCAAATCCGAGAGAGGATTCTGTTGGTACGAGGTGGTAGGGTGCAGAGTTTGACTGCATCCTGCCCACCATAGAAGAGGCACATTAAATGAGAACCCTGGGTGTGCAATTATTCTAGATGCTAGGATTATGTACCAATTCTTAATGTGCAAGATCCAGAAGGAAGCTTAGAAAATGTAATCCAACACCCTCGTGTAAGTATAAAGAAATTGACAACCAAAGAAGTAAATTGGTTTTCTCAGGACCACACAGTTATCTGACGGTGTTCTAGATCTAGAATTTAGGACACCCAACTCCCATGTCAATCCTTCCCCTGCCCCGTAAATAAGAGACAAGTAGTCAGTGGTAGAATTCCTCCACATGGGAGACCCAGGTTCAATTCCCTGCCAGTGCACCTCAAGCTCAGCCGCCGTCCATCTGTTAGTAGGAGTTTGTGTGTTGCTATGATGCTGAACAGGTTTCAGCAGAGCTTCCAGAATAAGACAGACCAGAAAGAAAGTTCTGGTGATTTACTTCCTAAAATCAGCCGAAGAGAGCCCTGTGCATCCCAGCGGTCCAATCGGCAACCAGTCGTGGGGACGGCACAGCAACAGGCAATGTTTTGTTCCAATGTGTGTCGGGTTGCCATGAGTCAGGGGCTGACTCAACAGCAGCACAGACATAGTCAGGCTGATCTTGTCAGCTAATATGAGCTAAGTCACTGCCAGAATCTCCTGAGAGCTTGCTGAGCCCACTGTGGGGAATTTTTCATCTCATGAACAACTCTCCCACAAGTCTGGGTTAGCTGTTTGGTGCAAATATGATATACTATATTGTGTTAAATGTTTGCTGTAAATATGTTGTCCACTTTTTGCTGCTGTGTTGTTTTCCTTTTAACAGCTCGAGCTGCTTACAGGGGAACCAGCCGAACTCCATACAAATCTGCGCCAGCATAACTGGACAGAGGAAATAAAGGGTCAGATGTCATGTGTGGAACCACCACTCTACCCAGCAATGGCCCCTGGAGCTACCTCTCCTCCCAATGGTGGGCAGCAGGCTCCCAGCTCAGGTGTGGCCCATGTGGCTGCCTTCACTCCTCCTGCCCTGGAGAGAAGCACCAGGGTGTCTCCTCCATCACCAGCTCCAGCAGAGTCCGGTTCTGTGGTGAAAAGGATACTAAAGACTTCCTCTAGATCAGAGCAGATTTGATGACCTACCCGCTAAACGTAAGAGCATGTTCCAGTCATAGCAAGGAAATCTAAACCTGACCTAATAGAGCCCCTTTTTCCTCAAGGAGAAGGATCTATCAACCTTTCATCAGCTATTTTGTTTTAATACTGTACTCTATGGTTACTTCCTACGGCTGCCGTAACAAAGTACCACAAACTGGGAGCCTTACAACAATAGAAATCTATTCCTTCACAGTTTGGGAGGCCAGAAGTCTGAAATTAGGGTGTCAGTCACGTTGATTCCTTTGGAGAGCTCTGACAGAAAATCTGTTCATGCCCCTCCTAGCTTCTGGTGGTTTCCCGCAATCTTTGGTGTTCTTGGCTTATACCTCTATCAATCCAGTCTCTGCCTCCGTTGTTGCATGCCTGTCTGTGTCCCCCTCTCCTCATCTGATAAGAATATCAGCTATGTTAGATCAGGACTCACCCTACTCCAGTACGAACTCACCTTAATTTAACTAATTGTGTCTGCAAAGATGCTGTTTTCAAATAAGATCAAATTCACAGGTACGGGAGAGGGGTGTTATAGATTGAATTGTGTTCTCCCAAAATGTGTGTCGGAGTCCTAACCCCTATACCCATGGATGTAATCTAATCTGATGTAACTGTAATCACCTTCTGTAATGCAATCTAACGTCATGTAATCAGTCAGTTGAGATCATACAGGTGTAGGTTGTGTCCTAAACTTAATCACTTCTGAGTTATATAATGGGCAGCATAGACACAGAGACACATGCACACACACAGGGGGAAGACAGATGCTGTGTGCAGATCATCTATAAGCCAAGCAATGCCAAGGAACCAAGGAACACCCAAGACTACCTATAAGAAAAGGAATCACCATGGCTGTGACCCTGATTTGAACTTTTAGCCTCCAGAACTGTGAAAAAATTCATTTGTGCTCTGACAGCCACCCATTTGTGGTAAATCTGTTACAGCAGCAGTAGAAATCTAAGACAGGGAATTAGGACTTCAACGTATCTTTTGGGAAGACACAATTCAACCCATAACAATAATTAAACCTGAGAGGGACTAAAACCAAAAACCCATTGCCATCAACTTGATTCCAACTCATGGTGACCCTATAGGACAGAGTAGAACTGCCCCATAGGGTTTCCGAGGAGCAGCTGGCAGATTAGAACTACTGACTGTTTTTGGTTAGCAGCTGAGCTCTTACCCACTGTGTTACCAGGGCTCCATGTTAAAGGGAATAACAGGGCTTTACGAAAAGGAACACAGATGGGAGACTGATTTAGATTAAAGTATCAGGGAGAGCCTGGTTGAAGAAGGGACAATAGGAGGAGGAAAGAGGATCCAGGCCTCAAAAGAACCAGACTGTCCAAAAGCCTGAGTCAGCCAGCCAGCCAGCCAGAAGGAGGTATGAAGCACCTACTATGTGCTGAAGGCAGTGCTGTGGACAAGACAGATTTTCTACTCATAAAGAGTTGGGTGAAGAGTGAGAGAAAAAATAAATAAAAACAACCAACAAACAAGGTAATTTCAGGTGCTGACAAGTGTCACAGAGAAGAGAATGTTATAATATTGTAAAGAGTGATGTGAGATGGAAAGCCCATGATGTTAGCCAGCGTGGTTGGGGAAGGCCTTGCTGAAGGGAAGATAATTGGGTAAGACCTGGATAGTGAAGTAGAGGAAGCCTCACAGAAGTCTGAGGAAAAGCATTTTAAGCAGAAGGAATGGAAAGGAAACGCAAAGTTTAAAGGCCCTAAGACATAGAAACAGCCAGTGTCTGGAGTGTAAAGAGTAATGGGGGAACTGGTGAAACAGAAAGTCCAAGAGATGGGCCAGCCAACTGTAGGCTGAGGCAAGGAATCTGAGAGGCTGATTATCTTTCCAAGTGTAATGGAAAACCATTGCAGGTTTTAAGCAGGGTTGTCATGTGATCTGGAGCCCTAATGGTGTAGTGGTTAAGAGCTCAGCTGCTAACCAAAAGGCCTACAGTTCAAAACTACCAGACGCTCCCTTGAAACCTTATGGGTCAGTTCTACTCTGTCTTATAAGGTCTCTATGAGTTGGAACCGACTCAACAGCAATGGGTTTGGGTCATGTGATCTGATTTACATGTAAAAATCACTCTGGCTGCCCACTGGGAAATGCTGTTGGGAGCCTATAGCTGGGCAGAGCTCTGGGTCAGGAGGCTGTTACTGTCATCCCTGAGGTGAGGAGCAGAAGCCATCCAGTTGCTTTCATCATCCACGGATGGTTTGTGGAGCTCCCACAGCAGTGGAAACCCAAGGAAGCATACACAAAGACCAGACACACTTGGCAGTCTCTAAGGACTACAGGAATGCTAAGAAACTGGGAATAAGGGAAGAATGGAATCATCAGTACAACTTCACGGAAAGAGTAAATTCTTGAGTGATACTTACAATTTGTATAAGAAGACAGACAAGCAGAGGTCACTTCCTAGCAAGGAAAGAAAGAAGCTACTTGTTTTGAAACTACCCACTACCAGAACTGATCTCATAGCCTATTTTTCTTCTCCATCCTTCTCGCTTTTTGGAAAACTTTTGGCTCAGCGGGGCCCTCTTACCCCCGAACCTCTCTGATGTTTCCCTTGTTCATTGTTTGTGGGAACATTCCCATTCCATTCTGGGCTTTCTTCCTTTTTTTTTTTTCCTTCTTTTTATCTCTCCACATCATCTTCAATATTCATACTCACTCCACAGGCATCTTCACCCCCAGCTCTCTCCAGAAATCCAGTCCAGCATTCCCTACTGTCTGCAAGATATTTATACCTGAGAGCAGCATCTGGGGTCTTAAAAGCCTGTGAGTGGCCATCTAAGATACTCCACTGGTCTCACCCCTTCAGGAGCAAGGAAGAGTGAAGAAAACTAAAGTCATAAGGGAAAGAATAGTCCAAAGGACTAATGGACCACATCTACCATGGCCTCCGCCAGACTGAGTCCAATACAACTAAAGGGTGCCCGGCTACCACCACTGACTGCTCTGACAGGGATTACAATAGAGATCCCCAGATAGAGCTTGAGAAAATTGTAGAACAAAATTTTAACTCAAAAAGAAAAACCAGACTTGCTGGCCTGACAGAGACTGGAGAAACCCTGAGAATATGGCCCCCGGACACCCTTTCAGCTTAGTAATAAGGCTACTCCTGGGGTTCACCCTTCAGCCAAAGATTGAACAGGCCCACGGAACAAAACAAGACTAAAGGGGCGCACCAGCCCTGGGGCAGGGACTGGAAGGCAGGAGGTAATAGGGAACCCAGAGTTGAGAAGGGAGAGTGATGACATGTTGTGAGGTTAACCAATGTGTGTACTAATTGTTTGATGAGAAACTAGTTTCTAAAGTGCAATAAAAAACTAATTAAAAAAAGATATTTTCACCTGAAAGACTTGCCTGTAGGTCTCACTCAGTCTCTTTTCCCCAAATCAGTTCATCCTCCCGATGTTTTCCTCCTGCTAACAGCATCGCCATTCTCCTTGCCATGCAGATTCAGAACCAAGAATTTACATCATCACCTCATTCTCCTTCATCCAGTTCCCTCAGATTCAATTATCACATGTCATCCCAAGTGCACTGCCACAAGCTAGTTCCCAGAAGTCCTTCCAGAACCAGCTGTGACGGCACAGCTGAGGGGCCTCCCAACCGCCTCCAGCTTCCTTCTCCCTGAGCTATACTGGCTTCTGCCAAATGGGTCTCCTCAGGCACCATGTAGGTTATAGTCCCTGACCTAGGGTGAGTTCCCAGGGAGTACATTTAGGATATCCCAGAGGATTGGACTGAAATCATAGGTTCATACTTCCCAGAGCAGTCCTGCACCAGAAAAACTCTGTACTCTAGAACCATTAGAATCCTCTGCTTGTCTCCTAAAATCTGTTTCTCCAGTTGCTGCCGATTCAATTCCAACTCATGGGAGCCCCATGTGTGTCAGAGTAGAACTGTGCTCCATAGGGATTTCAATGGCTGATTTGGGGAAGTAGATCTCCAGGTCTTTCTTCTGAGGTTCCCCGAGTGGACTCGAACCTCCAACCTTCCGCTTAGGAGCAGATCTCTTCACAGTTCACTGTTTGCACCACCCAGGGACTCCTCATTTCTCTTTACCAGGTCCCTTTTATGGCTCCTATGCCATGGCTCAGGTTCCACCCCCAATTTGGCTCATGATATGTTGTATTCAAACCTCGCAAATTGCTTCTGACTCCTTCTTAAGCTCTTTGCCTAGATCGGACTTTTGACCACTATTTCTCCAATGTAGTCTTTGCACTTGCTTTCAGCTCCATTATCATTATCTGCGTAGATGATATCTTCTGCACTATATTTAAAGGTGCTTAAAGCCTGTAAATTACCCTCTACCTTTGTGGTTAAGAGTGAGATGGTCTAGGTCAAAGTGCAGGGTCCCACCTTTACCATGTGTGACCTTGGGCACTTGTTCTCTTTACCTGAATTTCTTCCTCTGTAAAATAGGGATAAGGATAATTATATTCCCTCTCTGGTAGGCCTGTTGGGCAGAAAAAATGCAACAAATCATGTTTAATCTAGCACCATCACATAATAAGTACTCAATAAATGTTGGCTACTGGAAAGAGTCACTTATCAAGGACTCAATCAGAACTCAAGCTGTTATCATTATCTTTCTTCTTTTGAAAAGTACTCTATTAGCAAAGTACTTTACACACAGGGAATATTAACAAATGCTTGATGAATGAATGAGATGGGAATAACTGTGGTGGTCTCAGGACATAGTGAAGGGAATTATCTAAGGAGAAGCACCATTTTAGGTTGTCATAGGAGGCTGGTTTGGATTTTTCAAAAGGGAGCTTGTTTATGGTTGGCTTTGACAATCAGGCAAATGGCTTAACATACAGTGGAGGAAGGAAGGAAGATCCTTTGCTTTCAGGTGAAGGGTAGCCTATGGAATCCCCCAAAGACCTCCAGCATTCAGCGGTATATCCTGGTTTATTCTCCCAATTTTCTAACAAAAAGAACAAAAGAACAACCAATATGTAAAGAAGCTACTCCCTCCTACCCAGAACCTTTGCTGCCATCAGTCCATAATGAACTGATTACCATGCCACTTCCAGATATCTTCTTTTTTAGCTTATGCCTTTACTTTCATGGATATGAGAACACTAGAAGCCCACCCTTCCAAGTGATCTGTGGATTAACTGTTAGCCTACTCAGTGGTTTTCAATCCTAGCTGCACTTTAGATAGGAAGGTTCTAAAAAATACTATAATAAGGCCCCACCCCAGACCAACTAAATAAGAATGACCAGGAGTTGGGTCCAGGTAACTACAAAAATTAAAACTCCCCCAGGCAGTTTCAATGTGCAGTTAGAGTTGAAAAGTATTGCTGTAGATGAATTTTTCTGTTTGTTGAATTTTCCTGTTTTTTATTCTAAGGACTCTTTTTATTTCTCTTTTTTTCTCCCAGGTAAGAAGTCTTTCAAGAATTTGATTAGTAGTACCAATCACTGAAGACAAAATAAGGAGAAGAAAGAAAGAAAAAACGATATGTGGACTTTACTTCTGCTGCTACTGCTTTTACTTCTTCCTTGCTCACCAGGTCAAATGTTTCATCTTCATTTGACTTTGCCATTGAAAACTTTGGTCTTTGTTTTCCTATCTTCTTCAAAGGACCTGCTCCAAATTTGGCAAGTTGAATTAAAGATACATATTTGATTCAGTAGGTCAGTTTAGGATTATTTGCTTTCTCAAGCCTAATAACTCCAACAACCCAAACACCCCTTGCAGAGTATGTATGTATAAAATAGCCAATTATGAAAATTATCCAGATATGAATAGCCTTTCAAATGTATCTAGGTGTTTCATTGTTAAGGTACGGCCCAAGCATTCTAGGAATTAAACAATTGTCCTTTACAGTGTAAATATTAAAATGTCAGAAGCTGAGTGTTTTGAATATTATTTATAACACATGAGGATATGAAGCAAGTCGTTCAAGGATAGAATCTAAGACAAGCATTCAGGTAGCTTAAATATTCTAATCTTACAGTGTCCCCTATAGGGGAGTCATGAGTCAGAATCAACTCTATGGCAACGTGTTATCTTGTAATCTTATAACATCCCTTATTTTTTGTTTGGGACTTCCTGGGTTGTGCAAATGGCTAAGTGTTCTGCTGCTAACCAAAAGGTTGGTGGTTTGAGTCTACCCAGGGGTACCTCAGAAGAAAGACCTGGTGATCTGCTTCCCAAAAAAATCAGTCATTGAAAACTCTGTGGCTTATAGTTCTACTCTGAACATATAAGGGGTCACCACGAGTTGGAATTGCCTTGATGCCAACTGGTTTCATTTTTTTTTTTTTTTAACTTTTGTTCTGCCACCTTTCCCATCAATAAATTTCAGAAAATTGTGCATCTATCATAGTGTTTATAGAAATCATAGTGTTCTACTCAACATCAATTTATTCGACTTAAAACATTATGGATATGAATAGAATGTCAAAACATTTTTTGCAGTGACCTAGTAAAACAAATGTCTCCCCTCCTGGCCCTTCAGGTGTGCCTTGCTGGCTTGGCTTTTTATTTTCATGTAATATATAAACAATGCCCCATGCCAATTACTTATACTATAATCTCTTTCTCTCAAAAGCAGGCCCAGAGCAAAAATGTTCATTAGGCTTGGAAACCCTCTCCTCTCTGAAAACCTACCTTAAAGCTAACCAGAATTCCATTTTCAAGTTCATAGATGCTTTCAACTTGAGTTGCTTCCACTCAAAATAAGTGGAAATAATGACTTGGTGGTTAGTAGTTCACATGCTCAAACTGAATAAGATAGAGCGACCATGTAAGTCACCATTTGCTTGTTAAAAAAAAAGTCTTTTGCATGTGACAGGCTTCACTTCGTTGGAACCTCACAACTCAAAGGGTAGCACTCCGCTATTTGAACAGTGAAGAAGTTATGTAATATATGGAGAGATTGACCTACATAGGCACACACTGAGTTCTGCACTTTGTTATTAATGAGAAAACACCGAGCCCCAGGGTTAAAGGCTCAAGCTCTGGAGGCAGATCCAGGGTTTGGGGATCAAATCCAACTCCTGTATTTACTATCTGTGTGGCATGGGATAGACTACTTAACCTGCCTATGCCTCAAAGTCATCATCTGTAAATTTAAAGAGTTAATGCATATGTAGACCTTTAGAGCAAACCTGGGACATGGTAAGTATTAATGATTAGGATGACGCTGATAATAACAAGAATAGATGCAATTTATTATCTACCTACGTGCAATATTCTGTACTAAGCACTTTATTTGCATTATTGTTTGTCTTTGCAATAATCTCGAGAGGTAGGAATTAGTCTACAAATGTGCACACAATACAAGCTCAAAGAGATTGTAAATTGTCCAAGGTGTGGCAACTAGTAAGTGATTGAGTTGGCTCTATGATTTCCTGTTTTGCTATACCAGTGGTTCACCCTTGTGGCTCTGTGAAGCTCTGGTGCCCAAATGAACCAGAGTATTCTTGTATTCTATATCAGGCTTTAGCAGAGATTTTTCCTTATGGAGAAGATTTCATTGTTATAAAAAAGTTTGAAAATCACTATGCTTATCTCATCCAGCTCTTGTAGTCAGATATAGGCTCTGAGTTGCTTTGATATAAGACTTCCATCACATAGGAATCCTCTTGGACCTACCATCCTAACAAACTCTTATTTTATTACCACTTGTCCCACTACCATGCTTGTGAAAATAATGCCAAGAGCCCTTTGCAGTCCTTGAATGATTTTAATCCCTAAAATCCTGAATTCTCTTTCCTCTTATATGTTGACCGTATTAAAGTTGACTATATTTAGGAAAACCCAGGTTGCAGAAAATGTAGTAAATGTTTGCAAAAAATTAATAACATAACAAACTCTTTAATTTTGAAACCAAACTCAGGTGAGAGTCATTTTGTTTAATTGAAAAAGAAGAAAAACTGTAATACCAAACTACCTGATCCTTTTCAAATTTAGAAATTGGCAAGGAAACAATTTGACCTGTTGTACATCAAAGGACAAGCACTCTTCCCACATGTTAATTTCATTCCATCCATATTCCATTTCTGTAATCAAAGCCAAGAATTTGGAAGAGCTAAATGTAGAGCCATGAATCATACATTTGCTTTCTCTAAAAAAGCTTTACTAAAATGGGGACTTTATGAGATTTAGAAAGGCAATAACTTTTCTTTCTTATAGTTGGGTGGTGTTTTTGCAAAACTGTAGATTGCAAAAATACTTGGTGTGGACTTTTTGCAAAACATCCAAGTCACTTAGAATTACATCAGAAACTTCCAGCTGTTTCTTACTCACTTTTTTATCCTTCACAAAATCTGGAACCAGTTCCATAGTCACTTCTCTATAATGTTGATTGAGGTAAATTAAACTGCTTTACTTTGCTTTGAAACACCAGTGGCATAGCTTCCAGCATCACAGTAACACAAAAGCCACCACATTACAACATTCTGACAGATGGTTGATGGTGTTCACGTTTACTTCATGGATAATAATTTTAAGGGGTACTTTAGGTCTTTTCTGTCTGATAATTCCAACATCTTTGTCCTCTTGGAGTTTGCATCTGTTGTTATTTTTTTCCTTGAATGTTACTGAGATTTCCCTAGTTCTTAGTATGTCAAGTAATTCTGGATTATATCCTGGACTTTTTGAATATTATGCTATGGACTCTGGGTTATGTTAAAATTTTCTGAAGAATGTTGGGTTTTTTGTTTGTTTGTTATTTGCCTTAGCAGGCAACCAAACTAATTAGGTTTAAACCACAGTCCTGACCCATCTGCAGACTCTGGTTTCAATGTCAGTTTAGTTTTCAAAGCCTTTGCAGTGCTGCTCTGGCCTGCCCTGTGTGTACCCCACGCACGTGTCACTCTGGGACCTGGGTGGTTATCTACACTATAGTTCAGTTCTCAGAGCCTTTGCTGTGTTGCTTCTGATCAGTTCTATGCATTCACAGCTTGGAGGTAAACCCAAGACTTTATATACGTGGAGTCTTTTTGAGATTTAAAAAGGCAATTTCTTTTCTTTCTTATAGTTGGGTGGAAAGGATCCCCTTCTCCAGCTAATTCCTCTCTGAACTCCCTCACACTGTCTGGCTTCTAGGGGCTTTTTTCCTGGCTAACTAGAAAACCATGGTTTTAACATGATTACACTGTCATGCACTTTCTGCAACTGGGTCTAGCTGAGGGCAAAGTAATAAGAAAAAATACTCTTAGGTGATCCTGCTGCTCTAGTTGCCAGCATGGATACTGCCACCACTGCTGCTACTATTGTCACTGCCATGGGTGTGCCACTTCATTACTGGGGCATGCCTGAGTAGGGCCGGTGGGTTGGGTGATTTAAAACAGTTCTGTCTCTCAGGGGCTCCTTTCCTGGTTCTCTGGCCCAAGAAGGAGATTTTACTTACAGCTTTTTCTGTTAACACCTGTTATACAGTTTCAAGATTCAGGCTTTCCTAAAGTCTATGCCAAGAGATACGGAAGAAAAAAAATACTCAAACTCTTTGAATTTTTTATTCTTCTCCCCGGTTGGCCTGCTACTCTTTAGTTTTCAGAGTCCTCAGATAATTGCATCATGTTTTCTGTCCAGGGCTTTTAGTTGTAATCAGTGAAAAAGATAGGGCAGTATGACTTACTCTAGCTTGACCAGAACTTAAATTTATCAACTTAATTGTTTTTAAAACTATTTTAAGTAAAAAAAAAAAATGCTCCAACTTGCTTACCATGTGCTATGTGCTGTGCTAACCTCTTTACATGCATGATTTTCATATAGAACAGCAAATATTTGAGGTATATATGATCATCCCCATTTTAAAAGATAAGGAAACTGAGGCTTACAAGGGTTAAGTGAATTGATCAGTGTCACACAACTGGAAAATCAGGTTTGAGCCCAGGCCGGTTTGAGCCCAGAGCCAAATTCTGGATCACTCTACAATATAGCCATAACCAGCTCTGTCATGAAGATTGAGTGGGAACACAGCTACAGGCATTCTGATTACAGGTGAGGATCAGGCAACGGTCTTATCTGAGACCCCTGTTTTCCTAGCTTTCATCATTGATTAGGTCAGGTTGAAAGATGTACTTATGTGCAAGGCAGGTTGAGACTTAATATTGCTTTGTGTTGATTACTGGGCACATGTTTGCTTAAAGGAAGAAGAAACAGGTGTGTGGGCACTGATTTAATTACATGATGGAGGAGGACACGCTGATCCATGGCCATTCTCAAGGAGAGATGCTGATTGTACAAATTAATCATTTGTCAGTGACCACAGAACATAATAGAAAATGATGTTCCAGTTTCCATAGTTATGGAACACAGACTCGTGTCTGGCTCTCCCAGCAACCAGATGCAACTGTTTATGATGACAGCAATTAAGATGTAGTACCTGAATCCTCCTGGATTACCATATCTGGGAATATTTGAAGGAAGAGTGCTTTATAAACTCACAGGACCTCATCCAACAGAAATTACCTCTCAAAGGAACTTTTCCCTTAAAAAAAAATTGTGTCTTTTAAATCATGCAGGTATCCCTGAGATGCCTGGAAAAACATTTGCCCATTCTGTGATTTGAAATAGTCAAGTTACCTCACCTGACCAAGACATTTATGCTCAGTATGGAGTGTCATAATAATATTTAGTTCATTCTTTCATTAATCCATTTGCCACACTAAAGCCAGAATGGTCCTTTAAAAACATAAATCAGGTGCATTGCTCCCTTGATGAAGAATCTCCAACAGCTTCTCAGTACATTTATAATCAAATCCCAACTCTTTACCAAGACCTACAAAGCTCTACAGGACGCATCCCTGCATACTTCCCTGACCTCACTTCATACCACTCTCTCCCTCCCTCACTATGATGCAACTACTTGGGTCATCTTGCTATTTCCTGAACACAGTAAGGCATTCTCACCTCAGGGGATCTGCCCTTGCCATTCCCTCTTTGCATTTACAGTTCGTCTTTTCCTAGCTATTTGTATGACGGGTAACTTCTCATTATTCAGATTTTTTCAAATGTCACTTTTCAGAAATGCTTCTCTTGAATCCTATATCCAACATAGTACCTCTTCCTACACACATTTCTAGGTATTCTCTACCCACTTAATCTATTCTTTTTTTTCATTGCATTTATTACCTGGATTTTTATTACTTTGTTTACTTGTTTAGTGTCTGTCTACTGTTATGGGTTAAATTGTGTCCCCCCAAAATATGTGCTGGAATACTAACCCCTATACCTGTGGATGTAATCCTGTTTGGAAATAGACTATTATATTAACTAGACCAGATCCAAGCAAGGTGGATTCTAAATCTAATCACTTCTAAATTATAACAAGAGCAGATAGACACAATGGCATGCACACATGGGGGAAGGTAGACACCCTGTGAGGACCTGTCTACAAGCCAAGGAACTCCAAGGAACCAAGGAATGCCTATGGCTACGGTCAAGGAAGGAATCAACATGGCTGAGACCCTGATTTGGATTTTTAGCTTCCAAAACTCTGAGAAAATAAATTTCTGTTCTTTAAAGCCACCCACTTGTGCTGTTTCTGATAAAGCACCATTAGGAAACTAAGACAGTACTTTACTGGAATGTTAACTTCATGTAGTCTATCTTTTATTCACATTTTATCCCCAGAAACCTAACACACAGCCTGGCATGTAGTGGGCTCACAAAAAGATCTAATGAATGAATGGACAAGAGATTTAATTAACTACTCAACTTATCAAGTATAATAAATATTGGATATATAAAAAACAAGAAACAATCTAATCCTATGAAGGATTTTTAGTTGTGGAGGAACACAGATATAGCTAATAATCTGTTTGTGTTACTTCTCTGTGTATAGTTTTCAAAAATTCCCCATCAACGGTGGGGCTTCTGAACCAGGGATCATTGTTTTCACCAACCAATGCAGAAGCTGAAGGAAAATAAAAATATTCAGACAATGTGGCAAATTTTTAATGAAGTTAACTAACCCAAGTAACAGCTTTCTCCCTTTTGCTTCAGGGTTGCAGCTGGACAGATTTCCTGAACTTCTAGGACTCTATCTCTGTGTGGGTTATTTTGGTTTTACTCAAGGATCTAGATCAGTGATTCTCAAATCTGGCTGCCTATCAAAATTATCCAAGAGGTTTCAAAAAGTTACCAAGGCCTAGGAACCACACGTAGAAATTCTAATATAATTGATCTGGGGTGGGACCCAGGCATTGGTATTTCATAAAAGTGCCCAAGCGATATAATATATACCCAAGGTTCAAGAGATTTTAATATGTACCAAGTTTCAGAACCAATGATTTAATATCTGTAGAGAATTATAGGGAAGTAATTTCACTTTCTCATAAAGTGTCTCATTCAAAACTTCTCTGTGAGAATCTCCTATAATTTCTTCAAGAAACCACACCTCTTACACTTACAAGTGTTGATGTCACCACAAGAGCCACCCTAGTCTCCAGGTCTACATTATTCAGTCTTGACCTCCACCCTGGGGTCCCCCAAATTTGGAGGCCTCTGCTGTAGTCTTGTGGATGGAGTATAGAGTAGAAAATGTGGAGAAACATACTCCATGGATTGTGGCTTGTTTTCACCAAAAATACCTGAAATCAAAACCCCTTTGCTACATTAGAGGTTAAATTTCAAGAGACCTGTATCCTCACAGAATATATAAAGCTGGAAAGAGCACCACCTTTAACAGATAAATTACAAAATCACAGTTTCTGCAAACCTATCAGAGAGCTGAAGTCGCAGAGCAACAAAGTAGCTGGAAATCCAAGGAGAGACAACCACCTCCCCAAGAGGAGAGACAGGAATGTCTTACCTGAGACAGAGCCTGGGAGGAAAATGTGAAGGCCATACAATGATGTAGAAGCAATCAACTGATGAGGTAAACAGTAAAGGCTGAGTGTGGGCTAGCCCCCGGGCACCTCAGACACGTTTAGACTCTCTCCCATGGAACCCAAAGAAATACTCAAAAGGATTAGGGGCGGAACAGGAGAAGAAAGAGAACTTCTCCCAGAGGTACATACATACTGAAGGGAATTAATCACCACTGTGAAAAAGGCATGGAACTCTGCCAAGCTGCCCAAATCCTCTGTGAAAAACAAGTTGCCCTCAAGTGGACTCTGACTCATGGCGGCCCCGTGTGTGTCGGGGTAGAACTGTGCTCAAAAGGGTTTTCAATGGCTGATTTTTCAAAAGTAAACCACTAGGTCTTTCTTTTGAGGCACATCTGAGTGGGTTCAAATTTCCAACCTTTCGGTTAGCAGCCGAGTGCATTAGCCGTTTGCGCCACCCAGGGACTCCCAAACCCGAAAACTCTGGGAACAGTTCAGCAAAGCCTGGGGACCCCTGTGGTACAGGTACATACTCGTTACTACTGGAAGAAAGATAGAAGGAAAAACTCTCTACCCCTGTGAAGGAGCAGAAAACCAAACTGGGCCTAGACATTTAGAGTTCTCCTACCACTGGGGGAGGGTCACTGAGAAAGACACACCCTGGAGAGAGAGAAAATTCCAGGCCTAAATGTCCTCCCTGGTGAATTCTACTAAACATTTAAGGAAGAAATAACACCAATTCCACATGAACTCTTCCAGAAAATAGAAGAGGGTCTATTTCTGTTTTCTGCTCTGTTCAAGTGGTCTGTCTGTGCATTCATGCAAATATTCCATACTGTTAATTTGAGAGGCTTTATAAGGTTGGCAGTTTGAATCCACCCAGAGGCACCTCAGAAGACAGGCCTGGCAATCTGCTTCCAAAAGGTCACAGCCTTGAAAACTTTATGGAGCAGTTCTACTCTGCACATGTGGGGTTGCCATGAGTCGTAACCAACTGGACGGCAACTAACAACAACAACAAAAATGCTGGATAGAGTACCTGTACAATCCCACCACCACCACCACACACATATACACCTTTGCTTTTCTTTTTCAAGGTTTCTTTGGCTATTTTTGCTTGTTTGTTCTTTCAAAGGGACTTGCCTGGATGGGCGGGGTGAGGGGAGGAATGTGTTTTAAACTTGTTCAAGTCTACTTTTGAGTCCTTCATGACTACAGTGCTCCTCCTATAACTTCTAGATACTTCCTCTTAAATTTATGCCTAGCTTTTTTCTTTTTTTTAATCTGTTGTAAATGGGGTCTTTTCTTCTGTTGTACCTTCTACATTGTTATTGTTTATATGAAGGCTATTGACTTCTGTATATTGGTTTTATAATCTGCTATCAAAACAAAACAACAAAAAAGATACTAAAAGAGAAACAACTACCAGCCAATATCCCTAATGAATGTAGATGCAAAATACATGCAGCAGAATATTAGAATTTACATTTTCAATAGACAAAAAGAATAACAAACGATGATACAATTCGTTTTAAGAAGATTGGCCTGGTTACCTTGTGGATAATGGACTCACGGGGCAGGGAAGTCTGAACTTAGAAATCAAATGCAGTAGATTTTTTCTTTTCCTTCTTCTCTCTTTTTTCTATATACACAAGAAGCAAGGTCGCTTTATATTTAGAAGAACTGTTCACCTCATGAATTGTCCCAGAAAAAGACACCGCCCAAAATATTTGACCTACTATTGACCTTTGGTAATTCAACAAGTCATACATTATGGTCACCAGAGAATAGTCTAATAATAAAAATTTAAACTACTCTTTATATAATCAGTCTTTACAAAGAAGGTATTATCCTAATTTAGTATCTAAACCTGCTTCACTCCAAATAACACTGTCAAAGTAAAACATAGGCCACTTTGTCTATAACAACTCTTTCCGCACCAACTTCCTAGCTCGCAGCAGCCAAATGAATTTCCTACATTACAAACTACACAGTCTTCAGTGCTATATTTGGAAACAGAACAATAAGGCTTCTGTAGAAAAGCAGTATTTGCATCAGTCTCCTCTTCTTGCCTAAGGGATTATTTCCTTTGCGCACGCTGAAGTGGGTGGCAAAGAATAGGCAGGCTTTGTTAGGCCATTACTCATGTAATGAGATTTGAGGTCTGCTATTCAACTCAATTTTCAATGGGCACTTTTCCCAGGGCTAAATTGCTGCCTACAGACATTTTGATTATCAAATATAATTTAAAAATAAAAGAGTACAAAATACCCCCTCTTTTCTGCAGCCCACACGCTTTTGAGCTTGTCAGCTTATCTGATAGAGGATTGCCCAACCCAGTGCTAGGCTCAACCTTGGAATGTCAGATTCTGATCTGGGTCTCCTCCAGCCTTTCTCCCATACCAATGACAGATCCCAAGGCATCTCTCCAGATGGCCCAGATATTTCTATCCTGGAGCCAATCAACCTTGAAAGTATGAGTGACTTCATAAAAAATACCTTGTCTTTAAGCCACTCCCATTCATATGCCACATATCCACTTGTCCATAAAGTTGAGACATGCCCATTTTAACGTTCATTCCAAAGCCTGTTCATCAGTTCTAAACCTGCCCTAGCCTCCGTGACAATTTTCTTCCAGCTTCTCTCCTTCGTGATTCCGCACATTTCCCTGTGGACTTTATTTTGCCCCAATCCTCTCTGGCTGATAACTCTTGTCCTATTATAGACTCTCATCTGTAGTCTACAGTCTGTAATTCAGGAGAGTTTGAGGTGTCCTTTAAGGTAGGCTTGTAGGCAATGTTGCGACTTCAGGCCCAAGCTCTGTCTATACACTGACATGGTACCATCATACTACACATGACATAAAGCCATATTGTGTGAAGTAGTACGGTTCATCTCAGTTTTGAACATCAGCCGCTGTCCTCACTGCTTTTACCACCAAACTCAGAAGCATCTGAGTGGTTGATTCTGGCTTAACTGATGTTTTTTTTCTCTCTCAACAGTTCCATTACCTGCCACTACTTAGTTGTCCCTACCTCAGCTGTAGCTGATGCTACTGACCCCCCCTGAGGCTCAGTGATATTCCCCACATAGCCCCCAGCCTTGGGCAGCCCATCCATCCATCCTGCAGCCTCTGCTATAAGGTTCCATTGTCCTGCACTAAGGTTACTCATTATCTTGTGCCATGTCTGGCTCCCAAATATCAGTTAGCTGCTATGCATCCCTGATTCCACCTACCCCTACCAAACTGGAGTATGCTGGAATGTCTGGCTTTCTGCTATACCATGCCCAGGCTGCAGAGAACCCCAGGACATTGTCTCAGATCCTATCTCTACCTAAGCCCACCAGGCTGGCATTTTTAATCTGTTGTGCCCACCCCGTATAGCCATGGGACACGTTGCTAGGAGGTCAACCAGAGTCTCTGATAGGCAGAGGGCCGTAAGTTCCCTTAGCTCTGTGTTTCTCAAACCTCTCTCAGAAAATCCCAGAGGTACAACAGAAATCTAAGAGGTAGGATCCAAGTCCCACACCAGAATTCTTTCCCCCTCCATCTCCTAGCTTCCGCTATTTTTAATTTACAAGGACTTTTGTATTTGTGGAGGATAGGAATGTCCTCTATCATAACTGCCATTCTTTCATGCACAATGAAATTAATCCCTGATTTGTTAAAACCCAGTGTCATGGATTGAATTGTGTCCCCCAAAAATATGTGCCAACTTAGCTAGCCCATGATTCTCAGTATTGTGCAATTGTCTACCATTCTGTCATCTGATGTGATTTTTCTGTGTTGTAAATCCTGCCTCTATGATGTAAATGAGGCAGGATTAGAATCAGTTATGTTAATGAGGCAGGACTCAATCTACAAAATTAGATTGTATCTTGAGTCAATCTCTTTTGAGATATAAAAGAAAGAAGCTCGGAGAGAAACAGGGGGACCTCATACTACCAAGAAGGCACACCAGGAGCAGAGCATACCCTTTGGACCTGGTGTTCCTGTGCTAAGAAGGTCCCAGACCAGGGGAAGATTGATGACAAAGACCTTCCTCCAGGACCGACAGAGAAAGTCTTCCCCTGGAGCTGGCACCCTGAATTTAGACTTCCAGCCTCCCAGGCTGTGAGCAAATAAATTTCTCTTTGTTAAAGCCATCTACTTGTGTTACTTCTGTTGTAGCAGCACTGGACAACTAAGACTCCCAGGATGGGAATTTTCTAGAAAATTATTATTTTTCTCTCCTAAAACCTTGTTTTTATGACTTTTCACTTTACACAAACTTAAGAATTCTCAAAACTGAGCTATGACTTCTCTGTTCTACATGCTATCTATCCTCCCCTTAACTAAGGCAAAAAGTCTCAGACTCATGGTCAAGTCCTAACATCAGAAAAACTGTTTGGCAAGGGAGAGGAGACATACATTACCAAGAAGGGAAAATACATTGGGAAATCTTTAAAACATTACACAACTGCAAATATATTGTTGGCATTGCTTCATGGCTTCATTGTATTGAGTTATAAATTGTTTTACCATTCCCACTAATTCCTCACATTGACATATAGATAGCTTCTCATATTTCCTTCTTATTAACAATAAAATAAATATATTTGTACATTGATCAGATTATTTTTGTAAATTAAATTCATAAAACTGGAATTTCAGCATCAAAATATGAACACATTTAAAGCCTTAGATACATGTTGCCTAAGTATCTCTCCTTTTGATATACACACAATTGATAAACTCACCAACAGTGACCCTTACTCCATAGCCTCTCCATTGTAAGTCATTATCATTTCATTTACATCTTTGTCAATCTTATAGGTGAGTTTGGTTTATATTTATCTGAATACTAGTGAAGTCAAACATATTTTCATGTACTTTCACCCTTTGTGATTTTTTCTTTGCTTTTTTTTTTTGGTTTCAAATTTACTATTCAAATTCTTCGTCCATTTTTCTATTAAGTACATGTTTGGGAGTGTGAAAATAAACGAAGACTGCTCAAAAGAGAACAAGCAGCAACAATTTGTTCAGAGGTTACTATAAAAAGGAGTCAGACACCACCTTGCATTTAGCAGAGACTCCAGGGCAGGCAGAGGAATGAGAAGCTTCATAGTAAAAAAAAGGAAGGCTTTAGGTATACTCTGAATGGAAACTGTTGGTATGGGAAGCTGGAGGCAGGCTAACTAGAAGCGAGGCCTGCTGTCTGATTGCTTTGAGAAGCATATTTGACTTTTTCTGCCTGAGTTGGAAGTGAGGGAAAAAATTAGGGAAGCTGGCAGTAATTTGACCAAGTCCTGAATGCTTTAGGGTCCATTGCTAGAGAGATGTTGTTTGGCTTCCTGGAATGGCTTCTACAAAGGTTGTGTTTTGGCTGGTCACCGCAGAGGTGGTGGGTCAGAGTTCTACTTTTATATAATGAGCTGGCCATATAATTTGGTATATTCAGTCTCTTAGGAAGAATAAAAAGTCTCCTTCTCTTATAGATTAAGGAGATTCAGTCTTTGTCAATGTGTTGCAAATATTTTAATCAACTGATCCCGAATTTTGAATTTTTTATGGTGTATATGCCATATTAGTTTTAAGTTTTTCTATAAAATATAAATTTTCATGGCCTCTGATGTAGTTAGTTTAGAAAGATTTTTCACAAAAATTGTAAAATATTTACCTACATTGAAAAATGCATCAAGAAATAATATGTGAGTGATAAACCCATGGCCATCAAGTCAATTCCGACTCATAGCAACCCTAAAGGACAGAGTAGAACTGCCCCGTAGGGTTTCCAAGGCTGTAAATCTTTACAGAAGCAGACTGCCACATCTTTCTTCTCAGAGCAGCTGGTGGGTTTGAACCGCAGATCTTTCAGTCAGCAGCTGAGTGTTTAATCACTGTGCCACCAAGACTCCTGGTATATGCATAACCAAAAAACCAAACTCACTGCCGTCAAGTCGATTCCGACTCATAGCAACATATTTCCCGTAAAATCCTTTCAAATTTTTTGTATGTTTGGAAATTTCCATAATAAAATGTTAGGAAAGAGAAAAGGAAAAGCAAAAGCCCAAAGAAGAATTAAAAAAAAATTCTGAAGAAAATAATCAAGATTAGGGGAATACATCTTACTAGGTACCACTCTACGGGGCAGTTCTACTCTGTCCTATAGGGTCGCTATGAGTCGGAATCGACTCGACGGCACTGGGTTGGGTGGGTTTAGGTATCAAGAATGATTATAAAGACATATTAATCTATACAATGTGGTGTTGACATAGAGATAGAACAGTTGACCAAGAGAACAGAATAGAGATCCCAGAAACCCACACTTATGCAGAAATTTGTGATTGAATTTATGCATATTCATTTATGATTGAAATAGCATTGCAGATCAGTGTGGGGAGAATGGATTTTTCAAGAAATGGTATTTGGGCAATAGGTTATCCATGCAGAAAATAAATAAATAAATAAAGATTTCAAGCTAACAGCATAATACCAGGCGAATTCAGGATTAAGTGGAAAGGCAAAGCTGTGAAAGTTCTAGATGTGCTAGATGTGGTTGACTGATGTACAGAATCCATTTCCACTTCCTTCTGATGGGTCTCCCCGCACTGCAGAAATCCTTAAAAAAAAAAAGACATTTTCCAAACTTCCGGCAGCTATGGATCTGGATACAAATTAGGTCTCGTCAATTATGGGCATGAGATCTAGACGGTGGCAATGAGGCCAGGGCCATTTACCTGTTGCTTTAAGCTGTTTTCTGTTTCAAGCAAGACCAAGGAGATTCCAGCAGGCAGCCTCCTGAAGACTGCAGCAATAGACAGGCTCTGCTCCAGTCTTCAGTCACCAGCTACTGAGCTGCCAAGAGGTGGTTGGTTTGGTAGTCATGGTGGCTTTGTGATTAAGGCTTACTAATCCTGGAATGTAGCTACTGTGGTGTGTTCTTGATTTAATAGTTGCAGAGATGGCCTTGCGATTCACTTCTTCCAGATTTGTGCACAGGTATAAATTCCCTTGATGGGTCAGTTCTATAAGTTCTGGAAGTTCCTGGTTGGCACAAACAATTAAGTGCTCAACTACTAGCCAAAATTTTGAGGTTCGAACCCACCCAGAGTCACCTCAAGAGACAGGCCAGCGATCTGCTTCAGAAAGGTCATACACAGCCTTGAAAACACTATGGAGCAGTCCTACCCTGCACAATGAAGTCGCTATGATAGGAGCTAACTCCATGGCAACCAACAACGACAACCCAAGGGCCCAACCTACAGCTTACTCTTGGAGGCCTGTGTTTCCTAGGGCTGCTGTAACAAATTACCGCAGACTTGGGGGTTTTAAATAACAGAAATGGATTCACTCCCAGTTCTGGAGGTTAGAAGTCTGTATCCAAGCTGTTGGTAGGGTCATCCTCCCTCTGAAAGCTCTAGGGGAGTATCTGTCATTCCTTTTTCTAGCTTCTGCAATCTTTTGTAGTTTTCTGTGAAAACATTGCACATATATTTTGTTATATTTATCCCCAAATTTTTCATATTATTTGATTATATATAAATGGTCTTTTTAATTTCATTTTCCAATTGTGCATCACCTGTACAGGAATATAACTCAACTGTACTGAGCTTGTTATCAGGAGGGACCAGTCCCTGAAGAAGGACATCATGCTTGGTAGAGGGTTAGTGAAAAGAGGAAGACTCTCAATGAGATGGATTGGGTTGACACAGCAGAGGCAACAATGGGCTCAAGCATAACATAGATCATGGAGATGGTGCAGGATTGGGCAGTGTTTTGTTCTGTTGTACGGAACTGACTCAATAGCACCTAACATCAAATAACAACATACTGACCTTAAATCCTGTAACTTTGCTCAATTTGCTTACTATTTCTTGTATTTTTTTAGATTCCTTTGTATTTTCTATGAATACAGTCATCTAATCTGAAAAATATTTTTACATCTTTCTTTTCAATATTTCCTTGTTCTTGATTCTAAGGGTAATACACTTATTACCCTTAGAAACTACCATTTGTAGTTTACCAATAAGCATTATGTTAGCAGTAGGTTTTTAGCCTAAATATTTTTTATCAGGTTGTAGAAATTCCTAGCTTAATACTAGATTTTATCATAAATAGATTTTGAATTTTGTTAAAATGCTATTTCTACATCTAATTATAAGACCATGCATATTTTCTCCATTATTCTGGTGATGTTGGTAAATTACATTGATTGATTTTTGAGTGCGAAACCAATTGTGCGTTCTTGGCATAAACTTCAGTTGGTTATGATATATCTTCCTTTTTTATGTATTGTTGGATCTGATTTTCCAGTATTTTTAAGGATTTTATTCTGAGCACTTTTGCATTCATCAGAGATGTTGGTTTTCTTACAAAGTCCCTGTATAGTTTCCGTGTGAGAATTATGTTGGTCTTATAAAATGACTTTGGACGTGTTCCCTTCTCTGCTTTCTGAAAGATTTTGTTTAAGCTTGGTATTATTTCTGTCTTGACGGCACTGGGTCTGGGATTATTTCTGTCTTAAAAGTTGATAGTACTCAGCAGTGAAGCCCTGTGGGCTGGGAGTTTTCTTTGTGGAAGATTTTAATTATGAATTAAGTTTCTTGATAATGAAGAACTATTCAGATTTTGTTTTTCTTGCATCCATTTTAGTAATTTCTTTCTTCCCTGCAATTTTATCTAACTTTCAAAATTCATTGAGGTAGAATTCTTCATCATATTCTCTTATTATACCGATGTTTCCTCATTTATCCCTGTTATTAGAATTTTGTAATGTCTTTCTTTTTCCTTGAGCAGTTCACTAGGTTCTTTACTAATCTTATAAATCTTTTCCAAAAACTAACTTTTGGTTTCATTCATTTTTTGCTATTGTTTGTCCATTTTCTATTGCACTGACTTCTGTTCCTTATTATTGGGTTCAATTTGATTTTCTTTTCCCAGTTTCATAATATGGGAATTTAAATAATATATTTTGAAACTTTTTTCTAATATGAATTTAAAAACCTAAATTTACATGTAAACATTGCTTTAATAACACCTTACAAATTTTGATATGTTGTCTTTTTATTATCATTCAGTTCAAAATGTTTTTTGTTCATTTTTTTCCTAGACTAATGGGTCATTTGGAAGTGTGACATTAATATCCAAATGTTTGGAGATTTTCTAATCATTAAAAAAATGTTAAAGTTAAGTCCACTGCAAATATATTCTGTATTATTTCAGTCTTTTTTTTTTTTTAGAAATTAATTAATTGATCCTGTGTGTGTGTGTGTTTATGGATCAGCATACAGTCTATATTGGTAATGTTCTATGTGCACTTGAAAAGAATATGTTGTTGAATGGAATAGTCTAAAATGTTGATTAGTTTAATTTGTTCGATGGTGCTATTCAAGTCTTCTATATTGCTACCAATGTTTTCTTCCTAGTTGTTCTATCAATTACTGAAAGAAGAGTGTCAAAATCTCTAAAATTGAAATTCGTCTATTTTTTCTCTTTAGTTATAGCAGTTTTTGCCTCATGAAACTCTCAGATGCCTACACATTTATGATTTTATGTATTTTTGATGAACGAAGCCTTTTGTCATTATGAAATATCTCTCTTCATTTCTAGTAATGCTTCAGTTCCTGAAGTCTATTTCATTTGATATTAGTGCTACAACTGCAGCTTTGTTAAGCTTGTTGTTTTCATGACACATTTTTATCCAATCTTTTCATTTTATCCTATTTGTGTCTTTATACTTAAAGTCTATCCCTTAGAAGCAGCACATAATATGGCCTTTTATTGTTTATTTAATCTGACAATCTCTGTCTTTTAATTGGAGTGCTTATTCCTTTTACATTTAATGTCATTGCCAATATTATCCATTTTCATACTATAATCCTAATTTTTCTATTTGTCCCATCTGTTCTTTGTTCCATTTTTCTCAATTCTTCCCTTCTTTTGAATTAATTATTTCTTAGGTTTCTATTTTATCACAACTCTTGGTTTATTAGACATACCTATTTGTTTTCTTTTTAACTATTACTCCGTGGTCTATAATATGAAATTCTGGGTTGCTGTGAGCTGGAATTGACTCCATGGCAACAGGTTTGGTTTTTTGGTTTTTAACTTATTACAGTCTAACTTCAAGTGATATTATGTACTTTATATGTAATGTAAAGTGTTACATTATGCTTCCCTTAGTTCAGTACGCATCCTTTTATCTCTCTTTGAACCTTTGTTCTCTTATTGACATACATTTTACTTCTACATATGGTATAATTTCCACAATAAATTGTTATTCCTTACGCTTTCAGCATCAATTATCACCTAAACAAATTAAGAAATGCAAAAAATAAGTATTTTATATTGACTCACATATTTACCATTTCCATGAGTCATATTTTTTGCTTCTCTGCATACCTAACAATTTTTCTGTTGTGTGGCAGATATCATGGGTAAATCAATAGTAGAGGCTGAGATAAATAACATTTACCTACAGAAATGGGCACATGTATTCCTCTGTCAAGCAGGCCTTTGGAGGTCTTAATAAATTTAGTTTGTGATTGAGTAGGGATTGGGCTTTGTTATAGCTATAGTTAGGTTCAGCTTACCACTGGCTTCAAATGTTTTCAAAATGGCATTAGAATTTTCCATTTAGTAGGTTCTGTGCATTGGTGATTTCAAGATCTCTTTAAGGTTCACTGCCTAACTGCCTGCTTTTAGAACTATGGGACATCATTCTCGTTTTATAGCCCAATTTTCATCTTTTCGGGACTTTGGAGTATTCTCTTTGCTCTCCAGTCCCTCCTCTGGTTTTGTGTATCGGGAGACCTCTCTCCATCCTGCCTCTCTGCTTCCAGTCTTTGACAGTCTCTAGAATGGGTCCAAGTGTACTTGGTGATGGCCTAGAGTGCCTTGGAGCAATTTCTCTTGTTTTCCTGCTCTGCTCCACCATCCCGTAAGCACCTCAGACAACCTCCTTTAGTTCTCCTGTCCTTCATGCAGCCTTCTGCAGGCCACTGAATTTCACTTGGAGAAGGCCTCATGTGCCTTGCTTTCTCCTGCCCCTTGCCTTGCCCCAGCTTTCGACACACTACCTACTATCTTGCAATCAATGAATATCCTTGGGAAAGTGATAGCAAGTAGGGGTTGATTCACATCATGTACAGGGAAATTCAGGATTCCAACCCATAGCTCCAGTTCATACCAGCCATTAAGGTCTCCCTTATCTCTGTCTTCCCTCCTCACAAGGGATGAAGGCAGCCATACGTCTCTTCTCTTTGAAGAAGTGCTCATCACTTTCTCTAGTTTAGCTCATTTAAGTTTCTTTGCATCTTCAACTCTCTGATAGGTTAAAAAAATAAAAACCTATGATTTTGTGGCTGATCTTACTTGTTCCTGTTGTTAGGATGAAAGCAAAGATCTCTTGCAATTTTCTACATCCTAACTGGTAGCAAAAGTTTCTCCCCAATGAATATATTTTGTAATGGTCATGGAACACTTACTAGATCCTCTTACATATGATTTTCAAAGTTCTATTGAACATCTAAATACATATTTTGATTGAGTTGATCCAGAAAATCCTTATTTGACAAAATGAAACTTGATATTATCATTGAAGAGAATATGAGAGTAAAAGATGAGGCAAAGGAAAAGGGAAAAGGATGAATATTTATTAAGTACTAGATCATTCATGGTGTTATCTACTTTAATACTCACTACAACTCTGTAAGTTGTGTAATTACTATCCCCATTCTTGGATAGGTAGGGAAAATGTAGTCTCAGAGACATTGAATTGTCTGTGATTGCCCAGAGAAGATAGAATTCAAGCCCAGCTTTCTATGATTTAAAATCTTGTACTTCATTCCCAATGCAATATATTTGAGACAAGAGTATCTTCTGGAAAAAGAAAGGAAATCATTTGGAAGTAGTGGGTGACCAGGTTGGAGAGGTAATATGGAATCATACAAATAAGCCTTGATTCTGGTTGAAGATGTTCAAAACTGACCTCAAAGCCAATTGGCGCCATTACAATTTCCCTAATTGTGATGGAACATAAGAAAAGCTCCTCTGGCAGAGACAGAGGATGATTGACTCAGTCTTCCCATAATCTGCATCAGCATTACCAGTTCAAACCCAAATGAACTTACAATCTAGTGAAAAACTATATGCTTGTTTTTAAATGCAGCTTCAAGGCAGGTCTTCAAGGCCCCTCCTATGTAGGCATTCTAGAAGTGCCACTGTCAGGCCAGGGTCTACTGGACAGACTGGAGGAGAGGGCCAGAGCTCTGTAAAGAGACCCTTGCCAAAAACAGTGTAGCTGACCTTCTTACTGGCAAAAGGTAAGAGAATTTCCCACCCGGCTTTATGAATGTAGTAATATGAGGCAAATGCAGAAATTATAACTGCTATTTTAAATACACACTAGGCTTAAAATTTGCTTTCACATATTCCTAAATTGTGTCATTTTTATGCAGTTGAAACTATAGCTGCAAAGTCCTAAAACTTAGAAAAAAAAGTTCCGCATCATAAAATCCTTAGTCAACACTTTTCTTTATGCCCTTAGAAAGCTAATGAACTTTGTTATTAATATTTTTCATAACACAATTCAAACGTTATAACCCCTCATGTTTAACCACTTCCCTCTGAGCAACAGAAGCTTGAAACTACTTTGTACATACCTTAAAATTCTATGTGCCCTTTGGGAAAAAAATATGTGCTTGCTCCCTCTGTGTTTAGAAGCCCCCATAAATAGTGTGTCGTATCTGCACTATTGCCATCTGGTAACTGACAACAATTCCCTTGCTGGTTTCCTCCAGCAAGGCAGCCTTATATGAACACTTGCGGTAATGTTTGACAGGCTTTGGTGACACCGTGGGGATTAGGCTTGGTTTCTCTTCTGTGCTGCCTCTATAGAGGAAATTCCTCAGAATTCAGGCAGGTCTCAGATTTAGGAAGTTCTTTAATAGCTTAAGTGGAAGGAAGCAAGCAATGGATGAGGGCAATGCATACTTCTCTCCACAGGCTAATTCCTTCTTGTGTGCTGTGAGAGATAACCAGTGGCCACAGAGCATTCAGCGTGCCCTTAATGACTTAGAGCTGCATTAGTCAGCATATTTTCATCATGTTTCTCATCTTTAGTACACTTAATTGAGCATTGAAGAAGAGGTGATAGAATTAATATTCAAGCAAATCTTTGGATTAGTAACTGAATGAGAGCCACATGGCTCTCTTGCTGTTCTGCTGAGCATTGAACACCAGTTGATGTGGCAGCCAGATGTCCAGCTTTGAGAGCATGTTGCTCAGGAAGAATAAAAGCAACTTGGTTTCCATGAGGAAGCAAACGATGGGTCAGATCCATCTCTTCAGTGCAGGAGTATAGGAAAACATGAAACATGGGAGACCACCCATGCAGAGATAGCTGGGGGAAGAGTCATGTGCATTACAGGGTGAAATAGATGGAGGAACACTGACTCTGGAGAAGAGATCTGGATTCAAATCACTCCGTTGCTCTTTAGTAGTTGTGCTAATCTGACAAGCTATCTTTGTTGTTGTGGGTAGCTGCTGTAGAGTCATCTTCTGACTCATGGCAATCTCATGCACGATGGGATGGAACACTGCCCAGTCCTGCACCATTCCCATAATTATTGCTGACAGGATCATTGTGATACATAAGGTTCCCATTGGCTGATTTTCAGAAGTGGATAGCCAGGCTTTTCTTTCAACAAGTTACCAGATGAAGTTCAGGTTTCCAGAAAATAAGATTTTATATTTATAACAAAAGGTGATAACATGTTCCTCATGAGGTTGTGATGGGGATTAATCAGAATATGGTTTGAAGGCTATAGTGGTATTTAATAAAAGGTAGCTAAGTCAGAGAGACTGTGGCCCTTTGGATCAAAATGGCTTTCAAGGTAACTGTGACTATGGCCCCTTTGGTCAAAATGGTGCTCAGGGTCAGTGTGTTGATGACCCACTGGGTCAGAATGATTTTCAAGGTCAGCGTGACTACAAACATTTAGGAAATAATGGCACTCAAAGTCAGCATGACTACAGTCCATTGGTCAGAATGACACTCAATGGACTCATGACTGGATCTCCATTGATTAAGACAAACTAACATAGTTCAGGACCTGGAGACTAGATAGATGCACCTAGGTAGGGCAAGCCTTAAAAAAAAAAAAAAGCCTTAAGACCAAATTAATCACATGAAATGAGAGAAAATCAAGGCCAAAAAGTGGAACAAAGGATGTGGTATGTTTAGAAAATGAGTCATTTTGCAAATCAGATACACAATCAAGTACTGGAATGCTTCATTAAGAATATAGTTGTTCACGTTCTGACAGGTATGTATATACCCCAGAGATGTTCAGACCAGGAAGTGGGGGCCAGTCCAAGGCATGGGACCACCCATATATCTGGGGAGGTGCTATCATTAAAGCCAAAAAATTAGAAATAATTCAAAGGTTTATTTGAAAGCAGATAATTCTGGATAGCATATGACACATCTGCATATAAAAGATTGGAACTTTTTGTTCTATTTCAGAAGTATAGTTAAGCACATGTTCTTTCCACTTTCATAATTGGGCTGTACTACTTGGCCAATTCCCTTTGCCACATTCCACGAAAAGGACTTTAAGATTGTAGAGGACAGGCACTGTATTTTATTCATCATTTTGCCTACGGTAACACGTTGTCTGAACATAATTCTTCAAAGTTAGTTGGATGGATGGATGGATATATAATAATTTTTCAGCCTAGATTATCTTTTTACACCTTACATTCAAAACTATCCCTCCCTGTATTCAAATACCCAATTTATCTCCCCAGAAACAGGTTCTTGTTTCTTACCCTGTGGCCCCACAGTACTTGGTTCATTTTTTCTGCTGGAACACTCAATGCACATAATTGTAATTTAGTTATGCTTCTGTCTCTACCCTCCCTGTCCCATTTCCTCCAGATTATGAACTTTTAAAAGACGGAGATGGAAGTCTGGTTTTTGTTCAACTTATAAAGTGATTGAAAGTCATCAGTCCTGTCCTCATGACAAAAGAAAAGATGAAAGAACTGAAAATCAACAACTCTTTTTAGATCTAGAAGAGAATTGAGGTACTAGCAAACTACTGCCCCCCAAACTGAAGAGACAGGTGAATACGAAGAATCACAGCTTACTGCAAGCAGAAGTTGCTGCTAGAGCCTAATGAGAAGACTTAAAAGATAGTTGACTAACTGCTAGAAACTAGGTGTGGACTAGTTGAAGTGATAAAATATCTGGGGGCCCATCCTTAGGAGGATTCCCACGCTTTGATGGGTTTTACCTCCAAGAGCCCCATCAGGTTCTCAGGGTGAAGACTGGAGAAAGCTCCTGTCATGATTCTGACAGGTGATAGTAAAAAGCTATCATTCTGAAATAAGCCCATGGAGCTCTGTTTTCCTCCCAGTGAAACTATCCTCCAAATGTGAAAGAAAAATTAAAAAAAAAAAAAAAAATCTCAAGCAAAAAATGAGGGAATTTGTCATCAGTAGTAAGCATTTGGCTGCTAACCTAAAAGCTGGTGGTTCGAACCCACCAGCCATTCCACGGGAGAAAGACGTGGCAATCTGCTTCCATAAAGATTACGGCCTTGGAAACCCTACAGGGCTGTTCTACTCTGTCCTGTAGGGTTGCTATGAGTCAGAGTCAACTCGACAGCAAATGGTAGGTTAGGCTTGCCTTGCAAGAAATGTTAAAAAAAGGTTCTTCAGAGAGAAGGAAAATAATACAGGTCAGAAACTTGAATCTACATAAAGAAAGGAAGGGCATTATCGCAGAATAAGAGAAAGTATAATAAAATGCTTTATTTTTCTTATTCTTAATTTATTTAAGAGATAACAGTTTGTTCAAAATAATAATAGCAACAACATATTAGGTGATTATAGTTTATGGATTAAGTGAAATGAATGACAGTAATATAATAGGGGATAAAAAAGAAGGGAGGAATTGAGATTACTCTGTTATAAGATACCTGCACACCTGTTATAAGTGGTATAGTGTTATTTGAAAGTAGACTTAAATGAGTTGTAAATGTGTATTGCAAACTCAAGGGCAACCACTAAAATAATCTTAAAATATAATTAATATACTAAGAGAGACAATATCATATAAAATGAGCTATTAAAACCAGAGGAGGCAAAAAAAAGGTAGAAGGCCAAAAAATAATAATTATAATAAAAGAAGAAGAAAAAAGAAATAGAGAACATGGGCAACAAATAGAAAACATTTGCAAAATATACCAAATCCAAACCCATTGCTGTCAAGCTGATTTCAACTCATAGCGAACATACAGGAAAAAGTAGAACTGCCCCATAGGGTTTCCAAGGAGTGGCTGGTGGATTCAAACTGCTGACCTTTTGGTTAGCACCCACTACCATCGAGTCGATTCCAACTCATAGTGACCCTATAGGACAGAGTAGAACTGCTCCATAGAGTTTCCAAGGAGCACCTGGCAGATTTGAACTGCTGACCTTTTGGTTAGCAGCCGTAGCACTTAACCACTACACCACCAGGGCTTCCAGGTACAAATATAGAAGGTATTTATCCAACTATATCAATAACTACTTTAATGTAAATGGTCCAAATATACCAATTAAAAGGCAGAGACTGTCGATGTGAATGAAAAAAAAAAAACCCAGCTATATGTCATCTATAAGAAAATCATTTTAAATAAAGACACAGATAGAGTAAAAGTAAAGGGTTAGAGAAAGATATACCAGCTTACACTGGTCAAAAGAAAGCTGGAGTAGTTGTATTAATTTCAGACAAAGCAAACTTTAGAGCAAGGAAATTATGAGGGATAAAAAGAGGCAGTACATAATGATAAAGGAGTCAATTATCTAAGAAGGCATAGCAATCCTTAATGCGTATGTACCTATCAAAAACCTGTTATAATATATAAAGCAAAAATCAATAGAACTGCAAGGTAAAATAGACAAATCTGGGTGGGGCCAAGATGGCAGAATAGCCATACACTTCCTGCAATCCCTCTTACAACAAAGACCTGAAAGAACAAGTGAAATGATTGTATTTATGACAACTTAGGAGCCCTGAACATCAAAGGCAAAGTTAGAAAACAGACTAAATGGCAGGCGGAGGGAGAGTAATTTCAGAAGCAGAGAGGAGTTACCAGACCTGAATTGCTGGGATCCCTCAGCCACCATTCCCGGGAGCGGCTGTGTTAAGATGGTGGTAGCATTTGGCTTCAGTTTCCTCAGGAAGAAGCAGTCAGCCACACAGTCTACTCACACCTCCAGACCCAGAGAAGAACGGCTCTCTCAGCAAAAGCTAAGTAGTCATGTATATTTTTCTCCACCCCCTGCCCCCAAGCCGGCTTCAGGGGCTGTTGATTTCCCTGGGCCTCAGATAGGCCCTACTAGTGCCCGGAGCCATCCTCCTGGCCTTGGAGTAGGAATAAATTCACAGCTGGGGGGAAAGATAATTTGCCAGCTCCACCAACCACAGGAGCTCAGGACAGAAGCAGCTCCTGTCCAGGAATAAACGGTCAGTGGACTTTGACTACCTTTCCCCCGTATGGAACTGTGTGGGACTATTTCAGGAGAATAGGCCCTCGTTGGCAGGCTGCAACTGTTTCAGCTGTGCGGTGAAGAGGTGGGTGTTTGATACCACTTTGCCTATTAAACAGGGTCCTCACCTACCCACATCAGGGGCATAAGGACTGGTGGCTTCACTCAGGTCACCCAGCCACCCATGACAGGGGCCCAAGGATAACTGGTACCTCCCGGTCCTTACATCCAAAAGCACTGGTCCGTCTGCAGAACCCACCCACCTGTGCACACTAGGGAACAGGGACATGCTTTCCTCACAGGCACTTGAGGGACGGTTCTCAGCCCCCTGCCTTGTTCAGAGCGTGAGCCGTGCCGCAACCAGATACCAGTACATATACCAATCACCCCTGCCCCTCCAAGACTGTAGGACACAGCCTGTACCACACACTTGATGATCAACTACCTAGACACCTGAGCTGAATTCAGACAAGAAAAGTGAATTGATTCCTAGACTGATCTACCTGATAACAGCTCTAGCCATCTGGTGAAAGGATGTCAGAGCTTCAAAGGCAAAAATAATCAAGCAAGCTCACTCAAGCAACCCATTTCGGAATATCAAAACAAAGCAAAAAGCTAGGCTACAGTAAGCAAACATAAAATAAACTAATACATTAACTTATAGATGGCTCAGAGACAACACTCAATATCAACTCACATAAAGAAACAGACATGATTGCCTCACCTAGTTCTCAAAAGAAAGAATCAACAGATCTTCTGGATGAAGGTACCTTCCGAGAACTATCAGGTGCAGAATTCAAAAGATTAATATACAGAACTCTTCAAGACATCAGGAACGAGATTAGGAAGGAGATCAGGCAGTATGCAGAACAACTCAAGGAACACACAGATAAAGTAATTGAAGAAATTTAAAAAAATTGTTCAAGAACATAATGAAAAATTTAATAAGCTACAAGAATCCATAGAGATCAATCAGAAATTGAGAAGGTTAACAATAAAATTACAGAAGTAGACAACTCAATAGAAAGTCAGAGGAGCAGAATTGGGCAAGTGGAAGGCAGAATTTCTGAATTTGAAGATAAAGTACTTGGCACCAATATATTTGAAGAAAAATCAGATAAAAGAATTTTTAAAAATGAAGAAACCTTAAGAATCATGTGGGACTCTATCAAGAGAAATAACCTACGAGTGATTGGACTACCAGAACAGGGAGGGATAACAGAAAATACAGGCAGAATTGTTGAAGATTTATTGGCAGAAAACTTCCCTGATATCGTGAAAGATGAGAAGATATCTATCCAAGATGCTCATTGAACTCCATGTAAGGTAGGTTTTAAAAGAAAGTCACAAAGACATATTACAATTAAACTTGCCAAAACCAAAGATAAAGAGAGAAATTTAAGAGCCGCTAGAGATAAACGGAAATTCAACTACAAAGGGAAGTCAATAAGAATAAGCTCAGACTACTCGACAGAAACCATGCAGGCAAGAAGGCAATGGGAGGACTTACACAAAAAATTGAAGGAAAAAAATTGCCAGCTAAGAATCATATATCCAGCAAAACTGTCTTTCAAACATGAAGGTGAAATTAGGACATTTCCAGATAAGCAGAAGATTAGGGAATTTGTAAAAACCAAACCAAAACTACAAGAAATACTAAAGGGAGTTCTTTGGTTAGAAGATCAATAATATCAGCTACCAATCCAAGACTAGAACACTGGACAGAGCAATCAGAAGCCAACTCAGACAGGGAAATCACAAAAATAAATTAAGATTAAAAAAAAAAAAAGCTCCAAACAGGGGAATAACAATGTTATTACATAAAAAAAAGACAACATTAAAACAATAAAGAAGCACTAAGAAATGTAGTCATAGATCTTTCATATGGAGAGGAAGACAAGGCAATATAAAGAAGTAAAATTTAGGTTTAAACTTAGAAAAATGGGGTAAATACTAAGGTTACCATAAAGGAGACTAACTATCCCACTCATCGAAATAAAATACAACAAAAAAAATAGAGACTCAGCAGAAACAAAATCAACAACAGCAAATAAGAGGAAAAGACAATATATAAGATAAACTACTCAGCACAAAAAATTAAGCAGGAAAAAGAAACTGTCAATAACACACAAAAAAGACATCAAAATGACAGCACTAAAATCGTACATATCTATAATTACTCTAAATGTAAATGGATTAAATGCACCAGTAATGAGACAGAGAGTGGCAGAATGGATAAAAAACATGATCCATCTATATGCTGCCTACAAGAGACACACCATAGACTTAGAGACACAAACAAAATAAAACTCAAAGGATGGAAAAAAATATATCAAGCAAACAACACTCAGAAAAGATCAGGAGTGAAAGTATTAATTTCCAACAAAATAGACTTTAAAGTTAAATCCACCACAAAGGATAAGGAAGGACACTGTATAATGATTAAAAGGACAATGCTATGAGTCGGAATCAACTAGACGGCGCTGGGTTTTTGGTTTTTATACCAGGAGTATATAACCATGTTAAATATTTAGGCACCCAATGACAGGGCTGCAAGATACATCAAACAAACTCTATCAGCATTGAAAAATGAGATAGACAGCTTCACAATAATAATAGGAAAATTCAACACCACTTTCAGTGAAGGACAGGACATCCAGAAAGAAGCTCAATAAAGACACGGAAGATCTAATGTCACAATTAACCAACTTGACGTCGTAGACCTATACAGAACACTCCACCCAACAGCAACCGAGTATACTTTCTTTTCTAGTGTACATGGAACATTCTCTAGGATAGACCACATATTAGGTCATAAAGCAAGCCTTAGCAGAATGCAAAACACTGAAATATTACAAAGCATCTTCTCTGACCATAAGGTCATAAAAGTAGAAATCAATAACAGAAAGAGCAGGGAAAAGAAATCAAACACTTGGAAACTGAACATTACCCTGCTCAAAAAAGACTGGATTATAGAAGTCATTAAGGATGGAATAAAGAAATTCATAGGATCCAGCGAGAACGAGAACACTTCCTATCAGAACCTTTGGGACACAGCGAAAGCAGTGCTCAGAGGTCAATTTATATCAATAAATGCACCCATACAAAAAGAAGAAAGGGCCCAAATCAAAGAATTATCCCTACAACTTGAACGAATAGAAAGAGAGCAACAAAAGAAACCCTCAGGCACCGGAAGAAAGCAAATAATAAAAATTAGAGCAGAATTAAATGAAATAGAGAACAGAAAAACAACTGAAAGAGCTAACAAGACCAGAGCTGGTTCTTTGAAAAAATTAACAAAATTGATAAACCATTGGCGAAACTGACAAAAGAAAAACAGGAGAGGAAGCAAATAACCCAAATAAGGAATGAGATGGGCGATATTACAACATACCCAACTGAAATTAAAAGAATCATATAGGATTACTATGAAAAATTGTACGCTAACAAATCTGATAACCTAGAAGAAATGGATGAATTCCTAGAAACACATTACCTATCTAACACAAACAGAGGTAGAACAACTAAACAGACCCATAACAAAAGAACTCCCAACAAGAAAAAGCCCACAACTTCACTGCAGAGTTCTACCAAGCTTCAGAGAAGAGTTAACACCACTACTACTAAGGGTATGTCAGAGCATAGAAAAGGACAGAATACTCCCAAACTCATTCTATGAAGCCAGCATATCCCTGATACCAAAACCAGGTGAAGGCTACATAGAAAAAGAAAATTACAGACCTATGTTGCTCATGAACTTAGATGCAAAAATCCTCAACAAAACTCTAGCCAATAGAACTCAACAACATATCAAAAGAATAATTCACCATGACCAAGTGGGATTCATACCAAGTATGCAGAGATGGTTCAATATTAGAAAAATGATTAATGTAATCCGTCATAAAAATAAAACAAAAGACAAGAACCACATGATTTTATCAATTGATGCAGAAAAGGCATTTGACAAAGTTCAACACCCATTCATGATAAACACCCTCAGCAAAATAGGAATAGAAGGAAAATTCCTCAACATAATAAAGAGCGTTTATACAAAGCCAACAGCCAACATCATCCTAAATGGAGAGAGTTAGAAAGTATCCCCCTCGAGATCGGGAACCAGACAAGGATGCCCTTTATCACCACTCTTATTCAACACTGTGCTGGAGGTCCTAGCCAGAGCAATTATGCTAGATAAAGAAATAAAAGGCATCCAGATTGGTAAGGAAGAAGTAAAAGTACCTCTATTTGCAGATGACATGATCTTATACACAGAAAACCCTAAGGAATCCTTAAGAAAACTACTGAAACTAATAGAAGAGTTCAGCAGAGTATCAGGATATAAGATAAGCATATGAAAATCAGTTGGATTCCTCTACACCAACAAAAAGAACATTGAGGAGGAAATCACCAAATCAATACCATTTACAGTAGCCCCCAAGAAGATAAAATACTTAGGAATAAATCTTACCAGAGATATAAGAGATCTATACAAAGAAAACTACAAGACATTACTGCAAGAAACCAAAAGAGGTCTACATAAGTGGAAAAACATACCTTGCTCATGGATAAGAAGGCTTAACATTGTAAAAATGTCTATTCTATCAGAAGGCATATATAGATACAATGCAACTCCAATTAAAATTCCAATGACATTTTTTAATGAGATAGAGAAACAAATCACCAACTTCATATGGAAGGGAAAGAGGCCCTGGATAAGTAAAGCATTACTGAAAAAGAAGAACAAAGTTCAAGGCCTCACTCTACCTAATTTTAGAACCTGTTATACTGCCACAGTGGTCAAAACAGCCTGGTACTGGTAAAACAGCAGATACATAGACCAATGGAACAGAATTGAGAATCCAGACATAAATCCATCCTCATATGAGCAGTTGATATTTGACAAAGGCCCAAAGTCAGTTAAATGGGAAAAGACAGTTTCTTTAACACATGGTGCTGGCATAACTGGATATCCATCTGCAAAAAAATGAAACCAAGACCCATACCTCATACCGTGCACAAAAATGCACTCAAAATGGATCAAAGACCAAATATAAAATCTAAAACGATAAAGATCATGGAAGAAAAAATAGAGACAATGCTAGGAGCCCTAACATATGGCATATATAATACACAAAACATTACCAACAATGTAGAAGGGAAACTAGATAACTGGGAGCTCCTAAAAATCAAACACCTATGCTCATCCAAAGATTTCACCAAAAAAGTAAAAACATGACCTACGGACCGGGAAAAAGTTTTTAGCTATGACATTTCCAATCAGCACCTGATCTCTAAAATCTGCATGATACTGCCAAAATTCAACTACAAAAAGACAAATAACCCAATTAAAAAATGGGCAAAAGATATGAACAGACACTTCACTAAAGAAGACATTCAGGTAGCCAACAGATACATGGGGAAATGTTCATGATCATTAGCCATTAGAGAAATCCATCTCACTCCAACAAGGCTGGCATTAATCCAAAAAACAAAATAATAAATGTTGAGAGGTTGTGGAGAGACTGGAACACTTAAACACTGCTGTGGGAATGTAAAAAGGTACAACCACTTTGGAAATCAATTTGGCACTTCCTTAAAAAACTAGAAATAGAATTACCATACGATCCAGCAATCCCACTCCTTGGAATATATCCTAGAGAATTAAGAGCCTATACATGAACAGATACATGCACACACATGTTCACTGCAGCACTGCTGACAATAGCAAAAAGATGGAAGCAACCAAGGAGCCCATCAGCAGATGAATGGATAAATAAATTATGGTATAGTCACACAATGGACTACTACTTATCAATAAAGAATAATGATGAATCTGTGAAACATTTCATAACATGGAAGAATCTGGAAGGCATTATGCTGAGTGAAATTAGTCAGTTGCAAAAGGACAAATATTATGTAAGACCACTATTATAACTGGAGAAAAAGTTTAAACAGAGAAGAAAATATTCTTTGATGGTTACGAGAGGGGGGAGGGAGAGATGGAGAGAGGGAGGAGGGTTTTCACTAATTAGATAGTAGATAAGAATTATTTTAGGTTAAGGGAAAGACAACATACAATACAGGCGAGGTCAGCACAACAGGACTAAACTAAAACCATTGAAGTTTCCTGAATAAACTGAATGCTTCAAAGGCCAGCATAGCAGGGGCGGGGGTTTGGGGACCATGGTTTCAGGGGACATCTAAGTCAGTTGGCATAATAAAATCTATTAAGAAAACATTCTGCATCCCACTTTGGAGAGTGGCATCTGGGGTCTTAAATGCTAGCAAGCAGCCATCTAAGATGCATCAATGCATCTCAACCCACGTAAGGCAAAGGAGAATAAGGAACACCAGAGACACAAGGTAATTATGAGCCCAAGAGACAGAAAGGAGCACATAAATCAGAGACTGCATCAGCCTGAGACCAGAGGAGCTAGATGGTGCCTGGCTATAACCGATGACTGCCCTGACAGGGAGCTCAATGACGAGCTGCTGAGGGAGCAGGAGAGCAGTGGGATGCAGACCCCAAATTCTCGCAAAGAGACCAGACTTAATGGTCTGACTGAGACTAGAAGAACCCCAGAGGTCATGGTCCCCAGGCCTTCTGTTAGCCCAAGACAGAAGCCATTCCCAAAGCCAAGTCTTCAGACAGGGATTGGACCGGACTATGGGATAGACAATGATACTGGTGAAGAATGAGCTTCTTGGATCAAGTAGAAACATGAGACTACTTCGGCATCTCCTGTCTGGAGGGGAGATGAGAGAGCAGAGGGGGTCAGAAGCTGGCCGAATGGATACAAAAATAGAGAGTGGAGGGAAGGAGTGTGCTGTCTCATCAAGAGGAGAGCAATTAGGAGTATATAGCAAGGTGTATACAAATTTTTGTATGAGAGGCTGACTTGATTTGTAAACTTACATTTAATGCACAATAAAAATTTTTTAAAAAATAGACAATCCACTATTATACTTGATAATCTTAACAATCCTCTATCAGCAATTGACAGATTCAGCAGGCTGACTATCAGTAAGAATATAGTTGAACTAAACAACACCACCAATCAACCAGATATAATTGATATTTATAGAATATTTCATCCAACAACAGCAGAATACACATTCTTCTCAAGCTCACATTGAATGTTCATCAAGACAGACCACGAAAAACAACAAATTTAAAAGAATAGAAATCATACAAAGTATGCTTTTAGACAATAATGGAATTAAACAAGAAATCAATAACAGAAAGATAGCTAGAAAATCCCAAAATATTTAAGATTAAACAACACACTTCTAAATAACACATAGATCATAGAAGTCTCAAAAAGATTTAAAAGTATTTTGAACTAAATGAAAATTTGTGGGATAGAGCAAAAGCAATGCTTACTGGAAAAATGTACAGCATTGAATGCATAGATTAGCAAAGAAGAAAAATATAAATCAATTATCTAAGCTTCTACCTTACAAACTAGAAAAAGGTAGAGAAAATTAAATTTGAAGTAAGCAGAAGAAAGAAATGGTAAAAATTAGAACAGAAATCAATGAAATTGAAAACAGGAAAATAATAGAGAAAATCAACAAAGCCAAAAGCTAGTTCTTTCTTTGAAAATGTATATTAAAAAAAAAAAAAATACATCTTTAGCCAAGTTAAAGAAGGCAAAAAGAGAGAAGACACAAATTATTAATTTCAGAAACGAAGTTAATTGATCCCATGGATGCGGAAAAGATCATAGGAGAATATGTAAACATCTCTATGCCCATAAATTTGATAACTTAGATGAAATGGACTAATTCCTTGAAAGACACACTCTACCAAAACTCACACAAACAGAAATAGATAATCCAAATAGACCCAAACCTCACACCTTATATAAAATAAGCTCAGGATGGATCATGGACTTAAATGTAAAACATAAAACTTTCAGAAAAAAAAACATAGGTGAAGATTTTGGTTGCTTACTGAAAATGACGAGGACTTGAAACATTTACTGATGAAGATCAAAGACTACAGCCTTCAGTATGAGTTACACCTCAACATAAAGAAAACAAAAATTTTCACAACTGGACCAATAAGCAACATCATGATAAATAGAGAAAATATTGAAGTGGCCAAGGATTTCTTTTACTTGGATCCACAATCAACACCCATGGAAGCAGCAGTCAAAAACTCAGATGGTGTATTTGCATTTGACAAATCTGCTACAAAAGAACACTTTAAAGTATTAAAACGCAAAGATGTCACTTCCAGAACTATGGTATGCCTGACCCAAGCCATGGTATTCCAATTGCTTCACATGCATGAGAAAGTTGGACAGTGAATAAGGAAGACCAAAGAAAAGTTAATGCATTTGAATTGTGGTATTGCTGAAGAAAACTGCCAGAAGAATGAACAAATCTATCTTGGAAGAAGTACAGCCAGAATGCTCCTTAGAAGCAAGGATGGCAAGGCTACTTCTCACTTACTCTGGACACATTATCAGGAATCACTGGAAAAAAACATCATACTTGGTAAAGTAGAGAGTTAGAGAAAAAGAGTAAGACCCTCAACGAGATGGATTGACACAGTGGCAGCAACGATGAGCTCGAACACGGCAATGATTGTGAGGATGGTACAGGACCAGGCAGTGTTATGTTCTGTTGTACCTGGGGTCTCTATGAGTCAGAACTGACTACATGACACCTAACAACAATAAAAACAGGGCTAGACAGAGTTCTGGGGCTTGAAATCAAGAGCACAATGAAAGAAAAAAGTTGATAAGGTAGACTTTGTCAAAATTAAAACTTTTTGCTCTGTGAAAGTCCATGTGAAGAGGATGAAAAGCTACAGACTGGGAAAACATTATTTCAAACCATCTATCCAGCAATGGACTAGTATTTAGAATATACAAAACCAGAACCAAACCTGTTGCCGTCAAGTCATTTCAACTCATAGCGACCCTATAGGACAGAGTAGAACTTCCCCATAGGGTTTCTAAGGAGTGGCTGGTGAATTCGAACTCCCAGCCTTTTGGTTAGCAGCTGAGTTCTTAACCACAGTACCACCAGAGCTCCATAGAATATACGAGGAATTTCCAAAACTTAATAGTAAAAATCAAACACGTAATTAGAAAATTGGCAAAATATATGAAGAGACGTTTCACCAAAGAAAATACACATGTGCCAAATAAGTTTGTGAAAAAAAGATAGATGTCCAACATTGTTGGCCATCAAGGATGTGCAAATTAAAACCACAGTGAGATATCACTGCATGCCTGTTGGAAGGGCTAAAATAAACTGACAGCACCCAATGGCGAGTAGGATGTGGAGAAACTGGATCACTCACTCACATGATGCTGGTGGGAATTTGAAGTGGCACAGTCACTCTGGAGAACAGCTTGGCAGTTTCTTATCAAACTATACGCGCAAGTAACAAACGAGCCAAAAATTGCACTTCTGGGCATTTATCCTAGAGAAATAAAAACTTGTACGTGCATGTTCAGAGCAGGGTTTTTTTGTAATAAACAAACGATGGAACCAACCCAGATGTCCTTTGATAAGTGAATACTTAAACTTTATATATCATGGAATACTATTCAGCAATAAAAAGGAACAAGTTATTGATACATACAACGACCTGGATGAATCTTCGGAAAATTATGCTGAGTGATAAAAGCCAAATCCAAAATGTTACTATAGGCTTCCATTTATATAACGTTTTTGAAATGACAAAATTATGGAAATGGAGAACAGCTTAGTGGTTGCCAAGGGTTAAGGATGGGAAGTTTAGAGTGAAGTAGGTGTGGCTTTAAAACAACAACACAAGGGATCCTGTGTTATTGGAACTCCTCAGTAGCTTGACTATGGTGGTGGTAGATACAATGACCTACTTTGACGATAAGATTTTGTGTAGATTAACTCAAATTACCGAGACCTAAAATGTGTTCAGGGGCTCTGGGGCTCTGGCAGTGGTTAAGCACTTGGCTGCTAACAAATAGGGCAGCAGGTGGAATCCACTTGCTGCTCCTTGGAAACCCTATGGAGCAGTTCAACTACCCTATAAAAGGGTTGCTATAAGTTGGAATCAACTCGATGGTAATGAGTTTTTTTAAATTTGTCTAAAGCTGTTCAAATCAAAACATAGTCACTTGTTTACCAGAAGATTTTTTTATTGATTTGAGGTAGTTCTCCTCTCTGAGATGCTGATAGAAACCATCAGAAATTCAGTAATAGCATTGGGCTAAAACCAGTCTTCAAATAGTTCGTGTTTTCTCTCTGGATAGAGAAGCTGGAGCCTCATCTCCCATTGACACAGCAACTGCCCTAGATTGGTTTGGAGAGTCTAGCCTTTTAAGTGGACATTTTATAGATTATTGACTGAAATAAATTGCCTGGAAATGCTCATCATTGTGATCATCCTTATTCATAAAGATGGAATATTTGTGATTAAAATTAAGATCTACTCATTTAAAGCTGGTTACCATCAGGCATTCATCAGGAATGGAGCCAAAAGTCAATTCGGCCACTCATCAGAGGACTCTTGGACCTACAAATTATATCTTTGACACAATAGCTCTTGCATTTACACTGGGAGAGCTGTAGGCCAAGGGTCTATGACTTCAGCACTGCACATATGTGGCTGTTATTTAGAGCTCTCCGAGGTATAGATTTACATTACCATCTGCCATCTCAGTTGCTGTTTACAACTGCCTTAAAAAAAAGAAGTGAGGAGGGCATAATCAATTAAAGTGTGTTTAGAATGTTCCAGAAAAATAGCAACAGCAACTTGAATTTGGGAGAAGTACCCATATCCAATCAAAGCAGAAATAAAGCATTCATATTCTCTTCTTTCTTTGAAAATAATTCCCTTTGAACTGAGTGAAATTAAATGGCAAACAGGTTTGTTAACATCCACAGGCTGAAATAATCCTAACACCGTTCAGCCTCTCATAAGAGCCTTAGAAATCATTAATCTCATTTTTTTTTTATATGCACTTTAAAAAAATTTAATGATAAATTGAGCTTCATGAAAATTAAAAACCTCTTCTCTGTGAAAGACCTCTTAAGAAGTTAAAAAGGCAAGCTACAGGCTGGGAGAAAATGCTTGCAAACCATTTCCTGATGAAAGGCTAGTATCCAGAATATACAGAGAACTTTCAAAACTCAATGGTAAAAATCAAATAATGCAATTAGAAAACAGGAAAAAGACATGAAGAGACACTCACCAAATAGAAAATACATGTGTCAAATAAGTACATGAAAAGATGTCCGACATCATTAACCATCAAGGAAATGAAAACTAAAACCACGATAAGAAATCACTACACACCTATCAAAATGACTTTAAAAAAATTGTGACAACACTAAATGTTGGTGAAGATGTGGGAAAACTGGATTACACTCCCATTGCTGGTGGGAATGTAAAATGGTACAGTCACTCTGGAAAACAGTTTGGCCGTTTCTCATAAAAGTAAACGTGTAATCACCAGACGAGCGGACAACTGCGCTCCTAGACATTTATCCCAGAGAAATGAAAACTTATGTTCATACAAAAACTTGCACATGAATGTTCATAACAGCTTTATTTGTAACAGTCAAACACTGGGAACAAACAACCCAGACGTCCTTCAACAGGCGAGTGATTCAACAACCGCAGTACATACCATGGAATACTACTCAGCAATAAAAAGGAATCCGTTACTGATACACACAACCACCTGGATGAATCTCCAGAGAACTATGCTAAGTGAAAAAAGCCAATCCCAAAAAGTTAAATACTGTATGCTCCCATTTATATAACATTTTTGAGATGGCACGATTATAGAAATGGAGACAAAATTTGTGGTTGCCTGGTTAAGGAGTTAGTGGGAGCAGGAGGGAACTGGGTGTGGGTATAACAGGGCATCGTGAGGGATTTTTTGTGATGATGGAAATGTTCTTTATATTGATTGTATCAGTATAAATATATTGGTTGTGATATTATACTGTAGTTTTGCAAGAGGTCACCAGTGGGGGAATCTGCTTAACGGGTGCAGGAGATCTCTGTGTATTATTTTTTAGAACTGCATGTGAGTCTACAATTATCTATATTTTAAATTTTTTAATTAAGGAAAAAAGAATGTAAGAGTTTAGGAAGAAGTTTATCTTTTCCACTCAGGTGTGGAAGTGAAGATGCTGCTAACCCATTGGCTAACAAATCTGCCGATGTGAAGGTAAAGTACAGAGTTTGGAACATAGAGCTGTTTCTAAGGACTTTGCCTCAGCACCTAGGGGCTTTCCTTGCTAGCCAGGGACATTACCTTTCAGCAGCCCCCATCTCCATGAAGAAGACCCTCAACAAAATGGATTGATATAGCAGCTGCAACAATGGGCTCAAACATAACAACGATTGGGAGGGTGGAGCAGGACAGGGCACTGTTGTACATACGGTCACTATGGGTTGAAACCAACTCAAAGGCACCTAACAACAACAACAACAACAACACCTCTCTCTAGGAGGTTGCAATGAGAACCAAGACAAAATAGATCAGAAAAGGAAGTCCACTCCCTAGTGATTTGTTACTGAGGTCTCTGAAAACATTTTAACCTTGGAGTCTACCTAAAGATGACTTTACTGGGGTTCCAGTCCTATTATTTAGGATGCTGGGAAATGGGAAGAAGGCATCAACTAAGCCCCTGTCAATAAATACCAAGTAGTTGAAACCAAACAGGGGTTGCTCAGGCCCTGTACTGTGTGCAGCCCTGGGAAGGAAAGAAACAAAATAGGGAAAGCACCCATACTTCTCTGAGACAAATTATCCCTTGGGGGTCATTGGTGGGTGGCCTTTTGGGTGCCCTTGGGGATCTAAAGACCTTATAGTCTACATTTCCCCCAGGCTGAGTTCCCTGCTCTTAGTGTCCAGACCAGTGACTACAAATGACTGCTCCTCCAGTCAGGACGGAACATTTTCCTCCAGTGAGCTTATCTGAAACAAAGACTCTTTTCCTCCATTTTTGTTTAAATACCCTTTGGTCCCAAGCCTTTCATGGAATGTGTGTGTATTCTTAATATTGCAACATTTGGCTTAGTTCCTTTGAGGAAACAAAATTTTCCTGCCTCCACACCCTAACCTGTATAGTTAGAGGCTGTATCTCTTTGCTATGTGCTATTTCTCTTTGAAATGCTCTCTGGTGAGAAGCACAGAAAAGTAGTTAGGAGCATGGACTCTAGCATGTTACTGCTTGGATCAAACCCTAGCCTACCATTTACTAGTGGTGCAACCTTCGGCAGATAATTTAACAACTCTACGCTCCAGCTTCCTCATCAGTAAAATGGGGATGATGACAGTAGCTTGTCTCCCAAGGCTGTTAAATGAGTTGATATATGTATAGTGTTTGGAAGAGCGCCTGGCACATGGGAGGCATTATGTAAATGTCAGCAGTTACTACTATTATCCTCCTTCTCTTCATCACGGTATTATTCTAAAAGCAGCAGTGGTAAGTGACAGTACTCTGAATTTAAATCAAATAGATTTGATGGCCAAAATTAGCAAGGGGACCTCTTGGGCAAGGCACTTAATCTCTCTGTGCCTCAGTTTCTATATTTGCAAAGTCAGGCCAGAAAACCTACTTCGTAGGTTTGTTATGGAGATGAAAAGACTTAGCTAGTCTGTCTGGATTTCTCTGGAGTGCACACTTAGTACTCAGAGCATGGCTCTGTGGGTTGTATTTTTAATGGACAATTATTGCAGTGGAGAGCAGGGGAGGCGAGGTGAGTCCTCTTTCCCACTCCATCCCCCTGGCCCTGGCGCCTGAGAAGCAGAGCATCCCCATGGCAACAGCAGCAGCTGTTCCCTAGATAAGAGGAGCTGAAGCAGCAGCAGCAGCAGCCAGGCAGCAGAGCAGCAGAGGAGCCAGGCCCGGCTTCAGTGAGCAAGCACGCCCTCCCCATCTCTCCTCTTTCATCCAGGGCCTGCACTGATTGGTAAGTTCTTCCAATTTTTACTCCCAGAACTTTTGTGGAGAGGAAAACAAGTTTCCAGTAAGTTGCAGCTTCTTTATGGTTGCTGGGACAAAGAAGGTTGCAGCTGGTCATGCATTATGGAGCAAGGCTTACCTGGGGGTAGCCACGGAGCAGAAAAAGTCACCACTTGTGAGTCACTGTTCTAAGAGAGATGGGGTTGTGAGGTCTCTAAGAGCCCTGAGTTTTTGCAAATTTGATTGCAGAGTTTTGAGATGAACATTGTTACAGCTGTATATTCACACAAAATAGAGAGGTTGTTTTTGTTTTACAACACCGGGGAAAGGATACTTATCCAAAAACATCTCCATGTCCTACTTTAAGTAAGAGTCACTCCTCAAGGAATACTGCAAATGTAGGTCTTCTGAAGGAAGAAATTGGATTTTTAAATGTTGTACTTTATGACCTAAATTTAATCTTCAAGTTAAACAAGAGGTTTGACAAAGGTCATGAATTTTATGTAACCAGAGGACAAATGAGCCAGATACCACACTGGGCTGTGGGCATAATCTAACATTTTACTCCATCAAGTAATTCTGGGCCTGATGGCTTTGGTGACATTCTTTGGAACCGCACATCTAAGCTAAGAATCAGCTTGCTTTTGAGAATCTCCATTATCGCTTTCCCTAGACCTGGACATGCGTGCTCTGCAGTTGGTTTGTTCCTTAGGGTATACTAACCTCATCGTTAGCTTCCGGGAAGGCCAGCGATGAGACAAGTAGAAGATTCTGGTTTTGAATTTAGATAGACATACGATAATAACAAGGGGAGGACCCAAAAAGCAAAGAAGTCGACTAACACTTGTTGAAGTGTTAGCAGGTGCTAGAACCTGGGCTGCGTACTTTACACACACTGTTCAATACTCTCAACAGCCCTGGAGAAGAGCTTCTACATTCCCCATTTTACAGCTGGAGAAACTAAGTTTCTAAGAGGATATGTAACTTTCCTAAGTTCACCCAGCTAGAAAGTGGTATAGAGAGCCAAACATTTACTTCTACCTCATATTAGCTCACACCATCAAATGCTTGCAGTCGTTGAGGAATTTTCGGTCCGTGAGCTAAACTACATACTTTAACAGCCAAATGAGAACCCCACTCAGCGTTGTAGACCAAGAGCAAAGTGCCTACCCAAGTTTCTGACCTAAAGCTGGACTGACTGTAATCTTTCTTCAGCTACAGAGATGGCACTACTGACCTCCTCAAATAGGGAACAGCTCTGAGGCTTGTTGTTGTTAGCTGCCATGGGGTTGATTCTGACTGAAACTGTATAGAGTAAAACTGTGCTCCATAGGGTTTTCAAGGCTGCGACCTATCTGAAGCAGATCACCAGGCCTGTCTTCCCAGATGCCTCTGGCTGGATTTGGCAAGTAGTCAAGTGCTTAACTGTTTGACCCACTGAGCCCGCAGTTTCCATAGGCTGCTCAGGTGTGTCTGTCATCCACAACATAGTGGAGTTCTTACCAGTGCCCAGTTCCCTGGCCCTTTTGGTTACTTTTCTCAAAAGAGAAGGTGACCTTTGTCACTAACAACCCCTGTGTATTATGATATCAGTTAATCTATTTCCTCTCTCAGTGGTATTTGCATTTACAAGGGTTTCTCTGTGATAAGAAAGGCTTTGTCCCTTGTGAAAAAAATTTAAGTATTAACAAGAGGAAGATATAAGAGTTCAGCATCTGTAATCCTAAAAACTTCCCTCAAATCCCCAAAGTCATATCACTTGGTCTCTTGTATATGTTACGGTTGAACCACCCACATTCCTTCAAACAACAAGAGAAAAAATGCATATCCACAGTTCCTATCTTCTATTTGAAAATCTGAAAAAATTCTGAAAATCGAAAGTTGGGTTTCTTTTGAAAGCACATACTTACATGGTAGCAAAACCTGACCTGAAAGCGTTTGAGTCTTTTGTAGTCTTTAATTGTGTCATTTGGCGTGAATATTCACATTTCTGCTTTGGAAATATTAATGGAGGTGATTGCCAGTGCTTCCTGAGACTCCTCGGGGGTATTACATAATCAAAACGTTCTGGTTTCACAGCACATTTGGCACCAGACTTTTCAGGTTGGGGGGGCGAGCCTATATTGACAACCATAGTGGCAGACCAAGTCATCCACTGTGTGAGTATTGAAATTCAGAGACCAAGCTGAACCAATGGGTGGAGAGAGAAAGTTAAAGAGGTCACACACAAATCTTTGTACTAAAAGGAACACCTCCAAATGTGAAGTGTGAGTCAACAAACCTCTCTTAAGGTCCTAGCTTCTGGCTGGAATCTAAAAAGCCAGGGGACCAGGTATTTAGGTGTGAAAAAAGAAGCTGCTGCCTAAGAAAGTCCCTAAATTATATGAAGCTGCTGAGGTAGAGTCCCTGAGTGGTACAAACATTAACACACTTAGCTGGTAACTGAAATGTTGGAGGTTTGAGTCCATCCAGACGCACCTTGGAAGAAAGGCCTGGCAATCTACTTCTGAAAAATCAGTCATTCAAAACCCTATGGTACACAGCTCTACTCTCATACACATGGGGTCACCATGAGTTGGAATCAAGTCCATGGAATCAAGTCCATAGACAGAAACCTAACATTCCCTGGGCAGGTTGACAAGACCAGCATCCCTTTGCTCGTGCAGAGGTGGCACCTACTTTGGATGGAAAGTGAATTAAAAAGGAGAATGCATGGGAGAGTTGGGAATAGGAAGTGCAAATATTCCATTTCTCAGTTCAAAGATTAGACCAGTCCATGTCTTACAATGAATGGCTTGATGATAAAGGGGCATCTCTTCTCACTGAGGGTAGAAATGGAGAGTGGGCAGACAGATGAGATCATTGTATGCAAACATTCAAGGGGCAGGTAAAATGACAGTTATGAATAAGGTGATGCTATACTCTAAATATCTCCCCCCTCCATTGCCCTTTCCTTTGTGTGAAGGTTTTCTGCCAAGAAAGCCATAATGACATCATCTATGATGGAAGTCTTTTCTAATCCCTGTGGACAAATCATAGCCCTGCCCAGCCCTGGGAATTTTCTGAATGTAAAATTCAAGATCTGGAAATCATCTCTCAGCTCCCTAGCAAAACAGAGGCTCAATGAGTCACACCATCATCCTGCTAATCACACCCATTAAAAATATTATTCCCCCATAAACAACATGTGTTGTCTGGTAGAGCAAGTGTGTGTCAGTTTTGTAACTAATACAGGCTTGCCCTCACCTGGTCCAGAGACTTGTGACATGTTGAACTGATCCTTGCACAATTCAAATTCCGAGGGTGGGCTCCCCACTCTTAGGTGCAGGAGGGCAATAGCCATTTTGCTCAGATGATGGCTGGTCTTCCCATGGTTCAGCATCTAGGTAAAAACTGAAAGACTCAATCATTTTTTAGAGCTTTTCAGTTATACAACTGAGCTTCACTAGTCAGATATAGTATAAAACTCTGCCATTGAGCTGATTCCAGCTTATGGCGACCCCATGTGCTACAGGGTAGAACTATTTCATAGGATTTTTTGCATGAAATCTTTATGGAAGCAGAGCACCAGGCTTTTCTTCTGTGGTGCCACTGGGTAGGCTTAAATCACCAACCTTTATGTTACTATGTTAGTAGTCAAGCACAAACCATTTGTACCACCCAGGGACCTTGTAGACAATGTTATATAATATCTGCCATTTACTCAGTGCCTACAATTTGTGTGCAAAGCATAAAGCGATCCTATTTAATCTTCACAGTAATTGTATGAGGCAGGTATTATCACTGTATTACAGATAAGAAAACTGAAGGTAAGAGTAGAGGACAAAGAAAGACATATGTCCCTGGGTGTCAGTCTATGGGAACACCATAAAAATACTAAACCAAAAAACCAAACCCACTGCCGTCCAGTTGATTCCAACTCATAGTGACCTTGTAGGACAGAAAAGAACTGTTGTAAATCTTTATGAAAGCAGACTGGCACATCTTTCTTCTATGAAGTAGCTGGTGGGTTCAAACCACTGACCTTTCAGTTAGTGGCCAAACACTTATCCACTGCACCACCAGAGTCTTTACAAAGATACTTTGAAAAAAAAAAAAAAAAACTAAACCCATTGCCATTAAGTGAATTCCAATTCATAGTGACCCTATAGGACAGAGTAGAACTGCCCCATAGTTTCCAAGGAGCTCTTCATAGATTCGAACTGCTGACTTTTTTTGGTTAGCAGCCATAGCTCTTAACCACTACACCACCAGGGTCTCCTACAAAGACACTAGCCTTTGCAAACTCTAGCATAGCTACAATAGCTTGGAGGGAGAGAGGGCAAGAATTATCACATTGCCCTTGAGCTCTGTGTACCCTTACTATAACACTAAGGCTTAGCAATTTCATCAAATTCATATGGCTTGTTAGTAAAAAAAGAGGTGAAATTTAACCTAGGTCTACTTGACTTGAACCCCAGGTTCAAATGAAATATCTAGCTATTGGGCACATGTTGTTATTGTTGGTAGTCGCATCGAGTCAATTCCAACTCACGGCGACCCCATCTGTGCAGAGTAGAACTGCTCCACAGGGTTTTCAAAGCTATGAGCTTTCAGAAGCAGATTGCCAACTCTCTTCTGAGGTGCCTCTGGGTGGGTTCAGACCATTAACCTTTTGGCTAGTAGTCGAGCACTTAGCTGTTGGTGCCACCCAGAGACTCCATTGAGCATATGGGAGCAGCCATATGGTCCAAGTACAAAGAACAACTTACCTGTTGGAGGAATACTAATCCCAGATAGGGCCTAGAGTAGAAGGTAGGGGGGCTAAGTTCAAGTGCTGACTCTGACCCTAACTGTGTAACTAATGGTAGGTCATTTTAACTTCTTTAAGCCTCAGCTGCTTCTTCTGGAGAATGAAGATTTTAATCAGATCTTCCATGGGGAGACTTTTAGCACTTAAATCTGGGCCCATGACCATCTGTTGAAAAGGGGGGAAGATTGGTTAAGTCGGTCCATGAGACCAGCCCGTGACTTTGCCTCCAGACCTCAACACTGAGCCCACGCATGCCTAGTGATGTTTCCATTCTTTTCCCTCCACTCAAGCCGGTATGGGCTAGCCCAACCCAAGTCAACAACGTACTTCCTTCTGGTCCTAGGGAGTTGGCAATAGCTCTGTACATACGCTAAAAACAATAGTCTGAATTGATATCTGCTGAAGTCACTCAGAAAAATCTGTCAGCTCAAAGTGACACTAAAAGCCGGACTCAAGTGATCAGTTAATGGCTCCATCTGCTATGCAGTGATCTCAGCTTGTCAGGAGAGAGGCCCTCCAGCCTTCCCAAAGAAGACTAGCTTATTCCCCAGAAGACAATTGAGTTGGACTAATTCTCTGAGCTTGAAATGTTAGCACAACTGATCTGTGCAGTCATCTGTAAGACAGTGACCCAGGAATCTCAAGAAAAAAGAATCAGTTGTGTCATTGTAATCTCATTAATTCCTCTCCAACTGTCCTGGCTACGGTAAAAAAAAAAAAAAGTGAGTAACGAATTATCAGAAACTCAAGAAACAGAATCTAGGCAGGCTTTAAAGACTCCTTATGAATTTCAGTCAATGCATTTCTGATTCAGACCAGACACATGGCTGTGCTGAATTTTCACTCCTCCTGGACAATGGCAACAACTAATAGCTCTGGAAAGTTCAGTGGATATGTGGTCCAGGAATGATGCTCTAATGTCAGGAATCTGTAGGGAGAAAATAATAAAGCTCCACTCTAGACCTAGATTTCCTCCTACCATGTCTCTACCACCACGGTAAACTGGATGGGAGGCAGTCTCATTATTTTATGGTAATAGGATATAATGGTAGAAAATCAGAAGCCTGGTTCAATTCTGGTTCAAAAGATTCCCTTTGTTTTTAAGAGGCTCAGGAATGTAATGGAAATCAGCAGAACTGGGTTTGAATCCAGCTTTGGCTATTTAATAGAGGTGTGACTAAATAAATTAATGTGACCTTCTGAGCCTCAGTTTCTTCATCTGTGAAGTGGGCATAATCCTACTTTGCAGAACTCAAGAGAGAAAATATAGGCAAGGTCTAAACTAGATTTTCTGTAGCTCAGCTAACTCATTCTAATGCAGACTTGACAAGTGTTTGTTCTGAACTCTCAAAGTGTCTCTGACAGAGGGCAAATATTTAACATTTGATAAGTGCCTATTACCAAAATACCTGCGTGTGTGTGTGTGTGCGCGCGTACGTAAGAGAAAGAGGAAGAGAGAGAGAGGGATTAATTCTATTTTGGCTTAAATCTCAAACTTTGGAGCTTCTTATAGCTAAGCATCGGAAGCTGACTTGAAGAACAGGAGTTTTAATAGTAAGTACTCTTTTTTTTTTTACTCAGTAAAAAAAGTATATTTATTTAGTAAATAAATGGTATACTCATGGACTCTTACACTTTGGCAGTGCTGGGGAAGAATTACACATACTCACCCTCCTTTGATGATGTCAACTGAGCGAATGCAGCCCCTGGAGCTCTCAGAAGACAGACTGGACAAGCTAGACCCTCGTTGCAGCCATTTAGGTAAATGTTCCAGCATGAATGTCAGTGGTAGGATCAGAAAGGGGGCATTTCGGCCATTGGTTTGCAGGCCGGTCAGAGGAGGCCCTCTGAAACCTGATAGGCGACGCCTTCTGGTGCCAGCCAGCACCAGATGGACAGGCAAACAGCCATGAGTCTGTGGGGTCTGCCATGCAAATATTAGCTGAAGCACTGGAGAGAAGTTCATTAGGGTTAAAAAGAGCAAGAAAAGGCATCGTCCTCTTTTTTGGGTCGGACGGAGTCCCAAGCAGAGCATTTCTGAGGCAATAAATGGAATGTGGCAGCGCTGCTTGTCTCCAGTATCTTCCAGCACACTTACACCCCATGTGCAGGGCCAATAAAATATTTCAAATATCTCTCTTTGCCTATCAAGACAGAATTTTAAATAGCCTTTTTCTGCTTTATTGTCAATCTGTTTCCTTTCCAGAACTGACTTTTTGCATAACCTTTGTAATGAAAATACCAGAAACATTTCTGCCTCTACCCATTTCTAAAAATGAGACACTCAGACTTTTGATGAATGGGCCTCTTGCATATTCATAGCCTTTGTTTATGCCTCATCTGGTTACGGCTCCCCCTTCCTTTCCCCTGTCTCCATTTGCTATCAAGATATTTTATGTTCCAGGATTTCTCACAAAAAAAAATGGGAAAAAAGTGCAATTGAAGTAAAAGTCAAAATCGAAACAAAAGTTTTGCTCTCTGAGTAGGATCTGGTCAGGCCCATATTAGCCTGCATCTCCGCAGTCCCCACAGCTAGGCAGCGTCCATTCTAAGCGTCATTCATTCATTCAGCAAATGTCCATGGTGTGTAAAAAAAGGCGGCGGGGGGGAAGGAATTAACTGAGCTATGCAGCCATAAATTTTAAACATTGTTTTTAGCCAGGCATTAAGGCCCATAGTCCTTAGAGCCTGGGTTGGATTCCAATCCCCTCGACTACCAGCAGTGCATCCAGGGCTTCAGTTTTCTCATCTGCACATTGAGGATGAGAGTGTACCTTCCCTGTGGGCTCATTGTGAGAGCTAAATGAGATAATGTATTCAGGGATGATATTTAACAGCTGGTAAAGCACCAAAAAAAAAAAAAAAAAAAAAACCAAACCCGTTGCCATCTAACTCATGGTGACCCTATAGGACAGTATAGAACTGCCCCATACAGTTTCCAAGGAGCGCCTCATGAATTCAAATTGCCAGCCTTTTGGTTAGCAGCTGTAGCACTTAACCACTATGCCACCGGGGTTCCCTGTATGAAATGTATGTGAAATAGCCTAGTATGTAGGTGGTGCTCAGCAAAGCTCCTCCTACCACCTCCCTTTTTTTTGTGCATGTAAACTCAGTAGCATGCAATCCATTGCTTTGCACATAACAACCTCAATAAATGTTTATGGAATTGAAGTGATTGCATGAAATCAAAATGATTTTAGGTGAAAGCAAATATTAGAAGTGGCTAAAGAGAATGCCATTTGATTTCTACAGTTAAGTATAGTGACCTTTTGATGATGCAGGCATAATGAGCTAGGGTTACAAAATATTTCTAATGGTGGGTTCCTTATGTCATGTTGAGTATTCTAAAATAAGGAACCGTGCAGACATAAAGCCCAATAGCTTAAACATAAATTGAAGGCAAGGACCATTTTTCACTTGGCCTTTTATTTTTGGAAGCTAGCACAAAGCCTGGCACACCCGAAAAAAACATACTTAAAAAAAAAAATACAGTAGGAGCTTAATCAATATCTATCGAATAAATAAATGAATCAAGGCACAGGCTAGGTCTAGACTCATAAAACTAAAGTGAAAAGGTTTGACACTGATTTATCATTTAATCCTCAAGGTTTTAAAGAATAATTTTGTAAATTTATGAATATTTTCTAAAAGATAAAAGTAAAAAGAGAGAAAGAGGGAGGGGAGGAGGGAAGGAAGAAGCTGAAGGGAGGGGACGAAAAGATCCAGTTAATCTCTTCATTTCCCATATTCATTCATATTTATAGATATAGCCAGACTGTATTCAGGCATAGTTAGAGTTTCTAGATGAGACAAATAGCTTCATTGCCTTGCGACTGCTTTGAATCCTAACAGAATAGTTCCTTACACATAAGGTATTTTAGTCCCTTCACTGACGAATACATTCAACAAGCATTTATTACTGCTAAGGAGACGAAAGACAAGACCTGTCATCAAAAAAGGGAGAGAAGACATATGCAGAAAGAAAAATCAGATCATCTTTTTCAGGTGATACCTGAGCAAAAATTCTGTGGATATTCAGAAAATGAGAAAAAATACCCAGGACTGGAGTTAATATGGAAAGAAACATGAAGATGGGGAAGGGAGGGAATTCCTTTGTGACTGTCTCTCTCTCACATCCACACACACACACATACAGTGATTTAATATTATCCTGACTTTGAAAATATGGAATATTAAAATTCATAGAAATTAATGTCCAAGTTGATAAAAATAGCAAATGACAGAGTCAGGATGTGAACCCAGGTGAAACTCCGCTTACTCATTCACTTCCCATGCATTTACTGAGTACCTACTAGAGAGAGAAGCAATGAAGAGCAAATTATGAAAATGATAGAATCCTTAACCTCCAGGAAGGCTCTGGGGAGGTAAATCATTATAGAGCGATAAATAAGTGCTGTGAACAATGGTATAGGAATTCAAAGGAGGGCAACAGAACAAAAGCAGAGAGGGATAAGACAGAGCAGAGCAAACACTTTAATTGGCAAGGAGTGATCAGACTGGATGAATTACCAGAACAACTCCTGAAGAATATGATGTAGAACCTAGGCTTCCAAAGCTCTAGCGGCATAAAGTAGAGTCTTCAGAAAAGCAAACTAATAAATAAGAAGACAAATAAGACCTTGGGTAGGAGAGTTGCAAAGCCAGGGGGTAGTGAAAAGGTAAATGCTAACTCTTACCTGGGAATCATCAGGAGGATTTGGCTGGCCACAGACATGAAAGTGAGTGAGGAATTCCCTGAGAACCCTATGGAAACTTCCAAGACCAACGAGAGCAAAAGGTTACATACTGGCTCTGGGGTCTCCAAAGGGAAGAAGCCTTGAGCACAGGAAATTGAGAAGGAGCATTTTTGCACAGAGAATCTGTTCTCCCACTGGAATTTAGCTCAAACTCACACTGTGGCCTGCCTCACTATATTTTAAAAGTTTCTCGTTGCCTTGATTACCCAATCCACTTGAGTTCTCCTTATTTGGAGCTTAACTTAATTCTAGTTTTCCATTTTATTATTCTATTCATGAAAGACTACTGAAGGCCTCAGTAGAAGAGGCCATAATACTTACTTTTCTTTTTCAGACCGAGTAGTCTCTACCCCTATCATCAGGCGTACCTGGAAACCAACCAGTTTGTGCTGGATTCTTATTCATGTTGCCTTTTTTTTTTTTTTTTTTTTTGGTATCCTGCCCAAATCAGATGATCTTTCTGACCAGTTCATTCAAGATTGTGATCTCAAAAAGAAGCCAAGGAAGGGGAAAAATGTTCAGACCACCTTGAATGTTGAGTCTGACCAAAAAAAACCAAGGAGAAAAGATACACCAGCCCTGCACATCCCTCCTTTTATACCAGGTAATGGGCAATGAGGTCAGTTTGCACGTCTGTAAAGAGCTGACGCTAGACCATATTAGTCTTATAGCTTTCTCCTTAAATGTTTTGATATTTGTTTAATAATTGTACACTCTCACCTTTGTATTAGTTACAATATGGACAGCTGCTATACCAAATAAACTCTAAAATTTTAATGGGTTTACACAAGACAAGTTTATTTCTCGCTCACTGATAGTGACAGTGTGGGCTGGGGAGGCAGGCACTGCTCCAAACAGTCACTCAGGGACCCAGGCTGATGGAGATTCTGACATCATCAGCAAACGGCTTCCAAAGTCCCCATGAGCATGAATGTTCAGCAGGCATGGGGTAGACAGAGTGGAGGGTTGAGAGGGAGGTTTATGTGGGCCAGGCCTGGGAGTGGCACACAACTACTAGGCCTCCACTGACTGAAAGGTAGCCTCCCTGTGTGCCCAGGAGAAAAGCAAAACAATTTGGTTAACAACCAACATGTCTCTAACACCCTTTGATGTGACATGCTACACTTTCCAATTCTCAAAAGTTTCGTTTCCTTCTCTCCTTCCCTCTCCTGGTCATTTATTTAATGCCCTCTCTAATGCACTCTGAGGGCTACAAAATAAATGAAGCACAGATCTTCCTGTGAAGGAGCGTTCAATTCTATAAGAAATAAACAAAAACACCAGTTGATGTCAAGTCGACTCCAACTCATGACAACCCCATGCGTGTCAGGGTAGAGCTGTGCTCCATAGGGTTTTAAACGGCTGATCTTTTGGAAGTAGATTACCAGACCTTCCTTGTGAGGTGCCTCTGGGTGGACATGCACCCCAACCTTTTGGTTTGCAGCCAAGCACTTTAACTGTTTGTACAAACCAGGGACTCCACAAAAAATAACAGAAGCATATAAATAGCTGAAACATGCAGTAAAAAGCACACCATCGTGGAGGTCCTTAGGTAGGGATTTGGGGAGCTCTGCCTGAGCAATGAATTGTGGAAAGTTTTAGAAAGTTTGTTTTTATAGATTTCTTAAGCTGTGGCAAAAAGCTTCACGTGTAAAAGAGAGAGGAGAGGACTTGTGGGTGAAGGGGAGAGTGTAACCAAAGCATCAGGATGGGAGTCTGAATTACGTGGAATGTGGAATACAAAGGCAAACCTGGGCCAATTCCTGTCTCTGACACTGTGAGCTGTGTTATCTAGGGCACATTTCTTAACCTCTCTTAGGGCTTGTTTTCCTCCAATATGTGATGGTGGTAGTGAAGCTGAAATAAAATCAGGCATGGAAAGCCATTTGCACAGAGCATATTTCATAGTGTAGCCTCAATACACGCTAATTCTTATTATAAAGGAACTTCTATTAAATCAATTAGAAAAGCTACAGTGTATAGACTACTTCATAGGTGTATGTGCAATACATATGTACAGTCCTCATATATTAGGATATATGTCATTGACCCTGTCACTCCCTCTGTTCCCCTAATCATGCAGGTGTGCTTTCAGAACATTTAATTAGAAGATACGAGGTCCAAGAGAGACAGCCAAAGAATAAAATGAGTCCAGCTCTTCATAACACTGACCTGGAACAGAAAAAGCCAAGGAGAAAAGACACACCTGCCCTACACATGCCCCCCTTTGCAGCAGGTAAAAGAGCTGGTATAGGGCATTTGCAGGGGCTGGTGGGAATAGGTGGAGAGCCTTACCGTCTGGATGTGCCGCGGGAATGACCTTCATCCTGGCCCAGCAAGCTGTGTCCCGCTAAAGGGCTCTGGGGAGGAGCGGAGTTTGCTGCTGCTTTTCTGGTTTGTCTTCTTCACTGGCGGCTCCCCAGGGCTTGGCCAGGACATGAGGGAGGGTCAGAGCATTACTCATGCTTCAGCAGAACTGGCCAAATTCACCGAGCCCATGAAACGGAAAAGTCAGTGGGTCCTTGAGAAGAGTAGCCACGCCCCCCTCCCTGCCCATCTTCCATGGAGAGTACATGCTGTGGCTGATGACTAATTCTCCCAAGACACCTGGATTACTTGAAAGAATCCTCAGAGTAAGACAGGGAGAAATGCAGAAACATTGATAGCTATCTGAATATGTGTCAACTGCAAGCTAAAGATATCTTTCTGAACTATGCGCACAACTCCACGCTATAAGGGAGCCAGTGTGTAAGGTATAGTCCTTGGCCTTGAGACATTTATGTGCCCCTTGGGGAATAAGACATGTACGTTCATGGTTAGAGTATGAGACAGTGTAAGTGTGTGTACTATACAAGCACATATACATATGCTTTATAAAATATATGTGTGTGCTTGTATATATCTAACGAGTTGGGGAGCGGTACAGTGGAAAATGCACTAATGTTTATCCAGAGACATTAACCATTAGGCACTGACTTATGCATGTCTCATAATTTCTTTAAAAAATCAACTGAATAACACAAGAGAGTAGCTATTATACCCCTTTACAGATAAAAAAAAACAGAGAATTTAACTTACTGAGCCACTTTTAATTCTTTAAATTCTTAAGTGGAATGAAATCAGTGGATGGATGGATGAATGCTTCATTTGATTAATGATTGGATAAATAGAAGATTATGCCCAAGATCAAGCACTACTACATGGCAGAAGTGGGGCTCAGAGCCCAGGTCTGTCTATCTTTGGGTAGCTTTTCACTTACACTATGCTGTGGGTTGGACTTTTAGCATTACAGGAATCCAGAAGGAACACTTTTGGAAGGAGATGAGTTTGGCGGTTCTTATAAAACAATGTTTCTCCTTTATTTCATTTAATATAGAAAAGAAATTGAAAGACTCTGTTCAGAAGACTACATCATGACAAAGGCAGTCAAGGAGCTTGGCATCCCCAGCCACGTTAAAGGGCCTTGTCCCAAGTTCCACGGAATTTGTGTTCTTTGAACTTCTGTTCTTTTCCCTCTCTCTCTTCCTCTATTCACACCTCCTTTCTCCTCTATCCATCCCTCTGTCTTCACTTGTCTGTATATCTGAGATGAATGGCAAATATATGACTATGAGACTCTATTCCTGGTCAGTAATATTTAGTGACAACTATTCCCCACTCTCTCTCTCCCTCTCTTCTTCACTCTCTCATTCACACACACACACACACACACACACACACACACACACACACTTCTAGAATCCAGCTTTTCTGAGCATTGACTACATGCAAGCTTGTGAGATAATACAAATATGCTAAAAATACCAGAAGTTTAGGACACGCAGAAGTCTAATTCTCAGTCTATCTTCATCCTTTTAACAAATATTTATCGAGGACCTGCTATGTTACAGGCACTCTGGAAATGGGAGAAAGGCAATAAACATAAATAAATAACAAAACATCTGCTAAGAATAAATGCTATGAAGAAAATTAAAGCTAGGTAGGGAAAGAGAGAGATGGCGACTGCTCTCAGATGAGGTGTACAGGGAGGACTTCTCTGAGGAAGAGATATTTTACCAAAGGCTGAACGGAAGTGTGGGAGAGAGCCATGGGGATACACAGACAACATTCAAGGCAAAGGGACACTCCAAGAGCTCTGAGGTGGAAATGTCTGTAAATTTTACTCAATTAGTGTTTATTAAGCATCTATTATATATGAGACACTGTTCATGTATTAGTAACACAATAGATAGCAAACTGAAAAAGTTCCTGTCCTATTTGAGGGAGATTAGGGAGACAAAATAAATAAATATTTGGTTCTGGTGCAGGAAAAAAAGGTTTTCCTAAAACTCAGAGCCAGGCAGCTTGGGCACCATGAGATACTCGTTTAAAGAGAGAAACTGTTCTGAGACCTCCTATTATTACCTCCCTGGGGCAGGGCCTCGTGGCCCTCAGTGACTTCCTGCATAACTCACCTCATCTAATATGGAATCAAGGGAGAGGTCCAAGCACAGCCCGTTTGCCTCCTATAGGACATGAAGGGCAAAGCTGTTGTCTATTTTCTACCAGAAACATGGCCACAAGCCAGCAGCCTCCCAAAGAAGAGGCTTTCTGCAAATGACTTTTTTGGCATTACCCAATCTTCGCTCCGAGTAGTTTGCTATTAGACCTACAGAGCTTGATGTAACTGACTTAAGAATAATAACCAATAGCCAAAATTTGTTAATTCCAACTGTTTCCCAAGGGGAGAAAGAACCTTTAAATGGTGATATTTCTGTAAAAGAGGTTCACAATGTTATTGGAATAATAAAGGCTCTGAGAAGTCCTGCAGTAAAGGAATTAGTTTGACTTTCTATAACCCAGCCCTAATCTATTTGCCATAGAACCTTTTTTTTTTCCCTTGGTTTTTTTTTTTTTTTGTTTCCTGCCTATTGGTCTAGTCATTCCACAGATTTTGCTACAATATGGAAAATTTTGTCTTAGAATTGCATGTAACTTAAAAACAACTTTTCACCATTTTTCTTTTGCCTCTGTCAAATAATTGTTGTGTCTAAATAAATGAGGAAAAAATAGAGGTACAGACAGGGCCACACGCTTTTTGATTTTTAAATAAGGAGCAGAACCAAGAAGTGCCTGGGGTTTTAAAAGCTTGCAAGCAGCTATCCAAGACACGACAATTGGTCTCTATTCACCTGGAGCAACAGAGGAAGAAGGAGGGTGAGGAATAGGAGGATATGGAACGTGTGGCTGATTGCCTCCATGAACAGCTGCCTCCTTGGCCATGAGACCAGAAGAACTGGATGGTATCTGGCTATCATACCAAACATTTTGTTCAAAGTTTCCGTAGAAGAATCCTGATCAAAAAGGGGGAAATGTAGAGCAGAATTTCAAATTTTCCTGGACTCCAGATTTTCTGGAGCCATGGATGGTGGATGAAGCCCTGAAAATTTTGCCCTGGGATAATCTTTAAACCTTAAAGCAAAAATATTCCCTGAAGTAGTTTAGCTTAGCTAGTTAAAAAGGCCTGCCTTGAGCAGCATGCTCTTTTGAGAACTATCTATATGGATCAAATTGACAACAGCAACTGAAAATATTAGACAGGAACCTAAGGGGGCAGTGAGTTTATGTTAATGAGGGAGGAGCAACTCAGAAAAGAAAGATGAAAATGGTTTTACAACTCGAAGAATATAATCAATATCATTAAATAGTACATGTAGAAACTGTTGAGCTGCTATATGTTTTGCTGTGTCTATTCTCGACAACAACAACAAAATAAATAAAATTTAAAAGAAAAAAAAAAGAAAGGTGATATGGGACCTGAAGAGGCACTTTCCTGGAGATATGGACCAAAGACTAACTGGGGAGGTCTATGCCTTGGAAACCCTGGTGGCGCAGTGGTTAAGTGCTATGGCTGCTAACCAAAGGGTTGGCAGTTCGAACACTCCAGGTGCTCCTTGGAAACTCTATGGGGCACTTCTACTCTGTCCGATAGGGTCACTATGAGTCAGAATCGACTTGACGGCAGTGGGTTTTTGGTTTTTTTATACCTGCCTCAGCCATGCTTCTCATAGGCTTCCCTGCTCATCCTTCAACCTAGCACACATTTTCCCCAAGCTCTGCCCCTGTCCAGGTCCCAGTCACATTTGAAGATTCAGCTGGTTCAAACCCTTTGCTAACAGACCCTTCTACGTCTAAAATGATTCTTTTCTATTCTGAACTCACTCTATTAATAATGGGTGTGCAACTATCCAAAACTTTGTTATCTCTATTAGAATTGTACCTATTCTCCTGTTGATATTATTATAACTGTTACTTAAAAATTGCTTTACACCAATTTGTCTCACGAACTCATAAGGACTGGGCTGTGGTTGCTCCATGGATTCGATACTTTATTGGCAATCACAATTCTGCATTCGTAGTGGAGACTGATTATTTTCTGCCTATTCTTGTATTTGTCTTTACTGAAGGCCTTGTAGGGGAAGACTTGGCAGAGGCAAGCAGATATTTATTGGTAAGGAGTCATCCTAGTACTAGTCCAAAACCAACCAAGCCCATTGCCGTCAAGTCAATTCCGACTCATACCGACCCTATAGGACAGAGTAGAACTGCCCCATAGAGTTTCCAAGGAGCGCCTGATGGATTTGAACTGACGACCTCTTGGTTAGCAGCCATAGCTCTTACCCACTGTGCTACAAGGGTTTCCAGTACTTGTCCAGTTGCCATCAAATTGAGTCAGACTCATGGTGACCCCAAGTGTGTCAGAGTAGAGCTATGTTCCATAGGGTTTTAACGATTGGTTTATCAGAGGAGCCTTGTTGGCACAGTGGTTAAGAGCTGGGTTGCTAACCAAAAGGTCAGCAGTCTGAATCCACCAGGTGGTCCTTAGAAACCCTATGAGGCAGTTCCACTCTGTCCTCTAGGGTCACTATGAGTAGGAATAAACTCGACAGCAATGTATCGGTTTATCAGAAGCAGATTGCCAGGTCTTTCTTCTGAGGCATCTCTAAGTGGACTTGAACCTCCAACTTTTAGGTTAGCAGCCAAGCGTATTAACCATTTGCACTACCCAGGAACTCCGCCATCCTAGTACATGGGATTAAACATGGGCTTTGTAGTCAGAAAGGCCTGGCTTTGATCCTTGATTCTGCCCTATATTAGCTCTTTGACCCAGGGAAAGTGATATAAACTATCAGAATCTCCTTTTCTTCCTCAATCCGTGAAGGGGGGACCATAAAATCTGTATCCCCTGGAATTAACAAAACACATAAAGCACTTAGCACAGTTCCTGGCATATTGAAATTCCTCTATAAATGTTAGTTCTCCTCCGTTCTCAGTTGAATCTTCTATTCTCTGAGATAAGTCAAACCACTTCTGAAGGTGAGAATGTTATTAGCCACAGCTTTTCACCTGCCTGTGTAAACTTGCTGATTCAAAGAACTTCCTAAAGTGTTGAGCTCTGTCCACCTGGCAATGGATCCTGCCTACTCCCACTATGTGGAGTCCCTGAGTGGCACAAATGGTTCAGTGCTCGACTACTAGCCAAAAGGTTGGTGGTTCAAACCCACCCACAGGTGCCTAGGAAGATAGGCCTGGCAATCTGCCTTGGTCACAGTCTTGAAAACCCTACGGAGCACAGTTCTATTCTGACACACGTGAGGTTGCCATGAGTCAGAAATCAGCTTGACGGCAACTAACAATAACAACGACAACTCCCAATATCTACATTCTAAGAGAGCAGTCTCCTTATGGAATAAAAAATGGTTTGTGAAACAGTGTAGAGTAAACAAGAGTGAGGGGAGGAGCCTGTGTATTCATAGACTCTACACATTATAGAATTCCTTGGATCAGCAAGTCTCTGTGTTATCAGTATGTGCAATTATAGATATTGTTCTATGATTTTAGTTTTTATTAGCATATTAGCTGAAGTACTTTATTTTTGAAGAGCCTTTTAGTTTCTAAAGATTTGGCAGTAATCAAAAAGCTAGTTAAGCAGATAAGGATGGAGCCTTTAGCAGATGTTTAGAGAGACTCACATTGGTTCTAATAAGGGTGTTGAGAGGAACTCTCAGACAAAGGCACTCTGGAGATATCTCCTCTCATTAGCCCTTGGCAAATGAAAACTGGACAAGGATTCACTCTCTCCACTAAATCTCTTGCTAACTACCTTCATTTCCCTAGGTTAATGAGCTTATTTGATAGGTTCCAATTGCCAGAACAGCCCCTCCATGTCGTGTAATCTTGGGCTACCTTGCCAGCTCTAGCTTTGCTCCCAATTTGGCCCAGTTGCTAGGACTCCCCATGCTGGTGAATGCGTGATAGGAAGCATTGGTTGTGATTGGTCAGATCTGGGTAGCTAAGACCTGCTGAAGAGAGAATGAAGTCTTTAATCTAGGTCTATGCCAAAAGGAACCAGGCAAAGGAAAGAATAACAAGACTAGAAGCATCAAGGAGAGGTCTTCTGGAAAATTGTGAATACTTGGGCAGCTCAAAATGCTCTTTGTACCAAGAAAAGGGACTGGTATTTCCTTTGAAAGTGATACCTTTTCTGTCTTTCTAGGAATAGAGTATGTTTTCTGGCTTGGTTTTCTAGGAAAAATGATGTCTTAGCCCTGGTTCCCTTGAATCAGAAGTGCATGTATGTAATGTGACTGACCAGCTCTAGATGGTGCTCTGCGGGGTTTCATGGCCTAAAACACATTGCCACAAGGTTTATTGGTCCTTAATAACCTTGGACCGATGCCCTTGACCTTAAAACTAAACTCTAACAAACAGCAAAGTTCCCTAACCTCTCCTGTATAGAAAGAGGGGTAAGGGGAAGAAACTGACATTAACTGAATCCCTACATAATCCAAGTGCTGTGCTAGATGTTAGAAATATCCTTCAAGAATCCCACAGCTCAGTAAGGGAGACAAAGGTATTGTCCAATGGTTCCCACAATGCAAAAAGTACTTTACTTGAGGTTCATTCAAAGAGTTGTTGAGGCATTAAAAAAAAAGGCGGGGGAGGGGGGCTAAGTCTACCTAAGGACATCAGACCTTGTGGGAAATAAAAACTATTTTTTCTCCAATTTTACAGATGAATAAACTGAGGCTCAGATAGGTTAACAGTGACCTGCTCAAAGCTGAGTGACTACCAAGGGGAAAGCTTTCTAGCTGTAAATCTACATTCCTCCCATGACATAATCCACTTCCCACAGGAGAACAGGAGGATTAGGATGGGGCTTAAACCAGACCAATGTTTCTCAAACTTCCGTCAACTTCAAATCACCAAAACCAATGATAAGAAGCTTCAAGAAAAAGAGTGCAGTAAGGACATGTAGACATTATTAACTCAAGCCTCATCCTAAGCAATGATAGCTACCATATACTTTTTCATAATGAGACATCAAAATATAATGCTTAACTATATTAATACAGCGGATTCCCCAGGGTGGCGCAAACGGTTAAGTACTCAACTACTAACGGAAAGGTGGGAAGTTTGAACTCACCCAGAAGCGCCTCGTAAAAAAATTTGAGGGGTTATACTGGCAATCTGTTTCCAAAAGGTCACAGCCATGAAAACCCTATGGAGCAGCTCTACTCCATACGCATGGGGTTGCCATGAGTTAAAATTGACTGGTTTGGTTTTGGTAGAGAGATATAAAATGTTAATTCCCATTCTACTTGAAATTGTCTTCTGTGCCCATGTGGAAAACCCAGCCAACTTCGGGAAAGGCTAGCCTGGATGATTTAAGAGACTCCTACCAACCCTGGGAAACACTGGTGGCATAGTGGTTAAGTCCTACAGCTGCTAACCAAAGAGTCAGCAGTTTGAATCCACCAGGTGCTCCTTAAAAACTCTATGGGGCAGTTCTGCTCTGTCCTATAGGGTCGCTATGAGTCAGAATCAACTCGACAGCAGCAGGTTTTTTTTTTGGTTTTACTGTCCCTGAGATTCCAGGGCTTTATTTTTTTCGCCCAGATTCTTAAGTGATTAGGTTTCAGGGAACCCAAAGCAACCAGAAAGCCTGCCAGTATCCAGGAATTTAAAGGCTCTTGCCTATTTTTAATCAACCCAAATTTGGCTTAACATAAGGAGAGATTAAGGAAGGAAGGATGGAAAGTTTGGGAGCTCAGCATAACTAACTTCATATTCCTCTCCCATGTTAGCCTTAATTCCAAGTAAAAATCCAAACCTCTATACAGTTGGTAAAAGAAAACATTCCCCACTGTGTTTCATAAGTGATTTATACAAAAACCTTGGCTTCAGTCAGCCTCCTGAAATTGTTTTTCTCCTCCAATAAATATCAGCTAATTGGTAAAGAACCCATATGAACAAACTAAGAACTGAATCAAATGAATAGTCATTAAGATCAACACATCATTTTCATTAATTTGCTGCTATTGAATGGAGTCCAGTGCAGCAAAAAGGCCTCTTGTGGTGCACAGCATCCCTGCCTCAAGCTTAGAACTTTATGAAATGCTTCATGAATGGAAAGGTCCCTAATTGTTTGAGACAGAATGGTGGAGGGAGGGAGGTGGCAGGGTACAAAACTGGTTGTCTGGCTGGGAAGGTAACTGAAACCATGGTAGACTGGCCTGGAATCATAGCTTCCTTCGTCCTTTTATTAAAATGATCCCACTTCACACTTCTGAAAATGAGTAGAACCACCCAGACCTTCTTGGCTGGTCCTTTCTGGGCTAATTATTCTCTTAAGTTGTGCTCACACTTCTGAATTTCACAGACGAAGAAATTTTAAAAATACTGTGGAGCTCAAGGTAGTAAGAGTGACTTTTTGTAATAATTTATTTTAGTTTTTGTTGTTGAGAATATACACAGCAAAACATAAACCAATTCAACAATTTCTACATGTACAATTCAGTGACATTGATTACATTCTTCAAGTTGTTCTCACTTTCCCCTTCCAAACTGTTCCTCCCCCATTACCATAAACTGACTGCCTTCTAAATTTCCTATTTAATCTTTCTAGTTGCTGTTGTCAGTTTGATCCCATATAGATAGTTCTTAAAAGAGCACCGTGCTCAAGGCAGATGTTCTTTTCTAGTTAAGCTAACCTATTGTTTGGTTTTACGAAGAGTTGAAGGGATATTTTTGGTTTCAGGTTTAAAGATTCTCTCAGGGCAATAGTTACAGGGATTCACCCAGACTCCCTGACGCCAGAAAGTCTGGAGTCCGTGAGAATTTGAAATTCTGTCCTGCATTTTCCCCCATTTAACTATGATTCTTCTATAGCATCTTTGATCAAAACATTCAGTAATGGTATCCAGACACCATCAGGTTCTTCTGTCTCATGACAGAGGAGGCAGTTGTTCATGGAGGCAATTAACCACACATTCCATTTCTTCCTGTTATTCTTGACTCTCCTTCTTCCTCTGCTGCTCCAGGCAATTCCAGTAACTTTTATTTTTCCTAGTAAGGAAGCTTAAAAAAAAAAAAAAGCCATCTACCATCCCTAAAATTTCATAAAAGAAAGAATATTGTAACCCGCAAAAGAAGGAAAAGAATCGTCTCAAAATAAATAGCTGCATGAAAAACTCACAATTTTTTCCTTATGTTCTCATTTCGCTTTGAACCATGTAAACTTTATCATCTGTTGCTACCCACATTTGGCAAGGGCACGTCCAGACCCTCAGCTCAACGTTTTCCCCAGATGTTAGTGAAAGGTTTTGAAGTTGGACTTCTTGAGGCTAACCAGTTCTTTTCAACAGGAAAATAGTTTAGCAGATTTTGAAAGGAAAGCAGGCACTGACTCTTAGTTGCCTGCAGGTGTGGCTCTGTGCTAAGCATTGTATGTACATCTTATTAAACTTCATGAGCACCCTTCATAATAAATAATGGTGTCCTCATTTTACATACGAGAAAACTTAGGTGTGAAGATGTTAACTGGCCCAACACACAGTCAGTGAGCAGCAGAGCTTGGAGCCCAAAAGAGTTGAATTCCAAAATCCATACTCTTTCTATCCTACTCTGTTGCAAGCTTAGGATCAGAACTCTGAGAAGATGATAAAGGCTGCCTCTGACTCTCAGGTTGTATGTCCCCTTGTAGCCAGAGTAGTGTCCTCACTAGCCTTGGCACCTTTGGAGGGGCCAAATAAGACCACTCAGATCCCTCTGTCTTGGTTGGCACTTCAGCAGTTAGTTTTGCAGACACTCACAGGTTTCTGGGTTGCCATGTTCTTGTGTACTGTGTCTATGCGGTAAGGTTGTCTAATATTTTAATTAGAGGCACTTAATTGCAGGTGTGTTCTTTGTTTTGCAGGTGTGAGACTGCTCAGGGACGAGAGACCTAAAGTGATCATGGAAGATGATGAAAAGGACAGTGACAAGATAGCTATTTAAAGCTATTTCCCCTGAAACCACTTGTAAATAGGTTAGATTGGTTCCCTACAGTGACCTAGAAGAAAAAATAGACTTGTGTCTGCTCTCGTTTTGTTATAGTCTGCCTTTAAATCCAGACACTTTTCCCCACGAGACACGCTATATCTGATTGCCAGTTACCTTTGTTTCTCTCTTCTTCCTTAAGTCTGATTTCTATTCAGTGCCATTCCCACCCTGTGAATTTTCAATGTGGATTGTCCTAAATTAGGAGGTAATAGAGAAAGATCTGGTGTTCAGCTTCTGTACCCTCTGGATCAATTCCTGGAGAAAAGAACAGGAATAAGATGGGGCTTCATTATTTTGTAGCTCCTACCGCTTTTTTTTTTTTTTTTTTACTGCTGGGCAAGATTTGGTTTAAGAGCATCCAAATACCAGGCCAAGTGTGGACTCCCGGTTGCCAGTTAGGGAGGTGAGAATATTTGGATTCTAACTCACTGATTGCTTTGGAGAACTGGTGTTTTATTTCCCTTGTCCCATCTTAACAGTTCAAGTGTCTCTAGTGACATTCCTAAGACCTTTGCAATAGATGCCCTAAAGGTGAATACACGAGGTGAGGAGACAGTCTGGTCAACCCTGCCTTGAATAAAAATACCAGAAGCAGAGAGTGCTGGTGTATCTGGGAAGCTTGGCAATAAGTCCCTATATTTATTTTTATTTTTAGAAGCAACAGTTTTTAACCGTTATGCTGACAGTTGTGAATTGTGTCACAAGTGAGCCATGACTAGTAACAGATAAAATAGCAACATTTGTGATTGATTCACTTTTTGAAAAATTAATTCAGGTCAATTGAAGGTCATTCTTATATTTTTAGCACACTTATTTATTTACACTCCAGGAGGTAAAGATGTGGTGTTAGCTAGTGAGCAGGGGTGTGTGCGTAACTCCTGCCCCAGCCTGCAGTGTGTGGGTACAAATGGGAGGGCTTCACACACGGGCTTCATCCATCCGGTGATAGACTTGGAGACAGGAGAGAACTATTGTTAAAAGGAAGGAATGTGGATATTCAAACAGATCATGCCTAAGTGTGAGAATTTGGAAGCCGCGTACACACCCCAGCTCCAACAGTTTGTTAATCCCTTCTTCCGTCTGTCCCCCTCACAAAGTTAGAAATGACACAGGACACTGCTGGTAATAAAGATGCTTCTATCCAAATCTGTGTTCTCTGGTGCATTTCTCCTAAAAATATCCTATTTACTTACAAAGTGCCGAGGTTACGAAGAGAGACTTAGGAGATTTTTTTGGCCCACGAAGATTTTAAAATGTTTGAATTAACTGTTAACATTTAACAATCCTGGGAATTTAAATAAAATGTACATAAATTTAAACAGAACTAAAAAAAAAAAAAAAGTTAAATAAAATTTTCAGATCTCAGAAAATCATCTCAAGACCTGGCAACCCTGGGCCTGATTATCAACATGGCAACCACCAGCTAGAGCTGAACATTAGCTGCCCTTTTGGAAGGAATATGCATTCTCTAGTCTACCATATCACCCACCCAGGCTATTTCACTCAGCCGTTTCACCCTCCAGACTCCAGAAGACATTTGAGTTTGAAGTCCCTGGTAAAGACCCACCCTTTGTGTACCTAACGATCCCTCTTCTCCTTGGGTCTAGCCCAATCACAGTTTCATGGAGAGGTAGGTAAGACTGTGGGCAGGCTGCTGGTTGAGGCATAATGAGGAAACACCCACTATAAAGTCTTCTCAAAACCAAAAATCAATTTCAGGTATGTGGACCACAGGATTATATCACTACTAGTAGCAATTTTTACCAAGCATTTCTCACTCAGAAAACACAGATGCACCCTGAGACTTTCAGGCTTGCTGTATAAACAGTGTACTCCTGAGTTATGCCAGCAGAGTGTGCTCAGTAAACATATAGGCTGCTCAGAAAAGCACCTGCCATTTCTGAACACGTGGGGTGGGGTGGAAAGCCCATTGGCTATGGAAACTGAAGCCCTGGATTCTAATATACCAACTCCACGCCACCGAGCAAGGCCCTAGAACTTTCTGAGTCTATGTCTTTATTTTTAAAGTGAGGATACTACTTTGCCTTCTTCATTGTTTGAGAATTAAATGAGAAAATGTGTGGCAAAGGATGTTGTAAGCTAAAAACCTTACTCAACACTTGCACAGGATAATTTTAAGATAACTTTAGAGCATACAGCGCACCTTTTCCATCACTGACTCTCCATTGTCTAGTTCATAGCAGATGCTCAATAAATAGATATTGAATGGATAGCAATTGTGTGGAATTTATTCCCGGCATCTGAAGAAATACTTCAAGTAAAGAGATTGCATCACTTGTACCCCCTTAACTAAAAGGTCAGTCCTCCTCTTCCTGAAAAATTGGCCTCCTTTTCTTTCTGGGAAGTTGGTTTTTTTTAACAGAGTCCCAGACTCGAAGGAGCATACAAAGAATGGTGAGGGGCAAAGTCAGTCAAAACATCCAACCAACTCTAGACACCATTGAAGTCACCTCCTCTTGCTCCATGTGCTCCTTTTCTAGGCAGGTAAAGTGAAAGTCAGTGGTTCAGTGGTAGAATTCCCACCTTCCATGGGGGAGACCTGGGTTCAATTCCTGGCCGATGCACCTCATGCACAGCTACCACCCTTCTGTCAGTAAAGGCTTGTGTGTGGCTGTGATGCTGAGCGGGTCCCACCAGAGCTTATAGACTAAGAGGGACTAGGAAGAAACCCTGGTGATCTAGTTCCACAAATCACCCAATAAAAACCCTGTGGATCATAACAGTCCGTCTGCAAATGACCATGGGGATGGTGCACTACTGAGCAGTGTTTTGTTCTCTTGTGCATGGGATTGCATGAGACGGGGGCCAACTCGAAGGCAGCTAACAACAACGGTTAGGAGTACATTCCAATTAAAATAGTTCTTAGTTAATTGCCAAGAATTTCCCTACAAATAGTAGTTATATTCGGAAAATGTCAGCCCATTCAGAAAGGAGATGTCCCAACAGAACTGACAAGCCAAGTAACTATTTGTTCATTCTGAAGGCATTTACCTCAACCCAGGCTGTCTGAGATGAGGTATTAGACAGGAGAGATTTAACTCTTTCAAAAGCCCCACACAGGACTGGAGCCCTTCTTTAACTTCAGACACCCTTTAAAAGCTATTGGCGGAGATCACAGGGCCAGCTTCTAATGCCTAATTATCACTTGGAAAGGCAGAAGGGTGCTGATGGGACCATAAAGGACTCAAGCAGTGTTTCCTTTTAAATGCAATTAGTGAAATTTTCCTTCCAGATTGTGTTGTCCAGGTTGCTTTTTTAAAAGATGGATAGACTGAGATACCATGTGGTTTTGAAAATAAGTTGAGTCAAGCAACTATTTTTCTTCACTGAGAATAAGAGGCTAGTTGCACAATGGATTGTGTGGAATCTCTGTCATCTTGTGTAAATGAGCCTCCCTTGCCACATGCAATTTGTAAGTGTGAAAGTGTTACTCTGAAAAATCCCCAAGGCTGTGAGTGAATGAACAGGAAATGGATGAACTGAGAATATTCTCTTCCCATTCTCCTGGACATGGATTGCCTTTGAATGACTTTGACATATGATCCCTGCAGAGGTTCTGAACGCTATGATGACCATAATTCCTGGTCCAAAAATCAGGGCAGAGGATTCTTCATAAATTTATGTGGAAAACAATGTACTATTTGAAAGCAGCTTTCCCTGGAAAATCCAAGATATCAGCTTAACTTCCTCAAAAGGAAAAAGCATGGAGTCTTAGGCTGGGTTCTCCACAGGAACACAACTAATGAAGCATATATATAAATACATATTATCTAGAGAGAGAGACAGAGAAAGGGATTTATCACAAAGAATTGGCTAAAACAGTTGGGGAAGCTGGCAAGTTCCAAATCCATGCGTCAGATGTCAGGCTGGAGGCTTCTCCTGACTCATGTGGTTTCAGAGGCTGATGAACCCCAAATCAGTAGCTGAGATGACAGGCTGTGGAAGCTGGGAATCCCAGATTTACAGGTCAGATGGAATGCTGCTGGATCACATCCCCAGAACTAGAGGTCAGAGAACCATGAGGCGATGTAGGATCCAGAGAGGGCAAGCTTTGCCAGGACATCTATATATATGGGATTCAGGCCACACCTCCAAGGAAGCTCCTTTCAACTGATTGGCTGCTCACATCAGGTCATAAAATGGAGGATGATTACATAATATCTGCCGAATCACTGAGAATCATGGCCTAGCCTAGTTGACACATAGCCTTAACCATCACAGTTCACCCCTTGTCAGTCTGGCACCTGTACATACCTCATTAAACCATACATAATCTCTAAAGACAATTATAAAGTTATGCTTGTGCCTAACATGATACAACTAACAGGCATACAACTGAAAACACATTAGCCCTGTTTACATCTTGTAATTTATAATAAGTATTGTTTTTTTTTTTAATGGAATAAGGGAGGGAAGAAAACAAAGATATTAGCAATATATATATTATGCACTCAAATGTATGTGCATGTATGTATATGCACTCAAAGCAAGCAAGATATACTAAAAACAATTACAGTCCTTGTTTCTGCAACTAGTCACATGGTTAAAGCTTAGTATTTAGAACTACCTTCTTCCACCACTCTTTCTGTATTCCCTTTGCCCTCAGCAAGCATCTCAACTAGTGTAGTTCTTTGTTTGGTGGGGTGAGCCAAACCTTCATTCCTGACGGGTTTGGGCAATTAGTGGTCATATCAGAAATGGGTTGCTGTAGTTTTCCATTGACTTTAATAGCAGGGCATGGTAGTACTAAGAGACGTCCTAAGCTATTTCCTTTATTCCAGACATACTCTTTTTTACCTCCGTTATGTAATGTCAACCCAATTTCCCCTTGATAATCAAGATCAGTCATACCAGCCCACACAACAACTCCCATCTTTGCCTGTTGATTCAGAGGCATGAGGGGCCCAAATGGCCAGGTGGCATTCTTAACTTTCACTTCAATGGAATCATTGTTGTGCTTCTTCATGTGATCTTTCCTCTCTTTGGAACTAAGACCTCTAGACATGAAAAGCATAGTGTCACAGGGCAGGAAGTAAAATTTTGCAAGTGGGTCACTAGGGATATTAGTGAGTGGTGCCACTTCCATTTCCACCCTTTGATTCCTGGACCCACGAATCCTGGCTATGGGAAAAAACAGCACCATATATTGAATGCTGGATTAGAGCGTATACAGCCTTCTGGAAAACACTGCCCCAGTGCTACAAGGTATTGACACCTAGCTGGCACTGTAATTGTGTCTTTAGAAGGCCATTCCATCATCCTATCAAGCCAGCTGCTTCTGGATAATGGGGAACATGTTAAGACCAATGGATTCAATGACCACGAGCCCATGGCCACACTCCATTTGCTGGGAAGTGAGTTGACTTGAGGCAATGATGTGTGGGACACCATGACAGTAGATAAGGCATTCTGTATGTCCATGGATGGTAGTTTTGGCAGAAACATTGCATGCAGGGAAGCCAAATCCATATCCAGAGTAAATGTCTATCCCAGTAAGAACAAAATGTTGCCCTTTCCATACTGGGAGTAGTTCAGTGTAATCAACCTACCACCAGATTGCTGCCTCGTTGACCCTAGGAATGGTACCATATCAGGGACTAAGTGTTGGTCTCTGCTGCTGGCAGATTGGGCACTTAGTAGTTGCTATAGCCAAGTTACCCTTGGTGAGTGGAAGTGCATGTTGCTGATCCCATGTGTAACCTCTATCCCTGCCACCATGGCCACTTTGTTCTTGAGCACATTGGGCAATGACAGAAGTGGCTGGGAAAAGGGGCTAACAGGTATTCACAGAATGTGTTATACTCTCCACTTGATTGTTAAAATTCTCATCTGCCAAGGTCACCCTTTGGTGAGCATTCAAAGGAGACAAGAACATCTTCAATTCTTTGACCCATTCAGAGAGGTCTATCCACATGCCTCTTTCTCCTACCTCCTTGTATTCAATTTTCCAATGATGTTTCTTCCAAGTCCCTGACCATCTAGCCAAACCATTGGCCACAGCCCATGAATCAGCCTATAATCACATACCTGGTCATCTCTTTACAGTACTGCCCCGATCAACTCCATTATAATTTCTCAGTGAAAGTTCTCATGTTTCCCAGGAAACAGATCTCTCCTTGGTGTTGGTTGACATCACACTAACCCTCCACCTTCTCCCTAGCCACAAATTGCCCTCTTTCCCCACCCCATCACATGGCCCACTTGGTTCTGTGTTCTATGTGACACCAGTTAGAACAAAAATAAATTTCACACATTAATTGAAATGAGCTATCACGCTTATGAAGGGTTTGAGTCACACTGGTCAACCCCATTGCTCTAAAACTTCTACTCAGAAAGAAAACAAGCACTATGGCTAGCCTCACTCCCCACCAAGCCCTTTTATTTCATAAGGAAGCTGTTTGCTTCCATTGTTAAATGTTTTGTGGATCCTTATATTCAAAGGAAACTGTAGACACATAAAACCTGAAGTGCTAAGTTTGAGTAGGGTAGGCAGCCCTATGCCTCCCCTCCCCTTTCTTCCACCTCCCCACCACATCTGTGGAGACCTTTAAGAAAAGCCTTAGTGCTTTGCTGAAGGGCCAAAAAGCACTGCAATAGGTAATGAGGCAGCTCCGAGTATTCCTTCAACTGCCTCCAAAGTGAGAGTCCTTGGTTCAGACTCAGCCCCAAGTCTCCCATGTGGAGTGGGACGAGGACTTTCATTGTGTGGGTAATGTATGGGTTTTAATATACAAGTTTGCAAGCTCAGTCTTTGATATACCCCATGCATTTCTGAATAGGAACAACGTCCCCGGCGACTCCTCTTTCTGAGCAGCAGCCAAATCTGCAGCCAGCCTCCTACAGAGCGATGCAAACGCCAGCAATAAAAAAACTAAATAGCAAATCAACAGGGTGCAGTTCTTGAACAAATGCACATTCATAATTCGTAACTGTGTAGTTATAAATCCCCTCCTAGAGCTCTGCTCTAAGGATCCAAAACAGAGAGGAAGCTTTTATTTTTTTTCCAGTTGGGTATTTGGTGAAGGAGCAAGGTACATATGCCAATGGTACAAATATTTATATATATTTTTTACTACTTTAAAGCATTGCCTTAAATGTAATGCAGTTACGGAGAATGGGTGCCTGATTTTGCCAACCTCTGCCTCTGAAATAAAATGAATATCAGCCACAGATATTAATTTTAGAGACAAAAGAGTCTCCTTGACTTGTCACACGAGGTTTAAAGATATAAGCTCCATCACCAAATCCTCAACTGCATGTTTGCACGTGTACATGAGAAGTCCCTGAGTTGTACAAACTGTTAACATACTCGGCTGCTAACTGAAAGGTTGGAGGTTCAAGTCCACACAGAGGCAGCTTGGAAGAAAGGTCTACTCCTGAGAAATCAGCCCTTGAACCTCCGTGGAGCACAGTTCTACTCTGGCACACATGCGGTCACCATGAATCAGACTCAACTTGACGGCAAGCAGTGGATAGTGGTGGATAGGAGTGTGTATACATAAATCTCAGCCTACAAATGTTCTTTCTAACCAGTGTCAAGCACATGATGTTTGACAAAAGACAGAGAATACTGGGGTTCATTTTATCTCAAGCTCAGTTTTGATTGGGAGAGTAGGGAAAAAGTTAAACAAAAGACAATTCTTTCTAGAGCAGAGATTATGTTCACCATTTAGAGATGATTAGCTCACAAAAAACATGTCTCCTGTTGCCATGGTGCTCAAATGAGGATCCCTTTTCAAATGAGGATATGACATCCAATTATTTGGAACAAGCTGTCCAATAGAACTTTCTGCAGTGATGAGAATGTTTTAGCTCTCTGTTGTCTGATATGGTAGGCTCTAAAGGGGCAGTGGTGGGTTAGTGGTAGAATTCTTGCCTACCATGCAGGAGACCCACTTTCTATTCTCAACCAAGGCACCTCATCGCAGTTGCCACCTGTCTGTCAGTGCAGCTTTGTGTTTGGCTATGATGCCGAACAGGTTTCAGTGGGGCTTCCAGATCAAGACAGACTAGGAAGAAAGGCTCGGCAATCTTTTTTCCAAAAGTCAGCCAATGAAAACCCTACGGATCACAATAGTCTTATTCTGTCGTGCACAGGGTCGCCATAAATTGAGGTCCAACTGATCAGCAGCTAACGACAACAGTAACAGTCACCTTGAAAGGTGGCCAGTGAGACTTAGGAATTCAGCAATCTATTTTATCTAGTTTTAATTAATTTAAATTCAAATAGCCACATGTGGCTAACGGCTACTGTACTGGGAAGTGCAGATTTGGAGTATTAAGAATTTAAGAGACTATAGCTGAGAACTGAATCAACCATCGAAGCAGTCCTTCTGATTAAGTGTATAAAACAGGTTTTACGTTGGAGGATGTCTTAGATAACATTTTCATATAGTAGAAAGAGTGGGATAGGAATTTTAGGTTAGATGCCAGAGGTTAAATAACCACAATAATGGGATTGGATAGGAGTAATAGCAATGCTTGGAAAATCTCTAGCCAAGAAGATTTACTCCATCTTAAAAGCTTGTGAGTGGCCATCTAAGATACTCCACTGGTCCCACCCCATCTGGAGCAAGGAGAATGAAGAAAACCAAAGACACAAGGGAAAGATCAGTCCAAAGGACTAATGGACCACAACTATCACAGCCTCCACCAAACTGAGTCTATCACAACTAGATGGTACCTGGCTACCACCATAACTGCTCTGACAGGGGTCACGATAGAGGGTCCCAGACAGAGCTGGAGAAAAATGTAGAACAAAATTCTAACTCACAAAAAAAGACCAGACCTACTGGTCTGACAGAGACTAGAGAAACCTCAAGAGTATGGCCCCCGGGCACCCTTTTAACTCAGTACTGAAGTCACTCCTGAGGTTCACCCTTCAGCCAAAGATTGGACAGGCCCATAAAACAAAATGAGACTAAATGTGCACAGCAGCCCAGGGGCAAGGACCAGAAAGCAGGAGGGGACGGGAAAGCTGGTAATGGGGAACCCAAGGCCAAGAAGTGGAGAGTGTTGACATGTTGTGGGGTTGGGAATCAATGTCACAAAACAATATATGTATTGTTCGATGAGAAACTAATTTGCTCTGTAAACTTTCATCTAAAGTACAATAAAAGAGATTTAACCCTACTATAAACACCTGCTGAAGCTCTTTTGGCCTTGAGAGAGGCAGGCTAAATGCTCGGCCACTTCTGTGGCTGCACAAAGAAGGGTAAATCAAAAGGAGAGGGGACTGGAGGGAAATTGCATTCCCTGAATAACTACCCTGTGCCAGATGGTTCACCAGTGAACTCTCATTTCACCCTTATCACAATCCCACTCCCTGCAATTAGGAAGGAGAAAAAGTCTCGGAAAATAAATGACTGGCCCAAGGCTCAAACAGCTTATTAAGCATAGCCTCTGAAATTAGAACCCTGGTCACTGTTGTTTAGGTAACTGTTACATTTTTCTTACCCAATTGCTATAATAATTGCTTGCTCCTGCTTCATGCTACCAGTGTCCCTCCTTATTTCCATTAGGATTTTATGATGATTATTTAAAAATCGTGTTCTGTTAGTCCATTTGATTTGCTTTATCTATGTAAATTCCCCAGTTGGATGCCTGTTTGTTTGTTTGTTTGTTTGTTTGTTTGTTTTAATCATAGATGTACTCCTTTGTCCTTTTTCTCTTTTTCTGTGTGTGAGCTCATGCTCCCTGGGGTGTAAATCTACCTTAGCTGATAACTTATACCTGGGGAACAACTTAAACCTAAGCCTAGTTTGGTCTCCTTCTGGTGGTTTGGGGAACAGAGAGGGCCTAACTGGAGGGCCCTCGGGTATCAAATTAGGGTATGTTCCCATCAATCCCAATCTTAGGTATAGCCCCAAAGAAATGAAAGCAGGAATACAAACAGAAACCCGTATACCAATGATCATTGCAGCCCTTTTCACAATAGCCAAAATGTGGAAACAACTGAAATGTCCATCAAAGATGAATGGATAAACAAAATGTGAAATACCACTCAGGCCTAAAGACAACTGAAGTCCTGATGCAGGTCACGGCATGCAGGAACCTCGAAAACATTGTGCTGAGTGAAATAAGGCACTTACAAAAGGACAAATACTGTACGATCTTACTTATATGAAATAAGCTAATATATAGAAACCAAAGATTATTAGTAGTTACTAGAGTGGGAAGAAGGGGGAATGGGGGGGGTGCTTAAGAGGCATTGAGTTTATGTTAATTGTGGTAGAATGATTTGGAAAAGGGTAATGATAATAGTTACCAGCATGGATTGAATTGTGTCTCCAAAAAATATCTGTCGGCTTGGCTGGGTCATGATTCCCAGTATTGTGTGATTGTCTACCATTTTGTCATCTGGTGTGATGTCAGTATATGTTGTAAAGCCTATCACTCCGATGTAGTGAGACGGATTAGTGGCAGTTATATTGATGAAATCTACAAGATTAGAGAGTATCTTAAGCAATCTCTTTTGAGATACAAAACAGAGACGTGAGCAGAAAGACATGGGGACCTCATACCACCAAGAAAGCAGTGCCTGGAGCAGAGCACTTCCTTCGGACCTGAGGCTTCTGCGCTGAGATGTTCCCAGACCAAGGGAAGACCCATGGATCACAAGGACCTTCCTCCAGAGCCCACGGAGAGAGAAAGCCTTCCCCTGGAGCTGATGCCCTGAATTTGGACTTAGAGCCTATTGGACTGTGAGAAAATAAAGTCTCTTTGTTAAAGCCATCCACTTATGGTATTTCTGTTACAGCTGCACTAGATGACTAAGACAGTTACGAACATGAAGAATATAATCAATGTCTCTGAATTATACATGCAGAAATTGTTGGTGCAGGGGAAAGATTAAAAAAAAATCAGGACTTCTTGATTTCTGTGTGCTATCCCTCCCCAAGGAGTCCTGGTGGCTCAGTGGTTAAGAGCTCACCTGCTAACAAAAAGGTTGACAGTTTGAATCCACCAGCCTCTCCTTGGAAACTTTATGGGGCAGTTCTACTCTGTCCTATAGCTTATCTATGAGTTGGAATTGAATCCATGGTGGCGAGTTTTTTTGAGGTCCCTCCCCAAGTGACTCTTTGCCTCAGGAAAACTCCCTTTATCTCTGGGAGCTATCCCCCACATCTGTAATGAGCCAGCTCTCAGGATGGGGACATATCTGGGGAAGAAGAAACACGCAGGGGCAGGCAGATCAGTCTACAACTGCTGTTATCTGCTCTACACCCCACCCAGACATGAGCGTGACCCTCAGTTTTCTCCACCGTTCCAACTAAGGCTGCTTTTTTTCCACCACGGAATGGCCATGGAGTAAGCAATCATTCACATTAACCAGTCATTAATGGGGGTATTTGATTAAAAAAAGAAACAAACTTGTTGCTGTCAGTAGATTCCAACCTATAGCAACCCTGTAGGACAGAGTAGAACTGGCCTATAGGGCTTCCAAGGCTGTAAATCCTTACAGAAGCAGGCTGCCACATCTTTCTCCCCCAGAACAGCTAGTGGGTTCGATCTTTTAGTTAGCAGCTGAGTGCTTAACCACTGCCATCAGGGCTCCTATGGGATAAAGACAGGCACAATTACTAAGCTCTTCCTTAGTTTATGCTCATCCATAGGATCCTGTCCACTCTGGCTCTGGGATGCTCCTCTCTATGCCACCCATACATATACACATACGCACACACTAACCAGGATTCTACCACCTTCAGCCTCTCTAAGGGTTTCCCACTGAGTTTGCATTGTTTTCTTAGATCCTTCAACCTCCTTCTATTTCTGTGGCATCTTCAGTGTCAGGTTCAGGAGATGGAGCTAAAATCTCACTATTCCACATGTAACATTCTTAATAAACAGTCTGAACTGGGTACAGACAGAAACAACTTCATGTTTGTCCTACCTTCATCAGTGGTGTCACTAATGGGCTGGGGTGTGCGGACCACACCCCCTGACACTCTCTGTCAGAGAGGCTGACATCAAAATGACCCCAGGGCTTGGTGTCACCCATTACCAGGTGTGGTAATTCACACCCCCTCCCCATCACCCTTCAGTCAGGGTATGGGGGCTAGGCTATGGAGCCTGCCACTGGGCAGGAGGAGGGTCTCCACTTTGTCCAATGGGAGAGGGGAGAAGCTGTGGGGAGCTATGGGGGGAACCACGGGGGATGGCCAGGAGGGGCAGGTGACTCAGTGCACTCAGCCCACGGTGGGGGGGGGGTTGACACCATAAGTTACTACACCTCAGTGAGTAACACCAACCCTAGTGATGCCATTGACCTCTGATTTCAACACACTCTGCCTCACATATGTCCTGTCCTACTTGATGATACCTTGGAAAGATGCTATAGCTTTCCAGTCACTTCTGCTTACTTTCAAGAACAATCACAATATGACTGATCATTAAGACTCACTTTCAGGTATTAAAATGTCTACCCAATAAAAGTCTACTTTCAACCTGTACACCAATATTCATTACAAAACTTTTCACAATAGCCAAAAGGTGAAAACAACCAAAATGTCCATCAACAGAAGAATGGATAAACAAAATGTGGTATGTATACACACCATGTATATACCACAGTCATAATATTACTCAGTCATAAAGAGAAATGAAATCTTGACACATGCCACAACATAAATGAGCCTTGAAAACATCACATGGAGTGACATAAGTCAGTCACAAAAGGACAAATATTGTATGATATCACTTACATGAAATAAGCAAATATATAGAAACCAAAGATTATTAGAGCTTACCAGGAGTGGGAGAAGACGAAAAAGAGCAGTATTTGCTTAGAGGGCATTGAGTTTATATTAACGGTGGTGGGTGATTTGGAGAAGGATAGAGAGAATGATTGCACAACTTGAAGAGCATAGTCAATGTCACTGTATTACGCATGTAGAAATCGTTGAGATGGCGTGTGTTTTGTTATGTATATTTTCACCACAATAAATTTTTTTTTTAAGTCAAAATTTTAATCTGACAACCAATCGAAAGCATCTTCCTTCCCTGACCCCCTTCTACAGGGGAGGAGGTGTGATCTGTCTTTTTGAGCCTTCTTGCTCGTCCTCTCCTCAGCTCTAGTGCACCATAGCCTCAGATTCTGCCTGTTCATGGGAATTACATTTGAAAGTTTCCAGGAGAAAAACCCCTGAGAAACCCGCTAAAGCTTCCCTTTACAGGAAATAGCAGCATTAAACATCTCTCAAACCCAGAGAACACAATGTCTGCTTTAAAAACATTTTTTTTACCCCCAACAAATTTATCCAAAGGCTCTCTTGACTTCCTAAACTTTCAACCTTTAAAGTACCCATAAAATGGGTGATAGGCTGTTGTTGGGTGCTGTCGAGTTAACGCCAACTCATAGCCACACCGTGTGACAGAGTAGAACTGCCCCATAGAGTTTTCTTGGCTGAAATCTTTATGGAAGCAGGTCACCAGGTCTTTCTCCCATAGAGTCACTGGGTAGGTTCAGGCCACCAACCTTTTGGTTAGCAGCCAAGTGCTTAACTGTTGTGCCACCAGAGCTCCTGGGGTGATGGACTAAGGGTTGCAAAATGCTTTTTTGTTTGTTTTCTTTCTTTCTTTTTTGATCAGTCCCTTTAAAAGTCCTATTAGCACTTTGATGAATTAGCACCTTAGACTGTGAGGGTAAGTGACATGCAGTATTTTGTACTTAACTTGTGGAGCCTCAGCCAACAGTGAGAGAGGAAAATACCTTTTTAATACCCTATTACATGAGCTTTTATACAAAAACATAGGGTACTTGCTAGATATTTAAAATTTCTCTTCCTTCCTTTGTATCCTGCCAGGACTTAGTTTGTATGAAAAGATTTAAGACTTGCCATGTATTTATTTATCCATTCCTCCGTCATTTATGGATCATCCATAAATGTATGAGACTTGCCACCATTGCGACAATCTCATCATCTATTCAGGCCCACAGGAGTTTGCTTTGTGGCACTGCCTGCAATGCCCAGTCTCCTGGCCACCGGCAGGTACTCAGCTATGAAAGGAGATCACTCTACATTGCTGTCTTCATCAACCACCATCCAGTCAAACAAGAGTGACCCTGGCTGTACAGATAAGTTTTCACATCATGGTTTTATTCCAGCTTCTGGCAAAGGTCCATCCAAAGTTATGAGACCCAACTGACTTTGGAACAGGAGACTTGTGGTAGCTAAGCTGATCCCTTATCAAGAGGAGAGGTACAATGGAGAACGTTCTGAGCTCACACCAGACATAGAGCTTGGGCTGGCGACTCTTTCCTACCAAATTACTAAATGCTAGTTAATCGCGTTGTCCACTTGGTTCTAAGCACTGTCCATCAGGAGTGAAGGGAACTTGATTCTTCAAATGTTGGATCAAAAGAGACTGGATCATATCAATATCAATTTTCTGGTTGTGAAAATGTGAAAATGTGCTATAGTTATGCAAAATGTTAGCACTGGAGGAAACTGGGTAAAAGGAAAATGGGGTATCTCTGTATTACTTTTTACAACTGCATGTGTGTCTACTGTCTATAATATCTCAAAATGAAAAGTTAAAAAAAAAGGGAGACTGAAGATCAAGTTCAATAAAAAAAAAAATACCTTCCATTTACTTGTTCGTTATTATTGGGTTTATTTTACTATTGTATCTAACTGCCATCTATAGCTTACTTTTTTCTTTAGAAGCAACTTTTAACTTAAAAAAAGAGTGAGAGAAATTCTGAAAAGTGGAAAGACAAAACTAGAAAAAATTATGATTATTCCACCTTACTGATTTGATTATAGTGCACACGTGGTATATTCATTTTCATACTGCCTTTACAAAGTTAAGAATAATATTTTTAATATTGCATTTTGTATATTCGATTTTGTATTATGTTTTTAAAATTAACCACTGAGAATGAAAAAGTAGCCCCTGATATCAAGAAGCTGGCCTGGCACTTCCAGCAAGGCCATAGCATTCTCCTGCTGATCATAAACAGTTTCATGGGGCACCAATATTAGGCAAGGACATTATGTGACCACAGTGGATCAAGACAAAAACCAGATGACTCCAAAATCATGTGTGAACACAGACAAAAACATGAACATTTCCCAAACCATGAAATGACCAAACTAAACATTTTCCGTCTTGGCTAATATGAGTGATTATTGCTTCTTTGCCAATTAACGCTTTAGCTTTGATCTAGTCTCCTTTTATTCCAAATAATATTTATTAAGATACCTAATCATAGAATTCACTTCACGAAAGCATCCAATCCAGAGAAAAGCCTTACTTCCTAAAACCCTCCCCAAATTATCTATCACAAGCCCAAATTCTGTTAGTCTTTTTTAACACCCTCTTATTGAAATGCCCCACAATTCCCCATTCTTCCTCAACATATCCACAGCCATCCAGTCAATTCCAACTCATAGTGACCCTATAGGACCACGCCCCATATGGTTTCCATGGCTATAAAGCTCTATGGAAGCAGACTGCCATATCTTTCTCCTACAGAGCAGCTGGTGGGTAGGAACCACCCACCTTTTGGTTAGTAGCCAAGCGCTTTAACCACTGCACCACCAAAGCTCCTCTTCCTCAATGTAATGAGTAATAAATCGAATTTGTTCAACTTCAAGTGTGCTTCTGGAATTATTTTGCTAGATGGTATTGATACTATAAATACTCAACTATGCTATCTATCACATATGCTTTTTAATTTTCCTTTTAATAGTTTTATTACATGCCATTCATTGAAGGTATCGTAGTTCATTTGACCCTAATGTTGTACCATTAATTCTTTTCCAGGTTCTAAATATGGTTAATAATACTGTGATGTGCACCTTGGTACCTTTCCACCAATATTTCTGGTTATTTCCTCAGGTAAAAATCATAGAATTCCTGAGACAAACTGTGCAGATATTTTTAAGGACCTTGATGCACATTGTTCATCTCTTCATTTTACAGAGGAAAAAACTAAGGAACAGAGATGGAAAGTAAATAACTTGCCCAAAGTCAATAACTAGCCAATAACAGATTCAAGGCATAGGCTTCCTGACTCTAAGTGCAGTCTTCTTTCATTTATTTATTTATTTTCTGAGACTACTATTGGAGATGTGTGCATATAAGTCAACTATACATACGTATATGTCTAATTATACTTATTTCACAACCGCCTGGATTGTAAGGATCCTACACGGGGTGAAGTCTATCAGCAGTCTTCAGTCATGCTCAGGTTCTCTGGAACCCATCTGGCACTTCAGTCTCTCAAAGGCCATCCTGGATAAGGACCTTTTTCTAAGTTTTTTATATGCTCAGATCCTTTAGGCATTAATCTTAGGGCCAGTGGGCCAGGGGAGCCTGGAGTTGCCATCTGTCTCCTGGGACTGAAAACAAGCCAGTGCTTCTCTCTTGGGTGGAGACAACCAGGACCCCTAAGGTACAATTCTTCAGCCCCAGGAGCACCATGGCTTGTTTCTTCCATTGGCTAATAAAGGTCATTTCAGGCCAACCAAATTCCCAAAGCATGAGCAATGCAGCATTTGTTATTTATTACGCTATTTTAGAAGTTATTTCATAGTCCTTATATCAGTTTCCTATTCTTAAGTTCTGGAATTCATATTCATTCATTCATGTATTTATTTATCCATTCCTCCATCATTTATGGATCATCCACTGTTTTCCAGGCACTGAGGGTTCAGAGATGATAAGACAGAGTCCCAGCCCTCCCTGAGCTCACCCCATCCTGAAGGAGGCACCATGCAAATACTCATGACACACTAAGTTAGATGCCTTATAAAGGTCAGCTCCGGAACCCAGAGAAAAGGGGAGGGGTAAACACTGTCAGGGAGGACTTAGAAGAATTCATAGAGGAGGCAAAATATTTTAACTTGTTTTGAATCATTTGGCATAGAAAGAGAGAATGGGGAGCAGAAAAGGCATTTCAGACAAAAGAACACATAGGCAAAAGCAAAGAGGGGTGGAAGCAAAGGAATAGATGTCATGTCCTACCGTGATGAATTTTTCAAGCCCGGAGCCTGGGAATTATACTTGGTTTTAATCATGTGGTCCCGATTCCATTTCAACTTGCACACCACTGACTTGAGGTTTGGGCTTAGACAAGTGTCTTTACACCTTTGGAGCCTCACTTCCTCATTGGGAGAAATAAATGATAAATCCAGACTTTGCTAGGCTGTTGTGAGGATTAAATATAAAACTATTTGTGTAACCTCCTAGCACTAGGCCTGGTCCAAAGGATACACAAAATAAAAATAGAAGCTCTTCAGAAGAAGTTGAGAAAGGATAAGATGAGGCCACCCCTACCCACAGAACCATGGTGATGAGCCTGCACTGGGGTTAGCTTAGGTGAATGAGTTCTCTCTGCTCTTTATTGAAGGCTTTGCTGTGGCAATAATTACAGATTTCATAAAAACTCCAACTCCTAATACACCACAAGCCTACAGAGAGTAGGCACTCAATGAGGATTCAGCTGAGAGAAAAAACACGCTATGTTTTGCATTTTTGAGCATTTTTACGTCTGTGTATTGACCTTTTTTTTTTTTATTATTAACGATAGCAAGAAATTTAGCTTTAGGTATATCTGCTGATTTCGAATCTACAAGCACCAGTAGGTAATTCACTTGCTACACATGAAGAAGTGCAGCTCACACCCAGGGTACCGGAGAAAGACAAGGGTGCCACCTAAGTAATACCTGTGCACAAAGTTGGCTAGAGGCTGGTTCCAAATCATCAACTCAGTCCCAGGAGGAGAACAAGATCAGGTAAGTGAGGGGTAGTTGGGGTTGGCAAAGTATCTTGGGAGATCGTCTCTCTTTAACCCAGGATCCATAGTTACATGAGACAAGTATTTCTGATCGATGCTCCTTTGGGCAGCAAAACATTTTTAACTGTCCTCAGGATCCTTCTGAATACAAGACATGAAAATATGATTTGAGAGCACAAATACGCATGTAGGGAGAATGTGGTACAACAGGGAGCTCTGGAACCAGACCCGAGGTATGAATAACAGCTCAGTCAGCTACTAGCTATGCATTCTGTGGCAAGTTGCTTAACCTCTCTTAGCTTCACCATCTTCATCTATAAAAAGGATTTGATTATTCTTTTGTTACCAGGCTGACATGACAAGTAATGGAGATTGCGCATCTAAAGCCTCTGGCTCCTTTGGTCATTAATTCAATCTTACTTCACCTCTTTTCCCCACCACTTCCCTCTTGAAGATTGTGTCCTTGTTTACACTAATTAGGAGGTTCACCACTAGATATTGTGCTGCACAAATTCGTACACACACTCACACACACACACAGTACACACGCAGGTGCATAAACACACATACACACTGATGCCAGCCTTTCAACACAATAGAAATATTTTAGGAACACTGACCTCCAATCTCATTTCTTGGGTGCACTTTCTGCTCCCCTCACTATGCCCCTTCCTCATCCACTTCATCAGGTTTCCAGGTGGCACCCCAAGGCCCCGTGTTCCTGCAAAGTGCCATGCCAGCCACCCTTGCCATCTCACTCACACTCTATCACCCTCCAGCATCCGTAACCTCCAACCTGCAAACGCCAGAGGGATTTGTTCCTGTCTGTGATGCCTTCCAACCCTGAATTAGTCCTGTGCAATGTGAGAGAGGAAACTTGGGCTTCCAGGTCAACTCAGTTAAAAAGTATTATGTTGTTGTTAGGTGTCATCGAGTGAGTTCCAACTCACAGCAACCCTATGTACAACAGAAAAACACACTGCCCAGTCCTGTGCCATCTGCACAATCGCTGCTATGTTTGAACCCATTGTTGCAGCCACTGTGTCAATCCATCTCTTTGAGGGTCTACCAAGCATGATGTCCTTTTCCAGGGACTGGCCCCTTCTGATAACATGTCCAAAGTATAAGAGACAAAGTCTCGCCATCCTTGCTTCCAAGGAGCACTCTGGCTGTATTTTTTCCAAGACAGACTTGTTCGTTCTTCTGGCAGTCCATGGTATATTCGGTATTCTTCACCAAAACCATAACTTACAGGCATCAACTCTTCTTCGGACTTCCTTATTCATTGTCCGGCTTTCACATGTATATGATATGATTGAAAATATCATGGCTTAGATCAGCCACACCTTAGTCTTCAAAGTGACATCTTTGCTTTTTAACACGTTAAAGAGGTCTTTTGTAGCAGATTTGCCCAATGCAATACATGGTTTGATTTCTTGACTGCTGCTTCCATAGGTGTTGATTATGGATGCAAGTAAAATGAAATCCTTGACAACATCAATCTTTTCTCCATTTATCATGATGTTGCTTATTGGTTCATTTGTGAGGATTTTTGTTTTCTTTATGTTGAGGTGTATTAACAAAGTACTATTTTTTTTTTTTTTAGTTGACGAGTGAGCCTAACTTATGCCAAGCACTTTCCTAGGTACTGCTGATATAGAGGGTGAATAGTTTCTGTCCTTGGTGAGCAATGGAAGATAGATATGTAAATAAATAAATGCAATAACAGAGTTGCATTAAGGCACAGAGGTCACACAGGAGAGGGTGAGTTTTACTCTGCTGGATGGAAGAGAGTTGACCAGAAAAAGCTTAAAGATGAGATGTCACATAAGGTTTTGAAGGATGAATAAAAGTTCTCAAGTGAACAATAGAGGAAAGGCCACTGCAGAGAGAGGAAGCAATGAATAATGGAAACCTAAAATAGCCTGGGACACTTATTCTAGTAACGACTAGATAAGAAAATACAAGGAGGACAGGGAAGGAGACTAACAGGAAGTAAGACTAGAAACTGCAAGTAGACAAACAATGGAGGGCCTTGCAGGCCAGCAAACAAGTTGAACTTTATCCTCCCATCAATGGGGAGCCACTGAATAGCATTACAGAAAGGAATGAATGAGGTGATTTGTGTTTCAGAGAGCTCACTCAGGATGCAGGGTGGGATTAGATTGAGAGTCAAACCCTGAGGGACGCAGGGAGGGAAATCAGAACCACAATTTACCAGGCTTCCAGGAACCCGCAGGGCACATTTAAACGGGAAAGGAAAGCTGAGGGTCAGTGGGTCAGTTAGCTTAGCTCTTCTCAGGTGCCCCAACAAACTACTGACTGGAAATCATCTCCCAATAAAACTAAGCACAATATTTGGGGAGAAATTAACAATATTTTTCAATAAGCAGACAATATATTTATAGGAATGTCTTTTTCACAAGTTTCCAGGTATTGTGCCAACCGTCCTCCAAGTTAACCTCTGATCTGGGCCATATTCTGGTAGAGGGTGATGAGGAGAGCTGAGAAACAGGGTATTATTCCCCGCCCCCATGACTCTGTCTGTTTTTTTTTTCCCCCAGAGCGCCAATCACGTCTTCCAATTCTGAATCTGACGAAGCAGGTTGTTACTCAAAAGGGACTCACTCCAGTGAAGGAAGAAATGTTGATGAAAAGGGTATAACAACCCAAAGATGGATCACCTCCTAGTGAGTACCTACATGCAGATGTTCTCCACACCCACTCAGGTGTTCCCCACACCCACTCAGATGTTCCCATTCATTATCTGGGGCCAGAAAGCCCAGAATTGGAGTGTTGGAGGAGGAACTTAAGTACTTCATTTTCCTAAGACTTTTTCCTGGGAATGTTCTCCTTCCTGAGCTTTTCTATCATTTGGTTTTACTCATCTCAAGGTGGTACCACACACTTAGATTTCTTCATTCTCAGAATTTTATACTTAACAGTTAATATGGATACAACCAATGATGGGAAATTGTGAACCCAATGGAGAATAAAAGGCTTCCCAGCCAAACAGTTTTGGGATTAATTGTTGAATGTTCTCAGTTTGGAGCCGTGGGGGCACAGTGGTTAAGAGCTCGGCTGCTACCTGAAAGGTCGGCAGTTCGAATCCATCAGCTGCTCCTTGGAAACCCTATGGGGCAGTTCTACTTTGTCCTGTCCTCAGTTTGATTCTCAAAAGACAGGATTGGTAGAGGCTGAAGCTATCAATGCTGGTTGGGTGGGGAGGGCGGTGGTGAGGTTAAAAAAAAAAATTTTTTTTTTTTTTGTTAGGTGGGTAGACAAAGTGATTCATCCTGATATTGAGGTTAGGGTGGAAAGTGGTTCTATCATATTAGGGAAATGTGTTAGGCTCTGAGCTTGAAATTTCCATCCCTAAAGGAAGCCCATTCCACAGGGTTGTCCCAAGGGAAGAATAAGAATAGTGGGCATTCAGCCAATGTCCATCTTCTTTTGTGAAAGGTTTTGTCCCAAAGGACACATCAATATTTATTAAATAAATTCACCTATGGTGTCTAATTTTTTACCTCTCTAATGAATAGAGATTGAGTGTCTCCTTGTCTTCTCCTAACGGCTCCTTTCCATTTACCTGAATAACACCTGAGCCCGTAATTAGTGACATTGGGGAGGGATCGCCACTCATTGATTGCGGGATTATGGTTTTTGGAAGCTAATGTCATTTGCTGAACATACTGCACCTGGTTGGTCAACTCTATATGGAAGGGATCATCAGATGACAATGGTGGTGGTGACTGGTCTTCCTGACTCACAAAGCACTTTCTCATTCAGTATCTTTTCTAACACTCTCAGTGATTCCACAGGCAGACAGAACCTCGTACGACACCCACTAAACAGCTAAAGTGAAATACAGAGAATGAAGTGACTTTCCAAAACTCACATAGCTAGTACACATTTGTTCTAAAGTTGAAATCCAGACCCCTTGTCTCTGAGTCCTCATCCATTGTCATTTATATTCCTTCCCTTCTGGAATATTCCATGATACAAAAGTCTCCACTCTGTACTATTGTTTCTTTTTAGCAATTACTACAAAAATAAAACCAACTGCCAGCCTTTCAGTTAGCAGCCGAGGGCTTAACCACTGAGCCACTGGGGCTCCTTACTACAAAAATGCTGGCCAGTAAGATGCTTCTTCCATGTATAAAAAATATTTTGGATATTAAAGAAATAATAAAATCTCCTCCCAGGAAATTGATTAAAATGTTTTCAAATGGCATTTGTTGCACAGCTCTTTACAGAGCAAGTACTATGAGGAAAGACCTTGGGATCTGATGTTGAATAAAATATAACCTTTGCTCTCTGAAAGCTTAATAATCTCTCGGGCAGATGAGACATGTTTACAGATAATTAGAATCACAGATATTGTATCCAAATGATCTCAGTAGTTAATGTGGTCCTCTCTATACAGAAAAGGGTCCCAAGACCTTCAGCAATTTAGTGGAAGAGCCTCTTGGCACCTAACCCAAAGCTCTCTCTGATACTCCACACGACTGTTCTTTAATACAAGGCAGAATGCAGTCAAGCATTGGTCCCAAACTGTGCACTGAGGTGCCACAGGATAGTAAATGTTAAGAGAGTACAGTAATACTTGCCATTCATCAGACACTATATACACTACAAGTTCTAGGTAGCTCGCTGTTTCAACACACCTACCTACCTACCTACCTACCCCTTGCCATCAAGTCAATTCCGACTCATAGCAAACCTATAAAACAAAGTAGAACTGCCCCATAGGGTTTCCAAGGAGCAGCTCGTAGATTCAAACTACCGACCTTTTGGTTAGCAGCCGTAGCTCGTAACCACTAAGCCTCCAGGGTTTCTAACATGGGATGTGCTAAATTCCTTTTGATGATACATCTTTATGAAGCTGGATTTTTGGCTGTTGCTGTGCTAAAAAGCAAATATCACAAAAAAAGTCCACATGGAACAGGAAATTAGGGTAGCAGTGTCCAATCTCATACCGAGGTTGGAGAAGTTGTGCAGGGTCCAGTGGCATATATATCCCATTAGTAATGGTGGTTATTTAAGAATAAAATTAAAATATTATAGTTTTCTTTTGATTTATCTGTATTATTTTTTTCAACCAGCTACTAAGTTATTAGAAGATAAATACTTATTCAGCTGTTTTCACCTAACAACTTAATAAATGAAATAGAATTCTTTTTTTTTTTTTTTTTGGCCTAGAGCCCTTGAAAAAAACTTAGTGAGACAGCAGAAAATTTGGGCATCTCTGCAGATTAAAGCCTTGCTGCTCAAAGCAGTTCAAATCTGCCAGCCGCTCCTTGCAGACCCTATGGGGCAGCTCTACTCTGTCCTATAGGGTCTCTATGACATGGAACTGACTCCGCGGCACCTAACAACAACAACTCAAAGTGTGGTCCCCCTGCCAACCAATATCTTTGGTATCACCCAGGAACTCTTAGGATACAGAACTCCCTGCCCCATCCCAGTCAGAATTTCATTTTTACAAGAGCCCCAGGTGATTTGTACACACTTGATTCACATTTGAAAAGTGCTGCATTTAAAGTTTCATAAGGGTAGTGTAAACAAACTCTCTGAACTTGCTATCTCTTCATCATACCACACAGAGAGTCTCTGCCGGGGTCAGAATTCAGAGCCCTCCCCTGACACATACTAGCTATTGATCTTGGATAATATTCTAAACTTTGAGCCTCAGTTTCCTCACTGTCAAGTGAGGTCATTCCTACCTCCTGTGGGTAATAAGGGTTAAATGATACAATGCTTATAAAGTAGGATGTCTGCCTGTCATGGATTGAACTGTGTCCCCCAGAAATATCTGTCAGTTTAGCTGGGCTATGAGTCCCAGTACTGTGTGATTGTCCACCATTTTATGTGATTTCCCTATTTTTTTATGATGTAATAGGAAACCCTGGTGGCATAGTGGTTAAGTGCTACGGCTGCTAACCAAGAGTTCAGCAGTTCGAATCTGCCAGGTGTTTCTTGGAAACTCTATGGGGCAGTTCTACTCTGTCCTATAGGGTCGCTATGAGTCGGAATCAACTTGATGGCAGCGGGTTTTGTTTTCTGGTTTATGATGTAATAAAATGGATTAGCAGCAGTTAGATTGATGAGGTCTACGAGATTAGATAGTGTCTTAAGCCAATCTCTTTTGAGATACAAAAGACAGAAGCAAGTAGAGAGACATGGGGACCTCAGGCCACCAAGAAAGAAGTGCTGGGAGCAGAACGCTTCCTTTGGACCAGGGGTTACTGTGCTGAGATGCTCCCAGACCAAGGGAAGGCTGATAACAAGGACCTTTCTCCAGAGCCAACAGACACAGAAAGCCTTCCCCTGGAGCCAGTGCCCTGAATTCAGACTCCTAGCCTCCTGGACTATGAAAGAATAAACTCTTTGTTAAAACCATCCATTTGTTGTATTTCTGTTATAGCAGCACTAGATGACTAAGACACTGGCCTAGATGGTCAATAAACAATAGTTTCTTTTTGCTTCCTGAGTCTGTGGTTTTAGGGCAGGTTATTTATTTTCCTTTTATGAACTTCGAAAGGTCACAATTCCAGGAGAAATAGAATTTTATATACAGTCACTGGAATGGTGGTCATACCAGCTCCAATAGTTAAGCAAACGCAAAAGACGCTCTCTCCCAGGTCTTGTAGTAAACAGTGCTGCCTGGAAATGTGTGTAGGCTTGCCTTAACCAGCTGCTGACAAGTCACCTCCAACTCATGGCAATCTCTTGTGTGTCACAGTAGAACTGTGCTCCATAACATTTTTATGGCTGATTTTTCAGAAGTAGGTCACCAGGCCTTTCTTCCAAGATGCCCCTGGGTGAGTTCGAATCTCCAATCTTCTCATTAGCAGCCAAGCCTGCTAGCCATTTGCACCATGCAGGGAATCCAGGCTTACCTTAGGGGCTGCTTTGTCTCTGCAACTAGGGCAAACACTGCAGGCCCATGGGCAGAGAACTTGCTGTGGGGTTTTTTTGTTTGTTTTTATTAAGTTATTCCCCAAGAGCAGAGTGATGACCCTGCTTGATAAACAAAGACTGAGCTCCCCGATGAGGGGGACCCTCCCTCACCTTTACTGGATTCGTTGCACACCCAGGGCAGTGTCTGGAGACTAGAAGGGATCCGCAGGTTTTGCTGACCTTAAACGGAATGTCTGGAGCCAGCCTCTCTTCTTCTCCATCCTGGGAGCCTGTTGTCCCAGAGCACAGCTTTTCTCCCTACACACCATCTCCACCTGCCGGAAAGACTGCCACATTGCAGTTCCCAGGCTAATCCCAGTGCCTTCGACCAAGGCTCAGCACACACTCATGATTTAGAGCGCATAGATTCAGGTTTTTGAGATCATTTAGACAAGATTGAGGTTTACTTATTTTTAAAGTTTTTTTCCTCAGAGACAAAAGTACAATAGAGTTAAATTAAGGGCTGACAGTAAGTCTGTGTGTGTGTGTGTGTGTGTGTGTGTGTGTGTGTGTGTATAAAGAGAGAGAGAGAGAAGTTGAGAACCAGGGTGATGTTCCTGATCAGTGAGAATAGCTTGTATGGAAGGACTTTCTAAGAAGGAATGGAACATGGCCCAGGGTGGTATAAAAAGGACGCAGAAGGCTGAGACCAGTACAGGCCTTTTAAAGGAGTCCACTTAGGCATTTAGGTATTTTAAAAACAGTCCACTTAATGTAGTAGTGTGGAGCCCTGGTGGCGCAGTGGTTAAGAGCTCAGCCCTTAATGAAAAGGTCGGCAGTTCAAACCCATCAGGTGCTCCTTGAAAACTCTGTGGGGCAGTTCTACTCTGTCCTATGGGGTTGCTATGAGTTGGAATCGACTCGACAGCAACAGGTTTGATTTTTGTTGTTCACGATAATAAATCTTCAACTCATAGCACCCTATAGGACAGAGTAGAACTGCCCTGTAGGGTTTTTAAGGCTATAAATCTTTATGGAAGCAGACTGCCACATCCTTCTCCTGCAAAGCGGCATCTGTGTTCCACCTGCCGCGGACCTTAGGTTGGCAGCTGATCTCTTAACCACTTCACCAGAAGGGCTCCTACACTAACCAAAAAAACCCATTGCTGTTGAGTTGATTCTGACTTTTAGTGACCTTATCTCATAGCTACACCATCGGACTGAGTAGAACCGCCCCATAGGGTTTCCAAGGAACACCTGGTCGATTCGAACTGGCAACCTCTTGATTAGCAGCCATAGCTCTTAACCTCTATGCCACCAGGGTTTCCACTCCAACCACAGCTCCAGGAAAAAAGCAAATGAACACCACCATTAACCTAGTTTGATCTCTTCGTCTTCTGATACAATAAAACTGGTCTTTTTGAAACCTAGAATAAGAACTGGATTCTTCAGTGGTTCAGATGGACAGCCCCCAAAATAATAATAGAATTCACTCTCTGACATAAAACATCACCTCTCACCCCAATGATATCATACCAAAAAACAAACAAACCAAATCCGTTGTCGTAGAGTCAATTCCAACTCATTGCGACCCTATGGGACAGAGCCGAACTGCCCCATAGGGTTTCCAAGGAGCGCCTGGTGGGTTCAGACTGCCGACCATAGCTCTTAACCGCTGGGCCACTGGGCCCCAAAGGATATCGTAGTGTATAAAATAAATCTAAAATCTAAGCTTCTATTTTTTTTTCTTTTTTTGCAATAACCATTCTGAAATAATCTGAATTTGGTCACTTGGATGAATGAGAAGACATGAATGAACAGGAGAGTTAAGCCCTGCTTGCCCCACAGGTGGGCCCCTGGGTGGTACAAATGGTTTGTACTCAGCTACTAAACCAAAGGTTGGCAGTGGGAACCCACCAAGTGGCTCCATAGAAGAATGCCTTGAAAATCTGCTCTAACCCTATGGAGCAGTTCTACTCTGTAACACATGCGGTTGCCATGAGTCAAAACTGACTCAATGGCAGTGGGTCTGGTCTTTTCGGTTTGCCCCAGAGGATAATTATGTACATTTAAATATGATAATATGAAGCCTGGAAAACGTAGTACATACTCAACAAAAACTTGTTTCCTTTCTCATTGAGCTGGGCTTTCTCTTCCTAGACCCCATCTGTATCCCAATTCCTCCCCACGCCCACCACATAGCCTTACCAGGTGCCCTTACCAGTGGTGAGGTCCTCAGGGTCTGTCAGTTCACACCTTCTTCTAGCCACTCAGGCAGGCAGAAACAGGGGGAACCCAGGAAGAAAGAGCGTGTGTGTGTGTTGAGAACGGGTAAGAAAAAGGTACTGCCTGAAAAGAAACATGGCTAGGAGGAAAGGTGTTTCTGAGATGCCATCCCACAGAGAAGCTTCAGTGGGACAGGCAGGTAGCAAATCCATTGGTTCCTCCAGAAGGGGCAGTGGCTTGAGCTGACAGGAAGAAGCAGGAGCTTGGACTCAGGCTGACCTGTGTTGGAACTCAAGCTTCACCAACTGCCAGTTATGTAGCCTCAGGCAGGGCACTGAACTGTCTCAACCTCAGCTTTCTCTTATGTAAATCAAGGATGATAATTCCTACCTCTTGAGGTGATGAGGATGTAATGAACTAAGATGTGAAAGCCCCACCTCCCCCACACAAAGTGCCCTACTCTTTCCCCTCGTGTCTCACCCCCAGCCTCCCGACATACATGCACATACCTTATCCCAGTCCCTATAGATCCTCCCTCCTGCCTGCCCCCCTCCTCAAATCCTTAGTCTCCAAAATCCAGTGGCAACTTTCTGCTCATATTGTATTATCAAGATCTTCTCGAAGATTTCCTGTTCACTAAGCAGTCAGTAAAGTCCCTGGATGGTAAAAATGATTAATGTTCTGGGCAGCTAAAGTAAAAGTTGGAGGTTCAAGTACACCCAGAAGTACCTCAGAAGAAAGACCTGGCAATCTGCTTCTGAAAAAGCAGCCATTAAAAATTCTACAGAGCACAGTTCTATTCTGATACACAGGGGGTTGCCCTGAATTGGAGTGGACTCGACGGCTACTGGCTTTAAGAGGTCAGCAACTGGCATCAGAAGTAACATAGGTACATGCTCACACACACACACACACACACACACACCAGCTTTTCTAAAGCAAATTTTCATAGTGATCATTCTTTAAATAAATGGGATAAAACCTCACTCAAGCACTAACCAGCCCGGGAAAAGTTTATGGAGAAGGCAGGGGGCAAGAGAGACTTCCCAGAGCCCCTAGAAATCTATGGCGTAGGAGGGAGATAATGTCCATATTTGGCAAAGGCTCTTGGAAGTCCTCATAATCTTGATGGGAATATAAATGAGCATTTATTATGCACTGACCATGTGCCCTGCACTGTGCTATGAACTTTACCTGCATTTTATAATGTAATCACTGCAATTACTGTTATGTGCACTTAATAAAGAATAGTTGGTTAAAAGATTAAGCGATTTATTCAAGGTCACGTAGGCTGTAAGCCATGGGACCATTGAGTAAATCCTATAATGGTGGTGGACTAGGGAGCACATGGCACCTAAGAGCACACTCAAAGTGTGGGAGGCTCCTGAGCTCTCTGAGCACCCCGTCCCATCTCCTTCTTCCCACTGAGCCGTATTGAAGATCGTCTTGGACAATGACCTTGACTCCCAGTGACTTCAATTCTCTGCCCAGGCCAGGAGATTCCGACCAGCTCAGCTCTCCCAGGACCATGCCCCAGATGCTGCCCCTACCTGCTGGGCTCCTACCACACCCGATTCTCAATCTTGGCTCTCCAGCAGAGGGAACAGTGCATGCAAAGGCTGTGAGGCATTTATCACAGGCTGGAGCTCATGGAGCACGTGTGGGAATGAGACAGATAGGGTTCACTGTGCCTGCAGCTGAACGAAAGATGTGTTAAAAGATTACCATCTAGAAGTTGGGTAAACAGGAACCCACCCTGTCAACATAAGACTGAAACAGCCTATGAATTACTATCTCCTTCTTAGTGTTTTTCTAGTCTCTTCCTCCTTTACAGGCTGCACATGTGCAGAAGAACAAAGTGTGACCACTGTTTAACCTTCCTTAGCCTTCCAAAGATGGCGATGTAGTGCCGAAGATCAAGCGCACTTGCACTATATCCCATAATAAGTGATGTCAAGGGCTGCCTAAAGGAATCCATCTTGAATGTCAGCGAGTTCCATCTTAGATTCCAGATGCGCAGGCAGCCTAATTAGCATACACCGCCATTCTGAGAAGTACCCGCCCCTTGAAAGAAGCCCACTAAATATTCATTACTTTATTGTCTCCACTGAACCCATATTAGCCCTAGCCTTGCTTCCCTTTTCTAGTTAGTCTTTTGGAGAGGCTTAGATCCTCTCTTGCTCCTTTTGCTTGACTCAAATAAAATAAAACTTGCTGGAGATAAAGTTTGTCTTTCACATGTATTCTTACTCGGGAAAAGACAAGGAGCCTTTGTGTCAGATTGGCAATTGGAGGAGGTGAAAAGGCAGGGCCAGGTCACAGAGGGCAGGGTAAGCTATTCCTGGGTGCTCAGGGTGTGTTCTGAAAGCAGTGGGAAGCCACTGGAGTATTGGGGAGGAAGTGACTTGATTAAATTTGGAATTAAAAATATCATTCTGGCTGTTGTAATGGCTATGACCTTGCATTCATCAATCCATAGTTTTACTTCATAATACAGCAGATTGCTTCTAGGGGGTCTGACAAAATTTGTAGTAAATTTCAAATGGCATTGATCTTAGAAAATGGAACTCAATTTATGAGTTGATTAAAAAAATAAAAACATTCTTCTGTTTGTTAAGTATTGTGTGTTCTCCATCTGGGTTGCATAGTTTTGATTAGAGAGTTTGCAGGAATTTGGAAAAAAATAGTGTTCCTCAGGCTGAGCTAACTTCTGAAACAAACGGCCCCCAATCTCGGTGGATTGTTGCACTAGAGGATTATTTCTCACCAGGCCACAGTCCACCGTGGGTTGGTAGTACCGGATGGTGTTTTGTGGGAGGAGGAGATGATCTCCTCTACCTAGTCATTCAGGGACCCAGGTGCCTACCATCTTGTGGCTCCAACAGCTCCCAGGGCCTCAGAGCTCTTTGGCAGTTCCTGAGGCCAGAGAAAATGGTTGAGAATTATACAGCAGAAAGCCTAAGTGTGTGCCCAGCAGGAAAGGAAATTCGTATCAGCACCTCCACACTTCCCCACCCACAATACAAATTTTAAACCCTAGAATTAGAATCCTAATCCAAGAAGGACCAAGCAGGCATCAAAGAAGTTAGTCTCAGACGGCAGTCTTCAAATGGGACATGCCTACCGTGTGAATTCATAAAGACTTTCCAAGGGGCTCATAGACATACAAAACTAAAAAACCAAACTCATCACCCTCGAGTCAATTCCAACTCATAGCGACCCTATAGGACAGAGTAGAACTGCTCCGTAGGGTTTCCAAGGAGCAGCTGGTGGATTCAAATTACCAGCCTTTTGGTTAGCAGCCATAGCTCTTAACCACTATGCCACCTGGGTTTCCATATAGACATAAACCAAAACCAAACCAAATCCACTGCCGTCGAGTCGATTTCAACTCATATCGACCCTATAGGACAGAGTAGAACTGCCCCATAGAGTTTCCAAGGAGTGCCTGGAGAATTCGAACTGCCGACCTCTTGGTTAGCAGCTGTAGCACTTAACCACTACACCACCAGGGTTTCCCCATATAGACATAGAACATGTTAAATTACTCAATTTCTTGATTTTTAATGACTCAATTTCTTGATTTTTAATTTTATTCTCTCTCCTGAAACTGACCTGCTTGAGAACTGGTCTGCACTTTCATGATTCCTATCTCGTTTCTTATCTCACCCTTCCCCACTCTATGAAAGGAAGAAAAAAAAATTGTGGTTGAGTCAACTCCAACTCATGGCGACCCCATGTGTGTGAGAGTAGAACTATGCTCCACAGTGCTTTCAATGGCTGATTTTTTTGGAAATAGACCCCCAGGCCTTTCCTCCGTGGTGCCTCTGGGTGGGCTCTAAAACTTTCAGTTAGTAGCCAAGGATGTTGACTGCCCCACCCAGGGACTCCAATGATGTTGTAGCCATTGTTATTTGTTTCCATATATAATTTGTCACGAATATTGTTTTAATTTGAGTGCTATATTATATTTATTAGGAGTCCTATAATGTGTCTCCCAACATTTTTCCCCACTCTATTTTCTCCATAGAGTTATATTTCCTAGCATGTATTTGTTATTATTATTTTATCTACTTATTTATTTCACAATAGGACTACTTAAGAACCTAAGCCCTGTGTTGATGAAGGGACACACACATACAGAAATGTACCAGAAATAGTCTTCCCACCCTCTTGAATTCGAAGAAGCTTCAAAATTCATTCAGCTAAAAACAAGCACCATTGAATGTCCCCTGGAACTGAACAGGCGTCCAGGGTGGCACAAACGGTAGAGTTTTGGGCTATTAACAGAAAGGTTGGCAGTTTGAACCCACCCAGAGACGCCTTGGAAGGACGTCCTGGAGATACGCTTCCAAAAGGACACAGCCATTGAAAGCCCTGTATGGGGTGTAGTTCTACTCTGAAACACATGGGGTCGTCATGAGTCGCCATCGACTCCACATCAACTGGTTTGGTTTTTGGTTTGGAACTCAGAGCTCATACCTCTGAAGTCCACTAGGTGGTAGTAGAGTACAAGAAGTGGTGGCGATCTAGTCAGGCTAGATTAGTAATTTGCTTCCATCAAATTAAATAGACCAATGTAATTTTTAAGTGTGTGCCTAATCCAAGTCTTTGTGCCACCAGTTTGTCGTGGTTTCAACCTCATTTCCAAAAATGAGAGGGTCATGGTGAACTTTCAGTGACACCCATCTTCTTTGACTTATTAACATTCAAATTCGTTTCAGATGGGTGGCTGTTTGTGAAAACACAACTGTACTGCCTAACACAACATTGCCCAAGGTATTTTTAGCCTATTTTAGGAAATGGTCAGATCACAACCTGGTATTTGTTTCCAAAATTCTTGATTATAATGGGGTCTCCACGGATAGGATGTTCCTGGGACACAGCCCCAGATGCCCAGACTACCTACTTATAAGAGTGAGGCTCTAAGGGTTGGAGATACATCCCTTTGGAGGAATTTTGATTCTTAAAGAGGCAGGTAAGGCATAAAGAGCAGCAAAGCAGTCTTTTTTTTTTTTTTTTTTTAATCATTTTATGAAAATATAATGACACTTCAATCTTTAAACATATATTCTTTTTTCTGAATCAGCTGAGATTTTGACACATGAAGAGATGTTTAATCAGCACAGCAGAGCATTAGGTTAAAGCAAAACTGGGTTATATCTTTATCCAGGGATGATAAATTGATTTTAACAGAATGAAAACTCCAATCGATTGGAACCAATGTCCTGGAGCTCTGTGTTGGGAAGCCTCTAGGCTTAGTGAGAAAGTTACAGTGATTAATTAGAGATGTCTGCTATCAGTGAAGAGATGAGGCATTGTAATATATTTGCCAGGTGTTTATGCATTTTCTATCCATGTCTTACTCCCATTTGGCACCATCTTCAACCATTACATTTTTGAGCCTCTGCTTTATAGAAAGCACCGAGCTGGTTGCTATTGAGGATACAGACATGAAAAAGAAATGGAATGGCTCCTGTTCTCCAGGAGATGATAATATATTAGGGACGAAATAAGATCTAGACAATTTGAGGCAAAAAGACTTGTGTCATTAAAAGAAAAAGTGAAAAACTAGAGCATTGTGCAGGTTACCCAGGGCAAAAGACCACTTCCAGTCAGGGAGATCAGAGCATACGTCCTAGAGAAGGTGGCATTTTCTGCTGAGCCTTGAAGGAATACTAAAATTCCAGACAGAAGAGATATAGAAGGAAATCCATAAAAATGGAGCGATGCGAACAAAAAAGAGAATTGGCTTGGCTTAACCAGGAAACAGCTGTATGTGAAGGTGGGTGGTGCAAAATAGTGCCGCAGGTAGAGGATGTCACTTCATGGGAACATTGTCCTCCAGGAAAAGGCACAGTTAATGTATCCCCCACATATTTATTCATTAAACAGAACAGGTAACATCTACGTGCCTTTATGATTCAGAACGCTGGAATTCAAATGTTTAGGAAGTTATTTGATCTCTTTATGCTGAGTATGATTGGGGGAACAGGGATGAGGACAATTGATATGGCTTCAATACAGAGCACCACCCCAGTCCAAGTATGGGAGGGAACCAACAATTCTTTGTGTTGGGATGGATCATACTAATGTTACTGGATTCCATGTTGGAATGATGTGAGCATGGTTGAACAACAGAAGATTCATGGGGATGGTGGGGAGGCTCAACAAAGAGGTACGCAAAGAACATCTGTGGGAGCAACATGGCATTTTGAGAAAAATACATAGCAGTGCAGAGACCTGCATCTGAATCTCCTCTCTGCCTTTATTACTAGCTCAGCAAACTTCAGCAAATTATTTAAACCTTCTGAGCCTCCATTTACCCGTCAGCAATGAGGATAATATGCCTTCCCACGAAGATTTTGTTAAATATATTAGCATATCTTAAAGTGCCTGGAACTAGTGTATTCTCAAAAAAAAATTTACTGAATTTTGAAATCTATTGTGCTAGAGCTGTGTCCTATAATTTCATTTTTTCAACAGCTCAGATTGGACAATTCCACCTCAGTTGTTTTATTTATTTAGTATCCTTTTACATTTGTGTGTTAAAGTGTGGAATCTTTCTTTATCCAGTGAGTCATCCAAAGGGCAACGACCATAAGTGAATCATTTCATAATGACAGATTGTGGTCAAGGTGCTTCTATAAGCACAGGTCAGCTGAACCTCTTACCCAAGTGTACCAAATGAAGCACACCACAGAAAATTCAGAGAATCCAAGTCAAACATTAAAATAAGTAGATGAGAGTAGTATTCCATTGTTATTATCATTTGTTATTGCCAAAAAGGAGCTTTTCATGTTCTCTGAAGTTCATAAAATTATAATGAGTGTTCATAAGCCTCCTAGATTAGTCTTAAAAACAATACTCGCCAACAGCAAGACCCACTTTCTAGTATGTCCCAGAGAAGATGGGACCGCTGCAGAGTCCTCTCCTGCCTCAACTGGTCTTCCTATGGGCACCAGGCACTATGCCCAGGACAGAGCCTGGAGACCAAGTCTTTAATCCTTCACCCACCCCCTCGCTCTAGCCCTAAGGTATCCTCCCTTCTAGCCTAATTTGACAGATTCCCAATAAGCCAAGATCTTGGCTAAATAGAATTTTTTTCAAACTTGGAAATGGGTTAAAAAATTGTAATTGATCAAATGAAGCTGTCAGCCAGCAGGAAGACAAACTCAAACCTTATAGATGAGTAAGTGGTCTTCCATCAGGCTTGCTGTTATTGGATGCCGTCCAGTTGATTTCGACTCATAGTAACCCCATGTGACAGAGTAGAATTGCCCCAGAGTATTTCTTGGCTGTAATCTTTACGGAAGTAGACGGCCAGATCTTTCTCTTGCAAAGCCACTGGATGAGTCTGAACCACCAGCCTTTCAGTTAGCAGCCGAGCTCTTAATTGTTTGTGCCACCAGGCTTCTTCTTAACCCATTAAACCCATCACCATCGAGTTGATTCCAGCTCATAGCAACCTTACAGGACGGAGTAGAATGGCACCATACAGTTTCCAAGGCTATAATCTTTACAGAAGCAGAGTGCCACAACTTTCTCCAGCAGAGCAGCTAGTGGGTTTCGGCAGTTGAGTGCTTGACCACTGCAACACCACAGTAACTTGGATGTAAATCCTCAACTTACAATATCTCCACCTCCTCCCTCTAACCCAGGGGATTCTAAAGTGTAGAGTGGGAAAAGGCCTTTCCTATTTCCCAAGCTCAGTGGCTGTGCTCATGATAAGGCTTAACTGGCCTGCAGTAGGAAGAGGTAGGAGTGAAGAGAATTAGCATCCTCTGAGCACAGTCACCGTGCTACCCTCGTGAGGTTACTATTATAACTGTTGTTAGGCGCCATTGAATCAGCCCCCCAACACATGGTGACTCCATAAACAACAGAACAAAACACTGCCCTGTCCTGCACCGTCCCCATGAGCAGTTGTAGTTGGAACCAGTGTGATCGACAGGGTCATTGGCTGATTTTCAGCAGTATATTTCCAGACCTTTGTTCCTAGTCCTTCTTAGTTTGAAAGCTCCACTGAGACCTTTTCAGCATCATAGTGACAAAAAGCCTCCATGGACAGACCTCTTCAGCATCATAGTGACATACATACAAGCCTCCATGAGGTGCACTGGCTGGGATCAAATGGGTCTCCCACATGGAAGGTAAGAATTCTACCACTGAACCATCAAAGCCTCTGCTATTATAACTAGATGGGGGGTAAGGAGGAACAGAATTCCTGAGGGCTTATTCTGGGAAGAGGGAAGACATATCTATACTGCCCTTTTCTTACAGGGACTAGTGGGGAGGGAGACCTGCCTAAGAATTGTATTCCCTTAAAGAGAGAAACCACTTCAAAGCTTCTATCTGTTCTTTGTGCTTATAGAAGCAGGACCTAGAATAAATGCCCCTTGTGTGGTACAGCGAGTTCATAAGCAGTGAAAATGCCCACCAGTTGTGCGGTGTGTAGAATGTGTAGAGTAAGAGACAGACTGCTGTGTACAGTCACAGGGATTTCAGGGTTCAAGACTGGAGGAGAAAAGCCTTGGTACAAAGAGAAATCCAACAAGACAGAGGCAAATCTGGGCCTAAGGAAGACACCAAACCAAACTCATTGCCACTGAGTCAATTCAGACTCATAACAACCCTACAGGCCAGAGCAGAACTGTCCCATAGTGTTTCCAAGGAGCAGCTGGTGGATTTGAACTGCTGACCTTTTGGTTAGCAGCCCAGCTCTTAACCACTGCATCACCAGGGCTCCAAGGAACACAGAGGCAATGAGAAACTCTCTACAAAGGGAGGTTAGCTGATATTGCAGTTGTTGTTGTTCTTGAATTTGAAATGTAGGTAGTGCTCCTGCTGTACTGTGATCCCAAGCCTTTAGGTAAAATCTGTTCTGTATAGCAGATGTGTGTGAGTGGAGCTTGGGGAGAGTAAAAAAAAAGTGGGGGTGGGGAAGAAATGAGGTGAATAGGAACATAATGAAGACAGCAAGTGCTGGGAATGAGATACAAGGGATTGGTCAGGCAACAAGAGATAACCCAGTAGATGGAAGTTCAAGAACTCCAAAGGCATAGGGCCCTGGAGAACAATGGGGGTAGGGATGTCAGTTTTCCTACTAAATGTAGGAATACATATTAAAGAATAAAGAGCAGAGTGATACAGAAACCTGGACAACATGGGAACAGTCAAATGGGTAACACACAGTTAAATTATTTACTCCTTTTCACTGAAGCGGTAGTTGAGTAACAATCTGCCTGATGTCACAGAACTAGTAAGGCACATTGCTCAAATCTGAAAGCCTAACTTCTCTTTACCACTCTCCACTCTCTTTCTGAGCAATAACAGCAAATATTTATCGAGTCCTTAGTATATGCCCAGCCCTGTGCTATGCCGAGTTAAATATTATTATTATTCTCATTTTATAGTGGAGGGAACTAAAGTTTAGAGATGTTATTTAACTCGGTAAATATCACAGAGCAAACAAAAGGCAGAGCCAGGATTTAATTACAGCCTTTTCTATCTTCAAGTCTCATTTCTTAGCCACTAGCTCTACAGCTTAGCTTGGAATGATGTAAACAGAGCATGGTTAACACTGGTGATCCCCTACTGACTAGATGCTATTCTGGGTTACTCATATTAACAAATTAATGTCTTGGGTCAGTGACACAGAGAGGAGGAGGAGTTTCTAATGAAAAAGCTACCACTGACATAATCAGAAAGCAAATTGTAAAGGATAAGTTATACTAGTCACCTTGACAAATATTCAGAACTGAATGGTGCCAAAATTCGGGGAAATTTAGCTCTTTCCAGGTGAATCCCAAAGAAGAAAAATGATGACTCACATGCAGGAAAGTCCTTTAAAAGCATCTTTTTTATTTGCTGTAAGAATATAATCTGGCATTTCTATACAATCCATCATGCAAAAATCGTGGTAGGCATTTTACAAGCAGTGAAGAATCTTAACATCTGTACATTTGCTCAGTCAAAATATTTGCAAAGGCTGAAAAATAACATCTTGGGACAAAAGAATACAGAAGGAGCCAACTCTCTTCCCCTGGATCATGGCTTCCAACACCAAGAAGCACAGCCACAGAAAACCTTTAAGACTGAAGGTATCGAGAGATAGGTAAGCAACCATCTTTTGCTGGTTGATCCACTGGGTAGCAAGGAGGCCGCTACTCAACGGGCAGTTTCACTGTGTGGTCAAATGGTTCTGGGCAGCGAGCACTAAAGCATCAACAAATATGTAGAAATGACCTGTTGAGTTGGAATAGACACTACAAGGCTGCAAAGGAATCTTCTTGCCTAGGCGTCAGGCAGGGTGCTAAGAATTACAATTGCTTCCCTAGCAAAAAGTCACAGTGATTGTTTTGTATACTAATTAAATGTCCCTGAAACACCATCATAAAGCACATTATACATAAATTGGTCAATAGCATGATGGGCACTAATCTCTGGAGCTGGCTCAACTTGCTTAACTGCAGTTTATCTGAAATGAGGTATGGGGAAGGAAAGGAGAGGACGCTAAATCTTATGGTCAATCCCCAAAGAGTGTGGCCATGAAGGCCCAGCTCCTTCTTTGTGGGAGTGTCCTGGAGTACCTGTTTTAGATGTAGAGGGCTCGGAGCTACACTGCTCATGCACCTATTACTCACCAGGTTCAGCACGAGCACTCAGAAATTATATTAACATTAATCTTCATCACCAAATGCAAAATGGGTATTATGAATCCCACTTTTTAGTTAGGCTAACTGAGGCTTTTAAAAATTATGCCATTAGGCTGAGAACCTGCAACTAGTTATTGATGGTGCAAAGATTGGAGATCAGACCTACCTGACAGTAAACCTAGATTTTTCACTGTACCAGGCTGTTTCTGAAGGGACCAAGGCTATTTCTAGCCTTGAACCTTGCCATTTCTGTGATTAGGTCTCAAAGGAAAAGCTCTAGGGAGAGACACAGAAAGGCTAAAAATGCCACCATGGAGAGAGGTGAATTACAGAATCTTCTAGTTCACCAATAGCTCCTTCCAACCCAACGAGAGCATTGGGATTCCCAAGGGCATCGAGTTTGTGGTCTATTGGGAAAGCGATCTGAAATTTCTCTTAAGGGCATCTCCAATCTTATGGGGAAAATATGAGAATAAGGAATTTGGGCTAGGTTCAGGATTTTACATCCTCCTGCCCCAGGAACACAAGACCAAATCGATATCTCCTGGGTGAGTCTCTGAGGCATGGTCATTCTGTTGATTTCTCACATTGTCTATTTTGGGCAAAAGTGAAGGATTAGAGGGAAGCTGAATCAAAATGCATCTTCTACTAACTCTCAAATCCTTAAAAGTGCAATGATGCTATTGGGTATGAGGTACGCCATGAGAAGCAAAAAAAAAAAAAAAAAAAAATTTTTTTTTTTTTTTTTTACTTTGATCTGCTTTGTGAAGTCTGCGTTCAGAAATATCCATGAACATAACTCATGAGCCTTCTCCTCCCTCTAAGGCTGTTACATTTAGAAGTACAATTTTATTTTGAATGCCTTTACTTTGAAAGTTACGTATTTGCTGAAATTTTAAATAGGTGTATTTAAAACTGGAAAAGATGTTCTTGGACTTTTTTTCTTTTACTATGATGATTATTAAACTAATATTTTTTTAATGGGGCAAATCAACATCCAGGGATGGAAACAGTGACAATAGAAGGAATTCAATTTTTCCTGAACGGGTTTGAAAAAGCTATGTATGCCAGTAAAAGCGACATTAGACAACCCTCTTACTGGTTTGCTGTTGGGCTCTGGATTGATCCCCAAACCAGTGGTTAATGAGTTTACAACGTTAACAACAAAGTGGGGACTCATATACAGCATTCACATGGCCTTGGTGGAGTCAACCATGGTAGTATCGGCCCCAGAGTCCCCCAAGAGTCTTGGAGGCATCCCCGGAGTCACTAGCGAGAGCTGAGAAGCAGATAGGTAGGTCTCTCCTTTCCTTCTCTTCTTTCCCTTTGACCTATTTTCTGTTCCAGTTATGTGAGATGTTCTGAATCTTTTTCATTTTGATCCTCTGGTCCAACATCTTATACCTCACAGGATGGTCATCAGTTTTCTTTGGAACTGAAGGTGCATAGGAGCTAGATGCATAAGCAGGGCGTTTAAAATGGCGTAAAGGAGGCTTGATGACTGGAGGCCATGGAAAGGAAGACAGAAAACTGTTAGCCTCATTAATAACAAACTCTTAAAACCCATTGCCATTGAGTAGATTCTGATTCATACTGATCCTACAGGACAGAGAAGAACCGCCCCATAGGGTTTCCAAGGAGTGGCTGGTGGATTTGAAGTGCTGGCCTTTTGGTTGGCAGCCGAGCTCTTAACCACTGTGCTACCAGGACTCCCACTAATGACATGGCATGATAGAAATACTGAGGGCAACTTCTTAGTCCCTAGACCTGTCTCTTTCCTCTAAAAACGGGAAACAAAGGGGCTTGAATTCCCATTGAGAACCTTATTGCAGATAGATGAATAAATACATTATCATCTTGATCGCTCACTTAAAATAAATAAAGACAAGAAATCACTAAAGATAGACAGCATTGACCCCTGAACTTGAGGTTCTTTGATAACAAATAGATGGGATTATGGAAGCGAGAGGGAGCACTGGGGTCATTTTTGGGAACAGGAAGGCGAACATGGGTTAGCAGGGCCATATCATTAACCAGCATTTAATACTGTATATATTTGTAGGTTTGGAAACTGGCATGCAAGCCTAAAGTGCTAAGAAAAAAAAAAAAATACATACAACATGTCAGTTAAAAAATGTTTACAAAACACATATCTGATAAAGGTCTTCTATCAGAAATATACAAAGAACGCTTAAAACTCAACAGTAAGGAAACAAACAAGCCATTACAAAATGGCAAAAGATCTGAACAGACCCCTCACCAAAAAAGATAGACAGATGGTAGATAAGCACATGAAAAGATGCTCAATATCTTTGTCATTAGCGAATTGTAAAATTAAAACAACGAGATACCGCTACATACTTATTCTAAAAAAAAAAAAACCAAACCCATTGCCGTGGAGTCGATACCGACTGATAGTGACACTATAGGACAGAGTAGAACTGTCACACAGGGTTTCCAAGGAGCAGCTGGTGAATTCGAACTGCCAACCTTTCAGTTCGCAGCCAAATGCTTAACTGTTCTGCCAGCAGGGCTCCTCACATACCTATAAGAATGGCTAAAATCCAAAACAATGACAACACCAAATGCTGGGGAGGATGCGGAACAACAGGCACTCTCATTCATTGCTGGGAGGGATGCAAAATGGAAGAGACGGCCTGGCAGTGTCTTACAAACCTAAGCATAGCGTAGTCTTACCATAGGATCCAGCAATCGTGCTCGTAAGTAGTTGCCTGCCTGATTTGAAAACTTACATCTATACAAAAACCTGCACATTAATTTTTGTAGAAGCTTTACATATAATCACCCAAAACTGGAAGCAATCAAGACGCCCTTCAATAGGTGGATGGATAAACAAACGGTCGTACAGCCTCACAACGGAATATTATTCAGTGATAAAAATGAAATGAGCTATCAAGCCACATAGAGACATGAATGAATCTTAAATGCGTACTGTTAAATGAAAGAAGCCAGTCTTTAAAGGTTACATACTGTATAATTCCAACTATGTGACATTCTGGAAAAGGCAAAATGATAAAGATGATTAAAAAAAAAAAAAACGGATTGTCAGGGATTCAAGGGCAGCAAGGAGAGATGAATAAGTGAAGCACGGGTGATTTTTAGGGTGGTGAAACTATTCTTTATGATATTGTAAAGGTGGATACATGATATGCATTCGTCAAACCCAATAGGACCTGAAAGAACAAAGACTGAATTTTAGTGTACAAAAAAAAAAAAAAAATCATTTAACAGAATGGGGTATTCCAGGATGGAATGCAGAATGTATTAAAACAGCTAACTGCATTACAAATGTAGGAGCAACCTCACTTTTCCCTTGTGTGGAAAAAAAGGCTGACCTAAGCAACTTCAGAAATGAGTGGAGTCTGTAAGACTAAAGGCCAAAGATGCTGTAATAAGCACTGTGTTTCAGTTGATAAATTCATTTCCCAAGGAGGTTCAAGTTATAATTCCCTGGTGGCACAGTGCTTAACGCTATAGCTGCTAACCAAAACGTCGGCAGTTCAAATCCACCAGGCGATCCTTGGAAACTCGATGAGGCAGTCCTACTCTGTCCTATAGTGTAGCTATGAGTCGGAATAGACTCGATGGCAATGGGTTTTTCATGGGCTAAACATATACACTGGAATTGAACAACTAAGTAAATGAGTGGCAGATGGTGGGAGCCAGGTTTCTTACTGTTGGGGTGGGAGTTTATAGATAAGCAGCGGGAGGAGGCTAGAATGATCCATGTGATAATGGATTAGGGTTGGAGACAACAGTATGGACTCATGTAGTTTACTAAGCGGTTACACATTGAAATATTTATAGCTATGTGTATACAGGGATTAGTGCACACACATATTTCCTTACTATATGAGCTGAGAGGGTCTAGAAGCAATGACACCAGATCTCGATTTAACAACATTCTCCAATTAAAAGAAACCACAGTTCTACCTATGGGGCAGTTCTACTCTGTCCTACAGGGTCACTATGAGTTGGAATCAACTTGATGGCACACAACAACAACAACATAGACTGTACAGGCTAGTAGGATGGTTACCATGTATCTGAAAAAAGCATCCACATGATTTTTTCATTAAAAATATGAATTCACAAATACCATTTTAATAGTCTGGTGAAAATTTTGTTGAAGAAACCCTTTTTGAGGTACATACCTTGTGTGATTTAGAAAAGAGATTCCTTTCTGAAAAGGTAATTGTGCATTTGACTTTATATATTTAGAATAAAGGTAGAAGAAACCAGTTCAAAGAAAAAAGAAGAAAAAAATCAGAGACCAGAGTTCTAAAGAAATGGCTGATTTTAGGACTATGGCAGAAAATATACAAGATGAGCTCAGAGCATCTTGTATTTTCAGAAAGTAAGAAAGTGAGCAAAAACAAAACAAACAAAGAAAAAAACATAATGATGGAACAGAGAAGCCAAGTGTAAGAGCTCCCAATGAACAAAGCTGGAACAATTTGAGCAATAAAATAAATAAAGCAGAATTAGATTATAAACCAAAATGTAAAGTAAATATCCACAAGTTCATACTACTATAAATAAATGATTGGATAAATAAATAATTGTGGGAGAATAGAAAAATATCCCATGCAGCAGAATTCCAAATAATTTATAAATACTCCACCCTCAAGGCGATGAAGCATAATTCCCCACTCCTTAAGTGTAGGCTGCACATAGTGAATCCTTCCAAAGAGTTCAGTACAGAAAGGGCAGACAAGGGTAGCTTTCCAGTGGAGAAACCTGACAAACACTACCTCAGTCAGGAGATCAAGGTTATCACCTACGGTGATGTGTCATGTTGATAGTATGTACCCTTGATATGATCTGATGAGAACAGCACTTTGTGGTCTTCCTCCCAAAAAGTATGACCCCAGTCTAATCATGAAAAAAACAAAACTATACAATTTCCAATTAAGGGCCATTCTACAAAATGCCTCACCAATATGCCTCAAAACTGTCAAAGTTATCAAAAACACAAGGAAAGTGTAAGAAACTGTCCAGCCAAGAAAAGGCAAAGGAAGCCTGATAACTAAGTAGAATGCAGTATCCTGAGTAAGACCCCAGAACAGAAAAAAAGACACTGGATAAAAGATAAGGTTACCTGAATAAAGTATGGACTTTAGTGAGTAAGAAATACCAAAAAAAAAAAACCTGTTGCCATCGAGTTGATTGACTCACAGCGACCCTATAGGACAGAGTAGAACTGCCCCATAGAGTTCCCAAGAAGTGCCTGGTGGATTCAAACTGCCGACCTTTTGGTTAGCAGCCGTAGCACTTAACCACTACACCACCAGGGTTTCCTTAATGAGTAATAGTAGTAGTAATAAGATACATCACCTAACCTGCAGGTCTATAAACAGAAGAAGGTTAAGCACTGACAGATTCTCCCCCTTCCTTGTCCTCACCCAACCCACCTGCCCTACTTCTTCCCCTTCTTGATTCTGTTGAAAAGTGCTCAGCCAGTGAGACAACTTAAAAGTGAATAAAAATATAAGCATGTTAATATGATAATTAAAAAAACAAGTTGGAGATAATAATCAGGAAAAAGGTGTGAATGAGCAGAGCTGGTGCCGAGCTGGTGTCTCAAACGTTAGCTCTCAAGGGTCAGAAGAATGTGTGATGCCCAGGTGGGTCAGCTTGAAGTGTCAGGCTGGGGAGACAGACCTGCTAGATCACTGAGGCTGCCCTTGTGAAAAAAGAGCTCTTCCAATAATGGGAAATGTCATGGTATTTACAATCGTAGCAAAAGGTTAGAAACAACTTAGGTGTACAATCCTTGGGAATCGGTTAAATAAATCCTGGTACATTCTTGAAATATACTACAGAAAAACCTGCAAAAGCCAGAACCTGTAAGGCGGAAACCTGTCAGAGGAGGAAAACTCAAATATTTTCCACGAATAGAGAGTGACAGAAAAGTGGTAAGAAGGCACCCTGTCAAGGGTGGAAAACTCACAAGACCTAGAAAAACAAGGCAGTCCCATCAAGTTCTCACAGGTTTCACTGTATAAAAAAAGATCTATGTGTCCATTTATTAACATAAATAGAAGTTCATGTAATAATGTTAAGTGAAAAAAGTAGTATATATATATATAATCTTATTATTATAAAAATATATAAATATGTGAATAGAGAAATCTGGAAAAACAGTTAAATCATAGCAGTAGTTATTTCTTAGTAGTACAAACATTATTGATATTTCATTTCTTTTTGGTTGTTTACATTTTCTAATTTTTCTATTACAATATTAATTTTAAAAAAGGAAACATACTACAAAACTTTCTTCTACAGAATCATGTATCAGAGCTATGCTACAAAATCATATATAATAGAAAGTTGGTAAAACTGCTTTCACTTTGGGTTCTAGTACTAGACATCTCAGAGAGCCCATAACTGAGAACACTTTTCACAGCCTACAGATTAACAGTCCTTCGTTAACTTCTTAGAGCACCTACTGCGTAAAACAGAAATCCCTATCTTCATGGACTTCCACTCCAGTAACGCCCTCTGAAACCTGTGACTGACTTACAGGACAGTGTTCAAGTATAATAAGCGACACTATTACTACAGTTCCCTAATGCCCACATCAGCTTGGCCTTTTGACTTGGCCTAGGAGTCCCTGGGTGGTGAAAACAGTTGAATGCTCCACTACTAGCTGAAAGTTTGGTGGTTCAAATCCATCCAGAGGCACCTTGGAAGACAGGCCTGGTGATCTGCTTCCAAAAGAGCACAGCCATTGAAAACCCCACGGAGCAGTTCTACTCTGCACACATGGAGTTGCCATGAGTTGGAATTGACTGGGCAGCAACTACAAAAACAACATGTAGTAAGGACTTTCAGCAAATGGTCCCGTAGTGACATAATCAAATATATGCAGAAGAACAGAGATCTTTTTTGAGATCTCAGAGTGCTTAATTCTGTTTTTTAGGATAAACGAGGGATCACAGCACAAAACAATCTAGGAACAAATATAAAAACAGTTCTGTTCTCCCAGAGAATGGAGTGGAGGCGAGAGTTTCAGATTAAAAGCCAGCTGTTGCAAATGTCTGGGCTAGCTAATGCATTGCTCTTCAAGCCACAGTCCCTTTCCATATTCATCCCATTTTCGCTACTCAGCATGAACCCAGCCAAAGTATTATTGAATTTCCCACTTCTCAGCATGAAGAAACATTTACTGTTTGCTGGAATTCTGGTTCAGAACAAAAACTCTCCTTGCCACTGGAGTCGCTGCAAATAGAGTTGAACCTGCTGATAGAGATCGGCTCCCAACTGAGATCGTGGAAATGCTTATATGCCTGCTGTCACCCTAACTCAAAATGTGGAGGAAAAATCCACGAATCGCTGTTTTGTATGCATTCATTACCTTTCCCGCTCTGCAGGGGAACGTGATTTGATGACAGGGCAAAACAGCAGAGTCAAGAGTGATGGCGCCATCTTGAATTTAATGTGGACCATTCCTCTGGAATGTTGGTGTGGACTCCAGGGGACTCTGCTTCATTATCTTCAGGTTATTCCTGAGGTAGTGGAAGAGCGCTGACCTTCCCCCTTTCCCACAGCTGAACCTAGCCAGCTCTGTTACAATTCTCCCTCTGTAGAGAAGAACCAAAACCAGAAAGAGGCCCCTCCCACACGCTTGATTATCAGCTAGCCGGACACTTCTTTCCCTTGGGGACACATTCAAAAAGTCTGCTCTCACCTCTTAAGGCAATTTCCTTGGAGAAAATCATCTAATTAGCTAATGAAGATATGGACAAAGGCGCATATCTCTGCAGAGAGACAGAACTTGGCAAGTTCAATATCTATATTACTTTCAAATGTGCTTCGGGAAAGAGAAGTTTGAGACAAAAATTGACACATCATCACCCTTTATTATACAAATACACACAATGTTGTCTTTTTTTTTTTAATATAAGAGTTGATTTTTAGGAGGTTTGAATTCTCATCTGTTTAACTTTCACTTTTTCATAAATACCATGATTCCTCCCAAAGGTGTCTATGACCTACCCTTCTTCCTCCGTCATCACCATCACAGATTTAACTATCTGTCTCTCACTCTCCCTCTCTCTCTCTGAGACCATTTTATATGCTGGCTTATTTTGGGGGGTGAGGGGGTGAAGTAGTAGCGGGAGACTTTTGCATAGAATTATTCTTCTCCAGAAAATAGATTCAGATTACTCATATACCAATTTAGTATATTTGTTAGCTGTTAGTTATTTATTAAAACATAAATAAGCACTCAGTTCCTTGATCAGTATTATTTATACTACTCTCCTGTTACCCAAGGAGTCCTTTGGTGGTGCAATTGATTAAGCACTCAACTACTAACTGAAAGGTTGACAGTTTGAACTCGCCCAGTGGCGACTTGAAAGAAAGGCCCGGTGATCTACTTCTGAAAGGTCACAGCCTTGAAATCCCTATGGAACAGTTCTACTCTGCACACACAGGGTGATCTTGAGACACGATCAACTCGATAGCAACCAACAACAACAAACTTAAATCAGTATCTTCATGACAAGACTTCTCAGAGCCTTAAATAATGGCTTTATGCATTGTGACTCTTAAGAACAGCCAATAGCATGTAGTTTTTCTCACTTTTATTTGGCTAGGGAACCCCCTTTATCAGGGAGCATGTCAGAGAATGTTCAGCAGAAAATTAAATTAATTTGCCGAGCATTCCAGTCCGTCCATGGTTTGTACTAAGTGAAGGGAGACCAGAGAGAACATTTACCAGTCTTCATCTAATCTCTGGCCTGCTTGCACTCCCCTGAGCTCAGTAATGATTTCCATTAGAACCCTTTTCCATTCCTTTGATCCCCAGTGACTCCAGTGTGATCTTTTGGAACCACCAACTGCTGTATGATAGCATCTTCATACAGAGAATTTCTGAATCTGGATTACAGAGCATTACCTCAAATGGCACCAACTTGGCCTACTCTTCACTTGGAAATAAATTCTAATACAGGCAGATTTTTTAAAAAAGGAAGTGTTGGACATCTGTTTTCTTCTCTTTCCAAAAAAAAAAAAAAAAGCCATAACACAATTTTTGGAGAAGACATCTCCATCTATGGAAATTTTCTATCAGCACCGACAGTATACACACACACCAACATATTCAACACATACACTAAACTAACAAAATGAAAAATAATCATTTATTGCCTCTTAAATGTAGTTTTACATGAAGAGCAAAATCCCACTGCCATACGTTGCATTTCTAAAATCGGTCTCTGTTTGTGGTGTCTGCCTGAAGGCTGATGGAAAGTCCTTAGAAAAATGCCCACAATCATCCTTGAGTTTTGAATTGCAAGTGGTTGGGATGTTAACATCGGCTTCACTGAGGATGGAACAATTTAAGAACTGAGCCTATGATTTTCATTTCAGGAACTGCTATGATAAAATAATTAAATAGCTAATGTACATTGTGTACTAACTGTGGTTCTAGGCACAATGCTAAGAATTTAACATGATGCAGGCTTTAATCTTCCCTACAATCCTATGAGGTGAGCATTATTATTACCACATTTTTGGATGAGGAAACTGAGGCTTAAAGAGTTTAAGCGCCTTGCCAAAGGTCACACAGCTAGTATGAAGGGGTCTACATTCAGATTCAAGCAGCCTGACTCCAGACTCTTCCTCCCATATTTAAAATAACCTTGGGTCAAAGTTCAAAATACATTTTAATAACTACCATAATAAGTTAAAAGAGTCAAGTTAAAATTATACCTCATTTATTCTATTAATATTTGAGTATATACTTGTGTTACAGACTGGATTGTTGAATGTACTTGTTAGTAGCTCTAATCAAGGTTTCCCTAAAGCAAGAGCAAATCACCCCCTTAATACAATTTGTGGAGCCCTGGTGGTGCAGTGGTTAAGAGCTGTGGCTGCTAACCAAAAAGTCAGCAGTTCAAATCCACTAGCCGCTCCTTGGAAACTCTGTGGGGCAGTTCTACTCTGTCCTATAGGGTCACTATGAGTAGGAACTGACTTGACAGCAACAGGTTTGATTTTTGGTTTTAATACAACTTGTGGTAATGGCTCAGGAAGGAACTTCATAAAGGTTCTGATTTATAATTCACTCAAGTAATTGATTTTATTTCTTTCCTCACCTACAGGGCCCAAATGGAATGTCAACAGATATTCTGAGAGCAGGGCTTCCAGCCAGTTTGCTAAGGTTTGAACCCCTGCTGAGAATGTGCATCTCTAACAAGTTCCAGGGGATCCTAATGCTGTTGGGTAGGGACTAATTCTGAGTAGTAGTACAGCAGTGGTTCTCCAAATTTATTATACATAAGAATCACCTGGGAATCTTGTTAAACTGTAGATCCTGATTCAGTATATCTGGAGTAGAATGTAAATTCAGTTTGAAGCGCTGTCTGAAAGTCTAAGCCAGTGGAGACAAGGAATTCAGCCAGATGACCACAGGTGACTTCCATGATCTTGAGTGAAATTAATTCAAAGTTGGTAGTTCTCAGCCCTAGCGACATATGACAACCACCTGGAGAGCTTTTAAAAACCCTGATGCTCAGGTTGTACCCCAGGCCAATTAAAACAGAATACCTAGGGTGGGACTAAGGCCTCAGGAATTTTTTAAGTTCTCCAGATAATTCCAAAGGAGCCCTGGTGGCACAGTGGTTAAGTGTTCAGCTGCTAACCGAAAGGTAGGTGATTTGAACCCACCAAACCCATTGCTGTCGAGTCAAATTCCGACTCATAGCAACCGTATAGGACACAGTAGAACTACTCCATCAGGGTTCCAAGGCTGTCATCTTTACAGAAGCAGACTGCCACATATTTCTCAGGAAGAGTGGCTGGTGGGTTTGAACTGCCAACCATTTGGTTAACAGCCGGGCACTTAATCACTGTGCCACCAAGGCTCCTCCTGTAAGGATTACAGCCTCAGAGATCCTATGAGGCAGTTCTACTCTGTCCTCCAACTCACAGGGTCACTGTGAGTTGGAATCAACTCGACAGCAACAGGGTTTTTTTGGTTTAGGTAATCCCAGTCTGCAAACAAGTTTGTGAACTACCGTTCTCATCTCTCCAACCCTTTCCTTCCTCATAGTCATAAAAGAGGCAATAATAATACTCTGCACACACAGGGTTTTATAAACTGCGAAGAATCATCCAATGCTGCTGATACTTTGACCACGATGACAAACTCCTTGACTGGGGGGAGTCCTTTTATTCATCTGTTAAAGTCACTGTGGTCTTCAAAATTATACATTTTTTCCTCTCTTCTTTCCACTATATTTTGTTCTTCCTGTTGGGTCTACTGTGAAGACAGGTTCTGGGAAATGGAAAAGCATTTTTTTTGTCTGAGAAAACAAATTTGATGCTATCATTTGAGGACTGTAAGCAAAACCACACAAGAAGAGCCAGCCCTGAAAGTCTGCTAACTTTTTCTAAATAAATATAAACACTTGGAAAACAAACAGGATATTCATGACATCTGATGCAGAGTTAAGAGCAAGAGTGTTAGTGATTGAATTTTGTCCCCCAAAAATATGTGTTGTATATCCTAGCCCCTATAGCTGTGGATGTAATCTCATTTGGCAATAAGGCTTTTGTTATGTTTAATAAGGTCATATCAGTTTTTTTTTTTTTTTTTATCAGTATAGGATGTGTTTTAAGCCAATCACTTTTGAGATATAAAAGAGCAGATTAAGCACAAAAGAAGGAAGACACGGGGGAAGACCCACAGCATCTGAAGATGGAGGAGGCAGGCCAGTCTACAAGCCCCGGAACTCAAGGACAGCCAGCTAGAGAAGCTGAGACAAGGATTTTCCCCCACATTGAAGAGAGAGAGAGCCTTCTCCTGGAGCCAGTGCCCTGAATTTGGACTTCTAGCCTCCTAACTGAGGGAAAATACATTTCTGTACATTAAAGTCACCCACTTGTGATATTTCAATTATAGCAGCACTGGATAACTAAAACTAGATAACTGAAATCGAGTGCCATTCAAAGCAAAGCAAAAAATATATCTCCCACATTCTAAAATAGTTAGGCAATTTAAAAATACGGGGGTTCATTTAATCACTTTGAGCAACACCTAACCATGACTGTCAAGGAGTACCAAAATCCCAGATGGAAAGTATGACTTAAACAACCAGACAGGATGGAAGGGGTTTCAATCCCTGAATTCTAATCTTGGCATAATTGGGAAAATGACAAGATCACTTTTGATTCTTATGATTCGTTGTGTATATTATGCTGAGCTACAATAACTCTTGGAGTCATCTTCATGGGAAGCCAATTCCTAGTCTTTCAGACGCTGAGATAGCCCTTCGTGCTTCATCCCCTAGACAATTTAACCCTATGAGGATAGGAGCAGTACCTATCAATCCCAGTACTGATACCAGTAAGTAGGTGCTGAAAAATATTTCATGAACGAATAAACTACACTCCATCAGACTCATTAACCTTTGTAAATCTCCCACTTAATAAAGAATAAGTAAATCTCTTAGAACATTTACCAGCTGGCAAAGTTAACTGGAATCTAAACCAAAACCAACCTGTTGCCGTTGAGTCATTTCTGACTCACAGCAGCCCTATAGGACAGAGTAGTACTGCCCCACAGGGTTTCCAAGGAGGGACTGGTGGATTCGAACTGCTGACCTTTTGGTTAGCAGCTGAGCTCATAACTACTGCACCACCAGGGCTCCATTCGGAATCTAGTGAGCCTAATATTTTCCCTAGCTTCATTAATGTCTTGATACCTAGATTTGCTGCCTATGTTTGTTCAAGAAGAATGTCAGTAAGTTCTTCTTTTAAGTTTCAGTCACCTTTGTTTCACATAAATGCGACAAATTCAGCTCATTCTACAGGTCTCACTATGTATATATAGAGAAGCACTGAGGGGTAATTTTCAAATCCCACCCCCACACATGCAAATAAGTGAAAGGAGAGGAGCCATTAAATAAAAATAATTAGCTCTGTTCTTATCCAACAATGGCTACCTATCAAATGCCCTGCAGCCCTGAGATTTAATGCTGAGGATATAAAAAAGAATAAGAAAGCCCTCCAGCAAGGAGATAGGAATCTTTAATTTAGGTCTTCGTTTGCACTTTGTTTGCCCTGGCAAGCACAATGTGCATGATGCTTGCTGTTTCAACAGAGAAAACAATTTTGGAGATCATGCAAATTAAGTCTTTTGTTTGATTTTTTTCTCATCAACAAGAGCAGTTTTCCACATGTGCATGCGAAGATGAGAAATGTAAGGCTAAATCAGTAGCTCTATGTCTTCTGTCCCCACTAACAATGGCCTTTATGAGAAGAAGTCTGTAAAGATGAATTTCTTCAGGGTTTCAGAGCCCCAAAGGGCAAAATCAACACGTAACAAGTGAACTCTGATCCAGTGCACAGGAAGAATGACAAATGCCATCCTTTATACTGAACTCAAGGTAAAAGAGTTGTAGAGAGACCACTCTATCAAGCCATCACTTAAAAGATAGTGCAGGGTCCCTCCACACCCCAACTCTCTGCTTGAAATTTATGCACAGCGATTGATTTAATCCCCAAGCAGAGTACACGTGGGAAAGAATGGCTGTAACTACATGGACTACTTGACATCAGTCTTTGCCCACTGGCAATGAATCTCAGAGCAAAGAGCACAGGCTTGGGAGTCAAACTGGCTCTTTAAATCCTGGCTCTTTCACCTTCTGACTGCAAGCTATTTAATCCACTTGTGTCTCAGTTTCCTAATCTGTGAAATGGGAACAATAATGCCTTCCTTAGAGGGTTGTTGTGAGGATTAAATGAAATAATACATGTTAAGAACCTAGCATTGTTCCTGGTATTTGGTAGGGGTGCAATACATATTGAAGTATTTATCGTTAAAAACCTGAAGTAAAAAAAAAAAAAAGGGGGGGATCAGAAATGATCATTTTTGAAGTTAATCCTTCAATAACTTACAATACGCTTAATATTTTTGTTTCAGTAAGAGAAATATAAGGTTCCTAAAATGTCTTCGGACCTCAGAGCTGGACAGTTCTCTTCTGAGAAATCCTCTGGATGACGTTTTATCCGTAGTCCCCTAAAACAGGACACACAACAAGATTATTGCAAGCCAGCGGGCATCTAAACACACAAACTGGTTCTATAGCAGGCAGTGGAGCTTAGAAGCAAACCCACATCTACTGCCAACGCTACCGTGCACTCCAGCAGCAGCACACAGCAAGGAGCAATCAGCTATGTGCATCTACGGTACTGTACCTTTCCATTTAAGGAGCACTTCCGGAACGTGATGGGACTGGGGAGCCCTGGGCAAGCTGCTCGGATGGAAGTCACTGACCAGTCTGGATCATTGGCAGTCATGACTGCAACTGGTAGTGAAGCTGTGGGCCACTCTTCCTGTGAGAGCCAACATTTATGGCCCACCCATGGAGCTCGGTTGGGTTCACAAACCTTATGGCGCTTTAGGCAAAGTTGGCTCTAGGAAAGAATTGACTGCAGGTGCTATTATTTTATCATACAAAAGTCACTTTGCTATAGATGTGAGAGGAATCAAGGTGATGTTCCCAGGGTGGTTTTCTGGTGCTGGAACTCCAGGATGTCCCCTTAGGTAATTTTGGAAACTACAAGAGCAGCACTTCAATCACGTGGTCTCTGGTGGCTTCTGGATTGAGACATCTTACTTGCAGAATTTTCTTCATACCTGAATTCTTACATTCCAACATCCACCTCACCCAAGAAGTCCGAAAGGGAGAACATGACATTTCTTTGACATATATGTGAAATCATGAAACCAAACAAAATTATCTTGGAAAACAGCCACAGATTTTTTCACTTAAAAAAGAACTTTCTTTCAAATAATTTAAGCAAACATAAAAGTATAAATAATCATAATATAGCAAATACTCATGGACTAGCCATATGGTTTAATGAAATCTTAATATTTTACATATCTGCTCAAAAAAGAATTTTAAAGAGACTAAATATCACAGGTAGAGTTGAAGTACCCAGGATATCCCTCCAAGATACTTCCCTCTCTCCCCAAAGAAAACCATCATCTGGAATTTGGTGTTTATTATTTCCCTGCATATATTCATGTCATTATTGCATTTTTATCCATAAAAAATATGTAATATTTTTGCTTGTTTTAAAACTTAGTATAAATTGTATTCAATGTTATATATCCTGGTGCAACGTGATTTCTTGCTTAACACTGTGTTAAGCCTTGTTTCCAAAAAAATGGAAAACAACTGAAATGTCCAATAGGGTAATAATTAAATATCCTGTGGCATATTTAAACAATAGAATGCTATACAGATGTTAAAATGGATGAATTTTTTTTCCAAAGAGCCAGCTTTATATTTGCATGGCATTTCTTTGCCATGCATATTAGCGAACTTTGTGTGTGTGTGTTTTTTTTTTTTATGCTGTGTTTTTAAAAGCAACCCAAACACCAAACCCACTGCCGTCAAGTTAATTCCGACTCATAGCAACCCTATAGATGGAGCTACATTTTGTTTTTCTTATCTAATCAGATAATCTCTGTATTTCAATAGCTGAGTTTAAGCCATTCGCAATTATTGTTATCGCTGATCTTCTGGATTTATTTCTACTGTTGAATTTTGTTTCATGTTTACCATCCTTTACCTTTGCTTCTTTTTTCTTCCTTCCTGCCCTCTGTCAGCACATTTTCTACATTCCCTTTGTTGCCGTTGTTCATTTGGTGATTGAGATGCTACAGGGTATATTTCAGTTATTTTACCGATGATTCTTTGTGTTACGAAGTTAAAAAGCTCTGACCAAAGATAAAATCAATTTTACCACTCTTTAACTCCCTACTGAATATCCCTCCTTCCTTCTGTTTAACACAAAATTAGGACGTTATTTTATAGTCAATGGCTACTCAAACTTATCACCATAGTGTATGTATTTGTGTGCTCACCATTAATTCCTGTCACCACACTTTCCCTTTGGGTTCACTTTTCCTCTTGTTAAAGCAAATGGCTTAATATGTTCTTTTACAGAAGGTCTGTGGGTAGTAAATTATGTCATTTAATACCTGAAAATATTTTTATTTTGCCTTCATTCATGATTAATAATCTATCTATTTTAGCTATTACAGGTTGCTTTATTTTCCCTCATCGCTTGGAAGATGAAACATCATTGTCTTCTGGAATCTACTGCTGCCAATGAGAATTTTACTGTCAGTTGATTGTCATTTTATTTTAAGCAACCTGCTTGCAGCTCCCCTGATCATAACCAGCTTATTGTAGCATTTATGATTTTCTTACCCTGGACGTAATTTTGAGCAATCTCCCAACAATGTTTTTTAGGTATGAATTTATTTTCATTTATGTATGGCAGTTGGGGTGTATATTCTAAGAATCTGAGTTTTTCATCAATTCTGGATAATTATCAGCTATCATCTCTTGAAGTACTGCTTGCCCAACACTCTCTCCATACCCTACTACAAAACCTGAGAGATGTTTTCTACAGCCTTTGTATCTATCACCCATTATCATCCTTTTTTCTTTTTTAAGTGAGATAGAATTCACATATGATAAAATTTACCCCTTTAAAGTGTACAATGCAGTAGTTTTTAATATATTCACAAGGTTGTGCAATTATCACTACTACCTAATTCCAGAACATTTTCATCACCCCAACAAGAAACCCCCTACACATTAGATGTCACCCCCAATTCCTCTCTCCTCCCAACCCTGGCAACAATTAATCTCCTTTCTGTCTCTATGGATTTGCCTATTCTGAACATTTCAGATACATGGAATCATAAAACATATGGCCTTTTGTGACTGGCTTCTTTCACTTAGAATAGTGTTTTCCAGGTTTATCTATGTTGTAACACGTATCAGTACTTCATTCTTTCTTATTGACAAATAATATTCCATTTTTTTTTTATCATATGGAGATACTACATTTTGTTTATCTATTCATCAGTGATGGACATTTGGGTTGTTTCCACTTTTTAGCTATTATGAATAGCGGTGCTATGAACATTTGTGGACAAGTTTTTTGTGTGAACACATGTTTTCACTTTTCTTGGATATGTAGGTAGAAGTGGAATTGCTGGATCATATGTTTAATCTTTTGAGGAAATGACAAACTGTTTGCACAGTGGCTGCAACATTTTACAATCACACCAGCAGTGTATGAGGGTTCCAATTTCTCCACAATCTCGCCAACACTTGTTACTGCCCCTTTTTTGATTACAGCTATCCAAAAGGTTGGTAGTTCCAACCCACCAGCTTCTCCTTGGAAACCCCATGGAGCAGTTCTACTCTGTCCTATAGGGTTGCTATGAGTCAGAACTGACTCAACGGCAACAGGTTTGGTTTTGGTTAATATCGGGTCACTGTGAGTTGGAATCAACTCTATGGCAATGGGTTTTTTTGGTTTAGTGGGTGAAAGTGGTATATCATTGTGGTTTTGACTTGTGTTTTCATAATGACTAATGATTTTGAGCATCTTTTCATGTGCTGATTGGCCACCTGTATATCTTCTTTGGAGAAATGTCTATTCAAGTCCTTTCCCCATCTTTTTATTGGGTTATTTGACTTTTTATTATTAAGCCGTAAGAGTTCTTTACGTATTCTGGATGTTGTTGCTGTTGTTAGGTGCCGTCGAGTCGGTTCCAACTCATAGTGACCCTATGCACAACAGAACGAAACACTGCCCAGTCCTGCGCCATCCTTAAAATCGTTTTAATCCTTGACCTCATTGTTGCAGCCACTGTGTTAATCTACTTCACTGAGGGTCTTCCTCTTTTCTGCTGACCCTGTACTTTGCCAAGCATGATGTTCTTCTCCAAGGACTGATCCCTCCTGACAACATGTCCAAAGTATGTAAAACGCAGTCTCACTATCCTTGCTTCTAAGGAGCATTCCGGTTGTACTTCTTCCAAGACAGATTTGTTTGTTCTTTTGGCAGTCCATGGTATATTCAATATTCTTTGTCAACACCGCAATTCAAAAGCATCAATTCTTCTTTGGTCTTCCTATTCATTGTCCAGCTTTCACATACATATGATGCAATTGAAAATACCATGGCTTGGGTCAGACGCACCTTAGTCTTCAAGGTGACATCTTTGTATCCAGACATATTCTGCATACTAGACTCTTATCACATATATGATTTGCAATTATTTTCTTTCATTCTGTAGCCTGTCTTTTCATCTTCTTGATAACAGCCATTGATGCATAAAACATTTTAAAATTTTGGTGGAGTCCAATTTATCTTTTTTGTTGTTATTGTTTATGTTGCTTGTGCTTTAGATGTCCTATCTAAGAAACCATTGCCTAATCCAAGGTCATGAAGATTTACACCTATATTTTCTTCTAAGGGTTTTATGCTTCACGTTCTTTCTTTTTTTTATTTGGTTCCCTTTCTATACTATGTTTGGATTAAAGTCCTCAGGACTATCTTCCAACATTTATTCTCTTTTAAGTTATATTCCACTGTGAATTTACCCCATCAATGAAGTTTTTCTTCCCTTCTTAAATTCTCACTGAATATATGTTTGCTTGCTCTTTTAAATTTCTGATTTTGAATTGGTCCTTTTGCTTATCTGTCTGTACTTATTTTGTTGCTGTGTGATTTCAGTTTATTGTTTTTCAAAGACTATTATTTCTCCCTTTGGTTGAATATCCTAAAACTTGGTATTTTAAAGTTCTGATAGCCTGCACCAAAAATGAACTTTATCCAGAAGAAGGTCATGCTCCAGTTGCTGATTTCTGTGGCAGACTGTATTACTGGTACCAGTTCTACACCCCACCCTGAATCCATGGCCCCTTTTCAGGGTAACCCTGCAAGACATATTTCCCTACTTCTTGACTTGACGTTTGACCATATGGCTTGCTTTGGCCATTCCGTAAGGTGTGTGTGACTGTGTGCCAGTAACTTGCTTAGGCCACAAGAAGCCCTTCATCTTTCTGTCTGTGTCTTTGCACCTTTACATTTCCATAAGAGGGGCATGCCCAGGCAAGTCCTCTGGTCCCAGGAGGCGTATGAGAGATACACGGAGAAGGGCCAAGTTCTCTTGCCCAAGGCCAACCTACATCACCTGACCCTTAGATGTAGAAGTAAGTCCAGCCAAGCAGAGCTTAGACCAGCCTAGACCAGTCAACCCCACAGATCATAATACATGATTATTTGTCATTAAGTTTTGGTGTGGTTTGTTATGCAGCTTTTGTTTTTGGCCATAATTAACCGATATTACTTTGTTGCCTTATCCAATTAGCATTAGATGTCTTCATTGAATTTTGGCTCATTCTAAGTAGAAGATATTTTGGCTTTGGGTTCTGTCTCTCTTTTTTGCTCTTCCTGCTCTGTTTAGATTTGTGGTTACTTCCACCCGGCCCCTTACAGCTTCTATTTCAGAGCCAGGACTTATAGTAGCATTTTACAACTGATGTCATATTGAGGATGTTGCAGACCCAATTCCAAAGCTAGTTTGGTCTGCTAGAAAAGCCACATCACTGTCCTCCCACCTCTCTAGGCCAACAGCTTCCTATTAATACTATTAAGCTGTAGCTCCAGCTAACAGGTCAGCAACAACTTTTAGCCTCCCCACCTCAGGCCCTGTAACCCCAAGCAGTGAGCCTGGCTCTGGTCCCAGTGTTCCATGGAGCACGTTTAGTTCTGTGGTTTGTGGGAGTCAAGCTCTTGGTGACCCTCGCAGCTCCCGTGGCACAGCCCATGTGTCACAGGACTACCATCCTGCCGAGGCAGTCTGCATAGTGCCTAGTAGTTTTACTTCGTTTCTGGTCCCCAGAGGTATCTGTCTCTGGCACCAGCTTTTTTTTTTTTTTAATAATGTATTTATTTTATCCATTCCTGTATAGGGTCACTACGAGTTAGAATTGACTCAATGGCAATGGGTTTGGTTTTGGTTTGCTATGTATTTAGAGTAGAGAGGTGTGTGTCAAAGAATGAACTTACTAGGCCATCTTGACTGGAATTCACAACAGATGTTTTCATCTCTTAATGACCAAATTGGATTAGCCTGCAGCTTATTGATTTGATTACACTGTATTTAGCCATGTAGATGGTGGGAGTAGAAAATAACACCAACCTTGAAACCCCCAAATAGGTCCATTCAGTGACTGTTAATCAAAGGATTTTTTTTTTTAATGCCTATTTATTGGTGGTGGAGTCCCTGGGTGGTGCAAAGAGTTAAGTGCTCAGCTACTAGCTGAAATGTTGGTGGTTCAAGTCCACCCAGAGGCACCTTGGAAGAAAGGCCTGGCGATCTGCTTCTAAAAGTTCACAGCCTTGAAAACCCTACAGAATGCAGTTTTACTCTGACACACATGGGGTCTCCATGAGTCAGAATCAATCCGACAGCAACGATTTATTTGTGGCAGTTAAGAACTGTCTCTTGTATGCTATGATATCAAAGGAAGACTCTCCTGGTGGAGACCTGAGGAATGAGTGAAAGCCAGCCAGGGATGGGAAAAGGGTCATAGAGGCATTTGAGTCAAAGGGAGGCAACATGGAATGTTCCTGAGGCAGGAGGAAGAGGTACCAAGCTGGCCATGGTAATGAGCAAGGTGGAAGGTGTCTGCTAGACAAAGCATAGAAAATTATGTCCAGTGCTTCGGAACTACCCACTCCACCCCTACAGGCAGAACTTGGAGCCCAAGACATCCAGCTTGAGACCAGTCTAGATCGCCAAGCTAAGGCCAAAGGCAAGGTGCTTATAACACCAATTCAGAGGCCCTGAAAATGGTAGGTCTGAACCGGGTCAGCTCTACATGTTCCTGTAGGTAACCAGGATGGCCTCAGCGGTCTCACCTAGCCCAGGAGTGCTAAGACCTTACAAAGACAAGAAAACATGATCACTACACACTGGGGTTGCTTGGTTTAATGCTGTTTTCCTCCTACTGCTCTATAGTCCTAACAATAACCACAAGCAGGGTCAAGACGGAAGGGGCTTCCAGAGGCTATGGAGCAAGGTCTACTCAGGACTACAAAGCAAGTTAGCATAGCTGAAACAAATCCAACCCTAAAAATGAGTGTTTTTCTGAGAATGATTGTTTTCTATGTAATTACAAATTAAATTGAAGAGTGCTCACTCATTCACCTACACCCACTATATTTACTACACTATTGTCAACGAGTTGATTCTGACTCATAGCAACCCTATAGGACAGAGAAGAACTGTCCCATAGGATTGCCAAGGCTGTCAGCTTTATGGAAGCAGACTGACATCTTTCTCCTGTGCAGCAGCTGGTGGGTTCAAACCACTGACCTTTAGGTTAGCAGCCAAGCATGTAGCCACTGCACCACCAAGCCTCCCCCTACACACCCAGCCTTAAATGGTAATAAGCATCCCTGGCAGGCACCGGGGACAAAAAGGGACAATATAGTCCCCACCCTTTAAAATCCATCAATCATTCAGTGAAGGGGAATTATAAAAAATATACATATATTAATTCTACCTACATGATTTGGAGAGGACTGCAAAGAAAATTAGCTAGGGAAGAAAAGGTGAAAAATATTCCAAGCAGAGTGACAAAGCAGGAAAGAGCAAAGGTTGCTCAGAGGATACTGAGTTCGGTGTGGCTGGACTGGGGTGGGGAAGCTTCAGGAATTGAGGTTTCAAACACAGTTTGTTGTCTTTATTAGCTGCTGTCACGACACACCCAATTCCTTGAGACCCCGTGCACAATGGATCAGTTATGGATCAGACTGTCGTAATCCATAGGGTTTGCACTGCCCGATTTTAAGAAGCAGATCACCAGGTTGCTCTTCCTAGTCTATCTTAGTCTGGAAGCTCTGCTGATATCTATTCAGCATCATAGCAACACATGACCCTCCGCTGACAGACAGGTGGTAGCTGTGCCTGAGGTGCATCGGCTGGGACTCGAACCCTGATCTCCCGCGTGGAAGGCAACAATTCTACCATTCGACCACTCGTGTCCCCACAAAAACATAGCTAGTATATTTAATCTAATTTAAGATGTCATTAACTGTAAGACAGGCTACTATTTTATGTATAACCAAGAAACACACTCCTAGGTAAATTATAACACACCATCGATTGTAAAATACAGTTTCAGGGTGGTTAAAATGCAAAGCAACGTGCCTCTCAGAATGGATGAAATAGTGTAATTTCCAAAAGAAGAAATGCGAAACATGAATTAACATTAGGAAACAGGTTTTTAAAAAGAGAAATATTGTATTTTACACAAACAATGCGTGCCTTCTGTTTGTTTGCCAACCGTGCCCTACCTCCATAGGTGTTTTCAGTAAGTGCCCCTGTTATGCCAATTCTTTTTTCCATGTTGTTGTAAAAAAAAAAAAAAATTATCATAGCACTTAGGAAAATACCTTGTTGGGGAGGGGGTGGTTAGCAAACCAAGGTAGAAGGGGAGCACTATTTGCATAAAAATGCGGTAATATAAATGCAAACCAGACAAGGATATCATTTTTTCTTATCACATTGGCAAAAATTTAAAAATAATGTTCAGCATTAGCCAAGGAATGGTGAAATATTGTTGTTGTTAGGCGCCGTCAGGTCAGTTCTGACTCATAGTGACCCTATGCACAACAGGACGAAACACTGCCCGGTCCTGCGCCATCCTTACATCGTTGTTATGCTTGAGCTCATTGTTGTAGCCACTGTGTCAATCCATCTCGTAGAGGGTCTTCCTCTTTTCCGCTGACCCTGTACTCTGCCAAGCATGATGTCCTTCTCCAGGGACTGATCCCTCCTGACAACATGTCCAAAGTACTTTGGACATCGTGAAATATGCAACCTCCTAAATCGCTGCCTACAGTGTTAAGTGAATACTGCCTTTCTGGAAATCACTTTGACAATAGCATGGCAAGAACCTTAAATATGTAGGCTACTATAGGAAACTAGCCTAACTCCACATTCAGGCAAAGATTTACGTACAAGCATGTAAGATTATTCATAATTACAAAAAGAGAACTACATCAATGCCAAACTATCCATGAATATATAAATAAATTGTGCTGTAATCATATGAAATGTTAGGCAATCACTGAAATATTTCTAAAATATTTAATAACATTGGGAAAAGTTCACAATGTAATGGTAAAAATCTAAAAGTCAGGAAAAAATTCTAAGTTAAATATAATCCCAATATAAGAAAAAAAAAAGTAATAAAGACCAGAAGGAGAGGTGACTCTGGTTGGCTCAGAGTAGTAGCGTTATTGGTGATGTTTCTCGTTCCCATAATTTTAATTATTTTTTAAATTGTCTACAGTGACCATGTTTACCTTTTACAACTTCTTAGTCCCTAAACGCCAATGTGTTTTATCCAAGTTCTACTTGCAAAAATTAAATTGTAGTAGCCTATGCTTGGAGATAGCATGACCCATAGATGCCCCTTATATTAAATAGTAATTATACATGATCATCATGAATGATTAAAATTTTCTAATAAATGATAGATGGGTTCTATCACGGATTGAATTGTGTCCCCCCAAAAAGTGTGACAACTTGGCTCGGCCATGAGTCCCAGTATTGTGTGGTTTTCCTCCATTTTATGATCTGATGTGTTTATCCTAAGAGTTGTAAATCCTAACCTCTATGTTGTTATCGAGGCAGGATTAGGGGCAGTTATGTTAATAGGGCAGGACGCAATCTACAGGATTAGGTTGTGTCTTGAGTCAATCTCTTTTGAGATATAAAAGAGAGAAACTAGCAGAGAAGATAGGGACCTCATGCCACCAAGAATGAGGAACCAGGAAGCTCCTAGACCAGGGGAATATTGACAAGAAGAACCTTACCCCAGAGTCAACAGAGAAAGAAAGCCTTCCTCTGGAGCTGACATCCTGAATTTGGACGTCTAGCCTCCTAGATTGTGAGAGAATAAATTCCTCTTTGTTAAAGCCATCCACTTGGGTATTTCTGTTATAGTGGCACTAGATAGCTAAGATAGGTTCCAAGAGAGATCATCCCTATTTCTTAGTAGTAGAGACTAGCTAAAAGCACCTACTATGTGTCAGTATCATACTAAATGTACAAGCATTACTGATAATTGGTAATCCTTATCATCAACCAGACAGAGGAGAAAATGGAAGTTCCAAGAAGTTGAACTCACACAATTGGAACAGGGTAAAGCTACATTTGAACCCAGGTCTCTCACCAAGGATCATGCCCCTGCTCATCTGCCTCTCAAATAAATACTTCTGTAGCGTGTCTAGATGAACACCAAGGTGATTAATTGGGAAAGAGCGACATTCTGTTCTTTCTATTGTGAGAGACTATAGATAAGCCCGAGAGATTATGAACCAACTCTGGATATATTATGACCATTCCCTGAGGAATCTCACCAAATGGGATGACAGAGACAAAGCTCTGGGTAACATGCATAAACTAGATAAATAAGGAACCAGGTTCTGTTTATCAACCCATAATCTGAATTCCTGAGAAGCTAGTCCTTTCTGTTATCTATGGTCACCAAGGTTACTGCGCAATGCTGTTTACCCACCTGGCAAGGTAAGTCGACTTGTGGAGCTAGTACTCGGGGCTGGAGAGCTGTGAGAACGCCGCTTTGTCCCTGCAAAGAGGAAAAAGAGGATTAGGAAAGGAAAGAGTGTGGACACGTTTGTCTGACAGGCAGGTGCTCACCTGAAACGTTAACAGATGATCCAAATAGTTTGGGTATGAAGGCAAACGTTTAGAAGGAGGGGCGAGGCTGCAGAAACAAGCATATCCCTGTCATCCAGAGAAGCCAGGGGTGCGCGCAGCCTTTACCGATATGAGAGTGATGTTCTCAGTTCCCCCACACAGGTAGGTGGGAATGTCGGGAACCAACACAAAACTGAGCAGGGCCACACCTTCAGGTCATCAGATAAGCTTTTACTTATTTTTTTGTCTTTATGGTATTTTAATTGGGATTATGTTAAAATTACAGATTTATCTAAAGAGAATGGATAAATCAGAATTTATCTCATTTACTCAAGACGTTTATATGTCCTTCAAATATTTTTTTTTAATTAATTTTTATTGTGTTTTAAGTGAAAGTTTACAAATCAGGTCAGTCTCTCATGCAAAAATTTACATACACCTTGCTATACACTCCTAATTGCTCTCCCTCTAATGAGATAGCACAGTTCTTTCCTTCACTTTCTGTCTTCGTGTCCATTCGGGTAGCTTCTGGCCCTCTCTGCCCTCTCATCTCCCCTCCAGACAGAAGATGCCAACATAGTCTCATGTCTCTACTTGATCCAAGAAGCTCATTCTTCACCAGTATCATTTTCCCTTCCATATTCTAGTCCAATCCCTGTCTGAAGAGTTGGCTTTGGGAATGGCTCCTGTCTTGGGCTAACAGAAGGTCTGGGGGCCACGGCCTTCAGGGTCCTTCTAGTTCCTGTCTGACCATTAAGTCTGGTCTTCTTACAAGAATTTGGGGTCTGCATCCCACTGCTCTCTTCGTCCCTCAGGGGTTCTCTGTTGTGTTCCCTGTCACGGCAGTCATCAGTTGTGGCTGGGCACCATCTAGTTCTTCTGGTCTCAGGCTGATGTAGTCTCGGTTTATGTGGCCCTTTCTGTCTCTTAGGCTCATAATTACCTTGTGTCTTTGGTGTTCTTCATTCTTCCTTGTTCCAGGTGGGTTGAGACCAACTGATGCATCTTAGATGGCCGCTTGCTAGCGTTTAAGACTCCAGATGCCACTTTCAGAAAAGCTTTTAAATATGCAGTTGCCTAGGCACCAGCCCAAGAGGTTCTGATTTCATTGTACTAGGGTAGAGCCCTGGCATCAACATTTCTAAAGCTCTCCAGCTGATTCGAATATGCATCCAGGGTAGAGAACTACTGTGATGGGAGGAAAAGTTCTGGATTTAGAATCAAGGAGTCAAGGGTTCTATCCCTGCTTTGTCCCTACAGGAGACCCTGGGTGGCACAAGTGGTTAAGTGCTTGGCTGCTAACTGAAAGGTTGGTGGTTCAAGTCTACTCAGAGGTGTCTTGGAGGAAAGGCCTGGCAATCTACTTCCAAAAAAATCAGCCACTGAAAATCCTGTAGAGCACAGTTATACTCTGACACACCTGGGGTCACCAGGAGTCAGAATCAACTCTCAAGGGCAACTGGGTTTTTTTTTTTTTTTTGGTCCCTATAATTTAAAGAATTAATCTCTCTGAGGTGCTCAAGTCTTCATCTACAAATAAAAAAACAACAATTATATCAAAGTGTTCCGGCGAGGATGAAAGAAACCAAGGCATGCCAGAGTGCTCAGTGTGCGGTGGGAGACTCACACATACCAGGTAGGTGGGGTCTGTGAGGGTCCCAGCAGCTGGCAATGGAGTTCCTATTAGAAAGGGGATTATCTTTGTTCATATAAACTATTTGATGGGTCATGGGGGAATGAAAAGGCAGACCTCAGGGTGAGGTGAGGAAGGAGAAAGCAGGAAGGCTGACTGGTCCTACTTAAGAAAAAAAAATACACACATTCTATTTTTGTTTGTTTTTTAACTGTCCAGAGGGGAAGAGTGGGGAGAAAGAGGCCTGGAAGCCAGACTGCAGTCATATGGCAGATGCCCAGAGCCTGAGCTGGCAGAAATGGAGAGGGGATTCTTAAGCAGAAGACGTACCTGATTCAATGTCATTTCTGTTATAAATCCCCTCAACCTCTCTAAGCCTTTAGTTAAAACTGTTTTACACACAGAGGCCTGGCATACATGGAAGTTGTATTAATTGAGGAAACTGCCCTAGTCAACACAGTCATGGGTAAAGATAACAGGATGACCCATAGACTGAGGGACATCAGAGGAAACAGGAACTTGGGACTGGAGGTGAGCAGGAAGCTATAAGATTTTTCTACCCCAGAATCCTCAGTGAGACGAGACATACACTTGGGATGGTGTTTGAGATGGTTTCATTTTAGTCTTAAAAAGCAGGGTACCACCACTGATATTCTGTGTTATTGTTAATTATTATTAGTAGTAGTAGTATTAATAGTACTGGTATTAGTAGTCATAGTAGTAGCCATTAGTAGTGTAAAAATAGAAAACACAACATTAACCCAAACTGAGTTTGCAGGGCTTCCGTTCTCCATTATCCAGGTCTCACAGATGCCCTGAATGTCAGAGTTGGCAGGGGACCTAGAGGATCCAAAACTGGCTTTGCCTGTGCTTCAGAATCCCCTGAAGTGATTTTCATAAATATGGATTCCAGGGCCCTTTCCCGAATCTACTGAAGCAGAATCTCCAGAAAATATGGCCAGTCTGTATTTTAACAAGCTCCTTAGGTGAGTCTAGTGATCATCAGTCTAATAAGGTGGGGCAATAAGATTTATCCAAAATGACATTCATCCAAAGGCTCGTCCAAACTGGGTCAAGGTTAGGGCTGCCTTATCACTCCACTTCAGGGGGTGCCACTGCCATTGTCTCCTACCCAAAGAAGGCAGACCCTGAGTGTGCATCACGGTGGCCCTGGATGGGCACTGCAGGGTGAAAATCCACATCTCTGACCTTTAGGTTCAGAGCCATTCTTGCTCTGCCGGAACCACCTCTGTGCCCCACTGGATCCACCGCCACCGTGGGCTTGCCAGTGGCTCAATGCATTTATCCCTATTTTTTTTTTTTTTCTTGCAAGACTTTCACGTGGCTCACTTTCCTTTCAGGACAGGGTTTCTCAAAAGCTGCACTATTGACAATTGGGCTGCGTAATTCCCTGTTGTGGGTGCTGTCCTGTGCATTGTATGTAGATGTTTAGCACCATCCCTGGCCTCTCCCTGCTGGATGTCTTTAGCACCTCCCCCAACTCATAACAATCAAATATGTCTCCAGACATTGTCAAATGTCCTTTGGGGGTACAAAATCGTTTTCAGATGAGAACCACTGCTTTAGGAGGGATGGAGCCATGATTCTGGGCCATGATATACAATTTGGCCACTTGGTTATTAGTGATAGTCTGTGACATATCAAAAAGTTACTACATCCTAGGTACTGTATTAGCACAATCAAATGTGCATGGGTTGTCTTTCATGATATTAACCCTCTTGGGATAAAACTATTCCCATTTTACAGGTGAGGACGTTAGAGACAAAGGGAGTTTAAGCAATTTGCCCAAAATACAGAGTGCTGGCTGAGGGTGGGGGTAGGGGACAAATTTAAGCCAAAAAAAATTGCTGTTGAGTTGATTCCAACTCATAGCGACCCCACAGTACAGAGGAGAACTGCCCCCATAGGATTTCCAAGGTGCAGCTGGTGGATTCAAACTGCCAGCCTTTTGGTTAGTAGCCGAGCTCTTAATCACTGTGCTGCCAGGGCTCCAGAGCCCAAACCTAGAGAAGCTTTATTCCACAATTCTTGCTGCTTCTAAACCAACCGACTACCTAGATTTCCTTCACTTACAGTCTTCCCAAATTTGCCTAAGTATAAGAAAAATCTGGAACAAATATTTTGGCAAAAGGGAAAAACCAAACCAGGTTCCCAGGCCCAACCAAGCCCTGGAGAACTAACATTTCCAGAGAGGAGGCCTGGGGATCTGGGTGATTCCCATGTGCCCAGGTAATCTGGTCTGCAAGCGGGCTTGGGGGAAACAATGCGTGGTGGAAATTTCTTCTGATCTAACTGATAGAATACATGGCACTCTGTTTTCCATGGTTGCTCTTGTGAAGTTGAGATATCAATTTTCATGCTGCATATGTGAGCGCTTAACAAACTACAAAGACCTCAACAAGTACAAGCTTTACTCTCATTACCTGTAGAAACATTCACAATTGCCAGGTTATTTCATATGAATGCTTGGTGCAACTTTCTTAAATCACCTACTATAATCTTCGAAAAGCTGGCAGCTTCATAGCTTTTTCTTGGGGTACTTTTTCATTCTCTTGCTATCTTCTTTGCAGACACTGAATGAGATAGAAACCTCTGGTGTCCTTGGTCAGTGAAAAAACAGCCCTTCTAGAAATGCTGTTTTTTTTTCCTGTATGTTTGATGAAATATCCAACATATCAGAAAAGGGAGAACACTATCCCCACCTCTCTTACTCATGAGTCATAAACGGGTAGCTGGCAGGACATAAAATAAGCCCGTTTGTAATTTCTCTCGCCCTTCTGTCGGCACCCAGGGACCACTGGGGTGGTTAGGTTCTGAGTCAGGCTCCCACAGGCTTCAGTTAACTGAGGACATGTTCCTGAAATCATTTTCCACTCTCTAGCCACCAAATTACCTCTCACTTTACTCAAAGTTCCATTCCTGAGAATACTCTATCTAAGCTTCCTTTACTAAAACGCTTCATCCCTCCCTCACTCCTATTCCAGGGAAAACATCAGAAACAGTGTTGGATGAACATCCGGGTCCAGATCCAGCTTTCAGGCTGCATGATCTTGGACACATGACAATCTGTACTGCATTTTGTCTGCAGATGGCCTGCAGAGCCCTGGGACAAACCGCCCCATAAAACATGGAACTCTTGGACTTATATAGGAATCCACTTGGGCTGGCTCAATGGTTAAGTGTTTGGCTGCTAACTGAAAGGTTGGTAGTTCAAATCCACCCAGCAACTCCATGGGAGAAAGACCTGGAGATCTGCTTCCATAAAGATTATAGCCTAGCACTTCTACTCTGTCACATCGGGTTGCTATGAGTTGAAAATTGACTTGACAGCACCTAACAACGGTAACTACTCGGGGATAGTAACCCACTTGTGACTCTTTGTTCACTCTGTCAGTGGTTTTTGACCTTGGCTACACACAGAATCACCTGGGTAGTTAAAAAAAAAAAAGCGAACACCTGGGCCCCTTTCTCAGAGATGCTGATTCATTAGTCTGGAGTGGAGCCCAGGAACGTGTACTTTTTAAAGTTCCCAGATGGGTCTGAACTGCAGCCATGAGTAAGAAACCCCACTAGGTGGATCCTCAGAAGAAATTTCTTCCATCTGTCAATGGGAAATCATTCTTTCCTCTGCACAGGTGGTGTGTTTTCTCCTCGTGGATGATGTGAACTTCGTAAACGATTTCTTTCCATTTTTATTTAGGTCTCCAGGAAGCTCAAATCCAATTTGTGACTTCAGGCCATTGCTGTCAAGTCGAATTCCAACTCATAATGACCCTATAGGCTGGAGTAGAACTGCCCCATAGGGTTTTCAAGGCTGTGATCTTTACAGAAGCAGACTGCCACATCTTTCTCCTTTGGAGTGGCTGGTGGGTTCAAAGGGCTGACCTTTCATTTAGCCACTGAGCACTTAACTGCTGCCCACGAGGGCTGGAAGCTAGATGGGCCTATTTAGCCAAGTCAAAAAAAAAAAAATTATTATTATTTTTTTTTATATACTAGTGTTTCCTCAATTTTGCTCTATCTACACTAACTCTACTTTCTGTATCTGGTTTTATTCTTTTTCTTAATTTAAAAAATATTAAATTTATGTAATTTTTGAATTTTCAAGTATTTTATAAATGAGGTAGGTAAAATAAAAACAAATGAATAAATAACTACATCAGTGCTGGCATTTCTAAGTTTCGTCTTCCTCATCCATAAAATTAAAAAACAATTTCAGGAGACCATTGTGATGATCAAATAAGAGTGCACGTGTGACTGCCTAGCAAACTGTGAAGTGTAATACAGTGTTTGTTATTATCCAGTTTATATTCAAAACTTTTATGTATGTATACCCATGTGTATGAAGTAACTAATGTGTTATCTTTGGGAGATAAGGGCAAGAATTACATTGTCCTTGACCCACGGCACGTGGGTGTTCAAAGAGTAAACAACCCAATCCGTCAGCTTGGGCAGAAATGTTATCACTGCACCTAGTATGACTTGAGGTATCTTTTGACAAAGGGATAGCTTTCAGGTATTTCAAATTAATGTCCTTGGTTGGTTCAGCAAAAGAGCAATGAGTCCAATTCATCAAGAGTCTGGAGAAGAGGACAGTGATAAAAGTGACAACCCAAACTGCCAGCCTTAGGGTGAGTACATACACCTAAGACTCAAGACGTGAAGTTCGCACTAAACTCCTGTGATTTGCAGTTTGACCTCAGGCAAATAATTTCCCTTCTGCAAAATGGAGTTAGCACAGTTAAGCCCATAATCCGCTGAGGAAAGGGTAATTTAGAGAGCTCTTTCAACCATGCTTCATCATTGGTAATGGCCCAACAATACCAACGTTGTTATGACACAACCAGATCCCACAGTGCAGAAATGAAGACCGAGGCAGGAAGTTTCTGTCAACCTATTGGCCATTTCCAACTTCTTTTAGCATAGTGCAAATGCCTGCCATTATGATACCCACAGAAACCCTGGTGGCATAGTGGTTAAGTGCTACAGCTGCTAACCAAAGGTCCAGCAGTTTGAATCCACCAGGCGCTCCTTGGAGACTCTATAAGGCAGTTCTACTCTGTCCTATAGGGTTGCCATGAGTCAGAATCAACTCGACGGCACTGGGTTTGGTTTCGTTTTTATGATACCCACAGCCCCTCTGATCATTATTGGTAGGCATATCTGCCAACATTTTCTGTTCCATTTGGGCTCTGGCCAAGGGCAACAAGCCAGCCTGGTGCCTCAGCACACATCTTCGTCTTTCCCCTTTTATATTCTCGAAAAAGCATCAAGGGAAGTCCAAGTTCTGCTTGGAATCACTGAAGAAGTTTGGAGGGCTTCAGATTCATCCGCAGCTACCTCAGAGTTGTTTTCCAGTAGTATATAAATTAGGGCTACACAGTCAGGGTGTTTAATAATATTTTAATTATATATATTTTTTCCTCTACAATACAAGCACCCATTAGTATTATGCTTGCTTTTGTGTGACTTGATCATGCATTACAAAGAACAATGGCCAAAAACACAAGAGCTATGTCGATATGCAACACTACATACTATTTGGCTATGGTGCTTTTAATATTTGAATATGCTTTGGAATTGGACATACATATGAGAAGTCTGAAATATGTGCACAACCTTTGACCCAATAATTGTACATCTAAAATTTTGTCCAATGGAGATATTCAGAAATATGACAAAGCCTTCCGTACAAAGAGTTCCGTTGTTATGCTATTTGCAACTGCAAAAAATAAAAGCAAATAACTTCATTTTTTAACAGCAGAGCGTGATTAAGTGAACTGTGAGAAAGCCACAAAATAAAGTATTATGTTGCTATTGAAATCATGTTAGTGAAGTTTTTTTTTTAAATGGGAAAATGTTTATCATCCAATGCTATGTGAACAAATCAAACAAAAAATTAAATATAGAGTATGGACTCAACTATGTAAAAAAGCATAAGAAAATACAATAAAGTATTAATAGTGATTAATCTCCAGATGGGACATTATAAGTGATTTTAATTTTCTTTACTATACTTCTCTACATTTTCCAAAATGAGTAAATTTGGATTTGTTTTCAGGAAAAAAAGGAATATTTAAAATATGTTTCAGTCCATGGAAAATACAGCTGCTGCAGGGGAACATCAAACCCCATGTGTCAATGTAACTCTCCAGTGGAGTCACTGGGTGGGAACAACACACCAGGCAGCCCACATGAGGCTGTGGTATCATCATTGCCACTAGGAGGCTCCCTTTTAGAGGCAGGTTTGAAGGAGACAGCCTAAGTGCCACACAGTATGTAACACTTGGATCCCCACAAACAGGGGTAATGACTATTTCCTGGTGTTATGGGTTCATTTGTGTCCTCCCAAAATATATTTTCAAGTCCTACCCCCCAGTACCTGTGAATGTGACTTTATTTGGAAATAGCATCTTTGCATATTTGTAATTAGTTCAGTAGGGTGGGCCCTACTCCTATATGACGGTCATCCTTATAAACTGGTGTCCTTAGACGAGAAGAGACGCACAGACAGAAACACGAAAAGACACCATGTGACAACAGAGGCAGGGACTGGAGTGATGCATCTGCCAGCCAAGGAACACCAAGAACTGTGGACAGAGCTGGAAGCTGGAAGAGAGGAATGGGATAGACTCTCCCTCAAAGCCCACCAGATGGAACCAAACTTGCCTACACCTTGATTTCAGACCTCTAGCCTCCAGAAATGTGAGAGAATGAATTTCTGTTGTTTTAAGCCATCTGCTTTGTGCTAATCTGCCATGGCAGCCCTAAACTAGAAAAAACAAAACAAAACCATTACCATCGAGTCAACTACAACTCATAGCAACCTTATAGGACAGAGTAGAACTGCCCCATAGGATTTTCAAGGAGCAGCTGGTGGATTCGAACTGCTGACCTTTCCATTAGCAGCCATAGCTCTTAACCACTGCACCACCAGGGTTCCATGGCAGCCCTAGGAAACTAATATGCCTGGTCAGGTCAGACTCCTTGTGTTGCTGGCTGGAAAGAAAAAAAAAAGTACATATATATGAGAAAGAAAATCTGAAAAGAAAGAAATTTTGGAATTCAAAAGCTAGCTGGAAAATCTTTATATCATTATATCTGGAGACAATTTAAGAATATAGCAGTTAGTCTGATTCCATGAGTGCTGAGATTTCTTAGGCCTCTAAGGAGCTTCCGATAACCCACTCACCCCAACCCTCATCATCAAAAATGATGGTGTGAAACCTGATACTGTCGTCCCCTGTGTATATCTTCCAGTGTGCAGGCAAAGGCACTTAGTCCACCTGCGTATTGGGTGGCATTTGGGGGAATACAAAAGAGACAGATGGTTGAGAGAGCTTCCCTGTATCTGGGACAGAACATAGACAACAATGAAAAACATTAAAAGAACAACAACAAAAAAAAAAAAAACAGCCTTTTCATTATTCGAATTCCAATTGAGAGGTTAACTCATTGTTTTTATTTGGTAATCAGAGGAACATACAAATACTTATTCATCACCAGATGTTGGGGGGAAATTACACATTGAAAGACTGTCAGCCTCACCTTTGCAAAAAAGATTTACAGTCAACACATCTTTCACTTCTGAGAACAGTTCAGCATACTCTGTTTTACATGAATTCCTATGATTTATTTTTGCATTTGGAAATATGATGTGGTGCCATTTGAATAGGTTGCTTTAGTACAAACCAACCTCACAGGGAACAAAGCACTCTTCCTTAGTGCACATGGTCATTCTCTTGTCCTATGGTGCACAAATACAAATTGCAAACTGCATTTCATCTGCCAGAAACACATTTCACATCACGGAAATGCATTCCATCACTGCAGTAAAATGAGAGAAGTCCTTTTTACAATTCTCCTTTTGGAAGCGCATTCTCAGAAATCCCTTCCTTGTTCATCCAAAGAATTATTTATTCAGCATGATCTGGCTGGAAGTCTGGGGCTTTGGTTCTCCTTACCTCCCTTTTTTAAGTCTTGTTAAACATTCCTAATATGAATCCAGACATTGGCCACAAATTCACCTGAGCAGCAGCAAAATCTAAGGTTGAGGAGATGAGCTGATTTTTTTCCATTCACATATGACCAGTGCCTGTCTTAGGATGGAGTCTACAGAACGCTGGCAAGGGCACTGCATCATCCTAAGGAGAAAAACTCTTTGACAGCAAAAATTGTGCTCTCCACTGAAGGAAGGTAAGGGTAACATTGTGTTAGCCTCCAAGTGACTCACCTTGCTCTGGGTAATGGGCCTTCCATGAGGCTTTTCTTTCCTCAATCTATCCCCTGCTCCCTTCCTATCCCCACCCCACACTTTGCACCTAATATTTCCTTGTGTGGGTTACACTAGAACAAGGTGCTTTGGTTTTCTCAGTCATTTTGTATTTCCGTGTTCTACGATGATATTGCAAGCTGAATGGCTTACCAGTATAGAGGCCAAAGAAGGAATGTGTGAAAGGTAGAAAAATGGCAGAGGGAAAGGGAACGAAAAGGGTGTGAGAAAGATGGAAGTCACTTAAATTAGATGGGATTGTTTGGCTGTAAAGCAGGCATAAGAACTGATAAAAACCTAACTGAGCCCTACAAATGAAAATAGCAAATATGTTTTTAAAAAAATTTACAGCATATAAAATTGTATAAAAATATCATCAAAGCAAGAAAAAAGGAAAACAGATACTCTACAGTTCTCTCTCTAGAATCAGTTGCTGGACAACACCTATGGCTGTGGATTTTTACTATAAATCTATATATACTGGTTGTGGCTGTATTTCAGCTCCATCATACATACCTAGACTCAAAGCCAAGGACAGTCATAGTGTACATGGTAGATCACGACAGAGAGGCAAAGACTATACAATAATGTGCCTCCAAGTCAATCTATTTAAAAGCCATTCTATAGCCATTGGGTTTTAATATGCTTTATTTTAAGTGAGTTATCCTTTACCATAATCTGATGGAGAAAGCTTTCCGCTGGCCCAGAAGCCAGCTCCCACGAAGGTACATGAGTGAAATTCAGGAATCATGGCTTAGGAGATGGGCCCTGATGATGGCATTGATTCTGGCCCACTCCAGTTTGCATCTACCCATGGAGATGGAGAGATCACTCCAAAGGAGAGTGACCAAGTGTGCCTGTGTAAGCTGCATAAGGGCCCACACACCACTCCCTACTTCTTCTGGCTCAGCAGATGGCAACCTAGGCTGAGTCCAACTTCACTGAGTGGAGTTAGTCACTGTCAGTGTTGATTCGCACCCTCTTGGGAACAGAGCCAGAATAAACATGTATTCATCTCAAATTATTTCCGAAAATATTTTAAAGAAAAATGGGTGGGGGTGAGTGGACCACTACCTAAGGAAATAATCAGGAATGAATAATGTTTAAATTTGACTTTCATGAATCCTTCAGTCCAGGTCTCCTACTGCACCCCACCCTTGTTCAAGGTAAAAACAAGAAGTTCTTTCAATGAATCAATTATTGGCTATTGCAGGCTGTGATGGTTAATTTTACGTGTCAACATGGCTAAGCTATGGTTCCCAGTGGTTTGGCCAAACACTAGACTAGCTGCTGTTCCATAATGTAATCTAATGCAGCATAATGTAATCACATTCCATAATGTAATCTAATCAATTAGCTGAAAGGGGAGTTTCCTTAGGGTTTGATCCACCCCAAACTAGGTATTTTGGCAGAACTCACTCTCTGTCTCCACTCTGCACCCTTCCTGTCACCTGAGCTACAGATCTTAGGTCACAAGCCTGCACAAGTCTCTAACCTGTGGCCAGCCACCACAATCACATAAGTCAATTCCTTGAAGTAAATCTGTCTCTCTCTCTATATACATATATCTCATTGGTTCTGTACACAGAACCCTAAGGTATAGACTTTATTGGAGGAGAACCCAGTCTTTTGAAAATGTTCAATGACAGCATCCAGAAACCTGCTTCCCATGTTTCTAACCACCCTGGGCCCAAGTTTTCTTATTGGATGAACAGTCTAATGTCGTAGAAAGCTATTACTATTCTAATTCTAGTGTCAACTCTGTTCCTATCTGTGCCTTTGATCAGAGGAAACCTTAAAAACCGAAATCTGGTCTTGGTAGGTAACGTGTCTCTTGGCTGTCAAAGGGATACTTCATAGGAATATTGCCATTGTTCAAAAACAGTTTTTTTCATTAAGTTCATTTTCTGAGTGATAATGAGGACTTTAATCACAGACCACTGTTGATGAATTATAAGTATTACTTTCCACTCATTCGAGAATAAAATCTAATATAACATTATTAGCGCAACATTATGTTCTTTAACATTCAATTTTGCCAGGTTCAGCACTGTACCAATCACAACACTGATGGAGCGAAACCATGCAATGATTTCCCATGCTGCACATACGGAATCTCATATTTGCACCAAGAGGGTCCATTTTGGAATTAAAAAGTTTCAACTTGGATTCTAAATAAATTCATTGGTGTTTCATATAGATTGGTATCATCATTCCTTTTTTTTTCATAAAAAGGTCATAGAGTTTTACTTTGTGTGTGAGTGTTTATAAACTCAGTTCTGACCATTTTTTCCAAATTACCTGCAATTTCCCATTTTGTATAAGCTTTTTTTTTTTATTCCTGTAACTAGGATATGTCTCCATACACTTAAATGTAAGCCTTTAACAATGTCCTTGGCCTAAAGAAGCTGTTGAATAGATTTTCAGGTCAATTTGAATTTTGTTTTCATTCACAGGTGGGTAGTGGATTTCAGTCTGACAGTTCCGCATGTGTTTACCGATTGTGTCAAGCACTGTGCTGGGTCAGGAGTGCAACTCTTGCAGGGCTGTGTGAGGATTTCAGAATCAGAAAAATGAAGTTTCAACTGGAAAAAAATTGATGCCTGAATTCTCTAGCTCCTCTTTATTTGAGAGATAGTGCTATACGTATATATGTAGATACATGGGCTTCCAATCTTAGAATTCTCTATTTCGTTATGAGGAAGAAATTTTGTGCTTTTCTGTTTGTTTGTTTTGTTTCCCCTCACGCTCCATGGGGGGGGGGGGAGTGTTACAAAGTAATTTCTATCATCTAAGTCTACTCAGACGTTAAAGAAGAAGAAAATTAATTATTTATCTATGTATCTATCTATCTATCTTAAAAAAAAGGTAATCCATGAGAGAAGTGATAGTAAAAGGCCAGTATCCTTAATCCCAAAATACAAATGCCAAGATTGGTCTCCATCTTTCTGTCTGCTCTCTGTCTCACATCATATGATAATGTTGTTCTTTACTTTTCACTTTTTACATTTATTAAAGGCATGGTTCCATATGGCAAATATAACACAATGGCTTATATTCTGCAAATGAAATGAACGAGATTATCCTTTGACTCTCTGATGTTTAGATATCATTTTATTGTTTAAGTAAATCAGGTCCTTAATGGGATCCTGTCAGATGTTTTCAAGAGTTTTTATAAAGCTCCAAGAATGAAAGGGACAATAGAAGAAAATCCATTTCAATTTAATGGGTTAGAAATGAGTCCCTTGCCTGCTGCCATAAACTATTAGGCCTCATAACCTAAGATGCTGGCATGAATAAAAGATGAAACAGAGACCTCCCTAAGGATGGATTATTATTCCACTAAAACTATCACTTAAACACAACCTGGAAGTGGAGCTATCTGGTGACATGGGGATCCAAACTCACTGGCCAACTCCATTTGTCACTCTCCACCCAGTACAGGCAGAACTTGTAGCCTGTCAGTGGCGGGGATGTTCTACTGCTTTCCCCACACACTCGTCAATTCTTCATTCAGGTGGGTAAGCCCTTGCTTTCTGTGTGAACACATAAAATGGAATAAGATTCCATCATCCGTATAAGAATGTCTGTACCACATTGCTGCTCAATGTGGAGAATTAAAAGGCCACAGAAAATAAGCTGGAACTTTAGAAATACTGTTCTTCCAGTTCACACTGACTTGGAAATAATCATTTTAATATTTTAGCTGCTCCAGTATCAATTCATAGCATAATAATACACTGTTTTGTATTTTTAAAAGAGATAATTTTGTATTTTTACACAATGTCCCTTCAAAGCACTTTTCATGGATTTAAAAATAAGGGTTTTAAGCAGAGGTCTACGCTGGATCAAATTCTCTTGCCGTTCTTTTTGCAGCTAATTAATGACAAAGCAAATGAAAATATTTTTGTCTTTACTGGTGCTAGGAAAACAATGGCTATATTCCTGTTCCCTTTTCAAATATTATTTAGTTTTGCCTGTTAAATTACAAAAGGTAAGATGGCACACGTTCTATTTCGACTGATCGCAAAGCTCCATGTACAAAAATACAGACTAGAAATGAGGTAAAAGATCAATGTTCAAGGTCAATAATTTACATACACTTTGTTGTATTTAATTCCTTTACAGAATCATACCACCTCAAAGAACATGGTTTGCAAACTGTTATCCATGTGTTGAATACAGCTTATAGCCACGTTCTGTTTGTAACTTTCTGAATTAGCTGCCGCTGGTATTTTAAAAATGGGTTAGAGTTTATATAAAATCCAGAATTCAGTCTGAAAAATCAGATCTGGCAATGACACCGGACCCGCATTCCTTCATGGCACTAATCCAGTAGCTGACTAATGGCTGCCCCCTTTTGACAGCACACACTTTCTCCAATTTCCCACAGTCCCTACCACTCCCTATTGTCTCTCTAATACCAAGGTCCTACATGAGGAACTGCATTTATCACAGTAATTCTGATATTACATGGCTTGCTTTGCTCGTTTACTTTTACCAGCTAGTCCCCTGAAGCAATTTGAATTTGTGACCACATTATTTACTGTGGTTACTGTTGGGAAAGCAGGATAATTGTTATTAACAAGACAAAATGTAGTGCTGACAAAAGAAACCACCTCAAACGACAGCATGCTACTGTACCTTCTCTACAACATAGTAGTTCAAACCCTTCTGATGGGGAATAGTTCAGCGAGGCACCCTTATAGACCACACACTCAGTCTCCTTCTTTTGTCTAAAGAAATACCAGTATTTTGCCTTGGTAATGAGAAGATTTTTAAATGTTCACTTTTGTGCTTTGTAGTGTAAAAATTAAACCCACAATTGGGAATACACTTAAAGCTATCATCTAGCTCACTTTCTTCCTACAATTAATCCCATTCTATTACCAGGATCTTCGCGTGATTTGCTTTTGGGAATGACTCAAAGAATCACTCTTATCAAAATCCTACCACTCAGAGCCATAAAATCACACCTTAGTGATGCTCCATTGAATCCCACTTTCGGTTTGGTTTCAAGGTGGCTAAGTGTCTTTATTCTCTTTCCATGATGCATCTACTATTCTTATTTTTGACTCATGCTATTAATCAGCTTCTACCTGGTACGTTTAAAGACCTACTAAAATGAAACAAATTATCTATCTTCCTGATACTAATTCCCTTAAGTACATCCCTGAATAAAAAGAGCAATGATGTCAAACCACAGACACCCAAATGAACAGGACTAGTCAGCAGTAAGTATCACGGTAACCCTTTAGTTGTGGATGCTACCCAAAGAAAACAATAGGTTTCCCAACTGAATAACACGGTCACCAGCTGAAACTTTCAGGTTTGTATTAATGAATGCAGAGATTAAAAAAGAGTAAGCATCAAATAAAAGTTCCTATTGGATGATCTCCTTTTATAAAACAAAGAGAGTTTCATAATGTATAAATGGAAAGAAAAGCATAAGAACAATTTTTAAGTCTGAAAAGAAGTTGGAGAAAAAGAATGTTTCTGACTCAGGAAAGAAACAATCAGGTTGGAATTGTCATCTTAGCTGCGGTGAAAGCCAGCATGGGCGTATCCACCATCGGTAGCCAGTGCAAAAATAACAACATTTAAACTAACAACATCGACGGTAATGAAATGGCAATCACTGTGTGCGTGGCTTTTTGAGGCCTTTCTCAGCATATCCAGGATGTCCGTTCTCATCAGCCAGAGAGGTGCCTTGAGAGCCCGAACATCAGCAAAGGATTTGGAGGAAGTCCCTTCATGTTTTGTTTCTGTTTGTGAAAAATCGCAAGTTGTTTTGTTTGCTCAGGGGAAACCCCCTAGAGTTCTAAGACCTCAGACCAACTCCCAAAGAGTCATTCCCTTGGAAGGAGATGGCATGAGAGAAGGCCAAGTGTGTGGGGGGGCTTGGATTTGAAAGTTGTACACCTTCCCCAGACATGGTCTTTGTGGAAGGAGGAGAAGAAGGAGAATGAAGAAGCTCAGCTAAAATGATGCAAGACATTGGCAGCCTCTTTTATTGTATATGAGGTGTTTTTTACTCTTCTGAATCTGAAAAAAAGAAAAAGAAGAGTGTCAACGTTGCCTTTCCCCCCTCTCCACCCTCCAGGTCTGAGGAGAAGAAAATCTGGGGGAAAAAAGGGGAGTAGGGTCAATTAAACATTTCAATACTGGTCATTGCTATCTCCTTTGTAACACGATTCGTTCTATTCATGGTGGGAAAAAAATCTCAGTGGAGAGTTTTAAACACTGGTTACATTTGACATCTTAACAGTTGCTTTAAGCTAGATTTTCAAACATCTGGTTCATGTAATATGGACGCCGTTGTTGTTGTTAGTTGCCGCCAAGTTGATTCTGGCCCGGGTCCACAGTAAAACTGTTCCGTAGAGTTTTCAAGGCTGTAGAGTTTTCAAGGCTGTAAACTTTTCAAAGCAGACCACCTGATCTGTCTTCCCAGGTGCCTCAGGGTGGGTTCCAATCACCAACCTTTTGGCTAGTAGTTGAGCACTTAACCTTTTGTGCCACCCAGGGACTTCCATTTGGACATTTTCATTGTTAGGTGCTGACAAGTCAATTTTGACCTATACTGACCCCATGTAACAGAGTAAAACTGCCCCATGGTGTTTTCTAAGCTGTAATCTTTAGGGGAGCAGATCACCAGGTCTTTCTCCCACGGAGCTGCTGGGTGGGTTCAAACTACCAACCCTTTAGTTAGCTGCTGAGGGCTTAACCGTTGCACCACCAGGACTCCTTATACAGATACGGACATTAAGACATCTCATTTTGCAATCAGGATGGCTGTGGCTGCCAGAACGGGTCAATTTCCCTCAGGGGTCGGTGGGACTGGAAGAAGTCAGATTCATCTAATCCCAAGGTTTCCCCACCAAAACCAATACTCCTCTCTCATAATTTTTGCCCTACCCTCAGAAGCTTCTGAAAGAAATGTAAAGCAAGATGTGTTCCAACAAAAATCATTGTGCAGATGGGTAAACCACCTGAATTCTCTGCTGTGTGAGTGGGTAGAGGAAGAAGACAAAGATGGAAACAGGACTCAGGTTAACGGAAATAGACAATGTTGGTTTTGTTTTTACTCTACCTTATGGAACTTTAATGGGCTTGGACAGAATTATAAAAGAAACAAACAAAAACACTATGTTGTAGCTTCCCATAGGTGTTGCATTCTCTGCGAGTCATCATACCTTATAGTTAGAAAGGGTTCCCTGCTGTGCAGGACTCCAAAGGGATAGAAGTACAACGGCTTAGACTTTGAGAGGAACACCAGCATCTACAGAGATGTTAGGAGTCATCAGAGGATAAGGAGAGTTTTCCATTCAACTTCAAGGACTAAGATGCTCTCCTAAATAAGACTCAGCTGAAATTAGGCAGAAAACTAGCTGGGAATGGGAGAGCCTTTTCTGATCTATTGTAATTACAGTTAATTCTTAATTTCCTGGGGCCATTGATCCAGGCCTCCTGCTGTTCCTCTTTCTTCTTTATGGTCTTGATTTTTTGTATATTTACTCTCCAATTAGCACCCCCACCCATTTGGGAGAAATAACAAAGGGAAGGGTAGAGCTTCCGACCAATCACTTTGATACTAGCACTAATACACTGCTAGGAAGGGAAGAGAGTGACACAAAATCTAAAATCAAGGACTAGAAATTTTCCATGGATTTTGATAGTCTATACAGGTTTGTCCATTTGGGTGTTGCAAGACAGGGCACCTCCTTAGTGCTCTGGCCCTGCCATCCCCAGCTTGAGGACACATGTCATGAGACACCCATTAGATGGTCATCATAGTCCTGGCCACCTTAAGAGATGTCTCCAGGCCCTCAAATGAAAAACCAAATTGGACATAGTTTGGATTTAAGTTTTGAATAACTAACTGATTGTTGGATGGAAGCTTGGGACCACATGGCTGGAGCTAGATGACAAATGCTGCTGTTACACACAGTTTGCCCCATAACAAGGGGAGAGGTGAACCTTCTCTTCTAGGCAGCCTGGGTTGGCAGTGGTCTGTTCTCCAGACTGCTGAATTCTAGGGTCTTAACGGGACCCAAAGGTTGCTGAGGGGAAATCTCCCTCCCTCTCTCTCCACTGCAGTGCACTGATTACAATTTTGGGCTAGATGGTGAGGTCTGTCCTCTGGTTGTGGGTCTCTATCCCCCTCTACCTCCTGGTTAAGGAATGAAGTGAAGGAGCTGGTTAAGGGGAGGAGGAAAGGAGTAAATAATGAAAGTCTGAGTCTTTAAGCTCTGTCTGTGCTCCTTGCCGTTAAGTACAACCAACAGTAAAACAAAAAGAGACAGATGTTCTATAGCTGGGTCTGTGACCCTAGTGACTGTCCAGACCTTTCCAAACACATGCTGTCTCTCCAGTAACTTCTGTTTATGAGTCTCTTAGGGCACTTACCCTAAGGTGCCTAGTATCTGCAGGAAGACACTCCTTGTAAAAAAAAATAGCTCCATTGTGGATAACTTTTTGTGGGAATGAGCACCTGCTATGCAGGCAGCTTTATCATGTTTGTAAGTCACTCCTAGGTTCCTCCTCTCACTCCATCCTTCTCACCTGAACTTCAGATGTTCTGTACCTGGTTTGTTGTACTTTGACTTTATGCATTTGTTTTCAATTTCAATTAAAATTGGGTAGGCATCAGCATGACTACAAAATATATGAACATGAGGGCCCTAAAGACAGACAGAAGAGGCCACTCTGTCTTTACCTGAGATACATACCTTTTTTGTTACAGTCACTTTGAATTTTATTGATTCTAAATTCATGTTGGCTTTTTGGAAGCCATAAAAAGTAGTCAAATCAACTCATCAGACATGGAAGGGACTGGACAATGGGTTGAAGAGAGATGCTGATGAAGAGTGAGCTACTTGTATCAGGTGGACACTTGAGACTGTGTTGGCATCTCCTGTCTGGAGGGGAGATGGGAGGGTAGAGGGGGTTAGAAACTAGCAAAATGGCCACGAAAGGAGAGACTGGAAGGAGGGAGCAGGCTGACTTATTAGGGGGAGAGTAAATGGGAGTATGGAGTAAGGTGTATATAAGCTTATATGTGACAGACTGACTTGATTTGTAAACTTTCACTTAAAGCACAATAAAAATTATTTAAAAAAAAAAAAGTAGTCAAACCCTACCCATCTTTTTAAAGTGATGGACGAAAAGAAAATGGAAAATATTATCACCCAACTTGAGAAAATTCAAGAAGCTAAGTCATCATAATTGCCACCTCCTCATTAGTCCCTTGTCCAAAGACATTCCACATCTCACAGAGGGGAAGGTATGATGGCTTTGAGTCCTGAAGCACATGGTGTATGAATTCACGGAAATGTATTTACTCTAAAGGAATGAGTGATAAAGAATGTTCCAGCAACTGCAGTTGGAGAATGGGAGGTGGAGATTTAAAACAAAGTGGCCTAGTTTATTTATTCCATCTTCACAAGTTGCTCTTGCAAGTCAATGGAGATGCTGCATATGGATCTTAAACCATCTGGTTAAAAGACAGTTGTTTTAAGGAGAGGCTTAAAGTTTAAGTTAACATGACCGGACTCTAAAAATGTGTCCGTCAGTCATAACGTCTATTCCTGGGCTACATGTGGAGCATCCATGAGGCAGGCCTCATAAAAATCTGGCCCTGGACTTTAAGGCAAGTCTGTCATCACTTTTGTTTTTCGTTTTCCTTTGGTTTTATTTTTAAGCCTGATTCAACTATCACTCTGGCTCTAAGAAGTAAGCTGACTTGGCTGAGAACCAAGCTGGGATTGAAAGCCAGGTTTGCAAGTCTCCAAAACTCTACCACAGCTGCCCCCTATGGAGTCAACTTTCAACACAAACAGCAAAGTGATACAGTAAGCAACAGAAAGAACTGTAAAAGGCTAAACAGAAATAATAGTAGTAATAACGGTGAGAAAGAATAAATGTGATTAAACCAAAACCAATTTTAAATGTCAAGTAGAATTTCAATCGGGTTTATGAATGGGTTCTAACTTTGTTTTGCTTTTTAATAATGAGAAAATACTAAGAAAAACATTATTTTAGCAATAGCTCTTAGGTTTTAACTAGACATAGATTTCATTGATCTACATTATAAGTGCATGACACCTATTTTAAACAGCTATCACTAAATCCATGAAAGTATGTGTGCCCACCTTCTCTTTGCCTAAAACAATAAAGGACGTAACAACAGTTGGGTTACTCTAAATTAATTCACTGCATAATACCAATGCTACCATAAACCAGCTAAAATAAAATACTCTGATCGTTTTTCATCCTAGCATAGGTAAAGTGAGAAAGAGAAGGAGGAAGAATAAAGTGGTGGCAATTTCATAACTTCACGAAGCCTTGCCTATGCCATCCTCTCCGGAAATTTACTCATTCAGTCCAAGTGAACAGAATAAAGACAGTACAAAGATGGCAGGGCTTAGGTCCAACTCTCGCCTTCATTTTTTGTCTTTGTTTTAAAGAAGACTGATTTATTTTCTTAGAATACTATGAATTCAAAAATGAATAATCCAACTTTAAATTGATAAACTAGAAAAGATACTAAACAACTCACTTTTTTAAAACACTACACTTAACATGTTGTACAACCATTGACACTATCTTGTCTTTCTTTTAAATCCATGGTATCTGTGCGACCACTGAGAATAATGGCTGTTAAACTTTTCTCCTCTTCTTTGTTGCTTTCTCTCTTCCTTTAGCATACTCTTTCTTTTCAGTTTTAAAATATGTGTCTCTGTACTGTCCCATACTGTTCAAGGTATTTTACTGCTCCTATTTACTCTGTGTTAAAGGAGCCCTGGTAGCACAGCGGTTAAGCACTTGGCTGCTAATCAAAAGGTCAGTGGTTCAAACCCACCAGCTGCTCCACAGGAGAAAGACGTGGTAGTCTGCTTCTTTAAAGATTACAGCCTTGCAAACCCTATGAGGCAGTTCTAGTCTGTCCTGTAGGGTCACTATGAGTCAGATTTTACTCAACAGCAATGGGTTTGGGTTTTGTTTTGTTTTGTTTTTTGGCAGGTGGGGACTCTGTGTTAAGGAGTCCCTGGGTGGCACAAATGGTAAAGCACTTGACTACTAGCCGAAAGGTTGACACTTCAGAAGACAGTCCTGGCAATCTGCTTCCAGAAGGTCATAGCCTTGAAAACCCTATGGAGTGCAGTTCTACTCTGACACATCTGGGTTGCCAGGACTCAGAGTCAACTCCATGGCAACTAACAACAACAACAACTCTGTGTTAAGAGCACAGTACTTTAATACTTAAGGAACGATTGAGACATCTAACTCTCTATGTGCCCCCAGCGCCTTCCCCGCTCTTAAAAGGTAAATAAAACGTCAGGCATCGGCTCCTCCTGTGAGTCCTCTGGGGATAAGTCAGTAGCCCTGATCCATGGAGGTGCAGGTGACGACTGAGTGAAGCACCTTTGTCTGCGTAGAAGAGTTCTGTGGCTCACTGGTCATTGGATCTTCTATTTTTGAAGCCAACAACAAAAAAAAACCAGGGGCCAACAAGACTAAGGAAGTCCTCCAGAGCAAAAAACGAGGCTTGATATTAGACCTGAAACATTTTGACGGCTCTTCATGTTTTTCTCAATTATTTTAGTTCCCAAAAAGCAGCGAAAGAATCAGAATGAATGAAAGGAAAAAAAAAAAGAAACATTTTTCTCATATTTTCACTGTGGCTCCAGGGTATAGAATAAAAGTAGCATATATTGTAAAAGGCTAACACCTATGAAATACAGATGTTGTCACTTGGAGATCAGGGTGCCCTTTGGTGGAGAAAGCTAAAAATAAGTACGGAGGGGGAAAGCTTCAATACTTGCTTGATAGTGCATTTCTAACAGCTCTCCTAGCACTCGGGTGTCTAGAAAAGAAATGGCATTAACGATGTAGGCCGCGCTGGTTCCAGGCTTTGGCACATATTTATTTCAAAGGCAGCAGTTATTTTAAAGAATTTTTTGTACTGATAATAGAATTTCTTTTGACAAATGTATTGTTGCTTATGTTTCTCCAATCCCTTGTATCAAATCTGACAAAATATAATGGCAAAACTGATAAAACATTTATTTCATGATTAATAAAAAGTTGTATTTTTTTTTTTTAAATCTGAATATCAGCATTAAAGAAAAAAGAGAAATCACATTTTCCTCAGTAGTGACAAAATTTTTATCCTCTCTGTCAAACCAGTATCCTTTAAAAATACAATGGCACATTATATAATCGATGTCACTAAATGGCACACGTAGAAATTGTTGAATTGGTGAATGTTTTGCTGATATATTCTCAACAACAATAATATTATACGTATATATATATATATATATAAAGAGTATAACGTCTAGAAGATAGATTGAAACAAGAGAAGTTTATATACAAAAAATTGGACAGGAAAAGTTGTTTTAAAAAGATTAATTTTGTGATTAGCAAAATGTGCATAATATACTTGCACTTGACATTTCTACTATGTAGTTACTTGGTAAGAGACCGGGATCTAAATAAAAAAAAATTGCTATGTAAAAAAGCAGAATTGACATTGAACATTTTCCTTAGTATAACACAATTTAATTTTTTTAAACCCACCGAACTTACTTCACACACATACACACACGCAAATTCAGGTCTAGTTTCAATACTACAAATGTGAATTTCAATCACACAAAAATTTACAAGAGGACAATTGCAGTCTCATGCCCCCTTATTCCTTTATAATCGACCATGAGGATGTCTTTTATATATCCTCCTTGAAAAGCACAAGGACATTCAATGAACCTAAAACTGTATAAAAAATGCATTGGATTATAATGGATGTTTGTAACCAAAAGAGCTAGCCGTTCTGATTCACCATGACTCATCAATGCTAGAATCAGGAGTAAGGAACAGGCTTTGTACTTCTATGCTCCCAAGAGTATAAGTCCACAGGAAAAAAGAAGAGGGATGTTTTTCTGGTTCACCCCATTTGACTACTTGCCACCCACAGATTATGAATTCAATAGAGTCCCCCAAATCCATCCAATAAAATAATTGCATTGGGTTTCAGCATTGCTAACTTCACAATAACTCTTATTGTTGGGTCAACCTACCCAAGAAAGTCAACCTATAGCACCGCTTCCAAAATTAGCTAGAAACTGACATTGAAGTATATCAATCAGTATATAAGCAACAAAACCTTTCAGAGGCTAATTAATGAGGTCTTATCCGGATGCATGAGGTAATATTACAATTCTGTCCTCCATTTACTGACTTTTTGTGCTTTTCCCTTGATAGGAACATCGGAATGGAGTGTTTAAACACTTGGATTATCAATATACTTGAGGGGAAAAAAAAACAATGTATAATGATATGAAAAATAAATATTTCATGCCTCTTCTTGCTAAGCCACAGCCTTTACTCCCTGTTGGTGTTCATGTGTTAATACTTATAAATGTATTAAGTAAATGGGTCACAGGAGTTTTCATAAGTAAATGGCTAGAAGGATGGGATATTAATCAGAACATGTGTGCTTATGATGGCTTATCTTAACTGGGACTCAAGGCACTCCAGATGCTTGGTCCCTACGCACTCATGGAAAACAATCCACAAGGCTGCAGAATTCTCATGTTGATGACAATTCCTTTGTTAAAGAAATTGGCCTACTTTTTCTCAATACAAAGAAGGCTAGGGGAGATACCTTTCCGGAACTAAGAAATAAGGTCATCGTCTGAGAGGGAAATAAGTACAAAACCCAAAGGACGGGATTAACTATTTGTAGAAGCTTCATCAGAGCAGCAGATGTTAATTTTGGTTGTATAATCAATTGTGAAGCATGCTGCAAATCGTTCATTACTAAAAGCAGTTAAGTGGTGAAGTTAGGACGATTTAATTTTAAAATAAATTAGGAAACATTCAAGGTTATTGCTATAGTAGCTCTGCTTTAGGTCTGAGAGGAAAGGATGGGATACCAGTTTATGTTCCCAGAACTGTTCACCACACTTAGCCTATTTTATCCACACAGCCCTTGGCCTATTTTACCAAAACAGCCCTTGATCTGGACACACCTTTGGAGTGGGTGAAGCTTTGAAATCTGGTACACTCAGGTGGAAAAAAAAAAAATCAGAGAACAACTTTGATAACATCTGCTTAAAGACAAGTTTCCTCAAGATTAAACCCCAGAATCACAGTCAAGGATGGCTGAAAGTGAGCAAGAATGATAATCTACTCTAAGGGTATCAACACGTCTGATGCTGAACATGAATGAGGTTGAAAAGGAGGCTAGAAAAGTGGGTGCCACAGAGGAGTGTTCCTTGCCCTCTTGGGATATAGGGCATTCCAGATGGCCCGTATCTATCCATCTCAACAGTGGAGATAGATGTATCAGGATATTCTACCTTGAGGTCACAATTCTTCAATTACCTCCCCATACATTCTCAGCTTGCAAGCAAACTTTGTGATATGATTTGACTTTCCAAGTAAGTTTTGTTTTTGTTTTCAGGAGAGAGTAACTACTGACTGGCCAGTTGACATGAACATTCCAGTGTACACCGAGGATATATTTCACATTGCATATCAGTAAACTGGCAGTCAAAATCATGCATTGGTTGTGAGTATTCATTTCATAATAAACAAGCCCTCTGCAGTATAATCAACACTTCACTCACTGTCTATATGGAACTCCTTGGTCTACCATTGTGAAAGGTTCTTCTCGTCTTTACAGTAAAGCCTCTCTCTCTAATCATCAAATATGTCCTGCGCTCCCAGGTGAAGATAGCATTGCTTGTTCCCCAGAAAAGACAATTCTTACATTCTGAACAAAATGATGAATAGCAAAGTGAATTTCATTTCAAAACTTCAAAGAATTCCAAAAAAGTGCCATAATCTCTGCCGTGCAAATTGTCTTATGCATAGCTTATGCAACATGAACTGGAGTAGAAGTTTGAACTAAGATGGCCATTAATACTACCATACCCTGTGAATTTTAGTGGACCCATTAGAACTCTGACAAAATCATATTGACAGTTGCTTAGAAATAAATCGGTCTTTCAGATAATAGGAAAAGTATTAATGAATACAAAATGCCCTGTAAAATTCCCAAAGCTAGGGTATATGGAACTGATTGAAATATTAGTGCACTAAAAATGAGTATTTAAGTGTTGCTATGGTTTTTCATGAGAGTCCCTGGATGAACTGTTAATGTGCTCACCCACTAACTGAAAGACTGAAAGTCTGAGTCCACCTCTGGACTTAATGTACATTAAGAAAGGCATAGTGATCTACTTTTTAAAAATCAGCCATTGAAAGCCCTTTGGAGCACAGTTCTACTCTGATTCACATGGGATCTCCATGAGTTTGGAGCTGATTAGAGGGCAAGAGGTTTCCTTGCTTTTTAATGGCTTTTGGTTACTAGTGCTAAAATGAGGCATCAACTAGAGGCAAAGGCTTTGATGAGTTTGAAATAGGGCGATTCTTTATTCCGGGGTATAAAGACAGCCTGAGGCCACTGACCTGAGTGGCACGGGGAAAAATATCTGGAAGAAAGAATGAGTTGAGTTTGATTCCCTGAGATGAGAATAGTGGGACGAAGGTATGTGTACAGATATGAAAACTGATGATGGTCTCAGTGTCTATACAGCTAATGAACGCATGCTTCCTGAGTAATGGTAAATGTGCCATTGCTTTTGTTGCTTCTCAAAGTCCTGTACACGAACCTAAGTCAAACAATATATGTCTATCTACGAGCACCCTGCTGATGGTTTCCTCCCTGAATCTGCAGAGAAAGTCACGCTCCCAAGCTTGCACAGGTTCCATCTATTGCTCACCATCAGCTCCATGGCAGAACAGGTCCTGACACTCACCTGCAGGCCATAACAGGAGCCCCATCTTTGAGGCAACTTACAAACATTTTTCAACTATAAATATAGACTTTAAGTACAAATCAAGTGTAAAGATTCAGACTTTTATCTTTCCATTGTTCTATATTTTACTTGGATCCCCAGTCAACACCCAAGGAAGCAGTAGTCAGGAAATCAAAAGACGCATTGCATTGGGTAAATCTGCTGCAAAGGACCTCTTTAAACTGTTGAAAAGCAAAGATGTCACCCTGAAGACTAAGGTGCGCCTGACCCAAGCCATGGTATTTTCAATCACATCGTATGCATGTGAAAGCTGGACAATGAATAAGGAAGACCAAAGAAGAGTTGACACCTTTGAATTGTGGTGTTAGTGAAGAATATTGAATATACCATGAACTGCCAAAAGAACGAACAAATCTGTCTTAGAGGAAGTACAACCAGAATGCTCCTTAAAAGCAAGGATGGTGAGACTGCGTCTTACATACTTTGGATATATTGTCAGGAGGGACCAGTTCCTAGAGAAGAATATTACACTTCATAAAATACAGGGTGAGTGGGAAAAAGGAAGGCCCTAACAAGATGGATGGACACAGTGACTGCAACAATGTGCCCAAGCATAACAACGACTGTAAGGATGGGGCAGAGCTGGGCAGTGTTTCCTTCTGTGGTACATAGGGTGGCTGCGAGTCAGAACCAACTCAACGGCACCTAACAACGACGACAACATTCATGTTATCTATTTCATCTTGAGTGAGTTTGAGTAGTTTTTTTGTCGTTTAAGGAACTTGTTCACTTCATAAAAATTGTCAAGTTTACTGGCATAAAGACGCTCATATTACTTTATTATCCTTTTAATATGTATAAAATCTGTAGTGACGCAACTTCTCTCATTTCTGATACTAATAATTTGTGTTTTCGCTCTCTTTTCCGTAAACAGTCTAGCTAAAGGTTAATAAATCTTATTAATCACTGTTGTTGACATTCTCTAATTTTTTTCTTTTGCTTTGTTTTCTATTTCATTTATTTCTGATCCGATCTTTATTATCTCCTTTCTTGGGCTTGCTTTTGGTTTAGTTTGCCTTCTTTTTCTAGTTATTTAAGATGGAATTTGAGGTCATTGATTTGAGATCTTTTTTCTTTTCTAACAACATAGGCATTTAGCGTTGTAATTTACCCCCTAAATACTGCTTTTGCAGCATGACAGAAATTTTGATATGTTGCATTTTTTATTTTCATTCAGTTCAAAATACTTTCTAACTTCCATTTTGATTTCTACTTTGACCTAAGGGTTATTTAGAAATGTAATGTTTAGTTTCCAAGCATTTGGGAGATTTTCCAGAGACAGTTCTGTTATTGATTTCTAATTTAATTTCATTGTGGTCTGTGAACATATCTGGTATGACTTCAGTCCTTTTGAATATATTGAAACTTGTGCTATGCCCCAGAATATGGTCTATCCTGGAAACTGTTCTGTTTGCATTTGAAAAGAACGTGTATTCTCCTACTGTTGTGTGTTCTATAAATATCAATTAGATCAAACTGGTAATAGCGTTATTCTAGAGGACTTGAAGCAGTTACTAATGAAGATCAAAGACCACAGTCTTCAGTATGGATTACACCTCAATATAAAGAAAACAAAAATTCTCACAACTGGACCAATGAGCAACCTCATGATAAATGGAGAAAAGATTGAAGCTGTCAAGGATTTTATTTTACTTGGATCCACAATCAACAGCCATGGAAGCAGCAGTCAAGAAATCAAAAGACGCATTGCATTGGGTAAATCTGCTGCGAAGGACCTCTTCAAAGTGTTGAGGAGCAAAGATGTCACCCTGAAGACTAAGGTGCACCTGACCCAAGCCATGGTATTTCCAATCATATCGTATGCATGTGAAAGCTGGACTATGAATAAGGAAAACCGAAGAAGAGTTGATGCCTTTGAATTGTGGTGTTGGCGAAGAATATTGAATATACCATGGACTCCCAAAAGAATGAACAAATCTGTCTTGGAAGAAGTAAAACCAGAATGCTCCTTAGAGGCAAGGATGGCAAGACTGCATCTTACATACTTTGGACATGTTGTCAGGAGGGATCAGTCCCTGGAGAAGGACATCATGCTTGGCAGAGTGCAGGGTCAGTGGAAAAGAGGAAGACCCTCAATGAGGTGGACTGACACAGTGGCTGCAACAATGAGCTCAAGCATAACCACGATTGTAAGGATGGCGCAGGACCGGGCAGTGTTTCGTTCTGTTGTGCATAGGGTTGCTATGAGTCGGAACTGACTCGACGGCACCTAACACAACAACAACAGTCTTCTATTCCTTGCTGTTTTTTTTGTCTACTTATTCTATCAACTACTGACAAAGGAATAATATTAATATTTCTCACTAAAATTGTGAATCATCTTCAGTTTTGTTTTGCAGTTCACATCATATACTTTGGTGCATAAATATAAATGATTATTACAACTTCTTGATGAATGGACCACTTATTATGAACTAACTTTTTTTAAACCCTAGTGATAGTCAGGAAATCCTGGTGGCGTAGTGGTTAAGAGCTACAGCTGCTAATCAAAAGACTGGCAGTTCGAATCCATCAGGTGATCCTTAGAAACCCTATGAGGCAGTTCTACCCTGTCCTTTAGGGTTGCTATGGGTCGGAATTGACTTGACAGCAACGGGGAATAATGATAGTCATTGTTCTGAAATCCACTTTGTCAGACATTAATGTAACCACTTCAGTTTTTCTTTTTATTAGTGTTAACATGGTATATTAATTTCCATCCTTCTTAGCTATGTGTGTATTTATGTATAACGTTAGTTTCTTATAAGCAGAATATGGTTGGGTCTTCCATCCGAAAATCTCTGCCTTTTACTTGGGGAGTTCAGACAACTACCTTAATGTAATTTGTGATATGCTTAGTTTTAAGTCTATCATCTTGCTATTTGTTTTCTCTTTGTCTCATCTGTTCTTTGCTACCTTTTAATTTATTTATTTGCCTTCTTTTGGATTAATTACTTTTATTATTCCATTTTTATCTCTTTTGTCAGCTTATTAGCTATACATCTTTGGTTTGTTATTTTAGTGCTTGATTTAGAGCTTATAATACAGGTCTTCAACTTATCTCTATCTATCTTCAAGTGATATTATACCACTTCATGTATAGCATTAAAACCTTAAAATATTATACTTCCATTTCTCCACTCATGGCCTCTATGTTATTATTGTCAAGCATTTTAGTTTTACATGTTATAAACCCCATACTACATTGTTATTATTTTTGTTTAAGTAATCCACTATATTTTAAAGATATTTAAATAATATTAAAATTTTACGTATTTATCTATGTAGCTACCATTTCTAGCACTCTTCAATTTTTTGTGTAGGCCCATATTTCCATCTGGTTTCCTTTCTGATTTTCTTCAATATTTCTTGTAATGTAGGTCTACTGGTGATGAATTCTTTCAGCTTCTGTATGTCTGAAAACATTTTTATTTCATCTTTGTTTCTGAAAGATACTTTTGTTGGGTATACAATTCTTGGTTTAGTTTTTTTTTTTTTTTCTTTCAGCTCTCTAAAGATGAACTAAAGATGTTGCTCCACTGTCTTCTTGTTTGCATTGTTTCTGATAAGAAATCTACTATCATCCTTATCTTTGTTCATCTATATATAATGTGTTTTCCTTCTGGCTGCTTTTTCAGTTTTCATGAGTGGTTTTGAGTAATTTGATTACAATGTCTTGGCTTAGTTTCAAGTTTCTTGTGCTTGGGCTTTTTTTGCACTTCTTGGACCTACAGCTTATAGTTTTCATCTTTTGGCAAGATTTTAGCCACTGTTTCTTGAAGTAAATTTTTTCTTCCTTCTTCTCTCTCCTCTACCTTGGGGACTCCAATTATACACGAATTAGGCTACTTGAAAGTGTCCTACAGCTTACTGATGCTCTTTACAATAATTTTTATTCTATTTTATTTTTGTGTTTCATTTTGGATAGCTTCCATTGCTAATGTTTTCAATACTTTTTCCTTCTGCAATATCTAATCCCATCCAGTGTATTTACCATCAATCCTACCATATGCTATGCTTTACTAACATCCACTGTTTATTTTTCATTTCAGACATTGTATTTTTCATTTTTAGAAGTTCAATTTGGGTCTTTTTTTTATATATATATATCTTTCATCTCTCTCCTTAAAACTGAACATATAGGTTACAATTATAATAATTGTTTCAATGCCCTTTACTGCTAGTTTTAACATTTGTTCCAGTTCCGGACAGGTTTCAATTGATTGACTTCCCTTCTCCTTATGGGCAGTGTTTTCTTGTTCTTTGCATGTCACGTACACTTTGGTTGGATTACAGACATTGTGAATTTTCCCTGGTTGGGTGTTGAATATTTTTGTATTCTGAACTTGTGCTTTATTCTAGGATGAGCTTTATTCAATCAAGTTATTTAGTTGAATGCAATTAAGCTACTTGGAAACATCTTGATCCTTTTAGGTCTTGCTTTTAAGATTTGCTAGGTGGAACCTGGAGCCCTGGTGGCGGTGTTTAAGAGCTACAGCTACACGTCAAAGGTGGGCAGTTCAAATCCACTAGCTGCTCCTCGGAAACCCTATGGGGCAGTTCTACTCTGTCCTATAGGGTCATGAGTTGGAATTGACTTGAAGGCAATGGGTGTGGTTTAGGTGGAACCAGAGCAGCATTTAGCCTATAGCTAATTATTCTCCACTACAAAGGCAAAAAAAGACAACTATAAATATTCTACACAATGTCCCTTAGATTATGAGTTATTCCAGTTTGACTAGTAGGAACAGGCATTTTTGCCCTCTCTGTGTGAGCATGGGGACTGTTTCCTCTAATCTTCTCAGATGGTTCTTTCGTGGTCTCTGCTGAACATTCAAGAGGCACCCTCTTCAGATCTTTGAAACTCTATCTCTCTGGAGCGCTCTCCTCTCTGGTACTTTATCCTGTGAATTTTAGCCATCTTGGTCTCCCTGGGCTCTTTCTTATACAATTTCTTAACTCAGGGAATCTACCAAATCCTCCTAAATCCCCCAGCCTCTATGACACCTGGAAACCTTCTCAAGGTAGAAAACTGGGGCAAGTATGGAGCTCACTTCAATCAATTTCTCTCTCTCAAAAATCACTGTCCATCGTTGCTTCATGTCTGATGTCCAGTGTGTTGCTGCTGTCATTGTTGGTTCAGGTGGGAAAGTAAATCTAGTTCTTATTGCTCCATCTTTGGCAGCAGTGTGCATCCATAGATTGTCTTTTGTCCACCCTTTCCACTATTCACAACTGACTTTTAAATTCCATGGACCAACATCTGTAATCGTTACAATTCCCAGAGCACTCAATGAAAGAGACCCCTGCTGAACTCACTTCCTGGGGTTTGGCTAATAACACTGCAGCCCTAGTTATAATCAACCTTTTGAAAGGCACAAGGGGTGGATGTCTCCTGTATCTCTGTTAATATGGTCAAGTGATGTTAAGGAACTATCATATGAGTTGGAGTCGACTCGATGGCAATAGGTTTGGGTTTTATAGGTTTTATGATAAATTATGGCAGGCCCATGAAGTTATTTTGCTACAAACATGGCTAGAAACACAATCGAAAGAATTCATTTGTGTAGAACACCACATGTCTCCCAATGACAGAGGAAAAGTTTCGCCACTGTGAGAATTTTGGCTCAGAAACCCAGACCTCTTTATGTTAGTACATTTCTCCCTAGGGGTAAGCAAGGTACTTTCAAAGGACATTCATTCTTTGAAGTCAGTTGGAAAATTAGTGCTGCAGGGCACTAAATAGCACCTCAATGACCTGACAGAGATAATGTACAACTGCAATGTGTTCATTTTGCCAGGAGGTAATTTACTCTTTTAGCACATGCTGCTTCCCTTTGTGTGTACCCCAGCCCATGGGAGTTTGGGAATAACCAACTGCAGACCAGTTTCCATTGGTTTCTCTCTGAATGCTCACAATTCTGCAGCTTTAAATCATAGTGGGTTTGATCATATTGGGCTTTGAATTGTGCCTGGATACTCCTTCCCAAACAGTAGAGAGTGCTGGTTACCGATGTTTTCCAGGAGTCACATCAGATAGATGTAGGGCATTAAAAATAGTTAAATTGACTCCCTTTGGCCATCAGATGTAATAAGATCCATTAAAAATAAATGTTCAAAATATATCTGGTTATTTTTACATAGTTTTAAAAAATCAACATATCTACTGATCTACAGATTCTTCTTTTCTTTTTTTTCTTTTCTAAAGTAAGAGGGCTTTAATAACCAAGAGGTAAGGGGTAGGTGAGAATGATTAAATTCTTCTCCACAAGAAGCCACCAAGAATTAACTTCAGTTCTGGTAAAGGTTTTAGACAAAGAGTGTACAAGTTACGGAAACCCTCTAAGTCCTGATGATACCAAGGCAGTGATGATGACTGATGCCATGTCAGTCAATCAATGAAGTTAAAACATAAAAGTTGTTCATACTCATGTTTTCGCACAAACTTGCAAGTATATGGACATATCATGCCCCACTTAAGGTAGTGAAATGTTGGGGTCATGGAGGGCAAAGGAGATAGATGTCAGAGAAGGTCTATCCTTTATTTACTGTAGCCTGAGATCAAGAATCCTGGTCATTAAACAATCGAGCTTTATACTTATTTGTTCAAAAGAGTATAGTATCTAGTTTACTGTCAAACTCTGCCCTCCAAAAAACTGTTTAAAATATTTGAGAATAATTCAGTTAAAAGGGAAAAGGTAATACAATACGGCTTTATAAAGGTAATAAAATTTGAGCCACAGTGTACACAACACAAAATTATAGCACAGTATCTGCTACTAAATGCAGTAAGAACCAAGGCCCCATGTTAAAGATTTGGGATTTGGTTTATTCTGGCCTTTTATGCTATAGAGATGCAGATGAGTAAGTGATGGGTCAGTTGCTAGATTCAGGATAGGCTATATGTTCAGGTGCTGGGCTTATGCCAGACACCATTCTCCTCTACTGTTCATTTTCTGGCTTATCTTGCATTCACTTGGGTCTAATGATGTACATCAAGGAGCCTCCAGTATTTGAACAAACCTTACCCATAACAGAGTGTGCCATATTGAATTCTATTTAGTCTTCGTGTAACTCATTTCTTAGTCACAATCATTAAAGGAGGACACATTCACTAGCTAAGTGGTTCCATTTACATAAACAAATTGGTGAAAAACTGCAGGTATATGCTCCCCAGATATTATGTGATAAGACACCTGGAGTAAATTATTTGAATGGTCTTAAAAGGAAAAGTTTGAGAACTGATTTCATGCATACAAGACGCCATATTATAATAGCTCACGGATGACAGGTATAGAGGCTACTACTTTTATAAAAACCAGGTGAAGAGTTGTGTTCAGATTTCTTTTTATTCAACCTGATTTGGCAATGTTTGTTGTAACCAAATTATTCAAAGAATAGCTCAGCATCAAATACAACGCCTCCAGGGAGGTGTGATTCAAACAGAGTCTGGGACTCTAACAAAAACCACTACTTGAAAAAGTTTGCCTTTAGTTTAACATCATGTACATGTATGGATGAATAACTCATTAGGAATGTTTGAGTAAATAACTAGAAATAACTAGGCCCATGTTGCAAGGGAAACAATGAGATCTATAAAAATGGTGAGGACAGGTTTCTCAATCTAATAGTTTAAAGTCTGGAGGTAATATAATGTGAACTGTCAGGTTTTAGAAAGTGTGAAATGCTGTTCACGAAAAGTAAAATCAGTGCTCAGGAAGTACATTACAGTGTAGGTCCATTCTAACTTTGATTTGGGAGAGTCATCTAAACCCTTGCCTTTAAGACTTGCTCTTGCTGGCCAAACTATTCTACAACCACGTAGGTTCTCCAGGATTTGGGCCTCCCAACATCATGATAATATTAAACAGATCCATGCTTTTTCTTTTTTCCTTCTGACCTAAATTAATAACTCATTCAAAGTAAAAAATGTTAAAGCTGAAAACATAAAACATTTCCTACTTACACTGCAAAATTCACGATCAAGACTTTAAACATTTTAGCAGTATGTGTTATTCCATTTTATTACAATCAGCAAGCCCAGAATCAACCTTTTATAAAGGTTAAAATGAAAAGTATAAGTAGGGAAAGAAAGGAAATAGAATGCATTTGTGATGGAGAAAGCATGGTGGAGGGGAAAAGATGCAATAATAAATCATAAATTATTGAAAAAAGGATGATAAGCAGTACTTTCAAAATGTAGTGAAGTGTTTTTTCAAGATATAACATAAGGATATGTTAACAACCACGACGTCAATTTTGGGTGTAATTGTAACAAGCTTGCATTATATTGCATATTTTATGGAAAAACGTAATGGGAATTATACTCTTACCATCTGTTTTCTTTGAATCATTTCCGACACTGGATTGATCCTTCTTGTCTGACTTATTTTTACCATCTTTCAAGTCACCTGAAAATAATAATCATGACAAAGAGTATATGTATACAGCTGAGAAAGAAATTATAAATATCTTTAAACCTGTCAAGGTAAATATATACATATTTAAAAAAAGTGCAGCATAATTTTATAGTCACTAGGTTTTTTTTTTTTAGGGGTATATGTCTGAGTGTAAGTATTTCTGTAATCACATATGTTAGGTCCTGGAATTTAGATTATAATCCAGAAGTCAAGATGGAAAATTCCTATCAAATAGCACTATACTTCAGTGTCTGTCAGTTTGTCGTACTGTGGGGGCTTGTGTGTTGCTGTGATGCTGGAAGCTATGCCACCGGTATTCAGATACCAGCAGGGTCACCCATGGAGGACAGGTTTCAGCTGAGCTTCCAGACTAAGACAGACTAGGAAGAAGGACCCGGCAGTCTACTTCTGAAAAGCATTAGCCACTGAACACCTTATGAATAGCAGCGGAACACTGTCTGATATAGTGCTGGAAGATGAGCTCCCCAGGATGGGAGCCACTCAGAAGATGACTGGGGAAGAGCTGCCTCCTCAAAGTAAAGTCGACCTTAATGATGTGGATGGAGTAAAGCTTTTGGGACCTTCATTTGCTGATGTGGCATGACTCAAAATGAGAAGAAACAGCTGCAAACATCCATTAATAACTGGAACCTGGAATGTACAAAGCATGAATCTAGGAAAATTACAAATCATCAAAAATGAAATAGAATGCATAAACATCGATATCCTAGGCATTAGTGAGCTGAAATGGACTGGTATTGGCCATTTTGAATCAGACAATCATATAGTCCACTATGCTGGGAATGACAACTCGAAGGGGAATGGTGTTGCATTCATCATCAAAAAAAACGTTTCAAGATCTACCCTGAAGTACAACGCTGTCAGTGATAGGATAATAACCATACACCTACAAGGAAGGCCAGTTAATACGACTATTATTCAAATTTATGCACCAACCACTAGGGCCAAAGATGAAGAAAGAGAAGATTTTTAGCAGCTGCTGCAGTCTGAAATTGATCGAACATGCAATCAAGATGCATCGATAATTACTGTCGAATGGAATGCAAAAGTTGGCAACAAAGAAGAAGGATCAGTAGTTGGAAAATATGGCCTTGGTGATAGAAACAATACCAGAGATCGAATGATAGAATTTTGCAAGACCAACGACTTCTTCATTGCAAATACCTTCTTTCACCAACATAAACGATGAATATACACATGGACCTCGCCAGATGGAACACACAGAAATCAAATTGACTACATCTGTGGAAAGAGACAACGGAAAAGCTCAATATCATCAGTCAGAACAAGGCCAAGGGCTGACTGTGGAACAGACCACCAATTGCTCATATGCAAGTTCATGCTGAAACTGAAGAAAATCAGAGCAAGTCCACGAGGGCCAAAATATGACCTTGAATATATCCCACATGAATTTAGAGATCATCTCGAGAATAGATTTGACTCATTGAACACTAGTGACCAAAGACCAGACGAGCTGTGGAATGACATCAAGGACATCATACATGAAAAAAGCAAAAGGTCACTGAAAAGACAGGAAAGAAAGAAAAGACCAAGATGGATGTTAGAGGAGACTCCGAAACTTGCTCTTGAGCGTCGGGCAGCTAAAGTAAAAGGAAGAATTGATGAAGTAAAAGAATTGAACAAAAGATTTCAAAGGGCCTCTTGAGAAGAAATAGTAAAGTATTATAATGACATGTGCAAAGAGCTGGAGATGGAAAACTGAAAGGGAAGAACACGCTCGGCATTTCTCAAGTTGAAAGAACTGAAGAAAAAATTCAAGCCTCGAGTTGCAATAGTGAAGGATTCTATGAGGAAAATATTAAATGACGCAGGAAGCATCAACAGAAGATGGAAGGAATACACAGAGTCATTATACCAAAAAGAATTAGTCGATATTCAACCATTTCAAGAGGTGGCATATGATCAGGAACTGATGGTACTGAAGGAAGAAGTCCAAGCTGCTCTGAAGGCACTGGCGAAAAACAAGGCTCCAGGAATTGATGGAATATCAATTGAAATGTTTCAACAAACAGATCCAACGCTGGAGGTCCTCACTCGTCTATGCCAAGAAATATGGAAGACAGCTTCCTGGACAACTGACTGGAAGAGATCCATATTTATGCCTATTCCCAAGAAAGGTGATCCAACCGAATGTGGAAATTATAGAACAATATCATTAATATCACACACAAACAAAATTTTGCTGAAGATCATTCAAAAACAGCTGCAGCAGTATATCGACAGGGAACTGCCAGAAATTCAGGCCAGTTTCAGAAGAGGATGTGGAACCATGGGTATCATTGCTGATGTCAGATGGATCCTGGCTGAAAGCAGAAAATACCAGAAGAATGTTTACCTCTGTTTTATTGACTATGCAAAGGCATTCGACTCTGTGGATCATAACAAACTATGGATAACACTGCAAAGAATGGGAATTCCAGAACACTTAATTGTGCTCATGAGGAACCTTTACAAAGATTAAGAGGCAGTTGTTCGGACAGAACAAGGGGATACTGATTGGTTTAAAGTCAGGAAAGGTGTGCGTCAGGGTTGTATTCTTTCACCATACCTACTTAATCTGTATGCTGAACAAATAATCCGAGAAGCTGGACTATATGAAGAAGAACGGGGCGTCAGGATTGGAGGAAGGCTCGTTAACAACCTACGTTATGCAGATGACACAACCTTGCTTGCTGAAAGTGAAGAGGACTTGAAGCACTTACTAATGAAGATCAAAGACCACAGTCTTCAGTATGGATTACACTTCAACATAAAGAAAACAAAAATCCTCACAACTGGACCAATGAGCACCATCATGATAAACGGAGAAAAGATTGAAGTTGTCAAGGATTTCATTTTACTTGGATCCATAATCAACAGCCATGGAAGCAGCAGTCAAGAAACCAAAAGACGCATTGCATTGGGTAAATCTGCTGCAGAGGACCTCTTCAAAGTGTTGAAGAGCAAAGATGTCACCTTGAAGACTAAGATGCACCTGACCCAAGCCATGGTATTTTCAATCACATCATATGCATGTGAAAGCTGGACAACAAATAAGGAAGGCCAAAGAAGAACTGACGCCTTTGAATGGTGGTGTTGGTGAAGAAAATTGAATATACCATGGACTGCCAAAAGAACGGAAACCCTAGTGGCATAGTGGTTAAGTGCTACGGCCACTAACCAAAGGGTCAGTAGTTCGAATCCTTGGAAACTCTATGGGGCAGTTCTACTCTGTCCTATAGGGTCGCTATGAGTCAGAATTGACTCGATGGCACTGGGTTTGGTTTTTTTTGGGTTTTGCCAAAAGAACAAACAAATCCGTCTTAGAAGAAGTGTGGCCAGAATGCTCCTTAGAGGCAAGGATGGTGAGACTGCATCTTATATACTTTGGACATGTTGTTAGGAGGGATCAGTCCCTGGAGAAGGACATCATGCTTGGCAGAGTACGGGGTCAGCGGAAAAGGGGAAGACCCTCAACAAGGTGGATTGACACAGTGGCTGCAACAATGAGCTCAAGTATAACAACGATTGTTAGGATGGCGCAGGACCGGGCAGTGTTTCGTTCTGTTGTGCATAGGGTTGCTATGAGTCGGAACTGACTCGACGGCACCTAACAACAACAACAACATACTTCAGTCAGCGATGTTCATCATTCAAAAAAGGTAGTTCAGCTTTACTGTCAGGCTGTGGAGTAAGGAAAAACTTGGGTTAAGTGTAAACTCTATCAATTAGTAGCTTTTCACTTTCCTGGATGTTCTTACCTATCTTATAGACATATTATGAGGAAAAAATTAATGTAAAATATTGAATGTGGTATCTGACACATCACTCAATGACAGTTATTCTAAAACAGAGCTATAAATGGTATCCTAATTAACGAGCTCATTGAATTACACTTTTGTTGTTGCTGATTTCAAAATGTTTGTATTCATCCTCCTGCTCAGACATTATAGAACTCTAATGGTATGTGAGAGCTTGTGGTACATTTCACAGAGTTATCATTTTTCATTGTGTCCAACTTGGCCAATAGCAGAAATCTGGCTCAAATTATTATTCTTGGAAAGCAAATTCTGAGGTCACAAAAGACTACCCTGAAATGGCTATACTATCTCTGCTGATATGCTCAGTTTCCATATATTGCAATGTGTACACTACTGAGTTATGGTGACAGTTTGAAGAAAATTCTTCATAATATTGAGAAAACATATTTGAAAGGGTATAGCAAAGACAAAGCATAACTTTTTGCACTTTATCCATACACACACATGCATACACCAGTTTGATTTTTAACTGTTATTTTTCAATCAAATATTTTCTCTTACTTTTTTTTGTGGTCAAAATATACTTAACAAAGCATTTACCATTTCAACACTCTTTATGTGTACAATTCAGTGACCTTAATTACATTTACCAAGTTGGGCAACTATCACCACTATCCAAATTTTCCCATCAACCTTAATTGTAATTTTTCAAAACGTTAAAAAATACGACCCTCATACAAATTTAGAATGAACATGTGTCAAAAATGTAACTCACCTATGAGGGAGCCAGTGAGATAGTGAGGCTCGTCCCATGAACATTTAAAGAACTAGTTATTTATAGACATTAAAATAAGAATGCTAGGCTAGAGACAAAAGTGGTTATGCTCTACCGGGCAATAAAACCATAACCTTTGGCATTATCTTCTGTACCAGTCAAAAATCTGTAAGTTAACACACAACTTCACAGTACCCGAGCTTGAATCAACTAGTAAATATCAAAGTCAAGCAGAGGCAGGGACCAGCAAACAACGGCCCACAGGCCTATCTGGCCCAACACTTATTTTTGTAAATAAAGTTTTATTGGAACACAGCCACGTGCCATCATTTACATACTGTCTATGGCTGCTTTTGCACTACAACAGCAGAGCTGAATAGGTTCAAAGCTGGGTGTATTTACTATCTGACCTAGTACAGAAAAAGTTTGTTGACCCCGGTCCAAGACAACTAAATAATCCTTAGGTAGTTCTATTAAACAATATGCCAGTGTGACATTTAGAGGGCATGGCACCCCTTCCCTCAGCCTTATTTTCAAGTTTTGGATATTTTTCTTACCAATCTCACTAACAGAAATTTTCTTTCTAGCTTGCTGCAAAACCAAGAATACATTAGTATTAAAATACTGGTACTTACTGAAGCAAAAAGACCCTAATAATAATTGCGACCTGATACAGGGTATCTATAGACATTAAATAGACATTTACAGACATTTAGCAAGTAGGTCCTAAAGAGAGGGAAAGGGACTGTTATCTTTTTCACCCTCTTTGTGCCAGGCAGTGTGCTAAATGCTTTGCATGTATCATTTCATTAAATTCTTACAACAGCCCTATTATGAAGGTATGATTATTGAAGTAGGCAAATTCATCAAAGATCAATCCAATGAGAATGTTTTCCGAGTTTTAGATTTTCCTTGACTCCATTGCAGCCATTCCAGCAGACGCTGGTCAGTGCAGCAATGCTGCATACAGCATTCCGCACACCTCCGCATGGCTCCCACCCTCTCCTGGCGCTGTCTCTGCCTCTAACCTTGACTCTGCTTCTCCTTCTGCCGGCTAAACTGCTGATGCTGACTACCACAGATCTGGTTTAAGTCCTTTGACAGTTTCTGACCAATGGCCAATTGATCCTTCTACAGAGTGATTTTGCTTAAATCAACTTGTGAGGGATTGACCTGGACCTTGTATGTGTATCCCCATTTTATGGTTGAGGAGCCTGAGACACAGAGAGATGAAGTAATGTACTCTAGGATACACAAATCAGCCTGATTCTAGAAGCCAGGCTCTTTGCTTCCATTTCTAAATGCCATTGACCTAACACATTCATAACAAAATGGCTTTTGAAGGATAATTCAAGACTTTTTTTTTTTGATGGCGATATTCTACAAAGTAAGCCCTTTTAAAGGAATTTAACAAATTCTAAGCTAGATTAAGAGTCCCTAGGTGGTGCAAATGGTTTATGACGGTTAATACATTTGGCTTCTAACTGAAAGGTTAGAGGTTTAAGTCCACCCAGAGGTACCTCCGAAAAAAGGCCTAGAGAACTACCCCGCAAAAATCAGCCATTAAAAAAACCTATGGAGCACAGCTCTACTCTAATACACATGGAGTCAGCCATGACGTTCTACTTCTAAAAGGTCACAGCCTTGAAAACACTATGTAGCAGTTCTGCTCTGTTCACATGGGTTGGAACCACCTCAACAGCAGCCACGGCCACCACCCACAGGAGTATATAAACTCTCCAGGTTCCCTCTCATTCGTAATTCTGCAGTAGGATAAACTGGCTGTAGGGATGGAAGAGCAAGGGAGTCTCGAGGGCCCAGGGCCCAAGCAGGAGGAGTTAGGAGAGCATGTGGTCTGCACCCTCTACCACCATCAATGGCCAAAAGAAAAAGATTCCTCTAGAGGCTCCATGAAACAGTACAAATACTGGTTGTCCCTATTTTAAGGATTCTAGAGATGGTCAGATTTTGAACCCTGCCATCAGACTAGTTTCCTATAGAAAAATTATCCTCCTTCCCTCAAAGAGCCTTCATGCCCCTAATGTACTTGACTTTAAACCCTTCCTGGTTCCTCTGGCTTAGAGCTTTACGCACTGCTGCAGCAACAGTAGGGTGTCTTCCTGAAGTCAGCAGAAGCAGTTCAATATGCTGGATGCGAGCCTGCAAGCTGGCAGAGTGCCTTCTCCTCTGCCAGGGTTGGGAGAGGCTGAGGGAAGGGGTTGCCTACACAGAGACCAAAACTTAGGGGATCCCATAATCGCTGACAGAAGACCAAACCTCTAAAACTCCACTTAACCAATGTCCTTCAGCTCAAACTTGAACATATCTTGGGCAGCATACAATGAAAGAAGGGTCCCAGGAATGTGACACACACTTGTTTGACGATGGTCCTTGAACAGAACCCATCAGGTAATTTTCCATGGGTTTTATGTGGAGTAATGGTCGATGTGAGCTGTTATTCAATAAACAGGGGAAACAAAAGAGCCTTTCTGTGTGGTTATAAATCATTTTAATTAGGCGGCGTCCCGAACCACCATTAGCTGTTCTTGTTATTGCTCTAAATTGATTTCTTTTCCCACCTCTCATTTCATACTCCATTTTTAAGGGAAATGGTAGACTGTTGCTTACTTTGGGAAAGGAACAAAGCAGGGAAGTCAACCCAGCCCAGTGAAATACTCAAGCTCCTCCATTGCTCCTTTCAAGCCTTTCTCCTAATCTTCTTCAAAATAAATTGTTGCCACCTCAGTCCTCTCTGAGGTGACACAGTTTATACCCCTTTTGTAGAATTTATAACTTCTTTGCGATGGGCTTATTTGTATTCGCTGGTTTCTCTCACTGACTAGACCAAGTGTTGGCAAGCTATGGCCCATGGGCCAAGCCCGGCAGGCTGTCTGTTTTTGTACAGCCCACAAGCTAAGAATGGTTTTCTCATTTTTTAATGGTTGGGGGGAAAAAAGAAGAATATTTTGTGACATGCAAAAATTCTATAAAATTCAGATTTCAGTATCGAAAAATAAAGCTTTATTGGAATGCCTGTGTATGTATTGTTTGTGGCTGCTTTTGCGCTTGAAGAGCAGAGGTAAGTAGTTGCAACAGAGACACATGGCCCACAAAGCCTAAACATTTACTATCTGGCCCTTTACAGAAAAAGTTTGCCAACTCCTTGTGGACAGCAGTTGTGTCTCATTATTTCTCCAATTCCTCTTCCCTTATGCTGAAAACAAACCTTGCAAATACAAGAAATATGCTGCTTAAAGAGTATAGAATTTGGACTCAGGTGGCACCAAGTTTGACCTGAGATCTCTACTGAGTGATCACTTCCCCTTAAGCAAGTCAATTAACCTCTCTGAGTCTCAGTTTTCCCATCTGTAAAACGGGAATAAGTGTATCCACCTCATAGGGTCATTAGGATTTTTTAATGACTCGACGGCACTGGTTTTTTTTTTTTTTTTAATGTAGGTAAAATTGAAAGTACAATATCTGGCACATACTAAGCATTTAATAAACGGTGGTGGTTATTATGATTACTTGAGGAGGGAATATCTTCTCCTCATTACTTCTATTCTATTTCTACTGAGGGAAACACATTTTTAACCCACTCTTTTAAAAGTAAGAAGTAGGGAAGAAACACATCTTGCCTCACCTTACCTGTTCCTCCTTTGGAAAGGAGTGACTTAGCTGGGAAGGAGTTCAAGACACACAGCTCAGCCCAGTCACCTCCCTTCGAGATATGTTTTCCACAAGACACGCACCTTTTCTGTCACTCCAGAAGTAGCCTGATGGGGTGCTGGGTTGGGATGCAGGCTGAGCTGCCAGGCTGTCTGGCTGGGTGAGCTCAGTTCAGGGCAAGTGTGTGAAAAGAAGCTCACATGCTCAGCAGTCCAAATCCATGTTTTCCAATTCGGCTCCAATTGAAGTAGAGCCAATATTCTGATCCCCAGCTTTCCGATTCTCATGTCTATCTTTCAACTGGTTCAGGCTTCAAACCTCTTCCTCAGGGGAAGAGACGAGTGCTTTGCACTGCCCTCTACAACTCCAACAGGTGCTCCATAGAGTCTTACTAAATTGAACATATTTTCTGAAATATGATGCACTTGCATACAATGCAAACCAGTGCTTCCTTTGGTCAAAGTCAATATTCTCTCTGTCATTTCTATCTCAAACTTTCATTAACAATAATTTGTGAAAATAATTACCTGGCCAAAGTCCTATTAAGCAGAGGCAGAAATGTAAAGTGCTAAGCTAAATCAACCAAGGAGCTAGTGCTTGGAATCAAATTCCCTGGTTCCTAATTCTAAAACTACCATTAACAGCTGGATGACCTTAGGCAAATTCCTTTACTCTCTTCCTCATTTCCACCATCTTCAGAATGAAGATGATGGTGCCTACTTCCTATGACTGTTGTGAGAATAAAATAAGAAAATGTGTAGGAATCTCTCAGTACAGCGCCTGACGTACAGTAAGAGCTCAGTAAATGTCACCCAGCCCTATTGTAAGTTTTGGATCTCTGGGTATCACAGAGTTTTCTTTCTTAGAACAATAAATCTTCTTTAAAAAAATACTTCTAGAATAGCTACCAAAAATACTTCATCTAACTGTAAAGATCGAATCCCTGCCTACAAGACCACAAGCTCTGCCTTGCAATGATGAGGAAACAGGAATCTCAGGTTATCGTGTGGACACCCTGAGTTTGAGGAAGCCATAGGACAGCCAAAGGAAGATGTCAAATGAGCACAATAGACCTACTAGTGTGGAACTTGAAGAAATTTGGAACAGAGGAGTAAATTCTGGAAATCACCAACATGGACAGTATGTAAATCCGTGGAGATTGATGAGATTTTCTGAGCGTTTAAGGAGAAATGAAGGTGGTCCAGGATGATACTCTGAGAAACCCCAACATTTGGAGGTCATACTAAGGAGAAGAAACCCCAAAGAAGACTGAGAAGATAAAGAAGGAAGAAAGGAGGTAAATGAGGACAGAGTGGTGTCTCTGAAGCAAGAAAGGATGTGTTTCAAGAAGGAAAAAGTAATTGGCTGAAGTGCAGGTTAGGTAAGTTGAATGCCAGAATTTCCACTGACTTTTCACCCCACCCACTGCCCCAATTTCATGCCCAGCCACGCTGAACCTCTTTGGCCTCCCTGAACATACCGGGCTTTCTCTAGATTCTGGGCCTTTGTGGATGTAGTTCTGCCTGGAATAGTCTTTCTTCACCTACAGATCCAAGAAGTCTCCCTGAACAGCCTTCCACCAATTCCCCAGACCAAATAAGGTGTCCATGCCCTTATTGTGTGTTCACTTAGCACTCAAAACTCCTATTATTTCATTGTATCATAATTGCTTATTTAATTGTCTTTCTCCATCTCTAGGCTTGAGCTCCACCAGGGCAGGCACTATGCTTGTTCATTATTAGACCAACAGTGCCTATCACACTGCCCACTGCATGTTGGGTGTCATGGATGGAATTATGTCCCCCAAAAAATGGGTGTATCAACTTGGTTAGGCCATAATTCCCAGGATTATGCAGTTGTCCTCCATTTTATGACCGTAATATTATGTTGAGAGGGTTAGGGTGCAATTGTAACACCACCCTTACTCAGGACACCTTCCTGATCCAATGTAAAGGGAGTTTCCCTGGGGTGTGGCCTGCACTACCTTTTATCTCTCAAGAGATAAAAGGAAAGGGAAGCAAGCAGAGAGTTGGGGACCTCATACCACCAAGAAAGCAGCACCAGGAGCAGAGCGCGTCCTTTGGACACGGGGTCCCTGCATCTGAGAAGCTCCTTGACTAGGGAAAGATTAAGGACAAGGACCTTCCTCCAGAGCCGACAGAGAGAGAAAGCCTCCCCTGGAGCTGACGCCCTGAATTTGGACTTGTAACCTACTAGACTGTGAGAACATAAACTTCTCTTTGTTAAAGCCATCCATTTGTGGTATTTCTGTTATGGTAGCACTAGATGACTAAAACAGTGGGTATTCAGTAAATATTTCTAAACAAGATGCCTGGTGGGACCTATAAACAGAATACCCAAAATCACTCCTCAATCTCACCCTCTTCCTCCAGACCAAACAGGGTACTATCATGAACCAAGCCCACAAAGGAGGCTTACACATGTCATCTCAGTGGAAACTCTCCAAGGTAAGAGGCGATGTTGGGTTGACTTGATAAGTGGCTCAAGCTCAAAGAGCTGTGAAGAACAGAAGCTGGAATTCCAACCCACATTCGTCCAGCTTCAATGCTGTGCTCTAACAAATATTTCCCAGCTCCCTGGGATAATGGACGTCGCCTCTACTTTCTTTCCATCCATGGGAGAGCCTAACACAAAGCATGTAGAATAGATGACCAATACATGCAGTGATCACAAGCAGTCTCTGGAACCAAGCTGCCTGGTTTGAGTCTGGGTCCAGCTTTACCAGCCGAGGGACGGGTCAGGTCTGGTCAACAGCCTTCCCTGCCTCTTAGGGTGGTCATGAGGTTTAACTAGACAAACTTATGCAAAGTTCTTAGAATGTGATAAGAGCTAGTATCATTATTACATAGATTAAAATTTCATTTTCTGATTACAAATCTTATATATGTAAATTATAAAAATAACTGGAGAATGTTGTGCTAAGCACTTTCTACACATTTTTCATTTACAGAGGTGCTGTAGCACAAAAGCTAGAGTACATCTCTGGTGTAGATCATCTGGCCTACCAAAACCCCAAGCCAAACCCGTTGCCACAGAGTTGATTCTGATTCATAGCGACCATACAGGACAGAGTAGAATTGACTCATAGAGCTTCCAAGGAGCGTCTGGTGGCTTGGAACTGCCCACTCTTTGGTTAGCAGCCATAGCACTTAGCCACTATGCCACCAGGGCTTCCTCTGGCCCTACCGGGCAGTGAAAATGTAAAGAGAGAACTTAAAACAGCATCTGGTGCACAGTCAAGAAATGCTACGTGCTGTCGTCGTTGTTCTTGCTATTATTATCATTAAGGGTTCACAAGAGGCCCATGCTGTGAGGAGGCATTACAATGTGCATTTTACAGAGACAGTGGAAGGTTAAGCACCCAGACCACAGATACCAAGGAGTGAGAGGCACAACTGTAACTTGAATCCAGGTCTGTTTCACTGCAAAACTACCTTGCTCTTCCATGTCACTACACCTGGGTAAGAGCCTTTCACCAGTGCAAATCCATTCCCGAGACTGAGAACTCACCGTTCTGCTGCTTTTCTCCTGATGACTTCTCAGCTTTGGAATTTTTCCCTCGAGGGTTGTCACTTTTGCTTGTGCGTATTCCACTGACTTGATTCTTCGCTTCCCCAGGTGTCTTTTTCTCAGCTTTGCCTTCTTCAGCCTGGCTTTTGGCTTCCATTTCCTTTTGCTTCTCCTCTGCGGCCAGGCGAGCCTTTTCCTCTGCTTCCTTCTTGGCTTTCTCCTCTGCATCCATTGCAAGTTAGTAAAGGCGTAGAAAAAACAAAAAGAGGCCACGACATTAGGAGAATTGCTTCTTTGAAAAAAAAAAACAAAACACACAATTGTCTATACTGGGAAATGGTGCACTAGAATGACCCTAGGTGTTTACTGAGTGTTTCTGGCTTATTTTTGGTCAGTACAAGTCAGACTGGCATATTTACTTAGGAAATCAATAAAATAGGTTCATGGTGATAGCATTTTAAGGAGGGAGAAAGTCATAATAAGGATAATAATAATTAATAAATTAATATTGCAATTGACATTATTACTACTACTATTATTATCACTGGCAGCATCTGTTGAGTGTATCTTCTATGCCTGGTATTATGCTAAGTGCTTCCAAGAATTATTTACCGTCATCACCAAGACAACCTTAAGAGGTAGCTACTATTATTGTAACCTTGTTTTACAAATGTGAAAATCGAGGCTCAGAAAGGTTACAAACCTGGCCTAAGACCACACAGAAACCATTGGAGCTTTATGTAAGTTTACTTAAGACCTGGAGTTTAAACACAGACAACTGATTGAAAACCAAAAAGTCTGGGAAAATAACCACCACTAGAACAGCAGAGTTTCAGGTCACTGCTTGTGAATTTAGAGAGGAGGAGGATAGTTAAGCCTCACAAAAATGTGGTCTTCAGACTGACCACAAGATGAGAGGTAGCCTTTGGTTTGGACAGGTATCCTGGTCCAGGTCATTCCCCTTTAATGAGACGATGTCAACATTTTTTCCAACTCAGTTGATTGTGAAGGAGTCTGAGTCTGTGCTTAATAAAAACTACAGCATAATTGCATATGGTCAAGTATTTATGAAAATATTCATTCATTCATTTAATGAATACTTGAGTTCCTACAGTTCCAAACACGATTTTAGGCACAGGGGATAAGGCAGCAAACACAACGGACTGATGCAGAAGACAACAATTATGTTAAAAAAAAATCACTATGATAGTTTCAGATAGTGAAAAGTGCTTTGCAAAAGTAAAACAGAATATGAGGGAACACGATCAGCATGGGGGAGGGAAGTAAGATCAGATAAAGAGGTAAAGAAGACTTCTTTGAGAAGGTGACATCTGGACCAAATCCTGAGTGACCAAGAGTCAGTCATACAATAATCTGGGGAAAGAGTTTGAGGCAGAGGAAACAACAAACACAAAGGCAGAGAGGCAGGAATGAATTTGGTAAGTTCGAGGGACTTGGAGTTGTCCAGTATGGCTAAAGCAAAGTTGGCAAGGGGTTAATGACAGATGATGTGGATGGATGACCAAGGGCAGGCAGGGTTCAGATTGTGCAGGACCTTGAAGGCACTGGGTGGACCTGGGTTATAGGAAGTAGCACACATGGAAGAACACCTAACGGGAACCAATCTTCCTTAGTCTAGAGCCTCACACCGTATAGTAACCAATTCACTCAAAAGGCCTTCCATATTGGTCCATCATCAATCTCTATCGTGAAAAGCATTACTGTGTTTGTACCTAGGTGTGCTAAAAGTGCCATGCACCTCATTATCAGGTGTCCTCTTTATTGCCCTGTGTTATCAAAAAAGCTGGTATTTCTAGACAACGTGTTTGTTTTTAATCTAATGGACACCAAGGTGGTTATACATCTGATTATGCTTCCCTTTATTTTAGCTGCTAAAGAACACAAAGTCAAAATCTAGTCCAGGTTCACATGCTTATGAGGCTTTAAAAACCAGTCACTGTCAGTCGATTAGAACTCACGGAGACCCCATGTGTGTCAGAGTTGAACTGTGCTTCAGAAGGTTTTTAATGGCTGACTTTTCAGAAGTAGATCGCAGGCCTTTCTTCCAAGGCACCTCTGGAAGAACTCCAAACTTCAACCTTTTGTTTAGTATCTGGGTGTGTTAACTGTTTGTACCATTCAGGCTTTTGGGCATATATATTGTGGATTTCTATTACCCCTGGCTTCATTTTACTTCTCCTGCCCTATACTTGCTTGGCTCAAGTGTTCCCCTTATTATATTATGAATTTTTCATTTATCCATGACTTCATTGGTCCATCTATTCATTTAAACCAGTGCCCTGGCCTTACTGCAGACAAAGGCAACCTGGAGGGAGAGGGGGAGGAACAAGGATAGTTGAAATGCTCTCCAGGTTATTCTAACATGCAACTGGGGGTAGAAAGCACTGATTTAAGTTATAAATGTTTGCCTTTCAGTATTCAAGAGAAGAACTGATGCCTATGAATTATGGTGTTGGTGAAGAATACTGAATATACCATGGCCTGCCGGAAGAATGAATAAGTCTGTCTTGGAAGAAGTACAGCCAGAATGCACACTGGAAGCAAGGATGTTGAGACTGCGTCTCATGTGTTTTGGACATATTATCAGGAGGGACCAGTCCCTGGAGAAGGACATCATGCTTGGTAAAATAGAGGGTCAGTGACAAAGAGGAAGACCCTCAACAAGATGGCTGCAACAATGGGATCAAGCATAGAAACAATTGTGAGGATGGTATAGGACCAGGCAGCATTTTGTTCTGTTATACATGGGGTTTCTATGAGTTGGAACCAACTCAAAAGCACCTAACAACAAAAACAACAACTTTCAGGACACTTACTTCCCAATGGGACATATTTATAATTTATAGGTAAGGAAAGAAATTTCCTTACAAAACAACATTCAGATATAGTATGATATGTTTCCTGACTTCTACAGAAAGGTAGAACTAAGGAGTGAAAGGATGCCTTGCATAAGTTGATGGTGAGATGGCATTCTCAGTAGACTGTAGGGCCAAGAAAGCCCCTGGAATGTTCATATTAGCTCCTCTCATTCTTCTTTAGTGCTGTGAGGTCAAGGGCCAAATGTCATCTCCATCACTGAATTCTCAGTGCTTGGCATAGCACCTGATACATAGCAGGTGTTTGTGGAGTATTTGTTGATTAAATGTATGTACACATGGGTGTTATTTACCCTATTTGCCTAACCCACTGCCTGTGTGACCTTATTTGTACACATTCTATCTTCAGCGTAAAACACAGAAAGTATATAAACTCTAAAGCTGTATTCTGAAAGAGTTAATCACTGGACAGCTGTTACTTTTCCTTAACCACTAATAAATAAATAAAATAGATAATAAATAAAAAAGATGACTGTCCTTATTAAACGGAGAAGGAAACTGAGGCAAGGCAGAGACTCAGAGCCTAGCAGGAAGTGAGATAATTTATAAACCCCTCATCGAATCTCCACTTAATCTGTGACAAACTTTCAACATTCAGAAAAAATGTCCCCACACTGAAAGTAATTTTGATAAAAATCGAAGGTGTTAAACTCTGGTTTGCTACAAAAGAGCATGAAATATTATCTGAGCCAGAAAATTCAGTTGACAACTGCGTCAGACCAATTTTCCATGGGAAATCTAACAAAAAATAAAACCTGGGAGGGGGCGTGCATTTCAGAAGCAAATGTGTTTTTGCTCAACTGCAGCTGACATCAGGCAATTAATGTTTAAATTAATAAATGGTAGCCATTATGACATCATAATCAAGTCAGATAGGAGTCTTCCCCCTGTGCAATCCCTTTCTAATTATGTTCCAGCAGGTGGCTCCGCAAGGCTCTTCAACTTTGCTGCTCACCTTCTATCCCTGCCTCGTACCTTTGAAATAGCTGGTATTAGTATAATTATCTCTATGGAACCCAAATCGGTCCTACTTAAAGTAAGTAGACCAAAATGAACAGGCAGATAAGTAACAAAGAAGAAAATAAAAGAAAAGTTAGATCTTTTCCAGTTCGTTCAGATTCCATTATATTTCAGGGTAAAATTATTAGTATACATAAAATTTTCTACGATGAGAAAACGTAGGTACAAACACAGTTAATTTGTACGTGCTAATAGGTTCCAAAGATCGCATGTACAGAAAGAATGAGCTTTTCAGGTCCTAGATTTAACATCCTTGGCGCTCCTAACCTTCTATATTTGTAGAAAGCAAATGTCGCAGTTCAACTGTGTTTCCTTTTGCTTTCCAATTCTAACCGCGGGTAGTGATGTTGAGACAGGATTAGGCTGAAGCGGGGCCGGTTGGGGCCCCGGCACACAGGCCAGGAAAAGGTCAAATAGGACAGAGGGTCGAGTCAACAACCTGACCTATTGGCAGTGGTACAACCATAACCCACCTCCTGGAGATGAGAACAGAAGGCACAGGCCCTGTGGGGCGAAACGAACTGAACTGTTCTAGGATACTGCAAATAAACTGTCGATGTAGGTCTTGCAGGTCTCACAGGCACGGAGCATGTGCAAAAGAAGTAAGAGTGACCACTGTTTGACCTTCCCTGGCCTGCCAAAAGGGTGATGTGACAAAGGGAACCAGTGCGCCTGCGTCAAATCCCATAATGAGTCATGTCAAGGGGAGCCAAAGGACTTCCATCTTGAAGAAATCTTGCTTGTGCACCTGTATTTACATAACCCAACCCCTTCTCAGAAATCTCCATCCTCCCCTCCTACCCCCGAGAACCTCATGAATATACATGAAGACCCTTCCTTGTCGAAACATTTAAATACCTGGCTCTTAGGAAAATCAGGGAGATAGTCTCTCTGAAGGTTCTAGCCCTTACTCTCTCCTTTTGGTAGCTGCTGGCAAAATAAATTTGCTGTGTGAGTCCAGGCTGCCTCAATAGTCTTATTGGGCTGCGCAAATCCAGTTGGGTTCAACCAAGGTAGGAGCCCTCGGTAACAATGTGTCTAATTATGAAAACGGCCAAAAGCAAACGGTGAAGAGTTAAGGTAGAGCACAACCCTCATGGTCCATATATTACATTATTTGTGACTGAGAGCTTGTTCTTTTCCACATTAAATGTCTGTGCAGTCTTGAAAAAAATACATTGATTTCTTCATTTAATTTGTCGTCTCAAAAAATGACACTAGAATCTTGCTTAAAAATGGTATTGCATTTGTTAGCCCTTAACATAGTTTTCTGAAATGTCTATTTTACCTATAGAAAGAGAGAGACAGAGAGGCTGAAAACACCAACCAAAAAAACATATACATTTTGAATAATCAATTCTCAGTTATACAAAAGGACAACACGAAGGCACTTCTAGGAAGCTAAAGACTCAGGGAGTGTTCCTACAGGATGTTCCTGAAAATTTTCACTCAAAGAAGTACTCCAGCCAACAGAAAAATTCAATTAATATTAAAAACCGAAGAATGAGGAAAATAAATGCTAATGGTGTGTAAGGAAACCAGTAAAGCTTAGTGTTAAATAAAAATAATTGTTAAACTAGATTTGTAGCTTGATACAAATATTAAAAAATAATTGTTGAAGGATAAGGTGATTACGGAAACCCTGGTGGCGTAGTGGTTAAGTGCTATGGCTGCTGACCAAAGGATCAGCAGTTCGAATTTGCCAGGCGCTCCTTGGAAACTCTGTGAGGCAGTTCTACTCTGTCCTATAGGGTCACTACGAGTCAGAATCAACTCGATGGCACTGGGTTTGGTTTTATCAGGTGATTATAAAGGTAGCAATTTACTTATAACCTCCTAAATTTAAAATTCCATATAATTTCAATAAAAACTGGGTGATGATGAGGGAAGTAAAAATTCACTAAATTTTTCAGCATTTGTAAAAAAAGTGTCAATACATGCTATTCCATTATTTACATTGATCGAGATTTATAATTCAATAAGAAAACTTATAGGTAATATCTAAAACCAAATTGGAAAAACAAAACAAAACCCATTGGCTTCAAGTTGATTGCGACTCATAGAGACTCTATACGACAGAGTAGAACTGCCCCATAGGGTTTCCACGGAACAGCTGGTGGATTTGAACTGCCGACCTTTTGGTTAGCAGCCAAATGCTTAACCATTGTACCACCAGGGCTCTTAAGGTAATATCTAGTAGAATAAAAATAGGATGTATTGAAAAAGGCCATAAGCAAAGTTACAAGGCATACAACAAATTGGGGTGGGGAGGAAATTATGACGTATTTTGTCAACTAATGTCTTAGTTATCTAGTACTGCCGTAACAGAAATACCATAAGTGGATAGCTTTAACAAACAGAAATTTATTCTCTCACAGTTTTGGAGGCTACAAGTCTGAATTCAGGGTGCAACTCCAGGGGAAGTCTGTATCTTTCTAACGGCCCTGTGGGAAAGTCCTTGTCATCACTCCTCCCCTGGGTCTAGGAGTTTCTCAGCACAGGAACCCCAGGTCCAAAGGATATGCTCCGCTCCTGGCTCTCCTTTCTTAGTGACAAGACGTCCCTTCTTTCTCTGCTTGCTTCTCTCTTCTTTTATTTCTTCTAAGAGAAACAGTGATATAGGCCACACCCCAGCGAAACGCCCCTTACATCGAATTAGGGCTGTGACCTGAGTAAGTGTTGCATTCCAACCTAATCCTCTTTAACATAACCATAACATAACCTAAATCTTGCCTCATTAATCACATTAACCACAGGCAAGGATTAGGATTTACGAGACATAGGACAATTACATCAGGTCACATAATGGAGGACAACACACAACACTAGGAATCATGGCCTAGTCATGTTGACACATATTTTGGAGGGACACAATTCAATCCATGACAACTAAAGAATTAACATCCTTAATATATAAATATAAATATATAAAGAATATATAAATTCTTAATATATAAAGAATTCTTATGGATCAATAACAAAAAATAAATTTCCTAATATGAATAATAAGGGGGGAATATGATTCCAAAACCAAAACCAACCCCACCGCTGTTGAGTCGATTCTGACTCATAGTGACCCTATAGGACAGAGTAGAACTGCCCCATAGAGCTTTCAAGGAGCGCCTGGCAGATTCGAACTGCCGACCTCTTGGTTAGCAGCTGTAGCACTTAACCACTACACCACCAGGGTTTCCGGAAATATGATTAGGGAAACACAAAAGGAAATACATATGAAATTTGCCATAAAATACTATATTCACATATAATACCAGCAAAGATGAAAAAGAATCACGATAACCCATGTTGACGTAAGCATAGGGAAATAGGTACTCTCATTATACACACTTCTACTTGGAGATAAAATTGATTAAAAAAAAACTTCTTTGAGAGAAATCTGATAATATGTATCATGAGCCTTAACAATCTGTCTACTTTGACACAAGAATTCCACGTCTAGGAATTTATCCTTGTTAATCAGAAATAGGCTCAAAGATTTTTAAACTTGTATTCAAAACAGTGTTATATACAATTATAAAGAATTAGGAAGTTAAATGTGCAGTAATAGAAGAATAGTTAAATTATGGTAGTCCATACAATGTAGTCATTTAAACTAGATTTTCTAAGACTATTATTAACAGGATAAAATGCTCAAGATAGAAGTAGAAAAGCAGAGTACAAGACAATATTATACTATGATCTCAATTTAGGGGAAAATTTACTTGTACATATATGCATAGTAAAACAAAGTTAAAAAAATTATATCATAATTTTAATCACAGTTAAATCTGGCTGAAGAGATTATGAGTCATTTTTATTTTCTTCTTCATATATGTATTTTTTAATATTTGTAACCTAAATACATATTATTTCTCTACCAAAAAATAAAGGTTAAAAAATATATAATACTAAATGGAAATTAATCCATACTGATTAGACTTGCAAATTGCAACACCTATACATATTTGATTGAAAATAATGATTTTCAGCTCTGAGAGCTGTAAAGGATATTGATTTGATCTTTCCTAACAACTATGGGCTCTGATCTAACTAACTTTGTAAATCAGGTTGGTTAATAAAACCAAGACTTTAGGTCCAATTCCATTTCTGATCAGTTTAATAACTGATGTTTGAAGCAGCTTTCTTGAAACCAAGTTTTTCTGGTAACACAAAGCAGTGAGCAAACCCATGCATGGCAATCTAGTACAAACTGACCACCCATGGAAACACAGACGCCGCCTGGTCTGCTTATTAACACCAGTCAACAGCATTACTGGGAGGCTGGAAAAGTTACAAAATATTAGTTACAGGTTGGTATTTTTATCCCCAGCTTCTTAATGTCACATTCAAACCTCTAACCTTCTTTTCCAATTGATTTAAATAACAGCTACCACTTATCAGATACTAACCATGTGCAGGCTGTTCTCAGTGCTTTACATGTATTATTTCTATTATTTGCATCAACTCTGCGATGTGTATTATCACCTTCAAAATGGGGCCTCAGTGAACTCACCTGGATTTGCCCAAGAGCACAGTGAAAGCCGTGATTCAATTCTCTTTCCCCATTAACTGCCATTTGCACTTATAACCAAACTATCTACTCACAAAATATACACAACCTAGGCTCTGCCCTTGGGCCCATCTCCTTTCTCCTGGTTCCCCGTTTCTAACTACAACACCTCCTTCAGGACTCAATCGCCAGCATCCCTTGACTCCTGGCTACCCGATGCCTTCCTAAAAGCCTCAAGCAGGGTCAGGACAAGTCCTTCTATGCTTCCAAAATAGCTTAAATATATTTCAATCAGCATACCTAATATATCTTAAAGTTATTAGCAGCTTATTTACCTGTCCTTTTTAAAGGGCCAGTTTTCCCCTGGAAAAGAAACCCTCTCATGCTTCCTCAGATGGTGAGTTTTGGAAAGTAATTTTAGTAAGCCAGATAACTGCAAACAAATGATTTTGAAGCACATCTTTAAATTGTGCATTGTAGGGAATTGGATTTTCAAGTGTAACGAGTGTAATCGATTATGAGAGAGTGCTTCTTTTGAGATGATGCAGTGGCTGCCATGGTTGCTTGCAACACCTGCCAACAGGGAGAATTTTAATGTTTAAAGCATTTGAATGGACTATCAGAGGGTACACTTAAAATACTGGAGAGACATTAGCTCCCTCCGCAGCTCAGGGTACAACATCTGTCCCTAAATGATAAGGGTCCAGTTATGCCCTAAAAGCACCATAAATATAAACTCTTTGTCCCGATTGAAATGAGCAGCCACTTGGACAATATTTTGTGGGGGAGTCACAGTGGTTTGCCTGTGAATAATTTCAGTAGTTGGGGCCCTCCTACACTGAGAAGCAGAACCTTCATGTGTCCCAGACCAAGACTGCTAGAGCCTGCTCTTCCCTGTCTCTCCCATCCTTCTCGCTGGTGCTGATAATGGAAGGACAGAAATTTGGGGATAAAACACTCCTTGCCAGCTGAGGGCTGGTAAGTGCTGGTTGACAAGTACAAGCTTCTAATGATCTCCCAGTCTTGCTTTGAAAGAAACCCTATAGTAATGTCTACTGCCCCTCCTCCTCCACAAGACTGTGAACGTTGAGGATACGGGTGTCTGTCACTCATCTCTGTACCCTGGCGTGGAGCACAGACCCTGCATACAGTATGCACTTGGTAGATGTTAGCAAATATGACTGCTGTTGACGGCTCACCCCCACAAAGCCTACTGGGATCAGTTCCCCTCTCTCCATGTCCACGCCCCTCCCTGGAATCAGGCACCACAGCCCCATACCCCTTATTGCCTTTGTTACTTGTGGACATACTGCCTCTCTACCTATACTATAAAAACCTGTTGCCATCGAGTCAACTCATAGCGGCCCTATAGGACAAAGTAGAACTGCCCCATAGAGTTTCCAAGGAGCATATAGTATGATCATATAATATGTGCTGATCATATAGTACATGCTCAATAAACACAAATGCCTGTACAAACAAAGGAATCTCAGCCTCCCCGAAATGCATGTTCAGTCTTTTTCTGTTTATCGTACCAAGAGCAATGACGTTTCTGGTCTGAATTTTGATGATGTTTGCTTTACGGAATTTCTGTGTACCTACAAGTTACCTCCATCTCAGAAGATTAGTTCTGTGCTCTGAGCAAAGACTGAAGGGAAACTGTGAACGTGAAACCAAGATAAACATGTTTGCAAGGAAAGTAAAGCTCCTTATACCCCGACACAATACCGACTGCCTGGGATTCACGTAGGTCAAAGAGGGAAAGAAAAGCCTCATAGTTGTGCCATATGACACAGAATGAGAATGACAAGATGGTCTAGCTGAAACCAAGAAATAATAAAACACATTCCCTATAGACTCTTAGTACTAAGAAAAGGAGTTGAGTCACATAGCACAAAGGGTGTGGTGTCAGGAGGCTGGAGTTTTGCCTTGATTTTATCATGCACTGAGTGTTGGATGTGATTAAGATAAAAAATGGTAGGTCCTAGTGTTCAGCTGGGTTAGTGTTCAGCAATTTGAATCTGCATCCCAGGTAACTGTGCTTCATTTTCAACATCTGTAAATCAGGGATGGTAATTCCTTGTTTTAAGAATGGGTGTTGAGTGGGCTCAGACAGGTCTCCTCGAGTATTCTCCAGTAACACGTTACCTTTGGGCACCTTGGCCCTCCATCTCTCCCGGTTGATATGCACCACCTCGGTCCAAGTGGCTTTGAAACTCTTATAGTCGACAGAGATGACGGAATTGGTGATTGGCGCACTTCCTTCTGACCCAGAGCTCTTGACACCTGAACGCTTTGCATCTGACGAGGTGATGTTGTTCAAACTACAGGACGAAAAACATACCCAGTGTTTGGAAAATGTATGCAAATGAGCAAGCCCAAGAGAGTAGTAGTTGGTACTCATCAAGTTATTGCTGTGAAATTCCTAGGTCCTGAGGCTTGTAATTATCCTATTTTTCAGATGTGACAGGTAGGAAATTTTGTATCTTCAACAGGGGAAAAAAAAAACAAAAACATTTCAGCCTCATGAGTCCTAATATCCCTCGTATTTTTTCCCTGTCGACTGGTCTCTTCTCTTTCCCAATGTGATTAGAATCCCCTTCCATGATGCTATATACTCAGAAATTAATGAATATGAACTGGAACTTCTGCTTGGTTCCACCTACTTGCTTCCACACTGAACACTTATCCAATTTACCCAGTAATTTGATCGTTTCTTTCCAGATCCACCCTCCACAGCACTCAGGGTCTCTGCTGATTCCATTATCCTCAAGGTCATGGGAAGATGGAGAAGAACAGCTTGGAGGCTGGGAGAGCATGTCATAAAACAGAACTCTTTTTATATGAACACTATTTTATGCTTTAAACATGGACAACTTTGCAAATATTAGAAGGTGCTATCCTCCTGAAAAATTTTAAGGAACTATCTATCGTATGCTTACAGGTGGCAAAAGGAGTGACTGGCATGAATGCAAAGGCCCTGAATGACAACTAAGGCTGCCCAGACAGGCAGTACGTGTTTCAAACCAGTGCTTGAAGAGCTGCAGGGTGGGGGACTCGGGCAAGGCCTTTTGTTCTCCTTGTTAGCAGCCTTAACTGGGTCCACTCACCTTGAGAATTCCTGGGGTCCCACTGTCTTAAAGTTTCTCTTGCTTTACCCTCTTTCTATTCACTCCTTCTCCTCTGCCTTTTCATTCCATTTCTCTTCTTTCTCTTTTTATGACAAAGCTCAAGGTAAAATCAGTAGTCATCAAGTAGACTCTGATTTATGGCAACCCCGTGGGTCAGAGTAGAACCGAGCTTCATAGCATTTTTAATGGCAGATTTTTCAGAAGTAGATCACTAGGCCTTTCCATCCAGGTTGCTTCTGGGTGGACTTAAGCCTCCAACCTTTTGATTAGCAGCCGAGTGCGTTAGCTGTTTGCACCACCCGGAGATTCCTAGTACTAAGAGTAGTACTACTGATAAAGATGTAAGTATTTGCTTTACAGTAACTACCACTTCCTTGGGTTAGACTCTGTTCTGAGTGTTTTACATGTATTGAATAATTCATTCAATCTACCTAGCAACCTATGAGTATTATAATTTACATTTTCTCAGATGGGGAAATCAAAGCAACTTGCCCCAGGTTACACAGCTAATAAGTACTGAGGTCAGAACTTTGAACCCTGGCATTCTGATTCCATAGCTTGTATTCTGAATTATGAATATACACTTGATATAGTGATATTCTGACAGAAGATGATTTAAAACTTTCATATTTTTTTCTCTACTTCATTTTCTTTCTGAACCTGGAATTGAAAGTCAGTTCTACTTCTTGTGATAATTCCAATCAGTGGTACTGTCTTTCTGGAGTATTGGGAGCAAGGATCTAAGACTACCTGGGCACAGCAGGTAAAAGGGCTATGACTGATGTTGTCATTAGCAAGGCTAAGAAAGGATAGAGGCACCAGCATCAAGTATCTCCCCATCTGAACCTTGGTCACACCCCGCCCCACAGGCCAATCCTCTGAGAAAAGAAAGGAGGCAAACAGGACTCTCTTATAAATAGGAGGTCAGGCATAACATTATCATGAAATACCACTCCAGCCCTAACCGAAAGAAGAATTCTAACCTCATGGACAGGCCAACCTCGTCCCAGTATGCTGAGCTTTTCCACTGACCTCGAACGCCTCTGCCCTGTCCCGGCAGGTTGGGAAGTGTCCTCGATGACAGGGTTCACAATCTTCTCCGTCATGTCAGTAAGCACAGTGAAAGTGGGTTCCACAATGAAATCAATGAAGCCTGAAGAGAAACAGCAATGCTTCAGAGGAATTAAACATAACTTGGGCCTTTCCATATTTTTCAATGGGAACTGATGAGTCTTCTCTTTCTTTTAAAAATCATCTGAAGCACGAGGCATTTTTAGGGTAGCGAAACTAATCTTTAGGATACTATTATGGCCGATACATGGTATTATGCATTGGCCAAAACCCATAGGACTGTACAACCCAAAAAAAGACTCCTAATGTAAACAATGGACTTTAGTTAATAATAATGCATCAATATTGGTTTATCAATTATAACCAACGTACCACACTAATACCAAATATTAATCACTGGGGAAACTGTGTGCAGGACAGGAAGGGAGTGTATGGGAACTCCTTATACTTCCTGCTCAATTTTTCTGTAAACTTAAAACTGCTCTAAAAAAGGAAGTCTATTAAAAAAAAAAAAAGTCTTCCACATAGGGGCTCCAGGCCAGATTAGGAGAGGATGGGTCTTATTTATTTAATACAGTCCCTCATTAGAATATCATGAGTTGGTTCTATTTCTCCAATATAACTTTCCTTTTACTTTTCAGTAGATAGTTCAATAAAGTGCTTTAAAAATACATATTCAACACCCACTATGTGATAACACGATAGGAGCAGTGTAGAAGACTAAGTTGAATAATAGATCCCTGCCTTTATGTTAGCTTCGCATCCAGTCGAATCCTTAGTATCTCACAGGCCACCTCACTTGTCTGGCCCTCATCATTACTTCTCTATAATCCTTCAGGAGGAACCCAACTAGTTTCCTTTCCTCTGGTCTAACTCAAAATCCTCCAATTAATGTTCTACACTACTGTCCACATAGTGTTTATCATAACTGTTTAGTGCTGTTGTAGCATGAAAGCAGCTGTAGACAATATGAAAGTGGATGAACTTAGCTGTGTTTCAATAAAACTTTATTTACAAGAACAAGTGGTAGGCTAGAACTGGCCCATAGGTCATTGTTTTACCAATTTTTCAACCTTAGTTAAAATCCGTTAGATAAGCCTCGTTTCCTACAGAAAGTATAAGCATGTGCTGTTCTTAATAGAATATACAATCTGGGCCTGATTTTCTCACCAGACATGCCCCTTACTACACTCTACGACTCACCCACTGCTCTTGCCATAGCTTTTGCAATGTAACACTGTAGTTTGTTGATCATGTTAGGCTGTTTTAAATTTCCCCACTTTTATATGCTACTTCTCTTGCCTGAAAGACCCTTCCAACCACCTACTCCCTGCTTACAACTCAACTCAAACATTGCGTTCAACAAGGCTTTCTGGACTGCCTGGGTCTAACGGTCCACATATTCTGTCTTGTACCCCACTGTACCAAGTACAAAACTCTACCATAGCATTGTAACACTCTAATAGATTTTGTTTTCATAATGCCTTGCCTACTACCCAGTGCAGGCTTAATGCTCTCAAGAGCAGGTATCATGCCCTCAAGAGCAGGTATCATGTCTAATTTGTCTTTGTTTTATAGCATTCAACACCTAATACAGCCTTAATATATTATTATGAAAAGAGCACTAAAAATAGTATAAAAATCAATAAATCTTTGTAGAACTTATTTTTTGAATGATTTTAGACTCTTATGAGGCAGAGATCACTGATGACATTTAATTTATATATGGCACAGGTACCCTCTCCCATATCTAAGAATATGGGAGTGCGATGCACTTATATAGTGGTTATTAGCAATATAAAGGTTATCCTTTATTAAAAAAAAAAAAGCAATAAAAATTGAAAGAAAGAAAGAAAACGAAATAGGAGAAAGAGAGAATAAACACATTTAAAAGGAGTCATTCCTGGAAGTAGGGTTTTCTAGGAAGTGGGGCTGGTCTGGAAACAGGCTACAGGAAGCATAAATGAGGAGAAATGTTACACTGACTTCCAGTATTGAATGTGGAATGGAGAAGCTGAAGTAGAATGGGCTTCCTGACAATGACACTTGTCATCTTCTTGTAAACTTGAGGTCCCATTTTTTCTTGGCAGGGGATGATGGAGACACCAGAGTGTCAGTGTCTAATCTTGCCACGAACCAGCCACATTCCAGGGAGAAGGATGGGTAGAGTGGCTTCATCAACTCAACCAGCCAAAGCCATGAGCACAGCATGGCAGAATGGAGTCAGGTCCTGAGCCAAGGAATCACTGGTAACAGCTGAGCTTAGGTCTACAGACTTCTCCCTCTGTTTGATTTCTCCCTCCATCCAAAGGGCTGGCAAACACATACCTACTTGCGACTGAGCGACCATGGTTGACTTTCGATCACACAGAGGAGAAAAAGGCAGCCCCAACTCTGCTTCTCTGTCACCCTAGAAAAACAGGAGGTCATAGTAAATTAAGAGCAGTAGGCTGAACCACTCAAATTTTATTTAGTAGCTTCAGCTGCCATGCAGCCCACTGGTCTTCATTTTAATTATTTCAATTGCATTATGTAATAAGTCCTTATGGGTCCTGCACATCTGCATAAAAGACACAAGAGGCTGAATTCCCTCTGGGTCCAATCATTCCACCCAACTGCAAAGACACAGGCTGTTGTAAAGAAAGCCTCACTGAGCAGCAATAGATCCCCCGTGAAAAATAAGAAAAGCAACATGTCTTATGGTCTGGAGCCAACAGTGGAGTCAGAATTCCTATGTTTTATCAAACTGTCTGCATCAACCTGTGACCTTGCTCAAGCCAGTGAATTCCTCCCAGCTGTGGGCAGTGTCCAAGGCACAAATTCAAACTGGGCTGATTCAGGTTTATTCTCCTGGTGCTACCTAAAACCACACAGAGCTGGAGCAAGTGCTTCTGCGTTCTTAACTATGGGCTTCTGTTCATAATGAAAAGTGGATCAAGAAAAACCAGAGTAAATAATTGCTTGTGTTTATCAAGCTAGACAATGAAACTTCATTCTCTAGCCAGCATACTCTCAATCTCACCAAAAAGCATCACTATAATAAACAAACGCCATGGAAAGTCTAAATAATGGTGTTATTGTTGTATGTGCCATCAAGTCAATTTTCCACTCATAGTAACCCATGGGACAGAGTAGAACCTTCCCATAGGGTTTTCTAGTCTGCAGTATTTACAGGAACAGATTGCCAGGTTTTTTCCCACAAAGCTGCTAGATGGCTTCAATGTGATTTTTTTTAAAAAGCTCAATACTTCTGTCACACACAGAAAGGAATGGGAAAAATGTCACCCTTATAGAAATAAAGTTGTGCTGACTGATTTCACTTAGAAAGAACTGACTATGCTTGCATCCTGCTTCTCTTCTCCTATGTGCGTGATCATGGAATGTTATTTTTCCTCTCTAAGCTTCAGTTTTATGACGTGTAAAATGGGGCATAAAAATCCCTACCTCATAGGGTCATAATGAGTAAAAGAGAAAATATATGTAAAGTGCTTAGAATGCTCCATAAATAAAAAGAACAATTATCATTTCCCAATAGTTATGGCTAATGTTGGATAGGTTCCTCAGAAAAGTTAAACACAGAATTACAATATGATCTAATATTTCCACTCTTAGGTATATACCCAATAGAATTGAAAGCAGGACACTTGTACCCCAGTGTTCACTGCAGCATTTTCCACAATAACCAAAAGTTGGAAATGACCTAGGAGTGCATCAACAGATGAATGGATAAGCAAAATACGGTACACACATACAATGGAATACTACTCTGCCATAAAGGGAAATGAAGTCCTGACATATGCTACAACATGGATGAACCATAAAACATCATGCTGAGTAAAATGAGTCAGACATATAAGGACAAATACTGTATGATTCTACTTATATGAAAGATTTAGAACAGGCAAGTGTATAGAGAAGAAAGTTTATTAGTGGTTAACATGGTCGGGTGGGAGGAGGGGAAGAAGGGAACCCAGTGCTTCGGGGACACTGAACTTACATGAAGGGGATGGAAATACCTGGAAACGGATAATGGTGATGGCTGAGCAACATGATGAACGTAATTAATGTCACTGAATACGTGTAATGATTGTTGAAATGGCAAATATTTTGTTACATATATGCTTACCGCAACAATAATAAAAAAAAAAGATTTAGTGAATTTGCTATAGGGTCGCCATGAGTTGGAATTGACTCAACGGCACTGGTTTTTTTTTTTTTTTTTTATACACTTTGATTGTAATAAATAGCACCAATTAATAGTAAATAAAGATTGATAACAGCCTTAAACAGGCCTCGTTCAAGAACTGAATGCTTTTTCCTTCCAAGGCATGTTACCAAAGAGAAAGGATGTGAGCTCACACACATGTTTAACCTCTGTTGAAAGGACAGAAAAGGAATGGGGTCTGAAGAAGCTGAACAGTGGGTCACAGTGGGAGCTGGGGACATCTAAGGTTCTCAAGAATAGCCTTGAAGTGGCTCAGTGTCTTCTGCACCCCTTTCCTGCACCTATTAGGCACCCCATAGGACATAATGGCTGATTTGTTTCCACGTACTCCTTGCCGATGGCTGCTCCATCTCTCAAGTGGCATGGTAAAAGTGATTTACTCCTGAGCCATTTCTATCCTGGCAGAATGAAGAGAAAAAAAAGAGTACTTATAACACAAATTGGAGTTGTGGAACCTGGATAGTGTGAGTGGTTTGTGATCAGCTGCTAACCCAAAGGTTGGTGGTTCGAACTCATCTAGCAGCTCCATGGAAGAAAGGCCTGGCAAACTGCTTCCAAAAGATTACAGTCAAGAAAGCCTTCTGGAGCACTCCTTCTCTGTAACACATGGGGCCACCACGCGTCAGGGGTCTAACAACAACAACAATGAGATGGCTTAGTGGGACAGCTTAGCTAAAACAAACGAAAACCTTTTCCATTCCCTATGAGGCAGGGGTACAAGCTGATTTGTTGGTACATTTTAAAGGGAGGGGTTTGAGGAGAGACGGTGAACATTCTCTACTTTGACTATTGAAGCGTAAGCATTAGTTTGGATTTTATTACTAAAAACTATCTGCATGATATTAAATTTTTTCCAATCCTGTGGACTTGCCCGTGCCCATATCTATACATCATTTACATCTTTCAGACTGAATTGAGCAGAGCAGACGCAACCATAAAAAGCCTATTTTAATACAGTGGCCATCTTGAATTCCCCTTAGAGGGCAGATACACTTATAAATCGGAAAAAAATGTGCTGAAAGTAATAGGAGGGATATACTTCTACGAGTGAATCTAACTTGACTGACAACACAATACTGTATGACTCTATAGCTACAGGCCTTTGTGAAATTATTCATATCCCTTCCTCTTAACTGAAAAGGTCAACATTTTCAAAAAAAAGATGAAGCCTCGGGGGCACAAAGGATTTTTATTATTATTATTTAAGTGATCCATTTTTTTTTTCTTCCAGGACAACTCAGAAAAATAAATAACTATCATTCCTGTTTTAGGGGTTAAGATGACTTTCTCTGATAAAGTCACGTAGCTGGTAAATAGAAGGAACGTACTGAGTTTTTGTTGAATGAATGAAAAGATGAATTTGGTTATAAACACTCAAGTTCCTTTGGCCACTCAAGACATTTATGACAGGCAAGTTGGAAGGATCAATTAAGCAGTCAGCTGTTCAAATCCCCCTCCTTCTCCCTCCATTTCCTGTCCAAACAATGAAACTACAGTTCCCAGAATCCCTGGCAGCTAGTGCTAGATAAGAGAACAGGAAGGGAACAGATATATTTCTACCACAGTTCTGGCCTATCAAATCCCCTGTTCATAGTTCTCCACGTTTTTCCCCCTTATTCCTGGTTTCATTTGGAAAAGCACCTTGGAAACCACCTATAGATGGTAGATTCTGAGTCTAAAACCACTGCTTATTATCTCTTATTGAGATCCTCCTGCCAGTCAAGAATTCTTATTCTGTACTTTCATGAGTGGGTGATAAACCTCAATTTTATGTGTGTTGCTATACATTCTGGGGTTTGTTCATTACAGTAGCTATATGTATGCAGCAACTAATCAAGAAAAAAAGAGTTCTTTCTGTATTGGAAGTTCACAAGGCAGATAACATCTGTCAATGCAACAGCTATGAAAGCCTTTTAGGTAACATCTCAAGAGTCTCCTCAGGTGGAGGGAAGAAAAAGCAGATGTTTGAGGAGGCAACAAAAACAACCAGGCAACAAACTGCAGTGATACACACTCTTCTTTCCCAGGGGAAGAAATGACAAATGTGAAGCATAAGAAAATTATTGTGATTTTGGACTTAAGATAGCATAGTAAAGAAGTCTTTGCTATTATCTGTCCAAAATAAGGAGAATGAGAAACAGAAATGCAAATGTGAACACTAGAAGGTACCCGTAATCTCAAATCAAAACTATATGAGGAAGTGTTGCCAAATGCTGTGGATATCAGAGAAGGACAAGACAAGATGCTCAGAGGAGAGGCCAATGGCTGCATTTCTCAGGTAAAGTTTGAAGAATATAGCTCTCCAAAGCTCACCCAAATGGAAAAAAATACCCAGCATCCATTATTTAGTAAAGCAGGAAAGGGTGGTATGTGTTGGTGTAGGGAGCTACCCTGGGCCCTGAAAAGTAGCAGAGGAAGAGGAGTTGGCTCATAGGCATGCCAAGAGATTGGATGGAGGATAGAGACTGAATTGTGAGCAGCCCGACAGCTCAAGCCTACTGTTGCCTGGATAATCCCACTTAGTTTAGACCCCTGTTCTGGTTTCTTCTTGGCACAAATCTCCTGCAAATCGCTGGTCTAGAAAGAACTCATTTCACTCAACAATAGTAAATAATAATAATAAAATGAAGAAGAAGAAGCTGAAAAAAGAGGAGGAAGGAGAAGAAAAACAAGAACAACCAGCACAGAACCTATAAAAAGGCACCTTGAGGGTAACAGAAAAAAGAATAAAGAAACAGAAAAAGACAAACAGATAGGAACACTCACCAAGTGAATGACAATGATGGCCAAACATATTGTCATGAACTGGAAGAAATTCCTGAAGTTATCAAGAACAAAAGCTGGCAGAACTCAACAAAGACAGGGAAAATACAAATAACACAGAACATGACATAAAAGAAGATCGCACTGGAGACAGCACGGAAGAGAAAGGAAATGGAATCATGGCCAAAGTGTTAAAAAAAAAAAAAAATTATGAAGAGGCTGGAAGAATATATTTAATATTAGTCAACTTTGAATTCTGGGTAAAAAATTAAATGAGATAAAGAAGAATACTTTATAATGATAAAGGGCACAATAAATTATGAAGATCTACCAATTTTTACCAATTAGACTATGAATCAAATAACACAGGCTCAGCGTTCATGAAGCAAAAATTGCACTGCATAAAAATAGAAAATAATAGAAATCCCCTTAAGCTGATGATAGATCAATTTTTTAAATGGCATACAGAATGCTTGATAACATAATTAAAAATGCACCTGATGTTCTTGGAACTCTATATCTTCCTTGTAAGTAGAAAATAAATCTACTTTCCAAGGTCGTGAATATTCACAAAAGATGATTATATTGTAGGTGACAAACAAATTTCACAATAAATTCCAAACAATGAAAACATTCTTTCATCACATTTCAGTAAGCCACAAATTAATTACAAACCTAAAGAGCAAAGAAACCTATCACTGGAAAGTTATAAACAAAGAAACAAAACAAACACTTCTCTCTGAAGCAACTGTTGGGTAAAATTACAGAATACTAACAATGGTTGTGGGCACCCCACGTTCCAAAACCTATGAAATTTATGATAAGCAAATGGCCAACTCCTAACATTCCATTTATTAATATTAAATAGGCAAGAAAGAAAAGAAATGAATTGAGCATCCAACTTAGGGAGTTAGCAAAAGAGCAAAATAAACTCAAGCAGAAGAAAGGAACCGATTAAAATGGAAATACAAATGGAGGCATTATAAAACAAAAGAAAAACAATAAAAAAATCAAACTATTAGCTAATATCATAGAGAGATTACGAAGAAAACACAAATACATGAAAAAAGAAAGGGAAAGGAGGAAGTAAGGAAAGAGACAGAGGAAAATGAAAAGAATTTTAAGGGACTTGAAAAATATAACAACATACAGCAATACAAAGGAAATGAACCTCGAGGCTCTTACAACAAGATATATTTACCATGGAGGCAAATGTATACTTCAATAAAGTCAATATTTCATTCAAAAGCACCCTGAGGCAGTGGTTTGGATTTTGTAAAATGTGTTCATAAAACTGAAGATGTAACTTACTCCGTTAGCACAGCGTGGGCGGTCTGGTCCATTGGCGCCAAGGCTATGCCCTTATTTTGAAATACAACCCAACTTTCCAAATGTAATTTTTAAAAGACTCTATAGTCCCATTGAGATTTCTCCTTTGAACTTTCCAATTTAAAATCTATAGTTAAGTGCCGAGGCAACAATTCTCCTACATAAGTTACTTACTGTGGTTGATGGCATCTGGGTTAAAATACTAAGTCAATGAAAATAATTTACTGAATCATAATTACTAAAAAATAGTTCCAGTCCAGTGACTTAACATTCAGTTCCCAACAGGCAAGAAATTCAATATGATTATTTTCACATTGCCTGTAGCACATTTTTATTCAATTTGAGCATATGTATATGCAAACAAGGTTTCTTTTATGGGAGAAATGTTCACATACTTAATTTCTCATATTCACTCTCTCTTAATTAAAAAAAAAAAAGGGGGAATCACTTCAATACCTCAAACTTACTTGAGTTAGTTAGCTGTGATCTGTCATTTGGCCATGGACTATAGAGAGTGTTATTATAAAAGCAATATCGAAGAGCGCATATGATAAGGGGAATGAGGATTTGGAAAAAAATCCTCTCACTACTATTAGAAAACTAGCTTTTGGAAAAATGACTTGAAATAAGACCTTCATTAAGGATGAATTTGCCGTCGTCCTTGTATGTACAAAGCAGCCAAACCTGCACCTCTCCAGTGCCCTGAACACCGTTAAGTTCCCTTTGAGAACTAGTGTGTGATACCAAGTGACAGCAAGGAGAAAGGCCCGCATGCTGAGCAGGGCACCTGCTGGTGTGTTCATAGGAAGCCTAGGGGTGCGTGTGTGCTTGTGTTAACGTGTACCCATAGACAGAGTGAAGGAGACGCACGGCATTTAGTGTTGGGAGAGCCTTAAGAACACATCTGGTACACCTTTTTCCCAAATCCCCTTCCCACCAGCCCCCAAAAATAAATCACGAATAAGAACATAGCGTCCTGAGGGGTGACTTGTAGTCCCAGGCTACAAACTAGTTGAAGTAAAAACTCCAGCCGATGGCCTTCTGGTCTTTAATATGCTGTTAACTCCAGCTCTACTTCATTGCCAGATACTGCATACAGCTTCGGGGGAGAAAAGGGGCAGGGGATAGACAGATACTTCTTACAATTTCTCCATTCAAACCAGAATCACACATTAATTGGCTCCCAAAAATCTGAGTAACCAGTGAAAGAGAGTAACCAGACAGTTCACAAGATGAATTTGAAGTTGATGTTGGTAAGTGGTGTTTTATAGAATCTTAGAGGACTCTGAATATATACTGTGAACTTCCTTTGTTAAATTAATAAAAATATAATTTAAGTCTCACAGTCTCCTTGTCCTTTTGCCTTCAACCTCAGGGCCTCATGTTCCAAAGTAGATACTTTAACGGCAGCTCTCATGGAAATGAGGTGAGCACACAATCTCAGGGCCTCATGTTCCAAAGTAGATACTTTAACGGCAGCTCTCATGGAAATGAGGTGAGCACACATGCCTGAGCGTGGGGATACGTCAGTCTTGGTGCTGTACGTGTCTTGCCCTTTTTATGCCTCTAGTTCTATGCACTTTTTCATTTTGTTTAAATTTTAAAGTCATGCATACTTATTGGGGACCATGACTATTCTTGTAGCTCTGAGTCTCAGGTTGCAATAAGTTTAAAAATAATTGAAACAATAATTTCTAGAAATGTCGTGACCCCAGATTGCCACACCTGGCTTTGGAGTTTTCCAACATGGGCTTGTCTGCTGGAAAGAAACAGTCCCACCAATTATAATTGAGACATGAGTTAAAAATTAACACCTTAATCTCACAGGGTAAAGCCAAAGTGACCACCACTTTGTCAACCCATTTAAAAATATATATAAAAGGGCTCCTCGAATGGCATTTTAACAAAAAACTGCTACAGGGGAACGCTTTTTCTTTAAACAAAAATCCATAGCATAGTAAATGCCATAATGAGCTGAGAAGCAGAAATTAGGTAAGATTCAAGCATTATAAGACCAGGAAGCTGAAGAAGCTATAAAATTCTCCTCCCTACCCCCTCACAAAATTACTATAATCTCAATAGTGCTTATATCATAGCATTGCTGAAGTATAAAAATCAGACAATGTCTGATGATGACTAACTGGATAGTACAGTAACAAGTTACCTGTCTGAAGAACTCTTCCAGAAGTGACATTGTCCAGCGATGATGGAGGTCCCATGCTTTTGCCGGATGGCTAATATCTGCTGTGTGCAGCATCAGGGATAAGGCTTTTGGCTTCTCAATTCTGTAAACCCAAAGGAACCAACACATGATGATTGAACTCTTCAGAATCTCGGGAAGATTTGGAAAAAAACAAAAAAACAGTATTTTTTAAGCCTTTTCTCATTGTCCCGTCTCAAACCCCACTCCAACTGAAATCAAAAGGACAAAGTGAATCGAAGAGTTGGTATCTTCTTTTTATTTGTTATTTTGCATTGATTGGACCTTTGAGAACTTAGTTTTCCAATGGGAAATATTTTAAATTCTAATTGGAGCAAACTGTTACTTACTGGCCCTGATAAGAACATACCTAATTGTGATATGCAGTTCTCTTGCCTTCTCCTCTGAACATCACCACTTTATGAGATTGCTCATTAAAGTTACGTTCAAGGAAATACCTCTTTAAAAGTTCAATGACATGGCCAATACCAGCTCAAATGCCTATAAACACACACGATGTCACAGCCACTCACGCTTCTGGCTGCTGCAGAGCAGTCTTCATTGCTTTGATTTGCTGGAAATGACAGGACATATCTGTGGCCATCACCATCTCAATGACCAAGGTCCGAAACTCCCTTTCAGGGACACCCCAGGAAGAAAAAAGGAAGGATGGAAAAGATGAAAAGTATAAATTAGTTCATTTTTTGTCACTTCTAATCAAAATCAATTATCTCTGACATTTCTAATCTATTTTGAGCTTTTTAAGTAGGCTTTTCATGAGGAATAAATGAAGGTTAAGGTTTAAGAAGATCATTTATTAGAAACGCTACATGTAGAATGCACATATTATTTGGAAAACTAACTCAACAAAATTCCAATGAAACTGAAAAGTATAAAGCATGCCCTTCTCAACTGACTCAAAGTTCTAAGGGACAATTTGAAAATGATCTTAAGAAGCAGGCTGATAATTCGTATTATATTTTTGGAATAGCTATGCTACTCCAAAAAAAAAAAAATCAACTATAAATTGAGTTTTATTCAATTCATCAGTTTGAACAGTTGAATACACTTTTGGAAACACCACCACAGTCAAGGTACAGAATATTCCCATCACCCTCTCAAACCCCTTGCAGTTCATCCCTCCCTCTGTCAGCACAGGACCAGGCAACCAGTGATCTTTGTTCTTCTGTCACTGTAACAGAGTTGGCATTCTCTAGAATGACACACACACATACAATAAAAAATGTGTTGGGCTTTCCTCATTCCGTATGACTTTTTGATTCATCTATGTCCTGGTTCATCAATGGTTCATTTGTTTTTATTGTTGAGTGGTATTCCACTGTATGAGCATAACACTATTTATTTATTCACCAGCTGATGGACATAGGGTTATTAGATTCTCGTTTTGGGCTACTATAAGGGGGCTATTTTTTTTTTTTTTATGAACATTAATATACAATTCTTTGTGTGGTCTTATGTTTTCATTTCTCTTGGGTGAATACCTAGGAGTTTATAGGCTGGTTTATAAGATAGTTGAGTGTTTATAAGAAACCACCAAACATTTTTCAAAATGGTTGTATTGTTTTACATTTCCACATACAGTGTACGAGTTTTCGTTTCTCCTCATCTCTGCCTACTTTTGGTATTGTCAGTCTTTACTTTCAGCCATCCTAATGGATGTGTAGTGGTGTCTCATTGTGGTTTTAATTGCGTTTCCCTGATGACTGGTGTTGTCAAGTTCCTTTTCATGTGCTTATAGGCCATGTTTATATCTTCTTTAAAGAAATGCCTGTATCAAACCTTTTTTATTTGTTAAAGTTGAAATGTTTGCCTTCTTATTATTGAGTTGTAAGAGTGCTTCATAGGTTCTCCATATAAATTCTATGTAAGATATGTATGCTGTGAATAATTTTTCTGGTCCAGTGGCTTTTTTTTTTTTTTTTTTTACAGCTTCTAAAGAGCAAAAAGTTTTTAATTCTCATAAAGCTCAGTTTGTCAATTTTGCTTAAAGCTTCATGGTTTTTGCATCCTATTTGACAGACTTCTGTCTATCCCAAGGATTTTACTATGTTTTCTTCTGGAAGTTTTATCATTTTAGCTTTTACCTTTAGGTCTATGATCAATTTTGAGTTAATTTTTGAGTATGGTATAAGGTAAGGGCAAACATTATTTTTTTCCCAAATGGGTATCCAGTTCTTCCAATATTATTTGCTGAAAAGATTTTTCTTCCTTTACTGAATTGCTTTGACACCTCTGTCATAAATCTACAGATGAATCAATTTTCGAACTCTCCATTCTGTTTCATGAATCTGTAGGTCTATTCTTTCACCAATAAAATACCTTCTTGATTACTGTAGTTTTATAGTATGTTTTAAAATCAGGTAGTAAGTCCTCTAGCCTCATTCTTTTTAAAAATTCTTTTGTTTGCATTTCTATATAATTTTTTTAATAATCTTAGCAATTTATAGCATAATTTTGCTGGGATTCTGATTTGGATTGTGTTGAATCTATAGCTAAATTTGGGAGCACTTGATATCTTAACAATACTGAGTCTTCCACTACATGAAGCAGAATCTCTCTCAATTTACTTAAATCCTCTTTAATTCACCAATGTTCTATAGTTTTTAGTGAACAGGTGTTAACATGTTTTTTTACAGCTACTCCTAAATATAGTATATTTTGTGTTATTGTAAAAGAATTTATTTTATTTCATTTTCCAATAGTTCGTTGCTATTTTATACCTTTTTTAAAAAACATTAACATTGTATCCTGCGACCTTGAAAAATTCATTATTAGTTCTGGAAGCTGTTTTACAGATTCTTAGGATTTTCTACTTAGTCAGGTCATCTGTTAATGTAGACTTTTACAGTGTTGATGAGAGTTGTCTTGTTCCCAGTCTTAGGGCAAAACATGCATGATTTTACAATTAAGTATGGTGTACGTTTTTCACAGGTGCCATTTTATCAAGTTGAAGAAGCTCCTGTTTCTATTTTTCTGAGAGTTTTTACCATGAATGAGTTGAATTTTGTTAAATGTTTTTATATATTGAAATGATCATACACATTTTTTTCCTTTTTTAACATGTTGAATTATATTAGAGCCAGTGGCACAGTGATTAAGAACTTGGCTGCTAACCACAAAGTCAGCAGTTTGAATTCATCAGCCATTCCTTGGGAACCCTATGGGGCAGTTCTACTCTGTCCTATAGGGTCGCTATGAGTCAGAATCGACTCAGTGGCAACGTTCTTTTTACAAAAATCATATTAATCAGTTTTTGAATGCTGAATTAACCTTCAATTCCTGGGATAAACCCAAATTGGTCACAATCTATCATCCTACCTATATATTGTTATATTCATTTTTGTTCATATTTTGTTAATAATTGTATAACTGTTCATGCGATGGTCTCCAATTTTCATTTTTCTGTAATGTTTTTGTCAGAGTGTGGTATCAGAGTTATGCCTCATAAAACAAACTGGAAAGTATTTCTTCCTCTTTATTTTCTAAATAAATTTGCATAAAGTTATTGTTATTTCTTCTTTGAATTTTTGATGGAGTTCACTAGTGAAACTATTTGAGACTAGAGATTTCTTGTCAGAAGATTTTTTATGACAGGTTCAGTTTTTCAATAGACATAGGATTAGTCAGATTTTTCTGGCTTTTTTCTTATTTAAATATTTTTAGGTTCCATTTTAATGTATCCATTGAATTTTTATCTATTATTAGCTATTATTGTTATTTTTTTAGTGGTTGCTCTGTGGACTACAATATACACCCTTATTTTTCACAGTATACTTAGGGTTAATATTGTGTCATGTTTAATCTTGATAACACAATACTGTAAAAATATTGCAACAGAATAGGCACATTTATTACAACTAGCCATCCTTTTTGTTGTCACATGTATTTCATCTTCTTATATTATAAACCCCATAAGATGTTGTAATTTTTGTTTTAAACAGTCATATGTTTTAAAGAAACTGAATAGCTTCTTGAATCTGTACAACTTTATCTTTCATCATTACTGGGGAAGTTTTCAACCATTGTTTCTTCAAATATTTTTCTGCCCCATTGTCTCTTTCTTTTTCTGGGACTCCAATAATCCTTATTATTACTAAAATATTGTCCCACATGTACCTGATTTTTTTTTTAATAATTTTTATTGTGCTTTAAGTGAAAGTTTACAAATCAAGTTAGTCTCTCACACAAAAACCCATATACACCTTGCTACACACTCCCAATTACTCTCCCCCTAATGAGACAGCACACTCTGTCTCTCCATTCTCTCTTTTCATGTCCATTCCGCAGCTTCTAACCCCCTCCACCCTCTCGTCTCCTCTCCAGGCAGGAGATGCCAACATAGTCTCAAGTGTCCACTTGATCCAAGAAGCTCACTCCTCACCAGCCTCCCTCTCCAACCCATTGTCCAGTCCAATCCACGTCTGAAGAGTTGGCTTTGGGAATGATTCCTGTCCTGGGCCAACAGAAGGTCTGGGGGCCATGACCACCGGGGTCCTTCTAGTCTCAGTCAGACCATTAAGTCTGGTCTTATGAGAATTTGGGGTCTGCATCCCACTACTCTCCTGCTCCCTCAGGGGTTTTCTGTTGTGTTCCCTGTCAGGGTGATTGTTTATCTTTTTAATCAATCTTTTTTCTCTTACTTCTTCAAACTGGATAACTTTTCTTAATCTATTTCAAGTTCATTGATTCTTCACTTTGATATTAAGCCTATCCAGTGAATTTTAAATTTAGATATTTCATTTTCAGTTTTAAAATTTCTATTCAATTCTTATTTATATTTTCTTTTTTTTTTTTTGATAATTTCTTTTTTCATTACAGGCGCATTTTCCTTTACCTTACCGAGCATATATATCATAAAAAAAATATATATCATAGCTGCTTTAAAAGACCTTGTCTGATAATTCTAACATTTGGGTTATCATGGGGCTTACATCTGATAATTGTTTTTTCTCCTGAAAATAAGTCACATTTCCTGTTCTTTGTATGTCATTTAAATTGCACCCTGAACATTAACAATGCTATGTTGTAGAGACTCTAAAAAACCCACTGCCATTGAGTCGATTCCAACTCTTAGCGACCGTACAGGACAGAGTAGAACTGCCTCATAGAGTTTCCAAGGAGTGCCTGGTGGATTTGAACTGCTAACCCTTAGGTTAGCAGCCGTAGCACTTACCCACTATGCCACCAGGGTTTCCGTAGAGACTCTAGGTTCTGTTACATTCCTCTGAAGAGTGTTCATGTTTCTGTTATCAGGCAATTGATTTGTTTAGACTCAAAAAGCAAGCTTTGCACAGCTTCAGTGAACAACAATCAGATCTCAGACTGCTTTCAGTGTACCACACAAATGCATGGTTCAGGAATCAGTCAGAGACTTTGGCAGAGTTTACAGACAGAATTTGAGTGTTTATTTGGCTCTCTTTCTTTTTTTGTACAGGTGTTTTTGTACATTTTCTATTGGTTCTCCCTTTTTTTAATTTAGTTTTTTCTTTTTTTTTGTATTGTACTTTAGGTGAAGGTTTACAGAACAAACTAGTTTCTCAGTTAGTACACACATTTGTTCTACAGCACTGGTTAACAACCCCACGACATGTCAACACTCTCCCTTCTCAACCCTGAGTTCCCTATTACCAGCTTTTCTGTCCCCTCCTGCCTTCTAGTCCCTGCCCCGGGGCTGTGCCCCTTTACTCTTGTTTTTTTCCATGGGGCCTGTTCAATCTTTGGCTGAAGAGTGAACCTCAGGAGTGACCTCATTACTGAGCTGAAAGTGTGTCTGGGGGCCATACTCTCAGGGTTTCTCCAGTCTCTGTTAGGCCAGTAAGTCTGGGCTTTCTTTTTGAGTTAGAATTTTGTTCTACATTTTTCTCCAGCTCTGTCTGGGACCCTATTGTGATCCCTGTCAGTGGCTCTCTTCTTTCTGGGTTCCACCTAAGTCTCCAATATCCCTGGTTATCCCAAGTTCTTTACCCTGATTCTACCAACCAGAAAGATGGTGAAGTTTGCTTATTTTATGTATTATTTATTTATTTTTTAGTTTTGGCTACCTAGTGCTGTTGCCTTGACTGAGTCTGACCTCAGGATAAAGTCACAAAAACATGAAACTCACCTCATCCTGTAACTTTCTCCAAATTCTGGCACCCTTTTAAAATCTGCCTGCTTTTTTTCACCCTCTAGAGCTCTCAAGGAATTGCTTTCTTTGTAGTTGATAGTTATTATTTGCAGGAATATTCGTTTATTAGTAGCCCATTTGGCCTGCTGAAAGTAGAACTCCATGATATCCCACTTTCAAATGTGTCTTAGGCTGGGTTCTCTAGAGAAGTAAAACCAGTGAAATACATATATATATACACACACATACACATACATATACACACACACACACACATATATATATATATATATATATATATATGCAAAGAGAGAGAAATTGAGATTTGTCTCAAGAAAATGCTCATGCAGTTATAGAGGCTGGCAAGTCCCTAGTCTATGGGTCAGGCATTAGGCTAGAGGCTTCTCCTGACTCATATAGCTGCAGGGGCTGATGAACCCAAGATCAGCAGGTTAGATGATAGGCTGCTAACTCACAGACTACTGATGCTGGTGAATTCCAAGACTGGAAGGCAATACAGCAGGTCACAGGCTCAAGTCTCAACAACTGGAGGTCAGATGATGAAATGCCAGATGCAGGACACAGAGTCAGCAAAAGCCAATGAATTTTGCCAGAAAGATTATACATATTGGATGCAGGCCACGCCTCTGAGGAAACTTCCCTTACAACTGATTGGCTGATCACATCAGATCCCATCATGGAGGTGATTATATTACATCACAAAATGGAGGATAATTATATCATTAGTTTCCAAATTACATCATTACATAACTCCCAAACCACTGAGAACCATGGCCCAGCCAAGTTGATACACAACCTTAAACACCACAGTCTACCACTTGTCAACTTGGCACCTGTATGCATCACCTTAAATCATACACAGTCTCTAAACAAAGACAATTACAAAGTCATACTTGCACCTTACATGATACAACTAGCATGAGTACAACCAAAAATGCACTAACACATTTACATCTTAGATTTTTAAGTGAAGAAAATAAAAATATTTGATATCCACATACAAAGAAGAAATACTCATAACAATTACAGTCCTCCTTTCTGCAACTGGTCACATGGTCTAAACTGGTATTTAGAACTACCTTCTTCCAATACCCATTCCGTATTCCCTTTGCCCTCAGCAAGTACTTCAGCTGGTCATTCTTTGCCTGGTGGGGTGACCCAAACATTAATTCCTGAGGGGCTGGGCCATTAGTAGTCATGTCGGAATTGGGTTGCTGTAGTTTTCCACTGACATTAATCACAAGGCTTGGTAGTACTAAGAGACGGCCTAAGGGATTTCCAGTCTTCCAGACATACTTTATCTCCATTATGTAATATCAATTCAATTTCCTCTTGATAATCAGGATCAATCACATCATCCAATACAGTAACTTCCTTCTTTGTCTGCTGATTCAGAGACATGAGGAGCCCAAAATTGCTGGGTGACATTCTTAACTTACAATTTAATGGAATCAGTGATATGTCTCCTGGAGGAACCATTCTTCCCTTTGGAAGTAAGACTTCTAGACCTATAGAGCACAGGGTCATGGAGACAGGAAGTAAAAAATTTTGTAAATGGGTAACTAGGAGTACTAGTGAATACTGCAACTTCGATTTCCATCCCTTGAATCCTGGACCCCTGAATTCTGGCTATGGGAGAAATAGCACTATATATTGGATGCTGGTTTAGAGTATATATACAGCCTCCTAGAGAACACTGCCCTAACCCTACAATGTACTGATACCTAGCTGGCACTGTAAACATGTCTTTAGAAGGCCAGTCCATCATTCTATCAAGCCAGCTGCTTCAAGATGTTGGAGAACATGGTCAGAACAGTGAATTCCACAAGCATGGGCTAATTGTCACAATTCATTTGCTGGGAAGTGAGTTCCTTGATCTGAGGTGATGCTGTATGGATTACCAGATGATGGATAAACCATTATGCAAGTCCACAGATGGTAGTTTTGGCAGAAACACTGAATGCAGCAAAGGCAATCTGTGTCTATTCCAGTAAGAACAAAATGTTGCCCCTTCCATGATAGAAGTGATCTAATATAATCAACCTGCCACCAGGTTTTGGCTGATCACCTCGAGGAATGGTGCCATACAGGTACTCAGTGTTGCTGGCAGATTGGGCATTCGGTAGTGGCTATAGAGAAGTCGGCCTTGGTGAGTGGAAGTCTGTGTTGCTGAGCCCATGAATAGCCTCCATTCCTGCCACCATGGCCACTTTGTTCATGAGCCAATTGGGCAATGAAGGGAGTGGCTGGGGAAAGAGGATGATCGGTTCCCACAGAACAAATCATCCTATCCACTTGATTGTTCAAATTCTCCTCTGCCGAGGTCACCCTTTGCTGAGCATTCACATGAGATACGAACATCTTCATTTCTTTCACCTATTCAGAGAGGTCCATCCACATACCTATTCCCCATACCTCCTTGTCACCAATTTTCCACTCATGTTCCTTCCAAGTCCCTGACCATCCAACCAAATCATATACTGAATGAAATCAGTATACAATCACATACCTGGCCATTTCTCCTTCCAAGCAAAATGAACAACCAGTTGCACTGCTCAAAGTTCTGCCCATTGGGAGAATTTCCCTTCACCACTGTCCTTCAAGGAGGTCCCAGAAAGGGGCTGTAGTGCTGCCACTGGCCACTTCTGAATGGTGCCTGCATATTGCACAGAACTATCTATAAACTAGGCACGAGTGTTCTCTTCCTCAGTCAACTGGTCATAAGAAACTCTCCGTGAGGTATACGTGCAGATTGGGAAAGAAGGTAATGTGACAAGAGTGGGCACTTGGGTTACTTCTTCATTCAACTTACTTGTGCTTTCAGGTCCTTTTTGGTCCCAATCTCATATATACCACTTCCATTTAATGGTGGAGTGCTGCTGTGCACATCCAACTTTATGACTCTGTGAGACAGACAACGCCGAGTTCATGATGGGCAGTTCAGGTGCAAGGTGACTTGGTGGGCCAGGGTGAAGTGTTCAGTCTCTATTAAGACCCAGTAAAAATGGTTTCTCAAATGGAGAGTAGTTCTATGCAGAGGATGGCAGGGTTTTGCTACAAAATTCTAAGTGTCTGTGCTGTGATTCACCAACAGGGGCCTGTCAAAGACTCCAAACAGCATCTCTATCTGCCATCAACACTTCAAGCACCATTGGATCAGGCAGCATATGACTCAAGTAGCAGAGTCACTTACACAGCAGCCTCAACCCATCGCAGAGACTTCTCGGCCTGGGCCCCACTCAAAACTAGCAGATTTTCAAGTCACTTGATAAACACGCTGGAGTAGCACAGTCAAATAAGGCATAAGTTACCTTTAAAATCCAAAGAGGCCCACCAGTTGTGGCAGGGGGCAGATACAATATCTTATCCTTCACTTAAGAAGTAATATCTTGACATGCCCCAAACTACTGGCCCCCTAGAAATTTCACTGAGGTAGAAGGCATCTGCGTTTTTGTCTGATTAATTTCCCATCCTCTAGTACACAAATGTCTTACCAATAAATCTACAGTCATTGATACGTCTTCCTTATTAAGTCCAATCAGCATAATGTCCTCAATGTAATGGACCAGTATGATATCTTATAGAAGGGAAAGGCAATCAAGGACCCTGCGGACTAAATTATGACATAGGGCTGGAGAGTTGATATGCCTCTGAGTTTGGACAGTGAAGGTGTACTTCTTGCCTTGCCAGCTGAAGGCAAACTGCTTCTAGTGTTCCTTAGAAAGTGGAATCAAGAAAAAGACACTGGCCAAATCAATAGCTGCATACCAGGAACCAGGAGATATATTAATTTGCTCAAGCAATGACACCACATCTGGAACAGCAGCTGCAATTGGAATCACCACCTGGTTAAGTTTATGATAATCCACTGCCATTCTCCAAGATCGATCTGTTTTTTGCACAGGCCAAACAGGCAAGTTGAATGGGCATGTGATGGGAATTACCACCCTACATCCTTCAAGTCCTTGATGGCGTTGTAATCTCTGCAATCCCTCCAGGTATGCAGTATTGTTTTTGGTTTACTATTTTCCTAGGTAGCGGAAGTTCTAGTAGTTTCTACTTAGCCTTTCCTACCATAATAGCCCTTACTCCACATGTCAGGGATCCAATGTGGGGGTTCTGCCAGTTGTTGAGTAAGTCTATTCCAATTATGCATTCTAGAACTGGGGAAATTACTACAGGATGGGTTCAGGGACCCACTGGATCCACTGTGAGATGGATATGAGCTAACACTCCACTAATAACCTGACCTCCACATGTCTCCACTCTGACTGGTGGGCCAAAGTGACATTTTGAGTCTCCTGGACTTACTGTCAATTCAGAACCAGTATCTAGTAATCCCCAAAAAGTCTGATTATTTCTTTTTCCCCAGTGAACTGTCACTCTCTTAAAGGCCTAGATCCTTTTGGGGAAGGCTGAGAGAAAGATTAACAGTATAAATTTTGGGCATTGTAGTGGGGTCCTTCCGCAAAGGGATCCAGCCTTCCCTTAATTCAAAGCATCGTGAGTCTATAAACTGGTTCAAGTCTGGCAATTGATTGAGAGGCCGTGACTGTCTATTTTGGTGAGTCCAGTTAGACTTTTGTTCACTTGACCTAGAATTCTTCCACTTGTACTTTCAAGTAAATATTTAGTAGATTATACTAACTCACTCCTAAGGTCCCTATTTTACTCCTAGGGACCCTATGACTAAGTAGCCAATGCTTTAAATCCATATGAGTCAGACTATTCTGATTATTGCTTTGACTCCACTGTCCATTACGGTAACCATGCCCACCTTGTCGATGGAGTGCCGCCACTTGGCCCCTACCACCAAGGGGTCCAATCAGCTCCATTGTAGTAAGGTGCCTTAATTCAGTTAGGACAGTTCCCACTGTCAAATCTGACTTCCATAAAATAGCAATCACAGCAGTCTTCAAGGATGCTGGCGCTCCATTCACAAATTTGTTTCTCACTGGTGTGGTAAAAGGTGTGTCCTCTGGGCATATTTGTAGGTCTATGGGTCTAACCTGATAAATCCACTCTAACATGCCAATTTCCCTAACCTTCGGATGTTTTCTTCCATAGTATACCAAGACAGGTCAGGTACTTCAATTTGATTTAGTATAGGCCACTGCATAATCCATGCTCCAGTGAATCAACCAAATAAACTATTAGATCCTTCCCTAACCTCTCAAGCTGAAACAATGAATGAAGAATCTGTGCTTAAAGGACCCATATCAACAGACTCAGACTGATTCAACTTTAGGTTCCTTGCACCATTATTCCACACACTTAAAAGCCATTCCTACACATATTCTTTAGGTTTCTGTCTACACATATTAGAAAAGTCAAGCAGTTCTTTTGGAGTTTGGCATACCTCCTTCTGGGTCACACTTTCTTTTTCACCTTTTAGGGTTCACTGGGACTTAAGTCTAGTAGTGGTTAAGTGGTTAAGTGCTACAGCTGCTAACCAAAAGGCTGGTAGTTCAAATCTACCAGGCGCACCTTGGAAACTCTATGGGGTGGTTTTATTCTGTCCTATAGGAAAAAAAAAAAAATTTTTTTTTTTTTATAGGATCGCTATGAGTTGTAATAGACTCAATGGCAATGGGTTTGGTTTTTTATGGGTTTTATAGGTCTAGAAGCAAAAATGGGTGGTGGAGATGTGTTCTGAGAACATTTAGCAAAGTCTTGTAAGGGCTCTGCCTCAGGTGATGCCCCAGGAAATGACTCAGATGCCTCCCTAGGCAATGACTCAGATGCTGCCCCAGGCAGTACCTCAGACAAATGCTCTTCAGACAGAGCTGGGTTAATCTTACCAGATGGGGGTTGAGAGGTTAATGGTTTTACTAGAGAGGGTAGCTTATTAGGCAAAGATAGAGTAATCTCTTCAGATGGGAGTGACAGGGCTGGTTCTGTTGGCAGGAATTATTCAACAGAATTTAGGGGTTCAGAGTCCCCATCTTCCTGATTATCTGCCCATATGTTCCCATCCCAAGTTTCAGGATCCCATTTGTTCCCAATCAGTGCCCTCATTTTAACATTAGACACCATTCAAGGTCGAGAATTCAACTGACGTTGTAATTCAGCCACTCTTACAATAGGATCCTGGGTTTGGTTTTCGGCAGTATCAGTTCTGTCACTATAAGAAATAAGGCTTTCTTTCAGGGCACAAAAGGCAACTTTGAGGTCATTTGTGCAGTGCTTGAGCTGTGATTCTGAAGCCCTGAGCTCATCTTTCTTACACCAATTTCTCTAGTGAAAATAGAATCAACCAACCAGTCTCCTTATACTGGTCATTCTGACAAAGCTGTAGAAAAACATCAAACATGTGATCACCCAGAGCCTCACTTCTCACCAACACTTGATCTATTGGTGGTGATATTTTGTATATTTCTATTACCACCTTACACCATGGATTAGCAGTACCCTCTTTACTACTGGAAACAAAGTCATCAACATCTTTAAGACTAACTAGACTTGAGAACCAATTTAGAAAACTCACACTTACAATTTTGTTTCTCTAGAACCACCCTAGCTACCAAATGTCTTAGGCTGAATTCTGTAGAGAAGCAAAACCAGTAAAGCAGATACTGAGAGAGATTTGTCTCAAGGAAATGGCTCACGCAGTTGTAGAGGCTGGCAAGTCCCAAGTCCATGGGTCAGGTATCAGGCTGGAAGCTTCTTCTTACTCACATAGCTGAAGGGGCTAAAGAACCCAAGATACGCAGGTCAGATGGCAGGCTCCTGGCTCACGGTCTACGGAGGCTGATGAGTCCAAGATCAGCAGGTAAGATGGCAGACTGACTCACTGGTTACAGAGGTGGATGAATCCCAAGATCATGAGGCAATATGGCAGGCCACTGGCTCAAGTCCAAGAACTGGAGGTCAGATGATGATGAGCCAGATACAGCATCCAGAGTGAGCAAAAGCCAGTGAGCTTTGCCAGAACATCTATATATATTGGATGCAGGCCACACCCCCAAGGAAACTCCCCTTACAACTGATGGGCGGATCACATCATAGGTGATTACATTATATCACAAAATGGAGGATGACTACATGATTACATAACTGCTAAATCACATCATTACATAACTGCCAAACCACTGAGAATCATGGCCCAGCCAAGTTGGCACACAACCTTAACCATCACAAAATGCAATAAATATCTGGTAACACATTTATTTACAAATATCCTAAAAAGTCTAAATCAATTTTGTTGGTCAATAAATAAGTACGTAAAATTGTTTTCTTAGAAAGACATCGGATACTAAACGTAAGTTATCTATGGGTTAATATGCTTAACTGAGAACTCTAAATAATAAATATTTTTATTTTATGATATAATACCAACATCTTGATGTACAGAATCTACAAATTAATAAAATATGGTAAAACAATAAAATATTTTAAAAGCTATCCTTGAATAAACACATAGAACACCAACTCTATGTAATTTAAATAATAGAATCATCAACTACAGTCTTTTAACATACAGAATCCCACAAAAACAAGGTGTAGAAACAAACCATAGCATTACAGGTCATAACTGAAATGAAGTTTCCACTAAATTGGACTATCCCAATTCCTGATACACTCCATGATTCTAACCGAATTATATTTCACTATCTCGTTGTTGTAATAAAGGGAATGCAGGATAAGAAAAGTATATGAAAACTAACATATAAACAGGTTTCACTAAACTGTACTTTCAAATGGCTCATTAGACTTTTTTTTACACTAAATTCACCAATATTTTGCTTAATCATTCCATTTTTTATTGTTGAATCATTCAGTTTTATAACGTTTTGATCATTCACAACTGGCACTTCACAAGTTCCCACCAATAACAATGGAGAACTAAAGATAAACAACCAGTATGGCTGCAGTCATGTGCTCCAGTGTGCTCCAGGAGATGCTGGGTTTAGATACTGCCTACTCCAGCTACAGTATAGTAGACTATAAGAGTGAATGTAGCTTATGATCATAATACAGTTGAAACACAAATAAACCTACTCCTCACTTATCGACTATCTCATTATACAATATTTCACATTTACTGCAATAGTAAAAAATCTAGTATCTGACTATTTTGCACATTAACAACGTACGTCTGCCAGTAATAAACACTGAGGTGTGAATCAGAGCAACACTGGCTCTGATGGTTAAGGTTATATGTCAAATTGTCCAGGCAGTTATGCAATGATGCAATTTGGCAGTTATGTAATGATGTAGTCATCCTCCATTTTGTGATCTGATGTGGTCATTCTCCATTTTTGTATAATGCCAATTTTAGCATAACAATCTGGTCATTGGAACCTAACCATGTTGGTAAGTAAGGTGCAGGTGTAATATAGTTAAATTTTGGGCAAAAACACAGTAGGTACAAAATCCACTACAAAAATATAGATAACTGAGGGAGTATATTTATGCTTCGAAATTAAATTAAGAGGCAATTATGCCAGTTTTGGAATACTTTACTTACTTGCCAGTAGACCAGGAATGTATGCTATCTAAACAAGCTCTCGTACAAATCCTTCAACACCATGATGCATCTAAATATGTGTGATGCTGTTCTCTGCCATATTCAAACTTTTCATTATATCTTTATAAACATTTAAACTGGATAAAATGTTTCTTTTTTCATGAAGATGTTCACTGATTAACTGAAATGCTCTGCATTTTCCAGATACTGGCTGAATCCATAATTTTCCAATAAAAATCCAAGCCAAATGCCCCCTGTGTTTTAACAAACTATAGCTGCATGGAAACTCCTAGCCACCTCTTACTAGAAACCAGTTTCTCAGATACGTTGTTTGATAAGGCTTATTTCTCTGAATCCTCGCATAATGGCTAGCACATATACAATAAACAGCGTGTCACTTATCTAAAATGTAAGCATTGTTTGAGTTATATGGATTCAGAGCTTCGTAAGGATTTAAATGATTTTGCCTATAAGTTTTGAAACATCTTGACCTATATATAAACCTACAATGATTTGCAGGCTTGCTAAATGCTTAGCATTTTAAAGGGATTGTCTCATTTATTATAATCCTAACACATTAAATAGTAGATCTTATTGTCTATTTTCTAGAAAAAAAAAAAGTTTTAAAGAGATTGAGTAATGTAACCAGTGTTATACAGATAGTAAGTAAATGAGTCCATATTCAAACCCAGGTGTCCCTGAATACAAAGCCACACAATGTGATTTAGGAAGCAGAATGAAGTACTAAGTATTGGTTTTGATTTGTTTTGTTTTTAAACATCAGAATAATTTCCTTAGCATATTTAGACAGATTTTTAAGAAGTCCAAATATATGATAAAAAACAAATATTATGTGGTAAAATTCAGATTTCAGAAGCTAAGATAAAATTAACACAAGTTTTCTACGGCACCATACAGCAAATGGTCCACCTACACTCGGACACCATCAGAAGTTGGTTTTCAAGTAGCTCAATTGGCATAACATAGCTAACAGAGAAAATATTCTACATTCTACTTTGGTGAGTAGCATTTGGGGTCTTAAAAGCTTGTGTGTGGCCATCTAAGATACTGCACTGGTCTCATCCCATCTAGAGCAAAGGAGAATGAAGAAAACCAAAGACAAAGAGGAAAGATTAGTCCAAAGGACTAATAGACTGCAACTACCACAGCCTCCAGCAGACTGAGTCCAGCATAATTAAATGGTGCCCTGCTACCACCACTGACTTCCCTGACAGGGATCACAATAGAGGGTCCCAGACAGAGCTAGAGAAAATTGTAGAACAAAATTCTCACTCACAAAAAGAAAAAAAAAGGCCAGGCTTACTGTTCTGACAGAGACTGGAGAAACCCCAAAAATATGGCCCCTGGACACCCTTAGAGCTCAGTAATGAAGTCCCTCCTGAGGTTTACCCTTCAGCCAAAGATTAGACAGGCCCATAAAACAAAATGCGACAAAATGGGCACTCCATCCCAGAAGCAAGGATGAGAAGGCAGGAGGAGACAGGAAAGCTGGTAATGGGGAACTGAAGGTCAAGAAGCGGAGTGTGTTGACACGTCGTGGGGTTGGCAACCAATGCCACAAAACAATAAGGAAAAAAAGGAACATGTGGGTTTTCATATATTCTTTCTTGAGAATTTTTAGCCCAATACTGGATTATTTGACCTAAACTGTTTTCATTTCCTGGTCCATTAGTAGAAAAGCAATGAGAAGATGGCCAAAAAAGTTTTTGGTACCTAATCATAACATTCTATAGCTTCTCTTTACATATATTTGAATATTTGTGGTAAGAAAAAGTATATAGAGAAAAAAGGAGCCCTGGTGGCACAGCAGTTAAAATGCTTGGCTGCTAACCAAAAGGTCAGTGGTTCAAACCCACCAACTGTTCCATGGGAGAAAGTTGTGGCAGTCTGCTTCTGTAAAGATTACAGCCTTGGAAACCCTATGGAGCAGTTCTACCCTGGCCTATAGGGTCGCTATGAGTTAATATCAACTCGACTGCAATGGGTTTGGTTTTGGGTTTTGGTTTACAGAAGAAAAATTGCATTAAAAATTTTAAGCAGAGTATTATTTCTTCAAAAGCAGCATCTTTTATCTACCCTTCTTAGTTTCTTCCCTGGCCTCCAGATCTCTCTCATCTCATCCTTACCTCCAGTCATCCTTTGAGAGGTTGATCAAAATATTCATTTCCTCATCTTCTTGTAGAAGACGATAGACTGCACTTAAATGGTGATTTTCCAGTACAGACCTATCGTTGTACAGAATGGCTGAATCAGATCTGCATGGAGAGCCAAGAAAAATTGTTTAGGATGCTAAACAACCAGGCTTTTTCGGGTAACTTTCCCCAGGCTCGCACGCACCACCTCTCTTTCCTGTGTATGGAAATTATCTTTGCCCCATGCTGTTTATATCAACCAAAAAGTTAAAACTAAAACTAACATTTCTTGACACAATGATCAATACATATATGTAGCATATTTTAATGTCAATATGTTAATGTGAAATACGTGACGTATTTCAGAATTCTCTGAAAGCTGTTTTATAACCAGATCTCATTTACCTGTACCAGTTACAAAGGTGATTTTTAAAAAAACGTGGGTAACATCAAACTTCCTTGTATTTTCTGGAACATCTTTAACTTTTGATTTTTATTTTATTCAATCGATTCATTTGTTCATTTATTTTAGCTGTACTTCTATGAACACATACCACCTGGTAGTAGCTTGATCTTAACATTTTGCCATGCAAAAGTCAGATACGAAAACTGACAGTAAAGAATATAAGGATCATGTAAGACAATTGTCAGTCACTTTCTCAAAGACCACTGTGCCACTAAACGTCACTAAGCACAGGGCTGTATAAGATTTTAGTGTCTTTAATTTAATGAAATATTATGAGAGCTTATTTTTTTCTCAACACGGAAACTGTGTTGCAGAGATGTAAAGTGACTCCTTAAAGCCCCACAGTGGGCACGTGGCAGGGCTGGGGTGAAGCTACGTCTGCCAGTTGGGCCACTGCTCCCCAAGATGACCTCCATCTGTCACTGGCCAAACTTTGGAATTTGTGTAGCATATCTTTAAAGTGTTAGGTTTAACACTCTGTCACTCAAAGAACAAAAAGGACATGATCACAAACTTAGTTTTCTGAACAAGGATCACATGAGCAAGATGCTTAGGATAAAATCTTATTAAAGAAGGCCATGTTTAAATTTCATTCCAAAGCAAGCTTAACCAAACCCCCTGGAATTATTCTACTTCTGCGGATATAATGGAGTCCCTGGGTGATGTAAAAAGGTAACACACTCAGTTGCTAACCGAGAGGTTGGAGGTTAAGGTCCACCCAAAAGCAACTTGGGAGAAAGGCCTGGTGATCTACTTCTAAAAAATCAACCACTGAAAACCCTGTGGAGCATGGCTCTGCTCTGACCCACGTGGGGTTGCCATGAGTTGACTCAACAGCAACTGGTCTGGATATAACACAAAAGCTGAAAATCCAGAGGTGAAAAGATCTGCTCTTCCATCTGTTGAGTAGGTCAGGCCCTAACTGATGTGTAGTTTGTGACAATGAGCTATTTTCCACCTCCTGTACTTAAGCTGTTTTTCTCTGGGTTGTGACTGCCTTTGATACTGGTCTCTAGCAAAGATCCATCTACAGCTCTTCCTACTCCTCAGTTCCTTCAGTAGGGCTATCACTGTGGTTCTCCGGCCTCAGAGCAATGATTCCACTCACAGATACACATTAAACAAGTTACTCCATGGAACTCCCTGTATTTACAGACCTTGGAACAGAACCACAAAAGGCTGCTTCCCAGCTGTTGGGACTATTCTATGTGAAGAGGTAAGAGGTGGGAACTGAAGGGAGCCCAGCTTAAGTCCTTTGGCTGGCTTCCATTCCACTGAAATCCTCCTTCTAAACAAGGATCAGATAGATGCCATTGTCTTCTTTCGTATAACCCATAATTAAGTGCTGGGTTCATTAAATACGTGTAGATTGATTTAATGAATTTAAACCTATTTAGGATACGGCTCTGCTTTTGCAAGTGAAATCCACAGTTATTTAGTGTTAAACTCCCACCTCTGCCTGCTACATTCTTTCCCTTTCCCTTACCATTTATCCCCAAACCCTAGCTTCTATTGATGTCAAGGCCCAATTTAATCCTACTGTCAGATTCCCTCCAGTTCCATATCATGGTCTTAGGAGAAGGTATGTTCTAAAGCCGGGAGAGGGTAGGTAAGCCTTCACGCTAATGAAAATCACCCGTGGCTGTTACTGCTCGCCTAGAACTCTATGCTGAGAAGAATATTAAGGCTAAATCCACAGCTTGGCAAGAAAAAGATACAAAATTAGTGATGTCTGTTACAGATCATGAGGTTTAGCGGGGAACGCCTGAACCCATATTTACCATCCCTGACAAAGGTTTGCATTTACTTAGCAGTTCGCTGGGAGGATGCACCAGTTGCCTGTGGTGGAAGTGGCCTGCCTGAGACAACCTAGCTTTCCAAACCCTGTGCCAGGGAGGGAAGTAAGCACTGGACAGAGATGAAGTCAAGGAGAATGAGAAGAGTGTCTCACCAGAACCCTAGAGATCAGAGAGTATAAAAAAGTTAAGAAGGCTTAATTCATGTTAATACCAACGCTCCAGTCATCGCCAATCTTCACTGATTTCATTTACCTATCTGGGCTTTTATGTAAGCTGCCCTGCATTCTCTTAGAAACAGGCTGAGTATGCATAACACATCAACAAACAAACAAACAGTTAGCACTAGAATAGAGGAGGAAAGGACACCCAGTTAGGTTTGAACAAAATATGATTAGAAGCAAATGACTTGAACAGCTAGAAGTGTTGATTGAAGTTGCCCAGACTGATCTCCTGTTTAAAGGCTCATTTGTTTCAAAAAGCTAGAACAGAGCAACCATGCAGAAGAAAGGTGACTAATACCTGACTTCTAAAATTCTATCCCTGCCCCCTCTTGCCTCTTCTCCAAACACGTCAACCTCCTCACCGAGTTTGAATGTGGAAATTGTTGGTGGTTCCGGTATGCTCGTAGTCATGGATGGCAGCTGAGAAGATGATAGCGAAGATCTCCAGCTCCGTCAGCCAGTTCTGAAAGGGAGATTACAGAGCAATCAGACAATCTGTCTCCAGTTTGCTGACAACACACCCACATCCCTGCCTTTCCGCCCCGCAGCTGGGAAGCTATTGCCAAAAAACAAGTTTTCTGACAGGCAAACTTTTTTTTCTTTGAAGAGTCTGGGGGGACACGTTATTTGAAGCAGCACGCCCAGCAAGGTTTAAAGAGCTAACTAGTAGTTCTATCTTTTTCAAGGAAAAAAGATCCTCAGTGGACCCTCTCCATATAAAGTTTCTAGGTAGACAAAGAAGGAAGAAAAAAAAAGAGAGTAAACATTTCAGCACAACAGTAACAATCAAGAGTAACAGAAAACCTAATGTCTGGTTATGGGAGGAACACCCACTAGAAGGTAGGTAGGGACAAATTGAGAAATAATACAGCCTTCTGCCATATGCACGCTGATGCTGGGAGGAGCCTGTCTGCATGCACACCACCAAAACCTGCTACAGGGCAGTAGTCCTCGAAGCGAGTGCCCTGGACCGGCAGCATTAGCAATCACCTGGGAGCTTGTTAGAAAGGCAATGCTAGGGCTCCCAATCCTTACTGAATGAGAAACTCTGGTAGAGGGACCCAGAAATTGGTATTTTAACAAGTCATCTAGGTGATTCTGATGCCCACTACAAAAAAGAGCCTGAGAATCACTGCCATGTTTGAAATTCCCTTAATTGACTTCCATTTAATGAACTCTGTGGATTCACTGATGCTTCCCATCCCTCTGTAAACCATACAGTCAAAACTCCTATCAGTCGTGACTCTAGAATACCCTTTGGGACCCTCTGCTCATTTTTGTTCCTAGTTGAGTTGATGCTTACAAGAGTCAGTGTGGTTTATTCCAATTCCTATATTGACAAGTTGCACCTGTTGTTATAATTCTGTAATTAAATACGACATAAACCAATAAAACAGGAGCACAAAAATGCAGCTTAAGTCCAATGCTTTGGACAGACACTAAAAGAATTTCTACCAAAACATGTGTGGTAACTGTGAAACAGCAGAAAAAATTATAAAAATTTAGAGAGATTCTGCACTCAGCTTGCTTTACTTTAAAGAAATGAAACCTGAAATCTTAGATGGGGTGGGGTTAATGTAAGACAAAATGAGCACCCAAATCAGCAGAATTCAGAGAAGAGGACTGAGATCTGAATTACAGATTAGTGAATAAAATACACTTAAAGGAGTTAAGTTCATACAAAATGGTTAAAATGAACATATGTTTTTATGATTCCTCACTTTAACCATTTTTCAGTCAATTACTAATTTTGATCCTCATCTAAAAACTTCCTGAGAATTAATGTCTTCTTGAAGATGAAGATGACTAAGGAAAAAATAAACCAACCACATACAATCTATGAAAAAAAAGGACTTTTTAGTTAGGGAAAGAATGAGCATAGAAATAACTCAGAAAAAATATACACACTTTTGAAAATGATTTATTGAAGAATCCAGCATGAAGTATAAAGAAACTCTACGGTATCCTCAATAATATGCCTCAAAAAACACAAACTGATGTATGAGGAGCAGAAGAACATACAGAGAAAACAGACTGAGAAGAAAAACCAGCAAAATGAGAGAAAAAGGGTTAAGTAAGATAGAAAAGACTGCAAGAAAACTAAAGTTGCCAAATCTGTACTGCCAAGAGCTTCATCACCAGGGTTCACACTTGCTGAGGACCTCCTATATGGCAGGTCCTATTCCAAGTGCTTTACATATACAAACCTATGTAATACCTGCAACCCCATAAAGGTAGTACTACTGTTACCCCCATTTTACAGATGAGGAAACTGAAGTCTGGAGAGGTTAAGTAACTTACCCAAGGTCACACAGCTAGTTGTGCAACAGTCATACAATATGACTCTAGAGTTCCCATTCATAATCTTTAAGTTATATTCACTTTCATGTGTTCATTAAACCTGGCATAATTATATAGCTATAATTTTATATATTTTTCATGACATTATCCACACACATTTACATACATACCTACATATTTTTAAATTATGGTAATATCTTCCTTCTCTGCCCCAGTACCCTGTCCCCACTCATTTCACCCTGACTCCCTCTACGCCCCATGTATATCTTTCTCCAAGCTCATGCAAAGCTAATTTAACATTTTTTGTTGTGCTCTAGGTGAAAGTTTACAGCTCAAGTTAATTTCTCATTAAAAAATTTATGCACATATTGTTTTGTGACATTGGTTGCAATCGCCACAATGTGACATAACATTTTAAATTAAGATTATGAATGGGATACAGTGAACCATCTAAACAAATCTGAGTCACTGATCACCAGCCCAGCCAGAAGAAAGTGTCTAAACAATTACATCTTTATAGTTTCTGCATTACAAGTATCGGTGAAACTTCCCTCCTTACCCAAATATACTAACAAGTGCCTATCTTAGGTATAACCTACCTCTGATAAATCAAAACAGCAAATGATTAAGCAAACACACAACAAAAAATAAAACCACAATCTTTATCATTTTAATACCCTGGTTTTTTTTTAACAAACCCCACGGATGCTTAGGATGGGATTTGCTGGTTTGAGGATAAGAAAAAGGTCGGGGAGGAGAAGGATGAGAAATAGCTTCACAGACAAAGGGCATTTAAAACATGCCTTGAAGGCTGGACAGAGCAAGAAATTAAGGTGGGCATTTTCCGGAGAATGAACAAAATGAGCGAGTCCCAGTGCCAAAAGCTTGGGGCACAGACAGGAGCGGGAGTCAAGGTTGATCAGGGCCCCATAACATCAGACTAAAAGCCTGGGTGAAGGATGTAAACAAGATTCAATAGGCAACGAAGTTCATCTGCACGAGAGTAATCTATTCAGCACACTCCTTTAAGAAGGGTATCTGGCCAGTAGCTGAGAAGGGAGAAATAGCAGTATTTTTAGACTGGAAAGTCATTATAGAATGTATAGACAATAGAAGGGAGAATCCACATGACCAGCAATTAGCAAGAAGAGGTTACAGTCAAGGAGAACAATGAATTAAAGATTACCCCAACACTCCGAGCCTCTTTGACAGACAGAACTGTGGGAGGTACTAGATGGCATCATTAATGGAAATAGAAGGTGGGAGGAGAATCGGGCTTCATATTTTAATATGGCACAGATATTTTAATATGGCACCAATGTCTTTACCTTTCCCAAGTTAATTGCTCTGAACTCATACAGTTTTGTGTCAATCCAGAGAAGTCAGAAATTTAAGTCCCATGTGAATTTATTACAGAATTATTGAACTGTGATATGGTACAAGTCCCAAGATCCTATCCATGTTTCTCTATCTACAAAAGAGGAGTGTCATGACTAATTCAATGACAAGTATGCTATGGCAACTGGTAAAGGTGGAGTTTGAATTTTGCTGTTGCCTACGAGGGGCAGACGGGGACTGGAGGCTTATAACAGACCAGAGGAAACCTGAGGAAAAGTACATAAGCAACTCCCCATTGTTAGAGAAGACGTTAGCAAGTTATAACTTTGGTATGTGAATGACAGAGTTTCTTTAGTAATCTCCTTCTACACCTATATTAGTTTTCTATTGCTGCTAAAACTAATCACTACAAACTTAGACGCTTAAAGAACAACACCTACTTATTAGCTCACAATTCTGTAGGCATATGTCCAGCACAGTATGGCTGGATTCTGTTCAGGGTCTCACAACGCTGAAATTAAGGTACTGGCAGAGCTGTGCTCCTTTCTGGATACCTGGAAAATATCTGCTTCCAGGATCACTCAGGATGTTGGCAGAATTCATTCCTTCTTTCATTTTCTATGTGGCCCTCTTCATCTTCAAGCCAGCAATGGCCAGTCAAGTCCTTCCAACGCTTCAAATCTCTAATGTCTTCCCCCATATCTCTTTACTTTTAAGGGCTCATAGGATTACATTGGGCCCACCCAGATAATACAGAATAATCTTCCTATTTTAAGGTTTATTCACGGCATTTACGAAGTACCTTTTGCCATGTAATACAGCATTAATGAATATAAATCCAGGGGCAAAGGCTATGGGGACCAAAAACCTGCTGATCAGAGCCCCTATTATAATTACTTAGCACTCTTCAATTAGGATGCCACCTTAATATCCCTAATGTTTCCCTGGGTGGTACAAATAATTAACGTGCCTGGCTGCTAACTGAAAGGTTAGAGGTTAGAGTCCACCCAGAGGCTCCTCGGAAGAAAGGCCCGGCAGTCTACTTCTAAAAGATCACAGGTATTGAAAACCCTGTGGAGCACAGTTCTACCCTGACACTCATGGGGTCACCAAGAGTTGGAGTCAACTCAACGGCAACTTGTTTCGTTTGTTTTTTAAAAATTATTTTCCTTACAAATATGATGCTATACCTGACAAAAAGAATAAGACACAGAGCTTCTTCCTCCTAAAGGGAAAAAAAAAAAAAAAAAACAGACAAAAGAAAAATTAATGGCAACTTGCCTGAAAAAAGCAATGAAAATGGCCAAGGTCTATACCTTTGGAGTTTGGACTCTTTTGACCTAAATCAAAAGCAGACTGGAGTTTGGTCGAATTAATATCTATTCAGTCAACAACTCTTCAATCTAATTCTCTTAAAGGACTTTCTCTTAGAAATAAGCCAAAAAAACAAACAAACAAAAAAAAACGACACACACCTGAAAGGATTCAAGCATACTCTAAGCACTTCAATTAGAGCAATGATGAGTAATGCAAACAGATTACAATGAGTAATACTGTTGATGTTGAAAACTAGACATCCTTTATCAACGGGATGTTTTGATTCCCTGTGTGCCTTACAGTTTATAGAACTGAAATGATTTAAAGCATTCTTCCCCTCTTGTTTTGTAACGAAAGGTTAGAGTAACAATGTGTTCTCCATTCATCAGCATGCTCCCCACTGTGTCTGTAAACTTGCAATGGAAGGAGTTTGTTTTGAACTGCATTTCCAAGGCAGAGTGGGTGGGAAGCACTTTCTAGATTTAAGAATTATTCTGAACATGACGTGAAGTGATAATGAAAATTCAGTGGCAAATGAGCTGATTTAAGCACAGTGTGCAGGCCATCAGGATCACTAGATGCTAAGGTGTAACTTTTACGTCAGTGACAACTGGCACTGGCATAAATGCTTAAGAGTTTGTCTTGAAGGCTGGAGCTATGTACAATTCACATTTGCATCCCCATAGTATGCTGTAAACAGTACACAGTAAACTAAATACATGCTGAGTAGATAAGCTCAGGGTACATGCTTCCATTCATTTTGATCCTCATCACAATACTTGGAAGAAAGTGCTCGTGAGGACGCTGAGGTGTAAAATATAAGGGGCTCTACGTTGCTGGAGGTGTTGTAGTAGCAACTCTAAATATTTAAATGCATAGCTTTAGAGGTCAGACAGACCTGGGACCAAATCCTGGCTCTGATATTTTATGTCTGTTGTTGTTAGCTGCTATTGAGTCACTCCCTGACTCATGGCGACCCCACCCACAAAAGAAGGAAATGTGGCCTGCTCCTACGCCACCCCCATGATCAGTTTTGAATTGCACCTTTGTGATCTATAGGATTTTCACTGGCTGATCTTTCAGCTGTAGATCACCAGGCCTTTCTTCCTAGTCTGCTACGTGTGAAAGCTACGCTGAAATCTGTTCAGCACCATAGCAACACGCAAGTCCCCAGTGATAGACATGTGATGGTTGCACATGAGGTTCATTGGCCAGGAATTAAATCCAGTCTCCTGCATGGAAGGTGAGAATTCTACCACTGAACCACCAACGCCCCCAACTTTATGTTTGGGTGATCTTAAACTCTAAAAACGAGGGCTCATTCTTCTTTAAGAATACTACTAATTTCAGTGGCATACACTGCTGGTGTAAGATCAACTTTCCCCTTTCCTTACTAACAATATCCTGATTTTGTTTGGAATGGCAATGTTTCCAGTCTTCCCTAAATTGTTGTTGTTATTGTTGTTAGGTGCCGTCAAGTCAGTTCTGACTCATAGCGACCCCATGCACAACAGAACGAAACACTGCCCGGTCCTGAGCCATCTTTAGAATCGTTGTTATGCTTGAGCTCATTGTTGCAGCCACTGTGTCAATCCATCTCATTGAGGGTCTTCCTCTTTTCCGCTGACCCTATACTGTGCCAAGCATGATGTCCTTCTCCAGAGACTGATCCCTCCTGACAACATGTCCAAAGTATGGAAGATGCAGTCTCGCCATCCTTGCTTCTAAGGAGCATTCTGGCTGTACTTCTTCCAAGACAGATTTGTTCGCTCTTTGGCAGTCCATGCTATATTCAATATTCTTCACCAACACCACAATTCAAAGGCATCAACTCTTCTTCAGTCTTCCTTATTCATTGTCCAGCTTTCACATGCATATGATGCGATTGAAAATACCATGGCTTGGGTCAGGCACACCTTAGTCTTTAAGGTGACATCTTTGTTCTTCAACACTTTGAAGAGGTCCTTTGCGGCAGATTTGCCCAATGCAATGCGTCTTTTGATTTCTCGACTGCTGCTTCCATGGCTGTTGATTGTGGATCCAAGTAAAATGAAATCCTTGACAACTTCAATCTTTTCTCCGTTTATCATGATGGTGCTCATTGGTCCAGTTGTGAGGATTTTTGTTTTCTTTATATTGAGGTGCAATCCATACTGAAGGCTGTCGTCTTTGATCTTCATCAGTACGTGCTTCAAGTCCTCTTCACTTTCAGAAGCAAGGTTGTGTCATCTGCATAAAGCAGGTTATTAATGAGTCTTCCTCCAATCCTGATGCCCTGTTCTTCTTCATATAGTCCAGCTTCTCGGATTCTTTGCTCAGCATACAGATTGAATAGGTATGGTGATAGGATACAACCCTGACGCACACCTTTCCTGACTTTAAACCAATCAGAATCCCCTTGTTCTGTCCAAACAACCACCACTTGATCTATGTAAAGGTTCCTCATGGGCATAATTAAGTGTTCTGGAATTCCCATTCTTCGCAATGTTATCCATAATTTGTTATGATCCACACAGTCGAATGCAGTGGAATGTGACACAGTTCTGTCTAATGAAATCTATGTAAGTTGCTGGCTTGGACAGAATAGTTCTTTAAAAGTGGGCAGGCTTATTTGTTTTGCACCTTTTTGTGCTTTGTCCTTTCCCTTATATTCCTACCTGAATGTGCAGAGGCACACTAGCCATTTTGGAAGCATAAGGACAAAAGCCACATGCTAAGGAGGCTGGGGAGGAAACTGAGAAGAAGCCCGTGGCTGATGGTATCATGGAGCCCCCACACCATGGCTCTCTGGGCAGACCCCTCAATGCAGAGGACACCCACACCACTGACCCATCTAACTCACTTTTTCATTTACTAATTTACTCCTACAACCAAAGATCACTGGAGTGAGGAGTGATGACTCAAAGCAGACAACTCAACTTCCGCTCAAGGAAAAAAAAATCCTTTGTTGTTTATTATCCACTGAGATCTTGGGATTGTTTGGTCCTGCAGCAAAACCTAGCCCACCCTGATGAATACACTCCAAGTGAAAGAAAACTTACAAGTCGGAAGTATCCTCCTACCAGTATGTGGCAGTATGTTGTTGTTAGGTGCTGTCCAGTTGGTTCCGACTCATGGCGACCCCACGTACAACAGAAGGAGACACTGCTTGGTCCTGTGACATCATCCGAATCGTTATTATGTTTGAGCCCATTTTTGCAGCCACTGTGTCAATCCATCTCATTGAAGGTCTTCCTCTTTTTCGGTAACTGTCTACCAACCATGATGTCCTTCTCCAGGGACTGGTCCCTCCTGTCCTCACATACTTCATGTCCAAAGTATGTGAGCTGAAGTCTTGCCATTCTTGCTTCTAAGAAGCATTCTGACTGTACTTCAAAGACAGATTTGTTTGTTCTTCTGCCAATCCATAGTATATTCACTATTCTTCACCAACACCTTAATTCAAAGGCGTGAACTCTTCTTTGGTCTTCCTTATTCATTTTACAGCTTTTGCATGCATGAGGTGATTGAAAACACCATGACTTGGGTCAGGTGTACCTTAGTCCTCAAAGCGACATCTTTGCTTTTTAACACTTTAAAGAGGTCTTTTGCAGCAGATTTGCCCAATGAAATGTGTTGTTTGATTTCTTGACTGCTGCTTCCATGGGCATTGATTGTGGATCAAAGTAAAATGAAATTCTTGACTAGTTCAATCTTTTCGCTGTTTATCATAATGTTGCTTACTGGTCTAGTTGTGAGGATTTTTGTTTTCTTTATGTTAAGGCGTAATCCATACTGAAGGCTGTAGTCTTCGATCTTCATCAATAAGTGCTTCAAGTCCTCTTCACTTTCAGCAAGCAAGTGAGGTGGTGTCGTCTGCATATTGCAGGTTGTTAATGAGTCTTCCTCCAATACTGATGCTGCATTCTTCTTCATATAGTTCAGCTTCTCAGATTATTTATATTATATATATATATTATATATATATACTCCATTATAAAAATTAAAAGGCTAACACAAATTTTAAAATGTTTTACATATATGACAAAGTGTTTTTAATCCTCATTATTACTGCTTAATAATAATAACTACCATTTACTGAATCTTTATTACATGTCAGGCACCAGGTAAACATTTTTAAAAAGAACCCCTAAAAATCTTTCAGCAAACTATTAAGCTCTCAAGGAGAATATGGATACGAATCATAAACAAAGAGAGAAAATAAAAGTGGCTAAAGCACATGAAGAAAATGTTTAATATTAACAGTATTAATGAAAAAAGTAAACACATGGGAACTCTATGGGAAAATATGTACAAGGAAGTTAATCAGAAATATTATTTATAATAATGAAACAATGCAAACGAACTGTTTAACCAATAAGATGACCCAATAATCAACTATCCAAATTTTTGACCACAATGAATTTATAATGAATTACTAGAGAAAGGATTATACAATTTATTGGGGAAAAAAAATAAGTCTATATATATTATCCTGACTGTGTACACACACACACACAGAGTCAGGATCATATTATATACATAGACTTATTTATCTTGTTTTTGCATCATTTGCATTGTTTCATTACTACAAATAATATTTCTGATTAGCTTCCTTGCACATAAATATTTTCCCATAAAATTTTCATGTGTTTACTTTTTTTATCCATATATATATGTGTGTGTTTGTGTGTGTATATATATATATATATATACACACACATATGTACATACATATGTATATATACATATATGGAGCCCTGGTGGCACAGTGGTTAAGACACTGGCTACTAACCAAAAGGTCGGCAGTTTGAATCCACCAGCTGCTCCTTAGAAACCCTATGGGGCAGTTCTACTCTGTCTGATAGGGTCGCTATGAGTTGGAATCAACAGCAATGGGGTTTGGTTTGGTTTTGGGTAGATAGATAGACAGACACACACACACACATATATATGTATATACACACATATGCACGTATGTATCTATATTTGTATATTTTCTAAAAAAAGCACATGATTTTTATTACTACATCTTCAATAGATATTTTGATATCTAGTAGAGTAAGAACTATTCCTCCACAGTATTCTTTTTCAAAACTCTTTTCTAATGTTGTACAATATTTAATTTACATGAAATTATTCATGCTTCATGTTAAATCCTATTGGTATTTTGATTGGTATTGCTTTGAATTTATAGATGAATCTGAGGAAAACATCCATGTAATACTGAGGCTTCCCATTAATAAGCACGATGCATTTCTTTATTAAACATTATTTCTGTGCCCTTAGATTTAGTTTAATAGATTTCTTCTTATCACTTTCAAAATTTTTATTAGGTAATTTATAGATTTTTACAACTGTTGTGAACATATGTTTTTCTATCACACTTGCTAATTAGCTCTTTCCAGCGTAAAAGACAGCTGTCTTATCTAGATCTAACTGAGGTATTTTATTAGCTTTAATAATTTGTAGTTATTAAATTATTTTCACATACTACTTTTAAATATTTTAGAAATTGTATCGCATTGGCTGAGACCTCTAGTAAAATGTTCAATCACGGTAGTAAATCGGGGAGCCCTGTTTTGCTCCATGTTTCAGTGGAACCACCGTTAAGTATGACATTTGCTGTACGTTTCTGGTAGGAAACTTTTATCCAGTTAAACAGATTCCCTTTGTAGCGTGTGTTTAAAAAAATAGCTTTTTAAGTAATATTTTTAAGAAATCAGCTTTATATCAAGGAAGAAATTAAAAATGTTAAGAGGTTTTGGGAAAATCTAACAAAGTTTTAATAAAAATTCCTAATTGCTGCACTTTCTTTATTAGGCAAGCAGAGTATTTAATTTATTCTTAAGCATCACAGCACTTCTGCAAGGGAGAATATTTTTCACCGTTTTAGAAATGAGGAAATCCTGTCTTAGAGATTTAAGCAATTTTTCATAGGTCACGAAATCTAATAAGTAATTAAGGAGGGATTTATATCCAACTATATCCACCTCCAAAGCACACACGCCTCCCACTGTATTCTATTTTTAATTCGGTGAGATATGAGACCAAGTCTTTCAGCATGTCCCAGCACGGAAGATAAAAAATGTGTACTGGGTTTATGGGCTAATTAATAGCTATACCCAAAGAATGTCTATCTTGATGTCAGTTCTGAAGGAGATTTTAAAGTAAAAAGTTATTCCACTGCCATTGAGTTGATTCTGACTCACAGGACCCCACAGGGTTTCCAAGGCTATAAATCTCTAAGGAAGCTGACTGCCACGTCTTTTTCCCACAGAGTTGGTTGCCGGTGGTTTTGAACCACTGATCATTCAGTTAGCAGTCTAACACTTTGGCCACTGTGCCACCAGGGCTCCTTAAAAAGTCACAGAGGCCTGTTTTTTTGTCACTAACGGCTATACTTAAAAAAACATATATTTAGACAGAAGCAAAGAAGGCAAAGTTGAACAGTTTAGCTAATGGAATAGATTACAGAACAGGGATCCAAAGCACAGCCATGTTGAGCCCAAACAACCAAGATAAATTTCAAATGGTTAGAAGTAAAATTTGACACAAGTTAAAACAAACAAACAAACAAATGCACATAAATGCCATGAAAATAACCATTGCTATTGTGTGCTATGGAATTGATTCCAACTGATAGCGACCCTATAGGACAGAGTAAAGGCGCCCCATGGGGTTTCCAAGGTTATAATCTTTATGGAAGCAGACTGCCGCATCTTTCTTCCACAGAGCAGCTGGTGGATTCGAACTGCTGACCTCTCAGTCAGCAGCCAAGAACTTAACCACTGTGCCAAAGCCTCCTTGAAAAATAACCATAGTCCCTATGGAAAAAACCAAGTGGTTTAAACCAAAAGCAAACCTTGTGTAACATGGTGGTGAAATACACTCAATGCAGTTTCAATATGTGTGAACCTCACTGTTGGTGATCATACTAAGAGGTTAACAGTGCCACTCTCCGTATCTAGAAACATATCTAGCTTTAGTTGAATTGGTTATAACCTAGCGAGGATGCAGGACACTTCCAGTTATTTATTTCTTCAAGTCCAGGCTGGAGAAAATTTCAGGGGCAACAGGGAGCCCCAAGGCTTTCCATGACCAGGATGGATGAGAACAGGAAGTATACAAAACAGTACACCTCCAGTGGGCTCTGCTTCAGTGGAAGAGGGACATCCTCTACTAAAAAAGGTACCATGGCGTCTCGTGTATCATCTAAACATTGTCTCTGTACTTACCGCCACTCCTGTCTTATAGAGGAGGTAATGTACAGTCTGTGTAACGTCGGCAGCATGCATCAGGTTGTGGTAAGGGTTTTTATGCTTGCTGTATCCCACTTCCAGAGCCTCTACAAAGGAGACAAGTGCAGAAATCGGGATCTGAAAAAGAGTAGCAAGGTTAATTCACTAGTGATTTACTAACTTTAAGTGAAAAGGCAAAAGTCTAAGGCACCCTCATTGCCCCCTTCTGGAGGCATAACATAGCCAATGAGGAAATTAAAACTTTCATTAAAAAAAAAAAAAAAAAAACCCATTGCCATGGAGTTGATTCTGACTCATAGTGACCCTACAGGACAGAATAGAACTGCCCCATAGAGTTTCCAAGGAGCACCTCCTGCATTTGAACTGCCAACCTTTTGGTTAGCAACCATAGCTCTTAACTGCTATGCCACCAGGGTTTCCAAACAAAATAAGGGGACCCTGAAAACATTTATTTTATTAGTTTTCTGAACCAATTTCACAGTTTAGGGTAAATTATCAAGTACAAGGCAGGTGGAAGAGGACAGAGTGTGTGTCCCAGGAGCTTATCAAACCCATTAGCAAGGAAGAATAATGAAAATGCTCTGGTAATATGTCATGAGATTCCATCCCAGGTTCTTCCTTGAGCATATTTTCCCAAATTTATCATTTGTGGATTTTTTTTTTTTTTTTAATTATGGCATTTTAGAAGTCAGAGATTAATACACTTTCATTTTTAAAAATAAAGATCCATTGAACCTGGGTTCCTTGGACTGTTCTTCAGAGATCTATGAAGCAGGGCTTCCAATAGGTTTGTTCTGGTTTGAATCCCTGCTAAGAATCTGCATTTCTAGCAAGTTCCCAGGAAGTTATACATAAGAATTAACCAGGGATCTTGTTAAAATCTAAGTTCTGACTCAGTATATCTGGGGTGGAAATGCAAATTCTCCACAGGGGTTCAAACCAAAATAAACCACTTAGAAGCCCTGCTATGAAGCCACTGAAATGCCAGGTAAAGGTGGGTGTACATGCATAGGGGTTTTGCTCTAAGAGAGGATCTCAACCCTCCACTGGATTCTCAAGCAAGTTTTTGATGTAAAACAAATTAAGGACCACTGACATAAAGTGAGTCCCTGAGTAGTGCAAACAGTTAACGTACTTGGCTGCTAACCAAAATGTTGTGGCTTTGAGTCCACTCAGAAGTACCTTGGAAGAAAGGCCTGGCAATCAACTTCCAAAAAACCAGCCATTAAAAACCCTCTGGTACAGTTCTACTCTGACACATGTGGGGTTGCACTGAGTCAGAACTGAGTTGACAGCAACTGGTCAGTTCGTTGGCCATAAAGTGTTTATGGTCATGTAAAATACATATTCCTAAGAAGAAGAAAGTAGGCAGCCTCACACTCCCCAATCTCAGAACCTACTATACAGCCGTGGTACTCAAAACAGCCTGGTAGTGGTACAATGACAGACACATAGACCAATGGAATGGAATTGAGAGCCCAGCTGGAAATCCATCCACCTGTGAACAGCTGATCTTTGACAAAGCGTCAAAGTTCATTAAATGGAGAAGAGAAACTCTCTTTAACAAATGATGCTGGGAAAACTGGATATCCATTTACGGAAAAACAAAATAAGATCCATATCTCATACCATACACAAAAACTAACTTAAAATGGATCAAACACCTAAATGTAAAACTTAAAACCATAAAGATGACTGCAGAAAAAATATGGACAACACTAAAGGTGCTAATATATAGCATACACAGAATATCCAACATAAGTTAAAATGTACAGATTCCAGAAGATAAACCAGATAACTGGGATCTCCTAAAAATTAAACACTTACACTTGTCAAAAGACTTCAGAAGAGTAAAAAGGGAACCTACAGACTGGGAAAAAATTTTTGGCTAAGACATATCCAACAAGGGTCTAAACTCTTAAACTTATAGAAAAATTCAACATTCAACAACAAAAAGACAAAGAACCCAATTAAAAAATGGGCAAAGTACATGAGCAGACACTTCACCAAAGAAGACATTCAGGCAGCTAAAAAACACATGAAGAGATGCTCACAATCATTAGCCGTTAGAGAGATGGCAAATCAAAACAACAATGACATACCATCTTACCTCAGCAATAATGGCACTGATCAAAAAAACAGAAAACAACAAATGCTGGCGAGGCCGTGGGGAGATTGGAATTCTTATACACTGCTGGTAGAAATGTAAGATGGTACAACCACTATGCGAAATGGTATGGTGCATCTTTAAAAAGCAAGAAATGGAAATACCATATGATCCAGCGATCCCATTTCTAGGAATATACCCTAGAGAAAAAAAGAGCTGTGACAAAAATAGACATATTCACACCCATATTCACTGAAGCATCATCCACAACATCAAAAAGATAGAAACAATCTAAGTGTCCATCAACGTATGAATGGATAAACTGTGGTACATATGGGATAATATGCAATGATAAAGAATAACACTGAATCTGCAAAATGTCTCATAACATGGGTGAATCTGGAGGACATTATGCTGAGTGAAAAAGTCAATCACAAAAAGACAAATATTGTATGAGACCTATATTATAAGCAGTCAAGAAAAGGTTTACACACAGAAAGAAACTTTTTTTGATGGTTACTAGGGACGGGAGCAATTTGTGTATCAACTATTGAATGGGAAACTAATTTGCTCTGTAAACCTTCACCTAAAAGACAATTAAAAAGAAAAAACATAATAATAACTAAAACAACAAAATAAAACTTTATCTCTCAAAGTTAAACATGATGTTTTACTAATGAATGAGAAAGTAAGCTGCCAATCTTAAGAAATTTATGTACAAAGAGAGAATTTTGAAAACAGATGTTGAAAATGTTCCCATTGTTATCTGATTTTGTTGTTGAATCAATGCAAATATGTCATTGGTTACTAACTCTTACGTGTGCACTTTAAAAGAACCATGATGTCCAGGGAAATCAATATGTTAGACAAAAAATGACCTGCATTTTCCAGAGGCTCATCCATCTACTAAGAGAAGCCCAAGTCATTGATATGACAGATGCTGGCAGATAAATATACAGGTTCCCTTGAGAACCTGGCCCGACCTCAAGAGCCTGTGATATTCCAAGACTGAGGGGGCTGAACACTGGAAAAGATGCACGCTCTCTTTTTAAAGTCGAAGAATTAATTTGAAGTATGAATGGCTGGGAAATACCAATGATCTATCACAGATGATAAGTGAGAGTATTTGTCTGAGTGAGCCAAGCGGCGGAAAAGGAAAGTCTGCAGACAGCAGGTGCTCACTCTGTCTCCATTACTGTCTCTCTGAAGGCGGTGGTCTATAGGACACAACATCATGCCAAGATGAAATCTGCAGGCAGAGCCCACGGGGGAGCTTGGCGATTTCAGGCTTCAGGTTGTACTTCTAGCAAGACTGGGCTCTAAATGGGCTTCTCCAGCCTCTCCCCTGCCAATTAGACCACCAGGCAAGTGGGTAATGAAGAGTACCCACCACCAAGGAGCTCTCCACAGCGGCTGTCCCAAGGATGTGTCCCAAGTCACCCAGCACAGTGTTCTGGTGATATGAGAAGGCATTTCTTGGTCTTGGCCCACAGGTCATACAAGGATGGGCAAATGTGTGCAGTTTATTTATTTTTTACGTGCTCTTAAATTGTGGCTGAGGAGAAGAAATGAAACCTGTGTCCTCGTCACTGACCTTGAAACGGCTGATCAGATCATAGCGCGTGAGTAATTCATAGAAAATGAATTTCAGTGCGTGGTCCCCGCTGGCGTCATTGAGGGAAAAGACATCAAAAGACCACTTGTCCACATCCTGCAGGACGAGGTTGGGAGAAAGAATGCCATTAGTCTACAGCTGCTCAGAGAGCTGTTAATCTCCCCACATTGGGGCTGGCCATGCCGTTCTTAGTCAAGACTTCACAGCCCAAGACCAAAACCCTAAAGCCCACCCATTCTCAAACTCTTTCCAACTTGGCAGTCCTACACAGCATTTACTGCTAAAATATTAACTAGTAGTAGCAGATGAATATACAGGTTCCCTGGAGAACCTGGCCCGACCTCAAGAGCCTGTGATATTCCAAGACTGAGGGGGCTGAACACTGGAAAAGATGCACGCTCTCTTTTTAAAGTCGAAGAATTAATTTGAAGTATGAATGGCTGGGAAATACCATTCAAATATCTAGTAGTAGTTAATATTTTAGCAGTAAATGCTGTGTATGAGTCTGAATCAATTTGACGGCACTGGGATTATCACTAAAACAATAATATAATAATAACACAATTTATTGAGCACCTATTGTATGCTAGGCATTGTGACTGGTGATAAATACGTAATTTATTCTGAAGACAATCCTAAACGGTAGTTATTATTAGTAACATTTTATAAATGAAAATATTGAAGAAAAAAAACACACATACAACCAAACCTGTTGCTGTCGAGTTGATTCTGACTCATGACAGAGTAGACCTACTCCTTTGGGTTTTCCTGGCTATAATCTTTACTGAAGCAGATCTCCAGGCCTCACTTCCACGGTGCTGCTAGGTGGGTTCAAACTGCCAACCTTTAGGTTAGCAGTCAATCGCAAAGAGCCTGCGCGACCCAGGAAACTGAAACATTACCTAACTTCCCTAAGACTAACCAAGGGTAAGTGGTAGGGATAAAACAGGAGCCTGAATGCAAACAGAGCCCTGGTGGTGTAGTGGTTAAGAGCTATGGCTGGTAACCAAAAGGCTGGCAGTTTGAATCCACCAGCTGCTGCTTGGAAACCCTCTGGGGCAGTTTTACCCTGTCCTATAGGGTTGCTATGAGTTGGAATCACAAAGTTTAACTGACATCTAAGTTCAGGCTCTTTCCATTATGCCCTTCAGATGCCACTGTTTAATTTCAAATATTTAATTAACTCCACATTAACCTATGGTGCTTTTCTCCTCTAACTTGACACTCTTTACTGACTTCCTCTTAGTCTAGAGTTGAGAATGCTAACTCATTTTAAAAGTGCCCAGAAACATGAAGCCTATAGTAAACAAAATAATGTGTCCCTTCAGTCTAAACTATTGAGACTGAAACCAAGGTAAACCTAGGAGAATGTATTCATATCATGGGACAGAAAAATGCTACCAGTTCTGGAGTCACTAATCTGGAGATCTACTCCTAAAATCTCTAAGTCACTTTACTGAAAAAAGTTTAAAAAAAAAAGCTAAACCAAACATACTCCTATACATCATTCTTGAAGTTCAAAGTCTTCTTTGTATGTAAATAAATAAAAACCCATTGCTGTCGAGCTGATTCTGACTCATAGTGACCCTATAGGACAGAGTAGAACTGTCCCATAGGGTTTCCAAGGCTGTAAATCTTTATGGAAGCAGACTGACACATCTTCCTCCCATGGAGTGGCTGGTGGATCCAAACTGCCAACCTTTTGGTTAGCAGCCGAGCTCGTAACCACTTAGCTACCAGGGCTCCTTGTTTATAAATAGCTACTCCAAAATGTATGTAAACATTGTCTGATGAGCCCCTGACCTTCATAACCAGCTACTTGTGGGTAAACAACGGTGTGTTTAAGCAATACAGTTAAAGCAATAGTCATTTGGTCTCTCATCATGCCAAGAGTCTTACTTTCTATAAAAAAAAAATTACTGACTTGAACAGACAGTAAGAATCCACTTTCGACCACATGGACTACAGGCAAGGCTTCAGATGGTTCCCAGCTAGAGACCTCGGCTTTCAGAACTACTGACAGGATTGGTTCTTGTCCAGTCCTTGCTGCATCCCGACCTAGACCATGCATTCCAATCCTGTCCCTCTCTAACACCCTAACCGTCAAATTCATTCAATGGCATCAAGGGTCTCTCTCACAAATGCCAGGCCACAGAAAAACTGATATTAGGAAAAACAAACTTTTCCAAAAGGGTTTCAATTTCAATTGAATTGTTTCCATTCACACTTGGTGGCAACTTCATCTCGGCCTTCCATTATAATGATTAAGAAGTAGCTAAGTTATTGAGCATATTTTCTGTGCCTGGCACAGTGCAAAGTGTTTACATACACTCACAAAACTTCACAACTCCAGAAATAGGTGTTGTCGGATGCTGTAGAATCAATTTCAACTTACAGCAACCCTATACGACACAGTAGAACTGTGCCATAGGGTTTCCTAGGTTGTAATTATGGGAGCAGATCACCACGTCTTTTCTCCTGAGGAGTCGCTGCTGGGTTCGAACCACGGGCCTTTTGGTTAGCAGCTGAGCGCTTAACCATTGTACCACCAGGGCACCTTAGATTTTACAGATATTCTCCAATTTTACAGATGGCAAATTCAGAGAGATGAAATGAAGGGTCTAATTCCATAAGGTAGCAGAACCAGATAAGAGTCCCACTGATACCCTCTACTGATCTCATGGATGGCAGTTTACATGGTAAACTCAATGAACATATGAATATATACTGTGGCCGAGGCCTCATTCCCCCCAGTATCCCACTAGGGCCCGGGGCATAGACCCTGGGGCAATTTAAGATTAACCCAAGACTTAAAGCTTCACATTGGTCACTACAAATTGGCATTGTCAATGAGCCTAAGCCCTTGTCTGACCATGCGCCAGCCCTAAGGAAAAGTCCATTGACAACTAAATAGGTTGGAACACTTTGTCATATCTGACGATCTTTAATCCTAGTCTCCAGAATGAGTAAAAAAAGAGAAAAGTTCTTTATCACTGGAAATATAGAAAGTACCATAGTGAAAAAAGCAAAGCTTCACTCTGAATGGGAGACCTTGAGAGCTCAGAGAATCAGGGGGATGAGCGAACAGAGACAGTGAGGTGGATGTCCTTTGCATCTCTGACCCTCATTTTAGGGAGGCCTTAGCCGTGATTCTCAATTTTTAATGTTCTTCAGATCCACTTGGAGTGATCAGTAAAAATGCTGATTCTAGGATGGGGGACTCCACAGAATCCTGGTGGCAGGGCCTGGAATCTGCATTTTAACAAGCAACTGCTTTAATTGCTTTATGCCAAACTTTGCCCAAGACCATTCCTGTGGAGAAACTGCCTGAACTTCCTGTGAGTCTCACATAAAGGAAACCTGAACCTCCTCACTTCCTTTCCTCCCACTTTAAGCCTGGAGTCTGTCCAAATGGGTCTCCTCCTGATCACACAACAAGCTCTCCTGAAGATAAGCATACTTCTCCACTTCCAATAACTCCACCCCAGAAGACAGGGATAAAACACCCACAAAGCAGAAACTAATACATATTGACTGAAAAAAAGAAAAAGAACAAAAATGCAATGTATTTCAAATTTAGGGACTGGTAGTAGCTAATCACTCTCTTCCTGAAATGTCATTCTATGCCATGCCCTTACATGAATCACAAAAGTTACCAGGATAGTAGCGCAATGCTTGTTTTATTAAATTGTATTCTCTCAGTCTTTGGGCAAAATTTCTGTAGCAGAAGAAAACAGTACTGATCCCATATAAAACTACCACCAGTAAAGTGGAAATAACCTTTTCCTAACAGGCACCATGTAAAAAAAGAAAAGAAGACTCAATCTCTGTAATCTCTCCAACTCACCTCCAACCCACTGCAAATAAAACCAGAGTTTGGGGAAGTGGGGAAATATTAGATTCTAAAAAGATTCTGAACCTCCCTAGGAAACAGGGGGCAGGACCAGGAGAAATTGCGGTTTTGGCAGTATATGCGGAAAAGTATAACTATTTAGAAAGTTAGTACTTATTCCTTTTGTGAATAATCTAAGCATCTTTCCCCTCAAAAAGACATGTGTGCATCTACAAGTTACTTCTTCCTAAGCATAAAGTAACAATTCACGTGCATCATAGGTTGTGTCCCACATTTTCTTCAATTGTTCTGCATAGAAAAGAAGTCTCAGTTTGGAAGAAACATTTGCATAAATTTCTGGGTACACATATTTATGGCCATGGTAAAGCAATAAATTAAAGGTAAAAGATGGTTTCAATATTTCTAGGACTTTCACTGAGTGTTTCAGACTCAGTTATGAAAAACCAATGTAACTTCATACCGGTTGTTATGAAACATCAGATTTCATGAAGGATTTCACACATTAACATGAGAAATGTCACTGTAAATTACACTAATATATTGGCCATCAGAGTAGGGGTTAAAGAGGAACCACAGAAAACATGCATGTCTTCCAGCTGTGAGTATTCTTTCTGCTCTTAAGATGAGTTAAGAAAAAAGAGAAAATACAGAGACAGAAAAGGGAGAAATGAAAATTCATGTATATAGGGTCTCACAAATTCAGCTAGTGAATGTCTCATAGATGGGAGAAAGGAGTATGAATATATACTCAAAGGGCCCTAAAGGGCTCTTTCCTGACATTGAATTAAGAAGCCCTTCTATCCCTGATTCCATGAACTTTTTAAGCTGTCCTCTGAAAATATCACCAGGTAATATATTTTTCAGGTTTCAGAGAACAACAGCAATCTCTTTAGCAAAGGTCAGGATGTGATGACGTCCCTGAGCAAGTGGACCCAACTCCATGTGTAGACACCATGCAACATCAACCAGCCCAGTGATCCTAGGCCTTAGCACAGGCCTGCTCTCGAATTGAGAAGCCAAGTCAGGTTAAGCGCAGCTGGGATACCCTCAGAGTAGTTGATTTGACCTAACACACTCCTAAAGGAATACTTCTGCTTTGGGGCTCTTAGAGATATTGTATACAGTTCCAAGAGCTTGCCCGCTTGGGAGTACTGCTGCAGCATTTAGCCCATTTAAACTCAAACATCTGCATCATTTCACAAGGAATATTTTGGCTCAGTGAGAGTCTTGAGAAAACAGGAGGCTATGTGGAGAAGACAAGGGCCCTGGGGGTGTACATTCATGAAATAAATGTTACTGAGAGCTTACCATGTGACAAGAGCTCTGGGGTAGAACCCTAGCTCTATCTCTGACTAAATCTGGTTGAGTCTTAGTTTTGTTGTCTATAAAATGGATTTATATTACGATCAACAAAGATACTCTGATGTTAAATACTTATAGCCAGAATAAATTTGATCATTTTTTATGGCCAAAGATAGACTGCATCCCATGATACCAACTGTACAAAACCTAAACCGCTCCAGGGAAGTAGAAAGAAGTGAAACCAACTGCATCCCATGATATCAACTGTACAAAACCTAAACTGCTCCAGGGAAGTAGAAAGAAGTGAAACCAACACAGAGTTTGATTTAAAAAAAAAAAAAAAAATAGGAAGATGGCTGAAAATATAGTTATACTGTTAGAAGAGATACAAAAAAGATAATGAGAGAAAAAAAGTCAGGAATGACTGGGTAAAGAGCTGTACATAAAAGTCTCTTATTTTACAACAACAAATTTCATTACACTTTTTATAGGGTATCGCGTACATTTTAAAATCTTTTCATTGGTATTACCTTTAATGCTTCGATAACAGCTGGTGGGTAGCTCAGTCCAACCATGTTTGATGTTCGTCTATACATTCTGGCAAAGACAGAGTGGAAGAATGCATTTTAATTTCTTACAAAGACGGATTAGTAGTCCACAGACTTACACGAAATAATTAGAGGTCATGTCCTCTGCTAACCCAGGGAACCAGCAATTTCTTCTATGATCTTTTTCATAGTCACTCAAGTGGGCTAAGTGCTGAATTCAATAGAAATTAAAGCATCATAATGAATCTCTGGAAACAAAAAAATTAAGTCTATGTGTCCAGGGCTGGGAATTAAATTATTAAAACATGTTACTTTTGTCAAAAGTGAATTATGACACAGTATGGACAATGTGAAGTATAGTACTTTTAACCTGAATGAAGAATTCATATGGACAACCCACTTAGAAGAGCATTTTCTTTAGAACTGTCAAAAACAAGGAAGAGAAATGGCCCAGGTGAATTTCGAACTCAACATGGAATTTATAAATGTGTAATTGTGCAACAGGGATTATAAGGATAATGTTTCTGGAATCTATTTTGGAGGAAGGAGGAGGGCAATTCAGTTTTAAACAGTAAGATGGCTCATAAAACTGAAAAGTATCATGAGAAACTCAAATCCCTGCAAATAAACTGCCCTTCCTGAGTCAGCAATCTCAAAGCATTCCTGACCAGCTCCCAATGTAGCCATCATGAACATATGTCAATGAATGATGGATTAGATGGGGTCCTTCTTCAAAAACTAGAGACTGAACTCAAACTAAACCATCTCTACTTCATAAAAAGAATTCTGAGGAAAGGCAAAAGTTTGTCCTAACAATGCTGCAGATATTAAAATAGGTATGTTTTGCTACTTCTCATTTACCTATTCTTTCCACCCAGAATTTTCAGTATTTAAAAGGTATCAAAACTAGATTGGAGTAAAGCTTCCAGCTATTGGAAACTGGTATTCCATTTGCTGCTTTGGTCACGGAATGGTGGCCATCTTTACCTCTCCACGAATATCCCAGCCTGCACTGCATGGACAATACTCTTGAACCGAGGCTTCTCCTCACTCCTTCTGAGCATCATCCCCATCTGCCGTGTGAAGGTGGAAGCCAGCCAGTCTCGGACCTCAGATGGCACAGCATCTGACTGGATGTCACTGAGCTCATCCTCGGTATCCAGGAGTCGCCTGAATGTGAAAAACATAACCAGGACACTGAGATTTTATCTGAAGTTAGAGCTTTCTGTTCAACACAGCTTCTCCCTCTCTCCATGCCACCTACATACAAAGGGGCAAAGAAAACAAGTTACACTGGCCACAAAACATGCAGCAGCTTTCTGATAAGGCTTGTGAAAGCACATCATTTGTGTTTCAGGATGGTTCTCTTTACCAGAGTGGGCAGAGGAACAAAGGGGTGAGGGGGCTCAGATATCTCTCATCTAGGTTCTGTGGATCCCTGCACTCAGGAGCACCCAATATCTTTACTCCTAGAAGATCTGAGGGTATTTAAATCTTCCATTTTAAAATGCATTCACAGAAGGCTTAGTGGCCATTCAATGAATTACTTCATAAATGGACTATTTGGCATTATTTTGTCCAAAAAACAAAACAAAAAAAAGGACATTTAAAGACTGGAAAGAAGTACCCAAATCACAGCTACCCAGTCCTCTGCAGTGCTGATGCTAAGCAACGTCAACTGATATTCTATCCAGTTTTAGAAGATGTTACAGAAATTTGAATGTCTAAATTCAAACAAAATGTCTAAAATAATGCAGTTTTTCATTTGAGCATATGATTTAAGTCATCTGACACTGTGCTTAGCAGATTTTTCAAACTTATTCAGAGGGAAGACCACTAGAAACATAATTAAAAAATAGTAAGTTAAAATAAAACATAAGATTATATTTTATATTATATTAACCCCTACTAAAAATAAGCAGTAGCAGCAAGTGCCAATGTAAAGTGTTTTCTTTGTTTTGGTTTTTCCTTTAAGCACATTAACTGAGGGGAAGGAAACAACACTTATCTGAAAAATACTACGACATCAAATCTTCTTAAATTAGGAGCCATGCACGTCACCAAACAATAAACCATATAATCCTGAGATTACAGTGAAACATTTTCAGATTGGAATTTGGCAAGGAAAAGTAAGATGTTAAAAACACTGACAAGTAAGCCTATTTGAATTAGAAAAAAAATAAACCCTTTTATATTCTCCATTTTAACATTTTTTGAAGGAAAAGCAATTTCTTTTTTACTTTTAAATGGCTTTAGTAACTGCAACTGCTTTAGTGCTTTTGGCTAATTTAAGTGGAAAGAGTTTGCCAGGAAAATCAATAACATGTAAGATTAAAGGAGAAATACTGGATACTTCAGAGAACAAATACTTCTCAATCACTTCAGGTGTCTCCATTTCCTGATGAATATTGTGAATTAAAACAGGAACATAATTTTTAGACTGAAGCTAACAATAGTAACGGTGAAACTAACTCATTTGATAAAAACCTTACCAGATTTTTAAAAATGACTTGTTCTCTTACATTACTTCGCTTCATTGTCATAATGGCCCTGTAAGATAGCTTCTGTTAACTCCTTTTATGTGAGGAGGCACACAGGCTAAGTGACTTGTCCAAATCTACCCAGTTTATTTCTGGAAACTAAGGCTCCAACACAGTAATTTGAATCCTACTCCCTACCTGCCATGAAGGACAATTTCAGAAAGACGATTTAACAGAAAATTTACCATCACTGGACTAGTTTACCTGGTTTCATCAATGTATACAGATTCAAGTACTGTGGCTGCATATTCCAAATTCTTCTTAAGATCCACCACTGATGCCTCTCCTCTTTCTAATTGTTTGACCAAAGAGCGTAACCTTTGAGAAAAAAAAAAAACAGATATGATTCAGTTAGAAAATGACAATCAAAAAATAATCCTAAAATTATAGTGGTACATTTTACAGTTACTGAACGCTCTATTAATTCCAATATGTCTGAAAGGAAAATATAAATCTAATTATGGGGCAGACCAATACTTATCAAACGGATGATCCAAATAAAAAATTGTGAAGCAAAAACAAAAATATTCTTGTCAACCAGGTATTAACCAACCCCAATATTTTTCTAGCTGTCTCTTATGTTCTAGCTGTCTCTTATGTTCTTTATGTTCCTAGGTTATTAATTATGTTCCTTTTATTCCGATTTTTTTGTTGTTGTTGTTGTTGTTCTAATCCGATGTAGTAAAGCACAACCAACAACATCACAAAAACCTCTTGAGATTCTGCTAAGCTCAAGACACTGTGTTCAGCAGCAGCAATAGAGAAGGATGCTCCAAGACAGGTGAGGAGAGTTACACCATCAAAATAACCACAGACAGCTAAAAAAGGAATATGAGAATATAAACCATTTTACAGGACATGAAGAAAACCTACTAAAAGCAAATAAACACTCTAGTTAAAAAAGAAAATACAGTGGATGATAAATCAAGGAACTGAAAACAAGACCTTCCCATCTCTAGTCAAAAGTTCTAGCCATAAACGGACATATCCAAAAAGAAGAAAGCGCCAAAATCAAAACATTAACCCTATCAGAACCTTTGGGACACAGCAAAAGCAGTGCTCAGAGGTCAACTTATATCAACAAATGCACCCATACAAAAAGAAGAAAGGGCCCAAATCAAAGAATTATCCCTACAACTTGAACAAATAGAAAGAGAGCAACAAAAGAAACCCACAGGCACCAGAAGAAAGCAAATAATAAAAATTAGAGCAGAATTAAATGAAACAGAGAACAGAAAATCAACTGAAAGAGTTAACAAGACCAAAGCTGGTTCTTTGAAAAAATTAACAAAAAATGATAAACCATTGGCGAAACTGACAAAAGAAAAACAGGAGAGGAAGCAAATAACCCAAGTAAGGAATGAGATAGGCAATATTACAACAGGCCCAACCGAAATTAAAAGAATCGTATCAGATTACTATGAAAAATTGTACTCTAACAAATTTGAAAACCTAGAAGAAATGGATGAATTCCTAGAAACACACTACCTACCTAAACTAATGCAAACAGAAGTGGAACAACTAAATAGACCCATAACAAAAGAACTCCCAACAAAAAAAAGCCCACAACTTCACTGCAGAGTTCTACCAAACTTTCAGAGAAGAGTTAACACCACTACTACTAAGGGTATTTCAGATCATAGAAAAGGACGGAATACTACCAAACTCATTCTATGAAGCCAGCATATCCCTGATACCAAAACCAGGTAAAGACTCCATAGAAAAAGAAAATTACAGACCTATATCCCTCATGACCTTAGATGCAAAAATCCTCAACAAAACTCTAACCCAGACCCAGTGCCATCGAGTCGATTCCGACAGCCAATAGAATTCAAGAACATATCAAAAAAAATAATTCACCATGACCAAGTGGGATTCATACCAGGCACACAGGGGTGGTTCAACATTAGAAAAACAATCAATGTAATCCATCACATAAATAAAACAAAAGACAAGAACCACATGATCTTACCAATTGATGCAGAAAAGGCATCTGACAAAGTCTAACACCTATTCATGATAAAAACTCTCAGCAAAATAGGAGGAAAATTCCTCCACATAATGAACGGCATTTATACAAAGCCAACTGCCAACATCATCCTAAATGGAAAGAGTCTGAAAGTGTTCCCCCTGAGATTGGCAATCAGATAAGGATGCTGTTTATCACCACTCTTACTCAACATTGTGCTGGAGGTCCTAACCAGAGCAACTAGGCAAGAAAAAGAAATAAAGGGCATCAAAATTGGTAAGGAAGAAGTAAAAGTATCTCTATTTGCAGATGATATGAACTTATACACAGAAAATCCCAAAGAATCCACAAAAAGACTACTGGAACTAACAGAAGAGTTCAGCAAAGTACCAGGATACAAGATAAACATACAAAAATCAGTTCGATTCCTCTACACCAACAAAGAGAACTTTGAAAAAGAAATCACCAAATCAATAGCATTTACAATTGCCCCCAAGAAGATAAAGTACTTAGGAATACAACTAACCAGAGATGTAAAAGACCTCCACAAAGAAAACAACAAGACACTACTGCAAGAAACTGAAAGATACCTACATAAGTGAAAAAACATACCTTGCTCATGGATAGGAAGACTGAATATTGTGAAAATGTCTATTCTACCCAAGGTGATCTACAGGTACCATGCAACCCTGATCCAAATTCCAATGTCATTTTCTAATGAAATGGAGAAACAAATTACCAACTTCATATGGAAAGGGAAGAGGCCCTGAATAAGTAAAGCCTTACTGAATAAGAACAAAGTGGGAGGCCTCACACTACCTGATTTTAGAACCAATTATACCACCATGGTAGTCAAAACAGCCTGGTACTGGTACAACAACTGATAACATAGACCAATGAAACAGAATTGAGAATCCAGATGTAAATTCATCCACCTATGAGCAGCTGATATTTGACAAAGGCCTAAAGTCCATTAAATGAGGAAAAGACCATCTCTTTAACAAATGGTGCTGGCATAACTGGATAGCCATTTCCAAAAAAATAAAACAAGACCCATACCTCATGCCATGCCCAAAAGCTAACTAAAAATGGATCAAAGACCTAAATATATAATCTAAAACAATAAAGATCATGGGAGAAAAAATAGGGACAACAATGGAAGCCCTAATACATGGCATAAACAATATACAAAACATTACTAACGATGCACAAACACCAGAAGAGAAACTAGATAACTTGGAACTCCTAAAAATCAAACACTTATGCTCATCAAAAGACTTCACCAAAAGAGTAAAAAGACAACCTACAGACTGGGAAAAAATTTTTGGCGACGACAAATCTAATCAGGGTCTAATCTCTAAAATCTGTAAAATACTGCAACACCTCAAGAACAAAAAGACAAACAACCCAATTAAAAAATTGGCCAAGGATATGAACAGGCACTTCATCAAAAAAGACATTCAGGCAGCTAACAGATACATGAGGAAATGCTCACTATCATCAGCCATTAGAGAAATGCAAATCAAAACTACAATAAGATACCATCTCACCTGAACGAGGCTAGCATTAAGCCAAAAAACACAAAATAATAAATGTTGGAGAGGTTGTGGAGAGACTGGAACACTTATACACTGCTGGTGGAAATGTAAAATGGTACAACCACTTTGGAAATTGATTTTGCACTTCCTTCGAAAGCTATAAATAGAAGTATCATACGATCCAGCAATTCCACTCTTTGGATTATATCCTAGAGAAATAAGGGCCCTCACAGGAATAGATATATGCACACTCATATTCACTACAGCATTGTCCACAATAGCAAAAAGATGGAAACTTAGGTGCCCATCAATGGATGAATGGATAAACAAATTATAGTATATTCACACAATAGAATACTACCCAATGATAAAGAACAATGATGAATCTGTGAAACATCTCATAGCATGGATGATTCTGGAAAGCATTATGCTGAGTGAAATCAGTCAGTCGCAAAAGGACAGATATTATATGAGACCACTGTTATGAGAACTCAAGAAAAGGTTTAAACACAGAAGAAAACATTCTTTGATGGTTACGAGGGTGGGGAGGGAAGGAGTGGGGTATTCACTAGCTAGACAGCAGACAAGAATTACCTTAGGTGAACAGAAGGACAACACCACAATACAGGAAGAGTCAGCAAAACTGGACTAAACCAAAAGCTAAGAAGTTTCCTGAACACAACCAAACACTTCAAGGGACAGAGCAGCAGGGGCAGGGGTCTGAGGACCATGGTTTCGGGGACATCTAGGTCAACTGGCGTAACAAAGTTTATTAAGAAAATGTTCTGCATCCCACTTTGGTGAGTGGTGTCTGGGGTCTTAAAAGCTAGCAAGCGGCCATCTAAGATGCATCAATTAGTCTGGACCCACCTGGAGCAAAAGAGAATGAAGAACACCGAAAACATAAGCCCAAGAGACAGAAAGGGCCACATAAACCAGAGACTACATCAGCCTGAGACCAGAAGAACTAGACGGTGCCCGGCTAAAACCAATGACTGCCCTAACAGGGAACACAACAGAATCTCTGATGGAGCAGGAGAAGTGTGGTGCAGAACTCAATTCATGTAAAAAGACCAGACTTAATGGTCTGATTGAGACTGGAGGGACCCCAGAACACACAGCCCCAGACTCTCTGTTAGCCCAAAACTAAAACCATTCCTGAAGCCAACTCTTCAGACAAAGATTTGACTGAACTATAAGATATAAAGTGATACTTGTGCAGAGTGTGCTTCTTAGCTCAAGTAGATACATGAGACTAAATGAGCAGCTCCTGTCCAGAGGCGAGATCAGAAGGCAGAAAGGGACAGCAGCTGGTTGAATGGACATGAGAAATACAGGCGGAAAGGAGGAATGAACTGTCACATTATGTGGAGAGCAACCAGGGTCACATAACAATGTGTATATAAACTTTTGTATGAGAAACTAACTTGAACTGCAAACTTTCACTTAAAGCACTCACACACAGAAAAAGTTCTAGCCAGTACAAGAGAAACAACAAAACATGTCCTTCTGTCTTGATACATGCTAGACAGTAAGCTTCACAAAATAAGTCAAGCACAGAAGAATGAATATTGTATGGTTCCACTTAATACAAAATGACAAGAATAGGTAAATATATAGAAATAAATGGTTAGTGGTTACTGGCGGGGGGAGGAGGAGAAAAGTAGTAAATTTTTGTCTATGGTGATAGGAAAATTGGCATTGACTGAAGGTAATGGTTACATAACTACTGTAAACACTAAGCTGAACACTGGAAAAAAAAGGGTGGGGGGCAAGTTGGTAAATACAGTGTCATATATAACTCTATCATTAAAAAAAAAAGCAGACCCCCCCCCCCAAAAAAAAAAAAGAAGCAGCAGCTGTTGATACTGCTGAGGTACAACTACTTGGGCACAAGATGTTTCCTTTGTTCAAAGGTTTAGAGCCATAATTTTGTGTGTCTATCCAGTCAATTGGCCTAATGTTGTCTTTAGATTCTCTGTTCTATCTCCTTGTTCACTGAGTAGTGCCTGGGGTCTTCAAAGCATGCTGGTGGCTACCCAAGGTACAACAATTGGTCTCTATTTGCCCGGAGCAACAGAGGAAGAAGACAACCCAGAAATCACAGAAGGAAATGGACTGTAGGTTTAATTGCACCCATAAATTACTGTCTCCTTTGCCATGAAACCAGAAGAAATGGATGGTGCCCTTTGATCAAGGACCCAACAGATGGCTCCTTAGCAAAAGGATGAAGAAATGTGGAACAGAACTTCAAATTATCATGGAAACCAGACTTAACTGGTTCCATTGAGACTGGGTGAATCAACAAATCTACTGCCTAAAAAACAATTTTTAAACCTTGAACTAAAACTATCCCATGAAGTTATTTTTAAGCTAAACAATGTTTTAGCTCAATTACTAAAGAATGTTTGTCTTGAGGATTATGCTCTTTTAAAGAATTATCTGTATGAGATCAAAATGACAACTGTAACCCTAATGCGCAGGTGAGAACTTTAAGGGACAGACAGTCTAAGTTAGCAGTGGTCAAACGATATGGGTAGAGATAGTGAGAATGTTGACAAAATAGTTTTTACATGTGCAGTTCATTGACATAATTTTGTCAATGAACTGCACATGTAAAAACTATTTTAAAAAATGCTCTTCCCTCATTTACATAAGTTTTATCCACACTGGGAAGGAAAACAGACCAATAAAGTATATCAGACCAAAAAAAACAACTACAGATGACAAAAGGCCTGTAACTGACAACACTTTACAGACCACAGAGATTTGGAGATTGAATAACTCTTCAGGCTGTTTGACTGGCAGCAAAGAAAAGAGTAGAACTTTGAAGACAAATTAGACAAATTAGCATTTGAATCCCACTTCACACCTATCAGTTATGTGATATCAAGTAAGTTATTTAACTTCTCTGAGTGTTATCTATAAAATGGAGAGGCAACTACCAAATTTTCAAGGTTGATATAAAGATAAATCAAATTGATATATGTGACACGTAGTCATTCGTTTTTCCAGTGCTGGTATTCAATTACCCTAATTATCACAGGTAACAAAATGAGAAAAATTTTAGCAGGATACTTTGAGATTATTGCCAAGTCTCCATTTCCCATTGGTTTATGCAATCTGTGCCCACTTTCCTGACCTGAAAGTATTCTGTCTTGTATTCATGGAAGAGAATAGGCCTGCTTCTTGGCAAGATGTAAACAACTCCTTTCCAGTTCTATACAAAAATGACCAACAGTAGAGAATGAAGAAAAATCCTGCATCAACCTTAAAAAAGTAGGCAAGAGGGCCAACATACAAAAGAAATTTCCAGGGATTTCAATACCGTAAAGCACAGATGAGAGTAGACAGAGGGTAGTACCTGCCTGGCTTGTAAGTCTCCAGCATGCCAAAGGGAAATGCACAAAGGAAACCAGCAGAGCCCTCTGCAGGCTTGGCTGAGGGTCAGCCCTTGGATCCCATTAGCAGCCCAAGAAATATTCTGGGTTTCAGAGACAGTACAGGACAGGGGGTTGGCATGAACAGCTTACTAGTCACTCATGTTCAGTGAACAGCAAGCCTGCCAAAGAACAGGGAGATTGTGGCAGCTAGCCCTGACTGCTGCCCCTAAGAAGGATAAGAAGCTCTTTAGCAAAACACATCCCTGGCTAAGTCGGCCGTCTGAAATGAAAGGGAAAAATATATATATAAGTTTAAATTTACTCTCATTTTACTTTGCTTGTTTTCCTTTCATTTAGGACTTTTTAGGACTAAAGATTCTACCAGATATTGACATGAATCTCTCATACGACCCATCTCAATTTACATAAACTTAGGCGACAGGACTAAGCAGACAAAAATGATGAGAGAAATATAGACAAATAGAAGTATATAAACCAGAAGATCCTACCTACTGATAATGGGGCTTCCATAAGAAAAAAGTAAAACAACAATAACAAAAAACAAAAACAGAAGCTTTAATCAAAGATAAAATAAAAAAGTTTTCTAAGTCTGAAGAAAACCAGAAAAAAAATTTAAAAAGTAAACACCCAACATATGCTCTTTCATTTTTGAATTCAAGAATAAAGAAAAGATTTTGTAAATATTAAAAAAAAAAAAAAGATTACTTATAAGGTAACAAAAACCCAAGCTGGCCGTAAACTTTTACCATGCCAAACACCAGAAAGCAATTTTCCACAATACCAGTTTCATATGTTGTAATTCGCAGTGGGTTTTAATTCAAGATTTTGTATATCTAGTAGAGTTGTCACGTGTATGTTAAGCAAAGAAAGATACTCTTAGATATAAAGCAGCTCAGAAATGTTATCATACATATACTTTCCCAGTGGCAGGGGGGCAGGGGGAGATTGAAGGTATACTCAGGAGCTTTCTGAGAGGTAGATTCATGGAGTTCAGTTAAACGGGTTGTGGATTCATGATCTAGATTTAATTAAGCTAACCTTTTAAAAATGGAAGAGTGATTTGAAAAGATTCCTGAGAGAAGCGACAGACTAAATGTAACGCTAATAATTCAAGGACAAGAAGAGGGCATGAAAATGGCTGAGCTGACATTTCTTCTTTCCTAGAACAATAGCTCCTATTCCTCTTACAAGCTCTTACTTGGTCACTGTACAAACTAAAAGCTAAGTATAATCAATCAAAAGAAATTGAAATTATCAAGAACATTACATGGATTATGGATTTATACCCACTATTGTCAATGATTCCCAGTCCTGGAATCAGTACATTTCAAGTGAAGAGCCTCATATTACATCCCAGGCCAGAGCAGTAGTGGTGCTTACAGGGAGTGCATCCCTGGGAATGCCATTTAGCGGTTCAGATCGGCAGCATTGAAAGTCAACTCCACTACAAAGTCTGGACCACAATTAGCAGGAAATCATAAGTGTGGCCTCTTCTTCTTTTTTTTTAGTTGCGTTTTAGGTGAAAGTTTACAGATCAGGTTAATTTCTCATACAAAAATTTATACACATATTATTGTGTGACACTAGTTGCAATTCCTATCATGTGACAGCACACTCCCCCTTTCCACCCTGGGTTTCCTGTGTACATCCAACCAGCTCCTGTCCCTTCCTGCCTTCTCATCCTGCATCTGGACAGGGGCCGTCCAATTAGTCTCATCTGCCTGAACTAAGAAGCACACTCTTCACGAGTAGTATTTTATGTTTTATAGTCCAGTCTAATCTTTGTCTGAAGAGTTAGCATCGGGAATGGTTTTAAGTTCTGTTAACAGAGCATCCAGGAGCCATGTCTTCAAGGGCTCCTCCAGTCTCAATCACACCATTAAATCTGGTCTTTTTACTAGAATTTGAGTTCTGCACCACACTTTTCTCTTGTTCCGTCAGGGACTCTCTGTTGTGTTTCCTGTCATTCCTGGTAGCTGGGCACCATCTAGTTCTTCTGGTCTCAGGCTGATGGTGTCTCTGGTTTATGTGGCCCTTTCTGTCTCTTGAGCCAATATTTTCCTCGTGTCTTTGGTGTTCTTCATTACCCTTTGCTCCAGGTGGGTTGGGACCAATTGATGCATTGCAGTGTGGCTACTTGCTGATGTAGTGACCAGCAATGCCAGGCAGATGTTGGGCACAGCCACATTTATGTATCCCACATGACGATCTAGCCACACAGAATGCCATAAACAGAAAGCAAACCCAAGCCCAGTGGCTTCAATAGATGCAGAGAAGAAATGGCAGAGAGATAAAGTACCTTTGGGATGCATAAGAGGTACCAGAAATTTATATCTACCCCATATTTCTGGCTTATGATCTGAGCAGAAGATTCTACCAACACCCGACAGACAACAAAGAGAACATAGGAAAACCCACAAACTCCATTTATGGAAAAACACCCGGCGTACCTTCACCTCTCCTTATTCAAGGGAGACTAAATAGAAAAAAGATATGTATCTATGCAAAGATTCAACAATAAAGACAGAGGAAAATGCAAAGGAAGGGCTCACGTTTGCAAAAAAAAAAAAATCAGTAAAGGAAACTGAAGTAAATTTTAGGGAGCATCTGCTTTGTGTTCAACAAAATTCAAGAAAACATAGATTCTGTGAAATAAAGTTGAAAGCTGAAATCATAGTGCAATAAAAAGTGAGCATATTGAGAAGAAGAAATCAAAGGGAAATAAAAAACATGGCAACAGAGAGACTATAAGAAATGCATTTTAAATAGAGTAAATGGTGACCAACTTTCTACAGACCCAGCTCCTGTTTGGGCTACACCTAAGTCAGATACACACTATAACTGTCTCCTTCCACACTGCTGTTGGCTTTCTGCTCTATGTAGCCGCCACACTTAACACTGGGTAATTCCAGATGCTCCTTCTTTCGAATATTGTTGAGCTTTAGCAGCCTTCAGTGGGTGCTTCTCCGTCTGGCCCTCGGCCCATCCTCTCCTCCAGCCCTTTATCCATCCCACTTAAAACATCCTGCCCTCTTCTCCTCTACCTACCACCCATCTCTTAGTGAAACTATTTCTTGGGCAGAAGATTTTCAAATTAGCTCACACCACTGATCAACCAAAGTCCTTGGGTGGTACAAATAGTTAATGACCTAAGCTGCTAACCAAAAAGTAGGCAGTTCGAGTCCACCCAGAGGTGCCTTAACAGTACAGCCTGGTACCTACTTCTAGAAACTCAGCAATTGAAAACTCTCTGAAATACAGTTCTCCTCTGATACACATAGGGGTCATCAGAGTTGGAAATGACTCGACATCAACTAGTTTGGTTTTTGTCTCAAAGACAGTATTTTCTTAACATTTTTGGCAATAAGGAGGCACCCTTTCTTGATTTCCATCCAAGTGCAGATTCTTCCTAAATCTGAATTCATCTTAGTTAAAAAGGTTTGTCTAAGATAGCCAGCATATTTTGCAACCATGTTAGGAAGCATTTTTGTTATACTTGGAGAAGACTAGCTGGGTAGGAAGGCTCAGCTACCTGCCTTTGTTTTCCAAGTAAAGTCTGTCTGGATGGTTTTCCATGTGAATTCATTTCACTAAAAGGTCAGTGTTCCCAAAGGCCAGAGCCTACAGTAATTTGTAGCCCATATTTTGGGAAAGATGGAAATCTAGCTTTTGAACACTACTCAAAAGGAACTTTGGCCTGGGCACCTAACGGGAGTTAACTTCATGAACATTCAAAATAAATGGAAGGAATGGATGGATGGAGGGATGGAGGGAGGAAAGAAGTTGGGAAATATACGACAATAAAAATAATAATAATAAAGTTTCTCTTCTGAGTAAATTTTCATAGTGCCCAGCACTCCCTCCATTTCTGTCACTGTGCCTGCCAGACACCAGTTTTAGTATAGAAGCAAAACCATTTTAGGAAGAGCTTATGCTTTCAAACTTTGGCAAGTTGCCTTTCTGTTAAGGTAGCGTATAATCTCACTGTGCACGAGCCATTGCATCTTTACCCACATGAGTCTTCTGTACATAAACTCTTTGCTTTCCATATGCTTCTTTGTTGCAACACATATGATGAAATGCTGTATCACTTCACTTCTCTGTGCCCCTAAGTCCAAAGCAGGGAACTTGGATATTGAGTCACCCTGAAACCATGCCAATATATGGGGTGTGTAAAGGAGTCAGAAGAGGGGAACCAAGTGAGAAAAGGCCTAAGAGAAAATTATTTTCCACAAAGATAATTTCTAGGATCAATGGGTTGACTTTATTAAGAAGCAACCTATTGGCTCAAAATAAGGTAAAACTTTCTAACTTAGAAAATGGTCCTATAACGAACTGGGCACTATTTCCTACCCAGGTGAGATTCCGAAAACCCTATAATATCATGCCTCACAAGCATAAATATTTATTGAGCTTCAGACACTTCAGGAATGAAATCATTGGAAAAGCACAAGCAAAAACAAACTGGAGTAAAAAGCTATTAAAACACAGCTTCTTGTATCTGTCCATTACGACCAAGGTTATTCCCTCTGAGAATGAATAAACTCCAAAAATGCCAGCGTGGGCTGCTGTCTTAAATACAGGTTTGGTTTAGTTTGAAAGAATGTGAAAGCGAGCTGGATCTTTTACAGACTTCCCATACATGTCCTGGTGAGTCATGAGTCCTTGAGACTCATTTGAATTAAAAAACCCACCTTTTCAGTTCATCACATCCATGTATTTGTAGGGCATAGGCATCTCTGTGTACTTCTCACCCACCTGTTTCCTCCACGTCACTCCTGTCCCCTGTCACTTACCTAAATGCCATAGAAGATAACTCCTAAAATCTGTGCTCCAAAGTGACTTTCAGGCTTATTCTTTAAAACCGTCTAATGATACCACTGTCACCCAAACATTTTTCTGGCAATTTGTTTCTATATTTAATTATAGGAGCTCTGGTTGCCCAGTGGTTAAAGTGGTTGGCTGCTAATCAAAAGGTTGGCGGTTCGAACCCACCAGCTGCTCCATGGAAGAAAGATGTGGCAGTCTGCTTCCATAAAGATTACAGCCTTGGAAACTCTATGGGGCAGTTCTATTCTGTAGTATAGGGTCGCTATGAGTCAGAACTGACTCTACAGCAGTGAGTAGGTATACTTAATTACAACAGGTTAAGATGGCTGCACCACTTGTCTACGGGAGAAGGCTTGTGTGTTTCTATGATGCCGAAGAGTTTCAGGGTAGCTTCCAGACTAAGACAGACTAGGAAAAAAGACCTGGTAATGTATTTCTGAAAAAAATCAGTCAATGAAAACCCTATGGATCACAACAGTCTGATCCCATTGTGCATAGGGTTTCCAGGAGTCTAGGGCCAACTAGACAGCAGCTAACAACAGCAACAAAAAGATGGCTGTACTTGAAGCCCTCATTCAACATCTATGGAGTGCTTTCGGTGTGCAGGTGCTGTGATCGGATCTAGGCTTATAAGAGTGGAAAACGCAGTACCTCCCTTCAATTAGGGAAGACAGAGAGGCAGTGTAGTAAGTGTGGTGGTAGAGGAGAGAAATCGCTATGCAGGAAGCAGGGGCTTCCCAGAGGAAGTAACATTGGAGCTGTCTTGAAGGCCATTTAAGGGATAGCCAGGCAAGCAAATGAGATGGAAAGATGGTGCTCTCCAGACAGAGGGAGCAGCACGTGCAAAAGGTCCCACAAATGTGAAGACTGTGGCGTACTCAGAATTCCATGGGTGCTTGGAGCTCAGGAGCATGTCAAGAGATAAAATCTCAGAAGAGGGCTGAAGCCAGATAATGGTGGGCTTAGTGCAAAGCTAAAGACATTTACTTTTCTTCTGGAAACAATAGGGAGCCCCCGAAGAAATTTTAAATTTTAAATGTGGGAGGAAGTTGCATGGCAAGATTTGCGTTTTAGAAAGATCAGTCTTACAGCAGAGTAGAAGATGGCAAGTACACGGTAATGCTGTATGTTTTCATTGTAATCAGGCTTATCTGATACCCTGAATAGCACAGTATTAATATTCTCTTTTTGTGACAGTATTTTGATAGGGTGTTACATAAGTTTGGTGGTTGTATGAAAGTTTACTTTTAAGAATTTCTGAGGAAGGGCTTGTTTTGGGCATGTGGTTTCCTTAGTCTAGTGACTGTCAAACCAAAAAAGAAGACCACCAACAACAAAAATAATGACTGGCAAGAACAGTCTGAATATGTAGCCTTTACCTTTCATTGATATCATAAATAAATGAGAATTTGCTTCTTTAGTTTCCAATTACACATGCTTAGGGCAGATATACAAATAGATTAATTATTAGGCTCCAACTACTTTTTTTTTTAACTACTTTTTTACTTAAGAAAACAAAAACAAAAATCCGGGGGCCTATGCTTATATTTTTACATACCTCTCTATATAACAGGAGCCCTAGTGGCACAGTGGTTAAGAGCTCTGTTGCTAACCAAAAGGTGAGCAGTTTGAATCCACCAGCCACTCCTTAGAAACCCTATGGGGCAGTTCTATTCTGTCCTGTAGTGTTGCTATGAGTTGGAATAGACTTGACAGCAACGGGTTTGGTTTTGGTTTTCTCTATATAACTGATTAACCAGTAAAAAAAAAAATTAGTAAGGTTAAGGAAGATTTAAACAACATTATTAACAAAATTGACCTAATTGACATATACTGAACACTACACCACACTGCTGCAGAATACACCATTGTTTTCAAGTGCCCATGTAACATTAACCAAAACTGACCAAATGCTGGGTCATAGGGAAAGTCTCAGTAAATTTCAAAGGTATGAACTCATGCAGATTATATTCTCTGACAATAGTGCAACTCATCTTGAAATCAGTAACAAAAAAATAACTAGAAATAGCAATATACTTCTAAATAACCCATGGGTCAAATATGAAATCGGAAAATAAACTAAATGATAATGCAAATATGACACATCAAAACTTGTGGCATGCAGGTAAAGCAGTGCTTGGAGGGAAATTTATAGCCCTAAATAAATATATTTAGAAAAGAAGAAAGCCTGAAAATAAATGATCTCATTATCTATCTCAAGAAGTTAGAAAAAGAACATGTTAGTCCAAAGAAAGTAAAACATAGCAGCAATGGCAATACTAAAAATAAGAACAAAATTTAATTCTGTAGAAACCAAGCTTAAAATAGAAATAATCAACAAAGCCAAAAGGTGGTTCTTTGAAAAGCTTAATAAAATTTATAAATCAAGCAAAATTGATCAAGTAAAAAGAGAAAAGGCACAAATAACTAATAACAAGATTGGAAAAGGGAATATTACCACAGATCCTACAGGCATTTAGAAAGGCAATACAAGGATATAGTAAATAATTTTCTGCAAATACATTTAACATTTAGATGAAATGGAAAAAAAACTTAAAAATATAACTTATCAAAACTGACATAAGAAAAAAAATATGAATAGTTCTGCATCTATTAAAGGAATTGCATCCATACTTTAGAAGAAAATCTCCCACAAAGAAAACCATAGTCCTAGATCATTTTATTGGTGAATTCAAAGAAGAAATAAGATAAAGTATTCCAGTGAAAAGCAAAAGAAGAAATTCTTTTCCAACTCGTTTTATGAAGCCAGCATGTTTTTGATTTCCAAACCAAACAAGGATGTTATGAGAAAAGAATTACAGGCCAGTTTCTCTCATGAATGTAGATGCAAAAATTCTTAAAAAAATTGTATTGAATTGAATCCAGCAATAAATAAAAAGGATAACAAACACTGAGCAACCTTGCAGTAATGCAATATTGGTTTCACATTTAAAATCTATGAATAAATGTATTTCACTACTATAACAAGAAAAAAGGTAGAAAAATCATATGATTATCTCAATAAATTCAGAAAATGAAAAGTTAACAACTATTTGTAATAAGTACCCTAGCAAAGAAGAAATAGAAATGAATTTCCTAAATCTAATATTGGGTCTTAAAAAAAAAAAAAGCTACAGCAAACATACTTAATACTGAAAGATGCAAAGCGTTCCTGCTGATCTAGCTAATATGAGGATGTCTACTATTACCACTTGTATTCAAGGTTGTATGGGAACTCTTTACCAGTTCAATAAGAAAAGAAGAAATAAAAGATATAAGGACTGGAAAGAAAAAGTAAAACTCATTACAGATGAAATAGGATATCTAAGAAAATGAACAAATAATTATTAAAAGGTGAATTTAGCAAGGTCACTGGATAGTCATATAAAAATATCAATCATTTTTTAGCAATTATCAATTAGAAAATGGTATCATCAACACAATCATCAAAATAGAAAAAACTTAGGAATAAGTCTTACAAAAGACATACAAGTCGTCTATGTAGAAAACTGTAAGACAATATTGAGAGTTTAAAATGACCTAAATAGATGAAAGAATAACACACATCCACAAATGTTAAAATTCAGTATTTTAGAGATGTGAATTCCTCCTAAATTTATCTGTAGATTCGGTGAAATCCTAATTAAATTTCCTACATGTTATTTGGTAGACATTAATAGGCTGATTCTAAAATTTAGTTGGAAATACCAAGAACTAAATACAGCCAATATACTTTTGAAGAATAAGAACAAAGCTGAAGGACTTACATATCAGATATTAAGACTTATTATGAAATATTTTCAGTTCTGGTCTGCTCTCCTCTACTACCAAATTACTTTCACCCTTCCTCCTCTCAAAAGTGTGTATTGTTGTTAGGTGCCATCGAGTAGGTTCCGACTCACAGACACCCTATGTACGACAGAACGAAAACACTGCCCAGTCCTGTGCCATTCTCACAATCATTGTTCTGCTTAAGCACATGGTTGCAGCCACTGTGTTAATCCATCTGATTGAGGGTCCTCCACTTTTTCAATGACCCTCTACTTTACCAAGCATGATGTCCTTCTCCAAGGACTGACCCCTCCTGATAACATGCCCAAAGTATGTGAGACATAGTCTCACCATCCTTGTTTGTTAGGAGCATTCTGGTTGTACTTCTTCCAAAACAAATCTGTTCATTCTTTTGGCAGCCCACGGTATTTTCGATATTCTTCACCAATACTACAATTCGAAGGCATCGATTCTTCCTCAGTCTTCCTTATTCATTGCCTAGCTTTCGCATGCATATGAGGCGACTGAAAACACCATGCCTTGTCAGGCGCACCTTAGTCTTCGAGATGACATTTTTGCTTTTCAACACTTTAAAGAGGTTCTTTGCAGCAGATTTGCCCAATGCAATGAGTCTTTTGATTTTTCGACTGCTGCTTCCACGGGTGTTGATTGTGGATCCAAGTAAAATAAAGTCCTTGACAACTTCAATCTTTTCTCCATTTATCATGATGTATTATAATCCCACTGCCGTCGAGTCAATTCTGACTCATAGCGACCCTATAGGACAGAGTAGAACTGCCCCATAGAGTTTCCAATATTAGGTGTATATTAATACAAGTACAACATAATTAGACAAGGAAATCAACTACAAGAAAAAAGAAATCGCATAGTCTATACCACGACCAAATATGAATTGATTTTAAATTATTCTATTCTGTATGTTCCATTCCATAAGCATGGACCTATTCTTTTTATACCCAATCTTGGTTGCTATGGATTTTCTGATCAATATTTGAGTTCCTTTTGTTTTCATGAAGCAAAAGCAGTGTTTGGTCCAAGAGAAGTCTCATATTTTTAAGTGTACCAGGAAGCACTATGACTCACGGTTAAAGTTTTAATTCATCTTGAGTTTATAATTTGATTTTGTTTCTTTGGGGTTCTTGTAGTTATACAATGCAGTCATTCAAAAAGGGGTTACCTCCCAGTCATTCCTGGCCTTAGAAAGAATTGTTTCTTTAAAACCTGCTTATCTGTTACCTGTTTTTCCTGCCATTCAACTTCCACGTTTTGTTAAACGGAAATAGGGTAAAAATAAATAAAGTGCAAGATTCACAATTATGCTAGGAAAATATTCCTGAAGGAAAATGTCAGCTTTCTAAAGTATGACCCCAGGTGGGCAGAGGTTATTGGGAAAAAACATTAATACAAGAACCCCCTTTACTGGCCATTGTTCTTTGGGAGAAATAAATAAAAAGAACAAGAAAGAAAACCCAAAGCACCATTCAGAACCCACCAGAGGCGATGCTGGGGACTGAGACAGGAAGGAAGCGAAACTCTGCCAAGCTACCAAGAGGTGCATTCCAGAAGCCATTTTTCATTTGTAGCTATTCATGTAGAAAGAATCACCATCACTCTCCCCTGCTGATAAACATACCACTTCAAAAACATCTGTCTCCATAGACCAAAGAAATGAGAAGAACTAAAAACATCTTTGAATGGTGGTAATGAGAAAAGGAAGATGAGCAGAAATGAGGAAAAAAAAAGTTTGCGGGAAGATTTAGAAAGGTTGAAACCCATGCATAGACACGCTTCTCTGTATCTTAATAACAGTTAACTCAATCCCATGATGTCTTCGCCTTGCTTCCCTGAATTCAGTTTCTTACTCAGTCTGAGTTGCATTAGGTTGGTGTGATCATCCAGAGAAGCTAAAGATTACTCACCCAGCAAAATCACAGGAATTCTAACACACTAGAAACAGCATAAGGAGCCTGGGTGGTGCAAGTGGTCTGTAATTGGTTGCTAACCTAAAGGTTGGAGGTTCAAACCCACCCAGTGGTTCCTCGATCTGCTTCCATAAAGATTACAGCCAAGAAAACCCTATGGAGCTGCTCTATTCTGCAACATAGGAATGAATCGGGGGCTGACTCAACAGCAGCTAAGAACAACAGAAACATGTTTTAGTAAGATAAACCCAACATTATCTTTTTCCCACTTTTGCTTTTAATTTTTTTCTTATATAACAAAAAATAAAATAAAATTAATTCATGGCGGGAAAACCCCTCAAATAATAGATACGATGCTAAATTAGCACACCTCTCTGCCTTGAGGTTAAAACAGCAGAATTATAGAATGAAAAAAACAAAATTCAAAAGAAAACTGAGAAATTTCTAAGGTGATTTGAGGCTGCTGCTTTGAATGTATATTTGGGGAAACGGGTTCTAAGAAGGGTAGGAATCCTTGGTCTGGGACAGGGTGCAGCCCTGCCACACCTGGGAAGGAAATGATAGGAAAAGAACTGTTACACCCGCTAGTTTCTCTCCTCTCCGTTGCCTCCAGCTGCACAGTGGCTGCCCCCACACCTGTGTTGACTCAGAACTGACTGTGAAACTCAAGAGAACCTGGAGAGTTAAACCAAGACTTTGTCCCGCCTTGTGGCTCCCTTGGAGTCCCTTGTGGTACAGTTAATGCAGTCAGCTGCTAACTGAATGGTTGGAAGTTCGTGTCCACCCATAGGTGCCTCAGAAGAAAGGCCTGGCAATCTACTCTGACAAATCTGCCACTGAAAACCCTATGGAGCACAGTTCTACTCTGACACTCATGGGGTCTCCAGGAGTTGAACTCGCTTAGGTGGCACCTGGTTGGTTGGGGCTCCACTAAGTTCAGCATAGGTTCCCGAGATTGTCACAGAAGAACATGTGTGGGAAGTTTTTGTGAATGAGGATGGCATTGGAGCTCATCACTTCTGGTCACTGTCCATTGTCCAAAATCCAGTCATGCGGCCACACCTTTCTAATAGAGAAGCAGAGGATGTAATGTAGTTGTACACCCAGAAGGAAGAGGAAGTGGCTTGGTGGACAGCCAGCCCATCCCTGCCACAGCTTGATAGCTCAGGTAGCTAAACAAGGTACATGCTGATAGAGGGCCACCTCTCCTGTCCTGTTAGTTGTTTTCTATCAGAATTGACAAGGAAAGTTGATTTCCAGAGCAATCGGCAGCAAAAGTAGCTAATACTCATGGACCCATATGGATAAAACACTCCGCTTGCCCCAAGTAAACCACTCCTCATTGTTCACAATGGTAATTCTTGGTTTAAAAATATTGTCTAATGCTTTGGAGTTTTCCCCTCATGAGTAATAAAAGTCTCCCCTGTAGTAGGACTTCCTCATTTAACATTTTATAAACCTCCTAAATCTCAGCACATACTCTGAAGATTGTATTTTAAGTGACATTTGAACATAATGGTGTCTTAATGTGTTCTATTACTGAATGTAAAAGGAAGACATTTTTTCAAAAGAACTTTGTTGAGTTTTGCACTCTTGCTTGGGACTGGAAAGAGGAAGAAACAATTCCTTCAAATGATTCTCTATTTAAGGAAAAACAGACACAGAGGGAATCACAGAATGTTCCACACTTGACATTGACTCTCTGGAAGTGTGCATGAGATTTGTACAGCCTTGAGGAAGGAGTGGTATGGTGTTCACACCTATGCATCAAGTGTTTCCAGAGGAGTTTTCCTTCCTCCCTACTCTGCTGGGAACATGAAAGAATGGGGCCTGGTGATACGCACTGGCCTGGCCTCCCTGCAGAGATGGCACCAATCTATCCACAATCTGGCAGAGCCAAAGACTAGCCAGAACAGGTTCAACACCCGGTTTGGGTCTCCCCACCAAGCCTGAGAAACAGCCAAGATTCGTCCAATTCTGGTGTGAAATGAGGACAAAATGAGCCACTTCACTGGCATCGGGGCCGTTCTTTAAAATTTATACTCACACAGATTGCACAAGGAATAGCCATTTCTGTGTGTGATTTGGCTCTTGGCTATTTACTATTGTTTACTGTAGACTAGACGCTGACTCCTTCCTTTCCTTTTCCTCTTAGCTCCTACACTCACACATTTCCCAGAAAGAAGATGCCACCAGAGTCAGAAGGGAAAAACCAGGACCTACGGCCTGAGTGAGCCATCGCTTTTGACCTCCCTCACCTTTGACCTCCCTCACCTAGCCCTTGAATTCAATGATATGCAGCAGAGAAGAATCTTTTTTTTCATCCCCACACTCAATACTTCTCCTCAGCAGCCTTTCCACCATGTTAAGCCCTGGCAGCAGTAGGACAGATTCCACTCAGGAAAGAAGAGTCTATGAACGTGGGTAGTGTCCTGGACTAAAGTCCTGAGGTGGGAGATAGTTACATGAGTGGAAGAAAAAACTGAGAGCTGAGGAATTTAGCCTCACTTCCTTTTGGGGACAGTCCCGGGTGGTAGAAATGGTTAACATGCTCAGCTACTAACCGAAAGGTTGGAAGTTTGAGTCCACCCAGAGGAGCCTTGGAAGAAAGGCCTGGTGATCTGCTCTTGAAAAATCAGCCACTGAAAACCCTATGAGCACAGTTCTACTCTGACACACATGGGGCTGCCATAAGTAGGAAATGCCTCATCAGCAACTGGTAACTGCTCCTTTTTAGGACTCAGCAAGGAGATGACCTCGGGGTGACTCCCAGGATGCCCTCGCCCCAACACAGGAGAGTTGTTTCAGAGTAAAAGCAGCTGCACAATACAGTTAGGCAGAGGGAGGTCACAGTTGAATTCCCCAATTCCTCAGCTCCTGGGCAGGGAGAAGGAAGGTGTCAGAAGTCTCTGTGCCCTGCAGAGGGACACGGGATGCAGCTGATAGTTTTGACTGGAGGGAGGGGTGCTGCGATGGCTGAGAACAACAGGGATGTCCTCCCAAGTCAGGGACCAAATGGCAGATCCACAGTGCCAGCAGGAGCTAAGCAGGGCCAAGACGGTAGGGAAGGACAAAGCCACAGACCTTGACAAGAGATGCCACTGAGACATCCAGTGACCAAGTGGACAAGACATACCACCATGGAGACAAGAGGCACAATAAAAGGACCTGTGCTGTCTTGGAGTGGAGCAGAGGGGAGAATAAGGAAACTGGAAAGTCTAAGCATAAAAAAAAAAAAGAGTGAGTTACCTAAAGAGACTGTTTAAATTATAAGATTGGAGGAAGTTTCATAAATTTGGATTATAATTAGTTTCTCTCTTTTTGCCTCTCTCTCCCCCTCTCTCTCTTTCTGTCTCTCTCACATACACATACACATACTCCATTACATATCTAGACCCAGCAGGTAAGGGCTTATGAAGATGAGATCACACGTAGGAACTAAAGAAGCCACTGTTTCCTTGCACACGTGAGTGTGCTGTGAATGAATGGCCGACCCTGCCACCCTCACAGCACTTAGCACCTCTCCGGGACAGGCAGTGTGCAGGGGCAGCAGGCAGGGGACAGGGGTGGGTGGGTGCTGCAATTCAATGCCTGCTCTCAAGGTACTCACAACCTGGCATGGGAGACAGATGACAAAACAACTCTGGTATTCCATGCCAAGCCTTGGAACAGACTATAATCAAGAACCCTTCAAGCACAGAGGAGAGGGGAATTACTCCTGGTCATAGTAGGCTGTTAACTAAAAGGTCGGCAATTCAAATCCACCAGGCGCTCCTTGGAAACTCTGTGGGGCAGTTCCACTCTATCCTATAGAGTTGCTATGAGTCAGAATCGACTCGATGGCAATGGGTTTTTTATGGGTATACTGTTACATATTTGGAATATGGTCTCTGAATTAAGCACAGAACCACCAAAACTTATTTACTCCTCCACATTCACATGCTTCTTTAGAAGAATTTTTGGTCAAGACTGAAAATAACCTGACAGGTAATAATTTTTCCTTCTTTCCTTCCAGTAGTCAGAAAACCAATGATGAGCTGTTTACTAACCATAGAACATTCTCAACTACAATGACAGTGTGTAAATTTTCTCAGATTTTATTTAATAATTTTCCTAGCATTCTTCTAAGTAACAGAATTTGGTTTTGTTTTTTTTTTTTTTTTACTGTAACACATGCAAAAAATGTGAGATGAAATTAATGTTTCCTAGTGTTCATGTTCATTGACAGGTATCAGCAGAGAAGATTCAAAATGAAGTGTTTTACAAACCATGAACATACTTGTCATTGGCCCCTGTTAATTTTTTTTTTTTTTAATTTTAAAAACTTTTGTTTTATTTGCATTTCAAAAAGAATACCTGGCCATTGAGGGAAATTTAGAAAATACCTATTAGGAAAGAAGAGAAAAATAAAAATCACATTGAATTCTACCATCCACAGAAAACAACTATGAACATTTTGTCATTTATCTATAGGTAAATTTTTTTAATGGTGGGTTTTTTTTTTTTAACCCTATGTGCTTAATTGGTTCTGTGCTTAATTCAGAGACCAATTATTTTTGTAGTATGGTTTTATACTTTATGTATTTTGACTACCTTCCCATGTTATTAAATGCTTTTATCCAACATAACTTCAATAGTTACATATTTTGTCATTAAGTATACATATATCATAATTTATATAATCAGCCCACTAATTTAACACATTCAGATTGTGTCTAATTTTTGCTACTCTGAACCACATTAAAATGATTTTTTTTTAATTAGGACAAAATTTAGAAGTCCAATATCAGAATTAAATGAAAAAAAAAAATTCTAAACTTTTTGATGCCTATTGCTAACTAGTCCCTAGGTGGCAGAAACGATTAAGCGCTTAACTATTTGCCAAAAGGTTGGCAGTTTGAACCCACCCAGAGGGGCCTTGGAAGACAGGCCTAGTGATCTGCTTCCAAAAGGTCACAGCCTTGAAAACTCTATGGAGCAGTTCAACTCTGCACACACGTGGTCCTCATGAGTTGGAACTGACTTGATGGCAGTTAACAACAACTGCTAAACTCCCCACTAAAAATTTACAGCAATCTTTTCTTTTCCACCAGCACCAAATAAGCTTGCCCACTTCTCGGTATCATCACAAAAACCTGGCAAGACTGTTTAAAAGGTAATGGAAATAGATATGTGTTTCATCTCAATTTTATATTCCTTGGACTTTTTAATGGAAATTCTAGAAAGAGAAAAACAAAGGGCTTGAAATAAGATGATTATCTTTAGCTGGAATGACTCCCTCCATCCCAAACTAGATTTTAAGCGGCAAAAGTTATTTATGTTTTTAATATAAAACAGTCAAGAAGTCAACTTCTATCCTCTTTGCTTCTCCATCTAGCAAATCTGAAGCTTCATATCATTCATGCAGTCTAGCCTCCTATCAGAGGACCCTTGGCACAGCACTGCTTGGCAGGAGTTTGGGTTCTAGTCCTTACCAAGGGCACACATTTTCCCATTTATCCTAGGTAGTCTTGACTGTAGATAATAGCATAGAAAAAGTGGCAACTGATCTTGTAAGCCCCGAGAGATCCCAAAGGCCCAGTTATTAACAGAAGTGTTAAAAATAAAGGTATTACAGATTTTATAAGTCATTTGTGCGAAAGCTGTTGCGACCAAGGGAGAAAAGGAGTCAGGGTGGAAAAAAAAAAGGAGGGAGGGACAGAAGGAGCAAGGGAGAGAGGAGACAGAGAGATATAAAGAAATTATGTAAACCCTCACAAGGAGAATGTTTCAGTTTCATCCGATAAGTGAAAGGAAGCAGTTTAATCTATGTCATGGATTGAATTGTGTCTCCCAAAAATACGTGTCAACTTGATTAGGCCATGATTCCCAGTATTGTGTGGTTGTCCTCCATTTTGTGACTGTAATTTTATGTTAAAGAGGATTAGGGTGGGATTGCAATACCCTTGCTAAGGTCACATCCCTGATCCAATGTAAAAGGAGCTTCCCTGGGGTGTGGCCTGCACCACCTTTTATCTCATTAAGAGATAAAACGAAAGGGAAGCAAGCAGAGAGTGGGGCCCTCCTACCACCAAGAGAGCAGTGCCAGGAGCCAAGCGTGTCCTTTGGACCCGGAGTCCCTGTGTGGAGAAGCTCCTAGTCTGGAGGAAGATTGATGAGAGGCCGACAGAGAGAGAAAGCCTTCCCCTGGAGCCAACACCTTGAATTTGGACTTTTAGCCTACTTCACTGAGAAGAAATAGATTTCTCCTTGTTAAAGCCATCCACTTGTGGTATTTCTGTTACAGCACCACTAGATGACTAAGACAATCTCTTACCTATTTAACTCTTCCCATAGGCTTCCATTCGATGAAACTGACTCCTGAATGTGTTCATCATTACTGTCTCATTCTAATGCAGTTGGTCTCATCTGGGGGTGCATTGTCCCCCGGGGGAAATTTGGCAATGTCTGGACACATTTTGGTTGTCAAAACTGGAGGTTGTTACTGGCATCTAGTGGGTGGAGGCCAGGGATGTTGCTAAATAAACTACAATGCACAGGACAGCCCCACAACAAAGAATCATTTTGCCCAAGCATCAGTACTGCTGAGGGTGAGAGCCCCTGCCCTAAGGAAAGCAAACGTTTAGTTATCTGTTCTTGTTGGAGAAATGCAATGTCATTTGGCTGTCTCTTTTTACTTAAAAAGCCCACAGAAAGAAATAATTAAGTTAAAAAACAGAAAAAGAAAAATCTCGAGGCAGACCACTGATTGTTATATGTGTGTGTATTTCAAGTTTTAATTTCATATTTTCTCTATCACACATACTATTAATCAGCAGATTTGTATTAAACATCTGTTGCACTAATCACATAGAAGCAGTGAAATCTCTTATCAAACACTTATTCTTCCTTATCTGATATATGCCATTGCTAAATTCACATCTTCTCAAAAACAGGAAAAAGAACTAGGTAATGTTCATTATCGTTGTCTTCCTGGTTATTTCTTTACCATAGTAAGCAATCCTTTACTACAGATTGTTAAAGTACTACCAAAAGATTAAATTATAGCTAGTTCATCTTTTGTATTCGTGGGAAGCCAAACATTTATGGTCCAAACACGACAACTATCAATCAATAAACTGTAAATCAAACGTCTATCAAGAAGGTACTATGTGTCCAACATTCTACATATTTTGTAGAAGTTTACAAAAGCACAGTGACGCACACAAATATATGCATATGTGTACATGTACATGGAGTTCCTGGGTGATGCAAATGGTTAAGCACTCAACTACTAGTCGAAAGGTTGTCAGTTCAAACTCACCCAGAGGTTTTTCAGAAGACAGGCCTGGCTGGAGGTCTGTTTCCAACCCACAGCCTTGAAAACTCTATAGAGCAGATCTATTTTGCAACACATTTTATTTCTAATGAAAACACATGTATTTTTTAAGTAAACAACTTTTTTTGGAAGGAAAATACAGCTTTTTATAAATTTGGAGTCATACAGAGGAATTGTTTTAAAATTCTAAAATAAATATTCCCATAGAAAACAGAAAAATATCTGAAGATATATACGATGATGGAAACTTTTAATACATTGTATTTTATTGCCTGCTAGGTACTGCAGTCAAGAGATATCCTATTTTTACAAATATGCCATAAAATAAGAGGAAAAAAACCCTTTATGGACATAGCTGATAAAACATATTATTTCACTTGGTAATGAATTCTAAAGATCCAGTATCCATGCCCCAGTAAATTATAAATGGCACTCAAATATCACAAGGCCAGCTTCTTAGATGAATTCATGCATTAATATTCATTGCATAACTTGTCAATCTTTAAGCACTATAGACTCTTTTTTCTTTTATTTTTATTGTACGTTAGATGAAGGCTTACAGAACAAACTAGCTTCTCATTAAACAGTACACATATTGTTTTACGACTTTGGTTAACCACCCCATGACACATCAACACTCTCCCTTCTCAACCTTAGGTCCCTATTACCAGCTTTCCTGTCCCCTCCTGCCTTCTAGTCCTTCCCCCAGGGCTGGTCTGCCTCTTTAGTCTTGTTTTGTTTCATAGGCCTGTCCAATCTTTGGCTGAGGGGGGGAACCTCAGGAGTGACTTCAGTACTGAGTTGAAATGGTATCCGGGGGCCATACTCTCAGGGTTTCTCCAGTCTCTGTCAGGCCAGAAAGTCTGGTCTTTCTTTTACAATATACTCTTGTCAGTCCTTCTATCTATTGCCGTCGAGTCAATTCCGACTCATAGCAACCCTACAGGACAGATGTTTCCAAGGAGCGGCTGATGGATTCAAACTGAGGACCTTTTGGTTAGCAGCTGAGCTCTTAACTACTGTGCCACCAGGGCTCCAGTCAGTCCTCCCATGATGTAATAATTTTGAGACTTTAAATATCAGGATAGCCAATGCTTTTCCCAAAGCTTCTAACTGGGAAACCTGGAATGAAAAGACTGTTTCCTTAAGGGAGGTTTCTCCAAAAATGGCTGCCTAAGTCAAACACGAAAACACTCGGCCAAACTCATTTATTATTACAATCTAATCATGTTTTATAGCTGCCCATCTAGAAAATCACATTTACAACTTTAATTAAAGGGCCAGCATTAATGCTTATTTAATAATCAGTTCTTTGATAATCTCTATCATTGAGATAAATATGATTGAAACAAGATAGGAAGTGATGATTTTCTTCTTCAACTTATTCTGATCCTCAATTTTCCTATTTATAATTGCACACACATTAGAATAGTGAAATTAGGCTCAGAAGAAAATTCAGAATGAGGATGTTTTCAATTTCATGGGCAATCTTGTGTGTACACCAGACACACAAAGGCCTCTCCCTACAGTCTTTTGAGAAATGCTTGTCCTTCTAGCTCCACACGAACCCAGAACAGAAGCGGAATCTAGCCTGCATTGACCCAGGATTGGCAACAGGACGACAAGCACAGAACAAAGTGAAAGGAAAAAAAAAAAAAAAAAAAAACCAGAAACTTTAAAAACTAATAACCCTAAGACAATTTTCATCGAATCATACATACAGAAGAACAAATTGGAAAGGAAGGGTGAGGATTTGTGCATAATATGAAGAATGTAATCAATGCAACTGTATTGTACATGTAGAAATTATTGAACTGGTTTATGTTTTGCTGTGTATATTTTTTAACAACAATAAAAAAATCATACATAGATATTTTCTAGTTCAAATTATTTTAAAGGCAACTTAACTATGGAGCAGATGGATTAAAATAGATCTCAATGGGAAGCTTTAGAATTTCTCGTTACGGGTCATGGTGAATCCAGACTTGAAGACACTGCTCTCACACCATGAAATCTGCAAGTAAAATCACTGAAAACAAAAATCTATATAGGATACAAGAAATTTCTCTCAAATTTAGGGTCCTATGACAATTGACAATTTTGCAACTCCTCAGATTCTTATGAATGGAGATACATCTCTATTCGCTTTTTAAAAAATATATAAATCCTGTGTGTCCAGACATTTAAATATGGAGCAGGCAGGTTTTTTGTATAATTATCCTCCTACTGATCACTGCTAAGTACTAAAGCAACTCACTGCCAAAATGGCTAAGAATAACTTCAGAATTTTTCTGGCATTTGCTGACTTTCCATCACACTTTCAATCTTCTGAGAAAGAACTATTCAGTAAAAATCTCATTAAAATGCCCATCACAATCCAAGTGAGTACAAATAATAGTAAATTATGCATGAGCATCCCACTCTCTGTTTTAGGCCTACAACTGATTATTTTTAAATGGCTTTTGGAAATGGTTTGGATGATCTGTTAACTGATCATATTTGTCGATGAGATGATTTTGTCATCACAAACCAGGAGCATCTTAAACAGTAGTTGAATATATTAAAAAACCCTTTCCCATCAAGTAGATTCTGACTCGTAGCGACCCTACAGGTTAGAGCAGAACTGCCCCATAGGGTTTCCAAGGGGCGGATGGTGGATCTGAGCCGCCGACCTTTTGGTCAGCAGCCTGAGCTCTTAACTGCTGTGTCACCAGGGCTTCAGCTGAATGTATCAGCTAGTTATTATTCAATTGAAAAACTTGGTAAAAACTAAGCTAAGCTTTTTTTTTTTTTTTAATTTCATTCTCTTATACACTGGGCAAACATATTTACTATAGGTTGGCTACTATGTTAGACACTATGGGGAATGAACAGATGACTCTGTCCTGAACCTTGGCCTCATATTGCTTACAGCCCAATAGTACAAGTTTGCTACAGTCAAAGCATCAAGGATTGGTTCCGTTTACTATAATAAATATTTGAAGACTGCCAATGTGCTAGATATTGTTCCAAGCAGTTGCCACCGAGTCCACTTCAATTCAAGGCAACCCCTACGTGTGTCGGAGTAGAACTGTGCTTCACAGAGTTTTCAATGGCTGAAAGACATTGTTCTAGACCTTGGGAAACAAAAACAAATAAGTCACAAATTGACAAAAATCTACTTGGTTTTAGATTTACATATTAAAAAAAAAAACTCCATTCTTACAGGTAAAGTAAGAATTGTCACTATATTACATAGTCAGATATCAGTGGGCCTGGACATTTTTATCTTGATTTCCTGAAAAAACACACTGAGTTATTATCAAATGTTTTTCCATCTATTTTTAGAAAAATTTTAGAGATAAAAACAACTACTTAAAAGACTATGCCTTTTCTTGCAAAAATATCCTACATAAGGATCCATAAAATAAATTTTTTCCTCACCTTAGAACCAGGAAATAGTTCCCCCCTTCAGTTGGACAGTGATAACTACATAACTTAATGTGTACAAATTTTTGCCTTCTTCTAAAGCCCTTCTAGTCGAAAGTTCCTTTATAGTATTATGATTGTTATAAAAACCTTATGGACATTAAATAAATATGTTGGATAAATAATGCATGCCAAACCAAACTTTTCACTTTAAGTATGTTTTCTCTTACATTTAAATTGAATACAAAATTGGTTACTATCAGTTTCTTCCAAAGTCTTCATATATGTGAAGTCATTATCTAACGATAACCTTCTCTTCTTTATGTTAAATATTCCCAAGTCATTTCCTCACAAGCGTCTATGTTTTAACACCTTCAATCATCTCACTCATTCTTATATGACTCTTACAGTTTCTTCGTGCTCTTTGTAAGGTGTATCATGAGATTCTAATTAGTTATTATCTCTCAAATGTCAACTTCTCTAAATACTTCCAAAGAACATGTTAACTTTTTGTATCATAGTAGAAGCTTACACTCAAACCATGTCAATCTGTGATTTCCATGTTTTTTTCCTTTTGCTTTAAATAAATTAGCTGTACAGTGAAAAATATTTTCTTTGGGCTGGTCTTGATATAGCCAAAGCAGAATGGAAACCCATATCTGGCCAATGTTCCCAATATCAGAGTGTGAGCATGAGAATGCCAGCTTGCCAAATACACAATTGACCTCTCAGATCTAGCTGGTCAATTACAATGTGGGGACATCTGACGTGACCCAGTATTGGTCATTGTTGAGCCTTGGTATTGTTAGAAAATGTTGTTGGTGCTAAGTATATGGCAGGTGCTATGTGGGCTACAGAGATAAGTGATGAAAGAAGCTTCCAGTTAAGTGAGAAAGACAGGCATTCATTCATGCAACACTGAGTGAATAAGAGGTGGTATAGCCCAGTGGTCGAACATGTGGGCTTTGGCATACAAATCCTACCATTCCAAAGGCTGGCTTTCCCACTTACTAGTTGTATGACCTTGAACAAGTTCTTTAAACTGTGTGTTTCCATCTTTTCTTTGGTAAACTAGGGATGATAAGAGTACCTACTTTATAGATTTGGTGATGGTTACATGAAATAATGTATGTAGAGAGTTTAGTACAGTGCTTTTAAGCCCTCAGTAGCTACTATGAATGCATAAATGTATATATCGTATATACATACACATGTTGTTGTTAAGTGCTGTCGAGCCTGTTCTGACTCATACACATACACAGACATACGTATATGCACCTTGTGCCAGGTACTCTGCTAGGTATACAAACAATGATAATGCAAGGTTGAATGAAAAAGAGAGATAAATTGAAGAGCAAAAATAGAGCTTCAGACTGATATGCGATGTATGTGTGTTTCCTCCCTCAGAGTCAGATCTAATCTCAGAGGGCAGGAAGTTCTGAGCCTACAGGTAGAAGAAAGGTAAATCTCCTTGTCCAAGGAAGCAAAGAGCAAGAAAAATGGCAACCAAGTCATATTACATGGAAATACCTGCATTCCTGTGGATGAATCCTTCCTTCTGGAAACATAAAGCCTCCCGCAGATAGGGTCAACTGTGACTCATAGCTCACTCTGTACAGAGACTATCACAGAGAAAACTCATCAAGCATAGGAGGTATTTAATAAATAAGAACTTGTAAAACTTTATGGGAAGCAGGTGTTTGAATTCCATTTTATGTAATGTAAGCAGGGGCAGATTATCCAATAGGCAAGGTAAGCATGGTGCTTACCTTGCTTACCAGATCATCTGTAGTGAACAATTTCAGATGTGCCAAGTACGTGGCAGGTATAAACTGTGAAATTGTTCACTAAAGATTATTAAGTAAGCACAAGTAAGCCTGTGCTCACCTTGCTTACTGGGTCATCCACACCTGTCAGAAACTGTAAATTTGAAAAGAGGCTTTGACTCTGTAAGAAGGTGCTGTGGGAGAAAGCCAGATGCCACCCATACCTAGAAGCAGAATCTTTGATGTGGTGAAAAAAAATGTGCAATTGTTCACTACAGACGACCTGCTCAGCAAAGTGCTTATCTTGCCCATTGGATGATCCGACCGTGAACGTCAGTCTAACAATAAGAGTTACAACGAACTATCATGAAGTTGTTCTGTCTGGAAACAATCATGGGGACGTAATCATATGCCCCCACAAACTAGACTATGAATCTCCTGTTGTTAGAATAATTCCAGTTATACATCTACTCATAATTTTATAGTCTTTCCTTTCATTTCATTCTTCATCAAAAGTTAATATATTGCAGCTCATTGCCAGGCAATTTATTTTAGGTTGAAAAGTAATTTAATAAAACAATAAAATCTGTGAATGTGAAAAAATATCCCAAAGACGTAAGCAGATTTATTACACATAACTGAAAAACATATCTCTTATGTGAAGGCATTCATAAAGTGAGTTAAAGTCTTTGTGCAGAAGTTCTTTTGAAAATATACTTGTTACACAGAGTCATTTACTTTCATTGTCAAAAACCACCTGGGAACAAGTGAAAATTATTCCTACAAGTCAAGAAGTATTTCTACGCAGTCAAATAGCTGAAGCAAAATAAAATCTTAGGGGAGAAATAGATGAATGCACTGGGCAAAGAGGGAGGAAGAGAAAGATAGAAAACACTAATATAAAAACAGTTAAGCAACCCAATATCCATGCAATGATTGAATTATAAGATACCTAGAGTCTTTATTTTATTTCACAACTTTCAGTAAGGAAATCTCTAAGCAAGTGACATTCAATCATTTCTTAATATTGCTCTTCACACCTAGAAGTTGTTCTTTAGGATCTTCAAACAGTGAAAAGATACAATACAGTTTTTCTTTTTTAAAATCATTGCTTCTTCATTAAACAATTCATCCGTTATCACCAAATCCATCTCAATGCCAAGTTTTCAAGGTAATGCCAAGGTTCACTCTCTGTGAGCAGTAAAACCAAAAAATGCCATACCCCCACCGTAGGGGTACACTGGCACTCTCATTCCAGGGGGTTCCCACTGCATTCTACACATCCCACCACTATACGGCACATAGGTAATTGTCAGTTTGTACGCCTTTATCAGTGACTGTGCTGTGTCAAGGCATAAAAAAAATGCACAATAAGGTCCCTAACTTCAAAGTGTAAATACCTGGGGCTTTGCACAGATGATCTCATTTAGTCCTCAAAACACATCTATGAGGTAGTTAATATTGCTTCTCCCACTTCACAAATAAAGAAACTGTCTCAAAGAATTAATGTAACTTTCCCAGGATCAGTTATGGATTGAATTGTGTCCCCACAAAATATATGTTAAAGCCCTAACCCCTATACCTGTGAGAATGACCTTGTTTGAAAATAAGGTCTTTGAAGATGTTATCATTTTGGTTAACATGAGGTCACAGTGCAGTAGGGTGGGTCCTGGTCCTATATGACTGGTATCCTTATGAGAGAGAAGATACAGAGAAACAGAGGAAGGACGGTCATGTGATGACCGAGGCAGCTGCAGCTGCAACCCAAAGTACGCCAAAGATTGCCAGAAGCCACCAGAAGCTAGGAGAGAGGCATGGAACAGTTTGTCTCTCAGAACCCTCAGAAGGAGTAGACACAGCTGATACTCTGATTTGGACTTCAGCCTCCAGAACTATGAGACAATAAATTTCTGTTCTTATAAGCCACCCACCATGATCTTGTTCTTATTCAACCTCTCTAGTTTCTTTGAGATAGAATATTCTTGAATGTCAGTTTATAAATTTCTCAAGTCAAAATTAGATCCCAAAGACCATGCTTGATATCATGGACACTGCCATCCAATGAATGAGCTGAAGTGGTGAAGTGAACTATTAATAGTCAAATTAGCCAAATTGATCCAAAAATGAATCTAACTGTTGCAATGTCTTATAAATACTGCCCAAATAATGTAATGCCAAAGTCTTGTTAGAAAATTAATAATGGGCTAAGATATTATGGCCATTACTATCCATAAATTATGCAGTTTAAAACAAATTTCTTTCAAACATCATTACAATGGCTCTTTTGATGTGCCAACTTGACTAGGGTACCAAAAAAAAAAAAAAAATTGCCATTGAGTTGATTCTGACTTATAGCAACCCTACAGGACAGAGCAGAACTCCTTCATAGGGTTTCCAAGGTAGATTCCACTTATCAACCTTTTGGTTAGCAGCCGAACGCTTAAAATTGTACCACCAGGGGTTAGGCTACAGTCCCCAGTTATTCAATCAAACACTAACCTAAGTGTTGATGTGAAAGTATTTTGAAGATGTGACTCAAAATACTGTTGACTTTAAATAAAGGAGCCTGTTCTAGATAATCTGGGTGAGTCTGATTCAATCAGTCGAAAGACCTTAAAAGCCAAGAAGAAGAAGAAATACTGCCTGTGAAGAGTTGCTTAAGCCCATGCCTGGGAGTGCCCCAGCCTGCCCTTCCTGCCAGTCTCTCCTATGGATTTCAAACTTGCCTAGCCAGCCCCACAGTTGAGTAAACCAATTCTTTGCAATAAATCTCAATGCATACCTCCCTCTGGCCTGGCTTTCAATGCCAGATCTGCCACTCAGGAGCTGTGTGAGCTTGAGCAAGCTCCTTGATCTCTCTGCCTCATTTTCCTCCTTTGTCAAGGGGAAAAATAACAGTCCTTACCTCACGTGGTTGTTGTGAAGATTAAATGAGTAAAACACTTCGAAAAGTACCTGGGACATATGAACACCAGGTAAATGTTTGCTATTATTACAGTGACCCAGTTTTAAAAGTAACTGAGATGCATTTTTGGCATGGCCTGTTAAGCTGGTTTCCAATTTTTCAGCGAATACTTATGTCAAAATACTAAACCCCACCCAACAAAAACATATAAGCAAATTGTTTACATATATTCAGATGACAAACATACACACACAAACACACGCACTAGTAAAATTCTAGTAATGGAATTACCAACATTTTCTTGGAAAACAATTCTGAACATATGAAATGCTATACAACGCTACCTATTATCAAGACATACATATATAAAAATATGTAACAGTGACCATAAATCCTGAAGTGCCTTCTGAATCATAAAAATTAAATAATGGTTGGGGTATTTTAGTATTGATATTAGTTGACTTTACTTAATTACCTGTATTTGAAAACTGAGAAGAATCTATATGGTATCTATGGCACTACATGTTGCCTTTCTGCCTGATGTGTACCCCTCCCCCCCCCGTCATAAACAGTCTGAAGGTAATCAAGTAACCTCTAAGCTAACCCTGCAGAACCTTCCACATTTATTATGGTAGCTTATATCATTCACCATAATTGATGGAGCAAGCCTCATCCTGATAGCTAGCCCCAGAGCAGGAAGCAGAAGTTGCTGACCTCCCTAACACCATTCCTATATCACCTTTCCTGACATTCTCAGTCCCTCTACTTCTGCCCATCCCATTAGTGGAGGAGCCATAGAGGCCTCCCTTGGGCTCCCTGTGTGACAGTAAAGGATAAGTCACTTTCACTTACTATGTGCCAGGTGTGCATCATTTCACTGAACTGTCACAGCAATCCTGAGTTAGGTACTTATATTATTCATTTTACAGAAGGAAAAACTGAGGCTAAGAGAAGTACATAACTTTCCCCAAGCAACCACTAGCCAATGGCAGATCTAGAATCTTTACTCAAGGAGTCTGTATGAATCTAGAGGAATTGGACAAATATCTAGAAACACACTACCAGACGTAGAACAACTAAATAAACGTATAATAAAAGAAGAGATTGAAGAGGTAAAAAAAAAAAAAACTCCCCCCCCCCAAAAAAAAACCTCTGGCCCTGAGAGCTTCATTGGAGAATTCTACCAATCTTTCCCAGAAGCGTTAACATTAGTACTACTAAAGGTATTTCAGAGCATAGAAAAGGAAGGAGTACTCCTGAACTCATTCTATGAAGCTAGCATAACTCTGATACTAAAGCCAGGTAAAGACATCACAAAAAAAGAAAATCACAGACCAATATTTCCCATGAACATAGACGTAAAAATCCTCAGCAAACTCTAGCCAACATATCAAAGAAATAACTCACGAGAATCCAGATATAAATCCATCCACATATGAGCAATTGATATTTGACAAAGGCCCAAAGTCTGTTAAATGGGGAAAAGACAGTCTTTTTAACAAATGGTGCTGAGACAACTGGATGTCCATCTGCAAAAAAATGAAACAAGACCTATAACTCACACCATGCACAAAAACGAACTCAAAATGGACCAAAGACCTAAATATAAAATCTAAAACGATAAAGTTCATGGAAGAAAAAAATAGGAACAACACTAGGAGCCCTAATACATGGCAGAAACGGTATATAAAACTTTACTAGAACTGAAAAAACAGCAAAGGAGAAATTAGATAACTGGGAGCTCCTAAAAGTCAAACACCTATGCTCATCCAAAGACTTCACCAAAAGAGTAAAAAGATTACTTACAGATTGGGAAAAAGCTTTTAGTTATGATATCTCCGATCAGTGGCTGATCTCTAAAATCTACATGTTACTGCAAAAATTCAAAAACAAAAAGACAAATAACCCAATTAAAAAATGGGCACAGGATATGAACAGGCACTTCACTAAAGAAGACATTTAGGTAGCTAACAGATACATGAGGAAATGCTCATGTTTATTTGCCATGAGAGAAATGAAAATCAAAACTACAACAAGATTCCATCTCATTCCAACAAGTCTGGCATTAATCCAAAAAACACAGAATAATAGGTGTTGGAGGGGTTGTGGAGAGACTGGAACACTTACACACTGCTGGTGGGAATGTAAAACGGTACAACCGCTTTGGAAATCAATTTGGCGCTTCCTTAAAAAGCTAGAAATAGAATTACCACACGATCCAGCAATCCCACTCCTTTGAGTATATCCTAGAGAAGTAAGAGCCTTTACACGAACAGATATATGCACACCCATGTTTATCGCAGCACTGTTTACAACAGCAAAAAGATGGAGGCAACCAAGGTGCCCATCAACAGGTGAATGGATAAATAAATTATGGTATATTCACACAATGGAATACTGTGCATCGATAAAGAACAACAATGAATCTGTGAAACATTTCATAACATGGCGGAACCTGGAAGGCATTATGCTGAGTGAAATAAGTCAGTTGCAAAAGGACAAATATTATATGAGACCACTATTATAAGAACTCAAGAAATAGTTTAAAGAGAGAATAAAATATTCTTTGATGGTTACAAAAGCGGGGAGGAAGAAGGAGATTTACTCATTAGATAGCAGACAAGAACTAATTTAGGTGAAGGGATAGACAACACACAATACAGGAGAGGTCAGCACAACTGGACAAGACCAAAAGCAAAGAAGTTTCCTGAATAAACCAGACACTTCGAAGGCCAGAGTAGCAGGGGTGAGGGTTTGGGGACCATGGTTTCAGGGGACATCTAGGTCAATTGGTGTAATAAAATCTATTAAAAAAACATTTTGCATCCCATTTTGGAGAGTGGCGTCTGGGGTCTTAAACACTAGCAAGCAGCCATCTAAGATGCAACAACTGGTCTCAACCCACCTAGAGCAAAGGAGGAGGAAGAACACCAAAGAGGCAAGGTAAGTATGAGCCTAAGAGTCTGAATGGGCCACATAAATCAAAAACTACATCAGCCTGAGACCAGAAGAACTAGATGGTGCCCAGCTACAAGTGATGACTGCCATGACAGGGAGCACAACAGAGAATCCCTGAAGGAGCAGGACAGTAGTAGAACGCAGACCCCAAATTCTAGTAAAAAGACCAGACTTAATGGTCTGACTGAGACCCAGAGGGACCCCAGAGGTCATGGTCCCCAGACCTGCTATCAGCCCAAGACAGGAACCATTCTCAAAGCCAACTCTTTAGATGGGGATTAGACTGGACTATAAGACAGAAAATGATACTGGTGAGGAGTGGGCTTCTTGGATCAAATAGACACATGAGACTATCTGGGCAGCTTCTGTCTGGAGGGGAGATGTGAAAGCCGAGGGGGACAGAAGCTGGCTGAATGGACACGGAAACACAGGGTGGAGAGAAGGAACGTGCTGTCTCACTGGGGGAAAGCAACTAGGAGTATATAGCAAGGTTTATATATGGTTTTGTAAACTTTCACTTAAAGCACAATAAAAATTTAAAAATAAATAAACAATTCATCATGCAAGTATGATTCATACCAGGGACGGGTCAACTTTAGAAAAACAATCAATGTAATCTATTACATAAGTAAATAAAAGGTAAGGACCACATGATTTTATCAATTGATGCAGACAAAGTTCAACAACCATTCCTAATAGAAATACTCAGTAAAATAGGAATAGACGGGAAATTCTTCCACATAATAAAGGGCATTTATACAAAGCAGCAAACAGCCAAAATCATTCTAAACAGAACGAGAATGAAAGCATTCCCCTTGAGAACAGGAACCAGACAAGGATGCCCTTTATCACCACTCTTATTCAATATTGTGCTAGAGGACCTAACCAGAGCAATTAGACAAGAAAAATAAAGACAGGGCATCCAAATTGGTAAGGGAGAAGTAAAAGTATCCTTATTTGCAGATGATAAGATCTTATACCAGAAAATCCCAAAGAATCCACAAGAAAACTACTGAAACTAATAGAAGATTTCAGCAAAGTATCAGGATACAAGATAAACATACAAAAATCAATTGGATTCTTCTACCCCAACAAACAGAACTTCAAAGAAGAAATCACCAAATCAATACCATTTACAACAGCCCCCAAGAAGATAAAGTACTTGGGAATAAACCTAACCGTAGACATAAAAGATCTATACAAAGAGAACTACAAAATACTACTGCAAGAAACTAAAAGACACCTACATAAGTGGAAAAACACACTTTGCTCATGGATAGGAAGACTCAGCGTTATGAAAATGCCTATTCTACCCAAAGCCATCTACAAGTACAAGGCAAGCCCTATCCAAATTCCAATGGCTTTTTTAAATGAGATGGAGAAACAAAATCACTAACTTCATATGGAAAGGGAAGAGGCCCCAGATAAGTAAAGAATTACTGAAGAAGAAGAAAAAAAAGTCAGAGGCCTCACACTACCTGATTTTAGAACCTATTATACACCTTGGTAGTCAGAACAGCCTGGTACTGGTACAAAAACGGATATATAAACCAATGAAACAGAATTGAGAATCCAGACATAAATTCGTCCACCTATGAGCAGCTGATACTTGACAAATGCCCAAAGTCCGTTAAATGGGGAAAAGACAGTCTCTTAACAAATGGTGCTGGTATAACTAGATATCCATCTGCAAAAAAATGAAACAAGGCCCATACCTCATACCATGTACAAAAACAAACTCAAAATGGATCAAAGACCGAAATACAAAATCTAAAATGATGAACAGCATGGAAGAAAAAATAGGGACAATGCTAGGAGCCCTGACACATGGCGTAAACAATATATAAAGCATAACTAATAATGCACAAACAGCAGAAGAGAAACTAGATAACTGAGAGCTCCTAAAAGTCAAACACTTATGCTCATCAAAAGATGTCACCAAAAGAGTGAAAAGACAACCTACAGACTGGGAAAAAATTTTGGCTATGATATATCCGATAAGGGTCTGATCTCTAAAATCTAAAAGATACTGCAACACCTCAACAACAAAAAGGCAAATAACCCAATTAAAAAATGGGCAAAGGATAGGAACAGATACTTCACCAAAGAAGACACTCAGGAGGCTAACAGATACATGAGGGAAGGCTCACAATCTTAGCCATTAGAAAAATGCAAAACTACAATGAGAGACCATCTCATCCCAACAAAAAGGCTGGCACTAATCCTAAAAACACAAAATAATAAATGTTGGAGAGGTGATGGAGAGACTGGAACCCTTAAGCATTGCTGGTACAACCACTTTGGAAATCAATTTGGCACTTCCTTAAAAAGCTATAAATACAAGTACCATACAATCCAGCAATCCCACTCGTTGGAATATATTCTAGAGAAATAAAAGCTGTCATATGAACAGATAATATGCATACACATGTTCACTGCAGCACTGTTCACAACAGCAAAAAAGATGGAAACAACCTAGGTGCCCATCAGCAGACAAATAGGTAAACAAATTATGGTGCATACATACAATGGAATACTATGCAACAATAAAGAACAATGATGAATCTGTGAAGCATCTCACAAAATGGATGAATCTGGGGGCAACATGCTAAGTGAAATTAGTCACAAAAGGACAAATATTGTATGAGACCCTTATTATAAGAACTCAAAAAAAGGTTTAAACACAGAAGAAAACATTCTTTAATGGTTACGAGGGTGGAGGGGGAAGGAGAAGGGAATTCACTAAGTAGATAGTAGACAAGGAACATCTTCGGTGAAGGGAAAGACAACACACAATACAGGGGAAGTCAACACAACTGGACCAAAGCAAAAGCTAAGAAGTTTCCTGAACACATCCAAACACTTTAAGGGACAGAGCAGCTGGAGCTGGGGCCTGTGGACCAAAGTTTCAGGGGACATCTAGGTCAATTGGCATAACAAAGTTTATTAAGAGAATGTTCTGCATCCCACTTTGGGGTTGCATTAATCTAAGGTGCATTAATTGGTCCCAATCCACTTGGAGCAAAGGAGAATGGAGAACACCAAAGACACAAGGAAAATATTAGTTCAAGAGACAAAACGGGCACATAAACCAGAGACTCCATCAGCCTGAGACCAGAAGGACTAGACAGTACCTGGCTACCACCATGATCAGTGACCACCCTGACAGGGAACCCAACAGATAGTCCCAGACGGAGCAGAAGAAAAGCGAGAACCAGAACTCAAATTCACATAAAAAGACCAGACTGAATGGTCTGACAGAGACTGGAGGAACCCCTGAAACTATGACCCCCAGATGCTCTTCTAACCCAGAACTAAAACCATTCCCGAAGCCCAATCTTCAGACAAAGAGTAGACTGGACTATAAAACAAAAAATAATACTTGTGAGGATTATGTTTCTTAGTCCAATCAGACACATGAGACCAAATCGGCAGCTCCTACCCGGAAGCAGGATGAGAAGGCAGGACGGGACAGGAACTGGTTGAATAAACAAAAAAAGCCAGAGTGGAAAAGCAGAGTGTGTTGTCACATTACAGGGATGGCAACTACTGTCACATAACAATATCTGTATAAATTTTTGTATAAGAAATTAACTTGAGCCGTAAACTTGCACCTAAAGCAAAATTGAAAAAAAAAAAAAAAAGTCTGTGCGAAGACTACCATATATTGCCTGTACCTCAATCCACCACTGGGATTCCTTGCCTGCTATCTCTGCTTCCTAAAGAAGCAAAATGGTTTCATTCTCTTGTTCCCCGTTTCAGGCCACCAATCCATGTCCTTCTATCCAAAGCCAATTCTTCTAGCCAAAGTTTCATAGGAGCTTTCGTTTTCTCTGATGTCCCTGTTCAGGTAGATGGTGTTACATCCAACGTGTTAGTTTTCTTTTAATCAAAAGTTAAAAACATTGGTTGCCAGGAAGCAAAGGGCTACTCTATAGAGGTAGAACAAACCAAAAGAAATAAACATATATACAAATGTGATTAGCAAGGAGGATAGAAACAGTAAAAAACTCATTACTTCTGAAACCACAGATGGAGAGAAAGAATAACTCAAACCTAGTTGAACTTGTGATCTTATACACTTATTGCCACCAATATTCAGAATTCAGATTTCTTTCCATTTGGGCAAAAATTCATTTGTAAAATGAAATTTACTTTGGAATAAGAATTTCTATTTCCATACCACAGTGTATCAACACCTAGATAATAAAACAAATTCAATGACTTTTGGGACAGGAAGTTAAGATGCATCTAATAGGACTGCTGTAAGAAAGACGACGAGTTAAAAAAACCAAAACCAAATCCAGTGCCGTCGAGTCAATTCCCACACATAACGACCCTATAGGACAGACTAGAGCTGCCCTATAGAGATTCCAAGGAGTACCTGGTGAATTCGAACTGCCGACCCTTTAGTTAGCAGCTGTAGCACTTAACCACTACACCACCAGGGGTTCCAGACAACGAGCTAGCTGGCTAGAAATTACATAGAAAGCAGAATTTTTTTTCCACACACAGAAACGTGTTTAACAGGTAATAACTGAAGATGGTTGTGTTTCACAGACTAGTACTCAAACATGTGGCCACAAAGTTGGACTTGATTTTTATCTTCTTGATCCCAAATGGCTGGGTAGACCAAATGTCTCATATTTCAACCTGTAGTTTTGGTGACCAAGAGACACTAGGGCTCAGGAACTGAGATATCTTCCCAGCTCTGTTGATTGACCTCGAAATTTCAAGTACACAAGCATTCTGAACCAAAGCTTCCTCCTCTGAAAAGCGCTGTGGTATGGGTTCGTTATTATTGCCACAACAAAAGGATGCATAAATTGGGGGCTATTTACATTATTTGGGGGCTAATTTTTTTTTTAATTATATTACTTATAATTCACATACTCTGTTTTTGACTTTCACTTTAGCTCTCTATGTAGAAAGTAGGCAATCATATGAATTTGCTCTGAAATTTTGATACTGCTTAGAAGAAAAGCAATCCTCAGGGTACAAGCTAACGCTTTGCAACAGTTGGGTCTGATTTCATTTTATTAAAGAGTTAATGGGGGGAAAAAAACACCATATATAATAAATTGTGGCCTAACTCGGTCAAACAGCAGGAGGGAGGCTAATGATAACAATCAATACTGGGCCAGAAAGACAAAGCCAAAGCCTGGAGTCACAGAGCAGGAGTTATACTTGTTGTTAGTTGCTACAGAGTTGGCTCCAACCCATGGTGACCCCACATACAACAGCACGAAACGTGCCATCTTCACAATCGTTAGTATGCTCAAGTCCATTGTTGCAGCCAGTGTGTATTTTGAGTGCCTTCCAACCTAGGGGGCTCATCTTACAGCAGTATGTCAGACACTGTTCTGATCCATAGAGTTTTCATTGGCTAATTTTCAGAAGCAGATCACCAGGTCTTTCTTCCTAGTCAGTCTTAGTCTGAGAGCTCTGCTGAAACTTCTTAACCATGGGTAGCCCTGCCGATATTTGAAATACCAGTGGCACAGCCTCTAGCATCATAACAATATACAAGTCCCCATAGTATGACAGACAGACAGGTGGTGGACATACAGGTAGCATGAAATTAGAGATGTGACTATGGATGAAAACAGCTATAATACACAAAAGATACCAAAATCTGAATAGGACAAATGGTAGGGTGATTTAAAATTTAAGAGCAACCCAAGTGATCAACACAAGTATGGGATTTGTGATCCGGGACCAACACAACAGCAGTCTGGAGCTATTTCAAGAGACAGATCGGGCATCTCCTTTGAAGGATCAAGTGCAAATTGGTATCTGTCCTTAAAGAGAGTTCTCTAATTCTAGCCTCAGAAAACCAGTTCAGCAATGGCTACCGAGCAGCATTTATGTCTTGTTTGCTATCTGTGTTCCTGAGCACAAAGGACGAAGTTTTTTTAAAAAAAGAACCTGCACAGTACACTTACTATCTTCTGTTCAACTTCTCAGGGTTGTATGTTACTTAAATACACAGCAGTTATATTTTTAAACCAGCAATTATCCCTGTTCCTTCTCACTGACACTCCATTCAGTTAATCTGGTTTATGTCCAAAGCAAAAGAAAAAGGAGGGAGGAGAGCGAAGGGTACTAACTAGATGAATTCACATACACGTAACTCAGATTAGATCAAAATCACTCAAGTGATTTTTAAACAGTTCCAATTTTATTCATGGTCAGATTCAAAGTTGGTTTTATATCAACTGTGAATTAATTATCACAAATATTTTCAAAACAACTGTAAATGCTACCAAAGGCCAAGAACTTAATTAAAATGTAGTTTACTTTAGAGAAGGTAGAGATATCGTGGGAAAACCCTATCACATCAAGACAAATATAACAGGGTGGATTATATGTAGAAAACTTTTGTAGCAAGGAGTTCAGGCAAGAATTTAACAATTCAATATCCAGCTTTATCCAAATGGCAATATATACTGTGTGTTTTCTACTCGTTTACTAAATATGGGTACTTGCACTGGCTCTGATAACAGGAATGTTTCGAAAGCAAACAGTACAACCAAACATAACACCTCTCACTTTACCTGTAGTCAACTCATTCTAAAAAGACCAGTTGCCGTCGAGTCAGTTCCGACTCATGGCTACTCCACGTGTGTCAGAGTAGAACTGTGCTCCATAAGGTTTTCAATGGCTGGTTTTTCAGTAGATCCTCAAGCTTTTCTTCTGAGGTATTTGAACCTCCAACCTTGCAGTTAGCAGCCAAGTGTGTTAACTGTTTGCACCACCCAGGGATGCCAACTCACACTAAATACATGTTTTTAAGGTACATTAATTAGGAAAATTGATTCCTCCTTTCCCATTAGCGGCTGTCTTCTTCAATTACACAAAGGTTGAATACTAACCTAACAAATACATAAATCAGACTTTACCTCAAGAATGGCTTTGGTAAAAGGTATCCAGGCCATACAGCCAAATTGAAGTTACACCTACCTTGCTTTTTTTTTCTTTTTCTAGTTAGTATCTATAATACAAAAATTGCTGTTCCATTGAAAAACGTTTGGAAGAGAAGGCTCTAGTTTACTTATGAAGCACAATCACTATGCCTCTGAAGCTGTGAGAGAACTTGGGGCAGGGATGCAGGATGACAGTAAGGAAAGGGAGGAACACTCAGTCTTTTGTGTTCTTTCCCCAAAACGAACCCAAGCAGATGGGGTGGGGGCTAGGTAATAAGAGGCAATTACACAGAAGGACTTGGAGAACTGGTAAAGTAACCAAAATTCGAGAATAAGTCCATTATCACAGAGGAACCACTTCTGTGAGAAGCATGGCCCTGCTCCTGCTATATCCTCAGGATTGTTGGGAGGTCCATGGTTGCAGCTGTTTTACCTTGGTTGACAATTTGGTCCAAATTTTGTTTGCAAGAATAGGATCAAATTGTGATGCAGAATGCCCCTGTTATGTTTAACCTGATCCCAGAACACTGAAGCTACAGGTGAGGTGGGAGAGTCTAATCAATATTTAATTCAATTGATAATCTGTCATTGGAATATTTAGTAAAAATGTTAAAAGAAATCAGTAGCTACTCATGGATCTGTTTGATACAGTAAATCAATAAATGAATTTACATTCGAATTTCTCATCACCTTGACCTCCTACAAACCTCCTGGGATTAATATTGGAAAAGCCTTTTATACTAAATGTCTTTGACAGTCTTTGATGTATGTGATTGTGGATAGCACCCCATGTTATTTACTGTAGTATGGTTATTTCCAAAAGGTTTTCTAAAAGGCAGTGATTTGAATCTAAACTATTCCATCTGTCATTTCTAACAAAGGCTTTCCCAGACCAGGGAGGAATAGATATTTTTAACAGGCCATTTGGTTAGACAAGTTGATTATCAAACATTATGACTGAAGAGTAATATCTTAATGAAGAGTGGAGTTATGCGGAAGAAATACAGAGAATTATAAAGAGTGGATCAATAGCTTGCCAGCTCCTTAATTCAGGTTTAATGTAGTAATTTGGAGAAATAGAAGATTATTGACTGTTTTCTACGGTTCTTCTTGTGTCTCTTGTTTGTCGTCCGACCCCCCCTCCCCATTCAGTTGCTATATGAAACAGTAACTTACCCAAACCCAACCTCAAGACTATTAATGTCATTAAGGAGAATATTTTTTCAGCAGGCTTTTTCACAGAGTCAGTGCATTAAAACAACTCTACAAAGGCTTAGTTTTGGCAGCAAATTGAAACATCGTGCTCAGAGACTCATAGGTCTGACTCATTTATACTTATGTTGACATTAATTTGCTTTAAAGAGGAATACCCATCTGTGATTGTTGCATTTGTGAAAGGTCATAAAACCATGAAGTGTCCTCAAAAACCTTTCAATGAAATCAATGGCTATAAAATCTTCCCCTTCTCAGAAATAAATAAATCCCTGGGCTCTTTCAGCATACAATCTAACATAGCATGTCTTCTGTTGGCAAAAAGAGAATTATCTCTACCAAAATTATCTCTCCGTCTATCTTGTGGTTGTATCTGTCAAGTGTAGGACATTTATATCTCCTCTCCCCTTTTTTCTTGTGCACTGCACCTTCTTCATTGTTTTAATACCATGTAGAAGAGTTCCATGAAGGAGCCCAGGTAAATCCATGTTTTTAATCTGCCAGTGTTTAGTCAGAAGTCTCCACTATACTACACTGCTCTATTACACTACATCACCCTAACCTAGATCTATACAAGCCAAGATGGTTAATTTGCAAGATGGGACAGGCTGAATAAAGTAATGCATTGTATTACTTTTGCTCTTTCCTGCTCTTCTTGTTTCCATAGATCAGGATATATGCAAATACTTAGTAAGCAGCACTGCTATAAGTAAATCATATTAGTGTGAGGTTATCAGATAAATCCCAAAACAAAGTTCAAATTTACGTATGTGGCCAATTATTTACTATCGTATTCCACATTAAGATATATAAAATGGGGAAAAAACACTCATGACAATAGAAGTAGTTGCGTCAGTGTGTCAGGGAATTACCCATACGATCCTGGCTAGACAGTACAGTCACATCGAACATATATTTAACTTAGTTAATACCGTGGTTGATAGAGAAAAGCTTACATCAAAAAAGACTACTTCCAGTTTTTAGCAAGAAAGTAAGGCAGAATCACATATCTATGTTTAAATCAACCACAGTACTTACTTTTAATTTTACAAATACTACTTCTAAAATTACTAATGATAACAACTATTGACCACTGTCATGTAATACTACTTCTATTATTAATAACTATACTACTAATTATAATAAGTTTGTGGAGCAGTAGTTAAGAGCTTGGCTGCTCACCAAAAGGTCGGCAGTTCAAATCCACCAGCAGCTCCTTGGAAACCCTGTGGCGCAGTTCTACTCTGTCCTATAGGGTCACTGTGAGTTGAAATCGACTCGACAGCAATGGGTGTAAATGGGTTTATTTACTTTGTATCAGGCACTGTTAGTATTTTTTTTTTTTTCGCATTAACTGGTTTAATCGTCACAACCATATGAGATACATGAAAATTAGAGTTGAGAAGTTAATTTATAGCTTGCTGAGACAGCTGATATGTGGTAGAGCTAGAATCTGAATCCTGTCTGCCAGCCTCCCAAGCTTACTTCCTAACCTCTTCATTATACTGCCTCTCTGTGCTTTTGAAAAAAGGAGCCCTGGTGGTGCACTGGTTAAAGCGATCAACTGCTAACCGAAAGGTTGGCGGTTCGAAACCACCAGTGGTTCTGCAGAAGAAAGATGTGGCAGTCGGCATCCACAGAGATTTACAGCCTTGGGAACCCTGTGGGGTCACTATGAGTCGGAATCGACTTGATAGCAGTGGGTATTTGTGCTTATGAAAGTCCACGGCATGAAGAATGAAAAGGGAGTCTGCAGTGATAATATTCAACGTTTCTTTAAATACCTTCTTATGTGATGTCCTTGGCCCCTTTACAAACACTTCAGATTATTCTGGGTAGGCTCTGTTTAACAGTCTTAAAGAAATGCTCTCAAAGCATCAATAGAGCTGAGCTATTACAATATAAAATCTCATTGCCCCGAGCAAGAATGCACTCTGAAATTAGAGCCAGATTTTACTTGTAATTTAATAGTCTTTTTTCTCAATTATTTGCATAGTGATACAGCTTTTATAGAGTTTTAATTCTGACTTTATATTTCAGAAATATCAATCTGAAGGCTGTAACCCTACTAACTTTTCTGTATGCCTATTTTTCTAAACACAAATAAATGTTTATTTTCTTTCAGCAGCATACTTCAGAGGGAAAATATATTCCGAAGGCTTTAATCTATGCATAGGCCATCATAAAACTTCCCTGGCATATCCTTCTCTTACAGTTAACCAAATTACATTTGGGTATTTGAAGTAAATGAGGATATAACAAAGTGATCTGGGTGGACAAAATGTATGAACTGCATCTTGTTTATGGAACATTCTTACAATTGTATAGCCTAACAGCTATGCTTAGAGAAGCAGTTGAAGAAGCAAATGAAATCATTCACCCAGTGGTTTAGAAGCAGAAGAAAAAAAGGACTTTAATTTTCAAGGTAAAAGTGCAGAGTCAAGAATGAGTTTTACATATAAAAAAAAAAATTCTCATTACAAAAGCCCTTAAAAGGATGTAAAAGACAACACAATTTATGATGACTACTGGGAAGGTTAATTAACTGAGATAGGTTTGGAAACCTCTACCCTTCTTTCTTTCTGTGTATCTATATATGTAAAATTTCTGTCAGCTTGGGCAGATTTTTGTCTAATTTGGCGTGTACATTTGGGAAGCTACGACTAAACATAGATTAATGGCATATGCTGAATCGACATGGGCAGAGAGAGGTGGGGGTACACAGAGCAGCTGAGGCCGAACCACAGCAGGGAGGTCCCTGCGCTCAGCAAGCAGGAGATACATGCAACACGCATTAAGATGCTCTAAACAGAGAAAATACAGAGGTTTTAAACGTGATCTCCAAATCAGTACTCCAGGTGCTCTGGAGCAGATTCCGACGCATGGCAACCCCATGGTGTGTCAGAGTAGAATTGCTCTATGTACGTAGGATTTTCCTATGACTGATTTTTCAGAAGTAGGTCACCAGGCCTTTCTTCCAAGGCACCTCTGAGTGGACTCGAACCACCAACCTTTTGGTTAGCAGTCAAGTGTGTTAACTGTTTACACCACCCAGGGACTAAAAAAAAAAAAAAAGACAAAAATCAAAACTGATTGCTCTTAAGTTGATTCTGACTCAGAGCGGCCCTATAGAACAGAGTAGAACTTCCCCATAGGGTTTCCAACACTGCAAATCTCTATAGAAGCAGGCTGCCACATCTTTTTCCCATGGAGCAGCTGGTAGATTTGAACTGCCAACCTTTCACTGTGCAGCCAAGCGCTTAACTCACAGTTTAGGGGGCTAGACGTCCTAATTCAGGGTGCTGGCTCTCGGGAAAGATTTTCTCTCTTTGTTGGCTCTGGAAGAAGGTCCTTGTCTCTTCAGCTTCTTCCTCCTGGTTCCTTGGAACCAGATGTGTCTTGTTATCTATTTTACCCTTCTCTCTTCCCCAGTCTCTGCTTTCTTGCTTGTCCTAATCTGCCCTTTTTATATCTTGTAAGATATTGACTCAAAACATACCTTACACTAATTCTGTCTCATTAACATGACAAAGACAACCTGTTCCCAAAAGCGATTATAACCACAGGCATAGAGGTTAGGATTTACAACACATATTTATGTGAGACATAATATCAGTCCAGAACATTCTACCCTTTAAAAAAAAAAATTTAGCCCCTCAAAATTCATGTCCTTGCCACATGGAAAACACATACACCCCATCACATCATCCCGTAAATTTTAAATCAACTCTAAGTCCAAAATCTCATCTTCTGAATCACCTAAATCAAATATAAGTGAGACTCAGATTCCATCCTGAGGCAAAATTCCTCTTCATCTGTGAACCTGTGAAATCCAGACTACAAGTTTTCTGTTTCCAAAGTACAAGGCTAGAACGGGCACATGGTAGACATTTCCATTACAAATGGGAGAAATTGGAGGGAAGGAAGGAATAACTGACACCAAGCAAGTCCAAAACCCAACAGAACAATTTGCATTAGCTATCAAATCTTGAAAATAATCCTCTGTTCTTTGGGACCATCTGGGCAATGGCCCTGCCCTCCAGATTTTAGTGCTGGCCATGCCCTCTGGATTCTGGGTGGAGGACCCTCAGCCCTGGGCTTCAGCTCTGCCTTCTACTGTTCAGGAGGCTAGATGTCTGAATTCAGGGTGCCAGCTCTCTGGCTCAGCTCTGGAGGAAGGTCCTTGACTCTTCTGAGCTTCTGTTCCTGGGTGATCTTCACGTGGCTTGGCATCTCTCTTCCCCCATCTCTGCCTGCTAGTTTGTGTTTAATCTCTTAGATGCACTGAAGTGCCATTCTGATTTTGAACTGAGCTGTTTCTCACCCAGGCCACATAGCATGTTTCAGACATAGTATTTTTCAACCCTAGCAGCAAGTCAGAATCACTTGAAGGGCTTTTAAAAACTACAGATGCCCAAGTCTCACTCAGACTACTTAAATTGGAATCTATGGGAGGGTGGCCCCAAGGCAACTGCATTTTGAAAACTCCTCAGGTGTTACCAGGGTAGAGAACCACTAGTTCAGGATGAGTAGCGGCCAGAATTTATTTAATGAAGATTACCAATTCTCTTCTGAGTAATATGGAAGAAGCCAACTAGTATTATATAAAATTAACATGACTCTTATAAACAGTTGAAATTACTTTATGTTTCACAGTGGGCATACAAGAAGCTTATACAGTGAAAAGCTAGAAATAAATAGGAGATTAGAAGTGAGATTTGGCCTCCGCAAAGCCAAGGCCAAACGCTCACACCAAGGTATCCTCTAGTTTCTTGTAGTAGTCCCGAATTCCTAAGGTGAACTTCTTGCTATTACTCCCACATCTGATCAAGAGGATGGTACAGGGCCAGGGAGCATGTAGTTCCAGTGTGCATGTGGTTGCCATGAGTCAGGAACCAACTCAACTGCAGCTAACAACCACCACAACTCTCTTGGCTAGCACTATTCATATTGTATACCTTCAGAAAAGGAGAGCAACTAGGGTCTCCAGAAAAAGAGTAATAAGGCCACCTTAATTTGTAGCAAAGCCGAGTAGCAGGAGATTCCCCTGAGCTGACAAACATTTCCCATCCCACCCATGCAATCAGCTTTGGAATTCAACCTAGGAACAGAAGGGACTCGGTTGTCGGTTGTCGCCTGCAGGCATCATGGCTGGCACTGATAAATCCCTGCCTAGCAGCATTCAGACAACATTGATCAACAAATCAATGAGATACATAGGCACCTGGTTCCCCATAAAGGGCCACTTCTGTCCAGCTTCGTTTCCTCCATGGATCCAACAGTGGCTCCTTCCTTTTGGGAACCCTGGCTTTATAGGTAGTGTTCAGAGGGAGGACAGTGTTTACTCTATTACCTTTTCCATTCAAAGAAATGGGCAGTGGCCTACATTCTGTCCTGCTGCTGGAATCAAACTGGAGTGCCCAAGCCATTGTGTTTTCCCCAGGAGGAAAAAAATGGTGCTTGATGGAAACAATACCAAAAAACAAACAAGCCTTCAAGTTGACTTTGACTCATGGTAGCCCCATGTGTTGCTCCAGAGAGTTTAAGGCTATGACCTTTCAGAAGAAGACAACCAGGCCTTTCTTGAGATGCACCTCTGGGTGGGTTTGAATCATCAACCTTTCAGTTAGTAGTAGAGTGCTTAACTGTGCCACCCAGGGTCTCCATGGGAAACAATATGATTCTGTTATTAAAATAATTTTAGGATCAAGATAGTTAAGTTCAAACAAAACACCATCAGCAAAGAATGAGAAGAGCCTTGTTGTGTTGTTGTTAGGTGCCATTGAGTTGCTTCCAACTCATAACTACGTTGGAGCCTATGTACAACAGAACAAAACACTGCCTGGTCCTGTGCCATCCTCAGAACCGTTGCTATGTTTGGAACTGAAAGTTGGTGGTTTGAATCCACGCAGATGTGCCCAGAAGATAGGCCTGGCAATTTGCTTTCAAAATGTCACACAGCTTTGAAAACCCTTTAGGCAGATCTACTTTAACACATGAGTCGCCATGAGTTGGAATAGGCTCTATGACAACAGTTTTTTGTTTGTTTCTTTTTATACATGGGTCTACAAATTCTAGGGGTTTGTAGCACAGTGGTTACACATTTGGCTGCTAAGCAAAAGGCCCGCACTTCGAATCCACCAGCCAGTCCTCAGAAATCCTATGGGGCAGTTCTATCCTGTCCTATACAGTCGCTGAGTTGGAATCAACTTGACAGCAACGAGTAGAAGCATAAATTTTAAAATATCAAGACACTGAAATACTGCAGAAAACAGCATCCTGGGCAGATGGAAAAGAATAAAAATGTTCACAAATTGCCATAAAACTCTTTTGTGTAACTGGGATTAATGCTTTAAAAAAATGCTTAGCTAATAACCCTGGGCCCTGGGCATTTTCCATTTTCTTAATAATCAGGTCAATTATTTTGACTCTACCTCTCACCCCAGCCCCTGCTTCACTCTATAGCTCCCTCTTCCTGATTTCAGGGCACAAGTTCATTCTCCTCTAGCTCTTGCTTTTCACTCAGAAGTTCACATGCCTGAAAGGAAAACCCATAAATCAGTTCTCAGGACAAATGAAAATCCAGCAATACCAAGGTCAGAGAGAGGTTCCATTACAGGGGCACATGCATTCATTTATGTATTTACTCATGAGCATTTATTAAGCACCCACTCTGGGGCAGAAGAAACCCTGGTGGCATAGTGGTTAAGTGCTACAGCTGCTAACCAAGAGGTCAGCAGTTCAAATCCGCCAGGCGCTTCTTGGAAACTCTATGGGGCAGTTCTATTCTGTCCTGTACGGTCACTGTGAGTCGGAATCGACTCAACGGCAGTGGGTTTGATTTTTTTTTGTTCTGGGGCAGGCCCTGTGCCAGACCCTGGAGACAGATATAACAACAAATGAGACTCAGTCTCTGTGTCTCAAGGTGTTTAAAATCTGGCCAGGGGAAAATAAATTAAAGTTATGATGCATGTACTAAAAGCAACATTAAAAAAAGTGTTATGAGATAGCCGAGAATACGTGATCCCTTGCACTGAAGTTTCATTGACTCTTGGGCCTCCAATTTATCAGGGTCTAACTGGGTGTTCCAAATGGTTAACCCTGTGTGATGGTTAAGATTGTGTGTCAACTTGGCTGAGGCATGATTCTCAGTGTTTTGGCAGTTGTATAATGTTGTGATCACTTCCCTGTTGAAATCTGATATGTTATCACTCCCATGATGGAATGTGCTCACCACTCCCTCAACCTTCATCTCTCCGCCTTCCACCACCTAGTTCCTTCCTGCTCTCCTTGCCAAGGTTGTTGGCTTGTTCTCGATCCAGCAGCTGTCTCTTGTCTGACCTCTGGCTCTTGGGAATTGAGCTAGCAGCTTACCTGTCCATCTTGTGATTCGGTGATCTTCACAGCCTGCAAGCAAGAGTCCTGCTCCCTCACCTGCCAATCTTGGGTTTGTCAGTCCCTGCAGCTACATGAATCAGGAGAAACCTTGTGGTCTTGCTGCCAACCTTGGGTAACCTTGACCTTCACAGTCTGTGAGTAGGAGCCCTGCTCTCTGGCCTGCTGATATTGGGTTCACCAGCTTCTGCGGCTTCGTGAATTGGGAAAGGCCTCTATCCTGATCCAAGGACTTGGGACATTCTAACCTCTACAATCACTTGAGCTGTTTCCTTGATATAAATCTTTCTATATATATTTATACACTTTACTGGTTTTGCTTCTCTAGAGAACCCACCCTAAGACACCCTGTGAGAATCTAACCGTTAACGCACTCAACTACTAACTGAAAGGCTGAAGGTTCCAGTCCACCCAAAGGTGCCTTGGAAGAAAAGGCCAGAGATCTACTTCCGAAAAATCAGCCATTTGAGAACCCTATGGAGCACAGTTCTACTCTGACACACATGGGGTTGCCATGACTTGGGGTCAACTCAAAAGCAACTGGTTTACTGGTTAACACCACCAAAGAGCAACCTATAGAAAGAAAACCAATTCTAGCAGTAACAGCAGCTTCTGTAAAGCTTACTACACTGAGCATGGGTTGGGGAGAGGCCAGGAGATGAGGTCCATTACCCTACTTCTCACATTTTGATAGAGAGAAGGCGACTTCACTCTACTCCTCATAAGGGAGCATAGGAGTGAGCGGCCATTTAAGATACTCCAGTAGTCTCACCCCTTCGGGAGCAAAGGATAATGAAGAAAACTAAAGATACAAGGGAAAGATTACTCCAAAGACTAATGGACCACAACTATCATGGCCTCCACCTGACTGAGTCAAGCACAGCTAGGTGGTGCCCAGCTACTGCCATTGACTGCTCTGACAGGGACCACGATAGAAGGTCCCAAACAGAGCTGGAGAAAAATGTAGAACAAAATTCTAACTCACAAAAAAAGACCAGACTTACTGGCCTGACAGAGACTGGAGAAACCCTGAGAGTATGGCCCCGGACACCCTTTTAGCTCAGTAATGAAGTCACTCCTGAGGTTCACCCCTCATCCAAAGATTAGACAGTCCCATTAAACAAAATGAGACTAAAGGGGCACACCAGCCCAGGGACAAGGACTAGAAGGCAGGAGGGGACAGGAAAGCTGGTAATAGGGAACCCAAGGTCAAGAAGGGAGAGTGTTGACATGTCATGGGTTTGTTAATCAATGTCATAAAACAATATGTGTACTGTTTAATGAGAAGCTAGTTTGTTCTGTAAACCTTCATCTAAAGTACTATTAAAAAAAAAAAAATCTACGGAATAGTTCTACTCTATACACATGGGGTCACTATGAGTCAGAATCGACTCAAAGGCAACTAACAACAACAAAAAATAATAATAATAAGGGAGCATAGGAGGGAGTGCCCTCCAAACCTTCTCTCCACCTCCTCTCCTCAGGAGCTCTCCTGGCACCCTGATAGTGTGTAAGGCACCCTACATCCGTAGGGGCTGTTGATGTGCTATAAATCAGTGATCGTCAAACTTTTCTGTTTTCTAAATCCTTAAAATAATTTTGAAAACTATGTGCTTCATACATTTTTATGTTGACATCTAACATTTTTCATCACAAAATAATTGCAAGAAAAGATAGAATTTTCAGAATATTTGTAAATATTGGCATTTTGAAATAAAACTTTTACAGCACTCTTTAAAAGTAGCTGATGAATTTTGAATATACTCCTGTGATGTGCCAATGTGGCTAGGCTATGGTTCCCAGGGGTTTGGCCAAATACCAATCTAGTCGCTGATCCATATTATAATCTAATGTAACACAATCAATCAATCAATTGAAAAGCGAGTTTCCTTAGGGTGCGTTCTGCTTCCAACTATAGATAGGCATTTTGGCGGAACTCGCTTGCTCTTTCTTTCTCTCTGTCTCTCTACTCTGCATTCTTTCCATTGCCTGATCTATTAATCTCAGGATGCAAGCCCACAGAAGTCTCCAGTCTGCCACCTGACCTATGGATTTTAGACTTGCCAGCCCCCCACAATCACGTGAGACAATCCCTTCAAGTAAATCTCTTTTGCTGTATGTGTGCATGTGTTTCTCTGTAGAACCCTAAGACAATCAGGAATTTTATACCCACCATTATCCATTTAAAATAATTTCACAAACTCACTCTTCTTTAACGGTCAGAAATTTTATATCACTCTTTATGTTCTTCAACTTATATTTCCACTCCAGTCTCTTAACATAATTTTATCCTGCTGTAATATGTTTTATGCTTGAAAGTCTCTTACTTGTCGTGGAACTTTCCAGTTGTTTGAAAGAGTTTCATTGATGATGACCCCTAAACTTAGACAAGATGGGAACTGGAACTACTCCAAACCATGTAGGCAGCAACTCTGTCCAGGTTTTAACCGTTTCTCATTATCTACTTTTACAGCGACCATATTCTGCAAACCAAAAATCAGGACGTGTGGCCTAGCAAAGAATACGTTTTTTTTTCACCTCAAATTAAAAAATGTGTATATTTTTGTCAACAGTTTTAAAGACCTAAAGACTGAATCACATCTGGCTATCTACTCAACAGATGGCTTTTATTAAAAACAATAATTCACAGGAATTAGTGAATGGTCCATAAAGTCCATTGCGGGTGTTGGGATGCCCAGACAGTAACAGGTAGCATGGATGATTTGCTTCCACCACACCCAAATTAGAGGGCAGTGGTGGTTCTGTGGTAGAATTTCCATCTTCCATGAGGGAGACCCAGGTGCAATCCTGGCCGATACACCGGAAGCCCAGCCACCACCCATCTGTCAGCGGTAGCTTGTGTGTTGCTGTGATGTTGGATGGATTTCAGTGGAGCTTCCAGACTAAAACAGCCTAGGGAGAAAGGCTTGATGGCCTACTTCTGAAAACTAGCCAGTGAAAACCTTGTGGATCACAACAATCCCATCTCACTGTCATCAGGGGTCGCCATGGGTCAGGGCCAACTCGACGGCAACTAACAACAATATCCACATTACACTGATGCAGATGCGACAAAAACCCAATTAGAAGAATTATTGCTGCCAGTCACTGACAAGAGTTTAAGTTTTCTTTCCCAGAGATTTAAAAAAGAAAAGTAAAGGGTTTACAGGGAAGATATACGCTCTCAGAAACAACACTAACCATCGTCTAATCCTTTCCTCTCAAACCCAGTAACCCAGTGCCATTGAGTCGATTCTGACTCATAGCAACCCTATAGCACATAGTAGAACTGCCCCATAGAGTTTCCAAGGAGCGCCTGGTGGATTCGAACTGCCAACCCTTTGGTTAGCAGCCGTACCACTTAGGAAAAAAGAACTTCAGAAAGTTGTAACCCCTTATTGATCCCAAATCCACAGGAATCAAAACACATATATACTAGGCAGTAAAGAAGCAGGAAAGGAGCCTGGTGGTGCAATGATTAAAGCACTCAGCTGCTAACTGAAAGGTCAGTAGTTCAAACCACAGAAGAAAACACCTGGCGATCCGCTCTCATAAAGCTTACAGCCTACAAAACCCTATGGGGCAGTTCTACCCTGTCCTATAGGGTCGCTATGAGTTGAAATCGACTCGATGGCACACAATAAGTGAGCTGGAAGGGCCAAGATAAACCCCACTAAGTTCAGGTACTAACCTTAGCAGGAAGCGATAACAAGTAAGACATTTAGAGCCTCATGAGACCCTATTAGCTTATATTTTACAAACAAGTCTAATAACTCTGCTTGTCTGGTTTAATAGCTCATAACAGATTAGAAACAAGGAATTAGAAAGGGGGTAAAAGGAAGAACTGCTTAAGTTAGGCATATGCACAATGGCTGGCACACAGTAGATGTACCATAAATGTCTGTCCCATGAATGAATAAATGAATAAGAAAAATGAGTCACATCCGATAGCTTTGCAATAAAAAGACAAAATACAACAAAGGCTGATCAAAACACATCCAGTACACAACCCTTATAAATTTCTATGCACATTGGTTATGCCCACTACTATTAGCCAATGCTAATGATATTGATCAATAAGAAATTTACACTTTATTTAGAATATTATGCTTAAGAAGGCACAGACAGAAAATATATACTTTCAAGATCGTCCATTACAAAATAGTTTTTGCAAGTGGTATTTGAAGTAGTAAACTTCAGTTGTTTGTAAAATTCATCAGAATGGGGCACTCCATCCATTCCCAGACAATGCTTTATTTATAATTTAAAAAAAAAAAAAAAACACATTGCCATCGAGTCAATTGCAACTCATAGTGACTCTATAGGACAGAGTAAAACTCCCCCATAGAGTTTCCAAGGAGTGCCTGGTGGTTCCGAACTATCAGCCTTTTGGTTAGCAGCCATAGCACTTAACCACTACACCACTGTGTATTGCTGGTGCAGTGGTTAAGCATTTGGCTGCTAACGAAAATGTCGGCAGTTCGAATCCAACAGCCACTCCTTGGAAACCCTATGGGGCAGCTCTACTCTGTCCTGTGGGGTCACTATGAGTCGGAATAGACTAGGCAGCAGCGGACTTGGGTTTTGGAAACCCTGGTGGCGTAGTGGTTAAGGGTCAGCAGCTCCAATCCACCAGGTGTTCCTTGGAATCTATGGGGCAGCTCTACTCTGTCGTATAGGGTCGCTATGAGACAGAATCCACTCTGCTGGCAATAGGTTTTTTTTTTTTTTTAAATAAATAAAGCTTTATAAAGAAATTTTATGCTCACTTAAAATAAAATCCTTTATGATGAAGAAAAAGCCTTTTTTTGTCCTTAATCATCCAGAGTAGAGATCTATATTGATTGAGCCCTCGGGATAATTACTCGCCAGAACATTTCATAATGTATAGATACAATCCAACGCCTACTATAGTACTTGCAAGCAATTCTGAAATTCTTACAAGAATGGCATTTTGGAAGATGGATACATTTCTGATTCAACAAGGGCCGTTAGGCCAATATCCTGCGTGGAAAAAATCAGTAGGCATTTAAAACATTTAAAATTTGTAGAGGTCTAAAATTTGCAGTTTCCAAAACCATTCACAAATGTGGGTCATTCCAAAAAGTTCCTGTGTTGTCATAAAGTATCTCAAAACAGTCGGCAAAACAGATGAACTGAGAGTCAACAGACCACAGAGCTTAAAGCCATGCTCAGTTTTACCGATGGAAAGTTCTTTTTACCTAATATAACGTTTGCTCTTAGCATACTTTCCTTTTATCATATGTTCAATGTCAAAATAATCTGCCTCAGCCTCACTAATGCCAAAAACAAGAAGTTTGCTGTGAAACTTCTCAAAAATCTACTGTGGGTCATCTTCATATATCATAATTAGTTCCCAGCACATATAAATATTCAGTCATTGAAATGTTTGTCTTTCAGGTCTCAGTGACACAATGGCAAATGATACATTTCTAAACTTAGTCATTGTCAGTGCCTCAGGAACGCTGCCACCAGGTGTTAACTCCTGGAGGCATGCTCCAGGCATTACACAGGACAATTCAGACAACTCAAGCTCTGTAAGAGGGTCTAAATTAAACAGGCATAGGCAGAGCTTTTAATTTGAAATTAGTATTCAGCTGTGTGGGATTAAAACAACTATTTAGGCAACTAATTTTTTTTTTTTTCAAGTCAGCTGCTTTGGCTGTAAAAGTTAGTGTAGAAGAAATCTCTCTCTCACACGCACACACATACAGAGAGAGAGTAAGGGAAGCGCCTAAATCACTTAGTGGTTATTGAGCAATGTGTAACTGATTTCGGTGTGCAATGAATAGATAACAACACTGAGTTCAGGTGGTGCAGGACAGGGCAACACTTCATTCTGTTATCTATAAGGTCGCTGTGAGTTAGTGTTGTCTCGACAGCACCTAACAACAACAACAATCCATAAGGTGATAGATCTTGACAAGTGTTAAAAGGAAAATACATCTTTAAAAGGTAAATCCTCGCTTCGTTTTTTAACATATAGCGTTATAGTCTCTGTCAAAGACTGGGAGGGTCACTATTGCCTGTATTGCCGAAATGTCAGAAAACACAGAAGAAACATTGACAAGCATTTCACATGAGGAAAATAAGTAAATCTGAGAGTTGAGGAAAATGCAGAAAGAAGCAAAGGGTTTTTAGGAGAAAATAATTGGGAGGGGGTAAAAAGTGTAAATATAGATTTTTAAAAATAGCTTCAGGACAAGCAAGAAGAGTTCTCACTCTACATGACTTACCAGGACCTGCTTAGGACAAAAGCCAAAACACCAAATCCGCAGCCATCAAGTCGATTCTGACTCATAGTGACACTGTAGGACAGAGTACAACTGCCCCATAGGGTTTCCAAGGCTGCAGTCTTTACGGAAGCAGGCTGCCACATCTTTCTCCCAAGGAGCAGCTGGTGAGTTCAAACCGCTGACCTTTCAGTTAGCAGCCAAGTGCCTAACCACTGTGCTTCCAGGGCTCCCGCTTAGGACAGAAGATGCTAATTATCTTTTCTTTACCAAATGGATTCATGAAGTATGATTAAAATACAAAAAAGAGAAGTGATAAAATACAAAAAAGAAGTGATAAAACACAAGAGAGTATGAGACAAAAGTCAACGTAGAGTGAAAAGAAGTCATGTAGAAAAATAAAAGAGTATGGCCAACTCCCAAACAACAGTCCACCCAAGACCAATTGAGATTCATGCAGAGAGCCTAGGGAAAAAATGAGTCACCCACTATCCCAGAGAGTGATGCCATATGGAGACTGTGAAAGCAAGAGCCAAAAAATAAAAACCAAAACCCGTTGAGTCAATTCCCACTCACAGCAACCCTGTAGGACTGTAGAACTGCCCCATAGAGTCTCCAAGGAGTGGCTGGTGGATTCAAACCGCTGGCCTTTTGGTTAGCTGCCAAGCTCTTAACCACTGTGCCACCAGGGCTTCGGATTTGGGTATAGCCTTTTTTTTTTTTTTTTTTGGAAGCTGTCCAGGTGATTCTACTATGGTCAGAATTCCCATTCCAACTATTTGACAGAGAAGAGACTATAGCCAAAGGATGGTTGAATTCCTCTTCTGTAACCAATTTTCTGACATTTTCTTCTCATGGATATCTTTGGGTATCCATTAATATTATATGTAATGGAAAGGGCAACAAACTGGGACACCAGGGGCCCTGCTGCAAGTCCCAATTCACCTACGTCACTTTAGGCAGAGCTCTCTTGACCTTCCGTAAAGGTGAAGTAAAGAGCTAGGCAGTTACACAAACTCCTTCTACAGTATGAAGGGGCCATTCTTCTGCTAAAGTAGCTTCCTCCAAAGTGGTTTATCATCTTCTTCACTTTTGCTATCAAACTGTCAGTTCTGCATCACCATCCAGTGTACCCACTCTTCCCTCTGCACCGAGCTTATTCATGGGGTATGAGGGAGGCTCTTCTTCTTCATTTCGGAAACTCATAACCGAGTATTCACAAGAAGGCTTCCTCCAAAGCCTAGAAATTCTTCATCATAGGATAATACTTTCAGGTATGAAGACAAGATTTTCAGATATGACCCCAGGCCACAATCTCTTTTTAAGCTCTGCACTACTGTTTTACTTTGAAAATAACAGAAGGCATAAACAATGAGATAAATGACATTTTCAATATTACACTGATATTGAAATTCCATACAGGGGGTCTACCTGATGAATCATCTTTCTCATAAAATCTTACCTGTGGAGAGAAAGGAGTACTCTCTTTCTACGGACAATTATTTGGAATTGGTACCCCCATCAAACTAGCATTCAAGCAGAAAGGCCAAAAAAAAAAAAAAAGACAAATTTTGGACTTCCCAGCATCAAAGACTTTATATCCCATAGATGACATCGGAAAGACTAGAAAAAAAAAATGAGTTTAAGAAAGAGGAAGACATAGAATACAATCCACAGAGCAGGCACAGGAGAATGCCTGGAGATGAGGCACCAGCTCTTTCAGGTAGGGCAGTAGGGCACAGTCCTCGTGCCATGGTTCTGGCCTTGTGCGTGGGAAACCTAGCTTAGAGACTCATTTAAAAGCATGGTCTTTTCCCAGGATACACCAGGCAGCCCCACTGTGCCTGGGCAGTACATGGTTGCTCCAAGGAGCACGGTTGTCTGGGAGACTGGATACTGGGTCCTAGGAGGAGGGCACAGAAATAGCATCTGGTCTCTTTGGGCCCCAAACTTCTAATGGGTTAAATGGTGAAAATTGTTCTTGATTACCTCAAAGTACTGATCTAAAGTTTCTTATTCGCTTCAAACATGTGTGTTGTGAACCACCACACTCTCTAAGGAAAGGGCTGTTAAAGACGGGTAGAATGTTTCATCTCTCAGCTATTCGCTAGGCAGCTCTTGACTATCAAAACATTCACTGAGTTCCTGCCTGGTTCTACCTCTTTGCTGGGCCCTGAAGAAGCCCAAAAGACTAAAATAAGACCCGAGTCCAGGAAGGGCTCCTAGGGAGAGGGCTGCAACCATTTCTGGAGTTTAGTCCCTGGGGGGCACAAACAGTTAAGCACTGGGCTACTAACTGAAAGGTTGGCAGTTCAAATCCACTCGGAGGTGCCTTAGAGCAAAGACCTGATGATGTACTTCCAAAAGGTCACAGCCACGAAAACCCTATGAAGCACAGTTCTACTCTGAAACACATAGGGTCGTCAAGAGTTGGAAGTGACTCGACAGCAAGTGGTTGGTTGGCTGGTTCCAATTTCAGTGCAGAGTCTCAGCCTGGGTCTCCAATGCTCTCCGGGATATCAGGAGAAAGCCCATTCTACATTTCTGAGCCCCTAAAAGCAGCGGTTAAGAGCCCAGCTGCTAACCAAAAGGCTGGCAGTTCAAATCCACCAGCCACTGCTTGGAAGCCCTATGAGGCAGTTCTACTCTGTCCTGTAGGGTCACCATGAGTCAGAACTGACTCCACGGCAACAGGTTTGAATTTTTTGGTTTTTAGTAAAAGCAAGTACTTGGGTTATACATTGCTTAAGTTCTGCATTCCCATACCTGTTGGTGGATCACTGGAGACAAGTGAGCATTCTGGGTGACTTGGCCTGAAGTCTCCATATCTCCTCTCTATCTGATGCTAAAACTGGGATGTAGTTTTTTTAATGTTTCAAATTATAAATGGGACTGAATAGACCCACAGGCCCGGAAAGAAATCAGACTTAAAGGAAGGTTAGAGGTTACCAGTCATCATGATCATCACAGATACTATTTGTTTATCAAATATTCTATGTCAGAGATTTTACATATTTATTGTCTCTCATTGTCACAACAACCTTCTGAACCAAACTAGTTGCCATCAAGTCAGTTCTGACTCGTGATGGCCCCATGAGTGTCAGAATAGAGCTGTGCTCTGCAGGGTGCTCATGGCTATGACCCTTTGCAGGTAGATTATGAGGCCTTTCTTTCAAGTACCTCTGTGTGGATTTGAGCTGCCAAGCTTTCCTTTAGCAGTCCAGTGCTTAACTATTCGTGCCACTCAGGGGATTCTAACAACTTTCCGAGGCAAGTATTATTACATGCCTTCACAGGTGACAAAATAGCAATCAGAGGGCAGAGTGGTTTGCCTGAGGCTCCACAGCTAGTAAGTAGCAGAAGCAGGATTTGAACTCACATCTATCTCACTTCAAACTCCATGTCCTTTCTACTTTGCCAATCTGCCTCCTCCTCACCCTGCCCAACTTGCTGTACTGGAGAAATGGAATTGCCTTCACTGTCAGCAGTTCAAATTCACCAGGCACTCCTTGGAAACCCTATGGGGCAGTTCCACTCTGTCCTACAGGGTCGCTATGAGTCAGAACCAACTCAATGGCACCTAACAACAACAACTCTGAAAAGGAGTCCCTGGGTGGTGCAAACAGTTAACAGCGCTTGACTGCTAACCAAAATGTTCAATTCACCCAGGGGAACCACGGAAGAAAGGCCTGGTGATCTCCTTCCAACAAATCAACCATTGAAAATTCTATGGAGCACAGTTCTACTATGACATGCATGGGATCACCATGAGTTGGAATCAATTCCACAACAACTGGTTTTAACTCTAACAAGGAACTGGGGAGGGCAAGATGAATAAAACTCAGTCAGGCTCTGTGGGCAGGTGAATCCAGAGTTTCTCCCTGAACATCCTGACTGTGTCCTCTTTCTCACACAGACTTAACATTAACAAGTCATTTCCATCCTTCTCACTCTGGTCCCTTTGCCCTGCCCATTCTACCATCCAAGAACAGACCATGCATACATCTTCCACCACAAATCCAGGGTTTCAAATAGGAAATTAATTCTAGCTAAGACCCATTTCTGCATATGACAGATGATAAGCAAAGTACCAAACTTCTAAGTAAAAACAAATATGTCAAAACACTCAGTGGCCGCCTACCTAAGCTATTCACCCAAGCACAGAGCAGCCACCCAAGGAATATCCCACAGTAGAGAAAGACAACCTGAACTCTGACTATCCTGCACCTTTGGAAACTAGATGATACTCTAAACATATGGATGGAGTGTACCACTAACTAGCAATGATCCACATACCAAGGAACAAACAGTTCCAGCAACACTGTGAATCAGATAGCTAAGGGTGAAACATATCTATTTATGTGAACAAAGAGAGGGAAGGTAAAAATCTTTCTGGATTCTCTTTATACATTCACCTCTAAAAGACAGCAGCTAAACATCTTCCTAAGAATGGAGAAAAGGACAGCCCTATTCTTCCCTGCAAGAGCAGCCTGGGGGTACCATTCTTTTAAGAGCCATGTGCTATATGGACTTGAGCTGTAGCATCAGTGGAGACCTCGTTTCAAAGGTAAGAGAAATCATAAGTTATATCAAGGCATACAGTTTGGTGTAAATCTGCAAGACCTCCTCCAGTGATCTCCAGGAAAAGTATTAGTTTCAGAGTTGCTGGCTCTCAATGCATGCCCCTAAACTAGCCTTTTGTCATAACCCAATTCCCTCATGCTGCCCTGGCTGGCCCCTGAAAGGGAGGAGGGGCATTTTTTAAGTCGTGACCCTTGATAATGTATGAACCTGACAGGATATTGCTGAAGCCATTTGAATCCCCAGAAGAAATACACCCTAGAAATGTCATGAATTGAAATTGATCAAGGGATCTTGAAATGGATGTGGGTTCCCCTTTGTCTCATTGGTCATAAATGATGCTGTACAAAGAAGCGGTAATGCAAAATATTGGAAGAATCTGAGGGAGTAACTCAAGATCATTCTTCTTAGAAGCCACTCATCTCAAGAGGCGGGTGATAGTTACTTTCTAGAGGCAATAATAAGAAAACATGGTCTCACCTGAATTAAATCTACCTTTGCAGTCAGCTGCTATTCTTGGGGCATGTTCGAATGTGGAAAGCAAACAAAATCTGTATTTGTCCTCATTTACATTTCATTCAGTAGAGTTGATCCTCATAAGTAATAACAAGAGATTTTCTGCTGATAACTCTACTAATTGTGTTCCTGTCACTAAGAGGCTTTTAAAAAACAGTATCATGTGGGCTAGGAGCAAGGTGTCAATAATGGCCAGAAAGATAAATGGCTAGGACTAGAGAAAAATGGCTGTAGCCACTGAGGCAGGCCCAGACATGGTCCCTGAGAATAAGCAAACCAGTTCTGTTGAGTCAATTCCAAATTATGGCAACCTCATATGAGTCAGAGCAGAACTGGGTTTCATAAAATTTTCAATGACTGGTTTTCAGAAGCAGTGCCAGGTCTTTCTTCCAAGGCACCCCTGGATGGATCCAAACCTCCAACCTTTTAGTTAGCAGCAGAGCACATAACTGTACCACCCAGGGACTCCATTCCCTGGTCAGGACCCCCAAAAAGGACCCTGTCCTTCAGTAATTTGGAAAGCCTTTGAGCCTCAGGGTACAGGATGCATGTGTAAGAGCCATAAATGTAGGACAAGTGCTGTAGGGTAAGGTCCCATGAAAGCTACCAATTGTTACCATGCAACAGTTAATAGCCATATATGCCCATGACATACCTCCAGCATCAGAGAACGGTATGTGAGGTCTAGTCCAGTGAAGCTCAGACACATCTTATTTGACCCCTGCCCTGCAATCACTGCTCATCAGACATCACTTTTGAGTCTTCTCATCTTACTCAGCCATTGGTCTTCTGCTTTTGCTGGCTGTCCTTCCCTTCACTGTCATGCTCAAGCGTGGAACTGGCTCCAGGGACAGTCTTATTCAACAAAAAGCTATACTGACTGTTGATTCACTCTGTATTGTTTTATGCAATGATTTCCCTAGAATGCAGGTCATCTAAATTTGCTTCACCTATAGTGCAGGTAACTTATAACAGAGGATTCCCATTAGCGTCTCCCATTTCTTGTGACATTACCATCAATCATTTCATTTATTCATATGCCATAATCACCCACTACATTGCTATTACTATATCTTATGCAAATAATGCATGACTTCTACATTTGTTTGCAACTGCACCCTCCCCCCATGAGGTATTTTCATAAGCACTGGTATTTTGTAAAAAAAAAAAAAAAAAAAAAAATTGGCATAGTGGCACTTATGAAAATACCTCGCGGGGGGTTGCAGTTGGCAAACATAGAAAACGAAACCCGTTGCCATTCAGTCAATTCCAATGCATAGCAACCCTCTAAGACAGAGTAGAACTGCCCGTTAGGGTTTCCAAGGAACAGCTGGTGGATTTGAACTGCCGACCTTTCAGTTAGCAGCCTGAGCTCTTAACCACCGTGCCACTAGGGCTTCAACAAACATAGAAGGTGTGCATTAGTTGCATTAAAAAATATGGTATTATTGCTTTAAATGAACAGTTATCTTTCTGATCCATTAGAAATAAGACAATAAAAAATTTCATTTTACCTTCACTACTCCTTCTTTACGTAGGTCTGAGTTTCTGACCTATATTGCTTTTCTTCAGCCTGAAGAACTTCTTTGAACATTTCTTGCACAGCAGGTGTGCTGGAGATGAATACCTTCCATTTTTGTTTGTCTGACAAAGTTGTTATTTCTCGTTCGCTTTTAAAGGGTAATTTTACTGGATAAAGAATTCTAGGCTGGTAGTTTTTTGTTTGTTTGCTTGTTTTTCTCTTTCAACACTTTAAATATCTCATTCTACTCTCTTCTTGTTTCCATGGCTTCTGATGAGGAGTCCAGTATAATTCTTATCATTGTTCCTTTATAGGTCTCCCCAACTCCTAGTCCTCTGGTGTCTTTCAAGATTTTCTCATTGTCTTGCAATTGGAATACGATGTGCTTAAGTGTGGTTTTTTGGGGGTTTTAGTATTTATCCTGCTGGTGTTCTCTGAGTTTCCTGGATCTGTGATCTGGTATTTGTCATTAGTTTTTGAAAGTTCTCAGCCATTAGTACTTCAAATACTTTTTTCTACTTTATTGTCTGTTTCTTCTCCTCTGGTATTTTTGAATACACTTATGTTACATCTTCTGAAATTGTCTCACTGTTCTTGGATGTTATTTTTTGTTTTTGTTTGTTTTTCATTTTCCTCTTTGCATTTCAGTTTGCGAAGTTTCTATTGACCTATCTTCAAGCTCACTGATTCTTTCTATGGCCACAATGAGTGTACTGATGAGTACGTCAAAGATATTCTTCATTTCTATTATTGGGTTTGTTATTCCTTACATTTTCTTTGGATTCTTTCTTAGAGTTTTCATCTCTCTGCTTACATTACCCATCTGCTCTTGTATGTTGTCTACTTTTTCCATTAGAGCTCTTAATACATTAATTATGGTGATTTTTAGTTCCCTGTCTTACAATGCCAACATCTGTGTCATACCTGAGTCTGGTCCTGATACTTGCTTTGTCTTTTCAGACTGTGGTTTTTCTTGATGTTGGCATGCTTTGTAAATTTTTTTTGTTGAAAGCTGGACATATTGTACAGATAATAGAAACTGAGGTGAAGAGACCTTTAGTGTAAAGAATTATGTTAATCTGACTATGAGCTGGGCTGTGTTTAATTGTTTGCTGTAGCTGGTGGTGCGATGGTAAAGAACTTGGCTGCCAACCAAAAGGTCAGCAGTTCGAATCCACCAGGTGCTCCTTGGAAACACTATAGGGCAATTTTGCTCTGTCCTATGGGGTTGTTATGAGTCGGAATCGACTCAACGGCAGCAGGTTTGATTTTTGGTTTCATAGGTGCCAGAGGTTTAACATTCCTTTAGTGTTACGTTTTTATCTCCTTATTTGACCTCGGCTTTTTTCCTATGCACTCCTTCTCAGAGAGGGTCTGTGCCTTGCACCTCTTTCAGTTATAATCCACTATTGTTATTCTCGAGTCCTGTTTGGGTGGTGGTAAGATGTGGAGGAGAGGGAATGTTCTATATTCTTCCAATTAAATCTCAGGATTTTAGTGGGACTATTTTATGTCAGGGCTGTGATCTTCCCAAGAGTTTCCCTCATGGTATAGTGTTGTTTCGTTTTCTTTTGTTTCCTCCTATCCCTACTCCTTTGGATCCCTACGCCCATCCCTGGCTGCAGAGTTCCCAATCTATTTCTGTGAAGCCCTGACCACCTTTTGGCTGTTTTCCCCCTTAGATAAGACAGGAAGGCTAGAGGTGGCTGAAGGGTGAAGAATGCCCTTCCCCCGAATGAATAAGGCTTTGGCTAAGTCTTTTCCTCTGGAGAGTGGTCTTTGTTATAAGGCTGGTATACTTCACGAAGATTACTCTTCTCCCTCTGCGAGAGCCTCTGCCAGGGCCTCTAAGAGATCTTTCTTGGATCCATGAGACCTTGGTGGGGATCCTGGCGGTGAAACCCGTGGAAATGAGGGGGATCCCAAAGACTGCAGCCTCCAGGACTTTCTCACTCTCATGCTAGTCTACATGCAGCCTCCAGTAATTTATCAAATTTACCATTTAAGTGTTCTACCAGTTTACGGCTCCAGCAACTTGTAAAACACTTTTATGCTTAAAAGCCTTTAATGATCACTCTACCATGCTTAAAAAAAAAAAAAAGAAACACTGCCATCGAGTCAGTCCCGACTCATAGCGACCCTATAGGATAGAGTAGAACTGCCCCATAGAGTTTCCAAGGAGCACCTGGCGGATTCGAACTGCTGACCCTTTGGTTAGCAGCTGTAGCACTTAACCATCTATCATGCTTACCTACTACAAACTATGTATAAAATTAAAATTTAATAATTGATTGATTTCATGATACCAAAAGTCTTTAAAGATTTTTTAAAAGTGTGTATTAAATTTTGATTATAGTTACTATAAGTATATATAATATTTCAGACAAACAGTCCTAAACATAAACATAAAAATTTTAACTGTACCCCTTAATAAGCTGAATTATAATCAAAGTTTTCTTATGCATTTAATGAAAAAGAAAAGTATATACTACTAGTTATTATTTTCTGTTAAAAAGAGGTAGAAAAAACTTTAAAATTTTATAAGACAATATATGATGAGAACCGACTATAATTTGATTAAATAATTCCTGTTAAGATTTGATAAAACAGATTTTAATTATCTTGATGAATAACAAATAATGAGAAAGAAATGGAAAAGAAATCATATACAAGTTTTATTTACTAGTTTTCACCAATGTATCTCAAAAAAACATTCCAGTATTGAGAATAATTGAAAAAAATTGCTTGCATTTAATTGTGCTGTGGGGAAAACATCTTTACCATTAAATACTTTTTACTGATTGTCTTTTGCTTTGCTCTGTTACGACTCTCCCTCAAAAGCTATATATTCTTTGACAGTGGAAGGCGTACAAAAGATGAAGAGTCATGAAGCTGAATCCAGAACTTCGCAACTGAGGTCAGAAACCATGTTTCCAAATACCATACTTCACCCTTAACTAAACATGTATTGGATGTAGAAATACAAGAATCCCCAGGGGTCTAGATTTATCATTAGTAGGTTTCCCTTTGCTTGGTGCTCACAGGTTACCATACCCCAGGGCCATGCACCATAGGGGTGAGTGAGGCCAAGGGATGAGTGAGGCCCAACGCCTTTAACTAATCAAGGCAGAAGGGCAATTGGGAACTCCGCTGCCTTCTTGGGCAAATCAGTTATAGAAAAGGTATGTATGCAAGCTGAGGATCAGGAAATTGATTCGCTTAAGCCCATCCATGCATGCACACCCTCTCTAAAGTTCTCATGTATCCTCAGGGCAGGTGAGCTCCAGGTGGAAGTCCTACGGAATAAACTACATGGAACTCTTTAAGAAGTCAGAAGTAGTTGTGGAAGACAGAATATTCCCCTCCAAAGATGTCCACACTCTAATCTCCAGAGCCCATGAATATGTAGCAAAAAGGACTTCACAGATGTGACTAAGGTTATGAACCTTGAGATGGAGATATCATCCTGGATTATCTAGGTACCCGATCTAACTACATGAGCCTTTAAAAGCTGAAAAGTTTCCCAGCTGCAGTCAGAAAGATGAGGTTGGAGAAGAGGCAGGAGAGTTTCAAAGCATGAGAGGAACTCAATCCACAAGTGGTGACTTTGAAGGCAGAGGAAGGGAGCCACAAGCCAAGGAATGTGGATGGCCTCTAGAAGCTGAGAACTACTCCTGGCTGACAGCAAGCAAGAAAACGGAATCTCAGTCCCACCCAAAAACCAAAACCCACTGCTGTGAAATTGATTCTGACTCAAGCAACCTTACAGGACAGAGCAGAACTTCCCCCTAGAGTTTTCAAGGCCCTAAATCTTTGTGGAAGCAGACTGCCACATCTTTCTCTCAGAGCAGCTGGTGGGTTCGAACTGCAGACTTTTCTGTCAGCAGCCGAGTGCTTTAACCACTGTGTCACCAGGCCTCCTTCAGTCCTATGGAGGCATGGAACTACATTTTGTCAACAAACTGCGTGAGCCTAGGGCCTCCAGAAAGAAATGCAGCCCTGCCCACATCTTGATTTTGGTCTTGTGAGACTCCAAGCAAAAAAGCCAACTGAGCCCACCAGACTTCTGACCACCAGAACTGTAACGTAATAAATTTGTGCTGTTTAAAGTCCTAAGTTTGTGGTAATGTACATGGTAGCAGCAATAGAAAACTAAGACAGTGGTTACTTGTCTGTATTAACAGCTACAAAAACTTGCTTTTCTTTAACAATAGGTTTTGGTCTGGTGATTAAGAACTCAGCTGCTAACCAAAAGATGAGCAGTTCAAATCCACCAGCTACTCCTTGGAAACCCTATGGGGCAGTTCTACTCTGTCCTATAGGGTCAGTATGAGTCAGAATCGACTTGACAGCAGCAGCTTGGGTTTGGTTTGGTCGTAAGTTATTTTCACAACATTAGAATTTGACTACCTTATTTTATCATTTTACTGCTTTCAATATTTCATCATTATTTGATACATTAAAATAAAGACATGACTTATAACTCTTATATACTGGAATTAGAGATTCACCATTTTACCAGTAAATGACCATGGGGGAAAAAGTTCTAATAGGAAAAAATCATATTCCTCCCAGCATAAACAACTTTAAATAGATACATTTTTTTTTTTTTTTTTGCTCTATAAACATTATACCAAGTTCTAGTAGTGAGTGTCCAATAGTTTTGTTTGCCTAAAAATGGGAGAATCAAATTTCAGCATGTGAAAATTTTCAATCCCTTCAAGTGGGATAGCCCCAGGGGCCATATCAGCAATGTTTGGAGAGACATGGTGCTAAGAACAGTTACATCTATCTCAACAACACACACTCGCACTCACTCTCACCAGATGGAATTCATTTTAAAAATCTAAAGTCAGATAAGTAATGCCGCCATTTTCTAGGGCCCATATCATTCATAAATTATTCTGTATGTTTTCTTAAAAGGTACAGTACTTGGTTTATAAAATCTACTTTGAAATCTTCTTTGAACCAGTTGTAATGTCTTACTGGTTGCCTCATTCATAAATGAGTTAAATAAAATCTGTGACATGTATTCATGATATATTTGTATAAGAGTTATGATTTTACCTTTTTTTTTTTTTTTTTAATTAACTTTTAACAACTGACGAGTCTTTGAGGCCAAATCAGGCTGAGTCTTACTCACTTCCAAAGCCAAGCTCTCCCGGTGTTCCATTCAGCACAGGGAAAGCTCCTATCTATCTATTCACCACCACTGAGCTGTGTTGATGATCTTCATGTTCATATGATTGTCATTGGTAAAGATTCTCACAGTCTCTGCCTTTAAAAAGCTTTTGCAAAATTAATGCAACATTCATTCAAAAATACTAATTGAAGATCTGTTACGATCAAGTCGCTGTAGGAAATACAAGATAGTAAATACATCGAGGAGCTTAAAATATACTTGAATAGACAAGACACAATGCACCAGTTCAACATTTGTTTTTAAGTAGAGGATTAAGTCCAGGTACTAGTAGATTTATACGGGAAGGTCCGCTCCAGCTATAGCACTGTCCCGAAGAAAATCCAGCAAGATATTCAGGTTGATGGTGGTAATAGAGTGACTGACGGTGTTGAGAGATTCACCTCTGTTTTCAGGACCATGTCAATGTTTGGGAGACTGAACCCAATACAAACCACATCAGCCAAGAAGTCCTATTAAGTGGTACTGGCTTCTCCACTTATGCAACTCCTAAAACATTGCTAGCTCGCAATCACACTTCTCTCTAGGCCTTTTTAACATCCCAGCCCACCAGGCAACAACTTAACAACTATTCAAACACTCGGATTATAAAAATGCATACCAATTTCTCTAGAGATGTCAGTTCCAGTGATTCATGTGAGAGTCTTTCCCTTATCAATACGGTTATGTGTACTTTGGACTTGACTCATAGGGAGCTCTTTTATTTGGTAAACAGAGATATCTTTGCTGATTGGCAACCAGGGAAAGGAGCTGTGAATGATACACTCTGAACACGTACAGGTCAGCTTCTCTTCAAAACAATAGTTTAGATATTGGCTGAAGGAAATATCTGAAGGTTTAAAACAGTCCATTATTTTGGGTTATAGTTGAATTTTATTGCAGTAGTATCATTTGGAAGTGACTCAGCACTTTTCAGCAGCTCAGCTCCTTGAAGGCTATGAACCAATCTGCAAGCTTGTGGTTTTAAACATAAAATAAGGAAAGGCATTCAAAGTGTTCATATCTTAACATCTTCTTCAGATCTTTTTCTTTCTCCAAGTTCTCCTTTCTTACTTGTCCCTGTCCTTAATGTTTCAGTCATCCTTATCCTTTTTTTTTGTGTGGGGGGAGGTGGGGAGGAGTTGTTTTGGGGAGAATTCTGCTGTTGTTTTTATTATTATTAAGGAGTATTTAGTTAAAGGCTACAAATCTAGTTTAAAAGACATCACCAATCTGGCAACCCAGGTCCATGACAAGACCCAAACTGGGGCAAAGCAAGAAGAGTCTTCCCTAAACTGATGCTCTAAAATTTGTTCAGTTTGCTGGAAAGTCCTTTATTTTACAGACACCCCCAACTTATGTAACAAACTGGGTTACCACTCCCCATTGTGTTAGAACTTGCAAACTTGAAGGGGCTGGCAGTAAGAGAATACTGGACATGAGAAAACCTACAAAGAACAGACAAAATTGTTCCATAAGCAATGAAGCCTGGGATCTTTCACATTGATGAACTATATTCAACAACTCTATCCAGTTTTGGCTAAAAAAAAAAATTTTTTTTTTTTTTTTACTTTTTAATGTATCTGAAATTGAAATGACTCTTAGAACTGATGTGTTCTTTTAATGTATGGTGTTTTTTCTTTAATGGCATTCAGTAATGGCATAATCTTGCAATCTAGAATAGAAAAAATGAAGTAATTAATATGCATAGAGAGGCTGAGTTGGGTTCACTGTCCTCTGGAGTGATTGCTTTCAAATATTTTACAAAAATTATCACCCAAAATAGAGCATTTTATCTCTGAGTTTGGCTTAAACGGGTAACCTAGGAAAATTAAGTTCTGTGGAACACTGCATGCCCTGAAGATCTTTGAAGAATTAACTATATGTTTAGGCATATGGAGCTCCCAAAAGAGATCCCAGGGGTTAACACAGTCATTGGCTTACTTTCTTAGTAGATTTTCTTTTTTCCTGATTAACTGGTGTTTAACTTCACTGCTTCTTCAAAGACCTGTTTCAGTTAAGTTTGGAGGCTTCATAGGCTTGAAAGCATAATTTTTCAGCTCCCGCATATATAATGAAGAAGTAAAGCAGTCCCTATTTGCAGATGATATGATATTATACCTAGAAGACCCAAAAGACTCTACGAGAAAACTACTGGAACTAACAGAAAGATTCAGGAAAGTAGCAGGTTATAAGATAAACATACAAAAATCAGGTGGACTCCTATACACCAATAAAGAAAACAACCAAAAGGAAATCAGGAAAAACACACCATTTATAATAGCCCCTAAAAAAAAATATATATATATATTTAGGAATAAATCTAACCAGGGATGTAAAAGATCTATACAAAGAAAACTACATACACCACTGCAAGAAACCAAAAGAGGTCTATATAAATGGAAAAACATACTATGCTCATGGATAGGTACACTCAACATTGTGAAAATGTCAATTCTACTCAAAAAAAAAAAAAAAAAAAGCAGTCTACAAATACAATACAATCCCGACCCAAATACCAGCAACATTCTTTAAAGAAATGGAAAAGATAATCATTAACTTTATTGGAAAGGGAAGAGGCCCCAAATAAGTAAAGCACTATTGAAGAAGAATAAAGTAGGAGGAGTCACACTACCTGATCTCAGAACCTATTATAAAGCTACAGTAGTCAAAACAGCCTGGTGGACTGGTACAATGACAGATACATTGACCAATGGAACAGAACTGAGAACCCAGATGTAAATCCATCCACCTATAGTCACCTGATCTTCTACAAGGGCCCCAAATCCACCAAATGGGGAAAAGGCAGTCTTTTTAACAAATGGTGCTGGCAAAACTGGATGTCCATCTGCAAAAAAATGAAACAGGACCGATGCCTCACACCAGACACAAAAACTAATTCAAAATGGATCAAAGACCTAAATATTAAGCCAAAAACTATAAAGATCATAGAAGAAAAAATTGGATCAACACTAGAGGCCCTGATACACAGCATTAACAGGATACAAACCATAACTAACAACACACAAACTCCAGAAGATAAGCTAGATAACTGGAATCTCCTAAAAATTTACTTATGCTCATCAAAAGACTTCAGTGAAAGAGTAAAAAGAGAACCTGCAGACCTGGAAAAAAAATCTGGCTATGACAAATCCAACAAAGGTATAATCTCTAAAACCTATGGGAAAACCCAACTCCTCTACAATAAAAAGACAAATAATTCAATTAAAAAATGGGCAAAGGATATGAACAGATACATCATGAAAGAAGACTTTCAAGCGGCTAACAGACACATGAGGAAATGCTCTCAATCACTGGCCATTACAGAAATGCAAATCAAAACCACAATGAAATACCATCTCACCCAGCATTACTGGCAAGAATAAAAAAAAAAAAAAAAAAGAAAATAACACATATTGGAGAGGCTTTGAGGAGATTGAAACTCTTATGTACTGCTGGTAAGAACGCAAAGTGGTACAACCATTTTGGAAAACAATATGGCACTTCTTTAGAAAGCTAGAAATAGAAATACCATATGATCTAGCAATTCCTCTCCTAGGAATATATCCTACAGAAAGAAGAGCAGTCACACGAATAGACATATGCACACCCATGTTCACTGCAGCATTGTTCACAACAACAAAAAGATGAAAACAACCTAGAGGCCTATCAACAGATGAATGGATAAACCATGGTACATACACACAATGGAATACTACGCAACCATAAAGAACAATGACGAATCTGCAAAGCATCTCACAACATGGATGAGTCTGGAGGGCATTATGCTGAGTGAAATAAGTAAATCACAAAAGGACAAATATTGTACGAGACCACTACTATAAAAACTCGTGAAAAGGTTCATACACAAAAAGAAACGTTCTTTGATAGTTACGAAGGAGGGGAGAGCTGGGGAGGGAAAAACACTAAATAGACAATAGGTAAGTGGTAACTTTGGCGAAGGGTAAGACGGTACACAATATTGGGGAAGCCAACACAACTTGACAGAGGCAAGGTCATGGAAGCTCCACAGACACATCCAAACCGCCTGAAAACAAACAAACCAAACCCACTGCTGTCAAGTCGATTCCCACTCATAGCGACCCTGAGGGACCAAATTACTGGTCTGAGGGCTGGGGACCATGGTCTCTGGGAGTGTCTAGCTCAATTGGCATAACAGTTTATAAAGAAAAAGTTCCACATTCTACTTTGGCAAGTAGCATCTGGGGTCTTCAAAGTTTGTGACCAGCAATCTAAGATGCTCCACTGGTCTCACCCCGTTGGGAGCAAGGGAGAATGAGAAAAACCAAAGACACAAGGGAAAGATTAGCCCAAAAGACTAAGAGACCATAACTACCACAGCATCTGCCAGACTGAGCCCAGCATAACTAGATGGTGCCCAGCTACCACCACAGACTGCTCTGACAGGGATCATAGTAGAGGGTCCCGGACAGAGCTGGAGAAAAATGTAGAACAAATTCTAACTCAAAAAAAAAAAAAGCCCAGGACACTCTTTTAGCTCAGTAATGAAGTCACTCCTGAGATTCACCTTTCAGTAAAAGATTAGGCAGGCCCCTGAAACAAAACCAGACTAAAGGGGCACACCAGCTCAGGGGCAGGGGAGAGAGGGCAGAAGAAGGCAGGAAAGATGGTAATGGGGAATCAAGGCGGAGAGGCGGAGAGTGTTGACATGACATGGAGTTGGCAGCCAATGTTACAAAACAATGTTTTGCTCTGTCAACCTCCATCTAAAGTACAATAAAAAATTAAAAAAAAAAAAATTTTAAGTTACTTGTTTTAGCGTACAGTGTTTCTTGACCATTTCTCTTGCTTTATTTCTTTAATAGTTAACTGACCTAGTCCTCAAGATATCCCAATAGAAATTTAAAAAAAAATGGAAACTCCCATTTAAATATGTATTAAAACTATGTAACTGGCACTGTGCTCAATCAGTACTGCATTCCAAGATAAAGAAGATGCAAAGTCTACTCCCGGGGGCTCTAGAGAGTCTTGACATAAAAAACAGAGATCTTATTAAGGGCTCACCATTAATCAACATAAATCTTCTAAAGTATACTCCCACAGCCCACCCCGACTTCTTTAAACTGAAGCATTCTTCCATAACACACTCCACTTTGGTTAACACCCTTAAAACTTTGCAGAATAGTTATTGCCAAATTTGGTTTAACTACGTATCACATAAGGATCCTTTCTGGCAGAGATTTTGTGTATGTGTGAGTGTGAGTTTCAGGTGCATACACACGTGTATGTTCTTGCTATGACTGCACTCCCTGTCTCAGTCACAAAAGTACATTTGATTGCTATGACTTCACTCCCTGTCTCAGTCATGAAAGTACATTTGAAAGAAACTGAGAGCTACACCAATAGCCTTAAATTTACTCATTAAGTAAATCATTCACAACCTTCAGTATTTTATTATTAGCTACAGATTACTTGCAACATGCCACAAGACCAATCTATAGTAGCCATTACCCTGAGAATCTAATCAAATCTAAATTCTACATATTAAATGAGAATGTTAAGATTTGAACTTGAAATAGTATTAGAGAAGGTTAGAAATTTTAGTATTCTCACCAATGTACAGAGTTCCCTAACTACGTGGTAACCCCAGGAGTTGGGGAGTTCTTACTCCTATTGAAGTAAGAACCATTTGGCCCCAGAATTGTCCATGAATAGACTAAAAGAAGAGTAGAGTCCAAACTCATCAAAGCACACTTGATAGTTTAGCCACTAAAAACAAAAACTCTCCGCGGAGCCGATGCCAACTCATAGTAACCAGACAGGACAGAGTAGAACTGCCCTGTAGGGTTTCCAAGGCTGTAATCTTTATGGAAGCAGACTGTCACATCTTTCTGCCACGGAGTGGCTGGTGGGCTTGAACCACCAACCTTTTGGTTAGCAGTCTAGCTGCTTTAACCACTGAGCCACCAGGGCTCTTTATTTAGCCACTAGCTCCTGGTTAAACTAGCCCTCGGTCAAGATGTCTTCCCCTCACCAAGTTTATCCTATTTCCCACCACAGTGTGCTGTCAGTAGTTATTGGTAACCAAGTGGGTCTGAGCAAAGAGGCAAAGAAGAAATGGAGTAGCTAACAGTTATAGCTATCATTTCCACCGTACAATTCTCAGATTATCTTCTCAGCTGTGGGCATCACTCAGTAGACTGGGCTTTCCCCCTCACAGTTAAACACATGCTGATAGGGCCTGCCTTTATCCAGCATGCCCTCATGGGTCTTCTCTTCAGTGAATAGTTTTTACTTTGCTTGACCTAACACATTACCCCACGGGCTAAATGTTCCCACAGTCTCCACTGTCACCTAAGCCTCAACCCTCTGTGTGAGAAAGTTGGACTGTCCCCACCCAAAGGACACAAAATATTGGCCTCTATCCCTTTGCCTGCCATGGAAAGGCTGGTGTTGGCCTCAACTTTTTCCTTTTCCTGGGTCTTCCACATGGAGATACTAACTTAGAGTTCCGCTTTCCCATCACTGTTACGAAAACCATAAGCAATTTAGAATATTGAAATAAAATAATAAGAAACAAAAATAGCTACTAGTTATTAAGTGCTTACTTTGCACCAGGGACTATGCTAAGTGTTTTCCGTCCATTATTTCACAAATTCTTTCATGAATCCATGTATCATTACCCCATTTTACAGAAGGAAGAATTGAGACTTAGAGAATTTAAGTAACTCCTCCAGGATAATACTAGTAAGTGTCAGAACTAATACTCTATTTCCAACACTCAAGTTTCATCTACTACCTTCTCCTGCTTGCCTAAATATAAGTTTCTTACCCTCTTTAGGCACAAGAATGCACTTACATTAGTGAGCTACTTATTTTTAGGGAGACAGTGAGATCTATTGGAAACAGTACTAGTTATATTTTAGTCTTGGATTTCACATGCTACTGATCTCCAGTCGGGCTACTGCTATGCCTCTCTGTGCTTCACACTCCACATCTGAAACCTGGACTAATTAATGCCTGCACTTCACACTGTACAGAGTTGCAAAAAAAATAGAAATCAGGTACTAAGCATAAATGGATTTTGAGAAAAATCAATAAAAAAAGTTAAACTTATTTATACTAGTCAAACTTCAAGGAAGAATATTATACTATTCTCCATGGCATCTCTCTTGAAAACTCCCGCCATCCAAGATCCGTCTCTCTTCTGAACTCCTCTAAGAACTTAGAGTTTGTTCCATTCTCTTGGCCCCTAAAATATATTATGTTGTTGCGTGCTGTCAAGTCGATTCCAACTCACAGCGACCCTATACAACAGACTAGAACTGCCTTATAGTGTTTCCTACTGTAATCTTTAGGGAGCAGATGGCCAGATCTTTTCTCCTACAGAGTGGCTAGTTGGTTCGAACTGCTGGCCTTTCAGTTAGCAGCCAAGTGCTTAACCACTGAGCCACCAGGGCTCCTAAAATACACTATAACCTGCTGTAATTTAACATTTACATGCATATAATCTGGAAACTTGGGTGAGCCTGTAAGTACTTCAGTTAGGGAGATTATATCCATTTTTCTAGGTAGTTCCCTATAGTGCCCTGCATGCTTTTCCATATAGTAGGTGTTCAAAAAATACCACGCTGTTGGATTGATAATAAATACGTATGACCACTGTTATAGCCAGAGAGCTGGCATTAACTGGTAGTCATTTAAAGTATGAGATTATATTTTCTAAGTCACTGAATGTTTGCTAAGTGTTATCTTTAACCAACCTGCCTGAATCTGTTTGGGCCTGAAGAGCACAGGTTTGCAGCTGTGCTGGTCCAATTAAGGACCACAGCAGGTTCCATTCATTACTAGGCTTAATGGACTCCAACATTTACATCCTATTTCCATAGCCAAGAGGCCACACTCTAACCTGAAGGCATAGGGAGAACCTTGGTAGAGAAGAGGGAGGCTTTTGATTCTTTGGTCTCAAAGTTGCTAATATTTAAAACATAGAGTTTAATGTATGTTCAGAAGGTGATCAATAACAGGTTTGCATATAAAATGAAGCTCTCCATGTGTCCATGAACTTTCTTGTTAGGGAGAATGTGCTATTTAAATCTCTCAGTGGCCAGACCGAAGTTAAGAGAAGTTAAAGTTTTTTTTAAACTGGAGTTAAAGTTATTTGCAATTAATAAGTTTCTCTCTCACTCATCCACAGTGCCAACTTCTGAGTCAACTCAACTGTCCCTTTGGGAAGCCCTGTCCTGAAGTTTGCTATTTAACTTACCTACCCATGTCACCTACAGCCACCAAGCAGAAAAAAATTCAAAATTATTAAATCTGACAAAAAATCCAATTAAAACCTAACTCACTTGTTTTCTAAGAAAAAAACTCAACAACCAAACTAAAATTTCCAACCTTTATCACAACTGTAAAGCCAAAAAACCAAACCTGTTGCCATCGAGTCGATTATGACCCATTGCGACCCTAGAGGACAGAGTAGGACTGCCCCCACAGAGTTTCCAAGGAGCTCCTGGTGGATTCGAACTGCCGACCTTTGGTTAGCACCATAGCTCTTAACCACTACACCACCTAAGAGTCTTTCAGAATATACACGTGCAGAAAATTTCACATTCGTCAGTCAAAACCGGGAAACGCTGGTGCATAGTGGTTAAGTGCCAGTACGGCTGCTAACCAAAAGGTTGGCAGTTTGAATCTACCAGTGGCTCCTTGGAAACTCTATGGGGCAGTCCTACTCTGTCCTATAGAGTCACTATGAGTCAGAATCAACTCAGTGGCAATGGGCTTGGGAAGTCAAAATCCTAGGCAGATAAACAATGGAACCAATTTCTATTTGGACAGGTTCCCACTACCTATTTATACATTGGCATATCCAAACGTACAGAACAGATTTTTCTCCTTGAGTACAAATATTCTTCCTAACAATCTTATCTAATTTCTCTACAAAGAGATCATAATGCAAACATATGTCAGAGCCAGAGGCAAAACTGGCTGATCTGTACTAGGAATAAAAATTGGAAAATTTGTTAAAGATCTTTTTTTTTTAATGAGAAAAAAAATTGTGTTAAAACCACAGTGCTATTAGAACAGAAATTTCAAAATACACTTGATTTTGCCAAATCTTGCATTTCATATTAGAGAGGCAAGTCAGTCAACAACTCTAAGACAAACATAAAGAAGACTTTTACGACCTGGTATTTGGCATTTCAAGCATAAAGCTAATTTGTCTGGGTTCCATCTGTTCTTCCTACTTGGGGCACTGGCCAGCTTGTGGCAACCAGCAAAAACCTAACTGTTTTTGGCTATAACTCTGGCATCGCCCAGTTCCGTCATTCAACTGCCTCCACATAGTCCTTGAAAAGAACAGCAGAAGACACCCAGCAGAGCCCAGGTAACCCATTACTTGTATGGGACTATATAGATCACCTAACCCACACTGATGCACGGGGTCACTCCATGTCTCACGGTCAAGATGCAAGGCAGGAGGACAGCAGGGAGGGACTCAGCACTTGGGAACTGTGCCATCGCTTGCAAATTTAGGTCTGTCCTCTGTAAGATATGACAAGAGGATTTTTTCTTTTCCTACAAACCCTCTCGATTTTTAAAAATGGGACACACTGGTTATTGCATGCAGCATTCATCATACTCACCAGTGCACCTTTCCCGGGTAGCTCAGCAAAAATGCCGTTTCTCAGTAGTTTACCTTCTAGTTGCAGCTTTGGTTATGGATGAGGGATGATGGGGTTTAAGGCAGAGGGGCAAATGGAAAACATCATCTACTACTAGCCACTGAGAGGCAATCAGGATCAGATGTGCTGTGTATGCTTTAACAAAGTGCCATCCAAATGCTAAATGACTCTGAAAATCAGCTGGCTTTTATTAAAAAGCACTATTTCCAGCTCCAGAGCTCCGGTTTGACACATGGAATGCTGAATGGGCCAGTGAATCGCTGGCTTTCCATTCACTGAGGAGTTCTAAACTTTAAATACTGCAGCATTAAATAAAAGGCCTTTTCTGGTTTACACATTGTTTTAAAGCTAAGGATGTACCAAAAAAGTTTTCTTATCCAAACATCTGCATTCGTGCTAGAGCCAAGCAGGGTAACACAGGTAAGAAAGGCCTGACCTCTGTTCCCCATTCAGGCACATGCAGTTTTCCAGGTCTCCTCAGCCTACCCTAATGAGCTTCCAACCACCTACTCCGACTGCACCCCTGAAAAATTACAGTCATATTTAGACACATTTTAGCATTTGTAAACGCTTGTTTTGTAACCACTTGTATAGACGTGCATTTATATTAAAAATGAAAACCCATTGCCCTCAAGTGGATTTCAACTCGTAGTGACTCTATAGGCCAGGATAGAACTGCCCCACAGGGTTCCCAAGGAGCAGCCAGTGGATTCAAACTGCCAGCCTTTTGGTTAGCAGCCAAGCTCTTAACCACTGCACCACCAGGGCTCCACATCTACATTATATGGTCAAAATGTTCCAAAGGAACTGTCTATACACTGATGTTTTTGTAAATTGAGCAATTTTCAAAAGCAATAAAGAGTACTCAATATTTACAGGAACTCTATGATTAATTATTTTGCAAAGTTTCCGTCTGTAATCTGAACATTCAGCCCTGATATATCTATTTTGTAAACACCAATTTTCACATATCAAGTATATCTAAAATGTGCCTACCACAGTGCCTGGCAAATAGTAGTCATTCCATAAATGTACTGGTTTAGCGATCTTGCGGCAGTTTGAGGAAATCTGCAAAAACAATTTACTACATACCATAGTGCCCCAGGCACAATTCTTAAAGCTATGTATAAGGTTATGACCTTGGAATAATATGGGCATATTAGTACTCTTTCTGATATTAGAGGACTGGGGGAAGAAATGCTATGTATAATGACAAGCTGTAACATTTGAATACAAACTGTAAATCAGACAATAGCATTTTACCAATGTTAAACTTCCAGATTTTGATAATTGTGCTGTGATTATGTTAGAGAGTGGCAATGGTTCTTAGAAAACACGTACTGAATTATTTAGCAGTAAAGGGTACTTACTCTCAACTGGTTCAGGGAAAAAACAGATGGTAGGTAGGTAAGTAGGTAGACAGACAGACAGATATGGGTGGACAGACAGATGGAAGGACTGACAGAGATGAAGCAAAAGTGAAAAATATTAACAATGAGTGAATCTGGGCAAAGAGTTCTTCATACTATTTTTGCAACTTTGTGAGTTTGAAATTATTTCAAACTAAAAAGTAAATAAAATAAAATCTATGTGTCAGATTAAAATATGAGAAAGAGTACATAATTTTCCAAAATTTTATCGAATATATCTGTCAAAATGCTACAAAATGCTGTAAAGTCTAGATTGTTTTTTCTCTCCAGGATCCTTGTTAGTCACACAGTTTCTACTCTCCAGACCAACTTGTTCATGTATTTCCCAGCAACAAGATCTGCAGGCTCAATTTTATCAGCTCTTTTCTCAATTTGGTCTAACAAATTGGCACTCTCTGTCTGCCACCCTCTTAAAAAATAGTAAAGAACGTGCTGCTTTCTGTGCCATAAGCATGAGCTGCTTTGCCTAAGAAGCAATGATTAATTAAGTTTAAAGACGAATGGTCTACAATTAATCTAGCTGAGTCTATTGTCAGCAAAAAAAGAAAAGCCTTCAGCAAGAAAAAATGTATCCAAAACTCTCTCTGTATGTATCTTTGCGAAATATATAAGGAACGGTATTGCAATTTCTCAATTTAGACATAACTTTGAGGTATCTACTAGTAGAGATTCTCTTCAGAATATAAGGTAAAAAGGATTAAGTGTTTCTAGATGCTATATTTCATGTTCATTTTACATGTGGGTCTCAGAGTATATGGGACACACTTTTTCATTTATACCCACTCCATTCTTCTGAGGAAAAGCGTAAATAATCCCGTTTAGCAGATTTTTTTTAGCAGATAAGAACACTAGGACAAAACGGGCCACAGGACTTGTACTATATAAAACCATAGGTAGAGAGACTATTAAGTGAGAAATCAGCTTGCCAAGTTGCCTGTGTATCACTCCATACTGAGCCATGCTGGTATCTACCTGAATTTTCCCATTTCCACATAAATATACACATCTACATGTACAGAGAATACCAAATATGCTGGGAGAACAAACAAATCTGTCTTGGAAGAAGTACACCCAGAATGCACATTAGAAAGCAAGAATGGAGAGACTTCGTCTCACATACTTTGGACAAGTTATCGGGAGGGACCCATCCCTGGAGAAGAGCATCACGCTTGATAAAGCAGAAGGTCACTGAAAAAGAGGAAGACCCTCAATGAGATGGACTGACACAGTAACTGCAACAATGGGCTCAAGCATAACAATGGCTGTGAGGATGGCACAGGACCAGTGTTTCATTCTGTTGTACATAGGGTCGCTATGAATCAGAACTGACTGGACAGCACCAGACAACAAAAACAAGGCATACATACATATATACATGAATATACATACCTAAATATATAACCCACACCCAATATATAATTTCACCCAAACTCAACCAAGAACCAACACCAATAAGAATATTTCCAGAAGCCTTTTTTCTCTTTATGTCCTTATCAATAAAAGGAGGTAACGAATATGTGAATTGAAGTAGATATTTGCAAAAACAAATCCTGCCCAGGTTACTAAAATAATCCTTAAGCTACAGACAGTTCAAACTTCAAGCCTCAGAGATAAAACTTACAGGCAGTGATCTTTATAAAATCTAGAGTAAATGTTACATGACAATTGATGGTATACATCTATCTGTCTATAATGCCCATAGTTTCATAACGAGAAATCAAATTCTGGCTTCTAATGTTCAAAAAACTTTGTCTTTTCATCAAAACAGCAAGAGGTACTTTGTTCTCACTGACCTCTCAGGCCTTTTATTAAAAGCACCTTACTTTTACTTCTAACCACCAGGTGCCGCCCAGTAGACTCCGACTCACGGTGACCCCGTGTGTTTCAGAGTAGGACTGTGCTCCACAGAGCTTCCAATGGCTGATTTTTCAGAAGTAGATCACCAGGCCTTTCTTCCAAGGCTCCTCAGAGTGGACTCGAACCTCCAACCTTTCAGTTATGGTAGAGCATGTTAACAGTTTGCACCACCCAGGGATGGTTCGAAGTAGAAAAGCCCAAATAATATCTCAAAGTGTTGCTACTCCTAAAATTTATTTCCCTTGGAACCACATAAATACAAACATTTTTCAAAGCCAACTTCACCTTGGTGCCTACAACCAAACCCCAAGGATCTACACAGAAAAGTAAGCCTTTCTGTGCTATTTGCAACCATTGAAAACCAAAGCTTTCCAGGTGGACATATGGCAGACTGTCAAGACAGAAAATAAATCCTACAATGGATGTGCTCATGAGCCACATTTTTCACTCAAACAAAAGTGACTCACTCCTGCTTCAACTGTTGTCTCTAAGGGACAAGGGCAGTGGTGTGCTTGGCAGGGGGGGATCAGAGGAGGCACAGAAGTAGAACTAAAAGAGTATAGCCTTAAAATTCCCTAGCCAGAAAATCTAGAGAAGGCTTCAGTGGGAGGAGGAAGAAGACACAGCTATTTTCCATGGACCCTAAAGGGGAAGATTGTGTCAGAAATGGACATAGGCAGCCAGGACACCAGCATGAGGGTGTCAGATGCCCACTGGGCTCCCCTAGGATTGATCGTAGCCAAACAATTCAGTGCCAGAACATCCAAGTTTTACACCTGAGGTCCTTCCATCAAGTCAAGACTCATACAGGCCAGGGGAATGGCCAGATAAGAGGTCAAAAGGAATAATCTGAGAACCAAGACAAGACAGGCCACAGCAGTCCAAGAAGCACACCAAGAGGCTTCTGAAAGCACAGTCTACTTAGCCTGTGACCAGGGACCATTACCAGCTCAATTCCCTCAATAAGCGCAGCCCCTTTAAAGATTATATTGCTTATGATGCCTTTGGGATCCTCCTTTTTCTTTCCAATTAAAAGCAATTTGTGTTAATTTCTTACTATAAAAGCAATGCTTTAGAAAAATGAGAAAATACAGAAGAGAAAGACCATATGACCACCGCAGAGATTAATATTATAATTAATTATAAATATAACATACAAATTATAATTACAAATAGTAACAGAGATAAACAGAACATACAAACAAATAACACGGGTAATAATGAAAGCAAAATAATAATAACTGGGCCACTGACTATACATTTTACAGATATTATCTTATTTCATCTTCACAATAAGCTTATTAAAAAGGTATGAACCCGTTTTATAGATGTTTGTCACCAAATGTCATGCTGAGTCACTAAAGTTATATCTGGCCAGCATATATTTGCTTGTTAACTTATCCACTTCTTTCTGTGCTTATATATTTATTTGGTAATGAAACAATTCCCATCTTAAAATTTGAAGTCTTCCCATTCAGAAACATGGATTATTTCCCAATTTATTCAGATTCTTTTTATGTCTTTCAGTAAAGAATTAAGTTGTTGTTGAGTGCCTTCAAATCGATTCCAACTCACAGCGACCCAGTGCGAGTGAGTAAAACCACTCAGGAGGTAAGGAGTAGTTCTAACACATGGGGTCAACATGAGTCAGGGGTCAGCTCGATGGCAGCTAACACAACAGCCCTTCCACAGCACTTTGCTTATACCTTCTCTGGGCCAACTGCTGACTGGTTTTTGTGAACTTCTTATGACAGGGACCAAGATTCAGTGGTCATAAGCATGTAGCAGGCACCATAAACCCAGGTGGATCACAGTTCAACTCCCTGTTTCATCAGTTACTAGTTGTGGGATTTTGCACACATCATTTTTCTAAGCCACACTTTCCTTCTCCGTTAAGTGAGGCTACTAACGGTACCTTCTATTAACTCAACCCATAACCTATTAACTTAACTGTACAGAGACGGAGGTAACTTAATCCTGATCAGTCTAAATGTTGAAGGTCCCACCAAAATGCAAAATCTTACATATTGTTGGGTCAGTGGACAGCTGACAGGTAAGAAACCAATGCAGAAACAGAGAAACCAGAATCAGGTCTTCATGTTGGGCCCTGATGTCCACTAAACTCAAACACTGTAACTACTGAAACAGTAAAAACCATCAACAACACCAAAACCAAACCAAACCAGTTGCTGTCAGGTCAATTCCGACCCATGGCAACCCCAATTGCACTCCACAGGGTTTTTATGTCTGTGATTTTTAGGAAGCAGGTAGCCAGGCCTTTCTTCTGACAGTACACTTTGCTGAAAAGTCTTGGAGGCCAGGGGGTGGACACCAGATGTATAAAATGGCTTCTCAAAGTTAAAACTTCTCAGTGTTACTGAGATGTAGAAAAGCCAAAAAGCGTGGGTTGCCTTCTTTCTGTCTTAATTTAGTCAATTATTCTGGACACAAATTTCCTTTCTTCAGTTAAGAATTTATTACAGTTTTGCTTTTCCTAAGAAAGGAAAATTGCAATTGTTGAGTAAACAACTTGTAAAGCGATCTATTCTTGCTGACACTTACTAAGTACCTTTGCTCCCTGCACTGAATTTCTATTTAGTCACTTTCCACAACACGTCACTAGATCTGAACTGATGTGTTGATTATAATCCATGATGGGATGAGTGGGAGGACTTTTTAAAGCACTCCACCGGTGAGAGGAAAGCATCAGAGTCACGTGGGGCTACATACCACACTTTTTTTTTTTTTCTTCCATTTGATCTAGAAAAGAGAAAGATGACTGAAGGGAGAACTGGAAGAGAATAAGTCTTTGTTGAGCATCTCGTGTGCATCTGACACTGTGCTCAATACTTCACATGGTTTTCCTCCCAGTAACCTTCTATTTTACAGACTTGGAAACTGAGGCTTATAGCAGTTACAGCATAAGAGGGGCTTATAACATACAGGCTTTGGAAGCATGGACTTGGGGTTCAAATGCCAATTCGGCTGTTTACTAGCGATGTGATCCTTAGTGAGTTATTTAATCACTTCAGCTTTCTCACTAATAAAATATGAAAAAATCTTCTAGGGTGGCTATGAGGATTACGTACATAAAGCACTTAGCACAGTGCTTGGCATAGAGCAAGAATGCAATAAATGGCAACATCCTCCTGTCTCTCTTCCCCGCTCTGTGCCTTGGACACTTCCTCATAAAGATGGGCTCCTTCATTGCCTGGCTTCTGGCTGAGTAAGGCCAACGGGAGGCCCTAACAAGAAACAGAGGTCAGGAGGAGAGAGTTGAGGCATTTCTTCCCAGCTTCTTTCTCCCTCCGAGCTATGTTTTCTGACAATGACTGTATCCCTCCATGACTCTTTAGTTCCTGTCTGGAGACTCCTCCTCCATAGTTTCTACTCTCACTGGCTTCCTGTAGTGTTAATCCCTCCCCTTGTCCCTTCAGGACTAAGGGAGATAATAACTTCTCATTGTTACTAGTCTCTAGGTGGCCTAACACCACTTGGTGGTTCCCTTACCCTGTCCTCGTGTCTGTAAGTGGCTCCTCTACTACAATCTCTTGCACCATCCAAGTTGGAGTGTGCTTCCTGTGAGACCCTGACTGATACTCAAACTCAAAAACCAAAACACCAGTTTTCATTTGTGTCCAGAGTAAAACTGTTCTCCATAGAGTTTGTAATGGCTGATTTTTCAGAAGTAGATTGCCAAGTCTTTCCTCTGAGGCAGCTCTAGGTAGACTCAAAACTCCAATCTTTCAGTTAATAGCCAAGTGCACTATCCATTTGTGCCACCCAGGGACTTCTTCACTCCAAAAGCACCCCCTCCCAGTTATGCAAGTTGGTCCAAACCCAGCCCTGTGGGTAGCACCAACTACAATCCAATTTTCTTTCCGAGAAATGTCAATATGACTTTATTCTGAGAAAAAGGAAGACCAAGACTCCTCATAAAATCTTAGAGAAAAAAAATCCCGAAGTATAGCCAGCCAGTTTTTCTCTGGCCTTCTGAAAACTGCTTATCAAAAACTTCAAGCGCTAGAAACCACTGTTATCAAAATACCACCAAAGCCATTTTGCAAGCCATCATTTTCAACCATGTTCAGTAAGGACTCTACAGACCCACTTCAGCAGGTCTCATTTTTTTCCTAGCAATCCCAAGTATAATTGCTAATCAATCCATGAGGCATGAATAAGCATGCAATTACTCAGTTAAAGAGTAATTATACGGGCATTTATTTCTACTCTCCAAGCTCAAGGAATATTGGAGGCAATATCCAAAAGGGGCGTCCTGTGTGTTTTCAAAAACTCAAATTTATGTTTGCTTCGGTGTTTCCTTTATGCTGTTTCTATGGATTTTTTTTTTTACAGCTTTTGTTTTGGTGCACAGTTTTGCTGTGTGAAGCTTAAGCACATTAGATTAAATGCTTAAAGTAATGTGCCACAGTGTTTCACATGACTGTGTAATCAGTTTTGACGATTTGAAGCACTTTTATAAGTGACCCCACATTATTAGCAAATCATTGCAAATTTCCTATTTTGGAATGGAGCAATAAGACAGTGGTCTTGACAATTGCTGGTCATCAACAAGCTTCTAGCTGGCAGGGCAGACCGGGAGTAAGAGCTCTGAGGCCCTGGCAGCTTGCCACTTTCAGTAATTACATTCTGCCAATCTTAATTCCCAGCTGCAATGTCAGCTGGAGACTGAACTCTTATCCACTTCCTGCCCTGAACACTGTGCCACGCAGCCACACAACTGCTGGGTCTTGCCCCAGATGCTGGGACTTTCCTCTGTGGATGAAGTGATGGCTTTTGAAGGCTCTTCCTATTACAGAGAAGGTATCATAAGAATTTTTTTCCCCCGGGTTACGGGGCTCACGACAGCGTCAGTCATGCTTCCTTGTCATCTGGACCTCCGGCATGCACACTCCATTCATCACGGTTTATCCATCCTTTTCATCAGAATGATTCTGTATTTGCAGCCATTTTTCCAGCTGCCAACCCCTATTTAGCCCTCTGCTTCTGCCTAGCAAGCACATAACCAAAAACCATCTGCTGTCAAGTTGATTCCAACTCATGGTGACCTCATGTGTTGCAAACTAGAACTGCACTCCACAAGGTTTTCATGGTGGTGACCTTTTGGAAGCAGACCACCAGGCCTTTCTTCCAAGGTGCCTCTAGGTGGATTTGAACCACCAATCTTTTGGTTAGTAGCCAAGTACTTAACCATTCACACCACCTAGGGACTCCTTGGCTAGCATAAGGCACAAAATAAATACTTTAGAAATGAATGAGTAAATAAATAAAAGAATGAATAAATGAATGTATGAGTCCAGTCCACCTGAGTGTCCCAAAACAGAGCTGTTTCCCATATAATTAATAGTCCTCCCTCCTGACTCTACTCAAAGTACACAGGCATCCTACATTCATTAGACCCTAACTGGTTTAAATACACCCCAAGAGCCAAGCCTGTGGCTCCACTTGGCAGCCCTGCTGTCTCAACAAGAGCAATGAGCTTGGTCCTGCCCATCCCAGCTCCTGCATCAGTCTTTAACTGATTCATTAAAAAAAACACGCCATGCGGCTCCATCCTGGCCTCACAGAGCCCCGCTTCCTTTCTACCTTGTACTCCCCAAGCCTGACCCTTTGCAATCAGTCACTACAAGAGGAACTGTATCTGGTATATAGTAATTGCTCAATCAATGTTCACTACCTGGGTGTTGCAAGCAGTTAACGTGCTCAACTGGTAATTGAAAGGCTGGAGGCTCAAGTCCACCCATGGACTTGAAGAAAGGCCTGGTGACCTACTTCTGAAAAAATCAGGCACTGCAAAGCCTATGGAGCACAGTTCTACTCTGACACACATGGGATCACCGTGAGTCTGTGCCAACTTGACAGTAACTGGATTATTATTATTACAAACAATTTAACAAATGCTGTACCTTCGTCTGAATGCTCTATTAGTGACTTAACATGTGCCTGTCAACTTTTACCCATATCTTTTTTCACCAAAAACCACTTAAATTTTGGAAATAATAATAGAGGAAGTTAAACAAGGACACCAAACCAAAACACAAGGAGAAAAACTGAAAATTTAGCATGGAAGTGTCAATAAAATCATGGACCTGTTCCCATTTGGAAAAAATGTATCGGACTTGGAGTTCAGCCCCTTCCTTTCTAAAACTAAAGAAACTCAAGCCCACAGAGCTGAAGTTCCTAAGCCAAAGTTACAGAGTTAATTAACAGCAGGGTCTGGACCATAGGTTGGGTTCTTGACTCCTCAGCCTGGCAAAGAGGATGGAGGGAAGAAGGACAGATGGTGAGAAAGACCTAAGTGAAGTCAGATCGAATGGCTTCACGGCAAGGGGGGAAATGAGAAAGTAACAAAACTGATATCCTCCTCCTACCAGGTCTTCCTATAGGGCTTCCCCTTCACCAATGAGCACGCGGTGACAGGTAGCTCAACGGTCTGGCAAAGTGCACATAAGACCCCTCAGATCCCCCATTGCAAAAGGCTTGCAATACTACAGAAGTAAGGAGACGGGGGCAGGGTGGGAGACACCCCAAAGGAAACCACCAGGCCAGGACCAAATTACACCCCAAAATCCCAGCACCCGGTCCCAGCACCGCTGCCCCATCCTGCAAAGTTTGATGATATTCTGCACTGGGAGGCCCTGCATATGGATGATGTTTTGCCAATTAGATATACATAGATAGATAGATACAGGCATAAATAAAACAAAACGTAGCACCTACAACGTGTCAGGTGTTTTTAACAGTTTTGACAAATAGGACCTCATTAAATCCTTAAAACAATCCTATGAAGTTGGTATTATTACCCTCATTTTACAAACGGGGAAACTAGGACACAAAAAGGTGAAATAACTTGTTCAACGTCACACAGCCAGTGAGTGGCAGAGCCCAGGATTCAAATGCAGGCAGCCTGGCTCCACAGATGTTCTCTTAACTACCCTGCATGGAAATAGTAGTATAATTAACAGCCAAATAGGACAAGCCCTTTATAAACTAGACAGACAAAAGGAACAATGTAGGATTTATTTCCAAGGCTTTTTGTTGTTTGTGTTTATTAATGATTTTCCCTAAAAGGTATTAGGGCTGGACATTGTGGCTTATGTAGGCCTGGGTTTTAGCAATGCTCACTATTCAGAACTGGGTCTACAATGAAGCTATACTTGGTAAGAACAGTATTTTTCTGCCAGAATCATATAGTAGAAGACATCTGTGACTTTTTAAAAAGCTGCAATTAAGCAGTAGTCCTTGGCTTATTGCTTTCATTAAATATCAATGCTGATGTCTTTTTTCCCCAGACCAATGTCCTAAATGGTTTTTATCAGGACAAATATACTCTCAAATGTGGAAAGCAGGTGTCTTTATTTTTCTAGTAATTAAAAGGGAGATACTAAAATAATAATAATAACAATTAGACTAATAACATAGGCACAGTTAACAATGAAAATCTTTTATCAATTTTGAACATGGCTCAGGTCTCAAGATAAAAAGTTCCCTTTTAGGATTTCCAGGCCGATATTTTCTTTTTGTTTCTAATATGGAACCATTTCCAGAAATGCAGTTTCCTGCAGACTAAAGGAAAACTGAAGTGTTTTGTCACACTGAATACACTAACTGACTGAAGGTGACAGCACTGCTTAGGAATGACTTCCACTCTGGGGCTGGAGGAGGTCACAAACATCACCTGAGCTCCGTGCAACACGATTCTTCCAAACAATCCAAACAGTTTGACTTTAACCTGTCTGGGCCTCGGAGGCGTTGGTGGTTCAGTGGTAGAGTTCTCGCCTTCTACCAGGGGGCTCTGGTTCAATCCCTGGCTAAATCTCCTCATGCACGGCCACCACCTGTCTGTCAGTGGAGGCTTGTGCACTGCTATGATGCTGAACAGGCTTCAGCACAGTTGCCAGACTAAGACGAGGAAGAAAGACCTGGCGATCTACTTCCAAAAATCTGCCAACAAAAACCCTATGGATCACAACGGTCCAATCCTCAATCAATCATGTGGATAGTGAGGGACTGGGCAGTGTTTTGTTCCACTGTACATGGGGTCACCATGATTCAGGGGTTGCCTTGACAACAGCTAACAACAACATCTTGGCCTAAGTCTTTTTTTCACAAAAACAATATAAAGAAATTTAGCTGCGTGATCTCTTAAAGATTCTCCTGGTCTGCTACTTCTAGGCTTTCCTACTCCTACAGCCCAGCCCCATCCAAGTACTCATATCCCATGGCCACACCGGCTGCCTCTTACGTCTCTGCTTCTCTCCCAGTGCCAGGAACACCCTCCCGTCCCTGACCAGGTGATGAACATGTCTTCATATTGCCAAGGTCAGCCCAAGTCTCCCTTCCATGAAGCCTTCCCTGGGACTCCCAGGAGTGGACAGGCCTCTCTCTCCCATGTGCCCAGTATTCCTTGTAGTTCCTCTCACATGTGACTGTGATAGTATTTTACCCTTCCCTCAGGGAGTTTACAATCTGGTGAGGGACAGAAGATAGGATATTATCACAGTTGCATATTCTCTCCTATGGGCCCTAGTGTGATACCCAGGGGGTGATACTCAAAATACTTACAAACTGGTTCAGCCTGGGAAACAACCAGTTGGAGCAGACGATGGCCACCCAGGCATACAGGGTCCCGTGAGGCCCCTACTGGGTCAGGCATCACCCCTTTTGTTGCTGGATAATGGGAGGCTCAGAGGCTGGTCCTGGGATACTCGGGCAGGACAAGGGTGGCCTGGAAAATGATTTATCAACTGGGACTGAAGCCTTTTAATATTTTATCACTCACAGGGTTGTCCTGGTACATACGAGGTAAAAATCAATCGTTTGTATCCCTGATAGTTACGTAGGTGTGGTACAAACTAAGTGTTCAATAAATATAAATTTAATAGGTAAAACAGAGGGAGAGAGATCCCTGCTTCTGGGTTTATCTCTCTCAAATGTGTTCTCTGGGGCAGATTATCCAGTAGACAAGGCAAGCAGGGTGCTTACCTTGCTTACCAGATCGTCTGTAGTGACCAATTTCACATTTTTTCACCACGTCAAAGATTCTGCCTCTAGGTATGGCTGACATCTGTCTCTCTCCCAATCCCACAGCACCTTCTTAACAGAATCAAAGCCTCTTTTTAAATTTACAATCCCTGCAGGAGCGAATGACCCAGTAAGCAAGGTAAGCACAGGCTTACTTGTGCTTATTTACTAATCTGTAGTGAACAATTTCACCAGGGTTTCAGCACATCTTTGATGAAATTGTTCACTACAGATGCTCTGGTATGCAAGGTAAACACCATACTTACCTTGCTTATTGGATAATCCGCCCCTGGTCTTCCTCATTTTGCTCCTAGAGTTTTTAAATGAAATGTAAAACTAATCCCTTAAAAAACCTGCAGTGTAGGAACTGACTGCAAACAGGCACAAAAAAACTCCTTAGGGTGGTGGAAATTTTCTCAAACTGCTGTGGTGATGACTGCCCAGCTCTGGAAGTTTACTAAAAAATTCTAAATTGTACACTTAAAACAAATGAATTTTATGGTATGTAAATCATACCTCAATACAGCTGTTTAAGAGAAAATTATGCAAGTTCTACCCATTGTCTTTGGAATAAAGCCCAAGGTCATGAAAACATGTAAGGTCCTTTAACATAAGGCCCCTGCATATCTCACATCTTTTTTGCCACCTGTGTTCCCCCAATCCCTTAACCCACCACTCCACTTATGTTCTATCTACTGAACAATATGCAGTTTTCAGAAAACCTGAGGTGGTCTGACACCCCCATGAATCTGCTCAACTTACTCCCTTTGCCTTCTGCCTTGGAGCCTTCCTCATCCTAGTTGCTGGGCAAAGACAGACTGGGGGTTCAAGACACAGCTCAACCTGACCCCTATTCTAGGAAGCTTTCCTAATCTTCTGGGTAGAATTGGCTATTCCTTCTTACGTATCCCCAAATACCCAGTAATTTAATGTCTGTATACTATACTTTATCTTTAAAGATGATACATACGTCTGCAATTCTGTGAAAACATTCATGTCGCACCAATCCTTTCCTCTTCAGGCCTACAAAAGTAATGAGTGAGAATGTGTAAAGACTGACAAGGAGATGACGTACTGTGGAAGGGAGCCAAAGGAATAGTTCATTTCCTGACTGCTGTATCTAAGTCAAGGAACTGTGTCAAAAGCAATGGAAAGAATTAGTTGGTTTCTTTTTTAAATCTGCCATATATACCTAGCAGAAAGAACATAAACTTTAGAGCCAAAGAGACCCCTACTCCACAACATGGCTACCCAAGTTATTAAACCTTCGCCTTGAGCACATAAGGAAAAGTGGTGGTTCAGTGTTAGGATTCTCGCCTTCAACCCATAAGACCTGGGTTTGATCCCTGGCCAATGTCCCTCATTCACAGCCACCACCAGTTGTCAGTGGAGGCTTGCATGCTGCTATGATGCTGAACAGATTTCAGCAAAGCTTCCAGACTATGACAAACTCGGAAGAAAGGCCTGGTGACTGACTTCCAAAAAACTAGCCAATGAAAATCCTATGGATCACAAGGGTGTGATCTGCATCCAATCATGGGATTGGCACAAAACCAAGCAGTGTTTCATTCCGTTGTGCATGGGGTCACCATGAGTCTTGACAGCAGCTAACAACAATGAGCACGTAGTTTTTTCATCTATAAAATCGAGCTATACCTATCTTGAAGGAATAGTGAGTAAGGAATAGGTAGTAAGGAATAGTTGAGACTCACCATACAAAGTGGTGGCACTTAAAGGCTGTTATTTCACTTCCACTTGCCTTCCTTATTTAGGCCATTGGTTCAATAATAATGTTACTGAAAGCCAGATGTGCTAAGAACTCTAGCACTGATTTACACTCTCCTCCACTTGTCTGACCTATAGGTGACAGCGAAAAAGCATTACAACTCAGACTGATATGCATTTAGTCTCACATCCCATAGCATCTCCATCTGCTTTTAAAACATGTCTGTAGAGCTGATTTCAATAAAAGATGTTCATAGTAAAGGCTGTAAGTCATCAAGAAAATGTTAAACTCTGCTTAGAAGGCAGGGAAATACCTATGGACTTTAGACAGGTTTCCTTCAAAGGAAGATTAATATTTTAGCACACAAAGAATTATCACACAACCTGGGAAATTAAATAATATGTAACTGCATACTGGAGATAAAAAAATTATAGATTTCTATTTGGAATCCAGTGTAAGGAAAAAGAAATGTATTCATTCAACAACGATTCAAATATCTGTTGAGCAAATGATTAAAGGATGAAAGAGCCAGTTATGAAGGCAAGAACCTACGATCTGCAGGTGGGAAATATGCTGCAAAGGAATGTAAGAAAAATGCTGTTAGGTCCTTAACTTCAGAAAGTTAACAAAAGACTCAAGGTCAGTAATAATTAAATTCATAACAAATTCATAACAGGTGTGTGAAAAAATGACTAGTTCTAAGATGGTCAAGACGAACCTCTCTTAGCAGATACGGGGTTCCATTAAATATTCAGTATCAGTTAAGCCATTTTCCTCTTGCCATATCCAAACTATCAGCAAGGATTGGAAAGCCCACCTCCAAAATGCATCTTAAATCTGTGCACCCGCATTGCAACTCCAATCCTTGCTGATAGTCACCATAGTCCGAGTCACCACAGTCCGAGTCACCATAGTCTCTCATTTGGGCAATTCCAATAGCCTCCTACCAATTTTTCTCCCACCACTCTTTCCACAGAAGTCACAGTGAACCTTTTAAAGCATATATCAGATTACATCATGCCCCAGATTAACACTTTTCAAAGCTTTGCCATTGCACTTGGAATAACAAGCAGATGCTTTCTCATGGATTCCAGACCCTCATGTCCTGGCTCTGCCTGCCTCTCCACACTCATCCTCCACCACTCACCAACTCATTCTGCTCAGACCAGTGGTGATCAAAGTGTGGTCCTAATACAAGCTCCACCAGCTTCAACTGGGTCCTTGTTAGAATAACATATTCTCAGCCTCCACCCCAAAACTGCTAAATCAGAAACTCTGCGACTGGGGACCAGTAATCTGTAATTTAACAAAGCCCTCCAGTGATCCAGATGCACACTTACGTTGAGGACCATGGCTCTAGAATACATTAGCCTTCTTTCTATTCCTAGAAAACGTCAAGTTCTTTTCCATGGTAAGGCCTTTGCTTAGAATGTACTTCCTCCTCCCCACATCACTGTCTTGATTCCTAGATTCCCCTCTCCTCATCCACTACGTAAAAACTCCACCTGACCAAAAAACTCACTATCATCTATTCATTTCCATCATATCAGTACAATCTAATTTTGTCTTGTTTATTTGGTGTGTGTGTATGTGTGTATGCTTATTTCCTGTCTATACACTAAGACATGAGCTCCTTGACAGCAAGGACCTGTTTTATGAACCACTAAGGACCCCTGGTGGAGCCCTGGTGGTGCACTGGTTAAGCACTAGGCTGCTAATCGAAAAGTTGGTGGTTCTAACCCACCAGCTGCTCTGCAGGAGAAAGATGTGGCAGTCTGCTTCCATAGAGGTTTCAGCCTTTGAAACCCTATAGGGCAGTTCTACTCTGTCACATGGAGCCACCTTGAGTTGGAACAGGCTCACAGGCAATGGGTTTGGTTTTTGCAGCTCCAATGGGCTGCACATACTAGTTGCTCAACAACTATTAAATTAATCAAGGAATAAACCCAGGTGTTGCCATTTAACATTATATGGTTAGAATAATAGTGATAAAGATCCGACGCTGATTTATAACAACCAGTATCCAATTTGCCAGGCCCTGGGTTTTTTTTTTTTTTTTTTCCATGATTTTCTTTTTTAATTCTTGCTAACCCTATGGGGCAGCTCTACTCTGAGTCCTAATCAACTCAACGGCAACTGTTTGTTTTCAGACCTTAATGATGTAGAAGAATCGCCATTCCCATTTTAGAGATGAAAACATTGAGATGTAAACAAGTTAAACAAATTGTCCAAAACTCCACAGCTGGTCATTTTCAGAGACAGGTTTCAAACTCAGGCTATCTAACTCCCAAGTCCATACTCTTCATCACCACCCTAAACTGTGTCTGCTGAAAAACGCATCTGCCCAGACATTTTCACCGAGGACATCAGCCGGCTCTCTGCAGGGATGCCCCAGCAAGGAAGCCACCTTCTCAAGTTAGATCCCCTAGAGATGGAAGCTGGGCAGAGAGGTAGCCAATTCTCCCATCCAAGTGTCACAAAATTATTATGTTAACTGATGGGAGCTTAGAGAATGAACATTTCAGAAGACTCTTAAATTGAGTACAGATGTTTAGAAGATTAGTGTCAAATTAGGAAGCATTAAGCGGACATTAAGGCAGACCTAATCGGTCTTTTGGGGAAGCTGTGTCAAGACGGGGGAAATGTGTGCTTGCTGAGTAGGCCAGGTTACTGAGAGGTGGGTCTTCTAACTTTGAAATCAATGAGAGGAGCCCAGTACAGCCAGAAGACTAGACAGAATAAGAGGCCTAAGCCCTGGGGCTGGAGGTTTGAGCTAAATTCATTGGGAGGAAGGAGTTGATTCTCCTGCCAAACATTTACAGTGGCATCACTCTGGGTCTACACATACAGCACTAGAAGCTGAGGACTCCAAGGTGTTTTCTTAACCATTCCTCTGATGCTGGGGATGTCGAGGCTGCCTTGGAACTACCACTTTCCCAACAGAAGTCACTGGTAGAAATGAATGCAATCCTATCCCTGAAGGGACTCTCTCACATCATCCATTCATGGGTTTCCAAGGGAGCCGATGGTCTCCGGTTCTTTTAAACCAAGCTGTGCCTTTATTTTCATTCAGTGGTTTTATCATATCCAGAATGACTGAGTGTATTTCCCCTTTGTGAAATCTCATTCTCAAAATTTCTTTTGGAATACATGTATGGGTCTCCAAATGGTGCTCCATCTCTAGCTGTATTTGCTTATAAGCCCAGGAGGGGAACAAAAAATCCTTGGGTGAAGAAGACACTTCATCTTGTGTGGTAGAAAATGCTAAGATTTCAACTTTCCAACTCCAGCTCTCACGTCAGACATCATTTATGAACCACGGCCTCAGAGTCCTTTTTAATCCATCCATCAGAATTAGCACTCAAAAGCTATGTGCCTCTCCTATACTACGAGTAATCTGTATGGAAATAAAAAAGTGGAAGAGGCAGGCTTCACTCTGGAGTTAGACAGATGTAGGCTCACATCTTGGCTTTTGTCGCCTACCAACAGTCTGACGTTGAACCAGTTATTCATGCCATAGTTTCCATCTCTAAAATGGATTAAAAATAGACCTTAACTCATCATATGGAGATTATACGAATTAAATAATTCAGGTAAACATATAGCCACTATTTTATAAAAATGTGCTAGGTAGTACTCTAAGTGCTTTTCACATAATTAACTCATCTAATCCTCAAACAGAAACCCTAGTGGCATAGTGGTTAAGAGTTGGGCTGCTAACCAGAAGGTGGGCAGTTCGAATTCACCGACCACTCCTTGGAAACTCTGTAGGGCAGTTCTACTCTGTCCTACAGGGTCGCTATGAGTCAACTCAACAGCAGTGGGTTTTTTGGTTAATCCTCAAACAAACCTATGAGGTACACGTGTCATTATCCCCATTTCCAGGGAACAGGCACACAGAAAAATAAAGTAATTTACCCAAGGTCACACAGCTAGTACGTTGCAGAACCAGGACGAAAACCCAGGCAGTCTGGCTTCACAGCCCACACTAGTGAGCACTGCACTATTAAGAAGAAAGTAATTCCCACTCTTAATAGCTTCTTGCTTCAGTAATTTGCTTGGGCTTCATTGAAGTATGTAAAAAAATATTTGTGAAATTTGCTATGAGAGCTCCACTTAAAAGCTAGCAAAGAACTACAAAGGATTACCTTACTACTTTAAGCCCCATCCAGGGAGAAAGAGAAGAAGCAGAATGGACTGTACCCAAGTACTGTATGGTTATTTTGCTTCAAGTAAATAACTATAGCAGGTTCTGGTCTCCCTCTTCATGGCAGGTGACAGGTAGTGCCCCGATTCTTCAACTCATCAGACCTCAAAGCAGTTACCGTATTCAGCACTCCTGACTGTAGGGGGCGGAAATATGTAAATCACCCTGGGGAATAGAAGGCTATGTGAATGTTCTAGGGTTTAGCTCCTTTAGCAAAAAGTAGCCTTCTTCATACTTGCTCAGATTTCTGAAAGGAGGTAGGTACCCCATGGCTGTCAGCTCTCCGCTGCTCTGCAGGGGATGAGCCTTCCCACCAGACAGAGGGCTCACTGTCCATAACAATTCAGCTTAGCATTCTGCTAGGCTCACGCCCCTCCCCCCACCCCGCCCACCACAAAGGTAGGCAAGTCTGCTTTATCACAAGGTTTCAGGTGAGTCACAGATATAAAGTGAATCCTTAAGTATCAAAGATTAATATTTCAGGAAGTAATTTTTTTTTAGAAATAAGGTTAAATTTTACAAATATGGAAATTAAAGCTTTATTCTGTGCAGAATAATTTAAATTTTGGCTTAATTTCCACCTACTAATATAATTATGATGACTAATCTTAATAAAAGTGCATTGAATTTGCCTAACACCTCCTAGATGATTTATTCCAAGGGCTTCAGTAAATGCTAGGTAGCAAGATAACCGTTCTGTTTTACATTTTGTAAAACTTTTATAAGACTACAGGAAATGAGCCACACGTAGATTTTCACCTTCTTGATCAAAACATAGTTAACCCTATGAACAACTTACTTCCTGACTTGATTAGTTTCCTCTGGCTGCTGTAACAAATTAACACAAACTTAACAGCTTAAAACAATACAAATGTCTTATCTTACAGCTCTGGAAGTTGGAAATCTGAAATGGCTTTCACTGGGCTAAAATCAAGGCGTCAGCAGAGCTGAGCTCCTTCTAGAAGTTCTAGGGAAGAACCAGTTTCCTTGCCTTTTCCAGCTTCTAGAAACCTCCTGCGTTCCTTAGCTCGTGGCCCCTTCCTCCATCTTCAAAGCCAGCAACGTAGCATCACAGCTTTCTCTCACTCTGACACTCCTGCCTTCCTCTTATAAAGACCCTTGTGATTATCTTAGGCTCATCTGGAATAAGCCATTATAATCTTCCCACCTCAAGATCCTTAACTCGGTCATTTGTAAAGTTCTTTTTGCCATGTAAAAAAAAAACCCACTGCCATCGAGTCGGAAACCCTGGCAGTGTGGTGGTTAAGGGCTATGGCTGCTAACCAAAAGGTTGGCAGTTTGAATCCACCAGGCGCTCCTTGGAAACTCTCTGGGGCAGTTCTACTCTGTCCCATAGGGTCGCTATGAGACTGAATCGACTCAATGGCAATTGGTTTGGGTTTGGGTTTTTTTGGCCATCGAGTCAATTCCGACTCATAGTGACTGACCCTATAGGGTGGAGTAGAACTGCCCCATAGAGATTTTAAGGAGCACCTGGTGGATTTGAACTGCCGACCTTTTGTTTAGCAGCTGTGGCACTTAACCACTGTGCTACCAGGGTCTCCTTTTGCCATGTAAGGTAATATATTCACAAAATTTGAGAATGAGGATGTGGACAACTTTGGGGGCCATTATTCTACCTAACACACTACCTTCTTAACACTTCAGCTCTGGAAGTCTTCTCTCCTACTCTACAAATTACTAAATGTCAAAATACTGAATCTTAAATTATTTTTTTAATTATATATCACCTTGTCCGTATCTAGTAACTCAAGCTTATGATAATAAGTTACATCAAACTGCAACCAAGAATATTGATATCATAACAGCACATATGTAAGCCTAGGAACGGAAAGTACAGTAAAAAAATTAAATCTTAAATCCAGCTTCTGTGCATTTATGTACCTATGAATTAACACATAAATGAGATTCAGTAAATAAGGTTATAATACAAGTAAATTTTGACAATATATCACTTGTCTTTAATTGGTCTACTTCATATATTTTAATTATAAATTATTATATACAAATTTAGTGACAAAAGTCCAAACCAAGTTAATTTTCTGTCTACTGAAATGTTTCAGTGGAAAAGTCAGTCTAAAGTCAATCTGCTCCCTGGATTTTGATCAACAATATTTTTACTCATTAAGAATGAAGGCTTTATAAACTATGACCTACAGTTTACCCCACTGCCTCAAATGACAAAATTTTAATATGTTTTAGCTTTAAAAATGTATCCACCCACAAATGCTTTTTCTTGACAGCCATGCCTACTCTCTTAGCTTAACTAGATGACACTTATATACCACTATATATAGTTGTACATGTCAACACACATAAAAGAAGAGCTAACAGGGAAGGTATTAATCTACATGTATTATATCTTTTGATAACATCAATTTAGAATGTTTAATATCTGAAAATATCGTAGGGTAAGAATCAACACCATCTTACAGATGAACTTGATGCCTAGAAGCAGAAGAGAATATGACATTTCTGAGCACGTTTTATCTGTTACACCCTGTTCTAGGTACTCTACTCAACCATTCTCAAATATATCATTTTTTTGTCAGTGCCTTAATAATAGCCCATTATGTTACCTTAGATAACACTCCTCCTGAGTTGCCAGTACAATTCATTCATTATCTTATTTGATGTTCTACCTGAAGTGGAGGGTAGAACGTTATGCTTTTCATTTGTGAATATCCAGACTTATGTGGGGGTTAAGTGTCTCCTCCAGGGAACAACAGACAACCCAGGGGATGGTTCTCAGCTAGACTCCTCATCTGGCAGCCAGTCAGTCATGGCTCCTGTTATGGATTGAGTTGTGTCCCCTAAAAATGTGTGTCAACTTGCCTAGGCCATAATTCCCAGTATTGTGTGACTATCCACCATTTTGTCATCTGATGTGATTTTCCTTTGTGTTATAAATCCTACCTCTATGATGTTAATAAGCAGGATTACAGGCAGTTATGTTAATTTAAAAAAAAATGTTAATAAGGCAGGATTCAATCTACAAGATCCCATTGTATCTTGAGTCAATCTCTTTTGAGATATAAAAGAGAGAAGTAAGCAAAGAGACGGGAATCTCCTTACCACCAACCAAGAGTCAGGAGCTTGAGTGTCCTTCGGACACAGGGTCCCTGCACTGAAAAGCTCCTAGATCAGAAGATTGATGACAAGGACCTTCTCCCAGAGCCAAGAGAGAAAAAGCCTTCCCCTGGAGCTGGTGCCCTCAATTTGGACTTCGAGCCTCCTAGATTGTGAGAGAATAAATGTCTCTTTGTTGAAGCCATCCACCTGTGGTATTCCTGTTATAGAAGCACTAGGTAACTAAGACAGTGCCCTAGACAGGCAGTACTAGTCACAGACAGTGACTGCCATCAGGCATAACAGTCACCTCTCAATACTCTATAAAAAAAAAAAAATGAAAGGATAAAGATAAATAAAATTCACAGAAAACCCTATCATAAAATGAGCAAAGGACTTGAATAGACATTTCACCAAAGAGGACAATCAAATGGCCGCCAAACACATGAAAAGATGCTCAGCATCATTAGCCATCAGAGAGATGCAAACCAAAACCACAATGATATATCATTACACTCCCACTTGGATGGGTAAGATAAAAAATAACAAAAGTTGGTGAGGATGTGGGAGAATGGAACCCTTACCCATCACTGGTGGGAACGCAAAATGGGACAGCCTTTGTGGAAAATAGTATGGTGGTTTCTCAAAAAACTGAAAATAGAACTACCATATGACCCAGCACCTCCACTCCTAGGTATATAATCAAAAGACTTGAAAGCAGATTCAGAGATTGATACATGAACGTTCATTGCAGCACTATTCACGATAGCCAAAAGGTGGAAACGACCTAAACACCCATCAACAGATGAATGGATAAACAAAATGTGGTACATACATACAAGGGAATACTACTCAGCCAGTAGGAGAAAAGATGTCTTGATAAATGCTATAACATGGGTGGGGGCTGGAAGACATTATGCTGAGTGAAATAAGTCAGTCACAAAAGGACAAATATTGCTTATGATCCCATTTATACAAAAAGACAAGAAAAGGCAAATGTACAGAGAACAAATTTTATTAGTGGTTACCAGGGGTCGGGGGGGAAGGTGAGGGGGAAATAATGGTGATGGAAATAATGCATTGATTAAAATTAGGGTTGCACAGGCGATTATTGTAACTACTGTCAATAAGTTGTACATCTGTAAAAAGTTGACTTGGCAAAAGTTCTATGATAGACATATTTATAACAACAAAAAAGAGTAGCTGCTGAAGCTGCTTACACGCAACCAAAAACCTCATAAGATTTGGTTCCTTGGTTTGGAGGTTTAGGGTTTAGGGTCATGGTTTCACAGGCCATCCCAGTTAACTGGCCTAAAAATATGTTTAGTGCTTCTGTTCTACCTCCAAGTTCATTGGATAGTGCCTGAGGTCTTAAAAGCTTCAAAAGGCCATCTAAGATACAACAACTGGTCTCTATTTGCCTGGAGTAACAGAGAAATAAGGAGCATCAAGAATAGAAGGAGGATACGGAATGTGTGGCTAATTGCCTCCGTGTACAACTGACTCCTTTGCCATGACACCAGAAGAACTGGATGGTGCCCAGCCACCATTACTAAACATTTTAATCAAAGATTCTATAGAAGAATCCTGATCAAAAGGGGGGGGGGGGAATGCAGATAAGAATTTCAAATTCTCATGGACTCCAGACTTCCTGGAGCCATGAAGGTTAGATGAACCCTTGAAACTATTGCCCTGAGATAAATCTTTAAACATTAAACCGAAAATATTCCCTGAAGTCTTCTTAAAACCAAACAACAGTTTAGCTTAACTAGTGAAAAATGTCTGCCTTAAGCACTATGCTTTTTTTAAAAACTATCTATATGGGATCAAATTGACAATAGCAACTTGAAAGATTAGATAGAAACCTTAGGGGGCAGTGAATTTATGTTAATAGGGGAGGAACAACTCAGAAAAGGAGGGTGAATGTAATCGATGTTACTAAATGATACATGTAGAAACTTGAATTGGTGTATGTTTTGCTGTGTATATTCTCAACAACAAAATAAATTTTTTTTTAAATTCACAGAAAATGGCAATACTTCATTGAAACCAATAGGTATAACAACCTCCTGTCATTAAGGCTACTAATAGAGAAGGTTCTGTTCTCGTTTTAACATCTAGGCAAAAGTCAATGGGTTCTGAAAGGGCCACATAAATCAGAGAGTACATCAGCCTGAGACTGAAGAACTAGATGGTACCTGGCTACAACAGATGACAGCCCTAACAGAGAACACAACAGAGAATCCCTGATGGAGCAAGGGAGCAGTGGGATGTACACCTCAAAGTCTCATAAGCAGTGGGATGTACACCTCAAATTCTCATAAGAAGACCAGACTTAATGGTCTGACTAGAAGAGACTAGAAGGACCCTGTAGGTCATGGTCCCCAGACCTTCTGTTAGCCCAAGACTGGAACCATTCCCAAAGGCAACTCTTCAGACAGGGATTAGACTGGACTATAAGATAGAAAATGATGCTGGTGAGGAGTGAGCTTCTTGACTCAAGTAGACACATGAGATGGTGGGCAGCTCCTGTCTGGAGGGGAGATGAGAAGGCAGAGGGGGACAGAAGCTGGCTGAATGGACCCGGGAATACAGGGTGGAGAGAAGGAGTGTGCTGTTTCACTAGCGGGAGAGCAACTAGGAGTACACAGCAAGGTGTGTATAAGATTTTGTATGAGACCGACTTGATTTATAAATTTTCACTTAAAGCACAATAAAAATTTTTTAAAAATTAAAAAAAAGTCAATGGGTTCCTTTTAAATTTGGAAAATTCTGAGTGAAGAGTCCAAACCAACAGACTTTCAAAGGGGCCTAAGAGTAACACATACACACACACCCATCGCGTGTGCGCACACACACACACACACCACTAATTAACTTTAATGAGCTAAATGGAGTCAGGAAACAACTCACTGTAAAAAGTGGTGTACAGGTGCTTCTTATACTAACGTTTTAACTTTTCCATATGTTTGAAGAAATTTCAAAATAAACAGTTGAAAAAATTTAAAAATAATCCTGAAGATACCTTTGAACCATTTGAACTTTGATAAATTTCCATAAATTTGAGGCATATTCAGACAAACTAGTTAGCTCATCTCTGCATATACAGCCTGCCCATTAAAAATTATACATATATATATATGTATGTGTGGCGTGTCGTGTGTATGTGTGTGATACATATCTATATCTATCACCTGAGAAAATGAAAATGCACATCGCTTCATACCTCTTCCGAATAAACAAAATGTGACTGGTGCAGAGTTAAATTCTTTAGAGAAATTTCCTCTTGCAGATCATGTCATATTGACACATACTAGAATAGCAATTAAAATATTCTTCACCCATCCCCCTTTCCGTGTAACTATCCTTGTCACACTTTCAGTAAGAGCACAGGCTGTCCCAGAGCTAAGCAATGACAGAAACATCTCCCAAATGCGCCTGGTTACAAAGCCTCAAAGATGGGTACAATGAACGTTCTGAGGCCTACACACTCCTTAGTGAATTCATATTTTCCAAAACTATGAATGATCAAAGAGAGTCATATGAAAGCTTCTACATAAGAGAAAGGAAATGAGAACCTGGGCGGGGGGGGGGGGGGTGGGGGCGGGGGGAGAGAGGCACAAGAGGAGGAGGGTACAGATAAAGCCTTTATTTAAGATCAATTTTTGGATGACCCCCTAACACAGCACAGAGAATCTGGCGTAAAAGAAATGCACTGAGATAGATACTCATTCAGTTTATCATCACAGCTGATAATCCCCAATACTGTGCTGCTAGTAGAAAGTGAGGAGTCCCTGGGTGCTGTTAATGGTTCACATGCTTGGCCACTAATCAAAAGGTCAGGGATTCAAGTTCACCCAAAGGCACCTCGAAAGAAAGGCCTGGTAATCTACTTCTGAAAAATCAGCCATTAAAAACCTCATGGAGCACAGTTCTAGTCTGACACACATGGCGTTGCCATGAGTTGGCATCAACTCAGCAGCAACTGATTTTTATTAGAAAGTGAATGGACTGCTCCTACAAAAGTGAAAAAAAGAGCAAAAATGCACCAAAGTTCACAGTGAAGGACACTGTCCCTGCTGCACAGAACTTTAAATTTCCCAAAACGTTGTACGAATGCCTCTTTATGTCTATTCCTTTCGGAAGGATGAGTTCCTTTAAAAGTTAGAAACCATCAGATTTAGAGTCCCAACCCCATACTTGTTTTGCCTATAAAACCAACAAAACAAAAGAATGACTAACTTTGCAAAACTACCAAGAAGGTCTCTGAGTTACTATGGGAGGAAACTTCATTCTCTGCCCACCGCATGCCCTTCTCTCTCTCCCTTCTTTCCCACCCCACCTCTTGGACACCCTACCTTCTTTTCTGGATTCTTCCACAACTCCCTACCCCATCACTGCTTTTCCTTTTCCATTTTCGTCCTTCTATTTTGTCTGTTTCTTTTAGGCAAACTTCAGCTCCCAACACATGACCATTGAGCTCACTGTACTCAGTTCTGAAGAAACAACACTGGTAAGAATTAGTGACTGAACTATACAGAAAGTCATAGAGAATGGAAAGAAAAAAACATTAAGAAAGGAACTGCTTATCCCTTATAAACCTTCAACAAGCAGATGAATCTTCAGTGTACAGCTCTACCAACCAAGTTTAGCTGAACAGTAGTCAATGTTTGAAAAAAAAAAAAAAAAAAACCTGTTGCCATCAAGCCAATTCTGGCTCATAGTGACCTTATAGGGCAGAGTAGAACTGCCCTATAGAAACTCCAAGTGGTTAGACCTTTTGATTAGCAGCCGAGCTCTTAACTACTGTGCCACTAGGGCTCCATGTATACTCAGTGTTTTAAAACTCAGTTACCCAAAACCTTCTGTAAAAAAACATTGAGGATTACCAAATTCTGAATGGCAGTATTTGTCAAAGAAAGGTCCATGGCTTTGGAATAGTCAGATCTGTGCCACTACCCAGATGTGAGACCTTGGGCAAGTTATTAAACCTTTCTGAGAATGTGCTGCTACTGCTGCTGTTGTTAGGTGCCTTCGAGTCACTTCCAATTCATAGCTACCCTACGTACAACAGAACGAAATACCACTCGGTCCCGCGCCACCCTCACAATCATTGCTATGTTTGAGCCCATCTTTGCGGCCACTGTGTCAATCCATCTCATTGAAGTTCTTCCTCTTTTTTGCTGACCCTCTACTTTACCAAGCATGATGTCCTTCTCCAGGAAGTGGTCCCTCCTGATAACATGTCCAAAGTACGTGAGACAAAGTCTTACCATCTTCGCTTCTAACGAGCATTCTGGCTGTACTTCTTCCAAGCCAGATGTGTTCATTCTTCTAGCGTCCATAATATTCTGCACCAACATCATGATTCAAAGGCATCAAATCTTTTTTGACCTTCCTTATTCACTGTCCAGCTTTCATATGCATATGAGGCAACTGAAAATACCATGGCTTGGGTCAGGCACACTTTAGTTCTCAAAGTGACATCTTTGCTTTTTAACACTTTAAAGAGGTCCTTTGCAGAAGATTTGCCAGATGCAATGGGTTGTTTGATATCCTAACTGCTGCTTCCATCAGCATTTGGGTGTTGGCTGTGGATCTGAGTAAACTGAAATCCTTGACAACTTCAATCTTTTCTCCATTTATCATGATATTGCTTACTGGTCCAGTTATAAGGATTTTTGTTTTCTCTACGTTAAGGTGCAATCCATACTGAAGGCTGGAGTCTTTGATCTTCATCAGAAAATGCTTCAAGTCCTCTTCGCTTTCAGCAAGCAAGGTTGTGTCATCTATATAACGCAGGTTGTCAATGAGTCTTCCCTCAACCTTGATGCCAAGTTCTTCATACAGTCCAGCTTCCTGGGTTATTTGCTCAGTATACAAACTGAATTAAGTATGGTGAAAGGACACAGCCCTGACACACACCTTTCCTAATTTTAAACCATGCAGTATCCCCTTGTTCTGTTCAAACAACTGCCTTTTGGTCTACGTACATGTTCCTTATAAACACAATTAAGTGTTCTGGAATTCCCATTCTTCTCAATGTTATCCATAATGTGTTATGATCCATACAGTCAAACACCTTTGCATAGTCAATAAAACACAAGTAAACATCTAATACTGCTGTCTTGAAATTCTTAATTTTTTTAACAAGGGTCCCCACATTTTCATTTTGCATTGTCTCCCACAAATTATGTAGCTGGTCCTGCCTGGAAGATTTAGGGATTCACCAGTCCAGATGGAGAGTTTTGGAAAACAATTCTGAGGAAGGTCACCTCTGGTGCAGAGATTTTTTAAAAACTGATTATTTGTAAATTCTCTATGACCTCAGTTTATAAAAACACTGAGTGCTAAATTAAATGTTGATACAAATGAATCTTGCCATGTGGGAAAATAACCTCTTTTTCTCTCTGATAAATCCCAGTAAATCAACAAATTGTAATCTGGAAGCCTAAGACAGGAAATCTAGCAAAAGAACAAGAACATCGTTTTTCAAGAGAGAGCTGCCCATTAAGCTCCCTACCCCAGGTCCATTCCTTAGCTCCTCTAAAATTTGACCCACACCTCAAAATGGTAGAGAAGGAAATGTAGGGAAATGTTTATCAAAAAGCAATGCTTAAAGAAAAAAAAACTGGAAAACTGCTATTGAGACATCATCAAGCCATGAGGGCATAAAATTTCTCTAAGGAGAGACTTATCAGCTGAGAATACACTGGTCTGTCAGCACCATTGCTGTTTGTTGTCAGCTGTTGTCAGGTTGGCCCTCAACTCACAGCCACCTCATGCGTAAGCGTAGAAATGCCCGTAGGGTTTTCTCAGCTGTAATCTTTATGGAAGAAGTTGGTCGGGCCTTTCTTCCACAGAGCCACTGAGTGAGTCTGAGTTGCTAATATGTGTGTTTGCCGATCACAAACACTTGCGCCACCCAGGCTCCTGTCAGCACCGTAAAGGTCATGGCATGAAATAATACCACATCTTCCCAGGGAAGGAATGCATTTTCTCATGGTTCTCCTGGACTCAGGGCTCTACGAAAGCACAAAAGTGTTCTAGGTCACATTTTTAAAAATAGCCAGGGCTGTTTATGTAATCTGATAAATTTACAATTAACTCCAAAGAAATGGTTTCTTAGAAACCTTGAGAACCCTTTACATCTTCGAGGAAAAAAAAAAAAAACTTTCAACATCAATTTTTAAGGGAAAAAAAAGTGAATTCAAGCCCTGCCCTGTCCCTTCCCTTAGTACTTGCTCCTCATCTGTATAACAAGCAGAATTAATACTTACTTTACTTCCCTCACAGTGAAGTTGGCTTAAGGACCAGATAAGAAGCTCGTAAAAGTGCTTTCTAAGCTGTGTGAATTAATTACTACTATATTAGTATATATCACTAATTAATAATATATTATTAATTACTAATATATAAACAATAAAAAAATACAATAATATAATTACTATATGTTGAGGGCAGTAGTGAGTCGGGGTAGAATTCTCATCGTCCACAGCCACCGCCCTTCCGTCAGTGGATCTGCATGTCACGGGTGGCTATGAGTTGGAGTCAACTTGATGGCAATGGGTTTTTTTAGGATGCTAGACAGATTTCAATAGCCCTTCCAAACTAAGATAGACTAGGAAAAAGGGCCTGGTGACCTACTTCTGGAAATCAGCCAGTGAAAACCCTATAGATCACAATGGTCCGATCCCGCTGTGTGCTGGGTCACCATGGGTCAGGGGCCAGCTCTACAGCAGCTAACAACAGTATTACTATGTGGAAGAGTTCCCTCTTTTCACCGTAACTGGAGAAGTCCTAAGACTCCGTTTTGCTCACGCAGGTCGAGTTTGTCCTGCCCTGCCCACCACTGCCCTGCCCAGCAACAAATGCTGCAGAGCTTCTGCCTACACCTTTACCAGAGTCTCCATCTTCACCAGCAGCACGGCTCTGGAATTAGGGCACCTGCGCTAAGCCCCGAAATTGGCTGTTACCAAAGTCAAACCATCCACCTACCCCCTACCAAGTGGCTCTCTGCCTGTACCTCTTGGTTTCCTCAAATGGGAGTTCACTCTTCAGGACTTGGTTTGGATGTTGGTTACAATGTCACTTCTTCCAGAATCTTCCCTGAACACATACACACGCACAGGCACGCACGCACTCCCCATGTCCTCGCATTCCTACGTCCTTCCATACCACTCCGCGTTCAATGCTACCACAGCACTTGGCACAGTGTATTGTCAGAGTTTCCTTTAGATGTCTTTCTCCTCCTCACTAGACGGGCAGCTGCTTCAAGGCAGGGTCTGTGTTTATTTCGCTTGTATGGGCTTTTCACTTGGCACAGTGGCCAACAAGAATAGGCATTCAGTGAATGTTTGCAAAATGAAAGATGGAGAAGAAATAAGGAAAAAGAGTTCATAACATAAAAAAAAATATTGTAACACTGGCATAAGCTTCCATTAAAAAAAAAAAAAAACTAGGCAGAAATGCATCTGTTTCAGGATAAACTCCAAATCTTGTAACTTAACGCCAACATGGATTAAATCAAAGGACTATAAGAGCCTAAACTGCCTAAATTCTACTGACTCAGTGTGCCTTGAACAGCTGTGTGGAAAAAGATGTGCTTGGACAGACAGGAATTAAGCTACTAGATATTTCCTTTATTTATTTATTCTCTCTTGTATTTATTTAGTGGAATCGAGTTTTAAAAAGAAGGGCATTTAAATTATTTATCAGGAAATCACTGCTAAAGAAATAACCAGCGCTTGATAAAACAAGGATTCTCGAGAAAATTCAGAATGATAAACAAAGAGACATAAATGGGACATGCAATCCAAAGCTTTTTTTGCAGCAGCTCTTGGGAAGCAAGACAGAGTGGGAGTTGACCCCGCCGAGCTCTTCTTGCCTCAGCAACGCCCCCTTCCAGAATGTCTCTGAGTTCATTCTGTCCACAGCCATCTCTTCACGGATAGTGGAAGACATTACACTACCAGCTGCTGTGGCGACAACTCCAACTCATGGTGACCCCAAGTTTGTTAGAGTAGAACTGTGCTCCACAAGGTTTTCAACAGCTGATTCTGCAGAAGTAGATGGCCAGGTGTTTCTTCAAGGAGCCGCTGGGTGAACTTGAACCTCCAACTTTTTTATCAGTAGTCAAGTATCTTAAATGTTTACACCACTAGGGACTCCAGGCAGACATTACCAAACAAAAAAACCAAACCTGTTGCCATGGAGTCGATTTCGACTCTTAGCAACCCTATAGGACAGAGTAGAACTGCCCCATAGGGTTTCCAGGGAGCAGCTGGTGGATTCGAACTGCTGACCTTTTGGTAAGTAGCCGAGCTCTTAACCACTAGGCCTGGAATTTCTAAAATTGCTTATAGACAACCACACCCAGGCTTAAAGGGAAAAGAACAAGCTTCTAAGCTAAGGAAGTATCTTCAGCTGCAATCTCCTCACAGGGCTTTGTTCTCTCAATTCGTATCTCTGCCAAGTGCCCAAATGAAATGAAATGCTCAACTTCCTTAATAAAACCAATTTATTTGAGCATCACCACAACAGAGTCATCACCTCATAAGCATACAAAGTAGACTTCAAAAGAAGTTCTTTCTGATATATTCAGTAATAAAATTCCTTTGAATAATATCAAATATGGAGCTATCTCTTGCTCTGCTGCAGACAGTGTCATAATGAACTTTCAGTACAAAGCTGGGTTCAGTAGAAAATGTCATGTATCTGTATCGGTTATTCTCTGCCAACTCAGATCCAACCTCCACCCTTCTCTGTGCAGGGAGGGAGGCAGGGTGGACTGCATTACTCTGGCTCTCTGGCCCTCTGATTCTTGGTTGTGTTCCTATTGGAGGCACCAGAAGACCAGAGAGTGCAGAGAAAAAGAAGTAGGGGTAGATGAGGAATTTATCACCCTTGCCCAGCTCACTACTGGTCTGGCAACAGACAGGTCAGGAAGTTCCCCTCAGATAGCGCCAAGCTACCTCCAGACTCCAGTAACTTCACCCTCTCCCCTGCCTCTTCAGGCCTAGGGTGGTAGGAGCTTCCCACTATTGCTAGTACCTGGGTACCTCAAGAAAACCCTGGTGGTGTAGTGGTTAAGAGCTACGGCTGCTAACCAAAGAGGTCAACAGTTTGAATCCACCAGCCCCTCCTTGGAAACTTTATGGGCAGTTCTACTTTGTCTTATAGGGTGGCTATGAGTTGGAATTGATAAAACGAAAACAGGGTGTTTTTTTGGTTTTGGGTGCCTCAACATTCCTTTTGGTTCTGTTAGCCCTGCCCACATGCCTATAGACCGTCTCCTCATAAAAAGTTTTCAGGTAAACCCTTGGGCCCGCCATTGGTTTCCTGCCAGGACCATGACTGATGAAATAATAATGTCACCCCTATAAGTCATTTTTAAATATGTCCATGCAATTTATGTAAATAATTGTAGAGTTCATAAGATAACTTTGCCTTCCCTGCTTTCTCCCCTTCCACCTTTACCTGTTGAAACTCTACCTATCCTTCAAGGAACATCTTTAACATATTTTCTAACCACATGTTGTTTTTCCACATTTGGCCCTCTATAATGATTTTTAATTATTAATTTTTACTTTTTTAAATTCGCTTATGATATTTTTCTCATTCCACTTTATTTTCATTTGTGTTCAGATCGTATCCTCCTTCTCTGGCTAAAAACTCCTTAGATCAAAGATAGAGTGGTACTATGCTGAGCGAAATAAGTCCATCACAAAAAGACCAATACTGTATGATCTCATTTGTATGAAATAAGCAAATATATAGAAACCAAAGATTATTAATGGTTACCAGGAGTGAGGGGGAGGGGGAAAGGGGAGAATTTTTGTTTGGGAGGCATTAAGTTTACGTGAATGGCAGTAGAATATTTTGGATGAGGATAGCAATAACGGCACAACATGAAAAATGCAATCAATGTTATTGAGTTGTAAACGTGGAAGTTGTTGTGTGGGTCAGTGTCTTGGTGTGTATCTTTTCACTATAATAAAAAAAAATGGAGTGCTACTATTTCTGTATCTTCCTGGCAACCCAGTAACAAGGCCAGTGCCAGTACACATGTTGAATAAATGTGTGTTGCTGTAAGTTCTAGCCAGTTACACCTTTTCATTTACTTTCTCATCTTCAAACCAAGAACATTTATATAAGCATGCATACCAGGTTTTATGTGTTATATACACATGTTACATATTATTTTATATACCTACATAAACACCCTATTCTGAATTTTTCACCTGACTTCTCCTCTTCCATATATTCTTTTTTTTTTTTTTTAAATAGAAGCCCTGGTGGCACAGTGGTTAAGAGCTTGGCTACTAAGCAAAAGATCAGCAGTTTGAATCCACCAGCCACTCCTTGGAAACCACGTGGGATAGTTCTACTCTGTTCTATACGGTCGTTATGTGTCAGAATTGACTCGACAGGCAATGCGGTTTGTTTTGTTTTTGTTTTAAATAATGAATTTTTGCCTTTCATCAAATAGTCTTCCAAAACACCTTATACATTCTTATTTATATTTCAACAACTCTGCTAACCCTGAATTTACTTGCTTCCTCATTCCCTTTTCCCTTTAAGGAGACCCCATGATGTCATTCATTAGAGCTGTAGCCGGCCCCTGATTGGTTAACTGTCTTTCACCTTCCCTGCCAATGGCAACTCCAGAAGCCAGCTGTGTCTATGTCTTATCCTTGCCCTGGGCAGGCACTTTCTCCTGCATGCTCCATCATTTATTACTCAGGTAATTATCTGCAAGTTACCTATCCTGTCTGAGCATCAATTCCTCAACTGCAAAAAAATGGTAGTAATTTAGTCATTCAGAGTTAAGTATTGAAGACTGGAGTCCCTGGGTGGCCCAAATGGTTATGCACCCAGCTACTAAGCACAAGGTTGGTGGTTCGAATCTACCCAGGGGCACCTCAGAAGAAAGGCTTGGCAAAATCTACTTCAGAAAAAATCAGCCACTGAAAACCCTATGGGGTAGGGAGCATAGTTCTACTCAATGGCAACTGGTTTGGTTTCTTTTTTTTGGTTAGTGAGGACTAGATGCTAGGCTGGACCAGGTAAGGGGGTGAATCTGCAGCAGTCCCTCTCCACGGAGCTTGCATTCTGGTGGAGGATGTGGAGGGACAGAAAGGCAACCACAGTGGTAGAGGAGATGGGTATTGTTGCAGGGCCATGTAGGAACACATAGGCAGGGTACTTGATCAGGTTGGTTGGTAGGAGGGGTAAGGGAAGACTTCCCAGAAGAAAAGACTGAGCCCAGTATTCCAAGTTGGAGTTAGCCAAATAAAAAAACTCCTTCAGTATTTGGCTGGCTTTGAGAATTACAGAAATAATTTCAGTTACAGTTGCAAAAGCAGGAAGATGCTTTCCATAACTGAAATTAATACAAATGCACTTGAATTCCACTAAGTGTAAAGAGAAATTATCTGCTTTGGTGAGTCCGACTACGGAACTTAATTCAGCTTCAGAATTAAATTATTCCTCAGCTGGAGATTCACTTAGAGTACCAAGATATAGGAAAAATAAATTTAAATGAAAATTTTACTTAAAAATTCAATACATCACTGTGCTCTTGTTATGATATTTATTTCACTTTTAAACAACTACAACTGATGGCAATGGTTTTGGGTGGGTTTAGGTTACTAGGCTGTGAGTGCAGTGGTGGTTCAATGGTAGAATTCTCGCCTTCCATGTGGGAGACTTGGCCAGGTTTGATTCCCAGCCAATGAACCTCATGCACAGCTACTACCCATCTGTCAGTGGAGGCTTGTACGTTGTTATGATGAAGAACAGGTTTCAGTGGCTGTCTTAGTCATCTAGTGCTGCTATAATGGAAATAACACAAGTGGATGGCTTTAACAAAGGGAAGTTTATTCTCTCACAGTCCAGTAGGCTAGATGCCCAAATTCAGGGTACCGGCTCTAGGAGAAGGAAGGCTTTCTCTCTCTGTCAGCTCCGAAGGAAGGTCCTTGTCATGCATCAGTCTTCCCTTGGTCTGGGAGCATCTCATCACAGGAACCTCAGGTCCAAAAGATGTGCTCTGCTCCCAGAGCTACTTCCTTGGTGGTATGAGGTCCCTATGTCTCTCTGTTTGCTTCTCTCTTGAACATCTCAAAAGAGATTGGCTTAAGACACTATCTAATCTTGTAGACCTAATCGATATAACTGCTGCTAATCCATCTTCTTACATCATAGTGATGGGATTTACAACACATAGAGACATCACATCAGATGATAAAATGGTAGACAATCATACAAGGGAATCATGGCCTAGCCAAGTTGACAGATATTTTGGGGGGACACAATTCAATCCATGACAGTAGAGCTTCCAGGTTAAGACAAGACTAGAAAGAAAGGGCTGGTGATCTACCATATTTTTACACAAATAACATGTGCCTTCTACATTTGTTTGCCAACCATGCCCTCACCCAAGGAGGTTTTTTGTTTTTTTTTCCTCCTGTGAGGTGTTTTTGTAAGTGCCGCTATGCCTTTTTTTTACATGTTGCTGTTAAAAAAAAAAAAAAAAAAAAAAGGCATAGTGGTGCTTATGAAAATACTCCACAAAGAGGGAAGGCATGTTTTGCAAATAAATGTAAAAGGCACACATTATTTGCATAAAAATATGGTACTTCCAAAAATCAGCCAGTAAAAACCCCATAGATCACAATGGGCCTGTCCACAACAAATCATGGGGCTGGTACAGGATCCGACAGCATTTCATTTCCTTGTACACAGAGTTGCCATGAATCTGGGGCTGACTTGATGGCAGCTAAGGACAACAATCACGACAGGTTCCCAGTTTAGTCCTCAAAAGCCCATTTCACTGTATAGCAAGTAGTCACCATATTGAACAACACCTCCATGGAGAAAATACAGGCAAAGGTCAAATTCAGAGCCGGGTCCTGGTTCTGATGAAGTAAATGAGGTTAGAACCTCTGAAGCAAAGACTGGAAATGGGATGGTGGATACAGAGCTGAGTGAGGTATCGGGGACCCTTGTGCTGTGCGAAGGAAAGAGGTAAGGCTTTGGACTCATCCAGACCGGGGCTGGAGTCTCAGATTCATTAGTTACCAGCAATGTGGCCATTGATAAATTATATTCTCTGTCCCTTCATATCCTCAATTACAAAAGGGAAATGGTACAGGGCACAAAAAAAGATAGCATGCTGTGCACCTCCATAAAGCCTGGTACAGAGCAGGAAGTCAGTAAATACCGGTTCTCTGCCATTCCTCCCTTTCCTTTCTGAACCTATTACTTGTCTTGGTATATGGAGGAAACGGCCTCCATTATAGAATTATGATAGAATATTAAAAGATTATTTATGTATGTATGTATATGTATGTGTGTGTATATATACATATACATATATGTGTGTGTATATATACACATAATACGTATATGCGTGTATACACACACACACACACGTATATGTTTCTCCCAGTGAATAATAAGTATGTGGCCCAGGGAACAGCAAAAACGCAAATGTTCATTTGCTTTATTTTTCCACCAGCTCCAAGTACTATGCTTGACCCAGTCTGCTGCTTTTTCCACTGATATAGCCTGTAAATTCTGGCTCACCGTCCTGTCCCTGGTCCACTGCACTGTGATCACAGTGTTTCTTCTAACAGTCACCAAACCATCATTTGTACGGCTGGTAATATAGTCCTGCCTGGGTTAGTCTGGAGGAGAGGAAGGGAGGCAACCTGAAGGCATCTATTTCCATGAGTTGACCTGCATGGTCTGAAAAGGCCCTAGTGTTGGGGATGAGTATGAAGAGAATAACTAGTGTCTATTTTTTTTATTCCCCAGCAGGAGCCCTGGTGGCTCAGTGGTTAAGAGTTTGGCTGCAAACCAAAAGGCTGGCAGTTCAAATCCACCAGCTGCTCCTTGGAAACTCTATAGGGCAGTTCTATTCTGTCCTATAGGGTTGCTATGAGGTGGAATCAACTCAACAGCAACGGGTTTTTTGTTTGTTTTTATTCCACAGCAGGGTCCCACATACTACGCCCAAGCCAGAGAGGAGAGGGGCTTGGGCAGAGGCAGTAAAAGGAGTATATTCACAAGGGTACCCAAGCCACGAGCGAGTGGAGGAGAAAGATACTTTCCACGTATGCACAGAACACATGTGGCTCCAGTTCAGTGGCACCCAAAGGGCCATAACACCATTAGGGCGACTGCTGTGTTTGCATTTTTAGGAGCACCAGGAGTCCACATTAGGACAGGGAGGCAATGAGAACACCAGCGATGATGATAAGATGAATGAGGTACTAGTACCTAGTGCCTCCAAGCACCTTGACGTTGGTGAAGGAAGGGATCAGGAGGAAAACTATGAGAGGACTGTTTTGTGGTCACATATGAGATACCCCTGGGAACTCCCAAACAACCAAAGGAAGACTTTGATGGAGGCAGGAAGGCAGTACTGGGACTTCAGTAGGGATGCAAGCCAGGCCATTTTTAATTTCCTCGATGTTGCTTATTTTGTACCTGTAGACTGGTGAGGTATGAGGAAAGCTGGGGCACAGGTAGAAGGGTGCAATCTAAGAGGAAGTCAGGCTCTGTCTGCAGCAATGCTCACAATCATCAGGAGGAGCTGAGCCTTAATGGCTTAATAGCAGAACGTAATAAATGGCTGTATAATTATAATTATAGCTGTATAAATAATAGAGTTCCTAAATATTATGGCAGCATTATTAATAAGTATGACTCTCTTTTAAAACAAACATATGCTGAACCCTGATTGTTCACTGTCACACAGAGATGACAGAAAATGACGGCTTTCTAGTAGTTGTCAAGATCTTGGGCAGAAGACACTGTATAAATATGAGTAATAGTTGAAGTTTTATCATTTTCCACTCTGCATTGGCATTTCGTATGTAACATAATAAAGTTTTCATCTCTAATCCTCACGCCATACCATCAGCACCTACCTCGTATACTGTCTATAATAATTATACTCTGATGAGCCTATGCCAATCGCCTATGAAAACATTTCTTATAGGGGCTTTTCTTATCCAACAGTTATGCTTTTGGCGTCTTCCAGTACATGTCCAATATGCACTGGTTAGTACTTCAGGGGCTTCACACTTAAAACTGTAACCATTAACCAGCTGCCATAAAGTCGACTCTGACTCATACCAATCCCATGTGTGTCAGAGTAGAGCTGTGCTCCATAGGGTTTTTAATGACTGATTAATTAGAAGTACATCACCAGGCCTTTCTTCCAAGGTGCCTCTAGATGGATTCAAACCTCTAACCTTTCAGTTTGCAGTCAAGCATGTTGACTCTTTGCACCACATAGGGACTCCATTTAGATAATATAAAAATGTTATGACTATACCCAGGAGAAGAACAACCATGACTTTACTCCCTATTTGAACTCTAACATGATTTTACCTCATCATTCCATACGAGTGTTTAACACAAGAAATAATTGCTGTTTTCCAGGATTACACTTGGAGTTGGTTTATTTAAGGGTATCTGGAATAAAGCAATTGAGGATATGCAAAGGATGAAAGTCTGGGCTAATCTGGGGTGACCAGGGTAAACACAAAGAGTGGGAGGGTCTGATTGGAGTTATTTGGAACTGTAACTTAGGGGAAACAAGAATGAAAACACAGGGACCCAGAGCAGCAATTTTCAAATCTCCTAAGTGATCAACTGCCAATCATGAGAGTTGATAGATGTCCTCTGAGCCTAACTTTTTCCTGTTTCACAATATAATAGATTATAGATATACAAACTTGATATGGGAAATAAAGAGAAGAAAATTTGGGGTAAGGAGTCTCCTAAAATCTTACGAAACAGTAGGAAACATTATTAAAAAATTCATAGTTTGAATCCCAACATATGCAAAAGAAGTAAGAGAGTAAAAAGAGACTAAAGCAGAAAACCAGGAGGCCTGAGTTTTGTTCCTAAGTCTTGCACTAATTTACTTGGTAACCTTGGCAAGACTTTTAATCTCTCTCAGTCTCTTACCTCATCAGTAAAAAAAGAAAAAAAGTGATAAACGAAATTAAATCTTTTTTTTTTTTAAGTTTTTTTAAAAAACAAAACAAGCTTTTACAACTGGCCAAATGCAACAGCCCCAAGTTTTCCCTTTTTGGACAATATTAACTTTAAAAAAAGCATAGGATGCACTTATCAAGACATCATCCCAATTTCCCTGTGTAAAAAAAAAAGTAGAAGACAGAAAAAAAAGCATTAACCCCTAAGAACGAGAAACTAGACAGTGGAAGTTTCACGACGAATTTCCTATATGAACCCAAATTTCCTGTATGAACCCAAGTCCCATATTCCTGTATTTCTTCAGTATCACCCAGCAGTGGCAAGTGCTCCAAGCCTGAAGTGAACCTTATACAAAGGCAAACCACAGTCACACGGTGTGAGAGAAAGGATCACAGTTCTCCTGTTGCTCTAAGGCTGCTTCGTAGCCTTGAGTAAGTCCCCCAACTTTCTTATGCTAGATATGTAATTAATATTATCTAAAATGCTTTTGCAAATAAAAAGACTCCAAATTAAAGCATTTAAGAATAGAAAGTAGCAGTTTGGGGAGCTAATGGTCTTACTAGAAATAGCACTGAACCTGGAGTCAGAAAACTGGGTTTGAAAGCAGGTTTGCTATCTGTGAGCTATGCACGGTTATAACCTCCCTCTCAGTTTTCTGAGAGCACACATTTGTAAATCTTCCCTGTCCACCCCAAGATTGCCTAGTTCAAATGAGATTATAAAAGACATGGTACTCCCTGAACTATACCAAAACCAAACCCATTGCCATTGTGTCAATTCCAACTCATAGCAACCCTATAGGACAGAGTAGAACTGCCCCGTAGAGTTTCCAAGGAGCGCCTGGCGGATTCAAACTGCCAACCTTTTAGTTAGCAGCTGTAGCACTTAACCACTACGCTACCCGGGTTTCCCCCTGCAGGTTATAAAAAGTGAGTTCTCAAAGCCTCAGCACAATTGGAAGGAACCAAATGACCTTCTTTCCACTCTCACTCGGTCATTAAGTTTCACAGGCCTAACAGTGGTGAACTAGAGAACTCTGGGCTTCCCAACAGGAGAAGAAATATCTACAAAAGAACTGGATCCAACCCAAGGTACACCCAAAAAACCCATTGCCATTGAGTCAATTCTGACTCGTAGCGACCAAGGCGCACAACGTTGTGTAAATCTAGGAAGAATAACTGCAGAACTGCTAGATGCAGTTCAACCATCATTTTTAACTGGTTTGAAAAACAACAGTAGCAGCAGATGTTAACAAATGTTGTTTACCAACTAGTCCATACTGTCGAAAAGCCCCACTGAAAATACAGTAAGAACTAGTCTATAATGACTTGGATCATCACCCACAGAACTAAAACCCCCATTAGCAGAACGGACTGGACAACAATAATGCCATTTGAAAATAAGTTTTCAGTCCTGTCTCCCAACCAGGACCATCCTGGAGAGAAGCACAAACAATCCTAAATGATCTTAACTACTTTTATGGAAATGTTTGTTTCTAGATACTATTTTGGATATTTTTTTTCTCTCCCACATTCTTGTTTATTCAGAAAGGTAGCTTTTAAAGAAGCCCGGTGGCGCAATGATTAAACACTTGGCTGCTAACCAAAAGGTTGGAGGCTCGAACCCACTCGGTGGTTCTGTGGGAGAAAGACCTGGCAATCTGCCCCCATAAAGATTACAGCCTAGAAAACCCTAAAGGGCAGTTCTACTTTGTCACACCGGAGTTACTATAGGTCAAAATCGACTCAATGGCACCTAACAACAACATACATTTCCTGCTCCAGCCAACAAGGATTTCTTAACATCGAAAAACTCAGAAAGATAGCGTTTTCTTTCCCCTAAGTATTCTGTATTCCCTTTAACCACAAGTACAGCTATTGCCCATGGGATTCCTAAAATTACACTGGAAAGTAGAAGGGGATGGGGGGATAGAGCCCGTGAGGCCCCTCTTGGCTGTAGGTCTATTTTGTGAAACACTTAATGGGCAATTTTTGTTTGGAGGACCCAAAATACAAATTTGTACACCCACCTGCAATGACACATTCTCCACCACACCCCCAACGCACAGAAGCCCTGTCCTACAGCAAAGAATATTTTTCCAACATTTTCCAACTCTGCATTTAAATCCATTTAATAGTAAATCATTTTAAAATTATGTTTAAAATTACAAAGTAATTATCATATTATGCTTCTAATTTTGCACCAAGTTTTCTTTTCGTCTCATTCCCTCTAGATTTTGGTTGGGATTTCCCAGTTCCTGTAAGCAAAAATAGATTTTCTTCTCGACTTTGCAATTACCCAAACCAGCAAATAGAGTTTTTGTCTACACAGGGTGAGTCCTGGTTACAGCTGATGGGCCAACTGGTCTCCTAGCAAAAGGCACCAAATGTTAGGACCAAAATAAACAAATAAAAGGCATCAATCCTGAACTGTCACCACCATCCAGACCAAACAAATGCTTTTGTGTTTGTCCATGCTTCTGATTGATCTGTGTTCCCTTGGAGCCCTGGTAGTGCAGTGGTTAAGAGCTATGGCTGCTAACCAAAAGGTCAGCATTTGAATCCACTAGCCACTCCTTGGAAACCCTGCGGGGCAGTTCTTCTCAGTCCTATCGGGTCACTAAGAGTCAGAATTGACTCGATGGCAAAAGGTTTGGTTTGGTTTGGTTTGGGTTTATGTTCCCTCTGTCTACGTGGGATGCAGGCTGCCTATTCAGAGGGTAGAAGGGCCCTTGGCAATGAGTGCAGGTGCCAGAAAACATAGGCTTCTTGGGCAACTTGCATTGCCCTGAGAGGAACATCTGTTCAGCAGGAAGCTCCCACTCTGTGTCAACCCTTCAAAATCATCTGCCTCTTTATGCTTCAGAACACACACACATAGACACACACACACACTTCCATGCATTCACTGAGTGTGAAACCCAAATTGGGAGGGAGAAGCTGGCAAATAAAAAGTCTCCCCTTATAGAAGAGGCTGAAGGAGCATGTAATGAAGAACCATCATGATTACCATATGGGCTTGTTGTCCCTGTTTGGGAGGAAACAGTTTCCCATCCTGCCCATGCCCACTCCAGCCCTATCACAAATTAGAACAGTAAGTTACAGGCCTCAAAGACCTAATAAAGACCACCTAATATGAGCTCCAAAACCAACTTTCAAGGTCATTGATCTACTGTGAAATCTTCAGACACTCAGAAAATAACTCTTCTAAAACAGCTCTCTTATGGAGAGGTTAAAGGAGAAAATGCGAAGTGTCTTTTGGATGGATGACCTTTAAACACAATGTGTAGCTGGTCAGATCAGGTGACTGGAGAAAAGGGTCAATGAGAATAAAGCCATACAAGACAGACACAGGCAAGCTGTTGCCTGGAGACTTAAAGGGCACGTCCTATCAAGATCTGTGTGTGTGCACACATACGCAGTAGTACACACACGTGTGTGGAAGGATAGGACATAGACAGTATTGCTCAACGGATCTAGTATCTCTATTGTTGTACATTTTTAAGCTGATGTCCAAGACAAGAAATGCTGTTGAACTATTTGCAAAATGCCATGATGATTTTGTAATATAAACCTTACTGTAAAAATCTGGAAGTTGAAAAGGCAGTTAAAATGAGAGTAGAGAGGGTGGTAGGGACTTCTAGAGAGAAAGGGGGAAATAGTAATACCAGAAATCAGAGAGGAACGACGGCGTATGAGCACTAAATCTGGCTCTCCAGTCAAGCAAAAAGAGAATTATGAGAGGTGACACAGTCCTCACCTTATTTCCTGGTGGTTTCTGAGAAAAGGGAGAATCGACGGCTTACAGAAAGACAGGTTCTTCTGCACTGAATTCTAGGAGGAATTAAATTCATGGAAATAGAGAGAAAAATGGATCAATAAATCAGCCAGTATTGACAAAACAATAAATAACAAATAGTGCTTCATAAAGCAACTTAGCATAGAAGTTTTGAGTATGGGCTTTGCAATAGACAAATCTGGGTTCAAAGTAATAACTATGACATTGGGCAAGTTACTTAAGGACACCAAGCTTCTGATTCCTCATGTCTAAGATGGAGATGATGGCACCTACTTCTTTAGGCTGTTATGAGCATTAAATGATAGGACAAGAGTAAAGGACCTAGCACAGTACCTGGCTGGTAGGTGCACAGGAAATGTTGTTTCCATCTCCCATCCCCTGCCCCCACTCACAGTGGCTGCATTCAGGTCTTTGTGTGGACAATACAAAAGTCAGAGACATGATGCCTTTGAAGGCATTTCCAGTACTACAACGGCCCAAATAATTTTCCAACCAGACACAACAACAGAGCTTAGAGAACCTGAACAATGGTGGCTAGGCTGTGCCTGAGACTGACAATGGTCTCAACCACAAGGATATTGCTGCAGGGTGTCAAGACTGGCCTTCCAGTGAGAACCTAAAATACACAGGTTCTCTGTCACTGAACAAAGAGAGGTTGATGTTTGAGTCACCAATGGTCAGGGAGTGGAATTAACATCTTTGGGGCTGTCTCACCCAGATAGTGAGCCATCCCACCTCCACACAGAGGGCTGGTTATAGGCATAATTATGGGCAAAGCTTGTTTTGTCTCAAAGAAAAGACACATTGTGAACTTCTTAAATGTTTAGACAACAATGAATTGAGATTTCAGAGCTCTGTACTAGAGAGAACTGGAGCAGTGATTTGAACTGGAACATTTAAGGATAAATGTCACCTACTTAAAAACCACGAAGATATGAAATGCCTGTATATGGCTGCTAAATTTTTTACTTTTAATAGCATTGTCACTGGGTGGAAAAATGTGTGTACACATTATTGGATGCTGCTGTTGTTGTTAGGTGCTGTCAAGTCAGTCTCAACTCACAGTGACCCTACGCACAACAGAACAAAACACGGCCCTGTCCTGTGCCATCCTCACAACTGTTGCTATGCTTGAGCCCACTGTTGCAGCCACTGTGTCAATCCATCTCATTGAAGGTCTTCCTCTTTTTCACTGACCCTCTACTTTACCAAGCATGATGTCCTTCTCCAGGGACACTACCTTCCTGAAAACATCTCCAAAGTATGTGAGACATAATCTCACCATTCTTGCTTCTAAGAAGCATTCTGGTTGTACTTCTTTCAAGACAGATTTGTTCATTCTTTTGGCAGTTCATTCAATATTCTTCGCCAATGCCACAATTCAAAGGCGTCAATTCTTCGGTCTTCCATATTCATTGTCCATCTTTCACATGCATGTGATGTGATTGAAAACACCATGGCTTGGGTCAGACACACCTTAGTCTTCAAAGTGACATCTTTGCTTTCGAACATTTTAAAGAGGTCTTTCGCAGCCAATTTTTCCAATGCAATGCATCTTTTGATTTCTTGACTGCTGTTTCCAAGGTGTTGATTGTGGATCCAAAAAAATGAAATCCTTGACAACTTCAGTCTTTTCTGGTTTTCATGATGTTGCTTATTGGTCCAGTTGTGAGGATTTTTGTTTGCTTTATGTTGAGGTGTAATCCATACTGAAGGCTGTGGTCTTTGATCTTCATCAGTAAGTGCTTCAAGTCCTCTTCACTTTCAGCAAGCAGGTTGTGTCACCCACATAACGCAGGTTGTTAATGAGTCTTCCTCCAATCCTGATACCCTGTTCTTCTTCACATAGTCCAGTTTCTCAGATCATTTGCTCAGCATACAGATTGAATAGGTACGGTGAAAGGATATAACCCTGATGCACACCTTTCCTGTTTGAACAACTGCCTCTTGATCCATGTACAGATTCCCCAGGAGCACGATTAAGTGTTCCGGAATTCCCGTTCTCTGAAATGTTATCCATAATTTGGTATGATCCACACAGTTGAATGCCTTACACAGTCAATAAAACACAGATAAACATTTTCCTGGTAGTCTTTGCTTTCAGCCAGGATCCATCTGACATCAACAATGATATTGTTGGTTCCACGCCCTCTTCTAAATTTGGCTTAAATTTCTGGCAGTTTCTGTCAATACACTACTGCAACCACTTTTGAATCATCTTCAGCAAAATTTTGCTGGCATGTGATGTTAATGATATTGTTCTATAATTTCCACTTTCGGTTGCATCACCATTCTTGGGAAGAGGCATAAAAATGGATCTCTTCCAGTCAGTTAGCCAGGTAGTTGTCTTCCAAATTTCTTGGCACGACGAGACAGCACTTCCAGCACTGTATCCATTTGTTGAAACATCTCAATTGGTATTCCATCGATTCCCGGAACCATGATTTTCGCCAATACCTTCACTGTAGTTTGGACTTCTTCCTTCAGTACTATCGGTCATATGTTACCTCCTGAAATGGTTGACTTTCGACCAATTCTTTTTGGTATAGTGACTCTGTATATTCCTTCCATCTTCTGTTGATGCTTCCTGCGTTGTTTAAATTTTCCCCATAGAATCCTTCAGTATTGCAACTCAAGGCTTGGATTTTTTCTTCAGTTCTTTCAGCTTTAGAAATGCCGAGTGTGTTCTTCCCTCCTGGTTTTCTAACTCTAGGACTTTGCACATGTCATCGTAATACTTGACTTTGTCTTCTTGAGCCACCCTTTGAATCTTCAGTTCTTTAACTTCATCATTTTTTCCTTTTGCTTTAGCTACTCGACGTTCAAAAGTAAGTTTCAGAGTCTCTTCTGACATCCATTTAGGTCTTTTCTTTCTCTCCTGTCATTTTAATGATCTCTTGCTTTCTTCCTGTATGATGTGCTTGATGTTATTCCACAACTCATCTGGTCTTCAGTCATTAGTGTTCAACACGTCAAATCTATTCTTGAGATGGTCTCTAAATTCAGGTGGGATATTCTCAAGGTCATACTTTGGCTCTCATGGGGTTGTTCTAATTTTCTTCAGTTTCACCTTGAACTTGCATATGAATAATTGATGGTCTGCACCACAGTCGGCCCCCGGCCTTGTTCTGACTGATATTGAGCTTCTCCATTGTCTCTTTCCACAGTTGTAGTCAATTTGATTTCTGTGTATTCCATCTGGTAAGGGCCACATGTGCAGTCATCGTTTATGTTCATAAAAAAAAAAAGGTATTTGCAATGAAGAAGTAGTTGCTCTTGCAAAATTCAATCATGCAACCTCCGGTATCGTTTCTACCACCAAAGCCATATTTTCCAACTACTGATCCTTCCTCTTTGTTTCCAACTTTCGTATTCCAATCACCAGTGATTATCAGTGCATCCTGATTGTGTGTTCGATCAATTTCAGACTGCAGAAGTTGGTAAAAATCTTCAGTTTCCTCATCTTTGGCCTTAGTGGTTGGTGCATAAATTTGAATAATAGTCATATTAACTGGTCTTCCTTCTTGGAGCATGAATATTATCCTATCACTGACAGAGTTGTACTTCAGGATAAATCTTGAAATGTTCTTTTTGATGATGTGCAACGCCATTCCTCTTGAAGTTGTTTCCAGCATAGTAGATCATATGACTGCCTGATTCGAAATGACCAGTACCAATCCATTTCAGCTCACTAATGCCTAGGATATTGATCTTTATGCATTCCATTTCATTTTTGATGGTTTCTAATTTTTCTAGATTCATACTTTGTACATTCCAAGTTCTGATTATAAATGTATGTTTGCAGCTATTTCTTCTCATTTTGAGTTGTGCCACATCAGGAAATGAAGGTCCTAAAAGCTTGACTCCATCCCCGTCAATAAGGTTGACTTTACTGTGAGGAGGCTGCTCTTCCCCAGTCATATTTTGAGTAACTTCCAACCTCAGGGGGTTATCTTCTGGCACTATATCAGACACTGTTCTGCTGCTATTTATGAGGTTTCCACTGGCTAATTATTTTCAGAAGTTGACTGCCAGGTCCTTCTTCCTAGTCTATCTTAGTCTGGAAGCTCAGCTGAAACCTGTCCACCATGGGTGGCCCTGCTGGTATTTGAATACCAGTGGCATAGCTTCCAGCATCACAGCAACTCACAAGCCCCCATAGTAGGACAAACCAACAGATTCATGAGGATTATTTAATCATCTATCCATTATTAGATAGATAACTAAATACTTATCAATCCTTTATCACATGTCAGACTGTGTGCTAGACCTTTTGCATATATAGTATTTCAGTTCATTCCAGCAACAGGAAGACAAAAGGTAGTATACTGAATTATCATCATCGATTATGCTTGTACATATATAGGTACAACTGTACGTTTATAGCAGTGATCTATAAAAGAACTGTTAAACTAAATTAAATAATGCTACACAATCATATATATGGTTCATAATACAGCTAGTGGCAGTAAAGCAGAAAATGACCATTAGTACCAAAATCATGGTAATTTAGTCAATACATAACATTGTTTTGAGCATGATTAACAATTTGTTTAATGCAACCCAAATTCTAATACTAGTTCTTTAGCTAAGGAGGAATTAACTCAATTATTTCCACAGTCAAACTGCAGCCCCTGGAAAATTTTCCAATATCTTTACATTTTCTTAAATGGCAAAAGCAGGTCAATAGTAGTAAGCCAGAGCAACAGTTTAATTTTAGCAATTCTCTACGCAAAAGCCACTGCGGTCAAGGTCACAGCCAAGGTTACTGTGCCACCTCCTAACAGCTGTGCTGTCAGAAACGCCACGATCACTTCCAAGTACTAAAACATGAAGCAAACATTGGATTTCAGCAGCAGAGGGACCAGTGTACTTGGAGCGCTTTCAGAAACTCTTTTATGCCCATCACCTTTCTCATCTCCTTAAAGATACGTCCCTAAGGTCAGGTGATCGACTTCTGAAATCTAGCCAGTAAAAACCCTACAGACGAGAAGAGAATATCATCCAACTGGACTCAAACATGCCAACAACCGTCAGGATGGCACAGGGCTGGGCGACATTTTGTTCTGTAGTACACAAGGTTTCCGTAAGTCAGAGCCAACTCTGTGGCAGCCACCAACAACAAAGACACCACCATTCATTCACTCCATGTTTATGAATTGCTTACCAGGTACCAGGCACTGTGCTAGGTCCTGGAAGTGCCGAGCTGCATCAGGCACAGGCACAGCTCCCCGAGAACCTACAGACTACTCCTCACTTCCTTTCTATGCTCAGACCTAAGCAGAAACTTGAAGGGTATGATGCCATGAAAACAAAGGGTTAGGATCAAAAAGCAAACACGTTATGTGCATGTACGTACTTCAAAAGGACCTATCATGTGTTCAACACGCTCAAATTACACTTGGGCAAAAGATCCAGCAAAATTGAGACTCTGTTACAACTCTGGAGACCTTGTGGTGCAGTGGTTAAGAGCTCAGCTGCTAATCAAATGGCTGGCGGTCCAAAATCACCAGCCGCTCCTTGGAAACCCTATGGGGCAGTTCTACTCTTTCCTACAGGGTTGCTATGAGTCAGAATGGACTGAATGGCAATGGGTTTGTTTTGTTTTGTTTTGTTCATTTATTACAACTCTATCCAAATGCCATCTCAGGATTCCCAAAGCTAGGGACAGCTTAGGGGGTGGGGAGGAGGAAGGAGCTGTGGATGCCACACTCAGAGCCGTCCCGCAGAACCTGGAAGATGCATTGGCCATGTCTGCGATCCCCCGGCTCTCTGACCCTGCAGCCACTCCACACTCTAGCTTCAGGACAAGCCCCATATGACTTTGATGAGTTATTAAATCTGTTGATCACATGGCAGACCAGGAGCCGCGGATCGAAAGGCATTCCCACAGGAATATAAAAATGCTTCCAGGCAAAAACAGGGAAACCCTGGTGGTGTACAGCTACAGCTGTACTACAGCTGTAGTGCTACAGCTCCTAACCAAAGGGTCGGCAGTTTGATCCGCCAGGCGCTCCTTGGAAACTCTGTGGGGCAGTTCTACTCTGTCCTATAGGATGGCTATGAGTCGGAATCGACTCGACGGCACTGGCTTTAGGCAAAAACACGGATGCACTCAAGGTGAGATGTCAACATGACGATATCACATGCTTTTATACTCTTCCAGTTGTAATTACAAAACGACTGCCTCTGAGTGAGACATGCTGTTAAGCTTAGGTAAGGTGAGAAACCTCACTCCCAGAGCAGCCATGAGAAAGACTGATCACACAATAATTACTTACTGAGTACCTTCTGTATGCCAGGGGCAACGGCAAGCAATGCTGGTATTGGCGGAGAAAAGAAGGCCTCGGCAGTGGGTGGGTAGATCGGGCACAACTGCCTCTAGTACAAAAGGTATATGTGCAAGTTAGAGAGGAAAGAACTGGAGAATCAGATTTAAAGCCCAGTTCTGTCTCTTGGTGTTGCATGACTTCCGCAAGTAACTTAGCTTCTCTGAGTGCGCACACACACACACACATATATATACACCCATGGTGGCACAGTGGTTAAGAGCTCAGCTGCTAACCAAAAGATCAGCAGTTCGAATCCACCAGCCATTCTTTGGAAACCCTATGTAGCAGGTCTACTCTGTCCAGTAGGGTCGCTATGAGTCAGAATTGACTCAACAGCAAAGGGGTTGGTATACACACACACACACAGAGAGAGAGAGAGAGAGGAGACTTGGTGGCACAACAGTTAAGCCCTTGGCCACTAACCGAAAGTTTGTCAGGTCAAACCCGCCCGCTGGCTTCACAGGAGAAAGACCTGGAGATCTGCTCCCATTAGGATTACACCAACCAAAAAACCAAACCCAGTGCCGTCGAGTCGATTCTGACTCATAGCGACCCTATAGGACAGAATAGAACTGCCCCACAGAGTTTCCAAGGAGCACCTGGCGGATTTGAACTGCCGAACCTTTGGTTAGCAGCAGTAGCACTTAACCACTATGCCACCAGGGTTTCCCATAAAGATAAAGATTATAGCCCATAAAACCCTATGGGACATTCTTTTTTGTCACACGGAGTCACTATAAGATGGTACCTAACAAGAATAACAACACAGATACAGAGAAAGGAGAGAACACGCCAATTGCAACGTGAAGAAATGTAAACACTATGATCACATTTCTGTAAAAGAATGGATATGTATATACAGGCAGTCGCAGGATTACAAACCTCCGACTTACAGACAACTTGTATTTGCCCTTCAATGTTATATAAAGTTGCCCTCACCTTGAAACAATTGAACGAACTCTTACAATAAATTTTTCATCACGAACAACTTCAGTCTCCACACCTGCAGCTTTTAAATCATTGAAAAGGCTTTAAGCCTTTTCCTGCACTAAAAGAAAAATTTGTGAAGTTGAGTCTGATTCATAGCAAGCCTATAGCACATGGTAGAACTGCCCCATTGGGTTTCCAAGAAGTGGCTGGTGGATTCAAACTGCCAACCCTTTGGTTAGCAGCCAAGCTCTTAGCCACTTCTTGCACTAAAGTAAGCCTAAATAAGAACTGTATGCACCCGTTCTGACTTACCTACAAATCTGACTTAAAGACTTAAAGACAGTTAGGAACAGATCTCGTTCCTAACGGGGGGACTGCCTGTATCTCCAGTGTGTGAATACAAATTCTTAATGGATACAAAAGAACACATTTACAGTGATTTTTCTCTGGAGAGTAGGACTGAGAACTTTATTGTCAAAAAGAGACCAGCTTTTCTTTTAACATGCTTTTATATTTTTTAATTTTATACCATGTACGTGTACTGTTTTTAAACCTTATTTCAAAATGAATTTAAAAAATAAACAAGGAGTCACATGTTAAAAGTTGATTCTAAGTCCATTTGCAGATGAACGGATAGATAAAAGGTGCTATATACATGCAATGGAATATTATTCAGCCATAAAGAGAAGTGAAGTTCTGATTCACACTACAACATGGCCAAACCTTGGAAATACTATGCTATGTGAAATAACAAACCCAAAAGGATAAGGATTATATGATACCACTTACATGAAATACCTAGAAGAGGTAAGAGGAGTCCCTGAATGGCACAAATGGCTAAGCACTCGGCTACTAGCAAAAAAGTTGGAGGTTTGAGCCCACCCAGAGGCACCTCAGAAGACAGCCCCGTGATCAGCTTCTGAAAGGTCACAGCCTTGAAAACCCTACGGAACAGTTCTACTCTGCACATACGGGGTCGCCATGAGTCAGGATCGACTCAATGACAACTAACAACAATAACAACAGGATGGGCAAATGCACAGAGACAGAAAGTAGGTTAGTGGTTACCAGGGACTGGAGGGAAGGGGGAATGGGGAACTATTGCTTTATGGATAAGTTTATGGATAAGTTCCTGTTTTGGGTGATGAAAAAGATTTGAAGATAAATAATGGTGATGGTTGAGAAAGAAAGAGAGAAGGAAAGAAAGGAAGAAAAAGACCTTAGTTCATTTTCTTTACCCAATTATAAAAAAAGTTGACATAAAAAAGAAATATAAACATATTTATAGCTGTAAAAAAATGCTTAACATCACTCATAATAAAAGAAAAATCAACTTAAAAAAGGTTGATTCTAATGCCTAAAGAAAACATGATCCCTGGGGTTCATAGTAAGTTGTTGGTAAATGGCAGCTGCCTGTTGTCACTATGATTATTTATATTATTACTGTGTCATGGTTATTTATGTATATAGGATCTCCTCAGTGAGGTTGCGAGCTCCATGAAGATGGCTTCTTTCTGGATTGGCCTTTGTACCCACCACAGCAGAGACACAGAACCTCTCACAGAGGACATTATCATCTCGGACTGACCAACTGAATGGCACACACACAAATGGAATGTGAATAAATCCCCACCCAATGCTCCCATCAGGAAGGGGGAAAATGCATCTTATCGCCATTTTAAAGGTGAGCAAACTGAGGAACATGGGGTCATGTGAGTGGCCAAAGTAAAAAAAAATTGGAGGAGAGGCTAGAACAAAATCAGGTCTACAAGGCTCCCATGCACAGCTTCTTTACCTCAGCAGTGGAGGGCACATTAAAACACTCTATCTGACTATATCTGCTTGGTAAAGTAGATGGTCAGCAGAAAAGAGGAAGACCCTCAACAAGATGGACTGACACAATGGCTGCAACAATGGGCTCAAGGAACCAACGATTGTGAGCATGGCCCAGGACCGGCAGTGTTCCATTCTGTGATATGCTATGAGTCAAAACCGACTTGACAGCACCTAACAACAACAATATTTGACTCAATGCTGGATGCTAATACTGAGAATCCAACAGAACCACAGCTGAGACTACTAAGTGGCAGCTTTCTAAAATAGATGAGAAAAAAAAATGTCATTTCATTGTACACACATGTAGCAAGATTTTTCTCCTGTACCATGAAGTAGCCTTAGAGGCTTTCCCATGAATATGGATTCCAAACAGACACCTGGAGGAGAGTAATCTATAAACGAGGAAAACAGAAAACAACTCCTTAACCTCCACAGACAGCACATTGAGGAGAGCTGTACTTACTAACATGGTTTGCACAGTGGCGCTGGGCAGTCAGTCAACTGCTTAAACTTAACCGTGCTCATAGAGAATCTGTACATGGATCAAGAGGCAGTCGTTCAAACAGAAGGGGATACTGCATGGCTTAAAGGTACATGGTAGGGTTGTATTTGTTCACCTTACTTATTCAATCTATAGTCTGAACAAATAATCTGAGCAGCTGGACTATATGAAGAAGAACGTGGCATCAGGATTGGAGGATAACTCATAAACAACCTGAGATCTACAGATGACTCAACTTTGCTTGCCAGAAGTGAAGACAATCTGAAGTGCTTACTGATGAAGGTAAAAAGACTACAGCCTTCAGTATGGATTACACCCGAATATAAAGGAAACGAAAATCCTTACAACTGGACCAATAAACAACATCCTGATAAGTGATGAAGAAATTGAAGTTGTCATGAATTTCATTCTTCTTGGATCAACAATCAATGCCCAATGGAAGCAGCAGTCAAGAAATCAAACATTGCATTGGACAAATCTGCTGCAGAAGACTTCTTTAAGGTGTTAAAAAGCATAGATGTGCATTTGATGACTAAGGCACACCTGACCCAAGCCATGGTATAGTCACCACATGTGCATGTGAAAGCTGGACGATGAATAAGAAAGACTGAGGGCCAACGTATGCATTTGAACTATGGTGTTGGTGAAGAATATTAAATATACCACGGACTGCCAGAAGAATGAACAAATCTGTCTTGGAAGAAGTACAGCCAGAATGTTCCTTAGAAGTAAGGATGGCGAGACTTTCACTTACTTTGGGCATGTCATCAGGAGGGTCCAGTAGCACGTGGTGCTTGGTAAAGTACAGGGGTCAGCAAAAAAGGAGACTCTCCATGAGATGGTTTGACACGGTGGCTGCAACAACGGACTCAAACACAGTAACAACTGCGAGAACAGCACAGGACCTGGCAACATTTCATTCTGTTACACATGAGGTCACTATGAGTTGAAGCCAACTCCATGGCACCTAACAGCAAAAGTAATTAGAACAGCACCTGACATGAAAAGTATTCAATAAATGTCAGTTGTTGTGCTTGATACTTTTATTTTTATTAGTGAATAAAAAAAATAGCCAAAATACCAACATCATACACACACACCATCCCATTCCAAAAAGATTTATTTGTCACGTCCTACAGTATTATACCAGATTCAGAAGAGGATGTGGAAGGAGGGATGCCATCGCTGATGTCAGATGGATCTTGGCTGGAAGCAGAGAATACCAGGAAGATATTTACCTGTGTTTCACTGACTATGCAAAGGCATTCAACTGTGTGGATCATAACAAATTATGGATAGCATTGCAAAGAATAGGAATTCCAGGACACTTAATTGTGCTCATGTGGAACCTGTACATAGATCAAGAGGCAGTCATTCGAACAGAGCAAGAGGATGCTGCGTGGTTTAAAATCAGAAAAGATGTATGTCAGGGTTATATCCTTTTACCATGCTTATTCAATCTGTATGCTGAGCAAATAATCTAAGAGGCTGGACTATATGAAGAAGAACTTAGCATCAGGATTAGTGGAAGACTCATTACCAACTTGCGTTATACAGATGACATAGCCTACCTTGCTGAAAGTGAAGAGGACTTGAAGTAGTTACTGATGAAGATCAAAGACCACAGCCTTCAGTATGGATTACACCTCAACAGAAAGCAAACAAAAGTCCTCACAACAGGACCAATAAGCAACATCATGATAGATGGAGAAAAGATTGATATTGTCAAGGATTTCACTTTACTTGGATCCACAATCAATGCCCATGGAAGCAGCAGTCAGGAAATAAAATGACATATTACCTTGGGCAAATCTGTGGCAAAAGACCTCTCTCTTTAAAGTATTAAAAAGCAAAGATGTCACTTTGAGGAGTAAGGTGTGCCTGACCCAAGCCATGATATTTTCCATCGCCACATGTGCCTGCAAAAGCTGAACAATGAAGAATCAAAGCCTTTGAAGTATGCTGTTGGCAAAGACTATCGAACATACCATGGGCTGCCAGAAAAGCAAACAAGTCTTGGAAGAAATACAGCCAGAGTACTCCCTGGAAGGAAGGGTGGTGAGACATCATCTCACATACTTCCGACATGTTAACTAGAAGGGACCAGTCCCTGGAGAAGGACATCATGCTTCGTAAAGTAGAGGGTCAGCGAAAAAGAGGAAGACCCTCAATGAGATGGATTGACACAGTGGCTGCAACAATGGGTTCAAACATCGCAATGATTGTGAAGACGGCGCAGGATACAGGACGGGGAGGAGTTTCCTTCTGTTGTGCATAGGTCCACTATGAGTCCGAACCGACTCAATGGCACCTAACAACAACAACAAACAGTATTACACACAGACTTTTATTGTAATATTTAACACAGATACTAAAATTAGCTGTGTACAGATCTGTCTCTCCCTTCTAGACTAGATGTTTCTTGAGACCACAACAGGTTATGTCTTATTCAGTTTTGTACCTCAGTGCTTAGCACTTGGAAAGTGCTTATATGGGTTTGTTAAAGTGTCAAAATGCAATGAAAATTTTTAAATAATTTAGACTCACAGAGTGATAACTGCAAGTAATATTCTGCAAATTGAAATTCAGTTTTTCATTTTGTTGATGTCTTTTTAGATAGTTCACCATAAAAGCAATATCTATAAATAAAGATAACTTGTGCTCTGAGATCCACTAATGTGTGAAACCATCAGCCCTGTAGCTTTTCTTGATGTTCATTTAACTTCATTTCTGCAAAGTTTAAGCTTACACATTTGACCAAATGAATCCAATTCATCAAGGAGCCCAGACCGTAACAGACCTACTCAGAGTCCAATTAACAGGTTCTCTCTGGAGCAGGGAAAACCCCTTTAACAGGGGCAGCCACTGGTATCAGTTATCTTTCTCACAGCTTTCAGGGAAGTGGGGGTGTGGAGGAATTGACAAAGGAAATTCTAGGTCACTTTCAGGCACTGTAACAAAATTCTATGAATGGCATAATTACTTCTGTATCTCAGCCAAGGAGATTTTGAGATCGTGAGCTCCATGAGCATGTTAATAGTAACCCATATTCCATTTCTTATATAGCGCAATTACATCTGTCCTCAGATGCAAGTGTGTGCTTCAAGATAAAATACTCTCTAGTACAAATGATTATTGTTTTTAAATGTAAGATCCATCCATCATGGAGGGCAGACTCATTCCTTGCCTAAAGCCAGTAATATGTCTTTTAGATAAAGTAACAAACTTTGGGAGTTAATAACTTCATCACACCTCGTGGCCCATCCATTATAACAACATTGTTATGGCTGGATTCAGCTATTGTAGTTGTTCAGTTCACCCTCATTTACAAGGCAGTTTCTGCCTACAGAGGCAATAGAAGAATGGCTCTAGGAGTCATTCATACATGCCCTACTAAATGTTTATAGAGTTCCTACTACATGCCGCTCACTATTTGGGTGATGTGGCTACTGAGGAAAACAAGATAGAAAACATTTTTGCCCTCATGGGGTTTAATGTTAACAGGAGAAGATAGATAAAAATACCAAACAAAAGCTAAGTTCAGATAATGATAACTGTTGCTAAGAAAAATCAGGAAGGTAAGATATGAATGATGAGAAAGGGGTGCCATGAAAAGATTGTCCACTGCACACAATTCAATAAGGCAGCTCTGCTCATACTTACGTGGAATTTTGTAGAAGAACCATATTGATCAACTTCCCAGAGAATTAAAACTAAGATTGATCATTAGGAGCTTGAACTTAACTTCATGCAACACAAGCCCAGGATCCCTAGAGAGATCTTGTCAGACCTTTGAGTGTAGTTTATCATGTGGGGAAAGCCTCTATTGTTTTACTGAGCTTGAACACAAACTGGCCCCCAACACACCTGAAAACAGAGAGGAATACTCTAACAAAATAGGCTATTTAGAACTGTCATCATCTCATTAAGAAGAATATCCTCTATCTAAACTTTACCAAAGTACAGGTGAGCTACAAATGCATGGAAAAGACAACTGAGGAGTCCATAAATGAAGTGGACCATTACTGAGTATCAGCTACCTGGTGTCCACTGCCCCTTTGTTTTGGCAATAGCACACTCATTTTCTCTCATTCTCAGATCAATTGCTTTGAGAGGGCCCCGCTCCCAGCACCCAGGGGAAATGTCTGACCCAGATGTGGTCAGTGCACCCTGAATCCCCACCACCACACACACACACACAGGAACTGGTAAGTGATGGGCATAGGACCCAACCTGCTCCAGTCTAAGTGAGTCCTGGGATTTGTGCAGGAGTTACTGGAGACATTTTTTCTTTTCTGCTGGACCTGAACTTAGGGGTACATGAGACCCAGCTACTACATGTGAGCCTGGCAGAAAACGGAGCCCACGCAGAACAGAAGTGTGGGAAGATGGACCAAGACACCAGGCACAGATGCCTTCATCTGAGCCCCTGGATCAAGCCACACCTAAATCCAACACATCCTCAGATTCATTCATTAATAAATTATCTCTTGTATTTTTACACCAGTTTAAGGCGAGTTTTCTATCACATGCCACAGAACGAGTTTGAATACATTACAAAAAAAAAGGGGGGAGGCGGGGCCAAGATGGCGGACTAGGTGGACGCTACCGCAGATCCCTCTTGCAACAAAGACTAGGAAAAACAAGTGAATCAATCACATACGTAACAATTTACAAACTCTGAACAACAAACACAGATTTAGAGATGGAGAATGAACAAATACGGGGAGACAGCGATTGTTTTCAGAGCCAGCAGCCAGCGTACCAGTCAGGTGACCTTCGGAGCCCGATTTGGGGCAGAGCCCAGGGGGGCAGACGGCACAGACAAGGGGCCCAGCCCTAGCCCCCAAACTCATCCCGGGAGGGAGCCCAGCTGGTTGGCGCGGGCGGCGTGGGGGCGCAGCTGGTGGGAGAAGTCCCCGGGAGACAGTGACTGGTCTTGGAGCCTTGGAGCGGGGAGAGCAGCATCCCAGCCAGGGAGCCGTCCCGCTGGGATTTTGGCGGGGAGCGGGCGTGGCGCGAGCACGGGGACCACCTACATTCCCCTGAATTGACCCCGGGGAAGAGCCAAGCCGCTCACGCTGGCAGCGCCCACCCAGTTCACGTGAGCGGCGCAGCGCGCCGGAGGGAGAAGTCCCCAGGAGGCAGTGACTGGTCTTGGAGAGGGGAGAGCAGCATCCCAGCCGGGGAGCCATCCCGCCGGGATTTTGGTGGGCGCTGGCGAGGCGTGAGCGCGGGGTGCATCTCCATCCCCCTGAATTGACCCCGGGGCGGTCCCAACTGGTTCGCGTGGGCGGCATGGCGGTGCAGCCAGTGGAAGAAGTCCCCGGGAGGCGGTGGCTGGTCTTGGAGCGGGGAGAGCGGCGTCCCAGCGGGGACGCGCAGTCGCAGCTCAGGTGCAGGGAGCTGCTCCACTCTCCTGAGCTGACCCCGGGAGGGGGGAGCCCACCCGGTTCGCGGGAGCGGCGCGCCATGCGGCTGGTGGGACGGGGAGTCCCCGGGCGGCAGCGACTGATTTTGGAGTCAGGAGTGCACTGTCCCAGTAGGGGAGCCTTAACCTTGGGGGTGGGGCTGACAGTGGAGGATCTGACCATGACGCCAGCGGGCCAGACCCCCGGGGGGCAATCTCCACACAGCCAGTATATATAGACGACGCGCCCCACGGAAATCTCAGATATAAGAGTCATTCCAAGTAAGACAAACAACTCTGGCTATATTCTGAGGAGCTACACTTCTAGCTCTCTGATCCTCCCCCACCCTCCCCAGGCGGCTCCATTAACATCTGAATAGCCTGAGCCAGAGGGAGAACTCTGATAGGGATCTGACTGCATTTTTTTTTTAGCGGATTTTCTGGAAAAACTAGTTTCCCAGTGATGGCTCAGAGACAGCAGTCCATATCAAACCACATAAAGAAGCAGACCATGACAGCTTCTCCAACCTCCCAAACAAAAGAATTAAAATCTTTCCCAAATGAAGATACAATCCTGGAATTATCAGGTACAGAATATAAAAAACTAATTTACAGAATGCTTAAAGACATCACAAATGAAATTAGGCTAACTGCAGAAAAAGCCAAGGAACACACTGATAAAACTGTTGAAGAACTCAAAAAGATTATTCAAGAACATACTGGAAAAATTAATAAGTTGCAAGAATCCATAGAGAGACAGCATTCAGAAATCCAAAAGATTAACAATAAAATTACAGAATTAGACAATGCAATAGGAAGTCAGAGGAGCAGACTCGAGCAATTAGAATGTAGACTGGGACATCTGGAGGACCAGGGAATCAACACCAACATAGCTGAAAAAAAATCAGATAAAAGAATTAAAAAAAATGAAGAAACCCTAAGAATCATGTGGGACTCTATCAAGAAGGATAACTTGCGAGTGATTGGAGTCCCGGAACAGGGAGAGGGGACAGAAAACACAGAGAAAATAGTTCAAGAACTCCTGACAGAAAACTTCCCTGACATCATGAAAGACGAAAGGATATCTATCCAAGATGCTCATCGAACCCCATTTAAGACTGATCCAAAAAGAAAAACACCAAGACATATTATCATCAAACTTGCCAAAACCAAACATAAAGAGAAAATTTTAAAAGCAGCCAGGGAGAAAAGAAAGGTTTCCTTCAAGGGAGAATCAATAAGAATAAGTTCAGACTACTCAGCAGAAACCACGCAGGCAAGAAGGGAATGGGACGACGTACACAGAGCACTGAACGAGAAAAACTGCCAACCAAGGATCATATATCCAGCAAAACTCTCTCTGAAATATGAAGGAGAAATTAAGATATTTACAGATAAACACAAGTTTAGAGAATTTGCAAAAACCAAACCAAGGCTACAAGAAATGCTAAAGGAGATTGTTTGGTCAGATGACCAATAATATCACAAAACAGAACGTCCTGATATCAACTCAAATAGGGAAAGCACAAAAACAAACAAATTAAGAATCATTCTAATAAATAAATTAAATAATACACATAACAGGGAATCATGGAAATAAATAGGTAAAAGATCACAATAATCAAAAAGAGGGACTAAATATAGGAGGCATTGAACTGCCAGATGGAGAGTGATACAAGGCGATACAGAACAATACAAGTTAGGTTTTTACTTAGAAAAATAGGGGTAAATAATAAGGTAACCACAAAAAGGAATATCAACTCCATAACTCAAGAAAAAAGCCAAGAAAAACGTAACGGCTCAACTAACATAAAGTTAAACATTATGAAAATGAGGATCTCACAATCTACTAAGAAAAACATCTCAGCACAAAAAGGTATGTGGAAAAATGAAATGGCCAACAACATACATGAAAAGGCATCAAAATGACAGCACTAAAAACTTATTTATCTATAATTACACTGAATGTAAATGGACTAAATGCACCAATAAAGAGACAGAGAGTCACAGACTGGATAAAGAAACACGATCCATCTATATGCTGCCTACAAGAGACACACCTTAGACTTAGAGACACAAACAAACTAAAACTCAAAGGATGGGAAAAAATATATCAAGCAAACAATAAGCAAAAAAGAAGAGGAGTAGCAATATTAATTTCTGACAAAATAGACTTTAGACTTAAATCCATCACAAAGGATAAAGAAGGACACTATATAATGACAAAAGGGACAATTGATCAGGAAGACATAATCATATAAAATATTTATGCACCCAATGACAGGGCTGCAAGATACATAAATCAAATTTTAACAGAATTGAAAAGTGAGATAGACACCTCCACATTTATAGTAGGAGACTTCAACACACCACTTTCGGAGAAGGACAGGACATCCAGTGAGAAGCTCAATAGAGACACGGAAGACCTACTTACAACAATCAACCAACTTGACCTCATTGACTTAGACAGAACTCTCCACCCAACTGCTGCAAAATATACTTTTTTTTCTAGTGCACATGGAATATTCTCTAGAATAGACCACATATTAGGTCATAAAACAAATCTTTGCAGAGTCCAAAACATCGAAATATTACAAAGCATCTTCTCAGACCACAAGGCAATGAAACTAGAAATCAATAACAGAAAAACTAGGGAAAAGAAATCAAACACTTGGAAAATGAACAATACCCTCCTGAAAAAACACTGGGTTATAGAAGACTTCAAGGAAGGAATAAGGAAATTCATAGAATGCAATGAGAATGAAAATACTTCCTATCAAAACCTCTGGGACACAGCAAAAGCAGTGCTCAGAGGCCAATTTATATCGATAAATGCACACATACAAAAAGAAGAAGGAGCCAAAATCAGAAAACTATCCCTACAACTTGAACAAATAGAAAGTGAGCAAAAAAAGAATCCATCAGGCACCAGAAGAAAACAAATAATAAAAATTAGAGCTGAACTAAATGAATTAGAGAACAGAAAAACAATTGAAAGAATTAACAAAGCCAAAAGCTGGTTCTTTGAAAAAATTAACAAAATTGATAAACCATTGGCTAGACTGACTAAAGAAATACAGGAAAGGAAACAAATAACCTGAATAAGAAACAAGAAGGACCACATCACAACAGAGCCAAATGAAATTAAAAGAATCATTTCAGATTACTACGAAAAATTGTACTCTAACAAATTTGAAAACCTAGAAGAAATGGATAAATTCTTGGAAAAACACTACCTACCTAAACTAACACATTCAGAAGTAGAACAACTAAATAGACCCATAACAAAAAAAGAGATTGAAACGGTAATCAAAAAACTCCCCAAAAAAAAAGTCCTGGCCCGGACAGCTTCACTGCAGAGTTCTACCAAACCTTCAGAGAAGACTTAACACCACTACTACTGAAGGTATTTCAAAGCATAGAAAAAGACGGAATACTACCCAACTCATTCTATGAAGCTACCATCTCCCTGATACCAAAACCAGGTAAAGACATTACAAAAAAAGAAAATTATAGACCTATATCCCTCATGAACATAGATGCAAAAATCCTCAACAAAATTCTAGCCAATAGAATCCAACAACACATCAAAAAAATAACTCACCCTGATCAAGTGGGATTTATACCAGGTATGCAAGGCTGGTTTAATATCAGAAAAACCATTAATGTAATCCATCACATAAATAAAACAAAAGATAAAAACCACATGATCTTATCAATTGATGCAGAAATGGCATTTGACAAAGTTCGACACCCATTTATGATAAAAACTCTTACCAAAATAGGAATTGAAGGAAAATTCCTCAACATAATAAAGGGCATCTATGCAAAGCCAACAGCCAATATCACTCTAAATGGAGAGAACCTGAAAGCATTTCCCTTGAGAACGGGAACCAGACAAGGATGCCCTTTATCACCGCTCTTATTCAACATCGTACTTGAAGTCCTAGCCAGGGCAATTAGGCTAGACAAAGAGATAAAGGGTATCCAGATTGGCAAGGAGGAAGTAAAGCTATCACTATTTGCAGATGACATGATTGTATACACGGAAAACCCTAAGGAATCCTCCAGAAAACTACTGAAACTAATACAAGAGTTTGGCAGAGTCTCAGGTTATAAAATAAACATACAAAAATCACTTGGATTCCTCTACATCAACAAAAAGAACACCGAAGAGGAAATAACCAAATCAATACCATTCACAGTAGCCCCCAAGAAGATAAAATACTTAGGAATAAATCTTACCAAGGATGTAAAAGACCTATACAAAGAAAACTACAAAGCTCTACTACAAGAAATTCAAAAGGACATACTTAAGTGGAAAAACATACCCTGCTCATGGATAGGAAGACTTAACATAGTAAAAACGTCTATTCTACCAAAAGCCATCTATACATATAACACACTTCCGATCCAAATTCCAATGTCATATTTTAAGGGGATAGAGAAACAAATCACCAATTTCATATGGAAGGGAAAGAAGCCCTGGATAAGCAAAGCATTACTGAAAAAGAAGAAGAAAGTGGGAGGCCTCACTCTACCTGATTTCAGAACCTATTATACAGCTACAGTAGTCAAAACAGCCTGGTACTGGTACAACAACAGGCACATAGACCAATGGAACAGAATTGAGAATCCAGATATAAATCCATCCGTGTATGAGCAGCTGATATTTGACAAAGGACCAGTGTCAGTTAATTGGGGAAAAGATAGTCTTTTTAATAAATGGTGCTGGCATAACTGGATATCCATTTGCAAAAAAATGAAACAGGACCCATACCTCACACCATGCACAAAAACTAACTCCAAGTGGATCAAAGACCTAAACATAAAGACTAAAACGATAAAGATCATGGAAGAAAAAATAGGGACAACCCTAGGAGCCCTAATACAGGGCATAAACAGAATACAAAACATTACCAAAAATGATGAAGAGAAACCAGATAACTGGGAGCTCCTAAAAATCAAACACCTATGCTCATCTAAAGACTTCACCAAAAGAGTAAAAAGACCACCTACAGACTGGGAAAGAATTTTCAGCTATGACATCTCAGACCAGCGCCTGATCTCTAAAATCTACATGATTCTGTCAAAACTCAACCACAAAAAGACAAACAACCCAATCAAGAAGTGGGCAAAGGATATGAACACACATTTCACTAAAGAAGATATTCAGGCAGCCAACAGATACATGAGAAAATGCTCCCGATCATTAGCCATTAGAGAAATGCAAATTAAAACTACAATGAGATTCCATCTCACACCAACAAGGCTGGCATTAATCCAAAAAACACAAAATAATAAATGTTGGAGAGGCTGCAGAGAGATTGGAACTCTCATACACTGCTGGTGGGAATGTAAAATGGTACAACCACTTTGGAAATCCATCTGGCGTTATCTTAAACAGTTAGAAATAGAACTACCATACAACCCAGAAATCCCACTCCTAGGAATATACCCTAGAGATACAAGAGCCTTCACACAAACAGATATATGCACACCCATGTTTATTGCAGCTCTGTTTACAATAGCAAAAAGCTGGAAGCAACCAAGGTGTCCGTCAATGGATGAATGGGTAAATAAATTGTGGTATATTCACACAATGGAATACTACGCGTCAATAAAGAACAGTGACAAATCTCTGAAACATTTCATAACATGGAGGAATCTGGAAGGCATTATGCTGAGCGAAATGAGTCAGAGGCAAAAAGACAAATATTGTATAAGACCACTATTATAAGATCTTGAGAAACAGAAAAAACTGAGAAGAACACATATTTTTGTGGTTACGAAGCGGGGAGGGAGGGAGGGAGGGAGAGGGTTTTTTATCGATCAATCTGTAGATAAGAACTGCTTTGGGTGAAGGGAAAGACAACACTCAATACAAGGAAGGTCAGCCCAACTGGACTGGACTAAAAGCAAAGAGGTTTCCGGGATAAAATGAATGCTTCAAAGGTCAGCAGAGCAGGGGCGGGGGTCTGGGGAACATGGTTTGAGGGGACGTCTAAGTCAATTGGCAAAATAATTCTATTATGAAAACATTCTGCATCCCACTTTGAAATGTGGCGTCTGGGGTCCTAAATGCTAACAAGCGGCCATCTAAGATGCATCAATTGGTCTCAACCCACCTGGAGCAAAGGAAAATGAAGAACACCAAGGTCACACGACAACTAAGAACCCAAGAGACAGAAAGGGCCACGTGAACCAGAGACCTACATCATCCTGAGACCAGAAGAACTAGTTGGTGCCCGGCCACAATCGATGACTGCCCTGTCAGGGAGCACAACAGAGAACTCCTGAGGGAGCAGGAGAGCAGTGGGATGCAGACCCCAAATTCTCATAAAAAGACCATACTGAATGGTCTGACTGCGACTAGAGAAATCCCGGCAGCAATGCTCCCCAGACCTTCTGTTGGCACAGGACAGGAACCATCCCCAAAGGCAACTCATCAGACATGAAAGGGACTGGTCAGCGGGGGGGAGAGAGATGCTGATGAAGAGCGAGCTAATTAAATCAGGTGGACACTGGAGAATGTGTTGGCAACTCTTGACTGGAGGGGGGATGGGAAGATAGAGAGAGAGGGAAGATGGCAAAATTGGCACGAAACGAGAGACTGAAAGGGCTGACTCAATAGGGGGAGAGCAAGTGGGAGAAGGGAGTAAGATGTATGTAAACTTACATGTGACAGACTGATTGGATTTGTAAATGTTCACTTGAAGCTTAATAAAAGTTAATTAAAAAAAAATTTTTTTTTGAATACATACAATAGGTAAATTCACCTTAATACAAAATTACTGAGCATAGAACATACTTCTCAGTGTATCTAAAGAGCCATTTCAGAATTCTACATTAATAATAAGAGAAAAATCAGGCGTCTTCTGACTTCCATTAATCCACAGTTCTTCATTTGGCTTCTGTTATGTGTTCAACAACGGGCTCAAGCATAACAACGATTGCGAGGATGGCGTAGGACCAGGCAGTGTTCCATTGTGTTGTACAGAGAGTTGCTATGAGTCAGAACCAACTCGACAGCATGTAACAACAATGTGTTCAAGGAGCTCCGGTGGCACAGTGGTTAAGGCACCTAGCTGCTAACCAAAAGGTGAGCGGTTCAAACTCACCAGCCGCTCTATGGGAAAAAAAGATGGGGCAGTCTGCGTCCATAAAAACTACAGCCTTGGAAACCCTATGGGGCAGTTCTACTCTGTCCTATAGGGTCACTATGAGTCAGAATCAACTTGAGGGCAATGGGTTTGGTTTTGGGGTATTGTGTGTTCATCTTGGCACCAGCTCCTCTAGAGGAAGAAAATGCATAAAACATGGATTCCTTGACCTCAAAGTGCGTCTTCTGCAGTCTATCACTATTACCACTGCCTTACTGATTCATAGTGCTCCGTAGTTTATGGAACACTTTTTATACATTGAACTTCAGGTACATAAATTGATTAGATCAATCAAAACCTTTGGTTCATGAACTCTCATGATTGTACCATGCATGGCTCCTTTTTGTCAAGTGCCTACAACCCCCCATCCCCAATCACATAATTTTAATTCATCTTTACAACTGAGCAAGGAAGGTGAGATCATGAGAAACTGCCCAAACCTCACAATTAGTGAGCACCAGATGCAAAAGTTTTACTGTTGTATTCTCGCCCCCGCTCATCTTCCTCTACATGTAAGTATAAGAGGAGGAGTCCCTCAGATCACACAAGCAAAGAGCGACACTGAACTCGCTGGCATGTCTGAAAGGCATAATTCAGAATAGAGAGTTTATCCCTAAACAAAGATCCAGAGTCTAGGTAATTGCTTTTGGTCTACTGCTGACTTGGCATCTTATTCCAATTCATTATATATTTCTTTGAATGTGGTCATTTTAAAGAGAGATTTTGAACAAATTCAACTGGTATCTGCCAAGCCACTGGAATACTCAAGGTTGGCTTAAATCAGAATTGTCCAGGGCAAAACAGGAAATAGTCTAAAGTATCGATACAAAACATTCAACAGTTACTTCTTTCCAATGTCATCACTCCTTTTCTTTAGGGGCATTTTCTTTTGGCAGATCAGTAATAAGCCTATTGCCCCTTTCTTGGTCCCACTGGTTCTGACTGAAGGCAATCAGGTAAGAAAAGGAGTTTCATTGATGTATCCAGAATCAAAATCACCTAAAAAAAAAGGCAGTTTGTTTTTTGTTTTATAGGTGATTGATTTCCACTTCTTTGCCTGAAATGACTCCCCTCTTGTTTTCCTGGTATGTTAATTGGGTGAGACAGTTTCACTTTATAGGAACAATGCTCTTCATAAGAACTAATTTTCTGTGCATTGGCTGATCAATTTGGAAATATCATCTTATTCATCTTAAAATATAAAATCCTCCCTACACACTATACAATTCAAGGGGTGGGGGGTTATAAGAGTTAAAAAAAAAAAAAAAAAAGAAAGAAAGAAACAGTTTTACAGTGGTTGATGTTTACAGGGGAAATAAAACATGGCTTGGGTTCCAGATCCTTCAGACACCACCAGTAGACAAGTATCAGAGACCTCATGTTCAAGAAGGCTCCATCACCAGGCCCATCACTTAAGGTGGTGCTAACAGTACAAAATGGATTAGTGCCATTTCCTTAGGCAGATAAGAGGTCAATGTTGGAATATTTTCCTTCTATGGGGCAATTGTACTGTCACATGGGATCTCTATGAGTCTGAACAACAACAACTCATAAGTACAGCAGGAAATGAAAACATTGATGAAATCCCATAAGTTGGTAAGTTGAGTATGGAAGAGACAACGTGACTGACACTGGCAATGAGGTATGCTCATAACTAACAGAGCTGAGGAAGAAGGAGACTACTGTGACCCTCAGAGCCACCAAACATAGCCAGGAAAATGTAGCATGGGACCATGGTACCAAGTGCTTCATCTATAGAGTCAGCCAGGCCAGGCTGAATTCTATCTCTCCTGCTAAAATGCCTTGTAGCAAGAAAAGGATACAAAGAGCCTACTGCACATCAACACTTCAGTGTAGCCATCTTTCTTTCTCCCCTCACCACTCACACACACACACACATATCAAAGGTCTTTTTACATAAGTACAATTTAGTTTAGACCCCCAAGAAAACATCAACAATTGCTTTTCTCCTCCAACAGACCAATAGTATGTAGAATTGCACAATGAGAAGAGACAGGAATGAGTGGCATCCTCATAATATGTGGGCGAAAGACCAGGCCTGGACAAATGTCCTTAAGCAGTGCAGTAACTGATAAAGGGCAAGTTTCACAGATACTTTTTATGACACTTTGGAAAAGAAAATAAGGAAAATTTCAAATGCCAAAGGCATTACATTTCAAGTCAGTAAGCGGCTATCTTGAAAACGTTCAAAAGCTACACAATCAACAAAACAAAAACTTCTGGCATAATCCGACTTGAAAGATCACACCAGTGGTTCCTGAAGTGACATTATTTTGAGGCCAACAAATCTGGTTTGTTTAGGAAGCAAACACCTTCCAGAACTTTTACTTACTGTGTCTTAAGAAGTATATTTCAGTCTTTTTTTTAACCCTAAAATTACAAAGTACCCATTTATTTCTATCACATATTTTCCAAGTTCGCTGTTCACCAAACAGAAAAAAGATATGGTCTGCAGTTCTGTATAGAAACCTCAATGATGAGTATTTCGTTTAAACCCTAGTTTTCTAGGCATATGTATTTAAGACTTTTAGCAGTAAAACAGGCATTGTTGAACAATGGCAAAAGAATAAGGAATCGAATGCTCAGTAGTCAGTATTACAGGTGGCCTTCTAATTTATAGGCCTGTACAAATGTAGTAACACTTATAAAAACAATGGTTTCCAAAATGTACAGGCACTAAGGTTTATCTCTATATGTGTAAGGTTTCACTACACTTAAATTCAATAAAGTGACCTAACTCTTTTCCCTCAGAGCAATGGGCTATGTCATAGCCCTACAGTCTGAGCCCTGGGTTTGAATCCTAAGAATCCCTTCCTAGCTATCTGATCTTAGGCAACTTACTTAACCTACTCAGCCTCTGTTTCCTCCTATGTAAAACAGGCAAGAAAAAACAGTGCATTTTGCTGTGAGGATTAAATGAGATAAAGCTTGTAAAGCATTCAGCAGAATGTTTTGTGAAAGAAAGCACTTAGTTTTAGCTTCTAACAAAGACAGGCACATTTCTAGTTCTATCTGTCTAAACTCTTTGAAAGATAAAAAAAAATCTGAAATAAAGCTGGGGTCAAAATCAGAAATGTGTTTCATACATATGGGAAAACCAGATTAAAAACAAAAAAAAAGAATTCATTTTCTAAATAAATTGTATAAAATCAGTCTGGCTGCCATCATCATCTTAACTACAAATCGGATTAGGAGGCCAGAAAATTACTACATGGCTTGAGGAATGGAATAAGCAGTTTACTAAAGCAGGAAACTGCAAATCTCCATGTGATACTAACTGAAGTGGGTCTTGAGTGAAATTCACCATCGGATAGTACATGGACTTTTCTAACCAATGTCACTATGAAAGTCCAAATAATCTCATATATAATACATTAAATTATTTGAGGCATAAGGTATCATTTCTAAATGCTAAAAAAAAAAAAAAAACTTAAAGAGTAAGAACTTCGGAGAGCAAATTTCATCTCTGAAAACTACACAACTTAGAGGAAATCCCTATTCTCCATCCCAGCCAACCTCATCACTAACACTTTTAATGCCAAATAGATATATTGATGCTTTATTTCTCCGTAAGCTTAGGGGCTACAGATAATCAGTGCTTAAGAAAAAAACAAGGAGGGGAAGTAGGAAGTGCAATACAAATGTTAGTTTATAATCATTTTGTTATACACTAATTCGTTGCTGTCAAGTCGATGCCAACTCATAGTGACCCTACAGGACAGAGTAGAACTGCCCCATAGGGTTTCCAAGGGGCAGCTGGTGGATTCAAACTGCCAACCATTTGGTTAGCAGGCTTAGTTCTTAACCACTACACCACCAGGGCTCTGCATGCTAAATACTGGTAGCAAATACTGATAACTGGAGGAGCGAGCGGCTGTCTTAGCCCACGGTGAAAGACAGCTCCCAGTAAGCACATCCATGGATGCACTTATAATTCTGAATTCCTATGTAATTATACCTGAAAAACAACCAAAGATAAACACACAGAAATTCTCGTAGTTTTTTCCTCCTTTTCTTCTTGTGGGTAAAAAAATAAAGGGAGGTACTTTAATTTTATAAATTCCGAATCTGTTTTTTCTGAAATAAGTATGCATGTAAAGTGATGCGAAGACTTCCAAAATATTAAAGTTTTACTAGATCCCTTACTCAACATTGTGCACTCAACCTCAAATTCCATAGATCTGAAGCACAGAAATTTAGAAATCAAATGAAGGGGGAAAAAAAGCACACACATAAGTACTTGCTTTTATGGAGCAAAAACATTTAGTGTAAAATTGCAGTCATATTTTCTGAAAAGCACACTAGAGCCTCAAATTCCAGCAATTTGTACAAGGATAAACTGTATTCAAACAAGACCCAAAAGAGTTCATTCTGTGTCAGACAACCTTCCCACAAATCTAAATTTCCCTCTGCGGAGCAAATCAAAATCTTCCCTGATAAAGTCTGGGATTTGTTTTCATCAAGATTGCCAGGAACATAACATTCCAAGCCATGTTTTGCACACGTAACAAGCCGTAATTTCTATATCCTCAGTCGATAAAACTCTTGGGGTTGGTGACAAAGGTGGGGCAGCCACATTTCTCTGCTGCAGAACGATGCTTTGCTACAGAAACAATACACGGGAGAGAAAACCCACAAAACTAAAGTCTGAGGAAGGCATGTAAGTGAATTTTACAAAGAGTTCCTCAATTCATCCCTACATACCCATTCCTAATTTGCACTGTGATCCGGTGTTACTGGGGATATCACTGTCCATTTTACCCCAATGAAGTCAGTCACTAGGGACACACTTGTGTCTCTAATCCTGGTGTTCTCTCAGCCCATCTTTGCTTAGAGATATTTCCATCATTGGTTAACTATACATACCTTCTTCACTTTTGGCTGGAAGGAATGTTTCTGAGTTTTTATTGTTTGGAAATGAACTGCCTCAGTCTTTCTACCTTTCTTTTCCCCCCCTTAAAATCCAGGGCTCTAAACTTCTTAAGCTCTGTAAATTTTCCCTCCAAATCCGTACATCATTGACTTCTCTCTAAACGAATCACGCTCTGCGGAACGTTCCAACTTGGAGTATGTTCTTCCCACAATACCTTTTCTGGGGAAGGGAGAGAAGCAGAGAAGAGCTGGATGATGGCACAAGGAAAACACCTGCTGCCTTTTATAGACAAGATTCTTATTTACCATTAACCAAGCCCCTCAGTCATGGAACAAGATAAAAAATAGACACAGCACAGGCGAATGATAAGCAAACCAAATACTTATTCTCTACTTCTGCTTGCCTTTTTTGATTTCAGAGTTGTATCCTTTGGCTAAAGTGCTTTGTGTATTCACAGAAGTTATTTCCACAAACAATTTGAATTTCAGTCATGTCTACTCTGACATTTTTGGTTCATATCATCAACTAACACCCAGTTGATTGCCAACAAAACTTAGGAACACAGTAATTTTTCGTAAGCTCATAGAATCCTGGATCTGGATCAGAAATGGGTCCTATTCAGTCCGCTATCATGAAAAAAAGACAACATTTGCATGCCCTTCTCTCAGGAAAAACTATCATCTGGTATTTAAAATTTCTAGAGAACGGTATTCACTACTCTCTCTTAGGATATCCCTGGTCTCTCAATCTAACAATCAGGAAAGTTTTTAAAATTCCTAATGTTTACCTTAAATATACAATCAAATTACCCCCAGGGACTTAGTGTGTGTTTTAATTCTTCTCTCTACAGTGCCTGGAACATAACAGGTGTTTAGTAAATATTTCATAGATACTTGGAACAGAGCAGAGGAAATAAAGAGGAGGGGAGGAAGAATGGGCAGACAAGGAGTAAAAAGGAGGAAGAAAGAAAGAGAGGGAAAGAAAAAACCAATAAATACTAAGATGAGTCAAACATGAATCCAGCACTCAAGAAACTAACACTAAAAGAGCAGAGATGTGAAATGTAAGTAAATAACCATAATACAAAATGGCAAGTATTAAGAGCCACAGATAAAATATTGGGGAAAATCAGATGAAAGTTATACAATTTCTAGCCAGGAGAATTCAGGAGAGTGTCAACAGAGGAGATAATATTTGATGTGGGCCTCGAAGACTAGGAGCCCTGGTAGTGCAGTGGTTAAAACCTATGGCTGCTAACCAAAAGTTCGGCAGTTGGAATCCACCAGCCACTCCTTGGAAACCCTATGGGGCAGTTCCACCCTGTCTCACAGAGACGCTATGTGTCAGAATCGACTCGTTGGCAGCGAGTAAGTTGCCAGATAGGAAGGTTTCAGACCAGTAGTCATGAGGGGAAAATGTAATTCCAAGAAGAAAAAGTCATGAATGTGGGAAAGCATGGGTGATGGGGAATAATCCTATGGGATGGGGCCCCTGAAGTACCCGAGCATATAAAGATATAGCAGAAGTATTAGTAATGATTTAGGAGATCATGTGACTGAATCATTCCCCCAGCTGACCCCAGTGTTATGAATGAATGAACAAATAATTAGCCTGGCATTTTAGAAGATGAAAGAAGAATATGATTATGGTTTCTATAACCATCCACTGATGTCATGGCAAATTACACCTCTATCCCTGCAAAGGACCTCAAGGGAAAGCCTTCTTTCAGCAAATTAGATCTACGTGAACAAAAAGATGAATGACAGAATTTTAATCCTTTAACATTGTTTGCATGTCATTTTATTATAATCCCAGGGACAGATAAAGCCAATATGACATTCTTTGTTATATTCTTATTACCAACACAATGGTCTAGTGTGCTTTTGCTTTCTTTTCTTTTTATTTCTGTTATTTTTGAATACCTAAAAGCAAACAAAAAAGGCTTCATTCCTGCTCTTCCTCTTGCCTATTTGCTCCTGTCATTTAAAACACACACACGTAACAGACCCGCCAACAAGTCTGTCAGTAGACTAGTCTCCTGCTGTCTTTTATGGCTGAGTTATTTCTATTAAAGAACTAAGAAATAGGACATACTGTAATATAACTGGTCCTGGCAGAAATATTAACTCTAGAATAAGAGGGATAAAATAAAAATCAGTGTAAAAGCCAGTGGGATTAGTAAAGGCTTTAACATACAGCTTGCTATGGTTGAAATCTCTTCTGATCCATGATGTTTGCTAAAGATTATATTTGCTGAAAAACAACCTCAGCCACCGTCATTAAGTTCTAGTTGAGTTTTCACTCTATAGCTGTCAAACTTTCTATACAATGTGATGATATTTTTTCAATGCCTAAGTGCAAATAAATTTCTAAACATGCATCGGGAAAAGAACTTTAATCTCTCTTTCATGCGGGAACTTACACAAAAATGTTCACAGCAACTTTATTCATAATAGCCAAAAATTGGAAACTACCCAATGTGCTTCAATAAGTGAATGGTTTAACAAACTGACGCACATCCATACCATGGACTACTCGCTATTCAGCAATAAAAAGGAATGAAGTATTGATATACAAAACAACCTGAATGAGTCTAAAGGAAATTATGTTAAGTGAAAAAAAAAATCTTAAAAGGATACATACTGCATGATTCCATTTAGGCAACATTCATGAAACAATAAAAACGTAGACATGGAGAACAGATTAATGGTGGAGGGGAAGGAATGGGTGTGGCCATAAACGAGTAACATGAGGGAGTCTTGTGGTAATGGTACAGTTGAGCATCTTGATCATTGTGATTACACAAGACTACACATGCTATAAAATTGCATAAGGGTATGCATACATCCACCATCCACCAGTTTTTTGTACTGTGGTGGCTGGCGTGTTGTTGCGATGCTGAAAGCTATACCACTGGCATTTCAAACACCAGCAGGGTCACCCATGGTGGACAGGTTTCAGTGGAGCTTCCAGATTAAGACAGACTAGGAAGAAAGGCCTAGAGATTTGCTCTGAAAACCAGCCAATGAAAACTCTATGGATCACAACAGAATATTGTCCGACACAGTGCCAAAGACGCAAACATACCAACTGTCACGAAGATAGCTTACAACAGGGCAACATTTCATTCTGTTATACATAAGGTCACCATGAGTTGGAGTTGACTGGACAGCCATTAAAACAACAACATGCATATACACAAATGAGTAGATATGTAACTACTGACATCTGAATAGGCACTATGGATTGTACCAATGTCATTTTCCTGGTTTTGATACTGTATTACAGCTGTGTAAGATGTTAACACTGAGGTCAGCTGGGGGAAGGATGCACAAGACTTCCCTGTACATTTATCTGTAACCTCCCATGAATCTATAATTATTTCAAAATCAAAGTTAAAAATATTAATGGTAAACTCATATAAGATGTGTAATGAGGTTTATCTCTATTGAGTTGAGCAGTACTTAACATAGTACCAAGTATAGGAATAGGGTCCCAAATAAACACTTTTTAAAGAAAATGAGGAAGAGAGAAAAGAGGGGGAAAAAGTACACAACAATCCCTATTGTTGTTAGGTGCGACCCTATGTACAACAGAATGAAACACTACTCAGTCCTGTGTCATCCACACAATTGTTGATATGTTCGAACTCATTGTTGCAGCCACTGTATCAATCCATCTCATAGAAGTTGTTCCTTTTTCTCTGACCCTCTACTTTACCAAGCATGATGTCCTTCTCCAGGGACTGGTCCCTCCTGACAACATGTCCCAAGTACTTAAGGCAAAATCTCACCATCCTTGCTTCCAAGGAGCATTCCGGCTCTATTTCTTCCAAGACAGATTTGTTCGTTCTTCTAGCTGTCCATGGTATATTCAATATTCTCTGCCAACACCATGGTTCAAAGTCATCAAATCTTCTGTCTTCCTTATTTACTGTCCAGGTTTCCCATGCTTAGGAGGCAACTGAAAATACCACGGCTTGGGTCAGGTGCACCTTAGTCCTCAGCTCTTTGCTTTTTAACACTTTAAAGAGGGTCTTTTGCAGAAGGTTTGCCTAATGCAATACATCCTTTGATTTCCTGATTGCTGCTTCCATGGGCATTGATTGTGGATTCATGTAAAATGAAATCTTTGACAACTTCAATCTTTTCTCTGCTTATCATGATGTTGCTTATTGGTCCAGTTGTGAGGATTTTTGTTTTCTTTATGTTGAAGCATAATCCCTAATGAAGGCTGTAGTCTTTGATCTTCATTAATAAGTGCTTCAAGTCCTCTTTGCTTTTAGCAAGCAAGGTTGTGTTATCGGCGTATCACAGGTTGTTAATGAGTCTTCCTCCAGTCCTGATGCCCCGTTCTTCTTCATATAGTCCAGTTTCTCAGATTATTTGCTCAGCAAACAGACTGAATAAGTACGGTGAAAAGATACAACCCTGATGCACACATTTCCTGATTTTAAACCATGCAGTATCCCCATCTTCTGTTCAAACGACTGCCTTTTGGTCCTGCACAGTTCCTCATGATCACAATTAAGTGTTCTGGAATTCCCATTCTTTAAGTTATCCACAATTTGTTATGATTTTTATGATCCAAATAGTCAAACGCCTTTACATAGTCAATAAAACACAGGCAAACCTCTTTCTAGTAGTCTCTGCTTTCAGCTAAGATCCTTCTGGCATCAGGAGAGCTCTTGAAATGTTCTTTTTGACAATGAATGTGACACCATTCCTCTTCATTTTGCCATTCCCAGCATAGTAGACCATATGATTGTCTGATTCAAAATGGTCAATATCAGTCCATTTTAGCTCACTACTGCCTAGGATATTGATCTTTCCACATTCCATTTCATTTTTGATGACTTTCAATTCTCCTAGAGTCATACTTTGTACATTCCTCATTCTGATTACTAATGGATGTATGCAGCTGTTTCTTCTCATTTTGAGTTGTGACATATCAGCAAATGAATGTCCCAAAAGTTTGACTCCATCCACATCATTAAGGTTGACTCTACTTTGAGGAGGCAGCTCTTCCCCAGTGGTATTTTGAGCACCTTTCAATCTGAGGGGCTCATCTTCCGGCACTATGTCAGACGATGTTCCACTGCTATTCATAAGGTTTTCACTGGCTAATTTTTTTTTTTTTTAAGTAGATCACCAAGTCCTTCTTCCTAGTCTATCTTAATCCAGACACTCTGCTGAAACCTGTCCACCATGTGTGATCCTGCTGGTGTTTGAAGTACCAGTGGCATAACTTCCAGCATCTTAGCAACACACAAGTCACCACAGTAGGACAAACTTACAGACAAGGAGTGGAAAACCATCCCTAGAAGATCTAAAATCGATGAGAACTTGATTTGGGGAACAATTTACAACGTGGTCTTATGGCTTCAATACACCTTTCTACAATGGAGACACTAATAACAACTCTAAAAAGTAGATATGCAAATTAAATACATTAATACATTTAAAGCACTTAATATTTGAGCCCAAGACTCAAGAAATATTAATTAGCTTCCTATAAGCAACAAGAGGAGCCCCAGTGGCACAGTGGTTAAGCGCTTGGCTGTTAACCAAAAAGGTGGCAGTTAGAACCCGTCAGCTGCTCCACAGGAGGGAGATGTGGCAGTCGCTTCAGTAAAGACTTACAGCCGCGAAACCCTATGGGGCAGTTCTGCTCTGTCCTACAGGGTCACTGTGAGTCAGAATTGATCTGATGGCAACGGGGAATAAGCAACGGCAACGATAATAACAAAAAACTTCTCTGTTATTTTAACATTATTCTTCATTCTCTACTCTTTCTACCCTATTGCATAGCCTTACTTCTTAGTAAGATTATTTCCTCCTCCTCCAATTATCAGAGAAAGCAAAGATCAAACATAAAGTCAGAGCTTGTTTCATCTGTCATAAATTGTCTACGTTTAATCACTGGACCACTGAGTCATAGCTCTGCAAGTTTCCAAAAGCACAACAATAAGGAACAGCTCAGCCACAGGGTGAAATGTTGTAGCATTTTAACAAGAACCATGCTTTGAGCACTTAACACCCAAACCCTCTCTAGCCCTGTCTCCTTCCCAAAAAAAAAGCCCTGTCTCCTTCCCAGAAGGAGTGCAATTTCACTTTCCTCAGTAAGTATACACCTCCCCCGCCTTGTTTCTTTTCGTGAATTGTATGGGCATGTGTAACTACTGTGTAATTACTGAGATCTGCATAAACTCTATGGATAGTTGTTGTTGTCAGTTGCTGTTGAGTAGGTTCCGACTCATGGCAACCCCATATGTGCAGAGTAGAGCTGCTTCATAGCGTTTTCGAGGCTGTGACCTTTCGGAAGCAGATCTCCAGGCCCATCTTCTGAGGCACCTCTAGGTGGATTCAAACCACCAACGTTTCGGCTAGTAGTTAAGTGTTTAGCCATTTGTGCCGCCCAAGCCAAAGACATTTTCTAAAGAAATGGCAAACAGAACATTATAAAATTAAGAGCGAATCCATCCACGGAGCTTAAAATGGAAGGCACAAGCAGTCCTAGGACCAGCAAGGCAGGAAATAGCCACAGATTCAGCAGACAAGGGGTGCAAATATCCCAAAATGCAACAGGCACTCATTGACCCCAGGGGTCAAAGCAGACAAGGCCAAAAGCTGGGCAGCAAGCTCAGAGTCATCTTCATGTAGTAGGGTTATCCTCTTTTTAGAAGATACTTTCCCACGTGTAGATGTGCCTACTTATTTACATTAATTTGTATGCCAGAATCCCAAAAAGACAGTGTAAGAGAGAGGTCAGACACAAGGACAGCCTGAAACCTAAAGCCAAAGGCCAGGCCAGGCCAGAGGTGGGGAGGAAGTGGGGTGGGAGATGGGGAGAGTCAGCAGGAACTGATGGGGCAGGGAGATCAAAATTAGGAGCTTTGTATGTATGTATGTGTTCATGCCACTACCTGCCTGTCAGTTTATCATAATGTGGTGATTTGTATTTTATGACAATGGAAGATATGCCACTGATATTTCAAGTACCGCCAGGGTCAGCAAAGGTGAACAAGTTTCAGCAGAGCTTCCAGACTAAGACTAGGAAGAAAGGCTTGGCCATCTACTTCTGAAAATTAGCCAATGAGAATATTATGGATCACAACTGAATATTGTCCAATACAGTGCTAGAAGATGAGCCCCCTAGGTTGTAAGGAACTCAGATTACACAGTGGCCACAACAACAGACAAAAATATACCAAGGATCATAAAGATGGCTTAGGACCTGGCCTCATTTTGTTCTTTGTACACAAGTTGACCATGAGTGCCTGCTCAACGGCAACAAACAACTACACGTATTCATGGCTTGAACGACCATGAAGGCTACAGGTGTATGAGAACCTGATCCTAGCAGGGCTGACCTAGGTTTCCAAGACAGGACAGACAATCAGGAGGCAGCAGTGGACAGTGCCAGGTGAGACAGACAGCAGCAGCTCCAGTGAGTGAATCCTAACAGTCTCAGAACTGAGGCAGAGCAATTAGGTACATTCACCTGGGCAAGGTCTCACCAGGGGGGAGAGGACGGTTCAGGTCAATTATTATCTAACTCAAACTGGCTGGCACATAATTACTTATTCAGCACCCATGTTATGGGTAGAGTTTCCAATCCGTACTTACAGCCAAAGGCCGCACAGCTAGGGTACCGGCCCCACTCCACCACTCTGTCCGTGAGGGAGCACGTTCACTTTTTGATCATACAGAGGAGGACAGAATGCCTACCTCACTGTGCCTTTTCAGCCCAACCAAGTCTTGGCAGCTTCTGTTTCCTTGTAATACCTTCCCGGGAATCTGCTCTGCTAATGAGGCCCCTCCATCTGACAGCTGGTTACACAAGCTGCTATCAGAAAACAAAAGCTGCATGTTGAGGTTACCAATATTCTCCCACATACACACACACACACACACACACTCCCCCGTAGAATTCAGAAACCATGGTCAGAATGAATCAAGCGCCACATGGAACAAAAGCTGCCTCCCAGATAATTACAGTTGGGGCTGAACTTTTTCCAGCTTAGGCTCAGCATTCCCACTTTTGGGTTTGCCAAGCCTACAGCCGGCACTATACTTAAGTTCACCCCAAGAGCAAAGCTGACCACAGCCTGCAGTTCCCAGTGGAACGCTAGGGCCTCATCCTCTGGCCTGCCCTCTTCCGTTACACTGAATCTCAGAACCTCAAGAACATACCCTAGTCCTCCAATGACAGCATTCTGCTGGGATGAGAGCATTCCAACTAAACCACTCATCTGCTCATGTTAAAACAATCTTCAGAGGCTGACAAAGTCAAACAAAAAATGAGGTGACATGTAAAATAAGTGGTATATTGTAGTTCGTGTGTGTGTGTGCACGCGTCAGCAAATAAGTGTTTAACTAGATACCAGGTTATAGTGTCCTAAAGGAATGCGGTCTTTACCAATTTTGGAAAATTTAAGACTCCAAGTATGCCACAAATGAATGCCATGGCTTCAGTTTTTCTTGCAAAGACAAACACATGACAGATAAAATACATTCAGCCCAGTGTCATAAAACATCAAATATGGCAAAGGGACCAAAGGAAGCCATCTGTATGGTTCAAAAGTCACAACTTAGATTCTATATCAAGATGAACCTCACTACTAGTGGCTCTATTACAAACTACTATGGCAAAACATTTTCTTTTTTCAATTATAATCTGTTAGGTTAATACAAGGAGTCCTGGTGGTGCAGTGGTTAAAGCGTTTCACTGCTAACGATAAGGTCGGCAGTTTGAACCCGCTAGCCACTCCACAGGAGAAAGGGGTGGCAGTTGCTTTCTTAAAGATTTATAGCCTTGGAAACTTCATAGGGTAGCTATAAGTTAGGATCGACTCGATGGCAGTGGTTTTTTTTTGGGGGGGGAGGCTAATGTTGTGATCACCATTTCCTCAAATTCTTCATGTTTTCAAATTAGCAATAAATGTAATAAAGCTTGTATTGAAACCATAGTAAATCTTCAAAAACCAACCAGAAAAAGCATACACAAGTCTTGGCATTTGGACTTAATCTTCTTTAGGGAGTGAGGGTAGGATCAGAACTAAAGTGTGTCCTAACAAAGAGGATGATGCGCAAGCCAGCCTGGGCCACCACTCACTGGCCGGTTAACAGCTGGAGCAGAGCTGCCAAGTAGGAATAGACCACAAGTCACAACTACGGGCCACATATGTAATTTTAAATTTCCTAGTAGCTATACTTTTAAAAAAAAAATAAAGAAGTAAATCAATATTAATATTATATTTAACTCAATATATCCAAAATTTATCATTTTAATACATGACAGTAGCCACATTTCAAGGGCTTAATAGCCACATGTGGCTAATGGGTGCCGTATTGGTACAGCACAAACCTAGACTTACAGGGTATAGCTATAAGTTTCCAAGGAGTCCTCTGTCAAATATTTATTTGTTAATTCAAACGCACATATTAAGTCCTCTCACGCACTTCATCGTTCTTGGTACTAGATGTTCACAGAGTCAGCAGCCGCAGCAGTTGAATCACCCTTTCAATCTATACTAAAAAATAAAAAAAATGAAAAGACTAGAAAAACCAAAACCAAACCTGTTGCAATGGAGTTGACTCCAACTCATAGCGACCCTATAGGAGAGTAGAACTGCTCCATAGGGTATCCACGGAGTGGCTGATAGATTTGAACTGCCGACCTGTTGGTTAGCAGCCAGGCTTTTAACCACTAAAGTGTTAATGCAACAATCAGCTCAACTTCAGTTTGATGATGATGATGGTTATTACCATCTCCGGTTTATATTCTTCCCGTGTTGTTTGGAAAAGCAAATAATTCAGAGTGATGTACATAGTCTGTTTAAACAATAATCTATAGATTGTGAAGAAGGAGAATAAATCAACAAATAATACATGCAAAGCTACCTAGAGCCTGCAACAAAAGTGGAGCTGACAAGGGTGACAGGGGACAGAGCGGGACAGAAGGAGTGGAGGAAAGAAAGCACTCCTTTGGGGAGGGGCAGATACCACAGCAATTCAGAAAAATGAACTCAAGGAACCAAAAGTTTAAGAGCAGGATTTTCACATTTAATGGCTTTTTACTCAAACAGGTAACCTAGGTTTTAGAAAGTATGTAAATGTTATAAAAGGGATTTTCAAAGCAATGAACATTGATTACACGCACCAATACATCTGAAAGAGCCAGAAAGCACAGGATTTAGACAACGCATTTGTGCATTTTAAAGACTAAGACTGTCCCCTAATAAACACAATAAGTGGCCTTATTTCATTACAGCATTACTTATCGCAGCAAAAAGCTGGAAACAACAAAAATGCCCATCACTACAAGAACAGACCAACTAATTATGATTTGGGTATACTGTGAACTTTTTAAAGAGGTAAATTTGTATGAACTGACATAGGAAAATCTCCAAGATACGACTGGGTGAAAAAGCAAGTTCCAGAAAAATACATAAATATTATATAAAGCATATGCACACAGACCCTAAACTGATCATAGTTATAATCTCTCAGGAGGAACCTGGAATAAAGACGATTGAGAGAAGAAAGGAGTAGTCAAAAGGGAGTGGAGATGCCAGCCTTCTCAGTAATATTTTAATTCTTTATAGAGAATATATTCATGTTTTGAGAAGGAAGAAAAAAAAATTTAAAAACAACAGCACACACTCTCTAACGTGTTTAAAATTCCCAAATCGAATTTTAACATCTTGTACCCCGGCACACTCAGGTGTGTGCTGACCTAAAAATCAAGCTTCTCCCACCATGTCTGCAGACATATTGGAACATGTGGGTGTATCCCTGATTACAGAGAAGTTGTTCCTTTGAATTACTTATCTGAAAAATTCAGATCTCTGCGAGTCTTCTCATGTAAAATTGAACACATTAATATACTTCTACTTACCTACTTATCTGCTACAATCAGTCTCCGTGATACCATGAAATAAAAATAATATAGAGAAATAAACTGGATTGGATACTGAGGTTGATTACAAACTGCAGCTCTGATTCACAACCCCTCACTGTCCTTTGACTGAACTTATAATCATGGTTATAAACCTGAACTTATGAACCGAATGCAAACTGTGGTAGATGCTATTACCATTTGCTAATACGTACTCCCCCTGGTGAGAGTACACTCCTCCACCCACTGATGCTGGACTTGGCCACGAGACCCACTTTGCCCAAAGAAGTGTGAGTCACGATACACTCTACAATGAGCAAATACTTTAAAGGTGACCAAGTGGGTTGTCTTTCTCTTGCTTCTGTCCTGTGCCACAAGAGACATGTTCCATGCAGGGGCTGGATTTTGTTACTCCTAGGTTCCAGAACTAGTGGACTTAGGAAGAAGAGCCAAGCAGAATAAGCAGAGCCACAGCAACTGGACCAAATAGAAACATCATGGTTGCTTTAGGCTGGGTTCTCCAGAGAAGTAAAACCAGTAAAGCATATAAATATATATACAGAGAGAGAGAGAGGGATTTATATCAAGGAACTGGCTCTCATGGTTTTTAGAGGCTATATATCCCACATCCGTCCAGTAAGAAAGAGGATTCTCCTGATTCACGTAGCCACAGGAAGTGGTAAACCCAAGATTAGCAGGCCAGAGAGCAGGGCTTTAGCAGCCTGTAAAGATCAACAAATCTCAACATCAGCAGGCAAACTGCTAGCTCAAGTCCCAAGAACCAGAGATCAGGCAAACAGGAGCCAGCTGTAGGATCTAGAACAAGCAAAAACCCTGGCAAGGCAGCAGGAAGGAACTAAGTGAAGGAGGGCAGAGAGATGAGGGCTGAGGAGGCAGTGAGCCGCCACAGGCCCCCTCCCCCGCCAGTACGACTAAGTAGATTCCATCATGGGGGTGATCACATATGCAATTTCAACAGGGAAGTGATTAAAACATTATACAACTGCCAATACACTGAGGGTCATGGCCCACCCAAGTTGATACAAAATCTTAACCATCACAAAGATAAACAGAAAAGATTGAAGTTGTCAAGAATTTCATTTTACTTGGATCCACAATCAACACCCAGGAAAGCAGCAGCCAAGAAATCAAATGACGTATTGCATTGGGCAAATCTGCTGCAAAAGACCTCCCTCTTTAAAGTCTTAAAAAGCAAAGATGTCACTTGGAGGACTAAGGTGCACCTGGCCCAAGCCATGGTATTTTCAATCTCCTCATATGATGGGAAAGCTAGTCAATGAATAAGGAAAATTGTTCATTGACTAGCTTTCCCATCATATGAGGAGAAGTTATAAGAAGAATTGATGCCTCTGAATTATGGTGTTGGTGAAGAATATTGAATATACATGGACTGCCAGAAGAATGAACAAATCTGTCTTAGAAGTACAGCCAGAATACTCCTTAGAAGCAACGATGGTGAGACTTTGATTCACATACTTTAGACATATTATCAGGAGGGACCAGTCCCTGGAAAAAGACATAATGCTTGGAAAAACAGAGGGCCGGGGAAAAAAGGGGAAGATCCTCAACAAGATGGATTGACACAGCGGCTGCAACAATAGGCTCAAACATAGTAACCATTGTGAAGATGTCCCAGGAAAAGGCAGCATTTTGTTCTATTGTGCACAGGGTTGCTATGAGTCAGAACTGACTAGACGGCACTGAACAAAAACAACAACAATAATGACCTGGCTACATGGAGAGATGGGTCAGGCAAGTGCAGGCACCTGAGAGATTATATTCCAGCTGCAGTGAGCAAGATCCCAGATAAGTCCTAACACTCTGAGCAAGAAGATGCTCACAGTTATCTCACCCCTCACAAGAGAATGTCTCAGGATATATTTAAGTGATTTGTCAATGTTCAATCCATCAAGTAATCACAGCAGGTACCTTCTCAGGACTCACTCTGTATCTAGCACTCACATTTAAAACGTAAGCAGTAAAGACAAAGCTACCAGACAGAAAACAATCAAAGAAGAATTACAAGCTAAATTATGTCAGGGGGAGGAAAGTCATATTGATTGAGTACTGTAGGGCAAGACTTTGTGCTTCAAAAGAAAACTATGAACTATGCACACCCTCCTGGAAAATCGGATTCTGATTCTATGGGAACTCTGCCTCTGAGCTATTTTACAGCTCTGTAAACTACAGATATCAACAAGGCAATTCTTACCTAGAGACACGCAGATAAATTCGGTCTGCTGGAGGTTCACCTGGCTTCTCTCCCTCATTATGGAAATGTTTTGCCTCCGTTTGCACTTTTCTAATCTATAAATGTGTCTACTCTTTGGACTGTCCTTGGAACTGGCTGTAACATCTTACCAATTTCCTCATTAATAATGAGTTAAATCTTTAACACGTTTATAATATATCTAAATGAGAGTTGTGATTTTTTTAATTAGATAATTTTACTATACATTTAACCCTCTTAACAACCACATCTATTAATGAGAAAACAGAAGCCACATACTGATTAACAGTAAAGCTGGAATCTAAACTCTCGTCTAGCTGATGCCTTCTCCACACTGCCTCAAGATCAGCCATCCTGAGAAGGAAGAGATTAGTGAGACATTGGAGTGTATTATGAAATCACAGAAATTTAAAGGCTCAGTTGTTTTGTTGTCATCTGAGAGAACTAAAGCTCAAGGGTATAAAGATCTTGCCCATGTTGAACAGCTTATAATTGGGAAGCCAGGACCAGAACCCCTGGCCCTGTATGTCCACCCTAGTAATCTTGGGTTCAAGGAGGAAGAATTCTATTTGGCCACCGATGTCTTGCTAACGGGCAAGGGCACAGTGTAGATCCATGTAGATGTGTAATGTGGAGAATGGGTAGAAGGCCTTCCAACCGAAACCGTCTACAGAGCATCTGCATAGGAGAGAGGGTGGGACTAGAGGAGACAGGACAAAAAGCCATTGTCAAAGGAAACCCAAGACAGGATTCTTGGCCTGAGGCAGCCACAGGTCTGCAGTCCAGGAGTGGTACTGCTTGGTGGAGAAACACCAAGAGGTTGTGCAATGAGTTCTCTTTTCTCCTAGAAATCAAGAGAAACATCCAAGGCCATCTGCCCTCAGGAACAACCCTTCACCATTTGAGCTCAGTTGCTCCATCCAGGACTGAGCAAGATGACATCTAAGATTCCTTCTAGAGCCAAAAAGCTACCACACAGTCAAAAGAGTAGATACATTTCTCCTTAAATTGATATCGTGTTACGTCGTAACAACTTGAGTTACAGAAACTCAGGGTGCCACAGCCAACCAAAAGTGCCTACAGGCAGCCCTGGAGAGAAGAGACCACATCAAGGACTATGAGGGAGGAGGTGGAGACCCCACAGCCTGCAGAGGAGAGCAAAGCTACTCATCTTCACCTGACTGGCTGCCAGGCTGGGTCCCAGAACAGCAGGGACTTCTCACCAACATGAGGCATTTTTTTCTGGCGAAAAGATGTGCCACTATCAAGACTTTCTCACACCCTGAGAGTTTTCCCATCCCTCTGCTGCCTGGGCCCTGTTCCTCCCAACTCCAAGGCAAGAATCAAGTTCACAGAGAATCTCTTCGCTCCTGTGTGTGGAGACAGCCCTGACTGGAAACAGGAAGCCTGATTCCCAAAAAGCAAATATAAAATACAAGATGAATGCATAAAGTGATCAGGCTGGATAGTGAAATCCAGTTGTATCTAGAAGGAATGATGACTCCTGATTCTTTTAGTATAGATAAAAATCTACCATCCCATGGTCACATATGGGGTATTTTCAAAACAATGGGCACACCCATAGACAGTGCCCTCCATCGGCACCTACACACTAACCTATGGGCTTCACTCTTCAAGGAATGGCCAGAGACTAGGTGCAACCACATCACCTATTAGAAATGGGTCTTGCCCATTTCTTGGGTCCCACCCCAAAACTACTGAATCAGAATCTGCATTTTAACAACATCCCTAGGTGATATACCTTAGAGTTTGAGAAGTACTGCTCATAGGGTACCCAGGAGCAACGCTGATGTATGCTGCAGGAAAGCCAGAAGGACTGTCAGGTGAGCAGAGAGATGGAAATGGAGGAAATCCAGTCCACGAATCAGAAAACACAAGCCAGAGAAGCAGTTATATAACTGGGTCGGAACTCTATTTACAAACACAGTAATTCAGAAGGTGACTTCTCAAAATTCATCTTCAACTGAAATCAGCCGACAACTCTGAGGCCTGCCTGTGATGAAGTGCGTAATGAAGCCACAGGCAGACACAGGCCAGAAGGGAGGAGAGAGCTCTCTCTTGATTGCATCCCAGGAGAATCGAATGTCAGTTTCCAAAGAGGTCCTAGGATCCATTGATACTGAGTGGTGATTTTGCTGTCTTTTTGTGACTCACCCACAGATAAGCGGGCTTAAAGAAAAGGGAGAAGCCAGCCAGGAAATATAGTAAATTACAGCTTAATCTTCCTCACCCTGAAATTCATGCAGTAGTTTTAATGAACTTACAGTCTGGAAGGCAGGGTGAAGAATGCTTATGAAATACCTTAGCAGGGAGAATCTCAGGCCACCTTGCACATCAAAGAAGCCCGATTCCCTTTGTTATTAAAGAGATAAATGTCTTTCCTTGAGTAAATACTTTGACAAAAGGAAAAAAACAAAAATCTGTTTTCCATTATTGTTGTTACCTACTATGAGGCCCCAAAGAAGTTGTTCCCAAGAGTCCAGTTTCCGTGACTTTGCACTTTTGCCCTGTAACCATCTAAGCACACAAAGACAGAGGGCCCTGGGCCTTCACACAGAAACTCCACCAAATTCTCTCATGCTTCAGCCTGACCCACAGATCTGAGAAAGGCCTTCAAATGACTTGCTTCTAATTCAGGTTATACAAAAACCCAAAGACCCCTGGAAGGATACTGAGTTAATTCTAAATTACAATAAAAATAAAAGTGATGCCTAGATTTCTTAATTCATTTAGGCTAGACCTGGATGTTCAAAATCATCCACAAAAGAATACAGCTTATGCTCTTACAAGGAGCCCCAGTGGCACAGTGGTTAAAGCACTTGGCTGCTAAGCAAAAGGTCAGAGGTTCAAACACAGCAGCCACTCAGAAAGAGAAAGATGTGGCAGTCTGCGTCCATAAAGATTACAGCCTTGGAAACCATATAGGGCAGTTCTACTCTGCCCTACAGGGCTGCTATGGGTCGGAATCAACTCAACAGCAGTGAGTTTGATTTTTGAGTATGCTCTTATACTCAGCTCCCATCAATCACTGTAAGGGATCCCACAACATACCACAAACTAGTAATTTTCAAATAATGGGCTGCTTTTTTTTTTTTTACCCATTAGTGAATAATAAAATCAGTTTATTGGGCCCAGCCACCAATTTTTACACTAACAGGAAATATCAGACTTAATCACTGGTAGCAGCTAAGTATTTTTTCACAAAACTTTTGTTTCAGTTGAGAATATACGTGTGTGAATACATATTAAGTCACCAGGTAAAATGTATTTCTTACTCTGGGTTGCAACAAATCAGCAGAAAAGCCACCTCACTGGCTTATAGCATCTGGAATTGGCCCTTCACTGGAAAAAGAAGGGAGGGATCACAGAAAGAGAGTTGGGAAAACAGATTTCCTGCATGAGCTTCTAAAACAGAAAGAGGAAGAAATCAAGTCCTCTTGTGGCCCAACATATGGGGCTGGGGTTTCTGCATACACACCCCCTCCCCCATTATGGCTCAATCAGAAAGAGTGTCTCATCATAAATCTCACATGGGGGCGGGGGGGAGCTGATTTGTGCCAGGCAGAGAGGCATGCCTCCGGACAGAAACACCAATCTGGCGTGTAGATTCCCGCCAGCAGTGCAAGAAGAGGCCAAGCAATTTAGAGATCCTTTTTTCTGGCCCAGTTTTCACTGAGGTTCTAGTTTTCCACAAAGATCATTTTCCTTTTCTCTCCCAGGCATGTAAATGTTATAGGAAAACATTTACATGTTTTCATGCTTGGCTCCAAATGCACAGGAAAACTAAACCCAGGAAAATCAATTGTCCAAATCACCTGCATCAGAATGACTGTTATCGATACTGATGATAAATTTTAGTGCAAACACCATGTCAAAACTTCCACATATAGTGTCACCGTATCCCAATATCTCCAAAGTCAAACAGAGAGGCAATGCAGCATAGTAGTTAAGAGCTAGAGGACAAGCATCAAATAGGCTTCAGTTGAAGTCATTTTCTGACCTTGGGAAAGTTACTCTTGTTCTCTAAGACTCAGTTTTTTCACCTGTAAAATGGGAACAATAATAGTACCCATCTCAGAGGTTGCAGTAAAAATTAAATGAGATAAGTGTGAAAAACATCCCAGTGCCAAGAACATAATGACTTTCATGTATGGAATTTATTATTATGACTATTATTATTATTACCATCATGCTTGTTATTATTTCAAAGCAAAGTTTAATTTCTCCTCAGCCTAGTCTGTTTATTTGTTTGTTTGTTACATTGAGATCTATACTATTGATTTTCCACCACCCGTCCATCGATTTTTTTGTATTGTGGTAGCTTGCGTGTTGCTATGATGCTAGAAGCTATGTCACCAGTATTTCAAATACCAGCAGTCACCCATAGTGGACAGGTTTCAGTGGAATTTTGAGATTAAGATACACTAGGAAGAAAGGCCTGGCAATCTACTTTCAAAAATTCACCAGTGAAAACCCATAGTTCACAATAGAGTATTGTCCAGTGTAGTGCTAGAAGATGAGCCCCCTAAGTTGGAAGGCACTCAAAATACACAGTGACTGCAACAGTGGACTTGAGCATACCAGTGATCATGAAGATGGTGCAGGACCAGGCAATGTGCCATTCTGTTGTACATGGGGTTGCCCTGAGTTGGAGATGACTTGACGGCAACTAACAACACTACTGATTTTAAAGTACAAGGATAAAGAAATGATATGTTGTTGTAAACATTTGTTATAAATGCTTCGCACAATGATGGGCTCCAGAGAATTCTTCATTTCCACTGGGAGAATGAACATCATAATTATTCTCTCTTTAAGTGAGTTAATAAAAGCCAGAAAACCCACGGATTTGAGAGTGGTTTTATCTCTGAAGACCCAGGAGCTCAAAATTCCAAGAAGATGAATCATCTGTCTGTTCTAGTATATGGAGTACATTAGGGGAGAGCAGTTCTTGCTTCTGATAGCAGCCAACACCAGCTGCTGCCGAGGAAATGGGAAAAGTAACCCTGCATTTCAGTTATAATGCACCTGACCAGTTGGGAAATACGACTTAAAGGGAAAGAAATTTCATCCTGACCCCATCTGATGATGAACATACAGTCTAAAACATGAAGGGCTCCCTTGCCTCCAAAAAAAAAAAATGCCAAAAGGGGCCAGCTCAGAGAAAATTTAACCAACTTATACTGTGAAATAATGTTCTCTAAGTACCAGGCCAGCTTCATAGCCACCTACTATAATAGCTTTTCAAACAAGGGCTCCTCTACCTAAATGGTGTCCCTTAGTTGGAAAATCACATATGCAAGAAACAAGGAAGACAGCTAACAAACTAGGTCAGCCACATTCACTTATCCACCTGACCCAAGATACCCATCCTACTGGTTTACTAGAGAAACAAAAATGAGTGAGAGCTCTTCTATGAACGAACTTATGAGATAGTTGGAGAGGCAAATAAAACAAGAGTTGAGTGTGATTAAGTATAAACCTTATAGATCAGGATAACACTTATAGTATATAGATCAGGCACCAGGGAGGTATGAAGGGGAAGCAGTGATTAGAGGGAACTGTACAGTTTAGACACTTATATTAGAAAAGGAAGAAGGTTTAAAATCAATGCTCTAAGTTTCACCTTTAAGAAGCTAAAAAATGAAGAGCAAATTAAACCCAAAGTAAGTAGAAGAAAAGAAATAATAACGGTAACAGCAGAAAGCAATGAAATGTAAACATTTAATAGAAAAAATTAACAAAAACAAAATTTACTTTTGATTTTTAATAAAAATAACAATAATAAATTAAAAAACCTAGCAAGACTCATCAAGATAAAAAGAGAAAGCACAAGTTAGCAATATCGGGAATGAAAGAAGGGATATCACTGCAGGTATTACAGACACTAAAAAGATCATAAGGGAATAATATTAGCAACATTATGCTAATTAATTCCACAACTTAGATGCAATGGACAAATTCCTTCAAAAACGCAATTTAACAAGAATGACTCAAGAAGAAATAGAAAATCCTAATAGTCCTATACCTATCAAAGCAGTGGTTCTCTGAGTAGAGTCCCCAGGCCAGCAACGTCAGGACATCTGGCAAGTTTCTGAAATGCAAATATTCAGGTCCCACCACAGACTACTGAATCTGAAACTCTGGAAGTGGGAACCCAGTAATTTGTGTTTAACAGGCCTTTCTTGGTGATTTTCATACCATTTGAGAACTGTTTGAATACTACCTTCCCTCAAAAAAACCCAGGCCAGATGGTTTCACTAGTTAATTCTATCAAACATTTAAGAGAAAGAAGAAAAAAAAAAAATACTACCAGTCTTACACAAACTCTTTGAGAGAATAGAGGATGAGGGAACACCTCTCATCACTACTTTTGGTCTCTACTCCATTATAGAACATATAAGGGATTCTTTTTAATCTGCCTTTGATTCTTAATTTGAAGTGATTCCTGGATTCTTCACGATGGGCCATTCTGACAGATAAGTTCCCAGGTGGCCACACTGCATGCCCCCAAGTAAACAAAAAGATTTTATTAGTTCTGTTCTTTCTTTTGTTTGCAGACTTTGGAGAAGTGATTACCAACCTAAGGCAGACAGCTTGCAGGTCACCCACAAGGACATTCGCAGCTCAGTGATCCTGCCCTACCCTTGCATTCCAAACCTCACTGAAGCCAGAGCAGGGACTGGGATGCATAACAAAAGTGGTGATAAAAATCAACTATCTGTTCATACTATTTCCTCCAAATAAAATACCCATACCACCTTTCCACATCTGGCTGCTTTTCCTTATTCATCCTTAAGCCTTAGCTGAGGTATCATCTCCAAAAAGCCTTTTCTGAACCCCCAAAGTAAGTAGTAAAATGGCCTTCCTCTATGCTCTTGCACCTCTGTAAAAGAACTTATATTGAAATTACCTGCATGGGTCTCTCTCTCTCTCCCATTAGGCCATTAACTACTTGAGGGTAGAAATTACACCTTACTCTTTCTTTTTCCTTTTTTTTTTTTAATCTCTCACAGTGCTCAACCATCACATAGTTGATACTCAGTAAACGTGTTGAAATGAAAAGTCTGCGAGTAGTGTCAGACGAGTCAAAATTTACGTCCATAAATTTTTTTTTTAAATGAAATATGGTCAACTTTATTTTACTCAATACTTTTGGTACAATTCATTTTTTAAAGTAAATACTTGATTTTCTCTTCATCCAACTTTCTGTAGTATTGTTAGTGCAAACCATGCGGGCTGATTTTCATTTTGCAAATTCGGCCTCCCCCTTTTAAGTCTCTGGTGGGCATGTTAGGTCTACACCCACTGACATTTCAGGACCTATTAGAGAATGACTAAAGGGACCAAGAAAGCAGCAATGAACAGATGACTCCTAGAATCTTTGGCTAGAAAGGTTGGCATTCCTTCTTTTAGACACTTTCTGTAGACCTGTACTTTGTCTTCACAGCCTTGTGATTCAGCCTGAAGCTCAAGGTGGCAGCTTCTTCCACCTCTGCTCATAATTTTCTGGCAGCATTCCAACTAATCCTCTGGGGAATGAGATTCTGAGGAAATAATCTCGTATACAAGCAGAATAAGTCCCTGAGAGGGTCCAAATTTTGCAAAGAATTTGCAAGATCTCACTCTTAGTTATGATGCAGGGTGGCATTCTGTGGTCAGTAATTTTTATTTGGGAGAGAGGGTAATTAACATAGTTGTATTAACAGGCAATATTTTTTAAGCACTTACTATATGTTTGGAACTGTATACCATACATATACTGTCTCATTTAATCCTTACAACTCTATGAGTTAGGTACTATCAGTAGCCCTTATCTTGAGGATATGTGTGCTTAAAAACCAAAAAAAACCCACTGCCGTCGAGTCAATTCCAACTCATAGCGACCCTACAGGACAGAGTAAGCTAAGCTCCAAAGAGTTTCCAAGGAGCGCCTGGCGGATTCGAACTGCCAGCCTCTCGGGTAACAGCCGTAGCACTTAACCACTACACCAACTGGCTGAAAAACCACAAAGTTAAGCAGAGGTAGAAATGAAATTTAAATTTAGACCTCTCAGATCCCAAGATTCATGCTTCGAATGCCAATGGTACATTGCCTTTATTTACAGACTTTTGGTATAATTAAGCCATTTTTTAAAATGTCGCACAGAAACCAATAGCAGAAATCAGTCACTGATATCAAGGAGAGGGAACCACTGATACCAAGGTGGGGAACCACCCCACCAAGCTACATACCCTTTAAACATAATTCATCTTCCACACAAGAGACCGATTTGGGGAAAATTTCTTTTTATTCAAAATAACAACGCTAAATGGGAAGCTATTTAAGCTTTACAAGGGCTTCATCAGAATCTCATCTGTCAAATCCCAAAATCATACTCCCAGAATACATTTCTCAATACAGAAAAATCAGCTGAGGGGAAAAAAGTAGACATTAAGGAAACAGGTGAAAGTATGAAGGTAGCATGCCCTTCTGAGCATAAAGTACAGCTTTAATGAATAGTTGTGCTTACAGGGCACCACCACTACCACCATCACCACCATCAGTCGTTATTATTAAATGCCTTCATTCCCAAAAGGGAACACTACGTCCTCTGAAGGAATGAAGCTTCTGTTCACCCATTAAATAGGCACCCTTTGCATTACCAAAAGGGTTAATGTTCTCTCTGTTAATAATGGGTCATGAATGAGCAGTGTTGACTAATAAGTATTTTTATTATTCCTAAGAATACAGAACACTAGCAGTCAGTAAAATTATCATAAAATCATGGCAAAATTATCAAAGATTTAGAATTATGGATGTGGCATACCAACAGAGGGATGATCAAACATCTCGCTGTCTATATCGTACAACATCAGATTCTTAAGCTAGTTCATGGCTTGTACTAGCTCTAAGAAACTCTTGATTATGATATAAATGATAAAACACATCTTAAATATTAAGAAACTAATTATACAAAAGTCAACCTTCAAGGCCTCTGTTTGTTATTTACACCAGAGGGCAACAAGACAAGGGGGTTGACCCTAGCCCCTAGTGGCAGGGCGCTGCAACACACAAAGTCACAGCAGAGAAGAACTTGACCTCAGAATCCACATATCAGTGGTAATGACTGTACTTGTACTGTATTTGCTCCTGGACTTGTATCAATTTTAAGGGATATTTTTGTTGTCTGAGTGAACTAAGTAAGGTCCCATTCCAATTTATATTACGGTTTGCTTTGTAGCTGCTAGTTTTCCCTGAAATTACTATGAATTTACTTCCTTCCTCCCCACACGTTAAGGGATTGGACTTCTTTTTCCCAGTAAATTTGTTTTGTTTTATTGCCCTCTATGTAACAATATGCAATAATATCAAAGTATTTCTTTTGAGATCTGTGATTATATGCTTTTTCAGGCTAAGTAGAATATAATATCATGTAGACCTTATGATTTCTGATTTAACTCAGGATAGAGTATACTGTTTGTGTATAAACCAAGCAATATTTTCCCTTCAAAACACCTTTAAAATCTCTGTCCATGAATGATTAAAGCTACTTTTTAAAATGTTCCTTGTGAAATTGCCATGCATCTAATACACCTGTAAAATCTTGTATGTCAGCTACATAAACTACAAAATATAATTCATAAATTTGCTACATAAGCAATGGATCATAAGTCAGAATAGAAACATCAATAATAATAGCCAAAATACTCTTAACACTTGCTAAAAACCAAGAAGTATATTCAATGCTTTCATCCTTGGTCTCGTTTAGTCCTTACAACAACACTATTAGGCAAGAACTGTGATCATCCCCTTTTTACAGATGAAGAAAGTGAGGCATAGATCAAGGCTTCTCAACCTCTGCACTACTACCATTTTGGAATAGATCGTTCTTTGTTTTAGTGGGGATGTTCTGTGCATTGTTAGGATGTTTACCAGCATCCTTGGCCTCTACATACTAGATGCCAGGAGCACCTACCCTATGTGAAACAATCAAAAATGTCCCTTGTGGACAAAATACCTCCCCCCACCCCATTGAGTACCACTGGCTTAGAGACATTAAGTAACTTATGAAAGGTCATACACATAGAAAACAGTGAGCAGGGATGAGAACCCAGGCATTCTGACTCTAGAATGCATGCTCTTAACCACTAAAATATAGTGCTATTCACTCTTTGATAGTTTAAAATATATATAATTCCCTCAAAACAGCGCACTAAAAATTAAGCTGAACTATGGGTGACATCCTGTGGAAAGATCTACCATGACTGCACCAGACTGGCCCCTTTCAAACTTTTGTTTTCTAATTAAGGCCCACGGCCCAACGGTTTGGGCCCTTAAGTGGCTTGTTCCCCTGTCCCACGTACCCCAAACTTTTCAGTCCTGTTATATGTGCCCCAACAGTCACCCATCACTTGTTAAGGCTGAATCCACCCTTCAATAAATAAGACGCAGCCCCTGCCCTCACTAAACCCCTAAACAGCAGATCTGTCTGCTTGCTACCAGTCCTCTTAAATGGTTGACCCAAGACTTCCACCCACACTGTCCCAAAACGTAAACCCTCTGCACAGTGGTCAATGAGTTCTGGTTTTCTCTCTCCTGAACCCTTTCCCTTACCAGGTGCCAAACATTGGCTATGTTCTTTACATACACTATCTCATTCCAGGTTGAAAAGGACCCTATAAAGCAAATATTATTAATTCCATTTGACCAAGCAGAAACTGAAGTTCCAGTAGGTAAGGGAACCTATTCAAGCATTATAAAGGGCTTTTGTCAAGACAAAGATTTCAACTTAAGTATGGGTGACTCCCCATCATGTGTCTATCAGTTTGTTGTACTGTGATAGCTTGCATGTTGCTGTGATACTGGAAGCTTTGCCATAGGTATTTCGAATACCAGCAGGGTCACCTTTGGTGAACGGGTTTCAGTGGCACTTCCAGACTAAGACAGACAAGGAACAAGGACCTGGCAGTCTACTTCTGAAAAAAAACTGGCCAGTGAAAACCTTATGAATAGCAGTGGAACACCGTCTGATATAGAGCCGGAAGATGAGCCCCTCAGGTTGGAAGGCACTCAAAGGACAACTGAGGAAGAGGTGCTTCCTCCAAGTAGGGTCTACCTTAATGATATGGATGGAGTCAAGCTTTTGGTACCTTCATTTGCTGAGGTAGCACTCAAAATGAGAAGAAATAACTGCAAACATCCATTAATAATCAGAAGGCAGAAGGTACAAAGTATGAATCTAGGAAAACTGGAAGTCATCAAAAATGAAATGGAATGCATAAGCATGGATCTCCTAGGCACTGGTAGCCTGAAATGGGCTGGTACTGGCCATGTTAAATCAAATAATCATATGGTCTACTGTGCTGGAAGTGATAAATTGAAGAGGAATGGCATTGCATTCATCATCAAAAAGAACATTTCAAGATCTATCCTGAAGTACAACTCTGTCAGTGAGAGGATAATATCCATGTGCCTACAAGGAAGACCAGTTAAAATAACTATTATTCAAATTTACGTACCAACTACTAATGCCAAAGATTAGGAAATTAAAGATTTTTACCAACATCTGCAGTCTGAAATTGATCAAACATGCAATCAAGATGAATTGATAATTACCGGTGATTGGAATGCAAAAGTTAGAAATGAAGAAGAAAGATTGGTAGTTGGACAATAGGACCTTGCTGATAGAAATGACACAGTAGATTGCATGATGGAATTTACAGGCCCAACAACTTCTTCACTGCAAATATCTTTTTTCAACAACATAAATGGCAACTATACACGTGGACCTCACCAGATGGAAAACACAGGAATCAAATCAACTACGCCTGTAGAAAGAGTTGATGGAAAAGCTCTATATCATCAGTTAGAACAAGGCCAGGAGCTGACTGTGGAACAGGTCATCAATTGCTCCCATGCAAGTTCAAGTTGAAGCTGAAAAAAATTAAAACAAGTCTAAGAGAGCCAAAACACAACCTTGAGTATATCCCACCTGAATTTGAAGACCATCTCAAGAATAGATTTGATGCATTGTACATTAATGACTGAAAGCCAGACCAATTGTGGGAAGATATCAGGGACATCATACATGAAGGAAGCAAAAGGTCATTAAAAAGAGAGGAAAGAAAGGGAAGATCAAAATGGATGTCAGAAGTGACTCAGAAACTTGCTCTTCAAAATAGAGTAGCTTGAATGAATAGAAGAAATGAAGTAAAAAAGCTGAACAGAAGATTTCATAGGGCAGCTCAAGAAGACAAAATAAAATATTATAATGAAATCTGAAAACACCTAGAGTTGGAAAACCAAAAAGGAAGAACACACTGGGCGTTCCTCAAGCAGAAAGAACTGAAGAAAAAATTCAAGCCTGCAGTTGCAATTTTGAAGGATTCTACCGGCAAAATATGCAAGAAGCATCAAAAGAAGATGGAAGGCATACACAGAATCACTGTACCAAAAAGAGCTTGCTGACATTCAACCATATCAGGAGACAGCATATGATCAAGTACCGATGGTATTGAAGGAAGAAGTCCAAGGTGCACTGAAGGCATTGGCGAAAAACAAAGCTCCAGGAATTGACAGAATACCGATTTAGATGTTTTAACAAACAGATGCAGCACTGGTGGTGCTCACTCATCCATGCCAAGAAATTTGGAAGACAGCTACTGGCCAAGTGACTGGAGGAGATCCATATTTGTGCCCATTCCAAAAAAAGGTGATCCAACCTAATGTGGAAATTATCAAACAATATCATTAATATCACACACAAATAAAATTTTGCTGAAGATCATTCCAAACGGCTGCAGCATTACATCAACAGGGAACTGCCAGAAATTCAGCCCGGATTCAGAAAAGGATGTGGAACAAGGGTAATCATTCCTGATGTCAGATGGATCTTGGCTGAAAGCCAAGAATACCAGAAAGATGTTTACCTGTGTTTTATTGACCATGGAAAGGCATTCAACTGTGTGGATCATAACAAATTATTAACATTATATAACATTGTGGAGAATGGGAATTCCAGACCATTTAATTGTGTTCATGCAGAATCTGTACATAAACCAAGAGGCAGTTATTTGAACAGAACAAGAGGATACTACATGGTTTAAGAGCACGAAAGACGTGCATCAGGGTTGCATCCTTTCACCATACTGATTCAATCTGTACGCTGAGCAAAAAATCCAAGAAGCTGGACTATATGAAGAAGGATGTGGCATCAGGATTGGTTGGAAGACTCATTAGCAACCTGTGATATGCAGATAACACCACCTTTCTTGCTGAAAGTAAAGAAGACTTAAATCACTTACTGATGAAGATCAAAGACTACAGCCTTCAGTATGGATTATGCCTAAACATAAATAAAACAAAAATCCACACAAATGGACCAATAAGCAACATCACGATACATGGAGAAAAAACCGAAGTTGTCAAGGATTTCATGTTACTTGGATCCACAATCAATGCCCATGAAAGCAGCAGTGAAGAAATCAAACTACATATTACATTGGACAAATCTGCTGCAAAAGACCTCTTTAAAGTGTTAAAAGGCAAAGATGTCACTTTGAGGACATAGGTGTACCTAACCCAAGCCATGATATTTTCAATCATCTCATATGTATGCGGAAGCTGGATAACGAATAAGGAAGACCGGAGAATTGATGCCTCTGAATAATGGTGTTATCAAAGAATATCAAATATACCATGGATTGCCAGAAGAATGAACAAGTCTGTCTTGGAAGAAATACAGCCAGAGTGCTCCTTGAAAGCGAGGATGGCAAGACTTTGTCTCACGTACTTTGGCCATGTTATCAGGAGGAACCAGTGCCTGGAGAAAGACATCATGCTTGGTAAAGTAGAGGGTCAGCAGAAAAGAGGAATACCCTAGACAAGATGGACTGACACAGTGGCTGTAAATGGGTCAGACATAATAATGATGGTAAGCACAGTGCAGGACTGGTCGGTGTTTCGTTCTGTTGTACCTAGGGTTGCTATGAGTTAGAATCACCTTCAGCACACCAAACAACAACAACATGGATGACTCCAAAACCCATGCTCTTTTCTCAACTCTACACTCTTCTCATCTTATTGGCTGAGAAAAGAACACGGACACGCCTCTTCCAAAGCATATTCCTCGCTTAATCTAGTCCCTCCAGCATGCTTAGAAATTCTTCATTCAGTTCCCCTCTCCCTGGCATTCCAAATTATGGGAATAAACAATACAGAGTTGAGAGTGATTCCGCTTGTGGAGGGGCAAAGGGAAAAACTCAGGCAGTGACCTCATGAACTTTGAAAAGGAAATAGCATGTTAAGTCAGAGGATAGAAATATATAGACCAAGCTTTTGCTTATCTGATTCTATTTTTATTATTTACCTTTCATTCATGGCTATGTATTCATGTATGACTGATCACATCGTTTCAAAGCATTTTAAGCTGTTAAAGTACAAAAATAAGAAGAAAAATAGACAATTTTTAGAAAAAGAATTTGATGGCGGAGGTGAAGGATTTTCCCCCTGAATCACATTACTTAAATATAGTTGTGGTATTTTTTCTGAAGACTTCATTAAACTTCCCTGATAGCTTCATCTTTTGGGTTGAGACCAAATCTGGAAAATTTCAAGAGTAAAATGTCCTGACAAGAAAAGAGCAATTGGTGGGATGGGGAAATGAACTACAAAAGACATACCTTTCTGATCCTTTGACTTTATTCTGCTTCATTTGGGAGAAAAAAAAGGGAGATTCTACAGCTGTAAAAAAAAAAATTATAAAACCACTGGAATGGAAAGAACTCAAGAAGTGTTCACATTTAAAAGATCTGCCTGTAAATCCTGGCCTGACCACCTCTCTGCTTTGTGCCCTCAGTCAAGTTACTTATTTCTCTGAGTTCCTTATCTGTAAAACAAGGTCATTGGGAAGATTAAATAAGATAATGCCTGTGAAGCACCTGGCATACAGTAGACACACAGTAAAGTCAATCAGTAGGATGCCCTTTAGACATATCTGTGTTGTTTTACCAAGTTTTGCGTTGTAGTAATTGTCCTTTTAACGTACTTTCCATGATTAGTTCTCATTACTTAGGTTAAATTAGCGGGGGCGTGTTTTTTTTAGGGGGGCTCTGGGTGGCACAAATGATTAAGTGCCTGGCTAATAATCAAAAAGTTGACGGTTCAAATCCACCCAGAGGTGCCTCGGAAGGAAGGTCTAGAGATCTACTTCTGGAAAATCAGTCACTGAAAACCCTATGGAGCAGTTCTACTCTGAAACACATATGGTCACCATGAGCTGGAGCTGACTTGAGGGCAACTGGTACTGGTACTGGTACTGGTACAAGTATCTAAACCAAGGGTGATCTGGTTGGTGGTCACAGGTCGATCACTATGGGGCACAGAAGATATTAACTGCCCGATGACTTCCATGTTAATCAGCAATTTCTACTCCTCTCTGGTGATTCAGTTATAGGGAACAGGGTGCCTACCATCACAGCAAATGCTGGATAGCGTCCCAGGCTTTTTTGTGGAAGGACCTCAGTAATTAGAATCAGAGAAGTTTGTTTTTGAGCTAAAAGGAATCAGGGAAATCCCCATGTTCAACTTTGTCTATTCATAGATAAGGACATCAAGGCCAGAGAGGAGTGATTTGACACAGCTAAATCAGTGACAGAATCCACAGCTCCTAATTCTTAACCTTTTATCTACACCAGAGGTTCCCAACCAAGGATAATTTTGCCCCCCACCCCCAGGATATTTATTGGTTGTCACAACTGGATCAGAGGAGTTGCTACTGTCACCTTAGCGGGTAGAGACCAGGGAGGTCGCTAAACATCCTACAATCCACAAGACAAAGAATTCTCTGCCCAAAAACATTAATAATACTAAGGTTAAGAATCCCAGATCTACACCGTTGGACTAAGTGTCCCCAGGGGCTCCAAACACTGTCTCTTAAGCTGCTGCTACTGAGAGCTGGCCTTGGCCCTAAGTTGGAGGCCTTCACCAACGACTGAGTCCATGAAGTCAAATTCTATCTTTCTAACAGTGAGGACCACTGGAGTTAGGAGTGATCTAGAAGTCTGCTAACTTCTGAAGCACAGTGATAGGCCCAGCATTAGTGCTACTGATAGTTTTAAAGACACACTTAGGTCCTTATTAGGCAATCCAAGAAAATGATCCTCAAAGCCATTTTGGCAAAACACCACAAAATAGCTAAATGATGCACACTCATGCAGTTATCAAATATTCAGAACAATGCACTTCAAACAAATACAGTTGATGCTACATGGGACATCTTCAGGTTTAATACTCTGAAAGGAGGGAAAACAGAGATTATAGCATCGATCTATAGCAAAAATATTCTCATAGTTTTCACAAAATGCTGGAGTTCCATGTTGGAGAAACTAAAAGAAAAGTCAATGATCCAAGCAATTACATACTTTCTGGTTCTTGCCCATGCATGCCATCTGGTTTGCTGACCTCACAGTTCTCCACTCCAGCCACTGTGATGGCCAAATAACAAGAGTCTGGGTATGGGAGTAGACGGTGAACTGCAAAGCCATTTATAAGTGTGAGTCATTTATTAATCTGACCCCAAAATTCCATCTGGTAATTTTGACTTTATATTGGTAGGAATATGTGAAGGATCTCAGTTCTATTCATTCATAAATTCAACCCACACTTGATAAATACATACCATGTCCAAAGTACCACGCTTTGGGTGAGCATATTCTCTATTCCATAAAATCACAGTGATTCCAGGAAGAATGACATGCACCCACCCAACTAACTCTTGTAGGTACAATTAGAGCAATAGGAACTGGAAGAGAAAGATCTTTGTTAGATGGGAAGATATACGAGGGTTCCATGGAAAGACATGGCATCTGAATTGGATCCTGAAGAAAAGATGGGATTTCAACAAGTAAAAATGAGAACATTCAAAAGCCCACTTACATGAAATATCTAGAAATAGGCAAGTTTATAGAGAACAAAGTTTATTAGTGCTTACCATGGGCAGGTGGGAAGGAGGTAGAAAGGAAGACTCAATGCTTAGGGGGCACTGAGCTTCTGTTCAGGATGATGGTATAATTTGGGAATAGACAAGGATAATGGTTGGACAACATGATGAACATAATTAGTGTCACTGAACTGTACATGTGAAGGCTGTTACACACATACTTACCATAATAAAAAAAAAATACTAGAAAAAGTATGCACGAATGAAGAAGAAATCATAGAAAACACAAGCCAAATACGACAGTCAGTGAGGAGATCAGCTTGACCGCAACACAGAGAGTACAGATGACAAAGCAGGAAAGTTGAGGTGGAGACAGACTGTAGTGAGTCTAAAGATCCTAGGCAAGAAGGCAGGTTTTTATTTTTATCAGCCAACAGGAAGCCAATGGAGTTTTTTGTTTTAAACAGACATGACACAATCAAAAAGGAGCTGTGGAAAAAGTAATCATACATTGGTGTGAAGAATGGAGAAGATGTAGAAATCAGAGTTAAGAGAGTAGTTAGGAGCTTACTCAACTACTCAAGAAATGGGGGTGGGGGGAGAGTAATAAGAACTGGACCAAGACTTGGGGAATGGAATCAGGATGCAAAGGTTCACAACCTATTACTCATTGCCATCAACTCGATTCCAACTTATAGCGACCCTAGAGGACTGAGTAGAACTGCCCCATAGGGTTTCTAAGAAGTAGGTGGTAGATTCAAACTGCCAGCCTTTTGGTTAGCAGCCATAGCTCTTAACTGCTTGTTGCATTACCAGGGCACCCCCAACCTATTAGCAACCTATCTATCATGGGTGAAAAGGAAGAGCAAAAAGTTGAAGGTAAAGAAACACACACAACAGAGGAACATATAAAGTAACTAAAAAGTTTTGATCCTGGATAAGTGGGAGAATGGTAGTAATTATCAGACATAAGGAGGATGGATGAGAAAAAAAGAATGACTTGTGCCTAGAGGATCCTCTTGACTCAGAAATGACAGCTCAATGCCAAGATCATTCCGGCTACTCGTACCTAGATGTATCGCCCAAATCAGTGACCCAGCTATTTTCTATATCCCAGCACCCTCTCACCAAGCCTAGTTCCTAACTCCTGCTAAACAGCCTCTCTGGGTCTAGAGCCCGGCACCAGTGCTCCCCAGACTCCTACGTATATATTAGGAAGGTGTCTGAGCGAGTAAGGGATGAGTGAGTTGATATTACTTGGTACTCTGAGCTCTGACCAAAACTATCTGCCTAGACCCTCCACTGCCCTCCTTTGTCCTCTGGCTATGTTTCACGTGAAATTACAGTACTTCTAGGCCCTTTCACATGCCATCTGCCTTGGGCATTACCCTTTGTGGACTAAGTCTCAGTGTCTGCCTGTGATCTCTGGCCTAGCCAGATCGGTATTGCTGGTCTTCCTGGTCTACCCTGACCTGCCATCGCTCACAGTGAAGTTGTCCTGATTCAGCTGGCAATCTTGGAAGGTAACCTGAAGATAATCTCATGGCTGATGTACTTGTCCTTACTATTTTGAATATTTATTGGTCATCAGAAATATAGGAAAAGGTTTTTGTTAAAGAGTTTTTCTCTAAGAAGATTCTCTTGTCTCTGATGTCACCACTAATCCTTAGCTTCTACATACGACTACTACTAAATAAGTAAGTATGCAGAAATATGACCCTTGATCTATTCTGCCATCCCTTTTAACCTTCCAAACTAGTTATTTGGCTGCCATTTTAAACTGCAAAAGTAGGGAAATAGTCTACTCACTCTATGTCTAAGATGCTGAAAGGGCTTCAGAATTCACCAATAGGTCTTAATATGTCCTAGGCAAGAGAGACGGGCACTTTTCAGTAGAAGATGCTAACACTAGGATACAACAGCTTAGAAGACAACCTTACCCAAGGGTGATATCCACTCACGTTCCCACCCCCCAGGCACGACAATTCACTATTAACAGCAAAGGGCAGTTATGTTGATGACTCACTAAGTATGCTGATTCATGATGGCCAGATATGGGCAGACCTGAGTTAGAGAGTCATTTGCTGGATTAAATCAATTACTGAGCTCATCAAATATGATTACTGAGCCACATCAAAATCCAAGCAAAAGAAGGCACTAGACTCCTGGGGGAAAAATAACTTCTTGTTTTGCCTTGCAGGAGATGTCAGGCACTTTATTATCTATTTGTGCAATATCTACTTCATGGTTATTTATGGATGATCTCCTCAAATGTTTGTATCCTGGTCTGTCTTTCCCCTGATGTCCAGGAGAGTTTTGAGTCATTTATCCCTTTGAGAGTAAGCCTGAAGAATTAGCAAAGCACACATTTAGAAAGAACTGAAAACATGGAAGAAATCTCTGTTCTAGAGTCAAGAAGAAATGACTCTGGGCTATCTTATTAAACTTCCATACCCCCATATTTCGGAGCATCATGAAAAATAAGCAATACTGTAGGCTCTCTTTGTAATCTAGTGACAGAAGAGTGCATGTTAATGCAAGTATCTCCCACCAATAGACCTAGTTGTTTCCAATGTCTTTTAATACTTACGTTGTTGTCAGGTGCCATTGAGTCCGTTCTGACTCATAGCAACCCTATATACAACAGAACGAAACACTGCCCAGTCCTGTACCATCCTTAGCCTGTTACAAGTATTACCACATTCTCTTATAATTATTTGTTCATATGTGTCTCACTGATACGCCTGTGTACCTCTTGACAGAGGGCTATTTATTACATATATTTTTATTTCCAGGGTTTACCAGTTTGTGGCAATTAAAAAGAAAAAACCAAACCAGTTGCCACCGAGTCTATTCCAACTCATGACAAACCAATAAACCCATGTGTATCACAGAAATGTGCTCTTTAGGGTTTTCAGTGGCTGCTATTTTTTGGAAGTAGACCACCAGGCCTTTCTTCCCAGGTGCCTCTGGGTGGACCCAAACCTCCAACCTTTCAGTTAGCAGCCAGAGGCATTAACCGTTTGTACCACTCAAAGCGTCGTATGGCAATAGTAAATAAACTTTTAAATTAAGCGTCGTATGGCAACAGTAAATAAACTTTTAAATTGGAAGATTTTTATATCATACTATTTGTGTGACTATCAAATATAGTGTGATTGTCAAAAAGATAATAGATGCCTTTGGCTAAAATTAACTGCTCACAGATATATCGAGACTTATAAAAGGAGTATATCAAATATAGTAATCAGAACTGAGAACTTTTACTTAAACTATGTAAGCAGAGGTAGGATTATTGATAAACAAACAAAAACCTTCATGCTAATGAGGGTTTTGTTACCTGGTATGGCTTAAAACTCCAAATCCTGATCACCCTGACCAAAGTGTTCCCATAGTCCAGACACACGAAAACCCAATATTTGTACCTTGGGTTTGTGGATGTGTTTTTATTTATGCCTCTGCGTCAGAACTATGCTGACCAATCACAGCATCACCTAACACACTGAAATAAGGGGGCGTGTGTGTGTGTGTGTGTGTGTGTGTCTTCTAACATAGATTCAGATTACAAGGGTATGTCTGACAGCAAGCTCCTTTCTTTAAGGGCAGCCCAAGAGTCTTAGATCACTGCTGCTAAGTATCTGTGATTATTTTGTACATGGTCTGGCACGCTTTCTCAGAGGTACAAACTCCTCCTCAGAGCTAGACTTGGTAACTTGAGCCTGAAGCTGCATTAAAAGCAAGCTGATGAGAATGTTATGGGGCAGCAGGTTTACTGTGTAATCTTCCTAGCTGTCAAATTACCCTTGCACCACTTCAGCAAATCTCTTGGAATGATTGGCCCTCATGAATAAGTCTCATTCACAAGGCAAAAGGACGACTCCTCTTAACCATGTTGATTCAAAGGACAATCCAATAAGGTTTTCAGTGCATAGAGAAGCTTACCTCCTACCTATTGGTGCCCTTGCTAGTCCATTAAAGAGCACTTATAACATCACTCCTTAGGCTGAAATTCTGTTCTTGGAAGAGATGAGTACATTTCCATTAACACAAAAAATGAGTCTCGGTAGAATCACCATCAGCAAAACATTCTCTTCTCCTACTAGGATCTGCCTAGTACTTTATGAAATATTGAAAGAAACTACCTCAGTTGAATTGTAGTAACAGTATGATTAGTTTGAAAGCTGATGGATTTTTTTCCTTTAATATGTCTTTTAAAGGTAAATAAATATATACCCTGTTGTCATCAAGTCAATTCCGACTCCTAGGAACCCTAGAGGACAGAGTAGAATTTCCCCCATAGTGTTTCCAAGGAGCGGCTGGTGGATTTGAACTGCCAACCTTCTCGTAAGCAGTTGAGCTCTTAACCACTGTGCCACCAGGGCTCCAAATAAATATATAAAGGGAATAAACTTAGCAACAAAATTTCAGACAAAGGTAGGGTCACACAAAGCAAAGTTATGAGCTATAACATCTTTCTAATGCAATCATGTCATTTCATTTTCCTACATGAAGTCACCAGGTTTGTTTGACTATTAACTCAAGCCAAATAACTACACTTAGAATTTAACTAACTAATTGAGTACACATTGGTACACATTGGTATACCTGTTGCTAAATTGAAAAAGAAATCACAGTTGCCCCCAGTCCAAATGAATCATTAAATAGGCAAGTATACATTCAAATAGACCAGAATTTGACTTGGAGAACCAAAATATACTTTAAAGTGTCTACCACTGGGAGTCTCTGGTTGGTGTAAATGGTTAACGTGCTTGGTTGCTAACTGAAAGGTTGGCGGTTCAAGTCTATTCACACGTGCCAAGGGTAAAGGCCTGGTAATCTACTTTCGAAAAATCAGCAATTAAAAATCCTCTGGAGTACAGTTCTCCTGTGAAACACATGGCGTCACCATTATTCAGATTCAACTCGACGGCAACTGATGGTGGTGGTGAAGATCTACCACTGAGCAAATAAATCATCCATGTACCCAGAACCTACAGCTCCCAAGAAAAGGTCTCAACCAATATTTTGAAAAAAGGTTAGAAAGTGGATTGTGGTAGATTAAAAATGGCTACAGATCCTTTAACCCTTTCCATCAAGAGGTGCAATCTATGTCCCTATCTCTTCAATCTGGGTGGGCTCTGTCATAGCTTGAACAATAAGATACAGCAGAAGTGACACTTTCTGGGTGCAGGGCATAATTAAGAGACTCAAAGCTTCCACTTCTTGTCTTACTTGCCCTTGGAAGTCAGATACCACGTAAGAAGTCTGACTACCCTGAGACTACCATGCTATAAAAAGCCCGAACTACATAGGAGACACTGTGAAAGATGAAAGCCATGTAAAGAGAGAGAGAGAGACAAAGGAACACCAAGGCGCCCAACACGTGAGTGAAAACGCCATCTTGGAAGTAGATTCGCTATCCCCAGCCACCCCAGCTAACATCAGGTGGATCAGATTCAAACCACCCAGCTGAGCCCTTCCTGAATTCCTGACCTATAAAATCTTGAGCTAAATAATATTGCTGTTTAAGCCACTAAGCTTGGGAATAGTTTGTTACTCAATGACAGATAAGTAAAACTTTGGTCAATTTCATAGGAAAATATATGTCTGATTGAAAATAGAGCTCAAACCAATCATCTATTAATCTGTACTTTGCACAACTTCAATAAAATTGGTACAAGACTGCCTGTTTTTTATTATAATTACATAAAAAATGCTACAGCATTCAAATCCAATATGCAAAAACTATGCTTTCAAAAAATCAGGATAGTAATTTCAAACTTGACAGCTTTGAGCAGCTCTCTTGTAAAACTCCCTCTCACCTGTCTATTTATCTCTCCTTAAAATAAAATTGAGGCAACTCTGAAGTATCTCATGCCCCAGGTTAACTACATGTGAAAATGATAAATTACCTTTTATTGCTGAAGGCTATTATGCCCTCTCATCTGAGTGATTAATTTACATCCTGCTCACTGGTTCACATGCAATTACTAGCATGCACCCAATGAACCTGAACAAGACATGGCTGTTTAGCCATCTGTATAAGCTCAATTTAGAAAAGTATATCAACTTCCAGGAAGCTTTAAAGTTTTCGTTCTTTTTTTCCCCTCAATGATTCATGCACCTCTACATCGCATATCAAATTATAATACCACTACTTTGGATTACCGGCTTTATTTGTGAACTATGTGACACAGGAGTCTCTGCTGTGACATGATGCTTATTAGGACAGATAAGATTAAAGTGGTCTTTATTGGAAAATGCCATTGTTGAAACCTATTGGCAGACTTTAAATACATCAGTGATTTTTGATCAGAATGTAATGTGTCTACATCTACAATATGGATGTCAAGTACAATGAAAAGCAGCCACTTCCCTTTTAGACGGAGGTGTAGACTTTGAATATTTGACCAATAAAAGGTTTAAACAGCCCTGTTTATTGGAATGTGCTTTCCAAACTCTGCTCAATAAAATGGAATAAATATTCTGGCACTTGAATTAAATATATTCCCAATGTCATTCTTTAGTGAAGCCACTGAGGCTGAAGTGGCTGAAGTTAGCACATGACTTTTATTAAGAAAGGATTTTTAACCATAAGAAATAGTATTATTTTCCAGGTTTTCACTGGATCATGTCAAGCCAATCCTGACCATTCCAGAATTCATTCTGACTTTTCCTGGAAAAGAACTTGAAAAACTCACATGGCATTACTGGATATGCAAAACAGGGAACATATATATTAAGGAAAAATAACTTAGGCTTATATTTTAGTCAACTCAAGACAAATGTGTGTTCTTCAAATGATTAAACCTAGAGATACCATATGATCCAGCAATTCCACTCTTAGGTATATACCCAAGAGAAATTAAAACATATGTCCACACAAAAACTTGTATACAAATGTTTAAATCAGTGCTATTCATAATACTCAAAAAGAAGAAACAAGCCAAATGTCCATCAATGGATGAACGCATGAGCAAAATGTAGCATACCCATATAGTGGGATGTTATTCAACATAAAAAGGTATGTGATGACACATGCAACAACTTGAATAAGCTTTGAAAACATTATGCTAAGTGAAAGAAGCCAGTCACAAAAGGTCACATATTCTATGATTCCACTCACATGAAAGTCCAGAATAGAGAAATCCATAGAGAAAATAGATAAGCGGCCCAGGATGGGGGCGGGGGGGAAGTTTAATGGGAGCAGTGACAGCTAATGGGTGTACAGGCATACATGGCTTCTTTCTGAGATGATGAAAATGTTCTAATATTGACTGTGGTGATATTTTCATATATCTTTGATATACTAAAAAAAAAACACTGAATTGTATTCTTTAAATGGGTGAATTGTATGATATGTGACTTCTCACTGTTGCTAGGTACCATTATGTCCGTTCCAACTCACAGCGACCCTATGTACCACAGAACAAAACACTGCCTGGTCCTACGCCATCCTCACAATTATTGCTATGTTGAGCCCGTTGTTACAGCCACTCTGTCAATCCATCTTGTTGAGGGTTTTCCTCTTTTTCATTGACCCTTTAGCAAGGATGATGTCTTTCTGCAGGGATTGGTCCCCCCTGATAACCTGTCCAAAGTACATGAGACGAAGTCTCGCCATCCTCACTTCTAAGGAGCATTCTGACTGTACTTCTTCCAAGACAGATTTGTTCATTCTTCTGGCAGCCCATGTTATAGTCGATATTCTTCGCTAACACCATGATTCAAAAGCATCCAGTTCTCATCGACCTTTCCTACTCATTGTCCAGCTTTTGCATGAATATGAGGCAAATGAAAATACCATGGCTTGGGTCAGGTGCACCTTAGACCTCAAGATGACACCTTTACTTTTTAATACTTTAAAGAGGTCTTTTGCAGCAGATATGCCCAAAGCAATACATCACTTGATATGTGACTTATATCTCAACAAAATAAAAAAGAATTTTGAAAAACAGGCACTTCTGCCTGGTGCAATCACCAATAGCAGGAACAATACCTTCGAAGAGCCCAGTCTGTAAGAAAACACTTAGTATTAATTCATTCACTCAACAACATTTACCAAGTGGTTATTGTTCCAGGCAGTGTGGCAGGTGCAAGAAACATGGAAGGCATAATACACAAGATGTTCACAGGTAGGCAGGGAGAAAGTGCAGTGTGACACAGGCCACTACAGGAGCACACAGAAAACAGACACAGCTCAAAGAGGGTTAACCATGAGATGGGAGCAGGTTCAAGGTGGGGAGAAGGAACTGCACATGCAAAGATACAGAAGAATGAGTCAGCACAATGTGTTCAAAGAGCTGCAATTAGTATGATGGGCAATATTTACCCACTCCCTTATTCAGGCCCCAGAAAGTTTCCAGGGAGCGGCTGGTGGATTTGAACTGCTGACCTTTTGGTTAGCAGCCACAGCAGTTAACCACTATGCCACCATGGTTTCCCATCCTTAGGTGAGATAAATATATTCATTGTAAATCTAGCAAAGTTCTTCCTAAGAAAGCATCCACGACTGTCTGGACCTTTAGAGTCACGTCTTTGGTGTAAAGCAGTAGCTAAAGTTTAGAGAAGAGAAAGGAAAGTTGGAGGACACAGGAGATGATGCTGCAGAAATTAAGAAGGTCATGGGAGGCCTTAGGTGCCATTAATTTCCAATTACATTTATGAAAACAAATAATTGCTTAAAAAACATGTATACAAGATGAACTAATGAATGAATTCCACCATGAAGTACATGACATTTCCTAAACTCATTTCATTATTCTATTATTTGTAGAATCCACCCTCCTCCCACATCATCACAACTTGCTTGTGTGCATACACAAATACACGCACTGCTCTGACAAATCAGCAAAGAACACCTGTCAAAGAGCACTTTAATGGGGAGTTAAATTCACGTAATCACTGAAAAATGGGCTCTCCATTGGAGCTGGGAGGCCATGCACTCAAAGACCCCTTAAGTCATTTCTGAACTGGAAATACAGAGGATGCATGACACAGGTCAAGGTCAATGTCAGCCTGAACCTGTCATGGCTCCTCATCCCAAAGGGCCTCCAAAGCATAGTTCACAGCCCAGCAGGGGCTTTATCTTTATAGATCCATTTTTTTTCCAAGCAATGGGTTCATGGGGATGATGACAGATAATATTTTACTTTAAATTACCCTATCCACAGTCAAATCAAAGACCAGCACTACCTTTAAAGGACATCATGTTTGGTAAAATAGAGGACCAATGAAAATGAGGGAAACCCTCAATGACATGGATTGCCACAATAGCCACAGCAATGGACCCAAACATACCAAAGATCACGAAGATGGCACAGTATGGGGCAACGTCTCCTCCCATTATACATAAGGTGGCCACAAGTCATTGCTGACTGGAAGACAACTAACAAAAGCAGCAATCTTTATATCTGTACCTATGCTTTGAGCTCAGCGGCATGTATTTAAAGACCCCTTTGTGCTCCCCATCAACCCCAGCCCAATCCCTCTTTGGTCAAAGTTTTAGTAAAATCACTCGACAGCCCAGCAGGAATAAGCCTTTTAATCCACAGGACCCACTCTCCTGTGAAGGTAGACACCTACTGAGCCACATGAAAGGCCTGCAATCAATTTTTAATTACAGCAGCAGCCTCGACCAGAAGATAAAGCAGGCAGCTCACTGAGAAGACACCAAGAGACTGTTTATTTCAATTAATATCCACCACGGAGCCAAACTTGTGAGGTTTGGGAGACAAATGACTCAACCAACCACGGTCCAGGAAGCAACCCTGGCTCAGGAAGATGCTCTTACCTCTGGGACGTTTTCTTATATTTCCTCCTGTAGGAAAAAGAAGCATAAACACATATCAGAAAACGGTTTGTGGCAGGCAGTGGTTTTGAAAAGGATTAGTTCAGTGGGGATGAGCATGGCGTGAACACTTCAGAGAGGGTTCTCTCTGTGAAGCTTGTGTGTTTCAAAGCCCAGTGAAAAGTTTTGGATTACTGTATTACATTGTGGTCAGATTTATATAACCATAGTCATAACAGTTAAGAATAGCATCCCAGAAGCTCAATGGCTCTGCCCCCTATGTTCTTCCCTTCTCTCTTTAAGGGCAGTTTAACATGTTGGTTGAGATCTGACTTGAAAAGCAGCAAGATCCAGGTTCAAATCTCAGCCCTTCTATTTACCAGGTTCATGGCGGGGCGAGGGGTGTGGAATTGTGTGGATTAAATGGAAGGATGCTTTTAAAGCCCTTCTTGTCTGGTACGTGTTAAAAAGTCAATACCTATTAGCTATTTGTATTGTTATTGTTGTCACTATTACGCTCATCATCTTACAAGGAAGGTTTTAAGAATGTTGCTTTTTAAACTGCGGATGTGCAATTGTGCAGCTAGACCATCTTAAGGTCAGATATATGGTCTTTAAAGCCAGAAGAAGCAGGTAGGGAGGCAATGAGAAGGGGCAGGACCTAAGGTGGTGAGAGCAACATTAGGAACTTGATAATGGCTCAGATGTGGGCTCAGGTTCAATCTTTCAAGTCTCCTGAGAGAACACTTCCCCAGGAAGCAGAAGAGGCCTGAGTTCCAGCCCACCTCTGCTATTTACAGTCGTCATTTGGCCTTGGTCAGATTTCTTGGGTTTGGGGATTTTTAATCCATAAAATGGAGGTAACAGTACCTGCCCTGACTACCTCATGTAGGTCATAAAGGCATTTATGGGGGAAAAGGCCGTATAAGTATGCTGTCTCCATACTGAAATTTCTTTTCAGCTTGGTGTCAGTTTTTGTAGACTCTGGAAACCCCCAAAGGAGCTTTACAGGCTCTTCACCAGTGGGGATAAGAGGAAAGGAAGTGCATTGAGAGGAAAGGCCATCTCCTGTGTGACCTCCAGGAAATGCAATACTGCCCAGTAGTCATTAGTTCCACACCTGCATCCCCATTACAGTCACCGAACCCAGGAAATCAAGCTGTATGTTACATGTTTAAAAAAAAAAAGGCACAGATATTTCAAATTTAAAATCACTTAGATATTTTATATCTCTGTTGTTGCTGTTGTGTGCTGTCAAGTCGATTCTGACTCATAGTGACCCCATAGGACAGAAAGGAACTGCTCCATAAGGTTTCCTAGGCTATAATCTTTACAGAAGCAGGTCACCAGATCTCTTCTCCCTCGTAGCAGCTGATGGGTTCGAACTGCCAACCTTTTGCTTAGCGGCCGAGCATTTAACTATTGCGCCACCAGGGTTCCTATTATACCTCTAATAAAGTGAAAATATATATGGCAATATTAAATGTTAAGTGAAGAAAGCAGCATGCAACACAGAACCTACAGTATATTCTTGACCGGGTATCTACCCATAGCTATTAATCTGAAAGGAAACAACCAGAATGTTAACCATGATCTCTGGGTTGTAGGTTAATGGATGACTTATTTTATTTTTATTTTATGAATCTTCCAAATTCCTTTAAAAATAAACATTGTGATTATAATCAGAAAAAACTCTTAAAATATGCACACATATATACATATACAGCCTCATCTAGATATACACAAATATAATAATATAGAATATATATACGCACATACAGGAGAGGACTACAGGCAGGCCCCCAATCACAAATGAGTTCCATTCCTAAATCTGTCTTTAAGTTGAATTTGTGTGTTAACTCGCAAGAGTTAGGTACAGTTCATACCTAACGTCAATTACTTAAATGCTTGTCTTAGTATATAGAATACATTTCTGTGCATAAAAAAATTAAAGAAACACTCCCAGATACACTAAAACATCTTTAACATAATAATACAGTAATAATAATGTTTCCATGAGCGTCGCAAAATAGCACCCATTTGTTATTGCAAACCATTGCATGTACCTCAATTTTTTAATATAATAGGCTTTACGGGGGCTGGTTCATAACTGCAGGCTGTACGTAAGTTGGACATTCGTTACTCAGGAACTGCCTGTATAAATACATATAAATATATACATGTTTGGGTAATAAATATAAGGACGAAAGTTACCTACAAGAATGGGCAGACTTGTGAGACAAACTACCTGTGTTCCAGTATTGGCTCTGGCACTTAGCTCCACAATGCTGTACTAGTTACTCAACCCCTCTGAGTTTCATTTTCTTCATCTGTAAAGTGGGAATAATCAGGGAACCACCCCTGAGACACTGCTGTAAGAAATAAATGAGATAATCCACCAGAACGTCAGCTCCCTGGGGGCAGGTTCTTTGGTTCTCCACTGCATCCCAGTGCCTGAAACAGCACCTTGCACTCTCTCCAAAAGCTGTGACAGATGTGCACTGATATCCACACTCCCCCACCTGGACCCTGTCACCACTGACAACTCACACTCTCCAAGCAAATGGTCAAGGGCAGAGTGAGCTGTAGGTATGACCCATACCCTTAGGCCTCATTAGTACTGCTGTCTAATAAACAGATCTAAGAAGCCTCTGGCAAGACCAGAAATACCCCTTTGAGAGTGTAAGAGGACCAAGGGCAGAGGGCAAAGGGCTAAATGAATGCCCCTGGTTTCTACCCAGAAGCCCAACTAATTCCATCAGCAGAGGGTGTCTTCAGAGGTCAGGAGAACACAATTTTGCTATTGGTTTCCACAGAACTCTCCTAGCATTTGCCAAGCACCAGGCAAAACCACTGCTGGGGGCGCTGAATCAAAGATGAACAAAAATAAGAACAGCTTCCATTTTCAGCACCTACTAGTAATAAGGAAACCCTGGTGACGTCGTGGTTAAGAGCTACGGCTGCTAACTAAAAGGTCGGCAGTTCAAATCCACCAGGCATTCCCTGGAAACTCTATGGGGCAGTTCTACTCTGTCCTATAGGGTGGCTCTGAGTCGGAATTGACTCGATGGTAATGGGTTTGGTTTTTTGTTTTTGTTTTTTTTTTACTAGTAATAAGGAGCCATGGTGGCACAGTAGTTAAGAGCTCAGGCTGCTAACCAAAAGGTCAGCAGTTCAAATCCACCAGCTGTTCCTTGGAAACTCCATGAGGCAGTTCTACTTTGTCCTACAGGGTCACGATGAGACAGAACTGACTTGACGGCAATGGGTTTGGGTTTTTGGTTTTACTAGTAATAAGCACTTAACACACATGGTAAATCCTCCTAACTCTGCAAGATTCTCTCTATGAAAGAATTTCCATTTTGAAGAGGAAGTTAAGGCATGTGCCTGAAGTGTAATATGATTGTAACAGCAAATACAAGGGGTGGATCAAGGAAGCTTTGTGGAGGAGATAGTCTTGATTGATGGGTGGGATTTCAATTAAGAGGAATACCATGTAAGTATGAGGCTGGAAAGTAAGGAGGGCAAGCCTGAGGCCTCAAACCAGCCCAGCCTAGCCCAGCCCAGATGACAGGGGATATAGAGGGAGCTGGCAAGAGTTAAAGCAGAAAAGTATAAAGGACAGAGTTAACCAATAATATATATATATATATATACACATATATACTTTTTTTTTTTTTTCTTTTAAAAAGATGTTACTTGGAGCAGAAGGAACCTCTTGTGGGAAGTGGGGTTATACATTTTCTCCTGTTGTCCCACAGCACCCTAAAACCTATCATACACCACACCCTACTGCACTGCATTGTCCACATCTATGACTGCGTGGAAAGACAACAGGGCTCTAGCGTGTCCACTCCAGACACCTACCACAGCCATGATTTCCAGCACGCAGAAGGAAAGTAATAAGAGAAGAATGGGGAGCCTACAACTGTTGAGCGCCAACTCCTTTCCATGCCCTTTGCATAAATTAACTCGCTTAGTCCTCCCAAAACCCTGGCAGGTATACCCCACTTTGTACTGGACAAAAGAGAGGCTCACAGAGATCAGCAACTTGCCTAAGGATGGAACACCTAAAAGTGACTGAGACAAAAAACAAACTCTGATGTCTTCAAAGAAAACTGAGGAATTTACACGAAGAAATCAAAAGATTCCAGTAAGAAACTTGGATACCAGACGAAAACAAACAAAACCAACAATAGAACATACTGGGTTCTTTCAATCCAAATGCAGGAAGTGAGCTGGAAAAGAAACCCAGTTTATTCTCAGCCTTTTGTTGTTAAGAACTTACAACGGAACTTATCCCTGATTCACAGCCTGGAGGATAAGGGGGGTGTTTTCAAATGTTCTGTTTTGTTTTTCAAATTTACTTTAAATTCACAGTTTTTTAAAACTGGAAACAATAAATCACAAATCTCAGTATGTAGTAGATTGAGCTGATGTAGAAAGCAGAGAGTAGATCAAACTGCGAATGGCTAGGAGCAGCTGGGCTCAAGGATCTGGGAAGGCTGGCAGTGTGAGAGCTTCAGGAGGCCACGATAAAGACACCACCTCAGAGAAGTTCTAGAGCGCAGTTTTCAAGCTCTGTACCCCAGAATGGGCATTACCCTTCACGCATACACACACACGCATACACACACACCTAGCTTCCTCTGTTTGTTTTTTTAAGGATAGGCATTATAGACTTAAATATATATACGTGTATTTTTTTTATGTGTATATACCTATATAATTATAAATTGGTTATTAAAAAAAAAAAAAATGTTGCTGTTGAGTCGATTCCAAATCATAGTGACCCTATAGGACAGAGTAGAACTGCCCCGTGGGGTTTCTGAGGCTGTAATCTTTACGGAAGTAGACTGCCCCATCCTTCTCCTGTGCTGCAGCTGGTGGGTTCGAGCTGCCATCCTTTCAGTTAGAAGCTGAGCGCTTAGCCACTGCGCCACCAGGGCTCCTTATATAAAGTCACAGATGTGTATATAAATGTACATGTGTATGTAGAGAAAGAGAGAGAGTCAGAGTTGTCCCTGGGTGGTGCAAAGAATTACATGTTTCGCTAAGCAAAGGACTGGAAGTTTGAGTCCACTCAGAGGCACCCCTAAAGAAAGGCCTGATAATCTACTTCCAAAAAGTCAGCTATAGAAAACTTTGTGGAGCACAGTTCTATCCTGACACACACGGAGTTGCCATCCATCAGAGTCAGCTCAACAACTGGTGCCAAATGCTTAAGAGCACTTGCCTGAGCTCAAATCCTTTCACCTTTCGTAACCTGGGTGACCTTTAGCAATTTACATCCCTTCCCCAACCGCCAGTCTCCTCATCAGTAAAATGTGCGTAATAATACCTGCCTCACAGGGCTCTGAGAGGATTGAGAGTGATAAGGAATATAAAGCATTTAGCACAGTGCTAGGTATTCAGCAAACGTTCAAGAAAGTCAGCTACCGTATTGATACCAGTATCTGTCATCGTTGAGCTGATTCTGACTCATGGCGACCCCATGTGTTACAGAGCAGAACTGCTCCATAGGATTTTCTTGGCTGTAATCTTTACGAAGCAGTTCGCCAGGCCCTTCTTCCATGGCACCACTGGGTGGGTTCAAACCACCAACCTTTAGGCTAGTACTCAAGTGCAAGCCATTTGTGACACTTAGGAGCCTACTGATAGCGATAGTATTACGTAAATAATAATGGTAGTATTATTGAAAAGGGTTCCAAAATTTGTATGAAAAAAAAAGTATTTCACTGATTAAAAATATAAAGAAAAAAAGGTTGAAAATTGCTCTTCTAGGGTGAAAAACTGAATACATTCAAGTCTCAGGAACAGCTGAACCACAGAGAAAGCAGGTGTTAACCCAGTCCTGCTAAGAGGAGGACCTGCTGAAACCCTGCTCGGCTTTCCTCGGCGCCCAAGAGAGGGACACGGCAGCCTGTGTAGCCTGCCACTCACTCAGCAACGGTCCCAGCTAACCTAGCACACACTTCCCTCTGATGTGAAAGCTGGGCCACTGCTCAGAAGGCAGGAGACAAAGAAAGTAAACCGGTTATTTCTGAACTGGGTACTATAATAATTCTCAGGTATATCTATCTTTTCACAAAAATACTTTTTATCAATAACTCTCTGAACACTGAAGCCGAGTGAGTTGCTTACAGAGCATCCCCAAGCACCCTCAGGAAGTTCTAACTCGATGCAAAGATATTATGGGCTGTAGCTAGAGTTACTGATTGGCCCATACTCCCTCACCTCTTAAGCAAATTAAAAGACTGCTGGCCTTCACTGAAAATCTATGTCTATTTAAGTCCAGAATGTTTTGGTGGAAGTGAGGATTACCCAAGAAGTGTCAAATGGTGTGTGTGTCTGTGTCTGCGTCTGTGTCTGCGTATGTGTATGTGTGTGTGTGTGTGTGTGTGTGTGTGTGTGTGCAGAGTAGAGGAAGTGATGAGCCAGAAAACCTTCCCTGGAAGGCTTCCATCCATTTTCATCCAGGCTGATCACATTCTGACTAGTGGATACTGAGACAAGAGCATCATTAAAGGGCAAAGAGCACTGACCCCCCAATATTCGAAAAGGTTTCCCAAAGCTCTCTGTGGCTACTGCATCTCGCACAGTCTTCTCAACACTGAGCTCTGCATTTTACCTCTCCTGGACCCAATCACAGCGAACCCATGTGTTACAGATTAGAACTGCACCACAAGATCTTCTTGGCTGTAACCTTCATGGAAGCAGATCGCCAGGCCTTTCTTCCATGGCACTTCTGAATGAGTTCAAATCACCAACCCTTAGGTTATCAGTCGAACACAAACCATTTGCACCACGCAGGCAGATGGCAATGGGTTTGGTATTTGGTTTGTCCCCAGTCGGGGTGAAAATTAGCAAAATAAAGGGTAATTCTATTCGACTCCATGGCAGTGGGTTTGGTTTTTAGTGTGTTCATAGCAGGCCTGGATCTGCCTGGGGGTAGAGTAGAAAGGTACAGGGAATATCAAGAAACAACAGTGAGGTGGGCACCAGAATGCTTTTAAGATGCTTTATTTGCTTTTTAATCAATCGTTAGGAGTTCCCAAAGAACCAGGCACACTTGCATTCAAATGTACACATCATATACTCCAAAGTCAGATGACGTGGGGGTCATTTTTGATAGCCTGGAAGTGAGGGCCAATTAAACATTGATGTTAAATTATGAAACGCCTGGCAATCTTTCTTTTTTTAAAGTGATTTTCTTTGAGTAAAAGCCATATGGGTGCTGCAATAATGAGGTTATAAATAGGCTTAATATTCTAATGAGCTGGCTTTGAAAAACCAAAACTGGTGCTTGGTTTCTAAACTGACAGCAAGGTCCCTCCCAGTTGGGCACTGGGAGGTTTTCTGGGAAGTTCAACATTCAGGAATGCATCTGCACAACGAGAATTCCAAGTCTGCCTTCAATGCTCTCCCAGGTTTCTGGGTAAAGATGACTCACACTGCTCCAGACTCCATCACATCCTGTCCCTGTCCTTCCTGACAGAAACCAGTGCTGCTGCCCATCCACAGTCAGGCAGCTTTGGGAATGTCCGTTCTCAGCCTCCAGTTCCCTCAAGGGAGAGATTGGAGGACAGACCTCAAAGTGCAGAGCAAGACTCACACAGTTAACTGCATGTTCTTACCAGCTCAGGTCACGTGTGGCTCACTTGTGGGAAAGTAGGCTGAGATAAAATGCCACAAAGAACCGTGAAATGGGCGAGGATGGGAGCAATCATCTGATCCTCTGGTTTTGCTTTTCATTGGCAGATGGGGTGCAGACTGAACAGAACTGGATATCTCTAGAAACATCCACTGACTGTCTCAAAGCATGAGTAGGAACATATATTTTGCTGAGGATGGCAGGTCCTGGTGCATTTCTTCTCAGTCCTGCCAGTGATTTCATTTCTATGATGCATACAGTAAAGCCTAGATTTGCAAAGCTAGGCACTTTGGTTGCTAGCGGGCCTTTCCCATAGTTTGAACAAGTAAATGCCAACGAGAAAATATATACAAACTTGAGCTCTCCTGGCACTTTCTGTCAGACTCTTTGGGGGCATGGAGGGAGACAGTAGAGAGAGAGAAAATCTCTCCTCTTGCTACCTTGAACTTGCTTTCTTAACTGACAAGCTACAAAATGAAATTCCGTATTAGCCAAAAGATCCAAGAAGGCAAGGCAAAAAATAATGAAATAGCATAAATTCACTTTCACCAGGAATAATCCAATAATTAAGAAAGAGTTCAGCAGTCCCTGCATGGTGCAAACAGTTAAGCGCTCAACTACTAACTTAAAGGTTGGAAGTTCAAGTCCACCCAGAGGTACCTCAAAAGAAAGGCCTGGCAGTGTGCTTCTGAAAGGTCACAGCCAAGAAAATCCTATGGAGCACGGTTCTACTCTGCACACGTGGAGTCGCCATAAGTCAGAATCGACCTGGAGGCAACTGTTGTTTGTTTGTTGTTTGTTTCTGTTTAATTTTCCAGGGCTACTTCTGTCCTACAGGCTCATGCCCTTTCATTTAGCATTATAGAGGAGGCAGAGCTTCTTCAGAGATAGGCTTCTCCCAAGGGTACAAAACTCCAAGTTTAGTCAAAAGTGATGAATGAGATCAAATTCTAATGAACGGACCTTTTGAGGGTGGGGTCTGTAGGTGGGCATGATGTACGAGAAGAATGGGAGAATTCTAATCTGAAAAAAAAAAAAATCTGAAACAGAGCTGTAAATAAGACAATCCATTTTTAATCCACTCCTGGAAACAAGTGTGTTTGCAAGCATTATCTCACTGTGACCGGGAAGTGGAACGAGGAGAAAATTTTGAGGAGAAGGTAACCTAACCCAAATCAAACAACCCCACAGGAAACCCTACCTGAAGCTGCCTCAATTCACACAGCAAATACACTCGCGCTGTCCTGGCTCCTCTTGGTTCTTCTCCCTCCCCAGCCCTTGTCATCTGCCTGCAGACAGCTGGCCAGACTCAGGAATCCAAATCTGCTATTCAGGCCTGGGTCTCAGCTCAAATTTCAGCATTTGGATTACCATCTAATGGGCTCCAGGCCCCAAAGAAAGCTGAAATGGTCTCTTGGAAAGCAAAGTTTTTTGAGTAGACCAAGAGCTGACTATTTCCCTCTAGCTAAAAGTTCAGTGTTTAAAGGTGGACAGTGAGATCACCAGTGGAACCAACAAAAAAATAGGCAAAGGTTTTGAGAGAAAGAAAACAGAAAGTGAATGTCACGCTCATAGAAGTTCAAGGAGTATGTCTTTTGCATGAATGATTTATTCCTCTATTCACATATTTACAATCACTTGCTGTGTTATAAGTACAGTAAAACCCTGTGGGCAGGAATGAAAGAGATTTTTGTGACCTCCTTCCTGGGAGCCTGGCTCCTATTTAAATAAATACCAATGAGAAAGGTTGGAAACAAAAATATTTCTGAATATCTGTGACGGCACTGCCAGAATGGAGATCAATCCAAAGGATTAAGACAAAAATCTCACTCTTCACAGAAATATCCTTGTAATTAGAGGAGGGGTGGACTTTTTAATTCAATTAAGAGATTTGTTTCAATTCTTTGCTTTGTTTTTCCCACAGAGATTCTGCAAGAACAGAAGCTGTATCTTCTGAGGAGTTGAACTGAAGCACCCAGTCTAATTTTTCTTAGCTTTTCCCTTTCATCCCCAAAAGTATTCCCTGCACTCTCGTCTCTTAAACTCCTCTTCCAAGTCTATCAAAATCTACGCCTAACAGAGAGCTACAGCTATGTTAACATACTCAGATGTTAACCTAAAGGTGGTTCGAGTCCACCCAGAGGCTCTTTGGAAGAAAGCCCTGGCAATCTACTTCCAAAAAATCAGTCCCTGAAAACCTTACGGAGCACAGTTCTACTCTGACACACATGGGGTCACCATGAGTGAGAACTGACTCAATGGCAACAGCTTTTATTGGTCATTTACAATCCCAGATGAATCTAAGCCAATGTAATATTAAATTTGAAATATTCAATTATTCAGTAAGTATTATATTGAAATATTAAATTGATACAGGTCCTTCCTATTTCTTCTACACGCGTACCTCAAAATAGCATCATTTGAGTGAACCCTTGCTCTGGACACAGACTCAGTAAATTTCAATAGTTTAAATACGGCAAAAATGAGGCCAATGTCCAAAATGCTGAAAAGACAATTAGCAGATGCATTCCTTAGGACCTGTTTGAGCTCTTCTATCAACCGAAATCAGTTGAGCATTCCATCAAATTCTCCTTAGCTACAGGTACCTCCACTAAGACTATGCCAGGTCTCCCAGAAATTGGTGCTTTGAGCAAGCCTTTCATATTTTTAACAATGACCAATTTCCGTCAGTGGTTTTATAGACAGGAGGGTAGTTCTCTGCAACATTTATGATAATTAATCCTTAGGCTTCATAAATAAGCTACAACAGAACCCTAATTTACAAAAGTGTTTACAGCTCCTGGTAGCTAGCAGACAGGGTTTCCAAGTCACAACCAACTGGAATAGTATACTGAATATAATATAGTTTAGAGGCCTTAATTTAAAGGTATTGTGCAACCTCTCAGAGTCATCCTTAGACAATAGTCAGAGGGATAGAGACGAAAAAGGGGTGGGATACTAGTCTGAATTTGGGCTAATCCTAAAACACACCTGGAAGTAGCTTTCAAAGATAAATCTCGTGCTACCGTATTTACTTGGTGTATGTATCATAAAACATAGAGTATAGGAAGAGTCCTGGTTAATTAAGCATTTTAGTTGTTTGACATCTGGATAAACAACAGTTTAATTGTCTTTGGATGTCCAGTAGTGACTCTCAGCCAAAATTCTCAATGCATGCTCACGGTGACCGTCTAAATTTTCAATCTTCTGGTGACCTTAAGGAAAAGGAAAGCAGTAGTTCAAAACAATATTGGGTTCCTGCACTAGACCCTTGGAGGAGGGTGTGAAAGGAAGGAGATGGACCATTTGGGGAAGGGCTTGAAAAGCAGGAAAAGGTCATTAATGAGGCAGAGATACAGATATAATTTTCGTCTTCTTACTTTGATGGAGTATCTCCAATTCAGATCTTACTTTTAAACTCCAAGCCCACTTATCTAATTGTTCATGCCTTCACCACATCTCCTCAGGATGTCACAACCAAGCCTGTAAACTTGTTTCCCCCTCAGTGATTCCGATCTATGTAAACAGCACCTGAGAACTCAAGTTAAAAAATTCAGGAGTTATTCTAGACTCCATGATCTTCCTCGTTCCCAAACCCAAGTCCAGTTAATTTCACCCCTTGAAAAGCTCTCAAATCCATCCCTAACAATGTGCAGTGTCTTCCCACTGCAAAGGCTCCCTGATCTGACACACAAGGCAGGACCTGACACTTCTTCACCTGGGTCTTAGCCACCTGTCTCCTTACCGTCTACGCTGCAACCTCTAGCCTCCCTTTGTTTTCTCAAAGGCACCATGTTTCCTCCTGACTTTGGATCTTTGCACATGATGCCTTCCTTGGCCTTGAATACCTTAGGACACCCTTCTGCAACTCTTCACTTAACTAATACCTACTTATTCTTCATATCTCTGCTTAAATCTCACTCGTCAAAGAAGCCTTTCCTGATTCTTAGATCAGGTTCAGGCTCCCTCTTATATTTTTCACAGCATGCTGTATTTCTTTGTTACACTCATCACAGTGAGTAATTATTTGTGGAATTACTTGTTTAATGTCTGCCTCTGTCTGCAGACTTCACTACCCTTGAGGGAAGGCACCTTTCTGTCTTGTTTCACCGTGTCCCCAATGCCTAGCACACTGCCTGGCAGATGGTACATGATAGAGGAATGTTTGTGGATTGAATGAATGGTGGATGAGTTTTCAGCATATTTAGGGGTGTGTGTGTGTGTGTTTGTGCAGAAAATGCTAGGTGGTGTGTACAGTCATTCAAATGTATAAATAAAGCTCATTACCTATAATCACGTTTTTATGTTTTCTTGACTGAATTATTCTCTTAAGCTTTTTCATAATTCATAGGGATGTCTGGGTCTTTCTTACATTCATGAAGACTTGTTTGTCTTGTTTAATAACATTTGTCAAGAGACCTTTAAATAAAGAGTACATTCTAATAACAGCATGAATAATACCAACTCTTTACATGGATTCAGTATAAATTCTCCAGAAATACAGTGTTTCATTTGTTGTTCACTTTTTATTACTAATGGAAAATTATGATGGTCATTCTCAAGGCTTGTCACAGACTATTTTATGTGCCCTGTGTTTAACAATTATTCTTCTTATTTATTTCTCAAAAAGCCATTGAAGAAGGTCACATAAGTACTTTCCTTCTATATGGGGATACGGGAAGTGAGGAAAGTGGTTTTCTATGAGCCAAAGAAAATTAAAGACAGAACACTGGAGCTAGAATTGCAAAAATATCTCTGCTTAGGGCTGCTTCTCACCCGACAGAGGCATGCTATAAATTTTGGTCAAAATAATAAGCACTTAAGCTGCTAAATATTGAGTTATAATCAACTAAAAAATTAGTACAACCAAATTATGATAAGCAAGTAATGATGTACTAATATATTACATTGTTGTTGTTGTTAGGTACCATCAAGTCAGTACTGACTCATAGTGACCTTATGTCCAACAGAACGAAACATTGCCCAGTCCTGTACCATCCTCACAATCGTTACTATGTTTAAGCCCACGGTTGCAGCCACTATGTCAATCCATCTCATTAGGGTCTTCCGCTTTTTCCAGGACCTTCTACTTTACAAAGCTTGATGTCCATTTCCAGGGACTGGTCCCTCCAGATAACATAACCAAAGCACATGAGACATACTGCATTAGTATCCAAATGAAGAAATTTCCACTCTAAATGTGAGAATCTACTTACTCTTTTTAATATTTATTTCTTTTTTCCCTTTAATATACAGTAAGAATGTATTTTTGGAGAACTTAATTTGATCTTTATTCGGAAAAGAAATACAAAATCAAAATCAATCCCTCAAACACAAGTATCTTCCTTCTCTGGATCCCAGCATACAGTGTCAATAACACTCATTTAGCAACTAATTAATGCCTTCCCTCTTACTGTTACTTAACTTTTCACGTGTATAAGAGTGGTCTTGTCTCCCTAGCTAGACCATAAGTTTCCTGAGGGCAGGGCCTTTCTTATAATATTTTCATATCCTTTCTGAAGCTCCTGTTGTTGACATTAGCTACTATCAAGTCTGTCCCCGACTCATGGCAATCTCTTGCACAATGGAAAAAACTGCTGCCTGATCCTGTGTCATCCTCATGATCAGTGGCGGATCACACTGTTGTGATCCATAGGGTTTTCACTGGCTGATTTTTGAAAGCAGTTCTCTAGGCTTTTCTTCTTAGTCCAACTTAGTCTGGAAGTTCTACTGAAACCTGATCATCATCATAGCAACAGATACCTCCAGTGACAGACAGGTAGTGGCTACACATGAGGTGCATTGGCTGGGAATCGAACCCAGGTCTCTGAAACGGAAGGAAAGAATTCTACCACAGAACCACCATTACCCCTCCTCTGAAACTCCTCCTACCTAGCACATAATAGGAGCCTGGTAAAAACGTGCTCAACCACCTGACAATTCCTAATAAAATGGAAGGGTGGAAGGACCAATTAATATACTAAATATGTAACCTGGGTGGAAAACAACAACTTTTGAAATTATTCTAGAACAGCATTTTTGGTGAGATTCAGGTCCAGGCCTTCTTTCCTAGGCCATTCATTCCCTAGGCTCTAGTTAAGACCCATGACCCTCAGATCCACTGCTCCAGGACAGAGGTCTCACTATAGTTCCAGAATGCTATCACCAACAGCTACTTGGACATCCCAGAAGCTACACCAGTTTCACATGTCTAAATCCACGTTCATTATTCTGCTTTGCCCAAGCCTACTCTTCTCTCCATGGTACCTAATGAGGCAAATGGCACAAACTCACTGTCATGGATTAAACTGTGTCCCCCAAAAATATGTATCAACTTGGTTAGCCCATGATTCCCAGTACTGTGTGGCTGTCCTCCATTTTGTGATTGATATAATTTTCCTTTATGTTATAAATTCTAATCTCTGCCTGTGGTTAATGAGGTAAGATTGGATTATGTTGAAGAAGATTAGGATGGGATGTAACACCCTTGCTCAGGTCACATCCCTGATTCAATATAAAGGGAGTTTCCCTGGGTTGTGGCCTGTACCACCTTTTATCTTACAAGAGAAAAAAGGAAAGGGAAGCCAGCATAGTGTGGGGGCCCTCATACCACCAAGAAAGAAGCACTGGGAGCAGAGCGTGTCTTTTGGACCTGGGATTCCTGCATGGAGAAGCTTCTAGTCCAAGGGAAGATTGATGACAAGGGCCTTCCTTCAGAGCCGACAGAGAGAGAAAATCTTCCCCTAGAGCTGATGCCCTGAATTTGGACTTCTAGCATACTAGACTGTGAGAGAATAAATGTCTGTTTGTTAAAGCCATCCACTTGTGGTATTTCTGTTATAGCAGCACTAGATGACTAAGACACTCACTAAGATACCCAAGCCCTCAAAAACTCGGAAGACAATTTCTCCTTCTTCCTCAGCTACAAATCTAGGTTCTGTCAATTCTGGTGTCAAATATGTCTCCGATTCTTTCATCTTCCATGGCACTATCTTAATTCAGGCATCTTCTCCAAGTCTTCTCTGCGCCACAAGTCTCACCTGACCTGCACACTTCTTCCAGAATAACCATTCGAAAATTTAAATCTCCTTTCGTTAATCTTCATCTTCAAATCTCTTTACAATTCCTTAAAACCTAAAGGATAAAACCCAACCTCTTTACAATTTGTTTAAATCCTTTCCTCCTTAAACTACAGGCATGCATAATTTTAAATAAAACAAAAATCAAATTTAAAAAACGTATAACGTAGACTAAAAATAAAACAAAAATTTTTAAAAATGCATGTATCACCACCCGGCCCGTGCCTTCCTTTCCAGCATTATGTCTCACTTTTCCTCCAATGTGCCAAGGTCCTCTGTGCCTTTGTACCTTTGCCCTCACTCTTCCCTCCATCCATGTCTATCCCTCGATAATGTACTGTATGAGCTGCTAGATGACACCACACAGAAACCTTTTAAGGAAAGTAACTAAGGCTCTTGGGGGTTGATCTGTAGGGAAGGGCAACTCTGTTCCCGGATAGCTCATGGACCAGCAACCAGTTTAGGCAACAAATTGCTTCCGAGATAACCTGGGAGATTTCTGACCAATAGCTCCACGTTGAATGCCAGCAAACAGACCCAATCACACTCCCTCCCTTGGGAAATATCAATGAGAGGTGAGCATAAAAGCCACTAGACTCAGGCTATGTCCCTAGCAAGTATAAGCAGTTTTTCCAGCTCTCCATAAAAACAGCTCAGAATTCCGGGCTGACTTCTTCTGGGATGACTGGCTGACTCCATGTTATTTCTGCATCCCATTAATCTTTGCAAAAGGCTAGCATCGATGAGAGGAGTCTGTGCAAGTTTCTTCCCTGAGACTCTAAGGGCTCTGCCCAGAATGGTCTCATAGCTCACTGCATGTCTGTGACACCTGCTCGGGCCCTCCCAGGCAGAGGGAGCTCACCATACGCTCCTCTGTAACTATAATCCCCACATCCAGTATTCATGTCAGTCTCTCCCACAGCCTGTGAATTTCTGAAGGACAGGTAAGTATCTTACTCACTTTTTCGTACCTGGGGCTTAGCGAAGTGCCTGGCACTTAACACTCAATAAATGTTAAGTTAGTAACGTAATGTTGCCTGAACACAAATAACACTATTTAAAAATTCAGATAAAAGAAAATACATAACAAGAGGGCTAAATTAGAAATATGAAACCAAAGATCCAGGTTCTTTGCCTATGGTTTTTCCCTCATCTTTGCTGTATAGCTTAGAAGAACATTAACAACAAGCCCATTGCCATCGGGTCAATTCCAACTCATAGAGACCCTACAGGACAAAGTAGAACGGCTCCATTGGGTTTCCAAGGAGCAGGTGGTGGATTCGAATTGTCACTGTGCCACTAGAAAGTCATGTAAATTCTTTGTACTTCAGTGGGATTACTAAGACCTTCTGGGGAAACCAATCTCAAAACAGCTAAGCAAAAGCAGAAACTGATGGGCTCATGTGGCTGGAATAATTGACAGAAGTAGAGAAACCTCTGCAGGAACTGGGGTTTCTGGAAGGGGACCAGGGATTCTCCTCCATCTTCTCACCTCTGCTTCTCTCTGAGTGTTGGCCTCACTGTCTTCTATCACAGAAATGTCTTCTCCATGAGGTGGGAAATGTAGCCAAGGGCAGCCACTGTGCAAGCCCAGAAGAAGAGGAAAGCATCTCTCTCCCTCCGCCAATATAGAAATCTCAAGGAAGGACTCTAACGCCCCCGTTTGGGCTCCATGCCATCCATGAAATCGACTGCTGTTGCCAGGATGGTAGAATGCTATTGGAATTGGACTGGTCAGTCCTGGATCATAAGCCCATCCCTATGGCTGGATGCAGGGGGTGGCATGGGGGGCAGGGTCTATTTCCATAATATGCGGGGTGGGAATGTTTGCTGAATAGAAAAACAGTAACTGCCCCAGTCTTCCATAGGCGGCATCAACATAATTAATCTAATAGTCATTCTTTATGTTATAAAATTACTGCCTTTATAAGAGTACTTTTTTTTTATAAGATTACTTTAGATAATGAAAAAAAGCAATCATCATCTTCGTAGAGAGTGCTGTATATGCATAAAATTTATTATACTAACTACCTCATAGTTGGGCAGAATAAATACATGGTAGCTTAGATAATTACAAATGCGACAATAAATGCCAAGGAGTAATTCAGCTTAGTGAAACCTACTCTCTTGCTCTTGATTGAAAAAACAAAAATTGCAGAGAAGCATCTTTTTGTCATCATATAGCAGGCTAGCAACAGGAAACTCTTGGTTGGAACCCGAAGTGCAAATCATGACCCAGCTGGTCAAACTCAAGCTACCATAAGGCATCATCAAGGGAATAAAACACTTCCATAGCCATATTTTCCCCAGATTCTCTGACAAAACAGTGACTGGGAGGGGCTCTTAAAAGATTCCACCCACTCCCCCAGAGGAAAAAGGCATGACAACAGCTTGTGGGGGAGAACGGGGGTTGATGGAAAAGCAAGAATGGGGCTCATCATAGAAAAGTAAGAGGGCAGCACCCTCTTGACAGATTTAATTAAGAAAGTTCGAGTATGCAACGTTTGTTCCCTTGTTCCCTTCCAGCTTAGAGAAATGCAGACCCGTGTATGAGAGGGTGGGGCTGTGGAGGAAGGCTGGGGGGCGCCATCCCACTTAAATCACAGTTGGCCTCTCTGTATTCGTGCACGGCTCCTCGCTCAAGCGAAATGGGGAGTCATCGCAATCATGAACACCTAAGCTTGCAGTTTTTTTTATAATTTCAGCTGTGATGTTAGTATTTAAATCTCACATTTCTAATACTGATGCACTATTAGCATGTTGGAGCCCTGGTGGTGCAGTAGTTAAGAGCTCAGTTGCTAACCAAAAGGTTGGCAGTTTGAATCCACCAACTACTGCTCCTTGGAAACCCTATGGGGCAGTTCTACTCTGTCCTATAGGGTTGCTATGAATCATAACTGACTTGACGGCAACAGGTTTGGTTTTTATTAGCATGTTGATGATGTACAATGCTAGATTAAGAGTATTTACTCATTCTTTTCTAGAGAAACACGAAACAGACCTAGGTTTCAAATATGTGTTAACAATTTACTATGTACCAGGTAGTATTATGGGCACTAGGGATACACCAGATATCAAAGCAGACGAAAAACCCTGTCCTCATGGAGCTTATATTCTAGTTGGGAGAGTGAGACAGACAATAAACATAACAAATAAATACATACTATTGAGATGATGAGAATTGCTAGAGAGAAAAATAAATCAAGGAAGGGGGATGGTGGAGGCTGTAATGTATACAGGATCAGCCTCAGTATGGTCCAAGGCTGTACATTCTTGAGGATGATAACCACAGCAATTCTCTGGTTGCTAGTAACGACCACTCCCGCACAGTGCAGAAAAGGGGACAGATAAAGGGAGGGAAAGAGGGCACTGGTGGGTCAGTAGTAGAATTCTTGCCTTCCACGTGAGAGGCCCAGGTTCAATTTCCAGCCAATGCACCTCATACGCAGAAAGCCACCACTCGTCCGTCTTGTGTATTCCTTTGATGCTGAACAGGCTTCGGCAGAACTTCCAACCTAAAACAGACTAGGAAGAAAAGCCTGGAGATCCACTTTGGAAAATTAGCCAGTGAAAACCCTATGGATCACAACAGATCCGTAACCTATCAGGCGGATGACACAGGACCAGGGACAGTTTTGTTCCACCCTGAGTGGGAGCAGCTACAAACAAGAGGAGGAAAAGAGCAAGCCTGAGTAAACACAAGAGTAGGTCACCACTTTGCCACAGCTTGCCCATTTCCTATCTCAGTTTAGATATGTGTGCTCCAACCTGGGTGATGGTGCTGACAAAGCCTGCCTTCCATCTAGTGCATGGAATATTGTGTTGATGGGTGTCATGGCTGATCCAAGCATACATTTATCTTCATTTTGAAAGTTAAAAAGTTTACACTTTGATCTTTATGTTTCTTTCATCACACATTGATTGAGCATCTACTATGTGCCAAACTCTATTCTAGGCCCTGGAGACACGGCAGTGAGCAAGACACACAAAGTGTCTGTCCTCGTAGAGCTTAAGTTCTAATGGAGGAGATTAAAATTCAATACCAGAATGAACAGGGGGGATACTGACAAGAAGGAGACAAAACACCACTGCATAGTCCAGGCATGTGATAATCAAGTCCTGAACTTAGAATATCCTTAGACAAGCTGAATTGACTCCCTGACCATCCATAGTCACTTATGAAGCCTCTTCTATAAAGGTGTCATGGTAATAAACTGATATTAAAATCAAATTGTAGCTATTGGGCCTTTTTAAAACATTGAAAGAGCAGCTTCCTTTCTCTGGCCCACAGTTTGTTGTATGGACAAATATACACACACCCTTCCGTCTCCTAAGGCTTTCTATTTTTGAGGACTACAAAAGCGTTATTCCAAGTTGTATAAATGAGCATGTGTCTTGATTTCCAGAGTCCTCAGCAACTTATTATAGCATCACTGTTTTGTTAAAAAAAAAAAGTGGTAGTAAAATCAAACCAGTAGTAAAAATATAACAGTAGCATGTCCTTTTCAAATTAGACAGTGAAGCTAAAGAACTTATGGGATTTCTGTTGGGCAGGACATTTCCATAAGGAGAAGAAGGAGAGATACAAAAACACACATTTGGAGAAGAATCCACCCACACCTTTTACGTTCAAAGGAACCCTGTGCTGGGTAGATAGGAGGGACTAAGAAAATGAAAATTTGGATACATCACACTGTAACACCTTGGGGAAAGAAGCCTAACAGATATGAAACAGAGAAAGCTCCAAGACAGGGTATTAGAAGTGCTAAATGCTTTTTTGCACAGGTTCCCACCTCAGCCTTGCAGATTTCACCAAACACTTGTCTTCTAGTCAGAGTAGCTGGGGGAGTCAGTATGAATTGTAAAGCAGCCCAGGAGAAGTAGTTCCTGAGCACGTAAACACTAGTCCTTCTTATGTGGATAGCAAGGAACCAGCTGTACAACTTACACAGTGTGTGCCTCAGACCCAGACTTCGTGGATGCAATAAACTTTCTGTGTGCACCACAGTACAATCTAATGCAATGTTCTCTACAATGAATACGAGATTGCTGCAAAGACAATTCTGAAGGAGCTTCTGCATGCACCTAAACCACCAGGAGAGCTTGCCAGCTAGAATGACACGATTTCCAAGTACGTTTACAGCCTCTACTTGCAGCAGCCAGACAATTCAAAAATCCCATTTAGATCAATGGCAATGAAGCTTACTGGGATTGTTGATAGGAGAGCTTTTATAAATTGGACTTTAAGTAGGGACTCCCTGAAAAGAAACACGACAACAACACTGCCATATTGCTTTCCCTTAAAACTTTAGATACCTTGGTTGGGATGTGGTCTCCCCTAAGACAAAGCCCACATAGGTCAGCTCCTTTTTTGTTTTGTGTGTATTTACATGATCGTGTGTGTGTGTGTGTGTGTGTGTGTGTGTGCTTTCAAAAACAATAACTGCAGCAAAACAAACAAACTGGTGGGGAGTTTGTTTTCCCTTCATTGCCCTTGGTAGCAACAGAACATCTGGAGAAAATACTTGGACAGAAACTGTTTTTTTCTAAATTGCACTAGATATCTGATGCCAATACCTAATGAAATGAGTACCTGGTAGTTATGGAAGATGTCTTCGGGATCTGGTCAATCGAAGGGCAAATTGTAAATGTACAGCTTTCTGGTTGGGGTATTTTGAAATCTTGTCACAGAAAAGATCGAATATTTTCAGGGCACCTTTCCTCAGTACCCGAAACCAGACAGAACCCAAGGAAGTGAAATTTAGAGACCTCTGTCCATTAGCCCAACTAGAATTCTGAGCACTGTATTATAGCAAATGCCCTATTTCGCTGTTCAAGTATTGCTAGGGAACCTCAGTTATTGCCCCTGATCCCCACTTTCTCCACAAGAGCCTTTCCTTCCAGTAAGTGTTTTTCTGCTTTAAAGTACCCTAAGAAAATATCAGAAATTGAACTGGGCTGAGGAGAGGGAGGAGAGAAAGAATTTAGTAGCCAGAATGCATGCTGCATTTGAGCCATTGCTAAGTTCTTGGACCACCTGGCAAGCTGTTCCTTTGCAAGCAGTAAGCAATTTGCAGAGAAAATCTCTTCCTTTGATTTTCCCTGACCAAGATCCCCAAACTTTTTTCCAGTGGCAAAAAGATCTCCGTGGCTATTGAGCTACTACAACTGTCTCATCAACTGACATCTCACCTTCCCCCCAAAAAGCAAGACTTGAAAATAACAAGGCATCCTGAGACACTCAGAAAGACAGCCATCTCTCCGTTGAAAGGTAGCAGTGACTGTAATTAACAGAGAAGCAGTTGTGGAACTTCTAGGGCTGTATTTAAAGGGCCCTGCAGGTGTGACTGGGGCGATGTAGTAAAATAATGATGGCAGCGGAAAATAGAGCAAGAGAAATTAAACAGATTTACTTACAGTCCTCGGAGCCGCAGCCAGATTTTCTCGATCTGTTCCGGTTGCAGGTATTTCAAAGAGTTGCTCTCAAATTCTTCAATCTCCTTGGTTGGTGACTCCATAGCTGCAGGTTATCACTGGGGGTGAGGCGGAAAGAGTTTGGGCTGTCCCCTCCCCGCCTGCTGCCAGTCGGCCCGCGATCTCCAGCCCGGCCGGCGCGGCGCCCTCGCCTTGCGCTCCCCCTTCGGCGCCCCCAAGCCCAGACTTAGAGCGGGCTCAGATCGTGGGCGACGCCGGCTCCAGGTGCGCTCCGGGGACAGCTGCGGGCACCAGCCATGGCCCCAGGCTAATGCCCAGGGAGAGAGCTTGTACTCCTGCCCAAGGCGAAGGCACCTCGATCTATTCTGATTCTTTTATGGCAAAGCCAAGGAACTATCGGTGTGTAAGCTGAAGGATTGGGAGGAGAAAGGGAGAACTGGGTGGGGAGGAGGGTAGGCGAGGAGGGCAAAAGTGAGAAGGGGAGCGGAATGAGGGGTAGAGCCCAGGGGGCGGGTGGTCGGGGCCCGGAGGCCGCGCTCCGCCCCCCGGCTCCTAGCTCTCCGGCGCCCAGCGGCTCCCCCGCGCCCCTCTGCCCCTGCCTTGCTGCCGGCGCGCCGCTTCTCTGTTTTCTTTCACTTACCTGCAGCTCTGCTGACAAGCGAGAAAAGTGACAACTGAGAGAAAAGTCGTCTGTCAGCGCGCGAGCCTGGCGTCTGGTCTCGCACCCGCGGGCGCGGAAGCAGGGAGGGCGCCAGGCCCCGCCGGCCGCCCGGCACAGGCTCGTCACCTCCAAATCCGCAGACCCGACCACCGTCTCCTGCGAGGGCAGCCTGCGGCTTCGGGGGCCGCGGCCAAGCTGGACCCCCAGCCGAGTGCTCCTATGGCTCCTGGACCCCGCACCAAAGAGATAACTCGGGCGCCACGCACGAAAATCCGAGGGAAGGGGACTCCGTATCCCCCTCGAGGGCTGGTGGGACAACCGCCAGGGGCGAGGTTCCGCGGAGTGTCTACTTGGAGCTTTTATTTACAGGGCTCACTTACATGCCCGCGAGAGCCGGGTCCATTTTGAAATATTAAAGCAATTGACAGGAAGTAAAGTTGTCACATCACACTTAGAAAATCCCGATCTCTTTTCTTACTAATGGGAGTTTTCGTTTCTCAATCTCTCTCTCTCTCACACACACACACACACACCATGGTGCAAAAAAAGAAGGAAAAAAAACTGTGAGGAAGTAGGAGTTTCTGCTGATTAAGGCCACATACTCCTCAAGGGGTCCCTGCTGGGTGAGTCCTTAGAGGGTGGCTGGGGGGTGGATGCTAATCCTGACAAAGAGTTTCAGCTTCACGAAGCTGCAGCTCACTTCAGTGTCCCCTAAGGTCAATGACAATGTCAATAATGTAGGATGTTCTGAAAGAGTGGGACCAGGCATACTGGAGGGGAAGACTTAGGAGAGGGACCAAAGACAAAAAGAAAAAAAAAAAAAAATCAGGCTCAAGTGGATTGCTGCCTTGGCATCACAAAGCTGGTGTTCAAACTCCTAGATGAAGCCACCACCACTCTTCCCCGAGGCCATTTCACACCTGACACTCAGGGTTCCTGAGATTCAGGCTGTGGCGTGCCCTATAACAGCGTTTTCTTCAGTCATATTCAGTATCCCTTTTCTATCCATCAGATAACTGCCTGCTTTTCAAAAGTAAGACAAACTTAAAGGTGAGGACTATCCTTTTTCTTTGCTCAGGTAAAGATCCATTCATCTGACCTTGACAAAGTAACGAAATGATGGCATCTGAATCCTACATGTCCACCCATTTGGCATGCACTTTTCAGAAATTAGCGGTGAGCATGCTGAGGATGGCATGACCGGCCCCATGCATGCTGGTGGGGAAGGGACCTGGCTCAAAGTGAAACGACAGACCTGTTTGAGCCAAAAAGACTTGTCCACTCACCTGCCACAGAAGCTGAAATGACCTCAAAAAGTCAGTCCTTAAAGGTTTTATGGAAGGATATACTTGAGTTAAGGCATTACAGAGCCTGGGTGGTGCAAGCGGTTTGTGATCAGCTGCTAACCTAACGGTTGGCAGTTCAAACCCACCAGCAACTCCACCGAAGAAAGGCCTGGTGATCTGCTTCCACAAAGATTATAACCGAGAAAACCCTATGGAGCAGTTCTACTCTGTAACACATGGGGTTGCCATGAGTCCGGGGCCAACTGCTCCACAGCAGCTAACAACAGGAAGTCATTATTACCAGTCAGAGTTAACATCCAGCAGCCAGCATATATTAGCATGGAACTCATTTATCTGCATAAAGCCAATTACCCACCCAATGTGACCAAGCAGGGAACCGTGACCTGCGGGAATGGGATGCCAGAAGAAGACATTATTTTAGCTACTTGTTTTGGGGATGAAAGACAGAAGCATGGTGCCCATAACGGGGTTTTTCCATCAGGTTGTACGCTAGGCAGACTGCTGTCAGAATAAAGAAGTGCAGTAATGATAAAAACAGCAAACCTGTATTAGAAACTTTCCATGGTCCAGGCACTGTTCTGAGAGTTCTAAGCTTATGTAATACAACAACTCCATGAGGTAGGTACTATTATTATCATTCCCATTTTACAATAAGAAAACTGAGGCACCAGGAGGTTGTTACATAGACCTACCAGGAAAAGAACTGAACTGGAGAAAGTTGGAGTTAGAGTTATGGCTCACTAACTTACCCTAGACAAATCTGTCCACTCTCACATGGTCCCATTTTTCACAGCCACAAAGTAAAGGATTTAGGCAAAAAGACTTCTTACATCCCTTCCACCTGCAGGGTTCTATGAGGTCATCTAGAGAGACTTGAGGAAAGGAGCTGCTGAAAAGAGAGATGACTATTGCTGAATACATACTTTAACTACGTCATGGTTTCTTCAAGGGCTGGCCTGGGATGAAACAAGAGAACAATAAAGGATGAAGGATAAAAGATGAAATTCATCTCCTGGCCCCACACTATGCCTATGACTTTTTTCTAGTGTTAGTGGGATTTTGATTAAGTCAGAGAAAAAGCAAATTTTGGAAGAAAAAAGAACAGTCTTCCACTGCAATTAAGCAAATCGGAGAGGACAAAAATATTCTTTAAAATGGTTCTGAAACAGGACTTTGTTTCATTTTGGTGAAATTAAAAAATCAAGCATATATTAGAAAGTTGACAGAAACATAACTTTGCAGTATGTTAGAGTCATAATAATCTTTGGAGCTGAAAGGGGCCTTAAAGATAATCTAGGTTAGAGGTTTTCAAATTTTTTAAGCAACAGAATAATTTATTTCAAATAAAGTCTTACTAAAAAAATTCCAATGCCTACATTCACTTAAAAAAAAAAAAAAGAATAAAAGTAGAACTGCTCTGGTTGAATGGGGAAGGGAGATAGTTCTTAAGGATCTCAAGAACAGACCCCAGTCTCTGCCTCCCCTTCACCCTATCTCAAGTGCCCAATCACCCAACTACACAGATAAAAAAAGCTGAGGTCAAAGTCCCAGGAAATAACTTAGAAATTCTTGTTCTTAATCCAGGGTTCTTTCTAAATCACATTAGAAAATAAATTGGTCTCCTCCCTATCAATGAAATATTATTATTTTTAGATGCACATGTTATTATGTCACCCAGGTTTTGTTCTCTCTTTATCACAGACACGGTATACTTCATAGTTGCAGCAACCTTACAAGCCGTGAATTCTAGTGGCATTCTGCTGAAAGCCAAGCAAAACAGACTCAGGCTGACCCAGAAACAAAAGGCCTAAGAAAGCACAAAGCCACTTACAACTTTGTTTGGGAGGTTAATTTCTATTGTGACTTTCTAACTCAGCTTTTTTAATAAGACCCTAGAAAATCTCACATGGTCAAATATAACTAAATATACACAGACACATACATGTACATGCATAAATATGTATACCTACACACACGTACGGAAACCCTGGTGGCGTAGTGGTTAAAAGTTACAGCTGCTAACCAAAGGTCAGCAGTTTGAATCCATCAGGCACTCTTTGGAAACCCTATGGGGCAGTTCTACTCTGTCCTGAAGGGTCTCTATGAGTCGGAATTGACTCAACAGCAATGGGTTGGGTTTGGTTTTTAGTTTGGTACACACACACACACACATACAAACACAGATACATACACATATAACTGCTAATTAAAAATATTCCCCTAAATGTAGATAAAATAACTTAGCCTAAATACTAGCAAACGTCTGCACCATCAACCTTAAAACAAAAACCATTGCTGCAGAGTCAATTCTAACTCATAGGGACCCTATAGGACAGAGTAGAACGGCCCCATAAGGTTTCCAAGTCTGAAATCTTTACAGAAGCAGATGGTCACATCTTTCTCCCATGGACTTGAAAGTGGGTTTGAACTGCCAGTCTTTCAGGTCACAGCCGAGCGCTTTAACCACCATGTCACCACGGCTGCTTATCATCAACATTAAGTATCACAAAAGAAAGAAAGTGAGTTCTCTGTCCCTGGCAAAGTTCAAGGAGAAGCTTGATGACATTCTGACAAGGGAGCGAGAACCAGGCTTTGCAAAGATTGGAATGATCCCTCAGGTCCCTTTTATCCCTAAGATTTCATGATTCAATATTAATCACAACAACCACACCACTACCTCTACCAGTTAATGGGAACTACCTGGTGCGAGACACCACACTAAGCGCTCACAGGCTGATTCCTCAACAAAACACTTAAGAATAGTTTTATTATCCCCATGGTGCAGCAGTTAAGTACTCAAGTGCTAACAGAAAGGCTGGCAGTTCAAACCGAACCAGAGGCTCCATGGGAGGAAGACCTGGCGATCTGCTTCCATAAAGATTACAGTCAAGAAAACCCTATTGGGCAGTTCTGCTCTGTCACACAGAGTCCCTATGAGTTGGAATCCACTTGACAGCACCCAACAACAACAACAACATTTACAAATAAAGACAGAAGAGGCTCCCAAAGGTCAGATAACTTTTGCAAAGAAATAAGTGGCAGAGCCAGGTTTTGCACTCAGAGCACATTGCAAAGTTCGTGTTTTTTTTCCCCTTGCCATACCACCTTCCTGCAGACATATAAAAAGACTACAAATTAAAATGCTGTAATGGGGTGGGGGTTGTGGTGAGGGACTGCAGGAGCACAGATGAAGGGGTCACTAATACTATGGAGTACTTAAGAAGACTACATAGTAGAGGTGACATTTGAACTGAATCTTGAAGGTGGATAAGTATGAGCTGCTTACATGGGAGGTGTGTGGAGGCAGATCATACCAGATCATACCAGAAACAGGGCACTGCATGAAAAGAGGCACAGAAGCATGAGGGGGGTGGGGTGCCCAGCCATCTTTTTTTTTTTTGTAACTAAGGCCTGTGACTCAGAAGAGCAGGAGAAAATGTTGGAAGGGTCAGCCAGACCCTTGTGGTCATGGGGAAATCTTGGGCTCTGTCCTACAGATTATGGGGAGTGTCATGGATTGAATTGCGTCCCCCAAAAATATGTGTCAACTTGGCTAGGCCATGATTCCCAGTATGGTGTAATTGTCTACCATTATGTCATCTGATATGATTTACCTATGTCTTGTAAATCCTACCTCTGTGATGTTAATGAGGCAGGATTCGATCTACAAGATGACGTTGTGTCTTAAATCAATCTATTTTTTTTTTTTGCTTTAAAGAACAGAAGTTTATTTTCTCACACTTCTGGAGGTTAAAAGTCCAAATCAGCGTCTTAGCCATGTTAATTCCTTCCTTGTTGGTGGCACCAGGCAAAACTTGGTTCCTTGGCTTGTAGACAGTCCTCACATGCATCTTCCCCCGTTTGTGTGTATGAGAGAAGAAAGCAGAGAGACATGGGGACCTCATACCACCAAGAAACAAGAGCCAGGAGAACAGCATGTCCTTTGGACCCCAGGTCGCTGCACTGAGCACCTCCTCTACCAGGTAAGACTGATGACAAGGACCTCCCTCCAGAGCCGACAGAAACAGAAAACCTTCCCCTGGAGTGGCACACTGAATTCAGACTTCTAGCCTCCTAAACTGTGAGAGAATAAATTTCTGTTAAAGCCATCCATTTGTGGTATTTCTGTTATAGCAATGCTAGACGACTAAGACAGGGAGCCACAGGCAGTTCTGACCAAGGGAAGGCATGGTCACATGTGGAGGGTACCTGCTGCACTGAACATGTTGTATGCTTCACACACTGAGGCCGTCTTTCCTGAAGCCTGCCATGGGGCCACGCAACAACCATGGGGCAAATGATAACCACGGCTCCATATGAGGAGTCCAGCTACCAAATGCAAACAAGCTCCATAGCTTACAAAGAAAGAAGAGTAGGACAAAGAAGAAAGACAACAAAAGAAAAAGCAAAACACTGTCTCCTCTGAGATTTCATCCAACAGCTTCAAGATTCTGATTGCTTGCTTTGACCTTCATGAAGCCAGCTTCTACCCTTGATCTAATTTACAACTTGGCAGTGGCATCATCAACAGTCTGTTAAGGGGGAAATTCTAGAGAAGCACGCAGGGCATCGGAAGTAGCACCATTGGGCATAGCAGCCTCTCTCTCCCGCCCACACCAGATGTGAGATGCTCCCAGAATGCACTATCAACAGAAGCTCTTCTCTCCCACTGGCTTCCCTTTCAGGCAAGGGGTCTTTTTGGTGACACTGCCACACTGCTGTTCCCTATAACATCTTCTCCATTTGCTTTTATGATCTGTAAACATTTGGAACAGGAAAAGGAAATGACTTGGAGTGGCGCTGATTTGCTGTGTGATCTGGGATAAGGAAGTTCTCTTCTTTGGCCATGACTGGGTTGGGCTCAGTAATCTCTAGGTCACTTTCCAGCTCTTATATATCATGATTTGAAGCCCACGGTCTGGTCTTGGCTAACCAAGCTTTTCATAGACCAAAAAAAGTTACGAGAAAATCTGAGTCTGACTCACAGGCTAGATTTGACTATAATAGACATAACCTAGGTTGCTCAATCAGGTTGTTGGGTATGTTGGCCTCCACCCCATACCTTTGAACAAAGTGACTGGTCTAAAAAGGGATACATGACTTAAGCAGATCCAATCACGGTCCTTTCTGGGAGACTTGATATGGTCACTGGGGGAGTCTATTCTCTTTTCTTTGAGATAACAGGCTATGAGACTTGGGTAAACCTGGCCCTGAGGTTATCTTTCCCAACATGTGGATAACGCCTAACAGAAAATGCTGCCACCATAGAGAAAAGCAGAGAGAAGAACTAGAAAGAGAACTAATGAGAATCTTTTGAGCACCTTGATCCTGATACGCCTGAAGCCAAGATACCCAAGGAATTTCAGGCTATATGAATGAAATAAATGCCCCTCTCTTTTTTTTTTTTTTAATTTAAGCTAGTTTGAGTTAAATTTCTATCACTGACAACTAAAAGAATTCTAATTAATGTAACCCCTCCCTTAAAGGAATATTTAAGAACTTAATAAAACAGTTTATGAATACTGCCTTGCACATTGGAGGATCTCATTAAAGAGCAGTTCCTCCTCCACCCTCTAAATTCGTCTTCTAGAGGCCTCACTCACCATCACTGCCTCCCATCCATCTGATAGGACATGAGGGGAATAGAACTGGAAGACAATACAAGAAGCTTGGATTGGACATAGCACCCAAGGTAGACATGCTATTGTTGTTAGCTGGTGCAGAATCGGCCCCAGACTGATGGGAACCCCATGCGTAACAGAACAAAATGCTGTGCCATCCCCATGGTCATTTGTGGATCAGATCATTGTGATCCATCGGGTTTTCATCAGCTGATTTTCAGAAGCAGACCAACAAGCCTTTCTTCCTAGTCCATCTTAGTCTGGAAGGTCTGCTAAAACCTGTTCAACATCATAGCAACACGCAAACCTCCACTTGCATAGAGGTACACTGGCCAGTAACCAAAACGAAGTCACTTGCATGGATGGCAGGAATTCTACCACTGAACCACCACTGTCCCCACAAGGTACACTTTATTATCTTGATAAATACATAACATCAATTTTTTTTACAATAACTTTGATAATGACGTATCAAAGTATTGCCATATTACACACATTTGTTCTTATTGTTGTTAGGTGCCCTTGTGTCAGTTCCGACTCATAACGATGCTATGTACAACAGAAACACTGCCCAGTCCTGTGCCATCCTCATAATTGTTGTTGTGCTTGAACGCATCATTGCAGCCACTGTGTCAATCCATCTCCTTGAAGGTCTCCCTCTCTTTTGCTGACCTTCTACTTTATCAACCATGATGTCCTTCTCCAAGGACGGTTCCTCCTGATAACATACCCAAAGTACCTTAGATGAAGTCTCACCATCCTTGCTTCTAAGGAGCATTCTGACTGTACTTCTCACAAGACAGATTTGTTCTTTCTTCTGGCAGTCCATGGTATATTCGAATTCTTCACCAACACCATATCTCAAAGCATCAATTTTTTTTTCGGTATTTCTTATTCATTGTCCAGCTTTTGTGTGCATTGAGGTGAATGAAAATATCCTGGCTTGGTTCAGGTGCACCTTAATCCTCAAACTGACATCTTTGTTTTCTAACACTTTGAGAGGTCTTTTGCAGAAGATTTGCCCAATGCAATACATGCTTGATTTCTTGACTGCTGTTCCCAAGGGCATCAATTACGGATCCAAGTAAAATGAAATCCTTGACAGCTTTAATCTTTTCTTCTTTTATCGTGATGTTGCTTATTGGTCCATATCATGGATTGAATTGTATCCTCCAAAAATATGTCAACTTGCCTGGGCCATGATTCCCAGTATTGTGTGATGGTTGTACCATTTTGTCATCTGATGCGACATCCTTATGTGTTGTAAATCCTGCCTCCATGATTTTGATGAGGTGGGATTAGCAGCAGTTATGTTAATAAGGCAGAGCTCAATCTACAAGTTATGTCTTATCCAATCTCTTTTGAGATAAAAAATAGAGAAGTGAGCAGAGAAACAGGGGTCCTCATATCACCAAGAAAGTAGTATCAGGAGAAGAGCTCATCCTTTGGACCTGGGGGTCCCTGCACTAAGAAGCTTCCAGTCCAGGGCAAGACTGATGACCAGGACCTTCCTCCAGAGGCAACAAAGAGGAAAGCCTTCCCCTGGAATTGACACCCTGAATTTGGACTTCCAGCCTAGTAGACTGTGAGAGAATAAACTTCTGTTTGTTGAAGCCATCAACTTGTAGTATTTCTGCTATAGAAGCACTAGATAACTAAGGCAGTCCAGTTGTGAGGGGTTTTGTTTTCTTGATATTGACGTATAATCTATACTGAAGGTTGTAGTCTCTGATCTTCATCAGTAAGTACTTCAAGTTCTCTTCACTTTCAGCAAGCAAGGCTGTGTCATCTGCATACAGCAGGTTGTTAATGAGTCTTCCTCCAATTCTGCTGCTAGGTTCTTCATATAATCCTGATTCTAAGGTTATTTGCTCAGCATACAGTTTGAATAAGTATGGTGAAATGGTGAAAGAATACAACCCTGATGCACGCCTTTCCTGATTTTAAACAAAATAGTATCCCCTTCTTCTGTTCAAATGACTGCATCTTGCTCTATGTACAGGTTCCACATGAGCACAATTAAGTGTCCTAGAATTCCCATTCTTTGCAATGTTATCTATAATTTGTTATGATCCATGCAGTTGAATTCCTTTGAATAGTCAATAAAACACAGGTAAACATCTTTCTATTAGTCTCTGCTTTTAGCCAAGATCTGTCTGACCTCAGCAATGATATTCTCAATGAATGTCCCCTTCTGAATCCAGCTTGAATTTCTGGTAGTTCCCTGTCGATATACTACTGCAACCATTTTCGAGCTATCTTCAGCAAAACTTTACTTGTGTGTGGTATTAATGATATTGTTCAATAATGTCCGCATTCTGCTGGATCACCCTTCTTTGAAATGGGCACAAATATGGATGTCTTCCAGTCAGTTGGCCAAGTAGCTGTCTTGCAAATTTCTTGGCATGGATGAGTGCGCACTTCCAGCGTTGCATCTGTTTGTTGAAACATCTCAATCAGTATTCCATCAATTCCTGGAGCCTTCTTTTCTGCCAATGCCTTCAGTGCAGCTTGGACTTCTTCCTTCAGTACCATCAGTTCTTGATCATATATTACCTCCTGAGATGGTTGAACATCAACCAATTCTTTTGGTTCAGTGACTGTGTGTATTCCTCCCGTCTTCTTTTGATGCTTCCTGCATCGTTCAATATTTTGCCCATAGAATCTTTCAGTTTGGCAACTCAAGGCTTGAATTTTTTTCTTCAGTTCTTTCAGCTTGAGAAATGCAGAAAATATTCTTCTCTTTTGGTTTTCTAACTCCATCTCTTTGCACATTTCATTATAATACTTTTCTTCTCATGCTGCCCTTTGAAACCTTCTGTTCAGCCCTTTTACTTCATTTCTTCCATTCACGTTAGCTAGTCTACAGAGCAAGTTTCAGAATCTCTTTCGACATCCATTTCTTTCTTTCTTGTCTTTTAAATGACCTCTTGCTTTCTTCATGAATGATGTCCTTGATGTCATTCCACAACTCTCATCTGGTCTTCGGTCATTAGTGTTCAATGTGTCAAATCTATTGTTGAGATGGTTTTTAAATTCAGGTGGGATATACTCAAGGTCATACTTTGGCTCTTGTGGACTTGTTCTAAGTTTCTTTGGCTTCAACTTGAACTTGCATAGGAGCAATTGGTGATTTATTCCACGGTCGGCCCCTGGCCTTGTTCTGACTGGTTATGCTGAGCTTCTCCATTATCTCTTTCCACAGATGTAGTTGATTTGATTCCTGTGTATTCCATTCCAAGATTCACATGTATAGTCGCCATTTATGTTGTTGAAAAAAGATATTTCCAATGAACAGGTCGTTGGTCTTGCAAAATTCTGTCATGTGATCTCCAGTGTCTTTTCTATCACCAAGGCCATATTTTTCCAACTACTAATCCTTCTTTTTTGTTTCCATCTCTCACATTCCAATCACCGGTAATTATCAATGCATCTTGACTGCATGTCTGATCAATTTCAGACTGCAGAAGTTGGTAGTAAAAATTTTCATTTTCTTCATCTTTGGCATTAGTGGTTGGTACATTAATTTGAATAATAGTCATATCAGCTGGTCTTCCTTGTAGGGATATGGATATTATCCTATCACTAACAGTGTCGTACTTCAGGATAGATCTTGAAATGTTCTTTTTACAATTAAAGTGACACTGTTCCTCTTCAATTTGTCATTCCCAGCATAGTAGATGGTATGATTGTCTGCTTCAAAATGCCCAATACCAGTGCATTTCAGTTCACTAATGCTTAGGATATCAATCTTTTTGCATTTCATTTCATTTTTGACAACTCACAATTTTCCCAGATTCACACTTCAGTGGTTTCTTCTCACTTTGAGTCTTGCCACTTCAGCAAATGAAGGTCCCAAAGCTTTACTCCATCCACGTCATTAAGGTCTACTTTGAGGAGGTAGATCTTCCGCAGTCGTATTTTGAGTGCCTTCCAACCCAAGAGGCTCATCTTCCAGCACTATATCAGACAACGTTATGCTGCTATTCATTAAGTTTTCACTGGTCAGTTTTTTAAGAAGTTGATCGCCAGGTTCTACTTCCTGGTCTGTATTAGCCTGGAAGCTGTCCTGAAACCTGTCCACCATGGGTGACACTGCTGGTATTTCAAATACCGGTGAAATACCGGTTCCAGCATCACAGCAACATGCAAGCCACCACAGTATGACAAACCAACAAACAAGCGGTGGATTATACACATTAGGCTGTCAAACCATGGCTAATGTTTTATCATTCCCATTTAGGAAATGAGGTGGCTAACAGCTTAGAGGTCATCGGCTTCCCTCAGATTGGTTTACCCTCCAGTCAGTGACAGGGCAGGATGACAGTTGAGGCTTCCTCACTTCTGGCCCCTGTGGCCACTTTGCCTCTCGGAACATACTGCCAACCCAGCAGAATTAACTTGGCTGTACTAACAAAATTGGAAATTTTGTTCATACAAAACTGCTGATGCTACAGTCAGCCAAATTTTGACCCAAATGCACATAAATCAGTGGGTTGTTTCTCCTATCACTGCAAAACAAATTTGAATACGGGAAACTTTAGAGCTGAAAGGGATCTGAGCAATCCCCTAACCCAAGCTCCTAATTATACTGATAAGGAAGGAGTGGCCTGAGCAAGTAAGGTAACTGTGCACAAGGCCCAGCACTGCTGGTGGCAGAGCTGGGACCAGAAGCCATGTGCCTGGACTCCCAGCTCAGTGCTCCATCGTCTGTAAACTTTCTTCCCGGAGCCTCAAACATAACTGCTGCTTCCATGCAAGGATTTGGTTCAATGGTTAGTTCACAGGTATGGAGGGAAATTCTCACTAAAAGAGAAGCCATTGGCAAAGGCTTCCTGAAGGAAGGGGGTCTCCTGGAGAGTGGGTAGAACTATAAAAGGGAGACTCCAAGAAAATGGAAATGTGTGTGGTGGCTCAGGTAATAACTAAGAACCTGTGTGGCAGATGCAAGGAGGTCAAGAAGGAGACAATGGGAGAAAGGTTGGATTTGCTGATGGAGGTGGTCCTGGAATACCACACTAAAGCTTAGGTTTTTAATGCTCTTCCCAGTGGGGAATCATAAAACTTGTTGAGCAGATATGTAGTAGATGCAAAGTGGAACTGTGACTTAACCAATGCAATTTTCAAAGAGGATAAAAAGTTTTCCTAAAAAACTGTTTCTGAACTGCCACCAGACATGAAGATTTGTACATTCTTGAAACTATATCAGTGGGTTAGGGGGGTGCTGAACATGCTGAAAACTCTTAGATTCATTCTTCATTTATTTATTCATTCCTTCTGAAAACATTTGCTGAGTGCTTACTATGTGCCAGGCACTCTGTGATACTAGGTATGCAGAGGTTAATAAAAATACTCTAAGCCCTGCAGCATGGATAGTCAGTCTAGTTGATAAAATAGATATTAAACAGATTAAAAGCAACAAATACATCATTTTAAATTGCGAAAACAGAGTGTGTAGTACAGAGAACAAAGGTGGGGGGCCTGTTTACGAATAGGGTGGTTTTTCAACTATCTACTTCTGTGTAACTTTGGACGTGTTGTCAGGAGGGATCAGTCCCTAGAGGACATCATGCTTGGTAAAATACAGGGTCAGCAGAAAAGAGGAAGACCCTCGGCGAGATGGATTGACACAGTGGCTCCAAGAATGGACTCAAGCTTAACAACGATTGTGAGCACGACGCAGGACTGGACAGTGTTTCATTCTGTGGTACATAGGGTCCCTATGAGTCAGAACTGACTCGACAGCACCTAACAACAACATTGCTGTGTAACGAACCATTCCTAAATTTAGTGGCTTAAAACAACACCAACCATTTTCTTTCACTCATCATCTGTGTGGTTGATTAGGCACCTCTTCTACTGGTCTGGTTTTGGGTGTTTCACGAAGCTATAGTCAGATGGCGCCTGGGGCTAGAATATCCAATATGGTTTCACTCACATGTCTGGTGCTTTGGCAGAGACAACTGTAAGGCTGGGACCTCTCTCTCTCCACATGGCCTCTCTACATGGTCTCTCCACATGGCTAGCTAGGACTTCTTTACATGGCAGCTACATTGCCAGATCAAGTGTTCCAAGAGGGAGGAGGCGGAAGCTTCACTTTCACTATGTTTAACTGGTTTGTAACCACAGTCGCAGGCCTACCTCTGATTCAAGGGAGGAGAAATACACTCCTTGATAGAGGGAGTGACACAGATTGTGCAGCCATCATTAATTCACCCATGTGGTCAGGGATGGCCTCCGTAAGAAAGTGACATCTGAGCCAAGACCCAAAGGAGAAGGAATCAACTGGTAACAAGTAGGGGGAAAAATTTTCTGCCAAGAGGCAACAGCACGTCCAAAGATTCAGCCATTGAAAATCCTATGGAGCTCAGTTCTACTCCGACACACATGGAGTAGCCACTAGAACCAATTCGATGGCAACTGGTTTTTCTTTTCATTTAAAGTTCAGTGGGGAATCACTCTGGAGTTTCAAGAGATTTATGTTTGTAAAAGATTAAGCTGGTTGCTATGTGAAGAATCATTGAAAAGGAGCACCAATGTCCCCTGGCTGAATTAGAGACGCTGAATGATCTCAAGAAGTGACCTGAAGTGAGAAAGAGACCCTAGACCCATGAGCTCCAGCATCCAAAATTCACAGTGATGATATTGAGCAAATTCATCAGTGATGATGAACTAATTTTTCTATTGGTAGTGTTTTTAAGGGAGCCACTAGACTGTACTCTCACAGAGACAATGAATGTCTTGTTCATCACTGTCTTAACAGATCAGCAGACCAACTGACAGACTGATGGATTTCACTGGGTTTCTTGGAGAAGGACTATGAAGTTTATTTAATTTATGTTCCAAGGCTGGTGATTCCGCCATATAAACTATATTCAAAAAGCACACCTGAGATGTGGAAACAAACGAATTTAAACTAAACCAGAAGCTAATGTGAGGTTATTCAGGGAAAGGCTGTAAGACAGTCCCAGTGTTACCTTTCAATGCATAAAAGGGTTAACTTCCAAGTATCCCACTTTGCCTCATCCCTGAACCATTCAAATAAGTGAAATCTTACTTTTTGTGTGATTCAGCACTCGAGGGGAATGAGGAGTATTAACTTCTTCAGACAGTATTTTCAAAATTGTCTTTGGGGACATTTAAATGGTCCATTCTAGTCCCTGTGCTTCTCAGAAGTGAAACTATTTTTAAAACCCAGAAGAATAAAAGAACAAAGTCTCCACAAATGCCATGCATCAACATGCCTTTCACAGACCACTGCTAATAAAAAAGACCCTGAAGGCACCTTGATTGGGGGCCCATAATCCTTCACACATATAGACTGACAGACCCATCAAAAGTAGATAGATATGGGTTTATATTTCTGCTTTTGAGAGACCAAGAGACCCCTAAAGCAGGCAGCGGGACTTGATTGATGGAGAGGGATGGAAATTTATGGACACATTATAAAAGTGATTAGCGTGCAAAGCAGATCTCACAAGAGACCCTCGAACTGCTTCTGTGTGGCCAGTACCACCATGAAACCAGCAGACTCTCACACGTACAGTTATGTGGCTGCCCCCACTGCCTTGGCTAACTGTAAATGAAAATTTTCATCCTCAATGAGACACAGGAAGCACATAAGACTTTTCACCAAAGCACTGAAGTTCAAAAAGAGTGCTGAATCCTTGGAAACAACTTCGATCAAGTAAATTAAGATAAACTGCTAGGAGTTGTTCTGCTTTCACTATGCGCAAACCAAACAGAGCCTTCCGAATCAATCAGCCTCTTAATAAGAAAGATTTCATGTCATACTTCCCCTCCTCCACCCAGGCACACACAAACAATCAGTCCCACCTCCACCCCACCAGAAACCCTAGTGGCATAGTTATTAAGAGCTCTGTCTGCTAACTAAAAAGTCGGCAGTTTGAATCCACCAGGCGCTCCTTGGAAACTCTACGGGGCAGTTCTATTCTGTCCTATAAAGTCGCTGTAGGGTTTGGTTTTTTGTTCCACCCCATCTACCCATATAACCTAGCAGAAGTACCCTCTTCATCCTGAGCAGAAATCAATTTTGCTGGCCATGGAGACTCCATTTTTAAATTATTATTGTAATAATTTCCTATGTACTCTTGTAATATATGTGAGTAAACCCATCAGAGACCAGCCATTTCTGCCAGAGGAATGCTAAGCCATTCCTAAGGACGCTACTCCTGCCCAGGACTTCTCACCACTTGCTTACTCATTTATTCAGGTATTCATCTGTCTCAACTACATGCTGGAACCAGCTGGTCAGAGAGGAAATTTAAGGCATGACCTTTCTAAACACCTCCGCCTTCCATAGCAAAATCAAACCCGGTTAAGGATTTATTGACAGAGGGCTGGTCATTTACTACTGGTGACCTCAGGAGCTTTATCTGATAACTATGGCTTTTAAAGCAACATTCTCATCAAAATGAAAATGTGTTTATGTCAGAATATTGGCAGGGAGACTTACATCATTCAGTTTGATTATAAATTTGATTTGAATTTCAGTAATAGCCTACCTTCCACCATTATTATTATCTAGCCCTAGAAACCATTAATGCATCATCAGAAAGCATTTAAAACACAAAAAAAGGAAAAAGGAAGGCGAGAAAGCCAGTCCTAAAAAGCTGCAGAATATTTCAAGGCAAAAAGACTTCTGAAAATGTAGTGATTGGATTTTTCTCTCCCGTTTTTTTTTTTTTTTTTTAAACCAATTAAGCAGGTGCTTAAATGTGAGAGCTTATCAGAGTTTGCTCTTCAAAAGTGCATGTAAATGCATTATTACGGGCATCTTGGCAGCAGCCTCGTGTGGCTTGATTTCGTGCCGCCTGAAGCCCCACACAGATTCCTGGCTAAGCCCATCTCGCCTGGCATTTGCAAACATCCCGGACCACACGACCAAAGACCCACAGCAGCGAGGGGGTCCCATTTGTCCGAGCTGCTGCCAACCCTCACAACCAAATCAAAATCCTGTCAGAAAGCACTTTCATGGCAGCAATTGATAGCGTCCCCGAGGCGCTGTGACATCACTGGGTGTTTGCAAAGCAGAGGAAAATCCCTCTTTGCACCACGGACTCTGACCTCACTCTAGCAGAACGCACTTGCCTTTCTTTAATCACCCGTGAAATGGCGCAGAGGAGGGGCAATGCAGAGGACAGGCCGTGCAGAAATAACCCCCGGCGACAACCAGATATGACTCATGCTCTTCACCTTTGAAGGGAAGTAACATTTTGGAACAGGATTCCACCCTGGCCTGCCTCCAAGAGACACAAGAGAGAGAATACCCTTCCTGTTCTTGGCAGACAAGGACCACGCAATGCAGCTGAAAGTAAATAGCCAATAATGCATCCAGCCCAATGGCTGGCATATCTTTTCAGCTATCTGGGTAATTGAGCAGTTGTCAAAATAGAGCTCTGAAAGGCCACGTGTGGATGGAGCCTGGACTGCTACTGAAAGGGCAGGTTTAACCCTGGATGAGCTCCAGAGGGTATATTCCAATCTCTCTCCTTTCCTCAAACATAAATACTGCCATAACACTAGTAGTAATAGTAATAGTAGTACTAGTAGCAGTAACAATAATAATAGCTACTATTTATTGTGTGTATTTTGTAGGTGACACTCTCTTTGCAAGCATGGTACCTCATGAAACCGTCACACCAACACTTAAGTAACTCACTCAAGGTCATATTCAGTAAGTGGCAGAACTGGATTTGAACCGCAGCCCATCCAGCTTGATCTACCGCACTACATGCTCCTCAGAGATGGGTACTTTTTTGTACAAATTGAGAAGCTTAACTCCATATGTCTGATCAACAAATGGAAGGGTCCTTTGACCCAAAGCCCGCTGATCATCCTATTATGACTTGGCAGTAACTGACCACTTCAACCCATCTGCTAAGCAGCTTTACAAACAAGAATGAGCAGACAAAAGTAGAAAAGAAACCACTATCCCAAGGCCACACTTCAAGGCAGTGGCAATGCTGAAAAAAATAAAGGAATCAGCACTTCTTGTTATGAGAACTGCTGCAATCTTCTATTTGAGGGTCACAGGGCTTTCAATGCTCTCTTCCCAAAGGCCCCTTAATGACAAAAAGGGAATATACAAGCATGCTGGGCAATGCATACAAGGGACACAGAGTTAAGGGCCCAGATAAGAAGCTCTGGATATCGTACACCCAGGAAGCTCCGTCCCCGCCATTCGTTTTCTGGCCTTTGCCCTGTCATACTTTACTTCTGTCCAAGAGGAGGGGAGAGACCACAATACAATTTCTACTTGCTTGCTTGCTTCACAGAAAGGACAAAAGTAGGTCCTAGGCACCATTTCCTTGCCTTTTAAACTCCTCCATTCCTTTCATCTGATTTTTTTCTTGCAAGAAAACATTTTCCTAGAATGACACATGGAAATGAAGTCAGAATGATGGGAGCTACAGTCGAATGCTATAGAGCTGGAAATTATCCATGGAGCTGAGTGAGCAAGCAGCTTTATTTTTAATAACATTAATAATAATAATAACAGCACCTCTGCATTCATCTCCCTTGGGGACAGTCCTTTCCACGGGCTTCCCAAATCAGAGCACGGAATTACATTGAGCGCCGGAGGGGCTCTCACCCTCTCTTCAGTACTCAACCAAGATGAAAGAAGCATTCATAACACCTGTGCTTACACTTCTTGCCCTGTCATCCCAGCCATCTCAGGAGTGGTTTCATCTGCGTGGGAGCAAGCTTGCACAGGCTCTAAATTCCAGCTGTACCAAGGATTCAGAAGGCAATGACCTTCACATACACAGACTTTCCTCTAGCCACCCAGGAAGCTGTGAGCTCAGCACCAATACCAGACAAAAGCCATTTTCCACACCGGACTTAATCGTCATTTCAGAGTTCCCGTTTCAAATCTTTGTTTGGAGAAGTCCAGAATAGCAGACCAAATATGGGGTCTTGGAAAGATTACGATTTTTACGGATCAAGGGCACCCTTTGAGAATCCAATAAAAGCTATGGATTTTACATATATCTTAGGAGGTTCTTGGACTCCTTGGAGCTCATCCAGCCCCCTTTCCCAAAAATCCTTGTGTGACTCAATAACTTGAGTATTTTTTTATACTTTGTTTCCTGATAGGAATGTAATGATTCATTTAAAACTATTTACAAACAAATTTATTATATGTTTCTTCACTAGAATATAACTGTTATGGCAGTAGGATCTTGCTTATCACTTGCTTATCACTGTTTAGGACAGTTTAAAATAGTTCATAATGGTTGTTGTTAGTTGCCATTGAATTGAGTCCAACTCATGGCAACTCTATGTGTACAGAGTAGAACTGCTCCTTAGGGTTTTCAAGGCTGTGACCTTTTGAAAGGTCTTCCGAGGTCCCTGTCTTCCAAGGTGCCTCTGAGTGGGTTCAAACTGCCAACCTTTTGGCTAGTAGTCATGTGCTTAACCATTTGTACTACGCAGGGAATCCCCTAGCTCACAGTCCAAAAATCAAACCAAACCCACTGCCATCGAGTCGATTCTGACTCATTGTAGGCACTCAATAATTATTTGTTACAGGAATGAGTTAATGAATACATGAATGAATGACATAATGACTTTTAATAGTTTCTGTTTTTTGTTTTTGCTTCCATTTCCTTTACTCATTTCTTTCTAATCAACTCTCCACAGGTAGAATTGTTTATCAAAAACAGCTTCTCAGATCAAAACCCTTCAGTGTCTTCCTAAGTACATGATAACATCACTCTTCTCAGTCTATAAAAACTACTCTTATAACTGTTCTTAGTCTACTTTAACTGAGGCTTAGAGTAGAACTGAACATACAATATTAGGTCAAAATCTTAACATTCACATTTGGCCTTAAATTCTGCATTCTGCAAATCAGAAAAGTTGGTCCTCTATAGAGTTTTAGAGAGGAAAGAAGTGAATTTGTCTAGATTATATATTTACCTTTCCTTCAGAGATGCTTCCAACTTGTTCCATTTTCTGTTTTATTTTTTTTTCTCATTTTTAATCTTTTTCTATATTTTAGAATTTTATTAGCTAAGTGCTATTTTTTTCCAGGTTCCACGTAGAGCTATAGAAATTCTATAGAAAATTGGAATTTGTGTTTAGCCTGTGGGATTGGTTTCTTTCATGTCATTACCTCTTCCTTAGATCATTTGTTTGTGTGTGAATATTATCCAGGGGCTTAAATTTTTATATTTGCCCTCTTTTAATGGAAGTTCTTCAAAAGGATACCTAATTGACAGACAATTACTTTTGGTCATACATTTAATTTTTAACACTTCTCTATAATAAATTGGCTCTATAGTATATTGGGAGTTTTTTAAGTACTCAATTAAATTTTCATGTAGCTTAATTATGTGATTTATCAAGATGAAACATGAAACGTTCCTAAGCTTTTTTCAGAATTTTTTTCTAAATTTTATTTATTTTGTTGTTGTTGTTGAGAATATGCACAGCAAAACATACACCAATACAACAGTTTCTACATGTACCATTTAGTGACATTGACCACATTCTTTGAGTTGTGCAACCATCCTCACCCTCCTTTTCTGAGTTGTTCCTCCCTCATTAACATAAACTCCTTGCTCCCTAAGGCTCCTATCTAATCTTTCCAGTTGCTATGGTCAATTTGATCCCATATAGATAGTTCTTAAAAGAGTATAAGGCTCACGGCAGACCTTTTTTATTAGTTAAGCTAAATTATTGTTTGGTTTAAGGTTTAAATATTATCTCAGGGCAATAGTTTCAGGGATTCATTCACCCTCTATGGCTCCAGAAAGTCTAGAGTCCGTGAGAATTTGAAATTCTGTTCTGCATTTTCCCCTTTTTGATCAGGGTTCTTCTATGGAATCTTCAATCAAAACGTTCAGTAATGGTAGCCAGGCACCATTCAGTTCTCCTGGTCTCACGGCAAAGGAGGCAAATGTTCATGGAGGCAATTAGCCACACATTCCATATCCTCCTCCTGTTCTGACTCTCTTTTTCCTCTGTTGCTCCAGGTGAATAGAGACCAATTGTTGTGCTTTGAATGGCCACTTGCAAGCTTTTAAGATCCCAGGTACTATACAATGAACTAGGAGGTAGAACAGAAGGCCAGTTAACTGGGATAGCCCATGAAACCATGACCTTAAACCTCCAAACCAAGGAATCAAATCCCACGAGGTGTTTGGTTGTACATAAGCAGCCTCGGCAGCTACTCTTTTTTTTTTTTTTGTAAATATATCTATCATGCAACTTTTGCCACTTCAACTTTTCACAGGTATACAACTTTTTGAAAGTGTGTGTTTTTTTTAATTATTTTAAATCTAGTTTGGTCTTCTAAGCACTAAAAGAAGATAGTATAAACTAAAAGGGGAAGATAACTAGTAAAAAGTATATTCAAGTTCTTTAAAAAAGGAGCAAGCACCAAATATTTGCCAAGTTTTCCAGCAGGTGTATCATACATGCTCTTGCATTTAATCCTTTTAATAATCTTATAACAGCAAGGACCAGTTTATTGTATTTACCTCTCTATCCCCAATGCCTTCCACAGCACTGGTGCTTATTAAATACTTGATACCATTTTATAGGTGAGGAAACTAGGACTCTGAGAGGTTAAAGAACTTACCCAAGCCAGACAGTGAATAAATGGAATTTGAACTCAAGTTGGCCTGGCTCCAAAACCTATGACCTTTCCACTGTGCTTTGATGAACATTTAATATGAACTTCTCTGAGACTAAAAAAAAAAAAAAAAAGCAAAGGTAAAAGCATAATAAATTATACGGTACATTAGTGGCAAGAACTGTGGGAAAGAAAAGGTGGAGGGACTGGGAGTATTTGAAGAAAGAGGGAGAGTTGCTGTATTAACCAGAGTGGTCACAGCTGGCCTCATCGAGAAGGTAAGATGTGAGCAAAGCCTTGAAGGAGAGGAGAGGCTGAGCTATGCGGGCCAGGTCAGAGGAGCAACTAGGGCCAGGCCCTAAAGCAGAAGTGAGCCTGGTGTCTCGAGGAGCAATAAGGAGGCTCCTGTGGCTGGCGTTGGCTGAGCCGGGGGAGAGCAATAGGAGATGAGGTCAGAGAGGCCATAGTTAGGTCAGGGAAGGATCATGTGTCAGGTCACAGCAAGGACCCTGACTTTTAGTAAGAATTAAATGGGGACTCATTGTAAGGTTTGGAACAGAGGAGGGACATGATCTGACTTCCATTTTTTAAAGCCCACTTTGGTTGCTGGGTTGAGAACAGACAACGGTGGAGGCCAGGAGAAGTGGGGGGATTAAGGAGGAGGCTATATCTAGTTATCCAGGCAAAAGGTAATGGGGCTCAAGCCAGCATCACAGCAGCGAAGGTGAAGAGGAGCATATCCTGGAAGTATATTTTGAAGCAGAAAAACCAGTTGCCATCAGGTCAGTTCCGACTCATGGCAACCCCATGGGCATCAGAGTGGAATGTGCTCCAGAGGGTTTTCAGTGGCTGATTTTTCAGAGTAGATCATCAGGCCTTTCTTCCTGGGCGCCTCTGGGGGGACTTGAACCTTCAGTCTTTCACTCAGCAGCTAAGTGTGTTAACCGTTTGTACCACCCAGGGACTCCACTTTGAAGTAGAGCCAGGAGGATTTCCTAACTAAATGGGTGTGTAACATGGAAAAGAAAAGGACGATGCCAGGGTTTTTAGCCCAAGGAACATCTGTTTAGGCTCACCCTTACATTCTAAAAGACAGGCCTTGAAAGCCTGCTGTCTTACTCACAAGGCCTCAAAACTAACCTGATCTGAGAGAAATAAGATGATGTTTCATAGGTTCCAAAGATGTTCCCATTTTTCAAGAGAGAGATGCTTGCTCCATGTAGCGTTGTGAGAAAGAGGGAGAGGGTGAGCCTTACCAAGTGAATGTTTTTCATTTGATTTAAGTTTTGTAAGGCAAGCTTTGTAAGGTATTTGCTTTGTCTCATTCCACACCTTCATGTCTAAAGCTGCATAATCATTTTTCCTGGTCTTCAGGACACCAGGTTAGTAACTGGACCCACCTATCCCGGCTACTGAACACTGGTGCTTTCAAACAACTTTCTGAAAATGGGAGCTCTAGACAGGTGACTCGAATCTGACACCTAGAGTGAGAAGGCAGGGCTGTCCCCTCTCCCCCATGGAAAATACAGGTATTTCTAGTTATCCTAGACAAATGTCAAGTCATTAGCTCTGGACACAGTCAAGAGTGAATCTGAAGTTTCCTTCCAGATCACACTGCTCAGCCAAGAAGACAATCTGCAGCAAACGTTAAAGCAAACGTTGCCAAAGGTTCTGCACAGGGTAGGTCTCCCATTTCCTTCCTTCCTTTGATGGTTTGCTTTAAAAACATTAAAATGTGAAAACCAAGATGGTAGACAAACTTTTTTTTCTTTTTTTTAAGAAAAATGTATTGTAAATCTACTAAGTGCAAGGCATTATGTCGAGTGTTTTTAAATCTATTACTTGCTGGATTTACACCAGGGCTTTGGCCTGTACTCGGAATGAAACGGGGACCTTTTGCAAGGTTTGGAGTAGAAGAGGAACATGACTTCCACTTTTACAAAAGATCACTTTGGCGGGAAAATCAGCTTTCTTTTCTTCTCTTTCTTTTTTTTTTTTTGGAGAAAGAAAATTTAGAGAGGTTAAGCAACTTGCCCAAAGTAATCCAGCTAGTCAGTACAGATGTGTGACTTCAAACCAAGAGCTTTCACCACAGCTGCCTCTAGTCTGACCAGCTGTTCTGTTGCCTGGGCTGGAAAAAAGAGGGTTTTAAGTCCAGGAAAGCCTAAGGCAAGCCAGGATGAAATGGTCACCCTAACTGCCTCTTTTAACTGTAACATGCATCAAGAAACCGCAGTCATTTCACGAATACCTAGAAGATCCTGTAGAATGACTGAAGTTGTTAAAAACATCACTGAGAATGTTAAAAGTGCACACCTTTATTTAAGGTAAATGTGTGCTCCTACAGGGCGCACCTCTAAGAAAAGCAAATCTCAGTTCACAGCCTGTCTTCTGTAATCACAGGCAGTGGAGTCCTCGGTGAGAATGTGCCGCAGGACATTAATCCCCAATTTCCTACACATTCAACCACACACCGGGATGGTCCCTTCCCACTGACTCCCAAAGCAAGCTTGCCCGTTGTGAGAGTTCCCAAAATCCATTCCCCTTTTGCATCTGCTTGCTGCAAAATGTCAGCTGCATCTCTCATTCTGGCCATTATAGTTCATACCTCTGACTATTCTACCCTAGTACTCTGGCCCAGTATTGTGTTGAGGGGATATCAATGAATTCAGCTGCTTGGAATAAGATTCAGCTGCATAGGAAACTGGTGTTATTTCTCCAGAGCGTGAGTTGCACCATGTACTAGTACATACTGCTCACTCATTCATTCCACCAACATTTATGCTGCTTTGTGTCAGGTCTAGGACTGTCCCCTTTGTATGACCTGTCAACTGGCAAAGGTCTCTGCTTATTGGTATGGTGTCCTGGGGACCTAGACTGTGATGGATGGCGTAGAAGATAATCTCCTTCTCTCAGTCATTTAGTGACTTGATTAGAAAACTGAGGAGCAGAAAAATAAGTCAAAGCAGTTGAAGTGTTGCACTGGCCCCCATGGGCTTTGAGCAGCCAGCACAGCTGTGCCCAGTAGGAGAAACCCCTGACACAAGCTTATGTGGTTTAGAATACTATTGGCAGTGCATGTCCAAGGGGCAGACAAGTCCTCTGTGCACCTCTCTCCACAGGCTTGGATCACAATGGAGGAATGATCTTCTGGCTCCCCTCTCTCGATCTTGGGGATAATGCCCCAGTGGAAAGGAAAGTTGAATGCATCACTCTGACCCGGGAGCAGATGTACAGCAGGAGGGTATGGGCCACCCTGCCTGTCTCTCTTGCTCCTGCAAAGTGTCCCCCATTTTAGTGGTCTGCTGGGAAATGACTTACAACTGGCTCTCAGCGGGGAGGGGGGCCCTTATTTGTAGCATTTGCTGATTTTTTGTGATGTAAATACTCCCACCAGGGCCAATTTCAAGCTACCAACATGACATCCCTGCACATGGCGCTGGGAAGAGACATTAAGAACCACCTCTGAGAATCCAGCTCCAGCACACCACTGTTTGTATCCCCACACCAACAAGAGAGCCAAACTCTCTTCCAATTCTTGGATGAGAGAGGAGGGAGAGTTTTGTTGTTGTAAGAATAACTAGACAACAAAGGTGGATGGGGGAGCACAAGACATTTTGCTTGACTGTAATAGGGTAAGAGTGGACTTTTACTAAAGTCAAGTAATTTCTCTAATGGTAAACAAGCTCACATGCCTATTTCATTGCAGATTTTAAAACTGCTGTGAAAGCAGGGAAACAATTGTTATTAAACAGCTAAGCTCAGAAATAGCTGTAAAGTAGTTAAGAGATTCAACCAAACAACTAAATCTGAGTCCCAAACCCTATTCATTATTTATTCATTTGCTTGTTAAATACCCACTTCATCTCCCCACAAGAGAAGTCAGTGTTCTAAGTTTGAGTATGTCCCTACCCAGCTTTAAGTCTTCCAGGGGCTCCCTATTAACTGTAGGATAAAGTCCAGGTATGTAGCATGGTGGGCTGCAAGGCTCCAAACCAGTTCATTCCGGTTCAAATCCCTCTGAGAATTTGCATTTCTAACAAGTTCCCTGTTGAGAATTAGCATTTCCACCCCAGATATACTGAATAAGAATCTACATTTTTAACAAAATTTCCAGGTGATTCTTATGTATAACTTCCTGGGAACTTGTTAGAAATACAAATTTTCAGCAGGGGGTTGAACTGGGAGGAACTGGTTCGAAGCCCTGTGGTGGGGTCCCTGGATAGGGCAAATGGTTAACACACTTGACTGCTAACCAAAAGGTCAGAGATTCAAGTTCACGCAGAGGCACCTAGGAAGATAGGCTGGATGATCTACTTCCCAAAACTCGGCCACTGGAAATCCTATGAAGCAGAGTTCTACTCTGGCACACATGGGATCACCGTGGGTCAGAGTCAACTCAACAGCAACCAGTGGTATGTAGCCTGGCATAGAGGCCATCTTTGCCCTGACCTCATCTCCTCTGCAGCTTTATCTCTTGTTTTACATCTCTCCTCACCAGCCCTTCAACCTTGGCTAAACTCCAGCCACAGTGCTTGGAATTTCTTTAAAATGACTGCCTCTTTCACAGCTCTGGCTTCAAGTGACACCTCCCCACCACCACCATAATTTCAGACACTCCTTCTTTGTGCCCAGCCTCTATCTGCCAGCTAAGACTTGCATATTTTTCTACTAATACATGTCCTTATTTCTTTAGAAGGCAGTCTGCCCCTCTAGGTTGCAAATAAACTCCCTGAAGGCAGGGAGTGTATTGGATTTGACCTCTAGAACATAATAGGGTAAGTTCAATAAATGCTTGCTGAATCATCTTGTTATTTCATTAAGAAAAGCAGTCCTGCTGCTCAAAATGACTTTTTCGTGCTCAGATATCCTTCCTGAAGGCTGAAAATCTTGTTGGGAAAGAAACCAGACTGCAGTAGCATTTCTGATGAGGGATGGGGAACACAGAGTGAAGTCAAACAACAAGCAGAGTAATTCCGAGACAGGCAGATCTGGAGCCGCCTATGGGTGCATGTGAAATCCCTCCTTCGTTTTCAGTTCCTTCTCTCCAGACAATGGTGCTTGAGCCATGTTGCTCTCAGCAGCCTTCCTCTGCTATGACTGGTCTTCCCTTTGCAACTGTGGTCCAGTGTGCAGCTGCAGAGGTTTATAGCAATAGATGCACACATCAAAAAAGTAGAAACATTAGCTACACAACTTGAACAAATAGAATGAGAACAGCAAAAGAAGCCCACAGCTATCAGAAGAAATAATAAAGAGCGGAAATAAATGAAATAGGGAATAGAAAAACAACAGAAGAATTAACAAAACCAAAAGTAAGTTCTTTGAAAGGATCAACAAAATCGACAAACCATTGGCCAAATTAACAAAAGAAAAACAGGAGAGGATGCAAATAAGAAATGAAATGGAGGACATTACAACAGACACAACTGAAATAAAAAGGATCATAACAGTACTATGAAAACTATACTCCAAAAAATTTGAAAACCTAGAGGAAATGGACAAATTTCTAGAAACACACTAACTACCCAAACTAACATAAACTGAAGTTGAAAATCTGAACAGACCCATAAAAAGAGAAGTGATTGAAAAAGTAATTTAAAAAAAAACTCCCCCCCCTCCCCAAAAGACTCCCAACAACAACAAAAAAAGCCCTGGCACAGATGGCTTCAGTAGAGAATTCTACCAAACATTCACAGAAGAGCTTACACCAGTACTACTCAAACTATTTCAGAACATAGAAAAGAAAAGGATACTTCCAAATTCATTCTATGAAGCCTGCATAGCCCTGATACCAAAACCAGGCAAAGATCACAAAAAAGAAAATTACAGACCAATATCTCTCATGAATATAGATGCAAAAATTCTCAACAAAATTCTAGCCATTAGAATTCAGCATCATATCAAAAATATAATACACCATGACCAAGTGAGAGTCATATCAGGTATGCAAGGATGATTCAACATTAGAAAATCAATGTAATCCAGCACATAAATAAAAGAATCACGTGATCATCTCAACACAAAAAAGGCATTCGACAAAGTCCAACACCCATTCCTGATTAAAAAAAAAAAAAAACTTTCAATAAAATAAGTATAGATGAGAAGTTCCTCAAGATAATAAACGGCATCTATACAAAGCCAACAGCCAAAAAAAAAAAAAAAAAAACAGAAATAGGATATGCAGTGTTTCCCTCTCACCCCTTTTGGTGGGTCATCTGTAGGCATTAATGCTCTCCCAGCAGTCAAGAAATCAAAAGATGCACTGCATTGGGCAAATCTGCTGCAAAAGACCTCTTTAAAGTGTTGAAAAGCACAGATGTCACCATGAAGACTCAGGTGTGCCTGGCCCAAGCCATGGTGTTTTCGGTCACCTCATATGCATGTGAAAGCTGGATGATGAATAAAGAAAACAGAAGAAGAATTGACACCTTTCAATTGTGGTGTTGGAGAAGAATCTTGAATATATCACGGACTGACCAAAGAACAAACAAATCTGTTCAGAAGAAGTACAACCATAATGCTCCTTAGAAGCAAGTGTGGCGAGATGACGTCTCACATACTTAGGGCATGTTTTCGGGGGGATCAGTCCCTGGAGAAGGACATTATGCTGGTAGAGGGTCAGTGAAAAAGACGAAGACCCTCAATGAGACAGATTGACGCAGTGGCTGCAACAATGGGCTTAAACATAACAATTGTGAGAGTGGCACGGGACTGGGCAGTGTTTCGTTCTGTTGTACATAGGGTTGCTGTGAGTCAGAACTGACTCAGTGGCACCTAACAACAACAACAGCGTAACTTTGGAAACCCAGCTCTAGGCCCATGAACTCATTCGATGATCACTGAGCAGGTGAGGCACTTCAACCGAACAGAAAGAGGAAGAAAGCGTTAAGGTTTTGGAGAATGGTTTTTAAAGTAAACAGAAAATGTTAAAATATTTTCAAAACAAAATTTTTTGGAAAAATTGTAGAGCCATGTTGTTGCTGTTGTGTGCCGTCAAGTCAATTCCGACTCACAGCAACCCTATGTGACAGAGTAGAACTGCCCCATAGGGTTTCCTAAGCTGGAATCTTTATGCCAGGAGGTTGCCAGGTCTTTTCTCTCACCCAGCCATTGGTGGGTTTGAATCGCCAACCTTTCAGTTAGAAGTCAAGCGCTTAACCGCTGTGCCATCAGAGCTCTTTCTGTAGTGCTACAGACAGCATAAAACATTGTTGAGAAAATAAACAGTTCATTCCCACTGACATCAATTTGCATCATTGGGAAGGAACTCTGGTGACGAAGCAGTTAAGCATTTGCCTGCAAACCAAAAGGTCAGCAGTTCTAATACACCAGCTGCTCCTTGGAAACTATATGGGGCATTTCTACTCTGTCCCATAAGGTCGTTATGAGTCGAAATCGACTCCACGGCAACGGGTTTGGTTTTGTTTTTTTGGAGGAGGGGTTTCAAATCTTGACTGTGTTCCAATTCACTGGATCTAAACCTGCCTTTAAGGGCTATTGTGAGAATTAAATAAGACAATAAACACAACCACATAATAATGAGTAATTAATACATGCTTTAAAATTAGTATTTTCTATGATATGGAAAACATCCCACTATGTCATATGCAAATAATCTGTGCTCTATCAATATAGAAGTGATGGTTCTATTCCAAGCTCTGGGCCAAGGACACATCTAAATATGGTTACTGAATTAACTAGTTGGAGTAGATCTGGAATTTGGGACTGTCAGGCAACCCAAGTGCCAAGCAGTAAGCTGAAATGCCAAACGACAACCCAATTGCAGTGCTGAGATGCCTAAAAAACCAAAGCAATGATTTAATAATCTAGCTAGAGGAATCACTGAACAATCTTGTCTGCTGCCCACTGACTGACCCCCAAGGTCAGAAAACATTGACAGATACCAACATTTGGAGAAGAAAACTCCTCTAAGTCATCAAACAAAAAGCATCCCACTCTGAAAGCAATGAAGAATACCTCATTTGAGAAAATAAGTGGTATAAATTCACAATGCCCTGCCCTGTTGGTGCATAATAAACGAAAAAGCAGCAACCCCAATGAACCTCTGCCAGCACAGATGAAAGTGAACAATTAAAGAGGGCAACTGAGACTATTCCGGGGAAATGGGAAGAACAGTTGCCACGAGCGCTAAAACCTCAATGAGACTCTAACTAAAACCTTCATCCTGCTGAACTTCTTTATACTCCACTTTTTAACTGGAAAACAAATCACAAGGTAACATGGCATGAAAAGAGACATGAACTAACAATTGCTCAGCACTCATGTGCCAGGCACTGTGTCAAGCCTTTTAAAGACACTGGCCCACACAATTCTCACCCACAACCCTGAGACAAATACACATTTATTTTCCTCATTTTTACAGATGAGACAACTGGAGTTCACCAAAGTCAAGTGACTTGTCAAGGCTATACGACCTTTGAGAGTTTTCCCCCTTACGGACAATGAGAGTCATATAAATGATTGTATTTGCCCCTTCATAAAAGATGCCAGGAAACTGAAATTCACATGATCTTAACATATTCCCTGCTCACAGATTTTATTAAATTTCTGTTTGTTTGTTTGTTCCTGTATGTTCTTATAAGCCACATGAAAACCTTTACGAATCAAAGTAGAAAAAGGATGGATGGGTAGACAGATGAATGCGTAGGACATCTGGGTCTACGATCCGGATTTATCTGATTCCAAAGCCCTTACTCTTTCTACTTCACTAAGTTGGAGAGATTTGATTTAACTAGGTTTTTGTCTCATTTTGCTTTTTTAATGCATTCCTTCAGGGATTTCTAGGGTGAATCCTATTTATTTGGGGACTGCAATGGACCTGTAAATAATTTCCTCCAGAATCACCCCCATCTTGCCCATCCTATTGAATGGCCCAGAGCTCTTTTTCTAAAGCACTGAACGACCTGATCAAGTCAGTCCCTTGGTGTTGAAATTAAAAACATTTACTTACTGCCATTAAAATGTCAAATGCTGCGTAAGATATGCATACTGAAGTGCTTAGGGAAAGGATACTGATGTCTACAACTTACTTTGAAATGCATTAAAAAATAAGGTGTGGGAAAAGTAACGTGGATTGATGGATGATAGAGGGATGGTGTCATGGACTGAATTATGTCCCCCCAAAATTTGTGTATTAACTTGATTATGCCATGTTTCCCAGTATTCTGTAGTTGCCCTCCATTTTGTGACTGTAATTTTATGTTAAAGAGGATTAGGGTGGAATTGTAACACCCTTACTAGGTCATATCCCTGATCCAATATAAAGGCAGTTTCCCTGGGGTGTGGCCTGTACCACCAAGAGATACAAGGAAAGGGAAGTAAGTAGATAGTTGAAGACCTCACACCACCAAGAAGGCAGCACTGGGAGCAGCACGCATCCTTTGGGCTCTGGGTCCCTGCGCCTGAGAAGCTCCTCAAGCAGGGAAGATTGAGGACAAGGACCTTCTTCCAGAGCTGACAGAGAGAGAAAGCGTTCTCCTGGAGCTGAGGCCTGAATTTGGACTTTTAGCCTACTTGACTGTGAGAGAATAAACTTCTCTTTATTAAAGCCATCCACTTGTGGTATTCCTGTTATAGCAGCACTAGATGACTAAGACAAATGGAAAAGCAAATACAGCAAAATGTTCATTGCAAAGCTGAGTTGGGGGATATATGGTATTCTCTTACACAATTTTATTACCTTAGCTATTTATTTATAAGTTTTCATTAAAAACATTGTTGGGGGAGAGAAAGCAGTGAATTATTCCCCCCCAAAATGCTATAGCAATAATAATTGCTCTTGCCTATATGCAGAAAGGATAGAATAAAAATTGGGATATTTACAAATATTTTTACATAAGAAACATGAAAAATGAAGTAAAATTTTTGAATAAACCAGACTAAAAAAAATTAAGTCTTTAAAAATGGAAGTTATACACATATTATTTGGTTTCAATAGAAGAAAGTACCTGAAGGGAGGAAATGTCATCTTTAGTATTATAAAGAACCCTGGGCTGAACTGAGAAGTCTGATTTTGATTCAAAGATTCCCACTAAATAGCCATGTGCTGTTCTGCAAAGCACATCACCTCTACTTTGTTGTCACCTGGAAGAAAAATGCTGGGTTGAATGATAATTCAGGCCCTTTTCAACTCTAACATTTTAGAATTTGTGGAATATTTTGCATGTTCTGTACAACTTCTTGTACATTATAAGGTCAAATAAATACTAGCTTATTTGATTTTTTAAAGAAATACCCTCTGCTGGAGTCCTCTGATCTGCAGAGTGAAGAATGACCTCCTGGGCATGGCAAACAAGGCCCTCGAAGCCTACCTATCCAGCTTCCTCATCACCCTTCACTCTTACCTTTTATAGGCTACAGTCATTCTCCTTTTCCTAAGTGTATCATTCACAGTGCCTTTGCACATGCTCTTTCCACTGGCTAGAGATCCCTGTTCGGCCTCCCCTCTCCTCCGATCACATTCATCTCGTTCTCCAATATGCATTCTCCTGGTTTACTCTGACTCTTCCTTTAACCCAACTCAACTATTATCTCTTCAGTGAGTTCTTCTACTGAACTTCACTTTCCCAAGCCCTCACCCCTCATCATCATCACCACCAACATAAAAGCAATTGTTCCACCTTCTACAGTCCACATTTTCTACACCTCCTATCAGCTCTACTCACATTGCACAATTGTTTTTTTATATGCCTGTCTCCACAGAGAGTGACTGTGTCAGGGAACACCCCTTAGACTCCATTCCATTCCCAGGTGCCTAGCACAGGAGGTGGCACATGGTTGGAATGTAAGGAAGAAAAGAAGGAGGGAGGAAGGAAGGAAGGATGAATTTCCATATGTCCCATCAAACTTCAGGCTGTTTTATGATGACATTCCTAAAGAAGAATTTAGTGGTACAAATTCTACTATGTTTGATAGGAAAATAAATCCATAGTTTTGGTTGCTCTCATTAGTCATCCAACACCATAAATTAAAGTGTTGCCTGGTAGCATATTAATCTACTTCACCGTAAATTACACATTCATACCATAAGCTTTGAGCTGCCAATCTCTACTAAATCCAGAAAAAACTGAAGATGATGTTTTCCTTGAATTTTTTAGAAAGCCATGTAAAAACTTAAGTCTTGGCTAAGGCAGTGCCTAATGAATAACATAAAGTCAGTCATTGTCTAACCCTTCCTCTTTATTCTAGACCAACCCACTCATGACCCACCAACTTTCCATATAGAAAGGTCAGCTCAAAACACCAAAAAGTACCTGAGGCAATGCCCAAGACCACCACGTGTACACATACGCACAAATGAATACACACACACACACAGATGTATACGCTTGTTTTCCTGCTCCTGACTTTCTTTCTGATGAACAACTCAGTCTCAACATTCACCCCAACCTTGGGACTCTCCAGACTCTAAATATTCCTATGTTCTCACCAACATTTAGACAAATGTGCAAAAAGAAAAGAAAAAAAAGAATACTGGACAAACATGCCCTTAAGAACTTTTTCATTTGCTATACCACTACCGTGTTCTAACTAAAGGAATTTCCACATGGCATAGAAAATTGGCCCCAATGAATATTTTGGTTGTATTTCATATCACTTCCACACCAAGACCCCTGGCTTAAATATAGGATCATGGTGCTGGAAATTAAGAAACAAGACCCAGATCCAAATTATCTCACCCCCTGAATATATGTTGTTTTTTGCTTGTTACTTTTTGAAACATTCTTTTGAAACGCATCACCAAAGGAGGTCAACCTGTTTAAACACATGGACGTGGTGTCAACCAGCAAAACTGTTCTCACAACGGATTCACCACAGAGGATCCTGAAAGTAATGATAAAAATTTGGTTTGGGTATTATGAGATACCAAGATATATTACTTGGTCATTAACCAGAACAACTGAAAGTTGATTGGATATTTAAATTTTTGGATTTTCCTGAACAATGATCTACAATTCAAAGCATTCCTCAAGTTCTTAGAGTAGTTACAAACGGAGACTCTTTCTTCCCTCACATTCATTCCTTCACACCTTAATTGAGCCCTTTGGGTATGTACCGAATACAAGCATGATTCTTTTGAGGTTTCCTGGGACCAGAGGCCTCCCTTTCCATCATCATCCAGAGTGATCTGCTCAAGAGGGAATAGTTCATGAGCTTGACAAACTTGGGTTCAATCTCCATTCTGACATTCACTGGCCCTGCCTTTGGGCAAGTTGTTTAAGCTGCCTGAACCTCAGCTTCCTCATCTGTAAAATGAGGGTGATAATACTATCCTGAAAAGGTTTTATTAGCCTCAAAGAATGAGGTTAGTGAACCTATATAAAGCATCTGGCACAGTGCCTACCTCAGTAAATGTCAACTCCCTTCCCTGCTTCCTTTCTTATCTGGCAGGAGGCAACTGTCCAGGAAACATAGCACTCATTCCTGAGGGGTCTGGAGTGACAACTGCTTCCATAGCATGGCACACTGCCAAAAGGGAGACAAAGGGGCAAAGGGCAGCCTTTGTGGCGAGTGCTGTTTAGCCTTTGTGTTTCTGGTGTGCTCTCCTGAAGACCGCTAGCAGAGGCAGTGCCCACACACCTGCTGCAAATGGCAGGCCATAGAGAAGATGATTCATTGTGGGCATTCTGAACTCTGCACAAGCACACACAGAGGGCTCTCAGCCCTCCATTCATCTCAGTGGGGTTGCTTCACACAGACAGAAAAGTGGGGATTAGGGAGTATCCCCAGATGGCTGAGGAGTGCATGACATAAAACCACATCCTATTCAATAGGGAGAGGGGTTCCTGCCTTGGCCAGCTGAAACTCAGTTGCCACGTCCAAGGAAAGGAGAATTACCTGGACTAAAAGCACAGATTCAAGGGACCCTGGTTAAATATAATCAATTTATATAAGCTCAGGCTTTTTCACCTCTCCCATCCAATACACCACTGCAATAAATAAGGACAAAAAGAATGTGGAGAAGACATGAGAGGGTAAGAGATCCCAACAGATTTTTGGAAGCAGAAAAGACAAGGGGGATGATAAAGGTTGGCTATCCTACTAGATTTTTTTATCCTACTAGAGCAGAGAATGCTACCATCATGATGCTTATAGAGAGTGAGTAGATTTTTTTATCCTACTAGAGCAGAGAACGCTACCATCATGATGCTTATAGAGAGTGAGTTGATTCCTTCTGCAGAATCCAGGAAGACCAGGACATGAAGGAGTCAAGTTCAGCAGAAGGTAGGGGTAAGGATGGAGGTGAGGACAGGGGTCTGGGCCTGCTTCCTGTTCCCCAGAATGCTGGCAGTCGGGCAGATGTCTCCCATCCACTCCTGTCCAGAATGGAAACTTTAAGATTCCTCTTCTGAAAAATTGAAGAGCTACAGAGAAAATACTACTAGATACTAACATATGAGTCCCCCAAATGAGACCAGTTAGAAAGCTGCCCGATTGCCCCACAGTAAAGATCAATAGCTGACAAGCCCACCCATGCAGACAGGGCCAACCATTAGCTTTTAGTGCTCTCTTCTCTTAAATATGAATGGGAGGTGATGTCATATAAATTTAAGGAAAATCTTTAACATGGTAAGACTCAAAAACAAAGGACCAAAAGGAGATCCTGGGAAAAATCAATGCAATGAAGGGAAAAGAAGAAAATTTGGGAGAAAAAAGCAATAATTGATATATAGAGAGAATGAAAGAAGATATTATGAGCAAAAAATAAGACTGGAATGCTACCCAAATAAAAAGAGAACAAGACAGCTATTAAAAATGAAAAGTAGATTAATCAAAAAAACCTGTTGCCATCAAGTCAATTCCAACTCATAGCGACCCTATGGGACAGAGTAAAACTGCCCCATAGGGTTTTCAAGGTAGATTCAAACTGCTGATCTTTTGGTAAGCCAAACGCTTAACCACTGCACCACCAGGGCTCCAAAAGCAAATTAGATGAAATAGAAAGATTCCACAGAAAGAACAGGAGGTAATGTTGGGGAAAAAAAAAAAAAAAGGCATAAAACAAAAAGACAAAGATGTGGAAAATAACAGTAAAGATCTTAAAAAGTGAGAGACCAATCCAGAAGATCCAACATCGGACTAAAAAGAACTCTGGATAAAGCAAAGGGAAAATCCAAGGGAAGACATCATCAGGGGAATAATACAGTAACATTTCCCAGAATTGAAAGGCGCAAGTTTCCAGAATAAAAGCATCCTCAGTGTGCCCAGCACAACGAGAAATAACACTCAAATCAAGGTACATTATCATAAATTTTCAGAACCTCAGTGCTAAAGAGAAGATTCTAAAATGTTTGGGGGAGGGTAACAATCTACATTACAAAACGACAGGAATCAAAACAGTATCATACCTCTCCATTTTAACACGAGAACCTAAAAAACAATACTGCAATGCCTTAAGTGTTTTGAGAGAAATATATTTTTCAACCCAGAGTTCTATGCCTAACTAAAATTTTAAACAAGTATAAGGGTAAAATAAAGACATTTTCAGACACGCAAGGTTTCAAAAAAAAACGTTTCTTTTCTTAGGAGGGTATAAAGGATATGCCACTGCACAGGGTCAACTTAACTTCTCTCCTGAGTTGGAGTTCCTGCTTCTTGGGTCCCATGTTTCTATTTAACTCAACAGTCAAGATAATATAAACACTGAATATTAATGATGGAGGTAAAAAGAATAATGTAAATACACTGGGAGAATGGAATGAGGGGAAATGGGATAGCAGTGTAAGAAAGCTATCATAACAGGTCAGTAGATTATGCCTAAATTTAAGAAAGTAAGAAGATTGCTATCTATACATGTGTCTGAGGGGCCTAGTACTGCCACACAAAAAAAATTCAAGTGGGCAGCTTTAAAGAATAATTTTGGAGGCTAGGAGTCTGAATTCAGGGCATTGACAGGGCTAGTCTGTCTCTCTCTCTCTCTTTCTCTCACCTCTAAGTCTCTCCTCTAAGAGGAAGTCTTGTTTCCCTTTCCACTTCTGTAGCCCAGGGCATTTCTTGGCACTCCTTGGGTGTTTACGATGTATCTTCGCATGGCCTCTGTCTTCCCTGTGTTTGTGTCTATTCTGCTTTTTTTATAAGGCCACTCAGAAGGGAGTAAGTTTATGACTCACCCTACTCCAATATGACCTCATTAACCTTAAAAAAAAAAAAAAAACTTATTTCCAAATAGGGCCATATTCACAAATATAAGAGTTAAGACTTTAACATAACTTTTTGAGGAACACAATTCAATCCATAAAAGCATTATTATTTTGATAAATATTGATTTAAAACTAAAAGGGTCAAACACTTGATCATGACTCACCACAGAATTTAGAGTAGTCTCAAAATTGTAACTGATCAGCAAACCAGTCAAAGGCAAGGCAGAAAGAACCCTTCAAACACCTTCTCTTTGAGATTTGAACTCAATTTGTCTTCCCTCTTCAAGGATCCAAGAAAAAAAAAAAATTATTTTTAACTCCAAGAACCTGCCAAAGTCCTCCCCTATGGCTTATCACTGGCAAGCCTACCTCTCCAAGCTGAGGAAAAGAAGGGTCAAACTGTAAAAGAAGGTCTAAGCATGTCTGTTCAAAAGTCCCCATGGTTGCTGAGACCAGTGAGATGGTAGGAGACAGAAGGGAGATTCATTTAGCTAAAGGTGGTAGACTAACCCCACACATTTATCTCCCTTTTTTCTCCAAAACTGCACTTAAAGGGTGTCTTCGTCATCTAGTGCTGCTATAACAGAAATACCACAAGTGGATGGCTTTAACAAAGAGAAATTTATTTTCTCACAGTAAAGTAGGCTAAAAGTCCAAATTCAGGGCTTCAGCTCCAGAAGATGGCTTTCCCTCTCTGTCGGCCATTTCGTCAGTCTTCCCCCGGACTAGGAGCTTCTCCGTGCAGGGACCTTGGGTCCAAAGGATGTACTCTGCTCCCCAGCACTGCTTTCTTGGTGGTATGAGGTCCCCCTGTTTCTCTGCTCACTTCTTTCTTTTATATCTCAAGAAACTGCCTCAAGAAACAATCCAGTCTTATAGATTGAGTCCTGCCTCACTAACACAACTGCCACCCGTCCTCCCTCATTAACATCATAGAGGCAAGATTTACAACATACAAGAAAATCACCCAAGACCGGGAATCATGGCCCAAACAAATTGATACACACATTTTTTGGGGGGAGGACATAATTCAATCCATGACAACGGGGCACAACAGGATTATGTCTTAAGGCATGAAGCCTACAAGGACAAAGAAAATGAGAGATGATACAACACCAACAATATTTTGGAAGCTGGGAAACAAATGGATGAGTGGTGACTAACTTAGCGGACCCAAGAAAGAACTTCCAAAAGGCTCAGTAATTGGTGGTACATGTTTCTCTGAAAGAGAAAAGGCTGAAAAGAGGAGGATTGGTTGAAAATCTGAGCAAGAGAATCAGATCCCAATATTCCCTACCCTACTCTACATTGATCCCAGCAAAACTGAAGGTTTAATCTTTGGGGAGAGTAAAGCAGAATATCTCTGAAGTAAGAGGGGACTTCCAACCTGGGTCACACCCAGAATGTGGCAGATGAGCATTTAGCCTCCAAGTAAGAGGACGGAAGAGTCTCTAAGCAATTTGGACCAGCCCAAGAGAAAAATCCAAATATAGTGATATCAGAGATCCCACCCCAAAACAATTCAGCCACATTAGGGTGAAGCTTATAATCATAATCAACAAGCATCACCCTCACTACTCCCCATTTCCTATCCCAGGTAAAGAGCTTACAACCTGTGTTTTCCAGTTAATGCACTTGACTGCCAACCAAAAGACTGGAGATTCAAGTGTACCCAGAGGCACCTCGGAAAAAAAGGCCTGGCAATCTACTTCTCAAAAATCAGCCATTGAAAACCCTATGAACATAGTTCTACTTTGACACACATTGAGTCCCTCTTATGGATTGAATTATATCCCCCAAAAATGTATATTGACTTGGCAAGGTCATTTCCAATACTGTGTAGTTGTCCACCATTTTGTGATCTGATGTGATTATCCTATGTGTTGTAAATCCAAACCTATGTAATGTTAATGAGGCAGGATTAGAAGCAGTTCTGTTAATGAGGCAGGATTCAATCTACAGGATCAGGTTGTAACTAGAGTCAATCTCTTTTGAGGTATAAAGAGAATTGAGCAGAGAGAAAGGGGAGCAGAGCACATCCTTTGGACCTGGAGTCTCTGTGCTGAGAAGCTCCCAGATCAAGGGGAAGATTGATGACAAGGACCTACCCCAAGAACCGACAGAGAGAGAAAGCCTTCCCTGGGAATTGGCACTCTAAATTTGGACTTGCAGCCTGCTACATCGTGAGAGAATACATTTATGTTTCTTATAGCCATCCACTGGTGGTATTTCTGTTATAGCAGCACTAGATAACTAAGGCAGTTGCCATTAGTCAGAGTCAACTCGATGGCAACTGGTAGTGGTCTTATATATGAGCAACCTATCCAAGAAATAATAAACACCTGAGGAAAGCCTCCAACATAAAAGATGGAGCTGAGACAGGAAGAGAGGGAGAGAGAAGCAGAGGTGGAGGTGGAGGTAAGGGAGAGGAACTGAGGGGAAACAGATTTTAAGGAGATAAAAACTTTAAAAAAAAAAAAAAGCTATCATATTTACCTTCAGCAACATACGGGAATAAATAACCTCTATAAAAAAAAAAAAAATTTTTTTTTTTTATGAAACAAGAACAGAATGCTGTTTTTAAGAGTAAGAGACCAAAAAAGAGTTCTTGGAAATAAAAGAAATGATAAAAGCAATAAAAATCCAATCAAGGCATTGTAATATAAGTTGAGGAAATCTTTCACAGAGTAGAGGGGGGTAAAAAAAATAAAAAAAAAAAACAGAGTGGAAAAGATAAGAAAATTAGAGGATCAATCCAGAAGATGGTAAAGATTCAAAGGGTTTACCCAGACCATGATACCAGAAGAAAACTCTAGACATGCAAGATATGCAACTTCATTCCTTCATAAACATTTTTTGGGTGCTTATTTTACCCCCAGAACCAAGATAAACACCAACATTTGGCTCAAAGACTGCTCCCTTCTTGTTCTAATAAGCATATGGGGTGCACAGCAGAAATGTTCACAATTTAAAAAATGTGACCATGGTTTCCTCCAGTTGTCAGGTATCAACCCGGGGCCCCTCTGGCCTAGTTCAGACCTACAGAACCAGGCCTGCGAGTTGTGCTAGAGCATGGAGATTTTAAATGGGATTCTGAGTCACTCTGCAGGACGCCGGCTAACAAATGCCTCTGCGCCAATGTTCGTGCTTTCTCTTCAGTTCAGCCTTACCCCTGGCACATGGATATTCTGACTCATCTGGTCTACACTCCAGGACTTGGGATAAAATAAGGCTCCTTGGCCAAAGGAACATGCAGGGAATTGGCTACAAATACCACAGGAGCAGAGGAATGGAAGCTTGGCCCTCAGGCACATTTGCTGAGTGACCATCCAGTGTTAGGCACTGGGGGTGCAAAATTTAACGGCATGCATCAATATCTGTGTGCAAGAATTTCCCTCACAATGTAGTTTATGATTTAAAAAAAAAAAGGAAATAACCTAAATATTGGAAAATAAGGAAAGGGTTTTTAAATCATGGTTCCTTCATACAAAGAAGGGATAATAACAGAGGGAGGGGTTTATATACAAAGATGTTTATCATTGAGTAGGAAAAAGAGACTACAAGACAGTATCTACCTTTCATTACATTTTTGTTTTTAAGAAAGCATATAAGCAAAACCCTTGCTGTTGAGTTGATTCCCACTCACAGCGACCCTGTAGGATAGAACAGAACTGCCTCATAGGGTTTCCAAGGTTGTAATCTTTTCAAGAGCAGATTGTCACGTCTTTGTCCCGAGGAGCGGCTGGCGGGTTCAAACTGCCGACCTTCTGGTTAGCAGCCGAGTGCTTAACCACTGTGTCACCAGGGGGCCTATTAAAAAAATTTTTTTTTAAGGCACAGAGCACATCTAATAGATCTAAATCAGAATTTCTCAACTTTGGCACTATTGACATTTTGAACAGGACAATATTTGTTGTGGGGAACTGTCCTGTGCATTGCAGGAGGTTTAGCAGCAACCCTGGCTCTACCCACTAGCTGCCAGTAGCAACTCCCCAACTGTGACAATTAAAAATATCTCTATGCATTGTCAGATGTCCCTGGGAATCAAAATTGTTCCCAATTGAGACCACTCGTCTAAATTAAGGAGATGGTAAGGGCACAGGGTATATAATTCGGCTGCTAATCAAAAACTTGGCAATTTGAATTCACCAGCCGCTCCTTGGAAACCCTTTGGGGCAGTTCTACTCTGTCCTATAGGGTCACCATACTCAAAGACAATGGGTTTGTTTTGTTTTGTTTTGTTTTGTTTTGTTTTGTTTTGTTTTTTAATTCAACAAAGTCTTAACCATGGCAGTCTCTGACTGGTGGGATAACAGGTGATATTGTCTTGTCTTCTTGTTTTTTTAGAGGGAAGAGGACCTCTGGGGTGTCTTTTCAAGTTTTCATAACATGAACATATTTCTTGAGAAGTTATTATTATTTTTGAAACACTGAATTTTTAAATTGAAGTAAAGAACGCACCTTGGTCAACACAGTTTGTTAATAAACCCAAAAGCAAATGTGCTATTTCTGTCCTTGGACCCTGAATGTCTACCTTAGATATACCTGGAATAGAGATGATTTTTTAATTCAGAGAATAACAGAATTTTAGAGGTGGAAGGAACCTCTAGTGATCATCTGGGTCAGCAAACCACAGGTGGGCCAAATCCAACCCACTACCTGTTTTTGTAAATAAACTTTTACTGGAACACCAAAAACTGGTTGCCTTCAAGTTGACTCTGACTCATGGTGACCTTATGTGTGTCAGAATAGCACTGTGCTCCATAGGGTTTTCAATGGCTTATCTTTCTAAGGTAGATCACCAGGGCTCACTTCTGAGGTGCCTCTAACCTTTTGGTTAGCAATTAACCATTTGCACCACACAGAGCCTCCTTTTGGAACATAGTCACACCCATTCGTTTACGTACTGTAGATGGTGGCTTTCACACTACACCTGCAGAGTTGAGTAGCAGTGACAGGGACCACATGGCCCACAAAGCCTAAAGTATTTACAGTCTGAGTGCACACAGACAGTGACCAAGGGCCTCAGCTTCAACTCTCCCAGGATTGGCCTCACCGCTGCAGAGGCAGCTGCTTCTTCACCCATCAACTTTGAGGGTTAGAGTTTTGTGTCTGTTTCCTTTCTTCCTGAGCTGAAACCTGTTTCTCTGTTACTTTCTGTGTTCCCAGTTCTGCCTTGTAGAACTGCATAAGCTATTTCTACCCCTGCACCTTAACTCACTGCCCCCTTTTACTGCACATCCAATCCATCCACAAATCCTGTTATCATTACCTTGAAAATATATCCAAGATTTGATTGCATCTCACACCTCCACTGCTTCCACTCTGTTTCAAACCACCACCATCTCTCACCTAGATTCTAGCAATAGCTCCTAACCAGTCTCCCTGCTTCTGCCTTATCCTTTCTCAGTCTCTTCTCAAAATCGCTCTTAATGTGATCATTTAAAAATGTATGGTCAGTCATGTCCCTCCCCTTCTTAAAATCAAGCAATGGCCCCATCTCTCTTCAAAGCCAAAGTCCAGGGCCTTAGAAGTGCCTGTAAAGTCCTGCATAATCTCTGGTCCCATCTCCTACCACTCCTCCCCACTCCCTCCCCTTCTCTGTCCTCCTTGATGTTCTTCACTCAACTCAAGGCCTTTGCACTTGCTTTTCCCTTGGCCTGAAATCCTCTCACATAGGTCTCCATGACTCACTCCCTCTCACTCCTTCACCTCCTTCAGGTCTCTGCTCAAATTCCCCTTCTCACTGAGGTCCTAACTGAACTTGTAACCCCTCTCCCACACAGCACTCATAGGGTCACCATGAGTCAGAATTTACTCCACAGTAGTTTGTTTGTTTGTTTGTTTGTTTTAAGGAATGCAAGCTAAATAAGAGCAGGAATTTTTGTCTGTTCTGCTCACTTCTGTGTATCCAGTGCCTAGAACAGTGCTTCCTTGAGGCAACCCACAGAGCCGATTGTGACTGTGGAGGTATGCGTGCATTCTCACCCACTGTCTCCATAAAGCATTGGGAGGCTCAACCCAGCAAGTTCATTACCTATTTAGCTCCGCCTAGAAACCCTGGTGGCATAGGGGTTAAGAGTTACATCTGTTAACCAAAAAGGTCTGCAGTTTGAACTTACCAGGCGCTCCTTGGAAACCCTGTGGAGCAGTTCTACTCTGTCCTATAGGGTCGCTACAAGTCAGAATTGACTCGATGGCAATGGGTTTGGTTTTTTTGGTTTACCCATAGCTGGGAGCCCTGGAAATGCAGTGGTTAAGAGCTTGGCTGCTAACCAAAAGGTCAGCAGTTCGAATCCACCAGCCACTCCTTGGAAACCCTATGGGGCAGTTCTACTCTGTCCTATAGGGTCACTATGAGTCTGAATCAGCCGGAAGGCAATGGGTTTGTTTTTTACTCAAAGCCCAGCCCTACAAAAAGGGAGTGGCAGGGAGCTGACCGCTGCCCCCTGCGCGGCTTTACATTTCAAGACAGACACGTGAACACGCACAGGACAGAGGGCCAGCCAAACAAAATCACAAAAACCGTTACATGAAAGGAGAGTAATAGGTTCAGATCATTGACAAGGCGTGGGTAAGTGCATTTTACAAGGAGCAAGTTGAGGACATGTTTGGGGCTGAGATGAGGTGTTCCCTATCCTGGACAAGAGGAAACAATGAAGGATCATGAAACAAAACTACATCAAGAGCCTACTACATTCCAGGATGACATCAGGTTCTTTTACTACCCTTCAGAATAAGATATAGATGAAGGGACTAAGGCTTAGAAAAGTCACCTACCTAGTCACATACCCAGGTGTGTCTGTCTCCAAATCCCATGAGCTTCCTAGTGAATAATATGTATAACCAAGTGCCCAGAACAGTGCCTGCACATAGTAATCAATGTAAAGAGGGCTAAAGAGATAGAAAAACAGACAAAGATAGAGACATGAGAGAGATACAGTCAATCCTCATGATTCATGGATTCTATATTTGTGAATTCGTTTACTCAGTAAAATTTATTTGTAACCCCAGAATCAATCCTCATGGCTTTTACGTGGTCATTCATGGGCATGTGTAGAGAAGCAAAATATTTGACTCATACATTCCCAGATGAAATCAAACAAGGTGACACTCTGCCGTCTTGTTTCAGCTCTCATATTTAACAAATGCCCTTCCATAGACTATTTAGTGACAGTGCCATGTTTTTCTTAATTTTTGTACTTTTTTTTTTTTTGGTAATTTTCCTGTTTAAAAGCGCAGTGCTAAAGTACTGTCTAGTGTTCCTGAGTGAAAAAAGGCTGTGCTGTGCCTTGCAGAGAAAATACATGGGTTAGAGTCTTCATCCAGGCGTATGTTATAGTGCTATTGGCCGTAGGTTCAATGCTAATGAACCAACAATACATGTTAAACCAACTGGCTTAAAAAAGAAACACACATAAAACAGTTAGGTATTGGTCAGTTGATGAAAATGTTCCAAGGCTCACAGAAAGCTAACTCTGTATTTCCCTAGGAGTGATGGTTCAGTATTCACTAATTCAATGTTTGCGGTGACTTGTAGAACACAGTTACTGTGAACAACAAGAGTAATATATATATGTCTATACAGTTGACTGGAAACCCTGGTGGTGTAGAGGTTAAGAGCTACGGCTGCTAACAAAAGGGTCAGTGGTTCGAATCCGCCAGGCGCTCCTTGGAAACTCTATGGGGCAGTTCTACTCTGTCCTATAAGATCACTATGAGTAGGAATCGACTTGATGGCACTGGGTTCAGTCTTTTTGGTTTTATACAGTTGACTCTCGTTATTTGTATATACATACAGTATATACATACAACTATATGTATGTGACTATACATCATACATATGTGTGTATATATATACACATATGAATGTATGCAATTATATGTTCATACACGTGTGTATACATATATATGCACACACCAAAAACCAAACCAAACTCATTGCCATTGAGTCAAGTCTGACATATATATATATATATACATGTGTATATATATCAGTAGTTATCATTACTATTTTCATTACTAAGTCCTGCTGCCTCAGAAAAAAAAAAAAAAGCCATAACTAAGGAAGAACCAAGGAATGATGGGCTTTTCCTCGAATAGACAAAAAATACTACAGCTCCAAGCCTTTCTCCCCTCTGTCGTTATCTCTTTCCCTCCCCATCCTCTCCCTCTCTCCCTCTGCCTAATTTAAAGCAAAGGACTAACCTCAGTCTATACATCACCATAACAAAGATGCCCGATGAACCGTCGTTTCTCAAGATGGTGGTGCTACCACAAACTTAGCTGTCTTTCAGAGGCTTCCATTTGATTAAACCCCAGGGATGGGTGGTATTTTCCAAACAACTGCATTTAAGATCTCAGAAGCTGGTGGGGGAAGTAACAGCTGAGTTTATTAGGAGAAGATTTCAATTGCCTGAGAGGAAACCAAAAATCTCCCTAAACTCCCCAGAGAAATTTCAAAAACTCCAGAGTGGCTCTGAACGTGACTACACACTTCCTACAAATAAAGTGTCTCAACCAAAAGTACTCTCACAAAGCCAGAGGGTGCCGTTAGGAGATGCTAGGTGAGGCAGCGGACAGACAGAAATTAAACTCCAAGTGAGGCCTATCACTAGCACCACAGCAGGGTTGTAACCAGATGGCAAAACAGGACTTGGAGAGTGAGGAACTGTTCACATTCCTTCAAGACACAGCTCTCCCTCTCTCTGTCCCAGCACAAGCTCAAGGGTAATCAGAAATCAGACTCAAAAGGGCCAACTTGCTTAAAGGCCTGAGAATACATAAGAACATGAAATCAGAAAGTCGAAAAAATATATACCACTTAGTCAAAGTCCCTAGATTTTCAAACTCTGGGCAGAAGGGCATGTGTGAAGTGACAAAAAGACACCAAAGATAGGAGGTTTGATTAATGATCCTGAAATCTTCTAAAGAATATCAGCACATTCATAGCATTTTAAAGGCATGAAATTGTGTGGGGGTATAGGGTATTGTTTATATTAAACCCCCCACCCACCGACCATCATGGGAAATAGTGCTAGGAATAAGGGTGGAGTGAGTGGCAATCAAGGATGGCTTGGTGACAACTCACTAGCCTGAGATTGTAGGGCCATGGTTGAAGGTTGGGTTCTTTTTGTAGTAGCAGAGATCCCTTTTTGGAGCTATAGTCAGGATCCAGGAGTCACGAGCCCATCAAGTCAAAGTCTGTTGTAGAAACTGAGGTTCAGACAGGAAACTTTTGGACCACAGTCAGGCAGCAACCAGAACTGCAGAAGAAAAGGTGAGCGCTAAGAAGAAACAAGATAAGGGCAAGAAAATATTTGGTGACGTGGAAGGTGAGGGTTGGTTGCTCCTCATGGGTCAACACATGGATGGCCTAAGGGTGGGTCACGCTGACTTGAAGGGTCGGAAACAGACCAAACAAGATTCAGTTCTACCCCGTTAAGTTATCTGCCTGTCCACTTTATGGGAAAAATACAGATGGTCAAATAAGTGAAGCTGACTTTCCTTGTTCTCCCAGCCATGTTTTGGTACCTTCACCCAGAGGCAAGGCTTCTACAATATTCCTTTAACTCGTTTATGCCTAGACAGTGAAATCTGTGAGAGCCAGAGTTCCATGTGACTGCCTTGTTTTTCTGGGTCTCGCAAGTTTTCTGCCTTTGACAGGGTGCAGTCGTACCACTTTTCTATCACTATTAGTAGAAACTATTTTAGTTTTCCTTTTCTGACAGGTTTCTACCTTATGCAGGTTTCAGCTTTCAAAGGTTTTGCTGTTACATTATCCTTCAGTCATGAAACCATAATTTTCTGTTCCCAAACAAATGGGTCATTTGAAACCTAACTTTCTAAACACCCTGGGAATCTTAAAGGGAATCTATGATTTCCACTCAGCTTTCCTCATCTCCGAAATGATGTTTCCTATGTTTTCTCCTACTTCCTTAGGTTTCATCCTACCTTGCCATCTCCTCTTCCTCCTCTTCTTGCCCTCTCTTCCTCCTTCCTCCCCTCTTCCTCTGCCTCCTCCTTGTCATCTCTTTACATTTTTTTCCTTCTAAAGCTTACTGTACAAATGACATAAGGGATCCAAACTTCACTTAGCCACCCTTTATCCACCAATTTAAAAAGCCTTCTTAATCACATATAAAACTCTTACATACTTGGATCCATTTCTGGGCTTTTTTGTTTTATTCATCTTTGTCCATACCTGAATCTGTATTTTAATCTTTAAAGTTTATAATACATCTTTTGAACAGTGCAAATTGTCCCTCATTAGTATTCTGTTTTAAAAATAATAATAACTGTCTTTCTATTTCTACTTTTATAAGAGTTTTACTGAGAAATGGATATTGGCTTTTTTAAATCAAATTATCTATTAATATAATAAATTTCTAGTACTGAACTATCCTTGTATTTCTAGCATAGGATGTTTTCCCTTTGATGGGCTTCCAAATACATGCCAGATGCTAGGTTAAATTTTCTAATATGTGTTTTTAGAATTTTTGAATCTATATTCAGAAATTAGATTGGCCAGAAGTTGTCTTTGAAGTATAATTTCTGAAAAAAATCATAACCATGATTTGCAAAGTTGAACATGCTACATCTTCTAATTTCTAACTTCCATGAGGCTAAATAGTCCTAATCAGAAATAATAAGCCAAAAAAAGTCAACCAGTCTAGATAATCTGCCAAATGGTTGATCAACTACAGTATGATAACTTAAGCAATATGTGGTATAATTATAAACGTAGGAGAGTTTACCACCTTTCACCAATTCCTCTGCCCTTTTAGCATCTTCCTTGTCCCCAGCTCTCTGAGGAGAGAAAAGACTAAAGCTGCATGGGCAAATTCTGAAAATAACACCTATCAGAGGAAAGAACTACACCTCCCAGGCAACTTTGCACAGCAGAAAGATGTGACTTGTCAGAAACCCATCATGCAAGACTTCAGAAGATAAGGGGCCAAGATGGCAGGGACAAAATGGCATGGATGAGGGAGGTCCACTCAAGTAAAGTGTAAGAACATGCTAGGAGAGTGGGGATACTGAAAAGAAAGAGAAAGAGAGATTTTAAAAAAGTTTCCTAGATTAAATCCTTAAAATCCCTTAAATACTTGAGAAGCTTGAGTCAACATTGAAAAGTTTATCCTTAAGTGTGACATTTCCCTGGAATGAAACTACAGAGGTGCTTGGAAACTTCAGGTGATGCTTTGAAAGCATCACCTTAGTCAACCCATCCCCTTTTTGCTTCTGCACTTAGGTCTGCAGTAGGGTGCTCATATGCTACTCAACTTCTAGAAAATTTGATGTGCTTCTCTTCTTCCTGCCACAGAACTATACCAACCTCACTGCCAAAGGACATTCCTAATGGGCTCCGCAAACCCCATAAGACAATACACCTGCTATTCCCAGGAGATGGGAGAAGCATGTCCTTTCTGCCTCTGATTAAGGCTGACACATCATAATAACCAAGAAGCAGGCAGGAGTTTGTCAGATTTATTCCAAGTAAACACCTTAATGACCTCCCCAAATGGCAGGGGGGCTGCTCATAATAGGCGCATGCATATGTAAACTAGCAAAAGGGAAGATGCCAGAATTTTTCTGCCACCTGTACTTCCCTCTCCTGATTCCACCACCTAGGGTGAGGGGGATGATGAGCTGTTGGAAACTCAGAAAGGTGCAGTCATCTTGGAAAGCTGGGAGCTGGGGAGGTAGTGAGCCAGAGAGTGAGAGGAAGCCAGAACAAGAGAGGCTGATCTGAAAGCTCTTTTAGTCCACATTCCCTACTGGGCAATTTTTGTCCTCTTTTACTCTGACTTAGGACTACAAGCTTATAGGATTATAAAGTGTGTGCCCCTTCTAACCACATACTCATTTCTTCCCAGAGTTTCAGTTGCACCTCTAGATGAGTTCATCAACAGCACCATCTAACGCATTTCATGGCAATAAACTAAGCATCACAACAGAGTGCTAAAGCTCTTCATTCACTCTGACTTCCAGGACCATATGGGAACAAGCACTTTTATTTGCAAGTTATTGCTCAACTATGCAAGTGAAAGTCTCCTCTCTGTTTCTTTGCTCCTTAGAGAATGCACATGAAAAAAGCAGAAATCAGAATCATCACTTGGTATGCATCTGGAAGCCCATCAGAGGGAAAACGTCCTTGAAATTTCTACCTCCCTTGATATGGTCAACTTGACTTTCTGTCAGGCAGATTTTGTTTTAAAGGTCAAGAGAAAAATCTTGATCTCCAGCAGCCCGGCTCACAACAAAGATGAATATTAAAACATTCATCTCCAGATTCTAGGAATCTTCCCCAACTGTGGCTAGTGGGGCTTTGAGCCAGGCTGGATTTCATCTAGGAAAACAAAATATAATATTACCTCTAGGTCATGAAGCATTTTGCAATTGCTCTTTCTGATACTATGGTAATATAACTGACTTCTGACCGCACCCAGAAATCCCTCTGAAGGGAGTCCTCCAGGACAATGGGACGTCCCAAATGCCAAGCCAGAAAATGTGTAAGAGGATAACCAAGACATGGGGGTTGGTTGGGGTGCTGAAAGGTAGCAGCCTCAATGGCAAACTGAAAGCAGGTTTTTATCTCCTCCTCTCTCTCTCCCCCACTGAATCTCTACCTTTCACATTTAGGAGGAGCAACTAAAACCAATGATCATGGATATCCTAGGGCATTCTCTGTTTACGCTGAAATTCCAAGTCTCCAAAAAAAAAAAAAAAAACTCAAGGAGATTCTCAGGAAACTGGGAGCGAATAACAGAGACTTCAAATTCTCCAACTACTAAGCCAAAACTGCCAGCTGGGAACACACAGAACGACATCGAAAAGCCCCAGGGTAAGCCAAACTCTTAAACACAACTCTGGGATTGCCTCCTCCCAGGCTCCTACTGGGAACTGCCAGAGGGGGGTCTCAAAAAAAGCAACAGCTTAATGGGAAATGCCCCAATTTCTACAACAGCTTAAAATGGTAAACTTTCCCAACACCAAAGGTTGGACAACTCAAAAGATTAGTAAGATAAAATAGTCAAGAAGGAAGCTGTTCTCAGGCAGTTGTTGAGTGCTGCTGTTGATAGCATGCCTGGAGACATGAGTTCCACACATCATAGGGAAGCTTATTAGATGCAGAAATGTGACTATTGGAACAGATGCTTGCCCCAGTATGACTAAGGAAACAGGACTCATGGAAAAGTTTGCTTTTAATAACTTGAAGAATGGGATGAGAAATATGATTAATAATAGGTGTTGTTTTTGTCTGCCTAGAACCCTCTGTTAACTGGAGAACTACTTCTCCTACATACAAGAGAGATCTAAGGAGACTGTCAACCACAGAATCCAACCTCATCTCACTATTCTAATTATATATATTCATTTAATTGTCATAGTAGCCCTATGAAGTAGACATTATGCTTATCTCCTTTTTTATAGATGGAAAACAGGGACAGAAAGAAATAAAGTAACTTTCCCAACGAGAAAGGGCAGAGCCAGGGTTTGAACCCAGGCAGTCTGCCTCCAGATTCTAGTATTTCACCACAATATGACACTACAGCTGCCATGCACAAACATAGAGAGCAAGACCAAAGGCAACTACTAATCCTATCCACTGACAGCGAGTCTGGCTAGATGACTAAGGGATTAAAAAAAACCATAGGGCCTATGAAAGAACAAATGCAGTACAGAGTTGCATTTGGATAATTCAGAGGAGAGATATAGCTCTGATAATAATCAAATGATGAAACCAGAAGATAATCTTAAATAACTATTTGGAATTCTCAATAAAATACAATAAGGTACAGTCTCTACTTAATAGAAGACTGAAGTAATAGTGATAAAACAAACTGAAATAAAATAATTGCACAAAGAAGAAGTGCTAGATGAGATAAGGAAGACCTACAAGAAAATAAAAAAGTACAATGGTGAATTAAATTCAAATTGGAAGCAAAAAACAATAGAATTAACCTTAAAGAAAACTGAAAGAATAATGTGGAAGACCAGTTTAAAGCATTCTTCAAAACGCAAAGGAAAACAATGACAGAGTACTTTCATACAACAACCCCTTGTGCTGAGTCGATTCTGACTCATGGTGGTCCCATGTGTGTCAGAGTAGAAATGTGCACCATAGAGTTTTCAAAGGCTGGTTTTTCAAAAGTAGATTGCAAGGCCTTTCTTTCAAGGCATCTCGGGTGGACTCAAACCTTCAACTTTTCAGTCAGCAGATGAATGCATTACTCATTTGTACCACCCAGGGCTCTAGTTTAATATCATAGGAGCTCTTAAAGCAAGAGCTGAAACAGAATAGTTAAAGACATAATGAAAGAAAACTTCTCTGGGTTGGTCTGCAAATGCTATGACTGTCTACCAGAAAGACTCAAAAGAGAACCAGTAAGAACTCAGAAAGACAAGTAACAAAGTAAATCATAAGAAGTAATAATTTTCCTACATACCAACAATAAGCAAGAAAATATAATGGGGGAGGAGGTCTTCTAATAGTAACGATAAATACAAAATACACAGAAAAAAGCTCAACAAGAATAAGATCGCCAATTAATAAAATCTTTCTGAAGAACATAAAAGAGAACTTGAATAAGTACAAACCATACCAATTCTTGGACTGAAAGATTCAATAATGTGAAGATGTAAATTAATCCCAAAATAATCTATAAATTTAATGCAATTTCAATGGAATCAAAGAGACTCTAGACGTTACCCGGAAGATTAAATGTATACATTGATTAAAATGTTTCTGGGGAAAAAAAGAAGAGTAATAAAAGAAAAGTTACCAACCAGTAAATAGAACAATGTGATACCAAGCGAGTAAAAATCAGGCAGATTAATGGATGAGCAGAATTGAAAGTTAAGAAAAAAATGAAGTAAACTTAAGGATTCAGTATATTAAAAAGTGCATTTAACATTGCTGGAGATAGATTTTAAGAGCTGGTATTGTGTTAGTAGATAGCAATTCAAAAAATAAAATAAACTTAGCACCTACCTTATGTTGTCATTGTTGGGTGCCATCAAGTCAGTTCTGACTCACAGACATCTTATGTACAACAGAATGAAACACTGCCTTATGCAAGACACCAAAAAAAAAAAAAACAAAAAAAAACCTGAGTATTAAAGATATAAATGAAAAAATGGAGTCGCATGAGTGGTAAGATGCAGCTTTTTTTTTTTTTTAATAAGTGTTGGCAATACGATTACCATATCATACAGAAAATACTAAGTATGAAATTATGAATTACGGTGTTGGTGATGAATACTGAATATACCATGACTGCCAGAAGAACAAGCAAATCAATCTTGTAAGAAGTGCAGCCAGAATGTTCCTTAGAAGTAGGATGGCGAGACTTCGTCTCACATAATTTGGACATGTTATCAGGAGGGATCAGTCCCTGGAGAAGGACATCACAGTTGGGAAAGTAGAGGGTCAGCAAAAAAGAGGAAGACCTCAACAAGATGGACTGACACAGTGGCTGCAACAAGGGGCTCAAGCATAACAATGATTGTGAGGATGGCGCAGGACCAGGCAGTGTTTTGTTCTGTTGTATATAGAGTCTCTATGAGTCAGAACCGATTCAACGGCACCTAACAACAAGAAAAAGAAGTATGAAAAATAAAGAAAAGGACTAATTGACTTTGTAAGAATTCCTATATGTCAACACGCAACATAAACACAATCAAAAGTTAATATATGAGGGGAAAATCACAACATGTATGACATACAGCTGGGGTAATGTCATATTTCTTAAATTCAATAAGATAAATATATATCATCAACACTTATAAAAAAAGAAATTCAAATGATTTATAAGATTATAAAAAATGTTCAACTGTATTATTCAGTTTTAAAATGTCAATGAAAACAATGATAGCGTTTCTCAACCATCAAATTGGATTCATTAACCCAGCAATTCTACATTTTTGGGAATCTTTCCTAGAGGAACTCATGCGCAAAACACAGAAAAATGCACAAAAATATTCACTGCAGAACTGAATGTAATAGCTAAAAGGTTCATCAATAAGGGAATGGGCAAATAAATATTGGGATGTTCACACTACAGAACACTATGCAGCAGTTAGTAAGGTACAGCTGTATGTATTGACACAGAAAGATGATTAATATATACGTAGTTGAGTTTAAAACAAAAGTTGCATGACCTATATTGTAGAATACTATGTACTTATGTTTTAAAAACTAGCCCTGAAAGCTGATGATATTGATGTTTAACTTCAGTTATAAATATATGTATAAAAATAATCTGGAAGAATATAGCACACATTGATAACATGAATAACCTCTCCTAAGGAAGTGCCTGAAACTGCAGCAGTGAAAGGATGGGTGGCCAGCAATGAGCTTCTTCTTTATTTGTGTTGTCTGTTGTTGTGGTTGTTTGTTGTTGTTGTTGTTGTTGCGTGCCATCAAGTCGGTTCCAACTCATAGAAACTCTATGTGCAACAGAATAAAAACACTGCCCGGTCCTGCGCCATGCCCCCAATCATTGTTATGCTTGAGCCCACTGTTGCAGCCACTTTGTCAATCCATCTCATCGAGAGTCTCTTTTTCATTGACTATGTACTTTACCAACCATGATGTCCTTCTCTAGGGACCGATTCCTCCTGACAATGTGTCCAAAGTATGTAAGACACAGTCTTGCCATCCTTGCCTCTAAGGAGCATTCTGGTTGTACTTCCTCCAAGACAAATTTGTTCATTCTTTCGGCAGTCCACGGTATATTCAATATTCTTTGCCAACACCACAATTCAAAGGCATCATTTCTTCTTCTGTCTTCTTTATTCATTGTCTAGTTTTCACATACATATGTTGCAATTGAAAATACCATGGCTTGGGTCAGATGCACCTTAGTCTTTAAGGTGACATCTTTGCTTTTGTGTTGTCTGAGCATAGTTTAAATGAGCTTGTATTCATATTACTTACAAAACAGAAGTGTTTTATATAAGTAATTTGTGCTATGAAATGATTAAAAAAAAAAAAGAAAACCTACATGGCCAACAATTGGGGATTTGTTTTCAAAACATAATTTATACAGTGAAATAACATGCAGTCATTCAAAGTGATATTGCAGATAAGTAGCCGCCACGTGGATAATTTGTTACATAAATGGCCCATCTTTCACCCCTCCCCTATGCTCCATTCTTCTCCCTTTAAAAAATAACTGACATAGAATGCCACTACCAAGACTGTGTTTAATCAATCAGTGTGCTGCAGTAAAAAATGGTTGGGACCACTGTACTATTGATGCATATTTATTGACATGGAAAGATATTCCTGATATAGTGTCCATGCAAAGGGCAAACTATAATACAGAATGATTAAAAAGACATTAAAAGATATCGCAATGGTTATATCTGAGTATTAAAATTTCATTTTTTAATTTTCTTTTGCTTATTTTATACTAATTTCAATACATTAATATATAGTTATTTGCTTGCCAAATTTAGCATACTAATGAATATACTTCTATAACACAAAACCAAATTATTTTTAACTTGTTAAAATATACTAGATAATAGCTTTCAAGTTTCTCTTTATCACGGTCTTACGTCAGCAGAGGTTTGTCAAAAGAACAAAACAGTGCTCATGAACTCAATCTTGCTTTTTCAATTGCCTTGAAGTTAACACTAGTTTTCCTCAGATTCAAAACTTTTTGCATTTGCTCTCTTCAAGCCACTCTACAGTAACTTGAAAAAACACAAAAATAGTCTTGTAATAGTATAACTTCTTTACTGCTTTCATTCAAAGACCTTAAATTGTTCTAATGGATTTTTTTCCTTCTTCTTCTCCTGTGTTAAGACAGAAATAATCTTTCCAATGACTCTTAGTTCAGTATTAAAATAGAGCACACATTGTTCTGATAGAATTAGGCCTAAAGTTCTTTTATATGGCACTTAAAGTTAGAGAATTAAAAATTGTGTTTCTAAGCTTCCAAGCTTTTTCTTCACTGTTACCTGGAAACAACATACCTCACACGATAATGATGGAAGAATATTTCCAATACAGAAGTCCAACAACTAAGATAACTTTTTAGTTAATTTTTCATAATGTGGATTTGTCTTTTTGTTTGTTGTTTTTGTTTTAGTTTTCAAAAAATGATGCATAATGTACAAATAGGAACGACATGGGAAACAACACTCTCTCTCTCCCTCCCTCCCTCCCTCCTTCCCCCTCTCTCTCTCTTTTTCCCACCCCAGTGGCATAGTGGTTAAGAGCTCAGCTGCTAACCAAAAGGTCAGCAGTTCAAATCCACCAGCCACTCCTTGGAGACCCTATGGGGAAGTTCTATTCTACCCTACAGGGTTGCTACGAGTCAGAATCAACTTGACGGCAACAGTTTTGGTTTTGTTCTTTATCTACCTTATTGTTAGCAGCCATGGAGTTGGGGCCCTGACTCATGGTGATCCCACGCACAATGGAACAAAATATCACCCCGTCCTGTGCCATTCTATCAGTTGCGCATTACACTGTTATGATTCATAGCGTTTTCATTGGTTGATTTTTGGAAGTAGATCACTAGGCCTTTCTTCCAAGGCATCTCTGGGTGGACTTGAAGTGCCAACCTTTTGGTTAGCAGCCAAGTGTGTTAACCATTTGCCCCACCCATGGATATTACAAATGATATATACTGATAGGAGGTAATTAAGACAAGGAAAATTCATTAGAAACCTGGCCAAGATATGAATATTAACTTAAAATTTTCTCATCCCTCCCTTTCCCCTCCTTCCCTTCTTTCATTCTCCCTTTCTTTCTTATAATACACTGGTAAAAGTACCTGATTAGAAGTTAGGACACTCAGGTACTACTATCCTAGGATGGTCTTTATTTGGATGTATAGCTTTGGCATAAAGCATTTCTCTCTTTGGACCTCTCATTCCTTGACTGTAAAATTATCTCCATGGTCTGCTACTTCCCTGTCTAACTTCCTATGGCCTGTGTCACAAACTCCTCCTGTTTGTATGCACCAACAACCTTACCAGCAGGAAAATAGACTCCCTTGCATCTCTCTTTTCCCTGGCTCTCTCTAGTACAGGAGACAACATAGTTAAATAGCACCACCATGCATTATACTGAAGAATAGGAGAGAAACAAAGACCCTAAAAGTTATAGCCTCTCTCCTCTTAGTTCCTCCCAACTGGGCAAGCAATGATCATATAAGTGTATCTCCTCTGTATACGCTCTACCCAGTTCCCGTTGTAATAATAATGGTAATAAATAAATGTAATTATTGCCAGGCATTTTGTGTACCAATTTCTGTTTCATGTTCTTGGTCTCTTCAGAATGAGGTCAGCATAAACCCATGTGAATCAAGTCTGCACATTCCACCACAGGGTGCTGAGATTTTTTCCACAGACTTCTTAATGGTTTTCCTACATGGATCTGTATGTATGCCTTTTCCCTGGTGTCTGTGGAGCTTTCACTCATCCTTCAAACATCACAACTCAACCATCTCCTTTTCAAAATGCTCCCTGGAACTTTTTCACTCACCCCCAGAGTGAGAGCCCTAGGCACATCCCCCATTAGAGCATTTATAATGCTGCGCAGCACTGATTTTTTGCATGTCTTTTTTTTTAACTCTACCAGTCTGACAACAATACAAGGCTTGTGTCTAATCAATTCTTTATCGCCAGGGTCTGGCCCAGGACCGGGTTCATGTTAGATTCTCAGCAAGGATAAGTGACATGTTGGTTGGCTGGTTGATTAGATGGATGAATTGAAAAAACGTAAATCCTTAAATGCTTACAAGGAAGCAAGTGCCTGGTCACTTGGATATCACAACTGACCTTGCGTTCCCATTAATAAATTATTAGCATCCCTGATAAAGCCATTTCATTAGAGTCAATGAAGCCCAATGGACCTAATTCGTTCACTCTCTACCTTAGGATAATTTGCTTGTACTGAATCTCAAACTGATCTGATAATATAATCCATGATAAGATGTCTTACTGGGCCTATCTTCCCTTCCGCCAATTGCCACTGACCTAGTTCAGCTTCCCCCAGCCCTACCTCGAAACCAGAGACATTGCCTTCTAAATGGTTTCACATTCTTTCCTTTCTTGGTTCAACAATTCTTTATTTAGCATTGTCAGGCATTGTTCTAAATAATGGGGACACAGCAGGGAACAAGACAAACAGGGATCCTTACTTCACAGAATTTATAGTAGGGGGAGACAGACAAAGAGGTAAAATAATAACAGTAGTGGTATCAGTAGCAACAGCAACAGCAACAGTAGTAGCAATGTGAAATGGAGAAAATAAAGGAAATAATGTTTGATGGTTAGTTTTACGTGTCAAGTTGTCTAGGCTATACCTGTTGCCTTCAAGTCAATTCCGACTCATGGCAACCCTATAGGAGAGAGTAGAACTGCCCCATATGGTTTCCAAGGAGCACCTGGTGGATTTGAACCGCTGATCTTTTGGTTAGCAACTATAGCTCTTAACCACCACACCACCAGGGTTTCCTGTAGTGCCCAGTTATTAAATCAAACGCTAATCTAGGTACTTCTGTGAAGGTATTTTGTAAATGCTGTTAACATCTGCCGTGAGTTCACTTTAAGTAAGGGAGATACCCTCAATAATGTGGATGGGTTTCTTATAATTAGTTGAAGGACTTAAGAGCAAAAACTGACATTTCCTGGAGATGCAGAAACTCTGCCTCAAGACTATAGCATCAACTCCTGCCTGAGTTTTCAGCATGCCAGCCTACCCAATGAATTTTAGGATTTCAGACTTGCTAGCTCCCACACCTGCGTGAGCCAATTTCTTAAATCTCTTTGAATAAACGCACACACACAAACATATGTATATATGTGTGTGTATATATATATATATATATATACCATATTATAGATGAAGGTCCTTTCAGGCATTCACTTCCAGAATAAGGTTTTGCCCATATTAAAAATTTGCTAAGGCAAATAACCTCCCTCTACAATTAGTTTGATCTAAGGTTTCAACAAATTCTTCTGCTGCCTTCCCATCAGCACTCACGGACTCACCACTCACTTTCACATTATGCAGCAAAAAACACAGTTTGAAGTGCTTGAGCCACCCAGAGTTAGCACTAAACTTGGTATCATACCCTGGTCCTGCTGTTTCTTTAAGCATCTCAAACAAGCTTCATGTTTTAGCAGTCATCATCAACATGCTGAGACGGATTCGCTTTTTCGTTTGGTGCTCAATCCATTCTAACCTTATGGGACCACAGATGTATATGTGATCAGACTTTGCCCAAATGGACGTGTGTGTGTGTGTGTGTGTGTGCGTGTGTGTGTGTCTTCAGCTTTGAATCTACCAGCCACTCCTTGAAAACCCTATGGGGCAGTTTCACTCTTCTCTATAGGGTTGCTGTGAGTCAGAATCAACTCCACAATATTGGGTTATGATGTTAATGAGGCAGGATTAGAGACAGTTATGATAATGAGGCAGGATTCAATCTACAGAATTAGGTTGTATCTTTAGTTCTATCTCTTGTGAGACATAAAAAAGAGTCGAGCAGAGAGGGGAGGGATCTTATTACCACCAAGCAAGAAGAGCCGGGAACAGAGCACGTTCTTTGGACCCAGGGTCCCTTCTCTGAGAAGCAACTAGACCAGGGGAAGACTGATGACAAGGACCTGTCCCCAGAGCCGACAGAGAGAGAAAACCTTCTCCTGGGGCTGGTGCACTGAATTCAGACTTGTAGCCTCCTAAACTGTGAGAGAATAAATTTCTGTTTGTTAAAGCTAAGAAAAAAAAAAAACTCCTGGGTTTTATATTTTTTATTTAAAAAGTGGAGTGAAGAATGGCAACATTTACTAAAATGGGAATATTAAAAGCGATTAATATCTAGGGAGGAAATTAAGTACTCTGTTTTGAACATAACAAATTTGAGATGCCTACTAGAAATCCAATAGAAAAATTAAATAACAAGTTGAATATCTGAGCCTGAAGCTTGGAGGTCAGGGTTTAGGGTGAAGGAGGAATCCTTCCGGTTCTTCATTCTTTGTGGTATGAGGTCCCTCTGTCTCTCTGCTCACTTCTCTCTTTTATACCTCAAAAAAGATTGCCTCAAAATACAACCTAATCTTGTAGATTGAGTCCTGCCTCATTAATATAACTGTCTCTAATCCTGCTTCATTAACATCATAGAGGTAGGATTTCAACACAGGAAAATCACATCAGATGACAAAATGGTAGACAATCACACAATACGGGGAATCATGGCCTAGCCACATTGACACACATTTTGGGGGGGACACAATTCAATCCATCACAGCAACCAAGTAAGGAGCCTAGGGCATCCTGAGCAACCAGAGTGAGACCAAAACACCAAACCCATTGCCATCAAATCAATTACAACTCATAGCGACCAGAGTGACAGCAAATGCCAATTAGTATTTAAGTTTAGCTCAAGTATCTGACTGAGCCCCTAGATTGCAGCTAAGACTTAAAGAAAGAAATGAGGTCTGAGCCATTACCAAGCACAGGTATAACAATTTATATAACAGTTAATTGCCTGCTAAATAACAAACATCAACACTCTTTGGAGCAATATAGCAGTATCTAGCAATATAGCAACATAATGTTCACAATGTCCAGGATACATATGAAGAGCCAGGAAAATGTGGCCTATTCTCAGTAAATGTCAACCCTAAGATGAGCCCAATGTAGAGATTACCAGATAATGACTTGAAAGCAGCTATTATAACCACACTCATTGAAGTAAAGGAAAACATGCTAATAATGAATGAAAAGACAGAACATTTCAGCAGATTAACAATTTTTTAAGTGAATATTTTAGAATTGAAGAATGGTACATATTAAATTTAAAATGTCCTGGGTTGGCATAACATCAGAAAGAAGATGATGAAGGAAAGAGTCAAAGAATTTGAAAATAGATTAATTGAAATCTGATAATCTTTTTTCTAGAAAAAAGTATAAACAGCCTTAGGAACTTGTGGGACAATTTAAGAAAGTCTAATATAAGGATAATTGTAGTTGGTGACGAAGAAGAGAAAGAAATTGGCGCATAAAAAAAATTAGGAAAAAAATCATGGCCAAAACTTTCCAATTTGGTGAAAGACACAAATTTAGATTCAAGAAGCTCATCAAACCCCTAAAAGGGTACAGTGAAAGGAAATCACATTTAGGCACCACCATTGTATAACTATCGAGACAAAAGATATAAGTCTGGGACAGATAAAATCACCTAAGGAAAGAGTAAGGATCTTAAGGGATATGCTCCATGAAGCACAGGCAGCCTTACGGTCAACTCTGGTGACGTTAGCCTTATTCATTCATTCATTTTTCTTTCCCTGTGCCCAGAAGTTTCTAGCATATAGTAGATACCCACTAAATATTTTTTTGAAAAAATAAATTCATTTGAAATGGCTCACCATTACTTCTCCAATGGATTTTATATTTCATCAAAAAACTCTTTCTGATAAAAACGCTTGTTTTGTCACAAAGAGAGAGGGCCCAAAACAGAAATGTACCAATAATGGCAAAGCCAAAGTTGCTGAAGCATCGATTCATGCTGACTTAACTTTAGCTCAGTCCTTTGCTTCCAGGATAAACTTACACTGCTTTGTTGTTGAACAGAGGAAGTATCTGGGCCTAAATCTAAAATGTCTGACTCTTTTCTATAAAGTTGCCTTCATGTGAAAAGACACGCAGAGTTCACTTGTTTAATGGGAAATAGTTTGGCATTGCTTATTTAGCAGTCACTGATAGAACAGAAAGAAGCAATTAGACCTAGGAGATTTTATTTTTAAACATACCATTTATTGAGCATTGTATTTTCTTGATGTACTTTATCCTTACTCACAGAGTCCTGTATCCTTTCATTCATTCATCATTCATTTTATTCCTGTATATAGTAATCCAGGATGGGGCATAAGACTATCATAGTGTTGTTGTAAAATAAAGGTATGGTTCAATAAAGGCTTTACACAACACTGAACACAATATGCATTATGAAGGCAAGTTTGCTTCCAGAAACCAGGTTTCATGCTGCAAGCAAAGGTGCGTAGCAAGCAATCACAGCAATCTAAAAATAGACCAAGGTACACCCCCAGCCCCAGTAATTTCCATCCTCACTCACCCTTTGGAAAAATGTCAAAGTCACCTGGTTCATCAAGGGCTGTACAGTTATAGCACCCTTAAAGCCCGCGCTCCATTTTCTGGGCGACACAATCAAATTAATCCCTGTCATATGCTTTGCTTGAATGTCACCATTATTAAAAGGAAATGTGGAGGCTGCCTGAAGAAAGGTTGATTAGCAAGCATAGTCCAATAAAGGCCCTAAAATTGAATAATCAACCAACTGAGGGATGGCCTCATTGCCAGCTGTTGTGTCTCTTCTGTCCCCTGGAGAAGAAGCAGAAGGGAAGGTGACTAAGGCTGCTCATCATCAGACTCAATAATGAAAAAGCCAATAATCATTTTCCACTTCAATATTTGTTATCTAGTTCACTTGACCGGCCGTGCAAGTTTTATCCACACCTGTGAAAGAGTCCTTCCTCTCTGGAAACGATACTGACAGAGAATACTTGAAAGAAAAGGGGTGTGTCTGTCCATTCATTTCACCATCCCCTCCTCCTATACTTTCTGACATCATCCTGGCCTCTACATGGAAACGGCTACTTACAGTAAATAAAAGGCTGCGTCAACCCATAAGCATTTACATGTCTGATTGATCAAGAAAATTCTATTTTATAATTTAGCATACTTTTTGTGTGAAGATCCCCAAGCTCTTCCATGAAGACTTATGAATTGAATCTGTTTATTTTGTATATCACAACTCTTAAGAGAGTTTAGTGTGGCTATTTGTTAATTAAGGAGCCCTGGTGGCGCAGAGGAAACCCTGGTGGTGTAGTAGTTAAGAGGTACAGCTGCTAATCAAAAGGTCAGCAGTTGGAATCCACCAGGAGCTCCTTGAAAACCTGATGGGGCAGTTCTCTATCACTATGAGTCGGGATCAACTCGACGGCAACAGGTTAGTTTTTTTTTTGGTTTTTGGTGGCACAGTGGTTAAGCATTCATTGCTAATCGATAGGTTGGCAGTTCAAACCCACCAGCTGCTCCTTGGGAGAAAAGACCTGGCAATCTGCTCCTGTAAAGATTACAGCCTAGGAAACCATTTGGGGTAGTTCTACTCTATCCTATACTGTCACTATGAGTCAGAATTGACTCAATGGCACACATATGGTAATTACCCCGGCAAATGGAAAAGGTACAAAGGCCTAATAGAGAGCAATAAAGGCATCCTGTTGTTGTTGTCAGGTGCTGTTGAATCGATTCAGATTCATAGTGACTCCATGTGACAGAGTAGAACTGCCCCATATGGTTTTCTAGGTTGTAATCTTCATAGCCCTTGTGGTGCAGTGGTTAAGCACTCAGCTGCTAACTGAAAGGTCAGTTGTTGGAACCCACTAGCCGCTCCACAGGAGAAAGATGTGGCAGTCTACTCCTATAAAGATTACAGCCTTGGAAACCCTATGAGGCAGTTCTACTCTGTCCTATAGGGTTGCTATAAGTTGGAATTCGCTCCGCAGCAACGGGTTTGGTTTGGGTTTTTTGGTTAATCTTTATGGGACCAAATTGCCAAGTCTTTCTCCGGTGGAGCAGCTAGATGGGTTCAAACTGCCAATCTTTCAGTGAGCAACAGTCAACAGCCAAAAGGCATCTAGAGATAACATAAATAGCACTAATTTGGAATCAGGAGTTGGGCATTCAAATCCTTTTATAATCTTTTTAAAAATATATGCTATGTATGTTGAATGAGAGTTTTATTGGGTCAAATCCTTATTTCATTTTTTTTTAAATTACCTCAAACTAATGTACCATATAGTAGAAATTTAGCCTCTCTTTGTCTGCAGATGGGGATAATGATAAACTCGTAAGTTTATCATGACTATTAAATGGAATAATGACAGTGAAGGGGATATTGAAATATAAAGCACTATTATTAGTAATACTAATAAATAATTAAATCAAGAGATCTTCCAAACTCCTTATTTGAGCCAACGTTCTTCACCCAAGACACTGACAAGTTATGATTTTTCACTGTTTGAATTTAGTCCACTCTCCGTTCCTCGTCTGGCTGATGAAGGTGCTGACAGCGGGCAGACCAAGACAAGAGGGAAAATAATGTCACAGACAATCACCCCTTGAATACCCAAAAGTTGAGGTTTATGGACATAAATGAGTATTCACAAAACAAATTAAAAATTAATTAAAATCAGTCTGGGCCAAGATGGCTGCCTAGGTAGACGCTACCTCGGATCCCTCTTGCAACAAAGACTCAGAAAAACAAGTGAATTGATCACACACATGACAATCTACGAACCCTGATCAACAAACACAGATTTAAAGAGTTGACCTGAGTGACAGAGACTGAGAACGAACAACCACGGGGACGCAGCGACTGTTTTCAGAGCCTGGAGCCAGCGTCCCAGTCAGGAAACCTTGACGTCGGGCTTTGGACTGGGCGTAGGGGAGCTGAGCACGGCATCCTGAGACGGCACAATAACGGGGCGCAGCCCTAGCCCCCCGAAACTGACCTCAGGGGAAGCCCAGCCAGTGCACTCAGGCAGCGCAGAGACGCAGCTGACAGGAGGAGAAGTCACTGGGAGGCAGCGACTGGTTTTGGAGCTGGGAGTGCGGAGTCCCTGCCCGGAAACGTTGGCGCTGGGCTTTGGACTGGCAGCGGAGGAACTAACCGCAGCTTCTGAGACAGCGCAAGCACGGGACGCGGGCCTGACCCTCCGGGGCAATCTCTACCCAGCTAGCGCACACAGTCGACGACGCGCCCCTCGGGAATCTCAGATAAAACAGTCATCCCAACCAAGATAAGTAACTTTGTCTATATTCCTGGGTGTTACTCTCTCATATTTATCTGAACCCTCCCCTCCCATTCCCAGGCGGCTTCATTAACATTGGAATTTCCTGAGCCAAAAAGTAAACTGCTCTGCGGTTTTTTTTTTCTTTCGTTTTGTTTTTGTCTTTTTCTAACCCATTCTTCTGGCCTGAGAGAAGCAACTACAAAAAACCCAGGGACCAAAAATCCTCCCCTAATTGGACTAAAAACACGGAACCAGCTCCAGCCAAGCATATGTGATCCACAGTCTCGGGCTTTCATCCCTACAGGGAACAAGGCAGCTATTATAATGCAAAGGCATTTCTGATAGGGATCTGACTGCAATTGTTTTAGCGGATTTACTGGAAAGACAAGTTTCCCAGGTCTGATATCTCTGCATATTCAACAGAGCCCTCACTGACCCACAATAGGAACTGAGGGCTGAAGCTCCCCCCAGACCACCTAGCCTCCTGCCTTAGGGGTCTAAGGAGGGTGACACCTATCAATCCGTAGAGGTACTTGCATTGGGGGCCTAAGGTACAGCTGCAGAGCCCACCCACCAAAGTGCTTTAGGAATAGAGACACACCTACCTTACTGACACTTGGGGGAAGCCTGTCAGCATCTGGCCCTCTCCTGGAGTGTGAACCCCAGCTGCTACTAGAATCTGGTGCACACAACTATCACCACTACTTCTCAAGGTGGATAGGTGACAGTCTGCATCACACACTTGATGACCCAAAATCAGATTCTACTCAAGAATAGTGAATGGACTCAGGCTTATATATCGGGTAACAGCCCAAACCAGCTGGTAATAGGACATAAGTGAGTCAAGGGCTACAACACTCAAGACAGCGCAATCTAGTAGCCCATCTATGTATATTGAAAGAAAACAAAACAAGATAAGACTCAGTGAGCAAATATAGAATAAATCACTACATCTTAGTGATGGCTCGGAGACAGCAGTCGATATCGAACCACATAAAGAAGCAGACCATGACAGCTTCTACAACCCCCCAAACTAAAGAATCAAAATCTTTCCCAAATGAAGATACAATTATGGAATTGTCAGATGCAGAATATAAAAAACTAATTTACAGAATGCTTCAAGACATCATGGATGACCTCAGAAATGAAATAAGGCAATCTACAGAAAAATCCAAGGAACACACTGATAAAGCAGTTGAAGAACTCAAAAAGATTATTCAAGAACATAGTGGAAAAATTAATAAGTTGCAAGAATCCGTAGAGAGACAGCATTCAGAAATCCAAAAGATTAACAATAAAATTACAGAATTAGACAATGCAATAGGAAGTCAGAGGAGAAGACTCAAGCAATTAGAATGTAGACTGGGAGATCTGGAGGACCAGGGAATTAACACCAATATAGCTGAAAAAAAAATCAGATAAAAGAATTAAAAAAAATGAAGAAACCCTAAGAATCATGTGGGACTCTATCAAGAAGAATAACTTGCGTGTGACTGGAGTCCCAGAACAGGGAGGGACAACAGAAAACACAGAGAGAATAGTTGAAGATCTGTTGCCAGAAAACTTCCCTGACATCATGAAAGACAAAAGGATATCTATCCAAGATGCTCATCGAACCCCATTTAAGATTGATCCAAAAAGTAAATCACCAAGACATATTATCATCACACTTGCCAAAATGAAAGATAAAGAGAAAATTTTAAAAGCAGCCAGGGATAAAAGAAAGGTCTCCTACAATGGAGAATCAATAAGAATAAGTTCAGATTACTCAGCAGAAACCATGCAGACAAGAAGGCAATGGCATAACATATACAGAGTACTAAAGGAGAAAAACTGCCAACCAAGGATCATATATCCAGCAAAACTCTCTCTGAAATATGAAGGCGAAATTAAGACATTTATAGATAAACACAAGCTTAGAGAATTTGCAAAAACCAAACCAAAGCTACAAGAAATACTAAAGGAAATTGTTCAGAAAACCAATAATATCAGATACCAGCACAACACAAGCTCACAGAACAGAGCACCCTGATATCAACTCAAATAGGGAAATCACAAAAACAAATTAAGTTTAATTTAAAAAAAAATTTTTAAAACGCTCAAAACAGGGAATCATTGAAGTCAATATGTAAAAATCACAATAATCAAAAAGAGGGACTAAATACAGGTGGCATAGAACTGCCATATGAAGAGGGAAACAAGGTGATATAGGACAATACAAGTTAGGTTTTTACTTAGAAAAACAGGGGTAAACATTAAGGTAACCACAAAGAGGTATAACAACTCCATAACTCAAAATAAAAACCGAGAAAAACGTAACGACTCAGCAAAAATAAAGTCAAATACTATGAAAATGAGGAACACACAATTTACAAAGAAAAACGTCTCAGCACAAAAAAGTGGAAAAATGAAATTGTCAACAACACACATAAAAAGGCATCAAAATGGCAGCACTAAACACATACTTATCTATAATTACGCTGAATGTAAATGGACTAAACGCACTAATAAAGAGACAGAGAGTCTCAGACTGCATAAAGAAACACAATCCGTCTATATGCTGCCTACAAGAGACACACCTTAGACTTAGAGACACAAACAAACTAAAACTCAAAGGATGGAAAAAAATATATCAAGCAAACAATAAGCAAAAAAGAGCAGGAGTAGCAATATTAATTTCTGACAAAATAGACTTTAAACTTAAATCCATCACAAAGGATAAAGAAGGACACTATATAATGACAAAAGGGACAATTGACCAGAAAGATACAACCATATTGAATATTTATGCACTCAATGACAGGGCTGCAAGATACATAAATCAAATTTTAACAGAACTGAAAAGTGAGATAGACACCTCCACAATTATAGTAGGAGACTTCAACACACCACTTTCGGAGAAGGACACAACATCCAGTAAGAAGCTCAATAGAGACATGGAAGACCTACTTACAACAATCAACCAACTTGACCTCATTGACTTAGACAGAACTCTCCACCCAGCTGCTGCAAAATATACTTTTTTTTCTAGCACACATGGAACATTCTCTAGAATAGACCACATAGTAGGTCATAAAACAAACCTTTGCAGAATCCAAAACACTGAAATATTACAAAGCATCTTCTCAGACCACAAGGCCATAAAAGTGGAAATCAATAACAGAAAAATTAGGGAAAAGAAATCAAACACTTGGAAACTGAACAATACCCTCCTGAAAAAAGACTGGGTTATAAAAGACATTAAGGAGGGAATAAAGAAATTCATAGAATGCAACGAGAATGAAAATACTTCCTATCAAAACCTCTGGGACACAGCAAAAGCAGTGCTCAGAGGCCAATTTATATCAATAAATGCACACATACAAAAAGAAGAAAGAGCCAAAATCAGAGAACTGTCCCGACAACTTGAACAAATAGAAAGTGAGCAACAAAAGAATCCATCAGGCACCAGAAAAAAACAAATAATAAAAATTAGAGCTGAACTAAATGAATTAAAGAACAGAAAAACAATTGAAATAATTAACAAAGCCAAAAGCTGGTTCTTTGAAAAAATTAACAAAATTGATAAACCATTGGCCAGACTGACAAAAGAAATACAGGAAAGGAAACAAATAACCCGAATAAGAAACGAGAAGGGCCACAACACAACAGGCCCAACTGAAATTAAAAGAATCATATCAGATTATTACGAAAAATTGTACTCTAACAAATTTGCAAACCTAGAAGAAATGGATGAATTCCTGGAAAAACACTACCTACCTAAACTAACACAATCAGAAGTAGAACAACTAAATAGACCCATGACCAAAAAAGAGATTGAAACGGTAATCAAAAAACTCCCAACAAAAAAAAGCCCTGGCCCGGATGGCTTTACTGCAGAGTTCTACCAAACTTGCAGAGAAGAGTTAACACCACTACTACTAAAGGTATTTCAAAGCATAGAAAATGATGGAATACTACCTAACCCATTCTATGAAGCCACCATCTCCCTGATACCAAAACCAGGTAAAGACATCACAAAAAAAGAAAATTACAGACCTATATCCCTCATGAACATAGATGCAAAAATCCTCAACAAAATTCTAGCCAATAGAATTCAACAACATATCAAAAAAATAATCCACCACGACCAAGTGGGATTTATACCAGGTATGCAAGTCTGGTTTAATATTAGAAAAACCATTAATGTAATCCACCATATAAATAAAACAAAAGACAAAAGCCACATGATCTGATCAATTGATGCAGAAAAGGCATTTGACAAAGTCCAACACCCATTTATGATAAAAACTCTCAGCAAAATAGGAATTGAAGGAAAATTCCTCAACATAATAAAGGGCATCTATACAAAGCCAACAGCCAACATCACTCTAAATGGAGAGAGCCTGAAAACATTTCCCTTGAGAACGGGAACTGGACAAGGATGCCCTTTATCACCGCTCTTATTCAACATTGTGCTAGAAGTCCTAGCCAGAGCAATTAGGCTAGACAAAGAAATAAAGGGCATCCGGATTGGCAAGGAGGAAGTAAAATTATCTCTATTTGCAGATGACATGATCTTATACACAGAATACCCTAAGAAATCCTCCAGAAAACTACTGAAACTAATAGAAGAGTTTGGCAGAGTCTCAGGTTATAAGATAAACATACAAAAATCACTTGGATTCCTCTACATCAACAAAAAGAACATCGAAGAGGAAATAACCAAATCAATACCATTCACAGCAGCCCCAAAGAAGATAAAATACTTAGGAATAATTCTTACCAAAGATGTAAAAGACCTATATAAAGAAAACTACAAAGTACTACTACAAGAAACTAAAAAGGACCTGCTTAAGTAGAAAAACATACCTTGCTCATGGATAGGAAGACTTAACATAGTAAAAATGTCTATTCTGCCAAAAGCCGTCTATACATACAATGCACTTACGATCCAAATTCCAATGACATTTTTTAATGTGATGGAGATACAAATCACCAACTTCATATGGAAGGGAAAGAAGCCTCGGATAAGTAAAGCATTACTGAAAAAGAAAGTGGGAGGCCTCACTCTACCTGATTTTAGAACCTATTATACAGACACAGTAGTCAAAACAGCCTGGTACTGGTACAACAACAGACACATAGACCAATGGAACAGAATTGAGAATCCAGATATAAATCCATCCATATATGAGCAGCTGATATTTGACAAAGGCCCAGTGTCAGTGAATTGGGGAAAAGATGGTCTTTTTAACAAATGGTGCTAGCATAACTGGATATCCATTTGCAAAAAAATGAAACAGGACCCATACCTCACACCATGCACAAAAACTAACTCCAAGTGGATCAAAGACCTAAACATAAAGACTAAAACGATAAAGATCATGGAAGAAAAAATAGGGACAACATTAGGAGCCCTAATACAAGGCATAAACAGAAAACAAAACATTACTAAAAATGACAAAGAGAGACCAGATAACTGCGAGCTCCTAAAAATCAAACACCTATGCTCATCTAAAGACTTCACCAAAAGAGTAAAAAGACCACCTACAGACTGGGAAAGAATTTTCAGCTATGACATCTCTGACCAGCGCCTGATCTCTAAAATCTATATGATTCTGTTAAAACTCAACCACAAAAAGACAAACAACCCAATCAAGAAGTGGGCAAAGGATATGAACACGCACTTCACTAAAGAAGATATTCAGGCAGCTAACAGATACATGAGAAAATGCTCTCGATTATTAGCCATTAGAGAAATGCAAATTAAAACCACGATGAGATTCCATCTCACTCCAACAAGGCTGGCATTAATCCAAAAAACACAAAATAATAAATGTTGGAGAGGCTGCGGAGAGATTGGAACTCTTATACACTGCTGGTGGGAATGTAAAATGGTACAACCACTTTGGAAATCTATGTGGCGTTATCTTAAAAAGTGAGAAATAGAACTACCATACAACCCAGAAATCCCACTCCTCGGAATATACCCTAGAGAAATAAGAGCCTTCACACAAACAGATATATGCACACCCATGTTTATTGCAGCTCTGTTTACAATAGCAAAAAGCTGGAAGCAACCAAGGTGTCCATCAATGGATGAATGGTTAAATAAATTGTGGTATATTCACACAATGGAATACTACGTATCGAAAAAGAACAGTGACGAATCTGTGAAACATTTCATAACATGGAGGAACCTGGAAGGCATTATGCTGAGCGAAATTAGTCAGAGGCAAAAGGACAAATATTGTATAAGACCACTATTATAAGATCTTGAGAAATAGTAAAAACTGAGAAGAACACATACTTTTGTGGTTACGAGACGGGGAGGGAGGAAGGGTGGGAGAGGGTTATTTACTGATTAGTTAGTAGATAAGAACTACTTTAGGTGAAGGGAAGGACAATACTCAATACACAGAAGATCAGCTCAACTGGACTGGACCAAAAGCAAAGAAGTTTCTGGGTTAAACTGAATGCTTCAAAGGTCAGCAGAGCAAGGGCGGGGGTTTGGGGACTATTGCTTAAGGGGACTTCAAAGTCAATTGGCAAAATAATTCTATTATGAAAACATTCTGCATCCCACTTTGAAATGTGGCGTCTGGGGTCTTAAATGCTAACAAGCGGCCATCTAAGATGCATCAGTTGGTCTCAACCCACCTGGAGCAAAGGAGAATGAAGAACACCAAGGTCACACGACAACTAAGAGCCCAAGAGACAGAAAGGGCAACATGAACCAGAGACTTATATCATCCTGAGACCAAAGAACTAGATGGTGCCTGGCCACAACCGATGACTGCCCTGACAGGGAGTACAACGGAGAACCCCTGAGGGAGCAGGAGATCAGTGGGATGCAGACCCCAAATTCTCATAAAAAGACCAGACTTAATGGTCTGACTGAGACTAGAGGAATCCCGGCAGTCATGGTCCCCAAACCTTCTGTTGGCCCAGGACAGGAACCATTCCTGAAGACAACTCATCAGACATGGAAGGGACTAGACAATGGGTTGGAGAGAGATGCTGGTGAAGAGTGAGCTACTTGTATCAGGTGGACACTTGAGACTGTGTTGGCGTCTCCTGTCTGGAGGGGAGATGGGAGGGTAGAGAGGGTTAGAAACTGGCAAAATTGTCACGAAAGGAGAGACTGGAAGGGCTGACTCATTAGGGGGAGAGTAAGTGGGAGTATGGAGTAAGGTGTATATAAGTTTATATGTGACTGACTGACTTGATTTGTAAACGTTCACTTAAAGCTCAATAAAAATTATTTTTAAAAAATTAATTAAAATCCATATTGCACAATGAAATAAATGTCACTGAATTATACACTTTGTTAAAATGGTGAATTTTAGGTGATGTAAAAAAAAAAAAAAAACCCATGCTGAAAATGTATGCATATTGACAAACACCAGTTTCAATTCCTATAGCTCAATGGACAAACAGCTTATGGTAAGAATTTCTAAATGTTGATCCATAAATAATTTTTATCTGTTATTTTTTCAATCAATTTATCCATCAAATTATTAAACTCATATACAGGTATTAGTAGTCTTGGGTATCTCACTTGATCAGAATTTTAGGTCTGAAGGATAATTGAGACCAGTGTTATCCAGCAGAACTTTCTGTGATGATGAAAATGTTATATAATTTGCTCTGTCCAATACAGTAGACACTAGCGACAAGTGGCTCTTGAATGCTTGGAATGTGCCTAGTGCAACTGAAGAACTGAATTTTTAGCTTTATTTAATTTCAATTAATTGAAATGCAAACAATTACTTCAGGATGTAACCCCAGGGTTGTTCATCAGAATCTATTCAGCCATGCTCCAGGAGAGACTCCCCTGTCCTGGTGGAAATCCCAAAACAGTGGATAACCAATCATTCCTTAAGCTTGCTCTGAGATTCTACAACATTAAAGAGTGAATCAACCAACCAACTTAAAGGGGAGAAGATACACCAATATTTTAACCAATCAAGCCAACGACCAGCCTCATGAATTTTCTCAGTAATCCTGTTTGTTCGATCTGCAAAAAGCTTCAGGTATTCAAATCCTCCTTGCCCCCTTGACAGAAGCTAGATTTGTTTCAGGTAAAGTTGTAGCCATTGTATTAGATTCTGAAGCTGGAGCCTTCGCCTAAGAAGTGGATCCTGATTGATCTAAATCAAGTAGGGTGGCCCATGATTTAGACATGGGTCTGTGATTAATTCTAGTCAATGGGACATGAACAGAATTCAGCTGGGAAGGAACAGTGGGAGTGGGGGCACTTTTGAAAGTGGTTTCCTTACGTCTAAGAAAAACACTGGGAGAGATGAGCTTATCATACTCTGAAAATCGACATCTACAAACGTGATGCCTGAATCTTCAGCTGTATTGTGACTGTGAGGGTAGTGTGAGGACTTATCCTTCTTGCTGAGTAGAAATATGGAGAGAACCTAGGCTTTTGATGACAATGTTGAACCTCTGAACCAACTAATTTTGGAGCCACTCTACTGATAATCTTCTGGATGTGTGAAAACAAATATTCTTAATATTCTTCTGACTCTTTTGGCTACCTCTGGTTGGATTTTCTGCTACTTTCAACAAACACAACTGCCATCTAGTAAGAGTCAGGCACTTCACAGGTGTCATCTTATTTATTCCTTGCAACAACCATCCAAAGCAAATTTCATGAACTCTATTTTACAGCTATAATCTGAGGCTCTAAAGAGACGAAGTCGCAGAAGTCACTTACTAGTAAATGTCAATGTGAAGATTGAAACTCAGGTGTGACTGATGCAAAGCCCACGAGCTTTCCCTTCCAGTCCCCTCCCTCTAAAAACTGTAAAGAGCATGTGAATTAACGGTCTAGAGGATGCTCTGGTTCTTGCACTCTGCTGCATTACTTTTCACATGTGTAGAATAAAGGGATCCGCCCAGATGATCTCACCCAACTCTGATTATAAATGGAAAACAATTAAAACTGTGACTCATTTCAATTTTTATTTCAAAAGCATTCCCTTTACACTTCTGACAGCTGAGAAAGCAGGCTTTGAAGCCGGAAATTCCACCTTCCATCAGACATTCTGCAGGTCCCACTCTGACATGCCTGATCCGATGAGCGGGCTGGGTAGGTGTGAGTGTAGCTGCTACAGCTCCAAAATGCACCCTCAGGCCCCCCTTCCCTTACGGCCAACAGAGCAGAGCGCCTCAGCACCTTAGCCAGCTACAAAGGCCAGGACTAATTTTGAAAAGCTGAGGTTTCCACCCCAGAGAAGATGTATATTCATGAATAATGGAGGCAGTCAGTGAATCAAGCAGCATTTTGCTGTTATTAGCCAACTCCAAGGTGTGCTACTTCACAGAATGATTATATGCAAATAGGATCATTTGCTTGCTTTGTTTTGATTCCTTAGGACAGACTCTCTCTCTTACCTGTGGAAGAAAAATGTGCAAGGCTCTTTATTTAGTTGTCGGGAGAAGGCTTTTGAGGCCATGATTTATGTCCTCCTTTGAGGCTCAAGTCTATTTAGGGACTTTGAAAGCATTCAGATTGGGGAGGCAAAAAGAATAGGATGTTCTAAATTATGTAAGGAATGCTCCCCCTTCTAGGAGGTGGAGCTTAATCCCACCCCTCTTGAGTGCGGGCTGAACTTAGTGATTAGTATCCAAAGAATAGAGTGTGGAAAGGGGAAAACAGTAAATTTAGAGTTGAGAAACCTAGCAAATACTACCTTATCCAAGTGACGAAGGTTAATATCATCAAGGATGTCATGTAGATGTCATGTGCCGCTTTGCATGATGTGGTGAGGAGAAAACAACCTCTACCGTCTTCCTCCCAAAAACCTATAACCCCAGTGTAATCATGAGGAAAACATCAAATAAACTCAAATTGAGGGTTATTCTACATAATATTTGGCCATCACTCTTCAAAACACTCAAGGTCAACAAAAAAGACAGAGAAACTGTCACTAGCCAAAGTGGACGTGGGAGATGGGACAACTGAATGCAACATGCTACCTTGAATGGGATCCCGAAACAGAAGGAAAAGGCCTTAGTGGAAAAACTGGTGAAATCCACATAAAATTTGGAGTTTAGTTCATAGTAACGTACCAGTGTTGGCGTCTTAGCCATCTAGTGCTGCTATAACAGGAATACCACAAGCAGATGGCTTTAACAAAGAGAGAAGTTTATTTTCTCACAGTAAAGTAGGCTAAAAGTCCAAATTCAGGGTGTCAGCTCCAAAGGAAGGCTTTCTCTCTCTGTTGGCCTTCTTGTCAATGTTCCCCCAGACTAGGAGTGTCTCTGTGCAGGGACCCCGGGTCCAAAGGACGTACCCTGGTCCCAGCACTGCTTTCTTGGCAGTATGAGGTCCCTAACTCTCTGCTTGCTTCCCTTTCCTTTTTATCTCTTGAGAGATAAAAGGTGGCACAGATCACACCCAAGGAAAAACTCCCTTCACATTGGATCAGGGACCTGACCTGGGTAACAGTGGTGTTAAAATTCCACCCTAATTCTCTTTAATATATAATTACAATCAAAAAATGGAGGGCAACCAAACAATGCTGGAACTCATGGCCCAGCCAAACTGATACATGAATTTTGAGGGGACATAATTCAATCCACGACAGTTGGTTTCTTAACATTGGGGGAAACTAGGCAAGGGATGGAGCCCTGGTAGTGCAGTGGTTAAGAGGTATGGCTGCGAACAAAAAGGTCAGCAGTTTGAATCCACGAGTGGCTCCTTGGCAAACCCCACGGGGCAGTTCGACTCTGTCCTACAGGGTCGCTATGAGTTGGAATCGACTCCGCAGCAATGGGTTTGGTTTTTCTCGGTTTGGTTGGGCAAAGGATATATGGAGAAACTCTGTATCATCTTTGCAACTTTTCTGTAAATGTAGTATTATTCCAAAATAAAAATTGTCTTTAACCCTCCCCTTGCCCCTGCAACAAAAAGAACAGAAGGAATTGGAATGTCTGCTGTCTTCACCACCACCACAATCATGCCACGTACACATCCCTGACTCTGTGTGTACTTTGGCAATTTGGGGGGGGAATGAAACCTGGGCTGAGAATGAAACATCGGTTGAGAGAAGGCAAAGGGACTAGGAAAGCTTCAGATTATGAAGAGGAAAATCACCAAGAGATGAAGACAAGAAAAAGGCACTGGAGGAGGTTTTGCCCCTGCTCAGGCGCAAGGAAGCAAAATTAAAGGAGCGAAAAAACAATGAGTGCAGTGCCAGAGGTTGCTCTTTCACACCAGGTTCATTCAATCACGGCAGCCTGACAGGTGCAGGGCACTTCATTGAGAACTTCCAGATTGGGCAAAATCATGAGACAATCTTCTGCCACAGGGAAGTGAAATTAACTGGCCAGATGCTCACCACTCCCATTTCCTCTTTCAGGACCCACAAGAAAATTCCATTTTCCAGCCGTCCTTGCTTTCAGCGTGGGAACATAAGACATCAGCTATCAGTGGAGTGTAGGTAGAAGAGATGTATTCCACTTCCTAGTCTAGCCTCTAGAATACCATATGCCATCTACCATTTTTTATCTCCTGCTGTCCTTCTCTCCCTCCCTAGACACACAGTTACAAAGTAAGTCCTCTCACGTGGAAAAGCCACATTGTGAAAGGTGTCTAGCTTCCTGACAACCTGTTTGGAAGTGAGCCACACAGGACAAATTCCAAGCTGCATCAGATAGTGGGTGAGTAAAAAATAAACATTCATTGCGTTAAGCTATTGGGATTTGGGGGTTGTTCGTTATAGCAGCTAGCCTATCCTAATACAGATATATATAGAGATATAGATATATGTTTATATCTTCAGGGCAGTTCAGAGGATGGGGAGGTCAGCTCAACTGACAGTTACCTTCAGGGAGCAGATGGCATTAGTCTCTAGCCTCTTACAGTGTTGGGAACTTAATATTGCAGGTGGAAAGACCTCCCTAAGGGATACCAAGACCATAAACAGCAGGACATAGTCAGCAGTAGGGAATGGTACATGGTTCACTTTAGCTGGACACAACAGGGAGGAATGGGATTGCTGGGAAAGGAATTGGTAAAAGAAAGGCGAAGTCATACCATAAAGACAGTTGTCTTCAAGTCGACTCCAACTCAGGGAGAACCCATGAGTGTCAGAGTAGAGCTGTACTCCATAGGTTTTCAATGGCTGATTTTTTTGGAAGTAGATTGCCAGGCCTTTCTTCTTAAGCATCTCTGGGTGAACTCAATCCTCTAACCTTTCAGTTAACAGACAAGTGTGTTAATCATTTGTACCACCCAGAGACAGTCATACCGTAGCAAGTCCTAAATGACTCTTTCAAGAGATATCTGAGGTACTTAAGGTTTATAGGCAAGAGTGTGCCAGGAGCAGAGAAGAACTACAGGGTCTTTCTGACCCAATTTTGGATAAATGAAGAAGGCAGGCAGGGAGTCCTGTGGAAGGCTACTACAGTGGTCCAGTGGGGATGGCAAGAAGGGAACAGTCCCAAAAGATGCTCCAGGAAGTGATATCCTATGTGCTGGTAGGAATTTTTCAGCTGCATAAGACACAGTGTTCCTGATGGTGACTTTCTTCACATAGCTTAGAATACAGGGCCCACCTAAGCCCCACAGGCTGAAAGTAGAGCTGTAAGTTTCTCCAAAGGGATACCACAAAGGATGTGCACATGCTGAGTGGGAAATAAATGTCACTACTGTGGTGTGAGGAATCCCTGGGTGATGCAAACAGTTAATGCACCCAGCTGCTAACCAAAAGGTTGGCGGTTCAAGTCCACCCAGAGGTGCTGAAGAAGAAAGGCCTGGCAATCTTCTTCCAAAAAATCAGCCATTGAAAACTCTATGGAGCACAGTTCTACTCTGATACACATGGGGTTGCCATGAGTCGGGCTCGACTCCATGCAACTGGTTTGTTTGGTGTTTGTTTCACTCTGGTGTGGCTGGAGGATTGCAGAGGGGGCAGAGATGGCTAGAGTGATGAAGTGGTAAGAGGGAAGGCTCAAAACGAAATTAAGACCAGGTCACAGAGGACCTTTCATGGCATGCAAAGGAGCATGCGTTTTCTTCTTCAGGCTTCTGTGTCTCAACTCTTTTCTTCTGGTAACATAAATGCTGAATGGCACATTGGCGGGCATACTCAGGGGCTATACGCGGTTTCCCCAAGCATTAACTCTAATTCCACCCTTACTCTCCCACGCTAGAGCGCAGTTATACAGTGAACCTTGCTCTAATTGGTTTTTAAAGAGTAAAACAAAAAGAATAAATTATTCACAGACTTCTGCTCTCTAATTATTAGCAGTAACAAATTACTTTTGATTCAACACTATCTCCCAATGTCTCAGCTGGGCACAGATGTTGTAGGCAATGGGGAGCCGTGGAAGGTTTTAAAAACAGTAGAGTCTGCTGTAAAAAGATCACTGTGATGGTACAGTACAGGGGAGATGGGGTGAGGAGATCCTAAGGGCACAGAGGCCAGTGGGGAGGCTACAATGGTAGAAAGGTGAGAGGGGGCAAGGACCTGAGCCAGACTAATAGCTGGAGAGAAGGGAAAAGGAGAAATGAATTACAGAGGTATTGCCCAGGAAGTAATTACTTATTGAGTGAGAAACAGCAACAGAGATACTTCAGGTTTAGCTGACAGCTTTCAAGTGATCCATTCTCACCCACCCCTCCCATTAACTCTCTCAATTGCACATCAGCTATAACGTTTTACCACCAGCTGCAGTCAAGCACATTCCGACTCATGGTGACCACATGAGTGTCAGAGTAGAACTGTGCCCCTTAGAGTTTTCAATGGCTGATTTTTCAGAAGTAGATCACCAGCCCTTTCTTCCCAGGCACCTGGGTAGACTTGAACTTCCAACCAAGGGTTTAACCATGTGCACCACCTAGGAACCCCAGCTATAACATACACACTGAAAAAATAATAATAATAATAATATGGGGCAGATAAGGGGAGTCCTGCCTGAGCAAAGTTCTTCCTCTAAGGTTCAAGAGTATTTCTTCACATCTGCTTATTAGTTGCACTTTAAAATATAATAAAATAATAATATTAACAACAATTGGTGACTTCGATATGATTATCAATGATTGTGTAGGTGTTATTAATAATGTATTACTAATTACCACAAAATTATTATTATCACGAATAACTCTTCAAAATAGCACCTTACATTTTATAGCACTTTGCTAATTACAAAGCAGCTGAAAAAGGATCCTGTCCATCAGTAGATAGGATAACTATCCTGTGCACCAACTAGGGGAAGGGTAAAGGCAAAACTTTCTAAGGCCAGAAAGACTGCAGATAGCACCTATTTGATATGAAAATGCCAAGTGAAGGGGAGCTGGAACAGTGTCTTAAAAGGGCAACGGAGGAAGATAAACGAGAGCACCTCTGACCCCGTGGCATGGTGGTTAAGTGATACGGCTGCTAACTGAAGGGACGCCAGTTTGAATCCACCAGGCGCTCCTCGGAAACTCTATGGGGGCAGTTCTACTCTGTCCTATAGGGTCGCTATGAGTCGGAATCGACTCGACGGCACTGAGTTTGGGTCCTCTGACCCCAGACCACAACGTCCCTCAGGGGAGTCCCACAAATTCAACCTGGGGTATGGGAATTTATCCTAAGGAAATAATCCTAAATCTAGGAAAATCTATTTGCACAAAGATGCCTACCTCAGCCTTGCAAATACGTTTTATACTATATTTATATTAGGTTTGCAAAAACACCTGATATAAATATAGTATAAAATGTATTTAAACAACTTCAACGTCCAAATATTGAGAAATGGCTGACTAAATTATGGCACATCCGTGAAGCGATGTTTCTAATTTTTTTGATGCTCATCAAAGTTAAAAAATGGGGAAATGTTGGATGGGGTTATAATGTTAAATTAAAAAAAAAAATACTGTGTGATCAAAGATAAGCATATTCATACAAGAAATAAATCAAATTTTAACAACTTGGAAAAAACTGATATTTTCCCATTTCCCCTTTTCTATGGGTATATATCACTCTTAAACAATAATTTTTGGAAACCCTGGTGGCGTAATGGTTAAGTGCTACGGCTGCTAGCCAAAGGGTCGGCAATTCGGATCCGCCAGGCACTTCTTGGAAACTCTATGGGGCAGTTCTACTCTGTCCTACAGGGTTGCTATGAGTCGGAATCGACTCGACGGCACTGGGTTTGGTTTTTTCGTTTGACAATAATGTTTTGTTTTGTTTCGTTTTTCATTAAACAAACGGGCAGACACTGCTAGGTTTTCCTTCTTCCCCAGGCAAGGGAAAAGCTCCTTTCGTATTTTGTCTAGAAAATGGGCTTCCACTGGTAATCCAGGAGATAATCCTTTTCTCTGAGTTGTTGATCTAAGCTGCTGGGTGGGTCAAGAGCTATCATCACCTTTTGGAAGGATGTGGCAACTGCTTTGCAGGCAATATAACTCAATGCCCAGGATGTCACTTTCCCAAGGTCACCCAACTCTGCAGAACTGAGCCCAGACACCAGATAAAACCCAAGTGTCACTGCTCGTATTCCCAAAGTGCCCTGGCTGGCTTCCAGCAGAGCCACTTCACATAGGGCCACATCAGTGTGGTGTTGCCTTACATGCCTGGGTGACTGCTGCCCAGCTCTAGGAGATGATGTCCACGCTGTTCCAAGAGAGTCAACCACATTAAGTCCTCAGTGATAAAGAGCCTATAATAGGAAATACCCTTCCAGTAAGTCAGGGGCTGGCACAAATAGCTAGCTCATTACCTCTCCTAGGCTGCAGACTGGCTTTGCCAAGAAAATAGGCCTTCTCTTCCTTTTAAGGTCTAGGATTTCCCAGGGATGAACAGGACTAAAATGGAGACAAATCCCCACCCAAATGACAAAATCTCACACCTTGCTGATAGGCATTCCGGGGGAATAATGGAGCCATTCAAACTCAACAGAGGAGTTAAGCCATTCAAAGTCAACAGAGAGGTCAAGCCACAATTCAGTGATTAATCACTTGATTCTAGAGCCAGGCTGCAAGGGCTCAAGAACTAGCTCTACCACTTGTGAGCTAAGTGATCTTGGACAAGTTAACTATATTTTAGCCTCTGCATCTGTAAATGAGGATCACAGGAGTACTTATCCCAAAAGTTGCTGTAAGGATAAAATGATTTAATGTACATAAAGCATTTAGAATAGGACCAGGCCCTAGTAAGGGTTAGAGCCTCATTTCATTTGCAAATACTGGTTAAGTGCCTTGGTGGCGTAATGGTTAAGAGTTTGGCTGTTAACCAAAAGGTCTGAAGTTGGAATCTACCAGCCGTTCCTCAGAATATGAGGCAGTTCTACTCTGTCCTATAGGGTCACTATGAATCAGAATCAACTCGATGGAAACAGGGTTTGTTTTTTGTTTTGGTAACATGGACTAAGCCCTGTGCTGAGCTTAACATATCTGCCTTTTTCAATCTTCACAACAACCATGAAATGTAACTGAGTATTTCTGTTCTATACATGAGGAAACAAAGGCTGGGAGGGGTTAAGCAGCTCATCTGAGTCATGAATGACAGTCTCCAACCAAACCCAGGTCTCTCAGGATCCAAAACTCAAGGGTCTTCCGAGGTAAAGTCCAAATTTAGAGTAAAATATTTAGGAAAAATAAGCTTTTCTACCATGCTTATCTATTAAGAAAGTTTACTTACTATGCTAAGTCTGTGTGTTTTTCTCTTTTGTGCGGGGTTCTGTTCCTTTCTGTATATGTCATTTCTACAGGACCTCCTCCCCCTTCTCCTGACTCTTGTTTCTCACCCCGGGATGGGATGGGGCTCAACAGCAACGGTTCCAGGGCTCTGGTGAATTAAGGACACAGAGGCATTAGGAAAGGCTGTTGTTTCTCTATATGAGAACTGGGAAAGATGCCTCATCCACCCTCTGGCTCCTCTTCCATCGTGCATCCCCTTCCCCAACCACCACCTCCACCCTTATAATCTGCTGTGATAATATTATTAACAATAATAGATTTCATTTTGCACAGTATTGAGCCATTTCCTAAGCAAAATTATCTCCTGTGAACTGGCAGTGGCCTTAATAGGTAGAAAGGAAAAATATTTATCCCTATTTTACAAATGATGAAACTGAGGCATTCAGAGATTAACAACTTTCCTGATATCATATGGTTAGAGAAGGGCTCAGGTTACTTGAAACCTGCTTCACACTCCTTCCAACACACCAACAGTTTGGAAGATTTTTTGAATACAAACCCTATTAGAATCTGTTGAAAGTTTCGGATTCTCAAAAAAATAAACATATAACCCTTTGCTGTCATTTCAGACATTCCCAGACCCCTTGAAGTCATCCATATATGCCTAGCCCCAGGTTAAGAACTGAACTACACTCAGTGTCAGTCCACATGGCCCACAGAAGAAAAATTGAAAGGTTAGAGCCACAAGGAGGGACAGAGGCCTTCCTCATGACAGAAACCTCAAAGAAACTGTGACACTACGAATAGATATATACACACCCATGTTCATTGCAGCACTATTCACCATAGCAAAAAGATGGAAACAACCTAGGTGCCCGTCAACAGATGAATGGACAAATTCTGGTATGTACACACAATGGAATACTACACAACGGTAAAGAACAATGATGAATCCTTGAAACATCTCACAACATAGATGAATTTGGAGGGCATTACGCTGAGCGAAATTAGTCTGTTACAAAAGGACAAATATTGTAATAAATTGTAATAGACCACTATTATAAGAATTCAAAAAAAAGGTTTAAACAGAGAAGAAAACATTCTTTGATGTTGGGGAGGGAAACTCTGGTGGCGTAGTGGTTAAGAGCTACGGCTGGTAACCAAAAGGTTGGCAGTTCAAATCCACCAGGCGTTCCTTGGAAACTCTATGGGGTGGTTCTACTCTGTTTTGTAGGGTTGCTATGAGTCGGAATCGACTCTACAGCAATGGGTTTTTTGGGTAGGTTGGTGAGGGAGGAAAAGGGGAATTCACTAACTAGATAGTAGACAAGAATCATCTTAGATGAAGGGAAGGACAGCACACAATACAGGAGAAGTCAGCACAACCAGACTAAACCAAAAGCTAAGAAGTTACCTGAACACAACAAACACTTCGAAGGACAGAATAGCTGGGGCTGAGGTCTGGGGACCATGGTTTCAGGGGACATCTAGGTCAATAGGCATAACAAAGTATATTAAGAAAATGTGCTACATCCCACTTTGGTGAATGGCGTCTGGGGGCTTAAAAGCTTGCGAGCAGCCATCTAAGATGCATCTATTGGTCCCAACCCACCTGGAGCAAAGGAGAATGAAGGACATCAAAAACACAAGGAAAATATTTGCCCAAGAGACAAAAGAGCCACATAAACCAGAGACTCCATCAGCCTGAGACCAGAAGAGCTAGATGGCACCTGGCTACCAGCACCAATGACCATCCTGACAGGGAACACAACAGAGAGTCCCTGACAGAGCAGGAGAAAAGTGTGGAGCAGAACTCGAATTCACATAAAAAGAACAGACTTAATGGTCTGACTGAGACTGGTGGAATCCCCAAAACCATGGACTCTGGACACTCTGTTAACCCAGAACTAAAACCATTCCCAAAGCCCACTCTTCACACAAAGGTTAGACGACTATAAAACATAAAATAATACTCATGAAGAGTGTGTTTCTTAGTCCAAGCAGAAACACAAGACCACATGGGTGGCTCCTGTCCAGAGGCAGGATGAGAAGGCAGGAAGGGACAGGAATTGGTTGAATGGATACAAAATACCTGGGGTAGAAAGGGGGAGAATGCTGTCACATTATAGGGATTGCAACTAATGTCACATAACAATATATGCATAAATTTTTGTATGAGAAATTAACTCGAGCTGTATACTTTTACCTAAAGCACAACAAAAAAGAAAGGAATAAAGAACAAAATTGTGACATTCTTTAGCTGTAGTCAATTTGGGACCAGGCAGTGGGGGATTAACTCAAACCTTCCAAGTATACCTAGGAACTAAAAGTTTCAGAAATGCCATTGTAAAGGAAACACCCAATGACAACAGGCCTAAATTGGTTATTAAAATGAGTGAACCACGAGAAGCTCCTATGTCCATGCCTGACCTGACTCCCCTACTTTTTTAAATTCCTCTCCAAGCCACCTCCTCTCACATGGTATATACGACCACACTGCCTGATCAGATTGCCTTTGTGTTGTGAATGTGCTTTGGTGGCTGCTGATATTCAATAACAAACGAAGAGATTAGTGAGGGACATTTTGGGATCATGTGGAATGAAAAACACTATTATAAATCTACAGTCTTACCCTGTAAACACAAGTTACAATTCAGAGAGAGGAAAATGTCTATAAAATATTGACAGGCAGAGCAAAGCAGTTCAGTTCTTCATTCTACATTGTTTTTCTACTAACCTTATAAATTAACTCTTTTGCATTCTACATCATATCTAAAATGAAGTTAACTTAACAATATATTTACATAGAGACTATAAAGAATTCTAAAGAATACTTCTAAAAAGAAGATTCATGTATTTACTTTCATCCTTTAAAATAATCATGAATGTATAAAATCCCTAAAAACAGTTCTTACTCCTGCCCATAATCAATATTATTTTCTAAGCAATAAATTCTCCTTCAAACCAAATAATGGTTGTTGCAAACACAACAGTATTTCTTAGTAATCATACGTGCAAAGTTCCCAAACCAGGTGTTTTCAAGTGGGAACCAGCCACATACCCACAAATGGAATGATAACTCCCCAAGAGGGAGGGGCTCCACTTGCCAGCCGTCCACATGAGATGCTCTGAACTCCCTTGACTCCATAGCTATTTCTTGCCCAGGCCTAATTTCTTAGAATTTATAGAGCAAATTGTCTCTCACAGCTCATAAGAGCTATCGTGTGCACCTCTTCCCAAGTCCACAGCATGTGACTTCAAGTTGGCAACTCGAAATTGGCCACGGTGGAGTATTCACACCAGAGAAATTGTCTATCAACACTTGAATGGATAATCACAGTATAGTCACACAATAGAATACCACTCACCAATAAAAAAGAATGATCTATCAATATCTGCAGCACCATGAGGACTCAAAATAGTAATGCTAAGTGAAAGAAGCCATAAAAAAAAAAGAATGCACACTGTATGATTCCACTTATAGAAAAATCTAGAAAATGCAAACTAATCTATATAATCTATAGTGGCAGAAAGCAGATCAGTGATTGCCTGGGAATGGAGTGGGATAGTGTGTCAGGGCTGGAAGGAGAGATGAAAAGGGCATGAGGAAACTTTCGAGAGTCATAGATGTGGTCATTACCTTTATTACAATGATGGTTTCACAGGTGTATAAAAATGTCAGACTTACACATTTGAATATTTGAATATGTGTAGTTATTTCTATGTCAATTATGTCTTAATAAAGATGTTTTTTAAATGTTCTCTTCTGTTTATTTCTACGACAGCATTTATTTTAATTGGTATTTTAATATTAATTATATAAATAACATTTTAATACATAAATGCTATTTCACCATACAGTAATGACTGACTTATTTATTTCTTCTGCTAAATTCTAAGTTCCTTGGGAAAGAACCTCTATGAAGTCTTTCCTGGGCACACATTTTCTCCCGTCTTGTCCCTAATTCCTCATCCCAAAACCAAAATCTCATCACTGTTGAGTTGATTCCCACTGATAGCAGCCCTATAAGACAGAACAGAGGCTGTAATCTTTATGGAAGCAGATTGCCACATCTTTCTCCCACGGAGCAGTGGGTGGGTTTGAACTACCAACCTTTCAGTTAGCCGCCAAGCACTTAACCACTGCACCACCAGGGCTCCTTATTTCCTCACCCCAGGAACAATTTATTACTCCATGCTTTGTGCTCCTGAAAGCTAGTGGAGTGAGTGGAGAGCACAAAGGCTTTGGAGCTAAAATGATGAAGGTTGAACTCTTGGCTCTGCTGTTGTGCATCCCTGGGCGAGTCGCTTAATTTTTTTTGGAAAAAAAAAAATTACTCTGCTAGTATGTAAAAGAGTGATACATGAATATCTACCAGGAACTGAACAAAATGTAACTACAGTCATATGCCACGTAACATCCATTCAGGCAACATCTGACCACATAAACGTCTGTCATCCCATAAGGTTATAACAGAGTTCAGAAATCTTGATCAGAATACAGGTCCTAGTGGATGTAACCAGACGTAGCAAACATAACAGCTTCCTGCACACAACACGTGTATCTCATGTCTCTTATATACAAAGTGATTGCACTGCCAGGCATATAATGGCATACTATGTATATAACCTATAATACATATGTCTTGATAATAATAAACACCTATGTTACTGGCTTAAGTAAATAGTGTACTTTCTATCCTTATTTTCATGGGAACTTTCCCTATTTAAAAATAAAAATTTTACCATATAACAATGTATGCTTCAACTCATAGGCAAAGCATCCAATCTCACACATGTTACAGCATTATCTCTCTGTTTAATTTTCTTTAGAAAATATTACTGTGATATGCGTCATGGCTCCCAAATGCAGCAAAACCAGTGCTAGTGATTGCAGCAGCAAGAGGCAAAGGAGAAGGATTGATTTGGAAACAAAACAAAAGGTTATTAAACAACAAGAAGGTAGAAAATCAGCGAATGCTATTGTTTGTGGTTTAGCCATGTTTAACAACATCCAAATCACATAACATCCTATTTCACAGAATACATCGTGGACGTTAAGTGACATATGACTATATTACTTTTGTGTGCAGTATGTCAGCAAAGGACAAAAAGTGCCTGCATGGGCACTATACGGCTTTCATGAGAGGACAAGCGAATTGGAAAGAAAAATAGTAATAGACAATTCAAAGATGGGAGAAATTAGCACTGTCACATGCAATCTAAGGGGCTCAATGCTTGTGGAAATTGATGGAAGAAGCTCCATTGAAAGGAGTTACTCAGGAGCTCTCTTATAATGTGATTTATTATAAGAAGCCCTCTGACCCAGTGTTTCCACTTTTAGTTACCTATCTTCAGAAATTCCAGAGCACTTAATTGTGCTCATGAAGAACCTGTACATAAACCAAGAAGAAATCATTCAAGCAGAACAAGGAGATGCTATGTGGTTTAAAATCAGGAAAGGTGTGTGCCACGGTTGTGTCCCTTCACCATACTTATTCAATCTGTATGCTGAGCAAATAGTCAGAGAAGCCGGGCTCTGTGAAGACGAATGGGGCATCAGGATTAGAAGACTCATTAACAACCTGCGCGATATGCAGAAGACACAACCTTGCTGAAAGTGAAGAGGACTTGAAGATAAAAAAAAAACTACAGCCTTCAGTACGGATTGCACATCAACATAAAGAAAACAAAAATCCTCACAACTGGACCAATAAGCAACATCATGATAAACAGAGAAAAGACTGAAGTTGTCAAGGATTTCATTTTACTTATAGTGCAGCAATAGTGATGTGGAAAAATAAACTCTCAACATGCTCACACACACACACAATGTGGCAACATGGAAAAATGCTTAAGATAAAATGTTCAGTGAAGAAAATTGGGATACAACTGTATCCACACTATAATTACAACTATAGGAATAAGGCATAGGTATAAAGACTTCAGGAAGAATGCCAAAATGATATATCAGGGACTATACTTGGGGTTTTTTTTTCTATTAGCATTTATCAAATTTCCTACAAGGTAAGTATTTTTTTTTTAAGTATATTATTTTTATGACAAAATTTCACAAAAAGAAGAAAGGAGGACTGGTTACTAAGAAACTAAGGTGATATCTCAAAGTCAGTTTATCCAGAGGGTGATGAAAACATGTCAGCCATTGAAATAGTAAGAAAAAATAGTCAGTGCCTAGCAGGCTTTTGAAAGTTTCCACATATCACATTCTCCCAAAGAAAACATGCAATAAGCCTGCATTCTGTTGGACTGGCTTTTGGAGAAAGACAACATAAGGGACATTTGTTGACACTTCAGTTATCTAAAACGGCATGGACATATGGCACCTCGGGGGCGGGGGAGTGTTTTGTGATTATTCCAAAACTCTAGACACTCATCCCAGATAAATACCATGTCCCATGAGGAAAGGGGAGCAAAGGCCATATCTGGTGACTACGGTCAAGAAAGGCCTTAATGGTCATTAGAAAAATGGCACCCTGTGGAATCAGCACATATCCAGGCAATGGGGATGAGGGAGAAGGAAGAGAAGGCCAAAGGGGGAGCCTGAAGTGCAAGTGGAGTAGAGGCTTCCAGCCCTGGGTATGCACATGAGAATAACCAAATGCCTTTGAAACACAGAGCCTCCCAGGTCCTACCCCAGAGATACTGATTTAATTCACCTGCTTTGGGGCCAGCTCTTCAGTATGTTGTGCAGCCTGGGTTAGGAACCACTGAAACAGAAGGTAGACAATAAATCTGAAGAGGATAGAGACCACAAGGTGCAATAAAAGGCAAGCTTTTCAACTGGGATAAGATGACATTAGAGCAAGAAGGGAATTAATTCACCGGTGGTTGCTGGTGATGCCACTGATGTTGTTTAATGTGTTAGAAAATAAAAATTGTTTTAGGATTTGGTCCTTCTCTTAGATAGATAAATGCTTCTCTCTCTCCATGTCTCTCTCTCTCTGTGTTTCTTTCTCTCTCTGTGTCTGTCAACTTCTCTCTCTCTTTCAACACACCACCACCAAAAGTAAAGCTGGAGACAAATGCATACTCAAGGTGACACTGAAAGCCAGAAACAAAGCCGGGATTAAAACTAGACCTCATGTGTTTCCCAATGAATCTCTCATTGATAAGATGTAGGCATAACGAAGGTGTTGGCACGGTCAGCAGATACTGGTCATCAGGCGCAGTGAGCGGGACTAAACGGACAGAAAGAGGACAGTAAAAAAAGAAAGACCGGGAGATTCTGCTAAAAGTTCAGATGACCCATTTGAACTCCTTTCTCTGCTTGACTTCTTCTCCCAGCCCACTCTATAGGATTCTCTTCACCCTGCAAATTTCCGTAGTTTCAGTGGCACCAATAGGTCCAGGTAAACAACATTGTTTTCTACCAGATTAGAGAGCCCTTACTGGTCAGGTGTGTCTCCCATTCACACCACTGGTAGGGCAGGAGGGTTAGACCCTGGATTTGCTGATGCACATCTTTGTCCTTCAAGTCAGTTACTTATAAAGATCAAAGACCACAACCTTCAGTATGGATTACACCTCAACATAAAGAAAACAAAAATCCTCACAACTGGACCAATAAGCAACATCACGATAAACTGAGAAAAGATGGAAGTTGTTAAGGATTTCATTTTACTTGGATCCACAATCAACACCCATGGAAGCAGCAGTCAAGAAATCAAAAAATGCATTCCATTGGGCAAATCTGCTGCAAAAGACCTCTTTAAAGTGTTGAAAAGCAAAGATGTCACCTTGAGGACTAAGGTGCACCTGACCCAAGCCATGGTATTTTCAGTGGTCTTCTATGCACATGAAAGCTAGACAATGAATAAGGAAGAAGGAAGAAGAATTGATGCCTTTTAATTGTGGTGTTGGAGAAGAATATTGAGTATACCAGGAACTGCTAAAAGAATAAACAAGTCTGTTTCGGGAAGATGTACAACCAGAATGCTCCTTAGAAGCAAGGATGGATAGACTACATCTCACATACTTTGGATGTGTCATCAGGAGGGATCAGTCCCTGGAGAAGGACATCATGCTTGGTAAAGTACAGGGTCAGTGAAAAAGAGGAAGGCCCTCAACAAGATGGATTGACACAGTGGCTACAACAATGGGCTCAAGCATGACAATTGTGGGGATGGCACAAGACCGGGCAGTGTTTTGTTCTGTTGTACATAGGGTTGTTAGGAGTGGGAACTGACTTGATGGCACTTAACAACAAACAGGCTCGATGCACTTTAGACTGAGAGATCACCAACAATTCCCCTCTGCATGGCCTTTGTGGCCTTTCTCTCATCAACAGCCCCTGGGCTCCAGGTTGGATATAGATATAATGGCTTATAAAGTATTGAATAAAAAGAATCCAGAGTTCACGCTCGTACTAAAACCAGGGCTTTGAACCCGGTTCATTCTGATTTGAACCCTTGCTGAGCATTTGCATTTCTAACAAGTTCCCTGCTGAGAATTTGCATTTCTAACAAGTTCCCGGGAAGTTATACATAAGAATCACCTGGCGATATTATTAAACTGTAGATTCTGATTCAGCACACCTGGGGTGGAAATGGCAAATTCTCAGCAGGGGTTTGAACCAGAACCAACTAGTTCGAAGCCCTGACTAAAATATAGAAAGGAATGTAGATAAGCAGGTAGGTTAAAAAAGAAACGGAAAGCTCTTATTTACTGTCAAATATCATCTAATGAAAAGATGATGAACTTAGAAAATCACCATCGATTTAGGCAAGAATCATCAAGTGATGATAAACCACCCCACAGAAGTTTGTTTGGGAAAAGGTTATTTACATAGTCTCAAAATATCTCCTGACAGACTATTTCTTAATTACAAAGAGGAGAAAGATGCCTTGACAGGAGAAATTGGGGAAACAATCTTAACCAAATGATCAAAGTTAACATCACCAGTACTGGGACAAACTGGCAATTCTCCATATTCTGCACTGAGAAGGACACGACATCACTAATATAGTATTCTCATCAAAAATGAGTAACCTGAACCTAATCACCAGGCAACATCAGACAAACCACACATAAAGGAACATTCTACGATGCAAAACACACGGCCTGTTTGCTTCAAGACATCAACGTCACGGAAGACAAAGAAAAGCTGAAAACCCTTTCAGATTAAAGAAGAGTAAAGAGGCAAGGTAACTAAATGAAATATGTGCTTCTGGGATGGATCATGGGCCAGAAGAAGAAACTGCTATAAACGACATTATTGGGACATTTGGTGAAATCTGAATATAGGCTCTACATTAGATAATGGTGTTACATTCATGTTCAGTTTCCTGAATTTGGTCATTCTAGTGTGGCCATGTAAGAAAACGGTCCTATTCTTAAGAGATACAAGATGAAACTGAAAGGTCACAAAGTCTACAACACAAGATTAAAAATTCATCAAAAAAAAAAAAAAGATATAAAGCAAGTGTGGCAACGTGATAAAAGGTGAGTATAGGTAAAAGATAGGCAGTTGTTCATTACACTAGTCTTGCAACTTTTCAGAGGTTTAAAAACTGACAAAATACTAGATGGTATCCAGTTACCACCAATGACCTCCCTGACAGGGAATACAATATAGAGTCCCTGATGGAGCAAAAGAAATGTGGGGTGCAAAATTCAAATTCTAGTAAAAAGACCAGACTTAATGGTCTAACTGAGACTGGAGGAACCCCAGAAGACATGGCCCCCAGACTCTCTGTTAACCCAGAGCTAAAACCATTCCCGAAGCCAATTCTTCAAACAAAGAATAGACTGGATTGTAAGACATAAAATTATACTCGTAAACAGTACACTTCTTAGTTCAAGTACATAAAAAAACACGAGACTAAATGGGCAGCTCCTGTCCAGAGACGAGATGAGAGGCCAGAAAGGGACAGGAGCTGGTTGAATGGACACAGGAAATTCGGGAGGGAGAGGAGGAACATACTGACATATTATACAGATAGCAACTAGGGTCACATAACAATGTGTATATAAATTTTTGTATGAGAAACTAACTTGAGCTGTGAACTTTCACTTGCACCACAATTTTTAAAAAACTGTCAAAACAAAGTATTTTTTTAAAAATTCAAAAGCCTTTCTTAAATGTCGGTACCTATAAGTTGGCTTGGAAATGCTTTGGGGCAGTTCTACTCTGTCCTATAGGGTCGCCACGAGTCAGAATGGACTCAATGGCAACAAGTTTGGTTTTTTAATATGTTGGCTGAGAGCAAGACACTACAACTTGATTCAGTGTCACCCCTGAAAATTCAACCACCAAAGAAACTCAACCCTGACATGGGCAGATACAGTCAAGGATAGAATAATTAGCAGGACATTGGACAAACACACAATTAAGTAAGTATAATTCATTGCTTCTTCACACACACTCTTCTTATCTAAATCTGGACCATTTTCAAAAACTGAAAAGGATGAACAGGTCCAGATTTACAATTTTGGATCTCTAATCCAAGTTTGCTTTTGATTCACGTCTTCTGTTTCTGACTCTGGAGAGTCCACAAGCCACACTCTTGGGCAGTTTGCAATGTGTCTGCCTTCAAGTACTAGAGCCACATCAACTGAACCAGAGTTATCACCTCTTCCAAATGAGGACAAGCTGTAGCTCTGTGCCAAGAGCAATCTGCCCCTAGCAGAGCTGACATCCAGGGTCTCATCCAAGTAACTCATCCTAGCAAATTCACTTCTGACTACATTTAACAGTAACCAATAAATGGGGAAAGGCTGTCTATTCAACAAACATTAATGCATTTTGAAGTAATAAATAATTGTCTCTACTCCAATCCATGGGGAAAGATTTATTTTCAGAGGTTCCTTCACAAAATTGTCCATGCACTTCCTCCAGGCACCAAGAACGTCCAGGCATTCAGTCCCCTGTGCTGTTCTCCAGCTCCATTATTCCATCTCTCCTGCTGGTCGGGAAATGTTCACATTGATGGCATGTGTATAGAGGAACAAGGCACAGAAACATAATTCTTAATTCTGTAGCTTAATGAAAAAGTATATAGTCTCTGCTTTCCCAAAGGTAACCACTAAGAGTTCTCTTCGGCCTGTGAAATAAAATCCAAACTTCTCATGACAAACCAGGTTCTTACGTATCTGGTCCCAACTTACTTTTCCAATACTGACTCCCCTTCACCTGCCTTATGCAAGTCAAACAGTCCCTTCCACATATGAAATGTTTTCCTGTCTCCCAGGCCTGGTTCATACTGTTCTTTGTACTTCCCTTTTATGTCCATCAGGATCCAGGGTGTCCTGTTTCATGGTACACTGAGCATCATTGAACACATTCATTAATCCATGTGTGGTCCTGGTGTGGTGTATGTACTAGCCCAGTTCACCCCATGTGGCTCCAGTGCCCCGACAGGATGTGACTGCAGAGCCTGCACTGGGCACCTGCATGGGAGGACACCATTCGTTATTAGAAAGATTCTAATAAGAAAGGACTGGGGGCATTGGTGGTTCAGTGATAGAATTCTCACCTTCCATGCAGGAGACCCGGGTTCAATTCCAGCCAATGCCCTTCATGCACAGTCACCACCTATCTGTCAGCAGAGGCTTGCGTGTTGCTATGATGCTGAACAGGTTTCAGCAGAGCTTCCAGACTAAGATGGACTAGGAACAAAAATCCTGGCAATCTACTTCCAAAAACCAGCCAATGAAAATCCTATGGATCACAATGGTCTGATCTTCAATAGATCACGGGGATGGTGCAGGACCAGGCAGTGTTTCTTTCCATTGTGTATGAGGTCACCACGAGTTGGAGGACAACCCAATGGCATCTAACAACAACAACAATAAGAAGGAAATGGCTCCTTTCTTGCTAGCAAGGGTAAAATCCCTGCCCCAATGCTATAAGTAGGAATACAAATTCCTTCAGAGCAAAAAGCATGGGGTCACATTATTGTGAGGTGAATAATGTGAACTGGGGGCCCCTGATACAGTGGACAGGTACCAATCACCAACCAAGTGATATACAAATTTTCATATCACAGGGCACACTTTTACAGGGTTTTATTTCACTTTTATTTAGGATACTTTATTTTCACTGCAAAAAAAAAAAAAAACGCAGTAAAGTCATTCATCGCCATAAGTTTGTGTGGGCTAACATATGGTGTTTTTGAAATATTTCCCAGTGTAGGGTCCCATATCAGTAGGCCAATCTGTCTCTTTACCGCATCTACCATTACGACTGCCCAGGCCTGGTATTGAGAAGGAGGAGGATAGAATGTAGAAGAAGTGGAAAGCTTTCTGACTTATGAGGTTATAGGAAGAAGGGAAATAGAGGCAGAAAATGCAGGGGTAAGGTCTTTTGGGGCAGAAGAGGCTGGGGTGAGACCTGTGTGCCTCCCTTTTCTCTCTCTAGACGGACACAGCTATCAGCAAATCGGAGGGTCCACATCAAAGTAAAGTCAGTGGCCGGTGAGGTAGACAAAGGGAGGGAGCGGTCCCAAGTTGTCTCTTAAGCTCTGTGGGGTTTGGACAGGTCTCAGAGGTTCCCACAATCTCCTGAAGCCAAACCTGGGAAGTTCACTGAGATTGTGACTGAGGAGTTGGGCAATGAGGTTTACTTGGGAACAAAGTAGCCAAGGGCCAAAGGCTAGGTCAGAGGATCCAGAACCATATGAGAATCACAATCAGACCTTCGTGGGCTCCGAAGCATTGCCAGGCAAGACAGGTAGGGCTGAGGGAGCCAGGGAGGCCAGATGGTAATTGTCAGCAGAGGGAGCCAGAGAACCCTTCCCTCCAGCTGCCTCAGAATGAGAAGCCACAAACCCAGACACCATCTTGGCAAGGTGTGAAGGGAGAGAGGGAGACATCTGAAAGAGTGAGCATTTTAGTTAAAGAAACTAAATCAGCAACCGAAAAAGCACTACCCAAGTGATAGGTTCATATTGATATTTGACTAAAATGTAGGGTTTTTCCCTCCTGATACCCAGTAACGTGGGGGCTCTCAGCTCAATGAAAAAGGAAAACAGGAAGCTACATTTCTCTGCACATCTTGGGACACCGTGAGAAAACTGTGGCCCTGTTACATAGGTATTTCTTATGTTATGATATCAACCTATAAAGTAGGTTCTCTGTAACATAGCCCCCTACACCCTATTACTCACATGATTAAACCCTCTCTCCTCTAAGAAGCCAAGTCAAAAATCTTTAGCAAAGAAAGGAATCTGATGGAGGTAGCCCCTAGAAAGCTGACTTCCGCTGCACTCTACTGACACATTTCCTTTCTACAAGACTTCTGAAGTCTACAGTGTATTTGCAAATATACTTCTGCTGTTGCTCTCTCTCCCAACCAGGAATATCTCTTAGGCCTGAGATGTACTGAATTTGTATTTGTAGCTCCTGGAATTATACTACCCTTCAAATTTTAGGCTGATTGGTTAAAGCAGAAAAGATGACCTGGACTGCAAAACCAGAGACCATTCATACAACCAGCAAACACACACTGAGCATCTATGATGTGCCAGGGGACACAGGATGTCAGTCATTGCTGCCTGAAAGATTAGTGTCTAATGGGGAATATAGACCAGGGCAACGTCAGAGATCCTAGAAGGGGGGAATTGCAAAGTGTTCAGGGAGCACGTGGGTAGGAGGCTACCAACCAAGATGTGAAGGTACTCAAGGGGGAGCACAGACTGCCTTCAACCTCATGCTACACCGCTGACTTCCAGGACTCTGCTGCTCCCACCTCCACATCTTCTAAGTGCTACCTTCACACATGAAGCTCCACTGAAAATCTCTTAATTATAAGTGTACAGGTTATGTACAAACAGAATGCTTCTTAGAAGCAAGGATGACAAGACTTTGTCTTGCTTACTTTGAACACATCTTCAGGAAAGACCAATTGCTAGAAAAGAATATCATGTTTGATCAAGTAGAGGGTCAGCAAAAATGACAGAAATCCTCAATGAAATGGATTGATACAAGTCATAACAATGAACTTGAGCATATCGATGATCATAATGATGGCACAAGACCAGGTGATGTTTCATTCTATTATACATAAAGTCTCCATGAGTCAGAGCTAAACTCAGAGGCAACTAACAATAACAACAACAACAAAAACAATAACAACAACAGGTTATATACAATGAAGAAGTAATTGCTTAAGTAGCTGGAATGAAGAAATGCATTTGCCATGCTCCCCCCATTGACCACTGGGAGTTGTTTGGCCCAGAGAGATCACAATCCTCAAGTTGCCTTCCTTCATTTAGAGAGAGAACTTTAGGATTCTCTACATACTTCAGGTCTCTGTGTGGTCTATGGCAGAAGTTCCTATTGCTAATCAGGAAGCATGGGAAGGTTTGTCTAAACTTCACAATGGGAGATTAAATGGGGATTCCAGAAGTGTGCCACCCCACCTGACAGTCTGAAGCTCCTGCTCTTTCCAGTGGGGTTATTCTTGGATGAATAGCTTACACTTTGTAAAATGTACTCCTACGTGCTATTATGTTTTAGGCATACACTAAGGGTTTGAAGACACCTCAGATAGGCTTCATCTCTGTGGCAAGAGGCCTGGATTTCCACTACAGACTGGTGAGAATGTGCTCTGGTTTGGAGAAGAAAATTCTCTCCAGGAGAAGTTGGCCCTGAAGACAGGCCTGCTGTCTGGGAACTCAAGTGTGTCCATAAGCCAATCTTGTATACCAAGTTCAACATTTTTGAGTATTTCCCCTGGACAATGGAAACAGTCATATTTCAGGTATAATTTAAAATTCTTCCCTCTTATGTTGTAGCTTCTTTAGTTAATCCCAACACTCCAGAAAAGTTTGTTGTAGACAATGAAAGTACAAAGTACTAAAGGAAATTGTGGTCTGTCCCATGTTCGCCCCATCACTGGCACCCATGGCAGGGGAGGGGGCGCAGCAGCAAATATAAAATACAAAATCAAATAAAGAGACTACCCCAAGCCAGTACAGAGCTGGAAGTAGCAGGACAGCAGAGAACTACAGCATGGGACAAGACTGTGTTAGCCTGGGTTTTTTGAGAAATAAGTGCCAAGATAGGATTAAACATGCAAGAAATTCATCAGGAAAAATGCCTGGGACAGAAAAAAGGGAAGGAGCTGGGTGTGATTCCCAATGAAGGACATAAGGAAGGACAGTTTCATGGAAGCCCCTTAGATAGCACTGCCGTTCTAAAGGAAGTTCAACAAGGCCATCAAGGAGTTCTTAAGTCAAATACACCATCAGAAGAGTCCCGCTTCTCCCAGGAACACTGCCTTAGTATCCCAGACAGGCTCAGTCACTGATTGAGAGCATTGACTGAGTCAGTCATTTACCGAGAGCACAGCTTCAGCCCTAGCAGTGAAAAATTTTCCTTCACGGACGCTGGGACCATGGATCAAGTCTACTCCCAGCAGCTGGAGATGTGACAGGTGTATTCTCATGGCCACAGACCCCTTTGTTCCCAAAATACCAGTGGAAGGACAAGGAAGAATGCAAAAGGGATGGTGTCTGCATTATTATTTGTCAACTTTCTACACTTGAAGATCTGTCTAGAAAAGCTTATGGAGACCTAAATGTTTCCTTTATGTGAAGCCACAGTTGCAATATAAACTTTGCCAGCCCTAAAAAAAATACTCAGAAGCTATTCTTCCATTTTTTTCCCTTGGCAAACTTGAGGAAGACTCTACTGATTTGGATTAGTAAAGATTATGTGGGGGCAGGGAGTACGAACCAACTCTACAGAGGCAGTGGTAAGTCAGGGGAGTAAGTGTCCCCAAAAGTTCACAGTGGGTAACCAGCACATGGTGACAGAGAAAGATGTATAGCCAGACTTCCCATGAGCTAATTGGGAATTTTAACCCATGACTCATCCTGGGGTGGGGTCCGAAGCTGCAGGGGACACCACCCCACACCACGCCATATCATCAGCCAGATTGCACATTTCCTGAAAGTAATCAAGTCAGAAACCGGCTTCTTGGCAGCAGCCCCTTGTGGAAAAATGACTGCCAAAAGCCAAAATGAGGACGAGTTCACTGATTTCATTCTGCAGGGAAAACACAATCCATTCAATGGGATCTGACAAGGCCCTAATCTCATCCATAGCAGAGGGTGTTGGCTCAGTGCAGTTTTGCTCCCTGGAACGTATTCTTAGTCAGCTATGTATAGAATCTGGAAAGCCTTTGCCAAAACCCAAATAAGTCAGTTCTAAGTGGGAAAAGAAGCTCATCAAAACCCCAGTGATTCTCTAGGGAGTGAGCACACTATTCTTCCAAATTCAAAATTCTCAAAACCTGGCAAGTCAACCCATGTTGGGAGTCGCACGAATTCAGATAAGTAACCAAGATGGCCAATGCACTGGAGCAGCTTCAGAGTTTCCACTACTGCCCAAGGAAGTTGGGCTGGTGGCCAGCCTTGCTTATGAAGTATCCTTGGGCTCATATTCCCAGCCTGGGGCTCACAACACAACACACAGAAGAAGGGATTGGGTGTGGAGCATCAGGCCACTACTAAACAGAAAACTGGGAGAGAAGGAATAAGGGCTGTCACGTTCACTAGCTCACTTAACCCTAGCAACAACCCTCAAGGCTTGTGTTCTTATTTGATTGTTTCCATTTGAAAAATGAGGAAACTGAGAATCAAAACCATAACTCAAATCACATAGTTTAGAATACTGGGATTCCGAATCCCATGCCCTTTCTTTCTACCAATCCTTAGGACTGGAAGAGCTTAGAATGGAGTGTGCCTCAGAGCCTTGCTATTCAAAGGGTGGTCCTCAGGCCACTGTATCACCTGGGAGCTTGTTGAAAATGCAGAATCTCAGGCTGCACCCCCAGACCTGCTGAATCAGAATCTACATATAACAGGATCCCCCAAGGAATCCATTTAGACCATAATGTTTGAGAAGGGCTCCTATCTGAAAACGGGTGGGTGAATTAAAAACCTAAGTCTGGATCAAAAAAAGGAGATGAGTGCAATGGAAAAGGGTCAGTCTCATAGGAGAAGCATCAAAGTCCATACCCAAAGTGCATACCCAAGGTAGTACAACCAATCACAGTATCTTATCTCACCAATGACAAACCTAGCAACATGCAGGCAAAGGTGACACAATGGTAGTAGAGCCTCGTGGAGAGGTCATGGTTTAGAGCCAAGTATACTGGCCTGAAATCTCCAGCTCCACCACCTGCTGGGTGGCTTTGGGCAAGTTGCTTAATCACTCTGAGCTTCAGATTCTGATCTGTACAAGTGATACAACAATACTCATCTTGGCAGGGTTTGGAGGAGGGGGACTGCACTGCACAAATGAATACACAGTGCCTGGCACATAGCAGATGCTTGATAAACATTGGTTTCTTTGACTTTCAGTGTAATCTGAGCTGGGTCCCACCTCTGCAAATGTGCCCAGCAGAGGCTGGAGAAAGGCTCTCAGTGGCTCCTTCCTGTTCACTTGTATCCTCCAGGGCAGGTAGTGAGTTTCTCATCACTAATCAGGTGGCTGGACTTGTCTCTCTTGCTGAAGCCCCAGATTCAGTTTATTCTCTCTTAAGAAAAACCCAGGCAGAGTGACAGGCACAAAGGGGCAGGACACAAAGAACAAGGAGAATAGCCACTGGGGTGAAGTTCCCAGGCAGGCCTACTTTCCAGGCACTGAAGCCTTTTTATTCAGGTATTGTTCCCACTTTCTTCCTTTTAAAAGTCTCAGGTTTTGAAAGCAGACTTTCAATCCAGAGGTTCGGTGAGCTTTTGGGGCCTACAGTGTCTGCATCTGGAGCCTCAAAAGCCAAGTCTGATCCTATTTACCACATGTGCATGGGTGCACACACGTCTGTGTATATACGCACATATGCCCACGGGCATGCAGTTGAGGTTTCTAGTGAGTGCTGAATAGAAATCTGAAACTGACACTTTCTGAGCACGTTCTAAATGCCGGGTACTCCATTTCTCTCTTTCATGAACATGATCCCCTTCAAATCCTCCCAACAACCCCAGAAGTCTTTATCTCCATTTCAAAGATAAGAAAACGCAGGCCACATTAGGTAAGTGACCTGCTCAAATAAACACAGCAAAAGATTTTAGAGTTCAAAAAAAAATGAAATATCATCTAGTCCAGTGGTTCTCCAAGTGTGGTCCAGCAGCATCAGCATCTCCAGGAACTTCTTAGAAATGCAAATTATTGGGCCCCACCCAGAGGAGGAAGTAAGCCCAGGAATTTGTTTCAACAAGCTCTCCAGGTGACTGTGATGCACAATCAAGTTTGAGAACCACTGTTCTAGGCCAACTCTCAATTTTGAGTTAAGGAAGCAGAGCTTCTAAGAGACAAAGCAATTTGCTGATGGTAATTTTTTTTTTTTAATAGAATTGGGACTACAACACAGGACAGCCACATTCAGAAGCTGAGTTTTCCCTACCTGGGTAGCTGTTCAGCTTAGAACGTTCCCTTTCATGGACAATAAAGACTAGGGCCCACAGTCTGCCAGAGCACTAACCTGTATTACTCTCCAGGGATATTAGCTGGGATTTGAACTTGGACAGGGTTGAAGAGAACCTTCCCTTCAAGCTTTAGCACTTTCCTCTCAAACTTCTGCTGAGCTCTGTTCTAAGACATTTGTCTCATTGCCACAGCACAGCAAAGAGAGGGATGAGAGGGGAGTGTCAGGAAATGGATCCAGAGTTGAGATGGTATTTGCACACACCTCAACTCAGAACCACTAGTTTGTGTTTTAACTATTCACTTATAATCCTTGGGGAAGAGTGATGCCGCTCACTTTCCAGAGTCTTTAATGCTAAATCTGTGTGTCAAATTCTAATTTTTAGCCATATCCTCTAACATTATTGGTAGCTAGACATAATATGACATAAATAAACATGCTGACCACCAATGGCAGCCCCAGAGGGTTTGCAGGACAGGCACTGAGGTGACAATCTGGCTGCAAGACAGGGACTTAAGCTGTCTTTGCATCACAAGCACAATTTTTTGGTGGGCTTTAGATGATATATTTATTGGGGTGGGATTCCAGGGGCTCATAGAGTTTAGGTAGAGCCTAAAGTCTACTCAAGCTACACCTTGCTGCTGCCACTGGTAACCACCAACCTATAAGCAATTGCCCTATTAGTTTATGTTTGAACTCAATCAGAACCAACAGTTTGTGTTTGAACTCAATCAGAAACATCTCTGGGCCAGTTTCTTCCCCTCTAAAATGGGCATCGTCTTTGTGGTGTTGGCATCATGCCTGGCAATACAAGAAGAGTTATTATTTTTATTACTGTAACAGAGAGCCTGGGGGAGACTGAAACAGAAAAACTTTTGAACTTTTTTTTTTTTTAATCTGCCATTTATAAATTTATAAACACTGTCTACTTTTGGGAAGGGAGAGTAGAATTTACCTTTAGGGAAGACTGTCCCTTTGATCTAGAAAGAACAACCTGAATGAAAATATTATTCAAATATAAAGCAAATGTGTGATTTTTATCCTGTGGTCAGCTTGTATATATTTGCCTCCATATGTTTGCAAAGAACTAGAAAAGACTTCTGGGAAAAAGCAGAATTAAGTCTCTGTGTCCTTCCTTTTGAGGATCAAAGTCATTAGGACATGGCTGAGAGAAACTGTGGTGGCTCAGAGCCCAGGTGTTAGGAAAAGACAACAGAAACCAATGAGAAGAGACACCACAAGGAAGAGGAGATGAGGGCTGATGACATAGACTCATAATTTCAGTGAGGTCAGAAAGTCTACCCTCAGCATGAGACCCCACTTGCCTGTCAGTGGCAGGAGGCAGAACATGGTAGGAGCTGACTCTAAAGCCACTGTCAGTAAGCTGGGGGTCCTGGAGAACAGTTAGGGAGAAGAACCCAGAAAGAATACTAGATGTCCTGCCTAATATTCTGGCACGTGGGGTTTATCATCATTGCAATTTGGATCTTCTTTGACAATAAAGGCTGACAACCATATTTAGTGGCCCCAGATTCCAATTGCCCTCTAAGCATGAACAAGAGAACGAGAGGGAATAACCAAAGCTCTCCATTTACTTGGGTCTCTCTGTGGTAAACGATCCTATAAAGGAGCTGTAAGAGGACAAGTCCCTTCAGAACTGAGAGGAGCAGGATGTTAACAATCGCATGCCCTGGTCTCTTTAACAGACCCACTAATTGGGGGCAGATATGTCGCTATAGGGTCGCTATGAGTCGGAATTGACTCTATGGCACTGGGTTTGGTTTTTGGTTTTCTGTGTGCAAGTACACACTCGCACATACACACAGAGAGGGCAGGGTGGCTGAGGGGTTCTGGATTTCAGAATCAGAGAAAAGAACCAAACACTTCAACCTCAGAGGCAACAGTGTGTCCCTTGGTGGTGACAGCAGGGACTGAAAGCAGAGATCATCCATCACCCCTCAAGTTAAAAAATGTGGGGGTATAACACCATTCCTCATAGACTTTCTAGACTCACTAACACTAGAAGTCAGCAGTTCTCAGGCTTTGTCACTCTTTGAGTCACACTATGGAGGTAAGAGCACATGAGTGACACACTCCTATAAGCATTATTTAAAATCCAGCTACAACTCCATTCCTTTCTTTGCAATTTAAGAAGCACTTGGAAAACAAGTGACATTATTACAAGGGTGATCTTGGACTCTGCTCTAATTTATTTATTGATAAGTAAATGGTCCCTACACTTCAGTACTTTACCTATAATTTACACACAACCAATCTCACAACTGATTATGACTATTGCCATTAAGAACAACTGCATTAGAGGATATTTAACAACTAACATTGCCATCGAAATCAACCATCTTTTTGGAAGAAAGGTTGGTTTCAGAATAGCACGCAATTTTATTACGGAGAACAATAAATAAATAACAAATGCCAATGGATTACTACCTCCAATTGCTAGAGGGCTGGCATATGTGCATCTGCTGTGTCCTTCCTAATACGCTGTTACATGACACCAGAAGTCCTGAGCTTAAAAAACTTAAGATTTTGTCTCCTTCTGGAACTAAGACATTGCTATATGATAAAACTACCACATCAAACGAAGTTCATGGCCATCAATACATTCTCTCTATTAATGAGCACTGTGAAATGTAAAGAGAAGGGATGGTATTGGAGTCAGACAAACAAATAAGATTTTCCTTTCATGACAATGACTCTTTAGCTGGTCCTTGATAAGGACAATGGACATGGTTCAGGATAGAAGGAGTAACTATGAGAATATTGTATATAAAGAGATTGACTCTACAAACAAGCCAAGGTGAGAACACATAGACCAGGAAGCCATTCACCACCCCCGCCTTTGCCACAACCAATTGCAGAGAGAATCGCAGGCTCATAGGATGTACTTCTCTAGGTGAGTGGGTTTTATTTTATTTAAAACCTCACAACGCAAATTAAATACTTATGCTCATCAAAAGACTTCACCAAAAGAGTAAAAAGAGAACCTACAGACTGGGGAAAAAAAATACGGCTATTACAAATCAGACAAAGGTCTAACTTCTAAAATCTACAAGGAAATCCAACACCTTTACAACAAAAAGACAAATAATCCAATTAAAAAATGGGCAAAGGAAATGAACAGACACTTCGCCAAAGAAGACATTCAAGCGCCCAACAGACACATGAGGAAATGCTCACCATCTCTAGCTATTAGAGAAATGCAAATCAAAACCACAATGAAATACCATCTCACCCTGGCACTACTGGCACAAATCAATAAAACAGGAAATAACAAACATTGGAGAGGCTGCGGGGAAATTGGAACTCTTATGCATTTCTGGAGGGAATGCGAAATGATACGACCATTTTGGAAAACAATACGGTGTTTCCTTAGAAGCTAGAAATAGAAATGCCATATGATCCAGCAATCCTACTCCTAGGAATATATCCTAGAGAAATAAGAGTTGTTACACAAATAGATATATGCAATATTCATTGCAGCATTGTTCACAATAGCAAAAAGATGGAAACAACTTAGATGCCCAACAACAGATGAATGCATAAACAAACCGTGGTACAAACACATAATGGAGTATTATGCAACGATGAAGGAAACGATGAGAAGCACCTTATAACATGGATGATTCTGGAAGGCATTATGCTGAATGAAATAAGTCAATCACAACATGACAAATATTGTATGAGACCACTACTGTAAATACCATGAAAAGGTTTACACAAAAAGAAACAATCTTTGATAGTTACTACGGATGGAAAAACATCAGACAATAGATAAGTAGAAACTTTGGTGAAGGGTAAGACAGTACACAATACTGGGGAAGCCAGCATAAACTGTACAAGGCAAGGTCACGGTAGTACCATAGACACATCCAAACTCCCTGAGGGACCAAATTGCTGGGCTGAGAGCTGTGGGGACCGTGGTCTTGGGGAACATCTAGCTCAATTGGCATAACATAGATTATAAAGAATACGTTCTACATTCTACTTTGGTGAGTAGCGTCTTGGGTCTTAAAAGCCTGTGAGCGGCCATCTAGGATACTCCACTGATCTCAGCCCTTCAGGAGCAAAGGAAGAAAATTAAAGATACAAGGGAAAGATTAGCCTGAAAGAGTAATGGACCACATCTTCCACGGCCTCCACCAGATTGAGTCTGGTACAACTAGTTGGTGCCTGGCTACCACCATTGACTGCTCTGACAGGGACCACAATAGAGGGTCCCAGACAGAGCTGGAGAAAAATGTAGAACAAAATTCTATCTCAGAAAGAAAGACCAGACTTGCTGGCCTGACAGAGACTGGAGAAACCCTGAGAGTATGGCCCCTGGACACCCTTTCAGCTCACTAATGAAGTCACTCCTGAGGTTCACCCTTCAGCCAAAGGTTGAACAGGCCCATGGAACAAAACAGGCTAAAGGGGCACACCAGCCCTGGGGTAGGGACTGGAGAGTAGGAGGAAAGAGGAAAGTTGGTAATAGGGAACCCAGGGTTGAGAAGGGAGAGTGTTGGCATGTCGTGGGGTTGTTAACCAATGTCATAGGACAATGTGTGTACTGTTTGATAAGAAACTAGTTTGTTCTGTAAACCTTCACCTAAAGTACAACAAAAAAAGAATTATAAAACCTCACAATGAAATAACCAAACCCTTACTAGGAATAAGAAAAGCATTTGCCTGCAATTCTTGTCCTGTCACAGCATCACCCATGTTATATAAAGAAATCCAAACCCCTGTTCATCACTCCTCTTCAGAACTCATCTATAATTTAATCTACGCTAAGAACCTTCACACAATGAAATGGCTTTTACTGAGCAATTACACGCATCACTGTGATACAAAATAGAGCACATTTTTCAAATATATTTCACAGACTCCAAAAGTTATCTGAATTGCTTATGGGTGGAGAAAAGCCAGGTTTGTATGCTCTACCAGACACGTGGAGAGTAGGAAAGCATACAGTGTAAAGAAAAATGAAATATTTTAAATTAGGTTGACAGAGGAAAAAGAAGGGAAGAGGGCAGACTGGCAAAATAATTAAAGCATAATTTCTAATACCAGTAAAAAAACTAAAAAAAAAATTTTTTTTTTTTTTTTTTTTTAGTAGCACCATGTATTTAAGAAGTGGGTTTGAAAGACTCAGAAAAAAAACAAAAAAGCAAAAAAAACCACCTTTATATGCCACATCCACAGCCAGATTGATTTTTATTTAATATGATTCATGGGTGAAAAGGTAAGGGACAGAGTTATGATGGAAATGGAGTACAATACAGAAAAAAATACAGGAAGATGCAAGGCTAAACGATGAATAAGAACAGAGTAAACAGACACCTGGGAAAAAACACACAAAGATTCTTGCTTCATTTCAGAAGGCAGCACCTCTAACAGCTCTTACAACCAGACATCTTCCCCCAGCAAGAGGCTCTAAAAGCACACAGCTGAATTAATTCCCACCACGTGCTTTTTCCTCTGTGCACTTATCTCAATGCATCATCCTTCTTTGAAGCAAGACTCATTAATCCAATTCAAATTGCCAACATAAGGAAACCCTTCGCCTCAGCATTTAAATGCCAATACCAATTAAATACCAACAGCAACTTAACTACTGATATGATCTTCACTACATTCAGGAAATCCAGCCAGAAGTCCAGCCAGCATTAATTCCAACATCCTTCATCTATTTTAATTTGCTCCATGCAAAGAAATGAGGTAATATGCTGGCCACTCTAACTATGCATCCAACTGGACTGAAATAACTCCATAAGCAAACAAAAAAGCAACAAACTGAGTTGCAATCCACCAAACCTGAAGGATGTCTTCACCAGGGCTTCGGGGCTATCCAACTGTGGCAGCTCATCAGCTAGGATTTCCTCCGGTGGCCGGGGATCATGGACAATCGTTGGCCGTGGCTTCTCCTTGACATTTCCTGTGAGTCCGTCAATGAGGGAGTTCCATAGACAGTTCTGAGACTTAGACCCTGTGAAATGAGGAAATGATGAAAAAGTGTGTGCAGGTGAGTCACCAGCCGACCCATGTCCTGCTTTACCCAACTCAGGATTTTCAAAAGCAGAGTGGGAACATCTATTCATTTCTTATGATCTCCACCAACATAAGAAAACTCCAGAAGACTTATGGAGTAATCAGGGATTTTTTAATTTGTATGCAGAAAATAGGCTTATAGCATGAATATTTTGTCTCATAACTAAGTATTACAGATACATCCTAGTCTCATTGAAGTGGTCATCCAACCCCAAACTCTTGATAGAATCACAGGTATCTACCTGAGATATTTATCCGGCAATTTGGAGGTATACAAACGACTGCCATTTTAGAGGACAGTGAAGCTGTTCAGACACAAATCTTTGCTGTGAACTCAGTTTGCCCAAGGCCCAAGTCTCATGATTTGTCTAAGAACTAAGAACTAGGTTCATTTTTCTGCAGGATCAAGATTCAAGGAAACTTACACTGCGTTTTTATTGATATCCCACACCACAAACACTTCAAAAATATGAGATGAACATTAAAGGCAGACATAAAGTGGAAATGATGTCAAAAAAATTGAGTCTGATCAACCAAGTGATCAAGGTCAACAATAAAGAGCGATAAGTCATTCTAGTAGTATACACCCTTGACATGACGTGATGAGAATGGCACTTTACCTCTGTAGCCTTCCTCCCACAAACATATAACCCTAGTCTAATCATGGGGGAAAAAGGAGCCCTGGTGGTACGATGGTTAAGTGCTGGGCTGCTAACCATGGTTTGAATCCACCAGCAGCTCCATGGAAGAGAAGACCTGGTGATTTGCTCCCATAAAGGTTTATAGCCTAGGAAACCCTATGGGGCAGTTCTACATTGTCCTATAGGGTCACTATGAGTGGGAATCAACTTCGCAGCACACAACAGTCATGCGGAAAACATCAGACAAATCCCATCTGAGGGACTTTCTACAAAACACTTGACCAGTGCTCCTCAAAACTGCCAAGTTATCAAAACCAAGGAAAGTCTGAGAAACTGTCACAGCCCAGCAAACTCTAAGGACACATGACAACTAAATGTCATGCGGTATCCTGGGTGGGATCATGGAACAGAAAAAGGACATTAGGTAAAAAGTAAGGATTTCTAACAAGGTATGGACTTTAGTTAAAATAATACACGTAATCCCCAATTTACGACGTATTCGAGTTCCAACAAACTGCATTTACAACCATACTTTTTCTTTTCATTTTTTGGACATCTTATCGTTAGTAATATGTGCTACATACAGTGTTGTAGAGCATAATTTGCTGCTGTTATCATTCTCAGATGTTGACTTTCAGATGTTAAATTTTATGATTTACTGTTCAAAACATTGCCATATAGATTTAGTTTTCTATTCTAAACTAAATCAGGGGCTTCAGTTGCTTGAAAACATGGACCCAAATGCTGGTCACTCTGCTGAAGTCAACAGGCAGATTTGGGAAACAGTGAGATGTTACTGCAAAATACATAAAGAAAAAAAGAAAATGACCATACAGACAACTCCATGCCCATTCCCAGAGATAATTCAGATGATCCAGAACCTTCCACAAGTGGAGTTATTACCCCATCTGACAAAATCCCAACATCATCCAACTCTTTTTCATTGTCAGAATAAACTTTTATGATTTGTGTGTTTTTTAGTGTATGTACTAAAATATATCTGTAAGTTTGTATGTAAGTTTCCAACCCCCAAAGACAAGTAAAGATTGGCTTTATAAAGATACCGATAATAAAAACCAAACCCCATTGCCATTGAGTCGATTTCAACTCATAGTGACCCTATAGGACTGAGTAGAACTGCCCCATAGGGTTTCCAAGGAGCGCCTGGTAGATTCAAACTGCTGGCCTTTTGGTTAAAATAAAAGGCAGTACTAATGAAAACTAAAAAAAGAGAGAGAGAGAGAGAGATTTGACTTACGCCTGAATCGACTTACACTGGAGTCATCAGAGTGAAATCCCACTGTAAGTCAGACACTACCTGTAGTGTATCAATATTGGTTTACTAATTGTGACAAGTGTACCATACTAATGTAAGAAATTAATAACAGAGGAAACTGACTATGGGGTATATGGGAATTCTATGTACTATCATTGCAATTTTTTAATTTTTTTGTAAATCATCATTGCTTTTGCAGGCTATTCTCCACCCAGGAGAAAGGAAGCCTTTATCTTGCACAAAAACACTGTTAGGTCACCAAGTCATGCATTCACAGAGCTTTGTCCACCTATGCAAAAGGAGATCTTTCTCTAACTCACACAAAGGGTCTTTATGAGAATGAGAGGCGTGCTTAGAGGGGTAAGGAGTAATGCCAGCTAATGCACACAGTGCGAGAAACAGGTGGGTAGAAAATAGATTTGTGTACACATGAAGATGCCTGCCTAGCCACCTGTAGCCCACCACAGCTAAAATCACCCTCATCGGTAGTGCCTGAAGGGTAGCTAACGCTAAAATCAAAAGATCTTCACACACAAAGCAGAGCACCTCACAAGGATGCCTGAGCCTTCTTCAACGACACCCATGAGTCAGCAAGTCACTCACATCCAAACTGCTTTTGTGTCAACCAAGAGAAAATTAAAGCACACTAGTGAGAGGACAGAGACCCCTCCAGCCCCTGAAATGCAAGACAGCCTTTTTAACGTCCTACACATTTATCTTAATAAGATCTGGTCCTGAGTTGATGAAGGTTTGGTTCTGTGTTAATTAAAATCTGTTCTATGTTAACTAGAGTCTGGTTCTAGAAGGAAGAACAATAGGAGCATCCTGTTTTCCTAAATTTGGTCTAAGCGAAAGCCTTATGATAAACTCTCTGCATATTTCCCTTTATCCTTTCATTTATTTATTCAACAAACACATATTGAATTCCCTTGATGTGCCAGATTCCATTCTGGACCCTAGAAATAGAAAGATAAATGACACAATATTCCTACCCTTGGGAACCACTCTACCCACAAAAAATCACAATAAATAGATAATACACCTTAACTAAGGGGCAAGGTACTATGGGATACCAGAGGACCCAGAAAGATACACAGAGAAGGTGATCTTTGACCTGGGTCTAAATCACGAACAGAGGATCAGCATGCAGGGAAGAAAGGGAAGAGTGTTCAGTATGAACAGCGTGTGCAAAGGTTCAGAAGTATAATGAAGCAGCTTATTAAGGCTGGAGCAAAATGACACGAGAAGTAGCCAGAGATAAGACCAAAGGTCAGCTGGGCCAATTACAAAGTACCTAGAATAAAATGTCATTAAGGTGTGGTACGTACTCTCAAACAGGCAAGCATGGGGCCCAATGGGAACGTTCCTCTACACTCCCTTATCCCACGTTTTGCTCACACCCTCTTTATCCTCCAGTCGAAAGACACAGCTCTGTATCTCTCATGTTTCTGAGCTATTCTCTCTGCCCAGAAGGACTATGAACCAGTCCCTGCCCCAACTCTGCCCCTGATTATGTTTGAATAGCACCCACGCTGTTCAATCTAGCCATCTTCACAACCCACCTCAGGCTCCAGCTCCTCCAAAAAGCCTCCTGGTACCTAGCCCGATTCTGGGTTAGGTCTTCAGGAGCCAAGCACCACTCTGTAGTCTTTTTTTTTTTTTTTTTAACAATTCTCCCCTAAGACACTGGGAGCCCTGTGAGGTGGGAACAGAACTGAGCTTCTTATCTCTGTATTGGCACTACGAGGCCAAGCTCATAATATATAATTAATGAAATTATGGTAGAGAAAGATAAGGTTGAAATGGCAGATGCCAGGCCAGCTAATTTGTGGACAAAAAGAAAGTGTTTGTAATTTTTTAACAGATGTATCTGTTTTACAAAGCTCAGTTTTCCACTGGAGGGAGAAAAGGAGATGACACTGGAAGTCTGGAGACCAGCTAGGGAAGGTATCTGGCAAGAGATGAGGAAGGGTTTATCTAGAGGCAGGAAGGGCAGATGGCCAGGCATAAAGAAGAGAAATAGTTAAAGTTGAACCCAACACTTTAATTACAATTATCTATTTCTGAAATAGATCATTCAGAAAGTAGAAGTATGCAATACAGAAAGGAGAAATAGATCATTCAAGAGGGAGAAAGAGATGAGGGGAAAGGGAAGACAATGAGTTTCAACCTGAACTTTTTCAGGCAACAGCAGCATCTCCAGGAGGCAGACGAGGATTCAAACCTTAAGGGACAGAGATATGATAGATAGTCCCCTATGGAAGAGTGACTGTGCAAGTTCTCCTAAGTAGTAAGTAGGGAGAGAAGAGAGCAAAGGCAGGAGGACCATGTCTTAGAAAACATCTCCAAGAGGGTCAGGGGCTGCAGCTGGAAGGAACTGGGCTGAGAAACTGAGCCTCAGAGACAGGCTAGGATTTGCCCAAGAGTACAGGCTTCTTTCCACCTACAGGGCCTGGGGGAAGCCATGCTTAAGAGTATGATCTCATCTTCTTAGGAAACTCCGTGACCAGCCTCTTCCCATTGATACAACGGACATCCCCACCCACAAATTTATCATCTTAAACCCTTCTTTAATCTAGGACAACAAATATGTCCAGTGGCCAGTTGAATTAGCTGTGGTACATTCATACAATGAACTACATTCCACTGAGTAATATTCCAAAGAAAAAGAACTCTGTGAACTGATAAGGAGTGATTTCCAGGATGTATTGTTAAATGAAAAAAAAAAAGACATATACGTAAGAGTATTTATATTATCCTATCTCTTGAGTAAATATTTGTTTTTGCTTATCTTTGCAAAAACGTATTTGCAAGTAAAAGTATTTGCTTATTTTTTACAAAAAGACACACAAAGAATAAAACAACGAAAATGGTTATCTACAGGGGATGAGTTGGGAATAGGGAGGTTAGGATAGAGATGAGAGACTTCACATTTGTATATAGTTTTTAACTAGTAAATGTTTTCATATTCAAAATGAAATAAAAATTTTAAATCCTAAAATTAAATACAAAGAGAAGCAAACCTGCCTATCAAAATTGATAACACCCATAATAGAAAACAAAAGTTAAGAATCTTTTGAATACAATACTCTGATTGTCTACCCTTAGAGAGGGCAATTCTAGGCACACACACAGGACAAAGAAATCTGGAATTTCCCTTAGTAGGTTTGATGTCAGTAGTAATCATGAAGTAGTAACTCTAAACCAAACCATGTTATACATATTGTAGGATACAGCAAATGAGCAAATGTAATGATGGTGTTGGGTGCCAGAGCTCTCACTACTGGAGAATGGAAATACAAACAGGCAATGGGAGAAGGTAAAGAAGAACTCTGTGGTGTTGGATTTGAACTGGAAATATCAGTATGAACTCATGATTATATTCAGCAGGCCCTGAAGAGATGAATTAATTAATTAATGATGACTGCTTTTCAATATACAAAAATAAAATGAGTTTCAACAGCTATAAATAAAAATATACCACAGGAGATATACTATGAAGAATGAGCAGAGGATATGACCATGTCATAAACCATTTATCTAGAGAGAAATGGGGTCTTTCTTAGCCCATCCTGAATTGCTTTCAACATATGGTCATGGCCTAGTTTCCTTACTGAGAGCAGACCCTGAACCAAGGCTTGTGGTAACTTTATTTTGGAAGTGATTCCAGGAAACAGGAATAGGGGATAGGCAGAACCAGGAACCAAAGGAAAGCCAACACACAGGGGCTATACTGAGTCATCAACACTGTGGGCAACTGGGGCTAAGTCCTACAGGGCTCACTTGATGAGCTGTAGAGGATGTTTTTCAGAATTATCCTCCTTAGCAATGAAAGAGGGAATATTTACCTGCTGGCTGTCATCCGTCACAGACAAAAGTAACCCCATGGAGGTCTTAAACACTAGCAAGCAGCCGTCTAAGATGCATCAATTGGTCTCGACCCATCTGGATCAAAAGAGAATGAAGAACACCAAGGACACAAGGCGATTACGAGCCCAAGAGACAGAAAGGGCCACATGAACCAGTGACTACATCATCCTGAGACCAGAAGAACTAGATGGTGCCCGGCTACAACCGATGACAGCCCCGACAGGGAAAGCAACAGAGAACCCCTGAAGGAGCGGGAGAGCAATGGGATGCAGACCCCAAATTCTCATAAGACCAGACTTAATGGTCTGACTGAGACTAGAAGGACCCCAGTGGTCATGGCCCCCAGACCTTCTGTTGGCCCAGGATAGGAACCATTCCCAAAGCCAACTCTTCAGACATGGATTGGATTGGACAATGGGCTGGAGAGGGATGCTGGTGAGGAGTGAGCTTCTTGGATCAGGTGGACACTTGAGACTATGTTGGCATCTCCTGCCTAGAGGGGAGATGAGAGGGTGGGGGGGAGGTTAGAAGCTGGTGAAAAGGACAGGAAAAGAGAGAGTGGAGGGAGGGAGCAGGCTGTCTCATTAGGGGGAGAGTAATTGGGAGTGTGTGGCAAACTGTATATCAGTTTTTGTGTGAGAGACTGACTTGATTTGTAAACTTTCACTTAAAGCACATTAAAATTATTAAAAAAAAAAAAAAGTAACTCCATGGGGTGTTAACTCCTTAATGGTCAGTTCTACCCACATGTGAGTATTTCTCCATCCTCAGAGAATCCCCAGGGCAAAAATCTGGAGAAGGCAAGTGCAGCAGAGCATGAAAAGTGGGACAAGAAAATATGAAGTTGGTCTCAAGAGCTCCCAGTATACAGTGTCCACATAGTCCTGGTATCCTGGAAAATATAGCCAAAAACACTTCTGCTACTCATTCCTGCCTCAGAAAGGTCAAAACTGGCCCCTGCAGCAGCTCATTCCAACTCAATTTGGTGTGAGCCCTCTGGATCAAACACTCTCCTCTTTGAATCCTGGGAGAGTGGGAAAGAATTCATCTGTGATTCTCCACAAATGTGGGCAGAGTGCTCTCCAGGGGCACTGGAAAGGTCTGCTCTGACCAAATGAAAAGGAAAAATCCCTCAGCTCTGATTTATTTTAAGCTGAATTCGAAAGCATGAAATGTTTCTGACTAAATGAAGCAAAATTACTGAAACAGAGTCACGCAGGTCTCTCAATAATGTCAAAAAAAACCCCATGAGAAAAATCACAGGTAAACTAAGCCTTTAGGGTACCAAAAATAATGTGGCTCAGGTGCAAAAATGAGCAGCTCCATTCAGCCCCCTCATCTCTTCCGCTCCTCTCGACTCCTCTCACCACCCCAGCTGTCCTCTCTCCTTTGACTTGTCCCTGACTCTGATTGGATGCCTATTACATTCTCCTCTCTTGTTATCTCCCTCTGTCCCTGCCATAAATCCTCTTCTTTCTCGTCACAGAGACAACTTTTCTTGTACCCCTCGAACCCTCCAGATTGATTATAAATCCTCCAGAGTCATAAACTCTGGTGGCAGTATCGGTACCACCGAGCTCAAGAGAACAGTACTCAGATTCAAATGTAACAAACATTGGTTCAGCTCTTGCTGTGTGCTGGGCATTGTCACGATGTCTTCACCTGTGTTACCTTATTTAATCAACAAATCAACCTTCAAAGCAAACATACTGAAATTTCATTGAACATGAAGGCATTAACGCTCCAAGGGATCAAATAACCTACATCATAATCATAATCATAGACTTAGAAAATAGATTGTTTTGATTCAAACTTCTTGTACTCCAAATCCAGGGCTCTGTGTGATATATCACACTGTGTTTGTACTTTATTTATGAGCAAATAAACATACACATAGTGTAGATCAAGCAGAATGTTCTGCATATCTGACTATGAAACAGATGTCTTTTTACATAAGAAGTAAGATACATTTTATCTGCAACTCAGGAGAGCCTTGACTTTTCTTAGTCTCTTGCATTGAGGCAGTTTGCAGCTTCCTTTGAAGAAGGAAGTACGGGCTGCAGGGGAGAATGAATAATGCAAGGTGAGTTTAAAGGGTAGAAGAAAGACAAGAAAGTGATTCTGGGAAGGTGGTGGCATAAACAAACCATCGTTTCAACCTGCCCCCACAAATACAACAAGGAAACTGTGCTCAGCTCTGAGGGACTCGAATCACAGAGTAGAGGAAAGCAGCAGGGAACTGCAAACAGGCAAGAATCAACAAATCAATGAGTCACATACCATAGGAAAATCACTTTTTCCACTGTTCCTACTCCTACCCCAGCCATGCAGGCCACTGGCTGCTGTGAACTGGGGTATTGGCCCCAGAAAATTAGCCTGCTTCCCTAACCGCCACAGCCCCTGACAGTACAGACAGACAGGACCCCAAGGCTCTGCCCTAAAATCAATAAGGCAGACCTCCTGGGGGGTCCATTTGGAGTGTGCCAGTACCTCCCCTACCTGAACACTGCCATCTGCAAGCCTGCCGTGAGTTACTACAGATGGGCCCGGTAGTGGAGTCTGCTCCCATAAACAGCACTCTACCTGCCTCCCTGTGTACCCCATAGCTCTGGCCTCTGAAACCAACAGGACAGACTCCCTGGGGAGTCAGTTCAGGTCTATCTGCTCCCCCTTTAGGTCACTGCTGACTGAGGCTGCTGTGTATTAGAAAGCAAGAGTCTTGAGTGCAGGCTGCACTTACAGCCAATAATCTACTGGGGCGGACTTTGACAACAACAAGGTATATCTCCATTGGGATCTGACTGGAGAGTGACACCCCCTCCCCCACCTGGTAATTGTTGTTGCCAGGCTGTTGCAAACTGCTACAGAAAGTCCCCACATTGCAGTCTGCTCCACAGTCAGCACTCTACCTGCCTCCCTGTATACTTCATAGCTCAGATCTCTGAAACCAACAGGACTGTCTTCTCTGTGGATCAGCTTGGTCTGTCAGCTCCCTCTTACACTCAGCACTGAGGACTGCTGTTTGAGGCAGCTGTGTGCTAGGAAGCAGGCATCTTGAGTGGAGGCTAAAACCACAGCCAACGTACTACAAGGTGGGCTCTGATAGCAATAAGGCAGACCTCCCTGGAAGTCTGTTTGGAGTATAACTACCTCTCCCCAATTGGTAACTGCCAGCTGCTGGACTGATACAAACTCCTACAGAAGGTTCCCTACGGTGGAGTCAGGAGGTGGGTCACATAAGTGGAGACTGCTCTCCAAACCACCACACGGCCACTGGGGCTCTGAAAGCAACAAGATAGATCTCGCAGAGGTCCTTCTGGGGAGTGCCAGCCCCTCCTTCTCCTGAAATGGAGGAAAATCTGCCTGTGCTTCCCCTGAATGCCAGCTCAGATATAAGCAGCCCCCACAGAGCAGGGAAGGAAAGCTTGGACAAAACCAGAGGGCAACACCCAACCCCAAAGGGGGCTAAGTGGGTGGGGGCTTTCTGACTAAAAATGTGATTGCAGAAACAGAGAAGGGAAGGAAGGAAGAGAGAGGGACTGCACCCCCTGGTGGAAAAATTGATGAGTACACAATATCTCACCTTAATGGTGGTGCCTGCTGGTGGACAGACGGACCACAGCATATCCTCTGGTGTGTTTGGGAGAGACTGAAGGTTGCAAAACAAGATCTGGAACTTTCAAATCCCAATTAAACCAGGGAGGCAGAAGGAGCTATCACAGAAAGGGAGAAGAAACAGTAAGCAAAGGCCAAAGGCTTTGCCCACCTAAGAGTTTCTTGCAGAAAGTAATATGGGCAAAAATACCAGATACTGGGGAAAACTGAAAAAGTTAACACCTTGAAAATTCCAATGCCCCAACCAAAAATCACAAGACATACAAAGAACAGAAAAAACAATTGCTGGTTCAAATGAACATGACAAAGGGAGTGGATAAGATAGTTAAAATTACAGACTCTGAAAAGCAACAAGAATGGAGGCTCAAGAAGGCTGAGCACAGTTTAATGGAATTATGGGACAGCAACAAGAGGCCTAATATACATATTATGGGAAATCCAGAAGGAGATGAAACAGAGGAAAGGACAGAAAGAATATTTGAAGAAATAATGACAGAAAATTTCCCCAATCTAGTGAAGGACATGAATCTACACACCCAAGAAGCTCAAAGAACCCTAAACAAGATAAACCCAAAGAGACCTACACCAAACACATTGTAGTTCCAACCCGTTGCCCTCAAGTGGATTCTGACTCATAGCAACGCTACAGGACAGAATAGAACTGCCCCACAGTGTGGTGGGATTGATTACTTTTGTGTGACCTTTCTAGCCATGGTCTTATAACTCCCACCCAGGTGATTGGGCAGGACTGTGTGATAGGGTAATTGTGGCCCACCAAAGGGTTTGGTCAGTTTTGCCACCACACTGGGCTTGAAATGAGCCACCCCAGAGGTGGGAAGGAGAAGACTCCACCACCACCAAGGAAAGAGAGACACGCAGGAGATACTTGCAGGAGATGGTGCAGTGGGCTTCCCAGCTCATGAAGCAAGAGAGCTGACTGTCTTTGGGCAGAGACTTAGGGGCAGGGAGACATGTGCCTATGAGCATGGTTGGAAAGAGGCTGTCCTGATGGAAGAACTGTATCCTTGAGTGTTCCTGAGCCTGAATTGTAACCTATTACTTTTCTAATAAACCCCATAATTGCGAGTACAGTCTGTGAGTTCTGCGTGGCCAATAGAGAAGTAGAGAGTGCTGTGGAAGGGACAGCTGGTGTCAGAGTTGGTAAAGACAGTGGAGAGAGGAGGAATATCTGACCTCTGGCTCATAGGAATCAGCCTTGGGTGGTTGATCTTGATTCTCCTTCCCCCCTTATAAAGTTAGAGGAGATCATACACTGCCCTCATGCCGTTTTTACACATAGGGCTTCCAAGGAGCAGCTGGTGGATTCAAACTGCCGATCTTTTGATTAGCAGCCAAGCTTTTAACCGCTGTGCTGCCAGGGCTCCACATTATAGATAAACCAAACTAAACCCACTGCCGTTGAGTCGATTCCGACTCATAGCGACCCTACAGGACAGAGTAGAACTGCCCCCATAGAGTTTCCAAGGAGCTCCTGGTGAATTTGAACTGCTGACCTTTTGGTTAGGAGCCAAAGCACTTCACCATTATCCCACTAGGGTTTCCACATTATAGTTTAAAAAAAGGTTCTCAAAAATTAAAGATAAAGAGAGGGTCCTGAAAGCAGTAAGGGAGAAGCAAACAGTCACATACAAAGGATCCCCAATAAGAATAAATGCTGATTTTTCCTCAGAAACATTGGAGGCCAGAGGGCAATGAAATGATATATTTAAAGTGATAAAAGAAATTAAAAAAAAAAAACTGTCAATCAGGAATACTATGCCCAGCAAAACTGTCCTTCAAGAATGAGGGTGAAATTAAAATATTCCCAGATGAACAGAAGCTAAAAATTCATATCCACCAGACTGGCCCTACAAAAAGTACTAATGGGAGTTCTGTAGATGGAAGGGAAAAGACGCTAGAAAGTAATTCAAAGATATACATAAAAAGAAAAATCCCTAATAAAGGGAAATGCATAGACAATTACAAAGGCTACCAATAAGGTATTTGTGATTGTTAAGATCGTGTGTCAACTTGGCTGGACCATGATTCTCAGTGGTTTGGCAGTTAAGTGGTTTGGCAGTCATATGATGATGTAATCGCCTCCATGATGAGATTTGATATAATGTGATCACCTACATGATGGGTTCTGCTGTGAGTAGTCTATCGCTTGTAAGGGATTTTCCTTGGGAGTGTGGCCTGCATCCAATATAGATGGGCTTTCTGGCAAGACTCGTGGGCTCTTGCTCACTCTGGACCCTGCAGCTGGCTCCTGTCCACCTGACCTCTGGTTCTTGGGACTTGAGGTAGAAGCTTACCTGCAGTCTTGCCTGCTGATCTTAGGATTTGTCAATCTTTGCAGCCTGTGAGCAAGAGCCCTGCTCTCTGACCTGCTGATCTTGGGTTCTCCATCCCCTCTGGCTATGTGAATCAAGAGAAGCCTCTATCCTGACCCATGGATTTGGGATGTTCCAGCCTCTACAACCATGTGAGCCATTTCCTTGAGATATATGGTTTTGCTTCTCTAGAGAACCCAACCTAAGGCAGTATTCAGGCTTGGTAATTCTAAGTGTTTTATCTTTCATGTTTTTTAATAACAAATACATAAAAGGCAAGGATAAAATTATGTTACAGGGCACATGAAATATAAAGACACGATTAGTGATAACAACAACAATGGGGATGGAGAGGAAAGGTATACATACAGAATTTCTTGTATGTTACTGAAGTTAAGTTGGTACCAACTTACCCAAGAATGTTATAAATACAAGCTCTTAAATGTAATATTCATGGTAACTACTAAGAAAATATACAAAAAACATATGCAAAAGGAAAAGAGAAGGGAATCAAAAAAGGATCATGACAATAAAACAAGACACAAAAGCAAGCAGTACTAAAGGATAAAGAAAACGAAGGCTTAAGACACACAAGCAAACAACAAAATGGCAGAAGTAAGTCACTTCTTATTAGTACTTACAGTAAATATAAATGGAATAAATGCTCCAATCAAAAGACCAGTAGTGACAGAATGGATTTAAAAAAAAATGATCTAACTATACACTGTTTACAAGAGACACACCTTAAACCCAAGGACACAAGTGGGTTGAAAGTGAAAGGACGGAAAAAATATTCCATACAAATAATAACCAAGAAAGAGCTGGGTAGCAATCTTAATATCAGACAAAGTAGATTTAAGACAAAATCTGTCAGAAGAGATAAAGATGGACATTATATACTGATGAAAGGGTTAATTAATCAAGAAGCCTTAATAATTATAAGTAAAATGCACTGAACATCAAGGCACCTAAATATATAAAGCAGTCACTGATAGACTTGAAGGGAGAAATAGTATTTTTTTTTTATAATAATAGTTGAAGACTTCAATACGCCACTTGCAATATTGTACAGAACATCTAGAGAGATCAACAAGAAAACAGAGGACATGAATGATACTATAACCCAACTAGGTTTAACAGACAATATACAACATTCCACCCAAAAACAGCACAATATACATTCTTCCCCAGTGCACTTGGATCATTCTCCAGGATAGATCACATTTTAGCTCACAAGGCAAATCTCAATAAATTTAAAAAGACTGAAATCATGCAAAGTGTTTTCTCTGACCACAACAGAGTGACGCCAGAAATCAACAACAGCAAAAAAAAAAAAAAAAGGAAAATACACAAACATATGGAAATTAAACAACACACTATTAAACTACCAATGGGTCAAATAAGAACTCAAAGGAAAAATCACAAATTTCTTAGAGTCAAATGAAAATGAAAGGAAAACATACCAAAACTTGTGGAAGGCAGGGAAGGCGGTACTCAGAGGGAAATTTACAGCAATAAATGCCTTCATAACAAAAGAAGAAAGACCTCAAATTAACAGCCTAACACTACAACTTCCGGAACTAGAAAGAGAAGAATAAACTCAGCCTAAACCTACCAGAAGAAAGGAAATCACAAAGATCAGAGCAAAAATAAATAAAATTGAAACAGAAACAATACAGAGAATCAATAAAACCAGAAGTTGGTTCTTTGAAAAGATCAACAAAATTGATGAGCTTTTAGCTAAACTGACAAAAGAAGAAAAAAGATTCAAATAACTAAAATAAATAACTAAAGGGGGGACATTACAACTGACCTGATAGAGAATTATGACAGAATATTACGAGCAGCTTTATGGCAACAAACTGGATAACCTGGAGGAAATGGACAAATTCTTAGAAGCACACAACCTCCCCAAACTGACTCAAGAGGAAATAGAAGGTCTCAACAAACCCATAACAAGTGAAGAGATCCATTTAGTAATCAAAAACTTCCCAGCAACAACAAAAGAAGGTCCAGGACCAAATGGCTTCACTGGAGAATTCTACCAAACAAGTTCTTCTCTTTAGAGAAGAACTGACATCAATACTGTTTAAACTCTTCCAAAAGATAGAGAAGAAAGGCATACTCCCTAATTCATTCTAAAAATCAAACATAGCCCTGATACCCAAACCAGGCAAAGACACCACAAGAAAAGAAAAATACAGCCCAACATTTCTTATGAACACACATATAAAAATCCTCAACAAAATACCAGCAAACAGAACCCAACACCATATTTAGAGTTATACACCATGACCAGATGGGATTTATTCCAGTAATGTAGGGATGGTTCAACATTAGAAAATCAATCAACATAATATACCACGTCAAGAGAACATAAGAAAAGAACCAAATGATCATCTCCACGGATGCAGAAAAAGCATTTGATAAAATCCAACAGCTTTTCTTGATTACAATCCCAAAGCAGATTGGAATAGAAGGGAAATTCCTCAATATGATTCGAGGCGTATATGAAAAGCCAACAGCCAACATTATACTTAATGGAGAAAGACTGAGATTTTGTTCCTTGAAGTCAAGAACAAAAGTACCCGTTCTCGCCACTTCTATTCAATATCGTATTAGAAGTCCTAGCTAGAGCAATAAGATAAGAAAAATAAATAAAAGGTATCCAGATTGTAAAAGAAGTGAAGTTATCTCTATTTGTGGACGATATGATCCTTGTTGTTGCTGTTGTTAGGTGCCACTGAGTCGATTCCAACTCATAGCAACCCTGTGTACCATGGAATGAAACATTGCCCAGTTCTGCACCATGCTCACAATCATTGTTATGCTTGAGCCCATTGTTGCAGCCACTCTGTCAATACGTCTCGTTGAGGGTCTTTCTCTTTTCCGCTGACCCTGTGCTGTACCAAGCATGATGTCCTTCTCCAGGGACTGATCCCTCCTGAAAACAGGTCCAAAGTATGTAATACACAGTGTCGCCATTCATGCTTCTAAGGAGCATTCTGGTTGTACTTCTTCCAAGACAGATCTGTTCATTCTTTTGGCAACCCATGGTATATTCAATATTCTTTGCCAACACCACAATTCAAAGGTGTCAATTCTTCTTCAGCCTTCCTTATTCATTGCCCAGCTTTCGCAGGTATATGGGTCAGATACACATTAGTCTTCAAGGTGACATCTTTGCTTTTCAACACTTTAAAGAGGTCTTTTGCCCAGTGAAATGTGTTTTTTTATTTCTTGGCTTCTGCTTCCATGGGCGTTGATTATGGATCCAAGTAAAATGAAATCCTTGACAACTTCAATCTGTTCTCCATTTATCATGATGTTGCTCATTGCTCCAGTTGTGAAGATTTTTGTTTTCTTTATGTTGAGGTGTCAGGAGGGATCAGTCCCTGGAGAAGGACATCATGCTTGGCAGAGTACAGGATCAGTGGAAAAGAGGAAGACCCTCAATGAGGTGGACTGACACAGTGGCTGCAACAATGAGCTCAAGCATAACAACAATTGTAAGGATGGCTCAGGACTGGGCACTGTTTCATTCTGTTGTGCATAGGGTCGCTATGAGTCAGAGCTGACTCGATGGCACCTAGCAACAACAACAACAACATGCTGAGGCGTAATCCATGCTGAAGGCTGTGGTCTTTGATCTTCATCAATAAGGGCTTCAAGTCCTCCTCACTTTCAGCAAGCAAGGTTGTGTCATCTGCATAACGCAGGCTGTTAATGAGTCTTCCTCCAAGCTTGATGCCCCCTTCTTCTTCATACAGTCCATCTTCTTGGATTATTTGCGCAGCATACAAAATGAATAAGTATGGTGAAAAGATACAACCCTGACTCACACCTTCCCTGACTTTAAACCACACAGTATCCCCTTGCTCTATCCGAACAACTGCCTCTTGATCTATGTTCAGATTCCTCATGAGCACAATTAAGTGCTCTGGAACTCCCATTCTTCACAATGTTATCCATAATTTGTTATGATCCACACAGCCGAATGCCTTTGCATAGTCAATAAAACATATCCTTCTGGTATTCTCTGCTTTCAGCCAAGATTCATCTAATGTCAGCAATGGTATCCCTGGTTCCACATCCTCTTCTGAATCCAGCCTGAATTTCTGGCATTTTCCTGTTGATATACTGCTGCAGCCACTTTTGAATGATCTTCAGCAAAATTTTGGTTGCGTGTGATATTAATGATATTGTTTGATAACTAACTGACAGACACGTGGAGGATATGATTCTATATATAGAAAATCCCAGAGTCCACAGAAAACTTCTAGAGCGAATCAACAAAATTAGCAGAGTTACAGATTACAAGGTCAACAAACAAAAATCAGGTGGGTTTCTTAAACCAGCAATGAGAAATCTGAAAGGGAAATTAGGGAAACAATTTCATTTACAATAGCATCTAAGAGAATAAAATACCTAGGAATAAATCTAACCAGGGACATGAAGGATATACACTGAAAACTATAAAACATTGCTGAAATAAATTAAAGACTTAAATGGAAATACATTCTATGTTCACGGATTGAAAGACTTAATATTGTTAAGATGTCAATATCATCCAAAGCAAATCTATAGGTTCAACACAATCCCAATCAAAATTCTAACAGCCTTCTTTACAGAAATAGAAAAATAAGTCCTTAACTTTATATGGAATGGCAAGAGACCCTGAATACCTAAATTGACTTAGGGAGAGGAGAACAAAGTAGGAGGACTCACATATTTCCTGATTTTAAAACATACCATACAGTCACAGTAATCAAAAGAGCCTGTTACTGGTATAACAATAAACACATAGACCAATGGTATTGAATTTAGAGTCAAGAAATAAACCCACACGTCTATGGTCAACGGGTTTTTGACAAGGGTGCTAAGTCCATTCAATGGAGAAAGAAGAGTCTCTTCAATAAATGGTGCTGAGAAAACTGGATTTCCACATATAGAAAAATAAAACAGGATCCATACCTCTCACAACATACACAAAAACAAATACAAAATGGATTAAGGACCTAAATGTGCAAATTAAAACCACAAAATTCTTAGAAGAAAAAGCAGGGGCAATGCTGTCAGGCCTAGCTTTCAACAATGGATTATTTAATATAATAACAAAAGCACAAACAGGGAAAGACTAAATAAATGGAACCTCATAAAAATTAAAAACTTTTGTTCATCAAAAAAAGTTGAAAAGACAAGCTACCAACTGAGAGAATATCTTCAGAAATCATATATCTGACAATAATCTAATAATCAGAATATATATAAACCTTCAACAACTTAACAACAAAAAGACAACCCAGTCATCAAATGGACAAAAGACTTGAATAGACATTTCACCAAAGAGGACATTCAAATGGCCAAGAAACACATGAGGAGATGCTCAGCATCTTTAGCCATCACAGAGATGCAAATCAAAACCACAATAAGATACTATTACACTCCCACTAGGATGGTTAAGATTAAAAAAAAAACAGAAAATAACAAATGTTGAGGATGTAGGGAAATTGGAACTCTTATCCATTACTGGAGGGAATGCAAAATGGTACAGCTGCTCTGGAAAACAGTGTGGAAGTTCCTCAAAAAACTAAAAATAGAACTACTGTGTGACCCAGCAATTCCACTCCTAGGTATATACCCCAAAGACTTGAAAGCAGAGACTTGTACACCAATGTTTATTGCAGCACTATTCACAAAAGTCAAAAGATGGAAACAACCTAAATGTCTATCGACAGATGAATGGATAAACAAAATGTGGTACACACATACAATGGAATACTACTCAACCAGCAGGAAAAATGAAGTCTTGGTACATGCTGCAGTATGGATGGAGCTTGAAGACATTATGCTGAGCAAAATAAGCCAATCACAAAAGGTCAAATACTGTATGACCTCGCTTATATAAAAAGACCAAAAAAAAGGAAAATGTAAAGAGAGCGAAGTTTACTGGTTGTTACCAAGGGCAGAAGGGAGGGGAAAATGGACAGGAGGAAGTTAATGATAATGGAAATATCACATTGATTAAGAGTAGGGTTGCACAGCCAATTATTGTAACTGCTGTCACTAAGTCATACACCCGTAAAAACGTGAACTGGCAAAAGTTGTGTGATAGACGTATTTACAACAATGACAAAAAAAAAAAGAATAGCCACTGAGGCTGCTTATGTACAACCAAACACCTCATGGTATATGGTTCCTTGGTTTGGAGGTTTAAGGTCCTGGTTTCATAGGACATTCCAGTTAAAAGGCCTAATAGCATGTTTAGTGCCTCTGTTCTACCTCTGAGTAACATTGTACCTGGGGTCTTAAAAGCTTGCAAAAGGCCATCCAAGGCACAATTGGTCTCTATTCTCCCAGAGCAACAAAGGAATAAGGAGAGTCAGGAATAGAAGGAGGAGGATACAGAATGCGTGGCTAATTGCCTCCATGAGCAACTGCCTCCTTTGCCATGAGACCAGAAGAACTGGATGGTGCCCAGCTACCATTACAGAACATTTTGATCAAAGATTCCATAGAAGAATCCTTATCAAGAGGAGGAAAATGCAGAAATGAATTTCAAATTCTCATGAACTCTAGCCTTTCTGGAGCCATGGATGGTGGACGAACCCCTGAAAATATTATCCTGAGATAATCTTTAAAAATTAAACCAAAAATATCCCCTGAAGTTGCCTTAAAACTGAACAATAGTTTAACTTAACTAGGAAAATAGGTCTGCCTTGAGCACTGTGCTCTTTCAAGTACTATCTATAACCGGGATCAAATTGACAACAGCAGCTTGGAAGGTTAGACAGGAACCTTAGAGAACAGTGAGTTTATATTAATGAGGGAGGAGCAACTCAGAAAAGGAGGGTGAGAATGGTTGCACAACTCAAAGAATGTAAACAATGTCACTAAATAGTATGTGTAAAAACAGTTAAATTGGTATATGTTTTGCTGTGTATATTCTCAAGAATAACAACAAAATAGATAATACTTAGGAAGAAAAAGAAAAAAAATGAGGTGAGAAGAGGCTGAAGCAGAAATAACTGCAGATTCATTTTGCAATGTGGCTAATGGTGGCAGCCTGAAGGCAGGAGGAGCCCAAAGTGAGTGGTAATCCTATTTAAATCTGACAAGTGACTTATCAACTAGGTTCCTCATAAAAATACACAAAGCCTGTGCTGACAGAAGGCTGAGAATTTAGAGAACTACAAATCACAGAGGAGAGAAGAGACTGAATTCTCCAGAAAGGGAAAAAAAATCCTGGAAACCCCCAAAGGCTCTAAGAGTGTCTGAGACATGGATTTGGGTGTCCTCGGGCTTCTAAAATTCCCAGTGGGTAGGAAACTGTGGTTAGGTCACAGCTGTCAGGACAAACCTAATGAAGACCAGATGAAGAGTTTCAATCTCACTAAAATAAAACAATGTATGTTAGTACAAAAGATAAAGTATCAATAATGTATTGAGTATCTCAGAGCCCTGGTGGCCCAGTGATTAAGAGCTCAGCTGCTAACCAAAAGGTCGGCAATTCGAATCCACTAGCCTCTCCTTGGAAACCCTGTGGGACAGTTCCGCTCTTTCCTATAGGGTCACTATGAGTCAGAATCGAGTCAACCACAATGGGTTTGCTTTGGTTTGGTTTGGTTTTTAACTTAAATCAGGAACATACATAGGTAATGTTCTGTTATTTCCAATATGCTAATTCTTGGTCTTAGAAGCTTTCCAGGAATTCTGTCTCCTGAGGTTTAAAAGAAATAATTGAAAATTTAACTGTTTCACACATCATACACAACAAGGGGTGAGTGTGTGTGTGTGTGTGTGTGTGTGTGTGTGTGTATTGGTTTTCCCATCCAAAAATAAGAAGAATCCAACTTGATTTGTGATGACACATTCTAAATTCACAAATATACCAGGGTTTATTTCTGAGTTACCCTGCTTGATTAACCTGACTTTTTTAACATTTGGATCACTTTGTTTTACTCAATCTAGTTTATAAAAAAAAATAGTATGAGACCTCCTTTCCCTTCTTGGCTATTCTTACTTGCTTAGTCTCTAGGAAAACTGTAGTTAAAACCACTTTGTTAAATTACTAAAAAGAAGTCTTTTCTGGATTTATGTTGAGATGGTGTCATGGATTGAATTATGTCTCTGCAAAAACGTGTGTATCAATTTGGTTAGGCCATGATTCCCAGTATTGTGTGGTTGTCCTTCATTTTGTGATTATGATTTTACATTAAAGAGGATTAGAGTGGGATTGTAACACCCTTATTCAGGTCACATTCCTGATCCAATGTAAAGGGAGTTTCTCTGGAGAGTGGCCTGTACCACCTTTTATCTCTCAAGAAATGAAAAGGAAAGGGAAGTGTGATGGTTAAGATTGTGCGTCAGCTTGGCTGGGCCATGATTCTCAGTGTTTTGGCAGTTGTATAATGTTGTGATCACTTTCCTGTTGAAATTTGATATGTAACCACCCCCATAATGGAATCTGAGTGGTACCAGCAGGGGTGGGGCCTGTGGCAGCTCACTGCCCCCTCAGTCTTTATCTCTCCGCCTTCTACCATCTACTTCCTTTTCCTGCTCGCCTTGCAAAGGTTGTTGGCTTGCTCTGGATCCAGCAGCTGTCTCTTGTCTGATGTCTGGTTCTTGGGACTTGAGCTAGCAGCTTAACTGTCCATTTTGGGATTTGCCAACCTTCACAGCCTGTGAGCAAGAACCCTGCTCCCAGACCCGCCTATCCTGGCTTCGCCAGCCTCTGCAGCTGACTCAGGAGAAACCTCACGGTCTTGCCTGCCGACCTCGAGGATTACTCCAACGTCACAACCTGTGAGCAGGATCCCTGCTCTCCAAACTGCTCATCTTGGATTCACCAGCTTCTGCAGCTCTGTGAATTGGGAAAGGACTCTATCGTGATCCAAGGACTTGGGACGTTCCAACCCCTACAATCGTGTGAGCTGTTTCCTTAATATAAATCTCTCTATATATATTTATACAAATTACTGGTTTTGCTTCTCTAGAGAACCCAGCCTAAGACAGGAAGCAAGCAGAGATTGGGTACCTCTTACCACCAAGAAAGCAGTGCTGGGAGCAGAGCAAGTCCTTTAGACCCAGGGTTCCTGCATGGAGAAGCTCCTAGTCCTGAAGAAGACTAGTGAGAAAGACCTTTCTCTAGAGTCAACAGAGAGAGAAAGTCTTCCCCTGGAGCTAACGCCCTGAATTTGGACTTTTAGCCTACTTTACTGCAAAGAAATAAATTTCTTTGGGTTAAAGCCATCCACTTGTGGTATTTCTGTTATAGCACCACTAGATGACTAAGATAGATGGTATTTAACAAAAGCATAATTAATTATTTATTTACAAAACAACATGTTAATATATCATGTGTTCACCCAGGTAGATGAATGATCTTTTCCATCGGGTCCATCTGTTTTATTTACTTCCCTAGTAACTCTTCCTCCCTACTTTTCCCTCTCATTTTATTTTGGGAACACCTCCCTCATTACCGATTCCATGTGAAGTCTGATAGGCTTTCAATTACATTACTTCTTGACCCTAGCCTCAGTAACTAATTGGGGGGGAGGGGTGGTGTATGACCCAAGCTTGGATAATCACAGTTCTTCCCCAGCATTTTTCATACGGAAGCCAAAGAGAGGAGCCCTTTTTTCCATCTTAGATTGCATGTACCAATATATGGAGAAGACTGAGAAAATGAAGCTCATACCCCAAGGAACGCAGAAAAAAGAGAAGAAATTCTAGAAGTGGCATATCCCTGGTTCTACTCCCTCGTATTCTCAGATCTACCAGGTTTCTACAGCTGTGAATTATTTTAATATTTTCCAGCAAATCTTACTTCCACTTACAATAATTTGTGTCAAGTTTCTGTCACCTGTCACCCAAAAGGTATTACCATGTATTCAAGAATTTTATTTTCTTCACTAAAGTTGTAAATTATTATTGTCATCCTAAACTAAAAAAACTTAGTAAATTTGTTTCCTGGGCATTTATATATTTTCCTACTCTTGTTAATAGAGTACATTTTTAGATTATATTTTCTAGATTATTATTACTGAAATATAAGAAAGCTATTTATTTACTTACTAAACCTATTAAACTTACTAAACTCCTACTCTTTTGAGGAGTTTTTCTTGTTTTTTTCATTTTATTTTTGCTTTTCTAAGTACATGCATCAACTACACAAATTTTCCCCTCTCTTTTCTAATATTCATGCCTCTTATTTCTGTTTCATGTCTTATTGCATTGGCTATAACTTCTAGAAGAATTCTGAACCATGTTGATGACAGCAAGTGACTTTATCATTTTGCTGGCTTCACTTCATTTTCTCTTTATGAAATGCCTATGAAATTTCCTATTGTAGCCTTATAATAAATTTCCCTTTTCTGTGCTAGCTTGAGTGACTGTCATTTGTTCTAATAAATAGAAAAAATTTTTTAATCAAGATAATTGAATTTACCATATATTGAGATGATTATGTGTTGTTGAGGTTTTATTCCTCTCTTTCTCCTTTTTGACCTATTGGTATGATGTATTATATTGGTAGTTAAATGGAGAAAGAACTAATTTTCCAACTGGCATCAAATTTCCCCTATAGAACTTTGTTGGGAAAACAATTTGATAAGATGGGGATGGTGGTGAGGAGAAACCTTAAAGACACAGATTAAAAAGAAAGAGCTAAACTTTCCTGCATATAAAATAAACAGAATTTAGAGGTAGATAAGAGCAGAGGCGAGAAAAAATGGAGAGGAGAGAAAAGGTGAAGCAATATAGCTATAAGCTTGAACCTTGACAGAAAGAAGTTAGAAACTAAAGAAGATGTAAGTCTGATATTCATGTTTAAGTTCAAGCTGTATGGAACTGTAATGTAACCACATCTTCAGTACAATAAAATTCTCACACACTTGCTGCTTTATGAAAGTGAAGATGGAGAGAAGGGTCAGAAATTATGAAGAATGGGCTATATCCCACATTTGGTTTGTTGTCTGGAAAAATTAAGTGATCACCTGCAAGACGTAAAGTACAGGAAAAAATTCAGCATACTCAGGAAACCATATCCAGAAGTAATGAGAAGAGACCCCTGGAAATTCACAAAAACCTTAGGGATTGAAACTGGGTGTGAATGGGGAGTCTTAGCAATTATGTGGGCCTTAAGGGTCATGTCTTTATGCCATCTGGCTCATACTCTAAAACAATAGTGAAGATGTCTTGCTTCACTCAAACATGTTCTGAGTTGTCGTACTGTTATTATAGTATACTTATAGAACTGCATTGCTAGAATTCTGTTTAAGGCTTCTTGCAGTTATATTCACAAAACAGATGAGCCTTTAGTTTTTTTATGTAGTCCTCATCATGGGAACAATCTGCTCCCCAATATTTGTATAAATTGTCTATAAAACTCTTGGTTAACTTGAGCTGTAAACTTTCACCAAAACCGCAATAAAATTAAACAAAAACCGCTTGGGATCCAAAGTCTTTTTAGCAGAACAATTATTCACAAAATTTTCAATACCTTTTTTTTTTTCAATTGTTGCATTCGGGTTATCTATGTCTTTCAGAGTCATTATTTTCCTGTAGAAAATGCCATTTGTAGAGATATTCAGATTTATTAGCATAGATATCTATGTACTTTCAATTTTAATCTTCATCTATGTATTTAATAATTTTGAGTATATGATACTTTTTTCTTTGTATGTAGGTTTGTTTTCTTCTGTGATTGCTTTCTAGAGCTGTGCTGTCCAACATGGTATCATTAGCCATATGTGGCCATATAAATTTAGATTAATTAAAATTTAAAACTAAAGAATTTCCTCCCTTAGTCTGACTAGCTACATTTCATGTGACTAGTAGCTACTGTATTTGACAGCACACATGTAGAATACTTCCATCATTACAGAAAGTTCTACTGGACAGTGCTGTTCTAGAGGTTTATATCTTTTGTCACTTTCCTAAGGAAATAGCTCTTGAATTTATCAGCTCTACTGCTCATCCAATAATAATGGGAATGTGGAATGTACAGAATATGAATCTAGGAAAATCGGAAATCATCAAAAATGAAATGGAATCCATAAACATCAATATCCTAGGCATTAGTGCGCTGAAATGGACTGGTATTGTCCATTTTGAATCAGACAATCATATGGTCTACTATGCCAGGAATAACAACTTGAAGAGGAATGGCGTTGCATTCATCATTGAAAAGAACATTTCAAGATCTATCCTGAAGTACAACACTGTCAGTGATAGGATAATATCCATAAGGCCTACAAGAAAGACCAGTTAATACGACTATTAGTCAAATTTAGGCACCAACCACTAAGGCCAAAGATGAAGAAATTGAAGATTTTTACCAACTTCTGTAGTCTAAAATTGACCGTGCATGCAATCAGGAGGCATTGATAATTACTGGTGATTGGAATGTGAAAGTTGGAAATAAAGATCGATCACTAGTTGTAAAATATGGCCTTGGTGACAGAAACAATGCCAGAGATTGCATGATAGCATTCTGCAAGACCAACAACTTCTTCATTGCAAATACCTTTTTTCACCGATATAAATGGCAACTGTACACATGGACCTCACCAGATGCAATACACAGGAATCAAATCCACTACATCTGTGGAAAGAAATGGTGGAAAAGCTCAAGATCATCAGTCAGAACAAGGGCAAGGGGCCAGCTGTGGAACAGACTATCAATTGCTCACATGCAAGTTCAAGTTGAAAATGAAGAAAATTAGAACAAATCCACGAAAGCCAAAGTACCACCTTGAGTATATCCCACCTGAATTTAGAGACCATCTCAACAATAGATTTGACGTGTTGAACACTAATGACCGAAGACCAGACGAGTTGTGGAATGACATCAAGGGCATTATACATGAAGAAAGCAAGAGGTCATTAAAAAGACAGGAAAGAAAGAAAAGACCAAAATGGATGTGAGAAGAGACACTGAAACTTGCTCTTGCACACAGAGTAGCTAAAGTGAACAGGAGATACGATGAAGTAAAAGAGCAGAACAGAATATTTCAAAGGGTGGCAGGAGAAGAAAAAGTAAAGTATTATAATGATATATGCAAAGACCTGGAGATAGAAAACCAAAAGGAAAGAACACGCTCAGCATTTCTCAAGCTGAAAGAATTAAAGTTCAAGCCTTGAGTTGCAATAGTGAAGGATCCTACAGGGAAAATAGTAAACGACACAGGAGGCATTAAAAGAAGATGGAAGGAATACACAGAGTCACTACACTGAAAAGAATTGGTCGATGTTCACCATTTCAGGAGGTAGCATATAGTCAAGAATCGGTGGTATTGAAGTTCAAGCTGAACTGAAGGCATTGGCAAAAAATGTGGCTCCAGGAATTGACGAAATATCAATTCAAATGTTTCAACAAACAGATGCAGCTCTGAAAGTGCTCATTCATCTATGCCAAGAAATTTAGAAGACAGCTACCTGGCTAACTGACTGGAAGAGATAATATTCATGCCTATTCCCAAGACAAGTGATCCAACCATTGCAAAAATTATCAAACAATATCATTAATATCACACCCAAGTAAAATTTTGCTGGAGATCATTCAAAAGCAGCTGCAGCAGCTTATCAACAGGAAACCGCCAGAAATTCAAGCCAGATTTAGAAGAGGATGTGGAACCAGGGATATCACTGCTGATGTCAGATGGATCCTGGCTGAAAGCAGAGATTACCAGAAAGATGTTTACCTGTGTAAAAGGTATTCAACTGTGTAGATCATAAGGAATTATGAATAACATTGCAAAGAATGGGAATTCCAGACACTTAAATGCGCTCATGAAGAACCTGTACATAGATCAAGAGACAGTCGTTTGAACAAAGGGATACTGTGTGGTTTAAAGTCAGGAAAGGTGTGCGTCAGAGTTGTATCCTTTCACCATACTTATTCAGTCTGTATGCTAAGCAAATAATCCAAGAAGCTGGATTCTATGAAGAACGAGGCATCAAGATTGGAGGAAGACTCATTAACAACCTGAGTTATGCAGATGACACAACCTTGCTTCCTGAAAGTGAAGTAGACTTGAAGCACTTATTGATAAAGATCAAAGACCACAGCCTACAGTATGGATTACATGTCAACATAAAGAAAACAAAAATCCTCACAACTGGACCAATAAGCAACATCATGATAAACAGAGAAAAGACCGCAGTTCTCAAGGATTTCATTTTACTTGGATCCACAATCAACACCCACGAAACCAGCAGTCAAGAAAACAAACAATGCATTGCATTGGGCAAATCTGCTGCAAAAGACCTCTTTAGAGTGTTGAAAAGCAAAGATGTCACCTTGAAGACTAAGGCGCGCCTGACCCAAGCCATGGTGTTTTCAATCGCCTCGTATGCATGTGAAAACTGGACGAAGAATAAGGAAGGCCGAAGAATTGACACCTTTGAATTGTGATGCTGGTGAAGAATACTGAATATACCATGGACTGCCAAAAGAATGAACAAATCTGTCTTGGGAAGAAGTACAACCAAAATACTCTTTAGAAGCAAGGATGGCGAGACTGCGTCTCACATACGTTGGACATGTTATCAGGAGGGATCAGTCCCTAGAGAGGGTCATCCTGCTTGGTAAAGTAGAGGGCTGGCGAAAAAGAGGAAGACCGTCAATGAGATGGATTGACACAGTGGCTGCAACAATGAGCTCAAGGATGACAACGATTGTGAGGGTGGCGCAGGATGCGACAGTGTTTCATTTTGTTGTACGCAGGGTCACTATGATGCACCTAACAACACTGCTTCTCTTATTTCTAATTCATTCATTTTTGCTTTTAAATTTGCTATTTTTGCTTCCACATGTGGTGAATTAATTAACTTTTGTGTGTGGCCTTTCTAGCCATGGTATTGTAACTCCCACCCTGGTGATTGGGCGGGACTGTGTGATAGGGTAATCCCAGAGGATTGGTCATTTGCCTTAAAATAGATTCAATTCCAGTGCAGAGGGAAGGAGCCCACTACCACCAACAAAGGAGACACCTCCAGGAGAGACCTACCAGCAGAGACTTGGCAGCAGGAGACAGCACAATGGGCTTCCCGGCCCACAGAGAGAGAAAGCTGAGTGCCTTCGGGCAGAGACTGAGGTCCAGGGAGAGGTGTGCCTGCTAGCACAGCTAGGGAGAAGCTATCCTGATGGAAGAACTATATCCTGAGTGTTCTTGAGCCTGAATTGTAACTGGTGCTACCCTAATATACCCCATAATTTTGAGTATGGTCTGTGAGTTCTGTGTGGCCATTGCAGTGAATTATTAAACCCAGTAGAGAAGTAGAAGAGTGCTGTGCGAGGCATGGCTGGTGTCAGAATTAGTAAAGATGGCGGAGAGAGGAGGTTTGTCTGGCTTCTGCCTCATGGGAGTCGGCCTTGTGCTGGTGATCTTGGTTCTCCTTCCCCCTTGTGGGGTTGGAGGAGGTTAGACACTGCCCCCACAGTTTTTACACCATATTTTCAACATGTTTGTCTTCTTCTTTTTTCTCAATTTGTTTTTTTAAATCAGAGCATTTGTGTCTATGGCTTTGGCTGGCTACATGCCAACAGTTTTAACATTTTATCTTCCCACTAAATATACTAAGAAGTCTGCGATGGCAATTTTTCACTTATCTTTTGACCCAGAAGTTGACTCTTTTTGAAAATTTATTTCATGTGATTTATTTTTATTTTTGGTTGCTGTCATTTAAATTTTTTTTTTTTTAATTTAATTCCCAGGTTTTATAGCACTGTGATCAGAGATTATGTTCTACGTAATTTTGATTTGGGGAATCTATTGATGCTTTCTCTGTCACCCAAGTTACAGTAACATTTCTAACTATTTCATTGAGTCTTGAATAAAATAAAATACGGATCACTTCTCTGTGTAGAATACAAAGTATGGAACTATCACATGTGTACTGTGGACTGTAACTCAGTGGAATATGACTCACTTTGCTTTTTATTTCTTGAATTCTGCTTTCTATAAAATTAATACTGCCATGGCTAGCTCATTCTTTATGCTTGCCTGAAACATACTTGCCCATCAATTTTGGTTTACGTTATGCCTCCTGAAACAATATATAGCTGTAATGTGTTTTTAATCCAGATTGGAAAGCTATAACAGTTATCTTTAAATTGAAAATTATATATTCTTGAAATTGTTTCTCTTACTATCAACATCAATAATATAACGGTATTGAATCCATAGGAAAATTCAACACCTCTACAACCCAATTAAAAAATGTACAAAGGATATGGACAGACACTTCACCAAAGATGACATTCAGGTGACTAACAGACACACGAGGAAATGCTTGTGATCACCAGTCATTAGAGAAATGCAAAACGAAACTACAGCGAGATACCATCTCACTCAACATTACTGGCACAAACCACAAAAACAGAAGATAAATGTTGGAGATGCTGCAGGGAGATTGGAACTCTTATTCACTGCTGGAGGGAATGAAAAATGGCACAACTATTTTGAAAAACAATACGGCAATTCCTTGAGAAGCTAGAAATAGGAATACCATCCCAAACCCACTGCTGTCGAGTTAATTCCGACTCATAGCAACCCTATAAGACAGAGTAGAACTGCCCCGTAGAGTTTCCAAGGAGCACCTGGCAGATTCGAACTGCCGACCTTTACAATTAGCAGATGTAGCACTTAACCACTGTGCCACCAGGGAATACCATATGATCCAGCAATTCAACTCCTAGCAATATATCCTAGAAAAATAAGAGTCGTCACATGAATAGACACATGCACGCCCATGTATACTGCAAATATACATGAATAGTATAGTGAAAAGATGGAAACAACCTAGGTGCCCATCAACAGACGAATGGATAAACAAACTATGGTACATAAACACGATAGGATACTACACAACGATAAAGAACAATAATGAATCCGCGAAACATCTCACAACATGAGTGAATCTGGAGAGCATTAGGCTGAGTGAAACAAATCAATCACAAAAGGACAAATACTGTATGAGAGCACTATTATAAAAACTCACGAAAAGGTTTACACACAAAAAGAAATAATCTTTGATGGTTACGAGGGAGGAGAATGGTGGGGAGGGGAAAGCACTAACTATACAATAGACAAGTGATAACTTTGGTGAAGGGTAAGACACTACACAATACTGGGGAAGTCAACACAACTTAACCAAGGCAAGGTCATGGAAGCTTCACAGATACATCCAAACTCCCTGAGGGACCGAATTATTGGGCTAAGGGCTAGGGATCATGGTATTAGGGGACATTTAGCTCAACTGGCCTAACACTAAAGGGGCATACCAGCCCAGGGGCAAGAACTAGAAGGCAGGAGGTGACAGGAAAGCTGGCAATAGGGAACCCAAGTTCGAGAAGGGGAATGTTGACGTGTTGTGGGGTTGGTAACCAATTTCACAAAACAACATGTGTGCTAATTGTTTAATGAGAAGTTAGTTTGTTCTATAAACCTTCATCTGAAGTACAATAGTAAAAAATAAAAATAAAACAGTATGTAGGCTAATGAGAAACACATGAACAACAATTTAGGTACAGATTTATTGAATTTACATGAGATTCTGAACATATTTCTCAGTTGTCTTCTGCTATGTAAATGCTGCAGAAGAGAATAAAGGACCAAGTCTGATCGTTTTTTTCCTTTGTCTGCAAACCTCTTTATCTTCGTAATTCAAAAATTTTGCTACTGTATATGTAGTTGTGGATTCTTTTAACTGATGTTTAAACTATTTTTTTCTAGAAAACAGTGAGCTCTTTCAATCTGCAAACTCAGGTCTTAATTTCCTCTGCTCAGAAAGCTGCCTTCAACTTTGTCTTTGATTAACTGCTTCTGTTTGGCCTAGTCCCAGAATATCTATAATTCATTTATTTATATTGGGTATGTCTTCTTTGACCTATCATTTTTTTCTCATCATTTCTGATCCTTCATCATTTTCGTTTATACTCTAAGGCAGTGTTTCTCAAATGTGTCTTTCGATCATGGATTAAAATTTCCTCAGTGTCATTTCTATATTTCAATGTGAATTTTAATTCCAACATTGCATATTTACTTTCCTTGCATTGTTTACTTTTGTATCTCCAGCTCAAAAGCTAGACCAGGAGGCAGCTGTTTGAACAGAACAAGGGGATACTGCTTGGTTTAAAATCAGGAAAGGTGTGCGTCAGGGTTGCATCCTTTCACCATACTTATTCAATCTGTATGCTGAGCAAATAATCTGAGAAGCTGGACTATATGAAGAAGAACACAGCATTAGGATTGGATGAAGACTCATTAACAACCTGTGATATGCAGATGACACAATTTTGCTTGCTGAAAGTGAAGAAAATTTGAAGCACTTACTGATGAAAATCAAAGACTACAGCCTTCAGTATGGATTACACCTTAACATCAAGAAAAAAAAAAAAATCCACAGAACTAGACCAATAAGCAACACCATGATAAATGGAGAAAAGGTTGAAGTTGTCAAGGATTTCATTTTACCTGGATCTATAATCAACACCCATGGAAGCAATGGTCAAAAAATCAAATTACGTATTGCATTGGGCAAATCTGCTGCAAAAGACTTCTTTAAAGTGCAAAAAGCAAAGATGTCACCTTAAAGACTAAGGTGTGCTGGATCCAAGCCATGGTATTTTTAATTGCATTATATGCATGCGAAAGCTGGACGATGAAAAAGGAAGACCAAAGAAGAATTGACGCATTTGAATTATGGTGTTGGTGAAGAATATTAAATATAGCAGGGACTGCCAGAAGAACAAACAAACCTGTCTTGGAAGAAGTGCAGCCAGAATGCTCCTTAGAAGTGAGGATGGCGAGACTTCATCTCACTTACTTTGGACATGTTATCAGGACGGACCAATCCCTGGAGAAGGACAGCATGCTTGGTAAAGCAGAGGGTTAGCAAAAAAAAAAAGAGAAAGACCCTCAATAAGATGGGCTGACACAGTGGCTGCAGTGATGGGCTCAATTGTGAGGACAGCAAACGGCTGAACAATGGTTCATCCTGTGATACATAGGGTCACTATGAGTGGGAACCAACTTGACAGCACCTAACAACAACAGTTGCTGTCAAGTTGCCTCCGACTCTCAGTGACCCCATGTATAGCACAACAAAATGTTACCTGAGCCTGCTCCACCTTCATGATTCTTGGTATTTTTGAGTCTACTGTTGAGGCTGTTGTGTCAATCCATCTCATTGAGGGTTTTCCTTGTTTTCAATGGCCCTCTACTTCACCAAACATAATATCCTTTTCTAGCAACTGATCTCTTCTGATGATGTGTTCAAAGTAAGCAAGTTGAAGTCTCAGACAATATTCTGTGATCCACAGGGTTTTAATCAGCTAATTTTCGAAAGCCGACCACCAAGCTTTTCTTCCTAGTCTTACTCTGGAAGCTCCACTGAAACCTGTCCACATGCTGGCCCTTCTGGTATTTGAATCACTGGTGGCATACCTTCCAGCATCATACCAACATGAAAGCCACCACAGTACTACAAACCGACAGTGCACAGCCCAAGCCTAAAAAGTGAGCAAAAAGAATGGTGCAAAAGTCACTTCAAAGCATAGCCTTGCATGTGTCCTTATCAGATTGATATGCATAACTCCTACATAACTTCCAAAGTCTATTTAGAAATTCATCTGGTGCAGTGGAGCACTATCTAGTAAGACCATCAATTCCGAGAGGAAAGGTCTTGATTTCTCTTTGTCATACATATAAAGAATGAGCTTGTTCAGCAAAGTAATGATGTAGACAAGATTAAAAGGAGACTGTTTTCAAGAACTTTGACAGCATCCATTTTGTATACTAATTAAAAGAGAAACTTATCTATTAAGAGTGAATTCTACTTGACAAGCACTTTTTAATGGCTAGTATAATTTGGGTCCTTGAGAGTTAGAAGATGACATTTTTTAACATTTTCTGTAAGTCAGACTTTCAATAATTCAGACCCACCAAACCCATTAACGACAAGTAGACTCCAGCTCATAGTGACCCTACAGGACAGAGTAGAGCTCCCCCTTAGGGTTTCCAAGGCCATAAATCTTTACAGAAGCAGACTGCCACCTCTTCTCCTATGGAGTGGCTAGTGGGTTCGAACCATTGACCTTTCAGTTAGCAACCAAGCGCTTAACCACTGCACCACCAGGGCTTCTCCAACCCCCCCCACGCACACCCCAAAATTAAGTGAAGAATTTTCCATGCCTAACTACCTCGAAGTATGCTGATGTCTGCAGAGCATGCAAAAATCCAAGTCTTACCATCTGCTGGATGACTCATTTGTAAATCTGCCTACTATTCCTTTGGGAAGTTCCAGGGCTGATTTTTTACCTCATTATAAAAACTTGGTGGGAATGAATTCAGTAATACAGTACATACGAAAGTTCTCTGAGCTGTTTAGAAGAAGGTACCACATTAATCCTAAACATATTTAAATGAGATGTGTACTGTGATCAAAAATAACTGTGTTTGAAAGTAACTGCATGGAGACTTGTAGTTTTTATTAAAAGTTCCAGAAAACCAGAGACTTTTGGGTAGTATATGGTCACAGAGAAGAATTTCTCTACTTTGGGCCCAAACTAGCCATTGCTGGTAACAAGGACAATAGGTCATCTGTTGGTAAAAAGCTCCTTTTGGGGAAAGAACTGTGACTTATTCATTTTTTATACCCCTGTAGCCAGCAGGGAAACCCTGGTGTCATAGTGGTTAAGTGCCACGGCTGCTGACCAAAAGGTCAGCAGTTTGAATCCACCAGGCGCTCCTTGGAATCTCTATGGGACAGTTCTACTCTGTCCTATAGGGTCGCTATGAGTTGGACTTGAGGCAACAGGTTTGGTTTTTTGGTACCCAGCAGGAAAGAACCCTGGTGGTGCAGTGGTTAAGCACTCGGCTGCTAAGCACTCAAACTCACCAGCCACTCAGTGGGAGAAAGATGTGGAAGTCTGCTTCCATGAATATTACACCCTTAGAAACCCTATGGGGCAGTTCTGCTCTATCCTATAGGGTCACTATGAGTCAGAATCAACTCGACAGCAACAGGTTTGGTTTGGTTTAGGTTTTTTGGTACCCTGCAGAAAGTGCCCTTTCGATGTTAACTCTTTTTATCTATTTTTATGATGTCAATCTCTGAGGCTATAGAAACCACACTAAAAACTTAGATGAATGCCTCATTTCAGCCTTTTCTCCTTCTATATCTGTTTCAATTATATCATGCATGGGTTTTCTTCAGTTTCTGACCAAATTGCCTTCCTGTCTTGACTTCCCTTCTTGTTTGGCATTGTCAGATTAGAAAAGTAGGCAATTCTTTCACGAGTTCAAGAATTGCAGCTGCAAACATGAGATTTTCAACAGCGCCTTCGCAACTGCACAACTGAAGTGAGAGTCATTCATAGTTTAGTCTACAAAATGATCCTCCCCTGGAGTTGTACGTTTCACAGCCTCCAACACTGTATGTATCCATCGTGGGCTTCCAACCAAGCTTAGCCACAGCCTAATGCGTACCATGGCAGGAACCACAGCACCACCTTGGTCTACCTGCCCGTCTTGGGAGGGAGATTAGACATGGTGCTTGGCACACAGTAGGTGCTCCAGAAACATTTGTTCAACAGAAGGTATCATTGGAAGCTGTGATTGGTAAATCATGGGAACCCCATAACTTAAATCCATCTGACTTTTTTCTAATAAGGTTACTGAATGCGAATCTCCAAGAATCGTCCAGGGATGAGTGGGTTTTCTCCCCTTGTCTGGAGTTGTTCTCGATCCGGCATCTTTCCATTTATTCTGCTTTCAGTCCAATTGAACAAACATTTACTGAACACTTATTAGGCACAGCTTCTGCTTTCAAAAGTCAAAATCTAGTGCAAAGATAATCATTAAATAAGTATTTACAATGCAGTGTGAAACAAGGAATAATGTAACAGTGCAAAAATATATAGTTGCAGAAAAAAGGAGAGGTGATTATTTTTGTCCTGGCAGTCCAGCCAGGCTTTACAGAAAACTTGGCCTATGATCGGTGTTTTGAGAGATGAATGGGCTTGCCTGGCGATCAGCAGAGTGAGGGACCATTTCAAGCAAAAGGAATTGTGTGACAAAAGGCATGGAGGAGTGAAACAGTGTGGTAGGGCAGTTAGTTTGATTTTTCTGGAGCTTAAACAAAGTAGGGTAAGATTCTGAAAGGACTTGGATGATGTGCCAAGGACTTGAACTTTATTCTGGAGGCCATGGGAAGGCTTTTTTTTTTTAACTTTTTATTTTGATATAATTGTAAATTCATACATATGCAGTTGTAACAACAAATACAGACAGATCCCGTGTACCTTTTACTCAGTTTCCCCAGGGCAACATTCTGTAAAACTATCATTCAATACCACAACCAGGACACTGACACCGAAACACTCCAGATGCAGAGCATTTCCATCACCACAAGGATTCCTCAGGGTGCTCTTTTACAGCCACGACCACTTCCCTCCCACTGCTGCCTCCTCCTTTACCCCTGGTGACCGCTCATCTGTTCTCTAATTCTGTCATTTTGTTGTTTCAAGGATGTTACACACAAGGAATCATACAGTACCTAACCTTTTAGGATTGGCTTTTTTCATTCACCATAATTCTCTGGAGATTCATCCAGCTGGTTGTACATATCAGTAGTTTGTTCCTTCTTATTGCTGAGTAGTATTCCATGATGCAGACGTACCACCGTTTGTTTAACCACTCGCCCATTGGAGGACATCTGAGTTGCTTCCAGTTTGGGGCTTTTACCAAGAAAGCTGCTATACACATTGATGTACAGGTTTTTGCGTGAAGGTAAGTCTTCATTTCTCTGGGATAAAAGCTCAGCGGTACTCTTGCTGGGTGGTATGGTAGTTACATGTTTTCTTTTTTAAGAAACTGCCAAACTGTTTTTGCCAAGTGGCTGTACCACCAGCAACATATAAATGATCCATTTTCTCTGAATCCTCACCAGCATTTGGTGGTGGTACTATTTTTTTTCCCCTAGCCACTCTGATAGGTGTGCAGTGGTACCTCATTGTGGCTTTAATGCGCATTTCTCTCATGGCTAATGATGTTGAACATCTTTTCACTTGCGGATTTGCCATCTGTATATCTTCTTTGGTAAGCAGTCTTTTCATGTCTTTTGGCCATATTCTAAATGAATTGATTTTTTACTATTGAGTTTTGAGAATTATATATATATATATATATATATATATATATATATATATATACATATATATATTCTAGATACAACTCCTTTCTTGGATATGTGGTTTGCAAATATTTTCTCCCACTCTATAGCTTGTCTTTTCATCTTCTTAACAGGGTCTTTCATAGAACAAAGGTTTTTAATGTTAATGAAGCCCAGTATATCCATTTTTTTCTTTTATGGATCGTGCTTTTGATGCCAAGTCTCTCTCTCCTAATCTTAGATCCCAGAGATTTTTCTCCTGTTTTTTTCTAAAAGTTTTATAGTTTTTTTGCTTTATATTTAAGTCCTTGACCCATTTTTGAGCTCATTCTTTTGTGAAAGGTGTGAGGCTTAGGTTGAGGTTCATGTTTTTACCTATGGCTATCTAATTACTCTCGCATCATTTATTGAAAATGCTATATTTCTTCCATTGACTTGTGTCTGCACCTTTGTCAAAAATCAGTTGGGCATATTAGTGAGGATCTATTTCTGGGTCCTCTATTCTATTTCATCGACCTATGGGCCTTTGTTATTTGTACTGATCTATAATATAAATCAGAACATTGTACTGCTCTGCGAACACAGCTTCCAGACCTCTTTTCCCCGGCCTTTGCCTCCACCTCACTATCACACAGTTTTTCAATTATACCACTGGTTCTCAAACTTTGGTTTGCATCGGAATTTGTTAATACACAGATTACTGGACCCTGCCTCAAGAATTTGTAATCCAGCAGATCTGGGATGGGGCCTTGGGAGCATCACCATATAATAGATGCTTCCTCGCCCTCTATCCCAAGCCCAGTGCTCACCCTCACTGTACATCCCCCTTGTCCCTGCCCAATCCTTGTCCAGCACAGAGGCTCATCCACCAGCATAAAAATACTAGGAGACCTTCCCTTGCTTCACCATCTACCCACCCAAATTACTCCAGCTTTTCACAGGACAATCTATTTCCAACAATATACAGATTTTTACCTTCCAAAGCAAAATATGCCAAATTTGAAGGCATTACTAATTAGGCTCCATTTTCTTACTGCTTTTGATACTACTATTTTCTTTTCAGCCAGGTGCTCATTTCTGGGCAGAAATTATTCTCCCCTCAGTCAGGGAAGCAATCAAAACTCCAGAATGGATCTGCCCAGCTATACAAGCTTTGGGGCCAATATCTCTTCCAGTGTTCCTACATTCCCTTAACCAAGATCCTGTCCTATTGCCCTGAACACAGCCTATTTTAAGTCTCCTGGAGTAGAGAGGAAACCCTGGTGGTGTAGTGGTTAAGAGCTATGGCTGCTAACCAAAAGGTCAGCGGTTGAAATCTAGGACCTCCTTGGAAACCCTATGGGGCAGTTCTACTCTGTCCTACAGGGTTGCTGTGAGTCAGAATCGACTTGATGGCAATGGCTTTGGAGTACAGAGACATGCCAAAATCTAGGCTTTTCCTGCCACACTGTGGCCGCATCTGAATACTACATGTGGCCTTTATTCCTTTATCGGTAGTATTTTTTTTTATTATTATTAGAAGTTACTTTCTATACCTGTTAAGCCCTACTCACTTCCCAAGCTTCAGCTAAGGCTTGTCTCCTCCAATAGGACACCCTTGAATCCACCTCCACGCCAGGCCAGGTGAGGTGTCCCCCTTCTGGCTCCCACAGCACCTGTACTGATCTCTAGCCCGTCCCTCCACATGCTGTATTGGAGCCGTTTATTCCTCCACCGCCCTGATCAGACTGTGAGGTCTCTGGAGAAGAGCTTACTTATCTTTGTCTCCAGGGCTTAGTACTGAAAAGTCTTCAGTAATACCAAAACCAAACCCATTGCCATCAAATCAATTCCGACTCACAGCGGCCCTATAGGACAGAGTAGAGCTGCTTCATTGGGTTTCCAAGGAGTAGCTGGTGGATTCGAACTGCCGACCTTTAGGTAAGCAGCCTGAGCTCTTAACCACTGTGCCACCAGGCTCCAAGTCTTCAATAAATATATGTGAAAAGAATAAAGGATGAATGGATGGATGGGAGGGAAGAAGGGAGGAAGGAAGATGGAGATGGAAATGATTCAGAATATATATAATAACAACAACCCCTAATAATTGAGCATGTATGACGTGCAGGCACTGTGCTAAGGGTATTATACAATTTAGCCCAGTCATCAAAGCTGATATCCACCTCAGCTGCCCCCACTTCAGCTAACAACTGAGGTTAAAGCCTGCCCTATAAGGGAGTCTCCAGAACTCTGCTCCTTTACACCCCTACCCACTTCTTGACCACCCCCCTACAGTCAACATCTGTTAGTTTGCTCTGTGACCATGTCACATGGGATTATTTTGACATTCACCTCTTCACGCGATAGTCACAATACCTCTGGGAGAAAGTTCTGGTACTGTCCCCAGAATTCAGGTGAGGCAAGTGTGGCTTAGAAAGGTTAAGTTACCTGTACAAAGCCAGGCCTGACACCAGAGCCTGCGTTCCTAGTTGCTTTTGAGGACTCTCGAGGGAGTATATGGAAAACCCTTGATGACAAACTCCAGAGGGGCTTTGGGAGTGTGTGTGCTGGGCAGTGGGATCACCTGAGCTGCTATGAAGGTAGGATGAGGAAGAGGAGGGCGAGCAGCTGCAGGCAGAGTGTTACACAGTCTTCACTCAACAAGCATTTGTTCTCACACCAGGCACGGAGGATACACAGCTCAAACAGACGGGCCCTTGCCCTCAAGGAGCCCAGTGTCTAACAGGGACACTGACATACACATACAACAGACATTTCCAGGCAGGGTGCTATCTTCTCCCACCTGGTAGTGGAGGGCAGCCTGGCCAGCACCCCAAATGTCTGCACCTGAGCTCCTGGCCACAAGATGTGCTCAGCAGGGGACCCAGCCCCACAGGCCAGCTGACTTTTCCCGGAAGCCATGGAATGTCAGAAGCCCCAGCCTCAGAGGGGCTCCACAGGCGTTCCTGGCCCAGCCAGGACTGGGAACTTGGCTGGGGAGGGCCAGCTTTTCACAGCACAGCCCTGGCTTCCAGAGGGCACCCCAGCTCCAGGAGGAGGCTGAGGTACAACCAAGTATAAAAACCCTTCAGAGGCTCCGCCCCAATCAGCTCCACTCATTAGGCACAAAGACCTTTCTTGGTTTGCCCAAGCGACCTCTCCGGCCAGTTTTCCCAATGTGTAAGGCTCTTTAGGGCATGTATTAGTTCCCTAAAAAAACAGTTGCCTTTGAGCCAACTCTGCCTCATGGTGACCCCATGTGCGTCAGAGTAGGACTACTGCATAAGGTTTTCAAGCTATGGCCTTTCAGAAGCAGATGACCAGGCCCTTCTTCTGAAGCACCTCTGGGTGGATTCAAACAGCCAAACTTTCAGTTAGTATTCGAGTGCTTAACTGACTGCACCACCCAGGGACTCCCCATTCGTTTCTACGACTACCACAACAAAGTACCACAAACCAGGTGGCTTAAAACAGCAGAAATTTATTCTCTCGAAATTCTGGAGCCTAGAAGTCTGAATTCAGGGTGTTGGCAGCGTTGATTCCTTCTGGGGGCTCGGAGGGAAAATCTGTTCATGCCTCTCTCATAGCTTCTGTTGACGTCGGCAATCCTGGCACTCCTTGGCTTGTAGCTGCATCGCTCCAATCTCTGCCTCTCTTTTCCCATGACCATCTTCCCTCTGTCTCTGTGTTTCTTCTCCTTTATAAGGACACCAGTCATATTGGAATAGGCCCCATCCTACTCCAGTATGACTTCATGTCAACTTAACTAATTACTTCTTCAAAGACCCTGTTTCCAAGTAAGGTCACAGTCACAGGTACCAGGTGTTAGGACTTCAATGTATCTGCTGGGGGACACAATTCAACCTATCACAGTGCTCGTGTGTTTTCCTGGCATGTGCTCCCCATACCTTCCTTGCCTGGATAATTCCTGTCATCCTTCAACACTCACAGTATGCATCCCCTTCTCCTAGAAATCTGACCTAACTTGTTTAGAGGCCCTGTCCTGTGTTTCCACTGGTCCTCACCCCCCTCCCCATGCTAACCCCTCTGATATCACTTACCACATTGCTGGCTAACTTTTCTGTCTCCTCATTCCAACCCTTATGCTCCTTGACAGCAGGGGTCTTGTTTTAATCAGAATTTGAATCCTTAGCATACAGCACAGAGCCAAGCCCATGGTGAGTGCTCAGTAACTATTAGGTAAATGAATGAGTAAATGAAAGGACAAATGGAATACCCGCTCTGCCACCTCTTTGACACATGTAGAATACACATTCAGGGGTCTGGGGGAAAAAAATCTAAGTCTGCTATCAATCATTCTCACCATAGTAAGAACGTGAAACCCTGTGTCCCCTCTCTCAAACGAATTTGCACTTCAAGTCCTCAAGATTTTCCCTTATTTAGAGAACTTCTGATATTAATGAGCTAGTGGATAGGGGTATTTTGGGAAAAATAGAATCAATGCTTGTGGACTGTGAAGCTTGTCCTGTGTTCAGGCTTGCGTACCTCCATTATCAAGATGATTGTCCCCTGAGTCCCTGAGGCTCAGAAATGGTAAATGCCAACTGCTTAGATAGGGAGGAAGTAATGTGCACTGATAACAGCCAGGTTTGGGTGTTGGGAGTCCCAGGATCCCAGCAGTGAGCAATTCTCCCCATTTCTCTGGGCCTAGCTGTCCTCATTCATAAAACGGAGACACCACTGCTGCCTGCCTGGAGGGGTGGCTGTGAGAACTAGATGTCAGAGAGCTGTGCATGAACTACCCACAGGGGGTGCCCTGCCAGCGCAGGCCTGCCCACTGCAGAGAATGAGGGAGCCCCTCCCACAGGAGCTCCAGCCCCATGACAGGCAGCCTTCGTGGTGGGGGCCATTCTTAAAACCAACTGTTTGTCCAAAGCCAATGTGCCTTGGCTGATGGAGTACTTTAGAGCCAAGGCCACCCTTCACTCCTCATTCTCTCTGACTCCATCGTTCGCCTGCAGCATTCGAGACGAAGATAATATTCTCTCCTTTCTCTGAATCTCTCCCCACTATCTCCCTCTCTCTCCTTTGTTTTCACCTTATGTACCCATAGTTATCCGGCAGATGCTCTGATTAAGGCCAGATTAGTCAAAATCCACTGCGAGAGCCTGAAATGATGGGGGCAGAGGTCATGAAGGGACCCCGATAGCATTGGGCTCTTACTCCACATGTCGATCACCACAGCATTGCTAGTTGACTAAAAACATCAAGTGCTTCCAGACTGAAGGTGACAGACACTGAGTTACAGGGGGCCTCAGGCGTGAACTGTGGGCTTTGGCACTGATTCATTTGAGAAAAGCACAATCGTTCTGTGTGGTGGTGTCAGCCACTCAGAGACAGAGAGTGCTGGGAAGAATATTAAGTTCAGGGATTATGTTGTAGAAACAACCCTCTGAGGAAGTGGACGAGGAGGAGGCCAGGAAGGCTGGTAAACCAGCTGGCCAGGGTAGGATCAGAAACGAGCACTTAGGAAAGCTAAATTGTTCTCATGCTTCATACATTCTATTTCTTTTTGGTTCTCCTTTTTCGTTGTCATTGTAGTTAGCTGCCGTGAAATCGGCCCCCAACTCAAGGTGACCCCATGCACAACAGAATGAAACACCACCCTGTCTGTACCATCCCCACGATCAGTTGCATATCTGACCATTGTAATCCACAGGGATTTTACTGGCTGATTTTCAGTAGATCACCAGGCCTGTCTTCTCAGTCCATCTTTATCTGAAAGCTTCTCTGAAGCCTATTCAGCATCACAGCAACACACAAGCCTCACTGACAGGTTGTGGACACACATGAGGTGCACGGCTGACTTCTCCTTTAGATTCCTTAATACGATCACCACAGCTCATCTCTGTTGCGGTATGGGGAAGCCAAAAAAAATATATTGATTCAAACTTGGGCAAAATTTAGGAAAGCGAACATCATATTCCAGATGCATCAGGAATCAGAATGTGAGGACCCCAAAGGAAATGAAAAGCTGGGATAGGTGGGGACATTGAGCCAGCCCCTCTCTCTTCACTGGAAGTCTTCTCTGCTGACCCCCTGGAGGCTTTGGTTTCCACAGCAGAGGCTCCTGCCATCTGCCCATTGGGCCTAAATCTGTACTGTGCAATGCACACATCTTGTCTGATGCAAAAATCAGAGAGTGCCGCAGCACTTCGTCTCACAGTCTCCAAAGAAAAACCTACCACCCGGTCCTCCTGGTCTTCCCAAACTGAATTCTTCATTCACATGACACAATGAAGGTCATTTTCAACTTGGTAAAGTGAAGTGCCAATCAGATGAGGCTCCTTTAAGGATTTTTTTTTTTTTCCTTCCTAAAAGCTAATTTTTCCCCTCTCTAGCATTTGCTACAAAAAGATTTAGTAATTAATGTGCCATCTGATGTTTTTCCAGGACACTGCACTAAGTCAGGAGGTTGTTGTTTTTTGGGTTTTGTTTGTTTGCTTTTTTGTTTTTTGCCTCTCCCCACCCCCATCAGTCCAGCCTAATCGGTTTGCCACTGATTACATTCTTCCTGTGTAGATTTTTTTTTCTTTTTCCCTCATGCCCTCATTTATCTCTGGCTAATAAGCTTTCAAACGATACATCATTCTTCCAACCCAGTCACACAGTTTAGAAGCCTGTGAAAGCAATTTACAGGAGGAGTAACCCTCTTCTCTCCGTGAAAGGACTAAGTGCTCCAAGTGTCATTTGGCCTTCACGGTTAAAGAGCACCATCCACTGCCTACATGTTGCCAAGCGCGTCAGTACACCAGGAGACCCCGGGGGGTGCGCGTAGTACGGCGTGTGCAGCGTGGTCGGGTTACGATTTGGGCATATTCATTTGCCTGACTACTGCTCGGAGATGGAGAAATAAAGGTAATAAAAGAATACTCATCATCCTCACTGAACTGTGGGATGAAATACTTATTTTGGAAATAGTGATTCCAGGTAGGAGGGCAGTGAAAAATGGAGCCTGTGAAAAGCGAGTATTTTATTATACAATTTCTAAAATGTGGGCATTCAATGTTCTTTCATTATCATACGTTATACAGTTCTATAAAAATCATCTGTAGGAAATCAATCCCAAAGTTTTGAACTCCTCCCAAAAAGAGATCAAAGACAAGGTTTAGAAGAAGCCCTGAAAATAGAGAATTTATACTTTTAGCTTTACCTATTAAGACTTACTATGGCAGTGTCCCCAGTACCCATCTGTCAGTTTGTCATATTGTGGTAGCTCTTGTGTTGCTGTAATGTTGGAGAATATACCATCAGTATCTCAGCAGGGTCACTTATGGTGGACAAGTTTCAGTAGAGCTTCCAGACTAAGATGGACTAGGGAGAAAGGCCTGGCAATCTACTTCCAAAAATTAGCCAGTAAAAACCTTATGGATCACAACAGAACACTGTCCGACTTGTTTGCTTTGGACTTGCCATCAGGGATCAATGGCTAGAGGACATCATGTTTGGTGAAACAGAGGACCAGTGAGGGTGAGCAAGACCCTCAGTGAGATGGATTGGCACAACAGCTGCAACGATGGGCTCGAACATGCCAGTAACCATGACGATGACACAGGACAGGGCAACGTTTCAATCTGTTGTGGACAGTTGACTCTGGCAGCTATCTATTTCTGGCAGTGTCCATAGGAGAAGCCTGAACAGTCCTACATGAACAACACAGTGACTAGGAAGTCTCATGCCACAACTTTAAAAAATGGCAACATTTTTGTAAAGGACTGAAAACAGTTATGACTTTCCTATTTTTCAGATGGGGAAACTGAGGCCCAGAAAGCATAAGTGAAATGACTTTAAGCGAAAGCCAGAGAGGCAGCAATGATGCTGGAGAAAAGAATCCGCCTTTTTGTTTACAGCTCTACCACCTCTGTGCTTGGGGCACAGTAGGTTTGGGAGCATCCACCATACCCCCCTCAATCTCATTAGTATTTTCACTCCCTGCATTGGGATCAGGGTTTTCAATCCAGGGAGTACATTAACTTGCTATATAATTTTCTGGTCAGACTGGCAGAGAAAACATCAAGAGGCTTTTGACTCCTGCTTTCTCTCATCTCATTGGGAGCAAGTGAAATAATGGGGAGCTCCACAGCCAACTGATTGTCCCAGGGCCCCAGGAAACACATTCCATCTCTTTGATCCTCAAAATGTCCTTGAACTAGGTCGACATCCCGTAAATCTCATGAATCCACCTTGGGTGGTATGCTTTGACATGTGTATAGACCATGACAGCTACAAGCATTTCACATACCCTGTCTCACTTTATCCTCATAAAAGTCCTCCCTCCCACTGCAGTGTGCTCTTCAGGGATTCCACAGGAACCACCTGGGAATCTTGTTAAAATGCAGACTCTGATTCAGCAGGTCTGGGTTGGGGCCTGAGGTCCTGCATTTCTAATAAGCCCTTAGGTGACATCAATCCTGCCACTCTGAGGACCACATTTTGAATAGCAAGGCCCCAGAGCACAGCTTGAAAACCAGAGCTCTAAGGATTGAAAGGGGTCCCTGGATGGTGCAAACGGTTAAGCGCGTGACTGCTAACCAAGAGGTTGGAGGTTTGAACCCACCCAGAGATGCCTTGGGAGAAAGATCTGGCAATCTACTTCCAAAAATCATCCATTGAAAACCCTGCAGAGCACAGTTCTACTCCAACACACATGGGGCTGCCATGAGTTGGGGTGGACTCGGCAGCAATTGGTTTTTAAGGAGGAAAAAGGCACAGTATAGCTCACCTGTGATGGGGCTCAAATGACCTATGAAACAGGTGAAGACCTTTTCTACACGGCTGTTCTACTGACAGAGACCACATGGCAGGGTCACAGCGGTGAGCCACGCAAGTGAAAAGTCTCCTGGGGAGCATGTTAAGAAGCAGCCCAGAAAAAGGATGAGACAAGATTTACTCACGGGAGAAGCGGGCAAGTGGTCTGGCATTCTTGTCCCCGGCCTCATTTGCAACTGGAAAACAAAAAAAACAGAAGACGCAACTCAGAACAAGGCATGTGTGTCCATAGACTATACCTGGCCTATGGCTAATCCTCCAGATGATTTGACATTAAGCTGTACGTGCGAGTCTTTTAAGAAGATAAAAGCAACTTACTCCCTCTCTTCTGCATGTCCAGTGTTGCTCTCAGTTCCCAAATGAGGTCGAATGTCTTAATCATTCTGATTAGAACATGTGAATAAAGTCGGAGACGAACTAAAGAATATCTAGTTTAATATGTCTACAGAAGTTAATTAATTTGCATCCAATTAGTAAGAGGCATGTGTGTCTGATTTCCAGGCGAGTGTACACTATTTTGCTTCAAGCTTCCAACCACCAGGCTGCCGTCTAACACACATATGCATCCCAACCATCTGAAATGAGTCCTAATTTTTTCTGACCCATAAGAGCAAAGCCAAGGCAGAGACTTCAAAAGATAATGACAAAGCTGGTTTTGGTTAAGAAGGACATTTAAATTGGATGTTAACAAACAGGCGAGTTCAAGAAAAGTATCCAGAGAACCATCCTTGAAAATCTTACCCCTAAACTTTCTCAGCAGGGTAGCTTGCCTTCCTCTGAATAATTTATCATCATGCAGAGAGACTTAAATTAATACTCCGTATAATTTGGAATTGACTCAACGGCACTGGGTTTGGTTTGGTTTTCTATAATTTTTACGAGGAGCCCTAGTGGTGCAGTGGTTATGAGCTTGGCTGCTAACCAAAAGGTCAGCTGTTCGAATCCACAAGTAGCTTCTTGGAAACCCTATGGGGCAATTCTACTCTGTCATATAGGGCCGCTATTAGTTGAAATCGACTCGACAGCAATGGTTTTTGGTATAATTTATGAAGCCATTTTTGTGGGTTAAAAGAAAAACCTATGACTAATAAGGGAGACAAGTTTCACTCATTTTAAAAATTATACCTTCTCAAACACACTTGTTTTGTGTATACATAGTAAACAGGCATAGGTACCTGCCATCTACTTGAATGAACACCCAAAGCAATCAACCAGAGAGATCTGTTCATTTTAGCTTAGAAAAAAAAAAAACCTTGAGCATCGGCAAAATAAAGGAGACTGCTAATTTAGGCATTAATGTACACAAAATTGCAGCAGCAGGACAAAATAAATCACTGCTTCATGAACTTATTACCTCGTTTTGCAAGGAATGAAAGGAGACAAAATGAATCCCTTTCACCTTCTCACAAAGGAAACATTTTAAAATTCACTACATTTGGACAAGTAAAAAAAAAAGAAAATTAAACATTTCAGTCTCAGTTTGTTTTGGTATTCCTGTCACTTGCATCATCCCAGACCCTGCCTCTATCCTTTGTACAGTGCAAACAAGACTGTAACAGCGACCAGCAGGGGGAGGCAGCATTGCAGCCTGCTCCCATTACCTCACATTTCAAAAAAGTAAAACTAAAAGGGGAAGAAGGGAAGGCAGAAAGGAAGGGAGGAAGAGAGGAAAGCAGGTAGGCAGGCACAGAATAACTATACTCTACAAACAGATTTTAAAAGAGAAGATTTCGAACGCAAAAAAGGGTCCAACCCACTAAAAACCCACTGCCTCCTAGTCGATTCCAACTTATAGCAACACTACAGGACAGAATAGAGCTGCCCCATAGGGTTTCCAAGGTGGTAATCTTTGTAGAAGCAGGCTGCCCCATCCTTCTCCCACTGAACGGCGGGTGAGTTACAACTGCTGACCTTTTGGTTAGCGACTGAGCACTTTAACCACTGCGCCACCAGGGCTCCTCAAAAAAAAAGGCCCAGGAATTCCAAAAGCAATGGATTATTTTCTCGCTGTCTTCTAAAATTATTCTTAAATGTTAGTAGAACCAGCTTATGAACATACGTAATTCACATTCACATACCTGCCTCTGAACAAAGCCACATCTAAATTACTTGAGAACAGCTACTATCTCGGTAGGAGTCTTTAACCATAATTTAACATCCTCACGCAGATACTATTACAGCCAACTATAAGAGACACAATTTTTACGAGCACCTGAAGAACTCCAAGTTTTCCCACAGTTGTCTCATAACCAAAGAAGGAAAAAAAAGCCCTGGTTAGTTATAGACATGAGTCCCCCTGGCCCTTGAATTCAAATTGCTTCCTCTTCAGACACCACAGATCTCTAAAGAAAGAAATAGGACAAGTTGCCCCCCCAGCCCCTTCCACCAAATGTTCCCTGCAGAAAGTGATCGGCTGCTTTTAAAGCAGGGTTACAAAGACCATTCACAGCTGGGAACACCAAAAACCAACCCCCGAGTCGATTTGGACTCATAGTGACCCTATGTGACAGAGTAGAACTGCCCCATAGGGTTTCCAAGGAACGGCTGGTGGAATCAAACTGCTGACCTCTTGGTTAGCAGCCTGAACTCTTAAACACTGCACCACCAGGGCTCTGAAATTCTCAGCTTGGCAGATGTGTGTTTTCCTAGGGGAAGAAAAGAGTACCCAGTGTCACGGTTAGATACACATCGCCACTGCTTCCTCATGCAGCCTGAGACCCTCCCTCCACGGCTTTTCCTCCTCTCCTGCCATCCTGGAAGAGGAATTGCTGACCCAGATCCGAGTCACCCCAGGAGAAGCAGGAGTCAAGATCTAGGCCAGTGAGGTGCCAGGAGAGTTGTCTCTACTCAGAAGGAATCTGAGTCCCTTACAAGCACTATTCTCCTAGACGCAGACCTGATGCAGCACGCCTGCTTAAAGGTCACCAGTGATGCCCCAACCCCTGCAAAACACGATCCAGCTAATCTGGCCTGGTACTGAAAACCTGGCCCCAACCTATTCTTCTCAGCTTACCACCCACTGATCAGGAAAAATGTCTTTATAGAGAGGTGGAAAACAATTGGCTATTGCTTTTCTTCTAAAATAAATACACTTATTTAATGTATGTACGTAAAAAGCCCTGGTGGCGCAGTGGTTAAGCGCTTGGCTGCCATCTAAAAGGTTGGTGGTTTGAGCCTACCCAGTGGCCCTGCAGGAGAAAGGTCTGGCAATCTGCTCTCGTAAAGATTACAGTTTTACTGTCACATGGGGTCACTATGAGTCAGAAACTGATGCAAAGGCATCTAACAACAACATGTGTATACAGGCAGCCCCCAACTTACGACACATTCAAGTTATGACGAACCACACTTAGGACCGTCAGTGTATCTGGAACACTGCATCTTCCTGAGAGGAAGTTACAGGAAAATGCACACAGGGGCTATGGAAAACATTGCTGAGGTATGTGAACACGCACCAAGCATTCCATCAGGATAATATGATGAAAGAGATTGGTGGGAAAATCGTCCATATGGCAAGAACACTTAACTTAGAACTTGATATCACCAATACGGAACAGCTCATAGATCATGAAGATGAGGAATTGGCAGATTGGGACCTAATAAATTTTGAAGAGGAAAGAAAAACTGAAGGAGAAAGAAACGATGAGGAAGAGGAAGGACAGAAGTTGTCAAAAAGTTTTACAGTGAAGGAATTCGCTGGAGTTTTTTCTAAACTAAATCAGGGGCTTCAGTTGTTTGAAAACATGGACCCAAATGCTGATCGTTCTTCTAAAATCACTAGGCAGATTCGGGAAGTAGTGAGATGTTACTGAGAAATATAAGAATAGACCATACAGATAACTCTCACTAATTTTCTGACTAGAAACGCCACCCCCATTCCCCCAGGAATAATCCAGATGATCCAGAATGTTCCACAAGTGGAAGTTATCCATCGCCAGAGTAAATTGTAAATTTTTATGATCTGTGTATTTTTTCCGTATGCATGTATGAGTCAGCATCAACTCGACAGTAATGGGTTTGGTTTGGTTTTTTTATGTATTAAAATATATCTGTAAATTTACATGTAATGCTCCCAACCCCCAAAGACAAATAAAACTCAGATTTATTTATAAAGATACTGATAATAAAAGGCGATAAAAATGAAAAGTAAAAAAAAAAAAAGAGGTATGCGACTTAAGTCAGAACTAACTAATGAGAGAGTCGTTGGAGCAGTCAGGGACTACCTGTGTGGGTATACACGTTGTATATATTAGAGTCTATTATAACTCATGGCGACCCCATGTGTGTTAGAGTAGAACCGTGCTTCGTAGGGCTTTCAGTGGCTGATTTCTTTGGAAGTAGATTGCCAGACCTTTCTTCCAAGGTGCCTCTGGATGGAGTCAAACCACCAACCTTTCAGTAAGCAGCCCAGCACATTAGCCATTTGTACCACCTAGGGACTCCATGTGTATATTTACATGTAAATACTACATATATCTGTGTGTATATGAATGTGTGAGTGTGTTTTGGGTTCAGATTTAAAAGCAGTCATGGATCACTTAGTCTGGGGGACCTTCCATCTCTAATCCAAGAGGTTTCCCTGTAAGATGCAAGAAACGAATCTCTCACTCCCCTCTCCATGGGCTTCCAGACATTCTTGGTCAGTGGTTTACAGCCCTGGCTGCACATTAGAATCACCAGGGGAACCTGAAAAAATTCTGATGCCCAGGCCACACCCCATGCCAATTACACAGAGCCCTCAGGAATGGGACCCAGGCATCAGTATTTTTTTTAAGCACCCCAGGCGATTCCAACATGCAGCCAACATTGAGAATCACTAATAAATGGTGTAACTTCATACAACTTTATCAAAGCCATAATCAGGAAGGTGGGTAAGCCTCAGATTCCTTCAAAAATAATTGCCCTTATTCAGTTCTTCAAGGAGCCCTGGTAGCATAGTGGTTAAAGCACCCAGCTGCTAACCAAAGGTCAGCGGTTCGAACCCACCAGCCCCTGCACAAGAGAAAGATGTGGCAGTCTGCTTCCATAAAGATTTCCTCTTTGGAAATTCTATGGAATAGTTCTACCCTGTCCTGTAGAGTTGGTATGAGTCAGAATCAACTCAACGGCAATGGATTTGGTTTATTCAGTTCTTCTTTTCAATATGCTGTTGTTTTGTTATTAAAATCCTGAACAGAGGCATGCCTCTGCTTTAAGAAAAATTCAGTGGTTGAGAATGCAAACGTGACTATGGAGATCAATTAGTTGGAAATTCTTCGCGTTTTGAAGCATTCTTTATAAAAGGCTTCACCTCGCATTGCCTCTAACTTTCAACACACACGTATTAGCACACCTGGGAGCTCGGCACTGGGCTAGACACTGGAAACGTTGAGACAACAGATTTCAATCAGCCTTAACATACAAGCTGGGTAGTACAAACAGTTAATGTGCTCGGCTGCTAACCAAAAGGTTAGATGTTCAAGTCCACCCAGAGATACCTTGGAAGAAAAGCCTAGCAATCTACTTCCAAAAAATCAGCCATTGAAAACTGTATGGAGCACAGTTCTACTCTAATACACGTGGGGTCACCATGAGTCTACTCAACAATAACTGGCTGGTTATGGTTGCTGTTTTTAACACACAACAGGTTAAGGAGGTAAACTGTGCCTCTCAGCCTGGGTTTGTTGGAATGTGATCACCTAGAGAAGTGACTTTAAAATAGCAAAGATGATGATGACGATGATGATACCGATTCTTTGGTCCTACCCCAGATCCACTGAATCAGTGGGGAAAGGAGTCTAAGTTTTAAACAATTGCCCAGAAACCACTGAGGTACACTAATGTGTGAAAAGCAACATTCTAAAAGAAGTGGTCCGCTGATCTGTTTGCTGTATGTCTCACTCTCTCAAAAACTCGCCAAAAAGGAATCCTTAAGTACCTGCCCCGGAGACCAGGGGGAGGGAGGCAGGTGCGCTGGGACGTTAACTCTGAGCGATGAACATCCCAACCACAGGCAATGAAACCAGATCAGGTGCTCCAGCTGGAGCCACAAACAACCTGGGTCATCAGAACAGTGCAGGGGAGGGCAAGGGGCTGACAAGGGGGCAGGTGGGTGTTCTAAGCAGTTGTGGCTGAGGCCTGGGCAGGTGCACACTGCTTTGTAACCAAAACCAGCACCACAAACACCACCACCCTTGTTTTGAAGGCCCTGGCACCTGGGTGAGCGTAAATGCAGCTGAGGGTGCTGGGTGCCAGAGCAAACACACAGTGAGCAAGCAGGCCTTGGCAGACCTGGCTTCCTGCAAGAAATCTGCCCAACTACCTAGCTGGCTGCTGCTCTGCTGAAAGCTCTGGGTCCAGCCCAGGGATCCTCTCCAGGTGAGGTCCTTTGGGAAGTCTGGTGGCTGGAATGCTAGGTACCACGGACTCCCAGAGAAGACAGTATGGGAGTGAGGTTCTGGGCACCTTCCCTAGTTACAGTAGGAGGTGAAGGGTGGCACTGCTCACAGGTATTTGGCTTCTCTCACCTTGCAACAACCTGAGCAACAGCAAGGAAAATGGGATGGAGTGCTGGAGGAAAAGAGACTTGTTCCAAGACCATCATTACCCATATTCCCTTAGATGTCACCTTCCAAGGAAGGCCTACCATGTTATGATCGCAGCTCTCAAGTCCTCCCCTCTGTGCTTCATCCCCCTCCCCTGTTCTATTTCTCCCACTGCACTTCTCACCTTCTCATATGCTCAATGCTGTGTTTATTTATTGGGTTTATTGCCTTCTTCCTCCCACTACAATATAAGACCCACGTGAGCATGAGTTCTCTGTCAGTGTATCCGCAGTGCCTAAATGCCTGCACACAATGTTTATTGAATGAATCAGTGACCAACCTCCTACCAATCTCCCATGGGGAATGTAGTGGGGGCCTAGAAGGAGAAGGAAAAGAGGAAGATCAAGGCTGTTAACATCTGTCGAACACCTACCTATATGTGCTTTTAATTTCCACTCAGTCCTTCAGAAATATTTATCAAGCACTGAATAAATTGCATGTACCAGATAAAGCTGTGAACCACCTGTATGGTCCCTCCTGACACGGAATAACACTCATTCCCATTTGACAGACATGGCACTGAAGCTCAGAAGGGTTGGGTAATTTTTTCCAGGGCCACACAGATAGCAACCAGCAGAATCCCAGTTCAAACCCAGTGTATCTGGCTCCAAAGTCTCTGTCCTTCCCATGTAGCCTCCTTTCCTTCCATGAAGGGTAGGCAGGTAGGACACATGCTCCAGAGAGGGCTGCACCTACAGAAAACCTACACACCTACAGAGCTGCGACCTGGCCCCTCTACTTCTCTACCCCAGTGAGAGCCACGTGCCAGCCTGCAGAGAATAGGGGAGGTCACCTGGCACCTGGCACAAGCCCAGGAGATTTTCAGTAGAGAGAGGGCCTTTGGTGAGGTGGGCAGGAGGACCAGGACTCACAGCAGTAGGACCCAGAGAAGGGAGAAGCTGGTTACAAAACGAGGAGCTTCACTGCCCATGTTCATGCAAGCACCCCAGCTACCAGGCAGGTCCCTAACCCTGTTTGACCTCCCTTAGGTAGAAAATGGAGTTCTGGATAGTGCAAGCAGTTAACACAAGTTAATTTAATACATAAAATATGAGAGCTGCTTAAAACGAGAGATGCTACATAAGAACTAAGGACTGTGCTAAGCACTGCTCATTCATCACCCAATTTATCTTCATAGCAACTCTCTGAGGCAATTGCTATTATTTCCCATTAGCCAGATGTAGAAACTGAGTCTTCAAGAGCTTAAGTAAATTGCCTGAGATGAAAACAGCTAGTAAGTGGTAGATCTGGGAACTGAATCCAGTACCACCTCATTCCAGAGCCAGTGCTACCCCTATCACATTGTCAGCATCTGAATATGGGTACTATTTGATGAGTCCGGGCCTGGCAGGAGAGCCCTTTGCCTCCCCCTCACTTAGCCTAAAACCGGAGGCACCACAGAGGAATGTACTCTGCTCTCTTGTTCCTCATGAGAACACAGCTCTGCACTCCTGTTGGAATTTGTACCCAAGCAACATAAAAGGCATCACCACCCCCTAGCCTGTCCCTTTTTCCCCTTCTTTATTCAGAAATGCTTGGCATTGCCTCATTATACCTTCTGGGCCAATTTGGCTGTCAAATCAACTCTGAATCAGGCTCCTACACAAAGGAAAATAAAACCAATTTGTAGTGATGACTCATCAGGGCCTGATAATTTGAGAGTGGCAGAGATGGAGCACCTTCCAGGCCCTTGTCTCCTAGAATAACAGGCAAATCCTTACAGAGGGCAAGGCTAGCCTGCCGGAGGGCAGAGCAGCTCACCAGCTCAGCTCAGCCCAGCCCAGGGCACAATGAAACACAGAGGGAAAATCAAACCAGTCTTTGCCAACCCAAGAAGACAGCTTGAAAACATATTTTCTTTTTTTTTTTAAATTTGGAGGAATTAGAGTCACATGGAAATGCCCATGTTTCTTTCCTTCCTACATACATACATATTTTTTGTCTATAGCCTATCTCATTTCACAAATCACATTTTATTTGATATTTTGCTTTGTGCACCAAATTCTTTATTGAATAAAGTGGAAAATTAATAAAAGTAAAATGCACTTATTTCAATTACTCTTTGCTCCCTTTCCCTCATCCCTCTTTCCAAGTTGCCAGGCTGTTCAGATTAACTCTCCATGGCTTTCTGTCACTCAGATCAATCAATCAATCAGCCTATATTGAGTACCCCCTCCCTACCCCCATAGCTGTACAGGATCCAAGGATGGATATAACATGGTCTTTGGGTGGCCAGGAGTCCAGCTGAGACCCATGAAGGTCTGGCAATGAGCTTCCTGACATGGATTATTTACATGAATTTATCAAGGTGTCTGGTATTTCTGTACAAACCACCTGGCCTAACTACCAGGCTCTGACCTCACAGAACCTGAGGCCTAAAAATAGTATTAATATGTGACATGATCCAAACTCTCTTGACTGGTCATTGGAGGGTCCTTGTTCACAGAAGGGAAAGATCCTTGTGGACTGGGTGAGTAGTACTGGGAGCTTCCAGGAAGACAGGGGACAGGAGAGACTTAGTGAGGTGGAAAGGATGATGTCATCTGTTCCAGGGAGCGGGGAGAAGTATGGTGCGTCATAGGCCCTGGGGAAGACTAAGGCGCAGCAATTATACTGTAACTCTCTCCCCTGCACATGCAATAAAAGCTTTTTATTGGGGGCGAGGGTGCTGTAAAAGGTAGTGGAGGGACAGTAGCACTCGCATCTTGATAAATTAAAAAATGCCTCTCTCGCTGCAACCCCACCTTCTCTCCTATTCCCGTCTAAAAATGATTGCATCCGCAGATGGAAATGTGAATTTATCTGCGAGCAGTTGTGTCTAAAGATGTTCTAAATTCAGAGGCTGGGACACTGGTCCAGTGTGGGTAGTCACTACAAAGCACTGGCGACCATTGAGGACCATGAGTCCTTCCTGATGTGATGCGCCTGTGTGGCTCTGTCCAGCCTGCCTGACCAATGTCCTGGCGATCATGATGGCCATTTACCTGGAGGACTGCTGGCCCGCATCAGGGGTGCAGCCTCACAAACCAAGGCTTGCCCACACAGGGCCTCTTACAATGCTGGCCACGTTAAAAAGCCCCAGCTGAGCAAACCGGACATAGGCCAACCACCAATAGTGAACAAGAATCAGAAGTGTATGAGATGAAAACAGATCAAGAGAGCTGCCAAACTGTTAGCTAATTACAGTCCACCCCAAACAAGTCAAAGAAAGGAACGATACAGAAGAGGGAGAAAGGGCACTGAAATTTATTAAGTCTGTACTTCTTGCCAGGCACTGCTAGGAACTTGGTGGTGGTTGTTGTTGTTAGTTGCCATCAAGTCAGCTCCAACCCATGGCAACCTTATGTACGATAGAAAGGTCCTGTGCCGTCTTTAAGATCATTGGTATGTTTGAGTCTATTGTTTTGACTATTATGTCAATGCATCTTATTAAGAGTTTCCCTCATTTTCACTGACCCTCTACTTTCCAAACATGATGTCCTTTTTATAGCACTTGGTCTTTCCTGATAACATATCCAAAGTAAGCAAGTCAAAGTCTCACCATCCTCACTTCTAATCTTCTACAACAGATTTGTTTGTTCTTCTGGAAGTCCGTGTATACTCAATATTTCTTCACCAAAACAACAGTTCAAATACATCGATTCTTCGCTGTCTTCCTTGTTCATTGTGCAGCTTTCACATGCATATGAAGAGACTGAAAAGATCAAGGCAGCATAAATCACTGCATAATTTTTATGTAATTTTTACGCCATCCTATGAGGGAAGTATTATCACTCCATTTTTTCAGAAGAGGAAACTAAGGCTCAGAAAAGTTCAACAACTTGTCCAAATTAGGGAGCTCACCACTTCTGTAGATAGACCCCTCTACCTTTAAACAGTTCTCCCAATGTTCGGAAGCTCTTCATATCGAGGCAAAATCTTTCTGCCCCACACAGAATAGATCTGATTTCCAGGGGCCCTTCCAACATTTGATGACAACTCTGTGCCTTCAGCCCCATAAGCCTTCTCTTCTCCGAACTGACAAGCCCAGTTCCTTCATTTGACAACATGAAAATCCTAAGGCCTTTCCCCACAAATGTAAAGTCACCTAAATTATTGCAGAAAGAGAAGAATATATGTTTTTGTTTTAAATAAGCTTCAGCAGCCCACTGTTAACAACATTCATTTCCACCTCCCTAGGTCAAGTTCTTTTGCTTCATTCTCAGTCTAAACTGAGGGCACCTTGGGTCCATCTTCAGCCTCGTCCATCTAGGAGCCATCCAAATGCACTGAGCGTTTCCCAGAAGACTGCCCTCCAAAGCAGCGTATCTCGGACTGGACTGTGCACAGGAAAAATGGGGGGATCTTTTTAAAATGTAGATTCTGATTTAATAGATCCGGGGTGGGGCCTGAGAGCCTGCATTTCTAACAAGCTCTCAGGGGATGCCAACAATACTGGTCCTTGGAACACACTTTGAGTAGCAAGGTGCTAAAGGACATAATCTACTTTGAAAACGAAAAGTCAAGTATGTTTTCTGAGAGCCCATCAGAAAGCCCCTGGATGGCTACGAAAATGTATAGCATGAAGGCAGGAAGTACTGATACATGGATGAATCTTGGAAACATTATGCTAAGTGAAGGAAGGTAGACACAAAAGGTCAAACTCTGTATGATTCCATTTATATGAAATATACAGAGTAAGTAAATCCGTAGAGACAGAGAACAGATTGATGGTTGTCAGGGACTGAGGGGCGGGGAGGGAAGGACAGGGAGTAACTGCTAGCATGTATAGGGTTTCTGTTTGGGGTCACGAAAATGTTCTGGAGCTAGACAGTGGTGATGATTGCACAAGATTGTGACTGTAGTAAATGCCACTGAATTGTACACCTTAAAATGGTGAAATTGGCAAATTTTGTTATATGTATTATATCACAATAAAAAATTTTTTCTTAAAAAAGTACAGTCCAATAGGGCAATTGCGGGCCCGAGAGACAGAAAGGTTCACGTGAACCAGAGACTACATCATCCTCAGACCAGAAGAACTAGATGGTGCCCGGCTACAACCGATGACTGCCCTGACAGGGAACACAACAGAGAGCCCCCGAGGGAGCGGGAGAGCAGTGGGATGCAGACCCCAAATTCTCATAAGACCAGACTTAATGGTCTGACTGAGACTAGAGGGACCCCAGTGGTCATGGTCCCCAGACCTTCTGTTGGCCCAGGATAGGAACCATTCCTGAAGCCAACTCTTTAGACATGGATTGGACTGGACAGTGGGTTGGAAAGGAATGCTGGTAAGGATAGAGCTTCTTGGATCAGGTGGGCACTTGAGACTATGTTGATGTCTCCTGCCTGGAGGGGAGATGAGAGGGTGGAGGGGGTTAGAAGCTGGAGAAATGGACACGAAAAGAGAGAGTGGAAGGAGAGAGCAGGCTATCTCATTACGGGCAGAGTAATTGGGAGTGTGTAGCAAGGTGTATATGGGTTTTTGTGTGAGAGACTGACTTGATTTGTCAACTTTCACTTAAAGCACAATAAAAGTTATTTTAAAAAAAAGTACAGCCCATAGTATAGTCAATATTCTTCATCAAAACTATAGTTCAAATGCATCAATTCTTCTTCTGTCTTCCTTTTTCATTGGTCAGCTTTCACATGCATTTAATGCCCAATTCCCTTGGGGTTTTTTTTTTCCAGCAATTTTGTGTAAGAAAAATCTACTAACAGTATGACTTTGAAACCTACTTGAGACAGATATTCGCAGTATGTGCATATGAGAGCGCGTATTCACAGCCAAGAGAGACAGAGAGAAACTCATCCCCTCGACAGGCTTCACATAAAACGGAGCTGAACTGGAGATCACCGCTCACTCTGGGCATGTCGCCAGCAGGGCATAGAGCCCAAAACACACAAAGAGAGCCTCAGATCTGATAAAAGACATCAACTTCACAGCCAGGACTAACTTCAGCTGCTCCATTTTTATGCAAGTTCCTCATAGCACCAGGTACTTGAGCTCATGAGAGCCAGTGTGTACGCATGCACACACATACACACACATTAATACACATACCATACACATATACACACACATGCACATACACATTCACACACACATACACACATGTACATATATACTAACATACACTCACACACATATATACATACACACTCACACACACAGAACTTGCAAACATCAGCTCCGTCACGAGCTGCCAGCATGGTTATGTCCAGCAGCACAAATCATCACATAATTACCAACTGGGATGCAGCCTGAACAGATCAAAATTCACCAAATAAATAAAACCAGGGCACAGGAAATCACAGCTTTGGGCATGGAACTGAGGTGCCCCCTAGACTGAGCTTCCATAGACATAGTCCACATTTTCTCACATGATTTCCCCCCAGCCTAGCTCAGGGCCTGGCACACACTAGCTATGAAGCAAAGGGCTAGGGAGGTCTGAACTCCCAGAGTTCCCAGGATGGAGACAGGCCATGCTGATCGGAGCTCTCACCCTCTTCCTCCTCTGCCAGTAAGCCAAAGAGTCTTTCCATCCACAAGTTAAAGGCTTGCTCTTGTCTTAGCATCTTATCTCCTAAGCAGGATGGAAGTTTAGAGGCCATTTGGGGGTCTCCACACACTTAGATGAGTGTGTTTGGTTTGGCAAATGCAGTGTTTAAAAAATAAATGAACTGCGATGGTTGAATAATGTGATGAATGTAATTAGTATCACTGAATTATATATGTAAAGAACGTTAAAGTGGCAAATGTTTTGTTATGTATTTACCACAATTTTTAAAAATCACTTCTAAAAAAAGTCAATTGACTAAACGAATGAGTGAATGATCCGAATACCCTTGGGATCAGTTTACCACGGTCCCCCTGAATCCCTGCTCCTCACACCAGGGCTGCTCCGTTCCAGCTGCCTCACCAAGACCTGCACAGGGATGTGCTTTAGGGCCCTCAAACTCAATATGCCGGAGCAGAACTGTCCATTTGTCCCAGAAATCTGCCCTTACGCCAGGTTTTCCCATCTCAGTACCTGGCACCACCACCCCTGCAAGCTGATCCATACAAAAATAGTAATCTTTATCTCCATCCTTTCCCTCAGGCCCATAGCCCTTCCAACAGTAAGTCCTGTAGGCTTTACCTCTAAACTATATCCTCACTCCTTTGAGCTCGTGCTAAAACGCTGGCCCAAGCTTCCAGGGCCTTTGCTTGGACAACCCATCACCCCCGAGTCCCTCTTCTACCACTCTTGCCTCCCCCACACAGCAGCCATCCAACAGATCACATCACTCCCCTCTTAAAACCCTCCCATGCTTCTCACAAATCCCTACCGGCTCTGACCTCATCACCTCTTCTCATCCACTCGTTGACTAAGCTCTGGCTACACCGGCAACCTCTCTGTCTCTCAAACCTGCCAAACCTAGTTCCCTGTCAGCACCTTTTCCCTTGCTTTTCCTGCATGGAATGCTAGGTTACCGGCAAGAATAATTCCAATAGCAGCAGACCCTTCCCTGTGCCAGGCACAGGTCTAAGCACTTTATATCTGCTGACTTATGCGATCCTCATAAGAACCCTGGGAGGTAGTGCTATTGTAACTGAGGCACAGCGATGTTAGGTCACCTGCCCAAGGCCACAAAGCTGGTAAATGGCAATGCCAAGTTCATATATATCTAGGCAGTCTAGCTCCAGGGGTCTATGCTTTTAACCACTAAGTTACCCTGCCTCTTACAGATCCAGATGCCTCTGGCATCCCAGGAAGTCCAAACCCTGCTCTGGTCCTTTCGTTTTACTATTAACAAGAGAAAAAAACTGAGAAATGGACAAAATTATGGTTTCAGCACCTTTGATTTTATATTAGAAAAACAGGGGACAAGGAGGACCTCATTCTGGTCTCAAGGGGTGGGGGCAGACCAAAGATGATGAGAACTCCCAGGATCCCGGGCATCAAACTGAACCTCCAGTGGTCAACCTTATTATTTAAAAAATCTCAAAATATACAATAATCTATTTGTGAACCAGAAAAAAAATGAAGCTTTAAGGGCAAACGAATCATCATCCATTTTCAAAGAAGGCCTGTACTCATCACCCACTGGCGATCTGGCTGGATTTGTTAAACTTCCACAGAGCCCCTGCCGAGAAAACATATTCCAACTGAACAATGTAAAGGGGAAGTGAGGCGGCCGTGCTTCTGGAATCCCATTATAAACCTTCACGGGACGTACTTGATGTGCTTTCTCTTCTCCTCCCTTTGTAGTTTCTACAGGTTTGTGTTTCTTCAAAGCGTTCAGCCTGTGCTCACGCACTCGCGCAGACACATCCTAACCGCCTGGAGGATTGCAGCCATTTTCATTTCTCTCTCACAAGCTTTTCTGCTAATGATCTTCTAGTCTAACAGCTAAGGATTGCGACAAGTGCTAAGACAAAAAAGTCCAGGTCACTCTCAGAGAGAGTAACGGGCTAGGATTGCTTATTTTACATTGGGGGTCAGAATAAAACTCTGAAGAAATTAAATTCAAGCTCACAATGAGATTTCAAAAAATATACTGCCTTAGAGCCTCCAAGCAGTACTACACTCCCTCGGTTGGCCTCTGCACAGAGCCCTGCAAAGTGGACCTTGTCTGAAAGGCTAAGGACATGCCCTGTCAATGGAAACAGCTTTTCTTTTTTTTTCTTTTTTTTACTCACTTTGGGCAACTTGTATCAGTAAAGCTGTGTTATGAGTGTTACTTTTAGCCATGTGATTGCAGATTTTATGTCCACTGTAGGTTAACACTTAACACTTAAAATGTAGTACAGCATGGTGCTCTGGATTTAGAATCACGGGGCCTGCTTTGAATCCCAGCCTCCGCCTGCATGGCCCTGACCCCCTCACTCAGACTCTCTGGGCCTTAGCTTTTCCCACCTTGTTGGTAGTTGCTTTCAAGCCTGCAAAGATTCACGCCAACCCCATGTATAACAGAATGGGATGTGGCCTGCTCCTGCATCACCTTCTTACAGCTGGTATGCTCAAGGCCATTTTTGAGGCCACTGTGTATTTTGAGTGCCTTCTAACCTAGAGGGCTCATCTTCCAGGGCTATATCGGACAACATTCTGCTGTGATTCATAGGGTTTTCTTTTCATTGGCTAGTTTTTGGAAGTAAATCAACAGACCTTTCTTCTAAGTCTGTCTTAGTTTGAAAGCTCCACTGAAACCTGTCTACCATGGGTGATACTGATGGTATTTGAAATACTGATGGTATAGCTTCCAGCATCATAGTAACACACTAGCCACCACAGTACTACAAACTGATGGACGGGTGATGATCTTCTCCTATAAAAAGGCTTTAATGATGCCTATCCTGCCTACCTCACAGTGTTGTTCAGAGTAAGGGCTGAAGGAGCTAATGTATAAGGAAACAACTGTAAACTATAAAGTGATGAGGGGTCAATAGGACTTCCTGTCACATTGTAATATTTTATATCTCAACTAACACAGAGGACTTTAACGTTTTACTCACCTGTATAAACATTGTGACCCCTTTTTTTTATCTTCGGAATTTGTACTTAAAAGAACTTAATAATAGGTATGATTCGTACAATGAAGAGAAATAAAGCCATATGTCTTAGTCATCTAGTGCTGTTATAACAGAAATACCAAAAGCGGATGGCTTTAACAAAGAGAAATCTATTTTCTCACAGTTTAGTGGGTTAGAAGTCCAAATTCAGGGTGCCAGCTCCCGGGGGAGGCTTTCTCTCTGTCAGCTCTGGAGGAAGGTCCTTCTCATCAATCTTCCCCTGGACTAGGAGCTTCTCTGCACAGGAACACCAGGTCCAAAGGACTTGCTCTGCTCCCGGCACTGCTTTCTTGGTGGTACAAGGTCCCCACTCTCTGCTTACTTCCTTTTCCTTTTATCTCGTGTAAGATAAAAGGTGCTACAGGCCACACCCCAGAGAAACTCTCTTTACATTGGATCAAGGATGTGACCTTAGCAATGGTGTTACAATTCCACCCTAATCTTCTTTGACATAAAATTATAATCACAAAATGAAAGACAACCACACAATACTGGGAATCATGGCCTAACCAAGCTGACACATATTTGGGGGGCTAGAGTGCAATTTCAGATGGGATGGTCACGTGGGGCCTCTGATGAGATGAGCTTCCAGTAGAGACCCAAGCGGAAAGAGGAAGGGGCCGTAGGGGTACCCAGGGAAAAGCCAGTAGGCAGAGGGAGTAGCAAGTGCAAAGGCCCTGAGGTGGAACATGATGGAGTGGGGATAATGCACACTGCAGGGCCTAGAATAATCAGCACACAGTAAGCAGGAGCCATTGTGATAGTGATGATCATAGCTCTTTCCTCCAGTTTTCCCACTGGCTGCAAAAACAGCGAACTACCACTTATGGATGAGCCAAAGCAGGTGTCTTAGTTTCTCAGTGCTGCTTATAACAGAAACAGGATTTATTTTCACAGTTCAGGAGGCTAGTAGTCCACATTCAGGGCACCAGCTCTAGGCAAAAGCTCTCTCTGTTGACCCTGAGGGAAGGTCCTTGTTTCTTTCTGCTTCTTTAGCCACGGCATTCCTTGGTTCCTTGGTGATCTTCATGTGACATCTATCTTCCCCCGTTTGTGCTTGCTTGTCTCTGTGTCTATGGTGCTCTTTATACAGGTGGTGTTGCTTAGCATCCACTTGGGCAACATCCAACCGAATATATGTCCGTGGATGGAGCACCCAGATGTCTGAGTGCCAGGACGCCAGATTCTCATCTTCAGTTAGGAGCCCCACTTCTGCCTGGCTGCTGTGCATGTGGCCCAGCAGCCACCTCGTCTGTGACGATGGAGGCCCAGGCCCAAACTCCCAGCCCCAGTCCCCTCGGCTCCTGCCAACTCACCAGGTCTAGTCCCCCTGTTTTCCCCAGTGCGGTCCCATAGGGTGCCAGTGGAAAGGTAAGCATCCTGGGTTCAGCCCCCTTGGCCAGCACTGTCCTCTCCCCAAGCAGGTTCTCACGGTGAGCCGGCTTTCCCTGCAGCTGGCTTAGCAGAGAATGCGGCAACAGTCGCACGCATCAGCAATTTGGGGGAGAAAGTGTGAGTTGATTATTGACTCACACCTTCTCTCTTCAAATGCCACATCTGACCAGACTGATTTGAAGAGAAAATGCCAGCAAGCAGATTTTTGTGGCCAGCTCTTTGCCTCGGCTGCTAACCAAAAGGTCAGCAGTTCGAATCCACCAGCCACTCCTTGGATAACCTATGGGGCAGTTTTACTCTGTCCTATGGGATCTCTATGAGTTGGAATCAACTGAATTTTTTTTTAATGGGGTCTCTATGCGTCGGAATCAACTCAATGGCAAAAGCTTGTTTTTTTTTTTTCCCCTCATATGGGGTCAGCTCCCCCTTTCATGTTCTGTGGCCATAAGGAGCAAGTGTTTACTGTGTTGTGCTCTGTTTATAGCTTTGGAACACTGAGTCATAAATCTTGCCCAGCCATAAATGACAAAAACGGTCGGTATGCATAAGGCCACCCCAGCCTGGAGTGCTTTTAGATCTCTTCCTTTTCCCTTGGCTTTGTTTTTGCTTTAAGGTGGCACTTTGGCTCCCTGACAGTTTAAGCATACTACATATATTTTTAACACCTTGCCACGGCCCTACTCAGCAGCGAACCCCCCCCACCACCCCCACCCACAAGAGGAGTAGGCATCCGATCCTGCTCCGGAGCACCCAGAATCAGCAGGCAAGGTTGGCAGTCATCAAGGGCCCAGCCGGGCAGGGGCACCAGTGGCTGAGACTCTTCCCCTGGTGCCCAGGCCAGAGCCAAAAGCCTCTCCACCGTGACCTTCCCAGGGCTCTGGGGCCTGCACGCTAGGAGGGATATGGCCCAGCACTGAGGTGTTCACAGCAGGAGCTTCCCTGGGCCACAAATGGCACAGCAGCCCCCCGGCCCATGCACCTGAGAACCCTGCACCTCACAGACCCAGGCGTTTGCACAACGTACTAATCACATGACATCCTATTTCACAGAACATATAGTGGACATTAAGCCATGCATATCTGTATACCTCAGAAGTGATTAGGACATACCCTACATGATAATGGCCTCATTAACATAAGAAATAACCTACACCCAGATAGGATTACAACCACAGATACAGGACTTAGGATCCCAATACATATTGAGGGGGAACACAATTTAATACATGTCACCAGCAAACCCAATATACCACAACAGGCACTAGTTTGGGCCTGTTAAGACCACAGCTCCCAAGTTGGAACTTCAGCTCTAGAGGTTCTGTTATTGCTTCTACAGAAAGCAGCTGTGCCTGGGCAGAGGCCACTAAGTAGTACAAGCACAGGAGAGTGGCAATTTCACTGTATTTCATTCTCACTTTCCTCCTACCTCCTCCATGTTTGCCTTCTTCCTCTTCCCAAAACATACCTCCTGCTGGTGTTGGACCATGCAATCACTCAGCTCAGATTTGCTGATCACCTACTGTGTGCCAAGTTCTGGGACAGGCACTGGGGTCACTGAACTGTAACACAGTGAGATCTCTACTCTCCAGAGGTCCACAGTTTGGCAGGGGGGTAAGAGGTGGAGAACAAATTGATCAAGAATAATGATGAGCAAGTTGGAGAAGTGCTAAGATGGTCATCAGTACAAAAGTGGTCTGAGGACACGGAAGAGGGAATGTCCTCTCAGAAAAACTGACCCTAGATGAAGGCCCCTTGTTATGTTTTCATCATACCTGCTCTGTCTCCTTCCTTTCTTTCACAAAACTGTACTTGAATAATGATTTGTGAGATCACTTGTTTAAAGTCTGTCTCCCCTGCTAGACTGTGGGCTCCATGAGGCAGGAACCTTGTCTGTTTTGTTCACATCCATATTCCCAGCACCTAACACAAAAGTGGTATATGGTGAGAGCACAGGAAAACATCATAAATGAACAATGTTACTGAATGCCGGAAGACTTTATTCTGTTGGGGAAATGTGATATCAGCCTCCAAGATGGCCCCCAATGATCCTCACCTCCTAGTATTCACACCTTTAAGAAGTCCCTTCCACACTGAATCAGGACTGACCCATATGACCAATAGAACACTGAAGTGACAGTATGTGACTTCCAAGACTTGGTCATAAAAGGCATTGTCACTCCCACCTTCTCTCTCTTGGCCATGCTGTGAGGACAACACTCAAGCAGCTCTGTGGAGAGGCTTGCAAGGTGAAGAACTCAGGCCTCCCACCAAAAGCCAGCACCAACTTGCCAGTCATGTGAGTGAGCCAGATTAGAAGCACGTCCTCCAACCTTCAAGTGACAAGAGCCCAGATGACATCTTGACTGAAACCTCATGAAAGACTCTGAGTCAGAATCACCCAGCTAAAATGATCCCACATTCCTGACCCCCAGAAACGGTGTGAGGTAATAAAGGTTTGTTGTTCTTTTAAGCTGCTAAGCTTCAGGGTAATTTGTTACCTGAATACAGGAAAGGACTAGAGAACCTTCATAGACAAGGACTTTGAAGAACAAAGAGGATTTCATGGGGCAGACATTGTTTTCATGCAGAGGGAACAACCTGAGGAAAGGCATGGCGAGAGCACAGGGCATTGCGGGCTCAGAAGGTGGGAGAACAGCTCAGACTGCCGGCTGGAGAGCAAGGTGCTGGGAGTGACATTGAAAAGGGAGGCCAGGCTGGGTCCTGATAGTCCTTGAATATCATTCTATAGGGCCTGGTCTCTTTAGAGGTGGAAATAATTACTTCCTCTTATAAATGAGGAAACTGGATCTCAGAAAGGTTAAGGAATTTGTCCAAGGGCACACAGCCAGTAAGTAGCTGTCCTGAAATTCAAATGCAGGATAAACAACAGAGCTGGCCTCTTTCCAGTGCATGTGTGTCGGGAAACTCAAGGCTCCTCAGTCAAGGCCACAAAATCCCCAGTCCCAGCTCCCTCAGCCTAACCCGTGGTGACCCAGTGCTCCTGCCCTACCTGCTGGTTAGGCATGAGCAGCCCATGTGTCTCCTTCCCCCCATGTGGAGGGCTCCCCAGGGTCACCCCTCTGCTAGGCAAGAACTCCTTGCAGCCTGTGCTGCTCTTCCTTTCTGGGCCGGGCTCTCCTGGGTCTCCCCACTGCCTCGCAACAGTGACGCCACTATGCATCCCCAGGTGATCAGACCCTATCCCTGGGGGCTCCCCCTCTCCCCCAAAAGGGGAAGCAGAGACAACATTCCAAGGCAGTTTGGAATGAACTCCTGAGACAGCAACAAAAGCTGGAGCCAACTAACAAGATGTGTCTCCCAGCTCTGAGCCCACCATGCAAACACTAGGCCACCATTTGCTATTCTTCTGCAGCGGGAGATGCTTTGGTTGTTGAAGACCACAGCAAGAGTATACTTGGAAAAAAGAGAAATTCACATTTCCGGAGCAACCTGTATGAGCCCTAGACCTGTGAGTCGGAATCGACAGCAACAGGTTTGTCTTTGTTTTTTATCCTTACCATGGAGTCCCTAGGTGGTGCAAATAGATAATGTGTCTAGCTACTAACCAAAAGGTTGGCAGTTCAAGACTACCCAGAGGTGCCTCAGAAGAAAGGCCTGGCAATCTACTCTGAAAAGTCAGCCACTGAACAGTCTGTAAAGCACAGTTCTGTTCTGACACACACATGGGGTCGGCAACCGGTTTTACTGGTTGTATGCTCACTACAACTCCATGAAATAGGCATTATCCTCTTTTTCAAGATGAGGAAACCAAGGCCCAAGGAGACTGAGGAACTTGCCCAAGGATAGACAGCTCTTGTGTAGAGTTAGGCAGGCTGTGCACTGCACAACTGTTAGGAGCACAAGTCACATCATAGTCCCTATAGATTTATATATCTATTGAGACAACTTTCCAGTAGAAAATGACTTTAGCGGAGGCACCTTTTTCAGTTTTCGCAAAGACACACATGGGTCAGTGATGGTTCTACAAGACTATCCCACTGGACAGTGGTGACTCTATCACATATCTATCCAACTCCAAAGCTCTGCTCTTTTTCCAACATCTATGCCTTCCTTGGGATAACGTGGGATGATTCCAAGCATTTCCATATGGCATTCTTCACAGTTCAACTGACAAAAATGAAGACAAAGACCTCCAGGCCACTCTATCTGGAAAAGATGTTGGCAATCAATAATCTACCTTAAAACCTTCTCTTTGGACTGGAGGAATCCAAGGCCCAGAGAGGAGAAGTGAGATGCCCAAGATCACAAAGATGGGTATGGCACAGTTGGGGCTTGCAATCTACTTGAAGGAAAGCAGGTCCAGCCCTGATACAGCACTGTTTAAGCACAACCATAGACAATCAGAGCTGGATTATCTAGGCTTGTGGTTTCAACTTTCTTATGTAGCAGAATCACTTTTTGTAAGCAAATCTGACAGAGAAGCACCAGAGCTGCTCTGGGCCTGAAGCTCTAGCAGCTCAATGCCCCTTCCTTCTTCTTGGTGCCTTCTGAGGCCCTCACTGAACCCTAGGGTCCCATGGTGAGCCTCAGGAAGAAGACAAAGTAGGAACTGCAAGGCCACCAGGAACCTAGGGAGTGGACTCCATCTATCTCCACCCTTGTTTTCCTCCTGATTCATTTCGCACTAGTCCCCAGAAGGGAATGTGGCTCCCCATAGTTCCCAAAGTACATGCTACTGGTCCAGACTCATGAAGAAACAGATACTCTCAACTCACCTCTAAATGCACCACACAGATAACCCGTTTGGTTAACCATGGTCAGGTGCCCGCCCAACCCAATTAACTTTAGCCAAAGGGCTGCCCAAGACCCTTTCCCATGGTCCCAGGGAGTGGTGGGAGGGTGGTGGCAGAGTAGGAAGAATGGTTGTGAGCTGGGAAGACTGCTCCAAATCAGAGTTTCTGTGATGACATAGCATCATCATGTTTCAGAGAGATGTTGACACATCAAATAAGTTAATGCACCCATCATTAGGTGGGAACAGGAAGTTCCCATGCCAGTTTAAATATAAAAATAGGGGTGGGGAGTGAGGGGCAGGTAGCCAGGAAAATAGAATTAGGAGAGGTATTTGTGCTGTATCAAGATAAAAGGGCGGTGCCTCGTTTTTTACCACAAATACAAGGCAGTGGGTATTACCATTGTAGGACTCCCTGGCTGGTGCAAATGGTTAACACGCTCAGCTGCTAAATGAATGGATGGTGGTTTGAATCCACCCAGAATCACCTTGGAAGGAAGGCCTAGTGATCTACTTCCCAAAAACCAATCAATGAAAACCCCATGGAGCACAGTTCTACTCTGACACACACGGGGTCACCATGAGTCGGAATCGACTCAACGGCAACTAATTTGGTTTTTTCTTTTTACTGTTATTTTATACCAGTAATAGGTAATCTGTGGCATGGGTCAAATCCAGTCACTGCCTTTTTTTTTTTTTTAAGTTTTTTTGGGACACATCCATGCTTATTTATTTACATATTGTCTGTGTCTGCTTTCATGTTACAACAACAACAACAAAAAAGCCAAGCCCGGTTGCTGTAGAGTCGATTCTGACTCATAGCAACCCTACAGGACAGAGTAGAATTGCCCCATAGGGTTTCCAAGGAGCAGCTGGTGGATTCGAACTCCTGACCTTTGGTTAGCAGCCAAACATTTAACCACTGAGCCACCAGGGTCCCACAGAGCTAAATAGTTGCAGAAGAGGCTGTATGGCCTGCAACTCCATGCAGTTTTTTTGTTTGTTTTCTTGTTTGTTTGCTATCTGGACCTTTACAAAAAAAATTTGCCAACTCTCATTATATACAAACCACGGGTCAGCATCATACCTCTGTGCCTTTGTCCACACTGCTCCTCTTGTGTGGAAGGTTCTCGCAAGAGTCCTAAGGACTTTCATTAGCCCTGGGCACTGCGCCTATTATGCCTAAAGAATACATTGGTCCTGGGTTCTCCCTCCTGAATTGGACACCTGGAAACACCTATTCATCTCCTTAAAATTTCAAGCATCATCTCCATTCCATAAAAAAAAACCTTCTAAATTCCTCACTCCCCTTTCATTCTAGTGCACTCAGTCCATCATATCAACTTCTTTCATGCTGATTGACACACATTAGGGCACTTACTTCTCTATCTTGGGAAGTCCACCCACTAAGCTACAAGCTTCTCCAGGACAGGAATTGTGTGTCTGTACCTTTCACCTGCTAGCACAGGGCCTGGCACCTGGCAGATGCCCAGTGTTTGTTAAATGAATAAATCAGTATGTATCATAACCAACCAAGAGATGAGTCAAACCATCAAGTAAAGTTACTAATTACTGTTATTGTCCTTTCCCCAATTACTTGAAGACTCCTGGACCTAGGACAGTTGTTTACTGCAGTGTGAAGCAGGGAACTGTGGGTGAAGGCAGAGAGTAAAGGAACCCCCAAAAGACAGTGCCCCACACATGACAAGTTTTTGAAGTTCAGGCTTAAGGCAATGAGGATTAGAGGGCTGGGGGAACTGGAAGGGCACAGCTCAGAAGCCTCTCAGAAGGAGAGAGGTATATTCCACTGTAGGCCTGTCAGGTCCAGGGAGGAAAACTGTTGCTAAGTGGCAGTTTCTAAGCCCTCCCAGGTGGCTCTCTGACTGACTACTGAGTGGCAGACGTGAGGGACATATCTGAACAGCACTTCAAAAGCTTTGAATAAAAAATTGCTTTCTAATCACAACCTATAGAATGTTGGTCAAAACTTACAGTGTGAACCCAAATGAGTCAAATCACTGCTAAAACAAAAATATCAACATTCTCCATAGGACTTTAAAGAGCTCCAGAGTCGCATCACACAATATTTAAAAAGTCCAAGATAAAATTTAAAAATATCTTGCATACAAAGAACCAGGAAAACTCAACATGCATAAGAAAAAACAATCAATGAACATCAATGCTGAGATGACACAGCTGTTGAAATTATCTGACAAAGATTTTAGAGAAGCTATTATAAAAATTGGAAACCCTGGTGGCGTAGTGGTTAAGTGCTACAGCTGCTAACCAAAGGGTCGGCACTTTGAATCCACCAGGCGCTCCTTGGAAACTCTATGGGGCAGTTCTACTCTGTCCTATAGGGTCGCTATGAGTCGGAATTGACTCGACGGCACCGGGTTTGGTTTTTTGGTTTTATTATAAAAATTTTCATGCGTCTGTCAGTTTGTCATACTGCAGTGGCTTTTGTGTTGCTGTGATACCGGAAGCTATGCTACCCGTATTTTGGATACCAGCAGGGTCACCTATGGTAGACAGGTTTCAGCTGAGCTTCTAGACTAAGACAGACTAGGAAGAAGGACCCAGCATTCTACTTCTGAAATAATTGGCCAGTGAAAACTATGAATAGCAGCAGCAGAACATTGGTACAGTGCCAGAAGATGAGCCCTTCAGGTTGGAAGGCACTCAAAATATAACTGGGGAAGAGCTGCCTCTCAAAGTAGAGTCAACCTTAATGACGTGGATGTAGTCAAGCCTTCGAACCTTCATTTGCTGATGTGGCATGACTCAAAATGAGAAGAAACAGCTGCAAATATCCATTAATAATCAGAACATGGAATGTACAAAGTATGAATCTAGGAAAATTGGAAGCCGTCAAAAATGTAATGGACCATATAAAGATCAATATCTTAGCCATTAGTGAGCTGAAATGGACTGATACTGCCATTTTGAATCAGACAGTCATATGGTCTACTATACTGGCAGTGACAAATTGAAGAGGAATGGCAGTACATTCATCGTCAAAAAGAACATTTCAAGCTCTATCCTGAAGTACAGCACTGTCAGTGATAGCATAATAACCATATGCCTACAAAGAAGACCAGTTAATACAACTATTATTCAAATTTATACACCAACCACTAATGTCAAAAAAGATGAAGAAATTGAAGATTTTTACCAACTTCTGCAGTCTGAAATTTATCAGACATGCAACGAAGATGCATTAATAATTACTGGTGATTGGGATATGAAAGTTGGAAACAAAGAAGAAGGACAGGTAGCTGGAAAATACAGACATGGTGATGAAACGACGCCAGAGATCACATGACAGAATTTTGCAAGGCTAACAACTTCTTCATTGCAAATACCTTTTTTCAACAACATAAATGGCAACTACACACATGGACCTCACCAGATGGAATACACGGGAATCAAATTGACTACATCGAGACAATGGAGAAGCTCAATATCATCAGTTAGAACAAAGCCAGGGGCCAAATGTGGAACAGACCATCAACTGCTCATATGAAAGTTCAAGTTGAAGCTAAAGAAAATTAGAGCAAGTCCACAAGAGCCAAAATACAACCTGAATATCCCACCTGAATTTAGAGACCATCCCAAAGAATAGATTTGACTCATTTAACACTAATGACCAAAGACGGGAAGAGTTGTGGAATGACATCAAGGATATTATACATGAAGAAGGCAAAAGGTCATTAAAAAAAAAAAAAGCCAGAAAGAAAGAAAAGACAGAAATGGATGTCAGAAGAGACTCTGAAATTTGATCTCAAACATAGAGTAGCTAAAGCGAATGGAAGCAAGGATGAAGTAAAAGAGCTGAACAGAAGATTTCAAAGGGCAGCTCAAGAAGACAAAGTAAAGTATTATAATGAAATGTGCAAAGACCTGGAGTCAGAAAACCAAAAGGGAAGAACACACTTGGCATTTCTCAAGCTAAAAGAACGGAAGAAAAAATTCAAGCCTCGAGTTGCAACAGTGAAGGATTCTATGGGCAAAATATTGAAAGATGCAGGGAGCATTAAAACAAGATAGAAGGAATATACAGAGTCACTGTTCCAGAAAGAATTGGTCAACATTCAACCGTTTCAGTTGGTATCATTGATCAAGAACTGATGGTACTAAAGGAAGAAGTCCGAACTGCACTGAAAGCACTGGCAAAAAACAAGGCTCTGGGAATTGACAGAATGCTAATTGAGGTGTTTCAAAAAACGGATGCAGCACTGGAGGTGCTCACTCATCTATGTCAAGAAATGTGGAAGACAGCCTCTTGGCCAACTGACTAAAGGAAATCCATATTTGTGTCCATTCCAAAGAAAGATGATCCAAGGGAATGCAGAAAATATCGAACAATATCATTAATGTTACACCCAAGTAAAATTGTGCTGAAGATCATTCAAAAGCAATTGCAGCAGTACATCGACAGGGAACTGCCAGAAGTTCAAACCAGATTCAGAAGAGGACATGGAATGAGGGATATCATTGCTGATATCAGATGGAACTCGGCTGGAAGCAGAGAATACCAGAAAGATGTTTACCTGTGTTTTATTGACTATTCAAAGGCATTCATAACAAATTATGGATAACACTGCAGAATGGGAATTCTGGAACACTTAATTGTCCTCATGAGGAACCTGTATGTAGATAAAGAGGCAGTCCTTCTAACAGAACAAGGGGATACTGTGTGGATTAAAGTCAAGAAAGGTGTGAGTCGGAGTTGTATCCTTTCGTCATACTTATTCTACCTGTATGTTGAGTAAATAATCCAAGAAGCCAGACTATATGAAGAATAATATGGCATCGGTTTTGGAGGAAGACTCAGTAACAACCTGTGATACGCAGATGACACAACCTTGCTTGCTGAAAATGAGGAGGACTTAAAGCACTTACTGATGATGAACAAAGACTACAGCCTTCAGTATAGATTGCTCCTTAACATAAAGAAAGTCAAAATCCTCAGACTGGACCAACAAGCAATATCATGCTAAACAGAGAAAATACTGAAGTTGTCAAGGATTTCATTTTACTTGGATCCACAATCAACATCCATGGAAGCAGCAGTCAAGAAATCAAACAACGTATTGCACTGGGCAAATCTGCCGCAAAAGATCTCTTTAAAGCATTAAAAAGCAAAGATGTCACTTTGAGGACTGAGGTGCACCTGACCCAAGCCATGGTATTTTCAATTGCCTCATATGCATACAAAAGTTTGACAGTGAATGGATAAGGAAGACCAGAGAAGAACCGATGCCTTTGAATTATGGCGTTGGTGAAGAATATTTAATATAGCATGGACTGCCAGAAGAACAAACAAATCTGTTTTGGAAGAAGAACAGCCAGAACGCTCATTATTAGCAAGGGTGGCGAGACTTCATCTCACATACTTTTGGGCATGTTATCAGGAGGGACCAGTCCCTGGAGAAGGATATCACGCTTGGTAAAGCACAGGGTCAACGAAAAAGAGGAAGAACCTCAATGAGATCGATTGACACGGTGGGTGTCTGCAACAATGGGCTCAAGCATAACAATGATTGTGAGCATGGTGCAGGATCACTAGGAGTTGGAACCAACTCAATAACACCTAACAACAATGACAATTATAAAAATGCTCCAACTAGTAAGGGCAAACACTTTCTATGAATGGAAAGATTAGAAGGTCTCAGTAAAGAAATAGAAGATATAAAGAAAAATCAAAGGAAATTTTTACAGCTGAAAGATACAATAATAAAAATTAAAAACTCATTAAATAGACTCAATAGCAGAATGGAGTCAGTGAACTTGTAGATCAGTTAAAAAATATCCAGGGTGAACAAAACAGAGGAAAAAAAGATTGAACAAAATTAGCAGACAATCAGAGATCTGTGGGACAATGAAAAGGTATAATAATTATGTCATCAGAATTTTAGGAGAGGAGAAAGACTGCAGTACATGAAAATAGTTGAATAAATAACAGCAGAAAACTTCCAAAATTTGGCAAAAAAAATGTAAAACTATAGATTCAAGAAGCACAGCAAACTCCAAACAGGATAAACTCAAAGAAATCCACACCCACCACCACCATACCACCCACTGCCATCCAGTCGATTCCGACTCATACATAATAATCAAACTGCTAAAAAATAAAGGCCAGGAATCCTGAAAGCAGCCAGAGAAAAACAATACAACATTGTCTACAAGGGGAACAATGATTCAAACGAATGCAAATTTCTCATCAAAAGTCATGGAGGCCAAAAGGAAGTAGAAAAACATTTTTCCGAAGCACTGAAAGAACAGTCAACATAGAATTCTGTAACTGGCAAAAATATCCTTCAGAAATTAAAGACAATAATGTAAGCTAAAAAACTAAAGCAAATTAAACCTAAATTAGATTTTTTTTAAGGAAATAATGAAGATAAGAGCAAAAATAAATAAAATTGAAAATAGAAAAACAATAGAGAAAATCGGTCAATTTAAAAGCTGATTCTTTGAAAAGACCAATGAGATTGGTGAACCTATAGCAAAACTGACAATGAAAAGAGAGAAGACACAAATTATCAGTAACAGGAATAAAAACGGAGATATAACTACAGACCCCACAGACACTTTAAGGCTAATAAAAGTCTACTTTAAACAACTCTATGCACATAAATTTGACAAGTTAGATGAAATTCCTCAAAAACCTCAAACTACTACAACTCACCCAAGATGAAATAGATAATCTAAATAGTTCTATAACTAATTTTAAAAATTGAATTTATAGTTTAAAGCTTTAGGAAAAGAATACTGCAACTCTAGATAGTTTGACTGGCAAATTCTAGCGAACATTTAGAGAAGAAATAACACAAATTCTGCACAAACTCTTCAATAAAATAAAAGAGAAGGAAACACTTCCCAACTCATTTTACGAGGCCAGTATTACTCCGATACCAAAGACAGGACAAGAGGACCAAAAAATAAAAATTACAGACCAACGTCTCTCATGTCTCTCCTGAACATAGACGCAAATACCTTCAACAAAAATAATAGCAACTGAATATAGACACATATAAACAAATAAGAGGGATTTATTCTTGAAATGCATGAATTGTTCAGTATCAGAAAATGAAACAATGTATTCCCCCATTTTAACAGTCTAAAGTAGAAAAATCACATTACATCAGTTGATGCAGAAAGAGATGTTGACAAAATTCAACATCCATTTCTGCTGTAAACTCTCAGAGAACCAGGAATAGAATAGAACGTCTTCAATTTGATAAAGGGCATCAACAAAATAACCTACAGCTAACATCATACTTAAAGCTGAAAGGCTAATATTTTACCCCCTAAGATCAGGAATAAGGCAAAATTTCACTGACCACTCCTACTCAACATCATACTCAAAGTCCTAGCTAGCGCAATATGAAAATCAATCAATCGATGGCATACATTGGAAAGGAAAAAATAAACTGTCCCTATTCATGGATGACATCACTGTCTATGTATAAAATCACAAGTACCTACAAAAATCTTCCAGAATGAACAAGGGAGTTTAGCAAGGTCAAAAGATCAACAAGAAAATGAATTATTTTTCTATTTATTGACAAAGAACAACTGGAAACTAAAATTTCAAAGATGATACCCTTTACAATAACTCCCTTAAAAATATGAAATACTTATGTATACATTTAGTGAATGTCATTGTGTTGTTGTTAGGTGCCGTTAAGTCGGTTCTGACTCATAGCAACCCCATGTACAACAGAACAAAACACTGCCCCGTTGTATGCCATCCTCACAATCGCTGTTATGCTTCAGCTCATTGTAGCAGCCACTGTGTCAATCCACCTTGTTGAGGGTCTTCCTCTTTTTTGTTCACTCTCCACATTACCAAGCATGATGTCCTTCTCTGGGGACTGGTCCCTTCTGATAACATGTCCAAAGTACGTGAGACAGAGTCTCACCATCCTTGCTTCTAATGGGCATTCTGGCTGTACTTCTTCCAAGACAGATTTGTTTGTTCTTTTGGCAGTCCATGGTATACGTAAGTATTCATTTAGCGAAACATGTATAGCATTTGTGTACTGGGTGGTGGAGAGTTTGGTTCCAAAGGGGCAGCATGAGGGAGTGTTTTAGGGTCATGGAACTGTTCCTTACCGTCATTGTGATGGAGCTTACATGAATCTAAATATGTACTGAAAAATATTAAAAAAAAAAAAAATACTATGTCAATTTAAAAAATAAAATTAAAAACAAACAAAAAAACTTCTTAGCAAACTAAAAGTAGAAGGAAACTTCCTTAACCAGATAGTCTACCAGATGACTAGAGCAAGCATTCTTCTTAGTAATGAAAAATGAGAAGGATTTCCTTTTAAAGTCAGGAATGAAATAAGGATACCCGCTATCGCCACTTCTGTCCAACCAGGAGTCCTCACCAAGGAGAGGTTATAATTTTCAAACTAGGAGATGCAAGAGAAGACAGAGACAAACAGAATTAATAAGAGAGCTAAGCAAATTTGCTGGATTTAAGGTTAGCAATAAAAATCTACTGCATTCCTTTATGCCCACTAACCACCCACTGCCGTCGAGTCGATTCCGACCAATGTACAATTAGGAAATGTAATTTTTCAAACAGTAGCAAGAAATATCTACAAGTTTAACAGCCAAGTGCTTAACCACTGCACCACCAACCCCCCCAAAAACAAACCCACTGCCTTCAAGTCGATTCCAACTCACAGAGACCCTATAGGATATCGTAGAACTGCCCTCAGAGGGTTCCCAAGCCTTTAAATCTTTAGGGAAGCAGACTGCCACATCTTTCTCCCACAGAGCAGCTGGTGAGTTCGAACTGCTAACCTTTTGGTTAGCACCACCAGGGCTCCAGGGCACCACCAGGGCTCCTTATTTACAAGGTACTCAGAAATAAATCTAGTCAAATGCATCAAGACCGTTATGGAGGAAATTATAAAATTTTATTAGAAGGTCAGATATTCACCATGATCACGAAAGAGAAGATGTCAGTTCTCTCCAAAGAAATGCATACATTTTAACTGAGTAAGTATTTGTAAAGCTTTTAGCTGGCACATAATAAGTGATACGTAAGTGTTGTTGAAAAATAAATCAAAATTTCAATAAGGTTTTTCGTGGAACTTGACGAGCTTATTCCAAAATTTGTAAGGAGGAACGATGGGCCAAACATAATCAAAGCAATCTTGAAGAACACAGGTGGGAGGAAGGATAATGCTGGTCCTACCAGAAATCAGCACTTACCTATGAAATCATTGAGACAATGTTTTATTGGCCTAGGAGTCAACACATACAGTAATGGAATACCATAAAGAGTCCTGAAATGTTTGCTCCATGAAATTTGATCTATAACTGAAGAGGCACTGCAAATGAGCGGATACTAAAAGTGCTCGCTGTCCATATCTTAGAAAAATTAAGTCTTAATCCACACCATTTACAACTTTCAACTCCAGGTAGAAAAAAGACATAAACATGAAAAGCAAAATTTTGAAAAGAAAATGTTATTTTCTTAGAACAGGAAAAAAACTTCTTAAGATGCCAAAAAGTGCAAATCGTAAGACTGATCAACAGCAGAACATTTAAAACTCCTGTGCTTCAGAGGATTCTACAAAAAAGGTACAATACAAGCCACAGACCAGAAAAAGATATTTATAAACTCATATAACCAACAAAGAACTAGTATCCAAAATATAAAAAGAATGCGTATAAATGAATATAAAAGAGATGAGTAATGTAATAATTTAAAAATTGGACAAAGGCTATAAACAGGCAACTCACAAGAGAGGAAACCCAAATGAGAATAAACATGAAAAGATGTTCAACCTCACTAATAATCAGGGAAATGGAAATTAAAAACACAACAAGATATCACCAAATTAAGCACGGTGATCTCTTCTAGAGAATAGGGAAAGAAGTGGGATCAGGAAAGGGGTCACAGGGGGCTTCAGCTATATTGGTAACCGTGATAGTCATTTGGACTACTCACAAGTATTTGGATTCTCCTCCTTCCAGGCACATGGTAGGGCTGCACTACCACGTCATCCTTAAGTTAGGCAACTGTGTGTGGTTCGCCTCTGCCAAGGGTCTAGAGGGCCCCACCCAGACTAGCTCTCAACTCTTTCATTCAGCTCCAGCCCCAACGGCTTCCTTGCTTTTCTGTGTTTTTACTGTGACTGTTCTCCCACTCTCACCCCCCAGAAAGCCTTCAATTCTGGTCTCTGCTCAGACATTTTTTTATCAGAGAGACACTGTTGACCACAGTATTAAAATACTTCTCTCTTACACTCTATTCCCTTACCCTGTTTTATTTTCATCATAGTAAATATCACCACCTGACATATTAAGTATCTACTTTCCTGTTTTCCTCTCCACAAAATCTGTGACTTGTCTTTTTTGTTCTCTGATGAACCCTGGCACCCAGAACAGAATCCCTGGTGGCACAGTGGTTGACGCACTCGGCTGCTAACCAGAGGGTCAGTGTTTTGAACCCATGAGCCGCTCCATGGGAGAAGGATGTAGCCAGTCTGCTTCTGTAAAGATTACAGCCTTGAATACCCTTTGGAGAAGTTCTACTCCGCCCTGTAGGGTCATGGCTATGAGTCAAAATCAACTCAATGGCAATGGGTTGGTCAAGGGGGAGAGCTGGGGATGGTGAGGAATGATCAGATTCAGGATTATAGGTGTAGATGACGGAATTTGTTAATGGCATAGGTCCATGATAAAAGAGAAACAGATCAAGGGTGACCATAAAGCATGTAGTCTAAGCAGACGCAAGAATGGAGATATTAACTAAGTAGGAAAGACTGAGGAAAAAGTAGGCTGCAGGGAGTGGACTGGATCAAGAGTTAGGTTTTGGTCATGTTCTGTCTGAGATTCTAACTATAAATCCAAATGAAGATACCACGTAGACAGTTAGATATGAGTCTGGAGTTCAGGGGAGAAGTTCAGACTACAATGGACAGCACACATCTGGTATTTAAAACAATGGGCTTGCACATTCACTCACAGAGTAAATGTAGACAGAGAAGAGCTCCAAGGACTTAACCCCAAGGCAGCACAACAAACTTAGAAGCAATCTTCATTGAAGAAGAAAAAGAATGGAGACTAGTATCTCAAAGCCAAGTAAAGAAAATGTTTAAAGAAGGAGGAGTGATCAACCACGCCAAAAGCTGCTGGAGGTCAAATATGATGGGCCCTGGATTTGGCCAGTACAGAGGTCATGGGTGGTCTTGACATAAACAATGTCAATGGAACTGTGGTAGGCTTCAGGAATCATTTAGATTGAAGAAAAAAACTGATTCAGCATAAGGAATTTTTCTACAAAGAGGATCTAAGAAATGGGGCAATAGCTAGCCATAAGAGAATGTCAGGCCAATTAAGGGTTTCTTTTTTTTTTTTTTTTAAGATGGAAGCAATTAGAGCATGTTTGCATGCTGGTAAGAATGATACAGTAGAAAAGGAGAAGTTGATGATACAGTGGAGGAGGGACAATTGCAAGCAAAGTTCTTGAGAAGGTGAAAGGAGATCAGATCTATTATACTAGTGGAAGTACTGGCCTGAAATACAGTCTATCCACTGTACCATGAGCCACTGGTGGTTCAGTGGGAGAATTCTTGCTTTCCATGCAGGAAACCCTGGTTCAATTCCCGGCCAGTGCACCTCGCACACAGCTATCACCTGTCTGTCAGTGGAGGCTCAAGTGTTGCTGATACTGAACAGGTTCAGCAGAGCTTCCAGACTAAGACAGACTAAGAAGAAAGGCCTGGCAATCTACTTCTGAAAATCAGCTAATGAAAACCCTATGGATCACAACAATTTGAACCCAACCGATCATTGGGATGCCACAGAACCAGGCAGCATTTTGTTCCATTTTGCATGGGGCCACCACGAGTCAGGAGCCAACTGCACGGCAGCTAACCACAGCAACGGGGTAAATAAATAGCTTCTACAGTGAGACAGAGAAAAACATAGTTATTTTACATGTCAAAGAAATGTCCTTGCTTCTGGCTCTTGCCTTCCATGCAGCAGATTCGGGTTTGATTCTTGGCCAATGTACCTCACGTGCAGCCACCATCCGTCTGTCAGGGAGGGCTTGAGCACTGCTGTCGTGCTGAACAGGTTTCAGCGGAGCTTCCAGACTGAAATGGACTAGAAGAAAAGGCCTGGTGATCTAATTTCAAAATCAGCCAGTGAAAACTCTTTGATCATAATGGTCCAATCTACAGCTGATCAAGGAGATGGCACAGGACCAGGCAGCATGGGGTCACAATGAGTCAGGGGCTGACTCAACGGCAGCCAACAACAAGTGGGCCAGGTGCAAAGATCTTTCAGATGACTATAATAAGAAGGGGGACTGGGTGGTATAGACTGATGGTGACAGCCTCAAAAGAGCTGGGAGACTGGAGGGGCTTCTAGGAAGGACGCAAGAATAATGACCTGAAGCAGCCATGAGGAATGAGAAGTTCACCTATCCACCTCTGGACCCAGGGGTTATGAGATGAAATAGAGCCGGTGGAAGTAGTGTCCACGGAAGACCACCCAGTTTTAGTTAGAGCAAGAAGGTAAAGGGGCCATTGAAAGGAAAGACCTAGGACACAGGGGACTTTGTTGATGAGAAAACAAGGGTTCCATAGAGCCCAGTGGAAGGTTTAAGGGAATAGGGAGAAATACGAGATAGAGTCAGATTAGAAGACAAACGAGTCATAAGGGAATGAGTGTCCAGGAAACGGTGAGTGTCCAGGAAATGGTGATGGAGGACCCAGGGCCTCCAGCTTCCTTGGGTGCCTGAGTTACTCCTGTGGACTCCTAGGGAGAGATGGTGTCTTAGACAGATTGGGGAGGGCGGGTAGGGATAGTTAGGAGAAGGGAATTTGCCTGGATCACACTGGCACTACACACTGCTTTATCTTTTAGGGAAATGGTTCAGAGACAAAGAGCTTTGTAACAAATGAGCATTGCGGGGGAAGGGTCTCCACACAGGGTGTGCCAGTCTCCATGGGTCGAAGCACACACATTCTTAGTGGAGCAGGGAAAACAGGGAACACTCACATCAGTCGTTTGAGTCTCTAAAAATAAGCAGCTTGGGGTGATGCTTCAGTGGAGAGGAAGCTGATGACACTGGCTAAAAATGGGGTGTAGAAATGATCTGTGGTTGTCAGCGATTCACGTTCTGCTTGACCCACCTGTCATGGCAACTGGCTCTGGGTGGCCTTCAAATGGTTCAAACTGCATGCCAGAAACTGAAAACAAAGTCCCTACCCATCGCACACATCTGCAGAAAAGCCAGGTCTTCGAGAACATCACAGCCGGGGTGAAGGTGGTGATACTGGGACCTGGAAGGGTCTTTCTAATTATGAACAGCTAGAGATAAGGTGGTGCAGTGGTTAAGAGCTTGGCTGCTAACCAAAAAGAGGTCGGCAGTTCGAATCCACCAGGCACTCCTCGGGAACCCTATGGGGCAATTCTACTCCATCCTATAGGGTCGCTGAGTCAGAATTGACTGGACGGCAATGGGTTTGTTTGTTGTTGGTGGTTTTTTTTTTTTGGCAAAGATAAGGTCAGACAGGCCTGGGTTCAAATCCTGCCTCTTTCTTGGAAGAAATCATCCAAGTCTTAGTTTCCCCCAAGTAAGCATGTGGATGGCATCTACATGTGAGTGTACTGTAATTGTGAAAAGGAGGCCTGGTGGCGCAGTGGTTAAAGCAATCGACTGTTAACCGAAAGGTCAGTGGTTTGAAACCACCAGCGGCTCCGTGGGAGAAAGACGTGGCAGTTTGCTTCTGTAAAGATTTACAGCCCTGGAAACCCTGTGGGGTCGCTATGAGTCAGAATCTACTCGATGGGAGTGGGTTTGGTCTGGTAGTAGTGGAGAACAAAGTCTGTCGAGCTCCTAGTACTAAATCAGTGCTTGTTTTTTTTTTATCGCCTTCCTTCCAAGAAAGGAACAATGAAATCAAGGACAGACAGACATGAGTAAGAGGACAAGAAAATATAGGTATTCCTGATTAGAATGGACACTTAGAAACAAGAGTTTCTGAACTGGCCGTAAAAAAGAATGACGTACCCCTCAAATGCATTTCAAGATAAATATTTATATGTCAGTGAGTTTCCAAGGAGATAGATTCTACAAAAGCTACTATGAGATACCCTCCCTCACAAAGACACGATAACATCATGATCTTGCCCTCGGTGAACTCCTTCGACATTCTGACAGTTGAGGGACGTGTAGGAGGAAGAGGGCTAAACGCAGGATAGGAAGCCAGCCCTCCACACCCCATTTGTGGAATGAATGAATGAGTGAATGCCATGTTTTTCCTTCACATACAGATGGGGGAAAAGAAGCAAAGAAGATGTAAAAGTGGCCACAAGGAACCCAAGGAGGGAGCCCAGAGGCAGCTGGGAACCCAGCTGATGGGCCTGGGACACACACTTGGTGGTAGATAACAAGAAACAAAGCAAGAGCATCAAGAACATGAAAACCACTGGACTAAGCAATACTTGGAGCCCTGGTGGTGGCACAATGGTTAAGAGCTTGGCTGCTAACCAAAAGGTCAGCAGTTTGAATCTACTAGCCACTCCTTGGAAACCCTATGAGGAAGTTCTACTCTGTCCTATAGGGTCGCTGAGTTGGAACTGACTTGATGGCACATAACAACAACAACAACAGCTATACTTAGGTCCTTGAATGGCACAAATGGTTTGTGCTTGGTCACTAACCTAAAGGTTGGTGGTTTGAACCCACCCAGAGGTGCCATGGAAGAAAGGCCTGGCAATCTGCTGCCATAAAGATTACAGCCAAGAAAACCCTATGGACCAGTTCTTCGGTGTAACACATGGGGCTGCCAGGAGTCGGAATCGACTCAAAGAAAAAGGGTTTGGGTTTTCTTTGTTTGTTTTTGGTAGGAATAATTAAATGTATAAGCCAGATCCTTTGCCTTAAATGGGCTTATCACCTAACAGTGGAGTGAGGAGTGAAACCCATGCAGAGTGAAAACAGCACGTAAAATTGAAACAACAGCTTGATTCTGCCCCAGAAGGGATTCCCCAGAACCCAGACGAACCCCTGTCTAGTGAGTTACACAGATAAAAATCCAGGGCCACAACAGACTGACAGAAGACCTCCAGAGGACGTGAGCTCCATGGATAAATACAACCTCCACAAGTAACCATCACTCCAAAATACCCACTGCCTCACTACCTCTCAGCAAATAGACATGCCAGACGCTTTACTGTAGCAAATACTGTCTGACTTGGGTGGGTTCGGACCACCAACCTTTAGGTTAGTAGTCAAGCGTAAACCATTTGCACCACCCAGGCACCTAAGTGTATCTAGTCCTGTACTTTTCACAACCTTGGTGCTTTTGCTTTGTTTCTTGTTATCTAACCACTGTTAACAAGTCAATTCTGACTCACAGCAACCCTACAGGTCAGGGTAGGATTGCCCCATAATTAACTTCTAATCACACTGAATGGCAAAAATGTCACCAACACTTGGAAAACAAAGCATTGGCAGGGGACAGACTTTGTGAAAAGCTTCCTTTTGTCTTTGTGCTTTGCACATACATGCTACTGCACATGTGAAAAATAGATATGAGGCATGTTGGGTAGGAGTATAGGAGCATCGTTTATGGCGAGCAAGAGAAATATCTACAGTCTTCAAATGTCTGAAGGCATATCTCCTAAGGCATCAATGGATGGGAGCCCTTGGGAGTCAGAATCTAGGACATTCTAAAGATGCCCAACAGCCAAAGATGTCTGGAAGGGAGTGTGCCACCTTGGGGAATAACAAGATCCCCTTCAATAATGGCAGTGTTCAAGCAGCATCTGGACAACGTTTTATCAGAAATGCCATGCAGGAGATTCAAATATGGCACAGAAAGTCCCTTTCAAGATTCTAAGGATCATTTCACTGAAGGTGGTCTTCTAAACACTACAAAATGTGGCTGCAAGAGCTACTGGAGGTTTTCTCCTTTCCTCAAGGTGGGTAAATACAAGCCCACAGAAGCAGACATTTAACTACATATTAGAGCGTCTGTTAAGCAGTAGGAGCCCTGGAGGCACAGTGGTTAAGCATTCGGCTGCTAACCAAAAAGGTCAGCAGTTCGAACCCACCAGTCGCTCTGTGGGAGAAAGATGTGGCAGTCTGCTTCCATTAAGGTGACAGCCTCAGAAACCCTATGGGGCAGTTTTACTCTGTCCTATAGGGTTGCTATCGAATCGGTGGCAACAGGCCTGGTTTGGTTTGGTTTTTTTGGTTAGACAGTTAGGTCCAAGCCTTATTTGGACCATGGAAAATGGCATCAGTGCTATAGGCAACGGTATTCTCTCAGTGGCTGCATGGGAGGTTGGGGGAAAGGCCAGTTTGTAGAAAGTGAAGTTGAAGGGCCATCCCACCACACTATTTTTGTCAATTCTAATTTGGACTAATATAAAACTTTTTCTTTTTTGCAAGTGCCTTTCACAACTGCCATCTCATATGCACCCAACAGCCCATGAGATGTCATTATTTCGATTTTGCAGATAAGAAAACCAAGGTATAAAAATAAGTCAATCATCGTGTATTAAATATAGTGGAGTCACATCTTCTGTGGGGTGAGGTTCTAAAATTAGCTCACAAGGTAAAAATCACATGTACTCAAGGATTGCCATTGAAAATCCCTTAGTTCAATTGTAAAGTATAGTCTCTTTGGTTTTATGGATACAATCCTAAATCATGTGGCAGATAAATGCACACAGTAAGGTATGTGCTTACAGTATTTAATAAAGAATATGCATGTAACATAAATTTGTGGAATTTTAAATTATATAAAAGGGAGGAAAATGAATGTGTACAGTTGTTTTTGTAAGTTAAATGTGTACGTTTTTTAGCTCCAACATACACACGCACAGTGTGCTAAACTCTACGTGCTATCGTGCGTTAGGTGCTGTCAAGTCGGTTCCGATTCATAGCAGCCCTGTGTACAACAAAATGAAACACCCCCCAGTCCTGCGCCATCCTCACAATCGTTGTTATGCTTGAGCCCACCCACTGAGCCAATCCATCTCGCTGAGGGTCTTCCTCTTTCTCGCTAACCTTCTACTTTACCAAACATGATGTCCTCCAGGGACTGATTCCTCCTGATAACATGTCCAAAGTATGTGAGATGAAGTCTCACCATCCTTGTTTCTAAGGAGCATTCTGGCCGTACTTCTTCCAAGACAGATTTGTTCCTTCTTCTGGCAGCCCACAGTATGTTCAATATTCTTCACCAGCACCATAATTCAAAGGCATTGACTCTTCTTCAGTCTTCCTTACTCATTGTCCAGCATACGAGATGACTGAAAAAATCATGGCTTGGGTCAGGCACACCTTAGTCCTTAAAGTGACATCTTTGCTTTTTAACACTTTAAAGAGGTCTTTTGAAGCAGATTTGCCCAAGGCAATGCGTCTTTTGATTTCCTGACTGCTGCTTCCATGGGTGTTGATTGGGGATCCAAGTAAAATGAAATCCTTGGCAACTTCAATCTTTTCTCTGTTTATCATGGTTTTATCATGCTGAACTCTACATACAGATCTGCACTAAGACTGATGAGCTGCCCTACTTCAGCTGCCTGTCAGAGCTGAGTAATGACACAATAGCTACCAGCTAGAGGGGCATTTGTGGGTCAGCGGTAGGATCCTCGCCCTCCCTGAGGGAGACCTTGGTTTGATTCCTGGCCAACACACCTCGTGTGCAGCCACCACCTGTCTGTCAGTGGAGGCTTACGTGTGGTATGACGCCGAACAGGTTTCACCAAAGCTTCCAGACAAAGATGAACTAGGGAGAAAAGCCTGTCGAGCTACTTGCGAAAATCGTCCAAGGAAAATCCTGTGAATGACAATAGAATCTGCAACCAGTTATGGGGGTGGTACAGGACCAGGCAACATTTCATTCCACTGGGCATGAGATCCCCATGAGTTGGGGGCTGAGCCAACGGCAGCTGATAACAAGCTAACAAAGCTACCACTTACCGATCACTTACTGCCTGCCGAGGACTGGGTGGAGCACTGTCCGAAATCCTCACCACCACCTACCTATGGGGTGGACACTGCTACTATCCATCCCCATTTTATAGATCACACATCTGAGGCTGAGAAGGAGAGGTAACCCTGGTCACAAAGTCAGTAAGTGGCAACGCTGGAACCAAGCAGAGGTCTATCTGCTGCGAACCTTGAGCTTTCAACTTACCCAGGAGTGATTGCCATCTTAGGTGTGCGTCAGAATCATCCAGGGAGGGAGCTTGTCTACAATGGGGCACTTCTCAGGCCACTGGAATCAGAATCCTCACTCCCTTCCCTGTCCATTCAGACGCAGGTGGCCCACAGACCACACTTTCGGAAACCCTGCTATAGGCCCTCATTCCCTGCCTAAGGCACTTTCTACTGAACCACGTGTCAGTACCGTCTGCCCAATGCCATGGCGGCTACTGAGAAAACGTCTGATGATGATGAGTGATAACGCTATTAAAAAAAAATAATAATAATAGCCACATCCTTTTACCACTCATCTCAGAAGCAGCGTGCCCAAAGCCTCTCCACGAGTACACCAGCGGCCACGGGTCTGTTCTAACGTTTCAGACCAGAGTGAAGCCCTTGGAACTGTGAGGTCTTTTCCCATGTGAAATCTGTTTCACAGTTAATCCAAATGAGCTTTTTCCTTACACAATACGTCAACGGCTGATGACAAGTTTGGGGCTGGCTGTAACACACCACAAAGGCATCCAGCCACGGCCTCGCCTTTCGGAATGGAATCATTCTGCTCCTTTTGATTGAAAAAGCGCATGATCTAGTGCCAGATGGCACCATGTGCACAAGTCAAGCCGGGTTAAGAGCTTTAGTGGAGCACGATGCAGATAAAGAAATGACAGATTACCAGCACACACACACGACCAGCGCTAAATTCCTTCAACAGCAGCAGCAGAGTCCACATCAGCTGATGCCTGCTCCCTGACTTCTGTGGTCCCAAGCCTCTCACAGACAAAGATGCTACTGCCCACCCACCCGCAGCTGGCGTGTCCAGGCCTAAATCGGGTAGCCCAGATCCAAGGCAGCCCACTTTTAACTCCACGTTTGAAGCTGGGTTGGCCCAGTTCAAACACAGCATGAGCAGCCTGAAGTTTTGGCTCTGGGAAAGATACCATCACCCACCCAACTTTCCAAGTCGGCTATCTGGGTATCCAGCATCCCTCACTCCTTTTCCCTCACCTTCCACATCTAATCCATCACCAAGTCCTGTCAATTCTACCTCTAGTCTCTGCCTCTTTCCAGCCCACTGCTGCCAGGGGGATCTTAGTTTCCTATTCTGGCCACCATGCTTCCTCCCTGGATTACTGGAATGGTCTCCTACCCGTTCTCCTGCCCCCAGACTCTTCCTTGTCTTGTTGGCTGCTCTCCCCAGAACCTGCACAGTCCTGGTTCATAGGAAGGTAATAAACACACAGGACCATTAACCCCTGAATAGTAAAAATCTAATTAAAATATCCATAATCTCTTTTCCTTTCCCCATTCTCCACCCTGTCTCCTTAAACCTTTGTGACTCCCCCCTGGGTCTTAAAGATCCAGCTCCTTATGATTGCTCACAATGGTTGGTGATTGTCATCTCTCCATCTGTATCACTTGCTACTTCCCTCATCACACTCTGCACTCCAACAAAGTGCTGTTCTTTCCTTTAAGATCTGGTCTGACTGATTGTATCAACCAGATCTCAGCCCCGGGGTTGTAAAGACAACCCAACCGATGACTAAAGGCCATGTCTCCGGGTTTCATTTTCTATTTCCCCATAAAGCCTGGATACTTAGGGGCTATGAATATTTCAGGCAAATTTCAATTATTCAGGGGATGATGATTTAATTATGTGATATGTCAATCCCTCCTCACTGACCTGTTTATTCTTAGTCAACTGCTCTCTTGTTTTAAAATTATAACTAATATAATTGTACAATGTACAAAGCACATTTTCCAATCAATCCTTCATACACTCATTCAGGAAGTGTTTACTGAGCACCCACTGTGTGCACTGTACAAGGCCCCAGGACCATAGAGCACACACAATAAGGCCGGCACAGCTCCTTCCTGCATGGAACATATATTTTAGTGGGAAAACACGTTTTAAACAATGAATTATACAATTAATTATTTGATGGTGATTGTGCGTAGTGCTATGAAGGAGAAGAATCAGGTGCAAAGACAGCATATAACTGGCTGATTTGCTGGGGGGGAAGGGAAACTTCTTTGAGAAGTTGTGTGGGTTGAGACCTGATGGAGGCAAGGAGGAAGCATTCCAGGCAGAGGGAATAGCATTCGCAAAGCCCCAAGTGGAATGAGGATGAATATCTGAAGAAGCAAGTGTGGCTGCATCACAAAAAGGATGGGAATAGGACAAAAAAGCAAAACTTGCAAGGCAGCAGGGCCAGAGCCTTCAGGCTTTGCCGGCCCAACCAACCGCTTGCCATTGAGTCAATTCCAACTCATGGCAACCCCATGTGTTTCAGAGTAGAATTGTGCTCCACAAGATTTTCAAAGGCTGTGACCTTTTGGAAGCAGATCGCTGGACCTTTCTTCTGAGGCACCTCTACAGGGGTTTGAACCTCCAACCTTTAGTTTAGCAGTCGATCACTTAACTGTTTGCATCACCCAGGAAATCCCCTTGCAGGCCAGTGCTGCTCAAATTATTTCTTTATTTCCAGTTGGTCATGCAGTGATATTTTGTAAAATACAATAAAAACAAATTACTAGAAAACTGAAATTTAAGAAGACAGAAAATACAAGCCCCAATTTTTTATTATTAACAGATGTAAAATTACTCTGCCAATTACCATAAAAGCTTCTCAACACTTTCTCTCAATTTTCCTTTCTCATGGCTTACCAATAACAAATGACTGGCAAAGGGGCACGGGTCCACAGACCACACCTTGAGTAGTACAGAGGATGGGAAGCCATCAAAGGACTTTAGGGCAGGGATGTGGCAAACTCGAGTTGTGGTTTTCAAAGATGATTCTGCGTGCTGTCTAAAAATTGGTCAGGGGTTTGCATTAGTTTCCTAGCTGCCTTAACAAGGCACTACAATTTGGATGGCTTATAAGAACAGAAATTTATTGTCTCCCAGTCCTGGAGGCTGAGAGTTCAAAATCAGGGTGTAGTCAGGGCTTTGCTCTCTGTCTCTCTGAAGACTTTTGATCTTTTCCCAGCTTCTGGTAGCTCCAGGCACTCTTTGGCTTACAGCTGCAGCATAGCTCCATTTCTGCTTCCGTGATACATGGCCACTTTCTTTCTCTGTCTGTTTAGGTCTCTTTTCTTTTATAAGGACATCACTCTGATGTTATTAGGACCCACCCTACTCCAGTGGGGCCTCACGTTGACTGATAACATCTTCAAAGTCCCTATATCCAAACAAGGTCACATTCACAGGTGGGGGGAGGGGGAACATTAGGTCCTCAACATATCTTTTTGGGGGACACAATTCAGTCCATAACAGGGTGGGAGGGACAACTGAGGCTACTGCAGTTGGTGAGAGACGACGTTCCTTAGAGAGGAGAATGATATTTAACGCTCGCAACACTCTATGAAGTAGGCATCAACTTCCATTATTAAGTGAGATTTAAGATCATTTCTGGAAGTGGAATTCACATTTCCAAAAAGCTAGTAACCCAGGTTCTCCAAAGCCTTAGTTAAACACAGTCCTTAGGGCCACCTTATTGGTGACCTTATAGCAAGATTCTTTTTGCTACTTCTGTAAATAGCCTTACTCCGCCGTCCACAGCCGAACTGGCCTTTAATGAAACCCCAAGATGATCCATCAATGTTATCCCAGCCTTTCAGAGAATACAGCTGCCACTGTTTATGCAAATTCCTTGCAACGATGAAACCCCAGAGGTAGGAAGAGAATCAGCTTATAACGGGCTGTGCTTTTCACCATTTTCTTATCTCTCTTAAACTGATGGATTTCCAAAGGGTCCTGATGACTTTTAAGAGACAATTAAGTTTATGCAGCTGGGAAAAGAGGTGGGTTCAGGGAAGGCCAAGAGGCAGCCCAGCCCAGAAGGGCAGAGACTTTTGTATTTGGAGACAGGACCCTGTGACCTGCCTCCATCACACTTCTGCTGTAAGACCCAGTGCCAATCGTGGAATCTCTTTGCACCTCAGTTTCCTCATCTATAAGGTGGGACCAATATCACTCGCAGGGCTGATGTAAAAGTCATTTCAATTTAATTCAAACAAGCATCTGTGACACAAGCAATGTGCCAGGCACTGAGCTGGACACTGACGTTATGGACATGGTGGACAATGTGTAAATAACTAAGGCAATACTGGTGGTAAATGGAATAGACACACACACGGAGAGAAGCGCTCAGAACAGAGAGTGTCCATTCAGGTGGAGGGGACATTGATCAGGGAAGGTATCCTGAATGAGTTGGTGGCTGATTCACTTTTAAAGCAAAGAAAGGAACTTTCCAAGCAGACAGGTCTAGGAACCATCCTTGGGAGAGAGATCAGGATGATATATTTGGGAAACCACAAATAACACACTACTGAGAAAGTAGATGAGAATAAGCGAAAAGGAATTCGACAGGACAGGGGCTGGGGGAAGAGTCATCAATACAGGGGGTAGGGGAGAGTCATTGAGGAAGAGTCAGTCCAAGAGTCACAAGAGGTTATATGGGGCATGTGTGAGTAGTAGTTAAGAGCTATGGCTGCTAGTCAGGAAGTCAGGAGCTCGAATCCACCAGCCGCTCCTTGGAAACCCCATGGGGCAGCTTTACTCTGTTCTATAGGGTCACTCTGAGTAATGGGTTTAGTTTGGGTTTGCGGCATGTGTGAAGACTTGGGGCTGGCCTATACTCCAGGAGGAGACCCGAGTGTGTACTCTTGTCGTAGTTACTGTTGTAGCTCAAAGAGGACAAAAAAGTGGTTGTGTACGTGTGACACTCCTTATGGATGCCTCCAGAAACAACTGGACTAGACTCTGAAGGTCCATGTCATGCAGATGGGAACAAAAGCGAGTGACATCTGACTTGTTACTGTGACCTCACTTGTACTGGCAAGTCCAGGAAACTAGGTCCCCTGCACATTTGTGAGAAGGTACAAAACCGGGTATTGACACCGGACAGACAACAGCACAGCTTTTCTCTACCAAACCTCCTGAAGAAGGAGAAAAAAAAAAAGAATGCTCTCCCTTCCCCCCAACTTTGAAAGGTAGCCTGAAAGCCCAATGGCTTCCTTCACTGGTATCACAGTATTCTAAACACAACAAATAAATACTGTTTTCTAGGCCAGAATGAAAGAGCCTGATTTTTTTTAATATTCATCAGCATTGCTTTAAGGAAACCCATCCAGAGTGAATGGTGAGTGTGTATGTGACAGTGTGAGTGGTGCGTATATGTGTGTGAGTATAAATGAATGTATGTGTATGAAACTGTGCATGTGAGTTTGAGCAGGTGTGTATGAGTGGATATATTGTGTGAGAGCATGTGTGTGCTCACACACATGCACAAGTGAGACAGGAAGGGAGAGAAGACCCCTAAAGACTCCTGCTTCAGATGAGTCCTCCCCCTCCAAGAAGGGCTGCAATGGAGAGGAGTCTAGGAGCCTGCCATCAATTCTATGCTTCCAACAAGGGCCCTCCCTGCCAATTAAATCTCTCAGGAGATAATGGCTGACCCAGAAAGCCAAATACACACCCATAAATCTGCCTTGGAAAAAATCAAAGAAATATCTTTCCTTTCTTCTCTAAAATCTGCTGAAAGCCATCTGTCTAAAGTAGCTAAAACACTGAACTTTCCCTGTTACCAAACTAATCCCAGAAGAGCTATGAATCCCAAGTCTCTGTTTTGGAAATCACCACATTGATATCAAGAGGTCCCGAAGGTCAAAGAGAGCCCAGAGCATGAACCCGGGGTGGTTGACGTCACTCTACAAAGCTGTTAAGAGCATTAATGAGTTTATGGGAGTCAAGGCCACTCAGATGAAAGAAGCCATGATAAACCACCAGATTTATTTCTATGCCTGAGGGGTCTTGCCCCAGATCTCCACCTCTTCTTGCTGAGAGAGGAGCAAAGTGGGAGGAGAATGGGCAGAGACTTTGGAGATGCAGAGACCTCAGTTCAGGATAGTCTAGACATGAGAAGGGCCTTGATTATGGTGAGGAATTCCTCACGAGGGAAATGAGACACTGAATGTTTAAGCAGAGAAGTGATACAACCATACTTGTGTTTTGGATAGAGTACCGTGGCAGCCCTGCAGAGGTGGATAAGAGGGCTAGGATTAGAAGTAGGGAAACCATTCAGGAGGTAAGAGATAAGAAAAGTCTGACCCAGAGTGATTCAGAGGGAAGGAGATGAGAGAACGAATTTCAAAAGGCATTTTGCGAAGAGAATTGCCCAAATTCGTTCCAGTATATTTTACCACTTCACATAAGCAAGAGTCACATAAGCAGTTCATGCTCAGGGGCCTGAGCACCTGACCATTAACTAAAGGACATCTTCCAGAAGGTTTCATTCAAGTGGTTGTAAGATACAAGCAGCTTCTTCCATGGAGTTGAGTGTAAACATCCTATTTGGAGTTACTGAGAAGGGTCTCCCACTGCGGCTCCTGTTGTGGCCCTGCCAGGTGGCCTGGTGGGAGACCCAAAAGAAGGACCACTGACCCAGTCATCTGGCGGCAGAGCCCTGGGCATCCACACCCTAGCTCCCCTTCCTGTAAAACATGAGTGCCAGGGCTTACTGGCAGCCTTAATTTGCGAGGGGGCCATATTTCTGCCACAAGCAGTCATTTCCCTTGGCCTACATCCCTGCCAGCCAAAGGATTCCTGTTCCCACTCAGTTGCGCCTGGTCACAGGGACTGCTCAACTACTCAGTCGGGCCCCCACCCTGCTCTGGGTTTGACCAGCCCCAGGCAATATCAGGGGAACTACCAGAACAGAGTAATGTAATCTTGGGCAAGTCATTTCTCTTGGCCTCAGTTTACTCATCTGTAAAACTGCAGAAATATTATGTGCTCTGCCTCTAACATATGTTCTTAGGAAGAACAAATAAGACAAAGTATATATAAGTGCGTTAAGAACTGTAATTCAGTATAAGGTGCCATTGTTTCTATTACCAACACACTCATGCTTCCTGCTTCTTGCTTTGCCTCCACCTTCTTTTAGCCAGCCCCCCTCTCTCTGTTCAACCAGGAAAGGTCATTTGGGGGCTGAGCTCTAGGTAAAAAAACACAGGACTGAAATTCATCAGTCTATGTGTCCATCCATCCATCATCCCTCCATTCACCCCTCTGTTCCACAAACATGTATTAAGCATATTTTATGCACCAGGCTTTGTGCCAGCTGCTGGGATTATCAGGCACACAGCTCCTGACCTCAAGAAACTCACAGATAAGCCACTCACCCAAAGTTTGATGACTGGCTACTACGTGCCAGCACATAAATGAGGAAAAAATGATGCAAAAATAATAACAATAATTATAAGATTGTGGAAAAATTAGAGAAAAACAGGAAGGAAAAGAAAATGAGAAAGAGAAATGGCAACTTTTTGGGTGTCAGTATCTCCTGTGTCTGAGTGTCTTCCCTCCCGGGTCTGAGTACGTGCCTGGAAGACAGAGGGGCTCAGTGAAGACTTCTGTATTTTTAAACAACGTTATAGAAGCCAACTCCCTAAATTCAAATAACAGCTCCCTCATTTACTGTGTAACCAAAGAAAAAAAAAAATCTGTTGCCATCGAGTTGATTTCGACTCAGGGTGACAGTCACATGTTGCAGGAGTAGAAATGTGCTCATTAGAGTTTTCAAGGCTGTGATCACTCAGAAGCAGATTGCCAGGCCTTCATTTTAGGCACCTCTGGATGGGTTCAAACTGCCAACTTTTTGGTTAGTAGTCAAGTGCTTAACCGTTCACGCCACCCAGGGACTCCTCTTTGTATAACCATGGGCAAATTATGTGACTTCTCTGCCTCAGTTTTCTCATCTACAAAATGGGTAGATAATGACTGTACCTTCTTTAAAGCGTTGTTATGAAGATTAAAATGAGTCAACACTTGTAAATTGCTTAGAACAGCGTCTGGCATCTCATAAGTATTCTATGAGTACTTTCCATTATTATTAATTATTTAGCAATCATGGAATGGAAGAGGTGATGCTTGTCTCTTGGGAAACAGGACGAACAATGCCACTCAAGTTCACATTAATTCATTTCAATTGTTCAAGCCTAGCAGAGGCTCCCGGTGAGGCTAGAGCCCCAGTGCAGGGGGCTGTTTCAGCCAGCCAGGCACCAGCAAGGGCTCTGCCTAGACATGATTGTCCGTGTCCATGTCAGAACTCCCTGATTGTCCATGGCCACATTCTATCTCATGCTATCTGCGGAACCAAATGCCCTCATTGCATCCGGATGATGCCTCCACGAGAGACTGGCAGAGGACAGCTCTCAAGGGGACTGTTCTACAGACAAGCAGATGGATGCAGTAGGTTACATACCATCCGTCCCATCCAGTTGCTCAGGCAAGTTGGATAATTTCTAAGATGTCAGGCAGGCAGATTCAAAGATACCAGGCCCCTCTACAGAGTTTCCAGGGGGCTGTAGATGAATGGACAGATGTCTCAAAGGTACAGGACAAAAGCCTCACATTGACTTAGGCCAGGGGAAAGTTTCTGCACTAGACTTGGCATCAAATTTGGTCTCTACCTCCTGCTAGCTATGGAGCCCTGGACAAGTTCCCTGACCTCTTAGCCTATGTAGTTGGAATGACAAAACCAGTCTACCAGGATTAAAGCCTATCTTAACATGAGGTCTGGCATGGGGTCGACATTCAGAACTGTGGCCAAAACGGAGCCTGCATTGGATCTGGCGTTAACATTGGCCCATGTCTGTTAACCCGCCTCTTCAAGACATGCAAGCCAGTACTATCTCTCTGACCAATACCTTTTCCATGTGCTTCCTGTCTTATCCCATGACAGCTGGGGGCCAGGCCTGGGGATGGATGATGTGCAGAGGGATAGGGGCAAGGGCATGTCCCTGGAGAATTCTCAATTAACAAGCAGCACACATGCCCAGCACACCCTGTGACACTGAGGGAATTCAAGACATTGGGCTTCCTGAGGAATCATCATGGTTAAAAAAAAAAAGAAAGAAAGAAAGAAAAACCAGCCAGGCCAATGAATGAAGGTGCCTCAGTTTGGGGCCTGGCACATACATACATGGAAGCTCCAGAAACCCAGCGGGCAACAGCAGCCAACTTCCTGAAACGTTATTTGGACAAGCTTGCAGCCTTCTATGATTTTATACTCAAGGCAAGAAATCTCTTTCTTCATACCCTCAAAGAATCCTTCAAAAGGCTCAGCTCCTTCCAGAGAAACTCTTGCTCTCAAAAGGCCTGGGAGACTTAAGTCATTTACCCCCTCAGAGCCTCAGTTTTCTCATCTGTGAATTGGAAACTACAGGACCTACCTCCTGGAGCTACTATGGGGAGTGAAGCAAATGATGTCAGAGTGTGTCCAGCACAGGGAAGGTCCTCAGCACGTGGTCCCCAATCCTCCATCTCACTTCCTGGTTTGGACTTGGGCAGATGATTCCACATGGTAGGCAGGCAATAAGGGTTTATCAGATGAAAAACTATTTTCATACAATGTTTATCAAACATTTCATAGAATGTATGTTCCCCAACTCTCCAGTCCCATGAGAGATGCTGTCAGCATTTTTCTCTTGCCAGTGATAATCTTTTTGATAAACTGCTTTCCCATGTTCTACACGGGGAGGAAGAGTAGGTTATGGCTGGTGAGGGGCAAAACCTAGTCATCAACTCAGGACTTTCTCTCTCCTGCTCTTTTTCTTCTTTCTTCCCTCATGTTTCCTCTCTCTCCTTCTTCTCCAGCACGTCATTAAATTCCACCTCTGTGCCAGCACAGGTGAGCATGGCTGGACAAATGCCCCCAAGGCACAGGACAAATGTTCCCCTGTGCTTGGGGCAAAGGGAAAGTTTCTGCTCTCGGGAGGAGGCTGGATGGATTCAACTTTGGGTTCTGCCTCCTGCCAGCTGGGGAACCTTGGGCAAGTTCCCACACCTCTTAGAGCCTCTGGGTCCTCGTCAGGGATGATAACACATTCCTGGAACTTGAATTGAGGTCTCACTTAAAAACTCATGGTTTTCTCACCATACTACCAGCAGTTGCCGTCAAGTCAGCTCCAACTCATAGAGACCACATGTGTGCCAGACTAGAACTGTGCTCCACAGGGTTTTCAGTGGCTGATTTTTCTGAAGTAGATCACCATGCCTGTCTTCCGAGACACCTCTGGATGGACTCAAACCTCCAACCTTTCAGTTAGCAGCCAAGGGCATTAGCCATGTGCACCATCTAGGGACTCCCTTCTCACTATGCTGGGCAGAAATTTAGAAAGCAATGCAAAACAAAACACCTCGCTTAAGTAAGTTCCTTAAGCAAACGTCATCACAGTTTCACCGTATGATATGGCTACGGTAGCCGAAGTGGACCCAATCAATGTAGAGAAAGACAACATTGTCAGCAGAGACCACCTGCCATTCCATAAGCTCCCCTGCCTCCAAGCAGATGCGTAACTGACTTATTGTACACATTCACTGCTCAACAACTGTAGTTACATAAGTCTGTCAAGTGTCACTGCATGAGCACACAACACAAAACCACAGCATGTCCTTTCTTTCACCCAGCCATGGGTGGGCCCAGAAATTCTTTGTCCCAGTTAAACAAGGGCTGTTCCCAAAAAGTGCCATCAGACTGGGCACTGGGCCTGACAGTCTCTAGAGAGTGGCTACATGGGTCTTCCTGCTACCAGGCTGACTGATGAGGGTCATCTGCCAGAGGAGACATTAGTGTTTGGGACTTTGGCTTCGCATTCTGACCCAAGGCAGGGAATCTGTGAAAATGAGAGTCAAGGTCAGGGAGGTGGGCAATGAAGGGAAGGGTCATAACTGAAATAAACAAGCACCTGATTCAACAGTGGAGCGGTTGTGAAGCCTGGCCGCACTACTCACTAGCTGTGTGACCTTGGGCAAGTTATTCAACTTTTCTGAGCCTCAGTTTGCCCGTTTGCAAAATGGTGTTGCGTAATTCTATTTTTTCAAGATTTTTTTGCTATGGGCATTATGGAACTAAGTTATGTGTAAAATGTCTGGCACAGAAAAGACATCAGAAGGGACATGAGTTGCCTTTTCCCTCAAATTTAATGCACCCCAATTCTTCATTTCATGAGCAGGGTGGTCAGTCCATGAAGGGCAGCCCTCTGTGGGTTATTCTCTATAGAAAGATCTCATCTTCCTCACCTCAGGGTGACTGAGAGACACCAGAAATGTGCCTTCACTGCTCCCTGACTTTGCTGTTGGCCTCTTGGATCAAAAGCCAGGAATTAAGTCAACTTTGATTTTTATATGGAACATGCCCAGAAGTGTTACAGCTAGAAAAGTAGAAAGCGGAACAATTAGACATGTAGGTGGGTGTAAGTCATTCATTATTTTGATATCATTTTTTCTCTCGGCATCCGTCCAAAAGCACTACTTCGTAGATTTTTTTAACATGCCACCAATTTTAAACTATTGTCCCTAAGGAGGAAAAAATTAATCAACTTTGGTTACCTTGAGGCTCCGTTCTGAACACCAAAAGAGTTACAAACATTTTGTGCTGGTCCTGAAGTGGGTGGCTCATACCCCTGTGTGCACTGGGGTTTTTAGATGTGAAACCTAGTGGCTAATGAGAAAACAGCTGCCCAAAACCAGGTAAAGAGGTAGAACTTCATCTGATTCGCCCACATTGGGTTGCTGATCGGAGTATGTTTTAATTTTTTTATTTCTAAATTGAACTATACATAGGAGATGAAAAGCTAGTTGTCAGGATAATTTTGACATTAATTTGTATTGTGTTCTCTGCGGTTCCCACCTCCACCTCCAATTCCTAGCAAGTAGCCAGATAGCTAAGTCTGAGGCTCCCGCCTGCCCTTTGCAAAACCCGAAATTCACTGGAGAAATTACACAGGTGGGTGGGTGGGTGGGTGGGGAGTCCAGGAGGATGCTGTAGAGAACACTAAGTGCCTTCGAAGGTTCTGAAGGAGGAAACGGAGACAAACCCCTGAGAAGGTAGATCCACAAGGAGGAGCGGCTGCACCTGCTGTGTGGCAGGGGAGCGGGATGGTGGGATGGCCTCACAGGGATGACTGCAAGGGGCACCCGGAATGACAGCACCCCTGGCAAACACAGTCTCAGACTGGCCAAAGATCCCCTGTGTACTGAACATGGCAGAGAAGCAGCAAAGCCACCAAGCAGCCCTGAAGGGAGCCAGGCTGGGCCAGGAGGCTCCACTGGATCCAGTGTGGACCATGAATGAGTGTGGACTTGGGGCTTTTCGTCTCTCAACACACTTCATGCTGCACTGGTTCCTAGGACTTCTATGAGACCCAGTGTATTGGTTTCTTAGTGCTGCCATAACAAGATATCACAAATTAGGTGGCTTATGAGAACAGAAATTCATTGCCTCACAGTTTTGGAGGCTAGAAGTCCAAATCAGGGTATCGGCCATGTCGATTCCTTCTGAGGGCTGGAAGAGAGAAATTGTTCTATGCCTCTCTCCAAGGTTCTGATACCAGCCGGTGAGCCTTGGTGCTCCTTGGCTTATAGACGCAACACTTCCACCTCTTCTCCCTGTGTCTATGTCTGTTCTCTTCTCCTCTTCTTCTAAGAACACCAGTCACACTGGATTAGGGTCCCCTGTACTTCAGCGTGACCTCATAGTCACCTAACTGATAACATCTTCAAACAGGGTCACATTCACATGTATCAGGGGTCAGGACTTAAACATATCGTTTTGGGAAACAATTCAACCCACAACACCTAGGATGGAGAACAGCAGGGAAGCAGAAGAGCCCCAATAATGACTGATGGATAAGAGCTTGGAATAAGGCTTAAATTGATGTTCAGAAAATTAAGAAAGATAATATTTCTCACACTCCTCGGTGTGGAGGCTAAAATTTCTATCTAAAGACTCTCCTTGCCATATAAGGCTTCCCTGACCTCTTTCTTTCCTGGATCCGTTAGTCCTCAATCACAAAAATCATTTCATTCAAGGCTTTGCAAAGTTATAAATCCTAGTTGTACCAGTTTTGAATTGTACCTAAAGAATTAAGATGTCAAACGTGATTGTGACGACGGAGTTCAGCTCCTGCCTTTCAATCAGGTGTGGCTGGAAGGACCTCAGAATCACTGGGAAGGTTTTCCAAAGCAGACCCATACATCGTGACCAGCCCGACAGCCCTGGTACACCAGGGTCTCTTGAGGTCAGGGAAGGTGGGAAAGCATGATGTATTGTTTTTTAACTTTTTTTGGAAATAATTTTAAACTTGCATAAAGTTGCAAATATAAAAATAATACTGAACACCCAAATACCCTTTACCTAGATTTATTTTTTTTATTTATTTACTGTTAACATTTTACCTCATTTGTTTTTCTCTCTCTCCCTCTCTCTCTTTCACTTTCTCCTTCTCCCTCCCTTCCCCCTCTTCATGTATTTGTTGTTGTTGCTAGCTGCCATAGAGATGACTCACAGAGACCCCACACACAACAGAAGGGAACACTGCCTGATCCTGCACCATCTCACGATCATTGGTATGCCCAAGTCCATTGTTGCGGCCACTGTTTTTTTTTTTTCCAATCTAGAGGGCTCATCTTCCAGCACTGAACTGGACAATATTCTGTTGCGATTCGTAGAGTTTTCGTTGGCTAATTTTTGGAAGTAGATCACCAGGCCTTTCTTCCTAGTCTATCTTAGTCTGGAAGCTCTGCTGAAACCTGTCCACCACCGGCGACTCTGCTGGTATTTGAAATACCAGTGTCATAACTTCCAGCATCAGAGCAACACGCAAACACGACAGTAAGACAAGCTGACTGACAAGTGGTGGTATATATGTAGATGCTGTTGCTGTTGTTGGTGGTGGCTACTGACTTAATTCCAACTCATGGTGGCCCCACACGTACACGGTAAAACTGCACTCCGTAAGTGCTGATATGTCATGGAGTTGATAACCAATGTCGTAAAATAGTATGTGTACTAACTGTTTAACGAGAAAATAGTTTGTTCTATAAGTCTTCCTCTAAAGTACAACTGAAAAAAAAAACAAAACTGGTTTTCAAGGCTATGAACTTTTGGAAGCAGATCACCAGGCCTTACTTCCAATGTGTCTCTGGGTAGGCCTAAACTGCTAACTTTTCAGTTAGTAGTCCAGCACTTAGCCATTTGCACCACCTAGGCACTCCTATAAAAAAAAAAAAAAAGTAGATAAACAGATATAAATTTATTTTCCTAAACCATTTAAGGTTAAGTTATAGACATCATGGCCCTTTACCCGTAAATAACTTAAGGGTGTGCTTCCTAAGAACAGGGATAACGCAGTAGAGTTATAAACTTCATAAATGTACACTAATAAGGACTTTTATCTAATCTACCATCCATATTTCAATTTTGTCAATTGATCTAATAATGTTCTTTACAGCATTTTCCCCTCCGAATCAGGATCCAGTCTAGGGTCAGGAATTGTACTTAACTGCCATGCCTTTTTAGCCTTGTTTCATCTGAAACATTTCCAGCAGCCTTTACTTTGTCTTTTATGACATCAACATTTTTAAAGAATACAGCCCTGGCCCCACTACACACTATTTTTTATAACAGAACATTCCTCATTTTGTGTGTGTCTGGTATTTCCCTGTGATTAGGCTGAAGTTTTGTTCTCTCAGCCACAACACTGCAGAAATGATGCTTCCTTCGTGGGGTCTCACATCTGGAGGCACACAATATCCATCTGTCCCTGATAAACAGTGCTCATTTTGATCACCTGATCAAGGTGCTGTCTGATTTCTCCTCTATAACTCTACTGTTTTATTTTCTCCCTCGCAATTAATAAGCAGTCTGGGGGAAGAAACTTGAGGACAAGGCAAATATCTTGTCTTCATCAAAATCCCACCTCCTACCCACTAGGAATCATCCATTGACGATTCCTGCCTGACCCGATCTTTAACATGAAGGTTACAAAATGATGGCCAGAAAAGCTTCCCAGGTCACTAGGATACCTCTACACCCTTAACAATTGAGACTCACTAGAATAGGAAAAAAAAAAAAAAACTTTTTTTTTTTGAGAACCCCTAAAACACTGTGACAGGTGTTGAAGATTTAATGTACAAACCACAGGGGTCATGAGAGATAATGTCACTAGTGTTTACTGAAAAAGGAATGGACACCAATATACCTACTATATTCAAGCCCTTTATATACATTATCTTAACGACCCTTCATGACCACCCTATGAGGCACACTGTCTTTTAAAGATCAACACACTGAGGCTCAAAAGGACTAGGTAACACACACAGAACCACACAGTTTATTAAGTGACTGTGCTAAGATTTTAACCTAGTTCCATCTGACTCCACAATCCATGCCTTTTAAACTCTGGTATTTTCGTGGCTACCTAATTATTCCCTCCAAAACAGACCCAAGTTTTTATGTCTACTCATCGCACTAAGTGTCCACTGGGGTGGGAGGCCTCATGCAGAAATAGCCCATGCCATCCAGAACTTTGGCTGGGTACAGCCCACTTGCAACACTCAAGGAATGGATGCCAAAGGCCACCCACCTTAATTCAAAGGGATCCACCAGATCCAGTGCCCACAAGACCCTATCTTTTTCTACCTGTCCTGAAGTTGACGAACCAGAATGTTTCATGCCCCGCATTCTCTAAGGCTATCACGGAGCCAGAAAACAACTACATGGCATGAACAAAAAAATTCTAATGAGAAGCCTTTCACACTTCTCTCTTCCTTTTCAAGTAGGATGTTCCAAAATGCCCAAACAGATGCTTTTTTTGTGCCTCCGGTTTCACACTACAATGTCCCCTATTGCTCTTTAATCCAAATTACATTTCCCTTTGGAATCTGGGATGGCTCTGCCAAGAAACAAGGGCAATAGTCCAATTTGTGAGGAAGCTCACTCAAAGAGTTCAGAGTAAAGGCAACCTATAAAGTTTAAAAGAGTAGTAATGGGTTTAACTATAGAACAGAACACTCCTCTGACACACCGGGTTGCTCTGAGAAGGAGTAGACTCAACAACAACTGGTGGTGGTAGTGCAATGGGTTTAAGCAGTTGACAAAAGAGGAAGGGTGGACCTCTCCAGAGAGCACAAGATTAGCAAAGGAGAAGGGAATTTATCTCATCAGTGCCTTGCGCAGTCTCTCAATACCTTTAGCCCAGATAACTACATTCTACTAACACTTAAAGAGCAACTATAGGCAAGGAGCACTCACTCCCACTCAGTTCATGAAGTCTGATGAAGCCGGCCCTACCCTTCAGCTCCAGAGGTGGTCACCTGACTTGAGCCTGGCCAATCAGTGCATCCAGCTGTCCCCCGGCCATAGCAACTGGTTCAGGGATGGACGGGTACATGATTTAATCCAGGACAACAAGACTCGATTATAAAACTTTATGTTGGAATTACAGGGAAGGGAAAGAAGCTCTTATCTTTTGTTTTAATGATAATGTAACCAGAAGCCACCACACAAACAGGGTTTGTCTGAGAGTGAAGCCAACATTAAGTTGAGCCAAGAAAGGATAGGTAGGTAGGTGGGTAGGTGGATAGGTGGATAGGTGGGTAGGTGGATAGGTGGATAGATGATGATAGATAGATAGATAGAGAGAGAGAGAGAGAGAGAGAGAGATGATAGACAGACAGACAAACAGACAGATAGATAGATAAAGAAGGAGAAAGAACAAACTTGAGGACATAATTTGAGCTACTGAATTCAACTATGCCTAAAGCTAGGCTACCCTTGGATACTTTCTGTTTTGTGAGTCAATAAGTTAGGTTTTTCACTGAAGTCCATTGAGTTAGGTCTTGGTCACTTGCAACCAAAACAACCCTGACTAACAGAGATACAAATCCAAAACCACTGCCATCAAGTCGATTCCGAATCATAGCGATCCTGTAGGACAGAGTAGAACTGCCCCATAGGGTTTCCAAGGAGCAGCTGGTGGATTTGAACTGCCAACCTTTTAGTCCTTTGAAGAGCAGCCGAGGTCTTAACCCCTGTGCAACCAGAGCTCCAAATAACTTCAAAATGTGTCAGAATGTTAGCTGTCAGAAATGAGGAAGAGATGATTTTATGTGTGTTCCCAGAAGAAAGATATAACTCCCTAAAGGAGAAGCAGAGACGGTTACATGAAGAAGCGGTATCTGAGCAAGTTTCTAATAGATATGTATGAACATCTGGGAGACCACCACTCCAAAGGGAGGGGCCGCAAGGGGGCTAGAGGGAAGGGGGCGCATACCAGGCAAAGAAAACAATGTAATCAAAGGCATGCAGTAATTTAAAGCAAATCCCAGACAGCATTTTACTAATAAAAACCTTAGTATTTATCTCTTATATATGTAAAGACTTTTTTAACACATCCACAAGGCCATTATTACACCGAACACAAGAAACAGTAATTCTTTAATATCTAATACATACTTTGTATTCAATTTTTCAAATGTCTCTAAAGTGTCTTTTTACATTTGTTTTGTTCAAATAAAAATCCAAGCCAGGCACCAGAGGGTTTGAGCAGTCGAATTTATATTTTTGAAAGATCACTCAAAAATTTTACAAAAGACAAATCTGTCAAAAATAGACAAGTTTTCGGCCAGGGTCTTGGTGAGAAGCGCAAACAAGGAGGTGGCTGTAGAAGTGGAGAGGAGAGATGGGTTTCAAAAATATGTAAGAGAAAAAATCTCCAGGGGAGGAATGGAGAATGATGACCAACTTTCTGATTAAGGCGAACAGGAGGGTAAGGAGGTAGTACCATTAGCAGAAGACAAATTTGGTAAAGGACAAATTTAAGCAATAGCGTTTGAGTGCCTGTAATATGCTAGGCACTGTTCCCTGCACTGGAACACACTTGAGAACAGACAAAACTCTTGTCTTTTGAGAGCTTACATTCTAATTGAGGGGTAAGGAAGAGGAGAAAGCAATAAAATACAAGTTCAGCAATTAAAAAAAACAATTCAGATGTGCTGTGAAGAAATTCCACCACTCATTGTACTGAGATAGCTTGCATGTTTCTGTGATGCTTGAAGCTATCCCACAGGTATTTCAAATACCAGCAGGCTCACCCATGGTGGATAGATTTCAGCAGAGCTTCCAGACTAAGACAGACTAGGAAGAAAGGCATCACAATCTACTTCTGAAAATTAACCAATGAAATCCTTATAGATCACAACAGAACATTGCTCAGTTTGCATGCTTTGGACACATTATCAGGAGGGATCAATCACTGGAGGAGGACATCATGTTTGGTGAGACTCTTGGTGAAATGGACTGGCAAGGTGGCCACAGCAACAGACTTGAACATGCCAGTGATCATGAGGATGTCGCAGGACTGGACAACGTTTCATTCTGTTGTACATAAGGTTGCCACGAGTGGAAGTCCACTGACTGCAGCTATCTGTCTATTCATAAAGGAATTAAAATCTGTGAGTTACTAGATAAAGGTTGGGGCCAGGGGTACCGGGGGGACTTGAGACAGAACAATCAGAAAGACCTATCTGAGAAGATGGCATTTGAGGGGAGACCTGAATGGTGAGATGGAGCTGGTTGTGAGGAGGAACATTAAAGGTAGAAAGCACTACAAGTGCAAAGACACTGAGGTGGGAATAAGTAAAAAAAAAAAAAAAAGTATGTTCACCTCAATCCTTGGATAAGCAGATTCCAAAATGAGATTAAATGTGTAAGGATTTCACTAGGATATATGTCTGTGAGAAAAAGTGGAGACAGAGTTGGAGACACTGGGAGGGCAGTCAGACCAAAATGCAAGGGTCTGACCCCAAGTGAAGGGAAGAGGAAGAGAAGATTGGGTGGAAACACCCTAGACCACCAAATAGTCTAAGGAAGGTCTGTCAAGGCCACCCTGGAGCCAAAGCCAGCAGTCAGAGGAGTCCCTGGTGGCCCAGGAACAGGCTGCCTCGGCCCCCCGCCACCGGCCACTGGCTAGGAGAAGCCCTGGGAGGCGCGGCCCCATGCAGAGCCGACCTTCAGAGCCAGCAGCTGGGGGCCTTGGTCAATTATGTTCCCTGCAGGTAGAAATTTGTGAGAGCATTCTCACTCAAGTATCATGAGCAAGGCTGGGCCTGGTGGAGGCAGGTCAGAGAGGGATACAAAGGCCTGATCATAGGCTGTGGTTAGAGGATTTTACTCTAAGGCAGAAAAGGGACTAAAGGTGAGTTCTGTTTGGGACACACAGAGCCTGAGGCATCTAACGGACACTGGGGTAGAGATGTCCAGTGGGCTATGGGATGCATGGCTCTGAAGTTAGAGAGAGACCTCTGGGATGGGGAGAGATCTCTGGGACTCCCTGGCACACAGGTGGCAGCAAATACCTTGGAGTGAAAAGAGAGGGTAAGACAAGGTCCAACCTGGGGACCACATCCATGTAAGGAATAGATGGAGGAAGAGGAGTCAGGTAGAAGCGGGGTGAGGCGGGGGAGCAGAGATCCAGCAAGCACTGGAGGCAGGGAAGGCTTCTGGGAAAAGGTAGAATTAAGCTGTCCTTCTCTCCTCACTAGAGACGCTGGGTGGTGCAAACAGTTAACGTGCTCAGAAAGAAGGGGCTCTACATTTATTTACTGCCACCTTGCCTTGTTCCAAAAGAGGTTTAAGGCAGCAGGTGCACAATAAATATTTGTTGACTGCATAAATATAAAACAGAGGCTTGATCTCCCACAGAGAGCCTCAAAGAGAAAATGAGGAAAACTTGCCTACAGTGAAATTCATTGGGTTGTTTTTAAAATCAATGATTTGAGTTCCAGCCTTCCACTGGGGCGGGGGGGCGGGGGGACGGACAAATAAAACGAGTTCATTTAAAATGCAGTTAAAAAAAAATAGGTAACACGTCAAGGGACATGCAGATTCTCACTAACAGTATCAAACTAGACATTCTCTACCCATACTCCTCCCCTCCCCCAGCCCTCACGCACATACCTTTGAAAGGATTTCTAAATGAGGGGGCAAGAGAGATCACAGGGCCGGATAGCAAACCTGAAGATAAATTTCTTAGTTATTCTTGGAAAGAACCTCTCAGCATCTCGTGAATTCTTTCTTATGAGATGTAAAAAGAGATAGTGGATTATAAAACATGAGTCTTCTGAACTTGCTGAATTCATGTTGTCATGACAGCTGTAACAGTAGTAATGTATACCCGAAAAAGAAAAAAAAGAACTCATTGCCATCAAGTTGACTCCAGTTGATGGCCACTTGATTTGATTTGTGCAGAGTAGAACTGCACTCCACAGAGTTTTCAAGGCTGTAATTTTTGGGGAGCAGGCCTTTCTTCCGAGGTGCCTCTGGGTGGGTTCGAACTGCCAACCATTCAGTTAGTAGCCCAGCACTTAACCAACTGTGCCAGCTAGCGATTCCCATAGCGTACACAGACCTCCTTAAAGATACCTTAAAGATGTCCACCACAGTGGTGTTCATAATCGTAAAACACTGGAAGCAAACTAAGTGTTCAACGATGGAGGCAATGTGACATAAATCCCCTAGGGATGGTATTAAATTGCAGATCTGACTCAGCAGGTCTGGGATGGGGTCTGAGGTTGTACATTTCTAACAAGTTCCCAGGTGAGGGCAAAGATGCTGGCCCACGGACCACACTTGGAGTAGCAAGGCCTTGGTTAAACTATAATAGATTAATACAATGTGCACCTGTTAAAAAATGAGGATGTAAATCTATACATATTTGTATGGGAGGGAGTTTAGGATGTATTGTTAAGTGATAAAAGCAGGGTATCCAGTTAAAAATAAAAAGCAGAGCACAAAATAGTATGTATAATACCATTTTACATGCAAATGTTTGCTTATAAAAAATCTGAAATAATATACTACAAAATTTAACAGTAGTTATCTCCAAGTGGTGGAATTGAAAGTGATTTTAATTTGTTTTTCCTTTAGGACAACTGCATTTTCTAATTTTTTTTTTTTTTTTACAATAATCAAGTAACATTTGGGAATGAAAGAAAAGAAGCCGGCAACAGGTTACAAGGCCTTAGAAATGCTCTCTCTCTGGGGTATTAGGCAAGAATACATATACAGGCAAAGACAAGAACAGAAAGAGATGAAAGACTTCTCAAAAAAATCAAGCTAATTTCAAATGTGACCACTCCACCCATCAGAGTGGATGCCCCAAAAACCTTCATAAAAGGAGATTTTTCTCCAACGACTTGCTGTGAAGAAAGGACTTTGTGCATGACAATTTGTAACTCTACACGTAAGGGGCTGGTTAGGAACAGTGAACAAGATACTGCCTGGCCTAGAGATCTGAAATGCCCCAACACCTCAGTGTCCTCCTCAACAATATTATGGTACCTGGGACACACAGAGTAGAGAGGGCATAGGAGTGGAATAGATTAGATCCAGATTCAAATTCCAGCTCTGTCATTGTCAGAAGTCCCTTAACCTCTCTGAGCCTTAGTTTCCTCAAATGCAAAACACACGTGCAAATAGGGCTCTGCCAATGATTAAGTGAGATGACCTCTGAACAGTCATTGCCTGCCATGTGGACAATCTAGCCAATCCGTCAGGGGAAGAACCAGGGAAAGGACTGTTTTCTTAAGTCAGTACACATTGTTGTGCTAAACTGAGTACCCGTTTTTTCCTTTGAGTGATTTTGTGCAAGGACAGAATGCTATGATATTCTAGAAGTAACAGATAGTAAAAGATAACAGTAAGAGGAGAAAAAGTTTAAAAATAAGAATATTTTCTCTAGGAGCACGTTTCTGAAGCAGGAATGATTCTGTGAAGTGGGTAGTTTTCATCAGAATGGAATTCATTACAGTGAGGAAGATACAGTATCAGAGTCCTTAGTTGAAATTGAATAAATTACTTGTGTAAACTTAGAAAATAAAGTCCCACAAGACCTTACTGACTAATAGACAAAAGAGAAAGAAGCCAGAACACCTGTGGCCAGCTTGGCACAAGCACCATCCCTCACTGCCTTGACAAAAGGGCCCACACCTTACGATAATTATAAATGGGGAGAAAGCTTTCAAATGAAATGAATAGTCAGAGGTGCAGTCTCCTGAGAGCTACACCTTGGGTGAAGGTCTGGAGAGGCATCTGGGAGGACTTTTACTCCAAATAAAGAATGAAGTCATGCAGTGATGTATATACGGAGTTAAACTGGGCCTTCTTCCTGGAGAACTTCTTGGACCTTGTAGACTGTTCATTTTCCACTGGTTTAATTGTAACAAGTAAAAATAAATCGCCCATTTCACCGGCTCTTCCCAGAAGCATCTCAGCCTGCATGGGACCTTGCCTGAGAAATGAAGATGCTATTAACTTAGGCAAGTAGACTGGGAACCGTAGCAACTGTAGCACCCTGAAACTTAAATAGCTCTCCCTGCCCCTTTTAATCAGCTAGTACGATGGAGACTGACCAAAGGGTGAAAGGGCACTAGGGGCAGCAGTAAACGAGGCACAGTGAGCAGGGTGAGGGCCAAACTCAGTGGGAGCCCTCCCAGCTCTACTGAATTTCCTCTGTGGTTTCTTGCATTTGTTTGTTGTTGTTGATGTTGTTAGGCACTGTCAAGTCAGTTCCGACCCATAGTGACCCTGTGTACAACAGAATGAAACACTGTCCAATCCTGCGCCATCTTCACATTCCTGGTTATGCTTGAGCCCACTGTTGCAGCCACTGTGTCAATCCATCTTGTTGAAGTTCTTCCTTTTTTCACTGTCCTCTGCTCTACTAAGCACGATGTCCTTCTCCATGGACTGGTCCCTCCTGATAACACGTCCAAAGTATGTGAGATGAAATCTCACCATCCTTGTTTCCAAGGAGCGTTCTGGCTGTACTTCTTCCAAGATAGTATTCACTTCAGAACTAAATCAGGCAGAACAGATGAGTGTGTTAATGGTCTGAGGGGAAGAAGATCCATGATGACCGGAAGAAAGTTTGAATCATACCTTTAAGGACTTACAATTGGATTCTGGGGGCACTGCACATAAGATTGTGTCTATAGCATAGCATGAAGCTGATTGACTCAATAACAAAATCAGTTACTGTGACATCATAATTGTGGTGGCAGCCCAGTCCAAACAAATCAAATGCAAGTGTCCGCAATCCAAAAATACTGATTGCTAGTGTCCCAACAATATGGGAATACTGTTGAGTTCCTGAAGAAAATAACCTGTTTATAATATGGATTTTTGCTGCTGCCACTCCCCCAGAGATCTCAACGCATAAGTGAGCACCATTCTTGTTACAGAACAGGAAAATCAAGACAGGAAGGCTTAAAGTTAAATCTGAAGAGAGTTTTACTACTAGGAAGTCTTAGAAACATCTAGTGCAATGACTCCAACATTTTTAGCAAGTGTTATTATGTTGTTAGGTGCCTTCAAGTCAGTGTCAACTCACAGTGGCCCTATGTACAACAGAACGAAACACTGCCCAATCCTGCCTCATCCTCACAATCATCAGTATGTTTGAGCCCAATGCTGCAGCTACTGTGTCAATCCGTCTCATTGAGGGTCTTCCTCTTTTGCACTGACTCTCTACTTTACCAAGCATGTTGTCCTTCTCCACGGACTGGTCCCTCCTGATAACATGTCCAAAGTACATGAGACAAAGTCTTGCCATCCTCACTTTTAAGGAGCACTCTGGCTGTCCTTCCTCCAAGACAGATTTATTCCTTCTTCTGACAGTCCATTTTACATTCAGTATTCTTCACCAATGCCATAATTCAAAGGCATCAATTCTTCTTTGGTCTTCCTTATTCATTGATCAGCTTTTGCATGCATATGAGGTGGCTGAACGATTGAATGATGAGGCGACCATGGCTTGGGTCAAGCACACCTTAGTCCTCAAAGTGATGATCTTTACTTTTTAACACTTTAAAGAACCCTTTTGCAGAAGATTTGCCCAACGCAATACATTGTTTGATTTCTTGACTGCTGCTTCCATGGGCATTGATTGTACATTCAAGTAAAATGAAATCCTCGACAACTTCAATATTTTCTGTTTATCATGATGTTGCTTATAGGTCCAGTTGTGAGGATTTTTGTTTTCTTTATGTTCAGGTGTAATCCACACTGAAGACTGTAGTCCTTGGTCTTGAAGCTAAAAGTGCTTCAAGTCCTCTGCACTTTTAGCAAGGAAGGTTGTGTCATCTGCAAATCACGGGTTGTTAACGATGCCGCATTCTTCTTCATATAGTCCATCCAGCTTCTTGGGTTATTTGCTCAGCATACAGACTGAGTAAGTATGGTGAAAGGATACAACCCTGAACCACACTTCCTGATTTTAAACTGCACAGTATCCCCTTGTTCTGTTTAAATGACTGCCTTTTGGTCTATGTACAGATTCCACAAGAGCACAATTAAGTGTTCTGGAATTCCCATTCTTCACAATGTTATCCATAACTTGTTATAACCCACACAGTTGAATGTCTGCATAGTCAATAAAACACAGGTGAACATCTTTCTGGTACTCTCTGCTTTCAGCCAAGATCCATCTGACATCACCAATGATATCCCTCATTCCACATCCTCTTCTGAATCCAACTTGAATTTCTGGCAGTGCCCTGTTGATGGACTGCTGCAACTGCTTTTGGATGATCTTTAGCAAAATTCTACTTGCACGTAATAGTAATACTGCTCAATAACTTCCACATTCGGTTGGATCAGCTTTTTTTGGAATGGGCACAAAAAAGGATCTCTTCCAATCAGTTGGCCAGGTAGGTGTCTTCCAAATATCTTGGCATAGACGAATGAGCACCTCTGGCACTACATTCCTTTGTTCAAACATCTCTATTGGTACCCTGTCAATTCCTGCAGCTTTGTTTTTCACCAATGCCTCCAGTGCACCTCGGACTTCTTTCTTCAATACCATCGGTTCTTGATTATAGGTTACCTCCTAAAATGGTTCAATGTCAACCAATTCTTTTTGGTACAGCGACTCTGTGTAGCTCTTCCATCTTCTTGTGATGCTTCCTGCATCATTCGATATTTTGCACATAGAATCCTTCAATATTTTAACTAGAGGCTTGAATTTTTTCTTCAGTTCTTCCAATTTTTTTTTTTTTAGAAGTAGATTGCCAGGTCCTTCTTCTTAGTCTGTGTTAGTCTGGATGCTCTTCTGAAACCTGTCCACTAAGGGTGATCCTGCTGGTATTTAAAATACCAGTTACACAGCTTCCAGAATCGCAGCAACATGCAAGCCACCACAGTAGGACAAACTGACAGGCAAGTGATGAATTTTTAGCAGTAGAACCTTTTATTCAAATGAAATTTTACGCAGAACCCCAAAGTGGATATAATAGTATTTCATGAGCACAATTAGCATAATTTATTTTAAAAGTAAAAGCATTTTATATTTATTATAAGGTAGGTTAGTGAGATCAATGTGGCTGTGCTGTGGGATGTGAAAATTTCAGATCAGGGGTAAGGATGACTGATGTGCGTTATATCAGCTTCAGCATCCAATGTTATGTTCTCATTTAAAAAAAAAAAAAAAAACCACTGTCATAGAGTCAATTCAGACTCATGGTGACCCCATGTGTTATGGAGTAGAACTGAGCTCCATAGAGTTTTCTTGCCTATAATCTTTATAGAAGCAGATCGCCAGGCCTTTCTTCCTTAGCACCACTGGGTGGGTCTCAATCTCCAACCTTTTGCTTAGTAGTCAAGCACAAACTGTTTGTGCCACTCAGTGACCTATATTTTGATTAAAAAAAAAAAACAAAACAAAACATTGCTCTTGAGTCGATTCCGACTCATAGCGATCCTATAGGACAGAGTAGAACTCCTTCATAGTGTTTCCAAGGAGCAACTGGTAGATTCAGGCTGCTGACCAGTTACTCAATGGACCACCAGAATGCCATATTTTGATCTCACAACATAAAAAAATCTGATTGGCACCTATAAATAGAGCAAGCTGCATGAGTTTTGCTACTCACCCTGCAATCTCAGGATATTTTTCAGATAAACTGAAATGATCCTGTTGAGACGATTCTGAATCATAGCAACCCTATAGGACAGAGGAGAACTGACCCATAGGGTTTCTAAGGCTTTAATCTTTGTGGAAGCAGACCGCCACATCCTTCTCCCATGGAGTGGCTGGTGGGTTCAAACTGCCAATCTTTCAGTTAGCAGTCAAGCAGTTTAGTTGCTGCGCCACCAGGGCTCAAATTGATGTTTGAATCAAACATCTGCCCAATCCCTAAAGCACCTCTACAAGGCTCTAGGATTCTGCAGAACAGCTTAAAAACTACTGATTTAATTAAATGCTTTCATTTTTATAAAGAACTTAGGCTTGGATTAGGGAAATTATTGCTCAAAGTAACATAATTAGAGGTGCATATCTAGGACAAAAACCCAGAACTTTTTACTCTAAGACCAAGATGCTTCCACTAAACATGCCTCATTTCTAAGAAAAGTTGTTCCCCTTCTTATGTACATGGTACCATTCCTACTGCTAGCAGGGAAGCCAAATTCATGTATTTCATCAGATAGGACCTCAAATACCTTGACCTGTATTTCCAAGTTTAAAAAGAGAAAAACTTCTGGATAAAAGCTTCTCTACAGAATGTCAAGCCTAGCACCCATGGACGTCAGTGGACCCAGAGCCCAGAGGGTTCACACAAACTCCAGTAGGCACATAATCTAAACACAGTCATCCATACTGGTGGCCTCTCTCTCTGTGGCCTATACTTTGTACTTCCTCAGTGAATCCTGCTGAACAAAAAGTGAGAAGTCAGTGAACCTGAAAACACATTTCATGGTAAGAGCTTAGCATCAAACAAAGAAATACCAGCAGCAGATAGCAGCTCAAGTTGGCCTGACTACAGCCAACTCAACGAAATTTTCCAACCCCTCTTTCTGTATCCCAGCCTCTAGCCTAAGACTTCCCCAACCTGTAAGTTAACAGGTGTGTTGGAGGAAAGAAAAACAAAACAAAACCAAAAAAAACCTTCAATCCTTCCTGGGTTGCCCCTGCAAACAGCTCCTGGAAATGGACTGTGGTCCTGGGAGGGCAATGATATTAAAAGAGCTTGTAGAGATGGAGCCAAGATGGCCAACGAGGCAGAAGCTTCTGCTGAACCCTCTTGCAACAAAGACTCAAAAAAACAAGTGAATCAATTACATATATGACAATCTACGAACCCTGACCATCAAACACAGAACAAAGGAATCAACCTGAGTGACAGGGGAGCGAGAGACCGTGCAGAAGGAGCGACGAATTACCGAGCCTGCTCAGTGCCTCAGCTCCGATTCCTTGGTGCCGTTCTTTGGCGTGAATGCGGTGGGGCTGATGGTAGTTTCCTGAGACACGGCAAGCACGGGACACAGCCCTAACCCCCTAGGGCAATCTCGGCAGGGGACCCAGCCAGTGCACACAGACTACACATGCCTCTGGAATCTGAGATAAAACAGCACTCTCAACACAAAATAAGTGATTTTGTCTATTCTACCATGCAGATCTAATAGCTCCTTCTGAAAGTACTCTCTCCTATCTATCTGATTCCTCCCCTCCCTGCCCTAGATGGCTTCATTAACATTTGAATTCCCTGGGCCTGAGATAGAAGTGCCCTGCTTTTTCTGAACCATTCTCCTGGCCTGGGAAAAAGAAACAAATTAACAAACAGAGGAAAAATACTTTCACAACTCCCCTAAACTGGAAGATCAGAGCAGAAGTGGCTCCGATCCAGGCATAAGCGATCCACAGACTTTGGCTTTCACCCCTCCATGGAACCAGGTGGCTATTATAATGCAAAGGTAAATCCGTTAGAGGTAAGTCTGTAATTGTTTCAGCTGTGCAGTGGAGAGGCAGGTTTTGGAGGTCTGATACCGCTCTACCTATTAAACAGAGCCCTCACCTACCCACAGCAGAGATCCACGCCATCTAGCCACCAGCAAAAGGGGTCTGAGGACAGCGGTGCCTCAGTTTTTACAGGTATAAGCATTAGGTGCCTAAGGTACAGCTGCAGAGCCCACCCACCAGAGCGCTCCAGAGAACACAGACACTCTTTCTTCATTGACACTTGGGGGAAGGCTGTCAGCACCCTGCCCCCGCTCAGAGTGTGACCCCCTGCCGCTACCAGAAACCAGTCCATACAACCATTACCACTACTCTAAGACAGAGGTGAGAGCGTACACCACACACTAGGTCACTGACTATCAGGACACATGAGCTGATTCTATTCAAGAAGAGTGAATGGACTTATAGGCTTATATACCTGGTAACAGCTCTAACCATCTGGTAACAGGACATTGGAGTTTCAAAGGCTCCAATAATCAAGTTAGCACACTCTAGTAACCCATCTGTGTATATTGAAACATAATAGGACACAGTGAGCAAACATAAAATAAATTATTAAATAACTTATAGATGGCTCAGAGACAGTAGTCGATATCAAATCCCATAAAGAAGCAGACCATGATTGCTTCTACAAACTCCCAAAACAGAGAATCAAGGTCTCTCCCACATGAAGATGTATTCCTGGAATTGCCAGATGTAGAATACAAAAGATTAATATACAGAACACTTCAAGACATCAGGGACAACATCAAGAACTAAATCAGGCAATGCACAGAAAAAGCCAAGGAACACACAGATAAAGCAGTTGAAAAAATTAAAAAGATTATTCAAGAACATAATGAAAAATTTAATAAGCTGCAAGAATCCATAGAGAGACAGCATTCAGAAATTCAAAAGATTAACAATGAAATTACAGAATTAGACAACTCAATAGGAAGTCAGAGGAGCAGAACTGAGGAATTGTAATGCAGAATCCAGGAGATGGAGGATAAGGCACTTGGCACCAATACATTTGAAGAAAAATCAGATAAAAGAATTAAAAAAAATGAAAAAACCCTAAGAATCATGTGGGACTCTATCAAGAAGAATAAATGTGTGTGATTGGAATTCCAGAACAGGGAGGGATAACAGAAAATACAGAGAGAATTATTGAAGACTTGTTGGCAGCAAATGTCCCTGACATCGTGAAAGATGAAAGGATATCTATCCAAGATGCTCATTGAACCCCATACAAGGTAGATCCCAAAAGAAAGTCACCAAGACATATTATCATCAAACTTGCCAAAACCAAAGATAAAATTTTAAGAGCACCCAGGGATAAACAAAAAGTCGCCTACAAAGGAGAATCAATAAGAGTAAGTTCGGACTACTCGGCAGAAACTATGTAGGCAAGAAGTCAATAGGATGACATATATAGAGCACTGAAGGAGAAAAATTGACAGCCAAGAATCATATACCCACCAAAACTCTCTCAAAAATGAAGGCAAAATTAAGTCATTTACACATAAACACAAGCTTAAAGAATCTGCAAAAACCAAACAAAAGCTACAAGGATTACTAAAGGAAATTCTTCGTTGAGAAAATCAGTAATATCAGATATCAACACAACACAAGGACACAAAACAGACCATCCTGCTATCAACTCAGATAGGGAAATCACAAAATAAGATTTAAAAAAAAAAAAACGCTCAAAACAGGGAATCACTGATATCATTACATACAAGACAACAATAATCAATAAAGAGGAACTAAACACAGGAGGCATAGATCTTCCATATGGAGAGGAAATCAAGGCGATATAGGGAGATACAAGTTAGGTTTATACTTAGAAAAATAGCGGTAAATACTAAGGTAACCACAAAGAAGACTAAAAATCCCATACTTCAAAATAAAAACCAAGATAAATATAAAGACTCAGCAAAAACAAACTCAACTACAATGAAAGAGGAACACACAATTTACAAAGAACACATTCTCAGCACAAAAAAACTAAGTGAAAAAAATGAAATTATCAACAACACACAAAAAAAGGCATCAAAATGACAGCACTAAAATCATACCTATCCATAATTACGCTGAATGTAAATGGTCTGAATGCACCAATAAGGAGACAGAGAGTTGCAGATTGGATAAAAAAACATATTCCAGCTATATGCTGCCTACAAGAGACGCACGTTAGACATAGAGACACAAACAAACTAAAACTCAAAGGATGGAAAAAAATACATCAAGCAAACAACAATGAAAAACAAGCAAGCATGGCAATATTAATTTCTGACAAAATAGACTTTAAAGTTAAATCCACCACAGAGGATGAGGAAGGACACAATAAAATGATTAAAGGGACAATATACAAGAAGGATATAACCATATTGAAAATTCATGCACCCCATGACAGGGCTGCAAGATACATAAAACAAACTCTAACAGCATTGAAAAGTGAGATAGACAGCTCCACAATTATAGTAGGAGACTTCAACACACCCCTCTCAGTGAAGGACAGGACATCCACTAAGAAGCTCAATAAAGACACGGAAGATCTAAATGCCACAATCAACCAACTTGACTTCATAGACATATACAGAACACTCCACCCAACAGCTGCAAAGTTTACTTTCTTTTCTAGTGCACATGGAACATTCTCTAGAACAGACCACAGATTCAGTCATAAAGCAAGCCTTAGCAGAATCCAAAACATCGAAATATTACAAAGCATCTTCTCAGACCCTAAGGCCATAAAAGTAGAAACCAATGACAGAAAAACCAGGGAAAAGAAATCAAATACTTGGAAACTGAACAATGCCCTGCTCAAAAAAGACTGGGTTATAGAAGACATTAAGGAAAGAATAAAGAAATTCACAGAATCCAATGAGAACGAAAACACTTCCTATTAGAACCTTTGGGACACAGTGAAAGCAGGGCTCAGAGATCAATTTATATCAATAAATGCATACATACAAAAAGAAGAAAGGATCAAAAACAAAGAACTGTCCCTACAACTTGAAGAAATACAGAGCAACAAAAGAAACCCTTAGGCACCAGAAGAAAACAAATAATAAAAATTAGAGCAGAATTAAATGAATTAGAGAACAGAAAAACAATTGAAAGAGTTAACAAGACCAAAAGCTGGTTCTCTGAAAAACTTAGCAAGATTAATAAACCATTGGCCAGACTGACAAAAAAAAAAAAAAAAAGAGGAAAGGAAATAACCTGAATAAGAAATGAGATGGGCAATATCACAACAGACCCAACTGAAATTAAAAGAATAATATCAAATTACTACAAAAAAATTGTACTCTAACAAATTTGAAAATCTAGATGAAATGGATAAATTCCTAGAAGCACACTACCTACCTAAACTAACACAAACACATGTAGAACAACTAAATAGGCCCACAACAAAAACAGAGATTGAAAAGGTAATCAAAAAACTCTCAACGAAAAAAAAGCCCTGGCACTGACAGCTTCACTGCAGAATTCTACCAAACTTTCAGAGAAGAGTTAACATCACTACTACTAAAGGTCTTTCAGAGCATAGAAAAGGACGGAATACTCCCTAACTCATTCTATGAAGTCAGCATATCCCTGACACTAAACCCAGGTAAAGACACCACAAAAAAAAGAAAATTACAGACCTATATCCCTCATGAACGTAGATGCAAAAATCCTCAACAAAACTCTAGCCAATAGAATTCAACAACATATCAAAAAAATAATTCACCATGACCAAGTGGGATTCATACCAAGTATGCAGGGATGGTTCAACATTAGAAAAACGATTAATGTAATCCAGCATATAAATAAAACAAAAGACAAGAACCACATTATTTTATCAATTGATGCAGAAAAGGCATTTGACAAAGTTCAACACCCACCCATTCATGATAAAAACTCTCAGCAAAATAGGCATAGAAGGAAAATTCCTCAACATAATAAAGGGCGTTTATACAAAGCCAATAGCCAACATCATCCTAAATGGAGAGATTCTGAAAGCATTTCCCTTGAGAATGGGAACCAGACAAGAATGCCCCGTATCACCACTCTTATTCAGCATTGTGCTGGGGTCCTAGCCAGAGCAATTAGGCTAGATAAAGAAATACAGGGCATCCAGGTTGGTAAGGCAGAAGTAAAATTATCTCTATTTGCCGATGACATGATCTTATCCACAGAAAGCCCTAAGGAATGCTCAAGAAAACTACTGACACTAATACAAGAGTTCAGCAGAGTATCAGGATACAAGATAAACATACAAAAATCAGTTGGATTCCTCTACACCAACAAAAAGAACATTGAAGAGGAAATCACCAAATCAATATCATTTAGAGTAGCCCCCAATAAGATAAAACAACTAGGAATAAATCTTACCAGAGACATAAAAGACCTATACAAAGAAAACTACAAGACACTACTGCAAGAAACCAAGAGACCTACATAAGTGGAAAAACATACCTTGCTCGTGGATAGGAAGGCTTAACATTGTAACATTGTCTATTCTACCAAAAGCCATCTATGGATACAATGCAATTCTGATCCAAATTCCAACAACACTTTTTAATAAGATGGAGAAACAAATCACCAACTTCATATGAAAGGGCAAGAGACCCCGGATAAGTAAAGCATTACTGAAAAAGAAGAAGAAAGTGGGAGGCCTCACTCTACAGTAGTCAAAACAGCCTGGTACTGGTACAACAACAGATACACAGACCAATGGAACAGAACTGAGAATCCAGACACAAATCCATCCACATAGGAGCAGCTGATATTTAACAAAGGCCCAAACTCTGTTAATTGGGGAAAAGACAGTCTTTTTAACAAATGGTGCTGGCATAACTGGATATCCATCTGCAAAAAAAATGAAACAAGACCCATACCTCACACCATGCACAAAAACTAACTCAAAATGGATCAGAGACCTAAACATAAAATCTAAAACGATAAAGATCATGGAAGAAAAAATAGAGACAATGTTAGGAGCCCTAATACATGGCATAAACAGTATATAAAACATTACTAACAATGCAGAAGAAAAACTAGATAACTGGAAGCTCCTAAAAACCAAACACCTATGCTCATCCAAAGACTTCACCAAAAGAGTAAAAAGACCACCGACAGACTGGGAAAATTTTTTAGCTATGACATTTCCAATCAGGGCCTCATCTCTAAAAACTACATGAATCTGCAAAAACTCAACTACAAAAAGACAAATAACCCAATTGAAAAATGAGCAAAGGGTATGAACAGGCACTTCACTAAAGACATTCAGGCTGCTAACAGATACATAAGAAAATACTCATGATCATTAGCCATTAACTCATTAGCCATCAGAGAAATGCAAATCAAAACTACAATGAGATTCCATCTCACTCCAACAAGGTTGGGGTTAATCCAAAAAACACATACTAATAAATGTTGGAGAAATTGTGGAGAGACTGGAACGCTTATACGCTGCTGGAGGGAATGCAGAATGGTACAACCACTTTAGAAATGGATTTGATGCTTCCTTTAAAAACTAGAAATAGAACTACCATATGATCCAGCAATCCCACTCCTTGGAATATATCCTAGAGAAATAAGAGCCTTTACACGAACGGATATATTCACACCCATGTTCATTGCAGCACTGTTCACAATAGCAAAAAGTTGGAAGCAATCAAGGTGCCCATCAACAGATGAATGGATAAATAATGGTATATTCATACAATGGAATACTACGCATCAATAAAGAACAATGATGAATCCATGAAAGATTTCATAACATGGAAAAATCTGGAAGACATTATGCTGAGTGAAATTAGTTGCAAAAGGACAAATATTGTATAAGACCATTATTATAAGAACCGGAGAAATAGTTTAAACAGAGAAGAAAATATTCTTTGATGGTTACGAGACGGGGGAGGGAGGGAAGGAGCTAGAGGGGTTTTCACTAATTAGATAGTAGGTAAGTTTTATTTTAGGTGAAGGGAAAGACAACACACAATACAGGAGAGGTCAACACAACTGGACTAAACCAAAACCAAAGAAGTTTCCTGAATAAACTGAATGCTTCAAAGGCCAACGTAGCAGGACCAAGGGTCTAGGGGCCTTGGTTTCAGGGGACATCTAAGTCAATTGGCATAATAAAATCTATTAAGAAAACATTCTGCATCCCTTTTTGGAGAGGGGCATCTGGGGTCTTAAACGCTAGCAAGCGGCCATCTAAGATGCATCAATTGCTCTCAACCCACCTGGAGCAAGGAAGAATGAAGAACACCAAAGACACAAGGTAATTGTGTGCCTAAGAGATAGAAAGGACCACATAAACCAGAGGCTACATCAGCCTGAGTCCAGAAGAACTAAATGGTGCCCGGCTACAACCGATGACTGCCCTCACAAGGAACACAACAGAGAACCCCTGAGGGAGCAGGAGAGCAGTGAGATGCAGATCCCATATTCTCATAAAAAGACCAGACTTAATGGTCAGACTGGGACTAGAAGGACTTCTGAGGCCATGGTCCCCCCAGAGCTTCTGTTAGCCCAAGACAGGAATCATTCCCAAAGCCAACTCTTCAGACAGGGATTGGACTGGAATATGGGATAGAAAATGATACTGGTGAAGAAAGAGCTTCTCAGATCAAGTAGACACATGAGGCTATGTTGGCATATCCTGTCTGGAGAGGATATGAGAGGGCAGAGGGAGCCAGAAGCTGCCCAAATGGACACGAGGAGAGAGAGTGGAGGGAAGGACTGTGCTATCTCATTAGCAATTAGGAGTGCATAGCAAGGTGTATGTAAATTTTTGTATGAGAGACTGACCTGATTTGTAACTTTCACTTAAAGCACAATAAAAATTAAAAAAAAAAAAAAAAAGACTTCACCACAATAGTAAAAAGAGAAACTACAGACTGGGAGAAAACTTTTGCCCATGACATATCCAACAAAAGTGTAATCTCTAAAATCTCTAGGAAAATCCAACACCTCTACAATAAAACGATAAATAATTCAGTTAAAAAATGGGCAAAGGGTATGAACAGACACGTCACCAAAAAAAGACATTCAGGTGGCTAGCAGACACATGAAGAAATGCTTGAGATCACTAGCCATTAGAGAAATGCAAATCAAAAGTACAATGAGATACCATCTAACCCTGACATTACTGGCATGAATCAAAAAAACAGAAAATAACAAATGTTGGAGAGACTTCAGGGAGAATTAAAATTCTTATGCACTGCTGGCAGGAATGCAAAATGATGCAACCATTTTGGAAAACGATATGGTGCTTCTTTAAAAAGCTAGAACTAGAAGTCACACAATCCAGCAATCCCACTCTTAGGAATACATCCTAGAGAAATAAAAGCCGTCACACGGATAGACATATGCACATTCAAGTTCATTGCAGCATTATTGACAATAGCAAAAAGATGGAAACAACCTAGGTGCCCATCAACAGAGGAATGGATAAACAAACTATGGTGCACAATGGATTACTATGCAACGATAAAGAACAGTGATGAATCTGCAAAACATCTCACAACATGGATGAATCTGGAGGGCATTATGCTAAGTGAAATAAGTCAATCACAAAAGAACAAATAGTGTATGAGACCACTTTTTTTTTCATTGCAAATAACTTTTTCTTTTTTACTTTTTTTTTAATTGTACCTTAGATGAAGATTTACAGAACAAATTAGTTTCTCATTAAATAGTACACACACACACATAAAGAACGTGTGGAGTTTCCTCTGTGGTTCATACATACTTTCCCAAACCTCAAGACCACAGAGAACTGATAAATCACTTGTTCCTGGGTCTAACTGAATGTCTATGACGATATACTGTTTGCGATAGGTAAAAACATCCAGCAAATTCACTGATATGATGGCATGATATGTAGTCATGTGCACTTTGTAGAAACCAGCTGCCATTGAGTTGACACTGACTCATGGCAACCCCACGTGTGTCAGAGTAGAACTGTGGTCCATAGGTCTTCAATGGACGGTTTTTTCGAATGAGATAATCAGGTCTTTCTTCTGAAGTGGCTCTGGGTAGCCTCAGATCTCCAACTTTTCAGTTAGCAGTCAAGTGTGTTAACAGTTTCCACCACCCAGGCACTCCTTAATTGTTGTTAGCTGTCATCGAGTTGGTTCCAACTCATAGCGACCCTATGTACAACAGAAGAAAACACTGCCTGGTCCTGCACCATCCTCACAATCATTGCTATGTTTGAGCCTATTGTTAGCACTGCTGTGTCAACCCATCTAGTTAAAGGTCTTCCTCGTTTTTTTGCTGACCCTCTACCAAGCATGATGTCCTTCTCCAGGGACTGGTCCCTCATAACATTTCTGTCATGGACTGAATTATGTCCCCCAAAAAATGTGTGTATCAATTTGGCTGGGCCATGATTCCCAGTATTGTGTGATTTTCCTGTATGTTGTAAATCCTGCCTCTATGGTCTTAATGAGGAGGATAGGTGGCAGTTGTGTTAGTGAGGCAGGACTCAATCTACAAGACTGGATTGTGTCTTGAGGCAATCTCTCAAGATATAAAAGAGAGACGTGAGCAAAGAGACAGGGGGACCGCATACCACCAAGAATGTAGTGCCAGGAACAGAGCGAGTCCTTTAGGTCCCTGCGAGGAGAAGGTTCTAATCCGGGAAAGATTGATGAGAAGGCCAACAGAGAGAGAAAGCCTTCCCCTGGAGCTGACACCCTGAATTTGGACTTTTAGACTACTTTACTGTGAAGAAATAACTTTCTCTTTGTTAAAGCCATCCACTCGTGGTATTTTTGTTATAGCAGCACTAGAAACTAAGACAATGTCCAAAGTATGTGAGTAAAGCCTCGCCACCCTTGCTTCTAAGGCGTATTCTGGCTCTACTTCTTCCAAAACAGATTTCTTCCTTCTTCTGGCAATCCATGCTATATTCAACATTCTTCACCAGCATCGTAATTCAAAGGTAGCAATTTTTCTTCGATCTTCCTTATTCATTGTCCAGCTTTCACATGCATTTGAGGCGACTGAAAACACCATAGTTTGGGTCAGGCACACCTTAGTCCTCAAAGTGACATCTTTGCTTTTTAACACTTTAAAGAGGTTTTTTGCAGCTGATTTGCCAAGTGCAGTATGTCGTCTGATTTCTCGACTGTTGCTTCCATGGACATTCATTGTAGATGCAAGTAAAATGAAATCCTTGACAATATCAATCTCTCCTCCATTTATCATGATGTTGCTTATAGGCCCAGTTGTGAAGATTTTTGTTTTCTTTGTTTTGGGGTGTAACCCATACTGAAGGCTGTGGTCTTTGATCTTCATCAGTAAGTGCTTCCTTAATAGAACTCCTTAATAAAACCAAACCAAACCTTTTGCCGTTGAGTAGATTCCAACTCACAGCGACCCTACAGGACAGAGTAGAACTGCCCCAAAGAATTTCCAAGGAGCACCTGGTGGATTCGAACTCCCAGCCTTCTGGTTAGCAGCTGTAGCACTTAACCACTGCACCACCAGGGTTTCGGGACTCCTTAATGGGACCCCACAACTGTAGACGTTAGCTCATCAAGTTCTCTAACCTTAACTATAAACTTGCATAAGTGAAACTTAATTTCCAGTTTGTGAAAATGCAACATAGTTTTATTTACTTGGGTATAAATAGCTTGATGAAAGCATAAAATTTCATGACAATATTACTGCTAATAATAATCTCAACAATAGCTAGATTTATTGACCGTCTATTGTATACCAAGTACTCAACGTGTATTATCCCTTTGATTTTCACCATAACCCTAAGAAATAGGCACTATTATCAGTCCTGTTTTACAGGGAAGTACACTGATGCAGAGACGAGAAATAAGGTTTCTGACAAAAAACAAGTATAAACAGGAATTTAATGAGTGTGTATTTTTTCCTACCTAGGTTTTTTTTTTTTTTTTTTTAGGTATTAGTTGGTATATAACCATGACTCTGAAATAAGGGAAAGAAAAAAAGTTTAAACCTTCTACATCATCTTCAGCTCTCACAAATGAGAGGCATTTCAACCCACAAGCAAACATACATTAAATTATATAGTTCAGGGATTAAATGAAACCTTGGGATCCAGGAGAAAGGTAGAGTAACTACAGGAAAGGCAGCTATTTTAAGAGCTATTGTGTGATGGTCAGGAATTGGGGCTCTGGAATCAGAGGGCCTGGATTCAAACCCTGTCTCTGCCACTTATAAGCTCTGTGATCTCAGGCAAGTCACTTCACCTTTCTATGGGGATAATAATAACTATCTCACAGAGTTGTTGTGAGGATTAACTGAGCTACACATGTGGAGCCCTGGCATAATACTACCCCAGGAGAACCCTTCGACAATTGCTAGTATTATTATAACCACCACCACTACCATCTGGAGAAAGAAGAAACTGGGAAATGAGGTTTTGATTGGCACAGAAAGAACAAATTCCTGGATTTTATAAGACCAAACCAGTTCCCAACGAGTAGATTCTGACTCATGGCGACCTCATGTGTGTCAGAGTAGAACTGTGCTCCGTAGGGTTTTCTGTGGCTGATTTTTCAGAAGTAGACCACCAAGCCTTTCTTCTGAGGTATCTCTGGGTGGACTCAAACCTCCAATCTTTCGGTTAGCAGCCGAGCACATTAACTATTTGCACAAGACAGTTGCTCCCTATTCTGCTCCTGGATTCATTCATGGGAGAAAAAAATACCTACACCCACATCACTTAAAAACTACATGCACGCCAGGTTTTCCCACAATAAGAAACATGTGATTCTGCTCAGATACGAATAGTTACTTTATTTAATCTTCTATAAACCCCATTTTTGCAGTCTTCATAAAACACCAATAACCATTTAAAATTTTTAACACAGTCTTATAAATCAAGTATGAGCCTTCTGGCCCAGAATGGTATTAAGCCAAAAGTCCCTAATGCAAATGCTCTTGAGTTCTCACTAATAGCAATGGAGACACAGAAAAAGATAAAAAGTCATAACAAAATTAAAGTTGACTACAGCCCAACGGCAGAATTTAGGAACAATTAATGATGATTATAAAATAGGTGGCACTGGATGAAAGCAACAGCTCCTGAGACCTCAGCTCTTGACACAGTCTAGCTCTGATGAATGAAGAAACCCAGAGAGAGCGAGATCCCCCACTTTCATCCCCAACCCCAATCGCACCTCTTTCAAATCTAAGCAGAAACCACATTTCTAGAAAATACAATCTTGCTGTGGGTGAGAAGAGACTTGATGGTGTACCGTGCATTCCTCTTAGACAAAGGCAATATACCATCAGGATGAATCCTGACGGCAATGCATACTGGGAACTGTTGGTTTATCCATGTTCAGAGAACCAGAATCAGGGATTGAGAGGAGGCAGAAGATGCCATTCCAGTAGAACAGGACACAGCAAGTGATACCCCCCAAAAAAGCTCGTTGCCATCAAGTGAATTCCGACTCATAGCGGCCCTATAGGACAGAGTAGAACTGCGCCATAGGGTTTCCAAGGAGCTGCCGGTGGTTTCGAGCTGCCAATCTTTTGGTTAGCAGCCAAGCTCTTAACTACTATGCCACCAGAGTTTCCCAGTAGGTGACAGGCTAATGGAAATGGGAAGCTGGACTGGGAGCAAAGCACCCCAACATGTAGAACTATGATCAGATGGAAATTAAAATACAACAAGTTACAAAGAAAACAAATGCAGGTGGGAAAAAAAGGAATCCAAGAAAATAAAAATGCAACAGTAGAGGTAATATATACATTGGAAATAATTAAGTTGCTGCTGTAAAAAATCCATTTAGTGGTGTGGAACAAAGACTTGCTAAGTTCCATTGGAATCAGGGAAAGAGCATGGAAATTAAAATAATTCTAATTGTCAAAAATGGAGAATGGAAAGCTGACATGGGGATGAAGAGAGTTCCAGAAGGAGAGCTCAGAGCAAATGGAAAAGTAAGAATCACAGATATAATAAGATGTCATGGAAGAAATCTTTCCTCATCTGAAGAAAAAGTACATAAACAAATCGAATGGACCCTTGGTTTTCTTTGAAAGCCAATAAAAGAGACCCACATCTACCCATCTGCTAACCAAACCTTTTAACTATAAGGATAAATTAAAAAAAGAAAAACACCTTGAAACACCCAGGCAGACAGACCAGGTTGCCTGGAAAGTATTAAAAAAAAAAATCAGTCAAGGCTCAGATGTCTCCAATGCTAGACTTATTATTAGTACCAAAAAAAAGACTTATTAATAATAGTAGACTAAATCCAAGGAGATACTGAATCAGTGCCTGTAGCATTTTGAAATTATAAAAAAAAAAAAAAAAAAGATATGATCCAGGAATTTCATACCACCAATTTATCTGTCATGTTAGAACGGAGTTTTCAGATATATGTGATCTTAAGATTACAAGAGCTTCTAGAAAATTCACTGAATTTGTAGCCTAAAAATCTGATGATTGAGACAAGCTAAGACCTCCAGAAAATGTAAAAAAAAAAAAAAAGTGACTTGATGTGAGAAATCCAAGTAGTTAGATAAACAATTGGCAGAAAGCTGGATATAAAATTGGATCCAATGACCCGAAAGGCGGATAGGGGTTCTTTTTTCAGTGATGGAAATGTTTTCAAATTGGATGGTGGTGATGGTTGCACAATTGAGTAAATTTACTAAAAATTGCTGAAATGACACTTAAATAAGTTAATCTTATGGTATGTAAATTATTCCTTTAGAGTTGTTTTAAAAACTGAATTCAAATATAAAAATTTATTCAAAGAGAAAAACTGATAATGCTAAAAATAATGCAGACAGTCCCCGACTTAGGACAGTGTTCCATTCTGACAGCTCCATGGTAAATCGGTTATGACCTAAGTCAAATACCTCCTCTTTTTTTTTTTTTTCATTATTATTGCCTTTTATTGTAAGTATCTTTATAAATCCAACCTTTATTCATCTTTGGGGATTAGAAACATTACATATAAACTTACAGATATATTTTAATACATACAGACTAAAAAAAATACACAAATCATAAAAATTTATTCCGACAATGAAGAAGGGTTGGATGGTATTGGCATTTTGTCAGTTGTGGTAGTAACTCCACTTGTGGAAGGTTCTGGATCATCTGGATTATTCCTGGGAATGGAAATGGCGTTTCTAGTTAGAACATTAGTGAGAGCTGTCTTTATGGTTCTTTTTTCTTTTTTTTTCTTCATATATTTCAGGGTAACATCTCACTGCTTCCTGAATCTGCCCATAAACTTTAGCAGAGCTGTCAGTGTTTGGGTCCATGTTTTCAAGCAACTGAAGCCCCGGAATTTAGCTTAGAAAAAGCTCCAGCTCAACTTTTCACTGTAAAAATTTTTGACAATTCCTCTTCTTCCTCTTCCTCATTATTTCTTTCTTCTTCAACATTTCTATCGTGTTGAAAACCCATTAAGTCCTGATCTGTCAATTCCCCTTCTTCATGATTTGTGAGCTGTTCCTCATCAGTGATATCAAGTTCTAAATTCAGCGTTCTTGCCATATGGGTGGTTTTTTCACTGATCACTTCCATCATATTATCCTGATCAAACACTTAGAGTATGTTCACATAACTCAACAAGTCGTAACAGCTGCCAGGCATGTGCACAGTTCAATTTGTCGTATGTCATTAGAGGTGAACATCACCGAACTTTCTATCCATTACGACAACTAGTACTGATACCAACTTCATTGTAGACCAGGCCAGAGCCTGCTATGCAGCAGTGTTTTGAACAGTAAATCATAAAACTGAATATCTGCAAGTGAACATCTTAGAATAACATCAGCAAATTATGTGCTACAAGATCGTATGTACTACACATTAAAAAAAAAAAAAACCAAACCCGTTGCCGTCGAGTAGATTCCGACTGGTAGCGACCCTATAGGACAGAGTAGAACTGCCCTATAGAGTTTCCAAGGAGCACGTGGCGGATTTGAACTGCCGGCCTTTAGGTTAGCAGCCATAGCACTTAACCACTAGCCACCAGGGTTTCCCTACTACATATTACTAAAGATAAAATATACTTAAAAAAAAAATGGTTTAAGTGTGGTTTATCATAACTCAAATCCATCATAAGTCAGGGACTACCTGCAATATAAAACCATCTGGATTTTAAACCCAAGATTATATTAATGTAGCCTAAGAAGTAAACTGCATGAGTAAAAGTGAGATAATACTTTATCTCAAAAGGTGCCATTTCACACTTACTCTGACAATCTGAAAAAATCTTGTTATAGAATGCTTAGAAAAGCTTAAAGGTAATCATTAGTAGAATATATGACTACCAAACACTGGAAAGGATAAAAGGTAAAAAGTCTACATTTCCCAAAGTTAAAGGAAAGTACAAGGCAGCATTTTTTAAAGTAGAAAACACTGATAAAGTGTCAGAAAGAAGAGCAAATATAACAAGTATAATGATAATTATATTAATCTCCTCTATTTTTTTTTTTTATTTAAAAAATTACAACTATCAAGCTGTTTTAGGTACAAAATACTGTACAAAACATTGTACCTAAAACGAAGTAAGACAAACAGGATGAAAGCAAAAGAATGGGGGGTCAAATTTCTTGATATGATGAAAAATATAAACATTTTGAACCAACAAGCACTTCATTTAAAATGGTTATTTAGCTTTGTATTTAATGCAACAGAAAGACAACAAAGACATATTTTCGTGTGGAAAAAAAAATAGATTATACAACAGCACGTACGGAATGATCCCATTAGTTGCAAATTGTGAATGTGTGTATTTATATGCACTCACCCTCATGAAAGTGTAGAAAAAGGTGTTCACCAGAACATCAGAAGCGGATTTGGGGAGATTTCATGCTTCTTTGTTCTAGTCTGTTTAACTTGAATTTTTAACAATGTGAATATAATATATTCAGATACAAAAAGAGGCTGTTGTAATTTCAAAGAAAGAAAATGGCCCATTTAGTTACCCAGAGAATCATTTTATATAGGTAAAGAGTAAAATTGACAATGAATATAAAATTCTCATAAATTCCATGAAACAAGTTACAGCACACCAAAACACATGTAAAGCTAAAACTAAAATATAAGAAATCTATAAGAATAGAATATAACATTGAGATTTTAATAAACAAGCAAGTCTTCATCAGATCAAGCCACCAAAAAATAAAGAGGATCTGAATAATAGTATTAATATAATCATTAATCTGGATAATTAGTCTAGATTATATATTTATGATATAATTAAATACATCTTAAATTATATACATGAAAAACAAGAGAATACACTCTATTTTTCAGGGTGAATGGAATATTTATAAAAGTTGATTTAAAATTAGATCACTTAGGAAATTGCTAAGTCACACTCTTAACTACAACTCTATTAAAAACTCTAAGAATATTTTAAACAAATTGGCAAATTTAAAGACAATTAAGAAAAATGAACAAGAATATCAAAGAACTTTTTGAAAAAATTGAGCAATTTATATAGTCTTGCCATATTGTATGTTGATAGGTATCACAAAGCTGCCATGACTATATAGTATCACACTACCCTAAGAAAACACTGGCTGATGGAAAAGCAGAAAAGAAATTCCAAAAGAAAACCCAAGATGTGTGTGTGTTATATTATGAAGCTAACAGTTTATATCTGTGCGGGAAAAATAGGTAAATTTAGGGGGAGGGAATAAAATTAAATCTCTACCTCAACTCCAAATAAACTTTAAATGAGTTATATACTTATATATAAAATTAAAATCATAAAAGCACTAGAAAAAAACATGGATTCATACTTTCATAATCTCTTCAACGCAGAAGGTTCTTCTAAACACAAACTAAAAATGAAAAAAAAAAAGATGGCTATACTTTAAATTTTAATTGCTGAACATCAAACAAGGTTAAAAGCCATATTTCCAAACTCTGAAAACTATCTGCAGTAAATATGACCAAGGTTTAATAGGCTTAATATATAAAGAGCTTATATAAATTTTTTTATATATATAAATTAAGGAAAAACATCCAATAGAAAAGTGGACAAAAGGCATAAATATGCTATTTATAAAAGAAATACAGATTAATATATGGGGGGGAAAAGTTCAACCTCACAAATAATGAAATGAAATTAAAATTAACAGAAGAGTTATGCCATTTTTACCTACCAAATTACAACGATCTTAAAGGTTAAAGTCTCGTGTTAGTAAAGCTCAACAGACAAATCCATACTCTATGGGAGGAACTGTAAACTGGTACACCACTTAGGGAGGCAGAGGTTAGAACATGTATCTCAAACGCTTTCAAAGATATTCACCTCTTTCTACCCAACAACTTTACTTCTAGGAATTTATCCTAAAGCAAAAAGGATTTATAAAAATGTAGAAAAAATGATAGTCATCTCAGTATTATTGTGACAACAAGAAGGTAGAAAAAAACCTTAAATGTCCAGCAATAGAGGAGTAGCTAAATAAATCATGGTACCTTTAAAATTATGCAGAAAAAGATTACTGATACGAAAAAACATCCATTATGCATTGTTAGGTGGAAAAAATAGATTGCAAAACAGTAATGGTCTCATATTTTAAGTAAAATAGTAACAAATGCTCTTATTGCCGTGGAGTAAGCCCCTGACTCATGGCGACCCCACGCACAACAGAAACACTGCCTGGTTCTGCGCCAGCCCCGTGATCTGTTGCTGATTGGACCCTTGCGACCCAGAGAGTTTTCATTGGCTGATTTTCCGAAGTAGATTGTCAGGTCTTTCTTGCTAGTCTGTCTTCTTCTGGAAGCTCTTCTGAAAGGTGTTCAGCATCATAGCAACACAAAATCCCCCACTGACAGACGGTGGTGGCTGAGTGTGAAGTGCATTGGCCGGAAATCAAATTCAGGTTCCCTCAAGGAAGGTGAGAATTCTACCACTGATCCAACAATGCCTCAATAATGGACACACATATATGTTAGTTCACAAAAAATTTAGAGAGATTTACTAAAATGTCAACTGTGATTATCTCTACATGGTGATATTATAGATATCATTTTGTGTTCTCTTAGCTGATCTTCACTTTCTAAATTTTTCTACAATCAACATACCCACTGGCATGTTGCTCCTGGGTGCCATTGAGTCAATTCCAACTCATAGTGACCCCATGTGACAGACCAGAACTGCCCCCAGAGGGTTTTCTAAGCTGTAATCTTTACAGGAGCAGATCACCAGGTTTATCTCCCGAGGAGCTGCTGGGTGGGTTCAAACTGCCAACCTTTCAATTAGCAGCCGAGCACTTAACTGTTGCACCACCAAGGCTCTTTTTTACGGCTAGTATAACATTGTCTCATAGAGACCCTATAGGACAGAGTAGAGCTGCCTCATATGGTTTCCAAGGAGCACCTGGTAGATTTGAACCGCAGACCTTTGTGGTTAGCAGCTGTAGCTCTTAACCACTACGCCACAAGTTGAAATCAACTCAATGGCAACGGGTTTTGGTTTTTTTATAATCATTTTTGAAATAATAATACTGCTGAAAACATCAAGTTTTTTCTCCTTTTCAAAGAACATTAACACGCTAGTTCTTTTCCTCCTTAGCGTGGAACTAAGCACCATGGATCCCCATTAACTTAATGGAAAAAGATGTGGCTCGCCATCACCCCGAGGGATGCTTTCAGTGGGATGATTACAGCTGCTGCTATGACAACAAGGGGAGGACGTGATGTCACATAATGATCTCGTGACTGCGATATTCCTGTCCCAATGCAGAGCTCTTGCCACCAGCTGGAAAGCCAGCAGAGACCTCATTAAGGGCATCTGTTCGGTAATTACTACAAGTTTCCCGTCATCAGGCATACAAGCCTGAAAACACCCCTACCACAGAACTCCAGCTCCTGATTCATAGAGGGCCTTCTTCTCCCACTTCTGTAGAACTCAGGCTGACGGTTACCAAAGAGCCAGGGTCATGTTGCAGCACAGTCGATAAAAGCAACCTTGACCAACAGAGACCCAAAAGGAAGAAGCAGCCAAAGGACTTTCATTCAAGCCAACACAAACTAAAGCCTCAAGGTGTTTAACTAAAACCTAAAACCCATTGCTGTCGAGCTGATTCTGAATCATAGTGACCCCATGAGTTGCAGAGTAGAACTGAATTCCACACGGTTTTCTTGGCTGTAATTTTTACATAAGCAGATCACCAGGCCTTTCTTCCATGGTCCTGCTGGGTAGGTTTGAATTGCCAGCCTTTCAGTTAGTAGCCCAGGGTGTTTAAACATTGTATTTTCCATTAAAGAAAATCTAAGATGCCTCTAAACCACAGAAAAGGGCAAACGGCAGTGGCTCTGGGTTACAAAGCAAGCCAGGGAATCAACTGCAATGTCAGAATAAACAACGAATTATCTTACAATGAATATAAAGTCTCAAGGCCCTGTTTGCACAGCACTGGCACAGTGCTTTGCACACAGTAGGGGCAAACTGCTATAGAGGAAAGTCAGATGAGCCCCATTACTTACTAACATGGGCAAGTTACTTAATCTCCTGAGCCTCAGTTTCATCACCTGTAAACTGGAAATATTAATGAGTCAAAAGCGTTGTCAAAAATTAAATATGCTGAGCCTACTGCACAGTACTCAAGAAAAAAAAAGTTCCCCTAAAACAGTTGCACCCAGAAGACTGGATGGATAGGCCAATGAATTAACCGGCTCCTCATTATGTCTTGCCTGGACCAATGCACAAATCCCCTAACCGGCCACTCTTGCTGCTAAGCGTTCCAAGCATACATCACGCTGTTTTTATACATGCTGTTTTCTCTGCCTAGAATGTTCCCAAAATTTCCTCCCTGCCCGCCACAACCCTCACTTCATCCAGTTCAGTGAGTCCCAAACAAGACTGCATATCAGATTCACTTGGAGAGCTTTCTAAAAACACGTATGTCTGGGTTCATCCCATAACAATGGAATCAGAATCTCCAAAAGATAGGATCCAAAAATTTTTAACAAGCTCTTCATTTGGTTCTTACGCAGCTAGCCCTCCCCCGCAGTATCTGACAGCCATTGATCTAGCTAATCCCTGTTTCTTTAAAATTCTATTCAAGAACCCTCATACTTTGCTGGTACAATTGTACAATGGTGTGGCCACCTCAGAAAACAGTTTAGCAGTTACTTAAAAGTTAAACATAAATTTACCACATAACCCAGCAATTCCACTCCTGGGAATCTACACAAGAGAATTAAAATATTATGTCCACACAAAGACTTGTACTTGAATGTTTATAGCAGCATTATTCATGATAATCAAAACACACCAAATGATCCAAGTCTCCATCCACTGGTGAATGGATAAACAAAATGTATACATATTTTGTTATGTTTGTATATGATGGAATACTATTCAACAACAAAAACCAAGTACTTACGCACAGTGATGACTGCACAACTCTGTAATTTTACTAAAAATCATTGAATTGTACCCTTTAAATGGGTGAATTTGATGGTACATAAATTAGACCTCAATAAAGTTGTTTTTAAAAAAAAAGAGAGAAGGAAAACAAAGATCAAGTCCTACAGGCAGTCAGACCTTCCTACCACTGGGTAACCCCCATCCTTTATAAATCTCTCAAGCCGCACTCGGCATAGCCATGTTATTTTTTAATGTCGGTCTTCCCACAAGCCCACACATTTTTCAATGATAAGAAAATTGTATAACACCTCCTTATATTGTCAGGGCAGTCAACGGGTATTCAACAAAATTTGTGAGAGAATGAATGAAATTTTGAGCTTTCAGTTGAAATAAACTATAAGAAAATTCTGGTCCTAAGAGCTAAATACCCAATGTACCTCCCTCATACAGGGTCATAAACTCTCTCATTGGGATGCTAAAAGGAGATAGAGTCCAAACACGACTTGGATTTGCCAAAGGCCTGTCCCACAGCAATAAGAAAGGGCCCTTGCACAATCAGACTGTCATTTCCCCTACACAATCAGACTCACATGTAACCATCTTAGCTTCAGACACTCTGGATTCAAATGCTGGTTTCTCTACTTCCCTGGGAAAGTGCCTTCTGATGTTTCCTCATCTGAGACAGTGGATATTAAATGAGCTAGTCTTACGATGCCCTTAGAATAGTGCCTAAACCCCAAAAAAAGCCAACTCCATTGCCATCGAGTGAATTCCAATTCATAGTGACCCTACAGCACAGAGTAGAACTGCCCCATAGGGTTTCCAAGGAGCAGCTGGTGGATTCAAACTGCCAACCTTTTGGTTAGCAGACAAGCTTTTAAGCGTTGTGCCACCAGGACTCCAGAATAGTGCCTGGCATATTAAAAATGCTCTGGGTGGGTAGGTAGGGAGGTAGGGAGACTGGTAGGGAGGGAGGTAGGTACGGAGGTATGTCAGGTAGGTAGGTTTGGTAGGTAGGTAGATAGGTAGGTAAGTAAGTAGGTAGATAGGCAGAGAGACAGACAGGCAGGCAGACAGACAGAGAGATAGATAGGGTATATAAAAAATAAAAACCAAACCAGCTGCTGTGGCATCATCTCCAACTCATGGCGACCCCACATGTGCCTGAACAGAACTGTGTTCCATAGTGTTTTCAGTGGCTGTGACCTTTTCGAAGTAGATCTCTGTTTCTCTGTCTCTCTCTCTCTGTATATATACACACCCACTGCCATCAAATTGATTCCAACTCATAGCGACGCTATAGGACAGGGTAAAACTGCCCTATAGGGTTTCCAAAGCTGCGATCTTTACAGAAGCAGACTGCTACATCTTTCTCCCTCGAAACCGCTGGTGGATTCAAACTGCCAATCTTTCTGTTAGTAGCCGAGCGCTTAACAATTGCACCACCAGGGCTCCTCATGTATATACATACATGCATATACATATGTATACGTATATGTGTATATATATAATTGTGCATGTGTGTATAATTGGTGAGACACCAGTACCCAAACAGACCATGCTGTGAATTGCTCGAGTAAGTTTCAACAGCTCATGGGCATTCAGGGTTAGAAAAGCTGAGATGACTGCAAAAGGGGATCTAGGCACTAAGCTGGAAAGAGCAAGAATTGAGTAATTTAAAATATCCATACATACAATTCAGAGTTTTTAAAAAGCTGGTAATGGAACAACATGTATGATCCCATTTAAATAGAACTGCAATACAGTGTTATATGAACCTATGTAAACAAAGATATATAGAAACAAGTTCACCTAAATATTAACAAAGGTCATCTCTGGATAAAGAGGCTTTCTTCCCTTAATTCCTAAAATGAATATGGATCATTTTTATAGGAAAATAAAATTAATAGCGAGTAATGGATTGAATTGTGTCCCCCAAAAATGTGTCAGCTTGGTTAGGCCATAGGTGGTTGTCTTCCATTTTGTGATTTTTCTATGTGTTATAAATCATAATGTCTGCCTGTGGTCCAAAGGATTAGAGTGAGACTGTAACACTCTTGCTCAAGTCACAAACCTGACCCAATGATAAGAGAGTTTTCCTGGGGTATGGCCTGCACCACCTTTTATCTTACAAGAGATGAAAGGGAAGCAAGTAGAGAGTTGGGGACCTCATACCACCTAGAAAGCAGCACTGGGAGCAGAGCACGTTCGTTGGACCCGGGGTCCCTGCACCTGAGAAGTTCGTTGGACCCGGGGTCCCTGCACCTGAGAAGCTCCTCGACCAGATGAAGATTGACAGTAAGGACCTTCCTCCAGAGCCGACAGAGAAAGAAAGCCTTACCCTGGAGCTGACACCCTGAATTTGGACTTTCAGCCTACTTTACTTTGAGGAAATAAATTTCTCTTTGTTGAAGCCACCCTCTTGTGGCATTTCTGTTATAGCAGCACTAGATGACTAAGACATAGTGTTATCTTCATTTTGTTAAAAATGCATTAAGTAATTAGGAAAAAGAAGAGAGGCTCCAGACTCTGGTTCCACCTGTGTTTCTGTCTGGTTTGTTCCAAAGGAGAAATTAAGACTCAGAAGGACAGAGGAAGGCCCAGACACAGAGGAGGTATGCCACGCTCACTATGATGGGGAGTTATTACATGATGGCAGCACCACCCAACAAGCACTCATTGATTGTCCACAGTACAGCCAAGGTGTGCTTTTGTAAACACAAATCTGATCATGCTACCTGTTTTGTCCACATTGTGTCCTTAGTGTCAATACAACAGCTACTATGTGGTGGGCACTCCATGAGCACAGGCAAAGTAAATGATGACAATCCATAGTAAGGCAGGGCAGGTAGAAGCTCTGCAGAGTGTATAGTTCTTAGCTGCTATCGAGTTGGCCCCCAACTCATGGCAACCCCAAGTACGATGGAGCAAAACACTGCCCAGTCCTGCACCATTCCCATGATCAGTTGTGGATCAGACCATTGTGATCCATAGGGTTTTCATTGGCTGATTTTCAGGATCAACGGTCCTTTTTTCCTAGTCCATCTTAGTCTGGAAGCTCCACTGAAACCTGTCCGGCATCATAGCAACACGCAAGCCTCTGTTGGCAGATGGGTCTGAACTAAGGCAGAAGAGATGGAGAGAAAAGTATGAATAGGAAAGATTTTAGAGAAGAGAAATCTACAGGACTCCATCACTAATTAGACAATGTGGGAGTGGGGGCACAAGGAAAGGAATCTAAGATGGCTCCCAGATTTCAGGTTCAGACGCCTGCACTCTCCCAAATGTGGAAACCAGGTTTGAGTCACCGTTCTGAAACAAGTCACTTTGACCTCTTGGCACCCCAGTTCCTCCATCTGTAAAAGGAAGATGCTTACGGTTCTGTTGCAGAACTATTGGTAAAATGAAATGAGTTGATGTTTGGAAAAGTGCTTTGCGAATGGCAATCCTCTACCGTGGAGCTGATTCCAACTCATGGCAATCGCATGTATTTCAGAGTAGAATGTACTACATAGGGTTTTCACGGTTGTGACCTTTCAGAAGCAGATCGCCAGGCCTTTCTCCCAAGGAGCCTCTAGGTTCAAACCACCAATCTTTCAGTTAGTAGTCCAGAGCTCAACCTTTTGCACCACCCAGGGACTCATCAACATGTGGACAATAGTTTCGTTTCAACAGCTACATAATCACCCCCCGAAAAACTGCCTCCTTAGAATATTCAATTGAAGGTTTAGATAACTGAACTAAATTCTGAACTTTTAAACTTTTTTCACTGCCTTAAACAGCTGGCCTCGCGAATGACCCAGATGAGAAAGGAAGAAAATGCTTTTTCTTGCAGATCTGGGTTTCCAGGGGCCCCGCAGAGGACTGGAATCTGGTTTGGACCACAGCCCGGCTGGTTCCCTCTTTCAGAGATGCTGCATTCCCCTTTAATGTTTATTCATTTGACAAAATTGAAGTAACTTTCAACTGTCAGAGAAAGATGAGTCACTAGACACAGTGGCCTTTCTTGGAAATTATAAACTAACAACTTCAAAAATCTATCAACTTTTCCACTCACTGCCCAAATTCTGTTGTGTTAATTTGGAGTCTCTGTGTCCAAGAGCCAGAGTAAAACAATGGCCGCTTTCTCAGGGAGATGAAGCTTCCAAAAGGCTGGAGGGTTCCCATACTTTGTGGTCACAAGGTAAGCCTCTAAGCCAGCTGACATACTTTCAGGTTTGGTACGAACTATGGAAGGAAAAAAGGGAAGAAACTAAAATTTATAAGCACCTACGATGGCCTCATTACTGGGCTAGTACTTTACATATGTCTGGAATCGACTCAACAGCGACCGGTTTCTTTGGTTCATCGTATATAGATATTCCCACTTTACAGTCAAAGAAACAAGATTCAGAAAGATAAAGAGCATGGTCAAATATCTCATAAATTGTGAACACCAGAGTTCAGCAATTCAAATTCTGGTTTATCCAAAAGTAAAGGCAGGAATATTCCCTCCAGCATGTAAACCAGTTGCCACTGAGTCAACTCTACTCATGGCAACCCCATGTGTATCAGAGAAGAACTGTGTTCCACAGGGATTTTTCATGGCTGATTTTTCAGTAGGAGATTGCTAGGCCTTTCTTCTGAGGCACCTCTGGGTGGACTCAAAACTCCAACCTTCAGTTAGCAGCTAGGCACATTAACCATTTGCACTACCTGGGAACTCTTTATATACCACGATAATCCTTTGAAATATCTCCAATGGCCAAGATGTCTGATGAATAAAATATATAATCCTGCAGGTCCAACACACCACTCCAACCAAAAAAGAAAAGGAAGGAGCACTGAACTTGAAATCAGGATGGAGACCCACACTGAAACCCTCAGTCACCAGCTTGGTTTGGGCAAGTCATTTCTTCTAAGGAAGCCCCAGTGGTTCCATCTGTAACCCACAGGTGAAAACTCAATTAGACCATCTATTAAAAGCCCTTTCTTAAAGGCTACAAGAATGCTAGTAGATAATAGCGATGCATCTAGTGGCTAGTTACCAGGATAGCTGTTCTTTTCCTATTTTCTTCTCAAACCCCATGGAACCATGCCTGAGCTACTATCTAGAGTAATCCACAACAGAGAAGCACAATCTAGTTAGCTCGCCTCCAGCCTCCCCACATCAACAGCCCACAATCAGGGCAGACCCAAAGTCTTTTTTTCCCACTACAAAGCTTTCCCACTCTTCTGCCTGCCTTTGAGTCTCTGACAAGTACAAGTGATGGTGGCTGACTCCCTTCCTATAACAAGCTCTGAATAAACAGCCTTTACTTGTTCTCCAAGAGAGAGAAAGAGAGAAGCACAGCTGTCTGGAGCAGCTGAGAGAAAAGGTAGGAGTCAGCAAATCAATTAACGTGATTTCCTTGTGAAGAAAGAAACTCAGGCAACAGCACATATAAACTAATAGTAATGAAAGAAGTCTTCCATGGTTTCGACTTTCATACTACCGGGCAGAAGTGAAAAAGACAACTTCCATCAACTCTGCCTCCAACCCTCCAGGCCCTTGGGAAGGCCTGGTTCTCAAGCCAAGTTCCCGCCACACTCCAGAGCCTGTCTGCCAAACAGCACAGGAAGTGCCAACCAGCTCTCCCAAGGCAGCTGGCACCAATTACCCAGGCCCAGCTGGAAGCACTCAGCCAGGGTGAGGCAGGCGCTCCAGACCCCAGGCCTGGTCAGAAATCCTCCACTAAAACAAAGACAGCCGTGCAACCATGCCAGCACTCGACACAAGTGGCTGGTCGGGTGCTGTCACAGGCAGCCAGGAGGCAGGCTGGTGAGCACCGTCCAGGAAAGCAGCTGTGTGCCTGGGAGACCTGCCCACTTCCTGATTTCAGAGCCTCCATCATCACAACCAACAGCTACCAATTACTGGGCACCTGCAGCATACTGGGAGTGCCTGGGTGGCGCAAACGGTTAACACGCTTGGCTGCTAACTAACTAAAAGGTGGAGGTTCGAGTCCACCCAAAGACACCTCAGAAGAGAGGCCTGACAATCTACTTCTGAAAAATCAGCCATTGAAAACCCCATGGCGCACCTTTCTACGCCGACATGCATGGGGTCGCCATGAGTTGAGTCAATTTTACAGCAACTGGATTTTGGAACAGCATATTAGGATCTTATGTTCCTTATCCTATTGAATTCTCCAACAACACAACAAAATAGGAACCGTTATCCCCATTTACAAATGAAGGACCTGAGGCTCAAAGAGATCAACTGTTTTTTTCACGACCACAGGGACAGGAAGTGCCAGGACTGGGTCTAGAACATAGATGCCAAGCCACATGGAGACCTCCAAGGAGCCAGGAAACAGAAGCTGAAGAGTCAGGGACTTTCCCTCAGAGCTGACAGAGAAAGAAAGTCTTCCCCTAGAGCCAGTGCCCTGATTTCAGACTTCCAGCCCCCTAAATTGTAAGAAAATAAATTTCTGTTTGCTAAAGCTATCCACTTGTGGTATTTCTGTTACAGCAGCACTAGATAACTAAGACAGAGATTCACTTTGCAAAACCATCAGAAGTGATACACTAGAACATAAAAGATGATGAAACTGGTTGAGGAGATGGGAATATTTGGAAGTACACCAGAGTCTCCACGAACAGCTCTCTGGCATCAGAAGACCAACGCCCAAGGGCACAAAAGTGGTGCCTTCTGGCAGGAAATGCCAATTTGGAACAACAGGAAACAGAAGTCTAAGGTCTTCCTTATAACTTTTCAATGAACAGTTTATATGGGTGTTTGATCAGGTAGAATTCAGAGCAGATTATTATTATCATTTTCAAAAAAGAATATTATCATAACGAACACTTATACTGTATAACCAACCAACCAGTTACCACCGAGTAGACGCTAATTCACAGCAACCCCATGTGTGTCTGAGGAGAACTGTGTTCCACGGGGTTTTCATAGCTGTGACTTTTCAGAAGCAAATCGCCAGGCCTTTCTTCCAAGGCACCTCTGAGTATGCCTGAACCGCTGACCTTTTAGTTCGTAGCCACATGCTTAACAATTTGCACCACCCAGGGAACTTACTATATACCAGGTGGAGTTCCTGTGTGGTGCAAACAGTTAACACGCTCGGCTGCTAACTGAAAAGTTGGAGGTTCAAGTTCACTCACAAAAAAGGCCTGGCAATCTACTTTGAAAAATCAGTCATTGAAAATGCTATGGACCACAGTTCTACTCTGACACACATGGGGTCGCCATGAGTCAAAAGCGACTCTGTGGCAACTGGTTAATTGGTTATGTACCAGGTACTGTTCTAAGTGCTGTATCTACATTAACTTATTTACTCCTCCAGTGCTCTGGAATGTGGGTACTATCATCTCCATTTAACAGATTAAAAAAAAAATTTTTTTTTAGCACATTGAAATACAGAGAGGCTAAGTATCTTGTCTAAGAGCAGACAAATGATAAATCTTGAAGCTAAGAAGGAAACCAAATTAGTCAAGTTCCAGAATCCCCGTAAATCCACTGCCATGAAGTCCGTTCCAATTCATAGCAACCCTATGATACAGAGTAGAACTGCCCCATAGGGTTTGCAAAGAGCAGCTGGTAGACTTGAACTGCTGACCTTTTGCTTAACAGCCAAATGCTTAACCACTGCACCACCAGGGCTCCATGTCCACATATACCAAACGCCAACTCACAGTGACCCTATAGGACAGAGCAGAACTGTCCTGTAGGGTTTCCAAAGAGTGCCTGGTGGATTTGAACTGCCAGCCTTTCGGTTAGCAGCCGAACCCTTAACCACTGTGCCACCAGGGCTCCACCTTTATGTACACTGCCTCTCAAATCCAGCATGCATTTTTTAAGCAGGCCCCCAGCCTGGTCAGAAATCCTACACTAAAACATGCAGATGCTTTCATGTCTGTATCATCTATTATCACATTTATTCCTCATAACAAACAAATCTGTTAACATGAATTGAAGTCACAAAGGCTTCATTCACTCGGAAAGGAGTTAGCCCCCAAAGCAAGCAGAAGCACTTGGAAATCTCCACCCATTCCCCCATGTCCCACTTGGAATTTGATAGGTAGCATAAAGGTAAAATGGGTGGAAAGCCCAGGCAGCTATATATTGACTTGGCTTTGGTTCCTTCCTTGAGTTCAACTCTGGTTATCAAACGTTGCTGTTAGTAAGTCTGACTGTACAAAGTTGTACACACAAAATCTAGTATACTGACTTCAAGGACGATTTTGACCCTGTAGATCTTCACTACTCCTACCTGAAATTTGCCTCTACTTTGCTCTCAACTCTGCAACGCATCTTTCACAAGAAATCACCAGTGAGACTCACTTAGCCATCCCCCCACTTACCCCACTGTGGGAAGGCTATGGTAGCCTCACCTCCTTCGGGAGTGGCAAGAACCTCAGAGATTTCCTTATCCAGCCAGCTGATTTGCAGGCAGAGAAACTGAGGCCCAGGTGCCTTGCTCTGGATTCAACAGCAAGTTAGTAAGTTCGGAACAGGGAGCCCATTCTTGATTCTGAGTCCAGAATGTGTTTTCCACCACGTGTTTTCCCCTAGTCTCCCCCAACCCCACCCCACCTTTCTCTGGTGCCTAATTCAGTGCTATATTCAGCAAACGTTTAACTTACCAATAATAATAACTAACAATTTTTTAATAATTTTTATTGTGCTTTAAGTGAAAGTGTACAAATCAAGTCAGTCTCTCACACAAAAACCTATATACACCTTGCTACACATTCCCAATTACTCTCCCCCTAATGAGACAGCCTGCTCTCTCCCTCTACTCTCTCTTTTCGTGTCCATTTCACCAGCTTCTAACCCCCTCCACCCTCTCATCTCCCCTCCAGGCAGGAGATGCCAACATAGTCTCAAGTATCCACCTGATCCAAGAAGCTCACTCCTCACCAGCATCCCTCTCCAACCCATTGTCCTAATAACTAACAATTTTTGAATGCTTAGTGTGTGCAAGGCACTGTAGCCGGAGCTAGGGCCACATATGGCTTTCATGGGCTCTAGGCACTTGCCTTCAAGGGCCTCTTCCTCCATAAAATAAATATATATAAAGACAACATTGGTATAAAGAAGGATATATTAATATTATGTACTAAAACATTTTATTTGACCTAAAACTTCACTTTTTTTCTTCTGGTTTTAAATTATAATATTTGTGTCGGCTTTTAAAAGTGTCACGGTCCCTAGGCGTGTGTCCACTGTGCTTAATGGAGGAGTCAGCCCTGCTAGGAGCTGTATTTGCATCGTCTCATTTAATTTCCCAAAGCAGCAAGGTAATACTATTTATTATGTCCATTTTACAGCATAGGAAACTGAACTTTCACCGTGTAATGTCACTTTTCCACGATCACAACAAAAGGGGGGATTCAGAATTTGACTCCCAAGTATCTAACTCCAGAGCTTGTTACATTCTGGGCACTATTAAATCCAATTTAGTAGTCCAATTTAGGATGGCATTAAGCACTCGGCTACCAACCAAAAGGTTGGTGGTTTGAATCCACCAAACATGCTTCAGAAGAAAGGCCTGGCAATCTACTTCCAAAAAAATCAACCATTGAAAACCCTATGGAGCACAGTTCTATCCTGACACACACGAGGTCACCCTAAGTTGGAACTGGCTTGACAGCAACTGATTTTTTTTTTTAATTAAATCCGGTTTAACCATCCTGGTCCCTTCTTTCTGCTTGGTCAGGCCCAGGACATCATTCTTGCAATGCTGTTCTCCCAACCATGCCCAACTTCCCTATGGCCCCAGGTGGACTCTGCCCATTGCTCCACCAGCTCAGTGGCAGCTGGGCAGACACACCAAACATGCTGTGTGGGCCGGGCAAGAGGGCGCCCCGGGCAAGAGGGCGCCCCATTCACTTCCCTCTTGTTCCCTTCTGCTGTTGGCGACCAGTAGAGTTCTTCAGGCATTCTGGCTGCCACTCCAGCATAATTCAGGCCAGTACTGACCCTCCTCTGAGCCGACACAGAGAATGCGGCCACGAACCCTCAGGAACACGCCACCGACCCTCACCGCACTCCCAGCCAGAGCCAGCTGTACTCACAGTATGATTTTAGACAAAGGAAAGGAGCACCGAGGAACCCTCACAGAGCAACAGCCAACTGCTATGCCTGGTGCTTCCCTCCCGACTCCAATTAACCTCCGAGGAAGGTATGGCTAGCCCCCTTCACTCTGAGAAGGAAACTGAGGTTCAGAGAAGCTAAATGACTTGCCTGTTGGCACAATAAGTCTTTATGTGACTCTAAATTGCAAGGTTTCCAATTACAAATGCAACCTCTTAGCTGACGCGCACCCCTAAATGTGTCATTTAAAAGCCCATCATGAGGCCTCATTCCTCAAGCGAAGGGCAAGCTTTTCTCTGTTAAATATCGTGGAGAGGCATACACAAGTTTTATCCAGTAGTCAATTCTTTTTTTAGTGATAATGATGTACTAATAACAAACATTTTAATGGCATTTTAAAGTTAACAAAGCAATTCTTCACATGACTTCGCTTGCTCCTCACCATAGCTCCATCACTAAAGATCACGCTCACCATTTTATATATGAGGAAACTGAGGCGCAGAGAGGTGAAGTGACTTGTTCAAGGTGAAGAATGTGTGGGGTGGGGATGTCTGACACAGCAGAGATGCAAGCTCCAGTCCACACAGCCCTGTCTTTTCAGGGCCCCCTCTAACCTCACTCTGGCTCCAGTTCTCTCAGAGATGTGAGGAGGGGGAGGGAATTAGAGAATGGGTACTGGGAGGCGGCTGCAGAATATTTCACCTTGGATCCTTGTTTGGTTCTTTGCTGCCCACCTCCTCACCACCACCCTCCAGTTGTGTAACACCCACAGGTCTTGTCTCCACCCAGAGAGACAAGCAGCCAGATGAAGACAAACAAGACACTTGGCTAAGAGAGTGCAGAGAGCAGTCTGAGCTGAGGAAGTTCGCAGCCACGTGCACCCAGGAAGGCCAGGGGCCTCTATGCCCTGGCTGGAGGGTGGGCCTCTATGCCCTGGCTGGAGGGTAGGCCGCACCCCCCAGTGCATGCAGCCAAGTCACCCTGGCCCCAGCCACCCAAGGAGCCCTCTATGAACAGCATCCCCCCAGAGGCCTCCTCCACTCAGCTTGGGCTCCTACTTTCCCTGCAGTCCACAGTCAACACAGGGAATCCTCACTCCCAGCCCCTCGGGCCTCAGATTGCTGCTACCTAGGGACCCGTTGTTTTTCCTCCTCTGGGACAACCCCAAGGAGCGAAACATCAGGGTAGGAGAGCCAGTGGTGGTTGCTACAGGAAACACATCCCTCTGTTAGCAACACCTCTTCAGAACAGGCCTAGAATTTTCCACAACACCACCAGGTTCATTTTCGAAGGAAGCAGCCTCTTTGCAGTACACTCCACCGACTTGATGTCCTCCCAGTCTGCAGGCTCTGATACAGCCGGGGTCATCACTGAGAGGGTGAGGGAAGTGAGGGCTCTCTCTATGCCCCATATTCTCATCTGTAAATGAGTGGTCAGGAGTATCAACTGAGGCCCACTCAGGTAGTTTAACAAGACAAAAAGTGCTTTTGTATTTTGCAGACGTATTTCACTCTGGGATAGAGGTGTTTATTTGCATTTCAGGCAGCCTCACAGAGAAAGTAAGACTCTGAATCCATTTAATACAAAACCAGAATCAAACCACATCAGTTGCCATTGAATAGACGTGTGTCAGGTAGAACTGTGCTTTATAGGGTTTTCAGTGGCTGATTTGGGGGAAATAAATAAATAAATCTCTAAGTCTTTGTTCTGAGGCATCTCTGGGTGGACTCAAACCTTTGACCTTCAGGTTATCAACCAATTTCATTAACCATTTGTGCCACCCAGGGACTTTCCACTTCATATATAACCAAAGAGATATCTGAACCCTAGAAGACAGAAAGTTCCAAAAAATAATGATACTGTACTGTCCAACCATTCACTTCATATTCAAATGTTCACTCACAAGTACCTCGCCAGAGTCAGGTTACACCTGAACGTCTACATCTGGCCTTCAATTAATTCTAACTGTTATCATCATTTGCTGTAATCATAAATTTAATGGTCTTGTAGGGATGGAGCTCTCAAATCACCATGGCTTGATGACAGCATTTTCTGAATGCGGCACACGTTCAACCTCATAGTCTTGTTCCCAAGACCCCTGAAACAGCTCTTGACCATACCCCCATTTCATGAGCTAAGAAAATGAATAAAGAACACACAAAACACTTTGCCCTGGACACGGGGGAGCACAGGCATGAATAGGAAGCCCCGGTGAGAGGCTCTGCTGATGAGGCCAATTAACCAGCCCTGCTAAAAAAAAAATTTTTTTTTTGTTCCTCCAGCTGATCTCCCTCCAGGAACAGCCCCGCCCCGCCTGCTGCAATGGTCCAGTTTCTTTCTGGTCCAGTTTCCTTCTGGTTCTGCTCCAGCCTACGCTGGTTCAACAGGCCTGGCAAACTCCCAGATCTCTATCAGATGATGGGCTAGTCCCAAGGCCCAGGCAGCAGAGAAGTCCACAGTGGGAGGCAGCATGGTGTGAGGGACTAACCCTGAGCTGAGGAGTCAGGCAGACATGAGTTTGAATCCAGCTCTGTCACTTCCTAGCTGTGTGACTTCAAGCAAAGTACTTACTCTCTCTGTTTTAAGAGCTTCTTCTTCTAAGATAGCAGCTAGAGCTGTGAAAGATGATCAAATGAGCTAAGAGGAATAAAGCACCTCGCTCACTGCCCACACTCCACAGCTTCTCATTACAAGTGAGGCACCTGTGCTCCGTGTGGCCTTGACCATCAGCTCCCTCCACTTCCCGCAGCCAGGGCACAGGCCAGTTCAGGAGCCCCAGGGTTCCATGTTAGAGGGAACCTCACAGGCTTTCCCTGTGGGAATCATGCTGGGCCAGGACAAGCCTCAGTGTGCAGGACTGTCCCTCACATTGCAGAATGTCTAACTTCTCTGGCTTCTACTCACTAAATGACAACAGTGCCTGTCCCCTGGCTCCAGCACTGTGACTATCACAAATGCCCCATATATGTTTGAACAACCCCTCGAGAGTCCCACCCCAGTTAGAACCGTATCTGAAGCCTTCTCGCTACCTATCTGAAATCAAAAGTAGATGCCTCTCCTCAGCTCAAAGAGAAGTTTTGTCAAGATCCCCTCAAGTTCAGACCTTGCCACCGAAGCAGGTCACCCTTCCCTCCTGCAGAACTCCTCTAAGGTCTCCATTATCCTCACAGGCCGCCCCGGAAGAATCTCTTGAGTCACCAGTACCATAATATGAATTCCTTCAGTGAAGTCCTTTGACCTGGAAATTTTGCATAATTAACAGACTAGAAGAGGTGGTGATGCCTAATGCCAGAACGTCAGACACTTGAAAAAGAAGAGGTCTACGGCCACCAGGATCTCTGCAGGGTTCCTCTCTCACACCCTGCTGAGAAGTGTGACAAGCTGGCACCATGCGTGTGGGCTACAAGATGTCTGCACATTTCTGAAATAAGTCCTGATGGTCACACACTGATGTTGCAGGAATACGAGTCCTCATGCTTGGAAGAAATATTTGTAACACACGTGACAGGTGGCACTTGCTACTTGCAAATATTATATATACACACATACATGTGTAGTACAAAATTAATATGTCTTATTTACATAATTATTGTATATAATTAATATATACTATTATAATTATATGTTTTACATAATATTTTAAAAAATTGCCAATGAGTTGATTCCGACTCAGACTGACCCTAGAAGACAGAGCAGAACTACCCCATAGGGTTTCCAAGGAGCGCCTCGTGGATTCAAACTGCCAACCTTTTGGTTAGTGGCCACAGCTCTTAACCACTGTGCGTGCTATATTATTAATCATATACAACATACATGTATAGTGTAAAATTAATATGTATTAATTACGTATTAATATATAGTATTATAATTATATGTTGTATTTTTTTTTATAATTAATAATGTTAATTGTAGGTAGATAGGTAGATAGATATATTGATAGACAGAATGAGTACTTGCAAATTAAATAGTAAATGAACTCCTCCAGAGGAAAAATATACAGGCATGGACACAAACAAGAGATTCTTACTTTCAAAAGAAGTAAACATGTGAAATATAGTTCAAATGACTAATAGACAAAGAACTGAAATACCACCTCCCACCTCTCAAATGACCAACTTTTTTAAAATGATAGTGTCCAACACTCATGAGAGAGCATGGATAACTTAATATTCTGCTGGTGGAAGCATAAACTGGTCAATCTTTGCAGAGGGAAGTTAAGCAATATGTTTCAAAATCCCTAAAAATATGCATACTCTTAGAATAGCAATTTTAGAAATTTATCCTTAAAAAAATTTAGTTTTTTTTTATTATTGCTTCTTGTGGTGAAAATTAAAATCAACCTAATTAGCCAACAATAGGGGATTGATTAAATAAATATTTTATAGCATGAAACAAAGATAATAATATATTATTAGATAACAAATTACCAAACACGATGATTGCATTTTATTTTTTAAAAATTAAGTATATGCAAAAAAAAAAAAAATACCACTGGTCTGTCAGTGGGCTTGCATGTTGCTGTGATGCTGGAAGCTATGCCACTGGTATTTCAAATACCAGCAGGGTTGCCTGTGGTGGACAGGTTTCAGTGGAGCTTCCAGACTAAGACAGACTAGGAAGAAGGACCTAGTGATCTAAAAAAATTGCCAGTGAAAACCTTGTGAATAACAGCAGAGCATTGTCTGATATAGTGCACAGAAGATGAGCCCCTGAGGTTGGAAGGCACTCAAAATACAACTGGGGAAGAGCTGCCTCCTAAAAATAGAGTCGACCTTAATGACATGGATGGAGTAAAGCTTTCAGGACGTTCGTTTGCTGATGTGGCACTATTCAAAATGAGAAGAAACAACCATTAATAATCAGAACCTGGAATGTACAAAGAAGGAATCTAGAAAAATTAGAAGTCACAAAAAATGAAATGGAACACATAAACATTGATATCCTAGGCATTAGTGAGCTGAAATGGACTGGTGTTGGCCATTTCGAATCAGACAGTCATATGGTCTACTATGCCAGGAATAACAAACTGAAGAGGAATGGCATCGTAGTCATCATCATTTCAAGATCTATCCTGAAGTGCAACACTGTCAGTGATAGGATAATATCCATATGTCTACAAGGAAGATCATTACTCAAATTTACGCACCAACCACTAAGGTCAAAGATGAAGAACTTGAAGGTTTTTATGAAACTCTGCAGTCTGAAATTGATCAAACATCCAATCAAGATGCATTGATAATTACTGGTGATTGGAATGCAAAAGCTGGAAGCAAAGAAGGACCGTAGTTGGAAAATATGGCCTTGATGAAACGACACTGGAGATGGCAAGACAGAATTTTACAAGATCAATGATTTATTCATTACAAATACCTTTTTTCAACAATATAAACAGTGACTATACACTTGGACTTCACCAGATGGGCTACACAGGGGTCAAATTAACTAAATCTATGGAAAGAAATGATGGAGAAGTTCAATATTGTCAGTCAGAACAAGGCTGGGGCTGAGTGCATAACAAACCACCCATTGCTCATATGCAAGTTCAAGTTGAAGCAGAAGAAAATTAAAATAAGTCCACAAGAGCCAAAGTACAACCTTGAGTATATCCCACCCGAATTTGGAAACCACCCTCAAGAATGGATTTGACGCATTGAATACTAATGACCGAAGACCAGATGAGTTGTGGGATGACATCATACATGAAGAAAGCAAAAGGTCATTAAAAGGAAAGAAAGAAAAGACCAAATGGATATCAGAAGAGACTCTGAAACTTGCCTTGAATGTAAAGTAGCTAAAGAGAATGAAGGAAAAGAGCTAAAGAGAAGATTTCAAAGGATGGCTGAAGAAGACAAAGTAAAATATTATAATGAAATGTGCAAAGACCTGGAGTTAGAAAACCAAAAGAGAAAAACATGCTTGGCATTTCTCAAGCTGAAAGAACTGAAGAAAAAATTCAGCCTTTGAGTTGCAATACTGAGGGATTCTACAGGCAAGATACTGAAAGACGCAGGATGCATCAAAAGAAAATGGAAGGAATACACAGAGTCACTGTACCAAAAAGAATTTGGCTACATTCAACCATATCAGGAGGTAGTATATGATCAAGAACTGATGGCGCCGAAGGGAGAATTCCAAGCTGCACTGAAGTCATTGGCAAAAAAACAAGTGTCCCGGAATTGGAATACCAATCAAGATGTTTCGACAAACAGATGCAAGGCTGGAAGCACTCACTTGTCTATGCTCAGAAATTTGGAAGACAGCTACCTGGCCAACAACTGGAAGAGATCCATATTTGTGCCCTGTCTTAGTTATCTAGTGCTGCTATAACAGAAGTACCACAAACGGATGGCTTTAACAAAGAGAAATTTATTCTCTCATTGTCTAAGAGGCTAGAAGTCCAAATACAGGGTGCCAGCTCCAGGGGAAGGCTTTCTCTCTCTGCTGGCCCTGGAGGAAGGTCCTTATCATCAGTCTTCTGTGCTTGATGGGCCTCTAGGCGCAGGGACCCCAAGTCAAAAGGACGCACTATTCTCCTGGCTCTTGTTTCTTGGTGGTATGAGGTCGCCCTGTCTCTCTGCTCACTTCTCGCTTTTAAATCTCAAAAGAGACTGGCTGAAGACAAAATCCAATCTTGTAGATTGAATCCTGCCTCATTAACATAACTGCCACTAATCTCATCTCATTAACATCTTAGAGATAGGATTTACAACACATAGGAAAATTACATCAGATGACAAAATGGTAGACAATCACACAATACTGGATATCATGACCTAGCCATGTTGACAGATATTTTGGGCGGACACAATTCAATTGATGACATGCACATCCCAAAGAAAGGTGATCCAACAGGATATAGAAACTATTGAACAATATCACACAAGTAAATTTTTGCTGAAGATAATTCAAAAACAGTTGCAGCAGTACATCCACAGGGAACTGCCAGAAATTCAAGCTGGATTCAGAAGAGAACCTGGATTGAGGGATATCACTGCTGATGTTAGATAGATCTTGGCTGAAAGCAGAGAATACCAGAAAGATGCTTACCTGTATTTTATTTACTATGCAAAGGCATTCAATTGTGTGGGTCAGAACAAGCCAAGGATAACATTAGGAAGAACGGGAATTCCAGAACACTTAATCGTGCTCATGAGGAACCTGTACATAGACCAAACAAAACAAGGGGATACTGCATGGTTTTAAAATTGAAAAGGTGTGTACCAGGGTTGTATCATTTCACCATACTTATTCAATCTATCTGCTGAGCAAATATTAAGAAGCTGGACTTTGTGAAGAAGAACAAGACATCAGGATTGGAGGAAGACTCATTAACCACTCACGATATGCAGATGACACAACTTTGCTTGCCAAAAGTAAAGAGGACTAGAAGTACTTACTGACAAAGATCAAAGACTATAGCCTTCAGTATGGATTATACCTCAGCGTAAAGAAAACAAAAATCCTCACAACTCGACCAATAAGTAATATCACGATAAATGGAGAAAAGATTGAAGTTGTCAAGGATTTCATTTTACTTGGATCCACAATCAACAACCATGGAAGCAGCAGTCAAAAAATCAAATGATATATTTGCATTGGGCAAATCTGGTACAAAAGATCTCTTTAAAGTGTTAAAAAGCAAAGATGTCACTTTGAGGATTAAGGTGTGCTGACCCAAGCCATGGTATTTTCAATTGCCTTATATGTATGTGAAATCTGGACAATGAATAAGGAAGACGAAGAAGGATCAATGCTTTGAATTACGGTGTTGATGAAGAACATAGAATATAACATGGAGTGCCAAAAGAACAAACACATCTGTCTTGGAAAAAGTACATCCAGAATGTTTCTTATAAACGAGGATGGCGAGACTTTGTCTCACGTACTTTGGACATGTTATCAGGAAGGACCAGTTTCTAGTGAAGGACATAATGGTTGGTGAAGTAGAGGTTCAGCAAAAAAGAGGAAGACTCTCAACAAGATGGGCTGACACAGTGGCTGCAACAATGAGCTCAAATATAGCAAGGGTTGTGAGGATGGCACAGTATCAGGCAGTGTTTCATTCCGTTGTACACAGGGTCAGCACTGATAGGAACTGACTAAATGGCACCTAACAACATAAAAACAACATATGCAAAAAAGTACGGGAAGTACACACAAGAAATATTAACAGTATTTAGCATTGAGTGATAATGTTACAGATGATTTTGTTTCTTTTTGATTATCTGTATTTTCTCAAATGTCTGTATTACCTCAAATTTCTAACATGTCTCTCATGTCACTTACTAGTCTCTACTTTGTAAAATGATTATGTGTGAACACGTCTCATCAACCTAGCAAAGTACGAATTCCCTGAATACAAGTGTTAAATCTGATTTATCTTCATAAACTCCCATGATTACAACAACAATTACCATGTATTAAATGTTTGCTATCTGTCAGGCATTGTGCTAAACTGTATCTTTTAATATAAAAAATATATAGTAAAATTAAATAAACATTTTTTGAAGAAGGAAGGGCAGGAGGAAAGGAGTGAATGAACAAATACCCATCCATCTGAAATAAGCTGGCAGCCACTTCACCTGGAAGCAACCAGGTCATTTTTGGGGACCCTTCTGCCCCTCAGATCATACCAATCTGCCAGACCACATCTTTTAATGGGGATAGGAGCCAAAGGATGGAGGAGGTCAGGAGGACAAGGACCAACCTATGAACCTGAGTTTTAGAAAGCCATACTTTTGGGGGGATAAAATCTCTCAAGAACTAGCAGGTCAAATTCCAAATTGCTTTTGAAAATTTTCTTATCAGACTCATTAAAACTAACATTAGCATTACAATGGCCTTTTAATGAAACACATTTGACCAGCCTGTTAAAAAACCTGTTGCCTTTGAGTGGATTCTGACTCATAGTGACCCTATAGGACACAGTAGAACTGCCCCATAGAGTTTCCAAGGAGCGCCTAGTGAATTCAAACAGCCAACCTTTTGATTAGCAGCCTGAGCTCATAACCACTGTGTCACCAGGGTCCGCATTTGACCAGTGCAGCCGTTAATTCACTTCTACCAACCTTTCCTAAGCAGTCACCATCACCCATTGAGAGTGAAAAATCAATAAGACACAGTCTCGCCCTATAGGAAATTGTAGTGCCTTGAGGACAACCAAAAGGTCCCTAAATAACTGAGTCAAGGCAAGATGTGAGCTCTAACAGAGGACTACGGGGCTATGGGGAAAGCAAAGGAAGAATTCTTTCTGACAGAGAAGGGGGTGGAGGGGGTTGCAAGTGAGAGCTAGGGTCTGAAGGATGGGCAAGATTTCTCAGGGCAGAGTTGGGGGAATGGCACTCCCAGCTGGGGGAAAAGCCCAAGTGAAGGCTCTGAGGGGTGGGATACCGGGTTGGGGCAAGGGCAAAAATGATGACTATGTGGAAGAGACAGGTCAGAAGTGATAGTTGAGGCAAGAAAGATAAACTCAAGAGGGACTGGTGAGCCTTGGGAAACAGCCTAAGGAGTATAGATTACATCCCGGAATAACATCTTCAAAGTCCATGCCCCTGAAACCTCGGGCCATTTCAATAGAAGAAGCAAAAGTGGCCCAGGCATTAGCTCCTCTTTCTTGGTCTCTTCTTGCCCCTAGAGCTTTCTCCCTACACCTCCAAGCAGGCAGAGCCCACCGAAAAGCAGAATGCGACACCCTCCTTTTGCAAATTGTGGGCTTAAGCTCATATTTAAAGCCACGGTAATCTAAGGAGTCCCAGGTACAGAAACGCTGGAGTAGCTCCTTGACACCCGCCTCTGGCCTTCTATTCTCCACATGCTGACATTCCAGAGAGGAGGCCTTCACGGCACTACCTGGGATTCCTAGTTCTGCTGGGATGAAAGGGCAATCGCTGGACAGGTGATTTCAAAACAGTTAGCAGCCTGGGATCAATAAGAAAAATATTAAGGGCTGGTCTCTACAAGTAAGTGCTCAGCCTCCAGAGGGTCAGCCCTGTGGTCCTGCTCCCTCCAACAGCTGTGAAGATACCCCCCAGCCCCCTCTGGAACGCCCCGTTGGTGAAGGTTTGGAAAGGAAAGAAAACAGGCAGCCACTGGGAGCCCAGAGGGCAAGACAGGAGAACCTCACCTCACAGCTTACTGACACCACAGCTTTTACTCAAATATGCCAGTAACATATATCCCTCCCTCCCTCATTTTGCTTCTCTCTCTGAGACTCAGAATGTGTGTCTTTTTCTGTTTTTACTTGTGTGTGTGTGTGGCCACTGTACATGTGTCCTTTCTCCTTGTTTCAACTTTTCTGGAAACTACTGTTCAATCTCTCCCTGTCTCTCTGTTCTGTCTCTCCATGTCTCCGTCTGTTCCTTCTTCGGCCCCTACCTCTCTTTCCTATCACAGTCTCCATGTGTCTTTCTGTCAGCGTGGGTCTTGGCGTTTCTGTTTGTCTCTGTACTTCTGACCTGGTGTTTGGGGCTTCTATTAACGTGTCTGTATCTAGATATCTCTGTCATCATGTCTCTCCCTACATCGCCGTCTCTATCTTTCCGTCCTCGTGTCTATCTCCATGGCTGTGTGTTTCTGTCGCCTTCTGTCTTCCCTCTCGCAGTATCTCTACCTCCATCTCTGTCACTATCCCTGTCTCTACCCCTCCTCTCCCTGTTTTCATTACTAAAATCACAGCAAGGAAACCAAGGAGCTTAGAGAGGTGCGATCCTGAAACCAGGCTGCGGCGGGATGCCCAGTTAGAGCCGGTTGGGGATCCGCGGGGAGAGCCACCCCCCCCCCCCGGTGCGGCGACACGGCCGCCCGCGCAACTTCCCGTCCCTCGGCGTCGCGCTCCAGGACCCCCGCTCGGCCCCTGACTACTCCCGGCCCCCACTTAGAAAGGGACCCTCGCCGCCACCTGAGAGGGCGTTTGCTCAAGCTAGGAGTCGGACAAGGGGTGAAAAGTTCTCACCGATGGTGAAGTTGTAGCCATCGATGCTGAAAGTGGCACTCCGGCATTTTTTGAAGCCCTCCTTCCTGTGGCTGGCGTCCGTCATGGCTCGGCCGGCGGGACAGGAGCGGCGCAGCACGGCCAGAGGCGTCCCGGGTCCCCGCCGGAGCGCGCAGCCCCGCTCCCGCGCCCCGCGCTCAGCCGCGTCCCCTGCCCCGGCCGCGCGGCGCGCTGTCACCGCAGAGCCGCCGCTTGCTGCCCGCGGAGCGCGCTGACTGCAGCGCGGGGACCGTAGGGTCAGTTAGCGCGCGGGGTCCGCGGCGGAGTCAGCGAGCCATCGCAGCCGCTCCGTCTCCAATCCGACGTTCCAACCAGGCGAGAGGAGTGTTAACAATGGGAGGCGACGCGCGCCCCGGAGCGTGTCGGGGACTGGAGGGTGGGTGCCGAAATCCCTGCCTTTTCAACTCTGATCTTTGGGAGCTGCCAAGCCAGCGCTTTACAGGCACATTTGTTTTCTATTTCGGCATCAGGAGGCTTGGTGGGGTTTGGGGACCCAAAGGAACGGTTAAGATTTGGCGTCGCGGTTCTTTCAGATATGTTTTCTCTGGCAGACCAGAGTGCTCCCAAAATCACATCAACGGATGGAAAAGCAAACATGTAAGCCGTCAGATGCTGCCGAAGTTTACTCCAAACAAGGAAGTCAGGAGACTCGCCACGCCCACTTCCTCCCAGCAGCTGTACCCACAACTAGCTTGGTGCCCGACAACCGTCCCTGGACAGAAAAGAATAAAACCGCCCATATTTGCGGACAAGCGCTTTCACACAGGGGCTATAAAATATCCAATTTACAACCGAGCTCTAGCCCCAGTACAATCCATTCCAAATGGCTTGTCCCTGTTCGGTTTTGCCCAATATGATACCAAAAACCAAATCCGCAGTGGTCGAGTCAATTCTGACTGATAGTGACCCTATAAGACAGAACAGAACTGCCCCCATAGCGTTTCTAAAGACCGGCTGGTGGATTCAAACTGCCGACCTTTTGATTAGCAGCCTGAGCTCTTAATCACTGTGCACCAGGGCTCTCCAACTCATGATAAAAAAAAAAAAAAATAGGCCCCTGGAATTTGTGGAGGTGGGAGAGATTATCCAATCCTATAGCTAGCTCTCTTCTTACAGATTAGGAAACCAAGGCTGAGAGAAAGTGACAGAGTTTGGATGTAGATGTTTCCCTTTATGACACCTGATCAGTCTTTGGTCCTTCCAGTACCCGAAATGACTAAATTAGGCTTATACGGAGAAAACTATTACCTCCTACCAGCAAGCAGTAATTGGGGATCTACAGTTGTAGTGCCCTGTGTTAGGAGCTGGGGATGCACATGTGAAGAGAGACCCTGGAGGAGGCAGTTTCCACCTGGTGTGACATGTGCTATGCTCAGGGCTATTAGGGGAGCACAATAATTAATTTAACCTAGTTTGCTGTGACAGGCCTGGTGGTGCAGTGGTTAAGAGCTCAGGATGCTAACTAAAAGGTTGGCAGTTCAAATTCACCAGCTGCTCCTTGGAAACCCTATGGGGCCATTCTACTCTGTCCTGTAGGGTCTCTGTGAGTCTAAATCAATTCAACAGCAACGAGTTTGGTTTTACAGGTTTTTGTTGTGACAGGAGCCCTGGTGGCACAATGCTTAAGTGCTCGGTTGCTAATCGAAAAGTCGGCCGTTAGAACCCACCAGGCGTTCCACAGGAGAAAGATGTGGCAGTCTGATTCTGGAAAGATTTACAGCCTTGGAAACCTTCTCAAAGCAAAAAAGAGAAGCACGTGTACATACGTATGCAGTATTCTGCAGACAATTTCAAAGGACCCATAAAACCCCCAGGTCCACTGGAACCCAGGTTAATGCATGTCTCAAGAATTCAATCTTCTCTGATTTACCACATATTTCTAAAGAAATGTTCTGTTTTATTTATGTCAGAATGCAGTTGGGACTTTCATTATGAATTCGCTCACATTGATAATTTGGTTAGGTCTATGGCAAGATCTAACCAAATTATTAATGTGAGCAATGGGTATCCACACACCTCACGTCCCACACAACATGTCTCAGCATGGGAGTCGGGGGTTCTTCAAAACCATGATGTACACCTTAAGACTGATACCACCATGTCTGGAATTGGTTACAATGTGAAGGCATGAAAAGGGTTATACAGAAAGATCTGAACACGAAATCTTGTTCTATGACTTAGCAGTTATACGACCCTGGGCAAGATGCGTGACCTCCCTGAGTCTGACTTTCCTTATCTCACAATGATGACTGAGGTACAGTGCGTAAAAGCCAGACGTGCAATAAAGTGTGTAAAACCCGGAAAGTCAGTTATGGTAATCACCAGGTGACTCCCAACTTACATTATGAAGACTTTGCAGAAAATTCCTCTCTGGAGGATAATATACTTTAGTTATTATTACCACCATAAATTTTATAGAAATTTTTACATATATGATTTGTATATATATTAGTTACATTTCTTTTTAATATAGCTAGAGATTGCAGTGACCACCAAACGTTCCCATTTCCCAGTATTTGTCCCACTTTCCCAAACCTTCAGCTGAAGTACATGTGCTTTCTTTTGTGTCAATGAAAGTCCTAGAATGAGGAGCTGGAAAGCCCTGAGTTATACTCTCCTGTCATAAATTATCAAGAAAAAAAATTCTAGTGCAATGGGAATTTCTCCTTGAGTGAGTGAAATTAAAATTTAGCGTTTCATTGCTTTCAGCAGAAAGCTTTTTGAAATATAATCTATAAAAATAATAACAATGTGATCATTTATCTGTCCCCGGAAGACTGGTAAAAATAACTTGCCTGAGCAATTAGAACTGTTTTTAAACCGCTTCTCCCCAGAATCATTCTTTCTCTCCCCGGTTGTGGAGCGTATAGAACCACTAAATGCATCGCTCAAGTGCAAAGACTTTAAGCAGCTCTCTCAACACAGGGCTCTTACATCAAACCAAGTGAAGCTGAATGCCAACATTACACGAGCCGAGAAAGAGGCGTTGCTTTTGTTCACTCTCTCAGAAAGGCTCTCTCAAGCATGCCTGTGAAGTTTAAACAAAAATGGAACCAAGACAGCCAAGCAGATGTGTGAGTCCTATGCTTTTCTTGGTTATTGCAGGGATTGAACTAAGAATAATTTACACATTTTTAACAGCCATAAAAATTCCAAAGAAGAATATTTTGTGACACATAAAAATTATATGAAATTACAATTTCAGAATCCATGAGCAAAGCTTTATTGGCGCATAGCAACACTCATTTATTTACGTTGTCCACAGCTGTTTTCACACAACAACAGCAGAGGTGAGTAGTTATGCCCAACACCCTATGGCCTGCGAAGCCAGAAATGTTTACTTCCTGGTCCTTTACAGAAAATGTTCGCTGACTCTTGGATTATGGTGAGTATACTTACACCTGTAGGGCTTGGATAACTTCTAATTTTATTGTATTTATTTTAAGTTTGAAAAGGAATTGGTCTTTTTTTTAATCTACTGGGATGGGTTCTTGGAAACCTTGGTGGCTTAGTGGTTAAGTGCTACGGCTGCTAACCAAAGGGTCGGCAGCTTGAAACCGCCAGGCGCTCCTTGGAAACTCTATAGGGCGGTTCTACTCTGTCCTATAGGGTCGCTATGAGTAGGAATCGACTCAACAGCACTGGGTTTGATTTTTGGTTTGGAATGGATTCTAACAAGGAAGGCATAGTAACAAATGTTTGATGAATGAAGGAAGGACAGAAGCAATGAAACAACACCCATGTTAGTAGTTTGATCCAGTCATTAGCCAAGATTAATCTGCCAAGGTTAATTTCTCCCAAGGCATAATGCATGACCCAGGATTCATCTCAAGAAAGTAGATTAGCAGCTAAACTCAGTACATACATCAGATCATAGCTTATGAATTGAATGATGTCCTTCAAAATAGAGCAAATAATTACAACAAAATGTAAAAATTAAAAATATGGCAGGATACTTCTCTGATTCAGGTAGTAATCATATCTTTTGATTCTACCTGTTTCTACATAAGAGAAAGAATAACCACAAGTACTGTTGCTCACTGGTTTTTAACTTTTAATTTTCTGGAAAAAGATAAAATACTATATGTAGTGGTGCAGTGGTTAAGAATTCAGTTACCAACCAAAAGGTCAACAGTTCGAATCCACCAGCCACTGCTTAGAAACCCAACGGGGCAGTTCTACTCTGTCCTATGGGGTCACTATGAGTCAGAATTGACATGATGGCACCGGGTTTGGGGTTTGGTTTTTTTGTTTTTGTTTTTCGGTAGACTATGTTACCAAAGAGTGAGCTTTCTAAGAAAATAACATTTTATTTTTCAAAAAAGTCATTTGTTTACAAGCAACTCCACTCTTCCCCATTTATGTCTACTCAACTTTCCTCTATGAATGTGTTAATTCATTATTATTAGTTGCTGTCGAGTCAATTCTGACCCATGTGTGCAGAGCAGAACTGCTCCATAGGGTTTTCAAGGTTCTGACCCTACAGAAGCAGGTCAGCAGGCCTTTATTCTGAGATGCCTTTGAGTAGGTCTGAACCACCAACCTTTTAGTTAGTAGTTGAACACTTAACCATTTGCACCACCTCCCCCAAAATAGATCCTGACTCTGCCAATCTTGGATGAGGTTGGGGGTCTGAGCGTTAGTAGTTTTTCAAGTTCCCAGATGCCTTTTGTGAGAAGCCAGGGTTGAGAACTGGTCTATTCTCAACCCGTTTCCATCATGATGTTTCTATCTGGATCCTGACTCTAAGCCATGTCTTCCACTGAAAACCCCACCACGTGCCATTGGCAATGTATTTGGGTTTCCCTGCTTGATTCCCAACTTTCCCTCAAGGGCCTGGCTCAGACTTACACTGTCAACTTCTCACCTCAGACTTTTCTTGAGAGGATTCTGACATTCTGGGCTTGTGCTTCCTGGGGACCACAAGAAAAAATACTAATATTTATTGGGCACCTACAATGTGCCAAATCCTATTTTGGTCTAGGTGGCTAAACTCTGTAACAAATATTCCCAAAGTCTCAGATTTGTTTCTTGCTTATTATGCAGTCCAACGCATCGGGAGGGGGACCTGTTGGGTTTTGTTCTAAGGAGTCATTCAGGGGCCCAGGCTCCTTCCACCTAGTAGTTTCACTGTCCCCTAGGGCCTCGGAGTCCTCCACTGGATCCTCCACATCTAGCTGCAAATGAGGGAAGAGAAAAAAGGTAGAGGAGCATAAACATCTCCACTGGCCTCACCAAACTGCAAGCAGAGGCCCGGAAATAAAGTTAGAACAGAAAATAGGGTTTGGTAAACAAAGACCCTTTGAAATCCTACTTGACTTGACCCAATCTGACCTCCAGCTTACTAGGTAAGGACATGGTTTACACCTGTGTGCCTGCCCAAGGGCTAAGGTAAAAATCAGCCCCCAAACTTGAGCCGTAACTTTCCACTCTTAAGCTCAGGCTCACCCACCATAATGATGAAAAAGAACACCAATTTTTCATTTTGTCTATTGTTAGTGTTATCACTTACAGAAGGTTTAAGGGTATAAACAATCTATGGCTTAGAAATCAAACCCAAAATAAAATCAATTTAATAGTTGAAAATTGTATCATCTTGTGGTATACAATTTTTTTTCTTCCTAAAACTACAAAACATAAATATATAGAAATATAAAAATGACAGTATGTTAAGAGGCAGCAAGGAATTGCAGAGGGGTAAAAATTCAATGAATAATTTTTCTTAGGCCAGCGAAGTTGCCACATCAAAGATGCTTGATGAGGATCTGGGGAACAGATTAGAATAGATACAGAGCATCCAAGGTTACAACTTGCACAGCGATAGGTCCCAGATGGATAACCAGTTAGAGACAGTGTTGGCACATACTTGCACTTGGATGTGGGGAAAGGAGCATGGTTTCTTAGGGGGCTAACACATGTCAGGGCACCACGTACCAGGCCCTGTGCTGAGTGTACTACACCCACATCTCCTTCCAAGCCTTCCAGGAACAAAGAACGGATTTACGGAGTCAGCTTTTCTTACTGTGGTTCTAAAGTCCCTGGAGAAGGTAACTCCATGGCAACGTTGGCAAGAGAACTATTGAGAGCACCCAGAACGCTGGAACCAACAAGAACAGCCAGGCCACCCAGAAGAGGATTTCCGACACACAGGGTGGATACAACTCTTTGCCGAAATGACTTATGATAAAGAGATTCTCCTCCATCTGCTCTTCACTGGCAGCTAAAATCATCTAGGATTTTTTGCCACATTAGTAATTCACCTCGAATAGAACAGCAAATACAATCCTTGTCACCAGCAAACATGCACCCACACAGCTACACACACAAACACTTTTGTGTCCTGAATGTGGCTTCTGCTATTGGTGACAATGATAAAGATGTTAGTATTTTGAAAAATGTCACAGAACAAGTCAGTGAGAGCAAAGATAAATTATACGTTAAGAAAAAAAAGTGCAAACCAGAAAGTGGGACACAAGATGGTCACAACTATGTAAAAAATGCCCTTAAGAAAGACAAGCAGGAAACACTCCAAAGTGATAATAGTGATTATATCCCAGAGCTGGGGTTACAGAAAATTTGGTTTCCCAGAGCAACCAGTTCAGGCTTGTCCTAACTCCTCTGAACGTAGACTGGAACTTTGAGAGTAATTTAGTTTCCTCTCTGTGCCCTCCAAATTTTCCACCGTGCCCATAATTAGAAACAAGAAAAATAAACTCTTTAGAAGTTGGTTATCAATACAGACATAGGTATCTAAATTACTTCCTGTACCTTTCTGTCTGTTTAAATATTTTATAATTTAAAATAAATATTAAACTAACGTATATTTTTTTTTATCCTAAGCCAGATCAACGACCCATCCAAACTCATATGCTTGCTAGATTCTAGCCTGAGGGCCAGAACCTGTGTCTGTTTAGTCCACTGATGTATTCCAAATACCTAGAACAATACCAGCACTGAGGAGGCATTTAATAAATACGTGTTGAATAAATGAGCGAATAAATACAGAGAATTCTAGAAATTAACATTTCAACCTTCGAAGCCAGAAATGTGCTCTAACCATCATCCGTGGGTCAGCATAACATGGTTCATGTTTATCATGGATTGCGTAAAGAAGATTTCACTTTTGTATTCGGAGACTACTGGCTCCTTGTTTCAGAGGAGGCTCCATTCTTCCATCATTCCAGGACCTAAATGAAAAAGTACGCTGTCCCCTCCCCATGGTCTTCATGCACTTACCCACTGGGACAAATGTCTTCATCTTCCAACTCCTTTTCAACGAAGCCTCTGTTTCTCATGTTATTTGAGGGACAGAATTTTAATAGAACCGCAAAACCACAAGAAACTTTAAAAGGTCAGTTTTTCAGCCTCCTGGCCTTCCTTGTCTAAGCCATCCCAGAGAGATAAGCTGTAGATCTGATTTGCATATGCCTCCTAACAGACTACCATGGAGGGCCCATGCTGCAACGGAAGGGCTGCACAGACTCCGGGGGACTCGTGAGGGTACCGCCTGGTGACTTTCACATGGTCACAGCTGGTCCTCCTCAGCCTACCAGGTCCAAAGGCTCCTTCTTGTCAGCATCCTGTATTGGTTAGATTCAAAAGGACAGATTCATGCTGACTAAACTCACAGACAATCTTTAAGACTTATGTCTGAACCAAGCCTTCACACTGGAGGTTTACCCTTGTTCTCTTGTCCTTACCACATCATCAGCATGATGATGTATTACCAAACCAAAACCCATTGCCATCAAGTCAATTCCGACTCATAGCGACCCTACAGGGCAGAGTAGAACTGCCCCATAGAGTTTCCAAGGAGCACCTGGTGGATTCGAACTGCCAACCTTTTGGTTAGTGCCCGTAGCTCATAACCAGGGTTTCCTTATATATTAGTAATTTATAAAAACATTAGGCACGTTCTCCATACAAGGCAAGTTGATGCCCAAATAAATTTATTACATTACAATGGGAACTACACAGAGATCAATAGGCTTTCTTATTCTGATGCCTGCATCTTCACAATAGAGATAATGCATGTGGCAGATACCAGACAGATGATGTCCTCAGGCTCCCCTTCTTAGTAGTACTTGGAAGGGCACTGCTGCTGCCTGCCTCCATGACTTTCATTCCCTCTGTTTCCATTTTTCACCGGCCCCAGCTGTGATTGCCTTAATTCAGGTTATAGTCAAGACTTACAGACCTAGAAAGAATTTTTGTCTCTTCAAGGAGATTTTAATGTGGCTGACATGATCCATTTCATTCAACTATCCAATAGGTCCAATAGGTCAGCTAACCAATAAGTCATCTTCTACATTCAAGACTTTGTGCTAGATGCTACAACTAGAAAGATTCGTGAGACATGGTGCCTGCTTTCACCAATCTGATTGTCTATAAGGGGAACAGACCCAGAAATAGACAATTTCAGTGTAAGACAGCGAGTGATGTAATATGCCTAAGGTGCAATGGCAGGGTTTAATTGTCAGGGAATCTTATTTCCTTCTGTCACGTTCTTTGGAGATGTATTAGCTTCCTAGGGCTGCCATAACAAAATGCCACAAAGTAGGTGGCTTTTAAAAGCAGAAACTTATTGTCTCACAATTCTGGAGGCTAGGAGTCCAAATTCAGGGTATCAGCAAGGCCGTGTTCTCCCTGAAGGCTCTAGGGGAACATCCTTTCTTGTCTTTCCCAGCTTCTAGTAGGCCCAGGCAATCCTTGACATGCAGATTCATCTTTACGTAGTCGTCCTCCCTCTGTCTGTGTCTCTGTGTCTCTTCTCTTTTATAGGACAAAAAAAAAAAAATGAAACCCATTGCCGCCAAGTCAATTCCAACTCATAGTGACCCTATAAGACAGAGTAGAACTACCGCATAGGGTTTTCAAGTTGCTCCTGGTGGATTCAAACTGCCAATCTTTTGGTTAGCTGCCAAACTCTTCACTACTGTGCCACCAAGGCTCCTTACAGGACACTACTCAGATTAAATTATGACCCACCCTAATCCAATATGACCTTATGTTAAATGATAACATCTTTAAAGACCCTATATCCAAAAAAGGTCATGTTCACAGGTACTATGGGTTAGGACTTTAAGGGGAACTCAATTCAATCCACAACAGAAGAGTACTTCATTACAATGAGAGCAACTAGGGTCATATAACAATGTGCCTATAAGTTTTTGCATGAGAAACTGACTTGAATTGTAAGCTTTCACTTAAAGCACAATTTAAAAAAAAAAAAAAGAGTACTTCATTGTCACCTGCTTGCCGCCATCAAAACCTCCAAAGATCAAAGGCTTCCAATTTCCTCCTGTTACCACATCGTCAGTATATGACAATGTAAAAATGGCGTGGAGGTGGCATCTGACCTCCTCTAACTTCACAAGGAGGAAGAAGAATCAAGATCAACAGCCCAAGGCTGATTCCTATGAGGCAGAGGTCAGACATGCCTCCTCTATCCACCATCTTTACCAATTCTGACACCAACCGTCCTTCCTATGGCACTCTCTACTTCTCTGCTGGGTTTGATAATTCATTCTAGTGACCACACAGAACTCACAGACAATACTCATGATTATGGGGTTTATTAGGGAAGTAACAGGTTACAACTCAGGTTAAGGAGTGCTCAGGATACAGCTCTTCCATCAGGACAACCTCCCCTCAGCCTTGCTCCAGGCACATCTCTCTGGCTCCTCAGCCTCTGCCCTCCAACAAGTGTTACTAAGTTCTTTTAGCTCTGCTGATAAGTGCCCTGAGGCACCCCACTCAGCCAGCAAGCCTCCTGTCCTAAGGCACTCAGCTTTCTCACTCTGCGGGTTGGGAAGCCCACCCCACTGTCTCCTGCCAGTCTCTCCTGATACCGTTTCTCTGCCACCACTTTTCACCATCTTCAGTGTCATAGCTCTCCCTCTCTGTCTCTTGGTTTCAGGAGCTTCTCAGTACAAGATCCAAAGGACACACTCCACTCTTGGCCCCTCTTCACCTTCTTGGTGGTGGTGAGATCTTCTTCTCTCCACCTCTCAGATGGCTCATTTTAAGCCTAGCAGAACGGCCAAACTGATCAGCCCCCTCATTACAGTTTCATATACCTTATTAGCACAGTCCCACCCAATCATTCGGTGGGAATTACAAGCCATGGTGAGAAAGGCTATACAAAAGCGATCCATCGGAACACAGACATCCTTATAAACATTAGACATGTTCACTATTCAAGGCAAGATGATGCCAAAATAGACTGCAGACTCGTTTGGTTGAAGTTTTAAATTATGATCATGAATTATACAAACTTCATGTGTGGGGAAAGCTCAAAGTCCCTACGTTGACAAGATGACTGAAATTTCAGAATCACAAGCAAATTTCTCCAGATGTTGACTACACTGCTGCCCAAAATCTCTACCAGAGAATCAGACAGTCTGTATTATCATGATAAAAGGAAGAAGTTATAGTTGGCAGCAGGTGGGAGTATTAATGAGTTAATGTTGAGATGCTCTTGTCAGGTATTTAAGCTACCAAAAAGTACTTTCATTGTGATAAATTCTTGCACATTCATTTGGCAACCGAATTTTCAACACAACATCTCTCAAACCAACAAAGGGCATCTGTGAGAATGGGAGGTGATCTGATTTCCTCCTTTCACACAGTTATCTCTTGTCTTAATCAATCTCCCTCTGAATTCGAAGATACCCCTAAAGCACAAAGCACCATCATTAACACACAGTAAACACTCAGACGTGGCTATGGAACTGACTCAAAATATGTGATCACTGACACAAGTCGCAAGGAAAATGGAACTGTGCAGTGGGCTAGAAATGCAAGATCACGTGTCGGAAAGAATAAGACAGTGGAAAGGGGGTAAAGGTGAGATGTTAATGTAGAGATTAAATGAAAGAAGCAAGAGAAAAGAAAATGGATTCTTCTGGTCGTTTTCTTCATTTTCAACTCATATTTGTTGAGGTCCACACAGTGGGCCAGGCACTGTGCCAGATCCTTCCACCTACAGAATCGCATTTATCCCTCCCAATAATCCCCATTTCACAAATGAAGAAACTGAGGCCCAGCTACAGTAAGGTTGGCATGAGATCTAAATGGAGATCCATCAGATTCTTCTCCAAGCCTCCATCCACCATGCTAGGATGCCTCCCTTCATCTTCTAGAGGGTGTTATATTCCAACACTCTTGTCTGATTGGCCCTCCACCCACTCTTACTTTTTTTCCGCCTCTTCCTTTTTTAACAAAGTGCAAAGAAATAAGGTGCCTCAGAAGAAAGGTCTGGCAGTCTACTTCCAAAAGATCACAGCCATTGAAGGCCCATGGAACACAGTTCTAGTCTGACACACATAGGGTCATCATAAGTCAGAATTGACCCCACTATAACTGGTTTACTGGTTTTTAAGTAAATAAAGGTGATAGGTCCTAGTTAGAGTCCACAGTGTAGGAACCAATCCTCCCGCAGCCTCTTACCTGGAATATAGGAACTGTGCCCCTGAGGTTTACTGTCCTTGAGCTGCCCTTGAGGTTTCTGTCCCTGGGGAGGGAGCCCTTAGCCACCTCCCAAGCCCACCACCCCATCCTCCCAAGCATCTTAGGTGGGCTTGCCCATTCACAAAACTGGCACAAGCCCCCCTTGCTAACCACCAACAGCTTCCTGCTACACAAGCTGAAATGAGAAAGTCCCAAGTGTAGTGTGCATGACTCACCCTGAAGTCAGCCAGCCCCTTGGAAGACTACAGGCCTATTAATACCCTTGAAGACCCTCAACAGGGACTCTCTTGGGAAGACGGGAAGGAGATCTAGCTGTCTGAAAGAGCGGGAGGGAAGAAAGGCAGGGGAGAAAATGCCATAGGTACTCAGACACCAGTATCTAAACTCTATACGGGTACAGAGACCCAGCATCCAAGCTCCACACAGGTACCCAGATGCCCAACATCCAAGCTCAGTGGTCCCCCTGCCAGGGCCAGGCCCTGGGTCAAAGTTGGAAGAGACCTAGTTGTCGCCGTCAAGCAGTTCACTGTCTAGGTGGGCAGACCTTCAAATGAATAGACAACAATCTAATGTGATGTAAGACAGAAGGAAGCTCAGGAAGCATGGGGGCTGTTAGGCTAGCCCACAACTTCCTGGAGATAACATTTACACTCGTCTCCCTTTTGAGATTAAAAAAAAAAAAAGGCACGAGAGAAATTAATAGTCTTCTTTCTACACTAGTATCATTTTCATTCTACCACGCTCACGTCATTGAAGGTTTACCTCATTTCGCTGGCCCTCTACTTTACCAAACAGAATGCCTTTTTCTAGAGTTTGGCCTTTCCTGATGATGTGTCCAAAGTTTCATCACCCTCACTTTTAATGAACATTCTGGTTGTATTTCTTCTAAGAAATGCGATGGACTGACACATAGCTGCAACAACGGACTCAAATATGCTAGTGATCATGAAGGTGGTGCCAGATCAGGCAACGTTTTGTTCCGTTGTACATAAGGTCACCATGAGTCTGAGCTGGCTCACAGCAGCTAATAACAACAGCATACTCAGGTCAGTGCAATAAAACATCACGATCAATCCTGGAGCTGCTCCTATTGGCCGGATGGCTGTGAGCTATGCTTCAGTTTCCTTAAGGAAATGGTACCTCCTATGTGAGAGCCCTGGTGGCACAGTGGTTAAACACTCCGTTGTGAATTAAAAGGTCGACAGTTCAAATCCACCAGCCACTTCTTGGAAATACTATGGGGCAGTTCTACTCTGTCCTATAGGGTTGCTATGAATCAACTTGATGGCAATAGACTTGTTGTTTTCTTTTTAAATGGTTGTGAGGACTAAATGAATTAATATGTGAACAGTGCTTAGAGCACTGTGTAGCACATAGTAACTGCTCAGTAAATATCAGCTGTGATTATTATAGTTCTTATGTTATTATAGTTTTTATGCATTCCAGTGCAGTTTCACACAGTATCTCATCTGTCTTAGTAACCTTGAAGGATAAGAAGTCAGAGGGGAGACAAGATTGCACTAATAATGACAACTAGTAAATGACATCTAGCTAGTGTGGTTCAGGTGCCAGACTTCAGCCTGATCATGTTGTTTCCAATGCTGAACAGCACTTTACAAAGATGTTTTTAAAAACCCTAAACTTTTAGAAGGAAGCTCCTTTAAAAATCATAATGACTTCAGTCTCCTTACACATAAACAAGGAGGGAAATCCTGCTGGTACACAATGTACCTAGCAACATTCAGCAGATCAGAGGACCCCAAACCTGGGGTTAACTTGTGGGTCCTTAGAATCCAAACTGAACCTCCCTTCTGAGTGTGATAAAATCCCTCCCCACTCCAGCAATTGATCCAGGATCCTCCATCCAAACATCCCCCATACTTCCGCAGCCCACAGCTTCAGGAACATCGCTGTGGGAGACGCAGGCCCTCCCTCCTCCAGCTCTCGCCCACCAAGCCCTCACCCCTGCTGTCCACACAGCTGTGCTTACAGCCAGCCCTGCTCAGGGCAGTGCCAGCCTGTGTGCTGGCAGAGCTCCACCCCACACAACTGGGAACTGTCATTTAACAGAAAAGCAGCAGGAAGACAAAGGGGGGAAATGTCAGGGACCAAGAACAAGTGAAGGGGACATGCCTGCTGGGAGTGTTCTCCTCCAAACTGGGCTTACCTTCTTGGTCTGCCTGGATGGTCTCTTCTCACCAGAACATAGGCTGCCGTTGTTGTGTTCCATCCAGGCAATTCCGACTCATGGCAACCCTACAGGACAGAGTAGGACTGCCCCCATAGGGTTTCCTCGGCTGTAATCTTTATGGGAACAGATTGCCAGGTCCTTTCTCCCAAGAAGCAGCTGGTGGGTTTGGATAGCCAACCTATTAGTTAGCAGTAGAGCACTTAACCATTGCACCACCAGGGCTCCTTAGAACTTAGGTATCCCCCTCTTATCTGGCAGATGTAATCAGGGTGAAGGGCAGTGAACACATAAGCAGGGTAGAGGTGAGAAATCATTAAGTGATTAGCCATGAGGACATTAGGCTCACACTCAACCACATTTGCCTGAATATTTTCCCGCAAAGAGAAACACAGCAGAGTCCGGCAGGGAGGCCTTCTGTGTGGCCAAGATACCTGGATAAGGAATGCACTGCAGTCTTCCCACCCGGAGCTTCGGAACGGGACACACTTCGGACACTCCCACAAGACGCTGCTGGTCCAGAGTGAAGGGCTCTGGACTGAGGTTGGGAGAGCTAGATTCAAATCCCAGCTCCACCACAATGACTGAAAAAAGTTGTCGGAACTCTGAGTCTTGGTTTTTCCATCATTTCACTAGAACTAGCAGTGCTTTTTATTTCTCTGAAAAGAAAAGAAGAGCCTGGAGAAATCTGAAGGAAGTCAGTTGTGTGTAGGGTGGCTTACCTAGCTCTCCTGTGCCCTTGAGTTTCTCCACGGCTTCCTCCAGGGTGTTCCACTCCTCTGCAGCTGCTTTCCTCCTGGCTCCAGACTCTATCAGCAACAGAGAAAAGAGAGATGCCCTGTTAGGCACCTGAAGATAACATGAGAAGCATGTCCTTGGTGACCTTTCTGGGGTGTCTGACACGGTTGACTGGTTCCTCTGCCTTGGCCATCCTTTCGCACCCCCACGGCCACCTCTCTCCTGGCTGGCCTTCTACCATCCACTTGCCCCTTAAACGTTGGTACTCTCAGACCCTTTTCTCTTCTCACTCTCTAAGTGGTTCCAAATGCCACCCAAGCATCTCTGCCTTGGTTCCAAATACCACCCATGTGTCACTCACTCCTGTTATGAGTTGAACTGTGTCCCCCAAAAAGATATGTGGAAGTCCTAACCTCCGGAGCTGTGAACGTGACCTTGTTTGGAAATAGGATCTTGGACAATGTTATCAGCTCAGTTAGTATGAGATCATACTGGAGTTGAGTGCATCCTGATCCCATCTGAGTGGTGTCCTCACAAAAAAGAAGAACAGAGACAGAAGGAAGATGGCCAGGTAAAGATGTATCTACAAACCAAGAAACACCAAGGAGCACCTGGTTTGTCAAAAGCAGAAGATAAGGATCTTCCACTACAGCAGGTGGAGAAAGAGCATGGCCCTGCCGACACCCTGAAAACAGACTCCTAGCCTCCAGAACTGTGAGACAACACATTTCTGTTCTTATAAACCACCAGCTTTGTGACATTTTGTTACAGCGGCCTCAGGAAACTAAGACAACTCCTACCTCTCAGCTGCACATGATGGGACAGGAGCCAACTGGGCAAGTCAGTGCTGGAAAAGAGACCCACTGGGGAAGGCAAACAAGCTTCCTCCGAATTCCAGAATGATCCCTACATAACAAATATTCCAGCACCCTGAAGGCATCGGTCTAGAGAAGGCAGGAGTGGAAAAGTACACCAAACTCTGTGCTATATAATAAATCCCATTTTTCAAGTGGAAAAAACTAACTCAGAGAGGTTAAGTAATAGGCTCAAGGTCACGGAGCATTTATATGGCCGAGTCAAGATCTGAACACCATTTTTTGACAAGTGCTGTGTACTGTCCTCCTCGCATCAGCGATCTGTCTTGGTGGGAAAGATGAAAATGTAGAATGTGGACTCTACACTAAAAATGCTCCTGCAGAAATTTTTCTTAGGATGGCTTTTAATTGCACCTGTTTTATGTTGACTGAAAGTATTTTCTCTCAGTTTTGTATCATTTGTATGCCCCCTGAACATGGAAAAATAAAAATCAACTTAACTTTCAGAAATGAATGGGGTAGATAAAAAGCCCCCCAGAATTCCATGGTCCTAGGCAGAAAGCAAAGCTTCCCTGCCTACAATTCAACCAGGCTGAAGAGGGGAGAGCCAACTCATTAGCCAACCAGAGATTCACAAACTGACAGATTACTGACTCACCAAAACCTTGTTTCAAGTAACTTTTCATAAAAGTTTACAAAGGTCCATGTTTCACAGAGGCCACCCAAAGTATAATATATTTTTAGAATGGCAATGTCTTGTGTATTTTGAATTCCAGGTATCAAGTATGTCACAAATATCAAAGATTTTATAAGTGTAGAACAGAGTTCTCTTATCCAGCGCATTTGCAGACCAGTCTTTTTTTTTTTTTTAATTCCTATGCTTCTTGGTTAATGTACTTGCTTTCTTGATAGAAGAAAAAAAAGGCGTAGTTGAAGGTAGTGTGCAAGGAAGTGTTCTGGAAACACCATCACACGTGTGTCTGCATGCTTCTCCCTCCCCCCAACAGTATGCAAAGCATACACAGTCACACTCCTGCCCCCACTCACAAATTAAAAGTCTCATCTACATGTTAATTTTCACATATCCATGTCAATTCAACCACGTTTAAGGAAAATCTCACCATTCATAGAACACAATGAGCTTCTGGGGAAAAGGAACTTTGAAAGCAAGGAAAGAAGTGTTTCTGAGCACCTACTAAGCCCACGAGGACAGCGGTGGTTCATGGTAGAATTCTGGCCCTCCAAGCTGGAGAGGAAAAGCTGGTGGCATAGTGGTTAAGAGCTACGGCTGATAACCTGTGGAGAGCAGGTTAGCTGAAAGCAAATGTAGAAGCAAACAACATGTGAAGAAAGGAGATAAAGAAGATGATGCAACCTAGGGGAGAAAAACAATCTTATCAACAGAAGACAGCAGGATCAACTAAGTCACAAACAAGGACTTATCAATACCAACCAAACAGGCTCAAAGAGCTCCAGCTAAGGCATAAAGAAGGACTTATCAACAGCAACCAAACGGGCTCAAAGAGCTCCAACGTGTATAAAAGGAGGGACACTAAGACTCAACTTTGCTCGGAGTCATAACCAGAGCCATCTCAGTCATACATTGCTGACTGGGAAGCAGTGGGCTGCGGCAGCTCATCTGGGCTTACTCCCAAGTCCTAGAGACATTGTCTATCTCGGTCATACATTGAGGACTAGGGCCCAGGAGGTTGGAAAGCAGTAGGCTATGGCAGCTGCCCGGGCTTACTCTTAGTTCACTCCCAATCCAACACACGTTGCTTTGGCCATATGTTGAGAGCTAAGGGATAATAAGCCCTTGTGCTCAAGAGACGTGACAGGGATCCACAAGAGATTCTCGGGGATCAAGGCTGATTTGACATTCAAGCCACCGATGACAGCAGGAGTGGTCAAGAGTTGGCCTGGACCAGAGAACAACAACGCCCAACACCGTCTTCATTTGCTGTAAGCTTGCTTGCTTTCCCTCTCCTTTTCCCTGGTGAATTGAGATCTCTGGCATCTGGGGTAGCCAAGAACATGTGTGCCTAATAAGTAATAAAGACATTGTGGAAAGACACAAATAGTTTGGAGTAGTCATTGCGACCCCTTCCTCATGACATAACCGAAAAGTCAGCAGTTGGAATTCACCAGGTGCTCCTTGGAAACCATATGGGGCAGTTCTACACCATCCTGTAGGGTCACTATGAGCCAGAATTGACGCAACGGCAATGGTTTTTTCACGCTGGAGACTCAGGTTTGATTCCCAGCCAAGACACTTCATGCACAATCACCACCCGTCTGTCAGTGGAGGCTTGTATGTCGCTACGATGTTGAACAGGTTTCACCAAAGCTTGCAGACTAAGATGGAGTAGGAAGAGAGCCCTCGTGATCTACTTCCTAAAATCAGCAGAGAAATACCCTCTGGGTCACAGTGGTCTGATCCCCAACATGGCACAGAGTGCGTTTCGTTCCCTTGTGCACCGGGTCCCCACAAGTTGGGTGTCAACTCTGGGGCAGCTAAAAACAACAGCCAAGCCCCCGGAGCTCTGCCGCATAAGGTCACTGCAATGCTCCGTCAGGCCGAAACCATAACCACGTGTGAGGTAGGTGTCATCATCCCTGTTTACAGACAAGAAAAGTGAGGCTCGAACTAGAAAGCGCATCACATGCCCTAGGCCTCTCCCTAGATTGAAAATCCTTACTGAAATCCAGATCTGTCTTGTCCCAGAGACAGTAAGTTCTGGAGTAGGGAGAGGACTAAGGATAAATTTCACAATCCAGTCCTGGTCTCCCTTAACCAGCAATCAACCTCTCCTCCCACTTCGTGTCCTGATCTCCTCTTACCAGCTGCAGAACAATGGCTCAGTAACAAAAGAATAAAAACCTCAGAGACTTACGTCAACCTCCATCACTGTGCAAGTCCCAAAAAAGACAAATTTGTACCCCTCCCTTCTTTGGTGCGGCAGCCTCTCTTTTAGCACAACAGCAGCACAGAGCCACGCGTTGTTAGTGTGGCTTTGATTTGCCAAAAGACAGCACAGGTGAGTTCCAAGAGGAAGAATAATTCACAAAAGGCAAAGTGACAATGGATGTGGGAGGGGGAGGAATGGCGGGGTCACAATCCCTATGTCACCGTCAAATTCCTTTTGGAAGGTTGTGGGATGTTAGCACATTATGTTCATTTTTCCCACATGAGTAAAATAGGTGCCCCAGAGTCATGGGAACATTCCTGACTTCTTCCTGCCTTCTCTTTAAGTGCATCCTTCACTAATTAAAATCTATTATATCCCAAAACACTTAGTAACACCTAAGCAGACCCTGGAGAGGGCAGCAATGGAATTTTGATAGTAGGTCTGCTACTAACTTGAGATGAAATCAGCTTAATGCTAATTATTTTTCACATTCAGTTTCTATATTTACCAAATGGCCTAACTTTTGGAGAGCAGGATTCTTCCTACATATGCCTGCTGAATGACCCCTTCCCATCTATCCACTCTACCAATCCTTCAAGCCACATTTTGAATCCCATCAGTTTGTTCAAATCCCCTTGCTCCAGCCCACAAGGATTGCCCCCTTCACTACCTCCATCTGTACTTTTGCTCACACAATTAGCATTTCATATACATATGGAATGTTTTAAATACCGTTATCTGACGTGTGTCAGACAATATGATAAGAACTGAGGAGAACATGATGAGCAATGATGGCTGAATTCACTGAATACTTACTAAGGGCAGGTACCGTTCTAGGTGCTTTTGTGTGTAGTAAATTATTTAGTCCTCAGAAATGAGGAATGTTCTACTACGAGTCAATTCCACAGACGAAGTAAACTTACTTAGTAACTTGCTCAGGGTTACCCAGGTCGTAAGTGGTAGAACCAGAATGTGGACCCAGGCAGCCTAGCTCTAGAATCCCTGCAATTAACCACTACTCTATAGCTGCCTGTCATGACCCGTATTCAAGGAGCTCATCACTGAATAAAAGACAGACATGTAATCAGGAGATGAGAAAATGGTGTGAGAAGTTCTATGATTGAACACACCAAGGAAGGACATCAGACTGGGAGGGTCTAGTAGGAATTTGTCAAGCAGGTGTAGGGGTACAGAGATGGAAGGCAGAAAGAATAGCAAAAAAAAAATTATATATATATATATATACATTGTCTGGCAATTTAGCAACTGACACTACACCTAACTCCGAATTCTTCCTAGCTCTACCTTTCTACAAATCAATAAGTAGGGTTGTGTCAGAACCTAAAGAATAACTTTCCCCGGAGCCCTGGTGGTGCAGTGGTTGGCAGCTACAGCTGCTAACCAAAAGGTTGGCAGGTCGAATCCAACAGCCGCTCCTTGGAAGCCCTATGGGGCAGTTCTACTCTATCCTACAGGGTCGCTATGAGTCGGAAACAATTCAACGGCAACAGGTTTGGTCTTTTTGTGTGTGGGGGGAGGGGTGGGAGGCTTACAAAGAATGGTGTGCTGGTAAACCAGCTCTCAGGGGAGGGGGTCAAAAAACGCCCTCATGCATAAAAGAGCTTGTAAATTTCTTTTGCCAATTTCTGTGGTGTAAATACTCCCACCATAGCAGATTTCAAGCTACCAACCAAACATCACTGTATTCAGATTTAGGAAGAGAGGTACACATTTGGGTCTCATGAGCTGGCTTGAGCCGGCCCCAGCACATGATGTTCTCATGGTGTCAGGGGCTAAGAAAGGACAGCCAAGAGCTAGATGGGCAGAATGTCCACCCCCAGGAGAGAGAGACCTAGGAAACTCTAGAGGGAGGCAACATGTACTCAATTTCTACAAGGCTACATGAGCCAGAAGGATACTCAAAAGGTAAGAATTCGGAAGTAAAATGGGGTAAATGAAGATACAAACCAGAGAACCAAGTCATAGGGCCAGAGTCACTGGCATATGTTGTAACTTGCTGTTGAGTCAGCTGCAACTCTCGGCAACCTTATGCACAACAGAACATAACATTGCCCAGTCCTGTTCCATCTTCACTATGGTTGGTATGCTGAAGTCCATTGTTGTAGCTACTGTGTATTTTTAGTGCCATCTAACCTAGAGGGCTCGTCTTCCAGCATTCCATCGGACAGTATTCTGATGTGATCCACAGGGTTTTCACTGGCTAATAATTTTTGGAAGTAGATCATCAGGCCTTTCTTCCTAGTCTGTCTTTCTTGAAGCTCCACTGAAACCTGTCCACCACAGGTGACCCTACTGGTATTTGAAATACCACTGGCATAGTTTCCAGCATCACAGCAACACACAGGCCACTACAATATAATGAACTGACAGACAGGTAATAGCACTGGCATATAGCTGGTTTTTAAAACCATGAGACTGGATGAGATAACCAAGGGAATCTTGTGGGTAGAGAATAAAAGACCAAGGACTAAGCTCTGCTGTTGTTGTCATTAGTTGCTGTCGAGTTGATTTCGAATCATGGCGACCCCAAGTGTGCAGAGAAGAACTGCACTTTATGGGGTTTTCAAGGCTATGACATTTTGGAAGCAAATTGCCAGACCTTATGTCTGAGGCACCTCTGGGTAGGTTTGAGCCACCAACCTTTAGGTTAGTAGTCCAACACTTAACCATTTGTGTCCCAAAGGACTCAGACTAAGCTCTAGGATACTTCAGAATTAAGAGACCTAGGAGAAGAGGAGGAGCCAGCCAAGGAGGCTGTAAAGGAGTAACTTGTGAGGAATCAAGAGAGTATGGTGTCTTGAAAAACAAGTGGAGACGGACAGAGTGATCAACTAAGTCCAATGCCTATAGCAGGTCAAGTAAGAAGAGGACTATTGAATTTAGCAATGTAAGGTCATTGGTTACCTTGACAAGTACAGTTTCAGTGGAGGGCTGGAAGCAAAACCCTAATTAGAGGGAATTTATGAAAAAATGAGGGGAGAGAAATCGGAGACCTGGAGTATAGAGAACTCTGTGGAGGTGTTTTGCTGCACATAGATGCAGAACAATGGGGGTGGTAGCTAGTGAACTAAAGACATGAAGAGAACATTTTTAAGGTGGCAGAAGTAATATTATGTTTGCATGCTGATGAGCATGATATAGTCTAGAGAGGAAAAAAATGATGCAGAGAAAGGAAAGGGAGAATTACTGGAGTGATGTCCTTGACTAGGCAACAGAGGTGGGATCTAGTGCAAAAGTGGATGTCCTTCAAGTGGCACCAGAATCCACCTAAGGACACGGGTAAACATATAAGAGCCATCCTTCACTCCCCCTCCTCTAACATCTCCCACCCACAGCACACACACACAGACACACACGCATGCACACGCAACCCCCTAATCCATCAGTAATCTGAGTTGGCTACACTGCCAAAGTATGACAGCTCTGACTGCCTCCACTGCCACATCCTGACCCAAACCTGATTTATTTCTCTATGGACTACGGCAATAGTCTCTCACTCTTTCTTTTTTTAAAGGAAACTTTCAGTTTAAGTATGACATATACATAGCAATGTACCAAAACATAACTACACAGCTTACTCACTTTTCCCAAAATAAACATAACCACATCAAGTATAACCACAACTTGGATCAAGAAACAGAACATGACCAGCATTCCCAAAAGGCCCTCACATGCCTATTCCCAGTCACTCCTCAGCATCCCAAAGGTAACACCAGCTAGACTTCTACCACCATAGATGAGTTTTTTCTGTTTGACATTTGTATAAATGGAATCATACAGTGTGGCTTAGTTTGTGTCTGGCTTCTTTCACTCAAAATTGTATTTGTGAGATTCATCCATGCTGTCTGCACGTAGAAATAATTTGTTTATTCTCTTTGCTGTATTGTATTCCTTTGTATGAATATTCTGCAATTTATTTACCCATTCTACTGTTGCTGAATATTTGGATTGTTTCCAGTTGGGGCTATCGTGAATAGGCTGATACTCACATTCTCCTTCATGTTTATGGGTGTACAAATGTACATACACTAAGGAGTGGAATTGCTGGTTCATAAGTTATGCGTACAATCAGCTTTAGTCGATACTGCCAAATAGTTTTCCAAAATGACTGTGCCATTTTACACACCGATGGCAGTATAAAAGAGTTCCATTGCTCCCCATCCTCACCGACACTTGATTGTGCTCTTTTTTCATTTTAGCCATTCCAGTGGTAGGCAGTGCTAGGTTCTAACTTAATCGCCTTTTAATTAGTTTCCCTGCTTCTGCTTTGCCCTCCCTCCAATCCATTCTCCAAAGAAAAGCCAGAGAAATCATTTTCAAATACAAATTTGAGTAACCATTTCCTTTATTAAAATATTCCAATGGTTCCCATTCACGTTCAGAGTAAGCCCAAATTCTTAGTCAAATCCTCCAACTCCTTGCATGATCTGGCTTCTACCTATCCGTCCAACTTCGTCTTACGCCATATTCCATGTCTCCACTGTGCTTCAGCCACGTCAGTCCCCTCTCTCTCTCTTGAACAACCCAAGCTCTCTCCCACTTCAGAGTCTTTGCAAAATGTTGCTCTTTCTGTCTGGAACACAACCCCACCTCCACCCTCTACCCTCTACCCTAACTGCTTCCTGCCTATTGTTGTCATTTATTCCCAACCATGTTATGATTCCAACTCATGGTGACCTTATTTACAACAGAACGAAACACTGCCCAGTCTTGTGTCATCATCCTCACAACTGCCAGCATGTTTGAGTACATCATCATGGCTATTGTACCTGTCATGGATTGAATTATGTCCCCCCTAAAATGTGTGTATCAACTTGGTTAGGCCATGATTCGCAGTGTTGTGTGGTTGTCCTCCATTCTGTGATGGTAATTTTATGTTGAAAGGATTAGGGTGGGATTGTAACACCACTCTTACTCAGGTCACCTCCCTGATCCAAGGTAAAGGGAGTTTCCCTGGGATGTGGCCTGCACTACCTTTTATCTCTCAAGAGATAAAAGGAAAGGGAAGCAAGCAGAGAGTGGGGGACTTCATACCACCAAGAAAGCCACACCAGGAGCAGAGCTCATCCTTTGGACCTGAGGTCCCTGCACCTGAGAAGCTCTGCGACCAGGGGAAGTTTGAGGACAAGGACCTTCATCCAGAGGCAACAGAGAGAGAAAGCCTTCCCCTGGAGCCAACACCCTGAATTTGAACTTTTAGCCTCCTTTACTGTGAGGAAATGAACTTTTCTTTGTTAAAGCCATCCACTTGTGGCATTCCTCTCATAGTAGCACTAGATAACTAAGACAGTGCCACTCCATCTAGCCGAGGGTCTGCCTGGCAATTTCCCCTCCAACGATTGGTCTGTCCCAATGACGTGTTCGAAGCAAGTGAGTTGGACAATGTTCTACTTGCCTAACTAATATGCATCTTTCAGGTCTCAATTCACAAGTCACCTCTCTCGAGATGTCATGTCTGACTTCCTCATCAAGAGTTCATCTTTTCCGCAGCACTTATAGAAGCTACACGGATCTTGTTTATTAGCTTGTTTGTGTCCTATTTTCCCCACCAGATTATGAAGTCTGGAGGGTAAGGACTTGATTCCTGTGTTCTCTACTGCATGCCCAGTACCTGGCACATAATAGGAGCTCAATAAATTTTATCAGGTGATTGATTTAATGAATAGTAACCCTGCCAAGGGGGATCTAAGCTGAACAGCTCTTTCACAGTGAAAAAAAGCGATGAAGCAAAATGTTTATTAAGCACATGGGGTTGCCAAGAGTCAGGAGCCGACTCTACAGCTAACACCAACAACTATGTATGGATGGGATGAGCCCTGTCTACTCTGCAACAGACACCGCGTCTGCGCTCCCTCTCCGTTGCCTCTGAGCTTTAATGCTGTGCAAGTGATCTTGAGGTGCCTTCTCCGTCTGCCTCGGGACTCCTGGTCCCCACTCTTAACCACTTTGTACAGGTTCCCCCTTCCTTCACTGGCGTAGCAGCATTTGAATTAATATGTGCGGATTTGTTTTTGTTTTTTTAGTTCAGAAAGTTTGTGGGGGGAGGGGGTTACTTATAAGGCTAAGAAACTCTTGTTGTTTCTGTTGTTGTTAGTTGCTGTCAAGTTGATTCTGACTCATGGCAACTCGGGTGTGCAGAATAGCAGTGCTCCGTAGGCTTTTAAAGGCTCTGACCTTTTGGAAGCAGATGACCAGGCCCGTCTTTTGAGGCACCTCTGGGTGGGTTCAAACCGTCAACCTTTTTGGTTAGTAGCTGAGTGCTTAACTGTTTGCGTCACTCAGGGACTCCCGTTAATAAATTATCACTTTAAAAATTTTGGAAAATTGATAAGAAAAATAACAGCCATCCACATTGCTACTACAGAGGAAAACCCAGCGTATCTCCTTTAAGCCTTTGTTCTCTCTTTTTCCTTTTATTGTCAATGTTGGTCAAAAGGCTCAGTATCGGACTTGGCTGAAACTACCACGTAAAGTAGGGCATTTGGGGGATTCTAACTATTCAGGTCCATATTGTCCTCTATTCCCAAAACTGGTGGGGAGGGACTGGGGATGGTGTCCAGTTCATTTGCTCAAATCACCTTCCACATTTTGCCTTTGTCTTCCCATCAGGGATGCTAAGGACCCTGGCAGTATTACAGCAATTCAACAAATACTGCCCTGAAATCAAGAGTGAAAATACAGTGTCTCGTAGAACAGCCAAATAGATTCAAAGGCCCTTCTTGGCCACCTTTCTCAAAACATGGAAGATTCTGTTTGGAAAAAGAACAATCATGTATGAGGCACCTACTCTGTGCCAGGCACAGTGCTGAAAACATTACCTGACTTATTTAATCATCACAATTATCCTATGTTGTTGGTAGTTGCTGTCGAGTTGATTCTGACTCATGGTGACCCTGTGTGTTACACAATAAACTGCTCCATAAGATTTTCCTGGCTGTAATATTAATGGAAACAAATCACCAGGCCTTTCTTCCACAGAGCTGCTGGGTGGGTTCAAACTGCCGATCTTTAGGTCAGTAGTCAAGTGCAAACCATTTGCACCACCTAGAGACCTTAAATCACCCTATAAAACCAAAAGAAAAAGCAAAACAAACCCATTGCCATGGAGTTGATTCCGACTCATACCCTATTAAAAAAAAAAAAAACACTTTGCCATCAAGTTGATTTCAACTCATAGTGACCCTACAGGGCAGAGTAGAACTGCCTCATAGAATTTCCAAGGACTGCCTGTGGATTCGAACTGCCGACCCTTTGATTAGCAGCAGTAGCACTTAACCACTACACCACCAGGGTACCGCAGGCATTATTTCCATTTTGCAGATGAGGAAGTTGAATCTCAGCAAGGGAAATGAACTGTCCAAAGTCTCTCTGGCTCACTTAGTAAGTGGCTGAATGAAGTTTGAACCCAAGTGTTTCTGGGTAGCCTTGCTCAGCTGCTCTAATTGGTTTCACCTCAGCTGCAAACTGCTAGAATCAAAGGAGGACCCTTTCCTGTGCTGGATTTGGAACCACTCGTGGACCCACAGGGCTGAGCACAGACTCTTCAAAGGGGACTGGAGAAAATGTCAAATTAATTAAGATTATCACAGGGTTAGATGACAAACCTAATAAAAGGCTAAACACTGGGGACACGGCCTCAATTCAAGTCAGAATTTCAAACTGCAGTCTTGTGTTTTTCGGATTCATTTTGATGCCTAGCTCCGTGCCACCACCTTGGATAAATGTGAGTTAAAGAATTCACAGTTGGATAAGGAGCTGGGCCATTGAGACATGGGCAAGGCCCATCCCAAAGCTCCAGCCAGGGCTGTATTCCACTCCTGGCCGCAGTTCCAGAGGGAGAGGTCAGAGCAAGGACCTGGGAATAGGGTCAACCCCAGAACAGAAGTGCACCGAGTTTCCTAGAAATGCTATGGGTGGGAGAGAAGTTAAAGCCAAAGAGTCAGAATCATGTTCATTAAACAGGTGAAGTTTTCCAAGTTACAACCATTAAGCAAGGACATCGGTGCCTTGGGAAGATTTTCCTATTTCCAGTCTTGCCAAATCCTGACCTTCCTACAGTTTAGGTATATTTGCCGCCTCCTCTCTTCTTCTTGGCCTCCTTCTTAACTTCTGGCTACCCTCGTGGAGGACCCAGCAGTTAAGGCACCCTTGACCAACAGTCTTCTCCCTAGCCATGGGGGAGAAGCAGGGTCTTTACTACCCCTTCAGAGTCAAACTGAGTGGTCCAGCAAGATCCTAAACTCACTTATCCAAAGACAAAACCTCTTCTTTGAACACTGAAGTTAGGTATGTTGATTTCCTTTCAAAGACAGGATGGGTGGTCTAAAGGGAGTTAGCTCTCCATCCCTGGAAGTGTCCAGAAGAGGTTGAATGTCTGCTTGAAGGGGCATTAGGGACTTGGTTCAGACCTGAAATGAGGTGTTCATTCAATCACTCACATTCAAATTCAACAACTACTTATTGAGCTGCACTTATGTACAAAGCAGGCCTGGATCCTGCCTTCATAGGGACTGTGGATCAGGGGGGAAGACAGGCTTTAAAACAAAGGCAGAAAGAAATATATATTTACAAACTATGTGCTAAGTGCCACAAAGGAAAATACAGGTAATGAGGAATACAAACTGGGAGAATAAAGAACTTTGAGAAGGGGCTCAAATTTGTTTCAAAACCCTTCACTACGGCTGCTGCAGGAGACTGGGTTGGGGGAAGGGGGGAGCATGGAAGCAGGAAGCCAGGCAGGAAGGCATCCCATCGGCTCAGGTGATAGATGATGTAGCTCGAACCATGGTGCTGGTGATCTGCTCCCATAAGAATTTCAGCCTAGGAAACTGCCCTACAGGGTCACTGTGAGTCAGAATGCACTCAACGGCACACAACAACAACACAGTCAATAAGAAAAACACAGGCAACTCAACCGAAAATGGATAAAATTAAAAAGACTAACACCACCAAGTATCGGTAAAGATGAAGAGCAACTGAAACTCATATATTATTTGTGGAGATTTAAATTGATACAATTAATTATGGAAAAAAATGTTTAGCAGGATCTACTACTGCCGTACATATAACATACACATAACCTATGATCCAGCAATTCTATGCCCAGGCGTTTATCCAACAGAAATATGTACTTTGCACCAGAAGATGTTCTCACGGGCACTATTTTTTTTTTTTTTTATTGTGCTTTAAGTGAAAGTTTACAAATCAAGTCAGTCTCTCACACAAAAACGCATATAATACCTTGCTACACACTCCCAATTACTCTCCCCCTAATAAGACAACCCGCTCTCTCCCTCCCTTCTCTCTTTTCGTGTCCGTTTTGTCAGGTTCTAACCCCCTCCACCTTCTCATCTCCCCTCCAGGCAGGAGATGCCAACATAATCTCAAGTGTCCACCTGATCCAAGAAGCTCACTCCTCACCAGCATCCCTCTCCAACCCATTGTCCAGTCCAATCCATGTCTGAAGAGTTGGCTTCGGGAATGGTTCCTGTCCTGGGCCAACAGAAGGTCTGGGGGCCATGACCACCGGGGTCCTTCTAGTCTCGGTCAGACCGTTAAGTCTGGTCTTATGAGAATTTGGGGTCTGCATCCCACTGCTCTCCTGCTCCCCGAGGGGTTCTCTGTTGTGCTCCCTGTCAGGGCAGTCATCGGTTGTAGCCGGGCATCATCTATTTCTTCTGGTCTCAGGATGATGTAGTCTCTGGTTTACGTGGCCCTTTCTGTCTCTTGGGCTCATAATTGCCTTGAGACCTTGGAGTTCTTCATTCTCCTTTGATCCAAGTGGGTTGAGGCCAATTGATGCATCTTAGATGGCTGCTTGCTAGCATTTAAGACTCCAGACGCTGCTCTCCAAAGTGGGATGTGGAATGTTTTCTTAATAGATTTTATTATGCCAGTTGACTTAGATGTCCCCTGAAACCATGGTCCCCAGACCCCTGCCCCTGCTACACTGGCCTTCGAAGCATTCAGTTTATTCAGGAAACTTCTTTGCTTTTGGTTTAGTCCAATTGTGCTGACCTCCCCTGTATTGTGTGCTGTCTTTCCCTTCACCTAAAGTGAAACTTATCTACTCTCTAATTAGAGAATGCCGCTCTCCCATCCTCCCTTCCTCCCCCATCTCGTAACCACAAAAGAATGTTTTCTTCTCAGGTTAAACTATTTCTCAAGTTCTTATAATAGTGGTCTTATGCAATATTTGTCCTTTTGCAACTAATTTCACTCAGCATAATGCCTTCCAGATTCCTCCATGTTATGAAATGTCTCACAGATTCCTCACTGTTCTTTTATCGATGCGTAGTATTCCATTGTGTGAATATACCATAATTTATTTAACCATTCATCCATTGATGGGCACCTTGGTTCCTTCCATCTTTTTGCTATTGTAAACAGTGCTGCAATAAACATGGGTATGCATATATCTGTTTGTGTAAAGGCTCTTATTTCTCTAGGATATATTCCAAGAGTGGGATTGCTGGATCGTATGGTAGTTCTATTTCTAGCTTTTTAAGGAAGCACCAAATCGATTTCCAAAGTGCTTGTACCATTTTACATTCCCTCCAGCAGTGTGTAAGTGTTCCAATCTCTCCACAGCCTCTCCAACATTTATTCTTTTGTGTTTTGGGGATTAATGCCAGCCTTGTTGGAGTGAGATGAAATCTCATTGTAGTTTTGATCTGCATTTCTCTAATGGCTCGTATATTTGTTCACTACCTGAATGTCTTCTTTAGTGAAGTATCTATTCACATCTTTTGCCCGTTTTTTAATTGGGTTATTTGTCTCTGCAGTTGAGTTTTTGCAGTATCATGTAGCTTTTAGAGATCAGGCGCTGATCAGAAATGTCATAGCTAAAAACTTTTTCCCAGTCTGTAGGTAGTCTTTTCACCCTTTTGGTGAAGTCTTTGGATGAGCACAGGTGTTTGATTTTTAGGAGCTCCCCAGTTATCTAGTTTTTCTTCTACGTTCTTAATAATGCTTTGTATACTGTTTATGCCATGTATTAGGGTTCCTAACGTTGTCCCTATTTTTTCTTCCATGATCTTTATCATTTTAGATTTTATATTTGGGTCTTTGATCTATTTTGAGTTAGTTTTTGTGCATGGAGTGAGGTATGTTTCATTTTTTTGCAGATGGATATCCAGTTATGCCAGCACCATTTGTTAAAAAGGCTGCCTTTTCCCCATTTAACTGTTTTGGGGCCTTTGTCAAATATCAATTGCTCATATGTGGATGGATTTATGTCTGGATTCTCAATTCTGTTCCATCGGCCCATGTGCCTGTTGTTGTACCAGTACCAGGCTGTTTTGGCTACTGTGGCAGTATAATAGGTTCTAAAATCAGGTAAAGTAAGGCCTCCCACTTTGTTCTTCTTTTTCAGTAACACCTTATTTATCCAGGGCCTCTTTCCCTTCCATATGAAGTTGGTGGTTTGTTTCTCCATCTCATTAAAGAATGTAGTTGGGATTTGGATCGGAATTGCATTAAATGCATAGATCGCTTTTGGTAAAATAGACATTTTTATAATGTTAAGTCTTCCTATCCACGAGCAAGGTATGTTCTTCCACTTATGTAAGTTTCTTTTGGTTTATTGCAGAAGTGTACTGTAGTTTTCTTTGTATAAGTCTTTTACATCTCTGGTAAGATTTATTCCTAAGTATTCTATCTTCTTGGGGGCTACTGTAAATGGCATTGATTCGGTGATTTCCTCTTCAATGTTCTTTTTGTTGGTGTAGAGGAATCCAACTGATTTTTGTATGTTTATCTTGTATCCCAATACTTTGCTGAACTCTTCTATTAGTTTCAGTAGTTTTCTGGAGGATTCCTTATGGTTTTCTGTGTATAAGATCATGTCATCTGCAAATAGAGATGCTTTTACTTCTTCCTTGCCAATCTGGATGCTTTATTTCTTTATGTAGCCTAATTGCCCTGGCTAGGACTTCCAGCACAATGTTGAATAAGAGTGATGATAAAGGGCATCCTTGTCTGGTTCCCAATCTCAGTGGGAATGTTTTCAGGCTCTCTCCATTTAGGGTAATGTTGACTGTTTGCTTTGTATAAACACCCTTTATTATATTGAGGAATTTTCCTTCTATGCCTGTTTTGCTGAGAGTTTTTATCATGAATGAGTGTTGAACTTTGTCAAATGCCTTTTCTGCATCGATTGATAAAGTCATGTGATTCTTGTCTTTTGTTTTATTTATGTGGTGGGTTACATAAATTGTTTTTCTAATGTTGAACCACCCCTGCATACCTAGTATGAATCCCACTTGGTCACGGTGAATTATTTTTTTGATATGTTGTTGAATTCTATTGGCTAGAATTTTTTTGAGGATTTTTACATCTACATTCATGAGGGATATAGGTCTATAATTTTCTTTTCTTGTGGTGTCTTTGCCTGGTTTTGGTATCAGGGATATGGTGGCTTCATAGAATAAGTTTGTAGTATTCTGTCCTTTTCTATGCTCTGAAATACCTTTAGTAGCAGTGGTGTTAACTCTTCTCTGAAAGTTTGGTAGAACTCTGCAGTGAAGCCATCCGCACCAGGGCTTTTTTTTTGCTGGGAGTTTTTTGATTACCTTTTCAATCTCTTCTTTTGTTATGGGTCTATGTAGTTGTTCTACCTCTGTTTGTGTTAGTTTAGGTAGGTGGTGTGTTTCTAGGAATTCATCCATTTCTTCTGGGTTTTTTAATTTGTTTGAGTATAGTTTTTCATAGTAATCTGATATGATTCTTTTAATTTCAATTGGGTCTGTTGTAATATCGTCCATCTCATTTCTTATTTGGGTTATTTGCTTCCTCTCCCGTTTTTCTTTTGTCAGTTTGGCCAGTGGTTTATCACTTTTGTTGATGTTTTCAAAAGACCAGCTTTTGGTCTTGTTAGTTCTTTCAATTGTTTTTCTGTTTTCTATTTCATTTAGTTCAGCTCTAATTTTTATTATTTGTTTTCTTCTGGTGCCTGTGGGTCTCTTTTGTTGCTCTCTTTCTGTTTGTTCAAGTTGTAGGGATAATTCTTTGATTTTGGCACTTTCTTCTTTTTGGATGTGTGCATTTATTGATATAAATTGGCCTCCGAGCACCGCTTTTGCTGTGTCCCAAAGGTTCTGATAGGAAGTGTTTTCATTCTCTTTGGATTCCATGAATTTCTTTATTCCATCCTTAATGTCTTCTATAATCCAGTCTTTTTTGAGCAGGGTATTGTTCAGTTTCCAAGTGTTTGATTTCTTTTCCCTGCTTTTCCTGTTATTGACTTCCACTTTTATGGCCTTATGGTCAGAGAAGATGCTTTGTAATATTTCAATGTTTTGGATTCTGCTAAGGCTTGTTTTATGGCCTAATATGTGGTCTATTCTAGAGAATGTTCCATGTGCACTAGAAAAGAAAGTATACTTAGTTGCTGTTGGGTGGAGTGTTCTGTATATGTCCACGAGGTCAAGTTGGTTGATTGTGGCATTTAGATCTTCCATGTCTTTATTAAGCTTCTTTCTGGATGTCCTGTCCTTCACTGAAAGTGGTGTGTTGAAGTCTCCTACTATTATTGTGGAGCTGTCTATCTCACTTTTCAATGCTCATAGAGTTTGTTTTATGTATCTTGCAGCCCTGTCATTGGGTGCATAAATATTTAATATGGCTATTTTTATATCTTCTTGGTGTATTGTCCCTTTAATCATTATATAGTGTCCTTCCTTATCCTTTATGATGGATTTAAGTTTAAAGTCTATTTTGTCAGAAATTAATATTGCCACTCCTGCTTTTTTTGATTGTTGTTTGCTTAATATATTTTTTTCCATCCTTTGAGTTTTAGTTTGTTTGTGTCTCGAAGTCTAAGGTGTGTCTCTTGTAGGCAGCATATAGAAGGATCTTTTTTTTTAATCCATTCTGCCACTGTCTGTCTCTTTATTGGTACATTTAGTCCATTTACATTCAGGGTAATTATGGATAGGTATGAATTTAGTGCTATCATTTTGATGTCTTTTTTTGTGTGTTGACAGTTTCTTTTTCCCACTTGATTTTATGTGCTGAGTAGATTTTCTTTATATATTGCCCTTTCCTCATATTTGTTGTTGTTAATTTTGTTTCTGCTGAGTCTGTATTTTTCCCTCGTATTTTATTTTGATGAGTAGGATAGCTTGTCTCCTTTGTGGTTACCTTATTATTTACCCCTATTTTTCTAAATCTAAAACTAACTTTTATTTCTTTGTATCGCCATATCTTCCTCTCCATATGGAAGGCATATGATTACATTTCTCAGTCTCTCTTTATTATTTTAATGTTGTCTTCTTTTATATAGTAACATCGCTGTTAACCTGTTTTGGTCTTTTTTATATATATATATAATCTTGCTTTGTTTTTTTTGATTTCCCTGTCTGGGTTGACTTCTGGTTGCTCTGTCCAGTGTTCTAGTCTTGGGTCAATACCTGATATTATTGATTTTCTAACCAAAGAACTCCCTTTAGTATTTCTTGTAGTTTTGGTTCGGTTTTTACGAATTCCCTAAACTTGTGTTTATCTGGAAATGTCTTAATTTCATCTTCATATTTAAGAGACATTTTTGCTGGATATATGATTCTTGGCAGGCAATTTTTTTCCTTCAATTTTTTAAATATGTCATCCCTTTGCCTTCTTGCCTGCGTGGTTTCTGCCAAGTAGTCCGAGCTTATTCTTATTGGCTCTTCTTTGTAGGTGACTTTTCATTTATCCCTCGCTGCTGTTGTAATTTTCTCTTTATCTTTGGTTTTGGCAAGTTTGATTATAATATGTCTCGGTGACTTTCTTTTAACATCTACCTTATGTGGAGTTCGATGAGTATCTTGGATATTTTCTCATCTTTCGCGATATCAGGGAAGTTTTCTGCCAACAAGTCTTCAATAATTCTCTCTGTATTTTCTGTTATCCCTCCCTGTTCTGGTACTCCAATCACTCGTAGGTTATTTCTCTTGATAGGGTCCCACATGATTCGTAAGGTTTCTTCATTTTTTTAAATTCTTTTATCTGATTTTTCTTCAAATATATTAGTGCCACATGATTTATCCTTGAGTTCAGAAGTTCTAGCTTCTACTTGCTCAATTCTGCTCCTCTAACTTTTTATTGAGTTGTCTAATTCTGTAATTTTATTGTTAATCTTCTGAACTCCTGATTGCTGTCTGTCTATAGATTTTTCCAGCTTATTAAACTTTTCATTATGTTCCTGAATAATCTTTCTAATTTCTTCAGTTGCTTTATTTGTGTGTTTCTTGTCTTGTTCTGCGTATTGTCTCATTTCCTTCCTGATGTCTTGAAGGGTTCTGTATATTAAACTTTTGCATTCTGCATCTGGTAATTCCAGGAATGCACTTCCATCCTAAAGATCCCTGGATTCTTTTTTTGAGAGCCTGTTGAGGTGATCGTGGTCTGTTTCTTTATGTGACTTGATATTGACTGTTGTCTCTGAGCCATCTATAAGTTATTGTACTCGTTTATGCTTGCTTACTGTGTCATAGCTGCTTGCTTTGTTTTGTTTTCTTATACCCCTATGGGTTGCTTGAGTGAGCTAGGTTGATTGTTTTCACCTTTGGAGCTCTGGTGTCCTGTCCCCAGCTGGCTGGAGCTGTTGTCAGGTATATCAGTCTAGGAGTCCATTCAGTTTTCTTGCATGAATTCAGCTCAGGTTTCCAGGTAGCTGATCATCAAGTGTGTGGTACAGGCTCTGTCCTACAGTCTTAGAGGGGCAGGGGTGATTGGTGTATATACCGGTATCTGACTGCAGCAGAGGATCATGCTCTGAACAAGGCAGGGGGCTGAGAACCGACCCCCAAGTGTCTCTGAAGAAAATGCATCTCTGTTCCCTAGAGCGTGCTGGTGGATGGGTTCTGCAGAGGGACCATGGGCATCCAAAGGAGGTACCAGTTATCTCTGGACCCCTGTCACGGGTAGCTGGGTGACCTGAGTGGAGCTTCCAGTCCTTCGGTCCCTGATGTGGGTAGGTGAGGGCCTTGTTTAATAGACAAAGCAATGTCAAACGTCAAACACCCACCTCTCCACCACACAGCCGAAATGGTCGAACTTTGCCAACAAGGGCCTATTCTCCCAAAATAGGCCCACACAGGTGCATGCAGAAGGGAAAGGTGTTCAAGGTCCACAGACGGTTTATGCCTGGACAGGAGCCGCTTCTGTCCTGAGCTCCCCTGGTTAATGGAGCTAGCAAATTATCTTTTCCCCCCAGTTGCAAATTTTTTCCTTCCCCAAGGCCGGGAAAACGGCTCTAGGTGCTCTCCAGGGTCTATCTCAGGAGGGGCACTATTCTTAATAGCGAAAAACTGGGAACAACCCATATGTCCATCCATAGAAGAATGGATAAAATAAACTGTGGCATAAGCATACGAAGCAATTCTATATAAAAATGAAAGTGAATAAATAAATGCGACATATAACAGTGTAGATCAATTCCAAAAACCTAATGTTGAAAAAAGAAGCTAGATGCAAAAGAGTGTATACTCTTTGACTTAATTTTTGTAAAATCCAAAATAGGCAAAATTAATCTATGGTGATTAAAAGAAAAAAAGTTGGGAGGTTGGAGACCTCTGGGGGGGGGTACTGGTGACTAAGACTGGGTACCTGCAGGTTTCTGTGTGCAGGTAATATTCTAGTTCTTAATCTGACTGCTGGTTAAACAGGTATGTCCACTTAATAAAAATCCATCAACTTGTACCTTATAATTTGTCTACTTTCCTGTATAATGTTACACATCAACAAAAATCTACTCTAAAAACATCTGGAAAAAGCATTTACAATACGGCTACAATAAATAACCAAAATCATGCTCAAAAGAAACCACATTCATAGTCAGAGAATCAGTGCTAAGTGTCAACTTAAAAGTGTGAGATGAAAAAAAGAATAACTAGCAAAACCACTGTAGAGTATTTTCAAATATTAATTTTCTGAGAATTTTTCAAGTTTTTGGTCTTGATATATTGCTATCACAGCACTTGGCTCCCAACTTTTGTTTGGCTGTAGGATTTACTGTATTTTGGAAGTTTGCAAAGGCATTATTGTATCCCTTTCAGGGCAGTGTTTTGTCCATGTATATACATATACACCCATGTACCCACAAGGATATATGCTGTACACAGTATAAGTATGTGACTACAAAACAATGAGAATGATTCCCATAACCACCCACATAATGACCCTGATTATTTTATCAACACGCCTAGTCTACGTGTACATGCTTTTTGCCACTGAACGCCCATTAAACAGTCCAGAAACTATTTGCAAAGCTGCCCAGGTCATCAAAAAGCAGTGTGTTGTGTAATGAAAAAAAAAAAAAACCATGTTTTGGAGGCTGCCACTGAATGTCTATGCACCACAGGACAAGTTATTCAACCTCTTCCACTTCATTTCTGTTCATGTCAAATGGAGGAAATAATACCTAGATTGTGGGACCAGAGTGCAAATTAAATGCAGTGTTTATGGAAAAGTACCTGTCTTGGTTATCTAGTGCTGCAATAAGAGAAATACAAGTGGTTGCTTTAACAAACAAAAGTTTATTCTCTCACAGTTTAGGAAGCTAAAAATCAGGGCACCAGCTCTAGGGGAAGGCTTTCTCTCTCTGTTGGCTCTGAGAAAAGGTACTTGTCATCTATCTTCCCCTAGTGTGGGAGCATCTCAGAACAGGGACCTCAGGTCCAAAGGAAATGCTCTGCTCCCGGCTCATCTTTCTTAATGGAAGGAGGTCCCTGTGCTGAGAAGCTCCTAGACCCGGTGAAGACTGATGAAAAGGACCTTCCCCCAGAGCCAACAAAGCGAGAAAGCCTTCCCTTAGAGCTGATGCCCTGAATCTGGACTTCTATCTTCCTAAACCGTGAGAGAATAAACTTCTATTTGTTAAAGCCATCCACTTGTGGTATTTCTATTATAGCAGTGCTAGATAACTAAGACAGAATTTGGTACCAGGAAAGTGGGGTGCTACTCTAAGAGATAACCAAAATGTGGAGGCAGATTTGAAATTAAGTAAGTAGAGGCTGGAAGAGTTTTAAAGTGCCTAAAAATAAAAGCTTAGATTGCTTTGAAGAGTCTGTTCATGGAATTGTGGACATCAAAGACAATTCTGGTGAAGACTCAGAAGGAAGTGAGGAGTGCCATATACCAGAGATGGTGCAGGTGGTGAGAAGCAGCAGCAGAGAAATGGCACCAGCAGAACCAGGAGATTGGCAGGGGACACCGCAGAAGCCAACCCATGGAGCAAAAGAACTGCGTGGCTTCGGGCAGGAGGTTTCCTGGTGGAGTGGGGTGCCTCTGAGCACTTGTCAGTAGAGCTAGGCTTGCCAAGCCACAGAAGGAGAGAGCTGAGCGCCTTCTGGCTGAGGATTACTGGTGGAGTGGGGTACCTCCTGGCACTTATCAGTGAAGCTAAAGAGCTCTGTAATAGTTATTGGGCAGAGCAGACACCAAGCTGGCCCAAGAGACCCAAGGGCTCAAGGAGCCAGGAGGGCAAGAAGCCAAGAAGCAGAAGCTGGAGAGACAAGGAACACAGGAAGCAGAACTTCCTCAGTCTCAAAGGCTAGGGCCACAACCTCTGGGGTCTCAAAGGGTGGAACCATGCCTGCTGGGTCTCAAAGAGTGAGGCCATGGCCTCCTAGGTTTCAAGGACTCAGATCTTCACCAACTCAGTTTCAAAGTGTGGGGCTGCTGTTCAGGAGTTCCAGAGGGATTGGGCCGGATCCACTGCCCAAAGCTGAGGGGGCAGTGCTTTCATGCCCGGAGGGCAGAAGAATGGGGCCTGCCAGGGCCAAAGGGGTAGAGTCGACACTCACAGGGACTAGGAGAATGTGGCCACCCAAATCCAAGGAAGCAGATTTGCTGCCCCTGTGGTCCTGAAAGGCAGAGCTGAAGCCCAGGGCTGAGGGGCCTTCACCCAGAACCCAGAGGGTGTGGCCAAGACCCAGAGTCTGGAGGGCATGGCCATTGCCTAAATGGTCTCAGAGAACAGATGATTATTTTCAAGCCTTGAGAGCTAGTGTAATGTGTTCTGCTGACTTGCTTGATGCCTGTTATCGTTTCTTTCCCTTCAATTTCTCCCATTTGTAATGGAAACTCTACCTTGTGCCTGTTCCACCATTATACTTTAGAAACAGACAACTTGTATTCTAGATTTCACAAATGAAAAGGAATTTTGCCCCAGGACGGGTTGTGCACTTGGAGTTGATTTAAGACTTTTGGGATGATATGATGGGGTGAAAGTGTTTTACGTGTTTCAAGGACATGAATTTTTTAGGACCTCGTACCATCAAGAAAGAAGCAGCGGGAGTGGAATGCATCATTTGGATCCAAGGTCCCTGTGCTGAGAAGTTCCTAGACCTATGGAAGATCGATTGACAAGGACCTTCCTCCAGAGCTGATACAGAGACAAAGTCTCCCCTAGAGGCAGCACCCTGAATTCAGACTTCTAGCCTTCTAGGCTATGAGAGAATATATTTCCTTTTGTTAAAGCCATCTACTTGTGGTATTTCTGTTACAGCAGCCCTAGATAACTAACACAGTGCCTGACATGTCAACAAAAGCTGCTTCCCACCCCCATTCTCAACCCTCCTGTAAGATTCAGAGAGTTGGAGTCATTTAGCAGACTTTTTGCCTGGGGATTTTATCCATTTTAAAGTAAACATACTACCATGTTCTATTTTCTCCGTATTTTAATAAGGATGAAAGGTCAGGCCTTTTGAACTTGCTTCATAGACTGGACATTTTCAGAAAATGTGTAAAAATATCCCAGGCCCGGTCATTTCAGAAATACAGGCAGACAAATATAAGAAGAAAGAGTATTGGAACCTGACATCTGAATTCATGCAGCACACAACTTTTCAAGTACACACTCAAAAAGTAAAAATAAAATTAACCACCAATTAATGAATGAATAAAAGGTTAAAAAAAAAAGTCACAATAATAAATTTTAATTTCATATTTTAATCAAATTTCTTTCAGTAAAACTAAACTACTTCCGATGACTAAGCATAATTACTGAGAAAGAATAACTTCAGTTGCAATTGTCTAAATAAAAATCCTTGCTTATTTTTTTGATAACGGAATGTGTAATACATACCTTTAAAATATTTTTCCTGGACTATATTTTTCCAACATAATTCCACTAGCATTTTATACACATTTCTTATTAGAAAATGAACTTGTTTTACCTGAACACTAAGGTATTAGTCAAATAAAGTATGGCACATTTCTATGATGGATATTAAAATGTAACTGGAAAGTTGTATTTTCAAAGAATATTTGATGACTTGGGAAAATATCCACAAAATATTTCTAAATAGCCAAAAAACAGAGGCTATGAAATAGGATGTGTACAGTGTAGTTTCATTTTCATAATACACATGTATATTTGTATATTGATAGAACACATTTTTGAAAGGACAGCTAGTCCAAATGTTCCTAATAGTTAGCTCCAAATCATAGGATTGTGGGAGATACCTAATTCTTTCCTTATACTTTGTTTTTTCAAAATTTCCATCATAAATATTTACTACTGCTATAATTAGATTAAATGCTTTTCTTTTTTAAATTATTTATAATTTTTTTTTCCTTTCTATGTGTTCTATCATCTGGCAGAAATCTCAGTGTAGACTTATAAAATCTTTCTTCCCCCATCACTGCTCTCTCCCTTATCACTTCTTTCATTTTGGCTTTTCCTGTGAAACACTTAGGAACATCATGTAAGCTAAGGAAGAATAAGTACCTGTTTGCAAATGATTACACTCGCATATTCACAATTTTAAGACTTAAATAGCATTTTCTCAAGCAAACTACAAAACTGATGTGTCCAAATCTCTTAAGGGACAATGCGGTGGGCAATGAACTCAAGTCTACAGTCAGGCCTCTACCTAGGTGTGTGGCCCTGGGTGAGTCATCTGACTACTCACCACCTCTGTGCCTCACCTGGACCGTAAGACGACAGCCTCTGGCATCTCTGAGGACCAGGGCCCTGCTATCAGCGGAGAAGACTCAGCAAGGCTGGTCACATTCTGTCAAAGAGCTCCTATCAAAGAAATGAATATAGAGAGGAGGAGAAAAAGGTCTGGTTGAACAGGAGAGTTCAGTTAAAGATAGTATTTTCTTCACACTCCTTCATAGCAGAACACTGCTTAATAAAGGTGCCCTCAGTGTAAGGGGTCTTCTGTATATTACCCAATGTGATGGTTAATGTCACACGTCAACTTAGCTAGGCAGTGTTTCCCAATGGTTTGGCCAAACACTAGACTAGTGGCTGTTCCGTGATGCAATCTAATGTAATGTAATGTAACTCCTGAAATGTAATCTATGTAATGCAATTAATCAATCTGTTGAAAAGGGAGTTTTCTTAGGATGTATTCTATCTTCAGCCTGACCTATGGATATGGGGACAAAAACCTACAAAAGCCTCCAGCCTGCTGCCTAACTTACAGATTTTGGACTCTTGCCAGCCCCAGCAATCACATGAACCAATCTCTTAAAGTAAATCAATCTCTCTCTCTCTCTCTCTCTATATATATATATATATATAAATTTTGGGGAGGACAGCTATTCAAAATGCTCATTAATAGTTACCTTTGAAAGGTAGGAATGTGGGAGATACGTAGATAGGTAGATAAAGAGGGGATCTATACATCCATAGAGAGAGAGAGAGAGAGAGCCCTGGTGGCTCAATGGTTAGGAGTTCATGCTGCTAACCAAAAGGTCAGCAGTTCAAATCTACCAGCCACTTCTTTGAAACCCTATGGGGCAGTTCTATTCTGTCCTGTAGAGTCCCTATGAGTCAAAATCAACTCAACATCAACAGGTTTGGTTCCCTCCCCCCGCTCCCAAACACACACACCCTTTGGTTATATATATAAATATCATTGGGTCTATTTCTCTAGAGAACTCTAAGACATGCAATAAGCCAACAGTTGAAGCTATGGTACCTGCTGTCAACTCAGTTCAATTGTAGTAGCATCCCCACTTTTATCCTTTAAAGAAAGGCTGTCTGGGAACGTCTTTGAATATTTTACCCTTTTGCCCTTATTATGTCAAATAAATGTGTAGAAAATGGGGAAATGACAGGCTAAAACTAGTGATCAGAAACATAAGTGTCATAACCTTACTACAATTGACATAAAAATATGGGCTCGAATATGGGAGTCTCTCTCAACTGAAAGTTCACTGACTGTGCGTACATCTGTAAAGAGAAAAAAAAAAAGTTTTTTTTAAGCTAAAGAACATAGACTAAGTTCCAGAAACAGATCATCAAAGATTGGGCCTGTCAAAAAGTTACAAGCTTTACATTGTGGAAACATAAAGAACTCTCCTGCCCATGACACTAATGGTCATTTTGTTAAACGTTGTTAAAAATCTAGCACTGTAACTAACTTTTAGCTATACTGTAAGCTAACCTTTAAAAGCAGCTAGGTAACTAGGCCCACTGAAATCAGAATGTGGTGGTTTCATTACTCATTAACTTTCATTTAACACTCAGAAAACAACTGAAATTAATAAGCGTCCTGTTTTCAAAACTAATAAACATATACTGTTTTGAAAATATCCTGTTTTCGGGATCACAATAGAGGGTCCTAGAAAGACCTAGAGAGAAATGTAGAACAAAATTCTAACCCATAAAGAAAGACCAGACTGGAGAAACCCAAGAGTATGGCCTCCGCACACACTTTTAGCTCAGTAATGAAGTCACTCCTGAAGTTCACCCTTCAGCCAAAGATTGGACAAGCGCATAAAACAAAATGAGACTAAATGGGCACACCAGCCCTGGGGCAAAGACTAGAAGGCAGGAGGGGAGAGGAAAGCTGGTAATAGGGAACCCAAGGTTGAAAAGGAAGAGTTTTGACATGTCGTGGGGTTGTTAACCAATGTCATAAAACAATATGTATACTAACTCTTTAATGAGAAACTAGTTCTGTAAACCTTCATCTAAAGTATAATAAAATAAATAAATAAGAAAATATCGTGTTTTCAAAACTTTAGGGGGCTTGTAACCAAGACTCAATTATGTTGTGATTGTCTTATAGCTGTTTACCAAAGTTACATAAATGTCAACCGATCAGAAATTTTGTTCAAAAGTTCCTGATAACTTTGCATAAAAGCACTTTACGAATCCTGATTAACTGGAGCACTCATACTGCCCAACTTTAAAACTGTCTATTAAACCTGCATCAAAAAGAACCAAACTGCTGCCGTCGAGTCAATTCTGACTCATAACAACCCTACAGGACAGAGCATAACTGCCCCATAGGATTTCCAAGGAGTAATTGGTGGATTCAAACTGCCGATCTTTTGGTTAGCAGCCAAGCTCTGACCCACTGCGCCAATTAAACCTGCATAGCAATCAGTTCTGAGTTGCTTATTTTTTGACAGGACTAAAAGGCAAGATGTAATTTGGGATCTTAAAATATATTTTAGCTCTCAGAGAATGGAATTCCCTTTGCAACATGCAAGTACCTTGAATAACTTTCACACATTTGACATTTGTACATTTTTTCAGGTACTGTCTATAGAAAACTTTCTATAGGAAAGCTGATAAATTTCTGCAGGAAAGTGGGAAACTGTATTACTGTTCTTTGCTGACAGTTTCAACAAATTATATTACACAAACAACTCTGATGAGCGTGACTTAAGTCCCTAGCCACCTCACTGAAGCATATTTTCTGCACAATCCCTGAGTCATCGTACAGTCCTTTCTCTCCCCTGCCCCACAGTCACGTTCTGAGAATTCTGCTTTCATGTTACTTAAATATATCTTTGCCTTTCCACCCTGTCTTTCCTAGTCCAGATATTTGTTGCATAAGAGACTCCTAAGTGGGCTCTCTGCCTCTAGTCTTCTTGCCTCTAAATCACTCCACACTCCTCTGCAGGACGATGCATTTATTTGTCCAACTAACAGGTATTTACTGAGCCCTTACTATGCGCTGGGCACTGGGGATTCAACCTTGAACAACACAGGCACACAACCTAGGCACACACATAGTCTGGGGGGGAGATAGCCAATTGCAGTAAACAAATAACTAGAATGGACTAGCATAGCACTTGCTACCACAGGGAACAGCATGCTACAAGAACAGATAACTGGTAGACCCAAACTAGTGCAGCAGAATGAAAAAAATGCTATTAAAAAATGTTTACAGCTGTACATCTTATTTCTTGGATGTGGTCAGCAAAGACAGAGATGGGGAAAACTTAAGAATGAACAGATCTCAGTGAGGTAATCAATAGATGTCTAATAGGTATTTAAGATGTTTACTAGACATCCGAGCACAGATGTCAAGAAGGCAAGCGGATGTGTGAGCCTGGAATTCAGAGTCCAGGTTGAAGATAGAGAACTGGGAGTTGTTACTGTTTAAAAGCCATGTGATTGGATGAGATCAACTAAAGAGAGGAGAGAAGGGAAGAGAGGAAAACAGAAGGGGAGAGGAGGGAAGAGAGGAAAACAGAAGGGGAGAGGAGGGAAAAGACAAGTCCTGAACCTATGGAGATCCAGCTTTTAGAGGTCAGAAGGATGAGAAGAAACTAGTAAAAGAGAGAGAAAAGGAAAGACCAGTGAGGTAAGAGGAAAAGCAGGGGCATATTAATCACAGAATGCTGGAAATGAAGTGTTTCAAAAATAAGGAAATGTATGATAGACATATAGACTGATGGAATAGAATTGTGAATCCCCAAATAAACGCATACATCTATGGGCAACTGATTTTCAACAAGAGTGCTAAGTCCATCAGATGGGGAAAGAAGAGTTTCTTCAATGAATGGTACTGGGACAACCGGATCTCAACATGCAAAAGAATGACATTGGACCCATACCTTACATCATATACAAAAATTCACTCAAAATGAATCAAAGACCTAAATTTAAGAACTAAACCCTTAGAACAAAACACAAGAGTACTGTTTCGGGATCTAGTTTTCAACAAAGGATTCTTAGATATAACCCCAAAAGCATGAGCAACAAGGGCAAAATAGATAAACTGGGCTTCATCAAAATTAAAAACATCTGTGTATCAAAGGATTTTATCAACAAAGATATATCCTACAGAATGGGAGAAAGTATTTGGAAACCACATCTCTGATAAGGGTTTAACATTCAGAATATATAAAGAATTCCTACAATTCAAAAACAAACAACCTAATCAAAAAATGGGCAAATAACTTGAATAGACATTTTACCAAAGGAGACATACAAATGGCTGATAAGCACATGAACAGATGTTCAACATCTTTGGTCATTACCAGTTGCTATTGAGTTGATTCAGACTCATGGCAACCCTATGTGTGTCAGAACAAAACTGTGCTCCATAGGGTTTCCAGTGACTGATTTTTCAGACGTAGATTGCCAAGTCTTTCTTCTGAGGCACCTCGGGGTAGACTTGAACCTTTCAATTAACTGCTGAGCACTTTAACTGTTTGCACTACCCAAGGACTACCATTAGTCGTTAACCTGTTGCCATCAAGTCAATTCCAACTCATAACAACAGAGTAGAACTGCCCCAGTACGGTTTCCTAGGAGCAGCTGGTAGATTCAAACAGCCAACTTTTTGATTAGCAGCTATGGCTCTTACCCACCACACCACCGGGGCTCCCATTAGTCATTAGGGACATGCAATCAAAACCACAATGAGATACCACTCTGCCCCCGCTAGGATAGCTATTATCAGAAAAATGGAAAATAACAAGTATTGGCAAATATGTAGAAAAATTAGAAACCTCACCCATTGCTGATGAAAATGTAAAATGGAGTAGCCACTGTGGAAAACAGATTGGCAGTTCCTCTAAGAGTTAAACATAGAATTACCATATGACCCAGCAATTCCACTATCAGGTATATACCCAAAAGATTTGAAAGCAAGGACTCAAACAGATACTTGTACACCAATATTCACTGCAGCATTATTCACAATAGCCAAAAAGTAGAAACAACCCAAGTGTGCATCAACAGATAAAAGGGTAAGTAAAATGAGGTATATGCATACAATGGCAAATTATCAGTCATAAAGAGAAATTAAGTTCTGATACATGCTATTACATGGGTAAACTCTGAAAACATTATGCTGAGTGAAATAAGACACAAAAGGACAAATATTTCATGATTCCACTTTTACAAAATATCTAGAATAGGCAAATGCATAGAGATCAAAGTTTATTAATGGTTACCAGGGGTGAGAGGGAGCCCTGGTGGCTCAGTGGTTAAGTGCTCAGCTGCTAACCAAAAGGTTTTACCAGGGGTAGGTGGGAGGAGGAAATGGGGAGGTATTGCTTAAGGGGTACTGAGTTTCTGTTTAGGGTGGTGAAAAAAGTGAGAACAGATAGTGGTGATGCTTATACATCGCGAGGCACATGTTAACTAATATCACTGAATTATACACTTAAAAATGGCTGAAATCACAAATGTTTTGATATGGCTTTAGAGACTTCGTTGAAGTCGTTTCAGTATATAGTCATGCACCCCATAACGTCCTTTCAAACAATGTCTGACCACATCCGTGGTCCCAGGTTATGAACATTCAACTTATGTATAGCCCACACTTACGAACCAACCCCCATAAAGCCAATTATATTAAAAATTCAAGGTACATACAAACGTAATAACAAACAGGCACTACTTTGCAACGTGCATTATTATTATTACTGTATTATTATGCTAAAGATGTTTTAATGTATCTGGAAGTATTTCTTTTATGTTTTTTACACATAGAAAGGTACACTACATACTATATTCTAAGACAAAGCTTGGCTGACGTTAGATACGAATCGTACCTGTTACAACTTACATACAAATTCTACTTAAAGACAGGCTTAGGAGTGGAACTTGTTCATAACCCAGGGACTGCCTGTATGTAATACGGTGTTCTCACAACGTCTAAATCATATAACATCCTATACCACAGAACACTTCGTGTACATCAAGTGACGCATGCATGTACTGAGTTACAGAAGTCTGACTGAAATGTGTGTGGAGAAAGACTGGGAGGTAAGGGAATAGAATACACGAGAATACATAATATTTGCAATCATTTTAGCTAGGTAAAGAAGCATAGAAATGAGGCCATAGCTGGAGGAGGACATGGAGTCAAAGGCCGGCAGGATGAAGACAAGGAATGGCCGCCTGTAGTGTGGAGTGGCTATTGGAGATCTGGGGTCTCGTGTTTCATTTGAGTCCTGGTGGCATGGATGTGTTGTTTTCTCCAGCAATGCTCAACTGCTCAGGTGCTGCAGCAGAGTAAGTGGGTAGTTGGCTTTAACCAGGGTATGGTTTTTTTCCTAGGCAAGGACAATAGAGGAAGAGAGAAAAAAAAAACAAAACCAAACCCACTGCCGTCAAGTCGATCCCGACTCATAGGTTATTTACAAAACTTTGCAAAGAATGATTACAATGCTGGCCCACAGAATCTATGCCGGGAAAAGAGAGAAGCAAGGGCATGAGGCAGGGATACAGGCAGTGGAGTAGAGGCCACATTAAGTTCTGGGACTTGCCTGAGTGCCAGCACTAAACAGGTGACCTAGAGGTATAAGAGGAGAGGATCAGAGAGAAAGCAACATGTATGAAATCTAGATTTCAGAGGAAGCAGTGATTGTCAATGACTTTGTCAGGCAGAGAAAGGGAAAGGTCCTTTGAGGTAAGGAGGCCAAGAAACCGAAAGTCCTGAATATTGACTGGATCACATAGGTGGATGCTGAAGTTATCCCCAAAGAGTGACAAGAGAGGTGAAGGGGAGAACAGGTAGCACAGATGGAGAGTAGGGGAGGATTTGCAAGCAAGGGGGATCAGCATGTGTAAAGGCCCTGAGGTACGTGAGAATGTGCTCCTCACGTTAAGGAACAGAAAGACATTCATTAAGGCTGGAGAAGGGAGTACCATTGGGCAATGAAGCTAGAACGTCTTCCCAGAGCACACAGTGAGATATCCTGTTTGAGTTACTGTCCATATTATTCTGTATGATTCAGGTTTACATAAAAATACCTTTAAGTGTGCATCTAACTTGTACATAAGACTTGCATATTCTGATGAGTCACTTTTCAAATTTATGTCTTTGTTGTAATGTTTTAGTTCCTCATTACAGCCTGCTTTGTAATAAATTATCCTTGGTAATATCCTCCAGTATATTTTTCTTTCTTTTAAAACCCATTTCAAAGAAAATAGATGCATTTTTGTATTTAAATTTTATTCGTTTGTACATAGGGCAATATTGTCATCTTTTTGGTCAAGTAAAAAGTTGCTGCCGAGTCAATTCTGACTCGTGGAGACCCCGTGTGTGTCAGAGTAAAACTGTGCCTTATAGAGTGTTTAGTAGCTGATTTTTCAGAAGTAGATTGCCAGGCTTTTCTTCTGAGGCACCTCTGGGTGAACTCAAATCTCCAGCCTTTTGGTTAGTAGCCTAGCGTATTAATCATTTGCACCACCCAGGGACTGCCTTCGTCTTTTTGGCAGCTCTGTAATAATATTTTAGATCAATTTATTATCATCTATCATCCACAGAGTATCATTTGCCATTTTAAAAAGTCAACTATTTTTCAATGACACACTGAATTACTTGTATTGTTCAAGAAATAATTTGAAGAAAATATAACTATTACACACCTGAATGGCATAGGAATTTAGATATTGCAGTTTAACAAAATTTTATTCTAGTTCACTCTATGTAAAAGCTAAAGTCTTAACAGTGGTTTAGAAGGCCTATGTGATCTGGCTGCCTCTCCTCTCTTGCCTGTCTCGCTCTTCACTTTCTTGCTGGTTCTACACTGAGCTCCAGAGGAATCCTTGAACAGGTAGGTCTAGCATACTACTGCCTCAGGGCCTCAGCACTCGTCAGGACCTCTGCTATTTCTATTCTTTCCTAAGCTATCAATTCCTCACCTCAAAGGTTACCCTGTCAGTGAATCTGACACTGACCACTTGTGATGGATTGAAGCGTGTCCCCCCAAAAGGTATGTTAAAGTCCTAACACCTGTACCTGTAAATGTGACCTTGTATGGAAAGAGGGTTTTTCTTTTGTTAGCAGTTAACAGAGTCGTACTACAGTAGGTTGGGTCCTGATCCCTTCTGAGTAATGTCCTATAAAAGGAGAGAACAAACACAGAGACAGAGTCACACAGGGCGAAGACACCATGTGAAGACACATGTACAAACAGCAAAGGAACGCCAAAGATCCCTGGCAGCCGTTAGAATCAAGGAGAGAAGCGTGGAACGGTTTCTTTCTCAGAACCCTCAGAATCGACATGGCTGATACCCCGATTTGGACTCCCAGCCTCCAGAACTATGAGACAATAAATTTCTGTTCTCATAAGCCACCGACTTGGTGGTATTGTGTTGTGGCAGCCCTAGGAAATAAGATACCACCCTACATAATATTATGCATCTCCAGCATCCCTGACTCCCCAGCCCCGGCTCTTTTTTCCCACAGCATTTGTCACTTCTATCATACTCCATCATTTTACTTTCTTTTGTATGTGTTGTCTGTCTCCCCTTCCTGAATGTGAGATCCACAAGAACAAGGATTTTTGTCTGCTTTGTTCTAGTAATGCATCCCCAGGACCCAGAACAGCGCCTGGCACATAATGGGTGTTCAAAAGATATCTGTTAAACTAATGAAGAGATACCAACGACACAAAAAGAAGCCCTGGTGGTACAGTGGTTAAGCACTTGGCTGCTAACCTCGGGAGAAAGATAGGCAGTCTGCTTCCGTAAAGATTTACAGCCTTGGAAACCTAATGGGGCAGTTCCACTCTGTCCTACAGGGTGGCTATGAGTCAGAATCGACTCGACAGCAGTGGGTTTGCTCTGATTTGGTTTGATTAATGACATAAAAATGTCCTGAGTCATCTCTTTATCATTTATATTAATAGTATTGCATCTATCTTCTAACTTTCAGGCATAGCTAAAATGGAGGTGGATGCTAACCATCAACCTTAGAAGGCGCTCAGATTTTGACACCAATTATAACTGAAATCCCTAGAACTTCAGCCTCAAATTGTTCCTCTTCCATTATTATCCAGAGATAACATCTTCTTTGAAAACTCATTATGCAGGGTCTGGGGATGCCCCTCACCCCAGCAATTTCCATGTGATGTTTTTCCTTCTCAAGGGAAAAGCAGAGCAGTCAAGTGGTAACTCTTATCAACCATCCCTCAGCAACAGCCCCGAGCCTCTCCCCAGACACAGGCTGCTCGTCTGCAATAGGGAGGACACTGAGAGACTACAAAAACCCCCTAAGTCTAAAGAACACACTCATTTCCTTTTTGTGTTTCTATGAAAATCAAGAGAAACCTGTCCACAAGTTTCCCAAATCACATTCCCCAATTTCTGCTCTGAGGAGACGGATGAACAGAATCAGATGACACCAAAAGCATGAACCACAAAAGAAAAAAAGTGATAAATCGGACTTCATCAAAATTTAAAATGTTTGCTCTTCAAAAGACACTGTTAAGAGAATGAAAAGACAAGTCACCATCTGGGAGAAAATGCTTACAAATCACATAACTGATACATAACTTGTATCCAGAATATATTTTTTTTAAGTTTACGACTCAAAAATGAGGCAAACAATCCAATTTAATAACTAGTGAGCAAAGGATTTAAATCAACACTTCACCAAAGAAAATATACAGATGTCAAATAAGCACAAGAAAATATGTTTAACATTATAGGTTATTAGGGAAATGCAAATCAAAACTACAACAAGATATCACCACACCCCGCAGTAGAATACATATAATCAAAAAAACAGATAATAATGGGTATTAGCAAGGATGTAGAAATAACCTAACCCTCATACACGCTAGAAAACGGTTACCATCGAGCTGATTCTGACTCATAGGGACCCTATAGGACAGAGTAGAACTGCCCCATAGAGTTTCCAAGGAGCGCCTGGTGGATTTGAACTGCCGACCTTTTGGTTAACAGCCATAGCTCTTAAGCACTACGCCAACAGGATTTCCATACATTGCTAGAGGAAATATAAAATGGTATAGCCACTTGGAAAATAGTTTGGCAGTTTCTTAAAAAAACTTAAGTACAAGTATATTTAAGCTTCTTAATAAACATAAGCAATTGCATTCCTAGGTAGCCACCCAAGAGGAATAGAAACATATGTTCACACTAAGACTCATTAATGAATGTTCATTACAGCCAAAACCTAGAAACAACCTAAATGTCCATCATCCGGTCAACAGATAAACAAAGTGATGCATCCTACAGTGGAATCAGGGCCGGCTGCACAGACATACAGCCAGTGCACTAGCACAGGGCCCTGCCCTCAGAAGGGCCTCACACTTAGAGTTTAATGCTCTGTGGTCACAGTCTTGAAACTGTTAATAAATTTATCTTTGAATTTGTGTTTTGTAAGCAAAGTTCCCTGGAACAATGAAGCATGCATCAGATCTAGGTACCTGGCGTGTCCTGGCATGGAAGCTGCAGTACTCCTTAGGGTCACCTGTCTACCATGGGTTGGGACCGTGGGCCCAGGGGACAGGGAAATATCTGGCTTGACGTCCCTGCCCTTGGCTGGGGTACAGGCACAGCACGTTGGTCCAGTGGCTGGTAGGAATGAGAACCCAGCAGCTGGTGAGCCACATGTACACAGTGAGTCATGGGCCCCAGGTGTCTCTGACGTCTATACTCACCCTGCGTCTATCCTCAGGCCTGAGGGATCACAACCTTAAATAGCTAATAAAAAGCACATGACAGGTTGAGCAAGAAATTGCAGAAGAAAGGAAAAGACTTTATATTTCAATAACCTTAATGGCACTTTCTTCCTGATTTTTGAGCAAGGAGCCCAGCATTTTCATTTTTTACTGGGCTCTGCAAATTACGTAGCTAGTTCTGCATGGAACACCACGCAGTAATAAAAAGGAAAGAACTAATGATCCATGCAATGACATGGATGAACCTCACGAACATTATGCTAAGTAAAAGAAGACAGACCCCAAAGATTACATATTCATGAATCCATTTATATAAAATTTCTAGAAAAGGCAAAACCACAGAGTCAGAAAACAGGGGTCGGGGGTAGGAGCAGAGACTGAGTGCCCCTGGGGATTCATTGCAAACTTAAGGGCACAAGAAAATTTTAGAGTAATGGGAGTATTCTAAAACTGGATTGAGGTGAAGATTTAAAGGTATACATGTACTAAAACTCATTGAATTATACACTTAAGATGGGTAAATCTTATGGTATATACATTATACCTCAATAAAGTGTTTTAAAAAAAAAGGCATCATTACTCCTCACCCCTACTCCCCGCAGCTCATACACACATCTTGTAACGTAGCCTGGTCAGGCCAAGACAGGGTCGGTGGCACAGCGTGGATGACACTTCCATCTATGGCGAAGGAAACGCTGAGGCTGGAAACACTTCAGGCAATTAAATCATCCCTTATCTGAGAGGTCGAACAGTGCAGCTGATACCTGGTGTCTTACTTTAGTGCTGCTGTAACAGAAATGCCACGAGTGGATGGCTTTAACAAACAGAAATGTATTCTCTCACAGTTTAGGAGGCGGGAAGTCTGAATTCAGGGCACAGGCTCCAGGGAAGGCTTTCTCTCTCTGTTTGCTTTGGGAGAAGGTCCTTGTCATCAATCTTCCCCTGGTCTAGGAGCTTCTCAGCACAGGGACCCAGAGTCCAAAGAATAAGCTGCACTCCAGGCTCTTCTTTCTTGGTGGTATGAGGTCCCTCTTCTCTCTGCTCGATTCTCTCTTTTGTATCTCAGAAGAGATTGACTCAGGATATAACCTAATCCTGTAGATTGAGTCCTGCCTCATTAACATAACTGCCTCTAATCCTGCCTCATTAACATCATAAAGGTTAGGATTTACAACACAGAAGATAATCACATCAGATCACAAAATGGTGGACAACCACACAATATTGGGAATCATGACCTAGCCAAGTTAATACACATTTTTGGGGGGACACAATTCAATCTACAACACCTAGGTAGTACATGATTTTGAGTTTGATGAAGATAAAGGAAGAGTAGAACTCTCTTGGCCAGTCTGTCTTTATAGATCCTGCAGTTTCTGTCTTACTGGAATAGGAATAATTTTCTTGTGGTTGGCAGAACTCTAAGCTGGCTTCCATGGATCCTCATGCCCTGGTGTTCACACCCTGTATAATCCCCTCCCCTAGAGTATGGGAAAGATCTGAGACTCGCTGCTGTTGTTGTTAGGTGCCACTGTGTTGTAGCAACCCCATGGGTGCAGATCACTAGGTCTTTCTCCCATGGAGCTGCTCAGTGGGTTCAAACTGCATACCTTCAGTTAGTAGCCGAGCACTTAGCAGTTGTACCACCAGGGCTCCTTGCCTCCAGACGATATAAAATGGCAAAGGTATAGATATTTTGCAGATGGAATTAAGGCCCCAAATCAATTTTGAATTAATCAAAAGGAAGATGAGCCTGGTTGGGCCTGACTTAATCAGGCAAAAGCTTCTTCTGAGGTCAGATATCCTTCTTGCTGGCTTGATGAAGTAAGCAGCTTATGCCAAAAAAGCCCACATTGCAAAAAATTATAGGCAGCCTCTAGGACCTGAAGGCAGCCTTCGGCTGAAATCCAGCAAAAAGCTGGAGCCCGGAGTTTTACAGCTGTAAGGAAATAACTAGTGCCAAGAACTCGAATGAGCTTACATGGAGATTTTTCTCCAGATGAGAATGCAGTCCGGACACCTTGATTACAGCTTTGTGAGACCCTCAGCATAGAACTCATTTAAGCTGTACTTTTAACCTCTTGTTCCACAGAAACTGTGAGATAATAAAGGTATCTTTTTTAAACTGCTAATTTGTTATACAACAAGAGAAAACTAACGCACTTACCAACATAGAGGAGCCATCGTTAACTTCGTCCAACTCTAACACAGATTGTTATGTCTCTCTGTGTTCATGGGAGTGGCCATTAAGTGTGACAATCGCATTTAAACCAAACTCATTGCCATCAAGTCAATTTCAACTCATAGCGACTCTACAGGACACAGTAGCACTGCCACTTAGGGTTTTCAAGGCTGTAAGCTTTACGGAAGCAGACTGCCACATCTTTTCCCCACAGGACAAACGTATTTACTGAACTGCAAATCATGATCCTTGGTCTGATAACTGCAAATGACTTTATGTGGAAAATGGGACTGGGATTTTTATCTCATAAAATCAGAATGGGTGGCCACCATAGCTTAAAGACGGTAAGGCACACGAAAGCCTAGCACAATACCCAGCAAGCCGTAAGTGCTCAATAAATGTTAGTGTACTCTTCACTTATTTGAACACTTCTCCTTTCTGCACAACCCAAAATCTAAGTGTGCATTTCAACAATGGCCTTCTAGAGACAATAGATCCATCTTCGTTTTCTAACATGGGGTAGGAAGACTCCCTATGAGGCCAGCGAAGGGTATATCTTCAAGCCAGTGACTCCCTGAAGCTCTTATTACACAGCTTTACGTGACCACCCTATTTGCTCCAACAGGTGAGATCACCCATAATATTCACTCCTGTACCAAAGAGCAATAACTGACCATAAACTACAGCTGTAGCTGAAACTTCTGACAAAGAATTATGAATTTTTTTCAATACAAGTGAAGTTATGGATAAGACAGCTCCCTGAAGAAGACATTCTCACTGAGAACCACCAGGGGGAGTTAAACTATCAAACAAGCAATGAACCATCTCTTCAAACTTATTATCAAATTAGTTTGATAACTACCCACAGTGGTAGTCCTTGCAGTGGCCTATGGCCTCCTGAGAGTTACCTAGGATGTGGCAGAGGTGAACACTCTGGGTCAAATCTGATTGGGTCAAATTCGATTCAATGCAGTCCAGTTCATCTCCACCATGCCCCAATGTGCCTCAGGCCTTGTGTTGTGGGTGAGAATACACTGCTCAATGAGGCATGTCCCTACTCTTAAGGAACTCAGCCCAGCGGAGCAGTCCATGACATAAAACAAATATTCTTTTTTTGTTTATTGTACTTTAGGTGAAGGTTTACAGAAAAAACTAGCTTCTCATTAAACAATCAGTACACATATAGTTTTGTGACATTAGTTACCAACCCCACGACATGTCAATGCTCTCCCCTTCTCAACCTCAGGTTCCCTATTACCACCTTTCCTGTCCCCTCCCACCTTCTCGTCCTTGTGCCTGGGCTGGTGTGCCCCTTTAGTCTCATTTTGTTTTATGTGCCTGTCTAATCTTTGGCTGAAGGGTGAACCTCAGGAGTAACTTCATTACTGAGCTAAAATGGTGTCTGGGGCCATACTCTCAGAGTTTTTCCAGTCTCTGTCAGGCCAGTAAGTTTGGTCTTTTTTTGTGAGTTAGAATTTTGTTCTGCATTTTTCTCCAGCTCTGTCCAGGACCCTCTATTGTGATCCTTGTCAGGACAGTTGGTGGTGCTAGCCGGGCACCATCTAGCTGTGCTGGACTTAGTCTGGAGGAGGCGGTAGTGGTCGTGGTCTAGTAGTCCTTTGAACTAATCTTTCCCTTATGTCTTTGTTTTCTTCATTCTCCCTTGCTCCAGACAGGGGGAGACCAGTGGAGTATCTTAGATGGCCACACACAAGCTTTTAAGACCCCAGATACTACTCACCACAGTTGAATGTAGAACATTTTCTTTATAAACTATGTTATGCCAACTGAGCTAGACGTTGCCCAAGATGACGGTCCCCACAGCCCTCAGCAATTCGGTCCCTCAGGGAGTTTGGATGTGCCTATGGCATAAAATAAATATTCTTGCACAAATAAAAACACACATTTTTCCCTGGGTGGTGCAAACCATTAAGTGCTCGACTACTAGCCAAAAGGCTCAAACCCACCTAGAGGTAACTTGGAAGACAGGCCTGGCAATCTGCTCCTAAAAGGTCACAGCCTTAAAAACCCTACTCTGCACACATGGGGTCTCCATGAGTCCGAATGACTTAACAGCAACTAACAATAAAAATACATAGATGAGGGGGCACAGGTAAGGGATACAGCAGTGAGGAAGGGATGGGGTAAGAGGAGAGCTGCAAGTTCCAGAAAAAAAAATCCCAAATTAAATCCACACAGAAATGTATGGGCTAGCATTAACTTTTGCACTCTGTAGAGAACTGTTTTCTAAGAGTGTTTAAAGCAAAGCATTTTTTAAACTGGCCCTCATGACATCTATTTGCATTTAAGTAATGCAATTAGAGCTGTCTCCTGTATTCATTCAAGAGGATCTGAAAGATTTCTATTTAGAATACTCCGCTAGGATGAAGCCCCTTTGCTCCATGGGCAATAATACTTTCCTCTTTTGTATTCACATCTCTGATCTGCTACAGCCATGTGATCAGGGCCATATTAAGGCATGTGAGGGCCCTAAGCACTGATAATCTGTGGTGCTCCCTCCTATGCTTACTCGTACACTTGAACGAGATGTGAGTTATATGTGTGTCTCAGTTATCCATGATGTAACTTCTTTTTAAATGTGACCATAATATTAGGGATTGAACACGAAATGGCATATGCCATTTTAGTGGAATGAGATGAACTAGATTAGAAAATTTTTAGTGGGTACACTAAGCGGGGTACTAAGATTTTTACTATATACCACATTTCCTACAAAATGCCCTGTCAGTTCCCATCCACTGTGGCTCTTGCTTTTCCTTGTGTCCTGTCAACTTGGCATTATGGGTGTTTGCTTTGAACAACTGATGCCCCTGTTTTGTGGATGCCCTAAGCATGTGCTTACCTTGCTTATTGGGTAATCTGTCCCTGCACACAATACTTAACCATGTCCTGCCTGGTGGTATTTCTTCGTGTTGTCTCTCTCTAACTTTTTATTTTGGGGATTTTCAAACACATTGATTCCCCATGTACCCATTGCCCAGCCCCAACTACCACCAACCCACGACCAATTATGTCCTTTCTACACCCTCGTCCACATTTCCCCTTCTTGTGTCATTTTGAAGCAAAATCCAGACATCATATCATTTCACCTTAAATACTTCAATATGTATCTCTAAAACATAAAGGTTTCTTTCTTTTAACATAGCCACAATACCATTATCACACCTAAACCAGGTTAAGAGCAATCCCTTAATAGCATCAAATATTCAGGTATAAATATGCAATTCTCTCCTAAATGTCATAAATGGTTGCTAGGTTCTTCCTTAGCTTGTTAGAATCAGGGTCCACTAAGGTCTCCACATGGCACTTGATTGATGTCTTTAAGTTTCTTTTATGCTGTAGATACCACCTCCATTCTTTTTATTTTCCTTGCAATTTATCCATTGAGTGTATTGTCTTTTAGATTGTTTAAATTTCTTGCATTAGAAGATCTGACGCTTAGAGGAGCTTATGAAATGACATTATGGAAGAAGGTATTCTTCTCTTTTTCATATTAGTCGTATTTCAGAAATGTCCATTTTGGAGCTAGGATAGGGACATCCATGTCCTCACTCCCTGGGTGCCCAACTGGGTATCATGATGTCAATACAACCTCCTCAGACCCTACAAGGCAGACAGGTATTGTCTTCTTTAAAGTCAATCTGGGATCCCAAAGAACCAAAACTACTGAGAGAGGCTCCAGCCCCGGGAACACCACACAGCTGGCAGAACTCCTGGCATATTCACTCCTTTCACACTCACCTGTTCCCCTTCCCCAGATGACTGCTGAGATCCCTCTCAAGCAGGATTCCGAGATCCTGATTGCTTATTATGACATCTAAACCTCTTAGAAAAGGCCTAACTACCAAATAATTGGAGGAGAATGAAGTACACCAGACCTCAGGCCAGCCCCTTGAACTCTGATAAGTGTATACATATGTACATATTTGGCCAATAAAGATGAACTTGGGGAATCCTCTCTCTCTTTTGCTCAATTACATCTGTTGCAATGCTATTGCCTAGTTAACTTCCAGAAATCTCTGAATTGTTCTGACTTTTAAGAGTTTATAAAAATCCTTGCAGGAGAAAAGCCTACACCCATGGGTTTGGGACAGTCACACAACCTGTCCCAGAGTACTGCCTGGAAATCAGGAGATCTGGGTTCTCACTCTGTCTCTCTAACTCATTTGTCAGTAGACCCTTTCCCATTTGTGAAATGCCTGGGAGTTGGACGGAGTCCAGAACGGTAAATCAACATCTCACTGCCACTGCCCTGTCCAACACCGGGAGCAGACACACTCCTCAGTCATCCAACTCTTTCCCACTCGTGCAGAAGCATCCTCAACCCAGCCTTCCAGACAACTATTACCATTCAATGAGAGTCAGTACAAAAGATGAACCATGTTTCCTACCCCTGGGCAGTCTGGGCTGTGGTGGTTCAGTGGTAGGATTCTCACCTTCCATGTGGGAGACCTGAGTTCAATTCCTGGCCAATATACCTCATTTGCAGCCACCACCCCTCTAACAGTGGAGGAGGCTTACATGTTGTTTTGATGCTGGACAGGTTTCAGCCGAGCTTCCAGGCTAAGATTAGGAAAAAGGCTTGGCAATCTACTTCTGAAAGTAAGGCAATGGAAAACCCCATGGACCACAAGGATCTGATGTCCTTGTGCGTAGGGTCCCCATGAGTCAGGGGTCTACTCGACAGCCACTAACAGCAACAACCTCCCCACGCAAGGTCTCTACAAGGTCTAAGGGTTCTTACAACTCTTCAAGATTTTTTTGAATTTTAAGTTTTTGCAAAGTCAATTCAGATTTCACAATGGCCACTAAGATTTTCCCTCACTCAAGGACTTCCCCTTCCCAGACTTTTTAGCCCCTCCCAACACCCCGAGGCTCTTGAAAACACCCTAGAAAACCCTATGGGGACAGATCTAGTCTGTCTTATAGGGTCACTATGAGTCAGAATTGACTCAACAGAAACGGGTAACAGGTAGGTTTATCCTAGGGTCTGGCAAAAGGAAGGTACTCAACATATGTCAGCTGAATTAAAATGAAACTTAACTACACCCATTGTCATCACTGCAGTGTAATGAAATAGATACTCCCTGAAGGTGCTGCAAACTTTTATAGACTTTATATAAATATCTGATGGAATTCCCACCTGAGATAAGGTACAGATTTATTTCCAAAGTTCCTCCATAATACTCTCAAGTGTTAAATTATAACCCACGCGGTCATCATTTTCCATTTCCCTGGTATGTGTTCCTCATTGTGAAGAAATCTACTGATAATACCTTGAAGGATGATTGTACGATAGGATCTAACTGATGCACAGAGTAGACAATAGAGGAACCAAGAAACACTATCAGATAGTAAAAATTCCCTGTTCGACCAGGGACTGGGTGAATGATCTTTCAGGGACATTGCAGAGGACAAGGATGGAATGCTGGACCAGATGACTACCAAGGCTCCAGCCAACCCTCAGGTTTTAGAACTCCAGGAAATCAGAGGTGTTCTCATCCGAGACACGGGTCAACAGGCAAAGATCCCATAATGTCTTCTTGGGAAACAGCATTCTCATGCACTGGGAGAGCAAGGAGAAAAAGGGTCCTGCCCTTTATTATTTACAATGAGCTTGCCTTTTGATGACCATTAAGAGAGAAGCAGCCTGCTCCATAAAACAAAATGTTGCCATCTAGGGAACACTTAGAAGTGGACACACGTCACAAGACTGAGTGAACTGAAGTAGTTTGCTTAACCCAGGTGTTTTAAGTTATCCAGAATCTCATTCAAATGGGCACATACGAGGAGAATACTCACAAATCATCGTGGAAATGGTGCAGATGTGCCCCAGTTCCTCTTTTCACAACAGAAGTAACATATACAGTTTCTTGGGAGTCCTTCTGAAGAAAAAATCAGCCTCTACACCCTGAGAATTAGCTGTTGGCTTGTTAGTTTACTTTATTTAATATGCCACAGTTACCTAATCACCTACTTCTGCTATTCCAGCTTTGATTTTTTTTTCATATTCATAATGAATTAATTACATCTGCTTTTCATATTTAAAAGTCATTTACTTTACAAATGAATTATGAATAGAGAGTATTCCAGACTCATTTCCATACTTAAGAGAGACAACCATTCATTCCCTGAGTTAGAAAAGGAAGAGTTCAGCAGATGCTCACAGGATGAGAGCCCTGGAGGGGACGTGCTGGATGGTGCCACTTATCTCCTGTCAAGATCTATGTACCCTACAGCTTTCCTAATCTGCAACAGGCATATCTTCACTTTTGAGCAAATCATTTTTGTTCAAAAACCTTAGGTGACTTGCTGTGGCCCAGCAGTGTGTAATTCAGAAAAAAATGTAAAATAAATCACAGGCCTGAATTTAAATTTGCCCTATCATTTTTAAATGTGCTTTATCTTCTTTCTGGAGCCCCTGGATAGGTGCAAACAGTTAATGTTCCTCGCTGCTAACCAAAAGTTGGAGGTTCGAGTCCACCCAGAGGTGCCTTGAAAGAAAGGTCTGCAGATCTACTTCCGGAAAATCAGCCATTGAAACCCCTATTGAGAACAGCTCTGTTCTGACACGTATGGGGTCACCACAAGTCAGGTCTGACTCAATGGCTACTGCAAAGAAAAGTCTTCTATCATTTGCTCTGAGGATTGGCTTCAGGATGGAGATATTTTAAGAAGAAGCAAGACCTAGTGGACTCTGGCGGAATTAAAGTGTTGAGAAAGGCTTAGAAAGGGTGTGCTCACACCAATAAAAAGAACTATGAAAAGTCAATTAGGAGAGCAATATCATGTATGATAGCCCCTAAAAAAAAATTGAATACTTAGGAATAAATCTAACCAGGGATGTAAAACACCTATAGAAAGAAAACTACAAAACACTACTGCAAGAAATCAAAAGAGGGCTCCGTAAATGCTCATGGGTAGGTACACTAAACACTGTGAAAATGCAGTTCCACCTACAAATACAATGCAACGCCAATCCAAATACCAACAGCATTCTTTAAAGAGATAAAAAAATTAATCATTAACTTTATGTGGAAAGGGAAGAGGCCCCGGATAAGTAAAGCACTACTGAAGTAGAATAAAGTAGGCGGACTTGCACTACCTGACCTCAGACCCCACTAGCAGCTAAGGTAGTCAAAACAGCATGGCACTGGTATGACAGACACATTGACCAATGGAACAGAACTGAGAACGCAGATGTAAATCTATCCACCTATGGGTCACCTGATCTTTGGCAAAGGCTCAAAGTCCATTGAAAGGGGAAAAGACAGTCTTTTAAACAAATGGTTCTGGCAAAACTGGATGTCCATGTGCAAAAAAAGGAAACAGGACCCATCTTACACCATACACAAAAGCTAATTCAAAATGGATCAAAGATCTAAATGCTAAACCAGAAATTATAAAGATCATGGAAGAAAAAACAGGGTTAACACCAGGGGCCCAACTACATAGCATAAAGAGGATACAAACCATAACTAACAATGTACAGATACCAGAAGATAAGCTAGATCACTGGGATCTTCTAAAAATTAAACAAGCTCATCAAAAGATTTCACCAAAAGAGTAACAAGAGAACCTACAGACTGGGAAAAAAAATTTGGCTATGACAAATCCAACAAAGGTTTAATCTCTAAAATCTATAAAAAAATCTATAAGATCTGTAAAATCCAACACCTCTACAACAAAAAGACAAATAATCTAATTTAAAAAAATGGGCAAAGGATATGAACAGACACTTCACCAAAGAAGGCATTCAGGTGGCTAACAGATACATGAGAAATGCTCGTGATCACTAGCCATTAGAGAACTGCAAGTCAAAACTACAATGACATACCATCTCACCCCGACATTACTGCACTAATCAAAAAAAAAAGAAAATAACAAAATATTGGGAGACTAGAACTCTTACGCACTGCTCGTGAGAATGAAAAATGGTACAACAATTTTGGAAAACAATATGGCACTTCAATAAAAAGCTAGAAATAGAAATACCGTACGATCCATCAATCGATCCCACTCCTAGGAATATATCCTAGAGAAATAAGAGCTGTCACACGAATAGACATTTACACACCCATGTTCACTGCAGCATTATTCACAATAGCAAAAAGATGGAAACAACCTAAGTGTTCATCAAAAGATAAATGGGTAGACAAACTATGGTACATATACACAATGGAATACTATGCAATGATAAAGAACAATGGTGAATCTGTGAAACATCTCACAACAAGGATGAACCTGGAGGGCATTATGCTGAGTGAAATAAGTCAATCACAAAAGGACAAATACTGTATGAGACCACTATTATAAAAACTCATAAAAAGGTTTACACACAAAAAGAAACAATCTTTGATGGCTGTTAGGGAGAGGAGAGTGGGGAGGGAAAAACCACAAATAGACAATATAACTAGAATCGATGGAATACCAATTGAGATGTTTCAACAAACGGATGCAGCCCTGGAAGTGTTCACTTATCTTATGCCAAGAAATCTGGAAGATAGCTACCCGGCCAAATGCCTGGAAGAGATCCATATTTATGCCTATTCCCAAGAAAGGTGATCCAACCGAATGTGGAAATTATCAAGCAATATCATTAATATCACACGCAAGCAAAATTTTCCTGAAGATCATTCAACAGTGGCTGCAGCAGTATATCAACAGGGAACAGCCAGAAATTCAAACCAGATTTAGAAGAGGACGTGGAACCAGGAATATCGTTGCTGATATCAGGTGGATCCTGGCTAAACGCAGTGAGTATCAGAAAGATATTTACCTGTGTTTTATTGACTATGTTAAGACATTCAACTGTGTGGATCATAACAAATTATGGATAACATTGCAGAGCATGGGAATTCCAGAACATTTAATTGTGCTCATGAGGAACCTTTACATAGATCAAGAGGCAGTTGTTCGGACAAAACAAGGGGATACTGATTGGTTTAAAGTCATTAAAGGTGTGCGTCAGGGTTGTATTCTTTCACCATACCTATTTAATCTGTATGCTGAACAAATAATCCGAGAAGCTGGACTACATGAAGAAGAACGGGGCATCAGGATTGGAGGAAGACTCATTAACAACTTGCGTTATGGAGATGACACAACCTTGCTTGCTGAAAGTGAAGAGGACTTGAAGCACTTACTAATGAAGATCAAAGACCACAGCCTTCAGTATGGATTACATTTCAACTTAAAGAAAACAAAAATCCTCACAACTGAACCAATAAGCAACATCATGATAAACAGAAAAGACTGAAGTTGTCAAGGATTTCATTTTACTTGGATCCACAATCAACACCCATGGAAGCAGCAGTCAAGAACTCAAAAGACGCATTGCATTGGGCAAAACTGCTGCAAAAGACCACTTTAAAGTGTTAAAAAGCAAAGACATCACACTGAGGACTAAGGTGCACCTGACCCAAGCCATGGTGTTTTCAATCGCCTCATTCACATGTGAAAGCTGAACAATGAATAAGGAAGGCCAAAGAAGAATTGATGCCTTTGAATTGTGGTATTGGTGAAGAATATTGAATACACCACAGACCGCCAAAAGAATGAACAAATCTGTCTTGGAAGAAGTACAACCAGGATGCTCCTTAGAAGCAAGGATTGTGAGACAACTTTCACATACTTTGGACATTTTATCAGGAGGGATCAGTCCCTGGAGAAAGACATCATGCTTGGTAAAGTAGAAGGACAACAAAAAAGAGGAAGACCCTCAATGAGATTGATTGACACAGTGGCTACAACAGTGGGCTCATGCATAACAACTGTGAGGATGGGGCAGGACCAGGCAGTGTTTCATTCTGTTGTGCATAGGGTCGCTAGCAACCTGAACCAACTTGATGGCACCTAACAACAACAACAACTAACAGACAATAGACAAGTTGTTAACTTTGGTGAAGGGTAAGACAGTACACAATACTGGGGAACTCAGCACAACTTTACCAAGGCAATGTCATAGAAAATTCATAGACACATCCAAACTCCCTGAGAGACCGAATTACTGGGCTGAGGGCTGGGAACCATGGTCTCGGGGGACATCTAGTTCAGTTGACATAACATAGTTTATAAAGAAAATGTTCTATATTCGACTGTGGTGAGTACCGTCTGGGGTCATAAAAGCTTATGAGTGGCCATCTAAGAGGTACCCACTGGTCCCACCCCATCTGGAACAAGGCAGAATGACGAAAACCATAGACACAAGGGAAAGATTACTCCAGAGGACTAATGGACCACAACTACCACAGCCTCCACCAGACTGAGTCCAGCACAACTAGATGGTGCCTGGCTACCACCACTAACTGTTCTGACAGGGATCACAATAGGAGGGTCCAGGACAGAGCTGGAGAAAAATGCAGAACAAAATTCAAACCCACCAAAAAAAAAAAAAAAGACCAGACTTAGCGGTCCGACAGAGACTGGAGAAACCCCAAGACTATGGGTTCCCTTCCCGCACCCCTACCAGACATCTTTTAACTCAGTACTGAAATCACTCCTGAGGCTCACCCTTCAGCCAAAGGTTAGACTGGTCTATAAAACAAACAATAATACATGTAGCTCAACCGTGTATACGAGATTAAATGGACACACTAGCCCAGGGGAAGGACGAGAAGGCAGGAGGGGACAAGAAAGCTGGTAATGGGGAACCCAAGGTCGAGAAGGGGAGAGTGTTAACACACTGTAGGGTTCACAACTAATCTCACAAAACAGTATGTGTATTAATTACTTAATGAGAAATTAATGTGCTCTGTAAGTCTTCATCTAAAGTACAATTTAAAAAAAAATTAGGCTTATAAAACAAACAATAACACGTAGTTCAACTATGCATATGACACTAAATGGGCACACCAGCCCAGGGGCAAGGATGACAAAGCTGGATGAATGGAAATGGGGAACCCAAGATGGAGAAGGGGAGAGTGTTGACACGTCACAGGGTTGGCAGCCAAGGTCACAAAACAATATGTGTATTAATTGTTTAATGAGAAACTTATTTGCTAAAGCACAATTAAAAAATTGAAAAAAATAATAAAGGGGGTGCTCAAACAGAACTGAGTGGACTCTACTGGGTTCCCAGTTTAGGGGGAAAGTCCTGAAATTAGCAGGTGTCTCAAAACCAACTTAACCAACACCCCCCTTTCCTTTGCCTCCCTAAACAGCGCGCCTCAGCCTCTGACACCCAGCATTTCTTTATCTATAGCGCCATCTGGTGACCACATGCACTCATGGCTCTCATGGTCACATGGAGATAACTGGAGCCTGGACCTTTTGGTGGTCCCCTCCATGCTATGTAGGGTTGATATAAGGCTGGCATCTGTCCAGTCCTTTGATGCTGGCACTGGGAGGGTATGCATCCTTAGGTCAAACATTTCAGAAGTGTCCAGTTCCATCTGGAATCTCCAATGAAGATGAGCTCATGCCTTATGTCTAATTTGTGAGTCTAAGGTTTTCTAACTTACACAAAGCCACTCCATGGGACAGGCAGCTGACTTTATGCTCTTAACCAGAGACATGTACTGTCCTCCTGGGAGAAAGTGCCTGCTTTACTGAAACGAACTCTAATATTTTTGTTTCTTTCTTTCTTTCCCCTCCTGTTCCACTCAACGTCTGTCTACTGTCAAAGACTGTCCATTAGAGGCCCACGGCTTACCAAACATCTGAGCCAGGGCCAAGAGTCTGTCCACAGCCTGCGGAACAAGCCCTCCAAACACCACAGCATCTTTTCTCTACAATCCCCAGAGGCATTTTTGTTCTCTGCACATCTATTTTGACTTCAAAGGCCAGAGAGAATGGAAATTGGAAAGGAACAATCTGGGTATTCTGAGTGGCAGCTCAATATAATTGGATTCAAATTGCGGCCTGTATCGCTTAATAGTGTGGGCCCTAGGACAAGGCGCTTAACTCTCCAAGTCATAGCTTCTTCAGTAGCAAGAGGAGCTGATAATACAGCCACTCCTCCTCAACAGGGCCTGGTGTGGATAAAATCAGGCAGAAAATGCTGAGCTCTATGAAGAGCCTAAGAGGCCCTGGTGGCACAGTGGTTAAGCACTCAGCTACTTTCCAAAAGGTCAGTGGTTCGAAACTACCAGCCACGCTGTGGGAGAAAGATGTAGCAGTCTGCTTCCGTAAAATTCATGGCCTTGGAAACCCTGTGGGGCAGTTCTACCCTGTCTGCCCCATAGGGTTACGGTGAGTCGGAATTGACTTGATGGCAATGGGTTTGATTTTTTTTTGGCTTTTATAAACAGACTAAGGAGTTCCTAGATGACGCGGACGGTTAAGTTCTGGGCTACCAAGTGAAAGGTTAGTGGTTTGAACCTACCCAAAGGTGCCTTGGAAGAGAGGCCCTGCAATATGCCCTGAAAGTTCACCAGAAACCCCTGTAGTGCTGTGTTACTCTGCACACAAGGGGTCGCCATGAGTCAGAATCAACTCCACAGCAACTTGGTTTGCTTTGGTTTATGTCTCCAATGCCTGTAACTATGTAAGTGTAAGGGATTATAATTAAACGTTTTTATTGTTGTCCATTCTGCTCCATTCAGCTCAATTTCCTGTCTCCCAGAGTAAGTCTATCACTCTCATACCAACGTCTTTGCTCATGCCGTCCCCTCCACCTGAAATGCCCTCCTTCCACTCCGGCGTGCATTCAAATCATGTCTATCCTTCAAGGTCACCTCAGGCCCCAACCCTTCAAGGAAGTCTTTCCCAGGTCTCCAGCCCACACACGTTGGCCTCTTCATCAAATTTTCCTGTAATTACAGGTACATTTCGTTTGGTATTTAATTGTTTTCAGTCAAGTAGGGTCCCCTTACTTGATTGCAGATTCCTTCCTGGGGGACAAGGACGATGTGTCTTACCTGACTCTGAACCCCACACAGAGCCAGGAAAGGACCAGAAACACTCGGTGCTTAGTGATTACTGCCCAGAGGACAGAGGCCAACACCCCAGCTCGTTATCACCAGCCTGGCAGCCCTAGGGCGTGAGGGCAGAACTGTCCAATGAAGTTGTTCTTGTTGCTAGGTGCCATTGACTCAATTCTGACTCACAGTGACCCTACGTACAAGAGAACGAAACAACTGCCAGTTGCTTCGCCATCATCGCTGTGTTTGAAACTGTTGTTGCAGCCACTGTGTCAATCCATCTCATTGAGGGTCTTCCTCCTTTTCCCTGACCCTCTACTTTACCAAGCATGATGTCCTTCCCCAGGGACTGGTCCCTCCTCGTAACATGTCCAAAGTACATGAGACGAAGTCTTGCCATCCTCTCTTCTAAGAAAGCATTCTGTCTGTACTTCTTCCAGGACAGATTTGTTCATTCTTTCGGCAGTTCATGCTACATCCAGTATTCTTCTCCAACACCGTAATTCCGGGGCAGCAAGTCTTCGGACCTCCTTACTCATCATCTAGCTTTTGCACGGACATCAGGCGACTGAAAAATACCATGGCTTGAATCAGGCGCGCCTTAGTTCTCAAAGTGACATTTTTGCTTTTTAACACTTGAAAGAGGTCTTTTGCAGCAGATTTGCCCAATGCAATATGTTATTTGATTTCTCGACTGAACCCTGGTGGCGTAGTGGTTAAGTGCTACGAATGCCAACCAAAAGGTCAGCAGTTCAAATCCACCAGGTGCTCCTTGGAAACCTTATGGGGAAGTTCTACTCTGTCCTATAGGGTCGCTATGAGTCAGAATTGACTTGACATCAGTGGGTTTGGTTTTGGTTTTGGCTTCCGTGGGCGTTAATTGCAGATCCAGGTAAAATGAAATCCTTGACAACTTCAATCTTTTTTCTGTTTGTCATCATGTTGCTTATTGGTCCAGTTCTGAGGGTTTTGGTTCTTGTTTTCTGAAATGAAGAGAAGCAATTTATGGGGCAGCTATGTTTTACCACTAAATGTTCATTTTACTTGTGATCTGGGTGGTGCAAACAGTCAACACACTCAGCTGCTAATGGATGTTCTAGCCCACCTCCAGGTGCCTTGGAAGAAAGGCCTAGCAATCTACCTCCAAAAAATCAGCCACTGAAAACCCTATGGAGCATAGTCCTGCTCTGACACACATGGGGTCGCCATGAGTTGGAGCTGACACAACAGTAACTGATTTTATAAAGTGTCCGGGAACAGAATCTGTAAGTAATATGAGAGACCAGAAGCAAGCTATCCCCCTATTTGTTGCTATGGTTACCATTCCCAAAGGTGAGAACAAAATATGCCCAGGGGGTTTTGTGAGGACAACACATAGTACTGAATGCAATACCAAATATACATCTTATTTTGAAAACCAGTGTAATCTGACTTGACTTCAAAGGGAAGCAGTGGGAGAACATTAAACGCCACTCTGGCTCTTGTCCATTTAAATGCCATGAAGTCAAAGCTTTCAGGAAGAGAGGAATCCCAGAGCTGGCTTCTTGGGCACGCAGCCTGTGTAGTCACGCAGGCTCTGTCCTCAGAAAAGCCTGTGCTTGGATTAACACTGCGCTGCCATGTCTTGGAATTCTTACTGATTTTTGAACAAGGAGGCTCACGTTTTCATTGTATACTGGGTCCTGCAAATTAGGTAGTCGGTCCTGAGGAAACCCTTCAGGAGACAGACAAAACATCATATCTCTTTTCACTCACTGCCGCACAAGATTCCCTCTCTGAAGTCAGGGGCTCGGGACTAGAAAGTACTAAAACAGAAGGCAATCAAAACCTCCTAGCTGACCTAATAATAACAACAGCAGCAGTCAACATTTATTGAGCACATACTATGTGCTCAAAAAAAAAACAAACTTGTTGCCATCAAGTCAAGTCCAACTCACTGCAACCCTACAGGACAGAGTAGAACTGCCCACGGGGTTTTCAAGAAGCGGCTGGTGAATTCGAACTGCCGACTTTTTGGTAAGCAGCCATAGCTCACCACAGCTCTTAACCAGTGCAAAGAGCTTTATGGGTATCAACAATCTAATCTTAAAAAACAATCCTACGAGGGAGGCATGAGCTTTATCCTCAGGTTATAGACATGGAGGACGGGGTAGAAGAGAGGAAAGGGCTTATTTAATTGAACACCTATTCAGTCCCCTGTGTTGGGGACCTTCATACCGTGTGCCTCATTTAATACTCACAGTTTTGCACAGATGGGGAAACAGGCATGAAGTTAATCGCCCAAGTTTTCACAGGAGTATTGGCTGAACAAAGCATCCAGGTCAGTTTTGCCCCCACACTGTACTTGGAGCCCCTTGCAGTGGATTCAAAGGCATGACGCCCCCACCTTTGAGGCACAAGAGTACCTGGCCCACACCCTGCACCAACTGCACCATCCTTAAACATGTCCCGTGTGCATGCCCCTGGGAGGTTCCTCTCATTGTGCCCCTGGGTGAAATGGTGAGCTCTTCATCTCCCCTCAGGGTCCACCTCAGGTGCCCCAATGACCCCTCAACAGAAATAACTTCTCCCTCTTCTCTCCTCTATCTTTGCCGGGTGCTCTGCTCACTTATCTCTCATCCCACAATCACAGCGCATCATCATCGTTTCTTTACTAACGTGCCTTCCTCCCAAACAGCACCCTCTCGGCTGGCACCATGTAGGTGCTCAGACAGGCTTAAAACAAACAACCACACAGGCTTACCAGATGAAAAATAACTGAGTCTGCTCTTCTGCCCCATGAACCTAGACGTGGTTCAGACCTTAGTTCACCTTTCATTCAACCGCGCTTACTATGGGCCAGACGCTGGCGTCACAAAGACAGAGGAACAGATCACTGCCCAGTGGAGACTGGCAAGTTAACGTGTGATTCCAGTGCAGCAGAGTGAGGGACACACAAGAGGTGGAAGGAGAGGTACCAGAACACAAGGAGGAGGATGGGTCAGGCAAGGTGAAGTCCAAGCAAAATATAAAGATGAATAGTACGGGCCCCTCATGTACCTGCTTCTGAGTAGACTGTATCTCAGCCACATCTTTCTTACTGACTTTGGTCACTTGATTCAGAATTTCAGTCACCAAGAGGAAAGTACCCTGATTAATGTGTGAACTCCCAAAGGTGAAAGGCAGACACACGTAAAAGCAATTAGGTGTGGCCCATGGTGTCTGGCACCAGGGGGAGTCTCGGGTGCATGTGGCCCTTATGGTGGGTCATTCCGTCCACGGGGAAGAGCTGGTGCTCAGGGACTGAGAGAGGGGCATGTCACGGATTCAATTATGTCCCCCAAAAATATGTTGAAGTCCCAACCCCTGTACCTGTGAATGTGACCTTGTTTGGAAATAAGGTCTTCGATGATGTTATCAGTTAACACGGAGTAGGGTGGTTCCTAATCCTATATGCCTGGTGTCCTCATACAAGAGAAGAAGAGACACAGAGACAAAGAGGGTGAAGAGAGATGGCCATGTGAAGATGCAGCCACAAGCCAAGGAAAGCCAAGGAACACCTGAGGCTACCAGAAGCAGGAAGAGCTAAGGAAAGATCTTCCCCAGGGCAGACAGAGAAGGCATGGGCCTGCCAACTCTCTCAAGTCAGACTACTAGCCTCTAGAATTGTGAAACAATAAATTTCTTTCTTGGAAGTCACCCACCTTGTGGTATTTTATTACAGCAGCCCTAGGAAACCAATACAAGGAGGAAACCAGTCATTAAACAAACTTACTCATGGGTAAAAACACATTTATGGCATTTACTTTGTGCTAGGCACTATTCAGCTTTCTTTTGAAATAGAGTGACTGTATAATTTACTGTCTAAGCCAGGAACACTTTTAAGAGTGGAAGCCCATTGTCATCAAGTTGATTCTGACTCATAGTGACCCTAGAGGACAGAGGTGAACTGCCCCACAGGGTGTCTAAGGAGTGGTAGGTAGATTTGAACTGCTGACCTTTTGGTTAGCAACTGTCTCACCTAACCACTGTGTCACCAGGGCTCCAAAGTGGGCACCCTTGCTAATTACGCTGGGATTACAGGCATAATCACAGAACACCCTGGAACAGTCCAAAATGTACAATCATCCCATTATGTATGAATTTAATTCATTTAGCCCCATGGGGTAAATGTTATTATTATCTTCATTTTCCAGATGAGGAAACAGCCTCAGAGAAGCTAAAATATGTAACTTGCCCAAGGTCACACAGCAAGTAACCAAGCCAGGCCACCTCAACCTCACTCCTCTGCTGCCTTCCGCAAAGCCCAAAGCTATAGCAAACCGCAGAATATTTATATATTCATTTCCTAGGACACAAAAGGTCCCAGAAACTGTGACATGAAACTTAATCTGAACCGGTTGTAGTCAGGCTGAAATTCAAAATGTTTTTAAAGAAATGAGCTTTTACTACTTTCAACACTTAAAGCGATGTTGCCAAGCATCTCAGTTCTTTTTTTAACAAACAGATCAAAACAGTGCATAATTGACATCAATTATATTTAAATGAACACTGCTAGAGTGCTTCTAGTGTTTTCTTAAAGTAGATGAAACAGCACACAAACACACATTTTATTTTCACTCTTAACTGGTGCTATTCATACCAAGCTGTTCAAACGCTAGTAATGACAAGATCAGTACCTTCCCTGCTAAAAACCTATTTCTCTTAGGATTAACAATACTTGTAAGGACAGACAACACTTAATGACCTCTTATTACGTGCCAGATATTGTTCTACATGTTTTACAGGTATTATTTCAGTTACTCCTGGCAATAACCTTATTGGCTAGGTGCTATTATCGCTCTCGTTTTATAAATGAGGAAACTGAGCCGCAGAAAAGGTAAGTAACTTGCTCAAGGTTATATAGCTAATAAGTGATGTTATGAATTGAATTGTATTCCCCCAAAATATGTATTGAAGCCCTAGCCCCTGTACCTGTAAATACAACCCCTGTTTGGTTAGCAATAGGGGTTTTCTTTTGTTACATTATTGAGGTCATTCCAGAATAGGGTGGATCCTAAACCTAATCAGTTCTGAGTTATAAATAGAGTAGAAGAGACACAGAGACACAAACAGGAGGAAGGCAAATGCCAAAGAATATCAAGGAACACCAAAAGAATGCCAAGGAACTCCTAGGACTACAGTCAAGGAAGGACTCGCCCTTACAGCAGATGCCCTGATTTGGACTTCTGACCTCCAAAACTGTGGGGCAATAAATTTCTGTTCTCTAAAGCCACCGCTTGTACACTCTTTTCTTATGACAGCAGTAGATAACTAAGACGAGCAACATCTCGGATGCAGAATCTGAAGTCTTAAACCTATACCTTCTCTAACGTAGCCCACAGGCAGTGTGGTCTCACCCCTGCCCACCCCACCAGCCTCACCTCACAACGCACATACACTGCCCCAGTCTCTATATTTTAGCCACGTGAACCTCAGTTCACATCCCCTCACTCTGCTCGTTTCAGTCTCTGGTCCTTCGTTTATACTGATCCTTCTGCCTGGAATATGGTCCTCCAACCCCCTGCTTTTGCCTACCCAGTGCCTATGTATCCCTCTAACCTCCACTCAAATATCACTTTCTCAGGGAAGCCTTCCCCGATCTGTCAGGCCAAGTCAGGTCCCCTTTTACATGCCCCATAGCAACCAAGAGTTTCCTTCATAGCATTTCTCAGTCTGTGAATAATCACAATGTATTTGAGTCATTCTTTGACAATGCCTTTTGCTCCCCATAGTCTGTATATCCAGGAAGTCAGGTACTGGCCTGCTTTTGCTGCCCATCCTACTCCCAGTGTTTGGTGGAGGGACTGGCTACAGCACACACTCAGTCAACATTTACTGTGTGAATGGCATGGATGGATGCTGTGGTGGCTTAAGAACAATGGCTGCAAAAAATAAGGAAGCAAGCCCATTTACAATAGCATCAGAAAGAATAAAATATTTAAGAATAAATTTAATAAGCCCAAAACTTATACTCTGAAAACTATAAAAAGTTATTGAAAGACATTAAAGAAGACCTATATAAATGGGAAGAAACCCATGTTCATGTATCAGAAAACTTAATATTGTTAAGACAGCAATACTCCTTTATCAACGCAATGCCTATCAAAATCCCAAATGGATTTTGTAAAGAAATTGACGAGCTGATTAAAAAATTTGTATAAAAAGCAGGAGACTCAGAAGAGCCAAAATGATCTTGAAAAAGGACTCGCCCTTCCCAATTTCCAAACTTAACTACCAAGCTACAGTAATCAAGACAGTGTTGTACAGCCACAAGGACAGACACAGAGAGCGATGGAATAAGATCGCTGTTGGTTGCCGTGGAGTTGATTCTCATGGAGACCCCATGTGTGCAAAGTAGAAATGCTCCACAGGTCTTCAACGCTGTCACCTTCTGGAAACAGATGGACAGGTCTGTCTTCCAAGGTGCCTCTGAGTGGGTTCAAACCGCCAACGCTTCTGCTAGTAGTCAAGCGCTTAATCGTTTGCACCACCCAGGATTCCAGAATAGAACTGAAAATATATACATAAACCCATACATCTACGGTCAATTGATTTTCAGCAAGGGTGCCAAGATGATTCGATGGAAAAGAATATTTTCAACAAGTTGTTCTGTGACAACTGGATATTCTTGTACAAATGCATTAAGTGGGACCCCTTCCACCTATCATACAAAAAAATCAACTCAAAATTTATTACAGGCCTAAATGTAAGAACTAAAACTATACTACTCTTAGAAGAAAAAATAGGTGTACATCTTCATGGCCTTTGGGCAAAGTCTTCTCAGGTATGACACTAAATGTACAAGTAAGAATATATGTGCAAATCTCATAAGGGACTCATATCTGGAATATATAAAGAAACTTTACAAATAAATAAAAAAAAGATAAATTACCCAAATTAAAAATGTGAAAGGATCTGAATAGACATTTCTCAAGAGAAGATATAAAAACAGGCAATAAATATACCCACATCATTAGCCATTAAAACCAAAAACCCATTGCTGTCAAGTAGATTCCAACTCATAGCAACCCTATAGGACAGAGTAGAACTGCCCCACAGAGTTTCCACGGAGTGCTTGGTGGATTCAAACTGCCGGCCTTTTGGTTAAGAGCCATAGCACTTAACCACTACGACACCAGGGTTTCCCATTAGCCATTAGGGAAATGCAAATCAAAACCACAATGAGATACTACAATATCGCTTCATACCCACTCCAATGGCTATAATCAAAAAGACAGATAATAACAAGTGTGAGCAAGGATGTGGAGAAATTGGAACCCTCATCCATTGCTGACGGAAATGTGAAATTGTGCAGCTCTTGTGGAAAACACTCTGGGAGTCCTTCAAAGGTTAAATATAAACTTATCCTATGACCCAGCATTCCACACCTAGGAATATACCCAAGACAAATGAAAACATATGCCCACACAAAAACTTCTACATGAATGTTCATAGCAGCATTTATTCATATTAGCCAAAAAATCAAAACAACCTAAATGGGCATCAGTGGATGAATGGATGAACAAATGTGTTATATTCATACAATAAGATTTAACCATATCAAGGAAAGAAGTACTGACACAAGCTACAACATGGATGAACCTAGAAAACACTACACTGAGAAAGAAGCCAGTCACAAAAGACTACATATTATATGATTCCATTTATATGAAATGTCAAGAACATGGAAATCTACAGAGATAGAAAGTATATTAGTGGTTACCCAGGTCAAGGAGATGTGGATTGGGAGAAAATGGGAGTGACTGCTAATGGACATGGGGTTTGTTTGTGAGGTGATGAAAATGTTCTAATATTGATTGTGGTGATGGTTGCATAATTCTCAAATACACTAAAAACCAGTGAATCGTACACTGTAAGTGGGTGAATTGTATGGCATGTGAATTACGTCTCAATAAAGTTATTGAAAACAAAATTCTTTGACACTCCTTCCATGGAAAAACGGGGCCTATATCCTCTTCCTCTGAATCTGGGTGGACTTGTGACTACCTCAACCAATAAAGTATGGAAGTGACCTTATGTGACTTCAAGGTTGTTTGCTGAAACACTGGAACTTTGTGTCCTGAGCCACCATGTAAGAAGTTCAACTATTCTGAGCGTGCTGTGTAATGAGGAAGCCAAGCCACATGGAGAGGCAGTCTAAGTCTTCCAGTCATCCCAGCTCAGGCATCAGCCACGTGAGTGAATGAGCCTCCAGATGATTCCAGCTCCCACTACAGAGTCACCCTAGCTGAGGCCCTAGACATCATGTCTGTCCCAAATCCTGTTCTCCTGAATCATAAAATGGTTGTATTTTAAGCCACTAAGTTTGAGGGGGAGCCCTGGCAGCGCAGTAGTTAAAGCGCTCAGCTGTGCAAACCCACCAGTGATGCTCCAGGAGAAAGATGTGGCAGTCTGCTTCCATAAAGATTCACAGCCCTGGAAGCCCTACGGGGCAGTGCTACTCTCCTGATATTGTTGCTGCAAGTCGGAATCGACGCGACAGCAGTGGAGTTCGGGGTTTAAGTCCGAGGGTGCTTTGTTTTGCAGTGAAGACTTTGGGTGGTGCGAATGGTTAATCCACTCAGCTGTTAACCAAAAGGTTGGAGGTTCAAGTTGACCCAGAGGCACCTCAGTGGAAAGGCCTGGTGATCTACTTCCAAAAAGTCAGCCATTGAAAACCCTATGGGGCACAGTTCTACTCTAATACACACAGGGTCACCGTGAGACAGCCCTGACTCTGCAGTAACTGGTGGTAGTTGTCACACAGCAAAATAATCAGAATAGACGCTCCAAAGGTAAGCTTAATCTAAGGTTTTGACCAAGACAGAAAAAGCTCTGAATCCCTGACATCACATGAACTCCATCTTACCCCAACTCAGTAGTCACTGAAAGGAAGGAAGACTTTATCTCACTTGGATCATGTCCAGCCCCACCCAGGCCCAAGGCACACATCATCCTTGCCATAGGGCAAGTACCACCGAGCTCCGCTCCGAGAAACCAGGTTGCCCAGATTCCCTGTGTCACTTAAGTTCCCTCAGGAAACAGATAATAAAGAGGATAATCTGAGGAAGACTCAAAGGGACTGTTTTTAAAACTGTGGATGAAAAAAAATCCAAAGATTCATGCAGTATCCAGGGATTAAGAGCAGCAAGTTGCTACCTCCCCAGACTCACAGGTCCTGGGAAGGAGATGGGTACCATGAAGAAGAGAGCTGAGTAGTCAGCCCCATTGGAGAGGAGCAGAGACCTCAGTCAAGGTGCATAGCCAGTCCCAAATGGTCTTGAGCTTCTGTTTGTACTGAAGCCAGCTGGAAGGCAGAGAGCCCAAAACCCATTGATGTAATCCTACAAGTCAGCCTTGGAGAGGAAATCAGTGCATCTGGAAGGGCTAGCAGGCAAGAGGGCAGGCAAGACCTCCACTAAGCCATCCTATGGGGCTGTGGTCCTCAACTGGGACTATTTTGCCCCCCCAGGGGACATTTGTCAGTGTCTGGAGATATTTTCGGTTTTCACAATGGAGGGGGGCAGGACTACTGGCATCTGTTGCATAGAGGCCAGGGATGCTACTAAACATCCAACAATCCACAGGACAATCCCCTACAACTAAAAATTATCCAGCCCCAAATGTCAACAGTGCTAAGGTTGAGAAACTGTGCTGTAAAGCGTTCTGGGAACAGTCCTGGTCTTGGGATCATATACCTTGGCTGCCATCCCCAGCAATGCTGCTAATAACTTCATGGCCTAGACCAGTCACCCAACTTCCCTGAGTCACTCTCCCATTTGTCAGATTAGGGGATTAGGCCATGATAATATAGGACAGATGTTTCTTATGTAAGAGGTGCATTCTTGAAGAGTTTGTCTAACTTAAACCTTGAATAATACAAAGCCAGTCCTGACAAATAGCAGCAGGTAGTTCTGTGTACCAACTGAACCTACGTAGCCTTGCGGCACTAGCATAAACACAGTTGGTAATTCCCTCCACCGGCCAGTTTTGAAGCTATGTGATGGATTCGTACACTTGGGCAGATTCATATTATTCCATGCATGAAGTAATATTTTATTAATATCTTATATCATGCTTTTTCACACTCATGTCATTCAAATTCTCGTAAAATGAATCATCTCTATACCTGCCCTGCCTTGCCTTACCCATGGAGGTTGTTAAAGTCAGTAAGGTCTTTAGTCATAGAGCCCTGCACCCTCAGAAAAGGAGGTTGCAGCTATAGGTATAGCCACCATGTGGGGACTTCCTTCTCTGTCCTTTCTCCTTCTCCTAACCTCCAGGCTGTCTCCTTCCTGTGGGGCATCTTCCATGGCAACTAATCTAATGGGTGAAATCAGCATTTGCTATAGCTTCATAAACCCATGTCCATTTGGATAAACATAAAAATATGACAACTCCCCCTTTCCAAGGATCCTATAAGTCACCCTTCCCCATAGACACTCCCCACAGACCAGGTAAGAATCACTGTATGCTCTGATGCAACCATCTCCTCCCCCTACCTTTCCACTCCTCAGTCAATCTAGAGAATGAAATGGAAAGATTCAGTCAATGGCCCAAAGATCTTCAATAACTGAGCAAAGTGGAGTCGCCATAGGCATTAGGCATTAGGAGTCGCCCAGAAGTGGTCCAATTAGTCACAGGTGTGAAAGGCTGGGTCTTTGGGAAGCAGTCCAGGGAGCCTGATGAACCTCCCTACCCACTCCACCCCCATTCTGCTCCCCTGCACCAAAGGCAGCGTTGATGCCTCTGTCTTTCCAAAGCACTTTGTTCATACACCATTATAACCGCAGTGCACTGTAACATAGTTAGCCTGTAATACTTGTCTTGGATAAATGTGCCCTCTATTAGCTATTTTAGAGCAGTCTGTGGCTCCCATCTTTGTCTCTCTGGTACCCAGTTTTGGTGGGTCTCTTTACAGCTGTTTTGTTTTGCCTTTGAGAGGCACTTTACCCCTGCCCTCCATCCTCAAATGTTCCAAGACACCAGTAATAACAGCTAAGACATATTCAGTCTTACTCTATGGACAAGCCTAATTCTAAGTACATTAAAACTGCCATTGAGCTGATTCAGACTTTTAGCAACCTGGCCAACCAACTAGAAAAGATCCATATTTATGCCTATTCTAAAGAAAGGTGATCCAAATCGAATATGGAAGTTATCGAACAATATCATTAATATTACACGCAAGTAAAATTTGCTGAAGAGCATTCCAAAGTGGTTGCAGCAGTACATTCACAGAGTACTGCCAGAAACTTAAGCCAGATTCGGAAGGGGATGCAGAACCAGGGATATCATTGCTGATGTCAGATGGATCCTGGCTGAAAGCAGAGAATACCAGAAAAATGTTTACCTGTGTTTTATCGACTGTGCAAAGGCATTCAACTGTGTGGATCATAACAAATTATTGATAACATTGCAAAGAATGGGAATTCCAGAACACTTAATTGTGTTCATGAGGAACCTGTACATAGATCAAGAGGTGGTCATTCGAACAGAACAAGGGGATACTGCATGGTTTAAAGTCAGGAAAGGTGTGCATCAATGTTGTATCCTTTCACCATACTTTTTCAATTTGTATGCTGACCAAATAACCTGAGAAGCTGGACTATCTGAAGAAGAATGGGGCATCAGGATTGGAGGAAGACTAACAACCTACATTATGCAGACGACACAGCCTTGCTTGCTGAAAGTGAAGAGGACTTGAAGATCAAAGACTACAGCCTTCAGTGTGGATTACACCTCAACATAAAGAAAACAAAAATCCTCACAAATTGACCAATAAGCAACATCATGATAAATGGAGTAAAGATTGAAGTGGTCAAGGACTTCATCTTACTTGGATTCACAATCAACACCCACGGAAGCAGCAGACAAAAAAATCAAACGGCAGATTGCACTGGGCAAATTTGTTGCAAAAGACCCCTTCAAAGTGTTAAAAATCAAAGATGTCACTTTAGGGACTAAGGTGCACCTGACCCAGGCCATGGTGTTTTCAATCGCCTCATATATATGCAAAAGCTGGGCAATAAATAAAGAAGACCAAAGAAGAACTGACACCTTTGAATCATGGTGTTGGTGAAAAATATTGAATATGCCATGGACTGCCAAATGAATGAACAAACCTGTCTTGGAAGAGTACAGCCAGAATACTCCTTAGAAGCAAGAATGGCGAGACTTCATCTCCCATACTTTGCACATGTTACAGGAGGGATCAGTCCCTGGAGAAAGACATCACACTTGGTAAAGTGGAGGGTCAGCGAAAAAGAGGAAGACCCTCAATGAGATGGACTGACACAGTGGCTGCAACAATGGGCTCAAGTATAACAATGATCGTGAGGATGGTGCAGGACTGGGCAGTGTTTCGTTCTGTTGTACACAGGATTGCTATAAGTTGGAACCAAGTCGATGGCACTTAACAACAACAATAGGACAGAGTAGAACTGCCCCATAGGGTTTCCAAGGCTGTAAATTTTTATGGAAACAGATTGCCACATCTTTCTCCCAAGGAGCAGCTGGTGGATTGGAACTGCTGGCCTTTTGGTTAGCAGATGAGAGTTTTAACCACTGTACCACCAGGGGACCTCTAAGTACATTACAGGTATTAATTTATTTAATCTTCATAATAACACTATGATATAGAAAAAAAAATTTTTTTTAATAGGTCACTATTTATTATCCCCATTTTAGAGATGGAGAAGTTGAGGTACAGAAAGGTTAAGTAACTTGCCCAGGGTCAAGGTAAATGATGGAGCTGGAAATCAAATCCCTGCAGTCCAAGAGTCCATGCTCTTCCCATTGTACTTTACTGCCTTTCATCAATCAAAACCTCAAAAGGACACACACGTTTCCTTCGTTGTCTGTTTTGTTTCAACAACCCACAGACTAGGATTGTGATTTCTGCTACAGAAGTGTCCACAAAGGAAGATAACTGCTTCCCTCAGTCTCTGTGAGAGGAGAGTATTTCTGCGAGGTGGAAACAGCATTAAAAGTGACACTATCTCTAGCCCCATACATTTGGGAGAGTGAGTACAAAGACTGAAAGAGATGGGATTTGCATGGGTCACTTCAGGGGCATGGTGTTCCCGCAGCCAAGTAGGAGTCCTGCATCTGAGTACATTTACTCTGTCAGTGCCTGCCCCCCACACCCCTGCTGCCACCTCCCTAGCTCAGGCAGGTGCTTCAATGAACAAAGCCTCCTGACCAGTCTTTCTCTCCCCTCCAATCCACACTCCTGGCAGGAGCAGCCAGAGAGATTCTTCCAAGATGCAAATCTGGCCATATCACTTACATTGTTAAATATTCAATGGCTCCCCATTTCCTTTGTATGAAATACAAACCCCTTAACCGGACTTAACAACACCTTCTATGAGCTTGCCTGTCTCTCCAGCTTCATCCCCCCCTCACTCAGCTCCAGCCCCACTGGAGGACCTCCAGTTCCCTGAGAGAGGGATCATGTTCTCTTTGTGGCTTGTCTTCCCTCTATCCTGTGAGCCCCTTGAAGACATGTCTCATTCATCTCCGAATCCCCAATGCCTAGCACAGGCCTGGCCTACAGTAGGGTCTCAGTACACGTTGAAGGAATGAGGCTGGCCCTAACAGCCAGGTGGAGCCCTCTCTGCCTATCAGAACGCAGGGCTGGCAGCCAGAAACTCAGGCAGCCAAACTGGGCAAGACACGTAGGAGAAGAGACTGAGGCCCAAGTCCAGGTAACAGGACACAGCTTGGGAAACCACAGGTGGAGACTCCTTGAGCTAAGGAACCAGCTGTCCCAAGGGTCAGAAGACACCAACAGAGACAACCACTTTGTATACAAAAGGACAGAGAGGGAAGGCTGGGCTCTTCTCCAGAGAGAAAGAAAAACAGAGAGAGCGATGCCCTCAGCAGCAGCAACATCCTCCAACGTCCTGTGTGAAGGCAATGCCACGAGCTATCTTGGCATGTTTGCGAGGTTATAAACCATAATTAGGACTAGCAAACAGAGGCTTCCTTCCTACAGTGCGAAGTTCCTGAAAAAGGAAGCTGTGCCTTGGGATGAAAAAGCAAGAGCGTTGCCCATAGCCTCAGGAAGTTGTCTGTTATTTGGACAAACTCTCAGATGGTCAATGCCGAGCAGCGCTGAAATAAAGCAGCTGGAGACTTCACCTTCACAAGAGTTGTCTAGAAAATCTGGAAAAAAAAAACACCCAATTATAGGCTTTCATCTCATTAGTTTTCCTGAGGGTTCCTCTCTGACTCTTTTTAATGCAAACACAGCTGACACCCAGCCGCTGCCCGGGAGCTCTAATTGAGCTGTTGATGGACAACTGCGTAATTTGGAAGCCAAGAATTTCCTACAGCTGCTATTAGTGGCTGCCCTGTCTGGTTTCTGGTAATAAGTTCGTTAAATTTGCTGCATTTTCAAATCCAAAGATCTGAAGCTATAAAAAGAACATAACATTATTCCCTGAAATGAGTCTATATTCTCTGCAGAACTCACTCTGTCACCGGTATCCCTTCCCCCAGGAAACACCCAGCCAGCCCCCAGGGCTTCTTTGCAGGTTGTGAGCTGTAATTGAAGGTCAGCCCCTCTCCAGGGCTCCCAGGTTCCAGGACTTGTCTCTTGCAATTGGCCCCTCTCTCTTGCATTATTAGCTTTCCCCTTCTCTACTGGGTCACTCCCAGCAGCATACAAATTTCTTATTTCTTCCATCATAAAAACACCCACCCTCATCTGCCTGCACACTCTCTTACACATATTGCTCCATTTCTCTGCTCCCTTTTGTAATAAAACTCCTCAAAATAAGTGGCTATAATCACCACCCTCCCCTTCCTCTCCTCCCATCCTCTCTTGAGCCCACCCCAAACAGGCTTTTCTCTCCAATACTCCACTGGTCCTGCCTTTATCAGGCCAACCAACCAGTTGCCATAGAGTTGACACCAACTCATGGCGGCCCTATATGCTTCAGAGTAGAACTGTGCTCCATAGGGTTTTCAAGGGCTGATTTTTCAGAAGTAGACTGCCAGGCCTTTCTTCCAAAGTGCCTCTGGCTAGACTCAATTCACCAACCTTTCGGCTAGCAGCTGACTGCTTAACTGTTTGCACAACCCGGGGTCTCCCTCAAGGTCAACAGTGATCCTTTATTTCCAAATCCAAGGTCAAATCTCAACCCTCACAGCACTCAGCCTCTGAGCAGCCTGTGACACATGTGATCACTACCCCTTCTGGAAACTGGAACCTTGCTGGCTTCCAGACACCACTCTCTTGTTTCTCCTCCCACCTGACTGGCCATTCCTCCCCAGTGTCCTTTGCTAGATCATTCTCATCTCTCTGATCTCTAATGCTGGGGTGCCCAGGGCTTAGTCCTCGGAAGTCTTTTCTTCTCTGCACTCACTTCTCAGGTGACCTTGCCCATTCTCGCAGCTCTATGTACCATACACATGCTAATACCACCCACTTTTACACCTCCAGGTCCAATATCTCCACCAAGCGACTTTCCTGGCAACCTCATTATGGCTTCTGAGGCTTACTACGTCCAAAATAGAAGGAATGTTTTCCCCCTCAACACTTACCCCTCCCCAAGTTTTCTTCATGTCAAAATGGCAACTTCATTTTTCTAGTTGCTCAGGGCAAAAATATTGGCAGCATTCCTGATCATTCCTGATCTTCTCTTTCTTTCTGACTCCACATCCACTCTGTCTTCATTACTTTGTACCATCTGCCACAATTTCCCTAGGCCAAGCCACAGCCATCTCTGGCCTGTAATATTGCAACAGCTTCAGATGTATTCCTTCCTTCTCCTTGCCCCACTTCCCTCTCTTCCCCACCAGTGTATTCTCCACCCAACAGCCAGAGAGAATGTTAATAAATGTGTCCTGGGAGAAATTTCCCAGCTCTGCCCAGCAGTCCCCCGCCCCACCATGTCATTCCATCTCACAATAACATCCAACATCCCTACTGTGATTCACCCTGGTGCTACGTTAACCTGACCTAACTCCCTCTCTGACCTCCTCCCTGCTACCTAACTCGCTCACTCCACCAGCCACACTGGCCTCCTTGCTGGTCCTTGAAGGTCCCCAACATGCTTTTACCTCAGAACCTCCACAATTACTCTTCCCTCAGCCTGGAAAGCTATGCCCCCAATATCCATGGGTTATCTCAGTTATCCACGTCTTCTAATAAGAAGTTTCCCTGACCACTTCATCCAAAGTAGTCTCCCTACCCCAGCCCTTTTGCCATGCTTACCCTGCCTTATATATTACCCCTTGCCAGTCTGTACTTATTTGTGTATCTGTTTATTGCCTGTCTCCCCTCCACTAGAACATCAGCTCCATGAGAAAAGGGACTTGGTTTGGTCTTGTGCCACATTCCCAGAGCCTAGAATAGTGCCTGGCACATAGAAGGTCTCTGAATATTTAGTGAGCACTGCCATAGGGAGCTCCTGAGTGGTGCAAATGGTTAAAGCACTCTGCTACTAACAGAAAGATTGGAGATTCAAGTTCACCCAGAGGCATCTCAGAAGAAAGACCTGGTGACCTACTTCTGGAAAACCAGCCATTGAAAACCCTCTGGAGCATCATTCTACTCTGACATACAGGGGACTGCCGTGAGTCAGAACCAATGCCACAGCAACTGGGTTAACTGCCCGTATGCCAAGCACTGATTTGAAAGCTTTACACGAATTAATTCATTTAATCTTTCAAAGAGCCTATGAGGTAAGTGCTATGACTATCATTCCCATGTCACAGAAGAGGAAGTTGAGACACAGAGAGGTTATGTGTTTTGCCCAAGATCACACAATTAAAGAATGGCCGAACCAGGATTTGTACCCAGGCAGCGTGGCTCCTGCTTTCTTAACAACCACAGTGCAACTGCCTTAAAGAGCTCACTGTCTAGTCTGGAGGAATTTACGAGGCTCCATTCAGCCCATCGTTCTGGACTTACCACTCAGCACCTTGGCTGCTCACCAGCTCAATGGGCATCTTCCTTGCTCTGAGAGGTGGTCCCCATCTGGGCCCCAATTCTGTTAGTGTCATTCCTGTTATACTCTTTGGATCCTAATTCTCATCTTGGCCTACCTGCTTAGCACCTGTCTGCAGAACTGGGCCCTGCCAGAGCCCCTCCCAGCAACGAGAAGGCTTCTAGCTCTACCACGGGCTGAGAAACCTAGTGCTGGCCATCTGGATATCTGGGCAGAGCCTATTCCAGGAGTCTAAGCCAAGTTTCAGGCTGCTCACTGAACATGGCCTTGGAACATGGCTGAAAGCCCAATAACTGCCTCCAAAACTAGTCTGTGGGCAGAGCACTGTCCACGTGCCCCTACCAGGTAGCCTTATTAGTTACTAGTCTACAGTTAATTAACCATTTAAGTCATTTACAATGTGCCCAAGCACTGTGTAAATCACTTCCCGTAATTACCTCATGTAATCCTGTGAGATAGAGTTTATCAACCCACTTAACAAATTTAAAAAACATAAAACAAAAAAAAAAAACCAAACCCAGTGCCGTGGCATAGTGGTTGAGTGCTACAGCTGCTAACTAAAAGGCCAGCAATTCGAATCCACCAGGCACTCTTTGGAAACTCTATGGGGCAGTTCTACTCTGTCCTATAGGGTCACTGTGAGTCACAATTGACTCAACAGAAATGGATTAAAAAACATAGAGGCATATAAATCAAGAAACTTGTCAAGTGTCAGAGTGGGAATGTGAACCGGGTCCTTTGATTCTCTGCCCTTGTTCTCGCCCATCACTTTGCCCTCACTGTTGCCAGGCAGACCTTTTCCATTCTGTAGATACGTCTGCTTCTGCCTCATGGTCTCAAAGTCAACCAAAAACCAAGACAAACCAATTGCCAGTGAGTCTATTCCAACTCATGGCAGCTCCATGTGTGTCAGAGTAGAACAGTGCTCCACCAGGTTTTCAATGGCAGATTTTTCTGAAGTAGACTACCAGGCCTTTCTTCCGAGGTACCTTTGGGTAGACTCAAACCTCCAGCCTTTTGGTTAGCAGCCAAGAGCATTAACCACTGCACAATCCAGGGACTTCTCAAAGACAACAGGGGGCAGAACATTCTGAAACACATTGTCCTGACCATCTGAATATTACATTCAAACATATACACATACAAAGCCATGGGGCAAGGCCTGGCCAGCAGATGTCTCCACTCAGAATTAACAGACAGCTGCATTAGGGCATCTCAGGACTGTTCACATTTACATTTAATAATAGCAATTAATTTATTATCTTTGACACTAATTGCAGGGGTCTGTACGGGTCATCACAGCACTAAACGTGAACTTTCTAAAAATCACAGGGGACTTGCATCTGACTGAGATGTGAATCATCATCTACCCTGCAAGAGCTCCCAGAAGTGAGCAGTGATTACAAGATCAGCACCAAGCACTTACTGAGCACCTGCTGGATACTAGGTAGCACAGCCCAGTGGACAAAGCTCCCAACTGACTACTCAAAGGCAGGTGTTTGAATCCCAGCTCTTTTACTTATTTGCTGTACAATCTTGGGCAAATCACTCTGTTTCTCCAAGTTTCATCTGCGGAAAGAAAGAATGAGGCCAGCTGACCTCTAAGGAGGTCTCTTCTAGGTCTGGCATTCTATGGAGTGGCAAGGAGGCTTTGGATGACACACAGCAGGAGTCAAAGGAAAGGTTTGGGGGCTGCTGTCAACAGAAAAGACCAGGAAGGATTGTTCTATGCTAGGAACAATTGTCTTTTGGATGCAAAATGCCTGATGTACTAGAATAATTACCACAATGATGGATGGATGGACCAAAAAACCAAAATCAAACCTACTGCCGTCAAGTCGATTCTGACTCATAGCGACCCTATAGGACAGGGTAGAACTGCCCCAAAGAGTTTCCAAGGAGTGCCTGGTGGATTTGAACTGCGGACCTCATGCTTAGGAGCTGTAGCACTTAACCACTACGCCACCAGGGTTTCCGATGGATGGATGGGTGGACTAATTCATTCAGGACAGAAATGACCAAACTGAACTTTACTCAATTCCTGACTCCAGAAAAAGTTACCAGCTTTGGAGTCAGCCACCTCCCTCTGGGCTACAGTCCTGGCTCCAGCTCTTACGATCAGTATAATCCTTGACATATAGCTTAACCTCTTCAAACCTCAGTTATTGCATCTTTAAAATGAGATAATGAGTCTCCAAAAGACTTAGAACTGTTTGAACACCCTCAGATTGAAGTAAAAGTTTATTTGTCACTCATCCGTCTGAGAGGCCTGTACCCACACAGAACTAATCTGTTAATTCACCAAACAGGTCATTTATATCCCACGTTCATCATATAAGTGAAACTCACCATTCATTCAACCAGCTTTTACTGGGTATCATATCATGACAGGCATTGTGCTAGGTTCCAAGGATGCACAAGTGAATAGACAGACAAGGCTTCTGTCCACACCAAGCTTCAAGTTTAGTGGCAGAAATGGACAGGCAAACAGCATCTACTACACAGGGGAATCTCACCGACTTGCATTCCAGCCCAAAGCAGGCAGGTGCTATGTAAACACATTTGTAGAAAGTAAAAGAATAGATGAATTGATAAAATAAGAGAAGTACAGGGTGCCACAGGAGCACACAGAAAAAGAAGTACAGGGTGCCACAGGAGCACACAGAAGGGAAACATAAATCACATAAGGGAGGTCAGGAAGGAATTCCTACAGCAAGCTATGTCTCAGCAGAACATTCCAGGCAGAGGGAAAATCATGTGGCAAAGGCTTGAAGGTAAGACACAGAGCTCAATCTGTCAAAGAACTAACAGCAGCTCAGTGTGCCCCTGCTTGGAGGTCACAGGCAGGGAGCAGTGAGGCAAACCTGCACAGGTAGGCAGGGACTCGGTCTCAAAGGGTTTTGTCATTAAAGGAGGGTGGATTTTCCTGAGAACAGTAGGGAGCCCCGAAGAGTTTTTTAAAGGGAGAGACATAATTAGAGATCTTTGAACTATGCTTCTCAGACTTTAATGTGCTTAGAAATTACCTGGGGATTTTGTTAAATGCAGATTCTGATTCGGTAGCTCTGGAATGGGGCCTGGGGTTCCACATGCCTACCAAGCTCCCAGATGATGCAGATGGCAATGGCCCAGGGACCACCTGAGTACCGTGGTGTTAGAGTGGTCACTCTAGCTAGTTTTATAACATGGATTGGAAGACAACAGGACCAAAGAGGGAGAAAAGCCAACTGGATGAGGGATGATGTGGAAGTGGGCTGAGGAAGTAACAAATCGAGCAGAAATAAATGAGCAGAAATGGGCTATTGCAGGATTTGTTGAGGGAGAAGAAGGTAAGAATGGTGCTTCAGTTTCTGGTTGGGGCATCTGATTAAATCAAGATGGTGTTCACTGAGACAAAGACATAGAAGGAGAAACCAAGTTTGGGAGAGAAGATGAATTTATCTTTGGACAGGCCGCTTTTGAGGTTCCTCTGAAAATTCCAAGTGGACTTACCAAGCAAGTAGTTGAATATACAGACTGGGAGTTCAGATGAGAGTTCTAGACAGAAAATACATATCTCGAAACCGTCACAACGTAGGTTTTTATTCTTTCCTCTCCATGATGCCAAAGAGGCTTAAGCTAAAATTTCCTTCCTTCTGGCAGCCTTTGAAGTACTTTCCACGTGATGGCGCAGGGAATGAATAGGTCCATAGCACTCCCTTTCTTGACCCTAGCCATTGCTCTCCCAGGATACCCCACAGCAAGCACCTCGCGAGACTGGGACCTGCTCAGTAGAGAAGGAATCCCTCAGACTAGGAGAGAAGCTCATCCTGAGTCTTTGTTTCAGTTCACTGAAATACAAACTCAATCTCCTTCATAGGGTATTTGAGAAAGGAAACGAGGGCATATCATGCCTAGCAGAGAGTGGTGGGAGGAAGGGAGGGGCTAGAGCAAGGCTATAACCAAACTGAAAACGAAACCCATTGCTGTCAAGTCGGTTCCAACTCATAGCAACCCTATAGAACAGAGTAGAACTGCTCCATAGGGTTTCCAAGACTGTAATCTTTAAGGAACAAGACTGCCACATCTGTCTCCCGCAACAAGGTTGTATCTGTTGCCATCGAGTCGATTCCAACTCATAGTGATCCTATAGGACAGGGTAGAACTGCCCCATAGGGTTTCCAAGGAGCGGCTGGTGGATTTGCACTGCTGATCCTTTGGTTAGCAGCCGAGCTCTTAACCACCGCACTACCAGGGCTCCAAGTAATGGACAAAACCATGCCCAGGGGAATGAGCAAGAATTTGGCAGAACTTAAACCCCAAAGGGTCAGAAGGGCCCCACATGAAAGCAGGCATGGGAAACAAGAAATACAGGAAGGCACGGGCCTTGAACATCAAACTAATTATGAAAACCAAGGCACAAGGTTAGCAGAACCAGGCTTGAGTTGTAGATTTATGATATACTGAACTACTAGCCTGGGGGTCCTTTAAACTCCCAAGACCAGGACTGGGACCTGTCCCAGGGTCTTGAATGGCCAAATGCCTCTGGCTGTGGGACTGGAAGAATGTCATTTCAAACCTCCATGCCTTTACTGACTCAGTTACTTCTTCCTGAAATGTTCCTCCTTGTTTTCAATATCCAGCTCAAGCCACCTCTGCTAAGAAAACTTCCTTGGTCCCTCCATAGGTAGAATTGACTATTCTTGCCTTTATGCCCTCTTTACCCTGTATAGATGACCATCATATCTGCTACATCAATTTATTATGTGTTATGGTTTAACTATCTTTCCTTCGCTAGACCATGAGTTCCTCATGGCTACTACAGTGCAACTGAAGAGCTATTTACTAACAAATAGACTGACTTCCATGTTCAGCAATAGGGAAGACTTGGATGTTAATGGAAATGACCCCTGGTATGGGACACCTAAAATGCTAGTAAAGCATTTTTTAAATATCTTTTCAGTCACGTGGTTGAGTTGGCAAGAGAGTAAAAGAAATGCTCAAAGGTCAGGAACAATAGAAACCATAAACCCAGAGAGATAAGCAAGTACTGGAACTGGCATTTTCTCTGGAGGCATCTGTCATCCCTGGTGGCTTGAAGACTGATTTTAATGGCTCACATGAGCATGGGAGGCCAGGAAATAAAGTCTGAAACCAGAACGGGATGGAGGGTTGGATTAGAGATCTCATCAAAACTAAGACCATCAAAAAAGGCAACATCCTTAGTGGATGAACTAGATTTTTTTTAAAACCATCCCCGCAGTGTGGAAAAACAACAGAGATCTTGGATGTTTTACCCTTGACTTTCGGTACAGTGGAAAATAAGCAGGTGGGGGGGGATCTCCCTAGAAAATTCTTATTAAGAAGTCTTATTAACAAGTCTTTACTCATATGGATTCAGAGCTGGAATTTATACTACCTGTGGGGACAGAAAAATCCCAATAAAGCAAATGAAAATCCTGTCTGTAAGAATACTTTAAATCAGGCTTCAAATCATTTCCAAAGAAAAAGTTCCAAAGAACACAAATTCATAATCAAATTAACTAAACACATGAAGAAACAAGCCACCACGAGCAAGAGTCAGCAGACACAACAAACTGCAGAGATTGTACATACTAGAATGATCAAACACAGACTATCAAATAAGCATGTTTAATATGTTTAAAGAAATAAAATAAGGTATTGACGGCATGATAATAGAAATGACACTACCAACCAACAAATTATAAATTCAACTTAAAAAAAATTCTTATAGAAACAAAAAGTGCTATACTTGAAATTAGAAACTCAATTAATGATTAAGGTTTAGACAGACCTGAAGACAGAATTCATGAATTAGAAAATAGATCTAGAATAATTCTCCAAAATCCTGCAATAAACGTAGATAATATGAAAAAGAAGTTGTGATGGTTAAGGTTGTGTGTCATCTTGGCTAGGCCACGATTCTCAGTGCTCTGGCAGTTATGATGTAGTCTGGCAGTCGTATGATGTTGTGATCACTTCCATGATGAGATCTGATATAATGTGATCACCTCCATGATGGGATATGCTGTGAGTAGCCAATCAGTTGAAAGAGGGTTTCCTTGGGTGTGTGGCCTGCATCAAAAATAAGTGGACATTCTAGCAAGGTTTAGGGGCTTTTTGCTTACTCTGGATCCTGCAGCTGGCTCCTGTTAGTCTGACCTCCAGTTCTTTGGATTTGAGCTAGAGGCTACCTGTGGTCTTGGCTGCATTCTTGGGATTCTTGATCTTCGCAGCCTATGAGCAAGAGCCTTCTGTCTGACCTGCCAATCTTGGGTTTGCCAGCCCCTGCAGCTACATGAATCAGGAGAGACCTCTATCCTGACCCTCAGACTTGGAACATTCTAGCCTCTAAACCTCATGAGCTATTGCCTTGATATATATATATCTATATATATATACACTTTACTGGTATTGTTTCTCTAGAGAACCCAGCCTAAGAAGTTAAGAGTGATGGAGGACAGAATGAATAGGTCTACTATACGTCTAACTGGATTTCAAAAAGGATTTATAGCGGAAATGTACCCAAAACCAAACTCATTGCCATCAAGTCTATTCTAACTCATACCGACCCTACAGGACAGATCACAATTGCTCCATAGGGTTTCCAAGGTTGTAATCTTTATGGAAGCAGATTGCCACATCTTTCTCCAAAGAGAAAACAGGGGAGTGGCAAAATGTAAAGAGATAATGCCTGAGAGTTTTATATAATTCATGAGACATAAATTTTCAGCTTCAAAAAGACCAGTAAATCTCAAGCAGAATGAACAAAAGGAAAGTCATATCTGCAGAGTAAAGGCTCAGTTAATCCAATTACATTTTACACTGGGGTGGGATGCACAAAAGCACTGTATTGAAAGTAAAAAGACATTGTTTTGGTATCACCATTTATTATCTGTATGTCTGTGTATATCACTTTCCCTCTCTCAACCCTCATTCTTTAAAATAAAATTTTTTAGAATCTGATGAGTTCATAGGTCCCTTTCAGTTCTGAAAGATTCTGTTCACACTTCTACACATCCCCTTAGCTTATACTTGGCTCTTGCCAGATGCTTTCTCTCAGAAATAGAATAACGGAGTGAACATATTACCATGTCTCCCTCTAAGGCTGCAACTTCCTCTTCTACACACCACACAGTGTGAGGTCCCAACGTCCTCAAGTGAAAAGGAAATTATAACCATCCAAACTATGACAGAAATCAAAACATAACAGAACATGAAATCAACTATAAAAATTACAAAACACACACAAAAAAAATTCAAATCTATCACAGATCAATACTTAAAAAAAAAAAAAAAAAATCCCAGTTCAGTTTGTTCTGCAATGGAAGAAAAAGAATACATTTTTCAAGACAGAAAATAAAGAACAATGGTAATTATGGTGTCATCCCACGGAAAGATCTAACATTACCAGATCTGATTATGACCCTCCAGTCATAATTCAAGAGTGAAGAGTAAATGAGAAGAGCAGATCACATCATGGAGGTGATTACATTATATCACAAAATGGGGGATAACTACATCATTACGTAACTGCCAAACTAAATCATTGCATAACTGCCAAACCACTGAGAATCATGGCCCAGCCAAGTTGACACACAACCTTAACCATCACTTAGGGTAACAGAAAAAGCATTAGCCCCTAAGTCAGACAGCTTTCATTCAAGTCCTGGTTCTACCATATGTTGGCCATTCCTGGACCGGGCCACATAACCTTTAACAAGTCATTTCTCTGGACATCAGTTTCTCAACTTGAAAAATGGAAACAATCACACACTTCTTTGTCACAGGGCTCTTGTGATCATGTTTGTAAAACACCTGCCCAGTGCCTGGCAGCTAGTAGGTAGAGAACAAATGTTACTTCTTTCCTCTCACCCTGTTCTTCTTTTCCCTACTGGGAAGCAAGGAAGTGAGCAAGCAGAAAGACAAACCAGTTAGGAGAAAATGAAGCTGAGGAGAGCCCAGAATGACTTTACCTCATCTGAGTTAACAGAAGGAAATGAAAAAATGAAAGCCCTCCCTTATAAGCCTGTCTTTCCTCCTTCTTTCTCCCTCATCTATCTAGAATCCTGATCATGGAGTGCTGACAGACATCACAGCTGGTTTCTCGGAGCTAGCTTTTTGGGCAGGTGCCAAGCAGCACCCTAGAGTTGGGTCCATTTCTTCCTGACTCCTGTCTTGAAGACCTAGCCAAGCACAGAGATTAGTCACAAAGGGCAGGAAAATGGACCCCAGACCATTACCAAAATGCACATTTCCTACTTCTTCCTCCATTTCCACTTGACCACTATTTGCTATGAAGAGGGCCCCAAATATGAATTTGACTTTCTCACTTCACAACGTCTGCTCTTTACTGAACATGCCAGGCACTATGCTAGCACATGGACCCATTCCACCTTCACAGCAATCTCATGGTCCTCACAACGACCTCATGATGCCATTATTATTTCCACTTAACACATGTAAAAAATGAGTCTCAAAGAGGTTAAACAACTTGCTTAGGATGATGCAGCCAGTAAGGGGCAGAGCCAGCATTATGGACCCAGGACTCCGACTCCAAATTCCTTGCTCTTATCCACTAAACAGTGGTTCTCAAATTTAGGCTTGCATCATCCTCAACTGGGGCGGTTGTTAAAACACAAGTGGCTGGGCCCACCCCAGTTTCTGATTCAGTAGATTTGGGGTTGCTGTTGTTAGATGCCATTGTTGTTCTTGTTGGGTGCTGTCAAGTCGATTTCTACTCATAGTGACCCCATACGACGGAGCAGAACTGCCCCATAGTGTTTTGTTGGCTGTCATCTTTATGGAAGCAGATCGCCAGGTCTTTCTCCCACAGAACCACAGGGTGGTTTAGAACTGCCAACTGAAAAGAAGAGCGCTTAACCATTTGTGCCACCAGAACTCCTTAGGCTTGAGGTAGAAACTGAACATTTGCATTTTTAATAAGTTCCCAGATAATGTTGATCCTGTTGGTCGAGGGACCACTCTTTGAGAATCACTGCACTACAGGACACACTAAATACAGCCCCAAACAGATATTTTCTACCTCATTCTTACTGCACAGCCCTGGGTGGTTCCTGGGGCCTGACTACCGACAAATACAGGCTGGCTACACTGAAAACACCTCTTCTGAAGAATATCCTGAAATATTTTATTTCCAAAGACTTCTACAATAAATCAAGAGCCACATAAAAAGTCCTAACTTAGGTCTGGGACTACCTTAACTGCTCCAGCAAACAAAATCTGTGGCATTTCCTGTCCCCATGACCCTGTCCTGGCTCAGGGGCTGACCCCTTGTGGGCTGAGCCTTGCTCTGTATAGAGGCTGCAATGAAAGTCTGTTCTCTTAGCCAAGTGAAGCTCTACCTCTGCCTGCTCGGGTCCCTGGGAGTGATGGCCATCGACTGGGGATCTAAAACACCTGTCAAGATAGGAGCTGCTCCCTCCTCGCATCTAATAGCAGTCTCCATTCAATACTGTTGCTGAGGTGGAGGGAGCCTGAGGTCTGAAAAGGCTTCTAAAATACTCTTCGTTTTTCCAACTACATGTCTGTGTGATACCAGATTTTCTTTATTTACTTCCACCAAAACAACCTATCACAGGGGAAAGAACGGTCTCTTCAACAAATAGTGCTGAGACAACTGGATTTCCACATGCAAAATAATGAAGTTGGGCTCCTATCTCTCACCATATACAAAAATCAAGTCCAAATGGATCAATGACCTAAACACAAGAGCAAAAACCATACAATTCCTAGAAGAAAACATAGGGTAAATCTTCAAGATTTTGTATTTGGCAATGGATTCTAAGGTATGAAACCAAAGCATGAGCAACAAAAGACAAAACAGACAAGTAGGACTTCATCAAAATTAAACACTTTTGTGCATCAGAGGGCATTATCAAGAAAGTGAAAAGGCAACCTATAGAATGGGAGAAAATACCTGGAAACCATGTATCTGATAAGGGCTTCATGTCCAGAATATATAAAGAACACCTACAATTTAACAACAAAAAGATAAGCAATTCAATTAAAAACAGGGCAAAGGACTTAAATAGACATTTCTCTAAATGTCCAACAAGCATGTGAAAAAATGGTCAACATTATCATTAGGGAAATGCAAATCAAAACCTCAGTGAGATACCACTTCATACCTCTAGAATGTCTATTAGCAGAAAAATGGAAAACAACAAATGTTGACAAAGATGTTGAGAAATGGAACCCTCATCCATTGCTTATGGAAATGTAAAATGGTGCAGCCACTGTGGAAAAGTTTGGTGGTTCCTAAAAAAGTAAAACATAGAATTACCATATGATCCAGCAATTCCACTCCTAGGTAGAACTCCCAAAAGAACAGATTGCTGCCATTTTCCTATAGGCTGATCCATCCTAAAAAAAAAAAAAATCCTACTCAGTGCTATTTCCTGAATAATTCCAAAAATATGTTTGTTTCAGCCTCTAGGAGCCTGAAAATATTCAGCAGTTTTAGAAAGTACAGACCTGTCCTTTGTATATTTTAAAACATAATCTTAGGCCTCTTGAATTTGGAGGCCTCTTCTGATTTCCTGCCAAGTATTTTGCCTGAATTTGTTCCAACTCTCAAGTCATATATTTTGTTTTATTTTTGCCAGGAGATTATTAACATTCACACCATTTTATGTCTTCCCCTAACTACAGTTACGACATATTTTCCCAGTGCACAAACACTTCAGCATTTACAAAAAATGTTAACTTTTTGCTCATGGTCTCTACTTAAAAATGATAAAAAGAAAAAAACACTCCAGGTTTCTAATGACTCAGAAATGATGTCAGGCAGAGCTGTCATTGTACAAGGCTGTTTTTGGAAAAATTAATTGTTGAGAAATAAGGACACATCCAGCTTCTGAGTTATGTGACCTTCTGTGGGGACCCCTGGAGTTTGGTAATTAAGATGCATGGTCTGTTGACGACATAAAGGTTGTGGAAAACTATGAAATGTCTCTCCAGTTAAATGTTTCTGAAAGCACTAAGGGATTGATCTGAAAATTACATCATAGAGGAAACTTTTAAAAGAGCTGGAAAAAGGAGGCTGAAAGAGAGACACGATAGAGATCTCCAACTATCTTAAAGGCTTCTATATGGAAAAGGTCACTATTCATTTAGTCTATAAATATTTCAGTATATATGATGTGCCAGAAATGGTACTAAGTGTCAGTAATACAGACAGGAAGAGAAACAGGCATCAAAGAGTTTACAGCATGTAAAAATCCTCACTTCACAATGTCATAAGTACAGCAATCAAAGCAGGAACACCAAGGGGGGGCGCTATGAAGATAGGAATCAGGGAAGGCTTCCTAGAGGAGGTGATTCTTCAACTGAATTTGGTAGAGAAAAATAGAAGTTTAACAGACAGATGAGGAGGAGCTATAGGCAGAGTCATGAGCAGAGGCACACAGGCATAAAAGTGATGGTGTGGGAGGGAGGGGAGAATAGGTCACTCAGTATCGCTGAGGCATAAAGTAAGGAGGGGAGGTAGCAGTAGAGGAGTAGAGAGGCCGACAAAGACTAATCGGCATCAACTTAAACTCCTGACTTACATCTGGAGGGTAGGCTTAGAAGCAAAATTATAAATCTTATACATTATTCCAGAGGGCTAAATTAAAACGTAAGGTGGGGTTATAAATTACAAGGAAAAACATATTGGGTCAGTATGAGGAAATAGATTTTAATTATCTAAGGCTAGAAAACAAGGTGCTGCAGGGCTGGGCAACATTTCACTCTGTTATGTATAAAGCCATCATGAGTCAGAGCCAACGAACAACAACAACATAAAACAAGGAAGTTGTTTTGCAAAATATTGATCATCACCAGTGTCAGCCAGAGATATTTGTTAAAGAAATAATAAAATGTAGTACAGATATAATAAAAAGGTTTCCCAGAAAAAAAAATATGAGGAAAACTTTAAAACACTTCTGAGTTGAACAACTGGAAAAGTATCTGTCAAGGATTGAATGGTGTCCCCCAAAAATATCTGTATCAATTTGGCTGGGCCATGATTCCCAGTATTGTGTGGTTGTCCTCCATTTTGTGATTGATACAATTTTCTTATGTGTTGTAAATCCTAATCTCTGCCTGCGGTTAATGAGGCAAGATTAGATTATGTTAAAGAGGGTTAGGGTGGGATGTAACACCCTTGCTCAGGTCAGATTCCTGATCCAATGTAAAGAGATTTTCCCTGGGATGTGGCCTGCATTATCTTTTATCTCTCAAGGAATAAAAGGAAAGGGAAGCAAGGAGAGGGAGGGACCTCATACTACCAAGAAAGCAGGACCAGGAGCAAAGTGTGTCCTCTGGACTTGAGGTTCCTGGGCAGAGAAGCTCCTAGACCAAGGGAAGATTGACAACACGGACATTCTTCCAGAGCTGACAGAGAAAGCCTTCTCCTGGAGCTGACACCCTGAATTTGGACTTGTAACCTACTAGACTGTGAGAGAAAAAATTTCTCTTTGTTAAAGCCATCCACTTGTGGTATTTCCGTTATAGCAGCACTAGATGACTAAGACAATATCCTTTATTCTTGGACAGGACAAGATAACATCACAAAAAAACGTCAATTGCCCCTAAGTTAATTCAAAAAGTTAATGCAATCACAATAAAAATATCAACATGCTTTTTTTTTTTATGCAGTAGAAGTTGATACTAAAGTTCACATGGAAAAAAAAATCATGCAATAGTGTGATTTTAGTGAAAACACTAAAAAAAGAAAAGCTATGAGGGGGGACTAGCCCTACCAGATATTAAAAGATAAGACCACTTCCTGGCCAACTGACTGGAGAAGATCCATATTTATGCCTGTTCCCAAGAAAGGTGATCCAACCGAATGTGGAAATTATAGAACAGTATCATTAATATCACACACAAGCAAAATTTTGCTGAAGATCATTCAAAAGTGGCTGCCACAGTATATCGACAGGGAACTGCCAGAAATTTAGGCTGGTTTCAGAAGAGGCCATGGAACCAGGGATATCATTGCTGATGTCAGATGGATCCTGGATGAAAGCAGAGAATACCAGAAGGATGTTTACCCATGTTTTATTGACTATGCAAAGGCATTCAACTATGTGGATCATAACAAATTATGGATAATATCACAAAGAATGGGAATTCCGGAACACTTAATTGTGCTCATGAGGAACCTTTACATAGATCAGGAGGCAGTTGTTCAGACAGAACAAGGGGATACTGACTGGTTTAAAGTCAGGAAAGGTGTGCGTCAGGGTTGTATCCTTTCACCATGCTATTCAATCTGTATGCTCAGCAAATAATCCAAGAAGCTGGACTATATGAAGAAGAATGGGGCATCAGGATTGGAGGAAGACTCATTAACAACCTGTGTTATGCAGGTGACACAACCTTGCTTGCTGAAAGTGAAAAGGACTTGAAGCACTTACTAATGAAGATCAAAGACCACTGCCTTCAACATAAAGAAAACAAAAATCCTCACAACTGGACCAATGAGCAACATCATGATAAACGGAGAAAAGACTAAAGTTGTCAAGGATTTCATTTTACTTGGATCCACAATCAACAGCCATGGAAGCAGCAGTCAAGAAATCAAACGATGCGTTGCACTGGGTAAATCTGCTGCAAAGGACCTCTTTAACATGTTGAAAAGCAAAGATGTCACCTTGAAGACTAAGGTGTGCCTGACCCAAGCCATGGTATTTTTAATCGCATAATATGCATGTGAAAGCTGGACAATGAATAAGGAAGACCAAAGAAGGATTGGTGCCTTTGAATTGTGGTGTTGGTGAAGAATATTGAATATACCACCGGCTGCCAAAAGAACGAACAAATCTGTCTTGGAAGAAGTACAACCAGAATGCTCCTTAGAAGCAAGGATGGCGAGACTGCATCTTACATACTTTGGACAAGTAGTCAGGAGGGAAGAGTTCCTGGAGAAGGTCATCATGCTTGGCAAAGTACAGGGTCAGCGGAAAACAGGAAGACCCTCAATGAGGTAGATTGACATAGTAGCTACAACAATGAGCTCAACCATAACAATGATTGTAAGGATGGCGCAGGACCGGGCAGTGTTTTGTTCTGTTGTGCACAGGGTCGCTATGAGTCAGAACTGACTCGACAGCACCTAACAACAACATAAAGCCTCTGAAGTTCCCCAGGTAGTGAAAACAGTTTGCACTTTACTGATATCGTAAAGGTTGGTGGTTCAAACCCACCCAGAGGTACCACAGAAGAAAAAGTCTGGCGATCTGCTTCCATTAAGATTACAGCCAAGAAAACCCTGTGGAACAGCTATACTCTGTAACACATGAGGTCGCCATAAGTCAGAATCGACTCGATGGCAACTAACAGCAGCAACATAAAGCCACTATAATTAAAACAATGATATGCATATTGGGTGGAAGTATACTGATGTTAGCAACTTTTTGGAAATGTATAAAAAATAAGATGGTTTCATGGATAAGTAGAGGGATGGGTGGATAGTTATGTGATAAAGTATAGTAAAATGTACATTGTAGAATCCAGATGGTGGGCCTCTCGACGTTCGCTGTAAAGTGCTTTCAACTTTTCTGTATGCTTGAGAAAATATAAAATAAAATGTTGAAAATGTTGGGAAAAAATATGAATCAAATTTTCGTCCCAGCTCCCAGCATGCACAGGCTTCCCACACGCTTAACCTTTGCTAAAAGTATGTTGCCATGCTATCATTACTGAACATTTTGATCAAAGATTCAATCCTGATCAAAAGGGGGGAAATGTGGAACAGAATTTCAAATTCTCATGGGCTCCAGATTTTCTGGAGCCATGGAGGCTGGATGAACCCCTGAAACTACTGCCCTGAGATAATCTTTAGACCTTAAAACAAAAATATTCCCCAAAGTCATCTTAAAACCAAACAATAGTTTAGCTTAACCAGTAAAAAAAAGACCTGCCTTGAGCATTATGCTCTTTTAAGAACTATCTATATGGGATCAAATTGACAAGAGCAACTTGAAAGATTAGATAGGAACCTTGGGGAGCAGTGAGTTTATGTTAATGTGGAGGAAGAACTCAGAAAAGAAAGGTGAGAATGGTTGTACAACTCAAAGAATATAATCAATGTTGCTGAAATGTACGTGTAGAAACTGTTGAATTGGTTTATGTTTTGCTGTGTATATTTGCAACAGTGAGCACAAAAAACAATAATAAAATTTTTTTTTAAAGTATGTTGCCGTGAACTGGACCTAATGATGGTCATAACCTTGTTTGCACCATTACCTAAACTAGTGACCTCCCAAGTGTTTTGATTGCACACTCAAACCAGTAAAAATATTCTGATATATACTCCTTATTTATTTACTCATAGATATGCTGTCCTGTCCTCATACAATATGACCTTTACAAAATTTATAAAAACAAGAATGTGGGAAATAAACATGCTAAACCGAGAAAATACTGAAGTTGTCATGGATTTCATTTTACTTGGATCCACAATCAACCCCCACGGAGGCAGCAGTCAAGAAATCAAACGACATACCACATTGGGCAAATCTGTTGCAAAAGACCTTTTCAAAGTGTTAAAAAGCAAAGATGTTACTTTGATGACTAAGGTGCACCTGATCCAAGTCATGGTATGCATGCAAAAGGTGGACGATAAAAGGTAGACCCAAAGAAGAATTGACGCATTTGAATTACTATGGTGTCGGCAAAGAATATTGAATGTAGCATGGGCTGCCAGAAGAATGAACAAATTTGTCTTGGAAGAAGTACAGCCAGAATGCTCCTTAGAAGCAAGGATGGTAAGACTTTGTCTCACTTACTTTGGACATGTCATCTGGAGGGGTCAATTGCTGAGGTAGGGCATCATGTTTGGTAAAGCAGAGGGTCAGCAAAAAAGGGGAAGGCCTTCAAAAAGGCAGACTGACATAGCGGCTGCAACGATGGGTTCAAACATAGCGACGAGTGTGAGGATGGCACAGGACCAGGCAAGATTTCATTTTGTTATGCATAAGGTCGCTTTGAGTCACAGGCAACTCAACGGTACCTAACAAAAATAACAAAATATTGGTGCCCAGCCGTAACCAATGACTGCCCTGACAGGGAACACAACAGAGAACCCCTGAAGGAGAACAGTGGGATGCAGACCCCAAATTCTCATAAAAAGACCAGACTTAATGGTCTGACTGAGACTAGAAGGACCCCAGTGGTTACGGTCCCCAAACCTTCTGTTGGCCCAGGACAGGAACTATTCCCGAAGCCAACTCTTCAGACATGGATTGGACTGGACAATGGGTTGAAGAGAGATGCTGATGAGGAGTGAGCTACTTGCATCAGGTGGACACTTGAGACTGTGTTGGCATACCCTGTTTGGAGGGGAGATGGGAGGGTAGAGGGGGTTAGAAACTGGCAAAATGGTCACAAAAGGAGAGACTGGAAGTAGTGAGCGGGCTGACTCATTAGGGGGAGAGTAAATGGGAGTATGTAGTAAGGTATATATAAGTTTATATGTGACAGACTGACTTGATTTGTAAACTTTCACTTGAAGCACAATAAAAATTATTTTAAAAAATAACAAAATATTTTCTTATGGCTCCCCAGTAGATTGCCTTGGTCTCCCCTCAGGTGTTTGCCCCTCACCTTGGGAACTTCGACGCTCAACGCCTGAGCTGACCCTCACATAAGTTACCAACCTACAGGAAGCAGAAGAGGCTGTGCCCAGGCTCTAGAGCTGAGCAGGGAGTATTGTTAAGGCTTGAGGACACTCAGGTGGAAGAAGCACTCATCACTTTAATCATCCAAGGAGACAGGAAGTGTGGGAAGATAAAGGTTGCGACAATCACATTTTTCATCGCTCTAAATTTTGGCTCAGTTTGCACCCCCCCCCATCAACTTGAAACCACTCCATGACTCATTTTTATTCAACTCAATCAGCACTTCTTACACCCCTACACTTTTGCAGGAAGCTCCTTCAATCTTCCCTAAATGGCACTGGCTTTATTTTATGTTTACAGATTCAACAATGTATGCAGTAACTATTCTTATTTAGTACCTGCCAAGGGCCTGCTGCAGTGTTAGACCCTTGGAGGGGCAGGGCGCAACAAAAGGTTGAGGATGCCCTTTTTTCCATTTCTGTTTTTAATTTATTTTATTTTAAAGATAACAGTACAGGGTTAAGGAAACAGGAAATTATGATAATAATTCAAAAATTATCCATGTTACCACCTAACGCAAGTACCTTCACTGTTGCGTCAAATCCTCCTTAGGCGTACATACATAGGTGTTTGGGGAATAGCAAGCACCTGGGCTCTGGGGGGAACAGCTGGGTCTGAATCCTAGCTCCTCCACTCGGGCAGCAGTCTTTGGGACATTGGGCAAGTTCTTTAACTTCTCTGTGCTTCTGTTTTCTCATGGGTAAGGTAGGAATTACCATGGGGCTACCTACCTCATAAGAGTGTTATGAGGGCCACATGAGTGTATACATGGAAAGCATTTTGAAAGTGCCAGACATAAAAAAAAGAAAAGCAAATAATAAATAATGGGGGCTGTTTACTTACACCATCCACACTAGGGTTTAGTTTTCAATAACTGTTATTTATTTGTTCGCTGACATTGACAACTCTCCCAATTCTTTGTGTGCATGTGCTCAATATGTATAGGGAATCTGGGGGTGCTCCTTAGAGCCATTGGGATTTTCTTCGCTGAGACAGGGAGCCAGGGAGATCCACCGTTCTGTCAAAACACTGTGCCGCGTGGGTGTGCCCTGGGTGGGAAGAGGAAGTGAAGAGCCAGGATTGGATCGGTGTCTTTTGCATTTTGCTTGCCTCCTTACCCCACTGCCTGCAATACCCTCTCCAGCGCACTCATGTTAGTATCCTATACTTTGTTCATGCTCATCTAATCATACCAAAAAAAAAATCATATCTGATAAAAATCCCTGGTGGCACAAAGGTTAAGCACTTGGCTGCTAAACTAAAGGTTAGCAGTTCAAACCCACCCAGAGGCTCTGCAAGAGAAAGACCTGGCGATCTGCATCCGTAAAGATTAAAAAATTACAGACTAGAAAACCCTGTGGGGCAGTTCTACTCCGTCATATGGGGTTGCTAGGAGCTGGAATCAAGTCAATGGCACATAACAACAACAAAACCATATGCAAATTTATATAAAGAGGAGTGTATATAAGCGAGTGCGAGAGTAAGAGAGTGTTTTTTAAAACCTAAGACCATACTATTACATTTCTATGCATCTTGCTTTCTCACTCAAAATACCTCAGCCAAGAGTGGCTTTTTTCCTCATAGGTTTGTAATTTTAGTTGGAGACTTTATTTCAGCAAGACTTTCTGTGGAACCCTGTGGGTCTGGGTTGGGGACCTCTCTCTAAAACAAGTATTTAAATTCTTCTGCAAGAGCCCAGGCACAACCAACCCAAGTCCACACGATGTTGTACGGTGTCCCAGATCATACAGGAAGCATGAACCAGAACCTAAAACTCATGTAACAGCAGAAGACCAGAACCAGCTGCCATCAAGGCACTTCTGCCTCATGGCAGCCCCATGTGTGTCAGAGTACACCGCTGCTCCATGGGGTTTTCAATGGCTATTTTTCAGAAGCAGATCACCAGGCCTCTCTTTCAAGGCATTTCTGGGTGGACTTGAACCTCCAAACTTTCAGTTAACAGCCAGGTACCATTGCACCACCCAGTAAAGTCCTAAGAGAGAGTCCCTTAAACCCAGGGTAAATAATTTATTATTATTATTATTATTTCCTATCACTGATGGGCAAAACTTTTTTAGCACATTCTTTCACAAGGGTCCTAGGTTTATGCAGTGATATCAGTTCTAACTCCTCCATTAACACATGGCTGAGGCCTTGTCTCCGGTCCCCAGAGCTGTTAAAAACCTGACTGCTGAGATATGCAGCCCTACCCCACTTCTTTGGCCCCCAAGAGGTTTCCATAAATTCCTGCAAGCTCAGCTAGACATTTACAAAGATGCTTGTTGTGCTTTATCAATTATTCTAAGTATTTTGTAAGAAGTGTTGTCAGGCTCCCTCTTCTACTGTAAAGGTCAGGCAGAAGTCAGAAACCTATTAGTATAGCTTTGTGTCCCGTTAAATGCATATCCTTCCCTCATGTATTATATCAATAATAAGTCATCGTGTTTGTGAAGCTCAGTATACTTTTCAAAGTGCCTTTCACATCCATTATATTCTTTGGTAAACTCAACAACCCCATGGGGTAGACATTACAGGTATCTTCATTTTCTAGAAAAGGAACAGATGCCCAGAGAAGCTAAGTGCCTTACGGTAAAAAAAAAAAAAACCGTAGAGGGGCCAAAAAGCAAACTAGAGGCAAAGCCAAGCCTAGCATCCCGCCTCCATCCACTATCTTTCCCTGCACCATCGGCTCCCATCCTAGCAATGCATTTATTTATTCCTGATACCTATGAATTCCCTGAGCTCCTACAGGCCCTGGCAATTAAAAAAGAAAAGAAAACAAAGTCCCTCCTAGGGGCTCCTAGGTTGGTGGGGAGGATGAGTACATTTTACTCATTTGAATATTTCTCAAATATGACACACTCAGGTATGAAGAGTATAGAAAGCAGTGAGGAGGCAGACACTGGTTTTTCCAGATGCCTTTTTTTTTTTTTTATTGATCATCACTATTTCAGTGTATAAGGGAGGGAAATGTGCTATCCAAAGCTGGCTGCAGATTTCCTGCTGTTCAGCAAAACATACTGATGTTTACAAGAAAACCCCTCCGTAACACAAACAGTGGGATCCAAAAAAATCCAATTGCAGAAAATCCTTGGGTCGCGCTATTGTGAGGTTAATGAAAAGCAATATTTTTCAGAAGAGTTTCCAGTTACTGTATAACGGGCATGCATGGGGGTATGGGGTGCTCTTGGCAGAGACGGGGAGTCAAGGAGACATATGCTCCTGTCAAAACACCTTGCAGGGTGGGTGTAACCTGGCGAGAAGGAAAAGGGAGAATCCAGGATCCCACAGGGCTCAGACTCAGCGACTGACCGGCCGATGCTAGCCGTGCTGTGACCTCCTTACACTGAAGGATACAGACTGTCCTGAAGAGAGAAGGGAACTCTTCAGATTCAACTGAGAAGTCCCAAATGGTCACAAAGGAGGAACTTCTTACCACCCACCTTCCCCCACCCCACAAGTGACTGGGATTAAAAACCAGCTGGGTGTTTAAACTTGCACACTGAACGTCACAGCAGCTTTGTTCATAACACAACATAACATCATGACCAAGATGTCCTTCACTGGTGAATGGATAAACCAAGTGTGGCACTCCTACGCAATGGAGTATTATTCAGCCTTAAAAAGAAATGAACTACGAAGCTACATAAAGACATGGAGGGACCTTAAAGAAAAAGACAGCAGTCTGAAAAGCTACATACTACAGATTCCAACTATATGACATTTTGTAAAAGGCAGGACTATTATGGAGTCAAACATACCGGTGATCATGAGGATGGCACAGGACCGGGCAACACTTCGTTCTGTGATACATAAGGTTGCCATGAGTCAGAGCCAACTCACCAGCAACTAACAACAACATAAAGACAGTAAAAAGATCGGTGGTTGCCAGAGGTTCAGGGAGGCAGGGAGGGATGAAGAGGTGGAACACTGGGCATTTTTACGGCAGTGAAACTATTCTGTATAATACTGTAATGGTGGACATATGGCATTATGTATTTGTCAAAACCCATAAGACTGTACAACACAAAACAGTGAACCGTAATGTAAACTAGGACCTTTAGTCAATAATCTTGTACCAAAATTGGCTGATCAGTTGTAACAAAAGTACCACACTAATGCAAGATTAAACGGTGTGCAGGGGAGAAAGGGGGGATTCTCTGTACTTTCTGCACTATTTTTCTATAAGCCTAAAACTGTTCTAAAAAGCAGTCTATTTACTTATTGGAAACCAGACTCACTGTATACATTGAGACTGGAGGAACCCTGAAATCTATTGCCTGGAAACAACTTTTAAGCCTTGAACTGAAATTATCCCATGAAGTCATCTTTAAACTTAACAGCAATTTAGCTCATTTAATAATGCTCGCCTTGAGTACTGCACTCTAAAGAATTATCTATATGAGACCGTCTGACAACACTAACTCTAAAACACAGATGAGAACTTTAAGGGGCAGAGAGTCTCAGTTAACAGTGGTGAAACAATATGGGCAGAGACAGGGAGAATGGTGACACAATGTGAAGTATGTAACCACTGTCAAGAAACTATGTTTTGTTGTATATATTTTCACCAAAAAAAAAAAAAAAATTAAGTATTAAAAAAAGAAGAAAACAGCTGCGGGGGATGGGGGGGATTTGCCAACTGTGTTATATATGAATTTGCATGATCCCAGGGCACAATTATTACTGGGCTTTATTTTTAGATAAGCTCCAGGACACAGCCTGGAGGTGAAGGAGTAAGAAAGACTAAGAGTACTAGAAAACTGTCCATAATAAAGCAAGAAGAATTCTGAGGGGTAGGGAAAATAATTGAACAAAAAAAAAGTTGTCATTGAGTCAATTCAGACTCATAGTGACCCTAGAGGACAGAGTAGAACTCCCCCATAGGGTTTCAAAGGAGCGGCTGATGGATTTGAACTGACAACCCTTCGGTTAGCAGCTGTACCACTTAACCACTGTGCCACCAGGGCTCCAGGGAAGATGACAGAAGGCAGGAAAGAGAAAAAAGCAAAGGAACCAGAGGTAGACCACGACACTCTGTGAAGCAAAGAACACAGGAGTTTAACGTAGTGTTAAGTTGGTTGCTGTGCTAAGCTCACTGGTACCTACCTCCGCTGCCCTACACCTTCAGTAAACTCTGCTACACCAGCACCACGGGTCAGTGGTAATTTGCGGAACGATGGAATCAAGCAGCATCCAATGAGGCTGTAGCCAGGAGATGTGCAGGCGGCAACATGCAGAGGGAAGAATGGGGCAATGCAGCAGAATCTAGAAATCAGGAGCCAGGGTTGACCAGAAGGAATGTGCACAGCCCACTAATTGTTAGGGGAGTTTGAACCCTTCCTGCTTAATTTTTAATAAAATTAAGAGGCAAAGAGACTACCCAACTTTAAATAAATAAATTTTAAAATATGAATGAAATATACAATTTTCTAGAAAAATAATTTGCCCAAAGATTCCTTAGAAGAGGCCACAAATTTAAGTGCTCCAGTTCACGGAGAAGAAAGAGAGTAAGTTGTCAAAAAGCTTCCCACCTCCCTCAAAAAAAAATCACCAAGCCCAAGGGATTTCCAAGAGAGTTGCACAAACTTTTTAAAAGCAAGTGATTTCAATGGCAATTAAGCTTGTTCAGAGTATGGAAAAAGAAGGAAAACTTCTAAGCTATTTTTATAAAGGGAGAATTACATTGATATCAAAACCTTATAAATATTTCACACACAATATAAAGACAAATCTTACTTAAGAATACCAATGCAAAAATCCTAAATAAAATATTAACCAACAGAATACATCAGCCATTAAAACAATAGTATGTTATAGCCAAGTAGAGTCGATTATAGGAATGCAGAGATGGTTCAATATTGGAAAATCTGTTGATTATTCATATTTATTGATCTAAGGAGAAACATCATACCTATTCCTTAGAGGCTGAAAAAGCATTTGATAAACTTTACTTCCCACTCTTGGTTTTTTTTAAGCTAGATAAAACAGGAATTTTAAAATAATTCCTTCATATTATGTATTTGAATATACGTATATATACATGTACATGTGTATATGTACATACACACACAGATACTCACCCATATACATCCCTAACATGACATGTAGTATTAGGTGTCAGTTGATGGATTTTAACTCATAGCAACCCCATGTGACAAAGTTGAACAGCCCCACAAGGTTTTCTAGGCTGTAATCTTTACAAAAGTAAATTGCCTGGTCTTTCTCATGGAGTAGCTGGGTGGGTTCTGTTAGCAACCGAGTGCTTAACCACTGTGCCACCAAGGCTCCCTTAATATATGTATATATATATGTATACTCCTTTATATATGTATACACACACACACACACACATATATATAAAAATACTAGAGGCATTCCAATAAAGTCAGAAACAAGAAGGCTCACTCTCACCATTACTATTTGGCCTTGTCCCAGAGGTCAAGGTCAATATGAATGTAATTAGACAAGAGAAAAAAATAAAAGTCATAAAAGCTGGAAATAACAACATAAAACTATTGCTACGATATAGTTATATATATGGAAAACTCAAGGGAATTAACCAAAAATTACTACAAACAATAGGAAAATTCTCTAAGAGAAGTACAAGATTAATATAAAGTAATTTGAAAAACCAGTCACTTTCCATATGCACACCTATGTTCATTACGGGACTAGTCACAATACCCAAAATATGGAAACAACCTAAACGCCCATGAGCAGATGAATGTATAAACAAAATGTGGGACCATACCAGACTTACTGGACTGGTCAAGATTGGAGGACACTCCAAGACCATTGCTCTGAGGTACTCACTCTTCAAACATTGAACAGAAAATAACCCCTGAGGTCACCTTGTAGCTAAAAACAAACTGGCTCAAAAAAATAATGAATATCACCCATAAGTACTGTGCTCCTTTAAAAAAAATGACCTATGTGAGACCAAACAGTCAACAATTACTTTAAAACAAAAATGAGAATGTAAAGGAGCAGAGAAACTAGATTAATGAACAACCAGAACAAAAACAGTGAAAATGTTCATCCATTGTGAAGAATGTAACCAATGTTACTGAACAACTTGTGTAGAAATTGTTGAATGGGAACCTAAACTGCTGTATAAACCTTCACTGAAAACACAATAAAATAACATTAAAAAAAAACACAACAATAACAAATGCCTAGGAATAAACTTAAAAAGAAATACATAAAGTCTAAGATACAACTATTGGTCTTTTTCCTTCTGGAGCAAAGGAGAGTGAAAAAAAAACCCAAAGACTCAAGGAAACAATTAGTCCAGAGGGCTAATGGACCACAGGAACCACAGCCTCCAGTAGCTGAGGCCAGAAGAACTGAATGGTGTCTAGCTATCACTACTGACCACTCTGACCAGGATCACAGTAGAAGGTCCCAGTTAGAGTGGGGGAAAAAACAAAAGTAGAACAAAACTCAAATTCATTAAAAAGACCAGATTTACTTGTCCAAGAGAGACTGGAGGAACCCCCAAGTCTATGGCACATAGACACCCTTCTAAATTGGAACTGAAGCCATTCCTGGAGATCACCTTTCAGCCAAATAACAGGCAGGCCTATAAAATAAACAGTGATGCCCGTGAGGAAAGCGCTGCTTAGAAATCATCAGTATGAAACCAAAAGGGCAACATCTGCCCAAAGGCAAAGACAAGAAGGCAGGAATGGACAGGAAAACCAGATGAATGGAAACAGGGAACCCAGGGTGATAACAGACAGAGTGCTGACACATGGCAGAAATTGCAACCAACGTCACAGAAAAATTGGTATATAAATTATTGATTGAGAAACTAATTTACTCTATAAATCTTCACCTAAAGCACAATAAAATGTTCAAAAAAGAAATATATATGATCTAGGTGCACTACTATAAACAGTACTGAAGATCACGCCAAAAAAAAAAAAAAAAAAAAACACTTGTATAATTGTAAAGACATGTCCGTAGAAAGAATGACTCAACATTATCAAGATGTCAGTTTTCTCCAAAATTTATATGTAAATCCATCATAATCCAAATAAAAAATCAAGAAACTGGATTTTGTTTTATTTTTACCTAAACAGATTCTAATATTCATTTGGAAAACTAAACAAGCAAGTATATCCAGGTAAATGCTAAGGAAGAAAAGCAAGGAGGTGGGGACCGCAATTTACTTTTAAAAGCACCAAAAATAAGATAAACGAAAGGACAGATAGATGGATCAATATGTGATAAAGCAAAAATAAAAAAATGGTAAGGGTAAAATCTACATACGGGTATAGTAGGGTTTACTATAAAATTCTTTCAAATTTTCTATGCTTGAAATGTTTCATAATTAAAAAATGTTTTAAGGCTAGAAGAAAACATGGGAGAATTCTTTGTAACCTTGGATTAGATTAGAGAAGGTCTTTATAACTTGAGATGGCTCAGAATCCAAGTATGTTTATCCCAGAATTATTTATAATAAAGAAAAATGGAAACATCCCTCAAACCTATGAAATGAAGGGTGAAGAGGTAAAGTATGCTACATGTTACAAATACAAAATAGCACCCATTAAAAAAAATTGATCTTTAACTATACTGGTACAAAAAAATGCCACAAAATATTATTGACTGAAAAACATTATGTAGTTATAAATGCATCTGTGTATAAAATGTACACACATATGTGCATATATGCCTAAAGAGATGATAGGAAGGGTATTCACCAAAATGTTAACAGTGGCTATCTTTGGCTGATGACTTTGTTATTCTTTATTCTTTGTACTTTCCCACATCATCTGGCATTTTTCCCACAAGCCTGAATTCTTTTATAAAAATAATAAAGCCATTTTCAGCTCATACTGAAATACTAAAAGAAGTTGGTATCTACTCCCAGATGATATTCTTGGTATCATCTATCCAGCTATAAAGATTCATTAATACTGTGTATGACCAAGTATAAGGAGCCTTGGTGGTGCAATAGTTAACCACTCAGCTGCTAACTGAAAGGTCAGCAGTTGGAACCCACCTAGCCACTCCTGGGGAGAAAAGACCTGGCAATGCTCCATATAGACTGCAGCCTAGGAAATCCTATGGGGCAAGTTCTACTCTGTCACATGGGGTCCACCGTGAGCCAGAATGGACTGGACTGGCACACAATAACAGCATGCCCAAATATAGAGCAAGAATTTGAATTTTTTTCCCCAAAATTAGCCCTTGGGAAAGAGGGGCTCACCTCATATTTGGGTTTGCTTCAAGTCTCTAATTTCCACTGGACTAGAACTCAGGCTTCACATAAAAGGGGAGGAAGAGAAAGGAAACCTCAATGGTGGAAACCTAACCATAATCAAGGCCTGCCTGGGGATAATATTTCCAGTGACAGCATTATTCACAGATTCCAAACGTGCAGTAATACAAAACGACTTAGATACAGGAAGAGAGGATGTGCTGTGGTACACTGTCAGATGACCCCTCAAATTGCTTTCATGAAGACAAGGCTACTAGTGGTAAAAATGCCCATAAAAAGATTAAAGAAGATTGTTTTATGGAACATAAGAGTGGAAAAAAGTAATATCCTAAATTGATGTATTTCACACAACTCTAGATTTTCAAATACCTGTAAGAAAATTCGTAAAATAAATGCTAAAAGTACACGTGTGATTTTTTTCCAGTTCGCTCCAAGTTTATGTATTGGAATAGGGCATGAAAAAGGGGGGGGGGGGTTGAGGAATCTTCTCAAAGGGGGAAAAGGGGAACTGCGTTACATTGGGGGTCATTTTATTATTCAACCGTTCTAGAAGTGTGTGGGGTGCACGCAGCAGCCTGGGGTCTCTACTTACCCCGCACTCTTGCCCTCCCCACTTTCCCGGCTCTGTGCAGCCTGAATTCGGGACCGATGAAAATAAAGCAAAAAGGCTGGAGGCTGGCAAGGGGCTGAAGAACAAAGCACACACTCGTCTCCTGTCCTTCTCCCTGGGGAGCTCACAATTAGTAAGGCGGTGGAAAAAGTGACAGAATGGAAAAAGCAAAAACTCAGGCTCGCGCGCTGCTTGCTCGCTCACTTAGAGGCGCGGCTTCTCCAAGGCCAAGTGGTGGGTGAAAATCCCTGCAGAAGAAGGGTTTCCCCAGGAGTTGGGCGGGGGCTGGTTCTCAAGGAAGCGTACAGACATTTCTGAAAGTTAGGGGAAAGGGGTTAGGTAGAGAGCTGAGCTCGGCCGGCCCAGCCCACCTCAGCCTCCTCTCCCTCCTCCACTCCCCTCCCTCACCCCCCAGCCCCCAGCAGCCCAGAGGATGGGAGGTAGAGCCCCCTGGAAGAGACCAGCGGTGCTGGACCCTGCCGCCTCCTGTCCCCAGCTTGCGCCGCCTCCTCCCAGGCAGCCTGAGGGGCCTGACAGGACCTGACAGGATGAGCTGGCTCGTAGGGCCTTGGAGCTTGTCAAGGGGTGCGGGCCTGGGGGCGGGGTATACGCGCGCTGATCTGTGAACAGAGGCTTGGGCGGTGCTGACGAGAAACGCTGAGCATCCTTGATCCAAGATCAGAGAGTCCTCTCAGAACCCCTTTCTCTTCCTCTCTCTGGAATGCAGAGACTCAGGAGTGTGCTTGTGCTGGGGAATGACCAAAAATCCGTTGACATAGAGTTGATTCCGACTCATAGCGACCCTACAGGACAGAGCAGTATGCCCCATAGGGTTTCCAAAGCTGTAATCTTTACAAGAGCAGATATTGCCACATCTTCCCCCCTGGAGCAGATGGTGGGTACAAACCACCGACCTTTTGGTTAGCAGCCAACTGCTTAACCACTGCGCCACCAGGGTTCCTTGGGGAATACAAAGGGACTTTATACGGGGGATAGAGGCAAAAAGGGCCTCTCTGCACCACCAGCCCTAGGGTGTGGCCCGGAAGGGAGAGAAATATTGGAGATGTCATCTGCCCTGCATCTCCAGAAAATTCAAAATGTAACCTCAGAGGGATTTGGCCAAGAGGTTACTCCCTACTAAGAAATGAACTACATGGTGTATTGGAAACGGAATGCGTTTTGATGGTTTTAACAGCCATTTTGACAAGGCTGTCTAGTTAAGCACTCTGCTACTAACCAAAACAAGCCAAGTCAGTGGTGCCTCAGAATAAAGGCCTGAGGATCCGCTTCCAAAAGGTCACAGCTATGAAAATTCCTTGGAGCACAGGTCTACCCTGACACACATGGGTCACCACGAGTCAGAATTAACTCAAAGGCTACTGATTTGTCATTTTGGGGGTTCATTTGTTTGTTTTTAATTTTTATTGTGCTTTAAGTGAAAGTTTACAAATCAAGTCAGTCTCTCATACAAAAATTTGCATATACCTTGCTATATACTCCTAGTTGCTTCCCCCCTAATGAGACAGCACAGTCCTTCCCTCCACTCTCTCTTTTTGTGTCCATTCAGCCAGCTTCTGACCCCCTCTGCCCTCTCATCTCCCCTCCAGACAGGAGATGCCAACATAGTCTCATGTGTCTACTTGATCCCAGAAGCTCACTCCTCACCAGTATCATTGTCTATCCCATAGTCCAGTCCAATCCCTGTCTGAAGAGTTGGCTTTGGGAATGGTTCCTGTCTTGGGCTAACAGAAGGTCTGGGGACCATGACCTCTGGGGTCCTTCTAGTCTCAGTCAGACCATTAAGTCTGGTCTTTTTACAAGAATTTAGGGTCTGCATCCCACTGCTCTTCTGCTACCTCAGGAGTGGTTTGTTTGTTTTTGATGGCCAATTGTTTATAATTATTTTTTTAATGTGTTGTTATTGAGTAATATGCACAATTTAATCACCTAGCCTCATCTCTGTCCCTCACCCATTTCTGACCCTCACCAGGCTATGCTCTCTGCAAGTGTGAGGGAAAGAGAGTGTGGAATGACAGGTAGGCTGAAGCTCAGGGATGCTGACAGGAACTGGGGAACAAGCATCAGGGGCAGGCGGAGAACCCAGTGAGGCTCAGGCTTGGGGTGGGGGTCTGCACACATTTTTAGGAAACACGAAGTGTTCAGAGAGCCAACTCACAGTAGTATTTACTCAGAACACTTCTAAATCTGAGCAGGTCTAGTGGGGAATGGCTGTCACCTCAGCATGAGGAGGAATTTGCCAACAATGAAGAGCTGGGGAGGGGTGACAATGGAGAGACTGAGGGGAAACTACTTGCCCGTGTGGGTCTAAGGAGGTCCAGAGAACAACCACAGACTGAAGGCAGCCTAAAACACCCTTTCCAGTTCTTGCTCTCCAGCCAACACACTTTGCCTATCCTCAGGAGAGCAAGGATGGTTAAAAATGCTGCTGACTCCCTCGGAGCACATGGACCTGGCCAGAAAGCTCAAAACCATCGACATTCTGGCCCTCAAGTGGCTTCAAGCACCACCTGGAGCAAAACCTGACTCTAGGCTCATCTGAACCTTTTATTGTTCCAGTTGCCACCAAGCTTTTACAATGAGTGGCTCTGGACAGAAAAACCCTTTCTATGGCACAGGTGCCATGACAAAAAAAATCTGTCGAGAAGCATCCAGCAAAGCTAGTGCAAAGCAGGAGTGAGTACTCATTTCAACCAATTTCGTTTAGAAAGCTAGACAGTGATGACTGTTTAGCCCTACTTATAAGGAAGTCATGCTAAAAATGCACCTTTAGTACCAGTTAAGGCACGCACCCCTTAACTGAAATAATACCCAATGCCTATTGAGCATTGACTCTGTGCCCAGCACCATGCTGAGAGCTTTACATCAAACCACCCACCAAAAAAACCCCACACAGATGATAAGTAATGTATCCAAGACTTTGTTGTTGTTGTTAATTGCTCTAAAGTCGATTACAACTCATGACAACCCCATATGTGCAGAACAGAACTGCTCCATAGGGTTTTCAAGGCTGTGACCTTTCAGAAGCAGATTGCCAGGCCTATCTTCTGAGGTGCTCCTAGGTGGGTTTGAACCACCAACTTCTCAGGTAGTAGTTGAGCACTTAATCTTTTATGCCACCCAAGGAAACTTGTCCAAGGCTATGCAGTTATTAATGGGCAGAACCAAGATTCCAACAACATCTGTATGCCTCAAGATCCTGGCCTTTTAATCACCAAACAACATTAACTCTGAGCTATGTGACCTTAGCAAGTCCTGTCACTACTCTGAAGCTCAGTTCCTTCATTTGTAAAACGGATAATAATAACGTCTGTCTTGGCTGCCTCAAGGAGTCCCCAGGCGGTACAAAGAGCTAACTCACTTGCTGCTAACTGAAACGCTGGTTTTTTTAGTCCACCCAGAGGTGCCTCAGAAGAAAGCTGTGTTGATCTACTTCAAAAAAATCAGCCAATAAAGTCCCTACAGAGCACAGTTCTACTCTGACATATATGGGGTCACCGTGAGTCAGAATTGACTCCGCAGCAACTGGTTTGTTTTTTTTGTTTGTTTTGTTGTTTTTTTTGTTTTGTTTTTTTGGTGTTGGCTGCCTCAAAAGCTTGTTGTAAGATTCACAAAAGATTTTAATTGTTAAAGTAATGTGAAAATAATACAAATGCAAGGTTTCATTTTGATTAAAAAAATTAACTTGACAAGCTAAAACCAATAACTTATTAAAGATGTATATATGCATATATATACATATACATATACATATACATATACATATACATATACATATACATATACATATACATATACATATACATATACATATACATATACATATACATATACATATACATATACATATACATATACATATACATATACATATACATATACATATACATATATCTCCACAGGAGAAAGATGTGGCAGCCTGTGTCTGTAAAGATTACAGCCTTGGAAGCTCTATGGGGCAGTTCTACTCTGTCCTATAGGATCACTATGAGTTGGAATCAACTCCAAGGCCCACAACAACAACAAATATATATATATTATATATATATTTCTCTTAGGTCAGGGGAGATAAAGTGGAGGTGATATCTAAGAAGAGCAAGTTTGAACAGAAGCCACATCAGTTTCCTGGGGTATTCGCTTATTAGCTCCAATCGATACCAACTGTAGCCCAATATGAGCATTTATTTTCCTGAGTTCAGCCAGTTCCATGAAAATGAAATCAGTGTCTACTGGTACATATTGTTCCAAAGCCCTTGAACTTCCATGATCTCACTTGATCTCAGTTCTGCCCCAGTCTATCCAGGAGCAAGTCACTGAGCCTTTCAACTGGATGCTGTGAACGCCACAAGGGATGGCTTCCAAACATTAGGGTGAATAAGATTCACCTGGGGAGGAGGGTGGAAAATGCAGATTTCTGGACCTCAGTGATTCAGTAGGTAGAAGAGGGCTTGAGAAAATGAATTTTAACAAGAATCCCAAGCAGCCATCTAAGATGCATCAATTGGTCTCAACCCACCTGGACCAAAGGAGAATGAAGAACTCCAAGGACACAAGGTAAATATGAGGCCAAGAGACAGAAAGGGCCACATAAACCAGAGACTACATCAGCCTGAGACCAGAAGAACTAGATGGTGCCCAGCTACAACCAATGACTGCCCTGACAGGGAACACAACAGAGAACCCCTGAGGGTGCAGGAGAGCAGTGGGATGTACACCCCAAATTCTTGTAAAAAGACCAGACTTAATGGTCTGACTGAGACTAGGAGGACCCCAGTGGTCATGGACCCCAGACCTCCTGTTAGCCCAGGACAGGACCCATTCTCAAAGCCAACTCTTTAGACAGGGATTGGACTGGACTATGGGATAGAAAAAGATGCTGGTGAGGAGTGAGCTTCTGGGATCAAGTAGACGCATGAGACTATGTGGGCATCTCCTATCTGGAGGGGAGATGAGAGGGCAGAGGGAGTCAGAAGCTGGCCAAATGGACATGAAAAGAGAGAGTGGAGGGAGGGAGTATGCTGTCTTATTAGGGGGAGAGTGATTAGGAGTATATAGCAAGGTTGTATGAGAAACTGACTTGATTTGTCAACTTTCACTTAAAGCACAGTAAAAATTAAAAACAAAAAACAAGAATCCCAAATCATTCTGAGACAGGGGTTTCTAAGCACACTTTGAGAAACACTGTTATGGTATAAACCATGCATTTCATTAACTAAAGTCTATCTTGCACTGTTCACCATTGTTTAACTTAGATTTCTCATCTCTCCCAGTTTCCAGATTGAATCCCAACTTTGCTACTTACTAGTTCTGTGATCTCCGGCAAGTCACTTGACCTTTGTGAGCCTGTTTCCTCAGGTGTAAAACAAGGAAAATAAACTCTGCAATGTGATAACATCACTAGTGCTCACAATATTTATGGTTCTCCTCCTCTTCCTGGATTCATAAAACAAACAAAAAAAAAAAACCAAACCATCGCCATAGAGTCGATTCCAACTCATAGCAACCGTATAGGACAGAGTAGAACTGCCCCTTAGTGTTTCCAAGGAGTGGCTGCTGGATTTGAGCTGCTGACCTTTTGGTTAGCAGCCAAGCTCTTAACTACTGCATTACCAGGGCTCCTCTGGATACATGGAAGACTGCATTTCCATTTCAGCCTTGCACACAGATGAAACCATATACCAGGAGGACCAGTCAGCATCCAAACAGAATCAGGTTTCAAAATCCTCTGCTAAGAAGCTGACTGCATGGTAGCCAATAATAGTTCACCCCTAGAGGAAAAAAAAAAATTTTTTTTTTTTTAGAGGACAGATAGGAGCCTTGGTGGTGCAGTGGTTAAGTGCTTAGCTGCTAATGGAAAGGTTGGCAGTTCAAATCCACCAGCCGCCACACAGGAGGAAGATGTGGCAGTCTGCTTCCATAAAGATTACAGCCTTGGAAACCCTATGGGGCAATTCTACTCTGTCCTATGGGGTCACTGTCTGTAGGAATTGACTCAAAGGCAATGGGTTTTTAAAGGGCAAATTAAAACTAACACACACATACACTGTCTATGTTGAACAGTCTGGGTAATTAATAATAGGAAAACACCAGGGATAACATAAATTTGTGTGATCTGTGTCCTTACCTTCAGAGTAGGTGATCTAGGGCCCGACCCTCCAACACCACCTAGACTGTTTTCTGTTTTCTAGCTGGCTCCCCTTCTGCCTTCAGTCTCCTTCTGACCCCACTCTCTTTATCTTCCCTACTTCCCTTGTTCCACTTATTTTTCCCCCCACCGAGGAATCATCATGGTGTTGTAAAAAAGACCCAGACTAGAATCAAAAGATCTGTATTCCAGCTCTGCCAGTCTACTGCATGAGAGACTCCAAGGAAAATCACCTATGTCTCTGATCCATTCATTTATCTGTAAAAGTAAACAATATTTACTAAATGCCTGCCATGTCCCAAGGCCTGTACTAAGTGCCTCGCATAAGCTGCCTTATTTAGGTGAAGTCAGTACCATTTCCAGGTAAGAAATTGGACTCAGAGAAATTAAGCGCATGGATCTGGGAAGAGTCAGAGCCAAGGATGGAGACCCTAGAGCCTTTTTCCCCAGCACCTTGCTACCTGGAAGAATTAGTAATGGGCCACCTGAAAGTCTAACTAACTGCAAGTGATAAAACCTGTCATCAATAATAAATACAACGTAGAGTTAAATTCTCTTTCTTTAGTAAATAGAACAATACAAAAGAAAACCCAGGGCCGTCGAGTCGATTCCGACTCATGGCGACCCTATAGAACAATAAGGTCCATCTACTTCAGGAAACTGACCTGAAGATCAAATGATAACGAGACTCTATAGAGACTTTCTAAGCTGTAAAGTTCAGTACAGATATAAGGCATTCCCTCCCTAAATCTTCCACCCAACAGGGCTATGGAGGTTACTCAGCTCCGCCCTAAATTGACACTGACTTTGGAAGCAATGACTCTAGTAACTGCCAAGAAAAAGGGTCAAAAAAAAAGTGGTTTGGAGACTTTCCAGCCTGGATAGGACACTTGATAGGACTTGCCTCCATAGGGGGAGAAAATATGTCAGGGAGGGCAGTTCCTGGAGGTAATGCCACAACCACAGGGACCCATCACTTGCCCATCACACACACATCTGTTCTCATCAGTATTACCTGTCACTATCCCAAGCTCTCAGAAGGCTGCCCGTGTCTGTTTAAATTAACTCGGAACAGGGACACACATTAGGAAATGCTACGAATATTGAAGATTAAGACACTAGTGACATCACCACTTCAGCCGTCCACCCACTGATCTTAAAAAGGAGTAGTGTTTAGTTTTATTTTTGCAGTCATCAGTTCTTTTCATTCAGCTGAAAGTTACAAAAAAAAAAATCTTAATCCCAAATCAAAAGCATCACTGGCAAAAAAAAAAAAATCATAATTATCCTGACATTTTTAGAAACTGAAAAAAAGGGTGGCTGCTAAGGGGCTGGGCGGGTGAAGGAGGGAGATCCGGTGAATGAGGGCTGCCTTGAATCCAGAATCTTCCTCCTCCACAGCATCTGTCAAAATCCCAAATCAAAAATTCAGTAACACGCTAGACCTGAGAATAGTGCCCTTCTAGGTGTTTTCTATTCATTGTGGTTTTCAAAGTATGCTCCCCTGACCAATAACATCAGCTGCATCTGGGAACTAGAAACGCAATTTCCCATGCTCTACACCAGACTTCTTGCTGTTGTGCACCTTTGAGTCAATTACAACTCATAGCAACCCTATAGGACAGAGTAGAACTGCCCCATAGAGCTTCTTAGGCTGTAATCTTTATGGGAGTGGATCGCCAAGCCTTTTCTCCTGCAGAGCTGTAGGTAGGTTCAAACCACCGACCAGGCTTACTAATCAGAAACCCTAGAAGTGGGGCCCAGGAATCTGTGTTTTAGCAAGCCTCCAGGTGATTCTGCTGCATCTCCAGATGATTCTAACACACACTAAAGATTGAGAACCACTGATCGCAATGTCTTAGAGGACCCACCTAGAAGCAAATGGCGGTAACTTGATCAGTAGTCACAGAGGATTCTGATGGAAAACCAAGAAGTAGACAATGAAAATCAGTCGGACAGTACTCTAAGACAGTCATTCCAAAAATCATGGTTGCACTTTAAAACTAGCCCTTTGTAGGACTTACTTTTTCCAAATATTTTTAACAGCAGAACAAAAAAAAAGAAAGGAACAGTAACTGAAAATTGAAGGAGCCTCAATAACTTTAATATACATGTAATAGACCAAAACTCACTTTAACCTACAATGTCGAAGTCACTCCCCATCCAGGAAAATTTAGAGCAAAAGCCAGGAGCCTCAGGTAATCAACTGCAGATGATTAATCAGGTAGTTGTGGCAGGCTTATTGTTTGTTTTATTTGTTTATTCTAGGGTGACTGTCATTGAAAATGAATTAAGCTGTTCTTTATCCTTTCCACCAGTGAGTGGGAGCCAAAGCTCTGAAAATAAACAAGCACACAAAACACCCAGGCTTAATGTATGCAGGTATCCACTCAGGCTTTGACACAGTATCTCTCTGAATCTTCACAACAACATGATGTAAGAGGAGAAGGGGACCATCTGCATCCTTTATAAAACCAGTTTTGGAGGCTCACTGCATTTCAATCTAGATGAGGAGAGGCAGCTGGCCTAACTGCCCTAACTCTGGACAGTGAGTTCTAATTTCCCTTAAAGTTCTCTGGTTTCAGTTACCACCACAGTGATACCCAAGGTGACTGTTTCCCTCTTACTACTCTGACACTCACTTCCCAAGACCAAAGTGCTTTCCCTTGGTTCCCCTCGCCATAGCTGGGACAAGATAAAACTTCCAAAGGATTCCACGAAATGATAAACATAGGACTAACAAATGGGAAATAAACACAGCATTGAAGACAACCCTCATAGAGAAATGGATAAGAACAAAGTTCTAGAGCCAGACCACCTAGGTTTAAATTCTGGGTCTGCCATGTACTAGCTGTGTAAACTATTCCTTAACCTCTCTGTGCCTTAATGCCCTCATCTGCAAAATGATAACTTTAAAAAGTACCCATCCTTCCATGTCCTAAAATACCATCTGGCACATAAAAAATATATATATATTCAGTCTGATTTATAAAGTTTAAGTTTTAGATTGCAGCATAGCTAATTGGCTCCCGGGATTCACAAGCTCTGTGCTCTTCTACCCATTATCTAGAGAAATCCAGCTCAGTCCACCCAGCTTCACTGCTAGGGGCAACTCAACTTATTTTTACCTATGGTAAAACCGAGCCTCATCTGTAATCCCACCTACCAAAACCTACCACACTTTAAAGATTTAAGTTCAAATACTACCCTTTTTTAAAAAGCAAAGCATAGAAATCTAGTAACTTCGTATAACTTTCCTAAGGGGCATAAAACTCAGAACATCATTTTTTAAATTATGAAATGAAATGGAAGGAATAAAAAAAAATAATTCTTGTTCAATCTAAAGGTTAAAAGTATTTCCAAGGTATACATATACCCACTGCTTCCAGAACAGAAATTAACTCAAAGCAGATTCCTAGAAATTGGTTTTTAGGCATTATAAATGTGTGAATTAATTGCAGTATCTGAATCTTCTGCCCACACCACCAAAAGCGTAAGAACAAAAAACATGGCAATATCATTCTATGGATATATGATACATGTATTTATAATTCAACTGATATCCCACACAAAAAAAAATTAAAGAGTTTTACAAAGGAAGCCCATATTTTATCCTGTAAAACTATGGGAGAGCATGATAAATTTATATAAAAGCTAAATATGCCTCCTGCACATTGGAAAATAACAAGCCTCCAGATATTTTAATAATACTTTACAGTAGTACGGTACTAATAGTTTACAAACCATTTTCACCTCCGACATGACGTTTGAGCTTCATGGCATAGGAGATGGTACAATTATATTTGTGCTCACTTAAAAGAGTAGATAGTACAAGCTTAGAAAATATAAGTATCCTGCCCAAGTATGCAGAGCTTAATGGAACTCAAGCATCCTGACTCCAAATCTGATTCTTTTCCCATTAATACCACAAAAATATGTCCTTTGTTCTTCAATGGTTACGAGAGCAGGGAGGGAGGGAGGGAGAGGGGTTTTCACCAATTAGATAGTAGATAAGAACTATTTTAGGTGAAGGTGAAGGACAAATATTGTATGAGACCACTATTATAAGAACTCAAAAATAGTTTAAACAGAGAAGAAATATTTTTTGATGGTTACAAGAGTGGGGAGGGAGGGAGGAAGAGGGGTATTCACTAATTAGATAGTAGACAAGAGCTATTTTAGGTGAAGGGAAAGACAACACGCAATACTGGAGAGGTCAGCACAACCGGACTAAACCAAAAGCAAAGAAGTTTCCTGAATAAACAGAATGCTTCGAAGGCCAGCGTAGCTGGGGTGGGGGTTTGGGGACCATGGTTTCAGGGAATATCTAGGTCAGTTGGAATAATAAAATCTATTAAGAAAACATTCTGCATCCCACTTTGGAGAGTGGAGTCTAGAGTCTTAAGTGCTAGCAAGCAGCCAACTAAGATGCATCAATTGGTCTCAATCCACCTGGACCAAAGGAGAATGAAGAACTCCAAGGACACTAGGTAATTATGAGCCCAAGAGACAAAAAGGGCCACATAAACCAGAGTCTACATCAGCCTGAGAGAAGAACTAGATGGTGCCTGGCTACAACCGATGACTGCCCTGACAGGAAATACAACAGAGAACCCCTAAGGGAGCAGGAGAGCAGTGGGATGCAGACCCTAAATTCTTGTAAAAAGACCAGACTTAATGGTCTGACTGAGACTAGAAGGACCCCAGAGATCATGGTCCCCAGACCTTTTGTTAGCCCAAGACAGGAACCATTCCCAAAGCCAACTCTTCAGACAGGAATTGGACTGGACTATGGGATAGAAAATGATGCTGGTGAAGAGTGAGCTTCTGGGATCAAGTAGACACATGAGACTATGTGGATAGCTCCTGTCTGGAGAAGAGATGAGAGGGCGGAGGGGGTTAGAAGCTGGCCGAATGGACACGAAAAGAGAGAGTGGAGGGAAGGAGTGTGCTGTCTCGTTAGAGGGAGAGCAATCAGGAGCATATAGCAAGGTGTATATAAGTTTTTGTATGAGAGACTGACTCAGTTTGTAAACCTTTGCTTAAAGCACAATAAAAATTAAAAAAAGAAACTCATAAAAAAGTGTCCTATGGATAGAAGGAATTAGCATATTTTACAATGATAAATTCCTCTTGCAAGAAAAATGTGTATTTATCTTCTTTAAAAAAAAAAGCCTGTTTGAACAAAATAAGAGCAAATAAAAGCTAATGGATCAACTCAAAACATTTTTTAAAAGACAGATTTCAAGGGACCAACAATACATGTATTCTTATCCCTCAGTGAGTCAGTGTAAGCCAATCCCCCTCTTCACTAACCTCATTCCTCTCTCTTTAGGGGATTCTACTGCATCCTTCTAGAAAACTCAACACACTATCACAGTGAACACTACGACCTTGACTGGGACAGGAGAGATTCATATATGAGACCAGAAGGCCAGCTGATGCTTTTAGTAGCCTCTCTAGTGTGAGAGATTTTTTTTTAATTACATGTACCAAGTCAGGAGTTTTCCTCCCACTTACACAAAACGGGACCTGTCCTCATGAAAAACAGCCTTTATATGTCTCAAACTAAAACATTAAAAGTGAGAAACTTTCACTATTCCCTCAGCTATAGGTTCTAAAGATCTGGTCAGATATAATACTGGATATTTGCATAGCCTTTTACAGTTTGCAAAGTACTTCTTCATGCAATGTGCCTGATAAGATTTTCCATCTACCTAGTGAAGTAAGTAGTATTATCATCCCTAAGTAATAGATGAAAAAATTGAGGCTCACGGAGACTATCTCGCCCAAGATCACGGGAAAGTAACAGGTAAAGACTAAATTCACGTCTACCACCACATCCTGTGTGCTCTTATCATTTCTCCCAGACTTCTTACCCTAAAAAAAGTCTTCTTCCAACTGTCCACCCCAAGTCCCTTCCAAAGAAACTGGTCCAAAGGCTGTTTCCCGTCTTCACACGTGGAACCAACTCTTGGACAAATAGGACTCTCCCACCCTTTCCCCAATTCCCCTGGAAGGAAAAGTGAAGGAGTGTTTCCTTCATCCCTGTTTTCCAAGACAACAAACAAGGAAGATTTTCCCCACGGTGCTGACGCCGGCACAAAGCTAGGAGAAAGAAATCCTTAGGATGCAAACTGCCTTGCCAGTTACTGTTTAAATGCGGTCCTTCTGAAATAAGCCCCTGTTGAACTAGAAACAAGTCTTAATTTGTTAAAAAGAAAGAGAAAGAAAAAAGTTATGGGCAAGACGAGAAAAAAGCAAAATCGTTTTGGAAGGCAGAGCTTTTTCTTCTCTTGGAGAAGGTAATAAGCCTGACAAAGGTCGCCTGGCAGCAGTTCACCGGGACCCTTAGGAGAGATAAGGAGACTCACCCGCTGCGCTGCGGCTTCCGGGTAGGCAGGGCTGGAACATACTCTCCGAGCGCTTCAGCACCGTGGACAGCTCCGGACTCGCCAACTTCGCTGGCCCTTCCGTGCTCGGCACCGCCGTCTGCACCTCCCAGGCTGCGGACGGAGCGGGCGTCTCTCCGCGCGCGGGCTCCGGCCTCCGGGTCTCGGGGAGCTCGAAGGAGTCTCGGGGAGCAGCAGGGGCAGCCAGAGGCGCCTCTGGCTGTGGTGGCAATGAGCCCAGTTGCACCACAGCGGTGCGGGACCGCGCCAGCGCCGAGGAAACGGAGCCCATCTCTGCTGGCCGGGCCGGGCCGGGGCCCAAGTGAGCGGCTGTGGCTCCCGGTGGGGCCCACACCCGTAGCCTGCCAAAAGCTCTCTGGCTTCTCGCCCCGGGGCGCCCCCAGACGTCTGCTCCGATCCGGCCGGCTGCAGCCCCTCCTCAGCAGCGGAGGAGGCTACAAGGAGGGCTTCGTGCACTCTAGGCGGACTGAGGGTAACCGCGGCAGCGTCCGCGCCTATCTGACAGTCCAGAGTGAATGAGGACACTTGATGGGGGGTCGATATGCTGAGGTCGTCTGGATGCTTTACTGGGGCGGAGCAGCGGGAGAGGAGGGGACGTGGCATTAAGTGAGGGATACTTTTTCTCTACTTTAAGCACTTGGTTCACTTGGGGCCAAAGACCTGACGAGTCCTTTCTGCTCCTCCCAGCACATCTGGACCGCCCCTGTCCCCGGAGAGGGTGGAAGGCTTAGCAGGGGCGGAGGAGGAGCCGAGATTTATTTTCTTCTCAGTTACTCTTCTCTGAGCCAGTGTCTTCTGGGCTGTACTTCTCTGCAGGACCCCTGCCCACAGCTGCCCCTGGAGCTGGCTTGGTAATCCCCCTGCCCAGCGTGCTTCCTCCTGTGCCCCTACCCTCGGCGAGCTGTTTTTGTGGGTACCCAGTCTACCCACCCTTCCTGTGGGGGATTGAGGTCCGAGACAGGTAGAAGCGCAGGGGAAGGCAGATAAGCTAGTAGTTCTCTGCAGGACAGCGAACAGGGAGGTGCCAGAGGCCCTATTAATAGGTCTGCCCGCTAAGGTCCCAGCACTGCTGGCGGTGTTGAGGCCACTGGCTTCATTTCTCTTTGAGTGCTGTGAAAAGACGTTGATGCCTAATGGGGGAGCTGAAGCAAGAAGAGCGGCCTAGGGATTGTGTTTTAGCTGAAAGCCTGTTGCCAGGAGAGGTTTTAGGTCTTGCCCAAGGTCACACATCCAGTTAGTGGCAGAACTGGGTCTTGAACCTGGGACTCCTCTTTCTGGATCCAGTCTTCTATCTACATTGTTTCCCATTCCAAAGGTTTGCAGTCATTGAGTCATGAATCAAGACAGTTGTGCATTACAGAGGATATCTGAGATTGGTGTGTATGTGAAGAGGGTGACTTATCAGGGATTCCTCAGCTAGCCTGGGGCCCAAACTCACCCACTCTCTGCCCAGCACTCTTATTACAAAATGATATGACTCTTGACAATGTCATCTGTAAAATGCCATACAAATAAATAAATGCAAAGTAATATTATCATGGAGGTGGCTTCTAGAACCAATCAGACCAACAAATCCCAAAATGGGACAGGAAGAAAAGACAGGATTTTAGAAGCCTCAACTGGTGTTTAGAGAAGAGACAAGTCATAGGATTAAATGAGATGGGGCAGCTTCTGGTCCAACATGGCCCTCTCTCCTTGGCATTTCCTGTGAGGTGGGCAGAAGATGAAATCTTGAACCTTGGGCCAACATTACATGGAGGACCCTCTACCATGTGGGAGCACACACCATGATCTCCCACACCAAATAAGGGCCACAGCGAGTGTCCTCTCACCTCTGCCAACTTCAGGGACCTACCTTCTCAGAGCTGGCAAAAGGAATGCAACAAGATCCTCCTTCCCATGTGTTTGTGTGGCTATTAGTTTCTTAATACTTTTTTTTTAAATAACTTTTTATTTTTCCCCTGCTCACCTGATAGACTAAGAGGCCCTGGTGTAAATCCTTACTCTGGGCAAAGGCCCTATTAGAATGGGAGCTCCCTGGGCAGATATTTCCTATTCCTGTACCTGGCTTGATTTCCCTGCAAACCAGAATGGGCATCATTATCAATAATGCAAAGGTGAGCATGAAAAGAGGGAAGAGGTTCTTGATCTACCCTAAGTGGTATATTCCTCTTGGCTCTACCTGCTGTGAAAATACAGAAATACAATACTTCTCTATGGGATGGTAAAGAGCTGCTACCCTGAGCTCCCACAGTCCCCCTGCCAGCCCGGCTGACCCAGGCCCTCTCCCTGGATACATACACATACATACCCCATCCCATATTTGGTAACTAAGGGATTGGTGTCTGGCAGAGCAGGGGGCCTCCAGCCCAGTAGCCAGTACTTATTGGTTAGATCCCAGGCCATGCTCTTTTTGTCTATTTTGAATGTCCCCGCCTTATAGAATAAGAGTTCAGTGACTATCAGTGTCTTTTGCCTTTTCTTTCCTGTCCCTTCCTTTTATTATCTGGTAAGCGCTTACTGCATGCCCTGTACTTTGTAAATACTACATTTAACCTTCCTAATTGGTTTTTTGGCGGGGGGGAATTACCCTTCAGGATAAGTGTCCCCATTTTACAGATGAAGAAGCAAACTCTGGAGTTAAATGACTGCCCAAGGTCACCCCAATAGAAAGTTGCAGGGTCAGGTTTCAAATCCAGCTCTCCCTTGCTCCAAAAGGCAGTCCACATTTCCCTCTGCTCCCTTCCTGCGCAAGCTGCCCCCCAGGTCCCAGTTCTTCCATGACGAAGGATGCTCTGAAAGGGCTTTGCCACCCTGGGGATAAATGTCTTCTCCCATTTCCTATCCTCATGTTTAGGAAAATCCTGCTCCCCTGGCACTGGTACACACACGCGTGCACACACACACACACTCCCCTGAGAAGGAGATTTGGCCTCCTAAGAGTTTGGTTGCTGCTAATCAGACTCTCCCAGCTCTTGAACCAGTGTGAAGAGATGCACCTGGAAAAGTAAAACAATCTTTCCTGTCTCTTTTTCCACTTATGTTTTTAAAAACAGGGCTGCGTGTGGCCAGCTCCAGCTTGGTCAGAGGAAGCTGTCAGAGGACATGCCAGCTGTGGGTGATCTTATCTCATAGCCTTTGCCTTTGCCTTTCCTCTCCCAGGCTTCTGACCTCATCCTTCAAGGTCAGGAGAGCTCCTGCCAGAGTGCCATCAGCGGGTGCTCAGCAGTGTCTGCACTGAGGGGCACTGGAAAGATCTTCTGACCACCCACCAACATCCTGCTGGAACCTGGAATTCGCCAATCAGGATTCATTCCTTTGAATCCTGGAGGTTTTGCCATCTGTAAAAGTTTTCTTTTAGAATATAAGTATCTCTAAGAGAGAGAGCACCCTCAGCGTCAGTTAACTAATGCTTTTAATGGAGATTAATTTACCCCTCTTTAAATGAAAGGAAGGTGGGAGGGAGGGCGAGAATTCTTTGAGAATACTTGAACCTACCGAGTGCAAGACACAGTCCCAGGTATTTTACATACTTTATCTCACTTAATCCTTACAACAACCCGATGACATAAACATTATTATCCTCATTTTACAGATGAGGTTCAATACAGACAATTGCCTTGAAAAGGAACCTTAGAGATTCCAGAGTCCAGCCTCCCCCTTGGCCAGGTTGAGGAAACTGGAGTCCACCAGCTTATTAGTGGCATCAGGGCCAGGACTGGAGTCCTAATCTTCACCCTAGCCTCCATCTCACTGCAACATAACCACAGTTACCACTTGTCACCAGCTTCACAGTTCCGTCTTATTGACACAGAGCTTGATTCTAACTGCTCTGTGCTAAGGCAGGGTAAACAATCCCCAAGAAAGTTTGGAGGACTCCAGAGAAGTCCCCTAACCTGGGTGATCAAATTATTGCAAGTTATATCAGAAAACACAGGAGCAAAGAGACAGCCCAACTGGGGTCATTTAGAATTGATTAGGCACCGATACTTTTTATAGTCAACCATATATATAATATGTATATAATATATTGTTAATACAATATAATATATCATGCTGAGAGCCTGATCTGTACCACAAGCATTAAAAAGTAAATGGAAAACTCCATGTGATTCAGCCTTGAAAGGTCAGAGGGTAACCTGCTCCAGGGAAACATGACAGCCAGAAAATGGTTGGGATGTAGAGCCCTGGCATAATGACAACATTACTAAGCCTCTAGGTATGGTATGTGAATAAACATCATAACTATTGTTCTTAGAAACAATGACACACAGTGTATTTTTCTGCTAGTTGCTCCATTGTTTCATTTGTCTTTGTAGTATCCTTGTAAATTAGAAAGGTTAAAGGTATTATTCATCTTCATTCTTTATTCGAACAAAACAAAAGGTAAAACAAAAGCTATCATGGATTGCTCAAGCCTAAGTGGTAGTTAGGGACACAAGTCCAGCTCCCAGGTCTTCTGACTCCAACCAATGTTCTGTCTACCGCAAAAATCAAAAAATTATTTCAGTTGTATCTTTGGGCCATCTATTCCAACTTCCCATCCACTGTAGGGCATCCTCCCATAGGTCTCTGACAAAAAATAAATAAAACATTGAATGAATTATTTCTTTTAAAAGGATCACCACAAAGCTGGTTCCTATGAGGCAGAGGTTAAAGATGTCCCAAATGTCCAACTTTTCCAAACTGCTGTACCACTCCATCATCTCTAACATCAACTGCTCCTCCTCCCCTCAGTATATTTGCTCCTATCTTTTGGTTCCATAATTCACTATAACGTCTCGCAGAACTCACAAACTGTCAAGGAAATGGCTCACATGGTTGTGGAAACTGGCAATTCCCAAATCTATGGGTCAGTAGTCAGGCTGGAGACTTCTCCTGATTCACATGGTTGCATGGACTGACGAACCTAAATCAGCAGGTCATACAGCAGGCTGTTCCACAAGGCTGCAGAAGCTGGCGAATCAGGTCAGTAATAAGCTGCTGGCTCAAGTTCCAAAAACCAGAAGTCAGATGATGACACGCTGGATGCAGGATCCACAGCAAGAGAGATAACTTTGCCAAAGCATTTATATGCATTGGATGCAAACCATACCCTCAAGGAAAGTCCCCTTAGTTGAGCAAGGTAGTACAAGGGTGTGACTTGAATAAGGGTGGTAAGGGTGGTGATTGGGGTAAGGGTGGTGATTGAATCACACCTTCTAGTAAGGTGGTAACTCAAGATACTTCCCACCCTAATCCTGCCTTATTAACATAACAGACAACTCATTCCCACGTGGGACCATAACCACAGGCATAGAGGCTAGGATTTATAACACATAACAAAATGGAGGATAATTATATCAGGTCACAAAATGGAGGACAATTACAACAGACCACAAAATGGAGGGTGACTACATCATTACACAACTGCCAAATTACCTCAGTACATGAACTGCCAAACCACTGAAAATTAAGGCCCAGCCAAGTTGACAGATAACCTTAACCACCACAGGTTCTGTGTACATTATTTATATTAGCAGCAAGCCATCCAACCCCCTTTGTAGGCCACAAACATCTATCTTTATAGTCCCATCCAATCACTGTTTGGGAGTAACAAAAACTACGGCTAGAATAAGTAATTCACTGCACTGCAAACATATAGCCCCAAATTAATGCCTTAGTAATGGGGTTCATTATTTTTTATAATATATTCATTTTCTGATTTACTAAAGTGATCCACAGTCATGAGAGAAAATTTGGAAATTACAGAAAAGCATAAAGAAGAAAATGTAAAACACCCACAATGCCACCACATGGATATATCCCGTGTGTTCCACTTGCTGTTAAAAGAGAAATGAAATATAGATATGATTTTTTAAATGGTATTACAATGGATAATATCTAAGATATGATTTATATTACTTTCAAAATTGTTTCTTTTGATCATATATACCCATTCAATCCAGTCCAACATATCCATATTTTACAAAATTAGGATCATACTTTATATACTACTTTGGAGCCAAATTTTCTCCCTTAATGTTTTATCTTGAGAATATCTTTAAAACTGTTCATAAAACATGATTTGAAATGTCTAGACATATAGACACTTGCAATAAAAAATATCTACAATATATTCATTCATCATTTGATACACTGTAACTTATTTAACTTCTATCCAATGTTGATGATTTAGGTTGTTGCCATTTTTTTTTTCACTATTACAAATAACATGGAATGAACATTAATCTACTGGCCTATTCCTGTGATAGTTTATTCACTGCAGCTTTATAATAATTTTTAATAACATTTTCTAAAATCTTCTTATATGTCCTTACACAAAATTTCTTCTATATTTACTTTTATGAACTCCCCCTAAAAAATGAGGTTTTGTTTGAAATGCAGTCAATTTTACAGATTAATCTGAAAATCAATAAATTCACTCTCTTTTTATTGTGGTAAATACATAACAAGTGTGTTGTACGCTTATAAAGTAGTGATTCCAAATTATATATGTGTGAAACATGTAATGTATGACTTTAACATTTAAGCTAAGTTGTAAACAACCTAAAACTGACTGACAACTTCTCCGGCATAAACAACTTCTAATCTTATAAGCAACTACCTTGTTGTAGACATCTGCTTTGCTGTGACATGATGTGACATGTTGCTGTTAGGTGCCAACTACTCTATTTTGATTCATAGTGACTCCAAGTGACACAGTAGAACTGACTGATAGGGTTTTCTAGGATTCAGTCTTCATGGGAGCAGATTACCAGGTCTTTCTCCCGCAGAACAGCTGGGTGGGTTCAAACCACCAGCCTTTTGGTTAGCAGCAAACCACTTAATTGTTGCACCACCAGGGCTCTTTATGGTGTGACATAGCCCTTAGTCTATCTATCTTAGACCCAAATGTGCACCCCTGATTATGAACCTATAACGTGAGCTACCCTGGTGCAATGTGAGCAGGACACCACTGACAAGACTCTTATCACGTAAGACTAGAGGGACTAAACCACATTAAAAACCCCAGGCTTTTGCTCTTCCAACAAGAGCAAGGTAGAGGCAGAATAACTGTTGATCACATCTCTGACCTTCTCTGAAGACTGAGAACCTGCCAGAGGCAGCCAAGGATGAGCAGCTGGTCAAGGCTTCCTCCCAAGACCACTTGTTAAAGGTAAACACCTTAAGACTGAAGATTTAGACTTTAATTATTGGGCTAACTTTACCTTGCCCTGATTCTCCAGGTCTAAATGAATGTCTTGGGGTCTTAAGTGTGTGCTGTGCCATGACTACCTTACTATAAACTATTTGAGTTTATGCATGACAAACCTGAGCATTTATTTACTTATTTTAAAGTATCAAAAGACAACAACAAATTTACCATTTCAACCTTTTTTTACGTGTACAATTCAGTGATATTAATTACCCTCACCATATAAATTCATTCTTCTCATTGTTTTTGAGGCAATCCACTTCTCAGTCAGAGAAAACAAATGTTTTAAAAAGATGTTTTTATTAATGGTTCTAGACACTGATCATCAATGGCTCCTGATATAAAAAGAGAGACAAGACCACTAGATAAGACCTCCTGATGGACTTTCACAACCACCTATGAAGCTGTCTTGCCAAAACAATCAGACCTAAATCTGATCAAGCCCCTAGATCTAACTACCAATTTACAGGAAATACAGGGGACAGAGAAACAACTCTTCTGTTAAATGACACCATGGAGTTGCAATCAGCAAAGTCCAGACCATGGGAAATTTAAAGAGATAAGTAACTCATTTCTCAAAAAAACAAATTGCAAAGGGTGAGGATATCTTATACATTAAAAAGGATGAGGGAATCCTATACATTAAAAGTTTATTCATACATTGTAATGTATGAACTTTATTTGGATCCTGATCCAAGCAAACTATTACAAAATAATTTCACGAGACAACTGGGAAAAATATAAAAACTGATAGGATGTTTGATGATGTTAAAGAATTACTGTTAATTTTTTCAGGCAAAATAAATATTACGGTTAAATTTTTTTTAACAGTCCTTGTCTTTTAAGAATGACTGCTGAAATATTCACAGATGAAATTATATGTCCGGCAAATAACCCAGGTAAAAAATGGGCAAAGGATATGAACAGGCACTTTACTAAAGATGACATTCAGGTAGCTAACAGATACATGAGGAAATGCTCACGACCATTAGCCATTAGAGAAATGCAAATCAAAACTACAATGGATTCCATCTCACTCCAACAAGGTTGGCATTAATCAAAAAAACACAAAATACTAAATGTTGGAGGGGTTGTGGAGAGACTGGAACACTTATACACTGCTGGTGGGAATGTAAAATGGTACAACCACTTTGGAAATGGATTTGGTGCTTCCTTAAAAAGCTAGAGATAGAACTACCATACGATCCAGCAATCCCACTCCTTGGAATATACCCTAGAGAAATAAGAGCTTTTACACGAACAGATACATGCACACCCATGTTCATTGCAGCACTGTCTACAATAGCAAAAAGATGGAAGCAACCAAGGAGCCCATCAACAGATGAATGGATAAATTATGGTATATTCACACAATGGAATGCTATGCATCAATAAAGAACAATGATGAATCCGTGAAACATTTCATAACATGGAGGAATCTGGAAGGCATTATGCTGAGTGAAATTAGTCCGTTGCAAAAGAACAAATTTTGGGTGAGACCACTATTATAAGAACTCAAAAAATAGTTTAAACAGAGAAGAAAATATTCTTTGATGGTTATGAGAGTCGGGAGGGAAGGAGGGGGTATTCACTAATTAGATAGTAGATAAGTTTTATTTTAGGTGAAGGGAAAGGCAACATGCAATACAGGAGAGGTCAGCACAACTGGACTAAACCAAAAGCAAAGAAGTTTCCTGAATAAACAGAACACTTCAAAGGCCAGTGTAGCAGGGGCCAGGGTTTGGGGATCATGGTTTCAGGGACTATCTAGGTTAATTAGCATAATAAAATCTATTAAGAAAACATTCCACATCCCACTTTGGAGAGTGGCGTCTGGGGTCTTAAACGCTAGTAAGCGGCCAACTAAGATGCATCAATTGGTCTCAATCTACCTGGAGCAAAGGAGAATGAAGAACAGCAAAGACACAAGGTAATTATGAGCCCAAGAGACAGAAAGGGCCACATAAACCAGAGTCAACATCAGCCTGACACCAGAAGAACTAGACGGTGCCCGGCTACCACCAATGACCGCCCTACCAGGGAACACAACAAAGAACTCCTGAGGGAGCAGGAGAACAGTGGAATACAGACCCCAAATTCTTAATGGTCTGACTGAGACTAGAAGGACCCCCAAAGTCATGGTTCCCAGATCTTCTGTTAATCCAAGAAAGGAACCATTCCCAAAGCCAACTCTTCAGACAGGGGTTGGACTGGACTATAGGACAGAAAATGATACCGATGAGGAGTGAGCTTCTTGGCTCAAGTAGACACATGAGACTATGTGCGCAGCTCCTGTCTGGAGGGGAGATGGGAAGGCAGAGCGGGACAGAAGCTGGTTGAAAGGACACGGAAATAGAGGATGGAGAGATGGAGTGTGCTGTCTCATTAGGGGAGAGCTACTACAAGTATATAGCAAGGTGTATATAAATTCTTGTTTGAGAGGCTGACTTGATTTGTAAATTTTCACTTAAAGCACAATAAAAATAAAAATTAAAAAAATTATATGTCTGGGATTTGTTTTGGAATAACCCAGGTGAGGAGGGAAAGGGGTAGAGATGAAACAGGATTGGCCATGAGTTGGTAGCTATAGCAGCAGAGTAATAGGTCCAAGAGTGTTCGTTATCCTATTTTATTTACTTCTGTATATGTTTTAAGTTTTCTAAAGGAAAAACAAGTTTTTTTTTCAGGAAATTTTTCTTGTTATTGTGCTCAACTAGTCTCACTTCTTTCTGTGCTCCAGTTCTGTTCTCTAGAACAGTATTCAAGCTGTGGTTGAGACACTCCATTGGGTCATGAAATTGTTTTATATGTGGGAATAGAGGAGAGGAGAGAAGGTAAGATCAGAGAGCATCATGATAGGTACAGTTGAAAACTGTCTCATGAATGTTTTGTTTCATGTTTGTTCATGTGTATAGGTGGGTCGGTGTCCATTTTCTGGCTTACACTGGAAATTGTATTTCTCACTACAGGTTGTAGTCCAAATATTTTGGAAAACATTTCTCTAGGGCAGGAGTCCACAATCTTTTTCAATAAAGGGCCAGATAGTAAATATTTTTGGCTTTTAATGCCATATAATTTTTGTCATAACTACTCAGCTCTGCCATTATCATGTGAAAGTAGCCATAAATGATACACAAATGAATAAGCATGACTAGATTCCAACAAAACTTTATTTATGGACACTAAAATTTAAATTTTGTACATTTTTCATGTATTACAAATATTCTTCTTCTTCTGATTTTTTTCCCAATCAGTTAAAATTGTAAAAACCTTTCTCAGCTCTCAGACTATACAAAAAGAGGCCACAGGCCAGATTTGGCTGTAATTTGCCAACCCCTACTCTAGAACATTGATTCTCCGATGGAAAGGTTTATTGTGGGGAGGAGAAAAGTGAGGTTTAAGGAGTATGTGTGATTGGGAAAATCATCTTTAAGTTTACCATTGATTTGATTTGTTTTAGGACAAGAAGTGCCATTTATTTTTAGATTTCAAATACTATTTAAAAAGGGGTTAAGGTTTCTATTGTCTTTCAAAAGGAGAACGGGTTTTCTTGGGTTAAGAAACACTCCACAGAACAATACAAATCAGCATGTGAATTTTCTACATGATAAAATTGCAAATATATGAAGACAGCCATTGCATTCCATTAGCCTTCTCTTTTTCAAGTCAACTGTTACCAACTTCATCAGCTCTTCTCCATCTGTCAGGCTTCTCAGACTTCGGGGAAGCCAGAGGTCAGGAGCCTGTTGATGCAGTACATACAGGAAGGTAGGGTTGCAAGGTTTAGCAGATAAAAATACAGGATATCTAGTACTGCATATATACCCATACATGTAATAAAGCTCATAAGGGGCACGGTTATGGAGACCTCCTAGACATATCCAAACAATTCATGGAATCGGTTTATAGGGTTAAAAAGAACATAGTCTCATGGGACAACTTAGTCAATTGGCATAATATATTTCATAAAGATAATGTTCTACACCCTAGTTTGGTGAGTAGCCTCTGGGATCTTAAAACTTCTAAGAAACCATCTGAGACACAAACATTGGTCTCTACTCATCTGGAGCAAAAGAGAATGAAGGAAATCAAAGACTGAAAGAAGAAACTAGTCCACAGGACTAACAGCCCACATGAACCAGGGCCTCTTCTAGCCTGAGACCAAAAGAACTAGATGGTGCCCAACTACCACTACCAACCATTCTGATCAGGGACACAATAGAAGATCCCAGACACAAAAGGAGAAAAATGTAGAACAAAATTCAAATTCCTAAAAAATTCCAGACCTACTAGACCAAAAGAGACTGAAGGAACCCCCAAGACTATCACCCTAAGATATCCTTTGAACTTGGCATTGAAGCTACTCCTCGAGGTCATGTTTCAGCTAAATAATAGATTGACTTTTAAAATAAACAATATCATCCGTGAGTAATGTGCTCTCTCAAACAAACAACTTTATGGGCCTAAACGGTCAACATATACCCAAAAGCAAAGATGAGAAGGCAAGGAGGGGAAGGGAAGCTACATCAATGGAGACAGAACTAACAGAATGGAAATAATAAGAATGCTGACACATTGTGAAGATTGTATCCAATGTCATGGAAGAGTTTGTACAAAAATTGTTAAACGGGAACCTCATTTGCTGTATAAACTTTCACCTAAAACACAATAAAATATTTAAAAATTATATATATAGGACACCTAGTTAGATTTGAATTTTAATAAATGATAATTTTTACTATGTCTCAGATATTACACAGGATATGCTTACACTAAAAAATTGTTTGTTGTTTATCTGAAATTCAGATTTAACTGAGCATCCTGTATTTCATCTGGCAGCTCTACGGCCCAGGACACAGGACAGGGTAAAGAAGAGTAGAGGGTGGGTCTGAAGGGGCAAATTAACACTATCCAGTACAACGCCCATATTCCTTTTGTTAATAATCCTATTATTCCCTTTGTCTTCCCTTATAGTAACCTCCAATGTTCTCAGCCCTAGCTTTATCCCTCTCAGTGCTAACTAGCGAAAAATACTGGGCATGGCCTTGAAAAAAAAAAAGGCCTCCCTCCAGGTAAGGAAAGAAATCTGCACAAGATAAACTAAGTTCCCTCTTCCCTTCCAGCTGCAGAAAGCAACTAGGATGCTATGTCACCAACTTGCCCTTGCAGATGGTTTTTCTATCCAAGAAGTCTTCTAAGACTTAAAAAAGTCTGTAATTTTACTTGGTTGTCTTCCTTAATAATGTATTGCTCTGATAATATCTGAATTGATATCTTTGTTTTCTGGAAGGTATAAATATTTGTTTTTGTTTTTTAAAGCCAGGAAAAGATTAATGGCGTTTTCTTCTTTTCCCATGTGTACAAACCAAAATAAAACCTATGACTCTAGTTAGATTTTTTATTTAAACAGTTTGAAGAACTATGTTACAAACTAGATTTAATAGTAGTATCTACTTCTTAAATTATTGTGAAAATTTAATGGGCTGATGAATGGGGAATAGTTAACAATTACACATAATAAACTCACTTATTCAGGACTGGCTGTTAAAATCTCAAACCATGATTTGTGCACTTGTACATTAGAACAGAAACTCAGAAAGTGGAACAAACAAAACTAGTAGGGGCGTTAGACATGGCCAGCAGGCGGCAGGTCCAGAGACCAGCCATGGGAGAGAGAACAGTCAAGGGGAGCGTATTAGCCCATTACACAGGACGTTGGATACAACCTTCACAACGTGTCAGCATTCTTATTATTCCCATTCTGTTTGTTCTGTCTCCGTCGACGTAGCTTCCCTTCCCCTCCTTACCTTCTTTGCTTTTGGGTATACGCTGACAGTTTAGTTTCATAAAGTTGATTGTTTAAGAGAGCACATTACTCATGGATGATATTGTTTATTTTATAAGTCAATCTATTATTTAGCTGAAACATGACCTCGAGGAGTAGCTTCAATGCCAAGTTCAAAGGATATCTTGGGGTGATAGTCTTGGGGGGTCCTCTAGTCTCTATTGGTCTTGGCATTAGTGGGTTCCACCAAGAGAGCAAAATGGTGATCAGGAGGCTATAAGGAGGTGATATACACAAAGACAGGCCACATCTAGCACAGGAAGCTGGGGCTTTTCTCGGTGTGCCTACAATAATTTTATAAATGATTGCAAGTTATGGTATAAACTAAAACTAAATTTTAATACTTTTAATTATCTTTGCATTGCTAGCTTGTATTATTCTTATTTTACCATCTTTGGAGCATTTTAAGAAATTTTAAACCAATTCATTTAATAGTGCTTTTGATTTAATGTGCATTTATAAACAATAATAATCATAGCCAGTCTTTCTTGAGTACTTCCCACAGGCTTGGGGCTATGTTAAATGCAGCACTTTGCTTACTGTTTAGAGCAGAGCTTTTGATGACAGATATCCTGGATTCAAAGCTCTGCTTGGTAACTAGTTGTGAAATGCTGGTGGATTATCTAATCTAACCTTCAAGTTCTTCATCTGTAAAACAGGATAAGGATAATAAAACATCCCTCAGAGGTCTGCCTTTATAAAGCACTTACCCACAGTAAGTATTAATAAATATCAGTATACATCATCTCATTTCACTGCCATAACTCAGCAAGTCAGTACTAGTATTAATCCCACTTTACAGATAAGGAAACGGGTTCAGAGAGGTTAGGCTACCTGTCCAAGTTCACACAGCCAGGTCTTTCTCACTCAGTTGCCATGCACGTTCTTAACCACTGTACTATGCCAACCTCCCACCATTTATATGCAACATTTTGAAAATGACAAGATTGTTTTGGATCTGTTTTTCGTCTATTCTTTTTTTTTTTAAACTCTTGAAGAATTTATTTGCCAGTTGTCTAAAGGGTCATTTCTTTAGACTAGAACTGAGTTACAACAGACTATTAAGCCCTGGCCTGAGAATCAAAGGACAAGTCACCAGATATGGGATACCAGGAGGGGGTGGGGTCATAGCAGTCAGCACAAGATAGACAGTGTTCCCTCAGACCTAAGCAGGAAGTCAAAGCGGGACAAGCAGCAACACCCAAATGAGGCCGGGCATGTTCACTGTATCTGGTCTCCACAATAGCTCTTAAATGTAGGTCTGACTATCCTCAGTCGATCAGTATGAAGCTGTGACTTAGAAAGGTTAAATAAATTGCCCTCTAAGTAAATGCTGTGGCCAAGACTTAAGCTAGAGCTTAGCATTTGGGGCATGGTGTAGAAAAAGATGATGCTGGTTATGAAAGAATGAGCCAGGCCACGCAACAAACACAGAATTCATCAGAGGTGGCCCGAGGTGGTTGCAGGTGGTAAATTGCATGTATGCCCATTAGTCATGGGGGGCCCTTGAAGCCTTGTCCACACTGAAAGGATTCCAGCCAAAGTAGAGCACGCCCAAATTCAACTGGAGCATGAGCCTCAGGGTTTCCCTGCAGGGCAGGGGCTGCTGCCCCCACAGGGGGTTCTTCTCAGAGGATGGAGGGAGGAAGCAGAGATGAAGGTAAAGGAAGCCTGGAAAAAGCAAGCCCTGCAGGGACTCAACCTCTGCTCAGACTCCAGTGTACTGTCCTGGCTACCAGAGCCAACCTTTGATCGCCCCAAGTGCTACTCAATTCTGCAGCTGCCTTGGGCTGCAACTTGGAAGCTCCAACTCCGCTCTCAAGGGGGATGGCATCAAGGCATCCAACTTCATCTAATTTATGAACAAAGGAGAAAAATTCTTGGGTTCTATGTCAGTTTTGTGTAAACAATGACTTGACCGTAAGAACATTTATTGATCTCACCTAAAAAAAAAAACCCTGGAGATAGGTAGCTTCAAAGTTGTTTCAGCCTCTCTGTGATCACATTGGCTTTCTTCCCAGGGTCACAAAATGGCTGACAGTTCCCAGCATTGCATCCTCACGCAATAGAAATCTAAGCAGGAAGGAAGACAACTGGTTGGAAAGGGCCTTCTGTTGGTACAGATGCCTCTTTTATGAGGGAGAAAAACTGTGCCCTGGAACTCACCCAGCAATCTTCCCCCCTTATATCTCACTTGCCAGAACTCATTCATATACCCAGTTCCCTATACCAATCACTGGCAAAGGGATATGGGATTCCATGATTAGCGTAAGCCAATCCTGATTTCTCACGTGGGGCTGGGAGTTGTTTCCCAAATAAAATCAAGCTCCTGTTAACAAGGGTAGGCAAGCAACAGTGGCTCCATCTTCACCGACTCCTCCTACCCCATCCATCGCCACTCACCTCTCCCAAAGAACTTGGTCCTGATTAATTAGATACATTTGGCCTGCTCACAGAAGAAAGCTCTTTTTATTGATGTGGGAGAGTATTTGTGTAAGGGTTAGTTTCCACTAATTATACCACTGAAGTTCTCGTGACAGTCATTACACACGGAAACCAGGTGGCGTGGATCTCCATGGAAAGTCTTTACTATCTCCCACACTAAAGGACTCAGCACTTCAATATATCTCAAAACAGACCCAATTCCACAATAAATACAGTAGTCATAGATATTTGACTGAAGATTCCATAGGTGTGGAAACAGAGTGAAGAGCCTCAGCACATAGCCCTTCACCCAACAAATCTCTCTTTAACAACTCTTTCGGATCTACTTCTTTGGCAGGTCACCATCTCCCCTCTTTGCCCTCCTTTCACATACCCTCTACAAATATTGCCCTGAGTAATCAGACTCTTGCCTTCAGCTTACTTTGCCCACTTAGCCAAACAAAAGACCAGCAGCAGTTAGTGGGTCTGTGACCAAGTATTATTCCTCAAGCACAGCAACAAAACAATCACTCACTATTGTAGACATAGGTAAGTGAGATGAGTAGAAGAGCAAGGACCATGGGTGGAGATTCAAGTGAGTAATTTCTGAGAGAGAATACTAGAAGGGGAATGTTGATTGTTATATCTTTGGACAGGGATTCGTTTTTTAGGTCACTCAAAGGTACCTAACTTTTTAATTAAAATGCCTGTCTCTGTGAGATTAAAAATATGCCCAAATTTAAGCCCCTCAATTTACACTTAAAAGTGGTTAAAATGGCAAATTGTGTGTACATGCATCCAAATCAAGAACAAGACAATGTCACTTCAGGTTCTCATACTTTATTTTTGTTAGCTCTAATTTCCTCTTCAAACTTTTCTACGTAGGTGTGTGTGTATGTGTGACAGAGAGAGAGAGAGAGAAATATCAAGATTAATTAGCAAAATGGACTCAATGGTTCAAACCCCTGAAGAGTTTGCTGTGGTGAAACCAACTTCACAGGCGTCAATCTGACATAGACAGCCAATTATCAGGATCCCTCTAGAATCTGCTGTACCTGAAGGCTTGCCATGCTGCCCTTCCCTTTGGTGAGATCCGGGCAGAACAGGAAGGGAATAAAGTAAATGAAATGCTCTATACTGAAGACCCACTGACCTTAGTCTGCTGAGAGCTGAGGCTGAGAGCTCACAAAGGTGGTAGGAACTGTCAACAGGCTCGATGTGGGGTTATTGATTGAGAATAGTAAGTTAATGACTTAGATGTAACTTTCCTTATTGCCCTCTAAGGAAGCTGCCCCCGATCTATGTTTCCAATTTCTATTCCTATGTGGAGTCCCTGGGTGATGCAAAAGGTTAAGGCATTCAGCAGCTAACCGAAAGGTTGGTGGTTCCATCTACATCCAAAAACCTTATGGAGCACAGTTCTACTCTGACGCACGTGGGGTTGCCATGAGTTGGAATTGACTTGACAGCAACAAATTGTTCTTTGTTTGTTCAGCCACGTCGAACCAAAACGGATTTATCATTCCTCCTAAGCCTGAGGTTTGACTGAAAGTTCTTCTGCTCTATGTGATGTTGTCTAAAGCCATTCATGCAGCTTGCGTTCAGCTGGGAGCTCACCTGGGAATACCTGCTCTTCTTCATGCGGTCTCTCTTTCCATGTGGTGTCTCTAACTCCAGCTTCTGCCCAAATGGTCTCTCCCTCTGACAAGATCATCTGGACTTTATTTCAGCACGGTAGTTGGGTTCCAAGAGGCAACATTCCAGAGGGCAAGCCCCAGTGTATAAGGACATATTCAGCCTCTGCTTGTATCATGTCTGCTAATGGTCAAAAAAGTCACACAACCAAGTCCAGTGTCAATGTGACAGGAGACCACACGAGTGGTTCACTGGGGGCCTCATTGTAATTGTCTACCACAACCTCAAAGCACTAATTTCTTTACTCACCTCTCTGGAGAGCATTATACTCTACAGGGAAGACAATTATAAGACCCTATTTTATGGGCTAAACACTCCCTGCATCAACAGAAACAACCCTGCAGCCATGAGTATAGAATTAAGTTAAAGAGATTTTAGAATATGTGTTATTAAGAAGATTTGTGACTTGGTGTTGCAAAAAGAATAGTATTAATAAGGGTCAGTGAAAATATAAGCCCAAAGAATTTGATCCAAAAGGTTTAAATTATAAAGAGTCTGGAAGGTAATGGGCATGCCTAATTAAAACTTGTCTTCAGCCATGTTTTCTGATATGCCCTTTTCCCAAAGCCAGTACTTAACTTCATCCATTTCTTTATTTCTTCAGTAAGTGTTTATGAAGCAACAGACATCAGTCTATATGCTAAGCCTTTATGCTGGGTTCTATTTCAGTTTTCACCTTCTCCCACCTGGACTACGGCAATGGCCCAATAGCTGATCTCTCCACCCCAACAAAGCCTCCACATGAGCCCCAAAACGTTTTTCTACAAACACAAATTCAAACTCATTTTTTTTTCCAATTTTTAAAACCTCAGTGCTGTGCAAAATCCAAACCCTCTAGAGTAGCTTTCAAAGTTCTTCAGGACCTAACTTCTATCCCCTTTCTGTTAAAGGATCTTTTTTTTATATATATATATAAAAGGTAAAATCGTGACTCTCATGCAAATATAAAATGAACACATGTCAAAGATTTTATTTAACTCATCAATTAATGAGGAATTGATGAGTTGTTAAAACTCAGTTCAAAGGATAAACACATATATAGGCACTCAGGAATGCTGAAATAAATGTGTCAATAGATGCAAAACTGGATGTTTCCATGGGTAAGGGTGGGGGGTGAAGGACATGGGGAATCAATTGCACCTCCAAATGACAAAATTCATTTTCATTTCTATAGACAAGAATCATTTGCATTACCCTCAGTTTTCCACAATTCACAGAGTTGCAAAGAACTCAGACACTGCAAGGTGCAGACCACTAGAGAATCAGATAATATTAAAGAGTGCACTAGATGATGCAAAGCTTCCAGAAGACAACCAGTGAACTTATTTTCTTGTTCTTTCTTCTTTTTTTGCCACTTCAAAGTCTTTCACAATTTTTCCTGACACTTCCCGGCCCCACCTCCAGCAGTTCCTCTAGCTCTCCACTATAAGTTGTAGCCAAACCATGCTCCTTACAACTGCATAGGAAACCCCTAAGCACTTCTGGCCACTTTCCTAGTTACATTCTTCATGGAATTGACCCACTCTTTAAAAAAAAATTTTTTTTTTTTTTTTGTTTAGAGCTATCCTGCTGATCATTCTTTCAGTTTATTTAACAAATACTTCCTTCTGCACCAATAATGGGCCAAGCAGTGAGGATTCAGAAATGAAGAAGACAGAGAAGGTCCCAGTCTAGATTGGGAATATGAACTTTGTGTGGTGCTTTTTACCTCAAATCATGCAGGCTTTGGGAAATGTACTGATGTCCACCCATCATGTAACTGTGTATGGTATTTGGGTTTCCCCTGTAGTGAAAGGACATGTCAATCATTCTGAATGAAAGAGAAACTCTCAAAGTTGTTTCTGCTATCTATGATCACGTTGGCTTTTTTCCCAGGGTCAAAAATGGCTGACAAAGTTCCCAGTGTTGCATCCTCATGCAATAGAGGGACATTCAAAGAGTGAGCGGGAAGACCAAGAGAGACCAAGACAAGGCAGGCAGAAGAGAGTTTCAAGAAAAACGAGATGGTCGACAATGCAACCACGGTGGAGAGGTCCTTGAAAACATAAATATGGTCATCTGTTTTAGAAACTGCTCTTCACAGAGTGGAGACAGAAGTCATATTACCCATTGTCATTGAGTCAATTCCGACTCATAGCGACCCTATAGGACAGAGTAGAACTGCTCCATAGGGTTCCAAGGCTATAAATATTTACTGAAACAAATTGCCACATCTTTCTCCCGAAGAGCAGCTGGTGAGTTTGAACTGCCAACTTTTTGGTTAGCGGCAAGCGTGGAACCACTGCCCCACCAGGACTCCTTTAAAAATATTGCTCAGAGCTATAGATTGAAATAGAGGGGGTATAGAGGTAAAGAGACTGGATGCAGTTTTTTATTTTGAATGAATAGGGAGTCAATCGTGGAGCTAAAAAGGATTAAAAAAAAAAAAAAACCCGTTGCAGTTGAGTCGATTCTGACTCATAGCAACCTCAAAGGACAAAGTAGAACTGCCCCATAGGGTTTCCAAGGAGCACCTGGTGGATTCGAACTGTTAGCAGCCGTAGCTTTTGGTTAGCAGCCGTAGCTCTTAACCACTACACCACCAGGGCTTCCCTAGAAAGGATAGAAGATTGGAAAGAAAGCATGTATATAGCTGCTAAGTCATCTCCCAAAGAAAAATCAGTGAAATTGTGATACAATTATTCGGATTGGAGTAAAAAATTTAGGTTCACGTTTTGGCTATGAGATTTGGGACTTGTTATCCAACAATCCCTTTGGACCTTAGCCTTCTCATTTATGAAGTGGGGATAATAATACCTCAATATATCATTCAATGATATAATACTGGTAAAAGACCATAGTGCAAAGCCAAGCACACAACATGTGCCCATTGTATGTTATTTTAAGCCTCTGAGAGAGAGCAACTACTACCCTGAAAATCACGCAGAAAATCTTGACACATTCCCATGGTATTCATTCATTAACTACTGAGTTTGTTTTTTTAAAAAACATCCTGTCTGAGTGGGGTTTCAGATGTAGACAGTAGAAAAGTACTGTCCAAATGCTATAACCTCTTGCTAATAAGAATTTGCATTTCAGGGTTCGTTTTTAAATAAGGTCCTTGGAGATGATCTTGCCTTGCTTTGATTTGCTTTACAGAACAACAAGGCCCAGAAAGCAGATGAGACATGCCTGGTGACAGCAACAGCCCTACCCAGCAAGAGACCCTAGAAACCAGGTTTTCTGAGAATGGTCCACTGCCCTTTCCACAATATTAATTAGACCTCAGAAAGGTTCTGTGATGTGGACAAATGAGAAACATAAACAGCTCCTTTTCATCAAAGAGGAGACAAAGTATCAAAGAACTGAAGCAGCTTGCAGTAGAATGGATACAAACCGTAAGTCTTCTACTGATAGCTTTCTCCCAAACCCGCCACCCCCACCCCCTGGAGGAAGAATTAACTACTTGGAACAGATGACATCAGGTTTTCTTTCTGTCCTAAAGAGGGGAAAGCAACTTCACTTTCTCTCTTCTAGACAGCATCCTAATTTGTCTCCACTTAGCCAGATAGCTCAGGACAAGAGCTTTTGAAATTAATGATGCTTTTCTAAGAGTAATTGCTTCTGCTCTAATCACATGCTATTTCTTGCTACCCACGGGGCTCAGCATTAAAATTGCCTAAAGGAGCCAGCAAATTGCCCAAAATGCACTGCTCTCAAGACACCAACTTGCTTGATAGATGGTGATGAGTCACTCTAAGCCAGGTAGTCACCTCACATCCCTTATAAAGTGAGCTCTTGTGAGGCAAACCAGAAGGTGGGGCTGGGGGAGGCAGAGGCTCAGGTTATTTTTTAACAGTTTCCCACTTGTTTTTAATATGCCTCTCTGCTCCTTCAACTCCTGGAGAATACTTGACTAGACCAACTTCAAGAAATCACCAACAATATTCAGATAGAAACTATTATACGGCAATACATATCAGACTAAAGTTCTCACTTGAAAGCTCTTTCAAGGTAGAATAAAATATACAGGTCCTGCAATAATAACTAAATAGTATTTACTAACTTCAATTTAACTTCTTACTGTACTGAAGTTTAAACTCTAACTGCTACTTACTTAATTTTGTTAATAACCAATAGGCTTTGACTTTCAACTCACAAAATTGCTTATAGAATATATTCTCTCCCTTCTTTTAATACTCAGCAAAATGGAAATTCCTAGGCTTTGTCTAGCCAGGCAAATCCCCACCTCTTTTTAATCTGAATTATTCAGATTGGTTGTCCTGCCAACATGCATCTCAGCCCTTGTCTTCAGCTGTGCAAGCAGCACAGCGTGTCTCTTAGGAAAATGTCAGTGGTCAGCTCGTGGATAATATAAGGCTCAGTCAGTTCTTCCCCACCGTCACTTTTAACCATTTTTGAACATCATCCTAATGAAACAATTAATGTTTACTTGCTAATACTTTTTTCTTGATACTCTTCTACCGATATTTCTCAGATAAAATCTATAGTTAAAACAACCATTTCCTGAGAGATTTGCTACTTCAAAATACAAACGGCAAAAGCATATTTAATATGAATGAATGAATGGAAGGAAGGGAGAAAGTGAGAGAGGGAGAGAAGGAAAAAGATAGGATGCATTTGGAGGCACTCATAATGAATCCATCAATCTCTTATGTTGAAAAGCAAAATAAAAGATCAGACTGGTAGGTTTTAATGGATTTAGGACAGTATTGGGGGAAAAACCACAACATAAAATTATTGAGGAAGAAATGAAGGGTAAAAGCTGAAAGTGCAGTGTAAAAGAACAAAATAAAGAATATATTAGAATGCATCTCAAAGAACTGGGAATTAATGCACAGCTTCCAAATTCAATTTGAAACCCATTCAGGGAGAATTTGCTCATCAGTTTGATGGAGTAGTTCAATTGCTGGACATAACTGGAATTTTAAGACTTGGAAGTTCTAGTAATGTGGGAAGTTACCACATGTTTTGGTGTAAATGGTTAGCTCGCTTTGGAGCAAGGGTTAGATTGGAGGTTCGAGTTCACCCAGAAGCTCCTCAGAAGAAAGGCCTGGCAATCTACACTTGACAAATCAGCCACTGAAAACCTTATGAGTACAGTTCCACTCTGACACACATGGGGCCAGCAACAATTGGTTTTAAAGTAAAAAATTACGGTGATGTCCTAGTTGGATTAGAGGCAATTCATAAAACTGCATCAACTTATAATTACACTTATAAAGTAAACAGAGGTCTGATGTTTTAACATTCATTATTCTATATTTTGTTGATTTCTAAAGTTAATTTTTTTTTTTTTTTAGTTCAGGATATGCGGCCTCAAATCATAATATTCTGGAGCTATTATGGAGGCGCATGGCTAAACAAGAGGCAGATTTGCCATTGTGGGTTAGGCATGCCTGGGCTTGAAGCCAGGGGATGTCTAGGTGGTGATGGCAGGAGCAGGGAAAGAAGAGGAGGAGGAAGCAGGGGCTGGCCTGGGGCTGGGAGCCGGGCTCTGAAAGAGATATTCTTATTTCTGCCACATGTTGCTTCACCTCTTTCTCACTCATTCTCTTGCCACGTGACCAAAGAAAGCAACTAGAATATAAAAAGAAAGTGACCCACCTCTATTTTAGTGTAGACTACACAATTACTATTAGAACTTTTTAAGATTTCTTGAATCCTTGTCATTTCCCCATCTGCGTTAACTTTGGTTGCTGCCTTCCTATGATTAGCAGGAAAATTTTTAAAACAAGGTTACCATGCTGTGCCATGGGGTGGGGGTGCAGTTCTGTTCCCAGAGGACACCCCGGTCAGAAAGGGTCTCTTCTTGCCACAGAGACTACCCCAACAAAGCAGAGAAAGATTATTGAGAATAGGCACCAGACAACACATCAGACTGGAAACAGCGCCTCTTAGCCAGGCAAATAGATAAAAGCCACTCTCCAAAAAAGCAAAAACAGAATGACTCCAGCATATTGCAATACATACTGGAGGAAACAACTCCTCATAGAAATCTACTGATGAAAATTGCAGTAAATATGAACGTTTTGCAAACAGTTGCAAACCTAGAGTCAGACGCCTTGATATAAGGACACCATCTATGGGACTGGTCCCAGTAGAACGAGAACGAGGAACAGATGGAAGAGGAGCAATAGATTCAGGATACAGAAGACTTGATCTGAACAGAGATTAACCCTGTATCAGTTAGCATGCTTTTAGCAGAAAAGAAAGAACAAAAAGAGAAAAGAAATCTCAACCCAAATTAACTTAAATTTTAAGGAAATGTGTTGGTCCACTAAACGGGAAGACCAGAGGTAGGGTGCTTCTATCTCCATTTCTTTGCCCTTCTGCACATCTGGTAAAGAGAGAGCTACAGCAGGTCCCAGCCTCACAGCCACACACAGCAAAGCCCTGAGAAAGAAGAAAGCATCCCTTCCTATGAGTCTCTCTTAAAAGTGAAATAACTTTTCCCAGACTCATCCAGCACACCTTGCCAAATTAAGTCATAAGCAAGTCGCTGTCAAATCGACTGTGCCTCGTGGTGACCCACGTGTGTCAGAAGAGAGCTGTGCTCCACAGAGTTTTCAACGGCTGACTTTTTAGAAGTAGCTCACCAGGCCTTTCTTCCGGGGCACCTCTGGATGGACTTGAACTTCCAACCTTTGGTTAGCAGCGGAGCCCATTTACCGCTTGCATTACCAAGGGACTCCATATATATACATATGCATATACATATACGGAAACTGAGACCTGGAGAGGGAACTAGCTTGCTCCATCTCAAATGGCTATGAAATGACACAGCTGAGACTCAAACCAAGAGTGGTTAACAATAAAACCTCAGTGCCCTTTCCTCCTAACACATGGAGAGAGGCCAGCACCTCTTTACCACTCAGGAAAACCATTTCACTCAGGTCAAGAGACCCAAGTTTAAAGAACTGCTGGGAATTTCAGAAAGCCCCAGTCCTCCCAGGGCCTGTGGTGAAATAAACCTGATGGTTTGCTAGAATATCTTTAAAAAAAAAAAAAACCTTTCACCATCAAGTTGATTCTGACTCATAGTGACCTTATAGGACAGAGTAGAACTGCCCCACAGAGTTTCCAAGGAGCATCTGGTGGATTTGAACTGCTGATCTTTTGGTTAGCAGCGGTAGCACTTAACCACTATGCCACTAGGGTTTCCAGAGTATCTTTTACTAACACTGAAAAGGCCACCTACACCCTGCCTACGTGTAAGTCAACTCTTTAGCGCACATCCATTTAACACAAAGCCCTTTTCAGGTCAGGCCAGCTATTTTTGCTGTTTTGAGTTCATATGAGGCTGGACGGACGCGGAACAAATCACCTGGCAGAAACCTGCGCATGTTACCTCCCTGGGGGAGGTGCCGGGGGACGCTTCCCAGGGCTGGGAATTAAAGGAATTCAGTGCCTAGGAAGTGGAGACTTTTCCTATAGGAGCAGCAAGTTTTAGAGTCCAGATGACATACGTGGCAGTGTTTTCCAGCCTGGGGACTGTGTTGTACAGAAGGACTGGATAATTTTAGCAAGTTCACCTGCAGTCAATTTTCCTACTGAGCTGCCCTTCTGAGAAGGCTCCTCCTTCCCTCTCCAGGGCAACATGAGCTGGGATTATTCTTTCCTCTCCTGGAAGTTACTGGATTCCACATAAAATCCTTTGCCTCACCCAAGAAGTTCCTAGCAACGATCACCTTGGTTCCATGTTACACCACTGGATACTAACTCCATTCATTCATAGGCATTTAATGGGTGTCTACATGATGCCAGGCCCTGTGAAAAACACCAAGGACACAAAGATGAGCAAGATCTAGCTAGCCCTGACCCCAAAGAGCCTCAAGTGATGGAGGATTTGCATGTATCGTGAGTATAAAATAGACAGCAAATATGAAGGGTCTTGGCATTCCATCTGGCACATATAGGTGCACAGTGAACATTAGCTCCCTTTTTCATTCCCTTAATATTCTTTAAAATACTTTCATGGGAATTGTCTTGTTAATTTCTCATAGCCTTCTGAAATCCAATTTGGAATGAGACAATAAAAGCAAACAAATAAATATAGGAATCTTACGAGTAGAGAAAACCAAACAAACCAAACCCATTGCTGTAAAGTCGATTCCAACTCATAAAAAAAAAAAAAAAAAAAAAAACTCATAGCAACCCTATAAAACAGAGTAGAACTTCCCCACAGGGTTTCCAAGGAGCGCCTGAAGGATTCGAACCACCAACCTTTTGGTCAGCAGCCAAGCTCTAACCAGGGCTCCAGGAGTAAAAAAATGCAGGCTAAGCCTCATTTTTAGTTGAGGAAATGGCAACCAGGGAGGCCACAGTGCAGATGAGGAGGCATGGCTGTGGAGTCCGGGCTGAGATTCTGACTCTGTCACAAACCAGCTGTGTGACCTTGGGCATTCTGACTCTCTACCTCAGTTTCCGTATCTATAAAAAGGGGAATAATACTTCCTACCTCACTGAGTTGTGAGGAGTAGTGATCTTAAAACAGTACCTGGCGCAAAGGAAAAGCCACGCGAGTGGCAGCACTTGTTATTATGTCACCTACTCAAAACCACTCAGCTGGTGCTGTGAGCTCAGATGAGTTCTCTGATGCAGGACTTTTATACGACACCTCGTCTTTTCTTTGTCACCTGTGTCAGTCAGCTTCTCCAGAGAAGCAGCCAATAGGATATATTGTATGTGCATGTATATATGTGTACATATATGTGTGTGTATGTATATGTGTGTGTGTGTGTATGTGCATGTAAAAATATATGAGGCCCTGGTGGCGCAGTGGTTAAGTGTTTGGCTGCTAACCAAAAAGTTGGCAGTTTGAATCCACCAGCTGCTCCTTAGAAATCCTGAGGCAGTTCTACTTTGTCCCATAGGGTCATTATGAGTCAGAATCGACTTGACAGCAATGGGTTTTGGTTTTACATACTATATATATATACACATACATACATATACATATATACATACATACATATATATAGCCAGTCCCCAGGTTATGAACAAGATCCTTTGTTAAGTCTGTCTTTAAGTCTGATTTGTAGGTCAGGTAAGCACAAAATCACAAACCTCCTCCAGGATAACTGTGATAACCATGAAGCTGTTTATCTCATACAAAAGAATTTAACTTTAGGCAATTTCAAATGAATGGGAGCCACAGAAACTCTCTGGTAACCTGATGTCAGCTGATCTCAGACAGGAGGGCTTGATTTCAATCAGTCATGTGGAGACTAGCCAATGGTGAATTTTTACTCTGATTTTCTACTCTACCCCTTAAAAGTCTCATTGTAACTAGCCTGTACTGAGCCATTTTTTTTTAGAAACAAATTTGTCTTCCTGTATGCATACAGAATTGCTTGAATAAACCCTGCAGACTTTATTTGTGTTTTGATTAATTTTTTTAACACACGTAACCTCCCCCTAAGCACAGTCGGAGGAGGCCTGAGGGGAGACAGCTCTGTGAAGGAAAGAAGAGGTGCAGCTGTCGACATGAGGAAGTGAGGCGCTGCGGGCTGCTTCCTTATACGCTGTCTCATATAATTCTCATATAACCCTGGAGTGTGTGTTGTCATTCCCATTTTACAGAGGAGGGCACTAAGGCTTAGTGTTGTTAAGTAACTTCTCCAAGGTCATACTACTGAGTAGTGACAGAGCAGGTATTAGAAACCGCGTCCCCCACTCCACCTTTAAGTTACCTCCGGGAACTTTTTCCTCCTGCCCCATCTAAGTCCTTCCTCCTGATCCTCCTACCCCTTTGGCTCCTTGGTGATAAATCTCTTGGGACACCCTATGTCCCCAGGAACTCAGACACAAGTGATTTCCCTCAGCTCCTGGGGAGGAGGATAATTTTATCCCTGTAACCCAGACATCACCATCCGGTCGTGGCAGTGGAATGGCATAGCCAAGAGCACTGAACCAGCTCAGCCTGAGTCCCTTAGACAAGTCAAAGCCCCTCGTTGAGCCTAAATCTCCTTCTATAAAGTAAGGGACTGGCCTAGTGCTGCTCTAAGCTTCCTGCAACTCATCGTATTCTTGGCCCTGTGATCTGAGAGGCCGCACATCTCAATGAAAGTCATCAGCCTCACACGCTTAGAGAGGGAGGCCAGGGTCTCTGGGGTGGGGTGCTCACCTCTTGGAGCTCATCATTTATTTTCCCACCATAGATGTCAGGTAGAATAGAAGAAACTCAGTGTCTGTGGGGCTCTTTTGTGGTTACCATCGATATGGAAAATTCCATAGACAAAAAGAAAAAATTTTCTAGGCAATGTAAGTGTCTGCACTCTCTGCACTCCCCACCTGTGGTGATGTGAACACCCAATCTGAATCCAGGAGAAAACCTGGGCCAATTTGCCCCACTGGGAGCCTTGCTTCTTCCCCACCCCCTTCTCACCCTCTCTTGCTGGCACAGGCTGCCTCTTGCCTGACTCAATTTTCCCCACTAATTAAATGTCACACTTCCAGCTGCAACCACCAAGAGATTCCCCCTAGGGAATTCAGTAGAGGAAAAAATAAGGTCTTCCCCATTTCTTACTAACCTGATGAGATGTTGACTGTGAAGCTGGTGGAAAACCAATGACAAATAACGGGGTTGCTATGAGGAAGTGCTAATGGGATCCATGGCCCAAGAAGCAGCAATTAAGAGACAAAAGAAAATACTTACAATGAAATAAATAAACTCCTGCCCTGAGGGCCAGGGAGCCAGGAGAGCCCATGACCCACATATCTATGATTCACCACAACCCATGGTCTTGATCTTCTAGTCTAGCTATGTTTCTCTATTTTATAGAAAATATAATGACCAACTATTCTACAGGTATCCTTGAAGTCTGTCAGAGTTCTTTTTGCAAAGTGGTGGAGTACAGATTTAAAAGCCAAGCAGGATGTAGCAGCTGGAGGCCAATGATGAGCGAGTCCAGGTAGGAACCCAGAGTCATTCTCACACTGACAGAGGAAGTTATGTGAGTTAAAGCATCTCACATATATGGCCTTCCTAGACACCCAAAGGAGAATAGCAACTTGCTGCGCTTACTCAGGGCTTCTCCATCAGACCATGATTCCTCTGGACAGGGTTTCCACCCTTATCTTTTTCAAATTCACACTGTTTTCAAGTTGGCACTCATGAAATAGAACAGAGAAGGGGGAGGTAGCAAGGAGAACAGGGAGATTCACAGCTTTAAAAGACTAGCCACACATGAAAAGAGAGTGGAGGGAGGGAGCGGGCTGTCTCATTAGGAGGAGAGCAATTGGGAGTATGTAGCAAGGTGTGTACGTAAGTTTTTGTGTGAGAGACTGACTTGATTTGTAAACTTTCACTTAACGTAAAATGAAAAAAAAAAAAAAATGGACTAGCCACAGTATCCAAAACTATAGTTTCCCACAGGACAATAAGTCATGAACAATCAATATACATGGAAAGGTGCCCCAGGCTCCCAACAGCTACCACAGGACAACAAATTCCAAACACAGCACAGCCAGCAGTGATGAGTGGGCTGGTGGGTGGAGGAAAGAGGGAGCATGCCTAAGCCTTCAGGATATGGCCTGTCACTGCATGGTCAATTACTTGGACCTCAGGCCCTTAGCCGATTGTCTCATCCAACGAAATATAGACAACCAGTGACCGAGAGTGTGAGTGCTGAAAAAGGAGTGACTTGCCCAAGCTTACACAGCCACTTGGTAACAAACCCAGGTGTCCTGCTTACCTATCCGTTCGCTGCCAGTGTGTGACGGAGAGTCACAGGAGCACAGGAGTCCTGTCAAGGTGCCCGAGGGAAATTCCTGGCCCTGAAGGTGTAGAGTTTAGAGAGGCAGCTCTTTCCACTCTCTCAGATAACCCTTTCCTCTTCAGGATGCACAGCCCATGTGGGGATGAGTTAGGATTAGTTTAAGCGTGGTCATCATGCTGTCCTGGAATCTTTATTCCTGCCTGATCTTCATGTCTTCTTTTTTTTTTTCAATAATTTATTTTTTGTTGTTGAGAATATATACAGCAAAAACATACACCAGTTCAAGTTTCTACATGTACAATTCAGTGACATTGATTACATTCTTTCAGTTGTGCAACCATTCTCACCCCCATTTTCCAGAGTTGTTCCTCCCCCATTAACATAAACTCACTGCCCACTGAGGTTCCCGTCTAATCTTTAGAGTTGCTGTTGTCAATTTGATCCCATATAGAAAGACCTTAGAAGAGCATAATGCTCAAGGGAGATATTCTTCACTAATTAAGCTAAACTACTCTTTGGTTTTAAGAAGACTTCAAGGGATATTTTTGGTTCAAGGTTTAAAGATTATCTTAGGACAATAGTTTTGGGGGTTCATGTAGCCTCCACAGCTCCAGAAAACCAGCGTTCCATGAAAATTTGAAATTCTGTTCTGTTTTTCCCCTTTTGATCAGAATTCTTCTATAGAATCTTTGATCAAAATATTCAGTACAGTAATGGTAGCCAGGCACCATCCAGCTCTTCCAGTCTCATGGCAAAGGAGGCAGTTGTTCATGGAACAATTAGCCACACATTTTCTCCGCCTATTCTTGACTCTCCTTCTTCCTCTGTTGCTCCAGGTAAACAGAGACCAATTATTGTGCCTTGGATGGCCTTTTGCAAGCTTTTAAAACCTCAGGCCCTCTGCAATGAACTAGGAGGTACTGAACACATTATTAGAACAACTAACTGGGATGTCCCATAAAACCCTGACCCTAAACCTCCATACCAAGGAACAAAATACCATGATGTGTTCGGTTGTACATAAGCAGCCTCAGCAGCTACTCTTTTTTTTTTTTGGTCATTGTTGTAAATGTATCTATTATGCAACTTTTGGCAATTCAACTTTTTACAGGTGCACAACTTATTAACAGCAATTACATTAACCACATGCCTTCTTTTTGAAGCTGCTTCACCATATTTGTGATTCTTTCCTCTCTCGTGATGAAATCTCAAGGCCTCTGAAATCCCTCCCTTTAACCTGATTCCTTAGCACCTCTCCTCTGAAATCCACCAGATAAGCCTGAATATGTTTGAACCTACAACCCCCAAAAGACTTCCCACCCTCCTTGTAAATCAGATCCTTTAGAAAAAAGAATTCCTTGGCTCCACCCTCCAGGTCTTTTGAAGGCTTAGTTCTGGCTCACCTAGATCCAACTTTCAGATGCTCCCTTTATTCCAGCTACCCCAGAACCCTCATCCCGACCCCCAAATGCCAAATCCTTCACATCTCCCTGCCTGCTCCCCTTGTCTTGAAAGTTTCTTTCCCTCTTCTCTGCCTGGCAGATATCTACCCATTTTCCAAGGCCCAGCTCAAGTTTTTTCCCTTCTAGGATACTCTATCATCTAGGTCCCGGCAGGGTTCAAATGCAAAGACTTTTAAAGGATTACTTACAGAGGTATGGGCAGAATAAATAATGAACAAGGGATAGCGACGCACCCAGACACTAGCAAATACTGTAAGCCATTATTACCCCAGGACTGAATTGGGCAAGAGGAGGCAAGCATGTTTCAGGAGCCCTTTGAAAGCTGTATGAACAAAGGAGGGGCTGCCAGTATGTCCTATAGTCACAGAGAATCACAACCACTGCCAGGGACACAGTTCTGAAGCAGGGAAGGAGCCAGAGAAGAAATACTCCAGCTTCTCCCCTTCTCCTCATATTCTGCTGTTGCTGTCCTTGGGACAAACCCACCCAGGGCCAGAGGGCAAGGGAGCACAGGTGATGCCATACGTAGGATTCAGCATCCCAGGACACAGAACTGGGCAGAGAATGGATCTTGGGTGGAGAGAGGTGAGGAGCAAACAGAAGAACTAGCCTAGATGCCTTCTCTGATTCCCACTCCCACCATGAGCAGAATCAATCCCCCTCCTCTCCCTATGCTCTAAAAGCTAACGTAGTCATTGCACTGCATCGGGTAGGCCACCATCTCCCTGACCAGGCCGTGAGCTTCTTGGGAGCAGGTTCAAAGCAGATGCTCCATAAATGATTGCCTTATTGATGAACTAATGATAATTATGAACATATTTTGAAATCTCCCTGCCTCTTTATTTTAATTAATTTTAATCTAATCTTAAAGGAGCTCAAGTGGTGTTTTTTTTTGGCTGCCAACCAAAAGGGTGGTGGTTCAAGACCACTCAGAAGCACCTCAGAAAAAAGACATGGCAATCTACTTTCAAAAATCAACCATTGAAAACCTTATGGAGCACAGAGTTCTGCTGTGATACACGTGGGCTTAACATAAGTTGGGGTCAACCCAATGGCAACTGGTACTGGAACTAATCCTAAACTAAGTGTTTGTTAATTTAGCCCTTTTCTGATTAACAAAGCCCACTTTCTGTCTTGTCTGTTTTTTGTTTTTTAAAGCTCGTTTCTCACTCTATTATCACCACTTAACAAATACCATTTCAGCCCCTGTGCCCTAAGCACTATGCTTTGTGTAACGCAAGATGACCAGGGGCTCAATCTTAGGGGCAAATGTTAGTGACCATCTCAGTGACAGATCGCTTGAACCGTTGAAGTGGAATTGCTGTGATTAAAAAAAAAAAAAAAGCCCTAAAAATAAGTTGATTAAAAGGTTCTTTAAATAATAGTAATAACTACCACCATTGATTGAGCACTTACTACATCATAGAAACTATGGGACGCTTACCTATACTATCTTAGTTATCTTTACAACCCTCAGAGGTAGGGATTATTATCACCAATTTGCAAATGAGGGAATTGAAGCCAGAGAGGTTAAATAACCTGCCCAAAATCACAAAAGTAATAAATGACTGACTGGGATTAGAGTTCAGGTAAGTCTGATTCTTGAGCCTAAATTTTTATCCACATTATTCTTAAGGTAATTTTTTACAGTAAAAAAAGCACCTCATGTAGAAAATATACAGTACATGAAAGAAAAGCAGATTTCTCCTTTTCAAAATAGGTGTGCAAACAACAGTGTAGACTCAATCGGTTTTCTTCCCTCGTATAATTCAATAACAAGTATAGAACACTGGGAGACCAGAAGCCTAACTGACTTCAAGTGCAGACTGCAGGTAAAACTAAAAATTGCATCTATTCTTTTTAATCCTTTAATTTTTCTTAAGCCTACACTTTAACAACTCCTTGTATGTTTCCACAGCTCCCTCTGGTGGCCAGTGATGTCATGAATGATTTCTCTTATTAAACCTTGGATAAAGTAGATTGCCTATTTTCCAGCCCTTTTCTGTTCCAGCTTCATGCCCACTGACCTCACACTCCTGACTGAAGTAGACAGCATGAATTTGGGCATCAGGTGGACCTGAGAGGCTGTGCTGGTCCCACCACTTAGAAAGATGTCAGCGAGGGGGCCTGCTGCCTTCCAAGAGTGAGACTCACGGAGCACCAGGACCCTGCTGGAGCTCCCCAGGCTTCTGACCTGATCTTCCCTGTTAACAGCCAAAACCCCAATTTTGTCGGTGCATTGGGGGTCAATCGACCATGGCAGCCCAACTGAAACACTCAGATCAGGTGGTGGTGGTGGCGGTGAAGGCCCAGACTCTGGTCTCTGTTCCAACATTTTAACAGGATTTGTTTCCCTCGAAACCAGGACTTCCGCATGACATGAGCTGCTTGAGGCTATCTTTCTCAGAAAGGGGCAGCCGTTCAAGAAAATGCTTTGGAAAACGCCCGTCAAAGTCTCCACAACCTGTCCTGTGTAAGTACCTAACTCAGCATGGGGGGGGGGGTGGTGAGAAGGGTCTCAAAGGACTCTGCAGGAGGTGACACTTGAACCTAGTCTTACAGGTGGAGTAGAAGTAAACCAAATGAAGAGGCGTTTGGAGACAAGGGCATTCTCGCAGAGGTCGAACATGAGTAAAACCAAAGCCCAAAGAGAGAGGCCAGTGTTACAAATGCTGTGCTACTAAAAAAAAAAAAAAAGTTAAGACTATGAGGTGAACAGGTTTCCCTCACATAGTATTTTGTTATGGAATTGGGCTTTCATTCCCAAAACGAAAGAGGGGAAGTTGCTGAAGGGTTTGAAGGCCAGCGTGTGACGTGATCGTATCTGCATTTTAGGTAAATCACTGTAGTCCTCCCATGGCCATGGAGGACAGATGCAATGGAGTGAAATAGGAAGCAGGAAGACAAAGGAGGTTGTCATATTAGTACAGCAGACTTGAGGGCTCTCAGAGTCTTTGAGAGGACCAATAACGAGCAACCCTCTTCCATGCCTGAACTCTGAACCAATTCAGAAAAAAAAAGGTAAATAGACAGGGGTCAGAATATCATAGTCTAGGTACTTGGTATAGCTTCTACCTATGGACTGCAGTGAACTTCTTAGCACAGAACTCCAGAATTATTCAGACTTACCCTCAAGTATACACCTAGGAGTGGACTTACTGGGCCATACGGTAACTCTGTTTAACTTTTGACGAACAGGTTTCCAAGGCAGTTGCAGCATTTTACATTCCCACCAGCAACAGGCGAGGGTTCTGATTTCTCCACATCCTTCCCAACATTTTGTTGTCTTTTTTATTAGGATAGACATCCTAGTGGGTGTGAAGTAGTATCTCATTGTGGTTTGGATTTGAATTTCCCTAATAACGAATGATGTTAAGCATCTTGTCATATGTTTATTAGGCATCTGTATATCTTCTTCCCTCTGCCCATACTTTTTGATAAGATCGTTAGCTGCGATAATGCTGTTGTAGTTATGAAAGAGAATGCCAAGGTCATGAAGGTCCAGGAAAGACTGAAGAACTGGTCCAGATTGAAGACAAAAGAAACAGAACAACTGGGCACAGCACATGAGCCAGGACTGGCTGTGGGCGAGGCTGTTGGGGCAACTGACAAAATCTTAGTGGGATCCGAGTGAGAAGTTTAAGTGAGAGGTCTTTTTGGTATTCTGGCAACTTTTCTTCTGTGAAGTTGAGGTTGTTTCAAACAAAATTAAAAAAATAAAATTTCCAAACATATAACTTCACTGAGATTTTTCTCACCCTTAGTCACAGAAGATGGCATATTTTCTCTCCAATAAAAGCCCACATGTTTTTCTTCATTAATAAAAATCTACCACCTTTCTATGGGTCAAACTGCAATTTGGGGCCCTGAAATTGACCCAAATTGAGTTCTAAACCAACTAAGGAAAAAAATGGTAAACAGACAGGGGTCAGAATATAATTTTTATTACTCATATAGTCTAGGTACTCGGTGTAGCTTATGTAATCAACAAATTCAGAGTGAAACTGAGCTCACATGATGGGAAATGACTTTCATGCCTATGACGAGTCTTGTGAACCCAAGGCTGCCCCTCCACAGGCCCCCCTGAGTCCAGACTGAAGACAGGCATTGGGACAGCAGATGTATCACTGCCTGCTGAAACCTGGGACTAACATTTTTTAAATTTTATTGTGCTTTAGGTGAAAGTGTATAGCTCAAGTTAGTTTCTCATTCAGTAATTTATACACACACTGTTTTGTGACATTGGTTGTAATCCCCACAATGTGACAGCACATTCCTTCTTTTCCACTCTAGGTTCCCTGTGTCCATTCATCCAGTTCCTGTCCCTTCCTGCTTTCTCGTCTTATTTTTGGGCAGGAGTTGCCCATTTGGTCTCGTATATTCAATTGGACTAAGAAGCACATTCCTCACGTGTAATTGTTTATTTTATAGGCCTGTCTCATCTTTGTCTGAAAAGTGGGCTTTGGAAGTGGTCTCAGTTCTGAGTTAGCAGGATGTCTGGGTGCCAAAGTCTCAGGGTTCTTCCCGTCTCAAACTAGTAAGTCTGGTCTTTTTTTGTGAATTTGAATTTTCTACATTTTACTCCCGCTCTATCCAGGACTCTCTGTTGTGATCCCTGTCAGAGTGGTCAGCTGGGCACCATCTAGTTCTAGGCTCAGGCTAGTGGAAGCTCTAGTTTCATGTGGCCCTTTAGTCCTTTGGGCTAATATTTTCCTTGTGTCTTTGGTTTTCTTCATTCTCCTTTGCTCAGGACAGGATGGGACCGACCATCAGATGTATCTTAGATGGCTGCTTGCAAGCTTTTAAGACTCCAGACACTACTCACCAAAGTAGGATGTAGATGGCCCCCAGACACTCTGCTAACCCACAGTTGAAATCATTCCCGAGGCCACTCTTCAGACAAAGATTAGACAGGCCTATAAAACAGAAACTAATACACATGAAAAACCTGCTTCTTAATTCAATCAAATATATGCGACCAAACGGGCAGCTCCTGTTCAAAAGCAGCACAGGGCACAAAGGAACAGTAACTGGATGAATGGACACAGGGAACTTGGGGTGGAAAGGGGAAACATGCTGTTACATTACAGGGATTGCAACCAATGTCGCAAAACAATATAAGTTTTTGAATGAGAAACTAACGTGAGCTGTAAACTTTCACCTACAGCACAATTTAAAAAAAAAAAGGATATAGAACATCTTCTTTATAAACTATGTTATGCCAGTTGACCTATGTATCCCCCCAAGACTATGGTCCCCAGCCCTCAGATCCAGCAATTTGGTCCCTCGAGATGTTTGGATATATCTAGGAAACTTTTATCACTTTGCCTTGGTCAAGCTGTGTTGGATTCCCCTGTATTACGTGTCGTCTTTCCCTTTACCAAAGTTGACACTCGTTTATCTAGTTAGTGATTTCCCCTCTCCCTCCCTCCCCACCCCCGAAACCATCAAAGAATGTTGTTTTCTGTGTGTAAACTTTTTCTTGAGTTCTTATAATAGTGGTCTCATACAATATTTGTCCTTTTGTGATTGACTTATTTCACCCACCACAATGCCCTACCGTTTTATCCATGCGGTGAGATATTTCAGGGATTCATCATTGCTCTTTACCTTTAGGCAGTATTCCACTGTGTGTATATACCATAATTTGTTTATCCATTCATCTGTTGATGGGCACTTAGGCTGCTTCCATCTTTTTGCTATTGTGAACTGTACATTAACAATTTTAAGTAGAACTCCACTAGAACTCTAGCACACAGAGAACTTAGCTGCCTTGCACTTTAAATGCGGCAAGTACTATTCTGTCGCTAACGTATAAAATAGCTGTATCTTATAAAATACCTTTATTTTATACACTATCAGATTCTCTTTTCTATAATCAAATCCTTGTTTCAGTCATATCTGCTTCAAAAAAAAAAAACCCGTGCCTACGGCATCCTGCACTCTAAGGCCAACCAAACCCACTGCCATCAAGTTGATTCCGACTCATAATGACCCCACAGGGTTTCCAAGGCTGTAACTCTCTACCAAGCAGACTGCCACATCTTTCTCCCATGGAGCCGCTGGTGGTTTCAAACTGACAACCTTGCAGTTAGTAGTCTATCACTTTAACCACTGCGCCACCAGGGCTCCCTACACTCTAAGGCAGTGGTTCTCAAACTTTGGCGAGGAACAGTATCACCTGGGGAACTTGGTAAACATTCAGAGACCCCAGGCTCTACTCTACTTCAACCAGCCTGGGCCTCTGTGTTCTTTAGTAGCTCTCTAGGAGATCCCGATACTAGTTTCAAACCCAAGTTTAAGGAAAAACTGCCCAGAGTCACCACAGTTACACAGTTCTGCCTTTTCTGCTAAGGCCCCACCTTTGCTTAAGGGCTTAGCACATGCAGCCCTACCTCTACAGAGATAAAAACTTGTTTAAAAACAGCCACTCACCAGCATCATTTGGGCTTAAAACCACCCATCTTAACCTGCTGGAATCCCCAATCATAGCATTTCCTCAATTTTTATTTGTCTATATCCAAGATTCCTGGTCCATGCTCCAAACAGTGTGGGATCTTGGATAGTCCAATAAATAGTACCTCTATCATTTAGAACAGTAGTTCTTAACTGAGGTTGATTTGGCCCTCAGGGGACATTTGGCAATATCTATAGACGTTTTTATTTGTCACAACTGGGGGAGGATGCTACGGACGCCTGGTAGGTATAAGTCAGGATTATTGCTAAACATACTACAATACACAAGATGGCCCCACAAAACTAAGAATTATCTAGACCAAAATGTCAATAGTGCAGAGGATGAGAAACTCTGATTCAGAATAATACCCATTCTAAACAAATTAAGGTATAAAACAAAAGAGTAAGGAGGTGGGGTCCTACCTTTAGAAGTTATTACTTCTAAAGACTAAAACATATACCATATATCCACAGGCACATGAACTTCCTATTCTGAACCCCAAAGTTAGACCCACTATGTAGCCATAAATTAGGTAACTGTGTCTACTGTCACCCTTATATGAGGTCAGGCCCCATAAAACAAAAACATGTTAGAGCTAAGAACATGTGCTCCCTACAGGTTACTACCTCCTAAGAGGAAAGAAGAACTGACGGTGACCACCAGCTCCCATGGGATATCAGGTAAAGGGGTGGAAAAGGCTTGCACTGTTACATTACTTAGCCTCCATCCAAAGGGAATGAAACAACAGGAGAGGGAAAGCATTCCCCTCTAACGAGGATCAGAAGCAGTGGTATGGCGCAGCCAGCTCCTACTGGCTATCTGTTAAACCTTTGGGAAATCTGCGAGTCACTTGTTATATCTTTACCAGAAAAAAAAAAAAAAAAACAAGCCCGTTGCAGTATAGTCAATTCCAACTCATAGTGACCCTTTAAGACATAGTAGAACTACCCCATAGGGTTTCCAAGGCTGTGATCTTTACAGAAGCAGAGTGTCACATCTTTCTCCCATGGAACAGCTAGCTGGTGGGTTCGAACCGCATGACCTTTTGGATAGGAGCTCAGTGTTTAATCATTGAGCCACCAGGCCTCCTTGTTAAATCCTTGCTAGTCTGAAATCACCCACAGCGAGAGAATCTACATCCTGCGAAATAAAAAAATACTACAAATCGACGCTTTGTGTTTTCCAAGGGCCAGTTTGCCAGCACACCAACAACCGGAAGTGATGGCAAGGATGTAAAGGAGTAAGAGCAGATTTAATAAATACTTAGGTGAAAATCATTCATTTTAGGTGAAAATCAGCAAGGTTAGTGGTTGAGTAAATGTAGAAAATGAAGGAAAAGGTGTTGAGGAGGTCTTATTATCTAACCTTAACTGGGTATTACAGTCTCGCCATTTACTATACCAGAGAAAAAAGAATAGCAGTATGTTTTAGGATGGGTTTCTAGAGAAACAAAACAAGTGAAGCATATATATAGAGAGAGATTTATCTCAAGGAAATGGCTCACACAACTATAGAAGCTGGCAAATCCCAAGTCTGTGAGTCAGGCATAAGGCTAGAGGCTTCTCCTGACTCGTGTAGTTGCAGGAGCTAATGAACCCAAGATCAGCAGGTCAGATGGCAGTCCTCTAGCTCACAGGCTGCAGAGGTAGACGAATCTGAAATCAGCAAGTAAGACGGCAGGCTGCCAGCTCACAGGCTGTGGAGGCTGATGAGTCCCAAGATCAGTAGGCAATATAGCAGGCCACTGGCTCAAGTCACAAGAACCGGAAGTCAGGTGATGAAGAGCCAGATGCAGGATCCAAGCAAGCAAGAGAGCTTTGCCAGAATGTCTACATATATGTTGGATCCAGGCCACACCCCTTACAACCGATTGGCTGATCACATCAGATCACGTCATGGAGGATGACTACATTATAACCTAACTGCCAAACTATATCATTACATAATTATCGAACTACTGAGAATCATGGCCCAGCCAAGTTGACACACAGCCTTAATCATCATAGTTCACCCCTTGTTGACTTGGCACCTATACACATCTACTTAAACCATTCACAATCTCTAAACGAAAACAATTTCAAACTCATACATGCACTTAACATGAAACAACTAACATGTATAACCAAAAACGCACTAGCCTCGTTTACATCTTATATAAGTGAAAAGAAAAAAACTTGATGCACACATACAAGGAAGAAATACTCTTAACAATTACAATCCTCATTTCTGCAACTGGTCACATGGTCATAAATGCTATTTAGAACTACCTTCTTCCACTACCCATTATGTATTCCCTTTACAATCAGCAAGCACCTCAACTGGTCATGGTGCTTTGCCTGGTGGGGTGGCCCAAGTCTTCATTCCTGAAGGGTCTGGGCCGTTACTAGTCATGTCAGAATTGGGTTGCCATAGTTTTCCATTGACTTTAATCACAGAGCATGGTAGTACTAAGAGACGCCCCAAGGCATCTCCTGTATTCCACACACAATTTTTTTTACCACCATTATGCAAAACCAATCTGATGTCCCCTTGGTAGGCAAGATCAATCACAGCAGCCAATATGATAACTCCCTTCTTTGCCTCTTGATCCAGAGGCATGAGGAGCCCAAAGTGGCTGGATAATATTCTTAACTTCCAATTCAGTGGATTCCATGTTGAGTCTCCAGGTGGGAGCATTCCTCTCTTTGGAACTAAGACCTGCAGTGTGCAGAGCATAGAGTTGCAGGGACAAGAAGTAAAAATTTTGAGACTGGGTCACTAGGGATAACAGCAAATAGTGCCACTCCCATTTCTACCACTTGATTACTGGAACCGAGAATCCTGGCTATATGGGAGAAACAGCACCACATAGTACACGCCAGTTTAGAGCATATACAGCCTCCTTTAAAATATTATGCAAACCCTGTGAAAAGTACTGCCACATGGCTGGCACCATAACTGTCTTCTGGAGACCACTCCATCATTCTATCAAACTAGCTGCTTCATGATGGGAAACATGGTAAGACAGTGAAATCCATCAGCATGGACCCACTGTTACACATAATTTGCTGTGAAATGAGTCACTGGGTCTGAGGCAACGCTGTGTAGGATACCATGATGGTGGATAAAGCATTCTGTGAGTCCACAGATAGTTTTGGCAGAAGCACTGCATTCAGGGAAGGCAAATCTGTATGCAGTGTCTATTCCAGTAAGAACAAAACACTGCCCTTCCTATGATGCAAGTGGTCCAATGTAATCAATCTACCCCTAAGATGCTAGCGGATACATTGAGGAGTGGTACCATATGGGAGACACAGTGTTGATTTCTGCTTGTGACAGATTGGGCGTTTAGCAGCAGCTGTGGCCAAGTCGACCTTGTTGAGTAGAAGTCCATGTTACTGATTCCATGCATAACTTCCATTCCTGCCACCATGGCCACTTTGTTCATGACCCCATCGGGCAATGATGGGATTGGCTGAGGAAAGAGGATGCCAGGTTTCCAAAGAATGCATCATCCTACCCACTTGTTAAAATCCTCCTCTACCAAGCACTCCCATTAAACACAAATATCCTCACTTCAAAGTCTATCCACAAACCTCTTCCCCATACCTCCTTGTCACCAATTTTCCAATCATGTTCCTTCCAAGTCCCTGACCATCGAGCCAAACCATTGGCCACAGCCCAAGAATCAATATACATTCACACACACCTGGCCATTTCTCCTTCAAAGCAAAGTGAACAAATGTGTGCACTGCTCAAAAATCTCTCCGCTGGGAGGAGTTTCCTTCACCACTATCCTTCTGGGAGATCCCAGAAAGAGGGTGCAGTGCTGCCACTATCCATTTTCAAGTGGTGCCTGCATATTGCACAGAACCACCTATAAACCAGGCATGAGTTTTCTCTTCCTAGTCAACTGATCATGAAAAACTCCCCATGAGGCCACAGGTGCAGACTGAGAGAAAGCGAGTAATTTGACAGGAGTGGAGACCGTGGCATTTGGGCCACTTCCTCATGCAACTTACTTGTGCCTTCAGGTCTTGCTTGAGTTTGATCTTGTGTATACCACTTCCACTTAATGATGGTGTGCTGCTGTACATGTTTGACTTTATGACTTCGTAGATCAGATAACACCCGGTTCATGATGAGCAGCTCAGGCCACATGGTGACTTGGTGACCCATGCTTAAGCATTCATTCTCTACTAAGGCTCAGTAACAAGTCAAAAGCTGTTTCTCAAAAGGGGAGTAGTTATCTGCAGAGGATGGCAGGGCTTTGCTCCCAAATCCTAAGGGTCTACACTGTGATTCACCGTAGGGGCCTGCCAAAGACTCCAAAGAGAATCTCAGCCACTGACACGTAAGCATCATCAGATCATCCAAATCATATGGTCCAAGGGGCAGAGAGGCTTGCACGGCAGCCTGAACGTGTTGCAGAGCCTCCTCTTATCCTGAGTCTCACTAAAAACAAGCAGCTTTTCAAGTCACTTGATAAATACGCTGGAATAGCACACCCAAATGAGGGATATGTTGCCTCTAAAATCCTAAGAGGCCCAGCAGTTGATGTGCCTCCTTTTTAGCTGAAGGTGGGGCCAGATGTAACAATTTATGTGGCACAGTGGTTAAGAGCTATCTCTCCTAACCAAAAGATCAGCAGACCAAATCTACCAGGCACTCCCTGGAGATTCTTTGGGGCAGTTCTACTCTGTCCTATAGGGTTGCTATGAGTTTAAATCGACTCAACGGCACTGGGTTTAGAAGGAGTATCTTTTGACATATCCGACACCACTGGAAACCTACAAATTTTACTGCAGTGGAAGGCTCTTGAATTTTTGTGGGATTAATTTCCCACCCTCTAGCATGAAAATGGGGCCCTGGTGGCACAGGGGTTAAGCGTTTGGCTGCTAACCAAAAGGTCAGCAGTTTGAATCCACCAGCCGCTCTTTGGAAACCCTACGGGCAGTTCTACTCTTTCCGATAGGGTCACTATGAGTCCAAATCGACTCGACAGCAATGGGCTTAGCTTTGGTTTAGCACCCAAATATTGCAAAGAATGGGAATTCCACAACACTTAATTGTGCTCACGAGGAACCTGTACATAAATCAAGAGGCAGTCGTTCAAACAGAACAAGGGGATACTTCGTGGTTTAAAGTCAGGAAAGGTGTGCATCAGGGTTGTATTCTTTCACCATACTTATTCAATCGGTATGCTGAGCAAATAATCCAAGAAGCTGGACTATGTGAAGAAGAAAAGGGCATCAGGATTGGAGGAAGATTCATTAACAACCTGCGATATGCAGATAATTCAACCTTGCTTGCCGGAAGTGAAGAGGACTTACTTGTGAAGACCAAAAACAACAGCCTTCACTATGGATTACACCTCAACATAAAGATAACAAAAATCCTCACAACTGGACCAAAAAGCTGATATACCCGAGGTAGGTCGGTGAAGGTTTCAGCTGAAGGCAAACTGTTCTAGTATTCCTTAGAAACCAGAATCAAGAAAAAGGCATTGGCCTGATCACCAGCTGCATACCAGGTACCAGGAGCTGTGTTAATTCACTCCAACAATGAAACCACATCTGGAACAGCAGCTGCACTTGGGATCATGTCACGGTTAAGTTTACGATAAACCACTGTCATTCTCCAAGATCTGGTTTTTGCACAGGCCAAAGAGGCAAGTTGAATGGGGACGTGGTAATAATCACTGCCCCTGCATCCTTCAAGTCTTGATTATGGCAGTAATCTTTGCAACCCCTCCAGGAATGTGGTACTGTTTTTGGTTTATCATTTTCCTAGGTATGGGCAGATATAATAGCTTCCAATTGGCTTTTCCTATCACAATAATCCTTACTCCACTTGGCAGGGATCCAGTGTGGGGGTTCTGCCCCTTGCTGAGTGTATCTACTCCAATTATGCATTCTGGAACTGAGGAAGTAGTTCAGGGGCCCACTGTGAGACGAACCTCAGCTAAGACTCCATTAATAGCCTACAGAATGGGTTCAGGGGCCCACTGTGAGGCGAACCTCAGCTAAGACTCCATTAATAGCCTGACCTCCTGCAAATCAAAACTACAATGAGATTCCATCTCACTCCAACAAGGCTGGCCAAAAAACACAAAATAATAAATGTTGGAGAAGTTGTGGAGAGACTGGAATACTCATACACTGCTGGTGGGAATGTAAAATGGTACAACCACTTTGGAAATCGATTTGGCACTTCCTTAAAAAGCTAGAAATAGAACCATCCAGCAAGCCCACTCCTTGGAATATATCCTAGAGAAATAAGAGCCTTCACACGAACAGATATATGCACACCCATGGTCATCGCAGCACTGTTTACAACAGCAAAAAGATGGAAGCAGCCAAGGTGCCCATCAATGGATGAATGGATAAATTAATTCTGGTATATTCACACAATGGAATACTATGCATCGATAGAGAACAGTGATGAATCTGTGAAATATTTCATAACATGGAGGAATCTGGAAGGCATTATGCTGAGTGAAATCAGTCAGTTGCAAAAGGCCAAATATTGTATATTTGTATATTATAAGAACTCAAGAAATAGTTTAAACAGAGAAGAAAATATTCTTTGATGGTTACGTGGGGGGGGGGCGGGGGGAGAGAGAGGTTTTCACTAATTAGATAGTAGATAAGAACTACTTTAGGTGAAGGGAAAGACAACACATGATACAGGCGAGGTCTGCACAACTGGACTAAACCCAAAGCAAAGAAGTTTCCAGAATAAACTGAATACTTTGAAGGCCAATGTAACAGGGACAGGGGTTTGGGTACCATGGTTTCAGGGGACATCTAAGTCAAGTGGCATAATAAAATCTATTAAGAAAACATTCCACATCCCACTTTGGAGAGCAGCGTCTGGAGACTTAAAGGCTAGCAAGCGGCCATCTAAGATGCATCGATTGGTCTCAACCCACCTGGAGCTAAGGAGAATGAAGAACACCAAGGTCACTAGGTAATTATAAGCCCAAGAGAAAGAAAGGGCCACAAAAACCAGAGACTACATCAGCCTGAGACCTGAAGAACTAGATGGTGCCTGGCTACAACCAATGACTGCCATGACAGGGAACACAACAGAGAACCCCTGAGGAGCAGGAGAGCAGTGGGATGTACACCCCAAATTCTCGTAAAAAGACCAGACTTAATGGTCTGAGACTAGAAGGACCCCAGTGGTCACGGCCCCCAGACCTTCTGTTAGCCCAGGACAGGAACCATCCCCAAAGCCAACTCTTCAGACAGGGATTGGACTGGACAATGGGACAGAAAAAGATGCTGGTGAAGAATGAGCTTCTTGGATCAAGTAGACACTTGAGACTATGTTGGCATCGCCTACTTGGAGGGGAGATGAGAGGGCAGAGGTGGTCAGAAGCTGGCAGAATAGACACAAAAAGAGAGAGTGGAGAGGATCGGGCTGTCTCATTAGGAAAAGAGCAATTAGGAGTATATAGCAACATGTATATAAATTTTTGTATGAGGCTGACTTGATTTGTAAACTTTCACTTAAAGCACAATAAAAATTTAAAAAATAATAAATAACCTGACCTCCATACACCCCCACTCCCACTGATGGGCCACAGTGACATTTTGGGTCTCCCGGAATTAGTGTTAGTTCAGACTAGTATCGAATAATCCCCTAAAAGTCTGATTATTTCCTTTTCCCCAATGAACAGTCACTCTCATAAAAGGCTGCAGGCCCCTGTGGGGAAGGCTGGGAGAAAGATTAACAGTGTTAGTTTTGGGCAGTGTAGCGGGGTCCTTCCTCAAGGGAACCTGGCATTCTCTTTATTCAAGCAGTTGTGGGTCTGTAAGCTGGCTGAAGTCTGGGAATTTACTGAGGGGCCATGACCATTCTGGTGATTCGGGTTAGACTACTGTTCATTTGACTTAGAATCTCTCCACTTGTACAGATCAAGTGAATATTTAGATTTCCCATCTATTTCACTCCTAGGGACACCATGACTATGTGGCCAATGTCACAGGTCCTATTTTGATTATCACTCTGACTCTACTGTTATAATAACCATGCCCACCCTGTCTCTGTCAATTGAGTGCCACCACTTAGCCCCTACCACCCACAGGGTCTAATCAGCCTTATTGTAGTTAGGTGTCTCAGTTCAGTTAGGGCAGTTCCCACTGTCAAATCTGACTTACATAAAACAGCAATCACAGGAGTCTTCAAGGATGCTGGGGCTGCCTTCACAAATTTGTTCCTCACTGTTGTGGTAAAAGGTGTCTCCTCTGAGCACTCCATGTGTGGGTCTGTGGGTCTAACCTGATAATTCCACTCCAGCATGCCAATTTCCCAAGCCTTTGGATACCTACTTCTACAATATATCAACACAGGTCTGGTAATTCAACTTGATTTAGTGGGACTTGCCAGCCTCTACAACCGTGTGAGCCATTTCCTTGTGAAAAATTTCCCTCTCTATATATAAATACATAGATACACACACGTCACCGGTTTTTCTTCTCTAGAGAACTCAGCCAAAGACAGAAGTAAAATATAAGACAGAGAAGACAACTACGTAGTAGTTGCTCACTTTGCTTTGTGTCTGCTTTCCAAGATTTGTTTGTGTTTATGAACAGAATATGCTAACTAACTATATTTATGTTTAGCAAGACGATTAAGACTTTTGAGAACAATAATTCCTCAAAGGTAAGTTTGGATTTCACTAAACCTAAGAGCACTTAAGTACATGGCTGCAAACAAATAAGCACGTAACTAGCGCTTACATCACTGCCTCTCAATTCTCATTCAAGTTGCTTCTTACTTGGGATCGGGAGTAAAAGAAAAGTCCACTGCAAAAGCTAACGGACCTTTTATAAGACATTTTCCACTAGTAGAGTCAGAAATTTGTCGTATCTAAAGCAACTTACCCTTTCACTCAAAGATGTAACAAAAAAACAAACTAGTTGTCGCTAAGTCGACTCCAACTCATGGCGACCTCAAGTGTGTCAAAGTAGAACTGTACTCCATTGGGCTTTCAACAGCTAATTTTTCAGAAGTAGCTCTCCAGGCCTTTCTCCCAAGGTTACTCTGGGTAGATCTAAATCTGAACCTCTAACCTTTTGGTTAGCAGCCGAACACATTAACCATTTGTACCACCAGGGCCCTAATGAAAGAAAGATACTTTCTACTTAGCTAATAAAGTCTAAGATCACATTGTTTCCTTCAACTAGTGTACAAGTCAAAGACCTACAAAGTTACCACAGACCATGACACATGTATGGTCACATAAATAAAAGGAATAAAAGGGGAAAGGGGGAGGAAAAAGAAACATTTATTGAGCATCTACTATATTAGTCACTGGGCTACACAAATTCTCAATCTTTGCAAAAACCCTATAGGTAAGTATTAACCTCATTTTACAGATTAGAAAACTGAGGTTCAGACAAGTTATTTGCAAAATAAAATTGGATTCTTTTTTATGTGGAAATACAATTCCAAACGTATTCAAGATTTGCCAAAATAATAATATACCAGAAAAATAAAATCAGAACAACAAAGCTCATTCTAACCCATGTGTACCAAAGGAAAAAACCATAAAGGACATCAACATATGACTTCATCAAAATAGATTATGCCAAAAAATACAACTAAAAGGCAACTACAAATTGAGACCATTTACAAAGTACATGACTAAGAGTAGCCTATTGAGAATGCTTACAAATTAGCAAGAAAAAGACAAACATTTCAATGGCAAAAGGTCCATGTACTTCACAAAATACAAATGAGTTCAAAATTTAAAACATATCCGGTTTTGCCTATGACAATGGCAAAGAAGGGGAGAAGGTAAATAGCCAATGTTGGCAAGGACATAAAGGGTACTACAAAAAGTGCTGGCAAGAGTGTAGGTTGATCTTAACCCAACCCATGATCTTAGGCATTTATAAATTTATTCTAAGAAAAGTAAAAATGTACATAGATTAGACTACTATAACCAGTAACAGGAACAGGCTAAATACTTTACAATTAATCCATTTAATGAAATATCAGCATATATTAATGTTGTTGAAATACCTGACATGGAAAAACGTTCCCCATCTAAATTCAAAAGAGGACTTAAGTGGCAGCTACAAAATAGTATGTTCAAGTTGAACAAGTTTTAAAAAACCAAATGTACAGGAGAAAGTCTAAAAGGATACATAGCAAAATGTGGTCAATATTTTCCTTTGTGCTTATCTGTATTTTCTACCTGTTAAAAATACCAGTTGCCATCGAGTCAATTCCAACCCACAGCGACCCTATCGGACAAAGTAGAACTGCCCCATATGGTTTCCACGGAGCAGCTGGTGGATCAAACTGCCAACCTTTTGATTAGCAGCCGAGCTCTTAACCACTGCACCACCGGGGCTCCGCGTGTATACGTTACCTGTGCATTTTGTTTGTTCTTAATAGAGGTTAATTGAACTTGAGTTCAGTAGAAAAATCCTCTTATAAAACATTAGCATTTGAACTGAATTTTGTTAGTAAGCACTTCAAGATTTTTTAAATGTACCTACTCAAAATCAAAGTTCATCATTTTGTTTGGAACAATTTTGGTTTGAGAATCAATGGTCACATAAACAAAGAAGCAAACAGGCATAAAATGACAGGAAAGCAAGTGACAAAATAACTGTAATCTTTGTCCCACTGGCCATTACAGTCTAAAAAATATAGCTACAGTTAACCAAAAACATCTTTATTTTAGTCTTCAAATAGCACAGTGTTTACTTTTTTCCCAAGATAATCATGATTAACTTACAAAAATTGGCATTTACAATACATCTTCAAACCATCTCCCTTTAACGGGAAACTGAGCATTATAGAATCCCAAGATTAAAAAGTTAAAAAAAAATCCATTTTGTTGCCTTTATAAAGCAAAACAGAAGCTAGCACAAGTCAAGAAAATCCACTCATACTTCAGGTCCTTCTCCTCCAGGAACCAGCTGCATAGGAGGAAAAAGAGTTTATTAACAATGCCACAACATTTTCTAAAAATCCATGAACTTATCAATCAAAGCCACCTTTGCCTCTCTCTCGCTCCCTCATATTCCCATTTTCCCCAAGTCGTCAATAAAATCCAAACCAAACCCGTTGTTGTCGAGCTGATTTGACTCATAGCAACCCTACAGGGCAGAGTAGAACTGCCTCAGAGGGTTTCCAAGGCTGTAATCTTTACAGAAGCAGACTGCCACATCTTTCTCCCACAGAGCAGCTGGTGGGTTTGAACCACTGACCTTTCGGTTAGCAGCTGGGCACTTAACCACTGCACTACGGGTTTCCAATTCCCAATATTATCAACCAGTACTCACATAGTGTCTCAACAGTGATTTCTAACAAAATGAAAAAGGCCAAACAAGCTAATCTGTAGGCCCAATGCCATATTTAGTAGCTCAGCTTTAGCGCCCTGACTACCACAACATCCCTTTCCCATCCTAAGCATACTGGTCCATGGGCATTTAGTCAAACAAACAGCATCAGGAGTTAGATCTGTAACCACCGTCCTACAAAAACGGGCTACTGTTAAATAAAACAGTATTAGCTTCAATGTGTCTTACCATTGTTATATTATTTCCATTTAGCAAAATCTGATCTAATTTAGTAATCCTTCTTCCTTCCGGTGTGATTTCGCTAAATAAATAGATAAAATAGTCAGGTTAAACAGTGGTAATAAAAGCCAACATTTTGAAATCTTTCCATCCCTAAAAAGGTTATTCTTCTACGTAAGTAAATGTGAGGTGAAGCAATTATATCAAAAACTTTCAAAGATCAAGATTATCCACTGGGTAATGTACACTCTTCCTTAAAGGTAAGAGTGAACTGACTGGCCTAACATCCACTAAGTTCGATCTTCATTAAAAAAGCTGAAACTTGCCAAGGAGGCCAAATACGAAATATTTACCAGCTTCACTCTTTTTCTTTAACACATCCATTATTGCTCATCTCCATCCATTAAAAACCAAACCCGCTGCCGTCCAGTCAATTCCGACTCACAGTGACCCTATAGGGCAGAGTAGAGCTGCCCCATAGGGCTTCCAAGGCTGTAAATCTTTACAGAAGCAGACTGCCAAATCTTTCTCCCCCAGAACAGCTAGTAGGTTAGAACCACCAACCTTTTGTTTAGCAGCGAAGCGCTTTAACCACTGCGCCACTAGGGCTTCTCCCAGCCATTAAAGCAATTTGTAATCAGTTCAATTTTGAAAGCAGAGATATTGGTCATGATCTATATAATTAACACAACTGAGCCATCATTTACATTTTATGTTACACAGTTAAATGTTTTTATTACCAGTCTTTTATTTGACCTGAGCAGTTTTTAGTATCATTCATCTTAAAGATTTGTCTCTACTAATTTCCTAGCAACATGATAATAATTATATTAATAACCCTCTGATCTAATTTTACTAGCATCAGTAGATAAAATTTCCATCTTTAAGATAATGCCAACAGGCAATATTTACTTGTAAATCATTTTACTGACTCGATAGTATTAAAATTGCCTTAAGTTAAGAAGAGCAATACTCCTCCAAACTTTTCATTTTTAACACTACTTACAACTCAGTGACGTCTTCCAATACCATATCTGAAATTTGGTGTTAGGAAAATAAACATACCTGTCTGAATTTACTCTGTCTTGTCTTTGTTCAATTTTAGTGATAACATTTAACACAATGACTTAAATTTTCAACTCTCGTTATTGGTAGAAACTTTATCTTCGGTCAGTACATACCTGCTGCTGTCAAGTAGATTCAGTACATACGTCTCTTAAAATGTTACCACAAGTTCCCCAAGAGTGAACTGATCTCTAATATAATAATTAGTAAATACTGATTATCTATAGTTCTTACTTACATTATTAAATACCTAAGAAAAACCTATCCACCACCTTTTAAAAGGATACTGACAAAGTCATCAAAGCCTAGAAGCGTGCCAACAATTTCCTTATCACTCTTCATCACAATGTGAATTCTTGATCCTATACACTTGTCCACAAGCTCTAAGAATATATTGAGGAAAAAAAAGAGAGAGGAAAAAGATTATTTCAGCAATTCATTACTTCAACAAATATTTGAGTGCCTACTGGCACTCAATAACTTGCATATAGTGAAAGACAAACCAGGAAAAATATTCATTCAACAACTTTAGCTCTTATATTACAAATCTCTGTTCGATCATTAACAGAAAAGTTTCCCTTGATCTCTACTTAACTCTCCCTTGTAGCAATTTACCATGGTTGCACTTCTGTGTTTTAGGTTATTTAATAATATATGAACTGCCTACTAGACTCTAAGCTCCACGAGGGTAGAGACCGTGCTTGTTTCTGCTCATCACTGTATCCCCAATGGACAACCCCCCCCCCCCCGCAAAAAAAAAAGAGAGAGAGAGAAACCCGTTGCCGACAAGTCAATTCCAACTCACAACGGCCGTGCCTGCAATCAACCGGGCACTCAAAGAGTGTCAAATGAAGGAATAGAAACTTTTCAAGCACAGCCTCGTCTATTAACTTGGTCACTCTTCCCAGTCTCGAAATATTAGGGGAGAGAGGAGTATAATTATCTTCATCAGAGATTCCTATCACTACCTGCCTCACCCAACCGAGGGCTATTCTCTGAACTCTGACAGCAGCTTGAATATCTACTGAGCCAGTTCAGCACTATTCGGCACAATGCTCAGTATCCATTCCCTCCACTGTTTTCTGCATTATTTTAAGGCAAAGACTGTGATTTGAATTGCTGAATACTGCTGAATAGTGTCGTTATGGTGTCTGTGGTGGATGGCGCACAGTAGACGCTCCAATAACCGTTTGCTGAATGAATGACAACTGGAACCAGTTTCCAGATTCCTCTTTTAAATTTCATTCCTGACCTTCCCTCAATAACCGGCCAGACATAAAATAAGACAAAGCCTACTCTGAAGATCTTAAATGCTAGGTTTGGGGGGTGGGGGGAGGCCGCTACCCAACACACGATAGAGACGAGCTCACAACAACGGCAGGTTACACGTTCAGTTCATTAAGCATAAACCTTTCTCCGGAGACGGTTTGGTTTGGGGAGTCAAAAGTTGCTGCCTCAAGCGAACCTATCACGCTGAGGCAGGAGCGGTCAGGGGCCACAGACTTGGAGCAGAAGGAAAAAGCCGGATACACTTTTCCCCACACTTCGCCACCTCAGTCGCAGCGCCTCTGCCCCCAATCTTGAACTTCAGCTCCCCGCCCGGCCCCCCGTGAAAGGTTACCTAGCGGCAGCAGCTGCGACGGGTTGGTGGTGGCGTTAGCCGCCATGGCTGCGCCGGAAGTGGCCTGCGTCTATCGCGGTAGGGAGGGCAAGTTTGAAAGAGCGCGCTTCCGCTTTCTTCCCCTGCGCGGGCAGGCCTGACCAATCTGAGGCCGAGCGAGCGATCGGGCCCAGGCCCTGTAGATCGCGCCCACTCGCTTCTTTCGGGTGAGGTATCTATGTCCGCTGAACTTTTCTCTTAGAGAGGTACCCTCTCTTTCCTCGAAGTTTCGGAGGCATGTTAAAGATATCTTGGCTTGTGAATAAATTCTCCTTCTAACCCGGAAGATTTTGGAAAATTTTAAAGTCTTTAATTTCGTTGTATTTTTTTTCAGAAAGTTCTCTCTCAAGTCGGGCATCTTTCTTCAGACCAGTAAGTCAATTCATTTTTCTCGCCACCAACTCACTGTGTTGCAATTTTTGTAAAATCTGTTTTCTTAAGGGGGCTTATTATTTCTTTTGAAAGTCCAGTGGATTGAAAACCCACAACCAACCTTTTTTTTTTTCACTTTTCTGTGGTGGGGATTTAATTTGTTTCTTTACTAATTGATTTAATTCAACGTGTTTACCATGTTACATCTAAGAATTTAATTTATACTATGTGGCTTTTTTTTACTCTTTCTTCAATGAACACTAAGAGCAACCACGAGCTGTCACTCTAAATTATATGTTAATGTCATATGGGAAAACCATAGCACTTTGTACTTGTTTTGAAAATAATAGCAAACAAATTCCCTGCCTTATTCTATTTTATATTTATGTCTTAGGAACCTCAGGCAAAATAGTCTAAATATGACGGATCACAAAGAACATCATTCATTCATACAGCAAATGGTTGTTAAGCACCCATCATTCATTCATTGACAGATATGCATTACACCTACTCACTTGTCAACATGATTAGGTTCAAAGACCAAGTTGTTATGCAAAAATCGTCATTAATTGAAAACGGAAGATGCCCACATCAGATTACAAAATGGAGAATGACTGCATCATTATGTAACTGCCAAAGGACCATGAATCATGGCCCAGTCAGGTTGACACATGAACTTAACCATCACAGCCATTGCTAGTCTCACCTAGCACCTGATTTAGGAAATAATATTGGAATCATTATTCCCTGTCCTTGAGCATAGAGAATGTGACCCAGCTGGAGCTGGGCTCAGAAGGACTTACAAGGGCACATCAACTGGGCCCTGAGGCATAAAGACAATAAAAAAAAAAAATGCCAGGATAATTTCGGAAAATACCTTTTAGTGAACCTTTCACGTAAACTATTCAAACAGAACACAAAAGACTTTCCACTCTTTATCTTTTTGTATTAGCCTTTAGTGAATAGAAAATTGGTTGGACCAATCGAGACCCTCCTGAGTGTTATTACTGAAACCTGTATCAATGATTGTTAAGAAAGGCAATTCAAAATGTAGGATCACAGTTTCTAGCCAATCTGTGAAAAGGTGAAGCTTTCAATGGTTTTGCCCATTTGTGATGTTAATAAATACTGATGATTCTGTAATGTTCCTTGGACTCGGGCAGACATGGCTGTGGCACCATGCTTGTCCATTTTCCCATTCTTGCCTATTCTGTAATATTTCCTTGGACTTGGACAGACATGGCTGTGGCAGCATGCTTGTCCATTTTCCCACTTTTGTCTATTCTGTAATATTTCCTTGGACGTGGGCAGACATTAGCTCTGGCAGCATGCCTGTCTGCTTCCCACTTTTGCCTTTTTGAATATATGCTGATAAAACTTCCTTTTTGCTTTACTAAATTTTGTGATGTTTTTACTCTATAACACACCTGAGCATTCATTACTGCTAAAAAACAACAACCCATTGCCCCCGAGTTGACTCCGACTTATAGCGACCGTATAGGACAGAGTAGAACTGCCCCAGAGGGTTTCCAAGAAGCGGCTGGTAGATTAGAACTGCCCACCATTTTGTCAGCAGCAGTAGCTCTCAACCACTACACCACCAGGGCTCCCAATCCCTAGATTCTCAACTTGGCAGATGCATGTTTTCCTAGTGGAAGAAAAGAATAACTAGTGTCACTGTTGGACACTGCTTCCTCATGCAGCCTGAACCAAATTCTAGGCATTATTATGTTTCTGCTACTTGATAGAATTTTTAAAAATCAGAAAAATACTCTTTTCAAAGGGAGCCTGGTTTGCACTTTGTTTTCCTCTACAAGAACAGAATGAACATTAGCAATTTTCAGTGCATTTAATGAAGAAAAAAGAAAGTCTCTTTAGACTCTACAGAAGGAACTATTGTTCATTTACATAATAGTGTTAATGAAGATTGCAGGAGGGGAGTGATTTTATTTGATTGTGTTCTTTCCTGATGAAAGGCACAAAAAGAAACAACGGGTCAATTCCAGATGGAGACTTCGTTTTCAATCTCAAGGATTTTTCTTCCTTTAGGTTGTTTACAGAGTAGACAAAACAGGATTTATAATTCATCATGAAATGTATGTAACTAGAAGAGGCTATTTGATGTACTATGTGTTCAGAAAGGCATTCCTAATTTTTCTCTTGGAGATAAATGCCATTATAAAAATACAACCAAAAGTTTCCTTTTAAAATAATGTTTAGAAAGTATTCAGTTATCTCAAATTGGTATTTCAATTTCACTAATTTTCTTCCAACACTTTTGAAAACAAAGGAAAAATTTATTTTCCCAGCAGATACTTGTCCTTGTGAACAATATCTTGAAAATGGATTCATTCTGTATTAACACAACTCACATAAAAGCTAATTTAAAGAATTGTTATTCTAAACTAGTAAATGGACTGGTCTGTACATTCAGAGATGGATAAAATCCTGGAAATTCCCTTGCATATTTTCTCTCCCGTTTTGCCCAGTAATATATTTCCTTTATTTATAGCATTCTTCTAAGTGACATTTTTTTAAACATTTAAGCAACATATCATTATGAATACATGATTTAATCTTAGTTGAAACATCTAGGATGCAAAGTGACTCACATTTTTATAAAACTGTTACTAAATCTCCTGGACAGTGAATTAAACAAGCTGGCATTACACTGTCGATACAGAGTTCTAAGATACCTTGTTTTTAATCTTTTTAAAACAATGCTTAGTGTTTAATTTTAGTGATGCCAGTTGTAGAGAATACTGAAGCAGATGCAAGAAAACAGTTAACATATTCTGCATATACGGAATAGTGTAGCTTCACTCACAGTTCTGAGCCAATGCTGAGAATTTTGAAATATAGAAAAGAAACGGATAGTAACATCTTGAAAAAATCCATAGTATTTTTATTAGTATTAAGACATTTCTACTGAATTGTAGAAACCAAACTTGATTTTAGGAAGTCTGCTGTTTTCTTCAGCTATGCTTAGAATTCAGATCCTTAAATTTCAAAGCCAGGAGTAGAAAATATCAACTACTAAGGTTGCCTAAAATAAGGGATGTGTAAATAGTAATGGTAAACTCCACAGCCAGTTATTGTAGTAATCTCAAATTCCATTTGAAGTGGGCACCTATCCTTTAGGTTATTCCAAGGGTGCCCTGGATAAAACTTGCTGAGTCTGTTGGTACTTCCGTTATTCACTTTAAACTGATGGAAACGATGCTTTAAAAAAAAAGTAGTACAATCACTAAAGAAATATAAAACCCTGGTCACAACCAATCCCATATGTTTCGTGTTGACCAGAATGCTAAGCCCAGAAAAGGACAGAATGAAAACAATACTTTAAAAAATTCAGTGGACTAGAATAATCAGGTGACAGGTCTCACTGTAAAATTCCTTTATGTCAAGGATGTTCTGCTTCAGGCCTTAAAAGGCTTCCAAATTCCCATACATAATATTTAAATGAGAGGCAAAAAATCTAAAACAAGTAAAAGAGAAATCTTGAATAAACAAGTAATTCAAAAGGCTGAATAAACAGATACATAGCCGTACCAATATGCTTCCAGGTTATCAAACAATTAAGAGTGCAGGGAGGGGGAGACGGGGCCAAGATGGCGGAATAGCCAGATGCTTCCCGTGATCCCTCTTACACAAAAGATCCGAAAAATCAAGTGAAACAAGTATATTTATGACACGCTAGGAGCCCTGAGGAAATCCTGGTACCATAGTGGTTAAGTGCTACGGCTGCTAACCAGAGGGTCAGCAGTTTGAATCCACCAGGCGCTCCTTGGAAACTCTATGGGGCAGTTCTACTCTGTCCTATAGGGTCGCTACAAGTCAGAATCGACTCCATGGCACTGGGTTTGGTTTGGTCTGGAGCCCTGAACATCAAAGGCAATTAGAAAATGGACTGAGTGGCAGGGGAGAGAGAGGCCATTTAGAAGCGGAGAGTAGTCGCTGGACCTGAATCACCAGGAGCCCTCAGGCACCATTCCCGGGAGCAGCTGCAGTGGGCTGATACTAGCATTTGGCCACAGTTTTCTCAGAGAGAAGCAGCCAGCTGCACAGCCTACTCACACCTCTGGAACCAGAGAAGAATGGCAGTCTCAGCAAAAGCTAAGTACTTGAGTATATTTTACTGTGCCTCCCGCCCCCAAGCCACCTTCAGTGGCTATTGATTTCCCTGAGCCTGAGATAGGCCCATTTGAGGGCCCTGAGACATGCTCCCAGACGAGGAGAAAGAATAAATTTAAAACAGGGGGAAAAGATAATTTGCCAGCTCCACTAACCTGGGGAGGTCAGGACAGAAGCAGCTCCTGTCCAGGCATAAACACCCCATGGACTTTGAATACCTCTCCCCCTGCATGGACCTTTGTGGGCCTATTCCAGGAGAACAGGCCTTTGCTGGCAGACTGCGACTGTTTAAGCTGTGTGGTGGAGAGGTGGGTTTTTGATATTTGACACGGCTTTGCCTATTAAACAGGCTCCTTACCTACCCACATCAGGGGCCTAAGTACTGGTGGTTCCACTAAGGTCACCCAGCCACCCGTGACAGGGGTCCAAAGATAACTGATACCTCCCAGTCCTTACAACCAAAAGCATTGGGTGCCCATGGTCTGTCTGCAGAACCCACCCACCTGTATGCTCTAAGAAACAGGGAAGTGCTTTCCTCAGAGACACTCGGGGGATGGTTCTCAGCCCCTTGCCTTGTCAGAGTGTGACCCCCTGCTGCAACCAGATACCGGTACCTACACCAAACACCCCTGCCCCAACAAGACTGTAGGACAGAGCCTGTACCACACCCTTGATACCAGCTACTGGGACACCTGAGCTGAATCCACACAAGAAAAGTGAATGGACTCGTAAGCTCATATACCTGATAACAGCTCTAGCCATCTGGTATCAGGACGTCAAAGACCCAAAGGTGAAAATAATCAAGCTAGCTCACTCAAGCAACCCATTTGGGCATATCAAAACACAACAAAGCAAGAAACTAGGATACAGTAAGCAAACAGAAATTAATGCAATAACTTATAGATGGCTCAGAAACAACAGCCAGTATCAAACCACATAAAGAAACAGACCATGATGACTTCAACAAGCTCTCAAAACAAGGAATCAAAGGATCTTCTGGATAAAGGTGACTTCCTGGAATTACTGGATGCAGAATTCAAAAGATTAATATACAGAACTCTTCAAGACATAAGGAAGGCAATCAGGTAATACACAGAACAAGCCAAGGAACACACAGATAAAACAGTTGAAGAAATTAAAAAGGTTCTTCAAGAAAATTTAATAAACTGCAAGAATCCATAGATAGCAATCAGAAATTCAGAAGATTAACAACAAAATTACAGAATTAGAAAACTAAATAGAAAGTCAGAGGAGCAGAATTGAGCAAGTCAAAGGCAGAATTGGTGACCTTGAAGATAAAGCACTTGGCACCAATATATTTGAAGAAAAATCAGATAAAAGAATTTTTAAAAATGAAGAAATCTTAAGAATCACGTGGGACTCTATCAAGAGAAATAACCTACAAGTGATTGGAATACAAGAACATGGAGGGATAACAGAAAATACAGAGAGAATCGTTGGGGATTTGTTGGCAGAAAACTTCTCTGATATCGTGAAAGATGAGAAGATACCAATCCAAGATGCTCATCGAACTCCACATAAGGTAGATTTTAAAAGAAGGTCACCAAGACATAATCAAACTTGACAAAACCAAAGATAAAGAGAGAATTTTAAGAGCAGCTAGGGATAACCCAAAAGTCGCTTACAAAGGACAATCAATAAGAATAAGCTCGGACTATTCGGCAGAAACCATGAAGGCAAGAAGGAAATGGGATGACATATATAAAGCATTGCAGGAGAAAAATTGCCAGCGAAGAATCATATATCCAGCAAAACTGTCTCTCAAATATGAAGGCGAAATTAGGACATTTCCAGATAAACAGGAGTTTAGGGATTTTGTAAAAACCAAACCAAAACTACAAGAAATACTAAAGGGAGTTCTTTGGTTAGAAAATCAATAATATCAGGTATCAACCTAAGACTAGAACACAGGACAGGGCAATCAGATGTCAGTCCAGACAGGGAAATCACAAAAATAAATGAAGATTAAAAAAAAATCAAAACAGGGAAACAGCAATGTCATTATGTAAAAGAAGCCCACATTAAAATAATAAAGAGGGACTAAGAAATGTAGTCATAGATCTTTCATATGGAGAGGAAGACAAGGTGATATAAAGAAATAAAAGTTAAGTTTAAACTTAGAAAAATAGGGGTAAATATGAAGGTAACGATAAAAAGACTATCCTACTCATCAAAATGCAAGAAAAAAAAAGAGACTCAGCAGAAACAAAATCAACAAAACAAATAAGAGGAAAAGACAATATATGAAGATAAACTACTCAGCACAAAAAATTAAATGGGAAAAAGAAACTGTCAACACCACACTAAAAACGACATCAAAATGACACCACTAAATTCATACCTAGCTATAATTATGCTGAATGTTAATGGACTAAATGCACCAATAAAGAGACAGAGAGTGGCAGAATGGATCCATCTATATGCTGCCTACAAGAAACACACCTTAGACATAGAGACACAAGCTAAAATTCAAAGGATGGAAAAACATACCAAGCAAACAACAATCGAAAAAGACAGGGAGTGGCAATATTAATTTCTGACAAAATAGACTTTAAAGTTAAATCGACCACAAAGGATAAGGAAGGACAGTATATATTGATTAGAGGGACAATATACCAGGAACTACCAACCTCTTGGTTAGCAGCTATAGCACTTAACCACTACACCACCAGCGTTTCCTCATATAACCATATTACATATTTATGCACCCAATGACAGGGCTGCAAGGTACATAAAACAAACTCTGTCAGCATTGAAAAGTAAGATAGACAGCTCCAAAATAATAGTAGGAGACTTCAACATACCACTGTCAGTGAAGGACAGGACATCTGGAAAGAAGCCCAGTAAAGACATGGAAGATCTAAATGCCATAATCAACCAACTTGACCTTATATACAGAACACTCCACCCAACAGCAGCCAAGTATACTTTCTTTTCTAGTGCACATGGAACATTCTCTAGAATAGAGCACACATTAGGTCATAAAACAAGCCTTAGCAGAATCCAAAACATCAAAATATTACAAAGCATCTTCTCTGACCATAAAGCCATAAAAGTAGAAATCAATAACAGAAAAAGCAGGGAAAAGAAATCAAACACTTGGAACTGAACAATACCCTGCTCAAAAAAAAACCTGGGTTACAGAAGACATTAAGGATGGAATAAAGAAATCCATAGAATCCAATGAGAATGAAAACCCTTCCTATCAGGACCTTTGGGACACAGCAAAAGCATGCTCAGAGGCCAATTTATATCAATAAATGCACACATCCAAAAAGAAGAAAGTGCCAAAATCAAAGAATTATCCCTACAACTTGAACAAATAGAAAGAGAGCAACAAAAGAGAGCCACAGGCACCGGAAGAAAACAAATAATAAAAAAGCTGGTTCTTTGAAAAAATTAACAAAATTGATAAACCATTGGCCAAACTGACAAAAGAAAAACAGGAGAGGAAGCAAATAACCCAAATAAGAAATGAGATGGGTGGGGCGATATTATAACAGGCCCAACTGAAATTAAAAGAATCATATCAGATTACCACGAAAAATTGTACTGTAACAAATTTGAAAACCTAGAAGAAATGGACGAATTCCTAGAAACACACTACCTACCTAAACTAATACAAACTGAGGTAGAACAACTAAATAGACCCATAACAGAAGAAGAGATTGAAAAGTAATCAACAGCTCCCAACCAAAAAAAAGCCCTGGTCCGGACGGCTTCACTGCAGAGTTCTACCAAACTTTCAGAGAAGAGTTACCACTACTACTAAAGGTACTTCAAAGCATAGAAAATGACGGAATACTACCCAACTCATTCTATGAAGCCACCATATCCCTGATACCAAAACCAGGTAAAGACACCACAAAAAAAGAAAATTACAGACCTATATTCCTTATGACCTTAGACGCAAAAGTCCTCAACAAAATTCTAGCCAATAGAATTCAACAACGTATTAAAAAAAAAAAATTCACCATGACCAAGTGGGATTTATACTAGGTATGCAGGGATGGTTCAACATTAGAAAAACAATCAATGTAATCCAGCATATAAATACAACAAAAGACAAGAACCACATGATTTTATCAATTGATGCAGAAAAGGCATTTGACAAAGTTCAACACTCATTCATGATAAAAACTCTCAGCAAAATAGGAATAGAAGGAAAATTCCTCAACATAATAAAGGGCATTTATACAAAGCCAACAGCCAACATCATCCTAAATGGAGACAGTCTGAAAGCATTCCCCATGAGATCGGGAACCAGACAAGGACACCCTTTATCAGCACTCTTATTCAACATTGTGCTGGAGGTCCTAGCCAGAGCAATTAGGCTAGATAAAGAAATTAAGAGCATCAAGATTGATAAGGAAGAAGTAAAAGTACCTCTATTTGCAGATGACATGATCTTATACACAGAAAACCCTTAAGAATCCTCAAGAAAACTACTGAAACTAATAGAAGTTTTGAGCAGAATATCAGGATACAAGATAAAGGTACAAAAATCAGTTGGATTCCTCTACACCAAAAAAACAACATCGAAGAGGAAATCACCAATCAATACCATTCACAGTAGCCCCCAAGAAGATAAAATACTTAGGAATATATCTTACCAGAGATGTAAAAGACTTATACACAGAAAACTACAAGACACTACTGCAAGAAACTAAAAAAGACATACATAAGTAGAAAAACATACCTTGCTCATGGATAGGAAGACTTAACATTGTAAAAATGTCTATTTTACCAAAAGCCATCTATAGATACAGTGCAATTCCGATCCAAATTCCAATGACATTTTTTAATGAGATGGAGAAACAAATCACCAACTTCATATGGAAGGGAAAGAGGCCCCGGATAAATAAGGCATTACTGAAAAAGAAGAACAAAGTGGGGGGCCTCACTCTACCTGATTTTGGAACCTATTATATCACCACAGTAGTCAAAACAGCCTGGTACTGGTACAACAACAGATACATGGACCAAGGGAACAGAATTGAGAATCTAGACATAAATCCATTCACATATGAGCAGCTAATATTTGGCAAAGGCCCAAAGTCAGTTAAATGGGGAAAAGACAGTCTTTTTATCAAATGGTGCTGTCATAACTGGATATCCATCTGCGAAAAAATGAAACAAGACCCAATGCACGAAAACTAACTGAAAATGGATCAAAGACCTAAATATGACATCTAAAATGATAAAGATCATGGAAGAAAAAATAGGGACAATGCTAGGAGCGCTAATACATGGCATAAACGGTATACAAAACATTACTAACAATCCAGAAGAGAAACTAGATAACTGGGAACTCCTAAAAATCAGGCACCTATGCTCATCCAAAGACTTCGCCAAAAGACTAAAAAAATTATCTGCAGAATGGGAGAAAGTTTTCAGCTATGACATCTCCAATCAGCGTCTGATCTCTAAAATCTACATGATACTGCAAAAACTCAACTACAAAAAGACAAATAACCCAATGAAAAAATGGGCAAAGGAAATGAAGAGACACTTCACTAAAGAAGACATTTCAGGTTGTTAAAAAAAAAAAAATTCTTTTTTAACAGATACATGAGAAAATCCTCACAATAATCAGCCATTAGAGAAATGCAAATCAAGGCTATAATAAGATTCTATCTCACTCCAACAAGGCTGGCATTAATCTAAAAAACACAAAATAATAAATGTTGGAGAGGTTGTGGAGAGACTGGAACACTGCTGGTGGGAATGTAAAATGGCACAACCACTTTGGAAATCAATTTGGCGCTTCCTTAAAAAGCTAGAAATAGAACTACCATATGATCCAGCCATCCCACTCCTTGGAATATATCCTAAAGAAATAAGAGCCTTGATACGAACAGATATATGCACACCCATGGTCATCGCAGCACTGTTTACAACAGCAAAAAGATGGAAGCAACCAAGGTGCCCATCAACGGATGAATGGATAAATAAATTATGGTATATTCACACGATGGAATATTACACATCAATAAGGAACAATGATGAGTCATGAAACATTTAATAACATGGAGGAATCTGGAAGGCATTATGCTGAGTGAAATTAGTCAGTTGCAAAAGGACAAATAAGACCACTATTATCAGAACTCAAGAAATAGTTTAAACAGAGAAGAGAACATTCTTTGATGCTTATGTGAAGGGGGAAGGAAGGAGGGAGGGAGAGGGTTTTTCACTAATTAGATAGTAGATAAGAACTATTTTAGGTGAAGGGGAAGACAATAGACAATACAGGAGAGATCCCCACAATTGGACTAAACCAAAAGCAAAGAAGTTTCCTGAATAAACCGAAGGCCAGTGTAGCAGGGGTGGGGGTTTGGCGACCATGGCTTCAGGGGACATCTAAGTCAATTGGCATAATAAAATCTATTAAGAAAACATTCTGCATCCCACTTTGGAGAGTAGCGTCTGGGGTCTTAAACTCTAGCAAGCAGCCATCTAAGATGCATCAATTGGTCTCAACCCACCTGGACCAAAGGAGAAGGAAGAACACCAAAGACACAGGCTAATTATGAGCCCAAGAGACAGAAAAGGCCACCTAAACCACAGACTACATCAGCCTGAGACCGGAAGAACTAGATGGTGCCTGGCTACAACTGATGACTGCCCTGACTGGGAACACAATAAAGAACCCCTGAGGGAGGAGGAAAGCAGGGGGATGAAGACCCCAAATTATCATATAAAGACCAGACTTAATGATCTGACTGAAGTAGAATGACCCCAGAGGTCATGGTCCCCAGACCTTCAGTTAGCCCAAGACAGGAACCATTCTTAAAGCTAACTCTTCAGACAGGGATTGGACTGGACTATGGGATATTCAATGATGCTGGTGAAGAATGAGCTTCTTGGATCAAGGAGACACATGAGACTATGTTGGCATCTCCTGTCTGAAGGGGAGATGAGAGGGGAGAGAGGGTCAGAAGCTGGCCAAATGGACACAAAAAGCGAGTGGAGGGAAGGAGTGTGCTATCTTATTGCAGGGAGAGCAATTAGGAGTATATAGCAAGGTGTTTATAAATTTTTGTATGAGAGTCCAACTTGATTTGTAAACATTCACTTAAAGCACAATAAAAATTCAAAAAAAAAAAAAAAGGAGTGCAGGGAGGAGAGTGGCCATCTAAGATACATCTGTGGGTCCCGTCTTGCCCAGAGCAAAGGAGAATGGAGAAGACCAAAGACACAAGGGAAAGAATAGTTCAAAGGACTAATGGATCACAACTACCACAACCTCCATCAGACTGAGCCCAAAACAACTAGATGGTGCCCGGTTACCACCACCATCTGCTCTGGCAGGGATCACAATAGAGGGTCCTGGACAGAGTGGGAGAAAATATAGAACAAAAATCAAATTCACAAAAAAAAAAAAAAAAACAGGCTTATGGTCTGACAGACTGGAGAAACCCTGAGAGTATGGCCCCCAACACTCTTTTAACTCAGTACTGAAGTCACTTCTGAGGTTCACCCTTCAGCCAAAGATTAGACAGGTCTATAGGGCCAACCATAGTGGTTAAGAGCTACGGCCGCTAACCGAAAGGTCAGCAGTTGGAATCCACCAGGCACTCCTTGGAAACCCTATGGGGCAGTTCTACTCTGTCCTATAGGGTCGCTATGAGTCCGAATCGACTGGACAGCAACGCATATGGGTATAAGGCCAACAATAACACACACGAGGGACATGCTTCATACTTCAATCATGTATATGAGATTAATGGGCACACCAAGCAAAGACGAGAAGGCAGGAAAACAAAACGAAACAAAAAACCAAACCGGTTCCATCGGCTCAATTCCGACTTATAGTCGACCCTATGGGACAGGGTAGAACTGCCCCATAGAGTTTGCAAGGAGCGCCTGGGGGATTCAAACTGCCAGCTTTTCGTTAGCAGCCATAGCACTTAACCACTTCCCCACCAGTGTTTCAGAGAATGCAGGAAGGGACAGACACATTGCAGGGCTGGCCACCAATATCACAAAACAATTCATGTACTGTTTAATGAGAAACTAATTTGCTATGTAAACTTTCACCTGAACCACAATTTAAAAAAAAATTCTTTGTTAAAAAAAAAAAAAGAGTGCGGGAGGAGAGACCCTAGGCCAGAAAGCGAGGCATATATAAGGTATGGCAGATATGGCAAGTACCCTGGGTGCCACTTTGAGGGGAGGGGGCGCCACTGGGAAGTTTCTATTAACCCAGTGCGACTCAACCTTCAAGTACAGCAGACACAGAGGCACGATGGGGCGGGGAGGAGGGAAGGGTGCACTTGCCCCCAGAGGCAAGACCAAGGGGGTGCCCAGGCATGGCGCGGAACAACATCCCAAGGTGCCACAAATACGACTGAGGCAGCCTGACAAAAGTGGGACAAGAAGGGGGAGAGCATTTGTGCTGACAAAGGCCGCTATCAGGGTGTATTCATCTTGAATTTTAGAGAGTGCCCCTCCTTTTCCTCCTTACCCTCACTAAGAGAGGAGCAATTTCAGTGCTTGCACAGGCACTATTTTCTGTAGATACACCTCTGAGAGAGGGGACGGAAAGAAGTGAAGGAATCCGACATTCTGAGATTACAGAAAGGATGTTAAAAAGGAAAACTGAGGAATGAGAAGAGGTGGAGACTTAAGAACTGCAAAGGAGAGGGCAGGCTTGAGATCCCATCGCGCGACAGGTAGAGCAGGAGGCCCGCCCCGCAGGCCCCGCCCCCGTCCCGTCAACGCCTCCGCCCCAGGCCCCGCCCCGACGCATCCCTCCGGGTCTGCCCCGCCCCTCCTCCGGGCCCCACCGCCCCGTCAGGTCCTGCTCCGCCCCGCGTCGCCGGCAGCGGCGGCCGCGTCTGGTGACAGCCCGGAAGCTGCGCAGGCGGATGAGGGAAGAGCGGCCGCGGCCCGAGGGGGCGGCGCGGAGCTGCGAGAGCTGCTGGGCTTCCTCCGGGCTCTGCGCGGCCCTCATGAGGCGCGCTCGCTGACACCTGAAGTGCGCCCGCTCTCGGTCCTCCTGGGGACCGCGGGGCCGTGCGGCCCGCCGCCTCTGGCGGTTGAAGTCGTCGTTGTGCGGGCCCGCAGCAGCCGACCATGGAGAAGGCCGGGCGGGACGGCGATGGCGCCCCGCGGGGGCCCGTGCTGCACATCGTGGTGGTCGGCTTTCACCATAAGAAGGGCTGCCAGGTGAGGAGGGTCCGCGCCGGCACCCGGCCGTTCGGGCGTTCGCCCCTGGCCCGGCACCCACGCCGCTCGGCCGCGCGCGGTCTCCCGTCCGCTCGTCCTCCATGCTCCCTGCGGCCTCGTCCCTTGAGTTTGACTCATCTCCCGCCGCTCTCACTCTCCCCACGCAGCCTGAAGCCCAGCTCCCACGACCCCTTCTTTCCTCTGCCCCTGAAAATGGTACTGTGAGCAGCAGAGGAGCTGATTTGGTATGTGTGGGCTGCTAGTTTTTTTTAAGTTCTCCTTTTTTTTTTTTTTTTTTTGGTGAAGTGGGAAAAAGGTATCGAAGATCGGCTCCACTCTTTTCCCCGTCGCTCTCTCCACTAGCTTTTCGGGTGTTCACTTGCAGTGGGAGCCTTTAGAAAAATTCAGCACTTGGATCCTGTTTTCAAGGCAGTGAGTCTTCAGGCTTCCATACAAATTCCTCAGCTTGGTTGAAGCACATGCCGTTGTTGTGGGGAGATCGACCCAACAAATGCCTTTATTTAATGGAAGTCCTAGAATCTGTCGTATGGATTTAGTGTTGTCGATTGACTCCGCCCCTTCCCCTCATGAAGGCTTAGTTTTGCTGTTTGATATGTTCCAGGTCTTCGATGGCACTGGGTTTTTTGGGGGTTATGTTCCAGGTCTTACCTTTGCCAAGAGATTGACCTGTCCAGATCAGTTGTAATAGGAGAACGTATATTTACTGAGCATAAACTCTACAGATAGGCATTTTTAAGGCTGTTTACTGATTCTTTAATTCAATATTTTAAATGGTGAACGAGAACAATGGAACATTTGCGATCTATGTATTGAAGGCAAGGGGACAAAATAGAAACGGAGTTATTTAATGGGAAAACAGTGACGTCATAATGTCTAGTAAACAGCAAATCCAAGTGCTTTTTACAAGTATTAGAAGTACCACTGGGTGATGCCGCGTTTGGTTTCTTTTCATTTCACAGAAAATGTAACACTTTAGGAGTATCTTATTGGCAAAATTTAAGTTCTTTAGAGGATGATAACAGAAAAGTGATGGAGTGAAAAGATGGTTGTGTTTGTGTTTTAAAGACTGCTTTACGTTAAAATACACTCCGCGTCTCTCAGGTAAAAATGTTACAGAAAGATACCAAGGAGGAAGTGGCATTACTCAGTGTGTTACTAAAAAAAACTACCTGGTATTGGTGGAATATACATTTTTTTTAATGTAGCCCCATTTTTAGAGGTAAGAGAAAAGATATTTGAGACTACCATGGAATGCAAACACTCCATCGTCATTAAATTTTTAATACTTTAAAACTTCTCATCTTTGAACTTAATAGTTATCTTATAACTTTCTTTGGATATGGGTGAGTTAATGAAACTTGAAGAAGGTAAAATGATATTGCTGAGGTCACACTGCAAAACAGTTCTGAAGTCAGCGTTAGAATTGCTTCTAGCACCATGTGTTCATTCTGCTTGGCCATATGGCATTTTAGGAGTCTTTCAGGGTAAATTAAGAAGTAGGAGCCCACTTCAGAACCAAACTGAATGGAATTTTGAAGGCAAGAAAGAAGAAAATATTTATATTGGTAGGAGATAGATTAAAATCTCTTGATTTTTGCTGTGTAAAGCTGAGATTAATTGTATATTATGCCTGTGTTATTGGGGAAAGTAAATAATGTTTCCAAAAAGGGAAAGTTATTTCTTTTATGAAATAAAATATAATGTTGCTTACGTTTTAAAGAAAACTGAAAAACAGATTATAAGAGGAAAGAGGCACTTTGGGTGAAGTAGCACCTTGGGTGCTATGGCATTTCTTTTGGGTTTGTCTGGCTTTGTTTCAGCACTGACTTAAAGGTGGCTGGTTTTGTAAAATGAGCACTGTGCCAGGAGTCAGGAGACCTGGACAGCATCCTGGCCTACTCCTCCCATGACCTCCAAAAAATTCAAATAGCTTAAATTTTCTTTACCTCACTTTCCTCTGCTAGATTAAGAATTTTAGACCTCGGAGGATTCCTTAGAGATCATCTACTCCAATTCCCTTACATTTAAAAAAAAAAAAAATTTTTTTTTTTTTACATTTACAGAAGAGTAAAATGAAACCCAGAAGAGTTATGACTTACATAGCTAGTTTGGTCTTCACATTGAAACCCAGATGTCCCAAGTCTGTATAACTACATCTCTTTTAATAGCGTTTTTAGGTGCAGACTGTTGGGAGAAAAGCAAAAAAATACCTTATAGGTTTTTTTTTTTTTTTTTTTGGTAATCCAAATAGTGCCTCATGGAGACAATGACAATTATTTTTTGAGTAAACATACTTGAGTGCTCACCTTGGTTACTGATAGAATAAAGAGAATGCAAGGGATTCTGTCACAATACAGTGAAAGATGAGAAACCCAGTATGGGTTGTTTTATCTCAGGTGCACAGAGTGGCTTGTTTTATTATTGCTAAGTGGAAGAAAGTGGCTTCTGTCATTAAAACCAACAAAACCAAACCCAGTGCTGTCGAGTGGATTCCAACTCAAAGCAACCCTATGAGCTTTTGTCATTACATCTACCTATTTTGTGTTGTAGCAGAAAATGAAGAGCTAAGAACCTGTCGTATTAGTTTCCTCAGGCTGCAGTAACAAAGTCCCATAAATTCAGTGGCTTAAAACAACAGAAATTCGTTCTCTCACAGTTCTGGAGGCTAGAAGTCCTAAATCAAGATGTTGACCAGTCCATCCTCTCTCTGATGGCTCTAAGGAAGAATCCTTCCTGGCCTTTTCTAGCTTCTGGTAGCCTCAGATGTTCCTTGGTTCCCAGCATCACTCCTGTCTCTGCCTCTATCTTCATATGGTCGTCCTCCCTCCTCGTCTTCTTACAAGGACACCAGGTCATTATGACCTCATCTTAACTAATTACATTTGCAAATAAGGTCACATTTTGAGGTTCCAGGAAGAACATGAATTTTGGGGGGACATTATCTAACCCAGTATAATTGTGCAGACTTGCACTTGTTTTGTAAATCAGTGTGATACAACTAATCAAAGTCACAATGCACAGTGAGTAAAAAGGGTCATTTTTAGATCTTTTAGAAAAAATTTTCATATAAATTGTACCTATCAGCCAAAGTTGTATATTTTGTACTTTTGCAAGAGTCAAACATTTATTTTAGTGAAACCATTACTATTTTTCAGGAAAATTTGGCTTACCAGTACTCTTCTGTTAATTCTCATTGTTCCTCTAATGGAGGTTGGTTGGATAGGTGACGCTAGGATTTCTGGACTCTAAAAGAGCGTTACAGTTAGGTGAATGGATAAGCTAAAAATGTTTATTGGAAACCCTCTGTGGTATTAGCCAGGTTGTGTCTAGGGAGTGCTAACACAACCGGTCCAGCCAGGTCCCAGAGCAAGCGAGTGAAGAAGTCTCACATGGGGTTGGTTGATGAAATTGACAGGTCAGTTCACTCAAAAACAATGGAAATTTTGCTGGAGGCATTTAACTGGGACAGGACGGTAAATGGATGTGCATTTGTATTGGAAAAAATGCTAAAATAATTTGACTGAATTTTTTTTACCCTACTTTTTCCCCCTTTCGTCTTTGCTTTTATAAAACATCAAGAACAATGTTGACTTTGATAGGGAAAGAGGATTATTATAGAAGCAAGTACACTAAAATTTCTAACATATGTTGCATTAGTTCTTAAAGGACGTTCTTTACTTCTGCAAATAAGTTTTTTTCCATGTACTAGAACTCTGCTTTCTTAGCCCCCCAAAACCAAATGTATTTCATAGTTTTGAAAGTGTGTGTATTACATGCAGTCTTGGACAGAATGACTTTTCTAGAGACTGTTCCTTTTAACTGGTAGGAATAGCAGGTGTTTCAGAGGCTCTTGTAAGATTTCCTCTAGGATGGATTATTCAGCTACCTCATTCCCCATTTTAAGATTTGATTTCCAGGTATAAAGGATTAAAAGTGCGCAGCTCATGCAGTTGTGACTCTGACCTCAAACAGTTTTAGCTTCCGTGAGGGTGCTTTGCTACACTGCGTTTCCAAGTGTTCAGAATTGCCGCTGGTCACTTGATCACCAAGTCTTTCCACGCACAGAGATTATTCATTGATGTGCCATCATAACAAAAATTCCCATAGATGGTAATAATTTGTAACTGTTAGATTCAGGGGAGCCAAAGTAAAACCTTTGTTTGAAAGTAATGCCTTCCAGTAGTCTGCCTGGTTAAACATGACAGCTTATTGTAGGGGAATGTACTAGATCTTTGCAGAATGTCTGGTGTTATAAAGGTGCTCTTTGGTGCTATGGTAAAGCAGTTTTTTCACATGGACCGCAGGTGAAAGCAGTCTTCTAATCCAGCTGTGTTGAAGACAGACTAGACATATGGAAGGTACTCGTTCGTTTTCTTTCTTACATTTTTTTCTACCATTGAAGTCTTCAGGTATATTTTAAAGGAAAAAATGCTTTTATTTAAATTAAAATGAACATCTGTTAACTTTATCACTTGATCATCCTACTATTGTAGGAGTGCATGTTTCTGTAGAAAACGTGTTAGCTGTGGTGATTATTCTAGTTTATTGATATACTTAACATTTAGAACATTTTAAGTGATTTTAAGTACTACCGTGACATTTAAAATAGTTTCGAAAACTGATTAAATATAAAATATTTATCCATTCCAACTCTTTAACTGAGAAAAAAAATTTTTTTTTTTCTTTTTAATTTGGCACTTAACAAAGGATTCTCTTCCTTAGAACCTTAACCTGAAATTAGATTCTTTGACATGAAACAATTTACGGACACCTTCTGTATAGTAAGTTTGCTTGTTATGGATCATATGGTCCAGAGTTTTGTTTGATCCACATTTGCTTTGTAGCAGAAAATATATGAACTGTATTTGGCAAGTTAGCATACTGTTTTGCTACATAATATAATCAAGTATATCAAATAAACTCGTTGGTTCTTTAATAGGTAGATTGAACTTTTTTAAACAATTTAATAGGGAATAGTTATTTTCCAAAGTGATGTCATGAAAAAGTTGGAATTTCGTGATTGTGCCCACTTTTCTGATAGAGTTCATGGTTTTGTACACACAGCTAGCAGTTGTAATTCTTGAATAGACTGGTTTTACTGGACTGTGCTTCTTAGAAAAAGCAGAATTATGGAAGAACTAGGACTAATGTTTACGCTGGAATAAAAGTAGCTAGAAGCAGTGAAGAGAGAGGCGTATTTTCCTGGTGGTCTGAGTGGACTGCTCACAGGAAAATCTGCAAGGGTAGCAGAATGTTGCGTTGCAAATTCAGGGGCGGTTTGAGGCGATTATCAGAGTTTGGTTTGTGTTAAGGTGAGATCAACCGACTCAAGCCCTGACCCATTTAGGTTTGGTGACAGATGACCAGCTGACAAGCATGTTGTTTTGGCATCTGCTACTGACGGAATTTTGTAGTGACAGTGATAAAACATTCAGAGGTGGCATTTGTGACTCCTGTTGTGTGTGTAGTAGGCCTTTGGGACAGAAGAACAAAATTTCGGAGGGTTAGAGTTTAGGGAAGGAGCCCTGGTGGCGTAAACAGGTAAGAGAAAAGGTTGGTGGTTCAAACCCATCCAGCGGCTCTGTGGGAGGAAGACCAGCCCATTTGCTGCCGTGAAGATTTTTGTTGTTGTGCCATCAAGTCGATTCTGACTGCTGGCGACTCTGTGTGACAGAGTAGAACTGCCTCATAGGGTTTCCTAGGCTGTAATCTTTATGGGAGCAGATCACCAGGTCTTTTCTCCTGGGAAACTGTTAATGGGTTCAAACCGCTGGCCTTTCGGTTAGCGGCTGAGGGCTTAACCATTGCACCACCGGGGCTTCTCTTTCAGTAAAGATTATAACCAAGAAAACCCTATGGGGTAGTTCTGCTCTGTCACATGGGGTTGCTATGAATTGAAAATGGCTCAATGGCACCCAACAACAACAGAGTTTAGGGAAGAATAATATTATCTAAAGATTCTTTTTTTTAGCTACTAGCTTTAAGGAGCTATGGTGGCAATGATTAAGCGTTCGACTGCCAGCTGAAAAGTCAGGGGACTTGGAACCCACTCAGCAGCTCAGCTGGAGAAAGACTTGGTGATCTGCTTCTTTAAAGATTATAGCCTAGGAAACCCTGTGGGGCAGTCCTTCCCTGTTGCATGGGGTTACGGTGAGTAGAAGTCAACTTGCCAGCACCTAACAACAGCTTTTAACAACAGCTTTAGAGAAACTTTATCCTGAAACAAGATTGCATTTTCTGGCTGTCCATAGTACGTTTATTTCTTGAGCTTTAATATTTTGGTGATAGCCTTTTTCTGATTTAGGCCGTGCTTTTTTGTATATGCTGAAATGGTGATCTCTGATTTTGTAGAGCAGCAACATCAACACTTAGAACAGTGGTATAGTTTTTATTCAGGCCTAGCATCACCTCAGCAGAGTGTCAACCTGTATAATGGAAATTTAGAAATATCAGGACAATTCCTTTGTCCTGTTAAGATTCCTCCCAGCTAGCTAGGATATATCTGATTTTCTTCCTTTGATTTAAGTCTTTGATCCGTAGTAAAATGCTTTTACACCCCAGTTAACCTTCTCCTTCATGTTATTAATGTCGTTAAGATCCTTTACCGAGCACAGCTTTCGCTAGACAGGAGAAGACCACAGAAGGGCCCTGACCTACTAGAGATGAACACTATGAGAGGCATATGAAGGCATATAGAGAGAGGTGTCTTTACCTACTTAATAATTTTGAGTAAAACTGGCACTATTATGTTAATATTCTTCAGTTAAGATGCTGTCAGAATTGGTCGACGTTAACCTTTTCAAGAGGTAGCATATGATCAAGAACCAGTGGAATTGAAGGAAGAAATCCAAGCTGTACTGAAGGCATTGGCAAAAAACAAGGCTCCAGGAATTCATGAAATACTAATTGAGTTGTTTTAGCAAACAATTGTTAACGCTGGAAGCGCTCACTCATTTTTGCCCAGAAGTTTGGAAGACAATTGCCTGGTTAACTGACTTGAAAAGGTCCATGTTTGTGCCCATTCCAAAGAAAGGTGAGTCAATGGAATGCAGAAATTAGTAAACAGTTATCATTAATATCATATGCAAGTAAGTTTTGCTGAAGATAATTCAAAAATGGTTGTAACAGTGCATTGACAGGGAACTGCTAGAAATTCAAGCCGGATTCAGAAGAGGACATGGAACGAGGGATATCATTGCTAACGTCAAAGGGATCTTGGCTAAAAACAGAATGCCAGACAGATGTTTACTTGTGTATTATTGACTGTGAAAAGGCATTTGACTGTGTGGATCATAACAAATTATGGAAACATTGTGACAAATGGGAATTCCAGAACACTTAATTGTGTTCATGAGGAACCTGTGCATAGGTGAAGAGGAGGTCCTGTGAGGTTACTGTGTGGTCTAAAATCAGGAAGGGTATCCATCAGGGTTGTATCCTCTCACCATACTTTTTCAATCAGTATGCTGAGCAAATAATCCAAGAAATTGAACTGTATGAAGAAGAATGCAGCATCAGGATTGGAGAAAGACTCATTAACAACTTGTAATATGCAGATGACACAACCTTGCTTGCTGAAAGTGAAGAGGACTTGAAGTACTCACTGACAAAGATCAAAGACTACAGCCTTCAGTAAGGATTGTCCCTCAACATAAAACAAAAATCCTCACAACTGGACTAATAAGCAACATCATAATAAATGGAGAAAATATTGACATTGTCAAGGATTTCATTTTACTTGGACCTATAATCAATGCCCTTGGAAGTAGCAGTCAGGAAATCAAACAATGTATTAGACAAATCTGCTCAAAAGACCTCTTTAAAGTGTTAAAAGTCAAAGGTGTCACTTTGAGGACTGAGGTGCGCCTGACCCAAGCTGTGGTATTTTCAGTTGCTAATGCATTTTTTTTTTAATGCATGCAAAAGTTGGACAGTAAATAAGGAAGACCAAAGAATTAATGCCTTTGAATTATGGTATTGGCGAAGAATGTTGAGTACACTATGGACTGCCAGAAGAATAAACAAGTCTGTCTTAGAAGTAGTATAAAAAAAAAAAAGTAGTAGTATAGTCAGAATGGTCCTTAGAAGCGAGGATTATAAGACTTCATCTCTTGTACTTAGGACATGTTATCAGGAGGAACCATCTTGGAGAAGGACATCATGCTTGGTAAAATGAGGGTCAGCAAAAAAGAGGAAGACCCTCAACAAGATGGATTAACACAATAGCTGCAGCAGTGGGCTCAAACATAGCAATGATTGTGAGGATGGCACAGGATCAAGTGGTGTTTCCTTTTGTACATGGGGTCACTATGAGTTGGAACCGACTTAATGACACCCTAACCGCAACAATATGCTGTCAGATTAATAACTCCATTTCTCTCTAGGATATTTTGAGAGGATGTTACATAAAGATATTTTTAGCAATTTTTAAAATTACATTCCAGCTATCTTAAAGTTAAAAATGACATTTTTTATGTTCAGAAGTAATATGTGCTCGCCATAGTAGAAAGGAGCTCTGGTGGTATAGTGGTTAAGAACTCAGCTGCTAATCAAAAGGTCAGCAGTTCACATCTACCAGCTTGTTCCTTGGAAACCCTAGGGGGCATTTCTACTCTGCCTGTAGGGTCGCTATGAGTCGGAACTGACTCAACAGCAACAGGTTTGAAAAAATGAGAAAATATAGACAAGCAAAAAAAAAAAAAAGAACACTTGTAATCTTGTGCTCTAGAGAATTCTGTTCCTAACACCTCGATATGAATATTCCTCCAGTTGTTTTTATTTGAACATGAATAAAATTCTTTCAAAAATATATCATACTGTAATTAAGTTTTATGACCTGCCTTTTTCTCAGTAACAAAGTTGTTGCTGTTGGTTGCCGTGGAGTCAATTCATGGAGACGCCACGTAGCAATATACCATTAATATCTTTTCATATTAATAAATGTTAAGTTGCAACATTTAAAAATTACTAAATAGTATTCTGTCTTATACTTTTAACTGGTCACAGTTTTAGACACTTAGGTGGCATTCCGGTTTTTCACTAATTTTGCACAGCGCTGCAAAGAACATCCTTGGCTAATTGTACCCTTTTTTCTTCAAGGCGGAGACTTCATTTTAATCTTTTTTTTTTTTTTTTAACGGAGGTCTTCTTTTAATGGATTTTGAAACAATATATCGAACACAATTTTAGTCTGGATGACCCTGTCTTCATAATAAGTATCACTCATTGTAATGTGACATTCTCAGATTATTTTAGCATACAGAGTGTTTTGCACATGCCTCTGTCTCAGCTGGGCCAGTCAGAGTAGAGGGAGGTGACAGAGATATTGGCAGTTACTTCTCAATGTTGACAGTATACATAGATTTTCCCCCCTGCTTTCTCATTTGTTGCTTCTTCTCTTCCAGGGACTGGGAGACCACACATACTGAATCTATTAGAACTGTGTATGAAATAAAATGACTCAGTCATAGGTTTTGAAAGGATACCTAAAGCCTTCTCCTTAGTATACCATAGGGAGCTTTATGATGGCAGGATAGGCGGATAGATGCTTTTGTTGCATGTTTCTGTTCCGTGGCAGTGTAGTAGGTAATTTAAGTTGTCAGAAGTCTGACTGCTAAATAAGCTATGCTCTGGTATCCATTTCGAGTTGAGATATGTCCTTCTGTACTTGTGTTTTCTTCATATCATTGATACTCGTTGTCACAAAGTATGTTATGTATTCATATATGTGGATTACTACAGGGTTGCTAATAAAATCTATTCCTGCCCCCATGGCCTTCACTGGTGATATTAGTAATTTTGATTCCACTTGGTATATCTTCAGAAATTGGAAGATCTTTTTTGCCACATGAAAGTTCATTATTGAAATGTTAAAAATAAATTGATGTATAAAAGATTGCTAGGGTAAAGTTTATGAGTCAGAATTGACTTGATGGCATTGGGTTTTTTTTTTTTTTTTTAGGGTGAAGTTTATTAAAATGATTTAAGTAGTTTGTTAGGAAGTTTCTCATGTTTTTTCCTGCAAGAAAAATTTTTTGTAACTTTGATATTATCTTCACACGTATTTTCCATAACCTAGAGATAAGTAACATTCAGAAAACCACTCTGGTGTGTATCTTTGTCATTCCCCCTACATTTTGTACTAATCCTCATCCTCTCTCTCCTAACTTTATATATATCCTTAAGATCCGTTTGTACTCTCAGCTCATATAAATTTTCTTGTACCACTGTCTACTTGATCAACAGCAGATTATATCTGAGAATCAGGAGTTTCAGCTTGGCTCCGATAGTTACTGGTTGTGTAACCTGGGGCAAGTTGGCCAATGGTTATAGACTTCAGTTTCTTCATCTGTAAAATGAGGGTTTTAGAATAGATACGGTTCCGGGGGGGAACCTTCCCTTCCAGGATTTGAAGGTGAAATCACCAATCATTTACTGCATATCCATAGAGGCTACATTCAGAAACATGCCCTTCAGTTTAAGGACCGGCAGAACCAATTTCTGGTGATTGAAATCTACAGAGCATGAAAGAACTTTGTGGGATGATGGAAATGTTCCTTATCTTGATGGGGTGGTGGCCACGTGGATATATAAATGGTCAAAACCCATGAGCTCTGTACATGTAAGATCTTCACGTTTTATACTTTGTAGTTATATCTCAAATCTAAATAACATAAAAGTTGGGGGAAAAAAACCTTTTATTCCATAGCAAATCACAAATAAAACCCTTCATCCTTAAAGAATTTTAAATAGCTTTTTCCAAAACTCTTTCATTCGTGATTTTCTTTCTTAATCTTTAAGCCCGTTATACTTGAGCAAGGAATTGGCAACAATTCTCCATTTGCCTTTTTTAAATTTTGAGACTTGCAAGCGTATAAAAACCAAACCAAACCCAGTGCCGTCGAGTTGATTCCGACTCATAAAAAAAAAAAAGTGACCCTAATTTAGAAAAAAACAATAATTCAAATTAACAATGGCTCTGATCGTTTCTTATGATCTTATGATCATCACGTATTGTTCTAAATAAGCATGGTGTTGTGAATTGAATTGTGTTCACCCAAAATATCTGTCATCTTGTTGTGATTCCCAGTACTGTATGATTGTCCACCATTTTGTTACCTGATACTATTTTCCTATGTGTTGTAAATCCTGTCTCTATGATGTTAATGAGATGGGATTAGTGGCAGTTATGTCAGTGAGGCAAGAGTCAATCTACAAGATTAGATTGTGTCTTAAGCCAATCTCTTTTGAGATACAAAAAAGAGAAAAGTGAGCAGAGAGACAGGGGGACCTCGTACCACCGAGAAAACAGCACCAGGAGCAGAGTGCATCCTTTGGACCTGGGGTCCCTGTGCTGAGAACCTCCTCGACCAGGGGAAGATTGAGGACAAGGACCTTCCTCCAGAGCCAACAGAGAGACAAAGCCTTACCCTGAAGCTGACACCCTGAGTTTGGACTTCTGGCCTGCTAGACTGTGAGAAAATTAATTTCTCTTTGTTAAAGCCATCCACTCGTGGCATTATAGCAGCACTAGATACCTAAGACACATGGTATCTTTGGAGGCATAAAAGCCACAGTTTAGTATGGAAACCCAGACCTCTCTTGGATGCTTATGTAACTTATGCACTGAGAGCATAAATTTCCTTAAGTAAAGTGGTTTTCTTCACTTTGAAAACAAGTTATAGTGAAGATTCTAAACTCCAAAAAGTATACCCTAAGTATGATTCCTGCTTGTTGTGAACTATTTAAAAACTATTTGTGGGAGCTTGTATGAATATAAAGTTTTAGACACCGTGCAATTCATCATTGTTTTATGAAGATATTATTAATAGTGGCCATTTATTGAATGTTTACTGTATACTAAGCATTGTGTTAGATGTGTTTATTATCTCATTTGTTCCTCCTAACAAACCCCAATTATTATATTAGCACATTTTTATGAATGAGGAAGTTGAGGTTTAGAGATGATCAGTGACTTGGTTGCTCAAAGTCACATAGCTAATTAAGTTGCAAGCTGGGACTGGAACTTAGTGCCTATCCATTTTCAAAGGCCCATGCATTTAAAAAACTTGGTCTTTGTGTTGATTTTTTTACATATGTTATTTTCTTAAATGGAACAATTATGAAAATTGAACTTATGAATAATAATACACCAATCTTAAGGGTGCAGCTCAGTAAGTTTTCACATAAGTGTACATCCATGTGAACATCACCCAGGTCAGGATATAGAACAATTCCAGCTCTTTAGAAGGTTCTCACATGTACCTCATCTCAGTCAGTACCCACCCAGGGTGACCACTGTTCTTCCCCGTGTCACCACAGACTAGTGTTGTCTCTTGTGTCTGACTTCTTTCACTCATTGTAATGTCTGAGATTCATCTTGTCACTTATATCAGTAGTTCTCTATAGTATTACGTTGTATGAATATACTGTGATTTATTTATCCATTTTGCTGCTAAAGGACATGTGATTGGTTTCCAGTTTGGGGCTATTATAAATAAAGCAAAAAGCATTTTCTTTTAGAAGTTTGTTATTTGTTTTATTGAGTTTGTTTAAATCTATGAAAGTTAGGCTTTTCCCGTGTAGTTACACACATTTGTGCTGCATGACTAAAATGGAACCAGGATAATATAGGAGCTCTAGGTTTCTCGAACAAAAGATTCTAGTTAAGTCAAATACATTTAAGATCCTTCATGACAGTTTTTCACCGTTAATTAGGAGCTCATAATTAATATACACATTTGCAGCTGTTTAGCTTTATATAAAGTAACTCTCCAAAACTAATCTGATATTACTGGAAAGGAAATGAGACTATCGTTTTTGTCTCAGACACTTAAAAATCAAACTGCATTAAATCCGTATCTGATTATGTAACTTATAGATCTACAGCTACTGATATTTTCAACGAATGCCAAATCCTTAAAATGGAGTCGTTTTATTTGCATATCAGGTATGTTTGTGTCATTAACATTAATGGAAAAACAAGTGTATATACTTTGCAAAGTTTAACTAATAGACACTAGCAGGTTGACAGTGTGAGTCTATAGGTGAGAAATTATGTAATAAAAATAATCGGAATTTATTCATAATCAGTCACTTCCATAACCCAGTATTATTTGATTAATAAAACTTGCTGCCCAAATCAGGCATCTGGTGTACACTTCTACTGCTACTCAATTTGTAGTACTGCTCCCCATCCAGCTTCTCCACCATTACTAACATAGAAAATTGTTGCAAAGTAGGGGCAAGCATTTGCAAAAACAAAGAAAAAAAAATCCAGGTGTATTATAAACAGGAATGTGTGCGATGGGATTTCTTCCCCAAACAATGGATGGTATTAAAGGAAGAAGTCCAAGCTGCACTGAAGGCATTGGTGAAAAACAAGGCACCAGGAATTGATGAAATACCAATTGAGATGTTTCCACAAACAGATGTGACACTGGAGTTGCTCATCTATGCCAAGAAATTTGGGAGACAGCTACCTGGCCATCCCACTGGAAGAGATCTGTATGTGCCCGTCCCAAAGAAAGGTGATCCAAGAGGATGTGGAGATTATCGAACAATATCATTAATCTCACACACAAATAAAATTTTCCTGAAGATAATTGAAAAACAGTTGCAGCAGTACATTAATAGGAACTGCCAGAAATTCAAGCCGGATTCAGAAGAGGACGTGAAACAAGGGATATCATTATTGATGTCAGATGGATCTTGGTGAAAAACAGAGAATGCCAGAAGGATGTTTACCTGTGTTGTAGTGACTATGCAAAGGCATTCAGCTGTGTGGATTATAACAAATTATGGATAACACTGCAAAGAATGGGAGTTCCAGACAATAGTGCTCACCCAGAGCCTGTACATAGGCCAAGAGGCAGCCGTTCAAATAGAACAAGGGGATATCGTGTGGTCTAAACTCAGGAAGGGTATGCATTAGGCTTGTATCCTTTCACGATAACTATTCAGTCTTCTAGAACCTGAGTTATAGTCTGAGAAGCTGGACTATATGTACAACAGAGCATCAGGATTGGAAGAAGATTCATTAACCTGCGATACTGCAGATAACACAGCCTTGCTTGCTGAAAGTGAAGAGGTCTTGAAGCACGTACTGATGAAGATCAAAGACTACAGCCTTCAGTATGGATTACACTTCAACATAAAGAAAAACAAAAATCCTCACAACTGGACCAATAAGCAACATCATGAAAAGTGAAGAAAATATTGAAGTTGCCAAGGATTTCATTTTACTTGGATCTATAATCAACACCCATGGAAGAAGCAGCAGTCAAGAAATCAACAAATGACGTATTACGTTAGGCAAATCTGCTGCGAAAGACCCCTTTAAAGTGTTAAAAGGCAAAGATGTCACTTTGAGGATTGAGGTGCACCTGACCCAAGCCATGGTATTTTCAGTTGCCTCATATGCATGGGAAAGCTGGACAATAAATAAGGAAGACAAAAGAAGAATTGAACTTTGAATATGCCATGGACTGCCAGATGAACGAACAAATCTGCCTTGGAAGAAATACAGCCAGATGTTCCTTTGAAAAGAAGATGGCGTACTTTAAACGTGTTTTCAGGAGGGACCAGTCCCTGGAGAAGGACATCATGTTTGGTAAAGTGGAGGATCATGGAAAAAAAGACTATTAATGAGAAACATTGACATAGTGGCTGCAACAATGGGCTCAAACATAGCAATGATTGTGAGGATGGCACAGGACTGGGCAGTGTTTTATTTTGTGGTACATAGGGCCACTGTAAGTCAGAATCAACAGCATTTAGCAATAACAGCATTAATGTTGATGAATACTTAGTAGAGTTTCTCCATTTCACTATTCGTGTTCAGTTAGTAAAGAGTTTTTCTTCCTAGAAGAAATACATATTTAAAAGAATGATTCTATAAAGTTCTACTTTAATTGGCTGTGAATGCATACAGTTCCATGCTAGTGAATATGTATACTTGTTGTGATATGGTGAATGTATTTTGCATATGGGAAGAATATAAATTTTGGGAGGCCACAAGGTAGAATGTTGTCCATTAATTGTATCCCCCTGCAGACTTTACGACACCTAACAGCAACAACGGAAACCCTGGTGGTGTAGTGGTTAAGAGCTACAGTTGCTGACCAAAAGGTCGGTAGTTTGAATCCACCAGGCACCCCATGGAAACTCTATGGGGCAGGTCTACTCTGTCCTATAGGGTCACTGTGAGCAGTGGGTTTAACAGCAACAGCAACCCCCAAGTTATGTGTTGGAATGCTAACACCTGTACCTGTGGATGTAGTCCTGTTCGTGAATAGAATTTTCTTTGTTATGTCAGTGAGCCATGCCAGTGTCAGTGTGTCCTAAACCTGGTCACTTCTGAGTGATAAAAACAGCAGATTAGATACCAAACCCCAAAACCAAGCCCACTGTCATCAATTCGTTCTGACCCAGTGACCCCAAAGGGTTTCCAGTGCTGTAATCTTTGCGGAAGCAGACTGCCACATCTTTGTCTGATTAGATGAAGTAAGCAAAATAGTGGAAAGATAGGTACCACAGGAGGAACCAAAAAGGACTGCGGGGGCTACAGAAGCTGAAAGCGACAAGGGTTTTCTCACAAAGCCGTCAGCTCTCCCCTAGGCTAGTGTCCTGGATTCTCTGAGCTGTGAGAAAATAAATTGTTCTTTGAAGCCGCTTGTGATATGTCTGATGCAGCAGCACTAGAAAGCTGGGACATGTGTAAAAGTCCAGCGGTTTAAAAGCAGAAAAACAAAATGCTGATGTCTTTAATTTTTTTTTTTTTTTTTTTTTTTATTTTAGTGCATCGGGTACCTTTAGTATGAAAATCAGCTTCCTTCATATTGGATTGACACCAGCAAAATGTCATGTTTTTCTGTGTAAAGGAATCTTGATATAATTCTGGATCACTGTAGTGGAATTCACAACTATGTAAAAAGTAAATTTTTCTTAAGTCAGGCTTGAAAGTCAAAAGAACAAATACTGTATGGTTTACAAATACTAGAGGAAGAAATGCATAGACAAGTTTATCAGTGGTCACTAGGGCGTGGGGAGGCGGGAAACGGGGAGTTACGGCTTCAGGGTACTGGATGTCTATGGGGGGTGATAAAATATTTTTTTGGAAATGGGTAGTGGTGACTGGAAATGGATAGTGGTGACGGTGGCACACGTGGTGAATGTGATTAATGTCACTGACTTGTGCACTTTAAAACTGGTTACAACAGCAGAATTGTTGGGATATGTATTTACCATGATAAAAAGAGTGAATTTATGCAATTAAACAAAATACACATCATCTGTCTTCCTGTTCATAATCCAAACACCTCATCTTAAAAATATATATATATATATGGAATAGTAAGATATCTCCTTAATTCTTAAAAAAAAAGAAAAGAACAGCCTTTTATTCGCTTACATATATAAAAGCAGATGCTTTAAACTAAAATATTTGTTTCCATTTAACTTAAAAAAACTTGTTACTTGGTAGTAAATCTCAATAATGCCGTTTTGCTTTTACAGTACTGTATGCACTTTATTTCTCTGGGCATCTAGTATGCAGTGAAACTATAAAATAACATGTGATGCTGAGGAAGAGAAGTGTTAATTAAACACAAGCAGTTTCAAAAATAAGTAGGCAACAAATATGGTCATTTGCTGCCAAGGAGGTAAGAGTGGAGAGAAAGAGTGCCGAGTCTTTTGTAGTATTGACTCTTCACAGGATTTGGGAGGGAAAACATAACTGAGAGAAAATGTAAGTTGGCTAACTCCAGAGGTTATTTTGTTGTTGTTGTTGTTTGTTTTTTAAGCAAAAAGTATGACAGCCTTGACTTTGGTGCTAAAACTTTATGACCTCGAGAAAACAAGTACTCTGTGCTGCTGAATGACGGGGGAAAAAATCCATCAGTGCCTAGAAAGGGAGCAAAGAAGCAGAGCAGCTGGCCCAGAATTCACTGGGAAACACTGTCCTCCCCTCAGTAAGCCACGGTGTACCCGTATCCATGGGGTCCATGGGTGTGTTTAAATTGTGTGCTAGTGGTTTAGCACTTCTCTTCTGTTGTATGGTTCTCTGACAGCAGAATGGACGTTGCATTGTTAAAAAGTGATCAAAGGGTACTTCTGAAGCATGCAAAGTTCACACTAGGATATTTTTTGTTTTGTTTTGTTTTTGGTCGTTTTTTGTTTTCCACCCCCCCCCCCCCCCCCAGCTTTTGTTCTGAGAACAAAGTGAGTAGAATCCAATTAATTTTGTGAGGAGACTACCACTCCTTTCTCCTGCGGAGCAGCTCTTGGTTCTAAACCACCGACCTTTCAGTTAGCAGTTGGATGCTTTAACCACTGCGCCACAAGGGCTCCTCTCAAAGCAAAAAATTGGGGGTAAAAAAGCTTACCGGAATTGTTTCCTTTATCCCTAATCCCCAGGCCTGTTCTTTCCAGAAATAAAACCTCTGCTAACAGTATAGTTTCAAGTGTGGTTTTAAAATCCTTTGACAAATATATATATATAAAAAATACACATATATATATGCTTATATTTATGTATATAGGTTAATAAACATAATTTTTATACAAATGGAATCACAGTATAAACAGAATTATTATACTGTATCTACTGGTACTCTGCTTGCTTTTTAAATTTAACAATGTGAGTTTTCTACTGCTATTGTAGCAAGTTACCACAAACTTAGTGGCTTAAAACAATGCATATTTATTATTTTAGAGTCCTGGAGCATGGCTACATTCCTTCTGGAGGCTGTAGGAGAATATCCGTTTTCTTGTCTTTTCCAACTTCTAGAGACCACCTGCGTTTTCTTGGCTCTTGACTCCTTCCTCTGCCTTCAAAGGCAGCAGTGTAGCTTTGCCAGCATAGTCAGGATCAAATTTCTGTTGCTAATTCTTCTTCCTCCCCTTATAAAGACCCTGTGACGCAAGTGGCAGCTTGATTCCATTGAAATGTGAGCAGATGAGCCACCATCACACCTTTGTACGTTACAGATGGGATCTAAATGTAATTCTTACCTTCTTCCACGGTTAACGTGTGTATTACTTATGCAAACGCAAATTTCTGTTTAGACACACTTTGAAAGAAAAACAAAGCATAAGCCACCTCGAATTTATGAGTCAAGATAGCAACCTAAACCCTGTCTATTTAATTCTGCCTTCGTCTCCAAAAGTCTTTTTAAAATAACAAAAAGAAATAGAAACAGAAAAAGCTAATAAACGCAGGGAATGCTAGAAACTGTTACTTCCACAAGACAGTGTTGGAGAGACTTCTTTTAAAGTTCTACGGTCAGTTCTCATACTCGGAATCACCTAAATGTTGGCCAGTCCTCCCCCGCTTTGCTCCAACAGAACTCCGTCAAAACCCTTAACTCAAAGCTGCAAGTATTGGAAGCAAGGGAGCCAGTTGATGGGGAGCAAACCTAGATCTTGACTTAACATCCAAGGCCCCCTTGTTGGACCTCTCCTACTCACTCAGTAGTCTGTTGGTTTTCCTCAGGGCTCCATGGCTTCAGTTATCATCCCAAATCTAAATTTCCAGTCCAAACACACCACTATCACCAATACCCCTACCCCTCTCGTCTTACGCACGCTGAAGTTTAAAAACCCTTAAAATCAGAAAGGAGGAAAGACTTTAAATCTTTCCTTCATTTACTCCTTTTTTCTTTTTTGCCTTCAGTGCCTGAGGTTTGCTGGCAATGTCTAATGGCATCAACAAGTGTAACTTATCCACACTTTGTCATTCAGAGATTAAGATCATTCTCAGTGCTCCCTTTGATCAACCTTTTGGCTAACATCCCGTACCATTTTAGGTTGAATTCTCTTACCCGCCCCTGATTCCAGGGGATGGACATGACAGCCACACTCTACCTGAAGAATGGAAGTACTTGCCATTCCTTGCCTTACCAGACGGCGCACACAACTACCAAGAAGGTATGTTAAGAGACAGTGGAGCAATTACACCTTTTAAAAAATTTGCCGAGACATCTTAGATTCTAAGTACTTGAGTGAATGAAAGGCCTTTGGCTTATTGTGACAATATATTAAATATTTAAATACTTGTTTGGAGGTGACTGGTCATGCTTTCAAGGACCTCCAGAGGAGTGCCAGGCTTATATTGGCAATGGCTGGTGAACCTTGGCTAGCCTTCTGCCAGGAACCCTAGGTAAAGTGATGAGCCAGATCAGGATACGTGCTGCATACGGGCAGCAGTTCCTGCATTTACGCTCTGACTCCTCAGAAGCAACATGAAGGGCCTGCCCGCACCAGTTGCAGCTCAGTTCAGGCTCTAGCTGCAAACTTAACTAGGTTAGTTAATAGTCAGATGCCACCTGGAAACAACTGGAAGTGTTCCTCCACCCCTGAGGCCATTGTTATCATAATGCTCTGCCTGAAGGTTTGCCTGCCTGCTTGCAGAGCATGTTAACACCTTCAAAGGGAACAGTGCTGTGAAGTTAATACTGAGTCTCTTGTCACTTATAAATGAGTGCTTTGCCTGACTTAATGAAGGACTATATTTTTTACCATGGTATTAGAGGCTACACGAAAGCTCCAGATTAAACTGTTTTCCTAGTACTTAGTAATGTTCCTATGAATCAGATGTCATGCAGTTTAACATAAAATTTTAATACAGTATTTTTAACCTCACAAAGCCCTTTTCCCAACTTTTTATTGTAAAAACTTTGAAACATACAGAAAAGTTAAAAGTAGTAAAGTGAATATTATACAAATTTGGTTTCTTTATATCTGTGTGTATGTAGTTTTCTCTGAACTATTAAAAATCATTTGTGAACATCATGACACTTCACCTCTGAGTACTTAAGCATGCCATCTCCTAAGAATAAGGTCACTCTCCAGGGAAACTACCAATACCATTATCACAGCTGAGAGAGTTAACAGCAATTCCATAAAGCCATCTGATGTCCAGTGTTCAATTTTCCCCAGTTTTCCCAAGAATTTCTCAGATCCATTTAAGGTTCATGTGTTGCCTCTACTTTTTTTTTTTTTTTAATCTAGAACAATCTCTCATAGATAAGGTGCTTTCTGAGATAAGTCATTATAGTCTCAGTTTAACCTGTTATAATTCAGCCTCTTGTGCTTTTTGTGGGAAGTGTACATTATGAGGAATTCTAAGAAACTAGTAGTTGTGATGTTGAAAAGTGTGACATTTTCTTGTTACATCATCTTTGTCTTAATGACTGAATTATAAATTGTAATTTCATTATTTATTATTAAGGGTAATTTACCTCAGTACTTACATTTTTCTATGTATCTTTTAGATACTGTGTATTTTCACTTACCACCTAGAACTGGAAATGGAGCCACAGTATATGGTATCTCTTGCTACCGACAAATTGAAGCCAAGGTATGGTAGTTATGATGAATTAAAAAATTAAAAAACAAACAAAAATCCTGTCTTAGGTGTTGGCCACTTAAAATGTAAAATTGTGGAAAGTCTTTATTTTTCGTGTGATGCCTGTGATATTGTTGTAAGTTTTTATCAATAATTTGTAGCTTTTTTCCAAAATTACCAAATTTTTCACACAGATGTGTTTATAAGTTGACATTGGTGAATATGATTATATGTGTATTGTAATATTTTGCACATTGTTTTTAGGTAGTGATAAATTATCCTTTTGCCTTCAAAATACTTTTATTTCGATTTCATGGTGTCTTAGTCATCTAAAAAACCAAAAAACCAAACCCAGTGCCATTGAGTCGATTCCGACTCATAGCGACCCTCATCTAGTGCTGCTGCTGTAACAGAAGTACCACACGTGGATGACTTCAACCAAGAGAAATGTATTTCTTCACAGTAAATTAGGTTAAAAGTCCAAATTTTCAGGGTGTCAGCTCCAAGGGAAGGCTTTCTTTCTCTGTTGGCCTTCTCATCAGTCTTTCCCTGGACTAGGAGCTTCTCCACCCAGGGTCCCCGAGTCCAAAGGATGCGCTCTGTTCCTGGCACTGTTTTCTTGGTGGTATGAGGTCCCCCTCTCTCTGCTCCCTTCCCTGTCCTTTTATCTCTTGTAAGATAAAATGTGGTGCAGGCTACATCCCAGGAAAAGTCCCTTTACATTGGATCAGGAATATGATATTAGTAAGGGTGTTGCAATCCCACCCTAATCCTCTTTAACATAAAATTACAATCACAAAATGGAGGACAACCACACAGTACTGGGAATCATGGCCTAACCAAGTTGACACATACTTTGGGGGGGACACAGTTTAACCCATGACACATGGATTCCTTGAATTTTCTATTTCTAGTGTTTGTTACATAACTTAGAAAATTGAAGAAATAATGTGTGCAAGGAGCCCTGGTTGTGCAATGATTAAGCACTCAGCTGTGAACCTAAAGGTCAGCAGTTCAGTCCCACCAGTGGCTCCAAGCGGGGAAGGACCTTGGTGACCTGCTCCCATAAAGATTTCAGCCTAGGAAACCCTACTGGGGCAATTTTACTCTGTCATATAGGATCGTTATGAGTCGGAATTGACAGCACACAACAACAACAACAGTGTATGCTGTATTTTTTTTTTTTAACGTCATTATAAAAGTAGTGGAATGTACTTACAGTGGCTTCCAACAACTCATGTTATCTTAATCATCTATAAAATTTTGATAATACTTACACAAATAAACCAAGATAAGATGAACAGCCCCATCTTTTATGGTTTACTTTTAAACAGTACCGTTTTTTCCTGATGGGAACAATTTTAATGAGTAAAATTTCTTCTCATGAGTCCATTAATACTCTAAAGCAGTGATTCTCAACCTTGGCTACACTCTGGGGAGCTTTAAAAGACTAGGGATGACTTGGTTCCAACCCCACAGATTCTAATTTAATGTTCTGGGCATCAGTTTTAAAAAGCTTCCCAGATGATTTTAATATGTAGCCAAAACTGAGAACCACTGCTCTAAAACAATGGACTTTAACCAGAACTTCCTGGAGACTTTTAGAAAAACTACATGCCTGTCTTCTCCTCCTACTTACGGAATTAGAGTCTTTGAAAGTAGAGCCCTGGCAACTATAAGTTTAAAAAGCTTCCTCAGATGAATAATTATCGTAGTAAACCTTTTTTAAATTTTCTTCTAACTTTTTATTTAATGAAAAATTCAAACATACAGATAATTAAAAGAATAGTACAATGCACATCTGTATACCCACCACCTAGGTTCAACAATTGTTAACATTCTACCAAATTTGTTTTGTGTGGGTTCCCCCCCTCCCCAATCATTTGAAAGTAAAATATAGGTGTAAATTCCAGCATGCCTACTGTAGTTAACTACTAAGAAATAACCCTTCAAGTACAGGGCCTGGAACATAGGATGCACTTTGTAAATGTCCCTGGAATGAATAACTGAATCTAAAGTTGTGTATGAAAGAAACCTGAGAATAAGAGCTAGCCTGTTAGCCTTCCACGTGTGATTTTTTTCATATACTGTTACTCTTACGTAAACACCGTGATGAACTGAACTGCTGCCCTTTCTTGGACTCTTTTCCTTTTACTACCTCTTATCCCACCCACATAGATCATGTAAGCACTAGTAAGATTATTTCTGTAAAGGTGTCTTACCCCTCCCAGCTGTTATAATTAACACCGATTCTTATGCTCTGCAGAGCCTTTAAATGGCATTGAATACTGCCTGTCTTTCCCATCTCCAGGGACTGACCCACTCCAGAATACATAAATGTTACCCATTTCTCTTAATTTTTCTGACTTCATCTGAGAAGCCAGGTATCAAAGGGACCTAGAGCCAAGGAAAAAGACTTTAATTCCTTTTGAATGAAAGTAGGACCTATTGGATGAATCCAGTCAAGTTAGAGGGGTAGAAAATAAACTGAAGAAAGGCTGTACTCTTGAATTAATTTAATGATCATTCATCAGTCATCAAAGCAGTTGACGACACTGAGGCCCCTTGGTCCTTAGGACAAGATCCAAAGGAGAAGTCATCTCTAAGTTTGAGATAAGTAGCAATAGAGAGGTCAGTTCTTAACTGTGACCTATGGGGAAGCTTCAAGGAACCCATGCCCCTTCCCCCAATTTTAACTGTTTATGAAACTGCGTATTCATTTTTTTCTGTGGAAAAAGTCTGTAGTTTTCGTCAGATTTAGAAAGTTCTTTGTCCCCCAAAAGGGTTATTTTGTTAACATAAGATCGGAGGACAAGATGAAAATATTTTTGAAATAAATTGGGATATTTTATATTGAACACTATTCTGGATTAGTCCTTGACTGTAAATCAGAAAGCACCCTAATTTTGATAGTTTTTTTTTTGGGGGGGGGGTGTTGTTTGCTTGGTTGGTTTTTAAGCTGTAGAGGAGCAAGAGCACTTGAGAAGTTTTTCTTTTTGAGCCACTGGAAAAATGGGAATAAGAATCTGAGTTATCTTAGATTTTGGAACAAACTATGATTTGGTTTCTCCAAAGACAAGATAGTAAAAGAATTGGCTGCCAGAAACTAGATCTGGAGACTAAGGGGAAGAAAATTAGATAGGGATTTCTTTGTCAGGAAAATGGAAATATAATATACCACAGTCCTTGTACTTTTGAGGGTGATGTAGTCCCCGGCCAGAAGACAGGTGGATACCTTCAGATCTCTTTTTTTTTTTAATACTCTCTCAGGCAGTACACTAGAAGGGGAGGAGTCGTTCTTTCCCTCACAGCCTTCCCAGGTTGATCAAATCAAGGCTTGCTCTCTTTTAGCAGAGAACTGTGGAAATCCGAATTGATCATTCTCAGAATCACCGAGGTGTGTGAGTTATGTACTTAGAGCTGAGTGAGCTACAATACCAGTGTTCCAGGATAGTCTGTAGGCAGCATAGAACAGCCAACTTAACAAAACTGCTGACAAACCTTCCACCTCTGGGAAAACAAGCCATCTGTACTGGCGTCTTCTCATCAGAACTTGTGTTCTCTGAAAGAGCAGCTTATCTTAAAACCAGGACCAAGACCAGTTGATTCACATTATGGATGTGATGACTTAAGCCTAAAGTATTCTCCCTCAGACTGTAAATTCGTTGAGAGTAGGGATTATCTCTTCACTGTTACAGTCCCAGTGTCTAGCACAGATTCTGGCACAGTGTCCAGACCAATACTTAATCATTCCGTTTTCTGAGGTGCTCAATACATAAATACCTTTTGAATTTAATTAACTAAATGCAAGAAATTTCCATTTGTCTTATATGTATTGAAAAAATATAAAGTTAATATTTCTGTGAAATATTTCTAATAATGACTTTGTTTATAATAGGCATTGAAAGTAAGGCAAGCAGATGTCACCAGAGAAACTGTTCAGAAAAGTGTCTGTGTTCTAAGCAAGCTGGTAAGAGACCAACTAACCTATTAATGTGTTTGCTAAACATTCAAGGAAAACTGGCAAATTTTTGTTTGAAGATAAGGCATTATTAGAATAAAAAGAGATTTAAGAAAGTAATAGAATATTAAAAGAAATCAGGAAAATTTAATCAGGGGCTCAGTAGTTATGCTTTTGTGTCTCCTTTCTGTTTGCCTTTCAGGAGTTTTGCTTTAATTTATACTTTGGCCTAAGATTAGGTAAGAGGAAGGAGATCTAGTAGATGGATTGTTGGGAAGGAGGGTGACAGTTGACAAAAATAAGGTTTATGGTATATTTCATTTATCCATTTTTGGTTTTTTCCCTAGACTTTGGGTAAATATTTTATTATAATTCAGCATATTATAATTACTCAGAAGTTTTTGATTTGGTTAGTATAGAGATATAAATTCACTTCTAAAAATTTTTTTTTTAATTTTATTGTGCTTCAGGTAAAAGTTTATAGTACAAATTAGTTTCTCATTCAAAAATTTATACACAAAATTGTTTTGTGACATTCGTTGCGATACCTGCAATGTGTCAGCACTCTCCCCCTTACTCTGTACACCCTGGGTTCCCCATGTCCATTCATCCAGTTTTCCTGTCCCTTCCTGCCTTCTCGTCTTTGCTTTTGGACATGAGTTGCTCATTTGGTCTCATATACTTGATTGAACCAAGAAGCACATTTCCTCACGTGTGTTATTGTTTGTTTTATAGGCCTGTCAGATTTTCGGCTAAAAGGTGGACTTTGGGAATGGCTTCAGTTCTGATTTAGCAGGGTGTACAGAGGCCATAGTCTCAGGGGTTCGTCCAGTCTCTGTCAGACCATTAGGTCTGGTCTTTTTTTGTGAATTTGAATGTTGTTCTACATCTTCCTCCCGCTCTGTCCTGGGCCCTCTGTTGTGATCCCTGTCAGAGTGGCTGGTGTGGTAGCCAAGCACCATCTAGTTCTGGGCTCAGGTGAATGAAGGCTGTGGTTCATTGGTCCATTAGTTCTTTGGACTAATATTTTCCTTGTGTCTTTGGTTTTCTTCATTCTCCTTTGCTCTAGACAGGATGGGACCAATAGATGTATCTTAGATGGCCACTCACAAGCTTCTAAGAACTCAGACGCTACTCACCAAAGTAGGATATTGCATATTTTTTTTTAAGAACTATATTGTGCCAACTGACCCAGATGTCCCCTGAGACCATGGTCCCCAGCCCTCAGCCCCAGTAATTAAGTCCCTGAAGGTGTTTGAATGTGTCTAGTAAGTTTCTGTGACATGCCTTGGTCAAGTTGTACTGACTTCCCCTGTATTGTATGTTGTCGTTGCTTCACCAAAGTGGACACTTGTCTACTATCTAGTTAGTTATTCCTCCTTCCCTCGTAACTATCAAAGATTGTTTTTTTCTTTGTGTAAACCTTTTCTTGGGTTTTTATAATAGTGGTCTCATATAATATTTATCATTTTGTGGTTGACTTATTTCACTCAGCATAATGCCCTCCAGATTCATCCATGTTGTGAAATGTTTCTCAGATTCATCACTGTTCTTTATCATTGCATTGTATTCCATTGTGTGTATGTACCATAATTTATTTACCCATTCATCTGTTGATGGGCACTTAGGTTGCTTCCATCTTTTTGCTATTGAGAATAATGCTTCAGTGAACATGAGTGTGCATGTGTCTGTTCGTGTGACAGTTCTTATGTCTCTAAGATGTATATCTAGGAGTTTGATTACTGGATCATATGGTATTTCTATTTCTAACTTTTTAAAGAGGCAGCATATTGTTCTTCCATAGTGATTGTACCATTTTACACTTCCATCAGTAGTGCATGAAAGTTCCAATCTCCCTGCAACCTTTCCAACATTTGTTGTTTTCTGATTAGTGCCAGTATTGTCAGGGTGAGATGGTGGTACCTCATTGTAGTTTTGATTTGCCTTCCTCTAAGGGCTGGTGATCTCAAGCATTTCCTCATGTGTCTCTTAGCTGCCTGAATGTCACACTAACTTTGGTGAAGTGTGTGTTCATATCCTCTGCCCATTTTTTAATTGAATTGTCCTTTCGTTGTTGAGGTATTGAACTAGTCTATAGATATTACAGATTAGACCCTTGACAGATATGTCATAGCCAAAGATTTTTTCCCAGTCTGTATGTTCTCTTTTTACACTTTTGGTGAAGTCTTTTGATGAGCATAAGTGTTTAATTTTTAGGAGCTTCCAGTTATTTAGTTTATCTTCTGGTGTTTGTGCATCGTTACTTACGGTTTGTATTGTATTTATGCCCTATACTGGGATTTTATACTTAGATGATAATAATGATGTATTAAGAGGGAGACTGGGGGGATGACTACTCCAGTATTACTTGTTTTAACTGACTATATTGGTGTCTACAACATAAAAAGAGTATAGAAATCAGAAAACATCCAGAAAAGAACGTTAAAAAAAAAGATAGAAAGTTGATTGGTAAAAGAGGGTCTTAAATAGGAGAAATAAGAATTAAGGAATAAAAGCCAATTATTGTAATTGCTGTCAATAAGTTGTACATCTGTAAAAAGTCAAATTGATAGAAGTTGTGTGACAGATATATTTACAACAACAAAAAAGAGTAGCTGCTGAGCCTGCTTATGTATAACCAAGCATCTCATGGAATTTGGTTCCTTGGTTTGGAGGTTTAGGATCATGATTTCCTGGGACATCCCGGTTAATTGACCTGTTAACATATTTAGTGCTTCTGTTCTACCTATTAGTTTGTCCCGTAGTGCCTGGAGTCTTAAAAGTTTGCGAGCAGCCATCCAAGGCACAACAATTGGTCTCTATCCGCCTGGAGTAACAGGAAGAAGGAGAGCCAGGAATAGGAGGAGAAAATGGAATGTGTGGCTAATTGCCTCCTTGAGCAGCTTTCACCTTTGCCATGAGACCACAAGAACTGGATGTTTCCAGCTACCATTACTGAACATTTTGATCAAAGATCACAACTACCACAGCCTCCACCAGATTGAGTGCAACACAACTAGATGGTGCCCAGTTACCAACAACAACTGTTCTGACAGGGAGCACAATAGAGGCCCTTTGGCAGAGAAGGAAAAAAAATGTAGGACAAAATTCAAATTCACAAAAAAGACCAGACTTACTGGTCTGACAGAAGACTGGAGGACTGTGGCCCCCAGACACCCTGGTAACTCAGAACTGAAGCCACTCCTGAAGCCCACCTTTCAACCATTGATTAGACAAGCTTGTTAAACAAACAATAACACATGTGAGGAATGTGCTTCTTGGTTCGGTCAAGTATATGAGACCAGTTGGACAACACATGCCCAAAAGCAAAGATGGAGGGCAGGAAAGGACAGGAAATCTGGGTGAATGGACACAGGGAGCCCATAGAGAAAAATGTAGAATGAAATTCTAATTCACAAAAAAAAGAGAGAGAGACCAGACTTATTGGTCTGACAGAAACTGGAGAAACCCCGAGAGTATGGTCCCCAGACACCCTTATACTTCAGTAATGAAGTCACTGCTGAGGTTTATTCTTCAGCCAAAGATTAGACAGGCCCATAAAACAAAACAAGACTAAATGGGCACATCAGCCCAGGGGCGAGGACAAGAAGGCAGGAGGGGACAGGAAAGGTGGTAATGAGGAACCCAAGATTGAGAAGGAGAGAGCATTGACATGTCGTGGGGTTGGCAACTAATGACACAAAATAATATGTATATTAATTGTTTAATGAGAAACTATTTGCTCTGTAAACTTTCATCTAAAGTATAATAAAAAAATTTTTTTCATGGAAGAATCCTAATCAAAAGGGGGGAAATGTAGATCAGAATTTCAAATTCTCATGGACTCTAGACTTTCTGGAGCCGTGGATGCTGGATAAACCCCTGAAACTATTGTCCTGAGGTAATCTTTAAACCTTAAACCAAAAATATTCCCTGAAGTCATCTTAAAACCAAACAATAGATTAGCTTAACGGGTAAATAAGGTCTGCCGTGAGCATTATGCTCTTTTAAGAACTATTTCTATGAGACCAAATTGACAGCAGCAACTCGAAAGATTAGACAGGAACTTTAGGGAACAGTGAGTTTATGTTAATGGGAGAGGAACAACTCGGAAAAGGGGGTGAGAATCGTACAACTCTAAGAATGTAATCAGTGTTACTAAATTGTACATGTAGAAACTGTTGAGTTGGTATGTATTTTACTGTGTATATTTCTCAACAACAACAATATAAATAAAATTTAGGGAAAAAAGAATTAAGGAATAACTTTGTTCAAGTATACAAAAGAATATTATGATCATAGAAGAGACAGACTAATTCTTATAAGGCTCTACAAGAGACACAAAGGGGAATGAACTTAAATTTAATCATGAATATTCATCTAGATGGAAGAATTACCTGCTATATGGATGACGAAATGTTGCCATAAGCCAGCAGAACAGTTTGTAGGATTGTTGTTGCTTCTAAGTGCCATCGAGTTGGTCCTGACTTATAGCAACCCTATATACAACAGAACGAAACACTGCCCGGTCCTGAGCCATCCTCACAACCCATTGTTGCAGCCACTGTGTCAGTCCATCTCATTGAGGGTCGTCCTCTTTTTTGCTGACTAGCTACTTTGCCAAGCGTGATGTCCTTCTCCAGGGACTGATCCCTCCTGACAACATGTCCAAAGTATGTGAGACGTACTCTCAGCATCCTTGCTTCTAAGGAGCATTCTGGTTGTACTTCATGCAAGACAGATTTGTTCATTATTTCAGCAGTCTGTGGTATATTCAGTATTCTTCTCTAGCACCACAATTCAAATGGGTCAGTTCTTCTTCTGTCTTCTTTATTCATCATCCAGCTTTCACATGCATGGGAGGCGATTGAAAACACTATGGTTTAGGTTAGGTGCACCTTAGTCTTCAGGGTGACGTCTTTGCTTTTGAACACTTTTAAGAGGTCTTTTGCAGCAGATTTGCCCGGTGCAGTGCATCTTTTGATTTCTTGATTACTGCTTCTGTGGGTGTTGATTGCGAATCCAAGTAAAATGAATCCTGTTCAAAAGGGGGAAAATGTAGATCAGAATTGACAACTTCAGTCACTTTCCTGTTTATCATGTTGCTTATTAGTCCAGCTGTGAGGATTTTTGTTTTCTTTTTTTTTTTATGTTGAGGTGTAATTATACTGAAGGCTGTGGTCTTTGATCTTCATTAGTAAGTGCTTCGAATCCTCTTCACTTGCAGCAAGCAGGGTTGTGTCATCTGCATAACGCAGGTTGTTAATGAGTCTTCCTCCAATCCTGATGCCCTGTTCTTCATATAGTCCAGCTTCTTGGATTATTTGCCCAGCATACAGACTGAATAGGTGTGGTAAAAGGATACAACCCTGATGCATACCTTTTGTGACTTTAAACCACACGGTATCCCCTTGTTCTCTCTGAATGACTGCCTCTTGATCCATGTACAGGTTTGTAATGAGCACAATTAAGTGTTCTGAAATTCCCGTTCTTCACGATGTTATCTGTAATTTGTTATGTTCCACACAGTCGAATACATTTGCATAGTCAATAAAACACAGGTAAACATCTTTCTGATATCCTCTGGTTTCAGCCAGGATCTGTCTGACATTAGCAATGATAAACCTAGTTCCGCATCCTCTTGCTGAACCCAGCTTGAATTTCTGGCAGTTCCTGTTGACATACTGCTGCAGCCGCTTTTGAATGATCTTCCGCAAAATTTTACTTGCATGTGATGTTAATGATATTGTTTGATAATTTCCTGTTCAGTGGGATCACCTTTCTTGGGAATAGGCATAAATATAGATCTCTTCCAGTCAGAAACCCTGGTGGCATAGTGGTTAAGAGCTATGGCTGCTAACAAAAAGGTCAGCAGTTCGAATTCACGAGGTGCTCCTTGGAAACCCTGTGGCAGTTCTACTCTGTCCTTTAGGGTCGCTGTGAGTTGGAATTGACTCGACGGCAGTGGATTTGGCTTTTTGTTGTCTTTTTTTTTTTTTCCAGTTGGCTGGCCAGGTAGCTGTCTTCCAAATTTCTTGGCATAGACAAGTGAGTACTTCCAGTGTGGCTTCCGTTTGTTGAAACAATTGGCATTCCGTCAGTTCCTGGAGCCTTGTTTTTCACCAGTACCTTCAGTGCAGCTTGAACTTCTTCCTTCAGTACCATTGGTTCCTGTTCATGTGGTGCCTCCTGAAATGGTTGAACTTCGACTAATTCTTTTTGGTATAGTGACTCTGTGTATTCCTTCCATCTTCTTTTGATGCTTCCTGAGTCGTTTAATATTTTCCCCATAGAATCCTTCAGTATTGCAACTCAAGGCTTGAATTTTTTCTTCAGTTCTTTCAACTTGAGGAATGCAGAACCTGTCCTTCTCTTTTAGTTTTCCGTATCCAGGTGTTTGCACATGTCATTACAATACTTCACATTGTCTTCTCGAGCTGCCCTTTAAAATCTTCTGTTCAATTAGAATTAGAATATGTTTTAAATCTTACAGTAATAATAGCTAATATTTGAATGCTTTCTATGTGCCAGGTACTCTACTAAGTGCTTTTGCCTGTGTTATTTAATCTTTACAGTAACCACATAAGACGTACTATCTTTCAACATGCCTATTTTCAGATCAGAAAACGTGGGGAGGGAGGTTAAGTGTTCAGAGTTATACAGTGAATAATGGAGCCAGATCTAGGAAGCCTGAACCCACACTCTTAACCACTCTTGTGTGACAGTTGTTCAGACACTTTTTATCTGCAGCCAAAGAGCCAGAACAGGCAACTTCCTGGCTTTTAGCTGTGGAAATAATAAAGCACTGAAGCTGACAATTATTAAGTTTTTTTCCTTCTTCAAATTAAAAAGGGTGTGTGTGTATTACGTTTTACTATTACCAGCCTAATGGTAATTTTTCTTTTTTCTTCAAGCCTCTCTATGGGTTACTTCAAGCAAAACTTCAGCTCATTACACATGCATATTTTGAAGAAAAGGATTTTTCCCAAATTTCCATTCTAAAGGTAACTTTTTACCTCTTTAGTAGATGTGTTTGCCTGAAGACAGATTCAAGAAGCAAGGAGATTTGTAATATTGTGAAGGATGACCATTCGTTAGCTTAGGAAAAACATTCTGCTTTGTTTTGAGGATTAAAATGACAATTATAATGTAAAATGTGTCTTTCATTAGGAAATAATGACTATAAGTGACTGTAACGTAAATGTTTCTCTTAATGGATAACAGCCCCTTCTCCATGGCATTGCTTCTGTAAATTTGTTTATCTTATTAATAAATTGCACGATATGTTTACATACAAGACTTCTGGATCCCAGCTTCCATAGTAAAACCAGATACACCACACAACTATTTTATTAAAGATGGGTAACATGTTTTTCTCAAGACTGCCATGAATGTACAGAACATGGATCTCTCCTGAATTCTGTTCTGAACCCAGTGAGAGTTAGGCAGCTAGGTATTTAACAAGGAGGCAGAGGGAATTTATCCTAGAATTCCATACCACTATCTGAATGAATCAAGTTCTAAAACGTAGAGGGAGAGAAGGGATACCCTGGGGAGCCTTCCACGTGTCCTACCTAGACCTCTTCTGATGTGACTCATGCCTGGAAGAGAAGAAACGAGTGCCAGAAGCAGTCATGCTTACAGAGAGACCTTGATTGTAAATTTAGGGCCTAGCAAAACAAATTGCCTAACTTAAGGAACTGGGTTTTTTTTTTTTTTTTTTTTAAATCATTGTACTTCTTAATCATTGTCTCAAGTGATATAAATGTTCTAAACAGAATCTGTATTTTGCAGGAGCTTTACGAACATATGAATAGCTCCTTGGGAGGAGCTTCATTAGAAGGATCCCAGGTATACCTTGGTAAGTCTTTTTTACCAGTCAGAAGAGACACCCTCATGTCTTTTGTTTGGCAGACTGGATTGCATGCAAAAACTTCATGATCAGAATTGCATCGATATATGGGATCTAAATTCTTCAGCGTTTGATGCTGCTGTTACCCTTAAAAACTTTGAAACCTACATTTTACACCATAATAGAGCCAAGTTACAGAAGACTTTTCCTTAAGTATCTTCTTAGCCAGTGTTTATATCGAGATGGGTTATCATAGCATATCTATACTGTTTGTAGCAGTTTTGTAGCTATTGTTGTACAAAGTGAATTTCTGCCTTCAAAATAGTAATGGAAGTTTTTTCTTTCTGTTCCTCAGAGCAGGCCAGCTAAATTCCCTGTCATAGCAGAGAGGGAGGGCAAAAGACAGAGAAATTTGCTCACCTCTTCTATTTTAAGATGCTTCAGGTTGGGAATTTTGTTTAATTTATACCACCTCATGAGAATATTCATTGGTGTCCTAGGTACTCAGTGGATACTCAACAAAATATACTTTTCATGATTCAAAAAAAAATTTTTTTTTTTTTTTTCTTAATCACATGGTGACTTACGCTCACTCATTCCTATTTCACCATGAAGTGGCCAGATTGTGGTAGTGCACTGTTGCAGCCCTGTGTGTAATGTGAGCTGATTTCAGAATTCCTGTTCTGAGAATACATTTTTCTCTGAATCATTATCTTTTGTCCTATGGTGTTTTGAGGCAGATTGTTAGAAAAAACGTGATTCAGAAATAATAGCATGTCTAGTACCATGGCCCAAAATCCAGATTTAAATGACTGACTGCCAACGTTTATAAGTTCTGTAATTTCTAAACTTCTGTAATTTGTAAGATGCTTATAGAACGAGGGGAAGTTGTTAGACTTGGAACATCCAAAGTAGTAGCCACTAGCCATATATGGCTATTGACATTTAAATTAAAATGAATAAAATTTAAAATTCAGTTTATCAGTAGAACTTGTCACATTTCACGTACTCAGTAGCCACATGTGGTACTACTGAACAGCACAAATATAGAACATTTCCATCATCACAGGACGTTCCATTGGACGGTGCTGTGTCAACTGTTAACATTAATTTGATAAATTCTGAGGGTATGTGTATTTAATCAAGTATTATGTGGCTATTTGTATATTCCTTCTTTCTTTTTTTTAACTTCTTTTTCTTTGAAGGAAAAAAAAACAACTCTTTGACAAAAACAGTGAATTATATTCACAGATTAGCTTTTTTGTTAATATTATAGGTCTATCTCCTCGAGATCTTGTCCTTCATTTTCGACACAAGGTAGGATTTATTATTTGATTTATGATGTACTAAAGTGGTATAGGAAACCCTGGTGCATAGTGGTTAAGTGCTACGGCTGCTAACCAAGAGGTCGGCAGTTTGAATCCACCAGGCACTCCTTGGACACTCTATCGGGCAGTTCTACTCTGTCCTATAGGGTCACTATGAGTTGGAATTGACTCGACGGCAGTGGGTTTTTTTTTTGTTTTTTTTTTTGATAAAGTGGTACATGCTGTTCTTCCTGTGTTCGTTTAACTGGGCAAAGTCCATGTGCTGTGTGGTTGAATACAAATAGCGGCATGACTATGTTTGAGCTTTTCTGAAACGGCACTCAGTCTCAAAACTATACAAAATTGAAGGTGCTGTTGGTAGTGCTTGTGTATTTTCTAAAAGTATACAGATACGGTATGTCTATTTCTTTGCAGGATAGGGTATTTTTTTTCTATTGTCTTTATAATTTTAGGTATCATGAGATTTGAGTGGATAGAAACGTGTTTTAATCTTGCAGAATATTTTATGTTTCTCTGAGAGTAGAACATTTTCCAGTAAAACGTCTATACTTGTGCTTTCTGATCTTTATTAGAAAAGCATATGTTGTCTAGGATGTATACACATTGATCATTCATATAACAAACATTGGCTGAGTACCTGAGATGTGAACGCTGGACATCCAGAAATAGAAGAGTTAGTCCCTGCCCTTTAAGGTGCTTGCAAGTATTTCAAGCAAAAATGGCACCACTCTTTCCAAAAAAATACAGTTTCAAGAAGAGACTTAAGTACGTATCAGTTTGTTTGTTTGTTTGTTTGTTTAAGGGACACAGGTAATATTTAATTTCTCAGTATAAATTAGTAATTTTCAAAGCACTATAATTATGTTAATTAAATGATATGTGGTTATGTTTGAGGAGGGGAAAAGGCAAATGAATAATAGAGTTGAAATCCTTATTTTAATAAAACTTTTCTTTCTGCAGGTCTTAATCCTATTTAAATTGATTCTTCTTGAGAAAAAGGTAAGATTTGAAGGGATGAAAGGAAGGATGGAATATTTAACATTTATTGGTATTTCTTAAATATTAATAAAATCGAAACTAATGAGAACGTATAAATTTTTTGCCTATCAAATTGTGGTGAGCTGAGGAACATGTTGTTCACTGCCTAAAAAGTATGAATGTGTGCAGTTGTTCTGGGGGCAGGTACAGTACAGGCGGTCCCTGGGTTATGAACAGCTTCCGTTCCTAAGTCTGTCTGTAAGTCACATGTTTGTCTTAGTATATAGTGTACCTTTCTACGCATAAAAAGCATTAAAGGAACATTTCCAGATAGAGTAAAACATCTTTAACATAATATAGTAATAATAATGTTTTGATGCACTTTTCAAAGTAGTGCTTGTTCGTTATTACAAGCCACTGTATGTACCTTGAACTTTTAATATAATAGGCTTTACAGGGATTGGTTCCTAACTATTAGTTTTATGTAAGTCAGATGTTGGTAATCTGGGGACTGCCCGTATACTCAAGTATCAAGATGGTTTTAACTACAGGTAACAGAAAATTCAATTTAAGCTGACTTAAATAATAAGGAAATGTGTTGGGTCACTTCAGACTTCAGGGTTGGTTGGTGCAATGATACCAAAACCAAACGGGTTGCTCTTAGAGTCAACTCTGACTCGTAGTGATTCAGTGATACAACTGTATAACTAAGTGGGTAGGTTTTTCCATCTCTGCTCCACAGTCCACAGTGCTGGCTTTATCCCAAACTGGTTTCCCTAGTAGTAGGATAATTGTCAGCAGTAATTGTACTGCTTGCTTCCTTAGTCGTATCTGGTGGCACAGATAGTATCTCCTCCCAAAACACTTAACAAGAAAACTTCACTTCAGTTTGTGTGGGCCTAGCCCTGAATCAATGATGGTTGCTAAAGAAATGTCTACACCGATGGGCTTAAAGCTGAGTTCCAGAACCACTCTCTATCATATCACTTTATATATATACATATGTGTGTGTATGTATATGTATATATAATTATTGAGAATATATACAGCAGAACATGCATCAATTTAATAGTTTCTACATGTACAATTCAGTGACATTGATTAGGTTCTTTGAGTTGTGCAACCATTCTCAACCACCCTTTTTGAGTTGTTCCTCCCCCATTAACGTAAACTGACTGTCCTCAAAGGTTCCTATCTAATCTTGCGAGTTGCTGTTGTCAGTTTGATTCCATATAGAGAGTTCATAAAAGAGCATAAGGCTCAAGGCAGACATTCTTTACTAGTTAAGCTAAAAACTACTCTCTGGTTTTAAGAAGACTTCAGGGGATATTTTTGGTTTAAGGCTAAAGGATTATCTCAGGGCAGTAGTGTCAGGGGTTCATCCAGCCTCCATGGCTCCAGAAAACCTAGAATCCATGGGAATTTGAAATCCTTTTCTATATTTTCCTCCTTTTGATCAGGATTCTTCTATAAAGTCTTTGAGCAAGATGTTCCGCAATGGTAGCCAGGCACCATCCAGGTCTTCTGGTCTCATGGCAAAGGAGGCAGTTGTTCATGAAAGCAATTAGCCACATATTGCATTTTCTCCTCCTATTCCTGACTCTGCTTCTTCCTCTGTTGCTCTAGGCAAAGAGAGATCAATGATTGTGCCTTGAATGGCCACTTACAAGCTTTTAAGACCCCAGGCACTATGCAACAAACTAGGAGGTAGAACAGAAGCACTAAATACATCATCAGGCCAATTAATTGGGGTGTTCTATGAAACCATAACCCTAAACCTCCAAACCAAGGAACCAAATCCCATGAGGTGTTTGGCTGTATGTATATATTCCCCCTCCCCTCTGTGAATCATAATAATTTGAAAGTAATTGGCAAACATCATATTTCACCCCTAAATATTTTAGGATCTGTTTCTTAAGAATAAGGGTTTATTTCTACATAACCAAAATATTTCACATTTAAGAATTTAACATCGGCAGAATAAATGATATCTGATATAGAGTCCACTTCCAAATCTCCCCAGATGACAAAATGGTGTCCTTTATAGCTGGTTGTTGTTCGGTCTGGGATGCAATCAAGAATCATGCATTGCATCATTAGGTAACCTGTGGGATGATAGATTTGATATCATATGAGAATATCCCATTTCCCAGCAACTTTTCACAATAGTTTTAGCATCCATTGATAATATTTTCCTGAATCAATTGTTTATTACATTGGTGGACACCAAATGGTGATTTTTGAATTCTATCATTTCTTCTACATTTACTGTCAATCTTCTATAAAAAAGAGCATCCCTCCCCCCCCTTTTTTTTAGTATCATTATGAATTTTCTAATTTAATTTTGATTGACTCCATTTCAGGTTCTCTTTTACATTTCTCCAGTAAATAAATTGGTGGGTGCACTGATGACTGTGTTATCCCTTTTTCCAGGTAAGAGAGTAGCAATATCTACTCTTTCTTCTGTTTTAACTTGTACCGGAACTTTCAGTGATAAGAATTTTTGTGGGTAAACCCACCAGGGTTAACATTTCTATTTTAATATGACATTTTCTTTTTGGTAGTAGGTTTCTCTCTTTTATTTGGGTTTTTCTTTCTCTCTCTCTTTTTTTTTAATAAATTAAAATGTAGGCATGTGTAGCTTATTGAATTTTTTATGGAAGAGTTCAACTAATATAAAATGAAATATACTGCTGTTATTTTCTTCTATATTTATCATTATAAGCCAAGGTCTTCTCCAATATTATATATTTTAGGCATGATTGAACATGGTCTCAGTGACTGTTCTCAGTATAGACCCCGAAAAAGTATGTCAGAAGATGCTGGGCTTCAGGAAACAAATCCTCCTGCAGATGACTTTGTTTCTGTGTCTGCACCTGACATGTCAAATAGCATCCCAGGAACTGTTAAGAAAACCATGACAGGAAATCGTGGAGGTGATGCTGTCATCAGGACCGAAGAACCTTTATTCCAAGTAGGAAGTGACAGCAGCAAAGGACCAGAACCCAATAACACCAATCAGTTTTTGAAGCCTCCTTCCCGCCCATCTCCAGAGTCTTCAGAAAGTGACTGGGAGACCTTGGATCCTAGCGTATTAGAGGACCCCAACTTGAAAGAAAGGGACCAGGTGGAGTCAGAACAAACAAACTTATTCTCAAAGGACTCTGTGCTCGCAGACAGTCCTCCAATTACTGTACAACCTCAAGCTAACACAGGGCAGGTGGTCCTGATACCAGGACTGATATCAGGTTTAGAAGAGGACCAGTATGGTATGCCCCTGGCCATCTTCACAAAGGTAAAGTTTAGTGTCCTTTACTTACTGAGCCCCATATAGAATATGACAGAGTCTTTTTAGAGTTTAACTTTTAGTGTTGAACACATTTTCACATCTGAAAATTTTTCTTAAAAGCTGTAATATACCACATTGCAGGTATAGTACCTTGGTATCTGTGACCATCTGTACAGCTATAGGGAATCAGTTCAGTGGTTTTTATTTGAAAGAATTTTGAAACTTACTAGATATGAGGAAACCTTGGTGGCTTAGTGGTTAAGAGCTACTGCTGCCAACCAAAAGGTCAGCAGTTTGAATCTACTGGCCACTCCTTAAAAACCATGTGGGGCGATTCTTTTCTGTCCTATAGGGTCACTATGAGTCAGAATCAACTTGATGGCAACGGATTTGGGGTTTTTTTTGGCTTTTTAGTAGATAATGAGGTCAGCGGTCAATATATTAGGCCTATTTTTAATTATTCTAATTTCTCTTTGAAAAGATGAATTGAGCAAGTCCGTAAGTCTTTATTTGCATCTAATAAATATATATTAAAATACTACAATTCCAAAAGTACAGTTTAAAAAGAAAAAAAACTCTTAGATGTCTAACTTAAGTATTAGTAAACTTCATTTAGATATAATTTCGTGTTTTGGTTGATTATTTCCTAAAAACAAATTTTTACTCTTTTTATGAAAAAATTATTTAAAATATATTTGTAATTTTTTAAAATAACTTAATTGCAACATAGTGAATCAAATAGAATCTTTGATCCAAGGTATTGTGTCTCCAGATACCATTTCTTAATGTGCAGTAACTCTTTAAAATAGTGAGATAGACTATCCAAGATATATTCTGGAAGTGACATTGTTTTAGTGAGCGTTGAAAAGAAAAATAAGCTGACTGGTTCCTTGAATCAGTTTTCAAATGAATAAATGGAAACAGATTTCTGCGTAATAAAATGAGTTTGCTTGAAATGGGTCTCCCAGCTCTCTAGCTTTTTAGGAAGGGGGGGAAAGGATGCTGAGGGGCAGGAAGTGGGACTTAGAGGCAGCCGAGGAGTAGGCTGCCCATGGGGTGAAGGAAAAGGAGTGGGCAAAACCAAAAGAAGTAGAACCAAAAATGAGAAAATGTAAAAGAGAACCTGAAATGGAGTCAATCAAAATTAAATTAGAAAATCCATAATGATACTAAAAAAAAAGGGGGGGAGGGATGCTCTTTTTTATAGAAGATTGACAGTAAATGTAGAAGAAATGATAGAATTCAAAAATCACCCTTTGGTGTCCACCAATGTAATATTCTCTTATTACTATTTTTAGTATAAATCTTTTATATTGATTGGCAGTTCTTTGAGTGCCTTTACCAAGTAGAAGGATTCTCAGTCCTAGTTAGGGTGTGGGTGTCCTAGGGCGTCATGTGAACTTTGAAAGAGTATTCAATATTGTAATATTCTATGTTTGGAAACGGGGGTGGGGGACGTCTCTTGTTTTTAAACACAAAGCACACAGGGAACGGAGACTTGACCGTTGTGACTGAGTGTGGATGAGGAGCAGGCCTCCTTGAGCAGGGACACTTCTAGTGTTTAGTCACGGGCTGTGGGGGCCGTGGGTTGAGAAGCCCTATCCTGATCATCTCTTATGCGTAAACATAGATGTATTTTTGCTGCTTCTATTAGAGTTTTATAAAACAGCAAAAGACACTGTCAAGAATAATACCAAAGGGAGGAAAACATTATACCAAGTTGGTAGACCTGGATTCCTACTTTTGGGAGCCTTCCCTCACATATTAAGTATTTAACAACCACCTGTTAGGTACTAGGCACTGTCCCAGATACAGTGAAGGACATGAAGTCGCAAAAGGGATGTCACCTGCCCGCAAGTTGAGGTAAACAAGACATCATCCAGATAACTCCAATTCAGTGTTTAAAAAAAGAAGAGAAGTAAAAACATAAAATTGACACACAACTTGAGACTGAAAAGAAGTTCAAGGGCTCAGCAAGCCTGCCCTCCTGGCTTCACACACAGATTGCACCACTCATTGGAAATCTATTCTGATTTACAGTCGTTCAGCAGAAATTTCATATCCTTCTTCAGTGATTCATTCCTTTACTGTCAGGAAATAGGCTGCTTTTTGTACTCAACTGCCTGCTGCAGTTTGGCAATTGAACTATAATTTTCAGGGAAGTGCAGTTTTGAAATACAGTTCAAATAGTATGAATACATGACAATTGGCAATGCCGTTTTTGCTTTATTCATTCAGTAGCAATTACCTTGAACTATTGCATGAGTTTTAACTGCAGGTTAACCAAACGAATGCCTATGTAGTGCTTTGCTTTTCTCATAACAGTACTTTGGTGTTCGTGTGCAGATGCATGTGTTTTACAATTTTACTGAAAGAACTAACAGCTTTCTACTAAACGACATACTTTTTAATGCGCTCAATAATACCTCATTTCCTAAATGAAGAAGTTCAAGCCATTAGTTCCTGTGGAGGCTTTTACATTGAACTGAGAACAAAGTGACCAAATAAGACAGCCTTTGTATTAAACCACCTGGCCAAGATGTGACCGTTCATGGAGAAGAGAAACCATTAACTGGCCTTTTTGCAACCAAGGCCTGAGGTTCCCCTAGAATATTATTTCAGTGAGTCAGAGATTAGCTGCGTTAGGAGGCGGGGCAGGGGAGAAAGAATGGGAGTTTCTTGTTCTACTGTTAGCTTCTAGGCTTGAAGAGAGATAGCCATCCTTTTACTCTCCTAATATTTTTTGTACTCTTGTCATTCATAGGGCTATCTCTGTTTGCCTTATATGGCATTGCAGCAGCATCATCTTCTCTCTGATGTCGCCGTTCGGGGATTTGTTGCTGGAGCTACTAACATCCTTTTTCGACAACAGAAACATCTCAGTGATGCCGTTGTGGAAGTACGTTTACGTGTGTGTGTGTGTGTGTGTGTGTGTGTGTGTGTGTGTGTGTTTGACACTGCTGGTCCTTCTTTTCCTTATCTAAATGCAGTTATGAGGGTATGGTATTAACACTAATAATGATAATAATCACTTACATATATGCTGGGCATTCTGAGCACTTTACATATGCCAACTAATGTAATTCTCGTAACAGCTCTGTGAGATAGGCACTGTTACTGTCCACATTTTCACCTCCAGAAGCAAAGGAACAGAGAAGTTAAGTAACTTGTACAGGATCAAACAGATTCTAAGTGGAAGAACCAGGATTCAGACCCAGGCAATCTGGTTTTGCTGCAGTCTCACCATTAACATGTGTTTATTGTTTAAATAATGAAAATAGTTTTAGTCTATTTAATACCCATAAGAGTAAAGAAGCTGAGAATAAACAGTTGACATCTATATATAAGAAATTTAAATCATTTCTTATATTAAAGTAATTGTAAAAAAAAATCCAGCCACATTTAGGCTTTTACAGTTACTGGCAGAAAGTACCAAAATATGCTTCCTCGGAAAATATTTATAGTATAATAAATGAAAAACCCAGAGTTTCAAAGCTATGTTGTATTGTTCCAGTTTTGAGGAAGAAATACATATGCCTTTCAAGTCGGGAGGATATGGATGAGAGGACCACAGAGTTGCTTTGGCATTATTGGTTACATTCTGATTCTGAAGCTCATTGGAGGGTCGTGGCTATTTTATTATACTTCAAAACTAACCTGTAAGTTATTTTAGATAGATAGGTCTTTGGTGTAGCAAACATTATATAGTTTTAAAAATTACAAAGTATCTGTTTACTCCAAGGAAAAAATTAAAGGAATTATACTAATTGTTAACTGTTTATTTCTGGGTGTGGAAAGAGTGATTTTTATTATACATTTCTGTGTTTTCCAAAATGCTTATAATCAAGGCAAGTTACTGTTATATTTTCAATTATATATTGTGTGTGCATTTTCTAAAATCAAAATGAGCATTTTTAAAGCAGAGAAGCAAAAAAAGTATAAAAACCTCTTTCTTTCTTAGACTCACCTTTTGAGAATGCTGTTATTCATATGTTTTTATTTCCAGCTGCAACTTCCCAGTAGTTACTCTTTAAAGTGTGGCATGGATATCTGCGTGAATGCCCAGACTCTGACTTATACCTGGGTACCCTCTAGGTAGAAGAAGCTCTGGTCCAGATCCATGATCCAGAACTCAGGAAGCTGCTTAACCCAACCACTGCAGACCTAAGGTTCGCAGACTACCTAGTGAGGCACGTGACTGAGAACCGTGATGACGTCTTTTTGGATGGCACAGGCTGGGAGGGAGGTGACGAGTGGATCCGGGCCCAGTTTGCAGTCTACATCCATGCACTGCTGGCTGCTACACTGCAGTTTGGTAAGAAACCACACAGCCTGCAGCCACCCTCTTTGTTAAAATTTTTCATTTTGTAACATTCCTGATGTTTTGAATTGTACAAGAAATACGTGTTCATTTGTAGAAAAAATTGCCTGTTGTTGCCTGAGACAGGAGTCCCTGGGTGGTGCAAATGGTTAAGCGCTCTTCTACTAGCCGAAGGGTTGGTTTGAACCCACCCAAAGGTGCCTCGGAAGATAGCCATTGAAAACCCTATGGAGCTGTTCTACTCTGCATACATGGGGTTGGGTGAGCCTGAGTGAACCTGACGGCAGCTAACAACAACATCGCCCCATACAGAGATAACAGTTCCTAGCATTTGGAGTGCTTTATATTCTTGCAGGCTTTTTTATGCATGTATTTTGGATTTTAGTTTTTGTTGTGTTTGTGGTGGTCCTTTTACAAAAACGGATCATAGTATACATGTTTTCACAAATTCTTCTTTCTTTATGATAGGATCATGAACACTTGTCAAGACAGTAAACAGAGACATTTGTCACTTTCACAGGGTGGTTTAGTATTCCACTGTATGGGAGGATATATCAGTATTTGGGGGCTACTTATAAAAATACTGCTCAGATGTTTTTAAGCTATGTAGTGGGAGGGAAAAAATAAATTTAAAAATTAAGTGCAATTAAAAACCACAAGATATAGTGGGAGAGAAAAGAAATGTAAAAATTGAAAATCACAGGCTGAGTGATTAAACCTTCAAATTTATACCACAGTCTAAGAAATGTTGTTATTCTTATTAACTGGCTAAAAAGGGGAAGGTAAACATAGAATCGCCTGTTGATTAAGCCATCATTAGTGATGCGAAGCCTGGAATCCAAACTGAACTATCTCCTTTTCCTTAGAAAAGGTATAAAAAGAGAAAATGGAGCTCCGCAGTGAGCTTTCCCATCTTGTTAATTTCTACCTGGACATTGGCAAATATTTGGTAGATTTTTGTAGTCAGCCCCACCACTGCCGCCACCTCCTCCTCACAGGTTAGTTCTTCACATAGTGTATATAGAGTTAAACCCAGGCTTCAGGAGTCTTCCTCATTTATAAAGTAGAGCTAAGGAATGGTGCTCATTTGTTAATATTGTATTTCAGAAGGTCTGCCCTCTCTACAGCTAGAACAGCTGAGACAACAGATTCAATCCTCTATCCCAGAATCATTAATCTAGAAAGAAAACTCCACCAGCCATATAGATAGCTTCATGACTAATTAATTTGCCTTTAAAAAATATTTGCCCAGATAGCTGGTACCAGTGAACACTAATAGTAGCTAACATTTTTTGAACATTTAATATGTGCAAGGAACTGTTCTCAGCGTTTACATTTATTAGCTTATGTCATTCTCACCACAGTCCTAGAGCCAGACACCTTATTGTCTGCTTTTCACAGACGAGAAAATGAGACACAGAAAGGTTAAATAGCTTGCTGATCCGTCTGTTAAGAGGCTAAGCTGGGTTTTAGATCTGAGCAGTCCGTCTCAGGACCATGCTCTTCACCAGGTGAAAGAAGATACTCAGCCTAACCAACAACTGCTGGAGGAATATGTTCTAAAAAGAACTTCCTTATGCTACCCGTGGAACCTTCTCTTCCTTTATAGCTCCTTCTCTTCCTTTCCCAGCAACAAAAGGCACTCGCATTTCACCTTCAAAGCCAGCAACATGCAATTAGTGTGTGAAGCGATAGCCATTTGAATCAGTTCTCCAGACCTCTTCTGTTCCTTCAGGTGGGAGAAACGCTCTGCATTGAAGCTTTCCCATGATATAATAAAGTTGAAAAGTTTTAAATATTAAATATGAAAATACCTGTTATTATTTTAGGTATTTTGTCAGTGAAATGCATGGAAGCTCAAGAATGAAACACCAGTGAGACGAAGTCCAAAGAAGAGAAAATAGTGGCTAAAAGAACCATTTCATGTATTCATTCTTCACCTTTTTTCTTAGAAAAATGAAATTTGTGAAAAAGATAGATAACCTAATCGCCTACTTTATATGCATAAAAACCCAAACCTGTTGCCGTCAAGTCAATTTCGACTCACGGTGACTCCATATGTGTATGTATACATCAGTACGTTTGCTCCCTGTGAAGCCTGTAGTTCTGGTTCACTACATAATGCTATCTTTATAACCTTGGTAAGGAGAAGATAGAAATATTTTGGAGTTACAAGGAACCTTAGAGAATATCTAGCTCAATCCTCTTATTTTCCGGTTAGGAAAATGAAGTTCTGAGTGCTTAAGTGACTTGCCAAAGGCCACATAGCTCCTTAACAGGATTTCTGGAACTAGACCCAAGTTTCCTGACATCTGGTAGGCTATCTCCCCGAAAACGCAGGGGGCTGGGGGGATAAAGCCATTCCTTTACCCTTTTTGGTTGTTAATTGTTACATCCCTGACTGGCTACAGTCTAGCTCAACTTCTTTCAAATATTTACTTGACAGATAATGAAAAGATACTATCGGACTACGGGATGACCTTTGTTACAGCTTGGAAGAACACACACAACTACAGGGTGTGGAACAGCAACAAGCACCCGGCACTTGCAGAAATAAATCCTAAGTAAGCACACCCTCTGAAGACTGAGACAGTACATAGCATGGCTGGTTCACTAAGTGTGCCCCAATATACAGAAAATCATATCTTAGCCTTGATGATATTGTGAGTATCTTAAAGAATCTCCTTAGGTGGGTTATAAAAAGGCTCCCAAGTGTAAGAAACAGCTTGAAAACTGCTTCCCTATTCAGACTTATACAAAAAACAGGCATTATTAAAAGCACTAACATTTCTCTGGGCTCTGATGTAGTTCAGAGAGAAGGTCTCTTCTTTCCTTTTCCTGCTGAAAAAAGGTCAAACAAGATGGAAGCCTTGGGGAGAAGACCACTGGTGTAAAGCTGGGAGGTTATTTTAAAACATGAAATATGAAAAACTAAGTTAAAGTTGATATTTGAACACAGATAAGTGGTTAAACCTGTTTTTCACATCAAATTCTGAAATTCAGTAAAATTGAATACCTGCCACAATATTGAGTGTTAACTGAAGCTTTATCCTAAATAGGCATAAAAGATACTTAAATATGATCTGGATTGGAACTATTATGAAATAATAACATTTGTGTGTGAATAAAGGAGCCATGGTGGCACAGTGGTTAAGCGCTCAACTGCTAACCAAAAGGTTGGCGGTTCGAACCCACCAGGCGCTCCGTGGGAGAAAGATATGGCAGTCTGCCTCCATAAAGATTTATAGCCTTGGAACTGGCCCATAGGGTTTCCCAGGCTATGAATCTGAAAGGAAGACTGAAGAAGAATTGATGCCTCGGGATTATGGTGTTGGTGAAGAATATTGACTATACCAGGGACTGCCAGAAGAACGAACAAATCTGTCTTGGAAGAAGTACAGCCAGAGTGCTCCTTAAAAGCTAGAATGGCAGGACTTCTTCTCATGTAGCTAATGTGGACACGTTATGAGGAGGGACCAGTCCCTGAAGAAGGGCATCATGCTTGGTACAGTAGAAGGTCAGTGAAAAAGAGGAAGACCCTCAATGAGAAGGACTGACACAGTGTCTACAACGATGGGCTCAAGCAAGGCAATGGTTTTGAGGATGGCACAGGACTGGGCAGTATTTGGTTCTGTTGTACATGGGGTCACTGTGAGTCAGAAAGGACTTGACTGCACCTAACAACAATCATCAGGGAAGCAGACTGCTGCATCTTTCTCCCATGACACAGCTGGTGGGTTCGAACCACAGACCTTGCTGTTAGCAGCCAAATGCTTAACCATTGTACCACCAGGGTTCCTTATCCTTAACCCTTATACTTGTGGATTTACAACACATTTTGGAGGGACCAACTCAGTCCCTAACAATCTGTCATAAAAAAAAAAAATGACTGGATTCAACATAATCTTGTTGAATTTAGTCATCACACTGAATTACAACAGAAGCCTATACTGCCATTCAGATATAGTCAAAATTAAAAGGCAAAAACATTTCAATAGTATTAAATAAAAGAGTAGAAGTTCAGAACATTCTCCCTCACTAACTACAAGGTCTGTATTCTAAAAGTGATGAAGGGAAGCATATGTGAGCTTGTTTGCCTAGGGGCACTCACGGGGGTTGGTGCTCTGCATTGCTGGACTTGGTCAAGTCAGTATCCAGTTGCTGCTTCCGGTGTCGTGCCTTTAACTTGAACCAGCTCTACAGATTTTAATGCAGGTCCATAACAGTCTTGGCTGGAGTGGGTCTTGAAAAGTTGTAAAATAATTCTTAGTAAAAATGTATAAATAAACTGAGGTTATGTAGGTTGAAGAGAAGGCTGAAGGAGGTCCTGTTAACTGAAATATATAGGTAGGGGCATTATGCAGATACGATAGCAAAGTGTCAACACTTTCACCCAACTAAAAACAGGAAACGGTAGTCTTCAGTTTCCAAGGGGTATAATTTAGAAATAATTCCAAACTAATCGTAAGATTTGAGAGCTATGGAACCCTTTCTTAAGTTCCTAAAAATTAGACAAGGCAGGCCTCTAACTTCCCTCAACAAGCAGGAGGCATATTTGATCCCTTAAATGCAGCCTTTCCAGGGTCACAGAGAATGACTAAGTGACCTCCAGTTCTTTCCGCCCTGTGATTCAGGAATCCAGAAGAAGAGAGTTACTGTTACACATACTTATTTTGACCCACAATGAGTGGTTTGTAGTCATTTGAAAAACCGTAAATAGCATTTTGTAATAAATAGCTATAGATTTCACTGGGGCCTTTTTCTTTGTTAGACATGGCAGATCCCTGAGTATAAGATACAAATTTGGATATTTAATAACCCTGTTTTATAGAGTAACCTCGGTCAAGTCGCCTGGATTTTTAAAATATATTCTGCAGTGCACACACACCATTATCTGTGATGTGTTAACAGATCATTCATAAACACCACGTCCCCCTGATCAGAGCCAGAATGCAAGGACATGGAAAGTAGATAGTAAAAGATACATAAATAATAGTTTCATGGTGAGGAATTGATGTTTACTCTTACATCACTGACTGGCCCGTGTCTCGGCTCTGCCCCCTTCCCTGCTGGTCCAGCTCTCAACTAGCAGCCTCAGGACAGTCCTGGACTGGCATCTCCAGGAGCAGAACTGCTCAGTGGGCAACCCCTACGTGGGTCTATCCAGGGCTGGTGAGCCAGGACCGTTAGCACCTCGGACAGGGCCCCTGTGCCGCCTCTGGACCTCTTACTCTCACTCTCAGCCGGGATTTCTTTAAGCATTTTTCAGCCCGGGGGGAAGCCTCTGTGAGCCTGTCTTCTCAGGGCTTCCTGAGGCTTAGACAGTGTCACCAGGTGATCCCTCTTAGTCAGCTTGGCCCTTTCTTATTGGTCTCAGGCGTGGACCTACCCTCAGAACCAGGACCAGAAGCCCAAATTGTTGACTGCAAAAGGTATCCCATAGCTCACACAAACACTTTTTCTCCCCTTTGTATAATGAAAGCAGGGCAGAAAGTATAATGTGCTTTCTTAAAAAACGAAGATAGTGCTATTTTTATTAAGGCCTACAGTTTTACTTATTTTCTAATAGAAAGTATGGGTTTTGCTGATCCATGCACAAATCTTTCCATGACCAATAGCAAATATTTATAAGGCGACCAGGATACAGCCTAGATTTTGAAGCTTTGAATATACTGGAGAGCTTTTTTTTTCTTTTTTTACTTGTTGTGAAAATAGATACACCAAAACATTGGCCAGCACAACTTCTGCGTTTGTATTTCAGTCACATTGATTATATTTTTCTGTGCCACCATTATTGCTATCCTTTTCCAAGATACCCAGCCACCATTAATATAAACTCAATGCCCCAAACAAAAACTCCCCTTTCCCCTCCCTCACCCTTGGTGACCATTAATAGTCTTTGGTTTCTGTGTATTTTCTTATTTCATGCAAGTGAGATCATACAATATTTGCCCTTTTGTGACTGACTGATTTCACTCAGCATAATGTTTTCAAGGTTCATCCATATTGTGGCATACATCAGAATGTACTAGAGAGCTTTTAAAAAAAAAACTGATGCCTGGGCCCCACCCCAGACCAATGAAATCAGAAAATTAGGGTAAGACGAACGGTGCCCCCTCCAAAAAAAAAAAAAAACACTTGTATTACAGGTAAAAAAAACTATAAAGTTCAGAGAGGTTAAGTGATGTCATTTGGGTCCCAGAGCGCTAAGTGGAGACCCAGTGTTCTCATAGCAAGTTCGGCGCTACCATGGCTGTCACCCCGAGAGGCTTACTGATACTGCCTTGTGGTGGCTCTTGTGCAGCTTTTTTGGTGAAATTGTTCATGGCCTCAACTCAAACTCTCTCTTGCAGCCATCCGTTTCAAGGCCAGTACTCGGTGTCAGACATGAAGTTAAGATTCTCACAGTGAGTATTTAGAGAAAATATTGGGAAAACTCTGGTGTCTGAATTTATGCCATGTGTTTCATTGCTAATTGGGAATTGTTTTTCTCCACTTGTTACACTTGTGCTTCAAATAGTAAGCAAATGTGTGCTTGGCATTCTCCAGCTCCGCAGTGTGTATGTTTAAGAGTGAAAACACTGCTGTTCCCTGGAGAATGGTGTGAACTAATAACAGAATTTGCCATTTTTTTCCTGGTGAAATGCTTTCAGCAAATCATATCTGTCAGGAAGAATTAACCAGACATCCTTAGGTCCTTATTTTTGGATCTGTTTTATGTTCTTTTAGAATTTTCTGAAGATTCACATGCTTTAAAAGTTGGTAAATTTATCCATGACCAATTGTGAATAATTTAGCTTCTTTTCTCAATAATTCTCATTTGGGATGGTTATAGAGTAGATACCAGGATTCAGATCCACTGTAGTGTGTGTGTGTGAAATTTTTTTAAATTGCACTTACCACTCATTTCCTTTTCTCAGTTCTGTTCAGAACAGCGAACGTGGCAAAAAAATTGGAAATGTCATGGTCACGACCAGCCGGAATGTTGTACAAACAGGAAAAGCTGTTGGTAAGGCATACCTTTAGCCAAGAGCAGACTGAAATCATAACGTGTCTATTTTCTATCTTTAATATGTAGTTGATAAAAACATAAACTAGTACAGATCAGGAGTCCTGGTGGTACAGTGGTTAAAGCTCTTGGTTTCTAACCAAAAAGGTGGGTGGTTTGAACCCACTAGCCACTCTGCAGGAGAAAGATATGGCGGTCTGCTTCCATAAAAATGACAGCCTTGGAGACCCTGTGGGGCAGTTCTCCTCTGTCCTGTAGGGTCACTACTATGAGTCTGAATCAACTTAGGCCATGTGTTTTTGTGTGTGTGTGTGTGTAGACATCTGTGTATCACATCATAATATAAGGTGGTTGAAAACAGGTTTTTAAAGTTTTTGTCTGTCTTTAAAAAAATTCTTGTGACACCAGATAATATAAAAGTTCAGCAAATTTTACCACATCTAACAGAGTGACATACTGTCCTGATGGGTTCGCTGTTCTGTTGTCAGGACTAAAGCGTGACAACATTCCCTGAGCCCTTCTTTATAAACAGCAGTGACCCATAATAAACTGGGCATTAGGAGCTGCTGTCTCCTAAGGTAGTATCACAGGATTATGAAAGCCAGTGAAACCAACAGTTGGTGTTTTGAAAAGATCAACAATATTAATAAAACCTTTCTAGGCTCACTAAGAGAAACAGAGAGAAGACACAAATCACTAATATTGGGAATGAAAGGACCTATCACTATAGATGTTATAGAAATTAAAGGAATAATGTGAACAATTTAGTATGCCAACAGATTTGACAGCCTAGGTGAGATATACTAATTAATTCCTGCAAAGACTCAAATTACCAAAACTGAGGCAAATGAGAAATAGGAAATCTGAATAGCCCTGTATCTATTAAGTTCAAAATTAAAAACCTTACCACAAAGAAATCTCCAGGCCCAGATGGGTTCACTTAGGAACTCTATCAGAGACTGAAGGGGAAGACATTATACTAATTTTACACAAACTCTTTCAGGAAATAGTGGATGAATAATACTCCCCCAATTCATTTAATGAAGCCAGTATTGCCTTGATGCCAAAGCCAGACAAATAGTAGCGTACTGTGTGTACTATGCCACATCTGTCTTTTTCACTTAGAATAATTTGAAGATTGGTTCATATCAATTAACAAAGAGATTTTCATTCTTTTTTATTTTTGATATAACTTAAAACTTAAACATCACATTAGTACAAGGAATTCCCAGTTACCCCAGATTCACCACTTGTTTACATTTTTCTCCATTTGCTTTGTCATACCAATATATAAAAACAGTACCCACCATCTTCCTTAGCTCCTGAGAGAGGTTGATTAACCCTTACTGAAGGCAGTTCAGAAGCCCCAGAACTAGGTAATCTCTTTGTAGGAGTCTTCTTAGCTCTGACCATCTGTCTACCTAGAGAGTGACGGAGCAAAAGAACTCAACAGACTCATTTTAAAAGACAAACACAGAACACATAGCCCTATCACTAGGTTTATTTTATTCCAAGGGAATAAAATTTGGTATATAAGCATTTAATTCCATACAGTATTAATGCATTTGACTTATTTTGAATTCTCATTTTTTAATAGAAAAATCCCACTTCATTATAGGTATGTAAAGTCAAACGTTAATAAATTTTTAGTGATGTTCTTGCTGGTAATTAAATTCTAAGGACAGTTCTCCACACTCTCCTCCCGAAGAATGGGAGTAGATGATTCAACTTAAATAATTTCACTTCTGCATCAGTTTTGAGATAATGCTCTTTAAAACAAAATAGACCTGTATTCCCTAAACTCTTCTCTAAACAGTGGCTTAACGGATAAAGAATGTCTGCTTGAGCATGGTGTTCTTTTAAGAACTATCTGTATGGGATCAAACTGACAACAGCAACTTAAAAGATTAGATAAGAAACTGAGAGACAGTGAGTGTATGTCAGTGGGAGAGGAACAGCTCAGAAAAGGAGGGTGAGAACGGTCGCACAACTTGAAGAATGTCATCAGTGTCACTGAGCTGTACACATAGAGATAGTTGAATTGGCTCATGTTCTGCTGTGTATATTCTCAACAACACCACCAAAAATAGAATAAATTATAAAAAATAAAATGAAAAAAATAGGCCTAGGGTAGGTAGAACTCTCTCTCTGTATGTCTGTGTTGCATGTAACACAGTTTCAGATGAAAAAAACATGTTTTCCCAGAGTAGCCTCAGTACCCTTTCCTGTGTTTTCAACTATCAACTTGGCATTTAGGGTACAGAGAGCACATAGGACCTTTATAAGCTCTCCGAATGGTTCTGATGCACAGCCAGAGCGAGAACCACTGGCCTTGCCCTATGGGTGTTGAGAGGGCAGTTTGCTGAATACCTTCAGAATGCTAAGGAGAGTGGACTCTCGTGCCATGAAATTACCCAGTTTCCTATAAGACGTGTTCATGGAAAGGAATTATTTTGAAAATAGAAATTTAAATGATATTTTAATAACTGTTAACATACTGGCATGTTACAGCGAATTCACATTTATTACTGAGTATTGGTCTTTCCCTGCCTCTTAACAAAGTAAGACATTTTTCCTTTTGTTTTCCCCTCCTTTTCCATCCAGGCCAGTCAGTTGGAGGAGCTTTTTCCAGTGCAAAGACAGCCATGTCTTCGTGGCTGTCTACTTTCACCAACTCCACCCCTCAAAGTCTCACCGAGCTGCCCGATGGGAAGCCCTGAGCAAGGCGTCCGGAGGCTGCTGTTGCTTTCTTGGGTTGAAGTGTTCCCTGTTCATCTGCTGCTCCCACACTGCTCCTCGTCAGTGGCCACAGGTCCATGGCAGAGGACCCAGATGTCAATCTGTTTACACGAATGATTGCCCTCTGTCCAAATGAATGTGACAGGATGCTGGAAAATGAAATCACAACCATTGCAGGGACAGTTTCCAGGTTGGGGTTTAATTCGACTACTTTTATTTCAGTCTGAGCCTGATTAAAACACACAAGGAAATGAACCTGGTAATGAATTCTGAATTCTGATATTGTACGTTTGTTTACTTTAGAAAAGTTTGTACTAATGTAAATTTTGCTTTGTTTTGCTGTTTGAATATCCACATGGTCACTGTAATTTATATTTGCTAAAATTAAGTTATGTTACTATTTTAATTACTCTAAAGTTAGCCCTAAAATGTGCTTATGAGGTTAAGGGACCACAGAGCCCAGCCCCCTTTGCTGAGTTATATAAGATTTTGTTTGTTTGTTTGCTGCTCACAAAACACATTGATCAATTCACTTCCTCCCAGAAACGTGGAAGTCAGAGGTGGTAGCTCTGAGATTTTCAACTTGTTCTTTCCAAGTCCTTAAAAGCTAACAAGGAGGCATCAAGGAATGTCGCTGTGCTCTGTTTCTTTCCTAAGTATGCAAGTAGGTGTACAGAGACACAGCATAGTGACGGTTATGATGGTGTTCACAAGTTTAACATGAATGTGTGCATAGGGCAATATTCTAAAAGACCTATGTGTTAGTTTTGTCAACTCTAGTCATATCGTAATGTTTTACAAGCATTTTTTAATCCAAAGTTTGTGCCTTCTAGTTTCTTCTTTTGCATAGTTTTCCGTTGGGTGTTTACAGACCTACAGGTTTTCTTGTCTTATTCTTCATAAAGTTTTTCAAGGCACTTGGCCTTGCTGCTTCCCTGACAGAAATTCCTCTGTAATCAGTCCCCACCTCCCTCTAAAAGTATTTATAAAAGAAAAGCAAGAGGATCCATAAATATGAAATAGAAACTGCATCTTAGCGCAAATTTAGAAAAGCAAGAGGAAAGAGAAGAAAACTGCAGCTTCACCTCAGCTCTCTCTGTCACCAAGGATATCTGGCTTCCTGCTAGACACATGCCCGTGTGTGCTGTCTGCTGGTGATGTTACACAGCTGGACCTCGTGTGCTGCCATGCTGAGCTCTCATGCACTTTTCCAGGGGACTTTGAATGGACGTTCTCAGGGAGTACTTACGGAGGACAAAGGATGCTTGAAGAATACATTGTGAGTAACATCTACCTATGCTATAAAGAGTGCTGTGAAAATGAGGGATTGAATTAAGAAGGACACTGATTATCCCCTATGAAATGTTTTTGTGAGTAACATCTACCTATGCTATAAAGAGTGCTGTGAAAATGAGGGATCTAATTAAGAAGGACACTGATTATCCCCTATGAAATGTTTCTGTAAGAAACGTCTTCCTGGGGCTTGTGAAGTGGACACAGGGACATAATGTAAATATCCCTAAAATTTCCAGTTTGTGTTTTAACGCCCTGCAGCAAGTCTAAAAGCGTACTTCCATTAGCGCATAATAACTCAAGAATTCAGTGATGATAAATGAACGGACTTAATGTGAGAACTCCATTAACTCCGCTTCTGCTGGGAAAGTTAACCTTCTCAGGAAATATTTGGAGAGGAGAAAGTAATACCAAGCAAAACTTTAAAAGGTATTTTAATCAGTGTTGCGCTGAAACTCTTAAGAATTCATCGTAGCATCTTGTTTCATGAGGCCACACTGTTAGTTGGTGTGTGGAAGTGTGTTAGCGTGCAGTTGCTGCCTTTCAACTCTCAGAAGCTCACAGTGCTAGGAGCACTGCGAGGGGTCAACAGCCGCCTGTGGGTTTGTCGTGTTGTTTGTACTGTTTTATGGTTGCGTAAACTCCATCTCTCCCTCTCTGAAAGCAGTCCAACCCATACTTTGGAACCCTGCTGAAAAAAATAATTACATGAAGTTTAGCTATGGTTTAGGACCACTTATTACCCATTTGAATATACACTTTAATTGAACTGTCTATTAATACTTCTGGAAACCCTGATGGTGTAGTGGTTAAGTGCTACGGCTGCTAACCAAAAGATCAGCAGTTCAAATCCACCAGGTGCTCCTTGGAAACTCTATGGGGCAGTTCTACTCTGTCCTATAGGGTCTCTATGAGTCGGGATTGGCTTGAGGGAATGGGTTTTTGGTTTGATTATATTTCTAGTTAAGAGTTCACCTCTTAAAGTGATCCTTTAACTGACTTCCAACATAAAATGAGCATTTTGGAAGATAGAACTTTCATCATAGAAACAGCAAAAGGATCACACCTCTGTTTCCTTCAGGTTCTAGGAGGTGTTGGGAGTTTTCAGGAATGGTAGGCCATTACATTGTTGGCAAGGGCCCCCAGGGCAGCCAGCACAGTTGAAGGCAGGAAGACTGTCCCTTGTCCTTGAACCAACACACTTCAGGCATAGGTTCCAGACTCCGGCTTAGTACCAGCCTAGAAGCAGTAGCTTCCCTGGCTTTGTGAGCCATCAGTACCGCCTTTGGACCATCTTCTGGCTGTATCACTGGGAAAGGTATGTGTTTTGGTGGCCATACTTGCTCCAGTGCTTCCCAAGGCTTTTGTATTTAAGAACTAAGTATTTGTAAACAGGACAGGCCTGAGGGAGCTAGGGTCAGCTAGCCTTCTCTCGGAGTGCCAGGCACACAGACTGCGTCTGTAGCGTAAGTGCTGTCCAGGTGACTTAAAAATGGTGTTTGGAAAAATACCTGTTTACTTTAATTTCTACTAGGCACTGTAGTGACAGTGACATAGGGAAGGAAGAGAGAATCAACACTACCAGGTGTCGTGGGCTAAATGAGTAGAAAAAAGTTGCACATCTGCTTAAGGTGTAGCTTTATTTTGCATTTGTGTTTAGCTCATGTAACCAGTATGAATAGTCTTGTTCAAAGTTCATTAGTGATACACTAGGCCCAGAGGCTTGAAACAATTCTTGTCTACTTTTTGCTTCAAGAAACACAGCAGCAATATACTTTTTGGGCAAGCCAGAGTATATGACCTGACTTCTCCGACCTTGTTTTTCAAGTTCTAGATTAAGCATTTAAATTTTTTTAGAAAGCCAAGGAGAAAGCAGATAAGGAAGGGAAAGGAAAACTGAGAGGATGTTGCAAGGCTGAGGAACAAAGCACTTAAAAGCTGAATGAAAATATTTTGAGAGCAGTATTTAATATGCTAAAGGTAATAAGAATTAGAAAGAAGTTTTAATTTTGCTAGTTTCAAGTTTTAAAATGAAACTACAACATTTTTTCCCTGACAGGCAGGTTTTACTTTTACTTGATATCTTCTGGAGAAAAGTTTTGTATAGGTTACCGCCAGTGGTACTTCTCTCTCCGGTGCTGGTGACAAGTTTGGGGGCGCTCAGCTCTGCAAGGAGCTCATGACACTGACTGGTCCTGAGCCGCTTGAACCTTAACTGTTCAGCCTGTTGCCTGTCAGGGAGTTGGTTGGGACTCTTGGACTACATCACTATGGATTTCCTGGTCCTTTGGTCACAGGTGGCACTGGCATCTATGGCTTTTCCACCGAGGTCCTCGGTAGCCTTTAAACATGGCAGAGAAGACACCACCCGTATTTCTAGAAAATGATCGTCATTCCATGTAGCACAATGTGCTGCTAGGAGTTTTATCCTTCCAGGTCTTTGGACTTCATAACAGTGGAATCATTTTTTCACAATTTTCAACATTCCATAAACATTTGTCAAGGACAAAGAAAAGGAATGAGGATCCTTATTCTTTTCATATAAATAACTTTGTACACATGACTTTCTGCTTACATTATGAAGAAACTAGCTCACTTGTATGGCAACTCCAAAATTGAAAGATTGTGCACGTATAAGGGTTTAGATATATTTTGTAAAACTCTAATGCATTTGTATTTCTGTGCTGTTCTGAAGTTTACCTTTTTATTTACATTAATTAAAGATATAGAAACTATATATTTAAATCATGTAAACGGGACACAATTTAGGGGTTTTTTTCCCAATCTTATTTTTCATCAGCTTCTCAAACACACGTAGTATGCTGCTTAAATTTTGTGTGTGTGTGCAATATAAACATTTGAACATTTCAGTCAGGTACTGAGCCAGGAAAGGTAATTGAAGTTTTCAAAAAGCTTCTGTGCTTAGAAAACATTTTTTTTAATATGAATAATTTATAGCTGGAAAATAGGATCAAGACTTCTGTGTTTTGGGCTCCGTGGTCATTGATTCCTAAATTCAGGAAGTATTTGATTAGAGTTGGTGAAGGCATTTAACAGTTACAAAAATAGTTTAGATATTTGAGATTAAAGGCTTTCCACAAACCCTTTCTAAGAAAGTTTTCTAAGGAGATTTAGCTGTGACACATGTTTTGATCAGAAAAGTGGTTTCTCTCTGCTGTAGTAGTTTTACAATTTGTACCAGTTCTTTGTTTCTGTTGTCATTTGTTCAAAAAAAATGTTAAAATACAAATCACATCCAATCATACTGAATTATAAAACTTCTACTGTTTCTTTAATTTGAGAATAAAATTATCTTGTTTGTCCTGCATACAGTCGTACTTGACCTGTCTTTCTAGAAGTACCCTGCATATTGTCAGTGGGGTTTCTGGCTGCTTCACAGTTGGACAGCGGTGCCAGCTTCATTTATTAAGCACCAGTGCTCATTTAATCTCCCATGGTGGCATGGCTTACAGGATGGTGGCATGGCTTACAGGATGGTGGCATGGCTTACAGGATGGTGGCATGGCTTACAGGATGGTGGCATGGCTTACAGGATGGTGGCATGGCTTACAGGATGGTGGCATGGCTTACAGGATGGTGGCATGGCTTACAGGATGGTGGCATGGCTTACAGGATGGTGGCATGGCTTACAGGATGGTGGCATGGCTTACAGGATGGTGGCATGGCTTACAGGATGGTGGCATGGCTTACAGGATGGTGGCATGGCTTACAGGATGGTGGCATGGCTTACAGGATGGTGGCATGGCTTACAGGATGGTGGCATGGCTTACAGGATGGTGGCATGGCTTACAGGATGGTGGCATGGCTTACAGGATGGTGGCATGGCTTACAGGATGGTGGCATGGCTTACAGGATGGTGGCATGGCTTACAGGATGGTGGCATGGCTTACAGGATGGTGGCATGGCTTACAGGATGGTGGCATGGCTTACAGGATGGTGGCATGGCTTACAGGATGGTGGCATGGCTTACAGGATGGTGGCATGGCTTACAGGATGGTGGCATGGCTTACAGGATGGTGGCATGGCTTACAGGATGGTGGCATGGCTTACAGGATGGTGGCATGGCTTACAGGATGGTGGCATGGCTTACAGGATGGTGTCTCGGCTTTTAAGGTGGTGACCCCTGAGGAAGAATTACTGTGGGTGTGGGAGCCCACCAGGCTCTGGACTGCTAAGTGCTCGGTGCTGCACACAGTACAAGCAAACAGAGGTTGGTCCTGGGATCGTATCTTGTCACATGCTTCACTAACAGAAACTCCCAGGGCAGAGGACATAATCCTGAGCAGCCCATTTTCCTACCCGGACTGGTGCAGTGAGTTCAGGGGAGTTGGGCTGGTCAAGGGAGAAGACAGGTTGATGAGATGGCAGCATTGCACGACAAACTGTTTATTGGGGTTGGGGGGGGACAGCAGGAGGTCTGCCAGAGGCAGACAGCCGTAGCCACCACAGTGGGAGGAGGTCGAGGAAACTCCCAGGGATGAGGCAAAGGGGGTGGGGCTTATACATGCTTGGGCCATGTCCTGCAGCCCTGCGGGGAGCAGCTGGTCAGAGAACTTCAGAGGACAACAGCAGCTCGTCGTCCTTGCAACTACAGGCTTTATCTATCTGTGGCCACCAGATGTTGGGCACCGTTTCACAGGGGTATGTAAAGCAGGCAGGCTCTAAGTGACTAAATATCTGTTTAAAACAGTTGAATGTGTTCCAATTTGAGTATGGCATCAGTGGGCTCTTTTGGGGCTAGCAGGCCTCAGTTTGCTATAAAGAAGTAGACAACCTGGGGCTAATACACAAAGGCCATCTTTGGCTCAGTTGTATAACAACTGGTAGCCTTCAAAATAGCCCTTGACATTTCCGATGAAGATTCTTAGTACATTTTCATATTTATTTCCATGTACTGTGGTTTCCTTACAGCTAGCTAACCCTTTTTTGTTGTTCTATACAGTGGCTTTGTTAGAACCCTCCTCCATTGCTGGTGGGAATATAAAATGGTATAGCCATTGTGGAAAATGATTTGGAAGGAAAAATTAAACAGAATTACTGTATGACCCAGCAGCTCCACTCCTAAATATATACCAAAGGGACTTGAAAGCAGGGACACAAACACATACTTGTACACCAGTGTTAATTATAGCGTGAGTTACAGTAGATAAAAGGTGGAAGCAACACAAGTGCATCAACAGATGAACGGATAGACAAAATGTACATACGTACATGGGATACATACCAAAAACACCCCAAAACCAAACCCATTGCCATCGAGTCAGTTCTGACTCATAGCAACCATATAGGACAGAGTAGAGCTGCCCCATAGGGTTTCCAAGGAGCAGCTGGTAGATTGAAACTGCCAACATGTTGGTTAGCAGCTAAATGGTTAACCACTGTGCTACCAGGGCTCCATACATACATACAATGGGGTATTTATTCAGCCATAAATAGAAATGGCATTCTTATATATGCTACAATGTGGATGAACCTTGAAAACATTATGCTGAATGAAATAAGTCAGACACAAAAAGACGTATGATCTCACTTAACATGAAATATCTAGAATAGGCAAGTGTGTAGAAACCAAAGTTTATTACTGATTACCAGAGGATGAGGGAGGGGGAATAGAGAGTTACTGCTTAAGGCATACTGGGTTTCTGTTTAGGGAGATGAAAAATATCTTTTGGAAACAGATAGTGGTGACAGTTGTATAACATGGCAAATGTGATTAATGTCACTGAATTGTACACTTAAGACTGAAACAGCAAATTTTTTGTGATTATTTTACCACAATTAAAAACAACAGCAACAGCATAACAGTGGCTTTGTGGTGTGCTTCACAGACGACGCAGACAGACTACTTTGCCCCTTGAAATTTATGCTTAGTTTGGGTGATGGTGCGGGTTAAGTTTCAGTTACCAGTGTTCGTGACATGGCCTGTCAGAGCCAGGAGCTGCACAGACGGCTGAGGGCAGTAGACTGGGCACCCACGACATCTCTCTCCTTCCCTCTCCTGGTGACCTGCTGCAGCTGGGCTTCAGTCTGGGCCAGGTGATGTCATGGCAGCATTATTTCCCAGGTAAGAACTATCTGCTTTTCAGGCTGACAAGGTGGAAGTTGCAAAAATTAAATCTGGTAACATCTGGAAGGAGAATGGTTCTGGAGCCAGGTCTTTCCAAGGAATAACCCTTTGTGGAAAAGAGCTTATGTCTGCCTGAAGCTGGCATGGTGTGTATGGGGTCGGTAACCACACTGCAGCAGGACCGATCTGTCCAACTTCACCATCCACAAGTCCTCAGCTGACCTGCAGGCCTGGCAAGTGACAGCCCCCTCCAGTTGAGTGCTAAAGTCTGGTCACCCAGGATGTGACCGTGGAGAAAGAAATAGGATGTAGCAAGCACCTAAAAAGCCTTGACCCTGTGCCTCTTCCAGGTCAGAGCCTCTTCCTCTCCCAGACGTATCTGGTATTCTGACTTTTGTGATAATCATTTCTTTATAATTTACCTCCTACTTCCTATGAATGTATCCCAAACAATGTAGTTTGGTTTTGGTCTGGGATTTTTGCCTGATTTTGAGCCTGTGTAAATGGAACCACAACATCTGTGTTCTTTTTATGTCTTTTTCTGCTCGGTTTTGGTTTTTAGGAGCTCATTCACTTTCATTGCTGTATAATGTTTTCCCCTTGTCTGGCTGTACCACAGTTTTGCAGTCTGTCGTCAGTGGAGATGGGGTTGCTTCTTGTTTGGGGCTAATGGGACAGTGCTGCCCTGACTGTTCTGGTATCCGTACCCCAGTGCGTCTGGACATAAACTTGGGAGTGGAGCTGTGGGGTATAGGAATATGCACATCTTCAGCCTTTTTAGTTAATGTCAATTTGTTTCCAAGGTGGGGTTACCATTTTACACTCCCACCAGCAGCACATGAGAATTCCCATTGCTCCATGTTGTGTCCAACACTGGGTATTACATCTTGCCCATCTGGTGGGTATGAAATGGTATCATTGTAGGTTTTAATTTGCATAACCCTGAGTACTAATAAGATTGAGTACTTTTTCATTTATTTATTGGCCATTTGAATTTCCACTCTTGTGAAATGCCTATTCACTCTTTTACCTATTTTTCTACTAGGTTGTCAGTATCTTTTTTTTGTAGGGGTTTTTGTGTGTGTGTGTGTATTCTGGACACTATTTCTTTATCAAGTATGAGTGTTGTAGATATCTTACTCCATGGCTTATCTTTGTTCTTTATGGTGTCTTTTTTTTTTTTGTACTTTAGATGAAGATTTATAGAATAAACTAGTTTCTCATTAAACAGTTAGTACACATATTGTTTTATGACATTGGTTAACAACCCCACGACATATCAACATTCCCTTTCTCAACCTTGGGTTCCCTATTACCAGCTTTTCAGTCCCCTCCTGCCGTATAGTCCTTGCCCCTGGGCTGGTGTGACCCTTTAGTTTTGTTTTGTTTTATGGACGGACCTGTACCATCTTTGGCTGAAGGGTGAACTGAGGAGTGACTTCATTTCTGAGCTGAAAGGGTGTCCGGGGGCCATATTCTCAGGGTTTCTCTAGTCTGGTCTTTCTTTTTGAGTTAGAATTTTGTTCTACATTTTTCTCCAGCTCTGTCTGGGACCCTGTATGGTGATCTCTGTCAGAGGAGTCAATGGTGGTAGCCAGGCACCATCTAGTTATACTGAACTCAGTCTGGTGGAAGCAGTGGTAGATGTGGTCCATTAGTCCTTTGGACTAATCTTTCTCTTGTGTCTTTAGTTTTCTTCATTCTTCCTTGCTCCCAAAGGGGTAAGACCCGTGGAGTATCCTAGATGGACACTCACAGGCTTTTAAGATCTATGGTGTCTTTTGATGAATAGAGCTCTAATGTAGTCAGCAGAAAAGAGGAAGACCCTCAACGAGATGAACTGACACAGTGGCTGCAACAGTGGACTCCCACAGCAGCAGTTACGAGGATGGCACAGGACCCGGCAGTGTTTCGTTCTGTTGTACATATGGACACTATGAGTCAGAACCAACTTGATGGCACCTAACCATAACAACAGTGTAGTCAAATTGATTAGAGTTTCTTGTGTCTTATTTTAAATCCTTCTCTATCTCAAGATCGTAAGAATATTCCCTAAAGGTTTTTTAGTTTTTGCTTTTCACATTTAGGACCTTATTCACCTATTTTTTAGAGTGGTATAAAGTAGGGGTCCAATTTCATTTTTTTTCCCATATGGATAGAACGTTTTGCTACTTCTTATTTGGACAAACATGGACTCTCTTTGAGCTACCTTTTCTTAATGCCATCACTTCATACAAAGACATCTTAATACCAAAATATGGGAAGAACATAGATTCTGAATAAAGGAGAGGCCTTTAAATCAACTATTTGAGGTATATTGTACTAATTTAATTTGGCCATATTTCTCTCCTTTTGTTACAGGACAGAAACTTAGCTTTGTCTCATCACCAGTTCATGGAGAAGGATGAAGGAACCTTATTTTTGTCCAATAATCACATTATTTTTCAGGTATCTCCAGAACTGTCCTGGGCAGCCATAAACACTAAGGGCCTTTGACCCTGCTCTAGAAAGTCACACTGGCCTTCCGATACCCAAGACTTACACAGCTTTGGCTATTTGCACTGGAAAAGCACTCTTAAAGCCAACCAAAGTCCCTCTCACTGCTTTTTAAACCCTGCCTTCTCTCCCAGCAAGCACTTGAGCGCCTGCAATGTGCCACGTAGTGCGTGAGACACGCAGCCACTGGCTGTCTTGAAGCCTGCAGTTCTGCAAGGGGAATGGGCAGACAGAAGAGGGTAAGCAGAGAGTGCTGAGTTGAGCAGGGTGCTGTGCGAGCCCACCATGGGCAGCCAATAGCTCTTTGGCAGAATGAGAAGGTGTCTCTTCTAGGAGGCTAAATTGAGACCTGGAGACTGAGAATGAGGGGCTAAGGAGGGGTCGTAGAGAGGCTGTAAGATAACAAGGGCTCCAGAGAGCAGGAATAGCACCGGCAAATACTGGGAAGCAAGAAAAGGCAGTGTTGCTTTAGGGAACCAAACGCTTACTGGTGTGGGGGCACAGGCAGGAGATGAGGCTGGAAAAGAGATGAGGCCTGGTCCAAAGGAGAGAACTCTGTCAGCCAGTTGAAGGAACATGGACTTGATCTAAAAGGCAACAGGAGAACCCTGAAGGATTTCCTGCAGCAAGTGGCCGGTTCAGTGCTGTGTTCTAAAATGTTCATTCAGAAGAGGGATGTCACTGTATTCTCTTTACCCTTAGCTTCAGATTCACTGATGTTTCTCAGCTGGCCTTTTCGGAACTCCTTAACCACCCCTTTCCCTTCCTCCTTGGCCCAATTTCACAGCTTTCCACCAACCTTAAGTCTCATTTGCCCCAAACATAAGAGGCTAGCTTCTAACACCCAAAAACAAAACTCCTGTGGCATGACCCTCAGTCAGAAGCCAGTGACTGTAAGAACATGTGTTTTCCTTTGATTTCGCCAGAGGTCAGGTTAGTTAGTGTGAGCTGTTAATAAAAAGGAGCTGTGAAATGACCATGGGCAGAGCAGGAAGTCACTGTAGCATCTGTTAAAGTCATTCTCTTTGACAAAGTGGAGACCCAAGAGACGTGTGTTGATGTGCTCAAACTTGGATAAAACTCACTTTTTCTTCATGCAGTTGACAAGCAGGAAGGGAGTAGATTGCATACTCAAAAAAGTCCATCTGCAGCTAACATCTGGATTTTCACTTATCTTCCATCCAATCCATGGAATTTCTTTATCCTGATCCACTTCACCAGATGGACCGTGTGCTTGCTCTGGGGAATGGTTAAGTCAAAGTAGGACAATGGAGACTTTGAAAAGTAGCCTCTCTACCTGCCTCCTACTGGCTCTGCCCTAGGAAACAGTCACCTGGCAGCACTTCCTAGAAGCCACTGAGACAGAAGTTAAACTACACTATCCCTGGCTGCGGTAATCCTGAATTGGTTCTTTGTACAAGATCAGCCACCAAGAAATCAAAGCCTCTGTGCCCTCAATATGCCATTCTCTCTCACTAACTGCCTTCAAAATGGAAATTCCCAGGTAAAGGCTTAACAAATGAAGATAAGTATTGGCCACCTCAAGGCCATCAGGACTGGAACTTTTTACATATTATATATTTTACAATCTTTAAAGTGTATTTTTTCTGTTAGTGATCGATCCCTTGTTTTGAGACTCGATTTCCTTTGAGCATCTCAGAATTTTCTTCTGGGGCCTTTTCTTCTGCTTAGAAAAATGGTTTCTTTTCTTGGAAATCAAGTTAAACCCTGTGGCTAATCTCCCTTAAAGGGCAGTCAAGGTTTCCTAAGTTCCTACTACAATTCACTGGGAACTCAGAATGGATTTTCCCTTATGGATCATGTTTATGGGAGCTGTGTCTCAGCTCATAAAAGCCTGCTCATCTTTTATACAGCAAAGTATAGATTAAAGGTACAAAAGAACTGAAACGCTTCGTACGACAGACAGAAAACTGTGTTAACTTACAACCAAACAGCTAAAAACTTAGCTCCCCTCTGCAGCAGCCCCAGCAGGAGTAAGTGAAGATTCACTCAGTCACAAAACCACTTCCTATGGGTGAGGGGCTGTATGAGTTCAAGAGGACACCTGCAGAAAAATGTGATGAAAGTGATTAGTATGTTAAGAGAGATTCAGTAAAGTGCCATGGAGTTTTCAGAAAGGAGAGTCCTTTTAGCTGGGACAATCAGAAAAGGCTTCCTGGAAGAGGTAGCATTTGAACTGTTCATTGACTAAAGATGGTACGATTTTGAAGAGAGACAGTGAAGAGCAGATTTTCAGTTTATCCAAAGGTAGGCCCCATGGTCTGTGATGGGGAGAGAAGCAGAACAGAGTAACACCCTAGAAGGGTAAAGAATGACGAGAACCAAACCAAACCAAACCAAACCCACTGCGGTCGAGTCAATTCCGAGGAGTGATGATAGAGGAGATATGAGAAAGAATACAGGTTCTGGGGACGCTCAAGCCAGAAGGAATGTGAGAAGTATAGAAACCAGCCCCAGACTTGGCCAGGAGCCGCCTCTCTTCATTGTGTTCAGAATCCAGCATGGCGCTTGCTGAGATGGGACCTTCTGTGCGCACCTTTGGCAGGGACTCTGGCTTTTCCCATGTGGTCAGTCATGGGGCTGCAGCTTCACCTACGGGCTTCATTGATGGCGATCATAGACGAGGAGTCAGGGCAGGAGAGAAGGGCATGCAGATACCTCGTAGGCCTCCCATTCTTGGGGATCCGGCTTTCAGTAGTTAAGGAAGAAAGGGGCTGTGCTATTATAACTTTATATAAAATGGAAGTGTGATGTTTTTGTGAAGACTCAAAATGGCATGCGTGAGGTTAGCTCTGAATACACATTTGCTATTACTATTATTTTTTAACTCTTTCTTTATATTAACAATTGAAGGAATTCAGAAGAATCTTTTATCTCATGTGTATGGTATAAAGAATACTAATAAAATGAATACCGCTCAATTTAAGATGGCGTTTCTCATCCCTCTTTAAAATTTTACCGCTTATTTTTTCCAAATGTTATGGATTGAATTGTGTCCCCCAAAAAATGTGTGTCAACTTGGCTGGGTCATGATTCTCAGTATTGTGTGATTGTCCACCATTTTGTCAGCTGATGTGATTTTCCTATGTGTTATCAATCCTACCTCTATGATGTTAATGAGGCAGGATTAGAGGCAGTTATGTTAATGCGGCAGGATTCAATCTACAAGATTAGGTTGTATTTTGAGTCAATCTTCTTTGAGATATAAAGGAGAGAAGCAAGAAGAGAAACAGTGGGACCTCATACTACCAAGAAAGCGGCACTGGGAGCAGAGCATGTCCTTTGGACCTGGGGTTCCTGTGCTAAGAAGCACCCAGACAAGGAGAAGATTGATGACAAGGACCTTCCCCCAGAGCAAAAAGAGAGAAAGCCTTCCCCTGGAGCTTGCACCCTGATTTTGGACTTCTAGCCTTCTAAACTGTGAGAGAATAAACTTCTCTTTGTTAAAGCCACCCACTTGTGGTATGTCTATTATAGCAGCACTAGATAACTAAGACAGTAGACAACCCATTGTTCTGTTTTTCAGGTTTTTAAACTTTATATAAATTGAATCATAGTATGTATTAGTCTGTGACTTAGTTTTTTTTGCACATTTATAAATTTCTGAGTTGTGTTATAGCTCGTATATAGACACATGCCATGAGTGTAGCAGTAGTTCATTTTCACTGTCATAAAGTGTTCCATTATATGAATATACTGCAATTTGTTTTTACAGTCAGTTGTTCGTGAACTCTTTGTGTTTTTGTTCCCCTCCCCTCAAGGTTTGCTATTAAAATCAAAGTTGCTAAGGACATTTTTATGTGTATGTATCTTCTGATACACATGTATAAGAGTGTCCCTAGAGTACGTAGCTAGGAGAGAAATTGCCAAGCCATAGTGTATGGACATCTTCCGCTTTGTTAGGTATTCCTGTTGTCTGTTGCTACCTAGTGACTTAATGAGGGATCTTATTGGGGTGATGGAAATGATCTGGTTTTGTGGTGATGGTTGCACAACTTGCTGAATTTACTAAAAATCATTGAATTGTACACTTAAAATAGGTAAATTTTATGGCATATAAATTATACCTCAAGAAAATTGTTTTAAAAAAACCTAAGTAGTTTAAAACAATAAGTTGTTTATATTTTGCTCATGAATCTACAATTTGGGCAGATTGGCAGGGACAGTTCATTTGCTCCCAAAGAGTATCAGCTGGTATGGTTCAACTGACTTTGGAGGATCCACTCCCAGGATGCTTCACTCACATGGCTGGCAAGTTGGTGCTGGCTGTCAAGTGAGCCTCTCTCTGCAACTGCTTGGGCTTCCTGATAGCATCAAATAGCAAAGATTCCGACTCATAGTGACCCTGTAGGACAGAGTAGAACTGCCCCAAAGAGTTTCCAAGGAGCACCTGGTGGATTTGAACTACCGACCTTTTGGTTAGCAGCCGTAGCACTTAACCACTACACCACCAGGGCATCAAATACCAGGTTAGTATTTATTGACTAAGACTCGGGCAAAAGCTGCAAGCTGCCTTCTGACTTAGCCTTCAAAGTCCCAGAATATTACTTCTGCTGCATTCTATTGACCAAGCAAATCACTAAGGCCAGCCCAGATTCAAGAAAAAGGGACTTTACCTCTCAATGGGAAGGGTAGCAGAGAATGTGACCATCTTTAATCTATCATAAAAGCAATGTTACAAGTGCTTTTCAAATCTCACCATTACTAGATAGACTTTTTAAGATGAGAATTATTTGTATTTGAGTATTATTTGGTTTAATTTGTATTTTCCTGATTCCTCATGAATTGAAGTACCTTTTAAAATGTTTATTAGCGGTTCATATTGCCTCTTCAGTGAAGTGTTCGCTCAACTTTTTTGCCCATTGTATTATAGTGTACTTTGCCTTTTTCTTGTCTATTTGTAGGAATTTTTCATATATTCTTGATACTAGTCTTTTGTCAGTTATGTATATACAAATATCTTCTTCCAGTTTGTGGGGTTTCTCAATATCTTTGGATGAACATTCTTTCTATGTGTGGGTCTGTTTCAAGACACTTTCTCCTATTTCATTGGTCAACTTGTCTATCTCTGTATCAAAGCTATTCTGTCTTTTTATTGCATTATAATATGACCACTTATAACTTCGTAGATTTTGAGGGTTGTATACAATCATATCATGTGTGCTGGCTAGGACAGTGAACCTGACTGTGTAAAAGGCAAGAATAGGTTTTATATAAGAAAACTAAAGCTCAAACCCAGGACTCCTGACTTCTAATCAAATTCTCTTTCCATTCCCTCATAAACTTCCTACCACAGTGTAGATGGAGAATGCTGCTTGAAGAAAGTGAGAGGCTGGTTTTACTGCATGTACTCAATAATTTCTGCTCAATAAATGTTCATTTCCCCCTCCTTTAGCAGTGATCCGATGCATAGGCACGTAGACACATATTGTGAAATGCTCTGCACGAGTAAACTATTATTGTTGCTGTTTGTTATTGTGGTTCTTCAAAAATGCAAACACTTTCAGTAAAAGAAGCGGACTTCTCTCGAATCTAAAATATTTCGTTTTTCCCAAGCCTTCTCAAGGTGCCTCAACTTGATGTTACCTGTTCTGATCACAAGAGGGCACAAAATAGATGATTCTTTCAACCTTGTCATTTGAGGACACGCAAATTTCTTCCATTTCAAATCAAAAGTAACCACTTACCGGACCTTGCATCTTATGTACCAACTGCCATCGGGGCACTCTGCGTCCAGAATGCAGTGGCAAAACCCTGACACCCGTCACTGCAAAATTATTTTTCCCCTTGATGTTGGTATAACACCTTCAGAGGAGACGGAAATGAGAGCTCTTGTTGTGAATAAATCCCTAAATACAAAGTCACAAATCAAAGTACCCTCTTGATTACTTGTCCATATGCATCAAATACCAGGTTAGTATTTATTGATAAATGGGCAACTTAATTGTGCACCAAAATTTCTTCTTCAAAAAGTGGTATTGATGGTTGAAATGGAAAATATATTTTACTACTATTAAAAAAGAATGGTAATGGAGGTTTTTAAATTGCAAGAGGTAAAGGAATTCTTTGGTGACAAAAGCGTTGTTTGAAACCAACCTGAGTAAAGTGCCTGTCAGTGACAGTCTCAAATGTGTCCATATTGTGACTTGTAGGCATAAAAAAACCCCAGTGCCGTCGAGTCGATTCCAACTCATAGCAACCCTATAGGACAGAGTAGAACTGGCCCATAAAGTTTCCAAGGAGCGCCTGGCGGATTCGAACCCTTGATATACCTGTAAAATAGGGAGATGGCATAAGGCGACTTAGGCCACAGGATTGGCCTGACCACAGCAGCATTTAAGTCACCTCTGAGATAATGACAATGTGCTCAACACATCCTGACCAGTGCCAGGAGAATCCCAGACAAGGAAACGGAGCTGGTTAGGACAGGACTCATAAGCCTCGGGAGACCGTGCACCCTGACTGTTGGCTAAAAGGACCCTGGGGAAGTGAAGAGAAGGTGGTTCAAAGGCAACCAGTCAAGTACAATGTCTAGCAAGGAGGTGCAACAGTATATGTCACTTAGTAGGCATTTGAAAATGGTAGCTATCCTTACATTTCCAGTGGCCCTGGAAGAAGGATCCTGAATTAAGATGAATCCTTTGGTCTGATTCCTGACTCTGCCACTGGGTGGCCTAGAAAAAAAAAATCATAATTTCACCATGCCTCAGTTTCCTCATATGTAAAATAAGCTTAATAATATCTGCCTTAGCAACCCCAGAGGGTTATTATGATGATAAAATTAGATAATAGACATGGACACTACAAAGCCCTCTACAAATGAAATGAGAACCATTACTCTGTAGGTGTTGATTAAGAGCGTAGACTCTGGTCAGCCTGCCCAGCATTGCGCCAACCCACATGCCTAAAATGGGAATTTCACCACTGACCTCGTGGGGTCTCGGTGAGAAATGAGGAAGTATATTAGTTTCCTATTGCCGCTGTAACAAATTAACACAAATTTAGTGGCTTAAACAAACAAAAAATTATTATCTCATCATTATCTAAATTAGAAGTCCTAAAGGAGCCCTGGTGGCGCAGTGATTAAAGTGATTAGTGATGAAATTAGAAGTCCAACACTTATCTCACTGGGTTAAAATCAAGGTGTCAGTAAAGCTGCGTTCCTTCCTGGAGGCTCTACAAGAGAATTCATTTCTTTGCCTTTTCCAGCTTCTAGAGGCTGCCCGCATTCCTTTGGTCATAGCTCTCTTCCTCCATCTTCAGAGCCAGCACTTCTCTGACCCTTCCATAGTTGTATCTCGCTCTGCTCACAAAGGTTCTCTGCTTTTAAGGGCCATTGTGAATACATTGTCCCTGGGTGGTACAAATGGTTAACATGCTCAGCTGCTAACCAAAAAGTTGCAGGTTTGAGTTCACGCAGAGGTGCCTCAGAAGAAAGCCCTGGCATTCTACTTCTGACAAATTCGCCATTGGAAAGCCCAGGGAGCACAGTTCTACTCTGACACACATGGGGTCACCATGAGTCAGAATCGACTTGACGGCAAATGGTTAATCTGTCAGGTACAGAGCGAGTACTCAGTATATGTTAGTGGTCATCATCCTCAGAGCCCTGAAGGGCTCTAGCTGCCCCCAAAGTCTGAACATGTTTTCAACAGGCCATATTCAGCAGGGCTGGGATTAGGCTGAGGTGAGTGAGGTGCATAAGGCGCAACGGTTAAGAGGGCGCTCACTCTCCAGGCTGTGCAAGTGCAGTATGTCGAACAGCTCTGAGAGTGAGTGCCTCCTTAAATGTCGCACCCTCAGCACCTTGTTTGCCTCACCCTAATCCCAGACCTGAACTCAGGACTTAAAGGGGGTTGTTTCATGCCCTATTGAGTTAGAAGTTTCATTGGGTAAAACCCAATCACCTGTCCCCTCCAGCCACCACCTACCATGTCATTTGAACTACTTAAGTAATCATCCATTGCTCTTTTCCGTACCCCTTCTCTGTTTGGGCAGTCTGTTGGAGAAATCGACAAATGCAGACCTATCCTACTTTCCAGAAGCCTTAGGAGCACCAGGAAAAAAGTGACTGAATAGTGAGTGTGGTAAGGGTGCACTTGGAAAAGTTTCATGAAGGATTTGTCTTTCAGGGAAGGGTGCTCAGGACAGAGGGAGCAAACAACAGATGAAGGAACGGAGACCTGAAATCAGTTTGGTCGGGCTTCCTGCAGTGGAATGCGTGATGAGGCTGGAAAAGATAACTAGAAACCAAACTAGAAAGGACACTGTGTGCCATGCTAAGGATTGGGGAAGTGATAGGAGGAAATGAAGGGCTTTCACCAGAAGAAGGACATGATGATGAGATTGTGTTGTTCTTGTAAAGATTTGCCTCACAGCAGCATAGAAGTTTAGCCAGGAAGGGAGGCAAGTCCAGCTCCACCCACAGACCCTCCTTCCTTGGGCTCCCAGGCCATTCGCTCCCTACATTTCCCTCATTAACTAGAAGAGGATTGCTGTGTACAGAGAGCCCCAAACGGTGAAGGCAGAATACAGTCCTAGATTGTTGTATGCCTTGGGCAGGCTTTAAAAACCTCTCTGGAACCATGCCCTGAATAAAATGAAGAAGATGGATTCATGGTTTTCACATACTTTTTTAAATGGAACACTCTGAAGAAAACTGTACCCCGGATGCAGATGATGAGTCCAGCTGCTCTGCCTGGCTGAAGTGGACACCGCCCACAGCACTTGCCCATTCATTCCTTCCTTATTTAGGTCTCCATGACTCACTGCTTCCTGGACTGTATCTAGCTCCCACACTCTAATGGAGTTCTTTTTTTGGGTGTGTCTGAATGTTCAGCTAACACCTGTTTCATTGATTTAAAAGAGATGTGATTTCAAGAAGCATAGTCAGTAAAGCAGGAGTGACAATTTTTACAGCACTGGTCGTGACCTGGTTAAGTGGCTGCTAACCAAAAGGTCAGCAGTTCAAATCCACCAGCCGCTCCTTGGCAACTCTATGTGGGCAGTCCTATAGGGTCAGAATCAACTCCATAGCAACAGGTTTGTTTGGCTTTTTTTTGTTTTGTTTTGTTTTTTGGTAACTAATAAGGAGTCCCTGGGTGGTGTAAAAGGTTAAGCACTCAGCTGCAAACTGAAAGGCTGAGGGTGGAGTCCACCCAGAGTTGCCTCAGAAGAAAAGCCTGGAGATCTACTTCTGAGAAATCAGCCATTGAAAACCTTAGGAAGCACAGTTCTACTCTGACACACATGGGGTCACCATGAGTCAGGGCCAACTCAACAGCAGCTAATAACAACAAGCTAATAAGGAGAGTGTCCAGCTGATTTAAAATGAACCTAATCCCAACCTAAGCCTGATCAGGCATTCCATTCCCAGTTTATAAGGAAATACCCCAAAAAGGAAGAAAAAGCTAAGTGCATGAAGTTCTTTGTTGTGGCATTTGTCATCATAGTGAAAAAGTGGGAACAACCAATAGAGAAGGACTGAGTTATGATGTGTTAAGTGTAATACTAATGAGTATGATACTCAATGAGATGGTAGACAGCTATTAAAACAATTATTGTGAAAACCAGGGTAATATGAAGAAGAGAACACAGAATCCAAAATTAGACAAAGAGAAGAGGTTCTCAGGGGAGCAGGAGTCACACTTGCTTCCCTCTGTGTTTCCCCTTTCTCCTTCCTGTGGCTTTTCTCAGTTTCTCCCACGTAGCTATGAGAACACGGAGAAATGGGTTGATTTATCAGGGCAGTGACACTATAGTGATTTTCTTCTGCTTTTGAATTGTTACCGTCCTGGGGGAAGGGACAGAATCCAAGCTCTATAACGGGAGAGAAGGGGCTGCATGTGGTGCTAAGCCTCTCAGGCTCTTCCTAAGCTAGGCCAGTGCCTTTTTTTTCCTCTGTTGGGCCCTGAATATACCTCTGTCACTGTCCTTTCTGTTCTGGGGTAGCTATATGGTTTTGTCTTCAGGACTAGGTACCAAGCTACGAGGACAAGGAGCCTGGCACATAGTGAGCACTGGATAAATAAGTGCGACATGAACAAAGCATTCCTTTCCAACGCAAGGCTCTGTGGTTATGGCTTTCAAAGAAGCACAAAGATGTAGCTGGCGTACTGAGATTATTAAGCAGCAAACGGAACTAAGTAGGCAGAAGAAAGCAGTGCTTTCAACTATTTCTGTTTGACAAAGTGCTCGATGAAACTGTAAAAGGATACTTAGTACCACAAAAAGTAGGCCAAGGGTAAGAAAAGCTCTCCATACCCAAGAGAATTCAGCTGACCAAATTAAGTCTGATCCAGAATAAACAGCTCTCATGTGGAAATCTAGCGGCTCCAGAAAGTACTATGCAAGGGGAAAAAGACCCACAATGTTGATCTGCATAATGCAGGGAAGAAGGAGGAAGTGCCATCATATGGGGGGTGCAGGAAAATCAGTCTTGAGCATGAACAAAACCAGATCACTTGAGAAAATGACCGTTCTCAGTCCTCAAAGAAGACCAATACAGTTGTTTGTTATCCAGAGAAATAGAGCTCATGTGCCCTTTGCCATGAACTTGACCAACCTCAGTTGGTTCTCCCTGTGTTCACCCAGCATCCAAAGCCTAAAACAAGGTTTCTATTATCAACTCCTTCCAATAGGAATAACTTTCAAATAGTCATGTGAGTAGCATTACTTGTGAATGAGCCCGTTTGCAATGAAACTGAAGCTTAACCATTATGAAAAGGTAAAGACCATTTGTGTTAGTGTTTTATCAGGAAAAACATTATCATTGTCCCCTTAAAGGTCGATTTAAAACATCAAACATCTCCAGGTGGTAGTGGCGTTTTGTTTATGGTGATGGAAAAAGTGGCTTCACATATGGGAAAATGTTACACAACTTGACTCATGTAATTGATATCACTAAGCTGTACACAAGAAAAGGGACAAATTGGCAAATTTTATATATAATTTTACAACAGCAGCCCCACTCCCCACCCTGCAAAAAAAGGCTACAGCTGCTGATACTACTTAGACACAACAAAACACCTAATTGGACTAGTTTTCTTGGTTCTGAGATGTAGGGCCATGGTTTCACGGGATGGTCCATCAGTTGGCATAATACTGTTTTTAGAGTTTCTGTTCTATCTCCTAGTTCAGGGAGTAGTGCCTGGGGTCTTGAAAGCTTACAAGTGACCATCCATGATATAACAATTGGTCTCTATTAACCAGGAGCACTGAGGAAGAAGGGGACCCAGGAATCAGAGAAGGAACTGGACTACAGGATTAAATGTATTCATGAAATACTGCCTTCTCTGTCATGAGACCAGAAGAACTGGATGGTGCCCGGCTACCATTACTGAACATTTTGATCAGGAACATAATAGATAGATGAAGAATGTAACCAATGTCATGAACTGTACATGTAGAAATGGTTGAATGGGGGCATGTTTTGCCTCTGTATATTTTTACCAAAAATAAAATATTTTTTAAAAAAATCAAACACCCAGATAGTAAGAGGAATTTAAAATACGGTTTTCTTTCTCCAACAAATTGTAAAAATCTAGACTTGATTTTACAGATCCTTTGTTTTAATAAGAGGAGCCCTTATGGCGGCACAGTCGTTAAGCACTCAGCTGCTAACCGAAAGGTCAGCTGCACAAACTCACCAGCAGCTCCTCGGGAGAAAGATGTGGCAGTCTGATTCCATAAAGATAATAGCCTTGGAAACCCCATCTGGCAGTTCTACTTCGTCCTGTAGGGTTGCTGTGAATCAGAATTGTCTCGATGGCAACATGTTTGGTTTTGGTTTTAATGATGGGAACACGTATAATTTTGTCTTCAACTATTGTTAGTGGCACTTGACTGTATTTTATATATATGCTATTTTCTGGTAAATAGAAGACTCTGTTACATCCTGTATAAAAAATATGTCTTTCCCAATACATAGGAGTCATTCTAATTATAAAAAGATTGTCCTGTAGTCCAAAAATAAATTTATACATCTATGGTCAACCGATTTTCAACAAGGGCATCAAGTCCACTGAATGAACAAACAATAGTCTTCAATAAATGATGCCAGGACACGTGGATCTCCACATGGAAAAGAATGAAGTTGGACTCATACCTCACAGCATACACAAAAATTAACTCAAAATGGATCAATGACCTAAACGTAAGAACTAATACCACAAAACTCTTAGAAGAAAACATAGGGGTAATTCTTTGGGACCTAGTTTTTAACAATGGATTATTAGATATGACACCAAAAGCATGAGTAACAAAAGACAAAATAGACAAATGAGATTCATCAAAATTTAAAGCTTTTTGCATCAAAGGATTTTATCATCAAAATGAAGAGAACTTATAGAATGGGAGAAAACATTTGGTAACCATGTATCTGATAAGGATTTAATATCAAGAATGTATAAAGAACTATTAACAGCAAAAAGACAAACAGCACAATCAAAAAATTGGCAAAGGACTTAAATAGGCATTTCACCAAGAACCAAAAAAAAAAACAAACCTGTTACCACTGAGTCAATTTTGACTCATAGCGACCCTATAGGACAGGGTAAAACTGCCCCACAGGGTTTCCAAGGCACAACTGGTGGATTCAAACTGCCGACCTTTGGTTAGCAGCCAAGCTCTTAACCACTGTGCCACAAGGGCTCCATTTCACCAAAAGGATGTACAAGTGGCCAATAACCACATGCAAAGATTCTCAACATCATTAGTCATTAAAACCCCTAAACCAAACTCATTGCCATCAAGTTGATTCTGACTCGAGACAGAGTAGAACTGCCCCATAGGGTTTCCAAGGTGTCTTGGTTATCTAGTGCTGCTATAACAGAAATATCACAGTGGATGGCTTTAACTAGGAGAAATTTATTTCCTCACAGTAAAATAGGCTAAAAGTCCAAATTCAGGGCATCAGCTCCAGGGGAAAGCTGTATCTCTCTCTGTTGGCTCTGGAAAAATGTTCTCATCAATCTTCCCCTGGTCAAGGAGCTTCTCGGCGCCCAGTAACCCTGGGGCCAAAGGACGCACTCTGCTCCCAGCACTGCCTTCTTGGTGGTATGAGGTCCCCCTGTCTTTCTGCTCACTTCTCTCTTTTATACCCCAAAAGAAACCAGCTCAAGACACAATCTAATCCCTTAGATTGAGTCCTGCCTCATCAACAGAACTGCCACTCATCCCCGCTCATTAACGTCGTAAAGGCAGGATTACAACACACAGGAAAATAACATCAGATGACAAAATGGTGGACAGTGACACAATACTGGGAATCATGGCCCAGCCAAACTGATACACACATTTTTGGGGCACACAATTCAATCATGACACAAGGCTATAGTATTTATGGAAGCAGACATATCTTTCTCCCTCAGAGCAGCTGGTGGGTTTGAACAACCGAACTTTCAGTTAATAGCCGAGAGCTTTAACCACTGCATAACCAGGAATCCTTCATTAGTCATTAGGGAAATGCAAATCAAACCCAATGAAATACCACTTCTCCCCCACCAGGATGCCCATTATTAGAAAAATGGAAAATAATGTGTTGAGGAGGGTGTGGAGGAATAGGAACCCTCGTACATTGCTGGTGGGATTGTAAAATGGTGCAGCCACCATGGAAAACAGTTTGGTGGTTCTTCAAAAAGTTAAACACAGAACTACCGTACGATCCAGCAATTCTACTCCTAGGTGTATACACAAAAGACTTAACACAGGGACTCAGCCCAAGAGACAGAAAGGGCCACATAAACCAGAGACTCCATCAGCCTGAGACCAGGAGAACTAGATGGTGCTCGGCTATTGCCCTGACAGAGAACACAACAGAGAATTCTTGCTGGAGCAGAACAGTGGGATGCAGATCTCAAATTCCCGTAAAAAGACCAAGCTTAATGGTCTAAGACTGGAGAGACCCTGGAGGTCATGGTCCCCAGACCCTTTGTTAGCCCAAGATTGGAACCATTCCCAAAGCCAACTCTTCAGAGAGGGATTGGACTAGACTATAAAAGAGAAAATGATCCTCGTGAGGAGTGAGCTTCTTGGCTCAAGTAGACACATGAGACTATGTGGGCAACTCCTGTCCAGAGGCAAGATGAGAAGCAAGACGGGGACAGGACCTGGTTGAATGGACACAGGGAATACAAGGTGGAGAGGAGAAGTGTGCTGTCTTATTAGGGGGAGAGCAGCTAGGAGAACATAGCAAGGTGTGTATAACTTTTTGTATGAGAGACTGATTTGATTTGTAAACTTTCACCTAAAGCACAATAAATAAATTTAAATTAAAGAAAATAGGATTAAAGAGCATAAGATCCTATAGTAACAATGTAGCCATGAAGGTAAGATTAGCAATAAAGAAACCGAGGAAAGGTAAATCCCACCCTAGTGTGAGAATTTAATATTATAATTATTAATACAGGGCAGGGAAACAAATGTTTATTGTGCACATACTAGGTGCTTGATAAACATTTGTTGAATCGTGCTAAATGAAAGTAATGAAGCTAAATCGTTTGCTTTTTCTTTTCCTCTTTATTTCTTGCCATCGGGTCACTACATTGTTAATTATAATTTTTTTTAAAGAGTAAACAACCAAAAGGAATGGAAACAGAGAATCGAGCATTTTAAAGCTGGAAGTCCTTCAGATGAGAAACTTGAAGTCCAGGGAGGGAAACAGACTTGCCTAAGTCAGTTCCCCCCTAACACGGGATCCGAATCCGGGACAATTGACCAACAGCCCCGTGCTCTTCTCTCTACTCCAGAGGGAGAAGAAAGAGTTACAAATTCAAGCCAGTCAATTTTGTGGTTTGTTTAAAGGTCCAAGAAAAGGTTGAGATGAGTAGATGGATTCTGAAAAACGCAGGCTTCAATCTTTTCAGCCATAAATGTTACCCATTATGATGTTTAAACAGTTTGTGGCACTCTAAAATACAGATTTCCTTATTGTCATTAATACAATCACGTTTTACAATATGTAGTATGAGGTTTTGATATTTTTATCAAAAGATTTTATGTGGCCAAACTGTCAGAAATGTGCAGGGAGTTTTTATAAAAAGGATGTAAAATTCAGCTAAAGAGTTTTTATATATCCATGACCCTAGGTCTATGAAAGAGGTTATAACCACAGATTAGACAGTTCTGTTTTTGACTATGAAAATTTATATGCCATCCAGGTCTTTATTGCAATTGAACTGGAAAAAGTCCTTAAATAAAATGATTCCTTAAAAAAAAGAAAACAGGGACTCAGATACTTGTACATCAGTGTTCGTTGCAGCATTATTCACAATAGCCAAAAGCAAGAAAAAAAGTGTCCATCAATGTATGAATGAATAATCAAAATGTGGTATTTTTCATACAATGGGATATTATTCAGACATAAAGAGAAATTAAGTTCTGATGAACCTTGAAAACACAATGCTGCGTGAAATAAGTCAGACACCAGGGACAAAAATGATATGATCCCATATATGAAATATCTAGAAAAGGCAAATGCATAGAGACCAAACTTTATTAGCAGTTACCAGGAGCAGGTGGGAGGGGAAAATTGGAAGTTATTGCTCAAGGGTTACTGATTTTCTGTTAAGGGTGATGAAAAAATTTGGAAACAGATAGTGGTAATGGTTGCACAACATAGTGAACATAATTAACGTCATTGAATTGTACACATAAAAATACTGGAAATGACAAATGTTCTGTTATATATATTTTACTGCAACGAAATTTTTTAAAGGTTGTTCTTTCTGTAGCCCCCTCAGTGAACTTCTTCTGTACCTCATGCCAGTAATGATAGTAGTTACGCTGGCCAAATTTCTTAACACACTCTATGGGACAATAATCTGTCTTTTAACTATCAAATGGAAATTAGTCTTTCTGTTTCACTCACTCATTGAATAATAATAGCAATTACTAACATATATCTAAAATTGCTATGTGCCAAGAAACACACTAAAAACTTTAACATGTGTAATATATTTTTAATAATCCTATGTAGTAGAAATTATTACCAACTGTCCCGGATTGAATCATGTCCCCCCCAAAAATACATGTATCAGCTTGGTTAGGCCATGATTCATTCCCATTATTGTGTGGTTATCCTCCATTTTGTGATTGTAATTTTATGTTGAAAGGATTAGGGTAGGATTGTAACACCACCCTTACTCAGGTCACCTCCCTGATCCAAGGTAAAGGGAGTTTCCCTAGCGTGTGGCCACCAAGAAAGCAGCACCAGGAGCAAAGCGTGTCCTTTGGACCTGGGGTCCCTGCACCTGAGAAGCTCCTCAACCATGGGAAGATTGAGGACAAGGACCTTCCTCCAGAGCCGACAGAGAAAGAAAGCCTTCCCCTGGAGCTGACGCCTTGAATTTGGACTTTTAGCCTACTTTACTGTGAGGAGATAAACTTCTCTTTGTTAAAGCCATCCACTTGTGGTATTTCTGTTATAGCAGCACTAGATAATGAAGACACTATCCCAAATTTTCAAGAGAAACTTAACTCAAGATGGAACTCAAATTCAGCTTGTTGTCTGTCAGATTCCAAAGCTTATGTTTTAGCCACTGTACTACACTATATCTTGAAATCATGATATTTACCCAGGATCCACCATATGAAATTCTCTACTACCTTTCATCGTAAAATAAGTTTGATTTACAAAGAAGTTTCCTGAATAAACTGAATGCTTTGAAGGCCAGAGTAGAAGGGGCAGGGGTCTGGGGACAATGGTTTCAGGGAACGTCTAGGTCTATTATAATAAAATCTATTAAAAAAACATTCTGCATCCCACTTTGGTGAGTGGCATCTGGGTTCTTAAATGCTAGCAAGTGACCATCAAAGATGCATCAATTGGTCTCAACCCACCTGGAGCAAAGGAGAATGAAAAACAGCAAAGACACAAGGTAATTATGAGCCCAAGAGACAGAAAGGGCCACATAAATCGGAGACTACATCAGCCTGAGACTGGGAGAACTAAATGGTGCCCGGCTACAACTGATGACTGCCCTGACAGGAAACACAACAGAGAATCTCTAATGGAGCAGGAGAGCAGTGGGGTGCAGACCTCAAATTCTCATAAAAAGACTAGACTTAATGGTCTGAGACTAAAAGGACTCTGGAGGTTATGGTCCCCAGACCTTCTGTCAGCCCAAGACTGGGAACATTCCCAAAGCCAACTCTTCAGACAGGCATTGGACGCGACTATAAGATAGAAAATGATACTGGTGAGGAATGACTTCTTAGCTCAAGTAGACACATGAGACTATGTGGGCAGATCCTGTCTGGAGGGGAGATGAGACGGCAGAGGGGGACAGAAGCTGGCTGAATGGACTTGGGAATACAGGGTGGAGAGGAGGAGTGTGCTGCCTTGGGATGAGAGCAACTAGGAGTATATAGCAAGGGGTATATACATTTTTGTATAAGGGACTGACTTGATTTGTAAACTTTCACTTAAAGCACACACACACAAAAAAATCAGTTTGACTCAGGTAAACTATGTGTTCCCCCTGCTCCAACCCAAACCAAGTCATTTGGTAACAGCCATGGAGCCCAGTGTGTCTCCTAAACATTTCTTGATCACTTCTTATTACCAATATTGTTCAAGCATAGTCCTCCATGCGCGAAATGATCAGAATTCTACAGGAGTAAGAAAAGACATTTAGTGATTTTTAAGCTCAATCCTCTCATTATTGTTTACTTTCTTTTATTATGGAAATTTTTAAACATATACAAACATAGGAAAGTGTAATTAACCTCCTTTTATACAATAGTACCCCACCTGACCACATGAACCACAGCTTACAGGACCCTCAGGCCAAAAGAACTAGATGGTGCCCCTACCGACCACTCTGAGTTCGCAACAGAGAGTTCCAGTCAGAGTGGGAGAAAAATGCAGAAAAAAAATCCAATTCACAAAAAACACCAGATTTACTGGTCTGACAGAGACTAGAGGAAACCCTGAGATTATGGCCCTATGGCACCCTTCAGAACTAGAACTGAAGCCATTCCCAGAGACCACATTTCAGCCAAACAATAGGCCATAAAGTAAACAATAACACCCAAGAGGAACGGTTTCCTTAGAACAATCAATTATAATGAGAACAGAAGGACAACATTTGCCCAAAAGCAAAGATGAGAAGACAGGAAGGGGTAGAAAATCCAGATGAAAGGAAATAAGGAACGGAGAAATGAGGAGAGTGCTGACACATTGTGGGGAACGCAACCAATGTCATGGAACACTTATGTACAAACTATCTAATGGGAAATGAATTTGCTCTGTAAACTTTCACCTAAAGAACAATAAAAAATTAAATAAATAAATGTAAAATAATAAACCACCCAGCTTCAATAATTACCAACTTATGGCTACTCTTCTTTTGTCTTTACCCTTATTTTCCTCCATCCCATATAATATTTTTGGAGCTATTATTTTTTTAAACTTTTATTTGCAAATAATTTAAAACATACGGATAAGCTGCAAAAATGAAAAAAGTAAAAGGAGTATCCATTACCCTTTACCCAAATTCACCTATTGTTAACATTTCACCCCCTTTGCTTTACCATTTCTATGTGTGAGTGCTTGCTTGCCCATGCTCTCTTTTTCTCTCTCCCTCCCCCCATCTATATCTATATGGATACACACATATACACACACACATCCAGACTCACACGCTTAGTTTTTTTTTCTGAACCATTTGAGGATAACTTACATACATCATGGAGCCCTGGTGGTGTAGTGGTTAAGAGCTCAGGCTGCTAACCAAAAGAGCAACAGTTCGAATCCACCAGCTGTTCCTTGGAAACCCTATGGGGCAGCTCTACTCTGTCCTACAGGTTTGTTATGAGTTGGAATCCACTCAACGACAACAGGTTGGTTTTTTTTTTTTTAACATACGTAATGGCCATTTACCTCTAAACACTTTATTGTGTATATCCTAAGAATAAGGATATACTCTTCCACACCACAGAACCACAGAACTGTTGTCAACTTCACTAAATGTAACGTTCATTCAGTAATTTTATCTATCATTCATAATCCAATTATATCAATTGACCCAATAATGTTCTTTATAGCATTTCTTTCCCCTCCAGTACAGGATCCAGTCTAGGGTCAGGTTTTGCATTTAGTTGTCATGTCTCTTTTTTCTCTTTTAATCAAGAATATTTCCACAGCCTTTGTCTTTTATGACATTGATATTTTGGAAAAATAATCACTCCCCTCCTTTTTTTTAATGAATCTTCCTCATTTGGGGTTTGGCTGATGTTTCCTTGTGATTGGATTGAGGATTTGCATTCTTGGCCAGAATACTGCATAGGCTATGGTGTTCCTCTCAGGGCAACACATCTGGAGGCATATGATGTCCATTTACTCCTTAATGGTAATGTTAATATTGATCAATGGTCAATGGTGTTGCCTGATTTCAGCACTGTATATAATTATGTTTTTTTCTTCTGGCAAATAATAGTCTGTGAGGAAATACTTTAAATTAAGATCATCCAAATAATTTACCATCAAAATCTCCTGTAGATTTAGCATCTGTGTTAATTACCTATTGCTTCCAAGATGGTTTACTCACATTCCAGGCAAGATTGTTGGCACATGGGTCTCTCCACAGGGCTCACAACATGGCAGCTGTCGTCCCCTACAGAAATTGATCCCAAAGAGAGAGCAAAGAGAAATGCCTTTTATGTCCTCGTCTTGGAAGTTACGCACCGTCACTTCCACCATATTCTGTTTGTCAGAAGTGAGTCAGGAAGCTTAGCTTGAATTCAAGAGGAGGAGAACTAAGCTCCAGCTACTGAGGATAGAAAGTTCCTGGGTGGTACAAACAGTTTGCTCTCAACTGCTAACCTAAAGGTTGTTGATTTGAACTCACCCAGTGGCTTCATGGAAGAAAGGCCTGGAAGTCTCCTTCCATAAGGATTACAGCCAAGAAAACTCTATGGAGCAGTTCTACTCTGTAACACATGTGGTTGCCACGAGTTGAAATTAACTCAATGGCAACGTTTTTTTTTTTTTTTTAATTGAAAAGTATTGAATAATTTGTGGACATATTTTAGAGCCATCATGATGATTCTTGTATGATTCAATCCTGATAGGCGATAGTTGCAAAATAATGATTTTCCAACTGTCTTGTATTATTTATGAAGCAAATCCCAGCATCATAACCCATTGCCATCAAGTTGATTTAGACTCATAGCAACCCTACAGAACAGAGTAGAACTGCCCCATAGGGTTTCCAAGGCTGTAATCTTCACAGAAGCAGACTGCCACATCTTTCTCCCACAGAGCAGCTGATATGTTCAAACTGCCGACCTTTTGTTTAGCAGCCAAGCCCTTTAACCACAGTACCACCAGGGCTTCTCCAAGCATCATGCTTCATCTATAAATATTTAAGAATGCATCTTTAAAAGATAAAGGTTATATATCTTATTTAAAATAATTTCTTAATATTATTAAATAGAAAATCTTTTCAAATTTCTATTTGTCGCATAAATGCATATTTTTATTAAAATACAATTCTTATATCATAAAATTTACCTTTTCAAAGTGTAAAATTCAATGGGTTTTAGTATACTCAATAAGTAGAGCAACCATTTTCACTATCTAATTTCCAGAATATTTGCATCACCTCTAAAAGGAACTCCATACCCATTAGCAGCTGCTTCCCATTCCTCTCATCCCCCAGTTCCTGGCAATCACTAATCTACTTTCTGGCTCTGGACTTGCCTATTTTGGAAATTTCACATAAAGTTAATCATTTAATGTGCGGTTTTCTATGTCTGTTTTCCTTCACTTAGCATAATTAAAAATACCTTTTTTCAACATCAACGAGTGACTATACATGTGGACCTCACCAGATGGAAAACACAGGAATCAAACTGACTATATCTGTGGAAAGAGACAATGGAGAACCTCAATATCATCAGTCACAACAAGGCCAGGGACCAACTACAAAACAGACCATCAATTGCTCATACGCAAGTTCAAGTTGAAGCTGAAGAAAATTAAAACAAGTCCACAAGAACCAAAATATGACTGTGAATATATCCCATCTGAATTTGGAGACCCTCTCAAGAATACATCTGACGTATTGAATACTAATGACCAAAGACCAGACTAGTTGGGGGATGACATCAAGGACATCATACGTGAAGAAAGCAAAAGTTGTTCATTAAAAAGACAGGAAAGAAAGAAAAGACCAGAATTGACATCGAAGAGATTCTGAAACTTGCTGTTTAACGTAGAGTAGCTAAAGTGAATGGAAGATATGATGAAGTAAAAGAGCTGAACAGAAGATTTCAAAGGGCAGCTTGAGGAGACAAAGTAAAGTATTATAATGAAATGTGCTAAGACCTAGAGTTAGAAAACCAAAAGGGAAGAACATGCTCAACATTTCTTAACTGAAAGAACTGAAGAAAAAATTTAAGCCTTGAGTTGCAATACTGAAGAATTTTGTGGGTAAAATATTGAATGATGCAGGAAGCAGCAAAAGAAGATGGAAGGAATACACAGAATCACTGTACCAAAAAAGAACTGGTCGACATTCAACCATTTCAGGAGGCAGCACATGATCAAGAATCAATGGTACTGAAGGAAGAAGTCCAAGCTTCACTGAAGGCTCTGGCGAAAAACAAAACCCCAGGAGCTGACAGAATACCAGTTGAGATTTTTCAACAAACAGGTGTGGTGCTGGAGGTGCTCACTCGTCTAAGTCAAGAAATATGGAAGACAGCTACCTGGCCAACCAACTGGAAGAGATCCATATTTGTGCCCATTCCAAAGAAAGGTGATCCAACAGAACGTAGACATTCTCAAACAATATCATTAATATTACACGCAAGTAAAATTTTGCTGAAGATAATTCAAAAACAGTTGCAACAGTGCATCAATAGGGAACCGCCAGAAATTCAAGCTGGATTCAGAACAGAGCATGGAACAAGGGATATCAGTGCTGATTTCAGACGGATCTTGGCTAAAAGTGAAGAATACCAAGAAGATGTTTACCTGTGTTTTATTGAGTATGCAAAGGCATTTGACTGTGTGGATCACAACAAATTATGAATAACACTGCAAAGAATGGGAATTCCAGAACATTTAATTGTGCTCATGTGGAATTTGTACATAGTCCAAGAGGCAGTCGTTTGTGGTTAAAATCAGGAAAGGTATCCATCAGGGTTGTATACTTTCACCATACTTATTCAATTTATACGTGAACAAGTAATCCGAGAAGCTGGACCATATGAAGAAAAATGTGGCATCAGGATTGGTGACAGACTCATTAACAACCTTCAATATGCAGAGGACATAACTTTGCTTGCTGACAGTGAAGAGGGCTTGAAGCACTCTGTATGGATTACACCTCAACATAAAGAAAACAAAAACCTCACAACTGGACTGTTACGAATTAAATCGTGTCCCCCAAAAATGTATGTCAATTTGGCTAGGCCATGATTCCCAGTATTGTATGGTTGTCCACCATTTTGTGATCTGATGTGATTATCCTATGTGTTGTAAATCCTAACCTCTATGATGGGCTCCAGCATAACAACGATCATGAGAATGGTGCTCTATTGGGCAGTGTTTTGTTCTGTTGTACATAGGGTTGCTATGAATGAGAACTGACTCGACGGCACCTAACAACAACCACAAAGATGTAGATGATGCAGGATTAGAGAAAAAAAAAATTTTTTTTTTTTTTTATATTAATGAGGCAGGACTCAATCTACAGGATTAGGCTGCATCTTGTGTCAGTCTCTTTAGAGATATAAAAGAGAGAAGCAAACAGAGAGGAGAGGGACTTCCTACCACCAAGAGAGCAAAGCCAGGAGCAAAGCATGTCCTTTGGACCCAGGATCCCTGCGCTGAGAAGCTCCTAGAGCAGGGGAAGATTGATGACAAAGACCTTCCCCCAGAGCCAACAGAGAGAAAATTTTCCCCTGGAGCTGGCACCCAGAATTGAGACTTCTAGCCTCCTGGACTGTGAGAGAATAAATTTCTGTTAAAGCTATCCACTTGTGGTATTTGTTATAGCAGCATTAACTAAGACATGGATCAATAAGCAACATCATGATAAATGGAGAAAATATTGACATTGTCAAGGATTTCCTTTTACTTGGATCCACAATCAACACCCATGGAAGCAGCAGTCAAGAAATCAAAAGATGTATGTCACAAAATATGTATATTGTTTTAAACGTGAAACTAATTTGCTCTGTAAACCATTATCTAAAGTATGATAAAAAAAAAATTAAGTAGGGTAAACATTCTAGAATACTCCTCAGAGGGCCGACTAAAACATAAATGTCGAGAAATGAGAAAAAAATAAATAAATAAAATGATGTACTGCATTGGGCAAATCTACTGCAAAAGACCTCTTAAAAGTGTTGAAAAGCAAAGATGTCACTTTAAGGACTAAGGTGCGCCTGACGTAAGCCATTATATTTTCAATCGCCTCATATGCATGCAAAAGCTGGACAATGAATAAGAAAGACAGAAGAAGAATTGATGCCTTTGAACTGGCGTTGGTGAAGAATATTGAATATACCATGGACTGCCAGAACAAACAAATCTGTCTTGGAAATACAGCCAGAATGCTCCTTGGAAGCAAGGATGGTGAAAGTTTGTCTCACAGACTTTACCAGAAGGGACCAGTCCCTGGAGAAGGACATCGTACTTGGTAAGGTAGAGGGTCAGAGAAAAAGAGGAAGACCCCTAACGAGATGAATTGACAAAGTGGCTGCAACAATGGGCTCAAACATAGCAACGATTGTGAGGATTGCGCAGGACCAGGCAGTGTTTAGTTCTGTTGTACATACGGCTGCTATGAGTCAGAACTGACTCAACAGTACCTAACAACAATCTACTTTCTGACTCTATGGATTTGCCTATTTTGGAAATTTTACATAAAGTGAATCATTTAATATATGGCCTTTTGTGTGTGTGTGTTTTCTTTCACTTAGCATAATGTTTTCAAGTTTCGTCTATGTTGTAGCATGAATCAGTGTTTCATTCTTTTTTTTGGCTGAATAATATTTCATTGAATGGATATACTATATCTACTTTTTGGCTACAATCTATAAAGCTGCGATAAATATTTGCGAGCAAGTTTTCATGCGGATTAATACTTTTTAGTTTGTTGGGACCAGGATCAAACTAAAGTCCACACATTGCCATTGGTTGATACATCTTTTAAATCTCTGTAGGTTCCCCCTTCAGCCCTTTTCATTTTTTCCAAGTTGTTGAAGAAACTGAGTTATTTCTCCTGTACAGTTCTCAAAGTCTGAATGTTGCTGGCTGCATCCCCTTGGTTTGATTTAACATGTTCTTCCATTGTCTGTATTTACATAAATTGGTATCTGGATGCAGAAGCTTGATCTAATTCAGACTTGATGGTGCGGGGCTCGGTGGGGCAAGATTACTTTATAAATAGTTATTCCATCAACTATAAAGTCTAGTTGTTGCTTTTTTTGGTGTTAGCAGCATTGATGGTCATTGCCTAGATCCATTAAGTAATGGGAAATAGTGCTAGTTTAATTCTGTCATTTCTTCTTTATTGGCTGGAATATGACATAAAGAAAAAACCTTCCCTTAACTATTTTGTTATGATCCATTTTCTACTTAAAAAAAAAAGATACAATGCTTGAAGCTTCTCCTTTATTTACTAGTTTTCAAAATGAATTGCTTCAGCCTCCATGAACAACTGCCTCCTTTGCCAGGACTGGACTGAGCCTGGATACTATTACTGAACATTTTGATCAAAGATTCTATAGAAGAATCCTGATGAAAAAGGTGGAAATGCAGAATTTATAATTATCATGGAATCTAGACTTTCTGGAGCCATGGAGACTGGATGAACCTCTGAAACTACTGCCTTGAGATAACCTTTAAACCTTAAGCCAAAAATATTCCCTGAAGTCTTCTTGAAACCAAATAGTTGAGCTTAATAAAAAATATGTACCTTGAGCATTATGCTCTTTTAAGATGTCTATATGGGATCAAATTGACAACAGCAACTTGAAAGGTCAGACAGGAATTTTAGGGGCAGTGAGTTTGTTAATGGGGGAGAAACAACCCAGAAAAAGAGGGTGAAAATGGTTGCACAACTCGAAAAATGCCATCAGCGCCACTGAATCGTACATGTAGAAACTGCTGAACTGGTGTATGTTTTGCTGTGTATACTCTCTAACAACAACAACAACAAAAAAAAAACCCAGTTCCAAAGACATTTTTCACAACTCAAAAAAATAATGAAAACCCTCCATAATACATAAAATTGTAAAAGTGACATGATAAAAAAAATAGTGATCATCCTCTAACAGTGACCAAATATTTGTGGTCTTCTAAAAATGAACTCGTGGAGTAAACATGTCTGATATATTCCAACCGTCTGCAGTTACTAGTCTTACTGTTGCTCAGATTGTCCTCTCTTTGGCCAATGGTTCTATTTGGCTAGTTGGTTCCCAAGCCCTTTTGATGTGACTCGTAGTCTTTAACAGCTTCCTTGACATCTGGTAAGATAAGCTATTCTAAACTCCTTTGTATATTTCCGCCCCCTCTCCCCCAACGTCTGGAATCAGCATTTTCTCCAAGAATCTTTGGTTTCTTTAGTGGGAAATGTTATCTTGAGACTGCGGTCTGAGGGCCAAGATGCTCACTGCCATAAGATTGGTGATTGTTTGCAGGTCTCTTCAGTGGAAAGGAGGAAACATGTTTTGTTTCTTAGGATAAAACTATACATACACTTCCAATGCAGATTTAGGACCCCAGGGTTTTACTTACCCTCTTGATTTTATATGTTTCTCCTTTCTCCTTCACAGAGAATCCCAGCTCTCCAAGATTCCAGTAATAACAGATTAGAATATTACTCATTTGCTTTAACCCACAGTACGCACACCACAGTCTCACAATTCTAGTATCAACACTACCACTAATATGACTTCAGAAAACAGTTAAAGATGTTTTCTTTCATCCTTTTATCTTTAGGGTATATTCCACTAGAGATGCACAAATTACTGTTTTAAAGTTGATTAAAAGTTAACTTTTTGTGTGGTTATGCCACCCACTCGATACTCACTAAGGTTCATTAGCATCTTAAAATCTTGAAATGTAATTGTTTTATGTAAAACATTTACATAATGTAATATTTACATGGTTCCAAAGTTTACAAAGTGTAAAGAATTTTATTTCTATCCCTCATCCCATTCCCTTCCTCGAACCATTTAAAAATATTTATAATTTATCCTTCCATTTACAAAAAATATAAGCAAATCTTATATATTTTATTACACACACTGATTTCTCTCCACTTTGCTCTTTAACAATAAGAACAACATGTCCTGAAGATCTATTGTGTGGCTCTACCATCATTTAACCAGTTCCCTATTGATGGACATTTGGGTTGTATCCTGTTTTTTGCTATTACAAATAGTGTTGTGAGAAATAATAGCCTTGCACATACATTTAAAAAATATTTTTGCCAGGTTATCTTTGGGATAGATTCCTAGAAGTGAGATTGCTGGTGAAAGGACAAAAGCATTAGTAATTTTACCAGATATTGCCAAGTTTTACCAGACGTTGTCGTCACGGTAACCCTGGGTACAACAGAACGTAACTGCCAGGTCCTGCGCCATCCTCACGCCATCCTCACAATCGTTGCTACATCTGAGTCTGTTGTTGCAGCCACCGTGTCGACATTACCATCATAATGATTCGCAGGCTCATCAGGAATGGATGAGTATGCCTGTCCCCCACCAACAGTATGTCAAACTTTTGAATTTTTGCCAATTTTATATTTAAGAAATGGTATCTTGGTGTTGTTTTCTCATTTCTCTTAATATGAGTGAGGAGAGCACGCTTTCATATGGTTAAGGGCATCTGAACTTTTCCTGTTTATTGTTTATTTCACAAGCCCATTTTCCTATAGGTTTCTTGGTCTTTTTAATTTTCAAAGCTCTTTCTATATTAAAGATACACCTGCAAAAAAATTTTTCCCCATTTTGTCATTTGTCTTTTTACTTTGCCTATGGTATCTCGTTCTATGCAAGCAAAATTCTCTCAGCTTATTGCTTCTGTAATGAGCCATAGTTAGGTATTCCACGTTCCCTGGTTATAGAAGAATCCGTTTCTTCTAGTATTTTTATGGTATATGGATACATGGATACATATTCTTGAATTGTTCCAGCACTGTTTGTTAAAAAGATATCCTTTCCCTATTGAATTACCTTGGCACCTTTGTCAAAAAATTGACTATGTATTTCTGAACTCTATTATATTCTATTGATTTATGGGTCTACCCTTATTACGACAGTGTCTTGATTATAGTAGTTTTAAAATTGTTTGGTGTAAATTCTCCAATTTTGTTTTTTAAAAAACGTTTTGCCTATTGCAGGTCCTTTGTTTTTTCATATGGATTTTGGGATCAACTCACCAATTTTAACATAAAAAACCTAATGGGAATTTGACAAGAAATGGCATGGATTCTATAGATCAGTTCGGAGAAAATTACTATCTTAACGATATTGATTCTTCTAATCCACGAACACGGTGTATCTCTCCATTTCTTTGTCTTTAATCTCTCTCAGCAATGCTGTGCAGTTTTTAGTGTACAGGTCTTACGTATCTTTACTGAATGTATTCTTGCTTTTTGTCATTAATGAAATTTTAAGAATTTTCAGAAATTCTTTAATAGTATGTAAAAACGATTGATTTTTGTATATTAGTTTTGTTCTCTAACTTTGTTAACTTATTAGCTCTAGTATTTTTTTCTCCCAAAGATTCCTTCCTCTGTGTGCCTTTTTTTCCCCCCCTTGTCTTATTGCCCTAGCTCGCTATGAGTCAGAATTGACTCGACAGCCCTGGGTTTTTATGACCTCCAGTAGAATTGTCAATAGAAGTAGTGAAAGCAAACAGCCTTGTCTAATTCCTGATCTTAAAGAGAGAGCTTTCAGTTTTTCACCAATACGTTAGCTGTCGGTTTTACACAGATGCTCTTTATCAGGTTGAGGAAGTTTCCTCCTATTCCTAGTTTGCTGTTTTTTTTTTTTACCAAAAATAGGTGTTGGATCTTGCCAACTATTTTTCTATCGAGATGGGATCATATGGTTTTTCTCTTTTATTGTTAATATGCTGTGTTCTGTGACTTTGAGATGCTAAACCAACCTTTCATACCTGGGATAAACCCTACTTGGTCATGGTATATTACTTTTATATGTTGTTGGGAGGTTTGTTTCTTAAACAAACACTAACTCATTAGATGTTTATTCGCAAATTCTTTCTCCGTAATGTCACAGGCATTTCCATACTAATTACTACAATTCCAAAATAGTGGTCTAAATGAGTAATTTGAACTAATTCAAATTCCCCTTATGATTTACACACTCCTTTATATAGTTGTCACTCAGCTGTATGCCTTGGTGCCAGGCATTGTTAGGTGTTGAGGATACAGAAATGAATAGGATAGATACACGCCCTCGTCCTCACAGTCGTGAAGACAACCAAAACGAACAACTACAAAGGTTCGATGATTGTTAGGCAATATGTTATGGAACTGAGATTTAAAGAAAGGGAACCCAATGTTATAGAGAGAATAAAATAAAATGCCTCCTGGAGGAAGTTACCTGAAGGGTAAACTGAACTGAACCCAGGTTACCGTATAATTTACCACCCAAACAGGGGCACTTTTGAGAGAGGGACAAAAAGCATAAACGAGGATGCAGGGTCATCTTGGATTTAATGAAAGAGGAAGAGTGTTTCAAGGTAGAAAAAATTGTGCATTTTAAAAAGAGGCCAAGACCCATTTTAAAAAAACTAGCGAAGACCAGACTGAGAAGACTTTGTAAATCATAAAGGAACTTGGATTTTATTCCAAGGATATCAAAGATTCTAAACAAAGGTAATTCATTAAATTTGTTTGATAAGCTGATTACAAGGTGGAGAAAAATGTGAGCAAAACTATTGAGAGAGATCATGTAGAGGAAAATACTAATAGGTACGAGTTTCTTTTTGAGATCATAAAAATGTTCTGGAGACAGGAAAGCTGGTAATAGGGAGCCCAAGGTTGAGAGAGAAGAGTGCTGACATGTCGTGCTGTTGTTAACCAATGTCCTAAAACAGTATGTGTACTGTTTAGTCAGAAACTAGTTTGTTCCGTAAACCTTCATCTAAAGTTCAATTAAAAAAAAAAAGTTCTGGAGCTCTGGTGGCACAGTAGTTAAGAGCTTGGCTGCTAACCAAAAGGACGGCAGTCTGAACCCACCAGCTGGTCCTTGGAAGCCTTATGGGGCAATTCCGTCCTGTATGGTCACTATGAACTGGAATCGACTCAACAGCAATGAGTTTAACTTTGGGGTTAAAAATGTTCTACAACTGATTGTGGTGATGGCTGTACAACTCTTGTGAATACACTAACAATAACCAAACTGTACGTTTTAAATGACTGAATTGTATAGTATGTGAAATACAGCACAATAAAGATGTTATTAAAAAAATCATTTAGGAAATTGTTAAAAGCTCTAGGTGAGAGATGACAGGGGCTCTAGATTTATGTGTCAAAAGTGAGGATGAATTCAAGAGATATTTAAGAAAATGTACAAGGCCTAGTGACTGACTAGATATGGAGAAGGACAGGGTAGTGTCTAAGCTAACTTTCAAGTTTTTGGCATAAGCAACTGAATGGATGATGGTGCCATTTACTGACAGAACCTGGACCATAAGCCAGAATGAATGTGGGGTAATCAAGAGGGGAAAGACCTGTTCCATTTGAGATACCATGAGATATCCATCTTGGGTATCCAAGTTTGCCTCTTAGGAGAAAGGTCTGAGCTGAAGGGAATCAACATGAGTCACTGACATGACCAGAATTGCTTATGGCATGTGTGAAGAGAGAAAGGCCGAGACTGGTTAGATGAGAAATCAGCTAGGGTTTGAGGACGGGCCAGAGAGATAGGAAGAAAATCAGGAGAGTACAGTGTCACAAGTCCAGTTTAGTATTTTAAATAAGTGTATGGCAGTGTAACATACTATCACATGTCAAAATGAGCAGCCTCTGAACTCAGAAAACTGAAGTTCAAGTTTCAGCAGACTGATAGTTGCAGAAGCCAGTCTCAAGCAGGTTCAGTTGTAAATGGTGAGATGTGGTCCATCAGAACGCAATGAACACAAGGATTTAGGTTGGTGAAGGAGAAAAGGACTGGGGAGGGGAAATTTTTTTTTTTAAAGTTTGGTCATGTTTAAAGAAAGGAAAGGAGCCAACTGGAGAAAAAAAGATGCTGAAGGAGTGGGCTGGCTGCATAACAATCAGCTGGGGAGGATTCCTTGAAGTTCGTCAAGGGTTAGGGAGAGCCCAGAAATCTCTAAGTTGCCAACATGATTCCAGTGCACACGTTAAAGTTCAGGAGCCAGGTGAATTCACAGAGCAAAATTCCTAATAAGGTTGGAAAGGACGGAATCCTTAATACTCCTATTCACTTTCTGTATACAGAAGAACCACCAATGGTGGATGTGGGTGTTGATAAACCCACTGCCATTGGGTCAATTCCGACTCATAGCGACCCTGTAGGACAGAGCAGAACTGCCCTATAGAGTTTCCAAGGAGCACCTGGTGGATTCGAACTGCCAACCCTTTGGTTAGCAGCCATAGCACTTAACCACTATGCCACCAGGGGTGCTGACAGATTCACTAATGGATATTTGAGGGTGTTTCCCCTATATTATCTTTCCTGTGAAACAGAAGTAAACTGCTAACAGAGGAGAAGTTGGGGAGGGTGAAGATTTAATGAGACTGGAGATGTCAAATTACCAAGAATGAAGAACAAGCTTACTGGTGTTGAGGGCCTTGTTGAGGTTGGTGACCATGAATTATACACCCATTTATCCACTGGCATCGAGTCAATTCTGACTCATAACGACCCTATAGGACAGGGCAGAACTACCGCACAGTTTCCAAGGAGCACCTGGTGGATGTGAACTGCCAACCTTTTTGTTAGCAGCCATAGTGCTTACCCACTACGGCACCAGGGTTCCCATTAATTATATAGTGGTTCCAATCTGTGCTATCACATAGTTTTCTGTAGTAGTGCTCAGTACCCAGCTGCGAGCAGAGATAAGGCAGATATGGTTGAACTCATCTAAGTTTCAGATTCAGCCACACAGTTCTAAAATAACAACAGAGGAAATTATTTTAGGATATTGGCAAGAGAATGGCAGAAGTATTAAGATGACAGATCTAAATTAGAGGGAGATAGTCAAGAAAAAAGGTAACTGATAGAACTCCTGATGATAATAAAGACCTTGGTATACTGGATTTGACTCTTCCGAACGCCCCAAGTTGTCTGCATATACTTGTTTTCATTCAACATCTGGGATACAGCCATAAAAAAGAAAGTCTCTACCCTCAAAAAAATTGAGCATTTGGGAAATCAGCATTAAGACCACTAAGAATACTCAGTAGGATAATCAGTACAATTAACAAGATCAAGGTACAAGGTACTCAAGATGTGAGAAAGGGCTCTTCCCAGCACAGGTAAGAGGTGGCTGTCAGGGAAGCCTTCATTTACTGCATTAAACAGATACTGAACAATACAGAAAAACACCCACAAGCAGAGTTGGGATGAAAAGACCATTCCGAGTAGAGCCAGTAACATAGGCAAAGGCAGAAAATGGTGGGAAAACAATGTCAGATAAAGCTGCAGAGGCAATTTAAAGTCAAATTATAGAAGGCCTTAAATGTGCTAAGAAATCCAGACTTCATTCAGTAGGCAGTGGAGAGGAACAGTTAAAAGTATATAAACATGATCAAGGCTGTACTCTAAGAAGACTGGCAATCTAGAATCAAATCCTTATTATTTAAGGCCTAACCCAATGGTTCTCAACTGGGACTGCATAAAAAAATCACCTGTAGTGCTTTGAAAGGTACCGTTATTAGGTCCACCCACCAGAGATTCTGCGTCACCCTGTTCGCGACGAGGCTCAGGAACCATCTCAAACATTTAAAAGTACCCCAGGTGATTCTAATATGCAACCAGGGTTGGAAGTCACTGGCCTAACATACTGTTAGTCTGAACTCCGTAGTTTAGGTTAATTTAACAAGGATCAATTAGACAACAAAAAAGGAAAGGCATATATACATACGACAAATAAAATGCTGAAATCACCTATAACCGAACACTAAGCTGACCCAGTAAAATCCGTATTAAAAGTACACCTGCACCATTTTCATCACAGAAGAAAAACAGATATTGAATATATACAATTTATTTAATAAATTAATGTCATTCAAAATACAGTGCCAGAACATTATGCAGTTGAACATGCTAGTAATGTTTGTCCATGAAGCACCTGTGCTCATGTTAGATTGGCGGCACCCCGCTACTGCTAGTGGTTCCTGGGATTAATGCCAGAGCAGCACTAGTTATCTGCTCTTCTGCACAGCTAGTGCAGAGGATTCCTGAACAGTTCACCTTCCTAATCCTAACCCCCCCAACACACACACAACAGGTTAAAAAAAAAAAAAAAAAAAAACACACCCTGACAACTAACAGGTATCTATACACAATCACTCTACAGTAATGCTTGTTATTAAATTAACAAAGATGTTAACGACCTGGTTAACCCACTCTAAATCTTTAAGATGGAGAAATACATCAGCAGCAGGTAGTTATATGCATGAGCCAACGTTAATGTAATACAGAAAGTGGAGGCATTTACCGATGAAAGCTCCACACAGACCCGCACGATGAGGGGCTGGCAATTCTTTTTGCAAGCCCAGCAACTCAGTCCACACCTGGTAAATGACCAGCTGATTGGAAGACCTGTATTCTAGATAGACAAGTTAGTGAAAAGAGAATACATGCACCTAATAGTATAGTTAGACTGGTCCTGCAGTCATAGCTTTCTCTATGTAATACCATAAAGTGGAAGATCTTCCTCAACTATAGGATAGCATTTAGACGGCATTTCTAAACCAACAAGGACATTAGTGTTAAGTGCAGCTGAACTAATTACACTGAAGAAAACCATATTCCAGAACTTCAGAACAGAAGCACAGGAACAAAATACATATACTGAAATAACCTCAGCATAGTGTCACATACCACACTAGGAACAGGAAATTACCTTTTAAGTGAACTTCTTGAGCTGTACATACACAGGGCCAACGATCTGTCAGATAATCCAGATTCTTAAACTCTCATGGTACACATAAAAATTTCTCAATTATTGGATAATCTATTTCATATTATGGAAGCATCTTTCTGTAAGACTCACTGATATATATTATACTGATGCAAATATTAAGTAGGGCATAAAAATAAAATTTATCAAAGATAGACTTTTATGTACTCCTATTTAGTCCCTTCATAGCCTCTCTTGTTTAGCAAAGAAAATGACAAAGCCCATCAATCAGGCGTGCACTCTCTGAACTCCCGACTATACAGGTGGTGGCAGCGCAACCATTTCTCCATCCAGTTCAAACTCCTCTGTCCCATCCGGTGAAAACAGGTAAGTTGGTGGTTTCCATGGAGATTCTTCAAGGCAGGATGGATAAAGCTTCCCCACAGTGCATCGAAAATCTCTCCCCAGGTCCCACAGTACACGTTCAGATATGTGCTGGCGCAGGGACCACCGGTCGAGTTCCAGGTCATACTGGTAGGTGACATATTTAGCTCTCTCATTTAAGTGGGTTTCTCGCATAAACACACACAGAGAATTTGAGATTACAACAGCTCTTACACAGGGGTCAGAGTACCTCTTAGCAGGGATGTTGGCTGCCATTTTCCACTCATTTTTATTCACATCATAAATTTCCACAGTTACTGAAGACCCATCTACAGTGCCAGAGGGGAGTCTTATGCCAGAATTGGTGGCAATATGCAACCCTCCAATATAGAAAATTTTATCACCAAAAGCTGCTGCCGAAGCAAAGGACCTGCTCGTCTGTCTCATGGCCATTTCTACCCATGAATCAGACCTTGAAAAATAACAGTACATGAGGTTCAGTGTCATCACATAAATGCAGTCATGAACCACAACTGCTGCACTCCACTGCCAAGCACAAGGCAAGGGGCTTACCATCGTCCACTCATCCTTTTCAGTGTCGTATCTTTCTACAGTCCTCCTGTTAAGTTCCCCACCTACACTATCTCCTCCAATTGCATAGATGTAGCCTTCACAGCAAACCAAAGACGGTTTTACGCGGACAAAAAGCATTGGGGTCTTTGGAAACCAGGTATTTTGCTGTGCATCAAACCAATAAAAGCAATTTACAGTTCTGAAGGCAGTCTGAAGTTTGCTTGTTTTACTGTGATTTGTTTTTGTGTTTTTCAGAGGAACCTGACCCCCTGCTATATAGATGTCATTATCAGGAGTTACAACGGTTCCAACCTTATGCAAATCTGCTGGTGGGCTGCACAGCTTGTAAACTTTTTCTGCCTGGGGACTGTAACAGACTGAAGAGTAAAGACTACAAGGATTTTCTGAAGATGCTTCAATGAAAATCATCATCTCCTCTTTAGTCATCCCAAGTCTTGGTTTGAAAAACTTAGGCATAGATTTATATAGACCTTGAACCACCACAGACTTATCATTGGGTGGCAGACCTTGAAACCAAGCTCTCTGTGTTACTTCTGAAAGTGCATCAATTCTGATTTGGCTAAGAACTGAAGACAAGTACTGTGATCTTGATTCCGTGTTGTACTCCAGCCAAAGCATTGCAGCTTCACGAACTGTCTCCTCCTTTTCTACATTTAAATTGTCACTACTGAGAATGTCTATCAGTAGGTCATGTGACAACTGCATGAAAGCTTCCTGGTGATACACAGCCGTGAACTTGTGCTCCACCATTCTTTTAGCACTTTGTTTTAATTCTTCACAACTGAAGAGATCAGCAAAACTCAACAACCGCACACAATTCTCTGCATTTATTTTTTTAATTAAATATTCTCGACAACGTTGTAACACATCTTCTACCTAAAATGAAAGAAGAAAGAAAAGCAGGTAAGGGAAGTATAAATAAAAAGCCAAACCAGCTGCTGTCAAAAGGGTTCTGACTCATTGCGACCCACGTACACAGAGCAAGGCTACTCCACCATTTTCAAGGCTGCATCCTTTCAGAACTTGCCAGGCCCTTCTTCCGAGGTGCCTCTCTGGGTGGGTTCAAACCTCCAACCTTTTGGTTAGTAGTTGAGTACTTAACCATTTCCACCACCCAGGGACTCCTAAGGGGAGGGTAGACACATTTCACTTCTATGTAAGGCACAGATACATTAATCAGATCCACTTACAGTATTTTATTTTCAAATACGTATGTTTGGCCTAAAGGATAACGTCTTCCTGTAATAATAAAATTATAAGACTATGAATAGTTTTGCATTTCTTCTTCCTCCCAGTGGCCTACTTAACTGTCCTATTTAGGAGCCAGTAGTACAGCATCAAGTAGGCACTAGGGGACAAAAAAAACCAAATGGCCTTAATGGAAAGGTAAGAAAATTCATGCATAAGTTATACTTTCCTAGGCTTTTAAAAAATATTATTACAAGACCCAAATGAAAACACTGTGTCAAAGTACAAAAAACGATTATTGTTAAATAGCTAAAATCTGGTTTTCTCAATTTGGACAAGGCAGATATGTAAAACCAGAAAATTGTGCACAATGACTAAAAGCAGTGTTATTATTTGCCTTTCTTAGCTACAGAGATAATACAACCAATCAAAGGAACAATCAGTGTTCACTTTCAGTTATAAATTGCCTGCACTTAAATGACCCATATTAGCCACTCCAAGTTTCCTAGATTTATATTTCCTTTTAAAGTAGATTTCAGTTGGATGAGAAGTACTGCCAACCATGTATTCAACATCACAGTGGTTAACGAGAAGCCGTTCACAGTGAGGAGTCGGATTGCCTGGATTCAAAACCTGGATTGGCCAATCAGTATACCTGCATATTAGGCAACCAGCTTCACCTTCCTAAGCCTCAGTTTTTTCTTGTATGAAATGGGGAAACAGTAGTTGTCTATCTCAAATAATTATTATGAAGATGAGAATCTATAAATAATCAGTACAGTATCTGGCACATAAAAACATTACCAATTCATGTGGTTAATAGTGAAAGTAATGTCGATAGTCAGGTTTGCTAGGGTGACTCAGTCCAAAAGGCAGAGTCCTGTTTTGCATCTGGGCAAGCATATTTGCATGAGTACACACAATTCATTAAAATGGCAGAAAAAATTATAGGGAACAGTATTAATTTTAATCAGTAACAAAAGGTTCTGGAATTTAATTTCTTGACATTTCTTACTAATTCTGAAAAACATCTGCTTTTAATTCATGGCTTTGAACAAAGCAGTGAAAATTTGAAAGCTATAGAAAGACAGTGCTTACAGTAAGTGTTTTTCCTTTGTGAGCTTGGATTTAGGATGTGAGTGCCTTTGATTCTAAAGCACCAGGAAGCTACCATGACCCCAGGACCCCCAGAGTTGAAAATACACTAGAATACTGAACAATTTTAGAAAAGAAAGAAAGGTACATAAGGCATGGGTTGATTTCTGGTTCCCAGTTACATTCAGGTATAGGCATTTGACCAGGGGCATTCATTCATTCATTCATTCAGCACACACTTATCAAGTACCTACTATGCATCATGAACTGTGTACCAAAATTTACCCTTTGGTCTGAAGCTATCCCCTTGGAGAAACTTTGTTTCTGAAATACCAAGTGTTACTTCAAAACAGGGAAAGGAATGAGGAAAATACTTCTATGTTCCTCTTAAAATTTGACAAAAGAATTTGACAGGAAATACAGAGTAAAATAGTTTATCGTAGGCAATTACATAAATCACTTTGTTTTAGCTTAGTTTTAAAACCTTCTCCTCAATAGTTCAATATGATCACACGGCCATGATCAATATTTAAGTTCCATAATTTTCGTAAGAATCTTAAAACTTTCCATGTGAAAAAGAATACCATCAAAATTTGTACACTTAAGCTATTAACACAAAAACCCAAAGCACTGAAATTCAACAAACTCTGTTAAGAATTTTACTTGAAATCTAAATTCTTGGGTAAATTAGACAAAATATGAAAACAGTATGAAAATTTCACCTTTCCTTTTAATAAACTAAGTCCCCAAAACTATTTTTTGGCTGATCAAATGCTATTGTGCTTTTCCCTTACACTTTTTAAAAAGAAACCTTTACCTTATGAAATCTGCAGTAAGACGTCACTGATTCAACATTTCTTAAAAAAATAAAGAAGTCACATATGTAACTTCAGAGAAAAACTATTTACCTGCAAGAAGCAAGCTGTTTCATAAAGCTGTTCAACAGTGCTGTCATTTATTGCCAAGTTACCCGTGTATGCATACGTTATTATTATCTGTAAGGTGGCTGCATCAACGTTCCTCAGGTGCACATGTGTCTGTTTGCTTTCACTTAGTCCACTCATGAACATGGCCCTACAGTAGGATGGAAGAAAACAAACCTTAAAGAGTTTGAGGTAAAACAAATGTGTAGGACTAAAAAGAAAAACTACATGGAACATTTATTTAACATTTGTTGATGGACAACTTACAAGCAAGACTTCTGAGGGAGACAAAAGTATAATCCAATGCCAAGTGTACCAGAACATTCCACTATGCCATTCCCAGTGAAAACATGAAAGTTCACCTATTCCTCATATCCATACAATGGATACAATAAAAAGGAACTAATGATTGATATATACGACAACACAGGTGAACATAAACATTAGGCTCATCTGGATCCTTGGTTTGCAGGTTTAGGGTCATGGTGTTATAGGACATCTCAGATAATTGGACTAGTAACAAGTTTAGTGCTTCCACCTCCTAGTTTGTTGCATAGTGCCTAGGGTCTCAAAAGCTTGAAAGCAGCCATGCAAGGCACAATTGGTCACTTATTCATTTGGAGCAACAGAGGAAGGACTCAGGAAAAGGAGGATGACATAGAATGTGTGACTAACTGCCTCCATGAATTGCCTCCTTTGCCATGAGACCAGAAGAACTGGATGGTGCCTGGCTACCATTACTGAACATTTTCATCAAAGATTCCACAAAAGAATCCTAATCAAAAGGGGGACAAGGCAGGCCAGAATTTCAAATTCTCATGGAATCCAAACATTCTGGAGCCATAGAAGCTGGATGAATCCCTAAAACTATTGCTGTGAGATAATCTTTAAACCTTAAACCAAAAACATCTCTTATTTTTAAAACCATAGTTTAACTCAACTAGTAAAAACTATGTGCATTGTGCTGTTTTAAGAACTACCCATATGGGATCAAACTGACAACAGCAACTTGGAAGATTACACAGGAGACTTACGGGGGCAGTAAGTTTATGTTAATGGAGGAAAAACAACTCAGAAAAGGAGGGCGAGAATGGCTGCTCAATTCAAAGAACATAATCAATGTCACTGAATTGTACATGTAGAAACTACTGAACTGGTGGTGTGTTCTGCTGTATACTGAACAGCAACAAAATGATTTTTTTTTTTTTTTAATTAGGCTCAGTGAAAACAGTCAGAGCCACATACATGACTGCATTTGTATGAAATGTCCAAAAGAGGCAAACATATAGGGCAGAAGGTAGATTAAGGTTACCTGGGCTACAGGTGAGAACAGTGAGTTACTGTGTATGGGAACAAGGTGATGCGAATACTTTAAAAATAGATTATGAAGATGGCTGTACAACTCTGTAAATATACTAAAATTCATTTAACTGTATACTTAAGATGTAAATTTTATGATCTGTACATTGTATCAATAAAGCTGCTAAAAATTCACTTACTCAAATGATTTCCTAAAAATATGCAGGACACTTTCTTAAAAATCTACTATATACAGGAAACTGCTGGAAAGGCAACAGATGTTGTGGAGAATACAAAATAGAATGCCCACATGTGTGTGAGAAATGAAAAAACAATGTAAAGAATATTACTGCATGCATAGGTGAGAAATGCCTCTGCTTGCAGACATTACAAGTGGGTATCACGAAGTGACTAGCCTTGGACCTCAAAGACAAGGAAATGAGGACGTATTCAAGTAGGTAAAACAGTGAGTCAGGGTACTGTCTGTTCAATGGACATGGCTGAACATAGGGTTCATGCAGGATACTGGAAAGTTAGATGGGAAGATGAGTAGCAGTCAGATCACACAGGGCCTTTTAAGATGAGACAAGGGAGTCAGAGCCTTTTGCTGTGGAGGACATTGAATAGTGAAGGGATCTGAGATGCATTTAGCATGACAGAATGTCCTCTAGGATGAATGCTCTATACCCAGAGACCTCAAAAGCCCAAGGCTGAAGACAGGGAAATTGGTTATGAGGCTAATGCAATGAACAAAATGAGAGATAAGATGAATGAGCTAGGGTAGCAGAAGGATTTAAAAAAAGAAATTACAAAGAACCAAAGAGATTCGGTGATTTTCTGCATCTAGGAAATGAGATAGAACAGAAGTAGATAAAGGAAGAGTCAAAACTGTTTAATTTCATGTAAGTGCCTGAAAAAATACTGAGAGAAAAATCCTAAGGTGAAGGAGGAAAATCACTCCTAAGAAAAACATGAGTTAAATTTTGGATACATTTATTTGAGGTAAAGGCAACTGAGTCAAATGGAAATAATCAGGTAAGTGTTTAGAGGTTGAAAAATTAAAAAAGAAAACCTACCCAGAACCCCACTGACCAGCCTGAGGTAGAGTTCAATTAGGATAAGAGAAAACAAATGAACAGGAGGATGAAAAGATTCAAGAAAAATAAGAACAGCCAGACCAGTACAGAAGACCAGAGAAGCTAAAGGTGACAACTAGCAAGTGATGAGGAAATAACGGCAGCCTTAAAACGGCTGTGTTGTCTTTAAGATTGTAGTTATGATGAAAAATTAAGCTTCGTGGACTTCAGGAAAATCAATTTCAACTCAATCTATTAGAGATAAATAATAATCTTATGGCTAGAAAATTAAAATAATGTTTTACTTATATAGTACAAATAAACTTAAAATGAACCAAAAAATAAACCTAAGGAAGGAAAGGAGCTCTGATGGCACAGTGGCTAAAGTGCTCAGCTGCTAACTGCAAGGTCAGCAGTTCAAATCCACCAGCTGCTTCAAGGGAGAAAGATGTGGCAGTCTGCTTCTGTAAAGATTACAGCCTTGGAAACCCTGAGGTGCAGTTCTTCTCTGTCCTACAGGGTTGCTATGAAATCAGAATTGACTTGATGGCAATGGGTTAATGAGGAAGGGGAAAAAAAAGAAGACACCTAAATAAACCCACATGTTACTTTCTGTCATGGATTGAATTGTGTCCCCTAAAAACATGTGTATCAATTTGGCTACACCATGATTCCCAGTATTGTGTGATGGTCCACCATTTTGTCATCTGATGTGATTTTCCAATGTGCTGTAAATCCTATCACTATGATCTTTATTAGATGGATGAGCGGCAGTTATGTTGACGAAATCTACTAAATTGTGTCTTAAACCAATCTCTTTCAATATAAAAGAGAGAAGCGGGCAGAGAAACACAGGAACCAAGAAACCAGCACCAGGAGCAGAGTGCATCCTTTGGACCTGGGGTCCCTATGCTGGAAATGCTCCTAGACCAAGGGAAGACTTATGGCAAGGACCTTCCCCTAGAGCCAACAGAGAGAGAAAGCCTTCTTCTGGAGCTGATGCCCTGAATTTGGACTTCTGGCCTACTCGCCTGTGAGAGAATAAACTTCTGTTTGTTGAAGCCATCCACTTTTGATATTTCTTTTATAGCAGCACTAGATGACTGAGACATTTTCTGACAATGGGGTGGTTTTTCTCTTATGTCTTTAAGTGTACAAAGACGGAGGACAATACAGAATATTATTATAGACAGAATTGCTGCATAGGTTTAAAAGTTAGACCTGAGGACTGCTAAGGTATTCTACTCTATGCTTACAAATGTCAATCTGAAAATCCTTAACTACAACATAAAGCTCTTTCCAATGATGAGTGAGCGATTTAAAATTAATGACCATTGAAAAGGGAGAAGCCAATTTAGGTACTGACTAAATCTGTAACCTTGAATTTCTAATACCATCTAAGTCAATGGATCTCAAAAAAATTCATCAATCATTTGGGAAGCTTTTTTCTTTCTTTTTTTAAATTTTATAGCGATAAAATATATAACAACATATGTAACTTACTATTTTAACTATTTTTAAGTGTACGATTCAGTGACATTAATTACATTCCCCATGTTGTACGACCAGCACCACTACCCATTTTCAAATCTTTTTCATCATCTTAAACAGAAACCTAGTATCCGTTAAACGGTAACTCTCCATTTCCCTCGCATCTGGGAAGCTTTCAAATATACAGGTTCTGATTCCCTAACCCAAATCTGTTGAATCGAATTTCTGGGTTTCAATTCCAAGAATCTCTAATTTGTAAATGCATCCAAAAGGATTCTGATGACCAACCAGAATTCTGAAACCACTGTTTGCAAACAGGCTCTCTGATTCAGGCAAGAAAACCAGTGTCTAAAATTGCATGAAAAATCCACAGCTTAACCTGAAACAAGAACTGTGGCACAACAAAGGCAACTGGGATTTGAGGCCTTAGTTTCTGTAATCATGAGCTGGGTATGGTGAGGAATGTGAACTGTCTGTAACTGCACGTAAATCAGCCCTGAAAGGTCAGATTTAACCTTCCCTGTCTACAGCGGCCACTAACGAGCAGCAGAAACTAACTTTCATTGCTGGTCTCCATTTATGGCCGCTAATATTTGTAGTAGGAATATACCAGTCCACATCTAATTCATCCTTATGCATCCTTTCAATTATTAAGTAAAAATTCAATCTAAGGGCAGAGAACAAATAAAGGAATTTCTAAGCCTTAATTTTCTATTCACCTCACAAAACTTTAATAATAGAGACCTACTTTAAAAAGACAAAAACAAGTTACAAAAAAATCAAAAGAAACAAAAGGTTAAGCTTCGTTGATTTGTAATTATCAAAAAATAACTAAATCAGCTTCAAAGTTCTGAGGCATAAAGAACACCAACCATGTTATTAATTACTGAAAATTTCTATCTGGCAAGGAGTCTGGTAAGGCTAAAAAGATTATCACAAATGATAGTAGTAATAGTATCAACCAAGAGAAAAATACATTTTTGCAAAGCAAATAAAAATCCTTAACATGTCTTAACAGCACCAACTCAGCCTCTTAAAATTATTATCAGACCTATTTTTACCCTTAAGCTTATAAACAAGGACCACCGTCTTCTAAAGGTAGTATTTTAAAATTTTAAAAGAATTGTTCCATTTTTCATCTTCTTTCAATGGGAAAATAGTATCTTCAATCTTTCTGCCTCCCCAACATTGAAATTTTACTTTAATTTCAACAAATTTCTCATATTTAAACTTTTCTAACAACTTTCACCCATTCCATACTTATATATGCAAGGACAGGATTTGGCAAGCACTACATCATCTGAATATAAAACCTAAAGAAAACATTAAGATCTTTTTTAATTTAAATATTCTGAAAAATTCCTTTTAAAACATTGAAATAAGCGAATTTTCTGCATTTACAAACTAACCAAGATTAAAGCACTTACCTGAAATAAGAGCTACATGTTGCAAGAACCATCTTATGACAAGGGAATTCGGTGCCCTCAACAATTAACACTATGTCAGTAAACAGCTGCTGTTCATAAAATAGTTTTAACTGTTCCAACAAGGACACAGCATATTCAGTATTGATCTGCCTCTCCTCTTGAGTGGACATGACTGTATTCCATTAATATTTCCCGGACCAGATTAGAAAAGTCAATCTTACTGGTGGAAGGTCAAGTGAATGCTTTAGAAATAAAGAAAGGAGAAACTGTATGTGCTGCTATCTGCAGCATGCAGAACCAAGACTGACACAGTCACTAATAAATCAGTATCTTATTACAGGCTTAGAATCACTCCTAGGTCATCCCGTGTTAATTAGGTTCTTCAAAGTTCTTCAGCACATTCTGCAGACATACTGTTCAAATTTGCAACTGTGCAGCTCATGAGTGAAACAGAATAACATACGAGGTAGATCCGTGGCAACATCCTATGTTCGGTGGATCCTCTGGAGTAACTAAAAAGAAAAAAAGCGTTCGGTTAGAGTATCTAGGCCAGTACATTTTTAGAAAACTGTTTAAAATAGCAGTCTTAAATAAAAATTATATTGATTTGAAGTTCAACTTTAGACATTATCATACAAATGAAACAAAAAAATGAGCATTAATTATTAAAGTCTTCTACATTTAAAATACAGACTGCAGAAAGTTAACATTTGTAGATTTAAGGAAACTTTCTGCCTTCTACACAAAGTATAAACATCCCAGAAAATAAGGCACACATAAACAAGCATAATTTTAAAGCCTTTAAAAACAGAGTAAGTTACCAGCAAAGCCATCAATTTAAATTACTTAAACTATACGGTAAATAGATTCAAATCACTTATTTCCAAAGTATAAACTATATTTTTGTTTAATTTGATGTTCAATTCTCTTAAGGGATGTATGTGTAATACCTCTCTTGGTACAAAGGTTTATTCCTAGGATTTTAATGAATAAACGCATACAATTTTACTGAAAAACATAAAACATAATTAAGTGGTGAAACTCCATACTATATGAATTATGAATATTCTCCAAATTTATGTATAAATTTAATGGAAATTCAATCTAAATTCCACTAGCAGGGGGATTCATCAGGAAGAACAGCACAAAAATTGTCAGCATTTTTTGGGAGAAATAGGCAAGTTCTTCCTCATGACCCTACCGAATACTAAAATGTATTACAAATCTGCAATAAATCCAAGTATACATAAGAAATTAGACAAGATAAAGAAAAACATGGCATTTCATATTGGGAAGAATGACCTACTTCAACAAATAATGCTGAACAACTGGCTAACAACTCAGAAGAAAAACCTAGGTTTCAGTTTAGTCATACTGCATACTATTCAACAAAAGACATTCCAAACAACCTAAATGTCCATCAACAGATGAATGGATAAACAAAATGGAATACTACTCAGCCAATAGGAGAATTGAATCCTTGATATGTGCTACAGTATGGATGCAGCTTGAAGGCATTATGCTGCGCAAAATAAGCCAACCACAAAAGGGCAAATACTGTATGAACTCACTTATATAAAAAGACAAGGAAAGGCAAACGTACAGAGATAAAAGTTTATTAGTGGTTACCAGGGGTGGTAGGGAGGGGAAAAAGGGGAGTTAATGGTGACAGAAAAATCACATTAAGGGTAGGGTTGCACAGTTGATTACTGTAATTGCGATCTGTAAGTCGTAAACTTGTAAAAAGTTTAATTGGCAAAAGTGGTGTGACAAATACATTTACAACAAAAATAGAAAAAAGGAAAAGAGTGGCTACTGAGGCTGCTTATGTACAAATGCCTCGTGGGATTTGGTTCCTTGGCTTAGAGGTTTAGGGTCATGGTTTCACGGGACATCTCAGTTAACTGGCCTAATAATGTGTTTAGTGCTTCTGTTTTACCTCTTAGTTTGTTACATAGTACCTGGAATTTTAAAAGCTTGCAAGGAGCCATCCAACGCACAACAATTGGTCTCTATTCACCTGAGACCAGAAGAACTGGATGGTGCCTGGCTATCATTACTGAACATTCTGATCAAAGATTCTACAGAAAAATCCTGGTTAAAAGGGGAAAAATGCAGACCAGAATTGAAAATTCTCACGGACTCCAGACTTTCTATAGCCGTGGAGGCTGGACAAACCCCTGAAACTATTGCCCTAAGATAATCTTTAAACCTTAAACCAAGATAACTTCCCCTGAAACGATCTTAAAACTGAACAATGGTTTAGCTGAACTAGTAAAAAAAAAAGGTCTGCCTTGAGCATTATGCTTTATGGGATCAAACTGACAACAGCAATGCAAAAGATTAGGTAAGAACCTTAGGAGGCAGTGAGTTTATATTAACGAGGGACAAACAACTCAGAAAAGGAGGTAAGAATGTCACTAAATTGTACACGTACAAACTGTTAACTGGTGTATCTTTTGCTGTATATATTCTCAACAACAAAATATGTAAAATTTACGAGAGAAAAAAAGAGACATTCCAGCCGAATTAAAGTTTAACTTTAAAATGTTACTTGGAAGTCAGTATTTACAACACACAGCAAAGGAATTACAAATCGTGAAAAGAAAGGGGAAAACCCAAATAGAACGCTTCTAAATATGTTAGCTATGCAAACCATCATCTCTTTTCTAATTAGATGATTCTTAATTGCCATAATCAAAAAGCCCAGTGCTTTTGACATGGAATTCATAAATCATTAAAACCAGTAATATTTTTCCTCACAAAATACCTTTCATTATATCAAGAAAATCACACCGTACTTCCTGCCAAACTATACTATTACATGAACTGCTAACTTGATATAGGCTGTCAAGTTTCCAGCCAAGTTAACTATGTAACTAAAACAGGTGCAAATGCAGAGTGAGACCTTAGGTCATTTAAGGTAAAGGCTTTGCTGTTCCAGATCTAAAAGTTATACTATAAATGTAGGTTCTACCACTAAAATCTCTAAGGCTAATAATACCAAAAAAAAAAAAAAAAAAAACCAGTTGCCGTCAAGTTGATTCCAACTCATAGTGACCCTACAAAAAAAAAAATTAGAACTGCCTCACAGGGCTTCCAAGGAAGGGCTGGTTAACTCCAACTGCGGACCTTTTGGTTAACTGTTGCTCTCTTAACCACTGTGCCACCAGGGCTCCAACACCTAAGGATACTAAATTCACTGGCTATTTTCACACATTAATAATGCAGCAAGGCACACTGTTAGTGAGGGTGTGGGAACATGCATTCTTACACATTATTAATAGGCGTGTAAGTTGATACATCCCCACATGCCCTTATTCAAAACTATTGGAACAAGATATGTCCTGGAATTTAGAGTTTTCAGATTTTATAGAGGTAATGTGATGCACATATATTACAAAACATTCTCAAGGAATCTGGGGCAGCAATCCATAATCGAACTCATTAACGTCTTTGATGCAGGAATTATGAATAGTGTGGAAAAGTAGACTATATATAGTCTCATGTCACTTCAGGTGAGGTTTTGGTGGCAAATGACTTTTTTTAAAATAAAACCTGATTTTTGGAGCTTTTGGATTTCAGAATTACAAGTGGTATCTTACAAAACATGTATTTCCATAGTATGTATTTCATACCTTTTAACCAATCCATCGATTCTACTTGTAGACCACCAATTCTACTCGTAGAAATTTATCTTACAGAAATGCATGCATGCATTAATAAACCAAAGTACCAACTTCAGCTGCAGGACCCAAAACTGTTCCCATTCATACTTAAACCAGGTGACAACAGCTGGCAGCCAGGATGGATCTGGTTCATCCTGCTGGTCCCCAGAATTCCTTGCATACTAGCTGTACAGGCTCACTCTGATCATTTCGTTAACCTTATAATAATATGACTCAATTCCTTTTCAGTGAATTTTTTTGGGCCCCATTTAATTTATGTCTGGGTTTTACTAGATTTTTAAAAAAAATTATATGTAAGTTAACTATATTAAAACTATTGAAGTATGCTTTCAGAAAATTACACTGTGGGCCAACTTTATGTAATCCCCATAGTCACTGCTTTTACGACAGCCTTATTTCTCACCCCTTCCTTACAATCGTGGGTATATTTTCTTCATGGTGAAATATTCTAAATGCAAATTCCCATAACATTAAAATAGGCAAAAAAAAGTCAGTGTCGTACTAAACAAATTAAAAAATTTAAACAGATCTTTCTTTAGTACAATTAAAAATAAAGTATCCCACTTCTCTGGGAACACAGACTTTAAAATGTATTAACTAAAAATGTGAAAAGTTGTAAAGTTCTTTAAGATGATTAACAGCAACCTTCAAATGGCCATAACATGAACATTTTCTGTAACAAGATTCCTTCTCTCCTAAAAACAAAACTTCAATAAATTTATACCGTCCTTGGGTACACTGAAGTTTCATGAAAGTGTAGTGTTACTTAATTACCAAGGAATTTGTCATACTTTGTAAATATCCCCTTTCCAATAATTACAATTTTACTTGTCATTCTATATCATATGTAACATGAAGTTTCATGAAAGTGTAGTGTTACTTAATTACCAAGGAATTTGTCATACTTTGTAAATATCCCCTTTCCAATAATTACAATTTTACTTGTCATTCTATATCATATGTAACATTAGCTTCAAAATTAGTTATACATCCTGGTAGCTATAGAATCTAGCATCCTCAGACTGAGCAATTCTCAAACAAGGAAACTGTTCACTTAATTTTCTATTATAAATTAATGGCTACTTATATTTAACAGATTTCTACTGAGTATTTACTAAGTGCCAGTTGCTGTACTTTAAATATTCAGATTGAGGGTTGTCAATCACTAGACTAGAGTTCCAAAATACACACTGCATTTACTCTTACTAAAGACTGGGACCAAAACCATGACTATCATTTAAAAACATCCACTGTTGTTTTTAAAACCAGTTTTTTTTTTTTTGTACTTTAGATGAAGGTTTACAGAACAAACCAGTTTCTCATCAAACAGTTAGTACACACATTGTTCTATGACACCGGTTAACAAACCCACGACACGTCACCACTCTCCCTTCTCAACCGTGGGTTCCCTATTATCAGCTTTCCTATTCCCTTCTGCCTTCCAGTCCCTGCCCCAGGACTGGTACACCCCTTTAGTCTTGTTTTGTTCCATGGGCCTGTTCAATCTTTGGCTGAAGGGTGAACCTCAGGAATGACCTCATTACTGAGCTGAGAGGGTGTCCGGGAGCCGAACTCTCAGGGTTTCTCCAGTCTCTGACAGGCCAGCAAGTCTGGCCTTTCTTTTTGAGTTAGGATTTTTTTTCTCCATTTTTCTCCAGCTCTGTCTGGGACCCTCTACTGTGATCTCTGTCAGAGCAGTCCGTGGTGGTAGCCAGGCACCATCTCATTGTTCTGAACTCAGTCTGGTGGAGGTTGTGGTAGATGTGGTCCATTAGTCCTTTGGTCTTAAAAATCAATTATTTTAGACAATCTCAAAAGGCAAAAGAGGCCAAGCAAATGAGTGAAACAAGCATGAATGAAGACAAATTTTCTTGAAATCTAACCATCTTGATCTTCCAGTCCCAATTTTTTGATACAGACACGAGTGCAAGAAATTTTACTCCTTACCATAAGAAATACTGTAGTACAAGCAAAATTATGAAAGACAACTGGCGCTTGGCCTCACTGCTAACAGTGGTTCACACTGAAGAGAAAGGAAAGACTTTTCAAACCTTTTTAGTTTTACTAACATATGAAAAGATTACCTATTTTTTAAAAAAGTAAATTTTTAACAAGTAAACTACTTTCCCTTCTCAACACAAAGACAACTTTTCACATTCCCCCATGGTCCTTCTAGATCAGACGTCAACAAACTTTTTCTGTAGCCAGACGGTAAATTTTAGGCTTTGTGGGCCACTAGGTCTCTGTCTCAAGTACTCAACTCTGTTGTTGTACCCTAAAAGCAACCTCTGACAGTATGTAAATAAATGGATATGTCTATGTTCTAATAAAACTTTATTTACAAAACCAGGCCAAAGGCTACGTGTACCTAACCCTGTATTAGACTGCTTCTTGATCAAATATTAAGAGTCAGTGACTAAATTACCTACCTCATTTATTTTGCTAGAAGAATGTTTCCCCTTCAGATCACAACAGTGATGAAAAGGTACTAATCTTAGATTCCTGAGACTTGGATTAAATACAATTCTTAGTTAATATAACCTCTGTGTGTGTGTGTATCCCACTTTACTTCTCACCTGAAATATTTTAACATCTTTTCCCCTAATACAACTCCTTTCCCCAGCTCCTCCTAGTTCAGTGGACTTCTGAAACACTTTTTATCTAAAGCCTTAATAGCACAGAGCTTAGAAACATATGTGTGAGTACCCTTTATTAAGGTTAAAAAAAAACAAAGCTCTCCCTAAGATAATCTGTTGAAAAAAACTCACAATAAAAAAAAAGCCATAATAGATTTAAAATCACTAAAATTACTTTCTATTCGATCAACTACAACAATAGCTACAAACATTCAAAAAACAGAAGATGTGTATAAGACAATGCCTGTGTAGACATTTAGTGGACATATGGATTCACTAGATGGATCAAGGGCCACAGACTGGGAAATCACTGTTATATGCCACGATTCCTGGTACCAGGGTTAACAGTAAAGTGCTATATAGAACATATTCCACAGTAAAAAATGCCTGCTAGTTTAGATTAAGGAGTTCTTGGTTGGTGCAAATAGTTCAGTGTTCATCACTTGCCAAAAGGTTGGTGGTTTGAATCAACCGAGAGGTGCCTAGGAAGACGGGCCTGGCGATCTGCTTCTGAAAGGTCATAGCCTGGAAAACACTATGGAGCACAGTTCTACTCTGATGCACACGGGGTGACCCTGAGTCCGAAACAACTCAACTGCAACTAACAACAGTTCAGATTAATAGGAAAGTCCTATATGCTAAAGCAGTCATTAGAACATATTCCACGGTAAAAACAAAAAGCCAACGAGTGTAAGAATTAAATGGGGGTAACGAAGACACATATAATGAAATTCAGAATCCAGTAAAATTTCAATGTACTTTGACATAATAACTATGGATATTCTTACTCTTAGGCCTTTTTTTCTAAGCTCAACTAAACATTCTTTTTTTTTTTTTATTAACTTTTATTGAGCTTCAAGTGAACGTTTACAAATCAAATCAGACTGTCACATATAAGTTTATATACACCTTACTCCGTACTCCCACTTGCTCTCCCCCTAATGAGTCAGCCCTTCCAGTCTCTCCTTTCGTGACAATTTTGCCAGCTTCCAACTCTCTCTATCCTCCCATCCCCCCTCCAGACAGGATCAACTGAACATTCTTGATTGGTCTGTTTGATGGCATAGTAAAAAAGGGTAACAGTAAATCAAGAGTACCAGCAAAGATTAAAACGCTATACAGTGAGATTCTTCATTCTCAACCCACTGACTTTCTGCAAATAATTAGTGGACAAAGTCAATATTACTTTAACTCCAGTGTTAAAAGTATGGAATGTATAAACCAATTGAGGTGATTAAGATAAAGAAGTAAATATAGAAATTCTGCTTTTAATCCATTTTCTCTAGGATAACCAAGTCTTCAAGGTTCTATTGAGCGTGTTTCACCACCCAAAACAGTTTCAAAACAGATATTCTGTTATTAAATGTTTATTAAAATAGGATTAAATAATTCATAGACATACAACTCTACTTAAAAATCTCAAACATCTTTCACCGAAAATACAAAAAAAATTTAATCTGAAAACACCTCTCAAAGAAAATTATTTTCCTCCCTTAAGTAATCTTTTTAAGTAATCAATGTGACTATATAAAGTAAATCTTTGTACAGGTAACATTATTTTTCGATTTCACCACAAGGTAAGAAATGCATAAAGTCCAACTTTTGAGCTATTCGTATTCCAGAAATTTAAGTTGGCTGCTTTATTTTCGTACAAAATAACAGTATAAAAAGGTGTTTAAGTCTTTAGGCTGCAAAAGCCAAAACACACCTGAAAATAAATCTGCAAAGAAAATTTACACAAAGTAAATATTACTGTAATAAAAGTAAAAAAAGAGTAACAATAATTTTGTTTTATGGATTCTGAATATTGGTAATAACTTAAAAAACAAAACAAAACAAAACCAAGACTGACTAGATGATTAGATAGAGGTATAAAACAGGTTGAAACTCTTTTTGAAATTAAAATAATAATAATAATAGTTCCAAATAACTTTTAAAGATTCCAGGAGGTGATGATGGAAGTGTTGTTTTGTTCGTTTGTTTGTTTTTTTTTGGGGGGGGGGTGGGGTCTGGTTTTCCTTTGAAACTCAGTATTCATCCCCCCAGGTATGTCATCCGCAGTACTCTTCCACTGAGTAGCTATAGAAACACAAACAGAAGCCTGAGCAAACTTTTCAAATGTTAACCAGGCAAGATTTGGAGAATCAAGGAAAGAACAAATTAAGTAACTTCTGAATGTGAAAATCAGACTCACCAGCAATTAACTGAGGTGGAGGTGTGTACAGAAAAGAAAGGCATGAAAAGGGGGGGAAGGGGGAGGATGGTGAGGAGGTTGTGAACAAGGCCTACTGACTAAAATTTATTAGTAACCCCAAAATCAATATTCTCAGTGCTTTCGTGGTCATTTGCAGACACGCCCAAAGGAGTGAAAAATTTGGGTCACCTGAGAAGCATGGTCCTGGCTGGGGCTGAACAAGGCCGCTTGTTTCAGCTCTCATACTGTAAACAAGTATCTTTTTCGCAGTCCATTTAGTGCCACATTTTTTTTTACATTTTTTGTTTTTTGTTTATTTTGCTATTTACAATGGCCACCAAGGTAGTGCTCAAGTGCTATCTAGTTTCCTGAGCACAAGAAGGCTGTGATGGGTTTTACAGAGAAAATACACGTGTTAGATAGCTTTATTTAGGCATGAGTTATAGTGCTGTTGGCCATGAGTTCAATGTTAATAAATCAACAAAACCCAAAGACCTGTGGCTGCTGAGTCGATTCCAACTCACAGTGACCCTACAAAGCAAAAACCAAACCCACTGCCATCGAGTCGATTCTGACTCATAGCAACCCTATAGGACAAAGTAAAATTGCCCCATGAGGTTTCCAAGGTTGTAATCTTTACGGAAGCAGGCTGCCACATCTTTCTCCCACGAGCTGCTGGTGGGTTTGAACTGCTGACCTTTTGTGCTACTCAGCCACCAGGGCTCCTTAATAAATCAAAAATATATGTCAAATAGTATCTTTAAATATAAATTCATAAAAAAATTATGTACTGATTAGCTGTGGAAAATATTGTGACCAGAGGCTTGCAGGAACCTAACCCTGGATTTCCCCTAGGATCAGTGATTCAGTGTTCATGGTGACTCTACAGAACGTAACAACTGTATATAACAAGAACTGACTGTGTACGGTAGGGATGAAACCATGACAGAGAGGTCTCCCTCCAGGAAGGGGAGTGGGTTACAGGTCATTCATCTGTATGAAGTGCTTTCAAATGACGTATTACTAACTAGGGAGTGCTACATCCTCCAATGCTAAAAAAGTCAATATGGAAGACTGAACCTTATTGTTGGAAAGAATCCAAAACATACTGGATGTTGTGTTGCTAAAAAATTAAGACCATGGACTGGCTGTGCAGCAACTGTTGGACTGAAAGCTCAGTTCTACAACTCACTAGGTGTCTAACCTTTTGTAAGCTGGAAACCCTGGTGGCATAGCAGTTAAGTGCTACGGCTGCTAACCAAAAGGTCAGCAGTTCTAATCCAACAGGCGCTCCCTGGAAACTCTATGGGGCAGTTCTATTCTGTCCTATAGGGTCGCTATGAGTCAAAATCGACTGGACAGCTACAGGTTTTTTTTTGGAAGTTACTCTCCATGCCTCAGTTTCATCTGTAAAATGGAGAAATAAAAGACAGAACTCTTCTCAATGGATTGTTTAAGGACTAAATGAGTTTCAAAAAGAGCTTAGAACAGAGACTTACATAAATACTTGTGATTACTTTTATTAATGCACTCACTGGTCAAGCTTTTGTAGTACTTCACCAACTCCTAAATGGCCACACCTACACCAGAAAAAAAAAAAAAAAACAAACAAAACCAAACCCACCGCCATCGAGTCAATTCCAACTCATAGCGACCCTACAGGGCAGAGTAGAGCTGCCCCATAGAGTTTCCAAGGAGCGCGTGGCAGATTCGAACTGCTGACCTTTTGGGTAGCAGCCACAGCACTTAACCACCACGCCACCAGGGTTTCCAAAGAAGACATTCCGTCGGAGGAAATGCTCACAATCATTAGCCATTAGCCATTGCTTTCAAGTCATAGGAACCGTACAGGACAGAGTAGAACCGCCCCGTAGGGTTTCCATGGAGCGGCTAGTGGATTAGAACTGCTGACCTATTGGTTAGCAGCCATAGCACTTAACCACTGTGCCGCCAAGGCCCCATAGGGATCCCAATTATACAGTCTCAACACACAGAGTTCTCTTTCACACTGGATGAATTTTACTTCAGATAGAGAAATTTAAAGCTTTTAGGGACTAGTTTGGTGGTACAAATCATGCAACAAACTAGCTCAAAGGAGACTACTCTTGAGAAGGCTGATGTCAATGCAGAGAAACTAAATGAGAGCCAGGAAAGAAAATCCTAGTCATAAAACATGCCTTTCCTCATTGCAAAGAGGAGATAGGTCTCTCCTTATGGAGAACAAAATATTGGTGTCAGAAAGAGTATGCTTTCAAGTTACTGAAATAATCCTGACAATTCACAATGTTTGGAAAAGACCATTTGGTACTTAGATTGTTAACCACTACACAGACAGAATTTTCTAGAGTTATGACGAATATCAATTAAAAAACACACACACACAGCTTGCCTTTTGAAGATATCAAGTTTGGCAAATTTCATTACAGGTTCCTCTAAAAACAGGTTCCTCTACTTTAGTCAAATTCAGAGCTTAGGTCTGAATTTGTGTGTTCCCCATTTCCAATCATATCTAAAACTACATAGCTCCATCAAAGTAATTACTCTCAGTACCCTAACTAAATCCAGGTCACAAGTATAAGCTTCTGTACCACATTTTGATTAATAAGTTACCACACTTTTAAAAAATTAAAGAAGTACATAAAAGACATGTCATCTGTGACAAAATTATATCAGTGTAGTATGTCCTTTTATTTTGGGTATCGCTTTTCTTTTTTTCTCTCAGCTCCGCACAGCGACTTATTAAGAAAGCTGGGGAAAGGTGGGGTAATGCAAAACTGACCTAACTTTATTTCACCAGGACTTCATTTTCCACCAAGTGAATAATTTCTTTAAGCACAACAGTAAGAAAGTATTTCCCAGATACCCAAATACATTCATGAGGTTACTAAAGAAATACACCCTCAGCAATAATCGTGACTACTAAAGTTTCTCAGTTTCTTTAAAAAAAAAAAAAAGGTAAACTAAGGAATACTTATCTGATTCCCAATGCCTACCCATGGAAGCTACTACATGTCGCCACTTGTCAGAGGTATTAGAGTGTAGTAGAGAAAGAGAAGCTAAGATTTAAAAAACTCTCTCTTACAAAATGATTATCATTTCCACTAAATATCCTATAAAAATACCTTCTTCACGTACACAAGAATTTCCACATGACAAATTCCTGGCAAGAGAATCCAAAGTAATTTTTATATACCTAAAAAGCTACTTGAAACCAACCTGACAGTTCTAATAGTTTGAGTTATCCAAACTCCACAAAACTAAAAAAGATAATGAAGGCCTTTGAAATTTTCATTCATATATTTCATGGTGGCAGGATCAACCCTTTTTCCTGGCCCCACTTGTCTTAGGAATGCCAGCAAGGAAACAAACCCCTCCTCCCCCACAGAAAAATTTACCTGAATAAATTTGTAAAATCTTTTGAAAAACTAAGAAGGTATCTTTTGGCTTTTAAGGCTGCATTTAAGTTTCCAGGAATTTACTCCACCTTAACATATTCAATGTTTGGATCTTATACAACAGCTCAATACATTTACTCACCACGAGAAAGAAAAAAATACGTAAGGTTTGAGTTTAAGCAGTACTACGATACCTCCATTCCCCTCCCAGCTCCTTAGAGGCCCTGTGAAGTTAACATATTTTATGGTAATACTTCCTATGGGAGCAAAAAAGAGAAGAGTTATAGTACTCCAACTCCTACAAAACTGTGTGTAGCGAAACTACCACTGCATGAAACACGTGGACTATAGAGCACGCTCAATAGAAATATCATAGCCCTCCAGAATTACTGACAGACAACAGCCCTTGAGGATTTCAGGGCTCAATCTCAAAAGGCTTAAACAAACACTCGACCAACAAAAGATCAAAGTGAAGAAATAAACATAGCAATAGTTAGCAACGAGACAGAAAGGATAGCAAAATTCCACATCATCGTGATTGGAAAACTGACTAGTATGACTTTTCAATTTACTTTAGGTCAGAAAAAAGTCCTTTCCAAAGGGTAACTAAAATACACCGTTCGCAACTGCAAGACATTTTAAGTCCATACCACTGCACTCAAAATCGGACAAAATACAGAAGCAGAGATGCGGGTGGGGGGAGGACCTATCCCGTTAATTAGTTCTCTCAGTGAAAGAATATATCATTTTGGTCAGACCACACTGCTGATAGGGTTTTGTTTTCGAATGCCTGAATGCTCAGTGAGCCAGACGTACAGATCCATGTATAAACAACACGTGACCAATCCTGTCCCCCACGGTTTCATAAGACTAATTGATAAAGAAAACAGGTATTTCACACAAACATTCCCCTTTAAGGTTAATTTTACACCCAGGATTGTTTTTCTGTTTTCACTTGAAGGAGTCATCGTGGAAGCACCCTTCATACAAACCTCTACAGTATGTGGCCTGTTCAGTGGATATTCCTCTCCCTTTGGCTGAGGTAGCTAAAAAAGAGATCTTAGTTTGCTAAACCAGAAAAAGAGACAGTAATTCAAAATAACTGTCCCACATCAAACCAAAGGATGTTTTTCTACTCCACGGCTTCTCAACTCATAGGGAGAGCGAGGTGGTCGAGTTAAAATAAGTTAACGATTTCAGACTAAAGTAAATTTCAGTCTAAAGTAAACACGTACACAAATTTCCGTTTCAAAGGGCAGCTCCTGTTGTCCTCTCAAACTGTTAGTGGACCATACTGGAGCCTCTGTTAATCTAGTCATCTCTTGATAATTCCAGATGTATCAAGAGGAAAAAAATAGAAGGGCTTGCCCTTCTCCGACCCACCACCTCGCGAAAACGCAGCGAGTCTTTTCAAAGCAGCAAGTACATTCAGGAAGGAGCGGGCGCCAGCCGGGGCCAGGGCTCCGATTCCTGAGCCCGCCGCCGCGGAGGCGCCCTAGGGCAGGGGCCGGAAACGCCCCCGCGAGCGGCGCCCCGGGCAGCCCCTGCCCCGCGAACCGGCCAGGAGTCCGGCCGCAGAGGGCGGTGCCGACCGCCAGCGCCCCTCCCCCGCCCGCAGCGGAAGCGTCTCAGATTTGAAAGATGCCGCCGCCGCCGCCCCCAACCCCGCGCCCAGCGGGCCACAAAGGGCCGAGCCCCTTACTCCACAAACCTCCTGCCCAGTTCCTCCACAGGTCGCTGCGGGCCCCCCAGCCCGCACCTTCCCTCTCGCCCGACGCTGGCGACGCCTGCTCACCCGTGTCCTTCGGTTCCGCGGGGTGGGATCCGGTCCGACCGGCGTCTGGAAGACTCTGGGCCCCTCGGGCTTGGGGGCGGGGGCGTGGCCCTCCCGCCTCGGCCAGCCGGGGTCTCGCCTCCGCCTCCCGCCCAGGAAGGCTGGCGCCGCTGTCTCCTCTTCCTTCCGGTTTTCCCCCGAGCCCTCTCTTGGTCGGTCCGTCCGGTGCGGAAAGCAGCGTCCTCTGCGGGCGCCGCGGCACTCTCCTCAGGGCCCGGCCACTGCTAGACTCCTCCCCCCGGAGCCGCGCCGCCTCGTCAGCCTCCGAGCCGCGAGACGCCCGGCTCGCCGCTCCCGCCCCGCCCCGCCGCGCGCGCTCGTCCCTTTCGCGGCCCCCGTCTGCCGGGCCCGGAAGGCGCGGGCGCGGACCGTTGCCTAGCACGGGGAGCGCCCGCCTCTTGCCAGGCTTCCCTTCCCGCTGCTTGAGCGCGCCAGTCAGCAAAACGACAGTTTTGCACTTTCCCGGGTTCTCGAGATCCACCTCCCCCGCCCTTACTCCAGCTTCCCCCGCCCTTTTCCTTTGCAGAATCCCACCGGAAAGTCAAAACAATTGGGTCCGCGCAGGCGCGAAAAAGGAAGCGGCTAGAGCAGGAAGCGCGGGGGCGGCGGGGTGGCGGGGAAGCGTTAATGAAGGAGGTTCCCGGGAAAGGTCACCGGAGAGCCCGCGGAGGGCGCGTGCGCGGTGGCAAGCGGGCGGAGGCGGCGCCCCAGAAGGTGCGCGGGCCTGTGGAGCGAGCGGGTTCGCACAGCCTGAGCTTCAAGGCTGAGGCTGGCGGAAAGGAAGGGCCTAAGTCCATTGCTGAGAAATCCAGAGAGCGAAGCACCAAATTTTTTGCCGTAGGCCGGTTTTCCTCTCGAAATACCTACACTGTCTTCAGAGCAGATATCTGCAGACTGGGTTGGGGAGTGAGAATGAGTAGACTACCAGTTTCGGGGAAGAAGGTTGAGACGTCGAGCATATCGCTGAACGGGCTTTGTTTCCTCAGCCCCATCTCTCCAAAAACAGGCCTTCCACTTTGCGGAGCATGTTCGGTTTTCCCGAACTTATCAAGAAAGGCTTCCTAACCTGGTCTCAAGGCCAAGGAAAAAACTCAAAAACAGCACCCGAAAGGGCCCGTCGTTCTCGGGAGGGACCCGTTGGGGTGCGAGGGGGACCCTCTGCAAGTGAAACCTTTAGATAATGTGCTGCAATGCGGCGGCTCCCCAACCCCACCTCCACCGTACCAAGATCCAAAGGAGTACCTTAAGTTTTGGTTCACAAAGAGAACGGTTTGTAGCAGCTAATGGCTGTGGCTCACACTCGTTAGTTTGGCACAGCTTGCTAGCAAGCAGAAGGTTGTGGGCTTGCTCTTTTTATTTGATAGAAGTTATTCATGGATTAAAAATCGTCAGAAATGCCCACACAGATCCCACCTACCTTTGTAACTTCCACTTTTGGCACAAGCCCAACCTGGAGAATGTAGACGACTAATTATAAACCAAAGACATACACTTTACTGAGGGGAGCCTCTTCCTGTGGGAAAAATGCCACACTAGCCTAGATGTGTTTATCTGGGCTTACTGATAAAGAATTTAGAAACCAGATTCATCCAACAAATCTTTATTGAGCAGCCAAAAAAAAAAAAAAGGCTATACTTGTTGACACTACTTAGGTACAACTAAACACCCCAGCCATGGAGTCAATTCCGACTCATAGTGACGTTACAGGACAAAGTAGAGCTGCCCCATAGTTTCCAAGGAACGGCTGACCTTTTGGTTCGCAGTCTGACACTTAAACGCTGCGCCACCTCGTAGGATTAGATTTCTTGGTTTGAAGGTTTAGGGTCAATGGGTTCGTGGGTCTATCCAGTCAACTGGCCTAATGTTTTTAGACTTTCTGTTCTACCTCCTAGTTTGGTGAGTAGTGCCTGGGGTCTTAAAGCCTGCCAGGGTGGTCAACTGATTTTTTGACAAGGGTGCTAAGTCCATTTTATGGGGGAGAGAAGAATGTCTTTAATAAATAGTGCTGGGAAAATGGGATTTCCCCATGCAGAAAAACAAAACAGGACCTATGCCTCACACCACACACAAAAACAAATACAAAATGAATTAATGACCTAAATGTGCAAAATAAAGCCATAAAATTCTAAAAACAAGAAAGGGCAATGCTGTCAGGCCTAGCTTTCAACAGTGGATTATCTAGCAACAAGAGCACAAACAGCAAAAGGCAATATAAATAAATGGACCTCATAAAAACTAAAAACTTTGTTCATCAAAAGACTTTATATCTTTGGAATATCTTTGGAAACTGTACCTGACAAGAACTTAATAGCCAATATATGTAACACTTCAACAACAACAAAAAGACAACCCAATCATAAAATGGGCAAAGGAGTTGAATAGACATTTCACCAAAGAGGACATTTGAATAGCCACCAAACACATGAAAAGATGCTCAGCATAATTAGCCATCAGAGAGATGCAAATCAAAACCCCAATGAGATACCATTTCACTTCCACTAGGATGGCTAAGGAGCCCTGGTGGTGCAGTGGTTAAGAGCTCTGCTGCCAATGAGGTCAGCAGTTTGAATCCACCAGCTGCTCCTTGGAAACCCTATGAGACAGTTCTACTCTGTCCTGTAGGGGCACTATGAGTTGGATTTGACTCAATGGGAACTTTTTTTTTTAGGATGGTTAAGATAAAAACAAAATAAGGTTGTTGAGGACGTGGGGAAATTGGAACCCTTATTCATTGCTGATGAGAATGCAAAATGGTACAGCCATTGTGAAAAAGTGTGGTGGTGCCTCAAAAAGCTAAAAATAGAGCTATCATATGACCCAGCAATTCCACTCCTAGGTATATATCCAGAAGAGTGGAGAGCAGAGACTCAAAAAGAGATGTGTACACCAGTGTACATTGCAGCACTATTCACAACAGCCAAAAAGTGAAAACAACCTAAATGTTCATACACAGATGAATGGATAAACAAAATGTGGCACATACATACAATGGAATACCGCTCAGCCAGTAGGAGAAATGAAGTCTTGATACATGCTACAGTATGCATGGAGCTTGAAGACATTATGCTGAGCAAAATAAATCAATCACAAAAGGACAAATATTGTATGACCTCACTTACATAAAAAGACAAGAAAACACAAATGTATGGAGACCAAAGTTTATTAGCAGTTACCAGGAGTGGGAGGGAGGGGAAAAGGGTAGGGTTGCACAAATGATTATTGTAATTGCTGCCAGTAAGTTGTACACTAGTAAAAAGCTGAATTGGTAAAAGTTGTATGATAGATACTTTTACAACAATGACAAATAAAGAAGTATAACTGCTGAGGCTGTTTATGTATAACCAAACACCTCACAGGATTTGGTTCCTTAGCTTGGAGGTTTAGGGTCATGGTTTCATGGGACATCCAGTTAATAGGCCTAATAACCTGTTTAGTGCTTATGTTCTACCTCCTACTTTCTTGTGTAGTGCCTGAGGTCTTAAAAGCTTGCAAGCAGCCATCTAAGGCACAACAATTAGTCTCCATCCACCTAGAGCAACAGAGGAAGAAGGAAAAGGAGAAGGAAGTGGAATGTGTTGCTAATTGCCTCCAGAACAACTACCTCCCTTGCCATGAGACCAGGAGAACTGGATGGTGCCCGGCTACCATCACTGAACATTTTTATCAAAGATTCCACAGAAGAATCCTGGTCAAAAGGGGGGAAATGCAGACCAGAATTTCAAATTCTCATGGACTGCAGATTTTTTGGAGCCATGGAGGCTAGCTAAACCCCTGAAACTATTACCGTGAGATAATCTTTAAACCCTAAACCAAAAATATCCTCTAAAATCATCTTAAAACTGAACAGTAGTTTAGCTTAACTAATAAATCAAAGGTCTCCCCTGAGCATTATGCTCTTTTAAGAACTATTTATGTGGAATCAAAGGGACACCTTAGAGGGCAGTTTATGTTAATGAAGGAGAAACAACTTAGAAAAGGTGAGAATGATTGCACAACTCAAAGAATGTAATCAATGTCACCAAATGGTACATGTAGAAACCATTCAGTTGGTATGTGTGTTGCTGTGTATATTCTCAATAATAAAATTAATAAAATTTAGAAGGAAAAAAAAAAAAGCTTGCTAGCATCCAGCAAAATACAACAATTTGTCTCCATTCGCCTAGAGCAGTAAAGGGTAAAGAGACCCAGGAATTGCAGAAGGAAATGAACTGCAGGTCTAATTGCCTCCATGAACTACTACCTCCTTTGCCATGAGACTAGAAAAAATGATTGGTGCCCAGCTACCATTACTGGGTGTTTTGATCAAGGTCCAGATAGACGCATCCTGATCAAAAGGAGGAAAAATGTGGAACAGAATGTAAAATTTGTATAGAAACCAGAGGTGAGGCCATGGTACATGAAGACTATTAGTCCTGTGGACTAGTTTCTCCTTAAGTCTTTGATTTCCTTCTTTCTCTTTTGCTCCAGACACTTAGACATCAATAGTTGTATCTTAGATGGCTGCTCGCAAGCTTTTAACACCCCAGATGCTGCTCACCAGCCTAGGATGTGGAACATTAACTTTATGAGCTATGTTATGCCAATTGACCAAGTTGATCCCTGTCTTAATTACCTAGTGCTGCTATAATAGAAATACCAAAAGTGGATGGCTTTAACAAACAGAAATTAATTCTCTCACAGAGACTAGAAGTCCGAATTCAGGGTGCCAGCTCCAGGGGAGGCCTTTTCTCTCCATAGGCTCTGGGGGAAGGTCCTTGTCATCAATCTTGCCCTGGTCTAGGAGCTTCTCAGCACAGGGACCCCAGATCCAAAGGACGCATTCTGCTCCCAGAGCTTCTTTCTTGGTGGTGTGAGGTCCCTCTCCTTTCTGTGAAATTCTCTCTTTTATATATCGAAAGAGATTGACTCAATATACAACCTAAACTTATAGATTGAGTCCTGCCTCATTAACATAACTGACTCTAATCCTGCCTCATTAACATCATAGAGATTAGGATTTACAACACATAGGAAAATCACATCAGATCACAAAATAGTGAACAACCACATAATACTGGAAATCATGGCCTAGCCAAGTTGACACACATTTTTGGGGGACACAATTCAATCCATAACGCCTCCATGAGACTATGATCCTAAGCCCTCAAACTCAATCCTGCGAGGTATTTGGTTTTGTCTAGGAAGTATTCATAACTGTGCCCCCTATGTGCTTTATTTTATATATGCATATATATGCAGCACACACAAACAAGTATATACATTTGCCTACAGAAACACATATACTTGTGCACCATGTATTCATATGTGCTTACCTATATGTATGGATTGAATTGTGTCCCCCAAAAATGTGTGTCAACTTGGCTAGGCCATGATTTCCAGTATTATGTGTTTTTTTTTTTTTTTTTTATGTATATAAGCATATATATCTACCTATGTTTGTAACCACACACATGACCTCTTTTAAAACATCAAAAAGCAAAGATTTCACCTTGAAGGCTAAGGTGCACCTGACCCAAGTTATGGTGTTTTCAATGGCCTCCTATGTGTGTGAAAGCTGGGCAATGAATAAAGAAGACCAAAGAAGAATTCATGCCTTTGAATTGTTGTGTTGGTGAAGAATATTGAATATAGCATGGACTGCTAGAAGAATGAACAAATCTGTCTTGGAGGAAGTACAACCAGAATGCTCCTTAGAAGCAAGGATGGCGAGACTGCATCTTACATACTTTGGACATGTTGTCAGGAGGGATCAGTCCCTGGAGAAGGTCATCATGCTTGGTAGAGGGTCAGTGAAAAAGAGGAAGACCCTCAACAAGATGGATTGACACAGTGGCTGCAACAATGGGCTTAAGCATAACAATTGTGATGATGGTGCAGGACTGGGCAGTGTTTTGTTCTATTGTGTATAGGGTCGCTATGTGTTGAAACTGACTTGATAGCACCTAACAACAACAACAACCACACACATCTTTGGTGGTTATTACTGTTCTTGCAAAATTTATATGTGTGGCTTTTACCAAAATTGTCCCTTATTCTTGTGTACATCTTGGTATCATTTTTTGATGAGTTGATCTAGTTGTGCTGACTTTACCCTTATTTGATATTGCCTTACCCATCATCAAAACTAACAACTGTCTACTATCTAGAAAGTGATTACCCTCCCTCTCCTTCTCATCCCTTTTTGTATGTACACCTATTCTTGTCCTTTTACATACCTGTCCTTTTATGATTGGCTTATTTCATTCAGCATAATGTCCTCCAGATTCATCTGTGTTGTAACATATTTTGAGAACTTATCATTATTCTTTATGGCTGCATAGTACTTCATTGTGTCCATGTATCACAGTTTACCCATTCATCTGTTGATGGGCAGTTAGGTTGTTTCCATCTTTTTGCTGTTGTGAATAATGCTGCAGTGAACATGTGTGGGTATCTATACGTCTGTTGGTATCAGTAGTTTTAGTTTTCTAGGGTATGCACCTAGGAGTGAAATTGCTGACTCACAGGGTATTTCTATTCCTAGCTTTTTGAAGAAGTACCATATCATTTTCCATAATGGTTGAACCAGTTTACAATCCCAGCAGCAGTGAGGCAGTGGTGCAACCTCCCCTGAAGCTCACCAGCATTTGTTGTTTTCTGTTTTCTTAACATTTTTGTTAAACATTTAACATTTTTTTTTTAACATTTTTGTTGTTGCTGTTGTACTTTAGATGAAGATTTACGGAATAAACTAGTTTCTCATTAAACAGTTAGTACACATATTGTTTTATGGCATTCTTTTAACAACCCCATGACATGTCAACACTCTCTCTTCTCAACCTTGGGTTCCCTGCTACCAGATTTCCTGCCCCTCATGCCTTCTAGTCCTTGTCCCAGGACTGAATTGTTTTCTGTTTTTTTGATCAATGCCATTTTTTGCAGGGGGAGATGGTATCTCATCGTAATTTTGATTTACAACTCTCTGATGGCTAATGAGCACAAGCATCTCTCCATGTGTTTGTTGGTTGCTGGAATGTTCTCTTTGGTGAAGTGCTTGTTCATGTCCTTTGCCCATTTTTTAATTGGGTCGTCTTTTTGTTGCTGAGTTGCTGAAGTTTTCTATATATTTTAGAGATTAGACCCTTATCAGATATATCATTCACAAAGTTTTTTTTTTCCAAAGAGAAGTTTGTTTCCTCACAGTAACGTAGGCTAAAAGTCCAAATTCAGGATGTCACCTCCAGGGGAAGCCTTTCTCTCTCTGTTGGCCTTCTCATCAATATTTCCCAGGACTAGGAGCTTCTCCGTGCAGGAACCCTGGGTCCAAAGGATGTGCTGTGCCCTTGGCACTGCTTTGTTGGTGGTACAAGGTCGCCCCATTCCCAAAGATTTCAAAGCATCTCTTCTTATACTTTAAGCACTGAGGGGCTGACAGGCTGGATTGATGTTTCTGGGTTTTCAAAGAAACCAATCTTTTTTGTTGTGTTATTTCCTTGACCCAGAAAAGAACAAGTTGAACGTTGGTCCTCAAATATTTGTATCGTTTGCTATCTTGCACCAGCCAGAACTAAATTTCCTCCAATAACCCTTTCTTCCCATACAGAAGAAGCTACATACTACTGGGTTCTCTGGCAAGAGAACCCAGAGTAATCATTAGATAACTAAAAAGTTAAGTTCCCATTCTCTTTTTCTAAGAAAAGTCTCAGAGAGGACTGGAATGATCAGCAAGAAGGGGCTGGTACAGAAAGAAAAGGTTGACTCCTTGTTCAGCTTTCTCTCTACAGCTGCCAACATTAGCTTCAGGAACCACCTAAAACACCACCCTACTTCCTTACGGATTTTATCTCTCAACCTGAGAGGCCCTGAACAATCACAGCTAGTTACAGTGTCCGGTCTAGGGAGATTGTAAATCAGTATTTTTCAGCAATCACACGAACTTTTTTGGAATGTACATTTTCCTTGTGATCCATATCCAAAACCAGGCACATGACATTGTTTCCAGCATTTCTTTTTAGTTAACAAGGCATCTTTTCTTTTAATTATTTGCCAGTGGCCATGAAACAATATCCTCCTAAGACTGCATTTTAAACATTGTCACCATTCTAGAACAGAAAGAAGGCAAATGATTCCTGGAAAAATTAAAATGCAACAAAAACTTTTCTAAAATCGAGCATTTGCTTAGCCATTTTTGAATATATAAATCATAATCAAACCTAAGATATTCTTAATGTTAATTTTATTATTTTAAGCTATTTTTTACATTTTAAGTTCGAGGAAAGAAGTTAGCAGGGCCATCTCTGAGAGGGGCGGTGCATTCCAGACCTAATATGTAATATATCCTCTCCATCTTTTTTCCCCGTAATAATACAGAGAAAATCTAGTTGAAATGGTCTCTATTTTTAGAGGGTGGCTTGAGGGAGATCTTTTGTGGTGACAAAACAATTATGCGTCTTGATTGTTGTGGTGATCGTTTTTGTTGATTTTAGGTGTCGTTGAGTTGGCTCCGACTCAAAGCGACCCTATGCACAGCAGAACGAAACACTGCCCAGTCCTGCACCATCCTTACAATCATTGTTATGCTTGAGCTCATTGTTGCAGCCACTGTGTCAATCCACCTCGTTGAGGGTCTTCCTCTTTTCCGCTGACCCTGTACTTTACCAAGCATGATAACTTTCTCCAGGGACTGACCCCTCCTGACAGCATGTCCAAAGTATGTAAGATGCAGTCTTGCCATCCTTGCTTCTAAGGAGCATTCTGGTTGCACTTCTTCCAAGACAGATTTGTTTGTTCTTTTGGCAGTCCACAGCATATTCAATATTCTTTGCCAACACCACAATTTAAAGGCGTCAGTTCTTCTTCGGTCTTCCTCATTCATTGCCCAGCTTTCGTGTGCATGCGATGCGATTGAAAATACCTTGGCTTGGGTCAGGTGCACCTTAGTCTTCAAGGTGACATCATTGCTTTTCTACACTTTAAAGAGGTCCTTTGCAGCAGATTTACCCAATGCAATGCATTGTTTGATTTCTTGACTGCTGCTTCCGTGGGCTTTGATTGTGGATCCAAGCAAAATGAAGTCCTTGAAAACTTCAATCTTTTCTCCGTTTATCATGTTGTTGCTTGTTGGTCCAACTGTGAGGAATTTTGTTTTCTTTACGTGGAGAGTCGAAATCAACTTGACAGCAGTGGGTTTGGTTTTTGGTTTGGGTTATGTTGAGATACAATCCATACTGAAGGCTGTGGCCTTTGATCTTCATTAGTGAGTGCTTCGAGTTCTTTTCACTTTCAGCAAGTAAGGTTATATCATCTGCATAACGCAGGTCCTAAATGAGTCTTCCTCCAATCCTGATGCCCCATTCTTCTTCATATAGTCCAGCTTCTCAGATTATTTGCTCAGCATACAGATTGAATAGGTATGGTGAAAGGATACAACCCTGACACACACCTTTACTGACTTTAAACCAATCAGTATCCCCCTGTTCTGTCTGAACAATTGCCTCTTGATCTATGTACAGGTGCCTCATGAGCACAATTAAGTGTTCTGGAATTCCCGTTCTTCGCAATGTTACCCATAACTTGTTAATGATCCACACAGCTGAGTGCATTTGCATAGTCAATAAAACACAGGTAAACATCCTTCTGGTATTCTCTACTTTCAGCCAGGGTCCATCTAACATAATATTCCTGGTTCGATGTCCTCTTCTGAACCCAGCCTGAATTTCTGGCAGTGCCCTATTGATATACTGCCGTAGCCACTTTTGAATGGTCTTCAGCAAAATTTTGCTTGGGTGTGATATTAATGATACTGGTCTATAATTTCCACATTCGGTTGGATCATCTTTCTTGGGAATAGTCATAAATATGGATCTCTTCCAATCAGTTGGCCTGGAAGCTGTCTTATATATTTCTTAGCATAGATAAGTGAGCACCTCCAGCGCTGCGTCCATTTGTTGAAACACCTCAATTGATATTCTGTCAATTCCTGCGGCGTTGTTTTTCACCACTGCCTTCAGTGCAGCTTGGACTTCTTCCTTCAGTACCATTGGTTCCTGATCATATGCCACCTCTTGATATGGTTTAACATCGACTAAGTCTTTTCGGTATAATGACTCTGTGTATTCCTTTCATCTTGTTTTGATGCTCCCTGCATTATTTAATATTTCCGCCATAGAATCCTTCACTATTGCAAATCAAGGCTTGAATTTTTTCTTCAGTTCTTTCAGCTTGAGAAATGCAGAGCGTATTCTTCCCCTTTGGTTTTCTATCTCCAGCTGTTTGCACATGTCGTTATAATACTTTACTTTGTCTTCTCAAGCCGCCCTTTGAAATCTTCTGTTCAGTTCTTTTACTTCATCATTTCTTCCCTTTGCTTTAGCTGCCCAACACTCGTGAGCAAGTTTCAGAGTCTCTGCTAACATCCATCTTGGTCTTTTCTTTCTTTCCTGTCTTTTCAGTGACCTCTTGCTTTCTTCATGGGTGATGTCCTTGATGTCACTCCACAACTCGCCTGGTCTGCGGTCACTAGTGTTCAATGCGTCAAATTTATTCTTCAGATGGTCTCTAAATACAGGTGGGATATACTCAAGGTCATATTTTGGCTCTCGTGGACTTGCTCTGATTTCCTTCAGTTTCAGCTTGAACTTGCATATGAGCAACTGATGGTCTATTCCACAGTCAGCCCCTGGCCTTGTTCTGACTGATGATATCGAGCTTTTCCATCGTCTCTTTCCACAGATGTAGTCAGTTTGATTCCTGTGTGTTCCATCTGGTGAGGTCCATGTGTATAGTCACCATTTATGTTGGTGAAAGAAGGCATTTGCAATAAAGAAGTCGTTGGTCCTGCAAAATTCTATTATTTGATCTCTGGCATTGTTTCTATCACCAAGGCCATATTTTCCAACTATTGATCCTTCTTCTTTGTTTCCAACTTTTGCATTCCAATCACCAGTAATTATCAATGCATCCTGATTGCATATTTGATCAATTTCAGACTACAGAAATCGGTAAAAATCTTCTATTTCTTCATCTTTGGCCTTAGTGGTTGGTGCTTAAATTTGAATATAGTGTTATTAATTGGTCTTCCTTGTAGGTGTATGGATATTATCCTATCATTGACACCATTGTACTTCAGGATAGATCTTGAAATGTTCTTTTTGATGATGAATTTAACACCACTCTTCTTCAAGTTGTCATTCCCAGCATAGTAGACTATATGATTGTCCGATTCAAAATGGCCAATACCAGTCCATTTGAGCTCACTAATGCTCCTTGGAAACTCCATGGGACAGTTCCACTCTGTCCCATAGGGTCGCTATGAGTCGGAATCAACTCGACGGCGCTGGGTAACGCCTAGGATATTGATGTTTATGCTTTCCATTTCATTTTTGATGATTTCCTATTTTCCTAGATTCATACGTCCTACATTCCAGGTTCCAATGTTTGCAGCTGTTTCTTCTCATTTTGAGTCATGCCACACCAGCAAATGAAGGTCCTGAAAGCTTTACTTCATCCACATCACTAAGGTCGACTCTACTCTGAGGAGGCAGCTCTTCCCCAGTCGTCTTTAGAGTGCCTTCCAACCTGGGGGCTCATCTTCCAGCAGTGTATCAGAAAACCTATTCATAAAGTTTTCACTGGCTAATTCTTTTCAGAAGTAGACTGCCGGGTCCTTCTCCCTGGTCTATCTTAGTCTGGAAGCTCAGCTGAAACCTGTCCTCTGTGGGTGACCCTGCTAGTATCTGAATACCGGTGGCATAGCTTCCAGCATTACAGCAACACACAAGCCGCCACAGTATGACAAACTGACAGACACGTGGGGGTGGTGAAGATTATATGAATCTATACGTAAGATAAAAACTGTATACACACCTACAAAAAAAAAGTGGGAAAAAAGAGTGGATACCAAAACTGTGATAATATCTGAGTCAGGCCTGTAATTCAATTCTTTGTACCAAATAATTATTTCAAGATAAAAAAAGTTTTAGCAAATGGACATTACTCATTCAAGAACTATTTCTTTTAATGCCATGGGATATAGAGATAAAAAAAAAAACCTCATAGAAGAAAGACGGTACTTGGGGGACAGAGTCAAGCAAACCAACGGTGGAATAAAGTCTGTGAAAGTAATATGCGCAGTGTTATAAGAGCACAGAAGACCAAGTGGGCCAAGAAAGGCTTCTCGCCATAAAGAGAAATTACATTCTGATGCATGCTACAACACAGGTGGACCTTGAAAGCATTATGCTTAGTCAAATAAGTTAGTCACAAAAGGATAAATATTGTATGATCCCACTTATATGAAATATCTAGAATAGGCAGATGTCTAGAGACCAAAGTTTATTTGTGGTTACCAGAGGTAAGAAGAAGAGGGTAAGGAAGAATCATTACTCAGGGGTCACTGAGCTTCTGTGAAGGGTGATGGACAATTCTGGAAATGGATAGTGGCGGTGGTTGCACAACACGATGAATATAAGTAATGTCATTGAATTGTACACGTACAAAAGGTTGAAATGGAAAATGCTTTGTTTTATATATAAATATATACATATCCCAAAACCCATGGTCGTTGGGCAGATTCCTACTCATAGTGACCCTATAGAACAGAGTAGAACTGCTCAATAGGGTTTCCAAGGAGCAGCTGGTGGATTCGAATTGCGGACCTTTTGGTTAGCAGCCTGAGCTTTTAACCACTGTGCCACCAGGGCTCATTTATATACATATAAATGTATGTACGCACACACACACCATAACTTAAAACGAAACAGAGAGACAGAAAAAAGCTTCTCAGAAAAAGTAGAGCAGGGTAGGTTGAAAAGGAGGAAGACCAGAAGAGGAATACAGCAGGGGTCAAGACACAGAGGATTAAATGAGCCATGGTTGGTTTTACTATTAGGTTTTCATTGCGCACAGTACTTCTCTTTCATATCCCTTAAAAAAAAACAAACCCACTGCCGTCGAGTCGATTCCAACTCGTAGCTACCCTATATCCCTTACCATGGTTATAATTACGTATTTTTGTAATGTAAACTCCATGAAGGCAGAAACCACATTTATATCTTGTTGACTCTCCTGTGCCTTCCATAGCTCCTGTCCAGGCACTCGTCAGTATTTGTTAAGTGACTGAGGTCATTGGCCATGGCTGCACATAGAATACATGTGGGGGAGTGACAGGACATCTGAAGAGGAAGGCAAGGGGCACATATAGATCATGAAGGATGTTGTGGATTGAATTTTGTCCCCCTAAAATATGTGTTGTAAATACTAATCGTTAGGCCTGTGATTATAATCCCATTTGAGAAGGGATTTTCTTTGTTATATTAATGAGGCAGTATTAGTGTAGGGTATGTTTTAAATCAATGTCTTCTGAGATATAAAAGGCAGATTAAGCAAACAAGTAAGCAAGCAGAGATGGTGAAAGATTGATGACACACCGAGGAGCCAAAGAGACAAGGATCCTCTCTTAGAGGCAATAGAGACAGAAAGCCTTCCGCTAGAGCCAGCACCCTGAATTCAGACTTCTGGTCTCCTAAACTGTGAGACAATAAATTGCTGCTTAAAGCCACTCACTTATGGTATTTCTGTTATAGCAACACTAGATAACTAAGACAAAGGGCTTTGTATATTAAGCCTGGACTCTGTCCTAAAGGGAACATGGAACCATCAGAGGATCCTGATCAATTTTGCATTTCAGAAAGATGCTATGAAGAGTAGTATAGAAGAAGCAAAATGCAGTGCTGTCCCATAAGGTCAAAATGAAACCCAGTAGTTTGTGAGTTAGCAGGGAAAAGCAAGCTAGATGTCAGTAATTGTAGATCTCACTCCAGGGGTCATATGTCTTCCAGTCTCTGAGTGTCCTGGGACTTTGTTTTGCACCAATAATAGTAATAATAACAAAAATAATAGTTAATATGTGGTAAGAGTTTATTATGTGCCAGGTACTTACATATATTAACTCATTTAATCCTTACAACTACATGAGGTTGCTATTATTATTCCCACTTTGTAACACACCCTAGTTCACACTACTCCTAAGTAGGGGAGCCAGGATTCTAATCTAGGCTGTCTAGATCGATAACCTATGATCTTAGCCACTCTGCTTGACTGCCTTCTTCCCTCCCAGCCAACTGCTTCCCGTATCGTTTCGAATCTTAGGAACCACCATGTTATCTCAGGGACATGACTTAAATAGTATGAGCAGGAAGGAAAGAGGGGTGAGTTTTCTTCCCCTTCTCTCTGTTTATTAGATTGGAAAAATATTTCCCAGAATCCCCACCAGAGTTCCCTTTGTGACTTCTTGGCCAGGGGAATGAGATGACTGTGATTAGTTTCCAGTCACAGGGCTTGGGTGGGGGGAAGGGGAAAGAGATCCACCTTCTCTGAGCATGCTGCTTTTCTTTATTTGGACAAAATCTGAGTTTTTTTCAGCATGGAAAAAGGAGATGAGCCCACTGATTAGACCACCAACTACTCCTGCCACAAAGACAATCAACCCATGAGGCCAACACAGAAACTGAGAGATTGCTTCAGGAAGAGCACTGCACTGGGCTCTATCCTCACTCTGTGATTCAGTGGAACCCTGGAGGTGCGGTGGTTAAGAGCTCAGCTGCTAACCAGAAGGCTGGCACTTCAAATCCACCAGCTGTTCCCTGGAAACCCTGTGGAGCAGTTCTACTCCGTCTTACAAGGTCATAATAAGTTGCAATTGACTTGATGGCAATAGGTTTCATTTGGTTTTTTTGGTAAGCCTGTTCCCTCATACAAAAAATGGGTATCCTATACCTTAAGATTGTGTGAGGATTCAAGAAAATGTAAATAAAGCACTAAGTACATTAAAAAAAAAAAAACAGTTATCATCAAGTTGACTCCATCTCATGCCACCCAGATGTGTTAGAGCAGAACTGCTCCACAGGGTTTTCAATGGCTGATTTTTTGGAAGTGGATCACCAGGCCTTCCTTCTGAGGCACCCCTGGGTGGATTTACACCTCTAACTGAAAGTAGCTAGCAGCAGAGCAAGTTAAGATGTTGTACTTCCCAGGGACTACATTCTAAGAAAATAGACTAGTCATTTAATGCTAGTTTTTTTTTAATTAAATAAATAATAATAACAATCTTAATATTATATTCTTTTCCAAAACTTGGGGCCTGCCACATCAGCGTATAGTTATTTTTTTTTTTTTAATGTTTAGTCCCCTCCCACATTGTCTAGTTTGGTCTGTGTGACCAATAGCATAGGGCAAAGATGGTGCATCACTTCTGATATTAGGTTATAAAAGATTGTGGCTTCCGTCTTGTATTCTCTCCTCCTCCCCCCACAACAGGGGCTGAATCAAGGGGAGGATCTGGATGGGAAAGTTATTTCTTCATAATTTGCACTTCATTTGTTTCTGACAACATATTAGAGGTATTTTACCAAAAAAGGTCTTATAATAGGACTGTTAAAATGAAAAGAGAAAAGAGTCATTCCCTGTGGGAAGTAGAGGGATTAAGAGTGACATGCCATGTGGCAAAGAACAGAGACTTCCAGTCAACAGCCGGTGATGAACAACCACATGTGTGAGCTCCAAGCAGATTCTCCAGCCCCAGTTAAGCCTTGAGATGACTGCGGCCCTGGCTGAAAGGTTGACTAAAACTTGGTGAGAGACCTTGAGCCCGAACCACCTGGCTAAGCCACTCCTGAATTCTTAACCCTCAGAAAATGTTGGATAATAAATGTGTGTAGTTTTAAGCTGCTACGTTTTGAGGTAATTTCACAGCAGTAGATAACTACTGTTGTTGTTGTTGTTAACTGTCATTGAGTCGCCTCCAATTCATAGCAACCCCAAGTACAACAGAACAAAAGGTCTCTGGATCTGAACCTTCTTCACGATTGCTGGTATGTTCAAGTTCATTGTTGTGGCCACTAGGGGGCTCCATTTCCAGCACTATAAAACAAAACCAAACTCTTGCCTTTGGGTGGATTCCAACTCACCGCAATGACGTGTTATGGAGTAAAATTGCGCCATAGAGTTTTCTTGGCTGTAATCTTTACGGAGGCAGGTTGCCAGGCCTTTATTCCACAGGGCCACTGGGTTAGTAGTTCCGCACAAACTGTTTGTGCCACCTAGTGATCCCTCTCCAGCCCTATAAAAAAAAAAAAACCAACCCGAAACTCGCTGCGGACAAGCTGTTTCCAACTCATAGCTGCACTATACAGGACACTATTCTTTTTCCTTTTTTTTTAACCACTTTTTTTTTTTTAAATTGTACTTTAGATGAAGGTTTACAGAACAAACTAGCTTCTCATCAAACAATTAATACACACATTGTTTTATGGCATTCGTTGCCAACCCCGTGACATGTCAACATTCTCTCTTCTCAACCTTGGGTTCCCTATTACCTACCACCTTTCCTGTCCCCTCCTGCCTTCTCGTCCTTGCTCCTGGGCTGGTGTGCCCAGGTAGTCTCCTTTTGTTTTATGGGCCTGTCTAAACTTTGGCTGAAGGGGAACCTCAGGAGTGGCTTCAATATTGAGCGAAAAGGGTGTCCGGTAGCCATACTCTCGGGGTTTCTCCAGTCTCTGTCAGACAAGTAAGTCTGGTCTTTTTTTATGAGTTAGAATTTTGTTCTCCAGCTCTGTCCAGGACCCTCTATTGTGATCCCTGTCAGAGCAGTCAGCGGTGGTAGCCAGATACCATCTAGGTGTGCTGGATTCAGCCTGGTGGAGGTGTCCTGCACCAGAGGGCTTGTGGTCCATTAGTCATTTGGACTAATCTTTCCCTTGTATCTTTGTTTTTCTTCCTTCTTCCTTGCTCCAGATGGGGTGAGGCCAGTGGAGTATCTTAGATGGCTGCTCACAAGCTTTTAAGACCTCATATGCTACTCCCCAAAGTAGAATGTACAACATTTTCTTTACAAACTACGTTATGCCAATTGAACTAGGTGTCCCCCGAGGCCACAGGCCCCATAGTCCTCAGCCCAGTAATTCAGTCCCTCAGGGAGTTTGGATGTGTCTATGGAGCTTCCATGACCTTGCCTTGTACAAGTTGTGTTGGCTTCCCCAGTATTGTATACTGTCTTATCCTTTACCAAAGTTACCATTTATTTATTTTGCATTTAGTGTTTTTCCATCCCTCCCTTCCCTCCCTCGTAACCATCAGAGATTGTTTCTTTTTGTATGTACAACTTTTAATGAATTTTTATAGTAGTGGTCTCATATGATATCTGTCCTTCTGTCATTGACTTATTTCACTCATCGTAAGGCCCTCCAGATTCATCCGTGTTGTGAGATGTTTCACAGATTCATCGTTGTTCTTTATCGTTGCCTGGTATTCCATTGTGCGTATGTACCATAGTTCGCTTAATCATCCATCTAGATGATGGGCATCTAGGTTGTTGCCATTTTTTGCTATTGTGGACAATGCTGCAAAGAACATAGGTGTGCATGTGTCTATTTGTGTGATGGCTCTTATTTCTCTAGGATATATTTCTAGGAGTGGGATTGCTGAATAATACGGTATTTCTATTTCTAGCTTTTTGAGGAAGAACCACATTGTTTTCCAAAATGGTCAAACCATTTTGCATTCCCACCAGCAGTGCAAAATGGTACAACCATTTTTTTGCATTCTCACCAGCAGTGCACCTCCACGTCTGCAGTTTGTCGTACTGTGGGGGCTTGCATGCTGCTGTAATGCTGGAAGTTATGCCACCAGTATTCAGATACCAGCAGGGTCACCCATAGAAGACGGGTTTCAGCAGAGCTTCCGGACTAAGACTAGGAAGAAGGACCCGGCAGTCTACTTCTGAAAAGAATTAGCCAGTGAATGCTTTATGAATAGCAGCGGAAAATTGTCTGATACAATGCCAGGATATGAGCCCCCAGGTTGGAAAGCACTCAAAAGACTACTGCGGAAGAGCTGCCTCTTCAAAGTACAGTCCGCCTTAATGAAGTGGATAGAGTAAAGCTTTCAGGACCTTCATTTGCTGACGTGGTACGACTCAAAATGAGAAGAAACAGCTGCAAACATCCATTAATAATTGGAACCTGGAATGTACGAAGTATGAATCGAGAAAAATTGTAAATTATCAGAAATGAAATGGAACACATAAACATCGATATCCTATGCATTAATAAGCTCAAATGGACTGGTATTGGCCATTTTGAATCAGACAATCATATTGACTGCTATGCCGGGAATGATAACTTGAAGAGGAACGGTGTTGCATTCATCATCAAAAAGAACATTTCAAGATCTATCCTGAAGTACACTGCTGTCAGTGATAGGATAATATTCATACACCTACAAGGAAGGCCAGTTAATATGACTATTATTCAAATTTATGCACCAACCACTAGGGTCAAAGATGAAGAAATAAAAGATTTTTACCAATTTCTGTAGACTGAAATTGATCGAATATGCAATCAGGTTGCATTGATAATTACTGGTGATTGGAATGTGAAAGTTGGAAACACAGAAGAAGGATTGGTAGTTGGAAAACAGGGCTTGGGTGATAGAAACAATGCCGGAAATCGAAAGACAGAATTTTGCAAGATCAACAACTCCTTCATTGCAAATACCTTTTTTCACCAACATAAACAGTGACTATACACATGGACGTTGCCAGATGGAATACACAGGAATCAAACTGACTACATCTATGGAAAGGGACGACGGAAAAGCTCAATACCATCAGTCAGAATAAGGCCAAGGACCGACTGTGGAACCGACCATTAATTGCTAATATGCAAGTTGCAGTTGAAACTGAAGAAAATCAGAGCACGTCCAGGACAGCCAAAATATGACCTTGAGTACATCCCGCCTGAATTTAGGGACCATCTCAAGAATAGATTTGATGCACTGAATGCTAATGACCAAAGACCAGACAAGTTGTGGAGTGACATCAAGGACACCATACATGAAGAAAGCCAGAGGTCACTGAAAAGACAGGAAAGAAAGAAAAGACCAAATCTCTACAAAACAAAACAATCCCAACTCTCACAATAGCAGACTCCCCCTAACTACTGGCACATGGCAACAAAGAGTGGCTATCTGCCATCGGACAACTTCCTGTGATTTTCTACCCCCATCACTTTGCCCTGGTGGCATAGTGGTTAAGTGCTACAGCTGCTAACCAAAGGGTCTGCAGTTCGAATCCGCCAGGCGCTCCTTGGAAACTCTATGGGGCAGTTCTACTCTGTCCTATAGGGTCGCTATGAGTCGGAATGGACTGGACAGCACTGGGTTTGGGTTTGGTTATCACTTTCCCCAATTAACAGCTTCCAAACTGCCAGGGAACTGCCTGGTCCTCCGGAGGAGCTAATATCCGAGGTGGGCGGCGGAAGTGTCTACACACACCAGGTACGGCCTCAGGAGGGAAAACTCCGGATTGCCTTGGGGCGGGGTGCACAGGCCCACCTCCCACCCGGGTACTCAGGGAGCGTTTTACACGGGAGGCGGAGCGCCCCGGCCTCGTCCCGCCCACGCGCGTGCGCACTGCGAGGGGCGGAGCCGGGGCAACAGGCCGCACGTGCTGGCGGCCGCGCTTACAAACGCACTCGGCACAGCCGAGGGTGCGGATTCCACACCCATGGGTAGGTCTTTGGGTTTCGGGTCGAGGTTTGGGGCGCAGACAGCAAGGCTAGGCCGGAGCGGGGGTCACCCTGGGACTAGGGAAGGTTTCAGCCTGCGGGGAGGTTGGTGAGGCCTCGCCAGTGCGGGAGAGCTTGGTTCAGCCTGGAGAGGCTGCGAGCGGGTTTCCCTGGGGGTAAGAGGTGGCAGGCGAGACGGCCGCAGCTGTGCTTGGCCCCCTTGGGTTTGGGGTTGGAGGGCATCAGTATCCCACGGTACCGCTGCCCCGGAACGGAGGGGAGACCTGTTGGGGTCGCTCTCCTGGGCCTTACTTACTTACCGCAGCGGCTTTGGGCAGCCTGAGGGTGGCGCTCTGTCTCCCAGATCCCAGGCCACCGGACGTGAAGGAGACTAGGATGGCTTATCCGCCTTCGCAGAGTTTTTACACGGCACAGTACGACTGTCCTTTACTAAATGTGGGAGTTTGCCTTTCAGCCTAGCAAATAAACTCTTCAGAAAACAACGCACATCTTGAGGACAGCAACGCCAGACCCTTGTTTTATATGCAGAACATGGCCAAACAGCCTTACCCGGTCCGTGGCACCTGAATCCTGTCTATAGTCTTTTCTCTGTTCCTGGGGCAGGTAAGGAATCTCTGAAGACATCGGTGGGATTAGAGACGCTCCTGTAGGGAAACGCTTAATAATTTTTTGGTTGTCTGATTATCTGAGAGTATTTTTTTTTTTTTAGTAAAGTACCATAGTACCGTGCAGATACTTTATTTCTGAAAGTATTATTCTCATATTTGTCTCCATTATCTCGTTCCTCCCCGCCCCCCAGGTGCGCTGGATTGTGGCAGTAAATGGGGCAGTGTTGCAGGTTGACATTAACAGCTAAAGTTTGAATGCTAGCTATATAGCAGTTACTCTGAGTACTTGACATGGATTCTCTCATTTGATCCTCACCACAACCCAATGAGATAGGTGTTATTTCTATCCTCATTTTACAAATGAGGACCAGAGGCTTGTCCAGGGTTAACACAGTACTGAAACCAAGAATTTTCATCTGAGACTGGTCTGATCAGCAGAGGCACTTTAATTGAAATTTAGAGCTCCTAGTCCTTGTAAGGAGCCCTGGTGACAAAGTGGTTAAGAGCTCAGCTGCTAACCAGAAGGTTAGCAGTTCAAATCCACCAGCCACTCCTTGGAAACCCAGTGGTATAGTTTTACTCTGTTCTGTAGGGTTGCTATGAGTCAGAATCGACTCCCCGGCAATGGGTTTGGGTTTTTTTCAGTCGTTGTAAGGAGTCTGGAGGGTTAACAGCGTGGCAGTTAACCAAAAAGTTGGAGTCTACCCAGAGTTCCCTGCTTTCAAGTCTTGGGTATATAAATAGGAGTGGAATTGCTGGGTCATAAGTAATTTTATGTTTAATTTTTCAGGTAACTGCTAAATTTAACACAGCTAGCTGCTGTAACATTCATTCCACCTTTAGTTTTTATCCTATACATGGGATGTGTGTACATCCCTACATTAGCTGAGAGTTCCATTTTCTCCACATCCTCTCCAAGACTGGATACTTTTCAGTTTAATTGCCATCCTAGTAGGTATGGAGTGATAGCTGATTGTGGTCTCGATTTGAATTTCCTAATGATTAATGACCTTGAGTATCTTTTGATGTGCTTGTTGGCCATTTGTATCTCTTTGGAGAAATGTCCATTTAAACCCTTAACTGATCTTTTAATTTTTTTTTTTTTGTCTTTTTGTTGAGTTGAATAATTTCCTTATTTATTCTGGACATTAAACCCGTATCAGACTGTTGGCTTCCAAATCAGTAGGTTGTCTCTTCACTTTGTTGATAAAGTCTTTTGGTGAGCCAAGTATTGATGAGCCCCCATTTGTCTATTTTGTCTTTTGTTGCTCATACTTTTAGTGTCATATCTGAGAATTCACTGTCAAAAACTAGGTTCCAAAGTATTACTCTTATGTTTTCTGAGGGTTTTATGGTTTTATTTGTTATGTTTAGTCCCTTTATCCATTTTGAGTTTTTTTCATATGTGGTGTGAAGTTTGGGTCCAACTTCATTCTCAATTGATATTCGAATGTATTTGATATTTGAATATATTTCTGGATTCCATTGGTCCTATAGCATTATAGTAATATTTTGAAGTTGTGAATTAGGTTTTGACAGCTGGGGAGCGGGAATGGAGGGTGTCTCAGAAGAGGTAAGAGCATGAGAGAGTTTGGCATAGTGGGAACCTCAAAGTAGGGCTGGAAGGTAGTGTGGGTTTTGGTGGGAGAGTGATGAGATTATAGTGAGAAACCAGATAATGAGTCTTACGTGCCATCCTAAGGAGTGTGATACTTGTTTCCTACTTCCAGACAGAAAGTAATAAGACATTCAAATACTTTAAGTGGGATGAGGAATCAAAGTAGAGTCAGAAAGATTATTCTGGAAGCACTGTGGATTGCAGTTAGGTGAGATAACAGGGAGATCCATCAAAATACTGTTACAAGTGTTGGTGGGGCTGTAGAGAAATTGGAACCCTCATATTGCTGATGGGAAAGTAAAATGGTACAGCCACTGTAAAAAAACATTTTGACAATTTCTTACAAAGTTAAACATAGCCTTACCATATGACCCAACAATTTATGCATAGGTATCTTCCAAAGAGAAATGAAAACATGTCTACACAAAGATGTGTATGCCAATGTTCATAGCAGCATTATTCATAACAGCCAGAAAGGAGAAACAACTCAATATCCATCACCTGGATAAACAAATTACTATATCCATAAAGGAAAGGTATTTGGCAATAAAAAGGATCATGGATGAACTTTAAAAACATTATGCTCGGTGAAAGAAGCCAGATGCAAAAGACTGCATATTGTATGCTTTCACTCATAAAACATGCAAAAAAGGCAAACATATAGGTACAAAAGTAGATCAGTGGTTGCTTTGGGATGGGGATAGGGAGAGTGAGTGTAAATGGTCACAGGTTTCTTTTTTTAGGGTGATGGAAATGTTCTAAAGTTAAATTGGGGTGATAGTTGTACAGATCTATAAATATAGTACTAAAGTCCATTTAATTGCACGTGTAAAATGGGTGAACTTTATGTAAAGTATATCTCAAACCTGTTTAAAAAGAGACTCTTGTAGGTAGTATTTCAGGTTTAAAAAAAAAGCAACTTCAGTGGGGCTATATAATTAAGTTGATTGTAGTGGCAATAGAAAAGGGAAGAAGTTCAAAAGAGATTTAAAGTAGAATTGATAGCTTTTGGTGATTATATGAGGTATAAAGAAAAAAAAACTTCAACGACACTAATGTTTTTGCTATGAATATCAGTTTGGATAATGGTTCTGTTGTGGGTTTTGGCAGAGAAGGATTGTTGAGGCATTTTGTTCTACTGTATCACGTGTACAAGAAGCATGTTGGTGCTTTTATCACAGGGAAGTTGTATGCCTGTATAGTCACATTAACTTCATTCTGTTGGCCTTCAGCCTCTTAAAGAAATGTGTCTTTAAATATGGTGTGAAATGAATTGGTCTAAAAAGGTTTAGACTCCAAAGAAACTTTGTTCATTTGCTCTGTAAGGCTTGAGCTGGCTTGTACTTTTTAGAGCCATGATCACCATGAATTATCCTTAGCAAAATTTTATACAAAGTTGCTATAAGTAGAGGTAGTAGCCACCACGTGTTGACTAACTGGTATGGCTTGGTCACCAACCCTTCAGAACAGATGTCAGTTCTAGTGCTCAGGGAGTCATTTCTGGTTGAACACTGGCACCAACTGCAGGAGTTATAAATGGCTAACTAGATGTATTCCTTCTTTAGGTTTCAGAAATGGGAATTCGTATTATCCAGTAGCACTGCATGGGCATCCTGGCTTTATTGTTCTGCAGTCTCTAGTGCCTAGCAGAATTAACCAAAGACCTCCATTCCCTGAGTGTCATCATACAGCACGATTCCGGCACCGTAGTGGCCTTGGGAAAAATTGGAAACCAAAGAAACTCAAACTGACCCTCAAAAGCCTGAAACCAAATGCAAAAAACAAGATATTCACTTGGAAGCTGACAGCCGTAACATCGACAGGGTGACTTGTGTTCCCCCTGTTATTATTGAAACAGAAACTGACAACACCCCTGAGAAAACAACTGGGGCTTTATCTTCTGTTGCTCAGGAGAGGAAGCTACATGGTAAGAGCTCTTCTAATACCATTCCGTATAGAAATACACCTCCAGGAAGCTATGCCTCTGAGAAGGAGGATGTGAGAACAGACTATGGCAGTGGATCCCCAGCAGTACAGTTCTTAGAGACTTAAAGAAACCATCCCTCTGTATGACTTGGCCTGTGGCACAGCCATGCCAGAGGACAGGGCACAGCACAATCTGATTTCAGGTGAAAACATGGCTGGTGTGCACTATAACCCTCCAGAGGATAAGGATGACATTACATACATAGATGAGCAGAGAGCCTCTGTGGTGTTGGAGCAGTGTCCTGAAGGAGTACGAGACAAGGAGTCAGGATCTGGCATGGAGATGAGCTTGGATATAGAAAAAATAGGGTATGGGGCTGTTTCTAGAATCCTGTCACTGCCAGTTAAAGTAGAAGCTGCAGGTGATGGCCAGTCGATTGAAAACCAAAATACCCCGAGGTCAGAACTGTGCAAGTCTACTGAAGATGTGAATGAGCTCCAGCAGGGGAGTCCACTCTGCTCCAACAAGAAAGCTGTTAATGACCTGAGCCTGCAGTCCAGCACCCAGAACCCCCTCAGTGATGGGAAAAGAGTCCCGGACATCAGTGTTGTCGCCCCTGAGACAATTATGTCTTCACCTTCTTGGCTGGCATGGTTCAAGTATGTTGATGAAGCAATCTCTTGTGATATGTCCAGGTTCTCCTGGAATAATCCCCCAACTTCATCTGAGGACATGTCCACTCAAAGAACTGCCTTGGATAAGGAACTTGAAGCGGCTTATTACAAGGACTTTGACAAATTTACAAAGTGTTTCCAGCATCATACAGAGTATAAGCTAAAGAATGGCAAGAAGCCAGACATTGAAAAAGAGAAAGGCACGAAGTCTGAAGCCCCTCTTAGCTCTCCGAATGGAAGGGTAACTAATGTGTTAAAGAAAAATGGTGCCTTGGACTGCTTACTCTCTGAGGATTTAGAAGACTGGAAGATAGAAGAGGAAAGTGAAAATGATGATAAGGAGATGTATGAGGTAGAATGTCTCTTTGAAGAAGTTTATCCACAGCGTTGTCAGAATTCTTCCAAAAGCAGGCTTTATCAAGAGGTTGGCAGGAGAATAATCTGGAAGCCCTCCGAGAGCTCCCTCTCTCCCCAGCTCATCCTCTGGCCCACCAGAAATAAGCTGAAGTTGAAGCTTGGTGCATATGAGAGCATCCCTCTGGTATACCAGGTGAAGGAGCAGGAAAGCTGTGAAACCACTTATGGCAGGCACCAGAAGAAACATAGCATGGACAGGCAGGAGTCAAAGGGAGCTTCTCATAGGTCTCTGGAAAGTAAGTGATTAATGGGCTCAGGTATCTTACTTGGTTGTCTGTAGGAGTTCCACATTGGGACATGGAAGAGAAGGCAGCCTTGGGTTAATGCCATGTTTCTCAGTTTTGAAAATAAGTTCTCACTTGAGCCACAAGTGCCCCGTAAGCGGGGGGCATACAGATAGAATCTTAAGCTAGGGTTCCTGGCTTCTAGGAGGTTGTATTGTAGTTTGAGACAAAGACCCCACGTAGGTGATGGTACAGAGCTGTGTGATGGTGGTAAATGAGTGCTGGTTTCAGGTGTTCTGAAAAGGACAGGGACACAGATGTAGCTGGGGTTGCTGAGCAGAGGCAGTCCACATGAAGGCAGTGACTGGTATGGACTTTGGAGATGTGGTTTGGAGTGGAAAGGATGAGAAGTGGGCAGTGGGAATGGAGACAGTAACAGGCGTGAAATGGGCAGCCTGGGCAGGGCAAGTGTGTTCCAGGGTTCAGCCTGAGACCAGCCAGTCAGAGGGGAGACTTTTGGGGTTGGGACAGAAGCAAGGCCAAGCAGAGTTCTCCTTTCACTTCTATGGAGTTCTATCCTGTAGGCAATAAAGGGCCAGTACAAGCAGGGAAATGACACCAGGAAATAAGTTTTAGGAGTGTTAAACCAGCTGTATTATTTAGGAGGGTTTAGAATGGAGAGTGCCTGTATGCCTGGACCCTGTACCTACAAGTCTGCTGGATTAATTGGATATAAATCGATAAGGGTCCTAACTCAGAGCAGATAGAAGATAACAGGATTCATTTATAGGAATGGATTCTTATTAAAAACAACACAAAAACAGAGAGCTTTGAACCAGAGTAATTAGATAAAATGATTAATATCCATGAAAAATAGAGTTAACTTGGGAAGAGAAGTTGTTTTGCTTCACTGTGTAGTTGGGGTGGGAGGAGCATGAAATGGTGAGTTGTGGGACTGAAAGAGCAGAGCATCCAACCCTATGTGCCAGGAGGCTAGAGCACAGCTTTTTGCAGCTTTGTTACTGAGCAGGGATGGCCAAGAGTAGAGCTTTGGGGGCAGGTGGCATTGATCACGTCTGGGGTGCAGAGGATGAAGACTGAGACATGGGTCATATAAGGGCCCTAAAACAAAAAAGCCAAACCCTTGTCATTGAGTTGATTCTGACTCATGGCAACCCTTTGTGTTAGAGTAGAACTGAGCTCCATAGGGTTTTCTTGGGTGTATATTATAGAAGCAGATTGCTAGGTCTTTTCGTTCAGGGTACCAGCTGGGTGGGTTCAAACCACCAGCCTTTTGGTTAGCAGCGGTTTACACCACTTAGGGACCACCATAAGGACCCCAGCGAGGTTTAAATTAGGTTCTGGACTTAGCAACAAAAACTTCAGTTTTTTGCCTACCCCTCCCAGTTCTTAAGCTGGTTTTCCCTCGTAAGGGGAATGTTGTTTATGTTCCTTGTTTGCTGATTTCTCTGTCCAAAGATGCAGAAACTGCTCTGTGAGAGTTTGGGCAAGTTTGTAAACTTTTACTGCATCTGCTTCATGGTACAGGTCCCAGCTAAGGATGAACTCAAGGAATTCAGAGGCCATAGTCCTAAAAGAAGTCAGACTATCATTTAAACTCTCAGCTGTTAGTGTCGTGACTGATTTCATACTCAGTGATATAGAAAGGACTTTTTTAAAAATGCAGACTTTAGGATATAAACCAGAGTTGTTTTTTTCTCTTCTGGCTTTGTCATGATTACTCCCTGTTTAAAAGGAAGAAAGAAGGCAAAAGGAATGAATGTTCTGGCCACTATTTGTGGAAACCCCTCCTGCTCAATAATTGGAAGCATTTTTCATTGGGAAGTATTTGTAAACCCTAGTGCACAGTAGCTTACATCATAAAAAGAAATGGAAACTTCATTCTTTAATCACTACTTAAAACAAAAACACTGCCCACCTTCTTTACCCTTGGTCTTCTCAAAGTCTTTTTTGCCTCTGCTGACTTTCTCAGTGTGTATAAATAATTTTTTCCATAATTGTGGAATGCCATTGGTTCTTAGCTTTATTCTCTGTACTACCTTAGCACTGTAGTTAAGTAGCTTCAGCATTTTCTCCCTTGGCTGTGTCTGAGAGAACTTAGTCCTATCAATAGCAGTAACTGAGTAGAATGCTCAACCGTATTTACCACAAACCACCACCCGTCTGTTGGTAAAGCCTTGAGTGTTATGCTGAACAGGTTTAAACACAACTTCCAGAAGTAGAGGGACTAGGAAGAAAGGTCTAGCAATCTACTTTCAAAAATTAACCAGTGAAAACCCTACGGATCCCAGTGGTCCATTCCTCAGCTGATCGTGGAGACGGCGCAGGACCGGGCAGCATTTCGTTCTGTTGTGCATTAGGATGACAACAGTGTTCTGGTAGTTTCAGTTACAAGTTCACTTAAATCCTCACAGTAGCCCTGGGAAGAAGATACCAGGAACTGAGGTCAAAGTTAAATAATTTACTCAAAGTTGCACAGTCAAAATTTAATTTCCAGGTGTGAAGTTTCTTTTCCTTGGATAATGTCTATTAAATAGTTACTCTGTTCTGTCAAGTGAAAGCTTTTGATGCTAGGGTTGTAGGATGGAATATAAAGATAGAAAAGTATCTTGAAAATGTCATTTTCTTGAGGTCTGTTTTTTATTTGTTTTTCCCTTCGGGTTTTAAATACTTTAGATTATTGAATGTCTGAATGTTTTCTTAGATAACTCTGGGAGATCAAACAGGAAAGCGTGTTCTAGGCTAACAAATAAATCAGAAATTTGAGGTTGATGCTGTGGAAATTTGGGACATACTTAGTCAATGCAGAGGTTGGTATCTAAGCTATACTGAATTTTGATAAAGATTTATGTTCAGAATATCATTTGCTTGGTTCCTACCTGGTGTATGGTCTGCCTTCCAAAGCTAGCACTGCTGTGACCGATGAAAAGTGACAGCATTCTAACTGTAATAGACGTATCTATAAATAGATGCTACCTAGCTTACCAGAAGGTTGGAGTAAAAGCCAAAGCCTTTCAATACTGTAGAATACCCAGTATGTTTATACTGGTCTGACATTTAATTCTGGATGCTGTTAATGATATTAAATTGTGGGGTAAATGCAGTTTTGCAAGCTACCCCAGTGTTTTTTCTATGAAAATGTCCCGGGTTAGAGGTGGTTACTGGAAACTCAGCATTGCCCTTGAGACAGATAGTAGCAGGAAAGGCCTCCCTGTGAGGATCCCTGCCATGCCTCTGCAATCCTAACCCCAGGGCGTTAGGGCTAATGCTCTGGGAACAGTCTCTGTCTGTAAAGGCCACTCCTGCCCTGCGGTAGTCAGAAAGGTAAGACTGAACTCAGGCAAAATGACAAGACCTTTTGCATTATACTGAGGATGCTATACGAAATGAAGTTTTTGCTGTTAAGGGCTATAGGATGGAAAAGAAAGATAGAAAAGTATCTTGAAAGGAGATCATTTTTCTGAGAGGGCTGTTTGTGATGTATTTTGTTTATCCCTTTTAGTTTTACACAACTTAGTTTATTGAATCTTTCCTTTCTGTAGGTAACTGACAGGCCAAAGAGTAAAGCATGTTGCAAGCTGACAAGCAAACACAGATTTGAAGCAGATGCCATGGAAATGTGAAAAATACAATATTCATTAAAGAAAGACTAGTAACTTAGGCAGTGACAACGTACACCTTTAGGAATATACTGAAAAATAAAAGCTAAAGATATACTGATAATGATTCTCTGTACGTCTTAATTTCTTAAGTATGTTTTAAAGCAGACTTAAGGACGTATTTTATATGTTTTCATTTCATAGGAAACAAATTGAACTTCAGCTATAAAGAAAAGCATATCATTACATATGACTTGATGGGAAAGAACATGTGATCTCTTTCTGTGTTGGACCTAATAAAACTCTTTTCTATTAACCAATAAGTTAACAAAATGTGACATGCAAAGCCGCTGGAGTCAAGAGTTGTAACACAGGAAATAAATGACACTGAGTATATGTGTGATTCTTATGCATTTTCTTCCATCATCAGTAGTGTTGGATAAAATTGTTGTGTGCTGTCGTGTCAATTCCAACTCATAGTGACCCTATGGGAAAGAGTAGAACTGCCCCATAGGGTTTCCTAGGCTGAAACCTTTACAGGAGCAGATTGCTAGGTCTTTTCTCATGCAGAGCAGCTCGTGGGTTTGAACCACTGACCTTTTGATTAGCAGCTGAGTGCTTTAACCATTGTACCACCAGGGCTCCTATTTTGGGTAAGATTAGGTGCTTTCATTTCAGTTTGCCATGTGTACTTCTGTCTCTCAGGGAGGGTTAGATAAGGGGTAGATAAGGCCTGTGTCTTACTCATTTTTATAAATAATGAATGGCCAGACATATAGTAGGTCCTCAAATGTATTCAGGGTGGGTCATAGATCATATGGTATCTCATTCTTCACTTTCAACCATTGTTGAAATTTTGTCAATTTTATTGATCTTTTCAAAGAACTAACTTCTGGTTTTTCTGTTTTTGATTTTGTTTTTGCTCTGATCTTTATTTCCTTTCTTCTGGTAGGTTTATAAGGTTTAGGCTTAGTTTGCTCTTCTCTTTCTAGTTCCTGGTGGTAATGAGTTACGCTGTTAATTTGAGATCTTTTTTCATGTAGGCATTTATTGCTATAAGTTTACCTCTGAGTACTGCCTGTGCTGCATCACATGAGTTTTGGTGTGTTGTGCTTTCATTTTGATTTGACTCTGAAGGAATTTGTGATTTCTCTTTTGAGTTTTCCTTGATCCATTCGTAGTTTAATAGTGTATTGTTTAATTTCCATATGTTTGTGTATTTTCCAGGTTTTTTTTTTTTTTTTTTTCTCATTGATTTCTAGCTTCACTCCACTGTGGTCAGAGAAAATACTTTGTATGATTTCAATTTTTTTAATTTATTGAGACTTGCTTTGTTACCTAAAATTTCGTCTATCCTAGAGAATGATCCATGTGCACTGGAGAAGAATGTATAATGTGCAGTTTTTGGGTAGAGTGTTCTATATATGTCTGCTAAGTCTAGTTGGTTTGTTGTGTCATTCAGGTCCTCTGTTTCCTTTTTTTTTTTTTTTTAGGTTTTTTGAGGCTCTGCTACATGCTATGGGAATAACACTCTAGGTGTACTGACATCTGGGTGTATCTGCATCTTTTTTTTTTTTTGTATTTTAGATGAAGGTTTACAAAACAAACTAGCTTGTCATTAAACAATACACATATAGTTCTATGACATTGGTTAACGACCCCACGACATGTCAACACTCTCCCTTCTTGACTGTGGGTTCCCTATTACCAGCTCTCCTGTCCCCCCACTTCTTCTAGTTCTTGCCCCTGGGCTAGTGTGCCCCTTCAGACTCATTTTGTTTTATGGGCCTGTCTAATCTTCGGCTGACAGGTGAACCTTGGGAGTGACTATTTAAAAAAGGGTGTCTGGAGGGCCATACTCTCAGGGTTTCTCCAGTCTCTGTGAGGCCAGTAGGTCTGGTCTTTTTTGCGAGTTAGAATTTTGTTCTGCATTTTTCCCCAGCTCTGTCCAGGACCCTCTATTGTGATTCCTGTCAGAGGAGTTGGTGGTGGTCACCGGGCACTATCTAGTTGTGCTGGACTCAGTTGAGTGGAGGCCATGGTAGTTGTAGTCCATTAGTCTTTTGGACTAATCTTTCCCTTGTGTCTTTAGTTTTTTCACTCTCTGTTTCCTTCTTGATTGTCTTTCTAGATGTTCCATCCAATATTGAAAGTGGTGTATTGAACGCTTCATGTGTTACTGCAGTACTGTTTATTTCTCCCTTTAATTCTGTCAGTGTTTGTCTTAAAGTCTACTTTGTCTGATAGTAAGATTGCCACCCCAGCTCTCTTTTAGTTATTATTTACATGGAATTTTTTTTTCCATCATTTGACTTTAAACCTATTTGTATCCTTGGTTTTAAGGTGTGTCTCTTGTAGACAGCCTATAGTTGGATCATGTTTTTTTATCCATTCTGCCACTCTCTACCTTTTGGTTGGAGCATTTAGTCCACTTACATTGCCTGTAATTATTGATAAGAAGTGACATACTTCTGTCATTTTTTGTCTGTCTGAAGCCTTCTTTGTACTTTACTACTGCTTGCTTTTGTGTTTTGTTGGTTTATTGTAGTGATCCTTTTTGGCTCCCTTCTCCTCCTCTTATGTTTTATATATATATACATATTTTTAGTGGTTACTGTGAGTATTACATTTAACAGCTTGTATTTATGACATTCCAGGGTAAGTTGTTACCGGTTTCACTTCAGTAACGTCATGAAATTCTGTATCTATACCATCCCCCCGCCACCTTTTGTTGTTGTTATCACTAATGATGTCTTTATATTTTATGTGCCCTTTTTTATAACATAATTTTATTCTTGCCTTTTATATATTTGTTATTAAAAAACATGAAGGACAGAACATTTAGAATTATCAAGCATGAATACCTTTTACTAGCTCTTATACTTGTATGCTGAACAAATAATCCAAGAAGCTGGACTATATGAAGAAGAACATGGCATCAGGATTGGTGGAAGACTCACTAACAATTTGTAATACACAGATGATACAACCTTGCTTGCTGAAAGTGAAGAGGACTTGAAGCACTTACTGATGAAGATCAAAGACTACAGTCTTCAGTATGGATTATACCTCAACATAAAGAAAGCAAAAATCCTCACAACTGGACCAATAAGCAACATCATGATAAAGAGAGTTTGAAGTCATCAGGGATTTCATTTTACTTGGACCTGCAGTCAATGCAATGGAAGGAGCAGTCAAGATGGTGAGACTTTGCCTCACGTACTTAGGACGTGTTATCAAGATGGATCAGTCCCTGGAGAAGGACATCATGCTTGGTAAGGTAAAGAGTCAACAAAAAACGAGATAGACTGACACGGTGGCTGCAACAGTGGGCTCAAAAGGATGGCACAGGACTGGGCAGTGTTTCGTTCTGTTGTACATAGGGTCACTATGAGTTGGAAATGACTCAGTGGCACCTAACAACAACATACTTATCCATGCATTTCCCTTTATTAGGGATCTTTCTTTTTATATACAGCATTTAATTACTTTCAAGTGTCTTTTCCCTTCCATCTATAAAATTCCCAGTAGTATTTTTGATAGGGCTGGTCTGGTGGATATGAACTTTTTCAGTTTCTGTTTGTCTGGGAATGTTTTAATTTCACTATTTTTCTTGAAGGATAGTTTCACTGGATATAGTATTCTTGGTTGCAGGTTTTTTTTCTTTCAGACTAAATATATCGTTCCATTGCCTTCTGGCCTCTAATGTTTCTGAGGAGAAACTAGCACTTAATCTTATTGGGGATCTTTTGTATATGACTTTTCATCTCTCTCACTGTTTTCAGGATTCTCTTTAATTTTTGAAAGCCTAACTATGATGTGTCGTGGTATAGATCTCTTTGGGTTTACCTTGCTTGGAGTCTTTTGAGCTTATTTGATTTGTAGATTCATGTCCTTTGTTAGATTGGGGAAATTTTCAGTCATTATTTCAGATAGGAAGTTTTAGCCAAACAAAATTATTTTATATTCTGGGACCTAGATAGCCAGTTTAGGGAATGAATCTCTCAATAACTACCTAAATGCCTCACTAAGTGACAAAAAAGTTTTAAATGTAGTTGAAGGCTCTTCCAGGGTTATTTGAAGGAATAGGGCATGTTAGGAATCCATCCTTAATTTGGGGGTTACAGATGTGTGAGAGGTTGAGGGTGCTTCCTAGGCAGTAGTATGGCCATATATATGAATGGGTCCACCCAATGTCACCTTGAAATTAGGCTGTGATCAAAATGTCCTTACCATATGTATATATTTTTATTTTATTGCTGAAAATGTATTCCTTCCATATTTTTACCTCACTACAGCAACCCAGTATTTCTGAAGGTAATTCAAGGAATGATAAAAAGTGATAGGTCTGCTGCCAGATGAGATCCAGAAGGGTAAACCAAAGGTAATAATTTTTCCATGGCTAGTCTTAGGGGAAGGTCTGTGACTTTGCCTAACTAACCCCTACTTGAGGACTTGATTTAGATACTCATGAGAGTATTCTCTGACCTTTATCTCCACCCAGAGATGGATTAGGTATCTCTGCTATGTGTCCCATAGCACTTTCATAATCCATTTCATGACATGACGTATGAGACTTGCTGGACCCCAGAAGATGCTGGACCCCAGAAGGTGAGCAAAAAAAGTGATGCCAGTAGATGCTTCTCCTACTTTGTAATTTTGTCCAGGGGCAGACCTTTATCCCAAAGCCTAGATGAACAGTCAAGCATAAAATTTGGAAGATGGGGTCCAAAAGGAACGGTAATTCCCAACTACACCTAGCATGCTCCTAAGGTGTTACTGCAGCCCTGTGGCCGGTAGAGTTCTTAGGGACGTTTAGGAGATTTGTGTGCAGGAAATTTAATGGGGAGTGCTATTGGGAATACCATCTCTGAGGCAACAAAGAAAACTTCATTGAGTAGAGGGAGAAGTTTGTTTTGGGCTTTGATGCAGTCACAACAAATACCTCAGCCAATTCCATTTAACTCTGGAGCTGCACTGACCCAGAAGATTCGTCCCAAATTGGAGGAAAAAGGCCACACATTATACCCCTGTATTGACCAGTCATTTCCAGGATGGTCCAGGAAATGGGGTATGAGGGTTGGTGGGGTGGCTCCCCACAGGAAAAGGGCAATCCTTGGAATAGGAAGTCAGTCACAAGGTGTTAGTTGACAACACAGTTAACAGCTGGGACCAGGGCCAGGTTAAGGCATGTGAGGGCCCTAAGCACTGATAATCTGTGGTGCCCCCTCTTCTTTTTACTCACACATTCAAACAGGATATGTGCATTATATATATACATATATATATGGGTGTGTGTGTCTTAGCTATCCATGATGTAACTTCTTTTAAAAAGTGATTATAGTATTAGCAATTGAATGCAAAAGTGGCATATGCCATTTCAGCAGAATAAAATGAACCAGATTATAAAACTTCTGGTAGATGCTAAAATTTTTACTATATACCACATTTTCTACAAAAAGAATATCCCACATATTCTACAGCAAACAAAATGAGTCAGTGAACTTAGCTGTTTCAACCATCAACATAAAATTCTTGATCTCCCACAATGAAAAATTGACTCTTACCAATTTTGCTTTAAACAGCCTGTACTTCAATTTTGATGCTTATTTTGTAATAAATGCTATAATTATAAATGAGCAAATGAAAAGATGTCACAAAAGAAAGTGATCAGAAAATATTATTACAAATTTTATTTTTAGATGGATCTTTCGTCTCTAACATGTTATAATTAAAAACATTTCTTTGCTTTGGACAACTGGTGCCCCTGTTTTGTTGATGCCGTAAGCATCTGCTTACCTTACTGGGAAATCAGTTTCAGCCCGGGACAATGAATATTTAAGTCCTAAAATTGGGAGCAAGGGAGGCAGGTAACCCAGTAAGCAAGGTAAGCACGGGATAACTTGTGCCTACTTACTGATCTGTAGTGAATAATCTCACATAGAAACCCAGATGAGTAAGTAAGCACACGTTAAGCCCATGCTTACCTTGCATACTGGGTCATGTGCCCCATCAGGGACTATAAATTTGAAAAGAGGCTTTGATTCTGCAGGAAGGTGCTGTGGGGTTGGGAGTGAGACAGATGCCAGCCATACCCAGAAGCAGAATCTTTGATATTGTGAAAAATATGAAATTGTTCACTACAGATGATCTGATAAGCAAGGTAAATACTGTGCTTACCTTGCCTATTGGATAATCTACCCCTGGGCACAACACAGTATCCACTATAACTTCAGATCATTTTTTAAATGGGGAATGTACCCATATATAGAATAAATTTGTACTGAACACCACTATGTGCCATGCATTGTGTTAGAAGCTGAAAATAAACAGAAAACAAATATGGTCTTTACCCTCAAGAAGTTTCCAGACTAGTGGTCCATTTATTATCTCATAGTTCTATAAATCAGAAGTCTGGGTGGATATCCCTGGGTTTTCTGCTTAGTACCTCGTAAGGCCAAAATTAAGGTGTCTGAAGATTGTGGAGAAGAATATGCATTCAAGGTCATTGAAATTGTTGGAGCAGATTCAGTTCCTTGTGGTTATAGGACTGAGGTACCCATTTCGTTGCCTGGGTGTTAGCTGGGTACTACTCTTAGCTCTAGAGGCTGCCACATTCCTTGCCACATGGCCCCGTCATCTTTAAAGCCCATAAGGGCACAATGAATCTCTTTCAGGCTTGGAATCTCTGGTTTCTTTTTGCTACCAGACAGAGAAAATTCTGGTTTTAAAGGATGCATGTGATTTAGTTAGGACAACACAGATAATCTCCCTTTGATAAGGTCAACCATTTTATAATCTAATCATGGGAGTAAAATGCATATAAACATTCTGGGATTCGGAGACCATTTTATTTTATTCTTTGGCTTTAAAGAACAAAAATTTATTTTTCCACAATTCTGGAGAGGCCACTTTAGAATTCAGCCTAACCATGATGATGGGTTAGTAGAAGTCTTGGTGAAAGAGGTCTGAGGGCTTGTATTGCCCTGCAAGATAGGAGTAAAGAGTACTGAGCATGAGGGTGGAGGTTTGAGGATGAAGAAGGTTTGAGTAAAAGACTAGAAAACTTTTAGTTTGTCAGCTATATGGCCTTAGGTTCGTTTAGAGATGATTGTGGTACAGTCTACATGGCTGTGTGGTTTTCTCCAACAGTCTGGATTTAGGAGCATGAGAGAAAGAGTTTGGCTTGAAGTTCTTAGATGTAAGCTGGGCAACAGGACCACAGCTCCAGGGTGATGATAGGTAGAAGTGATGGATCATGGAGTCTAGGCCAGAAACAGAAGGCAGACAAAATGGAGTGAGAAAAGAAGGGACAACAATTACTTGAAAGGGCTTCAGAGGATGATGAGATTCTAGTTAAGGCAGGAAGTGGAGAAAGGCTTCAGTCAGAGGTTAAAGAAATAGAGCTGTGGTGCTCCAAGCATGGTCCCATACCAACACCATCATATGGGAACTTGGAAATGCAAATCCTGAGGCCCACCCCAGACATACTGAATCAGAAATTGTGGGAGTGGGACCAGCAATGTATATTTTAACAAGTCCTCCAGGTGATTTTGATGCCCCAGAAGTTTGAGAATCACTGATGTAGATTTGACTTCATTGTAGAATACCATGTTTATCAAACAGTAGGGGTCCAGAAGGGACAATAGAAAAGTTAAACATTTTGGAAGAACAGAGGGAGGCTGGGACTGGGTAGGAAACACTGAGACACATGTGAGAGGACAGATGGCCTGAGAAGCTATGTTCTGCATCATGCCAAGGATGACAATGATAAGTGTAAGACATGACTAGATGAACCAGCCTTAGAGTTTTTAAAAAGAAATCTTGGCAATTCCAATCTGGACCAAATGTGTTCCTGAGATACTTTTTCACGGCCAAGACCGGAAGCATTTACTGATGAGAGTTGGAGAAGGAGCTGGCCTGGGCTTGGAATGGTTATTTCTTTAAGAAGGGCAATCCAAACTCCAAGGGAGAAAACAGTAAATGGGAGTAGTGAGTTTCTGGGCCCCTAACTGACTACTGAAAGCATCAGCAGCCCATGCTGGATAGTGAGGGACAGTTGCTTATGAGCAAGAACTGGCTCCACTTGGGCTCAGCGAAGAACTGACTTAATGTCCCCTGGCTCCAGGCAGCAACCCTCACCTGCTGAGCTGTCTTTGCTGTGGCAATGTCAAAGCTTGAAGAGCACAGGTGATGTGCTCTGCCAACAGGAAGAGGAAGGAAATAAGGGATGTATTTTGGAATGTGAGTAGTTGACCTAGTCCAGTAATACAACTTGATGGCGACTGGTTTGATTTTTAGATTACTATATTTACTAAACCATTCCCAATATTGAAATGGCTGTTTTCAATTTTATGTAATACTAACCTGAACTAGATTGTTTTAAGTAGTCAACTGTAATGCCCAGGACAATCACTGGAAAATACTAAAAAAAAAAAAGTAAAAGAGAATTAAAATGATAGTCTGTAAAATGTGTATTTGAGACAAAAGAAGGCAGTGGCAGAGGAATTGAGGGGGTAAGAAGGATATCCAAACCAAAACCTGTTGTCATCAAGCTGTTCTGACTCGTAGAGACCCTACAGGACAAAACAGAACTGCCCCGTAGAGTTTCCAAGAAGCACCTGGTGGATTCGAACTGCTGACCTTTTGGTTAGCAGATGTACCCTTAACCATTATGCCACCTGGGTTTCCAAAAGGGATTTAAGATATGTAAAAAACAAATAGCAAAATGTCACATACAAGTCCTACCTTATCAGTAAAAAAAAATTAATTTAGATTAAATACTAAGTAAAAGGCAGTGATGGGCAGAATGGATAAAAAAATGTTATTCAACTATATGCTCTCTACAAGAGAAACATTAGATTCAGAGATACAAACATGTCGAAAGTAAAAGAATGAAAAGAGATATACCATGCAAACAATAAGCAAAAGAGAGCTGGAATGATATACTAATATCAGAAAAAATTAGAATTAAAGACAAAAATTGTTACTTTGGATAAAGAAGGACATTTTATAATGATACAAGTTCAGTCCATTAAGCAGATATAAAAATGATAAACATCTGTGTACCTACCAACAAAGCCCCAAAATACATGAAGGAAAAACTGACAGAATTAAAGGGAGAAATAAAAATTGCCCAACTAACAATAGTAGAGACTTCAATATTCCACTTTCAATGATGGATAGAACAACTGGAGAGAAGATCAACAAGGAAATAGACTTGCACAACACTATAAACCAACTAGATCTAACAGACATCTATAGAACATTCCACCCAACAGCCTGCCAATATATATTCTTTTCAAGCACACAACACATTCTTCTGAATGCTCTATAAAACAAGTATTAAAAAGTGAAAAATGGCTGAAACCGTATGAAGTATGTTCTGCAACCACAATGGAATTAAATTAGAAATCAAAAAAGAAAAATTGGGAATTCCATAAAATAAAATTAAACAATACGTTTTTAAATAATCCATTGTGTCAAAAATGAAATTACAAAGGAAACTAGAAAGAACTTTGAATGAAAATGAAAATGTAACATCAAAATTTGCGAGATGCAAATAAAGTAGTGCTTAGAGGGAAATTTATAGCTGTTAATGTCAATATTAGAAAAAAATCAATCAAAGCTTTCACCTTAAAAATCTAAAAAAAGAGCAATCCAAATCAAAGGCAAGCAGACGGAAAAAGTAATAATGAACTATTGACACTTCTACCTCACGCATGAACTTCAGAAACATTATGCTAAATGAAAGAAGCCAGACACAAGAAACCACAGATTACATGAATTCATTTATATAAAATATTCAGAAAAGCCAAATCTATAATAACAAAGTAGATTAGTGGTTGTCTGGAGCTGGAATGGAGATTGGCTTTAAATGGCATAAAGGATCTTAATGGAGGGTGTTTTGTGTGAAAGTGTTCTAAAACATGGAGATGGTTGCAGATATTTGGTAGTTAGTAAAAACGTTATACATTTGAAATGGGTGAATTTCATGATATGTAAAATACACCTCAATAAAGCTATTTTTTTTTTTCTTTTAAAGTCAAATTGAAAAGGACTGGGAAAACAGGAATAAAGTCAACAGCAAAAAAAGGAAGTTATAATGCAGATCGAAAAATACTAAATGAATAGAAGACATCAAAAAACTGAATTCTAAGGCAGCAGATGAGAGAACTGATAGCCAACTCAATTACTATTTACAGGACCCCCAAAAAGCTCAGGAATTGGCAGCACCAGGCACCAGGTATCTCTGGAAGTAGAGGTGAATGAGTAGTTAAATAATGATGATTGGTTAAAAGTCCACATGCAACTCTCCCTGGATCTGGTAGGAGGTTTATTTTATGGAAAAAGTAAAACAGAGGGTCCCTGTCCAGGAGACAGCAGGTATATCTGTGGATTAGGTGCTATAGTGAATACAGAGGATTACGTGACTGAAGGAAAAGTGGATGCAAGACTTCCCAGTCTTCTTCCTCCAATCAGTTCCCATAACACTGGTAGTGTGGCTTCATCAGGAAAAAATAACCTGTGGAAAGAAGAAAAACCTATAGATAACTGACTTCAGAGGTTCCCTGACTGGCTGGCCCCGAAAGATCACCGGTGAGATCCAACAAGTCCTACTCATACTCTCAGAGCTTCCAATCAAATTTTTATCTCCCACTCATAAACAAGAATTGGTGTGGTAGCCAGTCTCCAAGATGGCCCCAATAATTCCTGACTCCTAGAAAGCATGCCTCTTGTGTAGACCCTATCACCCTGAATAGGGCTATCTGGATTAGGATATTGCAAAAATGATGACGTATGGCTTCTGAGGAAACCCTGGCGGTGTAGTGGTTAAGTGCTACGGCTGTTAACCAAAGGGCTGGCAGTTTGAATCCACCAGGCGCTCCTTGGAAACTCTTACGGGGCAGTTCTACTCTGTCCTATAGGGTCACTATGAGTTGGAATCGACTCGACGGCACTGGGTTTTTTTTAATGGCTTTTGAGGCTAGGTTATAAAAGATCTTCGCCCTTGCTCTGCCATGGATCACTGGCTCTGGGGGAAGCTATCATGTTGTGAAAATATTCTAACAGTTCTATGGATAGATCCATGTACCAAGTTAAGGCTTCCTGCCAGAAGACAGCATCAATTTACCAGGCATGTGAGTGAGCCATTTTGGAAATGGATCCTATAGACCCATCCCAATCAAGCCTTCATATAACTGTATTCCTGGCTAACATATCTGACCGCAACATCATTAGAAATTCAAAGCCAGAACCACCCATCTGCTCTCAAATTCCTGACCTACAAATACTGTGAGGTGATATTTATTTTTGTTTTAAGCCACTAAGTTTTGGCATAATTTGTTATATAGCAATAGAAACTATCATAATAGGCAACCAAAGATTACCAGACATCCAAAATTCTCTTAAATGAAAGATCAAATTAAGCAAATGAAGATTAAAAAAAAAACAAAACTGAAACGTCTCAAGAAGAAAGCTTAAAGTATATATATATTAAAAAAATTTTTTTAATATATATAGGCATATATTATACATATGTCATTAATATCCTTAGAAAGATAACATTGCAGCCATAAAATAAGAATAGAATACTATATAAAAAGAGAACATTCACAGAAAAAGAAAAGCTTTTGGATTTTAAAAATACAAGAACAGAAATGAAAAATTTAATAGAATGAAAAATAAAGTTGAGGATATTTTTTAGAAAGCAAAACAATATGTCAAAAGAGATAAAAATAGGTGAGAAGAGATAAGAACGTTAAAATCAGGAAGTCCACTATCTGAATAAAAGAACTGTAAACACAGACTTTTTTCTTTCTCTAAACACAGAGGGGCAGAAATAATAAAAATTTCTCACAGTTACAGTAATCAAAGCAGCCTGGTACTGGTATAACAGTAAACTCATGAACCAATGGAATAGAGAGTCCAGAAATAAACCCTCACATCTATGGTCAACTGATTTTTGACAAGAGTGCTAAATTAATTTGATGGGAAGAGTCTCTTCAATAAACGGTATTGGGAAGATTGGATTTTCATATGCAGAAAAATGAAAAATGCCTCCAGAAGAATGAAATAGGATTCATACACAAAACACACCATACACAAAAACAAACTCAAAATGGATTAAGAACCTAAATGTACAAACTAAAACAGTAAAATTCTTAGAAGAATATGAGGGGCAATGCTGTTCGGTCTAGCTTTTAACCATGGATTAATAACAAAAGCGTAAACAGCAAAAGACAAAATACGTATATGGGACCTTATAAAAATTAAAAACTTTTGTTTATCAAAGACTTTACCAAAAATGTGAAAAGACAAGCTACTGACTGGGAGAATATCTTTGGAAAACATATTCAATAAGAATCTAATAACCAAATTATATATAAAACAAACAATTTAACAACAAAAAGACAACCCAGTCATAAAATGAGCAAAGGACTTAACTAGACATTTCACCAAAGAGGACATTCGAATGGTCACCAAACACATGAAAAGATGCTCACATCGTCAGATGCTAATCAAAACCACAATGAGATACCATTTCACTCCAACTAGGATGGCTCAGAATTGACTCCACAGCAACAGGTTTGGTTTTTGGTTAAGGATGGCTAAGATTAAAAAAAAAAAAAAATGTTGGCAAGAATATGGGGAAATTGCAACCCTTATCCGTTGCTGGTGGGAATGCAAAATGGTACAGCCATTGTGGAAAACAGTGTGGTAGTTCCTCAAAAAAACTAAAAATAGAACTGCCATATGACCCAGTAATTCCACTCCTATGTATATACCCAGAAGATTTGAAAGCAGAAATAGTACTTAGCCAGTAAAAGAAATGAAGTCTTGGTACATGCTACAATACAGATGGAGCTTGAAGACACTGTGCTGAGTGAAATAAATCAATCACAAAAGGACAAATATTGTATGACCTCAGTTATAGAAAAAGACAAGAACAGGCAAATGTAAAAAAAAAAAAAATAGGGACCAAAATTTCTTAGTTGTTACCAGGGGTGGGAGTGAGGGGAAAAGAGGTGGAGGTTATTGTTTATGGAGTACTGAGTTTTGGTTAACAGTGATAGAAAAATCTCATTGATTAAGGGCAGGGCTGCACAGCTGATTAATGTAATTGCGTTCTTAAATTGTACATCTGTAAAAAGTTGAATTGGCAAAAGTTGTGTGATATATTTACAACAATGACAAAAAAAAAAGTAATTGCTGAGGCTGCTTATGTACAACCAAATACCTCATAGGATTTGGTTCCTTTGTTTAGGGTCATGGATTCATGGGACATCTCAGTTAATTGACCTAATAACACGTTTACTGCTTCTGTTCTACCTCCTAGTTTGTTGCATGGTGCCTGTGATCTTAAAAGCTTGCAAGCAGACATTGAAGGTACAACAACTGATGTCTATTCACCTGGAACAACAGAGGAAGAATGAGACTCAGGAATGGTGGAGGATATGGAATATGTGGCTAATTAACTTCATGAACAACTGCCTCCTTTGCCATGATTCCAGAAGAACTGGATGGTGCCCAGCTATGATTACTAAACAGTTTGATCAAAGAGTCTATAAAAGAATCCTGATGAAAACAGGAAAATGGAGAACAGGACCTCAAATTCTCATGAATTCTGAAGCTATGGAGGCTCAATGAACCCCTGAAACTACTGCCCTGAGAAATTAAACCTTATACCAAAAATACCCTCTGAAGTCTTTTTAGAACTAAACAATAATTTAGCTTAAGTAGTTAAAAAATGTCTGTCTTGAGCACTATAGTCTTTTTTTTTAATTAACTTTTATTAAGCTTCAAGTGAACATTTACAAGTCCAATCAGTCTGTCACATGTAAGTTTACATACTTCTTACTCCCTTCTCCCACTTGCTCTCCCCCTATTGAGTCAGCCCTTTCAGTCTCTTGTTTCGTGCCAATTTTGCCATCTTCCCTCTCTCTCTATCTTCCCATCCCCCCTCCAGTCAAGAGTTGCCAACACACTCTCCAGTGTCCACCTGATTTAATTAGCTCGCTCTTCATCAGCATCTCTCTCCCCCCCACTGACCAGTCCCTTTCATGTCTGATGAGTTGTCTTTGGGGATGGTTCCTATCCTGGGCCAACAGAAGGTCTGGGGAGCATTGCCGCCGGGATTCCTCTTGTCGCAGTCAGACCATTAAGTATGGTCTTTTTATGAGAATTTGGGGTCTGCATCCCACTGATCTCCTGCTCCCTCAGGAGTTCTCTGTTGTGCTCCCTGACAGGGCAGTCATCGATTGTGGCCGGGCACGAACTAGTTCTTCTGGTCTCAGGATGATGTAGGTCTCTGGTTCATGTGGCCCTTTCTGTCTCTTGGGTTCTTAGTTGTTGTGTGACCTTGGTGTTCTTCATTTTCCTTTGCTCCAGGTGGGTTGAGACCAATTGATGTATCTTAGATGGCCGCTTGTTAGCATTTAGGACCCCAGACGCCACATTTCAAAGTGGGATGCAGAATATTTTCATAATAGAATTATTTTGCCAGTTGACTTAGAAGTCCCCTCAAACCATGTTCCCCAGACCTCAGCCCTTGCTCCGCTGACCTTTGAAGCATTCATTTTATCCCGGAAACCTCTTTGCTTTTAGTCCAGTCCAATTGGGCTGACCTTCCTTGTATTGAGTGTTGTCTTTCCCTTCACCCAAAGCAGTTCTTATCTACTGATTGATCAATAAAAATCCCTCTCCCTCCCTCCCTCCCTCCCCCCTTCGTAACCACAAAAGTATGTGTTCTTCTCAGTTTTTTCTATTTCTCAAGATCTTATAATAGTGGTCTTATACAATATTTGTCCTTTTGCCTCTGACTCATCTCGCTCAGCATAATGCCTTCCAGATTCCTCCATATTATGAAATGTTTCAGAGATTCGTCACTGTTCTTTATCGATGCGTAGCATTCCATTGTGTGAATATACCACAATTTATTTACCCATTCATCCGTTGACAGACACCTTGGTTGCTTCCAGCTTTTTGCTATTGTAAACAGAGCTGCAATAAACATGGGTGTGCATATATCTGTTTGTGTGAAGGCTCCTGTATCTCTAGGGTATATTCCGAGGAGTGGGATTTCAGGGTTGTGTGGTAGTTCTATTTCTAACTGTTTAAGATAACGCCAGATGGATTTCCAAAGTGGTTGTACCATTTTACATTCCCACCAGCAGTGTATGAGAGTTCCAATCTCTCCACAGCCTCTCCAACATTTATTATTTTGTGTTTTTTGGATTAATGCCAGTCTAGTTGGTGTGAGATGGAATCTCATCGTAGTTTTAATTTGCATTTCTCTAATGGCTAATGATCGGGAGCATTTTCTCATGTATCTGTTGGCTGCCTGAATATCTTCTTTAGTGAAATGTGTGTTCATATCCTTTGCCCACTTCTTGATTGGGTTGTTTGTCTTTTTGTGGTTGAGTTTTGACAGAATCATGTAGATTTTAGAGATCAGGCGCTGGTCTGAGATGTCATAGCTGAATATTCTTTCCCAGTCTGTAGGTGGTCTTTTTACTCTTTTGGTGAAGTCTTTAGATGAGCATAGGTGTTTGATTTTTAGGAGCTCCCAGTTATCTGGTTTCTCTTCATCATTTTTGGTAATGTTTTGTATTCTGTTTATGCCCTGTAGTAGGGCTCCTAGGGTTGTCCCTATTTTCTCTTCCATGATCTTTATCGTTTTAGTCTTTATGTTTAGGTCTTTGATCCACTTGGAGTTAGTTTTTGTGCATGGTGTGAGGTATGGGTCCTGTTTCATTCTTTTGCAAATGGATATCCAGTTATGTCAGCACCATTTGTTAAAAAGATTATCATTTCCCCAATTAACTGACACTGGGCCTTTGTCAAATATCAGCTGCTCATACATGGATGGATTTATATCTGGGTTCTCAATTCTGTTCCATTGGTCTATGCGCCTGTTGTTGTACCAGTACCAGGCTGTTTTGACTACTGTAGCTGTATAACAGGTTCTGAAATCAGGTAGAGTGAGGCCTCCCACTTTCTTCTTCTTTTTCAGTAATGCTTTGCTTATCCGGGGGTTCTTTCCCTTTCATATGAAATTGGTGATTTGTTTCTCTATCCCCTTAAAATATGACATTGGAATTTGGATCGGAAGTGCGTTATATGTATAGATGGCTTTTGGTAGAATAGACATTTTTACTATGTTAAGTCTTCCTATCCATGAGCAGGGTATGTTTTTCCACTTAAGTATGTCCTTTTGAATTTCTTGTAGTAGAGCTTTGTAGTTTTCTTTGTATAGGTCTTTTAATCCTTGGTAAGATTTATTCCTAAGTATTTTATCTTCTTGGGGGCTACTGTGAATGGTATTTATTTGGTTTTTTCCTCTTCGGTGTTCTTTTTGTTGATGTAGAGGAATCCAAGTGATTTTTGTATGTTTATTTTATAACCTGAGACTCTGCCAAACTCTTCTATTAGTTTCAGTAGTTTTCTGGAGGATTCCTTAGGGTTTTCTGTGTATATAATCATGTCATCTGCAAATAGTGATAGCTTTACTTCCTCCTTGCCAATCCGGATACCCTTTATTTCTTTGTCTAGCCTAATTGCCCTGGCTAGGACTTCAAGTACGATGTTGAATAAGAGTGGTGATAAAGGGCATCCTTGTCTGGTTCCCGTTCTCAAGGGAAATGCTTTCAGGTTCTCTCCATTTAGAGTGATATTGGCTGTTGGCTTTGCATAGATGCCCTTTATTATGTTGAGGAATTTTCCTTCAATTCCTATTTTGGTAGGAGTTTTTATCATAAATGGGTGTTGGACTTTGTCAAATGCCTTTTCTGCATCAATTGATAAGATCATGTGGTTTTTGTCTTTTGTTTTATTTATGTGATGGATTACATTAATGGTTTTTCTGATATTAAACCAGCCTTGCATACCTGGTATAAATCCCACTTGATCAGGGTGAATTATTTTTTTGATGTGTTGTTGGATTCTATTGGCTAGAATTTTGTTGAGGATTTTTGCATCTATGTTCATGAGGGATATAGGTCTATAATTTTCTTTTTTTGTAATGTCTTTACCTGGTTTTGGTATCAGGGAGATGGTGGCTTCATAGAATGAGTTGGGTAGTATTCTGTCTTTTTCTATGCTTTGAAATACCTTCAGTAGTAGTGGTGTTAACTCTTCTCTGAAAGTTTGGTAGAACTCTGCAGTGAAGCCGTCCGGGCCAGGGCTTTTTTTTGTTGGAAGTTTTTTGATTACCGTTTCAATCTCTTTTTTTTGTTATGGGTCTATTTAGTTGTTGTACTTCTGAATGTGTTAGTTTAGGTAGGTAGTGTTTTTCCAAGAATTTATCCATTTCTTCTAGGTTTTCAAATTTGTTAGAGTACAATTTTTCGTAGTAATCTGAAATGATTGTTTTGATTTCATGTGGCTCTGTTGTGATGTGGTCCTTCTCGTTTCTTATTCGGGTTATTTGTTTCCTTTCCTGTTTTTCTTTAGTCAGTCTAGCCAATGGTTTATCAATTTTGTTAATTTTTTCAAAGAACCAGCTTTTGGCTTTGTTAATTCTTTCAATTGTTTTTCTGTTCTCTAATTCATTTAGTTCAGCTCTAATTTTTATTATTTGTTTTCTTCTGGTGCCTGATGGGTTCTTTTGTTGCTCACTTTCTATTTGTTCAAGTTGTCGGGACAGTTCTCTGATTTTCGCTCTTTCTTCTCTTTGTATGTGTGCATTTATCGATATAAATTGGCCTCTGAGCACTGCTTTTGCTGTGTCCCAGAGGTTTTGATAGGAAGTATTTTCATTCTCGTTGCTTTCTAAGAATTTCCTTATTCCCTCCTTGATGTCTTCTATACCCCAGTCTTTTTTCAGGAGGGTATTGTTCATTTTCCAAGTATTTGATTTCTTTTCCCTAGTTTTTCTGTTATTGATTTCTAGTTTTATTGCCTTGTGGTCTGAGAAGATGCTTTGTAATATTTTGATGTTTTGGACTCTGCAAAGATTTGTTTTATGACCTAATATGTGGTCTATTCTAGAGAATGTTCCATGTGCACTAGAAAAAAAAGTATATTTTGCAGCAGTTGGGTGGAGAGTTCTCTATAAGTCAATGAGGTCAAGTTGGTTGATTGTTGTAAGTAGGTCTTCCGTGTCTCTATTGAGCTTCTTACTGGATGTTCTGTCCTCCGAAAGTGGTGTGTTGAAGTCTTCTACTATAAATATGGAGATGTCTATCTCACTTTTCAATTCTGTTAAAATTTGATTTATGTATCTTGCAGCCCTGTCATTGGGTGCATAAATATTTAATATGGTTATGTCTTCCTGATCAATTGTCCCTTTTATCATTATATAGTGTCCTTCTTTATCCTTTGTGGTGGATTTAAGTCTAAAGTCTATTTTGTGAGAAATTAATATTGCTACTCCTCTTCTTTTTTGCTTATTATTTGCTTGATATATTTTTTTCCATCCTTTGAGTTTTAGTTTGTTTGTGTCTCTAAGACTAAGGTGTGGCTCTTGTAGGCAGCATATAGATGGATCGTGTTTCTTTATCCTGTCCGTGACTCTCTGTCTCTTTATTGGTGCATTTAGTCCATTTACATTCAGCGTAATTATAGATAAATAAGTTTTTAGTGCTGTCATTTTGATGCCTTTTCACGTGTGTTGTTGGCCATTTCATTTTTCCCCATACTTTTTTGTGCTGAGACGTTTTTCTTAGTAGATTGTGAGATCCTCATTTTCATAATGTTTAACTTTATGTTGAGTCGTTAAACGTTTTTCTTGACTTTTTTCTTGAGTTATGGAGTTGATATTCCTTTTTGTGGTTACCTTATTATTTACCCCTATTTTTCTAAGTAAAAACCTAACTTGTATCGTTCTGTATCGCCTTGTATCACTCTCCTTCTGGCAGTTCAATGCCTCCTATATTTAGTCCCTCTTTTTGATTATTGTGATCTTTTATCTACTGATTTCCATGATTCCCTGTTATGTGTATTATTTTGTTTATTTATTTTTTAGAATTAATCTTAATTTGTTTGTTTTTGTGCTTTCCCTATTTGAGTTGATATCAGGACGTTCTGTTTTGTGACCTTGTATTGTGCTGGTATCTGATATTACTGGTCATCTGACCAAACAATCTCCTTTAGCATTTCTTGTAGCCTTGGTTTGGTTTTTGCAAATTCTCTAAATTTGTGTTTATCTGTAAATATCTTAATTTCTCCTTCATATTTCAGAGAGAGTTTTGCTGGATATATGATCCTTGGTTGGCAGTTTTTCTCGTTCAGTGCTCTGTATACGTCGTCCCATTCCCTTCTTGCCTGCATGGTTTCTGCTGAGTAGTCTGAACTTACTCTTATTGATTCTCCCTTGAAGGAAACCTTTCTTTTCTCCCTGGCTGCTTTTAAAATTTTCTGTTTATCTTTGGTTTTGGCGAGTTTGATGATAATATGTCTTGGTGTTTTTCTTTTTGGATCAATCTTAAATGGGGTTCGATGAGCATCTTGGATAGATATCCTTTAGTCTTTCATGATGTCAGGGAAGTTTTGTGTCAGGAGTTCTTCAACTATTTTCTCTGTGTTTTCTGTCCCCCCTCCCTGTTCTGGGACTCCAATCACTCGCAAGTTATCCTTCTTGATAGAGTCCCACATGATTCTTAGGGTTTCTTCATTTTTTTTAATTCTTTTATCTGATTTTTTTTCAGCTGTGTTGGTGTTGATTCCCTGGTCCTCCAGATGTCCCAGTCTGCATTCTAATTGCTCGAGTCTGCTTCTCTGACTTCCTATTGCGTTGTCTAATTCTGTAATTTTATTGTTAATCTTTTGGATTTCTACATGCTGTCTCTCTATGGATTCTTGCAACTTATTAATTTTTCCACTATGTTCTTGAATAATCTTTTTGAGTTCTTCAACAGTTTTATCAGTGTGTTCCTTGGCTTTTTCTGCAGTTAGCCTAATTTCATTTGTGATGTCTTTAAGCATTCTGTAAATTAGTTTTTTATATTCTGTATCTGATAATTCCAGGATTGTATCTTCATTTGGGAAAGATTTTGATTCTTTTGTTTGGGGGGGTTGGAGAAGCTGTCATGGTCTGCTTCTTTATGTGGTTTGATATGGACTGCTGTCTCCAAGCCATCACTGGGAAACTAGTTTTTCCAGAAAATCCACTTAAAAAAAATGCAGTCAGATCCCTATCAGAGTTCTCCCTCTGGCTCAGGCTATTCGGATGTTAATGGAGCCGCCTGGGGAGGGTGGGGGAGGGATCAGAGAGCTAGGAGTGTAGCACCTCAGAATATAGCCAGAGTGGTTTGTCTTACTTGGAATGACTCTTATATCTGAGATTTCCGCGGGGCGCGTCGCCTATATGTACTGGCTGTGTGGAGATTGCCCCCCGGGGGTTCTGGCCCGCTGGCGTCATGGTCAGATCCTCCGCTGTCAGCCCCACCCCCAAGGTTAAGGCCCCCCTACTGGGACGGTGCACTCCCATCTCCAAAATCAGTCGCTGCCTCCCGGGGACTCCCCGTCCCACCAGCCGCATCGCGTGCCGCTCCCGCGAACCCGGTGGGGTTCCCCCCGCCGGGGTTAGCTCAGGAGAGCGGAGCAGGTCCCCGCGCCTGAGTTGCGACTGTGCGTCCCGGCTGGGGCGCCGCTCTCCCCGTTCCAAGACCAGCCACTGCCTCCCAGGGACTTCTTCCACCGGCTGCTCCGCCACACCGCCCACGCGAACTGGTTGGGACCATTCCGGGGTCAATTCAGGGGAATGTAGCTGATCCCTGCGCTCACGCCCCGCCCTTGCCCGCCAAAATCCCGGTGGGACGGCTCCCCAGCTGGGACGCTGCTCTCCCTGCTCCAAGACCAGTCACTTCCTCCCGGGGACTTCTCCCTCCGGTGCACTGCGCCGTTCGCGCGAACTAGGTGGGCACCTCCCACACGAACGGCTGGGTCCCCCCCCCCGGGTCAATTCAGAAGAATGTAGTTGGTCCCCGCGCTCATGCCCCGCCCGCGCCCGCCAAACTCCCGGCGGGACGGCTCCCCGGCTGGGACGCTGCTCTCCCTGCTCCAAGACCAGTCGCTTCCTCCCTGGGACTTCTTCCTCTGGCGCGCTGCACCGCTCGCGTGAACTAGGTGGGCGTCGTCCGCACGAATGGCTGGGCCCCCCCGGGGTCAATTCAGGGGCATATAGCTGGTCCCCGCGCTCACGCCCCGCCCGCGCCAGCCAAAATCCCGGCGGGACGGCTCCCTGGCTGGGACGCTGCTCTCCCCGCTCCAAGACCTGTCACTTCCTCCCGGGGACTTCTCCCTCCAGTGCGCCGCGCCGCTCGCACAAACTGGGTGGGTGCCGCCCGCACGAACGACTGGGCCCCCCCCGGGGTCAGTTTGGGGAAATGTAGCTGGTCCCCACGGTCGTGCCACGCCTGCTCCCCGCCAAACTCCCGGCAGGACGGTTCCCCAGCTGGGACGCTGCTCTCCCCGCTCCAAGACCAGTCACTGCCTCCCAGGGACTTCTCCCACTGGCTGCGCCGTCACTCCGCCTGCGCCAACCGGCTGGGCTCCCTCCGGGGATGAGTTCGGGGGCTAGGGCTGGGCCCCTTGTCTGTGCCGTCTGCCCCCCGGGCTCTGCCGCAAATCGGGCTCCAAAGGTCACCTGCCTGGTACGCTGGCTCCTGGCTCTGAAAACAATCGCTGTCTCCCCGTATTTGTTCGTTCTCCATCTCTAAATCTGTGTTTGTTGTTCAGAGTTCGTAGATTGTTATGTATGTGATCGATTCACTTGTTTTTCCGAGTCTTTGTTGCAAGAGGGATCCGCGGTAGCATCCACCTAGTCCGCCATCTTGGCCCCGCCTCCGCATTATACTCTTTTAAGAGCTATCTATATGGGATCAAATTGACAACAGCAACTCAAAAGATTAGGAACCTTAGGGGGCAATAAGTTTATGTTAATGGGAGAGGAACAACTCAGGAAAGGAGGGTGAGAATAGTTGAAGAATATAATCAATGTCATTGAATTGTATATGTAGACACTGTTGAATTGATGTATGTATGTCTTGTATATATTCTCAACAACAAAATAAATAAAATTAAAAAAATTCTCAGAGCTGAAAGACACACATTACCAATTTGAAAGGGCCTACCAATTACTGTACCTTGTAAAATGGTTGATAACAGATGTATATCAAGGCACATCACTGTGAAATTTTGAAACATTGGGAACATGGAGAAGATTCCATAAATTTCCAGAGAAGAACGAATAAAAGCAACCTCACCAACAAAAAACCAGGTCCTGTGAAAAGATCAGGAATTTGAATTGCTTTAGACTTCTCAACTGCAGTTCTGGAAATGAGAAGGCAATGGAGCAATGCTGTCTTAGTCATCTAGTGCTGCTATAACAGCAAAACTACAAGTGGATGGCTTTAACAGAGAGAAATTTATTTCTTCACAGTAAAGTAGGCTAAAAGTCCAAATTCAGGGTGTCAGCTTCAGGGGAAGGCTTTCTCTCTCGGCCCTATCAATCTTCCCCCAGACTAGGAGTTTCTCCACACACGGACCCTGGGTCCAAAGGAAGCACTCTGCTCCTAGCACTGGTTTCTTTGTGGTAGAACGTACCCCACTCTCTGCTTGCTTCCCTTTCCTTTTATCTCTTGAGAGAGAAAAGGTGGTGCAGGTCACACCCCAGGGAAACTTCCTTTACACTGGATCAGGGATGTGACCTGGTAGGGGTGTTACAGTCCCACCCTAATCGTCTTTAACACAAAATTACAATCACAAAATGGAGGACAGCCACACACTATTGGAAATCATGGCCCAGCCAAACTGATAGGCACATTTTTGGGGAGACATAATTCAATCCGTGGCAAATGCTTTCAGAATTCTGAAGGAAACATTTAATTCAAGATTCTATAACCTGGCAAATTAAAAATCTGAAAAATGGAGATGTTTCTAGAAAAGTAAGGTCTCGAAAATTGTATCTCCCATAAGCCCATTTCTCAGGAAGCTACCAGAGGATGTGCTCTCCGATAACAAGAAACTGTAATCACAAAGGAATCTCAAAATACAGGAAATAGGAGATCCAGCACAGGAGACACGCTAAGGAAAACCACAGAATGATGGTGAGGGGAGATCTCTGGATGATAAACATGGGAGCAAACATCTTCAGAAATATAAAATTGAGAGAATATCTTAGGCATCTCAAGATCTTAAAATCCAGACAATTGTTTTGGGAATAATTTGGGTGATGAATTAGGAATCAGTACATGGAAGGCAAAAACAATACTAACAAAACAAAACACAATAATGACAACAAAAAATCAAAACAACTTAATTCTACGGAAGGCATAAGTAATCAGCTTATGAATCAGCTTTAAATATAATTGTAATAAAATAAATACCAAAGACTTTAACAAAAATTATAACTATGGATTGAATGTGACCCACAAAAAGAAATGTCAGAGTCCTAGCCCTGTAAACATGACCCTATTTGGAAATAGTTTTCTTTTGTTATGTTAAAGAGGTCATACCAGAGTAGGGTGGGTCCTAAATCTAATCACACAGAAGTGTCATAAAAAGAGCAGAATTGACACAGACACACACACAGAAGGAACTCAAACTCCAAGTGAAGATGCATCTACAAGCCCAGGAATGCCAAGGACTGTTGGCAGTTACTACAAACTAAAAAAGACGAAGAAGGAACTTCCCCTAGAGCCAACAGAGAGAGGAAGAGAGCCTAGCCCTGCTGATGCTCTGAATTCAATCTTCTAGCCTCCAAAACTGTAGTCATCCACTTGTGGTATTTTTTGTTATGACAGCGCTAAGTAACTAAGACAACTATTATTGAGAAGATGGGATATTGTAAGGGTACACGTGTGGTAAGTGTAGGAAAGAGAGCTAAATTGTCATCTTCCATTGTACAAAGTCCACCAAAAATGCCCAAACTTGAAAAATCAAGGAGCAGCAATACAAGCATGATATTTAGACATATGGAGGTAAACATCAAATAACCAACTAAAATAGCTTCAAGTGAGGATGGAGGAAAAAAAAAAAGGCTGGGAATCATTATAATTATAATTATGTGCATAAATTATCTTTGTACAAATGTCTTTAAAATGTAGCAGCACCCTTTCTTCAAATGCCATCTTAATCAGCATGAGGTAGAGGCTGTGGCCTGAGTCTCCTCTCAGGTTCCATGGATAAAAGCTTAAAACCACCAGTAAGGAGTGATCAGCTAGACTGACCAACTAGGGAATAACCCAGAGGGACCCATCCTCCAGTGCATTCCTTGTATCCCATGGCATTTCTACCACGGAATATCCTTTGTGTTATAGGAGTGTTACCAAAAAGTGTACTCCAAAGGCAACTATGGAAAGACCACTGGACTTGGAGTCATAAGCCCTGGATTCAAAGCTTTGCTCTACCTCTTACCTTAGACAACAGTAACATCTGTCAGTCGGCTTCCTTATCTATAAAAAGGGAATCTTTAACAGGACTGTTATGAGAATGAATTAAGTAAGTACAGGCACATCTCGGAGATACTGTGGGTTTGGTTCCAGACCACTGCAATAAAGCGAATATCGAAATAAAGCGAGTCATGTGAATTTTTTGGTTTCCCAGTGCATATAAAATTTATGTTTACATTGTACAGTGGTCTATTAAGTGTACAATAGCATTATGTCTAAAAAAACAGTATATATACCTTAATTTAAAAATATTGATTAAAAAATGCTAAGCATCATCTGAGCCTTCAGCCAGTTGTAATCTTTGTACTGGTAGAAGGTCTTGCCTTGATGTTGATGGCTGCTGGCTGATCAGGGTGAAAGCTGCCGAAGGCTGGGGTGGCTGTGGCAATTTCTTAAGATAAAACAGCAATGAAGTTTGCAACATTGATTGACCCTTCCTTTCACAGAAGATTTCTCTGTAGCATGCGATGCTGTTTGATAGCATTTTATCCACAGCAGAACTTCTTTCAAAATTGGAGTCGATCCTCTCAAACCCTACCGCTGCTTTATCAACTAAGTTTATGTAATATTCTAAATCCTTTGTTGCCATTTCAACACTGTTCACAGCATGGTCACCAGGAGTAGATGCCACCTCAAACCACTTTCTTTGCTCATCCGTAAGAAGCAACTCCTCCTCCATTAAAGTTTTATCATGAGATTGCAGCAATTCAGTCACATCTTCAGGCTCCACTTCTAATTCTCTTGCCATTTCCACTACGTCTGCAGTTACTTCCCCCACTGAAGTCTTTAACCCCTCAAAGTCATCTGCGAAGGTTGGAATCAACTTGTCCCAAACTTCTGTTAATGTTGATACTTTGACCTCCTCCCATGAATCACAGATGTTCTTAATGGCATCTAGAATGATGAATTCTTTCCAGGTTTTCAGTTTACTTTACCTAGATCCATGAGAGGAATCACTATCTGTGGCAGCTATTGCCTTACAAAACGTATTTCTTAAATAATAAGACTTGAAAGTTGAAATTATTCCTTGATCTATGGACTGCAGAATGTGTGTTGTGTTAGCAGGCATGGAAAGAACATTAATCTTCTTGTACATCTCCATCAGAGCCCTTGGGTGACCAGGTGCATTGTTAATGAGGAGTAATATTTTGAAAGGAATCTTTTTTTGAGCAGTATGTCTCAACAGTGGGCTTAAAATACTCAGTAAACCATATTATAAACAGATGTACTGTCATCCAGGCTTTGTTGTTCTATTTATAGGGCACAGGCAGAGTAGATTTTGCCTAATTCTTAAGGGCCCTAGGATTTTCAGAATGGTAAATGAACACTGGCTTCAACTTAAAGTCATCAGCTGCATTAGCCACTACCAAGAGAGTCAGCCTGTCCTTTGAAGCTTTGAAGCCAGGCGTTGACTTCTCTCTAGTTATGAAAGTCTTAGATGGCATCTGTCATGGATTGAATTGTGTCCTCCAAAAATATCTGTCAACTTGGCTAGGTCGTGGTTCCCATTCTTGTATGATTGTCTACCATTTTGCCATCTGATGTGATTTCCATATGTGTTGTAAGTCCTATCACTATGATGTTAATGACATGGATTAGCAGCAGTTATATTGATGAGCTCTGCAAGATTAGATAGTGTCTTAAGCCAATCCCTTTTGAAATACAAGAGAAACGAGCAGAGAAACACAGGGACTTCGTACCACCAAAAAAGAAGCACCGGGAGCAGAACACATCCCTTGGACCTGGGGTTCCTGCGCAAGGTTTCTAGTCCAAGGGAAGGCTGATGACACGGACCTTCCTCCAGAGCTGACAGAGAAAGCTTTCCCCTGGAGCTGATGCCTTGAGTTTGTACTTCTAGTCTACTTGACTGTGAGAAAATGAATTTCTGTTTGTTGAAGCCGTCCCCTTCTGGTATTTCTGTTACAGCAGCACTAGAGAACCAAGACGGCATCTTGTCTAATATGAGGCTGTTTCGTCTCCACTGCAAGTCTGCCGTTTAGTGTTGCCGCCTTCATCAGTTATCTGGCTGGAGCTTCTGGATGACTTGCTGCAGCTTCTACATCAGCACCTGCTGCGTCACCTGGCACCTTTATGTTATGGAGCTGGCTTTTTTTCCTTAAACCTTACGAACCAACCTCTGCTAGCTTCAAACTTTCCTTCTGCAGCCTCCTCACCTCTCTCAGCCTTCACAGACTTGAAGAGAGTTAGGGCCTTGCTCTGGATTAGGCTTTGGCTTAAGGGAATGCTGTATTTGAATCTTCTATTCAGACCACTAAAACTTTCTCCATATCAGCAATAAAGCTGTTTCACTTTGTTATTACGCGTGTGTTCACTGGAGTAGCACTTTTAATTTCCTTCAAGGACTTTTCCTTTGCATTCACAACTTGCCTAACTGTTTGGCACAAGAGACCCAGCTTTGGCCTCTCTTGGTTTTCAACACACCTTCCTCACTAAACTTAATCATTTCTGGATTTTGATTTAAAGTGAGAGACCTATGACTCTTCCTTTCACTGGAACACTTAGAGGCCATTGTAGGGTTATTAATGGGTTTAATTCCAATATTGTTGTCTCAGGGAATAGAGAGGTCTGAGGAGAAGGAGAGAGATGGGGAACAGCTGGTTGGTAGAGCAGTCAGGACACACACATTTATCAATTAGTTCACTGTCTTATATGGGCATAGTTTGTGGTGCCCCAAAATTACAATAGTAACATCAAAGATCACTGATCACAGATCACCATGACAAATATAATAATAATGAAAGTTTGATATATTGTGAGAATTACCAAAGTGTGACACAGAGACATGAAGTAAGCACATGTTATTGGAAAAATGGCACCAACAGACTTGCTTGTCACAGGGTTGCCACAGTCCTTCAATTTGTAAAAAACGCAGTATCTGTGAAGCACAATTAAGTGAAATGCAATAAAACAAAGTATACCTGTATGAATTATAAATTATGTTATATAACTGTACATGTATTGGGTAGTGTTACTTGCAGCTCGTCCACACTCACTCTGCATAACTTTGACTTCTTTCCCCAGTGGCATCCACAATCCTTTAGCTGGCGCGTGAGCCAGAAATTCCCTGGCATGTTCATTGCCTGGTACATCTGGTATACAGTTTTCTGGCTCAGTCTCATCTTCCTAAACAAAAGGAACAATGTATAAACAATAAGGCAATAAGGCACTGGCATTCTCCACCTACTTCATTGCCTGGCTTTCTCACAGGCAGCAGATCCCAATGGCATCATCAATTACTCTGTTAGAGAGCTAGAAAGAAAGACAAGTTATACCTGACAGAAAAAAAATAAGAAAAAAAAAGTACCATGAAGAACTAAATAAGGAGAAAATTTAGCTATTCTTAGGGAGAATTTACTAGTAAAGCAGAAATCTGTTCTTCATGTAGCAATGATTTCTGAGCTCCAAGTTCTAATATAAATTAGATTCTAAGATCACAAAACAGTTTTTACTATCTCAAAATCTTTGTGACATGAGGCTAGATTTAAGGAATTAAAGCAGACAAACTTTTCTGGAGTAATAAAAAATAGTATGTTATATTAAAATAGTTTATCATACCTTGAAGACCACTGTCATGTTCTACAGTCACACACTGCTGAATCTCTGAAATGTATTTTGCCACTGAAAAACTGCATTTACAACTACGGTGCTATTTTTTTAAAATATAAAATCCATTGCCGTAGAGTTGATTCTGACTGATAGTGGCCCTATAGGACAGAGTAGAACTATCCCATATGGATTCCAAGGAGTGGCTGGTGGGTTCCAACTGCCAACCTTTTTGTTAGCAGCCGAGCTCTTAACCACTGTACCACCACGGCTCCTTAAAATATAAGTTTCCATGAATATTAAATTTATAATGGAAGAATGTCTTTTTTTTAAATAATTTTTATTGTGCTTTAAGTGAAAGCTTAAAAATCAAGTCACTCTCTCACACAAAAACCCATATACACCTTGCTACACACTCCCAATTACTCTCCCCCTAATGAGACAGCCTGCTCTCTCCCTCCACTCTCTCTTTTCGTGTCCTTTTCGCCAGCTTCTAACCCCTCCACCCTTTCATCTCCCCTCCAGGCAGGAGATGCCAACATAGTCTCAAGTGTCCACCTGATCCAAGAAGCTCACTCCTCACCAGCATCCCTCTCCAACCCATTGTCCAGTCCAACCCATGTCTGAAGAGTCGGCTTTGGGAATGGTTCCTGTCCTGGGGCAACAGAAGGTCTGGGTGCCATGACCACCAGGGTCCTTCTAGTCTCAGTCAGACCATTAAGTCTGGTCTTACGAGAATTTGGGGTCTGTATCCCACTGCTCTCCTGCTCCCTCAGAGGTTCTCTGTTGTGTTCCCTGTCAGGGCAGTCATCAGTTGTAGCTGGGCACCATCTAGTTCTTCTGGTCTCAGGATGATGTAGTCTCTGGTTCATGTGGCCCTTTCTGTCTCTTGGGCTCGTAATCACTTTGTGTCCTTGGTGTTCTTCATTCTCTTTTGATCCAGATGGGTTGAGACCAATTGATGCATGTTAGATGGCTGTTTGCTAGCGTTTAAGACCTCAGATGCCACTCTTCAAAGTGGGATGCAGAATGTTTTCTTAATAGATTTTATTATGCCAATTGACTTAGATGTCCCCTGAAACCATGGTCCCCAGACCCCTGCCCCTGCTACGCTGGCCTTTGAAGCATTCAGTTTATTCAGGAAACTTCTTTGCTTTTGGTTTAGTCCAATTGTGCTGACCTCCCCTGTATTGTGTGCTGTCTTTCCCTTCACCTAAAGTAGTTCTTATCTACTATCTAATTAGTGAATACCCCTCTCCCACCCTCCTCCCCTCCCCTCCTCGTAACCACAAAAGAATGTTTTCTTCTCAGTTTAAACTATTTCTCAAGTTCTCATAATAGTGGTCTTATACAATATTTGTCCTTTTGCAACTGACTAATTTCACTCAGCATAATGCCTTCCAGGTTTCTCCATGTTATGAAATGTTTCACAGATTCCTCACTGTTCTTATCGATGTGTAGTATTCCATTGTGTGAATATACCATAATTTATTTACCCATTCATCCGTTGATGGGCACCTTGGTTGCTCCCATGTTTTTGCTATTGTAAACAGTGCTGCAGTAAACATGGGTGTGCATATATCTGTTCGTGTAAAGGCTCTTATTTCTCTAGGATATATTCCAAGGAGTGGGATTGCTGGATCGTATGGTAGTTCTATTTCTAGCTTTTTAAGGAAGCGCCAAATCAATTTCCAAAGTGATTGTATCGTTTTACATTCCCACAGCAGTGTAGAAGTGTTCCAGTCTCGCCACAGCCTCTCCAACATTTATTATTTTGTGTTTTTTGGGTTAATGCCAGCCTTGTTGGAGTGAGATGAAATCTCATTGTAGTTTTGATCTGCATTTCTCTAATGGCTAATGATCGTGGACATTTCCTCATATATCTGTTAGCTACCTGAATGTCTTCTTTAGTGAAGTGTCTATTCATATCTTTTGCCCATTTTTTAATTGGGTTATTTGTCTTTTTGCAGTTGAGTTTTTGCAGTATTATGTAGATTTTAGAGATCAGGCGCTGATCAGAAATGTCATAGCTAAAAACTTTTTCCCAGTCTGTAGGTAGTCTTTTTACTCTTGGTGAAGTCTTTGGATGAGCATAAGTGTTTGATTTTTAGGAGCTCCCAGTTATCTAGTTTTTCTTCAATGTTCTTTATAATGTTTTCTATACTGTTTATGCCATGTATTAGGGCTCCTAACGTCCCTATTTTTTTGGAAGAATGTCTTTTAAAAAATGATTTTTCCTCAAAGTTACCAAATAGTTCCTTTGGCCTTTTACTGCTTCTCTAAGTCTCACACGCACAGAAAGATATCGAAACTCTGCCTGGATGCTGGAGAAGGGGTGCCTGCACCAGGGAGGCTAGGCTGGACGAGTGTTTGTCTCCTCAGACACGCCTGTTCTCTACGCTGAGGACAACTCAAGATACCAGGAGTGACCTAGACGGCACAGGATGTACTGAGGGCTGAGCTGGCGAGTCAGATGACAAAAATGAGGCCGCAGAGCTTTGAGAGGATGCATTCGCACATGAGAGAGAAAGAAGGGGAGCAACACATGGGGGCCTGCAGCGATTCCTTGGGGAACAGAAACATGGCTGATTAAGTTTCCACAAAAGGCATAGGCTGTGATAAAGCCAAAAATGTATGAACTGTCTGGTATCTGCAGGGAAGACACAAGGTAATTAAGGAAGGAAGTTTATCATAGCTAACACCATATTTGAAAATTAACTCATAATGTATCAAGGACCTAAATGTAAGAACTAAAATCATAAAACTCTTAGAAGAAAACACGGGTAATGCTTTGGGACCTAGTTTTTAACAATGGATTCTTAAATATGACATCAAAAGCACAAGCAACATAAGACAATATAGGTAAATTGGACTTCATAAAAATTAAAGACTTCTCTTAAGCAAAGGACTTCAACCACAAAGTGAAGAAACAACCTACAGACAGGGAGAAAAAAACCTGAAACCATTTATCGGATAAGGATTTAACATCCGTAATAGATAAAGAACTCCTACAACTTAAAAAGACAAACAACCCAATGAAAAAATGGGCAAAAGATTTGAATACACATTTCACCAAAGAAGATATTACAAATGGCCAACGAGCCTCAACATCATTAGCCATTAGTAAGATGCAAATTAAACCCACAATCAGATATCACTTCACCCCATCAGGGTGGTAAGATTAAAAAAAAAAACACAACAGAAAACAACAAATGTTGGTGAAGATTTAGAAAAATTGGAACCCTCATCTCATCCATCCACTGCTAGTGGGAATATGAAATGTACAGTTGCTGTGGGAAACAGTTTGATGATTCCTCAAAAAGTTGAATATAGAACTACACTATGACCCAGCAACTCCACTCCTAGACATATACTCAAAAGACTTGAAAGCAGCCATATTAACAGACATCTTTACACCAGTGTTCATTGCAGCGCTATTCACAATAGCCAAAATGTAGAAACAATCTAAACGACCATCAGTAGATGAATGGATAAACAAAATGTGGTATATATGTACAATGGGATATTACTCAGCCATAAAGAGAAACGAAGTCCTAGTAAATGCTACAACATGGATGAACCTTGAAAACATCATGCTGAGTAACATAAGTCAATCATAAAAGGACAAATATTGTATGATCCCACTTCTATGAAATATCTAGAATAGGTAGATGTATAGAGACCAGAGTTTACTAGTGGTTATCAGAGGTGGAAGGGAGGGGGAAAAGGGAAGCCATTGTTCAGGAAGCATTGACTATCTGTTTACAATGATGGAACACCTGGCACTGGATACAGGTGATGGTTGCACAGCATGGTTCATGTAATTGGTGTTCCTGAACTGTACATGTAAAAAAGGTTGAATTGGCAAGTGTTGTGTTATATTTTTTATACTAATAAAAAAGGTGGTTGGAAAGCCTTATGCAACTGTGTATAACAGCTATTGCGATTACAAGTATGTCTAAGAGAATAACCAAGAGTACAAAATTCATACTAACTTTAATAAGTCCAGGAGGGGGTTTTTCAGAACTACAAAGAAAAAAAACTCCATCGGCCATATTAATAGGAACATAAAAAATATCAGTGAGCAAAAGGCAACTGTCAGGACAAAATAAAAAGGATATCCTTGGCAAAAACTTAAAACTACATTATATCTAAAACAGTTAAAATATGTCCAGCACTTAGGGATCACATAAGCGAATAATTAAAAGTTGGCAGTTCAAACCCACCCAGCAGCACTACAGAAAAGGCCTGGAGATCTGCTTCTGTAAAGATTACAGCCAAGAAAACTGAATGGAGAAATTTACTCTGTAACACACAGGGTCTCCATGAGTCAGAATCAACTAGATGGCACAAGGCAACAACAGCGTATTACACCTAGAACTTAAATCATTCACTAACTTTTTAGAACTAAGTTGATCCACAATCAATGCCCACGGGAGCGGCAGTCAAGAAATCAAATGGCATATTGCATTGGGCAAATATGCTGCAAAAGACCTCTTTCAAATGTTAGAAAGCAAAGATGTCACTTTGAGGACTTAGGTGTACCTGACCCAAGCCGGGATATTTTCAATAGCCTCATATGCATGCAAAAGCTGGACAACGAATAAGGAAGATTGAAGAAAAATTGATGAATTTGAATTATGGTGTTGGTCAAGAAGATTGAATATACCATGGATTGCCAGAAAAACAAACAAATCTGTCTTGGAAGAAGTATAGCCAGAATGCTCCTTAGAAGCGAGGATGGCTAGATTCCAAATTTGGAAAATCAGCACCCAATGTCCGTGTCCACCTTAAAGTATTGACTACTGGCTATCAAACACACCACGTGGGTGTTTGGCTTTTAATCATGACTGCCTAATGAACTTAAAAAAAAGAGTGAGAGTGAGACAACTGAACATCTGGGCTATGTTCAACGCCTCTAAAATCCATTGCAGTGGAGTCAACTCCAAATCATACCGACACTATAGGACACAGTAGAACCGTCCCGTAGGGTTTCCAAGGAGTGGCTGGTGGATTTGAATTGCTGACTTTTTGGTTAGCAGCCAAATGCTTAACCATTCTGCCACCAGGGTTCCTCAACACCTCTACAAGGGAACACTTTGCTGAGAGAGGGCATCTGGCAACCGTGGCTGGTTTACAAGTGTGACTTGCCATCACAAATTTAGAAATATGGGAGCCCCAAAACAGGGGTAAATTTCTGAATTTTCTACAGTGAAAATGCATTGCTTGTAGAATCAGAAAAATAGTAATAAATGTTAAAAGAGTGAATTGTTCTTAGGTGCCATTGAGTCGGTTCCAACTCACAGCAATCCTGTGCACAACAGAACAAAACACTGCCCGGTCCTGAGCCATCCCTACAATCGTTATGCTTGAGCTCATTGTTGCAACCACTGTGTCAATCCACCTTGTTGGGGGTCTTCCTCTTTTCCACTGACCCTGTACCTTACGAAGCATGATGTCCTTTTCCATGGACTGGTATCTCCTGACAACATGTCCAAACTACGTAAGACGTAGTCTCACAATCTTGGATTCTAAGGAGCATTCTGGTTGTACTTCTCCCAAGACAGTTTCGTTCGTTCTTTTGGCAGTCCATGGTATATTCAATATTCTTTGCTAACACCACTATTCAAAGGCATCAATTCTTCTTCTGTCTTCCTTATTCATTGTCCAACTTTCACGTGTATATGATGCAATTGAAAATACCGTGCCTTGGGTCAGGCACACCTTAGTCTTCAAGGTGACATCTTTGTTTTTCAACACTTTAAAGAGGTCTTTTGCAGCAGATTTGCCCAATGCAATGTGTCTTTTGGTTTCTTGACAGCTGCTTCCAGGGGTGTTGATTATGGATCCAAGTAAAATGAAATCCTTGACAACTTCAATCTTTTCTCCCTTTATCATGATGTTGCTTACTGGTCTAGTTGTGAGGATTTTTGTTTTCTTTATGTTGAGGTGCGATCCATACTGAAAGCTGTGGTCTTTGACCTTGATCAGTGTTTCAAGTGCTCTTCATTTTCAGCAAGCAAGGCTGTGTCATTTGTATAACACAGGTTGTTAATGAGTCTTCCTTCAATCCTGATGCCCTGTTCTTCTTCATAGGGTACAGATTCTCGGATTATTTGCTCAGCATACAGACTGAATAGGTATGGTGAAAGGATACAACCCTGACACACACCTTTCCTGACTAAACCACGCAGTATCCCCTTGTTCTGTCTGAACAGCTGCCTCTTGATCTATGCAAAGGTTCCTCATGAGCACAATTAAGTGTTCTGGAATTCCCATTCTTTGAAGTGTTATCCATAATTTGTTATGATCCACACAGTTGAATTCATGTGAATAGTCAATAAAACCCAGGTAAACATCCTTCTGGTATTCTCTGCTTTCAGCCAGGATCCATCTGACATCAGCAATGATGTCCCTGGTTCCACGTTCTCTTTGGAATCCAGCCTGAATTTCTGGCAGTTCTCTGCTGATATACTGCCACAGCTGCTTTTGAATGATCAACAAAATTTTGCTTGCATGTAATATTAGTGATATTTCGATAATTTCCCCATTTGGTTGGATCACCTCGGGAACAGGCATAAATATGGATCTCTTCCAGTCAATTGGCTGGGTAGCTGTCTTCCAAATTTCTTGGCATAGATGAGTGAACACTTCCAGTGCTGCATCCATTTGTTGAAACATCTCAATTGATATTCCGTCAATTAATGGAGCCTTGTTTTTTGCCAGTGCCTTCCGTGCAGCTTGGACTTCTTCCGTCAGTGCCTTTGGTTCCTGGTTATATGCTACCTCTTGAAATGGTTGAACGTCGACCGATTCTTTTTGGTATAATGACTGTGTGTATTCCCTGTATCTTTTGATGCTTCCTGTGTCATTTAATATTTTCCCCCTAGCATCCTTCACTATTGCAACTTCAGGCTTGATTTTTTTCTTCAGTTCTTTCAGCTTGGGAAATGCCAAGCATGTTCTTCCCTTTTGCTTTTCTATCTCCAGCTCTTTGCATATGTCATTATAATACTTTGTCTTCTCAAGCCACCCCTCGAAATATTCTGTTCAATTTTTTTACTTCATCATTTCTTCCTTCTGCTTTAGCTACTGGATGTTCAAGAGCAAGTTTCAGAGTCTCTTCTGACATACATTTTGGTCTTTTCTTTCTTTTTTTTTAATGACCTCTGGCTTTCTTCATGTATGATATCCTTTATATTATTCCATAACTTGTCTGATCTTTGGTCATTAGTGTTCAGCCCGTCAAATCTGTTCTTGAGATGGTGTCTAAATTCAGGTGGGATGTACTCAAGGTCGTATTTTAGCTCTCATGGACTTGCTCTGATTTTATTCAGTTTCAACTGGAACTTGCATGAGAGCAATTGATGGTCTGTCCCACAGTCGGTCCCTGGCCTTATTCTGACTGATGATATTGAGCTTTTCCATCATCTCTTTCCACAGATGTAGTCGATTTGATGCCTGTGTATTCAGTCTGGTGAGGTCTATGTGTATAGTTGCCGTTTATGTTGGTGAAAAAAGGTATTTGCAATGAAGGAGTCGTTGGTCTTGCAAAACTCAATCATGTGATCTCCAGCATCACTTCTACCACCAAGGCCGTATTTTCCAACTACCAGTCCTTCTTCTTTGTTTCCAACTTTCCCATTCTAATCACCAGTAATTATCAATGCATCCTGATTGCATGTTCGATCAATTTCAGAGTACAGAAATTGGTAAAAATCTTCAGTTTCTTCATCTTTGGCCTTAGTGGTTGCTGCATAAATTTGGATAATAGTCATATTAACTGTTCTTCCTTGTAGGTGTATGGATATTATCCTATCACCGACAGCGTCGTACTTCAGAACAGATCTTGAGAGGTTCTTTTTGACAATGAATGCAACGCCATTCTTCTTCAAGTTGTCATTCCCAGAATGGTAGACCATATGATTGTCCAACTCAAAATGGCCAATACCATCCATTTGACCACACTAATGCCTAGGATATCGATGTTTATGTGTTCCATTTCATTTTTGATGATTTCCAATTTTCCTAGATTCAAACTTCGTACATTCCAAGTTCCGATTATTAATGGGTGTTTGCAGCTGTTTCTTCTCATTTGTAGTCATGACACATCGGCAAATGAAGGTCCTGAAAGCTTTACTCCATCAATGTCATTAAGGTCGACTCTACTCTGAGGAGGCAGCTCTTCCCCAGTCATCTTTTGAGTGCCTTCCAACCTGGGGGTGCATCTTCTGGCAGTATATCAGACACTATTCCACTGCTATTCATAAGGTTTTCACTGGCTAATTCTTTTCAGAAGTAGACTGTTGGGTCCTTCTTCCTAGACTGTCTTAGTCTGGAAGCTCAGCTGAAACCTGTCCTCCATGGGTGACCCTGCTGGTATCTGAATATCAGTGGCATAACTTCCAGCATCACAGCAACATGCAAGCCCCCAGTGTACGACAAACTGACACATGCGGGGAGCCATCAATAAGTTATTACATTTATTTATTGTATGTTTGTTTACTGTGTCCTAGGTTCTTTTTTGTTTTGTTCTGTTTTGATATGCCCAAATAGGCCAGGCCTATGAGCTACTTTGATTACTGGTGTCACTGAAGCTCGCACGTCCTGTCACCAGGTGGTTAGAGCTGCTACTAGGTATGTTGGCTCAGGAGTCTGTTTACTTTTCTTGTCTGGATTCAGTTCAGCTGTTTGAGTCGTCAGTCACTGAGTGTGTGCTGTAGGCTCTCACTTACAGTCTAGATGGACAGGGCTACGTAAGGGTGGTTGGAGCAGGCACAGGTATCTGGCTGCAGAAGGGGATTATGTGCTGAGCAAGGTAGGGGGCTGAAGGCTGCCCCTGAGTGCCTAAGTGAAAGGCGTGTTCCTGTTCCCTGGAGTGCATAGGTGGGTGGGTTTTGCAGTCTCACTTTGGACACCCAATGCTGTTGGGTACAAGGACTAGGAGACACCACTTATTCTTGTACCCATGTTGTGGGTGGCTAGGTGGAGTGGGGGGAGCTGCCAGTCCTAAGGCCCCTGATATGGGTAGGTGAAGACCCTGCTTAATGGGCAGGGCAGTGTCAAATGTCACCAATCTGCCACTCCCCCTTAGCTGTTGCAGCTGAAAACAGGCTTCAGGTATATACCCTGTTGTACTATGTTAATAAGAGCCTATGCTGTTGAATGGGCCCACAAAGGTCTAGGCAGAGGTGAAAGGCATTCAAGGACCATGGACCCTTTATGCCTGTGCCTAGGCAAAAGGTCAGTGCCTGCCCTGAGTTCCTGGCTTAGGGGGCATGGCGATTTTTTAAAGCCATCAGACTGATTTGAGCGATTAGCCCTGAGCTCCCAGCTTAGGCGAGCTGGCAGTTTATTTGTTCAGTGTTTTCCTTCCCCAAATCTGGGAGACTGGCTCAGGTGTGATGGGTCCCACTTCCGGCCTAGGGGGCGTGGCAACCGCTGAACATTGCTGGACAGGGACTGGAGCAGAGCGGGAGGGGGAAGAAGAAAAGGGTTATTTTGATCCTGTGCGGGAGGTTAGACACTTGCGCAGAATTTTCCAGATCCAGCGTCGCTTCACCCCGGCTCCACAGGCTTGCGCAGACTCTCCGCTGCTCAGTTTCTTCCAACATGGTAAAACATGTCCTGTGAGCTATTGCTTGCCTCAGCCCACGTGCACCAAATGATCCAGGCTGCAGAGTGATGGCTAGGTCAGGTCTAGCACTTCTTTGTTGATTTTGAACTGTCTCTCCTTCCTCCTCCCACTCAGTCTAACTCCTCAACTTTGCTTTGATGTTCAGGTCTCCTAGATTGTCATACATAATCGATTCACTTGTTTTTTTGGGTCTTTGTTGAAAGAGGGACCACAGGAAGCATCTGACTACTCTGCCATTTTGGCCCCACCCTCTGTATTTTGGTTTTTAAGTCAACATTATTTCTGTAATTGTTTCAGGAATAAAATTCCTACTCTACACTTAACCAATTTGATATTCTCCCCCCTACAAAAAAAAGGACAGGCACAGAAACTGGAACCCTCATCTACTGCTGGTGGGTTGTAAATGGTACAGCCACTGTGGAAAACAGTTTGGAGGCTCCTCAACGTTAAACATAGAACTACTGTGTAACCCAGAAGTTCCACAGCTAGGTATATACCCAAAAAAAATGAAAGCAGGAATGCATACAGAGACTTGTACACCAGTGTTCACTGCAGCACTATTTACAATAGCCAAAAGAGGAGTGGATAAACAAAATGTGGTACATACATATAATGGAATACTACTCAATGTAAACAGAAATGAAGTTCTAATACATGCTGCAATACGGATGAACCTTGAAAGCATTATGGTGAGTCAAATAAGTCAGTCATAAAATAACAAATATTGTATGATCTCACTTATACAAAATATCTAGAATAGGCAAATGTATAGAGACCAAATATCAGCAGTTACCAGTGGTGGGAGGGCGAAGAATATTGAATATACCATGAACTGTCAGAAGAATGTGAGGAGCCCTTATGGCACAGTGGTTAAGCTCTCATCTGATAACCAAAAGGTCAGTGGTTCAAACCTACGAGCCCTCCATAGGAGAAAGATGTGGCAATCTGCTTCTGTAAAGATTTACAGCCTTAGAAACTCTTATGTCCTACGGGGTCGCTATAAGTCAGAATTGACTTGAGGGCAGTGGGTTTTTTTTGGTTGGCCAGAAGAATGAATAAATCAGTCTCAGAAGAAATACAATCAGAAAGCTCCTTAGAAGTGTGGATGGCAAGACTTTGGCTGCTTACTTTGGACACGTCGTTAGAAAAGATCAATTGCTAGAAAAGGATGTCACGTTTGGTGAAGCAGAGGGTCAGCAAAAATGAGGGAAGCCCTCAGTGAGATGCACTGACACAACAGCTGCAACAATAGACTCAAGTGTACCAGCGACCATGGAGATGGTGCGGGACCAGGCAGTGTTTCGTCCTGCTGTGCACAAGGTTGCCATAAGCAGAGCCTACTTGATGGCAATTACTAACAACAATGACAATAGGGGTGAGCAAACCCAGTGCCGTGGAGTCGATTCCGACTCACAGCGACCCTATAGGACAGAGTAGAACTGCCCCGTAGAGTTTCCGAGGAGCGCCTGGCGGATTCGAACTGCAGACCCTTTGGTTAGTGGCCGTAGCACTTAACCACTACGCCACCAGGGGGAAATAAGCAGTAATTGCTTAAGGGGCACTGAGTTTCTGTTAAGGGTGATGAAAAAAATTGGAAACAGTGCTGATGGTTGCACAACATGGGGAATATAATTACTGAAATGTACACGTAAAAATGGTTGCAATGTCAAATGTTTTGTTATATTTTTACCACAAAAATGAAAAAAGGGACAACTACAATAGGAAAAACAAAACTTAACTTTTAGACAATACCAAAGTTTCAATTTAAAAACCATACTCCCTGCAGAAGTAACTGGTCAACAACGATCGTGTCAGGCTCCATGCTGGGCTCCAGAAGGGAGAACTAAGGGCATACAGGCATTCCTAATTAAATCCCAAAAAGGATAAGATTAAAAGTCCTCTCAGAAATACCCACGTAACTCTTTATTATCTCCTGATAAAAGGAGATATAAAATGTTTTGTTTTCTTGGAATAACTCACTGCCATCAAGTCGATTTTGACTCACAGTGACCCTATAGGACAGAGTAGAACTACCCCATGGGGTTTTCAAGGCTGTAAATCTATAGAAGCAGATTGCCACATCTTTCTCCTGTGGCGTTGCTGGTGTATTTGAACCAATGACCTTTTGGTTAGCAGCCAAGCACTGAGCCACCAGGGCTCCTTCCTTCTTGGAATTGTTGTTGTTAGGTACTGCTGAGTCAGTTCCAACTCACAGCAACCCTATATACAACAGAATGAAACACTGCTCAGTCCTGTGCATTCCTTACTATCATTGGTGTGTCTGAGCCCATTGTTGCAGCCACTGTGTCAATCCATCTCTCTGAGGCTCTTCCTGCTTTTCACTGACCCTCTACCTTATCAACCACGCTGTGCCTTTCCAGGGAATGATATATGTCCAAAGTACGTCAGATGAAGTCTCGCCATCCTTGCTTCTAAGGAGCATTCTGGCTGTACTTCCAAGACAGATTTGTTCATTCTTCTGGCAGTCTGTGGTATATTCAATATTCTTCGCCAGCACCATAATTCAAATGCATTAATACCTCAGTCTTATTCATTGTCCAGCTTTTGCATGCATACAAAGTGCTTGAAAATATTATGGCTTGGGTCAGGCACACCTTAGTCCTCAAAATGATATCTTTGTTTTTCAACACTTTTTTTTTGGCAGTAGATTTGCCCAATGCAATACATCATTTGATTTCTTGACTGCTGCTTCCAGAGGCATTAATTGTAGATCCAAGTAAAGTGAAATCCTTGACAACTTCAATATTTTCTCCATTAATCATGATGTTGCTTATTGGTCTAGTTGTGACAATATTTGTTTTATGTGGAGGTAATCCACACTGAAGGCTGTGGTCTTTGATCTTCATCAGTAAGTCTTCAAGTCCTCTTCACTTTCAGCAAGCAAGGTTGTGTCATCTGCATAATGCAGGTTGTTCATGAGTCTTCCTCCAATCCTGATGCCATGTTCTTTTTCATATAGTTCAGCTTCTCTGATTATTTGCTTAGCGTACAGGTTGAATAAGTATGAGGAAGGGCTTTAGTGAATGGCGTCTGGGGTCTTAAAAAAAGCTAGTGAGTGGTCATCTAAGATGCATCAATTTGTCCCAACCCACTTGGAGCAAAAGAGAATGAAGAACACCGAAGACATAAGGAAAACATTAATCCAAGAGACATAAAGTACCACATAAACCAGAGACTCAATCAGCCTGAGACCCGAAGAACTAGATGATGCCTGGCTATCACCAATGACTGCCCTGACAGGAAACACAACAGAGAGTCTCTGATGGAGCAGGAAAAAAGTGGGGTGCAGAACTCAAATTCTAGTAAAAAGACCAGACATAATGGTCCTCCTGAGACTGGAGGGAGGGACCCTGGAAGACATGGCCCCCAGACTGTCTGTTAGCCCAAAACTAAAACCATTCCTGAAGCCAACTCTTCAGACATAGACTGGATTATAAAACATAAAATGATATTCGTGAAGAGTGTGCTTCTTAGCTCAAGTAGATACATGAGACTAAATGGGCAGCTCCTGTCTGGAGGTGAGATAAGAAAGCAGAAAGGAACAGCTGATTGAATGGACACAGGAAATCCGGAATGGAAAGGAGGAGTGTGCTGTCACAGTATAGGGAGAACAACTAGGGTCACATAACCATGTGTGTATAAATTTCTGTATGAGAAACTAACGTGAACTGTAAACTTTCACTTAAAGCAAAATTAAAAAAAAAAAAAGCGTGGCGAAAGGATACAACTCCGATGCCCACCTTTTCTGTTTTTAAACTATGCAGTATCCCCTTGTTCTGTTCAAGTGACTGCCTCTTGGTTTATGTACAGGTCCCTCGTGAACACAATTAAGTGCTCTGGAATTCCCATTCTTTGCAACTTACCCATAATTTGTTATGATCCACACAGTCAAATGCCTTGGCATAGTCAACAGAACACAGGTAAACATCTTTCTGGTATTCTCTGCTTTCAGCCAAGATCCATCTAACATTAGCAATGATATCCCTCGTACCACATCCTCTTCTGAATCTGGCTTGAATTTCTGGCAGTTACCTCTCGATGTACTGCTGTAAATATTCTTAAATTTAGCAAAATTCTACTTTTATGTGATATTAATGATATTGTTCAATAATTTCCACATTCTGTCGGGTCACCTTTCTTTGGAATGGCCACAAACATGGATCTCTTCCAGTCAGTTGGCTGGGTAGCTATCTTCCAAGTTTCTTGGCATAGATGAGTAAGCACCTCCATAGATGAGTAAGCACCTCCAGTGCTGTGTCCATTTGTTGAAACATCTCAATTAATATTCCGTCAATTCCCGTAGCCTTGTTTTTTGTTCAGACAGTGTTCCGCTGCTATTCATAAGGTTTTCTGCAGCCAATTTTTTCAGAAGTAGGCTGCCCAGTCCTTCCTAGTTTGCCTTAGTCTTGAAGCTCCACTGAAACCCGTCCATTATAGGTGACCCTGCTGGAATTTGAAATACGAGTGGCATAGCTTCCAGCATCAGAGCAACACAAAGCCACCACAGTACAACAAACTGACAGACGTGTGGTGGTTTCTACGGATAGAACCCAAAAAACCAAACCCAGTGCCGTCCAGTTGATTCCGACTCATAGTGACCCTATAGGACAGAGTAGAACTGCCCCATAGAGTTACCAAGGAGCGCCTGGTGGATGTGAACTGCCGACCCTTTGGTTAGCAGCTGTAGCACTTAACCACTACGCCCCCAGGGTTTCCGTCTACGGATAACAAAAACCCAGTGCTTTCTATGGACAGAGGACCTCAAATTCCAGCAGAAGAGTCTCCAGTTCTAAGTCAGTGTGAATGTGAAATCCTGTAGAAGTGAGGGAAAGCAGAGTGGAAACCTCATGGGCTTAAAAGGTAAAAAGTTTTGGTTTGAATTCTGATACTCCTCCCTACTCTGTATTTCTGGCAAGTTTCTTAACCTTCTGAGCCTCAATTTCCTCATGGATAAATATTCCACAGCGTACATGTGAAAGCACTCAACAACACCAGCTTCTGTCCCTTCTGTTGAAGACAAATTGATGCTCTCAGCAGCCTTATGAGGCAGTGTAAGACTAGAGCATTACCATCACAAAAGCCAACATCTGGACCCAACAGAGAAGCCTCACCAAACCCAAGCCAGCCTTCACAGCTTTTTATAGATGTGTAGCTTTGCTTGGGTATGCCAGCTGATCTTGAGGGGAGGCTGGGTACAGCAGGGCAGTAGACTTCCCACACACACCATCCCCAGGCTGGGCTTAAGGCCTTCCTGGGCCATGTGATTCAGAGATCCCCCTTCTGTGCCTGACTCCAAGAATAACTGCCGTTTCCCCAAGTCTATTCTCATCTTCTCTGAACCTCATAAAATATGCACCATCATACATAAAATTATTTGTTAGAACCTTAAGAACAAGAGGAAGGCAAGCCAAGAACTCGGACCATCATTTTATTAAGTCAATCAGAAGCTACACCTGTAAGAGAAAAAATGAGGACAATCGCCCAAGCCTCCCGACACCTAGAGTGCTTTCACTGAGTTCCAACCGCCATTCTAGGCCAGCAATGCACTTCCTGCACTACTGCACTTCCTGCATTTCTATCCATGAGGGACTAAATCACTTGTCCAAGGGCAAACAGCCAGAGTGAAGGAGCCTGTTGCCCCAAAGCCCATATGCCAGTGCCCATGTGAAGCCTCACGTGTATGGGATCATCAGTAAATGTTTAGCTGGAATCCAAGAATTATTCTGGTATCACTTTTGTGAAAGATGAGGGACAAACCAGCCCAGAAACACTTTCTGATTTGGTGACAGCTGTTGTTCTGAATTCAGCTTTCTGGAAGTTCCCCCCCCCCCCCCCGCCCAATCACTGCTCATTTAGTCACTTTTTTAAAAAAAATTGAGGTATAATTCACATACCATATTTATCAAAGTTTGTTTCTTCTTCTTCTTCTTTTTTTTTTTTTAAAGAGTTCAGCTTTTTATTGAACATGTTACAAAAGGGGTTTAGTCAAAAAGACCAAAGGCCATGTCAATGTCAGACTCCTCAAATTCTTCTTTGTTTCCACTTTCTTCTCCTCAGCTAGAGCAGCAGTGGTGGAGGGGCAGGGCCTCCTGCTGATGCAGTGTCCCCTGCTGGGGCAGTTTCATCTGCCCCTTCATTGTAGATGAGGCTCCCAATTTGACACTGGACAGGGTCTTTGTAAACCAGCCAGGCCAGAAAGGTTCAACAGTTACCTTTGCTGCTTTAATGAGGGCATTGATCTTATCCTCCATGACCATCTCCTCATTGTTGTGCAGGATGAGGGCTGAGCAGATACAGGAGAGCTTCAACACGAACACTAAGGCCACAATGCAGGCGAGGGCTGGGCTGGTGGCTGCCAGGTGCAGATGAAGTGAGGGCCTCACCGGCAATGTGGCCTTAACTTCCTCAGAAGACCCAAGCACTTTAGCAGCAGCTGAGGAGAGGGGCTCATAAGTTTTGACACAATGTTCCAAAATCAAAATACCATGAAGCTGGGGGAGACAGCAACCAGAAGGATGGATCACTGCCAACTCTGTGGTAGGGTTTGAGGTTGAGGGTGTGCATAGCGTTAAAACCCAAAACCACACCTGTTGCTGTCTACTCAATTCCAACTGTGGTTATAATCCCATTTGGGAATAGGTTTTCTTTTCTTTGTTAAGTTTCTACATGTACAATTTAGTTACATTGGTTACATTCTTCTAATTGGGCAACATTCTCACCCTTCCTTTCTGAGTTGTTCCTCCCCAATTAAGATAAACTTACTCCCCTCTAAAATTCCTATCTTTTGAGTTGCTGTTGTCAATTTGATGTTATATAGATAGTTCTTAAAAGAGCATAATGCTCAAGGAACACCGTTTTTTTTTTTTTACTAGTTAAGCTAAATTATTGACTTAAGGGGATATTTTTGGTTTAAAGTTTGAAGATTATCGCAGGGCAATAGTTTCAGGGATCCATTCACCCTTCATGACTCCAGAAAGTCTGAAGTCGATGAGAATTTGAAATTCTGTTCTGCGTGTTCCCCCTTTTGATCCAGATTTTTCTATAAACTCTTCAATTAAAATGTAGCTCGGCACCATCCAGTTCTTGTCTCATGGCAAAGGAGGCAGTTCATGGAGGCAATTAGCCACATATTCCATACCCTCCTATTCCTGACTCTCCTTCTTCCTCTGTTGCTCCAGGTGAATAAAGACCAATTGTTGTGCCTTGAATGGCCACTTGCAAACTTTTAAGACCCCAGGCACTATGCAACAACAAACTAGGAGGTACAACAGAAGCACTAAACCATATTAGGCCATTTAACTGGGATGTTCCATGAAACCATGACCCTAAACCTCCAAGCCAAGAAACCAAATCCCATGAGGTATTTGGTTGTACATAAGCAGCTCCAGCAGCTACTCTTTTATTTTTATTATTTTGTCATTGTAAATGTATCTATCACACAACTTTTGCCAATTCAACTTTTTACAGGTGTACAACTTATTGATAGGAATTACAATAATTGGCTGTGCAACCTTACCCTTAATGTGATTTTTCATCATCAACTGCCTTTTGCCCCCTCTCTCCTGCCCCTGGTAACCATTAGTGAACTTTGGTATCTATATATTTGCCTTTTCTCATCTCTTTATATAAGTGAGGTCGTATGATATGTCCTTTTGTGATTGACCTATGGATTTTGGACTTGCCAGCCCCCACAATCCCCTGAACCAATTCCTCAAAATAAATTTCTCTGTCTTGAGCATTATGATTAACCCTGCTAGAGCAGTCGTTAAGCTTGGCTGCTAACAAAAAGGTAGGCAGTTTGAATCCACCTTGTCCTATAGGATCCCTATAGGGTTGTTAGGAGTTGGAATCGATTAGATAGCAACGGGTTTGGGGTTTTGTTTGTTTGTTGGCTTTTAAATGTACACATATATCTTACTGGAAACTCTGGCTGCATAGTGGTTAAGTGCTACCGCAGCTAACCAAAGGGTCGGCAGTTCTAATCTGCCAGGCGCTCCTTGGAAACTCTATGGGGCAATTCTACTCTGTCCTGTAGGGTCGCTGTAAGTCGGAATCGACTCGATGGCACTGCGTTTCGTTTTGGGGCTTATATATCTTACTGGTTCTGTTTGTCTAGAGAACCTAAGATAAAAAAAAAAAAGATAAAAGTAGGGATGAAACTGACACAGACACAGGATCTCTACTCTGTTAAGTGTGGCCGCTCGGGAGCACTTGAGTGAGAGAGAGCTGGGAAGGAGGGTGGGGGAACTCGGATGCCTTCAAGGGCCTCGCAGGTTTGTCAAAGACAGAAGCATATCAATGGAGCCTGAGGAGTCCTGAAGGGGTCGCCTTTCTCCTCAGGAAGAGCCAAACCCACAGACTCACGTGGGCCTCGGAGGAGCTGCCCAGGGTTTAGCCTCCATTTCCCCCTCCCAAGCCGAGGCCGAGCGCCGAGGACGCCGAGGGAAGGGAACCTTTCTCTCCACCGAGGACGAAAGGTGAAAGGTGAAGTCAAAGGGCCGCGACACCCGGGCACCAGTAAACGGCGGCTGGGTTACCGCTGGGGTCCGACGGGGAGAGCGAGGGTGAGACTGCAAGGGGAACAGACGGGCGGCCGGGCCCACCCGCCCACCCGCAGGGGTCCCCGAGGACCCCCACCTAACGCACCAACACGGAGCCCGGGCGACCCCAGGCCCCACGCGGGAAGCCGACTGCAGGCCCCGATTCCTTCCAGAAGGTCGGGCGGGGACTCACAAGGACTCCAGGTGCTTGAGCTGCTGCAGCTGCTGCGCGTCGTGGCGCCGCCGTTTCTGCTCCCGGCGCCGCTGCAGCTCCTGCTCGGGCGGCTCCCGTCGTCGCGCCGCGGCCGAGAGGACATCGCGGCCTGCGCTGCTGAGCCGAGGACCGCACTTCCTCCGCGCGGCACCGGCTCGGCCCCGCAGCGTCCCTCCTGCCACCGTCCAGACCCCGCCCGGGCAAGGGCCGGCGACTCCGCCAAGGCCACCTGATCCGCCGCCGTTCGGCAGACGGGCCATCCGCCTCCCAACAAAGCGGCCCCCCAATATTATGCCTTCATCGCTTGTCCACGCCGCCTGGCCACTGGTGCCAGAGGCCGGAGCGCGCCCCTGTGGAGCCGAGGGGGTGCCGGACGCTCGTGGCCTGAGCCCTTCCTCGCACGCCTTGGGTTCCCTGCCCCGCACACATAGCTCGTGGGGCAGGTACAGCCTGCCGCGTTCTGGTCCCCAATCCTGTAGGCAAGGGACCGTGTCCCACTCATCTTTGTATCCCTTCCGTGGCTAGACACACAGGAGCAGCTCAATACCAGTTAGTAGAAGTCATCCATCTTTGGAAGAAAGCAAGATTCGCCATAAAAATTCTCCGATTTCCCAGATAATGTGAACCATGGTTAAAGCACATTCAATGTGTACTGATTTAGGCAAGATTTGGGTGCTGGAAATCAAAATGGAAGCTAGTATACGCTGAGCTCTTGTTATGTGGCAGTCATAAGCTAAGCCCTTAAAAATTTATTTTAATCTTCAAAAACTTTATAAATACTGTAATTATCTGTATCTGTTACCATTATTTGGCAGAAAAAGGTCCAGAGAGTTAAGTGGTGGGGCCAGGATTCAAAGGTGTTAGGTGCTTTATTAGGTTTCATTCATAAAATATATCTGATTTGTGGAGCTATGATAATTGTTTTAGCTTTGAAATAATGGAGAAAAAACACAAAGGAAGCAAAAATAACAGCAGAAGGAAAAATTTGCTTCAAATGTGGTATTCAATATGGTTAATACCAAAAACAAATTAGTTCATTCAAATCTATTACAGAAATCCCAAGTAGGCAAACACAGAAAGGCTGTGGACAAATATAGGAAGTTATGCAGACATACCTTGCTTTACTGCACTTCACAGATACTGCGTTTTTTACAAATTGAAGGTTTGTGACAACCCTGCATCAAGCAAATCTATCAGTACCATTTTTCCAACAGCCTGGGCTCACTTTGTGGCTCTGTGTCACATTATGGTAATTCATGGAACGTTTCAAACTTTTTCATTAGTATTATATCTGTTCTGGTGATCTGTGGTCAGTGATCGTTGATGTTACTATTGTAATTATTTTGGGGTGCCATGAACCACACCCATGTAAGACTGCAAACTTAAATGTGTATGTTCTGACTGCTCCATCAGCCAGTCATTCCCCCATCTCTCTCCCTTTCCTCTGGCCTCCCTATTCCCTGAGACATGACGATATTTAAATTGGGCCAGTTAATAACCCTACAATGGCCTCTAAGTGTTCAAGTAAAAGGAAGAATCTGTTTTTCACTTTAAGTCAAAAGCTAGAATTGAGTAAGCTTAGCGAGGGAAGCATGGTGAAAGCCGAGATACGCTGAAAGCTAGGCTTCTTGCGTCAGTTAGCCAAGTTGTGAATGCAAAGGGAAAGTTCTTGAAGGAAATTAAAAGTGCTACTCCAGTGAACACACAAATGATAAGAAAGTGAAACAGCCGTATTGCTGATATGGAGAAAGTTTTAGAGCTCTGGGTATAAGATCAAACCAGCCACAACATTCCTTTAAGCCAAAGTCTATTGAGACCAAGGCCCTAACTCTTCAATTCTGTGAAGGCTGAGAGAGGTGAGGAAGCTGCGGAAGAAAAGTTTGAAGCTAGCCGAGGTTGGTTCATGAGGTTTAAGGAAAGAAGCCATCTCCGTAACATAAAAGTGCAAGGCAAAGCAGCAAATGTTGATGTAGAAGCTGCAGCAAGTTACCTAGCTAAGACAATGGGTAAAGGTAGCTACACTCAACAACAGATTTTCAATGTAGACAAAATAGCCTTATGTTGGAAGAAGATGCCATCTAAGACTTTCATAGCTAGAGAGGAGTCAGTGCCTGGCTTCAAAGCTTCAAGGGACAAGCTGACTCTCTTGTTAGGGGCAGCTGCAGCTGCTGAGGTTAAGCTGAAGCCAGTGCTCATTTATCATTCTGAAAATCCTAGGGCCCTTAAGAATTATGCAAAATCTACTCTCCGTGTACTCTATAAATGAAATAACAAAGCTTGGGTGACAGTATATCTGTTTACAACATGGTTTACTGATATTTTAAGCCCACTGTTGAGACTTACTGCTCAGAAAAAAGATTCTTTTCAAAATATTACTGCTCATTGACAATGCAGTTGGTCACCCAAGGGCTCTGATGGAGAAGTGCAAGGAGATTAATGGTGTTTTCATGCCTGCTAACACAGCATCCTTTATTCTACAGCCCATGGATCAAGGGAGTAATTTCAACTTTAAAGTCTTATTGTTTAGGAAATACATTTCACAAGGCTATATCTGCCATAGATAGTGATTCCTCTGATGGATCTGGGCAAAGTAAATTGAAAACCTTCTGGAAAGGATTCTCTATTCTAGATGCTATTGAAAGCCCCATGGAGTGCAGTTCTATTCTGAAACATTTGTGGTTGCCATGAATTGGAATCAACTCCACGGCAAATGCCTTGCAAAACATCAAGAAGAAGAAGATAGTCTTGGGAAGATGTGATTGAGAGGCCAAAAAAAAAATGTGTTACAGAAGGAAGATGGTCTACAGAATCTAGGAAAGAACCAAGGAAAAACAATCAGGCACTCTTTGTCCAGTGTTGTCCAGTAGACACACAAACACAGGAGTGTTTGGTCACTAGAGAAATGTGCACTATTTGGAGAAAGGGGTAAAATTGACCAGACTGAAAGGAAATATCCTTCAAGACTAGCCAAGCCCCTGTGCTCTGACTTCATGCTCACCCAGCAACATCTGATAGTCTATCTGGCCTCTCTAGGGTCCTGATAAGAGGAAAAAGGTGTTCTAGTCAGATCTGAGTATAAGGTCATTGGAAAGGTGTGACTCTTAACTATAAATTAATAATTTGACAAGGTACTTTACAGTCACTTGTGACTTTATTGTAAAAGATTGCATTTTCCAACATGGTGGCAATAATATCTCCCATCCCACTGTTTTTTTTCTACAATGGGACCTCGACATGCCTCCATGGAAAGGTGGAGTCTATGCCCCCTCCCTTAAATCTGGGCCAGTCTTAGTGACTTACTTGTAACCAGTTGAAAGCAGCAGAAGTGATGACGATTAATTTCTGACACTAGGTCAGAAAAGGTCATATATCTTCCACCTGGTTCTCTTGGAATACTCTCTCCTGAAGCCTTCAGTGGCAATGTAAGCTATTTATCTCCCCTGAAGCCACTATGCTGCAAGGAAGCCCGAATTAACGCACAGGAAAATATCAACATGAACAGACTGGAGAATAGATAAAGAGAGGCCGGTCCCACCCACCTCTGCTCAGTTTATCTGTCTGACTGCTACCACAAAAAAGAGCTCCAGTCAGAACCACAAAGCCAAGCCCTTCCTGTATCCTGTTCCACAGAAGCCATGAGAGATAATAAAATACACATTGTTTCATGCCACTAGGTTTAGGGTGGTTGTGATGCAGCAATAGGAATTAGAATAGTTCTCAAGAGTGCTGGGCTTTAGGCCTACAATGCTAAGGACCAGACCCTGAATGTTGGCACCCCCTACAGTTCTTGGGTAGCCACATGACTTCCTTCACATCTCTATTTCTTTGCTCTTTCACAAGATAATTTGTAAAGCAACACATAGAAAAATATGCAATGTCAATAATAAAGAAATGAAAACTAAAGCAATATTAATGTAGTGTATTGTTTCATATCTGCAGTCTTCAATGATCGCACCCAATAATGGTAAAAAACAAAAAACCAAACCTGTTGCCACTGAGTCAACTGTGACTCCTGGTGACTCTATAGGACAGAGTGGAACTGCCCCATATGGGTTCCGAGGAGTGGCTGGTGGATTTAAACTGCCAACTTTTTGGTTAACAGCTGAGCTCTTAACCACTGTGCAACCAGGGCTCCAGTAATAATGACCACGTTGTGGTGCAATTATTATATTTAGGTATCGTTGGTGGTACATCACTTTCGGAATGGAGATATTCATATCTTTCTACTGAATCCCCTCATTGTGTATGATAATCTAAAAGGAACTATGCACAAAGATATTTATTGCAGCAATATTTGTAAATTGGAAGCAATACACATCTGCAGTTTGGGGAATGTTTAAGTAAACGTAGAACATACCCTGATGGAATGCTATGGAGCCATTAAATATCATAAACCCATAACACCACTGACATAAAATATCATGTGGTAAAATGACTTCCTTTATGTGGCCTTTTGCCTTGGATCTTTAAAGAAAAACAGCTTGAGGGATTTTTTTTCCCCTAAATCCTGAAGAGTTACCTTTGCTGTAGTTTTCTACCACAGAGGGTTTGTTACTTTTGTCCAGGTTGATTGACATTTCCTGGGTAAGCTGTAAACAACTTGATGGTGTGATACTTTTTGTCTGGCCCTGGGGTGCAGCCTGCCCTGTGATTGGTCTATTTTACACATCTTGCAGAGATTGGTCGATACACTTACGCAAATGAGTGACTATAGCGTACTATGCAAACAAAGTGACTGTTGCCCTCCAAGAGGTGATTGGTCAGTTTGTGGCCCTGGTGGAAGGGCCATGCCTTGAAATCAACCAGGAGCTTGCTTACATGTGCAGGCAACCCCACAAAGGTAAGCAAACAAAGAAAAGGAAGAAAGAAGCAAAACGGAGAAAAGACAAGAGAGGCGAGAGAGAAAGACAGAGGAGGCAAAGAACCTCCTAAAGAGCTGTAACACAGGTCACAGGCTGTAAAACTGAAGACAGCAAGAGGCCCAGAAGGGGCCCTGCGGCAGAGCCAGTGGTGACAGCAGAAACCTGCTGCTAGAAATGCAACTAAGACAGTTGAACAAAACTGCTACACTGGCTACAAGCTGGGCCAGTTAGCGGTGGAGAGGCTGATGGCAAGAAGGCCAAAGGCAGAGAGGCCTCACCTAAGGGTGCTGGGAAGAGGCCTGTCCTGAGAGAGCTGAGAAGAGGCCCCCACAGCTGAGAGGAGCTAAGAGAGCTGTCCTGCACTGACAAGTGCTCTCTACTTCGGGGGAGCCTTCCTGACTGCCCACATGCTTCCTGATCTTGATCCTGAGTTGTAGCCTATTGATCTCGAACCTAAGTTGTACCCTGTTACTTCCTCAATAAACCTGTAGCCTGTGAATTGCAATGAATTATTGAACACAGCAGAGAAGTAGAGAGCGCCATGGGGAGGACAGCTGGTGTCAGAATTGGTAAAAAGTTTGGAGAGTGGAGGTACCAACCTTGGGCTGATCTTAGTATGAATTATCCCCCCTGAAGTAAGATAGGTTCTGACACTATTACTACCATTCACAAGTAAAAAAGTGGAATACGAAAATACATACACACTAGGATTAGATATCTAAAAATATCGATGTATGTAGACAGACTGGAAGACTGAGTATAAAAGAAAAATCAATCATTATTTTAGGGTGGTAGGATTAGGGGTATTTATCTTACACATTTATTTTAAAATATATAGCATGTTTACAATGAAAAATACTTTTTAAAAATTTTTATTGTGCTTTAAGTGAAAGTTTACAAATCAAGTTAGTGTCTCATACAAAAATTTACGTACACCTTGCTATATACTCCCGGAAACCCTGGTGGTGTAGTGGTTAAGTACTACCGCCACTAACCAAGAGGTCGGCAGTTCGAATCCACCAGGAGCTCCTTGGACACTCTGTGGGGCAGTTCTATTCTGTCCTGTAGGGTCGCTATGAGTCGGAATTGACTCAATGGCAGTGGGTTTGGTTTGGTTTGGATATACTCCTAGTTGCTCTCCCCCTAATGAGACAGCACATTCCTTCTCTCCACCCTCTATTCCCATGCCCATTCAGCCAGCTTCTGTCCCCCTCTGCCTTCTCATCTCCTTTCCAGACAGGATATGCCAACATAGTCTCATGTGTCTACTTGAGCCAAGAAGGTCATTCCTCACCAGTATCATTTTCTGTGCTATAGTCCAGTCCAATCCCTGTCTAAAGAGTTGGCTTTGGCAAGGGTTCCAGTCTTGGGCTAACAGAAGGTCTGGGGATGACGACCTCCAGGGTCCTTCTAGTCTCAGTCAGACCATTAAGTCTGGTCTTTTTGCAAGAATTTGAGGTCTGCTTCCCACTGCTCTCCTGCTCCCTCAGGGGTCCTCTGTTGGGCTCACTGTCAGGGCAGTCATCTGCTGTAGCCACGCATCATCTAGTTCTTCTGGTCTCAGGCTGATGTAGTCTCTGATTTATCTGGCCCTTTCTGTCTCTTTGGCTCATAATTACCTTGTCTTTGCTGTTCTTCATTCTCCTTTGGTCCAGGTGGATTGAGACAATTGATGCATCTGAGGCAGTCGCTCGCTAGTGTTTAAGACCCTAGATGCCACTCTCCAAAGTGGGATGCAGAATGTTTTCTTAATATAGATTTTATTATGTCAATTGACCTATATGTCCCCTGAAACCATGGTCCCCAAAACCCCGCCCCTGCTATGCTGGCCTTCGAAGCATTCTGTTTATTCAGGAAACTTCTTTGCTTTTGGTTTAGTCCAGTCGTGCTGACCTCTCCTATATTGTGTGTTGTCTTTCCCTTCACCTAAAATAGTTCTTGTCTACTAATTAGTGAATACCTTTCCCTCCCTTCCTCCCTTCCCACTCTCATAACTATCAAAGAACATTTTCTTCTGTGTTTAAACTATTTCTTGAGTTCTTATAACAGTGGTCTCATATTTGTCCTTTTGCAACTGACTAATTTCACTCAGCATAATGCCTTCCAGATTCCTCCATGTTATGAAATGTTTCATGAATTTATCATTGTTCTTTATCGATGCATAGGATTCCATTGTGTGAATATACCATAATTTATTTATCCATTCATCCGTTGATGGGCACCTTGGTTGCTTCCATCTTTTTGCTATTGTAAACAGTGCTGCAATGAACATGGGTGTGCATGTATTTGATCATGTAAAGGCTCTTATTTCTCTAGGATATATTCTAAGGAGTGGGATTGCTGGATTGTATGGTAGTTCTAACTTTTTAAGGAAGCGCCAAATCGATTTCCAAAGTGGTTGTACCATTTTATATTCCCACCAGCAGTGTATAAGTGTTACAGTCTCTCCACAACCTAACATTTATTATTTTGTGTTTACAGTGAAAATATTTTAAAGAACAAAAATGAATACCTTTTATTTCTATATTACAAAGGTAATTATACAGACAAGTTGCTCATTTTTTTAAAGGGCGTGGCAATAGGATATTCTGAGACAATAGGGATGAATATCAAGTTTTTTTTAAAGACTGAAAATTGGCTCATTAAACACCTACTCCAGTCCTTTTCTAGCTAGGTTAAAAAGCTGAAAACATTTTTCAAACTCCTCTGTAGCTGGGGTTCTGCATTCTGCATTGGGTTCTGCCAGTAATTCAGGCAAGAGATGAGAGGCTTGCAGCAGAGTGGAGAGGAGTTAAACAGAATAAACAGACCAGATAGCAATCGGGGGTGTAAAATTGAGAAGACTTGGTGATGAATTTGATGTGGAGAGTGAAGGAGGAGGTGTTCAGATGACTTCTAGGATGAAGGCTTGTGCAACTGGATGGGTGCTGCTCCTCACTGAGGAGAGACTGAAAGATGAAATTTACGATACATAGCTATTCTCTAATAATACACAAATAACATATGATTCCTCGATTTATTACTGTTTATTTTTTAAATCAAAGGTAGATGTTGAATTTTATCTCATACCTTTTCAATCTACAGCCATATAATCTTGGGTTTTTTCTTCCTTCTCTGTCCTGTTAATGAATTATATTACTAGAGTTTCTATTTCTGGAAAAACTAACATTGAGTATTACGTGTAATTTTTCATTAGACCCCTGGGATCTAATAATTAGCTCTATAATGGTATTATAATTATCAATGTTTTATCATCTTAAAGAGGATACTGAGACTTTGTTAATTAGTCCACGTAGTGGCATAGTATTACTTCAATGCTGAATTAATATTTCCTAAAAAAAAAAAATTTTTTTTAATGTTTTATTTAGTATTTTTCCATTTATATTTGTAAATTAGATTGTTGCTCTCTTCCCCCTTCCCTGCCCCTGCCTTTTGTTACTATCTTTGTCAGGTTTTGGCATCTAATACAAGTTAAGAAATCTCTGGTGATTTAGTTTCATTCTTTTAGGGTCTTAATAAACATGAACAACCAGTTCTAAGATAAAGACGCATTTAACTACTATGATAAATTTCTTGCTGCATCTGGGTCTCTACTGAAGTCCAGCCTGGCGTAGTCACGTGTGGGGGACCGCGAGGAATGTTTGCTATTAAGCCCCAGCTCACACTGCATCCACTGATGGCCTGGGGAAGCTCACAGTTAGCAACCTAAAACTTGAGACTGGACAACTGTCAGGGCAGCCTCTTACAAAGCATGCCTTCTTCTTTAAGTATTATAAATGTTGGATGGTTTCAGATTCTTTCAATATAGATTCCATCCTTGTAACTTACTTTTGTTGTTGTTTGTTTTTTAAAATCTAAGTTCCCTTCATTCCCCAAAGCAGCAAAGGGTAACTAGATCCGCGGCCACGTAGGAGCCTCTCTTGGCCCTAAATCTGGAGAATCTCGAGGCACAGGCAAACAACAGCGGAACGCTTTCCTCTCCCTACTTGGGACCGTCGTCTCTTTCGGAGGAGTTCACAATTTCTCGCTAGGGAACTGGTCCTCCCCAGGTCCAGATTTGGATCCACTCTAAAGTTCCCAGACCACTCCCGGGCGGGAAAACTAGGACGGCCCGGTGGGGGCCAGGAGGCGCGGGACGCAGCAGGCCCGCCCCGACGCGCGACCGCGGCTCCTCCCCTCGTTCGGATGTGGCTGCGGGGCGGGGGGCAGGAGGAAAGCGGGTGGTTGCTGCTGCCTGGGGAGGGCCGGGAGTCTTTTCCACGTTTGCAAACGCCGGCGCGCGCCCAGGCCGGGACACACGCCGTCCGAGCTCCCGCGCGCTCTCTCCAGCTCCTCACCGCGCCCCCCCGCCCCCGGCTGCTCCTCGCTCCTTTCCTTGCTGCCCCCAATGGCGCTCAGGGCCCGGAGCTGGCGGCCCCCGCCGCCGCCGCTGCTCCTGCTGCTGCTTTGGGTGACGGGGCAGGCGGCGCCCGTGGCGGGCCTGGGCCTGGGCCCAGACGCGGAGCTGCAGATCGAGCGGCGCTTCGTGCCGGACGAGTGCCCGCGTACCGTGCGCAGCGGCGACTTCGTGCGTTACCACTACGTGGGCACCTTCCCCGACGGCCAGAAGTTCGACTCCAGGTACCGCGCACTTTGCACCCAGCCCGGCCTCTAAGGGTGCAGCGTCCGGTCTCTTGTTTCTCAGCCTCCGCACAGGCCTTTCACTCCCGACGGACCTCCCTCCGCTCCGCCCAGAAAACCCCGCGCTCCTCCCTTTCCCTCCTGCCTGCTGGATTGCTCCCCCGACCCAAAATCTTACAGCCCTAGGTGTGAGCCTCCCGGCCCAAGGGCGCCCCTGGAACGCCCGCCCGCCTGGGCTGGAATCTTGGATAAGACCTTGCGCTGCGGGGTTGAGACAAATCACGTCCTCCCTCTCCTTCCAGCATATTTACATACGCAAAATCTGCATAAAATGGCTACTCAACGAAACCCACCCAAGAGTAGATGAAGTCGGGTTTCCTCCTCTCTTTGCTGATGACATGGAGCCCTGGTGGCGCAGGGGTTAAAAGCGCTCGGCTGCTAACTGAAAGGTTGGCGGTTTGAACGCATCAGCCGCTCTATGGGAGAAAGATGTGGCAACCTGCCATCGTTAAGATTACAGCCTTGGAAACCCTATGGGGCAGTTCTGCTCTGTCTCGTAGGATCCCTGTGAGTTGGAATCCACTCAGCAGCAAGGGGTTTGCTTTTTACTGATGATGGTGATGATGATGACGATAACGATAGCCAACATTTAATGAGCTATTACAATGCGCCAAGCATAGTTCTGAGTGCTTTACCCTTTGCTGTAGATTCAATTCTGACTCACGTGTTAAGGAGTAGAACTGTTTCATAGGGTTTTCTTGGTTGTAAATCTTCACAGAAGCAGATTGCCATTACCGCTTTTTTTTTCACAGTACCGCTGGGTGTGTGCCAACCACACCAACTTTTCAGTTAGTAGTCCCTGGCAAACTTTGTGCCACCCGGGGACAACTAAGTGTTTTCAAGAACAAACAAACCCAATGCCTTGGAGTCGAATTCCAACTCATAGCAACCCTATAGGACAGAGTAGAACTGCCCATAGGATTTCTAAGGCTATAAATCTTTCGTTTTTTTTTAATTGTACTGTAGATGAGGAAACCCTGGTGACGTACTGGTTAAGTGCTATAGCTGCTATCCCAAAGGTTGGCAGTTCAGATCCGCCAGGCGCTCCTTGGAAACTCTATGGGGCAGTTCTACTCTGTCCTATAGGGTCTCTATGAGTTGGAATTGACTCGACGGCTTGGGTTTGATTTTTGTTTTTTTTTTATAGATGAAGGTTTACAGAACTAACTTCTTATTAAACAGTACACGTATTATTTTATGACATTGGTTAACAAACCCATGACGTGAAAACTCTCCCTTCTCCACCTCGGGTTCCCTGTTACCAGCTTTCCTGTCCCCTCCTGCCTTTCAGTCCTTGCCCCTGGGCTGGTGTGCCTCTTTAGTCTCATTTTGTTTTATGGGCCTGTCTAATGTTTGAAGGGTTAACCTTGGAGTGACTTCATTACTGAGAAAAAAGGGTGTCCAGGGGCCATACTCTCAGGGTTTCTCCAGTCTCTGTCAGGCCAGTAAGTCTGGTCTTTTTTGTGAGTTAGAATTCAGTTCTACATTTTTCTCTTGTTCTGTCCAGGATCAGTTACTGTGATCCCTGTCAGAGCAGTCAGTGGTGATAGCCTGGCACCATCTAGTTGAGCTGGACGCAGTCTGGTGGAGGCCATGGTAGTTGTGGTCCGTTAGTCCTTTGGACTATTTTTTCCCTTGTGCCTTTGGTTTTCTTCATTCTCCTTTGCTCTGAACAGGGTGAGACCAGTAGCTTAGATGCCTGCTCACAAGCTTTTAAGACCCCAGACACTACTCACCGAAGTAGAATGTATAACATTTTCTTTAAAACTGTGTTAGGACAGTTGAGCTAGATGTTCCCTAAGACCATGGTCTCCGCAGCCTTCAGCCCAGCAGTCCGCCCCTCAGGGAGTTTGGATAAGTCTATGGAACTTCCATGACCTTGCCTTGTGCATAAACCTGTAAATCTGTACTGAAGCCAACTGACACATCTTTCTCCTGTGGAGTGGCTGGTGGGTTCAGACCCCCGACCTTTTGGTTAGCAGCTGAGAGCTTTAACCACTGTGTCACCATGGTTCCTCCTAACTACTTTAAAAAAAAAAAAGTACTTTACATATCATTAATTCATTTAATTCTTACAGCAATGCTATGAGGTAGTACTGTCAGTACCCCCATTTTACCAATGAGGTAACTGATGCCATGGAGGCTGAAAAAGCTTGTTTAAGAGGTGGAGTAAGATTCAAACCAGACAACCCATGTCCAGACTCTGAGTGTAACCACCATATTATATTGCCCTCCCACTCAGGCCTTACAGAAACCTACTGGGAGAGAGAAGCTCTCTTGGGTAGGAGGTGGTCCAGAGCAGTCACCCAGCTTTGTCATAGGGCTCTGTACCATGCCTGCACATCGTCCAGCTTTGCCCTGGGATCACAACACCTCTCCCCAGTTTCTCTCCAATTTAGCTTTAGGGTTCACACCTCAAAGCAGCGGATTTAAGTCCAGTTTTCCTCTAGCTCTAGGCCTCTCTCCTCCCCAAGACTTTTGCTGCTAAGCTCTGGTTTGTGCCCACAGATTTCTTGGTGAATTACTGCCTAGGGAAAGAGAACTATTTGTCGAAATTCTTCTATGTGCCAGAGATTTTGTTAGGCACATTCATGAAGTTATCTTTTCTTTAACCTTCTTAGCCTTACCTGCCTTTTCTGAAATTTCAGGCAATGAATGAGTATACATAAACTGTTTAGCATACTGCCTAGCATATAGCAAGTGCTTAGAGATGGTCATTCTTACTATTGTTTTAAACAGCTTTGTTGAGATATAATTTACATACCATACAATCGATCTATTGAAAGTGTACAATTCATTGATTTTTTAGTGTATTTACAGAGCTGTGTAAGCATTGCCACAATCTAATTCCAGAACATTTTCATCACTCCTAAAAAGAAACCCCGAACCCGTTAGCAGTCAGTCCCATTTTCCCCAACTCCCCCCCTCCCCAATCCTAGGCAACCACTGATTTACTTTCTGTCTTTAGGATTTGCTTATTCTGCATGTTTCATGTAAATAGAATCATACAAATACGTGCTCTTTTGTAACTGGCTTCTTGCACTTAGCGTAACGTTTTCAAGGTTCATCCATATTATAGCATGTATCAGCACTTCATTTCTTTTTAATGCAGAATAATATTCCATTGTCTGGATTAAACCAAAACCAAACCCATTACTGTTGAGTTGATTCTGACTCATAGCAACCCTATAGGACAGAGTAGAATTGCCCCATAGGGTTTCCAGGGAGTAGCTGGTAGATTTGAACTGCCAACCTTTTGGTTAGCAGCCTAATGCTTAACCACTGTACCACCAGGGCTCCATTGTATGGATTAGATATCCCATATTTTATTTATTCATTTATCAGTTGGTGGACATTTGAGTTGTTTCCAATTTTTGGCTATTATGACTAATGAACATTCATGTAGAAGTATTTGTGTGGGCATATGTTTTCATTTTCTTTTGTGTAAGTATCTAGGAGTGGAATTGCTGGGTCACATGGTAACTCTTTGTTTAAAAATTTTTGAGAAATTGCCAGACTGTCTTCCAAAGTGGCTGCACCACTTTACATTCTCACCAGCAATGTATGATGGTTCTGGCTTCCTCATCTCCTGGCCAACACTTGTTATTGTCTGTCTTTTTTTATTACAGCCATCCTAGTGGGATGAAATGGTATTTCAATGTGGTTTTGATTTTTATTTTCCTCACGATAAATGATGTTGAACATCTTTCCATGTGTTTATTGGCCATTTGTATATCTTCTTTCAGTTCCTTCTTTAGTTGGAAAACAATGAAGAATTTTCTGTTGGTGCTAATGATGATTAACATTTCCCACTAGAACAAGTTGTCTAATATTTTCTATCCTCTAGGGATGGCAACCACTGTGAGGCTGTGAGGGATAGTGGAAAGAGCACAGAGGAGCTGCTGTCCATTCAGCAAACGTTTATGTAGCGCCTACCCCTGAGAACTTGTACCCTTCCTGTACTTGTAGCTTACAGCCTAGGCAATTGCAACATAGTGTGAGAAGTATAGTAAAAATAAGAGCATATACTTACAGAACATTGATTATGTACCTTTAAATATTTTAATTCATTTTACCTCACAAAATTGTGAGCCAGGTGCGTTATTACAGACGAAGAAACTGAGGCTTAGAAAGTTCAAGTAATTTGCCCAAAGTACTTAGCTACTTAAATCGTGAAGTGGGGATTTGAACCTGGGACGTTTAGTGCCTGAATCTATGGTCAATGATGTATAGTCTATTCACATACGTGATAGAAGAAAGGCTAGAGCTATGGAAACACACGGAAGACTTGATGTAGTGTGTGTGGGAGTAGGATGGGGAGGATTGTCAGGATGGGTTCTCAGAGCAAGTGAATGCTGGGATAAATCCTGAAGGATGGGTGAAATTTACCCAGGAGGAGTGGAAGGTTGAGGATTTGGGAAGGTGGTGGGGAGAAGAAAGAGTTTGGTTGGCAGTGGGGGGAGCATATGCAGAGGCCTGGATGTGTATTGGGGGAAGTGAAAGCTGTTCAGTATGCCCAGGCTTGGGGTGGGAATAGGGAAGTGACCGAGGGGAAAAGAAGAGATGAGAGGAAGCTAGAGATTCCAGAAGGCTGGGGCCAGCTTTGAAGAAATCTTGCCTATCTGGCTGTGGAGTTTGGACTTTGTCTAAGGACAGTGAAAAGCCATTGAAGAGTTTTAATATGGAGGGAGTGATTAGACTTTCATTTTACAAAGGTCCCTGTGGCTGCGATGTGGAGAATGGAGTAGAGGGGGCAGGGAGGAGGGTGCGGAGACTGTGCAGGCCTCCTGAGAGCTGGTAGTGGCCTACCCTTGAGTAGTGGCAGAGGCCACAGAAAAGTATTTATTTAGGAGGTAGATCCGGTGATGGCTAGCTGGGAGGCAATGATGGAGAAGTCAAGGGCCACATCTAGCTGTCTGGGTCACTGAGTAGATCGTGGGGCTGTTAAAGAAATTGGGGCCAGGGGAAGTGGTGTGGAAGGAGTTCAGTTTTGGCCATCTGAAGTTTCAAGTGCTATATATCCCCAGATACTAGTAGATTGTGGATTTGGCACTAGGGAATGAGATTTGACTGGATATGAGGATTTGGGAAGGTGGTAGATGACTATGGGGCCTTGGATGATGTGCAGGTAAGAAGAGGGCTGCTATGGAAGGAGCCCCTGGACCCCAGAGATTTAGGGCCAAGTAGAGGAGAAGGTGTGGCCAAAGGACTTGACGTGACAACGATTTAGTGTGGTGTCTCATAGGCCAAGGGAAGAGAGGGCATCCAGATTGACTAAATAGTAACGGTGTAAATGGGAAAATGCCTGTGAGAGGTGGTGTTAGAAAGCATGGCATAGTTCATGTTGGATTTGACAAGAAGGAGGTCTCTGGTAACATTGATGTGAGCCATTGCAGTGGAGTCTGGAGTCCAGTTGAAGCCAGAGGCATTGAGTTGAGGTGGTGAAGGTGAGGAAGTGTGGACAACTCAAGAAGTTTGGCTGTGAAGGGAAGGACTGAGATAAGGCCGTAGCTGGAGGGGGATGTTTGGTCCAGGAAGATGTGTTTGTGTTTGTTTTTAATGATGGAGGGACCTGAGCATGATTAATGGTCAAAGAAGGATCTAGAGATGAAGATAGAGGTTGGAGATAGAAAAAAGGGGAGGGAGCCCCTGAGAAGCCAGGAAGGGGTGTGATCCAGTGGACAGATGGAGGCTTAGCCTTAGCCAGTGTTGTATCAAGAGGAAAGGATGGTGATGGGTGCAATGCAAGTGAATTTTCAATTTGGTGGTGATGGGCGTTAAGGGAGTTCCTATCAGATGCTTTGATTCCCTTCGAGTGACCTTAGCCATGTTAACCAGTCTTTTCACCAGTAGACTGAAGTTTACATTTCCCCTGTAGGCTTTGGCCAGGGTTAAGAGAGAGAGAGAAAATGGTTATACTTAACTAACATCTGTAATACAACCAGATCCTATGTACACCTCTAAGTATAGTGAAATTGCCAGTCCTTTAGACAGATTTTGAGGCAGACCTATGTCAAAGGAGAAAATATACCACTGTTAAAGTAGACTTTATTTAAAGGGATTATTGTAAGGGAGGATAAAGGACTAAGGCAAGGGAGAGAAGGAACACCGAAGTAGGAGAGTTCTGCTGCTGTGGAGAGAGACCAGCTCCTACTCCCCCAGGCCAAACAACTATAAAGTTTTTAAAAGCAAGTTGGCGGTGCGGTCGGTCACTGGGATAGGTGAGTGATTTACTGAGTTTGCAATTAAGGCCAATACTGTTTTCTTTTCTTATGAAAAGGCCACCTGGATCCTGAGAGACCCTGGAGGAGGAAAAGGGAGATAAGGGATTAGGTACCTGGAGGTTGTAGATTGAGGGAGAAAGGATGGTCAGGAACATAAAGCAGGGAGAGACCTGTCTAAAGTTTATTTGAAGAAGCCCTGGTGGCGCAGTGGTTAAAATGCTTAGCTGCTAACTGAAAGGTCGGTGGTTCGAATCCACCCGCCACTTCTCGGGTACAAAGACATGCTGATCGGCTTCTGTAAAGGTTACAACCTTGGAAACACTATGAGGCAGTTCTACTCTGTCCTGTAGGGTTGCTATGAGTTGAAATAGACTCGGTTGCAGTGGGTTTAAAGTTTACTTTGACAGAGGAGATCATTAAGTCTGCCTTGCTCAGTTGTTTGCTGCAAGCCATCCTATGGAACAAAAAAAAACGGTGGGGAATTTCTTTAACCATCATTGTTCTCCAGGTTCATGTTGTTGGGTGCTAAAAGTGCCTATTGAAGTTAATTCTGACTCATAGTGACCCATGTGACAGAGTTTTCTTCACTGCAGTCTTTGCAGAAGCAAATTGTCATGTCTTTCTTCTGGGGAGTTGCTAGGTGGGTTCAAATCAGCAACCTCTTGGTTCGCAGCTGAGCCCTTAACCGCTGCACCAGCAGGGCTCCTTTCCAGGATCATTGAGCTTGGGTAAAACTTAAACTTAAAAATTAACAGGGGACTGGAGTAGGTAGCATTTATTTAATTAACCACACTTTGGATAGCACTTACTGTGTGCCACTGGGCCATTATCTCCTTTAGCAAAGGAGAAAATGGAGGCACAGAGAGTTTTAACTCTCCCAAGATTGCACAGCTTGTAAGTGCTAGAGCAGGGATTTGAACCCAGGTTGTCTGGATTCTGTGTCTGGGCCCCACGCTGCCTCTTTGTGCATGAGGGAGATAGCATGTGTTCATTGTCTGGCATATAGTAGGGGCCTATTATGGGTTGAATTGTGTCACTCAAAAATGTGTGTCAACTTGGCTAGGCCATGATTCCCAGTATTATGTGATTGTCCACCATTTTGTCTTCTGATGTGATTTTCCTATGTGTTGTAAATCCTATCTCTATGATGTTAATGAGGCAGGATCAGAGGTAGTTATGTTATTGAGGCAGGACTCAATCTACAAGATTAGGTTATATCTTGAGTCAATCTCTTTTGAGATATAAAAGAGAGAAGTGAGGAGAGGAGGGGGACCTCATGCCACCAAGAAATTAAGAGCCAGGAGTGGAGCTCATACTTTGGACCCGGGGTCCCTGCACTGAGAAGCTCCTAGACCAGGGGGGAAGATAGATGACAAGGACCTTCCCCCAGAACCGGCAGAGAGAAAGACTTCCCCTGGAGCTGGCACCCTGAGTTTGGACTTCCAGCCTCCTAGACTGTGAGAGAATAGATTTCTGTTGGTTAAAGCCATCCACTTGTGGCATTTCTGTTATAGCAGCTGTAGATAACTAAGATAGGGCCTCTAAGAGTTTCTTTCTGAGGCCTTCATTCCTGTGGGAATTTATGAAGTGTTAGGGCGTGACTTTGATATTCCCTCATAAAATGCTTGGAGAGGAGAAATCCAGGTGTTTGGGCTGGCTTGAAGGTTTTGTTGGGAAGGAAACGGTGGTTGTCACCCTGGTCAGAGACAAATCATAAAGGAAAGCTCTCTTTCCACAGAGCGTTCTTCCTTCTATCTGGCACTGGGGGGCAGCTGGTGCCCCTTCAGCTCGTGGGCATCCTTAGTTGCCAGGAGGCCCAGCCGGTGAGCCCTTGGCTACTGGCGTGGGCATGCTTTGTGTTTCAGAGACTCCTGGGGCTCATTAATGTGCTCCTGTGGCTGCTGCTCCAGCCAGAAGGAGAAGAAGGCAGCTCTCCTCACTTTCCAGCACTGGGGGGTCCTTCTCAGCCACTCCTGATTTCAGCTTTTTAGGAGTTCCACAGCATTGCCAGCAGTAGGGTAAGGGTGATGATCCTCTTTGCTCTGATTTTCTTCTGGGAACTCAGAGTTGGCATGTCTCTGATCTTGAAGCAGGAAAAACCAGTGCATGGTTGGTGCATTCATAGCATCCAGGACTGTCTGCAGGCAGTTAGGGTCTAGGCATTCAGTGAATATTTGTTGTGTGCCTACCACATGCCCTGCTGGGAACACAGAGTTGTAGATGCTCTAACACAGTGGTGTTCAAACTGTGTGCGTGAGAATCACTTGGAGGGCGTGTTAATACAAGATTTCTGATTCAGTAAATCTTGGGTAGAGGCTGAGAATTTGCTTTTGTAACAAGTTCCCGGGTATTGCTGATGCTGCTGGCTTGGGGACCACGTTTTGAGAATGACTACTAATTTTAAAACCCAGCCTGGGTGGCTGTCTTGGTTATCTAGGGCTGCTATAACAGAAATACAACAAGTGGGTGGCTTTAACAAACAGAAATTTGCTTTCTTACAGTTTTGGAGGCTAGAAGTCCGAATTCAGGGCTCTGGCTCTGGGGGAAGGCTTTCTCTCTCTTGTTGGCTTTGGGGGAAGGTCCTTTTCTCTTCTGAGCTTCTGCTCCTGGGTGATCTTCACGTGGCTTGGCATCTCTCTTCCCCCATCTCTGTTTACTGGCTTGCTTGTTTAATCTCTTTCATATCCCAAAAGAGGTTGATTCAGGATACAGCCTACACTAATCTTGCCTCATCAACATAACAAAGACAACCCTTTCCCAAATAGGATTATAACCACAGGCATGCAGATTAGGATTTACAACACTTTTTTTTTGGGGGGGGGGGACATAATTGAATCCATAACAGTGGCTCAACTGGTTTGTTCTAGACTACTAGCCTAAAGAAGGAGCCTTGCTCGCATAGTGGTTAAAGCGCTCGGCAGACAGTTTGAACCCACCAGCTGCTCCAAGGGAGAAAGATGTGGAAGTCTCCTTCTGTAAAAATTACAGCCTTGGAAGTCTTATGGGGCAGCTGTACTCTATTATAGGGTTACTTTTTTTTTTTTTATGAGTCAGAATCGACTTGGCAGCAGCGGACTTCTGCTAGCCTAAAGGTTGGTGTTTGAACCCACCAATTGGCATGGCAGAAGAAAGGCCTGGTGGTCTGCTTCAGTAAAGATTACAGCCAAGAGAACCCTGTGCAGCAGTTCTACTCTGTAACACATGGTATTGCCATGAGCCAGAATTGACTTCACTATAGTGGGTTTTGGTTTGGTCTGGTTTAAAAGAATCAGGCTCAAAAAAAAAAAAAAAAGAAAATCAGTCTTGTTAACAGAGATTGCCTTCTTTTACATATTCATTCATTCATTCCTTCAACAGATGCGTACTGAGTACCTACCGTTCTCAGTGCTAGGGATATTGTTAGCTGCCGTAAGTGGATTCTCATGCATAGTGACTCCATGTAACAGAGTAGAACTGACCCAAAGGGTGCAAACCCACTGGCCACTCATAGGGAGAAAGATGGGGCATTCTGCTTCTGTAAAGATTTATAGCCTTGGAAACCCTGTGGGACAGTTCTGCTCTGTCCTATAGGGTCACTATGAATAGGAATCGACTCCACTGCAGTGGATTTGGTTTTGGCTGGGTTAATCTTTAGGGGAGGAGATTGCCAGGTCTTTATCCTGCAAAGCCACTGGGAGGGTTCAAACAGCCAAGCTTTCGGTTAGCAGCCAAGTGGTTAACTGTTGTGCCACCAGGACTCCTTGCTGGGAATATACCAGCGAGTAAAACAGAAATCCCTGCCCTCGCGGAGCTTACATTCCAACGGGGATGTGGGGAAAGACACACAGTGAATTATATATGGTAGATTAGAAGCTGGTGAGGGCTGTGGTAAAAAACAAAGCTGTGAGGGGAGATGAGGTGAAAGGCCCAGGGAGGTAGATGACGTTGATCACACAGCTAATAACTGCCCTCCCAACTCTGGACTGATACTTCCTTAGGCCTCACACAAATCAGCCAGCACCCAGAAGGTGCAATGAAGAGTGGTAGACATGGATGCCTCCCTCTACCATTCCCAAAGAGAGAGGGATTCTTCCAGCTGAAGCCATAGGGAAGGCTTTGGGGAGGCACTGACAAGTTGGTCTTTGAGCATGGATGAGATTTCATTCCTTGAGGTGGGGAGGGTGTTTAAGAAAGAGTAAATGGAGGGCCAGCGAGGCCTGGACATGAGCAGTGTGCTCAGGGAGCAGCAAGAAGCCCCGATGTTTGGGTCAGGAGGTGGAAGACCCAGAGCTGGAAAGGTGTGTGAGAACCAGTCCGTAGAAATCCACACAATTGGGCTGGGGATTTTGGACTTTATCTGGTACGTTTTGTATGTTTTTGTGCAGAGGAGTGAGTGGATGAATTCAGGTGGGGGCTTTGGGAAGACTGCCAGCGTGAGTAGGAACCTTAGAGATGAGCTTCACTGGGGCCTTATTTGTATACTCATGCATTCATTCAGCTTCTAGTGTTCTCACTTCGAGGCTATAAACCAAACCAAAAAACCAAGCCCGTTGCCATTGAGTTGATCCCGACTCATAGTGACCCCACAGGACAGAGTAGAACTGCCCTGTAGAGTTTCCAAGGAGCAGCTGGTGGACTTGAACTGCCAACCTTTTTGGTTAACAGCTGAGCACTTGACCACTGTGCCGCCAGGGCTCCTCGAGGATGTAGCAGAGAATAAAACAGACAAAATCCTTGCTCTCAAGTCGGGGTGGAGGAGGGCACAGAAACACATTCCAGCTGGCTTAAGCAGAAAGGAGAGGGAATTTATTGGAAGGATCCTTCTGATTCCTATTGAAGGTCCAGGATCATGAATTTTCTGCATCTCCCCAGGGGCCTTCATTCTTCCCCTGCCTCCCTGAAGGGAGAGCCCAAGCAGGCTTTCTGTGCTGTGCACGACCTGTTAGGGCCAGCACCCAACATGGACTTCGTGGAATTGATCCCAATTCCAGTTTCGGGGAGGGAACCTGACTGGTCCAGTTTGGCTCAGGTGTCCACCCTAAAAAAAAATACCAAACCTATTGCCGTTGAGTCGATTCTAACTCATAGTGACTCTACCGGACAGAGCAGGAGTGCCCCGTAGAGTTTCCAAGGCAGTGATCTTTACCAAAGCAGATTGCCACATTTTTCTGCCAAAGAACAGCTGGTGAATTTGAACTGCTGACCTTTTAGTTAAGCAGCCAAGCTCTTAACCACTACACCACCAGGGGTCTGGCATCTACCCTAGTTGAAGGCAAGTCACATGATTCTAAGGTGGGTCCTGGGCTCACTCCTGCAGTATGGCTGGTTCCCAGTGGGCTGAAAGCACCCCTGATGGACCGGAGGGGGACAGTGGTGGCAGGGAGACTGGTCAGGACACTCCTGTCACGTGCAGAAAGTATAGAGTGTGAATCTGCACAGTAGCTCTTCTGTGAAAAAAGGCTATGATGAAAGAGAAGCTGCTGGTTGGATGTTAGTGAAGTGAGGCTTGGCCAACTTCAGGCAAGGAGCCTAGCCTGGGGCTGATTTTTCTTGTTCCCATCTCCTGAGGCCGTTGGCAGGCCTATCCAATGCCCACTGTGTGGACTTACTGGCAGTGCTTTTAATTTTCCGTTGTGGGTCATTGCGAGCAACTACACATTCTTATTGATGATTTAATTTGGCTACATTTTTCTGGGCTGAGCACTTGTATAAAATTAGAATTACTTATAGGGATCTGAGATTTTAATGTATGCGGTTGCTTAAAAGTAGAAATCCATAACAGCAATATCACAGTTTTACTTTGTTTTGTACTGTTTCCCTTTTAATGGTATTTTAACGTGCCAAAGACCAGCCAAGCCAAGTGTTCATATTTCATGGTCTGATCCTTGGTGGAGATATGAATGGGTATGTTCCCTCTCATCTCCCTCCTTTCCACTCCTGCTCTCTGCCCGTCTCTCTCCTCCTTCACCTTCTCTCTCTTCTTCCCTTGCAGCATTCTCACATTTGTCTATCTGGGTAGCAGACAGGTAGTTTGCCAGTTCATTAACTGCCTGTCTCCCCCTGCCAGGTCTCATTAGCTGCTGGTAAAGGTTGTTCTTTGAGGGAAATATTCTTGGTCTCAGAGGGTCTGGGAAGCCCAGAGTCACCTTTGGGAGTTTGTCGGGGTAGGGAGAGAGGTGGGAGGCAGAAGAGCTAGAGTTGGCTTCCCCTCTTTCACGTCTGCAGCAAGGCCGGGGTTTAGGAGGAGTGTGGAACTCTGCCACGGTGGGTGTGAGTCTCAACTGGAACATCCCTGGGCTGGACAGCCAGCTAGAGTGAGTTTCTTCTTTTTTATTAGATTTCATGCGCGTTTCAGTCCCATTCACCAAGGGCTTCACGGGACCGCAGTCCTCAGGTCAGGCAGGTCCCATGTGAATCAAACACAAGTCGACCCGAGACTGGACCAACTCTGAAGCACCCAAAGGCAGGCTCTCGTGTCCAGCGGCCTTGCTTTGTTATTACCTCCTGTTAATGAGTTCTCAAAATGTGATGTCTGTTTAATGTATTCTGGAAACCCTGGTGGCATAGTGGGTAAGTGCTACAGCTGCTAACCTAAAGGTGGGCAGTTCAAATCTGCCAGGCACTCCTTGGAAACTCTATGGGGCAGTTCTACTCTGTCCTATAGGGTCGCTGAGTCAGAATTGACTCGACGGCAACGGGTGTGGTGTTTTTTTTTTTTTTTTGGTTAATGTATTTTTTTTTTTTTTTTAAGTAATATTTTATTGTGTTTTTGGTGAAAGGTTTACACAGTTTAGATTCTCATTCAACAATTTCTACGCAGATTGTTCAGTGACAGTTATCTTCTGCATAGTGCGTGAACATTCTCATCATTTCCGTTTATATTCAGTTTTTAATTGTTTAAGCTGAACCTAAAACTGGCATTGAGAGTGAGCTGACTTCCTCTCGTAGTTGATATGGGCTTCAATTCTGCTAACCACAGGACAATTTTCTCTGCCCTCTGTTAGGGCCATTTTCCCTTTGTCTCTAGATTTGAATTAATCTGGGCAGCAGGTAGTACAAATGTATGGTAATTTTTCCTAAGAGTTTCTAGATTAATTTAATGTTTAAAAAGTAATACATATACACAGAGTTTTTCTGGAAAAAGGTTAAATAATTGTATAAAGTTTGAAATGATGGTTGCCAATCTGCTAGGAGTGGGGAAGGGGCTCTGGGGTGGGGTCTAGCTGTTCTGAGTGCTGCCTTTGAACCAGTGCCCCCTTTTTAAGTACCAGACTCCCCCTCTCCCCCCGCACCAGCTCCCACCACTCTGGAATCTCTTGTGGGCTCTGGGAGGTACCCTGACCCCACCCTGGCCGGATACCGTGTTGCACACACCTAGATTCAGTTTCTTCCCTTCTAGGTCAGTTCCTACTCCTCCATTCCCTTTTCATCTTCCAGCATTGTGTTGCCATCTCTTGACTGCAGTGGACTCCTATCTAGTTCTATAAGTTTACATTTTTAGAAAGAGAAATTTTAGGAGCTTGGGGAAGGAATGAACTTAGGGGGCCTTAGGGAGAAAGTGTGTTCAGTTTGACACATGTTCTTTTAAAAGTTCATTCTCACTGGAGATTTAAATCTAGGTTTAGAAATAGAGCCATAGTATTTAGGCTTTAAGAATATATCCACAGGGGTAGTTACTTATCCTGGGGAATGTGCCACAAGATAATGTGTGTTTTTGTGTAGGCAGCTTAGTGAGTTGAATATGATGGGTTTTATTTACATCATGTCTCCCGTCTTAGTGGTCATTGGATTAATATTTTGAAGAGCCTCATTGGAGGGGAGGGTAGCCACCTCCCCTCAGGTCTTCCAGGGCAGGGGGAGGTAGCATTGTCAGGGGGCGATTGAAGGGTCTACAGTGATGAGTGAGCAGGGGAGAAAAATAAGTAGCTGGAGAGGAAAGGGGGGTGTTGCATGTGCTGGGTAATTTCCGTTTGCCTCTTTAGGTCCACTCATTTACTTTTTCCATTTGCTCTTTGCTCTGGAAGGCTGACTTGTATGAATATGTGTGTGTTGTCTTGTTGTTGTTGTTGCTGCCATCAAGTTGACCCTGACTCATGGAGACCCTGTGTAAAAAGGAACAACATGCTGCCCGGTCCTGCACCATCCCCCATGATCGGTTGTGGATCAAACCACTGTGATGCATAGAATTTTCATTGGCTGATTATCTGAAGTAGGTCACCAGCCCTTTTCTTCCTAGTCTGGAAGCTCCACTGAAACCTGTTCAGCCTTACAGCAACACACAAGCCTCCACTGACAGACGAGTGATGGCTGTACATGAGGTGCATTGGCCAGGAATCGAACCCTGGTCTCTCACATGGAAGGCAAGAATTCTACCTCTGAACCATTGTAGGGAATTGAGTTCCTTTATGTGGCGTTTTGCCTTGGTTCTTTGGAAAAACAGCTTGAGAGGTTTTTCCCCAAAGCCCTGAGGAGTTACCTTTGCCCTAGTTTCCTACCCCAGAGGGTTTGTTACTTTTCTCCAGGTTAATTGACATTTCCTGGGTAAGCTGTAAACAACTTGTGCTTTGACACTTTTTGTCTGCCCCTGGGCTGCAGCCTGCCCTGTAATTGGTCCATGTTATGTACCTTGCAAAGATTGGTCAATACACTTAGGCAAATAAAGTGACAATAGCCTACTATGCAAATAAAATGTCTGTGGCCTACTAAAAGGGGATTGGGCAGTTTGTGGCCCTGGTCGGAGGGCCATGCCTTGAAATTTATGGGGAGTTTGCTTATATATGTAGCCAACTTCACAGAGTTTGGTAGACAAAGAAACAAGAGAAAAGGCAAGGAGCGAGAAGAAGCAGAGAGAGAGAGGAGAGGAGAAACATCCTAAAAGAGGTGTAACATGAGTCAAGCGCTGTGGCTTAGGCTGGGTCCTTTAGAGAAGCAAACCAGTGAAGTGTCTAAAGAGAGAGAGATTTTATATCAAGAAAATGGCTCACAAGGTTGTAGAGGCTGGAAAGCTCCAAGTCCGTGGGTCAAGCTGGAGGTCTCCGGCTCATGTAGCTTCAGGGGCTGGTGAACCCAAGATCCTGACTGTGGAGGCTGCACAGTTGAGATGGGTGTGTATGGCAAAGAGAAGAGACTGCTTTCTTGCATGGTTGAGAGGAACTGAGAGAGCTGTCCTGCCCTGAAGAAGGGAGACTTTGCCTATATGCTAACTGATCCCTGAATTTTAGCGTGTTGGTCCTGTTCTGAGTTGCACCCTGTTACTTCCTTCATAAACCACTGAACTGTAAGTATGGTCTGTGAGTTCTGTGTGGACATTGCAACGAATTATCAAACCCAGCAGAAAAGTAGAGAGTGCTGTGGGGAGGACGGCTGGTGTCAGAATTGGCAAAAAGTTTGGAGAGTGGAGGTATCAGCCTTGGGCTCATCTTGATTCTCATTATCCTCCCAAGAAGTTCGGCAGGTTCTGATGCTACTACTACCATTTACAACCACCAGTGCCCACACATGTGCATGTTATATCGTATTTATCTCAGTGACCGTCTTGTCATCTGACCTCTGATGGGGTTCAGCCGATGGGACATCAGCAGGAGTTGGAGGGAGGGAGGTGAGCAAGGTGGAGGTGTTTATTTCTCTGGCTCCCTGCCTGTAAGGGCACCAGAGGCTGCACACTATGAGCAAAGGCACCAGCTCCAATCAGGTGGTGTTCAGCTCCTCTCCCTCTACCTGGGTCCTTCAGGCCCAGGTGTGGCAACAGCACCCCCTGCTGTAGCCCCAGAGGTACTACACTGTCTCTTGTGATTCCCTGTACAGCACACATACCTTTGCACACAACCCTTTGGTTAAAGTTTTTGACTAGAACTGCCCAGTTTGGCTGTACCATCTGTTTGCCGCAGGACAACTGTAAAGGGTGTAAATCAATCAGATGCTGGCACAGGCTGTGTAAAATGCTTATTCTAGTCTTGCAGAAGTAATTTTTATTGCCAGTTCTGGGCTTGATGCCGCACATGAATCTATGCCTGTTGGGCTGATCAGCGTAAGTTTGTGCAGAAAAATGATTTTTCCAGGTGATCAGAGGATTAAGCAATAGATAAGACTGGTTTTGTCTTGCTAGATCCTTGTGTGTTTAAATGTGTACCTTTTCTTTCAGAAAGGATTTTTTTGTTTTTGTTTTTAACACTTTGCTGCTTAGTTGTTCACAGTACATAGGTAGTCATCAAATGAAGAAATAAATACTGCGAGGTAACAGCAACTTGCATGTACCATCTAGGAGACCCTCTGATGGATGGAGGGTAAGATTTGATTTGGACAGTCCAGGGTCGAAGCTTTTTCACATTTGGTGAAATTTGTGAGCTTGAGAAATTTTTTAATCTCCAAGGAACCTGAGTATCATAGCGTCCACTTTAAATTGTTGTATGAGGACTGAATGAGGTGGTATACGTTAAAAGTTTTGTTGCTTAGTTTGGCACTGTGCCTGATACATAATAAGCACTCTCTAAAATTTTTTTTTTTTTTAATTAGAAGTTATTATTAAAAACTCACATTAAATTAGGAAATTATATCCAGATTATGTGAATAGAAAACATAGCTTCCAGCCTGTGCATTGTTGCCGTTTGGACATATTCTTGGCCTGGGGAGTCTTTGAAGCCCTGAGTTCTAGTCCTTTATTAATGGTGCAGATGGTTAATGCATTTGGCTGCTGAAGGTTGAAAGTTCGAGTCCACCCAGAGGCACCTTGGAAGAAAGGCATGTCGATCTACTTTCAGAAAAATCAATCAGTGAAAACCCTACGGACCACAGTTCTACTCTGACACCATGAGTCGGAGTTGAGTCAGCCGCAGCTGGTTGCTTAGTTGATGATGGTTCAGTGTATGGTGAGGCCTCAGCCAAGTGAAATTTAAGAGCTGGCATCCAGGGGGCCCCTGGACATACAGGGTGGAGGTGTAAAGCCCCCTTGGGCACAAAATTGACCATGTGTTTTTGTCCTCTGCTTTGTTGGCCTGAACTTGGAATCCTGCTGTTTACTGACCTTGGAGAAAGGAAGACTGCTAAAATGGTCTGTAAAACTAGGAGGAGAAATGGAAGCAGGGGGCGGGGGGTGGGGGCAGATCTGAGGAAGCTGCCCTAGGCTGGGGTGGTGAGGTAGACCGTGCTGTTCTCTCAAGCTGTTCTTTAGGGAAAATGAGGAAAAGGTGGAAGCAGGTTACAAGATGAAGGCTGGCATATTCTAATAAGGTAAAGCCCAGCAGCCCTTAAAATTTTATTGTATATGGGACAACCAGAACAGAATTAATGAAAATGTTGACACGTTGGGAAAAATGTAACCAACGTCACTGAATAATTTATGTAGAAATTACCAAATGGAAATCTAATCTTCTGTGTAAGCTCTCACCAAAAACACAACAAAATATTATTTACAAAATTAAAAAGAAATCTATAGCCCACTGCTGTCCAGTCAATTCCGACTCACAGTGACCCTACAGGACAGAGTACAACTGCCCTATAGGGTTTCTAAGCCTGTATCTTTATGGAAGCACACTGCCATATCTTCTTCCCTTGAAGTGGCTGGTGGATTGAAACTGCTGACCTTTCAGGACCTTTTGGTTAGAAGCCAAGTTCTTTAACCACTGAGCCACCAGAGCTCCTTAAATACTACAGAAAGAAAAATTTTTTTTTTACTGAGCAAAGTTACATGATCATTTGTAAAGTTAGGAGAGAATAAAGGAGAAAACAAATCATCTGAAACCCCCTACATGTTGATTCCCCTTGATAATATTTTCATGAATTTCCTTGTGAGTTTTTTCATGTGCATTTATCTATCTGTAATTTAAAAGCGGATTATTTCCAAGGAGGTGGGGCCAAGATGGTGGAGTAGTCAGATGCTTCCAGTGATCCCTCTTTCAACAAAGACCCGAAAAAACAAGTGAAACAATTATACATATGACAAGCTAGGAGCCCTGACCATCAAAGGCAAAGTTAGAAAATGGACTGAATGGCAGGGGGAGGGAGAGATGGTTCCAAAGCGGCAAGTAGCTGCCGGACCTGACTGGCGGGAACCAGCGACCCTCAGGCATGATCCTCTGGAGTGACTGCGGCAGGTCTGGCAGTAGTGTTCAGCTTGGGGTCTCCTCAGGGAGAGACAGTGAGCTGCACGGTCTGCTCACACCTCTGGAACTAGAGAAGTACTTAGCAAAAGTGAAGTACTTGCATTTATTTTACCTTGCTCCTAACACCCAAGCTGGCTTCAGTGGCTGTTGATTTCCTTGAGCCTGAGATAGGTTCTGCTGCATGTCCTGAGCCACTCTCCTAGCCTTGGAGAAGGAATAAATTAACAATTGGGAGGAAAGATAATCTGCTAGTTCCACTAAGCTGGAGAGCTCAGGACAGAAGCAGCTCCTGTCTATGCACAAACAATCCGTGGACTTTGAATATCTTTCACCCCTGCATGGACCAGTGTGGGCCCATTTCAGGAGATTAGGCCCTAGTTACTGAAACAGTATATGTGCTTGAGATCTGACTTCAGCTGTTACAGCTGTGTGGTAGAGAGGTGGGTTTTTGATGTTTGACACCACTTTGCCTGTGAAACAGGGTCCTCACCTACCCATATTAGGGAGCTGAGAACTGGTGGCTCCACCCACGTCACCCAGCCACCTGAGACGAGTCCAAGGATAGGTGGGGCCTCCCAGTCCTTACAACCAAAAGCATTGCATGCTCATGGTCTGGCTGCAGAACCCACCCACCTGTGTGCTCTAGGGATCAGGGACATGCTTTCCTCACACTGGGGGGCGCCTGTCAGCCACCTGTCTTGTTCAGAGTGTGATACCCTGCTGCAACCAGATACCTGTATCTACACCAATCACCCTGCCCCTCTAAGACTATAGGACAAAACCTGTACCACACACTTGATCAACAACTACCTGGGGACCTGAGTTGAATCCATACAAGAAAAGTGAATGGACTCCTAGGCTCATATACCTGGTAACAGCTTTAGCCATCTGGTGACAGGACGTTAGAGCTTCAAAGGGGCAAATAATCCAGCTAGCTCACTCAAGCAGCCTATTTGGGCATATCAAAACAAAACAAAGCAAGAAGCTAGGATACACTAAGCAAACAAAGTAAATACAATAACTTATAGATGGCTGAGAGACGATAGTCAATATCAAATCAAGTAAAGAAGCAGACCACGATTGCTTCAGCGAACTCTCAGAATCAAGGAATCTTCCAGATGAAGATGTTTTCTGGGAATTACCAGCTGTAGAATACAAAATATTAATATATAGAACTCTTCAAGAGATCTGGAAGGAGATCCAGCAAAATGCGGAACAAGCCAAGGAACACACAGATAAAGGAGTTGAAGAAATCAAAAAGGTTATTCAAGAACATAATGAAAAATTTAATAGGCTGTAAGAATCCATAGACAGCAATCGGAAATTCAGAAGATTAGCAATAAAATTACAGAATGAGACAATAGAACCTTAGAGGAGCAGAAATGAGGAAATGGAAGGCAGAATTAGTGAGATCGAAGATAAAACACTTGGCACCAATATATTCAAAGAAAAATCAGATAAAAGAATTAAAAAAAAATGAAGAAACCCTAAGAATCATGTGGGACTCTCTCAAGAGAAATAACCTACATGTGATTGGAGTACCAGAACAGAGAGGGAAAACAGAAAATACAGAGAGAATTGTTGAAGGTTTGTTGGCAGAAAATTTTCCCTGATTTCGTGAAAGATGAGAAGATACCTATCTAAAATGCTCATCGAACCCCACATAAGGTAGATCTCAAAAGTCACCAAGACATAATCATACTTGCCAAAACCAAAGTTGAAGAGATTTTAAGAGCTGCTAGGGATAAACAAAAAGTCATCTACAAAGAGGAGTCAACAAGAATAAGCTTGAACTCCTCAGCAGAAAACATGCAGGCAAGAAGGCAATGCGATGACTTATGTAAAGCATTGAAGGAAAAAAATAGCCAGGAATCATATATCCAGCAAAACTGTCTCTCAAATATGAAGGTGAAATTAGGACATTTCCAGATAAACAGAAATTTAGGGAATTTGTAAAAACTAAGCCAAAACTCAAGAAATACTAAAGGGAGTTCTCCGGTTAGAAAAGCAATAATATCAGATATCAACCCAAGACTAGAACACAGGACAGAGCAACCAGATACCAACTCAGATAGGGAAATCACAAAAATAAATCAAGATAAAAAATGCTCAAAACAGGGAAACAGCAATGTCATTATATAAACAATGATAACATTAAAACAATAAAAAAAAAAAAAACCTACTGCCATAATAAAGAGGGACTAAAAAAATGTAATCATACATCTTTCATATGGAGAGAAAGTCAAGGTGATATGAAGAAGTAAAAGTTTGTTTTAAACTTAGAAAAATATTAAGGGAACCACAAAGGAGACTAACAACCCTAAACATCAAAATAAAATACAAGAAAAACACTCAGCAAAAACAAGATCAACAGCAGCAAATAAGAGGAAAAGACAGTGTATAAAGATAAGTTATTCAGCACAAAATATTAAGTGGGAAAAAAACTGTCAATGACACACAAAAAAAGACATCAAAATGACAGCACTAAATACCTATCCATAATTACGCTGAATGTAAATGGACTAAATGCACCAATAAAGAGACAGCGAGTGGCAGAATGGATTAAAAAACACAGTCTGTCTGTATGCTGCCTACAGGAGACACATGTTAGACTTAAAGATGCAGACAAACTAAAACTCAAAGGATGGAAAAAAAATATATGGAGCAAACAACAATCAAAAAGAGCAGGAGTGGCAATATTAATTTCTGACAAAATAGACTTTAAAGCTATATCCACCACAAAGGATAAGGAAGGACACTGTATAATGATTAAAGGGACAATATACCAGGAGGATAAAACCATGTTAAATATTTATGCACCTAGTGACAGGGCTTCAAGATACATAAAACAAACTCTAACAGCATTGAAAAGTGAGATAGACAACTCCACAATAACAGTAGGAGACTTCAACACACCACTTTCAACGAAGGACAGAACATCCAGAGAGAAGCTTGATAAAGACACAGAAGATCTAAATGCCACAGTCAACCAGCTTGACCTCATAGATGTATACAGAACACTCCACCCAACAGCAGACAAATATACTTTCTTTTCCAACGCACATGGAACATTCTCCAGGATAGACCATGTTTAGGTCATAAAGCAAGCCTTAGCAGAATCCAAAACATCGAAATATTAAAGTGCATCCATAAAAGTAGAAATCTAATAACAGAAAAAGCAAGGAAATCAAACAGTTGGAAACTGAACAACACCTCACTCAAAGACAACTGGGTTATAGTAGAAATTAAGGACGGAATAAAATTCATAAAATCCAATGAGAATGAAAACACTTCATATCAGAACCTTTGGGACACAGCTAAAGCAGTGCTCAGAGGTCAATTTATAGCAATACATGCACACATCCAAAGAGAAGAAAAGGCCAAAGTCAAAGAATTATCCCTACAACTTTGACAAGTAGAGAGCAACAAAAGGAACCGTCAGGCATCAAAAGAAAGCAAATAATAAAAATTAGAGCAGAATTAAATGAAATAGAGAACAGAAAAACAATTGCAAGAGTTAACAAGACCAAAAGCTGGTTCTTAGAAAAAATTTACAAAATTGATAAACCATTGGCCACACTGACAAAAGGAAAATAGGAGGGGAAGCAAATAACCCGAATAAGAAATGAGTTGGGTGATATCACAACAGACCCAACTGAAATTAAAAGAATCATATCGTATTACTATGAAAAATTGTACTCTAACAAATTTGAAAACCTAGAAGAAATGGATGAGTTTCTAGAAACATACTATCTACGTAAACTAACACAGACAGAGGTAGAACAACTAAATAAACCCATAACAAAAGAAGGGATTGAAAAACCCTAACAAAAAAAGAAGGCCTGGCTCTAATGGCTTCACTTGAGAGTTCTACCAAACTTCCAAAGAAGAGTTAACACCACTACTACTAAAGGTATTTCAGAGCATAGAAAAGGATGGAATACTCCCAGACTCATTCTATGTAGCCAGCATATCCCTGATAATAAAACAACCCCCCAAAATTTATAGACCTATATCCCTCATAAACTTAGGTGGAAAAATCCTCAACAAAATTCTAGCCAATAGAATTCAACAACATATCAAAAAAATAATTCACCATGATCAAGTGGGATTCCTACCAGGTATGCAAGGAAACCTCGGTGGCATAGTGGTTAACAGCTGTGGCTGCTAACCAAAAGGTCAACAGTTCAAATCCACCAGGCACTCCTTGGAAACCCTATGGGGTAGTTCTGCTCTGTCCTATAGGGTCGCTATGAGTCGGAATCAACTCAGTGGCAAAGTGTTTATGCATGGATGGTTCAACATTAGAAAAACAATCAGTGTAATCCATCATATAAATAAAACAAAAGACAAGAATCACATGATCTTATCAATTGATGCAGAAAAGGCATTTGACAAAGTCCGACACCGATTGATGATAAAAACTCTACGCAAAATAGGAATAGAAGGAAAATTCCTCAACATGATAAAGGGCACTTATACAAAGCCAGTAGCCAACATCTTCCTAAATGGAGAGAGTCTGAAGGCATTCTCCTTGAGAACGGGAACCAGACAAGGATGCCCTTTGTCACCATTCTTATTCACCATTGTGTTGGAGGTCCTAGCCAGAGCAATTAGGCTAGAAAAAGAAAGAAAGGGCATCCAGATTGGTAAGGAAGCAATAAAAATATCTGTTCGCAGAGATCTTATACACAGAAAACCCTAAAGAATCCTCAAGAAAACTACTGAAACTAATAGAAGAGTTCAGCAGAGTATCAAGATACATGATAAACACAAAAATCAGTTGGACTCCTCTACACCAACAAAGAGAACTTCGAAGAGGAAATTACCAAATCAATACCATTTATAGTAGCCCCCAAACAGATAAAATACTTAGTAATAAATCTAACCAGAGATGTGAGAGATCTACGCTAAGAAAACTACAAGATATTACTGCAAGAAACCACAAGAGACCTACACAAGTGGAAAAACGTACCTTGCTCATGGATAGGAAGAGTCAACATTGTAAAAATGTCTGTTCTACCAAAAGCGATCTGTAGATACAAATGCAATTCCAGCCCAAATTCCAGCAACATTTTTTAATGAGATGGAGAAACAAATCACCAACTTCATATGGAAGGGAAAGAGGCCCCCAGATAAGTAAAGCATTACCGAAGAAGAAGAACAAAGTGGGAGACCTCACAAAGCCTGAGTTTAGAACATATACTTCCACAGTAGTCAAAACAGGCTGGTACTGGTACAGCAACAGATACATAGACCAATGGAACAGAATTGAGAATCCAGACATAAATCCATCTACATGTGAGCAGCTGATATTTGACAAAGGCCCCAAAACAGTTAAATGGGAAAAAGACAGTCTTTTTAACAAATGGTGTTGGCATAACTGGATATCCATCTGCAAAAAAAGGGAAATAAAACCCATACCTCACATCATGCACAAAAACTAACTCAAAATGGATCAAAGACCTAAATATAAAATCTAAAACTATGACGATCAGAGAAGAAAAAATAGGGCCAACGTTAAGAGCCCTAATACATGGCATAAATAGTATACAAAACATTACTAACGATGTGCAAACACCGGAAGAGAAACTAGATAACTGGAGCTCCTAAAAATCAAACACCTATGCTCATCCGAAGACTTCACCAAAAGTGTAAGAAGGTTACCTACAGACTGGAAAAATGTTTTTAGCTAACGACATTTCCAGTCAGCATCTGATCTCTAAAATCTACTTGATGCTGCAAAAACTCAACCACAAAAAGACAACCCAATTAAAAAATGGGCAAGGGGTATGAACAAGCATTTCACTTAAAGAAGACATTCAGGTAGCTAACAGATAACATGAAGAAATGCTCACGATCATTAGCCATTAGAGAAATGTAAATAAAAACTACTCTGAGATTCCATCTCACTCCAGCAAGACCGGCATTAATCCAAAAAACACAAAACAATGAATGTTGGAGAGGTTGTGTAGAGAGTGGAACATTTATACGCTGCTGGTGGGAATGTAAAATGGTATAACCACTTTGAAAATAGATTTGGTGCTTCCTTAAAAAGTTATAAATAGAACTACCATACCATCCAGCAGCTCCACTCCTTAGAGTATATCCTAGAGAAATAAGAGCCTTAACGTGAATAGATACATGTACACCCGTGTTCTTTGCAGCACTGTTTACAATAGCAAAAAGACAGAAGCAACCAAGGTGCCCATCAATAGATGAATGGTTAAAGAAATTATGGTACATTCACACAATGGAATACTATGCATCGATAAAGAACAGTGACGAATCTATGAAACATTTCATAACATGGAGGAACCTGGAAGGCATTATGCTGAGTGAAATTAGTCAGATGCAAAAGGACAAATACTGTATAAAACCACTATTATAAGTTCTTGAGAAATAGTATAAACTGAGAAGAACACATTCTTTTGTGGTTACGAGAGGGGAAGGGAGGGAGGGTGGGAGAGGGTTATTTACTGATTAGTTAGTAGTTAAGAACTACTTTAGGTGAAGGGAAGGACAGTACTCAATACAGGGAAGGTCGGCTCAGCTGGACTGGACCAAAAGCAAAGAAATTTCCAGGATAAACTGAATGCTTCGAAGGTGAGCGGAGCAAGGGCGGGGGTTTGGGGACCATGGCTTAAGGGGACTTATGAGTCAATTGGCATAATAAACTCTATTGTGAAAACATTCTGTATCCCACTTTGAAGTATGACGTCTGGGGTCTTAAATGCTAACAAGCGGCCATCTAAGATGCATCAATTGGTCTCAACCCACCTGGATCAAAGGATAATGAAGAACACCAAGGTCACACGATAATTACGAGCCCGAGACAGAAAGGGCCACGTGAACTGGCGACTTACATCATCCTGAGACCAGAAGAACTAGATGGTGCCCGGCCACAACCGATGACTGCCCTGACAGGGAGCACAACAGAGAACTCCTGAGGGAACAGGAGATCAGTGGGATGCAGACCGCAGATTCTCATAAAAAGACCAGACTTAATGGTCTGACTGAGACTAGAGGAATCCCGGCAGTCATGGTCCCCAAACCTTCTGTTGGCCCAGAACAGGAACCATTCCCGAAGACAACTCATCAGACATGGAAGGGACTGGACAATGGGTTGGAGAGAGATGCTGATGAAGAGTGAGCTACTTGTATTAGGTGGACACTTGAGACTGTATTGGCATCTCCTGTCTGGAGGAGAGATGGGAGGGTAGAGAGGGTTAGAAACCGGCAAAACGGTCACGAAAGGAGAGACTGGAAGAAGGGAGTGGGCTGACTCATTAGGGGGAGAGTAAATGGGAGTATGTAGTAAGGTGTATATAAGCTTATATGTGACAAACTGACTTGATTTGTAAACTTTCACTTAAAGCACAATCAAAGTTATTTAAAAAAAAGTTAGAAATAGAACTACCATACCATCCAGCAGCCCCTCTCCTTAGAATATATCCTAGAGAAATAAGAGCCTTTATGTGAATAGGTATATGTACACCCATGTTCTTCGCAGCACTGTTTACAATAGCAAAAAGATGGAAGCAACCAAGGTGCCCATCAATGGATGAATGGCTAAATAATGGTATGTTCGAGTCGGAATCAACTCGACGGCAGTGGGTTGGTTTGTTATATTCACACAATGGAATACTATGCATTGATAAAGAACAATGATGAATCCATGAAATATCTCATAACATGGAGGAATCTGGAAGGCATTTTGCTGAGTGAAATTAGTCAGTTGGAAAAGGACAGATATTATATGAGACCACTGTTAAACAAGAACTCAAGAAATAGTTTAAACAGATAGAAAATACTCTTTGATGGTTACGAGGCACTCAGCTCTGGTCTCCGAGTTCTGCTGCTGCTGTTTCTCTGCCGCTGCTTCTCACCATCTGCACTGTCTCCCATGTTACATCTCTCCTTGGTTCCGTCTGAGCCCTCACCAGGATCGTCGTTAATGTCCATAATTCCACCAACAGTCTTTTCAAGGCAATTTAGGCTTTTACTATTATAAAAAAAAAAAAAAAGGCAATTTAGGCCTTTACTATTAGGCACCTTAAAACTCTTCCAGCCTTTACTCATTCACGGTTTCAAAACTGCTTCCACATTTTAGGTATCCTAGAGCAGCATTCCACTTCTAGTCCCAGATTCTGTTGTAGTTATCTAGTGCTGTTATAACAAATATCACAAGTGGGTGGCTTTAACAAACAGATTTATTTTCTCACAGTCTACCCGCCCACTGCCGTCAAGTCGATTCCGACTCATAGCGATCCTATAGGACAGAATAGAACTGCCCCGTAGAGTTTCCAAGGAGCACCTGGCGGATTCGAGCTGCCAACCTCTTGGTTAGCAGCCGCAGCATTTAACTACTACGTCACCAGGGTTTCCTTTCACAATCTAGGAGGCTAGAAATCTGAATTCAGAATGTCTGCTCCAGGAAAAGGCTCGCTCTCTCTGTCAGCTCTGGGGGAAGGTCCTTGTCATTACTCCTCCCCTGGTCTAGGAGCTTCTCAGCTCAGGGACCCTGGGTTCAAAGGACATGATCCGCTCCTGGCTCTTCTTTCTTTGTAGTAATGAGGTCCCTCTTGTCTCTGCTCTTGTCTCTGCTCTCCTCTCTCTCTTATATCTCAAAAGAGATTAACTCAAAATACAACCTAATCCTGTAGATTGTGTCCTGCCTCATTAACATAACTGCTTCTAATTCTGCTGCATTAACACTATAGAGGTTAGGATTGACAACACATAGGATTAACAGATCTCAAAATGGTGGACGACCACACAGTACTGGGACTCATGGCCTAGCCAAGTTGATACACATTTTGGGGGGACATAATTCAATCCCTAACAGGTGAGTTATGCCAATGCTTAACTAACTAGATTTTCTGGTAATATTTAAGTTAATTTAAAAATTCCAACACTGCAGGTACCGTCCAGTGACCATGTTTCTTGTGTCTGTAATTACTTATCAGGCTTTTTGTTTTGATGATTAAAAAATTTTTTTTGTTTATTTTGTTGTTTAGAATATATACTGCAAAACATACACCAGTTCATCAACAGGCTTTTTAATGTGCAGTGATCTCCCTCTGTCCACGGGTATGCTTTTCTAGGTTGGTTTCACCCAAGGGTACCCTCAAAAGAAAGGCCTGGTGGTTTACTTCGCAAAAAATCAGCCATTGAGAAGTCTGTGGAGCGCAGTTCTACGTATAGGATCGCCATAAGTTGGAGTCCACTTGACAGCAGCAGGTTGTTGATTCACCAAGGGAAGGACTATTTATACTTTTCTTTCTTCCTGTCTTCTGGGTCTGCAGCTATGACAGAGACTCCACCTTCAACGTGTTTGTGGGAAAAGGACAGCTCATTGCAGGAATGGACCAAGCTCTGGTCGGGATGTGTGTAAATGAGAGGCGTTTTGTGAAGATTCCCCCAAAGCTCGCCTATGGAAGTGATGGCGTTTGTAAGTTTTTGTTCCGTATTTGTAGACATATCTGCAGAAACAACCAGAGCATTTGCAAGCTGGTCAGTCAGACAGACTACAGAATCTTGGAAGGTTTAGACTGGGGAAAATGAAAAGCAGTGAATACACACACAGCTAAAATTTCCGTTTTGGGCTTATTTCTTCTGAATGTGAAAGAAGGTCTTTTGAATGTTACCCTTGTTGAGGGGAAATTTTTGTTTTCCTTTTTTTATCAATTTCATTTGGAGCAAAAAGGGAGGGAGCATGGTTCCCTTCTGGAATTCCATACAACTTGAACCCTTTTGGCATCCATTACCCTTGGCACCATCCTAGGCATTTATATGTCTGACCTGAAAGGCAGCACCTTCTCAGCATGAACTCCCTTTAATTTCCAGCTGGTGTGATCCCTCCAGATTCAGTGCTTCATTTTGATGTACTCTTGATGGATATTTGGAATTCTGAGGACCAGGTTCAGATTCACACTTATTTCAAGCCTCCCAGTTGCTCACGGACCACCCAGGTGTCGGATTTTGTAAGGTACCACTACAATGGAACATTCTTGGACGGGACACTCTTTGATTCGAGGTAAGTTCCACCATCCATGGTTTTATCAGTGAAGTGCTCACTGGTTCCTTCTGTCTTGCCTACTTTTTATTTTTATGCCCATGGGGAAACCAGGAGAGGTTTCATTAATCAGTAACAAACTGCTTTACTTTGGTCAAAATTTTAACATATCTTAGAGTGATCTAAGAGCAGCGTCAATCTAAATTAACAGTATTTTGAGAGCTCATCGTTAAGAGAAGGATCCTATTTGTAAGTAGGTTTATACATGTTTTGTTCATTATTATAGTTTCCCCATGGAAGGCAGAGGGGAAGGATGAAAGTATATGAAACTATGGAGAAGTGTAGGGGTGAAGTGAGGTGCTGAGCTGGAGAACAGTGAACCCTTTGAGCCTTCTTCTCATTGTAGTGTGTTTGGTTAGATGGAATGGCAGGCCTGTTTTTGTGAATCATTGTGGTTTAATTACATGCTCTTCATTCTTCTTCAACTTGAGGATGTCTGTTCTGTGTTTGGAAACCCTGGTGGTGTAGAGGTTAAGAGCTACAGCTGCTAACCAAAAGGTCAGCAGTTTGAATCCACCAGGTGTTCCTTGGAAACTCTGTGGGGCAGTTCTACTCTGTCCTATAGGGTCACTGTGAGTTGAAATCGACTTGATTGCAACGGGTTTGTTTTTGGTTTTTGATTCTGTGTTTGGGAGCAACTGTAATGGCCCGCCTCCAGGGATGGGTAGGGGCTCATTGTTTAGCTGAGATTGGGGTAACAAATACCTCATAGAGGGATGAGTTGGAAACACCGTCATGGTACGGAACTTGTTCTCTTTCTCATTGGTTTCCAGTCACAATCGCATGAAGACTTATGACACGTATGTGGGGATTGGCTGGCTGATTCCTGGGATGGACAAAGGGCTGCTGGGGATGTGTGTGGGGGAGAAACGCATGATCACCATCCCTCCTTTTCTGGCCTACGGGGAAGACGGAAACGGTAAGCCTCCTCTGTCGGAGCCACCCTCATCTCTCCTTATTTTTATTGCAGTGATAAATTCAACTGTTACCACATGAAACCCGCCAGACATTACCATTAGACCTGTCCAATATGGTAACCACTAGCCATATGTGGCTATTTGCGTTTAAATTGTAATTAAATAAAACTTAAAATTCAGTTCCTTGGTCACAATGCCACGTTTCAAGTACTCAGTAACCTCACGTGGCTAATGATAGCACAGATATGGGAGTTTTTCCATCACTGCAGAAAGTTCTATTGGACAACACTAGTCTAGGTCATCTGTCTGACGGTTGAGTTGCAGAAACTTCCATTTAGTAATGGTTATTGGCATTCATGAGCAAGCCCTCTCTGCCCCTGCTGCACAAGCTGTGTCCCTGGGCACCAACCTCTCTGGGCTGTTTTCCCATCTGTGAGATGAGATTTGAACGAGACAGTCTAAAGGTTGTAGACATCAAGGTAGCAGTTTAGCCATATAATGTCAGAGCTGCCAATTTTTTTCCTGATTTGCTCTTTGCAATGGGTTTTATCTGTGATATTAGCTCCATGGGAACAAATGAAAAGCATAATGTTAGGAAATACGTTAATTAGAATTAGTGTCCTGCTTATGGTTTTACTGTGAAGGAAAACGTAGAATGTTGACTTATAAGTAGAATTTCTCAGTTACCACGCATATTTGAATTTCAGGCACGTTGAATCGTACTGACAGACACAAGGAGACCTTCAGGCATTTAAAAAGCAGATCTATATAGTTAAGTAAAGAAATGAAAATATGGTTCTAATTAAGAAGTTTATGATAGTGGTACCTGGCTTACAATAGCCCTTTAATATAAGGTTTTTCAAGCTATGTTTCGGGGCTCTGTAGGTCTACAGAGCAGGAGGAAAGGGAGCTAAGTGAAGGGGATTCAGTCTCCTTCCTGTCTACTTCCACAGAGGAGGATTCCTTGTGAAAAGAAAAATAAAATGTGACAAACGCCATCCTAAATATATCTGAATTCTCCCTTCCCTGAGGTATAACCAGTTGTCGTTGTGTCAGCGGCAACTCATGGTGACTCCACGTGTGTCTGAATAGAACTGTGCTCCGTAGGGTTTTCAATGTCTTGATTTTTTGGAAGTAGATCACCAGGCCTTTCTCCCAAGGCATCTCTGAGTGGAATTGAACTTCCAACCTTTTGGTTAGCAGCTGAGCATGTTAACTGTTCTCACCATGCTATAGGGTCGCCATGAGTCAGGATCAGTTCAATGGCATACAACAATAGCAACAACATACTTACTGGTAGGATCCCTGGTGGCATAAGAGCTTGGCTGCTAACTGAAAAGTCAGTGATCGGAACCCACCCAGCAGCTCCTCAGGAGAAAAAGCCTGGTGATCTGCTTCCATAAAGATTACAGTCTAGGAAACCCTATGGGGCAATTCTACTCTGTCCTATAGGGTCACTGTGAGTCGGAATTGACCTGACGGCACAACAACAACGTACTTATTGATACTCAAATTGTCCCATCCTTGGCCAAAAAAACCCAAACCCAAGCCTCTTGCTATCAAGTTGATTCTGACTCATAGTGACCCTATAGGACACAGTAGAACTGCCCCATAGGGTTTCCAAATAGCAGCTGGTAAATTTGAACTGCTGACTTCTTGGTTAGCAGCCAAGCTCTTAACTACTGTGCCACCAGGGGTCACACATCCTTGGCCAGCGTAAGTTTATTCATCTTGGCTCCCGAGTCTTTTGACATCACTCACATGTATAAGACACCGAGTCCTTTGACATCACTCACATGCATAATAAACCTTTAAAAATTGTTTTAAGGAAATTAAAATCAAAGAAGACACTTTAAATGGGTGAGTGGTATTATATGTGAATTAACATCTCAATCGAGCTGTTAATAAAAAACAGGTTCAGTTAGTTCTACATGCTAGAAAAATTAAAACTCTGGGGTTATTTTTAAGTTTTTCTTTTTTCTCTCAAACCATATAGAAAGGTACAAAAGATTAATATTCTGTCATGCACAGACACGTACACACACACACACACACAAACTCAGTCCACACACACTTCAGGGATTGACCACGTTCCAGAAGCTGCTTTCAGCAGATTTAATCATTCCCCACAGGGAAATTACTAGATTTAGAGTTATTTATTGACTGATGTTAATCTTTGCAAGGAGGGCAAATGCCCAATGATGTCTCTGTGTGGGTTAGTCATTTTGCAGATACTCAGAAAACCCTCCCTATGAGGAACATGTAAGAGAAGCAGAACCATCCAGAAGCAAAATAGAAAGTATTTGAGAATTATTTACGTTCTGGATTGTGGGTGCTATTTTTTCCCTCTGTTATCTCTGTTTAATTTTAGTTTTATTTATGTATATCTTGTTTGGGATGCACTGAAAGGATTGAATTTTGCCTTTTGCTTCTTAAAAAAATTGGCTCTTCTGAAGTACAAATTTGTGTGGTGTTCTCCTGAACCAAATCGGAGCTTTGGAATCTGTGTCTTTAAATGTCTGTAATTTGCATGTGTACACAAACAGAAACCCACAGAGTTGTGTATTGGGGTTTGCATGTGGGTATGTAACCACTCACATGGAGCCAGCATGAGCATCGAAAATAGAGGCACAGCAGTCTTTTATATTATTAATGGCAGTTACCTCTTTTTCCTGAGAGTCAGGCTTCAGATTGTACCCTCCAGGCCATGGTTGGACACCGTGGTTAGACACCATGTGGGACCGCCCAGATTTGGAGGAAAGTTTGTTTCCTTGGCTCAGAAACTTCACGGAATGAATAACACCAACACAGAGAATGTTGAGTTGTTGTTAAAGCATTTCCTACGTCTTGTGTCCTGATTTCAGCACCTTCCTCCATTCCACTCTAGGGAAAGACATACCTGGACAGGCATCTCTGGTCTTTGATGTTGCGTTATTGGATCTCCATAACCCCAAGGACGGTATTTCCATTGAGAATAAAGTAGTGCCTGAAAACTGTGAGCGAAGAAGTCAAAGTGGGGACTTTCTCAGGTATCATTACAATGGCACGCTTCTAGATGGCACCTTTTTTGATTCCAGGTAAGTAAATGGCTGGAGCCTTTCTCACCTGAATGTGTTATTAAATACTCTACCTCTGGTTGGACTGTGATCTGAATACTCTGTCGGAGCTGGTTGGTGGTTAGTATTTTGATATCCACTAAGGTTACTGTTTTTTGATACTGAATTCCTTCATGGACTATTAGAATGTTGTTGTTCTTTTTGAGGGGTATGGGAGATGGGTCTGAAGGAAAACAGGAAAGGCCTGCTCATGACTTCCCAGTGGCTTTCCATAAGGGAATGGAAAGCACTCCCACCATCTCATCTTCTATGCCGTGCTCAGCTATCCAAGTACAAACCCAGCTCTGGGGTCCAGATTAGGGAGTGGCTAGAAGTGAGGTCAAGGAGGCCCCATGGAAAGAGCAGAGGAGATGAAGCTATATGAAAGTGCTTTGCAAACTTTAAAGACTGATTGGATGAACTCACCTTCCTTCCTGATGCTGCAGAGGCTAGTTCCTGTGCTGCTGTTGTTATTCATAGTTTTGTTTGTTTATCCAGCACAGCTTGCAGTTTGTACAGATGGCTTGGGGTGCAAAATATGAGCAGGCAGCAGGCATTCAGTATGTCTTAGTCATTCAAGTGGCATGTGTTGTTTGGAAACCACTCCTTTAGCTTCCTGTAGAGCAAACAAGCAGTGACAGCAGCCTACCTGTCTCTCTGAGGTAGTAGGTAGACTTCGGTTTATTTAGTCATCCAAAACCATTACAGAAGAATTTTTATATGGTGTTATTTGAATAATTTGTTCTTCCTGCTCTTAGGGTTTCTTCTTTTAAATTTTTTATTCTATTTTTTGAGAAAAAATAGTATTCACATGACTCAAAATCAAAACAAAGTGTGTATTAAGATACTGTGTCTCACATGTCCCTGTCTGCCTCACGCCCGTACCTCCCCTCACCCCCTAGAGTAAACCACTTATATTAGTTTCTTGTTTATCCTTCTAGTATGTGGGTTTAAAAAAAAAAAATGTAAATCTGACCAAATACAGATGATACATTATTTTCTTCCCTTGTGTAACATATTACATACACTATTCTGCACTTTGCTTCTTTTTCACTTTGGAATTTTCTTCCTATCAATGTATAGAGAGAAATCATTCTTGAAAAAATTTTATATCTGTATAGCGTTCCATTGGATGAATATACCAAATTTCCTTAGCTATTCCCCTATTGGAAACCCTGGCAGCAAGGCGGTTAATACAGCTGCTAACCAAAAGGTCAGCAGTTCAGATCCACCAGGCGTGCCTTGAAAACCCCATGCGGCAGTTCTACTCTGTCCTGAAGGGTTGCTATGAGTTGGAATCGACTCGATGGCAACAGGGTTTTTGTTTTTTTTTTTATTCTCCTATTGGTGAACATTTGAGTTATTTTTGTTCTTTTTCTATTGCAAAAAAAAAAAAGTCCTTTGATGTGTGTATGTGTTATTACTTGTTACTAGAGAGTTTGGTTCTGTCCTTTATTCCCTGGCATTATACTTCCAATTGAAAGACCATATTTCTAGTGTACACCAGATTTCATTCCTTGTTAATACAACCACTGTTTTCTTAGGCTTCAGACAGCTTTCCATGTTAGCACATTGGGATCTAGGCCATCCTAACAGCTGTGTAATAGTCCGTTGTGTAGATTTGCTTTTATTTAGGTGAATCAGTTCTCTGTTGGTCATGTGTGTTGTTTCCTGTGTTTTGACTTTGAGTAGGGCTGCCATAATTATTTCTGTAGCTGAACCTTAATGTCTGTGATTAATTGTTCATTTGGGATAAATTTCTAGAAGTAGAATTTCTGGATCAAAGGTCATGTGCGTTTTCACAGTTGCCCTCAAGGAAGGCTTGCTTCCCTTCACTGTCTATAGGATGCCCTGTTCTCTATAAGCTTAGTAGCATTGGGCATAACACTTAAAAATAAACTTTGCCAATTTATAGGAGAAAAGTCATCCTTTATGGGTTTAATCCAAATTTCTTTGATTGCTGTTGAGGTTGAAATTTTTCAAATGTTTATTGGCTATTTGGACTGCTTGTTTGGTGAATTACTTGCCCTTTGACTAATTTGGAAACCCTGGTGGCATAGTGGTTTGTGTTTTTTTGTTTTTTTTTATTTGCCTAATTTTATATTGAGGGCATTTGACCTTTGCTTACTAATTTAGAGAGTTCTATACATTAAAGGGAGCCCTGGTAATGCAGTGGTTAAGAGCTACGACTGCTTACCAAAAGGTCGGCAGTTTGAATCCACCAGCCGCTCCTTGGAAACCATATGGGGCAGTTCTACTATGTCCTATAGGGATGCCATGAATTGGAATTGACAGCAGTGGGTTTGGTTTTTTATACATTAAAGAGGAGCTCTGGTGGCACAGGGGTTAAGTGCTCAGCTGCTAAACTGAAGGTCAGCAGTGTGAACCCACCAACTGCTCCACAGGAGAAAGATGTGGTGGTCTGCTTCCATAAAGATTACAGCCTTGGACACCCTGTGGAGCAATTCTTCTCTGCCCTGTAGGGTCACTGTGAGTCAGAATTGACTCGGTGGCAGTAGGTTTTTGTTTTTTTTTAACCTTAAAGGGAGTCCCTGGATGGCATAAATGGCTAATGTACTCAGCTGCTAACTGAATGGTTGGAAGTTACAGTTCACCTAGAGGTGCCTCAGAAGAAAGGCCTGGCAACCTACTTTTGAACAATCAGCCATTAAAAACGCTATGGAGCACAATTATAACTTTGACACATGTAGATTGTCATGAGTCGGGATCAACTTGATGGCAGTTGATTTGGTTTCTTGTTTTTTATACACTAAAGACAATAACCCTTTTATGGTTATATTTTATTTTGCATTTTCCTTATTGTATTTTAATTTTAATTCTTTTGATTTTTGACTTATTTAAATGTAAACTGTTTATGTGGTTAAATACATTAGACATCTTTATGAATTCTGTCTTTGGTGACTTGCTACAAAGTCTCTCCCCATCTCTAGAATATATAAATATTTCCCCATATTTCCTTCAACCCCTCTAAAAGTTTTACTTTTTTACCCTTAAAATACTCTTTATTAGAATTTTTAGCTTCAAAAGTAGTGTGTTCTTATTGTATATGTGAAACAATCCAAAGATGTATAATGAAAAATGTAGTAATTTCCCATTCAACCCTTCCATTCTCACCACCCTGAGGTAACTGATACTAACAACCTTCCACACATAGTCTCTTTCCATGCTCATAAATGTTTTCATATTAAAATCTTTAATCCATCTGGAACTTATTGTGGTATTCAATGTGACAGAAAGGATTTAACTTTTTTTTTTCTAGACGGTTAGCCAGTTTTTCCAACAAACTTTATTAACTCTTTTTTTTTTCCACGGATTTAAAATGTAACTTTTATTATGTACCAAATTCTTATATACAGTTTTGAGTCTTTGTCTAAAATTTTTATCCTTTTCTATTGATATCTATTTCTGGTCCAGTATCATACTTTTAATTATAATAGTCTTTTAATTTGTTGTGATTCAAAATCCTAAAGGGTTTACAGTGAAAATTTTCCCTCCTATTTCTGTCCCTCAGTCATTTAGTTCCCCTCCCCGTAGGGAGCTAGTATTATTAATTTTATAGGTCTTCTGTACATATACATTGAGAACACATATATTTATTCTGCTATTTTTATTTTTTATGGGAGTGATAGCTTGCTATACACTTTTAAAAACTTTTGAAACTAATTGCTTTTAAAACTTTATTCTTAAAAACTTTTAGAACTATTCTTAATTATTCCTTTTTCCAAATGAACTTGAGAATTACTTTATTGAGTCTCCCCCTACTTCTGCCACAACCACACCCCACTGGGGTTTTGATTGAAATTGTTTTAAAACTCATAAATCAGTTTGGGGTAGCATTGACAACTTTACAATCCTCAACCTATCTTGTTGGAATATTTCCCATTGGGGAAACGTGATGTTTTTTTCCATTTATTTAAACCTTCTTTCATGTTCTTTTGTTAAAGTTATTCAGGGTTCTCTACACCTCAGGCCCACCCTTCTGCTCCAGTCTCTTCCTTTGAGGCTTTTTCTTGTCTCTTGGCATGGCCCTCATTGTTACCCCAGAGGTCTTCACCATTCAGCTCCCCACATCCTCCAGTGTCTGCTGTTCCCCTCCCACCCACCATGGAACCTTTGCTGACTAGTCCAATTGGCATTTTTTCCCACCTCTTCCTCCATCTCTTCCCTCTTCTGAGGCAACTGCTATCTCTCTTACCACGTGGTGTCCGTTTATAAGGGACCACATCTCGTAGGGTATCTTTCTCCCTGAATGCCTAGCAGTGAGCTGCCCATTGCTGAAGATCACCAAGTACCTTCCTGAGAGAGGTGGTAACGTGGGGAAGGTGAGAGCCCTGCCCTTGGCTAGAGGATGCTAGAGAACCAGGCACTGCCTTCTCTTCCCTGCTGTGTTCCCTTCCTGGCCTTCCTGACTAAGCAAGGGGATGAGGTTTGAAGCTGCTCACTATGGGGCTGCTGCTCTCCTCAGTGAGGCAGGAAGGGGCACTTCTCCACAGCCTCTCCTGAAGGCTGATGCAGATAATCTCCTGCTTCCTGTGTGAGGAGAATCATCTATTCATAAGTATCATTTATTCATGTCCCTTGGCTCTGTGGTCTCTGAACGGCATTGAAAGGGAAAGCCCCTCACAGCTCTGCTTTCTCATCTCTGGCCGTCTGTGGCTGGCCATCTTCTCTGAGGCATATCCTCTGGTTGTGTCTGATGAGGTAATAGCAAAACAGACTGGCTCTTTCAGGACAGGCTTTTTGCCACATCTGCACCTGGTGGCGTTGATGATGGGTACAGGTCACTGTGGTCCAGAGTTTGGTAATAGCCTTGACGTGAAGTTTTATCATTTTATGTTGGAGTCATCAGGCTTTGGGGAATTGCTATTTTAACCAAATGCATAGAAATCAGACTCAGTGGACAATCTATACAGAGCCTGGATCTCTCCATTGAGTAGAATGCTCGGACCTCCTGCCAGTGGCATTTGGAACGCCTGAGTGTTCACTAGAGGGAGGCTTGGTGAGCAGTGATTTGAGTAGGGATATTTCATCCAGGCTATGGTAGAGGCTGAAGAATGTATGGGCTCAGTGTATAGGCTATTTTTCTGGCAATCAGAGTATTCATGCCTCCATATAGACTTGGTCCTCTTGGGATACTGGGGACAGTCTCCTTGTGGTACATTCTGAGTCCCTGATAAGAGCTACCTCTGATGCTTTTTCAGTAACTTGACATGGTTTCCAAATACAGAGTCCAGTTCATATTAGCTACATTTCTGTATTGTTGCTTCTTGTGACCCTCATTGCATCGATAAACCTGATCAAATCAGAGGGTTGGCGGCGTGTTTCTGGGAGCGTTTCTTTAGACGGCCGCTCAGACCCTGTGTGGATTCTTGTTTATCATTTCAGGGGAGCATGCCTGTAGCATGTCTCTAAAAAACCCCAGTGCCGTTGAGTCGATATATATGGCCTCTATTTTGGGGTCTGGAGGCCTGTATGTTCCTGTTGCTCTACAGGACCAACTAATTTATCCTGCCGCTGTGGTGTCCCTTGTTAGTAACCTCGCTTTTTTTTCTCCTTTTTTTAGCTACTCCCGGAACCGCACGTTTGACACATACATCGGGCAGGGCTACGTGATTCCTGGGATAGATGAAGGTTTACTTGGTGTTTGCATTGGAGAGAAGCGGAGGATTGTGGTCCCTCCTCATTTGGGGTATGGAGAGGAAGGAAGAGGTGAGCACCGTGTGCACCGTGGCACTGTGTGTTGCTTCCACATTGCTTGGAACAAGGGCTTCTAGGGAACCAGCACAATGAAGTCCAGCTTAAGACTTGCATGCCCAACTAGCTTGAGTTTCTAGTGTCACTGTTCTTTGTCCTTGTTCCCTGCCCTTTTCTTCCTTTTCATTTTAAAAATTCTTAAACCTACACCACAGTTGAAAGAATTGTACAGTGAACTCCACTTAGATTCACCAGTTGTTAACATCTTACTATATTTATTTGATCTCACGCTATGACTTTTTTTTAAAATGTGAAGTATATGAGAAGTAAGCTGCAAAACCCTGTTCTTTGTTTTTTAATAAATTTATTGAGGTAAAATTTATATACCATAAAATTCATCCATTTAAGCATACAATTTAATGATTTTTAGTCTGTTGACTAGGTTGTGGAACCATCACCATAATCTAGTTTTAGAACATTTTTGTCACTGTAACAACAAACCTTTTTTTTAAAATTACACAAACAATGTATACTGACCTTAAGAAAGAACCCATTGCCGTTGAGTTGATTCCAACTCACAGCGACCTTACAGGACAGAGCAGAACTGCCCCATAAGGTTTCCAAGGAGCACCTGGTGGATTTGAACTGCCAATCTTTTGGTTAGTATCCATAGCTCTTAACCACTACACCACCAGGGTTTCCATATTGACTTTAGAAAGAGAAAATATAGATAAAGAAAACAAAATCACCCATAATCCTACCACCCAGGAAATTAACAATGTTAACCATGAAATGAATGTCCTTCTATACTTTTGTGTACATACGAATCTTCGTAGGTAAAAAGAAATATGTATCTACAAAAACAAATACTGGGATTATCTATACATACTAATCTGTAATTTCTCTCTTCACCTCATTTATTGTGAACAGCTTTCCATGCCAACAGGATTTTTTTTTAATTGTGCTTTAAGTGAAAGTTTACAAATCAAGTCAGTCTCTCATACAAAAAGTTATACACACCTTGCTATGTACTCTTGGCTGCTCTCCCCCAATGAGAAAGCACATTCCTCCTTTCTACCCTGTATTCCCCGCATCCATTCCACCAGCTCCCATCCCCCCCGCCTTCTCATCTCACCTCCAGACAGGAGTTGCCCACAGAGTCTCACGTGTCTACTTGAGCCAAGAAGCTCACTCCTCACCAGTACCATTCTCCGTCTTATAGTCCAGTCCAGTACCTGTCAACAGGATTTTTTAATGGCTGCATTGTATTGTGAATGATGCTTTCATCTTACATTGTTTTCTCACATACATTGTTTTTAATTAACTTGATTTGGAATAGTTGATGTAGTATTTATTTTGCTTTTGTATTCTTTTTGTTGATGGGATTCTGGCTGGACTTGCTTGCTGGACATGTTCATTTTGTTAACCTACTTCTAATTTTCATTAATGTATCGTAAGGATCCTGGTAATTTTCTCAATAGGTTTTGTCCCTGATGATCAAGGAAGCATCTGATTGGTTAGAAACTAGAGTGTACAATGAAGAAATTTTTTTTTTCTCACTGACTTAAATTTCTGATTTATTAAGCCACAACAGATCACAGCCCTAAGACACATTCAACAGGTCTTGCTTCATGTCCTGGATGCCTTGTTTAATGTCTTGATGTTCTGTTGTTTTCTAACGTGTAAATTTCTACTTCTAGCTAAATACATACAGAAATAGATAAATTATTTCTGAGTATTCTTATTTCATTATGACCTGAGGACTAATCCTTCCACTAAGAAGAATGCAGTGATGGAAAACTTTTGCTTATTTTCCTCCTTTTGGCTTTCAATCAAGTATGAGACAGAGCTCTGCAAAGAATTATATAAGGCTCTGGGAAGCATCAGAGGCTCATAAATTTTCTGGGCATAAGCTGCTTCATTCTGAATCATGTGTTGCTGTAGGGGTGGGACACCCTGATGTGTAAAACTCAAGTTCTCTTGTGGAGCCTGCCTCTGTCCTCTCATGATTAGCATTGTGGCCTCTTTGTGGCGGTTGCATAGGACTGAATGCTCATTCTTGAGGAACTCACCCAAGAAGGGCACCAGGACACAGAATCTATCTAATTTGTGACTTCCTCACCACCTACCAGAGGGCCAGGCACATAGTAATTGTTCAGTAAACATTTGTGGAAGGAATGAATTGCTAGGCTCTCCCAAGGTTCTCACCTCTATCAGCATTTCTTTTTGTTGTAGCCATTTTCCTTGCACTGTTTGTGGAGAGGAAGGGGTAGGCCTCCTGTAAAACTCTGGCTGCTTCTTTTATCATCACCTTTGTTCCGTGGAGGCAGCCCTGAAATTAGGGGACTTGGAAGTGTTTGCAACCCTAAAGAGGAAACTAGTTTCTACCCATGGGGTTGTGTAAATACTACTTCCTTGCTGGTTTCCTGCACCCCAACTTCCTTTTAAGCACTCCCTTAGGAAGGAGAAAACCGCTCACATTATGTGCTGAATGTCAGGCGTGCCTCCCACACGATACCATTCAAATCTCAAAGCAGTCGCCTGACAGTACACAATACTGGGGAGGCCAGTACAGCTTATCCAAGGCAAGGTCATGGAAGCTCCATAGGCATAATCCAAACTCTCTGAGGGACCGAATCACTGGGATGGGGGCTGTGGAAACCATGGTCTTGGGGAACATCTAGCTCAATTGGCACAATACAGTTTATAAAGAAAATGTTCTACCTTCTACTTTGGGGAGTAGCATCTGGGGTCTTAAAAGCCTGTGAGCAGTCATCTAAGATACTCCACTGGTCGCACCCCTTTGAGAGCAAGGGAGAATGAAGAAAACTAAAGACAGATTAGTCCAAAGAACTAACGGACTACATCTACTGCAGCCTCTACTAGACTGAGTCTAGTACAACTAGGTGGTGCCCAGGTATCACCACTGACTACTGTGACAGGGATCACAATAGAGGGTTCTGGACAGAGCTGGAGAACAATGTAGAACAAAATTCTAACTCACAAAAAACAGACTTAGTGGCCTGACAGAGACTGGAAAAACCTTGAGACTGTGGCCCCCTGGACACCATTTTATCTCAGTAATGAAGTCACTCCTGAGGTTCACCCTTCAGCCAAAGATGAAACAGGCCCATAAAACAAAACTAGACTAAAGGGGCACACCAGTCCAGGGCCAAGGACTAGAAGGCAGGAGGGGACAGGAAAACTGGTAGTAGGGAACCCAAGGTCAAGACGGGAGACTATTGACATGTCATGGGGTTGTTAAACAATGTCATAAAACAATATGTTAAGCAATGTCATAAAACAATATGTGTACTGTTTAATGAGAAGCTAGTTTGTTTTGTAAACCTTCATCTAAAGTATAACTAAAAAGAGTTGAGGCATTATCATAACTTTTTTTTATAAAGTAAGAAGGCCTTGAGAGTTTGAGTCACTTGGCCAAGGCCACACAGCTAATTGGCGATGGAACCCAGTAAGTGGACCCAGGGATTTCGCCCTGCCTACATATAAAACCCAGTGGCGTCGAGTTGATTCTGACTCATAGCAGACAAACAAAATGGATGAGTTTCCATGCAGTGACTTGTTGATACCCATATATGGAGAACCAAGAACTCAAACAGAAGTCCTAAGTCCTAGAACTCACAGAGAAAACCCACGACCAACAGGAGGGGCAGAGTTTCCTTCCAGGCATGCTAATCGGCTGCCTTTATTTTTTTGTCATCTGTGCCTCTTCTTTTTTTTTAATATAATTTATTTTATTTGTGTTGTTGAGAATATACACAGCAGACTATACACACCAATTCAGCAATTTCTACATGTAGAATTCAGTGACATAGATTACATTCTTTGAGTTGTCCAACCACTCTCACTCTCCCTTTTGAATTGTTCTCCCCCATTAATATCACTGCCCCCTAAGCTTCCTGTCTGTCTAATCTTTCCAGTTGCTGTTATCAATTTGATCCCATATAAACCATATAGATAGTTCTTAAAAGAGCACAATGCTCAAGGTAGACATTTTTTACTAGTTAAGCTATCGTTTGGTTTAAGACTTCAAGGGATATATTTGGTTTAAAGTTTGGCTTAAAGATTATCTCAGGGCAATAGTTTCAGGGGTTCATCCAGCCTCCATGGTTCCAGAAAGTCTGGATTCCTGAGAATATGCGTCTTCTTGAGAAGGGATTCTAGTGGTAAAAACTGAATGAGGGTTTATTCGAGAGAAGTTTGGTTTTGGGGCCATAGTGAAGGTTATTTTCACCTGTTTGCTGGTCATCACTGATTCCTATACCTAGTCTGTAGGTAGCTTTGTGGAACTCAGGAGTCCCTGGGTGATGCAAATAGTTAATGCGCTTGGCTACTAGCTGAGAGGTTGGAGGTTCAAGTTCACTCAGAAGTGCCTTGGAAGAAAGGCCTAGTGATCTACTTCTCAAAAAAATCAGACATTGAAAGCCACGTGGAGTACTGTTCTACTCAGACACACAAGAAGCTACCATGAACTAGAGTGAGCTTAATGCTTTTTATGGAACTCAGCAAGATGGAGGGGGTGAGGGCGGAAGGCCTGCTGGCTGCCTGGGGCAGATGAGATCTTATGGTTCAAGATCTGGTCCTCATCTGTGCAGGCCCAGAAACTCTATCTGCCCACCCATCAAAGATTTGGGCAGTACCATGACCAGGCACTGGGGATTCAGCAGAGAAAAAGACACAAGTTTCTGCCCACACAGAGATTACTTTCTTGTGATGCCCTCGATGATACGTGTCTGCGTCTCAGAGTTAATCAGGCACCTGGTAGGACTGACTCACATTAACTTCCTAAGAGCTGAGACACACACCTGTCTGCTAAATATTTACTTGGTAAGGTGTGACTGACCGTACCTCTCTGCTGATGGGAAAACTTGTTCCTGGCATCCTCAGGGTCTAAGAAGCTGAGTTAGCCATCAGGAAGGTTTTCAGCAAGCTGGAGACAGAGCTCAGGGAGAAGGGTTGTCTTGAGGCATAGTGCTTTTGGCCATGGAGAAAGCCCTGTGCCCAAATGCGCCTTGGCCAAATTTAGTGTCTGCCCAGCTTGGTCCAAGAAAGATGATGTCCTAGGCACCCTTTTCTAAGGCTCCAGCCACACATCCTTTCTTCAGACAGGTTGATACAGCCGATCAAGCTGCATCTTTCTTTTCCACCAATCATATCTGATTCCAATCATGCCTTGGTCATCTTGATTAGATATGGGGCTTCCCAAGGCTTCTCAGTTGCTGATGTATAGATTATTAAGCACAGTGTTTCTTAAACCTGGCCGCCTATTAGAATCCCCTGGGAAGCTGATGAAAATGCCAATGCCTGTCTGTAGTCTAGCAGGTCTAAAATGTTGGTGCTCACCACAGATGAGAATCACCTGGAGAGCTAATGAGGTTGAGGAAGTCCAGAAGTGTTGAGGTGAGGTAGGGCCTGGGCCTTTGTATTTTACCAAGTTCTCCATGTGATTTTGATACCCATCGACGTCTGAGACCCATTGCTCTAGAACAGTTAAGTCTGATCTCAAGGTGTGGCCCAGGCAGTGGCAATTTTTTTTTTTTTATTTTAATCGTACTTTAGATGAAGGTCTACAAAACAAACTAGCTTCTCATTAAATAATACACATATTGTTTTCTGACATTGGTTAACAGCCCCAACGACATGTCAACACTCTCCCTTCTTGACCTTGGGTCCCCTATTACCAGCTTTCCTGTCCTCTTCCTGCCTTCTGGTCCCTGCCCCTGGGCTGGTGTGCCCTTTTAGTCTCGTTTTGTTTTATGGGCTTGTCTAATCTTTGACTGAAGGGTGAACCTCAGGAGTGAGACTTCAGTACTAAGCTAAAAGGGTGTCCAGGGGGCATACTCTCAGGGTTTCTCCAGTCAGCAGTGACAGTTTTTTTAATGCTCCTAGGTGGGTTTTTAAAAAGTTACTCTTTTATGGATGTGTAATTAATTTATACATCATAAAATTCACCATATGAAAGTGTACAATTTAGTGGGTTTTAGTATATTCAGAGTTGTGCAGCCATCACTACTAATTCCAGAACCTTTTCATTACCCCAGAATGAAACCCTGTGCCTATTAGCAATGAGTCCCCATTTCCCCCTCCCACACCCCCTGGCAGCCACTCATCAAATTTCTGTCTCTATGGATTTGCCTCTTTTGGACATTTCATATCAATGGAATTATATACAGCCTTTTGTGTTCAACTTCTTTCACTTACCAGGTTTTGCGGGTTCATTCCCAAGTGAGTCTAATGGGTTTCCCAGGCTAAGAAATTACTGATGTGGCTCTATAGCTACTCACACTGTTAGTGTGTGTTAGTTCCCCAGGTAGAGCTGCCCTTGGCCCTTATTCTGAGCAAACTTCTGGCTGGTGGCCCTCTGCAATTTCTATTTCCTATGAGAAAGATCCTGCATCCTGTTATTACCCACATCAGCGACTCCCATTGCTAGTGAATATCGGGCACCTGTGTTCTGCTGTTAAGGTGCGTGCCTCTGTAATTACTACACTGTTAACTTCAGTCAAGCCCCAAAGTTTGTGCCTCAGTTTTCTTACCTGTAAATTGGGGATGTAGAATTATAGTGAAAATTCAATAAATTAATACCTATAAAGCACTTAGGAGAGTGCCTGGTATTTAATGAGCACCCATTTAGAGTGTGTGTGAGTACGTGTGTGTGTATGTGTTACAGACAGCACACAAACAAGAGAGACACAGAGAAGTACATGATAGATGTAAGGGATAGGGCGGGGCCACTGGTGTTCATATATCTGCTTGAATTGTCTATAGCTGTGTTGTGTTCTTGAGCAAGTTATATCTGAGTTGGTCTTCTTATCTGTAATGGTAATAATAATATTATACCTCCTTGATTCTAAGAAACACTATTTAAAATTTTTTTACACTTAAACTTTTCTGAAATGGAGCCCCAGAGTGGTGGAAACTGTTAACATGCTTGGCTGCTAACTATAAGGTTGGAGGTTCGAGTCCACCGAGAAGCACCTTAGCAGAAAGGCCTAGTAATCTACATTGTTTCAAACAGCCAGTGAAAACCCTATGAAGCACAGTGATCCCATCCTCCTGTACATGGGGTCGCCAGGAATCAGGGGCCAACTCCACCCCGACTAACAAAAACTTTTCTGATATGGTCTGGGGTGTGTGTTTTTCAACTGATACATGTGCTTAAGGTCTTTCCCCATGCCCTGAAAAGCTGTTGCTAAATTCATGGAGTGTCTGTTAATCCCAATTTATGGTAATACTTACTTCCCAAGGTTGCTTGCTATAGGGATGTAATGAGATAATGTATGGGAAAATACTTTTATGAACTGTAAAACATTATCCAGATGTAAGATACTGTTTGAAGATAATGGAAAAGAATAGTAATAATTTTGTGTAGAACAAATAGGATGTGTGTAAAAGCATTTTGTGAACTGTAATAAGGAGTGTATATGTGCCAATTTTGGCTAGTTTTTTCCCTTATGAAGTCAATGTTAGTTTTTTTTCTTTTTTTCCCCTTGAGCAGTGGTAGGACACTGGAGTGAATTTCAGTCTACAGACTATTTTCTCATCCTGCCTCTTCCGGTGGGTGAACCATAAATTGGCTGAACTTTGGTTTCCTCATCTGTGACAAATTTGACTATGAATCATCTGGGCTCAATGATTCTGTGGGGTAATAGCCCATAGTCTTGAACTGGCTGTGTGACTCTGGGCAAATTCATGCCTCAGTTTCTTCATCTGTAAATAAGTACTGGGTACTTTTAAAGGCTCTTCTAGCTCCATTCCCATAGTATTCCCTAGGATTCTGTATCTGGGTCCCTGTGTTGTTTTCTGGAGGCCACGAGGACAGATGTTGGAAGGCACACATTCTGCTGCTTGAGGTTTTGTTCATTAACTCACCATGTCTGTCCTTTAGGGAATATTCCTGGCTCAGCCGTGCTGGTGTTTGACATCCACGTGATTGACTTCCACAACCCCTCTGACTCCATCAGCATCACCTCCCACTACAAGCCCCCCAACTGCTCAGTGCTGAGTAAGAAGGGAGATTACCTCAAGTATCACTACAACGCCTCACTTCTGGACGGGACTCTGCTGGACTCCACGTAAGAGCCACCAGGGAATGGCGTGGGAGTGAGCTTGGTGGGTAAACGTTGTGTGTTCCCATGAGTCACCTTTTTGTTTCATCAGATACTGGTTGAGGGCTTTTCTTGTCTTCATTCCTTCCATACTTCATGCCTTAAGCCTTCATCACTGCTCAGGTACATTATTCTAAGAGTTTCCTATTAATGGTTTCCCTTCCGCTCCAGGCCACTTCCCACCCTGTGAAAATTGTGTTTCTGAAAAGTAGATCTCTTCATATGACTTCCCTTTTTAAAAATGAACCCACAAGGGACACTGAGTTTCTATTAAAACCCACTGCTGTCAAGTCAATTCCAACTCATAGTGACCCTATAGGACAGAGTAGAGCTTCCCGGTAGAGTTTCCAAGGAGTGCCTGGTGTATTTGAACTACCAACCTTTTGGTTAACAGCCATAGCTTTTAACCACTATGCCATCAGGGTTTCTAGAGTTTCTATTAAGAGTGGGAAAAATTTTTGGTAACAGATAATGGTGATGATTCCACAACATGGTGAATGTAATTAATGTCACCGAATTGTACACATAAAAACGGTTGAAATGGCAAATGTTTGGACACATAAAGTCCAAACTCTTTAGTATGGCACCTAAGGCTCTCCTTGCCTCGCTCTATTCTGCCTTGCTGGTCTCATTTCCTGCTGGAGCCCATCTTCTGCCTCCCAGGGCCACCAGGTACAGTGGTGCAGGCTGTGTACTGCTGCTTGCACCCTGTCTCTCTAGTTTACCTTCCATCTATCCAACTTCTTTCCTGGCTTAAACGTCCTTTTTCTTCTCAAAAGCTTTCCTTAATTCCTAGGAAGAATCAACTGCTCCCGCTTCTGTAGTCTCATAACATTTTTCTTTTTCTGGTGGTGAAACATATACAGCTAGTCCTTGACTTACGACCCATATGGGTTATGACGTGCTGCACTTAGGACTGTCCTTTTTTTTTCTTTACATCTTATCATTTGTAATATTTGCTACGTACAACGTTGCAGCATGTAATTTGCTAATGTTATCATTCTCATGCAACCCTTGAAGACAAATACAGGTTGGATTTATAAAGAAACTAATAATAATTTGGTTATAGTGCAGTATAGTTTGTATGCAAGCAGTTTCAATAAAGTTCGATCTTCCTCTGCTTAAAAAAAAAAAAAGAAACTAATAATAAAAGGCAATAAAATGAAAACTGAAAAAAAAAATAGGTATTCTACTTACATCAGAACCGACTTAGGACAGAGTCCTTGGAATGGAGCCATGTCGTAAGTCAGGGACTACTGGTACAACATAAAGTTTGCTGTCTTAACCATCCTCAAGTGCATAGTCCAGTAGCATTAGTCACACTCACAATGTTATGCAACCATCACCGCTGTTTGTTTCCCGAACTTTTCATCACCCCAAACAGAAACTCTGTGCCTGTTAAGTGGTAACTCCCATTCCCACACCCCGCGCCACCACCCCCCACCCCGCCCTGGTAACCACTGATCTACTCTCTGTCTGTATACATTTGTCTATTACTGGTGTTCATATAAATGAGATCATACAATACATATCATTTTGTCTTAGCGTAATGTTTTCGGGTCTCATTCATGTAGCATTTACTAGAACTCCATTCCTTTTTTTATGATGGAATAATATTTCATTGTACGTGTATATCACATTCTGTTTATCCATTCCTCTGTTGATGGACACTTAGGCTGTTTGCATCTTTTGGCTATTGTGAATAATGCTGCAAGGAAAATTGGTGTACCGGTCCGCAACACTTTGTATTACCTGTATTTTAGTTATTTATTTTTGTTTCTATCTCTGTCATTCGGCTGAATGCCTTGAAGACACCCAATGTGTTTGTTCATCTTTTTACTCCCTGCACTTAGCACATACTGTAGCACAAAGGGAGCATTTCATAACTGTTAATTGATTGAGGTACATTCTGAAAATATATTAAATAGGAATCAACAGTATAAACTAGTATCGTGCATATAAACAGAGTTTTGCTTCTTATGTATCTATATCTTCAGGTGAATCTATAAATTAACACAATATTCTTTTCATTGGTGAAGAAACATTCTCAGCTTTTCTTTATATTGCCATAATATAAGGCGCCCTGGTGGCGCAGTGGTTAAAGTGCTTGGCTGCTAACTGAAAGGTTACCCAGTAGTTCAAAATCACCAACTGCTGTGCAGGAGAAAGACGAGGCGGTCTGCTTCTGTAAAGATGACAGTCTTGGAAATGCTGGGGGCAGTTCTGCTGTAGGATTGCTATGAGTTGGAACTGACTCAAGGGCAGCAGGTTTGGTTTTTGGGTTTTGGAATATAAGTATATCCATTTTTGTCCTGAGTCTGATTTAGATTCCTAAGTTTGGTTTTGGAGAGAAAGGCTTCATAGATGTGCTGCTGCATTTATTCTAGAAGGGAAGGGGCCCTCTCCCCCTCTCAGCCACCCCACTACCCGCTAGCTTCAGGTGATGATGTGTGGCTGGGGAAGGCCAGGCATAGAGAGAGCCCTGGAGACATACTACTGCCATACCCTACAGAGTAAGCCCTTTGGTGTTCCGAGGCCCTGTATGTTAATACGTTTAATGTAGTCCATCAAATCTAAAAATACCTTTATTATTAGAATCATTATTATTTTATGTATTTCCAAGGAAGTCAAAATGCTGCCTAAAGACAGTGACACACTGTCATTTGTAAAGTGTATCTCGATTACAGAGCTGTTAAAATGTGAAAAGATAAGCATTTTAGAATGAAAGAAGTATGTACATAGCTCCTAGGACCCAGATTTACAGGGCCTTGGAGTTGGAATCCACTACATGGCAACGGGTTTAGTTTGTTTTGTTTTTTTTTGGCTTGCAACAAAGGAGCCCTGGTAGTGCAGTGATTAAGCGCTCAGCTCCTAACCAAGAGGTCGGCGGTTCAAACGTGCTAGCTGCTCCATTGGAGAAAGATGTGGCAGTCTATTTCCATAAAGATTTACAAACTTGGAAACCCTATGGGGCAGTTCCATTCTGTCCTATAGGGTCACTATGAGTTGGAATCTACTCGACGGCAACAGGTTTGGTGTTTTGGTTGGCTTACAACAAATCTCCTTCCAAAGAGATCCCAACCACCAGTTATTAAATATAAGCATGTGGAGGGCAACAGGGAGGAAGCATGGCGTGTAGTTGTTTTGAGGGTCAAGTGAGTTTATGCTTGCGAAAATGGTCCAAAAGATTAGAACAGTCTATGAGGTTAGTGGCTTGCTGTCATTGCCATTGTTAACGCTCTTAAGGCTGTGGAAGGGGAAAATGGGGGTGGAAAACGAACAAAGGAATTCCTTCCCAGTGGGCTCAGGAAATGCTTTCCATGTGGGCTGGGGGAGACTCTGTCATCCTGCCTTCCTCTGAATGTGCGTGTGGTGGATTCACAGCATTCTTTGTCTTTTTTTAAATTGTTGTAAAAATATGTATCTAAAACACAACATCTGCCAATTCAGCATTTTTCAGATGTACAATTTAGTGCTGTTGATTACATTAGTCATGCCAGATGCACAGCATTCTTAAAGAGCATCGGGGAGCCAAGTGATGCAGGCTCCTTCCTCTCATCACAGACGCCATTTTGTACCTTGAGAATCATTTGTGTTACATGTAAATCAGCAACATCCTGGGCATCCCTGCTGGTCTCTTCTGAATAATGGGAAGTGTGGCAGCACCTGCCTACCTGTGTGTGGGAGAGAAGCCACTTCTGGAGCTGTGACCCAGTCCCATCTCTAGCTCCTTGGCAGATATTGCTGTTGGCACTTGTTCAGCGCTTGTTTGTCAGGGCTGAGAGGATTGATAGGCACGTGGGCCGGGAGCCAGAGAGGGCGGTGGTGCAGACAGGAAGCAGGAAGCCGGAGCGGATGGGAAGCTGGGAAGAGCACAGAAGGAATGAGGAGAATGTTTGAGGGAAAAGTTGGCAAAAAAACAGAAATAGAAGGGTGACATGAGGGGAAAAAAATTAATGGGGTTTTCAAAGATGACACAAGTAAACAAATTGTTTGTTTGGAGGACTTTCTTAATATATGTTTAAACTGGCCTGGGTAGGAAAAGTAAATATTATTATTCTGTATGACTGAAACTGCATAGTCCCATGGGAGGTCCACAACGGCCAGCTCCTGGAGAAAGCAATGTGAGGGCATCTGTGCTGCAAACAAAGGAGGGATTGTGTGTGGGGAGGGACAAAGGAAGGCACCCTTTTTCGGTTTTGGTTTCATCCCAGGTAGGACAAATGCAAACCTTATTTTGGTTTTTTCTGGTCCCAGAGAACCTGCCTGGCCTTGGGAACCAGCTTGAGGAGGAGAACAAGCGGAGGTCCTGGGCTCAGGGGAGGCTGTGAAGTATGTGACCCAAAGGGGCCTTCCCTTCCACTTCGTCACTTCCTAGTGGTAGACATCAAGGGGCTCCAGACGTCTTTGGCATTGAAGAACATACCTACGGTTGCCTTTAGAAAATGATAGGAATGCCATAAATTTTGAAATAGATTTATTTTCGGTAGTGACTGAGGTATCAGAGACAGCTTTTATTTATCTGGGTTTCCTGAGGACCATGGAGATCAAGAGTAATCAAAATGGTACCAAAAAAACCCCATAACTCATTGCTGTGGGGTTGATTCCTACTCACAGCAACTCTACAGGACAGAGTAGAACTGCCCCATTGGGTTTCCAAGGAGTGACTGGTGGATTCGAACTGCTGACTTTTTAGTTAACAGCCAAGCTTTTAACCATTGTGCCACCAGGCTGCAAGTCAAAACTCTGGCCCTTATTAAATTCTGTTATTTCTCTAGAGTCATAAACTGTTACAAACACAAGGACTTTACACCCTCGAGGCCATCCTTTCATTGAGCCCTTAACACTCTGCACTTAAGTGTATTATTATATTATTTAGTCTTCAGAATATCGTGGTGAGATAGGTCTTATTATCTCCATTTTATAAACGAGGAAATTGGTCCTGTGAGATTACATTTCCTGGTGTCAAAGTAAATAGCTGAACCAAGATTCAAACTCAGCTCTTGTTGAATTCAAAATTCAGGCTCTATATTTTAAAAAATTCTCTTGAAAAGCCCTGACCAGAACATTGACCCAATCTCTGAAAGAAACTCACACTTAGGGAAAATTTACAAGACTAGTACAAAGAACATTTTCCTCATTAATCATTGAAGAGTACGTTGCCAGCATGATGCCCCACCCCCGCTTGAATACATTAGTGTGCGTTTCACACAAAAACATTCTTTTATAATTTTTTTGGCTGTCAATTTGTTGTACTATGGTGGCTTGCATGTTGCTGTCATGCTGGAAGTTATGCCACTGCTATTTTAAATACCAGCAGGGTCACCCATGGTGGACAGGTTTCAGTGGAGCTTCTAGACTAAGACGGACTAGAAAGAAAGGCCTGGTGAGCTTACTTCTGAAAATTACCCTATAAAAACCTTAGCATAACTCAGTGTGGTTGTTGTTAGGTGCTATCGAGTCAGTTCCAACTCAGCAACCCCATCTACAACAGAATGAAACACTGCCCCATCATGTGCCATCTTCACAATAATTGTTATGCCCATTGTTGCAGCCAGTGTGTCAGTCTATCTCGTTGAGGGTCTTCCTCTTTTTTGCTGACCCTCTACTTTACCAAGCATAATGTCCTTCTCCAGGGACTGGTCCCTCTTGGTAACATGTCCAAAATATGTGAGATGACATCTCGCCATCCTTGCTTCTAAGGAACATTCTGGCTGTACTTCTTCCAGGATAGATTTGTTCGTTCTTTTGGCAGTCCATAGTATATTCAGTATTCTTCACCAACACCATAATTCAAAGACATCAATTCTTCTTTGGCCTTCTTTATTCGTTGTCCAGGTTTCGCATGCATATGAGGTGGTTGAAAACATGATACAGCCATTAAAATCAGGAAGTTACATTAATAGTATCTAATTTTTTAATCCTGAAACCCCACTTAAGTATTGCCAAATATTTCCATAAGGTACTTTAGAGCAAAAGAATCCCATTCCAAGGTGCTCTTCCACTCTGGACCAGCTCCTCAGCTTTTTCTTGACTTTCATGACCTTGACACCTTTGAAGATTATAGGCTGGTTATTGTACAGAATGTTCCAAGGTTATGCACCCTTGGCCGAAATATCGCAGAAGGGATAGTGTGGTTGTCACATGAGAGCACTCTCAAGTACTGATGGGTTGATGTCCTGATCAGACACTCCTCTGTTTCATTTTCAGGTGGAATTTAGGCAAGACGTATAATATTGTTTTGGGATCTGGACAAGTCGTGTTGGGAATGGACATGGGTCTCAGAGAGATGTGCGTTGGAGAGAAACGAACAGTGATCATTCCGCCCCACTTGGGCTATGGGGAGGCTGGTGTAGGTAAGTGACAGGATGAAAAGGCGTTGGGGCACATTCAGCATCTGAACTTTATGCTTTTGGAGGTACCATACTTAGAGCCAAACCAAAAAAACCCAAACCCGTTTTCGTCGAGTTGATTCCAACTCATAGCGACCCTATAGGACAGAGTAGAACTGCCCCACAGAGTTTCCAAGGAGCACCTGGTGGATTTGAACTGCTGACCTTTTGGTTAGCAGCCATAGCATTTAACCACTACGCCACCAGGGTTTCCATATTTAGAGCCACAATACGTTTTTTCATTTAAAACCAACAGAGTTTGTAGTTTTAATTTTTTAAAGTGTCTAATATTTTTGTTTGAAGGCTCCAGAGAATTCAGGGTAGCCATGTTAATGCCCCTCTGCCCTCTTGAGAAAGAAGGAGTTTCACTGAAACTAACCTGGATCTTTAAACTCCTGTCTGGAAAACATCCCTAATGGAGCTGTTCAGGTGATTTCTGTGGGTGAGGCCAAGCTCTTCCCTCCGGAACTGCTTCCCGGGAGAGCAGAATGCTGCAGGCCTTTGCTCTTTTTCCCTTCTCCTGTGCCCCTACGCTCTCCAGGATTTCCTTTTGGAAAAGATCAGTTTTTTAGTTCTGCAAGTACTGGCTTCACCTTGTCCTCACAGCTCTTATATTTTACTTTATGATTTTGGCTAGAATGAGCCCTTCACCCAGGGGATTCCGGAATCCCTTCTTTTCAGCATTTTTCTACTGCTATTGTCTGGAAATGGAGGAGGTGGAAAGTGCTGGCTTGTCAAAGCGATTAGCATTTTGGGCTTTCTCTTTTTCACAGCTTTTAAAATAATTGTAAAAAGTTAAATCTGCTCCCCCTACCAGTCCCAGAAGAAACCGTTTAAAACCTGTGTTATGTATCGTTTAAGACTTTGCCTGTGGTTTATAATTACATAATGTATTATAAGTAAACTATAATAATAATTTTAAGTAATATATATTACATTTATATAGTTACATAATTATATAACTTCTTTTGGACCTTACTATATATAAAACTAAAAACATGTTGCCATCGAGTCAATTTTGACTCACAGTGGCACCTATAGAACAGAGTAGAACTGCCCCATAGGGTTTCCAAGGAGCAGCTGGTGGATTTGAACTGCCAACCTTCTGGGTTAGCAACCGCTTAACCACTTCTAACTACTGTGCCACCAGGGCTTCTTAGTATGTATGTGGCTCTCTAATTTGTATTTACAGTCGTATCTTAGAATGTCATTTTAAGGTATACTACATTATTCTTAAAGTTCTGCTGTTTTGTTTATTAAGAAGGTCTACTAATTTACTATTGTAGTCTGTGCTAGCAGCTTTCAAACTTTTTCATCAAGATACATGACAAGGAATACATTTTATCTCCCCAGTCTGTCTTATACATAAACATACACTTTATACATATATACAAACACATTTAGTTGTATATATAAAATGAAACAAAAGTTTCATGAAATGATGCCTGTCTTTTCAATGTGCAGTGCACCCTGATCTATTCTCTTCTGTTCTATCCCTTAACTATCCGAAAACTGATTTCATGACCTCATTAATGGGTCACTATCACCAGTTTGGAGCCCTGGTCGTGCAGTGGTTAAGAGCTACGGCTGCTAACCAAAACGTCTGCAGTTGGAACCTGCCAGCCACTCCTTGGAAATCCTGTGGGGCATTTCTGCTCTGTCCTATAGGGTTGCTATGAGTTGGAATCGACTTGACGGCAACATTTTTTTAAACCAACAGTTTGAAACAACTACTTGCCTACACTAAATTTTCTTGCTTTCGTAAGAAAGCAGCGGCCATTCACGAGGCAGCTAAACTCCATTTTGGGGAGAGGGTGGCTGAGATGGGTCTGACCACCGTGCTGTGGACACTAACACTGCCTCTCTCACTCTCGTCCTGTGGTGTGGCAGATGGAGAAGTGCCTGGCAGTGCTGTGCTCGTGTTTGACATTGAGCTGCTGGAGCTGGTGGCGGGTCTCCCCGAGGGGTACATGTTCATATGGAACGATGAGGTGTCGCCCAACCTCTTTGAAGAAATCGACAAGGATGGCAATGGAGAGGTCCTCCTCGAAGAGGTAATTGGTCTTCGAAGGCAGGTGGGACTGAAAGAGCTCAGGGAGGTTCCAGTCACTGGACCATGGGGCCCATTCTGAACAGGAAGCCTTCTCAGAGTGAGGAGGACAGCCGTGCTGTATTGTGACGATGACGAATAGCACACGTGCACCAAGTACTTTTACTCTCTAAATTGAAGCTCACTATTCCTTTTTGGAGAAACTGAGCCCTCCGAGGGGTATACAGATTGCTTCTAGGGTACATCCATCTGGACTCCGTCACCAGTTACTGGTGCCCACTGGGTGCCTGCATTGTGCTGAACTTTCTCCCATGTAGTGTCTTGTTCAGCCTTCGCAACCATAGAATCACTCCTACTTTTCAAAAGAAGAAAACTGCACAGAGAAGGTAAATGACTTGCCCGAGGTCACACAGCTACCCAGTGGTTTGAGCCAGGATACACACCCTGTCTTGATTATCCAGATCCGTGTTGTTTCTCCTGTACCACACGCCCCTTCGTGGCACAGGACAATAGAGCCTTTTGTCTGGACACAGCCCCGGTGAATTCCATTCTCTGCCTCTTCCGCATATACTCGTTCAAGGACATCACTCCAGCCTTCTTCCCTTTCTCTCCTATGTTATCAGTTCCCCCCACGTACTGGATCATTTGTGTTGGCATACAGACATGCTACTGTTTTTCCTTCTCTTGATGCTTCTTTCCAGTTCTTTCATCTTTGCTCCTTTTACAGCAGAACCTCAGAAGAATTATCTGTCCTCTTTGCCTCCAGTTACTCTCCTGCCAATGTCTGCCTGTCTACCTCTCTTTTAAATTAATAGACTTTATTTTCTGGAGTAGTTTTAAGTTTACAGGAAAATTGATCAGAAAGTACAACATTCTCATATATCCTGCCAGGACCCTGGGTAGTGGAAATGGATTATGCTCAACTACTAATCTCAAGGTTGGTGGTTCAAACCCACCTAGCAGCACTGCGGGAGAAAGGCTTGGCAATCTGTGTCTGTAAAGTTTACAGTCAAGAAAACTCTTTGGAGCAGTTCTACTTTGTAACACATGGGGTCGCAGCGGATTTGATTTGGGTTTTTTTGTTTGTTTTTTGCCCCTTCCACAGTTTGTCCCATTACTGTCTTGCCCTAGTGTGGAACATTTGTTACAAATGATGAACCAACATTAATACACTATTGTTAAGCCAATAGTTTACATGAGGGTTCACTTTTGGTGTTGTACAGTTCTATGAATTTTGTCTAATGTATAATGTCATGTATCTACCATTCTAATATCATACTTCATTCTCTCTTTCTCTTTATTTTTCCCCCCATTCTCTTTTAGACCTACTCCTGTCAGGTATTTGTCCCACCATGCCACTGAACCTGGTCTTACCCAGGTGGCCAGTGCCCTCCATATTGCTAAATCCAAAGGCAGTTCCCAGTTCTCCTCTTACTTCAATGCAGCTGACTCCTTTGCAGTACACTTTCTGTCTCTGGCTTCCAAGACACCACACTTCGTTGGTTTCCCTTCGACCTCACTGTTAGCTCCTTCTCAGGCCTCTTCTCTCTGACCTCTTCATGTCAAGTGCCCCAGGCTAAGTCTGAACTTCTTCTCTTCTCCATCTTTACGTCATGCTCTTGGTGGTCTCATCTTGTTCCATGACTTACCGTCTGTATACTGGTAACTCCCAAATTTGTAGCTCCAGTCCGGTCTTCTCCTTCCAGTTCACACTCATATATCCAGCTGCCTACTTGACACCTTCGCCCAAAGCTTTCTCCATCTTGGTCAACAGCAATTCTGGTCTCAGGCCAGAGCACTCAGAAATCTCTGACTCTTCCTTTCATAAACCAGAAAAACAAACCTGTTGCCCTTGAGTCCATTCCAACTCATGGCGACCCCATGTATTACAGAGTAGAACGGGTCTGTAGGGTTTTCTTGGCTGTAGTCCTTACAGAAGCAGATCAGCAGATCTTTCTTCAGCAGCACTGCTGGGTGAGCATGAACTACCAACCTTTAGGTTTGGTAACTGAGAGCACAGTGTTTTAAATCCACCAGGACATCGCTCTGGCTCTCTCTTGAAAATATATCCAGAATCTGACCACTGTCTCCATCTCCAGTCCTCTGCATCCTCGTCCAGTGCCTGTCCTCTCTCACCTGGAAGACTACAGTAGCCTCTTCACAGATCTTTTCTGCTTTCACCTCGGCCCCAAACAGCAGCCAGAGTCTGACCACGCCCCTCTTCTCAAGCCCTGCAGAGGCTCCCCATTTCCAAAGCCCTTTTAATGACCTGTCAAACCGTCTACCACCTGCTCGCTGTAATCCCCTCTCTGCCCGCTCTCCCCCTTGCTCACTCTGCCCAGCCTCACCCTTTCCCTTGCTGTTCTGTGGGCAACCAAGCATGTGTCCACCTTGGGCATTTGCACCAGCTCTGCTCTCAGCTCAGCAAATGGCTCTCCCACATAACTGCTTGGCTCATTCCCTCACTTCCTCAAGCTTGGCACAAGCCTCCCTTCTTCATTGAGGTTTACCCTGACCACCCAGTTTAATGCTTCAACCTGCTGCTCACCTGTCCTCTTGATCTTCCTTACTTGGCTCTACTTTTTCATTTTTCTGCAGCGTTTTACTGTCTAACTTAGCACATAATTTACTTATTATGTTCATTTTCAGTTGTCTGTCTTTCCCACTAGAATGTCAGTACTACAAGGGCAAGATGTTCTGTTTGCTTATTGATAGATCTATCCAAAGAATCCAGGATAGTGTCTGGCACATAGTAGGCACGCAGTAGGTTTTCATTGCATTCGTAAATGAGTGAATGTATGAATGGATGAATCCAGCAATGTTTTCAGAGGCCAGAGTGGCTAGGGGGTCAGCCTTTGGTGGGAAACTAAACAGTGGTTTGGGGAGAAGGGATAGCTCAGATGGCTGCTGTGAATTAGCTGTCTGGATCCCAAGAGCTCTTGATGTCTTTAACCTGCATACGGAGAAAAAGTCCCTGGGTGGTGCGAACAGTTAATGTGCTGTTGGATTGAAGGTTAGAGCTTAGAATCTACCCAGAGGTTCCTGGGAAGAAAGGCTTGGCAATCTACCTCCAAAAAATCATCCGCTGAAAACCCTGTAGAGCACAGTTCTGCTCTGACACACATGGGGTTGCCATGAATCAGAGTTGACTCAGTGGCAACTAGTGTGGTGTGTGATGGAGAAAAAACCCAGGTTGTGTAGCTCACAAAAAGGTTTTGTCTTTTTTGTTAGTTCCAATTCAATCTCCAGCCCCCTCACCCTCGGGCTGCTCTGTCTCGGGCCCTGTGCCCGGCCACCTGTGTGTATTTCATGTCTGTCCTGTCCCCTTTCTCTGCAGTTCTCCGAGTACATTCACGCCCAGGTGGCATCTGGTAAAGGAAAGCTCGCGCCTGGTTTTGATGCTGAGATGATTGTGAAGAACATGTTCGCCAACCAGGACCGGAACGGAGATGGGAAGGTCACAGCAGAGGAGTTTAAACTCAAAGACCAGGAGACCAAACACGATGAACTCTAAACTCGACACGGGCCGGTTGGTGCCAGGGAGAGCGTGACACCAAGCCACCTGTTGTGGCAGAATGTCCAGTGAGGTGCGAGCTTCTCTTAGAAGGCACATCATTAGCAAGCAGTAGATGGGTCACATTGTCCCTGGTGCATACATCAGGGCAGGGGCGATACACAGGGTGAGAATTTTAGGCCAACTGCTGGTAGTACTAAACAAAATCAGTGTGAAGTGCCTTAGCCTGGGACGTGCCGAGTATGGAAAAGGCTGCACTGCCAACCTCACATTGCTTGGTGAGCCTTCTGGGTTATTTTGTTAGTAAAAGACAGTAGTGTCATACAAAAATTATAACCATCTTGGATGGCAGAGAAAAAAAGTGTTCAGGGTGTTTATGTAAAGAGGGTTTTTTTTTTTTTTTTTTTAAAGTTGCTAGTGTTTTAAACATGTTCTCCAGATGGGCAGGGATGACAAAAGGCGTGTCTGGCAGGATTCCCAGAAAACAGCTGTGGCCTTTACCAGCAGCTGTAAAGGCTCTGGTGATACCCGGCTTCCCCTGCTGGCAGGTTTGCTTTTCCAGCTAATCACACCCCTTTGTGGTCTCCAATTGGCAGTGTGACTTTGAGTTTAAGAAGAGTCTGCTGGACAGAAAAACCAGGGGACCAAACAAAAGGGGTCTTGGACCACAGTAGAGAATTTGATTCTGCATCTGCCGCATAGATCGTCCACTTGACTCTTTCTTACGTCATGGTGTCCTGTAGAGCGCTCTCCTCCAATCCGGAATGGGTTTATTTACGTAGATATAGGAGGCTGGTGGCTGGACTTCACTAGCAGTCAAAAAGGGATTTCACTGTGGCAGAGACAGACATGTAGCCCGGCAGGTGATCTCCTGGGGATCAACAAGGTGATATTTTTCTGCCATTCATTTGTGACCTGGATAAGGCCGGGGCATCTCTCTGCCATAGGAAAACCTCTGCCTTCCTGTTCCCACGTTGCTGTCTTGTGGCCCCTGTTCCCAAGAGGTTGTGGCACTTACCCTGAAGTCATCAATGATTTTTCCTTTTGAAAATGGCTTGTTTTACTAATTTAAACGATTTTGTACTGATGTAGCCCTGAGATAGTTCATGCAAATGCTGTGCACTTGTTAAGTGAAATAAATGTTGGAAAACTGATCTTTTCTTATATAAAATATTGAATTATATCATCTGGCTTTGTGGTGTTTTATTTGAAGGCTGAGAGGATCCCATGAAAGTGCACCATGTAGTCAGAATCTGCTTCCTGAAAACTTGACGGGACTGAATTGCAGTTAATTGGAAACATTGCGCTGGACAGTATGTGAGGGCATGTCAGTCAGGGTCTTGGAAGGAAACAGAAGGCACCTCATTTGGGATTTTCGAAGAGAAACTAATGAGACGACTATTTACAAAGACGGAGCCCCGGTGGTGCAGTGGTTAAGAGCTATGGCTGCTAACCAAAAGGTCAGCAGTTTTAATCTACCAACTGCTCCTTGGAAACCCTATGGGGGCACTTCTGCTCTGTCCTATAGGGTCGCTATGAGTTGGAATCGACTCGACAGCAATGGGCTTTGGAGCCCTGGTTAAGAGCTATGGCTGCTAACCAAAAGGTATGCAGTTCAAATCTACCAGCAGCTTATTGGAAACCTTGTACGGCAGTTCTTCTCTGTCCTGTAAGGTCACTATGAGTTGGAATTGACTCGACGGTGATGGGTCAAAGGGAAAGAAACTCAGGTGCTGATGTTTTCAGAGGTCAGCCTCTTGGGTCACATAGGTGGTGAATGAACCCATGGTAGGGGCTGGAGTGGGAGCAGGTGGAGAATAACTGACACATGGAGGTATAGGGGGAAAATATATATATATAGGTATATTTGCCATCAAGTTAATTTTGACTCATGGTGACCTCATGTATGTCAGTAGAATTGTGTTCTTTAGGGTTTTCAGTGGCTGATTTTTTGGAAGTAGATCACCAGGCCTTTGTTCTGAGGCACCTCTAGGTGGACTTGAACATCCAACCTTTTGGTTAGCAATGAGCACATTAACCATGTGGCCCGCCCCAAGGACTCCATATGTGTTTATATATATGGTGCAATGGTTAAGTACTCGGTTGCTAACTGAAAGGTTGTCAGATCAAATCTACCCTGCAGCTCTGAGGGAGAAAGACCTAGAAATCTGCTCTCATAAAAGATTATAGTCTAGAAAACTCTATGGGGAAGGTCTCTCTCCTATAAGGGCACACATGTAACAATAACATGTATATGTATGCACGTACATAATTGTTTTTAAAAAGCAAATGTTCTTTCTTTTTGCAGAAGCAAGTACTTCAGGGGCCTTATGTGCTTTTGAGAGGTAAAAGACATGCCCATCCACCCTGTATCCTATCCAGGCCAGTCAGCTGGACTACTTGGGGCACCTCCCTGCTACCCCCAGAGATGGGAGACCAGGCAAAGGGCTTGTGGGTGATGGGTAGAGACAAGCATCTGCCTACATTGGTTAGTGAAAGGGTGAGGATGTGAGAGGGAAGTGTAATTGGGGAGGTGGATCAGGAGATTTAAGGTCACAAGGAAGAGAAACGGTGATGCCCTTTGGAGATAGAGTTTAAGAACACATGGGAACAAAGTGATCCGATCAGCCACAGGGTCACCTAGGGTCTCCATCTGCTGTGGATTGAATTGTCTCCCTCAAGAAGATGTGTCAAAGTTCTAACCCCTGTACCTTGTTCATGCATTGTCTTTTTTGGAAATAGGGTCTTTAAAGATCACGAGATCATACCGGAATACCTCTGATTGTTCTGTTTTATAAGGACAGTACTTGGATGGGATTAGGACCTATCCTACTCCTCAGACCTTCACCCCTCTTTACACTTTTCCTTCTCACTGGTGCTTCTGGGTTCAAGGGGATGCTTGAGGCGACTTGGAGTGGTTGTGGCTTACCTGCTTTTCTACTTTCTAGCTTGGACACTTGCCTTTCAGAGGTGAGTTGTAAGTGAGAGGTGGCTGGCAGTGTCCTGTTTTCTCCCCATGCCCCATCTCCTGTCTGTTGTTGACTTTAACAAGCAGTGGATTTGGGTCTGGACCTGCTACTGGGTGTTCTTGATAAATCTCTTTATCTCTTTTCCACACCAAAAGAGGTCAGACCAAATCAATAACTAACAGGAACTTTTTTTGGGCAGCTTTTAGAAAAACAAATTGTATGCCTTGCCATGAGACAGCAAACAAAAAGCAGAACTGCCTTGTTCTGCCTCCTTCTTGACCAACAAGATTGTCTCTGAAGGCCCCCAGTCCCCAAACCCTAGAGCTTCACACAGAAGTTTAAAAACCATCAGGTCAGATGATTTGAGAGATCCCAAGACTGTGGCCTTAGTGAGATCCTAAGTCAGTATTCCCAACTTATTGACAATTTAAATTATTATTTTATGTATTGTTTGAATAGTGTTTGGGTGTTTTTTAGCTTTAACCTGGGAGTTGGTGAAGGAGATTCTTTAATAACGTGGGGTCAATCCTGGGGAAGCATCGCTACTCGTCCTTCTGGAGCCCCCACAGCTCAGGAACTAGTACTTTTGTTAGTGGATTAGGGGCTCATGGATGCTCCTGTCTGGGAGAACCCCTTCCTGATCTCAGTTACAGCAGATAAGCAGCACTGAGCACCATGCCACTGGACTGGAGTTTCAGGTGTTGGCCTTCATTTCTTGGGGTTGTACTGCTTGAAGTAAGGATACGTCATTAAAGGGATTTTGGAGGTAGCCACCCTGAAGGGGGCACACGGGTTGCAAAAAAGGGATACAGAGGGCCCAGGGTGTCTCTCCCTTCCCTGAGGTACCAGAACCCACAGTTGGAATTTGGTAGCTGCCTAGTCACCCTCGCTGGGTTGGCTTCCCTATGGAGGAGGAAACAGCCAACTCTGGGGCGTGGTGAGATGCGCAGGAAGGTCTTTCTGCCTTCAAGACAGCTTCCTGGCCCAACTAGCCCAGAGCTGAAGGGCGAGAGCCATTCCTATGGGTTGCCTCTGACCTTTGAAAGAAGGATTCCTTCCTCATTCCTTTGGGCTATGAACTATATCTATTTCTAGGACAAGCAACATAGTAGCTGTTAACATTAATTTTACCGGTAATTCTAAACCAAGGCAGGAACCCCTGTGGAATGTAAAAAAATCTGTCTGCCTGGACTCCATATCAGATTTACCTGAAGCAGAACCATTGGGGTTGAACCTGGCAGGTGCACTGTATTTTTAAGCTGCACATAGAGCTTAATTTCCTGGTGGAGAGCTACTGATGTAGAATCGTAGACGAATCTCTCAGTGTCTCCATGCCTGTGGGTCAGGACTCTGGGTGTGGCTTAGCTGCCTTGGCTCAAGCTCTCTCATGAGGTTGTTGGCCAAGCCTGTGGTCTCATCTGAAGACCTGACCAGGGGAGGGGAGATCTGCTCCTGCACTCACTTACAGGGTTTCTGGCAGGTCTTGGTCTCTCGCCACATGGGCCTCTCCTCAGGGCTGCCTCCTGACATGGTGGCTGACTCCCCCCAGGGCAAGTGATCCAGGAAGGAGCACAAGAGAGCACCCAAGATGGAACCCACAGTCTTCTACAACCTAATCTTGGAAGTCACATCCCATCAAATTTGCCCTATTCTATTCATTTTTTAGAAGCAAGTCAACTAGGTTCAGCTCACCCTCAAAGGGAAGGGATTGCACAAGAGAGTGAATACCAGAAGGTGGGATCACTGGAGGCCATCCTAGGCTGCTTACCACACCCTACGCTTATGTCTCTTAGCCCTGCTCCACCCAGCCCACAGTCACTCAGATTTGTCATTTAACAGATTTCATTAAGCACGTTAGATAGGGTAATAATCCTACTGAATTGCATCGCCCTTTGGAATGCATTTGACCTATAACACCTCATTATTCTTACATATCTTCTTGAAGATAAAACCTTGTGCTTGCTCATTTCCTGCTCCAGATCTTTGTTTGGCACTATTTAAATTTCTGTACCTGCTGTTTTCTACAGTGGTAAAGACAGGTTGGCTGAATCAGAAATATGTTTCTCTGGGGAAATTTAGGACCATGGGGCTTAGAGCTTCAGGAATAGTAGGAACCTTTGGCTTGGTGAGATGAATGCTGCCGGGACACTTCCATTCTTCTTGTTGCTAAAGAAGAACATTAAGTTCCCTGTGACTCTGTCTGTGGCATTAATCTCTCTGGACAGGAGGCAGCTAAAAGGCTTTAGCTGGCCTCAATTTTTGATGGTGCTACAGTGCTTGCTAATATTTACATTATGATTATGGATTACAGGTCTGTCAGCACAGCTGTGAGTACTAATTATATATATAGACACACTTGTCTTAATCACATCTTGTACTCAAGGTTCCTGTGTTACTGCTGGAGGCAGCCTGGAAGAACTGGTCACAGGCTCTATATTGAGACCACCTAACTTAACTTCTGACCTGTACAGATTTTGAACTTTGGGACCTAAAGATGAACTAGGTCATTGACTCCCAGTGGGGAATGAGAGAGAGAACATGACAACCGACTACGCATGTGACTGGTGTACCTGAACCACCGCTAGGTGACTTGCAAAAGTAAGCAATTTGCATTAGTTTGTTAAAACCCAGTGAGTTTTGATCTCTGATGATTTAGGAACTTACAATGTCTTTCAAAAACATTTTACTTAAAAGACAGGAAGAAAAAAAAAAAAGACTTCATTTTGACAGGGACATTGGCCTTACTGGAAAACTGTACTGGTCTCCTCCTCTCCCCCTGCTTAATATTTTAGGTTTCTAGGAACAAAGTAGCTTTCTTCGAAACCTTTTTCCCTTGGCTTTCTCCTGAGAATCTGGGAGTCTTTTCATAAAATAAGACTACTATTCCCAATTATTATTGCTAGGTGCAGATGTGAAAATTTTATGCTTACTAATATCCGATTGCGTGTGGTCTTCATCCTTAATGTTGGAATTTTGATAGGCCAGGGGTTACCTTCCAATTTATACTGACAATATTTAAATCTCCCTTAAACACAGACACTGGCCAAATTTATAGTTCCTGCCAAATTTGTCCTTTGAGCTCAAGTCTGCCTATTTGGCATCTTCTCTTGGATGTATCTCACAGGCACCTCTAACTTTTCATGTCCTAAATAGAATTTATATTCCCACTCCTTACCCAATCTTCTCCATCCAAGTCTGTGCCTCTCCCTATCTTTCCTTGCACCCGGTTGCTCAAACCAGCAACCTGGGTGCCCTCTCCTATTCTCTCACCTGTGCATTTAATCCAAGAGCAAGTCTTGTCAATTCTCTCTCTCCTGGAAACAATGCACTTCTCTCCAGCTCCACCAGCTTGCCATCATTTCTACCTTGTTCTACTGCAGTAACCTTCTAACTGGTTTGCCCTCCTCCAGTCCATTCTCCACAGGTCAGCAAGTGATCATGGCACCTCTTCCTCCGTCTATGGCAGATTTCCCTTTATAGGGGGAAATAAAACCAAATTTCTCGTCATGATTTGCAAAGCCCTATGTGATCTGGTGGGGTCCCTGGGTGGTGCAAACTGTTAATGCATTTCACTGGCAGCCCAAAGGTTGGAGGTTTGAGTCCACCCAGAGGTGACTCAGAAGAAAGGCCTGGTGATCTACTTCTGTAGATTCCAAGGAGTGGCTGGTGGATTCGAACTGCCGACCTTTTGGTCTCATAACCACTGTGCCACCAGGGCTCCGCTAGCTCCCTAAACTGTGAGAAAATAAATTTTGTTAAAGACATCCGGTTGTGGTATTCCTATTATAACAGCACTAGATAGTTTTAGATAACTAACACATCACCTTACCTAAAATAGATCTCTCGTTACATGTTTCTTCGCAGCATTTGTCATATTTTTAACAGCTCACTTTTTCTCCTTTTTATGAAGGTGAGTCTGCCTCATTCACTAGGGTAGAAGCTGTGTGACAGCAGGAAGCACATCTGATTTGTTATCTATCGTTTCTTAGAACCCAGCTCACAGTAGTAACAAATATTTGTTGAATGAATGACTCTTCATTTCATCTTCACCTCTTGAGTTGATACCCCATTTCACAGATGAGAAAACTAAGGCTTCAAGAAGTTAGAAACTTGCTCCAGGTCATAGAATCAGGACTCAGATCTTGGTTTAACTTCCAAGGTGTCCTTTATACCTTAGGCACTTTTTATTTTAACTATTAAGCTTGTACTGAAAAACCAGACCAAAGCAGCATGATTGTTGAACCTTGGGGTTACCTGGGAGAAGTTTCAGGATCAGTCATTCAAGAGCACACTTTTTTTTTCCTTCCGTATTTTCTATAGGTACACCAAAGAATATCTGGAGCTTGAAGGCTAAAAAAACCTTCAATAATCTACCTAGTAAACTTTGGTATCTATTAAATATACCATATGATATAGATTTTTTTTTTTTTTTGTGAACTCACTCTGGAATGAGATAATCTTTTTTTTTTCTTCTGTTTTGCATTTAAAAAAAATTTTATTTGTGCTTTAGGTGGAAGTTTACAGCGCAAATTAGTTTCTCACTCAACAATTTGTACACAAATTGCTTTGTGACATTGATTGCAATCCCTGCAATGCGTTAGCACTCTGCCCCTTCCCCTTTATACCCTGGCTTCCCTGGGTCCATCCGTCCAATTTTCCTACCCCTTCTTGCTTTATCTTAGCTTTCCGGCAGGTGTTGTCCATTTGGTCTCATATACTTGATTGACCTAAGAAGCATGTTCCTTATGTGTGTTGTTATTTTATAGGCCTGACTAATCTTTGGCTGAAAGGTGGACTTCGGGAATGGCTTCTGTTCTGTTTTCATGGTGTCCAGGGGCCTTAGTCTCGGGAGTTCCTCCCATATCTGTCAGACCAGTATGTCTGGTCTTTTTTTTTGAATTTGAATTTTGTTCTACATTTTTCTCCTGCTCTGTCCGGAATGCTCTATTGTGATCCCTGTCAGAGGGGTAGTTGGTGGTTGCCAGGCACCATCTAGTTCTTTTGGGCTCAGGCTGGTGGAGGCTGTGGTTCATTTGGTCCATTAATCCTTTGGACTAGTATTTTCCCTGTGTCTTTGGTTTCTTTCATTCTCCTTTGCTCCGGATGTGATGGGACCAGTAGATGTATTTTAGATGGCAGATGCAAGCTTTTAAGGCCCCAAATGGTACTCACCAAAGTAGGATGCAGAACATTTTCATTATGAACTATGTTATGCCAATTGACCTAGATGTCCCTGGAGACCATGGTCCCCAGCCCTAAGCCCCAATAACTCAGTCCCTCAAGGTGTTTGGATGTGTCTAGAAAGCTTCTATGGCTTTCCCTTGGTCACGTGCTGATGTGTGTTGTCTTCCTTTTACTAAAGTTAACACTGGTCTACTATCTAGTTAGTGATTTCCCCTCACCACCCCTCTGTTCCCTTGTAATGATCAAAAAGATTGTTTTTTTCTGTGTGTAAACCTTTTCTTGGGTTTTTTTAATAGTGCTCTCATACAATATTTGTCCTTTTGTTATTGACTGATTTCACTCAGCATAATGCCCTCCAGATTCATCCATGTTGTGAGATGTTTCGCAGATTCATTATTGTTCTTTATCGTTGTATAGTATTCCATTGTGTGTATGTAGCATAATTTGTTTATCCATTCATCTGTTGATGGGCGCTTAGGTTGTTTCCATCTTTTTGCTATCGTGAATAATCAATGCTGCAACACACATGGGTGTGCATATGTCTATTCGTTACTCATTTGATGGCTGTTATTTCTCTAGGATATATTGCTAGGGGTGGGATTGCTGAATCATATGGTATTTCTAGCTTTTTAAGGAGGAGGCATATCGTTTTCCATAGTGGTTGTACCCTTTTGCATTCCCACGAACAGTGCACAAGAGCTCCAATCTCCCCATAACCTCTCCAACATTTGTCATTTTCTGTTTTTTTTTTTTTTTTTTAATGTTATTAGTGCCATTAATGTTGGGGTGAGATGGTATCTCATTGTGGTTTTGATTTGCATTTCCATATGTGTCTGTTAGCTGCCTGAGTGTCTTCTTTGGTGAATGAAGTGTCTTCATATCCTTTGCCCATTTTTTAATTGAATAGTCTTTTTGTTATTGAAGTGTTGAAGCATTCTGTAGATTTTAGAAATTAGACCCTTGTCAGATATGTCATAGCCAAAAAAATTTTCCCAGTCTGTAGGGAAAATTACTCTTTGATAATTAAAAAAAAAAAAAAAATTATTGTACTTTAGGTGAAAGTTTACAGAGCAAATTAGTTTTCCATTTGAAAGTGTTCCATGACATTTGTTGCATTCCCCATAATGTGTCAGCACTCCCCATTTCTGCCCTGGGCTCCCCGTTTCCTTTCATCCAGATTTTCTACCCCTTCCTGTCTTCTCATCTTTGCTTTTGGGCAAGTGTTGTCCTTTTGATTGCATATAATTGATTGTTCTAAGGAACATATTCTTCTCGAGTGTTATTATTTTATGGGCCTGTCTCTTGTTTGGCTGAAAGGTGGTCTCCAGGAATAGCGTCAGTTCCAGGTCAAAAGGGTGTCTTAGGGCCATAGTCTTGGGGGTTCCTCCTGTCAGACAAGTAGGGTCTTTTTTGTGAATTTGATTTTTTGTTCTATCTTTTTCTCCTGCTCTGTCCGGGACCCTCTGTTGTGATCCCAGTCAGAGCCATCAGCAAGTGGCAGCCAGGCACCATCTAGTTCCGGTCTCCAGGTAATATAGGTTATGGTTCCTGCGGTCCATTAGTTCTTTGGAATAACTGCTCCCTTGAGTCTTTGGTTTTCTTCACTCTTCTTTGCTCTGAAAGGGAAGAGACCAATAGTTGTATCTTAGATGGCCACTCACAGGCTTTAAAGACCCCAGAGGCTATTCACTAAAGTTGGATGCAGAACTTTGTCTTCATGAACTACGTTGTCTTCATGAACTATGTTGTGCCAGTTGACGTAGATGTCCCCCAAGCCTGTGGTCCTTCCCCTTCAAGCCTAGGAACTTCGTCTCAGATATTTGGTTATGTCTAAGAGGTTGCCATGACTCTGCCCCTTGTGTACTCTATTGTCTATATTAATATACTTTCAGCACCTAGAGTTATGTATATAAAAATGTCCACAAGCAAACCGCTATCTGCAGGTTGGTGTGCTCCCTTATACCCTCCCATACCTCTTTAACATACCTAACTACCTATGTATTCATTTGTAAATTATTGCTTGTTAATACTATCGTTGCAGGGTTGTCTGTTAATTACCAAGGGGAAAAAAAAAACAAAAAAACCTGAAGTTGCCCTTTATTCATGTGTTCCTCTCAGTGTCTTCCTTTGCTTTGGTCATGTTGTATTGACGTCCCCATATTGTGCTTTGCCTTTCCCTTCACCAATATTAACACGTCTTCTATCTAGTTAGTAGTTTTCCCTCCCTCCCCATCCCATCAAAGAATTTTTTTTTTTTTTTCTTTGTGTAAACCTTTTCTGGAGCCCTGGTGGTGCAGTGGTTAAGACCTATGGCTGATCAAAAGGTCAGCATTTGGAATCCACCAGCCACTCCTTGGAAACCCTGTATGGCAGTTCTACTCTGTCCTATAGGGTCACTATGAGTCAGAATAGACTTGATGGAAACGGGTAAATCTTTTTTTTTTATAATAGTGATCTCATATAATATTTGTTCTTTTGTGATTGGCTTATTTCACTCAGCATAATGTCCTCCAAATTCATCCATGTTTGTGAGATGTTTCAAGGATTCGTTATTTTTTATTGTTGTGTAGTATTCCATTGTATGTACCAGTTTGTCTACCCATTCATCCATTGATGGGCACTTGTTTCTTTTTGCTTTTGTGAATAATACTGCAATGAACATGGATGTGTACACGTCCATTTGTGTCACAGCTCTTATTTCTTTAGAGCATATACCGAGGAGTGGGTCTGCTGGATCATATGGTATTTCTATTTTTTGCTTTATAAGGAAGTGCCATACCATTTTCCATAGTGGTTGTACCATTTTACATTCCCACCAGCAGCACATTAGAGTTCCAATCTTCCCACCTCATCAACATTTGTTATTTTCTATTTTTTTGATTTGTGCCATTATTGTCGGGGTGAGATGGTATCTCATTGTAGTTTAGATTTGGATCTCTCTAATGGCTAATGGGAGCCGTGGTGGCACAGTGGTTAAGACCAAAAGATCTGCAGTTTGAATCCATCAGGTGTTCCTTGGAAACCCCATGGGGCAGTTCTACTTTGTCCTATAGGGTCACTATGAGTCAGGATCAACTTGACGGCAAGGGTTTTTTTTTTTTTTGGAATGGCTTAAGATGGTGAGCATTTCTTCATGTGTTTGTTAGCCCCTGAATGTCTTCTTTGTGACGTGTCTGTTCATATCCTTAACCATTTTTAAATTGGATTGTTTTTCTTTTTGTTGTTGAGGTGTTGAAATTCTACATATATTACAGAATTGACCCTTGTGGGATATGTTGTAGCCAAAATTTTTTTTTCCCAGTCTGTAGGTTCTTTTACTCTTGGAGAAACCATTGACGAGCAAAAGTGCTTAATTTTTAGGAGGTCCCATTTATCTAGTTCATCTTCTGCTGTTTGTACACTTTTAGTTATATTTGGTATTCTATTTATGCCATGTAGTAGGGCCCCTAATGTCATCCCTATTTTTTCTTTGATGATCTTTATAGTTAAAAAAAAAAAACAACAAAAAACCCTGTTGCCATCCAGTTGATTCCAACACATAGCGACCCTGTAAGACAGAGTTGCCCCATAGGGTTTCTGAGGAGCAGCTGGTGGATTTGAACTACTGGCCTTTGGTTAGCAGCTGAACTCTTAACCACTACGCCACCAGGGATTCTTTATAGTTTTAGGTTTTATATTTAGGTCTTTCATCCATTTGAGTTAGCATGGTGTGAGGTATAGGTCCTATTTCATTTTTCTACAGATAGACATCCAGTTTTGCCAGCACCATTTGTTAAAGAGACTGTCTCTTCCCCATTTAATGGACTTCGTCCCTTTGTTGAAGATCAGCTGTCCATAGGTGGATGGATTTATGTGTGGGTTCTCAATTCCCTTATATTGGTCTGTGTGTCTGTCACTGTTCCAGTACCAGGCTGTTTTGTCTACTGTGGCTGTATAGTAGGTTCTAAGATCAGGTAGTGTGAGGCCTCCTATTTTGTTCTTCTTCTTCAATAATGCTTTACTTATCTGGGGCCTCTTTGCTTTCCATATAAAGCTGGTGAGTAGTTTTTCCATCTCATTAAAGAATGCTGTTGGAATTTAGATAGGGATTTCATTGTATCTATAGATCGCTTTGGGCAGTATTGACGTTTTCCACAATGTTAAATCTTCCTGTTCATGAGAATGGTATGCTTTTCCATTTATGTAGGTCTCTTTTGCTTTCTTGCAGCGTTGGCTTGATAACTGATGGTTCTCATGGTACTGGCTAGAAAGCACTTTAGAGAGTGCATGCTCTCAAGGCCTTCATTCTGAAGCTCTGGGGCTGAGCCAAGAACGCAGGTCATAACTTTAGTATGCTTTACATTTCTACCATGCAGCCTTATTTATGGAAGCGTATTATAAATTCCCTAGGGAAATCTTTGGAAAGAATTTCAACAAGCTCTGCTGGCAGGGGTAGAGCGCTATCATTAGATCAGTGTTTCCCAACTGGTCTTCCTAAGTAGAAAATTGCTCCAGGTAATTCTGATATTCACATGCCGTGCTATCTGGTTTAATGCAAGGAGTTTGGCTTTGAGCTTGATTTTGAGATTACCAAAGTATGGAATAGGCTACTTTTTGCTACTGCATACTTTCATTATTTACTTTACATAGAAAGAAGTAGTAGAGAATATAGATGTTCTGCTGTAGGGAAAAAAGGTTTGTCATGTGACCTTGCCTTCTTGTCACATCTGATTAAACTAAAAATGGTTGACTAAATGACCAGACCAATCAGATCATGTGTGTATCACAGTTCAGTAGCCATAAGAAAACCAGTTAGTTGCTAATAGGCTCTAGAGCTCAAGGATTAGAGTCAGGGTCAAATTTAGCAAAATGGCAAGTCTAAGCCTTGTGCAAACCAATTATGGGGCTGCATAAATTCAGAATGGGAAGTTCGACTGCAGAGGGGAACATTAGTTCCATGTGAACCAACTACACTTTGTTTCCTGACTGTGGCTGTTTCTGAAACTCTGCTAGACTTAAACAATAAAGTCCCCTATCTTACTGATGTATTTTCAGTGTGGGAAAATTTTTATTGGCCCCAATATTTTCTAAAGGGTAGATTAAATTTTCTCTGCAAATTATCTTTTTATCCTTAACCTTGATAATGTATAGATTTTGAAAATATTTAGTCTAAACAGCCATTACAAGGACATTATGATTTATATATCACCAAAAAGAAAGGAAAGAAAAACATGAAAGGTGCTCAATAAATATTTGTTGAATGAATAATGACAGTCTTAACAGTAGGATTAAAAAGATTTTCCATTTCATGTTTATTATCAGTGCTTCAGTATAGAACATTTGTAATGATTAGTGACATGTGGACACCAACAGTTTTTTCACCAAACACCAAGTGCCAGTCTTTTCTGGTAAATATTGATTTTCCCCAAACAAAATAACCAAACGTAATTTCAGAAGATGGTGATACCATCAGCATAATTCACTCAAATCATGCACATTATCTGACCATTTCACAAAATTTTTTAAAACTCCCACAAACCTTCCCAGTGTAAAAAGGACTCTTAAAAAATGCATGATAAAATTAAAGTACAAAATCTACTTTGGAAAAGTAGGGAGTTATTTTTCTAGTTTTGCTTTTAAGATTTTTTTTTTTTAAATCTGTTAAAAAATATGATGGGGAGTGTGTTGAGAGAAGCGGAGAAAAAAAGGGCTTCCAGTTGATGGAGCTTTGAATTATGGTATTGGGAAAGAATACTGAATATACCATGGACTGCCAGAAGAATGAACAGATCTGTCCTGGAAGAAGTACAGCCAGAATGCTCCTTACAAGCAAGGATGGCAAACTTCATCTCACTGGATATTATCAGGAGCAAATAGTTTAAAGCTCAGCTGCTAACCAAAAGGTCGGCAGTTCGAATCCACTAGCTGCTCCTTGGAAACCCTATGGGGCAGTTCTACTCTGTCCTACAGGATTGCTACGAGTCAGAATCGACTTGACCACAACAGGAGAGGAAGGATCAGTTCCTGGAAGAGGATATCACACTTGGTAAAGCAGAGAGTCAGCAAAAAAAGAGGAAGACCCTCAACAAGATGGGCTGACACAGTGGCTGCAACAATGGGCTCAAACGCAGCAATGACTGTGAGGATGGTGCAGGCCGTGGCAGTGTTTCTTTTTGTTGTACATGGGGTTGCTATGAGCCGGAATTGACTCAACTGCATCATAAAACAACAATTGATGGATTCGACATGTCTGAAAATACTTACGTAAAGGAAAACTTTAAAAGCAAGGGTATATTATAAATAAGATTCTTTCAGAGCAAGATGAACAAATAACAGTTTTTGAATCAACTGCTCCCATGGGAGAGAGATCTTCCTGATGAATGCTTATTTATAGAACCTTCTGTAAGATAGAGTTGGCTATGTCCAAGGATTCATCTTTTACTAAAACAATATCGTAAGAGTCCATGTACTTTTCTAAAAGTTCATCCACCTAATCAACAGAAAACAAAAGTGAAATTAACACACAGGCAGGAGAAGCAGCAAATAATTTCAGTATCAATCTTACTGTTACGTTAGATCTGTTGGGCAAAATGTAGTACATTTAATTTAAAAAAACATTTGAAATGAAGAAATACTTACAAACTTTCAAGGCTCATTGACATAACAATTTTCCCGAAATGATTTCTCTCTAGTCCAGTTGTTCTCAACTGGGGTAATTTTGTCCCCCAAGGAACATCTGGCAATGTCTAGAGACCTTTTTGCTTCTTACGAATGCGGGGTGCTACTGACATCTAGTGAGTAGAGGCCAGGGATGCTGCTAAACATCCTACAATGCACACAGGACAGCTCCCCACAACAAAGAATTATCTGGGTCAAAATGTCAATAGTGCCAAGGCTGAGAAACTCTCTTCTACTCTAATCTCCACAATGGACTTTGCTGAGAGGCCTCATATAGAGTGTGCACCTTCTCTCTGTCCAATACTTACAGCATGCTTGTATACATAACCAAAGTAAAGGAGGAAAGAGAATCAAAATATCTCTAGAATAACTACTTTCTTAAAGGGCTTTGGCAAAAATTACCTATCAAGTTTCACATTAATTTTTCCTTAAAAGAAAATTAAGTGGCAGATCTGCACTTACTCTGTCATTTAGATATCCAATTTTCAAAATATGTTCAACATTGGTTACTCCATCTGCCATTCTTAAGTCTCCTTGGGAGTCTCCCAACAGAATTATGTTGCTATTGTCTTTGAGTTGACTGAAATATTCTGTGTTTTTCAAGGCACCATCATGTTTGTTAAATACATGAATTAATTCTCCTTTAAATCCTCTGAGTACCCCCTATTAAAAAAAAAAAAAATCATTTGAAATAATAGCTTTTAACAATGTATCTTCATATTTTGGCATTCTCATCTTAACAGATGGCACTATTATTATCAACATATTTATAAATTTATAGTGATCTCAAAAGCACTTAAATCCAAAACATTCACAATAAGTAAAAAGGGCTCTAAGAGAAAATGGATTTCTAGAGACTTCTTTAAATGATAAAACACAATGAATTGAAAATCCAATTTTAAACATTCATTTTATTCCTAAAAAAATGATCCCACTTTATATATTCTATAACATACTATCTTGACTAGCAAAATTCATACTTTAATAATAGTTCTAATTCACTTCCTTTTCCCCTCATGGATGTTAAGTTTTCAGAGTTACTCTATTAAATTGCTATAAAAGAAGCTTTACTAATTTTAATATTATTCTATAGCTAGCAGAACAAAAGTTTAAGAAAGAGTGTATTATTTTTAAAACTTGGGTATAAAATGGGAAAGATAATGAGTCCCTGAGTAGCCTATCAACTTGGTCTAATTTAATGAATACATTAAACACTAAGTAACAAATACATTTACATGATTAAAATATTTTCAGGTTACATGTCATTATAAAGAATGATTTGGTATTCTTACATTTTCATCAAAATCCATGAAATTGGACACTACTTTGACATTTGGATGATAAACACCAGCTTGACGGATAACTTCCTCTAGTACATCACCAATCCCAGCCGAAAATATGAACACCGGGACGCTGTATTGTTGGAGCTTATCAAAGAAATTTTCATATCCTTCCCTGCAACATGGAGGTACAAACTTATCATTAAAGAGCAAGATATATCTCCTTTTTACTTAGAAGCTAAATATTTCTACCCAGTTCTATGGCTTATTTATATTCTTATTTCAAAGGACTGTCCAAGAGGGCTCTTACTGATATCTATGATATTATTAGTAGAAGCTTTTCACAACTGTTAACTCTTTGTCAAATTCAATCAACCGAGCAGTCTTTAAACTCACAGTGAATATGGATATAAGCCTACAGCTAAGAATTTACACCACTTAACAGAAAATAATTAAACCACATCTTAAGAAACCCATTTCGGGGAGAGCCTGCTTATCTATTCTGTACTGTTTCCTACTGTGAGGAAAGCAGACCAGCAGGGATTTAGCTGTGTTCTCTCTACATTTGGCATCGTCCTTCCTAAGATCTGGGAGCTGGAGTGATCTTAAAATTTTTTCTTTATTTTTTTACTCTTCCTGGGAACTAAGTAAAGCTGTTGCTGCCTACAAAGGAATGAAATACTGTCCTTACACTCTGAGAATTTAATTAATGCTTTCCTACTTAGAAACAGATCATCTTAAAATGCAGCATCATCGTATTTGCCTAAGAAGATGAAAATTTTAAAAGGTGGTAAAGAGTACTTAAATAAGTCTGAAGATTTTTACATCTTATACATTCATGCACTATGAATATTTTAATTATTTGTTAAAACACATTCACCTTCCTAGAGATAGTTTTCAAGGAAGTTTGAGAATTCAGAAAAGTAGATTCTTGTAATTTAGCAAAAGAGTAGATGGGTAAATTCTTTTCTATGGTTTATAAACATTCCTTCCATATTTCATGTCTTACACAAAAGTACTCTGCAAGAAAATTTGAAAATCATCTTGGCTTCATAAATCCGTAAATTAGTCTTAAAATGTTGACTCTAAAGAAAGGAAATGCAAATGAGTACTTAAATCTCATATGTCTCTTATTCCTTACACCGAGATCTAACATTATTCTAAATTCCTTATCTCACCACTATCTATTTGGTAATAAGTGGCATACTTTGGATGTGTTTTTAGGTGGCATAGTGTTATAGATTATTTTAACAAAAATACATATTTGTATTCATATATAACAACAAAAAAAATTGTTCAAGTTTATAGATGACGACAACAAAAAACACCCAACAAACTTACTTGAGCATAACGTCAGATTCTTCCACAATTTCTTTAAGTTTAGCTTTTGGTAAAGCTTGTTCAACAAGCAAACCATGTGACTTAGTATACCTGGAGTTTATGACCAAAGAAAAAAAGAATATCAATTAAAGCAAACTAAAACTACTATCTTTATTACAATGTATTTTTCAGTGTGAAAAATGCAGTGTTATATTCATCATGTGTATTTCTGGATTTAAATTTTAGAGACTTAAATTCATAACTAATGAATGTATACGTACCCAGGTATCTCAAAGTGTGATATGGAAATTCTTACTGTATTTCCCAGTTCTCCTGAATTCTGACTTTGCTTAAATATGTTCATAATGTAATGAAAGGAAGATAACTCTAAACCTGTTCTTGGTCTACAGATACGAACTGAGTCTGACGTAGGACAACATTAACCATTTCTCTGATTAAGATAAAAAGAATTAGAGCAAAGCCATTTTTTTCCATCTGTGTGCAGTATGTATTTTCAAGAACTGCCTAAACACTCAAGATACTGCCAAGTAAGAAAGAAGAATCCTCGTTATGGGAAGTCTGAAATATAGGTTACCCTGCTTTACAATTACTTAAAAGCATCTATAACCAAAGCATCCCAGTGTAACAGGCCTTCAGAACCTAACTCTCCACTGGATACCTAACAGTCCCCCTGTAAGATCCCTAAGCGGGAGATCTCCCTCCTCTGCCTGGGTCAGCTCCCATCATGTCCATGAGCTCATTCTCCCAGAGAAACTGATTTCACTGCCAGAAAACTCTAATCCTTAGGTAGTCCTTTCTTTTGTCACATTGAAATCAATCTTCTTAAGCCTTCTGACTCTAGTTCCAGTTCTGCCTCTACAGACATGTAGACTAACATCTCCTCGACATTTAATAGCATAACACTGATTAAGTGTGCAAGCTACCTGTTAGATGATAGGATAATGAAGATAAATAACATCATTCCTGGTCTCTAAGATTTAAAACCCACAAGTTGTTGCTTCTCGAAGCTAAGCATTCCCTAGTCCTTGAAATGTTCCTCAAATGGGTAACTCTAATTTCTCTGATCATCCTGGTAGACTCCCTCTATGCACTCTTACGTTTGTCAACATTTCTCTTAATGACATCCACCCAGAACTCAACACCTCAACACAATGCTGTCATGCAACTAACACCAATAGTCACTGATTTATATAACATTAAGTTCAAATAAATTCAGAGTCAATTAAAAATCCTAGTTCTTTTTCTATAAATATTTACCTACATCTTATCAATACAACTTTTTTTTTTTTTTTTTAATATACATGTTTTTATTGAAGACTTAGTGCAGGATTTTTAATTTATTCCTACTGAACTTCATCTTAACACAAACAAAAAAATCCCAGACTGTTAGAGTGACTGGAGAATTGAGTTCATTTTCTTATATTTAATTCATTACTCTAACTCACTGGATAATTTTTGAATCTATTTATATATAGGAGGAGAAAGCAAATCCTTTGTTGTAACTGTAATGTTATTTTATTGTATTTCTAACCCTCCTGCCCCGCAATACACACTTACCATTCTACCATGTAAGGGTACTTCTCTTCTATGGTAAGAACAGGATCAATTTCAATAGCGTAATATTTTTCCTTTAGTTGGAATAACTAGAAATAAATAAATAACTTCATCATGAATGAGATGGCACAGTTTTGTCATTAATCTGCTTAGTCTTACAGAAAGCCAAACAGTGTAAACAAGTGTTCTCCATAAACTGCTTTACAGGTAAAGATTAGATCATCAGTGCTTAGCTAATGCATATATTGAAGAGATCTTTGTTGATCTTAGTTTACACGTAATTAAGTATACCTGCAGAAAGCTACCTTTTTTTTCTTTAAGTACTTTCAGGCCAGCAATCTGTTGAAACCATCAAATAGCCAAATTATCACATACAAAAAAACAACTTAAGTCCTCATAAAAGTATTAAATTTGATTCACATTTTGAATATTATTTTAAGGTTTATACAGATAGACGCATACTAAGCAAAACAGATCAATTTAAGGGACTGAAGCCTACATAAAACCAAAGTACTTTTGTTTTAACTTTTCAGTTAACAGAAGGACACCAGAGTATTTTGCAAATTGTTTTAAAAATTTTAAAGTATTTTTTTCTGATTGTTGTTAAAAAGTTACTGCTAATTTTTACTTTAACATATGTTGAGCGTATATCACGCATACAGCAATCAACCCAGCATTTATGGACTGCTTACTATGTGTCACGGATGGTTATAAGCATTTGACATACGCTCTTGTTTGTGGGAATACCCTGAAGAAATTCTCAGGCAAAAAGGGTAATGAAGTCTTTGAGTAACTCTGGATTACTGTTAGTGTTTACCTTTTTTCGACATTCATCTGTAACCAGTTTACAGTTGTCAATGATATCTAAAGAAAGAAAGCAAAATAGGTATTAAAATAAACACTGTAACTGGTGATATCACTACAGTCAATAATTTACTATTTTTCTTTCAAGTTTAAATGCAAAGTCGACTAGCATGGTAATTACAACTTTTGGTTTTAATGCTATAATAATTTATATGCCATTGCTAGAGAAGTTAATGGTTTAAAATCTGAGGTTTAATGAGTGCTCCTTTATACCGCTGGCTAGACAATTTCAAGTCTTTAAAGACTGTGAATTGTGTTCTGACTGTTCCTATTTTCACCCTTCTTTTTAATAGAAGGAGTATATCTTTGAAATACACTTTTTCTTAATAAAAAGATAAGAGATGCTTAATGTGAAAATCCAGAAAACACATTACTGTAAAAAAGGAAACAAAAAGTACTCAAAATCTTAACATTCGATAATATATTTTAGTGTATTTCGTATCAGTCTTAGAATTCTAGAATATCATTTAGAGAAGAGATTATACCAGATCTACAAATTTGAATTGTTTTCTTTTTTTAATTTTACATTATAGCCTAGATTTTCCCATGTAATGAAAAGCTCTCCGTAAACATCATTCATAATGGTTACATATGCTGTCTTATGTGGGTATGACATAATTTACACCATTTTCCCTAGTGTTAAACTTTTCAGGTTGTTTCCAAGCTTTTGCTATTATAAATAATTTTATGTTGAGCTTAATTACCACTATTTTTATGAATAAAGCCTTTTTCCTACATTTAGGACTACATGCTTAGAAATTTTCCGAAAAGGAATAACTGGGTCAGAAGTTATTAAGATTTTTACCAGTTTTTATACAAGTTATCAAACCGATTTCTCAATCTATAGATGGACCAATAGTAAATGAAAGGGCACTTTTCACTGCTTGTCAAGTTGACAAGTATTATTAAAAAACCCACAGCCAATTTGGAATATACAAAAGGCATATTTTCCTAGCAATACATTTTAACTGGGAATCTATTTAATCATTGACCTTTTTTTTAACTTAATTTACACATACACAACATAAAAATTTGATAGAATTCCTAGAAAACACAAAGTTTTTGATAAATGCTGTTTCCTTAGGTTAATGCAAAATTTAAAATTCATTTAAATATTTCTTGAATAATCAAGAGGCCACACTTAGAAAAAATTTCAGAAGTCTTCATTCCTTTTGTAACTAAAACCATATATACAAATAGCCATTTTATACAATACAAGGCAAACAAATCCTCAAAATATAATCAAGAAAAAGCAGGTCCTTTCTTTCCCAGATCCCATTACTTTCAATGTCCAAAAAGAATAAAAAAATCAGTAATCTCTCAGGTAATACAAGTCAAAGAATCTTAAAATAATGGTTACTTTATGAATAAGTTGTTTCAGAATGTCACACTTACTATGACAAGTTGGGCATCTCTTCCCTTTGTAGGAAAATCTACTTAGTGTCATATCAAAGTCTGTTATTATCTGTAAGGAAAGGGAGAACGGCATTACATAAACACAGCCACCAGGGCAGAGGTCTTGTGTGCTCCCCACATGCGTACTGCACGCTTCCTAAAGGTACTCACTGTGCTTGGTCCTGGCCCCTAGTGCAGAGGTTATTCTCTGTATCTGAGTTTTCAAATGCAGCTCACGTATAAAGTTCTGGGAATGATCCTAGCTACAAGGTGATACCTTACGTGTCCTAGCCCTGTCACCAAATAAAATCTGAATAATCAGTATAGAAACTTCCAATTATAGGTGATATGGTTACTATTCTTTTTAGAATAAAGCATTGCATAATTTCAACCCACTTGGGTCAATGTACAAAAACACAGAGGAAGCAATTAAACTCTCTTAGTTACTCACAGTGGTACTTTATTTAAGGAACCCTGATGGCATAGTGGTTAAGAGCTACAGCTGCTAACCAAAACGTTGGGAGTTCGAGTCCACCAAGCACTCCTTGGAAACTCTATGGGGCAGTTCTACTCTGTCCTATAGAGTCACTATGAGTCGGAATCGACTGGACGGCAACGGGTTTGGTTTTTTTTTAATACCAATGAATGAACAACACATGAAAATAGTTTGCCAGCTCTTAAAGCTCATTTTTTCAAAAATGTTTAAAAAAAAGCAATATTTTTTACTGAATATCCAGATTGTGCTGGTTTTATTTATATTTAAAACATTCTTTTAAAAAAGGAGAATTAAAAAAAAAAATCAGCTACCCTCTAATCAGATTATATCTTAATTTGAACTATAATGATTTACTTAATTAAAAGATGGAAGAACAACTTGAGAGTGTATACTTTTTAGTATTATTCTTAAAATGATTTAATACTTGTGCACAGCAGTTTTATACTTTAGTCTGAAGAATAAGATTATTTCAAGTCTTAATTTTTTTGTCTTATTGTGGTAAAATAAATATATATACATATACATACATACATATGTAAAACATCTGCCAATTCAACATTTCTTCCATGTACAGTTCAGTGACATTGATATACAACTACCATCAATATCCGTTTCCAAAGTATTCCACCACCATTAACAGAACCTCAGTGCCCCCGAAGCAATGACTTTCCCTTTCTCCCTCTCTCCTGGCCCCTGGTAAGCACTAATACACTTGGTCTCTATACATTTGCCTAATCAGGATATTTCACATAACTGGGATCATTTAATATTTAAGGCTATTAATTTTTGTGTTTCCAATGGGGTATTTTGTATATTTTAGACCAACTCTAGATATATCTTTTAGATTTTGGGTTCTGGAAGGATAGGCAAAGCTTATCTAAATTTACTTTACTTGGATTTTAACAAAATATGGTATAAATAAGCCTGATTGAATATTAACAATAAAGGATTCTGGATAATTATTCACCTGAAGTTTGGCAGCTCCTCCTTTGATAAGACCACAGATAATTTCTTCTACTCTTGCAGGGTTCTTGATGCGAACAGAACCTTTCTGGAATTCTGGCATCTAAAAAATAAAAGGAAATTAATTAACTTTTTAATTCCTTTTTTTCACAGATTCCTCTGATTACCCAAGCAGAAGCCTGTACTATGTAAAGATGTAATGTACATTATATCTTGTGTATAAATTACCACTCACACAGAAAAAGTCTACAGCACATCCGCGGTTTGCATACAGATTAGGATATAACCACATTTATAACTCATTTACTTGATCAGAAAGGGTACTTTTTTCTAATTAGAAAAAGAATGCATGCTTACCACAAAAATTACAGAAAGTATAAAAAAGAAAAGTCACCTAGAATCCTACTACCTCAAAATAAAACAAGTAAACATTTTAGTTTATTTCCCATTAGTCTCGTTTCTATGATTACACACACCCAAGTATATGCAGTTTTAACTCATTCTTGTTACATGCTTTTGTGTCTGGCTTTGTAAAATTAATGTTATTACATACGTAGTTAAGAAAATATGTTTTCTCAGAATGCATTAATCAAAGCAGAACGCCAGAACTGAACAGAGATTAATATTTGAACTTTGTGATAAAGTGCCTTTCTACTTAAGATTCAGCTTATATCCATATTTACATATGGATTTCTATTTCCGAACAGAAAGTGAATAAATATTACATGATTATTCCCCATAAGTTTACATCTTTGTACAAATCACTAAAATATATTTAAAACGTTTTAAAATTTGACGAGCTGCTTCAAGATATTTGTTTCTTTGTGGTTGTTGTTAGATGTTGTCAAGTCGGCGCTGACTCATGGTAACTTTATGTGTAACAGAACCAAACGCTGCCCGGTTCTGTGCTGTCTTCATGATTGCTGGTATGTTGGCGTCCACCGCTGGAGTTACTGTGTCAATCCATCTCATTGACGGTTTCCCTTGTTTCTTTTGGCCCTCTACCAAACGTGATGCCGTCTTCTAGCAATTGGTCTTTCATGATGACATGTTACAAAGTAAGTGAACTAATGTCTTGCCATCCTCACTTCTAAGGAACATTCTGGTTTTATTTCTTCTAAGACTGATTTGTTTGTTCTTTTGGCAGTCCATGCTATATTCAATATTCTTTGCCAACACCACAGTTCAAATGCATCAATTCTTCTTCGGTCTTCCTTTTTCACTATCTAACTTTCACATGCATATGAGGCGACTAAAAAGACCAAGGCTATGTCAGGCACATCTAGCCATCAAAGTGACATCTTTCCTTTTGAAAACTTTAAAGAGATCTTTTGCAGCAAAAAGTTTTGTCCAATGCAAAAAGTTGTTTGCTTTTCTGACTGCTGCTTTCATGGATGATTGTTGACCCAAGGAGAATGAAATTGTTGATAACTTCAATTTCTTCTCCATTTATCATAATATTGTTTACCGGTCCAGTTGTGAGGACATAATTTTTATATGCATCCTTTTCATGGTACTATGTCCCAAATAATTTGTTCATTGTTCTTGGCATCAATTTTATGACAGATTTATTTCAAGTTAAGACAACTGCCTAAAAGTAGTAGACCACCTGGGTTTAGGCTGTTAACTGGGCTAGTTTATATAGAAGGCTTTAGAGTTACTCAACAATCTAATGTTAAATATTGTTTCTTATTTCTACCCTATCACTAATACGATTACTGAAAAATCAGTACAAGCAACACAGTGTTCTCACAGCACATCTATAAGAAGCCTGGGAGGAGAAAACTATGGATCACTTTATAATCAGTTCAGCAGTACAGACAACAGCAGCACCTCAGATCAAGGTTCTATATTGTTTGTACCAGGTAATCTTTGTTTATTTTCAAGTTTTTATTCTGGGTATGTTACTGCCAATACTAATATATTTCATTAGTATTATGGACACAGTTATGAAAAATTCCCTAAAGTGTCTATCTCTGCCTATAAGATAATCTGACCAGGTAAGTCTATCAAGTCCTATATTTTTCCTATATAGCAGACAAAAGTAGAAAACCAGAAAAAGGTCAGAATGTTTTCCAAAGACCGGAAGATGAAAACAGAAATGTAGAGGAAAGATAAGTTATGACATTCATTAACCTATTATTTGTGAAACAAATATCTGCCAAGTGTCTGCTTTGTGCGAAACGTTCTTGCTAGTTGCTAGGGATATGGTGATGAGCAGCACTTAAGCTTTCCTGTTATGTTTTGGGGACCACTGCTCTTTTGGAATATCACTTCTGTAACCCCCTTTATAGATACTTCAGCTAGTAAGTTCATCTCTTAACAACTAATGTCTGTTCTTACCTCGCCTTAACTGACAAATGGACAGTAATCAGCATACCCTTGGTTCAATAATTAACGTACTACACGCTGGAAGCAATGGAGGATATATGCTGCTGACTATTTTTACCAAGAAAATTAAGCATTTTACTTCCGTGTATTCATTCTGGGTAAGATGTCCTCCCTCAAGCAAATCAGATCCTTAAGTTTCAGAAAAGCAACAGGACCATCTCGGGGTATACTGGTTTTTGCTAGGCCAACAACTATTAGATTGGTTTATTCTAAATTACTGAGGCCTGAAAGAGATCCAGTGGCTACAGGCATATGTATCTCTGCTTCTGCACATCATACAACCATTCATTTTCAGGTAAATAAGTAGTGAATACCCAAATAGCACTAGAATGAAATAACAGTGATGAAAATAGTAAATGCCAGAGCAGCTACTTTCCCCAGAGAATACATTAAATTGGAGGGGGGGGCATAGGTGTAAAAAATATAAAAATGATATTATACGTGCCTTGGATTATATAATATACTACACCCTCCCTCACACAATATCCATACAATGACACTGCAATGTATGACAAATACATCTCAGGAATTTGAGATACTGAGCATTTTACTCAAATATTTTAGACTGTGGCATAGGCGATCTAATCAAAGGATACCGTATGAAATATGTCAAAAACACCAGAATATCAGAACATTAAGCAGCATACTGCAAGAGTATGCCCTTCATCATCCATCATCCTTTTGTTACCTCCCCAAACCCTTTCTTCAATTGCTTGTGTTGTGACACATAAAAATAACAATACTTCAAATGTGAAGGGCAGCATAAAACAAAATGAGACTAAAAGGGCACACTAGCCCAGGGGCAAGAACAAGAAGGCAGGAGGTGACAGGAAAGGTGGTAATAGGGAAACCAAGACTGAGAAGGAGGGAGTGCTGGCATGTCATGGGGTTGGCAACCAATGTCACAAAACAATATGTGTACTAATTGTTTAATGAGAAGCTAGTTTGTTCCGTAAACTTTCATCTAAACTACAATAAAAAGAAAAAGGGTTAAAAAAATGTGAAGGGCAAAATGTTTTGAGTTGTCTGAAGACTTTTCAGTTTGATTTTCAGTCTAAGGATAATAAACAAAAGGCCAAAACTTTCTACCATTTGTGATAAAAAGAAAACCATTTTATAATAAGGCTGTAATGTAAAATTTTGGGGGAGGAGCAAGGCGTTCCTGACAAGAATCAGGGTTCGCTGGATGACTGGCACCTAATCTGAATCAACACTAAAGATGATCAATTTGGATTACAAAATGAAAGATAATAATACATAAATGCATACTTTTTATACTAATAGACTGTTATTCTTGAGTGAAAACAAATCACAAATTAAGGGTTAGTATTTTTTTATAGGCAGTATAATTCATATTCTAAACACAGACAAAAAAAGTACTTATACTTTGAATTTATATATGTGCTCATTTCCCTAAGTTTTAATTACTTTAATATTACCCTAATAATGTTTACCTGTATTTTTCTAAAACTGACCCACATCAAAATTAGCTTAAATCACTTGAGAATCTTGGTCAGAAGCTCTTAGGAGAAATACTCTTTCTTGGTTTTCCAGAGTTCACATTTGGTATTGGCAAAAGACCCCACTAGTGCACTGGTACAAAAGAGTTGGCACCTCAACAACAGGGTGAGCAGGATGGGACTACAGAAAAAGTATGGACTTAAAGTTACATATTCAGGCAGGCACATTTACTCACGTATATAGATGACTACGTGATTATTTGGAACGTTACGCATTCCTAAGTTTTAGTAACAGCCATCTCCCCCTGCCTACCAATATCTCCCCATTAAGGTAGTGTAGGCCAAATTCTTTCATTCATTCACCAGATATTTATTAAGTGGAAGGCACAGTATTAAATGGCTCTGTAAGGGATACAACACTTTTAGTACAATATACATCTTACCCTTAAGATACACATTCTCTAACATGGACTGTAGTAGAGGAACCCAAGTAATAAATACACGTCCAGATAAAATTCAAGGAGAACTCAGTTTTTCTGAGATAACTTCTGCTGGGGCCAAAGGAAGAGCAGCTAACTTAGCCAGGCTTTGGGGGAGAAGCAGGGTTTGGATAAATTAAAATTGGGGGAAAAGAAAGAAAGGAAGGGACTGAAGTACAAGATTAATGCGGGGAAAAGATAAACAGCTGTGTTTGTCTGGGACACAAGAAGTGTGTAAAAGGTTTGGAAGGGGACATTTAAAGCCAGACTATTAGAAGTTAAGAACAACATCCTAAGGAGCTGTCAATCTAAAATAGTATCAATAATTTAGAAAAGCAACCCCATGGTAAAAATTGTCTAAATTAATGCAATGATAGTAAAAAACAAAAACCAATCTTTTGGCTTATTTCCCTTCAACAGTCTGAACAATTGTGGGTCGACTACATTGCGACTTGCTTCTGAAAGAGACACATACTAAAGAGAGGGTTCTAGGACTCAAGTGACAACAAACTACCTAAATTAGGGTAACCATTACATTACATTGTTTTCGTGGTACGGAATTCTTACACACTTGTATTCATTTTGGTTAAAATAAAAAATCAACTAAAGCAAGAAAATAAGTTTTAGGTGGGCTTAATTCTACATATCAGAGAAAAATGCTCTAGCCTGATGAACCAAACGGTAATTACACAATGGATGCAAAGATCATGTCTATGTATTATGTCAAACCATTTGAAACTGCTGATACTAAAATATATTTGACCTATAAAAATGGCAATTTCATATGTTTCAACCTAACGGCAATAACTAAACTGATGACTTAACAGCACTTTGAATCAGCTTTTACCTTCACTCATGCACTGGTTGAGGGAAGGTAAGATGAACAAGAAATTTATTAATTGTGCCACAAAGCTATCTGGTTGCTAAGTTATATTCTGGTTTATAAGCTCAAACCAGAATAAGAGAAAGAGAAAGAAAGGGGTGAGAGGAGAGGGAGAAAGAAGGACAAAAAAATAAAAAGAGGAGAAGAAGAATACAAAAATAAGAAGAAATCTCAGGGACAGTTGTCCTCTTTAAAAAGAAAGGGAAAAACTATGATTTTTAAGATTCTGTCATCACAGTAAACAGAATGGGTATATTTTCTCCCCACATGTACCAATAAATATGCTGCCTAAATGGTTAAAACATTTACTAACATAATACACAATAATACTCAGCAGACTAACATTTACTGAGTGCTTACTATGTGCTATTAAAAACTTTACCTACTTTTCATTAGATATGAATAAGAACAACACGGTGGTTTCATATCCCATGTCTTTCATATCCAAGAGTATTACCTTTCTTCAAGGGTATCACAGATACCCTTGAGTTGAGATCTGAAGCCATTATGACCCCTAAGACTATATTTTTCCCTACCATATCCTAGCATCTTTAACGCAATGAACTCTACTGTCCTACAAGATGTATTTTTTTAAAAATTGAATCCTTGTCATTTTATTCCAAAGGCCTAAGATAAAATATCTTACACTGTATTGTTACTGAGCAATGAAAATTCAGCATTAAAAGGAATAAGGTAACAATTTTATATGGTGAGAAATACATAATGCACACTGTATTTTTAGCAAAAAAAAAAAAAAATACAAAGGTAAGTTGAAATTCAATTCAACAAATATTTAAGGTTTCGTTGTGTTGTGTCAAGCACTGGGAAGAAAGACCTGTATAAAGTTATGGTCCCATAATTAATTACCTGGTTACAGACAGATTAAAGTGGTGAAGATTCACCATTAATAAATGGAACTGGAAATATTTCAAATACCCACCATTTTCACATGTACAGCAGACTCTTGATTAGTCATTTCTTGGTTATCCAATCTTCTGGATTTTCCCAGGTGATGTCACAGCAAAAGAGGGGAAAAAAAAAGGTACATGTGACATGCATACATTTCAGGCTCTTCATGTATGTTGATACACATTAAGGTGGTAACTGGTATGATTTAAATACCAAGTTACTGTACGCATCTTTTTTTTTTTCTTTCCTAAGAAGCTCATCAAAGGTTTTATTCTATCTGGCAAAATTTTGGGTTAAAAATTTTATATGGGGAATTGGAAGTCTCCCATAACAACTCATATTGTGTGGATAAAGAGTTAAAGTACATATTTGTAAGAAAATGCTTTATTGAAGAGACATTTTATCAACTTTTTTCTACATGTAAGAATGAAGTTTATGGGAAAACTATATATTACTACTATTAAATCAATATAAATCGAGCAAAGTAAGGAGAAATAATACATGAGTTCAATTTTTCCTTAAAATTTCTAATTTTGTGAAATGATGTGACTAAGATCTCAGTTGTACATGAATCTACCAGGAAGTCTAGCACACAGCGGGAGTGTGATAGTGTCTGTCATATGAATGAGCATTTTAGGGGTTTGGGTGAAGTTCATTCATTGTTATTCATTAAATCAAAAAAAGTAGTTTCTAAAACATCTTTCATCATTATTTAAATTTTTTTTAGTAGGGAAAATCACTTATTTTTCTTCCATATGACTTTACATTTAAATTTATTCTAAGAAAGTAAAATCTTATTATCAAAGCACAATTTAAAAAAAGGCAACCTATTTGAAGGGAAAAAAATCTTTTTTTTTTTTTTCTTAAACTCAAGTAACAGAAATTGGACATAAGATTGTGTTCTTTATGATTAAACATACTACAGCAGAAATACCAAAGCTTCTCAGATTCTAAAAACCAGCCACCTCCTCTTCCATTTTAAAGTCTGAGAAATTTGGAAACGTCTTATAAAACGTATTTTATCCCCTTTCCTATAAGAGCTGCTAGTAAGTTGATGGCCTTATAATTGAGGGCATCTTAGAGCCGAATAAGCATAGTGTTTCCAAATGGTAATATGATACTTCCAATTTTTCACATCTGAAAAATAATGCGATGTCTATAAAAGTACCTATCTATCTGCACTCTATCGGCTTCATAAACATTTGATCACCACTCCAAAAGTGAAATCATAATGGTAGCTGGGATTCAGCAATCTTTTGTTGAGATGATTACAGCTAAGTAAAACTTTACTTGGTCTAACTTCTTTCTGTCATAGTCATCTATCTTTAACAAAGAAGAAGATATCATAAACTGCTTGCGAATCCATTTCTTTTACAGAAAGTAAAACATACAATATTAAATGTTTATGGCTTTTCTTTGATGTTTAATATCTGAAAAGGAGACTAGATTTCTCAGATAGTACTAAATAAAATCATTTTATTAACCTGAAAAAGAGGAAGAAGAGTGTGGAAAAGTACAGTAGTTTATAAAAACACCACATAATCTATGCACCATTTGAAAAGCCCAAAGGAAAAGAGTTCATGCAGTGATGAATATATTTTGTATCTGGCAATCCACGATCTTTTTGTTGTACACAGCCAGGCAGCACACAATTTCTCTACACTTCCCCCCAAGTATGTTTTTTTTTTGAACTTTAATTTTTTAGTTAACAACATCAACAACAAAAAAAATCAAGCCAGTGCTGGTAGGTTAAAGAATATTCTTGCTCATGGTCTCTTCTAATTTTATTTAAACAAAACAAAAACAAAAAAGTTATCAGAAATTTGATAACGGTCAACTTTAGCAGGGCATTATTTTTGATAAGTAAACCCAAATGCTCATGGATAGAATGCAAATTTCAACTAAAAGTCTTTTATTTCTTCTGCATCTTCAATGGCAATCTGACCAGCATTTATCTGTGGTTAAAGATAATCTCAAATCAAGTGATACTATAGTCCTTATACAAAAATTACTTCTAGGTCTACATCATTATGAAAGTATAAAGACTAAGGCATAATAAATGTCAGCATTCTGGCATTATACTAAGGAAGACACTGAAATTTAGGGCGAGTTATTTTTAAACTAATAGACTTGTAAACCTATACTTGGTATATAAAGTTCTGGCTTGCTTTGCCAACAGTCATCTGTTGCAGATGCTTTATTTAAGAGAAGAGTTGTTGGAAAAAACACATCAGGGGTAGAAGACTTTTTCAAAAATAGAAAATACTACCCTTGAACTATGAACTCTCTTCAAAGGAAGTTTTAAGTCTTTGGAATCCTTAAATGTGGACTACCACATCTTTGAAACTGGAAAACAATTATTTTGTATGCTTTCGGATAAGGTTAAGGTCTCTACTACAGCAGTGTTCATTACAAGGAACATGTAGGACAAGGCTAAAGACCAAACAGGAGGTAAGAACTTCATTTAAATAGCAGAACCTTGATAACAGAAAGTTTTAGCTATCATGTTATTTCATTTTCAGATGAGTAACTTTATTTTAAAAACATAGTTTACAAATTAAGGAAAATTTGTGTGTCTACATGAAAAATTTACTTACTTTAAAACAAGTTTTAAAGTATCTGAAGAGAATTAAATACTTTTAAAGGCTCGTTTGATTTTGTCTCAGGAAAAGTAGAAAAAAAAAGATTAAATTCATTAACATGTCTTCAAAAGTTGTGTCTCTGCTTTTGATACCTGTAGAAACATTTATACTACACGATACTACACGAGGTAATGATATTTTGAATGGTAAGCTGTTTACTATTTAATTAAGAAAAGGAATGTATTACTATAATGTGGACAGGGGTCTCAGCAACAGTACTAAATTTTTACATTTGTACTTTTCCAGCAACCTGTAATACTTATACTAAGCTTGGGTTTTAAAAAATGTCACTATCTTAAGGTGATGAGGGGGTGGGATTGAGAAGTTACACTTCCACACATGGAAAATCAAACTGTAAGTTCAAGGTTATTTCGGTAAGGGTTGTAAATCAGCTTCTTCCGGCATTTAAATAACTTCCCTAATTAGATTTTCAGCACTGCAGTGGAAAAAAAAAAAGTCAAAACACAACACTGGAAAGTGAAACTTTCTCGATAAGGACAGAAAAAAAAAAAAGCGAAACTGAGTAGCAAAAGGTGGGAGGGGAAGATGAGGAAGGAAGAAAGAAAAATAGATTTCAAAGGCTAGTTATTTAAAAATTGACAATTTATACCAATTGTCTTTAATAATACCACCTGGCTTCTCAGTCAGAAGTTTATGAATACTAATGAAAATAGAGAATTTCAGAGCTGGAAAACTTCAGATACTTAGTCATCTACCCTGCCTTCAATATCCAAACTGTTTTTCAAAGATGAAGAAACTAAGGCACATGGCAATTGCAATCATTTAATACTGATTACCCTTAAGGCACTTTGAGTTCTTCTGTCCTTGTTTTGTCCTAGAACAACAGCACAGGTGGCAAGCAATACCCAGAGACGGAGGGCTTGGATACAGGCTGCTAATAAAAAACCAAGCAAACTGCTTTAAGAAATGGTCTGCTGCATTATCTAACTTTTCTGACTTAAAGAAGATAAAACTATACAAAATACGAAGAATTCAATGATCTAAATCCAACTTAGTCATAAGCTTAGTTCTAGGCTTTTACTGTAATATGCATGTTTGAATCTTAATTTTCAATACAAAATTTGTTATAAGTCTTAGGGGTAGTAATCCATCTTTTATCAAGTCAGAAAAATACTCGTGTAATCCCATTCCGTGATATCCTGGGCAAAACTCAAAGGCACAAAATTAAATTTAATCATCTTCATTACAATCGGTAATAAACAGTTGCCAATCCTAGGGCACAAAGCATGTGGCTATCACAACAAAGCTGAGTTACATAGCAACTGAATGAACAACAAAATTGGATCTTATAGTTTTGCTTTGTTTTTCTCCCCTCGAAAAGAGATTTCTGAGGGTACTTTGCTTTTTCTTAACATTAACATGTCAAACAAAAAGTCCTTAAAATTAGATCCTTTAATTATAATTTCTAAGACCTAAGATACTCTAAAGTTTCATACATTCATTTATTTGCAAACTAAAGACACTTTTACACAATACTGGATCATTCCACTTTCATTTCCTAAATTGGTATTTTTAAACGCCTGAAATTTCAACAAGATCATCAAATAGGAATCATTTGAAGTTAAACAAGAGAAGCTCATGTGTTTACATGAACTGTATATACTTACCCAAAGGTAACCGGACCAGCTACGCCAGGGAAAGAAAATTCTTCCTGTCTGAGAAGTACTAATATAGCACAAGGTGCAACTAAGGGCGGTTCCAGAAGCCTTGACTAAGCTCTATGCAAAGTCAGCCTAGTGACGCCTCGCTACACAGTGCTGTGTTATGCCCTGGACTATAGCCTTGCTAGCTCTCAGCCAGTTACTAGTCTACAGAACATTATCGGTAGAAATAACTGATGGCTTGGGGCAGTAGGATTTCAAGTGATTTTATATCTTTCTTTGTATTTTTCTATATTGTTGGTTCATTTTAATAGAAGCATGCATGGATTTACAACTAACATCTGGAATTTTTTTTTTTTAAATAAAGTTCCTTTCTTGTTAGATGTTAAGAGCAGTGAAACTGCTGTTGAAGAAAAGTACTTTTATCTTTTCCAGAGAGCTAGTTTTGCCTTTAACCTGAGTAGTAGGAAGGCAGTAAGCTAATACGAAGGTCAGGACCTGGTAGATAAGTTAGGCTACGGGCTCTGGGAAGCTTTATCATTAAGGACATGGGTGAACTACATTTATGTAAATACATTTTTATATCAGCCTTCTCTCTACTGTGCTGAGGAGAAATCTAACCCAGGCAGTATTTCAGTAGTCAAAGTTTGTAAAGTAGTATTTTCTATTAAAAATAAAACAAACAAAAAATTTTAAAAGGCCATTAACAAATTAACCAATCTGGTTCCTATTAAGTATGAAGAATGTGGCACTGCTACCTTATTTTAATATGATTAGAAGATTCATAACCAAACATTCTTCTAAGAGGAAAACTTAAATTCTAAGAAGTAATGGAGGATATAGGTAGAGTAAGAGAATTATGGCTCAAGAGCAGCCAGGTGCTCCATTTTGAAAATCATGTATGAAAATGATGACAATAACTGTCCTGTAATATATTCATATAGCTAAGAAAAGAATTTTAAATATATCACTTTGAAAGATGACTCAAGACAAACTGCCTTCAACAACAAAGAGTGTTAAGCGTTAGGGTTTCACAACCCTTTTCGGAGGGCTATTTGTTCAGTAATACCAAAATCGTCAGTGGTGATTACACACATGATTGATGTAACTGTACAAGCGAAAAATGTGGAATTGGCAAATGTGTTCTTTATTTATAGCAATGTGGCAGCTAGCTTCCATAAAGATTACAGCCTATAGAAACTCCACGGAGCAGGTCTACTCTGTCCTACAGGGGTTGCTGTGAGTCAGAACAGACTTCACGGCACACAACAACAACCTTCTTTGGAGCAGACTGCCAGGTCTTTCTCCCATGGAGCCACTTGGTGGTTAGAACTGCCAATCTTTCGGTTAGCAGCTGAACATGAAACCGTTGTGCCGCCAAGACTCCTATACAGCCCTTAAAGATGATTATAAACAGCTAAAATTTATTATACTTTTTACTATGTGCCAGATACTTCTGAGCACTTGCCATTCCTCATCGTGGATAGTATAAAAACCCTAAGAAGTATATGCTATTATTATCCTTATTTTACAGGTGAGTAAATTAAGGCTTGAAGCTAGTAAGTGGCAGAAATGGATTCCAACTCAGGTCTCTAACTCCAGGATTCATGATTGTAACAATAGAACAATACTGCTCCTCAAGATCAGTATTTACAAATGTTTACTCACTACTATTGAGTGAAAAAAGTTATGAGCTTATCTATAATAAAAGTTCAATTTTTGGGGGGGGGAACCCATCTTCATATACAAGCATAGAAAAATCTGAAGTAGAATACGTAAGACAACCGGTGATGGGATTTAGGGGTCAGTTTTATTTTCTGAGCTTTAGAAAATAAATGAGATCTTTGGGGAATAAAAATGGCCAGTTAAAAAAGTTACAGTGTAGCATCTATGGTGTCCATAATCAGAAAAAAGAAAAAAAGTTAGCAACAATAAAACAAGCAGAATCAGTCAGTGTCACATAAATGGATTCTGTAATATTGTGTTTCTAAAGGAGAAAGCAAGGAACTCAGCCTGCTTACTCTATGCTAAAACAAAATAAAAACTTTATGGCATGAAAAGAAATTTGGCTAGTATCATATCAAGACAGGTATTTTGGTTTCTAAGGGAAGAATATGGTTTGAGCTCTGCTGGTGTTCGTACAACATAGCCAACAAGAAACCTCTTTGCCTTTTAATTCCACCCAGTAAGTATATGTATGTGGTGGGGGCTTCGGGGTAGGGATGGGGTACCTGGTGAAGTGCCCCTCAAAGAGGGACTAAAATTTACTACGCACTGTCTTAGCCTGTATGTCAGCACCCCAGAAGGATGAAAAGGCCCTTTATAAAATATACACTCTAATTTAATCAGTGTAACGTTAAGAGAAAGGTAATAGTTTTCTTATGTAGATAAAGAACCTGACATCCTGAGAAGTTACTAATTACTTATATGACCCTGTACAAGGGTCAGAACACTGGTGTGTCTCTCTTTTTTTTTTTTTTTTTTTTACTGTATCATGCTGTCTGTAGGTGATATTCCAAAAATTGGAAGTGAGAAGGCTAGAGACATTTATAAGTAAATAATGTTATGAAATCGTGTCACAGAAAAAGAACAAGGACACAGCAAAAGACTGAATAAAAGTAGCTGAAAATTTTGTTTCAAAGAGCTCCAGGGCACTTTTTGAGAAGGGATATAAAGGATCTAGAAGTGAGAAGCAGCATAATGGACTTTCATCTCTGTACACAATCACTGGGCCCTGTTGCCTTGCAGTTTCTTTTCTCGCTGTCATAGAAACAGAAACCACTCATATCCTAACGGCAAAATCTAGATCTGAAACACATATGCCAAAGAGCAGAGAACTTTTCATTAAGGGCTCAAGTCTGTGGAAGATTATTTTTCTCCTTTTATAATATTAGACATCGGATGTCTTTATCAGTGGAGAAAAGAATACTCTTCGGTATTTCTGAATAGCTAGATAGAACATTTGAGATTCTGTCAATTGTTCAATCAACTTGAAAAGCTAAAAAGTATCCCTTCATATTTTACCATCAGTAATCATTCTTCTGTACATAAGTTTGCTATGAGTCAGGACTAACTCAATGGCACCTAACAACAACAACCAAGTTTCACAAACACTTAGGTGCTCGTTAAGCGCTTGGCTGCTAACTGAAAGGTTAGAGTTTTGACTCCACCTAGAGGCACCCTGGAAGAAAGGCCTGGACATCTATTTCCAAAAGGTCACAGCCATTGAAAACCCTATGAAATGCAGATCTACTCTGATACACGTGGGGTCATCATGAGTGGGAATCCACTAGATGGGAACAGTGTTTTTTTTTTTTTAAGCTTCCCAGAAATTAATGGAAAAAACAAAAATCCCACAAGAATCAATCTATCAATTTAAACCTTAATAATTTATTAATTGATGGATTCGGCCTTTAATACTGGAGCAGGGAAGTAAAGGGAATAAAGGTATTTCATTAATTAATACTTGCATACAGTCACAGAGAGAAATTGATAGCAGATATCTTGCTTTTGAGTTTTTTGTTTAAATCACAAAATAAAATACTCACTTTAAAGAAATTCCTGACCAAAATTAATCTGACGGTGGCTTTTCTTTCACCTAAAGTTGCAAATCCTTTCTTTCCTATTCAAAGCCAGGTTTACTAAATTTGAATTTCAAAATATACAGCTGAGTGGAGGGGCAGAGACCATCTTGTAACCTGACAACAGTTTGATCTCAGTAAAAGGGGGAGGACAGGGTTCAATCACATTAAATTTAGCCAATGGTTGATCTTCTGTATTTCTTCCCTCCTCTTTATGCCCCTCATTGTACCTTAGCTTCTTTCAGCCATTTACTTTTTCCAGAATCAAAAAGGTCTCCTTCTATGCATACAGAACAACTGTTCAGAATAAACTTTATGTTCAAATTTCACCGAGTTTTATTTTTAACAACACGAAAGAAATCACTTATAATACCACATAAAAACTGTAGTAAGTATAATTATTTCTCAATAATACAATCTAAGATTTAGCCACTAACTCATAGTTATCAATTACCATTTGGCTATGGAATGTATTTTTAAACTTAAACTTAAATCTAAATGTATTTTTAAACTTAAATCTGAATAGAAGTTGACTGATGCTCTAGGAAGTTATTCCAAACAAAACAATGAAGCCATTAAAGACAGAATTCATAGTAGGTGAGACGCAATTCTCTCTCATAGCAGCTCTTGTGAAACTTGTTCCTAATTGCTTCCTGCATGCTGTAAATAGGGGATTTCCTTAAACACACACATCATCAGCCTGGGCATTTGACTTCTGTGAAAACTTCCCTGAAGAAAACAACAGTCAACTGTCTGCAATATTGTGACTGTTCAAAATAGAGCTGAAACAAGATGCTACAAATGTTTGTCTGAATATGGGGTTAGTTTTTTAAATAAGGATCAAAAACAGAGATGAAACAATGATTACATTTTTGGAAAATAAAAGGAAAACAGATTTTCTTGTAAGTTTTTCTCATTTAAAGTTGTTCTAAAAATTTATCCTAGTAGGTGACTCTTAGTGAACTTGACTGCTGCCTTTATGAATTTACAGACATGAAACTGAGGAAAACCTGTGATTCCAATCTTCATGCAGTTCTTAAGAAGTCTGGGCAAAAATCTAGGATTGAAGTAACTTAATTTTCAGAAAATGAAACGAAATTCTCAAACACACCCTGTACTTCATTTACGTCAAATTCTGTAGCTTAAGCTTCTTTAGAGGAAATTGCATTTATGTTCCAATAGGGCAGGTTCAAGAAAATAGGATGTAAAACAACATCAAGGCTTTCCTTTCAAAGGTACTGTGTTTTAACACGTATATCAAGGTGCTTAGCGCTGAAACTGTTATTTCCATTTTATTACAGCTCGGTCTCTGCTTGAAATGGAAGATGACAAACCTTCTGTTTTAATTTTGGACTCCTTCTACATTACACAGTTGATATTCTGTCTGGTGAAAAGTAACAGTGTTGTTTAGAATTTCTATTTTGTTATGGTTATATTAAAATTGGCAAAAAAGGTTATGCAACTTAAGCCTTTATCACTGGTGCCTTATATCAGCACATCTAAATGGAGCACAGTACCAAGTTAGACTTACCTTACTAGCCCCCCTTTTTGCTATACCAGATAAACTCATTTTTATTAAGAAAGGAAGGAAGGAAGGAAGGAGGGAGGGAGGGAGGGATGGAGAGAGAGAGAAAGAGAGAAAGGAAGAAAGGAAGAAAATGATATGGAAAATTATTTAGAAAGAGACTCAAGTTCATAAACTAATAACTAGCAGTGAAGGATTATTTGAAATCTTATGGAAATCACTGGGTAGTAACTTGAGCTTAAAAACCCTACAAATAGAAGAAACCAGAAAACAGAGCCCTTTCTTTTCCTCTACTATTAAACCAAAAGTTTACTCATTACATTGAAGCAAGAAATGTGAGTTCATCAGGATAGAACCTACAAAAGAAAGTTTTATCAGAGAATGGCCTTCTTGGTGAGATTTTATTCTGGTGAGCGCCTTCAGACTTAAAGAACAGACTGGCTCCCCTGCTAGACACACTGTTCAACAATACATGAAAAGATGTCAAGCTATCTACTTCCATTTAATTAATATAAAACCCTGAAACACAAACCTGACAAAGATAGGACAAATAGAGGAAGCATATCTAATTTCACTTATGAATACAGATACAAAAGTCTGAAATAAATCAGCAACAAACCAAATTCAATGATGTAATTTAAAAAAATTTTTTTTTTGATAATATAAGCATCTAACACGACAAATCAAATATGTTCCAAGAATACATGGAAATTCATTAATGGTGGTCACAGAGGCATAATAGGATAACATGGAACTGCATTTTCTTCTTCATATTCTTTGACATTTTCTAAATCTTCTGTAATGTCTTACTCTTATATCCAGGAGAAAATAAACACAATTATCTTTTAAAAACGGTTACAATACTTTGTTGTATTTCTCAAAATACAACCAAGTGAAGTGTATATAATGCTACTAATCTTTAGAAGTTGACAAGTTAACTCATGTTTATGAAGGTAAAATGAAAATAATCTCCTGGAACAAAGTCGTGCCTTGCTATTTCTTTTTACAACTGCCTTCCATTCTATAGCTGGAAGGATACACAAGCTAATCAAACAATATACTGTATTATCCTCCCACTCTGACTATAGACTGATTGAAGTCATAATGTATAAATGAGAAGTCATGTGCAAATTAAGTCCAGTAAAACATTCTAAAGACGGAATTAACACACTGGTTTAAAGAAGTCATTTAGAGGTCTGAAAAGGAGAGTTACATTTCAAAAAAAAACAAACCCATTAAGTTGATTCTGACTCATGGTGACCTTATAGGACAGAGGAGACCTGCTCCCAGGTTCCCAAGGCTGCAATCTTTATGGAGGCAGACTGCCACATCTTTCTCCCGAGGAGCGGATGGTGGGTTTCAACCGCTGACCTCTCAGTTAGCAGCCGTGCGCTTTAACCACTGAACCACCAGGCTCCTTCAGAGTTACATTTAGGATGCTAGAAGATGGAAGCAAAACAAAAAACTTGGAAAAATATATTCCCAACATACTCTTAACAGTTAAAATCTTTTAAATCAAGAAAAAGAACCCAGATAATTCAGAAAAGAAAATAAATGGCCAATTATTTAGAAAAAAGCTCAACTTCAAAAGTAATAAGAAATACTTAAACAAAAAAAACCCCGAACTATCACTTGGCAAAGATTAAAAAAAGAATGAGAGACCAGAAAAAGAAACGGAAACAGGTGTTACTGGTGGAAATGTAAATTGGTAGAACCTTTCTAGACGGAAACCCTGGCGGCGTAGTGGTTAAGTGCTATAGCTGCTAACCAAAGGGTCAGCAGTTCGAATCCGCCAGGCGCTCCTTGGAAACTCTATGGGGCAGTTCTACTCTGTCCTATAGGGTCACTATGAGTTGGAATCGACTTGACGGCACTGGGTTTCTAGGTTCTAGGTGGCAATTTGGCAGCACATTCAAAAGCCTCGTTTGTGCCTGCCCCTTTGACCCAGCAATTCCATTTAAACAATCAAGGACATGCATAGACAATACAAGGATGTTCACGGATCCCTTACTTATTGTAATGAGAAACTGGAAAATATCTAAATGCTCAACAACGAAGAACTCACTAAAGCGATATAAGGATAGCCATTAAAATGTAAGTATAAATTCATTATTAAGGACAAATGTTTAGGATAAATTAACAAGTGAATAATTATGTTAAATGTTACAGTAGGATTTCATTTTGGGAAAAATTATGTTTATATGAATAGAAAAAGAAAAGAACTTACTAAAAAATTATTTTCTCTAGGTGATGAAATATATATTACCTCTTGTTCTGGAAACCCTGGTGGCATAATGGTTAAGTGCTATGGCTGCTGACAAGAGGTCGGCAGTTCAAATCCGCCAGGCACTCCTTGGAAACTCTATGGGGCAGTTCTACCCTGTCCTATAGGGTTGCTATGAGTCGGAATCGACTCGACGGCAGTGGGTTTGGTTTTCTGGTTCCTTACCTAGATTCACTAATTTTTATATCAATATGTATTATCTGAGAAATAAAAAGAGAATCAAGGAAGAATGCAGCTAAAAAATAGGTAAATAATTAGGAATGGGCAAATTCCTTACCAAGAGCTGATCTTAATTCAGGTACTCACGAGTCCTTAATTATTAAAACCTCCCTAAGGCTGAGTTACACAATCAGAAATCCATGTTTGCAGATCCCAGGAGTAAATTTTTTGAAATCAATAGTGAATCACAAGATTTAAAAGTAAGTCAAGCACATATGGAAGCTTTGTCCTTTATAAGAGCCCAGGTTTCTTGTATAATTTCAGTGAAATTAAATTTCCACAGCTTGAAATGACATAATTATACAGCCAAGCCTCCAAATGTGCTACACCAATGAGTCTAACCATCCCCAATGATTATGCAGACATGCGAGAAGGGGCCCTGTTCTCTAGAGTGCCAGGTGCTCAGATTAAAAACTATTGTTCAGGATTTACTGGACATCTCCCTATACCCAATCTTCCTAACTTTAAGATGCATGATATACCTAGACATTCTTCTTTTCTCTCCATACCTGAGGGCTCAAACGGAATATTGTTTAGAGATAATTTTTTTTAATGCACTTAATTGAACCTATAAGAGAACATCACGTCTTCAAAGAATATAATCGTCACTGAACTGTACATGTAGAAACTGCTGAATTGGTGTATGTTTTTCTGTGTATATTCTCAACAACAAAAAATAAACCATACATAAAAAAAGAGAACATCATGTCTAAAACAAAGTTGGACAAAGAATGGCTTTGTTTATTAATAGAAAGGGAGAAAGTAAGAGAATTAACATTTGTTGTTGAGTAACTACTATGTAGTAAACACTGGCATTTTATGTACATTATCTCTTCTTCAATCTTAATAACCTAGGAAGACATTTAGAAATAGTATACAGTTGGAGTTTTCTCAAAGTAACTATCTGAAACACCAGCTGAAATAAAATACAAACACAAAGGCAGAAGATATTTGCAAGATAATACCCTGAAGAAAGAAAAGGGCAGATTATTTAGGTGAATCATTTCACTATAGAGAACTGGAAGCCGAACCTTAGAAAAGTAACCTGGTGAAACCATTAGATTATGGCAGTGCTGAGATTTGAACCCAGGATTTACCATTAGAACTCTTAAACGTTATATACCACCCCATTCTCTTAAAGATTGTCTAGTGTCCAAACCATAGATTACAGCACTTATTAAAGAAAGAAAATACTGTATGTATATCATTACTAGATAAGGCATAATACTTGTAAGAACACACACAGAATTACAGAATAATTATGGAGCCCTAGATGGGTTTCCCTATCCTACCAAAGGAAACCCTGGTGGCGTAGTGGTTAAGTACTACTGCTAATCAAGAGGTTGGCAGTTCGAATCTGCCAGGCGCTCCTTGGAAACTGCATCGGGCAGTTCTACTCTGTCCTATAGGGTCGCTATGAGTCAGAATTGACTCGACGGCATTGTTTTTTTTTTTTTTTTTTTAATCCTACCAAAGCTAGGCACCCAAACTCTAATGTCAAGTTCATTCCTTCTCAGAGGGCCCCTACAGGACAAAGTAGAACTACCCTACAGGGTATCCAAGGCTGTATATTTTTGTAGAAGGAGACTGCTACATCTTTCTCCTGTGGAGCGGCTGGTGGGTTTGAACTACCGACCTTTTTGCTTAGCAGCTGAATGCTTTAATCACTGTGCCACCAGGCTCCTGAAACTAGGCACTCATGTGACGAAATCACGTACATAATGTGTTATACTGGACACCTCCCTATACCCAATCTTCCTAACTTTAAGAAAGATGCATGGAATACCTCAGACGTTCTTCTTTTGTCTCCAAACCTGAGGGCTCAAATGGAATATTGTTTAGAGATAAACTTTTTAAACACACTTAATTGAACCTATAAGAGAACATCGCGTCTTCAAAGAATGTAATCAAAGTCACTGAATTGTACACGTAGAAACTGCTGAATTGGTGTATGTTTTTCTGTGTATATTCTCAACAACAAAAAAGTTATATATAAAGAGATAATATCATGCATAAAAGGAAGTTGGACAAAGAATGGCTTTGTTTATTAACAGAAAGGGAGAAATGGTTATATACGAAACATAATATCAAATCAGGTACCTAATTAGAAAGTCATAAAATTTTTAAAGATCAGCAACACAATGACGCTTTACTAAAGAAAAAGTAATTCTCATTTCTGATTGGGAGGTATGCTTTATCCAAAAGCTTCAGAGAGCTAGAATCAGATTTGAATGCTGTCTCTGCTACTTACTGGCTAGCTTCTAAGCTAGCTGAAAGACAACTATGACAATCGCTACCTGCTGGTGTGTTTTAAGGATTAAATAAAGTAAAAATGTAGGGTGCAGTTGGACAGGGGTATGTACCCAAGCGTTAGTTCCTTTTCCCTGGTTACAGAATAATAGGGCAGTGCCAAATTAACCCAAACGGGAAATCAGTTTCCAACTGTTTTCCCAGTGTAGCCTCTTTAAGGTAACTTTAGACTAAGACAGACTAGAAAGAATGGCCTGGGGATTTACTTCCAAAAATTGGTAAATGAAAACCCTATGGATCACAACAGAATACTGCCTGAAAAAGTTCTGGACGATGAGCCCCCTAGGTTGAGGGGAAAAAAAAAACTAAACCCATTGCCCGATTCTGACTCATAGCGGCCCTATGAGCCACTCAAACAGTGGCTGCAATAATGCACTCAAGCATACTGACAATCATGAAGACGGTGCAGAAATGGGCCACACTTCCTTCTGTACAACAGAGCTGGTGCTGAAAGGAACGGCAATTAACAACAACTTCAGGGCCTTCTATCCACTCGACGGCAGTGGGTTTGATTTTTTTATACTTAGTTCTCAAACTTTTACTGTCTCCTCCCATCAAAATTTATCTAGTATCTCATTCCCTTAAACCCTGACCATTTGACACAGAAAAACTGACCAACTGATCTCTGTTAATGGAGGGAGCTGCATAAGAACCATCATTTTTTAATGATGGTGTCCTGAAACCAATCCCTAACCTTAATACCAATGATGAGAAATCTGAGGGAAGGTAAATGACAGGGCTGTGTGAGGACAAGGCTGCAGAGAAGATACACTGATGGGGGCAGGAAGGATCTTGCAGGCATCCACATCATGTCAAGTATGTGACTATCTACTTCCACCCACTTACGAGAAGGAACTTGCCAAACAAATTAAGCAACCCTGTAATCAACTACTTGTGGGGTAGTGGTTAAGTGCTACGGTTGCTAACCAAGAGTTCGGCAGTTTGAATCCGCCAGGCGCTCCCTGGAAACTCTATGGGGCAGTTCTACTCCGTCCTATAGGGTCACTAAGAGTTGGAATCAACTTGATGGCACTGGGTTTGGTTTTTGGTTTTTGTAATCAACTACTACTACCAGTGTTTTGAAAATGAGGAAGATAAAAAACATGTATAGGGAAAAAACACACAAAATGGCAAGTAAGTCCGTAATGGCAGAAGGCTGTCATATTTGGTTTAAATTTTACAGATTAATGGTTTAAGCAATGCTGACAAAGTCAACATAAAAGGGCATAATGCCGAAAGGTAATTTTGAAATGTAGTACCCTGGGTTTTTTTTCTGGGTAGTACTGGACTGTAGCGTAAAGAGAAGTCCGCCACCTGCTGACAGAAAAACTAAATTGTGCAGATTTCCCTGATGCTGCTTTAAGAGGAAAACAGGTTGGTATCAGGTAGGCTTTATGACGGAGTCCCTGAGTGGTGAAAATGTTTAGCACACTGAGCTGCTAACCAATGGCTGGGGGTTCAAATCCACCCTGAGGCACCGGAAGAAAGGCCTTGCAATCTGTTTTGGAATTATCAGCCACTGAAAAAACCCTATGAAGCACGGTTCTACTCTGGCACACGTGGGGTCGCCATGAGTAAGAATCAACTTGATGGCTGCTGGTAAGATTTATGACATTAGATTTCAAATAAATCGTTATACTGTACATATACATTACAATCTCTAATTTAAAAGAAAATTAAAAAAATAGTATTTAAGACTCTTATGCATCTTAATTCAGTAACGCTAAGTAATGTGCTGGAGCCCTGGTGGCGCAGTGGTTAAGAACTACAGCAAGCTACGGCTGCTAACCAAAAGGTTGGCAGCTGGAATCCACCAGTCGCTCCTTGAAAACCCTATGGGGCAGTTCTACTCTGCCCTATAGTGTTGCTATAGGGTCACTATATGTTACAATAGACCTGACGGCAAGAGGTTTGGTTTTTTGTTTAAGTAACGTGCTACTTAAATTATTTTTAAAGCAAACAAATGAAGAAACTATGGAAATGATTCAAAATAGACTACAGGAAAAATTCAAACTATTATGAAAAATTAAGGATAATCCAAAACCCTTTACAAAAATTAGCAAGTTCTACAGATTCCACCTTTGTAACCCATCTCTTTTCTGTCTTCCTTTTTAGTCCTCCTATTAAAGTTTAGGACTTCATCATCTTTTACACAGGCTTATTTTCATACTTGCTCCCCACCTCCAGTTTTTAGTCACGCTAAATTAGCCTATGCTCAGCTAGCAGATTAACTGTACTAATATGCATCCCAGATCATATCACTTGTTTATTTAAAACAAACACACTCAAAGGCTCCTTAGTAAATTAATTACAATCACCGTCTACTGATAAAGTGGCCCCAACACACTTTAACAGCTGCATAATACTTTACTATGCAAATGCATCATAATCTATTTAATCAACATATACTACCTCCAACAGAGTAAATGAAAATGCCCGTTCTCAGACATCCTCATCAACCTTCTGCTTTCTCTCTCAATATAACAATTGTTTGGCAGCCCCAATTTTGACTATTTGTAAGAAAGTAACTCCGACATTTTGTGACATGTAAAATTAGTAATTTTGCTGTGGGTAAGAATTTGAATTGTGTATTTATTTCAACGGTTCTCAAACTTTAGCATGCATCAGAACCATCCGGAGGGCTTGTTAAAACACCGATTACTGGGTCTCACCCTCACAGTTTCTGATTCAGTAGGTCTGGAACGAGGCTTGAGAGTTTGCATGTCTAACAATTCTCCACACCACTGGTGGACTTCAACACTAGTACGTGGGATCCTACGCTTTTAAGAGTTTTGCTCTCTATTTGTTACGGTTTATACAGCCAGCTCTTATGAGGTTATAAAAAGCTGCTCTTTTGCGTGGAAAAAATACCTACCCCGACCCCCACCCCAAAATCAGTGGCTAGTGTCACTAATGCAAGTGAAGAAAGAAAAATGGTCTAAAAATGTGATGGCTTTTAGCCAGAAAAGAGAATTTCTGGAGAGACAACAAACCCAAAAAACTCAGCGCCGTCAAGTGATTCCGACTCATAGTGGCAACAAAAGGAATAAGAAAAAAAAAAAAAAAAAACTACAACTGCTACAGGAAGTATTCTAGCCTACAAAAACAGCCCATGAGATAAGAAATCAAACTTTTCGTTCAATTTAAAATGTGGTTAACTTGTGGCATGAGGATAAAACACAGGAAACACATGACAAGTGTGATTTGAAAGGACAAAGTCATGTGCCTGGTACAAATATTTCCATATTTGTAAAACTTGAGATTCAATAAGATCTTCTTGCCAATGTTAAGAGTTTAATGTATTTCCCTTCTTTTATTTATACTTGATTCAAACTGGGCCAATCTTACCTCTCAAATACCACCACATCCATGAAACATTACCCAGTGTCACCTCCTATTCCTTTGAACTCCACATAACTCTTTGTTGATTCTCTCTAATAATATTTATATTCATTCGTTCCTGGAGTACTGTTAGGATGCTAGTTTTTCAAGTTAGTTGGGAAATAATCGGAAGACTGCTTCTAAATCTCATCAGAATGTTTGAAGGCTGGGGCCATGTTTCCATTTAAAACTAGATATTTCTGAATGAATAAATCTTTACTCTTGGGCTGAGCAGAAGGTAAAAGCTATTTTGACTTCGCGTTCTCACTGCTGTGTTACTGAATACCTGGAAGAGTTGGAATGCTCTAGTTTTTGACAGCCCAATGATCACCAAGAATATTCGATTATATATATGTGTTTTCATCTGAATCAAATATCCATATTTACTGAATGGCAAATTATATGAAAAAAAAACAAAACAGGTACTTAGAGGAGTGTGGCAGACTGCTAATTACCTAATTAATACTCTCCACTTTTTCCTTACTAATAGACTCTCAATTTTATTGGAGAGTTGGCAACGTGCTCATCTAAGACAACATTCTTCACACCTTCACTTACAGTTAGGGTGGTCATATAACACTGTTTCTTCTAATAACATCTAAGCAAAAAGCTCTGCTTTCCTGAAATAGGTGACCCCTCCCTACTTCCTTCTTTCTGTTGCTTGGAACATGGATGTGCTGTTCACAACTGCAACAGCTAGCCTGTGACCATAAGGAAGACAAAAGGAACTGATATTCTTGTACCCCTTAATTAACACCATTAACATTCTACCTTTTGGGACTTCTTATTACATTAGTAGTTAACAGTGGTTCAGTGGCAAAATTTTTACTTTCCACACAAAGACCTGGGTTCGATTCCCAGTCAGCACACCTCACGCACAGGCACAGCGATGCTCGTGTAAAGCTATGGTACTGAATAGGTTTTACTATTTTATCTTGCTGGTGAGAACATACACCAATTCAACAATTTCTACATGTACAATTCAGTGACATCGATTATATTCTTCAAGTTGTACAACCATTCTTACCCTCCTTTTCTGAGTTGTTCTTCCCCATTAACATAAACTCACTGCCCCCTAAATTTCCTATTTAATCTTTTGAGTTCTGTCATTAATTTGATTTCATATAGATAGATATTAAAACAGCCCAATGCTCAAGGCAGACATTTTTTACTAGGTAAGCCAGACTACTGTTTGGTTTTAAGAAGACTTCAAAGGGATTTTTTTGGTTTAAAAATTATCACAAGGCAATAGTTTCAGGTGTTCATCCAGCCTCCACAGCTCCAAGAAGTCTACAGTCCATGAGCATTTGAAATTCTATTCTGCATTTTCCCCCTTTTGATCAGGATTTTTCTATAGAATCCAGGATCAAAATATTTAGTAATGGTAGCTGAGTACCACCCAGTTCTTCCAGTCTCGTGACAAAAGAGGCAGTTATTCACGCAGGCAATTAGCCATGAATTCCAATTCCTCTACCTATTCCTGATTCTCCTTCTTCCTCTGTTGCTCCAGGCGAACAGAGATCAATTGTTGTGCTTTGGACAGCTGCTTGCAAGCTTTTAAGACCCCAGGCACTATGCAACAAACTAGAGGTAAAACAGAAGCACTAAACGTTATGAGGCTAATTAACTGGGATATCCCAGGAAACCATGACCCTAAACCTCTACATCAAGGAATCAAATCCCATGAGGTATTTGGTTGTACAAAAGCAGCCTCAGCAGCTACTTTTTTTTTTTTTTGGTCATTGTTGTAAATATATCTATCATACAACCTTTGCCAATTCAACTTTTTATAGATATACAATTTATTGACAGCAATTACATTAATTGGTTGTGCAACCCTAGCCTTAATTCGATTTTTCCATCACCATAAACTGAAACTCAGTATTCCATAAGCAATCACCTCTCCCTCTTTTCCCCTCTCTCCCACCCCTGGTAACCACTAAGAAATTTTGGTCTCTATACATTTGTCTGTTCTTGTCTTTTTATACAAGTGAGATCGTTTAATAGTTGTCCTTTTGTGACTGACTTATTTCACTAAGCATAATATCCTCAAGCTCCATCCATACTGTAGCATGTATCAAGACTTAATTTCTCTTCTGGGTGAGTAACATTCCATTCTATGTATGTACCACATTTTGTTTATCCATTCATCGATGGACATTTAGGTTGTTTCCACCTTTTGGCTATTGTGAATAGTGCTGCAACGGACACTGGTGTAATGTATAAGTATGAGTATCTGTTCGAATGTCTGCTTCAAGTCTTTTGAGTATATACCTAGGAATGTTACTGCTGGGTCATATGGTAATTCTATTTTTAGTTTTTTGAGGAACCACCACACTGTTTTCCACAACGGCTGTACCATTTTGCATTCCGACCAGCAATGGATAAGGGTTCCAATGTCCCCACATCCTTGCCAACATATGTTATTTTCTGTTTTTTTTTTTAAATCTCAGCCATTCTAGTGGGAGTGAAATGGTATCTCATTGTGGCTTTGATTTGCATCTCTCTGATGGCTAATGACATTGAGCATCTTTTCATATGTTTGATGGCTATTTGAATGTCTTCTTTGGTGAAATGTCTATTCAAATTCTTTGCCCATTTTATGATTGGGTGGAATAATTTGGGAAAAGGATAGTGATAATGGTTGCACGATATGAAGAATGTAATTAACCTCACTCAATTTTACATGTAGAAGTTGTTGAGTTAGTGAATTGCTTTGTGTGTATAATTTCACCACAAAAAAAAAAAAACTTTGGAAGAATGAAAAATGAATAAATAACTTAAAAAAATCTACGGATCACAACAGTTCGATCTACAACTGATTCTATATAGGGATGGCACAGGACTAGGCAGTGTATCATTCCTTTTTGCATGGGGTCACCATGAATTGGGGGCCTGACTCAACGGCAGCTAACGACAACAACAGCAGTATGAAGTAGGTATTTCTATTATCTCTCGGAGAGGTTAAGTGACTTGCCTAAGATCATAAGGGCTGTTAAGTGAGGAAGTCTGATTCAAAGCTGGTTTATGTGGCTCCAGAGTCTGTGCTGCCAGGGAGTCCTGTTGATTTTATCTCTGAAATGTTTATCCCCTGATTTCTCACTTCCATCCCTATTGCTCGTGGCCTAGTTTAGACTTTAATCATCTTTCAAGAGGAATACTGTCAACGTCCTCCTAAATGATTTCCCTCTATCCAGGCTCTCCCCTTCCAATTCTACTTGTCTAAGTTATCTTTACAAAACATAGATTTAATCATACAACAAAATAAAGGACAAATAAACTCCTTAGAATGGCTTTACAAGAGTCCTTTAAAATCTGGACTCTTAAAAAAAAAATTTTTGGCTTCTTTATCCATCTCCCCATCTCTTCCCTCCAAATATACACCTTTATGCTACAGCCATACAGAACTTTCTGTAGGCTAGCCCTTCTGCCTAAAATGTCCCTCCCTCTTTGTCTTCCTGTTACTCATGTTTGCAGGTCCTGCTTAACTGCCACTACAATTTTGCAGCATTACATGTATAGTCTAGGTAGAATTAACTGTGTCCTTTATTTGTGCTTCACGGCACTTTCTACATATTTCTATTGAGCTCTGTGGATAAGAGCACTGGCTCTGGAGTTAGGGAGACCTAGTCTGAACATGGCTTTCCTTCTCACTAGCTGTGTGACAATGGACAAGTTCTAGTTACTTGAATTCTTGGAGTCTCATTTCAACATCTATAAAATGGAGGTGGGGGTGTAGTGGCTTGTGATAACAATCATGCCTATCTCAGAGAACCGCTGTGAAGAGTAAATGACATTGGCATATAACACATTAGACCTAGGTTTTGGTAACATATGAAGTCCTTAATAAATATTAATTATTATTATTGTTTTAGTTACTCGCCTGTCTTCTATCCTACACTGTAAGCTCTTTTAGGTTGGGACTGTGTTTTATTCAACTTTATATCCCAAAAGTGGTAACCACAGTAACCACCCAACCAATGTTCGTTAACTGAATAATGTATTTTTAATTGAATAATGCATATCTCATCTGAATATATAAGTGGCCACATCTGTATCTGCCAGTTTTCAAAGCAGTATATGAAAATTTACAAGTTTTTAACCTAATATCTCTTCTTATTCAAAAATCACAATGCCCCACAGAAACAGCAAAAAAGTACCTGTATCTCCCTCAAAAAAACCCAAAATAACAACAACAAAAGCTTCACCTTGAGAATAAAATCACAAAATACCTGTTAGATAAGTCAAATGATCCAAGGTTTTTAAAACACACTCTTAAACCTACACACTATAGTTTGGCCAAATAACTTCTGAGATATAAGTTCAGAGAACAAAGTATGGTTAAGTCATACCCTTGTTCAGTGGGTAGAAAGTACCTATAACTTGCTGGACAACGCAATGATTCTGGTTAAGATGTTGTCTTAGCTATACACTGCTGCCACAGCAGAAATACCACAAATGGATGGCCCTAACAAACAGAAATTCATTTTCTCACAGTTTAAAAACCCACCCACTGCCATCAAGTTGATTCTGACTCATAGTGACCCCTACAGGTCAAAGTAGGAATGCCCTATAGAGCTTCCAAGGAGCACCTGGTAGATTCAAACCGCTGACCTTTTTGGTTAGCAACCATAGCTCTTAACCACTCTCAGAGTTTAGGAGGCTAGAAATCTGAATTCAGGGCACCAGCTCCTGGAGAAGGCTCTCTCTCTGTGTCACCTCTGGGGAAAGTTCCTTGTCATCAATCTTCCCTTAGTCTAGGTGCCTCTCAGTGTAGGGATCCCAGGTCCAAAGGATATGCTCCTCTCTAGGTACTTCTTTCTTGGTGGCATGAAGTCCCCCATCTCCCTGCTTGCTTCTCTCTTTTATATCTCAAAAGAGATAGACTCAAGGTACAACCTAATCCTATAAAGTCCTGTGTCATTAACATAACTGCCTTTAATCTTGCCTCATTAAGAAATAGAAGTTAGGATTTGCAACACATAGGGAAATTACATCAAATCACAAAATGGAGGACAACCACACAATACTGGGAATCATGGCCTAGCCAAGTTGACACACATTTTGGGGGGACACAATTCAATCCATAACAGATGTGAAGGTTTCCAAATGAAATAAATCATCTGTGTCAAAGGATGGTCTTGCTCTAGAAATCCTGACCCAGAATCAAAACAGTATGTTGAAATAAAATCACTAAGACAAACAAAAACAAGAAGATAACTCCTAAAATGAATTTGAAACAAATTTAATAACTCACTACATCTTTAGTCATGAGTCTGTATTATTCTGACTCTTCCACTTCATATAAAGAACTAAGCATAAAGTCTCGCTGTACAGAATATACAGAAGGTTTACCATCCACAGTTCAAAACGCTATGGTTAATGCAATGGAAGTTGAGATGTCATGTGTTAAACATTTGTAAGATTTGTCAATTATACCATGAACGTCCCTTTATCACAAATTAATTTTGCCAGTGTTAGCAGCCATGATCGTAGGGCAAGATTTTTAACTAACAGAATACCAACCATGATTATGTTTTATCATATTTTATCCTTTCAATTTCTTGATGTCTTAAAATTGTTATATGTGAATATACCAAATCTCACTGTTTTTTTTTGGCCACTTCTAAAAATGCAGGGGGAAGCTCTTTCCAGAACATCACTGCCACCTCAAGCACCATAACAGGAATAGTAAAAGGATAACTAGAAGTAAACAGTCACTTCACTCTTAGCAGAGTACCAAAACCAAAACCAAACCCACTGCCGTCGAGTCAACTCCGACTCATAGCAACCCTATAGGACAGAGCAGAACTGCCCCATAGAGTTTCCAAGGAGCACCCAGCAGATTTGAACTGCTGACCCCTTGGCTAGCAGCCATAGCACTTAACCACCACACCACCAGGGCTTCCCTTAGCAGAGTGCATTAGGGAAAAAATAAACAAATAAAAGCTTGCATTATCCTAAAAGTACAGTAAGATTTTATATATGATATTCTTAAAAATTACAATGTGAATTAATTTTTTTTAATTACTGGTAATTCAACACACAATTACAACTTATAGTCACAATCACATTTAAAAGTATAATGACAATTTATATTTTATACAAATCAGGAATATCAGACCCTTTTCTAATATTTTCAACTTTTTCTTCTGGGGAGAAAAGAATTTTTGCTTGATTCTGGCTTTCCCTGATTACTGCCCCCTCTTCCTTCTGTCTCTCTCTCTCTCTCTCCCACACACACACGAAATCTCAAATGAGCAGTCTACAGTGGCCACCCTACTACCAACCCATTCCACTAAAACTTCTGATTCACTAAATCTCATGACGTCCCACCCCACTATTCTCTTCCAAAGAAGCCCTGGTGACACAGTGTTAAGCGCTCAGCTGCTAACCAAAACATTGGTGGTGTGAACTTACCTGGGACTCCATGAGATAAAGATGTGGCAGTCTGCTTCTGTAAAGATTTATAGCCTTGGAAATCCTATGGGGCAGGTCTACTCTGTCCTATAGTATCACTATGAGTTGGAATAGACTCCATGGCAATGGGGTTTGGATTTTCTTCCATCTTGACTTTGGTAAAGCTATCCACACTTCTGAAACTCTTAAACCCATGCTTCTCCCTTCAACTATAATTTTTCTTCAGCCCCTTAACTGAGAAGTTTCTACAAAATTCAGCCCTGGCCTTCAATTCTCTCCTTTTCAGAACTCATCCTGGACTCTTTAAATTTTAACTTCTATCTAAGTGACTCCCCAAACGCTTATCTCCATTTCTTCCTAGCACAGTCCTCTCATGGCCATTTCCACCTGAATGTCATGCTGTCACCTTAAACCCAGTATGTCTGAAAACAAACTCCTCTTCTGCACAAAACTGGCTCTCCCTCACCTGTTTCTGTCAATTCTATCTTGTCACTCAGAGACAAAGAGAGATTTTAGAATCATCCTTGAACCTCACTTTTACCTGTCTCCACATCCAGTCAAGTAGAATTTATAAAATGTTAACTTTGATAAGCAACTCTCCATTAAATACAAGACAAAAATTACAAGCATGGTATTAAAAGCTCTCTGAAATCTGACTCCAAATTGCTTTCAAACTTTCTTTCCTACCACCCCTTAACATTTAACAGGCATCTTTTATTCCAACCAGTTTTGACTACTCTTTACCTCCACGGCTTTGCTCACTTTACCAGGCACCTCAAAGCTCTCTCATGTCTTTTATTCTCCGAATTTCACTTAACCTTTATGGCCCAGCTAAACGCTGCTTCTCCCAATTTCCCTAAAATTATTAATTAATTCTCCTTTCTCTGACCATCCCCAACTCCAAGCACCATGAAGGCAAGGAGTCTTGTCATGTTCTTAATTGCTGTACCCAAAAGGCTAGAACATGCCGGCATACAAAGGACAGGAAAATAAATATTGGTTGAATGAACAAATGAATTTTTATAGACTTGTCTTACATACATGCTCATGTACTATCTTACTCTGCTATTTAACTTCTCGTGTTTATAAATGCCTGTCTCCTCAAAGGCAAGGGCTTATGCATTGTGATAGATTGCTTTTATACGGCTTTTCTCACTATGGCCTTGTAACTCCCACCAAACGACTGGGTGGGACTATATAAATGATGTGCTTATGACCCACCAAGAGGATTGGATAGCTTGCTAATAATGCAAATAAGGCACCCTTGTGGGGGTGGGACCATGCAAATAAAGTGTATGGAACACTAATGAGGAGATTGGTCAGTTTTGGCATCCTGCTACATTAAAAATGAGCCATCCCAGAGGCAGAGAGAGGAGACCTCACTACCAGCAAGAAGCAGAGACAGGAGCAGAACATATCCTTTGGATCCAGGGTCCCAATGCTGAGAACCTCCTAGACTGAGGATACAGACAGAGAGAGGAAAAAAGCTGTAACACCAGAGATGGCACAAGACAGTGAGAAGCAGCGGCAAAGAAACGGCAGTAGCAGAACCAGGAGACCAGCAGGAGATGGCACAGGGGGCTTCCTGGCCCATGGAGCAAGGTGGTTACAGTGGGCGTGTCAACTCATGGAGCAAGACAGCTGAGGGCCTTCAGGGTACTTAGTGGCAGAGCTAAACAGCTTTGTAACACTTGCCTAAACAGGACAGAGGCCAGGCCAAGGGGCCGAGAACCCAAGGGGGAGGCCTACCTTCAGGCACAGCTAAGAGGCTGTCCTGACCAAAGAAATGTATCCTGAGTCATTCCTGAACCTGAATTGTAACCTGTTACTTCCCTACTAAACCCATAACTGTGAGTATGGTCTGTGGGTTCTATATGGCCACTGCAACAAATGACCAAACCCAGCAAAGAAGCAGAGACTGCCCTGGAAGGGATAGTTGGTGTGAGAATTGGTAAAAAGGTTAGAGAGAAAAAGGCATGTCTGACTCGTCCTCATAGGAATCAGCCTTGGGGTATTGATCTTGAATTCTCCTTCCCCCTTGTGAAGTCAGACGCCCCCGACACGCCATTTTTACAGCTTAAAATTCCTCCTTAGTGTTTCTTACATTTTTTCTTTTCCTAACTGCTACAGTGAGTGGGACCCTTTCTGCTGCATTTTCCAATTTGATTTTGCTATATTAGGAAGCTACAGATGTTTGTATTTCAGTTTTGGTTTCCAGTCACTAAAGAACTTTTACTAATTCTAAAATTTTTTTTTTTTTTTTAGTTTGTTCCTTCGGATTGTCTAGGTAGACAATTACGTCTGTAATTAGGAAATTTAGTCTCTTCCTTTCAAGCATGTATACTTATTCCTTTTTGATTAAGGTACTGGCTAGATTAGTGTTAACATTCTTTACACATCATAAGGCATAAGCAAGGTGCCAATCATATGTTAAGTACTCAATAAATAAGCTACATAACACAGTGGTCATCATATTGTGCTGCAAATAAAGAGTATCTGATAAGCAATTTTAAAACAAGCTTCTCAAATCATTCTCAAACTCATTTTAATTTGCGAGCCACTGATACAAAGAGTGTATAGAAAATATACTTTACAGCTTTCATTGTCTCTGAGGTAGAACTTATTTTCTTTATATTGTACATAAAACATATCTAGCTTTCTAAACGCAGACAGTGGAAAGATTGATTTTTTAAGTGCTAAATATTGTGTCTGGGGAAGGATAACTTTAAAAGTTTCCTTTTGGAAAAAAGAGTGATGATATATGTTCTAGTAAGAAATAAAGTCAAATACATCCGCGAACCCCTTTAAACAAACAGAAAACAGGTATCATCTAAAAAAAAATTCATAGAATGTCAGATTTACATAAACTCACCAAACTAAACCCACTGCTATCAAGTTGATTTCAACTCATAGTGACCCTACAAGACAGAGGAGAACTGTTCCATAGGGTTTCCAAGGCTGTAAATCTTTACCGAAGCAATCTGCCACGTCTTTCTTCCATGGAGCAGCTGGTAGGTTCGAACTACTGACCTTTCACTTTAGCCACTGCACCGCCAGGGCTCCTTAGACCTATGCAACAGGTTGTTAAATTTAATTATGGTTCTTCTGGAATGATGAGAAAGTTTTGAACCCAGAGAGAGGTGGTGTTGTACAACACCGTGAACGCACTAAATGGCACTGAACCGTATGCTTCAAAACGGTTAACAGTTTCATAGAATTGTACATATGAAAAATGTTGAATTGGCAAATGTGTTCTTCGTATTTTTAAAAACCCCCAAACCAAACCCATAGCTGTCTAGTCGATTCTGACTCATAGGCACCCTACAGGACAGAGCAGAACTGCCCTGTAGGGATTCCGAGGCTGTAAATCTTTATGGAAGCAGGCTGCCCGAAATTTCCCCCTTGGGGTGGCTGGCGTGTTCAAACCACCAACCTTTCAGCTGGCAGCTGAATGTTTTAACCATTTGTGTCACCAGGGCTCCCTTCTTTATATTTTTATAGCAATAAAGATAAAACGGTTAATGGTATGTTATGCGAATTTCACCTCAATTTAAAAAATTAAATTAGGAATCTTCCTGGTTCAGTTTTAATACAAGAACCAATATGACAGATATCAGATATAAGGTGAGGGTGAGTCAAACCCCTGTGTACATTCTTTATCTGCCTTCAAGGGTTGGGTGTACTACTTGCTACCTTCTCCTCACCAAGCTAGCAAGAGGAGCCCTTCATGAAGCCAATGGGAGAACTTGAAGTGTGTTTGCTACAGAGGACTGATGCCTCAGAAACGGCCCCAGGATGGAAGTGGCTCTGTTGGAATGGCCTGTACTCCTGGAGTTTGTCAGAGGTAAGGATGAGTGAATGTTTCTCATAGACTGGATATGTGCCATACAGAAACGAGAACCAGCCTGGGTCAATTTATGTCCTGCCCCAAAGAGCCACCTAGGAGGGATGGACTTTTAAAACAAGGGCCTGAATGGACTGGATTGCTAAAAAAAAAAAAAATCAAGGGCTGAGAGGGAGTAGGGAGCCCAAGAAAATGCACTGCCCCTATCAAACGGCTGCAATGAAGGACAACACCCAAACAGCACAAATCTATTCAGTCAAATAACTATCTTGTTTCTTCCTTGATACTGTCCCCTCTCTCTACCCTGTTGTCCTGGAGTCTGAATCAATGGCTAACAGGGGAACGAAGAGGAATAGGGAACAGAAAAGTTGAGCATGACCTCTTCCTCCTTCCCAGATCACCTGCTACCACATTAGTTAGGGAGGGGAGAAGCCACCTATAGTAAGCCATAGCTTGGGTTTGGTGAAGAAGTCTGTAGTAGGGTAGGTTATGGAGCAATAACAAGAAAATCTGAGTGCCTAACACCAGTTTCTTCCTCATTTGCACAAACTCTGCCATGGGTCCAGATGATTCTCCAGGTCAGCTATCTTCCATGCACTGGCTCAACATCCTAGGCTGCCTGGATATTGTTTGTCGCTTCCATACCAGTAAGAAGTTATGGGTTCTGCCCTGGCTGGAGGACAGAATATGGACAACTGTGCACCTGCCCTTGATGATGTTAGCCCAGAAGTAACTGCATTATCTCTGAACACAGTCTGTTGGTCAGAATTAGTTACGAACTCCTGCCCAACTGCAGTGAAGGCTGGGATACATACTCTATCCAAGAAGGGGAGAACTTAAAATATTGGTGAGCACTAGTAATGTCCACCTCAAAGTTTTAACTTTGATTTCAATTAATACTGAAATCATGAATAATATATAAAACGGGCTATTTTTGTTTATAGAAATGATACTACTTGTGATTTAAAATGAAAGACTGTCTTTTGCCTGAGCTTGAGCAAAAATGTCATGGGCTTATTAGAGCTTTCACCGGGGGTAGGGATGATCATCACCACTGAAGAAATTTTAAAGGGGCCAAAAAAGAGACAAATAAAATTGTATTTTATTTGTATCTCTTGTGTCATGCCTGTTCAACATAGCAATCACATTTGGAGGAAATCTTAGAAATCATCTAATTTAATTCTTTCATTTCATAGATAAACTCTGAACTGCTCTCTAGTTTAAAATGTGTAATTATATTCCCCTCAGTAAATACGTGAGGTTGGAAATGTTTGTTTTCAAACGTTTGCAGCTCTTCTTGTCCACTGAACAGTACAGCAAATGAAGTAATTCTTTTCTGTAAATGTAATTTAGTTTGGGATCCCATATTTATTTTAGCTTTTAAGTTCCTAAAGGGAAAGGCTGGGTCCTCTCACTTTAACAGCACTCAGAAGAATGCCATACATGGAAGGGTCTTAAATTTAAAAGTCAGTTTTAGAGCTTTCTTTCAACACTTTGGATTTAAAAATAAAATATTCTCAGCCTACTAGAACAACTTCAAAAGCACAAATTAAGCATACGAAATTTTAAACAACTGAAAAATCTGACTGGGCATCAGTATTTTAAGCATATTATATTTTCTGTCCTATGTTATGCCAAGTTTTCTGGAACGAATACAACAAAACACCAAATTCTAAGTTGGTTTACTGAGAGATACTGAGGAGGATGGGAGGTTGAGCTCTGTGGAGGATGATAACTGCAGCATAGGAAAGATTTGTTTATCTATGAATGACTGGCAAAAACCCTTGCAAGAATTCTACTACCATAATCCAGAAAGAATAAGACCAATTCTTATAGTGTATATGTGTACTTTTTTTAAAGTGTTTTCACTGTAAAATATATTTCCTGTTGCAGATGATTACATCTTATCCAGAAAACAGGAAGGAGTTTCACTAACACAGTCTCCAGTCCCTTATGGCTAACCACATGAACTTTTAAGTAGTGTAAAGATTCTCACAGCTGCCCTTCCTAGAAGATACATTTAATACTTAAATTCGTACATTGCTGTCTTTTTAATCACTGATCAAATACTAGGTTTTTCTTTTATAAGAAAAAAATAACAGTTCCTACTATTTCCCTAGGAGCCCTAGTGGCGTAGTGGTTAAGAGCTCAGCTGCTAACCAAAAGGTCAGCAGTTCAAATCCACCAGCTGCTCCTTGGAAATCCTACGGGGCAGTTCTACTCTGTCCTATAGGGTTGCTATGAGTAGGAATCTATTTCCCTAAAAGTTTGTTATTGTTAATGCATTTATATTTAGGTCAAATTACTTTGAAAAGCAGATAAATTCTCTCTGGAAGCAATGTTCATGAATAAAAACCAACTGAGTAAAAATAAAAACACTAGTTGTTATGTATCATTCAACATCAAAATTACATTTTTGTCTTTCAAAGTCTAACCTCTGTGTTGGAGCCAGTTTCCCTCTGCCTGGCAAGAAACTTCCAATCAGTGCTCAAGCTTTGTCTTGGAATCTGTTTTCACCAAGAGAGTAGAAATTTCTGGCTGATAAGGGTACAGAGAGAAGAGGTCAAGTCTTAGGTTTTCTAGAGAATCAAAACCAGTAAAGCACATAAATATATATAGACAGAGATTTATATCAAGGAAATGGTTCACGTGGTTGTAGAGGCTGGAATGTCCCAAGTCCATGGGTCAGGATAGAAGCTTCTCCTGATTCAAGTAGCAGGCTGGTGAACCCAAGATTGGCAGGTCAGAGAGCAGGGCCCTCGCTCACAGGCTGTGAAGATCAATGAATCCCAAGATCAGCAGGCAAGACCACAGGTAAGCTGCTAGCTCAAGTCCCAAGAACTGGAGGTCAGACAAACAGCAGCAAGCTGCAGGGTCCAGAACAAGCAAAAGCCCTGCTCATACCACCAAGAAAGTAGTACCAGAAGCAGAGCACATCCTTTGTACTTAGGGTCCTTGCACTGAGAAGCTCCTAGACCAGTAGATTGACGACAAGGATCTTCCTGCAGAGCTGACAGAGAAAGAAAGCCTACTCCTGGAGCTGGCACCTTGAATTTGGACTTCCAGCTTCCTAGACTGTGAGAGAATAAATTTCTCTTTGTTAAAGGCATCCACTTGTGGCGCTTCTGTTACAGCAGCACTAGATGACTAAGACGGAATTTGGTACTGGGAATGGGGCACAGCTCTAACAGATACCTAAAATGTAGAAGCAGTCTTGAAACTGTGAATGGATAGAGGCTGAAGGAGTTTTAAAGTGTCTAATAGTAAAAGCCTAGATTGCCTTGAAGAGGCTGTTGGTGGAATTATGAACATTAAAGACAATTCTGATGAGAACTCCGAAGGAAATGAGGAGAGCTGTTACACTGGAGATGGTGCAGATGGTGAGAAGCAGCAGCAAAACCAGAAAACCTGTGAGAGACATTACTGGAGCCAACCCACAGAGCAAGAGACCTGAGTGCCTTTGCGCAGGAGGCTTCCTGGTGGAGTGGGGTGCCTCCAGGCACTTATCGGTGGAGCTAAAGAGCTTTGGAACACTTGCCCCAGCAGGGCAGATGCAGGTGATGAGGCCCAAAAGGCCGAGAGGTCAAGGAACCAGGAAGCTGAAGCTAAAGAGACAAAAAACACAGGTAAGCAGAGCCATCTCAGTCTCAAAGTGTAGGACCATGACCTCTGGGGTCTCAAAGGGTAGAGCAGCCACTCAGATGGACTAGAAGAATGGGGCCCACCCAAAGCCAAGGGAGCAGAGTGGCCATTCCAGTGTGCCTGGAAGATGGAGCTGAAGCCCAGGGCCAAGGGGCCTCCACCCAGAATCCAGAGAGTGTAGACAATACCCAGTGTCTGGAGGGTAAGGCCATTGTGTAAATGGTCTCAGAGAAGAGATTATTTTCAGGCCTTGAAGGCTAATGTAATGTGTTTTGCTGACTTGCTTAGTGCCTGTTATCCCTTCTTCCCCCCAATTTTTCCTATTTATAATGGAAATGTCTACTTTGTGCTTGTTCCACCATTATACTTTGGAAGCAGGTTAACTTGTAGATTTTACAGATATGAGGAATTTTTGCATTTTGGACTAGGAGTTGATATAAGCCTTTGGTTATGATATGATGGGCTGAATATGTTTTACATGTGGCAAGACACGAATTTTTGGGGTCCAAAGGGTGGAATGTTATGGATTGAACTGTGTCCCCCAAGAACATGTGTAAACTTGGCTAGGCCATGATTCCTGGTTTTGTGTTACTGTCTACCATTTTGTCATATCATGTGATTTCCCTATGAGTTGTAAATCCTACCTCTATCATGTTAATGAGCTGGGATGAGAGGTAGTTATGTTAATGAGACAGGATTCAATCTACAAGATTAGGTTGTGTCTTAAATCAATCTCTTTTGAGATATAAAAAAGGAGCAGGAAGAGAAATAGAGGGGCCTCATACCACCAAAATGTAGTGCCAGGAGCAGAGTGTGTCCTTTGGACCTGGGGTCCCTGCACTAAAAAGCTTCTAGACCAGGAGATTAATGACAATGACCTTCCTACAGAGTTAACAGAGAGAGAAAGCCTTCCCCCAGAGCTGGCACCCTGAATTCAGACTTCTAGCCTCCTAGACTGTCAGAGAAAAAATTTCTCTTTGTTAAAGTCATCCACTTGTGGTGTTTCTGTTACAGCAACACTAGATAACCATAACAGGTCATGCCTAAGGAGGCATGCTTGACTGGACTGGTGAGTAAAAAATGAGTAGAGTAAAAAAATGATGGTCATTAGATATGAGAGAGAACTTGAAACTGCAGGAATCCAAGAGAAGCTGGGGGGTAGGGAGGAATCCAGGCTCAAAATTATATTGTAATTATGTCATCATTCATCCCCAGCCATCACCAGTTTAATTTATACAAAATCCTTCTATATGTATATAAGCATATATACACTATACATATATACACGTTTGGCAACCTTTATGTTTTTGGTTCCAGTTTATGGAAACTGCAAGTCCACCCTACTGGGATAATTACAAAAACTAGGAACACAGAGTTTGGGCAGGAAATATTAAATGGATGGTTAAAGAAAGAGTAGAGTTTTTACAATGAAATCTCGAGAAAGATAAAGAAAGATGACAGAAAATAAGACCAGGGTTTAAAAAATTATGTCCCACTAGAAGTCCCTGGGTCCCTAGACTACTAACCTAAAGGTTGGCAGTTCGAATCCACGCAGTGGCTTCGTGGAAGAAAGACCTGGTGATTTGTTTTGTAAAGATTTCGGCCTAGAAAACCCTACAGAGAAGTCCCACTCTGTAACACAGAGAATTGCCATGAGTCAGAATTGACACAGCAGCAATGGGATTGGCATTTTGGAGGACAGGAGTCCCTGGGTGATGTAAATCATTAATTTGCTTGGGTGCTAACCAAAAGGTTGTAGGTTCAAGTCCACCCAGTGGCACCCTAAAAGGCCTGAACATCTACTTTTGAAAAAAAATCAGCCATTCAATACCCTACAGAGTACCGTTCCACTCTGATACACATGGGGTCGTCATGAGTCAGAACCGACTTAACAGCAACTAGTTCACTATTAAACAGTTGCTATTTTTTTTTTTTATGGACCAGATGAGAGGAGCCCTGGTGGCACAGTGGCTAAGTGCTTGGCTCCTAACTGAAAGGTTGGTGGTTTGAACCGACCAGCCGTTCCACAGGAGAAAGATGTGGCAGTCTGCTCCTGTAAAGATTACAGACTTGGAAACCTTTTAGGGCAGTTCTACTCCATTCTACAGGGTTGCTGTTATGGATTGAATTGTGTCCCCCCCCCGCCCCACCCCCAAATTTGTGTCAACTTGGTCAGGCCATGATTCCCAGTATTGTGTGACTGTCCACCATTTTGTGATCCGATGTGATTTTCCCATATGTTGTAAATCCTCCTTTTGTGATGCTGATGAGGCAGGATTAGAGGCAGTTATGTTAAAGACGCAGGACTCAACCTAAAAGATTAGGTTATATCTTGAGTTAATCTCTTTTTGAGATATACGAGAGAAGTGAGCAGAGAGACACAGGGACGTTCTACTACCAAGAATGAAGAGCCAGGAGGGGAGCACATCCTTTGGACCCAGGGTGCCTGTGCTGAGAAGCTCCTAGACCAGGGGAAGACTGATAACAAGGACCTTCCCCCACAGCCGACAGAGAAAGAAAGCAATGGTTAAGAGCTACAGCTGCTAACCAAAAGGTTTCAGTTCGAATCCAACAGGTACTCCTTGGAAACTCTATGGGGCAGTTCTACTCTGTCCTATAGGGTCACTATGATTCGGAATCAACTTGACAGCAATGGGTTTGGTTTTTTGACTTTTGGAGTTGGTGCCCTGAATTCAGACTTTTGGCCTCCTAGACAGTAAGAGAATAAATTTCTGTTTGTTAGAGTCATCCACTTGTGGTATTTCTATTATAGTAGCACTAGATAACTAACACAGTTGCTATGAGTTGGAATCGACATGATGGCAATGGGTTTAGTTTTGGCTATGGCCCAGATATTGCTACATGTTTTACATGCTTTAGTTCATTTTGTACTCACAATCCAAGGTAGATATTAGCATTTACCATTTTATAGACACAGAAAATAAACTGAGGCTTAGAGAGGTTAAGTGACTGTTCAAGGTTAATAGATAGGCAAGGGTTTGAAGCCAGGTCTGTCTGACTCAAGAGCTCACAACATTCTTAATTACTGAACTTCAAAGGGGCATCCTCCGCCTTCCTTTTTTTTTTTTTTTACCTTTCAATACTTTATGTATTTATATTTTGCCAAGCTTATATATGAAAAGCATAGTTTTAATTGATAGTTTCAGTTAACCATCTGTCTTATTAATTTTTAGTAACTTTTTTCTTAGAGATATTATTTGTTGGATATTATGTATTACAAATATTCTATTTATCATTTCTTTTGCACCATTTAAACTAAATTGCCAAGTACATGATTCAAGTGTTTTATACAGTTATATTTGTCTTTTTTTCCTTAGGTATATTCTCTATGCTCTTGTTAAAAAATATTTTTGTTTTTTATATTCATCTCTTTAATTTCTATTTTTTTAATAATTTTTATTGAGCTTTAAGTGAACGTTTACAAATCAAGTCAGTCTGTCACATATAAGCTTATATACACCTTACTCCATACTCCCACTTACTCTCCCCCTAATGAGTCAGCCCTTCCAGTCTCTCCTTTTGTGACAATTTTGCCAGTTTCTAAGTGTCTACCTGATACAAGTAGCTCACTCTTCATCAGCATCTCTCTCCAACCCATTGTCCAGTCCCTTCCATGTCTGATGAGTTGTCTTCGGGAATGGTTCCTGTTCTGGGCCAACAGAAGGTTTGGGGACCATGACTGCCGGGATTCCTCTAGTCTCAGTCAGACCATTAAGTCTGGTCTTTTTATGAGAATCTGCGGTCTGCATCCCACTGATCTCCTGTTCCCTCAGGAGTTCTCTGTTGTGCTCCCTGTCAGGGCAGTCATCGATTGTGGCCGGGCACCAACTAGTTCTTCTGGTCTCAGGATGATGTAAGTCTCTAGTTCATGTGGCCCTTTCTGTCTGTTGGGCTCATAGTTATTGTGTGACCTTGGTGTTCTTCATTCTCCTTTGACCCAGGTGGGTTGAGACCAATTGATGCATCTTAGATGGCCGCTTGTTAGCATTTAACACCCCAGATGCCACATTTCAAAGTGGGATGCAGAATGTTTTCATAATAGTACTATTTTGCCAATTCACTTAGAAGTCCCCTTAAGCCATAGTCCCCAAACCCCCGCCCTTGCTTCGCTGACCTTTGAAGCATTCAGTTTATCCCGGAAACTTCTTTGCTTTTGGTCCAGTCCAGTTGAGCTGACCTTCCGTGTATTGAGTATTGTCCTTCCCTTCACCTAAAGTAGTTCTTATCTGCTAACGAATCAGTAAATAACCCTCTCCCACCCTCCCTTCCCCTCCCCCTGTAACCATAAAAGTATGTGTTCTTCTCAGTTTATACTATTTCTCAAGATCTTATAATAGTGGTCTTATATAATATCTGTCCTTTTGCCTTTGACTAATTTCACTCAGCATAATGCCTTCCAGGTTCCTCCATGTTATGAAATGTTTCACAGATTCGTCACTGTTCTTTATCGATGCGTAGTATTCCATTGTGTGAATATACCACATTTAACCATTCATCCGTTGATGGACACCTTGGTTGCTTCCAGCTTTTTGTTATTGTAAACAGAGCTGCAATAAACATGGTTCCTCCACCTTCTTAGAACATCAATTTTACCCAAAGTATTTTTTGGGGGAGGGGGTGGGGGCACAGTTTTAGAAATGTTAAAAAAAATCTAGTCTGATAATCCCAGTTTAGAGGGCAAACTCTGAATGAATTTTAAAGCTAAAACAGGATACTTTGAAAAAATGTGTATGAAGTAGTCTATTTTGTTTGGGTTGTACGGTTAGACTTTACAGGTATAAGGGTTCACTCTCCTCTGCTGCTGAGGTTAAGAGTTCATTTAGTGGCAAATTTCAAGAAGCACTACCTGGAGAGTACTGCCATGTGCAACCACAGACACCAGGGAATGACCCTGGGAAATGTCTGAATGTAAAAGTTACTATGAATATTATTACATAATAATGAATATGTAGTAATCTGTTAAAAGGATGTTTTAACCAACGCCTGAGCATAAGATGTGGAACTGACAAAAAGTAATATCTATGGTCACTAGGGGGCAGTTCTACTCTGTCCTGTAGGCTCGCTGTAAGTCGGAATTGACTCGACGGCACTGGGTTTTTTGGGTTAGTTTACTGACAGTTCACAGAGCACTTCCAGAGTCTTTGTGACTGATTATCTATGCTCACCAAGCAATCATTTTGTTACATAAGTTTATTAGGTTCCTTGATCTTGGAAAAATGGTGCTCTGGACATAGTATTACGGGCATTATAAATTTAAAAATTGGAATTCTGATCCAAATTCCAATTGCTGTGTATTCCATTAACATAAATCTGTGACAGATAATAACCAGATTTTAAATCTTTAAAGGAGCAACCAGGCCCTGAATCAGAGAACAAACTATTGACACCTTGTAAAGCTCTGAATATCCAACAAATCTTTCTCTATGACATTTCTATTTATGATGTAATTTTAGTTATACGTCTTTATAACAAATAAAATACGGTTAAAATAGAAGCATTCACACTTCACTTCATAGACTAAAACTTTGGTCTAGAATGCTTATACATATAAATTGCTTGTTTGAGTATACATTCTGCTTTCCCCAACCAGATATAAAATTTTAGGTAGGAATCTATCTACTAATCCAGGGGTCGGCAAAATTTTTCGGTAAAGGGCCAGTCAGTATTTTAGGTTATGCAGGCCAAGTGGCAAATTTGAGGATATTATATAGGTACTTGTAAACAAGAGGAAACCCTGGCGGCACAGTAGTTAAGAATTCAGCTACTAACCAAAAGTGTGGCAGTTCGAATCCACCAGGTGTTCCTTGGAAATCCTATGGGGCAGTTCTACCCGGTCGTATAACGTCGCTATCAGTTGGAATCGACTTGACAGCAATGGGTTCGGTTTTTTTGGTTTTTATAAACAAGAGAGGAAGTCCTGGTAGCACAATGATTAAGCACTTAACTTCTAACTGAAAGACTGGAGTTCGAATCATTCAGTAGCTTCACAGGAGAACGATCTGGTGATCAACTTCCATAAAGATTGTTGCTGTTAAGTAGTGTTGAGTTGGTTCTGACTCATGGCAACCCTCTGTACAACAGAATTAAACACTGCCCAATCCTGCATCACCCTCACAATCATTGCCATGTTTGAGCCCACTGTTGTAGCCACTGTGTCAACCCATCTTGTTGAGTGAGGGTCCTTCAGCCTAGAAAATACCATGGGGCAATTCTACTCACAACTCTTCGATGAATTAGAAATATAATAATAATAACGTACAATTTTGGGGGAGGTAATTCAGGTCTACTAATAAGAAGCATGGAATTCTTTTTTGGATAACATTTCACTTAATTGGGGTTCGGAATTAGTGTTCCCTATCATCAAATTGACTACAAGTGCTCATTTGTAATGCTGATCTGTAGTAAGATATTATGTGTCCCATCTTTGAAAATGTCTTTTCAAACAGATAGGTAATACCAGTAGTACTTGAAAAGCTGTCAAGTTTTAACTGCGTCAGTGTGATTTGTAACGCATTCAGAAGCAGTGTGAAGGGATAAGTGTTGCTTGCATATGGTCAACTACTCAATTTTGCTCTTGCAGCAAGAAAGCAGCCGGAGACAATATGTAAATGAACAGGCCTAGCTAGCCGTCTTACAGCGTTCACTCAGGAACACTGAAATTTAAATTTTATATAATTTTCATGTGTCATCAAACAGTATTATCCTTTTGGTTTTTTTTTCAACTATTTAAAAATAAAAAAACCATTAGCTCGTGACCATACAAAAACAGGCTGTGGGATGGACCTGGCCCACCAGCCACAGTTTACAGACCTGTTTTCTAACCCTTTTCATTCTCACAGTGTCATATGCCTGGCATCTGTCATGGACTGAATTCTGTCCTTCCAAAATATGTGTCAGCTTGGCTAGGGCATGATTGCCAGTATTGTGTAGTTGTTCTCCTTTTTGTGATTTGATGTAATTTCCCTATGTGTGATAAATCCTAACCTCTATGATGTTAAGGAGGCAGGATTAGAGGCAGTTATATTAATTAGGTAGGACTCAGTCTACAGGATTAGGTTGTACTTTGCGTCAATCTCTTTGGAGATATGAAAGTGAGCAGAGAGATTGGGGATTCATGCCACCAAGAAAGAAGTACCCAGAGTGGAATGTGTCCTTTGGATCTGAGGTACCTACACTGAGAGAAGCTCCTAGACCAAGGGAAGACTGATGTCAGGGACCTTCTCCCAGAGCCAACAGAGAGAGAAAGCCTACTCCTGGAGCTGGCACCCTGAATTTGGACTTCTAGCCTACTGGACTGCGAAAGAATAAATTTCTGTTTGCTAAAGCCATCCTCTTGCAGTATTTCTGTTATAGCAACACTAGATAACTAAGACAGCACTTAATGCTTCATTCTTAGTTGGTAACAATCTGTTAAAAAGAAAAAAAGGGGAAAAAATGTCTACTGAGATGACCGAGGTATGTCACAGGAAGAGAAGTCAACTGAAAGAACATCCAATGGCCAAAACTGAACAACTGCAGCAGCAAATAAACTAGCCCTGGATTATAACGCAAAGTATAAAATAAGTATCCATGAGTCCATAGTGATATAAGTAAATGATTGAAAAAATAAATGAGCATAATAGACAAATTTCCCATATAGATGAATTCCAAGTAATTTATGTAGATACTTCACTCTCAAGGATACAGGGCATAACTCCCCACTCCTTGGGTGCGGTCTACACGTAATAACTTTCTTCCGAAGAGTACAGTAGGGAAACAGCAATTAAAGAGTAACTTTACAGTGAAACCTGATAAGCACTACCTCAGCCAAGTGATCAAGGCCAACACAGCAGTCATAAATCAAGCTGACAGTATATACTCTTTGTGATGTGATAAGAATGACACTTTACCTCTGTGGTCTTCTTCCTCAAAAATCTAAAACCTGTTAATCATGAGAAAAATATCAGACAAATTCCAACTGTGGAACATTCTACAAAACATCTGACCAGTACTCCTCAAAACATCCAAGGTCATCAAAAACAAAGAAAGTCTGAAATTGTCACTCCTTAACCAAGAGGAGCTAAGGACACATGACAACTAAATGTAACGTGGTATCCTGGACAGGATCCTGAGACATAAAAGAACATTAGGTGAAAACTAAGAAAATCAGAATAAAATATAAATTTATTTAATAATTATATATCGATACTGGTTGGTTAATTATAACAAATGTACCATACTAGTATAAAACATTAGTAATAGGGGAAACTGGATCTGGAGTATATGGGAACTCTCTGTACTATCTTTGCAATTTTTCTGTAAATCTAAAACTGTTCAAAAATAAAACGTTTATTTAAAAATAAAATCTACTATGAAATTTAATTAGTAATCTTAAAGAGACTCTGTTTGCAAGGAAATCTACCCAAACCAGTTTCCTTAATTAAAAGGTGAAGGTGGTTGTTATAGAGTCTCAGGGAACACACAAAAGTATGAATAACTAGGCTTGGAAAGACACAAACAGCAACTCTGAAATAGCTCCTTTTCTCTCTGCTGCGCTGAACCTCTCCAGTCTGTTTTCTCTGTATATTTATCTTGCTGCCCCACAAGACATTTCAGCTCTAGCATCCACAACTCACTAGCAACACCATCTCCACTTCTGTGTCTCTTAATTAAAAACTCTTGAAAGATGGCATATCATTTTGAGCCAAGTCCCAGAAATCATTTGTGTTCTTGGCCTGTTACGGATAGGCCCATGGAGGTGAGGTAGTTCCCTCTAATTCCATTAGCTGTGACCAGTGTCTGCTATGCCCACTGGACATCAATGGACTTGTACAAATTCTCTAAGGTAGGGTGGGGATAGAGGTATAGGGTAGAGCAGGGTTCCTAAAACAGGCTATTATAAAGAGATAGAAAGCAGGATTTGAACCCAGGTCTTCTGATTCTCAATCAAATGCTTCCCCCATTTGAGGAAGTAATCTATTAAAAGTAAAAAAGGAAAAAATATGAAGCTGTCTTCACTTTTCCATTTAAAAGCTACTAGCAGCCTGTACATATATTACAATCTGAATTAAGGTATGTACAGAAATAAGGAAAGCTGGTCTTCCTGATGGGTATTCGTTATTTTTCACAACAATGACCAAAATGTTCCTATGACGGTAGCATTGTGAGATTCTGTACAAGTAAAAGCATTAATTTTTAGTCCTACCTGGTTTAGAGCAAAAGTGATAAAACAGACCATCCCCCAGTTTAAGTACATGTAAGAGAGTATGGCCATTAGTTTCCTTTCACATATGTATTAAAAACTCATGGAGTTTTCAAAGCAGGGCAGCAATATGAACAAAATGAAGCTTCTCAGACAAAAACATTTGCTGCTGTAGGTATACAAGTAGAGAATAAAGCTTATAATAAGATAAGAATAATTTTAACAACAATTAATTCAAAACCTAGGAATATTTTTGGAATATGAGACGTGGTAGTTTCTTTTCCATTTAATTATGCAAATATTTTGGTAGTCAACCTGTAGCCAACAGCAACCAAAAGACAAATAGTATCTTTGATTAGTGTGAATCCATGACTGTGAATGAACCAGTCTAAGTATGATAATCTAAAATGTTACTATTTAGTATAGTGGCAGATTCTCAATTTATTTCTGTCGTATCCCAGCACAATATCGGGAGGACATTCAGGGTTATGCATGCCAGTGAATACATTAAGATGCAAGTCAGTCTTGTCTTACCCAGTCTGCTCTAATTAGAAAACAAAACTAAACAAAACATCCCCAAACTCTGGAACAACAAATTACTTATAATGTACCTCAAATAGAATTTTTTGAAGTTCACTTGTTCAGTACGAAAATAAACGTCTTCTAAAACAACGTTATGCAAGAGCTTTGGAAGAAAATGAACACAAGGAAACTTCTTGGCAGTTTGAAACAAGAAGGTAGTAACATCCAAATACACGATAAGCTATTCTGCACTCCCACGGGGCCGAACGGCATTCTTTGAAATCACTGAAGAAACTGCATCTTTTAATAATCTGCCTTATATCTGCTGCGCTCACAAAAAAAAAAAAAAAAAGAAAGAAAGAAACTGTGTGGGTTTGACGCGGGATGGGGACTGGGGGGAGCCACCTGCCCAGGACCTGCAGTTAGTCACTCGAGGAACGAGTTTTGCAGCGCAAGGTAGTTTCAGAATTATCTATTTGTTGCCTGGCTATTTCAAACGGCGCCATAACAAAGGCGACTGGAACCCGAGTGCCCGTTGGGCATCCAGACCGGTCACGGATTCCGCAAGGTCGCCGCACGTGGGCCAGCCGAATCCGCAAGCCGTGCGCCCCTCGCCCACCGGACCCCACCCGACAGGCGACGCCACCGGCTCCTCCTCGCTTCCAAACAGCGGCCCAGCGCGGGAGAGCGAGGCCGGGCGGGCGCTCCCCAGACCCGCAGCCCGCTCGCCCCCGCCAGCCCCTCACGCGCTTCAGGCGCGCCGAGCCTCCGCACTCACCATCTCGATGATCTTAGTTTTCCGCCCCGTCTTCCTCTTCAACGTGAATATGTACTGGGCCAGCACCACCCCCGCCACCAAGGCGCACACGCTGGCGCTCGCTACCGCTCCAACCCTCACCACGGCCGCCCGGTCCATGGACAGGGCCCTTACGCGCCTCCCCAACACCAAATTAAAAGGCCACTCTCGGCGCTGCGAGACTCGGAAGCTCGGGACCCGAGCGCGCGCTACGATGAAGCCGCAAGGGCCCGCTCCGCTACCGCTCTGCGCGAGCCCCGCCCCCGAGGAAAGCCCAGCCTGTGAGCGCCGAGGGGCGGAGCCAGGAGGGCGGAGGGGCGGGGCCCCCGTCGGGGCCGGAGCGGGAGGTGGGCCTTCCACAGAGCCTGGGTCTGAGGAACTGGTCCGAGGGCGGGAAAGAGGATTATAGTGCTCTCTGCTAAAGACCACTACGGAGTAGCTCATTCCAGCCCCGTCCCGGAAGAAATCTGATTCCATCAGCGGCCCAAATTCCAACTCAGATGTAGTTCTCCGCCGCCCAGTCTCCGGAGGCACCCTGGACTACCACCCCCAGAAGGCGTCGCGGAGCAGCCGTGTGACCTGCGCAGTAGCGTGCCTTGGAAAGTGCTTTGACAACGGGGCGAAGATGGCTCGGGGCTGTGCTGGGATGGGGAATGTCCCTTCCGAGCCGCTGCTGTCCGTTTTCTACAAGATCCCAGTCACCGCCTCCTGCATCATTTCCTCCTCTTCTTGAGCAGCAGGACTTGCCGCTGCTCCCGCCTGCCTGGTTTCTTTCAAGGGATGAATGCCGTTTCCCTGCTTTATCTCCTGGGGGACAGAAAGGCGGTGCAGGGAGCTTCTTGGAGGGTCGCTCCAGCTCTGCGGAGCTAGTGGTGCTCCCTATGTCCGTGACCTGGAGTAAATTCGAGCAGGAGAAGAGGGATTAGTGAAGTTATGTGTTGCCTTTCTCTGTATTCTTCATTCTTACTCCTGCTCCCGCCCAGGGATCCTCGGCAAGCCTTCTACAGGGATGTCTGGGGAAAGAGGGTATGTAGAAAGATGGGTAGGACCCATCTGATTCAGCATCGGGTAAGAAAGAAGGTCCGGAATTGAACTTCGGGTGCCCGCGTGCCCTCTTCATGTTTTGTGAGCAAGACTGATCCTCTAATGCCATGTAACTAATGGTTTTGTGGATGTAGGGTCATCACTTTCTTAGGAAGGATGTTTACATTAAAAAAAAAAAAACACAACGTGTGTGAGTCCTCTTGTGACGGACACTTTAACAGGCCTCGAGCAAATGGTAAAGCAAATTTCAGCCTGTGATTGAAGTAGGGTGCTTGTACTAAAAAAAACCCATTGCCGTCCAGTCGATTCCGACTCGTAGTAACTCCGTAAGATAGAGTAGAACTGCACACAGGGTTTCCAAAGCTGTAACTCTTTATGGAAGGAGTCTCCCCCCAGCGGACTGGCTGGTGGGTTCAGTTAGCAGTCCAGCGGTTAACTGCTCCATTGTGCTTGTACTTAACCTACTGCCATCAAGCCGATTCCGACTCATAGCGACCCTATAGGACAGAGTAGGGTTTCCAAAGCTGTAACTGTTTAAGGTATCAGTCTCTCCTGCTCCCCGCGGAGAGGCTGGTGGGTTTGACTTTTCCGTTAGCCGCCGAGCGCTTAACCACTGCCCCACTGGGGCTCCTGGGCATTCCTACTTGGGATAGGATTATTGTTGCTGCTTATTTACGTAATTGGCAGACCACAGCGGTTTAATTTAACTAATTTTAAGACTAGAATTAAGTAAAAAAAAAAAAACGAATTATACACAAACGTATTAGGAACACAATTGTTGGGTGCAAGGAGAAATTGTTTTGTAGGTGTGTTTGCTTTGTTTTAGTAGAAGGATTGTGTCTCTCTCCCTGCTACAAAGATCCTTTCGAAGCCAAAAAGGGAAAGAAACTCCTTGAAACCTATCGTCCTGCAGCCTAAGTCATCATTTTAAAATCTATCAATTTTTTAGAAAAGGAAATTAGTGGCATGCAATTTTTCCACAAATGAGACGTTGTGGTTTCTGTCTTTTAAGTCTTTGGCAGAATTGGGAAACACATGGTGGCTACTGACCATCAGTCCAAATGATTGGTTTTCCTATTCTTTAGTTCTTTAAAGGCGTAAGACCTTATATTTGAATAAATTATTGTCCACAGTGGTACATGAGACCAGCTGGAACAGGGGGACCAGTAGGCAGGAATTCGATGTAATGGAATTTATGAAATTTTGCTATGCATTACATTCCGTGTTGCTGTGGTATGATAACTGAATAGCATTGTTGGAGGTAGTTAAGTAGTGATATTGTGAGGAAGAGCTATTTGATGGACCTAGGTTTACATCTGCCACACTAACACTCCTGTTACAAATTGAAAGAAAACAAAGCAAAACTAAAAATGCACCACTGACAGTTGCTTTCTTGGTTTTTTGTTTGTTTTTTTTTTATATTAAATTCTGGGGTGGTGGCAGCCTTATAAGAGGAGGGACTAGAGACCAGGGAGAGGGTATGGAGAAGCGAGGTTCTGCCTTAGCTGTGTGACTTCCGGGAGCCATAGAACCACTCTGGGCCTCCTCTTCCTATCCTGTAAAATGAAAGGAAGCTGTACGTAGACCAAGAGGAAGTTGTTTAAACAGAACAAGGGGATACTGTGTGGTTTAAAATTGGAAAAGTGTGCGTCAGTGTTGTATTCTTTCACCATACTTAATCAATCTGTATGCTGAGCAAATAATCTGAGAAACTGGACTATATGAAGAAGAATGCAGCATCAGGACTGGAGGAAGACTCATTAACAACCTGCAATATGCAGGTAACACAGCCTTGCTTGCAGAAAGTGAAGAGGAAGCACTTACTGATGAAGATCAAAGACTACAGCCTTCAGTATGGATTACACCTAAACATAAAGAAAACAAAAATCCTCACAACTGGACCGATAAGCAACATCATGATAAATGGAGAAAATATTGAAGTCGTCAAGGATTTCATTTTACTTGGATCTACAATCAATGCCCATGGAAGCAGCAGTCAAGAAATCAAACGATGTATGGCATTGGGCAAACATGCTGCAAAAACCTCTTTAAAGTGTTAAAAAGCAGAGAAGTCATTTTGATGACTTAGGTGCATCTGACACAAGCCATGGTATTTTCAGTTTCTCAAATGGATGTGAAAGCTGGACAATGAATAAGGAAGACTGAAGAAGGATTAATGCCTTTGAATTATGGCATTGGTGAAGAATATTGAATATATCATGAACTGACAGAAAAACGAACAAATCTGTGTCGGAAGAAGTAAAGCCAGAATGCTCCTTAACGGTGAGGATGGCGAGACTTAGTCTCATGTACTTTGGACATGTTATCAGGAGGGACCAATCCCTGGAGAAGGATATCATGCTTGTTAAAGTAGAGGATCAGCGAAGAAGAGGAAGACCCTCAGTGAGATAAGACTGTCACAGTGGCTGCAACAATGGGCTCAAACACAGCAACAATTGTGAGAATGTGCAGGACTCGGCAACATTTTGTTCTGTTACACGTAAGGTAACTATTGAGTCAGAACTGACTCAATGGCTCCTAACAACAACATGCAAGGACCTAGTGATCGATGGGCACCTTCTAGCTGATAAAGCTCTTTGATTAAAAAGTAATTGTCTTTTTCATGTCCTGGAAAGGTAACTGGTGGCAGAGGTCCTAGGAAAAGGAAAAGGGAATGTAGAGCCATGGTATAAGAAAACATCCATCTAGATTTTCAAATACAGTTAAACCTATACTTCTCAAGATTTAAGGTGCTTTGGAATCATCTGGGATCATGTCTGAGCACGTTAGAGAGTCTCCATTTTTCCAAGTTCTGGATGACTGATGCTTCTCATCCAGGAACTACACTTTGAGTAGCAAGGAGCTAAACTGTGAAAGGGGCGTTTTAAGGAGCTAACTATGTGTGGTTTGAATAAAGAGAATTGATAGAACAGCAGAAAAAAGGAAGGAATTAAATGTTGCCAATGTTATTTTGGGACCGGCCCCAAGAGATTTTCTCTTCTGCCTGCATGAGGCAGAAAAAAGAACCTTTCATGTGTTGACCAGATCTTCCCCTTCCTATTTTTCCTGCTTGAGATTCCTTTTGGGCTGGACTGATACAGAACATAGGCAGAGGATCACTTACTTTTTGGTTAGCCTATTGGATTCTGTTCTTGGCTGTCTCCAAACGGAGCTTGTTCCCCGAAGTCTTCATCTTTTACGATATATCAGCCCCATTTTATATAGCTGGCCACTCTCTCCTACTAGATACACTTTTTTCACTTGGCTTCCAGATAACTCATGCTTGATTTTCCTTAGATCTCATTGGATGGCCATTTTCAGTTTCTGGTGGGTTCTTCCTCTTCTCTCTGACCTCTGGAGCACCCCAGGGCCCAATTCTTCTACCTCTTCGTTTCTCTATGTCTCCCTCCCTTAGAGATCTCCTCCTGTCTTATGACTTTAAATATCATGTATATGCTAATGACTCTCAAATTTTTCTCTTTCCGAAAGAAGGAAACCAAAGTTTCAGAGAAGTCTACAGAGCTAATAGCCTGTATGAGCCACAGCCTCACCTACCCTGAGACCGGAAGAACTAGGTGGTGCCTGGCTCCCACTACTGACTATTTTGATTAGGACCATAATAGATGAAACCTGATGGGGGAGAAAAAAGTGGAACAGAATTTGAATCTTTAAAAAAATCCAGACTTCCCAGACCAATTGAGACCAGAGGACTCCCTGAGACTATTGCTCTGAAATACTCTTTAAACCTTTAACCGAAACTATCCCCTAGACCACCTTTTAGCAAAATAACAAAGTGGCACACAAAACTAAGGACATTACCTGTGAGTATGGTAAAAAAACCCCACTGCCATCGAGTCGATTCCGACTCATAGTGACCCTATAGTGACCCTATAGGACAGAGTAGAACTGCCCCATAGAGTTTCCAAGGAGCGCCTGGCGGATTCAAACTGCTGACCTTTTGGTTAGCAACTGTAGCACTTAACCACTAGGCCACCATCTATTAAAAAAACTATTTGAGACCAAGAGGTCAGCAATTACTCTGCAGCAAAGATGAGAAGCCAATGGGGAGGGAAACTAGAGTACCGGAAATGGAACAAATAGAAAGAAATGACATAAAATGTTGACTCATTGTGAAAAATGTAACTAATGTCACTGAACAAATGATAGAGAAATTATCAGATGGGAGCCTAATTTACTGTGTAAATTTTCACTGAAAACACAATATTATTTAAAAAATTGTCTCTTTTCCAGAGCTGCATCCTGCACTAAAAAAAAAAAAAACTAGTGCCACAGACCAGTATATCCAACATTCTCTTCCACTTGGATGTCTACCTGTCCTATTGCTCAGGCCCAAAACCTTGGAGTCATTCTTTTTTTTTTTTTTTTAATTTTTATTGTGCTTTAAGTGGAAGTTTACAAATCAAGTCAGTCTCTCATACAAAAACTTATACACACCTTGCTATATACTCCTAGTTGCTCTCCCCCTAATGAGGCAGCACGCTACTCTCCACCCTGTATTTCTGTGTCCATTCAGCCAGATTCTTTCCCCCTCTTCCTTCACATCTCCCCTCCAGGCAGGAGCTGCCCACATAGTCCATGTGTCTACTTGATCCAAGAGGCTCACCCCTCACCAGTATCATTTTCTGTCTTACAGTCCAGTCTGATCTGTGTCTGAAGAGTTGGCTTTGGGAACGGTTCCTGTCTTGGGCTAACAGAAGGTCTGGGGACAGTGACCTTCAGGGTCCTTCTAGTCTCAGTCAGACTATTAAGTGTGATCTTTTTACAATAATTTGAGGACTGCATCCACTGTTCTCCTCCTTCAGGGATTCTCTGTTGTGTTCCGTCATGGCAGCCACTGGTTGTAGCCAGGCACCATCTAGTTCTTCTGGTCTCAGGCTGATGTAGCCTCTGACTTATGTGGCCCTTTCTGTCTCTTGGGCTCATAATTACCTTGTGTCTTTGGTGTTCTTCATTCTCCATTGCTCCATGTGGGTTGAGGCTGATGCATCTTAAGTGGCCTCTTGCTAGTGTTTAAGACACCAGATGCCACTCTTGGAGTCATTCTTTTTTTTTTTTTATTTTTTAATAATTTTTATTGTGCTTTAAGTTTACAAATCAAGTCAGTCTCTCACACAGAAACCCATTTACACCTTGCTACACACTCCCCAAAAAAAAAATTTTTTTTTTTTTTAACGAGACAGCCTGCTCTCTCCTTCCACTCTCTCTTTTCGTGTCCATTTTGCCACCTTCTAACCCCCTCCACCCCCTCATCTCCCCTCCAGGCAGGAGATGCCAACATAGTCTCAACTGTCCACCTGATCCAAGAAGCTCACTCCTCACCAGCATCCCTCTCCAACCCATTGTCCAGGCCAGTTCATGTCTGAAGAGTCGGCTTCGGGAATGGTTCCTGTCCTGGGGTAACAGAAGGTCTGGGGGCCATGACCACCGGGGTCCTTCTAGTCTCAGTCAGACCATTAAGTCTGGTCTTATGAGAATTTGGGGTCTGCATCCCACTGCTCTCCTGCTCTTGGAGTCATTCTTGACCTCTCTCTCACACACACTATATTGATCAAAAATATATTCAGAATATGACCACTTCTTATGGCCTACTGTAGTCTAATCCACCATTTTCTCTTGCCTGAATTGTTACAGTAGTTTTATAATTTGTCCCCCAAAAATCTGCCCTTGTCCACTGTGATGATTAAGCTTTTGTATCAAATTGGCTGGGCCATGATTCTCACTGACTTGGCAGTTACATAATGATGTACTTTGGCAGTAATGTAATGATGTAATTTGGCAGATATGTAATGGTGTAGTTATCTTCCATGATGTGATCTGACATGATCAGCCAATCAGTTGTAAGGGGAGTTTCCCCGGGGGTGTGACCTGCATCCAATATGTATATGGACATTCTAGCAAAGCTCACTTGCTTGCTCTGGATCCTGCATCCTGTTCTCGGAGCTTGAACCAGTGGCCTGCTGTACTGCCTGTTGATCTTGCGATTCATCAGCCTCCGCAGCCTGTGAGCCAGCAGCCTGCTGTCTTACCTGCTGATCTTGTATTCGTCAGCCCCGCAGCTGTGTGACTCAGGAGAAACCTCCAGCCTCACATCTGACTCATGGACGTGGGACTTGCCAGCATCTACAACCATGTGAGCCATCTCCTTGATATATATCTCTTTGTATATATATATATATATATATATATATATATATATATATATATATATATGTGTGTGTGTGTGTGTGTGTCTGTGTCTGTGTCTGTGTCTGTGTATATATATATATACACTTCACTAGGTTTGCTTCTCTAGAAAATTCAGCCTAAGTCATTTGATACTAACAGTGGTTCTAGGGAAACAAAATCATAAGGATGAATTTTCTAAATTGGTTCTCAAGTCTAACTAGTCTTAAAGGCACTGATGACTCCACCTCCAGTAATAAAGAGGGTGCTGCTAATCCATGGTGTGAGGTGGCAATATTAATACGCAAAATATCACCACCAATAGTCAAGTATTGGTGAGAAGCAAGGCTCTGGATGATCACGTCTGATACTTTTCTACAATTTTGTCAGAAGTATAGGGAAGCTGGTTGGTTCTACTTTCGCTAGACAAAGTGTGAAAGAAAGAGATGAGCTCAGGGCTTCAGAGTTACAGGTCAAACCTTGCATAAAAGATCTCAAAGTTGCCACTTGTACCCTGAAAGAAAGCCTTACTTCTTGTAGTAACAGAGCTGATATTGTCAAAAACCAAACCCAGAGTCTTATTGTAAGACTGGCTGAATTACAATGTCAACTGAATTTGCAAACTTGAAGGTGATCTGAAGTTAAAGTGAGGACATTGATTGGAAAGAAATGAGATCCTGAAACTTGGGATGGGGAGAAATGGGTAGATAATCAGGAAGATAGGGAAACTGAACCACTAAATTCCACTGAATCACTCCTACCAACAGATGCGGCAAACATCATTGCTGTCTTATCTTAAGATATTGCCATGGCCACCCTAACTTTCAGCAACCACCCCCCTGATCAGTCAGCAGCATTCAACACTGAGGCAAGACCATACACCAGTAAAAAGATTATGACTTGCTGAAGGCCGAGTTAATGGTTAGTATTTTTTAGCAATAAAGTATTTTCTTATTAAGATGTGTATTTTGTTTTTTAGACATAATGCTATTGCACACTTAATAGACTACAATAGAGTATAAACATAATTTTATATGCACTAAGAAACCAAAAAATTCATGTGACTCACTTTATTGTGATATTTGCATTAGTGTGGTGGTCTGGAACTATACCCGCAATATCTCCAATGTATGCCTGTATTTGGTTGGTTTGCTGAAACATGGATTATGTGGTGACTTACACTAAATCAAGTAGAAGTACCAGACTTTTCTTGGTATAATGTTGAAGAAGGTATCCAAAGGCTTAGGGATATTGGCATGATAGAGTGAATTTATTGTGTTAGACCCACAGACCTACATATAGAGTGCCCAGAAGACACACCTTTTACCACATGGTGAGGAACAAATTTGTGAATGGAGCCCCAGCACCCTTGAAGATTGCTGTGATTGCTATTTTATGTAAGTCAGATTTGACAGTGGGAACTGTCCTAACTTAATTAAGACACCTAATTGCAGTGGTGCTGATTAGATCTGGTGGTGGTAGGGGCCAAGTGGCTGCACTCAACTGATAAAGACAAGGTGGGTATGGTTACCATAATGGACAGCGGAGTCAAAGCAGTAATCAAGATAAACCGACTCATGGGCTTACGGCATTGGTTCCTCAGTGGCTATTAAGTGGTGTTTAAAGTAAGGAAATATGTGTGTCAGGATTGTATACCTTTACCATACTTATTGAGTCTGTACACTGAGCAAATACTCCCAAACAATGTTCTGCTGCTATCCATAATGTTTTTACTGGCCAAAGTTTTCAGAAGTAGATCAACAGTCCTTCTCCCGGTCTGAGTCTGGAAGCTCAGCTGAAAGCTGTCCACCGTGGGTGACCCTGGTGATATCTGAAATGCTAGTGACATAGCTTCCAGTATCACAGCAACACGCAAGCCAGCACAGTACAACAAACTGACAGAGGACCAACAAGCAGGCCACCACAGTACAACAAACTGACAAGAGGAGCAACACGCAGGCTACCACAGTACAACAAATTGACAGAGGAGCGTAACGCAGGCCACCACAGTACAACGAACTGAGAGAGGAGCAACACGCAGACCACCACAGTACAACAAACTGACAGAGGAGCAACACGCAGGCCGCCACAGCACAACAAACTGACAGAGGAGCAACACACAGGCCACCACAGTACAACAAACTGACAGAGGAGCAACACGCAGGCCACCACAGTACAACAAACTGACAGAGGAGCAACACGCAGGCCGCCACAGCACAACAAACTGACAGAGGAGCAACACGCAGGCCAGCACAGTACAACAAACTGACAGAGGAGCAACACGCAGGCCACCACAGTACAACAAACTGACAGAGGAGCAACACGCAGGCCACCACAGTACAACAAACTGACAGAGGAGCAACACGCAGGCCACCACAGTACAACAAACTGACAGAGGAGCAACACGCAGGCCAGCACAGCACAACAAACTGACAGAGGAGCAACACGCAGGCCAGCACAGCACAACAAACTGACAGAGGAGCAACACGCAGGCCAGCACAGTACAACAAACTGACAGAGGAGCAACACGCAGGCCAGCACAGCACAACAAACTGACAGAGGAGCAACACGCAGGCCGCCACAGTACAACAAACTGACAGAGGAGCAACACGCAGGCCGCCACAGCACAACAAACTGACAGAGGAGCAACACGCAGGCCGCCACAGTACAACAAACTGACAGAGGAGCAACACGCAGGCCAGCACAGTACAACAAACTGACAGAGGAGCAACACGCAGGCCAGCACAGTACAACAAACTGACAGAGGAGCAACACGCAGGCCACCACAGTACAACAAACTGACAGAGGAGCAACACGCAGGCCACCACAGTACAACAAACTGACAGAGGAGCAACACGCAGGCCAGCACAGTACAACAAACTGACAGAGGAGCAACACGCAGGCCACCACAGTACAACAAACTGACAGAGGAGCAACACGCAGGCCACCACAGTACAACAAACTGACAGAGGAGCAACACGCAGGCCGCCACAGTACAACAAACTGACAGAGGAGCAACACGCAGGCCAGCACAGTACAACAAACTGACAGAGGAGCAACACGCAGGCCGCCACAGTACAACAAACTGACAGAGGAGCAACACGCAGGCCAGCACAGTACAACAAACTGACAGAGGAGCAACACGCAGGCCGCCACAGTACAACAAACTGACAGAGGAGCAACACGCAGGCCAGCACAGTACAACAAACTGACAGAGGAGCAACACGCAGGCCAGCACAGTACAACAAACTGACAGAGGAGCAACACGCAGGCCACCACAGTACAACAAACTGACAGAGGAGCAACACGCAGGCCACCACAGTACAACAAACTGAGAGACAAGCGGCAGCTTCAGACACTAACGCACTTACATATCTGCAGTTGGTACTGAATGCCCCTTCCTCTTCTGTCCAAAGCAAATCCTGGTATGCACGCTTGGCTACTTTGCCCTTCTGCCGCCTCCTCAGAACATCAGCCCTAACACGTCTTACCTCCCCATGTTCTGTACTTTCCCTGTCTCTCCCTTTGGGAGATTAAAAATACCTGAATCTCTATGTTTAAAAGACAACAGGAGCAACAGCAAAAACCCTTTTCAGAATCGCAGACTCCCTTTAGCTACTGTCACATGCGAACAAAGAGTAGTCTGTATTTGCACCTCCTCAGACGATTACTTAAGTGGTTGTCGGCCCCCTTCACTTTCCCCAACCAACAGCTTCCAAACTGCCAGGGAACTGCTTGGTCCTCTGGAGGAGCCAATATCCAAGGTGGGCGGCGGAAGTGTCTACACACACCAGGTACGGCCTCAGGAGGGAAAACTCCGGATTGCCTTGGGGCGGGGTGCACAGGCCCACCTCCCACCCGGGTACTCAGGGAGCGTTTTGAACGGCAGGCGGAGCGCCCCGGCCTCGTCCCGCCCACGCGCGTGCGCACTGCGAGGGGCTGAGCCGGGGCAACAGGCCGCACGTGCCGGCGGCCGCGCCTACAAATGCGCTCGGTGTGCCGACGGTGCGGATTCCGCACCCACGGATAGGTCTTTGGGTTTCGGATCGAGGCTTGGGGCGGAGACAGCGAAGCTAGGCCGGAGTGGGGGTCGCCCTGGGACTAGGAAAGGCTTCAGCCTGCGGGGAGGTTGGTGAGGTCTCGCCAGTGCTGGAGAGCCTGATTCAACCTGGGGAGGCTGCTAGCGGGTTTCCCTGGGGGTAAGAGGTGGCAGGCGAGACGGCCGCGGCTGTGCTTGGCCTCCTTGGGTTTGGGGTTGGAGGGCGTCAATTTTCCACAGCGCCGCTGTCTGGGGAGGGAGGGGAGACCTGCCAGGGCCGCTCCGTCGACCGGACTTAACGCAGCGGCTTTGTGCAGCCCAGGGCGGTGCTCTGTCTCCCCATCCCAGGCCACTGGAGGCCTTGTCAAGAGTTTCGCACAGCAGAATGCGGCTTTCTTTTGCTTAATGTGGGAACCTGTCTTTCAGCCTAGGAAATGAACCCTTCTTAAAAAAACAACACACATTTTGAGAGCAGCAGCACCAGACCTTTTCTTTATGGGCAGCCCACAGCCCAGCAGCCTTACCCGGGCCCGTGGTACCTGAGTCCTGTCCATAATCCTTTCTGCGTCCTTGGGGCAGGTAAGGACTTCTGTAAGCAGACGCTTGAACGTTGTCTGATAACGTTTCTCCATTGTCTCCCTTCTCTTACCCTGCATCTGAAGCAAGCTGGATTGTGGCAGCAGATGGGGGCGGTGTTTGAGGTTAAGGTTAATAGCTAAAGTTTGAATGCTAGCTATATGGCAGTTGACTGAGTACTTGGCATGGATTCTCTCATTTGATCCTCACAGCAATTCCATGAGATAGGTATTATTGCACCCTCGTTTCACAAGTGAGGAATATGAAGTTTGGAGAGTCACTTGTCCCAGGTCATACAATAGTAAAGCTGAGAATCTCATCCTTATGTTCTGTGATTAGCCTGGGTGGGAGAGGCAACTTATTGAAATTTAGAGTCCCTGAATGGTGCCAACGGTTAAGTGTTTGGCTACTACCCCAAGGGTTGGCACTTGGAACCCACACAGACAGACCTAGTTATATGCTTCTGAAAGGTCATTAAAAACCCTATGGAACGGTTCTACTATGAGTCAGAATCTACTAGATAGCAACTAACAACAACAAAGCCTAAAGCTTTGAATCCTTTCAGCAAAGCCTAGAGATTTGAAAGCTTCTATATGGAGGTCAAAAAAAGTCTTTAGGGTGATTGGATAACCAAGACTTTTTAAGATGTTTGAAGGTGAGCTTTATATTTAGAATTTTTTTTTCCGTACAATAACTTGCTGTAACGGGAAAGGGCTTCATAGAGAGATGGTGGCAAGCAGAGAGGGAGATGAAAGGAAGAGGTTACCAGAGGAGCCCCAGGGACATAAATAGTGATCTTTCTTTCTCACTTTTCCGGTAGCAAACCAGCTGCTGTCATGTCGAGTCTAACTTATGGTGAGTCCATGTGTATCAGAGTAGACCTGTGCTCCAGAGAGTTTTCAGTGGCTGATTTTTCAGAAGTAGCTTGCCAGGCACCTTTGGGTGGATTTGAACCTCCAACTTTTTGGTTAGCAGCTAAACCCGTTAACTGTTCTGCTACCCAGGGATATCTCCAGTAGCAAAAATAATGTTAAACTTAATATTCTGTGAGCCCAGCTGTAGATAAAAGCATGTTGTATGGTTTATGTAACTTTTCCAAGAAAACTAACTTACGATACGGAGTGTTGTTGAGATGATAGTCACAGTTCCCAGCTGGGAATTGGAATTCTTAAGTCCTGAGTAAGGAGCTGTTTGGGGCAGCTGTGACTGCTGTTTTGAGCAGAGGAAGGAATTGCATGAGGGAAGCTCTTATAGAGCGGGGAAATAACTGAAAGAAGTATACATATTATATCTTAAGCATTCTTTGAATTAAAAAAAATCAAACCCATTGCCTTCGAGTTGATTCTGACTTATAGTGACACTATAGGATAGAGCAGAACTGCTGCATAGGGTTTCCAGGGAGCAGCTGGTGGATTCGAACTGCCTGCCTTTTGGTTAGCAGCCCAACTCTTAACTACTGTACCACCAGGGATCCTTCTTTGAATTAAAGGGGTAGAATTTTTTTTCTCTCTGCTGTTGTTCTAACTAACCTTCCTATTCTATTCTACCCCAAGTTTTTAAAATATAATTTGTCTTTAGAGTTCTGGTTTATGGAGAATTGAAAAAACAAAACGTAAGAACTAGGAGTTGGAATGCTTTCTGTATTAGATCCTTTTTTAATTGCATGTGACAGCAGCCTAACTCAAACTGATTTAAATGACAAATGGAATTAATAGGATTAACTGACTTGAAAGTCCAGGAGTGCAGTGACTTCAGGTTGGCTAGATATAGGGACTCAAGTGGAGTTTCCATTTCTAGTTCTGATTTCCTTTGATTTGGCCTCATTCTCAGCCGTCATCTCATGGTGGCAAAGATGGTCCTAGCAGTTCCAAGCATGTACTGATCTTATAAAGGACCCCTGGTAGTGCAGTGATAAAGCACTTGGCTGCTTAACTGAAAGGTCGGTGGTTTGAACCCACCAGTCACACCATAGGAGAAAGATGTGGGAGTCTGGTTCCAAAAAGAGACAGCCTTGGAAACCTTATGCGGCAGTTCTACTCTATCTTTTAGGGTTGCTATGAGTTGGAATTGACTTGATGACAATGAGTTTTCGGTTGAGACTGATATTCTGGGTAGCGATCCCAGAGAAGGGCCCTCTCTTCCAGTAGTCCTAACGAGAGTTCCAGAGTCCCTCCCTGAACTGATTACCAAAGCCAGGAAGATGGGTTAATCTCATTGGCCAGTCTAGGATTTGTGCCCACATTTGGAGGTGGTGTGAGCCTACCCCATACCACTTGGAAAGAGATTGCGTTTCTTCTCTCAAAGGACACTTGCGGTGAGGAACCATTATTACCAAAGGAAGATAGAAAAGATGGTAGGTATAAAAAAAAAGTGTTCAGTATAGATTTATTGCTGTTAAATTACCTTGTTACTTTTAGATAGAGTTAGTGACTAGCTAATGAGAGGAATGTATTAGAAGTTGATTCATAGCTTGATGAAATTGAGTATTAAACAGCATGACAGTGTCATGGGCAAGATGTGGAGATGTGGTCTACGTGATTATACTACTACATGAGTTCACAGTTGGGCAAGTATGCTGGCTGGTATTAACCTAAAGGGCAGTTTCTTGCGACTTAGTTTGTTCCTAGTCACTTTGACTAGGAATTTTTCAGAACTGGAGGCATAACTGATTTCTGACACAAACAACATCTTTCCAGTTGAAATTGCGTTTTTCTAAATTGAAAAGTAACCAAATGCAAATGGTTAAAAATTAAAATAGTATAGAATCATATATAATGTTTCCTTCTAAATCCCAGTTTTTCCAGTCTTCCAGTATCCTCCCCATTGACTAACACCATTCCCAGTTTCTTGGGTATCTTTTCAGGTACAGTCTATGCACATCTACATCTTTTTAAAAAAGTTAATTGGAAATACAAAACACAGTGCAGCAAGATCAATAAGAGGACAAAGTACACATTTTTATAATAGGTTGCTTTGTATAAATATTAACGTTTCTGTGCTTCAGTTTTCTCCTTTGTAAAAAGAGCTGAATTAGATTTTGAAAGAAGCTGGGGAGGAGAGCAGGGAGGGAGGGTGACCCAGAGGAGGGCAGATCATGAGACAGCTTGACAGTCTACTGGAGGAACCTCACCTAGGCCTAGAACCTAGGATCTTGGTTAGAGAGTGGTGAGATGTTAAAGTGAGAAACAAAGTAATGGCATCTCAGAACAGATGCCGGCTGTAGTGCTGGCAAAGTTCTGGAGGCCCCTTGTGCCTCTTATTGCATCTTTATTTGCTGAATCCTGGAGCTATCCAAGGAGGCCACCAGGAGGAACTGGGGACATTAGCCAGTTACCAGATAAAATGGAAGTAATTCAGTAGTTTAACAACTGGTGTGTACTGCTGGTTATCGGTACTGGCTTCCCAACCCAAAACCCATTGTCGTCAAGTTGATTCCGACTCATAGGGACCCTGTAGGACAGAGTAGAACTGTCCTATAAGAGTTTCGAAGTAGCATCTGGTGGATTCAAACTGCTGACCTTTTGCCTGCAGGTGTCATGAAGTGGCTAACTAAGTTATATACCCTCTCTAGGTTTCAGAAATGGAAATCCACATTTTCCATACTATTCACTGGCACTGAGTGAGTATCCTGGCTTTGTTGTGCCACAGTCTCCAGTGCCTTCCAGAGTTAACTGAAGACCTCCATTCCTTGTGTATCATCATACAGCACAATTCTGGCACTATAATGGCCTTGGTAAAAAAATGAAAACCAAAGGGACTCAAACTGATCCTCAAAAGCCTGAAAACAAATGTAGTAAACAAGATATCCACTCAGAAGCCAACAGCCACGAAATAGATAGTGTGGCTAGTGTTCCCACTACTACTGTTGAAACAGAAACTGGCAACGCCCCTGAAAAACAAATGGGGCTTTATCTTCTGTTGCTCAGGAGAGGGAGCTATACCCTAAGAGCCCTTGGAATACTACTCCTTATAGAAATACACCTCCAGGAAGCTATGCCTCTGAGAAGGAGGACGTGAGAAGAGAATATGGCAGTGGATCCCCTGCAATACAGTCCTCAGAGACTTTTAAAGAAACCGTCCCTCCGTATGACTTGGCCTGTGGCACAGCCATGTCAGAGGACAAGGAACAGCATAATCTGATTTCAGGGAGTTCTGGTGAAAGCATGGCTGGTGTGCACTATAACCGTCCAGAGGATAAGGATGACATTACGTACATAGATGAGCAGAGAGCCTCTATGGTGTTGGAGCAGTGTCCTGAAGGAGTACGAGACAAGGAGTCAGGATCTGGCATGGAGATGAGCTTGGATAAAGAAAAAATACTGTACAGGGCTGTTTTCAGAATCCTGTCACCACCAGTTAAAGTAGAAGCTGCAGATGATGGCCAGTCGATTGAAAACCAGAATACCCCAAGGTCAGAACTGTGCAAGTCTACTGAAGATGTGAATGAGCTCCAGCAGGGGAGTCCACTCTGCTCCAACAAGAAAGCTGTTAATGACCTGAGCCTGCAGTCCAGCGCCCAGAACCCCCTCAGTGATGGGAAAAGAGTCCCGGACGTCAGTTTTGTCTCCCCTGAGACAGTGCCTCTTCCTTCCCCTTCCTCGCTGGCCCGGTGCAAGCACGTTGATGAAGCAATCTCTTGTGATATGTCCCGGTTCTCATGGAATGATCCTCTGACTTTATTTGAGGAAACATCCAATCAAGAAACAGTTTTGGATGAGGAATTTAAGGCAGCTTGTTACAAGGACTTTAGTAAATTTATGGAGTGTCTCCATCATCGAAGAAAGTATAAACTAAAAAAAGGCAAGAACCCAGACTTTGAAAAGGAGAAAGGCAGGAAGCCAAAGTATGAAAAGGGGAAAGGCAGGAAGTCTGAAGCCCCTACTAACTCTCCAAATCGAAGGACAGCTTATACGTTAAAGAAAAATGGTGCCTTGGACAGCTCGCTTTCTGAGGATTCAGAAGACTGGGAAATAGAAGAGGAAGGTGAAAATGATGATAGGGAGATGTATGAGGTAGAATGTCTTTTTCAAGAAGTTTGTCCATAGGGTTGTCAGAATTCTTCCAAAAGCAGGCTTTATCAAGAGGTTGGCAGGAGAATAATCTGGAAGCCTTCCGAGAGCTCTCTCTCTCCCCAGCTCATCCTCTGGCCCACCAGAAATAAGCTGAAGTTGAAGCTTGGTGCATATGAGAGCATCCCTCTGGTATACAAGGTGAAGGAGCAGGAAGGCTGTGAAACCATTTATGGAAGGCACCAGAAGAAACATAGCATGGACAGGCAGGAGTCAAAGAGAGCTTCTCATAGGTCTCCAGAAAGTAAGCGACTAACGGGCTCAGGTATCCTACTTGGTTGTCTGTAGGTGTTCCACACTGGGACCTGGAAGAGAAGGCAGCCTTGGGTTAATGCCATGTTTCTCAGTTTTGAAAATAAGTTCTCACTTAAGCCACAAGTGCCCATAACTAGGGGGCATACAGACAGGATTTCAAGTTAGGGTTCCTGCCTTCTAGGAGGTTGTAATGTAGTTTGAGACAAAGACCCCAGATAGGTGATGATACAGAGCTGTGTGATGGTGGTAAATGAGTGCTGGGTTCAGGTGTTCTGAAAAGGACAGAGACACAGATGTAGCTGGGGTTGCTGAGCAGAGGCAGTCCACATGAAGGCAGTGACTGGTATGGACTTTGGAGATGTGGTTTGGAGTGGAAAGGATGAGAAGTGGGAATGGAGACAGTAGCAGAAGTCAAATGGGCAGCCTGGGCAGGGCAAGTGTGTTCCAGGGTTCAGCCTGAGACCAGCCGGCCAGAGGGGAGACTTGTGGTGAGGGGTTGGGATAGAAGCAAGGCCAAGCAGAATTCTCCTTTACTTCTATGGAGTTCTATACTGTAGGTAATAAAGGGCCAGTACAAATAGGGAAGTGACACAAGGAAATGTGCTTTAGGAGTTTAAACTGGCCGTATTATTTAGGAGGGATTAGAATGGAGAGTGCCTGTATGCCTGGACCTTGTAGAATTCTCTTGGATTAATTGGATATAAGTTGATGAGAGTCCTAACTCAGAGTAGATAGAAGATATAGACAGCATGTGCCAGGAGGCTGGAGCACAGCTGTTTGAAGCTTTGATACTGAGTGGGGATGGCTCAGAGTAGAGCTTTGGGGCGGGGGAGTGCGGTGATCACATCTGAGGTGCACCAGATGAAGACCTGCCAGCCAGCACGGGAGGCACAGGGTGTATAAGAGCCCTAAAACAAGCAAACAAAAAACCCCAAACCCATTGTCTTTGAGTCAGTTCTGACTCATGGTGATCCCATGTGTTACAGTAGAACTGAGCTCCATAGCATTGCTAGGTTGTGATCATTATGGGAGCAAATCACTAGGCCCTTTCTTCTGTGGTTCTGCTGGGTGAGTTTGAACCACCAGCCTTTTGGTTAGCAGCTGAGTGCAAACCATTTATACCACCTAGGAACCATCATAAGGATCCTAGAGAGATTTTAATTAGGTTCTAGTACCAGCAACAAAAACTTCAGCTATTTGCCTACCTGTTCTAGTTCTTGAACTGGTTTTTCCTCTTAAGAGAAATGCTGTTTATGTTCCTTGTTTGTGTTTTTGGCGATTTCTGTGTCCAAAGACGCAGAAACTGCTCTATGGGAGTTTGGGCAAGTTTGTAAAGTTTTATTGCATTTGCTTCATGGTATGGGTCACAGCTAAGGATGAACTTAAGGAATTCAGAGACCACAGTCCCAGGGGAAGTCAGACTATTGTTAAATAGTTAAACTCTTGGCTGTTAGTTGTCATGACTTTGATTTATCCCCATTGATTTAGAAGGGACTTTTCAAAAATGCAGACTTCAGTATATGAACCAGAGTTGGTTTTTTTTTTTTTTTGGCTTTTGCTTGATTAAAACCCAAAAAACCAAACCCCATGCCGTCAAGTCTATTCCGACTCATAGTGACCCTATAGGACAGAGTAGAACTGCCCCACAGAGTTCCCAAGGAGCGCCTGCCAGATCTGAACTGCTGACCCTTTGGTTAGCAGTTGTAGCACTTAACCAGTACGCCACCAGGGTTTCCTTTGCTTGATTACTCTCTGCTTATAAGGAAGAAGGAAGGCAAAAAGGATCAATGTTCTGGCCACTATTTGGGGAGATGACTCCTGCACAATAAATGGAAGCATTTTCCATTGGGAAATATTTGTAAATCCTGGTACACAATAGTTTACATCATAAAAATAAATAGAAACTTCTTTAATTACTACTTAAAATGGAAACGCTGTCCACCCTCTTTACCCTTGGTCTTCTCAAAATCTTCTTTGCCTCTGCTGGCTTTCTCAGTGTGTTTGAATGATTTTTCATAATTGGAGAATGTCATTGGTTCGTAGCTTTATTCTCTGTACTACCTTAATACTGCAATTTAGTATCTTCAGCATTTTCTTCCTTGGCTGTGTCTGAAAGAACATAGTCTTATCAAATAGCATTAACCTGGCTGTCAGTGAAGGATTGCGTGTTGTTATGATGCCAGATAGGTTTCAGCAGACCTTCCAGACTTAAAGGTACTAGGAAGAAAGGCCTGCCAATCTACTTCCAAAAATCAGCCAGTGAAAACCCTGTGGATCACAGTGGTCCAATCCACAACCAATCACGGGGATGGTGCAGGACTGGGCAGCATTTCGTACCGTCATGCGTAAGGTCGACAACAGTGTGCTGGTAGTTTCAGTTATATATATATTTTTTATTATATAATTATATTTATTTTGTTGTTGAGAATATACACAGCAAAACATAAACCAATTCAACAGTTTGTACAGGTACCATTTAGTGGCATTGATTATATTCTTTGAATTGTGTAACCATTCTCACCCTCCTTTTCTGAATTGTTACTCCCCCGGTAACATAAATTACCGTCCCCTAAGGTTCCTATCTCATCTTTTGAGTGTTGTCAGCTTGATCCCATATAGATAGTTATTAAAAGAGCATAAAATTTCAGTTATATTTTCATTGAATCCTCACAGTAGCCCTGGGAAGAAGATACCAGGAACTGAGGTCAAAGTTAAAAAATTTACTCAAAATTACACAGTCAAAGATTTTATTTCCAGGTCTTTAGTTTCTCTTCCCCAGATAACGTTTATTAAGTAGTTATTCAGTTTCTGTCAAGTGAAAGTTTTCGATGCTAGGGCTGTAGGATGGAATATGAAGATAGAAAAATATCTTGAAAAAGTCATTTTCTTAATGTTTGTTTTTTAAATTTTTTTCCCCTTTGAGCTTTAAATAACTTCTTTCAGGTAACTCTGTGAGATCAAATAGGAAAGTGCACTGTAGGGCAACAGATAAATCAGAGCTTTAAGGCTGACGCAGTGGAAGTTGGGGACATACATAGCCGATAACAGAGGTTGGTATCTAGCTTATATTAAATTTTGCTATTTTAAGGTTTATGTTTAGGACATCATTTGCTTGGTTCCTACCCAGTGTGCATTCTGCCTTCCAAATCTAGCATGGTTGTGATCAATACGCGGCACAATTCTAATTAGGTAATAGACCTACCTGTAAACAGACCCTAAATAGCTTACCAGAAGGTTGCGTTAAAAACCAAAGCCTTTAATTACTGTCAAATACCCAGTGAGTTTTTTCTACTGGTTTCTCACATTTGATTCTGGATGCTGATAAGGATACTAAGTTGTGAGTTAAATGAGATTTTGCAAGTTATCCTGGTGTTTTTGCTATGAAAATGTTCCAGTTTAGAGATTGGAAGCTTAGCATAGCCCTTTAGACAGTAACATGAAAGGCCTCCCTTAGCACTGAGGCTTGACAGTGAGGATCCCTGCCTCGCCCCCAAACCCTAACCCTGGGGCATTAGGGCAGTGCTCCTGGAGTAGCAGTCCTTGATTGTAAAGTCCACTCTACCTGCAGTCATCAGAAAGGTAAGACTAAGCTCAGGTGAAATGATAAGACCTTTTGCATTATACTAAAGGTAGAAACTAAAGGTATATTGATAATGATTCTCTGCTTAACTTATATCTTGAGTGTTTTACAGCAGAATAAAGGACATGTTTTATTTGTTCCATTACTATTTCATAGGAAACAAATTTGATGTGCTTCAGCTACAAAGAAGAGCTTAACATTGCATGTGACCTGATGGGAAAGAACCTGTGATCTTTTTCTCTGTTGGACCTAATACTCTTATTTATTGATTAAGTTAATAAAACGTGGCACGTAAAGCCTTTTGAATTATAAGTTGTAAAATTGTTAATAAATGGAATTGCATGTGTGTGTGTGTGTTTTTTTAATTTTGGTGAAAGTGTGCACAACCAAAGATACACCGTTTCAACAATTTCTACATGTAAAATTCAGTGACACTGACTACATTCTGCAAGTTGTGCTACCATTCTCTCTATCCGTTTTCAAATTTTTCTACCACCACTGTCTTCAATTGATTGCCTCCTAAGCTTCTCATCCAACCTTTCGAGTTGCCATTGTCCGTTTGATCTCACATAGATAATTCTTTAAAAGACCACAATGTTCAAAGCAGATTACTTAAGATATGCTATTTCTTGATTCAGAAAAGACTTTAGGGGATAATTTTGGTTTAAAGTTTAAAGATTATCTCAGGGCAGTAGTTCATCCAGCCTTATTGACTCCAGAATGTCTGGATTCCATTGAGAATTTGCAATTCTTTTCTGTGTTTTCCTGTTTTTGATCAGAGTTCTTGTATAGAATTTTCATCAAAACATTCAGTAATGGTAGCTGGGCACCATCCAGTTCTTCTGGTCTCATGGCAAAGGAGGCAATTGTTCATGAAGGTAACCAGAAACACATTTGATTTCCTCCTCTAATTCCTGATTCTCCTTGCTCTGTTGCTTCAGGTGGATGGAGACCAATTGTACCTTGGATGGCTGCTTGCTAGCTTTTAAGACCCAGGCACTATACAACAAACTAGAAGGTTGAAAAACCAAACCAAACCCACTGCTGTCGAGTCCATTCTGACTCATAGTGACCCTATAGGACAGAGAACTGCACCATAGAGTTTCCAAGGAGCCTGGTGGATTTGAACTGCTGACCTCTTGGTTAGCAGCCGTAGCACTTAACCACTACGCCACCAGGGTTTCCAGAAGGTAGAACAGAACCACTAAACATGTTTAGGCCAGTTGACTGGGATGTCCCTCAAAACCATGACCCTAAACCTCCAGACCTAATCCTGTGAGGTTTTTGGTTGTACATAATCAGCCTCAGTAGCTACTCTTTTTGCTGTTGGAAATATATCTATTACCCAACTTTTGCCAATTCAACCTTACACAGGTATACATACCACTTATTGACAACAATTACAGTAATCAGCTGTGCAACCCCTACCCTTAACACGTGATTCTTAAGCATTCTTAAGTGTCACCACCAATAGTGTGGATGAAGGTAGGTGCCCCATTCAGTTTGCTGTGTGTACTTCTGTCTTCTCATTTCGAGAGAAATTGATGGTGAAACTGAGTACAATAAATAGACTTAATGATTTCCCAGAGATTGGAACTGCCCTGGGGATAGGGACGATGTCTTAAATCATTTTTATAAATAATGACTAGGCACATAGTAGGTCCTTGATAATAACACTGATGGTTGTGATAAGGGGCAGGGGCGACACCTCATAGCCCTGCGCTGACTGGTCATTGTGATGCAGGGTGCCCCTGGCGACAGGGCATTATGTTGAGTGGCTCTCTTCAGGAAATGTCTATCCCTGGAAAGGAAAAGTCAGTTGTAAGCTGTCAACTGTCCACACTCTCAGCACTTGGGAGAGTGAATACTTCAGTCCTGAAGTTGGGGCGGTGGTGGAGAGGGTGAGTGCTACGCTTGGGAGAGGGTAAATACGGATGGTGCAACACAGGATATACCTCAACTTGCAAACCATGTTCTGAGTGAAGAGTCTATTCAATAAATTTGTGCTGAACACTACTATGTGTCATTATAGGAAACCCTGGTGGCGTAGTGGTTAAGTGCTATGGCTGCTAACTAAAGGGTCAGCAGTTTGAATTTGCCACGTGCTCCTTGGCAACTCAATGGGGCAATTCTACTCTGTCCTATAGGGTCTCTATGCATCGGAATCGATGACACTGGGTTTTTTTAATGTGTCATTGTAGTGAAATGAGTTCCTTTATGTGGCCTTTTTGCCTTGGTTCTTTGGAAAAACAGCTTGAGAGAGATTTTTCCTCTAAGCCCCGAGTTAACTTTACTCTAGTTTTTAAGAGAAGCAACTTGCTGAGAAGGCTCCTGGTTGTTTTCTACCCCAGATGGTTTGTTATATTTGTCCAAGTTGATTGACATTTCCTGGGTAGGGTGTAAACAACTTGATGGCTTGATACTTTTTGTCTAGCCATGGGCTGCAGTTTGCCATGTGATTAGTCAGTTTACTATGTGAATTGAATGGCTTGTAGTCCACCAAGGAGATTGGTCAGTGTGTGGGAGAGCCATGCTTTTGAAATTAACAAGGAGATTGCTTATATAAGCAGCCAACGCTGCAGAGGTTTTAGAGAGGTGAGGAGAGGAGATAAGAGGAGGTGAGGTAAGGTGAGGCGAGGAACCTTCTAAAAGAGATGTAACGTGTGTCAAGGGCTGTAACACTGAAGACTGCAAGAAGCCTGGAAGGGACCCTGTAGCAGAGTCATCATGATGGCAAAAATCTGCTGCTAGGTAGCTCAGAGAGCTGAGCAATTTGCTACACTGGCTATGAGCTAGGCCAGTCAGCAGTGGAGAGGCTGACAGCAAGGAAGACCCAAGGCAGAGAAACGTGCACAGCTGAGAGGGTGCAGTGTACAGTTAAGAGGAGGCATACACAGCTGAGAGCAGGTATGCATGGCAGAGAAGGGCCTGCCTGCTTGCACAGCAGAGAGAAGAGCCTGCTTGCTTGCACAGCTGAGAGGAACTGAGAGAGCTGTCCTGCACTAAAGAAGGGAGGGATTTTTTTTTCCCACTTTGGGGAGGACTTCTAGAGTTTGCCTACGTGCCTCCCAACCCTGATTCCAAGTTGTAGCCTGTTGATCCCAGGTTGCACCTTGTTAATTCCTTAATAAACCACTTAACCGTAAGTACAATTTGTGAGTTCCTTGAGATGTTGCAGTGAATTGCCGGACCCACATGGGAGAGGGAAAAGGGCTGACGAGAGGGGGATGAGTGGTGTCAGATATCGACTGGCACAGCAGCTTGGAAAAGTTGGAAATCTGGGATATATTTGACCTCTGCCTCAAAGGAATCAGCTTTGTGTTGATTCTTGTATTTGAAAAATTATCAGACAACACAGTCATGTACTGAACGAGATGTTCTCTGTCCCTCAAGAAGCTTCCAGATTATTAGGTAGTTAGGTAAGGAAACAGTTGCAATAGAGTGTTGTGATGGTTAAGGTTGGGCTATGATTCTCAGTGGTTTGGCAGTTATGTAATGATGTAATCTGGCAATTATGTGATGATGTAGTTATCCTCCATTTTGTGATATAATGTAATCACCTCCATGATGTGACCTGATGTGATTGGCCAATCAGTTGAAAGGGAACTTTCCTTGGGGGTGTAGCCTGCATCCTATATATATATATATATATATATATATATATATATATAGATGTTCTGACAAAGCTCACTGATTTTTGCTTGCTCTGGATCCTGCATCTGACTCATTATCACCTGACCCCTGTGGTTCTTGGGACTTGAGCCAGTGGCCTGCCATGTTGCCTGCTGATCTTGGGATTCATCAGTCTCCGCAGCCTATGAGCCAGCAGCCTGACGTCTGACTTGCTCATCTTGGGTTCGTCAGCCTCTGCAGCTACATGAGTCAGGAAAATCCTCCAGACTGATGCCTGACCCACGGACTTTGGACTTGCCAGCCTCTACAACTGTGTGAGCCATTTCCTTGAGATAAATCTGTTTCTGTCTCTCTATATATACATAAATATATGCTTCACTGATTTTTCTTCTCTAGGGAACCCAGCCTCAGACAAGTGTGATGGATGCTCTGATTGCAACAAGCTCCAGATGTTGGGAAAGCTTAGAGGACAAGTGCCTTACAGCTTCTGGGAGGTATCAAGCTAGGGTTCTGACTCAACCACTGAGGTGGCTAGTGGTGCAATTTGCAGAAGAAAGGAATACTAACAGCATTAGGTTTGTGAGAGGTGAATGGTGATTAGTTCAGTTTCAGACTAATGGAGTTTATAGTGTCCATGGGACAATTAAGTGGATAAATCTATGGCTCAAGAGAGAGGTCTGGATTGGCATCATTGGAATGTTGATGGTGTCTGATGCCATACAAGTTGATGAGATTACCAAAGAGTAAAGAGAAGGCATAGGCCAGAACTGTGAGAAACATCAATGTTTAAAGGACATGGAACAAGAGTTTGAAAGGAGTGAGAAAGAGCAGTCAGTGAGCTACTTAAGTGGAGAATATGGAGAGGGGTGTCTTGAAATCCAGTGGAAAGGATGTTTCAAGAAAAAGTGGTCGATGTTGTCAAATGCTAGAAAACTCAAGAAAAGGACTGAGAAGAATTTGTTAGATTTGATAACAGTGAGGTCACTGATGGTCCTTAGGAAGAGCACTTTCAGTGAAGCTGTAGGGGTGGAAGCCAGAGCCCAGTGGACAAAAAAGGGACAGAAGCTAATTAAGTAAAGACCGCAAACACAGGCAACTCTTCCAAGAAGGCTTGCTGTAAAGCAGTGATTCTTGACTGTGAATGATTTTGCCCCCCGCCCCAGGGGACATATGGCCATTTCTGGAGGTATTTTTCATTATCACAACTGGGGAGTGCTAGTGGTATATAGTGGGTAGAGGTAGGGATGTTACTGAACATCCTACAGTTCACACAATATTGATGTTTTTACATGCTGTTGAGTTGACTCTGACTCACAGAGACCCTGTGGGACAGAGCAGAACTGCTCCATAGGATTTTCTATGCTGAAATCTTCATGGGAGCAGATCACCAGGTCTTTTCTACCACAGATTCGCGGTAGGTTTGACCTGCAGATCTTTTGGTTAGCAGCCAAGTGCTTAACAATTGTGTCACCAGACCTACTTCACAAGAGAATAAACCCACTGCTGTCGAGTCGATACCGACTCATAGTGACCCTAGAGGGCAGAGTAGAACGGCCGCGTAGGGTTTCCAAGGCTGTAAATCTTTACAGAAGCACACTGCCACATCTATCTCCCACGGAGTGGCTGGCGGGTTCAAACCATTGACCTTTCAGTTAGCAGCCATGAGGTTTTAACCACTGTGCCATCAGGGCTCTCTTCACAATAGAATAGACCTTTAAAACTATGAATTATCCAGTCCAAAAAGCAAATAGGGCTACAGCTGAGAAATACTGTTAGAAATGAGAGGAAACAGCTAGAGAGAGAGAGAGATGGGATCAAGGTAGGATTTTTTTTTTTAAGATAAGAGGGACTTGAGCTTGTTTAAATGCTGTTGATTAGGGGAATGGACCCCTTCATATACTATAAGAAGATATGTAAATTGGTACAGTTTTTTTTGGATGGTAATTTGGTAGGATACATGAAAATTAAAAATATGTAATTCCACTATTAGGGTCTATGCTATTGGAATACTTGAACGGTGTTGTTTGCATAGTCAAAAAAAAAAAAAAACAAGAAACCAAACCCATTGTCATCAAGGCAATTCCGACTCATACCGACCCCACAGGACAGAGTAGAGCTGCCCTATAAGGTTTCCAAGGATTCAAACCGCTGACCTTTTGGTTAGCCGTAGCTCTTAACCACTAAGTCACCAGGGTTTCTGTTTGCATAATAAAGCCTGCAAAACCCAGAACCTGTGTAAGGCAGAAACCTATCAGAAGGAAAGCTCAAATTTCCCACTACTAGAGAGCGATAGAAAAGTGGTATGACTGCATCCTGTCAAAGGTGGAAAACTTTTGAGACCTGGAAAAACAAGGCAGTCTCATCAAGTTCCAGCTCTTACAGGTTTCACTGCAGCAGTGACAAGCTGGAAACAAGCAAATTGTGATTAACGAATTATGGCACGTTCAAACCAAGGAATCTGCAACCATACAACCATGCAGTAAATTTATGGAAAGATTAATGGTATAGTAAGTGAAAAAGGCACAGAACAATATTCATAGTGTTATTCAGTTATGTAAAATAAAAAAACTATGGGTGTGATATGTTTGGTAATGCATTTTAAAAAAGATTTGAAAGGTTATACCAAACTACTATAAGTAGACCCCCTTTTCTCTTTTTACTCTATGGCTCTGAACTGTGAACTTGTTGAGCATGTATTATTATTTATAATTTTAAAACAATTTTTAAATGCTGATGGCAAGATAGCAGTAGACAGGAAGGAGTTTGCAGACATGAGTGAGATAGGATAATGAAGAGAGAAAGACACTTGAATAAGTGGGAGTAGACAATGATGATAATACAGTAATAGTAGCAGGAGCAGCTAACATTCATTTGGCACTTAAAATGTGCCACTTTCTGTTCTAAATGTTTTACAAGTATCAAGTCACTTAGTTCTCATAGTGACCCTATGAGGTAAATATTATCTCTGTTTTACAGTTAAGGAAATGGAAGTACAGGGAGATCAAGTAACTTGCCCAGTCTTTCGGCTAGTAAATGGTGCAGCAGGGATTGAAACCAGTCTGGATCCAGATCCCCTACTGCTGGCTGATAGTCAGGGTCCAAAGCATAGGTGGATTGGCTTGACAGGAAGAGGGAAACCTGCTTAAACCGCTGTATTAGTTTTCTATCCGCTGTGTAACAAACTACTACACACTTAGAGTGGTTTAAAACAACAGCCATTTATTATCTTAGAAATTTGTGCAGGCTCAACTGGGTTTCTTGCTTAGTGTCTCACAAGGTTAAAATCAAGGTGTAGGCAGGGCTGGGCTGTTATCTGGAATCTGTTGAGAAAAATACACTTCTAAGGTTATTGAGGTTGCTTGGCAGAATTCAGTTTCTTATGGCTGTAGGCCTGAGGTCCCCATTTCATTGCTGGCTGTCAGCCAGAGGCTAAGTCTCAGCTCTTACAGGACGTCACATTCCTTGTCAGGTGGGCTCTTTATCTTTAAAGCTCACAACGGCATGTTAAATCTTTCTCATGATTGGACTCTTTCTGACTTGCTCTTTTGCCACCAGCCAGAGAAAACTCTGGTTTTAAAAGGGCTCATGTGATTTAGTTAAGACCACACAGATACTCTCCTTTCGGTGAGGTCAACTGTGGTGTAATATAATCATGGAGTAAAATTCATAATATTAACAGGCCTGGAGATTAGGAAGAGGAGCCCTGGTAGCGCAGTGGTTAAGCACTAGGCTGCTAATTGGAAGGTTGGCTGTTCGAACCTATCAGCTATTCCTTGGGAGAAAGGTATGGCAGTCTGCTTCCTTAAAAATTCACAGCCTCGGAAATCCTATGGGGCAGTTCTACTCTGTCCTATGCTATGAGTTGAAATTTACTCGAAGGGACTGGGTTATGTTTTGGGGAATTAGGAGGTGAAATCTTGGAGGCCGATTTATAATTCCAACCACCACAACCATGTCGGTGTCGGGTTGGTCGGAGTCTTGGCGAAGGGAGGCCTGAGGGCTTATGTTGCTCTCCAGGATCGGAGTGGAGAGTACTGAGCCCGAGGGAAGAGTTTTGAGGATTGAAGAAGGTTTGGATAGATGATTAGAAAACTGGTTTGCTTGTCAGCTTTATGGGGTCAGTTGAGTTTGGAGATGATGAATTCATATGGCCACCAATCTACACGGCAGAGAGATTTTCTCCAAACGTCTGGATTTAGGAGCAGAGAGCGAAGAGTTTGGCTTGAAGTTCTTATGTGTTAGCTGAGCAAAAGGACCACTGGTCAAGGGTGATGACAGGCAGAAGAGATGGACCATGGAATGTAGGCCAGAAACAGAAAACAGATAAAATTGGAGTGAGGGGGAAGGGAGATTACTTACAAGGGGATGGTCAGATTCCAGTTAAGGCAGTAAGTGGAGAAAGGCTTCAGTTAGAGGTTAAAGAAATAGAGCAGTAGTTTCCCAAGTGTGGTCCCCAGACCAGCTGCATCAGCATCGTATGGGGAACTTGTTGAAAATGCAAATTCCTAGGCCCAGACATACTGACTCAGAAACTGTGGGAGTGGGACCAGTAATTTGTATTTTAACAAGCCTTCCAGATGACTTTCATGTTCCAAAAGTTTGAGAATCAGTGATTCAGATTTTTCTTCACTGTAGCAGAACATGTTTATAACACAACATGGTTCCAGAGGGAATGGTAGAAAAGTTTTGGAAGAACAAGAGAGGCTCGGACTAGGTAGGATACAGAGATTTACGGGAGAGGACAAATGGCCTGAGGGGCTACGTCTTGCCTGCTGGGTCAGGATGACAAGACATAACCGAATGAACTTAAGGTTTTCAGAAATAAGTCCTGACAATTCCAGTCTCTGGACCGACTGTGTTCCTGAGGTAGCACAGCAAGAGCAAGACTGGGGGAGTTTTTACTGATAAGTTGGAGAAGGTGTCAACCTGGGCCTGGATTGGTTATTCTTTAAAGAGGGGTGACTCCAACCCTTGGGAAATGAGGCAGGAAATGGGAGTAGTAAATTCCTAGGATTCTGACCAGGTGCTGAAAGCAGCAACAGTCCCTGCTAAATAACGAGGGACACGTGCTTATAAGCAAGAACCAGCTCTACTTTGGCTCAGGGGAGAACTGACTTACAGTCTCCTGGCTCCAGGCACCAACTCTCACCTGCTGAGCTACATCTGCTGTGGCAAAGTCAGAGCTTGAATAGCACAGGTGATGTGCTCTGCCAACTGGAAGTGAGGGATGTATTTAAACTGTGGGTAGCTGACCCAGTTCAGTAATACTTACAGTTTTATAATTTTTCTCAATCACTCTTGGAAAATCTTGGGACTCTGGCAGTAAGGTCCAAGCACGTTCAATAGTGTGGAGGCACACAAGATTTCTCATTGTTATTACAAGACATGCACCCCCTCAAAATTATTTTGAGCCAATTATGCCAGGTGTTTTTAAAAAGACCTTTGGTATGTGGCAAGGCCCAATGTGCTTTATATTACGTTACACTCTTGGGTTAACAACAATAATGTGCGGACAAATGTGTAAAGTATGCTACCATTTGCATAAAAAAGGAGAAAAAAACCCTTGTATTTGTGGTACATAAAATATTTCTGGAAGACTTCACCAGAAACTGATATTGGTAGCCATTGGGGTAGAGAACTGTGTTGCCAGGAGAGAGAGAAAAAAGGAAGATTTTTCATGATTAAACCTTATGTACCTTTTTAATTTGGACCATGTGAGTGTATTATTATTCAAACATAAAATTAAAAAAAATTTTTTTAAATAAATAAAATAATCAGCTTTTATTATCCTCAACATCAGAGAAAACATAAAATTTGTGGGAATTAACTAGCCTCACTAAGGCAGGGGAAAGCCACAGAAGAGCTTCCTCAGGGATTCCGAGAGTCCTGCCACCCTGGAGGAGGCCTTACAAGTGAATCACAAACTTCAGTGGTCAGCCGAAAGGAGGACACTGAATCAGCCTTCTGACTGGAATCAGTCACTGTCCAGAACTAGCACCTGAAGAGACAACTCCCTCTCCTGTGGGTGGCATCCTTAGTGGAAGGCAGGTGAGAATTCACAGCCTTGATGTCTCTTGGTTTCTCTCTCTCCCATGTCTTCTCCAATTGCTTCTTCCTCTGTTCTTTGGCCACAATGTTTAATTTTTGAGAAGAAAACGTTGAACAAGTCAAGTCCTTGTCAGTCTGAGTCTGAACTCTCATTTGACTTGGAAGACTTGTGCTTTCGTTTTTTCTTCTTTTTCTTTTCTTTCTTTCTTTTCTTATGCTTTTCTTTCTTCTTCTTTTTCTTGTGTTTCTCTTTACATTCTGAGGAACTGGAGCTGCTGCCATCTTCATCCGAGGTGGAATCCTCCAGTAACTGTTTTAACTGCTGTATCCTAAACATATAAAATTGGTCAAAGAACCATGCTTTTTAAATTTTAAACATTTTCTTTTTTAGGACGTAAGAGCAGTGTTGAGGTAAAAAAAAAAAAATGTCATCACTAAACATAGTACTTAATTTATTTTTGCGTATTTTGCCATTTTTGTCCATATGCATGCCTCCTTCACATGACAAACCTGTGTTCAAGCTGTTTTATATTCTTTTCATGTTCCTAACTACTTCTGCATGTTCCGATAGTCCTTACAATTAAAACTTCTAACAGATGCCCAATTTCCTAAGTCCTTCTCTCATTGCTCAATTTTATAATAGATAATATACCTCTTCAATAATTACAAAAACTTCTAACAGATGCCCAATTTCCTAAGTCCTTCTCTCATTGCTCAATTTTATAATAGATAATATACCTCTTCAATAATTACAACCCAATGCAAACAATTGAAAAATACCCCCCCCCCATTTTTTCACCCTATCTTCAGTTCTAAGAATTAACAAAAACTCAGATCCTTAAAGACATCGGAGAAAATAAACTAAGTCACAGGAAAGATAATCAGATGTACAATAGAACCCGCCACAAGAAGGAGGGTGGCCAGTGTCAGCTGTCAGTGGTGTGTCTGGGCTGGGCCAAGTCCACTGCACTAAGCTAACCCAAGGAGAACGAGGCTTGCATGCTCTTTGCCACACACGACTCCTTCCTCACACACAGCGTCTTCACTGATTACTCTTATTCTCCAAATATTTCAAATTAGGGAACCATGTTTACTAAACCATTTCCTAGTATTGGACAGTTATTTCCAATTTTATATAATTTAAAAATTTGAGTATACTGTTATCAGGATGACCTCACCTTACATCCTTTTCATGTCTTTTATTCTCTCGTATGATGTCATACATGGGATCTTCATGTGCCTTGGGGGTCAGAGAAAGTTGAGGTTTGATTAGGCCTCACAGACCGTTAGTTAAAAACTAAATCCTTATTTTACTGAAACTGGTTAGTTTTTTCTCATTTGATGTAGCATGATGTTCAAAATGTTCTATTCGTTTCTAAGGGTCACCATCACAGCAAGCTCAGTGAGGCTGTAAAAAGGATTTTCTGATTATAAAAATACAGCAAATTAAGTATCCTTTATAAGAAAATAACTACATAAACCATGGCACAGTCATACTATGAAATACTACTCAGGGTTACTAGTAAAGTAGTAATTTGTTTTATGTGGATATTAATAAGCAAAACAACTGAGTTTCAAAATGATATATAAGAATGATTCATTTTAGGTACACAAAAATACATATAAGTACCTATCAAACTGCTTACTGCAAACTCCCTTTGGGGAGGGAGGCAAGATTGGGCTCGGTGGTTTAGTTTTCTTTAATAAGGTAAATGTATTTTTGTATTATTTGTATAACTTAAAATGACTTAAATGAATAGTATGTGAATTATCTCACTAAAAAAAGATGTTAACTGTACAAATTTTAGATATTACAGAAAAAAATTTAAAAAAATCTATTATTTTAACACCCAAGGATAACTACTACTAACATTTTAGTGTTTTTCTCTCAGTCGGTATTCATAATTTATGAAAAATTTTAATCATATTATATATACTAAGTTACTCTTTTTTTCACTTATGTTTTCATAAACATTTTTCCATGACATTACATATTCTTCTAGAACATAATTCTTAGAGACTATATAATTTCTGTTATAGTAATTTATACTAGTATGTTGGACATCTGTTTCCTGTTTTTCTTTAGTTTCTATTTTTTCAGCAACATAAATAATTCTTAAAGTTACCTTATACATACATAAAAATTTCTGCATGCTGATATTCTACTATATTCTTAGGATATATTTTTAATATTGGGATTTCTGAATTAAAAAATATGAATATGTTTAAATATTTTGGCGTTTATCATCAAAGCATCTTCTATAGTAGCTATAAAAACTGACATTTCATCTAGTAGTGCTTGATTCAGAATTATTTTTTGTTTTTAAAATGAAAACACAATATTTAAAATGTCTTAAAACTCTTAAGCAATGTCTGTAGACCCTAGTTTGCTATATGCTTATAACTTGAATATATCCAGACAGCAGCGTTTTTAATTTGGCAGAAGCATATACTGAGCAGTGAATTAATACTAGTAAAGTGAGGAAGTGACAGATTTATCTTACCATCATCTAATGAGAATATGTAAGTTATATACACAGTTCTAGCTTATAATAGAAAGACATCTAATCATTAGGTTAAAACTGCGAAAATCCTAATTTTAGTGATGAAATAGGATTCTTTATGTAATAAATTTGAAAAGTGATAGAAAAGAAAACAATATGTGCTTCAGAAAAAAGAATTACTGTCCCAAAACATAAGTAAATAACACTTTAAAAAGAAGTTAGGTTTCTTTGGTAAAGAACTAATCTGTCAAACAAATGCCATTTAATACAGATGGCCATTAACATCAGGTGCTTTGGCCAGAAGGCTTCTGGGAATGTATTTTCTGTGAACCTTCAGTTCACTGACGACTGTTGATTGATCAACATTCACCATCTCTGATCAATGTAAATTGAGAGTGTGGGGTTTTACTTACTACTCTGAACTGTTCTAACTTTTGGTTGCCTTTGATAAAGAAAGGGCATTCTTTGTCGCCTGTTCGGTGACCATACCGTTTACAACGCCAACCTAAAAACAAAGAAAAAGGAAAATATTTCTGTTATTTTCCATTAAACTCCAATTATAAAAGCAAATGGAATCAATGGATGAACCACATAGGATCTCCGAAAAATAGAAGGAAACTAACTGCTTCCTAAGCATCTTTTAATCTTGGAGTCTCAGAAATGACTATTGCATCAACAAGCACTACTGAGCAATCGCATTTTTTAAATGTGTGTCTTACTGTATTTTTCAAAGAGTAAATCTTTTTCATTTATCAAATGGTATGTCCTCATTTATAAATTAGACACTAGAGCAAATAGCATCTTTCTCGGGCTGAGTCAACCACTGTACTAATCCCTTACCTTTAACTAAACGAAAATCACAGGTTCTCTTAGAATGTCAGTGACATAGAACCTTAATACGACTTGATCTGCTGCACAAGAAAACTGTCCTATTTAAAGAGTTTTATTATTAGAAGCACCAGAAGGCCCTGATGAGGAGCTGGGGAGACACAAGAAAAGTGCAGGTATATATCCCAGGGCAACAGAAGGAAACATACATGTTCCTGGAATTTCTGTGAGCATGAACTCACCTTTAGGCTGTTGAAATGGGGAAAAAAACAAGTAGTAGTAGGCAAAACAGGAATAGATGAGATTCTGTTACTTAACCTCTTTCACCTGCTTGCATATTCTCAGAACCATCTGGATTTGAGGCATATCAGGAAATTCTAAGTGAGACCCTGTATTTGGACATTAAGCAACTCCAATCAAGGAAATCAGGAAGCACAAAGAGGGACTATAGCTAAGATCTGCTAGTTTTGCTCCAAGCTGGCAGCTACTGAAAATATGTAGCGAAAGAAAAAGTTGATCCCTTTTTTTTTTGAGAGTTGGAAGGAGAATACCGTTGGAAGTCCACTATATGAATACGATTGCAAATGCAGAGGGGAGAAAACAACTTGTAAAATTTCAGAACACTGGGACAAACAGATGATCTTCTAAGCTTCTAGAAAGGAAAAATAAAAAACAAAAAGCAGTAACAACAAAACCAGGGTACACCAAAGGATCAGGAGTCTGAATTGCTTTGGATTACTCACCAGCAACTCTAGAAATAGAAGGTAATGGAGCAATGCCTTCAAAGTTCTAAAGGGAGATGATTTTTAACTGAGAATTCTATACCCTGGCAAATGGAAAATCTGTAAAATAGAGAGTTTCCAGAAAAAGAAGTTCTCAAAAAATTTTATCTCCCATAAACCCATTTCTTGGGAAGCTACCAGAGGATGTGCTTCACCGTAACAAGAGAACATAACAAAGAAGACATGAGATATAGGAAATGGACGATCCAGTGCAGGAGAGAGCCTAAGGGAAACCACAGAATCATGGTGACAGGAGATCCCTGGATAATTAGCATGGGAGCATCCATCTTCAGAAAGATGAAATTGATAGAGTACCTCAAGCACCTGAAGGTCTTGAACAAGTGATCACTACACAGAAAACAAGGCAATAACGACAAAAGCACAATGGTTAATTGCCGGGAAAACAAAACTTGCACAGTGCATGAAAAGAAATTTAATCAGTTTACTAGATTTTAAAGATTTTTTAAGCTAAATTATGATACAACTATTATCGGGAAAATGGGAGGAAGAGAACGTGTGTGGTGGGGGCAGAAAAAAGAGTTGAATTTTAATTTTCCATAGCAAGGTCACTATGAGTCTGAATCGACTCGACAGCAATGGGCTTGGGTTATAGCAAGAAGTCAAAAGATAATGACTAAACTCGAAAAATCAAGGAACAGGAATACAATCACGGTAAACATCAAGATAAGCGCCACCTTAAAAGAGGTTCAAGTATTTACCTTTGAGGTTAGGAGAATGGGGAAAAGGGGCTGCTATTTTAATTATGTACATGAATAATCTTTGTACAAATCAATGTTTTTAAAAAAGAGGCAGTATCCCTTCTTCAAATGCCATCTGAAATGCTCAGGGTGAAGGTGTTGCTGCTCTGATGGGGTGGGGGCTCCAGACCCACTCCTGTGGCGGACGCTCCTCTCACTCCGGTTACATGGATAAAAGTTCAAAGCAGGTACAAACCCATGGCCCTTGAGTTAATTCTGATGTACAGAAACCCTACAGGACAGAGTAGAAGTGCCCTGTAGGGTTTCCAAGGCGGTAAATCTTTATGGACACAGATTGCCACATCTTTCTCCCATGGAGTAGCACATGGGTTTGAACTGCCGACCTTTTGGTTAGCAGTTAAGCGCTTAACCACTGTGCCACCAGGGCTCCTCGAAGCATCCATAGAGGGTGATAACCTGGAATGATGCACTGAGGTATAACCCTAGGAGACCTGCATTGCAGTGTACTCCTTGCCTTCCCCACGGCACTGCTACCACAGAACATCCTTTGTGCTACAGGAACGTTACTGAAGATTGTACACCAAAGGCAGCTATGGAAAGACCGCTGGACTTGTAGTTGGGAGCTCTGGATTCAAAGCTTTGCTCTACCCATTATACCTTGGACAACTTACTAACATCTGTGAGTCTGCTTTCTTATCTATAAAATGGATCTTTAATAAGACTGTTTGAGAATGAAATAAATAAGGAAGTATGCATCATTAATCATGTTTTATAACTGTACATATGTTGGGTGGTGTTACTTGAAACTCTTCCACACTCACACTGCATAACTTTGACTTCTTTCCCCAGTGGCATCCACAGTCCTTTAGTAGGTGCGTGAGCCAGAAATTCCCTGGCATGTTCATTGCCTGGTACATCTGGTATACAGTCTTCTGGCTTAGTCTCATCTTCCTAAACAAGGGAAACAATGTGTAAACAATAACGCAAAAAAAGCACTGGAATTCTCTCCTGCCTGCTTTGGAATGCACTACTGCCTGACTTTCTCATGGGCTGCAGATCCTAATATCACTGTCAACTACCCTGTCAGAGAATTACAAAGACACAGACACGCTATATCTGACCCCCCCCAAAAAAAGGAAATAAATATACCAGAAGAACTACATTAGAAAAAATTACTAGTGTTCTTCACGTAGGAATGATCTGTGAGCTCCAAGCTCTGGTGTTAATTAGACTCTAAGATCACAAATGGTTTTTACTACCTTGAAATCTTTGTGGAATGTGGCAAAATTTAAGGAATTAAACAAGTTAGCTCTTCTGGAGTAATAAAAATAGCAATGTTATAAAAAAAATAGCTTATTATACCTTGAAGGCCCCTGTCACGTTTTTTATAGTCACACAAGCTGTGTCTTTGAAATGCATTTTCACCAATGAAGAGCTGCACTTATAACTAAGGTGCTATTTTTTTCTCCTGATTTTTTTTTTAAGTTTCCATGAATATTAAACTTATAATGGAAGAATGTGTTTTAAAAATTGATTTTTCTTTAAAGTTATCAAACAACTCCTTTGGCCTTTAGAAAAAAAAATAACTGCTATTTATTCTATCTAAGTCTCAAATGCACAGAAAGACATGGACACTCTGCCAGGATGCTGGAGCGGGGGTGCCTGCACTGGGGAGGCTGGGCTGGATAAGTGCTCGTCTCCTCAGACGCTCCTGCTCTCTGAACTGAGGATAACTCAGGACACCAGGAGTGACCGACAGGGCACAGGATGTACTGAGGGCTGAGTCGGCAAATCAGGCGAAATGAAAGAGCAGAGCTTTAAGATGCATTCGCACATGAGAGAGAAAGAAGGGGAGCAACTGCTAAGCAACACATGGGGGCCTGCACTGGTTCCTTGGGGAACAGAAATACTGCTGATTTAAGTTCTCATAATGGGACAGGCTGTGACAAAGCCAAAAATGTATGAATTGTCTGGCATCTGCAGGGAAGAAACAGGCTAATTAAAAAAGGAGGTTCAAAAGCCTTATGTGACTCTTCTGTACAACAAGCTACTAAGTTTGCACGGATGTCTAATGGAATAACCAAGAGTACAGAATTCATACTAACCTTGATAAGCCCAGGAGGAGGTTTTTCATAACTAGAAAGAAAAAAAAAATCCATCAACCATTTTAACAGGAACATAATAAATTTTAATGAGCAAAAGGCAGCTTCAGAACAAAATAAAAATATCCTCGGGAAAAAACTTAAAACTACATCACATCTAAAACAGTTAATACAACATGCGCCACAGTCACATATAAATAAGCTGATGTATCACCCTCTGCAGAGAGCTAGAACTTAAATTCATAGAAATACTAACTTGTTTTAGCAAAATAATTTTTTGGGGGGAAAAGGGAAAATACGAGAATACAAGGGAAATGTCAGGTAAAAGATGACCCGTGGGCTAATTAAAGACCTACGGGTATCTGGAAGGGAGTGCAGTGGTAGAGTCTAGGTAAATACCCAACAATCCATCCTCTGAACCACAAGAATTGTACAAACAACATATGGCCAACTAAATTGAGATCCAGATTCCTGAAAAATATGTAACTGTTCTTGCCAAGAATGAAAAGGGGTGTGATAGGACTGCACATTTGGAAATCTATTGTTATTAGCAATGGGATTTCCTAAAAAGTCCGTTTTACAACTTTTTGCACAAGTTTAAAGGAAGATGATCGTTTTTTTTTTCTCTAGGGTCAAACAACTAGTTTATTTACTATATTTAAAAGGGTAATCCTCAAAGTTTAAAGTAATATTCAACAACGAGATTAACAGATTTGGCAAAGGGGTGTGTTTATTGTGCCGTCTGGCTTTTGTGTTGTTGTAACAGCTGAGAAACCTGCGTTTATCTTTCTAGTTAATTCCTAGAATTAAAAAAAAAAAGGCCGTGGAGGCCCATTTTTTTGTACCATCTGTGAAGCCTTGCTGTTAAATCATTCAGAGTATAAATTGCTCTGAGCAGTACGTAGACTAAATTTAGGTAAGAGGGAGGAAACGTCTTTCCAAGGTATGGGGCAAGAAACCTTTATTTTGCCCAGTATTTTGAATTACTCTTTTTGAGTGCTGGGTGGCATTTCTTTTAGAAGTGGCCTTTTCCATGTAAGTATACTCCATTTCACAAAATTGTTCTTACAGTTGGTTCCTATAGGACTGGAAGGCAGAGATGAAACTGACACACGTGTATCATCTTTAGGTTTTGCCAAGCAGCCTAGGTGCTTTGGAAAGGGAAAAGGGAAGAAAGGGGAGAGGGAGAGGTGAGAGACAGCGCTAGCTCGGTAGAGCACAGGGGCTAGATTCAGATGCCTTCAGGGGCCCGGTAGGTATGGTTAAACAGATCAGTAGAGACAGAGAAAACTTCAAGAGGGCATGTCCAGCGTAAAAGGATTTTAATTCAACTTAAAAAACCACTGTGGGGGCTTCTCATTTAACATGGAAGACTGACCACCCAGACTCCCTTCCAAAAAAAACCCAACTTGTTGCTGCTGAGTCGATTCTGACTCTTGGCAACCGCACGTTACAGGGTAGAACTGCCCCATAGGATTTTTTTGGCTATAATCTTTATGGAAGCAGATCGCCAGGCCTTTCTTCTGTGAGGCCACTGCGTGGTTTCAAACCACCAATCTTTAGTAGCCAAGAGCAAACCATTTGCTCCACGCAGGGACCTCTTGAATGCCTTAGAATGACATTAAAGGAATTAAAAGTTAAGAAGTCCTTTTGAAGAAATTTAAAAATCCTGAGAGGAGATAAAAGCAGACAATAATTTCAACAAATTTGGGAAGACAGAGGAACGTGTAAGGAAGTAGTAACTGACTTCTTCAGGTAGAGGAAGTTACAACTCTTGGAAGATGAGGGTTGGGAATATGGACACTGAGTGGCTGAGATCACCAGTACTTTCCTCCTCCTCCAGGGCCAGAAGACTCTGCCTGTCCTGTCCTTGAAGGAAACTGCAGGTTTGGTCCTCTATGAAACATAACGGCACGGGCCCTAAACATGCAGGGTTACTGGCATAGCTGAAGAGGAGAAATAGGATAAACTCTGGCTGAAAACAGGTGTTGAATGTTAGTCTGAACACTAGGTTGCTCAGCTCTCTCCCTCCCTACTGTCCTGAGAACACAGACCACTGGGAGGCATTTATCTCTGGCCCCCAGGCCAGAGACTAGAAGCTTCTTCTTTAGAAAAACTAAACAGGCCCCAGAGAAAAATTCTGCCTACTGACTTGTGGAAGACTCTTGATAAAAAGAGATCACGATCTGATCTCCCTACAGCAAAATTTACCAGTCAACAAACCAGCACCTTCTGGTGTGCTCTCTTTCACCAAAAAAACTAAAACCAAACCCATTGCTATCGAGTCGATTCTGACTCATAGCAACCCTTTAGGACAGGGTAGATCTACCCCACAGGGTTTCCAAGGCTGTAATCTTTACAGAAGCAGGCTGTCACATCCTTCTTGCAAGGAATGGCTGGTGGGCTTGAACTGCTGACTTTTCCTTTAGCAGCCGAGCGCTTAACCCACTGTGCCCCTTCAAAACAGCTTTATACTGCTTCACTCTTAATTAGGAGAAATCCAAGGATTCCCACACAATAGAAAAAAACTTGAAATAAGACAAGATCAAAAGAAAAGGTAAACAAGAAACAGAGTTAATGAAGGGATTAGAAGAAAGCAACAACAAAAAAAGAAAAACTGAGTATCTTCAAAGAGAAGAGGAGTTATTTCATTGATGAAACAAGAAGGGAACGCTATAAAATAAGACTTCTCAGAACAAGAAAAAGCTCTTGAAAATACAGTAACTGAAAGTTACAAAAAGTGTGGTGGAAAGATTGGCAGATAAATCTTTCAGAAAGTAGAATAAAAGGACAAAGACACAGAAAATAGAAAAGGTAATTAGAGAACCAACAAAAAGTCCAAGAAAAAGAAAAAACCAAAATGGAGGGAGAAAATGAAAACACAAATTCACGTATGCATTTAATATACTCATGAAGTATCAAGAAAAAAAAAAAATGAAGTGAGAAAAGATCCACATCATCCTCAAATTCAGAAAACCAGGGATAAAGGAGACCTTGATTAAAGCTTCCAAAGGTGGGCTGAGGGAGTGCAGGTAACACATAAGATAAAGGCACTCAAGGCGGCATCAGACTCCTCAGCAATCCTGTAAGCTAGAAGGTGGCACGCCACCTTTGAAATTTGAGTGAAAATAACTTTTAACCTAAAATTCTAACCTAGCCAAATTACCTATCAAGTTTGAAGGGAGAATAAAGATGTCAAATCTGCAGACTCAAAACATCTGCCCCTATTGCACTCGTTCATAGGAAGTTACAGAATGTGCTTCAGAAAAATGAGGTAGTAAAGACAGAAAGGAAGAAGCCTTGGTGGTGCAGTGGTTAAACGCTCGGCTGCTAACTGACAGGCCAGCGATTCCGACATACCTACTGCTTTGCGGGAGGAAGGTGTGGTAGTCAGCTTCCACAAATATTACAGCCTTGAAAACCCTATGTGGCAGTTCTCCTCTGTCCTATAGCGTCACTATGAGTCGGAATAGACTCCATGGCAAAGAACAAAGAAAGAGAAAGACATGGGATCCAGGATATGGGATCCAGGACGGGAGAAGGGAGATGCAGTTCCAGCAGGGCTGCTGCATACCAGGCCTAGAAAGCAACCAGTGTGTACTGGAGAACAGGAGATTCTAGGTAAAAAATGAACTGACAGATTATCTACTAAGTAGTAAAATGTGGAAAGAGTGCTCTCAGCTTTTGGAGCTTTTAGGGAGAAAAAAAATAGCAGCTAGTAATAGAAAATTAAGCAAATGAAAAAAATGTAGGCTCTTATTAACTACTGGAAAAACAAGGGTTGTACTAGAAAGCAAGAGATCATAGAATATTATTTAGCTCGAAAGTGAGCAATAATACACAGTTATAATAATAACGTTAATACTATTGATTTAACAAAATTATTATAAGTTAGCTATGTTGGAAGGATAGAAGAGTAGGGAATGAAAACTAAACCCTTACCTACTATGACATGAAGTAATAATGTCTAAAATTGACTCAAGCAAGCTAACAAACTACGTAAGCATATAATTTAAAAATAAAGGAGTTAAATCCCAGACGCAGTACTAAGAGTTTGCTCATGGGAGCCCTGTTTTGGGTGGGGAGTTGGGGTGGCAGGGAGTGTGTGGGATGATAAGTGTCCAGCAGCAAACCACTATTTATTGAAATCAGCCTTTTAGTACTATTTGAGTTTTTTTAAGTACATGAAAATAGTGTGGTATGAATAAAATTTAATTATAAAAACAAAAAAGAGTCTGAACTAGCCAAACCATGCATGTCAACAGTCCTGCCAGTTTTAAATCTCTGTACTGGGAAAACCCCACTTGTCTGGGACTCAGACACCTGGGTTTGGCTCTCGGACTCCTAGTTTACAGGTCAGTGTATCATTGATCACGCTCCTGAACGGCTGAACCTCCATTTTCTCTCTGCAAAAGGAAGTTATAATCTCTCTCTTGTCTGTGAGCCACAAAATAAATGTGTGGTATTAACCACTGTCTGACCTCCTACTGGGGGCAGAGCAGGGCCTGCCTGAGCCTATGTCAGGGGAAGATATTTGAACGTCTCACTTGCACAGGAGGCTGAGAGAGCCACAGAGTGCCTTGAAGCCTTCAGGGCTGACCATTAACAGTTTCCACCAATGCAGGACGGCATCCCGCAAGCACTGCCTTGCAGAGGTAGGAAGTCATTCAGCTCTCAGGCCACCCAGAAAAGAGCAGGCCAGGTCCCAAGAAAGGAATGCATTTTGCATGAAAACATCCAGGTTAATTATGAGGATGTTAACCCTTTGAGGACCTGCTCCTTACATGAGCAACCTAGCATAAGTACCTATAAGGAGCTGAAACAGATGAATTATTTGTTGAATAACTCAGTGAACTTGACACTTAGAAATGTTTGAATTCTACAGCTAATTATAGGATCACAGAATCTCGGAAAAGAACCTGGTCCAACCTCCCACCTGGTCTGTTAATCTCCTTTACATCTCCTTCTCCCAGTGGTTATCTGGAATCTCCTTGAACCCTCTGGCTGAAAACAAACTGAACCTTTAGGACAGAGTGACCCTTTAGGACATATTAGAACTGTCCCATAGGGTTTCCAAGGAGCAGCTGGTGGATTCGACCTGTGGACCTTTTGGTTAGCAGCCTGAGCTCTTTACTAGGCCAGCAGGGCTCCAGGGTGGGGGAGCATAGTGCTTCGGAAATCAGGCCATGCTGACCACGACAAGTATAGGACTCTAACCCTAAGTTCTCCATGTTTAGTTGGAATTGGCCTCACTATAGCTTCCATCTGGGATGCTGGCTGGTAAAAATTCTCAGGCCTAGAGAGAACAAGTCTACACTCTTAGGGACAACTCTCTGCCTAGTCCCTCACCCCAATCTATATTTTTTGCTTCCTCACCACTAACATCACACGACTGGGTTTTCTCTTCCATTTTTAACAGCAGAGGATGAAAAGGAGGCAGTTTTCCCCCATTTCATAGTGGACCCTTTGAACTGAAACCTGAAATGACCAAAGGGCTCAGCCGAACTTCTGATTTATTCAGTCCATAAATACTCATTGAGCGTCTAATAATGCCAAAACTAAACACAAAACTGGCAGCACAAGGACTAAAAAACTGTCCTCAGGAAGAGCCAAACCCACCGCTCCACGTGCACCTCGGAGGAGCCGCCCGGGGTGGAGCCTCCATTTCCCCCTCCCAGGCCGAGGTCGGGCGCCGAGGACGCCGAGGGAAGGGAACCTTTCTCTCCACCGAGGACGAAAGGTGAAAGGTGAAGTCAAAGGGCCGCGACACCCGGGCACCAGTAAACGGCGGCTGGGTTACCGCTGGGGTCCGACGGGGAGAGCGAGGGTGAGACTGCAAGGGGAACAGGCGGGCGGCCGGGCCCACCCGCCCACCCGCAGGGGTCCCCGAGGACCCCCACCTAACGCACCAACACGGAGCCCGGGCGACCCCCAGGCCCCACGCGGGAAGCCGACTGCAGGCCCGGATTCCTTCCAGAAGGTCGGGCGGGGACTCACAAGGACTCCAGGTGCTTGAGCTGCTGCAGCTGCTGCGCGTCGTGGCGCCGCCGTTTCTGCTCCCGGCGCCGCTGCAGCTCCTGCTCGGGCGGCTCCCGTGGCCGCCGCGCGCCCCCAGCCGCCGCGTCGTCGCGCCCCGGCCGAGAGGACATCGCGGCCTGCGCGGCGCTCGGCGGCCCCTCCAGGAGGCGCGGCTGAAGCGGCGGCAGCGGCGATGAAGACGGCACTTCCTTCGCACGGCGCCCGTTCGGCCCCGCAGCGCCCCCTCCCGCCGCCGTCCCGCGGCCCGCCCGGGCAGATGCCGGCCACTCAGCCGAGGCCGCGCGACCCCCCGCCTCCCCGGCAGGCCGGCCCAGCCGCCTCCCCGCGGCGGAGCCCCCAAGTCCCTGCCCTGAACGTCCGGCGCCCCCCGCCGCCCGGCCCGCTTGTCCCGGAGGTCGGTGTGCGACCCCTGGCGGCGGCCCAGAACGGCATTCGCAGCCCGCGGGCCCCGGAGCCCTTCCCAGCGCGCCTGGGCCTACCTGTCCCGCCACACCCACTTCTTTGAGCCGGTACTGCAGCTTTCTGGACACCCAGCCCTGGAAGGGGAGGGGAAGGAACCCTGTTCATAATCTCCAGCGGCCACACACACAGGAGCAGCTCAATCAATACCTGTTAGTAGGATTCATTCATTTTTGGAAGAAAGCAGTATTCACCATATAGATTCTTCAATTTTCCAGAATGTGGGAACTACAGTTAAAACACAGCCAACGTACATTGTACTTCGACAAGCTTTGGGTGCTGGCAACCAAAATAGAAGCTAACTGAGGACTTACTATGTGCCAGTCCTGGAATCTTCAGAAACTTTATAAGTACTATTACTACTCATATTTATCATCCATATTTTATAGAGGAGGAGAAGGCCTAGAGAGTTAAGTGATGGAGCCAGGATTCAAAGGTGTAACTTAACTAGGTCGTATTTATAAAATGTACCTGATTTGTGGATTTAACATGATAAAAACTTTGAAATAATGCTTTAACTTCAAATAATGTTTTATCTTTTAAATAGTGGATGAAACCACAAAAAGTAAAAATAACAGCATAGGGAAAATAATTAGCCTCGAAATGTCACATTCAACATGGTTAATATCTTTATGAGGAGCTCATTCAAATTTATTGGAGAATATCTACATAGACAAACACAATAAGGCTATGAACAGACATAGCAAGTTACACTGAGGTGTTCCAGAACTTGGAAATACAATTTCCCTCTGAGAGTGAAGCCAGGAATAATCAGTGCATGAAGGGAGGATCCAGCCGTTCATGGAAGTTACATGAGCCATACAGTCTAGATGAACTATATAGTCTTGGGAAGATGTGATTGAAAGGAAAAGAAAATGTAACTTCATTTCAGAAGATAGTCTACAGAATCAAGAAAAGGAGAGGGGGGAAAAAAATCAGGCATCATGTCCAGCGTTGTCCAGCGGTGACACAAACACACGAGTGTTCTGGTCACTAGAGAAATGTGCACTATTTGGAGAAAGGGGTAAAATTGACTAGACTTGTCCACAACTTAAGGAGATACCTTTCAGGACTAGCCAAGTCTGTGTGCTCTGATTCCACTCTCATATAGCAACATTCTCATGGCCATATCTCATATCCTGATATGACGAGAAAGGTGTTCTGGTTGTGTTTGAGTACCAGGATTACTGGAACAGTGGGTTCCTACTAAAAATTAGCAACAACATTGTCATTCATAAGTTAGTCTCTGGTGACTGTAATTATTGTGGCAGATTGTATTTTCCAAAATAGTTGCAATAATATTTCCCATCCCACTTATTCTTCTACAATGTGACCTTGACACTCCTCCCATGGAGAGGTGGAGTCTACAATCCTTCCTTTGAATCTGGCCCACACTTAGTGACTTGCTCATAACCAGCTGAAAGCAGAAGTAATGCTGCATGATCTCTGAGGCTAGATCAGAAAAGGTCATATAACTTCTACCTGATTTTCTTGGATATTCGTTCCTGAATCCTTTAGGGTCAAGGTAAACTGTTCAACTGCCTTGAGGCCACCATGCTGTGAGGAAGCCCAAATTAACCCATGGAGAGAGATTACATGGAAAATCCCAGACACGAAATAAAGACAAAGATGCCAGGCCAGTTCCCAGCTGCCTAACTCCCCCACCTCCCATTGCAGGAAAGAGCTCCAGTCAGAGCTGATAAGCCCTTCCTGAATTCCTGATCCACAGAAACTGAGATAAAAAAATGCTCATTGTTTCACGCCATTAGGTTTGGGGTGGCTGTTACGCCTGTGAAGCCAAGGACCAGATCCTGAACAATGGTGTCCCCTTTGCAGCTACTGGGTAGACAGATGACTTCCCTAACATCTCTATTTCCTTGCTCTTCAGCCTTAACACAGAAATGCAAATTACAGTAAGATTAATGTACAAAATCACATCTGTTGAACGACAACATTTTAATCTTCAATTATTATACCCAATAATGACGACGCAGTAGTGCAATTGTTATATTCACATATTGTTGGCATATTTTGGGAATGAAGATATTTATATCTTTCCAGCTAATAGCTTTCATCCCTTAGGATAATCTAAAAGGAGAAAGAATTTATATACGCAAAGATTATTGTCTTAGTTACCTGTTGTTAGGTGCTGTTGAGTTGGCTCTGACTCATAGCAACCCTACAGGATAGAGTAGAACTGCCCCATAGGGTTTGCAAAGAGTGGCTGGTGGATTTGAACTGTTGACCTTCTGGTTGGCAGCTGAGCCCTTAACTGCTATGCTACCAGGGCTCCTACAGGATTCTTAGTGCTGGTATACCAGAAATACCACAAGTAGATGGCTTTAACAAAGACATTTATTCTCTCAGTCTAGGAGGCTATAAGTCCGAATTCAGGGCACCAGCTCCAGGGTAAGGCTTTCTCTGTTTTGTGAAAAGTGTCTTTGTCATCAATCTTCCCCTGGTCTAGAAGGTTCTCAGGGCAGGGAGCCCAGGTCCAAAGGACATGCTATTCTCCTGGCTCTTGTTTCTAGGTGGTATGAGGTCCCCTCTCCTTTCTGCTTGATTCTCTTTTATATCTCAAAAGAGACTGACTTAAGAGACAACCTAATCCTATAGATTGGGTCCTGCCTCATTAACATAACTGCCTCTGATCCTGCCTCATTAATATCATAGGGGTTAGGATTTAAAACACAGGATAATCACATCAGATCACAAAATGGTGGACAACTGCACAATACTGGGAATCATGGCCTAGTCAAGTTGACACACATTTTTGGGGGACACAATTCAATCCATAACATTCTGGCCTTTGGCCCCCCCAAAATTCATCCTTGCCACATGTAAAACACATTCACCCCGTCATATCATCCCAAAAGTCTTAAATCAACTCCAAGTCCAAATTCCATCCTGGCGCAAAATTCCTTTTTATCTCTGAGATCTAGAATACAAGTTACCTGCTTCCAAAGTACAATGGTGGAACAGGCACAAGGCAGATATTCCCATTACAAATCAGAGAAATTGGAGGGGAAGAAGTGATAACAGGTACCAAACAAGTCATCGGAACACATTACATTAGCTCTCAAGGCTTGAAAATTATCCTCTGTTCTCAGAGACCATTTAGGCAATGCCTCTGACCTCCAGATTCTGGGTATCAGCCACACTGTCCTGATTCTGGGTGGAGGCCCCTTGGCCCTGGGCTTCAGCTCTGACTTCCAGGTCCACTGGGGCAGCAACTCTGTTCCCTCGGATCTGGGCAGCTACGTTCTCCTAGTCCACCTGAGATGCAACCCTAACCCCTCGGCCCCAGCAGGCCCTGTTCTTCTGTACCTTGGACATGGCAGCCCTGCCCTCTCAGCTTTGGGCAGTGGATCCGGCCCATCGCCCTGGTAGTTGTGAATGGCAGCCCCATACTCTGGAACCGAGTTGGTAAAGATCTCTTTAAAACCTAGGAGACCGTGGCCCCATCCTTTGAGGCCTCAGAAGTTGTAGCCCTACCCTTTGAGACTGAGGCAGCTCTGCTTCCTGTGTTCCTTGTCTCTTCAGCTTCTGCTTCCAGGTTCCTTGGCCTCTCAGCCCCTCAGGCCCTTTGGCCTGCCCTGCATCTGCCCTGCTGAGACAAGTGTTCCAAAGCTCTTTAGCTCTACAAATAAGTACCTGGAGGCACCCCACTCCACTAATAAACCTTGACCACAAGGCGCTCAGCTCTCTTGCTCCATGAGTCGGCAATCCTAGCTTCTGATAAGTGCCTAGAGGCACTCCACTCTACCAGGAAGCCTTCTACACTAAGGCATTCAACTCTCTCCATCTGTGGGTTGGCTCCTGGGTTGTCTTGCACCAGTCTCCTGGTTCTACTGCCACTGTTACTCTGCTCTTCTTCTTGCCATCTGCACTGTCTCCAGTGTTACAGCTCTCCTCACTTCCTTCTAAGTCCTCATCAGAATGGTCTTTGATGTCTCTTCAAGGCAATCTAGGCCCTTACTATTACCCATTACCCACTGCTGTTGAGTCAATGCTAACTCATAGTGACCCTATAGGACAGAATAGAACTGCCCCGTAGGATTTCCAAAGAGCGCCCAGTGGATTTGAACAGCCAACCCTTTGTTTAGCAGCCATAGTACTTAACCACTATGCCACCAGGGTTTCCACCACTATTAGGCACTTTAAAACTCTTCCAACCTCTACCCGTTACTCAATTCCAAAATCACTTCCACACTGTGGTTATCTGCTAGAGCAGCATCCCACTCTCGGTACGAAATTCTGTCTTAGTTATCTAGTGCTGCTATAAGAGAAATACTACAAGTGGAAGGCAAACAAAAATTTATTCTTTCACAGTCTAGGAGGCTAGAAGTCCACAAATTCAGGGTGCCAGCTCCTGGGGAATGCTTTCTATCTCTGTCATTTCTAGGGGAAGGTCCTTGTCATCAGTCTTCCCCTGGTTTAGAAGCTTCTCAGTGCAGGGACCTCACACCACCAAGAAAGTGCTAGGAGTGGAGCGTGGCCTTTGGGCCCAGGGTCCCTGTGCTAAGAAGCTCCTAAACCAGGGGAAGATTGATGGCAAGGACTTTCTCCTAGAACTGACAGACAAAGCATTCCCCCGGAGCTGGCACCCTGAATTCAGACTTCTAGCCTCCTAGATTGTCAGAGGACAAATTTCTGTTTGTTAAAAGCCATCTACTTGTGGTATTTCTGTGATAGCAGCACTAGAAAACTAAGACAGATATTTATTGCAGCAATATTTATAAACTAGAATTAACAAATACCTAAAATTTGGGGAATGCTTGAGTAAATATGGACCATATCCTGATGGAATATTATGGAGTCATTAAATATCATAAATCCATAACAATACTGACATAAAATACTAAGTAAAAAGGTGGAATACCAAAATACACAGAATTGTTGTTGTTGTTTTTAGTTGCCATTGAGTTGCCTCTGATTCATAGTGACATTATGAATAACAGAATGAAATGCTGCCTGGTCCTGTGCCATCTTCATGATTGTTGCTATGTTTGAGTCCATTGTTTTGGCCACTGAGTCAATCCATTTCACCAAGGGCTTCCCTTGCCTTTGCTGACCCTCCACTTTACCAAACATGGATTTTCTTTTCTAGTGATTGGTCTTTCCTGATGACATGTCCAAAGTAAGCAAGCTAAAGTCTTGCTATCCTGGCTTCTGTCTAGGATTAAATTTCTAAAAATATCAATGAATTAAACACACTGGAAAACTGAATATAAAACAAATATACATCATTGCTTTAGGGTAGTGGATTAGGGGTATTTATCTTGTAAATTTATTTAAAAATACAGCATTTTGTTTATACTGAAAAATTTTTAAAGAACAAAAGTGAATATACTTTATTTCTATAAAAACATAAAAATACAATCTAGTCACTCATCATTTTAGAAGTTGTGACAGGCAATAGAGGTGAAAATGAAATTTTAATACCTGTAGATTGGCTCATTCAACACCCACTCCAGTCCTAGTTTAGCTAGGTTAGAAAGATAAAAACATTTTTCAGACTCCCTTGTAGCCTATGTTCTACATGTGACCCAGGTTCTACCAAGCAAAAGTACCCCCAAGGGACTAAGAGGTGGCAGCTGCATGGCTGATGTTGGCAAGCACAGAGGTGCTGTCTTGTTCTTTTGGGCAACGGTGAAAGTTTCCAACGTCCAGTCCCTCAAATCCTAACGTTCTAGTGGAGATGGCATCGGCAGTGGTTTTCCATGGAACAGCCCCACAGTGACTAGGTGTTTCTCCTGGCTGCACCACCCTGGCTGCATTTTTCCTGGGGCTCCCAGAGATTCAGTGAGCTACCTAATTTCCTTTAAACTAGCTGGAGTTTCTGTTTAGCTAGAGTACATCCCGTTGTCTATGACTAAGAACTCTGTCAGATGACATTTGGTTGCAAAGTTAGTTTTTTAAATCAATCTTCTTAGATTTCCTGATGCTAAAGGGAAAAGAAAAATGATAGTGTAATTCACTATTTGAAGGAGCCCTGGTGGTGCAATGGTTAAGTGCTCAGCTGCTAACCAAAAGGCTGGCGGTTCGAATCCACCAATCGTTCCTTGGGAGCAAAGACCTGGAGATGTGCTCCCCTAAGGATTTCAGCCTAGAAAACCCTATGGGGAAGTTCTACTGTGTCATACAGGGTCACTAGGACTCAGAACCAACTTGACAGCAAACAACTCACTATTTAGAAATATAAGGTTTCCTCTTAATACACTGTAACCTTCAACAGTATCACCTGTAGGGAGGTGCAGTGCTTGAGTCTCATCTGCTCAGGCATCTGAGTGGTGGAATCCCTGGTCCCAATCTGTGTCTGGGCCAAGGCTGCTGGTGGCATTCCACGTTTCAGCATGTCTGGCTGACTTCTGAGGTGGACCCTCCAGGACCCTGGCCAAGAATCCACCCTAAGAGCAGTGGGCATCAGCTGTGGAAAATAAACTTTTCAGGCCACAAATGGGAAAAAACTTAGGTTTTCCAGCAAATAGTGTTCTTCATACTATACCACACTGTAACTGACAAAGGTTGAATCTGACATCACAGTTTGCAGAAACTTCCCTGGTCCCAGGAATTTTTAAAAATAAGCAGTTGTATTTCTTACATGGTTGTACTATTAATAACTCAAGACAATTTTCACTTATTTCAAATACAATATTTTATTTTATTCTATTATAGAACTTTTATCCTAATTACAACAGTGATATATGGCAATGCATAAAAACTGGAAAACAGAAAAATGCAAAGGAAAATTTATTCACTCACAAGTCCACATAATAGCCACTGTTAATATTTTAGTGAAAATATTTCTAATATTTTTTTCCAAGTTTTGTCTTTATAAAATTGATGTCAAATGGCGTATGGTGTTTTAGATGTTTCTTCATCTATAAGTATATCAGAAACATTTTTTCAAATAAAAAATATTCCAATAACTTGAATGTTAATGGTTGAATAATATTTTTTTCCTAATTTGCTTCAGCTCCTATTATTGGCAATCCATGTAATTTCCATTTTTCTTTTATAATCCATGTGTGATGGTTTAATAATACCAAAGTATTAAGAACTAAGGGTTTTGATGATTTTCATGACAGTCTTCTTTTATCTTTAACAAATGTAATAATTCAGAATTATACTTTCTATTGGGAATGTGGATTGGTGGTAAAAAACAGGATATTTGAAGTCTAAGGTAGAATCTAGTGAAAAAAGCAAGAACAAAAACAAAAATTTCAAGGCTGGTGACTGACAGGATATTATCCCTACACTGAATCTGAAAGTAAAAAAGAAAAAAAAAAATCAAAGTTAACAAAAAAACCCAAAACCAAACAATTGGCATTATGTTGTGAAGTTAAATATTTGAATACTCTATAAACTAGCAAATCCACTCTAAGTATATACTAAAGATAACACTTAGAACATGTGTATCAGGAGATATATACCAGCAGTTTTACAGCAGCACTGCTTCCATTAGGAATAAAGGCAAACAGAAACCAGAAATTGTTCAAAATGCTCCCAAAGAGGATTCTAACAGTCAAGGGTGGTCGTTAGGAAAGGGGCTCAGGAATCCACAGAAGGCGTGGCCCCATGAAGTGGAAAGGTGGCTATGGCCTTTGGTTTTTAGTAATGATAAAAGCCTGGGTGAGAAGATGGGGGTTTTCCAAAGAATGCTGGAACCAGCTTTGGTCAGTATTCTTGTGAGCTATTTTCATGAGGGTTTTTTTTTTCTTAAACAGTGAAACAAATTTACACTTAGAGAAAAGTAGTAAGACCAGTACAATGGACTCTCCTCCCCACCACAGCAGAGTAGGTGGCCAACGTGATATTACATCATCCCTGAAAACTTAGGTGTGCATTTCATGAAAACAAAAATTCTCCTACATAACTCAATTGTTAGGTGCCATCCTGTCAGTTCCGACTCATAGCAACCCTATGCACAACGGAACGAAACGCTGCCCGGTGCCACACCATCCTTACTACGTTGTTATGCTTGAGCCAATTGTTGCAGCCACTGTGTCAGTCCATTTCATTGAAGGTCTTCCTCTTTTTCGCTGACCCTCTACTTTATCAAGCATGATGTCCTTCTCTAGGAAGTGATCCCTCCTGATAACATGTCCAAAGTACATGACACGAAGTCTTGCCATGCTTGCTTCTAAGGAGCACTCTGGCTATACTTCTTCCAAGGCAGATCTGCTCGTTCTTCTGCCAGTCCATGTAAACTCAATATTCTTGGCCAATGCCATAATTCAAAAGCATCAATTCTTCGGTCTTCCTTATTTGTAGTTCAGCTTTCATGTGCATATGAGGCGAATGAAAATATCATGGCATCTTAGTCCTCAAAGTGACAGCTTCGCTTTTCAACATTTTAAAGAGGTCTTTTGCAGCAGATTTGCCCAATGCAATGTGTTGTTTGATTTCCTGACTGCTGCTTCCATGGGCACTGACTATGGATCCAAGTAAAATGAAATCCTTCACGACTTTAATATTTTCTTCATTTATAGTGATGCTGCTTATTGGTCCAGTTATAAGGATTTTCATTTTCTTTATGTTGAGGTGTAATCCATACTGAAGGCTGTAGTCTTTGATCTTCATCAGTAAGTGCTTCAACTCCTCTTGGATTTCAGCAAGCAGGATTGTATCATCTGCATATCGCAGGTCATTAGTGAGTCTCCCACCAACCCTTGATGCTTCTTTCTTCATATAGTCCAGCTTCTCGGATTCTTTGCTCAACATACAGATTGAATAAGTATGGTGAAAGGATACAACCCTCATGTACACCACTCCTGACTTTAAACCACGCCATATTCCCTCGTTCTGTTCAAACAGCTGTGTCTTGGTCTATGTACAGGTTCCTTATGTGCATAATTAAGTGTTCTGGAATTGCCATTCTTTCCAATGTTATCCATAATTTGTTATGATCCACACAGTTGAATGCCTTTGCATAGTCACTAAAACACAGGTAAACAACTTTCTGGTATTCTCTGCTTTCAGCCATGATCCACCTGACATAAGCAATGATATCCTTATTCCACATCCTCTTCTGAATCCAAGTTGAATTTCTGGCAGCTCCTTGTTGATGTACTGCTGCAACCATTTGTGATTTATCTTCAGAAAAATTCTACTTGCATGTGATATTAATGATATTGTTTGATAATTTCCACAGCCTGTTAGATCCCTTTGCTTTGGAATGGACACAGTTATGGATCTCTTCTATTAAAATCAGGAAGTTAACATTAATACCTTACTGTCATCTTGAGACCCCTCTTAAGTTTTGCCAAATATTCCCATTCTCTGGAACAGCACCTCAGCCTTTCCTTTCACGACCTTGATACCTTTGGAGATTACGGGTTGATTGTTGTGCAAAATAACCCTCAGTTTAGGTTTATCCAATGTTTCCTCATGATTGGAATGAACTCACCCATCTTTGGCAGAAGTATCACAGAAGGGATGTTGTGGTCTTCCAATGAGAATACTCTCAAGTGCCGATGGGTTGATGACCTCAATCAGGCACTCTTCTCTTTCATTTTAAAGTGGAATTTAGGCAAAATGTATATTGTTTTGCGGCCTGGACAGGTCGTGTTGGGAACAGATACGGGTCTGAGAGAGACGTGCAATAGAGAAAAATGTGATCATTCCGCCCCAGCTGGGCTATGGGGAGGCTGGTATGGTTAAAAGGTGTTTGGTGCACATTCACCATCTGAATTTTGTGGTTTTTAGAATGTCATATTTAGAACCACAATATACTTTTTAAATTTAAAACCAACAGTTCGTAGTTTTAAATTTTTAAAGTATCTACCTTTTTTGTTTTAAAGACCCGTGTGAATTCAGGGTAGCATGTTAACGCTCCAATGCTTTATTGAGATAGAAGAGATTTAGGTGCAATAAACCTTGGATCTTCAAACCCACGTGTGGGAAACGATCCTTAAGCGCTCCAGGCGCGCTGAGCCTTCACACTCACCATCTCGATGATCTTCGTCTTCCGCCGCCCCGTCTTCCTCTTCAAGGTGAATATATACTGGACCAGCACCACCCCCACCACCAGGGAGCAGACGCTGACGTTCGCCACCCCGCCGATCCTCGCCAAGGCCGCCCGGTCCACGGACAGGGCCTTCCTTCGCCTCCAGACCACGAAAATAAGAAACCATCGGCAGCGGCTGCGAGGCTCAGATGCGCTTCGCCAGAAAGGGCGCCGCAGAGAAGCCGCAAACGCCCCGCCCCTCTGTGGCTCTCCGCGAGCCCCGCCCCTGCTGAAAGCCCAGCCCGCCAGAGCGGGGGGCGGGGCCTTTGTCAGGCGCAGGAGCGGGAGGCGGGCCTTCCCCAGAGCCCGAGTCTGGGGAACTGCATCAGGGACAGAAAAGGGAATTGTATTAACTGTCTCTCTCTGCCAGCGAGAACTACGGAGTGGTTCATTCCAGCCCTGTCCCAGAAGAAATCTGATTGCAACCACGGCCCACTCAGAAAGCGTTCTCCACCTCCCACTCTCTCGTCATTCTGGACTACAACTCCCAGAAGTCGTCGCGGCGCAGCCCTGTGACCTGCGCAGTAGAGTTGGTTGTAAAGTGCTATGACAACAGGGCGAAGATGGCTTGGAGTTAGGTTGGAGTGGGGAGGTGCCCTTTCCGCCGCTGCTGTCCGTTTTCGGCTACAACCCAGTCACCGCCTCCTCCATCATTTCCTCCTCGTTTTGAGCAGCAAGACTTGCTAATGCTTCCGCCTGGCTGGTCTCTTCCAAGGGATTGATGCTGTTTCTCTTGTTTGTCTCCGGGGGTGACAGTCAGGAGAGTGCAGGGGGAAGCTTCTTAGGGGAATCCTTCCAACTCTGTGGAGCTGGTGCTGTTGGCTAGTGGGACTGTCTTTTGGCCCGGGACCTGGAGCAAGTTCCAGCAGGAGGACAACAGGGAGTAGTGAAGCTAAGGGTAGTTTTCCCCTGCACCCCCTGTTCTTGTTTCTTCTGCTCCAGCCCCGGGACCCTGGGGAAATCTGCGGAAAGAGGGTTCGCAGAAAGGTAGGGCAGGTCCCACCTGACCCGGCATCAGGTAAGAAAGAAAATATGTCCGAAATTAAACTTCGGGTGCATGCATGCCCTTTCCGTGTTTTGTTTTGTGGGCAGGACTGATCCTCTGATGCCGTGTAATTGTTTTGTGGATGTAGGGCCATCAGTTTCTGAGGAAGGATGTTTGCATTAAAACAAAAACCAAAAACGAGCGCAATGTGTGTAAAAATCCTGTAAACATCTTCGAGAATTGGGTGACAAGAATTTTTAAGGATTCCATTAGGAATGTCACGTGGTGCATGTCAACAGGTCCTGTGAGCAAATGGTCAAAGCGAATCTCAGCCTATGAGTGAAGTAGGATACATGTAGTACTAATACCCCCTAATTCCTTCTTGAAATAGGATTATTGCTTTTCCTTCTTTCTTTACTTTGCAGACCACAGCAGTTTAGATGAACACAGTAGTAGCACCGTTCTCCGTTAATCAAATACTGTAATTGACTTCAATTTCTTGAAGAAATTCATAGCTTGTTGCTATTTCACTTTAAAAATGAAACCACCTCTCACAAGTACACATACGTTACATGTACGCATACATACATAGTTAGAAAGATGCTGGGGGGGAAAGTATGGGTCTGAACTAAAGTTGGCTTGCATTCAGAGAGGGTAAGATTTTCTAACTTGTTAGCAAATTGTAAAAAGAATAATTGCTGAGATTTTTCTTTTGGTGAATAGACAACCATTGTTTTTAAGAATTAAAAAAAGATACTTTTTTAAATTTTGCAAAATTTACAAATTATTTGTGAGGCTTAAAGAATTTTTCAGTAACTTATGCTTAAATTGTAACTACACACTTATGTTTATGGCACAGCTTGTTGATGGGAACATTCATGGAAGAGAAAATATTCAATAGCATATAGTAATTTTAAAGTTTTTCTTCTTCAATGCATGTATCAAGTCTTATCCCTTAATCCCTTATGATAGTCCAAATCCATTGCTGTTGAGTTGATTCCAGCTCATAGTGATTCTGACTCAGAGTGGAACTTAATAGAGTTTCCAAGGAGTGGATGGTGGATTTGAACTGCTGACTTTTGGTTAGCAGCCAGAGCTCTTAACCACTGCACTACCAGAGCTCCAATTTTCAGAAAACTGTTGCAACACATGAAGTTATTATAAAACATCTTTGCTCATTAACAACATTTCCTTTAAAGATTGCTAACAGTTTTTTTTTTTTAAATAATATTGTGTTTTCGGTGAAGGTTTATATAACATTTTTGGTTTCCATTCAACAATTTCTACACAAATTGTTCAGTGATGTTGGTTACACTTTTTACAATGCTTGAGCATTTGCATTATTTTTGTTCTGGTTGTTCCATTTCCATTAACCTAGTTTCCCTCCCCCCTTCTAGGAGCCCAGGCGGCACAGTGATTAAGCGCTCGGCTGCTAACCGAAAGGTTAGTGGTATAAAACCACTAGTTGTTCCATAGGAGGAAAATGTGGCAATCTGCTTCTGTAAAGATTACAGCCTTCGAAACCCTATAGAACAGTTCTCTTTTGACCTGTAGGGTCACTATGAGTTGGTATCAATTCAATAGCAAAGGATTTGGTTTGGTTTTGGTTGCCTCCTTATACTCTCATCTTTGTTTTAAAGTAGCCGTTGACTGTTTGGTCTGCTATAGGTGAATTTTGAAGGAAACAGTACTTATATTCATTATTTTTTGAGCTAATCTGTTATTTAGCTACAAGGTGACCTCAGGAGTTAATTTTGTTTCAAGGTTTGAAGAGTATCTCAGGACAGTAGTCTTAGGGATTTCTCCACTCTCAACCAGTCTAGTAGGCCTTTTTTTTTTTTTAAGAGTTTGAGGTTCTGTTCCACATTTTTCTCCCATTCTATCAGGATCCAGCTATGTGGCACTGATTACAACGGCTGGTAGTGGTAGCTGGGCATCATCCGATTCTTCTGGTTTCAGGGTAGATGAGGCCACCACCTCATTGTTCTGGTTTCAGGTAGGTGAAGCTGTGGTTCGTGTAGACTTTTGTCCTGTAGACTAGTTTTTTCTTTGAGCCTTTGTCTTCCTTCACTTTCTTTTGCTCTGAACTAGTAGAGACCAATAAATGTATCTAAGATGACCTCACACAAGCTTTTAAGATCCCAGACATTACTCACCAAACTAAGATGTAGAATATAACTTCTTAAAGTTATTATGTCATTTGACTTAGACGTCCCACGAGATAATGGTCCTAATCCTTCAAACACAGAAATCCAATCCCACAAGGTGTTTGGTTATGTATAGGAAGTATCCATAACTGTGCTCTCTATGTGCTTTATTATGTAAATGAGTATATGTGCATATAGTCCCATAGATACATATACATATGCGTACACCTATATATATACACCTCTGTGTTCCTTCTAGCAAGGTCCACATGTATAGTTTTCGTTAATGTTGTTGAAAAAGGGAATCAGCAATGAATAAGTCGTTGGACTTGAAAAATTCTGTCATGTGATTTCTGGCATAATTTCTATCACTATGGCCATATTTTCTAACTACCAACCCTTCTTTGTTTCCAGCTTTCACCAGTAATTATCAATTCATTTTGATTCCATGTTTGATCAATTTTAGACTGCAGAAGTTGGTAAATATCTTCAGTTTCTTCCTTCATTGCAAATCTTGAACTTCTTTCATTGCAGATACCTTTTTTTTAACAATATAAATGGTGACCATACAGGTGGTCCCCAGCAGATGGAATACACAAAAATCAAATTGACTGCATCTATGGAAAGAGATGACGAAAAAGCTCCATATCATCAGTCAGAGCAAGGCCAGGGGCCAACTGTGGAACAGACCATCAATTGCTCATATCCAAGTTTAATTTGAAGCTGAAAAAAATTAAAGGAGGGCTACGAGAGCCAAAGTACAACCTTGAGTAAATCCAACCTGAATTTAGAGACCATTTCGAGAAAAGATTTGATACACTGAACACTGATGTTCAAAGACGAAACAAGTTGTGGATGACATCAGGGACATCATACATGAAGAAAGCAAAGGTCGTTAAAAAGACAGGAAAGAAAAGACCAAAATGGATGTCAGAAGAGTCTCTGAAACTTGCTCTTGAACATAGAATAGCTGAAGCAAATGGAAGAAATGATGAAGTAAAATAGTAGAATAGAAGATTTCAAAGGGCAGCTTGAGAAGACAAAGTAAATTATTGTAATGAATTGTGCAAAGACCTGGAGTTAGAAAACCAAAAGAGAAGAACATGCTCAGCATTTCTCAAGCTGAAAGAACTGAGGGAAAAATTCAAGCCTCGATTTGCAATATTGAAGGATTCTATGGGCAAAATATTGACCAAAGCAGGAAGCATCAAAAGAAGATGAAAGGAATACATAGAGTCACTGTACCAAAAAGAATTGGTCGACTTTCAACCAGTTCAGGAGGTAGCAACGGTCAAGAACCAATGGTATTGAAGGAAGAAGTCCAAGCTGCACTGAAGGCATTGGTGAAAAACAAGGCTGCAGGAATTGACGGAATACCAATTGAGATGTTTCAACAAACGATTGTAATGCTGGAAGGGCTCACTTGTGTATGCCAGGAAATTTGGAAGATAGCTACCTAGCCAGCCAACTGGAAGAGATCCATATTTGTGTCCATTCCAAAGAAAGGTGATCCAACAGAATGCAAAAATTATCAAACAATATCGTTAATATCACACAGAAGTAAAATTTTGCTGAAGATAATTCAAAAGCAATTGCAGCAGTACATAGACAAGGAACTATCAGAAATTCAACATTCAGGAGAGAATGTGGAATGAGGATATCATTGCTGATGTTAGATGGATCTTGGCTGAAAGCAGAGAATACCAGAAAGTTGTTTATCTGTGTTTTATTTACTATGCAAAGGCATTTGACTATGTGGATCATAACAAATTAGAGATAACATTGTGAAGAATGGGAATTCCAGAACACTTCATTGTGCTAGGGAGAACCTGAATGTAGACCAAGAGGCAGTCATTCAAACAGAGTAAGGGGATACTGCGTCAGTTAAAATTAGGAAAGGTGTGTATCAGGGTTGTATCCTTTCATCGTACTTATTCAATCTGTATGGTGAGCAAATAATCCGAGAAGCTGGACTTCATGAAGAACTTGGCATCAGGATTGGAGGAAGACTCATTAACAATCTGCGATATGCAGATAACACAACCTTGCTTGTGGAAAGCAAAGAGGATTTGAAGCATGTAGTGATGAAAATCAAAGACTGCAATATGGATTATGCCTCAGTCTAAGAAAAACAAAAATCCTCACAACTGGACCAATAGCAACATCATGAGGAATGGAGAAAATACTGAAGTTGTCAGGGATTTCATTTTACTTGAATCTACAGTCAGCACCCATGGAAGCGGCAGTCAAGAAATCAAATGACATATTGCAGAGGGGAAATCTTTTGGAAGAGACCTCTTTAAAGTGTTAAAAAGCAAAGATGTCACTTTGAGGATTAAGGTGAGCCTGTTCCAAGCCATGGTATTTTCAATTGCCTCATATGCATGCGAAAGCTGGACAATGAATAAGGAAGACTGAAGAATTGATGCCTTTGAATTATGGTGTTGGTGAAGAATATTGAATATACCATAGACTGCCAGAAAAATGAACAAATCTGTCTTGGAAGAAGTACAACCAGAATGCTCCTTAGAAGCAAGGATGGCGAGACTTTGTGTCACATACTTTGGACGTGTTATCAAAAGGGACCGGTCCCTGGAGAAGGGCATCGTGCTCGGTGTAGTAGAGGGTTAGCAAAAGAGAGGAAGACCCTCAGCGAGATGGACTGATGCAGAGGCAGTAATAATAGGCTCAAGCATAGCAAAGATTGTGAGAATGGCGTAGGACCTGGCAGTGTTTTGTTTTGTTGTACATAGGGTCGCTATGACTCAGAAATGACTCAGCGGCACCTAACAATACTCATATATGTCTACATACATACATATATTCCTGCATATACATTTTTGGTTGTTTTTGCTGTAGTTTCAAAATAATATGTGCCATAGCAATTACACACACCTATATTGTACTTTTTAGTGACATCATTTTACCTTCATCAAGCTGTATACACTTCACCCTCATTCTCTGTTACCTTTCCCATCACCAAAAATGATAGATGTCTACTATCTACAGTGTGAACCACTCCACCCGTAACCACTAATAATTTTTTGTTCGTGTCATTTCATAAAAGAACATAAAATAATTTTTTTGTTGATGTATTTAATTCAACATAATGTCCTCCAGGTTTATCCATGTTCCAGAATGTTTTGGGAACTCATTTTTTTTTTTTTAACTGGTGAGTAGAATTCCATTGTATTTATGTACCACATTTTACTTATCTATTCATTTGTTGATGACACTTAGGTTGTTTTCAACTTTTTGCTATTTTGAATAGTGCTGTGATGAACATAGGTGTGCGTATGTCTGTTCATGTCACTTTTATTGGATCTTTAGGGTATACACCTAGGAGAGGCATCGCAGGGTCATTTGGCATCTCTACTTGTAGTTTTTGGGGGAACCACTAGACTGTTTTCCACAGTGTCTGTACCATTTTGCATTCCCATCGGCAGTGGATGAGGGTTCCAGTTTCTCCACATCTCCTCGACACTTGTTATTTTCTGTTTTGTTTTTTTTTTTCTTTTAATCTTGGTGATCCTAGTGGAAGTGAAATGGTATCTCATTGTGGTTGTGATTTATATTTCTCTGATGGGTAATGATGTTAAACATCTTTTCATGTGTTTGATGACCATTATAATATCCTCTTTGGTAAAGTGTCTGTTCATGTCCTTTGTCCAGTTTTTGATTGGGTTGTCTTTTGTTGTTAAGTTGGAGAGTTTTTCTATGTATTTTAGGTATTAGACCCTTATCATTTTTATTGTTCCCAATTTTTTTTTCCTAGTCTCTAGGTTGTGTTTTTACTTTCTTGATAAAGTCTTTTGATAAACATAAGTATTTAACTTTCCTGAGGTCCCAGTTATCTATTTTGCTTTCTGTTGCTCGTGCATTTGTTGTTGTGTTTGATAATCTATCATTTAAAAAATTTAGATCCCAAAGCTTTGCTCCTATATTTTCTTTCTTTGTGGTCCTAGATATAACATTTACTTCCTTGATCCATTTTGAATTACTTTTTGTGTATGAGGTTTGGATCTTGTTTCATTTTTCTGCATGCGGAAATCCAGTTTTGCCAGCACCATTTGCTGAAGAGACTGTTTCTTCCCCATTGAATGGATTTGGCACCCTTGTCGAAAATCAGTTAATCATAGATGTCTGGATTTATTTCTGGATTTTCTATTACTACCAGTTTTTGAAGGTCTTGTTTAAATCTTCAGTCCAGAGGGTGAGGTTGACATTTGTAATTCTGGTTTGCTCAGAACACACCATTACCACTGGTGCTGCTACTACTATTATTCCTACTAGGTTTCTACTGACATTTATTGAGTGCTTGCTATGGGTTGGGCATTAGGCTAAGCAGTTACATGTGTTAGACCATTTTATCCTCCTTTTTTTTTATCCTGGAGAAAAATGAGAAAAGTAGAGTGTGAGGGACTTGTCTAAGATCATATAGCTGGAGTTCAGAAAGTGAACCTAGGTCTGTCTAACTCCATGCTTTTGGCTTTTGTGTTTTTTTAATGAAAAATCCAACAATGAACCCTTTTAATGTTGCCCCCTGTCCTAGTTATCTAGTGCTGCTATACCACAAGTGGATGGCTTTAACAAAGAGGAGTTCATTCTCTCACAGTCTAGGAGGCTAGACGTCCAAATTCAGGGTGCCAGCCCCAGGGGAAGACTTTCTCTCTCTGTCAACCCTGGGAGAAAGTCCTTGTCATCAATCTTCCCTGGTTGAGGAGCTTCTTAGCGCAGGGACCCAGGATTCAAAGGACATGCTATTCTCTTTTGTTTCTTGGTGGTATGAGATCCCTGTGTCTCTCTGCTCGCTTCTCTCCTTTATATCTTAAGAAATTGGCTTAAAACACAACCTAATCTTGTAGTTTGAGTCCTGCTTCATTAACATAATTGTCCCTAATCCCACCTCATTAACATCATAGAGGTAGGATTTATAACACATAGGAAAAATCACATCAGATGACTAAACGGTGGACAGTCACATAATGCTGGGAATCATATACTAGCCAAGTTGACACACATGTTTTTGGGCGACACAATTCAATCCATAACACCCCCCAAAACTACATTATTCTGATTCTGCATGCGTATGTCTTCTCTCAGGACTGGAAGCCCTGACTCCTCCTTTCCTAAATTTTAGGCACTATTAGCATAACCTGGACAAAGCAAAGGTCCAAATTTCAACAATGATAGCTGCAGGATTTTATCCTCATAATTCCAGAATCTGCTTTTGAACCCACATATTCCTCCTACTGAATTTTTTTGGATTATCACTGCCACAAACAGCCTTCTACGTATCCTTCTATGTCGTAGGACTAGGCTAATGAGGTGTTAAAAACAACCACTTCTTAATTGAAACCTAAATCTGAGTAAGCTTAGAGTGGAAAATAATATGTATAACTATTAAAAACAAAAAAGAAAATATCAAGTGTGGCAAAGAATTTCTGAAGCTTAGAGGATAAAGAGATTATGTTTCATTCATTATTCTAATAAGGCTTTAGAAGTGGATGTTTTGTGTCTGTTGATAGGAATGCCCCTGTAAAAGCTGCATGTTGTTTTCTAATCATCCTCTAAAAAAGTTAATTAAATCTGTGGAGTACTTTCCTACAGTATGAACACTGCTGTTATTAGAATTAATATTAGCAGTTATAGCTTTTATGGTCTATGTGGGATGGCTGCATAGTCTATTGTTTAGGCTTTTGGAGTAGATGGCCTGGGTTTGGGTGCCACATCTGCACTTACTGGTTGTGACCACGTGGGCAGATCTTAACTTCCCTGTATTCAGATATACCTGAATAATAGTACTTATGATTTACTTCATAGGATCTATTGTGAAGATTAAAATAGAATACTTCCAAAGAGCTTAGAATACTGCCTGGGACTTAGTAAGTGATTAATAAATGGTAGCAGTGAAGGGAGATGATAGCCATTGAAAACATGTTTTTTTTGGTGTGTGTGTGATTTTTTTTCCCTTACAAAAGAAAACTACTGAGGAAACCAGGAATCAAAATTGAATCACTAGGGGTAAAATGCAAACCCTAGCATATAAAAAAAACAAACCTCTTGCTGTGGAGTTGAGTTCAACTCATAGTGACCCTATAGGACAGAATAGAACTGCCTCATAGGGCTTCCAAGGAGCAGCTGGTAGATTTGAACTACTGACCTTTTGGTTAGTAGCCGATCTCATATAAAAACCAAACCCAGTGCTGTCGAGTCGATTCCGACTCATAGCGACCATATAGGTCAGAGTAGAACTGCCCCACAGAGTTTCCAAGGAGCGCCTGGTGGATTTGAACTACTGACCCCTTGGTTAGCAGCCGTAGTGCTTAACCACTATGCCAGCAGGGTTTCTGATCTCATATAGTAGGTACTCAATAAATATTTTTTGAGTGAATAAATAAGGTATACTAGTACATTTTGGCACAGTGCCGTAGATTGGATGTGTATGGCTGAACTTAGGTAGGCATCATATTCTCCCATTATAATTTGTTACTGGGTTTCTTGTATCTGAATGAAATGAAACCAGTTGAACAGTACATCGGAAGAGTAAATTGGTAACCTGATGGTCTTTGGATACACATGCCGTCAATAGGCATGTTGACTAAAATTTTTTATCTACTTGCCTGCTTTTTCTAATGTCTAATTTCAGCTCATTTCTGCTTTGTCTTATTTACTTTTTCTGGCCATTTCATTATTTATGATTTTTTTGTCTCTACCTGGGTAATATCTTGGAGAACCTTTGAACTGGGAGCTTAGTGGCTGTCAGATTCTCAAACTTTGGTTGGAATGGGTTTAGTGATTCTGTTCCAATTTGAAGCTGTACTATAATAGACCAGGTGATTTGAAACAGGTCCGGGGAAAACATGAGAATATCTAGGTTGATTCTGGGTCAGCAGAGGATTTGGAGTGGTCCACTAGTGTGGCACATTACAATTTCCTATGTATCTGGAGTACATAAATGAGAATATATGGCATTTATTAAATAATGTTACTTCCTACTCAAACAAATCCAATAAGAGTACAATAAAAGGGTTTATTACATTTCTTTAAGACTTGATGCCAGATATTAAAGTTTAGTCATCTGCCGATTTGTATGGTTATATAGTGCCATTAGTAATAATGAATGATGCAGATGTTTTCAGAAACCATCCCATATATGTTACAGTTCATCATACATTTATTTACAATGTGTTTTTCCTTCATTTCCATCAGGACCCTGCCTTTATCTAATTTCTTTTTTCTTAGCATAAAGACAGGATCATAGATGGAGGCTTTTCTCTTTCCTCCCTCGCTCCCTTTGTCCATCTCTTTCTCTCTCTCTTTTTTTAAGCTTTTCATTTTGAATTAATTTTAGACTCCCATAGAAGTTGCAAAAATAGTACAGAGAGCTGTACTGTTCACCCAGCTTCCTGCAGTGATAGCATTTTCAGAACCCACCCAGTACAATTATTAACACCATTAAATTGACATTAGTATAATACCATAACTAAACTACAGATGTTGTTTGGATTTCACCAGATTCTAACATTACATATACCCTTTTTTTTTGTATATAGTTCTGAGAAATTAAGTTTAGTCATGTGAAACTACCACCAGAGTTAGGATACAGAACCGTTCTATAATTCCAAAGAAACTTCCTTGTACTGCCCTTTTACTGCCCGACTTTCCCCAGCCCTAACCCCTGGCAATCTCTGTTCTCTCTCCATTAGTAGAATTTTATCATTTTGAGAAAGTTTTAATAATGAGATTCTATAATATATGATGTTTTGGGATTGGATTTTTTGTTTTTACTCAGTATAATGCCCTTGAGATTCATCCAAGTTGTATCAGTACTTAATTATTTTTTATTGTTGAGTTGTATTCCATGGTATGAGTATACAACAGGTTGTTTAACCACTTGCACATTGAAGGACATGGGGTTTTTCCTGAATGTAGGTTTTATCAAAAGTCATAAAAAGAAATAAAAACTATGGCAACAACTAACTTTTACTGGGTGCTTATTAAGTCCCAGGTTTTGTACTAAGTGCTTCTACTGCATTCTTCTTTAATCCCTACAAGACCACTCTTATCTCTCTTTTACGGATGAGAAAGCTGTGGTATAGGGAGGGCTAGTAACTTTTAGTAATTTGCTGCTGGTTGTGTGGTTAGTATGTGGTGTGGAGCAGGGATTCAAACCACTGGTTCCAGAGCCTGCACTTTTCTTTTTTCTTTTTGGTGAAGATATACATAGCAAAATACACATGAATTCAACAATTTCTACGTGTACAATTCAATGCCATTGGTTACATTCTTCAAGTTGTGCCACCATTTTCCATATCCTTTTCTGACTTGTTTCGAATCATCAGAACAAACTCACTGCCTCCTAAACATCTCACCCAACTGTTTGAGTTGCTGTTGTCTATTTGATCTCATATAAATAATTCTTTAAAATAACACAATGCTCAAAGCAGACATTCTTTTCTAATTAAGCTAAACTACTGTTTGGTTTGAAGATGACTTTAGGGCATAGTTTCGGTTTAAGCTTTAAAGATTTCCTCAGAGCAGAGTTTCGGAAGTCATCCAGCCTCAGTGCAGAGCCTGAACTTTTCACACCATATTATTCTCGGCTAATTTCTTGGCCAACTTCGTATGAAAGCAGGAGGCCTGGGTGTTTATGCCTAGCTCATGTTGAAGGTCTCATGTTGAGAAACAGGTGGACCTACATTAAAAAAGAAAAATCTTCTACTGACCATTTAAGTCAGTGTAGCATGAAGGAAAACCTCATTTATGTAAGATAAATGAGCTCTTTTAAGATCTCAGGCATGTGACGTTTGTATTGTGATTTCAGAGGTCCAGCGTGCTTTGACATGCACCATGTAGGTTACTCAGTGGAAGATACCAAACCCATTGCTGTTGAATTGATCGATTCCGACTCACAGTGACCCTATAGGATAGGGCAGAACTGCCTCATGGAGTTCCAAGGCTGTAATCTTTACAGAAGCAGACTGCCACATCTTTCTTCCACAGAGCAGCTGGTGGATTCCAACTGCCGACCTTTCCAGTTAGCAGCTGAGCACTTAACCACTGTGCCACCAGGGCTCCTTCAGTGGAAGATAAGGCTGGCATATCCTCATTCTAGACGAGGAATCAAAGCGCAGAAAGGTTATGTGGGCTGCCTAAGGACACATAGGTAGTTAGTGGCTTAAATGGACCTGTAATCCAGTTCTTCTGGTTCTTTATAGTATGACTGCCTCTCCTCCATCTTGCCTTTCCACAGCTGAGAACAGGGAGAGGCAATGAATGGTTGGGATGTGCCATTTTGGGCACTAGCCATTTGACACGTTTCATTTCATTTGCTCTTCATGGCAACTCTTGAAACAGGAGATACTGTATTCTTTCCAAAGACAAAACTGAAGGGAAGTGAGGTGGTTTGCTAAGGATGTATGTGCTAAATATTACTGGTAGAATTTGAATCTTGACCCTTTAAAGAAAATACATACACATACAGAAAAACCTGTTGCTGTTGAGTTGATTCTGACTCATGGTGACCCTATAGGACAGAGTAGAACTGCTCCATAGGGTTTCCAAGGAGCAGCTGATGGATTCAAACTGCTGACCTTTTGGTTAGCAGCTGTAGCTCTTAATTACTGTGCCACCAGGGCTCCAACATATATACAACATAAAAAAACAAAACAAAAAACCTCTAACCATAGAGTTGATTCCGACTCATAGTGACCCTATAGAACTGCCCCATATGGTTTCCAAGGAGTGCCTAGTGGATTCAAACCGACAACCTCTTGGTTAGCAGCTGAAGCTCTTAACCACCATGCCACCAGGGTTTCCATATATATAGTTTGTGCAGTTGTCTCCTAAATATCCCAGAAAAGAGAATTAGCCCAATCTAAAAGTAGAATTTTCAGCCTGGCTTGCCAGTGGCATTTATAAGTGTGTTATAAATGTTTCCAGCCATTTGGATTTGTAGTTTCACATATGTCTACAAAATGCAGATATATAAAGCTAATACAGAATGGTTCTTTTGAAGATGTCTGAATTATTTTGGTATAGCAGCATTAAGAGATAATTCATGGTATGAAATGGATTTTTATTATAAATAAATGCTTTCTTTTTAGAGTGAAAGAAAATGTCTTTATTTAAAGCCCGTGATTGGTGGTCTACTGTTCTGGGAGAGAAAGAAGAATTTGATCAAGGCTGTTTGTGTTTGGCTGATGTTGACAATAGTGGAAATGGGCAAGGTAAGTAGCTTAAAAAAAAAAATGTATTTTGGAGCAAAGCTTTCCAGAGATGAATAAATAAAATGCTTTCCCTTTTTAAATGTTTACTTTATAGAACTTAAGTGAACTGTCATAATTTTGGAAACCCTAGTGGCTTAGTGGTTAAGTGCTACAGCTGCTAACCAAAAGGTCGGCAGTTTGAATCCGCCAGGCGCTCCTTGGAAACTCTACGGGGCAGTTCTACTCTGTCCTGTAGGGTCTCTATGAGTTGGAATTTACTCGACGGCAGTGGGTTTTTGGTGGGTCTTAATTTTGCCCTAATTTCTCTAGTGAGGTATAGTTTTGAGTTGATTCTGCCATATTTGCTGGAATTCACAGAAAAATATTATAAAGTATTACTTTATTTGTTTTAATTTGTTGCAACATTAGGTTTCATAGGATATGTCTAGTAAAAATATTTTAAATTTTGAAAATTTTTCTTTTTAGAAATTACGTGACAGAAAAATTGTATATGTATTTTTATTGGATTGGAAAGCTACTCATCCCAGAGTGCAGAAATTATGTTAGCTCTATTTGTTGGTTGAAAACAATTGTTAAATCATTGCTTTCTTTTTCACATTATGATATTAAATACAACATCCTATCTTATAATTGTATTATTTTCTCTTCTGTGTATCATTTCTTTGCTTTTTTAAAGTGGTCTTTAAAACATTTCGGTTCTATGTTATTGCTATTTGAAATTTGTATTTGGTTTTAAAAATCCACAGTCATGACTTTTTGTAGTCCAGATAGTCTTTGACCTCTTAACAAGAAAACTTCTTACAACTATTCTTTTGTTCACTTTATGTAAAAATTGTCCCTTTACATTTTTCTTTATTCTATTTCTTTTGCCTATAATAAAAACAGCCCACCAGTAGAATCTGGGAAAAGAAAGTGAAATGGGAAAATGATTTTGGGAAAGAATAAGAGTGGGAGGTACTAATCTGCATTGAGCCCCTACTAAATTGTTTCTAAGGAAACTCTGGGCCCTCCCCGCTGGAGGAGGTAGGAAGGCCTTCTATTCAGAGGATGTCCTTAGGAGGTTTCTCAGAGATTGTCATCTGTGCCTCCAGCCCAACTCTTTTTTAAAGCTTATGGTTCCCCTATCATTTAACAACATAAAAGAGTCGTACCTGTCAGAGAGAACAATTCAAACCTACCTAATGTAGTTAAACCTCAGTGTGGTTGGACACTAGACTGCTTGTTCACCATCCGTTTCTATTAGAGCTCCCTAACTGGTGTAAGTGAGCCACCCATGGGTTACTGATATGCTGAGATGTTGCCTCCTCCCTAATTTGTGGCCAGCTGTGGGCAACTTCTTCTTTTTTCCTAAATATGTTATGCAAAAATCATTATGTGTGTGTATACCAACAAGAAAAAAAACAGTGACCATTATTTCCAAAAGCCTGGACCACTTGCATCAGAATTACCTAGTGTGATTATTATATGTGAAGATTTCCTTCCGAGACCTATAATAACCTAAAAGTTCATATTCTCTGGGGGTAGGGCTTAGAAGTATGCATTTTTGATGATCTCCAGAGCTGAATGGTATGCACACTAAAGTTTGAGAATTACTGTTCTTGATTTTATGGAATGGAAGATGATCAAGAGCAGTTTTGGACATATTCTGTTTGAAATAGAAATGTCTTACAGAACAGAGATACAGAGATTTGGAGGTGAGCAGTAAACAGATTGTATTTGAAGCCCTGAACATGGATAAACATACATAGGGCAAGGAGGTGGAATAAAAGGGAAGGGAGTTTAGGACTGTAACCTGGAGAATCAAAACATTAAAGGGGGATGTTTGGGAAGAGGAGCCAATAAGAAATTCTGAGAAGGAACAGCAGAGAGGCAGGAGAACCACTTGGGCTGGCCCTGGGAGGCAAGGTTTAGTGATTTTTAGTAGTAAAAAATTTCCATGCCATTTAGCACCAAGTGGCTCATTAGTGTCCTTGATGAGGCTGTTTTGCAGGCGCAATGGTAACAAAATCCAGATTTGCAGTCAGTGAAGGAGTGAGTGGGAGGTGAGGAAGACTGAGTATTTTATCACTCTTTTAAGAAGCTTAACTGTGAAGGGAAGGTTAGAGAATGATGATTTGAGGACGACATAAGGTAAAGTGAAGTGGGAAATGTCAATGTATATGATACAGGATATAATTGATGGGATTCAGGGAAGCCAGTTGAGATGGGATCAGATATGCAAATGGAGAGTTAACCTTGAACAGGTATGGAAACACTTTTTTTCTGTGGTAGAAGGCAAAAAGGGAAGAATGGATACAGATGGAGAGAAGTTTTCAGGTTGGGTTGGGAAGTTAAGACAATAATGGCAGTTGACCCATCCTTACTTTCTTTGAGGTGATCAGAGAGTGAAAGGGAGGTTTGTAGGCATGTTGAAATTTTTTCAGGAGAAACTGACTTGTACATAAAAGAATTCCTGGCTCACCTTGAGAGCCCAGCTAAAACTGGCCAACATGTATTTAAAGTGGTACTTACTTTTCCTGATTTTATCAACTTAAGATTCAGATGAGAGAGATTGAGAGAACGAATGAATGAATGAATTAATATGAATCTGAATGGTCCATCTTAGATTACATATTAATCTGTCCAGGGGGCAGAGTTCATACTAAAACTGGAGTAGAAAATACATAAGGTTAGCTAAAAATACAGCTCTTACATTTCTCTCTAAGCTGCTAAGCATTTATGCCTCACCTAGGGCAACCATCCCTTGTACAACTTCACATACGTGTGTGCACACACACATGTCCTCACCCCTTTGCTCTGGGTGATAACTATGTTCGCGTCCCGCTTCAGAGGATTTCATGGAGCCCCTGCTCTGTGAAGCTAGGCTTTTTCTGGATGATGTCCACTTTTCTTGTTGTGTAGTCATTATCCCATTCCAACATTCTGTTCCCTCAAGACAAAGTGGAACCTAAAATCAATATTCATACATCCTGTATGTAATAGTTGAGACAGGGAAGAAGTGAAGAAAGAAATTTAAATTTAACTTGAATGAGTAGTAAAAATTGTATGTAGCTTAAGGAAGTCATGTTGGGAACTTCATTCCTCATTTTTTCGACTAGTTACCAGGCTGTATAACTACAGTACTACTATTGTCGTTATTGTTTGCCTTTGACCAGCCTGATATCTGTTGGGGTTCGTTCATGGTCCAGGGTGGGAGATGAGGAGACCGGGGATATGATCTAGTCCATCTTTTTTGAGGGATCAGGACCGTTGATGGTTGCCTGAAGAGGCTTACAGTAGTTTTATTTACCACTGGGCCAGGCAATATGGTGAGGGGCCATATGGATTTCACTCATATTTCCCCAGCCCCCGATGTGTATGAGCTGTGCTATTTTGTCTTTTTACAGTCAGACACCCAGCCAATACGTTTTCCTTTAACCTAGTAACATGAGGAGACAAAAATGTCATTGTGGGATTTTCAGCTTTCCGTTTGGGGAACTATCATCATATCTTCTGGACACATTCTCCCAGTATCAGGAGTTTTAAAAATGGGTCGTTAAGTGTAATGGTGACAGGTGCTGCCTCTACATTCACCCCTTGCATTCTGAATTTGTATATATGCTTGTGTGTTACATATGCTACATTTTAAAGACAAGAACCCAGCTTCCCAGCAAGTGATGTCATTGATCTTTCTAGAGATCATTCTTCCATTATATAGAGTTAGTTGATTCTGGGTGATGGGGGTGTATGGTTAGACTGGTGAATCCCCTGGACATCACTGCCTTTTTCAGTGTAAAATGAGTTCCTTGGTCAGAAGCTGTGATGTGTGAGCTTATATGATGGCATATAATGGCACTAAACACCATGAATCATGGTATTGGCTTGATGGCTTGGGGAAAGGAAATCTAGAATATGTGTTTTATCCAACAAAGGTAAATATCACCCCTTCCCTAATTGAGGGACTCTAAAGTAGTTGATTTGCTATCAGGTAGAAACCCTGGTGGTGCAGAGGTTAAGAGCTGTGGCTGTTAACCAAAAGGGTGGCAGTTCAAATCCACTGGGCATGCCTTGGAAACTCTATGGGACAGTTCTACTCTGTCCTATAGGGTCGCTGTCAGAATCAACTTGATGGCAATGGGTAGAGTCCGTAAATAATTCAGGAATTGTTCCTTAAAAGGTGTATAATTTTCTGTTAAAAGAACAAGGCTCTATTCCGAAACTTTCAGCGGCACTCCCTGTCATTCTCATCTTGGGACTTTCCATACACTATCTGAGTTTACTGTGAAAGCCAAAAAACCCAAACCCATTGCTGTTAATTCTGACTCATAGCAACCCTATAGTATGGAGTAGAGCTGCATCATAGGGTTTCCAAAGCTATGATCTCTATAGAAACAGATTGTCACATCTCTGTCCTGTAGAGTGGATGGTGGGTTTGAACCACCAACCTTTAGTTAGCAGCCGAGTGCTTAACCACTGTGTCACCAGAGCGCCACAGTTTACCATAATCCAAACCAAACCCATTGCTGTCAAGTCAATTTCAACTCATATTAACCCTATAGGACCAGGTAGAACTGTCCCATAAGGTTTGCACGGCTGTAACCTTTACAGAAGCAGACTGCCACATCTTTCTGTCGTGGAGCAGCTGGTGGGTTCGAACCACTGATCTTTCGGTTAGCAGTCTAATGCTTAACCACTGTGCTGCCAGGGTCCCTACCATAGACACTTAAAAAAATATTAGATCTGCTAAGTCATAAAGGCCTATTGAGAGTACTTTAAACTGTACCAACTGGAAAGCCTTCTCTTGGTCTGAGCATTCAAAACTGTCAGGTTTTTGGGTCACGTGGTCAAAGTGCTAGAGTGTGTTCCACTTGGGATATGCTAGGTTTTGTGGTCATAGAAAACAATCCCAAAATCTCAGTGGCTTATCGCAATACAAAAAAAAATTTTTTTTAATTCAGCAGGTGTTTATTGAGCACATGTGCCAGGCATGTTCTGCACGTGGTTTTACATGGTTGCATTTAGAACTTGCATACTCTTTTGTAGCCTGTCTTTTGACTTACTGTAGCATAAGCAACATTTTCCTCAATGTGTTTTGCTGAGCACAAGCTGCCCCATGACAAAAAGTTTCCATGGCCAAGAAGGCAGGTTACAGCCCTTTTTTTTGGCAGTTCACAACTCAGTTTCTTTTCTTGGTTGTTCTTCCTCTACCTGATGTCTAAATATTGGACAGCTTCAGGGCTCATCCTGGGCCATCTTCTCTTCTTCATTTATACTCACCCCCAGTTGAATTTATCCAGTCTCATGGACTTTAAACCCTCGATATTCTAAGGACCCCCACATTTCTGTGTCCAGCCCTAACCTGCCCTGAGCTGCAGTTCCGAATATCCAGCATTCTTCTTGGCATTGCCCCTTGGCAGCTCAGACTTGATGTGTAAAAAACAGAGCCACTGATTCTTCTGTCCCTCCTAGGCTTACTCTTTCTCAAATCTTTGCCATCTTAATAAGTGGTACTACTATCCTTGTAGCTGCTGAAGCCGAAAACCTACGAATTATTATATATATATTTTTTAAATCAACATAAATTTATTATCTTATAGTTCTGAAGTTCAGAAGTTTGCAGTGGGTCTTACTGGGGTAAAATCAAAGTATCTGCAGGGCTGTGTACTCTTCTGGATGCTCTAGAGAGAATCTGTTTTCTTGTCATTTGCGGCTTCTAGAGGCTGTCCTCTTTCCTTGGCCCATGCCCCTTCTTCCATCTTCAAAGCCATCAACATCTGGCTGCTGTCATTTCTCTGGCATTTCTTTTTTGCCTCCCTTTTCTACTTTTTTTTTTTCTCAAAAGAATTTTTTTTTAATTGTGGTAAATATTTGATAACAAAACAGTTGCCATTTCAACAATTTTCACATGTACAGTTCAGTGACATTAGGTTTGTTCTGTTGTTCAACCATCACCATTAACAGTTACCAAATTCTTCTGTCACCCCTAACAGAAGTTCAGTGTTCCCTAAGCGTTGTGTCTTCCTTTCCTTCTCCCTCCTGCCTGCCCCTAAAAAAAAAAAAAAGTAACCACTAATAAACTTTGATCTCTATATACTTACCTTTTCTAGATATTTCATGTAAGTGGGATCATAGAATATTTGTTCTTTAGTGTCTGACTTATTTCACTCAGCATAATGTTTTCAAGGTTCATTCCTATTGTAGCATGTATCAGAACTTCATTTCTCTTTATTATGGCTGAATAATAGGAATCCTTTTTAATATAGCATTTTATTTAATTACATCTGCTATTGGCAGAGTGATCTTTATACATGAAGTAAGACAGGATTCTTTTAATTTTTAGATTTCTCTTTTAGGCATTAGAAAGATTATTTCCAAGGAATTTTTGTCACTAATGTTGGTTTCTTCTACCTTTAAAAAAAAAAAATCTCTCTACAGATAAAATAATTGTGGGTAGCTTCATGGGATACCTAAGAATCTTTAGTCCTCATCCTGTAAAAACAGGCGATGGAGCTCAAGCTGAAGATTTGCTTCTAGAAGTGCATTTACGAGAGCCAATACTTCAAGTGGAAGTAGGGAAATTTGTTTCGTAAGTATATTCCACTAATTCTAGTACTTTATTTTATTTGAAGCATTTAAACTCTTACTGTGTCACTTTTGTGGAGTCTTCAAAGAAGAAAAGACTATCCGTAAATCAAATATATTTTCTAGATACTATCGCCGAGATGTTCCCTATGTGTTGAAAGCTTTTTATGTGGAAATCTGTACCTTTAAGATAAAACAATTTAGGGCCTTTTTATGGTAATAGAGACCTAAGTTGCCTGATGTATCAGAAGCATAAAGGAAGAAAGATAAGCTTCTGAAAATAACCAAATAAAGAAATAGAAAGTATTCGCTTACCTAAAGAACTAATGGCCCAAGGTATATAAATGTCTGTTTAAATAATTATAGACAAAGAAGCAGATAACCTTTACTTTTCGGCTCATAACTTTGAAGTTTTAAACAAATTACTTATTCCTACTATAGTTTCTGGAAAGAAGCCAGCTCAGCCCACAGAATGTTCTCCTTACAAGAACTTTGTTTCAAAGTACTTTGCTTTCAAACCTAGTTTATTTTAGAAAATCTTGTTAGTTTGCATTTCGTGTATATGTCTGCTTTTTATTTACTGTTGATATTGCTGATTTTATCTTATTTTCCTACATGAATTTTCTTAAAATCAAGCTTGTTGTTGTAATCCTTCAAAAATATTAACTGTGAAAAGGCTTGCACATAAAAAGAAGATATATTTGATGGTTGTGGGGAAGGGGAGGAGTGGGGAAGGAAGAACATTAACTAGACAATAGATAAATGGTAACTTTTATCTAGATAAATGGCAAGGCCAGCACAACTTGACCAAGGCAAGGTCATGGACTCTACATAGACACATCCAGACTCCCTGAGGGACCAAATTAGTGGATTGAAGGCTGGGGACCATGGTCTTGGGGGACATCTAGCTCAATTAGCTTAACATAGTTTTTAAAGAAAATGTTCTATATCCTACTTTGGTGAGTAATGTCTGGGGTCTTAAAAGCTTGTGAGTGGCCATCTAAGATACTCCCCTGGTCCCACCCCATCTGGAGCAAAGGAGAATGAAGAAAAACAAAGACACAAGGGAAAGATTAATCCACAACTACCACAACCTCCACCAGACTGAGTCCAGCACAGCTAGGTGGTGCCCAGCTATCACCACTGACTGCTCTGACAGGGATCAGAATAGAGGGTTCTAGACAGAGCTGGAGAAAAATGTAGAACAAAATTCTAACTCACACACACACAAAAAACTAGACTTACTGGCCTAACAGAGACTGGAGACACCCCCGAGAGTATGGCCCCTGGACACCCTTTTAACTCAGTACTGAAGTCATTCCTGAGGTACACTCTTCAGTCAAAGATTAGACAGGGCCATAAAACAAAATGATACTAAACGGGCACACCAACCCAAGGGCAAGGATGAGAGTGTAGGAAGGGACAGGAAAGCTGATAATGGGCAACCCAAGGTCCAGAAGGGGGACAACCAATGTCACAAAACAATTAGTGTATTACTTGTTTAATGACAAACTAATTTGCGCTGTAAACCTTCATCCAAAGCAGAATAAAAAAAAAAATATTAACTGTGAAAGTTATTATGTAAGGAGAGTTGGTCTTGTTTTCCTCGACCTCTTCTTTTTGAGCTCTCTTTTCTCTGCAGGAAGGTTCCTGGGTGGCACAAATGGTTTGTGCTTGACTATTATTAGCCCAAAGGTTGGTAGTTTGAACCCACTCAGTAGCACTGTGGAAGAAAGCCTTGGTGATCTGCTTCTGTATAGATTACAGCCAAGGAAACCCTGTGGAGCAGTTCTACTCTGGAGCAGTTCTACTCTGCACACATGGGGTAGCTATGAGTTGGAATCGACTTGACCGCAGTGGCTTTTTTTTTTTCCTCTTGTAGGCAATAAGTGTCCTCTAGAGTCAGAGCAATGCTCTGTGCACTGGATTCTGGCTCACCCCATTTGCCCATCATGGCCTATTGACCCCAAGTGCCATTTTTTAGAACCTTGTTTTCTTCCAGCAAACTGAACAACCACTCATGAGTGTTAACTCTCTTCTAGCTTCATTCTGATGGGAAGTTGAAGTTGCAGCCTGAATGCGTTAGGCCTCAGGGTATGAGATGGGACTTTTATGCTGTGACAGGCTGGATGGAAGAGATTTTATGACTGATGTGGTTGGGAAATACCTACTCCATCTAAAAACACATAATGATTACGTGCCCATTGTATACCTAGCACATTAGGCATAATGGATTTATAAAGAGACCAAAGGATTCTTGCCTCTAAATAGCATTTTACTTTCCTGTTTTTTAAAAGTATGATGCCCTCAGAGTTCCAGCTGTGACTGTCAGCTGTGTGGTCACTAGTTGGAAGGGGAAGAGGTTAACATGAATGAGTGGATACCATTCTAGGCCCTTTGTAAATACCATCTCATTAATCTTATCTATAAGGTAGATATGGCCTGCGTTTAAGATAAGGAGAGTAGAACTCAGAGTGTCAGGTCACACAGCCAGCATTCAGACCCATCTATTTAATTCCATGGTTTACCATCTCTCCATGACATCATATTCCTTTCCTGATGGAAGAAAAAAAGTTGTTTTGAGGATCCAGGGTACATATAAAAAAATTTTTTGAAGGCAGTACAAAAAATGTGATGTTTTTACATATTTGTATTTTCTGGAGATGAATATATATCCATTGTAACAATGTTTTGCAGGTATTCAATATTGCAGTTATTATCTAATATAATTCTTTTCTAAATGAGAAAGTAATGCTCTGAGAGATTAAATGAATTAACAAGGTGTAGAATCGGAACCCTGATCCAGGTCTTCAGGCTTCAGTTATAGCCCTGGTAGTTTAGATTTATATCACAGGTTGTACACTGGAGGCTTGCCTGGAGATGTGGATTAATCTCGAACAGGAATAAACTGCTAATATCACCACTACACTTCCTAGCCCATCCAGTGGTTTCTAGAGACAGCAGCATGGTATAATCTAGAAATCCCAAATCCAAAGTCTCCAAGGGTCAATTAGGTGGATGTAAATGAGTAAAGGGTGTCAATGGCTGTGATCAATTGAAGACTTGGGGCCAGACTAAAGGAGGCAGCTACTATTCAGTTCTGGGCTTGTTGCCAGATCTCTACATTTTAAAGGAAAAGCCAGAGAGCAGGGATTTTTATGGGAAGTCTCTTGTTTCTTAAATGTTGGCAAATCTTTAAATTTGAAACCTCTTATTTTCCAGCGGGGAAACAGGCTCAGAGAGATTAAGTGATTTGCCCAAGGTCCCAGGTTAATTAGTCAGAAAGCTAGGACCAGCCCTTGGATCTCTTTATTGTGGGAGAGCACTCATGAAGGGGCCTCAGATATGACTCTTCCTGCAGGCACCATTGACTTCAATCTGAAGGCAGCTCTTTGAGGTGGACTATTGACCCTTTGGGATTACCTAACTGGCTGTTTATTGTTAAATATATTTTTAAGTTCAGAATGTTATCTGTGAATTGTTTAGTTTTACCCACAGTAGGCTGAAGTTGTGATGTCTTTTTAAAATTATTTAAATTTTTTTTCATTATATCTGAAACTAAATTTAAAAACTTTTCTCATTTTTCAGAGGTACTGAAATGCTTCATTTGGCTGTTTTACATTCTAGAAAACTATGTGTCTATGCTGTCTCAGGTAAGAAACATTTTTTTCTAATGTAGAAATACTATTAGAAACTGCAATTCTAAGAAAGTATACTCTTTAACGTTGACTTGACAGAACACAGAACATTTGGCTGAAGATTTTCTTGTTCTTGGTTAGCACTTTCCCATTGTTCATTTATTCTTTCAGATACTTTGGCTATTACTTTTTCTGGGTCTGCTATTTTAGTGCATACTTGTATTTTTGGTAGAGTGTTCCATATAATCTCCCCCCTTCCAGGAATTTTGCCCGTAATTGCCTATGGCTAATAGAGGCCAATTCTGAGTACTTAGGACAGTTAAGTCTTAAGAAACATTCAACAACAACATCAAAATTCATTAGATGCTGAGTCACAGTGATTTAAAGTATATTTTCTTTGGTGAGCCTCAAGTGTTTTCTCTTTACAGTTCTGATTTCTTGGCTTATAGTTGTCTTCACTGAACCAAATTTCAAGGCTCTTAGTTTGAGGTTTTGTCAGGTTTCGTCTGCTAACATGGCTCTCTGGATACAAGTATGATAGTTAATTGTGGTTTGGTTTCAGCATTTCGACCCGTATTAAATGTAAAAGGTAATCTTTTTGTTCTGTTTCAGTTATTAGATAAATGTTAATTCAAGTTAGGAAAGTTATTTTTGTGGATGTCAGTGTTGAGAAAAATTTTTATGGGCACAATAAAGTATCTGTGGCATGATATTTTATGTAAAAGATAGTTTCCTTTGGAGCTTGCCATAAGTATTAGCTTCTAGGATTTGGATTTCTCAGACTCATTCTCTTGATTTGGGCTTTCTTTGTGTTTTGCTTTTAGGTTTGAATAATGATTCATATTTATTGTCACTGAGCTGAATATTTGTAGGTTAGTCTCTTTTTTTGTGTAAAGATCTGTTAGATACCTAAGGTAGTGTTGGTAACCTGGGCTACGGTATATGGTGGGCATCTAGGAAATACTCATTGATTGAATGAGCGAATGGGTAGTAGTGGCTCTTTATTGCTCTCGACCATGTGCTGTTTTCTTCTTTTCCTTTTCTCTGACCACTATCATTTTCTTTTCTACTCTATTTGTATCACAGGGCTGATGTAGCGCCTCTCACTGTTATTGTTAAACATTCTTACTAGTTTCCTGGTAAGTGATATTGCTCCTCCACGTGATAGGGCAAGTGTTTAGTGTTCCAGAATAAAAGGAAAAGGTATAATATAGGCTGCTTTATTACATATATCTCGTTGTTCCTCTATTTTTTGATCATAAGCCTGTTAACTGCAAGTGATATTTATACTAACTGGGCTACACAGGCCGTGAGGGAGGAGAACTTGACCCTAGTTACGCCTGAATACTCTGGAGAATTGGTCCCTTCTGGACGTTCCATGGGGGTTCTACGCAGGACAGAGGAGGTAGACATCTTAGAAACTGGAAAGTAGGTTAGACTCTTGGCCTTCTCTGGTCCTGTTTGAATTATGGCCCAGAAAACAGAAGCCTCTAGAGTTCCATTGGGGCTTAGGGATAAATGTTTTTCAAAAAAGCCTAGTAAAAGAAACTGGCATGTTTGGTCACAACTTGTTTATGGGGCATTTGTATGCTCTTTCAAATTAGTGTTGAAAATGGAAGTTATTGGCCATGGGAATGGTGATTTTATTACTCTTTTATTCTTATTCATTTAAAAGATTTGTATTCTCTGGGGACTAGGAGTTGTCCAGACTACATTCCCTTATGCCCCACCTCACTTCCCTTCTTTGTCTCTCATTTCTTCGGCCTCTTATGATATTTGTAGGCTGATAATTTGTATTATTTTTCCTGGCTTGGCTTAAATTGAGAAGCATGGGAACTGAATGTTTTTGTTCTCCTGAATATGTTTTCTGAGGTTCCAGGCTGAACATTTACTGTAACAGGGAAGGCTGAAAATGTTCTTGTGTAAGTGAAACCACTGGTGTCAGCAGATGAAAGTATTAGCTGAACTTGACATCTCCCCCACTAAAAAAAAACTACCCCCCTCCAAATATTCTTTTTTTTTCTTTTATGCTGTGTGTGCTTCTAAGAGAGATTTGAGTTAAACTAGAGGAGACCTTTTAAAGTCATCCTCCTGGACATACCAAAAAACCCTTAATAGTCAGAGGCTACTGTGCTGACTTGTTTTTGGTGGGTAATAAGTCATCAAATGCATGCTCATATAGAGAACAGCAGGGTTTTGGTGACCTGCAGTTAGCCCATCTTAGCATACTCCGGTAAAGGGAAAGCGTCACATGGCATCTCAAATTCCTTTCTGGTAAATGGTTACAGATGTGTGACTTAAGCCATACTGATTATGTTCCCTTAAATTTTTTTTTTTCCCCCAAAATCTTGTACTTCTAAACAAGCATTTACTAAGCATTTGACATATTTATAGAATTTTAATGGTTGCCATGAGAGAGACAAAAAAGATGTGGTTCTTTACTTTTGACAGGCTTACGATCTAATTTGGTTTTTTGATACAATGAACCTTTTAACTTACTCTGTAATGGCTTTGATTTCATTTAACATCGTTAGATTGCTCAGCAGTTACCTGAAATTGCACTGAAAGCTGTTGTCAAGGTGACCTTTGATTTTTCAGAGAATTTTTTTGTTTAAATTAGATCTTGTTTAAATAAAGACAACAATATAAATGTTCTAATATCCATTTACTTTCTAATTGATGAAACTTTTTTATTAACTTTAGTTATATATCCAAAATATAGACTATAATTATATATATTTACTTACTATACCAAGCCCAAAAAGCAAACCCATTGCCGTTGAGTTCAATTCCAACTCATAGTGGCCTACAGGACAGAGTAGAACTGCCTTGCAGTATTTCCAAGGCCGTAAATCTTTATGGAAGCAGACTGTCATATGTTTCTTCCATGGAGCGGCTGGTGGATTTGAACCACCGACCATTTGGTTAGCAACCAAGGGCTATAACCACTGTGGCACCAGGGTTCCTATATTTACTGTATTCAGTCTGTATATCCAAGGGATAAAACCTATGTAAGCAATTCTAATCTTATGTCGATGATGCTTCCAGAAAAATGCTCAGAATTTTTAGATCAGATATTACCTTTATTTCCAGATATTATCTAAGGAAAATAATTTTGCCTTTTGTTCTCATAGCTGTATGATCAAGTTGTAAAGTGACATAACCTGAAATTTTAAAATTTACCAGTGCATTTGTAGTTTTTAAGGAACATAAGTCTTAGTGTCTTTTCACACCAAGTTTGTTTAAATACTGCCTGCTGACTCCTGCCCTCACTGACCGAGTTCCTGGTGCCCCTGCCCATCAGTCAGCTAGCAGGCATGCTTACGTGCATTCTTTATTCAGGGGGGTACTCTGGTTTTAGGACTCCTGGGCAGCTCTACTCTGTCCTGTAGGACCACTATGAGTCAGAATTGACTCGATGGCAATGGGTTTTACGGGGTTTGGGTTAGCATGAATGGTTAAACATTTGGCTACAACTGAAAACCCCATGGAGCACAGTTCTACTCTGAAACACATGAGTCAAAATTGACTTGATGGCAGCTATATTTTTTCTCTCTGGTTTTAGGTATTGTGTCAAGCTTATGATATCTGTAGGACAAACCAGGTACCTCTCGTAGCTTCTTTTTCTGATTTCTTGGAGGCTTGAGCTCTCCTCAGGTTAATGTTGTGATTACCTGGCTTTTTTTTTCCATGTGGCTGATTTGGTTGTGATTACCCCTTGGATTTTCTGGACCTCACTGATTTTAATACCTTTTCGAATCACAAAAGCCTTAGTCTCCTAGCAGAGTTACCTGGCAAATTTGAGTCTTTCTCTTTGTTTTTTATTCTGTTGGTATGTGAAGTCTATTGTTACCATTCTCAGGGGCATAGAACTGAGTAGAAGTGATTCTCCTCCAAGACATCCTCCTCTGTCAGTTTTTCTCTTTCAGCCCTCCACCTCCTAAATGAGGAAGGGAAGGCCAGGCTGAGAAAGGTGGAGGTCGAAATGGCTTGTTATTGATGCTGCTTTCTTTTGGGAAGCAGTCATTGGCATACCAGGGGCAGGACAATCTTTACTGGGGTCAGGACCAAGTTTTCTCAAAGGCTGTTAAAACAGTGAACTGATGGACAACCAGGCACTAAAGTGTATAGTGCCTGACTCTCAAGACCTGATTTGAGTCCCGTGTCCTTTACCAGCTGTGTGATTTGGGGGAAGTTTCTTAATTTTTTATGAACTTAAGGTGTCACAGTTCTAAAATGGAGGTAAAAATAACTGTTTTTATAACTTCAGTACCTGTTGTTAAATCATTTTGGACCGCCAGCACCACCACAACACAGTAGCAACAACAACAAAAACCCAAACAAATAAGTGTTCATATGTAATTATATACACACATACCAAAAATTGAGGTTGTTTTAATGATCTAGTGCTATCTTCAGTTTGATAGTATTTCATTTTTTTAATGATACTTAAATTTTTTTTTTTTAGCTTTTGTATTTTTGAATGAAAAAGATGCTTCTTTATGGAATGTGTTGCTTTCTGAATCCTTTTTCTTTCCGACACCTATTTTAGCCATAATGTTCTTGCCCGGTCACTAGAATATAGCTCTACCTTTAATTTTTCTAGCAAGCCTATTACCAGGGAGTGAAGTACAGATAAAGAATCTTTTCTCATTTGGGAAGAACTAGAAACTGATTGTAGCATATATGATCTATGAAATGCAGGGTTACAATTTTTCTTTGTTTTGAAGGAGATTCTTCTCAACAGACTTCAAAAAAAAAATTGGCTTGTTTACTTCCTAAGGAAAGCTTAGAAATCTCGCCATTAAATTAAAATATAATATACTAGGGGCTTTAGTATTTTGAGAGTTGGGGCAGGAAATTGAATTGTATGAAAGTGTGGGAACTTGTCTTTTTTCTAAGACACATTGAGTCATTCCTTGGCTTTATTAATGTTTATAAGTATAAGGAATTTAACCTCATTTGTTTTAGAACTGAAATTTTGTTGTTATTTAAATAATTAAGCTTTACTCAGACATAATCTGTTTTACGAAAATAGATAATAAAATGTCACCAAGGGTAGTATTTCGTCTAATTGTGTAATCTATCTGAGACTTAAATTTTGTTAACTTCGCCAGCATTCTGTCTTTAGTATGCAAATTATTCATAATACGTAACGTTTTAGTGCTTTGACATTTTAAGTTTCAGTAAAATTCAATTACTTAGAATTGGTGTGGAGGATAAGAAGAAGTTTATGTTTTAAATGTAAACAAATACGAAACAATCCTTTTTTATTCCCTTAGGAACATTGGGTAATGTGGAACATGGGAACCAATATCAGATCAAATTGATGTATGAACATAATCTTCAGAGGACAGCCTGCAATATGACCTATGGATCGTTCGGTGGTGTGAAAGGTAATTTGAATGTAATTATGAGTGTGCAATTGCAGATTTAGAATATTTGGCTATATGTAAATGATTATGTGGTGTGAACATGAGAGTTAAAACAAATATTTTTTTGAAAATTTTATATCCAAATACCCAAGCAAAATAATAAGAATAAAAAAGAAAACTTTAAGTAGTGAATATGTTTGATTTTCATGGAACCAACACTTTTGTATGGTCTAGAGAGATATTTCCAGAACTACCTTTTCTATAAATTTTGTCTTTTGTATATGAGTTATTTTTTGAGCTTTCTCGTGGTGGAACTGTGTTTCTGCCTCTCTCACTGGAAGAAGAGTTGACCTACCTCCTGGCAGGTAGTCTCTAGTATTCCTCCACACCACCCACCTCTAGGGCTGCTACCTAGAGTTGTGCAGGTTGTTTCTGTACGAGGGTGCATGGTCGAGGGGGCAAGCAGAGGCTGAAATCCAGTCCTGCTCCCGCTTGTCAAACCATGCTCCCTGGCCTGGAGTAAATCCACCTAGAGGAAGGGGGCTTTTTCTAAATTTTGCAAAGACACCACATTTACCAAGGACTGGGTCAGTGAGGCTGGGTTCCTTCCACCCTGGGGGTGTATTTTTTAATTAGCATAAGGACAAGGTACCTACTCTAGTCCCAGAGCTTCCAGAATTACCCAGGTTTGTTGCTTTCTTATATATACTGTTGTTATCGGTGTGGGAGTGTTTTTATTTTCAACCCAGCTCCTCTCACTGTACCGTGATAGGGTGGTAGAGGGGCTGGTGGTGCTGGGTTGAGGACAGGAAGCCAGGTGGTGATTCTTACCTCTATGATTTTGTCTCTGCGTGTGTGTGTCCTACAGAAAGTATAATTAGGGATTTTAAAATGTTTTAGCTCTTTTAGGGCTCACATTTTTATGAGTTTTTTATTTAACATTTGCCTTAAAAAGTAGGCTACCTATATGAGATTTTTCTTTAGTGAGATGAGGAAAAGACTTTATTTGGAAATATCACTCAATCATGTGAACTCAGTGTTTTTGTACCTAGAGGTAAAGAAAAGGAGTGGAAGAATTTGGGTCCTTATAACTGCTTCAGTACCAAATAGCCATAAGGGTCATTTCTTGTGTGATGTACAAATAAACATTTTGTATAACTAAGGTGATATAAAAATATTTGATTGAAGCACTGCTTAATTTGAGTAACAGGAATGCTTGAATTATTTGAGGGATATGGGAGATGTCTAGAGTTAGATGAAGAGAGGAGAGAAAGAGCTAAGATTTAGATGAGGGGCTAACTTCCCTCCATCTTCTGCTTTTATAACCGATTTCCACCATTAAAAAAAATGTTTGACATGACTGGAGGAACTAGATCTCCCTAATTGAACTACCTTTTTTTCAATTTTGTTTCTAGTATCAAATCCCAAAAAGCAAATTACTAAATTCTATATATATACAAAACCTGTTGTTGTCAAGTTGATTCTGACTCATAGTACAGAGTAGAACTGCCCCATAGGGTTTCTAAGGAGTGGCTAGGGGATTTGAACTGTCAACTTTTTGATTAGCAGCCGAGCTCTTAACCGTGCTCCCAGAGCTCCTCTCTAAATATGGAGCCCCTAACATTATGACATTAGAAAAAAGTGCTTTGGCTTAATGAAAGTTAGGTGTGTTTGTTTTTGTGTTTTTGTTTTGGCAGATAGCATCAAGACAGCTCTTTATATTACATATTAAATGTTATTTATATAAATTGAATTATACTTTTTATTCTATTATCAGATCATGGTAACCCAATTAAAATAAATAAGTTCCTTGTTCTTGTGTGACATTCTTGCTGGATTTTGTAATGGACTTCCAAAGTAATGATACTTGCTAATAGCTTTTATAAGCACAGATATTTTTGTACTTATGTGATATCTTTTCATCTCTTAGCTTTTAAGTGATGGCTTTGTATAAAAAAGGTAACTTTTGGAAAAACATGAGGCCATTCTGACGTGTTTTGCTTTCCTGTGGTTAAGGAGCGGAAAATTTCACAATTTGGAACAGAGAAATATCAGAGTAGCAGAAGGAGTCATTTTATTTCATGCCTTTGAAACAATTATGTAATGCCACTGAGGTATCTACAAGAAAACATGAAAAAACAGTAGGGGGATCTATTAGTAAAAATAAGCCACATTGTGAGGAGGGAACAGGGAGACACTGCTAATGGCTACAAGGTTTCTTTTTGGGATGATGAAAGTATTCTAAAATTAGATTATGGCAAGGGGTTGTACAACTTTGTAAATACACTGACAACTGTTGAGTTTTTTTGTTGTTGTTTGGCCTTTAGATGAAGGTTTACAGAGTAGATTAGTTTCTTATTAAGCAACTAACGTACATATTGTTTTGTGACATTGGTTGTCAACCCTGTGACATTGTCAACACTCTCCCTTTCTTGACCCTGAGTTCCTCATTTCCATTCGTCCAGCCTCCTGTCCCCTCCTGCCTTCTCATCATTGCTCCTGGGCTTGTGCGCCCATTTAGGCTTATATACATAGTTGAGCTATGTGTATTATTGTTTATTATATGGGCCTGCCTAATCTTTGGCTGAAGGGTAAACCTTAGGAGTGACTTCAGTACTGAGTTAAAAGGGTATCCGGGGGCCATACTCTCAGGGTTTCTCCAGTTTCTGTCAGACCAGTAAGCCTGTTTTTTTTTGTGAGCTAGAATTGTGTTCTACATTTTTCTCTAGCTCTGTCCAGAACCCTCTATTGTGATCCCTGTCAGAGCAGTTGGTGTTGGTAGCTGGGCACCATCTAGTTGTGCTGGCTTAGCCTGGTGGAGGGTGTGGTAGCTGTGGTCCATTAGTCCTTTGGGCTCATCTTTCCCTTGTGTCTTTGGTTTTCTTCATTCTCCCTTGGTCCAGATGGGGTGAGACCAGTGGAGTATCTTAGATGGCCACTCATGAGTTGTATATTTTAAAGGGGTGGATGTTATGGTATATACATTGTATCTCCATAAAACTGTTTAAAAAAATTAGCCATGGTATAAAACCTGAAACTGGAGAGGCAACAGTACAGTCTATACTATCATACACTGCTCATGGCTGGGTAAAATGCTACAACATTCTCGTAAGGCAGACTGTCGGTTAAAAACCATGTAAATGTTGTTGATTTGGTTTTGGTTAAACATCGTTGGATGCCATATTAGGACTTATGGGAATGTATATTAAGAAATGATTCAAAACATGTAAAAGTCACACTGAGTTGCCATTTATTTATTTCATTCCTCTTTCTGTCCCCCCTTCTGTATGCACATATATGTATTTATTTGTAATACAGAAAAATTAGAAGTTATCTAAATGAGTAATAGAGAAAAATGATTAAGTAAGTTCTAAAGCGTTGATTCACTGGAATATTATGAAGCTACTAAAATTAAGTTTTGTTTGCTGAAATGAATATCTTTGTATATAAATCTTTGTCCATATTTTTGATTATTTCCTTAGGATAGGATTTATTTTTTCCCAGTATGAAAGTAGCCCCATCCCTAATTACAATACACATAAATTTGTAAAAAGAACAGAGTTTAGGAAGAGAAAGTAAAAATCACCCCAAGATATGTACATTTCATAGGAAAGCCCATTTTCTAAGGTTGATGTCTCCAGCGCGCATCTAATGTGCCGTTCTTCTCATTTGAAAACTTCTGTAGAGTTGATCTGAGTTCAGCAAAGAAAACTTAAAAATCCTTGTCTTTACCTTTCACTTTTTTTAGAATGCCTTCCTGTGGAATTATTAAGTCAAGCATTGATGTCAGTAATTCTCAGGAAAGGAATTAAGCAAAAAGAAAATCTGGCATGATTTTTTTAAAAATTGTGTTTTAGGTAAAAGTTTACAGCTCAAGTTAGTTTCTCATATAAAAATTTATACACATATTGTTACGTGACCCTAGTTGTTCTCCATATAATGTGACAGCACACTCCTCCTTTGTACCCCAGATTTCCCCTGTCCATTCAACCAGCTCCTATCCCCTTCTGCCTTCTCATCTCGCCTGCAGACAGGAGCTGCCCATTTAGTCCAGTGTATCTACTTGAACCAAGAAACACACCCTTCATGAGTATCATTTTATGTCTTACAGTCCAGTCTAATCTTTGTATGAAGAGTTGGCTTTGGGAATGGTTTTAGTTCTGGGTTAAAAGAGAGTGTAGGGACCGTGTCTTCTGGGGTTCCTTCAGTCTCAGTCAGACCGTTTAGTCTGGTCTTTTTATGTAAATTTGAGTTCTGCACCTCACTTTTTTCCCACTCCATCAGGGACTCTCTGTTGTGTTCTCTGTCAGGGCTGTCATTGATGGTAGTTGGGCACCTTCTAGCTCTGGTCTCAGGCTGAAGGAGTCTCTGGTTTATGTGACCCTTTTTGTCTCTTGGGCTGATATTTTCCCTGTCTTTGGTGTTCTTCATTCTCCTTTGTTCCAGGTGGGTTAGGACCAATTGATGCATCTTAGATGGCCGCTCGCTAGCTTTTAAAACTCTAGACGCCACTAACCAAAGTGGGATGCAGAACATTTTCTTAATAAACTTTGTCAGTTGACCTAGATGTCCCCTGAAACTATGGTCCCCCGACCCATGCCCCTGCTACTCTGTCCCTTGAAGAGTTTGGTTGTGTTCAGGAAACTTCTTACCTTTTGGTATAGTCCAGTTGCTGGCACGGTTTTTAACAAATGTGTTTAAAATATGGGAAGGCGGTGAGAGGTTTGTTTGTAAGTGTAGCAGGACAAACTGCCACTAGATGGCAGTCCTCTACAACCTTGGGTCTTGGTGCTGCCTTTGAAAGCGGTACCTTAAGAGGAGGATTTTTGATTCCAAAATTATGCTTTACCTTTTTCTAAAAAAAATTTAACTTTTTCTTCATGTTGAACTTAGAACACTGCCTGGTGCCGAATAAGCACTAAATGAACAGCAAAGTAACAGAAGTTTTTTTTTTTTTTTTAATTATCTAACTGTAATAGCTGACGTAATAGAATGTAATGTCAAAGTGCTTCCTAGCTGTGCTTCCTAGCTGCACTTCTCAAACTTTATTTTGCATTTGAATCATCAAGGATCACGTTAAAAATGCAGGTCTGATTCAGTAAATCTGGGGTTGGACCTAAGAGTCTGAATTTCTGACAATCTTCTTGGTGATGCCAAGTAGGACTGTAATAGCTGACATAATAGAATGTAATGTCAAAGTGCTTCCTAGCTGTGCTTCCTAGCTGCACTTCTCAAACTTTATTTTGCATTTGAATCATCAAGGATCACGTTAAAAATGCAGGTCTGATTCAGTAAATCTGGGGTTGGACCTAGGAGTCTGAATTTCTGACAATCTTCTTGGTGATGCCAAGTAGGAAAGGTCTAGAGGTATGCTGCCGCCCTTTTGTCTTCTGTGCTTTTTCTGCACCAGGCAGTGTTCGAAGCGCCTGACAGGCCGAATAACTTGACGAAGGTATACTTAGTAAATGGTGGAGGAGGGATTCTGTCCTAGGTTCCCTGCTTCCAGAAGCTTGTGTTGTTAACCACACTAAACTGCCCTCCTGTCTGGGCTGTGAGTAAATTGGCCATCTTCCTCATTCAGAACAGGAAGGGGTGTACCTTAGTTCGGCCAAAGTTAGTGCATAGCTTTGATTCTTCACAAACTGTGAAAAACATGTTGTGTAACTTCTGGGTTAGATATTTGCCTTTTCAATTTAATTTTTTTGGTTAGTGTTTTGGCTTACAAGAAACCCCCTCCCCCCAATTCATAAAACAGTGTGGTAGGGTAATATATTATTTGAAACTTGAAAAAGAGTACTATTTTTTTAAAAAACTTTTTTGTTTGTTAAGAAAACCTTTCAAAAAATCTTAGGTATAATCATTTAATTCAGTAAAATTTGAAATTTGGCTTCATTTCAAGTGACGGGAAGATAGCTGTTAATGAGAAAGAAGAAATGATAAGAAATCTGGTTTTATAAAAACTAGTTGAAGAATATTTGCCCAGTATCTTCCATCATTCAAACTGTGTTTGTATAAAAATGTTAGTTTATTTTTGCTTTGTATTGGGGTTGTTTGGAGCCCTGGTGGTGCAGTAGTTAAGAACTTGGCTGCTAACCACAAGGCTGGCAGTGCAAATCCACCAGATGCTCCTTGGAAACCCTATGGGGCAATTCTACTCTGTTCTATAGGGTCGTTATGAGTCGGAATTGACTCAACAGCGACAGATTTGTTTTTTTAGTTTATTGTTGTTCTTAACTGTAGCCCAGTTGACCCTTACTCATATACAATGGAAAGAAATGCTGCCCAGCCCTGTGCCATCTCCATGATCCATTTTGGATTGGACCTTGCTTTCCAATTACAAATGAATGTATGCAAATTTAGTGGGCATCATAAGCATGGGCAATCAAGTTACAATTTGGAAATATACTAAATCAGTCTTGAAAAGGTGGATTTGAATTGATTTAAAAATATGTTAGTAAAATTGGTGAAATTTATTTGGTTTGATAATTTGAACTCTACTTGTTTTTGAAAAAAGGAACAAATGATATTTCTGCCAAATTTTCCTCTGCTTTTATTTCATTGTGTTATTATAATCTGCAATGGTTGTTGACATGGTGCTTTACCTAGTTAAGATAAGCTTGCCATTTCAAAATAGTATTCATGAAAGGACGGCATTAATATTTACTGACAGAAAGATAGTGATGGAGTGAAAAATGAATGTTAACATTTTAAGGTCAACAGCTACATACAGTTAGCTTTGTAAAATAAGATGCTTTATGTAGTCTATGTAATATATCTGGCTACTGTCAATAATTTGAGCTAGAATTTTCTTTACTCATAATCTGTCTTTCAGGCCCTATAGTTAGTTACACCTGCAGTCACCCAAAATTTACCCTATAGCACTGTGACAGGATGATCACCCCTATAATGTATAGGAATCTTCCACGTGTGCAACAGGGACATTGGGGAAGAATTGCTGATTTGTTGGAGGTTTATGGGGAGTTTCAGGAACTGAAGCAAGTCTGGTATGTTAGTTGTACCTTGTATGATCTGTCTTTCTATGCATGCATCCATTGTACTTTTACTGAGTGTTTCCTGAGTTTCCAGGCACTGTGCTAGCCCTGGTGGCACAGTGGTTAAGAGCTCAGCTGCTAACCAAAAGATCAGCAGTTTGAATCCACCAGCTGCTCCTTGGAAACCCTACGGGGCGGTTCTGCTCTGTCCTATAGGGTCACTATAAGTCGGAATCGACTTGATGGCAATGGGCTTGGTTTTTGGTTTGGTGCTAGTTTCTTGGAGTAGAAAGATCAGCAAAGGACAGTTTACGTTCTCAAGAGCTCACAATCTAGGGGGCAATAAAGACTAAGACTCAACTATAATATGAGGTGAATCATAATAGAGATGGATATGTATAAAGTTCTCCTGGAACCCTGAGGATAGAGCAGCTCTCTGCAGGGTGCATGAATATGTGTGTGTACGTATGTACATGCCAGGAGAGAGGAGTATGTAGAACCGGGGGAGTATGCTGTCTTTTTTTGTTTGTTCGTTTTAAAATTCCAGCGCTTCATTTCTATAAACTTTAATATGGAGGTTACTAATCCCAATTTCCTATAAATGAGTCTTCTAGAGAGGATTATTTTTCAGATTTCAGAGCACTTTTGTTATCACTTTGCTTTAAAAAACCTTGCTATTTTTAGCCTGCCAAATTGACTTTCTTTGCCCTTGGAAAGGCAAGATTATCTTCTTTAGCTACCAGTTGATTTTTAGTGGAAAAGGATATGGTACTCTTCAAGAGTACCATGACTATGTTGAGAACTACAAATTTAAGGGTAGGGATAGGAAGAGGAACTGACACAGGAGATTAAGAGATATAGATGGAGAGGCCAGACAGCATGGTGTCATGGGAGGGGAGGGAAAAGAGTCAAGAGGTAGGGAAGTGGTCAGGAGTACCAGAAGTTAAGCACTTGGAGTGTTCAAAATTAAATGCTGGATTGGCCGTTGGAGGTAATTGGTAATCATAGGGAGAGTAGTTTTAACAGAGGGCAGGAGCATTGGTCAAGTTACCCGAAGTGAGGAATCCATAGACAGGAAATGGAATCCCAAGTGAAAGCTGTTTTGTGAAGAAGTTTGGCCATGGAGTGTAGAAGAAAGATAAAGCCATAGCTAGAGGGGAAAGATTTTATAAGCAGGGTGAAGTACTTGAGGACTCTGGGTAAAATCTTGATCTGATGAACAAAATGTCTTATATAATATTTTGCTGAAAATGTTAAGTTGAATACATTGTTATTTTAAAAATATGCTGTTTGGATTACGAGGTACCAGTTTTGTTCCTTAAAATTTTATTTCTCATCACATAATTTGTGCTTTATAGTCATGCTGAATTATTGCCTTCTTTTCATAATGAGTTTGTGGTTTATGGAAAAATAGGCTCTTTGTATACTTCACTAGAGATTATCACCACCATCTGGTTCTTTCTTCAGTTTTTACTCTTCCACAACATGTTTCGCTTACTTACTCTAATTTTTAAAATTAGTTTTCTTGATCATAAATCTTTGTTTTACACAAAACCCGTTGCCGTTGAGTCAATTCCGACTCATAGTGACCCTATAGGACAGAGTAGAACTGCCCCATAGGGTTTCTAAGGAGCACCTGGTGAATTCAAACTGCTTACCTTTTAGTTAGAAGTCTAGCTCTTATCCTAACCACTGTGCCACCAGGGCTCCTTGTTATACATGGCGATATTTATATTTTGAACTTGCCTGGTAACAGACAATTTAAACCCTTTCGAGATCCAAATATTTTCTTCTTTGCATTTTTTGATGATACTGTTTTCACTAATGAGGGCATGCTGATTAAAGGACCAATTCAGAAATTTTGTTATGAGTTATGGATTTCAATACCTATTATCTGGGATCAGATGTATCCGAGTGGACTGTGGGTGATGTAAATCTTGCTGATATGAGTCAATGATAAAATCTTTTTTTCAATTAAAAAAATGTTATTTCTTGAAATTTTGTAAAACATGAGGTAAAACATGAAGGCACCTGGCAATGACTGCATATACATTTAATTCTAGCCTCCTTCTTCTTAGCCTTTTTATTGTTTTTCATGAAACTTTTCGAAACATGATACAATGCATTCTTCCTTACTGCAAAAGCAGTACTTACAGCCTAAATAAATAAAGCCATCATTTTTTACTTTATTTTTTTATCACAGAAAATTACCACTACTATGTATTCTTCATTATAACAGAAGCAGTACTAACAACTAGGAGCCCTGGTGGTGTACTGGTTAAGCATTTGGCTGCTAACCAAAAGTTTGGCATTTCAAATCCACTGGGCACTCCTTGGAAACCCTGTGGGATAGTTCTGTCTGTCATAATGGGTTACCATGAGTTGGAATTGATTTGATGGCAACAGGCTTTTTGGTTTTACTAACAGCTAAGAAGCAGGAACAGCCGCCCTGAAATACTGCAGAACTGTTCACAGTGGTGCGTTCCACCTGCTACGCATGGAAGCAATGATTGGGCCCTAAGATTGAATGCAGGGTAAGAATAATTGTAGGAGTTCCAACCTCTTGAAAAGTGCCACAGCAATGCATTATTCCTTATTGGAAAGGCATTATTTACTGTTCAGAAGCTAGAAAAGAAGGGAGCCAGTAACACCTGGAAACAATGAATGGTGTAAAGAAGAAAATGTCCACTATGATTGAATGAGGACTGGCAATAGCTTATCTTCATGACATGTACATTCTCATGAGAGCATACTAACTGGGAAACATAGTGAGGAGGCTTATCTCACAGAAATAAAGGCAAACCTGTCAAAAGTTTAGAAAATGCACACATCTGGGTGGGATCACCGAAAACACTGCTCAATCTACACAAAAATGAGGCCCCTACTCAGAATTTTTGAGTTTTGCACATTTTAAAAGGTTCCCACCTTGAGGCTAAATGCGTTAAAAATGGGCTACCCCCTTTCTAAGTAACTCTACAGGCATAAAAAGTGAATGAAATACCGTATGTCCCATGGGTCTTGAAACAGTTTTAAGACAACTTAAGACTTAAAGAAATTTAAGATTTGACTATCAAAAACCCAAACCTCCCAATTTCTGCTTAGGCCACGATTCTGCTTTCCATTTGAATTTGGCTGTTCTTCTGTTCTCTTTCTAACCCTGCCTTTGGTACAAGAATTCTTTTGATTCTTTTGGTTGCAGCTGACAGCTGGCTTAAGCAAGAGCCGGAAATTTATTGGCCAACGTCATTAGGGTCTCCAGTGTTATCAGACCTCATTTCTTTTCATCTCGTGGATCTGCTTCCTTAGGTTATTTCCTTCTGTTTACAAGATGGCTATAGAAGCTCCAATCTTCTCAGAATCTATTCCATGTGAAAGAATGCCTGTTTTTCTCCCTGGAGACCCAATAAAAGTCTCTTTCCAACTCACTGGCTCTGGTTGGGCCATCTCTGAACCAATCACTGTCATGAAAGGAATTCTATTAAACTTGAGCCTGAATTACCTGTGCGGAAGGGTCAATTGAGGGGGTTGTGTTAGTGTGGTTCTCTAGGAGAATTACCAAAGGATAGTGAAATAAGTACTAGGTGACAAAAAATTGCAAATGTCCATTTTCCCTTTGATTTCACTTTCTCTCCTAGAGTCTCCCTGGGATGCTGCTTTAGCACTGAAAGGAGAGGCAAGCCGTGGTGATTTGAGAGTGTGCCATAGGTGTGTGTGTAGGATGAAGCAGTCAGGGTATAGGATGTGTTGTGTTCTGGGCTGCATACTCTCATTCTGGCTATGTTGTGGGAGAATAATTGCTCCAAATGTTTATTCACATTTAGAGCTTTGTTGTAATTCAATTAAAAAAATTTTTTTGTTGTTGTTATTGAGAATATACACAGGAAAACATATCATTCAACAGTTTGTACATGTACAATTCAGTGACATTGATTACATTCTTTGAGTTGTGCAACCAATCTCACCCTCTTTTTCTGAGTGTTCCTCCTCTATTAATATAAAATCACTGCCCCCTAAGGTTCTTATCTAATCATTTGAGTTGCTGTTGTCAATTTGATCCAATATAGGTAGTTCTTACAAGAGCATAATGCTCAAGGCAGACATTTTTTATTACTTAAGCTTAACTGTAGTTTGGTGTTAAGAAGACTTCAGGGGATAATTTTGGTTTAAGGTTTAAAGATTTTCTCAGAGTAACAGTTTCATGGGTTCATTCACCCTCCATGGTTCCAGAAAGTCTAGAATCCAAGAGGCTTTGAAATTCTGTTCTACATTTTCCCCTTTTGATCAGGATTCTTCTATGAAATCTTTGATCAAAATGTTCAGTAATGGTAGCTGGGTACCATCCAGTTCTGGTCTCATGGCGAAGGAGGCAGTTGTTCATGAAGGCAGTTAGCCGCACGTTCCATTCCATATCCTGCTCCTATTCCTGAGTCTCCTTCCTCCTCTCTTGTTTCAGGTGAGTAGAGACAAATTGTTGTGCCTTGGATGGCCACTTGCAAGCTTTTAAGACCCAGGCACTATGCAGCGAACTTGGAGCACTAAATGTGTTATTAGGCCAATAACTGGGATGTCCCATGAAACCATGACCCTAAACTTCAAAACCAAGCAACCAAATCCCATGAGGTGTTTGACAGTGCATAAGCAGTCTCAGCAGCTACTTTTTTTTCTTGTCATCATTGTAAATATAACTATCACACAACTTTTGCCCATTCAACTTTTACAGTGTACAGCTTATTGACAGTACTTAGAATAATCAGCTGTACAACCCTACCCTTAATCAGTGCTGTTTTCCATCACCTTAAACTGAGACTCAGTTTTCTATAAGCAATAACTCCCCTTTTTCCCTCCCTCTTGCCCCTGGTAACCAGTAATAAACTTTGGTCTCTATACATTTGCTTTTTCTTGTCTTTTTATGTGAGGTCATACAACATTTGTCCTTTTATAATTGATTTATTTCACTCAGCATAATGTCTTCAAGCTCCATCCATATGGTAGCATGTATCAAGACTTCATTTCTCCTATGCCATTGTATTTTTATGGACCACATTTTGTTCATCCACTCGTCTGCTGATGGGCATTTAGGTTGTTGTTGTTAGGTGCCGTCGAGTCGGTTCTGACTCATAGAGACCCTGTGTACAACAGAACAAAACACTGCCCAGTCCTGTGCCAGCCTTACAATCATTGTTATGCTTGAGCTCATGTTGCAGCCACTGTGTCAGTCCACCTCGTTGAAGGTCTTCCTCTTTTCCACTGACCCTGTACTTTGCCAAGCATGATGTCCTTCTCCAGGGGACTGATCCCTTTTGACAACATGTCCACAGTTTGTAAGATGCAGTCTCGCCATCCTTGCTTCTAAGGAGCATTCTGGTTGCACTTCTTCCAAGACAGATTTGTTCGTTCTTTTGACAGTCCATGCTATATTCAATATTCTTCGCAGACACCACAATTCAAAGGTGTCAGTTCTTCCTCGGTCTTCCTTATTCATTGTCCAGCTTTTGCATGCATATGATGCAATTGAAAATACCATGGCTTGGGTCAGGCGCACCTTAGCCTTCAAGGTGACATCTTTGGTTTTCAACACTTTAAAGAGATCCTTTGCAGCAAATTTACCCCATGCAACGCGTCTTTTGATTTCTTGACTGCTGCTTCCATGTCTGTTCGTTGTGGATCCAAGTAAAATGAAATCCTTGACGTCTTCAGTCTTTTCTCCATTTATCATGATGTTGCTTATAGGTGAGGATTTTTGTTTTCTTTATGTTGAGGTGCAATCCATACTGAAAACTGTGATCTCTGACCTTCATTAGTAAGTGCTGCAAGTCCTCTTCACTTTCAGTAAGCAAGGTTGTGTCATTTGCATAAGGCAGGTTGTTAGTGAGTCTTTCTCCAGCCCTGATACCTCATTCTTCTTCATATAGTCCAGTTTCTCATTATTTGCTTAGCATACAGATTGAATAGGTATGGTGAAGTGATACAACCCTGACGCACACCTTTCCTGACTTTAATCCCCAATGTATCTGTCAGTTTGTCGTACTGTGGGGACTTGTGTGTTGCTGTGATGCTGGAAGCTATGCTACCGGTATTCAGATACTAGCAGGGTCATCCATGGAGGACAGGTTTCAGCTGAGCTTCCAGACTAAGACAGTCTAGGAAGAAGGACCCGGTAGTCTACTTCTGAAAAGCATTAGCCAGTGAAAACCTTATGAATAGCAGCAGGACACTGTCTGATATAGTGCTGAAAGATGAGCCCCCCAGGTTGGAAGGCACTCAAAAGATGACTGGGGAAGAGCTGCTTCCTCAAAGTAGAGTCGACCTTAATGATGTGAATGGAGTACAGTTTTTGGAACCTTCATTTGCTGATGTGGCATGACTCAAAATGAGAAGAAACAGCTGCAAATATCCGTTAAGAATTGGAACCTGGAATGTATGAAGTATGAATCTAGAAAAATTGGAAATCGTCAAAAATGAAATGGAATGCATAAACATCGATATCCTAGGCGTTAGTGAGCTGAAATGGACTGGTATTGGCCATTTCGAATCGGACAATCATATAGTCTACTATACTGGGAATGACAACTTGAAGAGGAATGGTGTTGCATTCATTGTCAAAAAGATCTATTTCTGATGTACAATGCTGTCAGTGATAGGATAATATCTATACGCCCACAAGGAAGACCAGTTAATATGACTGTTAATCAAATTTACGCACCAACCACTGAGGCCAAAGATGAAGAAATAGAAGATTTTTATCAGCTGCTACGGTCTGAAATTGATCAAACATGCAATCAGGATGCATTGATAATTACTGGTGATTGGAATGCAAAAGTTGGAAACGAAGAAGGATTAGTAGTTGGAAAATATGGCCTTGGCGATAGAAACAGTGCTGGAGATTAAATGATAGAATTTTGCAAGACCAACGACTTCTTCATTGCAAACACCTTCTTTCACTAACATAAACAGCGATATGCACATGGACCTCGCCAAATGGAACACACAGAAATCAAATTGATGACATCTGTGGAAAGAGATGATGGAAAAGCTCAATATCATCAGCCAGAACAAGGCCAGGGGCTGGCTGTGGAACAGACCATCAATTGCTCATATGCAAGTTCAAGCTGAAGCTGAAGAAAATCAGAGCAAGTCCACAAGAGCCAAAATATGACCTTGAGTATATCCCACTTGAATTTAGAGACCATCTGAAGAATAGATTTGACGCATTGAACACTAGTGACTGAAGACCGACGAGCTGAGGAATGACATCAAGGAAATCATACATGAAGAAAGCAAGAGGCATTTAGATAGTTTCCATGTTTTGGCTATTGTGAATAGTGCTACAGTGAGCATTAGTGTACAAGTCTCTATTTTGAGTCTCTGCTTTCAAGTCTTTTGGGTATATACCTAGGAGTGGAATTATTCGGTCCTGTGGTAGTTCTATTTTTATCCTATTGAGAAACCACCACACTGTTTTCCACAACAGCCAAACCATTTCACATTCCCACTTGTAATTCAATTCAATTAAATGCTTTGCAAGACCATCTATCATGTTTTTAGTACAGGTGGTGTTATGGATTGAATTGTGTCCCCTGATAATGTTTATCAACTTGGCTAGGCCATGATTCCCAGTATTATGTAGTTGTCTTCCATTCTGTGATCTGATGTGATTATCCTCTGTGTTATAAATCCTAACCTCTATGATGTTAATGAGGCAGGATTAAAGGCATTTATGTTAATGAGGCAGGACTCAATCTGCAGGGTTGGGTTGTATGTTGAGTCAGTCTCTTTTGAAATATGAAAGAGAGAATCGACTGGAGAGGAGAGGGACATCATGTTACCAAGAAAGAAGCGCCAGGAGTGGAGTGCGTCCTTTGGACCCAGCGTCTCTGTGCTGTGAAGCTCTAACCAGGGGAAGATTGTCCACAAGGACCTTCCCCAAGAACTGACAGAGAGAGAAAGCTTTCCCCTGGAGCTGGTGACCTGAATTCGGACTTCTAGTGTTCTAAACTGAGAGAATAAATTTCTGCTTGTTAAAGCTGTTCACTTGTGGTATTTCTGTTATAGCAGCACTAGATAACTAAGACAGGTGGCCATAGATATTTTAAATTTTGGGACACATCCCAAATTTTTCATAGATTGAAACTTGAAATAATTTTAGACATGATTTTTTACTTCTTCTTTTCTTCTCTTTTAATTCTCTCCACACCAAAATGTGTATATTTTTATTATGAAAGTAATCATGTTCACAAAGGAATATTAAACATAGTTTAGTGCCATATTCCAAGCACAACCACTCGTCGGTGTACAGTAGAATGTAACCCAGAATGTTCCAACCTGAGATAACCCAAGGTAATTGCATATTTCTGTAACTTAGTTATCTCACCACCAAAAGGGCACAATGTTTGAAAAAATTTGTTTATCATGTAAAAAGTCTGGTACTGCATGATAGGAGAAGAAAGCAAGGTATGGCAATAAATATGTCAGATGGATATATTTCTTATAAAAGCTTTTACTTCATATGAGTATAGCATGAAGTCAATTGCATGTTGTTGTTATGCTCTGTCAAGTTGATTCCGACTCATAGTGATCCTGTGTACAACAGAATGAAACATTGCCGGGTCCGTGCCATCCTCACAATCATTGTTATGTTTGAGCCCATTGTTGCAGCCGCTGTTGTCAGTCTGTCTTGTTGAGGGTCTTCCTCTTTTTCACTGACCCTCTACTTTACCAAGCATGACTTCCTTTTCCAGGGCCTGGTCCCTCCTGAAAACATGTCTAAAGTATGTGAGATGAAGTCTTGCCATCCTTACTTCTAAGGAGCATTCCAGCTATACTTTTTCAAAGACAGATTTATTTGTTGTTCAGTGTTCTTCACCAACACCACAACTCTAAGGCATCAGTTCTTCTGTGGTCTTCCTTATCAATTGTCCAGCTTTTGCATGCATATGAGGCAATTGAAAAGACCATGACTTGGGTCAGGGGCAACTTAGTCCTTAAAGTAACATGTTTGTTTTTTAACGCTTTAAAGAGGTCTTTTGCAGATTTGTCCAATGAAGTCAACTGTAGAATTTATTAAATATTGGTACTTTTTCTATCAGTTGAAAACATATGCATTTACTAGAAAACATAAAAAAAAATTAAACATTACTTGGGTTTATCTGCATACAGAAAAAATAACATGTTGTATGATTTTCCTAAATACTTGGTGGTTACATTTCCTAGTCAGTTCTTGGCTCCCCACCCCCAATTTTGCATTTCCTTTAAAAAGTTTCTTTAAAAATTTTCATTTCTCCAATTGGAAAAAAATTTCATGAAATAATTAAAAAAATATACACACTTCGTATTCTAAGAAATTAAATAATTATTTGATAAATAATTAAAGTCAAACTAAAAATCCTTTTTTTTTGGCCCATCAGATTAACAAAAGGGGTAAGTTATTAAATATTGGTCCTGAGAAATTCCTGTTGAGATGCACATAGAGTGTGACCAAATCATGGATCAGGATCTCTCTCTTTTTTTTTGCAACATACTTTAAATTTTTTAAACAATAATTTTAAAAGTAATACATGCTAGTTAGCACAAATTTTGAATATTATAGAAATACATAATGGAGCAGGTGAGGGCCCCTGTCTGATAGGTCTGACAGATAATTAACAATTTAGGATAGCATTAAAAAAAAAAATTTTTTTTTTTCCAAAATAGGATATTATACATACTATTTACACCTTGTTTTTACTTAGTTTATTTTGAGTATCTTTATCCATATAGGGTCACTTTGAGTCAGAATCAACTCGACGGCACTGGGTTTTTTTTTTATCCATTAGAGTTTATTGCCTATTTATTATCTTTTAATGCCTACATATTATTTCCTTTATATGAATATTAAAAAAATATGAACATAGCATAGCTTATTTAGCCAATCCCTTACTGATGGAGAAATGGGACACTTCCACTTTTGTTCTACTATAAGTAATGGTGTTATGAGTGTCTTTGAACATTTATCTTTATATACTTAGAGGAATATTTCTAAAGAATTTGTTCCTAAAAGTAGAAATGTTATTAAAATTTTGATATCTTCAAATTGCCCTTTATAACAAAATTTGTGGTCAACTTACCCCTTTTGTTAATCTGATGGGCCGAAAAAAAAAAAAAAAGACTTTTAGTTTGAATTTAATTATGAAGGTGAGGTATCATTTCATTTCATGTATTTCTGAATTATATTTCTTCTGAGTAGTAGCCTATTCGTAGCTTTTTCTTTCTTTCTCTCTCTTTTTTTTTTGTTACAGTCTTTATTCTTAATAACTAGGAAGTTTAAAATTTTTTTTATGTATGCCAATCTGGCTTGCTTTTTAAAAATTAATCATTTATTATTAATTACATTGCATGGCATTAAACTTTCCCTTATAATACCACTTCTGTTGACGCTTATTTTGTAATGTAGTTTATCTACTTGGATGCTAAGTTTCCTATTTTTTCTCTATAAACAACAGTGTGATGAATATCTTTGATAAGTATTATCTTTTGAATACATCTGTGTATCCTTTGGATACGTTCTTAGAAATGGCATTGCTGTGATCAAGAGGTATAAAAAGTTTTAAGGCTTTTGTCCTGTGTCTTAGTCATCTAGTGGTGCTGTAACAGACATGCTACAAGTGAATGACTTTAACAAACAGAAGTTTGTTCTCTCACAGTCTACTAGACTGGAAGTCCAAATTCAGGGCATCAGCTCCAGGGAAGGCTTTCTCTGTTGGCTCTGGAGGAAGGTCCTTCTCGTCAGTCGTTGCTGGACTGCTTCTCTGCGCAGGAACCCTAGGTCCAAAGGATATTTTCTGCTCCTGGTGCTGCTTTCTTGGTGATATGAGGTTCCCCCATCTCTCTACTCCCTTCTCTCTTTTATATTTCTAAAGAGATTGGCTCAAGACACAATCCAATCTTGTAGATTAAGTCCTGCCTCATTAACATAACTGCTGCCTATCCCACTTCATTAATACCATAGAGGTAGGATTTACGCCACATAGGAAAGTCACATCAGATGACAAAATGGTGGACAATTACATAATACTGGGAATCACGGCCTAGCCAGACTGATACACATATTTTTGGGAGATACAGTTCAATCCATGACATTCCACCTTTTGGCCCTCCAAAATTCATGTCCTTGCCACATGTAAAACATATTCACCCTGTCATATCATAGCAAAAGTCTTAACTACAAGTCCAGAATCCAAAAAATCCTTTTCATCTATGAAATCTAAATAAAAGTTATCTGCTTCCAAAGGTACAATGGGAGAACAGGCACAAGCTAGACATTTCCATTACAAGTGGGAGAAACTGGAGGGAAAGAAGGGATAACAGGCATCAAGCAAGTCAGTAGTAGAACACATTACATTAGCTCTCAGGGCTTTGAAATTAATCCTCTCTTCTCTGAGACAATTTACACAATGGCCCTGTATTCTAGACTCTAGGTATTGGCTGCACTTTCTGGATTCTGAGCAGATGCCCCTCAGCTCTGGGCTTCAGCTTCGCCTTCAGGCCCACGGGAATGACAACTGCGTTCCCTTGGCTTTAGGTGCACCATTCTCCTAGTCCATCTGAGTGGTGACTCTAACCTTAGAAACACCAGAGGCCATGGCTCCACCCTTTGAAACCCCAGAGGTTGTGGCCATAACCTTTGAGACTGAGGCAGCTCAGCTTCCTGTGTTCCTTGTCTTTTCAGCTTCTGCTTCCTGGTTTCGTGGCCTCTCGGCCGCTCAGGCCTCATGTCTGCATCTACCCTGCTGGGGCAAGTGATTCAACGCTCTATAGCTCTACCGATAAGTGCCTAGAGGCACCTCGCTGCACCAGTAAACTTTGGCTGGAAGGCACTTAGCTCTCTTGCTCCGTGAGTCAGCAAGCCCAGCTCCACTGATTAGTGCCTGGGGGCACCCCATTCCACCAGGAGGCCTCCTGCACAAGGGCACTCAGCTCTCTCGTCCTATGGGTTGGCTCCAGCGCTGTCTGGCACCCGCGTCCTGGTTCTGCTGCTAGTTCTCTGCTGCTGCCGGTTCTCTGCTGCTGCTTCTCACCATCTGCGCTGTCTCCAGTGTTTACAGTTCTCCTCACTCCTTCTGAGTCCTCTATCCATTCACAGTTTCAAACCACTTCCACATTTTAGGTATCTGTTAGAACAGCATCCCACTCTCTCGGTACCAAATTCTGTCTTAGTCATCTAGTGCTGCTGTAATAGAAATACCACAAGTGGATGGCTTTAAAAAACAGAAGTTTATTCTCTCATAGCCTAGGAGGCTAGAAGTCTAAATTCAGGACATCAGGTCGAGGGCAAGGCTTTGTGTGACGGCTCTGGGGGAAGTTCCTTGTCATCAATCTTCCCCTGGACTAGGAGCTTCTCTGCGCAGGAACACCAGGTCCAAAGGACATTCTCTACTCCTCGTGCTGCTTTCTTGGTGGTATGAGGTTCCCTGGATCAGGGTCTCTTGTAACAGTGTTTGCAGGTACTGACGGGATTATGCAAAACAGCAAGTGTGTGAACAGCCCTGTGCTAGTTCTTGCTACCTTGCCTGTTCAGGTTCCTATTTCAGTCTATATTCTGGGAGAATCACTTGTATATGACTTCTCTTCCATGAAATTTGAGATTTCCTCACATTAAACTGTCTCTGACAGTCACTTTAAATCTGTTCCTTTTACATCCTGCCCATGCTATGTGGATTTGGGCTGCTGTGAGCTTACTCACTGATCATCTGAGATTTGGTAGGTGACACTGTGACAATGTCTCACCTGTTGGCAAATTTCCCCTCAATTATTACAATGTTTATATATATATATATATAACCACAAAAACCAAACCCAGTGCTGTTGAGTTGATTCTGACTCATAGCAACCCTATAGGATAGAGTAGGACTGCCCTATAGAGCTTCCAAGGAGTGCCTGGCAGATACGAACTGCTGACCCTTTGGTTAGCAACCATAGCACTTAACCACTACCCCACCCGGGTTTCCTATGTGTGTATATCTGTATCTGTATCTATATGGAGCCTGGTTGTGCAGTGGTTAAAGCACTCAGCTTCTAACCAAAAGGTTGGCGTTTTGAACCCACAAGCCACTGTACAGGTGAAAGATGTGGCAGCCTGCTTCTGTAAAAATTTATAGCCTTGGAGCTTTGAAAACCCTATGGGGCAGTTCTACTCTGTCCTATAGGGTCACTGTGAGTTGGAATTGACTCGATGGCACACAACAACAACAACAAAGATGTGGTACAGTGAATGGGTTATGGTAGTCACTGTCTCGCATAGTGGTGAAAGTGTGGATGATTACTTGGGCCTCCTGGGCTTACCTTTACTCAAATTATTTCTCAATATTTCAGTGATGCAGTACCTGTACAAGCCAAGCTTACCAATAGAAATAACTTGAGTTTCCTCATCTACTCGCAGGTGTGTTTGTATACAGTATTCAGCTTTTTGTTATTCCTATATTCTTCAGCATAAAATTTGGTATTCAGAAGTATTGAATATCTGTGATACTGTTAAACAATTCTGAAGCTTTTAATTAAAAAAATCAGTTTTAAAAATATTTAGTATAAAAAACATTTCTTCTTCTCTTTAATCCTTTCATTTTTTTCTGTCTGAATTGTATAACTCATTTTTATTTAACTCTTCCAGTTGTTTTCTTTTACTTTGATTTTTTTTTTAGTCAAATGGAGCCTCAGAAAAGTAGAATTTTTATCAAGAAAAGTTTAAAGTCAGAGTCAGAGACCTAATATGGGCATGGTACAGATTATCAAGGTCTGACAGCACAGTAGTCCCACGTTTGCGACTGAAGTGAAAAGAAAATAGTACATATAAACCATTCACTATGTTTGGAATATAATTCTTAGTAAAAGGAGAGAACAGAATTTTACCGATAATATATATGAGCATGGTGGAATATTTTAAAATCATAAAATGACTTCTGTAAGCTTGTGTGGGATTATATTGTCACATAAATAAAAATTCATGAATTCTTTGGAATAAAAAGCCCGCCAAAGAAAACAGTGAACTGAAGAATAACCAGGCCGCCTTCTGCTTCATCTTAAGGCAACTCTAGACAATCAGATTCTCAGCCTTCAGATAACTTCTAATTGTCTAAACTGGGGCCTTTTGCTTGTCTGCCAAGGAAATGTGTTAGTGGCCACATGCAGTTGCTGAGAGGCTGTGCTTCCCAAAGCTGTCTGGATTCTTTGATTGCTATCCAGAGGGAGAACTGATATTCTCAGCTGGGGTGAACTAACAGCCAGAACGCAGCCTTGCTTTTTTGTGTGGGGGTGTTAGTGCTAATAAAAGATTAACCCTGTTTTCCTCATAGGGAGTCATGTTTTGATAGCCTTTGTCTCTACGTGAACCATATGGCCCCTATTTTCTAATAGATACGGTTGAAACATTGGAGAATAATGTTAAAGAAGAATCTATATGGTGCACCGGCTTCTGTTCCTTGCCTAGGTATTAAAGTGTAGGTGTTTTATAATATTGGAGAACTTCCCTCATTTGTTTTTAAGATCGTTTATGGATCCACAGTGAGAAGCCGGAAGATCAAGGGGATAATGGGATTGATTCTCATCCTGTACTGGGTTTTCTCATATATATGGCATTCATTTATAAAATCTCTGATCCAAGACCCATAAAGCAATGTTACTTTCAAGTAGCGTCTTCCTGTATGTTGTATAAAACCTTTGGTTCCTGGGGGAAGGTTATAAAGAAGGTTCCCTGTAGTCTGCAAATTTGTTTTTTACATGATCATTTACAAGTTGTTACTGAAAGGTGAACTCTGATTCCTTCTATACATAGCTCTATAGGAATTTAGTGGTTAAATGCCTCCTTGCCTGTTATTGCTAAGAGGGGGAAGGACTAAAAAGAATGTTTGAAGTTTCTTGGTGTTGTTTTAAAAAAAATAATTTCTCTCATGGTGGCTGAATGCCAAGGCTGGAAAAGTGTTAGTAACGTCTGTGGTCAGGACTGCTTTTGACAAGAGAATGGTTAAATATGGCAGTCTTGATAGGATTGGATAGCCATTTTTGATCTATATATATGTTTAAGCATGGTCCCCTTTTTAACAGTGGAAATAGCTGAGCTATTACATATTTCACTCAGTTGAAAAGGAAAATGATTACCATAAAACTACTTTTTTTTTTTTTAAATTCAGATGACACTGTGACATAAAGGGTTCCAACAGTTTCAGAATTTCATGTACAAAACCCATTGCCATGGGAAATGTGTAGTCTCTTCTCCCTCCCCCAATCTCTCTTGAATTAAGTTGATTCAGCAGTACTTTTCCATTTACATGGAAACTCTTGCTTGCAGATTTAAATTCCAAAGCACAAGGTAGAGATCCATGTTCATGTTTAATACGAAAAACAAATGTTTACATTGCCTACTACCATGTTAAAGATATCTTCAACGTGCATTAGGATTCTGTATAGAGGATAGATATACCTTGTAAATTTTAAATACATTATCCTTTTGATGGACCTCTGGGTGGTTTCCAGTTTTGGGCTCAAATGAATAAAGCTGCTATGAACATCTTTGGCTTTATGTGGACAGTACAAAAATAAAAATGCCGTGCAAATCTAGGGTGATTTTTTTTTTTCATTATATAATACTGTTAAAACAACTTTCCCAATTCTTTTTGCCATTATAAAATGCTAACGCACCCAGGAATATTGAGTTCTAATATTAGTAGGCATGAAAGAATGGAATTGTATTTGTTTACCTCTTAAACTTTAAATATACGAAATTTGTATTGTCAGTATTTCATCTAGCAGATAGTTTAAGTCACTTCTTGTTGAGTTAGAATACCAGAAATGGTTAAGCTTGGCATATCAAAATAAGTTCCTCCATATTATATTAATACTTGAACTGTATTTCTGCCTAAGTTAAAAATGAACTGGATTTTGAAACGAATTGCCTTGCTTTGAAATTTGTGAATAAGAACTTTTCAAAAAGCGACATTTCTAGATCTTTGCTAAAATAAGACAGTGCTATTTAATATGGAAACAATAACTGAGAAATATTCCTGATTTCTCATTTGGAAAGTTATATTCATGATTTTAGGGGACTGTGAACATTAAAATGTGTGAGAGGAAAATTAAGATTTCATATGGCTTTTTGCAGCTGGTTGATTAAGTCATATGCAGTTCATTGTCCTAAAGACGAAATTTGTACAAGGCTTTGGAAGGCAGGCGTTGTGTATTAAGAGTGCTTGTTTCCAAGGTGGTACAAACTGATTTTAACAATCTATCATCTTTCATTTACAAAAGGAAATATGTACAAAGAAAAGGACAATCTTCAACAAGAAGAAAATGTTGAGATGATGAAAAGCTATAAGGAAAGAAAAAAGACTTTAGAAAGACTACTAAAAAGAAACTAACTTTTTTTCCTCGACAACCTGTCTGAATTCATTTTGCTTTCATTATGTATCTAGCCTGGAGGCAAAGTATGTTGAGTATTACAACAAAGAAGGTGTTATGAGAAGGACTTTTTTTTTCAATAATAAAGTATAACATATGTGTAAACCATGCAACCTTGTAACAGGAAACTTTATAATAAGGGAGGACTGTGCTTAGCTTTTCCACAATTTTGGAAGAATGAGTTTTATTAGGTGTTACACAAAGAAATTATCAACTGACTTTTATGCTCTAAGGTTGAAGGATTTGTTATGACCATTTCTAGACCTTAGCAGTGGTTTTAATGTGGGTCCTGATGTATTAGGAACAGTGCCTAACACCATTAATATGTCTACTGTTGCTAGTTCTAAGGAATATGATGTTTAATTTTTGCCTTTCAATGAAAGATTTTTCAAAATTCTGTTACTCTGTGGTTTTCTTAGCAGTATAAGGCTGTTCTTGAATTGATCAACACATAATCTAATTTGGGAACCCAATCAGTGGTTCTTTCCTTTTTGAAAGACAGTGACAAATGCTTTTGAAACTTGGGAAATTGGCTCCATCATTCATGCCTTATTTTTTTCTTTGCTTCTTCTGCTTAACTTCTTGAAAACCATACTGTTTTAATGTCAATATGTAGAATAGATTATCTGTTGTAGAAGCATTGTGGATTAATTATGCTGGAATAAATGTAAGCTTGACAAATGATATAGGTTATTAGGTTTTGGTCTAATGATTACTCAGTTAATGAGGATGCAAAAATTAGAAACCTCTAATATCCCTGAAACATATTTCCTGTAAATTGTCTCCAGTTTCGAGATTAACTGGCAATGACTATGTTTTTTTGGCTTTTAAAGGCTAATATATAATGGTAGAGTTTTAGGATTTATATAGTGCTTTTTATAGAACAGTTATTGAAGTGAACTAGGAAAAGTGTCGAAGTCAGCCCTCTACCTTCTGGCATTTCAACAAGCTATTATTTTTTATATCACACTTACTCTTCCTCTCTTCCCTCTCCCAGTTAAAAGTTATTTCATACTATGCACATTTATGTATTATTTTAAATGAAGGTGAGGGCATTTAAAGACACCCTTTAATATGGGTGAATGCACTGTGTAGGGCTTTTCAAAAATTAGAGATGAAGTTCCAAGGTTTAGGTGGGAGATGTTAGGAGTATGTTAGCAAGGTGTATTATTACATCTTAAAAAATAGATCATTTAAAATTTAAACCCTGCAAGATCACAGAGGCTTCAAAACAACTTTTAACCATTGTACAATTAATTTGATAAAAATAGAAAGTCCAGTAGTACAGACAAGTTTATGAAGGACTTGTCTCCCTACTCCATGCCTCTATTCTCTAATACGATTCCTTTCTATCTTTATTCTTTCTGGTGTTAACTCCTTATATCCAAATAATATGAGTACACCACTATTTTTTGACTCATCAGATTTAGATTTTGTCTATTGATGTGCCACAGTGATAGATGAAGGTTTTTATTTATTCTTATCCCAGTTGATCACTATTTTCATTTCTGTCGCTGGTCATCTCTGCACCCTCCAACAGCAGACTTAACTCTTATTTCTTGTCCCATCAGCTTTCAGTCCTTTTATTCCACGTTGTATAAAATGAGGACATTGACTGTCTTTACTATTTCTCCCCCACCTTAAGTCTCTCAACTTCCATTGGCTCTACTTTTATTTTTATGTTGTTAAGGTTAATAATATTTGCATATTGGTGTGTAATTATAACTAAATCTTCCATCATTTATCGATACATACTTTGTTTGGCCTATATAAATATTGTTTAATAAAATGTACCAGGATCACATAGTCTTCTTTATGAACCCAATATCAAAATACCTGTGCTACTCAAAGGAATGTGTTCCTAGTGGATTCTTTTTTTAAAAAAAACACGTATTTCTTTATATTGGCTTTTAATTCCTCAAGGTTTTCCAGGCTTTCAGTCATACTACTGAATCTGTCAAATTCCTTCTATTTCCCTGAGAACCTTCCCGTTATCTTGGAGGTATGGGTTTTTTTTTTCTTCCTAATTCTTTTATCCTTTTTGAATAATCTCACTTTATTCTGGAGTAATTCTTTTTTTTTTTTTTCTTGGCCTTTTCTTATTCCAGGCTTTCCTCAAATATCTGGTTCTCAGTTTGTATTTAAGAGTGAGTTAATAGAAAGGCTGGATGCTGTGAAAGTGGGTTGGGCTTTTTGACTATTTATATATATATATACGTATATATCTTTATGGAGATATAATTTATATACCATATAATTTGCCCATTTTAAAGTATATAATCAATGATTTTTAGTTTATTCATGGAGTTGTGCAGCCATTATCACAATTAACTTTAGAATATTTTTATCACCCCCAAAATAAACCCATAACCATTGACACTTACTCCTTGTTCCCCCTTAACCCTTCCCCCTCCATCCTGAGCAACCACTAATCCACTCTCAGTTTCTATGTATTTTTCTATCCAGGACATTTTACATACATGGAATCATACTAGCTTCTTTCATTTAGCATAATGTTTTTAAGGGTCGTCCGTGTTGTAGCATGTATTAGTACTTCATTCCTTTTTACTGCAGAATAATATTCCATTGTATGGATATACCACATATTATTTATCCATTTATCAATTGATGGATATTTGAGTTATTTCTACTTTTTGGCTATGATGAAAAGTGCTGCTATGAGCATTTGTGTACATATTTTTGTACACTTATGTTTTCATTTCTTTTGAGTATATACCTAGGAGTAAAATTACTGGGTTGTATGATTTAAAAAAAAAAAAAATTTTTTTTTTATGATAACTCCGAGGAGTCCCTAGGTAGTGCAAATGGTTAAGTGCTGGACTACCAACTGAGAGATTGGCAGTTTAAACTCACCCAAAGATGCCTCAGAAGTAAGGCCAGGTGATCTTCTTCTGAAAGGTCACAGTCTTGAAAACACTATGCAATGCAATTCTACTCTGCATACATGGGGTCACTGTGAGCCAAAATCAACTCCATGGTGGCTGACAACAGCAACATGATCACTCTGCGTTTAAACTTTTGAGGAACTGCTAGACTGTTTTCCACAGTGGTTACACCATTTTACATTCCTATAGCAATTCATGAGGATATTAATTTCTCCATATCCTTGCTAACTTTTTATTGTCTGTCTTTTTTTCTTCTAAATTTTATTTATTTTGTTGTCGAGAATACACACAACAAAACATACGCCAGTTCAACAGTTTCTGCATATACAATTTAATGACACTGATTACTGTCTATGAGTTGTGCAATCATTCTCACCCTCCTTTTCTGAATTTTCCTCCCCTCATTAACATAAACTCACTGCACCCTAAGGTTCCTATTTAATCTTTCAAGTTGCCGTTTTCAATTTGATTCCATATAGACAGTTCTTAAAAAAGCATAATGCTCAAGGCGGACCTTTTATACTAAAATATACTAGTTAAGCTAAACTATTGTTTGGTTTTATTATGACTTCAGAGGATATTTTTGGCTTAAGGTTTTAAAGATTATCTCAGGGCAGTAGTTTCAGGGGTTCACCTACCCTCATGGTTCCAGAAATCTAGAGTCCATGAGAATTCGAAATTCTGTTCTGTGTATTCCTCTTTTTATTAGGATTCTTCTATGGAATCTTTGATCAAAACATTCAATAATTTTAGCTGGGCACCATCCAGTTCTTCTGGTCTTATTGCAAAGGAAGCAGTTGTTTATGGAGGCAATTAGTCATACATTCCATATCCTCCTTCTATTCCTGACTTTCCTTCTTCCTCTATTGCTCCGGGTGAGTAGAGACCAGTAGTGCCTTGGATGGCTGCACAACGAACTAGGAGCACTAAACATGTTAGTAGGCGAATTAACTGCAGTGTCCCACGAAGCCATGGTCCTAAACCTCAAAACCAAGGAACCAAATCCCATGAGGTGTATGGTATCAGCCTCAGCAGCTACTTTTTTTTGTGTGTGTGTGTGTGTGTCACTGTTGTAAATATATCTGTCACAATTTTTGCCAATTCAACTTTTTACAAGTGTACAACTTATTGACAGCAATTACAATAATTGGTTGTGCAACTCTACCCTTAGTGTGACTTTTCCATCATATTTTACTCCCCCCTTCCCTCCCTTCCGCCCCTGATAACCAATAATAAATTTTGGTCTCTATACGTTTGTTTTCTCTTGTATTTTTATATAAGTGAGGTCATACAATATTTGTCCTTTTGCGATTGGCTTATTTCACTCAGTATAACGTTTTCAAGCTCCATTTATACGTTTGTTTTCTCTTGTATTTTTATATAAGTGAGGTCATAACAATATTTGTCCTTTTGCGATTGGCTTATTTCACTCAGTATAACGTTTTCAAGCTCCATCCATACTGTAGCATGTATCAAGACTTCATTTCTCCTACTGAACGAGGGATATTATTGCCCGTCTTTTTGATTATCACCATCCTAGTGGGTGTGAGGAAACCCTGGTGGCGTAGTGGTTAAGTGCTATAGCTGCTAACCAAAGGGCCGGCAGTTCGAATCCACCAGGCGCTCCTTGGAAACTCTATGGGGCAGTTCTACTCTGTCCTATAGGGTCTCTATGAGTTGGGATTGACTCAAGGGCACTGGGTTTGGTTTTTTGTTTAGTGGGTGTGAAGTGGTATCACATTGTGATTTGGATTTGCATTTCTGTGGTGGCTGATGATGTTGAACATCTTTTCATGTGTGTATTGGCTATCCATTTATATTCAACAATAAAACATTTAAGGCTGACTGCAAGCTGTGTGTCTCTGGGGACAAGGGCTAGTCTTGTCAAATGGTGGGCTTCACTTTAGGGGGGTTAGGGGGCTACCTGGCTGTTTTATTGGGAACTCAAGTATCAATAGCTGTGGATCTTTTGTCCTAAGGTGATTTTCTTTTTCTAGAGATGTTTCTTTCACTTGTGTCTGGGGAGCATGAACCTAGTTGTGTGTATTATATAGCTGTGTGGAGAAGGGGATTGGAGGGTTGACCGTCCAGGGCTTAGACTTTTTCTTCATGTACATATTTTCAGGTGCTTGCCCCATTTCCATGCTCTTCTGTGCTTGATTTTCTCCTGACTTTGGAGTTCCTTGTCTGGTTCAACCTCTCCAGAGACTGTACTTTCTCTCTCCCGTGGAGTGGAGACAGGGGTATCTAGTTATTACTTACAGAGACTTTTAAACAACTTCCCTTTTTTCAGATCTCACCTCAACCAACTTTCTGTGGTACCAGTTCTCTCTTCCTGAGCCTTGTCAGAATTCTGTGGGGGCGAATCAGTATATTTCTGTCTAGGCGTTTATATTTGACCTTGCCGTGTTCTTCTGTGCTGTTTACCTTTTGTCTTTTCACTTTCCATCTTCATAGATTGTGGTTAGGATTTGCCACAGGCCTTCTGGTTTCTTTGAAGGAGTTTATGTTTGTTTCTTTTACTCTTTTTTTTTTAGAGGAAAAGGGGACATAAAGATTTTTTTTTTAACTGTGCTTTCGATGAAGGTTTACAGAACAAATTCGTTTCTCATTAAACAATTAATATACATGTTGTTTTGTGACATTGGTTGCCAACCCTATGACATGTCAACATTCTCCCCTTCTCGACTTTGGGTTCCCTGTTACAAGCTTTCCTGTCCCCTCCTGCCTTCTCGTCCTTGCCCCTGGGCTGGTATGCCCCTTTAGTCTCATTTTGTTTTATGGGTCTGTCTAATCTTTGGCTGAAAGGTAAACCTCAGGAGTAACTTCAGTATTGAGTTAAAAGGGTGTTGGGGCCATACTCTCAGGGGTTTCTCCAGTCTCTGTCAGATCAATAAATCTGGTATTTTTTTGTGAGTTAGAATTTTGTTCTACATTTTTGTCCAGCTCTGTCCGGGACCTTATATTGTGATCCCTGTCAGAGCAGTTGGTGGTAGTAGCTGGGCGCCATCTAGTTGTGCTGGACTCAATCTGGTGGAGGCGTGGCAGTTGTGGTCCATTAGTCCTTTGGGCCAGTCTTTGCCTTGTGTCTTTGGCCTTCCTCATTCTCCCTTGCTCCCGATGGGGTGGGACTAGTGGAGTATCTTAGATGGCCACCCACAACCTTTTAAGACCCCAGAGGCTACTCACCAAAGTAGGATGTAGAACATTTTCTTTATAAACTATGTTATACCAGTTGAACTAGAAGGGACATAAAGATGTTTAATTTATCAACGTTAAACAGGAAGTCATGCTTGCTCTTTTGCTATAATGTTTTAAATAAAATATTGGGGAAGAAACTTTTTCTTCTGGTAACCAGAAAGGTAAAAGAAAATATAATTGACTGTCTCCACAGGCTTTTAATTTCTGTCCTGAATGAAATAATAAAGGGGGTCAAAAATGTTGCCAGATCATGATTACAGAAGCTTGACTGTAAGCCTTAGGCAGAAAGATCTGTTGTCTGCAGGGCTTTGAACCATAATTTTTTCCATTCTAGTTGTTGTTCCAGTTCACCAAAATTTAAAAAATTTGATTCTGTGCTGGCTTTGCTTTGTCGATCATGTCTAAACCAACTTGAACTGGTTTAAACCTGTTTTTCACTCTCTGACTTCAAATTTATATTCTGTAAGTGGATAACCAGAAGCAATTAATATTGTGTTTTTTTGTTAACTTGAATTTTGTTCATCCCAAGGTTTTATAATAAATTTTAAAAGTAGCAATATTAAACTGTTTGTTTCTTCACATTCATTAATAATTAAATCTAAAGTGACAGTGATGTTCGAGTGGAGCACTGGTGGCATAGTAGTTAAGAGCTCAGGCTGCTAACCGAAAGGTCAGCAGTTCAGATTCACCAGTGCTTTCTTGGAAACCCTGTGGTGTGATTCTGCACTGTTCTGTAGGGTCACTCTGAGTTGGAATCAACTTGATGGCAACAGGTTTAGCATCTTGGAAACCTTGGTGGTGTAGTAGTCAGGTGCTATAGCTGCTAACCAAAAGATCAGCGGTTTGAATGCACCAGTTGCTCCTTGGAAACTCTATGGGGCAGTTCTACTCTGTCCTGTGGGGTTGCTATGAGTTGGAATCGACTCGACGACACTGGGTTTGTTTTTTTTTTTTCATCTCAAAACATTTCAATACAAAGAAAAAGGCAATGTAAAGTGTATACTTAAAAAAATTATATTAAAAAATATACTAGAATTTGCTGCAGCATTGAGTCACTTTAAAAATGGTGTTGTGATAAAAATGCTAACATACTGTATAAATATTAAATTGAATATTCCAAATACTTTTTTAGTAGGAAATTCTCAACTTAATACTATAAAATACACTGAAAACAAACTTAATTTTGATGTAGACAGCATTACACTACTAACATTTAAGTTAAAAAACCCGTCATCATCAAGTCGATTCCAACTCATAGTGACCCTATAGGACAGAGTAGAACTGCCCCATGTGGTTTACAAGTAGCACCTGGTGGATTCGAACTGCTGCCCTTTTAGTTAGCAGCATAGCTCTTAACCACTACACCACCAGGGTTTCCCTACCACCAGGGTTTCCCTAATACTTAATAGTCACGTAAAATTGATAAGAATTTGTTCATGACATACTCAAAATACAAAGTGTGCTATCATACCTAATATATCAATACATATAAAGGCAAAGAAAGGGCAATAAAATATTTAATACTTACCATAACATTACATAAAATAAACATTTTATTACAAATATAGATTTAATTCATATGCAACTATACAGTTCACTTAAAAAACATCATTGCAATAAATCATAATTATATCTAATTAAAAGAATGTCCTCTTGTATTTTTTCATTTAAGCTATCCCTATTGTCTTGCAAGATGAATTTCAAACCTGAGAAGCTCTCTTAACACTGACCAGAGTAGCTGGTGCACCCAAAACTACCCTAGCAATTTCATATAACTGGGGGTATTGTGAACAGTTTGCTTTCTGAAATTCAAGAATACCTTTTCTTTTCTTCTCAACTCTTTGTACACCATCAAAGCTTGTTAATGTAAAGTATTAACAGTAGAGTTGTTTGATCTCAACTTAACTTTTTTTTCCTTTCATTTTGACAAATAATTGCATCTCATCAACATTTGAAACCAGGGTTATTTCCTGAGGTGCTTTCCTTTGTTACACTTTGAGTATTGCTCCTTTTCGTATTTCCTATCATTTCTCAAATGCTTTTTAAATGTAACATGGCTTTCGCCTGAAATTTAAAACTAAGTAGAATTTGATAACGAGGATTTAAACTGCTCCTAATATGCTATTATTTTCAATAACTTTTTCCTTGACGTTAAATTTTTCAGTGTGTTTCCAAATGTATTATTAAGAGTTCTTAATTTTAGCTTAGTTTCCACCCACATACCAAAAACATCAGTCATGTTCACTTTGCAGTCTTTCCGTAACTTTCTTTAAAGGTTTTAAAGTTTTCCAGAATTAAGTTGACATATGCCCATTTGTCATTAGAAAAGTAATATTTCATATTATTCTCAGCTAATACATCGCAGAGATTTTTGCATCTTAGTAAGGTTTCTAACATTGTGTATAAACTGTTCTAACTTTTTGGGCAATCCAATACAGATTTTCTTATTTTCTGAAAATTTGGTAGACAATATTGGAATACAAAGTAGTCGAAAGAGTTCATGACATTCTCCTAAAAATTCTTCCAGTTCAGCACCCTTTACTGTGTCTTTAATAACTAATTGAAGTGTGTGTGCATCACGTGTCATATCAGTCAGTCTTTTCTTATAAACCTTGCACTAAGTTGGAGTCTTCAAAGTTGTCAGTTTGCCTTGACGTTTGCCGTTTAATTTCCCTATCATTTCTGAGCAAATCAACAAGTTTGATCGTATCAGAGCCATTATCTGTGGTTACAGAAAAAAATCTGTTGTAAATCAATGTCATACTTATCTAAAATTTGATACATCGTGTTTTTTATGTACAGACCTGTGTGTCTTTTTTTTCATTCTTTCATTCCCAGTGTCAACATATGCATTTTACCGTCTTGTGCAAACTAAGAGTTAATTTCTAGAATTTCTAGAATTGACCAACTCAATCTATTGGCAACATTCACTTTTAAAAAGTATATTTGTTTTTCTAGATTACTGCTAATTTTGGAGCTAAGTTTTAAGGACAGGCGAAGTATCATTTTCCTAATATTCTCTAAGTTGATTGAAAAATCTTGACAAATTGAAGGAATATTTGGATTTAAAATTTTACAGAATCCTGAATATTCAGGATAATCATTCACAGTAACTAATTCAACACATGCATCGACAATTGTTTGTTTATCTAATTTCACATTAAGGCATTTTGGAATGGCAGACTTGTCTGATATTTTTTTGTTGTGTACTCGGAGCACTTCTGACACTTTCTTTAATCTTCTTTGTCTCCTTGCTTTGCACTGCATTGTATTCACCTGTATGGTGACGCTTCAGGTGTCTTCCTAACTTTACTGCATGGTCTCCAACCATATCTATGTTGCAAATTTTATACATGCTTTTTTTTTTTTTTAAATAATTTTTATTGTGCTTTAAGTGAAAGTTTACAGATCAAGTCAGTCTGTCACATATAAGCTTATATACACCTTACTACATACTCCCATTTACTCTCCCCCTAATGAGTCAGTCCGTTCCCTCCTTCCAGTCTCTCCTTTCGTGACCGTTTTGCCAGTTTCTAACCCTCTCTACCCTCCCATCTCCCCTCCAGACAGGAGATGCCAACACAGTCTCAAGTGTCCCCCTGATATAAGTAGCTCACTCTTCGTCAGCATCTCTCTCCAACCCACTGTCCAGTCCCTTCCATGTCTGATGAGTTGTCTTCGGGAATGGTTCCTGTCCTGGGCCAACAAGGTTTGGGGAGCATGACCGCCGGGATTCTTCTAGTCTCAGTCAGACCATTAAGTCTGGTCTTTTTATGAGAATTTGGGGTCTGCATCCCACTGTTCTCCTGCATCCTCAGGAGTTCTCTGTTGTGCTCCCTGTCAGGGCAGTCATCGGTTGTGGCCGGGCACCATCTAGTTCTTCTGGTCTCAGGATGATGTAAGTCTCTAGTTCATGTGGCCCTTTCTGTTTCTTGGGCTCATAGTTACCGTGTGACCTTGGTGTTCTTCATTCTCCTTTGCTCCAGGTGGGTTGAGACCAATTGATGCATCTTAGATGGCTGCTTGTTAGCATTTAACACCCCAGATGCCATACTTCAAGGTGGGATGCAGAATGTTTTCATAATAGAATTTATTTTGCTAATTGACTTAGGAGTCCCCTTAAGCCATAGTCCGCAAACCCCCACCTTTGCTCCGCTGACCTTTGAAGCATTCTGTTTATCCCGGGAACTACTTTGCTTTTGGTCCAGTCCAGTTGAGCTGACCTTCCATGTATTGAGTATTGTCCTTCCCTTCACCTAAAGTAGTTCTTATCTACTAACTAATCAGTAAATAACCCTCTCCCACCCTTCCTCCCTCCCCCCTCTCATAACCACAAAAGAATGTGTTCTTCTCAGTTTATACTATTTCTCAAGATCTTATAATAGTGGCCTTATACAATATTTGTCCTTTTGCATCTGACTAATTTCACTCAGCATAATGCCTTCCAGGTTCCTCCATGTTATGAAATGTTTCACAGATTCGTCACTGTTCTTCATCGATGCGTAGTATTCCATTGTGTGAATATACCATAATTTATTTAACCATTCATCTGTTGATGGACACCTTGGTTGCTTCCAGCTTTTTGCTATTGTAAACAGTGCTGCAGTAAACATGGGTGTGCATATATTTGTTCGTGTGAAGGCTCTTATTTCTCTAGGGTATATTTCGAGGAATGGGATTTCTGGGTTGCATGGTAGTTCTATTTCTAACTTTTTAAGAAAATGCCAGATAGATTTCCAAAGTGGTTGTACCTTTTTACATTCCTACCAGCAGTGTATAAGGGTTCCAATCTCTCCGCAGCCTCTCCAACATTTATTATTTTGTGTTTTTTGGATTAATGCCAGCCTTGTTGGAGCGAGATGGAATCTCATCGTAGTTTTAATTTGCATTTCTCTAATGGCTAATGATCGAGAGCATTTTCTCATATATCTGTTAGCTGCCTGAATATCTTCTTTAGTGAAGTGCGTGTTCATATCCTTTGCCCACTTTTTGATTGGGTTGTTTGTCTTTTTGTGGTTGAGTTTTAACAGAATCATATAGATTTTAGAGATCAGGTGCTGGTTGGAGATGTCATAGCTGAAAATTTTTTTCCCAATCCGTAGGTGGTCTTTTTACTCTTTAGGTGAAGTCTTTAGATGAGCATAGGTGTTTTATTTTTAGGAGCTCCCAGTTATCTGGTTTCTCTTCGTCATTTTTAGTAATGTTTTGTGTTCTGTTTATGCCTTGTGTTAGGGCTCCTAACGTTTACACATGCTTTTATTTTCAAACTTGAAAAATTCTTGACATGAATTTTCTCTGGTTTGTCCCATACTAGAATTCAAATGATAATATTAACATTAGGGCATATTTTATAGTCACTAAATTACATTAGACTGGTATTGGCCATTTTGAATCGGACAATCATATAGTCTACTATGCTGGGAATGACAGCTCGAAGAGGAATGGTGTTGCATTCATCGTCAAAAAGAACGTTTCAAGATCTATCTTGAAGTACAATGCTGTCAGTGACAGGAAAATATCCGTATGCCTACAAGAAAGACGAGTTAATACGACTATTATTCAAATTTACGCACCAACCACTAGGGCCAAAGATGAAGAAATAGAAGATTTTTATCAGTGGCTACAGTCTGAAATTGATCGAACATGCAATCAAGATGCATTGATAATTACTGATGATTTGAATGCAAAAGTTGGAAACAGAGAAGAAGGATCAGTAGTTGGAAAATATGGCCTTGGTGATAGAAACAATGCCAGAGATCAAATGATAGAATTTTGCAAGACCAACAACTTCTTCATTGCAAATACCTTCTTTTACCAACATAAATGCTGACTATACACATGGACCTCGCCAGATGAAACACACAGAAATCAAATTGACTACATCTGTGGAAACAGACAATGGAAAAGCTCAATATCATCAGTCAGAACAAGGCCAGGGGCCGACTGTGGAACAGACCATCAGTTGCTCATATGCAAATTCAAGCTGAAACTGAAGAAAATCAGAGCAAGTCCACGAGAGCCAAAATACGACCTTGAGTATATCCCACCTGAATTTAGAGACCATCTGAAGAATAGATTTGACTCATTGAACACTAGTGACCAAAGACCAGACGGGTTGTGGAATGACATCAAGGACATCATCCATGAAGAAAGCAAGAGGTCACTGAAAAGACAGGAAAGAAAGAAAAGACCAAGATGGATGTCAGAGGAGACTCTGAAACTTGCTTTTGAGCATCGAGCAGCTAAAGCAAAAGGAAGAATTCCTGAAGTAAAAGAACTGAACAGAAGAGTTCAAAGGGCCTCTCGAGAAGACAAAATAAAATATTATAATGACATGTGCAAAGAGCTGGAGATGGAAAACCAAAAGGGAAGAACACGCTCGGTGTTTCTCAAGCTGAAAGAACTGAAGAAAAAATTCAAGCCTCGAGTTGCAGTACTGAAGGATTCCATGGGGAAAATATTAAATGATGCAGGAAGCATCAAAAGAAGATGGAAGGAATACACAGAGTCATTATACCAAAAAGAATTAGTTGATATTCAACCATTTCAAGAGGTGGCATATGATCAGGAACCGATGGTACTGAAGGAAGAAGTCCAAGCTGCTCTGAAGGCATTGGCGAAAAACAAGGCTCCAGAAATTGATGGAATATCAATTGAAATTTTTCAACAAACAGATGCAGCGCTGGAGGTGCTCACTTGTCTATGCCAAGAAATATGGAAGACAGCTTCCTGGCCAACTGACTGGAAGAGATCCATATTTATGCCTATTCTCAAGAAAGGTGATCCAACCGAATGTGGAAATTATAGAACAATATCATTAATATCACACGCAAGCAAAATTCTGCTGAAGATCATTCAAAAATGGCTGCAGCAGTATATCGACAGGGAACTGCCAGAAATTCATGCTGGTTTCAGAAGAGGACGTGGAACCAGGGATATCATTGCTGATGTCAGCTGGATCCTGGCTGAAAGCAGAGAATACCAGAAGGATGTTTACCTGTGTTTTATTGACTATGCAAAGGCATTCGACTGTGTGGATCATAACAAACTATGGATAACAGTGCGAAGAATGGGAGTTCCAGAACACTTAATTTTGCTCATGAGGAACCTTTACATAGATGAAGAGTCAGTTGTTCAGGCAGAACAAGGGGATACTGATTGGTTTAAAGTCAGGAAAGGTGTGTGTAAGGGTTGTATTCTTTCACCATACCTATTTAATCTGTACGCTGAACAAGTAATCCGAGAAGCTGGACTATATGAAGAAGAACAGGGGATCAGGGTTGGAGGAAGACTCATTAACAACCTGTGTTATGCAGATGACACAACCTTGCTTGCTGAAAGTGAAGAGGATATGAAGCACTTACTAATGAAGATCAAAGACCACAGCCTTCAGTATGGATTATGCCTCAACATAAATAACACAAAAATCCTCACAACTGGACCAATGAGCAACATCATGATAAATGGAGAAAAGATTGAAGTTGTCAAGGGTTTCATTTTACATAGATCCACAATCAAAAGCCATGGAAGCAGCAGTCAAAAAATCAAAAGACGCATTGCATTGGGCAAATCTGCTGCAAAGAACCTCTTCAAAGTGTTGAAGAGCAAAGATGTCACCCTGAAGACTAAGGTGCAGCTGACCCAAGCCATGGTATTTTCAATCGCATCATGTGGATGTGAAAGCTGGACAATGAATAAGGAGGACCGAAGAAGATTTGATGCCTTTGAATTGTGGTGTTGGCGAAGAATATTGAATATACTATGGACTGCCAAAAGAATGAACAAATCTGTCTTAGAAGAAGTACAACCAGAATGCTGCTTACAAGCGAGGATGGAGAGACCGCGTCTTACGTACTTTGGGCGTGTTGTCAGGAGGGATCAGTCCCTGGAGAAGGACAGCATGCTTGGCAGAGTACAGGGTCAACGGAAAAGAGGAAGACCCTCAACGAAGTGGATTGACACAGTGACTGCAACAAAGAGTGCAAGCATAACAACGATTGTAAGGATGGCACAGGACCGAGCAGTGTTTCGTTCTGTTGTGCATAGGGCCGCTATGAGTCGGAACTTACTTGACGGCACCTAAGAACAACAACAACAAATTACATTATGTAGCCCTGTTGGCACAGTGGATAAGAGCTTGGCTGCTAATGAAAAGGTCAGCAGTTCAAATCCACCAGCTGCTCCTTGGAAACTCTATCGAACAGTTCCACTCTGTCCTGTAGGGTTGCTATGAGTTGGAATAGACTTGATGCAACAGGTTTTTTTTTTATATTGCATTATAGTAAAATCAAGTCTTAGACTTTGATAACAAAGAGAATAGAATGCATAAATACATTTGTAGAAATGAATTAGAACCAGTACATTTTAAAATGCTTCTAGCCATATATCGTCAATATATTAGAAAAACTGAAATGACTTCTATTTGACATTCACAGGGTTTGCGGATTTCTTCCATCTGAAGTCCTTCTTTATAACATTGTTGTGTATTTATCTAGCACCTTTTGAAGAAAAATCTCACTTCATAGTGATGCCACCATGTTGTTTTCAGTGAAATGAAATCTTAATTTTCTTCCACTAGTTGCTGATGTTTGTTAACATTTCAATTTGTGTGGTAAATATCAAATTTAAACAAAGGATGATACCCAAAAAGCAAACCAAACCCATTGCCGATGAGTCGATTCCGACTCATAGCAGCCCTATAGGACAGAATAGAACCGCCCAATAGAGTTTCCAAGGAGCGCCTGGTGGATTTGAACTGCTGACCTTTTGGTTAGCAGCCATAGTACTTAACCACTACACCACCAGGGTTTTCAGTATATGAAATTACATTTAAATTGAGATCAAATATAAGAATGTAATCATCAAAAAGTTATACTCTATTTTCTATTTCTTGAATTTAAATATCACACTTAAAAATGTGAATAATGTACATATAAATGTTTATGCTCATCTGACTACTTTTCTAAGTTTCCATATATATTTTGTATTAGTATCTCAGGTGGAAATCTCAAATGAAGAGATTTTAATATGAAGGTAGTATTGACTGAGGTGTAGTCAGGGTTAAGGGAACAAATAGGGAAGCACCCAAAGATTACCAGCAGTGGAAGCTGTTACCACTTCTAGGGCTAAAGGGACAAGAAGAGGAAATAGTATTATTTCCAGCTTATTAAAAGCTGGAGCCATGGAGAAGCCATGGAGCCTCCTCTTAAGCTTTATCAGATGAAAATCTCTTAACCCCAACCTGAGGAGACGCAAATTCCCATCAGTCACCTTATTGTCACAGGGTGCTATTTCAATCATATTCCTATCTGAAACCAAAACTCCAATGTAGCCATCACTAGTACCCTTCACACAAAATAGCAGGGAAAGGGGTGGGATGTGGGAAGAAATAATTGATTAATATAAAATATGCTTAGCCTTAACAGTCTTCACCTTTGTGGCTGGTTGAGGGGCCGAAGTAGGTAATCATAACTTTCTTTTCCACCATCCATTTCATGTTCCTTTAATATTCTTCCAGCACCTTGGCTGGTCAAGATTGTTTACCTTAGTATACTAAAATATCTGAGTCCTTAGTGGTCCTGTGTTTATTGGGTTGCCGTAATTTTCCGTTGACTTTTATTAGTAGACATGAGAATACTAAGGGGCAGCCCAGTGAATTCCCCGGATTTTAGACATAACCTATCTGTTCCTGTTGTGCAGCAGCCACCTGATTTCCTCTCAGTAGTACGGTTCAATCATTCTGTCAGTACATTAACTCCTTCCTCTGCCTGTCACTTCTATAGAATCCCAACTAGGGGTAGTCTTAGCTTCCAACTTAGTGAAACCATAGCTGTGTTCCTTGGCGGAAGCATTCTTTCCTGGGAACTAGGAGCTCCAATGTATTCACAATTTTGAGAAGTCCTTCAACATACCTCCTCCTTAGTCCTCTGTTTTACCAACATTTCAATCTTATTCTTTCCAAGTCATTGACCTCTCAATGTATCAATGTAAATTTGAATCTAAGGCCATCTTGCACTCCCGGTAAAGTGATCACCAGATGTACGGCTCAAAGTTATACCCACTGGCAAGATTTTCCTTTATTACTGTTTTTCAAGGAGAAACTGATATTTCAGCTAATCACTGGTGTCAGCATATCATGTAGCCTCATCTGCAAACCTGGTCTATGATTTCTCTTTTTCTGTTGTTTGATCACAGTGAGCACCCCATGAGATCATGGGAGAGGCAGTGAAGCAGCAGGAGTAGGGAATATGGGAGTTTGAGCCACTTGCTCATTTAGTTTATACCTCCTTAGCCTATTCTTATATTTAATTTCTGTTTAAATAAGAGATATGTATCATGTTTTTGGATTAGAAGATTCAGAATTACCGCATTTTTATGTAAATAGTGTGCACCTTCTATGTTTGCTTGTCAACTGTGCCTTCTCCCCAACAAGATTTTTTTGTAAGCACCGCTATGCCAATTTTTTTGCATGTTATTGTAAAAAATTAGCATAGCATGCTTACGGAAATTAATTTATACATTCAACTGCATTCCCAATTAAATTTCAGAATTTTTTTTTTATAGAAATTGACAAGCTGATTCTAAAATTTATATGGGAAAAGCAAAGGACCTCAAACTACCAAAACGATTTAAAAAATGAAGAAAAAAATGGGATTAATCATACTGCCTGATTTCAAGTTGATGAAAAACTACAGAAATCAAGATAGTGTAAAAAAAAACCCAAAATGTTAGGTATATAGTCAATAGAATAGAGATTCCTGAAATGGACTTGCACATAATGTGAAGTGATTTTCAACAAACGTGCCAAAGTAATTCAATAGATTTTTTCAATAGCCATGGTCTTTTTCAATAGCCATAGTCTTTTTCAAGGAATGGTGCTCAAACAGTTGTATATCCATTTGGAAACAAATGAACTTCCACCCCTATGTCATATGATACCCAAAAGTTAACTCTAAATGTATCATAGTCCTAAATGTCCTAAAATGTATCATAGTTCTAGAAGTTTTATAGCTTATGCTTTTAGAATGAGCTTGTAGAATGAAAAAAATAGGATACAATCTTGATGACCTTGAGGTAGGTAAAGATTTCTTTGGGAACAAAAACCACTAACCATACAAGAAAGAAAATGATAAATTAGACTTTATCAAAATGAAAACCTTCTGGTCATAGAAAGACAACTGTTAAGAAAATGAAAAGGCAAACCTCAGATTGGGAGAAGATATTTACAATGCATATAGCTGACAAATAAGTTGTATCCAGAAGATATAGTAATGAACTCTTATAACTCAATAATAAGAAAGCAGACAATCCAAGTTTTTAAAAATGGGCAAAGGTTTGAAGAGACACATCACAAAAAAAGATACACAGATGGCCCGATAAGGATGTGAAAAGATGTTCATTAACCTTAGAGAAATTCAAATTAAAATTGCAATGAAATACCGAAGAGTTAAAATTGACAGACTAAAAATACAAAGTTCTGTGAACTGGCTGATTACCTTGAACTTGTGATGCCTTGATTTTACATTTTCTTAGTTGGGGAATCTGTGGAAAGTCAAAAATATTTCCTAGGGCCCCCTGACTTGGGGTCTCTCATTTCCCAAACTCTATCTTCACTTGTTTTAGGCTTTGTTAGGGTGGGTCTAGACCAGGCCTTACTCGGGGGCATGGTCCTTACTTTTAAGTTATTCTTCTGGAGGTTCGTAATACCCAGGATATTGACAAGGTGTTGATGAAGTCTTTCCGCTTTATCTGGGCCAGACCTTTACCATCCCCCAGCACTGCTGGGCCTTGATATCTCTTCCATTTTAGGGCCTGTAGCATCCCTTCTCTGATAAACCTTGTACAGTCTCACCATGTACATACACAGCTCAGTGCTCAATCTAGGACTCACCGGGAACCCTCTCTAGGCCTTCTGTGTCCCCCACTACGTAGCTTCCTTTTCCTGGTGCCCTCCCCACAGATTTCAGGCTCTGCAGCTTTTCTGAACTCTGATTTCTATCCCCTCCTTGGGCCACTGTACTCCGCTTGAACTCCAGCTTGCTGTGCTGAGTCAGAAATTGCATCTTGACAGAGAGCTTAGGCAATGGTGGGGCTCACCTTATGAGTTTCTCTTCTCCTGAGGATCATAGTCAAATCCCTGAAGACAGTAACCTGATAAATTTTGTCCAGTTTATGGTAGCTAATGGAGGGAGAGCTAGTTATGCTGTCTTAGCTGGAAGTTGAAGTGTTCTAAAGAGCCTGGACTTTATGATACCTGGAGAATGAGATTATTCATGGTTTCTTGAGAAAGAATAGAAAGCTATAGCATCTGCCCTAGATCTCATCCAGGAGCAGGGAGTTCTACAAAGCAGCTCTGAAGGAGCAGTGCTGAGAAAGAATAAAGTCATTTACTGCTTGTACACTGCCTAGTCCAGGTCATCTAGTAAAGTGTTTATATCTGTGTGGAGGGAAGAGGAACCACCAACACTTGCCGAATAAATTCTTTTTCTCCAATAGTTCCCTAATGAATTCTTAGTCTCCTCCTATAAGCTGAGAGGTGGATGATGGGCTAATGATAGAAGAACCAGTTTTGGACCACCTCTTTCAATCTTGCAGAGATGGTAGCACTTTGCTTTAGAATGTGAGAGTATGTGGCATTATTTTATGCTTTGGTAGTGCAGTTAAAACTTTGCGACAGGAAAAGTCCAACTGGAACACACTGTTACACAAACACGTGCATATGACCTAGTTTTTCCTGACATGTGTAGAATTTTTAGGAATTCTTGATTTTAAACAGGAGTGGAGATCAGAGGCCATGATTTTGCACCTTTCATTTATCCAACTTGGTAATACAGATACATGTTCACAAATCTATTCCCAGTCCTGAAATCCATTAGAGCTCCTCAGAATAGTAGATCATTGAAATTCTTAAAAATAATAGATTTTAGAATGTGCAGGTTCATTTATTCAAATAATTACTTATGATATAATAGAGCTACGGTGAGCTACGGTGGCTAACCAAAAGGTCGGCAGTTTGAACCCACCAGCCACTCCTTGGAAACCCTGTGGGGCAGTTCTGCTCTGTCCTATAGGATCACTATGAGTCGGAATCGACTCGATGGCAACAGGGTTTTTTTTTTTTTTTAATTACTTATGTTAGCCACATTAAAAAATTGCTTTTTAAAAGCACATTACTGTGAGATTTAATGGTTTTAAAGTATTAAGAATATGGTTTTACACTTACTTTTCTGTCAGGGAAGTTGTTAGAATGACATGCAAATGATTAAATTTGTTGTCTCTGCTCTATAGCAGTGATAATCAACATCTCCATTATATAAATTTAGTGACCTGCCAATTGCATAGTTAGATGTTTTTTGTAAGTTATATGGCAGTGATTTGATTTTTCTCTTTCATGGTTGTTAGGTGCCATTGTGTTGATTTCGATACATAGTGACCTCATGTGACAGACTAGAACTGCCCCATAGGATTTTCTTGGCTGTGATCCTTACAGAAGCAGATTGTCAGGTCTTTCTCTTGCAGAGCTGCTGGGTGGGTTTGAACTGTCATCCTTTTGGTTAACAGCCAAGCACTTAACTGTTTGTGCCACCAGGGCTCCCTTGGAGATACGTTTGTATGTGTCAGGAGACTTTAGAATCTGGAGTGTCTCCCTTGGGTTTATATTTAGGAGAAGGGAAGAAATCCTTTGACTAACTGCCCTTTAGAGCTACATTTTTGATTTGGATAAAGACCTTAACAAACTTTTTGGGTGTACTGGGACATTCCTGTATATGAGTGTAGTGAGTTTGAGGTGGGTGTTTAGGTAATTTTGAGTAAGTTCTCATTATTTTGAGTGATTAAAAAAAACCATATCCGTTGCCATTGAGTTGATTTTGACTCATAGTGACCCTATAGGACAGAGCAGAACTGCCCCGTAGGGTTTCCAAGGAGCGGCTGGTGAATTTGAACTGTTGACTTTTTGGTTAGCAGCTGAGCGCTTAACCATTGTGCCACCAGGGTTCCATTTTTAGTGATTACAACCTACTATTTCTTATATTTCTCCTGAATAATTGTGATTTTTGCATAGTTGTGTAGCAGTTATGGAGGAAGATTGCTTTTTCCCTACCCTTGGCTTTTTAGAAACTCTTGGGGCAGTTCTACTCTGTCCTGTAGGGTCGCTGTGAGTTGGAATCGACTTGATGGCAGTGGGTTTTAGATTTGGAATTTTCCACATGTTTTTGCTTATATTCACACTAATACAAGAACAAAAAGCTCTTCTCCTTCTGATAATAAGCATTTTATAGATAGTTTTGTTTTTCTATTAAATCTTAGGTGCTCTGAATTAGGTCAATTATAAGCTTTGGTTCCTGAACCGCCTGTATCATTGGTCTGTGTATAACCCTATTCTGTTATTTGTTTGAAAGTGGTTTTATATGTATGAATATGTGTATTTAGAAAAAATAATATCATAAACACTTCTGAAATTGCCACTGAACAGAAGAACTAGGATATTATCAGAAAATCACATCATCTTTTCATTAAAAAGTAAAAAAGCAAGTTACAAAGTAGGAAAAAAACATTTGCAACACATTTAGCCTAGAGTGTATTAGTATTAAGAATGTATAAGGAATTCTTAGAAATCAATAAGGAAAGCACAAAAAGCCCGTAATAAATGGGTGAAAGCTATGAACAGGTATTTCTGAGAAGACATACATATGATCAATAACCATATGAAAAGGTATTCAGGCTTATTAGTGATCAGCAGAGTACAAATCAAGACCACAACGAAACACCATTTACATAGGCAAAACTTACAAAGCTTGTCTAACGGAGAAGTTGCTTAGTAAAATCTCTTATACCCTCCCTGGGTGAGTGTAAATTGGTATAACCGCTTTGTAGAACAGTTTGGTATTGTCTTGAAAAGTTGAACATTCACATACTTAATGACCCAGTAATTCTATTTTGATATATGTATCCAAGAGATACTCTTATATGCAAGGAGACACATATAAGAATGTTTATTTAAGTCCTTAATCTGTATTTAACTTTGACCAACATTTTCTTGGACTTCGTAATTGTCAGCTTTTCTGGTAACAAACAAATCACAAGCCTTAGTAGTTTTCAAAACCAACGTTTATATCTTGCTCCTGTTTCAGATAGATTGCAGGTGGGTTATGGCAGTGCGACAACCTGGGCCTCTGCGCCAGGCAGTGTCTGTGCTCCAGGCTATAGCTCTGTTCCAGGCAACAGCTCTCCTTCCCATGTCTTCTTATTCAGGACCCAGCTGAAGGAGCAGCCTCTAGAAGGACATACCCTTTTTTGTGACGGGGGAAAGAGCAAACTAGCTTGTGACGCCTGTTAAAATTTCTAGTCATCACATTTGCTCACATTCCCTTGACCTAAGCATGGCCACACTCAAAGTAAAAAAAAAAAAAAAAAGTAAACAAGGCGAGGTCATATACTTTTTCTGTAGAAGCCATGGCAAGTCAACTAGCAGTGAGTGAAACTATGTAATCCCCTTAAAGAGAAAGGAAGGAGATAAGAGGTAGTGAATAATTGCAAGCAATAATACAATCCAAATTGTGTGAATTTATTAATACAACATATATTTGAGTCCCTGTCATGTGCTGCAAATACATCAGAGACAAGAACATAAAAAACTTCCTGCCCGTTGAAGCTTACATTCTAGAAAAAGCTTTCATGAGGAGGTCAGTTACAGACAAATACACAAAAATTAGTAGCTTCCCTAGACACCGGCACAGCTAATGGAAATCCAACTAATGAATTGGCAAAAAGATTTCAGTCACAAAATTCTTAAGAAAGAAAAATCTGTCTATATGAAGAAAACTTAAAAATATTATTGAAATGCATGGTCCTCAAAGAGAGATTCAATATTGTAAAGACTTAATTTTCTGTGGTATTAATGTAAATGCAGTACATATCCTATCAAAATTCTAAGGAGAAAATTTGATATATTACATCTAAAGTTCTTAAAACTCAACAAAGCTAGGAAGTGGAAATGAGAGTAGGAAGGGGGAGAATTTACCTTTTCATTTGCTTCTTTTCTGACTGTTCAATTTTATTATTTGATTAAGTTTGTAGTTTAAAATGGTTAAAAACAAACCAAGTTTAATAAAAAGAGTAAATGCCTGAAAATAGGCCTACCCCGGAAATGTAGACCCTCACATGTAACATGATTGGCTTCTATGATTTTAAAGGTGATTTTCAGCTAGTTCTTTGATAAGCACTAATAATTATGTTTATATAATGCAAGTGTTATACAAACACTACGTAACTTCAGCAAAAACAAAAGAGATACTAATTTGAAATCTTTGTATTAGACTTCTGGCAATCTTAGCTACTTCCCATCCAAGAAGTAACCTACTTAGTCAATTAAAATGAAAACATATGATGTGCTGACTAAGAATATATAAACATTGGAGCTCATAGGCTTCATAAGCTTCTTCATTATTTATTTTTAACATTAACATGATTAATGGTGGTTACAATTCATAGAGTATAGTTTGAAGTACTGTTCTAGTCGCTTTGTAATCCTATTTATATACATTTAAGAAATAGGTATCCATAAGAAACATCACCCCAATTTTTCATATGAGAAAATTCAGAGAGGTTAAGTAATATCATCAAAGTTACCAAGTTAATAAATGGCAGAGCCGAGATCTAACCTTTAGCTGAGTCCAGTGTTGTGCTTGGGGACTCTGGGTGGCACTGGATAATAGAATGGTGGTTAAGTTCCTAGTACAGGTAGTCCCCAACTTATGACGGGTTTCTGTTCTGATTACTCCATCATAAGTTGGTTCTGATATAAGTAGAATACATCATTTTTTTTAGTTTTCTTTGTTATTGCCTTTTATTAACAACATCTTTATAAATCATAACATTGAACATCTGCCAGTAAAAAAAAAAAAAAAAATTTTTTTTTTCAGCAAATTACATGCTGCAACATCATACGTAGTGCATATTACTTATGATAAGATGTACAATAAACAAAAACAGACGGACGTAAGTGCAGTTCCTTGTAACTCTAATATGTTGTAAGTCGACAACTACCTGTACTTTCCTTTTAAAGTAGAAAAGAATGATATGGGAAGTTCAGGATGCTGTGTATCTAAACTGGTTTAGGGAGTCAGGGTGGGCTTCCAAGAAGGTACTCAAAGCTGGCATGCGAAAGAAGGGTAAAAGGATATAGGGGAAGGGGTAGGGGATGAAGATTATATTCAGAGAGAGGAACAACAGTCAAATTCAGGAGGCAAGACAGAGTCTATTTCTTTGGGAAGGATGATTTCTCAGAAACTTGATTTCAATGGACTTGTCTAAAGTTGAGTTTCCCAAAGTATGCTCTGCTGAATGCTGATTCAGCAGTGAGCTAATAGGTATTCCTTGACCAAAGAAATCTGGGAAATCCTGGTTTAACAAAGTTATATAGGAGTTCTTAGGGCCATTAATATGCTCAAATGTTTATCTTGACTCCCGGAGGGGTATAGGATATGCTGTTTCCCACATCGTAATGAACATGGAACTCTTGTTTTTCGCTGAGTTTTTTTTTTTTTTTTTTTTGCTGTAGCTGAAAGTTCACAGCTCAAGTTAATTTCTCATACGAAAATTTATACACATATTGTTATGTGACCCTCGTTGCAATCCCTATAATGTGACAGCACACTCCCCCTTTCCACCCTGGATTTCCTGTGTCCAGTCAACCAGCTCCTATCCCTTTCTGCATTCTTATTCTGCCTCTGGACAGGAGCTGCCCATTTAGTCTCATGTATCTACTTGAACTAAGAAGCATACTCTTCACGAGTATTATTTTATGTTTTATAGTCCCGTCTAATCTTTGTCTGAAGAGTTGGCTTCAGGAATGGTTTTAGTTCTGGGTTAACAGATGATCCGGGGGCCATGTCTTCTGGGGTTCCTCTACTCTCAGTCAGACCATTGAGTCTGGTCTTTTTACGTGCATTTGATTTCTGCACCACACTTTCCTCCTGCTCCATCAGGGACTCTCCATTGTGTTCCCTGTCAGGGCAGTCATTGGTGGTAGCCGGGCACCATCTAGTTCTTCTGGTCTCAGGCTGATGGAGTCTCTGATTTATGTGGCCCTTTTGTCTCTTGGGCTAATATTTTCCTTGTGTCGTTGGTGTTCTTCATTCTCCTTTGCTCCAGGTGGGTTGGGACCGGTTGACACATCTTAGATGGCTGCTTGCAAGCTTTTAAGACCCCAGAAGTTACTCACCAAAGTGGCATGCAGAACATTTTCTTAATAAACTTTGTTATACCAATTGACCTAGATGTCCCCTGAAACTATGGTCCCGGACCCCTGCCCCTGCTACTCTGTCCCTCAAAGTGTTTGGTTGTGTTCAGGGAACTTCTTAGCTTTAAGTTTAGTCCAGTTGTACAGACTTCCACTATATTGTGTGTTGTCCTTCCCTTCACCAAAGATAGTTCTTGTCTACTATCTAGTTAGTGAATTCCCCTCTCCCTCCCTCCCTCCCTCCCTCCCGTCATAACCATTAAAGAATGTTTCTTCTGTGTTTAAACCTTTTCTTGAGTTCTTATAATAGTGGTCTCATACGATATCCTTTTGCGGCTGACTGATTTCACTTAGCATTATGCCTTCCAGATTCAGCCATGTTGTGAGATGTTTCATGGATTCATCATTGTTCTTTATCATTGTGTAGTATTCCATTGTGTGAATATGCCATAATTTGTTTATCCATTTGTCTGTTAATGGGCATCTAGGTTGTTTCCATCTTTTTGCTATTGTGAACAGTGCTGCAGTGAACACGGGTGTGAGGGCTCTTTTTTATCTACGATATAGTCTAAGGAGTAGGATTACTGGATTGTATGGTAGTTCTATTTCTAGCTTTTTAAGGAAGTACCAAATCAATTTCCAAAGTTGTACCATTTTACATTTTTTTTTTTACCAGCAGTGTATAAGTGTTCCAGTCTCTCTACAACCTCTCCAACATTTATTGTTTTGTGTTTTTTGGATTAATGCCAGCCTTGTTGAGGTGAGATAGTATCTCATTGTAGTTTTGGTTTGCATTTCTCTAATGGCTAATGACTGAGAGCATTTCCTCATGTATCTGTTAAACACCTGAATGTCTTCTTTGGTGAAGTGCCTCATTAAGATTTTTGAGACTCGTGTTTCAAAGTACAAATTTTTGAGAAACCAGTTAAAAGAATTTTATCTTCCCTACATGTCATATCAGAATGTCAATAGAAAATCATATATAATCATTGCAATTTTTATATGGGATGTTTTTAGTGCCCTATAGGTGCACAGTGGAGCACTGGGGCACAGTGGTTAAGAGTTTGGCTGGTAACCAAAATGTTGGCAGATCGAATCCACCAACTACCTCTTGGAAATCCTGTGGGGCAACTCTACTCTGTCCTATAGGGTCACTATGAGTCAGAATCTACTCAAAGGCAACAAGTATATGCACCGTATCCCCCTAATTATGTTTGAGTTGTGTTCCAAAAATTTATTCCTTAGTTACTTTTTTGGCATTTTGATATAATTCTCGTAGATATATTACTAGTGATGATTAGATTCCACAAAAACTCAATCTATAATGAACCCAGAGTATATGTGTATTAATCAATATTTATAATATGATTTCTATGAAGAAATGTCTTCTGAATTCTAACTTGGAATGTAGGAGCATAGTTATAAACATCAGAAGGTGAGTGTTTATAAGTTAAATGACAGCGTTACGTAAATCAAGATACTTCTGTACATGATATTGTTTAAGATAAATGGTTCTTTAGGTCAGTGCTTTTCTACCTCTTTAGAACTGGGAGCAAATATTAATTGTCCCCAAGAGGACATGAGTTCCTTGCCTCAGGATCAGTTATGTATTACTGGACTCTAGGTAAATAAGAAGGTACTTGTATTTTTCATTTTGGTCTATTTACAGTGTCTTGACTTGGAAGAATAAAAATACCCGAATCGTAACATTTATTCAGATCTTTAACTCTTATGAGAGATATTAGGAAAAGAATAAAAGGGTGATTAAGTGGGTAGATTACCACTATTCCATATAGGAGGAAGTGAAGATAAAAATAGCATCAAACTACAAAATAAAATTTCTCTTCTTTGATCAGTTTGATAAAAACCACCTTCCCTTCCCAGTAGTTATGCAGATATTTAGAAAGATGGTTTTTTTCTTTGTTTTTGGAATTGCATTAATGGTAGAAAATTTAACACAGAGATTTTAAATTACATACTTGTTAATTCAGTTTTTTTCTCCTTATTTTCTTGTTTTTGTTATTATGGATTGAATTGCGTCTCCTGAAAAGATATGTTGAAATCCTAACCTCTGGACCTATGGATGTGACCTTGTTTGGAAATAGGGCCTTTGAAGATGTTATTAGTTATGTTAACATCAGGCCATACTGGAGTAGGGTGGGTTCTAATTCTGTATAACTGGTGTCCTTATAAAAGAGAAGAAGATACACAGAGCCTGAGAGACAGGAAGGATACTGTGCAACCCTGCAGTTGCAAGCCAAGGAATACTTGGAGCCACCAGAAAAAAAAAAAAAAAATTTTTTTTTTTTACCAGAAGCTAGGGAAAAGGCCTGGAACAATTTTTCTCAAGTCGATTCTGACTCATAGTGACCCTGTAGGACAGAGGAAACTGCCTCATAGGGTTTCCAAGGCTATAAATTTCTATGGAAGCAGACTGCCACATCTTTTTCCTTCAGAGCAACTGGTGAGATTGAACTGCCAGCCTTTCAGTTAGCAGCCGAGCACTTTAACCACTGTGCCACCAGGGCTCCTTGGGATGCTTGACAAAAGGAAATAAAATTACTTTGAGGGTCTGGCATATCCAACTCAAGCGATACTAACAAAACTACATCTCTAAGTTTGATCCCTTTATTGGCTAGTTAAATGTGCCTGTTCAGCCTTCTTGTCCATTTTTGCCACGTGGGGATTAAGTAAAAGGCTATGAGTTATTCCATAGAAACTTATCCTCACGGTAAGAAAACAGTTCAGAATGCATTTATTATTGACTGGATCCATATTCTCATATTCATATGTGAAGAGAGGTATCTCTTCTGAAATAAGTGGTCTTAAGAGCCCCAGTTTGCTATAGCTTCCACTCTCCCATTTGGGTAAGAAAATTAATTTGGCATTTTTCTGTCACATTTGTTGGCTCCAACATGGTGAACCAATAGATGCTGTTGAAGTTGGATGAGAGGAGAAGCTCTACAACCATTAGATTCATTAATTAAAAACCAAACTGTTTGCCATCAAGTTGGTTCCGACTCATAGCGACCGTGTAGGACAGAGTAGAACTGCCCTCATAGGGTTTCCAAGGAGTGCCTGGTGGATTTGAAGTGCAACCTTTTGGTTAGCAGCTGTAGCACTTAACCACTATGCTACCAGGGTTTCTTATTCTTTAATTAGATTAGTTAAATATATGTAAATATAGATTATGAGGTATTTTCTCTTTGATTTGTGTGGTCTTTTTCCTTGATTTTTTTTCTATCCTAGAAAATTTAGTTTTAGGAAACTAACATAAAAGGAAGGAAAGATCTGAATGCTAATTCCTGAAGTAGGTAGGGAAGGAGTTGCTATTACCATCTGTAGTTCATCATTATTGGTTTCCTCATTCTTGCCCATTTGAGGATCAAAGACTATGTTTAATGTCCTTGAACTCTTATCCCTTACAAGGCAGCGCACACTCCTGACACTAGGCCACTTAGCCTTCTGCGTTCTTGTTAAAAATACAATGTCATAATGTATGCTGTGTTCTTTTGGCTAGTATAATGACATTGTCTATGCCAGGAAATTTTTTTTTGAACGTTTTGTTATGCTTTAGGTGAAAGTTTACACAGCAGATTGGCTTCCCATTCAACAATTGATATACAAATTGTTCTGTCACATTGGTTGCTATCCCTGCAATATGTAGCACTCTCCCCATTTCCACCCTGTCTTCCCTGCTTTCATTCCTCCAGTTTCTCTGCCCCTCCTTGCCTTCTTATCTCTGCTTTTGGGCAAATGTTGCCTGTTTGGTCTCGTTTAGTTGATTGTTCTAAGGAGCATATTCCTTCTGGGTGTTATTGTTTATTTTATATGCCAATCGATTGTTTTGCTGAAGGGTGATCAGTTGTGGAGTGGCTTCAGTTTCAGGTTGAAAAGGTGTTTTAGAGTAATAGTTTTGGGGGTTCCTCTAGTCTCTATCATTCCAGTAATTCTGGTCTTTTTTTTTTTTTTTTTTTATGAATTTGGGTTTTGTTCTACATTTTTCTTCCATATTAACTGGGGCCTTTATCATTAATTATTATAATTTTTTTTTTTTTTTTTGCTTTAGGTGAAAGTTTGCAGCTCAAGTTAATTTCTCATACAAAAATTTATATGCGTACTGTTATGTGACATTAGTTGCAATCCCTGTAATGTGACAACACATTCCCCCTTTCTACCCCAGGTTTCTTTTGTCCATTCAACCAGTTCCTGTCCCTTCATGCCTTCTCCATCCCTGCCTCCAGACAGGAGCCACCCATTTGGTCTTGTGTATCTGCTTGAACTAAGAAGCACACTCTTCACTAGTATTATTTTATGTTTTATAGCCCAGTCTAATCTTTGTCTGAAGAGTGGGCTTTGGAATATGCCAAGAAATTTGGAAGACAGCTATGTGGTCAAACTACTGGAAAAAGTCCACATTTGTGTCCATTCCAAAGAAAGGGGATCCAACAGAATGCAGAAATCATTGAATAATATCATTTATTAGTGTTGCCCAAATGATTAGGATGCTTGATCCCAAAACCCAAACCCATTGCCATCATACAAGTAAAATTTTGCTGGAGATAATTCAAAAATGGTTGTAACAGTATATCAGCAGGGAACTGCCAGGAATTTAAGCTGGATTCAGAAGAGGACATGGAGTGAGGGATATCACTGCTGATGTCAAATGGATCTTGGCTGAAACCAGAGAAAGATATTTATCTATGTTTTATTGACTATGCAAAGGCATTTGACTGTGTGGATAATAACAAATTATGGATGACGTTGCAAAGAAATGGGAATTCCAGAATACTTACTTGTGTTCGTGAGGAACGTGGTGCATAGAACAAGAGGCAGTTGTTCGAACAGAACAAGGGATTCTGTGTGGTTAAAATCAGAAAAGGTGTGCGTCAGGATTGTATCCTTTTACCATACTTCTTCAATCTATGTGCTGAGCAAATAATCAGAGAAACTGGACTAATATGAAGAAGAACGTGGCATCAGAATTAGAGGAAGACTCATTAACAGCTGTGATATGCAACCTTTCCTGCTGAAAGGGAAGAGGACTTGAAGCACTTGACGAAGATCAAAGACTACAGCCTTTAGTATGGGCTGCACCTCTACATAAAGAAAACAAAAATCTTCACAGCAGGACCAATAACCAACATTGTGATAAAAGGAGAAAAAATTGAAGTTGTCAAGGATTTCATTTTACTTGGATCCACAATCAACATCCATAAAAGCAGCAGTCAAGAAATGAAACACATTTTTGCATTGGGCAAATCTGCTGCAAAAGACCTCTTTAAAGTGTTAAAAAGCAAAGGTGTCACCTTGAGGACTAAGGTGCGCCTGACCCAAGTCATGGCATTTTCATTTGCCTCATATGCATGCAAAAGCTGGACAGTGAATAAGAAAGACTTAAGAAGAATTGATGCATTTGAATTATGATTTGGCAGGAATATTCAATATACCATGGACTGCCAGAAGAAAGAACAAATCTGCCTTGGAAGAAGTACAGCCAGAATGCTCCTTAGAAGTGAGGATGGTGAGACTTCATCTTAGGTACTTAGAACATGTTGTCAGGAGGGACCAGTCCCTGGAGAAGCACATCATGCTTGGTAAAGTAGAGAGTCAAAGAAAAAGAGGAAGACCCTCAACAGGATGGAATGACACAGTGGTTGCAACAATGGGCTCAAACATAGCAATAATTGTAGGGGTGGCATAGGACTGGATGGTGTTCATTCTGTTGTACATAGGGTCGCTATGAGTTGGAACCGACTTGAAGGCACCTAACAACAACAGTGGCATCTACACTTCTGCTTTTAATAACACCTTTCTAAAAATTGCCATTAAAAATAGAATGTTTCTGCTATTAATAGCAGTTCTTTACTGATGGTTGGCACACAGCTGTTTGGTTCCCAAATTTAGGCCTCGGTCTTATCCTTGGGGAAAAAACAAACCAAACTTTGTGTTTTCTGTTTACCAAAGGAAGAGATTAACATCTCTCTGTACAAGGAAAAGCAATTCTTTTTCATACAAGAAAAGTGTAGGTTCTGTGATCTATTCAAGTAAACAAACTACTGGGTGGGGGAAAGACTTGCCTTTTAATAGTGAAAACAGCCACTGATGTTTTAAAAAAGAATCTTTAAAAAAAAAAAAAAGAATGTACGAGGTGTATGAAGGCAATCAGGTCATAAGCCAAAAAAAAATCACTTATTGGATCAGTGAAGTTTACTATGCATGGCCTCTTCATAGCGCCATGGTTTGTGGAGAACTTTGACTGTATTTGTTGTAGCAGATCCATGTGTTTGCTTAGCCTATTGATATGGTATGAAAGAGTCTCTTCAATGGATCAAATTGCCTTTTTTAAAAAAAATCATTGATTTGTAGAGTTGAGATTGCTTTTCTTTTTAAAACAATCAACCAACAAAAAATGCAACCCTTGGAAAAACAAGAAAGATATCTGGTGAAAGTTGACTTTTTTTTTAATAATTGAATGTTTCTCATACATTGATGTCTTTGTGATAATTTTTACTAAAAAGGCTGTAGATATTTGTTATGTGACTGAAAAGAGCATAATTTAGGATTCTTTGCAGTTTCTAGTTTTTAACACCAAAGATACTTTTTTTGGACATTGAACATTTCTGTTTACATGAGCCGTTATTTTACGTGTGAAACATTTTCGGCTTAAATGAATTTTGAAAACAGAGGAAATAATTAACATTAAACTATAGCTCTCCAGTACTACCTGCTAGTTATTTAAATTTTATATTGACTCCATATAATGTTCATTGTGCAAATATATTCCAATTTTATTTTGATTCATAATAAAGTTCGTAATTCTCAGAATGGACATGTATTTCAACTATGCTGAGATAACACTAGTGTTCAAACAACAGTAGCTGGTCTGACATTTAAAAGAAACACTTGCTGTCCAAAGGACATTCCTTTTGAGGCATGGACTGGAAACCATGTTGAGTACGTTAAGTGATTCCATCTGATCTGCAGAAAATCACTATGGGTTACATTTTCACTTTGCACATATGTCACTGACAAAGCCAACTGGCTGGAGTAAGCTTTTTGAAATGGACATTTCTGGCTGAGCTCTTGGAAGACTGCATTTTTTAAAGTGAAACATAAAAAACCACTATTCACTGGTTGCACGTTAAAAGCAAATGGCCAAGGGAAACAAGATGAACTATAAAAAGCATGTAGGATGAAAATGTTAAGTTTTGTGTACTATTTTAATTTATTCTATTTGCGGTAGGTTTTAAAAATAAGTATGCTTAATATAATAAGCCAACCTCCCTAAGACAGCAAAAGATTTAAAATAGACCTCAGACATTACAGATAAGAATACACTGGTATGGCTTAATAAAGAAAAGATTTGACATTGTTCTTTTTGTAAATGTTTAATCATAACTGTGTATAGACTGCATATTTACTGAGTGAAGTCTTGGACAATTCATATGAATCAGTGTACTTTGTCCTTTGAGGAAATGCAGTCTGGATTGGAACTCAACTTGAGGCAAATTTTTCTGAGTCCCTGCTTTGCTTTTGGCTAACTTTGTCAGTATAAAATAATACTCTTTTAGCCCTATATTTCCCTCAAAATTTTGTTGTATATTTCTTCATCCTGCCATTGTCAGTAATGAACTGATACCTAGAAGTGGCTTAAGCTCTGGGTAGGAAAGCCGTTTTTGTAAATTTGGGGTATTATTTTTATAGTGTGTAATAACTGAAATGGCCAAGCCAGAGTTTAGGAACTGCGTGTGGTATTGGGGAGATCCATGGGTATTCAGAAATAAACACAAACTTTTTAATTAGTTAGGGTTTACCATGGGCTTCTTTCATGAAGCTCTTTGCTAGGCACTGTTGGAATTATAAGATAAATACATGATAGTGTACCAGCCCTAAGGAAAGAAAGAAACCAATGTAAGAAATGAACATGAATTAAATGCTGATTTGTGCCAAGTACTATACAGGTGATTTGACATATACAGTATTGTCTTATATAATCAACAATATTAGTTGAAGACCTCTCAACAGCATTTTACTGAGTGCTTACTATATACCTAGCATTGTGCTAAGAGTCTTATCTTATTGTTTTTGTTACTTGCTGTTGGCTTAGCTGCTACTCATGGCAACCTTAGGTATAACAGAACAACATATTACCTGGTCCTGTGCCATCCTCATGATCATTGTCTGTTGGAGTCCATTGTCGCGCCTATTGTGTCAAACCATCTCATGGAGGCTTTCCCTCATTTTAGCTGACTCTCTACTTTGCCAAGCATGGTGTATTTTCCTAGCAATTGATCTTTCCCGATGACGTGTCCAAAGTAGGTGAACTGAAGTCTTGCCATCCTCCTTTCTAAGGAGCATTCTGGTTGTATTTCTTATAAGATGGATTTGTTTGTTCTTCTGGCAGTTAGTGGTATATTCAATATTCTTTACTAACATCACAATTCGAAGGCATCAGTTCTTCTGTCTTCCTTTTTTATTGTCCAGCTTTCACATACACATGAGGCTGTTGAAAAGATGATGGCACACCTTAGTTATCAAAGTGACATCTTTGCTTTTTAAAAATTTAAAGAGGGCTTTTGTAGCAGATTTGTGCAATGTAATACATCACTTGATTTCTTGTCTGCTGCTTCCATGGACATTGATTATTGACCCAAGTAGAATAAAATCATGGACAACTTCATTTTTTCTCCATTTATCATGATGTTGTCTTTTGGTGCAGTTGTGAGGGTTTTTGAGTGTTATAAGTGCAGTTTATTTTATAGATGAGGAAACTAAGGCTTAAAGAATTTGCCTAAAGATATGTAGCTGATAAGTGGCAGAGCCCACATTTCACATCTGTGTTGCCTCACAGTTAGTAGCAACAGATCTTTATGGGAAATGATGAGAAGAGTTTGAAAGTTAAGTGTGATGACACAGTTAAAAAAAAAAAAAGCAAATTTTCATGGTCAGAGCGGGGTGCCACTGATTCTTTATAACTGATCCTATGTTGCCAGACTCTCTAGGATTGGGATGTTGGGGCTGTTACCAATTGACCTGCACTTGGGATTTGTTTTGGTGTTTGCTGGAGTCTAATTGCTATTAGATTGAGTGTCACTGTTGTGGTGATTCCTGTTATACATAAAAATACTTCATCTGTACATAATTGTGTCTGTTAGGCTAGATTAAAGCAGGTTTGAGCACACTCAGATTTATGAAATGTGAAGATAATAGATTCTCAGGTGGACACACTGTAATTTTATTAGTTAAGAAATCAGTTCTACATGATACCTTCCTTTATACATATATGCCTATTAATTTATCCAATTCATGCATTTATTAATTTATATTTAATCTCACACTGACTGGTATTGAAGGAACGTCGATATCCATCTTAGTTCTGAAACTAGCATGAAGAAATAATAATAAAATGAAACACTCCAAGTCCACCTTTTAAACAGAAGTTATAAAATTTCACTTGGCTAAGGATAAGGGGAAAGAAATAATGTTTTATGGTTTTGATTTATACTAAAAAATTTGTTTTACAACTGGAGAATTAAAGCCATGTACCTTTCTAAAGTATAAGAGAAAAATCTAAAGCATCTCTTAGAAGTTGAGCTTTTTGTACATGCGGCTTTTGCCCCATTGCCTTTACTAAACGATGGCCCATCAACAGCAGCCAGTGCCTCCTCTCGTGTCCAGTTCCAATGGTGTCACTTTCTCTGTGAAGCTTTCCTGGTCTGCCCCCATGAGTTGGTTGTTCTTGCTTCTTTAGTCCTACAGAATTTGTGTCCCACAAAATTTGTGTACAGACAGAATTTGTTTACAATTATTGCATGCATGAAGTTATACTGCAGTGATTTGTTTTAGTATTTTTCCATCCTAGCATTTCTTTCTGGAGATCAGAGACCATATTTTATTCATGTTTTTAATCTCTACTGCATAGCCCAGTTCCAGACATGTAACAAGTACTCAGTGTCTGGAATGAAGAATATGCTAATTATATTTTGATTCTTAAAAATTATGTATAAGTTTGAAAATGCCAAGTTCTGTGAACTCCACACAAAAGTGTTTATTTTGAAGACAGCTTGTTCAATTTGGAATTAAAATGATTTTTCTTTTGGTTATTTCATTTTAATAAGGAAAGAAAAAAATTAGGGAAAACCGCTTTCTACTGTGGGAGGTTATGTCCTTGATTGGAATAATTCCCTTGCTTTTAAATTACCCACTTTGTTGCTAGACAGAAATTGTAGAGCGTTGTATTTTTGGAATAAATTTAGAGTGCTTCAGGCAATTCATGTAACTGAAGACAAAGATTTTGTGCAGTTCATGTATCAGAGTGAATTTTTAATTGCTTATAACCTCTTAAAAAAATTTTAATAACCCTGCAAACCTTGACATAGTTTCTGTTTTCATTGAGATATGTGGCAAGTATGAATTTGGAAGTGCATTTGATTTTTAATTTTAAATAAGGAATGTTCTTAAGAAAGGAAAATCATGTTTACATTTAAAGAACTTGGAAAAGACAAATTAAAAAAACCCAATATTGATATATATTTAAAAGAAGTACCCTTGGTTAAAGACCAGATACAGTATAGGAACTTTAACCCTAAAAGAAAAATATTATGATTTATACACAGTGAAATCAGGAGATCTTTGTGAATTAATGGAAGCCAGTGTGTACCATGCTATGGCTACTAACCAAAGGGTTGGCAGTTCGAATCCAGCAGGTGCTCCTTGGAAACTCTATCGGGCAGTTCTGCTCTGTCCTATAGGGTCATATGAGTTGGAATCAACTCGGCTGCATTGGGTTTGGTTTTTGGTTTTTTGGTTTTTTGGTTCAGTGTGTAATTAGCAATAGCAGACACTGTGATACTTTTTAATATATTTTGGCCTCTTGTCTATATAGCATGAATTCTATTGAAAATTGTTTTTTTTCCCTTATTTCATATCGTATGTATGTGTGTCCAAGACGTTAATGACTCTTCATGCACATGAATTTCTTTTTTTTTATTGTATTTTTAGATGAAGGTTTACAGAGCAAATTAGTTTCTCATTAAGTAATTAATAAACATATTGTTTTGTAACACCGGTTGCCAACCCCACTCTCCCCTTCTCAACCTTGGGTTCCTCATTACCAGCTTTCCTGTCCCCTTCTACTCCTTGCCACTGGGCTGGTGTGCCCCTTTAGTCTTATTTTGGTTTATGGGCCTGTCTAATCTCTGACTGAGGGGTGAATCTCAGGAGTGACTTCAGTACTGAGTTAAAAGGGTATCTGGGGGCCATACTCTTGGGGATTTCTTCAGTCTCTCTTTTTTTTTTTTTGCTGCACACAACTTTTGATGGGAATGATAGAGATTATATGGGGTTCGGCCTTTTAATATTTTCCATCTTCCTCTTTTTTGCTGGGCCTCTGCTTTACCAAGCATGATGTCCTTCTCTGAGGACTGATCCCTCCAGACAACATGTCCAAAGTATGAAAGACTCAGTCTTGCCATCCTTGCTTCTAAGGAGCATTCTGGTTGTACTTCTTCCAAGACAGATTTGTTTGTTCTTTTGGTAGTGCGTGGTATATTCAATATTCTTCACCAACACCACAATTCAAAGGTGTCAGTTCTTCTTCGGTCTTCCTTATTCATTGTCCAGCTTTCACAATCATATGATGTGATGGAAAATACCATGACCTGGGTCCGGCACACCTTAGGCTTCAAGGTGGTATCTTTGCTTTTCAACACTTTAAAGAGGTCCTTTGCAGCAGATTTATCTGCTGCTTTAAGGTAATCTTTTCGAAGCACAAATCTGGTCATGTCTGCCTGCTTAAAATTTCTCATATGTCCCATTACTTGTAAGAAGAATAAACCAGTTGCCATTGAATTGACTTCAGCTCATTTGTGATCTCAAGTGTGTCATAGTAGAACTGTGTTCCATGGGGTTTCAGTGGCTGATTTTGGGAAGTAGATTGGTAGGGCTTTCTTCTGAGGTGCCTTGAAACAGATTCAAACTTCAGTCTTTCAATTAGCAGTAGAGCAAGATAACCATTTGTACCACCAGGGACTCCAAGAAGAGTTAACAGGGCTTGTATAAAGCTCTAGCTCTGCTCTGGCCCTGCTAAGCTCTCTGGTCTGATCTCACGTTAGGCCCCAATTCAAAACAATACTTTCTAATGCTTGTGTGTATATTCAATAGAATATACTTTTCCTTAGTTCTTCATCTAACCAACTCCTACTCTTCCTTCTAAATTTAATTCAGGCTTCATTTTTGGGGGGAAGAGAGCTTTGAAATCAATTACACCTATCTTCCTACCCCACCCTGGCCCCTGTTCTTGTTTAGGTATGGCTTTTGTGTGAAACTGTAAGACCCTTTCTGTGCTCCCATCATATCACTTACCACATGGTCTTATGATTTTTTTTATCCATACGTTTCTTTCATAAGACTATGAATTCCTCCAGATCAAGGACTTGTTTTATCCCCTCATCTATGATGCCTGATGTAATTTCCATTTGATGAATGGATGAATGTTGTTGTTGTAGTTGTTAGTTGCCACTGAGTAGGCTTTGACTCATAGCAATCTTATGTATAACAGAACTGAATCATTGCCAGATCCTGTGCCATCTTCATAATTGTTGCTGTGTTTGAGTCCATTGTTTCCACCACTGTCTTCATTCATCTCACTGAGGGTCTCTCTTGTCTTTGCCAACCCTCCACTTTGCCAACCATGATGTGCTTTTCTAGCAATTGGCCTTTCCTGATGATACGTCTAAAATAAGTGAGTCAAAATCTCGCCATCCTCACTTCCAAGGACCATTCTGGCTATATTTCTTCTAAGACTGAATTGAATAAATGGGATGAATGAATAGTGTTATGGATTGAATTGTGTTCCCCAAAAATGTATGTCAGTTTGGCTAGGCCATGATTCCCAGTATTGTGTGATTGTCCACCATTTTGTCATCTGATGTGATTTTCTTGTGTTTGGTAAATCCTACCTGTATGATGTTAATGAGGCAGGATTTGAGGTAGTTATGTTAAAGAGGCAGGACTCAATCTACAAGATTAGTTGTATATTGAGTCAATCTCTTTTGGGATATAAATGAGAGAAGCAAGCAGAGAAGAGAGGGGGAACTCCTACCACCAAGAATGAAGAACCATGAAGGGAATGCGTCCTTTGGACCTGGGGTCCTTGTGCCGAGAAGCTCCTAGCTCAGGGGAAGATTGATGACAAGGACCTTCACCCGGAGATAACAGAGAGAGAAAGCTTTCCCCTGGAGCCGGCACCCTGAATTCAGACTTCTAGCCTCCTAGACTGTGAGAGAATCAGTTTCTCTTTGTTAAAGCCATCCACTTGTGGTATTTTCTGTTATAGCAGCACTAGGTAACTAAGATAAATGAACAGATCCCTAAAAACTCAAAGGTTAATTTTTGTTATATTTTAGTCTATTTTGCCGATAGCTACTGGTCAAAGGCTAGTGCCACACTGTACTAAGACAAGTAGTAACAGTTGTTTATTTGATTTACTAACTTCTTAATTTAGGTTGGCGAATGTTTGCCCTTATAGATTTAAAGTTGACTGAGAATATTTAAACATTAATTTTTCCCTCTTTGATGTTTTTTTAAATGGGCTTAGTGTGTGTGAATGTGGTGAGTGTGATATTTATTTTTGAATAGGAGGTTTGTGATTATTCAGATTTGTATTTTTAGAGTTCTGACACGAGACATTTATTATTAATACTACTACTAGTAATAGCTACATTTATTGAGCATCTTTAAATGAGTGACTTGTGCTAAGTTCTTCACATACAATATTTTATTCAATTGTTAAAACAGTCTTGTCAGTGTGATTTGCCTCAAATTTTACAGATGGGGAAATTGATGATTATGGAAGTAAAATTACTTGCTTGAGTTGACACAGCTACTAAGTGCAGAGCTGAGATTTGAACATAGGTGGGCCTGACTTTGTAGCCTGAGGTCTTAACTATTGTATGTCTCCCAGGTGCATTTATGATAGTAATTGGGATTAATAATTTGAAAGCTGTAAGTTTATTTCCAGGTAAAAAAAATTCCTACAGCAAACTTTTCAATTAGGCTTAACCTGAGAGTACTGTGGTAAAATAAGTTTGATTTGCTTTTTACTCCTATAAAATATGTTAGTAGGTTAAAGTAGGTTCTCTCTTTGCTCTCTCTGTTTGTAATTTGTTTATTGAAAAGTCGTTTTGTTTGTCCTGAGTTTCCCAGTCTGGATTTTACTGACTGCATCCCTTTTAGATGTGTTCTTTTGGATGTGTTTCTCTGTCCTTCATATTTGCTGTAAATTTGTAGTTCTAGAGGCTGGATCAGATTCAGATTTGAATTTTTGGCAAGACAATTTTATAGCTGGTGGTGTGTACATTTATCAAAACCTCTTTCTGTAAAGTCAATTCCGACTCATAGCAACCCTATAGGACAGAGTAGAACTGCCCCGTAGGGTTTCCAAGGCTGTAATCTTTAAGGAAGCAGATTGCCACATCTTTCTCCATGGAGTGACTGGTGGGTTTGAACTGCTGACTTTTTGGTTAGCAGCCGAGTGCTTTTACCACGGCGCCATCAGGGCTTATATGTATGAAGAGGCTCACAGTGCCTGGTTGTCTCTTTTTGTGATGTCATCAGCCATTGGTGATCATTGCCTCTAAACCTAAAAAACCAAACTGTTGCTGTGGAGTCAATTCTGACTTATAGTGACCCTATAGGACAGAGTGGAACCGCCCATACGGTTTCCAACGTTGTAAATCTTTATGGAAGCAGACTGCCACATATTTCTCCCAAGGAACAGCTGGTGGATTTGAACCACTGACCTTTCATTAGCAGCTGAGCACTTAACCACTGTCCCACCAGGGCTCCTTTTTGACCATGGCCTGGAGATTATTATTTCTTTAGGGATTGCAAAATTATTACATTCTTTTTCTGTCACTCCTTTATTATGTATCAGCTGAAATACATCTAAAAGGAGAAATCTTCCTTTATCACCTGTTTGGTTACTCAGAGATGCATTTCATACAGGAAAGTAGGGATACATGCTTGCTTCTTTCCCTTTGTTTTCAAAGTCCAGGGTTGGTTGCTTAGCGTCCTTCCAAAGGTGACAAATTTGTTGTTGCTGATATTGTTTGCATATTATTATGAATTCATGGATTTAAATATTTGATTTATTTCAATTCATTGAAATTATTATTTTTATTAATGCTTAAATTGTCACTTTTGTGTCCAAGGGAGCTTTTCAAGTTGACTCCCGAGCCCTCTTGATATAGCGTCAGTTGTCTTTGTTAGCTTTTTGCTTTCTGCTATAAGATATTAAAGCCTCATCTTTTACCTTTCTTCTCCCTGAATGGAAGTCAGTTGTTTCTTTAAGGAGCTGGTTCTTTCTTTGTGGGAAATAGTATTTGAAGGTCACAATCTGGGTGCCAGTGGTGTTCACTCCTCCTGGTGGGTCATTGCTTTTGGGCTGCTTGGATGGATAGAGCTGGGAAATACCTATAAGTAATTTTTAAAATATTATTAATGTTGTTCTGATGATTGTAACCAAAAAATAAGGAAGGAAATCAAAATAAGAATTATAACAACTAATAAGGAAAAAAAATCACTGTTGGGGATTATAAAATTGAATATATAGAAAACCTATTTGAGGAAACTGATCGGTTACAGATTTAGAAAGATAAATGAAAAAATTAAAATATGTCAAAATCATATAAAAATAGTTTTTAAAGGTAAACATCTTTATCATGGGTTTCTATCGCTACTTACAATTCATGATCAGGACTATAGGAATATTACTTACCTTCACTGTTCTTGCATACATATATGTATGTGTATGTGTTTATTTATTTGTATATTTATTTGCTAGAAGCTTCATTTTTAATAAGCACCTTAGGTGGTTTATGAACTACTTTGGGAAACATTGTCCTTGTCATTGGTTCTCACCTTTTTTTCTTTCCAGCAACGTCCAAGGGATATAGCACACTCTTTTTAGTAATAATAGTACGATGGTAGTGATTCTCATTCTCAAAGGAAAAAAGAGACAGAGGGGGAGACTGTAAATTCTCACTGGTGGGTGCATGGCAGTGCAGTTTGAAAAAAAAAAAAAAAAACCTTACCCTCACCTCCTTGTGAATTCATAACCCAGAAGAGAAAAATAAATTCGATAGTCTCCAAAATCAGATTTTTTTAAAGGAGTAATTTGCATTTTCGCATTCTGTTGCCATTGAGTCAATTCTGACTCACAGCGACCCTATAGGGCAGAGTAGAACTGCCCCATAGGGTTTCCAAGGAGTGACTGGTGGATTCGAATGACCAATCTTTTGGTTAGCAGCTGAGCTCTTAACCACTGTACCACTAGGGCTTTGCATGTTAGCATAGGAGACCATTTTAAATGGATTTTTAACTGTCAGATTATGATCAGCTTTAGAGTTTAAACAAATTCACAGGTCTTCTTTTGTTAGACTTCTTGTGATCTTAGAGGTGTACCTTGTAGGTGTATCTTGTGTATTTTTTTTGATAGGTGTAAGATAACTACTGCTGGATTAAAGAAATCTCTTCCCCCTCCTCCACTGTAAACATTACGCAGAACAAAGAAGAGGATGTAAGATCCATGTGAAATATATATTTATGTTATCAAGAGCAAATGAATAAATTTCAAAAAGTTGTGATAGAAATGATATTATAACATGTAGTTTGTTTAGAGTCCTTGAAGCCTCCAATTTTTTTCAATACTGTTGAATTAATTCTACAGTATTTGGGATAATTTTTCAAAATACAAATTTTATTTATTTGAAGCAGTTAAAAATAAAATAAATATTAATTTGAAATAAAAATACTAATAGCTGGATCCAGTGATCTTTGCTCAAATTCAGACATTTTTCATATCCCTGCTTCCAGAAGGTATAGTCACAAAAGGAAGAGGGGAAGACTTCCTGTCTAGGTATACAGGTCTCTCAATACAAAGGTATCATTGATTTTGGGTTAAGAGCATGTTGAAGGAGATGAGAGTAGATTATTAAAATTGAGAATGAAGGAAGAATTAGATTGTATTTAAGAACATATCTTTAAGAAGTAGATTGTTTATATGCTTGGAAAATCTGAATTACTCTATCTTTTAAAAGAAGCAGAAATGATTTGGAAAGCTTTTTTTTTCTTAATTGTGGCAAAATATGTATAACATAAAATCTGCCATTTTAGCATTTTAAGTATACAATTTAGTGGCATTAATTATATTCCCAATGTTACACCCATTACTACTATTCATTTCTAAAACCTTTTCATCACCCCAAACAGGAACCCTGTACCCATAAAGCAGTTACTCCCCATTCCTGCTAGAAAGACTTTAAAATTAATCACCACTGTTTATAATTGAAACGCAAGAGATATTTTCCTTTACATGAAGGTTTCTTAACCTTGGAACTATTGACATTTTGGGGCAGATAATTCTTTGTTATAGGGGCTGTCCTGTGCGTTGCAGGATGCTTAACAGTATCCCTGCCATCTGTCTTCTAGATGTCACAAGCACCCCCACATTCAGTTGTGACAACCACTGGGCAATGTCATCCCTACTGATCTACATTATAGGACCCATGTTAACAAAATTAGGGATTGTTAGGTATAAGGAGTCCTGGTGGCACAGTGGTTAAGTGCTCGGCTGCTAACAAAAAGGTCAGTGATTCGAGCTCACCAGTCATTCCATGGGAGGAAGATGTGGCAATCAGTTTATGTAAAGATTAACAGCCTTAGAAACCCTATGGGGCAGTTCTCTCCTGCCCTATAGGGTCACTATGAGTTGGAATCGACACAACGGCAATGGATTATGGGTATGTTAGCTATAACTGATACCTCTCTTTGCTGCTTCTATTACAAATCTTACATCTGAATTATAATTTATGTCCCTTTTGAAAGAATCCTGAGAAGCCATAAATTTTTAGATTAGCCTTTTGATATTGTTACACTTTTTTTTTGTTGAGAGAGGATAACTCACATCAATACCAGGCTTTCTGATTTATATTTTATACACAAATGTTTTAATTCTTGCCTTAAAATTATTTCCTTTTAAATTATAAAAGCCACACTTAGTTTGTAGAAAATTTGGAAAAATACGGAAAGTTATTAAGAAAATTAAAATCACCTTTTTGGGTTTTATCCTAATATTTAGATTTAAACAAAAATACGTGTACTTTTAATTCAAGTATTGATGAAAAATACAGTGCGATTTTGGTGAACACTTACAGACTTTCTAGATTAAAATGGAATCCTCCCTTTCTGGGTTAAAAATGACAAAAAAGTGATTGTAAACAGTTCCTGATAAAAAAGTAAAGTGCTAGAGCTCACCAATATTTTCACTTAATTATGACCAAATTCTATAAAGAATTGTGATAGGAAGCACTAAGCTATCTGTGAGATTAAGGAGGTCTTGTTTATGAAAGAATTATTCATTTGAGAGATTAATGTTAATTTCTTCACGTGTGTAAAGTGGCTTCGTATATGACACATTAAACCTTTCAACTGTTCATATACAAAATATGGCCTAGGTGTATATGTTTATATAGGTGTATGTAGATATCTATATATGTGTATCTGTTTCTAATTTTATAAACAATAAAATTTAGGTTTGAACAGAAGCCATAGTCTTTGCTATATAATTGAAAAAACATGTGTTTCGGTGTAGGCAAACCTAAGGAAGGTCGTAACTCTTTAACAATTCGTCTGTTTAGAAAATGCTTTCAGGACTTTACATGTTAAACCCATAATTCTATTACAATTATTGAATTTTGTAATGAGAAGCATTTGTTCATTGACTTAAACTTTTAACAGAATTTAACAATTAGAAGTTTCCCAGAATGATGCATGCTGTGTCTATTGGAGAAATAGAGGGTATTGAGAAATGAACCATTGTCTGGAAAACTGAAATAATCTTGTAGGTTAAACATGAATCTTGGCACTGATGGTTTGGGTAGCTATTGAAGATGCTGAAATGTTAATTTATTTTTGTCTTATTATTTTCTCTTTAGAATGTGTCATAGCAAGTTTCACTGATTCCAAGTTGCTAGCAAAATGTTACTAGATCACAAATACATTTTTATAAATCATAAATAATCTGTTCAGAGTCTCAGTTATTTTAACTAGGAGAGGGTGGCTTTTCATTGTTAATGTTTTGCTGAGTTTCTATTTGGAGCCATTAGAAATTTGTGGATTAATGGCATTTTACTTTATATGATATTTATTAAAGGGTATAGACTTTCTACAAGGAGGAAGAATGTTGTGCTTCACACATTAATTCATGTTATTGTTAACCCAAGCATCTTTTTTTTTGTATTGAAACTAATGGTATTGTATAAATGGTATCCCAAAATGTGAAGCAAGAACTGTTAAAATATCTTAGATGGAAAGTGTATTTGGTTTAAGAAGAAAAAAACCAGGGCAACTACAGTTGTTATTTCTTTTTCTTTTGTTAAAGATATCTGAATAAAAGTTATTAACTTTTAAAATTTCTATTGTCTTTCCAAAACCTAAGAAAAATAAACATTTTTATTGACTGCAGGTTATGTGTCTGGGACTGTGCCAGATGCCTTCACATATGTTTCCATTTAATTCTTACAACAACTTCAAAGTAGGTATTATCCCCATTTTACAGATGAGGGAATTGACAGCTGGAAATAGGTAGAGTCAGAATTTAAACTTGGGCATGACAACAAAGACCACAATTGTTCCATCTCACATGTTGTTTTATAACAACATGTCTGTTTAGTATATGTATATTTAGTATGAAGGAGTCCTGTTGGCGCAGTGGTTAAGTGCTGGGCTACTAACCAAAAGGTCAGCCGTTCGAATCCACCAGCTGCTCCGTGGGAGGATGATGTGGCAGTTGGCTCCTGTAAAGATTTTGTTATTGTTGTTGTTAGGTATGGGTTGAGTTAATTCTGACTCATAATGATGTTATGTACAGCAGAACGAAACACACGGCCTTGGAAATGTTACAGGGCAGTTCTGCTCTGTCCTATAGGGTCTCTGTGAGTCGGAATTGACTCAAAGGCAATGGATTATTCTCTGTCTCTGAGACAGGATTTAGATCTGAGGTCTTTTGAAAGTCCGCCTGAGGTAGGTCATGAAGGACTTCACTTTTTCTTCAGCAGGAGGTGGCAATCTTAGCACATTTACTTCTAATTAAAACCAGAACCCAATGTTTCACTAGGGAATTTATTATTACTTTTAAGCAATGAGAGTTTTGAATTTGGGAGCAGAGTTTTATATTATAAACCTTACAGTGCATTAGGGCCTCAGCATTTTAAAAAAGCTGTTGACTGCCCATTGTGGACTGAAAAGGTTAAAAGTCATCATTTTAAGAGTTAGTTTTGTGGCATTCTCTTTCATTGTAATGCCTGTGTTATAGGCCTTGTAAAGGTGCATTAAAATTCAACAGCTTCTGTTGGGATGATGTTAGATTAAGTTCTTGGCTTTATTGGCAACTTTTTGTCCTTGACAAAATTGATTGGACTTTCAAACTTAAGCGCATAACTGAAGATGAAAATATTTGTGCATTGACATATATAAAGTAACTGAAGTTATGTGTGTACAGGTATAGGAAGTAAAGTGGACAAGCAGAGTTGCGGTTCACACTCTGCTGCCTTTATCTGAAATACTTGACTATTGTCCTTAAACTTTTTGTTGGTTTAAATTATGTAAGTAATCTCTTTTATTCTTCAGTCTTAAAAAACTGACTTAAGATTTATACATCTGTGAACTTCAACTAGATAGCTCTTTTTTAATGTAATGAAACTACTTTAAGAGGTATTTTTTCCTTATCATACTACTAATATATCTCAATTGTTTATAAATTAGAGAATACAGTTACATGAAATAAAAAAGCAATCATAATAGTAGTTACTGTGAAATTTTATGACTTATTTTGATTATTCATTCAGACTTTTGTATGTTCATTTATACACACATGCATATTTTAAATAAAATGGGATGCTACTATATATACTGTTTGTTACTGTTTTTTTTTTTTTGCCTATTAAAATATTGGTAATATCTTTCCATGTCAATAAATATAGATTTACCTCATAATTTTTAGTGGGATAAAATTTGTGTTTTGTGGTTACGTATACAACATAATTTCACCAGTCTTCTGTTGCAATATTTTTTCTTTTTGTAAATCATCAAACTGATTTTTAATCCTTTATATTTTTGTTTAAAAAAAAAACCAGAAGACTAATACATTCTTATCAAAAAAGACAAACAACTGAAAGTTTCTTTCATTTCCCTCCTACTAATGAAATCTCATTTTGAGGAAATAGTCTGGTGAGCAACCATGCTTAAATGTAGTCAATGCATTTACAAACATATTTAGTTTGGTTTAATTTTGTTTTACATAAATGTGATCATTCTATACATATTATCCTCTGACTTGTTCAATTTATTTACATGGACATCCTTTTGTGTCCAAACACATAGACTCATCTCATTCTTGTATGGGTTACATAGCATTTCGTATTTCATAATTCATTTAACCATTGAGATTTTTTTCCGAAATTTGCTGTTGTGGAAATCTCTTTTTGCATTGGTTCACTCTGCTCTGATATACAGGCTCAGAGTGAAGCCCACAGGTGACTGTCCCACTGGTCTGACTGTGACAAGTGTTTTAGCATTTACATTTTATTTTGCTTAGGTACAGTTGTATTTGTTGATATTATGCTGGAGAATAGAGGCAGTCGACAGAACATTTTAGAAGGTTTTTAGAGAGCTTGATCAAATAACCTGAATGCAGGAGGTTCCTCACTTCTGCTTTACCACGTCCATCTAGTACATTCTTTAACAATCGTTTTAATTAACGTTTTCACCAAAAGCCCATTCGAATAATAGAAAAGTTCCAGAAGGGTACTGCAGAAAAAAATAACGAATTAGTGAGAATAGAAAACGAACAAGATTCAGTTAGACAAGTATTTTTTGAATGCGTGTTATTTCCTTCCCAAGGATCTTCCCATAAGGCTGTGGAGATGATAGTAACATACTTAAATCTGATGTGATACAGAACAGTAGAAGTCATCTTGTGCTATTTTCTGCTGATTAGTTTTTGAGCCTAATCTTTTCAGGAGGAGCTGGTAGAATTTAGCACACTTAGGCCCAGTTATTCTGCTGTTGGGTACCTTTAAACTCTAGCATCTTCTAGAGAAATAGGATTGCATAAGTTGTTTTCTGACTTTTGTTGACTTCACTCTGTGAAAAGATACTGATAAACGTTCTAGATGTATCAGCTCTCTCTAGGTAGGCTTCTCAGTAATTGATGCTAATTCAGACTTTTTTGTAAACATCAAGATCAGTAGGAGTGGCCTCTTGATGGCTCAGATGACGATTTACAGTGGGTAGCTATAGGCCTTCTCTAGAAGTTGTCTCAACTACTTTCTGATGAGGTGAATGCATGTCCCCTCTTTTCTCTCCTCTTGGTCTCTTCCTCTCCCTCCTCCTCATCTGAAAATAGGACGGTATTTCATATACAAAGGGCATTGTTTTATTTCATGAAATAAGATATTTCAGGGCTGTTTGTTGTATAATTACTTCTTGACAAACCAACAAAAAAACAAACCAAACCCATTGCCCTCGAGTTGATTCCAACTCATAGTGATCCTACAGGACAGAGAACTGCCCCGAAGGGTTTCCGTAAATCTTTATGGAAGCAGACTGCCCCATTTTTCTCCTGTGGAGCTGGCTGGTGATTTGGAACTGTGGAACTTCTGGTTAGCAGTCGAGTGCTTTAACTACTGCACCACAGGGTTGGCTGTTTAAAAATTTAAATTACCATCTTTGCCACAAGTCTTTTAACATATTTGCCTTCTTGTCAAAGTTCAATTTATTGATGTTTGAACCTTGATATTTGGATACGTGGTATTATTTTTGTTTGCCTAAGCTTTTTTTTTTGTGTGTGTGCGTGTGTGAAAATGTACACAATAAAACATATACCAATTCAACAATTTCTACATGTACAATTCGGTGACATTGGGTACATTCTTCAAGTTGTGCCACCTTTCTTGATATTTTTTTCTAAATTATTTCACCATCATTAGCACAAACTCACCGCCCCAGACTTCTCATCTAACCTTTAGAGTTACTGTTATCAATTTGATCACACATAGATAATTCTTTAAAATAGCACAATGCTCATACAGACATTCTTATTAAGCTAAACTGTTTTGTTTGGTTTAAAGATGACTTCAGGGGATAGTTTCTGTTTAAGGTTTAAAGATTTCCTTAGGGCAATAATTTTGGAAGGGGGGTCATCCATCCTCCATGGCTCCAGAAAGTCTGGATTTCGTGAGAACTTGAAATTCTGTTCCACATTTTTACTCCTTTTGGTAAGGATTCTTCTGTAGAATCTTTGATGAAAACATTCGGTAATAGTAACTGGGCATCACTCAGTTATCTGGTCTCATGGCAAAGGAGATGGTTGTTCGTGGAGGCACTTAGATAAGCATTCCAGTTCCTCCCATGATTCCTGACTCCCCCTTTTCTTCTGCTGCTCCAGGTGAATAGAGACCACTTGTTGTACCTTGGATGACCACTCTTTGTTTGCCTTAACTTTGATCTTCATAACCCATATCAGAGCCAGTCATTGGTGTGGCCTGAGCTTCAGGAATAGTGAGGAGTTTGATGGATCCATGCTCTTCTACACAAATGCTTTTTCTTTGTTTTAATATACATAACGTGTTCATTGTAGAAAACTGGGGATATATAGAATTCTGAGGTGAGAAATTAAAGTAATCTTTGCCACTGAGAGCTAACTAATCATTATGAATATTTTAGTGTATTTTTATTTTTTTACTTTTACTTGTAGTCTTTTTACTCTGAATGTATATGCTGGAAAATTGGATTCATATTGTATTTATTCTTTCAAGGTATTTTTCTCACTTGAGAATATTGTGACCATTTTCTCATATCAGTAAATATTCTATTGCAATATAATTCTAAGTGGTTGCAGAGAATTCCATAATATACCCCTGTTGATAGAATTGTTTCCAATATTTTACTTTTGAAAGCACTATGGCCATAAATTTACCTGTATTTGAATCTCTGTGAGTGCTCATCTCTTATATTTCTTTAGGATAAAATCCCAGGACTGTATAACTGGGTCAAAAAACTTTTGATACATGTTTTAAAATTGTCTTCCCTCAGAGAGATGGGTCCAATTTACCCTTTCATCAGCTATGTATAATATTATGTTCAAAATTTCCATTTGGTGTGCAAAAGTGATATTTTGTTTTATTTTGATAATTTATAATGATAGTAAAACCAAAACCAAACACATTGCCACTGAGTTGATTTCCAACTCATAGTGACCTTATAGGACACAATAGAACTGCCCCAGAGTGTTTCCAAGGCTGTAATCCCTACGAATGCAGACCGCCACATCTTTCTCTCATGAAGCGGCTGTTGGGTTTGAACTGCCGACCTTCAGTGAGCAGCTGAGTGCTTAACTACTATGTCACCAGGGCCCCTCCTATAATGATAGTAACCAATGTTTATTGAGCACTAAAAAAAAAAAAAAAAAAAATTTTTTTTTTTTACTAGCTGCTACCACCTAACACTATGTTAAGAACAACCTGAACTTTATCGTTTAATCCTTATAGCAACCCTGCGAAACAGATCATTACTCTAATGAGAAAATTTAGGGTTAGAAAGAGAATAAGCAATGTGCTCAAGGCCACACAGTCGAGTGGTGGAGTTGAGACTCAAACCCAGATCTGACTGACTACAAAACCCATATATTTAACTACTTAAGCTATACTGGTTAGTAAGTTAATCTAAAAATTTTCACCTAATTTTTGTATTTCTCCTTTTTTGAATTACCTCTTTGCCTAGTTCTTATTTTTATAGCTGTTGTTTTAGGGGTGGGGATTTGTTGCCAGATTCATTTGTTATCCTTAATTTATCGTCTAACTTGGATCTTGCATCCAATTTATTCACAAGTCCTCTGGGTTTTAGCTTCAAAACATAAATGGAATTCAGCTATATCTCACCACCCCAACTAGCACTAACTTGGTCCAAGCTACTGTTATCTCTTTCTTGGGCACAGTGCTTAAGAGTTTGGCTGTTAACCAAAAGGTCGGCAGTTTGAATCTACCAGCCACTCCTTGGAACTGCTGTGGGGCAGTTCTACTCTGTCGTATAGGGTCTCTATGAGTTGGAATCGACCTGGTGGCAACTGTTGTTGTTTTTTTTTTTTTTTTTACTGGTTTTGGGCTACTGCAGTACCCTCTTAACTAGTCTTTGAATTTCTACTCTTACTCCATATAGTCAATTCTCTACTCAGGTTGTGGCAAAGGAAATGTAAATCATATCATGTCACTCACCGCTCTAGATCCATTACACTTAGACCAAAATCCAAAGTCCTCTCCATGGCCCATAAGGGGTTCCATAATTTGGCTCCAGTTACTGCTCCACCTCCATTTTCTACTATTCTTTTTTCCCTTACACAGCCAGGCCACCCACACTGAGATTCATCCATGTTGTGGGTTGCAGTAGTTTATTTATTTTCACTGCTGTATAGTGTTCCATTCTGTTATTGATAGACATGTGGATTGTTTAATAATCACTTTCTTGTAGTTGGTATTTGTCTGTTTTGGCTTTGACTTTCCATCTTTTTGTGTCCTTCTGTTTTAGGTATGTATCTTGTAAATTGTGTTTTAACTCTAGAGTTTAGTCTATTACATACATTATTATTGACATAATTTAATTCCCACATTTTATTATGTGCTGTTGGTCCTTCCTTTTCCATTATTTTTTTTTCCTCTTTTCGTGACATCTTTTGAATTGAGTTTTTTTTTTTTTCCTCTTTTCTTCTCCTTCAATATATTTCTGTCCAGTTATTTGGAATTTTTTAGTTTGTTTCCAGTTTCTTGTATTATAAACAGTGTTGTAGTTAACAACTTTGAACGTACATCTTTTGTGTACATGTGTGAGTATTTCTGAAGGATAGAGTCCTAGTATTGGGTCAAATGGTATACACATTTTACATGTAGATAATGTCAAATTGTTTTCCAGAAGCATTGTACCAATCGACTTCCATTTCCACCAGCCATGTATAGTGCCCTTTTCCACAGCCTCACAACAGTGCGATCCTTTAAATTTTTATTTTCTCTCAATATTAGTTGAACATAATATATTGTTTATTTTGTTAGGGAGTTGACTCATATCCTTTGACAATTAAAAAAGTATTTTTCTTTTACTTTTTGATTAGTAGGAACTCTTTATGTATTCTAGTAATTATATTTTTCTTTTTTCTCCTCTTAAGGATATTTTATGAATTATTTTTTTTCCAGGTTGTGGGCTATTTTTGTTTTTTTTAAACTTTGCTCATTTGTTGTACAGATGTTTTAAATTTTTATGATGTTAAATATTTTAATCTCTTTCGTTATGACTTCTGATCCTTGTGTCTTGCTTATGAAGTCCTTTTCTACACTAATATTCTAAAAATATTTGTATATCTTTTCTTAAAAGCATATTGTGGTTTTTATATTTAGTTCTTTAATTCATCTGGAATTTATTTTTAGGTATGGTACATAGTAGGGCTCTATTTTGTTTTCCAAATGTGTATCCAGTTGTTCAAGCACCATTTGTTGAAATCTTTTTTTTTTGTAATTTGAAATGCCATCTTTCTCATATTTTAAATTCCCATGTAATCTAATTTACTTTTAGATCCTTTGTATTGTCTATAGAGAATGCCAATACCACATTAAAAAAAAAAATGTGATATGTGGGAGGACTTCTTCATTGTTCTTCCTTTTTCAAAAATCTCTAGGTTCTTTTTGTTCTTCTTCCTTCTGAACTTTAAAAATAGTTCATTGAGTTCCATGAAAAAATAATGCTTTTTTTTTGTTTGACATTGTATTAACTCTATAGATTATTTTGATGTGTTACTAATGTATTTATGATATTGAATCTTTCCATCCAGGAATACAATGTCTTACTGTTTATTCAGGGTAAATTTAGAATCAGAAAAGGATTTAGATATTATGTCATTAAGTACCTATATGCATAGCACTCAGTTGGAAACACAGTGTGAAGATTAGAAAACATGAGGTTGAATTCTGGCTTTGCTGCTTATGAACTCTGTGTCCTTTTAAACATCATTGAACTTTCCTTAGCTTTAGTTCTCTCTATAGTCAAATGAGGACAATAGTTCTTGCCCTTCCCAGGTTACAATATAGTTGCTAGAGTTGGATGAACTAATAATGTATGGACAGTGCTTGGAAATTGCTATTGTATTAATTTTGAAGTCTTTAATTGGGTTCTACTAATCTCATGGGATTTCTGTGAGACAAAGTCATCAGTGTGTTCATAGATTACTACCTTTTCCTGCATAACCTCTTATAACTCACCTAAATTCTTTAGCCTTCCTTGTTTTGATTTTTTCTTTGTATGACATTGTAGGTCAGTTAACTTTTAGAGCATAGAACAGAAGTCAAGAAATTTGAAAGCTACTTTAGGAAGATTTATTGGAATATTTTTTTTTTTTATAAGGAGCGTTATCTAGTTAGATATGTCTTTCACATTCATATTGATGGCACTATATTCCAGTGTTTTAAGGCATAAAGAAAAACCAGTCTTTGATAGGGAACAGAAAAAGCTCATGCAGTATCCATCAGTATTGGGAAGATTTTTTAAAAAAAAAATCAATTGCCTTTTGATAGGAATGGATTCTTTGTCTATTTGTCAGCAGAGGGAGCCTTTGCCTAAGTTTTTGATCCTACAAGTCTAACTGTGGTGCATTTGTAAAGAACTAATGTATTTGTGTAAAATGCTTGTTTTCTCACCTAGGCTTGAATAAATTTTTCCTTTGTTCCTGGACAGGAAAACTTCTTGTGCTTGATTTCTGAGTTCTTTATCATGGTGGTTCTCAAATGCTGTTGTGGGGAGTTCTTTAATAGTGGTTAATACTAGGATATAGTAGTGGTTTCGAATACTGCCCTCTGTTAAAATTTTGAATGATCTCAAGGCAGTGAGAAAAAATATACCTAATGTAGTAAGTTTTTCATAAAATTTTTCTAAAATTTGTTGAGTTAAAAGGCTATACTTAGTGCAGACATTATCTACTTCCGACTTATTTGTAGGAGTATTTTAAAATGTGTTGGATGATGTTAGTCTATTAAAAAAAAATTCTCCTTATTGGGTACCTCACAAAATTGAGAACCTGAAGGTGCTACTCAATAGTTTTTGATGTTTTACAGGTCAGTGAAATTCAGAAGCCTGGGAATCACTGCTTTAGCAAGTGCTTTAGCAAATAAAGATAGAAATTTCTGAACCAAACCATTCCCAGCTTAATCTTTTGTCCTAATTTTCCTCTGAGATATTTCTATCCTTTGATACCTAAGGAGTGAGGCTTAATGGCCAAAGTACCATATATGCAAGATATAGATACGTATAGGCACTAGGGGACACTGGTTTGATTTTTTTTTTAAAGCATGTCTTTATTACTTGACTCTGATACCATGTTAAGATTGGAATTAAGATTGGCTTTAATTTTTGCTATGTTCTAGTACTACACTGTGCAGTTTATGTACATTTCCTCCTTTAATTCTCACGGCACTCTAATGGTTACAGAAGTTGTGGTGAGGTTTATTTTATACTTGAAGAAGCAGACTGAATGAAATTAAACAGAGTACCCAGGTCATACATTTAGTATGTCTCAGAGCCAGGATTCAAAACTTTATCTCATCTCGTCCTTCTGATTCAAAATCATTGCTCCTTCCACTACTTATTGATACTTTAATCTACATTTGAAACTTTCCCCCATATGCTCAATTCGTTCTTTTATGATATATCATCCTGCCCTTGGAGTAAGGAACAGCCAGAAAAGTATCTAATCAGTGCACTTTGTTGGAGTGCTTTGCCTGCTGGTATTAATCCCTTGTTTTGTGTTGCCCAGAAAAAGACTTTATACCCAGGGCTCTAATAATTAATAAAGCTTGAAGGTTTAATTTGTGTATGTTTTTGAAGCTAGATTTTTATGAAATACTGATGAATCTAAAGTATCATTCTGGTCCTTGAGCACCTTTCCTGTTTCTACAATTAATTCGTTGTGGTTGAGTGATTTTCCCTCTTGTTTATGTATTTTATTTGTGTGGCCTTCCCCCTCCACCTTTATTTCCTATGTATTTTTTAATACTGTCTTTCTATTTGACTTTATCTTTCTTAAGAGCAGAATTATTTTTAACCTTTTCCCTCTCTTCTTATTTCTTACTGTTTCTGGGGTTGGGGATGAAACAAGTACTTAATGTTTTGGCTTACTTCTATGTTTTGAAAGCCCTGAAATAACTTTGAACCTAGATTTCATATGTGTCATATACTAAAAGTAATTATTTCAGGACTTGAACTTTTAATGCTAGTCGTTCATCATACTCTGATGCTATTCACTCATTTATTCACTTAAATATTTTTTGAGCTTCTGCTGTATACTGGGGAGGGGACATGTGATGAATAAAACATAGTGCCATCCCTCAAGGGGTTTTCATGTTAAAAATCTCAATCCACTTGATGATCATTGGCATTACAGTTCGACGTGGTTTCTTACTTTCATAAGGATTCAGTTTAATTGAACAGGTATTTCTAGAGCATCGCCATTTTATTGCCGTGAGCCAGACAATAAAACAAAATAGGCTTCTTCAAGGGGTTTATGATTGACTTGTAGAAGTTGGAGAGGGGAGAGAAAGTTACCAAATTTAGCTGTATCACCAAGAAAAATATTATAAGTACTAGTAGGGAAAGAGGTGAATGTATTGTGAAAGAACAGAGGGCGAGTGAGTTATTTATGCCTGGCAGGGTTTGGGGAAGTCTTCATAGAAGTGGTGGTGTTGGAGCTGTGAATTGAGGATGTATAGAATGATTCTTTGAAGCTGATATGGGGGAATGGCACCTATAGCGAATCGAACTAGACTACCAAAGGAGGAACATTTAGGGCAGGCTTATTTTACCTTGAGTATTTGGCAGGTAGGACTGGATGAGAGAGAGTAGTTAAAAGTTTATTTAGAATAATAGGCAGCAGCCACATTGAAGAGTTCTTCAGATGTTAATTCTGTAGACACTGGAGTACCTTTGAAGATTTTTGAGAGGGTTGATAACACAATTACATCTGTATATTAAAATGATACAATGGTAGAAGTATGAGAGACTGGTAACTTAAGTGACTACTGTAATAGTCAAAGTAGGTGATAGTGGAGACCCCAACAAGGAAAGTTGCTGTGGGAACCAAAGGAGGGAACCAAAGTAAGTAGAGTTAGTAGGCCCTTTTGACTGGGAAGATGGCTTTCAAGATGACTTCTTGGTTTTGAGTTCAGCACTGAGAAGGTGCTGAAATTATTTTTATTATCTGTTTTCTTCACTGGACTGACTTCTTTAAATTCCAGCACAGTGCCTTGCACATAGGTAGCACCTTAAATGTTTGCATAAATGCACAAATAGAGTAATGGTTGCAGAGGGAGGAAGATGATATTAAAAAAGATTGAGAATTCAGGGCAAGAAAGAAGAGTATAGAAAAGGAGGGAATGTCTTTAATGCTTCTTAGTATTGCATGGACCAGGAATCTGGTAGTCTGAATGACAGTCTCAGCTGTCGTTCTAACTAGCTTCAAAACTTTTGGTAAGTGGTTAAACCTTTTGGGGACTCAATTTCCTAATAGAAAAAAAGAGGATTGTTGTCTCTGAGCCTGATTCTTACTAGGATGTTTTTTTTTTTTTCTGTTACTCGATTATATTTTAATATTGACTGTATTTTGTTTTCCTTGGTGGTATAAATACATGTTTAGGGGTGCTAAATTTTTAATACTAAATTTTTGATGCTATCTTCTGTTCTTTATAGGCATGGTCTTTGGTTATTAGGTATACTTTCATACATGTTGGGTAATACATTTATATACCATATCACCTTCCTTCTTCTCCCTCTCACTTAACTGAAGTGATGGTTTCATGAATGTGTGATTCAAGCTCAAGAAATAAGCAGCTTGGTCTAAGCAACTAGGTAACTTGCTTTAAATATGGATGGCCTTTATGCATCAAGTTGTATTGCTGTATCATTAAAATACTGTACTTATATTTCAGGTAAGGATGAGTGTTGGAGTGGCTTTCATTTAGATTCATGTTACAGTAAAATTATGACAGTCCAGGACATTTTATTAAATGGAAGTCAATTCATCTTCTTTTCTAGGTGTCACACACACACACATTTGTTTTATGACTTTTATTAAAGTTTGGTATTTTAACTGCTTCCTTTAGAAGAATCCAAAGAAATTTAATAGATTAAATAATGGTTAAATAGCACATTGAACTCTGTGATAGGAATTGACAATTCAGGAAGTTTAAACTTACCTCTAACTCACATTGCTTTGCCTTTTAAAATTGCGTGAGTTTAGATGAAGTTGAAGCTCAGCTGAGAATTTCTTGGCTTTAATTTTTTTGTTTGCAATTTTTAATTGTTTTGTTTGCAATCTTCATTTGGTTATAGTGAGTTCAGTGTAGACTATAACTTTTCCTTGTTCATTCTTTTGATATTCTCTAGATTTTAGGATTAAGAGGATTAACAATATTTAGCTTTTGGAGTCATTGCTCTACGGGACTAATAGTATTGCAAATGAGAAATATTTGCACAAAATGAAGAAACATTTTAAAAATGTTCCATTTTTAAATACTTTTGGGGAGAATTCTCTGGATTCCTTTTCATGATTGGTTATTGCCTTTTTGGGAAATTTATATTCCCACTTTGAAGCTATTTTTTTTTTTTTTTTTAACTCTACCTCCAACATTGCACTCACTGTTTTAAGAATTTTTGTTTTGGATGAGAAAGAAGGAAGGAATGCTAAATACATCGGCTCTTCTGTATGATATCATCTGTCTTTCTTATGCTACTCAGGGTCATCCTGCAAAAAACATCAATAAAATCTAGAAAGAATGAGAAGACAGAGAGAGAAGAGAATGTGTGTGTGTGTTGGGGGAGGAGTGGAGGCAGAGACAGCTCATTCTCAAATAGGGCTTTTTGGCACACTCACAATATACTTCTTGGGAGGTTTAAATAGTTATGTTAGGGAAATTTCTGTTCTAAAGAGAGTGAAACTTAAAATGTGTAGAAAATCTTGAACAGCAACAGTTCACAGAGAACTAAATTCTGAGAGATTTTCCATAGTTCTTAAAGCCTTTAAAACCCTTTTTTTGGTTTGGCAAAAATGATGAATTTTTGTTTGTGTGCGTGTGCTCCTTATCCCGTTAAATTTTATCCTTTTTCCTCTAAATAATTTTTTCCTCAATTTTAAGTTTTTTTTTTTTTTTTTTTTTTAACGTAGTCTGATCTTCAGGAACAGGGTAATCCAGTTGTATTAGTTATCTGGGGCTGCTATAACAAGGCACCACAAACTGGGTAGCTTGTAAAAATACATTTATTGTCTCACAGTTGTAGAGAGTAGGAGTCTGAATTCAGGGTGTCAGTGGGGTCATGTTCTCCTTGAAGTCTCTAGGGGAAGATCCTTTCTTGTCTCTCTCAGCTTCTGGTAGACCCAGGTGTTCCTGGGCTGCTGTTGTAGTGTAGGTCCATTGTCAACATAGCCATCTTCCCTCCCTCTCTCTGTGTCTCTTCTCCTCTTTCATAAGGACAGCACTCAGATTGGATTAGGTCCCACCCTACACTGGTATGACCTCATGTTAACCTAACTGATCACATCTTCAAAGACTCTATTTCCAAACATGGTCGTGTTTGCAGCTACTAGGGACATGTATATTTGTGGGAGACACAATGCAATCCATAATACCTGGTACCAGGCAGTATGTATTTTTTTTTTAATCATTTTTAATCCTTAAAAGAGCATCATGTAATATTCTTCTAATACCACTGTTTTGCAGATGAGGAAAATGATAAAGCTCTCAGGGCTAAAGTTAGGATGCAGCTAACCTGAGCTCAAGTTGCAGCTTTGCCCTCACTTCTCGCTAGTATGCTGTCTTCATCAGTAGTGTCTCCCTCTACCCAGTGCCCTCCAAAGTTCAGTGATCTTCCTACTCCGCTCCAAACATGCTAACTCTTTCATAATCCATATCTCTGTGCATGGTGTTCCCTCTGCTTTTGCTTCTCTGATTACCTGGCAATCTTCCTTAGCCTTCAGCAGCCAAGTGTTTTTTTTTTGTTGTTGTTATGAAGCTTTTCCTATTTTCTCCAGACACTGTTAATCATGCTCCCACATAGCCTTTATTTCCTCTTTTTTAAAAAAAACTTGTTGTAGAAATATATATAACAAAACATTTGCCAGCTGAACATTTTTCATGTGTACAATTTTGTGACACCAGTTACATCAATCATGATTATTTTAATATAGCCCTGTTTTTACATTTTTGTAATATTTAATTGTTGAGCTCCCATATTTACTGAACTTTCTGAGGGTAGAGACTATGTCTCTCCTTGCACATACTAGATATACAGTGGAATTTGTTGAATGAATGTGAGTTCTGGAGAATGTAATCAAATCTTTCATGATCATTGCACCAATATTTTGTGGATACCAGTGACAATATAATGTTTAGGGCCTTCTTTTAAACTCTAACATTGTACTTGTATTGAATCCATCACATATAATGCTAATTTAATGAATGGTTATAATTTCTTCATAATATGTTATTAACCTTGTTCACAGTTCAGGGGAAAAGATTGTGATAAATAGCTTGGTAGAACACACAGTAGTGCTCTTTGTAAGGCTATTAAAAAGGGGCACATTAAAATGTCAAAAGGCAAGTTCGTAAGAAGAGTTAGTGCATAGACCCAATTTCGATTTTCTTGGGTCTTAAAGTAATTAGTCTCAAGAAGTTATTTATTAGGGCAACACTCTGATAATAGTTGAGAATTTGTGTAATTTTTCCCTGGTACATAATTTAAAATATTAGCTATTTAGCTTAACACATGTATTCTATTTATTAATTTCCTCTGTTAGGTTAGGGTTTAAAAGATTACTTATTTATCTCAGTTTTGAAAATTAGAATCTACGTGGACATTTTAGTGTCAAACACTAATTATTTTTAGAATTCTCAAACTAAAAAGCAGTTGAGAGAGTGGTAATAAGAAAGAAGCTAACTTTTTTCATTCAGCTGAGGCTAATTATTAATTTTTGAGCAGAGCCAAATTTTAGTGTGTATCTCAAAACAATGTGGTAGTTTTATTTGTATGAAGATATAAATGAAAAAGTGCCAAAATGATATTTAATGGAGAATTTACCATCCTGCAAGCTCTGGAAACCATCCACCGTTAGCTTTTAAGAGTTATCTGTTGGAATTCTACTCTGAATGTTTTTATGCCCTTGCTCATAGCAAACTTGTTGCATCATTTTTGAGTTAGGTTTGCAATAAAAATTAATGAGTTAGTGTTTCAATTTTTCTGTAACAACAACAAAAATTTTTTCCATGCGTGAGTAAAATGAACGGAAGTTCCACAGACTTTTGGACTCTTTTGGTCTTATGTATCAGTCTCTTGATGTTTCTTGTCTGCCTTTTTGACTACCTATACAGCTGTTTTTCATGTGTTTTTCAGACTTGGAGAAAAACCAAACATTTTTGACAGCTGCATGTTGAAGTGCAATATATGCTTGGCCACAGGTCACGTTTGCATTTCTTCACTTGTATTTTAACTTAATGTATAAAAGAAATATGAGCATAGAGAGATTCAGAAAACGTGTAGCATGCTGAGTAATGGTAGTCTGCTTTCATGTGTGCCACTCCACTTGCTATGCTGCAGAGATTCCACAGAAAGAGAAAGACAGCAGAAAAATGGAGGAAATGGCATTGAGGAGTGCCCTCAATGGGGCCCTTGTTGCCATAATAATGAATGATGGAAAATGCTCTGGATCACGCAAGGTAGAAAGAACGTCTAAGCATAGAGATATGCGTGTGTGCACATACATGCATGCACACGCACACAATTTCTGTCTTCTACACACCATTTTTAGTGAATAGACTATAATTTAGTGGAGAAAACTGTTAATCCAGCAGCCACTTAAACATGTCATTGGTTACCGGTTTACACAGCATGTTAAAGCTTTGACTACATGATATTTTAACACCAGGAAATGAGACACACTATTCAATAAATATTCATTTCATGACACTGCCATAATGGAACTTTCCTGCCTCCATCTCCCAACCTCCACAGGCACAAAATTTTTTCCTTGCCTCTGAAAATGCAAAATATGGATTTTCAAAAGCCCCTTCAAAATGGTCTTGGTAGGTCTGTTCTTAGTTTATTGCCAAACCTTGCAAACAGATTTGAACTCACAATGGTTATTTTTCTCTCTTCATGGTCATATTTAATGAAAGATATGAGATTTAAAATTTTGAGGAAATTTCCAAACTGCCTCATGATTTTGACTTAAGAAATACTTTATTATTATTTTATTTCTGTGTAGTTCAGGTGTAATTTTTCTGGAAGCATCATTAAGGCATTGTTATCTTTTCAGTCTGTTGGTTTTATGTTTCATGCTTTGTGAATCAAGTCTGACTGTCTGTGTATCTTCTTCTAATGTGTTCCTTTTCTCTCCCAGAAATTCCTGTACTTTTTCCTTTGATCTTATTTATTCTACCCATTCTTCAGAGTTTAGGACACATCCTACCTCTATCATGAAACTTCCCAGGAAGTTTACTCTAGTGAAGCTCTTTGATTTTCTGTAGCACTTATAGTCTGTTTTATAACACTTAGGTTTTGTATAATTACTTGTGCTTTTTTAAAAATAGACCTAAGTTATGCCTCTTGGAAAACAATGTGGTATAATAGAGCCAGATCCAGATTTGAGTACGGGCTGTCATTTTTCTAATTTTTTGACCCTAGACAAATTGTAGCTCTGTGGGGTTCAGTCTTCTCATCTATAAATGGGACTATTGTTCACCTTTTAGGGTTATTGAAGATTTTAGCTAATTTGTTGATTAAATATTTTGTACAAGGATAGGAATATAATAGGTACTTAGTAAATGGCAGTAGTAATTATTGCTGTTGTTCTATATTTCTTACAGCTCCTATTATAATATTGAGCATGTGGTAAGGACTTATTGAGTATGAGTTCATGGCTAGGTCATTAAAATAGCTTCTGAAATCCCATTGCTTTTATGAAGGTTTCCTGTTGGCTCTGTCCTATCAGAACTACAAAACTTTCACCGCTTCTGGCAGACTGTTCTTTTTGTTCCCATTATCTGCAAGGAGAGTCTTTGGTATGTATTCTGAACTGGCTTCCAAAACAGTGACTTGAAGGATTTATTTATTTATTTTTTGGAGTAATGTTTTGGATTGATCCCTACATTTTTTCTAAACACCAGCAGCCAGGATTGTAATAAATAAAGCATTTTTTACATACTTCAGATACAGTGTGAAACACATAGAAAAAAACTCAGCCAATCTAAGCTGCAGATGAATAAATTATTTTTCCCAGCTTACTTCAGCTCAACAGACATTTATTATGTATCTTTTATGTGCCAGGCAGTCTATAGGTGCCACATTTACAAAGATGAATAAGATACGGTTCCTTTTAGTCCTGGACAAACAACAGATTCAAAACCAGGTAATATGCGATGACTAGCTCTAAGGTGGAGGTAATGAGGGGCTGTATGGAATCATAGACGGAGGGTAACTGAGGGGGAAGGGAAGACTTCTGGGAAGATGTAAGCATCAGCCAGTGATGATGCTTAGAGGAAAAATAAGGTTGATCCGTTTGATTCAGGGACAGCGACCTCAACTCAGGTGGCTTCAATAATCTATTGGCTGCAAAAATTCGGAGAGAGAATTAGCTCCAGGTGAGGCTCAAACAGTGTCTTCCAAAATCCTTTTACTGATGACTCTAGACCTTAATCTTTCTCACACATGACTCTCCAGGAGAAGAAAAAATTTTTCTCTAGTGCTAGCACCGGTCTAGGGATTTAGTTTCTTTCTTTGGCTGTAATAATACCTGTCTCTGAACCAATCACTGTGACTAGTGGAATACTAATTGGTTTATGTAAGTGAGGATCTGCTCTCAAGCTTAGAATGGGGTCAGTCTCAGACGTCTTGGCTAAGGACGGGAGGAAAGGAAAATGGATGATCAGGAGGCAGCCAACATTTGTTCAGTCTACCAGGGGAAGAAAAGTGAAGGAGTTTTTTGGAGAAAGGAAATACTATAAGCAAAAACAAAGAATGCACATCGTGGTGTATGTTGGAAACAATAGGTAGTTAAACATTAATACGGCATTCAGCATGAGGCTTAGAAAATAATTATGAAAATAATAATGTGACTACTACCTGATAGATGCAATTTGCGTACATTACTTCACTTAGTTTTCACAACTTACTGAGAAAGGTGTGTCATCTTGCAGGTAAAGAAACTTGATCTTATGTAGCTAATAGTTGGTGGAGCTCAACTTCAAACCCAGATTATCTGGATCTAGAGCTAGCTGATGTAAATACTAAAGCATGTTAAGCACTCTTCTCTATATTGTTAGAGTTTCAGGAGATAGGACCTTGTCCAGAATGCTCCATAGAAGCAAGGATGGAAAGACTTCATCTCACATACTTTGGTCACATTATCAGGAGGGACCAGTCCCTGGGGAAAGACATCATGCTTGGTAAAGTAGAGGGTCAGTGAAAAAGAGGAAGACCCTCAATGAGATGGATTGACACAGTGGCTGTAACAGGGGGCTCAAACAGCAACGATTGTGAGGATGGTGCAGGACTGGGCAGTGTTTTGTTCTGTTGTACTTTGGGTCACTGTGAGTCAGAACTGACTCTATGGCACCTAACAACAACAAACATACCATGCTAAAGAGCCAAGTTTTCTCTGTGGCTCAGGTTTTCTTCAAACCTTAATTCCTTATAATACCAAGCTAAGACAGTGGTTCTCAAAGCATGAATTAGAATAGCCTCCAGAGCCTGTTAAAACCTTGAATTGCTGGGCCTTACCCCTAGAGTTTTTGATTCAGTATGTCTGCAGCAGGGCCCTAGACTTTGCATTTTAAAGAAGTTCTTTAGTGATGGTGATGCTGGCCCAGGGACTACACTTGGAGAACCACTTCATTAAGGTGATCCAGCTTTGGAAGACTGAAGATTCATGGCTCAATGATACCAAATATTGAAGTGAACACAAATTTTATTGGTATCTCTGCTTCTTAGAAGTGCACATGCTCTGACCTCACGTTCTTTAATAATACTGATATCAGAAGTATATTTTGATTATAGCAATATCAGTATTACAGTTATAGTAATACAGTCAAGGTTCTTGCTCAGGTGTTTTATTGATTGAATTTCTTCTATCTCTGACTGTGACTTAATGAGATTAAATCAATTGGTCTACCCTCAGGTCTGCTCAATTCCCTAAAGGTCAATTCTTTCCTTGATTGTTAAAAAAAGTACATCTATATACAAAATGCGTATATTGAAACATTTTATTTTTCTACATTTTTATTATGAAAACTTTCAAATACACAGAAGAAGTAACATGAATACCCATTGTTCACCATCTAGAGTCTATAGTTGTAAATGCCTATTTGTATGTATGCACACACAGATTTTGATGAACCATTTGAAAGTAAGTTATGGACCTTGTGCCACTTTATCTGTAAATACTTCAGCATTCACCTTCCAATAAGGACATTCTCTTGCATAACCACATTACCATGATTACACTTAAGAAATTTAACAATAATTCGTTAATGTTATTCAACATGTGCTTGTATTCAAATTTCTCTGGTTGTCCCAATATGTCTTCTATAGCTGGTTGTTTTCTGGAACCAATAAGCATCTGATGAAGGAAACTAAGTTTTAAGAGGCAACAATGCTAGGTGGGTCTTCTGGCTCAGTATTGTGTTATTTAAAGAACAAGTCTGATTGCTTTATCACTCAGCTTAAATTATGGCTTAAATAAGAAGCATGTATAGTTCTCTCTCATTTAACCTCCTGGATGTAAGGTGAGCCTGGGTTGGTAGGGTGACTCTGTTGTCCTCAGTATGTGGCTTCCATCTCTGAGGCCAACATCACTACTCTACCCCTACCATTATGCTGGGGAGAGGAGCAGGGGAGTGCATACTTGGTCCTTTTAAGGGTGTATCTGGAAGTTATACACATCGCCTCTGCTCCCATTCTATTGGAAAAAACAACCACATGGTTACATGTACCTGATGGAGCCCTGGTGGCACAGTGGTTAAAGCACTCGGCTGCTAACCCAAGAGATCTGCAGTTTGAACCCATCGGCTGCTCCATGGGAGAAGGATGTGGCTTCTGCTTCTGTGAAAATTTACAGCCTTGGAAACCCTATGGGACAGTTCTACTCTGTCCTCTAGTGTCCCTATAGGGTCGTTAGGAGTTAGAATCGACTTGATGGCATGGAAGCATGTATTTGTGATTAAAAAAAAAAACAAAAAGCCAGTTGCTGTCAAGTTGATTTCTGACTCATGACGACCCTGTGTGTGTCAGAGTAGAATTATGCTTCAAAGCGTTTTCAGTGGCTGATTTTTCAGCAGTATATTGCCAGACCTTTCTTCTGTGTCACCTTTGGGTAGACTTGAACCTCCAACATTTTGGTTATCAGCCAAGGACATTGACTGTTTGCACTATCCAGGAAATATATGTGATAAAAAAAAAAGGTCTGGAAATGTGAGGTTTATTCTGTATGGCCATAATTCACGGCTTCTGGTACTAAAGAAAGACTGATTACTGAGGGAGCAGTTAGTATATCTGCCATAGGTTCTTTTTGGCAAAGGAATGAGTTATACCAAACTGTATTCAATCCAGTTTTTTTTTTTTTAACCAACATATTATAACATGACATTTCTCTGTTTGAGGTAAATAGGGCTAATTGTAGCTACACTCACTGAGCCCAGACAGTTGTTCCTTTCTGAATTATTTTTTTTATTTTATATAGATTTCTGACTTCTTTTGTTAGGGTTCCAGCTGTCACTATTTGCAGCTGTCAGTGTCTTCCCCCCTCCTTTCTAATTTGTTGCTTTCTTTTCCTTAGACTGGGGAAGCAGGCAACAATAACCATCATAAAAGTGTTTTTATTATGTGATTTATGTGTGTCATACAGTGCGTCTTGGTTATCTAGTGCTACTATTACAGAAATACAACAAGTGAATGGTTTTAACAAAGAAAATTTTATTCTGTTGTAGTCTAGTAGGCTAGAAGTCCAAATTCAGGGTGTCAACTCCAGGGGAAGGCTTTCTGTCTTGGCTCTGGAGGAAAGTCCTTGTCATCAGTCTTTCCCTGGACTAGGAACTTCTCTGTGCAGGAACCCCAGATCCAAAGGGCACACTCTGCTCCTGGTGCTTCTTTCTTGGTGGTGTGAGGTTCTCCCCCTCTGCTCGTTTTCCTTTCCTTTTATCTCTTGTAAGATAAAAGGTGGTACAGGCCACACTGCAGGGAAACTCCCCTTACACGTTGGATCAGGGATGTGACCTTAGTAAGGGTGTTACAATCCCACTCTAATCCTCTTTAACATAAAATTACAATTACAAAATGAAGGCCAGCCACACAATACTGGGAATCATGGCCTAACGAAGTTGACACATATTTTTGGGGGACATAATTCAATCCATGACACAATGTTAGGGATTTTTATGTCTTTAACTTTGGACCTCTTCTACAAATATACTCATTTTTCAAATGATAGCTTCAGGAGTATCAGTAACTTGTTTATGAAAAGTACAATTGTTAGAGCTATAGCTAAAATAAGAATATATGTTTCCCAAGTGAGACCTGGGACTCTTACCTGTAAAATGTTTGCATGATCTTCATTCTAAAGACCTTGTGGCATCTATTTTGATACTTAGAGGCATTATTATACTTTTTCATCTTTGCTGGTATGCAGGCCAGTAGAATTGCCAAATAGCTAATTTCTGGCTAGGTGAGGTACTCTTTGTATAAGTGTATATCTCAATGCACATGTATAGTGTGCACACGCGTAACAATGTGCATATGAACTCACTCATACATTTTTGAAACCTTCAGTAGTGCAGCCAGTCGCCACCCAGGGGCTCCTGACGTGGGATCCCGTGGGTGTCAGAGTGGAGCTGTGCTCCGCAGGGCTTTCAGTGGCTGATGTGGGAGGAGTAGATTGCCAGAGCCTTCTTCCAAGGCACCTCTGGGTGGAGCGAAACACCCAACGTTTTGGTTAGCAGCTGGGCGTGTTAGCCATTTGCACCACTCAGGGAGTCCTTTAATAACACAGTAGATAAGTGTTAGATTGAAAAAAACCCAGCTTAAAACAGTGACTGCAAGACCTGCTGTGCATTATGAAAGACTCTGAGCATGGGAGAAAACTTTTTAAAACAGCATTAATATGAACAGTACTTTTCTTTTTTTATTGTACTTTAGATGAAGGTTTACAGAACAAACCAGTTTCTCATCGAACAGTTAGTACACACATTGTTGTACCACATTGATTAACAACCCCACGACGTGTCAACACTCTCCCTTCTCAACCCTGGGTTCCCTATTACCAGCTTTCCTGTTCCCTCCGGCTTTCTAGTCCCAGACCCCAGGGTAGGTGTGCCCCTTTAGTCTTGTTTTGTTCCATGGGCCTGTCCAATCTGTGGCTGAAGGGTGAACCTCAGGAATGACCTCATTACTGAGCTGAAAGGGTGTCCGGGGCCATACTCTCAGGGTTTCTCCAGTCCCTAATTATTCTCCCTCCAATGAGACAGCATAGTTCTTCCCTCCACTCTCTCTCCTCGTGTCCATTTGGGTAGCTTCTGACCCCCTTTGCCCTCTCATCTGCCCCTCCAGACAGGAGATGCCAACATAGTCTCATGTGTCCACTTGATCCAAGAAGCTCATTCTTCATCAGCATCATTTTCCATCCCCTATTCCAGTCCAATCCCTGTCTGAAGAGTTGGCTTTGGGAATGGTTTCTGTCCTGGGCTAACAGAAGGTCTGGGGACCATGGCCTCTGGGGTCCCTCCAGTACCAGTCTGACCATTAAGTCTAGTCTTTTTACGAGAATTTGGGGTCTGCATCCCACTGCTCTCCTGCTCCCGCAGGGTTTCTCTGCTGAGTTCCTTGTCAGGGCAGTCATTGGTTGTGGCCAGGTACCATCTAGTTCTTCTGGTCTCAGGCTGATATAGTGTCTAGTTTATGTGGTCCTTTCTGTCTCTTAGGCTCATAATTACCTTGTGTCTTTGGTGAACAGTCCTTTTCTAAAGAGATTCCGGAATGGTTCAGATGTATGTTTAGTGAATACTCATGTGCTGAGACGGTATTCAACCTACAGCATCTCACAGACTCTTTAAGACTGGTAAACCTGTTGTATCAGTCAGGATGGGCTAGAATATGTTGCAGTGATAATTTCAGTATGTTTTGTTTTTTGGAAAACCTCATTGCAGTATGTTTTCTTTTTAAAAATTGCCCAACAATATGAGTGTCCTTATTCACATATACAAATAAGAATATCATCCATTTTTATGCAGTTTGATTTCTTTTTGTGCAAAGTAACTTTTTAAATTTCAAACTAAGTATACTATACATAAGATTGGGACTGATATCCGGGGTAATATGAAATAGTTTCTTAAGGACTTACTGCATATATGGGTTAATATGGGCTGAAGATGTGAAGTTGATTAGAGTGGTGACCTTTGATTTATTCCCTTAATGAGTAGCTTAATTTTTCTCTGACATAGTTGCTTCATAAATAATAAATTATAGGATATGCTAATCAAAATAACAGAAAATGAAAAATTATAGCTACAAGATGTTTCTCAATTTAGGGACACTGTGTTGTTGTTATGAGGAACCTTGGTGGTGCAGTGGTTAAGAGCTATGCCTTGTGACCAAAAGGTTGGCAGTTTGGATCCACCAAGTGCTCCTTGGAAACCCTACAGGGCAGTTCTACTCTGTCCTGTAGGGTTGCTATGAGTCGGAATCGACTTGACGGCATCAGGTTATGTTGTTGTTGATAGGTGCCATCGAGTTGGTTCCAACTCATAGTGACCCTGTATACAACAGAATGAAACATTGCCCAGTCCTGTGCCATACTCAAAGTCACTGTTGCATCCACTCTGTCAACCATCTATCTCATTGAGGGTCTTCCCCTATTACTCTGACCTTCTACTTTAACCAAGCATGATGTCTTTCTCCAGGGACTGATCCCTCCTTATAACATGTCCAAAGTATAAGAGACGAAGTCTAGCCATCCTTGCTTCTAATGAGCATTCTGGCTGTATCATAAAAATAATCATTGTTATCATCATTTCAGTATATTTTAAGAACTATGACTATCATAGTTAATACAGATAGACTGATAGAAGATACTTCAAAATCAATCTATAGATTAGGGCAATGAATGGTAGGTATTTTCCAGGGATGTAAAACTTCCAACAGTGCTTAGCACAGTGATTTGTATGAAACTGGTACCTAATATAGGCGTATGGGTTTGGTCTGTTATGTTGACTGATGTCTAAGTCACTTAACTTTTGAGGCCCACATTTGAAAGTACAAGGCTGACATACTAAGAAGACAATAAGCCCCATGAGGAGCAGGTTTTGTTATATTTCTATATTTGGAAAAATGGCATCTTAGAAGGAGTTATGTTTGTTCACAGGAATTATCATGAGTTAGGAGATATTTTTTTTTTAGGAGATATTAGCATGCAGTAAGTGAAAATAAATGTACTTAAAATTATTGACATCTTCTGAGTAATCTGACGGTTGGGAGATGTATGTATACTGATGTACAATAACATGATAGCTTCATCAATTTATAATTTAAAATGTAAACTACTCATTTTTCCCCTTGGGAAAAAACCAACCACCCATTTTTGTGGGGAGAAGTGATAAATTAAAACTATTGTTTATAAAACAATATCATCTAATTCCTCTAATGTTTCTTTAGGTCGAGATTTAATTTGTATACAGTCCATGGATGGGATGCTTATGGTGTTTGAGCAGGAAAGCTATGCTTTTGGGAGATTTCTGCCTGGGTCCCTTCTGCCTGGCCCTCTCGCTTACAGTTCTCGTACAGATTCCTTCATTACTGTCTCTTCCTGCCGACAAGTGGAAAGTTACAAGTAAGTTTGGATGTTAAATCTTTGGAATCATTATGATTTTTTTTTTATTGTACTTTAGATGAAGATTTACAGAACAAACTAGTTTCTAATCAAACATTTAGTATACCCGTTGTTGTATGACATTGGCTAATAACCCCATGACATGTCAACACTCTTGTTCTCAACCCTGGGTTCCTTGTTGCCGGCTTTCCTCTTCCCTCCTACCTTTCAGTCCCTGCCCCAGGGCTTGTATGCCCCTTTAGCCTGTTTTTTCCATGGGCCCGTTCAATCTTTGGCTGAAGGGTGAACCTCAAGAGTGACCTCGTTACTGAGCTGGAAGGGTGTTCAGTTGGCCATACTCTCAGGGTTTCTCCAGTCTCTGTCAGGCCAGCAAGCCTGTTCTTTCTTTTTTAGTTAGAATTTTGTTCTACGTTTTTCTCCAGCTCTGCCCAGGACCCTCTATTGTGATCCGTGTCAGAGCAGTCAGTGGTGGTAGCCGGCACCATCTGGTTGTACTGGACTCAGTCTGGTGGAGGCCGTGGTAGATGTGGTCCGTTAGTCCTCTGGACTAATCTCTCCCTTGTATCTTTAGTTTTCTTCATTCTCCCTTGCTCCCGAAGGGGTGAGACCAGTGGAGTATCCTAGATGGCTGCTCACAGGCTTTTAAGACTCCAGACGCTACTCACCAAAGTAGAATGTAGAGCATATTCTTTATAATCATTATGATTTTTGGTGTGTGTGTTGCTGATTCATTCTTTTTCACAACAAGCTAGAATATTACAAATGAAAAAAGCGTGGTTTCTTTGAGAAAATATAATTCTGGTGACTTAGGGCATCATTGATGTATCAAAACATATTTGAAAGACAGTGTAATGTAACGATTTGAGAAAGCAGAGATTTTGGGGAGAGAAAGACCTGGGTTAGAATCCTGTTTTTAGTACTATAGCTGTGTGGTGGTCAATGTCCTCATCCAGCCTGTAAAACCAAAAAACCAAACTAGTTGCCATCAAGTTGCTTCTTCCAAGGTGCCTCTAAATGGCTTTGAACCTCCAACCTTTTGGATAATAGCCATGTGCCAAGTGTTTGTACCACCCAGGGACTCCTCTGGTTATGAACCCGGATAATAATGTCTGTTTTGACAAGTCTGTTACCTGGATTAAATGAGATAATGTATGTCAAGTTGCTCGGCCCGCCCAGTGGCTAGCCCACAGAAAATGCTCAGTATTTACTGTGACTGGTCCCCTGATACCATAAATAATAAAATACAAGGTTGAGTGAGGAAAGCCAGATACGAAGAGGCATATATAGAATGATTTTATAATGAAAAAGAATGTATGTGGCATAGGAAGACTCCTGGCAAGAAATACAAGTGTTGTTATGAATGTCTATTATTATTATTTTTTTTGGTTAGGTTTGCATAAAGGGAGCTTTATTTTCTTCCCTCATTGCCCCAAAGCTTCCATCTCTTTTAAATCTTTTGAATATATAATTTAAGAAGGAATTGATTGTTACATGTCAGGCCTAGTATATGTATAATTTTACAAAGAAGTCCTATAGGTTTAATAATATTTTTAAAATCTAATGAATCTTCTCCATTGTTTTACAGTCACTGGAAACCAAAACAGCATTTTGAATATAATTTATAGATAATGCTTACTTAAGCTATTTCTCTGGTTTAGATGTCACAGACAACTTGAAAAAGTGTATTCATCTGTGTATGTATACCTCACTTTGTAAAATCAGATGTACTAACTTGGACCTGGGAGGGGACAGTCTGAATTATTGAAACGTTTGAGTTACAAGACATTTCAAAAAATTACAATTTTTCATGTACCTTAAGTAACCCTTGTTTTCTCAGGTGGGTTAAATCATCTCACCTACCAGTTAGGTGTTGCAAATTCATTTTTGCTGGGTAGTACAAAGTTTTCCTCATTTTGTCTGTGAAGCTGCAAGACGAAATCCTTTATAATAAGGGCTTAATAGATCCACTTTAAAAAGACAACAGTATGTTAATTTTGTAAAAAGACAATTCATAGTAGAGGTAAAGTGTGAAAATGATCCTTTGAAAACAGTTTCTAGTTTCTGCTGGAAATTCTTATTGATCTTGGTGACTTGTGTTTGAGAGAGATCTTTTTTCCTCCACCAGCTAAATTTCAATACATTTAAGGTTTTGAGTTGTTGAAGGGTATGTTTTTTGTTGGAAGAGAGGATGGGCAAAAGAAAATAAAAATCAGCGCTGGGACACCTGGAGCACAATAAAAAAAGGAAAAAAAAATCAATGCTGGGAAAAGAAATAGACTTGGAAGGTTTCAGTATATGCAGTAATGTTATTGTTGTTATCTTACTGATGGCACCATTTCAAATTTAAACATTTAAGCAACACATCATTACAGCTTTTCAGTATTATTTTTGGCCACATGATTTTTCCCAAGGCAGGAAGAAAATATAAATTCATCAGGCAACAGCCGTAAATTTTTATCTTCAGTTTTCAATATTGAATGTATAACCAGTTAATGCAGTTTCTTCCTTTGTAGGTGGCAACCCCCCTTTTGTGAATTATTGTCAAGGCATCTAGGGTTCAAAACTCTGAAAATAAGCAACTGTTTATGACTACCCACCAAGTGTTAATTGATGGCAGTAGTGTATCATCATGTCATAATCCTTCTAGGACTCTTACGGCTCTTGTTCTCCAAAGGAGATGAATGGGTTTTGACAACGCTACTGGTAATAAATAAAATATTATGCTTATTTTGAGAGTTTGGGAAAAATATCTGTATAAAATACTCATGCCTGCCAAAACTTCAGCAGTATTGAGGAGATCTGCTTTTCAGCTTTCCACGCAGTTCTGTGCCTTCCTCCTGCCAAGTAGTGATATTGGCAGTGCTACCTGAGGGGTCACAATACAAAGATATGAATGCTCCATTACTTACTCTTTGAAATATGTGCATTGGAATTAATTTGGTAATAACTCCAGCGGTGATTGGATCAGGAAGCAATGTGGAGGTTTCCTTAATGGTTGTGAGTTTAATCTCACAGAAGCCCACACTGTTTTAACTGTGGTAGTTCTCCAACATACGAATCTATTAAATTCATCTCCATATAAGGACTAAAAAATGCACCCTTTATCCATCATGTGGATCTTTTTAAATGGTAAAAATGCATGGGATATGTGATTATTATGAAATGATCACAATCAAGGGGATTTATCACATTAAATAGTATGTCATACTTATATATGCTTTCAAGTTTAATAGATTAAATGATAATTACCGGTGCAATTTAGGTTGGGAGAAAGCATGAAAAACGTAGTTTTGATCTTTTGAGCCTTCGTTAAATCTCTCTATATTCAGTTAATAGAATATAATCAGTTAATTTGATATTAATATTTAATTACTTTAAAACTAGCTCAATTGTACTCAAATAGGAACTAGCTAAGGCTGTGGAAGTCAAGCTTTAGTGTGCATAAGAATCATCTGGGCAGCCTGTTATAAAATGCACATTTGCAGATTTCTACCAGGTTTTGATTTAATAGATTTGGGGATAAGACCCATAAATTGCCATTGTAAACACACACTCTTGGCAACCCTAATTCAGGGGCACGCTTTGAGTGTTGTTTTTCTGTTGAAGTGAGAGAATCAGTGGCCTCACTAAGGTTGGTATCACCCAGGGTGGTAACTCATGGTGTCACCTCCCCGCCATGGACCTCCTCCATACCAGACTGTACAAAATACTTTGTAATGTTTTTTGTGCTTTACTTGTAAATTGTAATTCCCAAATATTGCTCCTTCTTTTCCTTTAATTACTACTTCATTCTCAAAAAAGTCATTAACATAGGCTCACAAATACTAATTACCACAATATTGTAAATAAAACATTAGAAATTTTGACAAAATTAGCAACTATAAAAAAGTAATGAAAACAACAGCACCTGATTGTAGTGCATTCAGATGAAACCACATGATTCAAAGTATGGTTGTAATTGGGTAATAATGACAGCTCTGACGGAGGGCATTAGAAGGTTCTAAAAGTAAATTAGCATAGAACTTTAGCCTTATAGGTATGTAAAAATGGTTTGGGGACAGTGGCAGACCTCCTCTAACTTCACAAGGGGAAAGGAGACTCAAGATTGATAGCCCAAGGCTGTCTTTACTAATTCTGACACCAACCATCCCTCCCTTGGCACTCTCTACTTCTCTGCTGGGTTTGATAATTCATCGCAATGGACGCACAGAACTCACAGACAATTCTCATGATTATGGGGTTTATTGGGGAAGTAGCAGGTTACAATTTAGGTTCAGGAACACTCAAGGATACAGTTCTTCCATCAGGACAGCCTCTGCTGTGCTTGCAGGCACACCTCTCCCTGGCCCTAGGCCTCTGCCCAGTGGCGCTCAGCTTTCTCTTTCCGTGGGCCAAGAAGCCCACCATGCCATCTCCTGCTGCCAGGTCTTTCCTGCCACTGCTTCTCAGCATCTTCAGGGTCACAGCTCTCTCTCTTTCTCTCTCCTACTTCCAGGAGCTTCTCAGCCCAGGGACCCTCGGTCCAAAGGATGTGCTGGATCCTAGCTGTTCTTCCTTGGTTGTGGTGGTTTCCTCTCTCTTTCCCGCCTCTGGGTTGCTCATTTAAAGCCCAGTGGGATGGCAAAACTGACCAGTCCCTTTTGTGGGCCACAGGTACCCTATCACATAGTACTGCCCAATCACTTTGGTGGGATTTACAAGACTATGGTTAGCGAGGCCACACACAAGTAATCAATCACACCGAAAGGTATACTGACACATGTAAGTTGTGGTTACGAAAAATGTTTTTTGTGCTATAACTATCAGGATATTTTTATAAAAAATAATAAATTTCTGCTAAACACTGCACAAAAATTTTATAGACAATCATTTTGGTGTCATGCCTTCTGATGGTGTCACCTGGTATGGTCTCACCCCCTGTACCCCCTTGGTGATACCCTGGAGAGAATTGTCTGTCTTTCTTTGCAGGGAGAGGCTTTGGTACTACCACTTTCTTGGGCTGTATGTGTCCAAAGTTTGAATCATCTTCTATTCTCTTTTTCTTTCCTTTGCCTGCCAGAGTTATTTAGTCAGTAAATCCTGCCCTCTACCTTTAACTTTCTTATTCAGTCTTTACCTCCCCTTCCCACTGGTTCAGGTCTTTATCTTTTCACTTGGATTTCTCATTTTCTTATCTCTAATCTAGATGTTGAAGAGTACTTAAAACACTTCTTTAAGCCAGAATAAATATTATTGTCCATTAACAAATATAGAACTTCTTATTTTGTACGTTCAGGGCCTTTTATAATCAAGTTTCACTTTACCTCTATGATAGATAGGGACTTTCAGATTTGGAAGGCACTTTTAAAGTTAACTAGCTCAACTGTCAACCTTTCTTCACCTCCTAGATATATTTCATGAGTTGAAATCGACTCCATGGCAACCAACAACAACAATAACAAGAAGATACATTATTGTTTATAACACTGGTTTTTGCCCAATACCATATATTGCTTTCTTGTGTTGTATCAAAATATTACAGAGTGTGCGTTATGATATCAGGTTCCTGAGAGCAGAATTTCAGTCTTAAACCTCTGTTCACTGACTGAAGAGTTAATTTATTTAACCGCTCAGTCATTCATTCAGCAAACATTTTTTTCAAGAGTCTTCTTCTCTGTGCCACGGTGGTACTGAAAATGCGAAGTCAAATAAGATCTGTCTGTTGTCCTCCAGCAGTCTCCCAGCAAGTGTGCGAGGCAGCAAATCAAACAGCTCTCTCAGTCCATTGTGATACAGGCTACAGCAGAGCTTTACCTGGGATATTGAGGCGGCCTAGAGGCAGGATCTCTACATTAGACTTGAATTTAGGGAGGCTTCCTGAAGAAGTAGAAACCTTGGTGGTATAGTGGTTAAGAGCTACAGCTGCTAACTGAAAGGTCGGCAGTTCAAATCCACCAGGTGCTCCTGGAATCCCTAGAATATGAGTCGGAATCGACTCGATGGCAACGGGTTTGGTTTGGTTGGTTTGTTCCTGAAGAAGTAGATTGGCTACAATTTTTTTTGTTTCTTTCTTTGTGTTACAAACCTCTTCTGCACCCCTGTAGCTTCTAATACATTGCTAAGCAAATAACAGTCTTTAAATAAGGATTTTAACATTTATTTCTTTAATTTAATTGATAAGTCTGTTTAGAAAAAACAAGTCTTATGCTCCAGCCAAATTGAAATTTTTGATGTTCTCCATGTGTGTTAAGGGCTTTTTTTCTTGCTCTCTTCTTTTGCTCATGCTGTACACTATGTCTGAAATGCTGTTCCCTCCTTCTCTGCATATGAACATGTTTGAAGCCTTCCTGCTCCTCTTCAGTTCTTCCCTGATCTAGCTGTACAATATCTCTTCCTTCTTGATTCTAGTAGTACAATTCACACTTTCACTGATATTAAATATTTACTTGTTTACTTTTCTCCTTGACTAGGCTAATTGCTCCATGAGGGTAGGAATTTTGTATCCCCGAAAGTACCTAGCTCTGTAGAGTAGGTCTATAGTAAGGACTTGTTGAAGGAGTGAAAAGTTTGTTGCTGGCACCCTTCACTAAAAATGACTCTCCTGTGTGTAATCAAGAATATTTTAGCTATAGTTGAAATGAACGTGGTAATGCTTTGTGTCCAGAACTTCCATTTCTTGTAAAGTTCTCCAGGTTAAATATCAAGATTCCAAAATTTTCTGGTACCCCGTTGAGGTGACAATTATGTTCATTTGAAAATAAATGACTTTGGAGGATTTACTTTGGTGCTCCGTGGCACCTCAATCCATATTTTAGTCATTTGGTGCTATTTTTACGATGTGATATGGAAGAGCATTAAATTATGTGGTAGAGTTTGTCATTGGTGCTCCACAGGACCTGTGGTTTTAAACATTTGTGGTTCTTGGGTCAAAAAGCACCACTGTTCACGCGAATGTGCTGTATTTGTGATTAGCGCATTTCTGTTCTGAGAAACACCTATGGCACTCTTTCATAAGTTCTTATTACACTGAGCCTAATTATTCTTTCAGCAATCTCAACGAGGGAATTTTATTCTTTAGCTTGTATCACTGAACACTTAAGTGTGTTTTTTTTTTTTTTAAGATCCAAGTGTTTTCTTTATTTCAGAATTTCCAAGTCAGCTTGAAGTTGTTTGGTTTTGGATATAGATTTTCATGTACATTATTGGTCACAGTTAAAAGGAGTTAAGGAAGAACCCTAAAAGAGATGCTATTGTAAGTTCGTTGTCATCTGAATTTACTGTCAATTATGTTTGGATAATAAAATACTCTTCTGAGTTGTCTTCCAGGAAGAGAAATGGCCTGGATTTGGAAATCAGGAGTCACTTTTGGCTTTGTCTCTGCAGGGTGTCTTGATGCTAATGAGGCACTTTAGGGACTCACTTATTCCTCAGATGAAATAGTACTCTTTGTAGTTACGTAAGAAGCTTGAAACAACCCAAGGAGCTTTGGATTTTTGCAGTGATCTCATTAATCTCCATATCATCTCCCAGGGGGTTGGTGTCATTAATTGCCTGAAGTTAGATCCATAGCAGGACCACCTTTGGGCTGATGTTCTTGTCATCAGTGCATGCTCTGTTACTTTGTACTAGGAATATGCAACAATGCAATTTGGAGGTTGGCACTTGGGGAGACTTTGAGATTTTGAAGGTCAGTCTCAGATAGTATTGAGACATTTGCTGCAGTTGCCTATGGAATTTTTTAGCATGGTTTTACAAGGCTGTTTGAGATCTTTGCCCTTCTACCCTTTTCATCTTATTTCACATGACTCTCCCCCTCTCTCATGCGTCTGCCCTGGCCTTTCGTGTCTCTTTTAATGCTTCATGCTTTTGCAAGTGCTATTTGCTTTGCCCATAATGAGTTTTCCCTCTTTACCAGCATGATGAATTCTCACTCATTCTTTAAAATCTAGCTTTTTCCTTCTGAACACATACCAAGAGCATATCTCCTCCACCCCAGTTACTTGTTTCTGCCACTGTGTTCCCTTGGTACTAAACCAACCAACCAACCAACCAAACAAACAAAAGAAAGAAAACCAAACCCATTGCCATCGAGTTGATTCTAACTCCTAGTGACCCTATAGGACAGAGCAGAACTCCCCCATAGGGTTTCCAAGGAGCAGCTGGTAGATTCCAACTGCCGACCTTTTGATCAGCAGCCAATCTCTTAAACACTGGGCCACCAGGGCTCCTCCCTTGATTAAAAAAAGCCCTATTGTTGTCCAGTTGATATTGACTTATAGCAACCCCATAGGGTCCTTTGGTACTAGATACCAAAAAACAAAACAAATCAAAAAAATCCAAGCCAGCTGTTATAGAGTCAGTTTTGACTCATGGTGATCCCATGTGTCAAAGTAAAGCTACACTCCATAGGGTTTTCAATGGCTGATTTTTTTGGAAGTGGATTGCCAGCCTTTTTTCCAAGGTGCCTCTTGGTGGGCTCAAACTTCTTTAGCAGCCAAGCTAACAGTTTGCATTACCCAAGAACCCCCTGGAACTATGTACATACCCTCTATTAGTACAGGGCACCCTGAGTTACATTGTTTTGTTTGCAAATTAATCTCCATAACTAGTTTGGGAGCTCCTGAGGAGTACAGACCATGGAGTAGTTTTTTTTTCTTTTTTCCCATTTTTCCCTTTGTCAGTTAGAGCCATAGTGATGTTTATTGAATGAATGAATGGAATTGATATATGTTAAGTTTTCAAATTAATGATAAGACTAATTTTCATGAATGCTTGGCAAAATCTGTCTTAATTCATAGTCATTCTGTATCCAACTGAAATTTGATGTTTTTCTAAATAAACTATTACAGATTGAGATAGGAAAAGCATGATTTTAGAGTTGGCATGTGACACTTGAATATCACTGCACATTTCAGTTCTTATTTAGATATTCCACATTGCCTTCATTCACGCAGGTCCCTGATTTTTATACTGTCAGACATTCTTCTCTTAGCAATATGAGATGTCTGAATATATTTACTTACTGATTTTTCTATTAGCTATGGGAAAACAATGCAAGGTGTTTTGATTCAATAAGAAACATGTGAGCCTGAAGTTAGAGTAAGATTATTATTATAATAATATATCATTAACCTGTAAACATAACCCATTGCTGTGAAGTTGATTCTGACTCATAGCGACCCTATAGGGTAGAGTAGAACTGCCCCATAGGGTTTTCAAGGAGTGGCCAGTGGATTTGAACTGCAGACCTTTTGGTTGGCATCCCTAGCTCTTAACCACTATGCCACCATATCATTAATTAATATGGCATTAGTTATGGGAATATTTCATAGGCTAAATTAATCATTTCTGGATTGAATGATATTTAGAATTGTTGGTAAGAATGATTTGAGCTGAATTTTATTATTGAAATAGAAGCTGGAAAATGCTTATAGAAAGTCCTAATATCCCTTGAGAATTTATTATATACTCTGGATAAACTAGTAGGTGGTTGATACTTATCTGTGTATGAATCTCTATCTGCCTGTCTGTTTATCTGTCAATCTATTAATCAGTAGTTAAGCATGTAATATATACCAGCTACTATACTAGGTACTTTTTATACATTATTTAAAAATTTTAACAATATTTGGGTTACAGATTATTATTCTCATTTTATAGATGAGGAAAATAAGATGCAGTGATTAATTTGCCAAAATTCACCAGTTAGTAGGTGGTTTAGCTGGGGATTAAACTCAGGTTTTGTTGTTCCCAAAGCTTATGTATTCATAATTCCTATTATGTTAGGCTGTCTTGCATTGTTCAACTTTTTTTTTTCTATATCTTTGATGTTTAGGTGCTAGATAGTTCTTGAATACTGAGTATTGATGTTTATTATGTAAAATTCTATTGGGAATGCTTTGATAGTGTGCAGAGCTACTTTCTCAATATTGATTAGTTGGGACATATGGTTTTAATTTCTTTATCATGTCAGTTTTGCAGTCTTATGTCACAGTATCTTTCAATAAGAATGCAATTAAATTTTACAGTTTTTAAGAGACAAGAAGAAGTGATTCAAAAGGTTTATAGCTTATGTGCTTTTAAAGTTTAAAATAATTTATACATTTTAAATTTAAAGTCACTTATAATTTTCCCATATTTTTCAAATAGATATCAAGTACTTGCTTTTGCGACGGATGCGGATAAAAGGCAAGAGACTGAACAGCAAAAACTTGGTTCTGGAAAAAGACTAGTGGTAAGGCCCTTTATAGATAAAAGTTTCCGTAATTTCATATCTCATCGCAGATGTTCAGAATAAGAATTCCTGAGGAGAAAATTAAAAAAACAAAACAAAACATATATGTATATATTTTTCAACCGTTTTCTTTTCTATGTTGTTATTATATCAATGATCAGAGAATTTAGTTGATTATTGTTGAACAGTGGAGACACATGTCTGATCATGATCAAAACACATCAGATGATAAAATTATACCAGTAGAACTGTAGATGTCCAGATGATATCACTTGTAACGGAAGAAATTATGTACTAACACATTGAAAAAAGAAAAAAATTAAAAACATCCCTTCAAAAATAACATTGCTACTAGTGGACATGTGAAAAATACATGTTGTTGTTGTCAGGCACCAACAATTTGGTTCCAACTCATAGTGGCCCTGTGTACAACAGAATGAAACACTGTGCAGTCCTGCACCATCCTCATAATTGTTTTGCTTAAGCCGGTTATTGCAGCCACTGTGTCAGTCCATCTCATTGAGAGTCTTTCTCTTTTTTGCTGACCCTCTGCTTTACCAAACATGATGTCCTTCTCAGGGACTGATGCCTCCTGACAACATGTCCAAAGTACCTGAGACATAGTCTTGCCATCCTTGCTTCTAAGGAGCATTCTGGCTGTACTTCTTCCAAGACAGATTTGTTCATTCTTTTGGTAGTCCATAGTATATTCAATATTCTACTCCAATACCACATTTCAAAGGCGTCAGTTCTTCTTTGGTCTTCCTTATTCATCGTTCAGCTCTCGCATGCATAGGAGGCGATTGAAAACACCATGGCTTGGGTCAGGCACACCTTAGTCTTCAAGGTGACATCTTTGCTTTTTGACCCCTGTGAAGAGGTCCTTTGGAGCAGATTTGCTCAATGCAGTGCGTCTTTTGACTTCTCGACTGCTGTTTCCAGGGGTGTTGATTATGCATCCAAGTAAAATGAAATCCGTGATAACTTCAGTCTTTTCCTGGTTTATCATGATGTTGCTTATTGGTCCAGTTGTGAGGATTTTTGTTTTCCTTATGTTGAGGTGTAATCCATACTGAAGGGTGTGGTCTTTGATCTTCATCAGTAAGGGCTTCAAGTCCTCTTCACTTTCAGGAGGCAAGATTGTGTCATCTGCATAACACATGTTGTTAATGAGTCTCCCTCCAATCCTGATGCTCTGTTCTTCACGTAGTCCAGCTTCTCGTATTATTTGCTCAGCATACAGATTGAATAAAAAAAAAAAGAATACAACCCTGAGGCACACCTTTCCTGACTTTAAACCAAGCAGTATCCCCTTGTTCTGTCTGAATGACTGCCTCTTGATCTATGTACAGGTTCGTCATGAGCACAATTAAGTGTTCTGGAATTCCCATTCTTCGTGATGTTATCCATAATTTGTTATGATCCACACAGTTGAATGCCTTTGCATAGTCAATAAAACACAAGTAAACATCTTTCTGGTATTCTGTTCTTTTCAGCCGGGATCCAGCTGACATCAGCAATGACACCTCTGGTTCCACGTCCTTTTCTGAATCCAGCTCGAATTTCTGGCAGTTACCTGTTGATACACTGCCACAGCCGCTTTTGAATGATCTTCAGTAAAATCTTACTTGCATGCGATATTAATGATATTGTTCAATAATTTCCACATTCGATGGGACCACCTTTCTTGGGAATAGGCATAAATACAGATCTCTTCCTGTTGGTTGGCTAGATAGCTGTCTTCCAAATTTCTTAGTATAGACGAGTGAGTACTTCCAGTGCCACCTTCGTTTGTTGAAACATATCAATTGTTATTCTGTAAATTTCTGGAGCCTTGTTTTTTGCCAATACCTTCAGTGCAGCTTGGTGTTCTTCCTTCAGTAATATTGGTTCCTGCTTGTATGGTATCTCCTGAAGTGGTTGAATGTTGACCAATTCTTTTTGGCATAGTGACTCTGTGTTCTCCTATCTTCTTTTGATCCTTCTTGTATCATTTAATATTTTCCCCTTTGGATCCTTCAGTATTGCAACTCAAGGCTTGGATTTTTTCTTCAGTTCTTTCAGCTTATGAAATGCAGAGCGTATTCTTCCCTTTTGGTTTTCTATTGCCAGGTCTTTGCACATGTCATTATAATACCCTACTTTGTCTTTTTGAGCCACCCTTTGAAATCTTCTGTTCAGCTCTTTTACTTCATCGTTTCTTCCTTTTGCTTTAGCTACTTGATGGTCAAGAGCAAGTTTCAGAGTCTCTTCTGACATACCTTTTGGTCTTTTCTTTCTTTTCTGGGTTTTTAATGACCTCTTGCTTTCTTCGTGTATGATGTCTTTGATGTCCTTCCACAACTTGCCCGGTCTTCGGTCATTAGTGTTCAACATGTCAAATCTCTTCTTGAGTTTGTCTCTAAATTCAGATGTGATATACCCAAAGTCGTAGTTTGGTTCTCCTTAACTTGTTCTAATTTTCTTCAGTTTCAACTTGAACTTGCATATGAGCAATTGATAGTCTGTTCCACAGTCAGCCCTGGCCTTGTTCTGACTGATGATATGGAGCTTTTCCATTTTCTCTTCCCACAGATGTAGTCAATTTGACTCCTGTGTATTCCTTCTGGCTAGGTTCATGTGGGTAGTCACTGTTTATGTTGGTGGAAAAAGGTATTTACAGTGAAGGAGTTGTTGTTCTTACAAAATTCTATCATGCGATCTCTGGCATCATTTATATCACCAAGGCTATGTTTTCCAACTACCGATCCTTCTTCTTTGTTTCCAACTTTCATATTCTAGTCTCCAGTAGTTATCAGCACATCCTAATTACATGTTTGATCAATTTCAGACTGTAGAAGTTGGTAAAAATCTTCAATTTCTTCATCTTTGGTCTTAGCGGTTGGTTTGTAAATTTGAATAATAGTTATATTAACTGGTCTTATTTGTAGATATATGCATAGTATCCTATCACTGACAGCATTGTACTTCAGGATAGATCTTGAATGTTCTTTTTGACGATGAATGTAATGCCATTCCTCTTAAAGTTGTTGTTCCTGGCATAGTAGACCTTATGATTGTTTGATTCAAAATGACCAATATCAGTCCATTTCAGCTCACTAATTCCTAGGATATCAATGTTTATACATTCCATTTATTTTTGATGACTTCCAGTTTTCCTAGGTTCATACTTCGTACATTCCAAACCAAAGAAAGCCCAGTGCCGTTGAGTTGATTCTGACTCATACCGACCCTATAGGACAGAGTAGAACTGCCCCATAGAGTTTCCAAGGAACACCTGGCAGATTTGAACGGCCAACCCTTTGGTTAGCAGCCGTAGCACTTAACCACTACGCCACCAGGGTTTCCTTGTACATTCCAGGTTCCAATTATTAATGGATGTTTGTGGCCGTTTCTTCTCATTTTGAGTCGTGGTACATCTGCAAATGGAGGTCCCGAAAGCTTGACTCTATCCAAGTCATTAAGGTCAACTCTACTTTGAGGAGGCAGTCTTTCTCCAGTAGTCTTTTGAGTGCTTTCCAACCTGAGGGGCTCATCTTCTGGCACCATATCAAACAATGTTCTCCTGCTATTCATAAGGTTTTCATTGGCTAAATCTTTTTAGAATTAGAATGCTGGGTATTTCTTCCTAGCCTTTCTTAGTCTGGAGGCTCAGCTGGAACCTGTCTGCCATGGGTGACCCTGCTGGTATTTGAATACTGGTGGCTTAGGTTCCAGCATCACAACAACATGCAAGCCCCCACAGTATGACAAACTGACAGACACATCGGGGGGCGAATATATAGGAAATAAAAATTCATAGCCCACAAAGATGAAATTAGCTCAGAGACAAGGATGAAAGCTTTAGAACTTGAAAAAAAAAAAGTTTAAAGAATAATTGTTAATGATAATTTCTCAGTTTGGAAACTGGGGAATAGGTGATGATTGTGAATTCATCTTTATCCTGATAACCTCCATGGACAGCAAGGCAAGAAATAGAAGGAACTGAGAATTACGGTGGAAACAGTGAAGTGGATTTGAGAAGGACACAGACAAAGGAAACTAAATGAAGAAATATGTAGAATTTAGAATGCTATGGAAATAAAAATGTTAGAGAAGATGATATAGAATTTTCTGTATTAATAAAAACATGACAGTTTTATGTAGAATTTGGAGGTACCATAATGATGATTAAAGTGTAGACTTTGGAGTCAGACCTTGATTCCTAACTATATTTATGGCTTATTTTGAGCGGGTTTGTTAACCTTGCTAAGGCTTCGTTTTCTCATTTGCAAAATAGTGATAAAACCTATTTTAGAATGTTGCCATTAGAAAAAAATGCATGTAAAGCATTTAGCACAATTTCTAGATGATGATGATAGTGATAATGGTGATCAAATTGACCTTGACCTCCTCTTCAATAGTAGTCTTCTAATTGTTCCTTATAGGCATTATTCTGGATATTCCATGGCTTTTCTTGATTCTAGGCTTCTGCGTATGATTTTCCTTCTGTTTTGAATATCCTTCACTCATTCATTTGGAGATATTTATTGATATCAGGGATATCAATAAATCATATCAGGGATATATTCTGAAGGCAATTACAGTTGAGTAAAGATTGAGTATAATTGATCCAGTTGAGTACAGGGAAACCATTCTCCTTTACCTCTTCCCTGTGCTGTCTCTATTGACGTATAAAGTAAGAAATAGCAGTAAAACTTCTGTTTATTACACCACAGACACTTTGTAAGACTGTGATGCCATGGAGCATCAGAAATTATCCAGTGAAATGCTTTTAATAAGGTTGTTGTGGGAAGGCAGTTAATAACTACCTATGTTACTCATAGCTGCCTTTTACTATTTGTGGATTTCTAATTTAATTCCATTGTGGTCAGAGAATATACTGTGTATGTCTTAAATTCTTTCACATTTATTGAGATATGTTTTATGGCCTAGAATATGGTCTGTCTTTTTAAATATTCAGTGTGTACTTGAAAAGAATGTATATTTTTTGCTGTTGTTGTGGAGTATTCTACAAATGTCAATTAGGTTAAGTCATGTGATAGTGTTATATAAATCTTCTATACTTTTATTGGAAACCCTGGTGGCATAGTGGTTAAAAGCTACGGCTGCTAACCAAAAGGTAGACAGTTCGAATCCACCAGGCACTCCTTGGAAACTCTATGGGGGTGTTCTACTCTGTCTGTCCTATAAGGTTGCTATGAGTTGGAATTGACTTGATGGCAAGAGGTTTTTTTTTTTTTTTTTAATACCTTTGTTAATTTTCTCCGTACTTGTTCTACCAATGTTGAGAGAGGAATATTGAAGTCCTGACTATAACTGTGAATTTATCTAATCTTCCTTGCCATTTTATCAGTTTTTTGCTACATATGTTTTGAATCGTTATGTCTTATCATGAAGTGACCCCTTTTTCCTTATGAGGTGACTTTCTTTTTCCCTTTGATCTGAAACCTACCTAATCCGTTACTAATATAGCTACTATAGGTTAGTGTTATCCTGATACATCTTTTTCCATGTACTTCATTTTAATGAGTTTGTGTCTTTATACTGGAAACTGTGGTGGTGTAGTGGTTAAGTGGTATGGCTCCTAACTAAAAGGTCGGCAGTTCGAAGCCACCAGGCGCTTCTTGGAAACTCTACGGGGCAGTTCTACTCTATCCTATAGGGTTGCTGTGAGTTGGAATCGACTCGGTGGCAGTGGGTTTGGTTTTGTCTTTATACTTAAATTGCATCACTTGTAAGCAGCATATAGTTGGGTCTTTTTTTTTTAATATAATATGATATTCCCTGTCTTTTAATTGAGGTTTTTAGACCATTTACATTTCATGTGATTATTGATATGGTTAGGTTTAAATCTATTATCTGGACATTTGTTTTCTATTTTCCCATCTGTTCTGTTTCCTTTTTCCACTTTTGTGCCTTCTTTCGGATTAAGTCAGTATTTGTTATGATTTCATTTTTATCTTCTTTGCTTATTAGCTTTATCTTTTGGTTTTGATACTTTAGTGTATGGACATTATGTATCTTTTATTTATGACGGTCTACCTTCATGTGATATTATACCACTTCATGTATAGTATAAGAACCATACTTCTATTTTCTCCCTCCAGCCTTTGTGCTGTCGTGGTCATACATTTTAATTTCACATATACTATAAACTCCATATTACATTGTTATTATTTTAATTTTAGTCAGTTATCTTTTAATGAGGTTTAAATCAGAAGAAAACAATCTCATGTATTTACCCATGTAGTTAACATTTCTAAGGCTCTTCTTTACTTAGTGTAGTTCATTAATTCAAATGTGTTGTGTTTCTCTAAGGGGAGGCCAGAGAGAGTGGCACTCAATACTTAGTGAACTGAAAGTATTTAGTGGCTGGATATCAGCCTGTGGCTTCAGAAACTTGATTTGCTTGTCAGCTCTGAATGAAGCATCATCTCTTAGAGTCAGACATACATCAGCCAAAGTTACAGATGTGACATATAATGCTAGAATGTCAACATGTGTCCTGTGCAGTCTTTTTAGATAGGTGGGATACATTTGAACCAAATGGCAATTGAATAATTTCTTGGTGTTGACTCCTAATTTAGATTTACATGGTTGGATGCATCTACCTATATTCGCTGTGCTGTCCCCCTCTTCCAGATGATTCATACACAGACACACACACAGACACACTGATGATATTTGCCTTTTTGACCAGCTATCTAGATTTCATACTTTCTTCAGAAATTTTAATGTCTTTTTGTTTAAATAGATGGATAATGTCTTATGGCCTGTCTTGATGGCCAGAAATCTTGATTTAGAAATATTAATAGCTTGGAGGTTGAAATATGAAAAACTATTACTTTACATGCCCCTTTTAAATTCATTCCTTCATTATGTTAAGAAGTGTTTATTGATCATCAACCGTGTTACAGAGACATGAAGGTGCCCTGGAGGAGCCCCTGTGTGCAGAGGATCCCAAGTATATGACTATATCAGCTTGGTGACTGCTCTGTATATGACTATTGATATGTTTTTTAATCATTTTGTATTAAAACATTATAGTTCCAACAATATTGGCTATAGGTTTTACAGATTGTTAAATTATATTTTCAAAGTAAACATAATAGGTTTTCTATGGAACTTTTCAGTGAAGTTAATAACTTTTTATGAGTACTTTTGAACCACTGAATAGCTAATACCATTTGGAAGAAGATAGAGCAACCAGGGTTTCCCCAAAACTTGCTAGAATCTATAAAATATTAGAAATACAGTTGTAGCCAAAAAAAAAAGTAAGTGAAGGAGGAGAGAGTACGACTCTTTATGTTTCTGCTCTATGGTAAAGCCATTTCTTAATTGGATTTATTTGAAAGTGGCTGAAAAACAGTTAAATTGATCTTGGGTTTTGCTTTGCAGGTAGATTGGACTCTAAATATTGGAGAGCAAGCCCTTGACATATGTATTGTCTCTTTCAATCAGTCAGCATCTTCTGTTTTTGTTCTTGGTGAGAGAAACTTTTATTGCCTTAAGGATAATGGACAAATTCGGTTCATGAAGAAACTTGATTGTAGCCCAAGTTGTTTCCTCCCCTATTGCTCAGGTGTGTATAAAGAAGCTCTTTTATCTTTTCCATATGTGAAGCATATGTTATGTGCATCAGAAAAAAACTACACTCATACACATATTTTCTAAACATCTAGAGAAATCGTTTAATACTTAACATGTAATGGAAATTTTAACTTTTAAAATTTGAACAGAAGTTTGATACAAAGGACACATTTGGTTTTATCAATCATTTTACTTCGTACAAAATGACTTGTACAGTTGTCCTTGAGTATACTTTAATGCCTTCTATAATGTAGCTGCTCAAAAGGCTTCCAAGAGAACATCAGCCTCTTTTAGAAGCAGAATGGGGCATAGTAATGTCGAATAGAATGACTTATCTGTAGTGAATGCCCAGTAAATCATTAACTTAAATATGTTAAATATTAATGAAATTCATGCTTTCTAGATGAAATGCAAAAATGTTGGCCACTGTCTAGTTATAGTTTCCAAGTCTAAACTGCTTTTCGCTTTGTGATCCTGGCAGCTTGATGTTGAAAAATAATGTCTTATTACTTAAAAATCTTTATGCATTAAAGTCAAGATATTAGAATAATTTTGTGTAATAAATCCCCTGAAAGAAATATAACGTATTGTTGCGAATGACTGTTTTCTCACTCTTCTCTGTATCTTTAACCTATAGTTTCTGAAGGAACAATAAATACATTGATTGGAAACCATAATAACATGTTGCATATTTATCAGGATGTGACACTGAAATGGGCCACTCAACTTCCCCACATTCCTGTAGCAGTAAAAGTGGGCTGTTTGCAGTAAGTGATATAACACATTTTTTTAAGAAGAAGATCTTAGTCAAGGAATTCTCTAGAAGTTTTACTAAACAACAGCAAGTAATTTTATTAAAAAATGGCTAGTGATGTGGTACTCAGAATGTCAATAGTAGAAATAAAAAATTTTATTGGAAATGAAGCATATAGGAAAACTTAATTAGTGCCATTAATCATCTTTATGTAGTATTTCTAACAAGATAGCCTTTGTTAATTAAAAATGAAAGCTTTTGAGGTTTCAAGAAAATGGTTTTTCTGTTAGATTATTTTCTTTAAAAAAAATGGATTTCTTCAAGCATTTGATGGGTCCCATTTAAAGATGATTTGTTGATGGACTGTGAGAATATTACACTTCAGAACTTATTTCACACCTTATATCAAGTGGTGCAGAATCGCTAATGATCATAAGGCTACCTTGCATTTAAAATGAAAGACAAAATCCATATCCTAACTTTACACTTACAGAGAAATGAAATGAGATAGAAATGAAACTTCTAAGTGTATAATATTTATAGGTCATTGGTATAAAAGGGAGGATCCTGACAAACTCTTTAACATCTCAGTTTATGTTTAAGAATTGAAACTCTAAGCGGATATATGAAAGCACAACTTTCTGTAGAGCTTCATAGGTTTCCAGAGCTATTCAGTCCTGCTTATTTAGGTCATTTTATTGCATATTTAAACATCAGATATACAGTTCTTTAATGACACCTAGAATGTCTGATCAGAACGAGTTTTACCTCCAAAATAACAGGTCATGTGCATAATATTATTGTGGAAGCTCTAGGAAGGGCATCCACGTTTAATATAAAGCCTGAATTAAAAGAAAAATGGAAACGGTGTTTTGAAAACATTGAGTATTTTTAAAAGAAGTTGTTTCCTAATATTTTCTGAAAAAAGATCATCATATAATTAAAATTACTAAGCATTTAATATAAATTATGGCTATTTTGCATCTGAAGAATAATTAAAAAATTTTGAGATTTGTTTTTGCAATGCCAACTATTTGGACTCATCAGATTGCATCATATTTATTTAGAAGGATTTAGAATAGGCAAAATAGCTTGCCAATAGGGCATCGTAAAGCATTTCTTTTCTTGGAGAGTAATTTTTGTAACATTCCATATATCCGTTCAATAGCTGTTCTGTTTGGCTCCCCCAAGTGATAGCTCAGATGCAAGAAGACAGATCCACACTGGTGGGTATGTGGTCCAACTTGGCTTGTAATTTCCAGGTTCCTCAGGAGCCAATATCTTTAAATACTTAAAAGTCGTTCTGGTTCTTGTATGTATGTGGAGTGTTCCAGACTGATGGGTAGAAAGACCTTACTGAGCAGCTAGTTGAAATATTTGTATTACCCATATATTATTTACAAGGGACATGCCCAATTTCAAGAGTAACCACACTCACAGAAGATCAAAGGTATGGCCTCTCAGCAGATATTTATTGTTTCTTGTCCAGATGCAACTTACCAATAAATGATCCGATAGTTGTTGTAAATATTATAAGTAAATACTCTAGTTTTCATGTAGTGTGCATCACGATGTTTATCTTCCTAAGTAGCCCATCACATCTTTTCTTAGGTACTTGTGAATGAAGTTTCCTATTTCTCATAGCTTTTTCAAGATGATGATTAAAAACAGATACAAATATCACCATTAGTGTTTTCCACAGTTAATTAATATGTAGCAGTAAATTCTAATTATTCAATTTATGATTTTTCTTATTTTTATGTACTTTAAAAATATAAGGATAACCTATATTTGAAACAATTTCATTATAATTTTTATTAGAATTTTAAAAGTGGTTATCACTGATTTAGCTGTAACATTTATATTTAGAAGTTATTTGAAATTAAGAGCACTGAAATAATTTTCCTCCTGCTTCTTTTTATCTTTAGTATTAAACCTTTGGTAGATGCTTCCTTGGCTGAATGCATTTATTTGTAAAGGAAATTGCTGCTATTTTAATATGTTTCTTTTCAATGAATAAGAAATATGGGTTTGGATCAAGTTGATGCAGTTTTACTTAATAGCAGCATTTTGTTCAGAAACTGAGATGCTTTATTCCTCCCACTTCCCCCCATTTGGCAGTCATAGTCATCTCTACCTTGTTTATTATAAACCAGTTCTAAATCTTTCTGTGTTTTCTTCTTTCTTTTCAGAGTAAATATCATTCTTGATTAGATAGTATTGCTTTAGTTTATTTTACTTTTAGTGAATTAGACTATGGGGATGTGAAATAGTCATAGAGGTTACAGAATCAGTAGAGCTTGAATGTGATAATGGTCTTTAAATTTCTTAGCTATTACTGCTGTTCTCTTATTGCACAAAGTAGCCATGGGGCCTGGCCGAGTATCTTACCTCTACTGTGGTCAGTTTCCCAAATGACCAATAAAGATGATCATATATCAGAAATGTTATTCTCTCTAGAGATACCAAATCTACCTCAATGTGGTAGCCTATTGGAATGAAAGTTCAAAATGATGAGAACCTTTCCAAGCTCTAGCTGGTAGCCCACAACATAGTGCTTGAAAATCTTGTTGCAGCTCATTTTTTAGTGTAAACAATTTGGTCTCTTTCATGTTTTTCTTCCTAAGCTATTTCTACAATAATCACTTATTGTAACTTCAATATTACATTTTATTCTTTAGCTTTCATTGTTACAGTGACCTTGACCGTAGTGTTTCCCCCATTTTTCCTTTGCCTTCTCAAAGCTCTTCTATCTTTAAGGCCTAACTCAAGTCGATAAATAAGCCTTCTGTCCCTACCCTGATCTCCGCTTCTGACTTTATATAACATTTCTAATTAAGTTGGTGACTACTGCTTGATTTTCTTAACTCCCCAACTGGATCATACACTCCTTTAATGTAGGAGTGTATGATCTTTTTGCATCCAACATGGAATAATCAGTCAGAAAGCTAAACATATGGTATATGTTTGATAAAATTGAGACTCATAGAAAGGACATTTCTTCTTTGAAAGCAAAACGATTAGGAGAGTATTTTTAATTTCAAATTGACCTTTTTTTTTGTTTAATTTTGGTGCCAATTTGTCTTTTTTTTTTTGCACTGTAGAAAGAGAATGTGGGCCTACACATTTTGCTGTGTTTTATTATAAAGGATTTTCTCTGTGACTTCTTGTTGTTAGGTGCTGTCGAGTAAGTTCTGACTCATACCGTGACCCTGTGTACAAGAGAATGAAACACTGCCCAGTCCTGTGCCATCCTCATAATCATTGCTATGCTTCAGCCCATTGTGGCAGCCACCGGGTCAGTCCACCCCGTTGAGGGTCTACCTCTTTTTCGCCGACCCTCTACTTTACCAAGCATGATATCTTTCTCCAGGGCCTGGGCCCTCCTGATAATATGTCCAAAGTACGTGAGACAAAGTCTCGCCATTCTTGCTCCTAAGGAACATTCTGTCTGTACTTCTTCCAAGACAGATTTGTTTGTTCTTCTGGCAGTCCAGGATATAGTCAGTATTCTTTGCCAACACCATAGTTTAAAGGCATCAGTTCTTCTTCAGTCTTCTTTATTCATTGGGTAGCTTTTGCATGCATATGAGGCAATTGAAAATACCATGATTTGAGTCAGGTGCACCTGAATCCTCAAAGTGACGTCTTTGGTTTTTAACACATTAAAGAGGTCATTTCCAGATTTGCCCAATGCAATGCATCTTTTGATTTCTTGACTGCTGCTTCCATGGGCATTGATTGTGGATCCAAGTAAAATGAAATCCTTTACAATCTCAATATTTTCTCTCTGTATCATGCTGTTGGTTATTGGTCCATATGTGAGAATTTTTGTTTTCTTTATGTTGAAGTGTAATCCATACTGAAGGTTGTAGTTTTTCATCTTCATCAGTAAGTGCTTCAAGTCCTCTTCACTTTCAGCCAGCAGAGTTGTGTCATCTGTATATTACAAGTTGTTAATGAGTCTTCCACCAATCCTGATGCCACTTTCTTCTTTATGTAGTCCAGCTTCTCGGATTATTTGCTCAGCATACAGATTGAATAAGTTTGATGAAAGGTTACATCCTTGATGCACACCTTTCTTAACTTTAAACTACATGGTATACCCTTGTTCTGATTGAATGACTGCCTCTTGGTCTAAGTACAGGTTCCTCATGAGCATGATTAAGTGTTCTGTAATTTCCATTCTTCACAGTGTTATCCATAATTTGTTATTATCCACACAGTCAAATGCCTTTGCATAGTCAATAAAACACAGGTAAACATTTTTCTGGTATTCTCTGCTTTCAGCCATGATCCATCTGACATCAGCAGTGATATCCTTGTTCCATGTCGTCTTCTGATTCTAGCTTGAATTTCTGGCAGTTTCCTGTTGATGTACTGCTGCAACTGCTTTTAAATGATCTTCAGCACAATTTTACTTGTGTGTGATATTAATGATGCTGTTTGATAATTTCTACATTCTGTTGGGTCACCTTTCTTTGGAATAGGCACAAATATGAATCTTTTCGGTCGGTTCACCAGGTAGCTGTCTTCCAAATTTCTTGGCATAGACGAGTGAGCTCTTCCAGTGCTGCACTCGTTTATTGAAACATCTCAATTGCTATTCTGTCAGTTCCTGGAGGTTTTCTGCCAATGCCTTTAGTACAGCCTGGATTTCTTCCTTTAGTGCCATAGGTTCTTGATCATATGCTACTTCCTGAAATGATTGAACATTGACCAACTCTTTTTGGTGCAATGACTCTGTGTATTCTTTTCATCTTCCTTTGTTGCTTCTTGTGTTGGTTAATGTTTTCCCCATAGAATCTTCAGTATTGCAACTCAAGACTTGAATTTTTTCTTCAGTTCTTTCAGCTTAAGAAATGTCCAGTGTTTTCTTCTGTTTTTGTTTTCTATCTCACAGGTCTTTGCACATTTCTTTATAATACTTTACTTTGTCTTCTTGAACCGCCCTTTGAAATATTCTGTTGCACTCTTTTACTTCATCATTTCTTTCTTTCGCTTTAGCTACTCGATGTTCAAGAGCAAATTTCAGAGTCTCTTCTGACATCCATTTTGGTCTTTTCTTTCTTTCCTGTCTTTTTAATAACCTGTTGCTTTCTTCTTGTATGTTATCCTTGATGTCATTCCACAACTTGTCTGGTCTTCTGTCATTAGTGTTCAATGCATCAAATCTATTCTTGAGATGGTCTCTAAATTCTGGTGGGATATGCCCAAGGTTGTACTTTGGCTGTCATGGACTTGTTCTAATTTTCTTAACTTCAACTTGAACTCGCATATGAGCAGCTGATGATTTGTTCCACAGTTGGCCCCTGGCTTTGTTCTGACTAATAATATTGAGCTTTTCCATTGTCTCTTTCCACAGATGTAGTACATTTGATTCCTGTGTAGAGTGCTGTTTATGTTGTTGAAAAAAGGTACTTGCAATGAAGAAGTCTTTGGTCTTGCAAAATTATATCGTGCAATCTACGATCTCATTTCTATCACCAAGGCCATATTTTCCAACTACCAGTCCTTCTTTGTTTCCAACTTCTCATTCCAATTGCCAGTTATTATCAATGCATCTTAATTGCGTGTTTTATCAATTTGTGACTGCAGGAGTTGGTAAATATTTTCAGTTTCTTCATGATTGGCCTTAGTGGTGGTTGTGTAAATTTGAATAATAGTCATATTAACTGATCTTCCTTATAGGCATATGGCTATTATCCTATCACTGACAGCATTGTACTTCAGGATGAATCTAGAAATGTTCTTTTTGACGCTGTGTGTGACGCCATTCGTCTTCATTTTGTCATTCTTGGCATAGTAGATCATATGATCGTCTGATTCAAAATGGCCAATACCAGTCCATTTCAGCCCACGAATGGTTAGAATATCAATTTTTATGTGTTCCATTTCATTTTTGATGGCTTCTAATTTTCCTAGATTCGTACTTCATACATTCCACGTTCCTATTACTAATGGATGTCTGCAGCTGTTTCTTCTCATTTTGTGTTGTATCACATCTGCAGATGAAGGTCCCAAAAGCTTGACTTCATCCACATCATTAAAGTTGACTCTACTTTGAGGAGACAGCTCTTCCCCAGTTGTATTTTGAGTGCCTTCCAACCTGAGGGGCTCATCTTCCGGCACCATATCAGACAATGTTCTGCTGTTATTTTAAGTTTTTCACTGGCAAATTTTTTCGGAAGTAGACTGCCAGGTTCTTCTTCCTAGTCTGTCTTAGTCTGGAAGCTCCGCTGAAACCTCTCCACCAGGGGTGACCCTGCTGATGTTTGAAATGCCAGTGGTAAAGCTTTCAGTATCACAGCAACGCTCAAGCAGCCACAGTATGACAAACTGAGAGACAAATGGTGGTCTGTGACTTAACAGTCTATATAAAATTTTTAAATCTTATTTGGAATTATAGAGAATAAAATATAAATTCTGATTTTCATCACTTCTGCGTTTTTGCCTGTATTTTCCTTTGTTAATCTGTGTAGATCAAGAGTAGAATGTTAGTCTTTCATCATCATATTTTTCTCTTGTATATCTAAGCATTTTTAATTTATATATTTTGTTCTGTGTTATCCAGGTCATTAGTATGAGAGTTATTTTATTTTTTTAATGAATTTTAAAAAGTTATCAATATAAATTGAACTTTTTTTGGGTTCCATTTCACATTTTTATGCTTTCTTCTTTGTTTTATTTTGTTTACTTTTTTATTAGTTATATTTTGCTGTTGTGTGTGCGTTTTCTTTTAACCTGTTACTTTCTTTTGACTGTATCTCTTGTAGTCAACATTTGGTTGTATTTTTCAATCTGTTCTGAAGATGATTATCTTTTAAATAGCCCATTTACATTTGTTGTTATAATTGATATATTTGGCCATTTTTATTCTGGTGGCATAGCTTCTGGCATCACAGCAACACATAAGCCACCACAGTACGACAAACTATGCCACTGATATTCCAAATAGCTGTCATTCATGGTGCACAGGTTTCGTGGAGCTTCCAGAATAAGATAGACTAGGAGGAAGGACCTGGTGGTCTACTTCTTAAAGAATTGGCCAGTGAAAACCTTGTGAATAGCAGTGGATTGTTATCTGATATAGTGTTAGAAAATAAACCCCTCAGGTTGGAAAGGAGTCAAAATATGACTGGGCAAGAGTTGCTACCTCAAATTTGAGTTAACCTTAATGAATTGGGCAAATCTGCTGGAAAAGACCTCTTTAAAGTGTTAAAAAGCAAAGATATCACTTTGAAGACTAAGGTGCACTTTAACCTAAGCCATGATATTTTCAGTCACCTCATATGCATATGAAAGTCAAACAATGAGTAAGGAAGACTGAGGAAGAATTGATGCCTTTGAATTATGGCATTGGCGGAGAATATTGAATATACCATGGACTGCCAGAAGAACGAACAAATCTGTCTTGGAAGAAGTACAGCCAGCATGCTCCTTAGAAGTGAGGATGGTGAGACTTCTTCTCAAGTACTTTGGAAATATTATCAGAAGAGACCAGCCCTTGGAGAAGGATATTATGCTTGGTAAAGTAGAGGGTCAGTGAAAAATGGGAAGAACGTCAGTGCAATGGATTGACACGGTGGCTACCATGATGGGCTCAAGCATAGCAATGATTGTAAGGGTGGTGCAAGACCTGGCAGTGTTTCATTCTGTTGTACATAGGGTCACGATGAGTTGGAACTGACTCGATGGCACCTAACAACAGTAATAGTCATTTTTAATCTTGTACGATGTTGTCTACTTTTTATGCTACTTCATTATTTCCTTTGGTTCCTGAATTTTGCATATGACCTGAGGTTATTTGTACATATATAGAATTCTCCAATGTGTTGCATGGCACACGTATCTATGTCTTGTGTTTATTTCAGTTTTGCCAGAATTGAAGAATGAAATGGATCTGTTCCTCATGATAGGCAGTGTTTTGTCTTTCTTCTTTCCTATTTTCTTACTGCCACCTTCCTACCACACACAAACATGGGTGTATACATGTGTTTTTGCACAAGTGCACACACACACACACTTTCTCTCTCTCTTACTTTTTGTCCTTTATCGTAGTAACATAGGGTTTTCATTATAGGTTATTATTATTAAATTATTTTATGCTTTTTTTCCAAAAATAAGTTTTGAAATCTGCACTTCATTTTTTTAATCTATGCTAATTTATGGTTATTTTTCGGTATCAGTTGAAGATTGCAAATCTTTTTATATCATGAATTCTTATTTTTTTAACATCTTAATTCTGCTTTATCTCTTAGTAAAAAACAAACAAACAACAAAGAAACCAGTTGCCATTGAGTTGATTCTGACTCAGGATGACTTCATGTGCTTCAGAGTAGAACTACACTCATAGATTTTTCTCTTAGTAGGTTAGTTTAATTTCCCCTGGAATGATATAGGGTGTTATATTTTTTGGTGAAAATGTATTTTACATTTAATCCCTGAAACTGTATTGATTTTCCTCAACTCTGTTATTTGTTTTTAAAATATTCTTTTGTGGAAAAGTATAACTGTGAAATTTGTAAAAAGCATAGAACTGTGGTATTAAAAACTCAACCATTATATAAAAGTGCAGGGAAGAAAACAAAAGAGAAAACTAACAACCCCTCCACCAAAGTTGTCTTAATCTTACCATCCAGAATTAACACCTGTTAGTACTTGTTGAACATCAAGCCTGATATTTTTGTTTTTTAATATGCAAATTTAGGCATAGAATAAAATATACAAAACAGGATCATGGATTTTAAATGTAAATTTACTTTATTATCTTCTAACAGAAAAAAGAAACATGAAATAGAAGGGATAAATGAACTTTACATAAATGTTTATTCATAGTAGTGTATTTTAGTTTTTAAAAGGTTCCTTGAAGAAAGAATAATAAAAAAAAAACAAACCAGTAAAAGGTTGAGATTTTTCTCTTTTTTAAGTTACATTTCAACTTCTGGTGGTGTCTGTTGCTTTAAGGGTTGTTGCCATATTGAATAAACATTTCAGAGGAGGCTTCCCATCATATTATTAAATTGCAGAAAAATCTAGTTGAGATTTGGATTATCATAGTACTAAATTTAGGGTTTTTTTTTTTGAGAAATTGGCATCTTTTTCATTCTAATTATCTCTTAATTTCCAAAAATAATTTTTGCTTAAGGTAGGGATTGAGCGATGTAGTTTTTTTTTTGGAAAAAAATAAAAAATAAAATTTTAACATCTTTAGTAAGGTTGAAATTGGTACTTGAATAGCTGCTTAGCTTTTGATTTCATATAGCAAATATTGTCGTCTTTAGTAATTGGACCTCCCATTGTCCCCCCTGCCCAGTTAATATTTGGCTTTATTTTGTGCAGCATTTCCTGTAGCTAAATTATAATTCCCTGAGGGAATTTGGATATCTTCATGAAATTTGACACAGTGGATTTTGACATTAAAGTGATCATTTCCCTACCCCCCCCAAAAAAAATTATGATGTACTTTTATGCTTTTGGTGATTTAAAAAAAATGTGTTTCAGATTAGAACTGATGCTTTGGGCATTGTAATTAAATTTTAATTTGGCTCATTTTACTGTGTTTAAATGTAGTGAGTTTCAACGATGTCACCTTTATTTTTTCCTGAGAAACCCACCTCCCTACTCATGTTTTTGTGTGTGTGTGTGTGTGTGTGTTTTCATTCTGTTTTAAGAAGTCAAAAATATCTTCTCTCTTTGTTTATTAATAGTGATAAATCAGCTTTTAGAAACACACTACGTGGCATAAGATTATAATTTGTGTTTGTAGTCAGGAATCTTAGAAAGGCTGAGAGAGCCTGTGGCTTTAATGGGCTCCTACTAGTAAAACCCTGGTGGCATAGTGGTTAAGCATTTGACTGCTAACCAGAAGGTCTGCAGTTGGGATCTACCAGGCGCTCCTTAGACAGCCTATGGGGCAGTTCTACTCTGTCCTACAGGGTTGCTGTGAGTTGGAATTGACTCAGCAGCAATGGGTTTGGTTCTGGTTTTTGACTAGTAAAAGGGGACTTCAGTTTGGGGCCTAGTGAGCCCGTTAGTGTAACGTGATAGACTATAACATAACACAAGGAGTTGTGAGGGATGAAAATGCAGAATTATATCGTATTTGGGACTTTTTTCTTCCTGTTAGTGTTGGTACTTTAGTAACCATGATTTGGACATACTGTATATGTCAATCTCGCTGAAGTATTTTTGTGGTAAAATGTGTTGTGTTATTTTTGGTGGTCCTCTTTACTCTCATGTATTTCCATCGTGTGAAATCAAAGGTCTTTAATGAGGTGATCTCTAGACTTTTTATTTCTAGATTTTGTATCGACTGAGCTTAAACTCGAAAAGCACACACATGTGGCTAAGTCATAGTTGACAGATGGACAGTTATTTGGCATGCTACAGTTTTAAACTATGGTATATTCTTTAATAAGTGTTTTATTCACATGAAAAAGACTTTCAGTAATCTTATAAATAAATTAAAAAGCAATGTCTTTATTGTTATTTGTAGTTGGGGTTATAGTCCTCAGAAAAACTCTCCGTAAGAGAGTAAGAAATCTGCTTGGTCTCATGTTTTCATTATCATTGTATTTTTTATGTAGTAATGTAAAACACAGCATCCTCTACTCTCATGAAGAGTGTAATAGTAATTACAGTTCCAGATTGTTTGACTTTGCTACATTCCATAGTAAATCTGTTTAATTTGCCTGCCAGAGGTTTGAGAAACACTGAATACCAAGGGTAGGGAGGTGTACTTACAATGCTAGTTGGGTTTGTACCTTTCTGTTTTATAAATTAAAGGTTTTAATGGTAGAACTCTACTTATTACAATGTATTTCCACTGAAAAACTTCTTTAGATGTACTGTCATTGAGACTGTGAATATCTTTTAAAAATGAAGCTCTCTGTCTTAAAGAAAATAATCTGTACTGGTGGAAAAAGTGCCTTTGTGTGTTGTCTTCCTGATTCTCAGTCCTTAAAGGATATAGGAGTTCATTTCGTAGTGACTAGGTGGAGGTGGGTCATTTGTTCAGTAGGGTATTAACCAGCAGGAAAGCGTTTTGCTTTTCACAATTATGGTGGGTTTTGCTATTCACTAAGCACACACCTCCTGGACCCTTTGGTACTGGAGATCATTTTGGTATAACGTTGGTAACTTAGCTTTTATCCTTCCTGGGAAATGTATTTAATTTTACAACTTCTCTTCTTTCAAATACTGGACTCTTCTGATACCTGTAGTTTGACCCTCTGGTTTCACTGCTAAACCAGTTGCAGTGGGGTCAGCTCTGACTCATGGCGACCCCATGTGTGTCAGAGTAGAGAGAACCGTGCTCTGTAGGGTTTTCACTGGCTGATGTTTTGGAGTTAAATGTCAGGCCTTTCTTCTGAGGCACTCCAGGGTGGACTTGAACCGCCAACCTTTTGCTTAACAACTTAGTGTGTTAACCGTTTCTGCTACCCAGAGACTCCAATTTAATAGACAGAATGAATTTATGTTTTTTCTGTATGTCTGTTTCCCAGAGGAAAATACATTTTCTTAGTTGCTCACTAAGGGAAACGAAGTGATTATTTGTAACATTAGGTTCATAGCCTGCAAATTCTTCTGCAGACAATTTAGAACTTTGAATTTAGAGCACTGAATGGACTTATTTTTTTTACTGTGTTAGCTAGTATATGGCTTATACTTCAGAACTAGATTTGGAATATAAATCTGGGTTATTAACAAAATAAAATAAGTGTTTATGAATATATAAATCTTAGCATATAGACTAAAGTTGCATGACTTAAAATAGAATTAACTGTTACCTGAAAGGAAATTCAGCAATATTTATTGCTTGCTGTGCACTGGCATAAACTCTGTGGTTTTTGGTGCACTGGCATTATTGTATCTTTAGAATCTTATATTCTAAAAAGAGCTGTATTGAGAGCTCATTCAAAAACTTTTAAAGTGTGTTCAGATTTAGTAGTTTAGAAACCTGCACTAACTCCCTACAGCTTGAAAAAACAGATTTGGGAGAGTGATGGTACATTTTTTCATTTCAAGAGAATGGAATATTAATTAAATTGCTATAAAGGGAATTGAAAAATGTAATCAAATAATGATGTTGTCATTTAAATCCTCTTTATTTCTTTAACTTAAAAATTTTAAGTAAATTAATTCTCACCTGGTAAAATATGGACTTTAACTTTTAGTCCCTGGGTAGTGCAAATGGTCAACATGCTTGGCTGCTAACCAAAAGGCTGGAGGTTCAAGTTCACCCAGCGGTACCTTGGAAGAAAGGCCTGGAGGTCTATTTCTAAAAAAAATCAGTCATCGAAAACCTTACGGAGCACGGTTCTACTTTGACACATACGGGGTAACTATAAGTTGAAGTTGACTCAATGGCAACTGGTTTGGTGATTCATAGAATCTGCCACGGTACAGATAGGAGGGTTCTCACATGTTCTCAAATGGAAAACTGTGTTCAGTGGTTTCCTGCAGTTTACTCCTTAAAATTAAGTATAAAATAGAGTTACTACCTGCTTTATTGATGTCCTAAAAGGAGGTAGATACCCATATATACGTATAATATTTAAAATCATAGAGGAAAACTATACTTGTTCAAAGTTAAAGTGTTTTCATTTTAATTGTCTGCTAGCTAACAAAACGTCATTTTTAAGATTGTCATCAATTTAGAACCTATGTTCAAATTAGAACTTATGTTCTAATCTTAATAAGTTTTGGTTAAATAAAAATGATTTTGCTTAGTGCAAGAAAGAAACATTAATTATCCTTTTTTTCTTGTAGTTCATCAAAAAATTATCTTTAATTTTCAAATGTTTTTAGAGTGAGAGCATTTTAATATTTATGGATAGGTTGCATATATTGTTCCTGGGTGGTGCAAATGGTTAATGTGCTTGGCTCCAACTGAAAGGTTGGAGGTTTGAATCCAACCAGAGGTGCCTCGAAAGGAAGGCCTGGTGATCCACTTCCAAAAAATCAGCCAGCGAAAACCCTGTGGAGCACAGTTCTACTCTGACACATGAGTTTCAGTCCATTTGAAAACAACAGGTAAATTTTTAGCATGTATTATGTGTTATAAAGATGTTTTATGAGCATACTTGTATTGGCTATTAGTAAAATGTTCTTTCTCCATAAACCGTTCTGGGAATCCATATAATAGTAATAGCTAATATTGTATCACTTCTATGTGCCAGGCATTATTTGAAGTGCTTTGCACATAACGACTCATTTAATTCTTACAAGAATAAAACAACCAAACACCTGCTGCCATCAAGCTGATTTCGACTCATAGTGACTCCATAGGGTCACAGAGGCAGTAGTCTCAGAGAGTCCTCCAGTCTCAACCGATTCAGTGAATCGTTTTTTTTTTTTTTAGGAATTTGAAGTTCTCCTCTACATTTTTCTCCCATTCTATCAGGGTCCATCTATTGTGTCCTGATTAGAATGGTCAGTAGTGGTAGCTGGGCGCCATCTAGTTCTTCTGGTCTCAGGGTGGATGAGGCCATGGTTCATGTAGACTATTTGTCCTGTAGGCAGATTATTAAATATTTTAATTGAGAAGAAAATGTTGTAAAAAACTTTAACTTTTCATTTAAAGGAAAAATTGTGATTTAAGAATTAGAAATTACTAGTATCTCAGTAATTAAGATACAATGAAAAAGTATAGCACCCTTTGCTTTTAGATATGGCATTTGAGAATGCTACCCTTATCTTTCATTAATATTTATTTCCAACGTGATTTTTTTCATCATTTCACCTTGTTACCTTCATATTTTAAATCAGTAGATACAGTTTATGTTACTTGAACTTTTTTTTTTTTTATAGGTTTCTTAGAAGGAAAATTATCCTATTTTGAGCATTTACAATTTACATTTAGGAACGAATCTTGCAATAACTTTGAAGGTTTAGGATTGTAAAAATTCTTCTTATAAAAATTCCACATCCCTTATTAAAAAATGTGTTAATGATGGAGTAAGCAAATATGTATCTGTCAAGGGCTACAGTTGGAAAAAAATACCGCCTACTTTTGAAAGCCTCAGCTATGTCCATACTGTGTGAATGCAGCATGGTGCTCATGTGGGAGCAAGCAAGCAGCAGGGACACTGTTTCTGTGGAAATGATTTCCAGGTCCTTAAAGTTTAACAGAATTATATACGAAATTAAGACAGAATTGCGTTGGCAGTAATGGAGGGATGGAGTTTAAAAAGTCATAGCACTGCTTTTTCGATCTCTGCGGGCTTCCAGATGGTAGGAAATGCTTTGTTCTTCCCTCCAAACCATCCGTTGTTCTTTAGTGTAACTGACATCACCACGACTACTGCAACTGTTAAAGCATCACCATGTAAAAATGGCAAAATTTAGAACTTATTACACAGTTTTATGGAAAGAAAATTATAAGAATCATAGTTTGTTGAAAGATTTGCTCTTTTTAAATTAAAAAAATTTTTTTTGGGTGTGTGGTATAGTGGTATGATAGAACTAATGCCTAGGAATGATGCACTCTCAGAATAGAACAGATTTCTCTTTATTTGAATTGATAATAGATTTTTTTTACAATTTAGAATTTAACATAGGGATTTCTTTATGTATCATTGAAATAAATTATTTTTTAGTAAGATATACATTATAGGTGATCCATTAAATGTATGTGTTTGTTTTAGTCCCTTTTTTTTCAGACTGTTTTATCTTTGTCAAAAATGGAAGTATGTATTAAGATTTTATTCTCAAATATTACTTTCAAGAAAATAGTGTTAGTTATTTGTGCCAATTTAAGTTCAGCAAATGTGCCATTTTTATAGTTTTTAAAAAAAATAGGGTGCTAAGCAAAATAACTTTCTCTTTAAATAATATAAAATATTATAAACTAATTTTTTATTTATTGGTACTTGCCTAAAGGCAGATAAATACTATTTGTTGCTGTTTTGGTGCTTTTGTCAGACAGAACTAGTGTTTACCAGTATAAGAATTTAGATATTCAAATCTTACTCTTAATAAACAAAGTCACAATCCTTAGGGTAATTTTGGATTGATTATTTATCTTAACTCTCTTTCTCTTCCATTCCTTAATTACTCAGTGTCTAAAACTTAGCCTTTTAAGGAAAATTAAATAAAGTTTTATTAAAATCAGAATAATTTTTTCTATGGATGATGGAATTTGTGGAAACATATTTATGTTTGGGTCAAACATTTTACTAACCTTTTTTTATTCTGTCAGACATAGATGAATAGTTCATGAAGAGTTTTAGATCCATATTTCATAAAAAGCATGGTTGCAACTTGAATTTCTTATAAGCATAATTAATGTTTACTCTGCTGAGTGTATCTTTACTCTTACCTTAGACAATGTATTGTTCAAAATTGTTAGAACATAATACAAGTATTGTAGAAAGGAAATTTCAAACAAATTATGTTTTCGTTGGCATTAACTTTATTTTATGTCAGCAGTTATGGATGCAAGTATTTGAAAGGTACAAAATTTCTCATACTACTTTCAGGAAAGCAGATTTGGTTATCTTCTAACAGATTATGCCAAAATTTCATTCATGTATTATTTTACATAAAATATATTATTATCAAACTTGTATATATACATATCAACACTGATCACTTGACATGTCATTATTAGATAGTAAAAATAGAAGAGGTTATAACAGAAAAAAAAAAAAAGATATCAGAAGTATACAAGTACCCCGTATGCTCTTTGGAAAAACCTCAGACTTTTAATGGTGAAATGGATAAGCAAAGGACTCACAGTCACAGAAAAATAGATCTATAATTTGTGGTAAGACAGGAGATGAATAAACACAGGTCAGAGTATGTATAGATTTCTACCTTGGCACTGAGCAACTTCATACCTTATAATGGAAACTTTTATTATTTCTACTGAAATACTGCTTTTTGAGATCACATAATATCGTCTAGGAAACAGTGTAAATATAGCAAATTTATAGTAAAATTAAATAACTTGTAGAATAGATAAGACCAAGTGTAGTTGTCCATGATTTCTTTCCATTTACTCTCTTCTGTCTAAATAGCATTGTGTCTTAATTGATCAGTAGGTAGAATTGAGGCATATAAACTACTCAGCCATAGTAATTCATATTTAAAAAAAAGAAAAAACCAAACCCACTGCCGTCGACTTGATTCCGACTCATAGCAACCCTATAGGACGGAATAGAACTGCTCCATAGAGTTTCCAAGAAGCTCCTGACGACCTTTTGGTTGGCAGCTGTAGCACTTAACCACTATGCCACCAGGGTTTCCAGTAATTCATATATTTTCCTTTTTTAAAAAATTCTTATAAAATATATGTTAACACATTTGACAATTCAATATTTTTCACATGTACAATTAAATGATACCAGTTTACATCAGTCATGTTGTGCGACCATGAGAAGTAGTTATTGCCAAAACTTCTGTCGTCATAAACAGAAACTCAGTGCTTCCTAAAAATTGCTACAATTATTAATGAGTAATGTACTTCACTTTGCCTCATTAACTCCTTTCATTTTTCATTATATACCACTTCATTTAATCACATTCTGCTTCTGGAAGACTTGGTTAGTTTTTTATCTACATGAAAAAGCCTGAACAAAATTTTGTGTGTGTCTTTAATGTGACTGCTGGAAATATATTTATGTTACTTCATTTCTCAATGTAGCACAAGTTACACTGCCCTTTTGTGAGGATTTCTTTTTTTTTTCCTTCGTTATGGTAAATATATATGTAACACAACATTTGCCATTTTATTTTGTGTATGTACATTCAGTGACGTTAATGTTAATCATGCTCAAACATCACCACTATCTGTTGCCAGATTTTTCCATCGCCCTTAGCAGAAGCTCACTGTCCCCTAAGAAATGATCTCCTTTTCTCCTTTGGTCCCACCTGCCCCTGGTAACCACTAACTAACTTTGGTTTCTATACACTTAGCTATTCTAGATATTTCATGTAAGTGGGCTTGTACAGTATTTGTCTTTCGGTGTCTGATTTATTTTATGCCGTATAACATTTTCAAGGTTCATCCATGTAGTAGCAAGCATCAGAACTTCGTTTCCCTTTATGGCTGCATAATATTCCATTGTATGTATATGCCACATTTTATTTATTCATCTGTCGATGGCCAGTTAGGCTGTTTTCACCTTTTGGCACTTGTGACTAGTGCTGCAGTGCACCTTGATATACAAGTATCTGTTGGCATTCTTGCTTTTAGTTCTTTGGGGAATATATCTAGGAGTGGAATTCCTGGCTCACGTGGTAGCTCTTTGTTTAACTTTTTGAGGAACCTCCAAATTGTTTTCCACAGCAGCGGTACCATTTTACAGTTTAACTAGCAAAGGATGAGGGGTCACATCCATGCCAACACCTGTTGTTTTCCTGTTTTTTTTTTTTTTCTTTTAATATTAATGGGTGTTGTCTTAGTTATCTAGTGTTGTATAACAGAAATACCACAAGTGGATGGCTTTAACATAGAGAAATTAATTTTCTCACAGTCTAGTAGGCTAGAAGTCCAAATTCAGGGCGTCAGATCCAGGGGAAAGCTTTCTCTGTCTGTTGGCTCTGGAGGAAGGTCCTTGTCATCAATCTTCCCCTGGACTAGGAGCTTCTCTGCTCAAGAACCCTGGGTCCAAAGAACTCGGTCTATTCTTGGCATTGCTTTCTTGGTGGTATGAGGTCCTGCTGTCTTTGCTCGCTTCCCTCTTTTATATCTCAAAAGACATTGGCTCATGACACAGTCCAATCTTGTAGATTGAGTCCTGACGCGTTAACTGCTCTCTATCCCACTTCATTAACATAATTGCCACCTATCCCACCTCATAGAGGTAGGATTTACCACACACGGGAAAATCACATCAGATGACAAAAATGGTGGAGATTACACAATACTGGAAATCATGGCCTAGCCAAATTGATACACATATTTTCGGGAAACACAGTTCAATCCATGACAGGTGTGAAATGATATCTCATTTTGGTTTTGATTTTCATTTTCTTAATGACTGATGATGTTGAGCATATCTTCATGCACTTATTGGCCATTCGTATATCTTCTTTGGTGAAATGTCTATTTTTTTGCCCATTTTTTGATTGGATTGTTTGTCTTTTTGTTGTTAAGTTGTAGGAGTTCTTTATATATCCTGGATATTAAACCTTTATCAGATATACAATTCTCAAAGTTTTTTTCCAAATCTGTAGGTTATCTCTTTACTTTGTTGATAAAATCCTTTGATGCAAAAAAGTTTTTAATTTTAACAACGTCTTATTTATCTGTTTTGTCTTTTGCTGCTTGTATTTTTGGTGTCATAGCTAAGAATCCATTGTTAAAAATGAGGTCCAAAGCATTACCCCCATGTTTTCTTTTAAGAATTTTATGGTGTTAGCTCTCACATTTAGGTCTTTGATCCATTTGGAATTAATTTGCCTATACGGTTTGAGGTGTGACTTTTGTGTGTTGACTTTGTATCCTGCCACTTTGCCAAATTCATTTATTAACTCTAGTAGCATTCTTGTGGATTCGTGGAGTTTCCTATATAAGGGATCATGTCATCTGTGAAAAGGGATAATTATACTTTTCTCCTTCCAAATTTGGACACTTTTTATTTCTTTTTCTCGCCTAATTGCTGTGGTTAGAACTTCCAGTACACTATTGAATTGCAGTGGCCAGAACAGGTGTCCCTATCATGTTCCTGAGCCTAAGGAGAAAGATCTCAGAATTTCCCTATTGGATATGATGTTAGCAGCGTTTTTCATAAAAACCTCCCTAGTCATATTGAAGGATTTCCCTTCTTTTCTTACATTGTTGAGTGTTTTTATCATGAAAGAATGTTGGGTTTTGTAGAATGCCTTCTCTGTTAATTGAGAGGATCATGTTTTTTTTCCCCTTTTTTCTACTAATGTGGTGTACTACACTGTTGGATTTTCTACAGTTGAACCACCTTTGCATTCCTGGGATAAACCTCACTTAGTTGTGGTGTGTAATCTTTTTAATATGCTTTTGGATTCAGTTTGCTAGGACAGTAAAACCTGCGAAAGCTAGAACCTGTGGAAGGTGAAAACCTGTCAGAAAAGGAAAACTCAAATATTTTCCATTAGAGAGCAATAGAAAAGTGGTGACACTGCACCCTGTCAAAGGCAGAAAACTTGTCAGACCAGGAAAAACAAGGCAGTCCCATTGAGTTCTAGCTTTCACAGATTTCACTGTATTTTGGGGAGGATTTTTACATCTATATTCATAATTTTTTTTTTTTTTTATTCATAAGGGATGTTGGTCTATAGTTTTCTTGTGGTGTCTTTACCTAGCTTTTGTGTCAGAGTAATTATAGACTCATACAATGAGTTAGGAAGTATTCCCTCCCCTTCTATTTTTTGGAAAAGTTTAAGAAAGATTAGTATCACTTCCTCGGTCAACGTCTGGTAAGAATGTCTAATTATTCAATTTGCAAAGTTATGTTATTGAGTCATGATCTTTTTCATTTTTTAATATAGGCAGTTACAACTATAAATTTCCCTCTGAGCACTGCTTTTACTGCGTCCCATGATATGTTGTACTTTCGTTTTCATTCAACTCAAGTATTTTCTGATTTTTCTTTTGGTTTGTCCCTTGACCCTCTAGTTGTTAAGTAGTGTGTTGTTTAATTTCTATAATTTGTGTATTTTTAGTTTTCTTTCTGGTATTAATTTCTAATTTCAGTGAAGCCATCTGGTTTAGGACTTTTCTTTGTTGGGAGGCTTTTTTTGATTATTGATTCAATTTCTGCACTTGTTTATGGGTCTGTTAAGAGCTATCTCTTCATGAGTCAGTTGAGGTAGTGTATGTGTTTCTAGGAGTTTGTTCATTTTATCTAGATTACCAAATTTGTTGGCATTCAGTTTTTCATAGTATTCTCTTATGAACCTTTTTATTTCTGTTGGGTCAATTGTGATGTTCCTACTTTCATTTCTGATTTTAGATATTTACATCTTCTCTCTTTTTTTCTTTGTCAGTTTAGCTAAGTTTTGTTGACTTATTGATCTTTTCAAAAAATGACTTCTGGTTTTATTCTCTATTTTTCTTTTCTGTATTTTCTTTTATCTCTGTTCTGATCTCTATTATTTCCTTTCTTCTGGTTGCTTTGGGTTTGGTTTGCTCTTCTTTTTCTAATTACATTGCAAAGTTATGTTATTTGCAATCTTTTAATATAGGTGTTTACAACTATAAATTTCCTGCTGAGCACTGCTTTTACTATGTCCCGTACGTTTGATACTTTGTGCTTTCGTTTTTAAAAAAAAAATTTTTTTTTAAATAATTTTTATTGAGCTTTAAGTGAACGTTTACAAATCAAGTCAGTCTGTCACATATAAGCTTATATACACCTTACTACATACTCCCACTTACTCTCCCCCTAATGAGTCAGCCCTTCCAGTCTCTCCTTTCGTGACAATTTTGCCAGTTTCTAACCCTCTCTACCCTCCTATCTCCCCTCTAGACAGGAGATGCCAACACAGTGTCAAGTGTCCACCTGATACAAGTAGCTCACTCTTCGTCAGCATCTCTCTCCAACCCTTTGTCCAGTCCCTTCCATGTCAGATGAGTTGTCTTCGGGAATGGTTCCTGTCCTGGGCCAACAGGAGGTTTGGGGACCATGACTGCCGGGATTCCTCTAGTCTCAGTCAGATCATTAAGTCTGGTCTTTTTATGAGAATTTGGGGTCTGCATCCCACTGATCTCCTGCTGCCTCAGGGGTTCTCTGTTGTGCTCCCTGTCAGGGCAGTCATCGGTTGTGGCCGGGCACCATCTAGTTCTTCTGGTCTCAGGATGATGTAAGTCTCTGGTTGTGCTTTCATTTTTATTTGACTCAAGTATTTTCTAATTTATCTTTTGATTTGTTGCTTGACCCTGTTTAATAGTGTATTTTTAAATTTCCATATTTTCTAGTTTTTTTTCTGTTATTAATTTCTAATTTTACTGTGGTCAGAGAAAAAAACTTTCAATCTTTTAAAATTTGATTTTAGTCAAATTCAGTCTTTGTTTTAAGTCTTTTAAAATGTATTGAGATTTGCTTTATGACCTATCATGTGGTCTATCCTGGAGAATGATCCGTGTGCACTGGAGAAGAATGTATATTGTGCTGTCGTTGGCTGGAGTGTTCTATATATGTCTGTTAGGTCTAACTGGCTCATTGTGTCATTCAGGTTCTCTATTTTCTTACTGACCTTCTTTCTAGATGCTCTGTCCATTGTTGAAAGTGGCGTATTGAAGTTGCCAGCTATTATTGTAGAGCTGTCTATTTCTCCCTTCAGTTCTATCGGTGTTTGCTTTATATACTTAGGAGCTCCAGTATATTTAAAATTGTTATATCTTCTTGATGGATTGACTCTTTTATCATTTTATAATTACTCTTTTTCTCTTCTAACAGATTTAAAATTGCCATACCAGCTCTCTTTTGGTTATTATTTTGCATGGAATATTTTTTCTATCTTTTCACTTTAAGCCTATTTGTGTCTTTGTGACTAAGGTGTGTCTCTTGTAGATAGCATATGCTTGGATGATTTTTTTTATCCATTTTGCCACTCTCTGCCTTTTGATTAGGGCACTTAGTTCATTTATGTTCAGTGTATTACTGATAATGAAGGGCTCACTTTTGCCATTTTGTTATTTGTTTTTTGTGTGGCTTAAACCTTCTTTTTGGTACAGAGTAACTGTACTAAAAAGAATTGGGCAATGTTCAACCATTTCAAGAGGTGTCATATGATCAAGAACCGATGGTATTGAAGGAAGAAGTCCAAGCTGCACTGAAGGCATTGCTGAAAAACAAGGCTCCAGGAATTGATGAAATACCAGTTGAGATGTTTCAACAAATGGATGTAGCACTAGAGGAGCCAAGAAATTTGGAAGACAGCTAGCTACCTGGCCAACCAACTGGAAGAGATCCATATTTGTGCCCATTCCACAGAAAGGTGATCTGATAGAACGTGGAAATCATTGGACAGTATCATTAATATCACATGCGAGTAAAATTTTGCTGAAGATAATTCAGAAATGGTTGCAGCAGTACATTGACAGGGAACTGCCAGAAATTCAAGCTGGATTCAGAAGACGGCATAAAGTGAGGGATATCATTGTTGATGTCAGATGGACCTTGGCTGAAAGCAGAGAATACCAAAAAGATGTTTACCTGTGTTTTAGTGACTCTGCAAAGGCATCTGACTGTGTGGATCATAACAAATTATGGATAACATTTGAAGCATGGGAATTCCAGAATACTTAATTATGGTCATGAGGAACCTGTACATACACCAAGAGACGATCGTTTGGAAAGAACAAGGGGATACTGTGTGGTGCAAAATCAGGAGGGTATGTGTCAGGGTTGTAGCCTTTCACCATACTTATGGAATCTGTATACTGACCAAATAATCGTAGAAGCTGGACTGTATAAAGAAGGTGACATCAGGATTGGAGGGAGACTCATTAACAACCTGCGATATGCAAATGACACAACCTTGCTTGCTGAAAATGAAAAGGACTTGAAGCAATTACTGATGAACATCAAAGACTACAGCCTTCAGTATAGATTATACCTCAGCGTAAAACAAAAACCCTTACAATTAGACCAATAAGCAACGTCATGATAATCAGAGAAAAGATCAAAGTTGTGAAGGATTTCATTTTACTTGGATCCACAATCAACTCCCATGGAAGCAGCAGTCAAGAAATGAAATACTGTATTACATTGGGCAAATCTGCTGAAAAATACCTTTTTAAAGTGTTAAAAGGTGAAGATGTCGCCTTGAGGACTAAGGTGCGCCTGAGCCAAGCCTTGGTATTTTCAGTTGCCTCATATGCACGTGCATGTGAAAGCTGGACAATGAATAAGGAAGACCGAAGAAGAATTAATGCCTTTCAATTATGGTGTTAACGAAGAATATTGAATATACTATGGACTGACAGAAGGATGAACAAATCTGTCTTGGAAGAATTACAGCCAGAATGCTCCTTAGAAGCAAGGATGGCGAGACTTCGTTTCACGTATTTTGGACATGTTATGAGGAGGGACCAGTCCCTGGAGAAGGGACTTTATCATGTTTGATAAAGTAGAGGGTTAGTGAAAGAGAGGAAGACCCTCACTGAGACAAATTGATAGAGTGGCTGCAGTGATGGGCTCAAGCATAGCAACGATTGTGAGGCTGGTGCAGGACCAGGCAGTGTTTTGCTCTGTTGTACATAAGCTTGCTATGAGTTGGAACAGACTTGATGGCACCCAGCAACAACATACCTTCTTTGTCTCTTATTTCCTCTATTACTGCCAACATTTATTTATTTATTTATTAATATGTAGTGAGATCTGTCCTATTTATTTCGGAGCCAGAGCTCAGGGCTTTTCCTTGTGCACTGGCAAGCCCTGCACAGGCTGGGGGAGCAGCAGGCTGTATGGTAGCTGTCGGTGCATGCCGCTGTAGCAGTCCTGGGCAGCAGACTCTGCCAAGCGGGAAGGTGTGGGCTGAGGACAGTGGAAGAAACACCTTTCCTATAATGTGAGGCTCACCATTGTCTTGGTTCCATCTGCTGCTCCTTGCTGCTGTCGTCTGATTCAGAGTCCCACAGGTCTACAGCACAGACCTATCACTGCATTTCTTGGTGTATGTCTAGTGAGGGTCGAGAACCTAGACCCGCTTATGCTACCATCTTCCCAGAATGCCCCTATTTCTTAAAGACTTTTTTCCCTTTGCTCTCAGACTGAACTGAATGCACGGAAGCATAAAATTTGCAAGTCTTAGTTTAATATATACTTTTATCTGGTCAGTTAGTAGCACGAACATTACTTGTAAATATTTTTCCATTTGGAAATGTTTAGTACTATCAGCAGCAGCACCCCTCTCCGCCCCCCCGCCCACATAAACAACTTTCATTCGTTCATTCATGCATTTATTTACATGTTTATCATTCCTCCTCTTCCCAGTTGATGGGGTGTGGGCGTGGGTGGTTTGTGGGAGAGGGGAGGTGGAAGGAGGCCTTGGCTGCAGGCTGCTGCTGATTTAAGGCAGTGGGTATTATTAATAAGCAGGATCTGTGCTCTCATTTCTGGTAATGCAGCTGACCCTTTTAGCTGCTGGATATCCAAGCTGTAAGTGGCAGTCTTTAATGTGACACCGTAGAGTTATGTTCTTACTTAATAAATTGCCTTTAGAAGCTTTTGTACAATCATTATCATTGTATAAGAAAAAGCCTAAACATGATAAACATTAAAAATAAATAATTCATATTCATGAAGCCAAATTTGATTTTCCAAGTAATGACCAATTCATCTGGAAATTCAGATAGTTGCTTTTACTGTTCCTCTATGTAAACTGATATAATAAAAAAATGGTAACTATTCTGTTATGCTCTGTGGTATCTTGAAAGGTTTTCTTAAGGATATATTTCTAACTTTTAAAAAAATAGTCTCTTTTTTCTTAAGTAGTTGCTCTAGTTGGAAATAACCTAAATGAGTATGTTTATTGTTATAATGAGACCAATATCATCTTTTATTTAGTTGGCAGCTTTTTATTTAGCTAGTACCACCTGAGTGGACATTGAAGATCTGAAATATAATTCTAGATTAAGGGATGTACAGACACATTATTTAATCTTACTTGTACTTAAAGCAAACAGCATTGAAATCTGTACTTAAATGTTACTGGATCTAAAATAGGATCCAAAGGGTAGACATTCAGAAGGATTTTGTTCTGCCTAAGTCAGAATGTTAGATTGACAGATATGAGTTGTCTCTGATTTTTAAGAGAGAAATTCTTAACTGTAATGGGGATTTTCTGATTTTTTCTTTTGTATCATTCTCTTAATATTCATATACAGCTTTTGGTATTTAGATTTGAAATGGGAAATTGCTAAAAGGCATTTTTAATATTGAATCTTAAAGACTACTACAGACTACATAGTTAAAATTTTAGTTATTTAAAAAAAGGAATGATGTGGGCAAAATTAATAATTTTTTTTTAGAGAAACCGACATTTCATATAGTACTTAAACTTTAAACTCTTTCAGGTCTGCTTTAAATTCCTTAATTACATATCTAATTTTTTTGTTTGTTTTACTCCTACGTTTTTTGCCTTTCTACAACAATCCACCCTTCTCCCCCAAATCTAGATCTCTTTTTAAAAGTCTGTGAATACTTTAGTTTGTAGAATTAAAACAAAACAAAATACATAGTCTCAGAATGTATTTGAATGAGGCTGCTTTCTATTTCAGAAAACACTGACATTGAAGAAAAGACAGGAGAATTTAAAACACTGTGATAGTAGGTAAATCAATCAAGGACAGTTTACCTGTATTGACAAGTGTTTAATGTGGACTGTTGACAAATTTCCCCGAAAATATTATCATTGAATTTTCTTTTTTGTTCATTGGCCACTTTTGATGGTAGTTTTCTGAACTTATCTTGGACTTGGTTAGAAGTTTAATATAAATATTAAAATGACATATATATATAATTTGTGAGTAGATGACATTTGATCCTATTTTGATAAAATTTTATTGATATTATAAACAAACTGCATGCCCAGTTAATTTAAAGCAATTCTTTTATATTTACAAATTGCATTATTTGGCATGCTTTCATTTTTTGTTTATAATTTGGAAAGTCTTTTAAGTCAGGGAATGATCACCTGCTTTGTTGAGACCGTGGTAATCTAAAAGAGTAAGCTTGAACTCCTAGTTAAATTAGACCCCTGACCCAAACTTGGCAGTTCTCTCAGCTTGCCAGGGAAAACACTTGCAGGGTTCATTACTTTCTTCCGTCATCTTAAGGGATTCTACCCCATTTTTCTCCTCCATTGACTAACCTTTGACTTCCCAGGCCTGCGTTTCTTTCCAACAGAGGTGAGTAAACATTCTTGGTATGTGAAAATTAAAGGACCATGGCCTCTGCAGGTGCCCTCCAGCAAGTTTGTTCTGAATTAATTTGGCACCTCCCATTGTGGTTTGTTTAGGATAGGAAACCAGATAGAATTCAATAGTGTGTCTTGGTTCTTTGGGCTTAGTACTTTTGTTACAAACAACAGAAAGAAAAAAAGAAAAGAAAAAAACAATGACCAAGTGCCAGTAACATTTACTCTTCAAAGGAAAGTTCTTGTCTTTCTGGGCCTGGTTATCTTCAAGAGTTGCAGAGTAAAAAAGAAAATTTCAGTGGAAGTATATTTGTGCCTCTGATAGAAAAGGCCTTTAAAAGAGTCATTGTTGACATGAAAGGAAAACATTCTGATTTTCTGGGATGTAAGCCCTAGAAAACAAGCCAAAGTAAAAGAACATGTAGAAATGAAAAACTTATGGCTCCAGGAGGTGACCTGTTGTGAATTATTTTAAAATCCAGTGGGTATCTCAGATGATGGGCTTTTCTCTGTATCTTTTCTCTGTATCAGCTCCTCTGAACTTACTTATCTTACTGAGTTAGGCTTCAGCTTTGTTTTACACTGAATATGTCTGTAATGAATACCACCGTTCTGAATACATAAACTAGTTTCTACAAAATGTACTACAAAGAACAAAATACGTTTCTATATGACTAAAAAATAAAAAGAAACATTTCTCTAAGAAATTATAACCCTTGATTGGTCCTTAGTAGGGGGTGACTTGGCTTATAGATTTTAGAATATAGAAGGCATTTTTCTAATTGCAATAAGGTGATTCTGGCATCAGATGTAGTAATCTGGAAGCAATAGAGGAATTAGGAAGCAGAGAAGCAAGAAGGAATAGATCCATTCTTAGGCACAAACTTTCCACGTTTTCCTAAAATGAAATGGGCAAAAAAGAGATACTACCGATGCAGCTGACTCCTAGAGGTTAGTTGATTATATTCCATTTAGGAACAGAAGCAGCTAAAAGCAGGCATCTGATAATAGTTTTGTGTAAGGCTGAAAAAATAAGTACGTACAGAATCATGAATGGATATTTCTCTTTAAAAATTGAGCATAGGGCAGAATGAACAAAAATATCATCTTGTTATTGAAAATTTAATGAATATTTAGGTACCTTATAAATAGTTATCAAAGGCAATCTTCCAGTCCTCTATACTTTCACCATAGAGAACCTTTTGAAATTTCATTGACTAGAAATGTTATTACAGCCTTCTCTTTCCTAGGAGAGAGAGATACTCAGTTCTCTTATTCGTTTGTACAAATAATCTTTGAACTGTTAATTTGTAAGTAAATAGAAGAGATAGGGGAGATTGGAGTCACAGCCCTGGTTCAGGAGTATCAAGAAAAACCATATTTGTAGTCATGGGGATATAATGGCTAAAGAGAGAACTCTGGACTATATGCTTACTAGCTTGCTCACTAGCTCTGAGACCCTGGGCAAGCTATTTAAATTCTCTGTACCTCAGTACCCTTTTCTTTAAAATGGAGCTAATTCTAGAAGCTACCTAATGGGGTTGTTATGAGGATTAACATAAGCACTTAGAAGAGTGCCTAGCACATAGCACTGTGTGTATTTTAGCCAAAATTATTATTAGTTTTGGTGCGTTTGCCAATTTGCTCACTTTGTTATTATTTTACTTAGAGAGCCTTTAACTACAGTTATTGAATGAAATCTTTTGCCGAAATAGAGTTGTCTCTGAATTATATCTCTGTTAGAAGCCGAGGCACAAGATGGGAAAGCTGGGTAAAGAGCTAGGAGCTAAGTTTTTCCTGGTAAATATGTAATGGGTCACTTAGCAACACCATTTAGTAACATTGTGTGCAGAGTTCTGTTTTAGCCTCCTCTATCTGCTGGATTACATCAAGTTCAAACAGCTTAAATCAGAGGAAGTTGGAAATTGTGTTTCTTAGGGGGATTTGATTTAGGAAGGCAGCTAGTTATGGTCTCTAAGATCAAGGACTTGAACTGCACTCCACTTGGAAGCCAGGTTCATCTGGTACCTTGATGCCGTACCAAGGAACAAGTCATATTTTCCTTCCTATCTATTGAATCTGTACCACTACCAACCTGGAAAAAACATTTTGTTTGTGGTTTGAATAACAGTCAGCATAGTCTTTTATTGTTGTTGATACCACTTTTCACTTAGAGAAAATTTGGAAGACGGTTATCTGTTTAGTACTGCCAAATATATTATTATGCATACCCTGAAGGCAGCAGCTGCAGTTGTTTTCCAAGGGACATGCAACCAATCTAGCTATCATGCACCCAGCTTTCGTATTGCTGGTTATATTTGGTCTTTTTACTCACACTTGCATGCATACTAAGCAACACTTTCAGTTACAACATTAAAATTGAAGGTTGGGTACTGTATTTTGATGGTCTTTATCTCTCATCTGTTTTTGGGTTTAGTCCTCAAATTACTGTGATAATTCTTGAGCATTTCTGATCATAAGTATACATTCTATTTCTATCTAATATTACTTTTTTTTGGGTTCAGGTCAGTTATATAAGTATGTGAGGTACTGAAATGATTTGCTTTGACTTGACCCAGTTAGGATTTACTTTAGCCCTGAGCCAGCTGAAATAAGATTGAGCTAATTTATGCCACTATTTTTTCCAGTAATGGTGAACTGGAGCAGAACCACTTATTGTGCTAATACCCTCTTCTAAAACATACAGATGCTTATTTACATAGACAGAGGAATCATGCACACTAGTGGCATTTTAATCTTGTAGTAAGCAATGTAGAGTGTTGTAAAAGGCATTGTTTGCCTCTTTGATGTGGTTTTCTGGTAGAAACTTGATCTGTTAAATATTAATCAAAATAAAAAGCTGGAATGAGATGGATATATGCACCCTATAATTTACAGTGATGTAGTCAATTTTTTTCCATATTGATAAAGTTTAGAATGCTAATGATAATGATAATAATGACAATAATAATAATATTTATTTAACCCTTACTTTGTACAAGCCACTGGGCTAAAATCTTTAATAATTCACCATAAACAATAATTTTATGAAGCAGGTACTACTGTTATTTTCATTTTACAGATGAGAAAAGAGAGAGATGTTAGCAAACCATTCCAAGGTCACACACACAGCTAATGAGTTTTCAAGCAGAGATCCAGTTACAGTTGTTTCTGATTTTAGACTCTAAACTCTTAGTCTCTGTCCTGTTTTTATTACCTTACCATGTTATAAATTGGCATGCAGATTGTATAAGTCAGAGTCTCAGCAGCAAATAGACAGCACACTCAAATGGGATAGTTGAGAGAGTGGGTCTGGAAAAGAATAAGGAACACTAACAGGGGATGGTGAAGCATCTTGGAACTAGCAACAGTGGGAAACTATTATCTCTAAATCTGAAGGGGCAAAAGAACGAGTTGATTGTTGGATCCTAAAGAGTGTAGCTGTATCCATAAGAAAGGCCATCTGACAGGAGCTGTTGCTTTCACTTGAGTGACACAACCAACCTTGTTGAACAAGCCAGGAGAGAGCTGAGGGAATACATACCCCAGCCTCATATTCCTTTCTCCTTTCAGCCTCTTGCAAGTGCTTCTCATGGACCAAATTCAACTGGGAGCCACAAAAAAATGGGTCCTTTGATGCAGCACATACAGGTCCGGTTCTTTCAGGACACAGCAGATTGGAAAGAGGTGGAAAGTTTGCGGGGGCAAATGGAAAATATCCGGTTCACAGATGCACTACCAAGAAAATAGTTTCTCAATGTCAAAGCATCAGTGAAACTAAGATTTTTTACTTCCGACTCTAATCATTTGACCTGCTTATTTATAATTTTTTGATTATCTTTTTAATTACAGATTTCGGAAACAGCATGGATTGATTGGTAGGGAGAATGCGGACTAAGATTATTTCTTTCCAGTTGCTAGCTAGGATTACCCTTAGGATTTTGGACAAATTATTTTAGATATGCTTCTCATTTTCTTCTTCTTTCTTGAAATATGACTAACGGTATTAGTAATATCTCTGTTTCGGGTATAGTGAGGGGTCTTGAGATAGTAATGAACTTAGGAAAGTTAATATTCATTTAGATATATCTACATTTTTTTTTTTACATTTTAACCTTTTTCCTTAGTTTTTTTCCTTCCTGTGTCTTCAAGATTCTAAGATCCGTTTTCATTTGCCTAAAGAATACCCTTTACTATTTCTTCTATTACGAGTCTGCTGGTAACTAAGTCTTTCAGTTTTGGTTTTTCTTGAAAGACTTTATGTTACATTCATTTTGAAAGGATACTTTTGTCGGGTATAGAATTCTAGGTTAGCAGTTATTTCGGCACTTTGAAAATACCAATCTGTTGATCATCTGCCTTTGATAGATTCTGTTGAGAAGTTAGCTATGTCATTCTACTTGTTGCTTCTGTGAAGGTAGTCTGCCCTTTCAGGGCTGCTTTTAAATTTTTCTTCTTTTGATTTTAAGCAATATTACTATGATGAGTTAAGGTTATGAATTTATTCACAACTTTCTTCTCTTCAAATGACTTATTCTAAGTGGACAAAAAAGTTGGGATACTAATTAATTTTCTATTTTTTAATGATAAAAGAAAGATAGTGGGGGTTGATGTTAGGTAAATTAACAAGTTCCTCTTTTAGATACTTTTATGTGTTTCTTCTTAACACCACAGAAAAATGATAGTAGCACAGGAAGTCAGGAAAGGTCAAAGAGAATCTAACAAGGTTCCCACTTTCCGTTATCTAACGCCAGGAAAATAGGAGAAGAGAAGGAAAGAGTAGATTTTTTTCTTTAATCTAGGCTTCCAGGAAAGAAGATAGAAGAGAGCCAGTGATTGTTAGAGATCTTATTGCTTTGACTGTATAATATAGACTTGTTAGCATTCTTTTTTTGTCTTTGTCACTTCATGATGAAATAACACATTTTGAAGGGACAAATGCTTTTAAATAAAATTATATCAATTCAGAAGCATTATACAGAGTTAAAGTTCTTGAAAATGTATGTTATTTATTGTAAAGGACAAATTATTTTATCCAATGAATGTTAATCTATAGTGAAGACCATCATGTTACTGAATTATTTTTTCTTCCACACACCAAATTTGTTTTATGTTAGGATCAATAAAATGTTCCATAGCCAATCCTGTTACTCAGGATAAGAAAATGTAGCAAAAGGAAAACAAGAAGTTTTATGATTTAAGATATAAAAGGCTTCTTACAGTCACTAAACTGTGTTAAAGATGATGAAATGCTTTTCTTTTGATAGGAATCTGAAAAAGTTTGTGTACTGAATCCTGTAAGCCAGGTATTTCAGTTATTGGATTGATATTGCATGATGGAAAGTATCTGAAGCATTTTGATTCCTTGAAAGGTTATGTTGTGAAAAATTTGTTTTGTAAGACTAGATGTACAAAAAGCATATGCCGTTGTTATTACCTAGAATCCAATAAAAGATAGTTTTTGCAAATTATTACCACATGTGTGTAGGAGTTGCTTTCACAGTTAGGTTATTTTAGATACCAGAGTAATTTGTTACATATTTTGAGCATTTTGTTATTGAAAATGCTCCTTCAAATTCAGTATCCCTGTGACTCTAGAATGATATATGTAATAGAAATAGCACAGAATAAAATATTTTGGCAGATAATTGAAATTACAAATTCTATGGACAATCTTGGAATGAATAATGATAATTGCAGGCATACTGTATGAATACAGTATCTGTGAGGAATTTACCCTAAAAGCTATTAAATGCAAAGACTTCTGTCTTTAACCACATAATTAAAAAGGCAAGAACACAAAGCAAACTAATGGAATGACAAGTAATTCATTGGTGAATGCAGTGCAGTGTAATTTTCAATTTTTGATCTGCATTTACCCTTAAAGTACCACTTAGCTGTGTATATGTAGTAATGAAATTAGGATTTTTTTTTCTTGTAGTCTGCATTTATTGGATTTTAAGTGATGGCAAAATTCTGAAGTCTTTTGAACCCAAAGGGAATTTACAGCAGCAACAGCAGCAGTAATTAGTAACCATGAAGATGGCTGTCCTCATTTCTCACTCAAAAGATTGCATACTTTGTGCAGTCTATTACTATAGATGACTTGTCACAGGCCAACTCCAATTTTTCAAGATTTCCCCATTAGTAATGAAATGTGTTAAAGATGGCAGTCTAGTTTATAAGTACAATTTTTACGCTCTTTGTATATTTTTTACCAGTGATTTCCCATATGTATGGGCTAATAGAAATTGCAAGAATATTTGGCTCTTTTAACTTAAAGATCTTACAAATTTGGGCTAAATTCCAATAGATTTGGATAAACTGTTTATTGCTAAGTATGACTGCAAATAAGTAAGATCTGTAGGCCCAAAGGAAACCCTGGTGGCGTAGTCGTTAAGTGCTACGGCTGCTAACCAAAGGGTCGGCAGTTTGAATCTGCCAGGCGCTCCCTGGAAACTCTGTGGGGCAGTTCTACTCTGTCCTGTAGGGTCGCTATGAGTCGGAATCGACTCCACGGCACTGTGTTTTTTGGATAGGCCCAAAAGAGGGAGACAGAATTGTTTCTCTTTTGGTTTCATAAAATGAAACCATTTGATGCTGTTCAAATCGTATTATATTTTGTTATGTTATTGTCACTTTATACTCTTCTCTAAATGAAGTTCTAAAACAAACCAATTGTTAGATGTTGTTAGCAGGTCTGCACAGTGGTCTCAATCACTGAATGAGAAAAAATCAAAAGCCAGGTGGAAATGAAGTGATACTAGTTTATTGGAGAGTGCATGTGACGGAGATGAGTCAATATCATCTTCTGATTGACAAAAGGTGGGTAGGTAGGATGTTAATAGTTTGCTATTCCCAGCAGCTCATTCAGTTAACTGACTGTATGCCTCAAAACGAACACATTAGTGGGAAGCAAAGCAAGAAATAGTCTGCAGCATCACCTAAGAAGCAAGGCATCAAGCTAGGAAGGATTGGAGTTGGAGGAGACAGTTCATTGCAGAACCCTCTGGCCACCTTTGAAGGAGCGCTGGCGACACAACGGCTAAGGGCTCAGCTGCTAATTGAAAGGTTGGCTTCTCAACCCCCCTGGCAGCCCCCCAGGACAAAGACCTTGCAGTCTGTAAAGACTACAGCCAAAAAAATCCTATGGGGCATTTCTCCTCGGTCACGTGGGTTCACTACGAGTCAAAAATTGACAGCACCTAACAACAACAACAACCACTACTACTACTGTCCTTAGAGAAGTTAGTAAGGCCAGAATTAAGGGCTAAGTTGCCCAATGGGAATTGTGAGAGCATGTTTAGACTGAGGTTGTTTGTCAAGGTTAGCCTAAACTGTCAGGCAGGAGTCCACTAGACCAGAAAATAGACATCAGTGAGTTTCTGAATTTTTTGATTTAACTGGACTGTAATAAAGAATTATCATTGCTGAGGTATTCACTAAAGGCCTGAAGTTTGGCAGCTTGTATTTATAGAAAGCACCATGCATTACCATATTGAATTTAGAAATAGTCTTTCCCTTCTGAATTTGGTACCATTCTGATTCTCCATCTCAGTCAGTTGACAGTGTGTCCAAAATTGTGGTGGCAATTTTCAAGAGATAAATAGATTTTTCCTTGAAAATTTGAACAAATCAAATCAGCGTTTTATGAGAGGTGTTTTTAACGATAGACTTTGCACTTCCTGTGCTGTCAGTCCCTATTGTAGTATTTATGGGGGAAGTCAGAAGACTCCATCTCTGACCTTTGGCCTGTTAGGCTACACTAGCCATACACTCATGGGGAAAAGTAAGCACAAAAAAGCAAGATAAAGTAAGTATTACATCAGTTGATATACATTGTATGTTTAAATATCAGTTGCTTTTTTTGGCAAAGTGAAAGAATATGGACTTTGAAATCAGAGACCTCTTAATTCATTTACTAGTTATGAAAACTTGTACTAATCTTGTCACTTTTCTGAGCCTGTTTCCTTATCTGCAAGATGGAGGTGATAATAATGAGGGCTTAGACGTGTGTTTCTCAGTCTTGGCAACATGTTAAAATCACTGGGGGACATCTTTAAATGACTGATTCCTGGGCCCCAGAAGGACCCACATATCAGTGTTTTTTAGAAGACCCAAGTGATTCTAAAGGGCTGTTAGTATTGTGAATCACTAGCCTACACTAAGGTAGTGGTGAATTAATCCAAGAAGAATTTTCAGGATTTAGAATCCTAGCACTTTTACACTAGAAGGAGCATTAGATCATCTGGATTAACTGCTTCATTTTGCAAATAAGAAAACTCAGACCCAAGTAAGTAAATTGATTTGGTGACTTTTTATATAGAGGCATGGAGATAGAAAGAATTATGGTCATTATTTAGAAGATGGGTGATGGGGTTAATTGTAGTGGTATTTGAAAGAGATGAAAAGTTTGGAAAAGGGATCAGATTTATAAGAAAGAAACGTTTTGTTTAATTTAAGGCGATTGAGGTAAATAGAAATAAATGCATGTTAAAATCCTTTTTAAACTGGAAAAGATCTGTACACATGTCCGTTGATATAATTCAAGTGGAAATACTCAGAAGTGAGCAGGCCACAAGGTATTCAAGGTTATAGAGGAAGGGTCAGGTTGGCAGTTTTCGGCATTGAGGTAACAGCTAATACAGCTTTGAATTCTCAGAGTCAGATGAGAGTGAAAAGAAGAAAGGCGTGATTAGTGTTTAGGGAGACTTTTTTTTTTTTTATAATTCAGAGTCAGGAAGAAGAGCCCTTGAAGAAAACCGAAGAGTAGTTAGAGAAGTAAGAGAAGGACAGCAGTGTTGGAACAAAAGGAAGAGTGTATCATGACAGAGATATGTATGTCTACTAGACCTGTGTCCCAAATGTTTGGTGGGTACCACCTGGGTGTTGAGAAGGTACCTCAAGATCCAAGCTTGCTTTTTTACCTCCTCATCCACCCCATAAAATCCAAGCCTCCTCCTGCTGTATATCTAATCTTGATAGATGGCTTCATACCTAGATCTCCGAGGCTAAAGCTTAGGAATCTTTGACTTCTTTCCCTCTCTTTTTCTACATTAACTTGATCATCATGTACTGTTGTTCATTCTATCTCTGCTATATTTCTTCTGTCCACTGTCATACTATTTCTACTAATTATAAAGTTGAGTATATTTTTTAAAAAATTAGAAAAATTTCTTGGAAATAATGTTAATGCTATCATTCCTTCTATGTTGTAAGCAAAACCATGGTCATTGTGTACATGAAAGTTCACTCTTTCTGGACAAGAGAACCCATAAGGACACATTCAGATAGGCTATAGGTAGGATGGACAATAAAAGTTATCATTCAAACTTTTGAGAGTGAAAGGGGGTGCTGATAACAATTTCACCAGGACAATGGGCATAGATAGGGATTGTCCTGTACAAACCAGGGAATATGGTCCCCCCGTAACTCAGTGATTCTCAGTGACGAGTGATTCTGGCAATGTCTGGAGACATTTCTGGCTATCATAACTGGGAAGGGGGGATACTGGTATTTAGTGGGTACAGGCTAGAGATGTTGCTAAACATCCTACAATGCATGGGGTAGCTCCCGCAGAAACCCTGCCTTAGCTACAGGACATCGTCACTGTGCCGTTGCCTGGTCATATCTTTACTAGACCATTGAAAAATCCTCCCAGCTGGGTTTCCTTATTTAATCAATTCAGCAAGTATTTTTTAGTTTCCTTTTCTGTGCCAGGTACTGTGTTAGGTTCTGGGGATACATTCATGAGTAAAGCAGTCATGGTCACTGAATTCATGGAGCCTCTAGTGGGAGAGACTAAATACATAATTGCACAAATGAATGGAACCTCTAGTGGGGGAGAGATTAAATACACAAGTGCACAAATAAATATATCATTCCAACAGGGAAAAATAGTACAAAGGAATAATATCTGACCCTTTGGGAACATGTAACAGGGGGCCTGACGTAGAGTGTGTGATCAGGGCAAAGTTTTCCTGGCACTTGAGTTGAAGTCTGAAGGTTGAGTAGGCCTGAACTAGACATGGATCCTATTTAAGGGGAGGGGAGGAAGAGCATGCCAGGTACCCAAGGGCATGGAGAATGACAATTTCAGAGAGTTGGAAGAGGGCCAGTGAGCCCCGACAGAGAGGGAAGGGGGAGGTAACTAGACGAGACCCGTGAGGTAAGCAGGGGTCCAATCATAACTTTGATGAAAATGTTTTGATTTTTAAATGGGTAGCCATTTGGGGTTTTTAATAAGGGAGTGATGTGATCAGATTTGCTTTTAAAAGAAAATCCCATTTCTAGAACATCATCTAATTGTGTTACTCCCTTGCTTGAAAGAGTGCTCACAGCATCAAGACCTGTCATGGTCTGGCTCATTTGCATTGGCAGCCTCCTCTGGCCACGTACACTCTCCTCACATACCCACCTTGCTTACTAGATGACCTGTTGGTAAGCTGCCTTGATTTTTCTTCTCAAAAATGTCTACGTATTGACATTTCAGTGGCTATAAAATATTGGCATTTTTTTTCCCCCACTGACATTCTTCTATTCAATGGAATGCTAACCTAAATTTGTAAGAAATGTATTTTCCCCCAGGAGGCATATTAAAAGCTGTTTTAGTTTTGAAAGAAAAACGTTATGGTCCAGAACCATTTGTATTTTTCCTGGATTGACTCTCATACAAAATAGATTTCTCTCTATATATTGTATGATTCCATTTATATGAAATGTCCAGAATAGGCAAATCCATAGAGACAGAAAGCAGAGTGGTGCTTGTCAGGGGCTGAAGGTGGTGGGGGGTGGGGGGAGAAGGAGAATGGGAAGTGACTGGTAATGGGTATGGGGTTTCTTTTGGGGTGATGAAAATGTTCTAGAATTAGATAGTGGTAATGGTTGCACAACTTTGTGAATGTACTAAGTGCCACTGAATTGCACGCTTCAAAATGGCTAAAATTGTAAATTTTATGTTATGTGTATTTTACCTAAATTTAAAGAAAAGTGTTCCTTCAAACCCTGTCGTGCTACTTTTCCATCTGAAATGTTTTCTTCTATCTCTTTTTGTTTAAATACTAGTTTTTTCAAGGCCAAGTTCAAATCCTCCATGAAGCCTTTCTTGCTGTTGTGAGATTCGCCTACCTTTTTTATTATTGTTGAAATACACAGCAAAACATAACCAATTGCATAATTTTTACATATACAATTCAGTGACATCGATTATCTTCTTCAAGTTGTGCAACCATTCTCACCTTCCTTTTCTGAATTGTTCCTTCCTCTTTAACATAAACTCACTGTCCCCTAAGTTTACCATTTGACCTTTCAAGTTGGTGTTGTCAGTTTTATCCCATATAGATGGTTTATTAAAAGAACATGATTCCCAAGGCAAACATTCTTTACTAATTAAGCTAACCTATTGTTTGTTTTAAAGAAGACTTTAGGGGATAGTTTCGTTTTCAGATTTAAAGTTTAAAGACTACTTCAGGGCAATAGTTTTGGGTGCTCATCCTGCCTGTATGGCTCCAGAAAGTCTGGATTCCATGAGAATGTGAGATTCTGCTCCTCATTTCACCGCCCTTTGATCAAGATTCTTCTATAGGTTCTTTGATCAAAATGTTCTGTAATGGTAGCCAGGCACCATCCATTTCTACTGGTCTCATGGCAAGGGAGTCAGTTGTTCATGGAGGCAATAAGCCACATGTTCCATTTCCTCCTCCTATTTCTGACTCTCCTTCCTCTGTTGCTCCAGGTGTCAGAAGATTTTTTACAATGTCCGTTTCTATGATACTTCTGAACTTTGTTCATCCTTTGTATTACTTGGCACATGTGTGTTATGTTATCTAGAATCAGATATAGGTATCTGTCTTCCTTGGTGGCTGGAGATGGTCCACATCTCTGCAGCCTTTATGACATTTAATTTGTGTCCCTTGAAAAATATTCTATCTAACACAGTGTCATGTAGCTGCACAGTGAATGCTTGTTGAATGAGCACATGAGAAGACCATGGTTTACACTGTCAATACCACATAGAAGTTGAGGATGACCGAGGGAATATATTGTTTCTCCTTCATTGGGTTCTTTCCTTGGTCTACCGTTACTTGTAGGTGAAGTCTACAACCTTTTGCTTGTTTTTCAAAGCCCTTGTATACCTTTAATTTTTATGACCAGCTACTTCTCTATTTGAATCCTCTTGGGAGAAATAGGTTTTTCTGGCTGATAGAAACACATCTGTCTTAATGCTTATGCCCATGCTATTCCACTCTTCTGGAATGGCCTCCCAGGTTTAATATCTATGCAAATCCTACTTTTCCTTTGAGGTCCAGTCTGACTCATAATTTACCTGCTTAATTTTTCTCCACATCGTTTGTCCCCTTTGAGTGTGTGATATGCCTCATCATTTTTCTCTTCTCTATAGAATGTGGGCTTCTTGAGGGCAGAGATTTTTGTGTGATTTCTTCACTGATAGCCTCACCCTCTGGCACATCATCAGTAATCAGTAGATATTTGTTGAATGAATGGTTCTTGCCCTTCCCGGAATGTGGGGGATGTGTGTGTGTGTGTGTGTGTACGTGTGTGCAAACAAGTGCATACATGTACAGTTGTACCTCTTGGTGACTGCTTTGCTAGGATGCCCTACTCCCCTCTTATCTAATTCCTGCTTGTGTCATGTCCTGGAGGAAGCATTCTCTCCCCTCACTATCTGGTTTGATGTTCTTTCTCTTTGTTTCTGCAGTGCCCCTTGCTTATGTACATCTAAGTGTGCCTTATACTTTCTTGATTTACATATCTGTATTACCACCTGTACTTTAAGTTCCTTGAAAGAAAACACCAGTGTAACCTGTCTATCTTTAGCATCTAGAGTGATGCCTGAACATTAAAAACAAACAAAACCAAAAACCTATTGCTGTCGAGTTAATTCTGACTCACAGCAACCATATAGGACAGAGTAGAACTGCCCCATAGGGGTTCCAAGGTTGTAATTGTTATGGAAGCAGACTGCCACATCTTTCTCCAGTGGAGTGACTGGTAGATTTGAACCACTGACCTTTCACTTAGCAGCTGAGCATTAACCACTGTGCTCCTGGGGCTCCTTGAACATAGTAGGTGCTAAATAATACATTTTTTTAAATGGTGAGAGATGTTATAATTGAGCCAGATCCTTATAAATATGTTTCGCTTCCTGAGTGCAAAATAGGAACTTCTAAAAGTTGTATCATTCTTTTTTTTTTGGTAAGCAATTTACTTGTTTAGTCTGTGAACATAATTAGTCAGATTTAGTAGTCTTGTGTTAACTTTCTAGCAAGAGTTAGTTTTAAAAGAACAAGCTAAACCCTGATGTCTTCATGTGTAGAATTTCTATACTACAAAAGGTATTTTGTTCAGTCTCCCCACCAAAACCTCTGTAATTTGTGTAATTTGCCGTGACAACTGCTTGTTGCAGAGTTCTTGCTACTTTGATATGTTTGGAAGCTGGCCTTGGCACCCCATTTTACTTGTCCTTTTTTTTTTTGGACTGCTTAATTGCCACGTCTCTCCCATTAAACAATCCAGTTCTTGATTATTGAGGGTAATTGTGAGTATCAGTAATAACTGGAAGCCATTTAAGCAAATCTCAAATTTCACTTAAAAAAAAATAGGTTTAAATTTTCTGTTCTTGGGAAGGCAACATGGAGTGGTGGACAGAAAACACCTCAGTAGGAATCAGGAAACGTGATTCCTCCTGGCTCACAGATTTTTGTATTCAGTGTGAACTACATATGTTAAAATGTATTGATGTGAAACTTTGCCAGAGACATGATCATGCAAGAAAGGACGAAGGCATAGTTATTTAAAAAAAATTACAAAATTAACTCCTTAATACATACGTTCTCTGATTTGCTTGATGCCTCACTTAATTCTAGTAAGGGAAAATTCTGGCCCAGAATCATGTCTTCTTTTAGACATCAGACAAAGGCTCCAATATCTAGTTTGCTTTATGAAAAGATGCATTGCCTTGAACTCCTGCTTTAGAAAAAGCAACTTTCTTTTTTCCTTTGGGAGAGGATATACCTTCACACCAGCTTTCTTGGCATGTGTACATTCAAGATGCGATTATATTTGCTGCTGGATTTTTAATGCCCTTAATTTTTTTAATATGAAAATTTTCAAATGTATACAAAATAAGTGGATAATATAATAAACTTTCATGTATTCAACACTCAACTTCAACAATTATTGATATTTTGGCATTTTTACTTTTTCCATGTATCTACCTACTCCAATTTTTATTCTTTTTTTAGGTAAAATTTACATAATTGAAAGGCACGAATTTTAATTGTGCAGTTTTGACAAATGGATATACCTGTTTAACCCACACGTCTGACAAGTTATAGAACATTTTTCATTACCCTATAAAGTTTCTTTGTGTTCCTTTCCCATGAAAAAACCCTCTCTCTTGCACTCCTAGATCACCACTGTTCTGATTTCTTTTTTTTTTTTTTTTTTACAGTAGATTAATTTTGGTTATTCTAGAACTTTAAAAAAAAAATAAAACTTTAGGTAAATAAAATTATACAGTATGTACTTTTTTTATGTCTGACTTATTTCATTCAGCATAATATTTTTAAAAAATATTCATCTGTGTGGTTGCCTTTAGCAGTAGTTCATTCTTTACTGCTGAGTAGTGTTCCATTAAGTAAATATACCGTAATTTGTTTACTCATTCTTCTGTACAAGTCTTTTTGTTTTCATTCCTCTTTGGTAAATAACTAGGAGTAAAATTCCAGGCCAAAGTGTTGTTTGTATGTTTAATCTTGTAAGAAACTGCCAAACCTTTTTCCTAGGTGGTTTTTACCAATTTATACTCCCACCGTCATTGTGTGAGATTTCTGGTACCGTCACATCTTTTTCAACATTGGTGCTGTCAATCTTTTTAATTTTAGCCATTATAATGGAGTGTTGTTGTTAGTTGCCATTGAGTCAACTCAGACTCATGATGAATGAATGTACAACAGAACAAAATGTTGCCTGGTCTTGCATCATGACCCTCACAGTAACCAGCACGTTTGAGTCCATTATTGCAGCTTCTGTGCCAATCCATCTCACTGAGGGTCTGTCACACCCTCGTTGGGCCCCTTCCAAATACAATGTTCTCCTCTAGCAATCAATTCCTCCTGATGATATCCAAAGCAAGGGAGTCAGATATTGTTCTGTTGTGATCTCTAAAGTTTTCATTGACTAATCTTTGAAAGTAGATCATTGGGCCTTTTTTCTTAGTCTGTCTTAGTCTGAAAGCTCTGCTGAAACCTGTCCACCATGGGTGACCCTGATGGTATTCAAAATAATGATGGGATACCTTCCAGCATCGTGGCCACACGTAAGCTACCACAGTATGACAAGCTGACAGATAGGTGATGGAATGGAGTGTAGTGGTATCTGATTGTGATTTTAATTTGCATTTCCTTGATGAATAAATGCTATTGAGCATTTTTCATAGCTTTTGGTCATTTGTATACCTTACTCTGTGAAATGTCTGTTCTTCTTGCCAGTTAAAAAACTTTTTTGTGTGTGTTGTTTTGGTATTTGGTATAAAAACCCCAAAATGAAACCCATTGCCATTGATTCGATTCCGACTCATAGTGACCCCGTAGTACAGAGTAGAACTGCCCCATAGGATTTCCAAGGAGTGGCTGGTGGATTTGAACTGCAGACATTTTGGTTAGCAGCTGAGCTCTTAACATTGCCACACCAGAGCTCCAGTATTTGGTATAGGAGTTCTTTATATACAAAGCATATGAGTTCTATGTCAGAAATTTGTTTTGCAAATATATTCTCCTAGTCTTTTGTTTACCTATTCGTTTTCTTAACAATGTGTTTTGATGAGCAGAAGTTTTAATATTTGAATAAGTCCAATTTATCTTTTTATTTTATGAGTGTTCCCTTTTATATCCTAAAGAATCTTTGTTTATCCCAGGTCGTGAAGATAATCGCTTTATGTTTTCTTTAAAACGTTTTATAAATTTAGCTCTTACATTTAGGTCTGTGATCAAACTCGAATTAATTAAAAAAAATTTTTTTTTTTTGTTTTAGATGGAAGTTTATAGAGCAGATTAGTTTCCCATTCAACAAATTGTACACAAAGTGTGCCATGACATTGTTTGCAATCCTCACACTGTGTCAACATGCTCCTCATTTTTGCCTTGGATTTCCCATTTCCTTTCGTCTGGTTTTCCTACACCTTCCTACCTTCATATCTTTACTTTTGGGCAAATGTTACCCTTTTGGTCTCGTATAATTGTTTGTTCTATATACCAAAAAGATTGGGTGTTATTATTTATTTTATAGGCCTGTATATTGCTTGGCTGGAAGGTGGTTTCCAGGAATGGCTGCAGTTCCAAGTCAGAGGGATGTCTTAGGGCCATAGTCTCAGGTGTTCCTTCAGTCTCTATCAGTCTAGTAATTTTTTTTTTTTTTTTTATGAATTTGACTTTTTGGTCTAGAATTTTTTTTCTGCTTTGTCCGGGACCCACTGTTGTGATCCTTGTTAGAGCGGTTGGTAGTGGTAGCCGGGTACCATCTAGTTCTTCTGGTCTCAGTGTTGTGTAGACTGTGGTACATATGGTCCTTTAGTCCTTTGGACTAATTGCTCCCTTGAGTCTTTGGTTTTCTTTACCCTCCTTTGCTCCGGATGGTGTGAGACTGCTGGCTGTATCTTAGATGGCCACTTGTAAGCTTTTAAGACCCCAGATGCTACTCACCAGTGTAGGATGTGGAACATTGTTTTTATGTACTATGTTATGCCAGTTGACATAAATGTCCCCCGAGTCTATGGTTCTTAGCCTTTGAGCTTAGTATCTTCGTCCTGGGAGGCATTTGGTTGTGCATAAGAAGTTTCCATGACTGTGCCCTGTGTGTGTTCTATTGTCTGTATTAGTATACATTGGAACATCTACAAATATGTATGTAGAAATATCGATAGCCTAAGCTATAGGGTTGCTAGGAGTCGAAATCGACTCAATGGCAACGGGTTTTTTTAAAGCTGTATTTGCATCAAATTAATTTTTGTGTATAGTGTGAGGTTTCTTTTTTCCCTTATGGATATCCAGTTTTTCCAGCACCATTTATTAAAAAAATTTTTCATTTCCCTGTTGAATCACTCTGGTATCTTTATTAATGATCAATTGACCGTATGAATGTGCATTTGTTTCTGGAGTCTCTATTTTCCATTGATCTATTTATCCTCATGCCAATCCCACCACTGTCTTGATTACTGGAGGTTATATTAAGTATGGAAGTTAGTTCTTGAAAGGAATCTCTTTTCTTGTTTCAAGATTGCTTCGCTCTTCTAGATTTTTTGCATTTTGATGTAAATTGTGGAAATCAACTTGCTGGTTTCTACAAAAAATGTCTGTTAGGGTTGTTTTCATTGGGATTGTGTTGCATCTATGTATAATTTTGGTGAAAAATCAACATTTTTAACAATACTGAGTCTTCCAGGATATATTTTTTAAAGCACATTTCTGCTTATCTCAGTCATCAGCTCAAAAGCCTTCACTTGTTGTACAGTTACTTAGAATAAAGATTGAGATCTTTAGGGACTTTACAGCCCTCCTGTATTTATTCCCAACAACCTCATTCTTCTTTTTTACTTACTGCATGTTGTATCCAGGCTGCTTGATCTTTCTCAGACATATTCTAAACTTTTCTCCCTTCATGCTTTTGTTTTTTCAGGACCTTCACTCTGGATGTTCTTCAAACCTACTTTCGAAGTCCCCAGGCTCACACATTATGGCATTTTTACTATAATAAATTATAAATTAACAATTATAGGGGTTTTAAGAAAAAATAGTATTGGAGGAGATTACTCAAAATTTATATAACTTTTTAATCAGAGCGCCAAAAAAAGCAAGCAAAGCAGAACCAAAACAAATACGTACTTGTCCTTTGATCTCTTTCTGTTGTAACATAATGTTATTTTCATTGATTTGTAAGAGTTCTTTGCTTATTAGGTAAAACATATGATAAAATGGTTTTTATAAGTAGAAGATATCAGCAACTTTAAATGGATCAACCTAAGATTATGTATTTTATATTGGTTGCCAATATTTTTCCAGTTTGTTTGCCTTTTGTTCTTTTTACTGTGTGGTCTTCATAATCATATAACACGTTTAAAATTTTTATGTGGTTTAATTTAGAGATCCTTTACTTTGTAGTTTCCTCCATTGCTTTCTTGCTGCAAAAGTTCTTCCCATCTTAAAGGTAGATAAATATTTTTGTAGTTTCATATTTTAAAATTTGACTTTTAAGTCCATCGGGAAATTTGTTTTAATGTACTGTTAAGTCAAGAATCTGTTTACTGAGTGATGAAACAATTACTTTCAGATTCCTGAGCAAACTCTATTGTTTGATTTCATGCCTCATTGCTAAAATCACAGAATAATTATGTATCCTGGGAATATAACATCCTTGACCTTGAATCTTCATAAAGTACATTATTTTGGTGCTTTGGATTAGCCGATGTATTTCAGGGACCCAGTAATAACCCAGAGACTTTACTTTTGGCAATGTTAACTATACATTAAAGATGGGAGCAATAGGATACACAATGGCAGGTCTAATTGATGGCTCCTTCCGGTAAAAATTTTATCATTCACAGATCTTATACGTTTGCCCATGTGGACAATATTGTTAAGATTTTTTAAAAAACTTCGTCAATCGTATATTATTTTTCCTCTTCATACTTAGATTGGGTTTAAGTTAAATTAGTTTAGAAGTGATGTCTATCTATCTATATCTATGTCTGTGTCTATATATGTATATCTATATGTATCCGAACACCTAGATCTATATCATCTCCTTGATTTGCTCTTTTCATTGATGTGCTGAGTAATGACATTACTTGTTAAGTAGCACTCTAGACTTGACTCAAAGTCCCGCTTCCATATATGTGTTTTAGGCAGAAATTCCACTCATTTATCCTAGCGTTTTCAGAGGTAGTCTTTGTGCTCCTGTGAAATAAAAAATGTAATGTTAAATGAATTCATCTGCAGCCTAACTTTCTGTTATTTGATCTAAATTATATGCAGTGTTTTTTTTTTTATATGCAGTGGCTCTGATGACATTGATAAGAAAAAAGTAAATTGTTTAAGGTTTGTAATTACTTTAACCGTCAAGACATTCTGGTGATATTTTGCAAGTTCTTTCAGTGAGGGAAAATCCTGGTTCCTCCCTTCCTGGTTTGGACACCTGAAGCACCTGTAAAGAGGTTTTTTTTTTTTTTTTTTGAGTCTTAAGAAATGCATGTATCCCCCACTATCCAGACTTTTGCTATCTGAACTCAAAAACTTAATAGGTTTAGATAGACTTTTGAATAAATTCCTTCTATCTAATTTATAGCTGTTTCCTGTCTAAAACAGAAGAATGAAATGGATTCATAACAAGCTATTCCAACTCAAAGACTAAAACATTTGCATGGGGAAGGATATTTTTATTGGGTTATGCTAGGCTTTTTATAATGTGGACCACTCAAAGGGTAGAGATGAGATGGTAGAAATGAGGTGCAATCCACAATGAAGGCTGCAGTCTTTGATCTTCATCAGTAAGTTCTTCAAGTCCTCTTCACTTTCAGCAAGGAAGATTGTGGATGACTCCCACATTTTTTGACAAACCAACCAAATATCTCCCCTTTAGTACTCTAGAGTTTCCTGAGGACTCACTGGGTTCTCAGACCTTAGTGGGATTGGGTGGGATAGAGAATGGGGAACTGACTACAGACCACCTTCCCAACTCAGTAGGAATTTTTTGCTCTCTGAAAATGAGATCATCAGAGCTGGGAGTTAGAATTTCCATAGCCACTAGGTGGCTACACTTGCCTGCAAAGAAAGGGTCAAGACCAATGGTACTATGGGGTTGCTTTTCATACTTTATTTTATGAAAGTAATATCACTTTGGGAGTATTTATTTTCTGAGCTATATGACAGAACCAATTCATAAAACTTAAGGACCTTTGAGAATTATCTAGTCTAACTTTCTCATTTTAGAGGTAAAGAACATTTAGGAAGAGTTTTCCAAGTTGACTCAGCTATAAAAGGGCAGAGTCAGAGCTAGAACCCAAGTCCCAGACTCTTAGTCTTATTCTTTACTTGTTGGATCAGTGGTCCTAATCTAGTTTTTATTTCTCTGAAATCATACCACCGGATTGATTACGTGGCACTGACCATGCCTAAGCCCTCAAGAAGGTATATATAGGAATGTTTTGGTTAAGGTAGGTGGTGGAATAGATGGTAGTGACCACTTTATGGGAAGGATTGAGTAGTATCTTCTCTAATCTCACATCAGTTGAGTGTTAAAATTAGCCAGCTGATCACATGTCATGACTCAAGAGTTGGGAAGTTTTAAAAATCCTTATTCATCCTGGATAAGGCCTAAACTTCTGTTATATACCTTATCTACCTTTCACTTCTTCAGATGTATAGTACCATTTTTTTTCCCATGATCTTTTGTAGTATTTCTGTTGATTGTAGATCCAAGTAAAATGAAATCTTTGGCAGCTTCAGTCTTTTCTCCATTTATCATAATGTTGCTTATTGGTCCAGTTGTGGGTATTTTTGTTTTCTTTATGTTGAGGTTCAATCCATACTGAAGGCTGCAGTCTTTGATCTTCATCAGAGAGTTCTTTAAATCTTCTTCACTTTTAGCAAGCAAGGTTGTGTCATCTGCATAATGCAGGTTGTTTATGAGTCTTCCTCCAGTCCTGATGTCACATTCTTCTTCATATAGTCCAGCTTCTCAGATTATTTTCTCAGCATACAGATTGAATGAGTGCGGTGAAAGGATACAACCCTGATGCACACCTTTCCTAACTTTAAACCACACAGTATCCCTTGTTTTGTTCTAAGGGCTGCTTCTTGGCCTATGTATAGATTCCTCATGAGCACAATTAAGTGTTCTGGAATTCCCATTCTTCACAATGTTATCCATAATTTGTTTTGATCCACATAGTCAAATGCCTTTGCATAGTCAATAAAACAGAGGTAAACATCTTTCTGGTATTCTCTGCTCTTGGCCAAGATCTGTCTGGTCTCAGCAATGATGTATTTCATTCCATGTCTTCTTCTGAGCCTGGCTTGAATTTCTGATAGTTCTCTGTCAGTGTATTGCTGCAACTGCTTTTGAATTGTTTTCAGCAAAATTGTACTTGTGTATGACATTAATGATATTGTTTGATAATTTCTGCATTCTATTAGATCACCTTTCTTTGGAGTGGGCATAAATATGGACCTCTTCCAGTTGGTTGGCTAGGCAGCTGTCATCCAAGTTTCTTGGCATAGACGAGTGAGTGCCTCCGGAGCTGCATCTATTTGCTCAAACATCTCAGTTGGTATTCCTTCAGTTCCTGGAGGGTTGTTTTTCACCAATGCCTTCAGTGCAGCTTGGACTTCTTCCTTTACTACCACAAGTTCTTAATCATATGCTACCTCCTGAAATGGTTGAATGTTGACCAATTCTTTTTGGTACAATGACTTAGTGTATACCTTCCATCTTCTTTTTGTGCTTCCTGAATTTTTCAATATTTTCCACATAGAATTCTTCAATATTGCAACTCGAGGCTTGAGTTTTTTCTTCAGTTTTTTCAGCTTCAGAAATCCCAAGCATCTTCTTTACTTTTGGTTTTCTAGTTCCAGGTCTTTGCACATTTCATTATAATATTTTACTTTGTCTTCTTGAGCCACCCTTTGAAATTTTCTGTTCAGCTCTTTTACCTCATCATTTCTTCCGTTTGCTGACCCTGCTTTGTTTCCAACTTTCGCATTCCAATCACCAGTAGTTATCAATGCATCTTGATTGCATGTTTAATCAATTTTAGACTGCAGAAGTTGGTAAAAATCTTTAAGTTCTTCATCTTTGGCCTCAGTGGTTGGTGAGTTAATTTGAATAATAGTCATATTATCTGATCTTCTTTGTAGGTGTGTGGATATTATCCTATCACTGACAGTGTTATACTTTAAGATAGCTCTTGAAACTTTTTTTTGATGATGAATGCAACACCTTTCCTCTTCAAGTTGTCATTCTCAGCATAATAGACCATATGATTGTCTGATTTAAAATGACCAGTACCAGTCCATTTCAGCTCACTAATGCTTAGGATATCGATCCTTATATGTTCCATTTCATTTTTGACAACTTCCAGTTTTTCTAGATTCATACATTCTACATTCCATGTTCCAATTATTAATGGATGTTTGCAGCTGTTTTTTCTCATTTTGAATCATGCCACGTCAATGAATGAAGATCCCAAAAGCTTGACTTCATCCATGTCATTAAGGTCAACTCTACTTTGAGGAGACAACTCTACCCCAGTCATATTTTGAGTGCCTTCCAACCTGAGAGGCTCATCTTCTGGCACTATATCAAATAATATTCTGCTGCTATTCATAAGGTTTTCACTGGCCAATTTTTTTCAGATGTAGACCTCCAGGTCCTTCTTCCTAGCCTGTCTTAGTCTGGAAGCACTGCTTAAATGGTACAGTACTTGAAAAGCTCTAGAGCAGTATTAGCCATGTAGTTAGGTTTCAATAGAACCAGTTGCTGTGAAGGTGATTCCAACTCATGGCAACCTCTTGTGTTTCATAGTAGAACTGTGCTCCAGAGGGTTTTCACTGGTTGATTTTTCAGAAATAAATCATGAGATCTTTATTCTGAGGTGCCTCTGGAGGGGCTTGAATCTCTGACCTTTAGGTTTAGCAGCTAAGCATCATAATTTTTCCACTACTTGGGAACTCCTAGGTTCCGATAAGTGGTAGCTATTATGATTGCTAGGGGGATTGTTTTTTTTCTTCTGTAATAAACATTGGAAACACTTCTATAAGTATAAATTATGTTGAAACGTTTGAATCGAGTCTTTGAAGTAAAATTTTCAAACTAGATATAAATAATTACAAACGGATATTATAAATATATAATCTTTCTCTTTATGATATCTTGAAGCTGAGTTGAGTAAAAATGCAGTTGGTTAAGACTAAATCCACCTAAATTTTTAATTATGTCTCTTTTTCTCTTCCTTTATGTAGTGATTTAAAGGGAGTAATAGTCACTCTGAGTGATAATGGTCACTTGCAGTGTTCATACCTGGGGACAGACCCTTCACTGTTCCAAGCTCCAAAAGTTGAATCTAGAGAACTAAACTATGATGAACTTGATGTGGAATTGAAGGAGCTTCAGAAAATTATCAGAGATGTTAACAAAACACAAGGTATGTCATTTGCAGCTTTTTTATCATTTGATTTTTATCAGTATTTGTTGCAAAATTCACATTGTCTTTTTGTATATGAATATAACATTTTGTACATAGTTATTTTTCTTCTTAGAGTTAATTAAAATCACGTTTGTAAAAAGTGTCGCTCATTAGCACACAAGGCCTTAATTTGCATGGGATAGCTTCTGAAAAATATGTCGTATTTAAGACAATGCTTTTGTAGTGTGCTTTAGAGTTAGCACTACCTTGTGTTTTTCTTTAAATGTTGAAGAAAGGAACAAGTACTCCTTTTGGTAATGGTTTTAGGTCTTGAGAAGAGCATTAATGCTTAGAGTGATATCCTTGAGAAATTTTTAGTGGCGTCTTTTAAAAAGATACCAAAGCAGTACACAGTACATGAATTACCATTTGTTATTAAAAACGTAGTCATTTACAGCTCAGTGATATGATTTATGTTTGTAGTTAATTAGCTGTCCAAATGGAGTGTAGCCTTTGGTGTTCTGATATCTGGTGACTCAGAGACTGATGATATTTTCAGTTCCTGAATTTTGAATAACCCAATGTTATCTTACTTTGGGATTCACAAGGGCATAATTTTATTGTAAATTAAAAGGAGAAACAAAACACCAACCCTGCAGTTTGAGTTGGACATGTGAAAAGCATTACTTTAAGTTCCCTTTTCAGGGTCAGGTAAAAGTATTTTTTTAATGAGAAAAAATATGGACTATTTTCACATAAAAGAAATGTAAAACAAGTAGGAATAATAAAAGAAGCACAGCATTAAAGCCAACCAAAGCAGCATGGCCAATCTGAATCCTGATCCAGTCACTTTACAGGATTTATGTATTTTTTTGAGACTGTTACCAAGATTGTATTCCTCTGATCCTGAGAAATTTAGATAATATATTTTAAAATTGTGAATTTTAAAATAAAATTATTATACTTTGGCTTCACACTTTCTTTTAGAAAGTTTTGAAAGTAAACTAGTGAACTTAGGTCTCTTAAGTATTTTCAATTACTTAAAAACCTTTTTGATGTCATCACCCCCGTGTCAAGTAGAGAATGGTTAAAATTTGATGTGTCCTATTACAATATACAGATTTTTCCCATTTTCGGTGCTACTATTTGTGGGATTAATGAAGTTAAAAATCTCATTTTGTCACTTAAAAATATAATCAAGGGAAGAGTGGCATACATATGAAACATGAAATTTACAAGGTTCATTTAACAAAGCCATTGTGGCTTTTCACTCCAGATTTTGTGTCTTGAGATTTTTCCCTTTCCATAAACAATGTGCTAATGATATTTTGATTAATTGTGTATAAAGTTTCTCAGAAAATCACTTACAGCTAAAAGTAGTTTCTTGGGTGAGAAGGTTAAGGCTGTTTTACTTGTCATTATCTTGATCCGTATGTGTGTCTTGAAATAACTGCTAATTAAGCTAGGGATGTACCCACAGACTTGGGTGCAGAGTTCATTATTTACATAACCTCAAATTTCAGTTAATATTTGGAGTTCACTGCCCATTTCATACTGCTGTCATTTGGTTTTATTCCTGAAAAAGAGACAGAGAAACGTTTGAAAAAGGGAGGCTTTTAAAATATTTTATTTCCCAATATGAAAAAAAAGTTAGTATTCTGTACTCAAATAAAACTGTACATTTAAAAAATTAAAATACCTGTAATTATATAAAAATACCACATTATTTCATTACAGCAGATTATGAGAGTTAAAACTCTGAACTTTTTGATTACCTTATTATTCATATCAATGGCACTTATTTTAGTACAGTGTCTTTAACTTGCAAGAATAGTTCATAGTCTTGTGGGTTATGTTCAGTACTTTAAGCTTTTTTTTTTTTTTTTTCAAAGCAAGAGTCTCAACAAAATTTAAAGCCAATTTAAAGAGTACATTTTGTTGTACACATGGTGAATATTATCTACTGTAATAAAAGTTTTTTTGAAGCTGATTTTATGTGTTTAAGTTATATAAGGAATGCATGCCATAGACATGAAATTATAGTAGTAATTCCTGTATGGATCATGGATCCTGAAGCTTTTCGCATTCAACTTATTAGTGTGAATCCTGCCTAGCAGTTTTGTTACCAGTAGTCAACAAAATATGCTGGTAGGCACTCACAGATGGAGTTTCCTTAAGATTTAAACAGTTGGTCATGTTCTCTACCTGGGGAATGCATGAAGGAATGGGTGCAGTGATGAGATAGACTCCGGCACAGTTGTGTCGTCAAGAAGAGAGAGCGGTAAGACATGGGGCATATGAATAAAAATCTGTGTCCTAGTGGGAATAATGTTTGGGGTAACTAAGTTGCCTCTAACTTTTGAGTATTAGAAACATTTGTACTTGGTCACCTTGTTGGAAGATATGTCATTTAGGATTATGTTTGGCCACATATAACAGAATATCCAAGTAAGATAGCTTAAACAAACCAAAAAAATCAAACTCGTTGCCATTAAGTCGATTCTGCCTCATTGTGACCCTGTAGGACAGAGTAGAATTGCTCCATCGGGTTTCCAAGGAGTGGCTGGTGGATTGGAACTGCTGATTTTTCAGTTAGCAGCTGAGCTCTTAACCATTACACCACTAGCACCAGGTCTCCAGCTTAAACAAGGGAGAGGTTAATTTCTTTCTCATGTAAAGGATGTCCAAAGGTGGGGAGTGTAAGGTTGATTTGCCAGCTCCGCAGTCATCAGGGACTCAGATTCCTTCTTCTTTAGGGTCATCATTTGGTCAGGATAGCTTCTGGTGATCCTGTCATCACATCTACAGCTGTGTCAACCCCGTTAAGGAGCCACTCTCTGGGCAACTTCCACTCACATCTCAATGGCCATTTCAAGCTGCAAAAAGGACTGGGAAATTACACGTTATAGCTAAGCACTTTGTTGCTCATTATAAAATGGAGGTTCTTTTAGAAAAGAAAAATGGTTATTGGGAGAGCAGTGAGCAACCTTTTATATTCTTTCTAACCAAATTATAGAAATTCCCATTCCAAATCTTACAGTATTGGTGGGAATGTTGTTGTTAGGTACTGTCAAGTTGGTTCCGACTTATAGTGACTCATAGTTCCCTATGAGAATGAAACATTGCCTGGTTCTGTGCCATCCCCACAATCTTTGCTATGCTTGAGCCCATTATTTCAGCCACTGTTTCAATCCATTTCGTTCAGGGTCTTCCCCTTTTATCGCTGACCCCGCCCACTTTACTGAGCATAATGTCCTTCTTCAGGGACTGGTCCCTCCTGATAACATGTCCAGAGTCCATGAGATGAAGTCTCACCATCCTTGCATTCCAGGAGTGTTCTGACTGTGCTTCTTCCAAGACAGATTTGTTGTTCTTCTGGCAGTTCATGGTATATTAAGTATCCTTCGTCAAGACCATAATTCAAAGCTGTCAATTCTTCTTTGGTCTTTCTGTTTCATTGTCCAGCTTTCACATGCATATAAGGTGATTGAAAATATCATGGCTTGGGCCAGGCGCTTCTTAGTCCTCACCTAAGTCCTGATGGCAATTGTAGGTGATCCTTGTTTTTGTGAGGCAGCTAATTCATGTGGCATCATCCAAGTGCTTTCCATATTTTTCGTCAGCCATCATCATCATGTAGGGAATCTTCCCTCTCACAGTCACAGGATGACTTCAGCAGTTCCAGGCATTATGTGCAGATACTGACTTCCAGGGAAGAGAAATATATCCTGGGTCTTCCTTTTTATTAGGGAGGGGTAGTTTTCCCAGAAGCATATGCCGCCCCCCCCCACTCGGAACTTCCCTTATATCCCATTTGCCAGGATTTAGTCACATGCTCATCCCTAAAACAATAAAGGGTCTGGAGAATGGAATCACCATGATTGGGTTTGACCAGTTGGGATACTCCTGTGGGACCTTGCAGAGATAGCTTTCCCTGAGATGAAGATGAATACCTCAGCAAAATCAGGATTCTGCCAACAAAGGAGTAGGGAAGAATGACTGTTGGGTAGGTAGCCAATTGTGTCACATACACACACATATATGTGTATAAATACTATTTATGTTTCTTTTTTTCTTTAGGATCTCTGTCACTTGTTCAAAATATCTTATATGCATAAACATTTTTAAAATTGTAAAAATAACATGTATGTGATAAAAATAATTCAAGTAGTGCTAAAAGAGTAAACAATGAAAAACAAATTTCCCTTCAACCCCAAGTCTTAGTGCTACTCCTTATAGGCTATTCCTATCAGGTATTTTTGGGTAGTCTTCTACATGTATATGAATTTTTTGTGTTTATTAACTTTTTACACAAGTATGTACATACTGGACACATTGTTCTATATCTTACTTTACAAAAAAATTAATGAGCATATCTTGGAGTTCTTTTCACATCAGTGGTATAAAGATTGACAGTGCTTTCATTTACAGCTTTGGACCATTGCACAGTAGGAATATTCCATCATTTTAGTTAACAATTTCCCTATTAGGGGACATATAGCTATTTAAGTTGTATTCAGTTTTCTTTTTTTAAAATTTTTTGTTTAACAACTACCAACAGTATTGTAGTGAACCTCCTTGGGTATCTTTGAATATTAGATAAATTTTTGGGAGTAGAATTGTTAGGTTGCAGGTTGATATGTATCTTTTGCATTTTAGTTATAGCCAAATTACTGTGAAAAGAGTTGTACTAATTTGGACTTCCATCAGTAGTTCAGGAGAGTACATTATTCCCCACTACTGATCAATCCCTAGGTCACACCCTAGCGAATATTTTTGAAGACAATTTTCCCTTACAAAATTATTGAGGACAAGAATTAGCATCAAGTTTCTAAATCTGTAGTTCATTAGGGTTTTCAACTTGTGATTATGTCTCTTTTTTTTTAATTTAAAATATGGTATAAATAAAGTTTTAGAAAAAAACTATACATTGCAGGTTAATTTAAATATATTCTTTTTTTTTTTTTTTTTTTGACTACAGGTGTTTGGCCCATGACTGAGAGAGAAGACGACTTGACAGTTTCTGCCGTGGTTTTGCCTAATTTTGATTCAGTGTCTGTAGGTGTATTTGCACATATTAAAGGAGTTTATGATAGTAGTGAACTCTGGTGAACTGAAATCACAGTATCAGTTTAAATTCTGGGCCTCCAAATAGAAACTTCTGGGTGAATAAAAAAATGTAGGCTTTGTTACTTTCTAGATAAAAACATTTCTAGCATCTTAGATCTCTTAGGAGATCCTTGGGGAGAATTTCTATTTATGGGTGAGCAAGAAAAAGGGGAGGAGGAACAGGAGCAAAAGAGATTCTTGCCTTGTTCTGATTCTATATTGTGTTAATATATATATTTTAAACTTTCTTAATTCTACAATGTTAAGTTAATCCTAATCCAGATGAGTAATACTGACCTCACAAGGATTTTTTCAGATTCATTGACACATTTATGAACAACCTAGCTCAGGGATTGATAAATTAGTCCTTAATACATTATTGGGTAGTGGGGGAGTAGTTAGTTGGTCCAGGCACTATTTTTTGCCCACTTTGTGTGACTCAGAGCAAGTTACTTGAATTTCTTAGTCTCAATGCTCTCTTCTGTAAAATGGGAATAGTAAAAGAATCCACTTTTTAAAATTGTTATGATAATTAATAATCATCATCACATCTTATTTCTTCTAACATTATCATCACTATCTACATCCCAATACTTGTCTTGTTCATTGCCATGTTCTTAGCGCCTGTCACACAGTGGGCACTCAATATGTATTTATTCTGTGAATGAATGAATAAACTGAGAAACAAGAGGAATGAAAGGAGGACTGTTCTTGGTTATATTACCCCATTTCCTTGTTTACTTTTCTGTAACTATGTTTGGCTATGGTTGATTGTATCTTATTGCTTACAGTTTGGGCAAAATCTATTGTTCATCTGTGTCTCTACCAAAAGTTGATCAACGTAGGCAAGGGCTTGAATTCACTGGTTTTGCTGTATTTGGAGTTCATATCGTATAATTCTGCCTGGAACATGACTTCAATATTTGGGCATCAGAGCATACTATAATGACTGGCTGTCATGAGTTTTTTTAGAGATTTATCTTAGTATAAACAGCCAACCTGAGTTGTGATAAAAATTATGTTACCATTGCCATAGTATAGTAAATTGGGTACAGTTAAAAAAAAAAAAAGGGCTATATATGAAAGAAACATTCACCCAGCTGAGTCACATAGTAGAAGCACTGTTTTAAACGTTGGCCATTCAGCACACACCATTTCTCACTCTACCTGAAGGGTGTAGCCTGAGTGGAACATTTCTGCTTAGTTAGCTGACAAATGTACACACGTTTTCTTGCCTTGGAAATGATTATCTTTTTCCTTTGGGCAGCTTATATAGTTTTTTCTAGATTCTGTTAATGATAGGCTATTTGGAATAAGGAATTCCCTTTCTGTTTTTTAGAAACTTTTGGTCTTTAAAGGAAAGGACCTTATATAGTAGCATTAAGCATTATATTGTAGCATATATTTCCCTTTTGGTAACCTGGAGTGCTGTTTCCTCTCAAACTAGGTATCTCTTTCCAGCTTCATTTTCTGTGTCTTACAATTTTTCTTTTTTAAGAGATTTCTTGAGAATATCATATTCATCCCATTAGAAAACGTTAACCCAATGATTTATGTGTCTAAGGTGCCATAGTAGCTTCTTATGGCCATTTCTCTCTGGCTATAATTTTATGTTCCAAAGAACTTCTGTTCTTGAAGTATCTAGGTGTTTAGAAGTGGGCAGAGAAGAGCAGGAAACAGGAGATGTTGGTTTCTCTTCTAGATCTGTGGATGGCTAAGTGTAAACCATTTCCTGGATTTTAGGTAATACTAGCATAGGAAGTCTGGCTTAATATTTATTTTGAATCATTATTATGAAAGCACACATCTCAAGAAAGTAATGTAATTTATATTAGAATGGAATCTTTTACACAGAAGACAAGCATTGCTATCCTATCTCCCTCATTGAGACACTGGATCAGAGTCCGAATACTGTTTCCTGTGGAGCCATAAATAAAATATGAATAGCCCATCTCTTAATTTTGGTGATGCCCATTACAGCATAGTGATCCTTATTGCTTAAAGTGCTTAGTTTTTCTGAGTAAGAAAAATTCCAAACAGATTAATTTAAAGCCTAAAGGACTTGATTTCATTTAGTTTGATAGGGACTTTATGGGAATTCATATAGGTATTAGTAGAAAATATGTTACTCCTTGGTCTTATTCTGTTCTAGAGTGAGCATTTCCCCCCCTCAATCTACCACTCTGAAAAAACCATTAAAAGCTATAAGGAAATATTTGTTTTATTATATTATTCTTGGGCTTTACTGTGAGTTCTTTAAGAGGAAAGATCATGTCTTATTCTTGTTGGTAACTGAAGCTGATTCTCAAAGGATGCTTATTAAATTAGTTTATGATATGCACTAGTAAAAAAAAAAGGCTCCTATTTTAAACTTATTTTCTAGGTAAGGGCACTCAATCCCTATATCATTGTATGTCATTAATCAGAATAAAACATACGTTTGGAAAGTTGAAAATACAAGGGTCTGAAAGAGTGGCATTATCCTTATCTGGGAAATATCAGGGGGCCTTCTTCTATAAATGTAAAGAACAAGTTAATAGAAATAATTTGTTTCAACATTTAAGTAAATTTGGAAATAAAGTGGTTTGATAAAACATGTGACCTTTGCTTCGCTTCTTATGGGGTGGCTGTTTTAAATATTAGTGCATGACTTTCCAGGTAAAGGTACCCAAAGTCACATTGACTCTTTTAGTCTGTCACCACAGTGATAAATTCTTTATAGTTAGTTTCCTGTTTTTTGGGTGGAAAGTATATATTGTACCCATTGCGTTCACTCATAATGTATAATATTGAAATCACTCTTTCCTGCTTTCCCTTCTTGATTCTGTGTTTACAGCAAGCCACCAATGTTGAAGTGGGAACTGACCTTGTCCCTTCAGTCACAGTGAAGGTATTGTACCATGGTTTTAGACTGTAATATGCAAACACTAATACATATAATATCTCATCTGTCACTCTTGTCACACTCTAAGTAGCTTATGGAAATGCAAAATAAACACTTGAAAAGTCTATGTTTTCATCAGCCTTGGATAGTGAGTAGATAACCTTTATTGTTACCTACATATCTAAAACTGATAATTGCATTTATAGCGATATGTATGTAAGCATTTATTATGACTTATTCCTACCATTATTTAAATGCTTTGCATGATCCAGAGCCTTTTTTTCTAGAAAGAGAATTAATGTTTTAAATCTGCTAAAGGAATTGTCTTGTTACCATTCATAATAGACCAGCTGGTTGATTACAGCATTATAAATAGTACTCTGTGAAATGATATTGAAGATTGTATAAATGCTAATAGTACATTCTTCTATGTATGATTGTGTGTTTGTTTGAAAAGAACTCCTAGTCTTCTATCTGCCATAATATTAGCTTTAAATGGATATATTTATAGCAAGAATATGTTAAATGAAGAAGCCACAAAGTGGAGTAGTGACAAATTGATAGCACTGGAATAATAGAATATGAAGGATGTGGTTTTGGTTAAGATTTTTAGTCCTGTCATTGTAGAATTTTAGAACTAGAAGTCAAATGTAGAACTCTCTTAAGGCATTTAGATTAAAGTGTGGTAATCAGTCAGCACATTATTAAGCCGAAAATATTTATCACTGCCCAGACCTTGGAAGCCAGGAAAAGTTGTGGATTTTGGCGATTCACTTAGTCAAAACTTGGACGGGGCTTTATATTTTGTTAGATTATGGGTTGCTGTCCTTGGAGGAGCTTGACAGGGAACCAGACTTTACCAATTGTGTTCGCTTACACTGGATCCAGCGGGTGGCCCAAGCGTGGAGATCTTTGGTAGAAGTTGAAGGGAGCCCAATCTTATAACAGTTTCCTAAGCTAATTTTTTTGGATTCTTGCCACTGGAAACAAGGGTGGTCTTTCCCCAGTCCCCCTTCCCCTATCCAATCAAAGCCTCTATCTCATTAATACTTTTGAGTCTGGAAAAGCATTAGTGGCAAGAAATCAAACACTTAGGGGGAAAAAAAAATAACCGCTAAGTTCCAGGAATGATCTATAGACTTTTGTGTAGGGAAACCTCTTTTATACCTGTCTAAATTTTTTTTTTTTAATGATATTGTTCAGACACATACACATAACAATTCAGAAATACACTGTAAATTGCAAAAAGAAATCTTGTACCTAAACCAGATAACATTGCTCATGCTAATTTTTTTCCTGACCATAAATTACTGCTATAAATAAATACACCTTCCCTCCCATGCGTTCTTAGGCTTCCACGTGTAATAGCCACCTTAAAAGGATGGCATGACACTCCTGGAAAATTCTCCTTCGTAGTGGAATTTACCGTATTTGAGAATGACTGACTCACATCTCTCTTTATCATTGCCGCTTTAATGCCCAAGAAAGTATGCAACACACAAGAGTTGCACAAAATCGGCTGGACTTACACAGCAGACACAATGACTTCCTGATTCTGTCTGACAGTTTCTATACAAATTTCTGCTATAAATCTCTCCTTATGGCCTTTTATAAAAACAGAGGCCAAGATATATAACCATGCAAGTTTCCATCATAATAAATCCTGTTAATTGAGAAAATTTTTCCATCCGTTCCAAGTGAATGAAGATGTGGCTACCTTGAGTTTGTGAGCATGATGCGTGACCATCTATTCCAGGCAACGAGGCAGAGTGGTTGTTCATACCTGAACTTTGGAGTCATATTTATATATCTAGCATAAAACTTAAAATTGTATTTCCAAAGGATCATGTTTCATTTTGTTAGAAGCTGAAAATCGCATGGAAAATTCTCAAATTAGTGTTTTATATTTTCCTCTTAATATTCTATAATTATTTTTCTCTTAAAATATGACGTTTATGATGTAGCCAAGTCTTTAACTCTTTTCTTGGCTCAAACACAACTATTCTTTGTTACTGAAGTTATTTTCATCACATGCCTCCTTGATTCACATTTTGAAAAGGCCTTGCCCATTGTTGGGGTTTAATAAATCTGTGTATGAGAGAGATCTTGATCATGCATCTAAACCAAATGCAAACCCTCCTTACTTGTAAAAATGTCAAATTGTGTGATCCTTGTCTAAATAGGTATCGCTATGCCAGGCAGAGTCAGAATGTCTGCTGTTTGACAAACAGCTTATTACTACTTTAAGGCTTTTTCATTTTCACTTTTAAAACTAAGCTCTCATGAGATGGGCCTGGTCACAATTTTCAACTGTAGCACTTATTGGCTCTATGGTCTTGGACATGTTTTTTAACTTTTCTAAACCTCTCTTTCCTAAACTGTAAAATGGGGATGCTTTTTTCAGTTGCAGAGTTATTTTGAGACTTAACCATAGTAGGTTAAGTGCATGGGTTCTGGATTCCTACGAACCACATTTAAATTGTGGTTCTTCTGCTTATAATCAGAGTGGCTTTGGGCAAATTACTTAGCCTCTCTGAGCTCCAGTTTTCCGTTCTGTAAAATAGTGTATAATGGCAGTACCTGTTTTATACTCTTCTGAAGATTAAATGAGAAAATGCACACAAATCATTTATTACCATGGTTCCACAATTATAAGAAACCTCTAATGGCTGTTACCATTAATATTATTTTAAAATAAATATGCCTACTAGCATCATATTAGTATCAGAATACTTAAATTGCTTCCTGTTTACTTAGTGGGCTAGCTATCTGAAAGGAAATTGTCTGTGGAGCTTTCATAGTTTTTTCTTCCAATAAGTACCATCATGGTTTTATTAAAAAGGTAATAAATATGTCACTTAATCATTGTCAGACATCACTGAGGAAGCTTTGTTTGTTGCATACCTATTTCCCATGTATTCCCAGTGTTTACAGAGTGAAAATTGAGGCTTCATTGTTCGCTTGCTGTGGTTATCCAATTTATTTGCATAAATACCTGTCTTTACAAAATTTTACTCTGCAAGTAAAAAAATTTATGTTTATTTTTAAATCGTACAGAATACCCACATACCTAAAATTAATATAAGACATTTACTCAGTGTAATTCTATATATAATTAAGGAATGATGCATGCCTTTTGCATAAGAAAAAATTCAAAACCACTTTTATTAAAAGTAGGTATCCATTACAAGGGCAAATATTACGTCAGTTAATAATGAAATGTATCTGTCTAATATACTAGAGTCTGGTAAACTAGACTGAACTATTCCATAGGAAGGTACCATATAGAAGAATAGTTCTCAGTTCCTGTACAGAGGAATCACTTGAGGGGCTATTAAAAAATACCAGTGTCCATGTCTATCCCAGAGATTCCGACTTGATTACTCTAGCAACCCTTTGTAGGTAGGAGATTGTACCAAGTCTTCACCAACCATGGGGGATGAGGTCATCCAAAAGAGACCGTTCAAAGACCTGAAACTACAGGAAACCAAATCTAAAGGGAGAACATGCCCCATGGGAGCTGGGTCTTTAAGCTTTTTCTTTGATAACCTGAGAATGGCACCCCTTAGCACTATGGCCCAGTAAAAATCCTTGGGCCTGTTGTTTTCTACTGACACTCCTTCTCAGGGAGAAGTAAGAAAAGTCCTGGGCTTTTCTACTCAAACCCACCCAATCTGCCAGGCAAACTGTTATCCCAAAGTTCTTAGCTATTGGTTCTTATTGGGTTGGGAGGGCTTTCTTAGTGTCATCAAGAAAGAGCACCAGTTTGGAAATATAGCCAGCTTGGCAATGCAGCAGTCAGTATTGACATTCTTTGATATTTTCTAGAATTAGCAGTATCATATGTTTTCATGTTAAACCATGGAAGAAAATACACTGCTTTGATATTTATCTAGACTACTGTACATCCTTCATTAGTAAGTGCTAATGAAGATCAAAGACCACAGCCTTCAGTATAGATTACACCTCAACATAAAGAAAACAATAATCCTCACAACTGGACCAATGAGCAACATCATGATAAACGGAGAAAAGATTGAAGTTGTCAAGGATTTCATTTTACTTGGATCCACAATCAACAGCCATGGAAGCAGCAGTCAAGAAATCAAAAGACGCATTGCATTGGGCAAATCTGCTGCAAAGGACCTCTTCAAAGTGTTGAAGAGCAAAAATGTCACCCTGAAGACTAAGGTGCGCCTGACCCAAGCCATGGTATTTTCGATAGCATCATATGCATGTGAAAGCTGGACAATGAATAAGGAAGACTGAAGAACAACTGACACCTTTGAATTGTGGTGTTGGTGAAGAATATTGACTATACCATGGACTGCCAAAAGAACAAACAAATCTGTCTTAGAAGAAGTACAACCAGAATGCTCCATAGAGGCAAGGATGGCGAGACTGCTTCTTACATACTTTGGACGTGTTGTCAGGAGGGATCAGTCCCTGAAGAAGGACATAATGCTTGGCAGAGTACAGGGTCAGTGGAAAAGAGGAAGACCCTCAATGAGGTGGATTGATGCAGTGGCTGCAACAATGAGATCAAGCATAACAACGATTGTAAGGATGGCGCAGAACCAGGCAATGTTTTGTTCTGTTGTGCATGGGGTTGCTATGAGTCGGAACCAACTCGATGGCACCTAACAGCAACACAACACTATACATCCACCTAGATACATCATTGGTAAATAAAGCTTTAGAAAATAATTAACTTGTATAAAAGGAAATATACTGATACTGGAAAAGATTAGTAATTCATTATAGTTCTATCACTGTAGGTGAGAAAAAGAATGAATATATATATATATATATAATCTTTCATGATGTGGTTATTCAACAGCCATGAGGGCAGATAGCATACATTTTGCTTTTGATCAACAGGTTTAATTCACATACTATACGGTACCATTCACTCATTTAAAGTATGCAATTTAATGCTTTTTAGTATATTCACAGGGCTGTGCAATCTAATTTTAGAACATTTTTGTACCCTTTAAAAGAAACCCCATACCCATTAGCTGTCACTTCCCATTTCATCCCCAACACTCACCCTTTATAGGCCTAAGGAAATGCTAATCTACTCTCTATTGATTTGCTTGTTCTGAACATTTTCTATAAATGTACATTACACATTTTGTAGTCTTTTGTCGCTGCCTTTTTTTGCTTAATATAATGTTTTCAAGGTTCATTCATGTTATAGCTTGTATCAGTACATAATTTCTTTTATTGCTGAATGAGATACCATTGTAAGGATATAATACATTTTGTTTATCCATTCATCAGTTGATGGATATTTGAGTTGTTTCTACTTTTTGGCTGTTATAATGCTGCTGTGAACATTTGTGTACAAGCTTTTTGTGTAGACATGTTTTTGTTTCTCTTGGACGTATACCTAGGAGTGGAATTGCAGGGTCATGTGGTAAATTTATATTTAACTTTTTAAGAAACTGACAAACTATTTTCTTTAGTGGTTGTTACCATTTTAAATTCCCATCAGCCGTATATCAGGTGTCTAGTTTCTCCATATCCTCACCAGTCTGTCCTTTTGATTATAGCTATCTTGATGATATATAGCGGTATCTCACTGTGGTTTTAATTTACATCTTCCTATTGACTAATGGGAGCCCTGGTGGCACAGTAGTTAAGAGCTCGGTTGCTAACTAAAAGGTCGGCAGTTGGATTCTAACCAGCTGCTCCTTGGAAATCCTTTGGGGCAGTTCTGCTCTGTCCTATGGAGTCATTGTGAGTCCGAATCTACTCACTGGCAACAGGTGTTAAAGACTAATGATGTTGAGCATCTTTTCATGTGCTTATTAGCCATTCGTATATCTTCTTTGGAGAAGCATTCATTGAACTACTTAACCCATTTTTAACTGAGTGGGACATTTTAATCCACTACTTATGTTACACGTTTTGTGGCTGTTCATTTTCCCTCAGGTGATTTTTTTCCTAATTATATGCCAGTGATCTTTTAAATAGCTGTGATATTCTGTCAACTTGGATAAGATGTCCTTTTCTGTTACTTACAATCTGTGTTTCCTTAGGTCACACTGCAGAGTCGACTGGCATTGCAAAAAGCCAAATTATCACTTTATGTGCAACCACCGTTAGTACTGACCTGCGATCAGTTTACCTTTGAATTTATGGGTAAGGCCTTTGTTTTAGCTTAAAGTTTATCATGGTGTGAGCCTTTTTTATTAGTGCTTTTTTTTTTTTTTTTTTTCCATGACTGTATTTCCTGTCTGAATAGTGAGACTGGGAGTTTCCTGAAATCAATGCTTGTGTTATGTTTTGCTTGTATTTTTTCTCTAAGCATCAAGCCTGAGCATTCAATCTGTAGCTGCTGAGTCCAATTAGTTTTTTAGGATTATAGATTTCCAAGTGCTTTCTTTAACTAGTTGGATCTGTAATTAATACAACATTATAGTTTGAAAGGCTTTCTTTTTCTGTTTGTCTCTAGTGACCTATTTAGTGAATCAGTAAGGGTTTGAGGAAAGACTATTGGCTTTGGAGTCTGAACTGAATTTGAATTCTGGCTCTGATGCTCACATGATATGTAACCTTGGGCACATTACTTAGTAATTATTCAGTATTTACTTGGGGCCTCAGTTTTTTTAATATGCAAAAAGGGCATAATAATATCTGTCTTATAGGCTATTTTGAAGACTCAATTAGGTAATATATCTATGTAAGATATCTGTGGTAATGCCTAAAATAGTAGATACTTCATAAATGGCAACTTTTGGTAAGATTTCTTTGTTTAGACTCCCTCATCCCCAACCGCTTATATCCAGGTTATCATCAAGTCCTGTTAAAACGATCTCTGAATTCTCTTTCCAGTCTTTTTCTTTTTTGTTTACTGCTGATGTGCAGTTGAGACTTTTCTTATTTATGAAGTTAAGAACTGCCCCGTCTTTTCATCTCCGTAGCTGAGTATCTTGCATTATCCAAGTTGATAGACCATCACAACTCCTTAAGAAAATCACTGGCATGTATTTAGAAAAAAAAATCATCTGAGGAAAAATGAGTAGCCACAAAATATGTAACATAAGTAGTAGATTAATATGTTCTACCCAGTTAAAAATGGCCTAAGGAGTTGAATAAACATTTTTCCAAATGGACAATAAATACTCATTGAATGAGTGAATGGTTGAATGACTGAATGACGTAACCTTGTAGGTGATTCCCTACCATTGGTTTTTTACTTTATGTTCTGATTTCTCACAATACTTCCCAATTTATCTTTCTAAAGGATATTCTGAACAATTCATATTTCTAGTTAAAAATCTCTTGTGGCCCTCTGAATCAGGTTAGAGGCCAAATACCTTAACATAGAAGGCCAGTCACAATCTGCTAAATCATTATACCCAGAAAAAAAAAATCACTATAGCTAAATACATTTCAAAGCCCCTGTTCCATTATCCCTTGCAGCCTTTTTTCTAGGCATGATAAAGTAATATTTTTTTGCTATTACCTTGCTCTTTTGTATACCTGTTTCTTTGTTCATTCTGCCTCTTCATCTGAGTAAAGAAAATTCAGTGCAGTAGAGTGTCAGGTGTCCTTGTTCTGGAGTCAGTTGCCCAGCTCTGATACTAGCTATATGACCTTGGACAAGCTTTTATAACTCTCTGTTCCAGTGTCCTCATGGGTAAAGAATGCGGACCATAATAGTACCTACCTCATGGAGGACAGTATCTGGCATGCAAGGAGTACTTAATACATTTTTACTGTTGTTAATAAAATTAGCCAAAATTGTGTAACCTGTTACTTTTGCATTGCTTATAGCACCAGAGATGACTAGAACAGTAGCCTTTTCTGTTTATCTGAAAGGAAGTTATATACCATCTGAATTGGAAGGAAATGCTGTTGTTTCATATTCCAGACCAACAGGTAAACATAAAATTGTTCATGAGTTTACAAGCCTAATTACTCATTTTAAATTATTGGAGATATGAGTTAAATGTTTAAGTGTTTAAGATGGAAAAACACATTGTAAAATATTAAATAAAAAAATTCTTTTCTAGTTTTAAATAAAATTGCATGTCCACGTTATTGTTATGTGTTATGAGTAATTAGCTATTTAGCTGATTTCCATATATAATGTTTGATTTCATCTTTGCAGTTAATTGCAAATTTTATATATTTTTATTCCTATTAGAAGAATGGTATCTAGTCAGACTTAATTTATTTGAACTAAAGAGAAAAAGGCTAGTCTGAGTTAGTGAAAAAGAATATGATTACTCTAAAAGTAAGGCATTCAAAGTTTGAGATGCTGTTTTAGTTACTAGATAAAACTCTTTAGAATCTTAAATGTTAAAATATTTAAGAACAGATATTTAAGCAGATCTACTAAAATTTGGTCTGTTTTTCTTAAAGCTCTTTTTTGGATTATAAAAGGTTATTTTTAGTTCAGTTGAGACTTGATTATTGCAAATTTCAACTTAGTTGAGTCTAATTTTATGGTCCTTTTTGTTTCCATATAAAAACAAAACACCAAACCCGTTGCCATGGAGTCAATTCCGACTCATAGCGACCCTTTAGGACAGAGTAGAACTGCCCCATAGGATTTCCAAGGAGCGGCTGGTGGATTTGATCTGCCGATCTTTTGGTTAGCAACCGAGCTCTTAACTACTGTACCACCAGGGCCCCATGTTTCCATATAGTGAATTCTTTATGCTAACAGTCTGATAATCAGTTGATTGGTAGAAAATAAGAATTATTAGTTACTGCTTTAAAAAAAAAAACAAAAGCAAACTTTTTATTTTTTTAATTGCTATATCACATGGCACTTCTATTAAAAGCAAGCTTTCTAATGTAGTGATACTTGATAGCATATTTCAGCAAATTTGTATTTGTGTTTTTTTTCCTTAGTTTTTAAATCTTTTAGAATCTTATTTATTCTCCATTTATGCCTACTTTGTTTATTTGGCAGTGTTTTTAATAATTGAAAAAAATATTTTCTTAGTCTAAGTGAATTTTCTGACTTTTGCATTGACAACTCCATATGCCCTGAGTTGATTTTATACCTTTTGTACATACTTTGAAAATCGGTTTCTTCTGCTTTGTAAGGTATTTTGCTTTGAATTAAAAAAAATAATTTTTAGCTGGAAGTGACCACTCTATTTACCTATATTTTCAACAATTTGGGTTATATAAATATTTTTCTGTTTAAAAAGCTTTGGTAAAGCTGGCTTCATAAAGAAATTCAAAACTTCTGTAGGGGATTAAGGAATGATGGACATTTTGGTTGGATATTCCTGAAGAGAACATTGATATTTTTAATGTTATTTTCACTTTGAGTTATAAAATAAAAGAATGAGAAACGTTTGTCTAAAATCTTAAGATGATTTATCATTAATTGAGCGTTTAATAGTCATAGGTATTTGTATACCTTTTCCCCTTGTTACATTACCAATACAGGGTTGTAGATAGTGCCAATACCTTAATTTGGCTGTTTTATTCTTTCTCAAGGAAAACTAGTGACATTGATTGTAAATAAATTTAAAAGAGAGAAATGGGTAACAGAAAGTGAACAAATGCTTAAAAATACATTATAGAGTTGTAAAATAAGTCTGTGAATTTATGGTTGCAGATAGCATTTTTGGATGCTTTTCTGTAGACAGAATTTAAAAGGTTATGAATCGTTGCCAAACTAGCAGAGTGTAGGCATTAATTGGTTCAAAGTGAACTCATAATTAAAGTTGAAGAAAGTCTGTAAAGTTAAAATACAGTAAGACAAGCAAGAAAGGGGGGTGGGAGAGACGTTAGCCCATAGTAGCATCCATGTAAGTTACAATATTTTAAACAAGAGTGTCTGGAAATATTAATATTCTGTAATCTGGCATTTCACTCCAGTTTTTTCTGTTTGTTTTTAACTAATTCATTTAGTGCTCTCAATGTCATTTACATACTGAGTCTGATTTGTGCTTAGGCTCGATCAATTCCCTTTTCCTCCTTTTGCTGCATTTACGCTTGACTGACACTCATGAAGATCTTCTGAGAAAGGAAGTGCAAATACATTGTTGGCTTTCATCGGTTCATGTTACTTTTTGATTGTGATTTGAGTTCACTTGTGTTTGATCTGGTTGCCATTGAAACCATCCATGGGGATCTTGAAAATTTTAATTTATGTTTTAAAATAGGTGTGTTAAATTTGTGTTGTAATTTTACCGCAGATAATTTGTTGCCTTGCATTCCCTTTCCCCTACCCATTTTGCATCGCTTCTGATGGATAGACCGAAATCCTGATGGTAAGTGAAAAGATAATTTAGGAAAAAATGAATCTCAATTCATTTAAAGTGAAATTTGGTCAGTAAATTGAATTCGTATTATACCGTAAATGTGCTCCTTATGTGCTGCTTTTTTATCTATAGAAACGTCCTTAGGATGGTATAATGTCTTGATCTGGCTATGAAGAGGATGATAGATGTTTCCTCTTCATAGAGACTGGTCAGCATTAGTTTGTTCAGAATCATGAGAAGGAATGAAGCTAGGAATAGGAACAGAATGACTTCTGAAAAAAATTCAAAGGTATCATTGACAACTTATTTCTGTAAGTTGTTGATTATTTACCTGTATGCTCTGTTTTCTAATTTTACTTAAAGAATAAGAAAAAAAAAAGTTTGTCATTGAATTCTAAATTATTTATTTTCTACATGCCCCAACAGATCCACCTCTCTCTGATAAAAATGCTACATATACTCACTCTGTGGGCCTATCCGTTGACTGGTTTAGAATTTGTGAGGGACTAGCATCAAAAGTCTGACCCTTTGAATTTACCTGGGTCAGTGTTAATTGTTACTCATTTTGTTTTCCCTAACCCATTTGTTTATTCCTCTGCTATAATACTTATAATATGAACTTCAGTAAGTTGTCTCTTAGGTTTCTCAAGTAGATTTTGAGCTCTTTAAATGAGGAGATTGAATTTTGCAGTGCCCAGTTCACTGTCAGTGTACATAGCTTACCAGTTGCTATTGAGTGGATCCCAACTCACTGAGACCCCACGTGTGTCAGAGTAGAATTGCGCTTCGTAGGGCTCTCAATGGCTGATTTTTCGAAAGTAGGTTGCTAGGCCTTTCTCCCATGGCACCTCTGGGTGGACTTGACATCCAACCTTTTGGCTATCAGTCAAGCACGTTAATAACCATTTGTACCACCCAGGAAGTCGGGTATATAGCAGGCCCTCTAAAAGTATCTCTTTGATTTTATTTCCCTTCCTAGACAGAGCCCTGGTGCACAGTGGTTAAAGCACTTGGCTGCGAACCGAAAGGTTGGCTGTTCGAATCCATCCAGCGGCTCTGCAGGAGAAAAGATCTGGCGATCTGCTCCTGTAAAGATTACAGCCTAGGAAACCTTATGGAACAGTTGTATTCTGTCACGTGGGGTCTCTATGAGTTGCAATCGACTTGACGGCAATGGGGTTTGGTTTTTTTTGTAGACATAGACTGATAGAAAAACAATTTTTTTATTAATGTGGTGTTTTTTTGTTGTTTATTAGCTATTTTAAGATAAATTTTAGACATTATAACATCAGTTAATAAGGATTAAATAGATAAAAAGTAAAATGCTTTAAAAAATTACGGGTGTTTACTCATACAGTTTTCGTGATGTCAGCAACCTGAGTTACATAGCACGTATCATCTTGATTTCTGGGAGGTGAAAATGTGCTTGTATGAGAAATGTTTTAATAGAAGTAAGCATTTAACTTAATAACATGAAGTACAGTTGTCAAATTAGAATTTGGGTCATTAAAAATAACCTGGTATTAATAATGAATACTTATTTACATGTAACTGTTAAGATTTTAGACTAAATTTTGTAAAGTACCATATTACCATTAAATGATTTGTTTTAATTAAAAAAAAATTAGTAAAGAGCATTGTTAAAATAATTTTTTTTTCTTAATTGTAAATTCAGCCCAAACCATGAGAAACAGAAGTCACAATATATGGGAATTTTAGTATTCCAATTCAAAGCTAAAGCTGGTTTTAATCATCTCTTATTATATATTTTAAAATTATAATGAAGCTTTAGGGAGTAGAGTTTAAATATTCAGCCTCACCTAGTAGGCAGGAAAATAATATGTTGCCGCTTAGGTCCTACATACACATGAGGCTTCAGATTTCAAAGGCTGATTCATTTTACTGGCCTGATCTGTTCAGGCTGTATCGCAGATAAGCAGTTCTGCTTTTACGTGTGGAAAAAGGGAAGTAAAAGAGGGTTTATGTTGTCCCATAAGAGTTAGTCTCCATTATTTCTGCATTAAAGTTACATGACATGGGCCGTGTAAAACACGAGTGCAGATGAAGCACAGTACGTCGCCAGACATAACAGGAAGGGATCAAGGAAGTTCTGGCTCCCAGACATTGCTACTGCTTTGGGGTTCCTTGTTTTCAATATGAAATGACTCTAGCAGACCCCTGGAAAGAGTTATAAAAGCATTATATAGATGTGTAATATATAGATACAGTTATTCTACTCTAATATACGTTTACTTTTTTCCTTTTCTTTTTTTAACACATTTTGGCTTCCCACTTGACAGTGATACTGGGCTCTCAGGTGTGCCAGGTGTAATTAGTATTCTCTTCCCGGAAAAAATGTTCTGCCAGGAATGGTTTTGATGTGAGTTTTCTAAGTGTTAAAGAATTTTGTGATTAATCGTACCATAGTAGTTGCAACTATCCGTTTCCCCTTGTAGACTAGGAAAGGAAGTGTTTGAAGGAGAGGTGATTATATTGGGTGAAAAACAGCAGAACAGAGTTAGTCTGATGAGTGAGTGGCCAATATTTGAGTAAAATAAATGACAACTTTTTTTTTTTCTTATTTCTTAGGATAGCCTTCAGAGAGTTGAATAAGCCAGGTGTAGAGGCTGTTTTGTCAACTCTGTAGAGAAAATATTGCTGATGGTAGGCAAAGTTTGGACCAATTAGACTCTTTCAACTAAGTTGAAAGCTTTTCTGTTGGCAACCTTGAAATGCCTTTAAGTAGATGTAATTCTTTCCTTCCTTATTTCGGACATACACGCATACACCCACACACACCTCTGTTTGTCTTTGGTTTCAAGTTCTTAGATACAGTTATAGTGTCTGAAGAGTAATTGGTAGCCAAATTTACATTTGAAATTTCTCAAGAAAATATAAATCCCCATAGAAATGTGCCTTTGATAAGCACTGTGCCTAAATAATTGAGGTTGTATTTTGAAATGCTTGACTTTTAATTTGATGGGAAGTACTATAAGATATGGGTATTCTAATTTTTCTTTTTAAAGGTAAAGGTTTCTTAAACTGGTTTCTAAAGAATTTCATACTCTTTTTTTTTCCCCTAATGGTAAAACTTTTCAAGCTGCCATCATTTAAAAAATAGCTGTAATAATTTTATTAAGTATAAGTGTCATCATTTTTCAAAGTAATTTTTTCCAAATGTCCTATGAAACAGGTTCACAATTCCTGGAGAGAAAATTCTGGAAGGGTTCTACAAATCTTAGCAACAAGAGACTGTTGCCCTAGTGTGTGATATTGTTGTTAACTGACCCTGACTGAATTGTGAATTGAGTTAAAATGTTTTTCCCTTCTGGTATTTATTAGTGCATGCGATCCATTTGTTTTGATTTCTGAAAACATTTGTATCCCCCCAGTTTCGTTTTTTTGAGATTTTGGGTAATAATCTTTAAATGTATAGACTCAGCAATATAGGACCAGTGCTGGTCACATTGTTTTGTTTTTTTTCCTACCAGAAGTTCAGTCAGCAGCTGGTCCAAGCAAGGTAGAGGTCACAGTATGGTTTTAGCAGAACATTTACAGCCAAATTTTGTTTGAACAATTAGCTCAGTCTTTGGTTGAAAGGATATAGAGGACAGCTTCCCTTTGCGTGCATAGAGTTGTCATACTATGAAGCATTTCCCCCCCATTATTCTGTGTATTAAAAATGAAAGAAAAGGAACCAGGTTTCAGTTTTCTTGTTCTTCCCAGACTGTACCTATTAATTGAGCCTGTAATTTATGTATTGTAAAGAAACATATTCAGTGAGAAGAGTTCCATAATTTGGAGATATATAGAATATATGGAAATTTTCCCGAAGTTGAAAAACTGGTGCTTTATAATATTTTGTGGTGATATTGATAGTTGCGGTTTGGGCAGTAGCTTAGATCATGTTACCATAATATTTTGAGTCAAAATATTTCATCATTGTAAAGCACAAATACATATGCTTCTAAAAACCTTGCAGAATGTCAGGAAATAATACCCTGGGACTTTTCTTAAGAGGCACCAGTTATAATTTGCATCTAGGATTCCAGGAGAAGTGAATTTAACATCTGTTGGTTATAAGCAAAAAATGAACTGTGTTAAATTTGATGGATAATAGATTATGTTGAAGAGAATGACAAATATGCTCCACATGCTCTGAAAAAGCATTTAATTAGCCTCATATATCAATATGCTTGCCGTTGTTGAGTATCTCTCACTATCCTAGCGAATAAATGGTACAGAGAAGTGTACTCTCAGTTTGAATGTGGTGTAAGCCATACAACTCCAGCTGGCTTTAACAAGTACATTGCTGAGTAGAACATTTTGAGTTTTCCGTTTCTCTACAGAAGTATGCTGAGATGTAGTCTTCTTTATACTATCTTTCATCTTATCCAGTGAAAAACAGAGTCCTAGAATAAAAAAAAAAAGAATAAAAGGGAGAGAAGAACAAGGTTGTAGTGTTGCTTTTCTAGATTTTTAAGCAGAGAGCCTTAATTTGCTTTGGTTTCAATTTCATCCTTTGTAAAAATATTGAAAGGAATGATTTAAAAAACAAAAAATTCTGACACAAAACTCTTCATTGTTATTGTTTATTTAAGTACCTATACCAATATGCATGTATGTGTTGAAAAAATTTTACATTTGAGTAACTATGTAAGCCTTTGAAAATGCCGTTAACAGCGGTATGTAAAGTTAAATGGCTTGGGAAAAATTTAATTCATATAACAGCCATATTCTTAATATTAATGTGTAAAATGGACGTGAACTTCAGTAGGGCAAATTCTGCTTCGTGTTCATAATTTATTGAAAATTGTTAATGTAATTTGAATCTGAAATAAGTAAAAAGGCTAAAGATTTAAAATATTTTTGAGTAGAGAAATTATTAGATATGGTGATATAGAGTCTTAATGATATAAGCTTCATATTCTTTGCTCATTGTAGATGATGGTCTTGGATTAGGGCTAGGGCTTTGAAGGTCTTAGTTTAAAGACAATTCAGTAATTGAATATAACTGTTGTGTTTTATATAGTGTCCCAATGTGATTATTTAAAAAATATGATATTAACTTTAAAGGCAGATCTCATGCCTGTGTGCCTTTTAAGATTTTATTTTTGCCTTGTACTTTTTGACAATAATATAAAAATATAAATTATGAGAATACTTCACAGTTATTTCAGTTATGATAAATGATATGAACGGGCAACAAAGTTTTAAACTAATATGTTGCTATCGAAACTATTAGTTGTCCAGCTTTTTTTTTTTTTTTTCTGCCATATTATTTATCAAGTCTATGAGTCTTTTTTATGAGTCTACTTTTTTCCTTCTTTGTATTTCAGGTATCCCTCGAGTTATCCAATGTAAATTTAGACTTCCCCTGAAATTAATCTGCCTACCAGGTCAGCCTTCAAAAACTGCAAGCCACAAATTAACTATTGATACCAACAAATCTCCAGTCAGCCTTCTCAGTCTCTTCCCAGGTAGGACTTTTGAAGTAACATGCCTGTAGCATCAGAAATGTGAGGAATTTAGAATCAAATCCTTCATCAGCAGGTAATGATGGGGTAATTATCAGATAATTGTTAAGTGAGAATATAAAAATGCCTCAAGGATTTTCCCCTCTTGTTTGCCTGTTCAAAGGCGAATAGCTTATATCAACAAGGTAATAAGACGCACCTTTTAAGTTTGATTAAAATTATTATAATCATTATTTTGCTTCAGTATTCAGAAATGAAAACATCAAATGTTTCTTTTTAGACTATGGAATTTTTTGACTTGGAATGTAAATATTTATTATTCACCTTTATTGTAGATTTTTGGATATATTCCTTTTCTAAGTATATAAATATTTATTATTTATCTTCACTGTCAGTGTTTGGATATGTACTTTTGAAAAAATGTGTTCGTATGCCCCTGATAAGTAATCTCATAAGTAGGTGCTCTTTTTGGTTCTCTTGTCCCCAGCAGCTGGAGTGGGCAAATGTTTGTTCTTTGGCCCTGGCTGTTTAGAGGGGCTTCATATTTAAGGCTTGACTATCACAGTGAACATTGAGGGTAATCTGTGAAGGTATGACTTTCTCCAGGTGTTAGTTTTTCTTCTAAGTAGCTTGGAAAATAGAGAGGCTTTCGCTGGATGAAACATCTTTAGTAGACAAGGTTTCTAATGTGTTAACGCTTATTAACTTTCTTGGTGATGGGGTGAGATTAAAAAAAAAAAAAAGCTGGGGATTAAACCAACTCTTTTAAATCCTTTATTAAAAATCAGCACTGTTGGCTATGACATGCATCCTCAACCTTGCATTAGTGGATAGGATTTAGAATACAAAGAATATTTCCCACAAGGTTTAGAAATTTATGGTAAGTCAACTTTTGTGTTATTAACTACTTAAAGTGCTTAAAATTTATTTTTCATTAGTTTGAAGTGTTTAAAAGTTTATTTATATATAACTCTGAAAAATCTCTGAAACTGAATGCTTTTTATTACAATTTTTTCTATTCTTTAGTTTAATTGAGTTTGGGTGTATTCATATGTATGTTGTGAACAAATAATTTTGTACCTTTTTTTCTCTCTCTTCCATTCCCTTCTTTCTCTCACTTCACTTCATGTCACTACCTCACTTCCTTCTACTTCTTCCTTAGTAAAGTTTCTTATGACAAATTTGGATTATAAAAAAGACAGAAAGAGTTACTACTTTTGTAACATTGCCCACAAACTTAACTTAGTTCCTAGGGCCTTCTATATTACCCTGGGAGTGGAGTTGGGAATTACTTGTTGAACGCCGAATTTATTGATGCCTTTGAAAAATGTTAAAGCACCCATCTTTGCTGTAGATGGGTGAAGCCCAATTAGAGATTGACTAAAAATATATTCCTTAGACAAAAGAGGTTGTCTTTGTAAAATATGGATTGGATAAGACATGTTAAGGAAAGCTTAGATAACTCATCGATTTTCCTCCTGATTTTGGGCTCAAATGTCTTGACATCCTGGATATCTTAGCATACATTTGCTTCTTATCCACTTTAGAAATGGGACTCATAACAAATTAAAAAATAAAATTGGAAGACCAATGACTAAGTTAAAGTGTAACACATTTGAAAACTTGGTTCAAATACCAAACTGTCTTCCAGAAAAATTGCCCTAGTTTACACTCGCAACATCAGGGTTCGTGCCCAGGGTAGCAGCTGGGTTGTTAAATCTTTTTTAATTTTTGACATTGCTAGGTTAAAAATGACATTTTGTTTGCATTTCTAAATTATTTATTAGTATGGACTTTTTATTATCTTTATTAACTATTTGCATTCCTTGTTTTAACATGTAAGGTTTATAATTTTATATAGAACAATCTTCTCTATTCTAAGATTGTGAAATATGTATATTTTTTTTCAGTACTTTAAAAAATATATTCTTTTACTCTCAAACTTAGCTTCACTGCATTTTTTTTTCAAAACAGCTTTATTGAAGTGCAGTTTACATGTAATAAATGGTACATGTTTAAAGTGTACAATTTGGTAAGTTTTACAATTTGCATATACCTGTGAAACAATCACTGTAATCAAGATGCTGAACATACCCATCACTCCTAAATGGTTCCTCGTGTTCTTTTTAATACCGCTGATCCCCAGACAACCACTGATCTACTTTGTCACTACAGATTAGTTTGTATTTTCTAGAATTTTATAAAGTGGAATTGTGCAGTATGCCCCCTTTTGTCAGGCCTCAGTCACTCCTTTACCAAATATGTGATTTGTAAATATTTTCTCCCTGTCTGTGGCATGTCTTTGCATTTTCTTAACGGTCTTTGAAAAAATGGAATTCTTAATTTTGATAAAGCCTTATTTATCAATTTTTTCTTTTATGTGTCATGCTTTTAGAGTTGTATCTTAGAAATCTTTGCCTAACCCAAGGTTACAAAGTTTTTCTCCAATTTTCTTCCTAGAAGTTTTCTAGTTTTATGTTTTATATTTAGGTTTGTTATTCATTTTAGGTTGATATTTATGTGTGGTGCAAGGTATGAATAAAATTCATGTTTTTGCATATAAATATCTAGTTTCTGCACCATTTTTTGAAAAGACTATTTTCTACTTAATTGTCTTTTGCGTGTGGGTCTATTTCTGTTCTCTTTATTTATAGAGTCTTAAAATCAAGTAATGTAACCGTTGTTCTTAGGTGCCGTTGAGTTGGCTCCAACTCATAGCTACCCTATGCGCAACAGAATGAAACACTGCCCAGTCTTGCGCCATGTCCACAATTGTTGTTATGCTTGAGCCCATTGTTGCAGCCACTATGTCAATCCATCTCATTGAGGGTCTTCCTCTTTTTCACTGACTCTCTACTTTACTGATTATGATGTCCTCCTCCAGAGACTGGTCCCTCCTGATAACATGTCCAAAGTATGTAAGATGTAGACTCGCCATCCTTGCTTCTAAGGAGCATTCTGGTTGTACTTCTTCCAAGACAGATATGTTTGTTCTTTTGGCAGCCCATGGTATATTCAATATTCTTCGCCAACACCACAATTCAGAGGTGTCAGTTCTTCTTCTCTCGTCCTTATTTATTGTCCAGCTTTCGCATGCATATGATGCAATTGAAAATACCATGGCTTGGATCAGGCACACCTTAGTCTTCAAGGTGACATCTTTGCTCTGCAACACTTTAAAGAGGTCTTTTATAGCAGATTTGTCAACTAAAATATGTCGTTTGATGTCCTGACTGCTGCTGCCATGGGCACGGATTGTGGATCCAAGTAAAATGAAATCCTTGACAATGTCAATTTTTTCTCCATTTATCATGGTGTTGTTTATTGGTCGAGTTATGAGGATTTTTGTTGTCTTTATGTTGAGGTATAATCCATACTAAAGGTTGTAGTCTTTGATCTTTATCAGTAAGTGCTTCAAATCCCCTTCACTTTCAGCTAGCAAGGTTGTGTCATCTGCATAATGCAGGTTGTTAATCAGTCTTCTACCAATCCTGATGCCACATTCTTCTTTATATAGTCTAGCTTCTAGGATTATTTGCTCAGCGTACAGATTGGATAAGTATGGTGAAAGGATACAACCCTGACGCACACCTTTCTTGATTTGAAACCATGCAATATCCCCTTGTTCTGTTTGAATGACTGCCTCTTGGCCTGTGTACAAGTTCTTCATGAGCACAGTTAAGTGTTCTGGAATTCTCTTTTTCATTATGTTACCCATAATTTGTTATTATCCACACAGTTGAATGCCTTTGCATAGTCAATAAAACTCAGGTAAATATCTTTCTGGTATTTTCTGCTTTCAGCCAAGATCCATCCGACAATAGCAATGATATCCCTTGTTGCACATTCTCTTCCGAGTCTGGCTTGAATTACTGATAGTTCCCACTTTTGAATGACCTTCAGCAAATTTTTTCTTTCCTGTGATATTAATGATACTGTTCAATAATCTCTGCATTCTGTTGGTTCACTTTTCTTTGGAATGGGCACAAATATCGATCTCTTCCAGTTGGTTGGCCAGGTAGCTGTTTTCCAAATTTCTTGACATAGACAAGTAAGCACCTCCAGTGCTGCATCCCTTTGTTGAAACATCTCAATTGTATTTCATCAATTCCTGGAGCCCTGTTTTTTGCCAATGTCTCCAGTACAGCTTAGGCTTCAATACCATTGGCTCTCGACAATATGCTACCTCCTGAAATGGTTGAATGTTGACGAATTCTTTTGGGTTCAATGACCCTGTATATTTCTTCCATCTTCTTTTGCTGCTTCCTGTGTCATTCAATATTTTACCCATAGAATCCTTCAAAATTGCAACTTGAGGCTTAAACTTTTTTGTCAGTTTTTTCAGCTTGAGAAATGCCAAGCATATTCTTCCCTTTTTGTTTTCTAACTCCAGGTCTTTGCACGTTTTATTGTAATATTTTACTTTGTCTTCTCAAGCCTACCTTTGAAATCTTATGTTCAGTTCTTTTACTTCATCATTTTTTCCTTTAGCTTTAGCTCGTCTGTGTTCAAGAGCAAGTTTCAGAGTCTTTTCTGACATCCGTTTTGGTCCTTTCTTTCCTGTCTTTTTAATGACCCTTTGTTTTCTTCATGAATGATGTCTTCCCACAGCTCGTCTGGTCTTTGGTCATCAGTGTTCAATGCATCAAATCTATCCTTGAGATAATCTCAAAATTCAGGTGGGATATACCCAAGGTAGTACTTCAACTCTTGTGGGCTTGTTTTAATTTTCTTCAGCTTCAACCTGAACTTGCATGTGAGCAATTGATGGTCTTTTCTGCAGTTGGCCACTGGCCTTGTTCTGATGGAGGATATTGAGCTTTTCCATCGCCTTTTTCCACAGATGTAATAGATTTGATTCTTGTATTTTCCATCATGTGTATAGTTGCCATTTATGTTGTTGAAAAAAGTATTTGCAATGAAGAAGTCATTAGTCTTGCAAAATTCTGTCATTCGACCTTTGGTGTTGTTTCTATCACCAAATCCATATATATATATATATATATATGTATGTATATCTTTTTTAAATGTGTATATATATATATTTAATTGTACTTTAGATGAAGTTTTACAAAACAAACCAGTTTCTCATCAAAAGTTAGTACATACATTGTTGTATTACATTGGTTAACAACCCCACAATATGTCAACACTCTCTCTTCTCAACCCTGGATTCTGTATTACCAGCTTTCCTGTTCCCTCCTGCCTTCCAGTTCCTGCCCCAGGGCTGGTGCGCCCCTTTAGTCTTGTTTTGTTCCATGTGCCTCTTCAATCTTTGGCTGAAGGGTGAACCTCAGGAGTGGACTCATTACTGAGCTGAAAGGGTGCCCAGTGGCCATACTCTCAAGGTTTCTCCAGTCTGTGTCAGGCGAGCAAGTCTGGTCTTCCTTTTTGAGTTAGAATTTTGTTCTACATTTTTCACCAGCTCTGTCTAGGACCCTCTATTGTGATCCCTGTGAGAGCAGCCAGTGGTGGTAGCTGGGCATTATCTAGTTGTCCTGGACTGAGTCTGATGGAGGCCATGGTAGATGTTGTCCATTAGTCCTTTGGACTAATCTTTGTCTTGTATCTTTAGTTTTCTTCTTTCTTCCTTGTTCCCGAAGGGGTAAGACCAGTGGAGTGTCCTGGGTAGCCGCTCACAGGCTTTTAAGACCCCAGATATTACTCACCAAAGTAGAATGTAGAACATTTTCTTTATAAACTCTGTTATACCAGTTAAGCTAGATGTTCCCCGAGACCATAGTTCCCACAGCCCTTAGCCCAGCAGTTTGGTCCCTCAGGGAGTTTGGATGTGTCTATGGAGCTACCATGACCTTGCCTTGTACAGGTTGTGCTGGCTTCCCCAGTATTGTGTACTGTCTTATCTTTCACCAAAGTTACCACTTATCTATTGCCTATTTAGTGTTTTTTCCATCCCCACCCCTTCCCTCTCTCATAACCATCAATGATTGTTTCTTTCTGTGTGTAAACCTTTTCGTGTGTTTTTATAGTAGTGGTCTCATAAGATATTTGTCCTTTTGTGATTGACTTATTTTGCTCAGTATAATGCCCTCCAGATTCATCCATGTTATGAAATGCTTCACAGATTCATTGTTGTTCTTTATTGTTGAGTAATAATACTCCATGGTGTATATGTACCACAGTTTGTTTATCCATTCACCTGTTGATGGGCAATTAGGTTGTTTCCACGTTTTTGCTATTGTGCACAGTGCTCTAGTGAACATGGCTGTGCATATGTCTATTCGTGTGACGACTCTAACTTCTCTAGGATATATTTCTAGGAGTGGGATTGCTGGATCATATGGTATTTCTATTCCTAGCTTTCCAAGAAGCGCCATATCGTTTTCCAAAATTTTTGCATTCCCAGCAGCAGTGCATAAGAGTGCCGATCTCCCTGCAGCCTCTCCAACATTTGTTATTTCCCGTTTTATTTATTCATGCCACTGATGCTGGGGTGAGATTGTATCTCATTGTGGTTTTGATTTGCATTTCTCTGGTTGCTAGAGATCGTGAGCATTTCCTCTTGTGTCTTTTGGCCACTTGAATGTCTCCTTTGGTAAAGTGTCTTTTCTTTTCCTTTGTCCATTTTTTAGTTGGATTATTTGTCTTTTTGTTGTAGACGTGTTGGATTTTTTTGTAGATTTTAGAGATTAGACTCTTGTCTGATTTGTAATAGCCCCCCCAAAATTTTTTTTCCCAGCCTGTGGGTTCTCTTTTTACTCTTTTGGTGAAGTCTTTCGATGAGCATAAGTGTTTAATTTTTAGAAGATCCCAGTTATCTAGCTTATCCTCTGGAGCTTGTGTGTTGTTGATTGTGGTTTGTATCCTGTTAATGCTGTGTATTAGAGCCTCTAGCGTTGATACTATTTTTTCTTCTACGAACTTCATTGTTTTTGGCTTTATGTTCAGGTGTTTGCTCCATTTTGAGCTAGTTTTAGTATATGATGAGAGATATGGGTCCTGTTTCATTTTTTTGCAGAAGGACATCCAGTTTTGTTGGAAACACTGCCTTTTGATGGACTTTGGACCCTTGTCGAATATCAGGTGACCATAGATGGATGGTATCACCAAAGCCATATTTTCCAACCACCGATCCTTTTTCGTTTCCAACTTTTGCCCTCTAATCACCAGTAATTGTCAATGCATCCTGATTGCATGTTTAGTCAATTTCAGGCTGTAGAAGTTAGTAAAAATCTTCATTTTTCTCAGAGTTGGCCTTAGGGATTGGTGTGTAAATTTGAATAATAATAGTGATAGTACTGGTCTCCCTTGTAGGCGAATGGATATTATCCTGTCAGTGACAGTGTTGTACTTCCACATCTTGAGATGTTCTTTTTGACGATGAACGTGATGCCATTTCTCTTCAATTTGTCATTCCTGGCATAGTAGACCATACGTGTTTTATTCTTTTGGGGGCTATTGTAAATGGTGCTGTTTTCTTGATTTCCTTTTCAGAGTTCTCCTTGTTATGATATAGGAACCCAACTGATTTTAGCGTGTTGATCTTGGACCCTGCCACTTTGCTGAATTCTTGTATTAGATCCAGTGTTTTTCTTGTGGAATCTCTGGGATTTTCTATGTGAAGATTCATGTCATCTGCAAATAGAGATAATTTTACTTCTCCCTTTCCAATTGTTGATACCCTTTATTTCCCTTCCTCAAATTATTGTTTTGGATAGTTCTTCCAGTATAATAATGTATAAAAGTGGTGATAGTGGTCATCCTTGTGTCTTACCCATTCTCAGGCAGAAGGATCTCAGTGTTCATCTTTTGAGAATAATGTTGGCTGTTGGTTTTGCCTATATCCCCTTAATTATGTTGAGGAATTTCCAGCTATTTCTATTTTGTTAAGAGTTTTTATTAGGAAAAGGTGTCGGATTTTATCAAATGCCTTTTCTGCATTAATTGAGATGATTGTGTGATTCTTTGTTTTATTTATGTGGTGAATTAACATTAACTGATTTTTGCATGATGAACCGTCTTGTATTCCTGGTGTGAGTTGTACCTGATCATGATGTTTGGTTTTTTTGATATGCAGTTGAATTCTGTGGGCTAGAATTTTGTTGAGAATTTTTACGTCTATATGGATGAGGGATATTGGTCTGTAATTTTCCTTTTTTTGTAGTGTCTTTTCCTGATTTTGGTATCAGGGTGATGCTGGCCTCATAGAATGAATCGGGGAGTATTCTTTCGGTTTCTCTGTTTTGGAAGCATTTGAGTAGAATTGATGTCAGCTCTTCTCTGAATGTTTGGTAAAATTCCCCACTGAAGTGATCTGGGCTAGAATTTGTTGTTGTTGCTGGGAGTTTTTTGATGACATCTTCAATCTCTTCCTTTCTTATGAGTCTATTTAGACTTTCTACCTCTTCATGTTAGTTTAGGTAGTGTGAACATTAAGGTTGTGTGTGAACTTGGCTGGGCCATGATTCTCAGTGTTTTGGCAGTTATGGTGTATTTTAGCAGGCATATAATGATTAATCACCTCCATATTGAGATCTGATATAATGTAATCATCTCCATGATGGAATCTGCTGTGTGTAGCCAATCAACTGAAAGAGAGCTTCCTTGGGGGTGTAGACTGCCTCCAACATAGGTGGACTTTCTGGCAAGGCTCGTGGACTTCTGTTCCCACAGGATCCTGCAGCTGGCTCCTGTTCATCTGACCTCTGTTTCTTGGGACTTGAGCTAGCAGCTTACCTGGAGATCTTGGGTTCATCAGCCCCTGCAGCTAAGTGAGTCACGGGATGCCTCCAGCCTGACCCACAGACTTGGGACTTCCGAGCCTCTACAACCTCATGAGCCATTTCCTTGATATAAATCTCTCTCTTTCTCTGTCTCTGTCTATATATATATCACTGGGTTTGCTTCTCTAGAGAATCCAGCCTAAGACAGGTAGGTATTATGTTTGTAGAAAATTGTCCATATATTCTAGATTTTCAGATTTGTTGGAATAAAATTTTTCATGGTATTCTGTTATGATCTTCTTTGTCTTAGCTGGATCTGTTTTAATGTTTTCACCTTCATTTCTTATTGTGGTTATTTACATCCTCTGATTCTTTTCCTTTGTCAGTTTGGCCAGTGGTTTGCCTATTGTATTGATCTTTTCAAAGAAGCAGCTTCTAGTCTTGTGGATTCTTCCTAATGTTTTTTCTGATCTCTATTTCATTTATTTCTGCTCTGGTTTTTATTATTTCCTTTCTTCTCCCAGATTGGTTTTCTTTTGCTCTTCCTTTTCTACTTGTTTGAGTTGTTGACTTAAGTTATTTATTTTGGACCTTTCTTTTTTAATATATGCATGCATTGCTATATGTTTGTCTCTGAACACAGCTTTTGCTGTGTACCAGTGACTTTGGTATGTTATGTTTTCATTCTCATTTAGTTCTAAGTATTTTTTTTAAGTTCACCTTTGATTTATTCTACCTAGTAAAAAAATAAATTTTTTTTTTTTTTTTTTTTTAGTTTTTTAGTAATGTGTTGTTTAGTTGCCATGTGTTTAATTTTTTCCCTTGTTCTTTCTGTAATTGATTTCTCGTTTCATACTATTATGGTCAGAGAAGATTGTTTGCATAATTTCAGTGTTTTTAAAGGCTTGCTTTATTTATTGAGGTTTGCTTTATGTCCTAAAATATGATCTATTCTAGAGAAGAATGTGTATTTTTCTGCTGTTGGGTGGTATGTTCTATATATGTCTGTGAGGTCAAGTTGGTTGATAGCGTTATGTCTTCTGTATCTTTGTTGATTTTCTCCCTAGTTGTTCTGTCCATTGTTGAAAGTTGTGTGTTAAAATCTCCTACCATTATTGCAGATCTTCAATTCTGTTAGAGTTTGCTTTATAAACCTTGGTGTTCTGGCATTGGGTGCATAAATATTTATAATTGTTATGTCTCTTTGGAGCCTTAAATTATTATATGGTATCCTTCTTTGTCTCATATAATGCATTTTGACATTTTGTCAGGTATTGATATTGCCACTCCTACTCTCTTTTGGTTACTGTTTGCTGGGTGTATATTTTTTATATCCTTTGATTTTTAACCTGTCTTTTGTGTCTAAGGAAAGTCCCTTGTAAAGAATATATTGATGGATCTTGCTTTAAATACATTCTGCCACTCTCTGCATCTTCACTGGTGCATTTAACCCATTTACACTTAGTGTGATTATTGGTAAGTATGAATTTACTGCTGCTGTTTTGTTGTACTTTTTTTGTGGTGTTCATGGATTTTTGTTTTGTTCTTCTTTACTTGCTGTGATGAGTTCTTTTTGTTCTTGGATTTTCTTTTCCTTTCATTTCTTTTCTTTTTTTATTGCACTTTAGATGAGTAGTTACAGAACAAATTAGTTTCTCATTAAACAGTTAATACACATATTGTTTTGTCACATTGGTTACCAACCCCATGACATATCAACATTCTCCCCTTCTCGACCTTGGTTTCCCCATTACCAGCTTTCTTGTTCCCTTCTTTTTTTTTCTTTCTGCCTTATTGTCCCTGCCCCTGAGCTGGTGTCCCCCTTTAGTCTCGTTTTGTTTTATGGGCCTATCTAATCTTTGACTGAAGGGTGAACCTCAAGAGTGACTTCAGTACTGAGTTAAAAGGGTGTCTGAGGGCCATACTCTTGGGGTTTCTGCAGTCTCTGTCAGACCAGTAAGTCTGGTCTTTTTTTGTAAGTTAGAATTTTGTTCTACATTTTTCTCCAGCTCTGTCTGGGACCCTTTATTGTGATCCTTGTCAGAGCAGTCGGTGGTGGTAGCTGGGTACCATCTAGTTGTGCTGGACTCAGCCTGGTGGAGGCTGTGGTACTTGTGGTCTGTTAGTCCTTTGAACCAACCTTCCCCTTGTGTCTTTGGTTTTCCTCATTCTCCCTTGCTCCAGACAGGGTGGGACCAGTGGAGTATCTTAGATGGCTGCTCACAAGCTTTTAAGACCCCAGCTGCTACACACCAAAGTAGGGTGTAGAACATTTTGTTTATAAACTATGTCATGCCAATTGAGCTAAATGTCCTCTGAGACCATTGTCCCCAGCCCTCAGCGTAGTAATTCAGTCCCTCAGGGAGTTTAGATGTGTCTATGAAGTTTCCATGACCTTGCTTTGGTCTAGTTGTGCTGACTTCCCCAGAATTGTGTACTGTCTTACCCTTCACCAAAGTTACCACTTATCCATTGTCCAGTTAGTGTTTTTTCCTCCCCTCCTTAGTAACCATCAAAGATTGTTTCTTTCTGTGTGTAAATCTTTGCATGAGTTTTTATAATAGTGGTCTCATACAGTATTCACCCTTTTGTGATTGACTTATTTCACTCAGCGTAATGCCCTTCAGATTCACCCATGTTTGAGATGTTTCACAAATTCATCATTATTCTTTATTGTTGCATAATATTCCATTGTATGTATGTACCATAGTTTGTTTATCCATTTGCCTGTTGTTGGGTACTTACATTGTTTCCATCCTTTTGATATTGTGAATAATGCTACAATGAACATGGGTGTGCATGTGTCTATTCATGTAATGGGTCTTATTTCCCTAGGATATATTCCTATGCATAGGTTTGCTGAATTGTATGGTATTTTTATTTCTAGCTTTTTAAGGAAGCGCCATATCATTTTCCAAAATGGTTGTACCATTTTACATTCTCACCAGCAGTGTGTAAGAATCCCATGCTCCCTGTAGCCTTTCCAACATTTATTATCTTCTGTTTTTTTGATCCATACCAGTAATGTCAGGGTGAGATGACACCTCATTGTAATTTTGATTTGCATTTCTCTTTTTAACAGCCACTGATCTCAAGCGTTTCCTCATGTGTCTGTCAGCCACCTGAATGTCGTCTTTGGTGAAGTGTCAGTTCATATCTTCGCCCATTTTTTAATTGGATTATTTGTCTTTTTGTTGTAGAGTTGTTGGATTTTCCTATATATTTTAGATATTAGATCTTCTTCAGATTTGTCATGGCCAATTTTTTTTTTCCCAGTTTGCAGATTCTCTTTTTACTCTTTTGGTGAAGTCTTTTGATGAGTATAAATGTTTAATTTTTAGAAGATCCAGTTATCTAGCTTATCTTCTGGTGTTTGTGTATTGTTAGTTATGGTTTTTATGCTATTTATGCTGTGTATTAGGACCTCTAGTTTTGATCCTATTTTTTCTTCTATTTATAGTTTTTGGTTTTGTGTTTAGGTCTTTTTTAGTTTTTTTGTACGGTGTGAGGCGTGGGTCCTGTTTTTTTTTTTTTTTAACAGATGGGCATTCAGTTTTACCTGTGCTATTTGTTAAAGACTGTCTATTCCCCATTTAATGAATTGTGGGCCTTTGTTAAAGATCAGGTGTCTAGGTGGATGGATTTACATCTGGGTTCTCAATTCTGTTCCCCTTTCATTTGTTAATTGTTTTTGTGTTTGCTGAGTCTTTTTGGTTTTCTTCGTTTGGTGTGTAAATTTTTACTTTTCTTTGTTGTTACTTTGAAATTTATATTTATCACGGTAATTTTAAAACAACCTGTTATATCTTGAGATCTCCCTGACTCCCTCTCCATATGGAAGTTCTATAACTACATCATTCATTCCCCCTTTTGTTTTGATGTTGTTGTTTACTTTTTAATATCTCTTGATTCCCTTTAATGTATTTTGTAGCTTTGTTTTACTTTTTTTGAAGTCTGCTTGGGTTGTTATCTGGGCGATGCTGTCTTGTGTCTTTATCTCGGGTAGCAATGTGATGACGTTGGTTTTCTATCCAAAGCCAAAAAGAAAGAAAAAACCAAACCTGTTGCTGTTGAGCTGATTTTAACTCATAGTGCCCCTATAGAATAGAGTAGAACTGCCCCATAGAGTTTCCAAGGAGTGGCTGGTGGATTTGAACTGCTGAATTTTTCGTTAGCAGCCATAGTTCCTAACCACTGTGCCACCAGGGGTCCTTCTATCCAAAGAACCCCCTTTGATATTTATTGTAGGGCTGGTCTGGTGGTTACAAATTCATTTTAATTTTTGCCTATCTAGGAATGTCCTAGTTTCTCCTTCATTTTTGAAAAACAGTTCTGCTGGATATATAATTCTTGGATTGCTGTTCCTTTCTTTCGGGGCTTTGTGTATGTCATCCCATTGCCTTCTGGATTGCATGCCTTCTGATGTAAAATCAGTGCTTCATCTTATTGAAGCACTCTTATAGGTGCTATTTTGCTTTTCTCATGCTGCTTTTGAAATTCTTTCAGTATATTTGATTCTGCAAAGTTTGATTATGATATGTCTTGGTGAATTTCTTTTGAAGTCTATCCTCTGTGGGGTTTGTTGTGCTTTTTGGATGGAAATCTTCTCATCTTTCATGATTTTTGGGAAGTTTTCTGCCATTATGTCTTCAAAAATTCTCTCTACCTACCAGAAGAAAGGAAATAAAAAAAAGATCAGAGGAGAAATAAATGAAATTGACATCAGAAAAACAATAGAAAGAATCAGTAAAACCAGAAGTTGGTTCTTGGAAAAGATCAATAAAATTAACAAACATCGAGCTAGACTGACAATGAAAAGAAGAGAAAAGATGTAAATAACCAAAATAAAAAATGAAAGAGACATTACAACTGACCTGATAGAAATGAAGAGAATTATGACAGATTATTATAGACAAGTATGTGGCAGCAATCTGAGTAACCTAGATGAAATGGACAAATTCTTAGAAATACACAACCTACCCAAACTCACTCAAGAGGAAAACGGTAGTCTCAACAGACCCATAACAACTGAAGATATTGAATCAGTGATCAAAACCTCCCAACAACAAAAAAAAAGTCCTGGACCAGATGGCTTCACAGAAGAATTCTATCAAATGTGTAGAGGAAAATTGACTTCAACACTGTTGAAACTCTTCCAAAAGATAGAGAAGGTGGAATATTCCCTAACTGATTCTATGAAGCAAACATAACCCTGATGCCCAAACCAAACAAATACACCACAAGAAAAGAAAGCTACAGGCCAATATCTCTTATGAATATAGATGTAAAAATCCTCAATAGAATACTAGCAAACAGAATCCAATATCATATTAAAAGTGTCATGCACCATAATGAAGTGCGATTTATTCCAGGAATTGCAGGGATGTTTCAACATTAGACAATAAACATAATACACCACATCAATAGAACTAAGGAAAAGAACCACACGATCATCTCTATGGATGAGAAAAAGCATTTGATAAAATCGAACACCCTTTCTTGATGAAAACCATAAGGAAGATTGGAATAGAGGGGAAATTCCTCAATGTGATCCAGGGCATATATGAAAAGCCTACAGCCAACATTATATATAACGGAGAATGATTGAGAGCTTTTTCCTTGTAATCAGGAATAAGATAAAGGGTACCTGCTGTCACCACTTCTATTCAGTATTGTATTAGAAATCCTAGTCAGAGCAAGAGGACAAGAAAAAAAAGAAACAAAAAGTATCCCTATGGGAAAAGAAATTATCTGTATTCATGGATGATATGATCCTACCTATAGAAAATCATTACATAACTGCTAAACCACTGAGAATCATGGCCCAGCCAAGTTGACACACAACCTTAACCATCACGGTCCACCCCATGTCATCTTTGCACCTGTACACATCTCCTTAAACCATACACAATCTCTAAATAAAGACAATTACAAAGTCATACTTGCTCCTAACATGCTACAACTATCATGTGTACAACTGAAAGCACACTAGCCCTGTTTACATCTTATATTTTATGAGTGAAGAAAACAAAAAATATTTGATGCACAAATACAAGGAAGGAATACTCATAACAATTGGAGTCCTTGTTTCTGCACCTGGTCACATGGATGTAACTGGTATTTAGATTACCTTCTTCCACCATCCATTCTGTATTCCCCTTGCCCTCAGCAAGCACCTCAGCTGGTCATGGTTCTTTGGCTGGTGGGGTGACACAAACCTTCATTCCTGAAGGGTCTGGGCCATTAGTAGTCATGTTAGAAATGGGCCATTGTAGTTTTCCATTGACTTTAATCACTGGGCATGGTAGTCTTGAGAGGCATCCTAGGGGATCTCCTGTATTCCAGACATACTCTTCTTTACCTCCATTATGTAATATCAATCCAATTTCCCTTTGGTAATCAGGATCAATCATACCAGCCAGTACAGTAACTCCCTTCTTTGCCTGTTGATCTAGAGTCATGAAGAGCCCAAAGGCGGCCAGGTGGCATTCTTTATCTTCCAGTTCAATGGAATCAGTGTTGTGTCTCCTGGTGAGAGCACTCCTGTCTTTGGAATTAAGATCTGTAGAACTGCAGAGCATAGTGTCATGGGGACAGGAGACAGAAATTTTGTGAGTGGGTCACTAGGGGTAATAGCGAGTACTGCCACTTCCATTTCCACACTTTGCTTCCTGAAACCATGAATCCTGGCTATGGGAGAAACGGCACCACATATTCGACACTGGTTTAGAGCATATACAGCCTCCTGGAGAATATTGTTCAAATCTGCAAAGTATTGCCACGTTGCTTGTGCTGTAATTATGTCTTCAGAAGGCCATTCCATTGTTCTATCAAGCTAGCTGTTTCAGGCTGATTGGGAATATGGTAAGTCCAGTGAATTCCATGAGCATGGGCCTAATGTTGCACTTTGTTTGCTGTGAAGTGCATTCCTTGATTTGAGATGGTGCTATATGGGATACCATGATGGTGAATAAGGCATTCTGTAAGTCCACGGATTGTAGTTTTGGCATTAGCATTGTGTGAAATTCAGGGAACGCAAATCCATATCCAGAGTAAATGTCTATTCCAGTAAGAACAAAACACTGCCCTTTTCATGATGAAAGTGGTCCAATGTAGTCAACCTGCCACCAGGTTGCTGGCTGATCACCTTGAGGAATGGTGCCCTATCCAGGACTCAGTGTAGGTCAGCGCTGGCAGATTGGGCACTCAGTAGTGGATATAGCCAAGTCAGCCTTGGTAAGTGGAAGTCCAGATTGCTGAGCCCATGCATAACCTCCAGCCCTGCCACCATTGCCACTTTTTTAATGAGCCCATTGGGCAATGACGGGAGTGACTGGGGAAAGACGATGACTGGTTTCCACAGAATGCATCATCCTATCCACTTGATTGTTAAAATCCTCCTGCTGAGGTCACCGTTGGTTGAGAATTCACATGAGGTACAAATATCTTCACTTCTTTGGCCCATTCAGAGAGGTCTGCCCACATACTTTTTCCCATATCTCCTTGTTTGCAATTTTTCAATCCTGTTCCAAGTCGCTGACCATCCAACCAATCCATTGGCCACACGCCATGAATCAATACACAATCACACATCTGGCCATTTTTTCTTCTAAGCAAAGCGAACAACCAGGTGCAGTGCTCGAAGTTCTGCCCATTGAGAGGATTTCATTTCACCACTACCCTTCAGGGAGTTCCCACAAAGGGGCTGTATGTAGTGCTGCCACTTTCCACTTTTGAGTGATGTTTGCATATCTTGACTTGGTCTGCCTGTGCTTCAGGGTACATGGTAAAGCATATGGCAGATGTGTCTAGGAAGGGAGGGGAGTGAAGAAGAGTTTAGTAGGGACAGAAGGGGATGACTGCCTGCACAGGACTGATTCTGGTGAGGGTGGGTTCCGGTTGTCACCGTGTGGGTTGACTCCTCTCTGGGTTTCTCCTGTATAAATGGCCAGGTGCCTCTACTGGCAGTTCCTGCACTAATTCCTAGCTTGCTCGCTTCTTGCACTTAGCAGAAGGGCTGAAGCTCTCTTATACCCTCTGTTCCTCCCCTACATGCCCCTGCAAACGTGCACTTCCTGTCTATAGTTTCTTCATAAGGCTCTACTGACTCAGTCTGTCTCACTTTGCTCCAGATGCACTTTCCCTGGTATTGAAGTTATACCACTCCTGTGCTTCCCCTCTCAGAGGTGCCCCATCCTTGGCCACATCCTGCCAACCTTCTCTGATGAGAAAACAAAAAAATTTTTTTCTTCCATTTTTTAAATGATTTTCCCTGCTTACTTTGGGCTTAATTTTCTTTTTCCTTGTTTCCTAAAGTGAAAACAGAGTTTTCTTATTGTTAATATAATTGGTTAGTGCTATAAATTTCTATGTAAATACTGCTTTAGATGCTTTCCACAAATTATGAAATGTTGTGTTTTCACTTTCATTCAGTTCAAAGCACATTTTTTATTTTGGTAAATATGTAGCAAAACACTTGCCATTCCATATATATTAACGTGTACAGTTTAGTGACATTAATTATGTTCATTATGTTGTTCAACCATCGCCCTTATCCATTCTCAGATTTTACCATAACCCTTAATAGATACTCAGTGTCCCCTTAGTATTGAGTTCTCCTTTCACTCTTTCTCCTGTCTGCCCCTGGTGACCACTAATAAACTTTGGTCTTTATACATTTGCGTGTTCTAGATATTTCATATAAGCTGGACAATATTTGTCCTTTTGCAACTTACTTATTTCACTCAGCATAATGTCTTCAAGGATCATCCATGTTGTAGCATATTTCAGGATGTCATTTCTATTTATGCCAGAGTAGTAATATTTCACAGTATTGGTGCAGTGGTTAAGTGTTCGGCTGCTAACCAAAGGTCGGCAGTTTGAATCCACCAGCTGCTTCTTGGAAACCCTTTGGGGCAGTTCTACTCTGTCCTGTAGGGTCGCTGTGAGTCAGAATCCATTCAACGGCATCTGGTTTGAATGTACTACATTTTATTTATCCATTCATCTGTTAATGGACATTTAAGCTGTTTCCATCTTTTGTTTATTGTGAATAGTGCTGCAGTGAACATTGGTGTACAAGTATCTGTTTGTGTTTCTGCTTTCAATTTTTTGTGTATATGCCTAGGAGTGGAAACCCTGGTGGCGTAGTGGTTAAGTGCTACGGCTGCTAACCAAAGGGCCGGCAGTTTGAATCCGCCAGGTGCCCCTTGGAAACTCTATGGGGCAGTTCTGCTCTGTCCTATAGGGTTGCTATGAGTCGGAATCGACTCGACGGCACTGGGGGCACCGGGGGGGTATGCCTAGGAGTGGAATTGCTGAATCATATGGTAATTTTGTGATCTACCTCCAAACTATTTTCCACAGTAGGCATACCATTTTATAATCCCACCAGCAGTGGAGTTCCTATTTCTCCATATGCTTGCCAACACCTATTGTTTTCTTTTTTAATCATAGCCATTCTAGTGGGTGTCAAGTGGTATCTTATTAAAGTTTTGATTTGCATTTCCTGAATGACTAATGATATAAAGCATCTTTCCATGTGCTTTATTTGAGAGATTTATTTATTTATTTGTATTTCTTTATTTGAGAGATGTCTACTCAAGTCCTTTGGGCAATTTTCCGATAGAGTTCTCTGTCTTTTTTTGTGAAGTTACAAGAGTTCTTTATATATTTTGGATATTAGCCCCTTATCTGATACATTGTTTTGAAAAATTTTCTCCTGATCTGTAGGTTGTCCCTTCATTTTGTTGATAAAGTCCTTTGATGAACAAAAGTTTTTAATTTTGATGAGGTCCCATTTATCTCTTTTGTCTTTTGTTGCTCAAAAGATTTACAATTTTTCTTTTTGTTTCTTTTTTGACCTCAGTGTTGCTTAGAAGTGTAGTATGTAGCTTAGAAGCGAGGATGGCAAGATTTTATCTCACTTACTTTGGATATGTTATCAAGAGGGATCAATCCCTGGAGAAGGACATCATGCTTGGTAAAGTAGAGGGTCAGTGAAAAAGAGAAAGACCCTCAACGAGATGGATTGATGCAGTGGCTGCAACAGTGGGCTCAAAAAACATACCTAATATTGTGAAGATGGTATAGGAGTGGGCAGTGTTTCATTCTGTTATATGTGGGGTCCTATGAGTTGGAACTGACACAACAGCATCTAACAACAAACAACAACAGGTAGTTTCCAAACGCTCGGGGATTTTTCATGGATTTTTTTCTTATTGATTTATAATTCAATTCCATTGTGGTTGGAGAATATGTTTTTATGACATGAATCTTTTAAATTTATTAAGAATTATTTATGGCCCCGGGTTGGAACTGTGTTGGTAAATGTTCTATGTGCGTGTAAAAAGAACAGGTATTCTGATTTTGTCATATAGTGTTTTATATAAATGTCAATTAGGGCAAGTTTGCTGGTAGTGGTTTTTTTTTTTTTTATTGTGGTTAAATACATATAACAAAAATTTCCATTCTAAGCTTTTTTATGTGTACAATTCAATGACATCAATTACATTCATAATGTTGTGCAACTGTCATCATTATCCATTTCCAAAACTTTTCCATCACCCCAAACAGAAACTCTGTGATCTTGTTATCAGTGTTTTTTAAGTTTTCTGTCTTTACTGATTTTCTGTCTACTACTATCAATTATTGGATAGTAGGGTGTTGAAATATCTGGCTGTATATTTTTTTTCAATTTCTGCTTTATATATTTTAAATCTCTGTTAAGTGTATTAAAGTTCACGATTGTTATGTCCTCTTATTATGAAATAATCCTCTTTATTCTTATTAATATTTTTTGCCCTTAAATTCCCTTTAATAATTTGACATAGCCTCCTCAGCTTTCTTTTCACTAGTGTTACAATTTTATGTATACATTTCCTTTTAAGTTATTAAAATAGGCTTGTTGTAGGTAGTATAGAGTTGGGTCTTGCTTCTTTTACACAGTCTGATAGTAAAAATGTCATGTTGAGACCTTTTACATTTTATGGGGTTGGGCTTAAATCTGCTATCTTGCTCTAGGTTTTTATTTGTTCTGTTTATTTTTTATTCTTAAAAAAATTTTTTTTTTGCATCCTTCGGTATTGAGTATATTTTATGATTCCATTTTATGACCTTTGTTGGCTCATTGTTGTTTTAGTTGTTTTTAAGTTTACAACAGTGTTTCTCAACTTTTTTTATTATTGCCTGCCCCCCAGGAAGGCTATATAGACATCTCCATAAATTTTTAATACTGCAGATATATTCTATATCTATTTATATTTTGTATGAGTATCTGTGCTTTACAAATAAAAATAGTAAGATTTTTTTTTTACCCCATCAAGAATCTATTTTTGCTTCTGTGGGGACAGTATTTCCCATTGAAAATATGTGGTTTACAGTATATATCTCTAACTTCTTGCAGTCTATCTTTAGGTGATATTATAGCAACTCACTCGTAGCATAAAAACCATACAGTAGCCTACTTTCATTTGTCCTGTCCTGGCCTTTGTCCTATTGTTGTCATATATTTTATATCTATATATGCTATAAACCCCACTACATATTTGTTATTAAATGCTCTTTAAATAGTTGATTATCTTTCTAAGAGATAATAATGATGATAATTTTATATATTTATGCTTGGAGTTACATTTTTTACTGCTAGTCATTCACTTCCAAAGTGAAAGTCTCCAATGTTATAATTTTTGTTTGTTTGTTTTTGAGTTAAATGTGATTCACTTATTGCAATTTTTTGACACAATTTTAGTCTCTCTCTCTCCCTTTTTAAAATGTTTCCTCCTTCATCTGTCTCTGTCTTTTTAAATGGCAGTTTATTTGTTGAAGGGTACTGTGAGAAACTCTTGTGAGTTTCCCACAGCCTGAATTTTGCTGATTACATCCCTGAAATGTTGTTTAATATTTTCTTCTGTCCGTTGTGTTGTCTGTGGATTGGCAGTTGTTTCTAGAGTTAATAGAGTCGGATTTGATTATTTTGACCAGGCTACTTCATGTGTGGTAGTATACAGTTTTTACAGGGGGCATGTTATATCTGTTTGTCTTCTCTTTTTTCTTTCGTGATGGTAGCAGCCATTGATGTTCAATGCTGAGCCCCACTTGTTTATTAGTGGTTGCAAAATGGTAATATTCTGTTTATTTTGATCTTCGTTTATTAGCTGGAATATTTTTACACTGAGACCTTTCCTTTATCTACTGTTGATTACATAGTGTAGTTTGAGTAGGGACAACAGGATGATGTTTGTTTCTTTCTCTTTAGGACCAGTTTTTGAAATAATGAGTTAATTCTAGAGGATAATCCAATAATGACCATTTGTTTTTTGGTTTTGCTTTGATTTTATTGTCAGTATTAATTCATGCCACTAAATGTATTTTATGTATTTCATTTCATTGCAGTTATCATCATTTTTTTTAATAACTTGTATTAAGCTTCAAGTGAACGTTTACAAATCCAATCAGTCTGTCACATATAAGTTTACATACATCTCACTCCCTACTCCCACTTGCTCTCCCCTTCTTGAGTCAGCCCTTTCAGTCTCTCCTTTCTTGACAATTTTGCCTGCTTCCCTCTCTCTCTATCCTCCCATCACCCCTCCAGACAAGAGTTGCCAACACAATCTCAAGTGTCCACCTGATATAATTAGCTCACTCTTCATCAGCGTCTCTCTCCCACCCGCTGACCAGTCCCTTTCATTTCTGATGAGTTGTCTTCGGGGATGGTTCCTGTCCTGTGCCAACAGAAGGTCTGGGGAGCATGGCCGCCGGGATTCCTCCAGTCTCAGTCAGACCATTAAGTTTGGTCTTTTTATGAGAATTTGGGGTCTGTATCCCACTGATCTCCTGCTCCCTCAGGGGTCCTCTGCTGTGCTCCCTGTCAGGGCAGTCATCGATTGTGGCCAGGCACCAACTAGTTCTTCTGGTCTCAGGATAATGTAGGTCTCTGGTTCATGTGGCCCTTTCTATCATCATTTTTGATGCTCAAATATTTTTGTCTAGCCAGTGGTAGCTTCTTTAAGTTGACCCTTAAGTCCTTTTCATATAACCCTAATAATTATTGATAGCTTCCTTGTTATCTGTATGACAAGATATTCTGGGTTCATCCTTTATGTTTCCTGCCTCAGATCTGAAATCAACCAGGTCTGATAATAGAAGAAAGAAAATTAAATGATTCTAGAACTATATTGTAAGTCAAAAATTTTAGCAATTGGAAGCTACTAAGGAAATGAAGTTAACATAGCATTGTTCATACATATGGGCTGTAATCATGACTACTGAATTTAAAAAAACAAACAACAAAACCCCCCAAAAAACTGGTTATTCAGCTAAGCTTCCTATTTCCAATGTATGCAGTTAATCTGCCTTGTGTTTATGTAACATGATTCTTTTTTTTCTTCGTAGGCTTTGCCAATCAGTCAGATGATGATCAGGTGAATGTAATGGGCTTTCGCTTCTTGGGAGGCTCCCGAGTTACTCTTCTTGCTTCCAAAACCTCTCGTAAGTAAAACCATGTTACTGTTGCTTTTGAAATTTTCTACGGAGGACTAAACATTGCAAAGCACCATTACATCAAGAATTTCTGGGAAGGGTGATTATCAGTTTGATACTGCAAATTAAAAGCCATGGTGTTAAGTATATAAAAAACCCAAAACCCGTTGCCGTTGAGTCGGTTCCTACTCATAGTGACCCTATAGGACAGAGTACAAGTGCTCCATAGAGTTTCCAAGGAGCAGCTAGTGTATTCAAACCGCTGACCTTTTGGTTAGCAGCTGAGCTCTTAGTCGTTGTGCCACCAGGGCTCTGTTAAAATGTATATAAGGTATAGAAATTATGAAGATTGAATCCTGTTTTGTTAGAGATATGTACCTTCAGTTTGAAAATGAGTAGAGTTTGAGAGAGGATTTATAGAACTGAAAAAATGTTTTTGAGATAGGTATATGGTGAACTAGTTTTTATGGTTAACTAGAAATTGGGATTGATTTTTTTTTTTTTGTAAATACTTTCTTGTAGCTATCTGTTCCTGTAAAGGTTACAGCCTAGGAAACCCTGTGGGGCAGTTCTACTTTGTCCTGTAGGGTTGCTATGAGTCAGAATTGACTTGATAGCATGCAATAACAACAACAACAACAACAAAGGTACTGGGAGAAAAAGTGTATGTCCATACATACATTGAAAAAGTCTGGCTGGGTACATTTCAATTTTTTTTTTTTTAAATCTCCGTAGTTTTTGCAATGATCTTTTACTTTCTACTTTATGTACTTACAGTTTTAGCTGATTATTAATAGTGAAAAATAGTAAAATAAGGCTATCCTCTTTGAAAAATAAAGCTGTTGTATACATCCCTTATTTCTCATAACTGTAATTATGTTTCTCTGGCTAAGATCATAATGACTTCTAGAATATGTAGATTGGTGACTGGTGGAACATATTGGAACACAACTAAAGAGTCTAGAATAAGGCACTTGAATCAAAGATAATTCAGAGAAAAATGAAAGAATTTTGTGTTTTTCGTGGTCTTTGCAGTTGGTCAAGATTTCTGTCTTTACATTGGCACCATTTTATTTTTATTAACTTTAATCTTCAAAGGGTGATGGAATCATTTTGGTGCATTTCTCTTAGTTAAAATATTCCCTTTAGTTATACTAAAAAAAAGTCACATTTCTTTGGAAAGTGGTACACATCTTTTGAGTTTGCTTGATGCGATAAAATGAATCTGCAATTGAGACCACTAAAAAGAAAGGCAAAATGTTATTCTTTGTGCAAATGGGGATGTTTGTATCCTAATGATAAATTGTTAAAAAAGCAAAGATGTCACTTTGAGGACTAAAGTGCATCTGACCCAAGCCATGGTATTTTCAATTGCCTCATATGCACCCAAAATCTGGACAGAGAATAAGGAAGACTGAAGGAGAATTGATGCCTTCAATTATAGTTTTGGTGAAGAATATTGAATATACCGTGGAATCCCAGAAGAAGGAACAAATCTGTCTTGGAAGAAGTACAGCCAGAATGCTTCTTAGAAGAGAGGATGGTGAAACTTCGTCTCACATACTTCAGACATGTTATCAGGAAGGACCAATTCCTGGAGAAGGACATCATGCTTGGTAAAGTAGAGGGTCAGCAAAAGAGAGGAAGACCCTCAATGAGATGGACTGACACAGTGGCTGCAACAATGGGCTCAAACTTAGCAAAGATTGTGAGGATGGCACAGGATTGGACAGTGTTTCATTCTTTCGTACATAGGGTAGCTATGAGTCAGAACTGACTTGATGGAACCTGAGAACAACAACATATCCTAATGAATGAATTATATTTATTCTTTTTAAGATAAAGTAACTCTTAGAGCATTGATATGACCCATGACTACCTTACCTATATCTAAATTTCGCCAAATATCTACGAATGTAACTGATTTATTCATATTAATCTGAATATACAGCAATGCCTTGTCAGAGCCATAGTGTGGGTGTGGTAGCCCCCCAAAAACCCCATTGCTATCGAGTCAATTCTGTGTGGGTAGAAAGACTAACTAATGGAATAGGACAGGACCTTTTAAATACACAAATGATCCATGCTAACTAAAACCTAAAGAGTAAACCATCACACTGCCTTCAGGTTTTTTTGGCTGTAGTGACACAGAGACTTTTACCTAGGAAATGCCCTTGTACTAAAGGCAGGAGAATCTGGGGAGAAAGCAGTTTTCTGGGGATGAGGCAGATGTTGGTGCTCCCTATTACTCTATCAGAGTAAGAAGGAAATGAAGTAATTTACACTCAACCTGTCTTTGATTTTTTTTCTTTTTTTTTGTGAAGTGCATATAAGCTTAACTCTAGAAATTTGGATTGACGGAAAAATTCTACATGTGGAAAGAACCCAGTAGTCCTTCCATAGTAAACAATCAAATGCTTCGTAAGTCACATAGAGTTGCTCTTGGTTCTTGGGTGTTATTTTCCGTTGGCTCTAGATATTCATCTCTTTTTAAAACCTCCTTGATATTCAACCAAGGCTTCAAATGTGCCGTACGGTAATTTAAATTCAATTTCTTGACTCAGTAAAGATCAGTCAAAGCAAGCAAGAGGAGAGTGAGCACAGCTCATTGTCTCAGATTTCAAGTCACATCCTCTGGGGAAGTGAATAGCTTTTAATTTTCAGAAAGGGGAGTAGTGCTTCAGTGCAATTATAATTTAGTATGTGAATTCTGAGAAAAAAATGAAACATTTCAGATAAATACATCTAGGAAAAATATTTTGCCCTGGCAAAATATCTGAAAATTTTTATCACAGTCCTAAATTGATAGTAGTAAAACAGGTCCAATTTTATGAGATTAAATATTTTTATAATTAGTACTGTAAACTATTTCTATATTTAAAAAACCCATTACAAACCCCTTGCTGTCAATTCTGAGTAATAGCTACCCTATAGGACAGAGTAGAACTGCCCCATAGAGTTTCCGAGAAGCACCTGTTGGATTCAAACTGCCGACCTTTTGGTTGCAGCTGTAGCACTTAACCACTACACCACCAGGGTTTCCATTTCTATATAGAACCTATTTATTTTGAGTGATTGGTAGGATTTCAGCAAGAAATATGTTGATGCCTAAATACATAGGCATTCCTCCCACACCCCCTTTTAAGATCCACATCCTCATAGTGATTTTCTACCTCACACAATGGACACTGACACCTATTTCTCCCCATTCCACCACCCCCATCAGTCTCTATTTTCCTTTTCTATTTCCATTTTTGTCTTTATCTCTATCCGTATCTATTTCTATCTTGTCTTGTTCTACTTGTTCCTCAGAGGATTTAAAATGGTTTATAAAATTAACCAAAATATGAAAGGAGAAAATAGTTGAAAGAAACAGGGAGAGAAAATAAGGGCAGCAAATTAATAAAGGTAAAAATAATATTAACACAGAAATGGAGACTGTACAATTGGTAAGGTGCTAGTGGCCTTAAAAAAAAAAAAAGAGAGCATTTTAGTTTCATTCTTCAGAATGTTAAAAAATATAAAATAAAACCATTTGTTTAGGGGATTCATAGGTTTTTCCTGATGCCGAGTCCAGGATGAAATTTCTCTTGAATATTCACAAAGACAACACCAACACTGTCTCTATATTATATAATTCTCTTTTATAGTGAAAAATTTCATAGAGCTTTTTTAAAAAAGGAAACAACTTTAGTAAATACAATTCTATCAGAGCCCAGGTTAGTGCAGTCTATGCTGCAGCTTATCCGAGGATAAATTTAGCATATCTAGCATTTCAAGTTTTCAGTATCTAGTGTTTTCATTGAGGATTGGACAACAGAATTCAGTAATTCAGAAGTGAGAGATAACTGGAAAGATTATGGTTTTTTTTTTGTTTTAATTTATTTACTGTGGTAAAAAATATATATAACAAAACATGTGTCAGCTCAACAGTTTTTACATGTACAAATAAGTGACATTGATTACATTCATCATGTTGTGCAACCATCACCACTATCCTTTCCCAGATTATTTTGTCACCATTAATGGGGTTTGTTTTTAAATGAGCAATATGAGAACATATTTGAATACTAATTGAAATGATGATGTTCAGTAGAGAGTCTGATGATCAAGAAAAAGAAGCAATCACAAAGCAGTGAAGTCCTTGAGGAGAAAGAATGGGATGCAGAGCCCAAGGGAAGAGATTGAGGGATAGACCTTTGTATAAAGAGAAACACTTCTTCCAATTTGTCTAATTGGACAGAGGTCAAGAGAGATTTTCTAGATTTGTTGGTAAAAAGATAAGGGAACTCTAATAATGTCTAAATCTGAAAAAAATTAAAAAAAAAAAAAAGGTTGACATTGGTGTTTTGTTGAACAAGAAAGCAAACTCATGAGGTGATGAGGCAGTGTTGAGTTCCCATTTGAGGTGTGAGAATTTTGAAGTGAAACCAGTCATCCTCTTTAGGTGATTTTCCCTAGAAGTATTTTCAGCACCCAAACAACTAAAGCCAGGTTGGGATTTTGATGCAGAGAATTGCAGATAGTGTGTTTTAATGAGAGTGATTATAATAATGGACCGTAATGATAAGGAGAGAAGTAAAGATTAAAGAGAACTGATGGATGGTGAAAAATTAATAGAGTCAAAGGATCAGAAGTCTACATAAGGTTGAAGAAGTGAAGTACAAGGATTTCTGGAGCAAGTGAACTAGAAGGACAACAAGTAGTAGTCAGAAACGATGGAATGTTGATGTCAAGAGTTCAGAGAGGCTTCAGATTCTGAAAATGACAAGCTCATCAGACCAAGTGTGACCTTGGAGGAGTTGGTGGCTAAGACAAAGAGGAGACCAATGACCATAAAGATTTCAAGGAAATAAGATGTCACAGTTGTGGGTATTGAAAGAGCCTGCTCGAATACTTAGCACATTGAATAAGAAAAAGAAACACACTCAGACACATCACTATGACGTTTCAGAAGGCTGAGGATCAGGAACATATACTCAGAGATTAGAAAGGAAAAACAAGTTACCGAAGGAAGAGGAATTAAGATAAAAGGATAACATTTAATTTTTTTTTATCAAGGTCATTGGATGCTAAAGGACATTGGAGGAATTTCCCTGAAATTCAAGGGAAAATGATTTTCAAGCTGTAGTTCTTTACTCTGCTAAATTTATAATCAGCAATGAGTGTTGGATTAACACAAAACTCTCAGTATTATGGATAGGACTAGGCATTTGCAAAATAGAAATTTTGTGTAGCTTCAGGTAGGCCTTTGAAAAATGGAAAAGATCATTAATATACTACATGTTTCAAAACTCTGAAATATTTAACATACTGGAAATATTTGCTGAATAGAATAAGGTCGAGTTTGCTTGTCCATTTTAATTCTCTTTGGTTTCAGGCATAATGAAAAAATTGTAGTCATACATGTGATAAAAGCTTGGGCCTTGAAAAATGTTCTTTTTGCAACTGCCAAAAGAAAGCATATGGGATCCTGAGCTGTGTTAATCAAAGATGCCTTCAGAACAAGCGAAGTGAGAGTCTTGCTCTACTCTGTTCTGGGAAGACTATGCTTTTGTTCACTCATTGATTCAACAGATAACATTAGGTATAAAGGCTGTTGTGACTCTCGTGGAGTTCCTGGAGCAACGAGAGAGACGAACGTGTGGAGAACCGGTGATAGACTGCTGCATGTACTGACAGAAGCAGGCTTTAAGTGCCACCAAATCTGAAAGGAGTGAGGCTCCATAAGATTTTATTTGTAAAGGGTCTTGAGGAGTGAGTAGGAGATACTAGGTGAAGGCATTCCAGGGAGAGGGGACGGTATCTGCAGATGCACAAAAAAGCACGGTTTTTTAGTAGTCATTGTCTTGTGTGTCTGGAGGTTCTTAAAGTGGGGGCTCTGCGATAGTCCTTTAACGAAGCCAAGAAATTTAGGACAAGCATAATGATCAAATCAAAAGTCATCAGATGCCTACCCATAAGTGGTTTAATGTGCACACTGATTCATCAGTATAATATTACTCTAATATTTATTTTAGAATTTTTTAGCAATATTATCAAGAGACAATGAGAATATTACATAAATCCAGCTTGGAAAAAAGCCTTCTGAAAAATAAATTTAGAGAAACTGTTCATAAAAAAAAAGAAGCTTCATAGACACATCCAAACTTCCTGAGGGACAGAGTTACTGGGCTGAGGGCTGGGGACCATGGTCTCGGGATCATGATCTGAGGGGACATCTAGCTCAATTGGCATAACATAGTTCATAAAGAAAATATTCTACATCCTACTGTGGTGAGCAGCGTCTGGGGTATTAAAAGCCTGCAAGCAGCCATCTAAGATACATCCCAGCTAGAGCAAAAGAGAATGAAGAAAGCCAAGGACACAAGGGATAGATTAATCCAAAGTACTAATGGACTGTTCATAGTTTCCATTTATATTGAAGAGGTTATATACTCAGTATACTATGACAGACTTCTACTGAAATTGTTTACATTATTTCTTCCAACTTTTTGGTTTAAAAAAAATCATCTGTTTTTCTATGTCACATTTTAAAATCTCAACATAAGTTACACAAATGTGTTGTTTATGATATGAATACAGTCACTATTTATATTGATGAACCCGAAATGTTCTGATGTGAGTAGAGACTGATGTGTGGTGCTTTTTTTGTGTCCTGGTTAATTAAATATATTCTTTCTCCATTTGTAGTAGCGGGGAATGGCAACTGACATGGCTTCAGTCATCCAGATATATTTCATTTGGAAGCTGAAATGGCTGTATCCACTGAACTGCTATTACAAGATCCAGAGAAAAGAGATGAACAGAAATAGATTGAATGTTCATTTTGGCAACTATTTTGATTACTAATATTTTAGGGGGTATTTTAAAATACGAGTTCTTCTTTCATGTTATATTATCAATAGAATTTGTCTTTTCTCCTTTCCATGAAATGTATACCCTGGAAAGTCTCCAGGGCCAACGTTAACCATCCTGGAGTTCTAATCCTGAGAAAATGTTTAGTAATCAAAATAATGCCTTATGAATCTTTGAGTCATTGATTCTTGTTGATCTTTGGTAATCTGAAAAAGTCAACTTAAAAATATAGTGTTTATCTTTCTAAATCCCAAGCCTAATTGCAAATTTTTCAGTGCAGAAAAATTTAGTTTTTTTTTTTTTCCCTGCATGTGTTGATGAAAATAAGAAAAAATAGAAGCTAAACCGACCAGCTGCTCTGGGAGAAAAATGTGGCAATCTTCTTTTGTAAGCCTTGGAAACCTTGTGGGGCAATTCTACTCTGTTTTATTGGGTTGCTATGAGTCAGAATCTATTTGACGGCAAGGCGTTAAAGTTTTAAAATTACAGAAAATACCACACGTGTTTAAATGTTTATTATGATTGTTACATTTCTGTTATTTGGTGACATTCATATGTACTTGATCACAGAAAAGAACCTATTAGATATCTAGAATTTTACTTATATTTAAGTTTTTCATTGTTATAGATTTTTCACTGATTTCCCTCTACACTTTTTTTTTTAAATAATTTTTATTGAGCTTTAAGTGAACGTTTACAAATCAAGTCAGTCTGTCACGTATAAGCTTATATACACCTTACTCCATACTCCCACTTACTCTCCCCCTAATGAGTCAGCCCTTCCGGTCTCTCCTTTCGTAACAATTTTGCCAGTTTCTAACCCTCTCTACCCTCCCATCTCCCCTCCAGACAGATGCCAACACAGTCTCAAGTGTCCACCTGATAGAAGTAGCTCGCTCTTCATCAACATCTCTCTCCAACCCATTGTCCAGTCCCTTCCATGTCTGATGAGTTGTCTTCGGGAATGGTTCCTATCCTGGGCCAACAGAAGGTTTGGGGACCATGACCGCCGGGATTCCTCTAGTCTCAGTCAGACCGTTAAGTCTGGTCTCTTTATGAGAATTTGGGGTCTGCATCCCACTGATCTCCTGCACCCTCAGGGGTTCTCTGTTGTGCTCCCTGTCAGGGCAGTTATCAGTTGTGGCCGGACACCATCTAGTTCTTCTGGTCTCAGGATGATGTAAGTCTCTAGTTCATGTGGCCCTTTCTGTCTCTTGGGCTCATAGTTGTCGTGTGCCCTTGGTGTTCTTCATTTTCCTTTGCTCCAGGTGGGTTGAGACCAATTGATGCATCTTAGATGGCTGCTTGTTAGCATTTAAGACCCCAGATGCCACATTTCAAAGTAGGATGCAGAATGTTTTCATAATAGTATTATTTTGCCAATTGACTTAGAAGTCCCCTTAAACCATAGTCCCCAAACCCCCGCCCTTGCTTCGCTGACCTTTGAAGCATTTAGTTTATCCCGGAAACTTCTTTGCTTTTGGTCCAGTCCATTTGAGCTGACCTTCTGTGTATTGAGTATTGTCCTTCCCTTCACCTAAAGTAGTTCTTATCTACTAACTAATCAGTAAAAAACCCTCTCCCACCCTCCCTCCCTCCCCCCCTCGTAACCACAAAAGTATGTGTTCTTCTCAGTTTATACTGTTTCTCAAGATCTTATAATAGTGGTCTTATACAATATTTGTCCTTTTGCCTCTGACTAATTTTGCTCAGCATAATGCCTTCCAGGTTCCTCCATGTTATGAAATGTTTCACAGATTCATCACTGTTCTTCATCGATGCGTAGTATTCCATTGTGTGAATATACCACAATTTATTTAACCATTCATCCGTTGATGGACACCTTGGTTGCTTCCAGCTTTTTGCTATTGTAAACAGTGCTGCAATAAACATGGGTGTGCATATATCTGTTTGTGTGAAGGCTCTTATTTCTCTAGGGTATATTCCGAGGAGTGGGATTTCTGGGTTGTATGGTAGTTCTATTTCTAACTGTTTAAGATAACGCCAGATAGATTTCCAAAGTGGTTGTACCATTTTACATTCCCACCAGCAGTATATAAGAGTTCCAATCTCTCCGCAGCCTCTCCAACATTTATTGTGTTTTTGGATTAATGCCAGCCTTGTTGGAGTGAGATGGAATCTCATCGTAGTTTTAATTTGCATTTCTCTAATGGCTAATGATCGAGAGCATTTTCTCATGTATCTGTTAGCTGCCTGAATATGTTCTTTAGTGAAGAGTGTGTTCATATCCTTTGCCCACTTCTTCATTGGGTTGTTTGTCTTTTTGTGGTTGAGTTTTGACAGAATCATATAGATTTTAGAGATCAGGCGCTGGTCGGAGATGTCGTAGCTGAAAATTCTTTCCCAGTCTGTAGGTGGTCTTTTTACTCTTTTGGTGAAGTCTTTAGATGAGCATAGGTGTTTGATTTTTAGGAGCTCCCAGTTATCTGGTTTCTCTTTGTCATTTTTGGTAATGTTTTGTATTCTGTTTATGCCTTGTATTAGGGCTCCTAAGGTTGTCCCTATTTTTTCTTCCATGATCTTTATCGTTTTGGTCTTTATGTTTAGGTCTTTGATTCACTTGGAGTTAGTTTTTGTGCATGGTGTGAGGTATGGGTCCTGTTTCATTTTTTTGCAAATGGATATCCAGTTATGCCAGCACCATTTGTTAAAAAGACTATCTTTTCCCCAATTAACTGACACTGGGCCTTTGTCAAATATCAGCTGCTCATATGTGGATGGATTTATATCTGGGTTCTCAATTCTGTTCCACTGGTCTATGTGCCTGTTGTTGTACCAGTACCAGGCTGTTTTGACTACTGTGGCTGTATAATAGGTTCTGAAGTCAGGTAAAGTGAGGCCTCCCACTTTCTTCTTCTTTTTCAGTAATACTTTGCTTATCCGAGGCTTCTTTCCCTTCCATATGAAGTTGATGATTTGTTTCTCTATCACCTTAAAAAATGACTTTGGAATTTGGATCGGAAATGCATTGTGTGTATAGATGGCTTTTGGTAGAATAGACATTTTTACTATGTTAAGTCTTCCTATCCATGAGCAAGGTATGTTTTTCCACTTAAGTATGTCCTTTTTAATTTCTTGTAGTAGAGCTTTGTAGTTTCCTTTCTATAGGTCTTTTACATCCTTGGTAAGATTTAAAGTATTTTATCTTCTTGGGGGCTACTGTGAATGGTATTGATTTGGGTATTTCCTCTTCGATGTTCTTTTTGTTGATGTAGAGGAATCCAAGTGATTTTTTTATGTTTATCTTATAACCTGAGAGTCTGCCAAACTCTTCTATTAGTTTCAGTAGTTTTCTGGAGGATTCCTTGGGGTTTTCTGCGTATAAGATCATGTCATCTGCAAATAGAGATAATTTTACTTCCTCTTTGCCAATCCGGATGCCCTTTATTTCTTTGTCTAGCCTAATTGCTCTGGCTAGGACTTCAAGCACAATGTTGAGTAAGAGCGGTGATAAAGGGCGTCCTTGTCTGGTTCCCGTTCTCAAGGGAAATGCTTTCAGGTTCTCTCCATTTAGAGTGATGTTGGCTGTTGGCTTTGCATAGATGCCCTTTATTATGTTGAGGAATTTTCCTTCAATTCCTATTTTGGTGAGAGTTTTTATCATAAGTGGGTGTTGGACTTTGTCAAATGCCTTTTCTGCATCAATTGATAAGGTCATGTGGTTTTTGTCTTTTGTTTTATTAATATGGTGGATTACATTAATGGTTTTTCTAGTATTAAACCAGCCTTGCATTAAAAAAAAAGCCTTGCATACCTGGTATAAATCCCACTTGATCGTGGTGAATTATTTTTTTGATATGTTGTTGAATTCTATTGGCTAGAATTTTGTTGAGGATTTTTGCATCTATGTTCATGAGGGATATAGGTCTGTAATTTTCTTTTTTTGTGATGTCTTTACCTGGTTTTGGTATCAGGGAGATGGTGGCTTCATAGAATGAGTTGGGTAGTATTCCGTCACTTTCTATGCTTTGAAGTACCTTTAGTAGTAGTAGTGTTAACTCTTCTCTGAAAGTTTGGTAGAACTCTGCAGTGAAGCCGTCCGGGCCAGGGCTTTTTTTTGTTGGGAGTTTTTGGATTACCGTTTCAATCTCTTTTTTTGTTATGGGTCCATTTAGTTGTTCTACTTCTGAATGTGTTAGTTTAGGTAGGTAGTGTTTTTCCAGGAATTCATCCATTTTTTCTAGGTTTGCAAATTTGTTAGAGTACAATTTTTCATAATAATCTGATATGATTCTTTTAATTTCAGTTGGTTCTGTTGTGATGTGGCCCTTCTCATTTCTTATTCGGGTTTTTTTTTTCCTTTCCTGTATTTCTTTAGTCAGTCTGGCCAATGGTTTATCAATTTTGTTAATTTTTTCAAAGAACCAGCTTTTGGCTTTGTTAATTCTTTCAATTGTTTTTCTGTTCTCTAATTCATTTAGTTCAGCTCTAATTTTTATTATTTGTTTTCTTCTGGTGCCTGATGGATTCTTTTGTTGCTCACTTTCTATTTGTTCAAGTTGTCGGGACAGTTCTCTGATTTTGGCTCTTTCTTCTTTTTGTATGTGTGTATTTTTCGATATAAATTGGCCTCTGAGCACTGCTTTTGCTGTGTCCCAGAGGTTTTGATAGGAAGTATTTGCATTCTCGTTGCATTCTATGAATTTCCTTATTCCCTCCTTGATGTCTTCTATAACCCAGTCTTTTTTCAGGAGGGTATTGTTCAGTTTCCAAGTATTTGATTTCTTTTCCCTACTTTTTCTGTTATTAATTTCTAGTTTTATTGCCTTGTGGTCTGAGAAGATGCTTTGTAATATTTCGATGTTTTGGACTCTGCAAAGGTTTGTTTTATGACCTAATATGTGGTCTATTCTAGAGAATGTTCCATGTGTGCTAGAAAAAAAAGTATACTTTGCAGCAGTTGGGTGGAGAGTTCTGTATAAGTCAATGAAGTCAAGTTGGTTGATTTTTGTAATTAGGTCTTCCGTGTCTCTATTGAGCTTCTTACTGGATGTCCTGTCCTTCTCCGAAAGTGGTGTGTTGAAGTCTCCTACTATAATTGTGGAGGTGTCTATCTCACTTTTCAGTTCTGTTAAAATTTGATTTATGTATCTTGCAGCCCTGTCATTGGGTGCATAAATATTTAATATGGTTATATCTTCCTGATCAATTGTCCCTTTTATCATTATGTAGTGTCCTTCTTTATCCTTTGTGGTGGATTTAAGTTTAAAGTCTATTTTGTCAGAAATTAATATTGCTACTCCTCTTCTTTTTTGCTTATTGTTTGCTTGATATACTTTTTTCCATCCTTTGAGTTTTAGTTTGTTTGTGTCTCTAAGTCTAAGGTGTGTCTCTTGTAGCTAGCACATAGACGGATCGTGTTTCTTTATCTAGTCCGAGACTCTCTGTCTCTTTATTGGTGCATTTAGTCCATTTACATTCAGTGTAATTATAGATAAATAAGTGTTTAGTGTTGTCATTTTGATGCCTTTTTATGTGTGTTGTTGACAATTTCATTTTTCCACTTACTTTTTTGTGCTGAGACGTTTTTCTTTGTAAATTGTGAGATCCTCATTTTCATAGTATTTGACTTTATGTTTGTTGAGTCGTTACTTTTTTTTGGCTTTTATCTTGAGTTATGGAGTTGTTATACCTCTTTATGTTTACCTTAGTATTTACCCCCACTTTTCTAAGTAAAAACCTAACTTGTATTGTCCTATATCGCCTTGTATCACTCTCCATATGGCAGTTGTATGCCAACTCTATTTAGTCCCTCTTTTTGATTATTGTGATCTTTTACGTATTGACTTCAATGATTCCGCCATGAGCTTTTTTTTTTTTTTTTTTAATCTTAATTTGTTTTTGTGATTTCCCTATTTGAGTTGATATCAGGATGTTCTGTTTTGTGACCTTGCGTTGTGCTGGTATCTGATATTATTTGTTTTCTGACCAAACAATTTCCTTTAGTATTTCTTGTAGCTTTGGTTTGGTTTTTGCAAATTCTCTAAACTTGTGTTTATCTGTAAATATCTTAATTTCTCCTTCATATTTCAGAGAGAGTTTTGCTGGATATATGATCCTTGGCTGGCAGTTTTTTTCCTTCAGTGCTCTGTATATGTCATCCCATTGCCTTCTTGCCTGCATGGTTTCTGCTGAGTAGTCTGAACTTATTCTTATTGATTCTCCCTTGAAGGAGACCTTTCTTTTATCCCTGGCTGCTTTTAAATTTTTCTCTTTATCTTTGGTTTTGGCAAGTTTGATGATAATATGTCTTGGTGTTTTTCTTTTTGGATCAGTCTTAAATGGGGTTCGATGAGCATCTTGGATAGATATCCTTTAGTCTTTCATGATGTCAGGGAAGTTTTCTGTCAGCAGATCTCCAACTATTTTCTCTGTGTTTTCTGTCCTCCCTCCCTGTTCTGGGACTCCAATCACATGCAAGTTATCCTTCTTGGTAGAGTCCCACATGATTCTTAGGGTTTCTTCTTTTTTTAAATTCTTTTATCTGATTTTTTTTCAGCTATGTTGGTGTTAATTCCCTGGTCCTCCAGATTTCCCAGTCTGCATTCTAATTGCTGGAGTCTGCTACTTTGACTTCCTATTGCGTTGTCTAATTCTGTAATTTTATTGTTAATCTTTTGGATTTCTGCATGCTGTCTCTCTATGGATTCTTGCAACTTATTAATTTTTCCACTGTGTTCTTGAATAATCTTTTTGAGTTCTTCAACTGTTTTATCAGTGTGTTCCTTGGCTTTTTCTGCGGTTTGCCTTATTTCATTTCTGAGGTCATCCCTGATGTCTTGAAGCATTCTGTAAATTAGTTTTTTATATTCTGTATCTGATAATTCCAGGATTGTATCTTCATTTGGGAAAGATTTTGATTCTTTTGTTTGGGGGGTTGTAGAAGCTGTCATGGTCTGCTTCTTTATGTGGTTTGATATCGACTGCTGTCTCCAAGCCATCACTAAGATAGTGGTTTATTCTATAATTGCTCACTGAGTCTTATCTTGTTTTGTTTTCTTTCAATATATGTGGATGGGCTACTAGATTGTGCTGTCTTGTTTGTTGTAGCCCTTGACTTACTTATGACCTATTACCAGCTGGTTTGGGCTGTTGCCAGATATATATGCCTGAGTCTATTCACTATTCTTGAGTAGAATCTGATTTTGGGTCCTCAAGTGCGTGCTGCACCCTAATACCTATCCACCTCGAGAAGTAGTGGTGATAGTTGTGTGCACCAGATTCTATTAGCAGCTGGGGTTCACACTCCAGGGGGGGCAGGATACTGACAGGCTTCCCCCAAGTGTCAGTGAGGTAGGTGTGTCTCTATTCATATAGCACCTTGGTGGGAGGGCACTGCAGCTGTACCTTAGGCCTCCAATGTAAGTACCTCTACTGATTGGTAGGTGTCACCCTCCTTAGACCCCTAAGGTAAGAGGCTAGGTGGTCTGGGGGAAGCTTCAGCCCTCAGTTCCCTGTTGTGGGTCAGTTAGGACTCTGTTGAATAAGCAGAGATATCAGACCTGGGAAACTTGTTTTTCCAGTAAATCCGCTAAAAAAAAAAAAAATGCAGTCAGATCCCTATCAGAACTGCCTTTGGATTATAACCGCCACTTTGTTCCCTGTAAGGATGAAAGCCCGAGATTTGGATCATATATGCTTGGCTGGAGCTGATTCTGTGTTTTTAGTCCAATTAGGGAAGGATTTTTGGTCTCTGGGTTTTTTGTGGTTGCTTCTCTCAGGCCGGAAGAATGGGTTAGGAAGAGACCAAAATAAAAAGGGAAAAGCAAAGCTGCTGCGGAGCCAGAGCCGTTCTCCCTCTGGCTCAGGAAATTCCAATGTTAATGAAGTCGCCTGGGAAGGGAAGGGGGGGTGATTCAGAAAAACAGGAGAGTAGCACCCCGGAACATAGCCAAAGTTGCTTATCTTGCTTGGGATGACTATTTTATCTGTCGCCTATATGTGCTGGCTGTGTGGAGATTGCCCCCGAGGGTCTGGCCCACTAAAGCCGCGGTCAGATCCTCCGCTGCCAGTCCAAAGCCCAGCGTCAAGGTTCCCCTGCTGGGACGCTGCACTCCCGGCTCCAAAGCCAGTCACTGCCTCCCGGGGACTTCTCGTCCCGCCAGCCGCGTTGCTGCGCCGCCTCCACGGACCAGCTGTGCCCCCTCCCGGGGTTAGTTTAGGGGAGTAGGGCTGCGCCCCGTGTTTGTGCCGTGAGTAGATGCCGTGTTCAGCTCCCCTGCACCCAGTCCAAAGCCCGGCGCCAAGGTTCCCTGGCTGGGGCACTGCACTCTCAGCTCCAAAACCAGTCACTGCCTCCGGGGTACTTCTTCCATCAGCTGCGTCGCCACGCTGTCCACGGGGACTGGCTGGGCCCCCTCCCGGGGTCAGTTCAGTGGGGTAGGGCTGTGCCCCTTGTTTGCGCCCTCACAAGATTTTGTGTTCAGCTCTCCTGGGCCCAGTCCTAAGCCTGGCGCTAAGGTTACCTGACTGGGACGCTGGCTCCAGGCTCTGAAAACAGTCGCTGCTTCCCGGTATTTGTTTGTTCTCCGTCTCTGTCATTCAGGTCAACTCTTTAAATCTGTGTTTGTTGTTCAGGGTTCGTAGATTGTTATGTATGTGATCGATTCACTTGTTTTTCCGAGTCTTTGCTGCAAGAGGGATCCGAGGTAGCATCTACTTAGTCAGCCATCTTGGCCCCGCCTCCTCCCTCTACACTTTTTGAATCAGTTTTCGTTTTTTCAACCAATATTTTTTGATCATCTAATTTTGCTTGATCTAAATTTTAATGATACGAAGACAAGCTGCATTTGTATAGTCTTTCTCATTCAGTATTATATTTGATCTCCATAATAATCTTGTGAAGTACGTTTTATTTTCTTCTTTGTGTAGATGAGAAAATAGAAGATTGGATAGTTTATTCTTACTGAAGTTACAGATTTAAAACTTAACTAAATTTTAAGATTTGTCCAGATGATAAGACAAGAAAACTAGAAATTTCCTGTCTAACCTGATGCTCTTAATTGCTATGTATGCCACCAGTACCCTCTCTTGTATCATGGTTGTAACGTCCTGACCCTAAGTCCGTTCTTTCCCTTTTCCAATTCATTTTTAACTTAGCAGCTCTCGTAAGCAAAAATAAACAAATAAACAATTGCAAATCATGTCATGTCACCTCCAGTTTAAAATCCTTTGTGTTTGTAGTAATATCTGAACTGTTCCCCAGCCTTACAGGCCTCCCTGTGTGTTCTGGCATCAGCCTAGCATGCAGTCTCATCCAATGGCACTCTCTCCCTCACTCCCTTCTGTCTGCTTTGACCTTCTCCCTCTTCCTAGTACAGTCTCACTTTGTCTGCCTTGAGGTTTTTGCACTTGCCATTCCCTCTAACTGGATGATCTTCCCATCCTAAGGTCCAGGCTTTATCCACAGAACAATTAGGAATGTGGAGTCTAGACTTAAATTAATAGTTTAGATTTCAGGTCTGGCTTACAGTTCATCTGAATGACTTTGGAAAAATTACTTAACCACTCTAAACCTGCTTTTTCATCTATAAAATGGTATAATATCAATAATAGGTTGTCAGAATCATTGAGATAATCCTTTAAAAAGCACATAACAAATTCCTTGTGCATTGTAAGTACTAGATAAATTTTAGCTGCTAATATAATTTTCATTATTATTACAGTTAGTACTACCACTGAAGTCACCCTCTTAGGGGGGCTTTCTCTCTCCACAATATCTCAAGAAGGTTACCCATTAGTCTTTCTCACAACACCCTTTATATCTGCATCAGAGCCCTTTCAAAATTTCTGTTTTCTTTGTTTATTTACTTGTTTATTTTCTGCCCTTCCCGCTAGAATGAGAGCCAGGGCCATGTATGTGTTGTTCACCATTGTCTTCCTAGCACTTATTGCCTAACAATATTTTTTGAATGAATGGATGTAGTGTTACCTTGAATCTTATTGAGACTATAAAATAAGATAGTCTTGAATTACCTCCCATTCACTAGAGGAATTGCATTTCATTTCTCTGATTTGTCCCTTTCTTTTGAACCTACCATACCTGACTTTTGTCTGTTACTTTATATTTAGAGATAAGTAACAGAATTCTTTGTTTGCGCAATATGGAGAGGCTTAGATGGGTCTGTCTTAGAGTTCATAGACCCCTGTTTGGATAATTCAGACCTGAAGAAAAGGAGAAGGGAAAAGGTGAGACTTGCTCACATTTAATTTTTTCAGATTAGAGTTTTTTTTGTCTGCCAGGAGTGAGGAAGGAGCTCTAGCTGTAGGCCTTTGGGACAGATTGCTTTGTCTCTCTGCAGAAAGGGCTCAGGGCACTGCTGCCTTTCTTGGTCAACTCCTAACATTCCCTGCTTTCCTTAACACAACATCAAAGAAGGAGATGTAACCCAGTGTAAACTGTGAATGAGGAGTAAGGCCAGTACTCCCTAGGAGGCATCTGGGTAGGTGCTAATTGAGTTTGTCTTGGCCCCTGACCATCTGACCTTGGTGGTACAATTGGTGTCCTGCTGAGAATCCTGCCCAAGTTTTCCCCAGTGGTCAATTCTAATAATTTTCACACTATCCTTTGGTGGACAGGCTTGCCTGGATATACTTGAACGTGCCTCGTTCCCAGATTTTCTTGTACTGTCTTCATGGGTGATTTAACAGAAACTGGTATAAAATCTTGTTATTAAAAACAAAATAAAAAAAAAACCCATTGCCACTGAGACAATTCCAACTCATAGCGACCCTATAGGACGGAGTAGAACTGCCCCATAGGGTTTCCAAGGCTGCAATCTTTATGGAAGCAGACTGCCACATATGTCTCCTATGGAGAGGCTGGTGGGTTTGAACTGCTGACCTTTCAGTTCGCAGCCAAGTGCTTAACCATTGTGCCACCAGAGCTTCTTAAATCTTTTATAGCACAGGACAAAAATTATTCAGTCTGTTTTAGCTATGCTGGCCTCTCCAGTGCTCCTAAAAGCACGTTCCTGCCTCAGGGCCCTTGTACTTACAGGTCTTTGGCTTGGAACGTTCTTCCCACAGATATCCCAATGGCTTGCTCCTTCACTTACCTTGAAAGCATATTTTTTACATCTTGGACCAGATGGTATAGCTCTTTTAAATATGTCATAATAATGCCAGTTGTTCATGTGCATGTCTTTTAAGATGTGTAAATTGTGATAAATTTTTATCGAAAAGTTGTAGTTGAATAGAATAACTTTTCCTCTGTAGTTTCATTTAATTTCATGTATAAGAAATTTTATCTTTAATATATATTGAGGCTATGGCCCAGATTAAATTCTGTTTGCACTGTGGCAGCTTAGTCAAAATACAACCTAGAATGAATTAAATTTTCTTTGAAATATTAGCACTGTAATATTTTCATGAAAGTTTATAGCTGTATCTAAAATAACAGTAAAATCTATGCTAAGGAAAACATACTTCATTAGAGAAAAAAACCTTTTTGTTGTTATCTGGTATATGACAGTTACTTGGTTAGTTAGGTGCTATGTGGGTCTAAAAAAGTTTATGATGGAATCCCTGCCTTTTGGTTTACTGTAAAAACCCCAAACCAAACCCATTGCCATCGAGTTGGTTCTGACTCATAGCGACCCTAGGTGCTATGTGGGTCTAAAAAAGTTTATAATGGAATCCCTGCCTTTTGGTTTACTATAAAAACCCCAAACCAAACCCATTGCCATCGAGTTGGTTCTGACTCATAGCGACCCTAGGTGCTATGTGGGTCTAAAAAAGTTTATGATGGAATCCCTGCCTTTTGGTTTACTATAAAAACCCCAAACCAAACCCATTGCCATCGAGTTGGTTCTGACTCATAGCGACCCTAGGTGCTATGTGGGTCTAAAAAAGTTTATGATGGAATCCCTGCCTTTTGGTTTACTATAAAAACCCCAAACCAAACCCATTGCCATCGAGTTGGTTCTGACTCATAGCGACCCTATAGGACAGAGTAGAACTGCCCCATAGATTTTCCAAGGAGCGCCTGGTGGATTTGAACTGCCAGCCTTTTGGTTCGCAGCTATAGCACTTAACCAGTACGCCACCAGGGTTTCCTTGGTTTACTATATCCTTGGGGAAATAATGGCAATAACAATGATGTAAGTAATATTTATTGAGTACTTAATATATGCCAAGCACCATCTTAAGTACTGTATTAAAAGATAGCATCTTATGCGTGCGAAAGCTGGACAATTAATAAGGAAGACCAAAGAATAATTTATGCCTTTGAATTGTGGTGTTGGTGAAAAATATTAGATATACCATGGATTGTGAAAAGATTGAACAAATCTGTCTTGGAAGAAGTACAACCAGAATGCTCCTTAGAAGCAAGGCTGGCCACACTTCATCTTACTTACTTTGGACATGTTATCAGGAGTGAGTAGTCCCTGGCAAAGGACATCATGCTTGGTAGAGCACAGGGACAGCAAAAAAGAGGAAGACCCTCAACAAGATGGATTGACACAGTGGCTGCAACAATGGGTTTAAGCATAACAAGGATTATGAGCATGGCGAAGGACCGGGCAGTGTTTTGTTCTGTAGTACATAGGATCCCTATGATTTGGAACTGCCTCGACGGCACGTAACAACAACAACGTTAAAAGATACACACACACACACACACACACACACAAAACACACACATCGTAGACATAGATATAGATTATAGGTATAGGTATAGATATAGATACATGGAAATGAGCACATTTAGGCAGTGTGTCTTTTCAGAATCTCAGAATATGGGAGTCGTAAAGGATCTTAGCAGTTGTAAAGGATCTTGTTTAGCCTTATGAACCCTGGTGGAGCTTTCTTTAGTGTTCTTGATGGGAATTCCTATAGGTTCTCCTTAAGCACTTCCAATGATAGGAAGCGACCTACCTTCTGAGGCAGTTAACTGTTTTATGAACATCTGTAATTATTTACATAGTCCCTGGGTGGTGCAAACAGTTAAGTGCTCACCTGCTCACCAAAAGGTTGGAGGTTTGAGTCCTCCCACAAGTGCCTTGGAAGAAAGGCCTAGTAATCTACTTCTGAAAAACCAGCTACTGAAAGCCCCGTGAAGCACAGTTCTACTCTGATACACATGGGGTTGCCATGAGTCAGAATAGACTTGACAGTAATTGGCTTTTAATTATTTGAAATTCTAATTTTGACTTTCTCTGGGGTTCCTTTGCTGTTGTCTGATTCTTCTGCTACATGATAAGCCTTCATATTCTTGAAAATAGTAATCTATTTCTTGTGGGGAAAGTCTTGGCAACACTGTGGCAAGGTCAACTCTAATGGGGTAGCTACTATGAGTTCCTTGAGGTTATAAATCCTTGGCTTATCATGGTTTTATCCTCAGCATCTTTCACTGAATTACATAAGTGAAGAAAAGAGTAAATACATACCAGTCTGGGTTTAGGATATTGGATCCCAACCTTAGCTTGGATAACACTCTAGATTTAGGGAATTCAAATACTATACTTTGTCATCATCATTCTCCCTCTACTATTCTACCCCTATCTCACAGTAATTATGTTTTCTCTACTCTTCTCCTAAAGGATAAAATCTTCAGTAACATTTATAAAGAAATATAAAGGCTGTTATCTCTGACCTTGGTTCTAATAGCTTTAATGGGGAGAAATGAAGAAAAAAATCTGATCAGCAACTTGGGCAGAAACCAGTGTCAAGAATAATTAGATCGAAAATAAGATTTTGATTAAAGATTCTACAGAAGAATCCTGATCAAAAGGGGGAAATGCAGAACAGAATTTAAAACTCTCATGGAATCTAGACTTTCTGGAGCCATTGAGGCTGGATGAACCCCTGAAATTATTGCCCTGATAAAATCTTTAAACGTTAAACCAAAAGTATCCCCTGAAGTCTCCTTAGTAAAACCCAATTATTTTCTCTTTTGAATTTTTGTCCATACTATGTGTTTTCACTAATGAAGGCATGCTGATTAAAAGACCAATTCAGAATTTTTGTTATGAGCTATGAATTTTGATACCCGTTATCTGGGATCCCATGTGTCCCAGTGGCCTCTGGATGACGTGAATCCTGCCAATATGAGTCTATGATAAAATCAGTTAAAAAAATTTATTTATGGAAGATTTGCAAAACATGAGGTAAAACATGAAGGCACCTGGCAGTGACTACACATATATTTTATTCTAGTCTCCTTCTTCTTGGCCTTTTTATTTTTCATGAAACTTTTTAAAGCATGGTACAATGCACTCTTCCTTACTGCAGAAGCAGTACTTACAGCCCAAATAAATAAAGCCAAGGGATTTTTTTTATCCAGGAAAATTACCTCTACAGGGCATTTTTCATCACTGGAAAAGCAGTACTAACAGACCAAATAAATAAAACTAAAGGAATTTGAATCTCAGGAAAATTATCACTACTATATATTCTTCATTATAACAAAAAACCAAAAAAAAAACAAAAACAAAAACACCAAACCCAGTGCCATTGAGTCGATTCTGACTCATAGTGACCCTATAGCGACCAGGAGTACTAATAGTTAAGAAGCAGCTGCCCTGGAATATTGCAGAACTGCTCACAGCGGTGGATTCCACCTGCTACACGTGGAAGCAATGACTGGGCCCTAAGATTGAATGCGGAGTCAGAATAACTTATAGGAACTCCAGCCTTTTGAAAAGCACCACTGCGATGCGTTATTCCTTATTGGAAAGGCATTATTTACTGTTCAGAAGCTAGAAAAGTAGGGAGCCAGCAACATCTGGACAGTGAATGGCATATAAACGAGAAAATGACCAGTATGACTGAATGAAGACCGGCAATAGTTTATTCTCATGATAAGTACATTCTTACGAGAACATAGTAACTGGGAAACATAGTGAGGAGGTTTATCTCACAGAAATAAAGGCAAACCTGCCAAACGTTTAGAAATTCACACATCGGGGAGGTGTTGCCTTAGACAATGCTCAATCTACACAAAAAATGAGGTTCTCCCAGGATTTTGAGTTTCACACCTTTCAACAGGCTCCCACCTTAAGACTAAATGTGTTAAAATTGGGCTACCTACTTTCCAAAGAACTCCAGAGGTATAAAAAGTGGGTGGCACTCCTCGGAATATACCCTAGAGAAACAAGAGCCTTCCCACAAACAGATATATGCACACCCGTGTTTATTGCAGCTCTGTTTACAATAGCAAAAAGCTGGAAGCAACCAAGGTGTCCATCTATGGATGAATGGGTAAATAAATTGTGGTATATTCACACAATGGAATACTACGCATCGATAAAGAACAGTGACGAATCTGTGAAACATTTCATAACATGGAGGAACCTGGAAGGCATTACGCTGAGCGAAATCAGTCAGAAGCAAAAGGACAAATATTGTATAAGACCACTATTATAAGATCTTGAGAAACAGTATAAACTGAAAAGAACACATACTTTTGTGGTTACAATGGGGGGAGGGAGGGAAGGAGGGAGAGGGTTTTTTACTGATTAATTAGCTGAAAAGAACTGCTTTAGGTGAAGGGAAGGACAACACTCAATACACAGAAGGTCAGCTCAACTGGACTGGACTGGACCAAAAGCAAAGAAGTTTCCGGGATAAACTGAATACTTCAAAGGCCAGCGGAGCAAGGGCGGGGGGTTGCAAACCATGATTTGAGGGGACTTCTAAGTCAATTGGCAAAATAATTCTATTATGAAAACATTCTGCATCCCACTTTGAAATGTGGCGTCTGGGGTCTTAAAAGCTAACAAGCGGCCATCTAAGATGCATTAATTGGTCTCAACCCACCTGGATCAAAGGAAAATGAAGAACACCAAGGTCACATGACAACTAAGAGCCCAAGAGACAGAAAGGGCCACATGAACCAGAGACCTACATTATCCTGAGACCAGAAGAACTAGTTGGTGCCCGGCCACAATCGATGACTGCCCTCACAGGGAGCACAATAGATAGCCCCTGAGGGAGTAGGAGATCAGTGGGATGCAGACCCCAAATTCTCATAAAAAGACCATACTTAATGGTCTGGATGTGACTAGAGGAATCCCGGCGGTCATGGTCCCCAAACCTTCTGTTGGCCCAGGACAGGAACCATCCCCGAAGACAACTCATCAGACATGAAAGGGACTGGACAGTGGGTAGGAGAGAGATGCTGATGAAGAGCGAGCTACTTCTATCAGGTGGACACTTGAGACTGTGTTGGCATCACCTGTCTGGAGGGGGGATGGGAGGATAGAGAGAGTTGGAAGCTGGCAAAATTGTCATGAAAGGAGAGACTGGAAGGGCTGACTCATTAGGGGGAGAGCAAGTGGGAGTACGGAGTAAGGTGTATATTAACTTATATGTGACAGACTGACTTGATTTGTAAACGTTCACTTGAAGCTCAATAAAAGTTAATAAGAAAAAAAAAGTGGGTGGGACACTGTATGTCCCATAGGCCTTGAAAGGGTTAAAACCAAACAGCAGTTTAGTTTAACTAGTAAAAAATGTCTGTCTTGAGCGTTGTACTCTTTTCAAGTCTATGTAGGATAAAACTGACAACAGTAGCTTGAAAGATTAGATAGAAAACTTAGGAGGCAGGGAGTTTATGTTAACGGGGAAGGAACAATTTGGAAAAGGAGGGTGAGAATGGTAGCACACCTCAAAGAATGTAATCATTGTCACTGAATTGGACATGTAGAAATTGCTGAATTGATGTGTTCTGCTATATATATATATATATATTATATATATATATTCTCAGTCTTAGAATAAGATTGGGGTGAATGGAAGGCTGGGGGAGCCCTAGAGGAATGGCTCAAGATATCAATTGAAGTTTTGATATCCAATTTGAACATTTAGTAATACAGTTATAGAATTTGCCAAGGTATTGTGGGGAATATAAAGAAATATTGCGCGTATCTATGTGTCATGTTACTCTAGCTAGACTGGAGGCTCTTTAATCAAGAAAAGTGAGTTCATCTTTGACTGTCAACATTTCTTCTTTTAGGATATTGTACATAATAGGTGATGAATAAATGGTGAGTAGAATAGAACTGAGATTCTAGGTCTCAAAAAAGTATATAATTCCTTTGAAGGGACTAAATATTATCATCTGGCAAGATAAATAATAATACATGGTTTTATGTGGTTAAGTGCCTAGTGAATTGTAGACATCCTAAGTCTCTAAAAATTCAGAGAGATGCAGTATTGTGAAGTGGTTAAGAGAAATAGCTAGACTTTGAATTAATAGCAAGAGTTCCAATCCCTTATCTGTAACTGACTGGTTAGATGATCTTACAACTCACTTAAACCCTTCTATGAATGGATTCCCTCTGCTGTAAGTGGGGAATAACAATATTTTCCTCATAGGGCTGTTGAGGTTTAAGTGAGAGAGTGTATGTAAAGTGTTCAAGACAGTGCCTGGAACATATTAGGCTTCTATTTTTTTTTTTTTTATAGGTGGTAGAGAAATAAAAGATTCTTGGGATAGGAGAGATTGAAGCCAGGTCTTGTAAGAATGGGTAGAATTTAGACAGGTGGGGAAGAGGGACATATATCATGAATTCCTAATTCTGACATTTATTTTGCTTCGTGACCTTTGACAAGTCCCTGAAATCCTCTGTACCTTGTTTACCTTATTTATTAAAAAGGGATTTTAGCAATCAGTGCTTGGTAGTTGGTGCTCAATAAATGACAGTTGCTCTTATAAGTATTGCTATTGCTGCAGCCTTTATCATTGTCATCTTCATCATCAGGGTAGGGGTGGTCTGGACTCTGGCTTTTGTGGAGCTGAGGTTTCAGATTTAGGATTGGAAGGAAATGAGGTTTATATTTAGGGAAGGATCTGATTATAAAATCATTCTTCAAATAAAAGAACTATTATGAAATTTTGATCATGATTAAATTTTTATGAGGATTTAAGCTGGCTATAGTACCCCAGGATGTGGGGCTTTCTATAGAATGAATTTTCTTTCACATCAATATTCTGAAATAAACCATGATTCCAGATTGTACTTTTGCAGAGGTTTTCTTTCTAAGTAATTTTTTTTAAAGGACCGAAAATCAGGCATTTTTATTATACTGAAACCTATTATAGGATTAAAAAAAAAAAATTTTATTATAGGATAACCCCCCCCCAAAAAAACCCACACATAGTAAAAAAAGAACATGCCACTACAGCATGCCACTGTGACCATATAGCTTTGAAATTCGATTTGAAATGTTAAGCGATTGATGCATAAAACAGCAATAAAGTAGTGGAAGTATGTTTTCTAGAGCCAGTAGAAATCATGTCTGTATTACAGAAAAGAAATCATTGTAGCTTTTGTCCTTTTAGTTTTGGTATTCATGTCAGGGTTAATGATAGTTCATGTCGTTGCAACTAGTAATTGTGTTAATAAGCATTTATCCTTCATTATTTTTTCTCTTGTAGAACGATATCGCATTCAGAGTGAACAATTTGAAGATCTTTGGCTCATAACAAATGAGCTTATTCTCCGCCTCCAAGAATATTTTGAAAAACAGGGAATCAAAGACTTTGCATGTTCTTTTTCTGGATCTATGCCCCTTCAAGAATATTTTGAATTAATTGATCATCATTTTGAGGTATATTATGATCATAACCTACATCGTCTGTTATTTTTCAGTATGTGAGAGAGAAGTTATTGCATAGACCCACCAGAAGAATTTTACTGTGGTGTGCATGGGATTTGAGTTGTTATTCTTATCTGGATGGTGGATTTTGTGCATCAGTTCCTGTTCTCTTGCCCAGTTTGTGATCAGTTGCAGGCATTTAGAGAGTGGCTGCCTGGAGCTAAGCATGTGGTCTGGCCTTGTAATAGCTGATTTAATTCTCCCACATGGGGATTTAACCCTTGACCCCAATAACCCAGTGTTAAAACTATTTGAGCTTATCGGCAGCCATTTGGCTAACTAATTCTAGCACGCCATAAATGAGGTGTGATTATGAAGCAAAGTGATTTTTCTTTTTTTTTTAACAAGCACACCAGAACTTCTACATCTGAATGAGGGTTAACCGCTTAAAATACTCCCCAGTACCTGGCACAGTGGATGCTTAGTAAATGCTGAGTGATTAAATGTCTAAATAAATGAGACCTGACAGGGACTTTGTTGCTCTGAATATTTCCGCATTTCCTCTTTGGAAATTCCTTCAGCGGCTGTGTGAGATTCTGTTGAGTATCTCTATGGTGTCAAATCTTCATCCTTCCAGGACTGATTTGATCTTTGGAAATAGCCAATAGTCGTATTTTGTGAATGGATTAGACAATGACAGTCATTGTTTAAAAAGCCCTAATATGTTAAAACAAAGTCACCAGGCCCACTTACTTACTCATTTGCCTTATAAAGAGACTCTGTAGACCATTATAAAAGGGAAATTTCAAAAGAATTTTGAACATCATTCCAGTGAACATTGGTTCCCTAGAGTGACTGCTTTTTAAGGAATCAATACACATTTCAGTTCAGAAGCTATGCTTGTGTATGTTTGTGTGTATATGTATGTGAGAGAAAGAGAATATCACTCACCTCACTTGCCTACCACCCCCTGAACATTCTAAGAGTATTGACTTTCACCTATTAAGACTAATTTTTTTAATGCAGTGTTAATTAAAGGGACAATTTCAGGTGACAAAATCCAATTAAGAATAATCCTGCCATTATCAATTGACATTATTTGGATTTTCCCTCATCTTTGTATGCACATTTTTTTTTTGCAAGCACATCTTTGGGATAAATTCCTACACGGGTATTGCTACGTCAAATAGTTATTTGTATTAACTTTGCTGCAGAGAATGGGAGAAATTCCTATTCATTTTTTCCTCTAGCTATTTAATCAGTTATCCTACAAACATTCATTAAATAATCTAGCTTTTCCTTAGCGATACTGTCATTTTTACATTTCCACTTGATCTTTTCTGCTGTACTATCCATGTATTCATGTACCAGTACCACACTGTTTTAATTATGAAACATATTAATTTAAATAATATGTTTAACTCTCTTCATTACTCTTTTTCAAACTTTTATTGTCATTGCCTGTATCTTTGAGCACGTTTCATTATACACATTTAATCTGAATTTAAGAAATCTTCTTTGTAGCTGCGGATAAATGGTGAAAAATTAGAAGAACTGTTATCTGAAAGAGCTGTACAGTTTCGGGCCATTCAAAGACGACTGTTAACAAGGTTCAAAGATAAAACACCTGCCCCACTCCAACACTTGGACACCTTGCTAGATGGAACTTATAAGCAGGTCAGAGTAATTTTAATGATATTTTCCCACTACTGGATATAATTTTTTTTTCTCACCCTAGAGTCAGGTACCAGAATATCAAGATAAGGTATTTCTTTCCTGTGCAGTATAGAACAGTATCTTTCAGATTGTTGTGAGGATTTCTGATCATGTATGTAAAGCAACTAGGCCCGTAGTACATGCTTGTAAATAGTAACGATTAGGTTGAAAATGGAAGCTGTTGTGATGAAAATTATTAGAATGAAAATAAATTATTAGACAGTTTTTTTGAACATTTTATTGTGCTTTAGGTGAAAGTTTACATAGCAAATTAGTTTTCCAATCAATTCATGCACAGATTGTTCCATGACGTTGGTAGTAATCCCTGCAATATGTCATTACTCTCCCCATTTACCCCCTCCGTCCCTCCCTGCCTTCTCATTTTTGGTTTTGGGCAAATGTTGCCCTTTGTGTCCGTATAGTTGATTGTTCCAGGAGGCACATAACTTCACCAGTGTTACTGTTTATTCTACAGCCGTATCTAATTATTTGGCTGAAAGGTGGCCTCTGGGAGTATTTTCAGTTTCAAGGTAGAAGGTTGTCTCAGGCCCATAGTCTTGGGGGTTCCTCCAGTCTCTGTCAGACCAGTAAGTCTGGTCTTTTATTTGCCCTTGAATTTGAATTTTGTTCCACATTTTTTACCCATTCTCACCAGAGCCTTCTACGGTAATCCCAGTAGTGGTAGCCGGGCACCATCTAGTTCTTTTGGTAGCAGATTAGAAGAGGCTGTGATTTATATGGGCCATTATTAGACAATTCTTAGTGCATCCCATAATTATCACCATAATTCTCTGATTGTCTTGTTGAACTGCTGGTTTATACTTCTAGTATTAAATCATTTGATATTTGCAGATGAAATTCTTAGGCAGCCCTTTGTCCTAGTACAAAGATTTTTTTCTTCCTCTTCCTGACTTTCTTTCTACTTAGGTCTTACGATTTGCATGACTAGGGTTATCTGGAGGTCACTTTTAAGACATTATCTCCAAAGCTATTCAAAATTATTATCTCTGGGTTGAAATTATAATTTAAAATTTTTTAATTTTATGGAAAATGTCTCACTATAATGAAATCTGCTTTGAATGACTATATAATATGTTCCCATATGTGTGCATATCACTATCCTGTTTCAAAATTGGTGATGTGAATGTTCTGTTGATTTTTTAAATAAACTAAGTATTGAGATAATTTCACATTCATATGCAGTTGAAGCTAACAATACAGAGAGATCCTGTGAATCCTTTACGCACTTTCTCCAAAAAGGTAACATTTTGCAAAACTATGGTACAATATCACAACTAGGAGATCTGAAATCCATAGATTTTATTTTATTCAGATTTCCTGGTAGTACAGTGGTTAAGAGCTTGGCTGCTAACCAAAAGGTCAGCAGTTCGAATCCACCCGCAGCTCTTTGGAAACCCTACGGGACAGTTCTACTCTGTCCTATAGGGTTGCTATGAGTCGTAATGGACTCCATAGCAATGGGTTTGGTTGTTTTGGTTTCATTCAGATTTCCAGTTTTACTTGTAGTATGTGTGTGTGTATAATAAGTTCTATACAATTTTACCACATGTGTAGGTTCATGTACACCACCACCACCGTCAGGGTACTGAACAGTTCCAAGACCACAAGGCTTACTTGTGCTGCCCTTTAATTACCATGTCCTCCTTCCTACTGCCCGCCCCCACTCCATTCTGTTGATTTTGAAAGGTTAAATTAGACTTTTTTTTTTCTAGAGTTAGTTTTCCCAGAGAGGGAAAAGAAGTAGCTTACGATGTTTATATTGATAATATATTTGTCTTGGTATTTTCATGGTTATTTGAAACTTATTAACAATTTGAGGGACAGTCTGTAGCAGCGGTGGCACATTGGAAAGAACTTTGGGCTTGAAGTTCACATATCTCAGTTCTTCACGTATTAGCTTTGTGGCTTTTGGCAATTCCCTACTCTCTCAGAGCTTCAGTTTCTTTCCATAAAATGGGATTGATACTCACTATATTGCTATGAGGAGCTGTGGTGATGAAGTGATTAACAGCTTGGCTGCTAACCTGTGGCAGATCGAATCCACCAGCCGCTCCTTGGAAACCCTATAGGGCAGCTCTGTCCTGTCCTATAGGGTTGCTGTGAATTGGAATTGACTCGACGACAACAGGTTTGGTTTTTTATATTGTTATGAAGATTGTATTCTGTAATATATGTGGAAATACTTAGTAAATTGTTCTCCAAAAATAATCTGCCAATTTCTTTTGTTCTGGAGTGATTATATGATTCCTAGTTCAGTAGACACTGATGCCCTTTCTGCTCCACACCCCCTTCTCTCTTTAGTATACTTTTTGTTTTAGTTTGCTCCCCCTTCACCCCTCGTACTTCTTTGATCAGTTGTCTATTTCATTCTTAGGCCTTACTGCTATACCTGTATGCAAAGCTGTTGGCCTTTGGGGCTAAAGAGATACTGAACCTTATCTTTAATGATTCTGTATCTTTTTGTAGATACAATGGCAGGCGGGCATCTAATACTTGATTTAATGTTTTCCAAATTTTCTGTATAGTAAGACTTCCTTTGTATTATATGCAATTAAAGTGCTGTTTTTATTTTTTCCTATCAGTACCTAGTAGTTCTGCAAAATATTCTTCTTTAGTTAGCCAGTTCCGCTATTGAAAGGCATTCCCCTACTGATTGTAAATAATATTTTACTATAATAACAATAGGACAAATAATTCTATAATGACTATCCTTGTATGTACATTACTTTTTTGCAAGCGCATCTTTAGGATAAATTCCAAAGGGTTGGAATTTTCCATGATTTGTAATGTTATAGACAAGATGATCCAAACCATATGTTTTCACTTGAATGTATATTTTTAGATCCTCACTTTTTTTAGATTAAAAATAATGAACACACTTTTGAAAGGAAAACATAAATGCAATAAAGAATTTGACTTAGCTTTAATGTTTTTTTTTAACTCACCATTCAGTTTTATTGTATATATTGATGCTATTATGGTGAGAAAGATGTTGATTGTTCACTTAGTTTCTCCAGCATAATAAAGACAATTTTAATTCTTTTTAGTTAGTTTTTAATAAAATGGTTAATACATGAATATAATTTCCCTATAGAAAATTACAACATTCTAGATAATGCTAAATCCCCATTTGGTCTCTTATCTTCTGAGAAGTATAATCATCATTCTTATCTGTTTTTGTCTTTCTAGACCTTTTTTTTTTTTTAGTTTAGAAATGAGATATTGTATTCTGATGTTAAAAAAAACAAAAACATAAAGTTTCATACTGTTTATATTAGTTTATCTTTTTCTCCTAATGGTATATGTTGGAACTCTTTCCATGTTAATGTGTAGATCTGCTTCTCTGTTGGCAGTGGTTGCATGGTATTCTATAATACGGATGTTCTGTAGTGTGGACAAACCATAGTTTATTAATGGACAGATCTTAATAACATAGTTGTAAAGTTGAGTCTGACACTGAAAAACTCCTTTTTAGACAACTTACTGTGACCAAAGAGGCACATCTCGTAGCTCCCTAACACATACCTTCTGTTTAGTGTAAGTTTTTCTTATGTCATTATACTATACATGGATAGGGCACATGACCCTTGGTGGATTCGTCAAGTCTATGAAATAATGAGCCATGCTGTTTCCTAATGTTCCAATTTAAAATTAGTTTTGCTACCTCTTTGGTGTTCTTGTTTTCTCATGTGTGGGGAGCTTTTTATTTTTCTTTTGGTCCTTCTGTGGGTCTTCCAAAACCCAGTGCTGTCAAGTTGATCCCGACTCATAGTGACCCTATAGGACAGAGTAGAACTGCCCCACAGAGTTTCCAAGGAGCGCTTGGCAGATTCAAAATGCCAACCCTTTGGTTAGTAGCACTTGACCGCTACGCCACCAGGGTTTCCTCTGTGGGTCTTAGTGCCACTTAAGTTCTACCAGGAGCAGTAAGATAAGCATGCTGAGCTGTGCGATCAAAGATTTTTGTTTTTTCCCTCTTGTCACCATGCACCTGGAAAATTCTATATTGTCACCATTTAAGGAAGCAATGATAATTGGTTTATGTGAGAATACAGGCAGAATCCAGTATCCTCCTAAAACTAGAATGTAAATGCTATTAAGGCAGGGACTTTTTTTTTTTTTTTAATCTTATTTACCACTATATTCTCAGCACTTAATATACTTCTTGGTACATACTAGGTGCTTAGTAAGTATTTGTTCTATGAATGAACACTATTTCCACTAGCTATGGTAATTTCTTGAAACTGTGTGTCTCTGATAAGGATGACACCACAAACAACAGAGCAGCAGAGAATTCTTTCAGTCCAGGCTCAAGAATCGTTGGATGACTTATTCTATGCTCAAAAGCTACTACAAAATGGAAACTCTCTTCTCTCTTCCTAAATAATATAGTTGGAGGACTCAGGCAAACTGTCATAGCCAGGAATGTTTTATAGCTGAAAAATTCATGACCGAGAAATCTTTTCTTTTTTTTTTGTGAGTGCGTTTGTACATGCTGAAGTTAAATACAGAACAATCATTTCTCGAAACACCTGTATGCAATAGATAGTTGTTGGGGTGGAATTCATCAGAGTCTTACTGGCATGAGAATTAATTGGGCCTTTTCAGTATTAACACATGTCCATGAGCATGAGAAAAAAGTTGATTCTCTTCTTTTCCTACTTAGAGAATTTTTGAGCTCTTCTTCTTGGAAGGCAAAATTTCTTTCTTAAAACATACCGTTTGAGCAGCTAGGACAAGGTATAGAAATGTAGGACTGGAGGGAGTTTGGGAGTCTCGTGGGTCCTAGACGTTCCAGAAACTGCCATGAATTCCAATAAAGTCCTTATGACAAACTGAAAGTGAAGCCCAAGGTCCTTTGTGTAGGAATGCTTAGGCACTGATTAGTTGGCTGTCATGTGTAATAGAGCTAGCTCATGGTATGTTTGCAGGTTCTGGGGTCAAAATTTGGTTTACTAGCTCTTCAGTCAGTAATGGTAGCTATTATTACTTAGGCACCAAAAGGTCAGCTTACCAGGTACAGAGGTAACTAAAGGGCAGTGAGGGCAGTATGGGATCTTTGCCCTTGGTGTTAAGCAGTAACTCTGGGTACCACTAGCTTATATAGCAAGAGAGTGAAGTAGGTCTCTAATCCCTGAATGACCTACGGTTTAGGTGCCTTTGATTCTGACCCAGCAAGAGCCTCTTAGAAAAAGCTACTGTTTCTAAGGTTGCGGTAGGAGATTCAACATTGATTCCTTGAAATTAATGCTAATAAATGCTCTAGGGTTTGAAGTGGCACATCTGACGTATTATAGTGTAATGATTACTCTAGAGTCAGATTGCCTGGGTTCCAGTCCTGACTTTGCCACTTGTTAGCTGTGTGGCCTTGTGCAAACTATTTAAGCAGGCAAACAGAAAACAAAACCCTCTCCAAGCGTCAGTGTCCCCACCTGGAGAATAATAATTATGGCTTCCTGCGTGGGATTGTTGTGAGGGTCAAATGGAGTAAACACATAAACCACCCAGAATATGGCAGTAAGTGAACTCTCAGCAAATGTTAACTACAATTCTTGGGAATATTCTCCATCTTTATTTGACCAATAAGTTATGCCATCTCAAACGTGATTCTATGAATTGATCAGTCAAAAGAGGTTATAATAATATATTATCTCCCTGAAACTGTTATCTGGTAGCCTCACAAATCTAGAGCTCAGCTAAGAACCAGGAATATCCTGTGTCCTCAGGTACATCCCTCAAACTACTTTAGCCTACCTGCTTTGTATTTTGTTTAGTTCCAGAGAAGATATCAAAAGGGAAGGGGCATCAGGACCATGAGCTCAAGTGGTCATCTTCCCAGAATCCCTGATTGTTTCATTTGAATATAGTCCTAGAAGGAAAATTGCCTAACCAAAAAATATTTTATATACATGACTTCTGAGATTATATATATATGCATGCACATATACATATATACATATATGTATGTGGGTTTATGTATATATACATATATATCCTTCCGGAAATGTTGTATCAAATTGTAGTTGTACCAGCAGTATGTGAAAATGTCTGTTTTTCTAAGTATTATTACTTGTTTTGACTTTTAACTGGTAAGATAATATTATTGCTGTTTACTCTTCATTTCTTTGCTTGCCAGTGAGGTTGAGAATTTTTCACAATTATCTTTTTCTTCTTTTGTGATTTACAAATGTATGTTGTTTGTTCAATATTCTTCCAAGTTCTTCATCTTTTTCATGTTATTTTGTGTATATTAGGAATGATAATCTTTTATCCTACTTTTTTATATATAAAAATGCTTTGTGTATATTAGGAATGTAATCTCTCATCATATAGAAAAAAAGTTTTACCCAACTTATCATTTGCCTTTTATTTTTATTTATAGTAGTTTTCTGACATAAAAAGTTTTGTTCATATTTACATAGTAAAATCTATCAATCTTTTTCCTTTAGATTTCTCTGCCTAGAAAAGCCTTACCTATGCCAAGTATACAAGAAAATCAACCTGTAATTTATTTTAACATTTTTATGCTATAATTCTTTATATATATATATATATATATATATGTGTGTGTGTATTTTAATGCATCTGGAGTTTATTATGCAGTTTAGTGAAAATCTAATCTCCCGCCAAAAATGGTGAGAGCTGTTTATCTGAGCCTCTGCTTATTGCATAATCCGTTCTTTCCCTACTGAACTAAAATGCTACCTGTATCATTTAACACTTTCACTGTACATACAGCAAACCATCCCAAAGCTTGGTGACTTAACATAACAACATTTATTATTGTTCTTGAGTCTCTGGATCAGTTGGGCAGTTCTACTGATCTGGGCCATAGTTGGCTGATCTCAGCTGGGCTCACTCGTATGTTTGTGGTCAACTGGTGGCCCAGCTGGGGACTGGATGGCCTAAGATGAACTCACTTTTCTGGCAGTTTGTGCACAATTAGCTGAGGTTGATTGGGTCACATTTACCTCATGGTCCAGCAGGCTACCCTGGGCTTGTTCTCATGGTAGTTATGGGTCCCACTGCATAAACCCTTTACAAGGCTCCACTTGTGTCATATTCCTAATGTCCCATTGACTTTGGCCAACCCAGATTATAAAAAGGGGTAGGGAAATGGACTTTGCCTCTTTATTGGAGAAGTAGAGTATTGTAGGTATTTTTATAATCTATGCTACTTCTTTTTAACATATACCAAATTAACGATATGCTTAAAATGGAAATATTTTTAAAACTTTTCTTTTTTAAACTTCCCTAACCCTTGAACTTAGATTTTCTGTATTGATGGAAGTCTTATCTCCTGTATTCTTGACTTTCAAATCTAAGTTTTTATTGTTATTAAAACCTTATTTCACTCACTGTCACAATCACTTGTGATCTATGGACTCTAAAATAATTTATCCTACAATTAATTATGTTTGTAAAGAGTTGTTTACAAGCAAATAGCGTCTATGGTGTCCCCAGGGTAGTGAGACTGTCCAAGTACTTGCCCACATGCTTAATTACGGTCATTTGCTTTAGAGATGAAATCTGTTATCCAGCCTCCTTGTAGGTCCCAGCCTTAAACCTGTCTAGGACTGGCTTCATGGGCATGTGACCTGTGTAGTTGCACAGAGCCTCATGCTGGATTTGATGCTCTGCAGTAGCTATCTTGAAATTCTTATTAATTTTTAAGCAATTAAAAAAAAAAAACACAAACTCACTGCTGTCGAGACAATTCCTACTCATAGCCACCCTACAGGACAGAATAGAACTGCCCCATAGTGTTTCCAAGGCTGTAAATATTTATATAAATGGACTTCCATATCTTTCTCCCACAGAGTAGCTGTTGGGTTTGAACCACTGACTTTTTGGTTAGCAGCCGAGCGCTGTGCCAGCAATGGGCCCCACATTTTTATTTTGCGCTGGGTCCCACAAATTATGTGGTTGATCTTGGCCCTGCCAGGATGCCAACTGATTTCCTTCCTTCCTTCTTTCTTTCTTTTTCTTACTTCTACTCTCTCTTTCTCTCTCCCTGTTTCTGTCATCTGTGTCGCTCTCTGTCTCTGTGTCTCTCTCTGACTGTTCTCTCTTTCCCCTTCCTCCCTCCCTTTCTTCTTTTTCTTTTTAAAGAGTGTATATATTTCACCAAATAAGTAATTGATAACAGAAGCCAACTCTTCTGACAGGGATTGGACTGGACTATAAGATAGAAGTGGGATACTAGTGAGGAGTGAGCTTCTTGGATCAAGTAGACGCATGAAACTATATGGGCGTCTCCTGTCTGGAGGGGAGATGAGGAGGCAAAGGGGGTCAGAAGCTGGCTGAATGGACATGGAAATAGAGGGTGGAGAGAAGGAGTGTGCTGTTTCATTAGGGGAGAGCAACTAGGAGTAGGTAGCAAGGTATGTATAAATTTTTGTATGAGAAACTGACTTGATTTGTAAACTTTCACTTAAAGCACAATAAAAAAAAAAAAAGAATTGACAACAGATATATCAGAGATCAACCTTATATACCACTTAATTTCTGATGAGTACAAGAAGACAGCTAGGAGACCCAGGATTCAAATACAGAAGAGCTTTATTCCCACTACGCCAACACCACATGGACTTTTTCTAAAAGATCAGAAAAAGTAGATACAGTGGGCATCAGTGAGAGTTCTTCTCTTGACAGCCCAAGGGCATCTTTCTGGAGAAGGCATCTTAGTTAACTGGCAAGGAAGCAACCATCCACAAACGGATACCTTATTTGGGAACATTATACTGCAACCAGGACTCCTTAGATCATCTCTGGGTGGCAGCCTCCTTTTAGACTTTCTGCAAGATGGGTCACTGGCTTTACTATGCATCAGCAATCCATATGTGTTTTGATGCACTACTGGGTCAGCCAACCATTTTTCTCCTATTTACAACTTTAAGCCATTTCCTGTATCCTGTATCTTTGATATAAGAAAGGGAGGTAAGGAAAGAAAGGAGAAAAATCCATGTTTATTGAGCATCTGTTGAGTCTAAGGTGAATTTCATTAATTGTTTCATTTAGTCTTCATAATCATCGTGTGAGAGTGGCATTATTGCTCCTATTTTATGGAGCAAGAAACTGAGCCTTTGAGCAAGGTTAAGAAACTTGCTCAGCGTTGCATAAATATTAAGCAATCTGTTCCAAAGCCCATGCTTTACAATATCATGTGGCATTTTTAGTTTAATCATTTCCAGGTGGGGCATAGACAGCCTAGGTTTTCTTTGGCAAAACAGTGGTCAGGTTATAGAAAAAGGAGATGCACACGAACTATGTGTACATATTCATGGTGTGAACGTGTATATTCATGATTACATAAGAGTCATCGTGTATACACCTATCAGAAAGGTAACAGGATCTTCTGGACAGTTACCCAAAGTCTGATCTTACATCCGGAACTTGAGTTTCCGAGGAAGAGGTTGCTTCATTCATTTGTTAACTTATCCTGAAGTTCACTTTCTTTGTCACCAAATGCTAATGCTTATTGCATTTGGCAGAAGAGCTTTGGAAAATACATTCACTTTCATGTCATGAAATTTTCACGTCCATTTGTTAGTTGAAGCAAGACTGATTGGTTGAGTAAGTTGAGAGAGGGGAAATTAGACTTACTCTAACGGTTTGGCCCGTGTTTTGATGCTTTTATGTGTGCTGGGATTTCTTCCCCTCTCCCCGCCAATTTGAACACTAACCCTCTGTTGTAGCAGAGAGGAAATGTTTACTGATCTAAAAGTTTAATTGTGTCAGATGACATATGTGTGATGTAATGACTGACAGTCATTAATGGTTGAGAAAGGCACTTGGCTGATTTTTCTCTTCTGCAAAACAGAGGCTGTATTAGGCATAATTTTAAACAGAGATCCTGTGGTTTGGAGTTTGCTATTTGTTACTTTTTCTGTACTTAAGACTTCCTTCCACTCTGTTTATTTGTATGGTATTGATATATAAAAAATCATTTTAAGTCACGCAGAAGTCTGAGAGCTTTTTGGTCCATGGCTTTTTAAATGAGCATGCTTTTGGCTGATATCACAAAGGAATATGGTCTGATGGAACTGTTCAGAGGCCAGCTGTGCTCATTGCCATTGCAAGTAAAAACAGCATGCTGCAGATTGAGAAGGTGCTATCAGGGATGTAGCGATATTGGTGGCTTTGTTTTCCTTAGGACCATTGAAGGGCTGAAACCATGTTCTCTCCCTGAAGGATATAGAATAAACAGGTGAGAAAGAGAGGGTGCAGAAATTTGCAGCCATATGTTTAGGGATTAACGAAGGTGGCGAGTTAAAGAAAAAGAGTGGAGTGGCAATAAAAAAATGGAGTATGACAAAAAAAGGTTTGTATGCTCTTACACCAGAATTCTACTCTTGGATATTTAAGAAAATAGTTCTCAATTAAAAAAAAAAAAATTCATGAAGGTATTCATTTATAATATTACCTTTGCAAAAAATTGCAAACCAGCTTTCTATAGTTGGAAAATTATTAGGTTTATTGCAGTACTACCGTTTGATATGAGGTAAGTGAGGGAGCCCTGGAGGCACAGTGGCTAACCTCTCAGCTGCTAACCGAAAGGCCGACAGTTTAAATGCACCAGCCACTTCGAGGGAGGAAGATGTGGAAGTCTGCTTCAGTAAAGAGTAGAGCCTTGGAAACCCTTTGGGGAATTCTGTTCTGTCCTGTGGGGTTGCCATGAGTCGGAATCGACTAGACGACAGTGGATTTTGGTTTTGGGTCTAATTATAAGTGACTGTTATTTTTAAAAGTGGAATAGTGTAAAACTTTTCATATAATTTTTTTAAAAAGCAGATTATGAAATAGTGCATATTAAATTACAGAAAATGAAATAAATGTCTCTATAATAGATGAGCATACAAAGATTTGAGAAAGGAATAGAAAAAAATTCAAGATGGTGTACATTTGTTGGAGAAGACTTTTAAATTCTTAAGTACTTTTCTTTAATGTTCTGATAGTAATTTGATGAGCATAAAAATGTTAACTCTTTAAAATATGGGATGTGGCTTCCTGGCCTTCTTTGGGCTTTTCTGATCCAAATTGATGTGATTGTCTCTTTTGTATATATCCTGTAAACTCGTTTATTTACTCTCAGAATGTTTAGAGCTTTGGATTATCATTCCATATATGAGTTAGTTTATTTCTATTCACAGAAAAGAGAGCAATTAGATAACTGAATGGTATGCCTGAGTGATATGTGATATGTGAATAAAGGTGGGTGTTCTCTAACCCCACTAGTCTCTCAGCCATACTAGAGAAGGATATAGAGGTCTTTCCAAATTATGTAAATTTTCTAGATCAGAGTCAACCATAATCCACAAAGTGTGTAGGTTACAAGTATGTTCCTAACATATTTAATATATACATGTGGCTATATATATATATATTTTTTATATGGCTATAGGGTCTTGCCCAGTGCAAGCCACAAATGCAATCCACATATGTAATTTTTAGTTTTCTAATGTCCACATTAAAAAGTAAAAAGAAAGAGGTAAAATAAATTTTAATGGTATATATTTTATTTAGCCCATATGTCCAAAATATTATAATTTCAATGTGCAGCCAATATAAAAAATATTAATGAGATATCTTACTTCCTTTTGTATTCAAAATCTGGTGCCTGTTTTACATTCACAGCACATTTGAAGTACTCAGTAGCCACATGTAGCTAGTGGGTGCCTTATTGGATACTGCAGTTTTAGAAACAGATGATTTTCAACTCATAATTTTGTATTGTTTCTTACAGTATCTCTTTTCTTTGTTTTCTTCCCTTTAGTCCTTTTAAATTCTTTTTCATGCACAGATTATCACTGACCCAATGATTATCACTATCTGGGATGTGAATAGCAGGCAGTTGGAAAGCATTTTTAGGTGGCCAGTGGGCCACTAGGAATGTTTGCTCCTATAAACTATACTTTCAGGTATTGTTAAAAAAAAAAAAAAGATCAAATTTTTTGTTACAAGACTTGGGTCCTAGTCCCAGTTCTTTCTGGCTCTTTGATTATAGGCAACTCACTTCACCTCTTTGATTCTTAGCTTCTTTACCTTCAATGTTGGGCTCCTTAGAACCTGTGCCAGCAGTATCCACCATGGTACTTGTAGTAAAATTCTTGATAAATGTTTATTGCATCTGAATAATAGTTGTGGTAAGAGACTTGGAATCTTACATTTTTATTAGTTCAGCATTTCAGAAACAGATGGGACCTTCTTGGTCATCTGGTGCCAGCCCCTAGACTGGGGTGTGGTTGTTGGTCAGTCAGCATGTGTTGGGTAGACTGTAATGATAGTGATCTAAGTTCTAGGACCCTATGAGATGGAATTAGTTTGCAGATGAGATAGGTAAGTACAAATTATTATAACATTGGAGTTATGCTTCCTTGGATTTAGGTACGTAATGCTAATTGACATTAATGGGGGTTATACATAGAGCAAGGAAGAATGGACCTATACTGATAAAATGCATTCTAATTTTAATATCCTTCTGGTATGCTTTACTTTCCTGGGGCATGTGCATTTTTTTGTTTGTAAATTGAATGCATACTTCTTTATCTCCATGCTCTTCAATCAGTATTTGAGTTTTCTGCTTGGTAGTGTTAGCTTGAACAACTGCCTAGATTGTAACTTTACTATTAGGATTTTATCTTGGCAAATTCATCAGATCAGAAATTTGATCATCTGTCTGAAATAAAACATTCTAAGCCAGAAGTAATCAGGGAATACCTTTTTCTGCTAGAATTTCATTCTATTTGTTGTTTGATCTTTAAAAAAAATTAATCCTTTGAGATACACTCAGAAGCAAGATGTTTCTAATATTACAATAAAACTATTAATGGACCCATTATAAGGAAATGAAAAATCTTATCTTTTTGTGTCAGTGATGAGAGAAAAATATATAAGTGGCCTCTAATTATCTGTAATTGCATGAGGTTTTCTTTCATTTATGTTATCTATCTTCCTGTTTAATCCCATCTAGCACAATTATTCCTTTTGTATTAGCTTTCTGTAAATGGAGTTCTGAATGGTTTCGATTGTGAATCAGCAATTATTACAAACCTTACAACCCCACCCTCTGCTATCCTCCCTACCCTCCTTTGTCTCTCTCTCTTTGAATAAAGAAAAACAAAGCCAGTTTTCTAGAGAGGTTATTTTGTAATCTTTCTCAATAAAAGAAAAAGATATACTGTTTTTATAAGAGCATCTGTGAACAGCTGAGAGTTATATCAGTCCTGGTATATGTGTCTCAGAGTATGTTAGTGCTCTGAGTGTCCCTTGAAAGTACCAAATGTAACCAAGGCTGATGTTTCTTCAGAAACGTATTTTTGTGAGACCCAACTGTATGAACAGGAACGAACTAGTAGTAGGTAAAAGGAATTTTATGTAATTAAAAGAAATGAACTTTGAACAACAGACTTTATATGAGAATCATTAGTAAAATTAATAAAATGTAGAGTAAAATCAGCAGCTATCTGATTTCACTGTGCTTTCTGATGGGCCACCTGCATTGTTGTTTTTAAGTTTCCTTTTCCAAATCTCTTATAGCAGGATGCTTACGCCCCTGACCCCCCCGACCCCCCCCCGCCGACCAAATCTGGGACTGGCTTCTCATCAGGACTTAATATTCTTGTTTGGTTGAGTCCCCATTTGAGTTTACCAATCATAGCATGTTACCCTTCGGTTAGAATGGTAGGTTCAGTGGCCATATTCTTTTCACTGGGCCATCTCCTTTTCATTCTACCTTTGTGATTCAAGGTAGAGGTGTATAGGAGGGTTGGTCCTGGTAAAGTCTAGGCCCATGGACCAAGAAAGCCCATGGGGCCAGCCATTATGACTTTAACTTTCTACTTCTCTGACATATTAATTATGATAAGACTAGTCTGAATTGGAATTCATTTTTTTTCCCCCTATCCTATTCTCATATCTTTAGGGGAGCCCTAAAAAAAAAAAAAAATTTTTTTTTTTTTTTTTTATTGTCTATAAGATTAAATTGAGACTTCTTATTCTGGCATTCAAAGGTGTCTAAAAAGTGGTACCCAACTGCTAATTTTACCTCCTATTCTTTATTTCTGCAGAACCTACATGCCAATCAAGCTGTATTATTTTCTTTATTAAAAAAAAAGCTTTACTGATGTATAATTTGCATACAACAGCAGTCATCCACTGTAAATGTACAGTTCAGTGATTCTTAGTGATTTTATAGAGTTGTTCAATCATCACCAGAATTTAATTTTAGAACATTTTCATTACCCCCAAAGCTCCCTTGTGCCCATTTGCAGTTAATTCCCACTCCCACCCCTGCCTGTTGAAGTTGAGTAGATTCTAACTCATAGCAACCCTATAGGACAGAGTAGAACTGCCCCATAGAGTTTCCAAGGAGCACCTGGTGCGTTCAAACTGCCGGCCTTTTGGTTAGCAGCCTTAGCTCTTAACCACTACGCCACCAGGGTTTTCGACTCCCACCCCTAGTACTAGGAATTACTGGTCAGCTTTCTGTCTCTATAAAGTGGCCTTTTCTGGACATTTTATATAAGTGGAATCAAATAATATGTAGTCTTTTACATCTGGCTTCTTTCATCTAACATGATGTTTTTGAAGTTCATCCATGTTGTAGCATATATCAGTAGTTCATTAGTTTTTGTTGCTGAATAGTATTCCATTGCATGCATACACCACACTTTTGCTTATTCATTCGTCAGTTGTTGGACATTTAGATTGCTTCCAGGTTTTAGCCTTTATGAATAATGAAGCTATGAACATTCATGTACACATCTCTGTGGGAACGTGTTTTTATTTCTCATGGTAGATTATTATGAGTAGAATTGCAAGATCATATGGTAAATTTATGTTTAGTTTTTGGAGGAACTGCCCAACTGTTTTCCTCAGTAGCTGTACGCATTTTATATTCCCATCAGCCATGAGGGTTCTGGTTTTTCTATATCCTTGCTAAGCTTTGTTATTGCTTTTTTTTTTTTTTTTTAAATTGTACTTTAGATGAAGGTTTACAGAACAAACTGGCTTCTCATTAAACAAGTAGTACACATATTGTTTTGTGACATTGGTTGCCAACCCCATGACATGTTGACACTCTCCCCCTCCTCAGCCTTGGGTTCCCTATTACTGGTTTTCCTGTCCCTTCTGTCTTTTCATCCCAGCCCCTGGACTGGTATGCCCATTTAGTCTTATTTTGTTTTATGGGCCTGTGTAATCTTTGGCTGAAAGGTGAACCACAGGAGTGACTTCATTACTGAGCTAAAAGGGTGTCCGGAGGCCCATACTCTCAGAGTTTCTCCAGTCTCTGTCAGACCAATAAGTTTGGTCTTTTTTTTTTTTTTTTCTTTTTTGTGAGTTAGAATTTTGTTCTACATTTTTATATGATCTGTCTTTTATTATAACTATTCTAATCAGTGTGGAGTGGTATCTCATTGTGGTTTTTAATGTGCATTTCCCTAATGGCTAATGATGTTGAGCCTCTTTTCATGTGTTTATTAGATTATCTCCTCTTTTGACCAATGCACCTTATACATTTCTTCCACCATGCCGTTGCCTGTGCTATTCTCTCTACCTGTATTCTGCCTTTCTTTCCCCATATTCGTTTGTGGAAACATCCCACGAAGTCCATCTTCTCCCTGAAGCCTTTCCTGATTTCATCCTGCCCCTCAAAGTTATCTGTGATCTTTCCCGCCTTGTCATGGACTGCATTGTGTCGCCCAGAAATATGTGTTGGCTTGGTTAGGCCATGACTCCCAGTATTGGATGGTTGTCCTCCATTTTGTGATTGTAATTTTGTGTTAAAAAGGATTAGGATGGAATTGTAACACCACCCTTGCCCAGGTCACATCCCTGATCCAATGTAAAGGTAGTTTCCTTGGGGTATGGCCTGCACCACCTTTTATCTCTCAAGAGATAAAAAGGAAAGGGAAGGGAGTGGAGGGGGAGACCTCATACCACCAAGGAAGAAGCACGGGGAGCAGAGTGCGTCCTTTGGATCTGGGGTTCCTGCACGGAGAAGCTCCTAGTCCAGGGGAAGATTGACAAGAAAGACCTTCCTCCAGAGCAGACAGAGAGAGAAAGCCTTCTCCTGGAGGTGACGCCCTGAATTTGGACTTCTAGCTCATTAAAAAAAAAAATCATTAGACTGTGAGAAAATGAATTTATCTTTGTTAAAGCCATCCACTTGTGGTATTTCTGTTATAGCAGCACTAGAGAACCTCTCATAGCATTTATATTATTTTGCCTGATATTACAGTTACTTGGGTCTTACCTCTTTTCTCCTAGTGAGCTATATACTCTTTGGTGACTGGGACTGTTTCTTTGCTTGCCTGTAAGTACACAGCATGGTGAATTGCTTGGAGGAGTACTCCATGGCTGTTTGCCAAATAGACTTGCAGAGAAAGGTGTATGTAAGGAGGCTTCATTAGTTAATAATAAAGGTAGGTAGGCAGAGTGGGTTCAGTTTCCATTCTGCATTAGTGACAGCAGACTACTTCTCCCTTTGTGAGGACCACCCTTCAATTTATTTCTGTGTTCTTTGCTCTCTTTGGGACATGGAATCCAGTACCGATCATCTCAAATGTTTTCTTTCCTATAGCCATGAGTTCCTTGCTCTTTACCTTCCTTTTCTTTGGAAAGCCCAGCCTCATCAGAACACTGTTTGTGTTCTTGCTGCCATTAGAGATGTGTGGCTTTCAAACTTGTTTGCCTAAAATTTCAGCTTCACCTTGGTCTCCCATTTCTGTTAGCCAGTCACCCCCTTCCCTCTCATTCCCAGGAGTCTATTTTTATATCCTATTGTTTTTATTTTGTTTAGTTTAGTTTGGAAGATTGAAACCCTCAAGGTTGATCTCCCTCAATAACTCACCAGCCCCTCTAAACTCTTGTCTATATCCATTCCCAACTCTCCTGCCCTCCTTGCTGTCTTAAAGGATGAGATTCCTTCCTCCTCTTTAAGACCAGACTCCTCTTCCCTTGACCCCTTTCACCCTCCACTAGCTTCTGGAGTACTGATTTATTAGTCAGTTGCTCTTGCTCTTAAGTTTTCCATCTCTCCCTCTCTCTGCTCCTTCTCTGCAGTTTATAAACATGCTGAAGTTTATCCCAACATAGACGTGCCTCCAGATTCTTTTTGTTATTTCTCTAATGTGAACCATCTTTTCTTTTTTCTTTCCACACATCATCTCATAAGAACTGTCTACTTTTATATTCTCTGCTTTCTTACCTCCCACTTCATTTTTCCACCCATGCTTAATGTGACTTTGCCTCAACTGCTCCACTTGACCTTTTGATTGCCAAATCCATGAATATGTTTTGGTTATATTACACTACCTTTCTATCATGTTTGACACTGTTCATTCCTACTTTTTGAAACTCTTGCCTGGATGCCTTAAAACTGTAGCCATTTCTACTACCATTTCTTTGTTCTCCTCAGAGACTACTCCTCCTCCTGCTTTTAAATGTCTGTGTTCTATCTGACCAGTTGATCTCCTCACTTGACATACTTCCACAGTCTAGATAATTTCTAAATGATTTATGTAGTCCCTTGTGTTACATTTTGATGAAAGAACCCTGGTGGCATAGTGGTTAAGCTCTTGACTGCTAACTGAAAGGTTGGCAGTTTGAACCTACCAGCTGCTCCGTGGGATAAAGATGTGGCAGTCTGCTTCCGTAAATATTACAGCCTTGGAAACCCTATGAGGGCAGTTCTACTCTCTCCTATAGAGTCGCCATGAGTCCAAATTGACTAGATGACACACAACAACAACAACACATTTTTGTAACAAAACCTTATGTTAGATAGTGTAGAGGGGGTGATAAAAAATAATCAAATTAGTTCTGCCTTCTTCCATATTCATTGAATATATTTATCTGCACTAGAATATATCAAGTTATGAAAGATAATATGGGCAATGGAGAAATGGAGAAGATTTTTTTATGTAATTTTATTTTGAAGCATATTTTATACACCATATAATTTACACTTTGCAAGTGTTAAATTCAGTGACTTTTAAAAATAAATTTACCAAGTTGTGCAACCATCACCATAAGTCAGCTTTAGTATATTTACAACATTTTGATCATCCCAGTATGATTCCTTATGTCCATTAACTGTTAGTCTTCATTCTTTACTCACACCACCTCAGGAAACCACTACTCTACTTTCTGTCTCTATAAACAACAATAACAAAAAGCCCTAAAGCAATTTCAGTAGTCAGCTTTGACTCTTGGCGACCGCATGTGTTTCAGAGTAGAACTGCACTTCATAGGGTTTTCAATGACTGTGATCTTTCAAAAGTAGATCACCAGGGCTTTCTTCCAAGGCACCTTTGGGTAGATTTGAACTACCAACTTTTCGGTTAATAGCTGAGTGCTTAACCATTTGTGCCACCCAGGTACTCCGTTTGGTCTCTGTAGATTTGCCTTTTTGTATACATGGAAGCAGACAATATGTGGTCTCTTACATAGGGCTTCTTTTATTTAGCATAAAGCTTTTGAGGTTCATCCATGCCATAGCATGTATTAGTACTTCATTCCTTTTAAGGCTGAATAATATCACATTATATGGGTACACCACATTTCATTTATCCTTTTATCATCTGATGGACATTTGAGTTGTTTCTGCTTTGGGGCTATTACGAATAATGCTGCTGTGAGCAGTCACGTACAAGTTTTGTGTGGACCTATGTTTTCATTTCTCTTGAGTGGAATTGCTGGGTCATAGCCAGGCGTTCCTTGGAAACTCTATGGGGCAGTTCTACTCTGCCCTACAGGGTCGCTATGACTCGGAATCGACTCGACAGCACTGGGTTGGGTGGGATGGCAAATTTATGTTTAATTTCTTAAAAAACTGATAAACTGTTTCCCAAAATGGCTGCATTATTTTACATTCCCACCGGCAATGTATGAGGGTTCTTGTTTCTTCCCTCACTAACTTTTCCTATTGTCTCTCTTTCTTAGTATAGCCATTCCAGTGAGTGTGAAATGGTATCTTATGTAGTTTTTAATTTGCATTTTCCTAATGACTAATGAGGTTGAACATCTTTTCATGTACTTATTTTCCATTTGTATATCTTCTGAATGGATAATTTTATATTTAGTGGAATAATTATTAAATAATGGCTTACCTTGTTCAAAAGGAAGTTGCTAGAGCTTTGGGTAGCCACTGCAATGAAAACAGGTTTAGTATACGCTTTTTAAAAGTTCATCTTTTACAGTTCTACAATGAATCACACCCACACAGCTTCTCCTCATTTCCATTATTTCCCTGCTGTTTTCCCTCCTCTTTATTTAGTCTGGGCTTTCCCTTTATGGGATACCTCATTCTGTCTTCTCTTTCCCTCCTGTTCCCCTTTACCCATGGAAGCCCATCTATCTTTCAAGGCCCGTCTTCTGTGTCATTTTCTCTATGAACTTTTACTGTTCCCACTCCTCACATCCTACCTTTTCCACCCTACCTGGGAATGGACCCTGTTTCTCTGAATTCCTATAGAATTGAGTTTATGATTTATTTATGGCCATGATCATATGCTGTATCTTGTAGTTATCAGCCTTTGTGTTTCATTCCTTTATATATTCCTTATTCTATTACTCCATAGTTTGTCAGCTTTTTGTGATCAGAGATTGAACTTGACGTAGCTTTGTGTTCTTGGAGTTCCATATAAAATGCCTTGTATGCTGTAGATGTTGACTATATGTTTACTGAATGAATAAATGAATGAAAGGCATGAAAGAAAATATTCATATTTAATGGAACTAAAGCTTTAGTAGAAATTATGGTTAATAGTTTCAGAGCTTATTTTGTGATTTTGGGGCATAACCAAAGTCTTCACATTTGTTTTAAAACTGTTCACTAGATATTCACCCAAACTTGAAGACTTCCTCTCTTGCTTAAGTGTCTTAATTAATTCGACCGTCTTCCATATTATTAAGATTTAATACTGCAGGTCTAAGGAGCTTTTTTATAACCCATCCTTCATGTTTTTCAATTCCTTTTCTTTCACCAATTTTATTGTCCAGGTTTTAGAGATAAAGAGGCAGTTTAAATCATGCCCTTGCTGGTCCTGGCTGAGTAATCCTGGACGTACATGTTTTTTAACTCTCTCTTCTTCACTTTCCTTATCTGTGGAATATGGACAGTCATACCTGTCTATAAATATGTTGTGAGCATTACTTGAGGCAATGTATGTGAACATCCCAAGCATGGTGCCTTCTTAATCAGAAGTACTGAATAAATGTTATTACTACCTGGACCCTGGCTCTGCCATTACTTCATAATCTCTCTCAAGGAACAAATCATTCTTGATAGCTAAAATTGTTTCCTCTTACCTTAAGAATTTACTCTTTTTTCTTTACTCCCACATTTAAAAAGTAATGAACATTTCAGATGAAATCCTTCTAACACACAGGAACAGATATGTAGAACTTTGGCTTTTTAATTATATAAATATAGAAAAATAATTTGACTTTTCCTTGTTGAATCAGGACCATCAAATGAACAATTCTTTGTTCATTTATTGTTTTGATGTCCTCAAGGCCTGGGCGTAGTCAACCAATCTTTATTGGGTGCTTCATATGTGCCAGGCTCTCCTCTATGTGCTTAAACTTAGCAGTGAACAAAACAGATAGAGGCCCTGCCCGTATGGAACTTCTCTTCTAATTGGAGGAGACAAAGAACAAATAAATAAATGAGTAATGTATAATATGTCAGGTGGTGATCAGTGCTATAGAAAAAATAAAGCAGGGTAAGGCCATAGGGCATGCTGGATGGGGTGGGTGGGTTTGGAATGTATTTTATTTAGGGCTGTCAAGGAAGGCTTCACTGATGAGGTGGCATTTCGTTAGAGGTTTGAAGGCAAGTGAAGGGACTAGCTGTGTGGTTTAGGTAAAGAATCTCCCAGGCAGAGGGAGCAGCAAATGCAGAGGCCCTGAAGTGGAAACATGGTTTTCACTTTCTAGTAATAGCAAGGAGTCCAGTGTGGCTGGACTGGAGTGAGTGAAGGGGCCTGTGGAAGGAGATGAAGTCAAAGAGATGGGGAAGGGGTAAGGGAAGGTCATGAAGGGCCTCATAGCCAAGTTCTGGGAGAGATGGGAAGCCATTGGAGAATTTTGAGCAGAGGAGGGACATGACCTGACATTTGTTTATAAAGAATCACTCTGGCTGTTAATTTGAGAATAGACCATAGGGGCTGAGACTAGAGGTAGGAAGGCCAGTTGGAGGCTGGTGTATGGTAGCCACGAAGAGAGTGAGATGCAGTCGGATTCTGGATGTATTTCAGAAGTAGAGCCTGTAGGAGTTGCTAATGGTTTGGATGTGGATTGTGAATCAGGAATGAGGATGACTTCTTGAGCAACTTGAAGGATGGAACTGTCATTTGCTGAAAAGGAGCTGCAAAGGGGTTGTAGGAGCAGAAGTTTGATTTTGGATATGCTGATTTTGAGAAGGAGATGTAGATTAGGCAGTGGGAGAGGTCAGTCTCAAGTTCAGGTGAGAAGTCCAGGCTGAAAATATGAAATTGGAAGTCAGTAGGGTAGGATAGTATGAAAGCCATGAGGCTGTAGGAGATTACTGGCAGTTTTTAAAACTTTTGACCACTCACTACAGTAAGAAATGTATGTTCTAGTGTGCATACAACACAGAGCAGAAGTTTCACGAAATGATACACGCCCATTTATATGTGACAAACTCTGATATTTTCTATTATAACCTTTCCCATCTGTCCCCTCCTCTCCCATTCCATTAAAAAAAAAAAGTTCACAACTTGTTTAGTTGATTTTGCAAACCATTGATGGGTCATGACTCATGGTTTGAGGAGCACTGGGGATTAGGTATGGATAGAGCAGAAAACCAGTCTGAGGACTGAGCTTGGTGGTCCTTCAGCACTTACGGCTCATTAAGTATTGTTTGTCCCTCTGCTGCATGGTCCAGACAAATATGTTATTTAAAATTCTTCTGTCTACTTTTAAAAAATATATGACTTCTTGGTTTCTATTGGATTTTTGTGTATTATTTTCTGTTCCTTTATTTTCCTTATTTGTAATCGCCTTGCTGGTTCCTAATTTACTGGCTCTAAGTTTACAAAGTTCCTGGGTAGTGCAAGCACTTAAGTGCTCAGCTTTTTACCAAAAAGCTGTTGGTTCAAGTCCACCTAGAGAAGCCTGGGAAGAAAGGCCTGGCAATCTGCTTCTGAAAGGTCACAGCCTTGTAAGCCCTGTGGAGCACAGTTCTATTCTGCAACACATAGGGTCGCCATGAGTTGGAATCGACTTGAGAGCACCTGGCTTGGCTTTTGGCAAGGGGGTGGAGTTTCGCAGGTTTTGAAAACAAGTTATCAAGTTTGTTTTACATACAAATTAAGAATAGTAGATGCTGAGAAGGGGTCTAAGGCTCTTGTCAGTGACTTACGTGCATGGGCTTTATTTATGAATCCATTTAGAGAGCTCAGGTGTGTCCTCCCATCTTTCTCTGCCCTTCCCATAATTTTATTATTGTTTTGGATGAACGACATTACAGAAAATTGAGATCCAGGTAGCTGATATTTTACTGAATATATGACACCTTCACACACATTTAGGAAACCCCAGTGGTGTAGTGGTTAAGAGCTATGGCTGCAAACCAAAAAGTCGGCAGTTCAAATCCACCAGGCACTCCTTGGAAACTCTATAGGGCGGTTCTACTCTATCCTATAGGGTTGCTATGAGTCTGTATTGACTCGACGGCAGTGGGTTTGGTTTTGGTTTTCACATGTATTTATGTGCGTAATTATATTCTTATTAGTTTGTTACAAAGGTGTTTACCTTTAGAAAGTAAACTGAAAGCAGTTTCCAAAGTTACACACTACGTAATGCTCCCTTACTGCCACAATGATATTCTTTGCTGATTCTGAATAAAAGTCCTAGTCAGAGAAAATAATAATAATAAAAAAGTAATATGCTGTGTTAAATAATGTAACATTAATATAAAATTTGACATCTGATTAGGTGACCCAAGATGAACTAAATTACAACAACCTCCAGCCACAGGCACATATGCTGTGCTAGCCATGTTTTCCACCCTTGAGAATTTCTTCTTCCATTTGTAAGGAGCTTCTGCTGATTGGTAATGAACTTGATCGTTTCTCCTGGAAGCCACTCTTGCTCAGAATGTTTCCCCTGAAATTAGGGGAGCAATGTAAGTAAATAATCTGGCTCAGAATATCTGAATTGTATGTAAGCTTTAGGGCAATATTTGATGATGAAGCTGTGTTGTGTTTGTAATTTTTGGGTAGAACGAAGTGATTTAGGGAGTGCCTTTCACATTTGTACCATTAGGCAGTTTGAAACACCCAAATTAAAAAAAAAAAGATTTGTGTTGGCACGTTTTTAATTTAGTAAAGAAGATAGAATTATGCAGGAGGTTAAATTTAGATTGTGTACATGCAAAAGTGGACCACAGAATTAAAAAGTTTTCCTCTTTCCCTCTGCTTTATGTACTGCTAGTATAATGTAGACCCTATATATGCACATGGGAATAATTAAATACAGAAATGCAGCCTATTTGTTAGCCAGAAAGGATGCCTGGAACATGTGGATAAACTTGAATATTTGTCTAACGTTAATTGGAATATTGGTTTTCAGTTAGAGATGCCAAACCTTCAGAAAAGTAATTGGATTTAGCTTCCTATTTAGCAAACTACTTCAAATCCCTGAAGTATCCCACATCCGAAACTAATTTTTCTTGATTGTCATGAGCAGAACAAGAGTTGACATAGTTTTTTAATATTTAAAATATTTCTTGACAAGATTTCAACACTGCTGCTTGTCCATAAATCTTATCGTTAAGCACAATAACGACAGATGAAATTTTTGCGTTTAGTGGAACTAGTTTTAAAACTTTGTAAAACTGTCTTCTTGAAATAAACCATGTTTATTCTTTTTTTAATATATATATTTAAATTTGAACTTTGATTTTGATCACATCTCAAGAAACAGCACAAAAATAGTGTATTTCTTGTCACTTTTGATACAAATCAATGAGTACTTAATTTAACTCCTTTAGATTCAGCTTAGGAAATGTATTTTTTAGTCATTCTTGAGTTTTGAACATGTTATTCAATTTACAAATGTTTAATGTGATGTGTCAAAATATTTGGGGATGGGCAGGGGGAACAAAAACTTCTTAGAAAGAGTAGGTTATTTGGCCATTCAAATTCGACTTGATATCAACAGGTTTGGTTCTTTGGCTTACTGTACATTTCAGTTAAAGTGAATTTTCAGTGCTTTTTAGTCTAACTCCAGGGTAAGATTAACTGCCAGACATAATGCTGTTTACTGCTATGCCCCAGTGTGTCAACCTGATGCATAGAGGTGCTTAGTACATATGTATTGAACTCTCGTCCTACCCCGAGGGCATAGTTGGCATTTCTTTAGGGAGCTCCCAAAGGTATGTCTTCTGTCTCTGCCAATAATTTCCTTCGGGACCAGCATATTACCTTGCCAGTGAGATGCGCACTTTATAACTTGCATATTTAGACCTACGTTTATCATTCCTACTCCTGGAGTTGAGCAGTCCTAGCAGGTGCAGTGGGCAGTGCTTCTAAGCCTCCTTTGCTATGGTTGTGCTTTAACTATGGAGTTGCTCGGGGAATCTCTGTTATGTCTTTGTGGAATTTTTACAATCCCTTTGTGTTTAAAAAGCAATGATCACCTTGGAACAAGAGTAGCTCTGTCAACTTTCTGCTGGTGTGTTGCAAGGGTTTGAAGGGTTTATGCTTTATATCATTTGAGGTAAATGATTTTCTACATTCTAATTATGTGTACTGTTCTTTTTTAAACCCATTTTTCATAAGCCTAAATCATAGGGCTAGAAATGACATTTTAAAATACTTCATCTTTCCAAATTTTGATTTCTAGTTTGATAGTATTTTTCCTTGAGTTTAGCTTTTCTTAAAATAAAAATTATTTTCCATAAAATTTTGAAAGCTGATGATTATAATATTTGATATAGTTTAATGGGGATGTTAGGTGACAGTTGGGTACCCAGGATTTAGAAAAAGAGTCAGCTTTTTTTTTTTTTTTTTACTATGAATTAGTTTTTCTGGGCTCTGCAGTCTATGCTAGGTGATAGATTAAATCACGTTTCTTTCAGTCAAATGCTCGTTCAGATGAAATATTGTTTCAGTAGTTAAAATGTGGAGAAACAGGCACTCCTATAACTCTTGGTGCCCAAGAAACTCTATAAGCTCACTAACTACTCTCAGTCATATTAACTTTCAACTTTGTCTAGGTATAGAGTCCACTGGGACCATGAAGGATAATTTATCATGAAGACTTAGAGTTTGTTTTTTTGTTTCGAACATTCTTTTGTTTTTTTCTAAATAAATTTTTTTTTCTTGAAATCTATCCATAGTAGTAATTACAAGGCTAAAGAGTATGAGTATTTTTAAGGCTCATGATCTAAATTATCAGATTACTGCTAATTTTATGAATTGATGGTACTACCAGGAGCTTAGAAAGTACAAGGGAGATTTTTAAAATTATTCTGTCAGTAAGTACATCAGCATCATTGCAGAATACCCTATAAGGATTCACCAACAGAATGTGTCTTCATGGTCCTGTCTTAGAAAACCACCATTGGAGAGACCAAGCAGCCATGTATGATAACAAACATGGAATGCTGACATGAATATCTAGAGATGAGCTGGCTATCAGCCCCTTACTTAAACCAAAACCAAAACCCATTGTGTGTCAATTCTGACTCATCGCGAACCAATGTGACAGTGTAGAGCTGCCCCACAGGGTTTCCAAGGCTGTAATTCTTTACGGAAGCAGACTGCCACATCTTTCTCCCACAGATCAGCTGTTGGGTTCCAACTGCCAACTTTTTGGTTAGCAGCCAAGTGCCTAACCACTGTACCACCAGGGCTCCTTGGTCCCTTATTTACAGTGAATTGAAAACCAAACTGTCTCAGTCATCTAGTGCTGCCATAACAGAAATACCACAAGTGGATGGCTTTAACAAAGAGAAATTAATTTTCTCACAGTCTAGTAGGTTACAAGTCCAAATTCAGGGCGTCGGCTCCAGGGGAAGGCTTTCTCTCTCTGCCTGCCTTCTCACCAATGTTCACCGGATGAGGAGCTTCTTTACGCAGGGATCCTGGGTCTAAAGGATGCGCTCTGCTCCTGGTGCTTCTTTCTCAGTGGTATGAGGTCCCCAACTCTCTGCTTGCTTCTCTTGTGCAGGCCACACCCCAGGGAGACACCCTTTTACCTTGGATCAGGGAGGTGACCTGAGTGAAGGTGGTGTTACAATCCCACCCTAATCCTCTCAACATAAAATTACAATCACAAAATGGAGGACAACTATACAATACTGGGAATCATGGCCTAACCAAGTTGGTGCACACATTTTTTGGGGGGACATAACTCAATCCATGACACCAACCAAACAAAAGCCCAGCTTCCCAGAGTGCGCTAAGAAGGAGCCAGCATATGAGTGCCTCTGTAAACCTGTTGCTATAGAGTCGATTCTGACTTGTGGTGACCCATGTTACAGAGATAGGTGCCAGCCATACCTAGAGGCAGAGTCTTTGATGTGGTAAAAATAATGTGAAATTGTTTGCTGCAGATTAGTAAATAAGCACAAGTAAGCCCATGCTTACCTTGCTTAATGGATAATCTGCACCTGTGGATGGAGGTGGTGGTGGAAGTAGCCAATTGTCTCCTTTTAATGAGTCAAAAATGAAACTGAACTCTTATTATCTCTTTTTCCTTTTATGTGGTTAGAACAGAGTAGGGGCGTTTCCCTGAGGCTCTTAGGTTTCCTTCTAGGAAAACATGTCATTTATCTACTCTTGCTCCGTAGATATTTATAGGGACACTGGAGTGGGGGGAAAGATACAAAAATTTCTTAGAAGCGGTTTTTCTTCTCAAGTAGTGTTCAGTCTAGTTGGGGAAATGAGGTCTATATACTCCCAGCAGCTACAACAGACACAGTGTTTTAAGTAGTTAGATTTTGGGTCTAGCTCACAAAGCCATTTTAACCACCCATTAATTCTATTATTTTCTACTAGTTTTTTCATTTCAAATGTATACAGGTTCAGTTCCATTTTGGCACATTATGAGCTAAAAGTCTTTTGAGGACTAGTTTGAGAAATAAGCATGATGTAATAATAATCTTTTATTATTAATAGTATTGTCTCACTGGGGAAATACCTTCTATGGTTTTAAATACCCTACTAATAAACACATTTTTGGAATACAATAATTCACTTAAGGTGAGTACCTTCTGTTTTTATAATTTCATACTCATAGATTCATGGCATTTAAAGTATTAACACATTTGCTTTTTAATATAATCACCAGTAAACCCAGTGCCGTCGAGTCGGTTCCGACTCATAGCGACCCTATAGGACAGAGTAGAACTGCCCCATAGAGTTTCCAAGGAGCACTGGATTTAATATAATACATTTTCTATTTAAATTCATTGTCACCTATAAGGTTAACTGACCTTAATCATCTAGTCCAACCCTTTATTCAATATAGAAACGCTTTATTTTAATTCAATCTAAGATTATGCTAGCAAATTATTTCATCTCCTTTATGCAAACTCTGATCAATTGATGGCAGCTGCCTAAAGTGCAGAGTTGAGAAGGGTTCTGAGGTTCGATCCAGGTTCTTGGGCAAAGATGACCACAGCTGAGTCTGTTAAGGGCATGGGGATTAGGACTGTTTTAGTATATGCCTGACTATAAGAAAGGAGATTTTCTGGCTATTCAGAGTGAGTTTTCATTGTCAGTCTTTGGAAACAGAAGTTTTAGTACCACTCTCTAACAGCCAATCTTTTATTCAACCACATTCTTTGGGAGCTTCACCAGTGGACTAAAGCAAAGAGAGTACTTAGTGAAGAGAGATGCTAACAGTGAAGTTTCTCCTGACCTGCTACGTTCACTTTTTGAGTTTGTTTCCATTCCCCTTTAGCAAAGGCGAAGCCAGTAAGTCCTAAGTCCTGTGAGGACAGGGACCACAGCCACCTTGTTCACTCTGCCAAGCATAGTGCCTGGCCTATGATAAGTACCTAAAAGTTTATAGAATGAATGAATACAGTCCCTGACATCTTTGGAGGAAATTTAAGGTTAACATTTAGTGCTCTCAAGAGCAGCAGAATATTTGTTCCTCTGGATACTTAAGCAGGTTTTTGATTATGAATGTGTGTTAATGGCCAGACCCATGTGTTTACTCCTTGCTGGTTGTGATATGACCTTTGAACTTTGTACACTGTGTCCAGGACATACAACAAGTCTTTTCTGTGCAAGGTTGATGGATGCATTTTCACCCCTGATGAGGAGGAATGAAAACTGACTGTGTAAAAGCCCTCTCCCTTGGGAGACTGAGTGTGTGGCCTGTGTCTGACGCTGTGACTTTTTGCCACGCAATTCCAAAGCTTAGGCTCATATTGCATTCCTCTTTTGCCAGGCTTTGGAGCCAGGTCATGAAGGGTCTTTTCACAGTGGAAACCATTTTGCTCAATTAATTGGATAAAAACAAAGGCTGGCCCCATGCCCTGTGGTTATTGCTTTACAAGCAAAAGGCTCAGATTGAATTGCAGGCTCCCTAGGTCGGTGGGGACCTGAATGCCCTGGTGGCACCGCCCCCACGGAGGGGACTGGGTTTAACAGCATCTTTTTGGTACCTTTCTGGTTGACTTAATAGGGGAGAAGGTGACCTGCAAGAGGAGCTTTTCCCCGTCTAAGGAAGTGTTGAGAAGAAATTCTGGGAACATGGTAACAAAACCTCCTTGAAGGTTTTCCATCTTTTTACCTCTTTTAAAAAGAAACGAGTAACAAAACATGCCAATCCGATGGCAGCATACTGTCTTTGATGTCCCAATGTGGCCATTTACTACAGCATTTCAAAAAACCCACAGCGTTTAGTAGGCCAGTAATACGGTTAGCTTGAAGTAGTTAACAGGCATACCTTGCAGTGTTACTTTTATTTTCTGCTCCCTGTAGCACTTAGCAAAACCCCATTATGCAATTGGGTAGTATTAAATGTTAAAAAGTTAATTTGTTCTGCATTCCATTAAAATTGCACTTTTTTTTTCATGTGCATTGGTCCTTACATCTTGTTTAAAACCTATAATTTAAGCTCCCACTGTAGTAAAGTCTTAAGTGACCTTTTGCCCTTGCTAACTTAATTACTCCTCATCACACACATTATTTTAGGAGACTGTGGCAATGGGTTAACTATTTGCTAGTTAATGAAAATATCTGTCATTTAAAAAGCAAAATGTGGACTTGGAGTTTTAATGAAAATTGTACCTCGGTAATGAAATAAAATGTGCCTTCTGTTGAGGAAGAGAGATTTAAAAATACTGTTGCTTTCTTTATGAAATAATCACTCTTTGGTTAGATGAAAAATTGATTAAGAAATCGATGAAAACAGAGATTATTTCCATTTTAAAACATTCACTTTTGATTTTTAAATGTAATACATTTCCTAATTAAATTCATTGTCACCTATATAAATGCACTTAGAGTTTATGATACCATCATAAAACTGTTGGGAAAACAGTTCTTAATGGCGCTGTGATGAAACGCCGCTCATTATTTGATCCCAAATGTATTAGATAACTTGTTTATTTGGAATTAGGAAATGAGACTTCCTGAAACCATACAAAATATTTAAAATCACTTGGTACTTTCTTTGATCCACTTTTATTTGATAACTAGTATATGCCGTTAAAAATCATCAGGTTCAAAGAGAACATCTCTGATAACTGCAAACTATATACTCAAAAGTAGATTGCCTGACACATGAAGCCCTTAGGATTGCCTTGAATTTTTCCACTTTAGAGAATTTACATCTCTTTATCACATCCAAACTTTTTCTTTTTGAGGTGGATGGGTGGAGAAATACATGAGCAGGTCCTAAGAATATGGACTTTTGGAATTTGAGGAAGTTTTGGAAATTAGGTTCAGTCATTTCATTTCACAGAGAATATAAAGAAGCCCCGAAGACTAAATGTCCTGCAAACACCAGAGATGAGATTGGACAAGAATCAGGCTCTCCAAGGAAGTCTGTTGAACATAAATGAGATTTTGAGGTCAGAAAGATCTGAGTATGGAGCCTGACTTTACCACTGGCTACCTGTTTGATGTTGAGTAAGTTATTGGTGCTCTGAGCCTCAGCTCTCTCTTCTATAAAGTAAGAATAATCCCAAATCTTAGGGTTATTGCTTGATTCCATGAGATAAAGGACTTGAAGGGCTGGCTTCAGGCCTAGTCTCAAAGTGCTTGGTCAGTGTGGACTCCTTTCCCTTTGCCAGCCTGGTGTTTTCTCTACAATACAGTGCTGTCTTGTAGCAAGTCATTTATCCAAAATGAGACTTGATTTTGGCTATGAGGTCTGGGTTTGCTGCCACCCTAGCACCAAACACGGGGGCACTGGTTTGTGATGATGATGCTGTTGGAAGGTTCTGGCAGAGGTCCACACTGAGGCCACTCTGTGCTTTGTACTGTGGCCTATCAGCTCCTGAATTTCCCACCCTTCTTTGATAGAGGAGCAGAGAAATCCACAGAGAGGGAGATAAGGCTGAGGAGGCCTCTGCTTTTATTTTACTCTTTGCAAAAGAAACGCTCCATGGAAACTTTCCCTGTGAACCCTCTTCGAGAGATTTATGCAGATTTTAAATTTAAAAGAAGGGGTCATTCCATACTTTTCTTTCCATGCGAAGAGGCCAAAACATAATTTTAGCAGGTATTAGTAAAAATCGAGAAGTATTTTGTGTATGCTGGGACTCTTGCCAACATCTGTGTTTGCAACTCCCAAGACAGGGCTAAGGTGAAAGTTTTTCCTCACTGCCCTTGGAAGATTGTTGAAACAAACCGGCTACGACTCTTTTCCATTGCGTCTGTGTCACCAAGGCCTCTGCAGACACTGTTTTGTGGAATCTTTACCCAACACAAATTGATTAACTTTTCAGTGAAAGAGACTCACGCTACATGTTGACTGCAGGTGTGTTTTAGGGGCGAAGTTATAGAGAGTAAAAATTGAGGGATTGGTAGTTAGACAAAGCAGGTGCAAGTCATTTGCAATTTCCCAACAAACTGAAAAACTGCTTTAATTTGGTGAGGATTTTTTTTTTTTTTTAATCTAACAAATGGTTCTACAAATTATGAGTCCAGTTAGGTACATCCAGGGAATTCACAGCAACTTTTACAATGTTAAAGTGTCTAGAAGAGATCTAGCTATGAGGGGATGAAATAAATATTTAAAAACACTATCTGTACCATCCCCCATGTGTCTGTCAGTTTGTCGTACTGTGGGGGCTTGTGTGTTGCTGTGATGCTGGAAGCTATGCCACCAGTATTCAGATACCAGCAGGGTCACCCGTGGAGGACAGGTTTCAGCTGAGCTTCCAGACTAAGACAGACTAGGAAGAAGGACCTGGCAGTCTACTTCTGAAAAGCATTAGCCAATGAAAACCTTATGAATAGCAGCGGAACATTGTCTGATACAGTCCTGGAAGATGAGCCCCCCAGGTTGGAAAGCACTCAAAAGACAACTGGGGACGAGCTGCCTCCTCCAAGTAGAGTCAACCTTAATGACGTAGATGGAGTAAAGCTTTCGGGACCTTCATTTGCTGATGTGGCATGACTCAGAATGAGAAGAAACAGCTGCAAACATCCATTAATAATTGGAACCTGGAATGTATGAAGTATGAATCTTGGAAAATTGGAAATTGTCAAAAATGAAATGGAACGCATAAACATCAATATCCTAGGCATTAATGAGCTGAAATGGACTGGTATTGGCCATTTTGAATCAGACATTCATATAGTCTACTATGCTGGGAATGACAACTCGAAGAGGAATGGTGTTGCAGTCATCGTCAAAAAGAATGTTTCAAGATCTGTCCTGAAGTACAACACTGTCAGTGATAGGATAATATCCATATGCCTACAAGGAAGACCAGTTAATATGACTATTATTCAAATTTATGCACCAACCACTAGGGCCAAAGGTGAAGAAATAGAAGATTCTTATCAGCTGCTGCGGTCTGAAATTGATCGAACATGCAATCAAGATGCATTGATAATTACTGGTGATTGGAATGTGAAAGTTGGAAACAAAGAAGAAGGATCAGTAGTTGGAAAATATGGCCTTGGTGATAGAAACAATGCCGGAGATTGAATGTTAGAATTTTGCAAGACCAACGACTTCTTCATTGCAAATACCTTCTTTCACCAACATAAATGGTGGCTATACACATGGACCTCGCCAGATGGAACACACAGAAATCAAATTGACTACATCTGTGGAAAGAGACAATGGAAAAGCTCAATATCATCAGTCAGAACAAGGTCAGAGGCCGACTGTGGAACAGACCATCAATTGCTCATATGCAAGTTCAAGCTGAAACTGAAGAAAATCAGAGCAAGTCCACGAGAGCCAAAATATGACCTTGAGTATATCCCACCTGAATTTAGAGACCATCTGAACAATAGATTTGACGCATTGAACACTAGTGACTGAAGACCAGACGAGTTGTGGAGTGACATCAAGGACATCATCCATGAAGAAAGCAAGAGGTCACTGAAAAGACAGAAACTTGCTCTTGAGCATCGAGCAGCTAATGCAAAAGGAAGAATTGATGAAGTAAAACAACTGAATAGAAGATTTCAAAGGGCCTCTCGAGAAGACAAAGTAAAGTATTATAATGACATGTGCAAAGAGCCGGAGGTGGAAAACCAAAAGGGAAGAACATGCTCGGCATTTCTCAAGCTGGAAGAACTGAAGAAAAAATTCAAGCCTCGAGTTGCAATAGTGGAGGATTCCATGGGGGAAAATATTAAACGACGCAGGAAGCACCAAAAGAAGATGGAAGGGATACACAGAGTCATTATACCAAAAGGAATTAGTTGATATTTAACCATTTCAAGAGGTGGCATATGATCAGGAACCGATGGTATTGAAGGAAGAAGTCCAAGCTGCTCTGAAGGCATTGGTGAAAAACAAGGCTCCAGGACTTGATGAAATATCAATTGAGATGTTTCAACAAACATATGCAGCGCTGGAGGTGCTCACTCGTCTATGCCCAGAAATATGGAAGACAGCTTCCTGGCCAACTGACTGGAAGAGATCCATATTTATGCCTATTCCTAAGAAAGGTGATCCAACTGAATGTGGAAATTATAGAACAATATCATTAATATCACACTCAAGCAAAATTTTGCTGAGTATCATTCAAAAACGGCTGCAGCAGTATATCAACAGGGAACTGCCAGAAATTCAGGCCAGTTTCAGAAGGGGACGTGGAACCAGGGATATCACTGCTGATGTCAGATGGATCCTGGCTGAAAGCAGAGAATACCAGAAGGTTGTTTTGTGTTTTATTGACTATGCAAAGGCATTCGACTGTGTGAATCATAACAAACTATGGATAACACTGCGAAGAATGGGAATTCCAGAACACTTAATTGTGCTCATGAGGAACCTTTGCATAGATCAAGAGGCAGTTGTTCAGACAGAACAAGGGGATACTGATTGGTTTAAAGTCAGGAAAGGTGTGCGTCCGTATTGTATTCTTTCACCATACCTATTTAATCTGTATGCTGAACAAATAATCCGAGAAGCTGGATTATATGAAGAAGAACGGGGCATCATGGTTGGAGGAAGACTCATTAACAACCTGCATTATGCAGATGACACAACCTTGCTTGCTGAAAGTGAAGAGGACTTGAAGCGCTTACTAATGAAGATCAAAGACCACAGCCTTTAGTATGGATTACACCTCAACATAAAGAAAACAAAAATCCTCACAACCGGAGCAATGAGCAACATCATGATAAATGGAGAAAAGATTGAAGTTGTCAAGGATTTCATTTTACTTGGATCCACAATCAATGCCCATGGAAACAGCAGTCAAGAAATCAAAAGACGCATTGCATTGGGCAAATCTGCTGCAAAGGACCTCCTCAAAGTGTTGAAGAGCAAAGATGTCACCTTGAAGACTAAGGTGCAGCTGACCCAAGCCATGGTATTTTCAGTCGCATCATATGCATGTGAAAGCTGGACAATGAATAAGGAAGACCGAAGAAGAGTTGACGCCTTTGAAATGTGGTGTTGGCAAAGAATATTGAGTATACCATGGACTGCCAAAAGAACGAACAAATCTGTCTTGGAAGAAGTGCAGCCAGAATGCTCCTTAGAGGCAAAGATGACGAGACTGCGTCTTACATACTTTGGACATGTTGTCAGGAGGGATCAGTCCCTGGAGAAGGACATCATGCTTGGCAGAGTATGGGGTCAGCGGAAAAGAGGAAGACCTTCAATGAGGTGGATTGACACAGTGACTGCAACAATGAGCTCAAGCATAACAACGATTGTAAGGATGGTGCAGGACTGGGCAGTGTTTCGTTCTGTTGTGCAGGTGGTCGCTATGAGTCGGAACCGACTCGACGGCACCTAACAACAACAGCAACAACAACATCTGTACCATACTATAAAAATGAGCCCTGTTGGCACGGTGGTTAAGCACTTGGTTACTAACCAAAAGGTCAGCGGTTTGCACCCACCAGCAGAAAGATGTGGCAGTCTGTTTCCATGAAGATTACAGTCTTGGAAACCCTATGGGGCAGTTCTACTCTGTCCTATAGGATTGCTGTGAGTCAGAACAGACTCCTCAGCACACAACAACAAGACCATGCCATAAGTAACTATTGTCTGCATAGCAAATTATTAATATATGGGAGCATCGTGACGTTTGGCTTGTATGTGTGTAAACTGTATCCCACTTACTAGATAAATAGTATTCCTAATTTTCCATAGAAGTGTGTAGAACTTCTACGAGAACTTTTTAACCAGTTGTAGCAAAGACCTAGGCATTTTTATTGATCATTGTGCACAGAACACCAGGGAATGTTCCAGCAGAGTGCAGCAAAAGCCAATTATTGCAAAACACATCCTTGTCTCTGCTTGGTCAGCGTGGAATGTGGAGACATAGAAGAATTTCAGATTTAAAAAAAACATGGAAACAAACAATAGAGATTCTGGAACAGTGTGCAATGTGCATTTCTTTCTCAGCCCCCAAGCCCTTACCCTTCTGTGAGTAGCCCTCAAACAAGAGACCCTGTCTGTACTTTGTTCAACAACACCGATCTTCCTTTAACAAGGGACATGGTGGTAGCACAGGATAATACTTAAAACAATTGTGTTGTTGTTAGGTGCCACATCAGTTCTGACTCACAGGGACGCTATTAGCACGGTATTTTTTACTTTTTTTTTAAACATAAGTTTTTAAAAGTACTACGTGTTGGGGCAGAATTCTTTGTCAGAAAGTACAGATAAGAGAAGGAAATAAAAATTAGTCTAATCCCACTACCCAGAAAGAGATCTTGTTTTAAATTTAGTGTATATATTTATAGACTTGTGAGTGTGCTGTATAGTGTATAAATATAAATAAAAATATCAAATATTTTTAAGTGGGGTCGTACTGTACATAATGTTGTGAAAGTGATTTTTTCCATGTAAAAAAGTGAATTATTAATAAATTCCATGTTAATATATACTTATAGCTACTATAGTTTTTATTAGGAGTCACGGTGGCACAGCAGTTAAATGCTTGGGTGTTAACCAAAAGGCTGGCAGTTCGAACCCACCAGCATCTCTGTGGGAGAAAGGTGTAGCAGTCTGGTTCTGTAAAGATTTACAAGCCTTGGAAACCCAATGGGGGCAGTTCTACTCTGGCCTGTAGGGTTGCTATGCGTCAGAATTGACTCGATGGCAATGAGTTTGATTTTGGTTTATAGTTTTTATTAAATATGGTTACTCTAGCAGCTAGTCTCAATAATGTTTATATGGTATGCCTCTGTCTTTTGAAAATATGCGGCATACTGCTTCGTAACATGTAATTCATTTCACTTCGTGAATAAATATTATTCTAATGCAGACCACTGTATATTTGATGTGTACCACAAGGAATAAATATTTACTGTTACAGATTAGCTGATTTTTCTTGCTGTTGGTGATTTACTTTAAGAAGCTTCTATTTCTAACATCTAGCCCATTTTTAGAGAGAATGATATTTTTTACTAGTTTATGATTAAAAAAAAAATTTTACATAGTGATAATACTTTAAATTTATTTGGTGATTTTCTAGTATTGGTAAAGTAGGAAAAGAGATGCCTTTTCTTGTTTTCTGTCTGCTAAAATTCAATTATTTTTGATGATCCTACTTAAATCCCAACTTTAAAAGAATTGTAAAAATAATACCGTATGTTTGTAATATGGTAATAGAAGAATCCTAAACTATCATTTCCACAAAGAGAAAAAAGGTGATCACCAGAGAAACAGAGCTATCAGGGTTTTAAAAAAATGTAATTAATAAATTCTAACTATTTGGTTTGTATATTATCACATCTTTTAAAATTTTGTTTGGCCCCTGAATATCCCTGAAGAAATCCTGAGGGGGAGAGCACTTGAGGTGACCAAGCCATGGACCCTCTCAACAGAAATGAGTGCCACTTCCTGAAGAAGCCAAGGTAGTGGTCAAAATGGGTGCCTGGGATCCAGAGACTACTGATTCAATTCAGGATCAAGGAGGTCAGCAAAGTGGGAAGCTGTAACCAAATCAGAGCGATTATGGAAGTCACTGGCCAAGGGGCTGAGGATTTAGCAGTCCCGGCTGAGTGGTGGTGCAGTAGTTAAGCGTTCCGCTGCTAACCAAAAGGTCACCAGTTTGAATCCACCAGCTGCTCCTTGGAAACCCTATGGGGCAGTTCTACTCTGTCCTATAGAGTTGTTATGAGTTGGAATTTACTCAACGGCAGTGGGTTTGATGGTTGGTTTGTCTGTGTGGTAAAACAGGATGCAAAAAGCACAGGTGTGGACCTCATCTCTGGCTCCCCAGAGGCAGGAGTAAGGCTTCGCCTGTAGGAATACAGTGGGTGAGGCATGCAGAGCTCGGGCCCACAGGTGGGCACACCCTGTTTGTAGTAGTTAGCAAGAGCTAAAACTAAGGAGTCTTTTATACAGTGTGTAAAGCATATACAAATGTTGTAAACAAAACAACCATAAAAATATTCTGCATTGTTTTGGCAACACATTGCAAAGTCAGTAAACTTCAAAAATTGTACATGCCCCTGGAAATGAATCGAAGGCCCCAAGATAGTCACTTTACAAGAATGAGTATACTAGGGCAATCAGTAACTAGTTTTTATTCTTACTTCAAAGATGAAATTTGAAGCCTTCTTTGAAAACATTTATCTGTTATTGTTAATTACCATTGAGTCGATTCTGACTCATGGTGACCCCGTGTGTGCAGAGTAGAACTGCTCCATAGGGTTTTCAAGGCTGTGACCTTTTGGGAGTAGATTGCTGGACCTGTCTTCTAAGGCACCGCTGCTGGGTCTGAACCGCCAGCCTTTTGGCTAGTGGTAGAACATTTAATCATTTCTGCCACCCAGGGACTACCCGGACTTTGTTTGTTGTTGTTGTTGGGTGCTGTGGAGTCATTTTTGACTCCTAGCAAGTCCATACAACAGAGTAGAACTGCCCCATATGGTTTTATAGGCTATAATCTTTATGGATGGAGCCTTGGTGGTGCAGTGGTTAATCACTTGGCTGCTAACCAGAAGGTCAGAGGTTTGAACCCACCAGTTGCTCATCGGGAGAAAGATGTGGCAGTCCACTTCCATAAAGATTTATAGCTTTGGAAACTCAATGAGGCAGTTCTACTCTGTCCTATAGGGTCACACTATGAGTTGGAATTGACTGTAGTGGGTTTGGTTGTTTTTATTATTTTTTTAATCTTTGTGGGAGGAGATCGTCAGGCCTTTCTCCCTCAGAGCAGCAGGGTAGGTTTGAAACAACAACTTTTCAGTTAGCAGCTGAGCACTTACCTGTTGCACCACCAGGGCTCCTTAGACCTTTGTTTGTTGTTGTTGCTAGGTGCCATCGGCTTGGTTCCGACTCGTAGCAACCCTATATACAACAGAATGAACACTGACTGGTCCGGCACTATCCTCCCAATTGTTGTCATGCTTGAGCCCATTGTTGCAGCCCCTGTGTCAACCCATCTTATCGAGGGTCTTCCTCTTTTTCACTGACCCTCCACTTTACCAAGCGTGCTGTCTTCTTGATAACATGTTCAAAGTATGTATGAGATGTAGTCTCGCCATCTTTGCTTGTAAGGAGCATTTTGGTTGTACTTCTTCCAAGACAGATTTGTTCATTCTTTTAGCAGTCCGTGGTGTAGTCAATATTCTTTGCCAACACCACAATTCAAAGGCGTCAACTCTTCTTTGGTCTTCCTTATTCATTGTCCAGCTTTCGCATGCATAAGATGTGAATGAAAAAACCATGGCTTGGGTCAGGCGCACCTTAGTCTTCAAGGTGACATCTTTGCTTTTCAACCCTTTAAAGAGGTCTTTTGGAGTAGATTTGCCCAATGCAATGCGGTTTTGGTTTCTTGACTGCTGTTTCCATGGGCATTGATTGTGGATCCAAGTAAAATGAAATCCTTGACAACTTCAGTCTTTTCTCCGTTTATCAAGATGTTGCTTATTGGCCCAGTTGTGAGGATTTTTGTTTTCTTTATGTTGAGGTGTAATCCATACTGAAGGCTGTGGTCTTTGATCTTCATTAGTAAGTGCTTCAAGTCCTCTTCACTTTTAGCAAGAAAGGTTGTGTTATCTGCATAATGCAGGTTGTTAATGAGTCTTCCTCCAATCCTGATGCCCTGTTCTTCTTCATATAGTCCAGCTTCTTGGATTATTTGCTCAGCATACAGATTGAATAGGTATGGTGAAAGGATACAACCTTGACGCACACATTTCCGGACTTTTAACCATGCAGTATCCCTTTGTTTAGTTTGAATGACTGCCTCTTGATCTATGTACGGGTTCCTTCTGAGCACAATTAAGTGTTCTGGAATTCCTGTTCCTCACAATGTTATCCATAATTTGTTACGATCCACACAGTCGAATGCCTTGCGTACTCAGTAAAACATAGGTAAACATCTCTCTGGTATTCTCTGCTTTCAGCCAGGATCCACCTGACATCAGCAATGATATCCCTGGTTCCACGTTCTCTTCTGATTCTGACTTGAATTTCTGGCAGTTCTTTGTTGATATACTGCTGCAGCTGCTTTTGAATGATCTTCAGCAGAATTTTACTTGTGTGTGATATTGGTAAAAATATTGTTTGATAGTTTCCGCATTTAACTGGATCACCTTTCTTAGGAATAGGCATAAATGTGGATCTCTTCTAGTCAGTCGGCCAGGTAGCTGTCTTCCAGATTTCTTGGCATAGACAAGTGAGCACTTCTAGCGCTGCATTCGTTTGTTGAAACGTCTCAGTTGGTGTTCTGTCAGTTCCTGGAGTCTTGTTTTTCACCCATGTCTTCAGTGCAGCTTGGAATTTTGTTTAAGGCTTTGTTGAAACCTCTCTCAAAAGCTTCCCAAGCAGCCTGTGGAGTCCCTCGGTGGTGTGAATGGTTAACGTGCTTGGCTGTTAACCAAAAGGCTGGCTGCTCCAGTCCACCCAGAAACATCTTGGAAGAAAGCCCTGGTGATCTACTTCTAAAAAATCAGCCACTGAAAACTCCGTGGAGCACGGTTGTGTTCTGACACTTACAGGGTCTCCATGAGGTGGAACCAACTCAATGGCACTTTGTTTTTTAATCCTGTAACTGGGGTTTATAGCCACCAGGGGGCAGCCACAACTTAATTGAAATCACATGTCTGAAAAGGAAATCTTTTTTTCCCAGGTGGTAAAGGACTCCTTTTATTCCGTTTTGAACTAAAACAAATAAAATAAAAGTTCAATAAAATTTACAAATCTTAATTTCTTAATTTGGTTTCAACGATACATTCTTTTGACTTTTCAGCTACTCAGAGGCATGTTTTTACTTTAGCCACCAGCAGTAGTCTTTTTCTCAGAATTGACATCAATTGGTGATGACCTTTTTCTAATCACCTTGTAGCTAGGAACACACACATACATTTACATGCATATACTTAAAAAAACTGTAATTGTATTGTGGCAGTATGTATATAACAAAAAGTTTGCCACTGTATTTTTTAAGTGTACAAATTCAGTGACATTAATTACTTTCGTCATTTCCAAATGTTTTACATCACCTTAAACAGAATCTCAGTACCTAATCCTTAGGCAATAACTTCTATTCCCTCTTCCTCTAGGCCCCTGGCAACCAGTGATAAACTTTTGCCTCTCTGTACTTGCCTATTCTGGCTATTTCATGCAATATTTACGGGATCATGCCATATTTGTCCTTTGGTGTCTGACTTGTTTCACTCAGCATAATGTTTCCAAGGTTCATCCATGTTGTCATAGCATGTATCAGAGTTTTATATCGCTGTATGGCTGAAAAATAGACAATGGTATGTGTATACCACATTTTGTTTATCCATTCTTCTGTTAATGGACTCTTTGGTTGTTTCTACATTGCAGCTATTGTGAACGATGGTGCAGTGAACATTGGTGTACAATGCTCTGCTTGTGTTCCTGCTTTCAGGCCTCTTGAGTTTATACTTAGGAGTGGAGTTTTTGTATCATATGGTAATTCTGTATTTAACATTTTTGAGGAACCTCCAAATTATTTTCCTCAATAGCTGCACTATTTTACATTCCCACCACCAATGCAGGAGGGTTCCATTTTCTCCACATCTTCCTCAACACTTCCTTTCTGTTAATAGCCATCTTACTAGGTGCGAGGTGCTATCTCATTGTGATTTGGATTTCATTTCCCTAATGACTAATGACTTTGAGCATCTTTTCATGTGCTTATTGGCCATTTATACAAATCTTCTTTGGGGAAATATATATTCAAGTGTTTTGCCCATTTTTAAATTGAATCGTTTGTCCTTTTTTTGTTGAGTTGTAGGAATTCTTATTGTTCATATATTGTTCCCTATATGCATATACCTTTATTTTTTAACTCTCTATTTTGATATTAGACCTGAAGAAAAAGTGGTTACAGCAAGGTGATATGTGGAGGAACACAGGAAGACTCCTTGGCTTATCATTTCAAATGAGATGGTTGCTGTCTACTTTTCTTAAGAAAAGGGTGAGCCATCATCTCTTTTCCAAAGAGCAGTTTTCTGCAGTTTGCTAGATGCTGCTTAAAATGTACATACATGATCCTTTAGTAGTTCCAAAATTTGTGTTGGCTTATGAATCTTTATTTAAAATTTAAAATATATTAGAACGCACTAAAACATACAGATTCCTGAGCCCCACCCTAGATTCACTGAATTTCAAGGGCAAAAGTGTGTTTTTAAAAGTTTACCTGGTGATTCTGATGCAAGGTCTGGGAAAATGCGTGGCAACTTTCTCTCTTGTAACTCATAAGAACTACACAATAAGAGAATTCTTCAGAACTAATGTTTTAAAAAAGTTTGCATTATCAGAAACAGGTATTATAAAATCTTACAAATAGTACATGTGGTAAGGCTTTGTAGCAGAAGTTTTAACACAATTTTGTAGAAAACTTTATTATACAGATATTAAGTATATATTATGTATAAAAATATATAACATTTTAATGAAATTTCTTATTTGTGGGTTTCTTCTTCACACTGATAGCCATATAATTACAAGATTTGTATTTAAATTTTGCAGAGGTAAATGTACTTTCTTGCTTAGCTGCTATTCAAGAAATATCCAGAATGCCAGAGTAATAGATAGCAGTTACTTTTTAAGAGATTTGATGGCTTTTTTTTTTTTTGAATGGCCCAAGATGACAGCTTAGCCATACCATCCCCCACCCCCCTGCAGTAAAGAACCAAGAAACCAAGTGAAACAGATACAGATGACAATCTGGGAACCCAGAACAGCAAAGGGAAGCTAAAGGAATTAGGTTGAAAACCAAAGGGAAGGAGAGAAACTGAATGAAAACAGTGAATGAAGAGACTTAGGGATTGTAGGTTCCCTGCCAGCCAGCCTGGTGCAGCATGGCCTTGTTGAGACAAAGTGAATAGCACTCTTGGGTGAGGAGCACAGGAAGGAAACTTCACAGAATCTTCAGTAGGAGACAGATTTACTTTGTAGACAAATGTGGAACAAACCAAGGTGAGCAGAGTATGAACTGAATCTAAGGAGAAAAACTGCAACGAGGTGGACGAGAGCCCTAGGGATCCAGGTGACCACAGAGCAGGAAGGGAGTCAGAAAATAGGGACAGGATTATTCACCATCAGCAGTCTCTGCTGGACTGGAGGATCCTTGGAGTGGCGGCTAGAGATTCCCACACAAGCGGACTCTGGACAGCCCTGCCTGCCCATAACAATTAAAATAATATAAAGGAAGAAAGACATTCTAAAAAAAAGGAAAGAAAAATAACTCTGGATACATCAAAATAAAAGAAAGGAAGAAACAAACAAAAAAGCACAAAACAAACATACATACACTCAATAATGAAATAAATAAATAAAGACCTTAATGCCTCAGAAATAGCAGACAATAACAAATCATATGAAAAAACAAGATAAGATGGCTTAAACAAGTCAGCAAAATGAAGAGACAGAAAGCCTTCCTGAGAAGGAAGTGGTAATAGAATTACCTGATAAGGAATTCAAAAGACTTATATATAGATTCTTCAAAGAGGTCAAGGAAAAAATAGATAAAACCCTAGAAGAATTTGTGAAAACAGTATAAAAACAAAATGATAAAATAGACAGAAACCATTAAAAAAAAAAAAAAACTGAAAATCCAGAAGATTAACAATAAAATATCTGAAATAGATAACTCAGTGGAAGGACAGGGAAGTAGAATTGGATCAAGGGAAGAAAATCAGTGAAATAGAGGACTAACCCCTTGGTACTAATTTGTTTGAGGAAAAATCAGAAAAAAGAATTAAGAAAAATGAAAGCCTAAGAATTGTGTGGGAATCATTTATGCTAGGAATTCCAGAAGAGGAGCAGGGGGAAAAAAAAGGACAGAGAGAAGTTTTAAAGATTTATTAGCAGAAAACTTCCCTAATATCATGAAAGACAAGAAGGTTTCCATTCAAGAAGCTCAACAAACCCCACACAGGGTAGACCCCAAAAGAAAGTCACCAAGATGTATCATAATCAAAGTTTCCAAAACCAAAGACAAAAAACGAATTCTGAGATCAGCTTGTGATAAATGAAATATCACCTACAATGGGGCGCCAATAAGACTAAGCACTGATTTCTTGGCAGAAACCGTGCAACAAGAAGGCAGTCGTATGACATATATCAAACCCTGAAATAAAAGAATTGCAAACTCTCATGGATTGAATTGGTTCATCCAAAATTATGTGTCGGCTTGGCTAGACCATGATTCCTGGTGTTGTGTGGTTTTCATCCATTTTGTGATCTGTTGTAATTATCCTCCATTTTGTAACGTGTTTTAAATCCTAACTTCCGTGTGTTAATGAGGCAGAATCAGTGTGGGGTGTATGTTGAGATACAGCCTTATGAGATGTGACTGAAGTCACACCCTTTCTCAAGTCATACTCTTCCTCAAGTCAGACCCTTACTTAACTCATACCCTTACTCAAGTCACACTCCTGCTTGAGTCACACTTTTTATCTTACAAGAGATAGAAGAAGAGAAAAGGGAGCAGAGAGGATAGGGACCTCACTACTACCAAGAAAGAATAGCCAGGAGCAGAGTGTGTTCTTTGGATCTGGGGTTCCTGTACTGAGAACCTCCTGGACCCAGGGGAAGATTAATGCCAAGATATATGGAGATCTCCAAGGAACTCTGGACCCATGGATGTTGAAAGGAGACAACAATCTTCCCCGAGAGCTGACAGAGAAAGTCTTCCTCTAGAGCTGGGACCCTGAATTCGGACATCTAGCCTCCTAAACTGTGAGAGAATAAATTTCAGTTTGTTAATGTCTTCCACTTTTGGTGTTTCAGTTATAGCAGCACTGGACAACTGAGACACCAACCAAGAATCATATATCTAGCAAAATTGTCTCAAATATGATGGCGAAACTAGGACATTCCCAGATAAACAGAAATTAAGGGAATTTGTAGAAACAAGACCAACCTTATGAGAAATACTAAAGAGAGTCTTTTGGACAGAGAACCAGTGACATCAGACAACAACCTGAGAGCAAGACACATGACAGCATCACCCAGATAGCAACCCAGATAAAGGATTCTCAAAAGTAACATAAAGCTGCAAAACTCAAAATGAGGAACCAGGAATGGCTATCTCTAAATGAAGACAACTTTAAAACAAAAAGGAATAAATGGTGTAGTTATAGAACTTCCGTATAGAGAGGAAGTCAAGGTGATATTAAGATAAAACAGACTGTTTTAAACTTAGGAAGATGAAGGTAAATTGTAGGGTAACCACAAAGAATTAATAAATCTACTCATCAAAATGAAGAAAAAAATAAGAAAGACTCAGTAAACACAAAATCAGCAACGAAGAAGCATATGAAAAGAAAATCCATAAACAAAAAGAACTCAGCATAAAAAATTAAAGCAGAACAAAGAAATCATTAACGTCACACACACACAAAATAACAAAATGGCAGCAGTAAATTCATACCTATCAGTTACCACAGTAAATATAAATGGTTTAAATGCACCAGTCAAGAGACAGAGAGTGGCAGAATGGATTAAAAAAAAATCAATATGCCACCTACAAGAGACACACCTTAGACACTAAGACATAGATACGTTAAAGATAAAAGATGAAAAAAATACATCAAGCAAACAGTAAGCAAAAGAGAGCAAGAATGGCAATAATACCCTCTGATAAAATAGACTTTAAGTCAAAATCTACTCTAAAAGACAAAGAAGGACATTATATAATGATTAAAGAGTCAATCCACCAAGAAGACATAACCATTATAAATATTTACACACTCAGTTAAAGAGCTACAGAATACATAAAACAAGCTCTAACAGAACTAAGAAGAGAAATAGACAGTAATAGGAGACTTTAGCACACCACGTTCGATGATGGACATACCAATTAGAATGAAACTAACAAAGATAGAGAAGATCTAAATAACACAGCAAAACAACTGGACCTCATAAACATATACAGAACATACCACGCAATAGCAGCACAGAACACATTCTTCTCCAGCGCACATGAATCATTACCCAGAGTAGACCATATTTTTTTCATTAACAATGTTTTTTTATAATAATTTTATTGTGCTTTGAGTTTACAAATCAAGTCAGTCTCTCACATAAAAACTTACATACAACTTGCTACATATTCCCAATTACTCTCCCCCTCCATGAGACAGCCTGCTCCCTCCTTCCACTCTCTCTTTTCGTGTCCATTTTGCCAGCTTCTAAGACCTTCTACCCTCCCCTCTCCCCGCCAGGCAGGAGATGCCAACATAGTCTCAAGTGTCCACCTGATCCAAGTAGCTCACCCCTCACCGGCGTCCCTCTCCAACCCATTGTCCAGTCCAATCCATGTCTGACGAGTTGGCTTCAGGAATGGTACCTGTCATGGGGCAACAGAAGGTCTGGGGGCCATGACCACTGGGGTCCTTCTAGTCTCAGTCAGACCATTAAGTCTGGTCTTTTTCTGAGAATTTGGGGTCTGCATCCAACTGTTCTCCTGCTCCCTCAGGGGCAGAATAGACCATATTTTAGGCTACAAAACAAGTCTCAATAAATTAAAAAACATCAAAGTAATATAAAGTATCTTCTCTGATCATTACATTATAGAACTAGAAATCAATAATATAAAGAACAAGGAAAAATTTAAATACATGGAAACTGAATAACACCTTATTTAAGAACTATTGGGTAATAGAAAAAGTTAAATATGAAACTAAAAAATTACTAGAATCAAATGAGAATGAAAACACAAGATACCAAAACTTTTGGGAGATAGCAAAAGCAGTGCTCAGATGAGAATTCATAGCAATAAATGTACACATCAAAAAAGAAGAAAGGGGCAAAATGAATAGCTTAACTGTACAACTCAAGCAAATAAAAAAGGAGCAGCAAAAGAAGTCCATAGTCACCAGAAAAAAGGAAATAATAAAGACCAGAGGAGAAATAAATGAAATAGAAAACAAAGACAATAGAAAGAATCAACAAGACTGGAAGTTGGTTCTTTGAGGAGGTCAATAAAATTGACAAACCACTAACTAATTGACTGTGGAAAAAAATGAGAAGATGCAAATAACCAAAATAAGAAATGAGATGGGTGACATTATAACAGAACCAACTGAGATAAAAAGGATCATAACAGAATATCATGAAAAATTGTACTCTAACAAATTTGAAAACCTAGAAGAAATGGAAAGTTTCAAGAAACATATTACCTACCTAAGCTAACACAAATAGAGGTAGAAAATTTGAACAGACCCATAACAAAAGAAGAAATTGAAGATGTCGTTTAAAAATTCCTAACAACAACAAAAAGACCCAGCCCAGACAGCTTCACTGGAGAATTCTACCAAACATTCAGAGAAGACTTGACACCAATTATACTCAAACTGTTCCAGAACATATAAAAGGAAGAAAGAATACTCTCTAATTCATTCTATGAAGCCGGCATAACCATGATATCAAAGCCAGGCAAAGACACCACTAAAAAAGAAAAAGACCAAAATCCCTCATGAATACAGATGCAAAAATTATCAACAGAATTCAACAGCATATCAAAAAAATAATATATCATGATCAGGTGGGATTCATATGAGGGATGCAAGAATGGTTCAACATTAGAAAATCAATCAACATAATTTACTACAAAAATAAAAGAATCACATGGTCATCTTGATACAGAAAAGGCATTTGATAAAATCCAACACTATTTCCTGATAAATACTCTTACCAAAATAGGAATAAAAGGGAAAATCCTCCGTATAATTAAGGGCATATATGCAAAACCAACAGCCAACAGTGTTCTCAATGGAGAAGAATGGAAAACATTCCCCTTGAGAATGGGAATGAGACAAGGATGCTCTTTATCACCACTCTTATTCAATGTTTTACTGGAAGTTCTAGCTAGAGCAGTAAGGCAAGAAGGGGAAATATAGTCTACCCATATTGGAAAGGAAGAAGTAAAACTATCCTTATTTGCAGAATACATAATCCTATGCATAGAAAACTCCGGAGACTCCACAAGAAAGTTACTGGAACTAATAGAAGGATTCAGCAAAATGGCAGAGTATAAGATCAATACACAAAAAATCAGTTGGGTTCCTCTACACTAACAAGGAGGACTCTGAAAAGGAAATCAAGAAAACAATACCATTTACAGTAGCCCCCCAAAGGATAAAATACCTAGGAATAAACTTAACCGGGGACATAAGGGACTTATACAAGGAAAACTATAAAACACTACTGTAAGAAACTAAAAGAGCTCTAAATAAATGGAAAAAATTCCATGCTCATGGATTGGAAGACTTAACATTGTGAAAATGTCAATACTACCAAAAGTGATCTATAGATGCAATATAATCCTGATCCAAACCCCAACAACCTTCTTTAATGAAATGGAAAAACTAACCTCCAACTTTCTATGGAAAGGAAGGAGACCCCAAATAGCCAAAGCAATATTGAAGAACAAAGTGGGGGGCCTCACGCTTCTCTACCTCTAAACTTACAATACAGCTGCGGTAGTCAGAACAGCCTGGTAATGGTTCAATGGCAGACACATAGACCAATGGAAGAGGATTGAGGACCCAGAAGTAAATCCATCCATCTACTGGCAGCTGATCTTTGACAAAGGGTCGAAGTTCATTCAGTGGGGAAGAAACAGTCTCTGGAACAAATGGTGCCGGCAAAACTCACACCATGCACAAAAACTTAACTCAAAATGGATCTAAATATTAAAGCTAAAACTATAAAGTTCCTGGAAGATAACAAAGGGTCAAAACTAGGGGACCTAATTTTCTGCATAAATACTAAACTTAAAAATAAACCTGCAGGAACAACAGAAGGCATATTAGATAACTGGAACCTCCTCAAAATTAAATACTTAATGCCTATCAAAAGACTTTACTGGGAGAGTAAAAAGAGGACCCACAGAATGGGAAATCTTTGGCAACTACATATCTGATAAGGGTCTAATCTCTAAAATATATAGAAAATCTCAACAACTCAACAACAAAATGACAAACAATTCAATCGAAAAATGAGTAAAGGACATGAACAGACACATCGCCAAAGACTACATTCAGGTGGCCAACAAATACATGAAAAAATGCTCGTGATCATTAACCATTAACCAAACCAAAACCAAACCTGTTGCCATCGAGTCAATTCCGACTCATAGTGACCCTACAGGACAGAGTAGAACTGCACCATGGGGCTTCCAAGGGGTGCCTGGTGGATTCAAACTGCCAACCTTTTGGTTAGCAGCTGTAGCTCTTAACCACTATGCCACCAGGGTTTCCTGTTTAAAAAAAAAAAAAAAAAAAACCACTAGAGACATGCAAATCAAAACTACAATGAGATTCTATTTCATTCCTGCAAAAACGGCAGTGATCACAAAACAAAACAAAACAATAACAACAAATGCTGGTGAGGTTGTGGGGAGATTGGAACCCCGCTCCACTCCTGGTGGAATTGCAAATTGGTTCAATTGCTATGGAAAACAGTATGGCGCTTCCTCAGAAATCTAGAATAGAAATACTCTATGACCCAGCAATCCAACTCCTAGGTATATAACCTAGAGAACTAAAACTACTGACATGGACAATATATGCACGCCTATGTTCACTGCAGCATGATTAACAATCGCAAAAAGATGGAAACAACCTAAGTGCCCATCAGCATATGAATGGATAAACAAATTGTGGTACATACATGCAATGGAAGAGTACACAACTATCAAGAATAATGGGGAGTCCGTGAAACATCTTCTAACATGGATGAATCTGAGGGACACTATGCTGAGTGAAAGAAGTTAATCACAAAAAAGATATTTTATGGTCCCACTATTATAAAAGGTCAAGAATAGATACATACGCAGAAAGCAAAGTTCTTCAATAATTATCAAGGATAGGAGAGAGAGGAAGGGGGAATCACTTTCTAGATGGTGGACACTTGTTACTTTTGGTGATGGGAAAGACTATCCTAAATATGGGTGAAGTCAACACAACTTGACCAAGGTAAATAAAAACGGTAAGAAGTGCACAAGAAAAAGGAACAGTTTTGGTAAATGCTATAACATATACAGTTTTGCCACAACAGTAAAAACAACCAAAAAATATATGTGTGGTTACGTAGGTCGCTACGGATACATATGCACATATAGACAGGCATCTGTGAGTAAACGCACATTCATGCATAGGTGTATCTGTAGACATGTATATACATGTTTGTGTCTGCCACATGCAGATCCACATATATAACAAACCACATAGAGGGCACGGTTATGGAGGCTTCCTAGACATATCCAGACAACTTGTAGGATTGGGTTACTGGGTTAAAATGCTTGGGACCATAGTCTTGGGGAACAACTTGGTCGACTGGTATAACATAGTTCACAAGGACAATGTTCTACATCTAAGTTTGGTGAGTAGCATCTGGCGTCTTAAAAGCTTGCAAGTGACCATCTAAAATAAAACTATTGGTCTCTACTTATATGGAGCAAAAGAGAATAAAGGAAATCAAAGGCTCAAAGAAGAAACTAGTCCACAGGACTAATAGCCCACACAAACTACAGCGTCTTCTAACCTAAGATGAGAAGAACTAGATGGTACCTGGCTACCACTACTGACTGTTCTGACAAGGAACACAATAGGTGGTCCTGGATAGAATGGAAAAAAATAAGAACAAAACTCAAGGCCAAACCTACTGGACTGATAGAGACTAGAGGAACCCCCAAGACTATCGCCCTAAGATATCCTTTGAACGTGGAATTGAAGCTATTTCTGCAGGTCACCTTTCAGCCAAATAATAGTTTGGCTTCTAAAATAAACAATATCACCCGTGAGTAATGTGCTTATATAGTTAATGAATTAACTATTTGAGACCAAATGGTCAACATTTACCCAAAGGCAAAGATGAGAAGGCAAGGAGGGGAAAGGAATCTAGATCAATGGAAACAAAACAGAATGGACATAATAAGAATACTGACACATTATAAGAATTGTAACCAAAGGCAAGGAACAGCTTGTATAAGAATTGTTGATGGGAAACCTAATTTGCTATAAACTTTCACTTAAAATACAATAAAATATCATTAAAAAAAAGATTTTGTCTCTCTGAGAGTAACAGATGTGCAAATGGATATTCACTATCATGTTATGGTAAAAAATATTTATTGGATATAAAATTAATATTTTATAAATGTACATTAATCTCTAAACTATGAAATAAACCTAAAACCAAACCAAACCTCTTGCCATCGAGTCAGTTCCAACTCATAGCAACCCCATACAACAGAGTAGAACTGCCCCATAGGGTTTCCAGGAAGCAGCTGGTTTACCTTGTGGTTAGCAGCTGAGCTCTTAACCACTGTGCCACCAGGGCTCCTACCTATGAAATAAAGGGGATATAATCTCATTCTCATTTACAGAGAAGAAACTGAGCAATGAGCAAGGGAAGAAAAGCACTAATCTGAGGACACTGCAGTATATAAAAAAAAATACTCAAGGTAAACTCATAGCAGAGTAATACTAGAGTATTTCGAGTTCCATGTCATTTTGTTTTACCCATCATTCTACTAGTAATTGAAGAAGAAACCCCCTTCTCTCCAGCTGCTGTTGAGTTGATCCTAACTGATGGCAACCCATGTGTGTCAGATTAGAACTGTGCACCATAGGGTTTTCAATGGCTGATTCTTTGGAAAGTAGATTGCCTGGCCTTTCTTCCGAGGAGCCTCTGAGTGGACATGAACCTCCAACTTTTTTGTTAGCAACTGAGCACATCAACCATTTGTACCACCCAGGACCCCCTCTTCTCCATCCCATGTCTAAACTCAAAGATTGGTTATAAGGGCAATTGTTAAGTCTTTCTATATAGACTTCACTTTATCCAGCGTGTTACTGTTGATTTAATTCCAAGCATGATGATAACACAACCAGGCCTGATTTTGAGAGACAGTCTAGTCAGGTGATGGATGCCTTGTAGAAATGGATGCCAGCTTGCCTGCCAGATCTCCCTTTCTCAAAGGGCTCAGAAACTGAAAATACTGTCATGAGAGGAACCAGCAGAAGCAGGGGATTAAGAACCCCGTTTGGGACCTAGTCAAACTAAGTTGACATTGCCTTGGCTTTGAAATACCCAGCAGGCCTCGCTGTCTTTTATTTTGGAGTTGAGGTTCAGATAACTAAGCCAATGTCATCTGCCACTTGCTTATGAGAGCCAGCTTGACCTCACAGTGGCAACCCTGCTAAGGGAGAAAAAACAGAAGGAAGCACAGCACAGAAACTTTGAATTAGTTCTTCTAAACAAACGTTGATCTAATTTTTTTTTTACGTTAAATAAAAACGAAAAGGAAGACTGTCTTTGGGAAACATTTATCAAATTTAGACGAAAATAAATCTAGAAGCTTATAAGGTCCAGTGTGTGGAGTAAAATATTGGCATGAGGAGAACGGAAACATCGCATGTAGGAAAATGTACGGTAGTAGAATTAAAAAAAGAGGGAAAAATCACTAGTCATGACCTGATGTTACTACAGCCACACCAACTGACTTATAATAGGAATTCAGTGTGCTACAACAAAGAGGGTTCTGTAAATGCACCATGATAAAAATGCCTAGTACTTATAATAGCTGCTATTTTTTGACCACATACTGTGTGCCAGCTAGTGCTAAGTACTTTAACCTACATTATCTCAATTATTTTTAAGGCTCCTGCTGCACAGAAGGACTCCACGATTTTTTTTTGCCTTTAATAATTTAATACTTTCAAAAAACATTTCTTTATGTAAACACTTCCTTGTGGATTTGAGATTTTAGGAAATAAATGGGAAAATATTAGCTAATCTTGTACAAGAGAGAATGATGGTATTGGGCACATGGTATAAGCTTTCCCCAGATTTCCCAAACTGTGATCCAAGGAATATTCCTCTGGGAGATATTAATAGGTGTTCCATGAAAAATGGGTTTTGAAGCACTGCATTCTATATCCCCCTGTTGGAGAGTCACTAAGTCACATTGGGTTGTTAAAGGCTCTGAGAAGTTCTCCTCTAAAGAAACTTCAAAAAAAAAAAAAAAAAAGCTATGTGTTGTATTTCCCCAGTTTACCTGAGCACAGAACACTCTGTGTGTGTGTGTGTGTGTGTGTGTGTGTGCGCGCGTGTGTGTGTGTGTATGGGGGGGCACATTCTGTGAATGCCTGGTTGGTGTTGGGAGACAGTTCTACATGAGTGTTGTCGTTTCTGCACCTCTTGTGAGCAGATGTACTGACTCTGTTTTGGACTACCTTTACAAGAATATTTTTATAACAAACAGCCTTGGAAGATAGAGTGTCTCCCTCCAGAGCAAGGGGCAAGTACGTTTATAGTTCACTGTAATAGAGACTATGTCTTCTTTCAGGATAGTTCAGGCAAGCTTATTGCCTGTTATAAAAGCTTTGGGTTCCCTAAGCTCAGGGCTCTTCTCCTGTTACACAACCCACTGTGTGTGCAGGTGGCATCTGGCCCTTTTTGTTCCCTGTGGGAATAGAGGCTTGGGGAACCAGAACAAATGCTGACATTCTGGCTACTGCTGTTGCTCTGAGTAATAAAGTTTTTTGTCTCTAACCCAGGAGTCTTGAGCTTACTGCAAGCATCCATGAAACTATGACAGATTAACTTGTTAGCTTCGAAGTAGGAAATGCTGAAATATGTCCTTGGAGATACATGGGTCATCTTTTCAGGTTGAATTTACCTACTTCTGACTGTCTGGACTAGAATGGGATAGGGGTGGGAGTAGAGTGGCTGAGGGAAAGGGCTTACAGCTATAAAGAATAGAAAAAAAAAAAGTTCAACAACGTATAGCTTCAAATTCAAGTTACTTCTAAACATGGAATATTGAATTTCCTTGTAACTTTTCTCTTCTGAGCCAATTAATCTCTGTTCCTGTTACTTTTCTTTTAGGTTTTATTTTCTAGACATTATCTTTTGCTAAAGATAGTTCTTTACTGAGCTTCATTTTTCCAGGAGTAGAATTTCTACATATATATATAAAAGATGAAACACCAAGTGGTGGTAGTGGATCATGAGCACTGCAAAGACAGTTGCCATTGAGTTGATTTGAGCTCGTGGTGACCCTATGTGTGTGAGAGAGGAACTGTACTCCATAGGGTTTTCAATGACAAATTTTTTGGAAGTAGATTGCCAGGTCTTTCTTCTGAGGTGCCTCTGCGTACATTCAAGCCATGAACTTTTTGGTTCGCAGCCAAGCATGTTAACTGTTTGCATGTTAACTGTTTGCATGATTAGTACTGCAGCTGTTTTAGGAAAGGCAGAATGTATTGTATACTTGGTACTCTGTTAGGCACTTTACATAGGTTTTCTAATATAGTCTCCTGTATCACTCAGAGTGTTGGTATTATTCTTCCCAATTTAGGTATGAAGAAACTTGGGGCTCTGTGAGATGATTGTTATAATATTCCTAGCTAGCATTTATAGAGAGCTTACTAAACACCAGCTATAGTGCCAAGCATAGGATATTTTCTTATTTAATCCTCATAATGACCCTGAGTAGTTACTATTATTTACCTTATTTTGTGCATGAGGAAACTGAGGACTAGAGAGGAAGTGATCTTCCCAGGGTCAGATAATTAGCAGGCCTATGATTTTTTTTTTTTATGATTAGAATCAGGAATGTATGTATGATTTCAAAATTTAGCCCCACCCATCAGGTTTTATGAATCCCCCACTTTTGGAGAGGTAGTTTTGCCTTGGGATGTTTATTTATTTATATATATTTTTACTGAATCGGAGCTTCTATTTGTTTATCAAACCTACTCTAAGTCATTAGAATCTGGATCTCTAAATTTTCTTTTTCCTGCCTCCCATGATTTGCTTTGTTCCTTTTTCAGACTTTTTACTTGAATGCTTGCATTGTTTTTATTCATTTAGAAAACTGGGAGGATGTAAGGCTATTGGGTTTGTCTTTGACTACAGCTTTGCCAACATACTACATGTAGTGTAGTGACAGTGCAATATGGCATGGTGAAATAGCATAGGCTTGGAGGCAGCTAGACCTTTGTTAGGATCCTGCCACCTATTTCATGACTCTGAGCCTCAGTTTCTGTTTTTATAAAACGGGACTATTAACATTTGGCTTGAGCTCAGGGTGACCATATAGTTACTGTCCTAAATAATAGAGAGGGAAAGAGGAATGATTTTAGTAATCACACCAGGACAACAGGTATAAGCCCAGACTATTGTGGAAAACCAGGGTGTGCGGTCACCCTACTATGCACAAAGAAAATACTCAAGTAAATAGTAGTATTGATTTCAGTCATATTTGTACTTCTGATTTTTGACAGTTGTGGTCCTAGGGTGTTATCTCCCATTGAGTCAATATGTTGAATTCAAATACTTTTAAATATTTTATTGTGCTTTTAAAAGCATTTTATTGCCAAGGTAGACCCACCCTTATTGACAGCTCCAATGTAGATAAAATGGATTACTGCACATCCTTTTCTCACCCCTCAGTGTTTTGTGGGTTTCCAGAACTTAGTGCAGTCCAAAGAGGAGGGAATATTTATGACATTTTAAAGCAAAACAGGAGAGCATTACTCTCCTCTCTCTTCCCCCACCTTCTCAAACTGAGGATCATGATTGACTTGGCTTTATAGGGTCCACATTCCTCTTCTAAATGAAACCCAGCTGAGGATGGAAAATTGCAACACTATCTTGTCTTCCCAATGTCAATTGACAAAGGTTGAAATATTTATACTTTGCTTTCTTTGACATTTTCAGTGGTAGTTACAACAAAGAGAGAATAATGCTTAATAAAGTTCTGTAATGACTATGTAGTTTTCTCGCTGTGGTTTATACGGAATTGTTTAATTAGCCTCTGCAGGGCACTATAGTGGTTTTCAATTGATTTTTCTGTATTGTACTAGATTGTTAGATTTTTTGATATCATGTTAGGCTAGCTTTATAAATACTCTTTGTGCGTTTTTTCCATATTGAAATACATTTTAAGAGTATATTCTGTGAAATTTATCCCATTGTCAAGTAATATCTCTTTTGGAGGTTAAGAATATACTTTACCATGTTAAAGATTAGGAGAGATGTTGGAAGTAACTTGCTGACTTTGTTTAGTCCAGCATTTCCCATACTTAGACACTGAATGCTTTCTTTTCTTTTTTTTTCTGTGAAGCATCAATTAAGTTTCTATAGAACATCAGACGCATGCTTTGGAACACGTCACATGTGTAGTTCTCCCTTTTAAAAAAAAATAATTCTTAGGTGTTGGTATATCTCCTGTCTCTCTCCTAATTTCGTGTTGGCCCCCACTTTTTTGGAGAGGTAGTTTTGGCCTTGGGATCTTTTTTTTTTTTTTAATTCAATCAGAACTTCTATTTATTTATCAAACCCATTCTTAATTCAGTGCCCTGGTGGTGTGGTGGTTAAAGAGCTTGGCAAAAGATAGGCAGTTCAAATCTACCAGCTGCTCCTTGGAAACCTTATGGGGCTGTTCTGCTTTGTCCTGTAGGGTCGCTAGGAGTTGGAATCCACTCGACAGTAACAGGTTTATTCTTAATTCATTAGAATCTGGTTCTTGAAATTTTCTTTTTCCTGCCTTCCATGATTTGCTTTGTTCCTTTTTCAAACTTTTTACTTGAATGCTTGCATTATTTGTTTTTATTCATTTAGAAAACTGGGAGGGTATAAGGCTATGAATTTGTCTTTGAGTACAGCTTTGCCAACATACTACATTTAGTTTAGTGATGATGCAGTATGGCTTTGTGAAATAGCATAGGCTTGGAGGCAGCTAGACCTTTGTTAGGATCCTCCCACCTATTTGATGAACTTGAGCCTCAATTTCTGTTATTGTAAAATGGGGCTATTAATATTTACCTTTCAGTTTTTAAAAAATGATTTTAATTATATTTTGCCTATGGAATTAATAGCACAGTGCCTGGAACATAGTAGATTGTTGATCAATGGTTATCTAACTTTATTATTTTTGTGATTTTACAAATACTCTGTAATTTCAATTTCGATTTCCCTTTTGATACAATACACAGTAGCTGCTTAGGAGAGTAATTTTACTTGCCAAATTTTTGTTCTTGTTAATGTTGTTAGTTGCTGTTGAGTTAATGGTGACTCACGCGACCCCATATGTGCAGAGTAGAATTGTTCCATAGGATTTTCAAGGCTTTGACCTTTTGGAAGCAGATTACCAGGCCTGTTTTCAGGGGTGTCTCGGTGAGTTGGAACTACCAATCTTTTGGTTAAAGTCAAGTGTTTAACCATTTGCACCACCCAGGGACTCCTCATTAGTTATTAGGGAAGTGCCAAATAGCAATACTTAAAAACATATGGTTTTCTTCTTAATTTTTAGTTGTTTTATAAGCTGACGAGAGCACGTGGTCTTTAAAATTTCATTTAAGTAAACCCACATAGGGTGGGGGTAGATGTGACTTCTGCAATAGCTGGGTCCAGGAATTTGAACACCATAAAGGATCTCACATACTCTCTCCTCTGCTTGTCAGTTTCATTTTCTGAGATTAGCTGCTTCATGGAATGAGGGTCTTGTCTCTAGGCAGCTCTGAGACCACATCAGCTTGTGACTCACGAGGAACGTATCTTTTTCCCACAAGATCAAGTCAGTAAAAAACCTAATTGGTGCAGTGTGGGGTTTACTGGTACCAGGGGAAGGTGGTACCATGATTGGCCTAACCGGAGTCATGTGCTCAGCCTGTGGCCAGAATGGTGAGGTCTGTTACCAATAAGCTGAAGAATGTAGGTACTTGGCAGTTAAAAAACAGTCAACATGGCCTCTCTACAATGATTGTGAGGATGGTGCAGGACTGGGCAGTGTTTTGTTCTGTTGCACATAGGGTCATTATAAGTTGGAACGGAGCCTGTAAGAACTAACAATAGCAACAGCAACTAACTGGAATTCACTCATTCATTCATTGAACAAACATACTGAGGGCCTTCTGTATGCCAAGTACCATTCTAGACGCTTGGGATTTATCAGTGAACAAAATGAAGATCCCATCCTTCCTGCAGCTTATGCTTTATGTTGTTATTGTTGGTTGCTGTTGAGTCGGCTCTGGTTCATGGTGACCCCATGTACAACAGAATGAAATGTTGCACTGTCTTCTCAATCACAGGTACGCTCGAGTCCCTTTTTGTGGCTGCTGGGTATTTTGAGTGCTTTCCAAACTAAGGGGCTTATCTTTCAGCACTATACCCAATAATATTCTGTTGTGATCCATAGAGCTTTCATTGGCTAATCTTTGGAAGTAGATTGCCAGGCCTTTCTTCCTAGTTTGTCTTAGTGTGAAAGCTCTGCTGAAACCTGTCCACCAAGGGTGACCTTGCTGGTATTTGAAATATTGATGGCATAGCTTCCAATATCATAACGATATGCAAGTATCCACAGCATGACAAACTGACAGACAAGTGGTGGATGTTCAACTTAATGTTCTCCTATTTACTTATTTAGTTGCTTTTTGTGTCTACCCTCACTTGATGCAAGCTCCATGAGATCAGCAGCTTTGTCTTGTTCTCCACTGTATTCTTAAAAAACAAACAAACAAACAAACAAAAAACCAAACCCATTGCTGCCAAGTTGATTCTGATTCATAGCGACCCTATAGGACAGAGTAGAACTGCCCCATGGGGTTTCAAAGGAGTGGCTGGGGGATTTGAATTGCTGAACCTTTGGTTAGCAGCTGAGCTCTTAACCACTGTGCCACCAGGCCCCCACTGTACGCTTAGCACCTAGAAAATAGCTGGCATGCATTAGTACCTGAATAAATGCTTGTTGTGTGAAGAAATCTTGGGGACTCTTCTAGATGAATGGGTGGTCTTAATTTACTTTTATTGCCTGATCAATTAATCCAAACCAAAAACCAAACCTGTTGCTGTCGAGTTGATTCCAACTTATATCGACCCTATAGGACAGAGTAGAACTACCCCACAGGGTTTCCAAGGAGTGACTAGCGGATTGGAACGGCTGACCTTTTGATTAGCAGCTGAGCGATTAACCACTGTGCCACCAGGGCTCTGCTTGATTAGTGGAGGGAACTTATTTTTTTCTCTGATCCTTTGAAGAACTGTGGTTCTTTATTTGTCAAAAGCAGTGAATGAGAATCCACACATTCTGGAATACACTCTTCATGGCTTTCTCCATCTCTGCCCCTTTCCTTTATCAGTCTCACATGGGTTATAAGTATAAGATCTGGGACAATGTCATTCTTGCTCACCAGTGCCCAGTATATAGTGGAAGTTTAATACATATTTGATGAAAGGGTTTCAAATAATTGAAGCAGTGTATTTTTACCTCTTTCTTGTTGGCCCTGGGGCACAATTGAGATTTGCGTTCCTGAATGTATATGGAAACAGAATTGGTGATGGGTATATTTTTTTTATATGTGAGGGAAAAGACAAGGTTTGAACAAGCAATGGCCACCTGAGAAAGCAGTTTCCATCTAATAAGGGAGTGGCTGTTGGCATTCTGGGCCTGGGTTGCCACAGGTTTTTGCAGTGGAGGTTGGTGGCTATCTTCCCCTTTGAAGGTTCAGTCCCCCCTCTACCTAACCTGATTTTTCTTTTTGGAGCCAGAGCCACGTAGTTATTAGAAATTACTCTTGATATGTGGGGGTTGATTGATGAATATTCTTACTTTGCACTGCTTTTAACTGGGCATCCTTTTTTTGTGCTTTCAAGTTAATTTATATTGAAATAGGAGAAAAGAGCAAATCAAGTACCACTTGCTAGCTACCATCTCAACTGGAAAGCCTCTTACATCCATTTGTCCTTATAAAGATTTCCAAAGAAAAAATAATTTATAATATCGCCAAGAAACTAGTTCCAGTTGGTCAAACACTTGTGTCAGGTATTTTTTCTTAAATTTTCTCAAAAATCCTTATTTTGAGTGTGATTCTATTATAATATGATTTTATGTTTTTATTTTATTATAAACACGTTATATTACACATAGGTTTTTCTTTTATATAAAATGAGTCTTTCTTTGATGAGTATACATAGTACATGCATCTTCTTTTCTTTAATGTAAACCTAATGGGTTTCATGGAGAAACTAGCTAATATAATTATATAAAATAATTAGTATAATATAATCAAAGTCAAGGCATTCTTTATGGCAATTATGCTAAAGCGTTAAACTGTTGAGCTGTTTCCTTGTCCTTTATTTATGAGAAAGAATTCAGTAGAAAAATGCCCTTGGAAAATCAAATTTGTGTATTTGATTATTCAGAATGGAGGATGGTTTGAAATAAAAACTGTATCATGTGTATTAGGCCTACCGGAGCATCTCTAAACAATAACACACTTTTCCTTTTTTCCAAGGTATTTTTATGTATCATATGTAGAACCTTCTAGGATTGTAGAGTTAAGGAACCTTTTACCTGCTAGCATCCTCTCTCCCTCATTCTTTCCTAGGGCGCTGGTCTGATCTATAATTCAGACCCTCAGTTGAAAAGGAACTGACACATATGTGAGTAAGAGAGGGCTTATGTAATTCCTTGAGGCATGCTCCATCCATCATCTAGCCACTTTACCTAGAGGCTGAAAACTGTGAATCATTTCCTCTAGTGCCACATGTGAGAAGACCCTTAATTTAGGAATATGGATAATGTGGGTTATAATTAACTCTTTTATATCTGTGTTATTTCTGTTCTTTAACATAGAGTATATAATTTTATACTAACGGAAGAGATGGGCAATTAGAATTTTGCATTTTCTAGTATTGCAGTGAGTTTTTTGTTGATAGTTAATGAAAACACGTGTTTATATATAATGTAAATATATTTAAATAATATAAATGATATATAAATATATAAATGATGTATGTATATAAATATATATATATTTAAAAAATCAGTAATTTACCTTCAATCACAGTCACCTGTAAAATGTCTTTCGTCTCTGATACATCGTGAGTAGAATACAATTGGTGATGAGAAAGCAACAGTTGTTACCGGTTTTGCATTCTTGCATTCTTTTGGCAGAGTTGCAGCAATTCTCCCAGGACCCGGATGCAGTAGAGATATTAGATGGAGTTGTGTGCTGTTTGCATTTGAAATTTCTTCCTCTGTTTTCACTCTGAGTATTTTCCATCAGCTTGTAACATCATAACATTGATTGGTGCAAGCGATGTATTATTCATGCCATTCTGGTTTCATTCCATTAGTGCTCTCAGTGTTAGTATTCTGTCTGAAGAGATACGTGTATGTCAAGAGCTCCCTGGATCAGCATTCGTGGAGGAGACTTCTTTTTTATAGTAGAGTTTTTTTATTTTGTTGGTGTCAAATGGAATGAAATGAGAAGTTACTATGAGGCTGATGTAAATGCCACTTTTTAAATAACCTTTTAAAAATTACAAGTAATCATTGTGAAAAATTTGAAAATTTTGGAAATGTTTAAGGATTAAAAATGAAGCCATCTGTAATTTAATCACTTTATTAGTTGAGACAGTGCCTTGCCTTCTAGTTTTTTATTTCTTAAAAGCTAAAGTAATTTCATGCTGTATAGTTCTGAAGCTGACTTTAGCATTATAACATTATAATGTTTAGCGTTATAATGTACACATTTGCCATGTCGTAATATTTTTGAAAACTTAAGTTTTGGTGTACTTATGCTTGCTCATATGGCTGTATCCTTTTTCAAGCATTCTTAATTTTCAAACAATTTATATTTTTCTGTGGCTTTATTTTTATCAGTAGCGATGCACATAAATCTTTCAGCATATCTCCGATTATTTCTTAGGATAGATTTCTAAAAGTGAAATTATTGGGCCAAAGAATATAAACTTTACAAATAAGTTCTCCAGAAACATTGAACCAAGATCACCTGTTTGGTGAAGACACGTAATCTTCCTGTTTTAACTTACGTTGCTGTAATCATTTTTAATGCAGCATTGTATGTCTGTCTTTTCAATAATATATTTATTAAAAGTCAAGATAGGATATCGTTACATCACTAATATAACCAAAGCAACTTTATGGATAGTAGCTTCCTAATACTAAAAGCTGCCTGACAGCTTGGCGGACCATCTTTCATAGGGTGTAATTTTTGATGGCTTAAATTGCTAGATCCTCCAGCTAAATGTATGAACAGAAATATGAGCATTTAGACAGGTAACAACTGTTCTGTAATTTGTTGTGGAAAAGTGAGAGCTGCTATCTACTGCTTCATAAATAATACCTTAGATTTTATTGTTTTACCTAGTTCATAAAACCATTTAGTAACCTAGTTTCTTATTTATAAATATATGAAAATTAGTAGAAAATCTAGGAAATTTAATTAAAACAAGTTACATTTGAAATAACATACCTACTCATTTACTCACTGGGTCATAAGTAATGTGCAATGATGGTCATGATATAATATTATATAAGTTTAAAGTAATACTGCATTCTCTGACCTCATAAAATATGCAGAAAATACTAAGTTCACAGGAAATGTTTTAATTAGAGTGCTGTGACTCCATTACTTTATTTTCGTCTTCTATCACAAGACTAGTAGGAAATCTCACCTCCTCTATAAAGACTATGTGAAATGAATAATGATTTCTGTTCCTTTGTCCAAGCTGGCAGGAACACTGTTTTCATTACATTGTAAAGTAACCCTAAAACTTGGGCATGATATAAATACTGACTTTTTGGGGAAGGTTATTTGGTTGATGCTCTTTCTACTTGAGTATTTCCCTTTAGATCCTGTATTGGTAGACTTGTTACAAAAGGAAGTACTGGAATTATCAGAAGACTTGAAGCCGTTTAAAAATTCTTTCTAACATTTACTGGCTGTGAGACATCTGTCAAGTTCTTGACCCTTTCTAAGCCCCAGTTTTCTCACTTGTTTATGAGAAATGACATTACCGTAATCATTTAATAGAATAGTGAGGTAAATGCCCCACTTATAGACCAAACCAAACCCATTGCCATTGAGTCAATTCTGACTCATAGCAGCCCTATAGGACAGGGTGGAACTGCCTCATGGGGTTTCCAAGGCTGTAGTCTTTATGGAAGCAGACTGCCATATCTTTTGTCTGTGGAGTGGCTGGTGGGTTCAAACCACTGACCTTTGGGTTAATAGCTGAGCACTTAACCACTGCACCATCAGGGCTTCTTACCCTGTTTATAGAAAATCCTTAATACAGGTTTGTTCCTTTCTTGTCCTTGTGTGTAAAATATGTGGAAGGTTGGGGCTAGACTGAGGACTTTGTTGAGAGGAACCAAATTCATTAAGCATGCATCGTGCAGCACTCAGAATTGTATTGCCTTCAAAAATGTTTTTGTCTTTTCCTTCTAATACAGATGCATCAAAAGACAGTGAGTTAAATACCAAGCTTAGTCTGTGGGTTGGCAACATTCTATGTTGGCAGCTGTAGGAACTGATTTGCCCCATTTGCCAAGAACCATAATTATAAATATGTTATTCACAAAATAGCAATGCATGTTCATTATGGAGACATATTTTCCATAAAAGTCATTAAACTGGTTCCAAGAGAATTTTGTGTGTTCTCTTGTAACACTGAGCTCTTGGTCCCTTGTATTTCTGACCTGTGAAAATGCAGATGCTCGGAATTATCAGGGTGATTCCACCATTTATCACATTACAGCAAAAGATGCTATGAAGAATTATTAGGGAATTCTTTCGGGCCAGAGATGGCACCAAGTGTTCATTTGGGGGAGATGGCTTTAGTTTTTCTATGACCCTCATCCACCCTTCCAAATTCTTTAATTTAGAGAGATGGCATATTTGCAGTTTTTTTAATGTAAAATGATGTGCAAGGGAAGCTTCAGGACAAGCCAGTCCCCTAACTTCCGAACAGATTTATCCCCAATTTTCTTGGAAGATTTTTTTGACTTTCACATTAATTCTTTAGCTAGACACACAAATTGAATTGTATTGAGAATTACTACATAAAAGAAATGAGAGCTTCTCAGATGGTGGTGTTCATACATTATCATTGTATCTTTAATAATAGCTTTTACACTGTAACTAATAATTCATTCAGTAAGTATCTTTTGCTGGACATGATGTTGGGTTCTGAAATATAGAAATGAAAAAGATACAGATTTTCTTCTTTAAAATTTCTAATCTGCTGGTAGTAAAATGTAAACAAACACATTATAATACCTTGTGATAAGGGCTACAACGCAAGTTTTACTTTTTTGTTTTTTTTAAACTACCACAAAACTAAACTATTCATGTGTAAAAAGAATGCAATTGGATCCTTACCTCACACCATAAATTCTAAAGTAAATTCTAAGTGAATTATATGTGAAAGGGACAGCTTTTATAAGAAAAGAGAGGCATATCTTTATAAACTCAGGTTAGGGAAGGATTTCCTTAACCAGATACAAAAAGGACAACCAGCCCTTAAGAGAAAAGGTTAATAAATTTGACTATATTAAAATATAAAACTTTTTACAACAAGGGTAGCTATGAACAAAATTAAGACATTTCCAGTTCATCCTACCAACAAAAGAATATGTAAAGAAATATATATAAATAAGAAAAACAAATTCATTAGAAAAATGGGCAAAGAATATATGTAGAAAATCCCAGAAAAGGAAAAGTAAGTGCTCCCACCAAAATGTAAAAAGATGCTTAACCCCAGTAATAATCAAAGACATGTAGATGAAAACCACAGTGAAATTTCATTTCACACATATCAAACAGAAAAAATTAAAAGATCTGCTAGGATGAAGTGTTAGCAAGAGTATAGAACAATAATTTCTTATACGTTACTTGTGGGGGTACAAATTAGTACAATATTTGAAGAGCAGTTAAAATAAATGAGGTAGGTCTACATATGTAAACATTTAAAAACAATGTAAAAACACAATGTTGAATAAAGAGAATGCAGATGGATACATATGATGTTAACAGCATCCAGAGCAATCACACATATTGTTTAGGGATACATATATAGTAAAAGTATGCAAACATTATATTCAGGATAGTGGTTACCTCCAGAGGAAGAGAGGGTAATGTGATGGGAATGAGGCCCAGAAAAGACTTTGGCTGTATCCGTGATATTTAATTTCTTAAAATGAGTCAAATACAGGGTAATGTTAAAACTTGGCAATGCTAGTTGTTTGTTGTATTATTTTCTGTACTATCTTTTATGTTAAACTAAAGCAAAAGGGAGAAAAAGCAAAGAGAAGAAGGAATTCTCTGTGGGAAGGTCAGGGAAGGCTCCCTGGAATAGGTGACCTTTAAGCTGGTTTTGGAAAACTGGTACAGTGTGTGGAAAGGCATGGGGTTATGAAATAACATTTTGTATTCAGGGACCTATACACAGTTTGGCGTTTCTGCAGTTTCAAGAATGGGATGGGGAAGACAGCAAGGTTATTAGAGATGAGCCCGGAGGATGAGTCAGGGATCAGATCTTCTAACATGATATCCATTTCCCAAAGCAGGTAAATTTTCTCATATGCTGTTATTCTTTATTTCAGTTGGGACAGTCAGTTCATTGAGCCACAATGACTCAAGCTACTGAAGAAGACTTTTATAACCTTAGTTCATAACATTTGGTATGTTCTCACAGGGTTTTGAGCACTCTCCTAGTGCTTTGGTAGATAGGCCATCAAGAATGAAAACAAAGATTTTGAGCTTTGGGATGATTTACAAATTATAGAGTTGAGCAAGCTTGATGAACCAGCAAGTCTTAAAGCCTGGAAGCAACCATTTTGTCTGAGGGACATGTTAGGCATGGCTGTAGTTTTCTTCCCAGGGCCAGTGGGGAAGGACTTTTATACATTCTCTTAATGCCACTCACATGGCCCTGTCAGTCACATATTTGTTCCACCCTTTTAAAATTCATTTGTTTCTTGCCAGAACTTTCTCTTGGGTTTCTCTGGAGTGGAGCGTTTTGGTTTTTTGAGTGACTGCCTGTGTGAGCTCCTATTACTTTTTACTTATACCAAATGGACTTGTCTGAATTTTGAAGAATGCCCTTTCCTATATATATTTTTTTTTTTTTGGAAATGCCCTTCTCTTTTCTGTGCCATTATGATTTCATAATTTTTCCTTCTCAGCTTTAACTTTTTCAAACTGAAGCATTCATCTCCATATGGCTGTGCCCCTACCCACTTTCCCTCTTTCTTATCACTTATAAAGGAACGCCTTCCTCTCTAGTTTTTTCCAGTACCTAGAGTAGGGCATAACTGGTTGCAAGGTGGACAAGGCAAGTGAGGGCAACCTTAGTGGTTAGGTTTTGCATGAAGTCCTTGCCTAGAATAGTATATGGTATACCAGGTGAAATTTGATACGAAATAAGAGTGGTTTTGGTGGTATAGTGCAAAAAAGTTAGAGTTTAGAGCTGACTGTTTTATAGCTATGTGATTTTGTAAGTCTTTTAGTATCTCTAAGCCATAGTTACATCCACTGAAGGATGGAAATAATAAACCCTGTCTTATAGAGTTGTATAATTTACTATATTTGAAAGTGCACTGTAAATTATAAAGTACTGTAAAGACGAGGTTATATTGGTGCCATCAATATTCTTCTTAATGATGTCTAATAGTCTTTTGGCCTTTTTTCACTACATCAATACATAGTGCCAGTGTGCTTATAGCTTGACACACAGTAACTTTCCTATTTTTTTCATGGCCTTTGCTTTATAAAGAGTGGGTTATGTATCTATAAATGGATTGCAGCGGGGTGTACTCCATTTAACACATAAAAATTACTAAATATGGGATAGTGCTGTTTGGGCTGCTGCTTTGTAATACATGTAGGGTCATGGGTCACAGTTCCAGTTTGGGGGTTCTATGGAGACAATGCTCAAGGAAAGCTGCCAGAATTTCTGTATATCCTTCCGCAAAAATGTCATTTGTAAAGAACCTAAAACCTACTGAATTCCAAAGCATTGTGTTATGTTATAGAGGCCTGACAAATTCTTGAATACGGAAAATTTCATCAACATATGATTGCATGACGTAGGTTAAACTCTTGAGAGGAACCCAAGAGGCTTCGAAGAGTAGTTCCATGAAGTAAAGCCATCTAAATCTGACAGTCTAGTGTTTTTGTGTCTAGCTGGAGTGAGAAACAAGAAGGCTTTGGACACAGCGGTATCTTTGAGCTTTAACAGTGCTCAGCACTATGCTGGAGGTTGGAAAAATGGGCAACGTGAATTTTCTGAGAATAAACAAGGAGATTGAATTTTGGAATACAAGTCAGCTCTTTCTTTGTATATATGCAACCTAGGATTGTGGAATGAGCAAAAGAAAAAGGAAGAAATATGTAATGTTGATGTCACCAGTTAGTTGGTAGAGTGATTTTGGGCAAGTCAGTTACTTTTTATATCTTTTCCTCACCTGTCAGTTGAGAATACCACTTACCCCTGCCTATTTCCAAATGCTGTTGAGGAGTGATTGAGATGACTTAAGTGATTTGCCATGGAAATATAAGGGTTAGGATTTAGTGTTTATGTAATTTAGAATAGTTCAGTCATATTCTGAATGATCAAGTTACCTATGTTACCTAATCAAGAGTATGGCCTTTTGTATTAGTACATTGTTTGAAATGTATGTGCTAGACCCATAGATCAACAAGCAGACTTGACCATGAAGGATATGAATCTGGGATCCAGAGAAGTAGATGAAATTTGGACATTAAAAATACATTAGCAACATCCATGGACCTATGGCATGATGTATACCAATGTGATGGTGATATAATTTATAACTTAAAAAAATGGATATGAACTAAAAAAACCAGGATAAAAATTAGATGAGTGGTTGCTTTGGGAGGAGGGGATTAACTGGAAAAGGAAATGAGGGAATTTTGTAGGGTGATGGAAATGCTGTATATCTTGAGTGGGGTGTTGTTTATACATATATAACAACAACCCAGTAACCCAGTGCCGTCGAGTTGATTCTGACTCATAGCGACCCTATAGGACAATACATTTATCAAAACTCATTGAACTGAAATCTCTGCATTTTCTGTATATAATTATATTTCAACCAAAATAATAAAAGCAGAAAAATGTTTAAATGGGAAGAATTACTAGTTATGAGAACAGTAATCAAGCAGAGATAGATTGTCATAGTACAGGTAAAATATTTAATTGTGCTGGAGAACACAGTGAAAGAACCATCAAAGTCAGTTGGAATGGAGTTAATCCAGGAATGCCCCCTACTTGGTGAGTTCTTGAGCTGGGTTTTGAGGAAAGGATGAATTGTAGATTGGCAGGAAGAAGGGAAAGGCCTTTTAAACCTTGGAAACCATATGTACAAGGGCCCAGAGGGAGCAAAATACAAACTGAGGCAGGACACCAGAATGATTTTCAGAGAACTTATGATGAGGAAATAATGCTTAAAGTATCTATTCATAGACTCAGAATTCTAATAACAGCTTTTGGAAACTTATTTTGATATGTTGCAACATAAATTATATTTATTTCTTTAGAATATTCTTTTTAAGATCTTGAGTATTCCGGTTACTGAAGCCCAAAACCTGAAAAGCCACTTTTGCTTTTATAATACCTCTATTATAACAGGAGGTTAGTGTTTGTAGGGTAATTATCTCATTTAATTGGAACTAATGTATGCTTTGATGATTTTTCTTTTATCTGATTACCTTTTTGATTTGTTTCCTAAGAGTCCATTCTGAGGACTTGGACTGATTTTTTGTGGAGCTCAGAAAGTTAGGATGTATTAAAGGTATTCCTTTTATATGTTAGCTCAATCACATAGGAATATCTCAGTAACATATAAATATTTCAATAGCCTATAAATATCTCAACCTATAGAGGTTGCCTATCAAATTGTAGGGATGTTTTTAACCATCCCTGGCATATACTTCTAAGAAATTTCCACATTTAGCCAGCTTGACAGTTTGAATCCGTGAACTCTTGGTCTAAAAGCCCTTGATACTAATTATTGTATTATGTTCGTCAAAGAACAGGAAAGAGATTAAGATAAAAACAGTTTGCATAATTCAGGCTGCAATATAAAGCCTAGAAAAAGAATATTGTGGTTTGTGGTGGGTAAGCTGTATGCAGAATACAAGTATGAACCCTTTCAAACTAAAAATGTTCTCAAGAAAGTATCAGTGGCATGTATTTGAAGTACTTCAGAGACATTTCATCAAATTATTAAATTTGCAGTGGAAACGAAGGGAGTGAGAATTAATAATGTTCGAAAGTTTGTTTTTTTTTTTTTTTTTTTTTAATAGCAAGCTAAAGTATTACAATTGATTAAAATGAAAAGCAAGTCTATTTTGACCTGACAAATTATTTCTTTCTTCTGGTTGGGAAGGAAAAGGTAATTATCACCTCACAAATCAACAGAGATGATGGGAAGCTCCACTGTAAATACACCAAGTTTGAGAATTATTATCCCACAAAAAAGGTATGCTTTGAGGATGGCATGATCACTGCTATTTGTCTGTTAGCTTTGATGCTTATCATTATCAGATTTCTATAGTTAACCCCAGGTCTGGTTAGAATTATAAGCTGCTTTCACATGGATTGGTTCTTATCCAGTTTTCACACCGTGTAAATATAGGCAGAAAAAAAAAAATTATATGAAATAGCTTTGAAAACTAAGGAAGTCTACTGGAAATGTAAAGCACATTTGGCGTCATATATGTCATATATGAAAAGTTAGGGGAGTTGGTTTTTATGACTGACTTATGGAGCAGTCTCATTATTGTGCCATCACACCTTGTATAAGGGTAAATGGGTAGATTAAGTACTCATTTCTAGGGATAATTATGACTGCTTTGTAATAGCACTGCAGTATTATCAAGAATTTATGAATTGGGGATTAGTTTTGCTAAAAATGGACTTTGTCTTAAACCAAATGCCTTTTAACCAAAACCTTTAGGCTAAGTGGTTCACCAGAATTTCTTGATATGGGTTTGATAAAAGGTAGAGATGGGAAAGGAGACTTGCTTGTCATTATGTCTGCTGATTCATAAAGAGAAATATGGACAATTTCATCTCTTTCTGAGGCTTGGCTAGCAGAGGACTAGTTTTGTCGCTTGGATTCTTCTATGCTCCTTACTCCCACCCTGGCAACCCCTATACTGTTCTTTCCTATAGACTTCATGCTTTAAAATTTATGTATCTCCCAAGGATATCATGTCAATTTTTGCATATTTTTATTAATACCATATAAAACTATATATAAGAGTTTCTGATCGTGTGAAATAACCTGTATTTCTACAAAGAAACTTGACATTTTACTTTGCTTTGGAAGTCATAGTATACAAAAACATGTACTTTCTATTTTTTTTATATTGAAAATAACTTTTCGATTCTCCATGTTTGGACTGTAAGGAGTCATGTTGGAGACATTTGTTTATAGACCTATTAGCAAGAATTGAACTGTAATCCAGACAAAATGGGGTCCATATGGCACCAGACCCCTTCTGTGTGAACAATGGATTATAACTTTTTTTTTTAAGTGGCTTTAGTTGAGATAAGTTTAAGGCAATAAAGCGAATGGCTAAGAAAAGAAGTCATCAGCAGAGGTTTATGAGCTACCAAAACAAAGAGCTCAAACCGTGCTTACCACAAGTAGAAGTAGTTTAAAAAATTAGAGGTGTTTCAATTCATGAGCTGGTTGAATTGGCTGTCTGACCTCTGAAATGACCTTTCCCATTATCTCCTCAGGTTTGAAAGATAATGACTCTTCTCTTCTTTCCCCCTAAGGCAGCCCTGGCCAGAATTTGAACTTTTCCTCTTAAAAGGTGTTAAAAATAATCAAAACCCAACAAAATTTGAACATGAGGTTTATTCTGAGCAATTATTCTATTTGTATGTAGGAAGATCATTTTGATTCCAGAAACAGCAAATGGTTCAAAGAAACTAGGTACAAATAGGCATATAAAGAGAAGAGGAAGGAGAAATATAGAAGATCAACCACTGGTTAATGTTAACATGATTGACTGAACCCTGCCCTCCCCGTTTTACAGAGATCAGACTGGTATTGGGTCACAAGATAGTCCCTGTCCCCTGCTCAGCCGTATCTTTTGAAATTCAAATTTCGTAAACCTGGCTTAGAACGGGAAAAAGGGATTTGTAACTTTGGGTGAGAGAAAAGCCATTGGTGGGTTAATTTTGGTCAGGAATTTCTTTAAAGTGAATATTTGATTTTGTGAGTAAGAAAACCCCAAAATCAAAGCAAGATATCTGCTGAGAGTGTCTCTCTTTGACAAGAGTGAAACTTGTGTGTCTTAGTTACTTAGCGCTGCTATAACAAATATGTCAAATGAGTGGCTTTAACAAACAAATTTATTTTCTCACAGTTAGGATTTTTTGGAATTAGATTGCCAGGACTTTCTTCTGAGGTGCCTCTGGGTAGACTCAAACTGGCAACTTTTTGGTTAATAGTCAAGCACATTATTTGATATGATTTGTTGTTGTTTTGTTAGTTGCTGTCAAGTTGATTCTAACTCATAAAAAAAAACTCATAGCTACCCTATATATGCAGAATAGAACTGCTGCATAGGATTTTCAAAGCTGTGACCTTTCAGAAGCAATTCACCAGGGCTGTCTTCTGAGGAGCCACTTGGTGGGTTCGAACTGTCAACCTTTCAGCTAATAGTCAAGTGCTTAACCATTTATGCCATGCAGGCACCTGATATGATATAAAAAAACAAACCCGTTGTTTTCGAGTCAATTCTGACTCATAACCACCCTATAGGAGAGAGTAGAACTGCCCCATAGGGTTTCCAAGGAATGGCTACAAGATTCACACTGCCAACATTTTGATTAGCAGCCAAGCTCTTACTCACTGTGCCACCAGGGCACCTAATATGGTATAGATGTTTTAAGACTTTCTTCTATTTTTTAACATGTCTAACCACTGTCTTGTCATCACAGCACTTCTGAAGTTGCCACAATGAACAGCTTAATCAGGTCATATAAATTTGTTGTACACTGCTGAGGACTTTAATTAGAAATATAATAAATCCCTTAAGTAAGGAGTAGTCATTATAGAAAGCTGATTTGCAATAGCTAAATGTTCACATTATCCTAAAGTGAGTATAAACACTCCTTTGTAACTTGCATGTCATTACAACACACAGATGTCTTGGCTCCAAGAGCACATGCATTAAACGAGTGCTGGCTTGGAGGCCTGCCAGCGTTGAGGATTAGTGATCTTTAGAGCCTAGAACATTGCACGATGGGAGGCCAAGCTAACTGCCTTTTTATTCCTAGAATTCCATTCCATGCTTTGGAGTCTGTCTCTGTGCCTGGTGGAGAGTAGATGTGCAGTACAGTCCGTTCTGCTACACTGTGTTTCAAATGATCTCTTACAATTAAAGAGAAATCCTTATCAATACATGAAGCCTTTTAAGATAAAAGTTGGAAATTTTGCAGAAGGCTCTTCCTTTAGGGCAACAAGTGGCTGGGTAGTTGCTTCAAAACTGCTGCCTTTCTTACAATATTTAGCTTTCTGGGGAAGTTGAGAGTGCAAGGGTGCATCTTTCCTTATTTTTTTTTTAAGTGGAGCATGTGTGTGTGTGTGTGTGTGTGTGTGTGTTGGGGGGGAGGGGATGACTGATTTGTCAGGGAGAGAGGAAGAGGAAGAAGAGTAAGCCTCTACCCTAGGTCAGATCCCTAGGTCAAAATTTTAATTTTGATGAAACTGGTCTCTGATGGGAATGACCAATAACCAGTTGCTGTTGAGTTCATCCCACCTCATGATGATCCCATGTGTGTCAGAGTAGAACTATGCTCCATAAGGTTTTCTTCAATGGCTAATTTTTCTGGAGTAGATGTGTTAGGCTTTTCTTCTGAGGTGCCTCTGGGTGGACTCACATCTTCAACACTTTGGTTAACAATGGAGAGTGTTAACTGTTTGCACTACCTAAAGACTCCCTAGTGGGAATGAGTACACATAAAGGCATACATTCTATAGGAGGAAGCATGAGTCTGGGCGTAGCACTGACTGACTGCCTGCTGTGTGCAAATGCCAATGGACATTTAAGTGTGCTGGTATTACTGTTGGAGCCCTGGTGGCTCAGTGGTTAAGAGCTGTGCAGCTAACCAAAAGACTGACAGTGTGAACCTTTCCCCCCTGACAAGCCATGCAATTTTGCAGATTGTGAGGTTTTTTCAGGAACACATCCATTGCATTTATAGCAGAAATGCCTGTACACCATGGTCCGTATCTACTCAGTAAAATACTTGTATGTTGATGAATAAAGTTAAATTTTGTAGCAAGACCCCTGTGATCAGAATGAGAAACTGAGGTAAAAAAGTTTGTGCTGTTATCATTTACTTGGAATGTTCTCTGCTGATTAAAATACTCACTGCTTTGCTGAAGCAATTATAACCAATACTAAATGAAATTAATATACTTTTAAACAGATTATGTATAGTTGTATCATCATTCTTTCAAATAATATATTAAGAACTAAAGTCTGAGACTTCTAGTATATGGTTACTTGGGATTAAAACCACACAGATCCACCTATCATGGTGACAGAGTCACAATGATTTATAAGTGAATAATGGAGAGCCAAAAAAAATGCAGTCTTTGTGAACAAAGAGAATAACTTGTATGAACCAAAATTTCTGTGTTCCTATGTCTAATATTTAGGTATAATTTTGAGTCCACAGTGTTCCTATTGGGTTAGTATATTGAGCTATTAAGGCTATTTTCTTGAAAGAGTCCGAACTTTCCCTACAATGTCAGGTGTCACAACTATCATATCAAATCTAAAACCAGGCAAACATCGGGTATTGGTTGCTGTGTACCAGGATCATATTTGACAAACAGCACATCCAAAAGAATGTTAAAGCCTTCATTCTTCATTTAAGCTTTCATACGCTTTGTTTTTTTTTTTTTCTTTTTTTGCATGAAGCTGAACAAATAACCTGAGAAGCTGGACTTTATGAAAAAGAACACAGCATCAGGATTAGAGGAAGACTCAGTAACAGCCCGTGATATGCAGATGACACAACTTTGCTTGTTGAAAATGAAGACGACTTGAATCGAAGACTACACCTTCAGTATGGATTATGCCTGAACTTGAAGAAAACAAAAATCCTCACAACCACACCAATAAACAACATCATGAGAAATGCAGAAGAAATTGAAGTTGTCAATGATTTCATTCTACTTGGATCAACAATCACTGCCCATGGAAGCAGCAGTGAAGAAATCAGATGATGTATTGCATGGGGTAAATTTGCAAAGACATCACTTGGATGATTAAAGTGCACCTGACCCAAGCCATGGTCTTTTCAATCACCTCATATGTATTCCAAAGCTGGGCAATGAAAAAGGAAGACAGAAGAAGAATTGATGCATTTGAACTGTGCTGTTGGTGAAGAATATTGATATGCAGTGAACTGCCAGAAGAACAAATGATTCAGTCTTAAAAGAAATACAAACAGAATGTTCTTTAGAAGTGAGGATGGTGAGACTTTAGGTTGCTTACATTGGACACGTCATGAGGAAAGACTAATCTCTAGAAAGGGATGTCATGTTTGGTGAAGTACAGGACCAGCAAAATTGGGGGAAACCCTCAATGGTATGAATTAACACAGTAGTCAAAACAATGAGCTCAAACATATGAATGAAATGGGGCAGGATCAGGCAGTGTTTCATTCTGTTATATATAAGGCCACCATGAATCAAAGCCAACTGGAGAGCAACTAACAACAACAATGTCAATTAATGTTTGTCCCAGTAAAAGAAGAAAGTGAATAAATGAGAAAGTGGCTTAATTTCTGCCTTCTTCATTATCTTGTATGCATTTCTCCTATTTCTCAAGAAGATGATACCCTATTTTCTAGGGGGGAGCCTCTCCCTCTTGTGTTGTTGGGGCAAGTGGTGAACAACACTAGTGAGAAGACTTAGGTTGCTTGCCTTTCCAATCTTTCGGTCTGATGCACACCAGTCCGTAGACTGGATCTGGTGTCGAGCATGGTGGAGGCCTTCCAGCTGGCATCCAGGCAAGGCCTGAACATGTGGAGAATATATTCAGTCTGAGTTGACTGCTAAGTAGACCGAGGTAGCAAGTCCTGCTACCAAGAGGAGATTGCTTAGTAGTTTAGGAAAAAAAAAAAAGTCAGACATAGGCAAGAAAGAAGCTAATGAATTTATAAGATGAGCAAAGAAGGATGTCACATTATCAAAGTCAAGGATCAATCCTTAGAAGCCTCTCTCCACTGATCATACGAGTATTTTTAGGATTGTGTTTCTTACATGTTATTATGGAGGAAGAAACAGAAAAATAAAGATTGCTAAAGATGTGCAAGAAAAGACACACCGGAATTATTCCACTTTATTCTTAGCCGGCAGGTTTCTTTCTTCACTTCTAGGCCAGATGGTCACGGATTGATATTGTAACATGAGCCTGAGATCTATAATTAAGTGTTGAAGCTACAGGGACACAGTCCATGGTGGGCACCTCACAAAGAAACAGACTTCAGAGGAACAGTGAAACAGACTTCAGAGGAATAGTTTGGTCACACTTGGTATTTCAGAGGATAGACCTCATTATAATTAGCATTTGCAATCCTTAATACACTAAATAAGGACAAACAATAATCTGCATTTTCAGTAGTTATAGCTTGAGTTGCGTTTCAGTGCTCAGACATTTCTTAAATTTGCATATGGAAAATTTAAATCAGATTTGAATGCTTGTTAGAAGGTTAGTGTCTTAGGCTGGGTCCTCTAGAGAAGTAAAACCAGTAAAGAGTGTAAATATATGTAGAGGGAGATTTATATCAAGGGAACAGCTCATGCAATTTTAGAGGCTGGAAAGTCCCAAGTCTATGGATCAGAATAGAGACTTCCCTCAATTCACGTACCTGCAAGGGCTGGCAAACCCAAAATCAGCAGGTTGGAGAGCAGGGCTCTTACTCACAGGCTCTGTGAAAATTGATGAATCCCAAGATTCGCAGGCAAGACTGCAAGGCTTCTTCTGACTCACATAGATGCAGTGGCTGGTGAACCCAAGATCGGCAGGTCAGAGAGCAGGGCTTCCACTCACAGGCTGTGAAGATCGAGGAATCCCAGGATCTGCAGATAAGCTGATAACTGAAGTCCCGCAAACCAGAGGTCAGACAAGCAGGAGGCAGCCGCAGGATCCAGAGCGAGCAAACAGCCAGAATGTCTGCTTATATTCAGATGCAGACCACACCCCCAAGGAAACACCCCTTCAACTGATTGGCCACTCACAGCAGATTCCATTATGGGAGTGATCACGTACAAACACTGAGAATCATGGCCCAGCTTAGCTGACACACAATCTTAACCATCATAGTCATCTAATTGTTTGCCAAAGTGACTTCTCCACAAATATCTTTCATAATTTACTGCTACATATGCTTACCTTTGCTTTAGAGAAATTTATCATTGAGCTCTTCAATATTTGATGTCTGTGGAATGTCTAGGTTAGTGATATGAGATGGTTGCTGTCATGTGTTCAGTGGAGAATTTCAGTGATTTTGGATAACTTTTGCATACATACATACAATATTTCTGGGACTTTCCAAAAATCCTAACTGATTTTAATGAAGAAGGAAAGTGGATAGCTGTTGTTCAGGGACTGCAGGTTGTCTACACATTAACTAGCACCCCCTTCTCTTAACTAGCAGAACTCCAACTTTTTTTTTGGGCAAAAGTATTAATGGTACCTAGTTAAAAAAAAAAAAAAAAAACTCCATTTGCTAGCCTCTATTTCAGCTTAGGGTGGACATATACAGTTCTGGCCAGTGAGATGCAAGTGGAAGGCCTCTTGCCTTCTTCAATTTGCATCATTCTGATTCCTGGCTCTCAGGTTTCTGGCTTCTACTTGCCCTGACAATGGTGGTGTTGCCTGCCTTACCAGATACTGGGTGCTTGCTCTAATGCGTGTATGTACCAGGCCCAGACTACTTCTTTGGCTCCCAACCACCCCAGACACAGCTTTACTCAGATCTCCAGCTCTTTGCCCAGCTCAGACCCCTCACCCTCTTGTTTCCTAGCCTTTCTGATGTCATACACATGCCCTCGTAGGCTGAGGTTGTTTTTTTTACGGATTAAGATATAGTCAGAGGGCATTACCTTTGCCTTGACAATTTTCCACTTCGGTTCTTGTGCCTAGTCTGTCATTTGTAGTTATGAAGGCAGCATAAGGTAGGAATCCAGATTAGGTTCTAGACTCAGATAGATTTGTATATGAATGTTGGAAGTTATTTAATCTCCCCATTTCTCATTTCCTGAGCTATAAAGTGAGGATAATGATATCTATGTCATGATATTGTCATGAAGATTAAATGAGATAACATGTATAAGGCAATTGGCTTAATGCCTAGCATGTAGCATGCACTCAGTAGATATTAAATGATTTTATTATAATAATGATTATTATAATAAACCAACAAAAAACATCAAATATAGGTTATTTTCTTCCTTCTAAAGAAAAGGAATCTGAGACAGTTTGGTCATACAGTGAACTGGTCATACAGAACTGGTGCAGATCTGCTAGTCAGAAAGCTCCGTAGGGTGGGAACCATATTAGTCTCATTCACTGCTGTGTCTCTGGTATCTGATGTTGGGCCTGGCATGCAATGATAAGAAAAATAGTTGATTTCTATGAAGCTACTCTAAATGCTTTACACATACTAACTCATTTTCTCTCACTAAAGTTTAGTTTTACCACTAAAACTTTTGCTGAATAAAATTGGATATTACTGGTATCTCTATTATTAGTAGTATCCCTATTTTAGCAATAATCTCAAGTTGAAAGAATTTAAGTAACCTGTCCAAGGTCACATAGCTGTTAACTGGCTGAGCAGAATGCCAGTTGTCTGGCTCCTGAGCTGGTGTTCTTAACTACTTGGCTCTACTGCCTCTCAAGAAATATTAATTGGATGTATGAGAGAAGGAAGGAAGGAGGAGAAGGAAGAAACCGAGGTGTCCTGACTCCTTGTGCTTGAGGTTGGTGGTGGTAGTTGTCACTGTAGAATTGGGTTTTGTTGCTGCTCAGCCAGCGGTATCAACCCCGAATGCAAAGCCTCCTGACTTTGAGGAGAACCATAATACACTGTTTATCCTCTGGAACTTTTGTAAGGTTGTCAGTAAAGAAGTGGTAAATGAATCACCAGTCATAGCCAATAGGTCATCAACAAAACGGTGCTGACTACAGGCAGTTCTCAATTTATGGACAATTGGTATCTTAAAATGTGTTCATAATTAGAAACTCAGCATGCTTCATCAATAAATACGTAAGTTAAGCCATAGAATAGGTGGAATTCTAGGGCCAGAAGCCATGCAAAGGCATTGGGGCTGGGTGGATGGAGGCCTCGGTGACAGTCAGGAAACTATCAGTGAGGGCTTGGAACGTCTTCCAGTTGTATTATTTCTGAGAAATTGCTATAAACCTGGTTTAAAGAATATTTGTATCACTGGAGAGTACAGCATGTGTCTATGTTCAAGTGCAAAGACATTTTCAGGACATATTTCTCCATATATAAGTTGGAAAAGAAACATACTTAAGGTGAAACAAGCAGACCCGACTGATTGCATTTCTTCTTATGCCTGTGTCCTGTTTACCATAGGAATTAAGGAAACAAATTGTGTCACATTTGGCTAGTAACAGAAATGTCGTTCTTAAAAAGTAGTTTGTAGAATTGAGGTTGTTTCCAGGTTTCTACTTATACATTACCCTTTATCTTTCTGAAATTTAGCTTGTTTTTTCCTTACTCAAGAGCCACGGTCCTTTGAACAGTTAAAATCATGTTCACAAAGCCTTGGCATTTTTCTTGGAATAAAGCCCTATACATTGTCACTTTGAGCTTTTCCTTTAACAGTTGTCTAACCTTAGAAAGGAGGTCCCTGGGTAGCATAAACGGTTAAGTGCTTGACTGATAGTTGAAAGATTGGTGGTTAGAACTTTCAGAGTCACCCAGAGGTTCCTTGGAAGACAGGCTTGGTGATCTGCTTCCGAAAGATCACAGCTTGGAAAACCCTATGGAGCACAGTACTACTGTGACACACATGGGGTCATCATGAGTCAGAATTGACTCAACAACTATTAACAACACAACAACCTTGGATAAATTACCCAGCCTATTGGAGCCTCAGTGTTCTCATTTCTCTAGTGGAAATTATGCTATCTCCCTTTGAGTATTAAATGAAATAATGGACAAAAACCCTGAGCGTAAATGGAACATATTAACTGCTCAGTAAATCATGTTATTAAATATTATTTAAAATAGTGCATTCTTATATGTTTCATGGAGCTCCAAAATCCAGGAGGACAGATGTAATACATTATGAGGGTAGAGGAGTTATTATGGGAAGGCACTCTCACAACAGTGGGAAGTAACAACTGATAGTGTAATTGGAAGACCCAAGAGCAACAATTGGGCAATAGTTATGACCCGCCATGGAGAATAGGATCAAAAGAGCTTTCCATTTCTCAGTAATTTCTTCCAGCTGAATAAATTTACAGCCTAATACAGTAATTGATGTCCATAATGGTGACTTCTCTGAGTCATCAAGGAATGATTAAATTACATGAAGTGCATTCCATTTAAGAAGGCAGTGGAGTTGGCAGTACAATTTAGAAAGGTTTTTCTCCAATATAGTTCATGTTTTACTGCTAGCTGTAAGAACCCTCAGCTTACCTAGAATTCCCTGTTGTGCCATATGACTCAGATTTTAAAGGACTGGAAATCAGGCTAAGTCTCAACTGCAGTACTAAGTAAAGAATGGCAGTGCCATTAGTTGAGACATGCTCTTTATGCCTTCCAGAGGCTGCCATGTTCTAGAGGATTCAGATTCTCTGACTCCCTTCACACAGCAGCAGAGTTAAAGAGAAGAAGAGACTTAGTGGTCCTTGGCTGAGCCAACAGTGGGAGGCTGGATCTAAATACATGTTACTGTGGATTTAAGCAGGACTTAAGAGATTTTTTGGCTCTTCAGTGGAGAGTAAAGGCTTCCCCTCAATCCCTCCTCCTTGCCCTGCATGGGAGGCAGTATTGTATAGTGGTCAAGAGCATGGGCTTTGAGACCTACTAGCTATAGATGCTTTGGATTGTGACTAACTGAAACTCAGCTCAGACTGGCTTAAACAATAAGGAAATGTATGCACTCGTATAACTGGAAGTCCAGATTGAGGGTTGTGTTTATCCAGTGGTTCCATTCTGCTTTGCTGTGATTCGCTTGGCTTTTCCTTCCTCCATGATTTGTTTCATTCTCAGGCTGGTAGTAGTGAGATGCCTACAGCACTGCTGTATCCCATAGCTGCCCATGCATCTAGAGGCTTACTCTTAGATGGAGTCAACCCCAAGAAGCCCCCAGCAAATTTTACTCATTTTTCTCTGGCCTAGATTGGGTCACCTAGTCATTTTGGAAACAATCTCTAATGCCAAGTCCCTGAACTACATTGTCAAGGGGGATGGGATTATTATGATCTACTTAGACAAATCATGGCTCACCTTTAGAGCTGCTGTCAAACCACCTACATCACAACGGCTGCTGTGCTGTGGGCAAGTGAATGTTGGGGATAACACTATCCTCTGTAGAGTCAAACAGACTTGTTCTCAAAGTTCAGCTCTGCCATTTACTAGTTGCAGTCCCGAGCCTAACATTTATAGGGCCTGAGGGAAGAATACAAATGGTGGCTCACATACTCTTAAGTTTAAATATTCCTTTAAGTTGTAAGTCAAGCTAATTTCTCCCATACTGACAAATAACCCCATTATAATGACTTGGAAGTCCATGTCTGAATTTGAATTTTTGAACTCCTTGGAGTTTTTCCCTGGAAGGTGGCTGCGCAAGGAGAGCAGCCCCAGGCCTTCACCCTGTGCCCACAGCTTGCCCCTGCCTCCATCCCACATTGCAAAGTGATGCCAGCCCATAAGTCCAGGTTCTGTCTTGCCTACCCAAAATGCCCCCCTTGGCCATACGTTGGGCCTAGGCATGTGCACGCCTGCAGTATACTCAGCCCTGGGGAGGGCTGTCTGGGGGAGGAATTTAGTGAAGAGGCCCACAGAGGCCCTGGAAGGAGGCATGGGACAGTTGGGCAGGAAATTCTGAGCTAATCAGGGTACCTCTAGAGCGGAAGCACAGACTCTGAGTAGGAACATCCCCTTAGCCTATAGACTACCCATAGGGAGGGTTCTGCCAGAGTGGGGGCATGCCCTGGCCTTTCCAAGCTCAGGGCCCAGGGCAAAGGCTCATCTTCCTGGTGTAAGGGCAATTCTGAAGCAGTTTCCCTGACTCATTTTTCTCCTGTAAAGGGATAATCTTGGTAATCTCCAGTTTATCTAGTCGTGAAGGTTAAGTGAAATGGTACATGCAATGTACTCACTGAATGCTAGCTGCTTGTATTGTCCTTAAGTACCCAGATGCACAGACGTTCCCTGGCTTGACCCTCACTAATGGGAAGATCTTGAGCAAGTCACTTCATTTGCTTACACATCAGTTCCTCACCTGTACAGTGTGGACAGTGATGTGTGCCTCAGAGCTGCTAATGGATGTAACGGGAGGGAGCATGTAGACACACAGCACGGTGCCTGGCACAGGTGGTTGCAGCATTCCCTGCCTCTGTAGCCATCAGAGGCATCAGGTGACCACTGTGTTCCTGAGGAAATAAGGTGGAGATTCTGGGCCGTTACTGCCCTGCATATTTTTCCAGATAAAATGTAAGTACTTGACAATCTGCCTCTGACCAGACAATTTGTTTGTATTATACATATATATAAAAAATCAGTTTACTAAACCAGAAAGAAATTCTTGACAAGATATCTGCTTTTTTTTTCCTACTTCAAAATATTGCCTTCACTCTCCACCTGCACCTAATGTAGTCTGATAAGTTAGCCTTGTTTTTTCTAAACTTTATTTCAGCAAGTTATCCTCATAGAAATAATTCATAGGCTACCTGTGGCATTAGAGAGTGTGGAAAACCATCAGTGGTGAATCTTTAAAAAAAGAAAATCAATGGCTGACTTAAAAAAAAAAAAAAAAGGCAATGTCTGAATTGGGGCTCTGACTAAGCCAACAACGGAACCGTGGGAGTGTTGGAAAATCTGGGTTGGCCTCTTTTATGTTCTAACAGCTAGCTGCTAGTGATAAAAAAAAAAAAAAGTGGTTGCTTATTTGGCTCAACATATTTTGTTACAATATTAAAGAGGAAATCATTTATTTAATTAGTACATTGAGTAAGCCAATATGTCTGCCTTTTATATATTTAATAACAAGTAATTATAGAAAAGTTTGTAATATGTGGAGATAATAAAATTATCGTGCTGGGGAATATTTCACCATCAAAGCAGAAGCATGGGATCAAACACACACACACACACACACACACACACACGCACACACACACACACAGCCCATTAATCCAAGATGTGAGTGTTTATGTGATATCACTGTCCTTTGGTAAACAATTTTTGTTTAATCATAGAAATAACAAATATTTTTAGCTATAGTACACAGAAGGTTTGGGGCTAAATATCTTGGGGTGGTAGCTTTTAAAACTTCTAACTTTAAATCTTTTAAACTGTTAGGTAGCCTCAAATTTCCTGCAGGCTCTGAATTTGATGGTAGGTGCTGGAATTTATTCCATGTCAAAGGAAAAATATGCATTTAATTAAGGAAGCATCATTTTAAAATTGGCAGCTGTAATAATTGCTGTAATGATGAATGCAAGGCAAAATAGATAACCAAAAAAAAAAGATGGTGTCTCCGTGTCTCCACTTCAGAGTCTTGCTTTTAATCACATGCCTGTACTAATTTATATTAGTTCAATACAAAAAGTCATTTTTGAGTTGTAATTGGAAGATTCTCTTTCGCTTTGTTCTAGATGGATTTTATGGCTCTTTATTTTTAAGTTATAAAAGCCAGTTCTTTCCTTGATTTTTTTTTCCCCTTCTCCCCAGAGTATTTGTTTTCTGTATCTTAAATACCTTAAACGTGTCCTTTCCAAGTAAAACGCAAAGTTTGGGACTGCTATCATGGAAAACAAAACCGTGGATGTGGGATTGAGCTGAGTAATGTCCCTGCATTTCCTACACGGCGTCATGTGGAGCTTTTTGATTAAAAAGTGGCAAGATGAAGCACCATCCCAAAGTTCAGATCTTTAAATAGGAAAAATAGGCCATGTGTAGGAGGATTACTGATTGTCTTTTTATAACCGATTCTGATTATGAGACGATTTTCTTCAATGGAGTATGTTTGTAGAACAAAGGAGTCACACTGATAACAAAGTGGGCTGATGAGGAAGCAGGGCCTAGACCTGTCTCCATGGTGCGCGGTGGAGAATGTGTATGTAACCCTTAAGAGGGGGCCATAGGTGCACTCCAGGATGGTTTTTAAGCCAGTCCTTTGGGAGAGAGATTAGTATTTATCCTCTTGCCTCCTTTCTGGCTTCTGTGGGCCTCTTCAGACATTGTTTACACAGGGGGTCATCTTTCTGGAAAATCCGTGGGACACACTGATTAATGAGTCGCAGAAGCAATTAGCCTTGTAATACTGAGTGCTATTGGCAAGAGGCCACATATTTTCCTAAGGTACAAGAGTAACGTCAAGAATGAAATAAATTAGCTTATGTCTTCTCAGAGAAGTTTTTGCCTCCACAAAACTAATCTCTTAATACTGATGCACTTTGAGGAATGGAATGGGGCAGATTGTGGAGCTTCTCTTCTGCTTGTCCTGAGGGCAAGGCTTTAATACTGTCTCTGGACCGAAGGATAAAGACTCGTGGAATCTTGGTTAACATTATTGGTTTAATAAGTACTTCCACTTCAACTATAATTGGTCAGTGAGAAATGTTACCATATTCATTTCTATACCTTATGAAATCAGACACCTCTGAAGCTTACTTGTGATGGAGTAAGACAAAATTTTTTTTTTTTTTGTACTGAAAATATAGGATATACAGAAAGCAAATATCTTAGGATAAATAGAGTCCTTTGCGTTTTCCTTAGCTAGCTGATAATTTTGAACTCAAGATTAATTTGCCCAGAAACCTGAAAGATTTATCTGTGTAAAAACTTTAGTGAAATTGTGTCTGAAAAGAATTTTATTTAAAATACCTGATATCTCTACCTATTGTTTGAAAGTACAATTTAACTCTTATTTAATGACTTTTAGCCAACACAGCACTCTTAAAGCGTTCCTGCCATAAATCACCGTATCATCTGCCAAATAGTTGCCATTTCTAGATCAATAAAAGTCCAGAGAGGTTAAGTGACTTGTCAAAACAACATAGCAAGCGGTAGAATCAAAACAAGATTCCAGGCTTTTAATTTCTAGTCTTCTACTCGAAGGCAATTAGCTAGTTCTCCCCTGAGGTCAACACGAGCCAATTTAGTTGGAGCCTTCAGGTGTGCTTTGTAAAAGGGACAATTGTCTGGTGGCCTGAATGAAACTGTGCATGAATCTATGCCTTTTTTTCTTTTTTTTTTTAAGAATAGTACTTGCTATAGAAAATGTCTGGATTTGGGTCAAGTGTTTATGTCACTTTTTATCTAAGAAGGAATGTAAAACTGCTCAGAAAAGTGTGAATTGAGCACATCTGTGAAGTTGATTTTCTGAATTAGAGAAAAATGCAAAAGTTGAAACAAACTTCTTTTACCTTAAAAAATGTAACTATCAGAACACTGTGTGTGTGCCTGTTTATTCATTTGATCCATATGTTTCTTCCTGAGAGTATATGACATCAGTGATTATCCTTAGACTTAGACTTACAGATTTAGTCTAATTTAAGACTTTGTGGAATTAGTTTATCATTTAGGAGAGAGTGTTTATGTTAAACTATCCTTTGCCCGTTTCTCTTTGTGGAAAGTTCTTCTCTGCTTTCAGGCTACAGTCAGCAACAAGAAGCTAAGGATTGTAGCTAATTATCTAGAACACAAGATTAGAAATCTAATTCTGGCAGGAGCCAAATAAGTTGCACTGAATTTGGCATGGGCTGTAAAAGAAACCGGCCCCTGTTAATGACATGTTCCTGTTTGTTAACAGGTGTTTGCCCAGGGGGAGTACACTTGCACTTCTTTGCAAATGTTTTCAAGAGCGATTCACCGGAATATGTGAATGTTTCTCAATTTCAAACGCCCCCCGCCCCCCGCCCCCGTGCATTCTGTCAATTCTCTTAGTGTTCTGGGATCAGCCAGCTTTTGCTAGCAGGGGAAGAGAGGGGATTCCTGAAACTGTAGCACTCTCATTATTTGGTGTTTCTGAGCCTAACTGGCAGGCTGTTGTCCTGTCTTTAATTAAATTGCTCTTCGGTGCAGTGTCTTTGAAAGATCGCTTTTGTGAAGCATGTTAAGCACCAAAGCTTTTCTCTTTTCTGTCATGAGTCTTGTAAACAGCAGCGGGAATGAAGTTAGGAGACCAGGAGTACAGTGTTAAAATGGTCATTAAAAGGACCTTATTGATGATTGCTGAGGGGGAAAGATCAGGAAGACAAAACCAAACTTTTCCCCTGAGATCCCCTGCCCCCCCATATTGACTCTTCATACCAGCCAGAATTTCCAAGCATTATTCCATCACTTTTATTTTTTTTAAATCACTGTCAAGTTTTATTTAGTTCCGCCTTCTGGAAGTTTCTCTAGAGCAGTAGTTCTCATAGGAAGTGATTTTGCCACAACCCCCAAGATATTTGGTAATATCTGGAGACATTTTTGGTTGTCACTACGGGCATCTAGAGTGGGTAGAGGCCAGGGATGCTGCTAAACATCCTACAATGCACAGAACAGCCCCCCACAACAAAGAATTATCTGTCCCGAAATGTCCGTAGTGCTGCCATGGAGAAACTCTTCACTAGGAGAAGAAAATAAAAGGCTTTTGAAAGAACTAGCCTGTGTCTCTGCAGATTCATAGCCAGTATATGCAAACACATGATTGAGATATCCGCTGAAGGCAATGAAGGCCCTGAAGTTTTTTTGTTTGGTTTTTGACCACGTCCTTACTTTCTGGCGCTGTAAGATGCTCCTGGCTCATCATGTACATTTCCTGCCCTCGTCCTAGCATTCCGTAGCCATTTCTCTATGGAATCCTGGTTTCCTTTATTGGTGAATAGGCGTAGAAACTAAGATCTGGGTGTGCTAGGTGTGCTTGTTGGCACTGAGTTTTTTAAATTCCATAATCTACATTTAGTTGGTTCGTGAGGTCAGTTTCTATACCTTGGTCTTTACCATATAATACATGAGTGTACTTTACAAATACTTTTCGGATGTTTGAGCTTATGTGGAGCGTTCAGATTACCCAAGTAATGTTGAAATTTGAAATGACATCGTTATAAGTTAAATAAAATCTCTAAAAATGTAGTTTGTAATATATAAAAATAAAAATATGTGCATATATATATTTATATAACATACTTATGGCATTTGAGACTGTTGCTGCTTTAAGTCAACTTTGTCATCTAACACTTTGACCACATGTAGATTTATTTCATAGTCTCCTACAGCCGTAAGGCACGTAGACCTGCCCTGTCTACATACAGATAATTTGTTCTCAAGTGTGTAAAAATCTGCGTAATGGTGAACCTTGCTACAAGGAGTTCTGCTGTGATTAAACTGAATTTATTGGATAGTCTTTCATTAGGCAATGTTCATATCTCCATAGAAGCTTTAGGTTTAAATTTTCCTAAGATATTTTCTAACATTTCTTGGGTATACCTAACGCCTTTGCTTATTTCAGAAACTGTCTTCTGTGCCCATGATGGGTCTGCATCACTTGTCAGGGCTTTCTCTTTAAGTGGCATCATAGATTTTTAGAACATTTTAAGTGCAAGTGAAAACAACTTTGGTTTTAAAGCAAAACAGTGCAATGATTTTTAAAAATCATATCTGACTTTATGTCTGTTATGTAAATCAAAATATTAATTTGGAAACACTCTCCTCAATGCTTTGATTTTATTATTAAAAAATAGATAATGTTTCAACATATCTACTACTTTTTCCGAAGTGATTTTTTTTTTTTTTAAGTCTTTGGATAATTCCCATGTTCCTCTCACAAGAGTTTGTAAGACTGTCAGATAAAGATTCAAGGCTTTTAATTTCTTGTTTTTTTGCTCTGATATAATGAATTAGTTCTCTCCTGAGCTCAGCATAAGCCAGTTTAAATATTCAGGCACAGTATCTACTTTCTGTATGACTCAATTTAAAAAACAAAATGAAACGAAAAACTATACTAGGTATTTAATAACCTTTTATATATTTAAGGAAATAATAAATGTTTTGTTTACTCTGAATAGGAAAAAAGAGATTATCATTTTAAATTGCACCCACAAAATAGAATGTGAATGTTTTCTTCTTTGCTGTGTTGTTGAAGTTTATAAAGATTTGCCTGAAAAGATACTCTGTTGGATTTGACTCATAACTTTGTGCAGCATCTCTCATTACCAAGTGGGTTCAGAAATAATGTGCACATTCGATAGCATTTATTTTTAGCAATGAGTAGTCAATTTGTAGTGTTTTCTAAGTAGCTGATTTATATGAGCCATTTATTCCCAAGACTTAGAAAGGGAAATCAGGGGCCCTGTGTTAGCTTTCTTAGATCATTAAACGATCCAGCATCGTGCTGGCTTAGTACAGATGCTTAATAAATACTTGCTGACCTGAACTGAGGAAACCCTGGTGGTGTAGTGGTGAAGTGCTATGGCTGCTAACCAAAGGGTCAGCAGTTCGATATCTGCCAGGCGCTCCTTGGAAACTCTATGGGGCAGTTGTACTATGTCCTATAGGGTCGCTCTGAGTCAGAATTGACTCAACAGCACTGGGTTTGGTTGGTTTTTTGGACCTGAACTGATGGTAAATGCCCAGACAGGTGACTTCATGAGTGCAGAAAGTGCCTCTGACTGGTTCACGGGTATGTCCTTAGCACCTAGTGCTGTCTCTGCCACATAATAAATACTTATTGCACGAATGAATGACCAAACTCTAATGTACAGCATAAATATTTTCTAAGTAATGTTAAAGAGAAGTTTTCTGAAGCACATTCTTCCCATATAAAAGATCATTTTAATTTTACTTTTCTATCTGTTATCTTTATGATATTCAAACATGAAGATTTTTCCTTGGTATGGGTACACTGGAAATCCTGGTGGCATAGTGGTTAAGTGCTATGGCTGCTAACCAAGAGGTCGGCAGTTCGAATCCACCAGGTGCTCCTTGGAACTCTATGGGGCAGTTCTACTCTGTCCTATAGGGTCACTATGAGTCGGAATCGACTCAACGGCAGTGGGTCTGGTTTTTTTGGTTTATAGGTACACTAGGTTAATTGTTAAAGTAACTCTAAAGATAAAACCTTGACTCTGGTTTGATTACACAAGAACCTACTATTGGGATAAAGCTTAGTTACTTGCTGGTCTCTCCTATTGTGAAATGCTTCCATTCTAATAAATTATTAAAGTATTCCAAATTTGGATAATTGTGGCTGTCTTTTATATTCCAGATATGTTTTGCATTTGCATTTTAAGTATTTGAAGCTTTCCTTGCAGTCATTTCCTTGATTAAGGAAATATTCGAAGTTTCTGACAAGACATGTCAGTGTAGGAAGTGAAGTCATGCAGTTAGTTCCCTTTGGGGCTCGGTACTAGATGTATCAGTACATATAACTCTAAGTTGCCACCATTATTAGATAACCAGAAATATTCTCCTATAGATGTATACACTTTAAAAGAAACCCTAATCTGAAAACACTGTGGGCTGATAGTAAAAATCACTGCAATATACTGGCTTGAAAAATTACAGTAATTCAATTTGAAACTATGAAGGTTTGCATCCAGTTCACGTTATTTCTGGCAATGACAAAAAAGTGATGGTGAGCTCTACTTGCCTTTAATTAAACTTTAAAAAAAAATCTGTGTTTAGGCACATACTTACGTAAAAACATTTAAAGATGCCGAGTGGATTCTTCAAAATCTACTCTACACAAATGAAGATACTACTCAGAACGAATCAGAATGTGATTACCCAGGAAGGATGAAAGGACATGTCTTGGATGGGCAGCTCTTCTTGCAGAAGCGAATGGCTGTCTGGGTTTGGTTCAAGAAATGTCCATGAAACTCATGCCCTGTCCCCTTTTTAAAAATTTTGTTTTGTCAGGAAATAGTTAAAGGAAGGCTGAGTGAGTAGATCAACCACAAACCCATTTTGTGTTTTTGAGGATGTAGGACTGTGGGGACAAAGCCAGGTGAAGAGGGATGATAGAAGGATGTGTGCTTGTGTGTGATGAGTGAAATAGGAGGCTTGGGCCAAACCCAGGCCTGGGGAGCCTGAAGAGTCTGCAGAAAAAGTAATGGATTTGTACTTTGTTGGGATTTGCCAAGATTTCTTAAATGGAATGGTGTGCCCAGGCTTTCCTTGTGTTTAGTTGTCTCTGGCCACAGGATTGAGGCTATGTTGTTCAGTTGAACAGCCAATCAATTATTTGACAAAACCAAACCAAATTGGTTGCTTGGCATCCTGTAGACCAAAACACAGGTATGTGATGGCTTAGATTTTCCCTTTGCAACCAGTTGTGCTGGCCCTGTATACTCAGAAGTGAACGAGCAAAGGGAGTTTCTACATTAGCTTCCCGACATAGGGCTGCTTGAATCTTGCCCTGTAGGTTCAGTTTCAGTTTGGGACTTTGTGAAGGAAAAAAATAGCCATATTGTTTGGAGCAGCGGGCGAAATGGGTTCCAAAGCATTTCCTTGTTACACTGATCCCTCCCAGTTCTAAAAATTCTGTGATTCTAGACCATAAGTTTATAGTGTCTCTGTGAGCCGTGGTGTGCCCTTACCACTGCCCTTAATCTTTTCTTTTTGTTTGAAATAAAATTAATCAAATTCCTCTGTATTGGAGCAAGCTTCGACTAGTACAATGGGGCTGTTGCACCCAGATGTAAACAAAGTTCAAATCATGTTTTTCAAGTATTTTTAGGCTTTTAAGCTATTCTGTTAGCCAAAGCAGAAGAGCGTAATTTATAAAATGAAATCCATCAAATATTACAAATATTGTTGTTGTTAGGTGCTGTCCAGTCGATTATTGACCCATAGTGACCCCATGTGACAGAGTAGAACTGCCCCCAGGCTGTAATCTTTATGGAAGCAGGTCTTTCTGCAGAGCCCCTGGGTGGGTTCAAACTGCCACCCTTTTGGTTAGCAGCCGAGAGCTCCTTATACTTGTGCCACCACGGCTCCTTATACAAATGTAAAGATGCTAAATTTACTTATGGAGAGATTAAACTTAAAACTGAAATTTTGATCTCCCTGTAGGCCCAGCCAGGCCTCTCTGAAATTTTGAGTTAATGTTTATGTTATATGGATGTTTGAAAATTTTTACTGTAGAAACATACTTAAATAATTTTCTAAGTGTATCTATTGCTTGTTGTTCAATGAGATTAACAAATACATGGTGTAATGCCTTTAAGTATTTTGACGTGCTAGTTTCATGCTTTTTAAATGGCAATTCTTGTGTTCCGTTAAATTAAAATTATACTGCATTTATAAGATATCCAAATTTGTGTAGTGTTTGATGGGACTCATTCTATAAATCAGGCTATTCTGCTTTGGCAAATAGAATAGTGTAAAAACCTAAAATACTTAAAAAACATGACTTTAACTTTGTTTAACTAGAGGCAGACATCATTATCAGAAAAACTAGGTCGAGATAAAACAGAAAACAAGCCTCATGAAAATGAAGAAACCATTGTTTTAAGCAGCCTGGGGAATGTAAAAAAGTAGGAGATGTGGATTTGGGTTTTATTTTTTGCTTTTCCACTTACTCCCTGACTTAGTTTCCTTTTTTAAAAAATAGGAACAATAATATCTGTTTTCTTTATAGTGGATAGAATGACAACAGTGACTATGTAATGGATATAAAACTCAAAGACTTCTTTACAAATATGTAAAGACTTTTGTGGGGCCAGGAATAGTTTTCTTCCAACTTCAGTTTTTCCCCAGAACTTTCAAAGGTCTTCATTTAGATAATCCAATTGAAAATATAATAACATTCCTTTGGTAATTTTTTCTACATTGAGATACAGGAAGCTACCTTAATTTTTTTAGATTGCTCTAGTAGATTTTAAGAATCTAGATTATTTTTAGATTGCCCTAGTAACAACACAATATTTAATGTTTATAAAGCACTTTCACTAGTTCTTCTTTAATTTTATTTAATTCTCATAATGAGCCTACTACATAACCATTATTATCTCCTTTTTTTTTACAGATGAGGAAACTGAGGCTTAGAAACTCATTCTGTTTTATTCTTCATTGCTTTCTCTACCAGCCCCAGGTGCCTCTGATAGTAAATGCCAATTGATTAGACTATAATTTGTTAACTATGTAGTTCTTTTAGAGTTTTGCTAGTTTTTCTATAAAATGTAAAGTTCCTGTGTCTTTTTCAGTTATTTGGCAGCAGCTCCACGTAGAGAAGGGATCTGTGGTTAAACCCATTGCCGTCGAGTTGATTCCGACTCATAGTGACCCTATAGGACAAAGTAGAACTGCCCCATAGGGTTTCCAAGGAGTGGCTAGTGGATGCGAACTGCTGACCTTTTAGTTAGCAGCCAAGCTCTTAACCGCTGTGCCACGATTGTGGTTATTACCTGCAGTTTTGCTTCAGGGATGATACTTTCAGTGCCAGAAAGCCACAGTCTGTAGAGGAAAAATAAGTATGAAGTGCTCTGCTTTCTTCAGCTTTTTCCCATTAATGCTTCCATGAGGCATATTCATTTTATGATCCTTATGATACCCTTCCCAATGCGATTCTCTTCTTGGGGTGGGAGGAGTGGTAGGGATGTGGGGGCACTATGAAATGGGCATTGGCCGAGGAAGGCCAGCAGAGGGAAACGTCAATGTTAGTGTGCTTCAGTTAACGAAGTGAAGGGTTGTTCTTTTGGCTGTTTCTCATATTGAAAAGGTGGGATGAACTTTCCATAAATATTTTAATAAGTAATTTCAGTACACTCTTTTTCCATCCAAAATAAGTGATTGGCTTTGAATGATAAATTCCTTTCTGGGACCTGTCTGGGTCCTGGCTCCTGGGTCCTGGCTCTCACTTACTAGCTATGTGTCTTTGGGCACATTGTTGCCTGTATCTCAGTTAATTCATCTGGAAAATGGGGTAATATGAGGACTTATCTCATAAGGTTGTTATGAGTATTAATTGAGTTAAAATAGGCAAAGCACTTAGAACAGTACATGGCACATACTAAATGCTCAATAAATCTTAACTGCTGTTTTTATTACTTTCCTGCTTATAGTTAACTAGACTAGTAACTTTAAGTAATGTCCTTTCTAGAAATGAAAATAATGATTTCTTTTATTACTATATTGATGAATTATAAAAATAAGCCAAGATGATATAAATCAAGGAAGATCATTTAATTAGGAGTAATGGTAGTCTTGAAGGACACTAATTGATTACTAAGTGGTAGAGTAGGAATCATGGCCACACATTCCAGATCCTAAAAAGTCAGAAGAACACTCAGAAAAGAAGGTTAAATGGCCGTTACAGAGAAGGAGTAATTTCACAGCCAGGAAGAAACGGGACAATGCCAAGGGTTGATCAGATATGAAATAAGTCATAGAATCTTGCTGGCATCGTAGTTAAGAGTGCCCAGTTCTTCATTCAGAATTCATTATCTTCCCTCCTCTGGTTATTCTTCTCTCTTCTAAGCATGACTCGTCTGTCTGTCTACATTTTTGTTAAAATATTCATCATTCATTATACTAGCTGAAGACATTTTATTGGTTTCTTTGTGACTTATTACAGGTAACATGGATGACAAAATCCATTAATAGCGTTTTGCCATCAAATTTGCATCTAATTAGGTCAGTGTTATCCTTCTGGGAATTTAATGTAATCCTTAGTCATTTTGAAATTTCTGACTTCTGTTGACACAAAGCAATAGCTGGGACTTATGATATTTTAGCTGTTTCTCCTATTTTGTGATTCTTTAAACTCTTTTTATCACATGGAAAATTCTGTCCTAGACTACAACTCACCGTGTCTAACCCCAAGTGCTATCCTCCCCCCAAAATCTATTTATCTCTTATACATCCTAAATCAGGGCCCAGGTGCCCAGAAGCCTGTTCTATTTCCCAGTACTTAAGCAGTGAAATGTAATTCAATAATTAAAACCCAGAAGATTTTGAATTGAATCTGTCCAAGATATCTGGTCAAAAAGATTTTTGAGAGTTCTTTTGCATGAACACAAACAAGCAACAGAACATACGTTGCATGTACCATTATAGCATCCTTAGATACTAACCCACTAACCACTGCCATCGAGTCAATTCCGACTCATAGCGACCCTATAGGACAGAGTAGAACTGCCCCCATAAAGCTCCCAAGGAGCGCCTGGCTGATTTGAACTGCTGACCTTTTGGTTAGCAGCCGTAGCACTTAACCACTGCACCACAAGGGTTTCTGTCCTTAGTTGGTAGAACTTAAATTGAGAATCAAAATCAGCAGTGTCTTAGTTTCTTAGTGCTGCTGTAACAGAAATGCCACATGTGGGTGGTTTTAAAGAATAAAAATTTATTTTCTCAGAGTTTAGGTATAGGGGTTAGGATTCCAATATGTAGTTTGAAGAGGACACAATTCAATCAATAAAAAGCAGTGAATAAATAGATATTTATTGTGCTAAAGGTAATAAATGATGCTAGACCCTTAATGTGTGGAAACTACTAACAGATTCTGGGTGGCCAGGGCACCTGTGTGAAAGAACGGTGAAGAGAAAACATGACAATTTCTGTTACTGGGGAGAGGACGCAAGTGATAAGGGAAATGAAACCAGTCCTGTGGCTAAAATCTACATATATAGCTACCTGATTGGCTGAATCCCCGACTGAAGAATACGTGGTTGCCTTGAAAAGGATTTTGTCCATCACTTTGCTGATAATTGACCAAACCTCAGACATAATGCTCTGTGATCTAAATGTAGAAGTGGTTGTTCGTATTTAGGAGAAAATGTAGCCATAGGAAGATACGTGTGTTCTTTCACTCTGTGTTAGAGAAAATAGTGGGAGGAGGCAAGATGAGAAGGGAAGTCAGGGAGTGGGTAAAATAGTACATAAGCAGGGACGAGGCCAAGAAAGACTTTTCTAGCATTAATGGGGGCAGTATGGACATAGTGGAGCCCAGGTGGTGCAGTGGTTAAGAGCTCATGTGCCAACCAAAAGGTAAGCATTTTGAATCCACCAGCCACTCCTTGGAAAACCTGTGGGGCAATTCTGCTGTGTTCTTTTGGGTTGCTATGAGTCAGAATCAACTCAACGGCAATAAGTTTTGGTTGGTGGACATGGTAGGCCGAATCAAGTTTTCTCAATCCCAAATCTTTTTCAGTACTTTTTGATAAATATTCTAATAGATTCATTTCAATATTCACAATAAAGGTTGACCCCACTAAACGGTCATAAAAGCTTGCATTCTTCACTTCTGATCTGAATTTAAAGGCCACCTATCCGTGATCTTTTATTTGGAGGTTGTAATAATAACTACGGTAACCACATACCACAATGAGATGGATTGGCTGTGCTTTGGTAAGTAGTGTAATTATACCGACTGGTCATCACCCAGTCCAGTGAGTCATTTGTGGAATCCCAGACAGAATAGAGAGACTGGGGAATGCAGTGTTCCCTAACTACCTTAGCACAGAATGGATGAATAGTACATTTACACAAAATGGAATGAGATAATAGACTACCCTTGTCTGGGGTTCCACAAGCTGTAGCTCATGTTGACTTTTTAGCTTGTGTTGATTTTTCTCCCCTAGCTGGGAAGAGTATGCAGATTTCTCTGCAAATTTTTGGACAATGAGATCTTGGACGTTATTTTTAAAGCCTGCTGTTCCAATCAAGACATCAATTTTATTTGGCTAAGTATCTTTGCTATGTACTGTATCACAAAGTCCTATCTCTTTACAGATGTAAGGGATATCATTACCGAATTAAATGAGAAATAATAGAGAAACGGATAAAGAGGGGAAAGATGTTCTTTCAACTAAGATGCGAAATGAGATAGTTGACAAGTGGGAAAATATCTGGAGGGTTAAACAAAGTACAAAAATATGAAGTCTATTTGAAACCCTTTTTATTTTTGCAAAACTAAGCAAAGCCAAAAAATAAGTTTTTTTGGACCAGGCGCCTTACCCCACAACTTTCCCAGCTGTTTAAAGAAAAAAAAAAGAAACAAAGCTGCTTGGCCTGTTGTGGTTCCAGAAAGCAGGTAACCTTGGTTTGTAACTCAAAGCACCCTAGGCTTTTTTCCTTGCTTTCACTTTACCTCATTGGGTGACCTTGGACAAACCAGCTGGCTTTGTTGTCTTGGTTTTCATACAATAATATCTTCTTTTTCTCAAGAGTATACATTTGTGAGCACATTTGAGGCCCCTTTATTTTAATTACCATAACTAGCAGATGAAGGTTTGTTAGATTGGATTAGTTCTGAGAGTCGTTGTTGAACTTGGAACTAGAGTGTAAGCTCCTGGAGGGCAGAGGCCGTATCTTGTTCATCTTTGGAATAGAGACTTTAGCACAATGCCTGGGGCCATGGCAGGCCCTCAAAGAATGCTTGTTGCACTGAGCTGAACTGTGGTACTATCTGCCCTTTCATACTAAACCCAACCCAACCCAACCTGTTGCCATCCTGTAGATTCTGACTCGTAGTGACCCTAAAGGACAGGGTAGAACTGCCCGTGGAGGAGCTGGTACGTTCAAACCACCTACCTCTCAGTTAGCAGCTGAGCGCTTAACCACTGCACGACCAGGGCTCCTTTTTTGCCCTTTCATAACAGCATAGAATTACATGAAATTTTTTTTTCCCCAAAAAATGTCACATTTATTTTAGCATTAGCTTCCTAGGTCTTTGTAAACAGTGAATACCAGCATCCCTCTTTTCAGATAAATTATTTGATACAGGTCACACAATTAATTGTTTCTATATGGGGAATTAGAACCTACGTTTTTATCATTTCCAGGCCTTTACAAAACATTCCTTTTCTATTGATATCGAGGCTCTACCCCCCCGGATATTCAGGCTCTCCCCCCTGATATTCAGACTCTCCCCCCAGATATTCAGGCTCTCCCTGCTGATATTCAGGCTCTCCCCCCGATATTCAGGCTCTCTCCCCTGATATTCAGGCTCTGCCCCTGATATTCAGGCTCTCTCCTAAGCTCCTAATTTAAATGATAATCCTTCCCTTTTGCCTTTGTACCACTCGTATTTATTATTCTCCCTTAAATCATCTGCAGTTTTTCATGAAAATAGCAAACTTTTTTCCTTCACTTCTAAGTATGATGCCAGTGCTCAGTAATAGATTAAAAAAAAAAATACTTCTCTTTAAAGTATTACTGAATGTCTACTGTAGCTTGATAGACCTTGGAACACGTGAAGCCAATGGAGGCAGAAAAATAGCAGTGATTGCATCCTTACCATGGGCTGTGATAAGACATTACTTCTGAAGAATTTAAAATATTCTATGGAAGAGAAAAGGAGCCCTGGTGGCGCAGTAGTTAAGTACTTGCCTGCTAACCAAAAGATTGGTGGTTCGAACCCATCAGTCACTCCGCAGGAGAAAGATGTGGCAGTTTGCATCTACGAAGATTTGCCACTGTGGAAATCTTATGGGGCAGTTCTCCTCTGTCCTTTATAGAGTCACTATGAGTCAGAATGGACTTAATGGCAACAGGTTTGGTTTTTGGTTTTATGGAAGAGAAATCACACACAAGCTCAACAAAGCAACATTTGAAGAATATCCGAGAGTACTTGGACCATCTGTGTATAGACATGCACAAGGAAATGGATCAGGGAGGGTGCTACCGGGTAGAGGGATGGTGGGTTTTGAGTAGGCTTTTCAAAAGAGGGGATGAACATTAATCAGCTGAGAAACATAGCAATGATTCTTAGAAGATTCTATAATGACATCATGCCACATACAGGAATTGGTTGTTATTATCCTGTGGATTATTCGTTCACCAGTTTTCAGTGTTACATCTTCACATGTAGAATAGTCTGAATTTTTAGTGGCGCAATGGTTAAGAGCTCAACTGCTAATCAAAAGGTCAACAGTTCAACTCCACCAGCCACTCCTTGGAAACCCTGTGGGGCAGTTCTACTCTGTCCTGTAGGGTTGCTCTGAGTCAGAATCAACTCTACAGCAGCAGGTTTTTTTTTTTTTTTTTTAATCACTATAAAGTATGTTTTTCTTCAACATCAATTCAGGCAATTTTTTGTTGGCTAATTATCTAATTGTTGGCTTATCCAAGATTGTTATTTCTTCTTTTACCTGATTTTCAAATGAATAATCCTAGTGGGACAAGAGAAGAAAGCTAGAAATGATTTTTTTTGTTTGTTTATTCTAAAGTTGTGACTTATTTGCTTGTACAGAATTGGTGGAGAAGAAGTTTTAAAAGAGTTGGCTAAAATGAGACGTTGGGGTTGATTTTGGATTTATCAGTGGTATTTCTTTTTTCAGGATAAAAGATGGCAAATTGGCTGTGTATACAGTCAGAGGATCATTCATTAGACTATGAACTCTTTGAGGATGGGGCTTGTGACTTTCTCATCTTTGTATCCCTTGTTACACCTAGAGCCCATAACCAGGCTTAGTAACTGGTTGTGGAATAATTGACTGACCAGATCTAGAAGAGCACTTAGAGACACAGAAACTGAGGTCCAGGAAATTTGAGGGCATTCTCATTAGTAACAGAAGTAGGACTGGTCCTGGTCTCCTTACCTTCCATCCACTGTGCTTTCCATCACACCACATTGCCAGAGGGAATGGCACTGCTCACCCTGTAGAGCCCCAACAGCCAAGTGCAGACTGTGCCCAGGGACAGTAAATCTGAGACAGCTGGGGCGAGAGGGGTTTCTTGCCAAATTTGTAAATGTTGGTTGTCAGCAAACCAGGGCTACAGAGCCATTTTAGAAAATTTCCAGTTAATGTGGAATTTTCAAAACAGTGAACTGCCACCGGGTCAGTGAGGTTGACTTTATGGGAGGCCTGGGTTCTGTACAGATGGTTCCACGGACTGGTAGTGGTGGCTCAGGAGGAGGACTTCTATGAGGGATGATTGCCTCTGACCACAAGTATCTAAAATCACCTACTCCCAGAGATTAAGCTCCCAGTAATTTCTTAGGGTGAAACCTCATTTTCCCTTTAGGGCTTTTCAACTCACAGAACAACTTCCTGGAATCATTTTGTTTCCATGGAGCCATTTATCCATCTCATCTAGAATTAGTAAAGTAAGCTAGAGGATGTTGGAGTGATTGCTCACTGGTAAGTAATGCCCTGTACAGAGAAATGATATTTTTATTCCTTCAGAGTCAATGGGCATATCAAAAGCTCCGTAAAGATGTTCAGGTGAGTTTATTAAGTTTTGAGGGAAAAGAAATAGATGAGGAACAGATGAGAATCTTGGATGAAGGCCTAGACCTTGATCATGGAGGATTTTATTTATTTTTTGATATTTAGAGTGGATAATAGCAAAGTAAAATTCATAAGCAGGATCATTTCCCAGAAAAAAAAAAAATGTAGGACTGAATTTCTTATGCAATACTTGAGAAAATATCTCTCAGAGAAGATTCTGGAACTAGTTCTAGTAAATGGGCCAAATGTAATAAGTAAGCCTGAAGCTGGGTGACCTCTCAGATCTCATAAGATGAGGGTATGATGTTAGATAACCTGGAAGTGAGGTAGCATTTATGGACCAGCTGTCCCTAGCAGGTCTGCCATTAGTTAATTTGAGAGATTCTTTATCAAAGAGGCAATTGCAGAATACATTGAAAAGCAGTTTATAGTTGAAGTTAATGGCATATTTAATTGTGAGAACCCTTTGGGCCAAATGGCCTCTTCTTATCCTGTGGTTTCTTAGGTCCTAGCATTCAGTAGCATTAGTCCCATCCTTTTAACCACTATCACTTTTCTCTTGTAGTGAACATATAAACTTTATTGTTTGTAGAACTCACCACATGATAAACATTGTCAACAGTGTCAGTGACCATAACCACATAACAAATTGCTTCTCCACTTGGTCAGACATGTAACAAAATGATTCATCCCAGATCTCTTCTTTGTGGTGACTTGGTTGGGTATCGATCTAGTTCGTGTTTCACAGGCGAACTCTACCTTGCCTGAGGTCCTGACTTGGCCATGTGGACTCTGGATGGCCCTGCTCAGCTCCAGCTCCAGCTACAGGGATGGAGTATTCTTTGCACTTGGGAAGACTTTGTTATTCATGAAATTGGGTCCTTGGAATGACAGCCTTGAAAGATATCTTCTGTTACTGCTGTACACTGAGAACTTAATGAAGATAAATCTCCAAGTACAATGACCTTTTAGGAAGAACAGTGTATGATAAATCTAGTATTGCCTGTAGACCAATGTATTTTAAATAATGATATTCAAATTAATTTTTCTGTGCAAGCTTTATAGTCCTCTTATGGGACATTTTCCAAATAGTTTCTAAAAGTCTTCACATTTGTATGGTAAATTACAATTTCTACAATATTTTATCACTCCGGACTTTGATTCTTACTAGAATATCTGCCCCTCCCCAGTGTTTCCATAACACTCTCTGCAAACGTCAACAGTATGTTGCCTTCTATAGAATGATAATTTATCGTCTTCCTCACCAGACAGAAGCTACTTGAAGGCAAAGGATCATGTCTTCTTTGTTTTTGTGTCTCTAGAACTTAGCGCTGGTGTATTATATGTTATGTAAATATGTGGTGGACTACATTATATTCTGTGGAAAATGAAGTTGTTTCTACTTTGAAGATTTTAAATATCCATTTGGATTTGATGCATCACAAATTCAAATTGATTAAAATCCAAGCTGTGGTCTCTTTAGTTGCTGTTGATTTCTTGGAGAAAATGATTGCAAGTGTAGTGAGCTTGTGCTGTATGTTCTCTGTGGTAAACCTGTGATTATATTTCAGCAACTAATGTGGCCTGTTAGTTTAAATTGCTCTGGTTGTGATGGAAAAGGAAATCGTCACCCTTTACTATTGTCGGGGAAAAATTTAATTTACTTCAAACCAGAATTGTTTTATGTTAGAATTTGTATGGATTATGCATCCAAACATAAAAAACACAGACTTCAGGTAATTAAAAACCCCTGTGGCTATTTGGTTTGGTGCTTTTTTTTTTTTTTGCCTTGGCTTCTCATTTGGCTTTTTGACCCTTAAATTTATTTTTTATTATTACCCAAATAATACAGGCTTAAAGTGGGGAAAATTTTTTTAACATACAGATACCAGAGCTTTTCCATCTCTCACTTCCCTTATATTTGGAGTATTGTTCTTGCCCTCAGCCTGGCCTTCCTTATGGTTGCAAGATGGCTTCTGCAGCTCCAGCTATTACATTCAGACAATATAATATCCAGAGGAAAAGAAAAGAGGACACTCCTGTCGGTCTTTCTTCCTTAGAAATAAGGAATATTTTCCCTCAAGTCTCACCCTTGTTTCCAGCAACATTTCTCTTCCATCCTTTTGATCCTAATGGTCTTTTGCCTTCCTAAGCAATCGACTCCTAAACCCATCACTAACAAGAATATTACCATGATTGGCTCCAGGAGTTGACAGACCTTTTCTTAAAGGGACAAATAGAAAATATCTGGCCTTAATCTAGGCTCTGTTGCAACTACTCAACTCTGCTGTCATAGCAGGTATGTTGTTGTGTGCAGTTGATTTGATTCCAACTCAGAGCGACCCTGCAGGACAGAGTAGAACTGCCCCATAGGGCTTTCTAGGCTGTAATCTTTACAGGAGCAGATCGCGAGGTCTTCTCCCCTGTGGAACCACTGATGGGTTGTTCTAATGGTTAGCAGTTCAGCAACTAACCATTGTACCATCAGGGCTCCTTTGTATGAGGTTGTTGTTGTTGTTGTTGTTGTTAGGTGCCATTGAGTCAATTCTGATTCATAGCAACCCTTTGTACAACACAATGAAACACTGCCTGGTTCTGTGCTATCCTCACAGTTTTTGCTACGTTTGAGCCCATTTTTGCAGCCCCTGTGTCAGTCCATCTTGTTGGGGGTCTTCCTTTCTTTCGATGACCCTCTTCCAAGCATAATGTCCTTCTCCAGGGCCTGGTCCCTCTTGATAACATGTCCAAAGTACCAGAGACAGAGTCTCATCGTCCTTGCTTCTAAGGAGCATTTTGCCTGTACTTCTTCCAAGACAGATTTGTCCATCTGGCGATCCATGGTATACTCAACATTCTTAACCAAATATCATAATTTAAAGGCGTCAGTTCTTCTGGGTCTTCCTTATTTGTTGTCCAGCTTTGGGGTGCGGATATAAACAATATGTGAACAAATGGGTGTGGCTATGCTCCAGTAAAACTTAATTTACAGAAATAGGTGGTAGAACCTACCATCACCATTGTTTGCTAACCAGTGGAGCCTTAGCCTAAAACCTTAGCATGCTACTTGGACTTTGCCTTGATTATTTATGTAGGTAACAAAGCTATGGTAGGAACTTGTGCAGTTACTGAGCCATTCCTTACCCTCCCCAGCTCCCCTCTGTATCCCAGGGGCGTGCAGGCTGCATCTCTCAGGCTCTTTGTCAGCTGGTGGTGGCTCAGGGCGGGGGCACTGGTAGGAGACTAGTAGACAGCAGGAAGGTAGGAATCAGAGTTCCTCCTCTTCCCTCTCTGCCTTGGGCAGTGTCTCAGTAATGGCTGCATCTCCTCCAAGGCTCCAGCCCCCACCACCTCCCAACAAGCTCATCTTTTGTGTCTACCCATTATCCCTCTGGCCAGAGGGGTGGTAGTAGCTTCCTGGTGTTACTAATCTCTAGGTTACCTTACTACTACCCACTCCTGGCTAGCTTCCCAGCTCGTTTTTTACCTTTTAAACCCCGCATTAAAATTCCTTAATTGTAAATCTCAAAGTGGTTTATGTTTTCCTGATTAAACTCAGACTGTTGAAAAACCCTGGAGTATCTGGATGATGCAAATGCTCAGCTACTAACCAAAAGGTTGGAGGTTTAAGTCCACCCAGAGGTACCTTGGAAGAAAGGCCTGGCAATTTACTTTGAAAAATCAGCCATTGAAAACAGTTCTATTCTGAAGGCATGGGATCATGATGGCTTGACTCAAAGGGTAGGGTGATGAAAAGCCCACCCCCAACTGTCTTGTCATATAAACATAAAAGATTTATATCTCATCATGAGATTGTTTTTTGGATAAAGTACCTATACCTGTTGTTTTCAGTCATTTCCAACTCATAGTGACCTTGTAGTGATTGTCAATATACTAATTTAAACTCTTGATATGTGTTAGTTTCTGGTTCTTATAAATAGAAAGAAAAGTTAAATAGCTGGTAAATTTTTTCATATGGGGACCTGTTGTAGCCTACAGACAAAGAAAGCTAGTTCTGAATTTGGACTTCCAGTGGGCCCTTCCACTTACCAGCTTTGTGGCCTTGACCAAATGACCTAACTTCTCAGTACTTCAGTTTTCCCATCTGTATGATAGCGATAATAATGGTTAACAGATCTCATAGGGAACAACTCATACAGGGTCACTATGAGTTGGAATTTGACCTGACAGCAGTGGCTTGGTTTGGGTTTTGTTTATCAGGTCTCAAAAAGATCGCTGGGAGGATTTAGTGAGTAATACACCAAAAGCACTTTAAGCAGTGTGGTTGGCATATGATGAGCACCCAATGAATGTTAGCCACCATCATGATTGTTGATAGGCTTATCCCAGCCCTAACTGACGGAGTCAGGCTATTACCATGGAAATGAACGATAGGCCATAAAAATGAGTGCCTACATGGAAAAAAGATGAAAATGTGCATCTAAGCAAAAAGTCCATTTGAATGTATGTTCCTCCAAATACCTTTTTCTTTCTAATTTGTTCACTCTGCACCTGACTGCTTTCGAACGTACATAAACACGCACAAACACACCTCTTCATATCTCATTGTTGTTGTTAGGTGCCACTGGGTCATTTTCAACTAACAGTAACCCCATGTGACAGAGTAGAACTGCCCCATAGGGATTTCGGTGCTGTAATCTTTACAAAAGCAGAGAGCCAGGTTTTTGTCCCAAAGAACAGCTGGGTAGGTTCAAATTGCCAGCCTTTTTCTTAGCAGCTGAGTGCTTAACCATTGCACCACCAGGGCTCCTTTAATATCTCACAGTAGGGGTTATTTTTAGAAAAGCTTTTGTGAATGTCAGGACTTTAATTTTAAGGAGACTGAAAAAGAGTCAGTGACGTGGATTTGATTGACCAATGGCAAGTACTGGCTCAGCACGCTCATTCTGTTATTCGCAGTGTCCTGAAGCACTGTGAACCAATCAGCAAGTATAAATTTAGGTTGTTCACTGTGGACACATTGCTAATCATGGATTGTAAGCACTGGCCTCTAGAAAAATATTGCACATACACACACACCCCCACACAAAAACCAAACCCATTGTCGTCAAGTTGATTCCAAATCATAGCGAACCCTATAGGACAGAGAAGAACTGCCCCATAGGGTTTACCAAGGCTGTAATTTTGGAAGCAGACTGCCACATCTTTCTCCTTGGAGCAATTGGTGGGTTTGAACCACCAACTTTTGGGTTAACAGCCAAGCACTTAACCATTGCACCACCAGGGCTCATTAGAAAAGTGTTAGGTAAGTTATTAAAGTTCGTTTGGTGGCCACAGATTGTGGGAACACAGGAGGAAGTAGATGGAATAGACTTCAGGAATGGAGAGGGATTATCATTTGAAACTTTGCAGGTTTGTTTTTTCTTTTAGAAGAGAGAAGTTGCCAGAGAGAAATGAAAAAAAAAAGTAACTTGCTAATTATTAAAATGGTTATTTAAAAATAAAAGGCTTTTATTTAAGATTTTGATGTATCTATCCATGCATTAGTTCTAAATTTCTCAGATTAAACATTTTACGTGAGATGTGAAAGTTGTTTATCACTTATATTTTGCTTAGTTCCTAAAATGGTTTGGGTCATCTGCTACATTTGTTAAGTAAATTGCCCCAAAGAAAAATAGAAGTAATAAAAAGGTAAAAAAGAAACAATTGCTTAATTTATTTAATATTATACTTATTATATTTGAATTTTAACATTAATTACTATTGTGTAAATTTAAAGAGATTATTATTAGGATTCATGTTACAGCTGAAGATGATCCCATAGGAGTTGGTTCTAGACCTGGTATGGTGTGACATAAAGGGTAATGGAAGGCTGACCTGCCTTAAAATACCCTATTATTCCAGCTTCAGGTGCTTATAATTTCTATCATTAAAGTTATTTATTTTAAGAACTGTCCTTTGGAACATAGCTACCTGGGGGAGATAACCCAGAAACACCCTGCATGAATGTATTTGCCCAAATTAGCTCAAGCAGAGTAACCTTGTGTCCTCAGCTGGTTAGCAGTGCTATCTATCAGCAGCTGAAGATTGGTAAAGCAGATACACCAGGGTGAGCTGGGTCAGTAAGGCCTGGTGGGCTAGGTGATGGAGAGGGAATGTCAAAGAGAGCTTTGTTAGGGATAAGATAGGGCATTTTGAGTGAAGGGAATCGTGTCTCCTGCTTCAAGGCAGCAGGTAGATTTTCTTTGCCAAAAATTCCAGAACTGTGAAATAATAATGAATGTGGGCCATTAAATATGATGAAGGTGATGAAAGGGGAATATTAAAATTATAGTAGTGAACCTCTTTTGAGGTCAGAGACTCCAATGGGACTCTGAAAGCTTTGGGCTCTTTCCCCCAGAAAAATGCATAAAAACAGACAAAATGCTTCTTTCAGTTTCAGGGGGTTTTCAGATCCCTGAAGCCCATTTCTGGGCCCAGGTTACAAATCTCTAGGTCAAAGGGAAAGTTAGGATTCTTAGGACTATGCCAGAGTTTAAGTTATATTATTCATTTGGGAAGCGACTGGGAACCACTTTCTTTTTCTGATGGTGAGATTGTCATGGTCATAGTAACCTTACATTAAAAAAAAAAGTTCTCTATTAATACTTGATGCAAGGTGGAATAGAGTTAAAACTAACTGAAAAGGAGCAAGAACTTCAGTATTTCACCAAGGGAAACACAAAAAAGCAAATGTAATTTTACTTTAGGAATGAAAGGTGCTCTTATCAGAAGCCTTGGTCTAGTCAAAATAATTAGGAACATTTGTTAGCAATTTACTTGTAATTTTTTTGACTTGAGAGATGGTTCCAGGCTTTTCATTTGTCTGTTATTTTTCCTTTCATTTTACATTAAAGAGAACATGATTCATTAGAGCCAGATAATCACGACTTGTTGGCAAAACAGTGAATATAGCTTGTTCTTCCAAATAAGCAAGAAAAGCAAAGTTGATATTAATGTTTATGGAGCCATTTAAATATGGTGATCTTGTTCCACCAAATATAATTTATATTTGATTCATATTGTTACTTTCTTGTCCATTTGCTAATAACTGACATTCCTGAAATCAATATTAGCAGGCCAATCAGTTTGAAAAGTGGAATGGAAAAGACTTGGAGTCTTACTTAAAGATAAAAGCTAAATGGTGAGTTACATATCATATCAAGGTTTTGAACAAGCAAAGTTGGGAGGGATGTGCACTCTGCAACTTGAGACAATTTTTCATGGGAAAATTGACTTATTGATGTCAATATCTTGACATATGGGTAAATATATGAAGCAGCAGCTGGAGTGGTAGCTAGTAGTGAAGCCGGTCTGATAAAGAAGATAGAGTAAGCCAAGGCTCGTGCTACGTTGTGATTTTTCTATCACAGAATTCACTGCTTTTGAAAAAAGAATTGTCTCCTCAATTCTAATGTTTTCTGGAAGAGAACGGGGCAAGTACTATGTGTCCTCATTTTAGGGAACTGAGAAAGCAAGACTGAGGAAAGTGGAGAAAGTTATGTTCAGGTACTTGGTGATGGCAGAGGGAGGGCCTCCCTTTTGGTTGACTACTGTGTTGCCTTTGATGGGAGAAAATATCCATCAGTGGTGCTCATAAATCTCATTGTGATTGGTACTTTGATATAACTCTCTCTTCTTTTCTAATTTAGATATAAAAGGGCTCTGTTTCGCAAAGCCGTGGTGGCCTATTTTTTAAGGTTTAACTAATAACACAGATGAGATGCTATGAAGGATGGCTCAAAATAGGAAATACAATTGTATAATTGAGACAAAAAAGGATATCCTTGAAATAATATTATGTTTAGTAGTAAGTTTTAGAGTTTCTAATTATACTGGTCTTTTCCGTCCCCTAATTACCAATTTTAGAAAATGTTTCTTTCAATTTAAGAGTTAGTCAGCCTTAAATTTGTCTGCTGAAATTATTTTAGAAACCACATTATTTCCAGTTCAGTTGAAATTATATGTTATTAAACCTGTATTATTTCAGGTTCTATACACTTTGGCAGAAATGTTAGGGTTTAAAGCATTGGTACTTTAGTGACTTTCAGAGGTTGTAGCTCTCCTGTTGTTTGGGCCATATACACCTTGCCATTTCTGCTTCCGGGCTGTACTGGAATTCCATTATAAGGATGGGTTAGTAACCCAGATACTAGGTGGAAATTAAGGGGCAGTTTTAAATTTCAGTCTCCTAGTTTGAATACATTCATGAATTCTAAATGAAGAATTAACACTTATTTTCTTCTGGGAAATACATAGAGCCTGAAATGTTTGGTAATTGATGACCTGTACTAAAATATTTTGGTCCTTCACCTTGCGCAAAAAATCTTTACGTTCTATAAAAAGTAGTTATCTGTGTGGACCTGGCCTAAAATGGAAAGACTGGGAGCCCTGGTGGTACAGTGGTTAAGAGCTACAGCTGCTAACTAAAAAGGACAGCAGTTCGAATCCACCAGACGCTCCTTGGAAACCCTATGGGGCAGTTGTACTCTGTCTTACAGGGTCGTTATGAGTCGGAATCAACTCGATGACAATCGGTTTTCTTTTTTTTTTTCTTCTTGGACTTAGAAATCGCCACACACCAGACTCTGTAGCCATCTTTGTGCTATTCGTTAACTGCTTCCATAATTAAATTTTCCAGAACTGTCTGTCTTACAACGTCTGATTTTGTCACATGAATCTCTTCATTGGCCTCTGAAAACAGTGTCAGTCTTAATTTCTATGCCTTCACTGGCATATACCTTGCCTGGATCACCTCCAATCTTCCACTTCCCTTCCTCAACAGAGCTAATTCAGGTTCTCCACCCTCTGATGAGTCTTTCCTAACAACTATCTCCAGCCTTCATTTATCAATCTCATCAAAATCATTTCTAGGAAACACTTTGAAGTTTACCACTGAATTCAGCACCATGTGATACTTGCCTTTGTTTAATAGATGCTAGTTTGGTTGCAACAACAGACTTCTACTGAGTGTCACCTTTAGAATTCCAAGGACAAGAGCCTTCTTCTTGAGCCAAAATGTTGGGCACACACTAAATAATCAATGAGTATTTTGTATCAGTATTGAGGTGATATGTAGAAAAAGTCCTGAAATGCAACTTTTTGTACTGGCCTGAGACCCAAGTGCTTGCTAATGCTAATTGAGCCGAGTTGAGACTGTCTTTATTGAGCTCAGCCTGGCCTGAGCCACTTAAATCAAACATCTTCAGCAAGAAGTCACCCAAAACCCACTGCCGTCGAGTCGATTCCGACTCATAGCGACCCTATATGGCAGAGTAGAACTGCCCTGTAGAGTTTCCAAGGAGCGCCTGGAGGATTTGAACTGCCGACCTCTTGGTTAGCAGCTGTAGCACTTAACCACTATGCACTCATTAGCAAGCAAGAAGTTATATACCTGCTAATGAGTAGAGTCAGCCCATTAGTACACAGGAATATTGGAAGAAAAAAAAAGGTTATCATCAAAGTATATGTCTCAACAAGCCTCAAGCCGTCTGGATGAAAAAATATTTTTAGTTATTTCTATAAAACACGTAACAACAACAACAACAACATTGCTAGCAGGGGCAGGTCATCCAATAGCCAAGGTAAGCTTTACCTTGCTTACCAGATCATCTGTGGTGAACAATTTCACCTTTTTTTTTTACATCAAATGTTCTGCTTGTAGATAGGCCTGGCATTTGTCTCTCTCCCATGCCCACAGCAACTTCCTACGGTATCACAGCCTCTTCAAATTTACAGCCCCTGGCAGAGGAGGATGATCCAGTAAGCAAGGTAAACACGGGTTTTCTTGTACTTATGTATTAATCTCCAGTGAAATTAGTACTCTTTGATGTGGTTAAACCCATATGAAATTGTATACTACGGATGATCTGGTTAGCAAGGTAAGCACTGTGCTTACCTTACCTATTGAATAATCCACCCCTGCTTGCTAGACATGGGCTGTAGATTTTACTTCCCTCTAATTAATACAAAGTTAGAATTACAGTCATTTACAAGATAATTAATGTCTTTAGAGAAACAGAGCACACTGCTTTTGGTTTGTTTTTTGCTTTTTGTTTGCTTGGTTTTCAATAAATAGCAGATTGACTTCTAATACTGAGATTTGAGAAGAATTATTCTACTGGGTCTTTATAAAAGTAGGTATTGTATGATATTATGAATAACAACTTTGACAAAAGTGGGAAGATGTGGTCAAAATGGTTGATACATTCAAAGCCAAAATTAAATAGTTGATTAGGTGTGAACCTTAAGAACACCATTGGTTCACTTTATCCAACTCACTCATTTTTGCCAGTTCTTTGCTGCAGTAGAGATAGCCAGTCACCTCCATTAAAGAGGAAAAAAGATGAATTCATTCGCTGATTGAATCCAGTGCCTGACTCATGAGTAAAAAACTGAGTAGTTGGGTGTAATTCTTATGACCACACAATGGTGGGTTGAAGCCTGAGTTCCTAACTTTGGAAATTAATCTTCTTTATGCTCTTTCACGAGGAAATTGGGGAATAAAACCAACCAAAGCTTCCTCTGTCCTTTCCAAAATTCAGGGACATAATTTAACCTTATTGTTTAAGACTCCCTGCCAAAGGTGAGCCTGGGGCAGTTTTTTCCCTTAGTCTAAATCATCTAAGCTAAATTTAATTTTCAGCTTACAGTCAGAAGCAATCTTGGAATAGAGGTGCTCTCCACAGCTTCCCAAATTCATAGTATTTAAGTGGGCAGTAAATAGCCGCCTCATGGGTGTGTGTGAGTCCGGGGCAGGCTTGGAGAAAGCCTGTAGGTGAGGAAATGCTGTTCGCGAGGGAGCGGGCTTTCAGAGACTCTCCTGATCACCTGCTTCACAGTTATGCTTCTGAGAAAAAAACCTTAAAGAGATGAAATTTGTTTGAATTAAATTCTATTTCCAGTGCACTTATGGAGTTTCTGAACATAAAAGGAGTCTTGTTAAGAATCACTCTAAGGTGAATAAATCCTTCCAATATTTTAACAGTTTGTATTTTTACATTTCCAAAGATCCTTGGCTAACTTTTTAAAGTGTGGATTTAAGGCCCAGGTTTGTTTCAGCATTGTGAGGTTTGGGGGAGAAAGCAAAGATCCTACTCCTTCCTGACCCAAACTAGAAGCCAACTTATTATATTGTTATTGTTGTTGTTTTGGTAGGTGCTGAAAAATCCCAGGGTTCTTTGCAGTAACTTCTCTCTTTGGGCAGCAAATGCTCAGAGGCAGCCCTGGTAGCCAATCAGGTAAAAAGGAGAATTGTCAGGGGAAAACCTTTTTTCCCTCCTAATAACCTCCAGTTGCTCAAGACAATACCTAATACTCACAGATGCTCTCACTACCCAAGAAAACATATTTCGTTTTCTTAGCTGATACTGTCTTTTCTTGAGCACAAGTCAAGTTTTCGATGCTGGGTAGTGCCTTCTACCATGTCTTCATCACATACAATAACCACATTTTATTGACTGAAATTCGATACTAATATTACAAGTTCTTCCTATGGAATATTTTGGTATTGAAACTTCTTTGATCCTCACTTTGTGATTATTGAATGCCCCCTTTACACCTGTATAATCTGGACACCTTTACTCTTATATAATACCTTTTGTTAAGGACATAAGCCAAAGATTCATTGTGATTCATTTTGGTTTCTCTGTTTTTCAGTAACTTTTTTATAGATGCTATGGCTTTTTTTTTTTTTTCCTGATGAGCTACTAATTTTATACTCTTTCCTTGTAAATTAGTTGAACAGTAGGCCTCAGTTTTGAGGATATTAATTAAGATGATTCGAAGATGTTAAGTTCCTTATTCTTCTAGGATAATAATAACTAACATATTATATATCATAGATAACTAAAAACTCACGTTATTTTAATTGGTTCTCACAAAATAATTTGGTGTGGTAAGTTAGTGTTACTTTGTTATTTTTACATTAGGGGAAAAGAATCTTCTAGAAAAGTAAAATTACTTGTCTGAGGGAAACAGCAAAATTGGGACTCAAACTGTTAAGTCCAAGGCCTGTGCTCTTTCTACCACACCGAACAACTCTTAGGCAGGTTTTGCTTCACATTTTTCCCCCCGCCCATGATCTATATGCCTGTCGCATTTTGCCCCACCCTTCCATCCCAGTAACTCTGGCCAAAATGGCCAGATGTGTCTGGGTCTCTACCCTTTAGGAATTGTGTTATCAACCATGAAAGGAGCTCTCCTCACCCTCACCCGCTTATACCTGTGCCCCCTATATCAGTTTGTTTTCTTGCTATGTTTCCCTTTTTTTTCTATCACTCCCTCTATTTGCACACATGACTGCACTCACTTCCTGCTTCCTAGCCCATGCTTTGTAGGTAAGGAGTGGTATGTTTAAATCCTATGTGCTATAGGAGCAAATGCCCAGGCCAGAAGTCCTAGTCTAATACCCTCTTAATCTGCCACGTGACCTTGGCACATTGTATTTTTTTTCCTCATAAATGGGGATGTAGGCTCTGGCCCTACTTAAGTCCTGAGGTTGCGAATACTTAATAAAACACTGTAGGTAAAATCCTTAAAACAGGTGGGCGGGAGGGGTGTGTGAGGAATTAACCCCGCCTCTTAACGCATAAAAAAAATCTATTGCTGTCGAATCGATTCTGACTCATAGTGACCCTATAGAACAGTGTAGAACTGCCTCACAGAGTTTCCAAGGAGCAGCTGGTAGATTCAACTGCCGACCTCTTGGTTAGCTGCCAAATAATTAATGATTGCGCTACCAGCACCCTACTCTAACACATAGTATCATCAAAAAATTCAAAGGAGAAAATAATTGGGTCTTGAAAGGGTTGTCTTGAGTTGACTGTTACCAGGTAAGTTCAAAATATAAACATCCCCATGTAAAATAAGGCGCTCTGGTGGTACGGTGGTTAAGAGCTATGGCTGCTAACCAAAAGGTTGGCAGTTTGAATCCACCAGCTACCCCTTGGAAACCCTATGAGGCAGTTCTACTCTGTCCTGTAGGGCCACTATGAGTCGGAGTCAACCCATCAGCAACGGTTTTGGTGTTTTAGTTTGCTAACACTGACCTCCTGTGTGATTTTGGTCAAGCTACTGAACCTTTCTTGGTTTAGAATTGCATGTATAAATATAAGGGGCTTGGGCTAGATGATTTTGGAGGTCCTTTAAAATTCAATTCAGTAAAATTCAGATGAATGTATTGAATATTTACAGTGTAATGAGCTGCAAGTAAGGATATAGTCCTTGTTCTCAAAGAACATAAAATCTAGGGAATGGAGACAGAGATATAACTCAATCAATGAGTGTGATGCAGTAAATGCCTTACAATCTAGTCCTGAAATTCCTTTTCTGTGACTGCAAAATTTTTCTCAGCCTCATTGATTTTAGAGCTTATTTCTCTCCAAAGGAAATGAATTTACCAAATACCTAGATACATAGTTTTGATATTAGGGAATGGAAGTTGCTTGGTATTTAGCAGAACATTACTAGTGACTGTTAATACATGTAAGAGGTAAACCTATATGGGGCACCATGTAATATTCAGGATGAACTTGTTTTAATTAAAGTAATTCTGTAATTCTTATCTAGTACATAGGAAAAACTTTTTTGGTAGATATTCCTAGTAAATATTCTCTTCTTGAAAGAAATTAAATTTAATCTGGATAAGAGTCAGTTAATATAGCTTTGATCTAGTAATTTGGCTCTTTTTTTCTTTTCTTTTTCTAATTTTATTGTGTTTTAGGTGAAAGTTGATAACACAAATTAGTTTCTCATTCAAAAAATTGTACACAAATTGTTTTGTGACATTGGTTGCATCCCCACCATGTGTCAACACTCTTCCCCTTTCCCTTTATACCCTGGGTTCCCTGTGTCTGGTCCTCCAAGTTTCCAGTCCCTTCCTGCCTTCTCGTCTTTGCTTTGGGGCAGGTGTTGCCCATTTGGTCTTGTATACTTGGTTGAACTAAGAAGCACATTCCTCATGTGTGTTACTGTTGTTTTATCAACCTGTCTAATCTTTGGCTGAAAGGTGGACTTTAGGAGTTGTTTCTGTTCTGAGTTAGCAGGGTGGCCAGGGGCCATAGCTTCGGAGATTCCTCCAGCCTCTGTCAGACCAGTAAGTCTAGTCTTTTTTGTGTGTGTGTGAATTTGAATTCTGTTTCTACGTTCCCCCCCACCCCCAACTCTGCCCTGAACTCTCTATGGTCATCCCTGTCAGAGTGGTTGATGGTGGTAGCTGGGCACCAACTAGTACCATGTAGGTGGTGCAGGCTGAGGTTCATGTGGTCCATTCATACTTTGGACTAATATTTTCCTTGTGTCTTTGATGCAGATAATCTTAGCTTTTTCATACCCCTGTTGTTTTATGTGTAAAAGATTTATGATTATTGCAGGAGTTCCAAACTCAGATGACTTCAGGGCCAGGCAGCTAGCAGAGATGTAGATAAAAGACAATGTGGAGTAATCTGCAAAACTGGACAGCACTTTTCTGAACTAAAAGTATTAAAATGCAAATTCATTTAAAAGAGGGACTGCCTTGGACTGAATTTTGTCCCCCCCAAATATGCATCAACTTGGTTAGACCATGATTCCTAGTATTGTGTGGTTGTCCTCCATTTTGTGATATAATTTTCCTATGTGTTATAAATCCTCATCTCTGCCTGTGGCTAGTGAGGCAAGATTAGATTATGTTAAAGAGGATTAGGGTGGGGTGTAACACCCTTGCTCAGGTCACATCCCTGATCCAGGGTAAAGGGAGTTTCCCTGCGGTGTGGCCTGCACCACCTTTTATCTTACAAGAGATAAAAGGAAAGGGAAGTGAGCAGAGAGATGGGGGACTTCATACCCCCCAAGAAAGAAGAGCAGGAGTATGCTCCCTTTGGACCGGGGTGCCTGTGCTGAAAAGCTCCTAGACCAGGGGAAGATTGATGACAAGGACCTTCCACCAGAAGCCGACAGAGAAGAGAAAGCCTTCCCGTGGAGCTGACACCCTGAATTTGGACTTGTAGCCTACTAGACTGTGAGAGAATAAATTTCTCTTTGTTACAGTCATCCACTTGTGGTATTTCTATTGTAGCAGTGCTATATGACTAAGACAGGGACAAAAAAAAAAAGGAATCTGTGGGCCCTTCATCCCTAGAAAGTCAGGTTGGATGCAGGATGGCTTGTTTATAGGTTTTTCTCACAGTAACTGAGTTTGGTAGTCATATGTATAGTACTTATCGCTTAGTATAAATTGGGGTGTGTGTATGTGTGTATGTCTTAAGAGACAGTGTGGTGGGAAATGCTTGGGCTTTGGAGGTTTTAGACAGTTTTGGTTTGAATCTTAACACTGCTGTGTAACTTTGAACAAGTTGCTTAACCTCTCTGACCATTCGTTTCTTCATCAGTAAAAATAAATATCTAGAGGAGTTGTTGACAAGTTTAGAAATAATATGCATGGAGTTCTCAGGACTGTGCCTGGCACATAGTAGACACATAGCAAGTATTGCTGTTGTTTTTTATTATTTGTACATTTGTTTTTCTTGCTAGGGTGTTACTTCTTTGCAGGCAGCACTTAAGTCACATGTCTCTGCATCACTCAGCACACCGACCTTGGCCAATATGGTCATATACAACTCAAATTATTTTCAGTAAGTAGCAGTGGCCATCAAAAATCTTGCTGTGGACGAAGATGAACTACTATGCTGTAGCCTGATTATAATGAAAGCGTCACATCAAATTTTGCCACACATGAAGACATTTATTAAATAAACATTTATAAGCAGGCAGACATGAGACAATTCATACAGCCTGTACTATAGGCTAGATAAAGGCCTCTATTTCTTTTAGGTACTAGGACAACACCTTCCTGGGAAGGCTCACTTGAGGCAGATAGAACGGTAATCCCAAACAGGATCCGTTTACCCTCATAATGGACCTCAGGCAACTAGAAATCTTTTGCTCCAAAGGCAGGATACAAAATCATTTAGGCTCAAGTCTTAAACTCCATCCCTTCAGGGCCTTACTGTATTCCTATATCCTATGAGTCAGAATCCACTCCATGGCAACGGGTTTTTTTTTTCCCACGCAAAGGAGAGCAGGAGTGCAGAATATTCAGCCAATCCACATATGAATACCATTACACCTACTCCTTACTATCTTGTTATCTGATGTTTTCCATTTACCACAATGGTAAAAAACCTACTATCCTATTATTTCGCACATTGACGACGAATGTCTGGCAGTAATGAACACCAAGGTGCAAGGTGAGGGTAACTCTAGCTGTGATGGTTAAGATTATGTGTCACCTTGGCTGGGCCATGATTCTCAGTGGCTTGGCAGTTATGTAATGATGTAATTTGGCAGTTATGTAGTGATGTAATCTGGCAGTTATGTAACGATGTAATTTGGCAGTTAATGTAGCCATTCTCCTGCAGTATGATTGATTACTTTTGTATGGCCTTTCTAGCCATGGTCTTGCAACTTCCACCCAGGTGATTGGGCGGAACTGTGTGATAGGGTAATTGTGGCCCACCAAGGGGATTGGTCAGTTTTGCCTTGAAAGAAAGCCAATTCCAGAGCAGAGAGGAGGTTCCTACCACCACCAAGGAAGAACAGCCAGGAGAGGAGAGCACATCCTTTGGACCCAGGATCCTTATGCTGAGAAGCTCCTGGAAGCAGAAGACAGAGAGAGAGTGCAAGCTGTAACCCTGAAGACACTGAGAAGCAGTAGCAGGAGAGACCTGGCATTAGAGACTGGCAGTACGAGATGGCGTGTTGGGCTTCCTGGCCCATGGAGAGAGAAAGCTAGTACCTTTGGGGAGAGGCCTAGGGCCAGGGAGAGGCGTGTCTTCAAGCACAGCTAGAAAGAGGCTATTCTAATGGAATAACTATCCTGCCTGTTCCTGAGCCTGAATTGTAGCTATTACTTCCCTAATAAACCCCATAATCGTGAGTATGGTCTGTGAGTTCTGTAGGGCCATTGCAATGAATTATTAAACCCAGCAGAGAAGTAGAGAATGCTGTGTGAGGGACAGTTGGTGTCAGAATTGGTAAAGATGGGAGAGAGAGGAGGCTTGTCTGGCCCCTACCTCATGGGAGTTAGCCTTGTGCTGTTGATCTTGGTTCTCCTAACCCTTGTGTGCTTGGAGGAGGTCAGACACTGCCCCCACACTATTTTTACACTTCCATTTTGTGATCTGATGTCATCTTCTGTTTTCATATAACACTGATTTTTGCATAACAACCTGGTCTTTAGAACCTAACCACATCGATAAGCGAGGAGTGGGTATAATTTTGCCAGTGAGTTCCTTTCTAACATCCATAATGCTGGTTATCAATCTCTAATCTCACCAATGAAAACCTGTTTCTGACAGTTGTTATGGTAATTAGAAACTCTTGTGTTTTGGAAAATATGAAGAGCATAAGGACTTCTGGCAGCCCCTCCACCCCCAGCATATGGGCTTTGCTTCTGTTTAGGATGGCTGTTTTGAACCACGAACTCACTGACTAGAGCAGTGGTTCTCAACCAGGGGCAATTTTGCCCCACTGGAAACATTTGGCAATGCCTGGAGAAATTTTTGGTTGTCACAGCTGGAGGGTGGGACGGTGCCGTTGGCATCTAGTAGGAAGAGGCCAGGGATCCTACTAAACCTCCCGCAGTGCCCAGGACAGTCTTCCACAGCAAAGAATCATCTGGCCCCAAGTGTCAGTAATAAGCAAGTTGAGAAGCCTTGCTCTAGAGTGCAGGTTAAAGTGACTCACAGACTTACTTCATATGACCGTGTCTGTGCTGATATATTTTAAAGTTAAATCACAGAGTTCATAGTACTCGGGACATAAACTTAGCAGTAAAGACTTGAACAAACTCAGGAGTTCATTGTAATGCAATTCATGTGGAAGGTGTGAATTTAGAGCCTAGTTATTTACCAACTGTGGTAGATCCAGTAAATAACAGAGCCTGCAAAAAGTTTCAAAATCGGCAGGCCTTGGTCATGTTCACCTGGAATGTAGGGATAGGTTTTTTTAAATTACTATTTTAATGGACATCTCCTGGGCTACTGAGTTGTAATGCTGATAATGCCTTTTTGATGTACTTCAGTACAACAAACATGCATTGAATGCCTGCTGTACACCACAGACCGTGGGAGCAGTACAGAGAAAAGTAAAATAGTCTCTTGTCAGAAAAGTTTATGGCACAGTAGAAATTAGGCACAACATATGTTAGCAAGGCCCCTTCCAATTATAATGCCCCAACAGCCTATGATTGTGGGAACATCGACAGTTAACCCTAGTTTCACTCTATAAAGCCCGCTGCTTCACTCCTTGCCTTTTACGTTATTTCTGTGCACAGGCCTGTACATGTCTTGTCAAAGCACTACTAGAGAGTAGTGGTATAACTATGTATTTTATCTAAAAAAGCCAAAGCATACAAAAACCACTAGTGTTCTAGAGAAAAAAAAAAAACCGGTTGCTGTGGAGTTGATTCCAACGTGGTGACCCCATGTGTGTCAGAATAGAGTTTTCAGTGGCTGATTTTTTGGAAGTAGGTTGCCAGGTCTTTCTTCTGAGATGCCTCTGGGTGGACTCAAAACCTTCGCCTTTCAGTTAGCACTAAGCATATTAACCGTTTGTACTACCCAGGGACTCCTCAACAGAAATAGACTCTCTGAAAAACTCTATGTCCTAAAAGAAGACATACATAGAAAAAACCTTTATTTTCACTTTATTGTGACAATGTTACTTTCACCATATTAACCTCTGGAACCAAAGAAATGATCGCTAGCATCACCACCACTGTTGGGGTCTCCCTTTTTTTTTTTTTTTTGATGGGTCATACTTGATTGCTTACATGAAACGATGTGTCTCAGCAGTGCTGCCTTAGCTAAAGGAATGCTCTCGGTACGCCCAGCCAACTGCCCATCTAGCCATCATTTCTGTTCATTGTAGATGGCACTCAAGGCTGTGTGGGTGGCTACATAATTACTGACATGTCTGCGTGTAGGAATGTGGCCTGAAATATTCTAAACTTAGAAACTATTCAGATCAGACCTGGTGGATGTTGTTCTTGGAGAGTGATACCTGTGGCATTCTCCAGGGCTTGTAAAACGAGTTCTGACATTGCCAACCATAGATTCCAACTTTAATAGCGATCTGTTCAATGAGTAACCTTGGTCCGGAGAACATTCATTCTCCTTTTTACAACTTGGTTCCATTAATTATTTTTTTCAAATTGGGGTTTCACTTGGCTATAGGTAGGTAATTTTATGGGAAGGGGTAAAAATTTGGTCAGCCAGGGAGAAAAAAGGTAAAAATAGTAATCAGGTTTGAGATCAGTTGTATTTTTAGCATTATACTAGCCACACATTACACTAGCTGATAGTTTTCCTTTCAGCTGATTAAGTTACATGTCTGTTTGGTGAACAAACTTTGTAGAAATAGCAAAATTTGTCTCTGTGTCACTTGTAAATGAATTATTATCTTTCTCATTTAACATTTTTATGTATCCAATGGTATATATTTTCAAAATCCCAGCCAAAGTCTGTATTCCAGCACTGCCTACCTTTTATATTCTTCTGGGCAGAACATTAAAAAAAAAAAAAAAAAGAGGCCCCTACAGTATATAGTATAAAGAAATTGCTTGGGAATAATTTTTTTTCTAAAACTAGCTTTATATGAATTCTCAAGGTGTTTGGCAAGTATAAACTGATGTCAAGGAAAATTATAATTCTAGAACAGAATAGCCATCACCACTTACAAGAGTCACAGCTGTCATATCTTGATGTTCCGAAGCATCAGGTAATTTAGCCAAGTAGCAGATCTCTTTTTATGAAAACAAAGTCACTTATATGACTGAATTTTTTTTTTTTGCCAAATGGGTACACTTTTCCTGTTGTTTTAGTAGCTACCTAAAATGGTACCAAGGTTAAAAATGTCTTCTAATCCTGAATTTGCTTTAGGAATTTAGGCTAAATGCATATTATGGGAGAATTTTAGGCATTTGCTCCACGCGAGGCACAATAGAATATAATCCAGTCCCTCGCCCAAACATACAAAATATCGTGGTAGCAAAAGAAGCTCTAATTAGATTTTTGCTAGGCCTTGGAAGTAAAAACCCAAGGGTCTCTTATATCTAGCTGTTATTATTTATTATCTATGTTCAGCCCATAGGTAGTTATAAGCTTGTTACCCAAACACTTTTGTAATCGACTGACATTTAAATTGTCTTCAGTGCCCTTTCTCTTTTAACTTGAACCTTATTTCATTGTTTTTTTTTTGTAAAAGAACAATTCTTTTGGATATAAATTGGATCCTTTCAGCCAAAGTAAAAGTTTAGACCTGGTAAGCTTACTTATTGCAAGGGCTCTGCCATGTTGGAGTCTGAAGCAAATACCATCGCAAATAACATCATTGAGTGGTAAGCATGCCCTGTTTCTTGCCAGCTTCCAAACCTCTCCTAGACTGAAAGCATGTGTTTCTAAGCAAAGGGCTGCCATCTGAAGAATAAATTAATTTCAGCAGTCATTAGAGCCATCTGTAGCTTGGTGTTGGGCAGCTGTGGCTAAAGGTGAAATGGAGCAATTTTTTTTTTTCTTTTTTAAGTAGATGACAGATATATTGAGGTGGGCTTGTTGTTTCTATGTGACATCACTTGGGTTCCATTCAAACTGGAAGCCTGACAGTGCCTTATTCAGAGTGTCTGGGATTTAAGAGCCAGTTTAGAATGGCTCTGAGTTGTGCTGGGTTTTAAGTGGACTGCAGTTGAGGTACATCAATTCAGCCAGCATTTATGCGGCACCCACTGTGTACCTAGTACTAGAAAATTGAGAGCATATTGGGAATTCATTGATTGCTCTTTTTATGCTGCTGTTTTCTGGACTTTCTAAGTATGAGTTTTGTTTTCCCTCTGTCTTGTCTTAAAAAAAAAAAAATTTTTTTGTCTTAGTGCCACATCTTATTCAAACTACCAAACTTTCTGTTATTTTCAATAAGGCACCAAAGAAAATCAAGCAATATCTAACTCCATGAGTAACAAACCTCAGAGGATTTCTAGAGAACAAATCATCCCAGGCAAAGTTGTGTGTCTGTGTGTGCACATTTTAATAGAAGTGCTAAGAGTGGAGAAAGGGAATCCAGTAACTATAAGTCATGTAGTTTTTAATAAGATATTTGATACAGGGTCTTATGATATTTTGCTTTGAAACTTAATTAAATTTGGCTACAAAACAAGCAGTGTCACATTGAGTGACCACAGAGAGAAGGCCAGAGAACAGAGTGAAGGATCAGCTGTCCTGGGTCACATTGGGAGGTGGTGCTTGGTAGCATGTTTTAAGTACCAGCAGAAGGGCCCTTCTTTAATGTAATTGTCAACCTAATAGAAAAAGCAGAATTTACCAGATGTTACCAAATTGAAATAAGGCCTAAACTGGAGGGAGTATTAAGAAATATCCATGATCCGAACATGACTAACGAGTAGAAGGAATTTTTCACTAGCTTTTGTTGAGTATTATTTTATAGGCGAGAGAACTAAGACTTAGGGAGGTAAAGTAACTAAGCAAAGGTTGTACAGATAGTAAATAGCATTCCCAGTATTCATACTTAGAGCTGATTGACTCCAAAGTCACATGATTGTTCCACTATCCACAATGCCCGCAAGCCCTAATTATAATATAACCATTAATATATTAAAGTTGTTGCCTAAATAAAGGTGACTTTACTTGTGTTAATTTAGCTACATTACACGAATTATAATATGTAAGTATTTCCTGCATTGGAATGGTACTATGCAGTACTTTCTAACTACTTTTTACCTCTCTTAGTTTCAAGTCAGTTCCTCATACAAAAATTTATACACACATTGTTATGTGACCCTAGTTGTTCTCCCTGTAATGTGACAGCACACTCCTCCTTTCTACCCTGTATTTCCTGTGTCCATTCAACTAGTTCTTGTCCCTGTGTCATCTCATCTTGCCTCCAGACAGGGGCTGCCCATTTAGTCTCATGTATCTACTTGTTGAGCTCAGAAGCTTACTCTTCACAAGTAAATTGTTTTATGTCTCATAGTATAGCCTAATCTTTGTCTGAAGAGTTGGCATTGGGAATGGTTTAGCTTTGGGCTAACAGAGAGGTGAGGGGCCATGTCTTCTGGGGTCCCTCCAGCCTCAGGCAGACTGTTAAGTCTGGTCTTTTTACTAGAATTTGAGTTTTACACCAAAATTTTCCCCAGCTCCACCAAGGATTCTCTGTTGTGTTCTGTGTCAGGGTGGTCATTGGTCGTAGCTGGGCACCATCTAGTTCTTCTGGTCTCAGACTGATGGAGTATCAGGTTTATGTGGCCCTTTCTGTCTCTTAGGCTTGTATTTTCCTTGTGTGTTTGGTGTTCTTCATTCTTCTTTGCTCCAGGTGGGTTGGGACCAATTGATGCATTTTAGATGGCTGCTTGCTAGCTTTTAAGACCCCAAATGCCACTCACCAAAGTGGGGTGCAGACCATTTTCTTAATAAACTTTGTTATGCCAGTTGACTTAGATGTTTCCTGGAACCATGGTCCCCAGACCCCTGCCCCTGCTTCTCTGTCCCTTGAAATGTTTGGTTGTATTCAGAAAACTTTTTAGTTTTTGGTATAGTCCAGTTGTACTGACTTACCCTGTATTGTGTGTTGTCCTTCCCTTCACCTAAGGTAATTCTTGTCTACTATCTAGTTTTTTTTTTTTTTTATATCTAGTTAGTGAATACCCCTCTCCCTGCCTCCCCACCTTTGTAACCATCAAAGAATGTTTTCTTCTGTATTTAAAACTTTTCTTGAGTTCTTATAATAGTGGTCTCAAACAATATTTGTCCTTTTTGTGACTGACTAATTTCACTCAGCATAATGCCTTCCAGATTCATCCGTGTTATGAGATGCTTTGTGGATTCATCACTGTTCTTTATCATTGCATAGTATTCCATTGTGTGAATATACCATAATTTGTTTATCTATTCACCCATCGATGGGCACCTAGATAGTTTCCGTATTTTTACTACTGTGAATAGTGCTGCAGTGAACATGGGTGGGTGCAATGTTTTGTCTTCCCATCCATGAGCAAAGTATGTTTTTCCACTTATGTAGGTCTCTTTTGGTTTCTTGCAGTAGTGTCTTGTAGTTTTCTTTGTATAGGTCTTTTACCTCTCTGATTAGATTTATTCCTAAGTATTTTATCTTCTTGGGGGCTATTATAAATGGTATTGATTTGGTGATTTCCTCTTCAAAGTTCTCTTTGTTGCTGTAGAGAAATCCAACTGATTTTTGTATGCTCATCCTATACCTGATAGTTTGCTAAAATTTTCTAATAGTTTGAGTTTTCTTACGGATTCCTTGGGGTTTTCTGTGTATAAGATCATATCTGCAAATAGAGACACTTTTACTTCTTCCTACCAATTTGGATGCCCTTTGTTTCTTTTTCTAGCCTAATTATTTTTTTTTAATTACTCTGGTTGGACCTCCAGCACAATGTTAAATAAGAGTGGTGAAAAAGGACATCCTTGATAGTTCCTGTTCTCAAGGGAAATGCTTTTGGACTCTCTCCATTTAGGATGTTGTTGGCTGTTGGCTTTGTCTAAATGTCCCTTATTATGTTGAAGAATTTTCTTTCGATTCCTATTTTGCTGAGAATTTTTATCATAAATGGGTGTTGGACTTTGTCAAATGCCTTTTCTGCATCAATTGATAAGATCATGTGGTTCTTTTGTTTTATTTATGTGGAGGATTACACTGATGTATTTTCTAATGTTGAACCATCCCTGCACACCTGGTATAAATCCCACTTGGTCGTGGTGGATTATTTTTTTGATATGTTGTTGAATTCTATTGGCTAGAATTTTGTTGTGGATTTTTGTGTCTAAGTTCGTGAGGGATATTGGTCTGTAATTTTCTTCTTTTGTGATGTCTTTACTTGGTTTTGGTATCAGGGTTATGCTGGCTTCATAGAATGAGTTTGTGAGAATTCTATCCTATTCTATTCTCTGAAATACCTTTAGTAGCAGTGTTGTTAACTCTTCTCTGAAAGTTTGGTAGAATTCTCCAGTGAAGCTGTCGGGGCCAGGGCTTTTTTTTTTTTGTTGGGAGTTTTTTAATTACCTTTTCAATCTCTTCTTTTGTTATGGGTTTATTTAATTGTTCTACCTCTGTTTATGTTAGTTTAGGTAGGTAGTGGGTTTCTAGAAATTCATCCATTTCTTCTAGGTTTTCAAATTTGTTAGAGTACAGTTTTTCATAGTATTCTACTATAATTCTTTTAATTTCAGTTGGGTCTGTGTGATATCACCCAACTCACTTCTTATTCAGGTTGTTTACTTCCTCTCCTGTTTTTCATTTGTCAGTTTGGCCAGTGATTTATTGATTTTGTTGATCTTTTCAAAGCACCAGCTTTTGGTCTTGTTAACTCTTTCAATTGTTTTCCTATTCTCTGTTTCATTTAATATTCCTCTGATTTTTATTATTTGCTTTCTTCTGGTGCCTGAGGGCTTCTTTTGCTGCTCTCTATTTGTTTGAATTGTAGGGTTAATATTTTGATTTTGTTTTTTTTTTACTGCTGTAAAATGACCTCTGAGCATTGCTTTTGCTGTGTCCCAAAGGCTCTGGTAGGATGTGTTTTCATTCTCATTTGTTTCTGGGAATTTCTTTATTCCATCCTTAATCTATAACCCAGTAGGTTTTGAGCAAGGTGTTGTTCTGTTTCCATGTGTTTGATTTTTTTTTTTACTTGCTTTTTCTGTTATTGATTTTGACTTCTTTGGTTTTATGGTCAAAAGAGATGCTTTGTAATATTTTGATGCTTTGGATTCTGTTAAGACTTGCTTTATAGCCTAATATGGGGCCTGTTCTAGAGAATGTTCCGTGTGCATTGGAAAAAAAAGTATACTTGGCTGCTGTTGGGTGGAGTATTTTGTATATGCCTATGAGGTCAAGTTGGTTGATTGTGGCATTTAGATCTTCCATGTCTTTTTTGAGCTTCTTTCTGGATGTAATGTCCCTTACCAAAAGTGGTGTGTTGAAGTCTCCTGCTATGATTGTGAAGCTGTCTGTCTCTCTTTTCAATGCCGTTAGAGTTTGTTTTTGTTATTTTGGAGCCCTGTCATTGGGTGTGTAAATATTTATTATGGTTATGTCCTCCTGAAGTATTAACCCTTTAATCATTATATGTTGTCCTTCCTTATCCTTTGAGGTGGATTTTACTTTAAAGTCTCTTTTGTTAGAGATTAATGTTGCCACTCCTGCTTTATTTTGATTATTGTTTGCTTGATATTTTTTTTTTTCTATCTTTTGAGTTTTTGTTTGTTTGTGTCTTTAAGTCTAAGGTGTGTCTCTTGTAGGCAGCATATAGATGGATTGTGTTTTTTGCTTTCCATTCTGCCACTCTCTGTTTCTTTAGTCCATCTACATTCAGTGTAATTATTGATAGGTATGAGTTTAGTGCTTCATTTTGATGTCTTTTTTTATGTTGTTGACAGTTTCTTTTTTCCACTTAATTTTCTGTGCTAAGTCATTTTTCTTTATATATTGTCTTTCCCTCTTTTTCATTGTTGTTGCTTTTGTATTTGCTGAATCTTTATGTTTTTCTTGTTTTTTATTTTGATGTTTGGGATTGTTAGTTTCCTTTGAGGTTACCTTAATATTTACCCTTATTTTTCTAAGTGTAATCCAATCTTTTATTTCTTTATATCACCTTGACTTCCACTCCATATGAAAGATCTATGACTACGTTTTTTAGTTCTTCTTTTTTGTTTTAACATTGTCGTCTTTTACATATTGACATATCTGTTTTTTCTATTTTCAGTGTTTTAGCTTTGTTTTATTTTTGTGACTTCCCTATCTGGGTTGCTATCTGGTTGCTCTGTTCTGTGTTCTTGGCTTGGGTTGTTATCCAATGTTACTGATTTTCTAACCAGAGGACTCCCTTTAGTATTTCCTGTAATTTTGGTTTGGTTTTTGCAAATTCCCTAAGTTTCTGTTTATCTGGTAATGCCCTAATTTTGCCATCATGTTTGAGAGACAGTTTTGCTGGATACATAATTCTTGACTGGCAGTTTTTTTCTTTCAAGGATTTGTATATGTCATCCGATTGGCTTCTTGCCTTCATGGTTTCTGCTGAGTAGTCTGAGCTTAGTCTTATTGACTCACCTTTGTAGATGACTTTTTGTTTATCCCTAGCCTCTCTTAAAATTCTCTCCTTATCTTTTGTTTTGGTTAGTTTGGTTATAATACGTCTTGGAGATTTTCTTTTAGGATCTACTTTGTGTGGGGCTCCATGAGCATCTTGGATAGATACCTTCTTATCTTTCATGATATCGGGGAAGATTTTTTTTTTTTTTAATTTTTATTGTGCTTTAAGTGAAAGTTTACCAATCAAGTCAGTCTCTCACACAAAAACTTATATACACCTTGCTACATACTCCCAATTGCTCTCCCCCTAGTGAGACAGCCCACTCCCTCCCTCCACTCTCTCTTTTCGTGTCCATTTCACCAGCTTCTAACCCCCTCTACCCTCTCATCTCCCCTCCAGGCAGGAGATGCCAACATAGTCTCAAGTGTCCACCTGATCCAAGAAGCTCACTCCTCACCAGCATCCCTCTCCAATCCATTGTCCAGTCCAATCCCTGTCTGAAGAGTTGGCTTCAGGAATGCTTCCTGTCCTGGGCCAACAGAAGGTCTGGGGGCTGTGACCACCGGGGTCCTTCTAGCCTCAGTCAGACCATTAAGTCTGATCTTTTATGAGAATTTGGGGCCTGCAACCCACTGCCCTTGTGGTCCCTCAGGGGTTCTCTGTTGCATTTCCTGTCAGGGCACTCATTGGTTGTAGCCGGGCACCATATAGTTCTTCTGGTTTCAGGCTGATGTAGTCTCTGGTTTATGTGGACTTTTCTGTAAATTACCTTGTGTCCTTGGTGTTCTTCATTCTCCTTTGATCCAGGTGGATTTAGACCAATTGATGCATCTTAGATGGCTGCTTGCTGGTGTTTAAGACCCCAGATGCCTCTCTCCAAAGTGGGATGCAGAATGTTGTCTTTAAGATTTTATTATGCCAATTGACTTAGATGTCCCCTGAAACCATGGTCCCCAACCCCCCCGCTACGCTGGCCTTTGAAGCATTCAGTTTATTCAGGAAACTTCTTTGCTTTTGGTTTAGTTCAGCTCTGCTGACCTCGCCTATCAGGGAATAAGTCTTCAACAAATTCTGTCTGTATTTTCTGTTATCCATCCCTGTTCTGGTGCTCCAATCACTTTAAGGTTTTTGCACTTGATAGAGCCCCACAAAATTCTTATCTGATTTTTCCTCAAAGAAGTTGGTGTCAAGTGCTTTATCTCACTAATTCTGACTTCAGTTACCTCAGTTCTGCTCCCCTGACTTTCTATTTAGTTATCTAATTCTGAGATTTTATTGTTAATCTTCTGGATTTCTGTTTGCTGACTCTGTATGGATTCTTGCAGCCTGTTAAATTTGTCATTATGCTTTTCTATAATCTTTTTAAGTTCCCCTGTTGCTTTGTCTCTGTGTTCCTTGGCTTGTTCTGCATTTTGCCTGATGTCCTTCCTTATCTCTTGAAGAGTTCTGTATATTAATCTTGTATTCTAACTCTGTCAATCCCAGGAAGTTCTCTTCTGTTGGAAGATTTCTTGAATCTTTGTTTTGGGAGCTTGCTGAAGCCATCATGGTCTACCTCTTTACATGATTTATTATTGACTGTTGTCTCTGAACCATCAATAAGTTATTATATTTATTTTATGTTTGTTACTGTGTTTTAGCTTCTTGTTTTGATATGCCCAAATGGGTTGCTCCTGGGAGCTAGTGTGATTATTGGCACTTTTGAAGTCACCAGGTGGTTATATCTGTTACTAGGTATAGGAGCCCAGGAGTCCATTTACTTTTCTTGTGTGGATTTAGCTCAGATGTTTTGTCCAGGTAGTCAGTCACGAAGTGTGTGGTGCAGGCCCTCACCTACAGTCCTAGATGGGCAGGTGTGATTGGAGTAGGCACAGGTATCTGGCTTTAGTAGGGGTCAAGTGCTGAGCAAGGCAGGGGGTTGACAGCTGCCCCTGAGTGTCTGAGAGGAAAGTGTGTCCCTGTTCCCCTGAGGGCATAGGTGGGTGAGTTTTGCAGCCAGACTATGGGCACCCAGTGCAGTTGGCTGTAAGGACTGGGAGTCATCACTTATTCCTGGGCCCCTGTCACAGGTGGCTAGGCAGTGTGAGTGGAGCCGGTAGTCCTCAAGCCCCTGATGTCGGTAGGTGAATATCCTGCTTAATAGGCAGAGCAGTGCCAAATGTCACAAACCTGTCATTCCACCATATAACTGAAATAGTTGAAGTTAGCCTTCAGGTATATACCTTGTTGTACTGTGTTAATGACGGCCTATGCTGCTGAAATGGGTCCACACACGTGTATGCAGGGGTGGAAGCATTCAAAATCCATGGCACTGTATGTCTGTGCCTAGGCAAGGGAGCTGTGCCTGCCCTGAGTTCCTAGCTTAGGGGAGCTGGCAGATATTTTTCCTGTTTGTTAATTTGTTTCCTCTCCAAAGCCGGGAGATTGGCTCAGGGCATGTGACAGGTCCTACTTCCAGCCCAGGAATTGCAGCAATCTCTGAAGCTGTCTTGGGTCCCGATGCAGAGCAGGAAGGGGGCAGGTAAATCGGAGAGAGATTTTTCCCAAAGGGGTGTTTTTTGATCCACTTGGTAGGTTAGACCCAAGTACTTATATTTTGCCAATTGAGCTCCACTTTTCACTGATCCTGGAGGCTTGAGTAGACTCTCCATCTCTCCTGATGTGGAAAACGCATCCTGAGCACCACTACTTGCCTCACCTCTACTGCCAGCTGATCCGGCCTGCAGGGTGCTGGTTCCTGCTGTGCCAGGTCTGGCGACTCCTTGCTGCTTCTGAAACATCTCTTCCTTCCCCTGCTGCTCAGTCCTATTCCTCAGCTTTGCCTTTGATGTTCAGGGCTCCTAGGTGTTCATATATAATCGATTCACTTGTTTTTTTTTCAGGTCTTTGTTGTAAGAGGGACCACAGGAAGTGTCTGACTACTCCGCCATCTTGGCCCTGCCTCTCAAAAGATCTCTCTTAGTTTTTTAATAGTTTTTTTTTTTTTTGAGATAATTTACATACTATACCATTCACCCATTTAGAGTGTGCATTCAGCATTTTTTGGTCTATTCACAGTGTTGTACGATGATCACCACAATCTAATTTTGAATATTTTCATCTCAAAAGAAATCCTGTGCTCATTAACTGTCACTCCTCTTTATTTCCATCTGCCACTCATCCCCAGCCCTAAGAAAACACTAATCTGTTATTTACTGTGTTTATGGATTTGTTGGCTCTGGACATTTCATTTAATGGAGTCATGTAATACGTGATATTTTGTGACTGACTTCTTTTGTTTAGCGTAATGTTTTCAAGGTTTATCCATGTTGTAGCACGTATATGTACTTCATTTCTTTTCATGGCTGAATAATATTCCATTATATGGATATTGTTGGGCATTTGAGTCATTTCTACTTTTTTAGCTAATATGAATAATGCTGCTATAAATATTCATGTTTAAGTTTTTATGTAGACTTATGTTTCCATTTCTTTTGGGCATATACCTAGGAAAGGAATTACTGGGTTATATGGTAACTTTATGTTTAAATTTGAGGAACTGCCAGACTGTTTTCCAAAGCAACTGTACCATTTTACATTCTCAGTAGCAATGTGTAAGGGTTCCAGTTGCTCCTCATCCTTGGCAACACTTTTCAGTGTCCATCTTTTTCCTTCTCTCATTTAATTCTTATAACCCTATTAATTAGCCAAAGAAGAATATTGTTACTGTTGTTTTAAAGATGAAAACTCTAAGTCAATGGACAGATTAAATTAAATGAGATACCTAGCATTTATGTATATACAGGCGAAAGCTGGATAATGAGTAAGGAAGAACAAAGAAGAATTGATGCCTTTGAATTATGGTATTGGTGAAGAATATTGAATATGCCCTGAACTGCCAGAAGAACAAACACATCTGTCTTGAAAGAAGTACAACCAGAATGCTCCTTAGAAGCGAGGATGGCGAGGCTTCATCTCATGTACTTTGAACGTGTTATCAGGAGTGACCAGTCCCTGGAGAAGGACATCATGCTTGGTAAAGTAGAGGGTCAGCAAAAAAGAGGACGGCCCTGGAGAAGATGGATTGACACAGTGGATGCAACAATGGGCTCAAGCATAGCAATGATTGTGAGGACATGCAGGACCAGCCAGTGTTTCGTTCTGTTGTACATAGGGTCACTTTGAGTTGGAACTGACTTGAAGGCACCTAACAACAATAAAAGCATGCATGTGAATAAAACTAAATTGGCATAGGTAGTTCAAGATGACAAATCATCAAAAAGTAATTTAAAAGTTTTTGATTCAGACACTCAACTATGTTGGATGCTAGAGATCGTATTTCCCACCCCCTACATTTTAAAGGTGATGAAACTAGAGCCCAGAAAAGAGGAAATAAATTGAACACAGTCAGAAAGCTGCTTGATAGCAAAGCCAGAATTAGGAGCCCTATCTCCTTGGCTGTTCCAGCACAGCCTATTGCATTCTGCCTTAGGGGATAAATAAACTCATCCATATCATTAGAACTCCATTTTCTTAACTCGTTCATTCATACCGGCCTTCTATTAAAATAAACCTATCTTAATTCGTATAGGGTATTGGAAGGTCAGTAAAGCGGAACCTCCGGTTGGGAAGCTTCTGATAGAATTTGTTCCACGTATTGCCTGTAATGAAACTGAGGTGGAGGCAGAAAATTAATGCCGGCAGTGTTTCATGGTGACATTTCTTAGGTCAGATTACTTGAGTTTGTATTCTGGCTCTACGACTTACTATTTGACCCTTTCTGTAATTCCGTTGTATTTTTAAAATGGGAACAATAATAGTCTCTACTTCATAGAATTGTTTTGAGAATTAAATGAAATAACTCATGTAAAGAGGTTAGTACAGGCTTCTAGAAACCCTTAATAAATGTTGACAATTGTCATTATAGAACATCAACTTGCTCAGACCACTGAAAACATTCTAATCTGATAGTTATAGAAAATAAATCAATTATCCCTATTTTAAAAATAACTTCACTGAAGGAGCAGGCCTAGGAAATAGCTATTTTCTAAAGTCTATAATTTAGCATACGGAACCTAATAAAATTCTTTGTTAAGAGAAAGAACTTACTATGTTAACTTTCCATCCTTTACAAATTATGAACTAATTTTTATACTGTAACTTTGGGCAGAGATCTACCTGGAAATTTCAGCTCAAGTTAAACTCATGTTAAAAGCCCCAGCAGTCAGAAAACTAAAGCATATATGCCTCTGCTGGATAGAATACATTAGTTGTGTTGTTCCTTATTATCTTTTTTTGATTGTGAAGATAAAAATCCACTGGATTATTCTGTGGGCCAGTGTAGAAGAAAGGGGAATCAGAAGACAGGGTTGGAATTCCGGCGTACTGCTGCCCTAGTTCATGGCCATGGGCAGTGTGCTTGGACTTCTCTAAGCTCTTATTTCCTCCTTAGGCAGTGGGGGCAGAAGGGCACAGAGATTCCTATCTTACACAGTTGTCATGAGGACCAAATGATAATCTGAGCGTAACAGCACTGAGCATAGTGCCAGGTCCACAGTTGGGCCTGTGTAAATAATAGTTAAACAGCGATGTTGTGATGTTCCATGCGTCACACAGTGAGATTTGGAGGCAGATTCAACAGTAAGTTTAGGTGAAGAAATTGGACATTTCCGTGTTCACATAGCATGATTCATGTCTACTCTGTTGTTGTTGCTGCTGCTGCCGCCGCTTTTCTGTAACCAATTTTAGAGCCTATCTTGGCAGCTGGAAGTATTTGAGATTAATTTTACACTTTATGAGATGAGCATTTTCCTGCAAGCAGCTCCCTGGGTCTCTGCCTCATTACTTTGGCATCAACTGATATGGCAGTTGGACAGAGAAATGTCCTTTGGGGTCTCCATTTTATTTGGAAACCTTCAATTTGAAAAAGCAAAACAAAGGCCATCAACACATTGTGCTTGAAATCGTTAGCATTTATTGTTTCCTAAACCTCTCCCTTTGTGTAGTTGTGTGAACACCAGGGAACACACATCTTGCCCAGCCAGCAATGAGCACTGAACCATCCCCCTTCCTCAAATAAGTTCTAGCAGCTGGTTGGCCTCATTTCTCCACTCCAGGTGAGCTGCAGGATCATCTAGGCCTCAGTCAAACAGATCTGAATCTTGATAGGTCTAGGTTTTCCAGCTCTTTTTAGTATGTTAATTCTGTTAAATTCATTTGGCGCTCTTGGAGAACAGTGTAAACTTGGCTGTTACATGTAAAACTAAATTGAGAACATGGAGATCTGGTTAGTATTTCACGCTGGCCAGTAGGTCAGGAAGATTTTCCTTGGAGGTAATTTACATCAGGAATTGTTTATCCCATTTCTTTCCAATTTCTGTGACCATTTGGGGATAGTGGACTCTTTCCACAATGGCAGAGAGAGATATACAGTAAGACTGAAACTTAGAGGGATGATGCATCTCCTGGATTGATATATTTTGGGCCTTGCTCAGGAAAGATCTTGTGGCTTGTGCTGCTGTCTAACTGAGAAGTCATTTTTCCACCACAGCTGTGTTTAGCAAGTTGGATGGGGTCATGAATTGACGTGCTGTTACACTTAGTGAGAAGTTTCCTTTGATAGTGAAGAACATGCATAAAAAGCTCACTTAAGCCCCAGCAAGTGTCGCAAATGTTTATGTGCTCAGATAGCTGCCTTGAGTGCCACTTCCATCAGGAAACTCCCAAGCTCAGAATACTCAGTGGCTCCCCAGTGCCTACAGAATTAAGTGTGTGATCTTTACCCTGCCATTACGGTTCCTCTACAACATCGGCCCAGCTTACCTTATCAAATGCTGTTCCTCAACTGGAATATTTGCTTTTCCCTGAACAACCAACCTCAACTTTTCTGCTTTAGTATATTTGCTCAAGTTATTTCCTTCACTGTTTTATTTTGGTGGTAAAATATACATAAGATTTGCCATTTCAACCATTTCTAAGTATAATAAAAAAAAAAATGCAGTGACATTAATCTCACTCACAGTGTTGTGGAACCATTACCATTATGTTTCTAAAACTTTTTATCACCTCCAAACACAAACTCTAGAATTATTAAGCAATAACTTCCCATTCCCCCCTCCTCTTAGCCCATGATAACCACCAGTTTACTTTTAAGATCCATTTTCTGTCTCCATGAATTTGTCTATTCTGTATATTTCGTATAAATGGGATTATATAATATTTGTCCTCCTGTGTCTGGCTTATTTCCTGTACCATACTGTTTTCAAGGCTCATTCATGTTGTAGCATGTATTAGAACGTTATGTCTTTTTATGGTGGAATAATATTCCATTGTACCTATATACCACATTTTGTTCAGTTATCTGTTGATGGACACTTGAGTTGTTTCTACCTTTTGGCTATTATAAATAATGCTGCCATGAACGTTGGTGTACAAGTATCTGTTAGAGTCCCTGCTTTCAATTCTTTTGGATATATACCCAGGAGTGGAATTTCAGCATATGGCAATTCTATGTTTTCTCCACTTTTAAAGCCCCCTACCCAATATCTGGAAACCCTGGTGGCGTAGTGGTTAAGTGCTACAGCTGCTAACCAAGAGGTCGGCAGTTCGAATCCACCAGGTGCTCCTTGGAAACTCTATGGGGCAGTTCTACTCTGTCCTATAGGGTCGCTATGAGCCGGAATCAACTCGACGGCACTGGGTTTGGTTTTGGGTACCCAATATCTAGTCTTAGTACAGATTGCAGGTGCCTCTTCTCAGAGGTGTGCTGGTAAATGTTTAACAACTGGTTCTGTAGAGGTGGAGGAGAAGCCTGGCTTTGTATCATTTGATTTCCATGTTGTAAGTACTTCCACTATGGCCAATTTCAGCCTACCAATGCGAGGTCACTGAATGCAGAATTGAGAAGAGATGGGCAGTAGCCCTCCATTACAAAGTGTTGCCAACATGCAGATACAATAGATACAACTTCAAGAGCCCAAAGACAATGAGGAAGCAATGAGTTTTAAGTATTTGTTACCATTGTCTTTAATATAACTTATTTAATTATAACTTTATACAATTTGATTTTTAGAAATGGCTGTGTTTAACAATTGGCTTGCAAAATTCCTAAAAATTGGCTCTCTCAAGCTGATTGGAGCTGACTAAGCCAGCTCTAGCACACCACTGCTTCTTTTCCCACTTTTTCTTTCCTAAGGCCCTCCACACTTCATTTTTAAGCTAGTAGTGGTTACACTCATCCCTGTACCTGCAAGGTGCTTAAGATCTCATGCAGGTTTGGAGTCATTTACTAGGTATATGGTCAGGGCCTGCTACATAATATGTAGGACCCAATGCACAACAAAAATGTGAGGCCCCTTGTTAAAAGAAGAACAAGAAAGTGCTGTTAATTGTACTAAACTATAATTTTCTTCCTTTCTTCAGCATCTCTCTTTTGCAAGTTCTCCTGGTGTTTTTTATTGGTCATTTCATGTCATTCCAAGTAAAAAAAATTAAAATTTTATATTATTTAGCATGAATTTTACCGTTAATCTTTATATCATGCAATGCCAGTTTTAAATACAAGTATGTTGTTGTTAGTTGCAGTCAAGTTGATTCTGACGTATGGCAACCCCGTGTGTGCAGAGTAGAAATGCTATGAGCTTTCAGAAGCAAATTGCCAGGCCTGGTTTCTGAGGTATCTGGGGGTGTGTTTGAACCACCAGCTTTCGGCTAGTAGTCCCACGCTTAACAGTTTAAGAACATTTAACTCGTATGAGTTAATGCATGTATCTCCTCTGATTATGTGTGTGCTCTATTGTCCCATCAGATTTCACTTCCGAAATACAAATTCAAAGATAAAATTACTAAGGATTTCAATACAGGAGGGCATTCAACCAAATGCAGGGCCTTTCTGAGTGTGGGTTCTTGTGTGATTGCCCAGTTCACATGTCCTGTGTGCAGTACTGGGGAAGTCACTTTTGTTGAGCCTCAAGGTCCTCATCTGTAAAGTAGGGATAGTGCCTAAGTTATTTCAGTTATCTCAGTCACCGAGGAGCTGTGGGGATTGAAAGCACTGATAACTGTATGGACAGAACATGGTGCTGGACACACAGTCTATGCTTAGCTATTTGGAGAAATTACTATTAATGTAATAATCATCATGTTAATGGCACTGGATTTATAGTTATATGGCTTACATTGTATTGCCAACATTTGCCTCCTTGACTTATTTTCCTGTCTGCATTTTAATCTCTTTGCAGGCAGAGATTAGATCTTAGACACCATGGAGTTCCCTGCAATACTTCCCAAAAATTCTTACAGATACCTGGCACCCAGTAGGTGTTTATAATTTTGGTCTTTGCCTGATTCGGACTTCTTGATGATAAGCATCTGTGTCATAATATGATGGCCTTCACGACAAGGCTTAATTGGTAACATTCACAGGAAGAAAAAGAGTATAAACTAAGACTTTAACAGGAGTCAATTGTAATCATGGTGAGGGTAGGGGAAGTAGATGATTCCAGGTGTTTTGGTTAAAGGAATGTGGCCTCTCTTTATCTCTTTGTGGGGGCCGCTTTATGAAATGGGGAAGGGATGAATTCCAAGTCTCATTTTAGTAGAAGAGGCCTTAGGGATATTAACTCTGGCCCATAGTAATCCGTGCCTTTGCTAACTTCTTTCACACTTACTTTCTGTTCTGCACAATTAGGACGTTATTATAGTAATGCTTTTTCCACTAATTGGTTGTATATGTGTGTTTTCTTTCCAACAAATTATAAGATCCTCGTGAGAGATATTATGTACTTCTATTGAACTGAAATAGAAGGTAGCATGGTGCTAGACACATAGTAAGCAATGCATTTTATTGTAATTCTGGCCTTGGTCCAAATTCCCATGGATCCATGGAGATCTGGATGTGAACTGTGATTGTCTTTTACAGCCCCTACAAGACCTCAGCCAAGTGGCAAAGAAGCCTGGTCTGCCCCAGCATTTTTCAGGAGATGAACTTCAGTTGCTTTTTCTTTCCCTAACTTACATCTTTTTTTCCAGTGTCTCCCATCCTGAGGAGTGTCCCCTACTAACTTTCTTCCCACCTGGAATTTGGAACACCACACATCCATAGACTCTGCTCATTTAAATGATGATTTTTGAATAAGCCCTTTGGGCTAGTATCAGTAGGCCATGAAATATCACCAAATGGACCATCTGCACCAGATTTCTGAAGCTCATCTGAGCTTAGTCCCTCAAGCTGGTGAGAACTTGTAGAAAGGAGATCACGATGTTGCCCTGCCTTTTGCTATTCTTTTCTGGGGACTGTCCAGACGCCTTGAGCCTCTGGAGCAGTCAGTTCATTACTTTTAATGAGCACAGACTTCACCAAGACATTAAAATAAAATAAAACACCAGTGGGCAGTCTTGGGTATTACTTCCAATTGTTGCTTTAATTCTTTTTCCACAGGATTATTCAAAACGATGGGGGAAAAAAAAAGGCCAATTTTACTCACTCCTGCCAATTTTATCTCAAATAGATTTGGCATTGTAAAGTTAATACACCCTGAACTTTTTTTCCTTCAGATCCCTGACGTTTGTGTTAAAAATGACATTATTAACTGATCATATGTTTGAACATTCTCTAACTTTTGGATATAATAAAGAACTAGTGAATACCCCGATATTATGTAACATATAAAGACTAATGTCCAAGGAAGACAGTTATTTTTTGAAAAGGGTAAAGTTATTATTTTAAATTATAAGACAAATATAGTAACTTTGATAAGAATTTTTTAATTGATAGAGCTACATGGCATAGACTGTGAGAACTTTATTAGGGGTTATTACTTATATTACCATATATCGTAGAAGGTCAGTCGATGGTGAAGCAGACACTGAACAATGTCCCCACTAAGCTGATTCGTGGCTATTTTCATCTCCTGGCCATATGGATTTGGAATTACTTTGGGCAGTTTTTTTTTTTTTTTTAAAGAAGGAAGTGAGCAGATGAATGATAACTCTTTTATTACTCAACATAGCTTGTGTTTGTGGAAGACAAAGTTCATCAAGTTGTTTTAAAGAAAAACTAGAATGTGCCAAACATAATTTGTTGAGGGCTCAAGAATTGTGAAATTGTCCCTAACCGAGGTTTGTAATTCTTGCAGGTAATAGCTCTAGCAGATGCCATAGAGGAAAACCAAGACAATCTGTTCCAGTCATTCACCAGACTGAAAAGTGCCACCCATTTGGTGATTCTGCTGATCAGCCTGTGGCAGAAGCTTAGTGCTGACCAGGTCACTATTCTGGAGGCGGCATTTCTGCCGCTGCAGCAGGACACTCAGGAATTGGTAAGGCCCCACAAACCTTAAGTGGTAACAGCCAGCATTATTTAAAGAATTTTGGTTTTATGAAGATATCACATGGTTATCATGTTTTGTAAGGTACCAAACGAAGGCCTGGTTTTTTTAAAAAAATGCTGTTCTCCTTTTCTTTAAACCATAATAAAAATGTCAAATTAAGGCCTTTTTTTCTAGAGCTATTTTAAAAATATGCACATAGTCCATTTTTCTATGTGGTGTTCAGTCTGTTTCTTTATGTGCTCTTCAATCACCAAGAAGCCAGGGAAATAGTCATTTGATGGTTTGAGTGATGGCAGTAAACCTTCAGATTAGCTAATCCTTTCCTTTTCCACCAGAGAAAACAATTTCACCATTTTTATTTGCTCAACGTTCTTAAATTTAATGTCAGTTCATGAGTTAGAGAGAACTGAGATAGCCTTGCTAAATAACAGTGATATTCCTTTACATTTATATGGTTTTTTATTTATAAACTCTCTTGCCCTCAATCCTAGAATAGGCAGTTTAGAACAAAAAGGTAAAAAACGAGGGTAGTACTTGGAGTTTTCGGTGAGGAATTATTTAGATAAACATTTCAGGTCCCTTGAACCCTAGATGTCTGCATGAGACCACTAGGTACTTTTTGGAGGGACTTTTTGCATACCTTTATTTACAATGAAAAAATACACCTCTTGAGAATTAAAGATCCTTGAACCTATTTTTTCTGGGGGAGACCTGAAAAATCATTTCAGATCCACTTGTAAACCTAGATATGAGAACATGGTACTAAAAATAATAGTGCTTAAGCTGAAACTTTTGGAGTGCTTACAATATACCAGGTGCTGTTTTGTTTCACAGGATTATCTCTAATCTTATATATCCCCCTATAATGTAGTTAAGGTACTGTTTTCATCCGCAATTACATATGGGAAGATTTAGGCTTTGAGAGTTAAGTTGTTGTTTTTAGTTGCTGTCAAGTTGACTGACTCATGGCAATCTCAACGTATAACAGAACTAAACGTTGCCAGTCCTGTACCATCTTCATCATCATTGGTATGTTTGAGTCCGTCGTTGCAGTTATTGTGTCTGAAACTCTTAGAACTGGTAAGCAGTAGAGCCAGGATTTAAACCCAGATTTGTCTGCCTCCAAAGCACGTGTTTTAACCACTACATTGTATTTTAATGAACAGAGTCATGAACATAATTTTGAAAATCACAAACTTTGTCAGCTGAATCTAATTTTCTAGAGTTAGATCAAAGGATGGGCAGATAATTTTTAAAAAATTAAACTATATTTTATTTCATAAATAAATTAGAAAAAGTAGCATACACATTTTCTTTTTTTAGTGGCAAATGATATAAGGAGATTGGTAAAATAAAATTATAACTCTAGAAATGTAGACAGTTAACTATAATAATTGAAATAAAGAATGAGCATGATAGTTTTCACCTTTGAACTCAGATTTGGTAATCAGAAGACTGGATTGGATTCCGTTCCTTGTTCCACCAATTAATGGCAAAGTCACTCTGATCAAGTTTAATTGTTCTAAATCTCTGCTTCCTTCACTGTAACCGGTTGCTGTTGAGTTGATTTTTGATTCATGGTGACCCCATTTGTGTCCGAGTAGAACTGTATTTCATAGAGTTTTTAATGACTGATTATTGGGAAGTAGATTGCCAGGCCTTTCTTCTGAAGTGCCTCAGGTGGACTTGAACCTCCAACCTTTCAGTTAGCAGCTGAGTGCACCACCCAGGGATTCCCCTAAGCTGTAAGGTGGAGATAATAATAGAACCTACTCAATAAATCGTAATAAGAATTGACTGAGATAATTGAATGAGAGTGCTGAAGGTTAGCAATGAATACTGATAGTGGTTTGTACATTTATGTATTGTATTTATGTTGTGTTCCTGTTGTGTGGAATCCAACTCATAGTGACCCTATGTGATACTGTAGAACTACCTCATTGGGTTTCTAAGGAGCAGCTGGAGGATTCAAACTGCCGACCTTTTAGTTAGCAACTGAACTCTTAATCACTATGCCACCAGGGCTCCACTGTATCTATAGTCCTCACTAAAGTCTTGCTAAGTAGTTGTTCTTACCTTTTCATGGTTATTTGTCCATCTCCCTGACTGTACTTGAGGGCAGGGACTATATCTTATTCATTTTTGTATTCTCAATGCCTGGCACAATGCCTGACCGTAGCGTAGTCAATATCTGTTGGGTGAATGAATGGAGAAAAGGGTGAAGGCTAACAAGCCATGACTTAGCAGAACAGATGCCGTGGATGTACTATATTTTTTCACAAATAACACATGCTTTATACATTTTTGTCAACCTCCCTCCTGCAGCATTATTTTTGTAAGCATGCTATGTCAATTTTTTTTACATGTTGCTGACTGCAATTGATACTAAGAAGACATAATTAAACTATGAAATAAGCAGACCTAACATAATCTAATGGTGTTACTTAAGATGATCTGATAAGGTTTTAGCATTCAGCTGTTGAGCCTAATATGCTATAAATATAAATTTAAATTAGTAGAAACACACACACAGTTTCAATTCTTTATTTTGTAATTACTGGGGGACTACCAAGCTCGATCGATGACTTCTTGACCATAGTTTATACCTTTATTATACAATTATGATCAAAAGTAGCATTTTAAGGCTATTTTTATATACCTAAACATGAGATGAAATAAAACCGAATGAAAGAAAATGAACAGAACGATAAGATTTACCTGTAATATGGGAGGGCAGGTGAATGAAGCTGATATTCACTTCTGGAAATGTTACGAGACGTGTGTGGTTATATGTATGAGTGTGCCATGCCATACCTATTTTACTTAATTTCATCATTTTCATACATTAAATGTGTGGGTACGTTATTTGCAAAAAATACAGTAATCTGAAGTATGAGGAAGCAGGGTAGAGCTAGCCGCATAATTTGCAGGGCTATGTGCAAAATGAAAATGCAAGACCTCCTTGTACAAAAAGCTGAAAAAAAGCGCTGTTAAAACAAATACTAAAATATAAAGCTTTTTTCATTGTGGCCTCTCTTTCGACTTGTCATGGTGTTAAAAAATTTTAATTATTGGCTTGAATTTTACCATTAATCTTTATATTGTGTAGTGTCAGCTTTAAATGTAACTATAAAAGCATTTAACTCATATGTGGAATTTGTATCCATAATGCCTTACCACAACTGTGAGAATGGCCGCACAAAACTTAATTGCTTTTATTTCACTTCTTGGTATGTGTGCACATTCTACTAATACTCTACCTTTGGCTTGCTGATTCGTAAGGCAGACTGAAAGGAAAAAGAACTAGGGATTGCCCTACCTTTCCTTTCCTTCCATGTCATCCGATTCAGTGTAAGTGATTAGCTAATACAGAGAAGTAACAGAAATGAAAAAGAATCTACTAGATTTCCTTAGTCGCTTTTCTTTCTTTGATCCGTTGCCTTCTTTCTGGGTTTGAAGCAAGTCCTGGTTCTGATGGAAAGCCTCCTAGGGCTATCAGCACCCCCACCTACTCAATGGTACATGTAATATGCTTTCCTTGTACTTGCTTTGAGTTTCACTGAACTCCCATTCATCATGGGACCACTGAAATGCTGAGCTCACAGGGCCACGTGCAAGTAGTGAGGAACAGAGTACAGGCCTATTGTGCATATCTCCTCACACACATGTCCATTGTCCCATTGGACTTCACTGACAAAACGCAAGTTCAAAGATAAAATTACTAAGAATTTCAAGATGGTGACAGCAAAGCGTTAAACCGAGTGCAGAGTCCTGTGTGACTATACAGGTCTCACGCTCAAGAAGCTGGCTCTGAAGCCAGCTTTCTTCACAGGAAGAATGTCCTGCAAGTAAAGGTTCTTAGATGTAAGAACTGGAGCCCTAGTGGCACAGTGGTTAAGAGCTCAGCTGCTGACCAAAGGTTTGGCGGTTGGAATCCACCAGGTGGTCCTTGGAAACCCTATGGGGCAGTTCTGCTCTGTCCTACAGGGTCGCTGTGAGTCAGAATCAACCCAACAGTAATGGATTTGTTTTTCGTTTTTCCTTTTTTAGATGTAGTAATTATTTCCCGAGAGAGATTGTGGTATCCCTTACTCTAGAAAATTTTTAAAACAGCCTTATTTGGCTAGAAATATAAATGGACTTCTTACCAAATCCATTCACTTATATAGAAATATATATATAGGTGAATGGACTTTGTATCTTCTCAGAGCCCTTTTCTACCCTGCCTCTGTATTCTGTGCTGTTGTATCTCCCAAAACATATAGGGGGGAAGTTCTTTCACTTCTCTTTTGCATTTTGGGAAATTAGAAGGTGTGTATACTTGATATGTCTGTTGCGCTCATTAATGAGACAAGGCATTTGATAAAAATATGACTTGGAGAAGAGTGAATCACAAAAGACATTTTAATACTGCTGGTTGTGTGCTTCTTCTCTAATTAGGCTGTGATATTCACTTTGGACTTATACTGGTGAGACAGCTTATATGTCTTAAGAAAAAAGGAATTCTTATTCATTCTTTTAGACATATGCATAGAGTATGTGGTTTTGACATGCTAGTTCACAATCCCCCACGTTATGCCTTTTAGACCTCACAAATAAATGTTATGTGATGGGTATCCCACTGAGATGTGAAAATGAAATATGCAAACCTGAAATAACTTGGAAGGAGGGTGAAGCAGGGAAGAAAGGAGTCTCTTACCAGAATGTTGAAAATACATCCCATATTGAAGTTATTATGATACCACAAAAATCTGAATGTAATTTAAACGGTTTCGTTGAATGTGGATGGCAGAGTACACGTGTGAGGGGGAGAACTTTCAACATGTGGACAACATTTACAGAGGAGACTCTCAGCTCAAGGTCAGATGTCCCCACAAGCATTGAGAAGTATAAGAAAGTGCTCAGGAGATGTATTGTTACCTTACGAACAGCTCTGCATAATGGTTTGTTGTGTCGTTGTTTAGATGGAGTGTGTCAAAGGCAGGTTGGATGCAGTTGGCAACTCTGGAATATTATTTCCCTCATGATGTCAGGTTCACAAAGGAAAAATTTATTACTAATTTAGAACTATTATTCTAAAATACTATTCTGATTATTATTAACATAGAATTTATTATTACCAATGAGAAATAATGTTCTTCACAGTATAGTATCAGTATTTTTTTAATACCGTTCCATTTGGAATAGAATTTCTTTTTTTTTTTTTTTTTTAATCTGCCTCTTTAGTGATGCTTTTCCATTTTATTTTGGAATAAATAAATGCTGGTATTGTAGACTGTTACATTGATTTTTTTAAGGTGCTGAATGTATGCCAAATGTGTCTCTTTAGGAATACTCCCTTTTCCCTTTAAGAAAAATATTAAATGTTCGATTGGGCGTCTGCAAAACGAGCTCTTAAACTCAATTCCATCAGTGGATTGGATAGTCTGTTGCTGTCCCTGCCATCTCCCTATGATGATCTAGAAGTTTTGCCCTAAATAAGTTATGTCAAAGTATAGGGCAATTCTGAAACTAATCATTTTCATACCTCCCGGATTAGGGACTGAGGATATTTCAGAGTATTTGAATCGTCAATGCAGAATTTATTGACCCTTTGTCTACCGGAAGTTCTGTGGAAAATACTATCTCTCCTAAGATAAACGAGGGCTGTGCTGCTGGTTGGAGTCTGAGGGGGTATTTTCAGTATTATACACATCTCTCTCCAACATGCTATATACCTCAGGATTGGCTTGATAGGGTAAATCTTTTATCCATTCATTTATTTGAAATTCAGTGAATATTTATTGAACACCTACTATGTTTCAGGCAGTGTTCTAGGCATTTAGCATACCTCAGTGAATGAAATGGACTTAGACCTCCTCCTTTGTGAATTTACTTCAACATTGCAAGCAAACATGTTCTAGTCCTGTGCTGTCCAGTATGGTAGCCACTTGCCACCTACGGCCTTTTAAATTAAAATTTCAGTCCCTCAGTCTTACTAGCCACATTTTAAGTCCTCAGTAGCCTCACCATACTGGACAGCACAGACAATTTTTCCATCATCACAGAAAGTTCTATTGGATAGCACTGTTAGTCATTAAGAGGGGGAAAAAAAAAGGTTTTGTCAGTTGAGTTAACCATCTCAGCACATTTTAACAAATGACTGAAAGTAGGGTAGGGTATTGGAATCAAGTTATGCCATGGTATTAGCACTAGTAACCCTTATTTCTGGTTGCTTAGGATAAAAAAAAAAAAAAAATTTTTTTTTTTTTAGGATAAGCCTAATCATCTATCCAATAACCAGAAGTTTTCCCAGGAACAAGAAACTTCTCTAGGGGCATTTATACATCTATATAAAGGGGAAGCAAGATTCTGGCACAAGTGTTACTGTTCCCCCTTCATGTGGCCTTGGTAGATATTGTAATGACCATGGAGGCTTCCTAATGAGCTTGCCCATGGCCTCGGAATCGCTTTGAATCCTTAGTCTAGGTGTTACAATCACTCAGAATTGGAACGTACTGACTCCTCTTTGACGTTCTTCAACTCTGCTGTAGATCTGCTTCTCACAGTCCTAGTTTACAGTCTACTTCTCAGAGGGATGAGGTTCTTTAATGTGAAGTTCAGCAGATTCCAAGAGAGTAAAGGAGGTGCAGTACTGATATTTCCAAATGGGCTGTCTCAGACTTCTGTTCTAAATGAAGTCTTCACCTTACATGAGAGGAATCATTAATGAAGAGAAAGTGTGCTGGCTTTGGGACCTGATTACGTAGACTCTTAGAGCTGGAAGGAATATTGGCACGTTCCTTATTATCCTTTTTCTTTTCTTTCAAAGTACATTTAATATCTTTAGTAGATACTACTATGTATTATTTGAAAAATAAAAGCTTTATTGTGTTCTTTAGGGTTTAATAGTTACCTTCCCTGATACTGAACTTTAAAATCCCCTGGGAAAGTTAAGATGGAAATTTACATCCGTGGGGAAAGAGGGCTTGAACCTTCAGCCTTACGTTTTGATTGATTATTCCTTTTACAAACTGATATGGAAAGAGAAACTTATTTTTAACATGGTCAACATGGTTCATGTGAGAAAACAGATGTTTATAATAGGAAATCCTATTGTGTGGAGGCGCTTATCAAGGCTCACTTACAAGGCTCACGGACTTCTAGCGTCACAGGTCAGATCTGATGTAAGGGCCATTGTGCCTCCTGTCTTGATTGAGTGATGACTGAGATGGCTACTCATTAGTGTTATTAATGACCTCTTCTTAAAAGACAAACAAAAGGAGGAAGTGTGGTGTCAGTATTAAGCCCGCCTTTATGATTGTTAAAGTATCATCGTAATTATAACTGTTTATGGGAACATAGTGCAGAAAGTAAATATTTTGGTAATTCCCCTGATCTTAACTAGTGAGATAAACATGAAAGAATTGGTTTCATGTTCATAATGGCCACTTTCTCTGTGTTCTTACTGGTTATAGTGTTGATTTAATTGTATAATATTCTACATTACCAGAATTGAATATAATTTATATTTCAAGGCCTTTCTAATGAATTTTTTTTTTTTTTTTTGTAAATTGTGCTTTAGGTAAACGTTTACAGCTCAAGTTAATTTCTCATTCAAAAATTTATACACATACTGTTTTGTGACATTGGCTGCAATCACCACAGCATGACAGCATGTTCTCCCTTTCCACCTTGGGTTTCCTGTGTCCATTTGTCTAGTTCCTGTCCTTTTCTGTCTTCTTGTCCTGCTTTTTGAACAGGAGTTGCCCACTTGTGTTATTTTTTGTTTTATAGGTCTGTCTGATCTATGTCTGAAAAGTGGGCTTTAGGAGTGACTTCAGTTCTGGGTTAGCAGAGTGTCCAGGGGCCACAGTCTTGGGGATTCCTTCAGTCTTTGTCAGACCAGTAAGTCTAGTCTTTTTAAGTGAATTTGAATTTTGTTCTACATTTTTCTCCTGCTCTGTCTAAGACTCTATGTTGTGATCTCTGTCAGAGCAGTTGTTGGTGGTAACCAGGCAGAATCTAGTTCTTCTTGTCTCAAGTTGGGGGAGTCTCTGCTTCACATGGTCATTTAGTCCTTTGTTAGTATTTTCCTTCTGCCTTTCATTTTCTTCATTCTCCTTTGCTCCAGGTGGGATGGGACCAATAGATATATCTTAGATGGCCACTTGCAAGCTTTCAAGAGCCCAGATGCTACTCACCAAACTGGGATGTAGAACATTTTCTTCATGAATTATGTTATGCCAGTTGACCTAGATGTCCTCTAAGACTATGGTCCCCAGGGCCCAGCCCCAGCTACTTGGTCCCTCAAAGTGTTTGGATATGTTTAGGAAACATCTATGCTTTTGCTTTGGTCCAGTTGTGCTGATTTCCCCTATATTGTGTGTTGTCCCTCCCTTCACCGAAGTTGACACTTGTCTTCTATCTATTTAGTGATTTCCCCTTTCTCTCTCTCCCCACCCTTGTAACCCTCAAAGAATTTTTTTTTTTTTTTCTGTGTATAAACCTTTTCTTGAGTTCTTATAATAGTGGTCTCATACAACATTTGTGCTTCTGTGACTGACTTATTTCACTTAGCATGATGCCTTCCAGATTCATCCATGTTGTAAAATGTTTCACAGATTCTTCATTGTTCTTTATTGTTGCACAGTATCCCATTGTCTGTATGTACCATAATGTTTATTTATTCATCTGTTGATGGGGATTTAGGTTGTTTTATCTTTTTGCTATTGTGAATACCGCCGCAATGAACATGGGTGTTCATATGTCTATTTGTGTCACCACCTTTATTTTTCTGGGGTATATTTCTAGGAGGGGGATTGCTAGATTGTATAGTATTTCTATTTCTAGCTTCTCAAGGAAGTGCCACATCATTTTCCAAAGTGGTTGTACCATTTTATATTTCCACAAGCAGTGCATAAGAGTTCCAATCCCTCTGCACCTTTCCAACATTTGTTATTTTCTGTTTTCAGATTAGCGACAGTATTGTCAGGTGACATGATATCTCAGTGTAGTATTGATTTGCATTTCTTGAATGACTAAAGATTGCAGGCATTTCCTCTGTGTCTGCTAGCCACCTGAATGTCTTCTTTGGTGAAATGTTCATTCATATTCTTGGCTCATTTTTTGATTGGATTATTTGTCTTTTTGTTGTTGAGGTGCTGCAGTATCTTGTGGATTTTAGAGCTTAGACCCTTGTTGGATACGTTGTAGTCAAAATTTTTTTTCCTAGTATGGAAATTTTTTACTTTTTTGGTGAAGTCTTTTGATGAGCATAAGTGTTTGATTTTTAGGAGTTCCCAGTTATCAAGTTTGTCTTCTGGTGTTTGTGCATTGTTAGTTATGTTTGTGTCCTGTTTATGCCATGTATTAAGTCCCCTAGCATTGTCCCTATTTTTTCTTCCATGGTCTTTATCATTTTAGATTTTATATTTAAGTCTTTGATCCATTTTTAGTTAGTTTTTGTACATGGTATGAGGTATGGGTCCTGTTCCATTTTTTAATAGATGGACATGCAGTTATGCCAGCACCGTTTGTTAAAGAGGCTGTCTTCTCCCCATTTAATGGACTTTGGCCCTTTGTCAAATATCAGCTGATTATGGATGGATTTAAACCTGGATTCTCAATTCTGTTGCATTGGTCTATGTGTCTGTTGTTGTACCAGTACCAGGCTGTTTTGACTACTGTGAGGCCTCTCACTTTGTTCTTCTTCTTCAATAATGCTTTACTTGTTGGAGGCCTCTTCCCTTTCCATATAAAGTTGGTGATTTGTTTCTCCACCTCATTAAAGAATGCTGTTGGAATTTGGATCGAGATTGCATTGTATCTGTAGATTGCTTTGGGTAGAACTGACATTTCACAATGTTGAGTCTTCCTATCCATGAACATGGTATGTTTTTCCACTTATGAATGTCTCTTTTGATTTCTTGCAGTATTTTGTAATTTTCTTTGTATAGGTCTTTAACATCTCTGCTTAGATTTATTCCTAAGTACTTTATCTTCTTAGGGGCTTTTGTAAATGGTAGATGTGATTTCCTTTTCTAAGCTCTATTTGTTGGTGTAGAGGAATCCTACTGATTTTCGTGTGTTAATCTTGTATCCTGCCACTTTGCTGAAATCTCCTATTAGTTCCAGTAGCTTTCTTGTGGATTGTTTGGGATTTTCTGTGTATAAGATCATATCATGTGTGAATAGGGATTGTTTTTCCTCTTTTTTACCAATTTTGATGCCCTTAATTTTTCTTGCCTTATTGCCCTGGCTAGGACCTCCCATACAATGTTGAGTAAGAGTGGTGATATAGGCATTCTTGTCTGGCTCCTGTTCTGAAGGGGAATGCTTTCAGTCTCTCTCCATTTAGAATGATGTTGGCTGTTGGCTTTGTATAAATTCCCTTTATTATGTTGAGGAATTTCCATTCTATTCTTATATCGCTGAGAGTTTTTATCAGGAATGCGTGTTGGACTTTGTCAAATGCCTTTTCTGTGTCAATTGATAAGATCATGTGGTTCTTTTGTTTTACTTATATGGTAGATTACGTTGATTGATTTTCTAATGTTGAACCATCCCTGCATCCCTGGTACAAATCCCATTTTGTCTTGATGTGTTATTATTATTTTTTTTTTTTTTGATACTTTGTTGAATTCTTTTGGCTAGAGTTTTGATGAGAATTTTTACATCTATGTTCATGAGGGGTATTGGTCTGTAGTTTCCTTTTTCTGTGGTGTCTTTGCCTGGCTTTGGTGTCAGGGCTATATTAGATTCCTAGAAAGAATTCATGAGCATTTCTTCCTTTTTTATGTTCTGAAATAGTTGGGTAGTACTGGTGTGAGCTCTTCTCTGAATGTTTGGTAGAATTCTCCAGTGAACCATCCAGGCCAGGGCTTATTTTTGTTTGGAGTTTTTTTTTTTTTTTACCTCTTCAATCTCTTGTCTTGTTAGGGGTCTGTTTAGTTTTTCTACCTCAGTTTATGTTAGTTTAGGTAGGTAATGTATTTCTAAAAATTTTTCCATTTCCTCTAGGTTTTCAAATTTTTTGGAGTATAATTTTTCATAATATTCTGTTGTGATCCTTTTTATATCAGTTGGATCTGTTGTGATATCTCCCATCTCATTTCTTATTTGGATTATTTGCATCCTCTCCTGTTTTTCTTTTATCAGTTTGGCCAGCAGTTTGTCAAATTTGTTGACCTCTCAAAGAACTAACTTTTGGTCTTGTTGATTCTTTCAGTTATTTTTCTATTCTCTATTTATTTCTTCTATAATCTTTATTATTTCCTTTCTTCTGGTGCCTGAGGGCTATGTTTGCTGTTCTCTTTCTGTCTGTTCGAGCTGTAGAGTTAATGTTTTGGTTTTGGCCCTTCTGTCTTTTTTGATGTGTGTGTTTATTGCTATAAATCAACCTCTAAGCACTGCTTAAGCTGTGTCCCAGAGGTTTTGGTAAGATATGTTTTCATTCTCATTTGATTCTAGTAATTTTTTTATTCCATCCTTGATTTCTTCTATTACCCAGTAGTTTTTAAACAAAGTGTTGTTCAGTTTCCATGTATTTAATTTTTTTTCCTTGCTGTTTCTGTTATTGATTTCTACTTTTGTGGCATTATGCTCAGAGAAGATGCTTTTTATTATTTCTATGTTTTAGATTCTGCTAAGGCTTGCTTTGTGGCCTAAAATGTGATCTATTCTGGAAAATGACCCATGTGCATTGGAGAAGAATGTATACTGTGCTGCTATTGGGTGGTGTGATCTGTGTATTAGTGGGAGGCACCACTAATTCTCAGACTCCTGTCGTTCACATCCCTGTAATTCAAATCAGTAAACAAAACATTAACTTCTTGGAAAATTTTAAGCCTTACTAGTGATGAATATATGCAAGTGAAAACAACTATTAGATACACTTTATATTGATTTAGGCAGGTTTGGTAGTAAACAGTGTTGACAGACATGTAGTGAAATAGACATAACATTTTATTGTGTTTTAGGTGAAGGTTCGCACAGCAAATTAATTTCCCATTCAACAATTTATACACAGCTTGTTCCATGACATCGGTTGTTATGACTGCAATGTGTCAGCACTCTTCCCGTTTCCACCCCGCCTTCCCCCATTTCTGTCCCTCCAGTTTCCCTGCCCCTCCTTACCTTCTCATCTTTGCTTTTGAAAAATGCTGCCTCTTTGTTCTTGTATAGTTAGTGGTTCTAAGGAGCACATTCCTCACAGGTGTTATTGTTTATTTTATAGGCCAGTCTATCATTTGGCTGAGAGGTGACCTCTGGGAGGTGCTTCAGTTCCAGGTTAAAAGGGTGTCTTAGGGTGATAGTCTTGGGGGTTCCTCCTGTCTCTATCAGTCCAGTAAGCCTGGTCTTTTTTATGAATTTGAGTTTTGTTCTACATTTTTCTCCCCTTCTAATAGGACCTTCTGTTGTGTCCCTGGTCAAAGTGGTTGTTAGTGGTGGCCAGGCACTATGTAGTTCTTCTGGTCTCAGGCTAGACCAGAAGATGTGGTGTGGGCCATTAGTCCTGTGGGCTAATAGCTTTGGTTTCCTTCACTCTCCTTCACTGTAGATGAGAAAAGACCAGTAGTTGTGTCTTATAAGGCTGCTCTCAAGCTTTTAAGACCCCAGATACTGCTCACCAAACTAGAATGTAGAACATTATCTTTATGAACTATGTTATGTCAGTTGACCTATATGTCCCCCAGGACTATGGTCCCTAGCCTTCAAGCCCAGTAATTCAGTCCCATGAGGTGTTTGGGTATGTGTAAGAAGTTTTCACAACTGTGCCCCCTATGTACTCTAATATATATATATGACCATATATGCAGCACATATAAATATGTATATACAAATGCCCACAACTATACCTGTATATGCCCTCTCGTGTACTCCCATATGCCCTCCCACACCTATATAGCAGATGTATCTACCTATGCAACTACTCACAAATTTTTGGTTGCTGTTAGTGTTGTTACAGAATTGTGTGTGTATACCATTTACCATAGTTGTCTTTTATTCTCGTATACCTCTCTGTGTCTTCATTTACCTTGGTCACGTTGTACTGATTTCCCTCATATTGTGTATTGCTTTCCCTTCACCATATTTAATATGTGTCAACTATCTAGTAAGTGATTCTCCCTCCTTCCTCCTCCCTTTCCTAGTAACAATCAAAGAATTTTGCTTTCTGTATGGAAATCTATTCTTGACTTTTTATAAAAGTGGTATTGTACAATATTTGTCCTTTATGATTGACATATTTCACTCAGCATAATGTCTTCCATATTCATCCATGTTATATTTTGTGGGGTCTTCATTATTCTTTATAGTTGCATAGTATTCTGTTATATGTACGTACTACAGTTTGTTCATCCATCCACTGATGGGCACTTAGATTGTTTCCATCTTTTTGCTACTGTGAATAATGCTGCAATGAACATGGGTGTACATATGTCTATTCATGTTACTGCTCTTATTTCTCTGGGAAATGCCATATCATTTTCCATAGCGGTTACACCATTTTAAATTCCCACCAGCAGTGTATAAAAGTTCTAATCTTCCCACAACCACATCAGTGTTTGTTGTTTTTTTCATCAGTGCCATTCTTGCAGGGGTGAGATGGTATCTCATTGTAGTTTTGATTTGCATCTCTCTAATGGCTAATGGCATCACTCGCCTGTCATTTTTTTGTACTGTAGCTGCATGAGTGTTGCTGTGATACTGAAAGCTATGCCACCAGTGTTTCAAATGCCAGCAGGATCACCCGTGGTGGACAGGTTTCAGCGGAGCTTCCAGGCGAAGACAGACTAAGAAGGACATGGTGGTCGACTTCTGAAAAAAAATCGGCCAGCAAAAACCTTATGAATAGCAGTGAAACATTGTCTTGAAGTGTTTTTAATTTCTTCTACTACCCAATAGTTATTAAGTTATTTAAGTGTTATTCAGTTTCCATGTATTTATTTTTTTTCCTTCTTCTTCCTGTTATTGATTTCTGGTTTAATAACGTTATGATCAAGGAAGGTGCTTTGTATCATTTCAGTGTTTTTGAATTTCTTGAGGCTTGCTTTGTAGCCTAAAATATGGTCTGTTCTGGAGAACAAACCATGTGTGCTGGAGAAGGATGTGTACCATGCTGCTGTTAGGTGGTGTGTTCTGTATGTCTGTGAGTGAAGTTGGTTGACTGTATTGTTTAGATCTTCTGAATCTTTGTTGAGTTTCTTTCTAGTAGTTCTGTCCATCATTGAAAGTGGTATGTTAAAGTCTTCTGCTATTGTAGAAATGTCTATTTCTGTTTTCAGTTCTATATGAGTTTATTTTATGTTTTGGAGCTCTTTCACTGAGTGCATAAATATTTATTATGGTTATGTCCTCCTGGTGGATTGACCCTTTAATCATTATATAATGCCCTTCTTTTTGATTTGAAGTCTATTTTATCAGGGATTATTATTGCCACTCCTGATCTCTTTTGGTTACTATATATTTTTTCCATCCTTTTAACCCATTTAATGTCTTTGTGTCTCATGTAGGCAGTAAATTGTTGGGTCATGTTTTTTTATCCACTCTGCCACTCTCTGTCTTAAACCATTTATATTCAGTGTGATTATTGGTAGGTATGAATTTACTGCTACCATTTTGTTATGCTTTTTTTGTGGTGGTAATGATTTATTTGTTCTCATTAATTTTCTGTGCTGAGTTCTTTTTATTTATGGATTTTCTTTTTGTTGTTGGTTTTGTGTTTACTGAGTCTATTGGATTTTCTTCTTCATTTTGGTGAGTAGATTTATTTTTTTGTCATTACTCTGAAATTTACCTTTATCTTCCTAAGTATAAAACATTCTGTTTATATAGCCTCCATATGGAAGTTCTGTAACTACACCATTTATTCCCCGTTTTTGTTTTGAAGTTGTCGTCATTTACATATTGATATCTCTGGTTCCCTACTTTCAGTTTTGCAGATTTATTTTACTTTTGAGAATTCTTTTCTTGGGTTGCTATCTGGGTGATGATGTCGTGTGTCTTGCTCTTAGGTTGTTGTCTAATGTCGTTGGTTCTCTGTCTAAAGGCTTCCTTTAATATTTCTTGTAAGGTTGGTTTGGTTTTTACAAATTCCCTTAATCTTGTTTTTTCTGGGAATGTCCTAGTTTCGCCATTGTGTTTGAAAGACAATTTTTGTGAATACGTGATTCTTAGTAGGCAGTTCTTAGCTTTCATAGTTTTATGCATGTCATCCTACTGTCTTCTTGCCTGCATTGTTTCTGCCGAGAAATTAGAACTTAGTTTTATTGGTGCCCATAAAGGTGATACTTTATTTTTTATGAGCTACTTTCAGAATTCTTTCTTCATTTTTGGTTTTGGAAAATTTGATTATGATATATCTTGATGCCTTTCTTTTGAGATCTTATCCCGTATGTGGTTTGTTGAATTTTTGGATTGAAACCTTCTCGTCGTTCATATTAGGGAAGTTTTCTATCAATAAATCTTCAATAATTCTGTGTTTTTTTCCCTTTCTTCCTCTTTTCATATTCCAATTATTTGTAATATTTTCCTTTTGAGAGTGTCCCACATAACTAGGCTTTTTTCATTTTTCTTTGTTCTTTTTTCCTGATTGCTCCTCAAACAGGTTGGTATTGAAGGATTTGTCCTCTATTTCACTGATTCTTTCTTCCATTGATTCAGTTCTACTTCTGTGTCTCTTCCAGTGAGTTATCTATCTCTGATATTTTACTGTTACTCTTCTGATTTCTAGTTGTTGATTTTATATGGTTTCTAATTGTCTCTTTTTTCATTTTGTTTTGTTTTGTTTTCTTGAATTTTTCTAGAGTTTTGTCTGCATTTTCCCTGATTTCTTTGAGGACCCTATATATAAGTCTTTTTAATTCCTTATCAGATAGTTCTATTACCATTTCTTCTTCAGGAAGGTTTTCTACCCCTTTATTTTACTCACCTGTTAGAGCCATCTTATCCTGTTTTTTCATAATTTGTTATTGTCTACTGTCTCCCAGGCTTTAACTTGTTACTTTATTTACATATTTATTTATTGTTTGTATGTTTGTTTGTTTTGTCCCGATGTTTTGTTTTGTTTTGATATGTTAGGATGAGTGAGGTGGGCATGTTCTGCTGATTGCTCATCTGGTGGCACAGGAGTGCTTTCCACCTATCTCTGTCTCTGGGTGAGTGGGGCACTGGTGGGCAGGGAGAGTGCATGTTGCTGTTCATCAGGTGTGCCAGTCAGCTGAGGGTGGCCAGGGCAGGTGCAGGCTGCCACCTGTCCTCAGTCCAGTGGCACAGGAGCACTCCTTCCTGCTTGCTGAATGGGTGGGGTGGTGGGCAGGGGTGTGTCAGGTGACTGGGTGGCAGAAGTGCTCTCTGCCACTCACCATGTAGGTAGGGGATTAGGGGAGTATGGCAGGTGACTGAGAGTGCAGGGTACTCACTCTACCACTTGCCAGGTGTGTGGGTGGCAGACGAGGTGGTGTATGGCAGATGACCAGGGGCGCAGTGCTCTCTGTTGCTCACCAGGTGGGTGGGGAACATGTAGATGGTATGCAGGGTGACTGGGAGCATCAGGCACTCAGTTCTTCTCACTGGGTGGCTGGGGTGATGGGCAGGGGGTGGTGTGGCTGGTAACTGTGAGAGCAGCACTCTCTGCCAGTCATCAAGTGAGAAGGATGACAGGTGGGGGGATGTGGCGGGTGATCAGGAGTGCAGGGTGCTCAGTGCTGCCTGCCAGGTGGGTGGAGTGACAAGTGGAGGATGTGGTGGGTGACTGGGAGAGTGGTGCTTTCTGCTGGCCACCAGGTGGGAAGGGGAACATGTTGGGGGATATGACAGGTGACCAACAACGTGGGAATGCTTACTACCACTCACTGAGTTGGCAGTGTGGGGGATGGTAGTGGACAGGACAGATGGGGGAGAGGAGGGGCTCATTCTGTGGTTCCTAGATGGGTAGGGTGGTAGTGATGGGGGGGGTTCATGCCACTAATCACCAGGAGGATGGGGGAGGAAGAGTGTGCTCCTCTGATCATCAGGCATGGGTGCCTGGGGAATTCTTGTTGGCTGCAGCCAGCAATTTCAACCTGGCCCTGACCAAGTCTGAGGAGGGTGGGGCTGCCCATAGTCTGGTCAGGTGGGGGACCTCCTGCTGACACTTTGTGGATTACTCTGCGTGTACTACCCACCCTAATTGTCAGGGGCCTGCCTCTACTGAGTACCATATTTTTATGCAAATAAAATGCACCTTCTATGTTTGTTTGCCAACAGCTTCCTCCCCCCTCAAGGTATTCTAATAAGAATGCTATGCTAATTTTTTTACAGAACATGTAAAAAACAATCAGCATAGAGGTGCTTATGAAATTACCTTGTGGGGAGGGAGCGGTTGCTAAACAAATGTAGAAGTCGCGTGTTATTTATGTAAAAGTATGGTAGTCCTGTTTCTGAATCCTGGCTCCCTCCCTGCTCTGTGCATGCCAGGATACCTGGAGCTCTTGCCCTCCTTCTTGTACTTCTTCCTGAGGTCTGATTTTTGTTCTGTTCACCTTGCTTCACTCCAGGTATGTCTACATAGTTCTCTGTCTCCTATTGGGGATTCCGTGAAGTTGCCTTCCTGTGCTGCTCACCCGGGATTGTTGCTGGCTTTGTGTCAAGACGGCCATGCTGTGCTGGGCTGGCTGGCAAGGCACTTCCACTCAACTCTCCTCGTAATAGTTTCTTTTGTTCAGTTTCTTTTCCCAGTCGGTGTTAGATCTAATTCTTTCTCCTACCATTTGATGCTCAGGGTTCCAAGATTGTCCTCTGTATCTGTTTCACTTGGTTTCTGTAGAGGGACAGCATGGTGTGTTGGACTAAGCCGCCATCTTAGGCCGTCTGCTCCCCTATTTCTGATATAGTGTTTATGGAGAATTCTCCAGGAAAATGTGGGTCATAAAACTAATCCTACACTTGACATTGTTAATCTAAGTTAATGCACCGTAAGTAATAAACTGAAATCCATTTAGTACCTTGATATTTATATTTATAATGATGAGATACTGAAAACAGCTTTAACGCCAATAGTTGGTCAGATTGAGGTTCAAATCCCGTATCAAGCATATGTTTAACTAGCTCTTTGTCCTTAGGCAAATTCTAGAGCTATCTGAACATTGGTTTCTTTAATCTGTACAATGGTGAACTAGACCATACCCCAGGAACTGGTTCTGCTTTGAAGGTGTTGGGAGTGGCCATTCAGGTTCGTTCTAAGGTTGTTGCTTTCATTTTTTTTTTTTAATTAACCAGCAAACAAATGTTACAGAGGAGGTACATGAGATTAAGAAAGTGAGTGAACCTGGCTTCCCAATGCCTTCCTCATGAAGGCATGTCTGGAGTTAGGTGGAAAATGCAATCTGTACAGAATGAGGAATCTGCCAGCTCAGAGGTGCTCATGCTCAGAACGAGAGGCTTACTGCCTTTCACACGGGGAGGCTGGGAGAAGGGCCACATCAGAATATCTGAGGAGCTGTTACACATGAAATTTCTTTCTACATTTCAGGTACATTCTTTCCTAGACTAATTTTTACTGCACAGTCTGGCCTTCAGTGGATCTGGCTGTGGCCTACTACAAATGACTTAGTGAAGCACAATAAATACTGAATGTATATAATATTTTCTTCAATAAAACATATCCAAATTATATTTTTACACAAAGTAACAGAAAATTGCATTGCTTGCTTTGTCTCAATGAACTTGATCACATATTGCACCTCTCTTGGGCGACTTCATCATTTTAAATTTTCAGGTTTTAGTGTTGTTTAGTTATCTATACCATCTGCAAGGCCAACGCAGCAACAACCATCAAGAACACAGAGGCACTATACCATATTTTAAAAAACTCCGTTATACATGTGACCCCATTTAGAAACTACTTTTCAAAGGAATGCATGTTCCTGAGGACACCCTTTATATACCGTTTTAAGGTTCTTATGGAGACTGATTGACATCATGTCCATAACGTGCAGGATGTGGTACCTGTCACATGGCAGGCATCCAAGAATTGGTAGCTGTTGTAACTATTATGCTTCAACAATAAGATGCCATTGATTGTAAGGTGGTGTAGCATAATTTTATGGACCAATTAGAAAAAAGCAGCTTCAATTAACCTTTACCATAGTATTTTATAGTATTTTTAATCACTTAAAATTGTTATTTTATAAATACTAAAGAGCTCTTTTAGATTTACTTAGACGTAAACTTTTATCATCATTCATTACTCTTATGCCTGAATAATAAGAAAAAAAGTAAGCAGAATCACTTGGTTAAAGTATTCCTGAAACCTCTTCACATTTAGTTTGATTCTCTTAAATCACTTTTCAGCTGAAGGTCATTGCTATCCATGTTTTCCCATGTAGTGTTGTTTTGTGTACCATAAAGAGCATTGTTGCTGCAGCATTTCTTCAGAATTTTTTCTGGACTTCTGATACCCATTCTGAGAAATTTTCCTTTTAGACTAAACCCAAAGCCTCGTTTTTTCCTTAGTTGAATCACAGTTGCTAGACGTTAAGCTGCTCCTGTCCAAAGTAAGCAGGATATTTTAGGAAAATTGATGCTTACTGCCCTAGCAGTAGTCTTGTATGATACATTAATTAATCAAACCACATCTATTTCAGAGATTTGGTGATTTCTCCTGACTTCAGTTGTATTGCTTGGCATAGGATAGTAATCTATATGAATGTATCACAGTAACAGAACATAACACAGTTTGATCTACTTGTGGGTATCTTCTTGTCTTACATCCCAGAAAGCACTTAGCTTTTGCCTTGCCAAAAAAAAAAAAAAGGAATTGCTGTCATTCTTCAATCATGAATGTAAAATCACTGATTTCAAATTTATACTTCTAACTGCTCTGTTTATATGACTATCTGCGCACACAACTTTTTTGTTTAATGTTGAGCCATAGTGTAATCTTTAAAGATATTTTAAATAGTAATTAAATTCAACAGGGGAGTATGAATGTTACACATGAGTAAAATGAAGTGACATAATATGAATGGCTAGGACAAAGGCAATGACAACTGTAGCATGACTGGCACCTGGCTGCCACAGGTGTTAGATGCCACTGAGTATAAGACATAACCCTATTTCAGAGATGTTAAAATGTGAAAAAAGAAGTATATATTAGAATCGAGGTAGTACAATTGTAAGCTCTGAGTAAAAGCATTATAGTCTTTTGCTTGTTCGTTTTTTTTTTTTTTTATTAAGGGGGAATTTGTGAATGGTTTGAATTGGGGGCGGGGAGTTAAAGAGAAAGATGACGGCTTGGCTTTGCATCTTGGAGCAGACATCCTTGACCAGAAGCAATTTTCTTATAAATAGGAAAAATATTACCAACTGTTGCTTTTTGCACAGAAAGACACACACGTGCGTGTGCATGCACACACATGCACACACACACACAAAAACCCAAAAAACTGCGAGATGTAATGATGGTTGTGTCTTTATTGCTATTATTTTAATCTGGTAGATTGTGTAACATTATGTGGTCTAAGTTTAGATCTCACTTATGTGTAGTTTATATGAACTATGGGGACACAGACTTCTTCCACCTCAGTAAATAAAAATCTGTTGATGAAATTACTGATACTCTTAGGAACATACTTCATTTTCCATAGTTAGGGTGGTAAAACTTCCCACCTTCCTGTGAAATAAAATCTAATGTCTATGGTTTAACAGCAATGGTTACTTGCAGGGATTACAAAAAAAAAAAAGACCTGAACCCTAACTCACATGCATACTTGTGCTTGGTTCTACAATAGAAAATGCTGACAGATATAATCGATTTGTTTCGCATAGTGCTAAAATAAACCAAAACAATATAGTTCATCTTTGCACAAAGCTGGTGGGGGAGGTACCTTATTGTCTAGACAAGTATGAAGACCCTTCTGTCTTGAAAAACTTTTATTAATTTACAGATAATCCTCAATGTTATCTGAAGAAGGAGGTTGGGGGTTAAAATAAAATAATTCCTGAAGCAGTTTACCTGTACCTCTCTCTAAATGTATTTCATTTTCTACACTATTATATTTTTGAATGTATTCTTGTACTATCAGTTGAATGTAAGCTCTTTGAGGGTAGGATCCATATCTGATTAACCTGTTTCCGTGAGTGCTCTTTTAATAACTTCACAGTATTGAGTGTAATGTCTTGTACCAGTTGAGTCTGAATATTTTTTTAAATAAATCAATGACTACATGGACTCAAACTAGTGCTTTCTTTAATGTACAGACATTTGCAATTAGGACCAATGTAAGTATAAACAAGCTATTCCATAAATAGTTACTTTATTATTCAGCTTTAAGATTTGTGCTGTTATACCATCATGTTAGCTTGAGTAATGTGAAAAATGATACTAATATTGGATAATGTACAGCTCAGTCATTGCAGACACCATTCGATGTACTTTTTCTCCAGAGTTGAACTGTATTTGAAAGAAAATAAAATAGAAATATAGCATGTGCACCTTCCTGTAGCTGTTTCATATCTATTGGTGGCCCCAGCCAAGAAAGAAGTAGGTAGCCACATCTTAAAATAGTGAAGCTTCTGGGTGGTCTTGAAAATCCAAACTAATTAAAGGGAGGAGAGAGAAACAGAAAGAAAAGGATCCTGTACAGCTTTATACTTAAATCAGTGGTTTCATGTATTTTGGGACTTTTTTCCTGAGTTTGGTCATTCCTTGCTCTTTGAGTTTGCTAAGACCAAGCATTGTCAGAGGAGGAGTTGATGCCTTCAGTTCACTCGTGTGGTTCTTCTTGTCCTAGGCTTCCATAAAGTTTTCCCTAGACTCAATTAGATATGTGGGTACATGGAGAGTCTGTGACCCCATGTGTCCTGTGAGTTGATAGTATGAGTGGCTGTTCCAATAGTGAGTCCCTGAAATGAGCATCTATAATCCACACTCAGCAAAGTCTGGCCATTGTTAGGTTTTCTGGGGCCATGGTGCTCAAGGCCATTTCTGGATGTCAGTTCGGTGGACTCTTCTAAAAAGTTTGTACTTAACTAGCCTGGCAGAAATAATTATCCTTCTTGATTATGCAGTAAAATTTTATTTAATCATATGCAGATTATTTACTTGGATAAAAAAGCTGATTTAAATTTTGGTTCTGTGAGTATGTTAACTGTAACTGTAAATATTCTGAGGTGGGGAGGGAATCATACAGTATTTTCTAAAGTCCAGTATAGTAAAATGATCCCAAACAGAACTGATGACAATAGATTGAAAGATGTTGTTGTTGTTGTTAGGTGCTGCCGAGTCAGTTCCGACTTATAGCGACCCTATGCACAACAGAACAAAACACTGCCTGGTCCTGCACCATCCTCACAATCGTTGTTATGCTTGATTGAGCCCATTGTTGCAGCCACTGTGTCAGTCCACCTCGTTGAGGGTCTTCCTCTTTTCAGCTGACCCTGTACTCTGCCAAGCATGATGTCCTTCTCCAGGAACTGATCCCTCCTGACAACATGTCCAAAGTATGTAAGACGCAATCTTGCCATCCTTGCTTCTAAGGAGCATTCTGGTTGTACTTCTTCCAAGACAGACTTATTCCTTCTTCTGGCAGTCCATGGTATATTCAATATTCTTCACCAACACCACAATTCAAAGGCGTCAACTCTTCTTCCGTCTTCCTTATTCATTGTCCAGCTTTCATGTGCATGTGATGCGATTGAAAATCCCATGGCTTGGGTCAGGCGCACCTTAGTCTTCAAGGTGACATCTTTGCTCTTCAACACTTTGGAGAGGTCCTTAGCAGCAGATTTGCCCAGTGCAACGCGTCTTTTGATTTCTCGACTGCTGCTTCCATGGCTGTTGATTGTGGATCCAAGTAAAATGAAATCCTTGACTTCAACCTTTTCTCCGTTTATCATGATGTTGCTCATTGGTCCAGTTGTGAGGATTTTCGTTTTCTTTATGTTGAGGTGTAATCCATACTGAAGGCTCTGGTCTTTGAAGATACACATGATGAAATGGGAAAGAAGTGCTGTACAGAGCCATGCAGACCTGGATCCCATTATAGTTCCACTCTTAATGGCTGTATGAGTTAGGGTGAAATACCTTACCTTCTAGAGCCTCAGTGGGAAGTTATAATACCTACCTCATAGGGTAATGGTGAGAATTAATGGAAATAATATCTATAAAATCCTTAGCACACAATAATATGTCCTAAATAGTTTTTACTTTTGTTACTGTTGCTGCTATTATTTCTACTGAACTTTAGCACAGAAAAGATAAACTTCTAGATCTAACTCTTGCAAGTAGAAAGTATAGCATGGAATTAAGTACCTACTATTGCTAAGTATTGACCACTTGTCTGTCTGTTATACTGTGGTGGTTCTCATGTTGCTTTGATGCTGGAAGCTATGTCACTGGTATTTCAAATACCAACAGAGTCACCATGGTGAACAAGTTTCAGTGGAGCTTCCAGTCAATGACAAACTAGGAAGAAAGGCCTGGAGATCTACTTGCCAAAAGTAGCCCATAAAAACTCTGTAGATCATAACAGAATATTGTCTGGTGTAGTACTGGAAGATGTGGCCTTAGGTTGGAAGACACTCAAAATACACAGTGGCTGCAACAATGGACTTGAGCATACCAACGATTATGAAGGCGGCATAGTACAGGGCAACGTTTTCATTCTGTTGTACATGAGTTCGCCATGAGTCAAAAACAACTCTATAGCAACTAACAGCAACAGTGTTGCCAAATGTGTCTCATTAATTCTTAACAAGCACCTGACAAGGGCGATATTCTGGTATTTTACTGATGAGAAAACCTAGACCCACGGAGCTGAAGTAATTTTCCCAGAGACGACTTCTGAGGGAAGGTACCACAGTTCAGCCTAGGTCTTCTGACTTCTAACGCAACACACTTTTCACAGGCCCATGCTGCCTCTTACGTGGAAATGTATAAGCAAGTGTAAGTCACATTGTGAGATGGTAGTAAGTGAAGGATCAATGTTGCAGGTTAGGCCAGGTAGCTAATGATTCCAGGGCAAAAAGCAGCCTCACACTCAGGGCTCATGTTGCTGAGCCCCCATTGTCCCCTGATCTTGACCTAGTGATTTTTCACTATCTTGTTAGCTTTCTAGGACCTCTGAGGCCTCCAAAGAAATTATTTTTATATTTTGTCCAGTTTTCCTGGGGAACTTGGGATAATTGGTCCAAATTACCTAGTATACCATTACTAGAAGCAGCGTTCCCTGGAATCTTCATTGTCAACTTGATTTTCCAGTCTTAATTCTTTTGTGCAAGTTGCTTGTGAATAGTACTCTATGAAGGCAGCTTAGCATCCGTCTGTCAAAAGGTTTTAGATTTCTGTTTAATAGGGGTGACCGGAAGCTTTTGCCTGAAGCAGACTTCAATGCTTAGTTAAGGTGATTGCTTCTGTGGGGCATCGTTAATGGTTTTGTGTGTGTGTGTGTTTGTGTGTGTGTGTGTGTGTGTGTTTTACCATTGTGGCCATCTAGGTTCAAGTTTCATCATAATTCAGGTAATTTACTTTATGATCATTTGTCTAAAGCATTGGGGTCAGAGTGGGAGTACAGGTTAAATGTAAATCTTGTGGCAAAACAGAACCTAAAAAAATAAAGGGATCAGAATAGGATGGTTTGAAGCAAGGTACATTCTTGTGCTGTCTGTTTGTACTGCAGCTAAACTCTGTGAAGACAGTTTAGCATCTGTTTGTCAAAGAGGTTTTAAATTTCCATTTAATAGGAAGCACCGTGCTACATTTTTCTCAAAGCAGTGCTCATAACCCTGGCACCATGGTCTACTTTTGAATGAAACCTCAATTAGATTTTTACAACTTTTGAGTTATGACAATGAAATAAAGAACATTGAAAGCTTAACAAATCAGTTTAATACAAAATTAAAAGGGAAAATTTGGGGAGCAAGAGTGTTTTAGTTTGCTTTTACAATCTAGTAGATATCATCTCTACTGATTCAGCCAGATAGCATAGAGAAGTCAGTGGTTTACATGTGGAATTTTCTTCATTTTATTAGTGATGAGTTGAAAAAATTAGAGCTGATTTTTCTCCAATGCTTTATTTTATAAAAACTGCTTAATATAATTTTAAACTTTTATTGAGGTGCCGTATAGACCTTACAACTTGGTTTCATTTTATTCTAGGGTCAAAGAGCTATTTTGTTTTATTTAAGGTAAATAGCTCAACATTTTGTGTGACAGGAGCACTCACTGATTACAATCTATGCTTTGGAAATAATCTGAACCTAGATAAATCCTGAAAGTTATTGTATTTTCTAAAGCACATAATTTTCAACTAATGTCCTGCTGCCACCAAATTTTTATTTGTACCTGTGTTTATAATGAATCTTCATGTGATTATTTTTAGCTTATCTTGGTTAAGTAAAATACAATGCAATTGTTGTTGTTAGGTGCCGTTGAGCAGATTTCGTGTTTACAATATAATAATAAAAATAAGGCTGTGTGGATCAATCATAAATACTGAAGATTTTTTATTGTGAACCCTTTACTTAATTTCAAGAGGAAATTTCTCTTTGATTCAGTTACTTTTAAGATAAATGAATATGATGTAAAGGTTGTTTTGCCTTCAAATATCTAATGCAAGACAGGCCATTTCTGAGAACCTTCTCTCAAACGATACGTGGGCTCTGGCCATACAATCTCCATTTGTTCTTTTAGACAGACTTTCTTTTCTGCTTTGTCTCTTTCCCTCAGAGTTAACTGTGTGCACATTTGGTAATAAACGCTACCATGACATTCTGTGGTTTTCCATATACCACTGTATTTAAGGATGTGGTAGTGTTTCTATTATAAATGTAAGTTTGCAGGGGTTTATAATTTATTTGAAAAAATGTTTAAGGATGTTACTTTGCACGTTGGATTTCAATGGTGTATTTGTACTTTCTGATTTTGAGGAAAAAAAAAGTAGAATGGAGTACATTCTTATTCCACAGTAAATTCCACTTAGGATTTCAGAGTGTGTTACCACCATGTGAGATTGGCGTGGCAAATGGTGTTATTCCCATTTCATGGAAACTTCATCTGTACCCTAAAAGGCTAAGCGAGTTTTCTAGGGTGACAGAGTAAAGGGGCAGTTGAGACGAATGAGGTTAAGTAGAACCCAGAAGCCTAGCGGCAGCTATATTCAACTCAGCTGTTTTAGTTCACAGGTGGCCTGGGGATACTCTTTTAGTTTAGCTTTTTTCTTTGGTCACTGGCTCATACTGTTGCTGGCTGGAAACCCCAGGTTCTGCTCGGTGTGACTTGTTACAGCCAATAAACAAGAGGCTGAGGTGGGAGAGAAGAAAGGCACCTTTATTTTGTTGCACAAGGAATGGAGTAATTGGGGCTGCTGCCTCCAAGTCTGCCCCAAGGCAGATTGGGGAGGTGGGCTTTTTACAGCAAGCAGACAAGGAAATGCAAATTAATAATGAATAATCAAGATTGACCTTCACGCAGGCTCTCAGGGCTTGGGGATGACTAAGCATTTCCTTTAGACAAAAGTTTGATTCTCCTGGATGAAGAAAGAGGTTGATTTTCTTCCATTAGCATGTTAAGTCTCTACCCAGAGGTGGGGTGCTTATACGTATTTTGCACTTAATGAGCTAAGAGGTCACTTAAAATGCCAAGATGGTGTAGAAAACCTGCTAAAACTTATTGAGGCCATCTGTGGCTATTCTGTGGCTATCTTGTCAAGGACAATTTCAGAACAGTGTGTGGCCTATTTTGCTTGATGTATGAGGATAAACCAGAGCAGGTGTCTCTTAAAAGCATTGGGCTCTGAAGCTGCCTGCCTCAATACCTTAGGAAATTAACAGTACAAAAAACTTGGCCAAACTTTCTGCTGTTTCTTATAAGCCACTTGCTTGGTACAGACATTTAGACATATAGACCAGTGGAGACTAGTGAGGCAGAGATCAGAAATTCAGCCATAGCCATCTCTGGAAGGCAAAAACCATGGCTTAGTTTAATTCACTCAGAAGGTAGACCAGACTAGGGGAGGCCAGGGCCTCAGATCTAAAGAAGTGGCACACCAGGTATCACACCGGGTACACAGAGGCATCTGGAACCAGCACGGAGTGGTAGGAGCCTTCTTATAGGCAGGCGAAACATACCAACCAAGAACTGGGCTGCAGCTGTGTTGGTGGACGCATGCAGAAGAACTTGGCCCCAGAGAAGTTAGTCAGCAGGCAGCAGGGCCACAGCCACTAGGGCTGGGTCCTTGAGGGGAACTGGCAGGAGCAAGGCAGTCCAGTCCATCAAGGATGAGGCAGAGGCTTAGGTAGAAAAACTAAGACAAAAACGAAGTCATGGGGTAGAGCCTAGATCTTAGGAACAAAGGAAAAGGCCAGTTATCACTACTAGATTAGACAAAATAAGTACCAAAGACAAAACAAAAAATACCTTCAAAAAATCACCAAAATACAGTAAATAATTTTCAATAATGACAAGGACCATGAAGAAGGTAAAATTGGAGTAATTCATACATTTTGATTGACTGATTGATTTATCTCTGTACCTTAACACCTGGTGTTGTTTTGTAGAACTCATAGATGGATGAATAAGGAATTTTGAGAGGCTATGGATGTCAGAGAGTATTTTTTTTTTTTATGGATGTCAGAACTAAAATCATTTCTCACTGAAGAGCCCATGCTTAGTAGCTTTCTCCCAGACATTTCTTAGCACTGTTTTCCCACAATTTAGGTTTTAATTCACTTTCACAATAAGAAGAGATAAAATTATTAGTACAAATGCCATTTAGCATGAGAGGATAAAGGTTGGGTATGTGCATGTGGGATGCGTGTGTGTGTGTAATGTGTGTATTTAGTTGTTAAAATTGAACATTTGGTTTATCAACTTAAGGGCTATAACTAAAGGCGATGGACTCAAACACCCAAAGAGTAGTTGAAATAGCTTAACTTGAAGGTATTTCTCACACTTGAGAGCCTGCATTTCCAAAGAGCTTGGCTTTCCATTTCACCGGGTGAGTTTTTTGACCACTGTTTGATCGTGTTTGATCAATGAATGATCACATTACATTTCTGTTTAACTCATTCAAAGGTTTCCCTTTTGTGTCATAAACATTTCTTTTTATTATTATATTTGAATTTATGTAGCAATTCAGACCCTCCAAAAAAATAACTCTGTATTTCAGTAGCACTCTTTCTGTAGTATTGGCATCATGCCTCATAAAAAGAAATAGCTGTGCCAAATACCAAAACATGACATGGTTTTTTACTTGATCTGGAGGTTGGCAGTTGGAAAGGAAATTCTGTCGTACCTTTGTATTAACTAAATGCCATATCTACTTCAATTATCTAACATGCTACTGTAACTTACTTTAAGAATACAGCTAGTTTGCTTAGATGAATAGTCTATAAAATAGTAGGAACTGCTTTAATGTTGAAATGAGCACGAACCACACAAATGCCAAGTTGTGTTCAAAGGTCTTCCCATTTTATTCTCTGGAGATTTTCATCAATGGGTTTAAAAGCAAGTTGGGAAAATATCCTCTTCAATGAGATTTGAGTTACTGTTTTGTCTTAAATTCTCTCTTCCTATTATTGATGAAACACAAAGTCAGTTTTAGATATTTCTCTAGATGTTTTAGAGTAGTATAGAGATGTCTTTGTAGTAACCAGTGGCTTGTATTCTTTAGCGGTTTGGGCAAGGAGGCAGCTTTTACAATCTTTGATGTCTCTTGAAAGGATTTTCAAGATCACTTTAAAATCACTAATTTGTTTCCTAATTTGCCTGATGGCAACTCTAATGGGTCAGTCAAGTAAAAAATCCCAGTTAACCAATCATGGTAATCAGTGGGAAGCTCTGTAGTGTATGCATAGAGAGTCTGCACTTTGGCCTAAAGAACCAGGTGTATAAGTCTAGAACGGAGAAGGTGAGTATGGAAAAGGCTTGGGGTCCTTTGTAAGCTCCTATATAAGTTTATTGTGAATCCAGAGTGTGGTGCAGCTGCCAAGAGAGTGGAGGTACCTGGAGGCCCGACTGGCCGGTCGAATTCCCAGAAAATGAGCGGCAGAGCTGTGTCCTGCCCTAAACTGTCAGCCCCAGCCTGATGCATTGGGTTCAATTTGGGGTTCTCTATTTTTTTTTTTTTCTACTTAGCCGTATAAATTTTTAAGTGTTTAAAATTGGAGTTCATTCAAAAAAGAGTGGTTAGGATGGAGAGAAAACTTGAAACCATGTTTATATAAGGAAGAGCTGGAAGAACTGGGGATGTTTATTCTGGAGAAAAGGGTACAGAATTTCTGTCTTCACAGATATAAAGGGCTGTCATGGAGAAGAGAGGTTAGATTTATTCTGTATGGCTCTGGAGGGTAGAATGAGGACCGATGGGGCAGATGTTGTCTCAGTATAGAAATAGCTTTCTGCTGGTTACACATGTCCTTAAAAAGAGTGAACTCCCTCAAAAAATAGTAGTTTTGGATCTTGAAGACAGTTATGCCTAGGCAGATAGCTGCTATTGTATAAAGGATCCTGGAGTTAATCCCAGAAGACTGGACTAAAGATCTCCAAAGTTCTCTCAACTCTTTAAGATCCTGGTCTATAACTCACCATCTTTCTGTCCAGCAAACACATCTTGACCACCCTCTGTTTACCAAGCACAGTGCTGGGGTGCGAAGAACTCCGGGCACTCTGATGGGGAGCCACGCATGGAAACAGAGACGATAGCTCAGTGAGGCGCTAGGTGCACCAAGTCAAGGAGCCGTGAAGAGAACCCACGGGTGTGATTCCCAGGATGGCAGTGCCTGAGATGGGCTAGGCTACTCTGCAATATTCTCTGCGAATAAAATCACTTAACGTCTTCCTTTATAATTTCACTTTGATTGTCATGCCCACAGTGCTCTAGGTCTTACCAGTCTATGTGTTCAAATGTAATCATATTGACAATAAAAACTCAGATTGCACTGATGCTTGCTTTCCCACTGTACTGCTGTAGGACCTTCGGACTCCATAAAACCCTTACCCAGCTATCTCTGCAACCCCCTTGTGGTGCCCAATCGAAGCTCATAAGCTGACTGTCTTGTTCTCCCATGCCCCTGCTTGTGCTAGTATTGGTATCTGAACGTACCTGATGATGGCGCCTCCCATGCCAGTCCTGCTGGTGCTGATGCCCTTTGTGATAATGCTGAGGTCTCCACTGAGCATTCATGTTCCCAGACTTGTTCCTTGATGGTACCAAACAGATAGTGCACTTTTTGAGGTCTTCATGCAGCACATCCACACTTCCCAACAGAGGTGGGGTAAATGGTCTACTTCCTCACATTGTGTCCCTTTTTGTCACCTGGTCAATGAAGCAGGACTAGGCAGGCCCTTGTGTCTCACAAAATCACTCTTAAAATAAGTTCCTTCAGCCTCTGCCTGCAACCCCAAGGGATCAGGCTGTGGGAGCAGTAGCTGAGACACCAGGACTTTCTCTCGAATCCAGTTTCCCCCCAAAGTATCCAAAGGTCCTCTCTGTCCTGGCCACTTCTCCTTCAGCAGAAAGATATGGCAAAACAAACTAGCATCCTGGCAGCTTCACATACCAGATCATCAAATATACCCACACCCAAGATTATTATTACTTTGACTAATTACTCTGTGGCTGGCACAGATCTAAACACTTTTCATATATCATCTCATTCAGTCACTGGAACCCATGGAGGTACAGACTATTAACATCCTCAGTTTGTAGATGAGGATGACGCTTATAAGAATTAAGTAACTTGCTCAAGGTCAAACAGCTGACAGACCTAGAATTCAAAACCAGGCTGGTCTGGAATATTCCAGATACCAAACTCTCAACAACTACCCAACACGAGCATAAACACTCAATCTATATAACTTGGTTAACAGTAAAGTACCTACTCTTTTCTTTATCACCCGTCTTAGTTATCTAGTGCTGTTATAACAGAAATACCACAAGTGGATGGCTTTACGAAGAGAAAATTTTTTCTCTCACAGTCAAGAGGCTATAAGTCTGAATTCAGGGTGCCAACTCCAGGAGAAGGCTTCTTCTCTGTGTCGACTCTAGGGGCAAGTCCTTGTCATCAATCTTCTCAGGTAGAGGAGATTCTCAGCGCAGGGACCCTGGGTCCAAAGGACGTGCTCTTTTCCTGGCGCTGGTTTCTTGGTGGTATGAGGTCCCTCCTGTCTCTCTGCTCACTTCTCTGTTTTATACCTGAAAAGGGATTGGCTTAAAATACAACCTAATTTTGTAGATTGAGTCCTGGCTCATTAACATGACTCCCACTAATCCCATCTCATTAATATCATAGAGATAGGATTTACAACACATAGGAAAGTCACATCAGATAACAAAATGGTGGACAACCACACTATACAGGGAATCATGGCAAAGCAAATTCATACATATATTTTTTGGGGACACAGTTTAATCCATGACATCATCTTTGCCTAAATTCAAAATTGACTTTTGCATCCAGGGCTGGGAAGAAACAGTGGATGCTGCTATTTCCCACCTATTGAAGACCTGCCTATCAAAGAGTTCAAAGGAGCAGGCTTTGAACCTCAGCAGCCAGCTGAACATACCCAAAGATACAAGCCGACTGAAGAAACATATCACCTTGCTCTGCGATAGATTAGCCAAAGGTGGACGCCTCTGCTTAAGCACTGATGCCGCCGTCCCACACACCATGGTCATGCCAGGTAAGTACAATTGTGCTTTCCCCAAATTAAAGGAATGTGCCTGTGGTTGTATTTGGAGTTTAAATTTCATATGAACGTGATGATAGCCAAGAAAATTGCTTTCACGTTTTTCCTCAGCTATCCCAGGGTAACCACTTAGGTAAATATTCCTGGGGTATTTGCTTACTAGACATTTCTTGAATGGTATGTCCTTTTTCTTCCCTCTGCTTTTAAATATATGATCCATTTTGTTTTGCTTCTAACCCATAAAAAGCGGATTAAAGAATAAAACTATTTTTAAGGAAAAGTTTTACCAAATGTGATCTTGCGATACCATATTTCATACTACAAGCAGCAAATGTAATCCAGATCAGCCCTCTCCCTTCTCCTGTGTGCTTGGACTGTAGTCACCAGAATAAGGGGAAAGAGACAAAGGAAAAGACTGGGGACCAGGAGATGTGAGAAGGCACCCATGGGCCAGGGTGTGAGATATCCAGCTTGTCCCCCAGTGGACTGTCTGTCCATGATGACCATGGCATCCTGGTCAGCCCACCCCACGGTCCGAGAGGCTGTACTTGGGCCTCTTAGAGGTGGCAGCCCCATGTTGCGCTTCCCTCTTCCTAGCCTCTTTTTTTATGGCAGCGGTAAGGCACATAAAGGAAATTATTGTATTAAATGACCCAGCTGTAGCAGCTATTTCTTCCTAAAGCAAGGCCCCTAGTATGAGAAGTGGTGCGGTTTTCTCTTCCTCCTTCTCACATGCCTTTTGTGAGTCCCACATGCGGTTACTCTTGCTATTGCTTTCTTTTTCCCCCACTCAGCATTCCTAGAAGTAAAAAGGAACGCAAGCAAAAATCTTAAAAAGATAAACATGGAGACAGCATAGCATAATGCAATAAGCACAGGCTCTGGAGTCAGACGGACCAGGCTTTGATCCTGCCTCAATCACTTAGTGCTGATGTGACCCTGGATATGTTACTTAGCTTTCCAGAGACTTGTTTCTTCCTTCAGAAAGTGGGATAATAATTGCCTACCCTTGTTGCTGGGGCTTTCTGTGTTCGTAAAGCACCTAGCTCAATGCTTGAAACAGGAACACCTTAAAAAATTAAATCCAAACCCAAACCCACTGCCCTCGAGTACATTCCGACTCATAGCGGCCCTATAGGACAGAGTAGAGCTGCCCCGTAGAGTTTCCAAGGACCATCTGGTGGATTCAAACTGCTGACCTCTTGGTTAGCAGCTGTAGCACTTAACCGCTACGCCACCAGGGTTTCCTCAAAAATTAAAGCTATAATTATTACCATTGTTATGAATATATGTATAATTCAGGCTGTAAATGTGGGGGTGGGAAAACAGCTGATTTGAAGGTCTTAGGATTCTGTGTTCTATGATTCTATATTCTATGACAGCAACAATGGGCTCAAGCATAATAACGATTGTGAGGATGGTACAGGACCAGGCAGTGTTGGCGTTCTGTTAGACGTAGAGTCACTATGAGTAAGAACCGACTCAACGGCACTTAACAACAAAAGCAACATGATTTGAATTATCTTTTTACTGTAATTGTTATTGTAAAAGAGTATTTCTAATTTGGCATTTCAGAATAGAAACGGACCCGACATGGTTTGACTTTATTTAGGCCCTCTACATCTTGCCCTTGTAACGTCCTCCTAACTGGTCTTATGACCTCTTCTGTTCATTGTTATAGGATTATTTTCCTAGAAATAAATATTTAGGATTAATAAGGGAGTAAATGAAAAATATTCACTGTAATTGGCATTCAGCACATGGCTCTCCCTCCCTGCCTGCCAACGGGAAAAACAAGGGATACTTGAGGAAGGAGGGCAATATGTAAAAAAGGAAATTTAGGAACAGATGGCATTGGCTCACCGATTGGCAGGTACCTCTGTCAATTCAGGCTTCAACAGCCCTGGGTTCTCTTCCCCAGGTCCCTGTCTGAGCCTCTTGGGGAATAGCCATTGGAAGTCCAGTGGCAATGCTTTGAGAGACTTGGACTCCTAGAGGGAACAGATATCCTTTAGTCACATTTATTGATATGGACCTTTAGTCATTTATGAAAATAACTAGATTTGCAAGCAACTTGAGGGCTGTGTCCATATCTAGCATATGGAACGCTTTAGCCCTCAATGCAAATTTTTTGAATGTGAGGAAAGAAGGGGCAGAGGAAGAAAGGAAGAAAAGAAGAAGGAAGGAAAATGTGTTCACAAACCAGGAGTCTATAAGCAAGGGTTGTGCCACTCATTTCTGTGATACCTGAGTTCATTCCACTGGGGAGATTGAAGCTATGTGTATTTGTATGCCACTGTCAGCCATAACCCCTTGCTTTTACTTACTGAAGACTCTCAGACTTTGTGATCAAGTGACTCTCCCTCTCACTTGCCCTGGTCTAATCATGACTGTGTGTGTGTGTGTTAAATCAGTGTTCTTCGTTATTAACATGCTCAATTACTGCCTATAACACTTTTCCTCCCTTGAACTGAAATGGTTCACATACTTTATCCCTTTCTGAACATAGCACATTTTTGAGGCACAAAGGGACATGTAGAATTATCGCTGTTTTACAAATAGAAAACGGAGGCAGAAAAAGCTAAATAAATATCTTACATGGTTACAGGAAGGGTTAGGTCTAAAATCCAAATCTCCTAGCCCACTGTGCTTCCCACTAGACCATACAGACCACAATGGTACAAATACTTTTCTAGCTAGACCCTCCTCCTGTGGAAGTTATTCTTGATCTGGCCATCTTTTCACTGAAATTGGTCTAACAGTGTGGGAGGAGAAGGGCAGAAATAGCTTCATGCAGTCTCTCTTCTTTGCTGTGAGGATTGTCTTAAAGATTTATCCCATGTTTATGTTGTACTTAATTTTTATTAGCTATATAGGTGAAATAATAGCATTATCACAGAGATAATTGGAAATACTGTGAGTTATTTCTGCTTCAGACAAGCAATTGTGCAATTTACATTAGTTTAGCTATAATAGTTGACTCAGAACATGTGAAGATAAAGTGGCATATTAGAAGGGAGTGGATTACTGAACATACAAGCAGAGGAGCATTTTTCACACACATGATCTTTTTTAAGGAACTGGACAGGAACTTAGAAATCATCTGGTTTACCTCCCTCATATAACAGCTGAGGTAACTAAGGCCTCGGAAGGTGAAGTGACTTAGTGGTTGATATTAAAAAGCAGGAGTGTGTATAATTTTACTATGTTCCCTATTAAATTGCAGATGGATAAACATCTCAGAATAAAAACCTCTTGGTCTTTTCTAGCCTTGTGACTTTACAAGCCCAGTACCTTGGATGTGTCCTTCCTTTGCTCTAATCTACTAAAGGCCACGATGACAACATCCTCTCTGGTGTCCAGAGTCTGAAAATTTTTCCCACTGGGAATTACCTTATGAGCTTCTTTGCCTAACATTTCGCCCGCTTGCCTTTATCAGCCTCCAGACTCTGTCAGGTTTTAGCCTAACCTTTTCTGGTGAATTCTTTTTATTCCAGAGCCGTCAGACTTGGATTTCTCTTATCTGCAGCTCTGGTGTTCACATCTTCCTGCTGAAGGATATTGCTTGGAAGAGCTAGCTTGGCTGCCCTTTGTCAGTTGTATGATAAAGGGCAATTTTCTTAGCTTCTCTACTTCTCGATTTTCTCAATTTGTAAAGTGGGAATAATAATGGTACTTTATCAGAGAGTTGTGGTAGAAATTAGAGTAGTACATGTGAAATGCATAGCCTGGCCTGTAGCAAATTCTCAATAAATGTGAGGTTCCATTAATCCCAAAGGTATTTGGAGAACTCGACAAAAGGATTCTAGAATTCAATTACAGGAGAAACATAAGATCAGACGGGAGAATTTTTAAAAAGATGTAAAATTTGCCTTTTCAGAACATTTATTATAAAGTAACGGTAAATGGCAATGTTACAATTATAGGAAGAGAGATTGATGCACCAAAATAGAAAGTTCAGAATTGATTAAAATATGGAAGGCTTGAAGAGAATTTGTATCCAAAAACGACTACTCAAAACTGGGACCACCATTTTATTATAGATAGTAGGAAGACCAAAAGTTTGCTTGAAAAATAAGTAAAATTAAAATTAATAGTACATTTATTTTACATTTGTTAAAATTTAGGTTATAAAATAGCTGCAATTACATGCTAATTCTTGGAGACAACAAAAAAGTATTGAGTGGGTTTTTTTGTTTGTTTTTCTTTTGTTTTGTTTTTGGCTTGATGCACACTCAGATTTGCCCTTTACAAAGAGGGCCCTTTTTAAGAAAAAATATTCCAAGGCACTATCAGATTTATAGAAACCCTGATGGCATAGTGGTTAAGAGCTACGGCTGCTAACGAAAAGGTCGGCAGTTCGAATCCACCAGGCACTCTTTGGAAACTCTATGGAGCAGTTCAGTGCCATTCCATAGGGTCGCTAAGAGTTAGAATCCACTCCGTGGCAACCGGTTTATTCTATTTACAAAGGACCTCTCTTAATCCTTTGATATTCAAATCGTTTTCTTCAGAAACATCTATCATGTCATCACTCTTCTCAGTTTTCTTCTCTTCATTGTTGACGGGACTGGCTGCCAGGTTTTCACTGGCCTAGCATGTGGCCGGAGCGGTTCTCCAATAGCACTGCCACTGGATTAAATCTTGCATTCCTTGCAAGAGTTGTAGTTACCCACTGTGGCCAATTTACGCTGTATTTGCAACAATCCGATGGTCAGTGGGAGATTAACCAATAAAGAAGTTGGTAGCAGGCAGGAATTGACCTCCCATTAAATGAAGAATGATATTTGATTGGAGACTAATTTTATATATGGTCAATTAGCTTATGAGTGAATATCTTTGTGTTATGACTTTTGCTTTTCTATAACATTTCATGACCATAGCGACTGGGAATTAAAACTTCTGTAAGTGGGGGAACCTCCACCCTCATTTTGTATGTAAGAATTTAGATAGAATGTGCTAACCCTAATTCTGACCTCATGTGCTAATGTGGCATTTCAAAGTAATGGGGAGAGGACAAGATATATTAGTTAAAAAATGGTGCTGGGAACTGGCCAATCATTTGAGGGAAAAAATAATTTGATTACCTAGCTCATGCCTCAATATATTTCAGATGAATAAGAGGTTTAAATGTAAAAAAAAAAAAAAAATCACAAACACAGGCGGAAATAAAAGTGAATACATACATATGAAAGTAGGATAGACCTTTCTAAATAAGTCAGCAAAGCCAGAAAACATAAAGGAGATGACTGAGCTTCAGCTATGTACTTATCAAAATCTGGTCCACAAGGCTATAAATGAAAGCATTGAATTAATGGTATTTATCACTGGCAGTGGAGCTATAGGTGATGTCCAAGTCTGCTCCTACTTTTTCTCTTCCATATATTTTCTATAAATAGCATATATAACTTTTGTAAAATGGATTGTGACTAGAAAATACCAATGAGAAAGCCACTATAATTCTGTCAGAAATTATGGTAAGGGGAAAACAAAGGCCAATTTCATAAATCAGGAAAATGAATGGCTTTTCTTTTTCTCAAAAGGAAGTAAGTTATTGACAGCCATTGACCATGTGTTTGTGGGACTTGTTTGCATTTCAATTCTGATAAACTAACCCAAACCCTTCACAGAATTCTTTGCGTAAATGTGTACAGCGTGTTTATGGATTCTGTCTCCTTCCCATCTCCTCATGGGTAACTGGCTAAATCATGGAGTTGTTGATTTCTGAGTAATTTTTTTTTTTTTTAACCTTATAACAAAGGACTTCATAATTGCTAAATCTGGTAAGCATTTTATGTAAAACCCACTGGGCTACTTTGCAGCATTTTATAATGAGACCATTCCCTTCCTAGGATGTTTTCATCCCTGGACCCCTCTTTTACTGCTGGAACCTCCTCCTGCCCCTCTCAGGCTTATCTTTTTCAGTCTGCTTTGTGGCTTCTTGTTCCTTTTCCTGTGTTTTGACTCTGAGTGTCCCATCTTCATGCTCTCCTGGACAGTCTCATCCAGTTTACTACCTGACCTCCATGTACTTTTCAGATTATACGTTTCTGTCTGGCCTCTCTTTCAGGCTTCAGACTCAAGTATACAAGATTGGCTTCTGGACATGTCTCACCAATATACCTTAAAAAAAAAAAACCCAAACCAAACCCATTGCAGTTGAGCCGATTACAACTCATAGCGATCCTATAGGATAGGGTAGAACTGCCTCATAGAGTTTCCAAGGAGCATCTGGTGGATTCGAACTGCCAACCTTTTGGTTAGCAGCCATAGCTCTTAGCTACTACACCACCAAGGTTCCCAGTAAGCCTCTCCGATTCCACACAGCTGAGTGGAATTTCTCTCTTCCTGTGTGTCTGATCTTAGACGCAGGCCTGCCCAGGCCAGGGACCTCAAAAACACCCTTGACCCTCGTTTCCTTCACTCCCCATGTTCAGTCTACCAATAGAATCTGATAGTGGACCTCCCAATCTCTTTTTTCAGTTTCCATGTTGCTGTTACCTTACTTAACACCCTTATCTCCTATTCAAACTATTAAGATGATCTTGAGCTTAAAGCGACTTATAAAAAGCAGTGTTTTAGAAATAGAAATCTGATGGTGGTATACAGTATGGAGGAAGTATGAAAAATAAGGAAAAATACACAGGAGTCCATCCAAGTTTTAGTTGCTGTTGATGGAGATGGTTAAGTTGGTCAGGATATTTTGCTAGTTATGGATAATGTGTTTCCTTTCAAACACAATGAACTTGTTATGATGAAGGTGCATCAAAAAAGAGATACATGTCAACACCTGGATCTGAGGAATTTCAGCTTGTGGGAAAGATCGACACCAGAAATGTAGATTTTAATATCATCAGCCTAGAGGTCATCATTTAAGCTTTACAATTGATTGGACCTCTTACGGAATAAAGGCATAAGGAAGGGAATGCAGAGTTTGGGGCTTAGCTGCAGAGCTATGGATTGGGGACAAGAGTGTTCTACAGGGAAGACTGAAATTCAAGGAACTCAAGGGAGAAGTAGCATCGGCACTATCAAGGACAGCAGGAAGTAATGGAGGAATCTATCCTGTAACGGGAAGAAACTAAATAGGAAGGCAGATAGCAGAAAAAGTAGGACATTGTCAGGGTGTATATGCATGTATTTTCTTTTACAAAAAGATACTTAGACATATTTGAAGGTCAGGGAGTGGTGGCAAGATGACAAGTACTAACATCCAGTGTTCATGCTAAAATGGAAGCTTTAGAGAAGCAGAAGGAGTAATCTAGAATATAGGTGAACCGAAGAGGGCATTTGGGAAGAGAAAAAGTGAGAACACGGATATAAACTGGGGATATATGGAAATGAAAAAAGGAAAGTTTAGTGAAGGCCAGCTGCATGGGTTTTAGAAAAGTAAAATTTTATTATAATCTGTGAGAGAGCAAGAAGGAGTGAATAGTGAAGTGGTAAATTTAAAGTTGACTTGCAGTAGCCAATGTGGGAAGGACCAGCTCAGCCATTTTTTAACTGTTTAGCTATTTATTCTTTTGGAGCCATGGTTTCCTCACTTGAAAAATTGAGAATAACACCCCTTGTTTTTTTTTTAAACAACTGATTATTTTTCAAAATTGGTTTTTGAAACTCAACTTGTATCCTGTAAGTAAAGGAAGCATTCAGTTATTAATAGGATGCTGATTCTTTAGGACTTTATAGGGAGTCCTTAATAAGATGAATGGAAGATTGGTGGCAGACTTAGTGGGGAAGAATATTTGAATCCAGGATTAGAGTTGGATTTGACAGGAGAAGCAATTAGGAACAACTATAGGGGAAGGTCTACCATCAAAGACCTAGTAGAATAACATTCTCCTTGTGTGTACTTAGCAAATACTTGTTGATAGACAAACTGGCTGGTAACTAATTACAATGTGATGACCAAAGACCAACTTCTTGGAAACAGGATTTTAAAAACAGGAATAGTATACCAGGGGAGTTGGAGGAATTTCCTTCCCGGCAGATGTTTAAATAATGTGGATACTCAACAGTCTAAAGATATTTGGGGAAAACCCAGCCTTAAAGCAGGGGCATAAGTTAAACAACTTTTAAAAGACGTCACTATGTCTATTTCTTTAATCATGTTGTACGGACAGATATGTAAAATGCCCATTTTTACCCTTACCCATCTATGAATATGAGCTTTTCTTCATTTTTTACTGTTCTTCTATGGAAACCCTAACTCTGTGTAGTTTTCAGTATCCTTAACGATTGCATAAGTTCGCCAAAAGAAAAAGTATCTCAACTGTGGTGCATCCCTCAGGAAGAAATGTATCTCTGAGGCTTTGTATCATATCAAAAAAAGTAACTTTTCTCACATATTCAATTAACATTTGGGACTGTTTTGTCTTCAAATATGAGTATGAAAAAAATTGGTGTTTATTCCAGCAGTTGTTGGCTATAAAAACACATTATGAAGAGTTCTTTACTGGTTCACCACAAGCATGTAATAATTTTTTTCCCCACTTTTCTTCCCCTCAACTTTTGCCCCCAACTTGTGCTGTCTCAGTGGAAATAGATTTTCAATACTAAGTTTTACTGATTCACCTCAAACTTGTAGGAGCTTGTAGAAAGTTGTTTCCTTCCGTCAACTTTTACTGTCTCTGCTCTCTTTCTCTGAGGAATTAGGTCTTCAACAATAAGATGAATAATACATTTCTCTGCATTCAGTGGAAATTCATGAATATTTTAAAAGTTGTATTTTTTTTTCACTTTTTCTTTAGATTTTAGGGTGCCAGGCTAAAGTACTCTAATTACTTAAAAAGTGCTTCATTCATCAGTCAGGTAACTTATGTGAGAAACTCATTAAGCTTTATTTTGCATCACATTGTTTTCATCAAAAATTTAAAAATATGTGCAGAATGAGATTACCCATGTATAGATGGGGCAGACCCAGCCATTTGGCCCAAATTCTTATGGCTTAGTCATATTAAGTTCTTGCCGGTACAACTAGCCTAAAATGGGAATGAAACTCCACTTGTGGCACTGTTCAGCCACAATGAGACGAGATGGCATTCTGCCAGTCTGAACCGCTGTTGTGGAATGAAGCCGGGTCCATGCCGCCAACTTTTTAAAAAATCTGTTCACGCTAAACTTTTCTTAAACCATTTCTAGTGGGTTTATTCAAATAAATTGGTTCAATAGCCAAACTCTTCTGATTTATGTGTAGTGCAGATATTTTACAATTAAAAAGTAAAGTGAAAATCTGTTCTCTTATTTTTGGTGGTGTCTTAGTATATAGATACCTGATTTTAGAAAAGTAAGCACCTTACATTGTATTCCATTGTACAGTTTGTCTCAAATCTTTTTTTTCTTTTACTTAGCTTCTTATTTTTTTAAATGTCTCTATATTTTTGCTTTAAAATAAATATTTCAGTTAGCTAGACATTATTGTATTCCTTTCAAGTCTGCTTTCTGAGCCATACTCCAGTGTCACATGGAAAATGTTACCCAAAAATAATGTGATGTTACTCTGTAGCTTTCAGAAGCCACAATTTATGCTAATACCGATAGGATGGTTTTTAGTTAGTATAGGTGTTTGCATGTTGATTGCTCTAAGGTGTTTTTGGCATTGGACAAAAATAGGCTTGGAGTGACTGCAATCATAACGTAAGCAGCAAGTACATTGTACCGCTGAGTAGCATGGCAAGGGTGCAAGGCTGCCGTTGACCAGCATTCAGGTTATGAGCAAATGCAGTGGCAGATATTAAGGGTGCAGGTGTAGAAGTCTGGCTGAGTGTCAGTGAAAAAAATAAAGTCAGATGTAAATGGAACATTTAATCAGCGTATGTGACTGTGTACTTGTGCAAATAAATTACCTGATGTTTTAACTTGTCTTTTTTAAGAGAGAAAAAATTTTTCCTTTCAAAATTAGATAAAACACCCAGCTATGATAAATTTTTAAACTTACCATGTTGGTTCATGGAAAACCATTTAGCTAATAAATTATGCACTTTCTATACTGTTTTCATTGAAAAATACATCATACAGAAAGCCAAGAGGAGACTCCAAGGTGAAATTTGTTAAGTGCATACGTACTATGTTCCAGGCACTGTTCTAGGTACTAGGAGTCACAGTGGTGAACTGGACAAACACAGCCCCTGACCTCATAGAGCTTACATCCTGGCATGGGGCAGTCAATAAACAGGGAAACAATTTCCGACAGTGAAAAGTGTAATGCACAAAAATAAATCGGTAAGGGGAGAAAGTGACAGCTGTAAACCATTTGTGCCTACGTCTTTTTTTTGACTAAAGCGTCTTTCGCTTTTCCTTCACTTAGTGAAATGGGAGGATGCTGTATCTTTTGGACCGAGGCACATTCCTTCTGTGACTAGTTTAAAATAACTCTGGTGATATAATTTTATAGTTTATTGCTACTAATATTATTTGAGTACTTAGAGTTTTAAAGTTTTCTGATCCAAGAATGTCTTTCAGTTTTCAGGAAAGGAACCAAAGCAATGCTAGAGAAGTTTTCTTAATATATAAAATTTGATAAAATATTTGTAATGATCATTAAAAACTTTTGTACCATTGAAGTTTTTTCATATTATTTTCATTGTATCTTTATTTTGAGTTTCTTCTTATTTTTGTGTTATATAATCAGCCATTATTAGATCTCTACTGTCTGTTGACATCAGCTTAATAGACTGACATCCCTGAGGACAGAGACTTTGCCATTCGTTTTCCTGTCCCTGGAAGTTAATACAGTTTGACCATAGAAGATGCTGATTGAATTCAAATTGACTTGAATTATTTACCAGAACATTATCTCCCCTTCCTCAGTTCTTTATAATTCAGCCTTCTGCCTCTTACTCCCAATCCACCTCCATCTGGCCCTCCACCAGCCCTTTTTGCTTTGCTTTGTGGAACCTCATGGATTTCTGCCCTAGGTCCCTTGTCACTTCCCAGCCCTGAATAAACATTTGCCTTTTCTTTGACCTCCTCTGGACCTGGAAATTGTTGCTAAAATTCATCATAAAACTGACCAACTGTTTCTACCTCCTTTCATGTAGTGTGACGTCACCTGGGTCTGCCTCTGCCAATCAGAGTTCCATTTATCTGTTTTTGATTGATTTCCTCTCTTATTCCCAACAAAAGTTAATCCTTGTCATTTTGCTCAAGCCCCACCTCTTTCTCCTCCCCCAGACTCTGTGGAAGGCCTCACTTCTACTGTACAATGAAGATCACTATCCAAAGCAAACTCCAGTTCCCATTTGTTTGTTTCAACATTTCTATGGAACTTAATTCGTCTTTTGTCTTTCTGTTCTTTCTCGGAAGACACACTTGGTCTTAAAATCAAACTCAGACTTGCTACCTTGGCCTACAGGGTTCTTCTTCCTCCCCTCACCCCCCATTCACTTCTTCAACAGCAACTTCTTCACAGTTCCTCTTGTCCACTCTACTTTAGCCACATGGATGTTCTTTCAGTTCTACTCATCAACTTTTTCCTGCCTCTGGTCTTTACGTAAGCTGTTCCTTTTGCCTTGAATACTATCCACTATCTGTCCCCAAATGTTCCCCTCTACACACACATTCTTACCAGCTAAATTATATTCCTCCTTCAGGTCTCAACTTGCTAGGTAACTTTCCTGTAAAAGATTTTCCATGACCCCCAACCTAAAGGTTCTTTTTGTTGTTCTCTCTCACAGCTCTTTGGACTTTTTCTTCATAGCATATTCATATTTTATGTCCACTTGTGGTTTATTTAATATTTACCCATTATCCTGTGCCACCACCTGTCTGTCATTTGTCATACTGTGGTGGCTTGCGTGTTGCTGTGATGCTGAATGCTATGCCGCTGGTATTTCAGATACAAGCAGAGTCACCTGTGGTAGATAGGTTTCAGTAGAACCTCCACACTAAGACAAACTAGGAAGATCTACTAATGAAATTTATCCAAGGAAAACCCTATGGATCACAACAGAATATTGTTCAGTATAGTCCTGGAGGATGAGCCCGCTAGGTTGGAAGGCACTCAAAACACACAATGGCCGCAACAATGGACTTGAGTATACCAATGCTTGTGAAGATAGAGCAACCCAGCAGTGTATAGTTGTACATGAGGTTGCCATGAGTCAGAGCTGACTTGAGGACAATAACAATAATAACATCCTTTAAGTTTCATGAGGGGAGAAACCATGTCTGTTACTCACTACCATATACCCAGCTTTGTGCCTTCCATATAAGGAGTGTCTGCAACACAGTTGATGAATGAATCTTATCCTCCCCTATTTCGCTGTTTCTTAGGGACCTTGTGGCATCATTTATTCATTTCATGGAACCTTTTGCCTTTTCTTTTCCACTGTCCCCTTCACATTTCTAAATGTGGCTCAGTTCTCCCATTTCAGTAATTCCCCCTAACACTACAAGCCCTTCATGCTATTATATTAACTGCCTGCCTTTCTCCTCCTCCGGACTTATAAACTGTACCAGTTATATATTGTGGCCTCTTAAGTATTAATTTGAGATGAAGCTAAATGGTAGCATCTGTAAACAGTTCGTCTTTTGGCCCAGGTACAACATTAGGAGCATAGTTAACACATTTAGAGTTCTTAAGGAGGAAGGAATTTTATTTGTGAAATAGAACTACTTTTTGTTTATTTAACAGATATTTTAAAAAATACCACTGTGTGCCAGGTATTATATTAGGCATTGGGGTATAATGATTAACAAGAGACAGGATCTTGTCCCTCGTAGACCTTATATTCTGGTGGAAGAGACAGATTAAATAAACAGTTACACATCTAAATAAGATAATTGCAGGTAGCATTAAGTGCGATAAAACAAACAGAGAGGTGACAGAGTTAGTGGTGGAGACTGCTTTAGATGGGGTGATTGGGAAAAGTTTCTGTGAGAGAGAAAACCAGTTCCTGTGGAGTCAGCTCTGAGTCATGGTGACCCCATGTGTGTCAGAGTACAGCTGTGCTCCATAGGGTTTTCAATGATTGAATTTTTGGAAGTAGATTGCCGTGTCTTTCTTCCAAGGCACTTCTGGGTGGACGCGAACTGCCAGTCTTTTGGTTAGCAGCCAAGCATGTAATCGTTTGCACCACTCAGGGACTCCTCTCTGAGAAGAAAGAGGAGAAAATGAGAAACTAGGGGAATAACATTCCAAGCTGAAGGAATAGAATTTAAAGGCCTTGAAGGAAAAAGTGGAGCCCTAGTGGCAAAGTGGTTAAGAGTTCAGGCAGCTAACCAAAAGGTTGGCAGTTCAAATCCACCAACCACTCCTTGGGAAACCTGTGGGGCAGTTCTACTCTGTCCTATAGGGTATCAACTCAATGGCACACAGCAGCAGCAAAAGGAAGAAAGGGCTTGGCATATTCAAGGACACATGACCTACCTGGCTTGATCTTAAAGAGGAAGAGAGTGGCAGGTAGAGCCGGATCATGTGGGATTCCTTATGCTCCATGGTGAGGAGCTTAGGTGTTATCCTGTGAGTAGCAGGAAAGACATCAAATGGTCTTAGGCTGGGAAATTACATGACCTGATCGATTGTTTCAAAAATTACTATGGTAGCTTTATGGGGAATGGTTTGGAAAACAGCTGGAATGGAAACAGAAATCAAACCAGACCCATTGCCACTGAGTCGATTCCAACTCATAATGACTCTATAGGACAGAATAGAACTGCCCCATAGGATTTCCAAAGAGCACCTGGTGGATTCAAACTACTGACCTTTTGGTTAACAGCCGAACTCTTAACTGCAGGAGACAGCTAAAAAGACTACTGTAGAAGTGTAGGTAAGAGATGACTTACATAGGGTTGTGGCCATGGAGATATAAGTGGACAGATCTAAGGCATATTTTAGTGGATAGAATACTTAGAAGTTGGTGATAGATTGCATTTAAGGAGCAAGAGAAAGGGAAGAAGCAAAGATGACTCCTGGAATTTGGCTTTAGTAACATGGGATGGTAGTGTTACTGGTGAAATGAGGAAGTCTGAGGGAAGAACAGGGTGTAGGTATGGAGGAGGCAGAATCAAAAGATCAGTTTTGGATATATTCCGTTTCAGATGTTTAGTTGGCATCCAGTTTAGATGTCAAGTGATCTGGAGCTCAGGGAGAAGGCCTGGGTGGGAGATAGAATATAGACAGCAGTCTATATGTTGTATTTGAAGCTGGATCGGATCACTTACATGGATGGAGAAAGAGAATGGAGGCTAATCTAAACCTTGAGGCCCTCCAGCATCTATAGATCAGGTAGAAGGGCAAGAGCCAACATCAGAAGCTGAGGAGAAGCAGCCAAGGAATGAATAAGAGGAAAACTGTGAGAAGGTAGTCACTTGGAAGCCAGGAGTGGGGAGGATTTCTAAGATCAGCTTTGCGATGTGCTACTGAGACGGAGCAAGGTGAGGGCAGAGGCAGGAGTGGACGTACTTCTATCTGAGATTTTTATAAATTTTGTAATACTTCTTTAATTTATTCTTTATCTTCAATGGAAATAAAGTTTTACACGTGTCTTGCTAACCTTTTTTCTTAGTCTATAGAAATAGAAAATACAAATACTGTATCAAATAAGCTAGTACTTTCTCCCCATATTGTTATTTCTTCAAAGGGACACAGTATCAGGCCATGTTGCTTAACTTGAACAATCCCAGGCTGCTTGTCTTAGAGGCTCAGCCCTAAAACCAACCTGTTGCTGTTGAGTTGATTCCGACTCATAGGAACCCTATAGGACAGAGTAAAATGCTCCATAGGGTTTCCAAGGGTATAGATCTTTACAGAAGCATACTGCCACATCTTTCTTCCGAGGAGTGGCTGGTGGGTTTGAACTGCCGACCTTTCAGTGAGCAGCCAAGCACTTAACAATTGTGCGACTAAGGATCCTTTTTTAGAGGTCCAGGCCCTTCAAATTCTGGCTTAATCCTGCCTTCCTCTCTTACTCTTCTTTATCGTGAGCCCTCTCCTCCAGGAAGGCCATTTCTTTACTTATTCCCTCCTCTGTTCCACGCCCTATAGAGGGCAATGAAAAAGTAATGGTGAGCAAAGCAGACATGATCTTTACCATCCTGGTATTTTGTTAATTAATGACATTGATTTCAATTAGTGAAATTTTAATTAACAAAAAAATCATACAGATATTTAGTTACAACATGAGGTAAATACTTGTGAAAACAGTATTTGTGTACTATGGAGACTCGACTTTGGAAGTAGCAATGGAAATGAAGAAGAGCAGATGGTGAGAACTTTTTCAGGAGGTAAATTCGACATGATTCGGTAATTTACTGAGATATCGTTGAGGGGGAAAGAGAGGTATCAGGAAAGATTCCTTGATCACTGGCTTCAGTTGGCCGACACGCCATTTGTCAAAGGGCATCTTTGAAAAAGGGAGATAGATCATAAGTTCAGTTTCGTCCATGTTGAATTTGAGTGTTAGTCTCATGTCTACTTTTCCTGAAGCAAGCCTTCCCTTTTGCTGATTTTTCTCTTATAGATAAGAAATTTGGGAATATCATATGCTGCAACCTAATGCTTATTGTCTATACTTCCTGTCTTAGTCACGTAGTGCTGCTATAACAGAAATACCGCAGGTGGATGGCTTTAACAAAGAGAAATTTATTCTTTCACTGTCTAGTAGGCTACAAGTCCAAATTCAGGGCATCAGCTCCAGGGGAAGGCTTTCTCTGTCAGGTCTGGAGGAAGGTCCTTGTCATCAGTCTTCCCTTGGTCTGGGAGCGTCTCAGCACAGGCATCTCAGGTCCAAAGGACGTGCTCTGCTCCCAGCACTGCTTTCTTGGTGGTATGATGTCCCCATGTCTCTCTGCTCACTTCTCTCTTTTATATCTCACAAGAGATTGGCTTAAAACACTAATCTTGTAGATCTCATCAATATAACTGCCACCAAACCATCTTACTACATCATAGCGATAGGATTTACAACACACAGGGAAATCACCTTAGATGATAAAATGGTAGACAATCATACAAGGGAATCATGACCTAGCCAAATTGACAGATATTTCTGGGGGACACAATTCAATCCATGGCACTTCCCAGTTGACATTTCATGTTATATTGTTTGGTTCCCTAATTGTTGCATGTGTGTTCTAAGTCAGTTATCCATGTGTGTGGGCACAAAATGCATTATACAACTGATAACATTTGTCAGGGCATCATAATGCTAATGGTATATATTGGTAACTGGATTTCCTATGCCTGTACATAAGGTTTTTGAGACACAGCCCAATTTCTTATGGGTTAATTAACAATCACAGGGGGTTATAAAATAATTAGCGTCTTTTGGGGCATGAGTGAGTTTATTCACAGAAGATGAACTACACACTCCTAACTTACTAGTGGAATATGTTCTCTATTTGAAACCACTTTATAATTGAAGAGGTGAAACCACAACTATTTATTGAATTGAATAGTATTTAACCGAAACCCAAGTAAAGTGCAAGGATGGTACACCCTTGAGTGTTCCCAGTCTTAAATTTAACTTTTTGTGAGTTTTTTCTTTAGCTTCTAAACCTGACCCAGTATGGTACCAAACATCACCTAAATTTTTGTCTTTAAAAGACTTTGATAGCCTTCTTCGTACTGTTTCTCAAATTAGCCTCGCAGATTTCAGCATTGGAAAGTTGGGATTTTATTTTCCCAGCTGTTTAACTGTAATATATTTGAAGACAGAGGCACTGTCCTGTGAGTTTATAGCCTAAATAAATCTATTTTAAAGGTGTGTTGGTTAGAAGCCAGATGGCATAATGGGATGACATATGAGCTATTCACATTTGAAGACCTGGCACTAAATTCATCTCAGGATGCCAGGAAAATGACTTTAGAGGTGTAAATTTGCTGGAGTCCTTGGTGGGCATCTGAGAACATCACAGAACCATTGTAAAGTTTAACATAATGTATCCTCTGTAAATTATATTGCCATGTTAGCCACCTAAGGTACAAAAGGGCAATTCGAATGACTTAGTAGGCATTCCAAATCTTGTTTAATGAGTAATGGGAAGTACAAGCCTGTCTAGAAGAAGACTGGCCTAATCTAAAGGATTGTACATGGGATCGGGAGTTGGAATTTAAGTTTTTCTATTTCTCTCGTCTTTATCTGGCTTGTTGGTTTTTCAGCAAGTATTTACATAAGCCCCTTTATCCGAGTCTTCATCATTTTAGGCATGGGTTTTACAACCAGGTCAGCTACTTTTTCTCTCCCTGGCTTCAGGTTTCTTACAAATGCCAATAATAATATTTCAAAGAAGTTTTGTGAAGAACTTATTAGTACTCCAAAAACTACCATGATAACCTTGTCTTGAACACTGTGTAAAACCATCTCACAGTAATCCCAAGTAATCTTAAGTGAGCATCTTTTACTTTTTTTTTTTGCATTTGTATTTTCAAGGATGTCTAGTAATTGTGCACTCAGTTTCCATTTGAGTACTTTTTTGAATTACTTAAAAGACCATCATCAGTAATTCATAGTTAATAATATCTGAATCTAAGGTTCCTTATTGTAGTAACACAATGTGTGCTAGCCAGAAACATCACTTAATTTCAAAAAAGCATATAATGGTCAAGGATACCAGTCAGACTTTGCTTTTTATTGTGAAACTGTATTTTAATAGCTTGGATACCCTCTATTAACTTGACCCATTTAGTTCTTTTCTTTTTACATTTATCATCAACCCTTTGGGCAAAAGGGTTGGTTAATATTTTGTTGTAAGAAGAGACTCAAACCAGGTAGGCAGTGATGGTGACTGTGCCTGCTGCTGATGGGTCCTAGACGTAGTATGTTCTCTTTCTCTACCCACGGGGAAGGTTCTATCTAGACCCAAGAGCTGCACATGGATTTGAGGGGGCATTTCTAAGAAGTCAATCCAAGTTGATAGTGCCCCAGGCTCCTTCTATGCTTTCTTCTTTCCAAAGATCCTTCCGGCATCCTCTGTTGAGTGCAGGATGCTGAAAGACAGGCAAATGGTTTTTTACTGACCTCTCTGAACCTAAATTTCCATTTCTTTATCTCTAACTATTGGGATCTCGGGATCATCCTTTTACTAAGATTCTGATGCCACTCCCTGCCCTCAATATTCCCAAGTTCTAGGTCATAGCCTGTGGTCCTGATGATTGCTTGGGTAGACTCCTTTGATGCTCATGTAGTCAGTTAATGGAGTGAGGAAAATTGGGGACAACTGAACTTGTTTAATTAAAGAGGTCATTTGAGTTAAAGTATCTTAAATCAATATCTCTTGGAATTGAAAATTCATTTATTTTACAAATCTTTATTGAGTACCTGTTACCATACAGAGGCTGGGCATACAGTAGTGAACAAAAGACTCTGCGCTAATAAAGTATATGTCCTAATTGAGAAGGCAGAGAGTAAACAAACAAAAACCATCGTTACAAACTGTGATAAGTAATATGAAGGCAATGAGTATGGTGGTGTTATAAAGAATAACTGAAGGCGAAGGAGGTACTTTGGGGAAGCTTTTCTGAGAGGGGGCATTTGAGGTGAGCTTGGGATGATGAGAAGGAGCCAGCTTGGTGGATTTGGGAATGAGAATGGGCAGGATGGGTAGACATTCCAGAGAGAGGGAACCAGAAATGCAAAGGATTAAAAGAAGGTGGGAAAGAAGGGCAATGTGTCTGTGGGGGGTGACATGAGATGGGGTGGGAGGTGGACAAGGGCCAGATCACTAAGGAGGCTGGAGCCTTGGTTAGGAGTTTGGGTTTTATGAGAAATGAAAATTCTTGAAATAGGCCATTTTTTTTTATGAACCTCTTATTCTTACAGCACATGAAAGGTGATGGTCCCAGCCTCGAATAGCCAACCTGCATTTGTAGTTTTGAATAACTGCAAGCAGAAGCCAGTAGCATGCTGAAAAGCACTTTATTGTGTTCAAAGCCCTGTGATCACTCAGTTCTCTTGCATTTATCCCTTGAAAGTGGAGGAGCAGAAAAGTCTAAAAGGCTGCAGCAATAACATTTATGAAAATGAATAATTTAACAAGAATGGAATCATTAATAATGAATTTTGAAAAAAGAATCCATGCTTATTGTTAGAGATTCATAATTTTCATTTTACAGCAAAATGCAGTTGGCTGCCGTGCATTTCTGACTTGCTTCATCTCAGTACAATTAGGTCCAACACATTAGTGCCTTGATGTGCAGACTTACTACTGGCTTCTTGTGTCCACACCATTAAATTTTAATGCATTCAGCTTAAGCATAAGTGGTCACAGATGATTCATAACACTACTTTCTGCTTTTGGTGAAAATGATCGTCAGCAAGAGAATTGTCCCCAATGGCCACACTTATCTTCGTAGTTGATTTCCTAAACATTTTTGTGTCAGTAGGAGACCAGGAATAAACATCGCACAGCTGATGGTTAAAGCGCCACGCTAATTGCTCTGAAACCACAGGGTATTTGATGATGATAAAGTAGAACTCTGTACCTCTTGACATTTTATTTTTAAATTCCTGGTGTCAGGAGTGTACAAGTGATATAAGCTGCTCTTTAAGAATAGACTTAGCCAACCATGAAATTTTGTTTTTGTTTTCATTAAGAAAATATATGCCAGGAGTTGCCCACAGTATTATGACCTAATCAGTTAGCTATCGGGCATACAGGTAGAATGAGCCAACAGGCTTGCCTGGCTTAAGGTTTAGACAGTAGCTTAGCCCAATAAAAATAGGATTGTGGCTTGGGTGTATGAAACTTAACAGTCTGGTAATTAGTTGAATGCTCACCTGACCCAGCCACTACCCAGGTACTGAGAAATCTCACCAAAAATGCTAGTGGCCAAGTTCACTTTTCTTGTGCTACCATGTAGACACATGTGATCTGATGATGTCCCTCAGAGCCTGAAGCCCTTCACTGCCTTCCCAATAGACTCCCAATCATCTGCCATGGCATCTGAGCCCTTCATGATCTGGCTTTTGTGTCTCCAACCACTTTACTGTCACTTGCCACAGCCATTCCAACCTATCTGCATCTCCCAGAAGGAAGTGCCTTGTTCACCAGTTCTCCCTTGTCCCCAATCATGGTGCTCCTCTGCCTAGGACACCCATCTTGCCTACTCCACTTGTCCTTTGCAACTCGGATATTGTGAGGCCATTCTTAGCACCACTCTGCCCAATACCCCCTCTACATGAGGCATGACTCTCCCCTGTTTGCCCACAGAACCCCATATGTCCCCCCCAACAGTGATTGCGCTACATACATTGTAAGATCTATTTTCCCTACCGCACCCTGCTGTGGGCTCCTTGGAAATGTTGTTGTTGTTGGGTGCTGTTGAGTCAATTTCTGACTCACAGCAACCCCATATGACAGAGTAAAACTACCCCATAGGGCTTCCTAGGCTGTAATCTCTACAGGAGCAGATCACTAGGTCTTTCTCCTGTGGAGCTGCAAGGGAGGTTCACACCGCCAGTCTTTTGGTTAGCAGCTGAGTGCTTAACTGTTGTGCCACCAGGGCACCTTTCCTAAACAATAGGCACTGTGTTGTGTTTCCTCGGTACCCCAGCACAGAATCTGCACGTGGTAGATGATCAGCGCTGGCTGGGTGGGTGAGTGTGGTGTATACCTTTCTTAGCCCTGATCACATGATCTGAGACCACTGGCATTTCTCCAAACCAATCTAGATATTATACTGGATTATTCTGGGTAAGAACAGGATAATGAAATTTACTTCAGCCTCCCCATCACTTTACAAACAATTCGACTGCTTCCCTTACTAAATGAAGACATTTTTACAATCCTTTTCCTTAATGAAGGAGCATGGTCCAAACTTGCTGTAAGTCCGTAGAGACGCATTTACTGACTATTATAAGATTAACCACACCTGGGTATAAGCTTTGGTTCAGGTGCTCTTTGAATTGCTTTTATTCAAGCAAGCTCAAAATAAGATAGTGCTCCTGCTTGCTTCACATATCCCTACCGCCTACCTCTATTCATTGTGGGTTCAGTGTATGCACTAAGGAAACAGTCTGTCACATTAGATAAAGCAATAGTATTTTAGGAGTGGAGGATAAATCTCAAAGTCTCCATTCTAATATTCTAGGCAATTCGGATCTAAAATCACACCAGGAAGATAGATGTTTATTCTTAAGCATCTCTAGGGATAGGCTTCCACAGCCCTTTCAATTATGTGTTCCATTATCTCACTAGCCTTCTCATCGGGAAGGTTTTTCCCCCCTAATGTCTAACTTTAATCCCCCCTGTTGCAATTGAAGCTCATTTCATTTTGTCCCAGCTTCAGTAGAAATAAAAAACAAATATCACCAGCACCCATATTTGCAGTTGAAGATGTCTGATTTCCCCAAGGCAGCTTCCTCTTTCTAGTGGTAGAAGGACCTGGTTTTGTTTGTGTCTCCTTCTGCCATTTTTTTTTTTTTTTATTATTACTTTTAAAACGTTCATTGCTCTTATTGGAGCACGTATCAGGGACCACACATTTCAGTTCAGTCGTTTTAATCCTACAGTTTATTTTTTCAATCTACCAATCTGTATAATTTTAGTAAGCCACCTACCACACTGAAGAAGAATCTGTGGTACCGTTCCATTGTGGAGTTCGTCATCTCTCTAAGTGAACTACATTCACTCTTTTCCCCTCATTTCCATGCTCATGGGTGAAATGTTTTCCTGTCTTACTTCTGGCATCTTTGTGCTTAAGTTTGATGTGGCCACAAAGACAGCGTTTCTGGGTCCTGCTGTTGTTAGTTTCTGTTGAGTCAATTCTGACTCATGGTGACCCTGTGTGCAGAGTAGAATTGTGCTCCATAAGGTTTTCAAGGCTGTGACCTTTTGGAAGCAGATTGCCAGGCCTGTCTTCCACAGCACTTCTGGGCTGGCGGGGGAGGGGGCTTTGAACTGCCAACCTTTTGACCAGTAGTTGAGTGAAACTGGGATAGCTTAGGAGAGGGAGGGAAAAGGAAAGGGAACAGTATTCTGCTTTCCTCTTGCCTTTCCCAGATCCTAGGGACAGTAGTCCCCAGAGTTGGCAGAGCTAGAGATTCTCAGCTCTGATCTTTTTGGTAATCTGAGGTAAGAATTTGGGTGTAATATAAAGAGGAGGATGAGCTGGAAAATAAAAATAAAACTTGTATCTACCACCTAAAAAAAAGAACTCTCCCTAAAAATTAGAAAGGAATAATGAATAAGTATGAATGAGGATGAAGTTGACTCAAACAACGAGACAAGAGAGAAGAGGAAAGAGAAGAGCAGGAAGAAAACACTGATGTGATAAGTACAAAGAAGAAAAAACTCTTTAATTTGTGTTCTTTAAACAATAAAGTATCATAGTAAGATTTCTTAGTAAAATTAAAAAGTAAAGAAGCTTCAAATTCTAGAATAAGAACTATGGCTCGAATTTTATCAAATCAATATGGCAAAATTTTCCACCGATGGGTGCGTAGTCTGTGTTATTGATTCAGACTCCTCATCGACTTGTTACCTGTAACTACCTATACTTCAATGAAAGTTCTCATACCTATTGAGATCAAGTCAATTCTAACTCACAGCAACACTATATACAGAGTAGAACTGCCCCATAGGGTTTCTAAAGCTATAATCTTTACGGAAGCAGACTGCCCCATTTTTCTCCCATGGAGTGGCTGGTGGGTTGGAACTGCAGACCTTTCAGTTAGCAGCCTTGCACTTAACCACTGCATCACCAGGGCTTGTTCGGTGTTATTATCTTGACTCCTAATCATTCTGCATAGTCTGACCCTTCAGTAACAACCCTTGATTGTAACTAGAGTTGTCACTGAGATTAGTGTAATTTCGAAGTAGGAATATATGTTATCTTCTATTAACTGAAGATTATACTAATGAAGCCCGGTATCTTAGAAACTTTATAATAAAAGCCATAAGAGAAGATAAAGAAGGCATTTTTGTTGTTGTTTAATTAGTTTTTTATTATTGTACTTTAGATGAAGGTGTACAGAACAAACTAGCTTCTCATTAAACAATCAGTACACGTATTATTTTGTGACGTTGGTTACCAACCCCATGACATGTCAACACTTTCCCCCTCTCGACCTTGGGTTCCCTGTTACCATCTCTCCTGTCCCCTCATGCCTTCTAGTCCTTGCCCCTGGACTGGTGTGCTGCTTTAGTCTTGTTTTGTTTTGTGGGCCTGCCTAATCTTTGGCTGAAGGGTGAACCACAGGAGTGATTTCAGTACTAAGCTAAAAGGATGTCTGGGGGCTGTACTCTTGGGGTTTCTCCGGACTCTGTCAGGCCAGCAAGTCTGGTCTTTTTTTTGTAAGTTAGGATTTTGTTCTTCACTTTTCTCCAGCTCTGTCTGGGACCCCAGATTGTGATCCCTATCAGAGCAATCCGCGGTGGTAGCCAGCACCATCTGTTTGTGCTGGACTTAGTCTGGTTGGAGGCTGTTGTACTTGTGGTCCATTTGTCCTTTGGACTAATGTTTCCCTGTATCTTTGGTTTTCTTCATTCTCCCTTGCTCCAGACAGAGTGAGACCAGTGGAGTATCTTAAATGGCCGCTCACAAACTTTTGAGGCCTCAGACACTACTCACCAAAGTAGAACTTAGAACATTTTCTTTATAAACTAAGTTATGCCAATTGACCACGGTCCCCACAGCCTTCATCCCAGTAAATCGGTCCCTTGGGGAGTTTGATTGTGTTTGTAGAGCTTCCATAACCTTACCTTGGACAAGTTGTGCTGGCTTCTCCAGTATTATGTACTGTCTTACTCTTCATCAAAGTTACCAGTTATCTATTGTCTGTTTAGTATTTTTCCTTCCCCACCCTCCCCTCCTCTCCCTCATAACCATCAAACATTATTTCTTTCTGTGTGTAAACCTGTTCATGAGTTTTCATAGTAGTGGTCTCATACAATATTTGTTCTTTCGTGGTTGACTTATTTCATTCAGCATAATGCCCTCCACATTCATCCATGTTGTGAGATGCTTCTCAGAGTCATCATTGCTGTTTATCCTTGCATTGTACTCCACTGTGTGTTTGTACCACACAGTGTTTATCCATTCATCTGCTGATGGACATCTACGTTGTTTGAATCTTTTTGCTATTGTGAACAATGCTGCAGTGAACATGGGTGTGCATATGTCTATTCGTGTGATGGCTCTTATTTCAGTAGTATATATTCTTACTAGTGGGGTTTCTGGATCATATGGTATTTCTATTTCTAGCTTCCTAAGGAAGTGCCATATCATTTTCAAAAATGGTTGCACGATTTTGCATTCCCACCAACAATGCATAAGAGTTCCAATTTCCCCACAGCCTCTCCAACATTTATTATTTTCTGTGTTTTAGATTTGTGCCAGTAATGCCTGAGTGAGATGGTATCTCATTGTGGTTTTGATTTTCATTTCTCTGATGACTAATGATCACAAGCATTTCCTCATGTGTCTGTTAGCCACTTGAATGTCTTCTTTGGTGAAGTGTCTGTTCATTTCCTTTGCCCATTTTTTAATTGAATTATTTGTCTTTTTGTTGTACAGGTGTTGAATTTTCCCGTAGATTTTAGAGATTGGACCTTTGTCAGATTTGGCATAGCCAAAAATTTCTTCCCAGTCTGTAGGTTCTCTTTTTACTCTTTTGGTGAAAGCTTTTCCATGATGTGTAAGTGTTTAATTTTTAGAAGATCCCAGTTATCTAGCCTATATTCTGGAGTTTGTGTGTTGTTAGTTATGGTTTGTATCCTGTTAATGCTGTGTATTAGGGCCTCTAGCATTGATCCTATTTTTTGTTCTATGATCGCTATAGTTTTGGGTTTTATATTTAGGTCTTGATCCATTTTGAATTAGTTTTTGTGTATGGTGTGAGATATGGGTCCTGTTTCATTTTTTTGCAGATGGACATACAGTTTTGCCAGCACCATTTGTTAAAAAGACTGTCTTTTCCCATTTGATGGACTTTGGGCCCTTGTCAAAGATCAGGTGACCTTAGGTGGATGGATTTACATCTGAGTTCTCAATTCTGTTCCGTTGGCGAATATATCTGTCATTGTACTAGTACCAAGCTGCTTTGACTACTGTAGCTGTATAGTAGGTTCTGAGGTCAGGTAGTGTGAGTCCTCCTACTTTATTCTTCTTCTTTATCTGGGACCTCTTCCCTTTCCATATAGTTAATGATTAGTTTTTCCATCTTTTTAAAGAATGCTCTTGGTATTTGGATTGGGATTGAATTGTATTTGTAGATTGCTTTTGGTTGAATTGACAGTTACACAATGTTGAGTCTACCTATCCATGAGCATGGTATGTTTTAGATCTCTTTTGATTTCTTACAGTAGTGTTTTGTATTTTTATTTGTGTAGGTCTTTTACAATCCTGGTTAGATTTATTCCTAAGTATTTTATTTTTGGGGGGGCTATAAATGGTATTGTTTTCCTGATTTCGTTTCTGTCATTCTCTTTATTGGTGTATAGGAATACAACTGATTTTTGTATGTTTATCTTGTATCCTGTGACTCTGCTGAATCTTTCTATTAGTTCCAGTAGTTTTCTTGTGGAGTCTTTTGGGTTTTCTGTGTATAGTATCATATCATCTGCAAATAGGGACAGTTTTACTTCTTTATTACCAATCTGGATGCCCTTAATTTCTTTTTCTTGCCTTATTATTGTAGCTAGGACTTCCAGCACAACGTTAAATAGGAGTGGTGATAAAGGACATCCTCGTCTTCTTTCTGTTCTCAAGGGGGTTGTTTTCAGCCTCTCTCCATTAAGAATGATGTTGGCTGTTGGTTTTGTATTGATGCCCTTTATTATGTTGAGAAATTTCCCTTCTATACCTATTTTATTGAGAATTTTTATCAAATGCCTGTTCTGAATCAATTGAGATGACCATGTGATTCTTTTACTTACGTAGTGGATTACGTTGATTGATTTTCTAAGTTGAACCATCCTCGCATACCTAGTGTGAATCCTACTTGGTCGTAGTATATTATTTTTTTGATATGATGCTGAATTTTCTCAGCTAGAGTTTTGTTGAGAATTTTTGTATCTATATTCATGAGAGACATTGGTCTATAATTTTCTTTTTTTGTGGTGTCTTTGCCTGGTTTTGATATCAGGGTTATGCTGACTTCATAGAATGAATTTGGAAGTATCCTTTCTTTTTTTATGTTCTGAGTAGTACTGGTGTAAGCTCTTCTCTGAGTGTTTGGTAGAATTCTCCAGTGAAGGCATCTGGGCCAGGGCTTTTTTTGTTGTTGCTGTTAGGAGTTTTTTTTTTTAATTACCTTTTCAATCTGTTATTATGGGTCTGTTCAGATTTTCAACATCATTTTGTGTTAGTTTAGGTGGGCAGTGTGTTTCTAGAAATTTGTCCATTTCCTCTAGGTTTTCAAATTTGTTGAAGTATAGTTTTTCATAGTACTCTGCTATGATCCTTTTTATTTCAGTTGGATCTGTCATAATGTCCCTCATTTCATTTCTTATATTGGTTATTTGCGTCCATTCCTGTTCTTCTTTTGTCAATTTGGCCAATGGTTTGTTGATTTCTCGAAGAAGCAGCTTTTGGTTTTGTTGATTCTTTCATTTTTCTATTCTGTATTTCATTTATTTCTGCTTTGATCTTTATTATTTCATTTCTTCTGGTAGCTGTGGGCTTCTTTTGCTGTTCTATTTGTTTGAGTTGTGTAGCTAATGTTTTGATTTACCCCTTTCTTCTTTTTTGATGTATGCATCTATTGCTATAAATTGATTGAGCCCTGTCATTGGGTGCATAGATATTTATTATGATTATATCTTCAGGATGGATTGACCCTTTAATCATTTATATAATGCCTTTTGTCTTCTATGGTGAATTTTTTTTTACAGTTCATTTTATCTGAAATTAGTATTGCCATTCTTGCTCTTTTTCGGAAGCTGTTTGCTTGATATATTTTTTCCATCCTTTGATTTTTAATAAATTTATATCTTTTTTCCTAAGGCGTGTCTCTTGTAGACAGCGTATTGATGGATCTTGCTTTTTTTTTTTTTTAATCCATTCTGTCACTCTCTGTCTCTTTATGGGTGTATTTTTGTCCAGTGTAATTATTAGGTGTGAGTTTATTGCTGTCATTTTGTAGTACTTTTTTTTTTGTGTGTGTGGTGCTGATGTTTTCTTTGTTCCTCTTACTCTCCTGTGCTGAATTCCTTTTGTTTGTGGGTTTTTTTTTTCTTTCATTTTTGTAGATTTTGTATTTACTGAGACTTTGTGTTTCTTCTTTATTTTGATGAGTAAGTTTGTTAACTTCCTTTGTCGCTGCATTGAAATTTGCCCTTATCTTCCTAAGTTTGAACCAGTCTTTTGTTACTGGTATCACCTTGCCTTTCCCTCCATTTGAAAGCTCTATACCTACATTGTTTATTCCCTCTAATATTGTTCTGTCAGTGATGTCATTCACAGATTAACATCTCTGGTTCCCTGTTGTAAATCTTTTAGTTTTGATTCACCTCCTTGAGAGTTCATTACCTAAGTTGGTATCTGGCTGATGTTCTTGCATCCTAGATTCAGGCTGTCATCTAATGTTGTTTGTTCTCTAACCAAAGGACTCTGTGTACTAATTCTTGTGAGTTTGGTTTGGTTTGTACGTAACCCCTTAATTTCTGCTTATCTCAAAATGTCCTAATTTTACCAACATATTTGAATGAGAGTTTTGCAGGATATATTATTCTTGGTTGGCAGTTTTTTTCCTTCAAGGTTTTATATATGTCATTCCATTGCCTTCTTGCCTGCATAGTTTCTGCTGAGTAATCAGAGTTTAGTCTTATTTATTCCCCTCTGTATTTGACTTTTCATTTTTCTCGAGCATGCTCTCAGGATTCTTTCTTTGTCTTTGGTTTTAGTAAGTGTCTTTATATGCCTTGGTGATTTTCTATTGGGGTCTGTCCTGTCCTATGTGGGGTTTGTTGAGCTTTTTGGATGGTCATCTTTCATGATACTAGGGAAGTTTACTGTCAGTAATTCTTCCATGATCCTTTCTGTGTTTTCCATTTTCTTCCCCTGTTCTGGAACTCTGGTCACTTGCAAATTTTTGCTTTTGATTGTATCCCACATAATTCTCAGGGTTTCTTCATTTTTCCTCATTCTTTCTCTGATTTTTCCTCAAACAAAGTGGTATCCAAGTGTTTGTCTTCAATTTCGGTGATCCTGCCTTCCATTGTTTCAAACTTGCTCCTCAAACCTTCTATGACACTGTCCTTTTCTGAAATCTTTTTGTTTATCTTTTGAGTTTCTCATTGCTGTTTTTATATGATTTCTAGTTGTGAACTTATTTTGACATTTTGTTCTTGTATTATTTTCCTGAATTATTCCATTGTTTTGTCTGTCTTTTTCATGATTTTGTCTATTTTTTTCCCTATTTTTGCCTGCTTTTTCCTTCAATTCTTGGATAACTATGAATGTTAGAGATTTGAATTCTCTATCAGGTAGTTCCAGTGCCTTTTCTTCTACTGGAAGGTCATCTGATGTTTTATTTTGGATGCCTGCTGGAACCATCCTTTTTTTTTCTTCTGTATGTTTTGGTATTGTTTACTGTCTTCAGGACATTCAGTAGTTATTTTCTTCATTTATTGATTGTAGATTTGTTTCATTTTACTTTTTTGTTTTATTTGATTATGTCTGAGCAGGTGGGCTGGTTGTTCTTTGTTGTTTGCTTATCTTTCAGCACAGTACTTCTCACCACCTTGTCCAATGGGCAGGGCCAGTTGCTCAGTTATGGTGTAGCAGGGCAGGTCCATTGGAAGAGGAGGGGCTGGAATGGGTCATTTGTATCACATACTGGGGCTGATAGGGTGGGGCCAGGGGTCAGTGCAGGACAGGTTCCAGTAGACCATGCCTGTGGTGCTCAGGGGTGTGATGCTTGGTGCATGGTGCAGATAGGCAGCTGGGAGCAGGGAGGTTGTGATGTGTGGAGCTAAGTGGGTGTGGGAAAGAAGAGAAAGAGAAGAAAGAAACAGGAGCCAAAAAAAAAAAAAAAAAGTCCTGAGGGAGCCTGCTATTGGAGTGGCACAGACCTTGGGAAACTGTGTACTGGTGGCTTTCTAGCCAGGCGGTGAGGCACAGCCTGTCAAGAAGGGATAGATACAGCACACAGCCAGGTTGGCAGGAGAAAGGGAAGGAAGGGAGAGAGAGAGATAAGAAGCTAGATTAAAAAAGAGAGAGAGAGAGGCATACACAGGTAGGTTGTCAGGAAAAAGGAGTGGAAGGAAAGTAGAGAGAAGAATCTGAGGAAAAAAAAAAGATGCCAGGTGATTGGGAGAAAGCAAAGGGGGGCGGGGTGGGTAGAAAAAGACAAGAAACTGAGAAAAAAAAGAAGATGAAAGAAAAAAATGCCTGAAAGTAGCCCACCAGAGGTGGGTCCCAACCAAATGACACTGCACAGCCGGTCCAGAAGAAGTGGAAATGGCACATGGCACCAGGCATTTAGGAGAAGGTAGGGAAGGAAGGTAGAGAGAGACAAGAAACAGAGGGAAAAACAGAAGAAAGAAAAAAGAAATGCTTGAGGGAGCCTACTGGTGTGGTGGTGTGGACCAAGGGTGACTCCCTAGCCATGTGACACTGCACAGCCCTTCTAGAAGAAGCAGAGATGGCCCATGGCACCAGATGTTCAGGAGGAAAGAAGGGAAGGCTGATACGGAGAGATAAGAAATTGAGCAAAGAAAAAAAAATTCCCCAAGGGAGCCCACTGATATGGTGGTTTGGCCCAGGGATGTGGCTTCCCAGCAATGCGGCACTGTACAGCCCAATGAGAAGAGGTGGAGATGGCACGCAGCACCAGATAATCAGGAGATAGGAAAGAAGGAAAGTAGAGAGAGATAAGAAACCGAGAAATGAAGAAGAAGAAGAAAAAAAAAAAAAAAAAACCCAGAAATCCCACCGGTGTGGCAGCCCAGCTGGAGAAGTGAGTCCCTAGCTGAGTGATGCTTCACAGCCTACCAAGAAGGAGCAGAGATGGCACATGGAGCCAGGTGTTCAAGAGAAAAGAAGGGAAGGAGGTGTGTGTGAGAGAGAGAAGAAACCAAAAGGAGCCAAAAACAGTCACAAAAAAATAGCACTGAAGGAGCCAGCCAGTGTGGGAGGGGTGAATCCCAGCAGCAAGGAACTGGCACCTCCCCAGCAGAATAACTACAGCCTGCTGGGATGCAGCAGAGGCTGAGCAGGAGGACGAAGGATAGGGGGTGGGAAAGCATGTATCACTGGCTACTGGGTGCTCTGTCTCCTGCTGAGAGCTTGTTGAAGCTGTCTTCCCATACTCCCTGTCTGCCGTTCTCGATGGCTGAGGAGTCCAAGATGGCGAATCTGTGCTGTGTTAGCTGATAGAGGACCTCCACTCCGTATCTCTCCTTGCTTTCTGTTCTCTGTCAGTTTCTTATTCCATGCGGTGCTTGGCTGAATTCTTTATCTTAGGGTTCTAGGATGGACATTTGTCTCCGTTTTATTTAGTTTTTCAGATCTTTGCTGTGGAGAGGTGGCGTGGTGATGCTGTCTATGATGGCATGGTGCTACGTCCATGTTGGCTTCACCGTCCGTGACATCCATTTTGGCCTTTTCTTTCTTTTAGGAGACATTCTTCATGTTTTTTATACAACCAAAAAATGCCCATTTGAATTGCATATTGTTGATGTAATAGAGAATAAAGTGTAATTATTATTGTTGAGTATATTTTTTTATTTACATTGTAGTTCAGTGGGCCTTCAGAGTGTAAATCTGAAAATGCCATCAAAACAGTACTCCAGATATATTGAGTCATCTGTAGTATCAAATGATCCAAACAAAAACCCATTGCCATCAAGTTGATTGCAACTCCTAGTGACCCTATAGGACATAGTAGAACTGCCCTACAGGATTTCCAAGAGTGTAAATCTTTATGGAAGCAGACTGCCACATCTTTCTCCCGCAGATCAGCTGGTGTGTTAGAATCACTGACCTTTTGTTTAGCAGCTGAGTGCTTTAACCACAATGTCACCAGAGCTTCTTTGTCAAATGATAAATTTGGATAAATAATAATTTACAAGAATATAGATAGGTACTATCTTAGTCTGGGTTCTCTAGAGAAGCAAAACCATTGAAATGCATATAGCTATAAATAGAAGTTTACTTCAAGGAAATAGGTCACGCAATTGTAAGGAATGGCTCACGCAATTGTGGAAGCTGGGTTAGGCAACAGGCTGAAGACCTCTGCTGGCTCATGTGGTTGCAGGAGCTGACAAACCCAAAATTTGCAGGTCAGGTTTCAGACTGGAGGCCTCTGCTGGGTCACAGTGTCATCAGGGTTGGTGTCTTAGTCATCTAGTGCTGCTATAACAGAAATACCACAAGCGGATGGCTTTAACGAAGAGAAATTTATTCTCTCATTGTGTAGTAGGCTACAAGTCCAAATTCAGGGCATCAGCTCGAGGGGAAGGCTTTCTCTCTGTCTGCTCTGGAGGAAGGTCATCAGGCTTTCCTTGGCCTGGGTCAGTGCTGGAACTTCAGATCCAAAGGATGCACTTTGCTCCTGGTGCTGCTTTTTTGGTGGTATGATGTCGCCATGTCTCTCTGCTCGCTTCTGTCTTTTATATCTCGAAAGAGATTGTCTTAAGACACTACCTAATCTTGTAGACCTCATCAGTATAACTGCTGCTAATCCATTTTATTACATCATAGTGATAGGATTTACAATATATAGGACAATCACATAAAATGGTAGACAATCACACAATACTGAGAATCACGGCCCAGCTAAGTTGACAGATATCTTTGGGGGACACAATTCAATCGATGACAGCTGACGAATCCAAAATCTAAATGTCAGGCAACAGGCCAGAGTATTCTGCAGGATTTAAGTGCCAAGAACCAGAGGTCAGGTGATGAGAAGTATGCAGGGTTGAGAAAAGAGAGCTAGCTTTGCCAGAACATCTGTTTCTATACTGGAGGCAGGCCACATCCCCAAGGAAACTTCCCTTTCAACTGATTGGCTGCTCAAATCAAATCTCAAAATGGAAGATGATTACATAGTGTCTGCCAAACCCCTGAGAATCACAGCCTAGCCAAGTTGACATATAACATTAACCATTGCAGGTACTCACCCAGATTTAGGCTCCCAGATCTTAAGACATTTGTGTATTTCACTTCAGCCTTAAATCAAAGTCAAGACCACACGAACCTGAAATCTAGAAATGGATTTATTGTTAAGATTAGTATAGTGGATTGAATTGTGTCCTCCAAAAATATGTGTCAATTTAGGGCATGTGTGGTTGTCCTCCGTTTTGTGATTTTCTTACGTGTTATATGTCATAATCTCTGCCTGTGGTAATAGAAGGATTAGGGTGGGATGTAACACCCTTACTAGGCCACACCCCTGATCCAATGTAAAGGAAGTTTCCCTGGAGTATGGCCTGCACCACCATTTATCTTACAAGAGATAAAACGAAAGGGAAGCAACCAGAGAGTTGGGGACCTCCCACCACTGGGAAAGCAGTGTTGGCAGCAGAGTGCGTCCTTTGGACCTGAGGTTCCTGCAGTGAGATGCTCCCAGACCAGGGGAAGACTGATGCATCACAAGGACCTTCCTCCAGAGCCAACAGAGAGAGGAAGCCTTTCCTGGGAGCCAGCACCCTGAATTTGGACTTTAGTCTACTGGACTGTGACAAAATTAATTTCTCTTTCTTAAAGCTTTCCACTTGTGGTATTTCTGTTATAGCAGCACTAGATGACTAAGACAACTGGTAATAATTATTTAATTTTAATTCATTGTCACCCCATAGCAATCATCCAAAGACATTGCTTTTAAAAGACGCTTATGATCACCACAAATACAGGAGGTAAAGTGTAAAGTAAAAAAAAAAAAAAAATCTCTTTGGGTCACTTCAGATGTCACTCTGATCTGAGATCAAGACATCTGATTAGAAAATTGAACTTTGGTAAAGTTGTTTTTTTTTTTTTTTAATATGGCCCGTTACATAACTATGTGCTCTCTTCAAATGGAGACAGTGTGGATGGAGCTTTTGCTGCCAAAGAAATAATGCATATTTTTGGCCTCTTTTCTGGCACTTTAAAAACAACTTTTATTCTAGTCTAGTGTAAAATTGATTCTTAAGTGAATAGCTCAACCCTCTACGCCCACTGAGTTCCATGTACAGGGGTCAGTTTAGCTCAAGTGTGTGTTGCCAGTGATGGTGAAGGGAAGGAATGTCTGAGTAGAAGTGCAATGTGATATCTGTGCCAGTGTGCACGCAATGCTGAGGCAGAGTCATGAGACGCACAGTGAGAGCGTCTTTGAACGATGTTTATGGTAAGCCTTATTGCATGATTGGAGTGTCTGAAAAAGCAGCTAGCTTAAGATTTCAGATCTCTGTAGGTTGCTGCCAATAAGACCAAATACTTACTGGAACTTAGGCTTTATTCATTCTAGCTTTGAAAGATTAAAAAAAAAAAAATTGCCTGGAATTCATCAATTTAAAAAATGTATTTAATTATGTTGCTACATCTTGCTTTAGAGATAGACATTATCTTCTTTTAAACTGTCCCCTCTCCTCTTTATTTAATTGGCAAAAAAAAAAAAAAAAGAGAGATCTTTTTTGTTTATGTCTTAGTTACATTATAATGTAACTTAACTGCTCTGGATCTGCTGTTACACCATTCACTTCTGGTGTCACAGTGGTTAAGTGCTTGGCTGCTAACCAAAAGATCAGCAGTTCAAATCCACCAACCACTCCTTGGAAACCCTATGCGGGCAGTTCTGCCCTGTCCTGGAGGGTCACTATGAGTCAAAATGACTTGACAGCAATGGTTTTTTTTTTTAATGTGTTAGAGTTGGGGTTTGGTTTGTTTTTTTGGTATCACTATATTTAAGGAGCTCTGCTAGCTCAATGGTTAGGTGCTCAGCTGCTAACCTAAAGGTCTGTGGTTGGACCCATATGCGGCTCCATGGAAGAAAAGACCTGACTATGTGCTCTTGTAAAGATTACAGCCTAGAAAACTCTGTGGGACAGTTCTACTCTGTCCTATAGGGTCACTATGAGTTGAAATCAAGTTAATGGCACACAACAACGACATCCCGTATTTTTGGATTCTCTGGGTGACCAAGGGGTTCAGTGCTTATATACTAACTTAAAGGCTGGCAGTTTGAATCCACCCAGGGGTACCTTTGAAGAAAGGCCTGGTGATCTATTTCTGAAAGGCCATAGCCATTGAAGACCCTATGGAGCACAGTTCTACTCTGAAACACATGGACACACCATGAATCGGAATTGACTCCATGGCAACTGGTAGCACCATATTTGTAGCTCTTATTTATAATAACTCTTGCTCATCTAATGTCTCTAACATTGGAAAGCATTTCAATATAAGGGAAGCAACAAATAATGTTATTGTATTTTAGGAGCCTGACATATAGAGGCATGGGTTTGTATTCTAGTCTACCACTTACTTGCAATGCGATTTTGAACAAGCAACTTAACTCTTCTGAGCCTCTGTCTCCTCACCTGAGGAGTGAGGGTAGTAATACTATAGTTGTGTTAGTAGAGCTATTTGAGATAATGCATGGAAGACACTTAGCATAGGACCTCACATATGGGAAACTCTCAATTCATGATGACTTTTTGTTTTATTATTGTTATAATGAGAAGTGATTTATTCCTTTGTTTGCGTCAGATGTTCTAAAACTGCCATGGAAGATTACCTAAAAAAATTCTTGGCTGTTACTTTAAAGCTTTGATCAATTTCTTCTGGAAAAGAGGTGAAAATGTAATGTGTGCTTCTTCTATAATGAGAATAACAATCTCACAAATATTTCTATGTTGCCTTACTAGGCATTTGAGATTGAAAGCAGATCCAGTCTGTTTTTCCAAAAACTGAACTCATTGCTGGGAGATAATCTCTCTTTTTGAGGTAAAGAATGATTTGTACTATTTTTTTGGAACTAACACTTAAGACTGCCTGGCTGTGGAACTACAGTGTAGCTATAACATCCAAAGGAAAGATTTGTGTAGAGTCGTGGGTGAGGCTATGTATAAAATAGAAATAGCTTAGAGGTTGGTATTGGGTGAACCAGTTTAAATCTGGGTTCTACCTACTAATTGTATATTTTTTTGCTCCAGTGTCATTTCTAAACTGGAGGTCATAATGCCTGCTTCATTAGGATACTGAACTATCAAAAAAAGATAACACATGTAAAGTACCGTAACCTAGTTTCTGATGCTTAGTAATTCCTAATTCTCCTCTGCCCTTTCTATAGTGTTTGACATATTTCCACATAAAAGTGCCTCTCTCTTTTTTTTTTTTTTCTTAACCAACATGTTCTGCTTTCTAGACACTCTGACCCCGAGCCCTTCTTATGTTTGCATACTTGATATGAGGAAACCTGGTCCTGTCCTATAAGTTGTCTAGAAGAGTTTCAGGAAAGGATGACTTAAAGAGAAATAAGGAGGTAACTGCTTACTTGCGAGCTGGCAGAAACTACATTGGTGCCAGCTAATGACTTCCTTCTCACCAAGTCCACTGCAGTCAATGAAATGATGCTATTTGGTAGTTTATTTCCTTCTGTTCTTTCTCTTGGTCCTGTGTCTCTGTCCTCCCGCTCCCCCTGCCCCCACACAGTGCATGTGGATAGCAAGGATTGTTTTAAATTGTATATTTAGTTCAGAGCTGCCAGGTTGTGGGTATCCTCCTGCCAATGAAGGAGAAAGATACACATGTCATCACTTAAGTTTTAACAGCCCAATCTTCAAGGATGACTTGGAGACTTGCTTAACAGCCAGCATCCAAGTAGAGTCCAAAGCAGAGCTGAGATCAATACAAAACACTAAAGCTATCAGCTCCCCAGATGAGGTATCTGTTATAAGTATGACTCTAAAATATAACTATGAATAAATCAGGACACCCCTTAGACAGCATTACAGAGTATTTATATATATATATACAAAGTTGGAAGTGGAAGGGACTGTGTCCCGGTGCCTGATTTGGTTCACTTATTGACTGTTGGAAAAAAAGCACAGGGAGTGTGGTCTGTAGCTAACATCTGGACCAATTTTATCTTCAAACGCCTGTTTATGTTAGTTCCATTTAGACATAGATTCTGTTGATTTCTGCCTTATGGGTCCACTTTATGCTTCAGACATTCGCATGTGTATAGGCATAAATATTGATTATATTTGGTGTGAAGGATTGTTCTCATTATTGTTAAGTTGTTGGCATAATGTTAGCTTGGTGATCAAGAAATGTGCAGGTCTCAACCCACCTGGAGCAAAGGAGAATGAAGAACACCAAGGTCACATGACAACTAAGAGCCCAAGAGACAGAAAGGACCACATGAACCAGAGACCTACATCATCTTGAGACCAGAAGAACTAGCTGGTGCCCGGCCACAATCGATGACTGCCCTGACAGGGAGCACAACAGGGAACCCCTGAGGGAGCAGGAGATCAGTGAGATGCAGACCCCAAATTCTCATAAAAAGACCGTACTTAGTGGTCTGACTGAGACTAGAGGAATCCTGGCGGTCATGGTCCCCAAACCTTCTGTTGGCATAGGACAGGAACCATCCCCGAAGACAACTCATCAGACATGAAAGGGACTGGACAGTGGGTAGGAGAGAGATGCTGATGAAGAGTGAGCTAATTATATCAGGTGGACACTTGAGACTGTGTTGGCATCTCCTGTCTGGAGGGGGGATGGGAGGGTAGAGAGAGTTGGAAGCTGGCAAAATTGTCACGAAAGGAGAGACTGGAAGGGCTGACTCATTAGGGGGAGAGCAAGTGGGTGTATGGAGTAAGATGTATATAAACTTATATGTGACAGTCTGACTTGATTTGTAAACGTTCACTTGAAGCTCAATAAAAGTTAATAATAATAAAAAAAAAGAAATGCTGCAAATAAGCAGGAATGTTAAAAAAACAACAATAACAACAAATCTCTGCCCTTTTGCCAATTTTGAAAGATCTTACATTGTAATGTACATTCAAAAAAAATTCCGATTGTAACTTTTTTCTGCCAGAGAGTAAATTTTGAGGGTAACATCACCCATTTAATGAAGAGAACCAGTCATTTGTAATAAAGATCTTAAACCAAAAAAGCCAAACCCGCTGCCATCGAGTCGATTACGACTCATAGCGACCCTATAGGACAGAGTAGAGCTGCCCCATAGAGTTTCCAAGGAGCGCCTGGCAGATTTGAACTGCTGACCTCTTGGTTAGCAGCCATAGCACTTAACCATTACGCCACCAGGGTTTCCAATAAAGATAATAAAGATCTTAAGACCTAAAAATTACAAAGGAGTTATTTCTTTTGCTCTGTCATTTTGTTTGTTGTTTGAAATTGGTATCTATGATTTGGAAGATAGAGATAAAAGGATTAATATCTTTCTAATTTAAACACTTGTTTGCTGTCTTTGTAGCTGTATTATCAGAGTGCTATCCTTATTTTTAATAAGATGAATTAGTGATTTGTATATAGTACATTTTTGCCAAAAAGTTATAAAATACATACGTTATTAATATAAAGACAAAACTTTCAAATGAAAGATCCTAAATTGGCTTAAAATTTCATTGAAGAAGAATGGACATTTAACTAATTAGAGACACATTTTTCTGAAGAAAATTCTAAGAACAAATATTTGATCTTTTATGTGAAGAATATAAATAGCTAAACTTTAAAAACATTAAAAAAAAATTAACTGTATAGTGAGAAATGAAATTTCCCCAGGTTGTAAGTTCCTTCCAGGTGGTGGTTCAGTGGTATAATGTGGCCCGTAAAAGGAAAAGAAGACCGGAACTGTCCTCAGGTTCTGTTCCCTTCAGGATAGAAACCTGATGTCATGTTGATGTGGATTTTAATCAGATGTGTATTGCTTAAAAAAAATTAAGGAATCCCCAGATGAGATCCAGTTAATTCTTCATAGGGTGAGCATACCTGAGGCCCTATCTTTATGGTTTTTCTTTCCATCTCGTGACTCAGTGCTCTTTATTTGATCTGAAAATATATAAATTAATTCCTTCTCCCAACAACAATCAGACTCAGCCAAATCTCCCCCCTTCTTTAAATGTACACGTTGCATATATTTCCCACGAAACGGGAAGAACTCTGCAGAGCTGGTGCCATTTCTTTCTCCTTCCTTTCAAAGTCATACTTTTCTGAAATCATATATGTTGTTGTCTTCCTTGACCTTTGAGCAGCATTTGGTGCTGTTGACCAGTCCCTCCTCGTTCAAGTACTTTTCTTCCCTTGCTTCCATGATACCTTTCTCTCTTAGTTATTTCATTTTGTGGGCTGCTTCTTCTCAGCCTCCTTTGTGGGTCTGTCTTCCTCTGCTAAGCCTGAAAAGTTGGTATCCCTTAGGGTTCTTTCCTTGGCCTTCTGTGCATTTATTGGGTGATTTTTCTTTCTGTCATTAGTTACTTTCCGTAAGCTAATGACTTCCAGAGTTGTACCCTCACTGCATCCCCCTCTCTCTCCTAAACTCTAGATCCATATATCCAACCACTTTTTGTCTTCTCCACTTCAATGTGGCATAAGTACCTTAAGCTCAATGTTTTAAGACACTGAAGTCATCATCTTCCACATCTCACCCTACCCAAACCTTTTTCTTTTCTTTGTATTAGTACCACCACCTATTTAGTTGCCCAAGCTAGAAACAAATTAATTCATAAAATATCTTTCTTGAACCATTTCTCTGTATCCACACTGCCACTGGCTTAGCCCACGCCACCACAATTACTGCCTTTGCTTTGTCTCTTCCTCTAGTCTTTTTTTCAATATGTTTCCTACATTTCAAAACATGTAGAAAGAACACCCTTGGCTTAAAATCTTACTTCAGTGGCAGTCATTGTCCCTAAGATTAAGCCCAAATTCTTTACCATGGTAACAGGCCCTTCATAACCTCATAGTCTCATCATTGCTTTCTTTTTTAGCCTTGTCTCTCACCACTCTCAGCACCACTCCATAACATGAACAAGCTGAATATTTGGTTTACTGAAACATTTGTAAATGGCTACATGTCTGGAACTCCTGACTCTTCCTACCTTACCCCTTTTGCCTGGCCAGTTCCTAACTGATCTTCATTTCTTGGCTTGGATGATATCTGCTCCAGAAGCTGCTGCTGACATACCCACTGCCTTCCTCCCACCCACCTAGTCTAAGGTTTGTGTTTCTCCTCTGTGCCCCCAAAATACCCTGTGCTTATCTCTGTCATAACCTTGCCCCGCTGTATGAGAATTGCCTTTTTGCTCTCAGTTTTCCCACCTAGACTGTAAGTTCCTTAAAGTCAGAGATGGGCTTGTCTGCTACTGAAAATTGTTGACAGTTCCTGGAATAGAGTGGATGCTCAAAAATATTTTTTTACTGAGTGTATGCATGAATTATTGTGACTGTTCCTTACTATTTCCGTAAGTAGTTTGCCAACTTTTTTGTGTATCATACCTTCTGTCAGTTTCAGAATCTCTCTCCCAGTTTCTTATGAGAGTGTAACTTCAGAACATGTTGAACAGGATGTACTATTAAGTGAAAAAAGCAAAATAAAGAATAATTAAAAAAAAAAATTTTTTTTTTTTTAATTATGGTATGCTTCCCTTCAGGTAAGAAAGAAGGAATATAAGACAATATATATGTGTCTGTTCATTTGTGCAAAAGAAATACAGGAAGGATAAACCAGAAACTATAAAGGGATCAGATACTTTGATGGTTAAAATTGTGAATCAACTTAGCTGGGCCATGATTCTCAGTAGTTTGGCAGCCATATAATGTTGTGATCACTTCCATGATGAGATTTGATAAAATGTGATCACCTCATGATGGCATCTGCTGTGAGAAGCCATTTAGTTGAAAAGGAATTTCCTTGGATGTGTGGCCTGCATCAAACATGAGTGGACATTCTGACAAGGCTTGTGGGCTTTTGCTCGCTCTGGATCCTGCAGCTGGCTCCTGTTCATCTGACCTCCAGTTAACTGGACATGAGCTAGCAGCTTACCTCTGCTCTGACCTACCAGTCTTGGGTTTGTCAGCCCCTGTGGCTAGGTAAATCAGGAGATGCCTCTATCCTGACCCACATTCCAACTGCATGAGCCATTTCCTTGATATAAATCTCTCTCTCTATATATATACATATATATATGCATATATACAAAACATGACCTTGAGTGTATCTCACCTGAATTTAGAGACCATCTCAAGAATAGATTTGACGCATTGAACACTAGTGACCGAACACCAGATGAATTGTGGAATGACATCAAGGACATCATCCATGAAGAAAGCAAGAGGTCACTGAAAAGACAGGAAAGAAAGAAAAGACCAAGATGGATGTCAGTGGAGACTCTGAAACTTGCTCTTGAGCATCGAGCAGCTAAAGCAAAAGGAAGAATTGATGAAATAAAAGAACTGAACAGAAGATTTCAAAGGGCTCTCGAGAAGACAAAATAAAGTATTATAATGACATGTGCAAAGAGCTGGAGATGGAAAACCAAAAGGGAAGAACATGCTCGGCATTTCTCAAGCTGGAAGAACTGAAGAAAAAATTCAAGCCTCGAGTTGCAATAGTGAAGGATTCCATGGGGAAAATATTAAACGATGTAGGAAGCATCAAAAGAAGATGAAAGGAATACACAGAGTCATTATACCAAAAAGAATTAGTCGATATTCAACCATTTCAAGAGGTGGCATACGATCAAGAACCGATGGTACTGAAGGAAGAAGTCCAAGCTGCTCTGAAGGCATTGGCGAAAAACAAGGCTCCAGAAATTGATGGAATATCAACTGAGATGTTTCAACAAACAGATGCAGCGCTGGAGGTGCTCACTCGTCTATGCCAAGAAACATGAAGACAGCTTCCTGGCTAACTGATTGGAAGAGATCCATATTTATGCCTATTCTCAAGAAAGGTGATCCAACCGAATGTGGAAATTATAGAACAATATCATTAATATCACACGCAAGCAAAATTCTGCTGAAAATCATTCAAAAACGACTGCAGCAGTATATCGACAGGGAACTGCCAGAAATTCAGGCCGGTCTTAGAAGAGGACGTGGAACCAGGGGTATCATCGCTGATGTCAGCTGGATCCTGGCTGAAAGCAGAGAATACCAGAAGGATGTTTACCTGTGTTTTATTGATTATGCAAAGGCATTTGACTGTGTGGATCATAACAAACTATGGATAATAATGCGAAGAATGGGAATTCCCGAACACTTAATTGTGCTCATGAGGAACCTTTACATAGATCAAGAGGCAGTTGTTCAGACAGAACAAGGGGATATTGATTGGTTTAAAGTCAGGAAAGGTGTGCATCCGGATTGTATTCTTTCACCATACCTTTTTAATGGTATGCTGAACAAATAATCCGAGAAGCTGGACTATATGAAGTAGAATGGGGCATCACGGTTGGAGGAAGACTCATTAACAACCTGTGTTATGCAAATGACACAACCTTGCTTGCTGAAAGTGAAGAGGACTTGAAGCACTTACTAATCAAGATCAAAGACCACAGCCTTCAGTATGGATTATACCTCAACATAAAGAAAACAAAAATCCTCACAACTGGACCAATAAGCAACATCATGATAAACAGAGAAAAGATTGAAGTTGTCAAGGATTTCATTTTACTTGGATCCACAATCAACAGCCATGGAAGCAGCAGTCGAGAAATCAAAAGACGCATTGCATTGGGCAAATCTGCTGCAAAGGACCTCTTCAAAGTGTTGAAGAGCAAAGATGTCACCCTGAAGACTAAGGTGCACCTGACCCAAGCCATGGTATTTTCAATCGCATCATATGGATGTGAAAGCTGGACAATGAATAAGGAAGACCGAAGAAGAGTTGACGACTTTGAATTGTGGTGTTGGCGAAGAATATTGAATATACTATGGACTGCCAAAAGAATGAACAAATCTGTCTTAGAAGAAGTACAACCAGAATGCTCTTTAGAAGCAAGGATGGTGGGACTGCATCATACATACTTTGGGCATGTTGTCAGGAGGGATCAGTTCCTGGAGAAGGACATCATGCTTGGCAGAGTACGGGTTCAGCGGAAAAGAGGAAGACCCTCAATGAGGTGGATTGACACAGTGGCTGCAACAATGAGCGCAAGCTTAACAACAGTTTTAAGGATGGCACAGGACCGGGCAGTGTTTCGTTCTGTTGTGCATAGGGTCGCTATGAGTCGGAACTGACTCGACGGCACCTAAGAACAACAACAACAACATATACAAATTTATGTGCTTTACTGGTTTTGTTTCTCTAGAGAACCCAGCCTATGACAGATACCTGCAGGGAGTGAGTGAATGGTAAAGGGGTGGAAAGAAATTGGGAGATGGGAACAGGATATTAAGGATGAGGGAGAAGTAACCCTTTTCTGAGTATCTTCTTGTGTATTGCTTTGGTTCCCGAAAAAAAAAAAAGAACACATTTTCATCATATTGATTCTGACTGACAGCGACCCTGTTGGACAGAACAGAACTACCCCATAGGGTTTCCAAGGAGCAGCTGCTGGATTCAAACTACCAACCTTTTAATTAGCAGCTGAACACTTAACCACTGTGCCACCAGGGCTCCCTTTGGTTCCTAGAACCGTAGTAATGCTTTACACACACCCTCCCCCAAACTAAGTAGGTGAATAAAACCAGGATGTTGGGGTACCCAAAATAGCATACAAAATATAACAAATGAACCTAACTCTATTATGAACTAATATCATAACCACACCAAACAAGAGGGGAAAGAAAAAAACCTAAGTAATTTTGGAACACAATATTTTGATTGTATACTGTGAGGCTAAAGGCAAAAAGAACTGTTCACAAATACTGTATTCAGGTTAGGGAATCTATTTCTCACAAGGTGTGAATTATCAATTCTGAAACGGCTTTATGTGTATATTACCAGTTGCCATTGAATGGATACCAACTCCTGGTGACCCCATGTGTGTCAGAGTAGAAGTGTGCAGCATAAGGTTTTCAATGGCTGATTTTTTTGGAAGTAGAATACCAGGCCTTTCTTCTGAGGTGCCCCTGGGTAAATCCAAACCACCAACCTTTTGGTTAGCAGCCAATCACGTTAACCATCTGCATCACCCAGGGACTCCATATGTATACTAAACCCACTGCTGTCAAGTCAGTTCTGACTCATAGTGACCCCATAGGGTTTCCAAGGGTGTAAATGTCTGTGGAAGCAGACTGCCACATCTTTCTCCCATAGAACTGCCAGTGGTTTCGAACTGCTGACTTTTCAGTTAGCAGTCAATGCCTTTAACCACTGTGCAACCAGGGCTCTTGTGTATACTAGGGTTGACCAAATCAGTGAAAGTATTATATATAATGTGAGCCAGGTTTCTCAGTTACAAATATGAAAAAGGAAAAGGAACCCTGAAGTGTTGAATTGAAATCAGAGGTAGTAGTTTGAACTTATAGTTTTAGTATGTCTACAGATATATAGATAATGTGTGCATGTGTGGGTTAGTATACATATATTCCCTAACACTGTCTGCTGAGAGGGTCCCGCAAGGGGCTTCGAATCAATTCGTTCCAGTTTGAATCCCTGTTGAGGATTTGCATTTCTAAAAACGTCCCTGCTAAGAATTTGCCTTTCTAACAAGTTCCTAGGAAGTTATACAGAAGAATCACCTGGGGATTTTGTTAAAATTTAGATTCTGATTTAGTATATCTGGGGTGGAAATGCAAATTATCAACAGGGAACTTGTTAGAAATGCAAATTCTCAGCAGGGGTTTGAACCAGAATGAACAAGTTCCAAGTCCTGGTCTAGAAGCAAAGGCATATTAATAGTAGTGAACATATCTAGCACCCAGAGCTTGGTTTCTAATCACCATCCCTGATAAAAGGAACAAGGGCTCCTAGGAGAAGTGATTGATTCCAGGGCAGAGGCATGGAAAACACAAGATGAGCCTAGAGCATCTTGTAGTGCCAGAAAGGCTGAAAGCATGTTCAAAACATTCAGAAGGCAGTCTGAAGGAGCTCCTTAATGACCAAAGCTGGAACAATTTGAGCAACAAAATAAATAATGATAATATTGAATTATAACCCATAGAATAAAATAAATATTCAGGAACCTATACTAATATAAGTCAATATTGAATAAAGGGGGAGAAGGTACAGCTCTTTCTTACAGAAAAATCCCAGTTAATCTTGTAGAAGGAATAAGGGAAATATAAAATCACCATTAGGCAGACACCACAGTAAAAATTACTTCAGACAGGATGCACTGCTGGATGCTAAAATCAGTGGGCAAAAGTTTGAAGAGAAATGGGAGATATGCATAGTTTCAAAGTATCTCCCTCAATGTATTTATAAATATAGTAATAAACATTACTTTACAGTGGAAAATAGGGAAAAGTAATCACAGTGGAGTATTCTTTAGCTGGAATACTATAAAAGTGATATCATGTCTTCTCAGTCTTTCTTATCTGGAGATATACAGATGTTGGTGATGTTAATTTTGACCACCCTGTCAAAGTAATATCTAGTTTCTCCACTATATAGTTACTATTTTTCCCCTTGCAAGTAATAAACAATTTGTGGGAAGACAGCATAAAATCAGGTAAATGTAGTATTTCTTATCTAACTTACTTCCCTATATTTATCATCCATTGATGATTCTTCTCCAAACCAATTTTTACTCTGATGGCGGCAAATTATGATTTTTCAAATTTGCCACTTTGTCTACATGTATCAATCCATATCCTGCTCTAAAGAACACCCTCCTTTCCCTTTTATCCATCTGTTCATTCACCCTACCTTCTACCCATCCCCCCATCCCCCATCCCCCCATCCCCCCATCCCCCCATCCATCCATCCACCCATCCATCCATCTTTCTATCTTTCTGTCTATGTATACATCTATTTGTTATCAGCATGGACTTGTGAATTTCTGTTTTATTCAATGGGTAATAATCCATACTGCCTTGCTTATTTTAGTACTCATTGTCTTAGATTTGGCCAGTAGGAACTCATTCAGACTCCTGTTTTCTTTCTTCCTTCCTTTCTCCCTCTTTCCCTCCTTTTTTTCCCTCTCTCTTTTTTTTAAAGTAACTTTATCAAGATATAATTCACATACCATAAAACTCACCCTCCTGTGTTTTTTCAGCATACTCCCATCATTTTTTAAATCACGTCCTTACTTCCTGGCAGAATAATATGTTCCAGGTCTATCTTGAACCTTCTTTACCTTAGACTTGGAATCGGCAGTTTTCCCAAGGAGCCCTGATTCCTTTCTTGTGGGGAACAATATTAAAAACTCAAGATCTGGGTGTTAGGTATGCTCATTGCTATTGGAGTATCATTGTTTTTAGGTCCTTTCAGTGGACAGAAAATACCACTACTAAGAAGTCAACATTTGTTTGCTGTTCTTTTATTCCCTAAACTGAGGGTACATAGTCAAAGCACTGTACCCTAAGCTGTTGCATTTGTCCCCTCCCCCTGCACCACTCACAGTGATTATGTTATTCATTTAAAATACAGTTGGACTCATTTGTTTGTTTGCATTCAATTTTAGTCTTTTTTTTCCATCCTTGTTGATATAATTTTATTTTTTGAATGTATAGAGCACTAACATGCCTTCAAAAATCAAAACTTTATTACAAGGTATAATCTGAGAATGCCACTCCCTTTTTTATCCCTTCTACCTATTCCTCTTTATCTCTTTTAGGTAAACATTTTTTTTTTGTTGTTTATCCTTTATATATTTTTTTTTAAAAAAAAAAAAATTATGTATGATTTATATGTGCTTTTTTATATCTACAAAAAAGGTAACACACCAAATATACTCCTTTGTACTTTGACATTTCTTGTAACAATATATGCTGAAAATCACTTCCTGTCAGATTATAGAGCTCTTTCTTACTCTTTTCAAAGCTTAATAGTTCTCCATTGTGTGGATTCACCATGTTTTTTTCAATCACTCTCCTATGTTTTAACTAATTTCCACAAATAATGCTGCAACTAACTATACTGTGCATATATGTTTTTATATTGTTAGAAGTTGTCTTAGTTATCTAGGGCTGCTATAACAGAAATACCACAGATGGATGGCTTTAGCAAACAGAAATTTATTTTCTCACAGTTCAGGGTGCTAGAAGTCCAAACTGAGAGCACTGGTTCAAGGGGAAGGCTTTCTTTCTCTGTCAGCTCTGGAGGAAGGTCCTTGTCTCTTCAGCTTCTGCTTCCTGGTTTCTTGGAGATCTCCATGTGTCTTGGCATCTGTGTTATCCCGTCTTTCCCTCTTTCTGGATTGCTTGTTGAATATCTTTTATATCTCAAAAGAGATCAACTCAAGACATGCCCTACAATAATCTTGTCTCATTAACATAACAAAGACAACCCGTTCCCCAGTGGAATTATAACCACAGGCATAGAGGTTAGATTTACAACACATATTTTGGGGGACACAATTCAATCCATAACAGATGTATTAGTAATTATTTTTTAAAACTTGATTTTAGCTATTTCTTCAATAAGAATTTACCAAAGGTCCTCACTAATGGCATAACTGATTGATTTGTTCCACCGTGCGTTTTATCCCTTATCTACTCTCTGGTAGAGGTGGTATTGAGCAGTAAAATGGTCAAGATGCAGATAGCCAAGGAGCAGAAGAAATTAACATACTTAACTCCGAAATAGGTTTATGTTATGTTTGAAGTAGACAGTAGTTCAAGAACTAGCAAACACTGTAGGTATTTCATTAACCTGCATTTACTCCTAAATAATTAAAATTATTCCCACGTCACATTTACGAGGCTATTTGCACCTGGCTTGTGTTGTGAATTCCTTGGGTCTTTAATTGCCAGCATTTGGTAGTGATGATGACCACCCTTGCCTTCCGTGATTCACTGGTAGAATATTAAAGCAGAAAGAGATCTTGGACACCATTGACTTCAGCGCCTTCATTGTGCACGTGAAATCTCAGAGCCCAGGCTTGCCCAAGGTCACATAGCTTTTTAATGGTGGAGCTGCAACTAGAAACCAGGTCTCCTGGTACCTGGTTATGTACTTGTCCCACCTACTCCACATTCACTTCTATTTTACAATCATCAAATCTGAGCATGTGGTTGGAAAAACTTTTTTCAAACAGTAATTATAAGAAGCAGTAGCTAAAGAACTTACTTTGGATTTAATCTCTAAGCTCTTGTTTTTGCTGCAGCCCTTTAATCCCTTGCTCCTTACCAACTCAGTGTCAACAGTATAAGCAAATACTTGCATAGCACTTACTGTGTGCCAGGCACTATTCTTAGTACATTGCATACATTAAGGCCTTTTTTCCTTATAGTCACCCAATAAGGTAGGCACAATTTCAGATGAAGAAAATGAGGCCCAGAAAAACTGAGTAACTCATTCAAGGGCACATACTTGCTTGGAGGTCCATGCTACTGACGGTATTAAAAGGTCCTGGCAACAGACAGGAAGGTGTTTTCCTGTTGTCTTTGTTCCTTTTACTGCCATTTTTGGTTACAGAGCCAGAGATTTCCTGAGCCATAAAGGTAATCCTAGTAATTTCTGGTATAGGAAAGAATAAACATACCCATAGCACTGGGAGTCAGAGAGAAAGAGAGAATGTGTGTGTATGCACATGCCCACCCAGTGCCGTCGAGTCTATTCCAACGCACGTGAGTGCACACATACACATAGATACACACACACACAGAGGCAGTCCCCTGGTTATGAGTGTCCTACTTACAGACAATTTGTATTTAAGAACAGACTGCCATAAAGCCTATTATATTAAAAATTTGAGTTAAGTACCATGGTTCATAATAACAAATGCATGCAGTATTTTATGATGCTCAAGAAAACAGTGCATGTTTTGAAAGTGTTTCTTATGCTTAAAAAAAAATCATATGCTTAGAAAGGTAAAATATGCACTATATACTAAGGCAAACATTTGACTAAATGACGCTAAGTAAGAGCTGTACGTACTTGTTCTGACTTACCTACAAATTCGGCTTAAAGACAGACTTAGGAATGAAACTTGTTCGCAACCTGGAGACTGCCTGTATTTGTTGTGGAGTGTAATTTTTTGGAGGTGCTAGAAAGATTATTTAAGAAAATTTAAAAAGACATTTCTAAACTATTTTTTTCTTTTGGCAGTTACTTGATTATCCTTTTTTAACTTGAACTATGCAGACTTGAAATCCCTCAGGATCTCTTGAAGGTACAACTTGGGTTTGTTGCCTACTGTCAATTAAAAAGAAATGGTCTCTCTATTCAAAAGGAGGGTGCTTAGCTGGTGTCTTCTGTTGTGTAACCTTATCTGACTTGACCAGAGCTCATGATAAGATGATTAACCACTCTGAACTCTAGGACTTCAGGCTGGTAAATATTTGTCTTAAAAAAAAAAAAAAAATGAAGTGATTAAAAAGATATGCAACCTCTCCCAAGTAGAGGAGGACAGAGAAGAATTGAGGCTACATGTTCTCTGCTGGCTCAATATTCTTTTCGATTTTTCAGAAGGTGAATAAGAGTGGCATACTCATGGATTCAGTCACCCCTGTGTGACACAGTTCCTCACTATTTTGAAAGTTTTCAGGAACAGTCCCCTTTCTAAGGATGCTTCAAGCTTGTTTTTCACGTACCTTTGCCTTATAGTTTTGTTTTTATTATCATTATGTGGAATAGTATTATATGATGATAGTGCTTCACATAAGTTATCACGTTTGATTTTCACACCAAACCTGAAATAACCAGGGAAGCCATTGCCACCATCTTCTAGAGAAAACTGAGGCTCAGAGATTTTGAGCAATTTGTCCAAGGTTGCCAAGCTAGTGGTGAGATGAAGCCAGCAGAAGGTAAGTAAGCCCGACTTGTGGCTCCAATGCTCATTCTACCCTGCCATGCAGGATAGTTGCCACATAGGATGTCTTCCAGACCCCAGAAGCAACAAAAGTTGTTCAGCTGTGGCCTGGGGTGGAACAAGATCATGTCAGAGATTGCTTGTCCTGGCCGTTTAAGAACCCTTTTGCACTTCTCTGCATGTTTCTCTTCTTCTGGTGCTAAATAAGTGAAGCCTCATTTTGGCAAGTTCTAGTTTTTTTTAGAAGGCAAATGGAGCCCTGCTGGCATAGTGGTTAAGAGCTCCTACGTTCGAATCTACCAGCCGCTCCCTGGAAACCCTATGAGGCAATTCTGCCCTGCCCTATATGGTCACTATGAGTCAGAATCAACTCAATGGCAACGGGTTTTCTTTTTTTTTTTTTGGTTTTAGAAGGCAAACCAGAAATCACAAAGGAGGCAAAGAAAGAGTATGTTACCACTTTCATTGCACAGTCTTTTGTGCTACCACCTGCAACAAAGTCTTAACAGAATTTTAGGTAGGAATTTGTATTGCATTGCCTTTTAGGAAGGACTCATTATGGCCATGTTCTGACATTCATGCACTGTTAAAATCTATCCCATATCAATAAGCCTTCATATTTCCTATATCTCTGGACCAAAAGGAAATAGCCCAAATGTAGTCTTCCCTCTGAATTCAGAATATACTTAGCAAAGAAGAAGCATGTTCAAGAACTAATGTGAAGCATTGGAATAAAGTTTGAAGGGAGTAAGCATTAAAAGTACCAGCATATGAAAATTCTCAGTGTTCAAAGGTGAGAATTTGGCCTGGGTTTGGGTTGTTGCCTTTTTCAGCCTCTACTTTCTCATCAGTCCACAGGGCTGTCTGTTCCCCACGTTCCAAAGGCTAAAGCTCGTTCTTTGGCCCTAAGTCCTAACAGCTTGAAAATCTTAATGTTGGGCATTTATATTTGAAATCTCTAATCTAAGTGGGAAATTTTTTGAGGGGCCATCCTTTTCAGTGTTTAGCTTGGAACACATCCTGTCCTTCAGGGGCTTCCAAAGACTAACCACTTCGTCCTCTGAAACACTTCATTAGGAGCTGAGAAGAAGCCACACAAAAGACCCTGTTCTCTCTGAGATGGAACAGGACAGTGTGTTTGTCGTCTTTCCCAGCATTGCCAGGTTTTAGGGTCACGCAGCCACTTACCATCTCAAGTTGGTATTATTTATATGTGTCTTGCAAAGGGAAATTTATTTTCTAAGTTATTAAGTGTTTAAATATGTTTATTACGCTTTTTGGAAGGGTTGGCCCCAGAGTGTATCACAACCCTGTCCTGAGGCACTGAGGTTTGTTTTCCATCAGTTTGAGCCTCAAACATAAAAGCGTCTCAAAAGTGGCTGGGATATTACCTGTCATTTTAATGATCGGATAAAACAGAAGTTAAATTATGAGATGACCTGGACAGCAACCAGACTTCAGAATCCATTTCAATAGAGTGCTAGTAAGCTGTCCAGTATCCCTTGATGGTGGTGAAAAAAATAAAATGTCAGCCAAGCTTTTCGAGACAGATTAGAGAATTACCCAATTCCTTCCACCTCCTTACTCTAAGTCTAAGGCAAACATTTGTTTAAAAATGTAAAATTAAGCAGTTTATGTGCAACTGGATGAACTTCATATTTTGGGACAGAACAACATCAAAAACGGTAGGCTGCATGTTTGTTTCATAGCTAGTATATTTTATTAATGAACTTTTTTTTGTTTGTTGGTAGTCATACTTAGAACATCATGAATGTAGCAAAAAGTTTTAAGTTTCATTTGTTTTTGAACTCGTTTATTATCATAATAAAAATAACACTACCTAACATGTATTGACAATTTTTGTCAGCCTAACATATCCTTACATAGATAACAAAACCAAACCCACTACCATCGAGTGCGTTTCGACTCATAGCTCGTAACAACAACCCTATGGGACAGAATAGAACTGCCCCATAGGGCTTCCAAGGCTGTAAATCTTTGTGGAAGCAGACTGCTGCATCTTTCTTCCACAGAGCAACTGGTGGGTTGGAACCACGGACTTTTCAGTTAGCAGCCAAGCACTTAACCACTGCACTACCAGGGCTCCTTTTTGCATAAATAGGTACTGTTATTTCTCTACTTTATAGATGACTCAACAGAAGCTCCCATTGGTTAGGTAACTTGCCTAAGGCCATACAGCTGTGGAGCTGGAAATGCAGCCCAAAGACACTAATGCCAGTGCATATCAGATGGCCTTTCTGGTATGAAGCGTAGTCTGTTTAGGTAGGTAATGTGGTCAGTTGATGACAGGTCTCCCCTATAGCCACTTGAGAACAGAAAGTCAATTATGAGACATTGTCTAGCAGAGACAAAGGATGAAAATGACAATTTTTTTAAAGTCTGTATTCAGCATCTATATAATCTTGGGCACTTTAGAAGTAAGTTCATGGAACATTATGGAGAAACGAAGTTAAGTAATTAAAAAAAAAAAAAAACCTGTTGCCATGGAGTCAATTCTGACTCATAGCAACCCAGTAGGACAGAGTAGAACTGCCCCCATAGAGTTTCCAAGGAGTGCCTGGCAGATTCAAACTGCTGACGTTTTGGTTAGCAGCCGTAGCTCTTAACTACCACGCTACCAGGTTTTCCCCGAAGTTAGGTAGCAATCATGAAATAATAGATTGCTTGTTTGCAATATTACTGCTATTCATTATGTTGCCAGACCAGATTTTATTTTTCTTTTTAAGCGATAGCTACCCATGTGGTGCTTATAAAGTACTAGAGAAAACATCCGAGAATTCTACTGAACCAGGTAGTGAGCTGGACAGTTGTTAAAGACTAACTTAACCAAGGGGGAAAATTTTACCCATCAGCCTGGTAGATGGGAGTTATTCATTTGTCTCTTTCAGAAATAGCTAAAAGGGGCACAACAGAAATCATACCAGTGTGAACATTTGTAGCGAGATGGATTCAGCCAGGATGCTAAGATAATTTTGGTCTTTTTCAGTTTTGTAAGTTGAGGGTTTCTTTGAATATCATTGAGATCCATGGTTCAGTAGCTTGGAGAGTTAGAGCTTTAATCCTCTCTGCGTCATGAACCATGTCATTCAGTGCAGAACCTTTAGGAAAAGTTTTTTAGTGCTGCTTATTAACAGAAATACCACAAGTGGTGGCTTAAATAAACCAAAGTTTATTCTCTCACAGTCTAGTAGGCTACAAGTCTGAATTCAGGGCATTAGTCTCACGGGAAGGCTTTCTCTCTCTGTTGGCTCTGGAGGAAGATCCTTGTCGCCAGTTCCCCTGGGGGCTAGGAGCTTCTCTGCACAGGAACCCTGGGTTCAAAGGATGTACTGTGCTCCCGGCACCGCTTTCTTGGTGGTATAAGGTCCCCATGCCTCTGCTTGCTTTTCTCTTTTATATCTCAAAAGAGATTAGCTCAAGTCACAAACCAATCTTGTAGATTAAGTCCTGCCTCATTAATATAACTGCCATTAATCCCATCTCATCAAATCATAGAGATAGGAGTTACAACACATAGGAAAATCACGTCAGATGACAAAATGTTGGGCAATCACACAATTCTGGGAATCATGGCCTAGCCAAATTGATACCCATATTTTTGGGGGATACAATTCAATCCATGACAAAAAGTAAAGATCTTTTTTTGTTTAACACTGGCAAGTAGCCTACCAAGTTGTGTTATACAACCAGTCATTGGCCATGGCCTTCAGAGAAAATGTTTGTCTACCATTTACTGAAAGTTTGTGTATGAGTGTGTGAGGAACTGTTTTTTCAGTGCTAAAATGCCCATTTTGGGCCAAGACATTTTATATTCCTTTGAAGGGAAAAGACTATAGTTTTCCTGCTAGTATTAAATGATAACAGAGTAAGTTCTTCTCACAGGCAAACAGGAAGTCCGTACTGTATGTCCCAAGTCTTTAATTTATATCCATAAACATTTAGGGCCCTGGCACATTAAGCCCATTTTCTTATTCATAAAAAGCCACTTTACTTCAACCTTAACTTTTTCCTATAAAAACAGAGGTTTGTTTTATGACCTGTCTAGCTGTATCTCTCCTTGACAAATAGACTTCAAATAAAGAATCAATTGTTGTAGAGGAATGCCCACGTAAATAGTCAGAGACTTTGGCTAGATCTACTCACCTGAACAGCTTTCTGCAGTAACAAACAGGGCCCTGCTGATAAATGACTGATTTTGTTTTTGTGGAAGTTAGAAGTATCACTGACGAGGAGGGTTTCTCTGAGAGTTTGGGGGTAAAAACCTTTACTGGTTGCAGAACGATGACAGTCACTTACGTTTATATGATTCTCTAACCTTCCCAAAATCATTGCTATAATATCATTTTATTGTTATGGGGTTTTTAGAAAGTAAAATCCACAACACACATAGTATATATACAGTTTCAATTTGCTTTTTCACCAACAGGAATTTAAAAACACACACACACATTTCCAGAAATACTATCCATTTTGTAGTAGTTTAATGTACTCTTACATTTTTATTTTCTCATTTTCCTTTTTGTTTGTTATTTTCTGGACAGTTTTTTTCTAAATTATTTTACACATACATTCAGGCATTCTTGAGCCTCAGTTCCAGAGAGCCTTTGCTGAACATGAGGATTATTTGTTCTTTTCCTTGATATAAAATTGTAACTTGGTTTTTTGTTTTGACTTGGTTTCCCCACCTACCCCCAAACCCTCTTCACCTTGCCAAATATTGACTCAAAGTTCTTGAATCAAGTGCAGTCTGGGCCTGGGGTCAGGGAAGGCCTGTTGGATGTTTTAGGGGAGTTTGGAGGGCAAATGGGAAAAGACAAGAAAGCGGAAAAGAGATTCCAGGGAGAGTGAACTGTACATGCGCAGAGGCACAGTGGTATGGAGCAGTGGGGTGAGCCCAGGAACCTGTGTAGACCAGGGGGGCTGGTGGTGAGGAGGTGCTTCCCGTGAGGGGAGGCAGGAAGAGCCAACGTGAAGGCCAGGCCAGGCTGTGAGAACTTTACCTGAAAAGCTAAGTGGAGCTATTGAAGCCTTGTAAGTAGAAGAGCGATATGGTCACTGCCTCATTTCACACTTATACCCTCTTTTCACACTTATACCCTTGTGCTATTCATTTTATGAGTCTGATGCTTATGAAGTCAAGGTTGCAGGGTCAGCACTTCAGCACACCTTTGTCTCTTTAGGTTCTGTTTCTACTCACCTGCCATGCTGCTCATTTCAGTTTTATCCAAGTTTAATCTGGAACATTTTGAAGCCCTTCAGGAGTTGATCTGGCACGTTGTATATTTACGTAGACTTGAAGAGAACCTGGAGATTTGGGTGATCAAAGACTTTTCTTGATTTAAACTTAGCAACCATCTTTCCCATCCTTGTGTTTGCCTTGTTAAATAGTTCCTGTTATGACAGCCATGCTGCCGTCTTCTCTTTTGCTGGGAGCTCCATACCTCATCTTTTCCTGCCTACTGTTTTGGGCGCCAGCCTTTGGAACAGGACTGCTGGACCAGTGTCAGTAATGTGGTGGCCAGAGTATCACAAAAATCCTCAGCATTGGCGTCTGATGCGGGAGATGCCCAATAAAGATGGCAAAGCTTGTGTGAAGTGCTATCGTAAGAAACACACAGAGGATTTGCAGAGCTAAGGACTGACTCTGGGGCCAGGGACTGAGGAGATTTCCCAGAGGAAGTGACCTGAAAGGCTGAGTGGTAAAAACTTGAACTTGGAGCCAGGCCACCTAGGTTTATATCATAGCTCCAGCACTAACTGCCTATGTGACCTTGAGTAAATTATTTAACCCCTCCATGCCTCAGTTGGAAACCCTGGTGGCGTAGTGGTTAAGTGCTATGGCTGCTAACCAAAGGGTCAGCAGTTCAAATCCACCAGGTGCTCCTTGGAAGCTCTATGGGGCAGTTCTACTCTGTCCTATGGGGTTGCTATGAGTTGGAATTGACTCGACGGCACTGGGGTTTGGATGCCTCAGTTTTCTCATCTATAAAGTGGAAGTAATAATAGCATACCAGTTAATGAGTTTTGTATATGAAACTCACCTAGAGTAGCACTTGCCTCTTAAAAAACTCTTGATAAATGTTCTTAAGTGCTATTATTGCCATTATTTCTATAATTATTATCATAGTTGATATTATTCTTTAAACTGATTCATGAAGAATAGGTAGGAATTCTCTAGGCAATTTAGGAAAGCACATTCCTGGCAGAGGAGATAATTTAAATAAAATCAAAGGAGAGTGAAAAACCAGAACCTGTTCAAGAAAGTAACTGCAAAATATTTAAAATGAGAAATGTAGAACAAAGTGTGTGTACGTTGCACAGATTACTCAGCCAACTGTGACTGTTGGACATTTAGATAGTTTCAGTTTTTAATTATTATAAATACTGCCAAGTCCAACATCTGCCTGAGCATATCAAACCCATCTTTGATTACTGCCTGAGAGTAAAGACCTAGACTTGAAGGACACGCTCTGTTCCCAGCACAGTTTATTAGATAATACATCTTTTCCTCACTAATTTGGAATACATTTTCATAATATACTAAATATTTTTTATGTACATGGAACTGTTTCTAGGATTTCTTGAGGTTCTGTTTTCCCATGCATCTTTTCTGACACTGACACCATTGCTCTTCGAATTGTCATAACTTTATAATGCCTTTAAAAATGTACAGGACAAATCTCCCCTCCTTGTTAGTCTGTCCATTATCTCTTGGTTCTTCTCCGTCATTTATTTTCCTTGTTAACATATACTGCCAAGTTTAAAACAACCTTTTGGGGGTTAGATTGGAATTTCATTAACTTTTTAAATACATTTGTTGACAGTTGTATCTTTATTATTGTCTCTGTATAAGTATTTAGTTCTTAGCTTAGCTAAAACACCTGTTGCTGTTGAGTTGCATCTAACTCATAGCGATCCTACAGGTCCTGACATTTCTTTTTAAATTTTTCTAGTTACTTTTTAAATTGCTTTTATTTTACTTTTTTAAAATTAATGTTCTTTTGAATATAGTGATTTTGCCATTATATTTTCTAACGATATTGTTAATACAGAGGAAAACCATTATTTTTTTATATTCATAATTTGTTATATTTTGTAACCTTCCATCTATTCTAATAGATTTTTTATTTAATAATTTGGAAATTTTTTAGGTAAATGATCATAAACTCTGGAAATTCTATCTCTTTTCTAATACATACATTTTTTTCCTTCATTATACTGCCCTGAATTTCTAGAACAATGTTAATTATTAGTAGTCATGGCTGGCTAAGATCCTTATCTTTACCCAGACTAACGTGAATATTCCTATCTGTTTTACTCATAAATTGTTGTTGTTAGGTGCCATCAAGTCAGGTTCAATTTATAGCAAGCCCATGTGATAGAGCAGATTAGGGGAGCAGATTGCGAGGTGTTTCTCCTGCGTAGCTGCTGGGCGGGTTTGAATTGCCAACCTATCCGTCAGCAGCCAAGCACCTAAAAATCGCACCACCAGGGCTCCATAGGTAGTTTACTAGGGAGTTGAAAAAAAATTTTTTTTTTTTAAATCAGAGCTGTACGTTGAATATTATCTTCTATTGGGATAATCAAGGAGCCCTGGTGACACAGTGGTTAAGCACTTGGCTGCTAACCAAAAGGTTGGTGCTTCAACCTACTGCTCTGTGGGAGAAAAATGTGGCAGTCTCTTACCTTAAATATTGATAGGCTTGGAAACCCTATGGGGGCAGTTCTCCTCTGTCTCATAGGGTCGCTATGAGTTGGAATGGACTAGATGGCAACTGGTTTGGTTTTGGAGTTTTTACTGGGATGATCACAGATTCCCTTTTGATGTACTGATTTGAGAAATTACACTAATCGAATCCTTTTGTATTACTAGGATAAGTTTTTTCTTTACATGCTGTTTTATTGTTTGATTTTGATCACTGAATTTGATTTGCTAATGTCTTGTTTAGTATTTTTGCATAAATATGTATATATGAGATTAGACTCAAGTTTTTTCTGTGCTCAGGGCTTTGTGAGGTTTTCATAGCACAGTTATGCTCACTTTGGAAAACAGAACTTCGTGTAAATATTAAGTGTTCTACCACTATCTAGCTTCTTGAGAAAGATACTTTCTTCCCCATGATCATTCTTTTAATCATTTTTTACCTTAATTTTTGTTCTAATTAAAATTTATTGACTGTGTACTCCTTTGGAGCCCTGGTGGCACGGTGGGTAAGAGCTCAGGCTGCTAACCAAAGCATTGGCAGTTCAAATCCATCAGCCACTTCTTAGAAACCCTATGGAGCAGTTCTGTTCTGTCCTATAGGGTCGCTATGAATTGGAATCATCTTGATGGCAACAGATTTAGTTTTGGGGTTTTGGTATGTACTCCTTTGAAATTTCCCAAGTTTTAGAAGACTGATTTTGTCTTTGTTTCGGTGTAATTTAAAAAGACATTATCTTTCACTTCACTACTTCACTTGTGTTATAAATCCTGTCTACTGTCCCACTTGTCTTTTGTAATTATATTCTAGATTTCTATAAAAAGCGTCCATCAATTCTGAATTCATTGTAAGTGGAGTCTAAAGATCTGTCTTCACCAGCAACTCTTTAAATTACTTCTGTGCTCGTCTCTTTTACACTGAGACGGAATATCAGTCATTTCCAAAAACCTTTCACTTTTCTTTGAAGCAACTGATCCGGGGGTGGGGGTGGGGGGGTTGAGGATTTGGAGTAAAAACCGTAATCTTATTTTTGCCAATCTAAAGCTCTTGTTCTTTGAACAGTAATTCACAGTCTTCACAGTCTTATTATTGTATTTTTTTTTTTTTCCTTACAGGGAAAAGCAAGATAATCAAATGGGTTAGGACTTGGAATTTGGAGTCAGCATTTAACAGATTTGAATTCAAGTTCTCCCACCCACTATTGGATGACTTTAAGCAAGTTACTTAAACTTTTAGGGCCTAGTTTCATCATCTGTGAAATGAACCACTAATTACTACCATTTTAGGTTCCTATTAAATGAGCAAACATAATTAAGTAGCACTATTTCTGGCACAAAATAAGTACTCAGAAATTGTACTAATGAAATTATTATTAGACTAGTATAAATAGGCCCCTAATCATGTCCCCTCAAGCACCATGGTCTTCCTTCTCATACTCTTGTACAAAAATTACATCCAGTTTATCATCCCTCAGAGCCCACAGCCTGGATGTGTGGTTGCCTGCAGCATGTCTGCACTGCATATTTCAGGCTTGTATGTCTCTACTTCTTTCGAGCTCCCTCAGTTTCTGCCTCCTGTGCCCCTTTCTCTACTGCAGTGGGCTTTGGTAGACAGTGCCTACAGTGCAGGAGACCCAGGTTCTACTCCTAATGGGGTCATTGATTTGTTGTCTGACCTTTGGTTAGTCAGTCTTCTTATGAGTTATTATAATAACTATCAAATATTGAGCATGTACTTTGTCTCTATTGCTTTATATAACATCTCATTTTTTCCTCACAATCATTTATTGAGGAATATATTATTTCTACTTGTAAATGAGGAAATAGAAGTCCCAGGTATTAAGGAACTTTCCCAGGGCCTGAGCGTGTATTCTTTTGGGGCATGGGGGTGCAGATTTGCGTTACTCAAAGTTGTGAAGATCCAGGGTAAGTAAGGAAATTGTTTCTTAAACTGAGGAGCATGACGCAGATGGAATGGTTCTTTCAGCTCAGTATTTTCTCTTCTCTCCTTGCCACCACCCTTTTATTTCTAACCCTCTGGCGTGAGGGTTGTAGACTGGGCTGGCCATCCTCATTTCCTCTGGGTTTTCATGCCCTTTATTTTACTCCATTTTCTCCCTTCCTTTTATTATTCCCCTGGGGTATTCTCCAAGTGAGGTCTTACTCTATGTCCCTTTTCCTCAGCCAGACAGAGCTCTTCCCTCCCTTATGTGTTCTTGCCATACCTCCTTTTCCCATTTTTCATTTTAAAAATTGTCTTCATAGCTTAGCAGTAGGCAAACAGCTTTGCATTTCTTCTTTGTGATTGTAAAGGCTTGCTCTGAGAAAGGGTAGCACAGGACCTATACAAGGTAGGGAAGAAGAGAAAAGAAACTTCTGGGAAGGTCTGCTATGTTCCATCCTCAAAAGAAGAGCTGGGATTAGTCCAAGTTGTTTTACAATTGGAAGGGAGTCATAGTACCATAGTTTGGATGAAACCTGGCCTTTTACTGCCAAAAAAGTGTAAGATGGAAATGGAGGTAAATGTGGATAATTCCAACTAATGTTTAAACTTTGAGGATATTTTGCCTTCTCTGCCGTAAGAGATTTATGCTAGTAAAGAGTTAGGGAGGAATTTGAAATGTTTATGTTACCATAGTGTAAAAAACATTGTCCAGTTGTTTATCTAATCTTTCATTGGGCTTGCTTTTAAAAACACTTTTAGATTTGAAGTAGCCTGGGAAAAATAAACCGTTCCAGGCCATAACTTGATGCCCCAGTGGAAATAAGATGGATCCTTTTTCATTCTTTTTGAGAAAGTTCCCAAGCAGACAGATGTCTTTGTACCCTCTTTTCAGTTCCTTCATCTGCAAAGAACTATTATCAAGAACTAGAATTACAAGTGCTCTGTTACTTCTTTTTGACTTTAGCTCCTGCAAAAATTACTACTAAGATCTTCTTTCTTTTCTGAGCTGGGTATTGTTGTACCTACTCAGTCTCACAACTTCTCCATGAGTTATCATCCAGGAAGATTCATTTCTTAAAGATGTGTATCAACTGAAGCAAAGAACTTTTTGAGAATCTTTTTTGGTTCTAAAAGTAAACAGGTGTACTCAGGGATAGGAGTAAAACATTCTGTATTATGTTCTGTTGTAATTCCTTTCCAACCTCCCAATTTTCTAGGCAGATAATTTTATGTAAAAAAATAGAATTTTGGTTTCCATTGCATCTTCCTAATCTCTTAGCCTAAATTCATTCATTCGGGTTAATAAGTAATTGCTGTGTGCTTACTATGTGCTAGGCACTGTTCTATGGCTTGCGATGTAGCAGTGAACAAAACAATGATCCCTGTCATTTTGGAGGTCTTATTTTGGCAGAGGGAGATAATAAACAATAAGCACGATAAATAAGTAAACTATATAGTGCATTAGAAAGTAATAGTTGTTAGTGCCAAAAAGTGGTAAGTACTATGGAAAAAGGAGTGTCAGAAAGGAAAGAGTAACTAAAAGTTTATAATTTTAAATTGGATGGTCAAGATAGGCCTTATTAAGAAGGCATGTTTTGAACAAAGACTTGAAGGCGATGGATTTACCCATTCAGCTGTTGGAGAGATGAATGTTCCAGGCAAAGAGAATGAGCAGCACAGTCTCTAAGGTGAGAGCCGGCCTGGCATGATCCAGGAGCAGCAGAGGGGTCAGTGAGGGGCGTGATAGAATCAGAGGGATGAGATCCTGTTTGGCCTTTGCAATTTCTTTTGCTTTTTTATCTGGTGAAATGGGGAGAACAGTTTGAACAAAGGAGCGAAATGATCTTATGTTTTAAAAGGTTCCCAGGCTGCCGTTTTGAGAATAGACTGTAGTGGTCAAAGGTAGAAGTAGGAAGATCAGATTGAAGGTTATCCAGGCAAGTAAGCTAGGAGTAATTCAGATAAGAGACAATGGTGGATTGCACCAAAGTGGTAGTGTCTTAATCAAGGTTTCTCTAGAGAATCAGAGCCAGGATTGTGTGTGTATGTGTGTATGTGTGTGTGTGGAGAGAGAGAGAGAAAGACTGAAATTGATTGATTTTAGGCACTTGGCTCATGTGATTGTGAGGAACTAGAACGTCTAAAATCTGAGGGTCGTGCAACAGGCTGGAGTTTCCTGCAGGCTCATGTCCCAAAATTCATAGGTCAGGTGATGGAAAGAGTGAGGAGGTTTTGGAAAAATACCTGTTCATAGTCTGGAGGCAGAACACATTCTAGGGAAACTCCCATTTTGCTCTTAAAGTCTTTAACTGATTGGTTGAGGCACATCACATTATGCAAGGCAATCTACATTCCTTAAGGTCAACTGATTAATTCCCGTGTAACTACTTCATAACAGCAACTAGACTAGTATTTGACCAAACAAATGGGCACCATAGCCTAGCCAAGTTAACTCATGACGTTAATCATCACAGGTAGTGATAGTGGAAGTGATGAGAAGGGGTCTGATTCTGGATATATTTTAAATGTAGAGATAAGAGAATTTCCTCGCAGAGTGAATGTGATATGTGAGAGGTAGCAGGGAGTCTAGAATGACCCCAAGAGTTTTGGCCCAAGCAACTTAAAAGGTGGAGTTCAAGTAGAGCAAGTTACGGGGTGGAACAGGTTTGGGGGGAAGATTAGGCATACAGTGTGGGACATATTGAGTTTAAGATGCCTTTAGGTATTCAACTATAGATATTAAGTAGGTAATTAGATATATGAGTCTGGAGTTTGGAAGAGAAATCTGGGCTATAGTTAAAAAATTTGAAGTTGTCAGCATGAAAACATTAGTTAGAGCCACAAGACTGGATGAGATCACCAAGGGAGTGGGTATAGAAAACAGATGAGGACCAAAGACTAAACACTGAGTATTGAATATTCCAACTTTTAGGAGATTGGGAAGAAGTGAAGGAAACAGCAAAGGATATCGAGAAGGAGCATGCAGTGAGGTATGAGGAAAGCCAGTTGAATGCGGTATCCTAGAAGTCAGGGGAAGAAAGAGTTGCAAGGAGAACAGAATGATCAACTGTGTCAAATGCCGGTGATAGATAAGGAGGACTGATGATTGACAGGATGATTTAGCAATGTGGAGGACATTAGTCGTCTTAACAAGAACAGTTTTTGTGGATTGATGGAAGCAAAAGCCAAAAGGGTTATAAGAGCAAAAAGAAGAGAGAAGAATTGAAAACAGCAAATACAGACAAATTCTTGGGGAAAGTTTTGCTGCCAGAGGAGCAAAGAAACGGAAGAAGATGCTTGTGGGAAAGTGGGCTCAAGAGTTTGTAAATTATTTCTGATTTGATTTGATGTTTATTGTTGTCCGTTATTATTTATCTGGACCCTAATCTTTGCTCTTTCTTTACCAAGCTGTTATCTCTGACTGGCCGCTATACTTTTCCAGACCAGACAACCAATTAAGGTTTAACGAGCTGTCCCGATAAACAAACTCTTCCTTATTATAAACTCACTGCTTTCCTCTGCCTCATCTTACATGAGAATCTCATGCTAAGACTAGGAAGTTTTGGCAATATAAAGCAGAAATGATAATGATAACAATAATACTTATTATTCTAGCTTGTATATAATACCATTAAAACCCAGTGCCGTCGCCATTAGCCAGGTACTATTTGATGCACTTTACATAAAGTAATTCATTAAATCTTTACAATTACACTATGAGCTAAATACTATTATTATCCCCATTGTACCAATAAGGAAATTGAGGCAGAGAAAGATTAAGCAAATAGTTAAAAAAAAAAACTAATGGTGGAACTGGGGTTAAAATTCCAGAGTTTATGTTCTTGAAACAACTGGAGAATCTTGAGAGCAAGAGGTTGGCTAGACAGACTTCAGTTTACATATTACAGGAGTTTGCTAGAGTGCATGAGTTAGAATCTTTGAGAAACAAGATAGAATATAGGAGCTGATTGGTCATTTCCCAAAATTTACTAGCCTGTAGATTAGTGGGCTGAAACCAGCCCACAATCCTGGAATGATGTTGTGGAACATTTTTCGAAGATGACTTTTCTTTAAGACTGTATTTCCTATGTATTTCATCGAGTTTCATGGACTCCTTTTCAAGTCAACAAGTATATATTAAACACCTACTCTTTTGGATAAGAGAGGAAAAAAAATTGTACTTCTTCCCCCTGCGTGTGTTTATTTTCCTGTGGGAAGCTTATTTGTTTATCATGCAGGCTATAGAACCATCTGGAAACTAAAATAGAAAGGACTGTATATGTAAACTGTAATATTTTTATAATTTTTTAAGGATTCTTAAAATTTCTGTGTCTTTAGAGATGAGTTATGCACTAAATGGCTCTTTGTTAAGCATTATGCCTTAGAGCACTAGTGAGCAGTTGCCACTGAATCTTTCATTAATAATCCCTTCCTTTTCCAGAAGGACTTGCCAACACCCATAAAGTATTCACTGGGAGAATTAAAGTCATATAAAAATAATTGGTGTTTGCTTCCTTGAAGGCATACATTTAAATACATTGCTCTATTTCTCTGTTCCTTGGCTGCCTCCTATGTTTAGTAACACTAGGTCAGCAGACTTCCTCTTTTAAGGTTCATCTGATGGCCATTTCAATTTCCCATGAGAAAGCAAACCTACCACTGTTTTACCCTTTCATCTTAATGTTTCATCCATTTGGGTCATATGATCTTGTGGGTTTGCATTTCTCAGGAGTAATGGCACTGCTGGTAAGTAGAAAACAATGAATGTGATTACGCACCCCTGATCATCATCCTTTGAGCCTCTCAAAGTGTTGCAATCTCGGAAGAGTGGTTATCTATGATAGTGGAATATCAGAGATTTCATCTTAAAAGAAAACATGTACAGTGTTTTCAAGTGGACTTACTTTAATGCCTCGTTGACAATTTTGGATTTGGCCATTGGGCCCAACTGGAAATGTTCTCTCACCCCGTCCTTAGTTTTTACCTGAGCATTTTTTAGAAAGTCGTGTATAAATTCACTCTGTGCACATGGCTTGTAGTTTTGCGTGTTGTTGGCTGTAGCCGTAATGACTAATGTATGCTGGGGCTTAGTACTGAAAATAATAACTTGCATACACGGGGGCTTGCTCTGTGTCAGGTGCTATGATAAGCCTATTACAAGCATTAACTCACTTAATCCTCATTTCTCATAAAATAGTTGCTACTATTTTCTGCATTTAAGAAAAAAGGACACTAAGACTCAGACTTGTGTGACTTTGCTCTAGGCACAGTGATACCTGCCACAACCATGGCCCCCTGGTCAGGATGTCTCTTCCCATGGCCAGTGGGATACTTTACTGCCCTGTGTACATTTCCCTTTTCTGGAAAATATGACATTGTTTAATAGACCATTACGCTAATGTATCGTTAGATAACCGAGTTGCTTTGGAATGAGTCCCAAGTGTTTATTCAGTTTCCTCTTTGTATGTAAATAGAGTATGATGAACCAGGCACACTCCTAAGCCATTGTATTCTTCTTTTTTTTCCCTCAACCTTTTTATAACTGGGGTGACCCAGTTGAACTCTTGGTTCCATAATCACCACCTAGACTCTGTCCTTATTAAAAACAACACAATTTGGTCAAGATTATAGCTTTTAATTGGACTGTGGAAAGAAACTCAAGTTGGAGAAATGTCAGGATCATCGGGGAATTAATACCCACTTGACAAAAAAAAAAAAAAAGGACAGAAACTGTGAAGAACACTGGATCTCTTAGTATATGGTGTCTGGGCAAAGTAAAATTATGCTCTTAATATTTCATTTTTTTTTTTTTCAGAAATTATTATTGCAGAACTATTGGCTTCCTTTCTTTCTCAACTGTAACTGTAATGTTTTATTTGTGCATGTGTACTTCTGAGAGAGTGTTGGTCTCTGAAGAGGGAGTTTGGAGAGGAAAGTATTTGAAATGGAAATGTCTTAAAATTATGTCTCTTTCCAGTTGTACACTGGATTTCCGTAGGATTTAGAAACAGAATGGAAATTAGAAACCATAACTACCCTCTTTTTGAATAAGACAATACTGTACGTATCAAAATAGAAAAGATCTAGTTGAAAGGCGATTGATCTTGCATTTCTTTGCAAAGTGCTCCAGCAGTTGATCAACTGGCAAGGAAAAGCAAATATTAACTTTCTCTTCTTCCTCACCTACTCACAATGGCTGGTACTGCGTTTGTATTCCTGTTTGGAGGATTTAATGGCCTTGCTAACATGTGTAAAAACATTGTTACTGGAGACTTTAACAAAATAGTGAGTAGGTTTTTTTCTTTTTTTTAAGTTCTATGTTTATGTTCTTACTGGGTGTGTGTCTTTCCAAGTGCTCCAGGTTAAGAACTAAATGTGTTAGAAAAAGAGATGTAATGCAAATAAATAAGAGAGTTTTCTTTCCTTCAGTGAACAAAGTTTGGCGTTCCTGCACAGTAATTTTATAGTACCTTCTCTTCATGTCAGAAAAAGCTGTGCTGACCCGAGCTTCTCTTCCCTGAGTTCCATTGTTATCATATCTGATTAATGATCTATAAGGCCAGACAACGACTCGCCTACTTAGGGTAGGGGGTCATAATGCACTGACATAGGGTAGAGATCTCTCTTGCCAACAATTAATTGGAGGATTCACTTTATGAAGCCCTGTTTACAGACTGACATCTGGAGAAATTCTTAACCTGGATCCATTCCAATTTATAGGATTTATGTACTGTGCTTGCTTTTTTGTAAATAGGACTCTTTTTCTACTTGGTACGTTCTGTTTATATAATTTTCTATGTTCCTGTAATTTCTTAATCTTCTGTACCAAGTGGACCTAAATTCTAACCAGTGGTCCAGCTAAAAGAATTTTTGGACACCTATCATTATTCAAGTTCTGGAAACATCTTAATGCCAGGAGCACCCTGGTTTCTTAAATCCAGACTCTCCGACTAGAGCCCTTACACCCTGAGGGACTTAGTGTTCAGCCTTTATGGGGGTTTTAAAACTTGTTGAGACACTTGCTGGACCTCTTAAAATCTGTTAGACTCCATTTTATTGACATGTTTGGTCTCTGCTGTGGGGTGTGAAAAGGAAATATTTTGAAACATAGGTACATGCATAGTCTTGAATACATTTTAAGTTCTCACTGTGTGTAGGGGGATCAAAGTTGGTTATTAAGCAAGGGGAATTCAGCTGCAAACATTCCGTAGGGTGCCATATTGGATACACACTGTAGTGACTTCCGCCTGCCTCTCTGTGGTTAACCATGATCGTCTCTGTTTCCAGTGGACCAGCTACTGTCAATGTAGTCAGCATGGCATCTGCAAACACAGAAGGAAAGGAAAGCTGTAGGATGAATTTAAAAGGAATGTGTGAAAACAAATGTTGTAGGTTGGAACCGGAAACTTAAGACTATACAGAAAGGCATTTTCTTCTGCCCTACTGAGTTTTGAAATTGTAAAATTATACCAGATTAAGAGTGATGTGTATGCACTTTATAACAAAGTAAAGGGTAGAATGGAAATGGAGATAAAAGTCATGGGCATATGGTCTCCTGTTTTGCTTTGAGAGTGGCAGCAGCATCATATGATAGCAACCTAATTTACTGTGCTGTGGTAAGAACACATTAAATCAAAAAAGTTGCCTTCCCAAGGGCTTTATATCAAAGATGTGCTTTCATGAGGTCTGTGTCTATTGTATTTATTAGCAATCTCATATATGTATATATATATACACATATATTTTTTTTTCCTGGAAAGTATCTGCTCAGTAAGCACTTTGAAAACCTAATTTCACAGAAATGTTGACTCTCCAAAATATGCCTTAATCACAGAATAGAGTCATAAACATACATGTATTTATCATTCAAAAAAAATTCCAGCAAGTAACCAACAAGCATAGCTTTACCAATTATGGTATGCTCTTAAGGAAATGTTAAGTCTAAACAAGGGAGAGGCTGGATCCTTTGATCTCAAGTCCAGTTTGGAGTGAGAGAGGTCAGGGGAGGATTGACCAGGGGATGTGCAGCCCCACTTTTTTTCAGAGCTGATTATCCCCACCATCGCCCTTCTGTAAGCCCTTATCTGTTTTATCCACAATTATTTTTTTATACCTCTTTTTTTTTATATACCTCTTATTCTGATTTACATTTTTCTAGCTGCTGATATATTTTTTATGCTTTAATACTTTGTCAACAAATAGTCTGGTCTCTTACAACACCTTTAGTAAGTCACTTCAAACATCTTACATAGGAGTATGCTATTTTTATTGTGCCATTAAGTTGGCTCTGACTCATAGAGACCTTATTATATATAAAAGAATGAAAAAGGTGTATACACAGAGAAATAAAATATTTTGGTAATTTATCCTTTGCCTCCTCCTGTCTTTTTCTCTCCCTCCTACCCATTCCCCTTCCTTCCATTCTTCCATTTTGCCAAAAACTTTCTAAGCACTCAGCCAAAATTGCTACATGAAAATATAGTAGGATGCTTGGCTTTCTATAGCTTACTTTCTCCCTTGGGCTAGAAAAAATATATTTAAAATAACAATAAAAATGAACAGAGTAGAAAAGAGCTACCAGGAGAACTGTTTACATGCCTGTATGGGTACATATGTGTGAGTGTATACATACACACACACACAAAAATAAAATTTATCCAAATGAATATATTTACAAAGAATTTTGAAACTACTCATAGTCTCTTAGGGAAGCTTTTCATGTTCCAGATAGTGAAATACTCTTTTCCAAGTGCCCATTACCCACACTTCACATGAATTATAGACCTTTGAAATGAAAGCTGAATGTTAACCTCAAAAAACACTTTATCCATCAAGTAAATCTTGATTAAAAGAAAAATGTCACTGGTGTATATTTTTGAGGTTTCTACTGTATTTAATTCCTAGTGGCAATTCAGGCCATGTGACCAGAAGATTCTTTGGCTGGCAGTTCAGGGTCTGTGGTCATTTGGGATTCTCTGAAAGTATCTCCTTGTCTGAAGCCTCTTAAGCATTTGAAGAAAAAAGAAGAAAAGATTGTCTCCTTCCTGAAGGAGTGGAACATTTTCACCCAAACACCCAGTTGGCTGCCAAAATCACTATTGCAAAAAAGCAAACCAGCAAAGTCCTAAAAGATACCCAAACAAAAGCTTGCCAACCCTCTGGATTTTCTGTATCATTGAGAGGAAATACCAGGTAGGATGGCCAACTTGCAAGCAAATCCATTGAGATCTCCCTGAGGAAAGATATGTTCCTGAGAAAGCTCTAGAGGCATAGGGAACAGGAGAACCAGGACTAGATATTGGGGCGTCAGCTAACCTCTCTGAGCTTCCTTTTTGGCATCTACTGCTAAAGGAAGGTGGTTGAATTAAAAGCTAAAATTCTTTGATTCCACAAAAAGGTGCAAACAGCACATCTATGCCAAGAAAATGAATAGAGGGCGGAGGTGGTCAAATGTACTGTGTGTTGAGCGCTGTGCTAGGTGTGCATGGCCTCATGTATTCCTCCCAGTAGGCCTGTGACAAAAGTATCATTATAACCCTTTTATCATGGATGGGGCAACTGAGAGACCAAATAATCTGGTTCTACAGCAATTCTGACTTGGGTCCACTGCTGTGACAATTTGGGACTTCACAGTCTAGGCTTTAGCTTTGCTGCTTGCCTTGTTCCCATTCATTAGGCTCTCCATTCACTGCCCACTTGGCTTTGACTTTGGATAGAGGAAAAGACAAGCACCTGGAGATTAAGTCCTAAAATATTAGAAACCGTAGGAATATATAAAAAGAAACCTTATTTAAAACATGTTTATCCTTGCCCAAGCAAAAAGACCATGCTTTAAAACTACTACTTCTGCTGATACTACCACCATCACCACTACTGCTACCACCACCCATACTATTGTTTCTTCTGTTTTTATTATTTTTTTAGTAATACTATAAGATGATCGCAAAGATAAATGCCTGTAGGCACTTTTAGAATTAGAATACTGTGTGCACAGTAGCTTTCCATAGGCTTGAATTAGGCCAAAGATTGTTTAAAAAAAAAAAAAAAAGCTACATAGGTCTTGAAGGCCACGTTCAGCCTGCTGTCTGTTTTGGTAAATAAAGTTTTATTGGAACACAGCCATGCTCATTTGCATTTACGTATTGTCTACAGCTTCTTCCACACTACAAAAGCAGGATTGAATAGTTGTGCCAGAGACTGTATGGCCGGAAAAGCCTAAAATATGTTTACAGGTTGGCTCTTTACAGAAGACATTTGCCAACCCCTGGTTTAGGCTGTTTGAGTTACGAGGTAGGCAGTGAGCAGGTAAGCTGGGCCACCAGGATTCACCTGGAATAGAATCAAATATAAGAATTCAGCAGCTCACATAGCAGGAGAGAGATCAGATAGGGCTTGAGTAAACATAAAGTGCCCATCCTTGGAGATGGCCACATGTTTAAGGCTTCTGGGCACTTACTTCTTCGCTGCATAGCTGTGTCTTTACTCCGTGGGTGTATCAGCTTATGTGAACCCTTCTCCTCCAGACTCTTCCCTTTAGTGGCTTTTATCTTGGCTTATTTACCTGTCTCTTCTTTTGGTGTTTCTGACTTTGGCCTGAAAATAGCAGGGCTTCCAGCTGGTTCAGTTTGGCTCAGACCATTAGTGAGAATTTTCATTTCCACCCCAGAGATACTAAATCAGAATCTACATTTTAACAAGATCCCCAGGTGATTCTTATGTATAATAAAATTTGAGAACCACTGCTCTTCTAGTGGTTCTCAGAATTGGTCCACAAGGAGCAGCATTAGCATCACCTGGGAACTTGTTAGAAATGCAAATTTTCAGCAGGAGTCTGAACCAAAACAAACCAGTTCTTCGAAGCCCTGGGAAATAGTCAGAATTTAATATGTGTTTCAATGTGCCAGGCACTTACACACATTCATCTACTTCTCCCTTGTGAAGGAGGGCTTCCATACTCTCTGTTTTATACGTAAGAAGACTGAGACTCGTTAAGTAAGATAACTTGCTCAAAGGGTCACTTAGTTAGTAAATGCTGAGCCATCGTTTGAACCCAGGTCTAAATGACTTCAAAGAATAACTTTAAACCCCCTGTACCGTACCACCTTCAATGGTGTGCTGGAGCTGTTTAGCACCAGCTCATGAGAGCCAATCATTAAATTTTTAGAAATTGTGTGAGCTGGTTATTAAATACAGCGAGTACTAAAAATTGAAGTATATAAACTTACAACTAAGTAAGTTATATTACAAAGATAACGCATACTCAAAATCCTTCGCCTACTAATTAGCTGACTGCACTTTACTATTATTACGCTCTTGGATTATTCACATCTGTTGAATTTGTTACAGTGGAAATACTCGATCTCTTCCAAACTTTACATTAGGTGATATCACTTTGGTTGCTTGAATTGTCCGTGGTAGGAGTATTTACACCATGGCAATGGGCAAATGCTACAGATCAGGACTTTACGCCCCCAGATGCCAGGTGTTACACATTTACCAGCATACCACCACTCACCTTTCATTCTGATTTTGACCTCCAGTATTCCAGATGACAGTCACATTTGTTTCTGCTTGACTTCCTAATTTGATCTTTGAACTCTGTAACTCCTACAGTGAACTCCACAGTAGCAACCTTTAGAGAGGGCCTAGCTAGTTCTTCTGACAGTGGGTAGACATTCCTCAGTGTGATTCCCTTGTTGATAGATAACGTATATTGAACCGAGTGAGGAGTTTCAGCCATTTTATGATTTGCCTTTGAATGTGGAAGCAGGTTTGAGGATGGCTTGGAACCCTTAAAATATCATAGTGTTTTCTATCTTTATAAATAGAAAAGTAAATTTCCACTGCTCAGAATTTTAGGTGAGATTCTCTACTTAAATAGTTTTCTATCTAAATGAGGGTTGTTATGTGTACTAAATGGAAACCCTGGTGGTGTAGTGGTTAAGTGCTACGGCTGCTAACCAAAAGGTCGGTAGTTTGAATCCACCAGGTGTTCCTTGGAAACTCTACGAGGCAGTTCTACCCTGTCCTGTAGGGTCGCTATGAGTCGGAATCAACTTGATGGTAATGGGTTTGTTTTTTTTTTTTTGGTTTTTGTGTACTAAATATGTTATCAATCTGCAAGAAACATATTTTTACAGCAAGGTTTAGTTAATCCAAATGGTAGTATACATAATTTGATTGTTAACAGTTCAGGATAATAGGAATCATAGTAAAATCCTTAAGAGCATCCTTTTAAATATTTCTGGTGTAGTCTCCAGTTTGTAAATTGTTTTATTCCAAATGCTCCTTTCTGGTTGTTTGCAATTCATAATAGATACCTCACTATTTACAATTTCTCATACCGGGGTTAAGTTTCCAGATTGGTACAGAAAAGCCTGTTTAAGCAATAATTTAATAGGAATAAAGCTACTACCTGTAACATTGTTCCCATGTGAAAATGAGTCCAGAGTTCTGACTTGGAATGCCAGAGTGCCTTCTTCCCTTGTCACCTTACAGGAGACCACAAAAATAGGAGTTAAGAGCTACAGTGGTTGAGAGCCACAATTGTTAACCAAAAAAGGTTGGCAGTTCGAATCCACCAGCCACTCCTTGGAAACCCTATGGGGCAGCTCTACTCTGTCCTTTAGGGTCGCTGCGAGTTGAAATCGACTTGAAGGCAACGGGTTTGGTTTTCATTTTTCTCCTATGGTTGTAGCAGCAGTGGCAAGTGGGGGAGGGGGTGGACCTGGACATCCCTATGTTGAGACACTGGCAGTGAGAGAGGATATTTGAGTAAATGGAATATATGTAAGTTGTGAGAAGCCCATGTTATTGCCAGATGCATTTACTGGCTATTTGAACCTTAGGTAATTTGGAGTTTGCTATATTATTGCTATTATTAACCCTAAATCCATTTGTGTGTTAATTAAGGTAGACCTTATCCTGTAGCCAGTGCCATGCAAAGTGGGCCCCAAAGACTAGCATCTGTCTGCAAAGTTTTCTCACCAGAAACTGAACCATTTGATGGAGTAATATAATAATAATTGAATCTAAAACTAAAAGATGAGGGCTGGTATCTTGTTCATTTCATTTTGCTAGTAATTCTTTTCATTCATTTTTATTGTATTTTACAAACATTGGTTGAGATAGATTGGAAGTTTTCAAAGCTGGTCCTTTTAAAGGCTGACATAATTTCTTTCATTTAATAAATTGAGACTTCATAGCAAGCATGACTGTCTGCAAAGTCAAGTAAGGATGCCAGAAGCATTAAAATTTTTATTTTTTTTAAAGCAGAAAGTTGGGAAATTTAACCTCGGCCTTTGTTGCCCACCCCCTGCCTGCATCCAGGGAGGTTTATGTGGGGATGAGAAGATGAGGACACTGTAGCTGCCAGTGGCCTCATTGCCCAAAGCCACGGCGGAGGCTGGAACTTAGAGGCTGTCTCTGTTTGTAACAATGGCGAGCCATGGGAATCCTCGCTGAGGCCCCGCGTCCTGAGACTTGCCTTCCTTTCTCCCTCTGATGCCTTGTCACCTTGGTGCCTTGGGCTTCTGCCTTGTGCCAACGCCTTGTGCTGACCAAGGGCCAAGATTGCTCTCAACCCGTAGGCTTTAACCATCAGGTTTAAGTAAGACTGGAGGAAAGCTAAGATGATCTCTTCAGTGAGCGCAGGCTATCAGAAAATGAAGGCTTAAAAAAAAAACAAACTTCCCTGGAGGCAAGGAAGCTCAAAATAGCTTAGGGAAACTTCAGGGGACGAGGTAGTGGGGAAGGGACAGCAGGAAAAAAAAATTAACATCAGTAACTTTACAGGTCCAAAATGGGGCGGTAAGCCCTTCCTTACAGGGTTGCTTGAGGATTGAGTTACTGTATGTAACGTGCGTAGCAGAGTGCCTGGCACACAGTAGGTCAGCGTGTTATTAGCTCTCTGCCTCCCTAGAGGCCCACTGCCTGATTTCCGGATCAGGAAGCCCCGGCTCTCACTTTTTGCCTGTTGGCTCCTCTGTGTCACACACGCGATGTGTATCTGGATGATTTCATCCAGCTGTGGTTTTCTTCCCCTTTTCCTTGTATGGGATAGGCTGTAAGCCAAGGGCACTTCATCTGGTGTCCATAGACCCCAGGCTCCATTTCCACGAATGGGCTTCAGGAGATCTCCCTTAATTTGGATGTTTCATATTTGATTTCTATTCTTTTAATACATCCTCTTAATTTTTTTTTAACATTTTTTTTTCTAGCAAAAATTTCATCAGATGGGCTCATCTGTCTTTCTCAGCAGATTCTGATTATGGGGCTGGGCCTGGCATTCTGCATTTCTAACACACTTCCAGGTGATGTCCCTGCTGCTGGTCCAGTGACCACACTTACCACAGCAAGGCCAGTGAGGCCTCTGACTTGCAGACTGTGGTTCACATTGCCAGGTAACTGCACTGAGCCTGCCATTTGCTTTCGTAGGGGATCCAGTCCTCAGAAGCAGCTACTCTACTCCAGAGTCCTTGTACTTGCAATTGCTCCCATGCCACAGATACTGACTTCTCAATGCCTTGACATCCATATTCACATCATCACATCATCCCAGCTAGCCAGGGTTGAAGGTTCAAACAATTGCACACTAGGGGCTATTCCCACGGGCTGTGGTGCCCTATTTCTTTCCGATGGGTGGCAGTCCAACTCCAAAGTCGAAGCTTGATTTTTAGCACTACTTCCAGAGCCAGTGGTTTTAGCAAGAAAGCAGAGTCTGAGGCAGGGATTAAAGTGATGAAGTTTTATTTGAGAAGTGCAAGCCCAGGGAAGAGAGGGTGAGGAAAAAGGGAAGTGAGGTAAAGAAATGCGTGAAGTGGGGCAAAGTGACGCCCCCTGCAGGGTGACCAGTTCTCTCAGAGCCATGAAGAGACTCAGCGGGTACATGCACTCAGCTCACAGCACTTTTCTGGAAGGCTGCAAAAGAGAAATGATAACTCAGAGTAGTCTCAGTGAGAAAGGAAGGAGGGAATTCTTGCCCAACTCTTTCCTTTCTCCAATGTTCCATTGGTCAGATGCCAGATCCCACCCTCTATTATTCCTTCCCAGCTGGAAGTGGCAGGAACTCTAGGCATGTGGCTGGTCAGTCTGGCCACAGGAAGGCACCCAAAGAATGGGGCAGGGGGGAGGACAGGATTCCAGGGCAAGTGACTGGCCAGCCCCTCCAATGACCTCACGGACTGAAAGTGGGAAGTACGAAAGGAAGGCAAAAATTTTCATGCCACCGCAAAGAGAGAAAATTACATTCGTCGTTGAAAGTCTATGGCAACTGACTTTTCGTTTTGTGCCCATATGATTGAAGAACTAGGAAGTGCTTTTTAAGTCTTCACACTTCTGTCTTGCCCCAGTACTGAGCTGCTGGAATAAAAAGTGAACATTCATTCATCAGAGGAGACCTGCTACTCCCCACGTACATGGCAGGCATTGCTAATGATCACTCCCCTCTTTCCCATCCGTTGGGTCCTGGTCACTTCTTCCTGCTCCTCACGTTTCCTTATGTGTAACACTTGTATGTATTAGTATAATGTTCCTGGCTTCCCCTGCTCCCTTCCTCCCTCAGAGGTGAAGAAGTGACTTAATATAATTTGTGAGTCTGGAATGAGAACAGTCCTTGGGCGCTGCAACTGGCAGTTGCACTCGGCTGCTTACCCAAATGTTGGAGGTTCAATTCCACACATAGATATCTTGGAAGAAAGGCCTGGCAATCTTCTTCCAATAGGTCACAGCCCTGAAAACCCTGTGGAACTCAGTTCTACTCTGACACACCTGAAGTTACCTGGTTGGAGTCCACTCCATGGCAATTGGCAGTGATAGTCTGTTGCCTTATTTCTTGCTATCAGCGTTCTGTTCTTGCAGGGGCACAGCCCTTCTTGCTGCTCTTCTGGCCATTATTCTCTGTTTACAGAGGTAGCCCCCTGGCCTTCCCACCAACACACACCATTTTCTTCTTTTCTCAACTGAGTGAGCCTCCAGGAGAAGGATGCTATTATCTGGGCTCTAGCAAAAGTCCCAGCAGCATGGAACCTACCCCTAAGCAGTGCCACAGCCACAGCCAGTGGGGCATCAGGTGAGATCAAGCCTGCTGGCAGCCCTGACACCTGCAGCCAGTCTCTCTTTGGCACATGCTGCTACTGACAGCCATATGGCACAGTGGCGATGAGCCATATAGTACAGTGGGTTAGGAGCATAGGCCAAAGGGGTATCAGGTGTGGGTGTGGGTTCTGTCATATTCCTCAGGAGCTATGTGACCTTGGCAAGTTACCAAATCTCTTGAGACTTCACTTTTCTTTCTTGCAAAATGAGGATACTAATATCTGTTCCATGGTGTGGTTTGTAGGAATTAAATAATATAGATAGAGTACTTAGAAAGCGGTCAGTAATGATAGTTATTGTTACTATGATCTATGAAGTTTTGAAAGAGGTTGTAAATAAGCCTGATTTCACCTTCTGTATGGGGCCCTTGCCATTTTCAGATATAACTGGGGAAGATCCATGGTGTTGTGGATAATTCTATCATTTCCTGCTTGAGGAACCTCTGACGCTACCCCTAATTCTTGTTTTATGAGTGTGAACTGCTTTTCTCTCTTTTCCCTCAGCATGGATTTTGTTTTCAGAGTTGATGCAGCGAAATGGGTAGTCGGGTATATTTTCCTTCAGACCTACCCTCTTGCCATTTCCCTCTCTCTGGAGTGATGTGGTTTTCAAATCATGGCTGCTGATATCCTCTTTCCTCAGAATGATATGACTTCATAAACCCCCTCATGTGTAAAGCCAAACTGAAATATCGAGACTTTGGACTCGGTGTGTGAGAAGCCTCAGAAAAAGAAAAAAAAAAAAAAAAAAATCACACTTCATTAACAAGAGGAATGGCTTTGGAAAAAAATCTGTCCGGTACACAACATGTTAGCACGTTTACAGGAAATGGTGGCAAATTAGTCAAATCAAGTTGCAGATGTAGTCAGGAAATTGTCACATGATTTTGAGTTTCCCATAAAAGATTTTTGTGATTCAGTGAAATGACTTATACCCAGTGTTTCAAAAGCACAGTGGTGCCAGACCTTCCTCATGTCACTTGGAATTGAAATCTTCCACAATACCATTCATGGCCTTGCTGTTGAATTATGCAGTGTTTGTATCTGTCGTGTGGGCTGATGGGAATCTAGTAGAATCAAACCCCAGAAAAATACCACCACAATCACGGTCTCAGAACACCAGCAACCTTCCTCTTTGCCCAAGGAAGGCCTCATTCCCTCGTGGTTGATGTGCTTTGTTTTTTTAATAGTTTCTGATGCTCTGGTATTAAAGGGAATTCCTGCTGAGGCCCCATCATAGCATGAATATCACATATGCTATAGGTTTTGTCCGTTCTGACTTTAAAAAAGATAAATCTAAAGACGACACTGTTGCCAAGTTATAATCAGTATAACATGTCTTTGGGGGCAATAACTCATCGTCAGTATTTTCACCAAAGAGAGACATTTAAGATTATTCTTTTTGGTCCACTCCTGAAAACTGTCGTCACATCATTTATTATCTTTATGGTTGTTACATTCCTAAGCTGTGGCTGTCGTGTGGAGAGGCAGATTTTCCTACACTTTGCTTAAAATGTTGTTTATATTTTTTTTTACTAGGTGGCTGTACTACAATCCCAGAATCAGACCTAGAGGAAAGATCAGTAGAACAAGACTCCACAGAGCTGTTTGCCAACCACAGGCACCTCCTTGCAGAGACACCCATGCCTGGTAAGAGAACGGGTGGCCCTCACAAATGATATGTCAGTAACAGTGACACTCGGGTCGGTTTTTTTAAGTACCAGAGAGCATTTCACAAAGCTGCTTGTTTTACTTCTTCATCCTTTCCCCTCAGCATTGGTGCAGCTAATTCGATCATCTGTGTATTCTTTTCATTATTAAGACCTTTCTCTCTTTCTTTCTTTTTTTTCTCTCTGTCTTCTTTGCCAGACGTTTCATCACTCCATGGTGTCTCGGATTAGTCCAAGTAGAGTTGTCTGAATGAGAGGAAGATGTCCTTCCGAAGGCTGACCCTGTGTGGATCTCATGCCAAGCACAGACGTTGGGCTGGCCCAGGTGCGCCATCCAGCTCACCATCCTGGAGATGACACTACCTAGAGATGGGGATTGGAACTTTTATTTTTCTAGGAGGACTTGTAATGTCATAAGCAAGTCAGCTGAAACTTGTCTTGCCAGGAAAGGATGTTACTGCCTTTTGGTCAGATGAATGCTGACATTCAGAGGATATGGTGAGATAACATAGTTTGGGGTCAGACTTTATAATGCAGAGACCCAAATAATTCGATACCCCATTTTTCACAGAATTCTTATATAGTAAGTGTATCAAGTTTAATAAAGCATCTAATTGGCAATCGATATCTTGTATTTGATTTATAATCATATGGTGATTTCTCTACAATATTATTTCTCCAAAGGAAAAGAATTGAAAACTTTGTCACTCTACAGTAAGACTTGAGTGTGATTATTTTATAAAATGAAAGGACACTATAAAACTTTTGTATGATTTACTCTACTAGGCTAAAAGTGGAAGAAGGTAAGTTTTCTAGTATTGTATGTCAAAATATTTTCAAGGAAGCTAGTACATTAACATCCTTTTTTCAACACTCCAATGGGTGACACCTTTTAAAAATTCAGGTTATAAAAGGATTCACACTTTATTACAATTAAAACGGAAGGTTTTTGCACGCGGAAAATAAGAACTTTTGCCAAACTGAAGTTAAAATTATAGTTGCAAGACTGTTTATTTAAACAAAAATATGTCTATGCCAGTTTTGGAGTGCCTCTCAGTCCGTACAAAGGGGAAAGTGGCTCATGGTTTTTCTGTTCGTGAAGTGTCAAAAAAACGCAGAAGATGTATTATGTATTATTTCTAGCATCCCTTTTTAGTAGATACAACAGAAGATGTAACGGTTTCAACTGTGTAGTGTAAAAAAAGGGAGTGGACAATTGCTAGCCTTTGGGGCAGAGTTCACCCTTAGGTTAATTTCACCCTGCCTTTATGGGGTCCAGTACCAAGATGTAATGGCTCCACGTTTGCCAGTGTTTGTAAAAGCACAATACTTTTGATTATCTTTAGCAGCTTCACTTCAGAAAGGTCTCAAGAGAGTTGTGTTAACTTCTTGAAAGGTGTTTCTGTGTTCTGATTTTTTTGTGGGTATTTGCTTTCCGTGGATGTTATTTGCACTGTGCTTATGTCTGTGAGCATATCACCGTTCTCCTTTCTTGTTTTTTTCTATATGTATCATGTCCTGTTTGTGTGTGTCCTTCTGACTGCCTTTCTTTAACTAGTTTCTGTCTTTCCCTTGTACTTCTATATTCATCTGCCTTGGTCAGGCTTTTTCTCCCTTCACCTAGTCCCTCAATCTTTTCCTTTCACCTTTTGATTCTCTCCTTTAATGTCCCAGGATATAAAATGGAAGCATGTTGTTTGATCGACAATGTTTATTTTGAATGTGTGTGAGTGCAGTGCTTTATATCGCTTTCAAACTCCTCCTCCATTGTTTTCCTTTTATATATATAGTCCATGATTGCTCTTAATCTGTGAGAGACTTGCTACCTATGTAAATTGGTGGTGTAGTGGTTAAGTGCTATGGCTGCAAACTAAAAGGTCAGCAGTTCGAATCCACCAGGCGCTCCTTGGAAACTCTAAGGGGGCAGTTCTATTGTGTCCTATAGGGTTGCTATGAGTCAGAATTGACTCGACAGCAACGGGTTTGGGTTTTTTTTCTTTTTTGCTCTTGTTGGGGAGTTTAAGGGGACTTTTTGTTGCTATGATTATATATTATACTGAGAGTTTTTATGTTGAGGAGTACCTTTGTAATTTTTTCCCTGGAAATAATTATAATTATCTCAGGCCTCTTAGCACTCGACCAATTGTACTTGACCAAATAATTTTTTTTATTTGAATCACTTTAATACAGAGCTCTATATACAAATATTGTACATGTAAATGTTTAAAATATGCTTAATTTATTACTTCATATTTTACTGGCTGTCAAAAGGAAAGAAGTTACTAATTAAAATTTTTTAAACATTATCAAATTTAAAATGTAAGTTCTAACAATCATTTAAAAAGTTGATTCATGACTTAAAAGTACCATTTGTTGAAATGTTTCCTGAATTTAAGTTGTACATCTGTCTTTTATCCCAGCTTCTAGTCTCATGGTTTAAAACTCATATAAAATTTTGCTATTAACAGAAAAATAATGAAGCTAGGAATTGTTATAACTTGGAGTAGCTTTTTAAAAATCAAGAACCAACTAATTGTTAAAACTGGTTTCATTAGTTTGGCACCAATATTTCCATCTTTAAAAACAGTCCTCATTATCTCTTTCCTTCCTGGACCTAAACACCTCCTGTGTGTATATGTGTGTGTATATGTGTATGGGTGTGTATATGTATATTTTGTGTGTGTATGCATGTACGTACGTGTGTGTGTGTGTGTGTGTATTCTGGAGCATCTCATAAAGTTGAAAGAATTAAGATAATGCAGGTTTATGAGTCTCCAGATACTCTCATTGTTATTCTATATGTCACGATAAAAAAAAAAAGATATTAATAAAATAGCAAACATTTATTAAATTTTTATTATGTGGCAGTCACAATAGTTAACACTTGCAAGCAAGATTTCATTCACTCCTCATGGCAATACTATGATGTAGGTACTATTTATCAAATGTTTTACAAATGAGAACACTGAGAGGTTTGTTGTTGTTAGGTGCCATTGTGTCGTTTCTGACACATAGCGACACTATGTACAATAGAACAAAACGCTCTCACAGTTGTTGCTATGTTTGAGCCCATTGTTGCAGCCACTGTTGGGAGTCTTCCTGTCTTTCATGATCCTCTTCTTTACCAAGCATGATGTCTTTCTCCAGGGACTGGTCCCTCCTGACATGTCCAAAGTACGTGAGATGAAGTCTCACCATCCTTGCTTCTAAGGAGCATTCTGGCTGTACTTCTTCTAAGATTTGTTTGTTTTTCTGTCAGTCTATGGTATATTCAGTATTCTTCACCAACACCATAATTCAAAGGCATCAATTATTCTTGTCTTTTATATTCATTGTCCAGCTTTTGCATGCATATGAGGGGATTAAAAATACCATGGCTTGGATCAGGTGCACCTCAGTCTTCAGAGTGACTTCTTCGCTTTTTTAGCACTTTAAAGAAATTTATGAAGGCTAAATAATTTATCCAACATTTCATAACTAGTCGTAGCAGAACTAGAATTTCAATCCAGGTTGCCTGATTTCAAAGTCCAAATGCACAGTATACATACAGAAAATTGATAAGACTATAATAAATTACATTTAAATGAAAGGCTGTCAGTACAAGATAGCTAAATTTCTTTGATTTCTAATATGGTTACATATTTTTAAAATACACTTATTTGCCATTTATACTTCGTCTTTGGTGAATTACCTGTTCATGTTCTTTGTTGTGCCTTTGGGGGTATTCATGCTGGCAATAATTATCTCCTTATTGATTTATAAGAGCTACTTATATAGAAATGATCTTAATCTTTGGCCGATCATGCATGATATAGATACTGTCCTCAGTTTTTAATTTGCCTTTCATTGTTGTTTCTGGTTTGTTTTTTAAATGTACGTTTTCTAAATTTTAAGTAGCCAAATCTGTTAACACCTATCTTTGTGGTTTCTGCTTTTGGGGTTAAACCTAGATAGTATAATACCCTCTCTTGCTTCTTTTCCATGCCAGTGTCAAGTCCTACTCTGTGCGTTATGTTCTGTGCTATGACAAATTGTATCCTCCACTGTAATACCCTGGATTATATACTCCACAAAGCTGCATTCCCTTCTGTTCTCATATCTTCAAGAATCTTAAATGAAGTGCCCCCTAGGTTTTATCCACTCTTTGTAACTCCCTCACTTTAGGGCAGACTGACCCTAGTGATAGTCACCACACTGTATTCAAACTCTCTGTTCTCCTTTATCCATGGACCTCCCTTGTGGGCTCTCCTTTAGGATGAATGGCTTTCCTTAGTGGTCATGTAAATAGCCCTGGCCCACTCCCACACCAGCCCCCCAGAAGTGACCAAACATGTCTCTATCCAACAAAGACACAGGTTAAACCTGGGTTGGGCATGCTGTTCCAACTTAAATCAGTATGTACAGAGGCAAGAGGAGCAAGTTAGTGATCGAGTCTGCGTCCCCAATTCGTCAAGCTTTGTGTTTCCCCAGCCTCTCAAGGGCTTGTGAAAAGGACGGTTAGTTCCATAGGTCAGGTACACCTGGAGTCACAGGCTTCACTCAGGTTTTATCATCTTATGTTAGGGAACATCAGGTTGTGTTCTAAAGGGCTTGGTATAATTTCATTAATTTCAGATAAATTGGCTAAGTCAGGGGATTGCTATATATATATTTTTAATCTACTTCCGACTATTTGTTAGCCTCTCTCTCAGTCTGCACCATTTCCTCTCACATAATAATGTAAGGAAAGATAAGCAAGAGAATCAAAATGAAAAATATGTCAAGAGTGCAATGTAGAAATATAGGGCTGTCCAGAGGTCGTCTGCCACAGCACCAATATCCTTTTTGTGTGCCAACAGGCATCCTTCATGGATTCTGCTCAGAGATTAAGGGTGAGAGGCAAGTTGATGGGGAGAAATCAAAACTGATGACTTTCAACCTTGGTTGTATATTAGAATCTTTCATTTTTCTTCCTTTTGCTTCCTGGTATTTTTAGAATATTCTTTAATGAATATGTGTTGCTTTTATAATAAGAGCTTATGTCCTACTCTTGTATGTGTCAGTCAGGATATCAGTGATAGTGATATAAGTAATAATTGGTAACGTCCTTATTCAGGAGCTCTAATGGCACAGTGGTTAAAGTGCTCAGCTGCTAACCAAAAAGTTGGCAGCTTGAATCCACCAGTCGCTCCATGGGAGAAAGATGTGGCAGTCTGCTTCTGTAAAGATTACAGCCTTGGAAACCCCATTGGGCAATTCTACTCTGTCCTATAGGGTCACTATGAGTTGGAATCAGTTTGATGGCAGCAGGTTTTTTTTTTTTTTTAAAAAAAAACATTATTATTGGTTAATGTTTGTTACATTAACAGCATAGGTTTTAGAGAATAATCTGGACGTTGTGCTTTAGTAATTTGGAAAGGTTCACGGTGTAACCTCTTATGTTATCATCAAAATAACATGATTATTATAATTTATAGCAGTAATATGAGCTGAAAATTATAGTTGTCTCTTTACTTAACATCTTCTGATCTAAAAAGCAAATGTGTCAATTAAGTACTAAAGCAATATTTGAAAGGACCCCAAAAGAGCAATAGAAGAAAGACTATTTAAATTATATCAGATGCTGCCTTCCCAATAGCCTTTCTTTTTATGCAGTGTTAAATTGGCTGGCGTTTTCTATATTAGCAGCTAAACTATGAAAGTTATGTGGACATCATATGTGTTAAGGCTTTTGTTGATTTGGACTTTAAAAGGTGTAACTTAAAATGTGATGCAACTGCGGAGACATAATCAGAATAAGATGCTCGTTAGAGTAATCATACCCTCCTGTCCAAGTGCTTATCCCTGGGCCAAAGAGAAGGTCTTTGCTCTGGCTCTTTGGGAAGAACAATGCAAAGCCCCTAATTGTCAGCTTTACTTCAATTCATTTCAATTATATGCACTGCAAACCCAAACCTTCCTTCACTACTCAGTTCAAATATATTATCTCCTCATCTGGACACCAAAAACACATTTGAGGTATTCTTGGAACAGGTGGGGGGGGGGGCACTATGAACTGCATTTTTAATCCCATTTTCAGCCTTATCATTACATTCTCTTCTTGTTTTTTTTTGCTCGAACATTTAATTTATTCATTCTTTGTTGTGTTGACAAGCTCTTTTAAGCCCCTTAAATCCTTTCTGTAATAAGGGAGACAATGAATAAATCAATATGATCACCTCTTCAGAGTTTTATAATCACCCTCACAGGCAGTCATCTTCCCCTCTTTAGAAGTTCTGGAGAACTCTATGCCTCCGTCTTAATGTACCTATCTCTCACTTACTGTATTTCAGGAGTCCTATTTTCCTTTCCTTGTGGGATAGGTTTACAAGCTCCTTGGATAGAACTGTTCTTGGACTTTTCCCCAGTGTTCAGTAAATATTTATTGTATCAGTAGGTCAACTAACTTCTTAAAAGAAGTCAACAAGCCATTGAGGATTGGAGAAACCAATGATTTTGAATACTGGCCTAATTTAGTGTTGCAGATTGTGCAAAGAAGAGGTTGATATGCCTACCCTACCAAATTTACTTAAATTGGCTTTAAAGAAAGGTCTGATTCTTAAAAATTTAATACTTCATGACGTTTTATTTGTGGGAGCTTAGGTGACTTACTGATTCAAACACAGGATTCAGATTTTGTGAGCATCTGAAGGTGATGCACTTTACAGCATGTTTAAATAAAAAGAATAAAAAAATGATAAAGCAAGATTAAATACAAAAGTGTATATTTATTTAGAATGGGAAAAAAATCACAGCAGGTGAGGCCAACATAGACAGAAGCACCACACCGTCCCTCCACAGCAAAGACCCAAAAAACTAAGTACAACAGAGACAAGCGTCAGTCCTGGAACCCTAAGCGTCTAATAAGGGATAAAGAACTTAATAAGCACCAAATATAATAAGATATTAACACAGAACAGAGAGCGAGGAGAGCCATGCAAGACCACATCAGATACCAACCTAGAAAATGAACTCTCAAGGATAAAACAAAACCAAAAAATTACAACAGGGAACCAGAGAGGTTAATCTGTAAATGACAAACGGTGTAGGTGTAGAACTTTCCGATGGAGAGGAAGTCAAGGTGATACCAAGTATAAAAGACTGGCTCAAACATAGGAAGATAAGGGTAAAATGCAAGGTAACCACAAAGAAAGTTAACAAATGTACTCATCAAAATAAACACATAAAGTCTCAGTAAGCACAAAATCTACAGAAATGAAACAAACGAACAAAAAAAAATCCACAAGCAAAAGGAATTCAGCACAGGAGAATAAAAGGAAGAAAGTATCAGCACCACACACACACCAAAAAAAAAAAAAAAAAAACCCTACAAAATGACAGTATCAAACTCACACCTATCAATTATTACACTGAATGTAAATGCCCTAAATGCACCCATAAATAGAAAGAGTGACAGATGGATAAAAAAATAGAACCCATCAATATGCTGTCTACAAGAGATACACCTTAGAAACAAAGACATAAATCTGTTAAAAATCAAAGGATGGAAAAAAGTATATCAAGCAAACAGCTATTAAAAAAAAAGCAGGAGTGTCAATACTAATCTCAGATAAAATAGACTTTAAAACAAAATCCACCATAAAAGGCAAAGAAGGGGATTATATAATTATTACAGGGATGATCCATCATGAAGACATAACCATAATAAATATCTATGCACCCAATGACAGGGCTCCAAAATACATAAACTCTAATAGCACTGAGAACAAAAATCAACAGTTCCACAATAATAGGAGGAGACTTTAGCACACCACTCTCAGTAAAGGACAGAACATCTAGAAGGAAACTCAGCAAAGATACACAAGATCTAAAGGCCACAATCAGCCAACCTGACCACAAAGACATATATAGAACAATCCACCCAACATCTGCAAAGTACACGTTATTTTCCAGTGCACATAGGAACATTCTCCAGAATAGACCACGTCTTAGACCACAAATAAACTCTGAACAAAATCCAAAACATTGAGATAATACAAAGTATCTTCTCTGATCACAGTGCCATTAAGTAGAAATTAACAACAGGAGGAGCAAGGAAAAAAAATCAATTACATGAAACTGAGTAACACCCTGCTTAAAAACCACTGGGTAATAGAAGAAATCAAAAGATGGAATAAAAAAATTCCTAGAATCAAACGAGAATGAAAACACATCATATCAAAACTTCTGGGACGTAACAAAGGCAGTCCTCAGATGTCAATTTATAGCAATAGATGCACACATCAAAAAAGAAGAAGGACAAAATCAAAACATAAGCTACACAACTCAAACAAATAGAGAACAGCAGAAGAAACAGCCACCAGAAGAAAGGAAATAATAAAGCTCGGAATGGAAATAAATGAAACAGAAACTAGAAAAACAGTGGAAAGAATCAACAAAGCCAAAAGTTGGTTTTTTGAAAGGACCAACAAAACCGACAAGCCATTGGCCAAATTGACAAAAGATAAACAGGAGAGAACACAAATAAGTAAGAAATGAGGGACATTACACTGGACCCAACTGAAATAAAAAGGGTATAACAGAGTACTATGAAAAACTATGCTCCAACAAATTTGAAAACCTAGAGGAAATGGACAAATTTCTAGAAACACATTACCTACCCAAACTAACACAAACTGAAGTTGAAAATCTGAGCAGACCCGTAACAAAAGAGATTGAAAAGGTAATTAAAAAACACACACACACACACACACACACCAAAAAAAGCCCTAGCTCAGATGCTTTCACTGGAGAATTTTACCAAACATTCAGAGAAGAGCTTACTCCAGTATTACTCAAACTATTTCAGAACATAGAAAAGGAAGGGATACTTCTGAATTCATTCTATGAAGCCAGCATAACCCTGATATCAAAACCAGACAAAGACATCACATAAAAAGAAAATTACAGATCAATATCTCATGAATATAGATGCAAAAATTCTCAACAAAATTCTAGCGAATAGAATTCAGCATCATATATAAAAATAATACACCATGACCAAGTGGGATTCATACCAGGTATGCAGGGATGGCTCAACATTAGAAAATCAATCTATGCAATACACCATGTACACTATGTAATACACCAACACCCATTCCTGATAAAAACTCTTCTATACCTATAAGATAGGTATAGAAGGGAAATTCCTCTACATAATAAAAGGCATCAATACAAAACAGTCAACATCATTCTTAATGGAGAGAGGCTGAAAACATTCCCCTTGAAGAATAGGAAGAAGACAAGGATGCCCTTTATCACCACTCCTGTTTAACATTGTGCTGGAAATCCTAGCTAGAGTAATAAGGCAAGAAAATGAAATAATGAGCATTCAGATTGGTAACAAAGAAGTAAAACTGTCCCTATTTGCAGATGATAGGATGCTATACATAGAAAACCCAAAAGACTCTGTGAGAAAACTACTGGAACAACAGAAAGATTCAGCAGAGTAAAAAAAAAAAATTTTTTTGCAGAGTAGCAGGATATAAAATAAACATACAAAATCTGTTGGATTCCTATACACCAATAAAGATGAAAAGGAAATCAGGAAAACAATACCATTTATGATAGTCCCTAAAAAAATAAGATATTTAGGAACAAATCTAATCAGGGATGTAAAAGACCTACACAAAGAAAACTACAAAACACTACTGCAAGAAACCAAAAGAGAACTACATAAATGGAAAAAGATACCATACTCATGGATAGGTAGACTGAACATTGTGTTAACGTCAATGATACCCAAAGCAATCTAAAATACAATGCAGTGCCAATCCAAATACCAAAAGCATTCTTTAAAGAGATGGAAAAAATAATCATTAGCATTATACGGAAAAGGAAGAGGCCCCAGATAAGTAAAGCGCTATTGAAGAAGAAGAATAAAGTAGAAGGACTCTCACTACCTAACCTCAGAAACTACTATACAGCTATGGTAGTCAGAACAGCCTGGTACCAGTATGATGACAGATACATTGACCAATGGAACAGAATTAAGAACCCAGATGTAAATCCATCCACCTATGGTCACCTGATCTTTGACGAGTGCCCAAAGTCCATCAAATGGGGAAAAGGCTGTCTTTTTAACAAATGGTGCTGGCAAAACAGGATGTCCCTCTGCAAAAAATGAAACAGGACCCATACCTCAAGCCATACACTAAAACTAATTCAAAATGGATCAAAGACTTAAATATAAAACCAAAAATTATAAAAATCATAGGAAAAAATAGGATCAATGCTACAGGCCCTAATACACAGCATTAAGAGGATATAGACCATAACTAACAATGCACAAACTCTAGAAGATAAGCTAGATAATTGGGATCTTCTAAAAATTAAACACTTAAGCTCACCAAAAGACTTCACCAAAAGAGTAAAAAGAGAATATACAGACTGAGAAAAAAAATTTGGCTATGACCAATCTGACAAAGATCTAATCTCTAAAATTTACAGGAAAATCTGACATCTCTACAACAAAAAGACAAATAATTAAAAAATGGGCAAAGGACATGAACAGACACTTCACCAAAGAAGACATTCAAGTGGCTAACAGACACATGAGGAAATGCTCACAATCACTAGCTGTTAAAGAGATGCTAATCAAAACCACAATGAGATACCATCTCACCCCAGCATTACTGGCATGGATCAAAAAACAGAAAATAACAAATGTTGTAGAGAGAATGGAACTCTTAGGCACTGCTGGTTTGAATGCAAAATGGTGAAACCATTCTGAAAAACAATATGGTTCTTCCTTAAAAGGTAGAAATAGAAATGCCATATGATCCAGCAGTCCCTCTTCTAGGAATATACCCTAGGGAAATAAGAGCCATCACACGAATAGACATATGCACACCTGTGTTCATTGCAATGTTGTTCACAATAGCAAAAAGATGGAAACAACTTAGATGCCCATCAACTGATGAATGGGTAAATAAACTATGGCACATACACATGATGGAATGCTACACAAAGATAAAGAACAATGATGAATCTGTGAAACATCTCACGACATGGATGAATCTGGAGGGCATTATGCTGAGTGAAATAAGTCAATTACGAAAGGGCAAATATTGTGTGAGACCACTATTATAAAAACTCATGAATAGGTTTACACACAAAAAGAAACAATCTTTGATGGTTATGAGGAAGGGGAGGGGTGTGGATGGAAAAACACTAAACAGACAATAGATAAGCGGTGACCTTGGTGAAGGGTGAGACAGTACCCAATACTGGGGATGCCAGCACGACTTATTTATTCAAGGCAAGGTCATGGAAGCTCCATAGACACATCCAAACTCCCTGAGGGACCAAATTACTGGGCTGAGGGCTGTAGAGGCCATGTTCTTGGGAAACATCTAGCTCAATTGGCATAACATAGTTTATTTAAAAAATGTTCTACTTTGGTGAGTAGCATCTGGGGTCTTAAAAGCTTATGAGTGATCATTGGAGCAAGGGACAATGAAGAAAATCAAAGACACAAGGGAAAGATTAGTCCAAAGGACTAATGGACCACAACTACCACAGCCTCCACCAGAGAAGACTGAGTCCAGCACAACTAGATGATGCCTGACTTGCACCACTGACTGCTCCGACAGGGATCACGACAGAGGATACCAGACAGAGCTGGAGAAAAATGAGGACAAAATTCTTATAATAACAACAAAAAAGACCAGACTTACTGGTCTGACAGACTGGAGAAACCCCGAGAGTATGGCCCCGGACACCCTTTTAGCTCAGTATTGAAGTCACCCCTGAGGTTCACCCTTCAGCCAATAAAACAAAACGAGACTAAATGGGCACACCAGCCCAGGGGCAAGGATGAGAAGTCACGAGGGGACAGGAAAGCTTGTAATAGGGAACCCAAGGTTGGGAAGGGAAGAGTGTTAACATGTTGTAGGGTTGGCAACCAATGTCATAAAACAGTATGTGTACTACTTGTTTAATGAGAAGCTATTTCTGTAATTTTTTTTCTAAAGTACAATAAAAAAATTAGCAAAAGCAGGAGAGCAGTGGGATGCAGACCCCAAATTCTCGTAAGAACAGACTTAATGGTCTGACTGAGACTAGAAGGACTCCAGTGGTCATGGCCCCCAGACCTTCTGTTGGCCTAGGGCAGGAATCATTCCCGAAGCCACCTCTTCAGACATGGATTGGACTGGACAATGGGTTGGAGAGGGATGCTGGTGAGGAGTGAGCTTCTTGGATCAGGTGGACACTTGAGACTATGTTGGCATCTCCTGCCTGGAGGGGAGATGAGAGGGTGGAGGGGGTTAGAAGCTGGTGAAATGGACATGAAAAGAGAGAGAGGAGGGAGAGAGTGGGCTGTCTCATTAGGGGAAGAGTAATTGGGAGTGTGTAGCAAGGTGTATATGGGTTTTTGTGTGAGAGACTGACTTGATTTGTAAACTTTCACTTACAGCACAATAAAAAATTATATAAAAAAAATAACAGAAAAAAAATTAGCAAAAAAAGCAGACAATTGCCAGAAAGTCACAAAATCCACAAAAACATATTCGTATTATTTGACACACCTTCTTAATTCTTTTAACTCTTTTCCTATATGTTTTCGGCCTCAACCGGCTTACCTCTTTATTTAGCAATAATTTCGCAATTTTATTTTCTGTTAAAAGAATGGAAATCCTGGTAATTAAAAAGATTCAGTTTTTCCTTTGGCTTTTTTTTTTTTTAATTTCATTGTGCTTTAGGTGAAAGTTTACAGCACAAATTAGTTTCTCATTCAAAAATTTATACACAAATTGTTTCGTGACATTGGTTGCAATCCCCACAATGTGCCAGCACTCTCCCCTTTTCTACACTGGGTTCCCTGTGCCCATTCTTCCAGTTTTCCTGTTCCTTCCTGCCTTCTCGTGTTTGCTTTTGGCCAGGTGTTGCCCATTTGATCTCCTATACTTGATTGAACTAAGAAGCACCTTCCTCAAGTGTATTATTGTTTGTTTTACAGGCTGTCTAATATTTGGCTGAAAGGTAGATTTCGGGAGTGGCTTCACTTGTAATATAGCAGGATGTCCAGGGGCCATAGTCTCAGGGGTTCCTCCAGTCTCTGTCACAGCAGTTAAGTCTGATCTTTTTTTGTGAATTTGAATTTTGTTCTACATTTTTCTCCTGCTCTGCCTGGGACCCTCTATTGTGATTCCTTTCAGAATGGTCGGTGGTGGTAGCTGGATACCATCCAGTTCTTCTGAGCTCAGGCTGGTGGAGGCCCTGGTTCATGTAGTTCATTATTCCTTTGGACTAATATTTTCCTAGCGTCGTATTTTTTATTTGTTTTTTCCCATTTTCCTTTGCTCTGGATGGGATGGAACCAATACATGTATGCATCTTAGCTGGCCGCTTGTAAACTTTTAAGACCCCAGACGCTACTCACCAAACTAGGATGTAAAACAGTTTCTTTATGAACTGTGTTATGCAATTGACCTAGTAGTCTCCCGAGACTATAGTCCCTAGCATTTTTTATCACTGATAGTTTATGAAAAACTTTTTTTTCTGTTTTGTAACTGATTATCCATGCTTTGTAAATAGTATTAGTAATCTCATGTAAGTTTTTAGAATTGCCATATTTAAGAAAAGCTCTATCAAACTTCTTTTGTACATGATTTCAAGGCATTTAAAGTTTTTTTGGGCAGTGACTAATTTTACATGCATATTAAATTGTCAGCTCTCATTAGCCAGTTTGTCATCGATGTCCTCATTGAAGCTATCTTCATCACCACCAGCATTTTATGTCAAATTGGCAAGATATTTCAGTATTTTTCCAACGTGTTTATATGATTCACTCTTCATTATTAGCTGGATTATTATATTAAATAACCCAAGAGCCTATTTATTACTTTTATTTGAAATTTATCTTTTCATTAATGAATTATTTTTGGTATGATTTGAAAATGTTTTTGTTACAATTTATTTGTTGACATCAACATAACTTTTATTGAATCTATGTAGGTGTAATGTGAAAAATGTTATTGTAGGATAGGTTTGTAGTTGTATGCTCTGAATTATCAAGTATATTCCTGAAAGGCAAGAACTCCTGCTTTGACTTGGTGTCCATGAAACTGGAATCCTCTGCTTACAATTTTACAAGTCTATGAGTTGGAATTGATGCGACAGCAATTGGGTGATGTCCAGAACACCAGATTTAGTACACTTCAGACCGTGTTTTATCTCCATCATGCTCACTCTTCTGGTGCCAGGCACCATAGAACATACTCGTAGAGTAATACAACCTCTTTCTCTGTACCTTGCTCTCATGACACTGGGTGAGGAGGAGCAATGGGTGGTAGTGGAATTCCTGGAATCCATTCTGCCAACAGAACAGCTAGCAATAATTTACTCTTATTTGCAGTTGACTGCAAGCTACATAAATATATCCCACTAATGCAAATTAAATGTATCTCCAACTCAGCTTCCCTCAGCCAGTTCTCCAAGTCTATAGCTGCCCAAAAGCCACGCCAGGGAAGACAAAATGGAGGAGACAGCAGTCTTTGCTAGTAATGATTAAAATATCTTTTTCAAATTAAAAAAAAATATATGACCATGTGCCTGGGCAAGGAAGGCACCCTGCAGTTTAAGCCACATTAGCTTCATGGTAAATCCACCTTCGTTATAGCATGGAAGAGAGTCAGAACAGAAACTATACTTTGACGAGTTGTTTTTGAAATTTTTTTCAATGCCTGAAATAACTCTAAAAACTGTGTGAGATGGAAGTGTATAGGGATGGGGGAGGGGCAGATTTTTAAAGGAAGTATTCAAAAGGCCTTTAGGAACATTCTAGATTGCTTCAAGTATGTCTGTGTGAACCTTGGCTTAGCTTTTGGCTCTTATTTAGGCACACTTTCACTTTTCATTTTTGGTAATTAATTTTTTCTCTTAGAGATGTCAGTAAACCTTTATGGGCTACAAGAACAACAATTCTCTAGTTCAGTCTCTTTGGTTCTGTGGAGAGGTCTTTCACTTAATATATTCAGGGCAAGAACTTCTGCTGACCCTCACCTCTTAGCAGCCACTCCAGGAGTAGTCCCAAAAGGGATTAAGTCAGACCTCCATCCCAGCTGGCTGAGTATCTATTTTAGATAAAAAGCACGCAGCAGGCTATCAAATTTAAGAGGGCTGCAACCCCTTCCTGGGCTCCAGGATTATCAGATTGGTGAGAGTGAGCAGCTTAAAGCACTATTAATTTGACTAAAATTTGTTTTGTTTAACTTGGTCACAATGATCATGTTTGTTCCATCTGGTACCAGTTTTCAAGAGCACAGCTCATGGTGCCACCTATAAACTCTCATTTCTATGTGCCAGACATCCCAAAGGAACATTGAGATCATCTGAGTAGAGGAACAATTGGAACCAAATCTTTTTACGTAAGCAAGCAATCTAGAAACTTTATCTTCTCACTCAGGACAGGATACTAATTAAGCGATGACTCAGAAAATCGCTTGCCACTCAGTGAAGTTTGGGTCTGTAATATTTGTTGAGTCCTTTAATGTTATCTTCCTGCATTTAGGGGAACCGTTAGCTTATTTCTTTGAGGGAGAAAATTAGGAAGTCTCTTAAGATCCCCAGTCATAAGCAAGGAAACTAAAGATTTTATTTTACTAAGTCTTTTGGGATAAAATAAAGAGTTACTCATTCTTTGGGGGAAAGTGTGGTGTGTAATCCTCATCTTTCACACTCGGCAGCTCACAAAAATGAAAAAAGCAATCAGCAAGTAATTCCAAAAGAAAACATTAAACATTCCTCAGACTTTAATCACACATGGAATGGATAGAAGAAGGTTGGGATTTATTTTCAACTTTTCCCAAAATGTCAATAGCAAATCATTGAACATATACACACACACATGCACTTCACATTTTCTACTTCTAGAACCAGTGCCATCTGGATTTGCTCCCCCCTTTCCATCTAAGGGAGCCCTGGTGGCCCAGCAGTTAAGAGCTACGGCTGCTAATCAAAAGGTTGTTGGTTTGAATCCACCAGCCTCTCCTTGGAAACCCTATGGGACAGCTCTACTCTATCCTATAGTGTTGCTTTGAGTCGAAATCGACTTGATGGCAATGGGTTTTTTATCTAAGTAACAGTGATGTACTTTCCGCAGGCTGGTTTCCAATTTCATCACCTCCTCTGATGCATGGTTGACTTTGTTCTTCACTTTTGAGGCTGTCCCATCATCTGCGTGTATGTAATTTGCCCCTACAGTGGCACTGGCTCATGCCACCTCTCTCTTGTCTTGTGTGAGTAGTCTGCACCTTCACTCTTTCAATGTTTACCTGCTAAGAATCTCCTTTGCCTGGTTATGCCAGTATCACCTCTAGATGATTTTCCAAGCTTTACTCTAGCTTGGAATTACTTTTCTGGTTAAGGCTCAGCCTGTTTTCAGACAGCTACATGGAACCCACTTCTTTCATAGAAAATTCTCACCTGGCTAATTAAGGAGACAATGTGATATAATCTCCTTAATTAGCCAGGTACCAGGGGCCTTAGTTCTAGTCTTGGTCCTCCTGCAAATGTGCTTTCTGATATATTCAGTAACTTAATCTCTCTTCATGTCATTTTCCATATGTACAGAATGGAGATATATTTATTCACCATTTTATTCATTCAATCACAAAATTTTGTTGTTGTCAGACATCATGCTAACTAGGCACTGTGGCTACCGAAAAAAAAAAAACAAAACCCAAACCCATTGCCATGGAGTCGGGTCCGACTCATGTGGCTACGAAGAACAATAAAACATGGATCCTGTCCTCAAAGAGCTTTCAATTAAGAGAAGGAACAGACAGGAGAACAGACAATTACAAGGTAACCAGTTCTCAACTGTAGAAGAAAGAGCATAGGAGGGGAAACCAGAAGACCTAGCTGAGCATCTCCAAGTTTTTGTTTTCTCATCTGGGAAGTAGGGATAATAATACCTGTGCTCACCATCCTCACAGGTTTGTTCTAGAAATAAAAATAAATACGTCACAAGAAAGGCTTCAAAAACTTGAAAGATCCCCAAATATAAGACTATTATTGTTCCTTGATGTTTGGAAGAACAATTGTCAATTCCACTTGAACAGAGTTATCTCTTCTATAATCATGAAATTCCCACAGGGTGCTTTTTCTTATCACTTCAAAATTTATACTTTTCATTCCCCTATAATGTTGTAGAGACAGCGTAGTGTAGCACAGGAGTCTTAAACTGGTAGTACAGTGAAATTGCCTGGGCAGGAGTGGACAGACTGAGAGGGAGAGGGTTGGGACTGGAGCCATGACTTATATACATACTATGTAGTCTAGAACCACACATAAAAATAATACTTTGTATAGTACAACACTGATTCATTTACATGGATATTACTTGATCCTCTCAACAACCTCACTACCTTTGTGAGGCAGATAGAGCAAATATTAATATCCCACTTCAGAGATAAAAAATTGTAGGCTTAGAGAAGTTTAGTATTTCCTCGAGTTGGCCCAAGATTTAAACAGTAGTTGATGTGAGCAAAAAGCCAAGGCTTCTCATTCCCAGTCCAGGTTTTTTTTCTCTTATATAGAAGGTCTTATCATAAATAATACCTTTGACTTGTCTTTAGTCTAGCTGAAGAATATATTAGTATCAGGTAAAGTATTTTTTAGACTTTGAAGACTCATCCTATTTTTAGAAAGAAAAGTCTCATACTCCAGTTTCTGGCAGTATGGCAGTTTATATACCGTGAAAAACTCTACTGGTTAAAATAATTTACAGTGCTAGAAAAATGCAATAAATATATCTTGTTATGATATGCTGAGCTGTCATGAAATGCATGAAAGCAGAAATCCTGTGAGGTCACCTGTGCCAAAGCCAGCTTTGACCTTGATAATTTCTGTGAAAGTCCATGTCGAACAACTTTATGCCAATGAATTTGAAAACTTCAGTGAAATGGTTAAATTCCTTAAAAAAATATAATTTTAAAATGACTCAAAAAGAACTAGAAAATTTGAATAATCCTATAACCAGGGCCACATGACTTTACAGGTGAGTCCCACTGACATTCACCCTATAATTTCCTTTACTCATCCCCTTTTTTTTATTAGTTTCTTATGTATCTATATACATTAAAAAAGTTCATCAGACAATGCTATAATACTTCCTGTCAAACATATTTTAACTAACTTAAGAGGAGAAGAATTGTCTATTAAATATACCCAAATAGTTCACATTTCTGTTGCTCTGCTACATTCCTGCTCTTCCAAGTTTCTTTCAATAATCATTTCCCTTGTGTCTGAAGAATTTCCTTTAGCAGTTGTTTCTGGAGCAGGTCTACTGACAACAAATTCTCATGGTTTTTCTTCATCTAAGAATGTCCGTATTTCACCTTCATCCCTGAAGGATATGTTTGCTGGATATAGAATTCTGGGTTGACAATTCAAATTATTGTTCCTCTACAGGTAATGTCATTTTGGCGGGGGGGGGGGGGGGTCTGGCTACTTCCAAGATATTTTTCTTTGTGCTTAGATTTTCTCTGTCCTTAGATTTAAACAGTTGGATTATTACATGTTCGGGTGTAGATTTCTTTGTGTTTATCCTGTTTCAAGTTCACTGAACTTCTTGAATCTGTAGGTTTGTGTCTCTTACAAAATTTGGGAAATTTTTTGCCATTACTTCTTCAAATATTTGTTCAGCCCTGTGTTCTTTTCTTCTTCCTGGACTCTGATGACGTGAATGTTAAGCCTTTTATTATTGTACCCCAGATCCTTCAGTTGCTATTCATTGTTTTCCTAATCATTTTTCTCTCTGTTGTTCATATTAGATAATTTCTATGGAATTGTCTTCAAGTTCACTTATTCCTCTGTCATCTCCATTCTGCTATTGATCTCATATAGTGAATTTTAAATTTTTATTATTGGTGTTTTTCAGTTCTAAGATTTTTATTTGGTTCTTCTCTTATATATTCTATATTTTTTCTGTGACTTTCTATTGTTTTCAGGCATGTTCTTGATTGATTGTTGGAGCATTTTTATATGACTGCTTTAAAGTTTTTGTCAAATAACTCCAACACCTGTGTCATCTGGTATTAGTCTATTGTTTTTTTCCTCCGTGAAAACTGAGATTATCCTGATTCTTCATATGCTGAATAAGTTTAAATTGTATCCTGGACATTTTGAGTATTATGTTATGAGACTCTGGGTTTTATTTACATACTCTGGATAATTTCCACCTGTCATTGTTGTTAGGTGCTGTTGAATCAGTTTTTAACCTACTACTTTAAAAAAAATAAAAAAACATAACCCCAATCTTATATACATTTTTCTGGAATAGAAAGAGACAACATTCTCCAAATGACATAACCTGATATCAAAACCATACAAAGGCAGTATGTCAAAGGAGGATTATAAGCCAATCTCAATGATAATGTTAGATGCAAAAACTCTAAACAAAATATTAGCAAACTGAATGCAGCAATTTTTGAAAACGATAATACATTTTGTCCAAATTCTGTTTATCCCAGGAATGGAAGGTTGGTCAAAATTAGAAATGGATTAAAACAATTCATAGTCTTTACATTAAAGGATAACGTTCTATAATTAATGCAATATGGAACAAATGTTTTATATAAAAAAGCATTTAATAAAAGTCAACATCAATTAATGAATTAAAAATTAGCGATTTAGGGATAGAAGGAGCTTTGTTAATGTGCTAAAAGTCATCTACAAAATCCAATACAAACATCATACTCGATGATTAAAAAAAAAATAGTAAGAAATAAAAAGAAGTAAAAGGCGTTTGATTTGGAAAACAAGGTACAAAACTGTCATTATTTGCAGACAATATGATTGTCTATGTAGAAAGCTCCCCATCCAAATAATTACAGATGAACGATTTGAATTGTTGCGAGTTACCAAGTTTGCTTAAGTGAATTTTATGACTACGCAGTGTTGATTAGAATTTAGAAAATAAAATGTTAGTAAAAAATAGAGTAGTTCAGTAACCTAAAATAGCAATAAAAATATAAAGTACTTAGGAATAAATCTCACAAAAGATATATAAATGCCTTATGTAGAAAATCATAAAACTTAATGGAGAAAGAGACTACGTTATTGAATAAGAAAATTCAAAATAATAAAGAGCTATAAAAAAAAAAAAATGCTCCAGCAGGGTTTTTCATGGAACTTGACAATATGATTCCAAAATTTACATGGAAGAATGAAGGCCCCAAAACAGCCACTCCTGAAGAACTTGCTCCACCAAATGTCATGTCTAATTGTAAAGCTATAAGGCAGAGCAGTATTAATGCTGGAATATACTAATAGGCCAGTGTAACAAAATAGCGTGTCCAGAAACAGAAAGACCCAACAGAAAGGTGTTTGACATATGACAGGGATAATATTGCAGATCAGTGGGTAAAGAATGGATTTTTCAATAAATATTGTGGAAAAAATTGGATATCCATAAAAGGTTCACCAGATGGTGTTTCCTACATTCTAGATATTAATATAGGTCTTAAAAAAAAGAAAAAAAGGAGCCCTGGTGGCTCAGTGGTTAAGTGCTACACTGCTAACCTAAAAGTTGGCAGTTGGAATCTACCAGCCACTCCACAGGAGGAAGATGTGGCAGTCTGCTTCCGTACAGACTTCAGACTTGTAAACCCTATGGAGCAGTTCTACTCTGCCCTATAGGGTCCCTGTGTGTCAAAATCGACTCCATGGCAATGAGTTAGGCTTGGTAACCCTTAATCGGCTTTATAAGTAACAACAGCACGACATTACTTATGACAGGTAACAAGTGGGCTGCAGAATATAATTGGTAAAGGATAATTATAAATAGAATACCATGTAATTGATTAAATTGGGGCACTTTTAAGAGTGAAAATGGGCTCTATTAATAATTATGCTGGAACAATAGGCATAAACTAGAATGGTCCTGGGCAAACTAGGAAATATGGTCATCCTAACTATAAAGGAGCCTAGCTAAATGAGTACCCAGCTGAAGACTTATCTGGCCAGATACAGGTCTCATTTCAACAATTAAAACATCATAAACACAAACTATCCTGGGTTAACAAATTTACCCTGACATATTGTAGTTCTCAGCCAGCACTCTTGGCAGATGCTTCTGCTAGACTTCATTGACACCAGCAAATTGAGTGCTTGATTACTGAGAAGGGATTTTCTCAGCAATCCATGTGAAGCAACCAGTACTCAAGTATTCTGTGAAGGAAAAGATGATTTTGTATTTTTTTGTTTGTTTGTTTGATTACCACCTGGAGCAGCACAAAATATAGAGCCTTGCTTTATACGAGCTAAAAAGCTAGGCAGAGAGTCTAGAAAAATCAAAATTCTTTCTGAAGATGAGATAGAGGTGATTTGTACAAGTTTATAAGTAATAAATAATGAGAATGAGCCTTTATTAAATTCTTACTATCTGCCAAGCAATGAGTTCTATTCATATTATATCACTTAATCTTTTTAGTGGTCAGGTGATTAAGGTGTTATTTCTGTTGTTCAGATGAGGAAACCCTTAAGGGATTTGCCCAAGGTTACCTGAGAGGTATAAATTCAGGTCTGTCTGACTGAAACCTATCTTCTACCTATCATGCTGACTGCCTGTATGATTTTTTTTTCCTTTTACTATTTATATTCCCAACTGTATCACTAGCAATACAGAGATTAGGCTCCCTTTGCATATTCCTAAGATGGATCCTCAATTTCCACTAAACAATACTGTTAGAAATATTAAACTGATTTTAGAAAGTGCCTTTCTATGCTTTGAGATCATTTTCATATCTGTCACCAATGGAGCTTAGCAAATCAAATTGTCCCTTTTAGGTAGAAAAATGCTGATATTTCTTTCTCCCTGTTCTCATAAAGATGCTCTCAGCCATCTGTTTAGCTAGAGTTAAGGATTTAAAGACAAAACAAAACAAAAAAACCAAACCCGTTGCTGTTGAGTCGATTCCAACTCATAGTGAACCTATGGGACAGAGCAGAACTGCCCTCTAGGGTTCCCAAGGAGCCGCTGGTGGATTTGAACTGCTGAACTTTTGGTTAGCAGCAGAGCTCTTAACCAGTCCACCACCAGGGATCTGAACTAAGGATTAATGGTTGTTGTTAACTTGTATCAGCAATCAGAATGATTGTATATGTAAACATTTCAGTAAAGATTGCACAGAATTTCTAAATTGTGACACTAAATCATATATGTCTGAAAATTAAAAATGAATTACAAGATGGTGACTAGTTAGCATTTAACCTGACTACTTATGAACATATGTCCTTTTTGGAAGTATGCTCAAGGACTTCAGACTTAACTCTATCCCCCAGTTTCCTATGTCTGGAAAGGGGAAAAAAAAAAAAAATAGTGTTCAGAATTCAGGCTTTGAAGACCAGCTACCTGTGGTCCAATTCCTGTTCTTCCACTTAACACCTGAGACATCTCAGACAAGATATTTAAACATTCAGGTATTTGTTTTCTTATCTGTAAAGTGGGGATAACAACTGTATTTACCTAACAGAGATATGTTCAGCATTAAATGAAATCAGATATAAAATATATAGAAGAGTGTCTGGCACATAGTAAACACTTGATAAATGTTAGCTTTTATAGGAAAAATGTTTCTTTTCCTCCAAATTCAGCAGGGGTATAGTGCTGTGGCAAGAAAATTTTGCTGAACAACTACTTTGACTCTAATTAGATATTTCATAAAGAATATTTCTTAAAGTTTGGTTTGTGAGGATACTTTAAGAGGTCAGAGTCCAAATCACAGGGTGTGGGTCACATCTTCCCAAGTCAAATGCTTAGAGATCTGCTAACCTGACCAAGAAGACTACCTGGAAGACAAAGAAATTAAAATAGAGCTCAGTGCATCTACATCGTGGCCAAAAGGAATCATTAAACTTACACTGATTACCAGCTTCATTTAGCCTGTGGAAGAGTATTCAGGCTGTTAGAATCTTCAATCTTGAAATTAGGGATGAGAGGTTAGGGAGAAGGGTACTGACTATATGTAAAAATTTTATTTCTTTTTTTAACCCCCCCCCCCCCCGTCTTGTGGAGCCCTGGTGGCACAGTGTTTAAGAGTTTCGCTGCTAACCAAAAGGTCGACAGTTTGAGTCTACTCCTCGGAAACCCTATGGGGCAGTTCTACTCTGTCTAATAGGGTCGCTATGATTTGGAATTGACTCGATGGCAATGAGTGGGCTTTTTAGTCATCTTAAAGTTTTCTGACATTTATTCCATTGAATTGTGTGGGGGGTAGGGAGAACTGAAGTAAGCTTGACTAAAAAATGCTGACCTTGAATCCATTATGAAAAAATAAGTTAAATCTTAATTTTTTTTTTTTTCCATTTCCTGCCAAGGTTGTTGTCTCAGTCTGGGTTCTCTGGAGGAGTAAAACTAGTGAAGTGTGAATATAAATATATATATATAGAGAGAGAGAGAGATTTATTTCAAGGAAATGAATAATACAATTGTGGAGGCTGGCAAGTCCCAAATCCATGGGCCAGGCAGCAGGCTGGGGGCTTCTCCTGACTCAGGTGTTTGCAGGGGCTGATGAACCCAAAATCTGCAGGATAGGTGGCAGGCTGTTGGCTCACAGGGTTGCAGGAGCTGCAGAATTGAAAAATCTGCAGGTCAGGTAGCAGGCACCTGGCTCATGTCCCAAGAACTGGAGGTAAGAGGATGACAAGAAGAATGCAGGATCGACAGGGAGTGAGTTTTTCCAGAACAACCATATATATTGAAGGCCACACACCCAAGGAAACCCCCTTTCCAACTGATTGGCTGCTCACATCAGTTTACAAAGTGGAGGATGATTAAATAATATCTACCAAGCCACTGAGAATCACAGCCTAGCAAGTTGACATATAACATTAACCATCGGAGTTGTCATCATTCATTCATTTATTCACTCAACGAATCTCCATTCCATGTGAATTAGATCCTTGAGATATAAAGATAAAAAATATGCTGTTGAGATTTCCACTTGCAGCCATGACAGAGTAACCAGTACCAGACTTGACTTCCTACTGTAAACAACTAGAAAACTTTGCAAAATACATTAAACACCTGTTGGCAGACATTCGACGATAGTCGTGACAGCACTATTATCCCTTAGTGATCAGAATCAAGTGAGTTGAGCCCTACAGTTTCCCTGGCTTTCTCTCTGGATGCATACTCTGGACTGCAGCACAAGGAAGGGAAAACCAAACAATGTAGCATTCTCACCAAGTTGAGGAGAAAGAGATCAGAGTTTGGGAAGGTCAAGGTGGCTAAAATTTTCAGGGCAGAGACCTAGAGAGAGGGGAGCAACAAAGAGAAATAACTCCAAATATTTTATTAGGAATCCCCTGCATTCATTGAACATGAAGCTATACTTCCTTGGAGTACAACTCCACAATGAAGCCAAAGAACTACTGAGGAATAATACAACCAGGAAGTTGCAAACCGAACAATTCCCAGAGCCCAAATAAGACTGAGAGACATATTCAAGTTTCAACCAGCCAGAATGGGGTGAACTTGTTGAACACAAGTGAATTCACTAAAGACTTTGATGGCTCACATTTTACTAATAGCGCAAAGCCAGTCCTAGAGTAAAGGCTATACAATACCAATGCTAAGAAAACTTAAAACAAGTCTCGAAAGGATCTACATTATCTTCAAGTAACTTAACTGTTTGCCAAAATGAAACTGAACACTCTTTAAAGGAAGACAGCACAATCCAGCCACTCAAGAAAGTAACATTTACAATGACAAATGTCCAATCAAAAATTAGTAAACACGCAAAGAAGCAGAAAAAATTGCATTCTAGAAGTAGAAGAAAAATTAGTCAATAGAAAAAGGCAGAAAACCAAAAGGGAAGAACATACTTGACATTTCTCAAGCTGAAAGAACTGAAGAAAAAATTTCAAGCCTCAAGTTGCAATATTGAAGGATTCTACAGGGAAAATAATTAATGATGCAGGAAGCATCAAATGAAGAAGGGAGGATTACACAGAGTCACTCTACCAAAAATAAGTGGTTGACATTCAATCATTTCAGGAGATAGCATATGATCAAAAACTGATGGTACTGAAGGCATAAGTCCAATCTGCACTAAAGGCATTGGTGAAAAACAAGGTTCCAGGAAGTGATGGAATACCAAATGAGATGTTACAATAAATGGGTGCAACGCTGGAAGTGCTCACTCATCTATGCCAAGAAATTTGGAATATAGCTACCTGGCCAACCAACTGGAAGAGGTCTATATCTATGCCCGTTCCAAAGAAAGGTGGTCCAACTGAATGTGGAAATTATTGAACAATATCATTAATATCACACACAAATTAAATTTTGCTGAAGATCATTCAAAAGCAGCTGCAGCAGTACCTCAACTGGAAACTGCCAGAAATTCAGGCAGAATTCAGAAGAGGACGAGGAACCAGGAATATCATTGCTGGTGTCAGATGGATCCTGGCCGAAAGCAGAGAATACCAGAAAGATGTTTACCTGTGTTTTATTGACTATGCAAAGGCATTTGACTGTGTGGATCATAACAAATTACAGATAATATTGCAAAGAATAGGAATTCCAGAACACTTAATTGTGTTCATGAGGAACCTGCACATAGATCAAGAGGCAGTCATTCAAACAGAACAAGGGGACACTGCACGGTTTACAGTCAGGAAAGGTGTGTGTCAGGATTGTATCCTTTCAGCATACTTATTCAATCTGTATGCTAAGTAAATAATCCGAGAAGCTGAACTATATGAAGAAGAACGGGGCATCGGGATTGGAGGAAGACTCATTAACAACCTGCAATATGCAGATGATACAACCTTGCTTGCTGAAAGTGAAGAGGACTTGAAGCGCTTCCTGATGAAGACCAAAGACCACAGCCTTCAGTATGGATTACACCTCAATATAAAGAAAACAAAAATCCTCACAACTGGGCCCTTAAGTAACATTATGATAAATGGAGAAAAGATTGAAGTTGTCAAGGATTTCATTTTACTTGGATCCACAATCAATACTCACGGAAGCAGCAGTCAAGAAATCAAGATGCATTGCATTGGGCAAATCTGCTGCAAAAGACCTCTTTAAAGTGTTAAAAAGCAAAGATGTCACCTTGAAGACTAAAGTGTAGCTGACCTAAGCCATGATGTTTTCAATTGCCTCATATGCATGTGAAAGCTGGACAATAAATAACAGAGACCGAAAAAGATTTGACACCTTTGAATTGTGGTGTTGGTGAAGAATATTGAGTATACCACGGACTGCCAAAAGAGCAAACAAATCTGTCTTAGAAGAAGTACAACCAGAATGGTCATTAGAGGCCAGGATGGCAAGACAACATCTCACATACTTTGGACATGTTATCAGGAGGAATCAGTCCCTGGAGAAGGACATCATGCTTGGTAAAGTAGAGGGTCCATGGAAAAGAGGAAGACTCTCAACAAGATGCATTGACACAGCAGCTGTGATAATGGGCTCGAGCATAATAATGATTATGAGGATGGTGCAGGACCAGGCAGTGTTTCCTTCTGTCGTACACAGAGTCACTATGAGTTGGAATTGACTCAACGGCACCTAACGACAACAACGGAAATAACAGAGAGAATGGAATTAGCAAACAAGGGCTTTAAAATAACTATTACATATAAGCTCAAGGATTTAGAAGAAAACATGAAAATAATGCAGAGAAAAATTGAAGACATACAAAAAGAATCAAATGGAATTTCTAGAGAAAAATACAACATATGAATTAAGAAATTCGCTTGGGAGGAGGGGCATAACAGAAAACTAGATACTGCAGAAGAAAAGATCAATGAAGACATAACAATAGAAACCTTCCAAACCAAAGCTCAGAGAGAAAGAAGTCTGAAAATAGAAGATACAGAACCTATATGGCCCATGTGGAAAAATCAGTACCTATATTTTGAGTCCTCAAAGGAGGTTGGTGGTAAAGGGAGGTAAGAAAAAATATTAGAAGAAATAGTGGGTGAAATTTTTCCAAATTTGATAAAAATTGGAAGCCCACAAATCCAAGGCTCTCAATAAACCCCAAACAATATAGACACCAGGGCATATCATAATCATTTTGCTAAAAACCAGTGATAAAGAGGAAATGTTAAAGGCAGCCAGTGAAAAAGACACATTACATACAGAAAATAAAAATCAGAAAACTGCTAACTTCTCATTGGAAGAAATGCAAGCTGGAAGACAGTGGAACACCATCTTTAAAGTGCTGAAAGAATTAAACTGTAAACAGAGTTCTATATTCATTGAAAATATCTTTCAAAAATGAAGTTGAGATAAAAAAAATTTTTTTTCGGATCTGCAAACTGAGAGAGCTCATTGTCAGCAGATTTGTTTTAAAATAAATATTTAAAGATATTCTTCAGGCTGAAGGAAAATAATTCTAGATGGAATCTCATATCATCATAAAGGAATAAAGACTGACAGAAATGATAAATATGAGTAAATACATGAAAACTTTTTCTGATTTTTAAAATTTATTTAAAAGAAAATTAACTGTAGCAAAAATGATAACATATTTTGGTATTTGTTACATATGTAGAAGTAAAAATGCACAATAGTGGAAAAGATAAAGAGTAATTGAAAGTATGCTGTGGTAATATTCTTACATTGTATAGAAAGTATATTTGAAGGCAGGCTGTGATGTGTTCAAGATATATATTGTAAAACACAGCAACCACTGAATAAAAGCAAACAAACAGGTACAGAAGCCAGTATAGAAGATAAAATAGAATGCAAGGAAATACTCAACAAATCCAAAAGAAGATAGAGAAAGGGAAAATTAAAAGAACAAAGAAAATATGGGAAAAATACAAAACAGGTTCCAACAGGGTAGCCTTAAACCTAACCATACTGATAGTTATATTTGATGTAATTTTTGCCAGACTGGATAAAGAAGCAAGATCTAACTAAATGATGCCTACCTTTAAATATAAAGTCATAATCAGGTTAAAACTAAAATGGAGAATGAGATATACCATGCTAACACTAATCAAATATAATCCAGAGTGGTTATGTTGACGTCAGAGAAAGTAGATTTCAAAACAAGAAATAATAGAGAGAAAGAGGGGCATTTAATAATAAAAGGAACAATTTGTTAAGAAGACATAACAATCTTAAACGTGTATGCACTACTAACAGAGCTTCAAAATACATGAAGCAAAAACTTAAAGAACTGAAAAAGAAATACTACATTTTTACTTAAATAAGGCACACTCTCTATGTTTGCTTGCCAAATGCTCCCTGCCTCTCCTCTCCCCCCAAGAGTTATGCTGATTTTTACAGCAACGTGTTAAAAAAAATTGTCAAAGTGGCACTTAGGAAAATACCTCACTGGGGGAGGAAGAAGTTGGCAAACAAACATAGAAGACGTGCATCGCTTACATAAAAATACTGTAGACAAATCCACAATTATAGTTAGAGATTCCAACAATCATTTCTCTGTACTTGGTTGAGAGAACAAACAGAAAATCAATAAAGATATAGAACACATGAACAATCCCATCAATCCAACTGACATGTATAGAGTACCACATTTAATAATGACAGCAAGCACATTATTTTTAAATGCCTATAGAATGTTCACCTAGGTAGACCGTATACTTGACAATGAAATAAGTCTCAGTAAATTTAAAAGTATTGATTATTCAGTGTATGTTCTCTGATGACAGTGGAATCATATTGGAAATCAGTAGTAAAAATATAATTGGAAAATCCTCAAATATTTAGAAATTAAACAACACACTTCTAAATAACACTGGTCAAAGAAGAAATCTAATATGCTTAGTTTGAAATTATAGATTTAAATGCTTATATTAGAAAAGAAAAGAAAAAAACTCTAAAGTCAATGAGCTAAGCTTCTACTTTAAGCAACTAGAAAAGGAATAGTAGATTAAACCCTAAGTAAAAAAATAAAGGGAGGAAAATAATAACAGCAGAAATAAATGAAATATAAAACAATAAAGAAATCAATGATTAGTGTTTACATGGTATATCTTATTCCTCATTTTACTTTTAACCAAAAGCTATTATTTTTTTTAAAATCAATAAAATTGATAAATGATTAATCAAGAAAAAGACACGAATAGCCAACATCAGGAATAAAAGAGGGAACACGACTACAGGTCCTACAGATACAGATACTAAAACGATATAGTAAGGGAATATTATGGACTACCTATCCTCTGTCCATAAACTTGACAACTTAAATGAATGGACATAGGCCTTGAAAAATACAAATTACAAAAACTGACATAAGAAAAAATAAAAAATCTGAATACCCCAATACCTATTAAAAAATTGAACTCATAATGAAAAACATTCTTAGAGAATTCCCTGGTAAATTCTACCAAACATTTAATGAAGGAATATCAACCCTACGCATATTTTCAGAAAACAAAGGAGAGAATCATTCCAGCTAATTTTTTGAAGCGTGAATTGTCTTGATACCAAACCAGTCAAAAATATTATTTAAAAAAAAAAAAACCTAGAGACCAACATCCCTCATGCATGCAGATGAAAAAATCCTGACCAAAATGTTAGCAAATAGAATCCAGCAACATATGAGAAGGATAATACATCGTAACCAAGAAGGATTTATCCTCTGAATGCAAGGTTGGTTTAACATTTTTAAATCAATAAAAGTAATATACCACAGTAATAGAATAAAGCAGGAAAACAGTATGATGTAGCTGAAGCATTTGATAAAATTCAATATCTATTATTGGTTAAAACCCCTTGGCAAACTGGGAATAGAAGGGAACTGTTTTAACTTGCTAAAAAGAATCTATAAAAAACCTACAACAAACCATTAAGGCACTTAGCTGCTATTTGAAGGTTGGACATTTGAGTCCATGCAAAGGTACCTTGAAAGAAAGGCTTGGTTGTCTACTTCCAAAAAATCAGCCATTGAAAACCCTATGAAGCACAGTTCTGGAGTCTCTGTGAGTCGGAATTGACTCAATGGCATTTATTTTTTTTTTTAAATCATACTTAATGGTGAAAGATATTTTTCTAAGATTGGGAGCCAGGCAAGAATATGCCTGCTCAATAAGGAAAAAAAAAAAAGACATAAATTGGAATGGAAGAAATAAAACTATCTTCACTTACAAGCAATAGAATCTTCAAAAAAGCTACTTGGATTAATAAGTAAATTTAGCAAGTCACAGGAGACAAAGTCAATATAATGAGTCAATATTTCTGTATACTAGCAACAAACATTTGGAAAGGAAATGAAAAAATATTCTTCCTTGCCTCAGAAGATGGAGGCAAAAATGCAATGTGACACATGTTCACAGTGGCGTGCCCGGAGTGCCACGAGCCAGCAGAAAAGAACCCCCCAACTTGGCCAGGGGTGGGGGCAGAAAAGGTCACCCAAGGAAAGGTAAGAGGTGAACTCTGCTTGAACTGAAATATTGTCCTCATCCAGGGCCTTGCTGAGTGCTCATTTGTGCAAACTGTTGAACAGACTCTGTACACAAAAAAGAAAATAAATTCTGGCCTCTTGGACTCAGTTTATTAAAGGCTGCACAGTGGCAAAAACACAAACAGGGAGAAGGTACATTTTGAATGAATTAGGGAGTTAGTGTAGACTCCAAAGAACGTCATTTACATAACTACTCTAAATCCTGCCGACGGGTCCTTGTTGGTTCTTGCTAAAATACTTAATGTGTAAGCTCTCATTTAGGAAATGGTTCAAGGATTAGTCTTTCTCTTGTTATTTATTTATTTTTTAATTCCAATGACAGTGGAAAAGGGCTCAGGGTCTTAGGGGTCAGAGAGACTCAGGCTGGAATCCTGGCTCTGCAACTTGCTTGCCGTGTGATCCTGGGAAGTGTCCCCCTCTTTCTGAACCGCAGTTCTTAGCATATGTAACCAGTTGCAGTCGATGTGTGTCAGAGTAGAACTGTGCTCCATATGGTTTTCAATGGTTGATTTTTTTGAAGTAGAACATCAGACCTTTCTTCAGAGGCACCTCTGGGTGGGCTGGAACTTCCATCCTTTCATTTAGCATCCAAGCTAGTTAAAAGTTTGTGCCACCCGGGAACTCCTAGTATATGTAAAGTGAGTATAATATCCACCCATCTCATCCAGTTGTTGTGCCAACTAAATAAAAAAAAAAAAAAATAGAACTAAATATACATGTATATATATATATACACACACACACACACACATATATATGGAAACCCTGGTGGCGTAGTGGTCGCTATGAGTCAGAATCAACTCAAAGGCACTGGGTTTGGTTTGGTTTAGTTTGGTTATACATACATATTTGTTGTTGTTGTTAGGTGCCCTTGAGTAGGTTCCAACTCATAGCGATCCTATCTACATATGTACAACAGAACAAAACAGTGCCTGGTCCTGGGCCATCCTCACAGTTGTTGCTATGTTTGAGCCCACTGTGTCAATCCATCTTGTTGAGGATCTTCCTCTTTTTCATTATCCCTCTATCTCACCAAGCATGGTCTCCTTCTCCAGGGAATGGTCTATCCTGGTAACATGTCCAAAGTACGTGAGATGAAATCTTGTCATCCTTGCTTCTAAGGAGCACTCTGGCTGTACTTCCAAGACAAATTTGTTCATTCTTTTGGCAGTCCACGGTATATTCAATATTCTCTGCCAACACCATAATTCAAAGGCATCAGTTCTTCTTTGGTCTTCCTTGTTCATTGTCCAGCTTTCACATGCATACGAAGCAATTGAAAATACCATGACTTGGGTCAGGTGCGTCTTAGTCCTCAAAGTGACATTTTTGCTTTTCAACACTTTTAAGTGGTCTTTTGCAGCAGATTTCCCCAATGCACTATGTCATTTGATTTCTTGACTGCTGCTTCCATGAGTGTTGATTATGGATCCAAATAAAATGAAATCTTGACAACTTCAATCTTTTCTCCGTTTATCATGATGTTGCTTATTGGTACAGTTGTGAGGGTTTTTGTTTTCTTTATGTTGAGGCGTAATCCATACTGAAAACTGTGGTGTTTGATCTTCATCAGTAAGTGCTTTAAGTCCTCTTCATTTTCAGCAAGCAAGGTTGTGTTATCTGCAAATCACAGGTTGTTAATGAATCTTCATCTAATCCTGATACCCTGTCATTCTTCTTTATATAGTCCAGTTTCTTGGATTAGTTGCTCAGCATACCAACTGAATAAGTATAGTGAAAGAATAAAACCCTAACACATACCTTTTCTTGTTTTAAGCCATGCAGTATTCCCTTATTCTGTTCAAATGACTGCATTTTGGCCTATGTACAGGTTCTGCATGAGCACAGTGAAAGGCTCTGCAATTTCCATTCTTCCCAATGTCATAATTTATTATGACCCCCATAGTGAAATGCCTTTACATACTCAATAAAACACAGGTAAACATCTGTCATAGATTGAATTGTGTACTCCAAAAATGTGTGTCAAATTGGCTAGGCCATGATTCCCAGTATGGTGTGATTGTCCACTATTTTATCATCTGATGTGATTTTCCTAATGTGTTGTAAATCCTACTTCTATGATGTTAATGAGGTGGGACTAGCTGCAGTTATGTTAATGAGGTGGGACTCAATCTACAAGACTAGACTGTGTCTTAAGTCACTCCCTTTTGAGATATAAAAGAGAAGCAAGCAGAGAGACATGGGGACCTCATACTATGAAGAAAGTAGTGCTAGGAGCACAGTGAGTCCTTTGGACCTGGGGTTCCTGTGCTGAAAACTCCTAGACTAGGGGAAGATTGATGAAAAGAACCTCCTCCCAGAACCAACAGAGAGAGAAAGCCTTCCCCTGGAGCTGGCACCCTGAATTCAGACTTCTAACCTCCTAAATTACGAGATAATAAATTTCTCCTTGTTAAAACCATCCACTTGTGGTATTTCTGTTATAGCAGCACTAGATAATGAAGACAACATCTTTTTCGTATTCTCTGCTTTCAACCAAGGTCCATCTGACATCAGCAATGCTGTCCTTAATTCCATATCCTATTCTGAATCCTGCTTGAATTTCTGGCAGTTCCCTGTCAATGTACTGCTGCAACCGTTTTTGAATTATCTTCAGCAGAATTTGGCTTGCAATGTGATATTAATGATATTTTTTGATAATGTCTGCGTTCTGTTGTATAACCTTTTTTTGGAATGGGCACAAATATGGATCTCTTCCAGTCAGTTGGCCAGGTAACTGTCTTCCAAATTTCTTGGCATAGGTGAGTGAGCACCTGCAGCACTGCATCCGTTTGTTGAAACATCTCAGTAGATATATGCAGTATGTTGTTGGTGTGTACTGTCGAGTCAATTCCAACTCATAGCAACATCATGCAACAGGGTAGAATTGCCCCATAGGGTTTCCTAGGGTGCAGTCTTTACGGTAGCAGGTCGTCAGGTCCTTCTCTGATGTGTGTGTGTGTGTGTGTGTGTGTGTGTGTGTGTGTGTGCACATATGGATCCCTGGTGGCACAGTGTTTAAGAGCTCAGCTGCTAACCAAAAAGTTTGGCAGTTGGAATCCACCAGCTGCTCCTTGGAAACTCTGTGGAGCGGTCCCACTCTGTCCTGTGGGGTCGCCATGAGTCGGGATCGACTCGATCTCAACAGGTGTGTGTGTATGCATATACGTATGTGTGTATATAGGTATATGTACATGTTTTTTTTTATATGTGTATATAGGCATGTGTATATGTGTATATACATACATATGTATATCTTTTGGTATGTTGCTTGACACATTGTAGGCACTCAAGTAATACTATTTTGCTTCTTTTCCTCACTCATATTTTAAAACTTAATCATTAAACATTTATCAGCAAAGAAGAACCTACATTTCAAATGTCAAGAAAGTGTAGTGACATATCCCTATTTAATGTAAAATTATATTTCTGTGAAACCACGTCTTTTGCCTAATATCCTTAAGTAAATACAATCTTTCTTACATTATCAGCAAATTAAACTTCAAAAATCATACTTGCTACTGTGGTTACCTCTGAGTTCCTCTAAAACGCCTCTCTGTATTTTATTGCTGTATAAATATTTAGAAGACTTGAAAAAGCTAATTTCAGATTTGAGCTTCCTCTGTTCAACAGTTTGTATTTCCAGACCTCTTATGCAGTTTGTATTCTCAAGTAGGAAACCTGGCTCTGTTCTCCCATTGATACTATTTACATTTTTTTGGTAATGTACCACAGGTTTATAAAACGTTGCATTTAAATTTTTGATGTGATTAGCTGCTTTTAATTACATCTGAAAACCCCTTGCCAAATAATGATTAAAACACACAAAGACCGTATGGTTAAGACATAAGCAAAGCAAAACAAGTCTTGAAGACTGCTTCACGCAGTGTAAGAAAAGTAAATCCATTTAATTTGTACATATGTGGAGGATTTATTTCAAATTGAAGTACAACAAAAGATAAATAAGATGAGAAAGGCAGGTAAGAGGACTTTAAAATGTACAAGTTCAAATGTTCTCTCTCTCTCTTTTTAAATCAGAGTATAATTGACTCTTCTGGGGACATTTGGGGAGTAAAAAATCAAACTCATATATAATTACGGTTCACAGCAAATTGCATTTACTGCCTGCTGAGCAAACTCAATTGGATTGCTAAACCACAATATTTCCTACCCTTGTGTCAGTTAAAGATCCAACTCTCCCATCTTATAGTTCTCCAAGGACCCAGACACTTAAGCACACTACACATCTTCTGTGTTTTAGGTTTTCCTGGCAGCCACTCCCCTGCTCAGGGCTCTTCAGTGGATCCCCACAGCTTCCAGTACCAAATTCTTAGCTTCCGTGGACCCCGGTTGCTTCCCAGCGCCGCCTTCTCTGGCTTCCTCTCAGTGTATCCCCTGCCCACCACACGCTCCCTTTTTTCCATCACACTGAATGCCTCACACATCCCAGAAGGCTGTTTCATACCTTCTGCACTCATTTATTTATCCATCCAGTCTTTCCATAAATTTCTTTCGTCTGCTATGTGCCAGGCTCTACTCTTAGTGGTGAGGACTCAATGGTAAGCTAGAAAAAAAACACCACCTGTGCCCTCAGAAAGCTCAGTCAAGTGGAGTAAATAGAGCTTAATCAAAGAATTCCACAGACAATCGTGCAATTACTGCGGGGCAGTGGTAGTTCAGCTGTAGAATCCTCGCCTTCCAGGCAGAGACCCGGCTTTGACTCCTGCCCGGTGCACCTTATGTACAGCCACCAGCTGTCTGTCAGTGGAGGTGTGTATGTTGCTATGTTGCTCAGCAGACTTCAGTGGAGTTTTCAGACTAGGAAAAAAGGCCTAGCAATCTACACCCAGAAATTAGCTAGTGAAAACCCAATGTGTTACAACAGTCTGATCCCCAACAGATTGTGGGGTTGGCACAAGAGCAGGCAGCACTTCATTTGATAATGAAGTGAGCGTCATTAAGTGGAGAAGTGGGCCTGTAGGAAAGCAGAGCTTAGCATGACTTTGGAGCTTTGTTTGCCGAGTACGTAGAGAGGCAACTTGGCCGCATGAGTACAATTTTCAGACATGCTCTCCCAGTGGGTGGCCCTAACTCATCCAGTGCTGGCTCAGGGGCCCCTTCCCTCAGAAAGACCCCTCCCTTCTAATTCAAACCAAATCCCAGCTTGATGTAATTTCAGATGGTAAGGAAACACTGGGTATGGCGTGGAAGCATGTGGTTTGTACAGAACAACTCAACCATGACTTTCTCCACACTACGGGTGCCATCCTGATTCTTGTCAGCTTCCCACACTCAGTGCTCCGACCACGGATGGGGATCTTGAGGGGGATCCTGGACGAGACACTGTTCCCTCTCTGGGATGTTCCAGTGAGCAGCAGGGGGACCAAGACGGGGACTCACCGTCACTAATTGGTGCATACGATGGAACAAATTCCCTCTCATCACAGAAGGGGATTGTGTTTCACGTGGAAGGAAAGGAGAGATTTGCCTACAAATTAGGCTGGAAACTGTAGAGAAGAAATTGTTTGCCAGCCAGGATGGGATGCCAGCGCTGGAATGAACTGTGACACAGGAGAAGGGGGTAGGTACTCAAATAAATAAGTGGGTTTTCTCTCGCATTTCCTTGACTGTCTTTCCAAGGGTTGATTTCCTCCTGTTATGGGTGTTTCTTGGCACTTACCAAGTGTTTCTCTTGTTGGCAATTGTTAGCCTCTTTGCTCCTGGAGAGGAAGGTGAGGGTGAGAGCTGCTTTCCATTTATTTCAGAATTGTAAAGTGACTAGAAAGGTTTCTTTGGACATTATTTTCTGTTTGTAAAAGGAATGATGAAGTCCTGGGTGGCGCAAATGGTTCATGTGCTTGGCTGCTAACTGAAAGGTTGGAGGCTCAAGTCCACCCAGAGGTACCTTGGAAAACAGGCCTGGTGATCTACTTCCAAAAAATCAATCATCGAAAACCCTGTGGAGCACAGTTCTACTCTGACACACATGGGTCACCGTGAGTCAGAGTCGACTCACTGGTAGCTGATGTGTTGTGTGTGTGTGTGTGTGTGTGTGTGTGTAAAAGGAGCAATAAGTAAGGCTAGACAGATACTGCTCACAGAACACCTGGGGCCACACCTGCCTGGCCAGCAGTTTCCTCTGAGCAAGGCTTCTCACACCCTTCAATCCTTCTAATCCACCCAGAAGCACACTCCCCACTCTTGGATGCCCCCCAAGGCTTGCTTGTTTGTCCTGGCTTGACTTGCCTCTTCTGCTCTCTCCTACCTCTGGATTTGTCTCTACATGTGTACAGACAGGACACAGATGTACAGATGGGTCATCCCATCTGTTTATGGACTGAATTGTGTCCCCCATGAATATATGTTGTAAATCCTAACCCTTATATTTGTGGAAGGGAGCCCTGGTGGTGCAGTGGTTAAAGCCGTAGGCTGTGAACTGAAAGGTCAGCCAGCAGTGGCAGCCCACAAGCCACTCCACTGGAGAAAGACGTGGCAGTGTGCTTCAGTAAAGATTTACAACCTTGGAAACCCTGTGGGGCAGTTCTACTCTATCCTACAGGGTTGCTATAAGTCAGAATCAACTCCATGGCAATGGGTGTGGATGTAATCCCATTTGGAAATAGGAGTTTCTTTGTTATGCTAATGAGACCATATTAGCATAGGGTGTGTTTTAAGCCATTCACTTTTGAGATAAGAAAAGAGCAGACTAGGCACAGGAGCAAGGAAGCACAAGTAGGGGAAGATAGATACTATGCCACATGAAGATCACCAAGAAACTGAGGCACAGAAGCTGAAAAGAGATAAGGACCTTTCCCCCAGAGCCAACAGAAATAGAAAGTCTTCTAGAGCTGGTGCCCCGAATTAGGACTTCTAGACTCCTAAACTGTGAGAAAATAAATTTATGTTTGTTAAAGCCATCCACTTGTGGTATTTCTGTTATAACAACACTAAAAAATTAAGACAAACCATCTCAGAATGACCCATTTTGGCTTCCATGTTTGGTTTCAGAACTACCACTGCCCATCGCCATGCTCCAGGCCACAGCCCTTCCTCTCCCATCCCTCCCCTCGGTCTATGATGATAGAAGGAAATCATTACTTAGGGTCCTTTGTGTGTTGGGTTTAACATGTATACGGCTTATAAAAAGGCTGCATGTCTACACTCAAGCATCCTTTGTTCAAAGGAAAAAAATACAATGGAAACACAGACAGATGTCAATAAAAGCATTTAGCTGATTTTGTGGTTTCTTTTGGGATAAATCTGGACGAGGGGGATGCCTGGAGGCTGTTAAGGCAATGTTTTCATTTTAGCATTAAGGGAGAAATTCTTTGGTCTGTGGAAGAGATCATGAAAATCTCTCAACTGAGTAAGCTTTTGCCAGTAACCCTTTCTAAAGCATTTGTGTGTGACCCAGTTAGGTGTCCCAAATTAAGATGAACAAAAACCAAGCAAGAGCTGTGAATTCAGACATTTTGAACCCGGTGGAGAGGCCGCACTTGCCCAAATACTTAACCACTGAAAGAATCACTTACAGGCCACTTGTTGAAGCCTTGTCCTTATGCTACCATGTTCTTTTCTCTTCACCTGTGACTTTTGATTTGATTGAACTACTTGTTTCCATAGACAAAATGTACAAGTAGTCACCGATTTTACTAAAAAACTGTTTATATATTTTATTTCTGTTTTGTTCTAGAAAGACTTAAAGAAAACCTTAGAAATCTATGAGGTTGGCTTACTTGATTGCCATCTCTTCTGAGGAAACTTCCAGATATATATTCTGGGGCCTACATTATGGAAATGTTTCTCAGGAAAAATTGTATTATTACTGAGCTGACAGATTCTGAAGGCTGGGAACTCGTGAACAATAGGAACAATTGGTTTTCACCGTGAAGTTGGCAAAGTTGACTTTTACTTTTTGTGAGGTTTGAAAAGTATTGGGATTGGGATACGAGAGAGGCTCTTTTAACAGGTAAATCCCCAAATATATTTATCATGTTATCTTCATGAGTTTAACTAATGTCTTCCTGAGATCTTTGCAATGGCTTACTCATGAAGTAATAAAGGAATATTTGTCATTTTAAACTTCTTTACAAGTTGAACAGAAGTGTTGCTCTGAGGAAAAAATTATTTCTTTTCCTCCAGTAAAAACTGTGTTTGTATAATTATCAAGAGAAATATGGTTTTGAGGTCAGTAAAATTGAGACTTCTTGCCTGTAGACTACCTCTCCCTGTATGAGCTGGAGTTTGTCATTTGGGCATCAAAGCTATTTTCCTAAATGCTCTGCCCCATAAGCTGGCAGTGTAGTGAATTAATATGGTGCTTCTAGCCATTTCTTTGTAACTCCCAACAAATGAGTGGGTGAGATGATGGAAATGAAGTGCTTGTGGTGGCTTACCAAGGGGATTGGATAGCTTGCTAATAATGTAAATAAGGTGCATGGCACCCTTGTGGGGGTGGGACCATGCAAATAAGGTGTGTGGAACTCTAATGAGGGGATTGGTCTGTTTCCTGATCTATGGAACTTAGATCACAATATCTAGCACTCAGGGTGTTCTGAGGATTAAACTGAATAAACCAAAAACCAAACCTGATACCGTCGAGTCGATTCTAACTCACAGTGATCCCATACGACAAAGTAGAACTGCCCCATAGGCTTCCAAAGAGCTGCTAGTGGATTCAAACTGCTGCACTTTTGGTTAGCAGCTGAGCTCTTAACCACTGTGTCATCAGAGCTCTAAATAGGCATAAAATGTTTGCATATTTCCTGGCGTGTATTTGGAATGAAAAAAGGACCATTTCTAGACCTTTCTTCTGACATCCTGTCAGATATCCCACCAACAGTGATAACTTATATCAACCTCGTCTACCCCAGGTATGTGTTTCTGTCAAGTAAAACAGATTCAAAGACATTAGTAGGAAAGAATTCAAGAAAAAAATGACAAAGCACCATTTGAGAGAATCTGAGTTGATAATGTATAAGCAGAAAATATGTATGCTTATAGGCTACGATTCCATTGCTGTTGAATTGACTCCAACTCATGGTAACCCCATGTGTGTCAGAGTAGAACTGTGCTCCACAGGGTTTTCAATGGCTGATTTTTTGGACATAGGTCACGAGGCTTTTTTTCCAAATTGCCTCTGAGTGGACTTGAAACCCCAGCCTTTAGGTTAGTATATATTTGCATCATCCATGGACTCAGCTATAAATAAAAGCTGAGGCAAGACCTGGTCAGGCTTCAAAACCTGTCAGGTTAAAGTAAGATGATTTGATTCCACAATTTGGCTAAATGATAACATGAAGAAAAGGTTCTGCAGCTCCAGGCTCAGCCCTGTGTGCTGGGTTAGAGATGGAAACATGGCCTCCTTACTCTCACACTCACTGTTCGTGTCAGACACAGAGAGACCCAGGTCTGTGCCATTGGCTGCCCTTCTCCACTGATGAATTTAGGGGGCAGAGCAGAATCTGTGGAAGAATGCGGGTGGAGTGGAAGAAATTCTCCTTTGATGTCCTTGGCTGTCCCCATCAGTTATCTCCCCTCTTTTACTTACTCTCTTTAATGCATCAGAAACTCACTGTCCTTTCCTTCTTCAATCAAATCCTGTACTAAGAATGAGACACTGCAATGCATATGATGGATATTGTATTGGTGTGTGGTGGCTGTTGTTTTTGGTTGTCCTCCATGGCTTTATCCCCACTCCACTCCTCTCTGGACTCAAAGGGTGGGCAGAAGATCCAGGCCTGGACACTCAGGGTGTCCCATCCCCTGACCAGAGTCTTTGGTTAACATATGGACTTGTAAGTCAAACTGGGCCAATCAGAGGCCTTCCCTGGGATGATTTAGACTGGACTGAGCCAGTGGAGAATGTTCTTTTGTCTTTGGCTCATGAAATTAGAAACGTAAGGGCCTTATCCTACTGGGTAGAGAGAGCCTGTGTGCTGAAGAGGAGCTAGGGCAGAGCCAAGGCAAAATGATGGCTGGAGAGGCTGCCAGTTTCAAGCCCCTAGCCCTAGTCCCAAGATCCCCCAGAACAAGCTGGTCTTCTTCTTCTTTTTTTTTTCATTACTTTAATCAATTTACATGTGTTTCTGTATCTTCTATCCTATGTGCGTTGATCGACTCTAAGGTTTTTCTCCCTAAGATGAATTTCTTAAAGTCACTATTAAATATCAAAATATAAGAGCATCTGCAGGTATTTTTCTTTGACATCATTCTTTAATGAATGACATTCAGGAAATAAGTAGAAAATTAAATTCATTTTAAGAGTACCAGTCTGTTTGCATTTTTTGGTCTAAAATGCTCAAATTGTAGGTAATGGGCAGCTATGATAAAAGCACTTTACTTTTCAAGAGCAAAGACAATGATAATTTAATTTGAGATCATTCCAGACTGAGTTCAAGTCAACATGCAGATGACTGGAAATCTGCCAGAAAATTTAATACTGGTGATTGGGTCCCCACTTTAGACTATGACCCAAGTTAGGGTCACTGAGGGTATCCAAAGGGGCCGCAAGATGATCAGAAAAATATGTCTTTTCTACCTCAGAGCTACATATTTACTGGCGTGGGGGAAGAGGCTAATATTCTGAAGGAGATGAGCAGGCTCAATGCCAGAGTCCTGGTCAGGGGCAGGTTCCCTGAACGCATACCAGGCAGAGAAGTTTCTATATGCTCTGTTGATGTGGAGCAGGGTAGAAGAATAGAATTAACTTTATATGCCAGTTGTTAACACACAATAATGGAGAATATTGTCTAGAAAGAGTCCGTGGTTGAATCTGGGCTTAGTGGGTCTGTCATAATTATTTATTAGTGGTGTCTTCCCTGGGCACAGAAGTGGATTCTGGTGATACCACGTGGATCAAATATTTTCCATTCCCAGTTCAGATTATCAGGCAGCAGAGGGGTAAATAAGTCTAGTTCATCATATCATAGCCATACTTGATGAGGGCCCACTAGTTATGGAATTGGGCAGGAAGAATTTCATATCAACCTTCATGCAGATCTGAACAGAACTCAAGGGCGTAGCTAGCAGAACTACAGGAAGTCCATATACTGCTGAGCACTGGTAAGTAGAGAGTTTAGATAATTTACCCCATGAAGAATATTGCTGTTGTTAGTTGTCGTGGAATTGATTCTGACTCATGGCAACCCCATTGTGCAGAGAATTGCTCCATAGGGTTTTCAAGGCCATGACCTTTTGCAAGCAGATCGCCAGGCCTGTCTTCTGAGGTACTTCTGTGTATGTTCAAACTGCCAACCTTCTGGCTAGTAATTAAGTGCTTAACTGTTTGTGCTACACAGGGACTCCTTCTGTGGAGAACAGAAAACAAAAATACTCCAGTATAAAAAAAAAACTCAGTGCTGTCGAGTAGATTCCGGCTCACAGCGACCCTATAGGACAGAGTAGAACTGCAGCATAGAATTATCCAAGGAGCGCCTGGTGGATAGGCTGATAAAAATGCTGCAGTATGGAGGCGGAGCCAAGATGGCGGACTAGGCAGACGCTACCTCGGATCCCTCTTACAACAAAGACACGGAAAAACAAGTGAATCGATCACATACATAACAATCTACGAACCCTGAACAACAAACACAGATTTAGAGACGGAGAACAAACTAATACGGGGAAGCAGCGATTGTTTTCAGAGCCTGGAGCCAGCGTACCAGTCAGGTACAGCACAAGCACAGAGATCTGCTCCACCCCCCTGAACTAACCCCGGGAGGGAGACCAGCCGGTTCCGCGGGCGGCTTGGGACGCAGCCGGTAGGAGAAGTCCCCGGGAGGCAGTGACAGGTCTTGGAGCAGGAAGAGCAGCGTCCCAGCCAGGGAACCGTCTCACCGGGATTTGGATTGGACGCAGGTATGGCATAAACACGGAGAGCTGCTCCACCCCCCTGAACTAACCCCTGGAAGGGGCCCAGCCGGGTCGCGTGGGCGGCGTGGAACGCAGCCGATAGGAGAAGTCCCTGGGAGGCAGCGACTGGTATTGGAGCGGGGAGAACAGCGTCCCAGCCGGGACACTCGTCACGGCACAAGCACGGGGAGCTGCTCCACCCATCTGAACTAACCCCGGGAGGGGGCCCACCTGGCTCGCGGGGGCGGCATGGCCACGCAGCTGGAGGGATGAGAAGTCCCCAGGAGGCAACGACTGATTTTGGAGTCGAGAGTGCACCGTCCCAGTAGGGGAGCCTTGATGCTGGGCATGGGGCTGGAAGCGGAGGATCTGACCGTGACTCCAGCGGGCCAGACCCCCCGGGGGCAATCTCCACACAGCCAGCACACATAGGCGACGCACCCGAGGGAATCTCAGATATAATAGTCATTCCAAGTAAGACAAGCAACTCTGGCTATATTCTGAGGTGCTACTCTCCTATCTCTCTGTTCCCTCCCCACCCTCCCCACCCTCCCCAGGCGGCTTCATTAACATCCGAATAGCCTGAGCCAGAGGGAGAACTCTGATAGGGATCTGACTGCATTTTTTTTTTTTTAGTGGATTTTCTGGAAAAACTAGTTTCCCAGTGATGGCTCGGAGACAACAATCCATATCAAACCACTTAAAGAAGCAGACCATGACAGCTTCTCCAACCCCCCAAACAAAAGAATCAAAATCTTTCCCAAATGAAGATACAATCCTGGAATTATCAGATACAGAATATAAAAAACTAATTTACAGAATGCTTCAAGATATCACAAATGAAATTAGGATAACTGCAGAAAAAGCCAAGGAACACACCGATAAAACTGTTGAAGAACTCAAAAAGATTATTCAAGAACATAGTGGAAAAATTAATAAGTTGCAAGAATCCATAGAGAGACAACATGTAGAAATCCAAAAGATTAAAAGTAAAATTACAGAATTAGACAACGCAATAGGAAGTCAGAGGAGCAGACTCGAGCAATTAGAATGCAGACTGGGACATCTGGAGGACCAGGGAATCAACACCAACATAGCTGAAAAAAAATCAGATAAAAGAATTAAAAAAAATGAAGAAACCCTAAGAATCATGTGGGACTCTATCAAGAAGGATAACCTGCGGATGATTGGAGTCCCAGAACAGGGAGGGGGGACAGAAAACACAGAGAAAATAGTTGAAGAACTCCTGACAGAAAACTTCCCTGACATCATGAAAGACGAAAGGATATCTATCCAAGATGCTCATCGAACCCCATTTAAGATTGATCCAAAAAGAAAAACACCAAGACATATTATCATCAAACTCACCAAAACCAAAGATAAACAGAAAATTTTAAAAGCAGCCAGGGAGAAAAGAAAGGTTTCCTTCAAGGGAGAATCAATAAGAATAAGTTCAGACTACTCAGCAGAAACCACGCAGGCAAGAAGGGAATGGGACGACATATACAGAACACTGAAGGAGAAAAACTGCCAACCAAGGATCATATATCCGGCAAAACTCTCTCTGAAATATGAAGGCGAAATTAAGATATTTACAGACAAACACAAGTTTAGAGAATTTGCAAAAACCAAACCAAAGCTACAAGAAATACTAAAGGAAATTGTTTGGTCAGAGAACCAATAATATCAGATATCAGCACAACACAAGGTCACAAAACAGAACGTCCTGATGTCAACTCAAATAGGGAAATCACAAAAACAAACAAATTAAGATTAATTAAAAAAAAAAATACACTTAACAGGGAATCGTGGAAGTCAATAGGTAAAAGATCACAATAATCAAAAAGAGGGACTAAATACAGGAGGCATTGAACTGCCATATGGAGAGTGATACAAGGCGATATAGAACAATACAAGTTAGGTTTTTACTTAGAAAAATAGGGGTAAATAATAAGGTAACCACAAAAAGGTATAACAACTCTATAACTCAAGATAAAAGCCAAGAAAAACGTAACGACTCAACTAACATAAAGTCAAACACTATGAAAATGAGGATCTCACAATTTACTAAGAAAAACGCCTCAGCACAAAAAAGTGTGCGGAAAAATGAAATCGTCAACAACACACATAAAAAGGCATCAAAATGACAGCACTAAAAACTTATTTATCTATAATTACCCTGAATGTAAATGGACTAAATGCACCAATAAAGAGACAGAGAGTCACAGACTGGATAAAGAAACACGATCCATCTATATGCTGCCTACAAGAGACACACCGTAGACTTAGAGACACAAACAAACTAAAACTCAAAGGATGGAAAAAAGTATATCAAGCAAACAATAAGCAAAAAAGAAGAGGAGTAGCAATATTAATTTCTGACAAAATAGACTTTAGACTTAAATCCACCACAAAGGATAAAGAAGGACACTATATAATGATAAAAGGGACAATCGATCAGGAAGACATAACCATATTAAATATTTATGCACCCAATGACAGGGCTGCAAGATACATAAATCAAATTTTAACAGAATTGAAAAGTGAGATAGATACCTCCACAATTATAATAGGAGACTTCAACACACCACTTTCGGAGAAGGACAGGACATCCAGTAAGAAGCTCAATAGAGACACGGAAGACATACTTACAACAATCAACCAACTTGACCTCATTGACTTATACAGAACTCTCCACCCAACTGCTGCAAAGTATACTTTTTTTTCTAACGCACATGGAACATTCTCTAGAATAGACCACATATTAGGTCATAAAACAAACCTTTGCAGAGTCCAAAACATCGAAATATTACAAAGCATCTTCTCAGACCACAAGGCAATAAAACTAGAAATCAATAACAGAAAAACTAGGGAAAAGAAATCAAATACTTGGAAAATGAACAATACCCTCCTGAAAAAAGACTGGGTTATAGAAGACATCAAGGAGGGAATAAGGAAATTCTTAGAAAGCAACGAGAATGAAAATACTTCCTATCAAAACCTCTGGGACACAGCAAAAGCAGTGCTCAGAGGCCAATTTATATCGATAAATGCACACATACAAAAAGAAGAAAGAGCCAAAATCAGAGAACTGTCCCTACAACTTGAACAAATAGAAAGTGAGCAACAAAAGAATCCATCAGGCACCAGAAGAAAACAAATAATAAAAATTAGAGCTGAACTAAATGAATTAGAGAACAGAAAAACAATTGAAAGAATTAACAAAGCCAAAAGCTGGTTCTTTGAAAAAATCAACAAAATTGATAAACCATTGGCTAGACTGACTAAAGAAATACAGGAAAGGAAACAAATAACCTGTATAAGAAACGAGAAGGACCACATCACAACAGAACCAACTGAAATTAAAAGAATCATTTCAGATTATTATGAAAAATTGTACTCTAACAAATTTGAAAACCTAGAAGAAATGGATGAATTCCTGGAAAAACACTACCTACCTAAACTAACACATTCAGAAGTAGAACAACTAAATAGACCCATAACAAAAAAAGAGATTGAAACGGTAATCAAAAAACTCCCAACAAAAAAAAACCCTGGCCCGGACGGCTTCACGGCAGAGTTCTACAAAACTTTCAGAGAAGAGTTAACACCACTACTTCTGAAGGTATTCCAAAGCATAGAAAATGACGGAATACTACCCAACACATTCTATGAAGCCACCATCTCCCTGATACCAAAACCAGGTAAAGACATTACAAAAAAAGAAAATTATAGACCTATATCCCTCATGAACATTGATGCAAAAATCCTCAACAAAATTCTAGCCAATAGAATCCAACAACACATCAAAAAAATAATTCACCCTGATCAAGTGGGATTTATACCAGGTATGCAAGGCTGGTTTAATATCAGAAAAACCATTAATGTAATCCATCACATAAATAAAACAAAAGACAAAAACCACATGATCTTATCAATTGATGCAGAAAAGGCATTTGACAAAGTCCAACACCCATTCATGATAAAAACTCTCACCAAAATAGGAATTGAAGGAAAATTCCTCAACATAATAAAGGGCATCTATGCAAAGCCAACAGCCAATATCACTCTAAATGGAGAGAACCTGAAAGCATTTCCCTTGAGAACGGGAACCAGACAAGGATGCCCTTTATCACCGCTCTTATTCAACATTGTGCTTGAAGTCCTAGCCAGGGCAATTAGGCTAGACAAAGAAATAAAAGGTATCCGGATTGGCAAGGAAGAAGTAAAGTTATCACTATTTGCAGATGACATGATTATATACACAGAAAACCCTAAGGAATCCTCCAGAAAACTACTGAAACTAATAGAAGAGTTTGGCAGAGTCTCAGGTGATAAAATAAACATACAAAAATCACTTGGATTCCTCTACATCAACAAAAAGAACACCGAAGAGGAAATAACCAAATCAATACCATTCACAGTAGCCCCCAAGAAGATAAGATACTTAGGAATAAATCTTACCAAGGATGTAAAAGACCTATACAAAGAAAACTACAAAGCTCTACTACAAGAAATTCAAAAGGACATACTTAAGTGGAAAAACATACCTTGCTCATGGATAGGAAGACTTAACATAGTAAAAATGTCTATTCTACCAAAAGCCATCTATACATTTAACGCACTTCCGATCCAAATTCCAATGTCATATTTTAAGGGGATAGAGAAACAAATCACCAATTTCATATGGAAGGGAAAGAAGCCCCGGATAAGCAAAGCACTACTGAAAAAGAAGAAGAAAGTGGGAGGCCTCACTTTACCTGACTTCAGAACCTATTATACAGCCACAGTAGTCAAAACAGCCTGGTACTGGTACAGGCACATAGACCAATGGAACAGAATTGAGAACCCAGACATAGATCCATCCACGTATGAGCAGCTGATATTTGACAAAGGACCAGTTTCAATTAATTGGGGGAAAAGATAGCCTTTTTAACAAATGGTGCTGGCATAACTGGATATCCATTTGCAAAAGAATGAAACAGGACCCATACCTCACACCATGCACAAAAACTAACTCCAAGTGGATCAAAGACCTAAACATAAAGACTAAAACGATAAAGATCATGGAAGAAAAAATTGGGACAACCCTAGGAGCCCTAATACAAGGTATAAACAGAATACAAAACATTACCAAAAATGATGAAGAGAAACCCGATAACTGGGAGCTCCTAAAAATCAAACACCTATGCTCATCTAAAGACTTCTCCAAAAGAGTAAAAAGACCACCTACAGATTGGGAAAAATTTTTCAGCTATGACATCTCCGACCAGCGCCTGATCTCTAAAATCTACATGATTCTGTCAAAACTCAACCAGAAAAAGACAAACAATCCAATCAAGAAGTGGGCAAAGGATATGAACACACATTTCACTAAAGAAGATATTCAGGCAGCAAACAGATACATGAGAAAATGCTCTCGATCATTAGCCATTAGAGAAATGCAAATTAAAACTACGATGAGATTCCATCTCATACCAGCAAGGCTGGCATTAATCCAAAAAACACAAAATAATAAATGTTGGAGAGGCTGCGGAGAGATTGGAACTCTCATACACTGCTGGTGGGAATGTAAAATGGTACAACCACTTTGGAAATCCATCTGGCGTTATCTTAAACAGTTAAAAATAGAACTACCATACAACCCAGAAATCCCACTCCTGGGAATATACCCTAGAGATACAAGAGCCTTCATACAAACAGATATATGCACACCCATGTTTATTGCAGCTCTGTTTACAATAGCAAAAAGTTGGAAGCAACCAAGGTGTCCATCAACGGATGAATGGGTAAATAAATTGTGGTATATTCACGCAATGGAATACTACGGATCGATAAAGAACAGTGACGAATCTCTGAAACATTTCATAACATGGAGGAACCTGGAAGGCATTATGCTGAGCAAAATTAGTCAGAGGCAAAAGGACAAATATTGTATAAGACCACTATTATAAGATCTTGAGAAATAGTAAACCCGAGAAGAACACATACTTTTGTGGTTACGAGGGGGGGAGGGAGGGAGGGTGGGAGAGGGTTTTTTTATTGATTAATCAGTAGATAAGAACTGCTTTAGCTGAAAGGAAAGACAATACTCAATACATGGAAGGTCAGCTCAATTAGACTGGACCAAAAGCAAAGAAGTTTCCGGGATAAAATGAATGCTTCAAAGGTCAGCGCGGCAAGCGCGGGGGTCTGGGGAACATGGTTCGCGGGGACTTCTAAGTCAATTGGCAAAATAATTCTATTATGAAATCATTCTGCATCCCACTTTGAAATGTGGCGTCTGGGGTCTTAAATGCTAACAAGCGGCCATCTAAGATGCATCAATTGGTCTCAACCCACCTGGAGCAAAGGAAAATGAAGAACACCAAGGCCACACGACAACTAAGAGCCCAAGAGACAGAAAGGGCCAAATGAACCAGAGACCTACATCATCCTGAGACCAGAAGAACTAGTTGGTGCCCGGCCACAATCGATGACTGTCCTGACAGGGAGCACAGCAGAGGACCCCTGAGGGAGCAGGAGATCAGTGGGATGCAGACCCCAAATTCTCATAAAAAGACCAAACTTAATGGTCTGACTGAGACTAGAGGAATCCCGGCGGCCATGCTCTCCAGACCTTCTGTTGGCACAGGACAGGAACCATCCCCGAAGACAACTCATCAGAAATGAAAGGGACTGGTCAGCGGGTGGGAGAGAGACGCTGATGAAGAGTGAGCTAATTATATCAGGTGGACACTTGAGATTGTGTTGGCAACTCTTGTCTGGAGGGGGGATGGGAGGATAGAGAGAGAAGGAAGCAGGCAAAATTGTCAAGAAAGGAGAGACTGAAAGGGCTGACTCAAGAAGGGGAGAGCAAGTGGGAGTAGGGAGTGAGATGTATGTAAACTTATATGTGACAGACTGATTGGATTTGTAAACGTTCACTTGAAGCTTAATAAAAGTTATTTAAAAAAATGCTGCAGTATGAGGGAAGAAAACAGCATCTTAAAGACTTAAAAGATCTACTGTGGATTCTGGAAGAAATTTCTGGAAATATGATAAGGTACCAGCAATCTGCTCAAAAACAAGCAAACTAAGAAATACAACATGGCTTCTGAAATAAAACAACACCCAAAGGAGAGACCAGGTTGAGGTGAAGAGACAATGGAATAAGATGAAATTTACTTCTTTTATTTTCTTTAGGCTTATTTTGTTCTGTTTTTATCTTCTTAGATGAAAGGTTAGTTCTTTTGTTTTCAATATTTCTTATTTCCAGCATATGTACTTAAAATGATAAAACTTCTCTGAGTACCAGTTTGGCTGCATCCCATAACTTTTGATAGGCAGCGCTGAAAATAATCTGAAATTTCAAGTTTGATTTTCTCTTGTATCCAAGTTATTTAAAAGAAAGATCTAAAATATTTTCTGAGCAAAGGAGATTTTTTTTTTTTTTTTTGCTATCCTTTAGGTGTTACTTTTTAGTTTTATTACATTGTGGTCAGAGAATGAGTCTGGTCAGATTTTTACTTTTCAGAATTCATGGAGATTTTTTTCCTTGAGGACCATTCCATGGTCAATTTTTGTAAATATTCTGTAGATTCTTATTTTTGTTGTACATGGCCTGTTGATTTGTGAGACGTTAGGTTAAGTGTTCTGCTATCATTGTGGATTTGTTAATTTCTCTTTATTCTGATGATTTTTGTCTTATCGATTACTGGTTAGGTGCATAAAGATTAATAAATGTTTTCTTTGAAGAGTTTTGCCGCAAAGGGGAACAGAGAAAGGAGTCAGTGGTTGGAGGAGAAAGTGGGATCAACAGAAGATTTTTCCAAATTTGAGTAAATTGACAGCATGTTTGTTTGCAGGCGAGGGTGATCCTGGGGAAGTTAAAAAAATTAATGATGTTATTAGTATGTCTTATATCATGCCTCTACTTAGCTGAAATTTCCTGACAATGCCTGCAGTATCAGGCATACCATCAATACATTTTTAGGATTACCTACAAGTTTTTCTGGGTTTTTTTTTGTTGTTGTTGTTGCTTTATCTTGTAACCATGTTTTCCTTTTTCTTGGATTAATTTTTATTTTTATTTTGGAAGATATCTTCTAAAAATTATTACCGGTTTTTTTCATTAGTCTGTTGGCCATTTTTATATGTTCTTCGGAAAAAATATATATTCAAGTCCTTTGCCTATTTCTTAACTGAATTGTTTGTTTTTGTTGTGTTGTAAGAGCTCTTTAAGGGGTACTGGTGGTGCAATAGTTAAGTGCTCAGTTGTTAACCGAAAGGTGATTCAAACCCACCAGCTGCTCCACAGGAGAAAAGACCTGGTGGTCTTCTCCCGTAGAGATTACAGCCTTGGAAGCCATACGGGGCAGTTCTACTCTGTTCTAAAAGGGTTGCTTTGAGTCAGAGTGGACTCAATGGCCCACAACAACAAGAATTCTTTGTTCTGGATACTAGACTCTTATCAGGTATATGATACTCAAATATTTCAAGAGCAGTTTTTTTTAATGTGTGAAAGCAATAGGCAAGGGCTCAGAAATTTATAGCACCCATGCATTATATTTTTAAATATTTGGTTGGAGACATACATCAGACAATTGAAACGTGAATTAATTGACAACTCAGAAGTAAGGGATTCATGAGGTAAAGATTTCGTCTCTCACTGAGTTTTGACTTCCTAAATTAGACTTCTATATGGATTATTTGTTGTCAGATGGATTCTGCTCCTGTGGGGACAGCTTGGTCCCACGGTGTCTCAAATAAACATTTTTCTTCTGCTTTTATTCTTTTTCCACTTCAGAGGAATGTGTTTTTCGAACTCTGTCCTTCATCGCTAAAATTCAGAGGAACTCTCTTGCCTTCTTTAATGATCACTTAAAACAAGAATGATGCTCTTCTGTTCTAGCAGTTGCTAATATTGGCTAAATATTTTGCTGAGGGAGAGAGAAAGAATCCCATGCCGGTAGCTCCTCCCATTGGGAGTTCCCTCTTCCTTTTTGAAGGACTTCATTATTTCCCTTGTGTTTCCTTCTGTTTTGAAGTAACTTAATGCCTTCTCCGTCTCATCTTTTTTTTTTTTTTTAAAGAATTTGTCCTCTTTTCAATTGATGGAAGCTAAAAACAGAACAATGGAAGAGCTAAAATTATATTTTCAGTTTCTGGTAATGAGGGTGTGAATAATTAAATAATGAGATAGATACAATTTCTACTTTTTGCTTTAGTAGAGTACCAGAAGGAGACAGAACTGAGAGTCACAAAATAAGGCTTCCAGCCGAGAAGAACAATGATTTTGTTATGCTGTCCACTCCAGGCTCAATGCTGCTCGTTGCAGGATCCGTTTGGCTATTTTCATAACACTCTAAATGATTTCACATCTGCAAATAATATAGTTGCAAAATAATCTCTCTGGGGACTATGGGCTAGAGAAGGGTTGGGCAACAGAAGTTCCAACTATGGTGTAACGATGTGTAAATCACGTATTCCTTCGGCTTTTGTCCACATACAAAACTGTAAATAGATCATTTGGATGTAGGCTGATCCTGCAAAATTGAAAATGTGACCATAGCCCTTTGTTCGAGAAGCTCAGTATCAATAAACACAGTAGCAGCAATAAACCAGTTGCCGTCAAGACTCTTGGTGACCATGTTTGTCAGAGTAGAACTGTGCTCCATAGGACTTTCTTTCTTTCTTTGGAATTTTGTTTTTGTTGTTGTTGAGAATATACGCAGCAAAACATACACCAATTCAACAGTTTCTGCAGGTACAATTCAGCGACATTGGTTACATTCTGCAGGGTTTTCAATGGCTGATTTTTCAGAAGTAGATTGCCAGGCCTTTCTTCTGAGGTACCTCTGGGTATACAGGAACTTTCAACTTTTCAGTAAGTAATCAAATGAGTTAACTCTTTGCAGCACACAGGGACTCACAATAATATCTCACATTTATATATTACCTTACATATTGCAAATTCCCCTCCCAACATTATCTTAATACTTCTTCACAACAACCCTGAGAGGTAGAAGAGGATATGATTTCCATCTGATATGCAAGGAACCTGTGGTTTTTACATTAGTAGTCTGTAGGTGACATAATTTGGTTTTGTTTGTTGCAAACATTTTATTCTCAGCTCACTGACAGTAAGAACACATACCAAACCAAACTGAAACCCATTGCCTTTGAGTGGATTCTGCCTCATAGCAACCCTATAGGACAGAGTAGAACTGCCCCATGGGGTTTCCAAGGCTGTAAATCTTTACAAAAGCAGACTGCCACACCTTTCTTCCACAGAGCGCTGGTGGGCTCAAACCTCGGACCTTTCGGTTAGCAGCTGAGCATTTAACCACAACGCTGTCGGGGCTCCTTTATTACACATATAGAGAAGTGCAAAAATCTTAACTGCATAGCTCAGTGATTTATCACAAAGCAAACACACTCATGTAACCAATACCTAGATCAAGATATAGAACAATATCAGCACCCCGTTCCTTTCCAGTCATCCCTCCCCCAAGGGCAGCCACTGTTGATTGCTAAGTGGCATAAGCATTTAAATTAGCTTTTGTATGGCATGTGAACCAAGACCTTGTCTTGCAAGGATGCATTATACTTCTTGATACGTGTAGGAATGTATCTTCAAACAATGAAATGCATGCACATGAGGAAATGATAAAGGAATGAAGATTAGCCAACTCGATGAAGGAAGGCTCGTCTGAGTTGGAACTTAATAGTTGGCTCCACTGTGTGAAGGATTAATGTGCAGAGTATGATAAAGCTTTCTCCATTTCTATCAAGAACTGATAGAAAGTCAGTTTACATCGAAAGAGAAAATGGTGTTTCTTTGATTCTTATAACTTTGCATACAAAGAGAGACCCGTTTCCTTCTATGTATACTTTAAAACTTAGGTTATAAATACTAACTCCAAGATGACTTCAACTCAATCTTAACCAGAGGCAAGGAATGGACAAAGCGATGTTTCGACAGTTTCTTTTCCCTCCCTATGTCTGGCAGAGCATTTTCATCAATTTGCATGGGAATATCAGCGCTGTGTTCTTTTAAGAGAAATGCTGTTTAGCTGGAATGGGGAGGCTAGTGTCTAATTCACTGTGCTCTTTGGGAGGTAAGAGTCTCCCCAGAGATGAAATCTTTGCTTGTGAATGTACTCTTTCTACATGGGCAGAACCAAAGACCACCTGTAACGGCTCCAGCTGGTAGCTTCCGCTGGAGGAATTTTGGAAACTTCGTCTTCCAGGTCCTCACCACTATCCTCCTTTCATTTTCTCCAACTTCTGGAGAATCAGATGCCAATGGGCAACCAGTGACTTGTTTGAAATGATTTGGGGCTCAGGCACACGGAGGAAGAAAGACTAAGACTGCACCCGGGTTCAGTGCTGCCTTTAATGGAAGCCTTCTAGACTTTGTTTAACAAAGTCTTTGTTGAAGTGGCCTCCATTAGAAAGGGCTTCTTTCTCTGTTGAGTCTGTGTGCACCTTTGCTTCATCCCCAGACCCACTGAGCTGGGAGCAGAGGAGTGTTTACATGAAAAGAGACTGCCAAAGTTTTAAATTATATCCATTAAGAGACAAATTATCCTCTTAATCGTCTTTTTTGTTTCATTCCTCAAAAGACTAAAATGTGTTTAATTTAATAAAGCTTTAAAAAAATAGGTAAGTTTATAACTTTACAAAAATGTTGTCAGAGAAGTAAGAATACCACAGGGAACCCTCTGGTGAGTTTAAGAATGACCTATTCAGGTCTTGCTCATCTCTGATTTCTGCAATACAAGGACATTGCCCCCTTTTGGCTTTCTAATTTGTTTTAGAACCACTTGAGCCTTCTCCCTGTCCCCCTCCCACGAATCAGTTAAGTCAGAGCATAGGTTGGAATCTTAAAAAACAGAAAAAAAGCTGACATTTCTTCTCTGTAAAAAATTGTTAATACTTTTCTGTAGAAATAACCGTTTAGAGAGAAATACTATTTTTATTCCCTGTCTCACCTTGATCCAGCATATGCGTGAAAATGTGGATAGCAAATAAAATCAGCAGTGTGGTGTTGTGAGGTCAGTTCTCACATAGGAGACCATAGGATAAAACCTAAACCCACTGCTATTGAGTCTATTCCCACTCAACGCAACCCTATAGGACAGAGTAGAATTGCCCCACAGGGTTTCCAAGGTTGTAATATTTATGGAGGCAGACTACCACATCTTTCTCCTGTGGAGTGGCTTGCGGGTTCAAACCGCTGACCTTTCTGTTAGCAGCCGAGCGCTTTATCCACAGTGCTACCAGGGTCCACTGAATGTAAGGATTGTTGTTGTTGTTAGGTGCCGTCGAGTCGGTTCTGACTCATAGCGACCCTATGCACAACAGAATGAAACACTGCCCTGTCCTGAGCCATCCTTACAATCGTTTTTATGCTTGAGCTCATTGTTGCAGCCACTGTGTCAATCCGCCTCGCTGAGGGTCTTCCTCTTTTCTGCTGACCCTGTACTCTGCCAAGCATGACGTCCTTCTCCAGGGACTGATCCCTCCTGACAACATGTCCGAAGTATGTAAGATGCAGTCTCGCCATCCTTGCTTCTAAGGAGCATTCTGGTTGTACTTCTTCTAAGACAGATTTGTTCGTTCTTTTGGCAGTGCATGGTATAGTCAATATTCTTCGCCAACACCACAATTTGAAGTCGTCAGCTCTTCTTCGGTCTTCCTTATTCATTGTCCAGCTTTCACATGCATATGATGCGATTGAAAATACCATGGCTTGGGCCAGGTGCATCTTAGTCTTCAGGGTGACGTCTTTGCTCTTCAACACTTTGAAGAGGTCCTTTGCAGCAGATTTACCCAATGCAATGCGTCTTTTGATTTTTTGACTGCTGCTTCCATGGCTGTTGATTATGGATCCAAGTAAAATGAAATCCTTGACAACTTCAATCTTTTCTCCATTTATCATGATGTTGCTCATTGGTCCAGTTGTGAGGATTTTTGTTTTCTTTATGTTGAGGCGTAATCCATGCTGAAGGCTGTGGTCTTTGATCTAGATTAGTAAGTGCTTCAAGTCCTCTTCACTTTCAGCAAGAAAGGTTGTGTCATTTGCATAACGCAAGTTGTTAATGAGTCTTCCTCCAATCCTGATGCCTGTTCTTCTTCATAAAGTCCAGCTTCTCAGATTATTTGCTCAGCATACAGATTAAATAGGTATGGTGAAAGAATACACCCCTGCTGCACATCTTTCCTGACTTTAAACCAGTCTGTATCCCCTTGTTCTGTCCGAACAACTGCCTCTTGATCTATGTAAAGGTTCCTCATGAGCACAATTCAGTGTTCTGGAATTGCCATTCTTCTCAGTGTTATGCATAGTTTGTTATGATACACACAGTCAAATGCCTTTGCATAATCAATAAAACACAGGTAAACATCCTTCTGGTATTCTCTGCTTTCAGCCAGGATCCATCTGACATCAGCAATGATATCCCTGGTTCCACGTCCTCTTCTGAATCTGGCCTGAATTTCTGGCAGTTCCCTGTCGATATACTGCTGCAGCCGCTTTTGAATGATCTTCAGCACAATTTTGCTTGTGTGTGATATTAATGATAGTGTAATTATCATTAATATAATTTAATATAATATAATTATAATATAATGTATAATTTCCACATTCAGTTGGATCACCTTTCTTGGGAATAGGCATAAATATGGATCTCTTCCAATCAGTTGGCCAGGAAGCTGTCTTCCATATTTCTTGGCATAGATGAGTGAGCACCTCCAGTGCTGCATCTGTTTGTTGAACCATCTCAATTGATATTCCATCAATTCCTGGAGCCTTGTTTTTCGCCAATGCCTTCAGAGCAGCTTGGACTTCTTCCTTCAGTACCATCGGTTCGTGATCATATGCCACCTCCTGAAATGGTTGAATATAGACTAATTCTTTTTGGTATAATGACTCTGTGTATTCCTTCCATCTTCTTTTGATGCTTCCTGCATCATTTAATATTTTCCCCATGGAATCCTTCACTATTGCAACTCGAGGCTTGAATTTTTTCTTCAGTTCTTTCAGCTTGAGAAACGCCAAGTGTGTTCTTCCCTTTAGGTTTTCCATCTCCAGCTCTTTGCACATGTCATTATAATACTTTATTTTGTCTTCTCGAGAGGCCCTTTGAAATCTTCTGTTCAGTTCTTTTACTTCATCAATTCTTCCTTTTGCTTTGATTATATTATGCATTGCAGGTAAATTCGCTCACATTTAGAAAGGAGCACCACAGGTCCTGATGCTAGTACTTTCTTAGTTGTTACTTTGCCCCTAGATCCCTGGGTGTGGGAAATGGTTACTGTTAAATGGGTTGATTTGTGTCCCCTAAAAAGTTATTTCCAAGTCCTAATGCCTGGTGCCGTGAATGTGGCTTTATCTGGAAATTGCATCTTTGCAGATGTAATTTATTTAACATGAGGCCATACTGGAGTAGAGTAGACCCTAATGCAATATGACTGGTGCCCTTGTAAGCAGAGAGGAAGAGACACAGAGAGATACCGAGGTAAGAATGCTATGTGACAACATAGGAAAATATTGGAGTGATTGCATCTACAAGCCAAGAAAGTCCAAGGGTTTTAGGAAATCAGCAGGAGTTAGGAGAGAGGCATGGGACAGAATCTACCTCAAAGACTTCCAGAAGGAACGAACCTTGCTGACACCTTGATTTTAGACTTCTAGCCTCCAGAATTGTGAGAGAATAGATTTCTGTTGTTTTAAGCTGTCCAGTTTGTGATATTTTGTTATGGCAGCCATAGAAAACTAATACAGTTAATAGCCTAAATTCGTAAGAGTACACTTGGGGAAAAGCTCATGCTCATGTGCAATAGTCACTTTGGCCAAATATTTGAAACATTTCTCAAAAGCCTTTATTTAATCAGCATAAAATAAGGGTCACTTTTCCCCAAAGTCAAATGTTGAGAATGCAAACTGCCCTTGTCACAGGGATATACATAAATGCAGTGAAGTTTCTATTTAAAGATGTTGGTCAAGCCCTTCCTGAATGACGGGAGATGGTGCCTGGACACCTTGTTATACCTCAGACCATTTTCACTTTTATACATCCCTGAAGAGCAAAAGAAAGACTTACCCTTAAAATATATATATATATTTCTAAGTATTTGAATTATAAAAGTTAATTATCTAACTGAAACTTTGAAAAAAATATAAAAAAGAAAATAACTAAAATACTTAAAGAAAATAACTAAATCTCATTAACCAGATGATTTTTGCCTTAAACAATAACAAAATCTTTTCATTGAAGCATTGCTCACATACAGAACAGTTAAACTAAGTTTAAAGCCCTAAGTGAACATCTCTGTGTAACCAGTATCCAGATCAAGAAAGGAAACGTCACCAGCCCCTAGAAGTCCCCTTATGCCACCTCCCAGATACCACTAAGCCCCTCCTTCACAGGTAATCCCTAGTCTGGCTTCTCTTCTGACACCATTGACTGTTTTTTTCTCCATATATTTTTTATTTTGAAAAATTTTAAACTTAAAGGAAAGCTGGAAGAATAATACAGTGAATGCTCCTATTGCCTTTAACCAGATTGCTAACATTTCATCATATTTGCTTGTTTCTCTGAATCATTTGAAAGTTGTAAACGTCATAATGTTTCACTCCTAAATACTTCATCAGGTATCACCTGAAAACAAAGACATTCTCGCATAACCCCAATACCACTATCACTGTCATAAAAGTAAACTTCAGTGAAGTAATATAATCAAATATTTTATCATATTCAAGTCTCTCCAGTTGTTTCAATAGTTTTTAAAAAACTTTTTCTGGTAAATATGTATGTAACAGAACATTTCAGTATTCTTCGTATGTACAATTCGGTAACATTAATTATGTTCATCATGTTGTATAGGTTTTTTTTTTCTCCCTCATCATTGATATAGCCAATAATCATGTATGCATTTTAATTGTCGTATCTCCTTTACCAACAACACAGTGCCGTCAAGTCGATTCCAACTCATAGCGACCCTATAGAACAGAGTAGAACTTGGTGTCCTTTAATCCATAAGTCTTTCTGATCCCTCATCTTTTTAAAAATAGTACTAGCATTTTTCGAGAATTCAGGCCAGTTTTGTAAAATGGCCCTCAATTTGAGTTTGACTACTTCGTAATGATTCAGTTCAAGTTAAATACTTTTGGCAAAAACATTACATGAATGAATGTGATGTCCTTCTCAATGTATCAATCAGGAGACAAATGTCAGCTTGTCACTTTATTGATGATGCTAAGTTTGATCAGTCTTTAAGAAGGTGTCTTTCAGTTTCCTTTATCATAAAGATGTTCTTTGTCTTTACAATTAATAAATATTCTGCGGGGTAATATTTTGAGACTGTGTGAATGTTCTGTTCCCCTCCAAAAATTTTCTCAGTGGTTTTAAAACCCAGTGATGATCCTTGTCTGAATTACTTATTTACATTAACCTGTTAAGCCCATTGCCATTTATTCTGACTCACGGTGACCCTATAGACAGTAAAACTGCCTCATAGGTTCTCCAAGGAGTGGCTGGTAGATTTGAACTGCTGACCTTTTGGTTAGCAGACGAGCTCTCAACTACTGTGCCACCATGGCTCCAAACTAGCTACAAAAGGGTTAGTTTTAAATTCTACCTTTCCTTCTCCAATGATTAGCTGGTGTTCTTCCGTAAAGAGTTTTCTCTTCTAATCCCCCCTCTCCCATCTTTGAGTTTCACCATGGACACTTTGGTTCTTCTTCCTTTTTTTTTTTTTTTTGGTAAAAATATGCAGTCATACACCATTTCAATTTTTACATGTACAACTCAGTGACATTGATTACATTCTCCAAGTTGTATAAACATTCTTGCCATCCTTTTCTAAATTGCTCCACCACAATTGGCTTAAACTCACTGTCCCCTAAGCTTCTCATCTAATCTTTTAAGTTGCTGTTGTCAATTTGATCTCACATAGATAATTCTTTAAAGGAGCACAATGCTCAAGGCAGACAAAGTATATTTAATATAAACTAGTTTTTTGGTTCAAAGAAGACTTTAGGGGATAGTTTTCGTTTAAGGTTTAAAGTTTAAAGATTATCTTCGATTCTTTTTTTACTCAGTGTTTTGTAATCCATTATCACCATTATTTGTTTTGATGCTCAAATCATCCCAAATTTGGCCAGTGATAGTCCCTTCAAACTGATCCATGTGTCCTTTTGATGTGTCTGTTGTATTTTTTGAAAGTTTTATTGGGTTATAGTTTTAAATATTGGTCCTATTAAATTTTCAATGACTCCAATTATACATACATTGGATCTGTTCAATTATCCTCTACCTCAATCACTTCCTCTCAGGTTCTTGTTATATTTCTCTTTATTTTGTTTTCATGTCTTTCCTCGATGATTTTTTAAAATGTATGTTTTCTTTTGGACATATTGAAATTTAGTCATAATTTCTAAGATAATTTTGTCATTTTTTTCAATTTTCTCCTGATTCTTGTCAATTTATATTTTGAGGTTTTATATTTCTGAGTCAGGGTATTTTTTCATATTTTCAAATGCTTGTTTAAGGATATTTAATTCAGATCATGGTGCTCTGTTTAAATTTTCTTCTCCTTCATTATTATTTTTTAGGGGGGAGGAGGGGAGGAAATATTCATGAGCTAAGAGGTTTTGATTTTTATGCTCTATTTTGTTCTTATAGTCACTTCATATGAATATTATCTGCTGTTTGCTCTTCATTTTGAGATGTATTATTTTTCCTGGACCAGCAATAACTGTCACATGTAGACACAGGTGAGGATTTGGGTAAGATGTTTTAATTCGAGAGCTCCCTTTTCTGTTTGTGAAGCATGGTTTCTTTAAAAAATGCACCATTTGGGGGATTAGTGTGTCTTTTGACTTTGTGATTCTCTTGTTCCTGAAGTACTCTTAATTTCCATTTTTTCTTATTTTTTTCACCAACAAATATCTCAAGGTCACCCCTTCTAGGTCACCTGTTCACCTCCAGAAGTGATACATTCTGAGATTTTAAATTCTGTTCTTGTGAACTTTCAAGCCCCTTCATTTTTATTCCCCAGTAACCAGTGCCTTAATCTACCAGGTCTCATTCTTATGTTCAGTATTTTCCCACTACAGGTGAGACATTCTCTTTTGGGGGGGGGTATTATCTTTTTTTTTAATTTTACACCTAGGCATCTGCTTTCCTTTCCTGTTTTCTGAACTGGCTCTTCTGAATTTGGTGATCTATTTCTGTATTAGGACATATTTGAAGTTTGTAGTATTCTCTGTCACTTAGTTATGATATAGGTGTAGGCTTCAGATAATTTTATTTGCTCATCTTGTTGATCTGTATGGTTTTCTGGAATATTTGTGAAGAGATTCAGCACCTAGAATATTATTTCCTTTGAGTTTTATTCTTTTTCCATCTTTAGTCTGTGTATAGTTTTACGTAGCTGTCATCACAGATCTATTCAATTTTGATTCTGTTTCAACTTAACAATATCATTTTAATTTTCCCAATTTCCTTTATAATCCTGTAGGTGCTATCATTATTTGTCAATAGGCTGAGAATATTCTGCCAAGTGGATATGCCATGCTGTATTTTATTACTTTTCTATTATTGAATATTTACATTGGAAAATAAAGGTTACAAGTGTATTCAGCATCAATAGGTTCAGCTCAGGCCACTTTGGAAGGATGAGCACTTGGTACAGAATAAGCATGGAATCAATGATTAAAAAGAAGAAGAAGAAAAAAAAACTGGCAAAAACTGCCTAAATATGAGGGCAATTGAAGTGTCCTTTAAAATGTCTACTTAAAATATGTAAATCCCATATTCCACAGGAATTTCACTGACTTTTTAGGACATCACTTGGGGCATACTAGAAATACACGCTGCTGTAGGATTGTCAGAAGGAATAAACTTGATAATTAAGTTAGGTGTTTGGTAGAGTCTAAAGGCAACAACTGTGTCTTAGAGTGAAGGTCATGAAAAAGTATTTCAATCTGAGGGTAACTTTTATTCAGGTTGACTCCTGGGGATAAGTAACTGTGCGACCTTGTCAGTTTGTTCTCTCTCCATAGCACGGGTGGTGATGATTGAACCAGGGAAATGAATGAGGCTTGCAGCACTGGATGTGGTCAGTCTCCATAAATCATTTCTTCCATTGTCTGAACACATTTGGGCATCCAGAGTAGTTTATTTCCAAAGTATATAAAGAAGTAGAGGCCAAGGGTGTAATCTTGGAGCTATTTAAATAGAGTGGTTCCAGTCAAGACAAGCAGCTGTTCTCAATTATTAGTCTATATATTCTAGGTGCCAGGGAAAACCCACAAGGGTGTCACTAAATTGAATTTTAAAGTGACCTCCTGTTCAGATGAAATCTCCTAGCTGTTTTTTTTTTTTTCTTCCCCCAAAGACTGGTCTCCTATTGAACAAGTTGGCAACACTCTTGTTATGAATGAATCATTGCTACTGCCTATGGTGGAAAGCTGAATTATTCCATAGGGTTTTCAAGGAACGTGGATTTACCTTCTAGGGAATCCTTTGTAAATGCTGTTAGGCAAAAAACCTGAACACATGAACAAGTCAGAAACCTGCAAAGAGACAGACCCTAGTGATGGGGGGTGGTTGTTAATATTTTAAATCCATTGTGTCAAAGGATGATTCCATGGGGTGGCTTGATTTCTGGAACACTTCCCCAGGGTCCCTACAGGGACATGGGATCTGTGACCAATTTCTACTTAGGGAAGCAGGTCTTTTTCTCTCCAGAACTTATCACAGGTTGTAGGAGTAGCTTCTGTCAGAGTAATCCCTGAGAAACACGGGCTTCTAAATAATGACAGGGCACGTTCTTTCACCACAAAATCTTACCATGGAATGTCCTGGTGTCCCTTCCACCTAATTCTGTATGCCTGCGTGCTCAAGAGCACAAGCTCTGGAGTCACATTGCCTGGGTTTAAGTCTTTAAGTCTCAACTTACTTACGAGCTTACTTACTACTCACTTACTATGAGCTGCAACATTGGGCAAGTTAGTTAATCTCTTTTTTCTCCATTTTCTCATTTGCAAAATGAAGATAATAAACTACTAACTGAATACAGTTGCTAGAATTTAATGCACTTATCCATTTAAAGTACTTGCCAAATGTTTCTGGCTATTGTCCTCTTCTTGCTTCATTATCAATGGCCTTTGTCATTCCTCTCAAGGGATATATATATGAAATTAAAACACTGCTTTTATTTATCTGCTGTCTTTATTGAAGTTACCCAGTTGCTGAACATCAACTATTTAAATTATTCAAGGTAAACTATTTTTCTTCTCCTCCCTCCATATGTGTAAAGATTACAGAGAGATGTCTGAGCAGCTGTTTCATAATTCACAAAGCTAAGGTTGTCCTTTGTTAGGCTAATAGAAACACCTCCTCGGGTCACTGGTCAAGCCAAAATGCCACACCACACAAGGTTCGAAAGTGACATTAGATCAGTGAAAAATTCCTCATTGTACACACTTTCCCTTGGTGATTTCAGAAACTAAAGTTTGGAAAAAAACACATCAGGTAAATGTTAACATAAAACATAAAAGCAATGTATATGATTCTATGTGCCTCAGAGAGATATATCGGTAGAATATTTATTTCACAAATATGAAAAAGACCCCTTTAATTAGTTGTCAGTGTACGTGAGTTTATGTCTGAAGCACATATGAAAGCTCTTTGAACAGCAGCACAGAGTTTATTTAGTTGTTCTGTTTTACTGCAGTGAGGTGCCAAGTTGATTCTAGAGAAATCTTGCAATGTGGTGCCTAAGAGTCTAAGTCCTCATTTGAATGCCCACACTGCTCTCTGTCCTTCCCATGTCATGAGTAAGCAGGCAGCCTCAAGAGAAGCTGGCCTTTTATTTCACACAAACGAATTCTTAATAGTTGATGTTTATGATTGTTTTTACATGCAATTTTTATGACTTATTTTATGTCTATAAGGTTCTTAGATTATATGTCCCTGAGTTCATTTTTTCCACTTTATCCTCTCAGACCTAACTGTTTTTGATATGCCGCATTTGATATGCTATCTTTTATTATGCAGAAGCCCTTTGATCTCCGCAGAGGAATGGCGCCATATAAATGCAGAATTCCATTATAATCATACAGAAGAGTGGCTTTATGGGGGAACTCCAGCTTAGAATGGAAGAATGTACTAGGCTGTGGAATGCTAATGCCAAAGCATATATATTTAGATGGCTGGGATAGTTTTAGAAATGTATTTTTTAAATATCCTTTTGGTTGAAGTAAACATACATGTAAAAAGTATACTAATAATAACTGTTCAGCTAGATGAATGTTAACAGAGAGTACACCAATATAACCAGCACCCAGATCAAGAAATAGAACATTACAGTACCCCTTCTGCCCCTTCCCAGTTCCTACACCCCCACAAAGGTAACCATTATCCTTACTTTTATCATTATAGATTAGTTTTGCTTGTTTTTGAACTTCAAAAAAATAAATAAATAAATAATAATTTTTTTTTTTTTATAGATGAAATCATACAGAATGTACTCATTAGGGTCTGGCTTCTTGTTCTCAGCATAATGTTACCGAGATTCATCCATGTAGCAATGCTTCAGTTGTTCTTTTTGTTCTATAGGATTGTACTATACGTAAATACCACTATTTACCCATTTAAGTATTGAAGGACATTGAAATTGTTTCCAATTTCTGGCTATTACAAGTAGTGCCACTAACCTTTCTTGTGCATGTCTTTTGGTGAGCATACATAATGAATATCTGTTGATTATGTACTAGGAGTAGAATTCCTGGGTCATAAAGTACACATATGCTTGCTCAGATTTGGTAGATATCTCCAGGGAGTTTTCTTTGGTTGTGCCAATGTTGACTCCTATCAGTTGGTGTGTAGGTGTTCTGGTTGCTCCACATCTTTATCAACATTAGTAATGCTAATCCTTTTAATTTGATCCATTCCGTTGGGTATCAAGTGGCATCTCATTGTGGTTTTAATTTTTACTTCCTTGATAAGGATATTGGACACCCTTCCTTATGTTTATCGGCCATTTGTATATTCTCTTTTGTGAAATGCCTGTTCAAATCTTTTGTCTATTTTTCTATCTAGTTGTCTCTCTTTTTCTTATGGGTTTATTTGTTATCGTTGTTAGTTGCTAGTTTATAGGAGTTCTTTATATTTGTATATGAGTCATTTGTCAGATACATGCATTGCAAATATCTTCATCCATTTTGCGGCTTTTGTTTCACTTTCTTAATAATGTCTTTTGATATCATAAGTTCTTAATTTTAATGTATTCCAATTTATATATTTTCTCCTAAAGGGAAAAATTGCTTAATAATTTTTGTGACCTGTTAAGGAATCTTTTCCTCTTCCAAGTCATGAAAATGTTTTATGTTTCTTCCAGCAGAGTTATTATTGTTGTTGTTTTAGAGGTACTATTTTACATTTTGAATTTAGATCTACAAACCAACAGGAATTGATTTTTTTATGTATGTATGGTTTGAAGTGGAGGTCAAGATACATGTTTTTTTTCTATACAGATTTGCAATTGTTCCAACATCACTTATTGGAAAGGTTTCCTTTCTCCACTAAAGTTCACCTTTGGAACAAGTCCATGGTTGAAATTCACTTTAGAGATCACCCTCTTCTCACCCATACGTTTTCAGCCTGATGTGTATAAGAATCACCATGGAGTGTATTTAAAATGCGGATATCTAGGCCATGCTCCCAGAAATTCTGATTCTCTGCAGATGATTCTCATGTCTGGGGGCCTGGCCCACAGTCTGAGAATCAGCATAGCACTCAGGACCGCCCTAAGCTAATCAAACCCTGCATCCCCCTGCCTCATTTGTCCATGGATGCCTCTTATAGATTATTTGAGCAGGGAAAGTCAGCCAATAAGTTAATTTGTTGGGAACCTATTTATCATTTACCTACCAGCTCTAATGTTTTGTTTGATTAATATTCTCTTCCTCCCTCCATTAGTTATTCATCAACACTATCAACTTGCTTTCACTTGGGCTCTCCACCATATCCCTTACCACCCCATTCTGAGACAAGGTTCACTGCATAGCAAATCCTTTCAGACAATCTGTCTCCTAACACAGCTTAACTCAGTTGTCTCATCATTCTTTTGTTAGGATCTACCACATTCAAGTAGCCTTTATTGAACACCTTCTATCTGCCAAGCATTGTCCTAGAATTGGAGTCCCTAGGTGGTGCAAATGAGTAATGTGCTTGGCTCCTAACCAGAGGTGCCTTGGAAGACAGGCAATCTACTTCTGAAAAATCAGCCATTGAAAACCCTGTGGAGCACAGTTCTACTCTGACACATGGGTTGCCATAAGTTAGAACTGGTCTAATGACAACTGGCTTGGTTTTTTAGTTTGGTCCTAGATCAGCTGTTTATCCTCAAGGTTCTTGCAGTCCCAGAGATGAAAGAGAGTGCCCAAACACAACTTCTTAGTAGATGAGTGCAATGAAGAGTGATATGTGCCATAACTGGGGACTGTGTAAGATTGCCCAGAAAAGGAAGCAATCACCGCTTCCTGTGGAGGTCAGAGAAGTCTTCGGCAGTGGTGTTTGATCTGGCTCTTGGAGAGTGTGTAGGAGTTTGGAGGGATGGGTGTTGAAAGGCATTCGGGGTAGAGCAAAAAAACATGCAGCTGCCTGGCACCATAGAGGAAATGCAGATAATTTCATGTGTGCAACCTCATCCATAACTTGAAAGGTATGTAAATTGGGTGGCAGGCACACGGTACCACTGAGATTTTTCAAACCAAAGCCAATCAAAATTTCAATCTAAATTGGTGAAACTTTGGGTAAAGTGGCCTGTGAGCTGAATGTCCTTGGTCCTGGAGGTCAAAGTCCATTTCTCCTCAAAGTACAGGCATGTAGACCAACACAGAGGAGGTAGACCTTGATGATGAGTGCTTGCTGAAAAATTTCCTGGCCTGACAGATAACACCACTCAATGCTGAAGTAGGCTGGTATCCATCCCCACCCCTTTTCCTGTAGAGCTGCAGGCGGGGGTGGCGGGGGGCACCCTAATTAAGCAAAGAAGACCTTACTCAGATGGACAATGGAGGCTTCTGATGTTGCCCACCTTTCCTGATGAGGCTGGGAGGGCCTCAGTGCCATATGACAGGGAAGGATATGGCTGCTTTTGTTTCACAGATAATAAAAAAGGGAAAACCCTGCTAATTCGGTGTAAAAATAATTCAAAGTCATAAATATCTCAAACTGAAAGCAAACCCCAGAAAGGCTAGTTTTGAAATTGGAGGTAATTAATTCCTCATGCAATGTGCTGAAATTCAACCCAGACATGTCTTTTTCTGTTCCTTTCAGACAGTTTACAGTCCGGTGGAAAGTAAAACCATGCAATCCCTTGGTGTGGTGCAGTTTTACTCTGTGTCTTTTCTTATTATTTTGCTCATTTTGATCATTTTTTACGTGAACATGCATATAATGAATTCAGCTCCTCTTGTCCATGAGATTTATTTTACCCCAAGGGTCTCTCTTCCTTGCATTTGTAGTCGAATTGTTAATGCATCTCTTGGTAAAAGAAAAGACTTTCAGCTTAGAGAGCACTGAAGGTAAATGCCTTGGAAATGAATTGGAAATTTAGATGGTTTAAGTCAGAAAAAAACATGGCTGTTTAGCGAAATCAGACTGAAGTTTAAAGTTAGCAAAATAACGTTTAAATTCTGCATTCAGGGACTTAGGGTAGCGCAATGGTTCAGTGCTCGGCTGCTAACCAAAAGGTCAGCAGTTCGATCTCACCCAGTGGCTCAGCAAGAGAAAGACCTGGCAGTTTGCTTCTATAAAGATTAAAGGCTAGAAAACCCTATAGGCAGTTCTCCTCTGTCATCTGAGGTCACCATGAGTCAGAAATCGACTCTACGGTACCTAAGAACAACAACGTACAGCCTTGACCTGTCTCTTGAGAGGACACTTCTTGAAACTTCTTCTACAGTTACATTGAAATTCTTTCTCATTTCCAAATGTGTTGTTCATATTCGCAGCTCTGCACCCTTCCCTCATCATTCGTCGAGCCTGGCACAACCTCACCACCGCCCTCCTCTCGATATAGTCAGGGGGTTGCCCGTTGTAACTCAGATGCCCAGGAGAAAATATCGTTTCTTTTTCTATAACAATCTCTCATAGTTACCAGGTAACAGGAGAGATGCAAGTGACTAAATACAAAATCCACTTTAGACATTAACCCCAAACAATAATTTACAGCCTTTCTAGAGAAACCTCAAAACAAAGCAAAACAAAAAATACTAGTAGCTGTCAAGTCAATCCCAACTCGTGGTGACTGCATGTTTGTCAGAGTAGAACTGTGTTCCCTAAGGTTTTTAATGGCTGATTTAAATCAGAAGTAGATTGCCAGGCCTTTCTTCCAAGGCACCTCTGGGTGGACTCGAACTTCCAACCTTTTGGTTAACCACCAAGCCCACTAACCATTTGTCCCACCCGAGGACTCCCAGATAAACCTCACTTTAATTTCCACCCCATCCTCTGCTCCTCTTTAGATAGTGGCTGGGCATACAGCATGGGGTCTGCATTGGTGTTCATGGGCTGGTCCCTGGACCTATATCAAGATGGTGCCTGGATCTGCATGATGGACTCTGGTCCCTCTCTGGGCCCAGCTTCAGAGTGACCGCTGGCATCACCAGGCAGCCTTATCACTCACTTTGTGTTTTGCTGCCCTTGTTTCTGGATGTTTGCCGCTGATCAACTCATCATCTAGTCTTTCTCAGGTTGGTAAGTGCTGTGTGACCTCCCGTTGCTCCTGCACTTGCTCCCTGACTTGAGCACTCTGTTTAGGCTCCACCAGGAGGTCAGCTTGTGCCCTGTGAGGTCCCTGGGCAGGCCCACTATCTCTGAGCAGCGTCTGCTCCACCTGGTATGAGTAAACACCGGACCTCTCCATCTGACTGTGTGCTCTGCCCTCTTTGCCCTGCTGGGTAGCCCCATGTCAGCACAGCCCCTGCATTGTGTTGTGCCACTGACTCTCAAACAGGGAGGGTGGCAAGAGTCCCTTCTGTCCTTGTTGTTTCTCGTAACTTACCTGACGACGTCTTCTAAAATTTCTCCTCTTAACCATGTTTCAAACAGAATGATTCTCCCTAGGAATTTTAGGGCTTGATAGCTGCTTATAATTAATCTTTTAAACACATTTGGAGGCAAAAGGGGAATCACTATTGAAGTTAGGTGAATGAAGACCTAAGTATTCTAAAAGGTTGCCTTGCGTGTCCTATTATGGTTACCTGTTCATGTCTCTCCTCTAGATAGCAATTCTGATTCCCCGTTGCCAGGAGCAATGTCTGGCACAGCACAGATGCTAAATAAGATGTTTTTGAAATTGAAGTGCACTTGAATTCCTTTTGGTGAGCACGTCCATGCTTAAATTAGTAAATAGATGCCAATGGCCACTATTTTCTCAAAATTCTATAAAGATGCTCAGCTCATTGGTCATACACCAGAGACAGAGGAGCTTTCACGTTACTGTGTGGCTCTGTGTGTTGTTTTAACTCTTCTAAACTCTCAGCTTTTGCTAATAAAAAGCCCTGTGGTCTGAAATGCTAGAGTTCATGTCTGCCTGCACGGTTGGTCCTCGGATTTTAAGAAATGGAAAAAAATCAGAAATAGAAAAGCCCCCAGAGGTTTCTGGGGTGCTTTGGTTTTTTTTGAATGTATTTGATGGGAGAGAGAAAGGAGAGTTTGTGATTTACTGATCTTCTGATTTCTTCTCCTTTGTTGCTGTTGGTTTAATCTGAACAATTGTAGAAAATGTTCCATAGGGCACCCGCACATGGAGGAACCTGAGGCATTCGTGGTTCAGTGGTAGGATTTTCACCTTCCATGTGGGAGACCTGGGTTCGATCCCCGGCCAATGCACCCAATGTGCAGCCACTGCCTGTCTGTCAGCGTGGGCTTGCATATTGCTGCGATGCTAAAAACCAGCCAGTGAAAATCCCATAGATCACAACGGGCCTATCCGCAATCAATCATAGGGACGGCATGGGATCGAGCATTTCATTTCATTGTACATGGGGTCACTGTAAGTCAGGGATGACTCAATGGCAGCAGCACGTGGAGGAATACCCAGTGTGAAAACTAAGCAAAGGAAATATCTAGGTGGTCTGAGCAGAAAGTTCCAGAGGCTCTGGGGAAATTAACTTCTGTTGAGTTGGAAGTTCAGATGGAAAAGACATTCTGCAGATATGGAAGTGTTGGAAAATTAATTTGCAAATACTGATGGAGTGTCTTCTGTGTACAGGCTGGGCACTGTTTAAGGTGCTGAGGGAGAGTGTTTGTCCCAGAGGCTGAGGCAGCACAGGATGATAGGAAAGGGAGGTGGGGACCAAGGATGACTGGAAATCGCTCCTCCCGAATGTTTGCTAAGAGGCCCATGCTTTGAACTCGGACCACTGCCAAGGTGTAATCTTATGAAAGAAGACAGCAAGAGGCAAAGTGTATCTGTAACACCATGCCTGCATAGTTAAATGTTTATTTTTGAGGAGATTTCCTTTAGCGGTTTTTCTTTTCTGGCGTTCTTTGTCAAGAGTACACGCACTTTTCATCCACTGGTTTCTTTCTGACACGAAACCACGGATGGTTAATTTTGGCATTTTGAAATTCAGTACTAGATAGAAAACTAATATTGAAATTAGAAAGTGATCTAGAGGAATCATTTTGAGTCTTATGTGCTTTGTCACTTTTAAGCTTGTGTTTGTCTCTAGTAAGGAAGGTGAAACACGATTTAACATCATTGCTGGATTCCAGGCCAGGCTTGGACAGTCAAAATACTATTCAAAATTAATGAGGTCCTCTCCTAACAAAAATGTCTTCTGGCCTTTGTGTTAGGGGCATTTAATTTTTAAGAGTAATGTTCTCTCCTGGTTTTATAGCAGGCTGTTGTTGTCATTGTTAGGTGCCGTCGAGTCGGTTCACTAAGTGGCTTTAAATATGAACACTTTTATTCTTTTTTAGCACAGTATTTCAGAGTTTATAGTGAGCTGAGTTTTTAAACTGCCAATTGTTGTGTGCTTAAGCTCTTTATAACAATGTCGAAGTAGGAAAATGTAAACATTTGTGTTCAATTTTCTTCCTGTGTATTATCATCAGTATAAATTTCCACACCAACCATTTCCATTCAGAAATATAATTTTGATGAGATGCTCACACACACACACACACACACACACACACACACACACTAGTACCTACTGAGGAAGAAAAAGGCAGGCAGGTGGAAAGATAGGGGCAGGATGGTAGGATCATTTTTAAGGAGCAGGAGTCAATGTAGGTGATCTAATTTGCTTCACTGCTGGTGCAATAATAGACCAAAACCAAACCCAAACCCACTGCCGTGAGTCGATTCCGACTCATAGCGACCCTATAGGACAGAGTAGAACTGCCCTGTAGAGTTTCCAAGGAGCACCTGGCAGATTCGAACCACCAACCTTTTGGTTAACAGCCATAGCACGTAACCACTACGCCACCACAATAATAAAAGGGGGGAGCTATTCACAAAACAGAAGATCTTTGTATCCATTGCATGTTTATTATTTCAGTTATTTAAATCACACAGTAAATGACACTGATTCACGGGTTTTGTGTGGGCAGGAGTTCGAGGGCCTCATCCCCAAAAGACCTAGGAACCGAAATGGAACAGCGCCCCCACCCCATGCCCCCCTAAGTGGACCCCCCAAGAAATTTGCTTCATCAAGCAACTTCATAACTTTTACTGAGGAGAAACTAGGAGACTCAATTCTCATCATTATCTTTCTCTTTTGGCATTCACTTTAAAGCATGGCAAGCTTACCCATTGCTGTCTAGTCGATTCCGACTCATAGAGCCCCTATAGGACAGAGTAGAACTGCCCCATACAGTTTCCAAGGAGCGCCTGGTGGACTCGAACTGCCAACCTTTTGGTTCACAGCCGTAGCTCTTAACCACCATGCTACCAGCATTAGGGATTGGTTAATGGAAGAAAATTGGTACTAACAAAGAGCTGCTGTTGAAGGCAATCACAATTTCAGTGAAAACCAAAACCAAAACATAAATCACAATCACTTTAAGGGTTAAGGAATATAATTGATTTATTTCAAAGTGGAACGATATGGCAAAGCTCCCTGGAAGACTTTAGTTGCAAATGGAGAGTCCTGAACCCCAATTCCAGATCTGCACAGACCTGCAGGGCTGGATGTTTCCCTTTCTGGCATTCAGGAGATGAGGTTTGGTTAGAAGATGTAGACATTTCAAGCTCAGGAAGGCTGTTTTTGGCAGTAGGTGAGCTCCATGATGGAGGCAGAATAACCAGTTCAGCCTCAGATTTTATTTTTCCCACACTTTTACCTAGTGCCATAGATTGAATTGTATCCCCCCAAATACATGTTGGAATCCTAACCCCTACAACTGTGGATGTAATCCCATTTGGAAATAAGGTTTTCTTTTTTACGTTAGTGAGGCCGTATCCACATAGGGTGTGTCCTAAAATTAATCATTGGTGATCTAAAAAAAAAAAAGCAGATTAGACACAGAAACCAGTACAAATGAGGATTGGGGGTGGGTGATGGGTAAGAAGAGAGATGCCATGTGAAGATCACCAAGGAACCCAGGAACTCTGGGACTACAGAAGCTGAAAGGGACAAGGATCTTCCCTAGAGCCAGCGGAGAGAGCCTTCCCCTGTTAAATAGGTTGCCATTGATTCCGAATCATAGTGACCCTATACGACAGAGTAGAACTGCCCCATAGGGTTTCCAAGGAGGAGCTGATGGATTCAAACTGCTGACCTTTGGTTAGCAGCCGTAGCTCCCCACAGCTCTTAACCTCTCCACCACCAGGGCTCCAGTTCCCCTATAGCAGGCGCTCTGAATTTGGATTTCTAGTCTGCTGCAAAGGAGCCCTGGTGGTGCAATGGGTGAGCGCTCAGCTGTTAACCAAAAGGCTGGCGGCTGGAACCCACCCAGCAGCTGTACAGGAGAAAAGACCTGGCTACCTGCTCCATAAAGACTACAGCCTAGAAAACCCTATGGACAGTTCTACACTGTCACATGGGGTCACTATTAGTCAAAATGGACTTGACAGCACACAACAAATGACAACAGAATCCTGAATTGTGAGAAAATAAATTTCTGTTCTTTAAAGCCACCCACTTGTGGTATTTGTGTTACAGCAGCACTAAAAAAGGAAGACACATAACATCAGAGAAATTCACGGGGATCCTACCGCATTGCATTAGTCAGTTGTTACTGGAAGCCAGAGTGAGAGGCAGTGGGCTGGTCAGAGCTTCAGCCAGCACTGGCCACACTCCTATCATGAACTTACTGTCCCACCTGCTTTTTATCTGTTCATAGGGGGACTCTGAGAATAGAGTCATGGGTCAGGGTCCAGTCCCCTCCCCTCACTACCAACCATACAAAGCAATTTAAATATAGGCAGGCATCATCTCTCATGGGGGATATCATGGCAGAATATTAACATGGAGCTGATAATCATTCAATTATCTATTTCTAAGGGACTTTAAATTCTTCTGCAAGAACATGAATTTTAACAGTTTCTTTTCAGATCTTTTGTTTTTTTAAAAAATATTATTTTAAATTAATAAGCAATAAACCATCAATCTTAAAAACTGTGAAAAAAATTTTGGCATTTTGAGCTTGTGTTTCTCAATAATGTTATGAGACATTTTTAGCCAAAATAGACACTGAGGTTTGTTGTGAAAGTCATTATAATATAATTGAAGTCTACTGTTATTTTGAGTTATTTGCATTTTTATTCCCTGTGGCCTGGTTTCAAATTTAATTAACTTGGAAAAGTAGGGTGCCATCACCTATGTGGTCTTGAAAAACACATTTGAAAGAAGTAATATCTTACACAAATGGACCACACAGAATGGGGTTAGTAATTTGGTAATTTAATAGGGAAATCATTAGATTTTAAATGACAGTTTACTCTGCCCATCATTAAATGGGCAGGAAGGAATATATACAGCCAGAGGGCAGAGGTCATACCATGAGCTTCAACCAGTGCCAATGTCACAGGTAAATGTACCAAGGTCACAAATCAAACGAGCCAGGGTTTTAGTTCTGCGACATGATCATTCCATATGGTATCCCTTTATCAAAAATTTCTCTACACTCAATCCCTCAAAGAGAGTTGTGGGAGAAAAGCATATATTTACAGATGAGGTTAAACTTCTTAATAAAAATCTGCAAAGGGCAAAAACAAGAGAATAAAGGGATTCTGTGTATTGATTCGGATCTAACTAATACAAAACCAGTCATTGATGAGGAAAGGAGTTTGGAGTGGTCTCTAGGCTTCTTTTTAATACATGTTCCTATAAAGTTGGGTATAGCCAACTTGCCTGTGGCATATGATGTTAGAGGTATACATTTTCAAAAGAGAAGGAAGGAAATGACCCCACTATGTAATAAAAATGAGTGTTGAGATTAAAGCAACTTGTATAAATCACACATTTTAGGAGGATATAGACTGTACTTTCCTGGTTACTAGTCCAAACTGTTACATATTTAGAAATGCAAGACTTAAAATATTTTACAATCAATTACATCCTCTTGAGGCTAAGTCCTTGGAATGGCTGGTCTTTGATATGAAAGAAAATCTACTAAATATAGTCTTTAATTCAGTGTTAAGGTAAATAGCCCTTTATAAGCAGCTTTTAGCTACTTTTTGGCTCTACTAGGATTTGTTTTGTACATTGGTGTTACTGAGATGTTTCTGCATTAGTCACTGGAAACCATTGTTATTTCCTTTTTTTTGAAATAATTTTTATTGTGCTTTAAGTGAAAGTTTACAAATCTAGTCAGTCTCTCACATAAAAACCCATATACACCTTGCTACATACTCTCAACTACTCTTCCCCTAATGAGACAGCCCTCCCTCTCCCTCCACTCTCTCTTTTCACCAGCTTCTAACCCCCTCCACCCTCTCATCTCCCCTCCAGGCGGGAGTTGCCAACATAGTCTCAAGTGTCCACCTGATCCAAGAAGCTCACTCCTCACAAGCATCCCTCTCCAACCCATTGTCCAGTCCAATCCATGTCTGAAGAGTTGACTTCAGGAATGGTTCCTGTCCTGGGCCAACAGAAGGTCTGGGGGCCATAACCACCGGGGTCCTTCCAGTCTCAATCAGGCCATTAAGTCTGTTCTTACGAGAATTTGGGGTCTGCATCCCACTGCTCTCCTGCTCCCTCAGGGGTTCTCTGCTGTGTTCCCCGCCAGGGAAGTCATCGGTTGTAGCTGGGCATCATCTAGTTCTTCTGGTCTCAGGATGATGTAGTCTCTGGTTCATGTGGCCCTTTCTGTCTCTTGGGCTTGTAATCACCTTGTGTCCTTGGTGTTCTTCATTCTCCTTTGATCCAGGTGGGTTGAGACCAATTGGTGCATCTTAGATGGCTGCTTGCTAGCGTTTAAGACCCCAGACGCCACTCTTCAAAGTGGGATGCAGAATGTTTTGTTAATAGATTTTATTATGCCAATTGACTTAGATGTCCCCTGAAACCATGGTCCCCAGGCCCCTGCCTCTGCTACTCTGGCCTTCAAAGCATTCAGTTTATTCAGGAAACTTCTTTGCTTTTGGTTTAGTCCAATTGTGCTGACCTCCCCTGTATTGTGTGCTGTCTTTCCCTTCACCTAAAGTAGTTCTTATCTACTATCTAATTAGTGAATACCCCTCTCCCACCCTGTCTCCCTCCCCCATCTTGTAACCCAAAAGAATGTTTTCTTCTCAGTTTAAACTATTTCTCAAGTTCTTATAATAGTGGTCTTACACAATATTTGTCCTTTTGCAACTGACTAGTTTCACTTAGCATAATGCCTTCCAGGTTTCTCCATGTTATGAAATGTTTCACAGATTCCTCACTGTTCTTTATCGAAGCGTAGCATTGCATTGTGTGAATATACCATAATTTATTTATCTAGTCATCTGTTGATGGGCAACTTGGTTGCTTCCATGTTTTTGCTATTGTAAACAGTGCTGCGATAAACATGGGTGTGCATATATCTTTTCATGTAAAGGCTCTTATTTCTCCAGGATATATTCCAAGGAGTGGGATTGTTGGATCGTATGGTAGTTCTATTTCTAGCTTTTAAGGAAGAGCCAAATCGATTTCCAAAGTGGTTGTACCATTTGACATTCCCACCAGCAGTGTAGAAGTGTTCCAATCTCTCCACAGCCTCTCCAACATTTATTCTTTTGTGTTTTTTGGATTAATGCCAGCCTTGTTGGAGTGAGATGAAATCTCATTGCAGTTTTGATCTGCACTTCTCTAATGGCTAATGATCGTGAACATTTCCTCATATATCTGTTAGCTACCTGAATGTCTTCTTTAGTGAAGTGTCTATTCATAGCTTTTGCCCATTTTTTAATTGGGTTATTTGTCTTTTGGCAGTTGAGTTTTTGCTGTGTCATGCAGATTTTAGAGATCAGGCACTGACTGGAAATGGCGTAGCTAAAAACTTTTTCCCAGTCTGTAGGTAGTCTTTTTATTCTTTTGGTGAAGTCTTTGGATGAGCATAAGTGTCTGACTTTTAGGAGCTCCCAGTTATCTAGTTTTTCTTCTACATTGTTTATAATGTTTTGTATACTGTTTATGCCATGTATTAGGGCTCCTAACATTGTCCCTATTTTTTCTTCCATGATCTTTATCGTTTTGGATTTTATATTTAGGTCTTTGATCCACTTGGAGTTAGTTTTTGTGCATGGTGTGAGGTATGGTTCTTGTTTCATTTTTTTGCAGATGGATATCCACTTATGCCAGCACCATTTGTTAAAAAGACTGTCTTTTCCCCATTTAACTGTTTTGGGGCCTCCGTCAAATATCAGCTGCTCATATGTGGATGGATTTATGTCTGGATTCTCAATTCTGTTCCATTAGTCCATGTATCTGCTGTTGTGCCAGTACCAGGCTGTTTTGACTACTGTGGCAGTATAATAGGTTCTAAAATCAGGTAAAGTAAGGCCTCCTACTTTGTTCATCTTTTTCAGTAATGCCTAATTTATCTGGGGCCTTTTTCCCTTCCATATGAAATTGGTGAGGTGTTTCTCCATCTCATTGAAGAATGTCATTGGGATTTGGATCGGAATTGCATTAAATGTATAGGTCGCTTTTGGTAGAATAGACATTTTTATAATGTTAAGTCTTCTTATCCGTGAGCAAGGTATGTTCTTCCACTTATGTAAGTCTTTTTTGGTTTCTTGCAGAAGTGTACTGTAGTTTTCTTTGTGTAAGTCTTTTACATCTCTGGTAAGATTTATTCCTAAGTATTTTGTCTTCTTGGGGGCTACTGTAAATGGCATTGATTTGGTGATTTCCTTTTCGATGTTCTTTTTGTTGGTGTAGAGGAATCCAACTGATTTTTGTATGTTTATCTTGTATCCCAATACTCTGCTGAACTCTTCTCTTAGTTTCAGTAGTTTTCTGGAGGATTCCTTAGGGTTTTCTGTGTATAAGATCATGTCATCTGCAAATAGAAATACTCTGACTTCTTCCTTTCCAATCTGGATGCCTTTTATTTCTTTATCTAGCCTAATTGCTCTGGCTAGGACTTCCAGCACAATGTTGAGTAAGAGTGGTTATAAAGGGCATCCTTGTCTGGTTCCCGATCTCAGTCGGGCTCTCTCCATTAAGGGTGATGTTGGCTGTTGGCTTTGTATAAATGCCCTTTATCAAGTTGAGAAATTTTCCTTCTATTCCTATTTTGCCGAGATTTTTTTATCAGGAATGAGTGTTGAACTTTGTCAAATGCCTTTTTTGCATCAATTGATAAAATCATGTGATTCCTGTCTTTGGTTTTATTTATGTGGTGGATTACATTAATTGCTTTTCTAATGTTGAACCATCCCTGCATACCTGGTATGAATCCCACTTGGTCATGGTGAATTATTTTTTTGATGTGTTGTTGAATTCTATTGGCTAGAATTTTGTTGAGGATTTTTGCATCTACATTCATGAGGCATATAGGTCTGCAATTTTCTTTTCTTGTGGTTTCTTTACCTAGCATTGGTATCAGGGATATGGTGGCTTCATAGAATGAGTTTGGCAGTATTCCAACCTTTTCTATGCTCTGAAATACCTTTAGTAGTAGTGGTGTTAACTCTTCTCTAGAAGTTTGGTAGAACTCTGCCGTGAAGCTGTCCAGGCCAGGCCTTTTTTTTGTTGGGAGTTTTTTGGTTGCCTTTTCAATCTCTTCTTTTGTTATGGGTCTATTTAGTTGTTCTACCTCTGTTTGTGTTAGTTTAGGTAGGTAGTGTGTTTCTAGGAATTCATCCAATTCTTCTAGGTTTTCAAATTTGTTTGAGTATGGCTTTTCAGAGTACTCTGATATGATTCTTTTAATTTCAGTTGGATATGTTGTAATATCACCCATCTCATTTCTTATTTGGGTTATTTGCTTCCTCTCCTGATTTTCTTTTGTCAGTTTGACCAATGGTTTATCAATTTTGTTGAGTTTTTAAAAAAAACAGATTTTGGTCTTGTTAATTCTTTCAATTGTTTTTCTGTTTTCTATTTCATTTAGTTCAGCTCTAATTTTTATTATTTGTTTTCTTCTGGTGCCTGTGGGTTTCTTTAGTTGCTCTCTTTCTATTTTTTCAAGTTGTAGGGATAGTTCTTTGATTTTGGCCCTTTCTTCTTTTTGGATGTGTGCATTTATTGATATAAATTGGCCTCTGAGCGCTGCTTTTGCTGTGTCCCAAAGGTCCTGATAGGAGGGGGCCAAGATGGCTGACTAGGTAGACGCTACCTCGGATCCCTCTTGCAACAAAGACTCGAAAAAAAAAGTGAATCGATCACAAACATGACAATCTATGAACCCTGACCAACAAACACAGATTTAAAGAGTTGACCTGAGTGACAGAGACTGAGATGCAGAGTGGGAAATCTGGAGGACCAGGGAGTTAACACCAATATAGCTGAAAAAAAAAAAAAAAAATCAGATAAAAGAATTAAAAAAAAGAAGAAACCCTAAGAATCATGTGCGACTCTATCAAGAAGGATAAATTGTGTGTGATTGGAGTGCCAGAACAGGGAGGGATAACAGAAAACACAGAGAGAATAGTTGAAGATCTGCTGGCAGAAAACTTCCCGGACATCATGAAAGACGAAAGGATATCTATCCAAGATGCTCATTGAACCGCATTTAAGATTGATCCAAAAAGAAAAACACCGAGACATATTATCATCAAACTTGCCAAAACCAAAGATAAAGAGAAAAATTTAAAAGCAGCCAGGGAGAAAAGAAAGGTCTCCTACAAGGGAGAATCAATAAGAATAAGTTCAGACTACTCAGCAGAAACCATGCAGGCAAGAAGGGAATGGGACGACATATACAGAGCACTGAAGGAGAAAAACTGCCAGCCAAGGATCATATATCCAGCAAAACTCTCTCTGAAATATGAAGGTGAAATTAAGATATTTACAGATAAACACGAGCTTAGAGAATTTGCAAAAACCAAACCAAAGCTACAAGAAATACTAAACGAAATTGTTAGGTCAGAAAACCAATAATATCAGATATCAGCACAACACAAGGTCACAGAACAGAGCATCCTGCTATCAACTCAAATAGGGAAATCACAAAAACAAATTAAGATTAATTAAAAAAAAAAAAAACGCTCAAAACAGGGAATCATTGAAGTCAATATGTAAAGGATCACAATAACCAAAAAGAGGGACTAAATACAGGTGGCATAGAACTGCCATATGGAGAGGGATACAAGGCGATACAGGACAATACAAGTTAGGTTTTTACTTAGAAAAATAGGGGTAAATATTATGATAACCACAAAGAGGTCTAACAACTCCATAACTCAAAATAAAAACCAAGAAAAACTTAACGACTCAGCAAACATAAAGTCAAATACTATGAAAATGAGGAACACACAATTTACAAAGAAAAACATCTCAGCACAAAAAAGTAAGTGGAAAAATGAAATTGTCAACAACACACATAAAAAGGCATCAAAATGACAGCACTAAACACATACTTATCTATAATTATGCTGAATGTAAATGGACTAAACACCAATAAAGAAACAGAGAGTCTCAGACTGGATAAAGAAACACGATCCGTCTATATGCTGCCTACAAGAGACACACCTTAGACTTAGAGACAAAACTCAAAGGATGGAAAAAAATATATCAAGCAAACAATAAGCAAAAAAGAGCAGGAGTCGCAATATTAATTTCTGACAAAATAGACTTTAAAGTTAAATCCACCACAAAGGATAAAGAAGGACACTACATAATGATAAAAGGGACAATTGACCAGGAAGATATAACCATATTAAATATTTATTCACCCAATGACAGGGCTGCAAGATACATAAATCAAATTTTAACAGAACTGAAAAGTGAGATAGACAGCTCCACAATTATAGTAGGAGACTTCAACACATGACTTTCAGAGAAGGACAGGACATCCAGTAAGAAGCTCAATAGAGACACGGAAGACCTAATTACTACAATCAACCAACTTGACCTCATTGACTTATACAGAACTCTCCACCCAACTGCTGCAAAGTATACTTTTTTTTCTAGCGCACATGGAACATTCTCTAGAATACACCACATATTAGGTCATGAAACAAACCTTTGCAGAATCCAAAACATCGAAATATTACAAAGCATCTTCTCAGACCAAAAGGCCATAAAAGTGGAAATGAATAACAGAAAAATTAGGGAAAAGAAATCAAGTACTTGGAAACTGAACAATACCCTGCTGAAAAAAGACTGGATTATAGAAGACATTAAGGAGGGAATAAAGAAATTCATAGAATGCAATGAGAATGAAAATACTTCCTATCAAAACCTCTGGGACACAGCAAAAGCAGTGCTCAGAGGCCAATTTATATCGATGAATGCACACATACAAAAAGAAGAAAGAGCCAAAATCAGAGAACTGTCCCTACAACTTGAACAAATAGAAAGTGAGCAACAAAAGAATCCATCAGGCACCAGAAGAAAACAAATAATAAAAATTAGAGCTGAACTAAATGAATTAGAGAACAGAAAAACAATTGAAAGAATTAACAAAGCCAAAAGCTGGTTCTTTGAAAAAATTAACAAAATTGATAAACCATTGGCCAGACTGACTAAAGAAATACAGGAAAGGAAACAAATAACCTGTATAAGAAACGAGATGGGCCACATCACAACAGACTCAACTGAAATTAAAAGAATCATATCAGATTATTATGAAAAATTGTACTCTAACAAATTTGAAAACCTAGAAGAAATGGATGAATTCCCGGAAAAACACTACCTACCTAAACTAACACATTCAGAAGTAGAACAACTAAATAGACCCATAACAAAAAAAGAGATTGAAACGGTAATCCAAAAACTCCCAACAAAAAAAAGCCCTGGCCCGGATGGCTTTACTGCAGAGTTCTACCAAACTTTCAGAGAAGAGTTAACACCACTACTACTAAAGGTATTTCAAAGCATAGAAAATGACGGAATACTACCTAACTCATTCTATGAAGCCCCCATTTCCCTGATACCAAAACCAGGTAAAGACATCACAAAAAAAGAAAATTACAGACCTATATCCCTCATGAACATAGATGCAAAAATCCTCAACAAAATTCTAGCCAATAGAATTCAACAACATATCAAAAAAAAAAAAAATCCACAATGACCAAGTGGGATTTATACCAGGTATGCAAGGCTGGTTTAATATTAGAAAAACCGTTAATGTAATCCACCATATAAATAAAACAAAAGACAAAAACCACATGATCGTATCAATTGATGCAGAAAAGGCATTTGACAAAGTTCAACACCCATTTATGATAAAAACTCTCACCAAAATAGGAATTGAAGGAAAATTCCTCAACCTAATAAAGGGCATCTATGCAAAGCCAACAGCCAACATCACTCTAAATGGAGAAAGCCTGAAAACATTATCCTTGAGAACAGGAACCAGACAAGGATGCCCTTTATCACTGCTCTTATTTAACATTGTGCTAGAAGTCCTAGCCAGAGCAATTAGGCTAGACAAAGAAATAAAGGGCATCCAGATTGGCAAGGACGAAGTAAAATTATCTCTACTTGAAGATGACATGATCTTGTACACAGAAAACCCCAACGAATTCTCCAGAAAACTACTGAAACTATTAGAAGAGTCTGGCAGAGTCTCAGGTTATAAGATAAACATACAAAAATCACTTGGATTCCTCTACGTCAACAAAAAGAACATCGAAGAGGAAATAACCAAATCAATACCATTCACAGTAACCCCTAAGAAGATAAAATACTTAGGAATAAATCTTACCAAAGATGTAAATGACCTATACAAAGAAAACTACAAAGTACTACTACAATAAACTAAAAAGGACCTACTTTAGTGGAAAAACATACCTTGCTCATGGATAGGAAGACTTAACATAGTAAAAATGTCTATTCTACCAAAAGCCATCTATACATACAGTGCACTTCCAATCCAAATTCCAATGTCATTTTTTAATGTGATGGAGAAACAGATCACCAACTTCATATGGAAGGGAAAGAAGCCCCAGATAAGCAAAGCATTACTGAAAAAGAAGAAGAAAGTGGGAGGCCTCACTCTACCTGATTTCAGAAGCTATTATACAGCCACAGTAGTCAAAACAGCCTGGTACTGGTACAACAACAGGCACATAGACCAATGGAACAGAATTGAGAACCCAGATATAAATCCATCCACATATGAGCAGCTGATATTTGACAAAGGCCCAGGGTCAGTTAATTGGGGAAAAGATAGTCTTTTTAACAAATGGTGCTGGCATAACTGGATATCCGTTTGCAAAAAAATGAAACAGGACCCATACCTCACACCATGCACAAAAACTAACTCCAAGTGTATCAAAGACCTAAACATAAAGACTAAAACGATAAAGATCATGGAAGAAAAAATAGGGACAACCTTAGAAGCCCTAATACAAGGCATAAACAGAATATAAAACATTACCAAAAGTGACGAAGAGAAACCAGATAACTGGGAGCTCCTAAAAATCAAACATCTATGCTCATCTAAAGACTTCACCAAAAGAGTAAAAAGACCACCTACAGACTGGGAAAGAATTTTCAGCTATGACATCTCCGACCAGCGCCTGATCTCTAAAATCTATATGATTCTGTTAAAAGTCAACCACAAAAAGACAAACAACCGAATCAAGAGGTGGGCAAAGGATATGAACACGCACTTCACTAAAGAAGATATTCAGGCAGCTAACAGATACATGAGAAAATGCTCTCGATCATTAGCCATTAGAGAAATGCAAATTAAAACTACGATGAGATTCCATCTCACTCCAACAAGGCTGGCATTAATCCAAAAACACAAAATAATAAATGTTGGAGAGGCTGTGGAGAGATCGGAACTCTTATACACTGCTAGTGGGAATGTAAAATGGTACAACCACTTTGGAAATCTATCTGGCATTATCTTAAACAGTTAGAAATAGAACTACCATACAACCCAGAAATCTCACTCCTCGGAATATACCCTAGAGAAATAAGAGCCTTCACACGAACAGATATGCACACCCATGTTTATTGCAGCTCTGTTTACAATAGCAAAAAGCTGGAAGCTACCAAGGTGTCCATCAACGGATGAATGGTTAAATAAATTGTGGTATATTCACACAGTGGAATACTACGCATCGATAAAGAACAGTGACGAATCTGTGAAACATTTCATAACATGGAGGAACCTGGAAGGCATTATGCTGAGCGAAATTAGTCAAAGGCAAAAGGACAAATATTGTATAAGAACCACTATTATAAGATCTGGAGAAATAGTATAAACTGAGAAGAACACATATTTTGTGGTTACGAGGAGGGGGGAGGGTTTTTTACTGATTAGTGAGTAGATAAGAACTACTTTAGATGAAGGGAAGGACAATACTCAATACATGGAAGGTCACCTCAACTGGACTGGACCAAAAGCAAAGAAGTTTCTGGGATAAACTAAATGCTTCAAAGGTCACCAGAGCAAGGGCGGGGATGGTTTAAGGGGACTTCTAAGTCAATTGGCAAAATAATTCTATTATGAAAACATTCTGCATCCCACTTTGAAATGTGGCATCTGGGGTCTTAAATGCTAACAAGCGGCCATCTAAGATGCATCGATTGGTCTCAACCCACCTGGATCAAAGGAGAATGAAGAACACCAAGGTCACACGATAACTACGAGCCCAAGAGACAGAAAGGGCCACATGAACTAGAGACTTACATCATCCTAAGACCAGAAGAACTAGATGGTGCCTGGCCACAACCGATGACTGCCCTGACAGGGAGCACAACAGAGAACCCCTGAGGGAGCAGGAGATCAGTGGGATGCAGACCCCAAATTCTCACAAAAAGACCATACTTAATGGTCTGACTGAGACTAGAGGAATCCTGGCGGTTGTGGTCCCCAAAACTTCTGTTGGCCCAGGACAGGAACCATTCCCGAAGACAACTCATCAGATATGGAAGGGACTGGATAGTGGGTAGGAGAGAGATGCTGATGAAGAGTGAGCTACTTCTATCAGGTGGACACTTGAGACTGTGTTGGCATCTCCTGTCTGGAGGGGGGAAGGGAGGGTAGAGAGGGTTAGAAGCTGGCAAAATTGTCACGAAACGAGAGACTGGAACGGCTGACTCATTAGGGGGAGAGCAAGTGGGAGTATGGAGTAAGGTGTATATAAACTTATAAGTGACAGACTGACTTCATTTGTAAACGTTCACTTGAAGCTCAATAAAAATTTAAAAAAAAAAAAAGGTCCTGATAGGAAGTGTTGTCATTCTCATTGGATTCTCTGAATTTCTTTATTCCATCCTTAATGTCTTCTATAATCCAGTCTTTTTTGAGCAGGGTATTGTTCAGTTTCCAAGTGTTTGATTTCTTTTCCCTGCTTTTCCTGTTATTGATTTCCACTTTTATGGCCTTATGGTCAGAGAAGATGCTTTGTAATATTTCAGTGTTTTGGATTCTGCTAAGGCTTGCTTTATGACCTAATATGTGGCTATTCTAGAGAATGTTCCATGTGCACTAGAAAAGAAAGTATAGTTGGCTGCTGTTGGGTGGAGTGTTCTGTATATGTCTACGAGGTCAAGTTGATTGATTGTGGTATTTAGATCTTCCGTGTCTTTATTGAGCTTCTTTCTAGATGTCCTGTCCTTCACTGAAAGTGGTGTGTTGAAGTCTCCTACTATTTTTGTGGAGCTGTCTATCTCACTTTTCAATGCTGATAGAGTTTGTTTTATGTATCTTGCAGCCCTGTCATTGGGTGCATAAATATTTAATATGATTATATCTTCTTGGTGTACTGTCCCTTTAATCATTATATAATGTCCTTCCTTATCCTTTCTGATGGATTTAACTTTAAAGTCTATTTTGTCAGAAATTAATATTGCCACTCCTGCTCTTTTTTGATTGTTGTTTGCTTGATATATTTTTTTCCATCCTTTGAGTTTTAGTTTGTTTATGTCTCTAAGTCTAAGGTGTGTCTCTTGTAGGCAGCATAGAGATGGATCTTGTTTTTTAATCCATTCTGCCACTGTCTCTTTATTGGTGCATTTAGTCCATTTACATTCAGGGTAATTATGGATAGATATGAATTTAGTGCTATCATTTTGATGTCTTTTTTTTGTGTGTTGACAGCTTCTTTTTCCCACTTGATTTTATGTGCTGAGTAGATTTTCTTTATATATTGTCCTTTCCTCATAATTGTTGTTGTTGATTTTGTTTTTGCTGAGTCTGTATTTTTCCCTTGTATTTTATTTTATTTTGATGAGTAGGATAGTTTGTCTCCTTTGTGGTTACTTTGTTATTTACCCTTAATTTTCTAAATTTATAGCTAACTTTTATTTCTTTGTATTGCCGTATTTTCCTCTCTGTATGGAAGGTGTATGATTACATTTCTTAGTCCCTCTTTATTATTTTAATGTTGTCTTCTTTTATTTAATAACATCGCCATTACCCTGTGTTGGGCTTTTTTTTTTTTTTTTTTAAATCTTGCTTTGTTTTTCTTTGGATTTCCCTGTCTGGGTTGACTTCTGGTTGCTCTGCCCAGTGTTCTCGTCTTGGGTCGATACCTGATATTATTGATTTTCTAACCAAAGAACTCCCTTTAGTATTTCTTGTAGTGTTGATTTGGTTTTTAGGAATTCCCTCAACTTGTGTTTATCTGGAAATGTCTTAATTTCACCTTCATATGTAAGAGACAGTGTGGATGGATATATGATTCTTGGCAGGCAATTTTTTTCCTTCAGTTTTTTAAATATGTCATCCCATTGCCTTCTTGCCTGCATGGTTTCTGCCAAGTAGTCCGAGCTTATTCTTATTGGCTCTCTCTTGTAGGTGACTTTTCTTTTATCCCTCAGTGCTCTTATAATTGTCTCCTTATCTTTGGTTTTGGCAAGCTTGATTATAATATGTCTTGGTGACTTTGTTTTAAGATCTACCTTATGTGGAGTTCGATGAGCATCTCGGACAGATATCTTCTCATCTTTCACAATATTAGGGAAGTTTTCTGCCAAAAAATCCTCAAAAATTTTCTCTGTATTTTCTGTTATCCCTCCCTGTTCTGGTACTCCAATCACTCATAGGTTATTTCTCTTGATAAAGTCCCACATGATTCTTAAGTTTTCTTCATTTTTTAAAATTCTTTTATCTGATTTTTCTTCAAATATATTAGTGCCAAGTGATTTATCTTTGAGTTCAGAAATTCTAGCTTCTACTTGCTCAATTCTGCTCCTCTGACTTTCTATTGAGTTATCTAATTCTGTAATTTTATTGTTAATCTTCTGAATTTCTGATTGCTGTCTGTCTTTGGATTTTTCAGCTTATTAAACTTTTCATTATGTCCCTGAATAATCTTTCTGAGTTCTTCAGTTGCTTCATCTGTGTATTCCTTGGCTTGTTCTGTGTATTGCCTCATTTCCTTCCTGATGTCTTAAACGGTTCTGTATATTAAACTTTTGTATTCTGCATCTGGTAATTCCAGGAATGCACTTTCATCTAGAAGATTCCTGGATTCTTTGTTTTGAGAGCGTGTTGCAGTGATCATGGTCTGTTTCTTTATGTGACTTGATATTGACTGTTGTCTCCAAGCCATCTATAAGTTATTGTATTAATTTATGCTGGCTTACTGTGTCGTAGCTGCTTGCTTTGTTTTGTTTTGGTATACCCTTATGAGTTGCTTGAGTGAGCTAGCTTGATTATTTTCACCTTTGGAGCTCTGGTGTCCTGTCCCCAGCTGGCTAGAGCTGTTATCAGGTATATCAGTCTAGGAGTCCATTCAGTTTTCTTGTATGAATTCAGCTCAGGTTTCCAGGTAGCTGATCATCAAGTGTTTGGTACAGGCTCTGTCCTACAGTCTTAGAGGGGCAGGGGTGATTGGCATATATACCCGTATCTGATCGCAGCAGGAGGTCACGCTCTGAACAAGGCATGGGTCTGAGAACCAACCCCCGAGTGTCTCTGAGGAAAACACGTCTCTGTTCCCTAGAGCATGCTGGTGGGTGGGTTCTCCAGAGGGACCATGGGCACCCAAAGATTTTGTTGTAAGGACTGGGAGGTACCAGTTGTCCCTGGGCTCCTGTCGCAGGTGGCTGGGTGACCCAAGTGGAGCCACTAGTCCTTAGGTCCCTGTTGTGGGTAGGTGAGGACCTTGTTTAATAGGCAAAGGAATGTCAAATGTCAAAAACCCACCTCTCCACTGCACTGCTGTAATGGTTTGAGTTTGCCAACAAGGGCCTGTTCTCCTGAAATGGCCCACACAAGTCCATGCAGAAGGGAAAGGTGCTCAAGTTCCATGGACAGTTTATGCCTGGACAGGAGCTGCTTCTGTCCTGAGCTCCCACAGTTAACGGAGCTAGCAAATTATCTTTTCCCCCCAGTTGGAAATTTTTTCCTTCCCCAAGGCGGGGGGATGGGTCCAGGTGCTCACCAGGGTCTACCTCAGGCCTAGGGATTCAGCCGCTGAAGCTGGGTTGGGGGTGGAGGGGGTGGGGTGCGATAAAATATATGCAAGTATTTAGCTTTTGCTGAGAGTGCCCTTCTGCTCACGTTCCGGAGGTGTGAGTGGGCTGTGTGGCTGGCTGCTTCTCCCTGAGGAAACTGCAGCCGAATGCTAGGACCAGCCCACCGCCGCCGTTGCTGCTGCCGCAGCCCCTCCAGGAAAGGTGCCTGAGGGCTCCCTGCGATTCAGGTCCAGCGACTCCCCTCCACTTCTGAACGGCCTCTTCCTTCCCCTACTCCTCAGTTCATTGTCTAAGCTTGCCTTTGATGCTCAGGGCTCCCAGCTTGTCACAAACACACTCATTTCACTTGTTTTTTTGGGTCTTTGTTGTAAAGAGAACAGAAAAAAAAAAAAAAAGAGAGAACAGAAGCATCTGTTTATTCTACCATCTTGGCTCCGCCCTGTTATTTCCTTTTAAGAGTCTATCCATTTCTGTAATTTTGCAGATTTCTGAGGAATAGGCTTCACTTTTTAAGCAGAGGTCACTGCACAAAGAAAATGGGTACTCATATTTACTCATATCCTTCCCTCCCTCATTTTCTAGGAAACAAGGAAGAGTGGCGCAGTCTCATTCAGTCAACAAATATTTGTTAGGCACCTACATGTACCAGGTACTGTGCTAGGCATTAGCACATTGATCTGGAACTCATGAAGCTTTCTGGAAGGTGTAAGAGGCTGAGAGTGTCTTCCAGATCTCCTACAGGTCTAAAAACCTTTCTCCTCTGGCCTCAAAACAGTATTTTATCAGTGTAAATTGTCTACTATTATAGGTAGTACTATGATGCTAGTTGATTCTTAACTGTTTTGTGCACTGGGCTGATAGTAAACTAAATGTATTTAGGAAGTGGGGCCAAGATGATGGAGTAGTCAGATGCTTCCTGTGCTCCCTCTTACAACAAAGACCCCCCCAAAACAAGTGAATCAATTATGTATGACAATCTAGGAGCCCTGCATATCAAAGGCAAAGTTGAGGAATCAGACTGAGTGGTAGCGGGAGGGCGAGACAGTTCAGGAGCAGCCAGGAGTTGCCATGTCTGATCTGGCAGGAACTGGCACCCTGCAGGCTTGATTGGCTGGCATGTGTGGTGAGGCAAACGATGGCGCTTGGGATGCATTTCCCGCATCAGGAGAGACTGAGCAACAGAGAGTCTACTCGAGCCTCTAGAACCAGTGAGAAAGGTACTCAATTGGCAAAAGATAGGTATTTGTGTCTAACCTATCATGTGTATCAAAAAACACCCCCTTTGGGAAGAATATCTTGCCCATTTACCTGCCCCCTCCCAGCTCTGCACCAGGTCCTGGGCCAGCTTCAGCAATTGTTACATCCCCTGGGTTGAAAGTAGGACCCGTTGCACCCTGAGCCATTCTCCTGGCTTTGGAGAGGGAACAAATTAACAAACAGGGAAAAATAATCTGTCAGCTTCTCTAAACCTGGAACTCAGGGCAGGCACCTTTGCCTAGGCACAGGAATAAGAGGGTCTATAGACTTTGAATGCATTTCACCCCTGCATAGACTTGTGTGGGCCCATTTCAACAGCGCAGGTCCTCATTAGCCCAGTACAACAGGGTATATGCCTGAAGCTTATTTTCAACTGTATCAGCTATAAGGTGGAGTGGCAGATTTACGACATTTGAAACTGCTCTGCCCATTAAGGAGGGTCCTCACCTAGCCACATCAGAGGCCTGAGGACTGGTGGCTTCACCCATACCACCTAGTCACCTGTGGCAGGGTCTAAGAATAAGTGGTGCCTCCCCGTCCTTATATCCAACAGCACTGGGTGCCCGTAGTGTGGCTACAAAACCCACCCACCTACTCTCTCTAGAGAACAGGGACATGCTTTCCTCCCAGACATTCAGGGGCAGCAATCAGCCCCCTGCTTTGCTCAGCGCATTACCCCCTACTGCAGCCAGATACCTGTGCTTACTCCAATCACCCCTGCCTGTCTAGGACTGTAGGTGAGAGCCTGCACCACGCACTTGGTGATCAACTACCTGGGCACCTGAGCTGAATTTGTACAAGAAAAGTAAATGGGCTCCTGGGCTCACATATCTAGTAACAGCTCTAATCATCTGGTGGCAGTATGTGAGAGCTTCAAAGGCACCAATAATCAAACTAGCTCACATGACCAGCCTACTTGGGCATATCGAAACAAAATAAAACAAGAAGCTAGGACACAGTAAGCAAACATAAAGTAAATAAGTATAATTTGTTGATGGCTCAGAGACAACAGTCAATAAAAAAAAAAAGAGGCAGACCATGATGGCTTCAGAAAGCACTCAAAACAAAGAATCAAGAAATCTTCTGGAGGAAGATAATTTCTTGGAATTACCAGAGACAGAATTCAAAAGATTAATATACAGAGCTCTTCAAGAGATCAGGCAAAACACGGAACAAGCCAAGGAACACACAGACAAAGCAATAGAGGAACTTAAGAAGATTATACAAGAGCATAATGACGAATTTAACAGGATGCAAGAATCCCTAGAGAGACAGCAAAGAGAAATCCAAAAGATTAACAATTAAATTTCAAAATTAGACAACTCAAAGTCATAGGAGCAGAATTGAGGAGCAAGTCAGAATTAGTGAGATTGAAGATAAGGCACTTGACACCAATGTATTTGAGGAAAAATCAGATAAAAGAATTAAAAAAAATGAAGAAACCATAAGAATTATGTGGGACTCTATCAAGAGGAATAACCTAGGAGGGATTGGAGTAAAAGAACAGGAAGGAAATACAGAAAATACAGAGAGAATTGTTGAAGATTTTTGGCAGAAAACTTCCCTGATATCGTGAAAGATGAGAAGATATCTACCCAAGAAGCTCGTCAGACCCCACACAAGGTAGATCCCAAAAGAAAATTACCAAGACATATTATAATCAAACTTGCCAAAACCAAAGATAAAAAGAGAATTTTAAGAGCAGCTAGGGATAAATGAAAAGCCAAGTGCAAAGGAGAGTCAGTAAGACTAAATCGGGACTACTCAGCAGAAACCATGCAGGCAAGAAAGCAATGAGATTACATATATAAAGCCTTGAAGGGAAAAAATTGCCAACCACGAATTATTTATCCAGCAAAACTGTCTCTCAAATATGATGGTGAAATTAGGACATTTCCAGACAAATAGAAGTTTAGCGAATTTGCAAAAACCAAACCAAAATTACAAGAAATACTAAAGGAAGTCCTTCGGTTAGAGAATCAGTAATGTCAGATAACAACCCAAGACTAGAACACAGGACACAGAAACCAGACAGCAACCCAGCTAGGGAAGTCACAAATAAATGAAAGTTAAAACACTGAAAATAGTGAAACAGATACATCAGTATGTAAAAGATACCAACATTAAAACAAAAAAGAGGGACTAAATAATGTAGTCATAGATCTTTCATGTGGAGAGGAAGTCAAGGTGAAATAAAGAAATAAAAGATTGGTTTAAGCTTAGAAAAATCGAGATAAAGATTAAGGTAATCACAAAGGAAACTAACAATCCTGCACATCAAAATAAAAAACAAGAAAAACATAAAGACTCAGCAAATACAAAATCAACAACAATGAAAAAGATGAAAAGAAAATACACAAAGAAAAAAGTCTCACACTAAAAATTAAGTGGAACAAAGAAACTGTAAACTGAATATATTTTTTCTGCCTTATGCTATTTACTGTATAATTTACCTAAGACACCTTCTACATTTTAAAAACAGGAGACCGTTAAATGTGGATGATTAGTTCGTAGTTGATGGTGTAGGTGCTCAGTGATGTTCCCTGCTGTCACTAGAACTTCTGCACATGAAGATCTACCTACTGCAGAAAGCCCTGAAGTGGAGGTTGGCTCTGTTCTGTAACACCAAGCTCACTAACACACATGGACTCTACCTGTAAAAAACCTGTTGCTGTTGAGCTGATTCTAACTCATAGTGACCCCATGTTTTACAGAGTAGGACTGCTCCACAGGATTTTCTTGGTTGTAATCTTTTGTCTTTTTTCAATCTTTTACAGAAGCAGATCACCAGGCCTTTCTTACATGGAGCTGCTGGGTGGGTTTGAACTGCCAACCTTTGGGTTAGTAAATGGACACAAACTGTTTGCACCACCAGAGGCCTTATGAACTCTACAGATCCGTAATAAAGGATGGCAGGGATTTCTTCTGTCATGTAGAGTTCTGGGCACTTCTAAATTATGTCTTGGAATCCTTAATGTGCTTTGGAGAAAGGCTTATAGATCCAGTAAACAAGACTGATGGTAAAAGGAATGATAAGAGGAGTCACTTAGGTGAGTATGAACTGAGAGGACATACACCCAGGGCCTGCCTGAGGTGGGTGTTCAGGGGCAGATCTAGGGGTGCTAAGGCCTAAAGCTTATACAACTTGGGGGTGTCCAATAAGAAAAAATACAAAATTATGAGTCACCTGATCTTTGACAAAGGCTTGTTGTTGTTAGGTGCCGTTGAGTTGGTTCTGACTCATAGAGACCCTATGCACAACAGAGCAAAACACTGCCCGCTCCTGAGCCATCCTTAAAATCGTTGCTATGCTTGATCTCATTGTTGTAGCCACTGTGTCAATCCACTTCGGTGAGGGTGTTCCTCTTTTCCGCTGACCCTGTACTCTGCCAAGCATGATGTCCTTCTGCAGGGACTGATTCCTCCTGACAACATGTCCAAAGCATGTAAGATGCAGTTTCGCCATCCTTGCCTCTAAGGAGCATTCTGGCTGTACTTCTTCTAAGACAGATTTGTTTGTTCTTTTGGCAGTCCATGGTATACTCAATATTCTTTGCTAACACCACAATTCAAAGTCGTCGACTCTTCTTCGGTCTTCCTTATTCATTGTCCAGCCTTCACATGCATATGATGCGATTGAAAACACCATGGCTTGGGTCAGGCTCACCTTAGTCTTCAAGGTGACATCTTTGCTCTTCAACACTTTGAAGAGGTCCTTTGCAGCAGATTTGCCCAATGCAATGCATCTTTTGATTTCTTGACTGCTGCTTTCCTGGCTGTTGATTGTGATCCAAGTAAAATGAAATCCTTGACAACTTCAATCTTTTGTCCGTTTATCATGATGTTGCTCATTGGTCCAGTTGTGAGGATTTTTGTCTTCTTTATGTTGAGGTGTAATCCATACTGAAGGCTGTGGTCTTTGATCTTCATTAGTAAGTGCTTCAAGTCCTCTTCACTTTCAGCAAGCAAGGTTGTGTTATCTGCATAATGCAGTTTGCTAATGAATCTTCCTCCAATCCTGATGCCCCGTTCTTCTTCATATAGTCCAGCTTCTCAGATTATTTGCTCAGCATACAGATTAAATAGGTATGGTGAAAGAATACAACCCTGATGCATACCTCTCCTGACTTTAAACCAATCAGTATCCCCTTGTTCTGTATGAACGACTGCCTCTTGATCTATGTAAAGGTTCCTCATTAGCACAATTTAGTGCTCTGGAATTCCCATTCTTGACAAAGGCTTAAAGTCCATTAAATGGGGGAAAAGACAGTCTTTTTAACAAATTGTGCTGGCAAAACTGGATGTCCATCTGTAAAAAAATGAAACAGGACCCATGCCTCACACCATACACAAAAACTAATTCAAAATGGATCAAAGACCTAAATATAACACCCAAAAGTGTAAAGATGATAGAAGAAAAACAGGGTCAATCCTATAGGCCTGAATACATGGCATAAATAGAATACAAACCATAATTAACAATACAAATACACCAGAAGATAAACTAGATAAGTGGGATCTTCTAAAAATTAAACACTTATGCTCATCAAAGACTTCATCAAAAGAGTAAATAGAGAACCTACAGACTGGGAAAAATTTTTGGCTATGACAAATCAGATGAAGTTCTAATCTCTAAAACCTATAGGAAAATCCAACACCTCTACAACAAAAAGCCCAATAATCCAATTAAATATGGGCAAAGGATTTGAACAGACCCTTCACCAAAGAAGACAGTCAGACAGCTAACAGACACATGAGGAAATGCTTGCGATCACTAGCTATTAGAGAAACGCACATCAAAACTACAGTGAGACACCATTTCACGCCAACATTACTGGCATCAATCAAAATAACACAAGGTAACGAATATTGGACAAAATGCAGGGAGATCAGAACTCTTATGCACTGCTAGTAGGAATGTAAAATGGTAAAAACATTTTGGAAAACGTTATGGTGCTTCCTTAAAAAGCTAGAAACAGAAATGCCATGTGATCCAGCAATCCCACCCCTAGGAATATATCCTAGGGAAATAAGAGCTGTCATATGACTAGACACATGCACACCCATGTTCATTGCATCACTATTCACAATAGCAAAAAGATGGAAACAACCTAAGTGCCCGTCAACAGGTGAATGGATAAACAAATTATGATACATACACACAGTAAAATACTACCCAGCAACACAGAACAATGATGGATCTGTGAAACATCTCACAACATGGATGAGTCTGGAGGGCATTATGCTGAGTGAAATAAGTTAATTACAAAAGGATAAATACTGCATGAGACTACTGTTGTTATAAAAACTCATGAAAAGTTTGACACTCAGAAAGAAAGAATCTTTGATGGTTACTAGGGAGGGGAAGGGTGAGGAGGAATAAACATTAGATAAACAATAGATAAGTGGTAACTTTGGTGAAGGCTAATGCAGTACACAGTACTGGGAGAGTCAGTACAACTCGATCAAGGCAAGGTCATGGAAGCTTTATAGACACATCCAAACTCCCTGAAGGACCAAATTACTGGGCTGTGGGCTGTGGCGACCACAGTCTCTGGGAACGTCTAGCTCAGTTGGCATACCATAGTTTATAAAGAAAATGTTCTACATCCAATTTTGGTGAGTATCATCTGGGTCTTAAAAGCTTGTGAGAGGCCATCTAAGATACTCCCCTGGTCCCACCCCATCTGGAGCAAGAGAGAATGGAGAAAACCAAAGACATGAGGAAAGATTAGTTCAAATGACTAGTGGACCACAACTCCACCAGACTGAGTCCACCACACTGAGACCACAGCCTCCACCAGACTGAGTCCAGTACAACTAGATGGTGCCTGGCTATCACCACTGACTGCTCTGACAGAGATCACAGTACAGGGCCTGGACAGAGCTGGAGAAAAATATAGAACAAAATTCTAACTCACAAAAAAAGACCAGACTTACTGGCCTGACAGAGACTGGAGGAACCGTGAGAGTATAGCCCTGTGCATCCTTTTAACTTAGTACTGAAGTCACTCCTGAGTTTTACCCTTCAGCCAAAGATTAGACAGGCACATAAGAAAAAAAAAAGAAAAAATACAAAATTATGAATTGAAAATAGAATGAGAAAAATCTCAAATTCAAACTTTTAAAAGCTGACAATAGCTACAAACATCACAACCTCCAGAATAATAACGTATTTATTAATTAACTACTAGATAGTTGACCTGTTTAATATTTTTCCTCCTGTATTTTTGAGCTGCACACTGGTTGCCTCTTTCTATGATAGTTTTCTGTTAAACTTTCTGTGAAGAGAATAGGAAGATAATTTTATCTTCCCTCTGGCATGGGTGATCAAATTCAAATTAATTTCTTTTGTTACGGATAGTTTAAAAAGTTTCTTTCAGCTTCACAATTTGCTATTGGTAATGCCATACGAGTTTTTAGGATTGTTTTCAAATTTAAGAAAGCCTCTTTTAAACTTATTTCATGAATGTGCTGTAAGATTTCAGTACTCTTCAAGTTTTATTGTGAATTAAGGAGTCTTAAATATTCTTTGAATTGACAGCACTGGTGGATCAGTTTACCATCTGTCTTAGTCATCTAGTGCTATTATAACAGAAATACCACAAGTGGATGACTTTAACAAAGAGCAATTTATTCTCTCACAGTCTAGTAGGCTACAAGTCCAAATTCAGGGCATCAGCTCCAGGAGAAGGCTTTCTCTCTCTGTCAGCTCTGGAGGAGGTCCTTGTGATGTATCAGTCTTTCCTTGGTTGGGGAGCATCTCAGTGCAGGAACCTCAGGTCCAAAGGACCCACTCTGCTCCCGGCACTGCTTTCTTGGTGGTATGAGGTCCCCAACTCTCTACTTGCTTCCCTTTCATTTTATCTCTTGAGAGATAAAAGGTGGTGCAGACCACACCCCAGGGTAGCTCCCTTTACATTGGATCAGAGAGGCAACCTGAGCAACGGTGTTACATCCTACCCTAATTCTGTAACGACAGAGCTTACGATTTATAACACATAGGAAAATCACAAAATGGAAGATAACCACACATGGCCTAACCAAGTCGACACGTATTTTTGGGGACATAGTTCAATCCACTACACTATCGATGTTCTTATTTCAGGTGAACATCTTAAGTTTTATGTGATCTTCATCCACAGCTGTAATTTCATGTCAATCAGCAAAAAAAAAAAAAGCTAAATCTTCTTCCAATGTGTTCATATGATCATTCTTCTTTACTGACTGAATTACCAAGAAATCCAAACTCCTGTTCATTGCTCTACTCAAAATATATCTGTTCTCCTTAAAGAAGTACTGATTTTGCGTGCATGATTTTGCATACTCATTTTGCAGGTTTTGGTTACATTTTACTTTTTATGTCAGAATAGTTTCTACTGATTTTATGTAAAAATAAATGAACATCATTATTAGATGGGTTTTTAATTTGTGTACTGCATATTTGAACTTTAATGTTGATCAGGCGTTGATGAGTACCGAATCCCCATTCTTACACTTCTGATTGGAAAACTTTCTGCAGAAAAGCTTCTGGCTCCATACATCAATTGGAAAAAGAAAAAAAAAAAAATTTTTTTTTTATTAAATTTTGTTGTTGAGAATATGCACAGCAAAACACACACAATTCAACAGTTTCTACACGTACCATTTAGTGACACTGATTACATTCTTTGAGTTGTGCGACCATGCTCATTGGCCCTTAAGGTTCCTTTCTAATCTTTTGAGTTGATGTTGTCACTTTAATCCCATATAGATAGTTCTTCGGAGAAATAATTCTCAGGTCACACTTTTTTTCCTTTTTTTTGCTAGTTAAGCCAAACTATGATTTTAAGAAGACTTCAGGGGGTATTTTTGGTTTAAATTTTAACGATTTATCTCAGGGCAATAGTTTCAGAGGTTCACCCAGCCCCCTTGGCTCCAGAAAGTCTGGAGTCCATGATAATTTGACATTCTGTTCTGCACTTTCCCCCTTTTGATTTGGATTCTTCTACAAAACCTTTGAGCAAAATGTTCAGTAATGGTGACTGGGCACCACCCAGTTCTTCTGGTCGCATGGCAAAGGAGGCAGTTGCTCATGAAGGCAATCAGCCACACGTTCCATATCCTCCTCCTATTCCTGAATCTCCTTCCTCTTGCTCCAGGCAAGTGGAGACCAATTGTTGTACCTTGGATGGCTGCTTGCAAGATTTTAAGAACCTGGGTACTACATCAGAAGTAGGAGGTAGAACAGAAGCACTAAACACATTATTAGGCCAATTAACCGGGATGCCTCATGAAACCATGACCCTTAACTTCCAAATCAAGGAACCAAATCCCATGAGGTGTTACGTGAACAACCTTAGCAGTTACTGTTCCCCCCCACCCCCATTTGGTCATTGTTTTAAATATATCTATCTTTTGCCAGTTTAGATTTTTATAGGTGTACAGCATATTGACAGCAATTACAGTAATCGGCTGTGCAAACCTACCTTTAATCAATGTGATTTCTCCATATATCTTAAGCCTTGTTTCTCCTCCACTACTCACATACTTCAAGTATCAAGAGCCATGGACCCTTTCATATTACAAGTCATATCCCATCTCTGGCCTGGCAGCTTTGTGCCACACCACGTGAATCAGCACAGAGGGCCGTGGGAGTATCCCTACAAGCTACCACTAGCTAGGACAGCTGGGAACTTAAGTATGCACATGAACCATGTAAGTATATGTCATTGGACCCAAACTAAATGTATCCTTGACTCAATTTCCTTTTGGCCAGTGGTTTTCAACTGGAGCAGATTTGTTCTCCAAAGGGCATTTGGCAATATCTGGAGCCCTCATGGCACAGTGGTTAAGAGCTCAGCTGCTAACTAAAAGGTCAGCAGTTCAAATCCACCAGCTGCTCCTTGGAAACCCTATGAGCCAGTTTTACTCTGTCCATAGGGTTGCTATAGTTGGAATCGACTCGATGGCAATGGGTTCATTTTTTGGGTTTGGAGACATTTTTGGTTGATACAACTGAGTGGCGTTACTGGCATCTAATGAGTAAAGCCAGAGAGGTAATAAACATCCTACAGTGCACAGGACAGCCCCCCATAACAAGCGAGTATCCAACCCAAAATGTCTATAGTGCCGAGGCTGGGATGCCTGACTAGATGGAGTCCCAAAATGTCACAGCCAATCTAATGTCACCTGGTGTGAACAGAAGTATGACAGAGGGAAGGGAAAGTGGAAGACAGTGCAGTTGTAATTGATTGTGGTTTAAATGCCTTACTTTTGCAATTTGGGAAACAACGATTATGTGAACGCATTGTAGACAGCCCTTTCCCTGGCCTCGGAAGGGGCCAAGCGAGGCGCCCTGAAGCCTCAGCTTCATTAGTTTTATGGTAAATCTGCCTCTTTTGGTGCTTTGTGTTGGATCCTTTCTTCTCTCCCCTGTGTCCTTCAAAGATAGAATGTTAGTTTTGCAGATAAGATGGGAAAAGCCCATTAAGCACTGAGCTATGAGACTTGGCCATTTTTCTAATTGAATAATGATCTGCTGGAGACAGGAGATACCAGCAGCTAGTCTCCAATTTTCACTGAAAGCCCTGACTGATCCAACTGATTTCTCATAGGCCCCAGGTCTGGGGGATGGTGCCAGTTTCCCCGGCTGGGGAGACGTTAGCATCCTTTTATGGTTTTCGCCACCAGATGCCCTGAATATATTAAGCCTGAACACACAGCAGCTCTTTAAAAAATAAGGCTTTCCCACTTCTGACTATAAAAGCCACCCGTGTGTATGGACAAAAATTAGAAGGTTCAGAAAATATGAAGAATATGAAAACATTCTGAAAAACCATGATAACTGTCATAATTGATCAAGACTTTGGCATACTACCTAACTAATCTTTTTTTCCAAGGAGTGTGTGTGTGTGTATTTAGTTGGTATAAATATATAAAGTTCTATGTCCTCTTCACATTCTCTCTCCCTCTCTCTTTTTACTTAATATATGATAATTTCCCTGTCATTAGATATTTTTTAAAAAATGTTTCTTTAGGACTGTATGATATTCTATCCTATGATTGTACCATAATTCATAGTAGCAGTTTTTTCTTGTTAGACAGTTATATCCAACTTGCAGTGTTTCTACTTCTATAAATAATGCTGTAAGGAACATCCTTGTATATAAATCTTGGACCGTATCTTGATCTATTTCCTTAAGACAGATCCCCAGAATTGGAGAAATGGGCTAAAGAATGAGCATTTAAGCTTCTTTATACAAATCACCAACTTACTTTCCAGGCCACAGTGTGATTTTAGTTTGATTTCTGATGTCGTCTTGATGGTTAAGAGGAAGAATCTAAACCCTCAACATGCTGGTTTAATGAGAAAATTAGATCTCAACTGAAATAGGCGTTAGTACACACAGTGTATTAAACTGCCTGCAAGGAACATGTGATGTTCTACCTGAAAGTGACTTCAGTCACTACTCATTTTATGGGGAACTAAACTGTGGCCGAGAGGGGTGATGTTACCCCCCTGAGGTTGCGCAGTGAATTGGTGCAGAGGTGGGATTAGAACCAGCAGTGCTAATGCCAGCATAACATTGCTTAGTTTTAAGTTTTATAAGATCATACGTTTTGTGTGGTTTCAAATTATTATCTAATTTGAGCCTGCCAGCAACCCTATCAGATAAGTAAGGCAAGAATTAAGATGAACATTTTACTAGGAAGAAGACCAAAACCAAAAACCAAACCATTGCCATCGAGTCGATACTGACTCATAGCGACCCCATAGGACAGGGTAGAACGGCCCCATATGGTTTTCAAGGAGTGCCTGGTGGGTTCAAACTGCCGACCTTTGGTTAGCAGTCATAGCTCTTAACCACTACTCCACCAGAGTTTCCTGGTCCCTAGAATCTGAGAGGTTTATGCGCAGTCCTACAGCTATCATGGTCAAACTTGAATACTCTTTGTTCCACTAAGCTAGTGTTCTCAACCACGACTGTGCATTACAGTCACCAGAAAATTACAGATGCCTGGGCTCTACCCCAAACCAATCGAATCGGCATTTCTGGGGGGTGCAGCATGAGTACTACTATTTTTTAAAAGCTCCCAGAAGATTCCAAGCTAACGCCACTTGATGTGGGCAGAAGTACTGCAGAGGGAAGGCAAAGTGGAAGAGTAACCAGGGTTGAGAACACAGCACTACATTTAGAATAGCACAAGGGGTAGGGTCTGGGGTCATCTCTCCTACCACCTCTGATCAGTTGGTAGTGGCTGCCTGGAGCCTAGTGTTAAGAAGGATTCAGTGGCGTTCTTAGCAAGAAAGTAAGTATCATTATAATGTCTGTGGTGAGCATGGGACTCGGGAGGGACAGCACAAGTGTCCTTGTGATCCTGGCATTGTACCATATTGACATTCCACTCATAGTTTTTAGAAAGTATATTCTCATTAAGGACATACAAAGATAAGGGCACAAGTAAGAGTTAGTTTGATGTTACCAAAAAACCAAACCGGTTGCCGTCGAGTCGATTCTGACTCATGGCGACCCTATGGGACAGGGTGGAACTGCCCCATAGAGTTTCCAAGGAGCACCTGGTGGATTTGAACTGCTGACCTTTTGGTTAGCAGCTGTAGCACTTAACCACTGTGCCACCAGAGTTTCCAGTTCTACGTTAGTATGTTATAATTATGTTATGTTCTATGATAAAAAAAAAAAAAAGGAACCCAAACCTGTTGTCAGGTTGATCTTGACTCTCTTTATTATTCATTGTCGTGTCCCTTGTGCTTGACACATATAGTAGGCACACAATAAATATTTGTTGAATTAAAAAACAAGAGTTAGTGCAAGGGTATGAACACCAAGCCTTCCTAAACCGTCTAAAGCAAAATTGCTACGGCATGGTATTTCAAGAATATTTTTCTAGCAATAGTTATCCCTATGCCTGTGAAAAGGAACATGGGTTATACACAGTATTGCCAGGTTATATTTTGGAATATCTCACTCCAGAACTCGTGAGAGGACCTTTTCCTTGCTAAGGCTTAGAACTTGATTTGAAACCTTCTAAGGGTCTGGAAACCCTGGTGGCGTAGTGATTAAGTGCTATGACTGCTAACCAAAGGGATGGCAGTTCGAATCCTTCAGGCGCTCCTTGGAAACTCTGTGGGGCCGTTCTACTCTGTTCTGTAAGGGTTGCTATGAGTCAGAACTGACTCGACGGCACTGGGCTTGGGCCTGGGCAAGGTGTTTTCTAGCCAAGATAGAAAAGTAAAGGCAGAAAACTCAGTTCGCTCCTTGGGGCTGATTCTTGCACAAACCTTAAAAATAATATGCCTATCCTTGTTTATTAGAAGTTCAGGCTGTGGGTTGGAGTAGTAGTTCTCAACCAGGGATGATTTTGCCCTCCAGGAACATTTGGCAATGTCTGGAGACGTATTTGGTTGTTAGAACCAGGGTGGAGGACAGCTACTGGCTTCTAGTGGTTAGAGTGGTTAGAGGTCAGAGATGCTGCTACACATCTGACAATGACAGCCCTCAAAACAGAGTTCCAAATGTCAGTGGGGCCAAGACTGAGAATCCCTGAATTAGAAGAGCCTCAGTTTGAATCCCTGTTCTGATACCTAATAGATGTGTGACCTTGCGATGTGTTTCATCTTTGTGAATTTCCCTATCTGTAAAGTCCTCATCATGGGTTAAGTGAGATGACCTAGCACAGCTTTTAGCACCTCACCTGACAACTGGGAAGCTCTCAACAATACGTATGTGCTTTGCAGATGCCTCCCTTGAGTTTAGGAGCCAGAGTGGGAGTGAGAATTGGGAGGTATGCAGGACCGGCCCAGCCAGGCCCAGGTGGACAATTTCGGGCACAGGAAGGCAAAGGGCATGACATGAAGAAATAATTGAGTTCCATGTTTCCTTTGGATGTTTTCCAGTTTCATGTATGTCTACCACATTGGGCAAATTATAGCTTGAATAAGGGATGGCCCTTTATCTGAATGCAAAAGATTACATCATGCATTTCCAGTATCTGTGCAGTCGGCTTCTTCCTTGAAGTCATTTAAAAAGAGGGTCTTGCCGGGCACTTAGATTTCCTGTTCACAATGTCAGGTCCAGAGGCCCTGGGGAGGCGGAGGGAGAGGCAGAAGAGTAGAAAGCATTTGTTCAGAGCAGAGGACTGTCTGACACACACCAATATCCCAGATTTTTCTCCTAATTAAAAAAGTGATTAGAATGCATTTCTAAATTAAACTATGTTAATATATTCTACCTTAAAGCACAAACCCACACTATTTTTACAGAAAAAAATGTACCTGAGCTACAGAGTGGCATTATCAGAGCTAAGTTTTATGCTCTCTTTCATCATTGTTAGCTGCCTTCGAGTCGACTCTGACTCATGGTGAGCTTACGTACAACAGAACTAAAAGTTGCCCTGTCCTGTGTCATCCTCACGATTACCAGCATGTTTGAGTCTTAAGTTGTGGCTACTGTGCCAATCCATCTCACTGAGGGTCTCTCACACCTTCATTGGTCTGCTGCTTCACCAAACATGATGTCCTCCCCCAGCGATTGATCCTTCCTGATGATGGGTCCAAAGCAAGGGAGTCAGACAATGTTCTGTTGTGATCCATAAGGTTTTCATTGAGTAGTTTTTGGAAGTAAGTTGCCATTCCTTTCTTTCTAGTTTGTCTTAGTCTGGAAGCTCCACTGAAACCTGTCCAACATGGGCTGTTATTTGAAATACTGGTGGTGTAGCTTCCAGCATCATGGCAACACATAAGCCACCACGGTATAACAAGCTGACATACAGGTGGTGGAAGGCAGTTGCTGTGGAATTGATTCTGGCTCATGGCAGCCCATCCGTGTCAGAGTAGAACTGTGCTCCATAGGGTTTTCAATGGCTGATTTTTCTGAAGTAGATTACCAGGCCTTTCTTCTGAGGTACCTCTGGGTGGACTTGAACCACTAACCTTTTGGTTAGCAGCCAAGTGCATTAACCATTTACACCCAGGGACTCCTCTCATTCATTAGTTTCCTGTAGCTGTGCTATGAGGCATTGGTGGTTCAGTGGTAGAATTCTCCCCTTACATGCAGAAGACCCAGGTTTAATTCCTGGCTAAGGGACCTCAAGCGCAGCCAGCACCCATCTGTCATTGGAGGCTTGCGTGTTGCTATGATGCTGGAGGCTACGCCACCATTATTTCAAATACTGTCAGGGTCGTCCATGGTGGACAGGTTTAAGCAGAGTTTCCAGACTAAGACAGACTAGGAAGAAATGCTTGGTGGTCTACTTCGAAAAGTCAACCTGTGAAAACCCTGTGGATCACAATGGCCTAACCTGCAACTGTTCATGGAGATAGTGCAGGACTGGGCAATATTTCATTCTGTTGTGCAAAAGGGGTGGCCACGAGTCAGGGGCTGATTCCATGGCCGCTAACAGCAACAACAATAATAACCCTGCTATCTATTCAAAGCGTGGTCCATGGACCAGCAGCATTTGCTTCATGCAGGAGTTGGTTAGAAGTGCAGAATCTCGGGTTCCATTCCCAAGGACCCAGCAAAGCAGAAGGTGCATTTTAATAAGATCCCCAGGGAGTTTCTCTGCGGCGTGAGAGGCTCTGCTGTCCTCTCTGCGTTGCTCTTGCTCCCTTCTCCGGTCTCCCTTTTACTCCAGTCTTGCCTTTCACCCTCGTTTAATGGCTTTATAGATTTCTTACACTTGTGTCTTTTATTGTGAGCCACCTGAAATGCATTTTGGGTCTTGATGGGGTATAAATAGTCAGTAAAGTGCGGTCTGTCCTCCAAACCAGAAGTTGGTATAGAACGTTTCTGTTGGAGAAGTCCAAGTACTTTCACGTATACTAAGAGAATATGTTTTGTAACAGCTCTGTGAAGTAGAAAGAGGAGTGGTAAGAAGTTCTAATGCAATTCAGTGTTAATGAGTGGCTAACATCGATTGAGCATCTACTGTGTACTAACTGTATATATGCAAGCTCATTCAAAACTAGAAAACCAAACCCACTGTCGTCGAGTCGATTCCGACTCATAGCGACCCTATAGGACAGAGTAGAACTGCCCCGTACAGTTTCCAAAGAGCACCTGGCAGATTCGAACTGCCAGCCTCTTGGTTAACAGCCATAGCACTTAATTACTATGCCACCAGGGTTTCCAAGCTCACTCAGTCCTCACAAAATTCAATGAGGAAGTTATTTTTATCCCCATTTTATGGGTTAGGAATGGAAGCTCAGAAAGGTTACATACCTTGCATAAGGGAGGCACAGTGCTAAGCAGTGGCTTGAAGGGTTTCACTAGCTTCCTATCACCATCACCAAACCACTTAATAAAAATAAACAATCTAGGTAATAACCTGAAGTCCTGCGTAGCATACTTAAGCACTCGACCACTAACCTAAAGGTTGGTAGCTCAAACCTACCTAGAGGCACCTCGAAAGAAAGGCCTGGAGATCCTCTTTCGAAAGGCCACAGCCTTGACAACTCTAAGGAGCACAGCCACATACATGGGTTGCCATGAGTTGGAATTGACTCGATGGCAACTGGTTTGGTTTTTTTAAGGCAATAATAGTGTGCTTGCTTCTGGTTTATATAAACCCAATGGGCACTTTAAGCTGGGCTAAAGTGGCAGAACATTTCAAATTTATCTGAGTTACAAGTAATACTGCCTTCTTTCTATTGTTTACTTGCATCAAGGCCATTCATTCATTGATCCATGAACCGAGTTAGCCATTCATCCAACAATATCTGTGGAGCATCTACCCTGTGTAGAGGTGAAGGCATCATGGCCCCTGCATTAAGGAATTCTCGATTACTGATGAGAATGAGATGAGTGCAGTGAGGGGACCATGAAGTCCAGGACTGGGAACAAGGAGTAAGGATTCCTACGTGGTTTGGGAAGAAGACTGTCAGGGAAACTTTCCAAGAATTGGCGACTCTGGAGGAATGACCAAGAATAATCGGTTAAGTGTTGGCGCAGTAAACGGGAAAGGAAAGGGATTTCCAGGGGGAGAAAAGAGCGTGTGCAAAGTCCCAGAGGCAGGAACTGGGGTGGGTTTGTGGAGTGAAAAAGAAAGGAGGCAGTGGAATGCCACTGGATGTCATGAATTAAGTGCCATTTATTGTGACAAAAGAACAAAAGGAAAGAAATGCAGTCCTATGATTCCTTAATAAATCCATGCTTCCACCAAATTTCAAGACTTGTTTTCATGTGTTTAATCCCATATCTAGAAGGGTCTATTGTTCTCCATTCGCCAGGAAATGCTCCATAGTCGAAAGGTCACCGACATCCCATCCCCTTGGAAGAGGCAGGGTGGCTGAAGCCTACTTTGTCTTGTGGTTATGATCCATGACAATTATATTACCAAGAATAGCAGTCTTTAGGACAACATTGACAAATTTATCACTAGCGTTTAAATCAACGGCCAGTCACTTAAATAAATATCCGCTCGGCTAAATTACTTTCTCTGTTGGTGTCAGTGAGAAAAGTAGAGTCTGAGGGCTTTTGTTTGATGTGAGAAATGAAGACCTGGGTAGCAGGGATGGGCAACTGAAAAATACATTTCTCAAATAGCTAAAATATCAATGCTATGAAGTAAGTGCAGTATTTTGAACACCTCTGTGGAAGTATTTGGCTCCAGGCTGTGAGCCAGGGTCCCAGTCACCTGGAGGTAGAAATCAGAAAGAGAGAACTGTTAAAAAACACAACAAACCCATCTTAAAAGTGGTCTGCTTGGAACAATTTGGAGAACTGTGAATGCCTCACAGGTGGCTTTTTAAGCTCCCTCTAATCTCTAATGTCTGCTTTCTTCTCTCACAACTGGGGCAGCTGCTGTTCCTCTCAGGCTCCTCAGAGGGCATTGTTTATAAGGTTCAACCGATGTGGCCGAAAGGCCTTCTGAGTGGTCCTTTTCTGTCTGCTAGATGGCCTGCCCCCTAATAAAATAACAGTCAGCCTTGTGTGGTGGTGTACCAGGCATTTTACAGATCTTATTGCATTAATTCTACATCAACCCTATGAGATAGGTATGGTTACCCCCATTTTTAGATGAGTGAACTCTAGTTCAGAGGAGTGTAACTAACTTGCCAAGTCCCCTTAGCTAGAAAGTGGTAGGGCTGGGCTTGAACCCAGAGGTCTGACCCCCAAACCCATGTTTTCCCCCATAGCACACTAAATTCCTGTGGTACCTGGACCTGTAGCAAAGGATTTCTGTCCCAATCTCTTAAATTTCTAGACCAGGTTTCCTAGAGCATATACTTTTTCACTGAAACAAGAGTTATCCAGATAGAGACAGGGAGAGATATAATCTCTAATACTCATGACTGAGAAAATGTTGTATATATAACAGAAAGCATCCATGAATCTTCCCCTATAAACAATGTGGTTTTCAGCAAGTCACTTACCTCTCTGGCTCTGAATCTGCAAACTAAAGGAATCGAATCAGATGTTCTCTACAGTTTCTTCCAGTCTTTAAATATATAAATCTAATTTACTCAGCAAACTTGAGGGCAGGGGGAGGGGTGGGCTTCACACGCAGCGTCAAATTTAGCTTCTGGGTTTATATTGCAGGAATATGTTAATTGGGGTTCTTCAGGCTGCAGTTGTAAAAACCCAACCCGAGCTAAGAAGCTTGTGTTCAAAATGGGGGATTTGCTTGCTTTCGTGATTGGGCAGCTCTCAACTCCAAAGACCGGGAGACAGCTGTGCTTTAGGAAGGCGATCTGCAATTGAGACACTGAGGACCCCTGATCTCTGCCCTCTTGGCCTTTCCTCTCGGCCTCTCCTGGGTACCAGTCTTCTCTTTCCTACAGATCAGTCTTCCCTGTTTACCTTCCAGGTGGCAGAAAATAATTTTCCTTCAGATCTGATTGAAATTTTGCAGGGACTGATTTCCCTGGCTTGGGTGCTCCTGGACCAATCTTCTGCAGCCAGAGGTGGGCTCATGTTATAGGAACAAGGTAGCTTTTACTCACCTTTGGGGTCAAGGGAAGTCATACACTGACATAGCCAGGTGATGAGAGCCTTGGCTCCCATTTATCTGAGACGATGGCTAAGAGGAAGAGAGATTAAAGGATTTAGACATACTTGCACAGCAAATGACTTAATGGATTAAGGATAAAACACAGACCTTGGCTTTTAGTTCACTATGCCTATTTGAATGTGTTGCATTCAATCTCATTAAAACCCCAATGCCTTTGAGTCGATTCTAACTAATAGCCACCCTATAGGGAATCTATTAATTTATATGAGTAGATTTGTAATCACTTTGAGAGGTAATTCTAAGTACTAGGAGGAGGAATCTAAACAAATTACCACTGCCCCTCAAAAGATATATATTTTTCAATACACGCTTAATTGGTTCAAAGTAAAATTAAATTGAAATCATTCCCTCTCCAGCAGGGATGGATTACCCAATAAGCAAGGTACGCATGGGCCTACTTGTGCTTACTTACTAATCTGTACTAATCTGTAGTTAGGATGTGGTGAAACCCAAGTGAAATTGAGCACTACAGATTAGTAAGTAAACACAAGTAAGCCTGTGTGTACTTTGCTTACTGTAAACCTGTGTGTACCTTGCTTACTGATTAATCTGCCCTTGCACTTCAGTGGAAACCGTGGTGGCATAGTGGTTAAGTGCTACGGCTGCTAACCAAGAGGTCTGCAGTTCGAATCTGCCAGGCGCTCCTTGGAAACTCTCTGGGGCAGTTCTACTCTGTCCTATAGGGTCGCTATGAGTCAGAATCGACTCGACGGCAGTGGGTTTGGTTTGGTTTTGCACTTCAGTAAGCTTTCATTCAAACCCTAACTTTATAAAGCTCTGAGGAAAGAATTTATCAAACAATTTCAGAGGTGAGCAATAAATTTATCCCTTCTGTCTTAAAAATCTTAAACCTCACATTTCTTAGTCTGGAGCCTTGGGCTACAAGATATTATTGTGGCTTTCTTTAAAGTGCCCATGTGTCTACCAGTTGGATGTGATCTTGTTTAGGGGACTATGGGAGAATTGGAACTATGGAACTGTGGAAGGATTTCCTTTGTGTGAAACTCAGCTCAAACATGCTCTGTCACGCTTGATGGACTTGTTTATGGCCTACTTCCTTTCAACCCCAACCAGCAGGCTCATGACTGCATTTCACAAGCTATTAAAAACATGAGTGTTCTTTTTGTGTGTGTGGCATCTAACCATTTATTTTGAATATTACATATTTGGAAAAGCATTTGAAATAGAAAATGATGGCTTTGGGGGATTCTAACTGTGCCCTGAGTAAACTAGATGTATAATCTGAAACATACCCACATTATGCAGGAATGATGGCCGTGGTCTGTTGCCACAATTTTTTCAATACTTGCAAGCTTCATTTTTCCGTTTTCAGGGAATTATGTTTTGATTTCTGTTTTCCATAGACAGTAGCAGACACTCACCTCCCATAATCATTCATGACCTTCCCTCGCTGTTTTTATTTGGCTCCAAAGAGTTTCTCCTCCTCCAAAAATACCCTCCAGAGCATAAAAAATTTTTCTTAGAATCACTTAAACCAATACAGTCTTTAGTTAAATTACATTCTTACGGTTTATGAAACACAATCGGGGAACATTTTATCATTTGATCCTCCCCTAAACCCTGTGAAATAGTTATCGTTCTCATTTCCATTTTACAGATGAAGAAACTGAACTTCAGAGAGTTTCTGAAGGCCACACAAGCTGGGATTTGTGCCCAGTGCCTCAATCTACTTAGTCATTTATTTATCCATTCATTCATTTAGAAATAATTTAGTTCCAGTAACAGGGTGGGGGTGGGGGGTAGTGGTTGTTCAGTGGTAGAATTCTCACCTTCTATTTTTTATGTGGGAGATCCAGGTCTCTATTCCCGGCCAATGCGCCTCATGTACAGCTACCACCTGTCCATGGAGGCTGGTGTGTTGCTATGATGATGAACAGGCTTCAGCAGAGCTTGCAAACTACGATAAGACTAGGAAGAGGCCTGTCGATCTATTGCCAAAAATCAGCCAGTGAAAACCCTATGGATCTCAACTGTCCGATCCACAACCAATCCTGGGGATGGCGCAGGACTGGGCAGTATTTCATTCTGGTGCTGACGAGGTCACCATGAATCAGGGGCTTACTCTCTGGAAGCTAATAACAATAATGTGCCAGAAAGATAAAACAGACAAGTTCCCAACTCTTGCTGCTGTAAAGGCTCAGGGTATCCCAAAACAATGTCAGGTCTTCTGGTGGGGTTGTTACTTGGGACTTGCTTGAGGAGGCAATAGCTAACTGTGACTATGTTGCAGGTTGTTCAAACCATTAGGAGTGCTTTTTCACATATTGCACTAGGCCTGTTGTTTCTACCAGCTCAGGTTAAAACCAGGCTGGTAGCTACAGAACTGAGTAGGAGGGACTCATTAGCCCTTCCATTTGGATTACTAACAGTATCTTAACCGCAATATTTTGTGACATCAAGACAAACATAACGCTTTCATTTTAATTTGCCTTTCCTTCAAGCTTACGCTTAATGGCTGCTGATTTTATTTCTCACTAGAGAGACAACTCTGTTCATCTCCTCTACGTTCTAGCCAGGGGTTGGCAAGCTTTTTCTGTAAAGGGCCACACGAGCAGGACCAGATGAATAAGGCACATGTCTAGGGTGTAAAATTTAAAGGGTTCCGAAAAATCAATAGTCAAGATATGTAACATTTTAATGCAGTATTTTTAAAAATAAAATTTAATGCAAAAAAATCCACGATGAACAAAATATTAAAATTTTTAAATAAAGACCAGATCAGTTACAGTGTCTAGCCAAGCTGTATTGGAGCCTAAGGCAAAAGGAACAACCAGTAATGCTGACCCTTTGCTAAACCAAGCTAGTTGTGGAGTTGGTTCTGACTCATGGTGTCTCCCCATGCATCATCATCAGGGTAGAACTGTGCTCCGTAGGGTTTTCAGTGGCTGCTTTTTCTATCTTCCTTTTCGTCTTTATCTATAAATGACCGTTTCTGAGTTATTCTTTGCTCATTTTAAGAATGACTGCCATGAATTGCCCACAGATTAAACAAGAAGCTACTTTCTCTCCAAGTCTCTGCTTTGGCAGAGAAATACAGATCAATGGGTGCCCTGAGATGCCTGTGTTGAAAAGCAAACAAGGAAGGTGAAGCTGGTGGGGAATGAATAAACTCCAGCCACATCCCACAGCCCCATACGTTAACTTTTTACCATTGAGATTTAGGATTGGGGGAGCAAAGTTGCCAGAATCAGACAAAGTGAAGGTACAAGGTCTACACACAAGGCATCTTCTCCTATGTGGTGGGCAGGAGAGGTGATTTGTGGAACGTGAGCATGTTTGTTTAACTGTCGTAAAGCTTGCCAAAGGGTAATGGAGTCACCAATCAGTATTCTTGAGATGGATTTCAAGTTGGGGGAAGTAGTGCCAGTTCCTAGGTTTCCTTCCACTTAGTGAGTTCATCTTAAGACAGATGTGTTTGCTGAGATCACTGCATTCATAGAGATGCGTGAGCTTTAGTCTTCATTCACTGCTTTCAGCATAAGTTTCTCCTTGAGTTAATGATTTTTCGGAAACCTTAGTAAAGGTGTTTGAAAATCTTTCCCTTCTGGGGAGAAAGGGCCATGGGCTAAACAGAACAGGGGCTTTGGAAGAAACAGACCTGGCCTCAAAATTGTAAGTGTTCAGGCACGTAACTAACTGCGTGATCTTGAGCAAATCAATTTCTCTGGGCCTCAGTTTCCTTTTTTATCATTAAAATGGGTAGAATAGTGACCTCTTCACAAGATTGTTGTAAGGATTAAAGGAGATAATGCATATAATGTGATTGACATTAATTCATCCACCTCCTGCCCCTGCCCCATTGAAATGTTTCTTAGCGTTGGCTAAACCTAGCCACGAGATTCTCTGACTACCCAAATAACAGTGACTTTGCTGGTAAGGTTTGTTTACTAGCATTATAAACAAACTTACTCAATTTTTTTAGAGGGGGAAAAAAGGCGGAATGGAAAGAAACTAAGCCATGAATCCAACTTTGTTTTCAAATATTTCAGTATTTATTTATCCGTTTGCATCCGGCTTTGTCTATTTTAGGTAAAAGCATCCTTGCTCTGGCTAGCATGTACCACCGTACTGAATATGTATTGTGTTTTGTATTCAGAATCCTGAGACAGCTAAAACATTAAGGAAATGAACTGGCTTAGGTTAAAATACATTGTCTGTTTTAAAAATCCTCTTTCTGATTTGATAAATAAAGAAGAGGTCCAAGAAACTTAGAGACAGCCTGCAGATTTTTGGCAAAGATGCCCCTATCCCAGTTTGGAACAGTGTTCAAACACAGAAGACACGTGTCTCAGCTACCATCTTTTTTTCTGTTGTTGTTCCTGGTCTTTGCAGCAAAGAAAGGCATTGTTCACAATCCAAAGTGCTGTTTTGGGATCATATTTGCCAGAACAGTCACATCTTGATGTTCAGGATCAGGAATATGTGAAATATATTTAGAATCTCAGTCTCATTTTAACCGCTGATTTCAATTTACCCTCACACCAAACTATTTTGAAGTTGCTAAAGAAAAATGAAGTGCCCCAGACATGAGACTTTCCCCTTGGCTTTGACTTGACAAGCCATTTGGGGTCTGGTGTAAAGAGTATCAGAAGTCCCTGAGTGGTGCAAATGGTTAACACACTCTGCTGCTGAACAAAAGGTTAGAGATTTGAGTCTACCCAGAGGCAACTCTGAAGAAAGGCCTGGTGATCTATTTCCAAAAAATAAGCCATTGAAAATTCTATGCAGCACAGTTCTGCTCTGACACGTGGAGTTGCCATGAGTCAGAGTCAACTCTGTGGCAACTGTTTTCTTTCTTTCTTTGTTACAGAGCATCAAGCAGGAAAAACAAACAAACAAACAAGAAAACCCCAAAGGGCCAAGGAAGCATAGCCCGGTGAGGAAGAGATATGACAGGACAAGTCAACAGGCTGGATTTGTATCCCAGCTCTGCCACTTACTAGCTGCGTGACATTTGGCAAGTTACTCAATCTCTTTCTCCCTCAGTTTCCTCATCTGTAACATAAGGGCAACAGAAGTAGCAGAAACATATTATTTACTTGTAAATTAATTGGTCAAAATGACTGAGTAGTTGAATATTGCCATTTTCTGCCTCCAGTCATTCAAATATTAGTTATTTGAAGCTTTAATGTACCTCAAAAGCATTTTTCAAAAGAACATTCATTTTAAAGTCTTTGGTGGTTTAGCAACATTTAATGTACTGTAATGCTTTCTCTGTTCACTTTTGATATTTCTTATATTTCTAATTTATTTTCTGTCAGTTGTAAAAACTAATGAAGTTAGAAATAAAAGATAAAATGAAGCCACAGGAACTACAGAGACAAAAATCAATAAGGATAAAACCGTAATGCCTATTTTTATCTATTTAGCTATTATTTTCATAAATTTTATTGCACGATATGGCTAATTTTTGTTGGATATTTCTGAAAAGGTCACTAATATGTCATATTATATGTTCAAAATGGAGAGTGGAATAAAATAATGAGAAATATTTATTTAGATTATTTTCCATTATTTGCCCCTTCCAAGTGGCATTTTTTACCCTTCTCTCAGGTTCACTAATGTCCATTTAGATCATGCAGTTCTCTTTGTTCCACAGTAATTATAAGGCAAAGTAGACATGACTACCAGAAAAAGTGTTTAATTTTTTCAAAGAGCAAAATACTTAGAAAGTGGTGAAATGGCTAAAGAAAAATCAGAATTAAAAATGAAAAGTTAAAATTAAAACATAAAATTGTCCTTGGATACACAGGCATCATTAGTACGTAAGCTACTGGTCAGAAACAAGAACATTTTGGAGTATTTTGCTTTCACTCAGTTCTTGGAATTGGATATAAGTTTTTCAAATTCACAAAAAATGTTGTCAGACAAGCAGAGCCGTCAGAATTGGCCAAAACTAAACTAAATGTTTAAAAACTAAATATCCGGAAAATGAACAAAAACACACATAGAATCTGGGATAGCTCCTCAAATTAAAAAAAAAAAAAAGCTGCAAAAAATACATAGAAGCTCCTGAAGAGCACTCAAACTGCTCAGTGACTCACCAAAACAACTAATTCATTAAACAAACGAACAAAACTATGACCTCAAATGCCCACTTTTATTTAATCAATAATTTGGCCAGTTTTTTCAGTTCATTTGTTTTAAATCAGTTTATGAACAGCCATAATTCCCTACCTTGCAAGATGGAGAATGAGAATTAAAGTAAGTGTTCGTAAAGTGGCTGAATTGAAATAGATCTTTAACAGAGCATAGTTTTCAATATTTTGAGAGGCTTGGAAAATTGATAAAAAAAAAAAAATTGGGAAAATTGATAGCATACCAAAAAAGTGGTGATGGAGATGGTGTTGTGCGCTGTCCAGTGGATTCAGACTCATAGCGGCCCTATAGAACAGAGTAGAAGTGCCCCGTAGGGCTTCCTAGGCTGTAAACTCTTCGGTAGCAGATTTCCTTGTCTTTTCTCCTGAGGAGCTGCTGGTGAGTTCAAACCGCCAACCTTTCAGAAGACAGCAGAGGTCTTAACCATTGCGCCACACCCAAACTCTTTAACAAATGGAAATCGATTTTAGGATTTGAGAATGATTCCAGAATAGTTTCTGCATAGCATCTTTTATTCAGCATGTCTGATGCTTGCATGCCTAATGAAATTGTTCTTTTTGGCAGAAAGGGAAATGTATTACAGTCGATTCAGTTCTAAAATTGGTTGATGTATTTATCTGTCCATTTATCCAGTGAATATTTAGTAAGCCTTGTTAGACGCGGTGTAGCCAAAGGCTCAGGGTCTTCCAGGCTGCTCCCCACATTCTCTCCCTAGTTGTCCTGCTCTTGGGGTGTGGTGAGCAGCACGGGCACCATGTTCTATGACAGCTGGTATTATATGCAATCAGGTAACAATTTTGGGCTAATACACACATACACACCAGCAGAGCGAAATAATATATTATAATTCTTTTTTCTTGTCTTTTGTTTTTCTATAGTTAAAAATGATTTCATGTCTGCCTTGAGCATTATGTTCTTTTAGGATTTATCTATATGTCATCAAAGTGACCACAGCAACTCAAAAGATTACAGATAAGAACCTTAGGGGGCAGTGAGTTTATTTTAATGAGGAGGAGAAACTCAGAAAAGGAGGATAAGAATGGTTGCACAACTCGAAGAATGTAATCAATGTCACTGAATTGTACAGGTAGAAATGGTTGAATTGGTGTATGTTTTGCTGTGTATGTTCTCAACAGCAACGACAATAACAAAATTATTTCATTTCCTGCTCTTAAGAGAACTGTCACTCTCTGGCACTTTTGCCCAGCTGTCATCCTGGGGATTCACCCTGCCTCTCTCCTGTCTGTTGTTGTATCATCTTTTTTTTTGGGATAGGCTTGCTTCCTCGTTTTCAGGCTTAATCCCTGATTTTGTTGAAATGTACCCTCTTGTAACATCTTGAGAAAAAATCTGAATGTCTTAAATGGTCTTTATTTTATTTTTACAGTAGATTTGTGGTTTACCAAGATATAAAATTCTTGAAATGTTTTTCGTTCAGCATTTTCAAGCCTGGTAGTGCTCTTAATATTGTTATGGGAAGTTCAATGTCATTCTGTTTCCTAGTCCTTTACTCTTTCTTTCTCTCTGGAAGTTTTTAAGATCATCTGTTTATCCTTAAAAAAAAATAAAATAAAAAATTTTTTTTTGTTTGTTTATCCTTAGTGCTCTGGAAAAGTCACAATAATGTAATGTGCCTTGGTGAGGACCTTATATTTATTTATTTATTTTAAATAATATTGTGTTTTCAGTGAAAGTTTTTTTTCCTATCTGGAGTCTGGGAAGATTTTCTAGTATTATTTCTTTGATAATTTCTTATGCCACGTTCTCTATATCTGAAATTTCTCTTTCTGGAGATTAGGCTTCCAGAATAAATTTTCTTAGCTTTTCTATTATATTTCTCTTTAATTTTTTGTCACACTCTTGGGGAGATTTCTTTGACTTGACACTTTAATTGTTGCTGATGAAAAAAGTAGTAGTTACATTTTTAACATCCAAGAGATCCTTCTTCTTCTCTGATTATTCTTTTTGTATTGTAGCCTGTTTTTATTTCATGGTTCTGTCAAAATTTTCTTCTACTTCCTGCAATGCTTTTGTTATCTCTGCATTCCCTTTTGTGTCCTGAATAGTTTTGGCCTCTCTTGTTCATCTTGGAAGCTTCCCTCAAGTGTCTAGTTGTATGTAATATGAATCTTCATATGTATGTTCATACGTAAGAATTGAGCTATTTAAAAGCTGATTGGAAGCGTGTACTGGTGTTACCTCACTGTAGTGCAATCTAGTTGCTAACTGGTCTCTTCATTAGTGACACAAATGTCACTGATCTACAGAGCTCTTCTAAGAGATGGCTCTTCTGCGAAGAATCTTCCAGTCTCCTGCTTAAGGGTTTTAAGTTTGGCTACCATTAACCCCATTGCTGTCGAGTTGATTCTGACTCATAGGGACCCCATAGGACAGAGTAGAACAGCCCCGTACATTTTCCAAGGAGCAGCTGGTTGATTTGAACCACCAGGGCTCCTGAAGTTTGGCTGCTGCTGCTCAAAGGTGGGTAGGAAAGTGAGCTTGGGGATTTCACAGCTCAGCATTCCGACTGTGACTTAATCGCTGTTTTTAGTCTGATGTCTTCCTGGAGAACCTATGTTGCTTTCTCTAATTCAGTTTCTCCAGAGCCATATTGCCTATCTTTGGTGGGGGGGAGGGGGTTGTCAGTAGGTACAGGTGGAACCCTGGAGTTATAAGTGACTCTAACATAGAGTCACTGTTTCCTATTTCCCTCCTTATCCCTGGTTTCTTAGTGTTTCCAATACCTGGGCATTTCCAGAGCCTCACAGAGTGACTCAGCTTGCTTCTTATCGATAGTGCCATCTGGAGACATTTACTTTTGACCTTCTTGTACCCTGTTGAGTCATTTACAATTCCTCTATCCTCTTCCTGTATTTATGTATTACAGGATATGGTTATGGAGTGCACATGGTTAATGCACTTGGTTGCTAACCAGAAAGTTGGAAGTTGGAGTCACCCAGAGGTGCTTCAGAAGAAAGAAACTGATGATCTACTTCTGAAAAATCATCCATTCAGAACCTTATGGCATACAGCTCCACTTTGACACATACAGGGTCATCATGAGTCAGAAATGACTTGATGGCGACTATTTCTTTGTTTATTATTAAGGTTATGTAAGAATCGAGCTATTTAAAAGCTGATTGGATATCTCTAATGCCATTGAAGATGGAGTTTATGTCTCTGTTTCTCATTCTACTTATTGTTTGGGGACAGTTTTCAAGAAGTGAATATCAACATTGTTTGTATAACCCACTGCCGTCGAGTCGATTCCGACTCATAGCAACCCTATGAAGGTAAAAATGATTTATTATTAATGAATTGCCTAACAAAGACCCTGGTACTCCAGAAATGTTAGTCACCTCCTTTCCTTCAGCCCCTAAATGTGGTCTTACTAAAAATACAAGTGGTTCTCAATTCTTGCAGTCAGTGGGTAGAAGTACTCATACCTGTCATGTGAATCAGGTATCATCATGACAAGATGTGTGTGTGTGTGAGTGTGTGTGTACATGTCTGTATATAGGTTGTGTATAGGTGTGTGTGTGCTTTTGCTCTCTCATCTCTGGCTGATACTAACTTGGGTTTTGTTAGGAAGCCAGTTTCTTCCTCTTAGCATTTTCTATTTGACCTCTGCCGTTAGTATATTAGATTAGAGTATAATCTAATATGCATGTATATATTATACATGCAAAATATACCCTAAGTGCTCTATTAGGTTACACTCTGCTGTACTTCTCGATGGACTTTCTATATAATTCTTTATGAAAACAGCTGTCATGTTCTATGAAAATCCTCGTGCTCAGAGTGGTACCACAAAGGGAACTTTTTCTTAGCAGGGAGCTAGGCTTGCCCCTTCCTGAATTCCCTGAGAAGATACTCCTGCCAAGGGCTGTAATGGAATTGAGACATAACCCCCTCATTTGAGGCATACGGGTAGTCCTAGCTCAATATTAAAATGGCTGCTGAGGTTGACATGGGTTTCTCTAATTAGATTGTTTCTAAAAGAGGATGAATTAATCACATATAAATTCTCAATCTTCTTAGACTCAGGGACTAGCTGACATGGATATCACCAAAGTGGCTCTATCAGTGCTTGTGGCATTGTTTTTATTTCCCATGGGGAGTATAGGGTGGCTGGGATGCACTGTGCTGGCTTATTTCAGAATGGCAGTAAGCACTTCTCCCATGAGGTGTATCCGTAAAATACTCATGTAATAAAAGTGTGATTTGTAGCACGAGGTGCAGAAGTAAGTATATGACCCCAAAGTTATAAAACTATATGCAGTTTATCATGATGACTGACTTGAATTTGGAAATCTCCCAGGGTTGGACAGCTAGGTTTACATGTCGCAAAAGTGTGTGACCACAGCTCTGAAGTAACCTTCTGACACAGTATTGAATTTCTGGGCCTGGACTCCAGCCCAAGTAGTGACTGTTTAAAATTGCATATTTTCAAATATGTTTTCCGGACTGCCGTATGTTTTGGCCGTTGTTTATAGACATGAGCATAGGAAAAAAATATGTTTGATGAGAAAATTAACTAAAAGATTGACATTAAACGTGGCGGGGCAGGCTGAAATCTAGTGAGAGATGTGTGTAGTGAAAGGTGAACTAGGCTTGTCTTCAACATTAGGGGAAGAAATCTCCTTATGTGTGTTCTTAGTTCCACAGACCAGTCCTTCCACAGAGTCACCATCCATACAAACCTAACATTCTTTGCAAGTTTTGAACAATCAACGTTATGAGAAGATGACGTCGCGTTGTGTGTTTTAGGTCAGGGGAAGGCATATCTGTGAATATCTTGGCCTGCAGCAGTTTTCTGCAGTTTAGTCCTGTGATTGACACGTACAAATAGTTTCTCTGGTGGCAGCACAATTAGGTATCTTGGCTGCTGTGTGTGGTATACGAGGCTGGGAGCCTGAGTGAGGTGTTCAGTGGGTGGGGGTAATGGGGAAGGTGAGGCTGATATTTGTAAGGTGTTCTTCCTTTTGTTCTCATTAAACCTCTTTCTTCCAGAGTCTGTCAGAAATACAAGCTTTACATTGAGATAGATTATGCTGAATCTCTCAGTTAGCAACACGGTAGCAACTTAACAGTCCTGCAATGTGCTTCAGACTTAGCTAGCCGATCCCCCACTAAACGATATTTAATAAATCTCGAGAGACCAAAAGAAGTCCAGAATACTCCCAAAGTCCATCTGTAACTGAACTCTGCTTGTAGCAAATCTAGAGAAAGACCCTGAGTTGTTAAATTGTTTCCCTCTTGCCAAGCATAGCCTTAGACATTAAAGGTAAGAAAGTGGAAACAGGAACATAGGTCTGTAAAGCCCTGGGGAGCTGGAATGTCAATAGTTGGCACGAGGGGGATGCCAAGGCAATGTTTAAAATAATTTTGTTGCAATCCTCCACTCTTATTTTATTTTCTTGTAAAAGGTGGATCCAAAATTCGAATCCCTTCTCTGTCATGTAAGTCACCTATTCTGCCTTGTCCAGAAACTTCCCTCGTGGTCAAAGCTTAATCTAAACAAGAAAAGAGGGATCGTGAGGTGACTTTACCTTAGATTAGTCTTTATTTTCTGCATGTTGGGCCTCTGACATAATTACCTTTTCTAATTTAATAAACATATGGAATTACTTTTCTAAACATGACTGAGGGGTCAGAGTTTATATTTCCTTAATTAAGATTACAAAACTTCCCAAAGTAGAGAGAGAATTTTCCTCATATGATAAAAACAAAACAAAACAAAAACAAAAAAACCATTCCTGGGAGATGTTTGATTTCTTTCTTTGAATGGAAAGACTTAAGCACAATGTTTTCACTCTCGTTAAGTACTTCTGTATCGTTTTAATTATTCTTCATTTGATGGTTTACATCCGTAGAAGACATTACAATGTGTGCAGGTCCTAGTTCCCTCTTTTAATTTTACCCCAGACATCCAAATATAACTGTGTATATTTTTAAAATATATATATAAATGCAATATAAAAATATTTCCTCAAATTAATTTCATTAGAATAGGATATGAATTCCAAATGTATGTGCAAAAATGTAAACTTGCATAACAGTTGATTAGGAGGTTTTTTTTTTTTTTTTGCCGTGTAATAGAATTCTTTGGTTTATAAAATAGCTTTCCACAGAGTTGATTTAAGCAGCATTCCCCACCCAGTACGTTTAATAGAGGATTATAAATATGAAAAATTCCTAAGCACTTTGATGTACATTTAATTTCTTAAGAACATTTCTAGTGAGTGAAGTAAGGCATTTATATATTTGTCTTTCATTCAGCAGATATTTTTTAGGTACTTTCTACGTGCTGAACCCTGGACTCAATGCTAAGCATGCTGTAATAGCAGACCTTGCCTTTGAGTCTAGTGGGGGAGGCAGACAGGTAAGCTGGATTTACCGTTCAGCATGATAAGGGCTACGGTAAATTACACACAGAGTGTTGTGGGAGTGCAAAGGAGGGGCATCTAAATCAGACTAGAAGATAAAGGTGGGCTTCTTAAAAGAAGTGATATTAGAGCTTAGTTTTGAAGGATGAGAAGGAGTTGACCAGTTGAGAAAGAGGAAGAGTATTCTAGTTAAAGAAAACAGTACGTGAGGAAACCTCATCAAAACATGACACATCACAACGCTGTTAGGGCCTTCGTATATGACCAAGAAGGTGAACCTGGGAGAATGATGGAAGATGATAATCATCTCTCTTGGTTTTGTTTCTACTCACTGGTTACTCCTTCTCCATCTCCTTGGCTGGTTCCTGTTTTTCTCCCTAAGCTATTAACTTCAGGAGCTTCCCAGGGCTCAATCCTTGCCTTTCCTCTACCTATACTCACACTTTTGGTGATCTTAGTCTCCTGGCTTTAAATGCCATCTGTGTGCCAGCAATCCCCAAATGTATATAGCATAGCCTAAACTCTCTTCCAAACTCAATACTTGCATACCTACCTATCTTCTTAATAAATCTATTTGGGTTCTAATAGACCTTTTAGGCTCAACAAATCCCAACCTAAACTGTTAACCTTCCTTCACTAGCCTGTCTACCTACAGCCTTCCCTGGCTCAGCTGGTGGCAACTCCATCCTTCCAGTTGCTGAGGGCAGAATAGTAAGAGTTATTTTTGATGCCTCTCTTTCACTCACTCTCACATCCAATCCATCAAGAAATTCTATTGGCTCTATCTTCAAAATATATCTAGGATCTGACCACTTCTCACTTTCTCCACTGCTACTACCCAGGTGTGAGACTCTATCATGTCTCTTCTGAATTACTGCTATAGCCTCCCAACCAGGATCCCAGTTTTTATCCTCACCTCCCTTCCAGTGGATTCCCAGCAGAGCAGTCAAGGGGATGCTTTATTATTATTTTTTCTTAATTTATCTATTTATTGTGCTTTAAGTGAAAGTTTGCAAATCAAGTCAGTCTCTCATACAAAAACTTATACACACTTTGCTATATACTCCTAACTGCTCTCTGCCTAATGAGACAGCACACTCCTCCTTTCCACCCTGTATTCCCTGTGACCATTCAACCAGTTCCTGTACCCCTCTGCCTTCTTACCACCCCTCCAGGCAGGAGCTGCCCACATAGTCTCATGTGTCTACTTGAGCCAAGAAGCCTACTCCTCACTAGTATCATTTTCTTATAGTCCAGTCCAATCCCTGTCTGAAGAGTCGGCTTTGGGAATGGTTCCAGTCTTGGGCTAACAGAGCGTCTGGGGACCATGACCTCTGGGTTCCCTCCAGTCTCAGTCAGACCATTAAGTCTGATCTTTTTGTGAGAACTTGAGGTCTGCATCCCACTGCTCTCCTGCTCCATCAGGGATTTTCTGTTGTGTTTGTTCCCTGTCAGGGCAGTTATCGGTGGTAGCTGGGCACATCTAGTTCTTCTGGTCTCAGGCTGATGTAGTCTCTGATTTATATGGCCCTTTCTGTCTCCTGGGCTCATATTTACCTTGTCTTTGGTGTTCTTCATTTTCCTTTGCTCCAGGTGGGTTGAGACCAATTGAAGGATTTTAGATGGCAGATGGATGCTTTTAAAGCCCAAGTCAGATTACGTCACTCCTCTGCTCAAAACCCTGAAGTAGATCCCCATTTCACTCAGAATGAAAGCTAAAGTCCCTTCCATGGCCGATGAGGCCCTTCATGGCCTAATCTCTGTTACCTGTCTGGCCTACCCTCCTCCATGTTCACTCTGAGCCACACAGGTCTTGTGCCACTCCTCAAATGCACCACTCTCCTTCCTTAAAGTCTTTTCACTGGCTGTTCACTCTGCCTAGAATGATAATGCCTCACTTCCTTCAGTTCCTTGCTCATGGATCCTCTACCAATATATCCTCTTACCCCCGGCACTCCAAAACCCCCTTGTCTTGCTTTTGTAAAATTTTCTAGAACACTTATCACCTTGTAATTTGGTCCGTCCGTCCGTCCATCCGTCCTTTGTGTGTGTGTCTCCCACCAGAATATGAACTCCATAAGAGCAGAGATCTTTGTCTGTTTTATTAACAATGTAGCCCCAGTGGCTAAAAAGAACTTGGCACATAGTAGTTCCTTGATACATAGTTTCTGACTTGAGTAAACTGATAGTAGTAGTATAGTTTGTTTGTTTGTTTAGTACTAATCACCACTACCTACACTGTAACAACAACATGTCCCAGGAACTCAGCTAAGGGCTCTATTGACATTCTTTATCCCATTTAATCCTTATAATAACTCTGTGGGATAGATGATAATTTCTCCCACTTCTGGATGAGAAGACGAATCTCAGGTAGGTCAAATAACTTGCCTAAATCTCATTGCTCTTAAAAACTCAGAGCTGCTGGACTGTGAATCATCTTAACACCACTTTGAAATGTTAGAGAAGTAGGCAGGATGGGATCTTGAAGGGCAGTGTGTGTTCTTAAACTCTATCCTGAGTTCTCAATTCTCCTCGGGAGCAAAAAAAAAAAAAAAAAAAAGAGACAGCTATTATTATTTAACACACTAGTTCAATGCTTCCTGAGTGAAAAGGGAGTCTTGGAAAAATTGTCAGCAGAGGAAAAATACAATAAACTTTGTTTTAAGTAGAGTCTGGTTGGCTGAATAGTAGCCTCCCAAAGGTGACCATGTCCTAAGCTTTAAAGCCTGTGAATATGTCACCTTACATAGCAAAAGGGACTTCGCTGGTAAATTAAGAATCCTGAGATGGGAGATTATTTTGGATTGTCTGGGTTGGCCCAATGTAACCACAAGGGTTTTTTATAGGAGGGAGGCAGGAGGATCAGAGTCAGAGAAAGAAAATGTAAGGGAGAAAGCAGAGGTTGGAGTGATACATTTTGAAGATGGAAGAAGGGGCCATAAGTCCAGGAATATGGGCAGCCTCTACCCCACCAAAAAAACCCAGTGCCATCAAGTTGATTCTGACTCATAGCGACCCTGTAGGACAGAGTAGAACTGCTCTGTAGAGTTTCCAATGAGCGCCTGGTGGATTCGGACTGCTGACCTTTTGGTTAGCAGCCGTAGCACTTAACTCCTACACAACCAGGGTGCCTCTAGAAGCTGGAGAAGTCAAGGAAACAGATACTTCCCTAGCACTTTCAGAAAGAATGCAGCTTTGCCAACAGCTTGAATTTAGCCCAGTGAGACTGATTACAGACTTTTGACCTTTAAAGAACTGTATCTTAAGCCACTAAGTGGTCATTTGTAATGGCAGCCACAGGAAGCTGATATATTGAAGTTTCCCCCATTTCTTAAAATTAATAGGAAAATTAATAAATACCAGGTATTTATTCCCAAACCAGGGATTAAAGGACATATTATTTGCAACTGCAGACATATCTTCAGTCATTCAATCTTTCTCTGTGCATATGTATTGAGTCTCATCTCTGTGCTAGACAGTGTGGGATACAAAAATGAATAAAACATGTTGCCTGCCCTCTCAAGTGGCCAGAATAATTTTACATGTTAAATCTTGCTTAATGGGCACATGTATCAGTACCTATTATTGAATTAGCTATAACCATTGGGTTAATTTAAAATATGTTGAATTAAAAGATGCTAAGTTTATACTGGTCCATTTTCTAGGGGTAGCTTTCTCTTTCTCTCATTCTTTCTTTTTTTGCCTTTGGCAGACTTGCCTTTTATTGTCAGGTTTGCCATGTGTTTCCCAGCTCCCTTTCCCTGGCTGTCCCACACCAGAGTTCACAGCTGAGCTTCAGAGCCTGGTCCCTCAGATCGTTCCCCACCTCAGGCTTCTCCAACCACCTCTCTTACCACAACCTACAGCCCAGAAAGGTGGTAAGAGGTAATAACCCTATTTACTGACATTCAACAAAATTTAATTATCCCCAATGTCTTTTTAGCTGTTTATAAAAAAAAAGTTTATATTAGCTTCAAAAGGTTACGACAGATAAAACAGACCACCAAGGAAAAACTTATTTGGGCGATTTAGTGCTGGTGTTACTTCATTGGAAGGGAAAAATATTAGAGAAGAAAACCAATGATTCAAATGAGTCGAGACTGATTGTTATACGGTCTCCAAGTCTAACATCTAATGATTAGAAAGAAGGAAAAAAAAAAAAAAAAGAGTGAAAAACAAAGTATGAGAGAATTTTTAAAAAAGAACAAAGCACTGAATTTGAGGAGGTGGCTATGACAAGACTGTGACACATAATTTAGCAGGTCTTTATAAAAAATAATCAACAAGGTAAACTCCATGGTGATTAACACAAAGCCTGGAGAAAGCAGAAATTAAGGAGCGGCCCAAAGGTGTAGGGAGGAAGAAAACTTGACAGCCCAAAGCTTAGCAGGAAGGAGTGGTGCACGATAAGGTTGTAATGGATGGGACTACAGCAGGTTGAAAAATAGGGTGAGGCTTAAATGTTCTGCAGGGAAGAGAAAAAGCCACTGAAAGATTGTGCAGGTTTTTTTAATCTATTACATTAGCACAAGTTGTGTTTGGCTTAATGCAGCCATAACTTTATCCCACATACCAGCTATTCAGTTCAGAGTCCTAAGGAAAGTTCTTACTGACATTCTTTCATCTCAGGATTTAAGTATGTAAAGGGGTATGAGTCATCTCCCTCATGGGCCCTGGAAGGGCACGTTTCATATTGTATTCTCACCACCATATTGTTCCCCTTCAAACATAACTGATCTCTTCAGAAAGAGAAAATAGAAAAATAGCTTCCTCTCCTACATGGTCAGGGCCTGGCTCAGTAAGCATGGTTTGTAAAACTCATGACAGTGTTACTGAGGTTAGGAGATGGGGTAGAAGGGTGGGGAGGGGTGGTAGTATGAAGGGGTTCAGTTCTCCATCTTTCAGTTGAATATCAGCTTTAACAGTGTCCCCCAAGGAACAAGAGAAGGGTTAGCTACACTTTAATTGACTAGTGTGTTAGAACATAATAGATGTCTTTTCTCCCCCCGCCCAAAAAAAAAACAAGGTGAAGGCTAAATAACAGAGCTCCAGAACGATGCGCTTAAAGAACCAAGTAGATGGGAGGCGAAGGGAAATATTTTTTTCTAAAATGCTTAGAGTTCTGATGGAAATGCTATCAGATAAGAAAGCAATTTTTCTTTTCTTTTGCAGTCTGAAGAATGTCATCAAACTAAAATGAGCTTGGTCTCCTTACCCAGAGTATGGTGTCCTGAGATCCTGGGACACCTCCCTGAACTTCTTTCCAGTAAGTGCTTGAATTTGAATGCAAAGGTACCTCAAGAAGACACTTGAAGACAGTACCTTGGAAGGCAGTCAATTCAGCGCTGCCAAAAGTCCAACCACATGCTAAGCTAACTCAGAGATAGGAGCTGAAATGGAATCAACTTCTTCCCTCTTAGTGTCATTTATCGCTGATAAGGAGTTAACCTAAGCCTGCTGTTGCCTCCGATCCTAACCCAGCTTGTGAGACAATTTAGTTTCATAAAACTAGAGAAAATTTAGAGAAAACAGAATTGCATTAGTAAAATAATGGTCCCTTTTTTTTTTAGTCTGGGATCATCTCGAAGATTCTGTTTATGTGTAAACACATTTTTAGGCTTCTTAGTGTTAGCTGATACAGTCCTTTTGGGAAAAACCAAATATGCCCAAATAAAATAGGGGTAAGTGCCACAGAGAAGTTCTCATAAAAGAAAAACTATTGCAAAAAGATAAATATATATATTTTTCCTACCAGCTTTGACTAGTCAGCAAAGATAGTTCAAGATAAAGGAGGGCAAAGATTAAACTGTAATACTTGTGGTTGAAAGAGACTCAAATTTATTGAAAATAATCTTTAACTCTTCATGATGGAGTCGACTATGGTTTCTACTATTTGATACGTAACTTGTGTGTTTCCCAGCAAAAGATCATGGCCAATAGCCATAGCCAACCACGGGGTAAGCAGGCACGGGGTGAGGACCTCAGTGCAGCTCAAGGTTCTCTATGCTTGTGCTCTTTCTGGTCTCTTCAGGAAAAATGGATGATGATCATGGCTCTGAATTCAGTAGGGACACTCAGGCATTTGCAGACTCTTGAGTTAAGATGACCAGTTTTTATTACTGTATTCTTTGTGCACTGGTTATAGAGATTAAACATGGTCTCTTTCTTCAAGGATTTCACAGTCTCTGGAAGATGACACACTAATAACCCAGAAATTACAACACTGAATTAGCTCAGCGTCCTGGGGAAGCAAGAGGAAGGTGCTAATTCAGGTTGGTAGGGGAGCAGAAGGAGGTTTCTAAGAAAAGTATCCAGACAAAACCATACCAGAGGTGATTTGTAATTTGAATTATAAGTGAATTGAATAGAAAAAGTCCCAAACCTGAGTTCCCAGAGGGAAACATCTGTCTGTCTTATTAAGTTATGGATTGTGGCTCAAGCTGAGTAATGAGTCTGAACATTACTTTACTGGTTTCATCCCGAATCTAACTCCCATCTCCCTTTGTTTCTGGGTGTTAGATGCTTACTAGGAACAATTTAAGCATCTCAGGTGTCAGGGTACCATTTTGTAACTCATGACTACACTGGTTTGGGGGTCTAATTTGCTCAGGGGAGGTAATTTGCTTAGGGGAATATAGAGATAATACCAGCTTAAATTTGTGTAATGCTCTTAGAAAGTATACTAATCTTTTCAGTGACTAGAGCCAACCTTTCCCAGGCAAAGTTTTGGAGCCAGGATGCTGACTTTCTGGGTCTTGATTTAACCCACCAAACCATGGCATCATGGCTTCAAGTAGAGATGACTGGTCCATTAACATTTTCCCTCACCTGTAGAGCTGCTCACTTTCCTCTGCTCTGCCAGGAGAGGACTTGTGTCTTTTTCCCAGGGATGCTGAATGTGGGTGATGAATTCAGTATGGCCCAGCGTGGGCACATAGTATCTTTTAAAAAGTGGTATTGGAAGGGGTAAGAACTCACAGATTAGCTTTCTTTTATTTTGTGGAATGTGAGACATGGTAAAAACCATAAAGGAGCAGCCCCTGAGGCATTTTAATAATACTTACTTTTAACCAGCCCTGAAAACAATTCACAAGTTATCGATGGGTTATTTTTAAGAAGAGATGTTTTTGTGGATTTCCTTTTCTATTGACCAAAAGAAGTCACTGTCTTTTCTTGAAGATCTTTATTTTTATTTTCTTGAGCCTCATCTCAACTCCCTGACTTATTTTTAATTCGAAGTTCAACTCTTAATGGTTAGTATTTTTTTTTTTTAATTGCCTACTTAATTGTTACTGTTTACCCAAGAGGCACATAATTTACTTTGCCTCATTGACAAAGGGACAAATTGTCTAAGGGACAAATTATAATTCAACTCCACTTTTTATTTTATAACGCCATAAGCTACCTTGCATACTGTAATTTGGATTTTGAATATGACCTAATAGGAAGCAAGCTAAAAAGAAATACGGTGTTGTAGAACGAGCAAGTTCTGATACTTCCTACCTCTGGAACTGTGAACTAATCACATGATATCACTGAACATTGTTTAAAGCTTCGAGATGGCAGTCATATGTTTACTCTGTGAATTAAAATTAGATAGTGTACATTGAATTATCTGCCACAATGGCCACATACAGGTATGTTAAAAAAAAAAAAAAAAAAAACTATTGGGGACTTGTTAAATTGGAAGCTCTGATAGAGTAATAAATCGAGGTTACTTGCACTCCAGTTGTTCTCTTTTTTGAGAAATATGGTGCTCCCCAAATTTGCAAGCTCCTTAAAATTAATTAATCTATTTTCCAAGACACTTAGTTCTAGGAAGTAATTTAATATTTATTGAGGCTTTTTTTTTACTATGTACTAGCTAGAGTTTGTTATCTGTTACCTAATTCAGTCCTTGAAACAACCCAAGGAGAGAGATGAAACGCTATCATTGTTTGTATGAGGAAACTGAGGCTTCAAAAGTAACTCTAAGGGCAAAGTCACCAGCCAGGAAGTGGGAGAACCAGCCAGGGTGAGCGTTCAAACCAAGGTGGTATGCTGCAGAGATCAGCTTTTAACTTCTGCACTAGGTTGCCTCCTTGTAATAGAAAAAGATCCACTACCCATCACACCGAGTATGCATATAGCCTGTGGGTATGATGTTTTTTATTGAAAGGAATAACTAGAGAAGGAGTTTAGATTTATTATTACTGCATCATAAAGAATGAAGAACTCAAGGAAATCACTGCTGTCTTTAATCTCTTCTTGAAGGAAAAATCTTGGAAAAAGATAAATGAAAGTGAGCGATGCCCAGTCTTGAGAGAAGAATGGTTTCCCACATCTGAGATGACTCACGTCTTAACCTCTTTGCTCTAATTTCTCTCTTCATATGTATCCTGTGATATACTCTCTGGAAGATGGCTCTGTAGTAAATACCCAGCCAACTCACACAGACATCCATTTTAGGAGAGACATGCACTCTCCTTTTAAGTGATCACTTTCCCTCAGGCTTCCCATATTTCTTTTCCCCTGAGAATACATTATCTGCCATGAGGTAGGTTAGGAAGCTGAACCATTTTACCCAATAAAAATGGCAAGTCGATTTTGTGGAGATTTGCTGCGTGGGTTACAAGCAATTGATCCTAGGTACCTGGAAGCTTCTATAACTTCCTCCCGGGACTATGGTAGTTTGTAAGCAACACTGGGTTTGTAATGTGGTAGGGCTGACTGCTGTCCAATAATTAGGGGGCTCACACCCTTGATTCTGTCTCATCAATCTAGTTCATTTTACCTCACGCACATTTTTCTCCCTAAGATTATCTCTACAAATCCCAGTGCTGAGAAGAATGAATTCCAATAAAACCCAATAAATCTGACAGAAAAATGTGGCGTTCAAGCTCCACAGAGGCCGTGAGGATGGTCACATTAAAAGCTCCTGGGGATATTTTTATGACCTTTTTTCCCTGTAATGCTTGGTCTCTTGCTTCCATAAATTGTGCAGGCTGGCTTTTCATTAACTCCAAAAGCTGAAATAATTCTTTGTAAAGAATTCTTTAGTCACACATGATTCAAAAGTTCACCAAGATCAAAGCCAGTCAGCTTTGTGGCGGGCCCAACACCGTATATTTCATGTAAATGGTGTGGCTTGCTGCATTCTCAGCTGGAGTTGTTCCAATTTCACATCCCTTCTGCAGATAATGGGACCCTCTGATACCGTCCCCAGTACAAGAGACTGCTCTGTGCCCAATCCCGTCTCCCTCAGGAGCCATACAGATGCTGTCTGCATGGGCCCATGAAGTCATTCTGACATTCCCCTCAATATTATCTGAAATTTCATGAAACATGGGAGTCATTCTTGGCCCTAGGGGGTCTGAGCAGTGGGGTGGGGAGGCGGGGAGTGGAGCAGAGAAATGCTTCATTGTTCAAGTTGCCTCTGTCTTATTTTCCCATTAGGAGGGTGAGATGTATTAAAGAGGCCCAAAGGTGAGATTAAAGTAAACCAAGAACAACACGAATGGACAGTCTTCTTCTTGGGGATATTACTCTCTTGTTCTTAGGCTGTCTTACATTCTTAAGTTTTTCATTAAAAATATACGGGTGTGAGAGGAAATGATGTGTGAGAGACATGGGAGAAAGAGCTTGACAGTTTGGCTGTAACAATAACAGCACTGAAAAATAGAGGGCCTTTCAAGGGTCTGGCAACTTCCATGTATCCCCCACCATGGGCAGAGGCAGAGTCGTTAAGAGACTTGTCACATACACTCACAGAGACAGAAACAAAGGTAGAAAGGCATGAAGGGTAGCACATTCTTCAAGACGTTGAAGAGGAAGAACGGTGTTTGACAGTGTGAGCCCCAGAGGCTCATGGTTACTACTTACTGCGTGCTTGTTGGTTAGTGTATTGATTAATTGATGGCCATGTAAGTCAGTTTCCAGAAGAGGCCATGGAACGTAGGAGCCTTCTGTCCCACGTGTGGTCAGCAGTGCCTATAATATCTGAGACAGAACTTTCAGAGGCTCTGAGGAGGCTCAGAAATGAAAGACAAAGATAGGAAATGATGGAGAGGCCAGGCATGTACCTGAGACAAGGAGAGGAAGCACTCAGTAGAGGTGGAAAGTCAGCCAGTTGTATTAGGATGAAATGGATGCCCACACCCAGCATGTTGTGGTCTATTGGCTGGAATTGGCTGTTCTGTTTCCATTTGGTAATCTGGGTAATTCCTTGAGGACTTTACCAATCCAGATAAATTCAAGCTCTACCACTAAATTCAAACCCAAAACAAAAAGTCAAGTTCTGGTTTATCTTTGCCCCTGGCTTGCACGATGTAGGCTGAGACACAAACCCTTCACGCCTTTGTATTCTCATCTCCATAATGGGGATCATAATAACCACCTTAGCTTATGTCAGGAGATTAATAAGTCCAATAATATAGGAGTGTAATTTGAATTTGTGGAAAAACACACTGTTTGCCAATGTGGTGAAGATATCAACAGTAAAGTTAAAAGAACAAATGCTGTTTCTCTATTACTCTCAACATGAGCTCATACATCACAGAAGTTCCAAGTCAGCCTCCCCTCCCGCCTTTAACCTCCATGAGGAACAAAACATATTTTCAAAAATGGAAGCATCTGGTTAAATATTAAATAGGAGACTCATTCTTCTGAGGTCTCGCATTGCCAGCACTTAGGTAGCAGTTAAGTAAGATGGCCGTTGGCTTTGACAGCCACGCATTTATGGTACTGTATAAATAATAACTGACAGCAACTCCATGGCAATCTTTCCTCCAGTCTCGCCTCTCTTTGCACTTTCTTCAGCGGTTTATGCACACACACACACTTTGCCTGACTATCATAACAGCTATTGTCTTCTGCCCTCCCCCCCTCAACAGATGTGTCCATTTTTAGTTAATGCAAAGGAAATGGCAGCTTTTAAAGCTAGCCTTTCTCAGTGGGAAAGGGCTGCATTAACTGTAAAAACCTTTTAGTTGCACAATTTTTATTTTCCGACTCCCCTCCCCAGACATTGCTTCCCCATGCCTGCATTTCCCTTTAAGCTGATGGGCTATTAGAAGGGATTGCTTAAGGGCCTGCAAGAAGCCCTTCTCAGCAGCATCAACAATGGAGGAGCCTTAGCTATTGGTACCTTGGCCGGGGAATAGCAGCATGTAAAACCTTTGACAAAGTAATATTTGTGCGTTCAAAAAACGTTTTATGGAAAAGTTTGTTGTGCCAGCCTGTGGTCAAAATGCTAATGGCATTTGTCTAGGCCATTTGCCAAATGAAGATGGATTCACACACATGAAGTAGAAGGACACTTGAAATAATAACTTGCGTTTTCAGATTGTCCAAAGTGTACTCAGCAGGTTAGGTGGCTGGACTGTGAGATCTACTAGGTCCCTGTGGGGAAACATTTTAGTCATAAAACCAACCTCAAATGGATCCATACGGGAGAGAAAATTTGCATGTTTGGACTACGAGAAAATCTCCTCTTAGAATTTTCAATGGGTATCATATGAGAGAATCCATGCAGGGGCAATGCTTCTTCCCATTAAAAACTCGTTGCCATTGAGGTGATTCTGACTCAATAGCGACTCTATAGGACAGAGTAAAACTGCCCCATAGGGTTTCCAAGGAGTGCTCCGTGGATTCGAACTGCCGACCTTTTGGTTAGCAGCCATAGCTATTAACCACTAGGCCGCCAGGGTTTCCAATGATTCTTAGGTGTCTGGAATGTGAGGAAAGCTTTCTGTGCAACAGACAATGCCAGCTCAGGGTGCCAACTCATGAACAGGAGAGAAGGCCCAAGGATTCAGTTCACATGAGAAATTTACCCACCTGGTAACTAAGGCCTGGTACTTCAGATTGTGATCCTACAGACCTTATTCAACATAATGTGTCGCCAGAAATACAGGCTTCCCTCTTGGCCATCCTTCCTTGATGCCCCAGTAGTGAGAATGTGTAAAACAATTTCAGGATTCTAAAGCACTTTCTGGAAATTTATAAATCGGGGAAGATACGCTATCTGCCCAAGTTGTAGAACTGTGAGTTCCACCATGGCTCAAGCTTTGACATCTTTGAAAAGAAACTCTCTACTGAGATACAGCCCTGTTGGTGTTCAGGCTTTGGACTAAGGAAAAGTCTTGTGAGAGACAGCCTTGCCACTCTACCCTCTTCTCCATTTTGGGGAAAAACCTTGCATGTGTTCCCGAAGACTCCTCTCTGCAAAAGTGAACAGAGGGCTGGAACCCATGGCAAGTGTACTTGACTCTTATACCAGGAAACTTTGCACTGTTTCCATGTTCTTCTAATTGGAACCGAAAACCACCAAAAGGACCAAGTTCATTCATCAAACATTTTGACCACTTAAGAGTTCTGGGAGATACAAAAGTTTCCAAACAGACACTGTCTGTACTTTTATCTGTTGATTAATGCACATCAAAATCAAGATAAACTCCATAAGAACAACCCTCCACCACTTGAATATGAATCTGTTGTTCCTGAGCATTTTCTAGAAGTTCTACCAGCAGATGAAATCTTCCTGCAGCTACTCAGAGTTTCCCTTCCCTTCGTGTCTAATCAGCCTGCAGATCAGTGGGTTCCAAAATTGGCTCTAATTGGAGTCACCTGGGGGCTTTAAAATATATTAATTCCCACCTCCCTGAGATTTCAATGTTTGAGGTATAACCTGAGAATTAGCATTTTTAAAAGTTCCCCAAGTGATTCTAATGAGCAGCCAATGTTGAACACTACTGCTAGACCCTCATCATTTTCCTTGTGGCTGCTTCCAAGCAATAGGCCATAACCAACCTAGCCCCTAGGAACACCTTCTCCTTTCTTACCTGTGATGACTCTTTTCTCCCTGCTTATGCCCAGCATGTGGGTGCTCCAGGTGTTTGCCAATTAACTGGACTGAAACAAGATCTTCTAATGCCAAGAATGATTTTGTTTCTCCAAAAGGTTGCAGATTTCAAAAAACATTATGGGTAGCTGTATTAATTTTTTATTAGCAACTTAAAATAATACCCAATCTTACAGTTCTGTAGGCTAGAAGTCTAACCCAGAGCTAAAATCAAGGCATGGACAGGAATACGGTACTTACTGGCGGCTCTGCAGAAGAATCTGCTTCCAGGGTCGTTCACGTTGTTGGCAGAATTCGGTTCCGTGTGTTTGTAGGACTGAGGTCCCTGTTTTCTTGATGGCTGTCGGCAGGGGATCATTCTCAACTTCTAGAAGCCACCTGTATTCCATGGCTCATGACCTCTGTCCTCCATCTTCAAAGCCGGTAATGGTGGGTCAAACCTTTCTCATGCTTCAAATTTCTCTACCTCCCTCTTTCACTGTATTTCTCAGACTCACTCTTTTACTTTTCTCTTATGCTTTTAAGGACCCATGTGATTACATTGGTCCACCTGGATAGTCCAGGATATGCTCCATATTTTAACATCAGGTGATTTAAACCCATTGCTATCTCTTAGAAACCTTAATTCCATCTGGAAAGCACCTTTGTACTAGTACCCAGATTAGTTTTGGTTTGCATAGCCAGGGAACAAGGACCTTGGGAGGACATCTACAGAATTCTGCCTACCATATGTGTGATCTGTCTATCTGCACTGCATATGCAGACAGGCTGTACCTCAAACTTCCAGGAAGCCATAAGACTGCTAGGAGTGAGGTGCATATATCTGTTGGTGTCAATCATTCCATGGATGTTACGTTCATTGTTATCGAGCTAGATGCACAAGACATTTACACAGTGTTGGAAAAGTGAAAGCCATTATCATTGTTTACTGAAAGGGAACAGTAAACAATAACCACAGATTCTCAAAGAGGAACCAGTTACTCTTCTGCAAATTTCCCATGCCAATTCTCATGTCATTGGGCTGGTGTGCCGTGGTTCAGATCAGATGCTGTCTTCACGTCACCACTGCCTCTGGCTACCACCATGCTACCAGAGCCTGTGTGGCCCATAAGTTCCTGCCAAGCCCTGTCCAGGAGAGGCATGCAGCTCCTGCATGGGGCACACTCAGGACTCTGCCCTGCTTGGGCAAATGTTACAGCTCTTTAGTCTTGCTGTCAAGCTTCCTACCCAGAGGCACCCACCAGATCAATCTCTCCGTGGGACAATAAGCTCACTTTCTTATGCCATGTCTCGAAGTGTTACGGCTCTTTGTTCTGGGTCTAGGAGGTTCTCAGGACAAGAACTCTAGACTTTTCTTGATGGCATTGAGGTCCCCCGAACCTCTGAGGGATTGGGCCTTATATAAGCGTAGCAGGATGGCAAAACTGACCAAACGTCTAGCTGGACCACAAGGGGCTCAGTCCTATTGGGTGAATTTTCAAGCTTCTACTTGCATGGTAAACCAACCAATCGTTTTCTCAACTGTGGCCCAGCCAATCATTTTGTGGGAGTTACAAAACCATGGCTAGAAAAGCCATATAAATTTGATTCATTGCGCTATACCACAGTAGTGATTATTAGAACAGAAACTCCTTTGTGGACATTAAGTTGTTAGAGGTCAGGATCAGGGTCAGCCACAGTAGATGATTGTTTTAAAATGATTATTATTTTAGTAGTGACCATAGAAGCCTACAGATGACAAACCCTGTGGCTGATAAAGCAAATCTGGGGAGAACAGACTCGTGTTTATCCTGGGATTTATAGATTACAAAGAGCTTTTCTAGAATTAACATACAGGTTTGAATACTGGGCTCTGTGCAGACGGCTGGCAGGATACTCAGAGGTACCTCAGAGAAGGTGGTGAGTGTTTGAGGGACAAAAAACCAAACCTGTTGCCATCAAGTTGATTCCAACTCTAAAGGACAGAGTAGAACAGCCCCATAGGGTTTCCTAGTCTGTGAACTTTACAGAAGCCAACTGCCACATCTTTCTTCTGCAGAGCAGCTGGAAGTTTCGAACCGCCAACATTTCAGTTAGCAACTGAGTGATTAACCACTGTGCCACCTGGGCTCCTAGGGTTCGAGAAACAGAAGGCTAAACAGGCAGGGCTCAGCCCTCCACCGGGAACAGCTCTGCTGTGATCTGTCTTGTATAGTGGACTTTACTACAAATGGCCTCTGAAGAAATGTTTCTTTGTCTCAAAGAGTCTGAAAGCCACCCCATGGTCTTCAGAATTGCCTGTGAGGTAGATGGGACAACTGTTAATTTCCTTGCCTTGTCATTAAGGAAACGGAGGTTCCATGAAGTTCTACAACTTTCCCAGATTCCACTTAGTCCAGTGGTGCTTCCATCTGCTCAGAACACGTTGGCAATTGCTGCTCTGAACTGGCCTGTAGAGCTCACTTATAAGCCAGATGATGAAACTGACTTATTGGCTCTAGTCCAGTTTCATTTTGACCCTCAAATACTGTGCTCCAGCTTGATTATTATTTTATTATTTGAAGACATCAGATGTGGCACTTAGCATCGTGGACTTTTCCCACAAATTATAGCATGCTACCATACCCTGGTGCTGCAGTGGTTAAGAGCTATGGCTGCTAACCAAAAGGTCAGCAGTTCAAATCCGACAGGCACTCCTTGGAAACTCTATGGGGCAGTCCTACTCTGTCCTATAGGGTCGCTATGAGTCAGAATCGACTCAATGGCAACGGGTTTGGTTTTTTTTGGTGCCATGAAGGATATTCAAAATGATGTGCTAAGTGCTGAATGCAATTCCAAAAGAATTTCTCAGGCCCATGGATGGTGCATTGGGCGTGTGTTGGTAGTGGGGAGACAGGGGAGGCTTCATTAGAATAAGCCTAAGTTCCGTATAGGAGTCAACTTTGAAGAGAAACAGGGCTCATTTGATTGCATATATTTTTCTAGTCTATTTGCTAGGAAAAAAGTCATCTAATTTTACCATCAAAAAGTCATACTCAGGCTTCGATAGATTTAATAAAGGTCTTTGAAATCACTGGGAAAAGGACAAGGAGGAAATGGAAAATATTCTCAGTCCGTGGCATGTTATCAACCAAAATATTAAAGTTGTGCATTGCTGTGCTCTCAGAATTTTCTCTGGCTGTTGGAAAAGGATAGGCTTTCCTCCTGGCTACAGAGTTTACAGTATGCTGGGGGCCCACGATTCTTTCAGCAAGGACTCTGCCGCCTAAAAGGAAAGCGTTAACAGCAAGGAGTAAGCCAGCGGTTGATTGGTGGGGTATTTCCTAGAGAGATGGTGCTCATCTGTCTTTTCTTCCTTTGAAGTGTCCCTTGTGGGGTCTTACAGCCTTGGGGGGGGGGGCGGGCTTTGAGAAGGAGAGGTAGCTGGGGTGGGGGAGGGAAGTCAAGCCTTGGAAATATATCGGGGAAGAATAACTTTCAGAAGCTGCTTCCAGCCACCCCCTCACTTGCTTGCTGTGTGACACACAGACACATACACATTAGTGGTCAGGTTAGCTGCAACATTCACAGCACATTTGCTGGGGTGAAATTGATCGCTCCAAACAAGAGATAGAGTCAGCAAGGATGTGGTGCGAGAGACCTGGTACGCAGGGGCTTCCGCTCTCACACATCATCAAGCCCCATTTTGAAATGGTTTGAATTAATGACACTTATTCAGACAGACAAAGTAGGTAAATGGAAATATTCAACAAGGCTTTTCACCTACTTTGCTCAACATTTCCCGTTACCTTGAGTGCTGGAAACTCTCCACAGAGCCTTGCTCAGCCTGAACAGAGAGCTGCCTGAGCTCACGCCCGGTGCTAACTGCAGCCGGGACGTGCCTCTGCTCATGTAGAGAGGGTTCCATTAAAGGACGTTAATGCTGTCTGCCCACACGGGGCCTGGCATGGAGAGTGTGCTCAGTGACAGGAGTCCCTGTCCCCCACCATCAGGGCTACCCCTTATGGGGGAGTCATTCTTCTTGCTGATTTTTGTAACTACTATGACAATTTTCTGGTAGTTGGCAGCAAACTGTCTTGACAAAGACGTCTTTGGCAAATTTGTGCAAAGTGACCTTAGAGGCTGCCCGAGTGAACAGAGCTTGGGTTTTGGAGTCAGAACCCAGTTCAGAATCTAGCTTTGCCATTCACTGCCTCTGTGGCTTTGAGCAAGTCACTCGAACTCTCTGGCCTTTAGCTTCATCATCTGTAATCACAGATGTTACATGTGGCATGAGGAAGATGCTTATCATGATAAGCACTGTGTGAGGACATGGCAAACCAGTTGCCATCAAGTCAACTCCGACTCATGGAATTGACCTTATGTGTGTCAGAGTGGAGCTGTGTTCCACGTGTTTCCATGGCTGATTTTTTGGAAGTAGATTTGTAGGTCTTTCTTCCAAGGTGCCTGTGGGTGGACTAGAACTGTCAACCTTTCTGTTAGCAGCTGAACATGTTAACCATTTGCACTGCCCAGGGAGTTAGAGCACATGGTAGGGGCTCTAACATGATTCTTTTGTCCTCCTGCTTCACTCTCTACTTCCTGATCCAGATACCCTGGAATCCAAGGATCGTGTGACCCTTACCCAAACCAAACCCACTGCCATCGAGTCGATTCTGACTCATAGTGACCCTATAGGACAGTGTAGAACTGCCCGATATAGTTTCCAAGGAGCGCCTGGCAGATTCGAACTGCCAACCTCTTGGTTAGCAGCCATAGCACTTAACCACTACGCCACCAGGGTTTCCATGTGAAGCCAAAACATCAGAGCCACTTGATGCCTCAGGACATGCTTACTTGCAGGGCTTGAATTTGACAGCCGAGGAAGCCATCCTTTAGCTTGGCACAGGAATTGTTCCCACGAAAGAGTCAGCCTCCTTTCCCTGCTGAGCTGCACCAAGTCATCCTATCTCCACCTCCTCATCACAGGTGAGGACAAGGGAGGCCCCAGTCTAGGCAGGCACTGAAATCACTGGAAGGGCAGAGCAGAGTCTGCAGTGCAAAACGAGCAGGAGAGGAGGGCCCCTTCACTTCAGAACAGAGAGTGGTGGCCCCACGACCTGCTGTATGCTGGCTGGAGGGATGGACGAAGAGGGAAGGTGAAGGAGGTCTCAGGCCTGCAGATGAGTAGGTGGATCCTTCCCCCTCTACTACTAAGACTTGTTCTGGGAAACTTCTCCACGTTCTTGTTTGGCCTCTTTCTTGCCTGTTTCATCTATACAGGGGGCGGGGTAGAGGACAATCTGGAGACAAACTGCCTGGATCCCAATCCAGGCTTCCTGTACTTGTTGGCTATGTGACCTTGGCCAAGTTACTTAACCACTCTGTCCTTCAGTTCCCACATCTGTTAAAAAGAGATAGTCATAAGATACCTACCTCACAGAGTGATCGTAAGGATTACATGAGAAGTATTTAGTAACTACTTAATACATGTTGATAATTTTTATTAGCTATTTACCTGATATCATATCACTGTCTTAGATTTCTAATTTATATGATTTAAAAATGCATTCAGTGGGTTTTACATGCAGATTGTTATTTTTATCATATCACCAGGTTATTGATTTGATTCCAGCACCCATTTCTGGGACAGTGAAGAAATTCATCTGCTAAACCTGGGTTCCCCAAGATACCCCACTGTTCCCATGGCAATCGAACCTTTGGCTGACTTTCCTGAGGCTAAGCTATAAGACTCCTTTTACAGATCAAAGGATTTTTATTCTGAAAATATTAGTTTCACTTTCCTTTCCAAAGGGGGTTTACTCTTCTGTAAGGGACAATCTGAGTTTTCTTTTAGATCACATGTATTTAGTGTAATGTTCTAAGGGGGAAAGGACATGGTTAGATGAAAGAGCACTGTCTGATGTCCGCGGGTGTTAGTGGAGGATTTCAAATGCAAATATTTGATAAAAATATGTGGTTTCATTTATTTATGTATATCTATATATTCACTGGGTATATATTAGAAACGTTAACGTGAACTGAACCGTTTAACATGCTTAATCCGAGGCAGATGGAATGGTCAGTGAATTATTTTTGTAAACCACTTCTGTTGGCATTCAGAGCTTCCTCTCGCATTGATTCCATTCTGGCCAGCCACTCGAGGTTTCACCAGGATAAGCTGGTGCCAGACTCCACTTCAATGACATATGTGTTTGTTCCCCTGAAACATAACACAATTGGAGATTTCTTCAGCCCGTAGAACCACTTTTGTAACTAATTAGACCAGACAGGGTGCTGCAGAGAAACCGTGCACACAGCATTGCCTCCTGGTAGATCCCCATACAGAACAGTCCCTTAACAAAGTGAACAATTGCCCAAATAATTATTTCCTGCTGCAGACTAGGTTTTGTTTTTTTTTTTTAATGCTTTGTTTGTTAAATCCTATTTTTCTTCCTACTTTCCTGTTGACGGCAGCTAAATTGAATTAGGTCCAACCCATCTCACACTGGGTCAGCAAAAAACCGCTTCGTTCTGTAGGGGGAAAGGAGTTAACCCTTTGAAGGCAGCTTTTCCTGTCAGCTCGGGACCCAACATCTGGTTATTTTTTATTCCAACAGCAGAGCAAGAGAAGAGGAAGGGCTGCACCGATTTGGGGTGGAGGGGGAGGAGGGATGAGGAATGAAATAGAAACAGAGTATGTTATACTAGGACCATGGCTGTTTTTGGTAAAAAAAGAAAATAGAAGAAAAAAAAAAAAGCTTATGTCACTCCTCCCACCCCTGCTGTCGTTTATTGTGGTAAAAATATAACAAAACATTTACCAATTCAACAATTTTTACATGTACAATTAGTGATGTTGATTACATTAATCATTTTGTACCACCGATGTTACTTCCTTTTTTCAAATTGTTCCACTGCCATTTCATATCATTTTTAATACTGCCACTCAGAATGTGAAATTATGAAAAAGCACAGAAGACTGTGTACACAGGTTATTAGTGAAGTATCAAAAGGTCCCTGAGTGGCACAGTTTGCGCTCAACTATTAACCTAAAGGATTGCAGTTTGAACCCCCCCAGTGATGCCTCAGAAGAAAGGCCTGGCAATCTACGTCTGTAAAGATTACAGGATACCCTTTGCCACTGAGTTGAGTTCAACTCATTGTGACCCTCTAGGACTGAGTGGAACCACCCTATAGAGTTTCCAAAGAGCGGCCGGTGGATTCGAACTGCTGACCTTTTTGTTCAGCAGCCGAGCGAGCTCTTAACCACTGCTCCACCCGTAAAGAATACAGCGAAGAAAATCCTAGGGACCACTGTTCTACTTTGTAACACATGGGATCCCCCTGAGTCGGAGTCAACTCCACCGCAAAGGATTTTTTTTTTTAATCGTAAGGAAGGTGGGTACTTGTGACCAAAAGCTTTCCCCAGAAACGCGGCAAGCTGAAGGGCACGTTGTCACCAAAAGCTACAAAATCTGCGGTAACAGAGTGGTCTGAACTGAAAAGGGGAAGGACAACTCTAATTCACATCACATCTTAAAGCGATTAGTGGCGAGAGTACACTTCTCGCTTGTGGTTTTTCACTGTTGGAAGACTTGGAGGTGTTGTGCTGCCGGTATCAGAGGGCTGGGTCTGCTGAGCAGCGGCGGATCCTCATTGTCAAACCCAGGAAAGAAAAGCAGCTGCGAGAACTGTTCTGGCAATATCAGCAAGAACACGCTGTGGCTCCTGCCCTGCACTGTGTGAAAACTGTCCCCATCTGGTGAGAGCAGGGATGTAAGCAGGGATGGGATCAGAGGCTGCATTTGGCTGTTGTTCCTGGCTGTCCCAGAAATTAGTGTGCATTTCTGCAGGTGGGATGTCTGGGTCAAAGCATTTTTATTTTTTGACAGATATTCTCAAATTTCCCTGCTTAGATATTGCATGAATTTTTATTTCCACCTGCAATATAGGAGATGGCCTGTTTTCTCCAGCCTGGCCCTGGAAGAGCATGTAATCAAACGTTCACATTTTTGCAGATATATGTAAAACAAAATGGTATTCCTTCTGTTTAAATGTGCATTTCTCTTATGAGTGAAGTCCGGATCTGTTTGTGTGTTTAAGAACCATGTGCATTTTTTTTTCAGAACTATGTTCATATCCTTTGCTAACTTTTCTATTGGCTTGTTAATGTTTTTCCTGTCTGCTTATAAACACTCTTTTTAAATATCTCATACATATGGAAGGAATATTAGCTCTTTATTTGTTACATAATATTTTCCCAATTTGTTATCAAATGCTTGACTTTGCTTATGGTGTTTTTCTGCTATGCAATTTTTTTTTTTAATGTGGTAAAATTTATCAGTTCTTTCTTTTTATGGCTTCTGGATCGACTCGATGGCAACAGGTTTGGTTTGATTTGAATGTTAAGTCACAGGGAGAAAAGTTTTCCTTTTCTACTCTGAGTATAAACTAAAAAAAAAAAAAAAGACCTATTTTTCCACACGAAATGTAAAGTGATAAGGAGGAGATAACTAAAGAACTAGAGGAAATTAAAATAATCAGAAAGGACTATTTCGTTCAAATGTATCAACTAAATTTGAACACCTGGATGAAATGCACAATCTTCCAAGAAGCATAACTTTCCAAAACTGACCCCAGAAGACAAAAAACTTCAAACTGATCAATTTCCACAGAAGAAATAGAAAGTTCTCAAGATTAATCCCCCAGCACAAAGCACCAGGCACAGATGGTGTCACAGGGGAGTCCTACCACATCTTTAAACAAAAAATTTCATAGCCTAGAAGAAGCATGGGCCATAGAAAAAGGAGAAAAACTTATAAATTCTCTTTACAAAGTGCATTATATTGAGAATGAAACAAACAAAAAAAAAACCACACACATACAAAAATGAAAGAGTAATATTTCTCATGAATATTGATTCCAAAATCCTCAATTAAATACTAGCAAACACGATTCAACAGCACACTGAGAGAATATATATCATACCTAAGTAAGTTTTTAAGTAGGTATTTTTCTAGGAATACTGGTTAGGCTCAGTATTAGGAAATCTACAAATATAATTCATCATACTAATCTAAGAAAATTATATTTCATTGATGCTGAAAAATTATTTGCCATAATCCTATGTCTATTCTTGATAAAGCCATATGTAATTTTTAATTAATAAATTAATAACAGATACTGTCATTGACATTCATCTCAAACCCAAGAGACACTACCACACTTAATGCTTAAAACATTCCAACCAAAGTCAGTACTATTACATAGGTGCCACTATTGTACATCATTTACTGGAGGTACAAAATGATGGGATCAGACAAGAGAAAAAAGATACAGGTAGAAAGATTGGAAAGGAGAAAATATAACTCACTATTTGGTGGGTGGATTTACAGAAGATGTTATTGTGTCCTTTCACCATACTCATTCAATCCGTATGCTGAGAAAATAATTTGAGAAGCTGGACCATATGAAGAGGAACGGGGCATCAGGATTGGAGGAAGACTCATTAACAACCTGTGTTATGCAGATGACATGACCTTGCTTGTTGAAAGTGAAGAGGACTTGAAGCACTTACTACTGAAGATCAAAGATTACAGCTTTTAGTATGGATTGCACCTCAACATAAAGAAAACAAAAGTCCTCACAACTGGATGGATAAGCAACACGATGATAAACGGAGGAGACTGAAGTTGTCAAAGATTTCATTTTACTTGGGTCCATAATCGACACCCATGGAATCAGCAGTCAAGAGATCAAATGACGTATTGCATTGGGCAAATCTGCTATAAAAGACCTCTTTAAAGTGTTGAAAAGCAAAGATGTCACTTTGAGGACTAAGGTGTGCCTGACCCAAGCCATGATATTTTCAATCGCCTCGTATGCATGCAACAGCTGGACAATGAGTAAGGAAGACCGAAGAATTGATGCATTTGAATCATGGTGTTGGTAGAGAATACTGAATTTAACATGGACTGCCAGAAAAGCATCACCTGAAAAGCAGTTAAAACTTAGAAAATTCAGTAACATATCAGGGTTAAAGTTAATAAAGAGAAGTCAATAGCTTTCATATGTAAAACAACAATCACTTAAAAAGTATAATGAAAAAGTACTGCATGTTTAATAGTTACAAATGAGATAAAACACTTAGAAATAAACATCATAAAAAAAACAAAAAAAGATATTAAAAAAAAACCTTTAAAATCACTACTGAAGAACATATACACACACACACTTGAACAAATGGGAAGTATGCCATATTCTTGCATAGGAAGACTTAACATTATAAAGATGTCAATTTCTTCTAAGTTAATTATAATTTAACACAACCACTACAAAAAATAACCTACAGGGCTTTTAAAAATTAGATGAGGTTATTCTAAAGCAAGACGGGCAGGAAAATTATCAGAGAAAAAAGAGCAGTGGGAGAGGCTAGTCCTCCCAGATATTAAAGTATGTTTTAAATCCTCAGTACTAGCAATAATGTGGTACTGATGCATAAATAAGCAACAGGCCAATGGAACAGAATGAAAAGTCCGGAAACAAACCTGAGTATATGAGAATTTAACATATGCCGAGTCAGTGGAGGAAACACCCACTACTCAATAAACGGTGTTGGAACAAATCGTAAAGTGGGTAGCTGTCTTAGTTATCTAATGCTGCTATAACAGAAATACCACAAGTGGATGGCTTTAACAAGCAGAAATTTTTTCTCTCACAGTTTAGAAGGCTAGAAGTCCGAATTCAGGGGACCAGCTCTAGGAGAAGGCTTTCTCTCTCTGTTGGGTCTAGGGGAAGGCCCTTGTCATCAATCTTTCCCTGGTCTAGGAGCCTCTCAGAGTTGACATCCCAGGTCTATAGGACACACTTTGCTCCTCGCACTCCTTTCTTGGCGATATGAGGTCCTTCCCCTCTCTGCTCACTTCTCTCTTTTATAACTCAAAAGAGATTGACCCCAGATACAACCTAACCCTGTAAATTGCTTATTGCCTCATTAACATTGTTGTCTGGTGCCATCAAGCCAGTTAGGACTCATAGCCACAGAATGCAACACTGCCCGGTCCTGTGCCATGCTCACAATCTTCGTTATCTTGAGCCCATTGTTGCAGCCACTGTGTCAATCCATCTCATTAAGGGTTTTCCTCTTTTTCACTGGCCCTCTACTGTACCAAGCACGATGTCCTTCTCTAGGTACTGATTTTTTCTACAGCATGGCCAAAGTATGTAAGACACAGTCTCGCCATCCCTGCTTCCAAGGAGCATTCTTGTTATACTTCCTCCAAGACAGATTTGTTTGTCCTTTTGGCAGTCCATGGTATATTCAATATTCTTCGCCAACACCATGATTCGAAGGCATCAATTCTTCTTTGGTCTTCCTTATTCACTGTCCAGCTTTTGAATGCATATGATGTGATTGAAAATACCATAGCGTGGGTCAGGCGCACCTTAGTCTTCAAGGTGACATCTTTGCTTTTCAGCACTTTAAAGAGGTCCTTTGCAGCAGATTTGCCCAATGCAATGTGTTGTCTGACTTCTTGACTGCTGCTTCCGTGTGTGCTGATTGTGGATCCAAGTAAAATGAAATCCTTGACAACTTCAGTCTTTTCTCTGTTTGTCATGATGTTGTTCATTGGTCCAGTTGTGAGGATTTTTGTTTTCTTTATGTTGAGTTGGAATCCATACTGAAGGCTGTGGTCTTTGATCTTCATCTGTAAATGCTTCATGTCCTCTTCAATTTCAGGAAGCAAGGCTGTGTCATCTGCATAATACAGGTTGTTAATGAGTCTTCCTCCAATCCTGATGCCCTGTTCTTGTTCATATAGTCCAGCTTATCGGATTATTTACTCAGCATACAGACTGAATAAGTATAGTGAAAAGAAAGGATAAACCCTGATGCACACCTTTCCTGACTTTAAACCATGAAGTCTCTCCTTGCTCTCTCTGAACAACTGCCTCTTAATCTGTGTAAAGTTTCCTCATGAGCACAATTAAGTGTTCTGGAATTCCCATTCTTCACAATGTTATCCATAGTTTGTTATGACCCACACAGTAGAATGCCTTTGCATAGTCAATAAAACACAGGTAAACATCTTTCTGGTATTCTCTGCTTTCAGTCAGGATCCATCTGACATCAGCAATGATATCCCTGGATCCACGTCCTCTTCTGAATCCGGCCTGAATTTCTGGCAGTTCCCTGCAGATACACTGCTGCAGCCACTTTTGAATGATCTTCAGCAAAATTTTACTTGCCTGTGATATTAATGATATTGTTTGATAATTTCCACATTTGGCTGGATCACCTTTCTTGGGGATAGGCTTAAATATGGATCTCTTCCAGTCGTTTGGCCAGGTAGCTGCCTTCCAAGTTTCTTAACCTAGACGAGTGAGCATGTCCAGCACTGCATCCACTTGCTGAAACATCTGAGTTGATAATCAGTCAATTCCCTGAGCCTTGCTTTTCGCCAATGCGTTCAGAGCAGCTTGGACTTCTTCCTTCAGTACCATTGGTCCCTGATCATATGTTACCTCTTGAAATGGTTGAACATCGACCAATTCTTTTTTGAATAATGACTCTATATATTCCTTCCATCTTCTTTTGATGCTCTCTGCGTCATCTAATATTTTCCCTATAGAATCCTTCACTATTGTAACTCGAGGCTTGAATTTTTTCTTCAGTTCTTTCAGCTTGAGAAATGCTGAGTGTGTTCTTCCCTTTTGGTTTTCTATGTCCAGCTCTTCGCACGCGTCACTGTAGTACTTTGTCTTCTCCAGCCACCCTTTGAAATCTTCTGTTCAGTTCTTTTACTTCATCATTTCTTCCTTTTGCTTTAGCTGCTTGAGATTCAAGAGCAAGTTTCAGATTCTCTTCGGGCATCCTCATTAACATACCTGCCTCTAATCCTGCCTCATTAACATCAGAGAGATAGGATTTATAACATCAGATCACAAAATGTTGGGCAACCGCACAATACTGGGAATCGTGGCCTAGCCAAGTTGATATACATTTTTGGGGGACACAATTCAGTCCAAAACAGTAACCAAGTGGAAAGAGATAAATTTATATCTGTACCTCATGCCAATATACCGGAATAAATTCCAAATTAAAATCTAAAAAAAATCATTATATAGCTGGTGAATTTTTTGTTACTCCATTTTACTTAACAGTAACCGTATTACAAGCACATTTCTGTGTCAGCGAATATACTTCTGCTATTTTATTTTTAATAGTTGCATAGTACTCCATTTAACAGAATATCCTTATTTATTAAACTAAGATATTCTTGACTATTTCCAATACTCCATTTTTATAAACAAAGCTGAAATGAGCATATAACAGTGGCAGGGGTGGAGTGAGGTACCTAATAGCACAGCAAATTTCTAAAAATGGAATATTAGTTATTATGTTAGTTTCCTGTGGCTGCTGCAGCGAATTACCACAAACTCGGTGGCTTAAAAGAACAGAAATTTATTGTCTCCCCAACTCTGTGCAGTGGTGAGAGGTCAGCTGCTAACCAAAAAGTCAGCAGTTCAAATCCACCAGCCGCTCCTTGGAAACCCTATGGGGCAGTTCTACTCTGCCCTATAGGGTAACCACCATGAATCGGAATAGATTCTGCAGCACCTAACAACAACAACTCCGGAGGCCAGAAGTCAGTATTGTTGTTGTGTGCCAGCGAGTCAATTCTGACTCAGAGTGACCTTATAGGACACAGCAGAGCTGCCCCATAGGGTTTTCTAGGCCGTAATCTTTATGGAAGCAGATGACCAGCTCTTTTCTCCCATGGAGTGGCTGGATGAGTTCTACCTGCCAACTTTTAGGTTAGCAACTGAACGCTTAGCTATTGCACTACCAGGGCTCCTTGCAGTCACTTTTTCTGGGCCCAAATCAAGGTGTTGGCAGGGTTCCCTCTGGCGGTTCTAGGGTAGAATCTATTCTTTGCCTCTTCCAGCTTCTGGTGACTGCTGGCATTCCTTGGTTTATAGCTGCATCCCTGACTCTGTGGTCACCTTGGCTTCTCCTCTGCTGTAGTCAAGTCTCCTTCTGCCTCCCTCCTGCAACAGTATACGTGATTGTACTTGGGTCCACCTGGATAATCCAGGATAATCTCCCCATCTCAAGGTTCCTAATTTAATCACATCTGTACCCTTTTGCCATTTAAGGTAACATTCATAGATTTCAGAGATTAGGATATGGCTAATTTTTGGTGTGCTATTATTTAACCTACTAGTTACCCATGTCCTTGGAAATTTGTAGATGGTTCCAATCTTCGAAAAAACATTTTGAGCAGTGTTAATAATTCTAGGCTCTTACCTCATTACTGGACTCCTTTTTATTCCTTCATCCCCTTCTTCCCTTCCCCAAGCTCCATTGCCCCAAGCCCCAGTTCTTGCTTGGAGTGCTGTAGAGAATTACCACAAACTGGGTATCTTAAAACAACACAAATTTGTTCTCTCACAGTTCTGGAGGCCAGAAGTCTGAAATCAAGGTGTTGGGAGGATTGGTTCCTTATGGAGGCTCTGAGGGAGAATCCATTCCATGCTTCTTCTAGCTTCTGGAGGCTGCCAGCAATCCATGGCACTCTTTGGCTTGTAGACACATGGCTCCAATCTCTGTCTCTATATCCACATCACTGTCACCTCTTTGTGTCTTCTCTCCTTTCTTTCTCTTCTAAGGACACTTGCCATTGGAGTTAGGCCCATCCCAACTCAGGATGATCTCATCTCAAGGCCCTTAACTTTATTACATCTGCAAAGATTCTTTTTCCAAATAAGGTTACATTCACAGGTTCTGGGTGGATGTATCTTTTGGGGACCACCATTCAACTCACTGCACTGTTCATTTAGAATGCAGGGCAGCTTAAGACTCCCCTGGTCTTGCTCCTACACCACCTGCTCATGCCCTGAGGGCTATTTTTTCAAGAACTCCTCATAATGTTATGTTTATCTCTTCCCTAAAAGGATTTTTGGTTGGTGTTAAACTGATAATTTCTCCTCTCAGCTTCAGTTGGTATGCAGCTGTTTATTTTATAATCATAGCTTACTAAATGTTCCCACTCCGATGGTTCTTCAGTTGTTTCTCTTGCAGTTTCTAGCTAAATAATTCTATTATCTGCAATAACAATAGCACTGTCTTCGACTTACCCAACACTTGCACTTTGGATTTTTTTTTTTTAATAGCAAGGAGAAGTAAAAACTTTTCACAAATCACATGTCCCCCCCCCAAGTCCCAAGTCCTGGGCTTTGTTTTTCATGCTGGGCAGTCTTTGTCTACTTTTCATTCGTGCTCAGGAAAGCTGAGAAACCAGGGAGCCCCCTGAACCTGTAGGAGAGAACATTGCTGGAAATGTGCTGATTATGCTGTGGTTGCAGGGATCTGTTGGTTAACTTCCTACTCACTCTGTGTCCCATGTGGGCAGCCCTCAGGTTTGTCAGCAGAAGGTTGCTTAATAGGTCAGTGTCCAGTCCCCACCTCTGGGACAGCTTCTGAGAATAAGCAAGCAGAAAATTCAAGGGTGAATCCGTTCCAAGCTATGGTAGGTGCAGGCCCTCAGTCACCCTGCATTTCTTTGCTTATCCTTCCAGCATCTGTGCAGAAACTTCCTTTTTTTCTTCACTTCTAGATTCAATGTGCTCCAGTGTAAAGGACATGTGACTCGGCATCAAACCAGCAGGTATTTCCAATCTAGATCTTCCACTGATAGCAACATGATTTTGTCCAAATTACACAATCTGGTTGAACCTCAGTTTCCCAGTCAGTGAAATGGGCCCCATGAAATCAGGTTGAGGGTTGTTGTGAGGACTCACTGAGACAAAGGATATCACACACCTACACAATTCCTGACACATGGGAAGCCTCTCAAAACTTACTCCCCCTTTCACTCATGCTCAAACCTTGAGCCCTGTTCTTCAGTCTGTATTTTCCCCTGAAATTTCAGAGCCCCTGTCTTAGACTGTAAGCCCCAGCCACCTTCCACATTTATAATTATTATGATAATTTACATTTCTATTTATTAAACATTACTATATGTCAGATACTATGTGTCTTAGTCATCTAGTGCTGCTATAACAGAAATACCACAAGCGGATGGCCTTAACAAGGGGAAGTTTATTCTCTTACAGTCCAGTAGGCTAGAAGTCCGAATTCAGGGAGCCAGCTCCAGGAGAAGCCTTTCTCTCTCTGTCAGGTCTGGAGGAAGGTCCTTGTCATCAGTCCTCCCTTGGTCTGGGATCATCGCAGCATGGAAACTTCGGGTCCAAAGAACGTGCTCTACTCCTGGCACGGCTTTCTTGGTGGTATGAGATCCCCGCTCTCTGTTTGCTTCCCTTTCCTTTTATCTCTTGTAAGATAAAAGGTGGTGCAGGCCACATCTCAGGGAAACTCCCTTTACATGTGACCTGAGCAAGAGTGTTATATCCCACCCTAATCCTTTTAACCACAGGCAGAGATTAAGATTTATAACACATAGGAAAATCACAAAATGGAGGAAAACCACACATGGCCTAACCAAGTTGACACATGTTTTGGGGGGACACAGTTCAATACATCACACTATGCCAAGTGCTTTACATGCATTTTCTCATTTAACCCTCATTTTTACTTCCAATCTTTTTTTTTTTCCTAAATAAATAAAATATCATAGAAACAGGTGATGCTTCATTTGTATTTCATTTCTAAATTATGCCCTTTCCTCAAACATAATTTTGAAGTTGGTCATTTTTTCTGGTCATTTTCTATAATTTGGCTACATATCTGTCAACACTATAGAGTGGACAAAATAACACTGTTTTCTGTTTTTAAAATTTATATCAATGGTATTACATTGTACATTCCCTTCTCCAACCTGGCTTTTCAATTCAGTCGTGTATTTTAGAGATATCTGTGTCGTTCTACACTTGATCTTAGCCAAAAGATCAAGACGTAATTGTCCAGGTAGGTCTAGTTCATTCATTTTAACTATGGTATGATATTCCCTCAAATAGAAATACTACGATTTATGTACCCATTCCTTTATTAACGGACAATTAGTTTGTTCCCAAATTATACTTTTTCAGGCAATTCTGTAATAACTATCCTTGTGTATGTCTCTTTGTACCCTAATTATTGTTATTTTTAAGGTAAATCCATAAGAGAGGAACTGTTGGGTACATTTTTAAGACTTTGTTACCTCCTACCAAATTTTACTCCATCTCTAACTCCATCATGGTATGAGAAAATCCATTTCTCCACATCGTTACGTTATATATTCTGACTTATTTTACTTGCTGCTGATTTGTTCAATAAAAACAAAACAAAACCAAAAAGCCAGCATCTTACAGTTTTAATTTTCAAATCTTTGATTAGTAGTGAGGCTGGTTATCTTTCCATGTATGTATCGGCCCTCTGTAGGCTTTGTTTTGTGAATTGCTCATTCATAGCTGGCCTATTATCTTTATCTTCTATATGTCTTGCAAATATTTTGCCTAGTGTATCATTCTTTAATCTTTTGACTTCGGGGTAATTTTTACGCTACACAACTTTCAAAGTTTTATGTAGTCAAATGGTCAAATCTATCAACATTTCGATTTAGGTCCTTTTTAGTTTTTAATCGGTGAGCTCTGTTCAATTAGGCTCTACAGTTATGCTTACTAAGTAAAAGATATTGAAGGTAACAAATAATAACCATTTCTGGTTTCAGGGAACTTGTAATTTAACTGTGGGACAAGATACTCAAATAAAACTATAGTCAATAATACAAGCTGTCTGTGATGAATGTCAAACACTTGGCACAAAAGGTAGGTGATTTCACTTTGGCTGCCAGGAAGCTGAGAGCAAAGAGCACAATTGAACACTGGATCACAGTGACTAGATTGGCTTAGGTGACTCATGGAAATGCAGAATATTAGGGCTGGAATTGTTCTGAGAGCCATCTAATCCAATCCCTCCATTGTTTTATTATTGTCTTTCAGAGTTAATTGAATTCCCACCAAGATGTCCTGTCAGCAAACCTAAGAGCAGTACCAGCCCCCATCGAAGTGCTCTCCCGAGCGCCCCAAAAGGCCTCTATCCGTGTCCTCTCCAGGCTCTTCACCCTGTGGCTCCAGCTCTGAGAGTGGGTGCCGCCTGAGCCAGCACCAGAGGTCTGCCTGCCATGAGTAGACCCTTCAGGGTTTCTGGGAACTGTAACAGCTCTGGGGCTGTTGCTGCCTCTGATCATTAAGTTTGTGTGTCAACTTGGCTGGGCCATGATGCTCAGTGGTTTGGCAGTTATGATGCAGTTTGGCAGTAGTATAATGATGTGATTACCTCCATGATGGGATCTGCTGTGAGTAGCCAATCAGTAGAAAAGCAGTTTCCTTGGGGGTGTGGCCTGCATCTAACGTAAGTGGACTTTCTGGCAAGGCTCGTGGGCTTTTGCTTGCTCTGGATCCTGCAGCTGGCTCCTGTTAGTCTGACCTCTGGTTCTTGGGACTTCAAAGCCTATAAGCCAGAGCCCTGCTGCCTGACTTGCAGATTTTGGGTTTACCAGCCCCTGTGACTAGGTGAATCCAGCCTGACCCACATTCCAGCTTCTACAACCACGTGAGCCATTTTCTCAATATAAATCTCTCTCTCTATATATATTTATACGCTTTACTGGTTTTGCATCTCTGGAGAACCCAGCCTAAGACACTGCCCCAGGCCCTAGGGACCTCAGAGGAGCAGCATTGAAGAGAATGAAGGGTGAAGGATCTGTCCCAGGATAATGCTGCCCTTGTCCTCACTCTTTCTTCTCTACTGCATGGGCTGGTACCCCTTGTGTGGACTGAGTTTCCCAAGCAGAATTTTCTGCTTGATCTGAAAACTCAGTATTCTCTTTAGATCCTGATTTCTCCCTTCTTTATTTGTTACTGGAGCCTGGTGGCCTAGTGGTTAAGAGCTTGGCTGCTAACCAAAAGGTCAGCAGTTCAAATCCACCAGCTGCTCCTTGGAAACCCTATGGGGCAATTCTACTCTGTCCTGTAGGGTCACCATGAATTGAAATTGACTCGATGGCAATGTTTTTTTTTTTTTTATTTCTTACAATGATAAAACAACTCCTTCCTACTCACATGGTGTCGTTGTCACTGTCAGATTATTTGCACACCTTACATGCCTTTGAATGCCAGGACCCCAGAAAGCCCCTCTTTCCGGGGAACAGCAGGGCCTGAGTAAGTGGTGGGTCAGTTGGCAGTCCCAAGACTGCCTTCTACTTCTTATATTTTTTGTTTTTTAATGTTGAAATAATTATAAACTCACAATAAGTTGTAAAAAGAGTACAGAGAAGCCCAGCATCACTATCACACTCAGTTTCTTCCCAGTGATGACCTCTTATATAACTAGAGAGCATAATGAAGCATGGAAATTGATGGGCTCAAAGCCATCATCTAGACTGCAGATCTCACTCATATTTTTATATGTACTCATATTTTTTGTATGTCTCTTTCGTCTATAATTCTATGACATTTTATCACATGTATGGATTTATATAACCACCCCTACATTAAGATACAGAACTGTTCCATCTCCACAAACAACTCCCTTGTGCTCACCTTTATCTAGTCACGCCCTCCTTCCATTTCCTGGCCACTGGCAACCACTCAACCTGCTCTCCATCTTTATAATTTTGGCATTTATATAATATATATAAATGGAATTATAATTTTTGAGATTGGCTTTTTTTCCAACTCAGCATGATGCCCTTAAGATCCATCCAAGTCGTTGCGTATATCCATAGCTTGTTCCTTTTTATTTCTGAGTAGTATCCTATTAGGGGTGGATAGTTCTACTCTGTCCTATAGGGTCGCTATGAGTTGGAATGGACTCGATGGCACTGGGGTATTTTTTTAACCGGTGAGCAATGTATGCTCGGGCTTAATTGTGTTTACTTAAATAACCTGTAGTGCAAAATTTAACATGGGTTTCACCACATTTGGTGTGGTGAAAAACAGGTGAAATTGTGCACTACAGGTTAGTAAGTAAGCACAAGTAAGCCCGTGTGTACATTGCTAATTGGGTAATCCGCCCCGCCCCTGTTCCCACTGTATGAAGGTACCAGTTTGTTCTACCGTTCACACATTGAAGAACATTTTGGCTTTCTCTAGGTTTAGGCTGTTATAAATGAACCTTCTATAAACATTTATATACTGGATATTATGTGGCCCTAAGTTTTCGTTTCTGTAGGATAAATGCCCAGGAGTGTAACTGCTGAGTTGAATGGTAATTGTGTGATTAATTTTTAAAGGAACTTCCAGACTGATTGCCAGAGATCCAGTATCTCTGTATGTTCATCAACATTTGGTATTATTAGCATCTCGTTTCATCTTTTTTCAGCCATTCTAATAGGTGTGTGGAGTCCCTGGCTGGCTCTAACAGTTAAGCACTCCAGTGCTAATGGAAAGGTTGGTGATTTGAACCCACCAGAGGTGTCTTGAAAGAAAGCCCTGGTGATCTGCTTCCAGAAGGTCACAGCCTTGAAAACCCTATGGAGTGCAGTTTTACTCTGATACACCATGAGTCAGAGGTCATGATGGCAACTGGTTTGGTTTAATAGGTGTGTCATGGCTTAGGAAACCCTGGTGGCATAGTGGCTAAGTGCTAGGGCTGCTAACCAAGAGGTTGGCAGTTCAAATCTGCCAGGCGCTCCTTGGAAACTCTATGGTGCAGTTCTACTCTGTCCTATAGGGTCGCTATGAGTCGGAATCGACTCGACGGCAGCGGGTTTGGTTTGGTTTTGGTTAATGGCAAATCCTTCTATTTTTTGCAGATAAAGTGATCAATGTAAAATAACATTCTCAAGGATCCATGGCTTCTTGAAGAACCAAGAAGACCATTTGTATAGCTAGAACGTAGACTATTTGCATGGGTATTACTCAAGTCATGTAGCTAGTTGAGTAAGTTTAAATGCGTAACAGTCATACCGATATTTTAGAAAGGAGGTCTCTTAGTGTTTGTTAGTAGAAAAAAAATATATACATATATATATATGCACACTTCTAGTGGAGTTCTTTTCTACCTGCATAGGAAGCTCTTAAAGGGGTGTCTGAGCATATGACAGTTTGCAGACCACCCTTCTGATATCTACCAATGGTTTTCAGACTCATATTTGGGAAGCATAATGCTGGTACTTTTCAGTTAGAAGTCAGCTTTTTGAAAATTCTAGCTATCACCATTTGTCATCTGCCAAGCTCCTTTGCACTTCAGGGCCATTGTACCTTTTCATCTTGCTTTATCGCCTCCCAACCACTTATCACTCTGTGATGTGAACTTCCTTATTGATTTGTTTCCTTCTTTGTCGTCTGCCTCTTCTATGAGAGCTCCATGAAAGCTGAGACTTTGTTTTGTTTTTTGCTATTCCCCAGCTAATAGCTGGGGCCAGGCATAAAGCTTTTAAAAACTCTCCCCTGGAAGGCTGAATTTAAGTAAATATAAATAAAAAAGCCCACCAATTAAGTAGAGTGGAGGAAAACCATTGCACGGCTTGAATTTAGAAAGCTGGAGTCAGATTCTCACCTTTGCTCCTTCGGGGCTCTGGAACTGGAAATGAGTGATTTAACTTCTTTGCCAAAGTCAAAGGTATTTTTGTAATACCACCTTCTTCTCAGGGTGATGGTTTGTCTTAAGTGAGACAGTTTGCATGAATGTACTTTGTAAGACACTGGAGTGCTATAGAAACCTAAAGAAGTCTCCTCCTTCTTCCTTCTGCCCTTCCCTTCCTCTTCCTCCTCCATCATCATCATCATCATCACCACCACCATGATCAATTCCACCCTTGGGAGAATAAAAACATCTGGGCAACTGCAAACACAAAATCATGGCTCTTTTCTGACATTCCATCCAGTAGAGGGCAACGGTTCCCATCTACGAAGTCCAATGCCTTGAAATACACATGACAACTTACAATCATTTATATTCATTTACTTTTAAAGAAAACACACATGTCCTTTCTGATCATCCCTCCATTCAGCAATCTCCAGGTCTTCAGGTAGTCTCGGTTAGCATATTACCTCCTAGCTCAAGTCTCCTTTGGAAATATCTGGCTGCCATGGAAGTAATCTTTTTTATTTTGTTTTATTAGGATTTGCATTCTCTTTCCCCCTTCCTGGCTGGCTGGGTGAAATGCAGAGTAGATTTTGGCTCAGGACTGATGAAGCAGATGTGCTTCTCTTTTGAGTATTTAAACCCTTGGAATGGGTTTTAGAAGACAGGACAATTCCTTGTGCTTGGCTGGGTTATCTGAGATTCTCTTACTCCTTAAGGTGATGCCCGTGTTCTCTGTTTGCTGAGCTGTCACTGTATGTATTTCACACTGGAATTGTGGACAGGGTTCTTAAATGAGCTTGATCTTCTGCGTATCCAGAGCAGTCTAGGAACTCCCCAACGACACCTATCTGTAGTCAGGTCACTGGTGTAGGGAAGGCAGGCAGAGACATTGCTGAAGGGCTTTACTCCAGGTGGTGTGGCTTGCTCTGACCACATGGTATTTGACATAATGCTTTAACCTGCTTCCAGAGAAACCACTAGAGTAAACCAGTGCCACCAACTCTGGAAAGCAGAGAGAGAGAAAGAAGCATATGAGGTAGCCTTGTTCTTTCCATTCAGTGAAAACCAATTGGGAATACTCAAACGCTAACAGAAGCTTACTCTGGAGGGGATCATGTTTATTCCATCATGGGATGGTGGGCGGTGACTGGGTAATCCTGGGATACCTCTCCTTTTCTCGAGAATTCTATTAACCTTAGCTTCACGCCGAAGATATTTATCTAACACTGAGTATCATTCATTCATTCACTCACCAAATGTATATTGAAGGGCTGCTGTATTCCAGGAATCAGAGATTCAAAATTAAATAAGACCAGGATCCTTCTTTGAGTAGCTCCCAGTCTCTAGGGGAGGCCGATGTAGACTATTAATGACCACACAAAAGAATGCATGCTACAGTGGAGTCAAAAGCTGGGGTCCACACAAGGACAGTAGAGATGGTAACTAGCTCTGCTCACAGCAGGCTTCTGAGGAGGTGGCATTGGAGCTGTGCCCACATGGTATGGGAAAGTTTCTAGGTGAATTTTTCATCTTATTCTACTCCCTGAGCAAAGCTTGGTTCATCGCTACAGAAATGCTGGATGAGAAGTATACAGTCAGTTTTGATTGTTATCACTTCCCCTCCAACCTTCCCCGGCCCTTCCTGGTATAAACTGTGACTAGATTTGACAGTATCAGATTGGTGACTGCTCTGGTGTGTGCTGGCATCCACTACCAAAGGTTCACGACTGGAAGCCAGATATTCAGTGTAGGGGGCCTTTGGGAAAATGCTATCTTCTTCCAACACCCCTATTCCTTGATCAAGGAGATAAATGAATGGGGTTTGTTTGGCTTTCTTTAGTAGGGGCCACACGAATTTTCCCCAAAACAGCGCATGCCTCTCAATACTTGCTGTGATTGCTTTTGGGCCACTTGGATAAAAGGCTGACTTAGGGATAGAACAATGCAAGCTTTATGGGTGTCTTGGTCATCTAGCGCTGCTATAACAGAAACACCACAAGTGGATGGCCTTAACAAACAGAAGTTTATTCTCTCATGGTCTAGTAGGCTACAAGTCCAAATTCAGGGCGTCAGCTCCAGGGGAAGGCTTACTCTCTCTGTCGGCTCTGGAGGAAGGTCCTTGTCATCAATCTTCCTTTGGTCTGGGAGCATCTCAGTGCAGGAACCTCAGGTCCAAAGGACGCGCTCTGCTCCCGATGCTGCTTTCTTGGTGGTATGAGGTTCCCATGTCTCTCTGCTTGTTTCTCTCTTTTATATCTCAAAAGAGATTGACTTAAAACTACCTAATCTTTTAGACCTCATCATATAATTGCTGCTAATCCATCTTATTACATCATAGTGATAGGATTTATAATATACAGGAAAATCACATAAAATGGTGGACAATCACATAAAATGGTAGACAATCACACAATACTGGGACTCATGGCCCTGTTAAATTGACAGATATTTTTGATGCACACAATTCAATCCATGACAATGGAGGAGCGGGCCCTGCCCAACCTTTCCAGTGCTCCCATACCCCAACTCTCCCATTGAAGCCTTATGTGACCTTGGGTAATTTCTTCTGCTTTCTGTGGAATCTTACCATCCTGTATGTTAATTTGGTCACTTTGCTAAGCATTACCCTTTCGATGTTAGATCCCCAAGATACCTTTAAGATATTCTTGAGGGCAGGGGCTTGGCCCTCTAGCACCTTGTATCCTCTGTCACTTTGAGTCCTGGCCTTGGGAGTAGTGGGCGTTGAGTTGCTGCTCTTTGGTGAAGGAAGTGAATACAGCTGACACGCCAGCAGAGTGACCCAAACTACACACCCTCCAGCTGTGACCCAGCCTGGGGCAGAGCCCAGCCCCAGGGATGGCCCAGCCCACACTCCTGGGCTAGGAACATTTCAGAGTCATGTTGGCTCTGCACTTTGGTGGGCTGTAGCCAGCTGGGACACTGAACGATTTGCTTGTTCTGCCGGCAGCCCCAAAGTACTGGAGCCCTTCCCCCGTGGGTGAAGTCTAAATTTAGCCCTGAAGAAGCTGCCTTCCCATTTTGCTGGAGAAAAGCTCTTTTCACTGGAATGGGCCTCTGCTTTGACTAAGTGGGAGGACCCACATCTGGGAATACATAAACTTTATTGTCCTTGGATGACAGCACAGTTTCCTTGCCTACTGGTTTTCCGCCTTTTGAGCCTGGGGTGCAATATTCTCTGCTGATGACTGTGTTGGCCAGGGCAAGACATTTTGCTGTGGCCTGGACTCCCGGGGCCTGAGCCGAGGCTGGAGTCGGCACCTGGGGGACGTTGTCTTGTCCCCACTTCACCTCTTGAGGCCCAGCTCTGAGAGTGCAGAACAGGACAGAGAGCAGGAGTATAGGTCTCTCTGAATGACCCTGGGAGAATGTGTGACCCAGCTTTATGCTACCTTGGACCATATCCCAGGCTCATAGGAGGCCTGGAACACCCCAGAGGCTTTTGGAAGGCTGCAGGATCTCTCTTGAGACCAAGCCCTTAGACACCACCCTGTACTCACACTACAGTGAACACAAGACTCCTTCCTAGAATGAAAGTCTTCAGGGGTTCATCAGGGAGGTAAAGGCTTCTGGAACCTCTTCTGGGCCAGAGCAGGCTTCTTAGGGTGTTCCCACCATGGAACTCCTCTGTCATTTGAGTCTTATCTGAATAGTTTAGGGAGGTGTCAAGTGAATATTCCTTTAAAAATCAGCTCCCCTGGTGCATGGTCAGGTCCCTTTTGATAACTGTTTCCTTCGGTGCCCAATGACGCAAGCCCTTGCTAACACATCTATGTACGAATAGCTGAAATGTAGGACGAAAAACACTGGACTTGAATTCAGAAAACTGGGTTGCTGGGTGGTCTGGTTTTACTGCTTATTAGCTGCATGAGATTGGGCAAGATACCTTCTCCAAACTTCTGTTTCCTTGTCGGAAAATGGTAATAATAAGCCTGTACTCATGACTCTGTTGTCAGCATCAAGTGAGAAGATATTATGTCTTTTCAAAAGCTCTTTGTAAAAGTAAATTGCTCTATTACGTGGTCTTGGCTGGTGGCAAATGTTTTCTTGGATTTGATTGGTTCTCACCTCTCTTCTGCTCTATGGAAATCCTCTTTTCTCTTAATGAGTCCCATAAACCAAGCTCGGTAGACCAAGGGAATGCCTGTTTTATTTATACCCGTCTATTGTCTTTGGAGCCCTGGTGGCATAGTGGTTAAGAGTTCAACTGCTAACCAAAAGGACAGCAGTTCAAATCCACCAGCTGCTCCTTGGAAACCCTAAGGGGCAGTTCTACTCTATCGTATAGTGTCACTATGAGTTGAAATTGACTTGATGGCAACAGGTTTGGTTTTTGTTTATTTATTCTTTTTGATCTTCTTCTTTGCTTGACCTCTTGGATCTCACTTCATTCTCTTGCACAATGATGGTGAAGAGACTAGGAGCGAAGCAATATGGCCTTTTGGATGGATTCAGAAGTTGCTTTGGTGAATATCCTTAAACAGATTCTATATGCTCTGTTTTTACCTCAGTTTGATTATCTGTAGAATGGATATAAAAGAACCCATTTGTTGTTGTGAGCTGCCATTATGTCATTCCCCTTCCCACTCATGATGACCCCATTCACAACAGAATCAGACTGCCATGGAAGTAGGTCACCAGGCCTTTCTTCCTAGTCCATCTTAGTCTGTAAGCTTCACTGAAACCTGTTCAACATCATAGCAACATGCAAGCCACCAGTGACAGACGGGTGGTGACCAAGCTTGAAGTACACTGGCTGAGAATCAGACTCAGGTCTTCCAAATGGAAGGTGAGAATTCTACCACTGAACTAGCGCTGCTCCCATAACTTATCAGTTGCTGTTGAGTAGACTTAATGAGAACTCAGAGAGACAAACTATAATAATTTCAACGCTGCAGTCATTATCCAACTCTGGAATATTTTTTAATCAGAACCAAGAGTTTGATAATTTTTCCTAGGCTATTCCATACTGTATTCAAAATTAAGTAGAGCTACACTCCATAGGACTTCATGGCTGTGACCTTTTGGAAGTAGATCTTTCTTCTGAGACACCTCTAGGTGGATTTGAACCACCAACCTTTCAGTTAGTAGCCAAGAGCTTAACCATTTATACCACCCAGGGACTCTGAGTCCTGGAACAAGCTCTCCCATTTAACAATTCATAGAAGAGAAAGAACTTAGACTAAGTCAGAAAGAAATTAGGCTTCAAGTGAGGAAGATTTGGAAAGATACCCTCTTGCTGTAATTTTCCAGGATGCCCTGGACAGACCCCAGAAGTTGTCTGTATGGAAAGAGCTCAGGAACATTTTACAAGCTAGTAAAACATTGTCTGAAGAGTGATAGATTCTTTGGAATTTATCTGCATGGTTGACGTCACCTTCTCAGCACAGGGAGCCAAACTGTCTCGATGTCTGTGGCCCCTTTCTGAAATTATTCCACAGTCGTTAATCCCAAGTGACCCTTCAGGCCACTTCCTTGTCAGAAATAGTTGGTTTGCTGCACAAAGTGGCCCTTTCTGGGTCTCTGAAGTTGGTGATCAAGCTGCTCCTTCAAGCCGAAATGGAAGGGAAATTGATGGCTTCTCTAGGCTGAGGTCCTCTCCTCTAAACTCCCTTGTCTATGGACAGAGTTTGGACTGTCCGAGCCTCATATTTTCAATCTCTTTGCTTCGACAAGTTGTCACCATCAGCAGCCATAAGCCCTCCATAGCTGGTCAGTATGATTTTCTCCCCTGCTTGGAGAACCGGGAGATGACGTCTTCAACGATAGATTGGACAGTGCTCTGGCCTCTCTAGGATCACGTCAAGTCCCTGTCTTTGCCATAGTTGACAAGGTCACGTCATCTTTAGTTATTGCAAAATGGCGTTCAGTTTACTTTGGGCATTTGGAGGATGTGACATTGGATCTAGGGAAGGGAGGGAGCAAAGAAGGAGGACATGAATGAACATTTACAAGTCACCTCCTATGTACCAGGCACTGTGCTTAAACATTTTAATGTATGTGATCCCATTTAGTTCTTAAAACAACTCCCTAGGCTAGGACATTATGAATCCCATTTTACAGATCTGGAAACTAAGGCTTGCAGAGCTAAAAACAAAATGAAGGGTTACATGGCTTTTTCTGATTTTCTCAGGGTCTGCTTCTCACCAGAGGTGATGTCATTCATGTGCTGGGAGAATTAGAAAAATGACTCCAATGTCAGAGTAACAGGGACCCACGGAGACCCTCTCGATAGGTCCAGTCTCATCAAGGGGCCAACAGGAGGCAACCCAAAAGCATGATGAAATTTTCTGAGCAAACCACTCCCCACCTTAACTCTGTTGCCCAAATGTTACTATAGCTCACCTCCAGGACAAGGGTGACTTTTGAGAGATCAGCTGCTCCCTAGAAGCTGCTACAGATCCCCAGTGCTGGGTGCCAGCAGTGTTCCAAGATCCCTGTGCTGCCCAGACTAGCCCTGGGAAACAGGCACGGCTCTCCAGCTGGCTGAGACCCTGGCTGTGACTCATCTGGCCCCTGGAGTCTGCACACTAGCACGCCTTCCCAGCCTGCTGCTGCCTTCGTTGCAACCCTGCTGCCAGAGGGGGTGGTGGAGGCATTTCCCCACCTGGGGTGCTGCTGGTGGCCCTACACCAACATGGGGCAAGCCCTGGAGACAGCGAGCTCAGCTCGTGGGCCCTCGTCCTTCCATGGAGCCCCCTGGGCACCTTCCTCGCCTACCGGTCAATCCCCATGACCGAGGGTGTGGAAAATGATGACTTTTTCCAGAAGCCCTGTGACTAAACTGTGACAGAAGGGATCTGCTGTCCCCTTCAACTCAGAGACAGCAAAGATTTTTATGCCCAGACACAGGAATCCCCAGGGTGGGAGGTGGTAAGGTTGGGAGCGGCTGAGCTGGCTGTCCTCAGGAAAGGTCTGCTACTTTCTGACCTGGCGCTGACCTTCGCTCGAGTGGCAGCCACGCCCCTGCCATTTGCTCCTGCAGACGGAGTGTGGGACAGATGACACCATGGCACTTTTGGGAGTGCTGAAGTGGAGTTTTGACAGATTCCAAGGAACATCAAAGTGCACAACAACAGCCACTACATCATAACCTGTCACCAGGCCCCCACCCCTGATTATCACATTAAATCAACCAGTGGGCACATTTCAGCCAAGGCTCAGTGGACACTCACTGAAGCTCAGAGTTTCTCCTTCCAGAGTTAAACAAACATGGCAATAAAAACCTGTTGCCATCGAGTTGATTTCAACTCATAGCGACACCATGTATTACAGAGTAGAGCTGCTCCACAGGGTGTTATTGGCTGCCATCTTTATGGAAGGAGATTGCCAGGCCTTTCTTCCACAGCACCACTGGGTGGGTTTGAACTGACAATTTTTAGGTTAGCAGTCCAGCACAAGTCATTTGTGCCACCCAAGGAACTTTAATATGGCAATGGGTGCATTTAATAATCTGTGTTCATTGTTTTACATTCAGCAGCTGAGTCTTTGTTGTGTGCGTGTGGATGTGTGCAAGTGCCCTCCCTCCCCACAAGGTTACTAATTGAGAAACAGAAGCCTATTTCTAGAGAATACCAGGTAATTGAGATAATGGAGCCCGGTGGAATAGAGCACAGAGGTGGATTCTAACTCTGCCATTTAACAGCTTGAAAGCCTCAGCAAGTTATTTAATAGCTCTGGGCCTCAGTTTCCTCGGGATAATATCAAGACAGTAACTCTTCTCGTTTTGAAATTGTGATCATGAGTTCACGGAATGGTTCAACATGACTTCTGGCCTACTAAGTATTTACTATAGTAGCATTTCCTAATTATTTTTTTGCATTTATTTCTTGATGTGCTTGTTGTGTATAACTTTTGGTGCCTAAGGAAGATCAAATATTTGTTTCCACTCAAAGGTTACTGGGAAGTACCTGTGAGTGGAGAGGAAGTAGGCCACTCACTGCTCGAGTTGCAGACATGAAGGAAATTCTCGCAGGGTTGGTATTTCCCTGGGTAAATTCTCACTGGAGGTGGGAGCGGAAGGTAATTTCAGACCAGGCTTTAGAACCGTTTCCCCCAAACTCTGGAGCATCCAAAGAAAGCAGGATTATCTGCCAGAAATGTCCCAGAAAAACAGCAGACATGTGAATTATGTGAAATGGGCATAAGAAATATCACACTTCTTTTATTACTTTAAATCAAATTTGATATGCTGTTGTAGCCATCATGCCAGGTGGTGGGAAATTCAGTCTCAGACTTCATGGAATGCCCACTTTCCTCCCAGTTTCTGAGAATGTCCAAGGTCTTATGTATCCAGGACATTCAGGGAGGGCCCTGTCGTTCTTGATCCTCACATGGTTAAACGCTGATGTGCCCATTTGCTAAGTCTGCCTTGTCCTTGGAGGCTGGTGGCTCCACCATTTCTTGGCATAGTTTGGGGAAGAACCCTGCCACTTCCCCAGAAGGCTTCTAAGAGGTAGGGCATCTACCCCCCAGGTCAACAGGTTTCCATTCCCTTCCAGGTCTGAAGAAGGCCCTGGAATCCTTTTCAGGCTGCCTTCTCTTAACAGCACTGAATCCTCCACCTTGTGGAGAAGATAACCAGTAATCTCCCTTCAGAGCTCTGGTGGGGTAGTGGTTAAGAGCTTGGCTGCTAACCAAAAAGTCGGCAGTTCAAATCTACCAGCTACTCCTTAGGAACCCTATGAGGCAGTTCTACTCTGTCCTGTAGGGTTGCTATGAGTCGGAACCAGCTTGATGGCAACTAACAACAACAACAACAATTGCCCTTCAGAGAGCCTTTAGAAACACAATGATGGCTTCACCTTCATGGGCGTGGGGGAAAGATAGGTTACCTGGGTTAACTAGAACTAACTAATTCTGTTACTGAGATAGGTTATGAGATGGAATTGAAAAATTTGGGGATTGAGTGAAGGAAATGAAGGAGAGAGATTTAAAGACTTGTGTGTGAAACTGGATAAGACCTGCTCCCTCTAAAATACCTGTTACTTTCGTTCTTCCCACTCTGTCCTTACAAGATAACCAGAGTAGGGAGGGAAGGACTGGAAGGGAAGCAGAGGAAGAGTTGCAGAAGCAGCCAAAGATACCACCTGCCAATCACACAGTGACAGTGCTTGAAAGTTTAGAAGGTGCTTGCTCATGTATGATCTGATTTGACTGTCACAGCCACTCTGCAAGCCGGTGGGGGATTCATTAACTCCATTTTCCAGATAAGGGAAACTGAGGTTCAGATTGTTTAGAAGGCTTATCCAAAGTTGTAAAGCTGGTGAGTGACAAAGCAGGATGTGGCATTCAGCACTCCACTTCTTCTTCAAGACCGGCAGTCTTGCTTGGTTAATGGAGCCCTGGTGGCAGAGTGGGTAAGTGTTCAGCTGCTAACCAAAAGGTTGGCAGTTCAAATTCACCAGCTGCTCCTTGCAAACTCCATGGGGCTGTTGTAATATGTCGTATAGGGTCGCTATGAGTTGGAATTGACTCTGCGGCACCAGGTTTAGCTAGATCCAACAGTGACTTGGGATGCTTACCCTTTGCCAAGGAGAATGGATTAATGGCCAGTGGTCTGGCATGCTGGAAACTTGCTGATAGAGTTCGTCTAACTCTTGCTCCTATGCTATTCCTTGCTAATTTCAGGAAGAGAAGCTAGAAATAGAATACATTTCTTATGAGAGAATATGCTCTGGATTTTGATTCATATCAGGTGGGTCCCCAAAGACTAAGTTATTGCAAGTGTAAAACCATGTTGCTAAACCTATGTACTTTCAGTAAGACTATTCTAGCTAGAGGAGTAATCAGATATAGAATTATTATTTTATATAATAAAGAATAATTGCAGGAAACAGTTCTGACTACTTAGAAGTGACTCAGAATGGGACTGTTTGAAAACTATATATTATTTTTGTCAGTAAAGAGAATTGCCTTTATATAGTCAATGTTATCTCTTCCCATCCAGGGATTCTAAGATCCGGTTACCCACTTCCCTCAAAACAACTGGAAAGCAAAGCCAGGGGAGAGAAAGCCTACCACACCATCTGCAAAACTAACACCTCCCCTAAACCCTACTGCAAACTGATAACGCCACACCCTCCCCTGGATAATAACAGAGGGGCAGATAAGATGAGAATTTTCATGCCAGTTCTCGATAATTTCCACAGTCAGTGAGATATCAGGATCGGAAGAGGTTCCATGACCAGAAAATCTTGGCTGGAGTTTCACTGTCTGAAAGTCAAAAAGGAAAATTAAGGAGTGCCTCAGATACCCTTTCTAAGGGGGCTTTGTCAGGAACGGTGATTTTGAACATTTAAATTGAAACAAAGTATGGCTAAGAGTTCTTATTCTTCAGTCAGTTCCTGGTTAAGTATCAGACTGTTAAAAAGTCTTTTTATAGGAACTCGGTGCAAAGTACATAATCCACTCTTCCTTAGCTGATATGTGGCTTCACCAAGGTTTAGCAAGAGAATTAAACTCTTTACCCGCATCAGCCAGATTCACTCAGACACAGGTATCGACTGCGTGAGGCACTCTGGTCCCTAAGCTGTAACCACTGAGAGGACTCCAACTCGTGGCAACCTCACGTGTATCAGAGAAACTGTGCTCCATAGGGTTTTCAGTGGCTGCTTTACTGGATGTATATTGCCAGGCCTTTCTTCTACGGTGCCTCTGGGTGGACTCCAACCTCGTTTTGGTCAGCAGCCGAGCACATTAACTGCATCACCCAGGGACTCCCTGAAAAATTCTAGGGTTCTCAATTTTGAAAAGTATAATGGAAAGGCGATGAACTTATTTTGCAATTACTTTCTGCCTTTTCCAATCATGGCTGTGTGACCGAGACAAGCTAATTAACCTCTCTGCAAAACGAGATAATAGCTTCTCAAAGGCAGTGAGACCCTGAGTGTATTACCTGACACATAGACGGCTAAACAATGTTAGTTTTGCTATTCTTCTTGGAGTTACTGCCTCTTAACTGTGGGTTCTTGCAAATAAACTTCTGAATTCAATAGTTCATACCTAGTAGTTCAGATCAACTAAGGGAAGACAAATCTTAAATACATGAATTTTGGACCTGAAGACTACATTTTAAAATAAGGTCTTTCTTCTAAGGTACTTGTGGGTGGACTTGAACCTCCAGCCTTTCAGTTAGCAGCCAAAAGTGTTAAAAGATTGCACCACCCGGGGACTCCTCCTAAATAACTGTTGTTAGGTGCCGTTGAGTCGGTTCCGACTCATAGCGACCCTATGCACAACAGAGCGAAACACTGCCCGGTTCTGAGCCGTCCTTACAATTGTCGCTATGCTTGAGCTCATTGTTGCAGCCACTGTGTCAAACCACCTAGTTGAGTGTCTTCCTCTTTTCCGCTGACCCTGTACTCTGCCAAGCATGATGTCCTTCTCCAGGGACTGATCCCTCCTGACAACATGTCCAAAGTATGTAAGACGCAGTCTCGCCATCCTTGCCTCTAAGGAGCATTCCGGCTGTACTTCTTCTAAGACAGATTCGTTCGTTCTTCTGGCAGTCCATGGTATATTCAATATTCTTCGCCAACAGCACAATTCAAAGGCGTCAATTCTTCTTCGGTCTCCCTTACTCATTGTCTAGCTTTCACATACATCCTAAATAATAGAGCATCTATCAACTCGACGGCACTGGGTTTCTGGGTAAACCCTAGTGAAGGTCCCTTCCAAAATGGCAACCAGAGGGCAGGGCTCCCAATTGGAGAGTGATGGGCCCAACCTGGTTAAGTCTCTGGGGCTTGCTCCATTTGAAGGGAGGTAATCGTCTTTCTCTTTCAAACAATCCCTGAGTTTGACACTTCTGAGAAAGGAGGGCTTGCTCCCTTTGTGTGCCACAATTTGGGGGAATGCAGCTCTTCTGGTTAGGAAGACAATGGTCTTTACAGGACTCCCAGGGAAGTAAGATTTAAACAGTGAAGAGAAGGGATGCAAGCTTTGCAGGCAAGGGAAATAGCAGACACAAATCAGGGAATGGGAATGCTAGGTGTGCCTGAGGGCCAGTAGACAATGGTTAGCTGGGAGCAGAGCACAGTGGAATGAGGAAGTGTAAGATAAAGGCTGTTAGAAAGGTTGCCTGGGGTGAGGCAGTTTAGAGTTTTCAGCATCAGCCTTGGCGATCTGGGACATATATGAACATGGTCCTAGGACTAGTAGCATCCCTATAACATAAGAGCTTGTTAGAAATGAAGAATATGAAGGCCTACCCTAGACTTACTAAATCAGAATTTGCATTTTAACAAGATGCCAAGGAATTTATATCCTCATTAAAGCAGTATTCTAGGCCAAGAAGGAATCCCTGGGTGGTACAAATGGTTAAGTACTGGTCTACTAACTGAAAAACAAGTGGTTCAAACCCACCCAGAGAAAGAAAGGCCTGGCAGTATATGTGTTTTCAGAAGGTCACAGCTGTGAAAACCCGCAGAGCACAGTTCTTGTCTGAAACGCATGAGTCGAAGTCTACTCAATGGCAACTGGTTTTCTAGACTAAGAGGAATCATGAAAGATTTTGGAGCTGGGGGTAATGTGATAGAAGTATTTGGGGGTGAGCCTACTGGAATAGTCTGGAAAAGCTCATTTAGGAATGATGACAATAATCAAGGTGTGAGCTCTGAGGGCCCCTGGGGCAGTGAGAGGGAAGAGTGAGAGAGATCAACCTTTTCACATAAGAAACAACTCCAGAGACTTTGACCTGCTGGGCTCTACCTAAGGTGGCAGGAATCTTGTTGGTGATCAGCCCAGACATTGCACATCAGAAAATATGTTTTAGGGGAATGGACACCCCCCGAAGCTGTGCTTTTGAAGTTAGTCTTCATTACTGTGGCTTCTTATATGCCCTACTCCCTGCCCCCCACCGAAGTTCTTGCTCCTGTTGCCACAGGGAGCCTAGGATAGCATCTAGCGCGGTCGGTGCCCTGCGGCCACACAGACATGTTCTCGTCCCCGCTGGAGACAGCTTCTGTGAAAGACGTTTCGGAAGTTGCCTGTGGCTGCAACAAATTCTTCAGGTCTGTACCACAGCACTGCTGTGAACTGCTTTTCTGAATCTTAGGGCATTGAAACAGGAAACTCGCCCGTGATTCCCTCAGTCTCTGCTTCACAGGGCGTACGAGGAGGATTACCCAGTATATTTTGCTTTCCTGATCCAGCATGGCGGCTCTGCCGACTGGGTGGCACAGACTGGGTTTCTGGGCCTCTTGCACCCGGGAGGAGGCGGAAGTTCCTTTCATAGAGATTAGTAAGAAAAGGGAGGCAGTGATTTGGGTCTGAGACTGGGCCAGGTCTGAATCTGAAGACAGATAGTCTGGCTGACATGGAGAGAACACTTTGAACTGGAAAATTCTAACCAGCTGCTGTTTAGTTGATTTTGACTCACGGCCACCCCACGTGTGTCAGAGTTAATTGTGCTCCATATTGGAAGTATATTGCCAGGCCTTTCTTCTAAGGTGCCTCTGGGTGGACTCCAACCTCCTTTTGGTTAGCAGGTGAGTGTATTAACTGCATCACCCAGGAACTCCCTGAAAAATTCTAGGGTTCTCGATTTTGAAAATTTACCTGATGTAATGGAAAGGCTGTGAACTTATTTTGCAGTTAATTTCTGCCTTTTCCAATCACTGCTGTGTGACCTTGACAAGTTAATTAACCTCTCTGCAAAACGAGATGATAATAGCTGCTCAAAGGTCGTGAGGCCCTGAGCATACTACCTGGTACATAGGTGGCTAAACAATGTTACTTTTGCTACTGTTCTTTGGAGTTACTGCCTCTTTCCTGCTGCGTTCTTGCAAATGAACTTCTAAATTCAGTAGTTCTTGCCTGGTGATTCAGATCAACTGGGGGAAGACAAATCCTGAATACACGAAGTTTGGACTTGAAGACTACATTTTAAAATAAGGGTGACCAATCGCTGAAACCAAAGGGTTTCCTAGAATGAAGTCTTCAGGGGACCTGCTTCAGTGAGCAAACCAGAGCATAATTAGCATGCTCTTTGATAACACAAATGGGTTCCCTTAGGACATAAATATAATTAAAAGCAGTTTGTTCCAGGGTCTCCAGTATAAATGTTGCCCACTGCATTCTTGCTTCTACTCTTAACTTGCCTTATAAACCCACACTTTGGTGGTTCAAAAGCTAACCTCTGATTAGTCTTATTTATTCTAAATATATTCTCAAATAATGGGTTCCTCAACTTAAGGCATTTTCTGCTCTTTGCTTTTTGGAGACTGAGGGGTTATCAATGGTACGGAAAACTTCCCACAACATTTTCCCCTACTGTAGACCTCAAGAGCACAGAAGCCTTGAATGTTCAGATTTCCTTTTTGCAGGACTGTTTCCTACCCCAAACAGAGTGTAACTCACCTTTCCATTTTTCCTGGGAAATTGTGGTAATATGGGCAGGCCCGGGGGTCTCCGGGATAAAGCAGCTTGTAAAACAACTGTGGGGGATTCCAAATCTGACCTAATCAACATTTCTCGAGATCCAAAGACCAATAAAACTGTGTGCTTTCTTACCACGGTTCAGCCAGCTGATTTATTTCTCTCACTCTGCTGAAGCTGTCGCTGCTCAGAGGAGTTCATTTGTCAGGTCCAGAGAATTACAATTCACAGGCCCTCTCACTGGTGCTATCTCAGTTTATAAATTTCACGAATTACAATTTATTGCTGCACACCCCGCCGAGTCTCATATTAATAAATTGTGTCTCATCTGCAAAAACACGTGTATATGGCTCCCTTGGACATAGGCTTAGGGTCCTTTAGCTGTAGCACAGTCTGCATGTGGCCAACACACAAACGTCACCGCTCCGATTGAACTGCGCTCCGCGTCGCGTTGCCACTGCCGCGAGGCCGAATTTCCCGTAACTAGCAATGGCTGTTCGTGAGCCCTGATTTCTTCTTATGTTTTCATCTCGGTTTGGGCTGCTGTGCAAAGGAAACCAGACACCCACCCATCTGCGTCTGGTCGTGCTTCGACAGGGAGGATTGGGAAGTACCCGTACCGGTACTTGTGGCGTCAAGTAGATTCCTATTCATGCTGACCTCATGTGTTCAGAGTAGAACTCCAAAGGGTTTTCTTGGCTGTAATCTTTAGGAAAGTAAATCACCAAGCCTTTCTTCTGCAGTGCCACCGGGTGGGTGCAAGCCACCAATGTTAGGCTGGTAGTCAAGTGCAAACTCTTTGCACCATCATCCACCTGTGTATGTTTGTGCTGTGGTGAGGGGGGTTGGGCAGTAGAAAGAACTTAATTCCTTCAGAAATGCACAAACTTTGACCTTATAGACTTCACCAGCCTGTGCACAAACAGGATGGCATTAATCATGAAAACCTTTCTTTCACCAATTCTTCTCCTTACCAGCCACCAAGACCTCAGCTCAAGCTTTCTGGGGGGTTGTTTCTTACATATTCTCAGAAGGCAGTCCAGCTGTCCATCGGAAGTGCCTGGCCACTTCAAGCCGTCCTCCATTTCCTTCCTTTTCCCCTCATCCCCATATGCCCTGTGCTCTAATCATACTGGACTAGGAACAGAGATGTGGCAAACAGGCCCCCAGGACCAGCGTACCTTTCCTATCTCTGTATTAGGTTCCTGAGGCTGCTGCAACAAATCACCACAAACTTGGTGGCTTAAAACAACAGAAGCTTATTTCCTCACAGTTCTGGAGTCTGGAAGTCTGAAATCAAAGAGTCTGCATGGCGTCACATGCTCCAAAAGGTCTACGGGAGAATCCTTCCTCGCCTCTTCCAGCTCCTGGTAGCTCCAGGAGTTCTTTGGCTCTTGGCCGTGTAGGTCAAGTCTTTGCCTCAGACTTCACATAACCTTCTTCTCTCTGCATGTCCCTTATGAGGATACTTGTCTTTTTATCTAGGGTCCACCTGAATAATCCAGGATGACCTCATTTTGAGATCCTTAACTTAAATATATTTGTAAAGACCTTTTTACCAAATAGGGTAACATTCATAGGTTCTGGGGGGTTAGAACATAGACATATCTTTTTGGGGGACACAATTCAACCCACTTCAACCTCCTCCTTACCTTTGAGCAAGCTATTCCTTCAACCTTAGGTGTCCCCTACCCTTCTCTACCTAGAAAAATCCTTAAATCCCCATACCGGTGTCACCTTCAGTATGAAACCTTGCCTGATGAGATTTACCACCCTGCCTGGCCCCAAAGTTGTTTGCTCATGGGCACAGAACTTATCATCTTGATAGTCCTGAAGGGCAGGGCCAATGTCCTCTGCCCCAAGGGCGGACTTTACTTCTCGCTTCCTCTCTGCTGTGGAGACCACGATCTTTGTCTGGGCACCAGTTTTCTCTTCCTGTTTTGAGTCAAACAGCTTTCCTTACACCTTCCTGAACCTGGCACATGGTCTGCCCTCCATTTGACTAACATGTGTTAAGCATCTCATATGTCTATGACTGGAATTTTTCCTCACGGGTTATCTGAATGCCTTTTCTGGATCTGCATCACTAAAGGCTTCTCAGGACAGTCATCGTTCAATAAATGCTGCTGTTGAAGTAGTCTTGTTAGAATCAGTCATAGCCTGGACTAGAAGCAGGGAAAAGAAACATTTTATGGTCATAACATTTCTTGTAGAAGAACTTGATCTTGAATTTGGGATAAAGAATGGGTCTAGTCCTTAAAAAATCATTGAAAATTGATAGGCAGGTACTTTGCTCTATTGAGTGATCACTGCATTTCGATCTGAGAAGTACTTTAAAAGCCTTCTCAAGTCCTGCGGAGGAAAGTGTTGATTACCTGGAATGCTTGGGAAACGGGTGCTTTGTTCTTTTAATTTTGGAGTAACTTGGGGTTGACCAAAAAACCTTTTTAGTTTTTAATTCTTGAGGCTGTTTTTCCTAAAACACATATATTTTGCCTGGTGAAGGGCAGCAAATGGGATGAATACTTTTCGCTCATATGATAGAGAACTAGCCATACAGGTTTAAGGATGGAGTCTAGTAATGTTAGGACGGAGTTAGAATGATCTTTAACTTATTAAAGGATAGCCTTAATAAATCCCTTTATCTACTTGTTTTCTTTTTAATTTCCTTTTTTTTTTTTTCTCCAGAAGTAGTAAATAGTTAAGTGAAGGCTTCTTTTGCTAACTCCCAATTAATTTTGGCTTTCCTTCTCAAGTGCTAAGATTATATTATCTTCATTTCTTGATTGCATATGTGTAAAGGATAGAGAATATTACAAATTTTGCAATAGAGAGAAGCCTTGGCTACTTTTCTGTTTCCTCCCGCTTGAGTACTTGCAGTGTTAGTTGTGTATGTGTGTGCGTCACTGAGTTAGTTAGCCTACAGTACATAAACACTATAGAAGAGTGAGTGAGCAAAGCAGTGGATTAAACATTAGAAGAAAAAACAAAACCAAATCCATTGCCTTTGAGTGGAACTGTATAGGGTTTTCAAGGCTGTGACCCCTTGAAGCAGGTCACCAGCCCTTTCTCCCAAGGCACATCTGAGTGGATTTGAACCACCAACCTTTCAGTTAGTAGCCAAGCAAGTACACCATTTGTGTCACCCCAAAAACCAAAACCAAACCCACTGCCGTTGAGTCAATTCCGACTCATAATGTCATCCAGGGACTCCTAAACACATGAGAAAACCCATGCTTTTTAGTCCTAGCTTTATTATTTACCAATGATATGGCCTTCAGCAAGTAAATTTAGTATAACTATTTTAGTATATGTAAAAACGAGAGTAATTCCTACCACGACCTTCCTTTTCACTACCTGTCTGTCAGTTTGTTGTACTGTAGTACTTGCATGATGCTGTGACGCTGGAAGCCATGGATGGCATCAGTATTTCAAATAATAGCAGGGACACCCATGGTGGACAGGTTTCAGCAGAGCTTCCAGACCAAGACAGACTAGGAAGAATGGCCTGGTGATCGTCTTCTGAAAATTAGCTTATGAAAACCCTATGGATCACAACAGAATATTGTCCAATATAGTGCTGGAAGATGAGCCTCCCAACTGCAACAGTGGACTCCAGCCTACCAACAATTGTGAAGATGGCATAGGACTGGGCAGCATTAGGACCGGGCAGCATTTCATTCTGTTGTACATTGGGTCACCATGAGTCGGAGCCAACTTGAAGACAAATAAGAGCACCTGCCTTATAGGATTGTTATGAGAACACAATAAAGTGTTTTGAAAATTCTTTATAAATAAAATACTGTACAGACTTGGAAACCCTGGTGGTACGTTGGTTAAGAGCCATGGCTGCTAACTAAAACTTCAGCAGTTCAAACGACCAGGCGCTCCTTGGAATCCCTATGGGGCAGTTCTACTCTGTCCTACAGGGTCGCTATAAGTTGGAATTGACTCGATGGCAATGGGTAATGGGTACAGACTTACTATGGCGTTAGTACAGCACCAAATCCTCTGAAGAAGTTATGAGTGTTTTTATAAAGGACTACTATTGCTAATTATTACCGTTGCTATTTTATTTACTGACATCGGTTCCACTTTTACCACATCCTAGTTTCTGCTTTGGCCGTTTCAGGGCCCATATCTTCAGACTTGATCACCCCCTTCTTTGCCTTTTCTTTCTACAACCAGCCATGCATTGCCAACATGCTCCCCCCCGGTACACAGCCATTTGTTATATTCCAGGGAGAAGCTAAACTCTGCTCTTTTACCCAACAGAAAACCTTGGTGTCTTACTTGTGTCTTAAAAAAAAAAAAAGGACTAGACGCCAGAGGGACACTATATATAGTTTCTCTTTGACTGCTGGAGAAGATAAGTGTCTGCAAAGAGACAGGAATTGTTTGCCTATAAATTGAGTGCCAGCAGGTTTATCACTGAATGCTGTAGATTATGTTAAGTGGAGTAATCAGGAGGAAGAATGGGAGGCTACAATAACACTGCGATAGGGACTATTTGGACTCCACAATCAAACCCTCCTTGACTTTTGCCCCTTGGGTGGAAAGTGCTTATGTTACAAAACAACATGAGGTCCTGGCCCCAAGATACTTATATGTCTCCTGGGTAGTGAGGCGGTCCATTGCCAGCTAGATTGGTATGCTCCTTGGCTGGGTCAGATGTCACTTGAGAGGACTGAGTGGGATGGTGGGGATGGCAGGGCCTTCCTCACACAGGGCATGGCGGTGCCCCAGAGCCGGAACCCACAGATCTGCTGAGAAGGGCAGTAAATGCCTGGTGCAGAATAATATTTGGGCAAGGTGTTCCATGAACCATGGGAGGCTTGGAGTTTTCTAGGCCTCCCTCCTCCTGCAATTCTGGAAACTGCGTGTGGTAAATAATTTCTTCAGTCCTAGTGGTGCCCAGTGTCTCTGTGGTCCCAGGATGAGGCCACCGTGAGGCTGCAAATCGCATCTGTGGAGCCTTGGGGACCCATGGACCCCAGCACCTTTCTGCTCGGTTGATGCTGCTCATATAGTGAAATAGCCTGAAAGGTGAGGTTCCTCTTCCGAATAACCCTGTGCAATGGAGGGGAAGCAATAAAGTGTCAGGGAGCAGCGACTGGATCTAATGTGTAACGCGATGACGTTAACGTTCCTCTGGCAACGTAAATCAAGTCAGGGAGCCTTCTACTCCCTTATCTTGGCAGTGCGTTTGCTTTCTTGATAAATCACCCTCATGATCAAGTGGGTCTGGCCCAGATTAAGTGTCTCTTGATCATATAGTTGACCCACATTATGCCTCACTTGTGACTCCAGGGGCTGACAGAAGGGACAGCCTCAGTCCCCAGTAAAATGGATACTTCACATTCACCGCAAGGCCCGCTGTGTGAATACGCTCCCTGCTGTAGGACAGGGCACACGCCGGACAAAGGAGCCCAGGGAAGGCACTTCTCCCAGGAGCCTAAATGCTGAACGTGTTTACCTGTATCCCAGGTACTCTCACTGTCTTCAAAATTAAGCCTAACCTCCCTTGTGGGCATCAAAACCTCAGCCTATCTTTCTAGCCTCATCTCTTGCCGTTCCCTGCCTGTGCGCCCTTCTCGCCGGCAGGGCCAAAATACTTTAAATTCCCTGAACAGCAAATGTATCTATGCCCCTGGGTGTTACTCATGTGAATACCCCTTGGCTCAAATGCCTTGCTTTCTGGTGAACTTCTACTCTTTCTTCAAATGTGCCCTCTATGTAACGTTGAGGCCCATGCATCCTCCCTACCACCACCCTGAAATAGACTGAAATGGTTCCTTGTATGTGCTCCTCATGGCAGGTTGTTTATCCTTTTGGGGTGGGGCTTGTCATCTGGGATGATAGGTATTCCTTCAAGGCCTGTCTTCCCCACTAAATGGTGGACTCCTCAAGGGCTGAGATCTTGCCTGCTCATCTTTAAATACCCAATAACCAGCACATGCTATGTTCTCAATTTCAAAATAATTCAACTGTAATATTGACTACTGGCTGAAAGTTTGGGGGTTCGATCCCACCAAGAGGCACCTCAGAAGACAGGCCTGACAATTTTCTGAAAGGTCACAGTCTTGAAAACTCTATGGAGCAGGTCTACTCTGCACACACAGGATTGCAACTAACAACAATGTATATGACAAAACTAAGTCTCACTACCTTCTTACTCACTGAACAGTTAGGCTGGTAAATAAGATAGTCCATAAAACAGTATGGCACATACGGAATAGGGACTTGAGGACTGGGAGCAGGGGAGAAAAGAATGAAGATTATTTTGTGTGAATAATCCTTAGCTCTCGTTTTGATTATTCATGTTATCTTTCATTCAAGCTTCTCAACTTTTATTGTCAATATCAAAAAGAAGTGATGTTGTGATTGCTTGGCTGTGTGTCATTGCTGAGTAGAGCAACACTGGATTGACAGTCAAGAAACTCAGATTCAAATTCTAACTCTCCCATATACCACAATCATCTTTGCTTCAGTTTCCCCACCTATTAAGTGAACAACTCATCCCATTACCATCTCACTCACTCAGGAGTTTTGTGGGTAAATGAGATCATCATCAACAGAAAAGTTCGTATGTCACCCACCATGGACCAGACATTGGGCTAGGATCTTTCCACAGGTTATTTTTGAAGCTCACCTCCCTGCTATATGCTAGGCTTCATTATTACCTTTATTTTTCAAACTAGGAATCTGAGGTGCAGAGAGACTCAGGGGGTCCTCTAGAGTCAGGTGTCACCTAAGTAGCAGTTTGGTTCCAGCTGAGGTCTAAGTCTAGAGCCTGGCAGGCATGGTCTGCCCACTGGGCCACAATGCTTGTATTTTTAATAGGAGGCTACCAAAATTCTGTTGGCTTTAAGACTCTTGGAAAGGACCCTTGAATCCTGCAAAAATTAAAGTACCTAAATGTCATGTAAGGAGCCCTAGGGGCACAGTGGTTATAAGAGCTTGGCTACTGACCAAAAGGTTGGCAGTTCCAACCCACCAGCTGCTCTGAGGGGGAAAGATGTGGCAATCTGCTTTTTTAAAAAGGTTTACAGCCTGGGAAACCCTATGGGGCAGCTCTACTCTGTCCTATAGGGTCGCTATGCGTTGGAATCAATTTGATGGCACTGGGTTTTGGGTGGGAAATGTCACATAGTCGCCCATAATCATATAAACAGAATCTTCTTTTAAATGTTCTAGGAAGTTAGTGTATCTAATGTATGCTCCTCACTACTGTCAAGGTGATCATTCTCAGATGTAATCTGATCATGACTGTCCCTTCCTAAAAACCCTCACTGACTCCCTATTGCCTGTAAGAGAAAAACCAAAATTCTTTTTTTGGACTTTAGATGAAAGTTTACAGTACAAACTAGCTTCTCATTAAACAGTTAGTGCACATATTGTTTTATGACATTGGTTAACAAACCCACAACATATCAACATTCTCCCTTCTTACCTTGGATTCCCTATTACCAGCTTTCCTGTCTCCTTCTGCCTTCTAGTCCTTGCCCCAGAGCTGGTGTGCCCCTTTAGTGTCATTTTGTTTTATGGGCGAATGGTGAACCTCAGGAATGACTAATCTTTGGCTGAATGGTGAACCTCAGGAATGACTTCATTACTGAGCTAAAAGGGGGTCCAGGGGCCATATTCTCAGAGTTTCTCCAGTCTCTGTCAGGCCAGCAAGTCTGGTCTTTCTTTTTGAGTTAGAATTTTATTCTACATTTATCTCCAGCTCTGTCTGGGACCCTCTACTGTGATCCCTATCAGAGCAGTCCGTGATGGTAGCTGGGTACCATCTAGATGTACTGGACTTAGTCTGGTGGAGGCTGTGGTAGATGTGGTCCATTAGTCCTTTGGACTAACCTTTCCCTTGTGTCTTTAGTTTTCTTCATTCTCCCTTGCTCTTGAAGGGGTGAGACCCATGGAGTATCTTAGATGGCCGTTCACAGGCTTTTAAGACCCCAGATGCTACTCACCATAGTAGAATATAGAACATTTTCTTTACAAACTATGTTATGCCAATTGAGCTAGACGTTCCCTGAGACCGTGGTCCCCACATCCCTAAACCCAATAATTTGGTTCCTCAGGGAGTTTGGATGTGTCCATGGAGCTTCCATGACCTTGCCTTGAACAAATTGTGCTGGCTTCCCCAGTACTGTGTACTGTCTTACCCTTCACCAAAGTTACTACTTATCTAGTCTACTTAGTGTTTTTCCATCCATACCCCTCCCCTTCCTCGTAACAATCAAAGATTGTTTCTTTTTGTGTATAAACATTTTCATGAGTTTTTATAGTAGTGGTCTCATACAATATTTGTCCTTTTGTGATTGACCTGTTTCAATCAGCATTATGCCCTCCAGATTCATCCATGTTGTGAGATGCTTTGCAGATTATCATTGTTCTTTATCGTTGTGTAGTATTCCATTGTGTGTATGTATGTACCATAGTTTGTTTATCCATTCATCTGTTGATGGGCATCTAGGTTGTTTCCATCTTTTTGCTATTGTGAACAATGCCACAATGAATATGGGTATGCATGTGTCTATTCATGTGACTACTCTTATTTCTCTAGGATATATTCCTAGGAGTGGGATTACTGGATCATATGGCATTTCTATTTCTAGCTTTCTAAGGAGGTGTCATATTGTTTTCCAAAATGGTTGTATCATTTGCATTCCCACCAGCAGGGCATAAGACTTCCAGTCTCCCTGCAGCCTCTCCAATATTTGTTATTTTCTGTTTTCTTTTTTTTTTATTTGTGTCAGTAATGCTAAGGTGAGTTGGTATCTCATTGTAATTTTGGTTTGCATAACTCTAATGGCTAGTGATCATGAGCATTTCCTCAGGTATCTGTTAGCCACTTGAATGTCTTTGAGGAAGTGCCTGTTTATTTCCTTTGCCCATTTTTTAAAATTGGATTATTTGTCTTTTTGTTGTAGACGTATTGGATTTTCCTGTAGATTTTGGAGATTAGACCTTTGTTGGATGAAAAACCAAAGTTCTTAACACGAATTTCAGGGCCCTTACAATCCAGCTTTTGCACCTATCTCTTGCCTCTTCTTGTTCTCTTTCCGCCCCTCTGTACCACATACTACCATTAGACTGAAGAGAGATAGAAGTAATGGTGTCCTCTCCCCCATACCCAAACTGTCTATGGACTCAGTGAGTTGTTCCTGTACTTTATCTGAAAATGGCTCCCCACGAGTTCTCCTTCACAGTCTGACAAACTCCTATTTATTCCTCTAAAACTTACTAGAGTATTATTTCCTCTTCAAAGCTCTACCTGCACCCCAGCTCTAACAGAAAATTATTCCCTTTGTATAGTAGATCCTGCTAGTTGCCCAGTCAAAATCTCCTCCACCGCATCTTTATTTACTATATTTGTTATCCATTGTCACATAACAAACTACCTCCTAACTTATTTAAAACAATAATCATTTATAAGTTTGCACAGTTTCTGAAGGTCAGGGATCCAGGAGTGGCTTAGTGGGGTGGCTCTGGTTGAGGGTCTCTCATGAGGTTGTGGTCATATTATAGCTGGAGCCGCAGTAGCCTGAAGGCTTGACCAGGGCTGAAGGATCTGCTTTTAAATGGTTCATAGGGCTGGTGCGTTAGTGCTGCCTGGTGGCCAGAGGCCTCAGTTCCTCACCACATGGACCTCTCCGTAGAGCTGACTGTGTGTCCTCAGCACAGGATGGCTTATGTGTCATACATCTTCTTTCATTTTGTTAAGTGCAGCAATCTGCCCGTCTTAAATATTTGAATTCCCAGGCTTACTTACACCAACAAGGGATGCTATGACATAGTTCTAGCCAGTGAGATGTAAGTGGAAGTCTACTGGGTGGAGCTTCCAGAAAAGCTATAATTTTTCTGCTTAAAAGGGACGGGCTTGCTTGGCACATGCATTTTAACTTTCACCCTTGCCTGATTTTCCTGCCCAGAGCTCATATTTGACGTCTGGATGTGCAAGCAGCCGTTTTGTGAGCATGACGATGAAAGTCATGTAATAAAAATGGTGGACAGGAAAGATGAAAGGAGTTTGGTCCCTGGTGACTTCATAGAGCTTCTATACTTGCCCTGGGCTGTCTAATTCAGCACTTATTACTTGAGAAAAGTGACCTCTATTTGATTTTGTTACCTTTGTCAGTTTCTTGTTACATGCACTTGGGCACAGTCCTAACCAATACATTCTTTTGTGATCTTCTGGACTTGTAAAATTTCTATTGCTATACATATCACCATATCACACTGAATCGTCATTATTTATTTACATATATTCTCAACTACTCAGTGAACTACTTGAGGGCAAACAATGAGGTCCTAGTAGCCTTGTACAGTACATTTTTATCAAATGGATGAGCTTATATTTAAAAGAAAGTTTTAAGGAATTCTTTGAGTTTTGACCCCAGAGAATAAGCTCAATCATTCTACTGGTGATCAGCAAATCTGGTCTCATCCTGATTTCCTTTCCTGCTAGTGCCAGGACCTGGGTCAGAGAAGGGAGACATCAAAAGCAGTGGGGGTAAGGAGAAGATCTGTTTGATGTGAAAAAAAGAGGAAGGGGGTCTTTTCTGGGTCGACTACAAAGAAACACTTCTTCTGTGAAAGTGGCTGCTGGCTCACCAGGTCATTATGTTTGCCATTCACCTTGCATGGGTCAGAGGACTTGAAGACAGATTCCCGCAGTCAGAGAGTCTAAACTTCCCGCAAACCTGACTCCAACCTGTCACTGGATGCCTCCACCTACCCCCCTTTTTAAGGTCTCTGCCACAAAGGATAAGGAGGGAAGAGTCAAAGTTGATTCCAGGGTGACGAGGTGACTAGGAGGATGGCTTGTCAGGAAGAGAAATAGGTAGTCAGAGCAGGGGGTGGGGAGAACACTGTGGGCTAGCTTCTAAATGTTTTGAATGGGAGGCATCGGCAGGGCATCCAGCGGAGATGGGCAGCAGGGGTTTAACGTGGAGAGTTGTTAGGAGGGAAGTGGTCACTGAAAATGTGAGGGTGAAAGTCATCCCCCAGGTGGAGTGTAGAGCAAGAGAAACAGGACAGGATCAGAACTTTGGGGAATCTCTGAACTGGGTGAAAAAAAGAAAAATGAGTAGTAGAAGAACAAAAACAGTTCGCTGTCTTGGACACCAAAGGAGGCGGAGGGAGAGGGGATATTCTGGGCTAACGGAACTGACACTAAATTGGGACTCAGGATAACTTGTATCAAGCCACCTTCTTTGTATGACTTTGGGAGACTCACTTATTATGATACCTGGGATTCAGCATAATGACTATACGAGGTATTAGAGTGTTTCCCAAAGCTCAGTGAACACAGTATTGGTGGTTTTGGAGAAACTTGAATACGGTTTTCAATAAAACTTAATCACATGTTGTTGCTGCTGTTAGCTGCTGTAAAGTTGGCCCTGACTCACGGCAACCCCTGCACACAACAGAACCATCGGCTGCCCAGTTCTGCAGCATGCCCATGATTGGTTGGGTAGATTGGACCATTGCGATTCATAGAGTTTTTATTGGCTGATTTTCAGGAGCTCTCCAGGCCTTTCTTCCTAGCCCATCTTAGTCTGGAAGCTCTGCTGAGACCTGTTCAGTATCACAGCAACACGCAAGCCTCCACTGACAGACAAGTGGCGGCTGTGCATGAGGCGCATTGGCTGGGAATCAAACTCAGGTATCCCATATGGAAGACAAGAATTCTACCACTGAGTCACTACTGCCCTCCTCAGTCACGTAGTGAGGAAGCTATCTGCTTTCCTCTTCAATATCATCCTTGATTTTGTGAAGGAGAAAATCTCAATTTGGTGCTTGTATGTCTTTAACGCCTTCCTAACAATTGGTGATCTCATTTTTAAAAACGTGTGAATAGACTTTGGGTTCCAAGGCTTGAGGTAATGGTTTCTAGCTTAAATTCATGGAGGGCATTCTGGAAAAACAGCCGCCTCAATGTGGCCCCCATCCTATCTTTCCAATGTCCCAGTTTTTTGTTTTTTCTACGGGCAGTTGTAGAAACCTTTGAGCTACCGGGTGTGAGTGAGGCCCTAGGTTCTGTTGAGGTCCTTATGGGGAGATTTGGCAAAGGGCATCCTCACTGCGAACTGGACAGCGGTTGGAGAGCAGGGCCTGGGTCTATGTCCTGGGAAGGACCTGTCCTTTGGCGAGGGGGTAGAGGTTGATATTGACCCCTTTTGAGGTAGCCAAACCCGTATAACACCCAAAAGACCAGGAGGAAGCTGAACAGGAGAGCTGAGTCTTCCTGGGTTGGGAGCAGTGGGGAAACCAGAGCTGAGGACTTTCTCCAGGGGCTCAGGAGTCCACCTCAGACCCCAGGCCCATGGGCTAGAATCACTTTGACTTTAGAATTTAATAACATTGCTTTGTTTTCACTAAATTTCTTTATACTGATGCCTCTTACTTATGACAAATGATGTTTTTTTCCATTTTTGACAATGTTATATATTTTTCTTCCAAAATAAATTCAAGGTAAAATAAGTGAGTCACTTTAAGAAGGATAGTAAATAATAATAATTCCAGCAGATGTTATTTGGCAAACATTGGAATGGTGGCATGATAATCTAGGCTGAAGTTTGGGGATCTCTGAGATTATTACATGCTTTTTTCACAGGGTGGTGAAGTTCAAATGACAAAATGTGTGTGGAAACATTTTATCAGCTGTAAAGCACCCCTTGGATGTAATTTATCACCATTTTCATTATAAAAGCTGCAGAGTTGATTCAGGAGAGTAATGGGAGAAGCAGTCTCTTTGTGAAGGATTAAAGAAAGTAGGAGACAGAGAGGAGTCCCTGTGTGGTGCAAAGGGTTAACATGCTTAGCTGCTAACAAAAAGTTGGAGATACGAGTCCACCCAGAGGCACCTTGGAAGAAAGGCTTGGTGATCTACTTCCAAAAAGCCAGCCATTAAAAACCCACACTTATACTCTGACACACATGGGGGTGCCACGAGTGAAGTTAAATGGTGAGGAGGTAGAGAATGAAGAGAATAGGTGTAGGCAGTAGGCTGAACAGATTTGGTGTTAGCAGGAAGCGAAAATAGAAGTGGCATCCTGAAAGATTTTATTTTTTAAGAATGGGGACCTTCCAGGTGTCTTTATAGATGGAGGGAAAGGAACCTCATATGACAGTGAGTGTGGGTTGGAGTACATGTGATAGAGCAATCCTGGATAAGCCAAGTACATGTGGGACATGGACAAGAGTGGGAAGGACACTCCTTTTCAAGGTGAGGGCTCTCAGAGTGACACAGAAGGACATGGCAGTAGACAGGAGAGAAGCTGGAATGCTCACGGGTGGCCTTGGTGTCCTCAGGAAGTAGGAGATAAGAATGTTGGGGCAAGCCTGGAGTCGTTCTTTTTTTAAATTCTTGTTTTATTGATTCTTTTAAAATTTTTATTTGTGTTGTTGAGAATACACATAGCAGAACATACACCAATTCAGTAATTTCTACATGTACAATTCAGTGACACTGATTACATTCTTCAAGTTGTGCAATCATTCCCACCCTCCTTTTCGGAGTTGCTCCTCCCCTATTACCATAAACTCACTGCCCCCTAAGTTTCCTATCTAATCTTTTGAGTTGCTGTTGTCAATTTGAACCCATATACACCGATCTCAAAAGAGTGCAATACTCAAGACAGGCATTCTTTACTAGTTAAGCTAAACTATTGTTTTATTTTAAGAAGACTTCAGAGGTTATTTTTATTTTAAGGTTTAAGATTATCTCGGGGCAATATTTCAGGGGTTCATCCAGCCTCCATGGCCCCAGAAAATCTGGATTCCATGAAAATTTGAAATTCTGATCTGCATTTACCCTCTTTTGATCAGGATTTTTCTATAGAATCTTCAGTGAATATATTCGTAATGGTAGATGGGCATTTGTGATGGGCGGGGAGACTGTCAGGAACGGAAACTCTTGAGCAGCCTTCTTCAGACTCTATGTGCAGAAGTAGATCTTGGGAAGATGTTCAGAATGCAGATTCCTGGGCTTTTCCCCCAGTTCTACTTCAAAACGCCTGACAATGGGCCTGGGAGTTACATTTTTTTAACTAGTACCCAGGAGATCATGATGCTGGTGAACAATTACACCCACTTGGAGGATACAATGAGGAAATAAAAGAGATTGTTGACAACTTGGTTAGAGTTAGAGAGCTCATAAACACACTTATTTATTTCATCCCATTTCATTTATTTGCCAAGTTGTCTATTGGGCCCTGGTGTGTCTGTAGCACTATATGAAACACGATTTGGGGAGGTGTAGCTCCTGCATCCGTATGTGGAGGAATGGCTGCAATTCCAGGTTCTGTCTACCCTTGGCAGAGGTCTGGGTTTATGGCTTGGAGCTCATACTGAAAGGTGGTTTGACTCTGAGAAATATGAAGGCCTGGAATCTGGCATCAGGGGAGGCATGGGGCATGGTGTCAGCCTGGGCAGTTAGTTTCCCCTGCCTGAAAGCACGACGTCTAGAGGGCCTGAAGGCAGGGTATGAAGTCTGGATGGCAGAGCCAAGAGATCTGATCAAACAATAGTCAGATGGTGACTCAAGCACACTGGGAAGAATCAATCTGGGGTGCTGGGTCCTGGGTGATTTCTGCAACATCAGCTGGTATCTGTCACCCCGTTAATGTGCTGCAACTGTAATGGACACTGCTGGGTACCACTGGCTTGCAGGCCTGAGGCCAGACCTCATTACACGTCCTTTCTTAGGATGACATTGGTCCCTTCTGGTTTAGAGCTCACGGAGATGTCTTCTGGCGTTGATGCTAGCAATCTTCCAAATGAGATATTACTACCTAAAATGCATATTTAGTGTGTCTTAAAAGTATCTTACAAGCAGTCGGATTTGCTAAGATCTGTGTTCTGCAATCATCCTTGGGGATGGAATCTGGAGGTTTTAGGCAGGGGCAGATGATATGGTTCGGAGTTGGTGTTGAGGCTTGAAGACCGTAGCATTACAACTTCAGCTGGATGTGATTCAGAGCAAGTTTAGACAGTCTCCCCTTCAGAAATTTATGCAAATCATAACTCTATTTGCCAGGAGGCTTCTAGGCTGTTGGCTGTTAATGTACTCACGTGGGGTTTGGACAGCAATGGCCTCTTGCCCACCTGGACCATGTCATTAGCACACACTCCCAATGCTTGCCTTGCTGGTTTGGTTTCCTCTCTTCTACTGAGGTCATTCTTCTCCTCCCCTTTCCTTCATGCCACATATCATGTACCCCTTCACCACCCTTCTGCGCTTGATCAACTGTTCACATGCAGCTGCTGCTGAGAAATCAGAGACTGTCTTTTTTACTCCTTCCCTGAAAGAGGCGGCAACAGTTCCAAGAAGCAGGAGCTCAGAGGTGGGAGGGCCCATTGCTTTCTTTGGAGGAGGTGGGACTGCCAAAACTGGTGGTTTTGGCACACAATGATGAGAAGGATGATGGAACCCTGGCTTACATCCTTTCCTGATGGGTAAAGAGCCATTAAAGGGTTTTGTGGAGGAATCACTCTGGAGTAGGACAGGGTCCCAGTGGAATAGGATTTCCACATCTAAAGGTACTCAGAAATACAGATCCCACATCTGAAAGAAGGAGCCCATTCTTGTTAGGTTCTGATTTGATTTGGGATAAATCTGTTCAATAGAGCCCCCTTGTGGAGAGTCACGATGTACAGGCGTATATTAAAGGCTCTGAGAAGTCCTGCAGCAGGGAAGGCTGTTTCCTTTAGCTCTGCGCCCCAACCCCCATATTATGAAGCCACCCCCCTTTTCCACATTTTACTATGTATTTCCTGGTGAACTAGTGTGCTACAAACTACTCTTTGGGAAACACTATTCTAAGAGTTTCACAATTCTTAAATCTCCTCTACCTTTAAAAACAAACACGTATCTATGTTCTCCTAATGATTAGTAATAAATTTTAAACTAAAAAAATGAGAAGAGCTTGTTCTTTCTTTCTTTAGAAGCATCAAGAAAAATGAGTGCATTAATGAGCATATGATAACTGCTGTGACAAACAACCCCCAAATCTCAAGGATTTAAACAATAAGTACTTCTCAGCCACGCCACAGTCAAATGCAGTTAGTGGGGAGTTCTGTTCCATGCAGTCATTCAGAGATTCAGGCTCCTCCTACTCTGTGACTTTGCCATCTTCAGAATGGGGCTTCAGAGTCGCTCTGGTGTAACCCAGTTGGCAGATGGGAGAAAGAGAGAGTGAGGTAAGCATACATGTTCTTACCTCCCTGGGTCTGGAAGTGGCCTAGCCAATTCTGCTCACTGTCAGTGGGTGAGACCCAACGCCATGTCCCACCTAGATGCAGGTGCTAGGGAAGGGAGCTTAGCTGCATCATGAAACCTGCATGATGAACATCTAATCAGTCTCTGCCATAATCAGTTGCTGGTGAGTTGACTCCAACTCATGGCGACCCCATGTTTGTCAGAGTAGAACTGTACTCCATAGAGTTTTCAAAAGCTGATTTTTGGGAAGCAGATCCCCATGCCTTTCTTCTGAGGCACCTCTGGGTGGACTTGAACCCGCAACCTTTCAGTTAGCAACCAAGCATGTTAACCATTTATATCACCCAGGGCTGCCTTGTCTCTGCCACAATGAGAAAAAATAGTGCCTTTAGGAGCTGGAATCCTATTCTGATGCCAGTCTTGGTGGAAAGCAGAGGACAGGGCCCCAAGAGAAGGTGGTAGGTGCTACTGAGAAGACATAGAGAGAAGTAAGCTAAATCTGTGGAGGCTGCGGCAAAGACAAAGGGATACCCAAGAGCTAGCCTAGGACACAAAGGGCAAAATAATTCATGTCTCAATAGCTAGACTTTGAGAAGGGATTGGATACTTTTAAAGAAGCATGGGAAAAAATAAGGAAGAAGGACATAGGAAAGCAGAAATTCCAAGAGGGATGTAAAGGTAGTAGTTATCTGTTATAGTTTCCACAGCAGGAAATTATTCTTTTTTTAAATAGTATAAAGAATATATCTTTCTTTGAAGGAAAACAAAAATATTTCTTCTGAAGTAGGTACAAGCCTGGGAAAAGTTTTTCTTTTACTTTAATTAGCTTTACATTTGCAAAGGCTTTTCAACCTGTGAGTCACAATGAGTTGCAGATATGCTGAGATAACAGTCTTCTCAGACCTTGTGGGGTGGGGCAGAACCTGAAGCAATAGAACCCCTCAGAGTCTCCCTTGGTTCTGAGCATCTCCTCCACCATACCAACATTATCATTGTCAATGCGTGCCATCATGTTGAAAATTCTGGGAAGTACCACATTGGCTCGATATCTGTGAATGCTAAGGCACTGGGTGGCACCAACCATAATGAATCACAACCAACCCATCGGTTACCATATTTTTATTTATTTATACCTTGTATTGCATAAATACCTGGAAAAAGATGTAATTGAATTTGAAACAGTGGAAAAAACATGACAAAGGGAAAGTAAGTGTTAGGAAGATAAGAAGGAGCCAAGAGTGAGGTTGGTACTCAAAAAGGCATGCTGTGAGGTAGAATAAACTTGCTGGAGGTTGAAAGGAAATTTGGCTCTGAGCTTTCTAGCTGTCAATGCAGAAAAAACAACACAAACAATTACATATTTAAAGGTATCAGTAAGATAAAAATAAACTGGATATTCAGAAGAAACATAGCTACTCTTTGTGCTAAAATGGCTCCTAGAAAAAAAAAAGACATTTCTCGTAATGACCCAGACCCTTACCAATATTCTTACAGCGAATATACGAGCTGTGTGGGACTCTTCCTTCAATGGAGGTTCAGTGAAAAACTCCACAATTCTGGTTGGGAAAAGTGGTTTGCGAAGGGATGAAGGTGGAAGGTGGGGCAGGAAGAGAGCTGTACAAGAATATGTTCAACATCACCCAAACCCACTAAACCCACTGCTGTTGAGTCAATTCCGACTCACAGCAATCCTATAGGACAGAGTAGAACTGCCCCGTAGAGTTTCCAAGGAGCGCCTGGCGGATTTGAACTACCAACCTCTTGGTTAACAGCCATAGTACTTAACCACTACACCACCAGGGTTTCCCAACATCACCCAGAATTCACAAAATGCAAATGAAAATGCGATACCACTTTGCAGCTATCAGATTGGCAGGGATTATAATCATTCTAAAGCATGATAATGCATAGTGCTTGTGAGGGTGTGTGGAAATTGGCCCTTTTTGCATAACTAAATTGACACCACCTTCCTGGATGGCAGTTTGACAGTATGAAAACACATCAAAGCAAGGATGGCCTTGAGGAAGATTCTTTCTAGGAAATCCACTGATGGAAATAATCATGGGTGTGTCCAACAGTGTAGCTATGAAGGCATTCATCACTGTGTTGATTCCAATATTTAAAAATTAGAAAACAGGGAATGAAATAAATGGTAATTCACCCAAACAGTGGGATATCACACAGACATTAAAAAGCATATTTAAGGAAAAAGCTAAAAAATTATATCACGTTGGAGCAGTTTTGCTGACCTGGAAATATATTTGCAATTTATTAAGTGGGCAAGACAAGTATATTATCACACGTATGTACAATGTCATCTCATTTTCTTAGAAGAAAATTATGTGTGTGCATGTACAAACACATACACACACACACGCTCACAAAAACATACACCATACGTACATCCAAACATATACTGAAATATAATACAAAATACAGTACGCAGTTTTTCATTTTCTTTTTTCCTTATTCCTTGTCTCTATTTTCTAAATTTTCTACACTAAGTAATGAAGCTCCCTTTTTAAAGTAGGTGGGGTGGGAGGATAATCATTTTACACCATTGAGATTCTCTTTTCTAAAGATGGTAGAGAGCAGAGGGGCAAACTGTATACATTATTCTACCATCTCTGGGTAAGCGATGTGAACACTCTCTCCCCAGGAGTGTCCCTCACATTATCATTCAACACCATTACTTCTGTAGTAGTTTGTGGTAGAGTTTTCCATTTAGGTTAACATATCTGTTTACTAAAGGCATGCTTTTAAGGAACTGATATCTTTGTTTACCCAACATCCCTTCGGTTCCTTGACTACCTCTCCTCTTTCCTCTCCATCCAACTTCAGCTGTTCACTCCCATGGTCACACCCTGGTCCTTGTCATCTCCATGAACTCCTCCATCTCAGAAATCTAGAAATCAAATGTCTCACTCTCTAACTTTGGCCTCTTGTCCTTTCCAGTAATTTTTTTTTTTAACACCTACCCCCTTTCAATTGTTCTCAGAATCAACTGGGCCCTCCAGTCCACTGAGCAGCCCCCAGACACACATTTGCTCACCATCCATCACTACCCCCATTTTTATTTCTTTATTATCAAGCCCCGATTTCATCAAACTACCCTTTTGCATTAACAACTTGTGTTATGCAGATGACACAGCCTTGCTTCCCGAAGGTGAAGAGGACATGAAGCATTTACTGATGAAGATCAAAGGCCACAGCCTTCAGTATGGATTACACCTCAACATAAAGAAAACAAAAATCCTCACAACTGGACCAATAAGCAACATCATGAAAAACTGGGGAAAGATTGAGGTTATCAAGGATTTCATTTTACTTGGATCCACAATCAACAGCCATGGAAGCAGCAGTCAAGAAAGCAAAAGATGCATTGCATTGGGCAAATCAGCTGCAAAAGATCTCTTTAAAGTATTAAGAAACAAAGATGTCACCTTGAGGACGCAGGTGTGCCTGACCCAAGCCATAGTGCTTTCAATCGCCTCATGCATGCAAAATCTGGACAATGAATAAGGAAGACCAAAGAAGAATTGACGTCTTTGAGTTGTGGTGTTGACAAAGAATATTGAATATACCATGGACTGCCAAAAAACAAACAAACCTGTCTTGGAAGAAGCACAACCAGAATGCTCCTTGGAAGCAAGGATGGCGAGACTGCTTTTCACATACTTTGGACATGTTGTCAGGAGGGATCAGTCCCTGGAGAAGGACATCATGCTTGGTAAGAGAGGAAGACCCTCAACAGGATGGATTGACACAGTGACTGCAACAATGGGCTCAAACATAGCAACAATTGTGAGGATGGCGCAGGACCGGAAAGTGTTTTGTTCTGTTGTGCATAGGGTTGCTATGAGTCAGAAATGACTCAATGGCACCTAGCCAGAACAACAGCCCTTTTGCAAATGCAGTCAGTTGACACACATTTCTGCCTTTCCAAAATGAACTTAGCAAAACCACAATTGTGGGTCAAACCAACATTCACCTTCTCCTGGCATCTGACAATCATCGAGGTATCTTTATAACACCATGTATTCTGGCATAATGATGATAACTGGGATCTCAATGAAGAGGAGCAAACTTCATTTTCCTAGAGAGTTCACTCTGTCCTCCACCGTGAAGGTTCCACCCCTTCTATTTTGTCTTTAAACCTTGGTTTTACCATCCCACCCAAAAACCCACTGCCATCTAGTCGATTCTGACTCATAGCGACCCTAGAGAACAGAGTAGAAATCCCCCATAGAGTTTCCAAGGAGTGCCTGGCAGATTCGAACTGCTGACCTCTTCGTTAGCAGCCATGGCACTTAACCACCACGCTACCAGGGTTACCATAAGCTTCCTCAATTACAGCCTCATAGTGGAGCCATCACAGGGAACCTGCTGCCACACCCACAATCCTGTCTGCACCCACACTCATCCTCTGCTTTTTGCTTCAGCCACACTGGAGGAAAGGTGCTCAGATCACCCTGCCCTTGCCCCCGACTTTCTCAGGGGACTCCTTCAGGTAAGCAGATCTTCTCCTTCATCTTTGCCTTTCCTCTCTACAGATCGCTCTCAGGATTCAAACATACCCTAGGCTCTCAAGTCTTAAATGTAATAGACAAGCAAACAAACGCAATGTCAAAATCCATCAGAGAATCCAGCTCCCCAGCCCCTGACCAGGAACTGGCTGAACTCCAATAGAGGAATCTTCACTGCTGAGAGTCTAGAGTCGCAGGAATAATACATCCCATGCCCCTACTATGCAGCCCAGCCGCTCGCTGCTGCGGCTTCACCTGGTGGAGCAGCGCACGCCAGATTAGACAAGTCAAACCCATCCTGCCAAAGGGGGGCATGACTGTTTCCTTACCAGGGTGGGGAGTCGACACACAGTGAGAGCTGCCAGAGTAGTGCTGAAGCGTGGCATTGGATAAGGCTAAGTGAGGGTGGTCTGAGGGCTTCTTAGAAAGGGCTAGAAGTTTCTTCACTGGACTGGGCGGGAACTTATAGTACTATATAAATTTATGCTATAGTGGGACCAAAGCTATCTTAGGGTGGGGATGTCCCTTCAGCAAAATCCTGCAAAAGAGTTCTGAAAGGAAAGGCATGGACAAAGAGATTGTCCATATGGGCCAAATCAGTGTTCCCAAAATGTGCCCGTGGACCACTTGTGTCAGAATCTCCTGAGGATACTTGACAAAAATTTTAGATTCCTTGACTTCACCCTAGACCTACTGGATCACAATCTCTGAGTTAAATTTGTGAAATCTGCATTTTTAACAGTTGCCTAGTTATTCTTATATGTACCTAGTGGCCTAGACCTTGAAAGTGGACAAATGAGCTTCAAGAATCCCCTCCCCTCAGAACAACATCTTATTCTCCCTTAGAAGGGCAACAACAACAAAAAATGGAGAAGCTCAGGCTTTAGTTACTTCGCAGTGCCGGAAAGCTTCACCAGGGGGACCTGGGCACATATCTAGGAAATCAGGTGGGTTTCCCTTTCTCTTTAATATCGACGTTCTGTGGGAGCCCTGCATGGGTTCTGACAATTTTTGAAAGCCTCTTATCAAAGACAGAATGATCCCTGATATCATACACACACTTACACACACAGTGTGGGATATTCTCACGGGGACAGCTTCTCCTTAAAGTTGGTAACGGAAAACGTGGCTGGAGAAACAGTGCAAAGAAAAGATCCTTGCGCAACTTTGCTGAGAAGAGAGGCGGAATAGAAACACTAGTGACAGCTGTGTTGCATGCAGGCTGGAATCCTGGTGACCCTCGTTATACTGAGAGTCTGTGTTACCTGACTTCTCCCCAAGGTTGGACCTGTGCTCTTGAGTAAAATGCTCTTCCCCGGACATGGTATCCTCCCTCACTCCTACTGCCTCTCCTGGCATGCTGGTGGCATTGTTTGCCTGAAATCGATGTGGCGCAGGACTGGGCAACGTTCCAGTTCGTCACACATAAGGTCGCCATGAGTTGGAGAGAACTTGACAGCAACTAACCACAATAGGAATATTACACACACACACACACACACACACACACACACACACACACATCCATCCATATCCATGAATTCTAAACATGCAAAAATTCCTACAAAGCTTGGTGAATGAGGTGTCAAAAACAAAATTGATTGCAATAACTTCTGTGTACTGTGGTCACAAACTATAGCCCTGGGAAGGGTTAAAATCCATCATTCCCTGGAGGAAGTTTCCTTCTCTCTCTGTCTTTTATGAAACCTGTTCTTAAAAGGGCTGGGCAGGCAGAAGGAGGGAGTTCAGGTTATGTCTTAGGGGTGGCTGCAAGGGCAGTTGGGGCAGAGAAGGGCAGAGGAAGGGACTCAGGGTCACCTGAGGGGAAGGGGGATGTACCTTCACCTCCTTTGTCTCTGGGGCAGCCTCTTACCATGCTTCCTTCCCTATCAGCATTGCCTTCCTGGACATAAAAAAACACCCCCCAACAGGGTCAAACAGAAGAAGAGGAAGGCAAAGAAGAGGAGAAGGGGGAAGAGGCAAAAGGGAAAGAAAAAGAAGAAATTCTTTGAGAATAAAAGGATGGTATAAAGGTACAAGGATAATAAAGCTAAAATATTACCACCAAGGCCGGGCAGGGGCGGGGGGAGGGCGAAGAAATGTAAAGGAATAAAGTACTAGTTAAAGATAAAGTCTAAATCTTTGTAAGATAAGGTACATGAGATAAAATAGGTGATATTTAAAATAGAAGATAAAAGGCTTGAAGCTAATAAGAGAAAAGGTTAAAAATGTAAAGGTAAAAAAAATGTAGAGGTAAAATGTTGATAAAAGGCTCATGAGATGAAAAGCTAAAAATGTAAAAGGAGATGGAATTAGATTAAGTTCAGGAATCCAAGACTAAAAGGGCTAGTCTGAAAATATTAAAACTCGGAGACTTCGGTAGTCTTTTAGAGATGAGCGCTTCAGGAGAATAATAGGTTTCCTGGTGGCTCCTGCAAATTCTCCAGCGGCTTCTGCGAGAGCTGAGGACTTGCAGTGGGTTAAATTGTGTCCCCCAAAATATGTCGAAGTCCTAAGCCCGGCACCTGTGAATGTGTTCTTACCTGGAAATAGGGTCTTTGCAGGTGTGATTAAATTAGGGATCTTCAGATGAGATCACGTGGATTTAGGATGGGTCCCAACTCCAACGACTGGTTTCTCTGTACGAGAAAGGAGAGAGTAGAGATTAGAGACAGAGAGACGCAGGGAAGAAGGCCATGTGAAGACAGAGGCCGGGATTGGAGTGATGGTGCCACAAACCAAGAAATGCCAGGAGCCACAGGAACTGGAAGAAGCATGGAAGGATTCTTCCCTAGAGCCTTTGGAGGCAATATGCCTCTGCTCGGAACTTGCTTTTAGGCTTCTGGCTTCCAGACTGTGAGAGAATAAATTTCTGTTGTCTTAAGCCAACTGGTTTGTGGTAATTTGTCACAGTGCCCACAGGAAACTAGTACAGGCCTGATACCTCCCCACTGACCAGCAGCAATGGTGGCAGTAGGTGGTGTCCTGCCTGCAGGTTTCTTTCTTACCCATGACCCCATCAGTGATGTTTGGTTTAGATGGAAGAACCTACGGTGTCCTTGCGTGTTCTCCATAACTCACAGCATTCGGTGAGCATTGCAAGCTCCTCAGGGTAGCTCAGGAGACCCAGGATGACTGGACAGAGAAAGCGTCTTGAGTCCTTACTTGTCTGGAAGTTCAGCCACGCAGAACCACCTGACCGGAATGCACCGTGTCCTCATGCCCCTTTGCCCCTATACATTCTAGTCCCTTTGCCTGGGATGCTGTTCCTCCCTTCTTTTGCCTGGGTAGGTTTTACCCATCTTACAAAGCTCAGCTCAAGAGTTATTTCCCCTAAGCAGCTTTTTCTGAATCTCACCACTGCACGTCCTTCCAGCCCCAGTTTGGTTTGGTCATGTACCGCACGTCAGAATAATTGTTGATTTGCTTGTCTGTTTGCCCCATGATATATCACAGGTCAGGGGCCACAGACTACTGCTAAAAGAGCAATAATAATAATAAAAAAAATCACTATCCGTCCATTGTTTCATTATAACCTCAACAGTCGTGCAAGGTAGGCCCTGAAAGCCACATTTTACAGATTAAGAAATGAAAGCTTTATTATTTTTTCTTCGACAAATCTTTATCGACCTCCTACTATGCACCAGACATTTGTTGTTGTTAGCTGCCATCCAGTTGGCCCTCAACTCGTGGTGAGCCTGTGTACAATGGAATGAAACACTGCCCAGTCCTGTGCCAACCCCATGATGGGTTATGAGTTGGACCGTTGTGATCCATAGGGTTTTCACTGGCTAATTTTCAGAAATAGACCACCAGGCCCTTCTTAGTCTGTCTAGAGGAGTTTCCGCCTCTTCTAACAATTAGCTGTGATCTCACTACCTGGAAGAGTTTGTGTTTGCATCTTTTGGTCTTTCATATTATTGTTAGGTGCTGTTGAGTTGATTTCAACTCATAGTGACCCCATGTGACAGAGTAGAGCTGCCCCATAGGGTTTCCTGAGCTGGGAACAGATCACCAGGTCTTTCTCCAGCAGAGCCTCTGGGTGGGTTCAAACTGCTATCCTCCTGGTGAGCAGTCAAGTGCTTAACCATTGTTCTACCAGGGCTTCTTCTATAGATTCTATTAAAAAAAAAAAAAAAAACCAAAAAAGTGCTGCTGAGTGAAATATGTTAGAAAGATCCCAAAGGTAAACACATAGGTTGCAATAAAACTTTCCTGGGAACCTTCCTTTGAGAAGGCAAACAGGACACAGACTCTAGAGTTTTCAAGTCTGTGAGATTTCTAGGATTGTTTTTATGGTTTGGGAGTGGAATGCATCGTTTAAGCAAACACAATCAAATCCAAATTACCCGTATCCTGGCAGCTACTTGCTACCTTTCAGTGTGAGGGAAGATAGGGCTTTTTTAGGGCCAGAAAATAACCTGAGAAAGGTATGAAACAACTTTGTCCTTTTCCTTTTGGAAAATGTCACTTTAAAGGACACTGAACTCCTGACAAGGCTGCTGTTTTATTTGTTCACTTTTTTGCTGTGTTCCTGTGATAGAATGTGAATTCTTATTTATAAGCACTGCTTTTTGTGGAGAAAGGTGCCCAGGATTTGCATTCTCAGAGTCTAAGTTGAGACAACAAATGTATTTTCTGCCTCTTTGGGTCATCTCCGTGGTTGTTAAAATGTACTGGTGTATTTCCTGCCAAAAATTCTTCAGCTTAGGGTGCAGGCTCTTTGTTGCAACTCATAGCGAGTGATTTATATGAGACTGTTGAAAGCAATCCCCCAAATTTTAAACATAATGTATCCTTTGGAATTTAGCATAGTGTTAGAGCGTCGTCTCCAAGTGACTGGTGTAGGCTATTTGAATAAGGGACCAGATGGAAATCATCATCCGGATTATTCCTTTCCCATCACCTAAATGCAAGCAGCAACACGGGAAGCCCATTTCCATAGCTTCCAAAACAATAATAATAATAACAAAAGGATTAAAAACCCTGACAGATACCTTCACCTGGTATGGTATTTTAATGACCGTAACTGCTATAATGGGGCCCTTTTACAGATGGCAGCCGAGGTAGATCAAACCCTTCATTAGACCTTCTAGAAACTGTCATATACTTTCTCTTCTTTATGGTTCAAGACACAAAAAGCCCTTTGTGCCTTTAGAAACTTAGCTACAGTTGCGAATAAAAAGAGAAGCACATTAGCTGCTATTATGCACGAGCCATATCATCAGCATAAAAATGAATTTGTAATATTTTGCCACATGTGATGTATTATTGCCGGGCTACGTAAACAATACGGGGTCTGAAATGGAGCCTTGGGGACTCCCTTTACAACTGACAAATTGAGAAACAAGGCCATCAACTCTCACACATTGCATCCGGTGAGTTAAATAACTCGGCCAAGATCCATTTCCAGCCCAGTCTGAGATAATTTTTGTCCTGTAATAATAAATCATAGTCAAGGGCGTTGGATGCCCCGGGCAGATCTATAAACCTGTAAACACTGCACTGTGACATAATTTTGATCTTGCACACAAGCTCAAGCCAAATCATTCATGGCTTTAATCTCAGCGCTGGTCATAATTGCAGACACAGCTCCTAGGTCTGCCCATCAAAAACAGCGCGGTTGCTGTTGGGACACAGATCAAGGTAGTAGCCTTCTTTCTTTGCTGGTGCTTCTGCTTTCCCTCTGCACTCACGGAGTCAGTGAGAGTTGGTATCTGCTCTGAGAATCAGGAGAGGGAGAATGTGTAGACAAGCATATTCATTCCAGAGGAAGGAAGTGGAGAATGACTGAGTGGGGTTGCTGAGGCAAATGATTCCACTGTGACAGGACCTCGAACAAAGGTCTGGGCCAGAAATGGCCTCAGAAATGGTGAATTTGCTCAGTTCTGCTTCCTAATTACTTTTCTTCACTTTGCTTTGGTAGAGTATGTCCGCGGTTTCAGAAGTTTAATGGTCTGATTACCAGCTACATTGAGTAAAACAGGGTTGTTTACATTTTGGTTGTGTAGAGTCAAAGCTTATACGTGAATGACAATTGACAGCTCAAACTGTTTGGCATTTCTCAGCCTGTATTTAGTTCTTTGTTGTTGTTAGATGCCGTAAAGTTAATTCTGACTCATGATGTCCCCATGTGAGCAGAGTAGAACTGTTCCATAGGGTTTGCAAGGCTGTGACCTTTCGGAAGCAGATCACTAGGCCTGTCTCCCGAGGAGCCTCTGGGTGGGTAGGTACTGCTAACCTTTCAGGTAGTGGTCTAGCACTTAACTGCCTGTGCCACCTCTTTTTCTGCCCTAAAATTCATAATTATTGTTGTTGCTAGGTGCCGTCTAGTCGGTACTGATTCGTGGTGATGCTTTGTACAACAGAACAAAACACTACCTGATCCTGCACAATCCTCACAAACGTTGCTATGTTTGAGCCCATCATTGTAGCCACTGTGTCAATCCATCTTGCTGAGGGATTCATAATAGAGTTCATCTATTCCTCTTCTCAAGCCTTTAGTTATCTGCTGAACCCAGTACACACAGGAGCTGAAAAGCCACACTTAGGAAGATTGACAGAAGGTAGTGAGGAAAGGAGGATCCCTAATAGTGCAGTGGTCAAGGCTGGGCTGCTAACCAAAAGGTCTGTGGTTCAAATCCACCAGCTGCAATCCGTGGGTAAAAGATGTGGTAGTCTGCTTCCATAAAGATTACAGACTTGAAAACCCTTTGGGGAAGTTCTGTCTGTCCTATAGGGTCTCTATGAGTTGGAATAGACTGGATGGCAGTGGATTTGGTTAGTGAGGAGAGAATTCAGAGTTCTTGGTATGATGCAGAATTCCTTTTATGATCAATACTGGCAGAAGAGGGAATTAACATTTTTCATGAGTCAGGGTGACTCCAGGGCAGCTAACAACAAATAAAATAAAACAAAATACACAGTACTAAATTCCAGGCTTTGCGCTGCTGAGCCTAGAAATGTTATCTCACTTAATCCTCACAGTAATCCTATCAGAGGATGGTATAATCCTTGTTTAAGAGATAAGGAAACCAAGACCCACAGAGGTAGAATGCAGCAAAATCTGTGAGAGCCAGAACTTGGAAAGACTGTCTTGTTTTTCTGAGTTTTGCAAGTTTTCTGCCTTTGACAGGGTGCTGTCTTACCATTTTCCTATTGCTTGTTTTAGTGGAAAATATCTGAGTTTTCCTTCTCTGACAGATTTCTGCCTTACACACATTCTGGCTTTTGCAGTTTCACCGTAATTTGCAAAATTTCCCGGAGCTAGTTGAGTGACAGAAAAGGGAATTGATCCCAGGTTATTGTGATTATGGGCTCATGCTCTTTCTTTTATGGCTTATTGCCTTCCAAGAGTGATATCTTAAATTTATGTGACCTCTTTGTCTTAAGACTGGACAGGCAAAAGGGTTTATGCTAAATTTGTTCCATTAGTAGTAGAGCCTGAATGCTGTGCTGCGAGTCTTAGTGGGAAAGGCTCTATGCTGATTAGTGATGCCTGCCGTGTGTGCTGCTCAGGACAATGGCAGCATGTATATAGACTGCATATTTGCTGACCCTGTCCTCAGGTTGTGCAGTCATTAAATGCTCAGGTGCTAATCGAAAGGTCAGCAGGTAGAATCAACTAGCTGCTCCATGGGAGAGAGATGAGGCAGTCTGCTTCCGAAAAGATTTACAGCCTTGGAAACATTATGGGTCTGTTCTACTCTGTCCTATAGGATCCTGAGAAGTCAGAACTGACTCAGAGGCAGTGGGTGAGTCTTCAGGTTCCTGGGAGGCATAGGCCATCTTCAAGCAGAATTGTGCACAAGTAACCTGGTGGTTATAAGTTGTAAGGGATTATAAACTGGTAATGATGTGTTTTTCATGTCCTGTTGGGAAGAAAATTCCCAGTTGCTGCTCTGGCCACTATCAAATTGTGGTCAATCTGCATTTTGGGGGCCTCATATTCTTGGAAGTGGAACACACCTGAAGGCGTCCTGGCAATACAAATGGTATCCTGTCCTTAAGAAGCAAATTAAACCAGTTGCCCTTATGTCGATTCCAGTTCATAGTAACCCCATGTGTTTCAGGGCAGAATTGTGCTCCATAGGGTTTTCAACGGCTGTGTTCTTTCTTTCAGAAGTAGATCACCAGGCTTTTATTTTGAGGCACCTCTGACTGGATTTGAACCACCAATTTTTCGGTTAGTAGTCCAGTGCTTAGGAACCCTGGTGGCGCAGTGGTTAAGAGCTCTGCTGCTAACCATAAAACTGGCAGTTCAAATCCACCAGCAGCTCCTTGCAAACCCTATGGGCAGTTCTACTCTGTCTTATACGGTCACTGTGAATCAAAATCGACTCAGCAGGAATGGCTTTGGTTTTGGGTTTCTGGTTTAGTCCAGTGCTTAACTGCACGCACCGCCCAGCAACTCCACCTTGCTCTTAGAGCACCCTATTTACAGGACACTTATTTTTCATCTTGGTTAAGTGGTAAGTGAATGAAAAGGAGCCCCAGTGATGCAATGGTTAAACGCGACTACTAACTAAAACATTGACTACTTGAACCCACCAGCTGCTTCGAGGGAGAAAGATTGGCAGTCAACTTCCATAAAGATTACAATCTTGGAAGCCCTATGAGGCAGTTCTACTCTGTTCTATACGGTCATAGGGTGGTTATGAGTTGGAATGAACTTGATGGCAATGGATTGGGTTTTTGATTAAGTGAATGAAGCCTAGATAAATGATCAAAACAAAAAACTCCACCAACCATTAGGTGGCGCTATAATCTATTACTCAATTTATAGACGCTTTATAGATTTTTTTTTATAGATTCACATTTTCTTTTTATGTTCACTTTAGTTTCTCATCTCCTTCACCCACTTTCTTCAACCCTCCTTAAAACAAACCAACCAACCAGTGGTTCAACAAACACATGTTACCATCAAGTGCCTCTTATTATTAAGTTTTTCCTTAAAGGCTTCATATTTTAAATGCTTTGGTCTTGCAAACAAACTTCATGTAGTAATGAAAATTCAGTTTTGGTTTTTGATTAATCAAAGACTACCTAGCAGAGCTTCTGCTCAGACTATGATAACAAACGTTATGGGAGGAGCTGTTTCTCTAGCTAGAAACAAAGAATTCAGTGTTTTAGATCGGAGGCCTGGAGAATCTTATCAAGGATAAACATTCAGTTTCCGCTGGACTTTTTGAAGTAATGAAAATTGTTCACCAATACTCCTAACTGCCTTTGAAGACTTCTGGGAATGGGATGTCTTATAACTCCAGGTTGGGAACCAAATCATCGATTCCTGAACGTCTGGTGGGAAGTTTGTGGGTCTGGTGGGAATACCAGGTGGTGATGTTGTTTTCCTAAGTGCAATATTACTGATTATCTTTCTTGGTCAACTTTGATCATAAATTCAAGCTCCATCCCCAGGATTCAATTCTCCACTTCAGATGCTTACATGCACGTGAATGACATCTTTAATTCTTGAATCTTAGCACTCTCCAGGAAAACAAGGCCACATTTAGTTTAAATGAAATCACTAAGGGTCTTGTGCGATTAGTTGCTAATGGTAAAAGGGACTAGAAATCCGGACACTAGGGACCTCTCATAATTTTAACAATTAGACCACACCACACTTCCTCCCAGATGCAATTTTTAGGACCTTCAATTAAAAATAAACAGGCTTTCCTGTTGCAAGATTTCAAATTCCTTTATTTCCAGTTAGCCTGGAACCTTAAGTCCAGATGTTTCTGAGGGAAAGATGGTAAGACCAAATGTTGCTCAAAACCTTGGAGACAAGTTTGGTTGAGCACGAACTGGAGTTTTATTAGAATGTCATTGTGTGCCGTCCAGTCAATTCTGACTCATACTGACGCTATATGACAGAGCAGGACTGCCCCATAGGGTTTCCGAGGCTGTAATCTTTACAGGGGGTCCTGGTGGTGTAATGGGTAAGAGCTTCTTGAGAGAAAAGACCTGTCAAGGCAGCAATATTATGGACCTAGTGAGAGTCTTTCAACAAAGCTTTACTGAGGAGGTTGCAGGAAGCCACTGAGCACAGCCCCAGGATGAGATTTTTCAGAACTTGGTTCATTGTAGTCTAAGCATCTAGATTTTAGAGAATTCAGGAGAAGAGCAAAGTGCAAAAAAGCCTGAAGAACCAACCAAGAAGTCTAGAGGTTGATGGGTTTGGCAATTTAGACCCAAAATGAATGGACAGATTTCAAAGACATTGAAGTTATGATCAATGGAAATTTAGAAAATGAAGAGTGTGTGAACCAGTGAAATTTGGTAACCTTCAAAAAGGAAAGGGGGACCTCCACTCCACAGAATGGTGCTGGATATGGCTGGGGTCTCCATGTGGATATACCATCTGCATTCAGGCATAATCCAGAATAGGAACTCTCTCCTGGTACAGAAGGTAAGAATACTGATCTACTACTGCTCTGTGACTTTCCTTCCCTGGGGCTGTGTCTGGCCTGAATATAAAGATTTTTTAGGAGATGATACATCCAGCCCATGACGCTGGCTACAGGCCAGTTCCTCTGACCTCCTTAATTCAGGTCTCAGAGCAACTTGGAGCTTCACCCAGAGGAAGTTATTTTTTTCTGATTGTGGAAAATATTGGATAGTGAAGTAGATGACAAAGTGTGATTGTAAAATCCATTTAATAATTGGAAAGGGAGTGAAGAAGACATTCTTTGTCTACCTAGGAAGGTGTGATGGTTAATGTTAAGTGTCAGCTTGGCTAGGTCATGGTTCCCAGTATTGTGGAATTGTCCTCCATTCTGTGATCTAATGTAATTGTCCTTCATTTTGTGGAATTGTGTAATTATCCTCTGGTTTATGTGCTGTAAATCCTAAACCTCTATATGTTAATTAGGCAGGATTAGTGTGTGGTGTATCTTGAGTCATGCCCTTACTAAAGGGTATGATTCACGTCACACCCTTACTCAAGTCACCACCCTACTGAAGTCACTGCCTTACTAAAGTATCTGATATAAGGGGAGTTTCCTTGAGAGTGTGATCTACATCTAATATCTACAAATGTTGTAGCAAAGCTTGCTCTTGCTCTGGATCCTGTACCTGGCTCATCATCATCTGACCTCCAATTCTTCAGACTTGAGCCAGCAGCCTGCCATGTGACCTGCCAGTTTGGGAATTTGCCAGCTTCCACTGCTTCATGGACCAGCAGCCTGTCCTCTGACCTGCTGATTTGGATTTGTCAGTTCCTGCAACCACGTGAATCAGAAGAGGCCTCCAGCCTGACCCATGGATTTTGGACTTCCCTCCTCCACAACTGCATGAGCTATTTCCTTGAGATAAATCTCTTTATACATATAAAGATATGTATATGTATGTGTGTATATATATATATATATATATATATATATATATATACACACACACACTTCACTGGTTTTGCTTCTCTAGAGAACCCAGCCTAGGACATTTGGTACTGAGCGTCATTCTACAGAAACAAAATTGTAGACTATGTTTTATAAATTGATTCTGAAGTCTGGCTAATCTTAAAGGCACTGATGACGTTGTCTCCGATAGTAAAGAGGTCACTCCTAATCCACAGTGTCAGGTGGCAACAGAAATAAGCAAAATATCACCACCAATAGACCAAATATTTGCAAAAACAAGGCTCCAGGTGATTCCATATTGTATACTTTTCTACAATTTTGTCAGAATGAAAAGTATAAAGAAGCTCGTTGGTTGACCCTACTTTTGTTAGACAAAGTGGTGAAAGAAAGAGATGAGATGAGCTCAGAGCATCAGAGTCACAGCTCAAGTTCCACAGAAAAGACCTGAAAGTGGCCAATTGTGGCCTGAAAGAAAGCTTTATTTCTTGTAGTAACAGAGCTGATGTTGCTGAAAACCAAACCCAGAGTCTTATCGTAAGAGTGGCTAAATTACACTGCCAATTGAATTCTCAACCTTGAATGGTGTCTGAAGTTAAAGTGAAGGCATTGATTAGGAAGAAATGGGAGGCTGAAACTTGGGATGGGGCATATGGGCAGATAATCAGGAAGCTGGGGACACTGGACCCCTAAATTCCACTAAATCACTTCTGCCAGCAGCACCACCACTCCCATTGGAAGAGATTACTCCATATTTGTCTGCTAAGCCACCCTCCCCAGGAAAACCATTATTCCTTCCACCCCCAATTGATGAGATTGACCCAGCTGTGCCTGAAGCTGAGATATCACCTGGGGAAGTGCCTGGGGGCATTTCCTGGGGTATTGCCTGAGGCAGATTTCTTACAAGATGTTGCTAAATGTTCTCAGAACCCACCCTCACCACCCATTTTTCTTCTAGACCTATAACTAGACTTAAGTCCCAGTGAGCCCCAAAAGGAGAAATACGAAGTGTGACCCAGGAAGAAATACACTACACTCCAAAAGAACTGCTTGACTTTTCTAATATATACAAATAGGAACCTGGGGAATGTGTGTGGGAATGACTATTAAGGTGGGGGATAATGGTGCAAGGAACACAAGGTTGGATCGGTCTGAGTTTATTGATATGGGCCCACTAAGTACAGATTGTTCATTCAGTGTTTCAGCTTGAGAGGTTAGAAAAGGATCTAATAGTTTATTTGGATGGTTCACTGAAGCATGGATTAAATGGTAGCCTACACTAAATCAAGCAAAATACCAAACCTGCCTTGATGTACTACTGCAGAAGAAGGTATCAAAAGGCTTAGAGAAATTGGCATGCTAGAATGGATTTGTCAGTTTGGACCTACAGACCCACCCATGGAGTGCCCAGAGGACACAATTTTTCCCACAATGATGAGGAACAAATCTGCAAAGGGAGCCCCAGCATCCTTGAAGACTGCTGAGATTGCTATTTTATGTAAGTCAGATTCGACGGTGGGAACTGCCCTAACTACAATGGGGCTGAGTGGACCTGTGGTGGTAGAGACCAAGTGGCAGCACTTAATCAACAAAGACAATGTAGACAAGGTTGCTATAATGGACAGCAGAGTCAAAGCAATAATCAGAATAGTCTGACTCATATGAAGTTATGGCATTGACTCCTTAGTCACAGTGTCCCTAGAAGTGAAATAGATGAGAAATCTACTAAATATTTACTTGATATTTATAAGCAGATTTCTAGGCCAAGTGCATGGTAGTCTAACCTGAGTGGCTGGAATAGAGACCCAAGGTTCCTCAATCAATTCCCAGACTTGAGCTAGTTTATAGACCCATAATCCCTTGAATGAAGGGGAGGCCAGGTCCCATTAAGGAAGGACTCCACTGCACTGCCAAAAATTTGTACTGTTAATCTTTCTCCCAGCCTTCCCCAAAGGGATCTACAGCCTTTTCTGAGAGTGACTGTTCCTTGGGGAAAAGGAAATAATCAGACTTTTCAGTGATTACTGAATACTGGCTCTGAACTGACACTAATTCCAGGAGACCTAAAACGTCACTGTGGCCCACTAGTCAGAGTGAAGGAGTAAGGACATCAGGTTATTAATGGAGTCTTAGCTCAGGTTCGTCTCATAGTGTGGTCCAATGAGTTCCCAAACCTATCCTGTAGTGGTTTCCCCAGTTGCAGAATGAATAATCGGAGTAGATACACACAGCAACTGGCAGAATCCCTACATTAGATCCCTGCCATGTGGGGGTAAGGGCTATTATGGTAGGAAAACCCAAGCATAAGGCATTAGAATTTCCTCTACCTAGGAAAATGTTGTTGTTGCTGCTGTGTGCCATCTAGTTGATTCCAACTTACAGCGACCCTCTAGAACACAGTAGAACTGACCCATAGGGTTTCCAAGGAGCAGCTGGTAGATTTAAACTGCTAACTTTTACTGAGCAGCTGTAGCTCTTAACCATTGTACTACCAGGGCTCTGCCTAGGAAAATAGCACATCAGGAGCTGTACTGTATTCCTGGAGGGATTGCATAGATTAGTGCCATGATCAAGGACTTGAAAGCTGCAGGGGTGGTGATTCCCACCACATCCCCATTCAACTCTCCTATTTGGCCTATGCAAAAGACAGATGGGTCTTGGAGGATGACAGTGGATTATTATAAATTTAGCCAGGTTTTGACTCTGATTGCAATTGCTGTTCCAGATGTGGTTTCATTGTTGAACAATACAGATCCTGGTTCCTGGTATTCAGCTATTGATCTGGCCAATGCCTTTCTCTCCATACATGTTTCAAAGGAACACCAGAAGCAGTTTGCCTTCAATGGGCAAGGCCAGAAATGCCCCCTCCACTGTCCTATCTCAGGAGTATATCAATTCTCCAGCCCTACGTCAGAATTTAGTCTGCAGGGAACTTGATCACCTCTCCCCTCCACAAGATGTCACACTGGTCTATTACATTGATGACATTATGCTGACCAAACATAGTAAGGAAGAAGTATCAATGACTCTAGACTTATTAGTAAGACGTTTGTGTGCTACAGGGTGGGAAATTAATCTGAAAAAAATTCAGATACCTTCCACCTCAGTGAAATTTCTAGGATCCCAGTGGTGTGGGGCATGTTGAGATATTCTTTCTAAAGTGAAGGATATGTTGTTACATCTGGCCCCTCCTACAACAACAAAAAAGGCACAATGCTTGGATTTTGAAGGCAACATATCCCTTATTTGGGTGTGCTACATAGATTTCCACTCACCAAAGCTGACATGGGTATAGGCACTGCTGAGTGCTGAGTGCCCAATATGCCAGCATCAGAGACCAACACAGAGTCCCTAATATGACACCATTCCTCAAGGCAATCAGCCAGCAACCTGGTGGCAGGTTGATTACACTGGTCTGCTCCCATCATAGAAAAGGCAGTGTTTCTTTCTTACTGAGATAGACACTTACTCTGAATATGTATTTGTCTTCCTTGCACACAATGCTTCTGGCAAAACTATCATCCGTGGGCTCACAGAAACAAGCATTGCTGGGCCCCACCCACGTAGTTTCTGATTAGTAGGGCAGGGGTAGGGTGGGCCCAATAATTTGCATTTCTAACAAGCTCCCAAAGAGCCCTTGTGCGCAGTGTTTGAGTGCTCGGTTGCTAACTGACAGGTTGGTGGTTTGAACCCAACAGCCGATGTGGCAGTCAGCTTCTGTTAAGATTTACAGCCTTGGAAACCTTATGCGGCAGTCCCACTCTGTCCAGTAGGGTTGCTACGAATTGGAATTTGATTCCATGGCAATGGGTTTGGTTTTGGGAACAAGCTCCCAGGTGATGCTGATGCTGATGCTGCTGATGGTGATAGGGGTGGGGCACTCTGGGAACCACTGAATTAGGTTGTGAGTGGGTTTTTCTTTTTTCTTCCCTCTGCAGTCCTCTCTTGGCCCTCCCTCAACTGCCTGGGGACAGGGGAGTGCTGAATTGGCAGCCTGGCTCCCACAGACAGGCAGAGGCTTACAGGCCAGTGAAATATGAGCAGAGCATGTGAAGCCTACAGCCTAAGTGGGCTCACTGCGGAGCTCAGCCAGCTTGCGTGCACTCCTGGTCCAAGTGTTCCCCACAGTCTCCTGGGAGGGAATTAAACTCATTTGCTGGTGACATAGGTGGATGAGCTGGTTCTGGGTCTGGTCTAATCTGGGTCAGAGAGCACGGGCTGATCTGTCATCTGAAATGCTGAAACCTCTCCCTGGTGTCTCCTGGGGGCCTGTGGCTGCCCTCTGTGCTTGGAGGCAACAGGGTGGAGGTGCAGATGGAGGCCTGTCCCATGTCCCCTGTGCGTTTGTCTGGCAGCTGCTCTCCTCACAGGGTGACTACTTCAGGCAGCAGTAGGTGGTCTGCTTAAGGGGCTGGAAAGGCAGGCTTTCCGCAGTCCTGTGGGCTCCTTCCAATTTATTACCTCTGCGTGCTTGGAACATCTGATGTGCCAGAGGTCCAGGAATTTGTGATGAATCGAGACATATGCTGTGCTCAGACTAGTACTAAGTAGGCGAAGGAGGGAGAGATAGAAACTAGTATTTATTGAGCCTGATTATGTGCCAGGCTTCATGCTTGATGCTTGACAAACATCATCTCATTTAATCCTCACAACGGTCTTGCAAGTTAGATATTCTAAGGTCATATGAAGGCACTGGGGCTTCCAGAAGCCAACTGACTAAGCCCATAAACCTTGTAAGTGGAGGAACCAGGATTTGAGCCCGGGTAGCCTGACTCCAACAGTTGTTGTTATTTTACCACAGAGAGAGAGAGGGAGAGAGAGACAAAGAGAGACTAGTGAGCTTGAAGACTTGAGGTTCAGAGGAGATGGGGATGCCTTATGCTTTGTGATTTACTGGGCAGTTCTCCAGATCAACTTTCACTTTAGCTAATCTTTGTCAAGTAATTTCGGAAAAAATCCTTCTTCTTTTGCTTGGTGCAGTGGAGAACAAATCAATATATGCTGTGAGGGGCTTGTTTTCCATCTTTAGGTAAGTGACATGTGGAGTGAATATTCCCGAAGAGCTTTGTAGGAGGCAAGGTAAATTCCAAAACTATTAAGGGACTTTTAGAAGATTGATAAGACAGGAAGGATATTAGGAAGTTGAGACTTGATCACGGTAGATCAGCAATTTGTTCTGCTTTAAACAGAAGGTCACCATCTCTCTTGAAAATTGAGGTAAAAGTCACACAATATAAAATTAACTATTTTAAAATGAACAATTCAGTGGCATTTAGTATATTTACAATGCTGGGCAACTATCACTTATATCTAGTTCCAGAACATTTCATCATCCCAAAAGAAGGAAAACCCTGTACTCATTAAACAGCCACTCCCGTTTATACCCTAGTTCCTGACAACCATCATTCTGCTTTCTGTCTCTATGGATTTACCTATTCTGTATATTTCACATAAATGGAATCATATAATATGTGATCTTTTGTGACCAGCTTTTTTCACTTACATAATTCTTTCAAGGTTCATGCATGTTGTATCATGCATTAGTACTTCATTCTTTTCACCATCTCCTCTTAGGTATAGACAAAACTCCATTCACTAATTTTTTCTTTTTATGAATACCAAAAAAAAAAAAAAAGCAAAAAAAACCCAAAAAGCAAGACTCCTGGCCATTGAGTCAATTCCAACTCATAGCGACCCTATAGGACAGAGTAGAACTGCCCCATAGGGTTTCCAAAGAGAGGCTGGTGTATTCCAACTGCTAACCTTTTGGTTACCAGCCCAGTGCTTAACCACTAGTACCAAAAACAAAAAAACCAAACCCACTGCTGTAGAGTTGATTCTGACTCATAGCGACCCTATAGGACAGAGTAGAACTGCCCAAGTTTCCAAGGAGTGCCTGGCGGATTCAAACTGCTGACCTCTTGGTTAGCAGCTGTAGCACTGAACCACTGTGTCACCAGGGTTTCCTAACCACTAGTAGGTAAGATAAATCAACTTTCACTCTAATTTTCCTGACTTGTGAAAATAAAATCAAAATGGATTTTCATAATTTCAACATAGCTCAGAGAAGATGAAAGAACCATGAGCCCAAGGGATTTGGCAACTGACTCTTTCTTTGGGTCCAATGCCTGGGTCTTGATTGCAAGTAGGAAGGGCACTTGAATTTTGAAGACTTTTTTTTTTTTTTTTTGACATTCACTCATCTAGAGCAAATTGTGACATCTATGGGGTGGGGAGAATCAAGCCGTTACACGATTGTTTGGGTAATTGATCTTGAGCCCTCTAATCCCATAATTTGCTTAGTGGTATCTGCCATAGGCCTCACCTCCATGCTTGGGATTAGAAATTATACACAATTCACAACATCACTAATAATATCTTTCATTTGTTAATGCCTTTTACAGTGCTGTAAAGCATTTTCAGTCACATTATCTCATATGATCCTCAGAACAAATCTATGAAGGAGATATTTTATCTTTAATTTATAGATAAGGACACCAAGCCTTGAAAAAATCATACAGCCAGTAAGAGGCAAAGTATCAACTCAAAGTCAGACCTTTAAGGCATATCTGAGTGCTTGTCCGCGGTATTCTATTGGACTTCTTTGTTTTGTAAGTTTGACTTTGTTCTTTCAATTTAGTGATTAAAAAAACTTTTGTTTAAAAAAACTTCTTTTATTAAATATGCATTCCTACAGAAAACATAGAAAAATCAGTGCAAGAAAAACAAAGAATTTTATTACCTTAAGGTGATTGCTGTTAACACTCTATTGTATTTTTTTATTCTGTGCATAGATTTTCACTATTGATCCTCACCTCTTCATTTTGATTGAGTTCTAGTTGCATGCATACCTTTCAGATTTCTTTTCCCAAGTACAGCTAGCATAGTGTCTGGAGCTTTAAAATTGTTCTGAAGAGGTTTGCTGAATGGATAGAGGAGTAGAAAAATGAATGCATGTGTTCATTGGCTTGTGTGAGACACAAATGAATTAGAGGAAGTTGTTGTGCCCTTGAGATGCTTGCCATCTAAATACGATAAGACCAGACATCTATTCATGCAGCACATTTTTGGAATAGCTAACTAAAATGTAAGGAAACATTCAAACTCGAAGTCAGTAATATGGTATGAAGGTCATACATAAATTTTTAGGATGGGATTAAGCAGCACAAAATTGGGACTAGTGAGGGAAATGTTCCTGGGGGACAAATCTTTAGTTAAATCTTGAGGGAAATGATGCTCATGGTTGGCAAAGACAGGTATGTGGCCATTTCTGGCCTTTTCCAAAATGAGTCACTGTTATCTGAATGTTGGAAGTCAGTTATATTTGACATTTGGATTCCTTGAGTGATAGCATAGTACATCTAGAGGGTCAAGGAAACCTATCCTTTTAAATCCATCTGTGGAAAACACAAATGTGGCCTGTGTTTCAGAGGACTGCTACTCTCTAATCACTTGGGGAAATACAAAAGGAAATGGAAATGGCTGCTTTACTATTTAAGCTGTGGGAAAAAGAAATGCTGCAAGTTAAATAATTTACAGATTAAATATCTGAGTGTTATGGAAGAGGTCAGCTTTGTTGCTTTTAGAAGAGTGATTTATGGGCCTATTTCGCTTTTAAAGACCTGCTGTGACATTTGGGAACATGCTTTTCCATTGATAAGTAATACCGTAGTGTGATAGATGAGGGAACAATAGTATGAGTGTGGCCAAATCGCTATTCTTAATGTTTGTTTAACAGATAAAGAAATCAGGTGATAGTTTTCCACCACTGTGTTGTGCAATCCTGCAAAACTAACAGCTCCAAGATTAAGGATAGAAAATGGGGTGTTCCCAGGGACACCCTCAATTGGCAGGTTGAAAACGCCATCCAACATGAGGTGGATTCCTTAAATACCTCTTCCTATGGTCTTCATGGAGTCCTGGTAGCACAGTGGTTAAAAGTTCAGGGGTTAACCAAAAGGTCAACAGTTGAAATCTACCAGCCACTCCTTGGAAACCCTGTAGGGTAGTTCTGCTCTGTCCTATAGGGTTGCTGTGAGTCGGAATTGACTTGAAGGCAACAGGTTTGGTTTTTAAATTTTTCTGTTTTTTTTAGTGGTCCTCATGATTCAGTGGAAACAGCATGGACTTTGAAGTCTGATCTGTCTTCAAATCCCAGCTCTACCACTTCCACGGTGAGGGCCTTCAGAGCAGTTACTCAACCTCCATAAGTTCCCATTTCCTTAACTGCTAAATAGGATTACTAATAGTTAATGGCACTGGGTTGTTGAGAGGATGAAAACATTACATGTGTAGCATGCCCTACACAAAACATGGTGCATTGTGGGCACTCAAAACATTCATTCATTCAACAAACATCTGGCTCTATGCTAGAGGCTAAGGAATACAAGAATGGTTGTATTCCGGGCAGTGGAATAGAGTCTCTGTCCTCAGAGAGCTAACATTCTAGTGAGGAAACTGATGAAAATATATAACAGTTACAAATTTAGTAGAATGTTATAAACGAAACCAAGGCTGAGATGAAGAATATTTGGAGTATATGGGAGACTACTTTGCATAGTGTAGGAGAAAATGCCTTTCTGAGGAGGTGACTTCAAGCAGAGAGTTGAAGGAGGAGAAACAGCCAGTTTTAAAAGATATGGGGTGGTGGGGGTGGGAGGGAGGAGATAAAACATTCTAAGCAGAAGAAATAGCATATGCAGCAGCCCCAAGGCAGGGAATAGCCTGAAGTGTTCCAGGAACTGAACAAGGCTAATGGCTGGAGGACAGGGAGCAAAGAGGCTAACCGCAGGAGATAAGATGGCAGAGGTCAGCAGTGGTAGGTCATGCAGGACTTTGATAGAGAGTTTAGGTTTTATTCCAAGTGCAATTTCACCCTTAGTTTTCTTTCCTTCACACTGTAATTTCGACAATTCTTTAGCAACCAGGAACCTGCCAGCTCTCATCCAATTTTCAAGAATTCCAAGAAGTATGTTCTCTAAGGCAACGCAGGTGGCTAAAAAGGACACCCCACTACGAAGTTTCCACTGCCCAGAACCAGTAGTGAAGGGCTATTGTCTAGCATTTGTTTCACTAACTCACAATGTGTTAAGGGACATAGAGCTCCCCAGTCCTGCTTCCTTATTTTGTAGACAAGGTGCTGTGCATAGGGCATGGCTTTATGGGAACTGGGAGAAAGTAATTTAAATGCTGATTTATTGGTAGTCTTCGGTTTGCCAGAAAAGTGCTGGGAGATTTTCTATTTACCGTCTTTAATTTTCACAGCTCCCCCTAACCAGTTAACAAAAACTCACGGTAACCCCATATGTGTCAGACTAGAACTGTGCTCCACAGGGTTTTTAATGGCTGATTTTTCAGAAGTAGATCATTAGGACTTTTCTTCTGAGGAGCCTCTGGGTAGACTCAAACAACGGTTAGCAGTCAAGAATGTTAACTGCACCATCCGGAAACTCCACAGCTACCCCGAAGGTAGTCATTTTAGCCAGGTTTCATACATGAGAAAATTGAGTAACATGACTAAGAAAGTGACCCATTAGTGCAATTACATTAGAAAATAATTTGTTTTATCTTGTTAAGTTGGACCTTCACTTTGCCATTCTGAAAAACCAAATCCATTGTCGTCGAGTCAATTCTGACTCATAGTGACCCTACAGGGCAGGGTAGAACTGCCCCATAAAGTTTCCCAGGAGTGGCTGGTAGATTTGAACTGCTGACCTTTTGGTTAACAGCCGAGCTCTTAACCACTGTGTCGCCAGGTTTCCCTCTTTGCCATTACAACCCTCAAATTTCACTTCTAGGTATATTCTCAATGGAAATTCCTATACATAAGTACCAGGAAACATGCATAAGAATGTTCAAAGTAGTATTGTACTTAATAGCAAGGAACTGGAAACAACCAAAATGCCCATCCTTGGGGAAGTGAATAAATAACTGATATAATCACATAGTGGAATATTACACAGCAATGAAATGGAATTACGTACAGCTACCTACAACAATATGGCTTTCATTCAAGATAATGTTAAATGAAAGCAAGTCCTAAATGACTCCTTAGAATATTACACTCTTTTTATAAAGTTCAGAAACCAGCAAAACTAAACAATGTATCATTTTAGCATATATATATGTAATAAAGCTATCCCTTTAAAGTAAAGGAATGATCATCATTTAATTCTGGATAATGGTTACCCGTTTATGAGGAGGCAGGGGACAGGATAATAGAAGAGCATACAGGTAAATACTGTTCAAGTTCTTAAGTAAAGCATTTACGACATTATAACTGAATGAATGAATGAGTGAATGAAAGAAGTAAAGTTCACTTTACTTGAACCAATGATGACGGTGTGTCATGAACTAAGGATAATGACTAATTTAAATTTGTAATTGAAGTCCATGACAAGAAATGAAGAAAGAATGTGGCCCCAACTTTTATGGTCTTTACATTGTGCTAGGCTGCTTAAGGGGTAAAAACAAATATTTTATAATTTATTAATACAACCCCGAGCTATTTGATCATTTCATTATGTGTCCACAGTCACCACTACCTATATACCACAACAATAACAAAATGCGCCTGTTGTCAGGTGCAGCCGAGTCGGTTCCGACTCACAGCAATCCTATGTACAACAGAACAACAGAATGAAACACTGCCCGGTCCTGTGCCATCTTCACAATTGTTGTTGTGCTTGAGCCCATTGTTGCAGCCACTGTGTCAAGCCATCTAATTTAGGGTCTTCCTTTTTTTTTGCTGACCCTCTACTTTACCAAGCATAATGTCCTTCTCCACGGATTGGTCCCTCCTGATAACATGTCCAAAGTATGTGAGATGGGTTAAAATATACCTACTCTTTACCTATAGACTATCTTGTTATCCAACATTCCACATTTATGACACTAGTAAAAAACTACTATCCAATTATTTTGCGCATTAATGGTGTACCTCTGGTAGTAATGAATGCTGAGGTGCGAGGCGAGAGTAACGCTGGCTGTGATGGTTATGGTTATGTGTCAACTTGACTGGGCCGTGATTCTCAGTGGTTTGGTAGTTATATAATGATGCAATTTGGCAGGTATGTAATGATCTAGTCATCCTCCATTTTGGGATCTGATGTGGTCATTCTCCATTTTTGCATAATGACAATTTTCACATAAAGACCCGGTCTTTGGCAGGGATCATGATAGAGAGTCCCGGACAGAGCTGGAGAAAAATGTAGAACAAAATTCTAACTCAAAAAGAAAGACCAGACTTGCTGGCCTGACAGAGACTGTAGCAACCCTGAGAGTATAGACCCCGAACACCCTTTTAGTTCAGTGATGAGGCTACTGCTGAGGTTCACCCTTCAGCCAAAGGTTGAACAGACCCATGGAACAAAACAAGACTAAAGGGGCTTACCAGCCCTGGGGTGGGGACTGGAAAGTAGGAGGGAACAGGAAAGCTGGTAATAGGGAACCCAGGGTTGAGAAGGGAGAGTGCTGACATGTCGTGGGGTTGTTAACCAATGTCATACAGCAACATGTGTACTGTTTGATGAGAAACTAGTTTGTTCTGTAAACCTTCATCTAAAGTTCAATCAAAAAAAAAAAAAAAGACCTGGTCTTTGGAAACTAACCATGTTGATAACTGAGGAGTGGGTGTATTTTGGATTTCTATTTTTTTTTTTATTGTTTACTGTATATGTGATGTTCAAGTTTTTCTGATTGTACACTCCTGATTGATCTCACTTTTCCCATCTGTGAATTTATTTTAAATTTTGTAATCTACTACTGCCAATATGTCTATATATTTTTCCTTGAATATTTTCTTCCCAAATTCCAATGAATGATCTTGTGCATTCCATTTTGGGGAAATCTGTAGACAACTAAACCTTAATATGTGAGTACTTCTGTATTTGAAAATGCCTCCTATCCCCCACCACCTATTTAGTTTGATGTTACAATATTCCTGAGAAGAAAGAGAGCAGGTAGTATTATTTCCATTTCACCAATGGGGAAAGTGAAGCCCAGAGGAATCTTGGGTCTCCCACAATATAACCAAGAGGTAGCAAAGTTTGAAGTAGGAGCAGGATTGTCCAGCCCCTCCAAAGGGCTCGTCCCACTATATCTGGAAGTTTCTAGTCTAACATGAACATGATTCCTAAAGGCAGATCAGCTTGGTGTTAAATTCTAGCCCCAGTACTTAGTCACTAAGTGCTCTCAGTGAGATACTCTATTTCTCTGAACCTCAGTTTTCCCATCTGTAAAATGAAGATAATAATACCTGCCTCATATGTTGGTAGTAGGAAGTAGATGAGAAAAAATAGGCTACAATCTAATACAGAAGACATGGTGAAGAGTCAATAAGTGTTAACTTTCTTTTCCTTCTTATTCCTGCTTGCCTCTTCCATCATCTTGGTGTATGAGATTTAGTATTTGTTGGAGGGCAAGAGGAGGAAACAGTCTTTGTAAACAACATATGGAATATAGTTTTAATGTTAAATGCAGAAACTTCTATGAAGAGTATTAATCTTCTCAGTAAACCTGTCTCATATTTAGATAGAATTTAGGCCCTTGAAGTAGCCAGAATTATCACTTTCAAAGAAAAAAGGGCCAAGGCTACTTTAAAACAGTGTGGCTTCTCAAAATCCACCCATGGCCCACACAGACCTTGTGTCTCTCCCGTTTTTGGGTATCAAATATGATGCCAAACTGAAATATTTCCTTATACTTGTTGTTATGGATTGAACTGTATCCCTGAAAAATGTGTGTCAACTTGGCTAGGCCATGATTTCCAGTATTATGTGATTGTCCACCATTTTGTCATTGGATGTGATTTCCCTATGTGTTCTAAATCTTACATCTATGATGTTAATGGGAGCCCTGGTGGTGTAGAGGTTAAAAGCTGGGCTGCTAACCAAAAGGTTGGTAGTTCAAATCTACCAGACCCTCCTTGAAAACCCTGTGGGACAGTTCTACTCTGTCCTGTAGGGTTGCTATGAGTCTGAATTGACTAGACAGCAACAGGTTTAGTTTTGGGGTTGATAATGTTAATGAGACAGGATTAGAGGCAGTTATGTTAATGAGACAGGACTCAATCTACAAGATTAGGTTATGTTTAATTCGATCTCTTTTGAGAGATTGAGATATAAAAGAAAGAAGCAAGCAGAGAGACAGGGGACCTCATATCACCAAGAAAACAGTGCCAGGAGCAGAGCGTGCCCTTTGAACCCGGGACCCCTGCACTGAGAAGCTCCTAGACAAGGGGAAGACTGATGACAAGGACCTTCCTCCAGAGCCTACAGAGAAAGAAAGGCTTCCCCTGGAGCTGGTGCCCTGAATTTGGACTTCTAACTTACTAGACTGTGAGAGAATAAACGTCTGTTTGTTAAAGCCATCCACTTTTGGTATTTCTGTTATAGCAGCACTAGATGACTAAGACACCTATTATTTAGTTAAGCTTTAGCTCTTCAAGTTGCAATATGATGCTTTTCTTCCTTATCTCTACCTGAAGGAATGGGAAAGAGTTTTTGAGTCTAAGGAACCATACCCAGGAGGACCAGCTAACCTGGGCACCAGAGAATCATAAAATTTACACTCTGACCTTGTCTGTGAATAAAAGTCCTACCAACACAGGATATAATAACACATCTTTACAGAGCTGACCTATTGAATGCCTGCATGTGTTTCTAATTTGCGTGGGGTTGTTCTCTCAGTAGATTCCATTCTCCCTTAAAAAACACACATGTACATGCACAAAACTTGATTTAAATGAAACAGACACCTTAAGAATCTTAACAAGTAAAGTTGACCTTTGAACATAATTCTACAAAACTGTATTGTGCTCCCCAAGTGTTGCCAGAAGGCCTCAGACAGATGGATGGATGACAACCCTCTTCCTACTGAGCTCAGATATTGGATCCAGGGGGTAGCAAAACCCACAAGACCCAGAAACAAGGGTGGCTGGGCCAAACCAAGGGGTGCTGTTTTCCCCACTGGGCCAGGCTGTAATGAAGAGCCTTTCTTTCTTCCTGGAAACTCATATCATGCACTTGCTCTCACTTGACAGTAGCACAGCCTTTCAGTGCAGAGACCACGGGGAGTGGCACTTCTGTGAAAACCAAACCTGTATGTACATTAACATGTGTGTTCACATGTAGGGACATGCTTAGATGTATACATTTGCTCATACATGTATGTTCTGACTGATCAAGAGTTCAAGTTTATTGCAATGTCACAGATTTCAAGGAAAGAGATAATAGAGTAAAATGCACAAACTCTCCTTTGTGGGCAATTTTCCTAAAGGCCCATTGATAGAATGGCTTGGGGCATCTTTGCCTGTTGTTTCTCATGGTATTGGCCAGGGCCAAAAGTGCTGCTTAAGAGGGACCATTTATCTGAAATAGGCAAACCTACAGAGACTGAAAGCAGACTCTGGTTGCAGAGGGGAGTTGGGAGTGACTGCTAGTGGGTATGGGGCTTCTCTGTAGAGTGATGAAAATGTTCTGGAATTAGAAAGTGGTGAGGTCCCTGAGTAGTGCAGTTTGCCCTGGCTATTAATCTAAAAGTTGGTAGTTTGAACTTACCCAGTTGCACCACAGAAAAAAGGCCTGGTGATCTGTGCCATAAAGATTATGGCCAAGAAAACCCTATGAAGCACAGTTCTACTGTGAAACACATGGGGCTGCCATTAGTCAGAATCGACTTGATGGCAAGGGGCTTGGTTTCGGGTTTTGAATGATTGCACAGCATTGTGAAAGTATTAAAAGCCCCTGAATTGTACACTTTAAAATAGTTTAAACAGTGAATTTTATGATATATAATTTTTACCTCAGTTAAAAAATAAAAAAAGAAATACCTTGAGCTAAGAGCTTTGAGTCATAGATTGAGTATCAGATCTCCCTAGAGCTAGAGAACAGGGGTCTGACTGCATCCTGGAGGCTGCTGAGAGCTACTCCCAGGCACTGGGGCAGCGCCAGGGAAGAGGACGGTCTGATTTCAGCATTGAAAAGAGGCAGAGCACGAATCTGAGAGCCAGGCCTGGCAGGAATGCATCGTACATCCACACAGGTGTGAGTGGTACAGGAGGCAGCCGCTCATGTTTTCCTGGTCTTTGCTCCCTGCTCACCTGCCTTCGTTGGTTTTTCTGACCCGAAGTGATGTTCTGGAGATGAAGAGCAGGGACTGCTTCCTAAAATACTGAGGTCAGATGTCCCAAAACACATCCTCTGGTTTTCCTAGCCCAAGAGAGAGTCCAGGCTGGAGGAGACCTTGTTCTGATGCCATGAGGTGTCATTCATATCTTTGTGCAACAACTCTGGGATCATTGCCCTGTGTAGACGGTGCCAGTGGTAAGTTGTGGGATGCCAACTTCCATGGTTTCCTGGGCCAGGTGTTCACCCACACATGTTGATGTAATGTGCATTTTGCCCTAACAAGTGATCCCAGCTTCATTTCTGAGTTGTGCTCAAGAAGAAACCAGTTTATTTCTAAAGTAAACCAAGTTGTGTTTTTATTTGGGAAACTAGAAAGTTGGGGGCTGAATAACTAACTCATGCAGATTTTTTGTTTAAGTCTGCTCTCTTATGAAGCATTCATGTTAAGCCTGAATTTACAAGTGTCATTGAGAAGTTTTTTGTTTTTTCTCACACAGTGGGACGGAAATGATCTTCTCTGGGATAAGCTCTTTTGTCTTGAAATATACCAGCAATGAATGCTATGAATTTCTGTATCGGAAAATCTGAATCACTCTGGGAGCCACAGGAGCTCCTTGATGAAAATGTGAGATTAATTTTGTACTAAATAAAACTTGAAAATGGTTTCAATTACAGGAAGAAAAAAAAAAAAACATAAAATGAAGACAGTAATTCCACTGTCTCATATTCTTGTTTCATTATTCTGGATTTAAAAAAAAAAGATCATTTCTAGATAATTTCCCGTTTTATAAAGACACCGAGGTTGCGGATGTTGGGGGTAGGTGACGCTTATTACCGACAAGTCACCTTGTGAAGAGAGTCTGGGAAGGCTTTAGAGAGGGGGAGGGGAAGAGAAGGATGAAACAAACTTTAGTGGAGCATCCATTTTATGCCAAGGTCTTTGGCAGGAAGCTTCACATGTTCTCTCATTCATAATCATGACTGCCTGAGATAAACATTATTATCTCCTTTTGTTTCAGATGGAAAAAGGAAGGGTCAGAGATCATATAAGACGTCAGAAGTGACACAGCTTGTAACTTGCAGACTTGGAATTAAAGGCCAGGTTCTCCTATGCTACAATAAAGCCCATTTTTCTTCACAACCGTATAACCTATCATTAAGGAAACCCAGACCTTCTGCTTCCCCACCCCATGAAGAAGGCCTTTCTCTAGTCCCTACCTCTACAGTATTGAACACTGGAAAATGATCTAATCTCTTCAGCCTGAGCCCACTCACCAACACCTTAAATCTGGCCCAAGTGTATCATCTTAAGCGCAGAGTTGTGTTAATCCATCTCATCGCGGGCCTTTTCTGGCCCCCTGCTTTACAAACATGATGTTCTCCAGCAATTGGCCTTCTCTGATGATATGTCCCAAGTAAGCAAACTGAAACCCTGTGGGAACATTCCAGGAGACATTGAGAGGCAAGACGGAGTTAGAAAGCAGACAAAGTTGGGGCTTTTCTTTCACCAGATGCTACCAAAATCTTGATGTACTTCCATAAGTGTGTGTGTGTGTGTGTGTGTGTGTGTGTATGTGTGTATGCATATACAAGTAGTCTCCAACTTATAACGTATTCGAGTTATGACGAACTATACCTAAGACCAGCTTTTTTTGAGTACAGCTTGTTGTTGGTGATATACAGAGTTGCAAGGTGTAGTTTGCTGATGTCATCATATCTGTAAGTTTATATGTAATGTTTCCAACCCCCATAGACAACTAAAGATTGGATTTATAAAGATACTGATAATAAAAGGCAATAATAATGAAAACTAAAAAAAAAAATGAGGTGTTCAACTTACCTCAGAACTGGCTTACAAAAGAGCCATTAGAACGAAACCCGTCTTAAGTCAGGGACTGCCTGTACATACATACTGAAAACTGATTGCAAATAACTTCTAGTCATTGAAGTAATTTCAAAAAAGCTTGGTGATGGAATTTCGTGATGACTAGGATGAGGCCTGAGTGGACATGTCTTAACGAACACACTTTGAAAGTGATGCCACTTGGGGTTCCAGCCTCTAACACTCTGTCAAAAGAGGGTCAAAATCAGAGCAGGGCGTGGGGAACGTTTTCCTCACTCTAACATTCTTACTAAACGTTCTGCTGTTTGTCAAAGTAAGCCATCCTTAAGGACCAACTTTTCCAGAATGAAATGGAAGCCTCTTCATTGCAAGTGTCCAATGCTACCTATCATACTGCTGACAAGTGAAGAAAAGATAAACATACCAAAGAAAGGAGGGAAGAGTCCCGGTGTGTGTTCACATGGAGAAGCCCAAACCTGCTGAAGGCAGAGGCCGCGGCAGTGGCCCAGTGTGGGGCTTTAGCAACGGTCTTGACTGCCCTGGGTGTTAATCGCTCACCTACTTGGAGTTTTCTAAATTATTCTGTGCACTTTCCACTCATGTTTCCCTCTCAGGCAGACGGAAAGACAGGAAAAATTATACTTTAACTTGAATTTTTAGAATGTGTTAGGCACTGTGCTAAGTGTTTTCACTTGACCTTATTTCATTTCATCCCCAGGACTCCTCTAGAAAGTGCAAAGTGTTGCTGGTGAGGAAACTGAGGTTCTGTCAGATATGGGCTTTTTATCTTTTTAGATGTGTCTGCTTGTGAACACTTATAGTGTGTTGAGAGCTAGACATAAAAGACATCTGGGAAAACTATCCATTTAGAGATCATATACACATGTTGGAGAAGAACAAAGCAAAACCTTAAGATAAATCATTGTAATGTAATTTGGCATTTTGGGGGGTGTGGTGGGAAGTAACCTACTGTTATGCCTAAGCCTCACCGCACGAAGAATGTGTTCCCTAGTGCAGTCCTCAGTTCTGGGTTGTTGCTTGCTGGCCGTGTAATTTGGCCATTTGCCTGTATAGCAGACTCATTACTATGCAACTTAGAAAATGCTAGGATGGCGTGGTTATGATCCAAGTCCATTTAGATTTGGCAAATCTATCAGCTTTTCAGGTGGAAACCCTGGTGGCGTAGTGGTTAAGAGCTACAGCTGCTAACCAAAAGTTTAAATCCACCAGGTGCTCCTTGGAAACCCTACGGGGCAGTTCTACTCTGTCTTATAGGGTCGCTATTGATGGCAATGGGTTTGGTCTTTTGGTTTTATCAGTTTTTCAAGCTCAGTAAAAACAAACACAGACAAAACGCAAGGGGCTTGAAAATGATCAATATAATTTGGAAATGGGAAATAAGATTATAAACAGACTCTTTTCAGCAACAGGCCCTGGTGTCCTGAATTCAAGTTGTCTATCCTAAAGGATGGAGCTCTGGGTGGTGTAAACAGTTAACGCACTGAGCTGCTGAAATAAAGATTAGAGCTTCAAGTCCACCAAGAGCTGCCTCAGAGGAAAGGCCCGGAGGTCTACTTCCAAAAAATTGCAAACTGTATGGTGCGCAGTTCTGCTCTGACGTATCTGAGGGCACCATGAGTTGGAGTGTATTTGACTGCAGCTGTTTTTTGTTTTTAATCTTAATGATAGTGATGAAACATCTTGTTACTTGAGGCTTACTTGGGCAAGTGGTTTTCAAACTGTGTTTCTTGGAATCCCAGGGTTCCTTGGAGGATCCTCCATGGGGATTCGTTTGGGGGAAGGATATGGTTAATGTGGGGTGGCTCTCAGCTCTCTCTACCCGCTTTTCCCACCTCCACTTTAATCTGAACAACTCTGCTTTCATTGGCTTTATATATTGACCTTCCCCATTAGGTTTAGTTTGGAAAAACTACATTGTATCTAAGAACAGTTTAAAGTCAAAGTTGTAGGAATGGTAGCTCTTGGAATCCAATACAAAAAGCCCTCTTCCAAGGAGATTTACCTTAAGGTTAAAAACTTGGAGAGCTTCTCCTGAGACATATGTGCCAGAATTCAGATCAGCACACTTCTTGTCCCAAAATCATGTCAGCTTTCAGAACGAAATAAAAAAAGAAGGAAGGAAGGAAGGAAGGAAGGAAGGAAGGGAGGGAGGAAGGGAGGGAGGGAGGAAGGAAGAGCACACTGTGGACACAGCGCATATCAGAAAAAGAACAAAGTGTGGCGATATGGCTACTCAGACTTAGCCCGCAGACTTGGTGATTGGAGTTTTCTGATGAGGTAGACAGAATCGTGGAAGCCTGCCAGGAAATTCTGGACATCAAATTGCTTTTGCTAAGCCAGCCCAGCGGTGTAGTAAAGAGCTAAGGAGTCCCAGGAGATGGGTGGGAAAGGATTTGTCTCTGTTTCTCTATCCCTGATGTGGGCCTTTTTCGATTAGGAAGTGGAGTGTGAAGGAAGTTATCGGGGGTGAAATCAACTCAGCAAGAAACCTTTTAGACTGAAGCCCAAGGAAAACTAATAAAACCAGCTGAGCTGCTTCACGCTTCTCATATATGTAAGTCAGCTCCCTTGACAGCAAAGACTGACACCCCTAAACAAAAACTCACTTCTACAAAAGGACTTCCAAACCCCAAAGGATGGCCCAATTCTTTCGAGGGACAATTGCTCCATGAAACTCTAGTGCAAGCAAATATGAGATTACTGATTGAAATGAAATGTTGCCTATTATATGAATTAGAGCTTATGTTCAGCTGGGAGAAACAGAGACCCCCAAAAGCAGAGCCTTAAACAAATTACAAACTCTTATTTTTCTTAGGTTACAAACAGTTTCTGGAGGCGAGCAGTTGTTGATCTTGGAACTGCAGCTCAAGGACATCAGGATCCAGGTTCTTGTCATTCTCTTGGCTTTCTTCGTCGTAGACCAATGGTTGCTCCTGTTTCTTGTCTGGCATCTTCTCCATGTTCTAGGCAAGATGAAGGGGGCAGACAAAAGGTGAAATAGCAGGAGACAGCTGAGTTTGTGCTTTCTCTTTTCCTCACCCCACCTCTCCATTTTATGGAGATTTTCTGGAAGCTTCATCCAACTGCTTCAGCTTACGTTAAATTTGACCAGAATGATGTTGAATGGCCATTCCATTTGCAAAAGAGACTGGGAAATACACTCTTTTAGCCGGACACATTGTTGTGTCCAACAAAATTGGGGTTCTCTTCTAAGGGAGAAGGGGGGAGGATCTGCCAACTTGACAACTAGTAGCCTCTACCAGACCTATCAGAAGATTCCCTCCTTCTGAGTCCTCCTGACATGTCCATAGCGCCTCCTTGCCTGCTCTACTCCACCTTTCTAAGTACTTAGTCCGCACTGTGGTTTCCTTTTCTTTTTTTAATGGATTATACTCTTTTTCATGGTCTCAGGTTCTCACTGGAGTATCACACCACCTGATTTATGCAGCAAGCACATCTCTTCTCCGGTGAATGGTGATCACAAGTGTGGCTCAGGCTGAGTACCATCACCATGTGTGGGGGATGGTAAAGCCCATCCTTTGCAAATGAAACAGCTGGTGCCAGGCTAGGGAGGACTGGCCATCGACCACTGGGCTCAGTTAAGGCTTTACTATCAGAGGTCAAAGGTGCACCAGCTCTGACATTCATACGGGTTGTCAAGTATAGTCATTGTTCTGCTGATGTACCTGAGAAATGACACATTCCTGGCCTCAGTTGTATTGGAAGGTGCTTTTCCTAATTTCTTATGGATCCCCTGGCTTAATCCCCAGAGCAGATGTTTCAAACTTACTATAAAAAAAATACCTTCCCCAAATTCTTACTATATTCTTGTCTCCTCACTAGCAGGTTACCTCAAATTCTACTTTACAAAATAAATAAAAAAAAAAAAAGATGAGGTCATTTGTCTTGAGCTCTGTCCTTTGCACCTCAGAAATCTCTCTGGAGTTTCACTCATCCTCTTTGTTTCATTTGGACTCTGAGGAATCCAGTTCTTTCTTCCTAACAAAGCTTTCCTATGACTTTCAACCTCATCTCTCTTGCCTCATCTAGCTTTACCTCCTAAACTTCTCTCCTTTGCACTTTCAATCTCTTCATCTCAACTGGAGCCTTCTTATTTGTCTGTAAACAGACCGTGGCTACTCTGGTCTAGTTAAAGAGTTTCTCTGTTCTACTACCCCGTAAGTCTCACGCTTCCTCTGCTCGCTTTTTCAGGAGGCTGGCTGCATCCCTTGGCCTAAGGTCCCTTGCCTGTCGGATGGCCCCCACCACAATGTCCTCTTTGTCTTTCTTTCTTTGCGTTCGAATACCCACTCTCTCCTCTCACCTCTTCACACTTAGGAATGGTAATGCTGGCCTTCCCCCTTAGGTTTAGTTCACAAAAGTAACTTTCAAAAACTATAAGTGAGTTAGTATAAAAAAAACCTGTTTCTTTATTCTTGTGTATTTTCTATTTTTTTCTCATGTTTTACACCAAGCATGTTTAGCTTTTTACAATCAGAAACATAGCTTAAAATTGGATAAAAAGTCTATTTACCTGGAAAAGTGAAAGAGAGAGAGGAACAGAAGCCAAGAGTGCTGGACTCAAATTTTGTTCTTTAATAACTCACCAAATACCACTGAACTTGGTTTCCTCATCCATAAAATGGTGATCATACTATTTCCATACTTCCCAGGGCTTTTGCAAGGATTAAACAAATAAATTCTTCTCAAACTGTCTGCAGTAAGGACAAGTTTTTTTCTTTTTTTCCTATCTATCTGTCTGTCTGTCTATCTATCGTCTATCTATCATCTATCTGTCTGTCTGTCATCCAGCAATTAACCTACCTACCTGCCTACCTATCATCTATCTATCTGTCTGTCTGTCTGTCAGTCTGTCTTTCTGTCTGTCTGTCATCTATCAACCTACCTACCTATCTATCATTTATCATCTATCTAATCTATCATCTATCTATTATTTCTATTAACTAAAATCCACCGTTTATTTGGATTTCTTTTTCTTTTTTTTTTTTTTACCTAATCTCCTTTTCTTGTTCCAGCATCCCATCCAGGACACTACATTGCATTTAGTTATCATATATCTTTAGGCTCCACTTGGCTGTGACAGTTTCCCAGATTTTCCTTGTTTTTGGTGACATAGACATTTTGAAGAGTACTGGCCAGGTACTGTGAAAAAAGTCCCCATATTTGGATTTGCCTGATGTTTTTCTCATGATTAGACTGTGGTTATGAGTTACTGGGAGGAAGACGACAGAGGTAAAGCACCGTTCTTAACACATTGTATCAAAGGGCACATACTACCAACCTGACATCACTGCTGATGTTAACTTTGATCACCTGGCTGAGGTATTTGCTTCTTTTTTATTTCCATTTTATACGTGGTCCTACTGCACACAACTGGAGCCCTGGTGGTGCAGTGGTTAAGAGCTTGGCTGTTAACCAAAAGGTTCGAATCCACCAGGTGCTCCTTGGAAACTCTATGGGGCAGTTCTACTCTGTCCTATAGGATTGCTATGAGTTGGAATCTACTCAACAGCAAGGGGTTTGGTTTGGCTTGGTAATGCACACAACTAGTACGGAGTTCATGCCACATGCACACCACCATGCCAGCTCAACTAGGTTGAGGTTACGTAAATGTCAAACTGCCGTAAAAGTTTCTAAATGTTTACTCTCACTTTTTGTATTTATGACAGAATGGTAATAGTTTGCAGACTGGCATGGGTTCAGAAAGCCACATTTAGGTAGCATTTTGCTACAGCATATGATATTGTGTTAGTTGCTGTCGAATCAGCTCTGATTCATGGGACTTTATGTATAAAAGAACAAAACATTGCCTGGTTCTGTGCTATCTCCATGATCACTGGCATGTTTGAGTCCATCGCTGTGGCTATCGTGTCAGTCCATCTCACCGAGGGTTTCCTTCATGTTTGCTGATGCTCTTCTTTACCAAACATGATGTCTTTTTCTAATGATTGGTCTTTCCTGATGACATGTCCAAAGTAACCGAGCTGAAGTGTTGCCATCCTTGCTTCTAAGGAGCATTCTGGCTGCACTTCCTTCAAGACCGATTTGTTTGTTCTTCTGGCAGTCCATGGTATATTCAATATTCTTCTCCAACACCACAATTTGAATGCATTAATCCTGTCTTCCTTTATCATTGTCTAGCTTTCTTACCTGTATGAGACAACGGAAAAGACCAGGGCTTGGGGCAGGTGCACCTTAATCGTCAAAGTGACATCTTTGCTCTGTAACACTTTAAAGAGGTCTTTTGCAGCAGATTTGCCCAATGCAACACGTCACTTGATTCCTTGACTGCTGCTTCCATAGAAGCTGATTGTTGATCCAACTAGAATGAAATAATTGACAGCATCAATTTTTTTTTTCTCCAAAAGCATGCAATTCAGGAGGTTTAAATAAACACTTTTAAATCAAACTGAGTATGATTCAGAAACAAAAGGCAAATTTGATTTGAAATCTTGGAATCATCGCAGTCAGGGTCAGAAAAGACTTTGGTGAGAATATTTTCAATCCCTTTATCCAACAGATTTGGGACGCTGAGTCTTTGAAGATGTGAGAGTCTGGCTCCATATAGGAATGCAATGGCAGGTAGACGCTAAGCAGACAGGTCTCCTGTCCCCAGCCAGAGCTCTTTCCGCAACTGGATTCGGACCAGAATCACTTCAGGTACCCCTACAAAGAAGAGCAGGGAAAGAAAACGGATGGAAAGGGGAGGGGGCTTAGATCTCCAGTGGAACTAAATTTCTCCCTGACTTTCTGGCCTGCTGCTACCATGTTAAAACTTAGATGAGGTACTGAGAAAACCAAAACATTTAAGGAGAGACACAGGTGCTTACTTAGATGTGATTGATATTATAATTTGGAGGTCCTTTATGTTTGCAAAGATAAATAAGTTAGTCTCCCCTTTGCATGGTCCTATCTGCCCTGTCCCAGTGCAGGTCAGAGAGAAAGAAACCCAGGACTGAGAATGGAAAACAAATTAGTGAGTGGCTGAGTCCCCCTCCTAGCCTTCCCTGTCTGCCACTACTGCCTCTGGGGAAAAAAATAAAAATTAAAAAAGAAGAACGGAGATGTGGGTGAAGGGCTAGAGAAACAAGAAATCAGGGATGTAGGAGAGGTTTACTCATTTGGCCCCTTTTTCTGTGGAAATGTATTTAGGATTAAATTAGACATGACATTTAGTAGACTCCCAGTGGAAAAATATTTTCTTACGATACCTGAAGGGGCTCTGGGAAAATGTATCATAAGAGTCCTTGATGGAACAACTTGGCAACCAGGCATGGCCAGGCCATGATATGGTGGGAAAATCACATGGCACACAGTCCGTGTCCAGGGTGTGCAGTGGAAGGAAGAGGGATTTATGCAACTCTCTGCTACTCTTATTGTTGTTAGCTTCTGTTGAGTTGGTCCCTACTCATGACAACTCCATACATAATGTAACGAAAAGCCATCTGGTTCAGCACCACCCCCATGATTGGATCTTTGTGATCCATGGGGTTTTCATAGGCTGACTTTTGGAAGCAGATCACCAGGCCTTTCTTCCTAGTCTGTCTTAGTCTGAAAGCTCTACTGAAACCTGTTCTGCTTCATACAACACTCAAGCTTCCACTAACAGATGGATGATGGCTGTACATGAGGTGCATTGGCCGGGAAGCAAACCCATGTCTCTTTTGCATGGAAGGTAAGTATTCTACCGTTAAACCACAATTGCCTCATTCTACTCAGCTGTCCCTAAATTGCTTTACTCTAATTTTGACGACCCCCACATGTCTGTCAGTTTGTCCTACTGTGGGGGCTTGCGTGTTGCTGTGATGCTGGAAGCTATGCCACCAGTATTCGGATACCAGCAGGGTCACCCATGGAGGACAGGCTCCAGCTGAGCTTCCAGACTAAGACAGACTAGAAAGAAGGACCTGGCAGTCTACTTCTGAAAAGCATTAGCCAGTGAAAACCTTATGAATAGCAGCGGAACATTGTCTGATATAGTCCTGGAAGATGAGCCCCCCAGGTTGGAAGGCACTCAAAAGATGACTGGGGAAGAGCTGCCTCCTCAAAGTAGAGTCGACCTTAATGACATGGATGGAGTAAAGCTTTTGGGACCTTCATTAGTTGACGTGGCATGACTCAAAATGAGAAGAAAGAGCTGCAAACATCCATTAATAATCGGAACCTGGAATGTACAAAGTATGAATCTAGGAAAATTGGAAATTATGAAAAATGAAATGGAATGCATAAACATAGATATCCTAGGCATTAGTGAGCTGAAATGGACTGGTATTGGCCATTTTGAATCAGACAATCATATAGTCTACTATGCTGGGAATGACAACTCGAAGAGGAATGGTGTTGCATTCGTCATCAAAAAGAACGTTTCAAGATCTATCCTGAAGTACAACGCTGTCAGTGACAGAATAATATCCATATGCCTACAAGGAAGACCAGTTAATATGACTATTATTCAAATTTACCCACCAACCACTAGTGCCAAAGATGAAGAAATAGAAGAATTTTATCAGCTGCTGCAGTCTGAAATTGATCAAACATGCAATCAAGATGCATTGATAAAAAAAAAAAATTATTTATTTTTTATTACTGGCAATTGGAATGTGAAAGTTGGAAACAAAGAAAAAGGATCCATCATTGGAAAATACGGCCTTGGTGATAGAAACATGCCAGAGATTGAATGATAGAATTTTGCAAGACCAACGACTTCCTCACTACAAATACCTTCTTTCAACAACATAAACAGTGACTATACACATGGACCTCGTCAGATGGAACACACAGAAATCAAATTGACCACATCTGTGGAAAAAGATGATGGAAAAGCTCTATATCATCAGTCAGAACAAGGCCGGGGGCCAACTGTGGAACAGACCATCAATTGCTCATATGCAAGTTCAAGCCGAAACTGAAGAAAATCAGAGCAAGTCCATGAGAGCCAAAATATGACCTCGAGTATATCCCACTTGAATTTAGAGACCACCTCAAGAATAGATTTGATGCATTGAACACTAATGACCGAAGACCAGATGAGTTGTGGAATGACATCAAGGACATCATCCATGAAGAAAGCAAGAGGTCACTGAAAAGACAGGAAAGAAAGAAAGATGGATGTCAGAGGAGACTCTGAAACTTACTTTTGAGCGTCGAGCAGCTAAAGCAAAAGGAAGAATTGATGAAGTAAAAGAACTGAACAGAAGATTTCAAAGGGCGTCTCGAGAAGACAAAGTAAAGTATCATAGTGACATGTTCAAAGAGCTGGAGATGGAAGAACACGCTCGTTGTTTCTCAAGCTGAAAGAACTGAAGAAAAAATTCAAGCCTCGAGTTGCAATAGTGAAGGATTCCATGGGGAAAATATTAAAAGACGCAGGAAGCATGAAAAGAAGATGGAAGGAATCCACAGAGTCATTATACCAAAAAAAATTAGTCGATATTCAACCATTTCAAGAGGTGGCATATGATGAGAAACCGATGGTACTGAAGGAAGAAGTCCAAGCTGCTCTGAAGGCATTGGCAAAAAACAAGGCTTCAGGAATTGACAGAATATCAATTGAGATGTTTCAACAAACGGATGCAGCGCTGGAGGTGCTCACTCGTCTATGCCAAGAAATATGGAAGACAGCTTCCTGGCCAACTGACTGGAAGAGATCCATATTCATGCCTATTCCCAAGAAAGGTGATCCAACCGAATGTGGAAATTAGAGAACAATATCATTAATATCACACACAAGCAAAATTTTGTTGAAGACCATTCAAAAACGGCTTCAGCAGTGTATCGACAGGGAACTGCCAGAAATTCAGGCCAGTTTCAGAAGAGGATGTGGAACCAGGGATATCATTGCTAATGTCAGATGTATCCTGGCTAAAAGCAGAGAATACCAGAAGGATGTTTACCTGTGTTTTATTGACTATGCAAAGGCATTCAACTGTGTGGATCATAAAAAACTATGGATAACAATGCGAAGAATGGGAATTCCAGAACACTTAACTGCTCATGAGGAACCTTTACATAGATTAAGAGGCAGTCGTTTGGACAGAACAAGGGGATACTGATTGGTTTAAAGTCAGGAAAGGTATGTGTCAGGGTTGTATTCTTCCACCATACCTATTTAATCTGTATGCTGAACAAATAATCCGAGAAGCTGGACTATATGAGGAAGAACGGGGCATCAGGATTGGAGGAAGACTCATTAACAACCTGCGTTATGCAGATGACACAACCTTGCTTGCTGAAAGTGAAGAGGACATGAAGCACTTACTAATGAAGATCAAAGACCACAGCCTCCAGTATGGATTACACCTCAACATAAAGAAAACAAAAATCCTCACAACTGGACCAATGAGCAACATCATGGTAAACGGACAAAAGATTGAAGTTGTCAAGGATTTCATTGTACTTGGATCCACAATCAACAGCCATGAAAGCAGCAGTCAAGAAATCAAAAGACGCATTGCATTGGGCAAATCTACTGCAAAGGACCTCTTCGAAGTTTTGAAGAGCAAAGATGCAAATGCTAAGGTGCGCCTGACCCAAGCCATGGTATTTTCAATCACATCATATGGATGTGAAAGCTGGACAATGAATAAGGAAGACTGAAGAAGAGTTGACAGCTTTGAATTGTGGTGTTGGCAAGGAATATTGAATATACCATGGACTGCCAGAAGAACGAACGAATCTGTCTTGGAAGAAGTGCGGCCAGAATGCTCTTTAGAAGCAAGGATGGCGAGACTGTGCCTTACATACTTTGGACATGTTGTCAGGAGGGATCAGTCCCTGGAGAAGGACATCATGCTTTGCAGAGTACAGGGTCAGCAGAAAAGAGGAAGACCCTCAGTGAGGTGGATTGACACAGTGGCTGCAACAATGAGATCAAGCATAACAACGATTGTAAGGATGGCGCAGGACCGGTCAGTGTTTTGTTCTTTTGTGCATAGGGTCGCTAGGAGTCAGAACCGACTCGACAATAACAACAATTGTGACGGTTTCAAGTTAGAAGGCAAAAGTGGTATAAGAAGTAGGTGTCATCTGCTGGGGCACTCCTCTGGGCATACATGATAAAGTTTCTGCTCCTCGCCACCGCACTCTGCAGTCTGAGCCTTTGTGGCTTCACCTTGCTCTCCATGCCTCCATGGATTGCCATGCCTCTTTCTACCTCCACTTGAGCTTGTACTCAAGTTCATCATCAGCTGTGAAACTCTCATTCATTCTGTAAGGTCCAGCTCAAACATTATCTCCTAGGAGAAGCCTAACCCAACTTTCCAGGCTAAATTATCCCCCACTGTCCACTGAATGTGTCTGTTGTCTAGCACTTACAACATTGTGTTCAATATTTATTTGTACACCAAGCGTCTGTGGGCTTTACGTAATTTTCTTATTTAGTCCTCACCATGATCAATCAAGTATTGCTGTTAGCTGCTGTGGAGTTGTCCTCCGACTCATGGCGACGCAATGTACAATGGAACGAAACATTGCCCAGTCCCGTGTCTTTCTCATGATCGGTTGCAGATCAGATGTTGCTGTGATCATTCAAGTAGGAACCACTATTACTCTCCTTCTACAGATGGGAAGTAGAGCTTCTGAGAGTCCAGGTAGTTTGTTCAGAGTGACTCAGTCTGGATAGCAGGGATTTAAACCCAGAACTCAGTAGTAGCTACTGTGCCTGCTCCCTTGCCCTGGATAAATTACCTTACTCACTACCCTCAGCCCCGCCTGCATTAGTTGTTCATGTACCTAACTCTACCTTCAGCCCCTACACTCACCTGCACCCTTCTTTGGAACAGACTTCTCATCAAATTGCTGTCTGGTTTCCTCTTGGCCCTGGCCCATGGAAAGAGTCGGGGACTATTTGTTGGCTAATGTAAACTTAAGGAGCCCTGGTGGCTCAGTGGTTAAAATGCTTGACTGCTAACCAAAAGGTCAGTGGTTCAAACCCAGCAGCCACTCCACAGAAGAATGATGTGGCAGTCTTGCTTCCATAAAGATTATAGCCTTGGAAACCCAATGGGGTAGTTCTACTCTGTCCTACAGGGTGGCTATGAGTTGGAATTGACTAAAAGGCAAAGGGTTTCTTTTTTTTTTTTTGGTTTTGGAATGTAAACTTGCTACTTGAGCTCCGTTACAAAATCTTATTGTGTAAAACCTTTGACTCAAAAGATTATAGTTGATGCTACACGCCTAAAGAACTAGCTGTCAGGAAAATCCACAGTCGAGTGTTAGTGGTTGGAATGTAATTTCCTTGATACTCAAGGCTTTTGTGGTTAAAAACAGAAGGTTTTGGCATGCATGTGAAGCCTTTTTCTTAATGTCTAACCTAACTAACCTTGGCTCTGTTCATTGCAGATCTGATGCAAGGGTTGAAACTTCTGACACTACTTTCTCTCACCCCTGGCTCAGGCAGCACTCTATTTCGAGTCTAAGACACAACCAAGCAGCTGACAGCTTCTGCACCACCAGGGGATGAGTTTAGAAGCCACTGGATTGCCTCTTTTTGCTCTCTTTTGCCCAGGAACAAGGCTGAAACCCCAGACTTCTGAAGCAGGTGAAAGAATGTGAAAACAAACAAAAAAGGCCCAAACATGTTGTCTTCAAGCCAATTCTGACTGAGGACAACCCTATGTGTTACAGAATAGAGCTGCTCCATAGGGTTTTCTTGGCTGTAATTGTTAAGGAAGCAGATTGCCAGGCCTTTCTTCTGCAGTACAACTGAGTGGGTTTTAATCCCCAACCTTTGGGTTAGTATCATTTGTGCCACTCAGTGACCTTCAAAGAATGGGAAGGTATGTTTAATTAAACAAAGAAATTAAATGAATGCAAAAGAACACTTTTTGTGTGTGTGGAAGGGCTTATTTCATCAGCTGTTACTGGATCTCTGTACAGAGATCTTTGGCATGTCTTTGAGAGAAGGCAAAAGAAATGGAGGACATTGAGGTCAAGATTCATGGTGTCCCTCGGTCCAGAAAAGCCTTTGCTATCAAACTCTTAAGTATGCTTTACTTACCTCTGAAAAGTGCTCCTTGGCTAGTCTCAAGAATTTATTTTTTCTCATCATGTTACTAAGCTCCCCCTACCCCCAAATTCTATTGGGATCATAAATGGAATTATGTTATGGGTACATTTAGAGGAATGACAACTTGATATTACTTAAGAATATTGTGTGTCTATCTTTTCAAACCTCCTTCAATGCTCCTCAATTAAATTTTGTTTGTCCTCGTACAGGACTCACACATTTTTTTTAACTTCATTTCTCAAGGTTTTATATTGTTGTGGCTATAGTTGGGATTTGATGTTTAGATTGGGTACATGTCCCAATTTCTTTTAAAAAAAGGTAGTAGTTGAGATGTCCTGGGATTAGGAGAGTGGGCTAGATCCCTGTGATAGAGTTTCAGCCTGCATCACTTCATGGGCATGTTCTTGTGGCCAGTAGGGTTCCTGGTAAAACCAAAAAAAAAAAACAAACGTGATGTTGTCGAGTAGGCTCCAACTCCTGTCAACTACGTATGTTAAAGAGTAGAACTATTCCACAGGGTTTTTTTGGCTGTAGTTTTTACAGAAGCAGATCGCAGATCTTTTTTCCATGTTTCTGCTGGGTGGGTTCAAACCACCACCTTTTAGGTTAGTAGTCAAGCATAAACCGTTAGTGCCACCCAGGGACCTTAGGGTTCCTGGTACGGGGTGTGGATTAGGGACCATGACAGTGATAGGTAGGTAGAGGGATTCTTAATCATCAAAAAGGTCTGTATCATCAGTGGCTTCAACAATCATTTCTTGTTACTCACCATCTGCAGGTTGGCTGGGGATCAGCTCATCTAGTCTGGGCTGAGCTGGATGCTCTGGTTCAGGCTGTGGCCACTGGGGTTGCTCTGCTTCTCACTTCAGTTCTGCGCAAGACAGCACAAGAGGTTAGGTGGAACTTGTTGCTGTTGTTGTTAGGTGCCATCAAGTCGGTTCTGACTCAGAATGAAACACTGCCCGGTCCTGTGCCATCCCTACAATCGTTGTTATTCTTGAGCCCATTGTTGTAGCCACTGTGTTAATCCATCTCATTGAGGGCCTTCCTCTTTTTCTCTGATCCTCTATTTTACCAAGCGTAATGTCCTTCTCCAGGGACTGATCCCTCCTAATAACCTGTCTGAAGTATGTGAGATGCAGTCTTGCCATCCTTTCTTCTAAGGAGCATTCTGGTTGTACTTCTTCAAAGATAGATTTGTTTGTTGTTTTGGCAGTCCATGGTATAGTCAGGATTTTTCGCCAACACCACATTCAAAGGCATCAATTATTCTTTGGTCTTCATTATTCATTGTCCAGCTTTACATGCATATGAGGCAATTGAAAATACCACGGCTTGTGTCAGGTGCATCTTAGTCTTCAAGGTGACATCCTTGCTCTTCAACACTTTAAAGAGGTCTTTTGCATCAGATTTTCCCAATGTAACGTGCCTTTTGATTTCTTGACAGCTGCTTCCATGGGCATTGATTGTGGATCCAAGTAAAATAAAGTTCTTGACAACTTCAATCTTTTCTCCATTTATCACGATGTTGCTTATTGGTTCAGTTGGGAAGGTTTTTGATTTCTTTATGTTGAGGTGTAATCCATACTGAAGACTGTGGTCTTTGATCTTCAACAGTAAGTGCTTCCAGTCCTCTTTATTTTCAGCAAGCAAGGTTGTGTCATCTGCATAAAGCAGGTTGTTAATGGATCTTCCTCCAATCTTGATGCTTCATTCTTCTTCATATAGTCCAGCTTCTCAGATTATTTGCTCAGCATACAGATTGAATAGGTATGGTGAAAGGATGCAACTGCGACGCACAACTTTCCTGACTAGATCACATGGTATCCCCTTGTTCTGTTTGAACGACTGCCTCTTGATCTGTGTACAGGTTCCTCATGAACACAATTAGGGGTCCTGGAATTCCCCTTCTTTGCACTGTTATCCATAGCTTGTTATGATCCACAGAGTTGAATGCCTTTACATAATCAATAAAACACAGGCAAACATCTTTATGGTATTCCCTGCTTTCAGCCAGGATCTATGTGACATCAGCAATGATATCTCTTGTTCCAAGTCCTATTCTGAATCTGGCTTGAATTTCTGGCGGTTCCTTGTTGATATACTGCTGCAGCCCTTTTTGATCTTTAGCAAAAGTTTACTTGTGTGTGATATTAATGATATTGTTCTATAATTTCTGCATTCAGTTGAATCACCTTTCTTGGAAATAGGCATCAGCAGAACTCAAGATTTCGTAAGGTTTGGATGTAGAATTGGCATACTATCACTTCTGCCCACATGCTATTGGCCAAAGTAGGTCATATGGCTGAACTCAAAGTCAGGGGCAATGTGGTAGCTTAGTAAAGCTGAAACTACATTTCCCAGAAACCCCTTCCCTGAATATTTCTGGATTAGGGTTGGCCATAAGAGAAATTTGCATGACATTTGGAAGGTAGAAGTAAAGCCATAATCATATTTATCACTGTTGCAGGTCATTATCAAGGATCTGCTGCAGCTCCTTAAGCTCTACTGGATCTCCTTCTTTAGCTTCTCCAAATCCTGGGGCAGCTCCCTGGAGAAATGCACCAGCTCTCCTACATCATCAAGATTGGAGGCTTGGAGACAGTGAGATACTCACTTGGGGTCTAGTTCATTCCTGTGGGCTCCAGATTACTGTTGCTCTCCCCCACTTCACATCCATCTTTCCTTGCCATCTGCTGGCCCTGCTGGCCTCAGGTCTAGCACCAGATGCAAGGACAACACCCTTACATGGACTTCTTAACACTCTCCCAAGACTACATATAGTCTAATCCCTATAATAAACCCATTATACGCTGCATGGTGGTCCTTCTTTTCTGAATGAGCCCTCACTGATGTGGGAGAGTGTTATGGTTTGAATTGTGTCCTCTCAAATTATGTGTTGGAATCCTAACCCCTATATTTGTGGATGTATTGTAATGTAATGTACTATAATTACCTTACCTGTAATGCACTGTAATATAATCGCTTTCCATAATGCAACGTAATATAATGTAAACAATCAATCAGTAGAGATCATACCAGTGTAGAGCAGAACCTAAACTGAAGTACTTTTGTACTTATAAAGAGCAGCATGAACACAAACAGATGCAGGGAAGAGGCAGATGCTGTCTGACGATGGAGGCAGATGAATCGACATGACGAGGGACACCAAGAATTGCTGGCTACTAGAAGCTGAAATAAAGAAGGACTCCCCGTGCTCCAGAGACACATCCTGAATTTGGACTTCTAGCCTCCTAAACTAGGAGAAAATAAATTTCTGTTCTTTAAAGCTACTCACCTGTGATATTTCTGTTACAGCAGCACTACTTAACTGAGACAGTGGGAAAGTGCACTCTGCCCACTAGGAGACATGGCAAGGCAGCGTGAAGAGCTGGGGCCGATGAGTAACTTTACCGTGGTCACGATACAGTCCTTACAAGACAGGCAAGTGGATGCAAACCCTTTCTGAATATTTTTTGTAAGGGTTAAGGCAAATGGGGTTCGTGTTAACTTGCAAAGCACCAAAACTTTAATAACCAGTGACTCGATGGTAATTGTTATCTGCATGAGAAAGTTCAAAAATAGAAAAGGAAAACAGAAGAAGAATTTATGCATTAGAATTGTGATGTTGAACATACTATGAATTGCCAGACAACAAACAAATCAGTCTTCAAAGAAATACAGCCAGAATGCTCCTTTGAAACAAGGATGGCAAGACTTCATCTTGTTATTTTGGACACGTCATCAGGAAAGAGCAATTGCTAGAAAATGACATCATGATTGGTAGAGAGTTAGTGAAAATGAAATAAAATCTCAATGAAATGCACTAACACAATGGCCACAACAATGGATTCAAACATACCAATAACCACGAAGATGGCACAGGGCAATGTTTCATACATGAGGTCATCATGAATAGGGGCCAATGGCAACTAACAACAAACAGCGAAGCTCCCATATTGGTTAACTACAGATTTAACTCTGCTGCACTCAGCATTTTTAGATGATCCAAGAGACTTCTAGACAGTGAGCCCTCAAGAGAAGTTACCAATTCTTCATTATAAAGAGATTTTTAAGCATAGGCTTTTTTTTTCAATCAAAACTGAAGCTCAAATTGCATTCTAACCAATGCTCCTCCAAGAAAATTGTGTATAATAATTAAATTTCTACCGCCTAAATCCTGACCCACTTACTTCAAGGAATATTTGATAGAGTAATAGGGCAGGATAATTAAACAACCCCAGTTTCTTTAGAGTTCTTTTTAGTGGGATTTGATCTTTAGTATAAATAATTTCTTCTTTGATTTTGCCCACCGTCATCCTGGGTTCCCCATCCCTGACTGGTCCAAGCCATAGGCTTAAGTGACACTTTAAATGTGAATTTTCTAAGAAGCCTTTTGTGCCTTTATTTTTTCTTAAAACAATTATAATTTCCTTGGCCTGGGACACTGGCTTCGGGGCTTTTGGGGAGATAAGACACTTCAATGTTTTTCTGACAGCTGAACTAAAGAAAACCTCTTACACATATCATCTGATTTGCCTCATGTCATTTTGATTGCTCCTTCTGACAGTTCTGATCTAATTTTTCTCTCCAAAAAGGGTATCTATTTCAAGGTTTCAAGTTCTTAGGATTTAGAATCTTTGATTAAGAAAGTGAAATTTAATCTTGAATCAAGGGGAGGGAATGTGAGCAAAGTTAGCAGACTTCTCTTCCATGGAAGGCTCTTGTGACCAAGATTTATTACGGGAATGCTTTGTTATTATAAACCTCCTATGAATAATATTTTGGGGAAATACCACACAACAAGGCACACATTATAACACCCGGGTGAGAGGGGTGACATCAACTAACTGAGAAGGACAATTATCTCACGGTCATGCACGCCTATAAAGTGTGTTATTACTTTTGTTTTTTACAACTTGTAGAATATTTTCATTGTAGGTGAAGCATCAGGCACATTTTTACTCAAAGGAAGAGAAACAAAACGAAGGTTGTGTCTGCTGTGTGTTCTGAATAGTACCCTGGTGGCCCAAATCCTCCGGTGGTGCCTAATTTATAACCAGAGCGTCTCACGGGCGCCAGGACATTCTGCTTTAATGTCTGTGTCATGGTCTTCTGCTAGCCAGGGCACTAAAAGAAACATTATTTGGAAACAGTGATTAGTAGGTTTGAACAGGAGGCTTTGCAGCTGTGCCTGCAGCAGGTATTGTTTTAGGTTGACTTCGTAAAGAAAATTTCCTAAAGCTCTGTCTCATCTGTTTGTTTGGCGTCCTGGAAAGCAAGCCACTATGCAGTTGACGTTTACTTGTTAGCCAAAAGTTTTAAGGCCATATAGACATAGCTCTAGGATAAATATAAGGCAATACTGAGGAAGGAAAGTGAATTAGAGAGTATCCAGTACTTAACGCGTGTCATATGGTTTATTTAAGGTATCTCTTTTAATCCTCCCAACAACCTATAAGGTTGATATTACTGACTAGATCTTGCAGAAGTGAGGAAACTCAGGTTTGGAAAATCCAAATGAGTTGCCTACAGAGCTAGAAAATGGTGGAGCAGATATTTAAACCAGGGTTTGCTGGATTCAGCAGCTTGTGTGAAGTTCCATTAAACTAGTATTTTCTAAAGTGTAATGGTAATACTGTGGATGCTGTGTGGAAAGGAAACTCAGGGAGGGATGGGCCATGATCAGGCACATTTTGGAAATGTTGGATCTAAGATGTTTATATACTTAAAAAAAAAATTGCAGGATTTCTCAGGGCTTTTAATTACCACTACTCAGGACTTGCCAAAATTATTTGACTTGCATGTGCCTTTTCCCCAAAAGTGGATAGTAATGTTAGGGGCCTCACTAAGCCCTTTGTCCCTCACAGCTTTTTAATGGAGTGTTTGTTGAGGCTCATGTTCTCGGGAGCACCCTCACTGGGCATACGGCGTCTGTGCTGTTCCCAGCCTGCTGCTCGCCTGATGTTCCCCCACATCTGCTTGAAACCCCTCAGCAGATGTGCTTGATTTGAATGCAGAGGATTTTTTTTTTTTCTTTTTCCTACTTAGATACGGTTCGGTGACCATGCTTTTCTGAAAAGAGAGAGAGTAAGCAAGCCTGTGTCTGTATCAAAGGCAGGGGAGCTTAAGAAATCCAGCCATTTGCTTGTCTTTGCATTGTAAATGCGAAGCACTATGTTAGCTGCTCTTGGATAGCACGCCCCCACTCTCGTCTTCTGTCCCACGTTGGCATGGGAGGCAGGCGCACAAATGGATAACAATGCTGTAATGTGTGTCAGGTGGTGGTAGAGAGATGCCTGGAGCCTAACAGCACAGAGGAATGAGTGACTGTGTTACAGAAGGGAAGGAGAGGCAGCAGGGGAAGACGAGAATGGAGGCCTGGGTCTTAAAGACAGAGTACGATTTAGTCAAGTGTAAACCAGTTGAGGTGGCCCTGACTCATGGCAACCCCACGTGTGTCACAGTAGAACGGTGCTCCATGGGTTTTCAGTGGCTGATTTTTAGGAAGTAGATCACCAGGCCTTTCTTCTAAGATGCCTTGGGGTGGACTCAAACCGCCAACATTTTGGTTATGGGGCAAGTGTGTTAACCGTTCACATCTCCCAGGGACGCCTAGTCAAGAGCAGAGAAAAAAGGCAGTTTATGTTGAGGAAAAAGGCACAAGGGAACGTTTGGAGAATGAGACTCAAGTGATCTATTTAAGGAAGCAGTGTAAGTTTGGTGTGGCTAGTACACAAAATTAGGGTGGAGTGATAAGAGCTGAGGCTGCCTAGATGGACAGAAGTCAGCCAAGGAAAACCTTGCGTGCTATTAAGAACTTTGAGATTTACTTTGTAGGAGATAGGGAGACATTGAGGTGTTTGAACGAGGCAAGTGGTGAGGTCAGATCTGGGTTTTAATAAGTTTACTCTGTGAACAGGGCATAAGCCCACCTCTAGGCATAAGCCTAGTGATGTAGAGAATGGTTGTGAAGTAACCTGTACTAAGGCAGTGCAAACTATGATGGAGGGAAGACGTAGCTTTGCTCTATATTTAGGAGGGGCAAAGATGATCTGGGGACAAGTTAGATTTGAGGAATGGAGAAGAGAGAGAACAATTGTTTCAGTTAGAATATGGAGTGAGAATGAGGGACACGTCCATTTATTTTGATATTTTAAATGAAAGGGTGTGAGATAATTCCAGATGTGAAAGCCCCTTTGCTAATATCCTCATATTCATCTTACTCACTTGTTTTCTGCTGAGGCCAGGAGAAAATTGCTAGGGCAGCCTAAATAGTCAACAACTCAACTTGGGGTACAGAAAAGCCACAGAATATGGTGTAGAACTCAGTCCCATTTTCCATGTGTACCATGCCCTGATGTGTTACCTTGGACTAGATCTGCGAGTTTTACTGCCCTCTTCTGCAGACTGAAGAACAGTCTCTGCTCTGGAGCACATGCGTGAGGGTAATCTCTTTGTGGCGTTTCTCACTCTCTTGTTGGCCAGTATTGATGTAACCAATCTGGCTGGTTGGCAAGTGGCTCTTTCCTTCCTCATCTGAAGCTTTGTTCCTGGCTAACCAGGGCAGCCTGCTTCTCGATGGAGAAGGGCCATTCTTCTGACTTGGGTGTGTGGGAAAGTGTGCTTCTCTACTAGCCCTCCCAAGTGATCCCTCAAGGTCCAAGAAGGAACTTGCAGGGTGTTAGTGAGAGTTAGATGACATCACAGATATAAAACATGTTGTAAACTCTAAGGGTTTGTACAATTTGGTTGCTGTTATCTTAGACAGGGATTCTGTTCTGTTTGGTCATAAAACTTATTTGGAGATAATTCCCTGATAGTTTTCCTTTCTCTAAATGGAATCTCTTCTCTTTGCCTTATAACTGATGTAATTGACAGGGTAGTTGTGGTTTGTTGCCTGATGGCGGGGCAGCACAGCAGGACCTCTACTCACATGAGTCCCCTATCAAGCGAAGGAACCACTGGAGCCACTGAGGCAGCCCTCTAGATGTTCTAGGGGTTCTGAAGGTCAAGACTTGGAACTCATGAGTACCTTCACTGACGCCCTCCCTATTTGAGACCACAGAAATTTTGTATTTGTTTTCTTTTACCCTGTAATAAATTACCCCCAAACCTGGCAGCTAAAAACAACAAACATTTATTACCTCACAGTTTCTGTGGGGCAGAAATCCGAGTAAAGTTTAGCTGATGTACGATCTTTCACAAAACTACAATCAAAGTGTCCGTGGGGGCTGTGGTCTCATCTGAAGGCCAGGGAGGATCCACTTCAAAGCTCACTCGTATAGTTGTTGGAAGAATTAAGCTTTTTGCAGGTTGCTGGACTTTAGTTCCTTGCTTGCAGTTGGCCAGAAAGCTAAAAAGAAAAAAAAAACAAAAAACCTATTGCTTTCAAGTTGTTTCTGACTCCTGGAGGCCCAATGTGTTACAGAGGTAGAACTGCTGCATAGGATTTTGATGGCTGTAATCTTTATAGGGAAACCTCAGTGGTGTAGGTGTTATGGCTGCTAACCAAAAGGTTGGCAGTTCGAATCCACCAGGTGCTCCTTGGAAACTCTATGGGGCAGTTCTCTTCCGTCCTGTAGGGTCACTATGAGTCGGAATTGACTCAATGGCAATGGGTTTGTTTTAATCTTTACAAGAAAACGCTGGTGGCGTAGTGGTTAAGTGCTGTGGCTGCTAACTAAAGGGTTGGCAGTTTGAATCTACCAGGCCTCGCTGGAAACTCTAAGGAGCAGTTCTACTCTGTCGTATGGGTTCTCTATGAGTCAGAATTGACTCCACTGCAATGGGTTTGTTTTTCTGGTTAGTCTTTATAGAAGGAGCCCTGGTGGTGCAGTGGTTAAGTGCTTCTCTGCTAACCCAAATGTCAGCCATTTGAAACCACTAACTGTTCCATGGGAGAAAGACGTGGCAGTTTGCTTCCATAAAGATTACAGCCTTGGAAACCCTATGGGGCCGTTCTACTCTGTCCTACAGGGTCATTATGAGTTGGAATCGGGTTGACAGTAATGGGTTTGGTTTTCTGGTTTGGAATCTTTATAGAAGCAGATCATCAGGCCTTCCTTCCTGGGCGCTGCTGGGTGGGTTTAAACCATCAGCCTTTAGGTTAGTAGCTGAGTGCAAACAGTTACCCAGGGACCAGTTGGCTGGAAGGCTTCCTCAGTTTCTTGCCATGTGAGCCTCTCCACAGGGCAGCTCACAACATGGCAGCTGAATTCCATCAAAGTGAGCAAATGAGAGACAAAGAGAAGGCATGCAAGACAGAAGCTGCTTTTTTGTAACCTAACCTTGGAAGTAACAGCCCATCATTTTACTACTTTTTATTTGTTAGAAGTGAGTCACTAGGTCCAGTCCATATGAAAGGAGAGGGCATGAAACAATGGCCTTAATACCGGAAGGCTGGCATCATCAAGGGTTGTCTTAGAAGCTGTGTACCACAGGTCTTATAAGTAGTGGTCCTAGGACCCCTTCCCAGGGGCCATCTCACAGACTCTAAACTACTGTTGTACCCCAGTCGTACTCTTCATCCAGCCTCATTTGGGTTGATGGTCCAAGCTTTGGTTTTGGTGATTTCCCCACAAATCCCTCCCAGCGCCCATACCCTGAAGCCCCTTGGCTTCTGCCATCTAATCCGCACTTGGTTCCACACTCCTGCCTTGCTACTCTTTCCTGTGTGGACCAGAGATCCCAGCTCCTGTTTGCCTGGGAGTGAGATCAGATAGGAGCCAGTCCCAGGGCATCACCTGGAAGAGTTACATTTGGACTTCCTGAGCTTGGGAGACTGTTGGTTCACAATCCATCTTTCTCAATACGAAAGGTCACTTACCTTTGTTAGGTTGTGGCAGATATTCTCTCTCACTACATGATGGTTCCACAATCCAGAGTTTATATTTACCACCTCCTAGGAGAGCCTGCTGGCTGAACCACTGAAGCCTATGATCTTGGTAAAATTCCTTAATGAATCTTTAATGCCCTGAGAACCTGGGGTGACCTGATATTTCCTCAACATGTAAGCCATCCTCCCTAACAAAGTTGAACATTTCCCTTTTGGTCTTGCTAAATTGTGGAAAGTAAATATGAAAGAGGTTTTAAGATGCCTCCTAATCCAGGGGTGAGCACAATTGCCCTTTTGTTTACCTTAATGTAATAGGATCATTATCTAGGTGCCCATTTGGATGAAGCCTTGAAAACATATTAATCTGTTGACTTTGTTAATCGTAATTTAGGAAAACCTCTCTGGCTCCAAACCCAGGGTTATAAAGTAAGTGTAAAGTGGTCTTTCCTTGTTTTCTGTGTTGACTTTTATTAAAGATTTGCATAAACATAGCTGAATGGTGACTCTGTTACTTTTTGGGGCCAGCCAATTATGTAAATTGGCATTTGCTGTTGGAGGGTGTTTTTGATCCAAGGAGACTGTAAAGGGTGGAGTCTTTGGGTGTTGGTTGACCTTGACCTCAGAAAGGGGAGGATTTACCTGTACTTCTCATGGTTCAATAACGAACAGAGATGGCGATGCCAAACGTGGGGAAAGTATTTAAATAATCAGTTGCTTTCCACTCCAACTGTGATGGAGCCTCATTCCCCAGAGCCTCCACAGGGGCCAGAAGGAGGTTTCATGCCTGTCTTTTGTGGACCCACTGTCTGCCTCTGTCTGCCCAATTCAGCAGCTGAGGCTGGGCCCCTGGGGACTGGTGGAGGCCACAACTGCCTGCTGCCTTCACAGTTTCACCCTGGTGACCCACCCTCCCTGCCTTAGGAAGGCATGATGGATTGGGTTGAAACAAAACCATCTCGTTCCCAAACTGAAAGGTTCCTTTTTATGTTTGGGAATGACTTGAAACCGCTGGAGAAAATCATGTGCCCATTATGTATAAACTCCTTTACCACAAGGTATAAAGGAAGCCATAATTCGAGGGACTTAGGTTTGATTGAATTCATCTGTTGCCATTTTGTAAATAGAGAGGAGAGAGAATCCAGAGTGGTGGACAGTTGATATAATGCAGCTTCTATTCCTGGTCTAGGGAAGGGGTGGCCCCGTTGCTTTGCAATCTCAGACCCAGACTCCTTAGGTGTAGAGAATCACAAGAAACTCCTACAGTGGAAGAGAGGCCAGCCTTGTACGTGGCAGTGCCAGCCTGTTCCAGAACCATAGACAGAGAAGAGAAGGGCCCTTGCTTTGTCAGTCCTCCCTCCAAGAACAACCACCTTCAACTGGAGATATACCCGCCCCTCCCCCCCATCCAGGATTTACACTGATGGCTCTGTGTTTGCCAGCAGCTGACAAGTAAGACTTTATCCTTAATAACATCCCTAAGTGTGTTGGGACTAATTAGGTGAAAAATGAGATGCATTGTTAAAAGTGACTTTCTTTTCCTGCTTGGCAGCTTGACATGATGGGACACTGAAACCTCAAATTGCCTCGCATAAACATGCCTGAGGGTAACTGTGGGTTATGGGGGCAGGGAGGACCCAGCAAGGGAAAGAATAAAGATCCCTTCATCATCATTCCCATCTGTCATTAATGAAAGACTGGCTTGTTAATGGGCATGGTGGAATAACTGATAGCCCTCTCCAAGTGTGCCTGGCTGGCGATCTCTGATTCTTGGATGCACTGGCTTGGAAGTCAGACAAACTTGGGTCCTAATCTCAGCTGTGGATGATTTTGGGGTCTTCCTTGAGCCTCAGTCATCTCATCTGTAAAATGGGGATACCTACTCCTTTAGGCAGAGTCCATGGGTGGTTCAAATAGTTAATATGCTTGGCTGCTAACCAAAAGGTTACATGTTTGCATGCACCCAGAGGAGCCTCAGAAGAAAGAGCTAGTGATCTACTTCTGAGAAATCAACCACTGAAAATCCTGTGGAGCACAGTTCTACTCTGACACATGGGGTCATCATGAGTCAGAGTCAACTTGACAGCAACGGACTTTTTACTCTACCCATTGCTGTCGAGTCAATTCCGACTCAAAACAATCCTGTAGGACAGAGTAGAACTGCCCCCGTAGGGTTTTCAAGGAGCACCTGGTGGATTTGAACTGCAGACCTTTTGGTTGGCAGCTGTAACTCTTAACCAGTGGGCCACCAGGGCTCCATTTTTTACTTTAGTAGGCTCTTATTATTTGAACAATATTTGAGACTCCTGTAGCACAGTAACAAAAGAAAAGTGAGTGGCTGGTCCTCTCCTTTCCATTCTGGGACTCTCATTTCCTCAGAAGGTCTTCATGGTTCTTGTGTCCTTCATCTTAAATTCTGTATGATGGGCCAAGAGGATTCCTTGTCATATAACAGGGAACGGCCATACTCAGGGGCGGCAAACAACTCTTTTCTAGATCTTTCTGCATTCTCCCCAGACCACTCTGGATCACTTGCCTCTATTTGGGCAACTGTGATACTGGCTTTCTTGAGCATTACCTTTTTGCCCACTTTAAACCATTTTATCTTTATAACATTTAAAATATGAAATTATTTTTCCCCACATAATAACTCTTGCTGCTGTTGTTTTTATGAGGTCAAATCTTGATTAGGGTCTTCAGGCTTCTCTTTCATGTATTATACAAACCCTTGTTCCTTCCTTGCCTTCCCCTCATCTCTAGTCCATTCTCTCTCTCTCTCTTTTTTAAATTGTGCTTTAGGCAAAAGTATACAGTGCAAATTAGTGTCTCATTAAAAAATTTATACAGGAATTTTTTTTGCGACATCGGTTGCAGTCCCAGCAACGTTTCAGCACTCTCCCCCTTTCCACCCTGGCTTCCCATGTCCATTCGTCCAGTTTTCCTGTCCCTTACTGCCTTCTCATCTTTGATTTTGGGCAGGTGTTGCCATTTGGTCTCATATACTTGTTTGACCTAAGAAGAACATTACTCACGTGTTTTATTGTTTGTTTTATAGGCCTGTCTAATCTTCAGCTGAAAGGTGGACTTCAGGAGTGACTTCAGTTCCGAGTTAGTAGGGAGTCCAGAGGCCATAGTCTCAGGGATTCCTCCACTGAGAGGAATTTGAATTTTCTTGTACATTTTTCCCTCATTCTGTCTGGGATCCTCCCTTATGACCCCTGTCAGAGCTGGGCACCATCTAGTTCTGGGCTCAGGCTGGTGGAGGTTGTGGTTCATGTAGTCCATTAGTTCTTTGGACTAATATTTTCCTTGAGTCGCTGGTTTTCTTCATTCTTTTTGCTCTGGATGTGACGGGACCAATATGTTAGATAGGCACTTGAAAGCTTTTAAGACCCCAGATGCTACTCACTAAAATAGGATGTAGAATATTTTCTTTATGAGTTATGTTATGCCAATTGACCTGGATGTCCCTGGAGATCATAGTCCCCGGCTCTCAACTCTAAGGAGCACTCTGGTTATATTTCTTCCAATACATTTCAAAGTTATTCATAAGGTTTTCACTGGCCATTTTTTGTGTTGGTTTTGTGTAAATGCCTTTAATTATGTCGAGGAATTTCCTTTTAGTCCTACTTTGGTAAGAGTTTTTTTTATCAGGAATGGGTGTTGAACTTAGTCCATTCTTAATTATACTGTAGCTGCAAGCCAAGGAAGCCTGGGGCCACTAGAAGCTGAAGAGGCCTGAGACAATTTCTCTCTCAGAGCCCTCAGGAAGAGTCAAAACAGCTGATACTCGACTTGGGCTTCTGTTCTTGTAAGCCACCTAGTTTGTGGTATTTTGTTACAGCAGCCATAGGAAACTAAGGCATTGCTTTTAATGGCAGAGAGGGTGGGAGCACACTATAGTTTCTCAGGGCAAATTACTCCTGAAATTCTAAAATACGCTTGGTTACAACTGCCTGCATCTCAGCACTGAAAACTGTATTCACTAGTTATCAAGATTTGTACTCCAGCAATGACTCCTCCCACTTCTCTGGAGTCTTGTAATTGTGTTTTTGTTCATGATTTATGCCACAACCATACAGCTGACATATTTTTCTTGTTATTTATTTTGGGCACCAGAATCTCCCAGGTTTTCTGTATGCCTGAGACTTAATGGCTCCATTTTGTTTTTAAGATTCTCCACCCTGGGGGCATTCAGATCTTCCTGGGTTTCACTGGTGATTTTAATGCAAATTTTCTCGTAGAGGTAATCTCCTGGACTTTTTGTACAGCCCTTTCTCCTCCACCTGTTTCATGAGCAGAGGTAGCCTTTCCTTGGTGGGGCAAACCTATCCTTTCTTAGAGACTCACTCCTATCAATGTTTCCAGGGTAATTTGTCTTGTGGGATGGATAACGAAGGGGTCTCAGAGACTGAATGGCTCAGTAATTTGGTCTTTTGCAGACAAGGATGATCTTATCAGGGGGTGGCGCTCCATGCTGCTAAGAGTGTGAGGCTCTGACAATATTTGCTTTTAAAAGGCTGGAAGCTAGTGAACACCAGCTCTCTGGGTCTCTCCAAGGCAACTGACCTAACCTTACCCTGATGTAAGCAATTTTAAGTTATATTCTGCCTAGTGATCCTGGTGATTTACATTGTTGTCATTCTTGAGTGTTATTATATTTTCAAAGAAAGGGATAAGGACTGTGGAGACATTTTCTTTTAAATGCTTCCTTTGAAGGATCCTGCTCACCATGTAAGGGAGAGAAGCAAAACAAGAGGGTCTTCTATGAGACAGACAGGGTCCCTCCTGACTCCGGAAGAATGGCATCCATTGTACTCACATGGTGTTTAGATACCTGTCTTTCCATAACTCTTGTACTGAACCCTCAGAGCAAGGCTTCGGTCTGTGAGAATTTTTAGGGTATCCCCTTGGTCAGGCTTGACTTGACCCACTATAATTCTCCAAAGCAGGGTCCCCTTGATTCCACGGGAGGGGAGTTTCTCACATCTCAAGAATAGAGCAGGCACTCAGCAAAGCAGATACAGAGGGGATGCTATGAAGGGAAACATGAGGAACCTGGTGGTTATTCAAAGACTTAGAGGAACACTAGAGCAAGAAATGGGATGATATAAACTACTACTTGAGAGAAGGCCTCAAAACACTGACAGGTGCAGAAGGAAGGAGAAGATCTGGTCTGACTGAATGGTTAGAATATATCACAAGTGGATGGTGAAATGCCCGTTGGTGTTCTCCCTTCTACATTGATTAAGCATCTATCTACTCTAGACTAGGTGCTTGCTAGGGTCTTGGGTCAACAAGCCTCCATCATCTTTCACTTGGGTTACTATAATAGCCCCCTAACTGGTCTTCTTGCTTCTGTTCATGCCCCCACACCCCAACATCTGCTATCAGCAGAATAACCAGAGTGATCCTAGTAAAACGTATGTTCAGATCACATCATGTCTCTACCCAAAACTCTCCAAAGGCTCTTTACATCTCTCAGAGTAAAAGTATTTACACGGGTCTACAAAGTTGCACAAGATCTGCCCTCTGACATCCCCCTCTCCACCCCAGAACCACTGAGTCCAAGCTCAAATACCATCTCCTCCTGTAAGAGGCACTTGGACTTCTGTGTGCCCCTTGGCTCTTTGCTCATGTCTCAGTTTTAGCACTTACCCTGGCTGGTGCAAATGCTTAATGCACCTGGCTGGTAACCAAAAGGTTGGAGGTTCAAGTCCACCCAACATTACCACAGAAGAAAGGCCTGGTGATTTACTTCTGAAAATTCAGCCATTGAAAACCCTTTGAACCACAGTTCTACCCCGACACCTCTGGGGTCACTATGAGTCAGAACTGACTTGACTCTATAGCAGCTGATAACTATTGCTGTTATCTAATTTGTTTCTTATCTATTTGCCTCTTCCACTGGTCTCTGAGGCCTTTGCAAAAGGAACTGGGAATCATCCCAAGACCAAATGCTCAGTGTTTCATTGTTGAATGGATACATGGATGAAAGAACGAACTCATGAGTACCGCTTCTCAATGGGTGCACACATGACTCTGGTTGTTGGGCTATGTGGCAGCCAGCACATAGGACCACATACTAGATACAATTAATGGTTCACGCAGCGCCTTGCATATTGTGATCCTCAATAGCCACATCCAACAGCTGAAGCACTTCGTTTTCCTGCCCCAAGAGAGACCTACAGCCTGACCATAGTTTCCATTCCTGGCCCCTGGAGAAAATAAGCGTGGCCAGAAGATCCTTCCGTGCTTCCTCAGTCTCCGGACCTGGTCCAGGGGAGGGTGGGCGAGATGAGGAAAACACCTGTGTGTGGGGGGGGGGTGAGCAGTGGTGCACCCTGCCAGCTGGCTCTAGGACGACCCCTCCCAGATGCTCCCTTGTTGAGCTTGGTCCCAGCTTTGTAGCCTGGCCCCCCACAGTCTGTGATTCTGTCGGGTAAATATTGTTTTTCGAGGCACTCCACCGTGGTGGGACAGGGAAGGAAAACCCATCACCTGGGACATGTGTCTGCTGTGCCTTTTCCAAAAGCTAGAAGTCAGGCTGCTGCATGCTGCTTAGGAAGAAAACCCCACAAGAAGCTCTGGAGGTGCCATCCTCGCCCCTCTCCCCACACACGCTGGCAGGACCTACCATAGACCAGGCCTCCTCGGGGGCAGGCAGACGGTGAGTTCCCGGCACCAAAAGTGTTTGGAAAAATTATAGGGGGAAAAGTCATTTGCTCATGGCACACTGCCCAGGTGGGTTAATAGGATCCCTCAGACAGAGCCCTTCCTGCACAACTTGTAATTAATATGGAGAACTTACTGCTACAGGAGGTTATGGAGCCAAATTACTTAGTAGGTTTCAAAAAGGGAGTTGCTGCCCATGCGCAAGAGTGGCATCTTTTCTTAGACATGCTGGGGGTGAGCCTGCAAGGACCGTCAGTGGTTCTGTTTGGGGAAGAGAGCAAATACAGACAGGCCTGGGGTACAATAAAGGAGTCCCTGCTTGGTTACTAACTAAAAGGTTGATGGTGTGAATCTACCTAGGGGTACCTAGGAAGAAAGGCCTGGAGATCTAGCTCAGAAAGATCACAGCCATTGATAACCCTGTGGAGCACAGTTCTATTCTGACACACATAGGGTCTGCATGAGTTCGAATTAACTGGTGGCAACTGTTTTTTTTTTTTTTTTTTTGTGGGATGGCGTAGAATAAAGATAGAGGCAATGCTAATCCTTGCAGTACTTCACTTTTAGTGAGCGTTATGTGCCTGGCACAGTGCTAAGCACTTTCAGTGAGTCTGTGAAATTCTCATAAACAGTGGGTACTGTGGTCATCCTCATTTGAAAGATGAGAGGAAAGGAGCACAGAGACATGAAGTCACTTGCCCAAGGTCACACAGCTAGGATGTGCAGAGCTGAGATCCAAACTGAGCCCAAGGGGCTCTAGATCAGTCCTTTACAACAGGATCTTAGTTGTCCCCTCCCTCTGACTTAGCACAGTGTGTTAGAGTGGGTATGGATTTGGAAAATACATTTAATCATTAGCAGCATGACCCTATAGCAAGTCACTTATTCCTTGAGTTACCATCCTCTTTGAATGAAGTGGGGGTATTAGCACCTCTTTTATCTGTTTTGGGAGGTTAAATGTAGTTGCATTGAAATATACTATAAACATGAACTTGCTATTCAGTTGTTTTGTGTTGCTATGAAATTGTCTATAATCGTTGATAAAGTGAAAGCATTAGACACGCGCTGTCTGATAGGTTTTTCACCAATGATAGAAATACCCCTTATCTGCATTGTCCAGTGAGGTAGCCATTAGTTACTCGTGGTGGTTAGAACCTTGAAATGTAACTAGTGTGACTGAAGAACTATATTTTAAAGTTAATTATTTTAAGTTTAAACAGCCACATGTGGCTCGTGGGTACTATATTGTACAGCACAGGAGATGGTTTCAGCTGGACAGAACTTTGGAGATGACTGGGTCCAGCCCCTTTGCTTCACAGATGAGAGACTGAGGCTCTAAGTGGGGCAGGGACTTGTTCAAGGCCACACAATGAGTTAGGCCTGATGTTCTCCAGTTTAAAAATTCTGAATAGCCCGATTTAGACTGGGAGATTAGAAAAGAGGATTGATCACTGATGAAACCTAAAGCCCATGTGAAATAAGCAGCTAGCAAGGTACCAGGAAGGTTCGGTTTTGTGGGTTCCCTGAAGGCGAAAAAGGAAACCCTGGTGGTGTAGTGGTTAAGTGCTACGGTTGCTAACCAAAAGGTCAGCAGTTGAAATCCACCAGGCACTCCTTGGGAACTCTCTGGGGCAGTTCTACTCTGTGCTATAGGGTCACTACGAGTCGGAATTGACTCAATGGCAGTGGATTTGGTTTTAGTTTTTGAAGGCTAAAGAGTGGGCTAGCACAACCATGGTCACACCTATATGTGCAAAGTAGTGTGTGAATGTCCACTGAGAGCCTAACTCAGAGCTTCTTTGACAAGCAGAGGTCCTCTTCCTTAGGGACAACTGAAAGGAAACCCTCTCTTCATGGAAATCCATCCTGAAAGCAAAGAAGGCGACCTTGGGGGTAGGTCCATATCTCCGAGGACCAGCCGTGCTGGTGACAGTGGGCTCAGGACTCCAGTGGACTGTAACGGTATATCTGGGGAAAGAAAGAAAAAGCCTGTGGTGAGGCTGCAACCTCGGTGCCAAATCACAATCTATAATTGGGCCTGATTTTTTCCATATGTGTCAACAAAAACAGCCTTGCCTTCACAGGAGATGAAAGTGACCCCTTTCTTTGGTCATATTTCCTTTTTGTGTATAGTTCCTAGGTCTCTACTGGGTTCATTATTCTCTGTTTAAAGCAAACCAAAAAATAAAAAAAAAAATCTGAAATTGGGAATATGGAGGGATTTATGGATAAATGATCTTCCTTTGTGTTTTCCATGGCTGAGAGAGATACCGTTTTGTTCTTCTCTTCCTTTTATTAACAAAAACTAAATTAATTTGTCAGAGTTTTGGTGAAATCATATTCTTTGGGTAGTGAAACTAGTAAGTACTTAATAGCGGCAGATTAATGTGTATGTGTGAACTATTGTTTGTAAAGGGCGCTCATTTATTTATTTTAAAACAGATTTATTTCATTTTTGTTGTTGCTGAGAATATACACAACAGAGCATACACCAATTCAACCATTTCTACATGTACAATTCTGTGACATTGATTGCATTGTTCCAGTTATACAACAATTCACATCCCCTTTTACTGAGTTGTTCCTCTCCTATTAACATACAACATACTGCCCACTAAGTTTCCTATCCAAACTTTTGAGTTGCTGTTGTCAATTTGATCCCATATAAATAGATCATAAAAGAGTGCAGTATTCAATGCAGACATTCTTTACTACTTCAGCTAAACTATTGTTTGGTTTTAAGAAGACTTCAGGGGACATTTTTGGTTTAAGTTTTAAAGATTATCTCAGGGCAATAATTTCAAGGACCCTCATTTATTCATTCAACACTCCTGTATTGAGCACTTTCTAGATGTCCAGCACTGGGGATACAGAAAAAATGGCCTAGCGACCTGGCCTTTGGGGAATCTTCCAGACATTTAAAAAAATGCAAGGCAAGATGTAATTTATAGACACCAAGGGCTTCAAAGGAGAGAATCTACTCTGTTTTCGGGCATGGAGGAGGAAGAATTCACTGAAGGTATCAAAGTAAACTTGCTGAGTGAGTTGAGTTTTGAAGGCAAGTCTGGTGTAAGTGGGGTGATGAGAAAAAGAATAAAGGGAGAAGGTGTCCTTTCCATATATACAAATAAGACTATTTTCTCTCTTGGGTCTGAAAGGTTCTGTCTGAAAATACTCTCCCTAACTTCAAAGGCCTATTAATGCCTAAACTTGGACAATTAGAGATGATTTCTTTTTTAAGTCATTGTTTCCTAAAAAAAAAAAATTGTCTTGGTAGAAACGCTCTTAGTTACAAACATCACGACACAAGCTGGCTTGAATAATAGGGACATGAGTTATTCCACATGATCAGTAGATCAGAGATGGGGTGGGTTCAGGGCATGGTTTGAACACTGGCAGCGATGGCATCAAGGACTCAGTTGTTTCTGTCTCTCCATTTTGCTTTCCTCAGCATAGTCCTCAGCCCAAGACTGGATCTTCTGGTCATAACGACTGCCCGTGAAAATTGGGTCTACACACTTCCTTCTTTTCACACTCTGCGCCAGAGAAAGAAAAGACTGCTCTGCCCATCAGTGGTGTGCTAGAGCTGGCTTGTGCTGGCTCATGAGATTTGATTTTCAAAGATTTTGCAAAATGGTTGTAAAATAGGACTGCTATTAAAAATCAAATTATATAAATTTACAATGAAATAAATTACATCAAAAACAAAGATATTAAATGCTCAAAACTCATTGCTTGCTCTTATGGATTAAATTGTGTCCACCCCCAAAATGTGTTGGAATACTAGCCCCTATACCTGTGGATGTAATGTAATATACTGTAATTTAATTACATTACATCTAATGTAAAGTAATATAATCATTTTCCATAATGTAATATAATTAATCAATCAATTGAGGCTATAGCAGTATAGGGTGGATTCTAAACTTGATCACTTTTGGGTTATAAAAAGAGCAGAATGGACACAGAAACATACACACATGCACACATGGGAGAAGACAGATGCCATATGAGGACTGCCAGGGAATCAAGACTTGAAGACTAAGGTTCACCTGACCCAAGCCATGGTGTTTTCAATCACCTCACATGCATGGGAAAGCTGGGTGATGAATAAGGAAGAGTGAAGAAGAATAGATGCCTTTGAATTATGGTGTTTGGTGGAGAATATTGAATATACCATGGACTGCCAGAAGAACAAACAAATTTGTCTTGGAAGAAGTACAACCAGAATGCTCCTTAGAAGCAAGGATGGCGAGACTGTGTCTCACATACTTTGGACATGTTATCAGGGGGGATCAGTCCCTGGAGAAGGACATCATGCTTGGTAAAGTACCGGGTCAATGAAGAAGAGAAAGACAGTCAACGACATGGATTGACACAATGGCTGCAACAATGGGCTCAAGCATAACAACCATTGTGAGTATGGCACAGGACCAGGCAGTGTTTCGTTCCATTGTACATGGGGTCGGTATAAGTTAGAACCAACCTGATAGCACCTAACAACAACAAAGGAATCAAGGAACACTGGGAACTACTGACCAGGAAGGAATTGACATGACTGAGACCCTGATTTGAACTTATAGTTTCCAGAACTATCAGAAAATAAATTTCTGTTCTTCATAGCCATCTACTTGTGGTGTACCTGTTACAGCAGCACTAATTAACTAAGACCCTTGCGAATTATTTTACTCTTATCTGTGCCCTTGATGTGCTTTACATCTATTGTATCTGTGTGATAGTGATACTATATAATGGTGTGCTCTTGCACATCTCTTCACAACTGCACCTTCGGTGACATCCTATTTATAGCTTGAAATGTGCCATGATGGCAGTATTTACTGCATGGAAATAGGCAAATGCAATAAATCAGATCCTGACTTACTGTATTGTTCGTTGTTTGTTAAGCACTGTTAAGCAAGTGATAGGGAAAATGTATATAATGCAGATTAAACTTTAAAAAAATGTTGTGTCTCTAACTTTTACACTGTGGGTAACACAGAATTTGAAGAAATATTCTTCCGGTATTATCTGATTCAGCAAAGTCACTCACATCATTAACAAATAGATAAAGCTCTGGCATACATCTTCATTATTTCACTTTCGTTTTAATTGCTAACAAAACCAGCCAATGTTCATGTCAATATTACACCCATTCGCCAAATGTAACCGTAGATCAGCCTCTAAAAGGAACCAAGGCCTTTTTAAGATCAAAGTTTATAAAAGAGTATCAAGTCCCCTGAGTTCCGCCTGCTAAAATCTGCAAAGTTGAGGAGATGTTAGTATCTGGACTCTTTGGCCTCCCCAAGCAGAGCCTACCTCTCTGGTAAGCCTACAGGTTTGCCCTCAGATTCAACTTCATGGAGTCTAGGGTTCCAACCATCCGAGTCTCTCTGAGTGCCACAAGAGTGGCAAAATGAATAAATGGATTTTGTGAAAATTAGTTGGTTATGTGGAATTTACAGTAAAGAGCACTGTACGTTTTATTTTATTTATGTATTTGTATATAACCAACCAGGTGCTGTCAAGTCAATTCCAACTCATGGTGACCCTATGAGCCAGAGTATAACTGTGTTCCATAAGGTTTTCAATAGCTAATTTTTTGGAAGTAGATTGTGAGGACTTTTCCCCAGGCACCTCTGAATTGACTCAAACATCCAACCTTTCAGTTAGCAGCCAACTGGGTTAACCATTTGCACCACCCAGGGACTTTGTATTTGTGTATAACATCTGTTATTTCACTACATTTACTGTTATATCAGTATAAATGTATCATAAAATTATGTTTATACACATACATTTTTTCCTAGAGAGCTTGTTGTTAAACACCTTTCAGTACCACTGTCCCAATCCTTTAATCTGACTGGACCAATCTAGTTTATACGCTCACGTTTAAAAAAAAAAAAAAAAATTAGCCTTTCATGATTGGGAATGATTTCTTGAATTAAATCAAAGATTTGTTAGGAAACGGAAATGGGGAATGGATTTTGAGTAGGCACTCAAAAGTATTTATTATGACTCTAAAGGTCATCGACCTCTTAACTCCACCTCTGACAGCAAAAACAACATATTGGTACAGTATCAGTCTGTAATATTCTGGTGTGAGTTAATGTATGGCAGCTTTACCAGCAGGTGTGTGGCTGAGCTAAGGTTTTGGATGAGACAATTCTTTGCACAGGCCATCCTGTGCAATGTAAGAAGTTTCTCATCATCCCTGGCCTCTACCCACTAGATGCCAGTAGCATCCACTCCCCAGTTGTGACAATCGAAAATGTCTCCAGACATTGCCAAATGTCCCTTGGGGGGCAACATGGACCTTGCTTGAGAACCCCTGGCTGAAACTCAGGACTTCTGGCTTCAAACCTGGAAATTTTTAGTTCTACCTCACTGTGTTTAAGATAAAACTACCTGCAATTGGATGTTAAACTGATGGTCTGAAGGTGCCACCAGATGAAGAGGCACATCCTTGAGGGCTGGATCTTGGGCAGTATGAAGGTGAGCCCGGGAGCGAACCTTTGGGCTTAGGAGAGAGAGACCCTCTGCTTGGGGAAACCAAAATCTCCAGATACTAATATCTTCTCATTGTTGCAAGTTTTACCAGAGCTTTTTCCACCTTAGGAACTCAGAAGATGTGAAACTCTTTTATAAACTTAGATCTTAAAAGAGCCTTAGTTTCTTTGAGAAAACTCAAGAAGATTTTTTAGGCTGAGTTAGAAGGAGCATTTCATTTACATTGTGCTTGCAGAAACAGCAACCATCCAGACCATAGCCGTAAGTTCTGAAGGAAGCAAACCAAGGCATCTGGACAATTTGTAAACTATCCAAAGTCTGGGGAATGTCCTCATGCCAGAGTCGACTGACATTCATGTAAATTAAGTTTACTCAAAGCTCTCCTCTCAAGAAGGTCCCCCTTAGACCTGCTCCCCTTCCAGCTACCAGCTGGCCCTTATCTTTGATAGCTAAAGATTTCCAAGGATTAGTCTTCATTTGCTGTTGCAACATGTTCTCCCTCTGTTCATTCCTCGGATTCTGTCCCCAAATACCAACAATGTGCCTGATGTGCTGAGTCAGTTCCAACAAACCATCCTCATTCTATTTGAGCCCTTAGGACAGCTTTTGACTCTGCCAACTATTCTCTCTGCCTTATGTTTCTTTCCTCCTGTTACTGCCATGATACCAAGGTTCTCCTCCAGCCTTTTTTTCTTGTCTGGCTCCCTTTTCTTTGCCTGCTGGTTGAATGACCTCTCGGGTTCCAGCCTGTTCCTTTTCTCTTCTCTTCTCTCTGCACCACTTTATTGACATCACTGCTCATCTTTAGGCATATATTCCTGAAGCCTACATCTCCAGTCAGAGCCTCTCTCCTTGGCTCCAGGTGCCTTAGACACCACATGTCTCACATATAACTCTTTACTTTTTCTCTATGGCTGTCTTTCTGTCATCCCTATATCAATTAACAGAGTTGCTATTCTTTATTCTTCCCAGGCTAGCAAGCAGCGGTGGTTCAGTGGTAGGATTCTCACCTTCCATGTGGGAGGCTGGGTTTGATTACAACCAACGGACCTCATGCACGACAACCACCTGTCTGTCAGTGGAGGCTTGCATGTTGCTATGATATTGAAGAGTTTTCAGTCGGATTCCCAGACTAAAATGAAGTAGGAAGGAAGGTCTGGTGATCTACTTTTGAAAATGAATAAATGAAAACTCTGTGGATCATAACAGTCCAGTCCTGGGATTGGACCATTGTGAATGGGGTCACCATGTGTTGGGGGCTGACTCAATGGCATCTAACAACAACAGAGATCCTAAAGACATTATAGGTTAAAGCTTCTTTGTGAATAAGTTCCACTGTGCCATCTGTTCCTGAATCCGGTGGGTTTCACCATCACGGTTTTCCTCCTATGTATTCTACCATACCCACTCCCGCCACTCTAGTTTAGAAGAGAGGGCTGAATTTTTTTTTCTTGAAAGAGCCAGATAGTAAGTGTTCTAGGCTCTGCAAGTCATACAGTTTCTGTTGCCACTACTCAACTCTGCCCTTGTAGCATGAAAGCAGCCACAGACAATATGTAAAGGAATAGGCCTGCCTCTGTTCCAATAAAACTTTATATACAAAATCAAGCTTTTGGTATGATTTAGTCCTGGGGCTTTAGTTTGTCACCCAACTCCGTTGTTTAGACAACTGTTATCTCTCACCTGGATTATTTTATCAGGGAAGGAGCTAATCTCCCTGCTCCAGTCTTACTTTCTTCTTCTTCTTCTTTTTTTTTTTTAAATCTTGCTGTCCAAAGTAAATTTTTGTTGAAGGAGGGGATGAATGCACTTTCCTAAAGTGAAGGCCCAATTAGATACATCAGACACTGGGAATCTAGATGACATAGCATTCTTTGAACATGCCATACATTTATACTCTATGAACCTTCCTTAAGTATATTCACCATCCTAGAATACTTTTCTCTGCCCCTAGATCCTCATACTTGCTGTAATCGTTAAGGTTGTATGTCACCTTGGCTGGGCCATGATTTTCAGTGGGTTTGCAGTTATGATGTAGTTTGGCAGTCATATAATGATGTGATCTCCTTCATGATGAGATTTGATATAATGTGATCACCTCCATGGTGGGATCTCCTGTGAGTCATCGATCAGTTAGAGGGGAGTTCCTTTGGGGGTGTGGTCTGCATTCAACATAGGTGGACTCTCTGGCAAGGCTCATGGGCTTTAGGTCACTCTGGATCCTTCAGCTGGCTCCTGTTTGTCTGATCTCTGGTTCTTGGGACTTGAGCTGGCAGTTTACCTGCGGTCTTGCCTGCCAATCTTGGGATTCGTTGGTCTTCACAGCCTGTGATCCAGAGCCCTGTTGTCTGACCTGGAGATTTTGGGTTGACCAGCCCCTGTGGCTAAGTGAATCAGGAGAAACCTCCAGCCTGACCCATGGACTTGGGATGGTTCAGCCTCTACAACCTCATGAGCCATTTCCTTGATATAAATCTCTCTCTATATATATTTATGTGCTTTACTGGTTTTGCTTCTCTAGAAAACCCAGCCTAAGACATCTGTCAATGCGTAAGATCCAGCCTACAAGAATCTCTTCTATGAAGCCCTCCATTCCTCCATTCCCAACTCAGAACGCTTCTTTCTTTAATACTCATTTATATAATAGTCTGTTTCTCTCATGGTGTCATCCCATAATGAGACTCCTTATGGTGAAATTACTTTTACCTGTGCTTGTCTCTCTCAGCCAAAAGCTCATTGGAGGGCAGAAACTGTCATTAAAGAAAAAATCTTTCTCTTGAAAAATAATCCGTTTTTGTAGTCTCCAACATATTACTGTATTCAAGTAGAGAAGTTCCTTTACTTACATATTCTCCAATATCGGATACAAAGTATACACATTTCCCAATTTAAAGAGGCAAAGAAGCTATGGTGCAGAGATAAAGCAAGTCCACTTGACCCACCACCAGCAAAGGGCATTTGGGATTGGTCACTTCAGTCTCAACTACCTCTTGCAGGACAGCATGTTTGCTGAGTCTGTGATTAGTTTTTTCATTTTTTTGTAAATTAAAAAATATTAAACCATCACATAAAATTGGAAGGAGTGTGGAGAAGACTAGGGAAATGAGACCTATGATGGAAAAAACAAAATGAAACAAAACAACAATAACAGATGAAAATAGCAGGGGAATGGAGAGTATTATATGCATGGACCAAATCATAATTACAAAAAAAAAGGAACAAACCAGACAGTGTGTGAAAAGTGAATTGCCCCTCTGAAATCCTTGCCGAGATAATGTTTAAATCTGAGCCAAAAATATCCTCTGAAATCTTCTTAAAACCAAACAATAGTTTAGCTAGTAAAGAATGTCTGCTAAGCATTATGACCTTTTAAGATCCATCTACATGGAATCAAATTGACAACAGCAACGGGAAAGATTAGATAGGAACCTTAGAGGGCAGTGAGTTAATATCAATGGCGAAGGAACAATTCAGAAAAGGAGGGTGAGAATGGTTGCACAACTCAAAGAATGTAATCAATGTCACTAAATCATACATGTGGAAACTGTTGAATTGGTGTATGTTTTGCTGTGTATATTCTTAACAACAACAAAATAAATAAATAAAAAGTGAATAGCCAATGTGTTGTCAATGCAGTCAGCCATAAGCAGTAAGAGGAGAAGGTATGTAACGAAGAAATGGAAAAATATTTTGAGGATTTGGCACTGTTCAGTACAGTCACTACTAGCCACATGTGATGATTTAAATTTAAATTAATTGAATTTTAAATAGATATGTAATATTCAATTCCTCGGTTGCACTAGCCACATTTTAAGCACTTATTAACCACTTGTGGCTCGTGGCTACCCTGTTGGAAAGCACAGATACAGAACATTTCCACCATCACAGAAAGTCCTATTGGACAGTTCTGGTCTATCCATAACCCATTGCCAGTAGAACTGCCCCACAGAGTTTCCAATGAGCACCTGGCGGATTTGAACTGCTGACCTTTAGGTTAGCAGCCGTAGCACTTAACCACTATGCCACAAGGGTTTCTGAATGCTGGTCTAGGGTCAGCTAAGTCAAGTGTCTTTTAGCCAAAAGTTAATTCAGAAAAGGGTGGAGAATTGTTTGAGAAGGTAAAGGAAAAACATGGTAAATATGCTGGTGATGAAACTTTGGTGAAAAACAACACATGATTCACAGAGTTGAGGCCGACTGGAATCTTCCCAACCTCTATGAATGGGGGGAGTAGTCAGTGTTGAATAGATTACCTCAGAGCCTCAATAGCTTCCTCTCCTGGTTAAGAGTATCAGAATTGTTTGTTTTGTTTTGTTTTCAATGTAGATTTAAATGTATATTTGGGGAAAGGCTACGCTATAGGAGTATTTTTCAAACTGTGGACCACAATCAGTTAGTGGGTCATGAACTCAATTTGAAGGACAACAAGCTGCATATTTTTTAACTAAAAGAGAACAGAATAGAATCTATCAGGCTGTGTCCCATATTGTAAGGGCAAGTATTGTTCTGTGAAACTTTAGTTTTGGTTATATAAAACCGAAAACCAAACCTGTTGATGTCCAGTCGATTACAACTCGTAGGGACCCTACAGGAATGAGTAGAACTACCCCGTAGGATTTCCAAGGAGTCACCAGTGGATTTGAACTGCCAACCTTTTGGTTAGCAGCTGAGCTCTTAACCACTGTGCCGCCAGTTGTATGTATACATATATTAATCCACTGCAGAACATGGATTAGAAAGGAAGGGAAAAGTATGTCTAATTTTTAAAAAGACAGGCTCATTTCTTTGTGTTGGGGCTGCATCTGGGGACTGTAAACTCGAACCTCTCTCAGTCACTTGGACTTAAATCACAACAGACAAAACCCGTAGCCGTTAAGTTGATTCCAGTTCATAGCTACCCTATAGAGCAAGGTAGAATTTATCGATAGAGTTTCCAAGGAGCACCTAGTGGATTCAAACTGCCGACTTTTTGGTTGGCAGCCATAGCTCTTAACCACTACCGCTACGGTTTCCCTACTTGGACTGAGAAAAAAAAAAAAATTTTTTTTTTTTTTTTGGACTGAGGCGGGGGAAAAAAAATCAAACTTAGAAGTAGATTTTCAGAATCTAACCCATTTGCTCTTTTCTCTCACTTCCTGGAAATGTAATATGGATTGTTACAAATTCCTGTATGGTCTGCAACCCAGAAGGAAAAAAAAATTTTTTTTTCGCTGCCATAGGTGGTAGCTTGCTGCCGGGAAGCTGCTTGGGCTTGCTTTCTAGAAGAGGACAGTGCCTGGGAGTCAAGGGTTAGCAACTTAGAGAGTGAGTACGAGCCCAGCACAGACAGACAAGACCGAGGGTTGATGATGTATTCCCTAGTGGCACAGTTCTCCAGTCACCCTCCCACTTGGCAAAAACAAAAGCTCCGTTAAATTTTGAAATAAGAGAATAATGCTTGCCTTATTCACATATTAATATGATTTATTTAAAAACTCTGATCCCCTTGCCTTAGAATGACATATAATGCTCTGTTTATCTCTTGGAACGTTGACAATGAGAGTTCAGGTTTCTCCCTCTGGCCTTTTAAGTGATCTCTTTTTTTTTTTCTTTTCAGAGCTGATGGGAGCCCAGTGTACTCGCTACCCTGTACATCATATAGCAACATGGAAACCTTGATTGCTGACTTAGACCAATTTAATTAAGAATTAAAAGAAAAATAACCCAGCTTAATGAAAATTCCTATGGATGGCCACCCAAATTCGCAGAAACCTGGAAAACTTGATTAGCCACTTGAAAAACGGCATTGATTACTTATAATTGTCATTAGAAATTCAGTTTCAAAATTCTTTCCTCAGGTTAAACATCAAATTGGTTCTGACTGAAATATATACATCTACTTGTTCTAAATTATCAACATTTCCATAAGCAAGAACTTTTTGCTTCAGTGGGGGTAGAAATTAACTGAAATTTTGGAACTAATTTCCTCAGGGCATTTAGGTGGATGAAAAAAAAAAGATCGTCCTGAATTCTTTGCCCAAGATCTTTTTAAAAAAATTATTATGGTAAAATGTATATAACAAACAATTTGGCATCTTAACCATTTTAAAGTGTACAATTCAGTAAGATTAATTATACTCACCATGTTTGCAACCATCAGCACTCTCTACTTCCTAAAGTTTTTCATTACCTCAAATAGAAACTCAGGACCCCTTAATGCCCATGAGTTTTTATATGCGTAGTTCTTAAAATCTGGTGACTTCAGAATGTTTCTCTTTATCTTCATCTACCCTCAGTTTTCTCTATGAGATACTGTCAGTATTAACAGGGCCCTTTGTTGTCCTTAGCTCCCATTGAGTTGGCCCCTGACACATGGCAAACCCACGCACAACAGAATGAAACACTGCCCAGTTCTGCACCAGCCCCACAATTGTGAATCAGACTCTTGTGATCCATAGGGTTTTCATTGGCTGAATTTTGGAAGTAGATTACCAGGCCTTTTTCTTAGTCTGTCTTAGTCTGGAAGCTCTGCTAAAACTGTTCGGCATCGGAGCAACATGCAAGCCTCCACTGGTAGGTAAGTGGTGGCTACACGTGAGGTGCATTGGCTGGGAATCGAACCCAGGTCTATTGCTTGGAAGGCAAGAATTCTACTATTGACTCACCAGTGCCCACAGTCTAGCTACAAGCCCAAGGCTTAGCTACATGCATGAATTCCGAATTAAATTAGGCCGAAATTCATAGCACTTAAGACATATAGAGGTGTCCCTGAGTGGCACGAATGGTGAAGCACTTGGCTACTACCTGGAAGGTTGGAGATTCAATTCTACTCAGAGATGCCTAGGAAGAAAGACCTGGCAATCTACTTGCAAAAGATCTGCTATTGAAATTCTACTCTGAAACAGGTGGGATCACGTGAGTTGGAACTGACTCAAGGACAACTGCTGCTGTTGTGTGTCATCGAGTCGGTTCCAACTCATAGTGACCCTATAAGACAGCGTAGAACTGTCCCACAGGGTTTCCGAGGAGTGGCTGGTGAATTCAGACTGCCAGCCTTTTGGTTAGCAGCCTGAGCTCCTAACCACTATGCCATCAGGGCTCCAAGGGTAACTCATCGGTTTCATTTTTTATATATAGGCTCCAGGAGTCTACACATTCCTTTAAGTAAAGAAAGAAATAAAACCAAGAGCAACTGGTAGGTTTTATTTATTTATTTAAGGAATGTGTAGACTCCTGGACCCTGTATTCCTGAAGATATCTTCATCTGAGTCTCCACGGGCACCTCAAGTTCAACGTGTTGAAACCTGAGCTCATCCTTTTCCTGCCCCAAACTTCTGCATCCTCCCGCTATAATCCCTGTCTGGGGGAACAGAGTAAGCATTTATCTCACGTCTCAAACTAGCAGCCTGGAAGTTGGCACTGTTTCCCTTGTCATCACCCTCCACGTTCAGCTCGTCACTGAGTTTTATCAATTCTTCCTCAGAAATGCCTCTTAAATCTCAGTCTCCCCCGCAGTGCCTGAGGCCGGGCCCACCGTCTCTTACCTGGATTGCAGCCGCAGCTCCCTGACTGGCCTCCCTGCCTGCTTGCAGTCTCCTCTCTAACCTTGTTCCTCATCCGTGCTTACTCTGTGTCATCTTCCTAAAAAGCAAAGACACATACTCGCGACACTCCTGTGTATCACATGCCCCTGTAGGACAATCCCCATTATCTATCTACCTGTTGCCTGTGAAGTGAAGCCTAACTCCGTAAGTAAGGCAAATGCCTTTCATAATTGTTCTCCTGCCAGCTTCCTCTCCTTTCTGCCCCTTCCAGGCTTGGTGCTTTAGCCACACTGCTTTTCCCTCCACTCCCTTCCAATGCCAGGGCTTAGCCTGTTCCCTGCCTTTGCAGAGCTGCTTCTGCTAGAATGTTCATATCCTTGCTCCCCAGAAAAACAATTTCAAGCCTAAGTTCAAATGTCAGCTCCTGTGTGACCAAAGATTCCCATAGGAAGTTTGTTAGGTTATTGCTCCCTCTTTTTTCCATTTCTCTATGTAGCACTTTTCACGTTATATCGTAATTATTTGCTAGCGTGTGAGTGGCCTTTATTATAGCTGCTCTTCAAATGTTTCTGGATCTTCCCCAATCCAGTTGTAAGGTAGAGTTGCACTTCCTGGTTCCCTTGTGGATTCCTGGTTTCCTTAGGTGGGGCCAATGATTAGTCCTGGGCAGTGAATGGAGGGCAGAAGGAATGAGTGTCACTTCTACACCGAAATATTTAATTACTGGTGCGAAGCTCTTCAGACATTTCTTTTTTTCTAGCACGGTGACTGGTAAAGTCAAAGGTGGTGACTGCTTCATCACCTTAGGCTCCTCTGACCCACAATGGGCATTCGACGGGAGCTAGAACCTTTACTAATTTTGTGCAGCGAGGTGTTGAAGTTGATTGTTACTGCAGCATAACGTAGCCGATCCTTCCTGGTACAATGTGTGTCTTTTCCATAGGATTGTGGACTCTTTAACAGGGCTCAGGGTATTATCTTGGTATCCCTGTTGTTGTTGTTAGGTGACATGGAGTCGATTTTTGACTCATAGCGACCCCATGTGACAGAGCAGAACTGCCCCATAGGGTTTCCTAAGGTGTAATCTTTACAAACGCAGATTGCCAGGTCTTTCTCCCATGGAGCCAAAGGGTAGGATCAAACTGGCAACCTTTCAGTTAGCAGCCTAGTGCTCAACCATTGCACCACTACGGTCTTGTAAATATATGGTAGGTATTCACTGAAATGTTCACTGAATGAGTGTGTACAGAAATAAATTATTTAAATCCCAAGGAGATAAAGAGAAGGCTACTAATAATAATATAGTGTTTACATGTTTGTAAAAATTATGATCACTTGAAAAACATACTTAAATCATTCAACACTGCTCGCTTTGATAAGTTTTCAGTGCAGTTTTGTTTTCTGGCTCTAAACCTTGCTTTGCAATGAGGGGAATGTTTGTTAAAGAAATGGTACAAGAATACCATGTTTAATTTTAAATCTCTGTATGGTTAGCTGAATTGTCCTAATGGATTGTCAGTGCTTTTTAGAAAATAGCACTCAATGGTGTACACATTGCCTCCGTTAGTGAGCCCTAGACGGGCCAGAATGCTGTGGAGACACAGTAACTGGCTTCAGATATCTGCCTAATTATCTCCACAGAAGTTAAGGACTAGCTGTTTTTGAAGTAACTTGTTACCAATTGTGATTGTTAAGATTGTGTGTCAGCTTGGCTGGGCTCTGATTCTCAGTGTCCTGGCAGTTGTATAATGTTGTGATCACTTCCCTGTTGAAATCTGATATGTGATTACCCCCATAATGGAATCTGCTCAGTGGTACCAGCAGGGGTGGGGCCTGTTGTGGCTCACGGCCTCCTCAGCCTTCATTTCTCTGCCCTCCACCACCTACTTCCTTCCTGCTTGCCTTATCAAGGCTTTTGGCTTGTTCTGGATCCTGCAGCTGCCTCTTGTTCATCTGACTTCTGATTCTTGGGACTTGAGCTAGCAGCTTACCTGTCCATCTTGGGATTTGTCGATCCTTACAGCCTGTGAGCAAGAGCCCTGCTCTCTGACCTGCTGATCTTGGGTTTGCCAGCCCTGTGGCTACGTGAATCAGGTGACGTCTCTATCCTGGTCCACAGACTTGGAATGTTCCAGCCTCTAAAATCGCGTGAGCTGTTTCCTTGATATAAATCTGTCTATGTATATATATTTATACACTTTACTGGATTTGCTTCTCTAAAGAACCCAGCCTAAGACACCAAGACTTAAATTTTTTTCAATGATGGAAAATGACATGGGGCCCTTGAACCAGCTGTGTGCTTGCCTTTGTAAGGGAACAAAACTGTGTCAAAGCCCCACACAAGCTAATCGCTTGCATTTGGAGCTGCTTCCTCTTTTTTCCTGGCAGAAGCTCAATATTAGGAAACTGTGACTCATGGCAAGGAGAAAACTCTTGGAGGTTTATCTAGTGGAGGAGGACTTCAAGGGGATCTTTATAGGAGCCAAAGAAAAGTAAAATATGGCTCACTTAACCAAGATAACATAGGAACGGGCAAAGCGGGCAATTTGAAAGGGAACAGACACAAGGGACTCCCAAAAGGAGGCAGTTTCGGTGTCGTGATTATTATTTTATTGCATTGGAGCACGCACAGCTTGTGCTTCTTGAAACCTGTAATCCAGATAAGGGGTTCCAGAGCCTATACAAGCTATGTTACTCCTCTCAAGATGACCTCTTTCCATATAACAAGATGGAGCAAGGGAGACAATGCACTCATAGAAGAGGACGTGGCCTTGGAATCAGACACACCTGGCTAAGGTAAGGTGCAGGACCTTCGACAAGGTGCTTTACCTTACTGCTCCTCAGTTTTCTCATCTATAAAATATTGTATTTGTACCCTAGAGTTTATGAAGACTAAATGAGGTAACACATGTAAAACGCCTACTATTCTTATTAAAAAAACCTACTAAATGTTCCAACGGAGTCCCTGGGTGGTACAGATGGTTAATATGTTCCACTGCTAACAAAGCTGGAGGGTCAAGTCTAGCCAGAGGTATCTCAGAAGACACCCTTAATAATTTACTTCTGAAAAATCAGCAGTTGCAAACCCTATGTAGCACAGTTCTACTCTGACTCACGTGAGGTTGCTATGAGTTGGAAACAACTCAATGGCAACTGGTTAAATGTTCCAGTAAGTGTTAGTGGTTATTCATTTCTCAAATATGCCTTAAGAAGTTTCCTATTGTTTAAAAATCATGGCCTGCTCCTTAAAATGAATGAGAAGGAGGAGGCTGATGTGGTGGGTGCAGGGGGCAGACAGGTGAGGCATTGGAGGTAGGAAAGACTATTTTTTACAGCAACTGTGCTCCTAGTTCACTACGAGTAAACTGTCTCGCAAGATAAGCTTTCTGGTCTTGTCTCTGCAGAAGGAGCAGCAGCTCACAACTGCACACCTCGTGCTGACGGGAACAGCCTGGTAATTGAACAAAGCCCACAGTCTTTGCCTTCCTAAAGCAAAGGCCCAGGAATTGCTGTTTTTTCAAAGGCAGCTTTTGAGCTTTGTCAGCTGGCTGAGCTGACATTATCCTGTGTCCACGTCCCTTATCAGCCGCCCATGGCAGGCATACGTTTCTTTGCTCAGTGAATGGCAGAACTCTACGACTCCCTGTTGACAGAGTTAATCCATCTTTCTTCTGCTTCCACCTTGAGAGAACTTTGGAACTGCTTATTGGGGAAAAGGGAACTGGCCATGACTGCTGGGAAGTGTTCTCAGGCAGGGAGGAGCACTGACTTCTAGCTGCCTCTATCCCTGTGGACACTCCAATGAAGATATGTCAAGAATGTGGTCCAAAGCATCTGGGCTCATGTATGGCGGGAGTGGAGGCATTCATATTTCTCTTAACTTCCTATTCAAGGAGGAAATTTCTCACAGGTTGGCCCTATGTACCCTACTCATAAACCTTTATGCATTGTCTTAAAAGGAGGTTTAATAAATAGGAAAGCTCATGACAAGGTCCCTCTCTGTCTCTAGGAACTGGCTCTTACTGAGATCACCCACTGTCACTAGAGAAGTGGTGGGGCTGCCTCTTGTCCCTGGGATGGGACTCTGGCATTGCGCCCACCTCTGCACTCCAACACTTGCTAGACTTTTTGGAAGTATTCTGCTATGAGGTCACTTCCATGTGATCTCTCCTAGGTTTTGGGGATCTGTTTTCCTTTGACAACAGAAAACAAGGGATTGGGGATGTAGCTTCTCACCTTTAGCTCTTGCTCCTCTATTGGTAGACCATCCTCTATATTAAAGACCCAAGACCAAGTAGTCTTAAAGGCCTGTTAGAGTGAAGACCATCATTTCTGCCCTTCTTTTCTTCCCCACAAAGCCAGATATCTGGTTAGGGGACTCCTTTGTAGAAAACAGTCCATCTCGTTAGGCTAGAGAGAAGGTTCGTCAGGTAGAAGTTTAGTCTGGTCAACCTGGGTGTGTAGGAGGTTCCAAGCTGACTCCAAAGGCCAACCTGGCAGGGCTGTCTCATCACACAACTCCAGGGGCATCATTCACATTGTAGACTGTGTGAATGGCGCCCTCTGAAGTTGTGCTGTGCATAGCCTGTACAGAGGATGCAACAGCCTGAACGTGAGCCTCAGTTCCCACTAGACTAATGATTCTCAACTTCATTTACATTCAACATACTGGTTCATCAAAACACTAGGAGAGGATTGCAAGTTACTTGTTACTAATAATCAAGTATAGGGTTGCTATGAGTCGGAATTGACTCGATGGCAATGGATACAGGTGATAATCAAGCACAAACGTTTTCAAATAGTTATTTCTTTATTATGTTTTAAAAGTCAAGATCATCCCTAGGCCACTCTTATGTGAGTAAGATATACTGGTTTTATTTTCTTATTTAGACATGAGATAAATGTGTGTGTGTGTGTGTGTGTGTGTGTGTGTGTGTGAGAGAGAGAGAGAGAGTGAAATGAAGGTACAGGTCCACAATGGAAATTAGGCATAACTGAGCATCATGGTCATTTATCCCAGAGTGCCAGGGATATAAATGTCATTAGTCATGTATGTTAGTGTGGAAACAGAATCAAAGATCTCCAGACAAGACTAAGAGCTCTTAGGTCAAGGACTGTATCTCAGCCATCTTTCTTCCTCGAGTTTAGCATGCTGCCTGGGACTGCTTTAGTCAACACCGAATTTAACTGTTTACCATGACACTCCTGGCACCACTCAGCCTTTTGGGGTCTAGTGAGGGTTTAGCTTCCACATTTCAAAGGTGAGGAGACACAAATTGTGAAGAACCCAACCCATTCTTTATTACTTGGATTATCCTTGTCTGTTTAGTACATAGCAATAAGCATTTTTAAATGAATGCTTTCAAAGAAGAATGATAACCTTGTTAAATTTAGCAAAACGTTATCATCAATGTTCTTTTTCTTTTTTGCTTGTGAGTGCCTGTGTGTTTTTTTAATTTGTTTGTTTAGTATAAATTTATCTCTCAAAAACATGGCATGCACTTGGAGACAAATAAGTGGTGGACTTGGTACAGAGCCATTTTTTTTGAAATAGGAAAATTAGGGCCGTTAATTTAGAGTTACAGCAAGGTGAAGCTATAAAGGAGGTTTTCTCCTTCTAAGCTGTTTTGTGAAACCAGCCCCGTCTTGGCTTCAAAATCACGTTAAACCTCTGGCAGGGCTAGAGTTCATGGGGTCCTTGGAGATCATTTAATATGGCCTTCCTCTCACAGTGGAGGTCCTAGGAGGGCAAGTAAATTTGATCCTTAAGGAAAAATAATTTAGACAAAAAAGATCTGCCTTTTATACTGTGGGGTAGGAGAATCACTGCTGGGTTTGGGAGTTGGACAGCTGGGTGTTCAAATCTTAGCTCTTCTGCTTGCTGTACGCCCTATGACAAGTCCTTTAACTCTGTTCTTTTTGTATATAAAGTGGAGGCATGATCTTACCACGCAGGGCCGTCAGGAGACTTAGAGGACGTGGGAGAGTTATAGTAATTGACTAACTAACCAGTTGCTGTTGAGTTGATTCTGACTCACGGTGACCCTGTGTGAGTCCAAGTAGAACTGCACTTCATAGGGTTTTCAATGGCCGATTTCTTGGAAGTAGATTGCCAGGCCTTTCTTTCAAGACACCTCTGGGTGGACTCAAACCTTCGATTTCCCATTTAGCAGTGGAGAGCATTAACCATTTGTACCACCCAGGGACTCCAGAGTCACAGAAGTTATCATTAGAAAGCATGCTCTGCTAAGTACCTCCAAGTCTATTCCACGCCCTGATGAAGTTAGTGACTCTAAACTCTAAAAACCAGCTTTCCTACGCAGCCAATAATTGACGAAGCTCTTTCTCCACCATTGCTACATATGTAATGTAGAAAAACTTCCTGGACTTGTTTAAAAACTGAGCGCATAGCCTTTTTCCATGGTTCCTCAGTGGTTCTGCAAAACATACCCTAGGAATTTTAAGGCCATTCCCAAATGAGGGCAATACTCCCTACTCATGTGTGACATCCAGGTTCGGCACGACCCTGTGCATTGCCATTTAGGGTGCTGAAATCTTCCAGAGGGGTGCAGCACATTCTTATTCTTCTTTATACTTCTGAGCAAAGACAGACAATTGTAGACGCACGTTTGGGTGAGGTTCCATATTTTACCCAGGGCCGCTCATTAATTTTACAGCCTAGCCAGAAATCTAGGATGCAAAGCGGTAGACCGCGTTTCCTCCCTTCCTGCCACATGGACTAAGAAAAGCTCATGAAGCAGATGGCTAAAGACAAGTGACTGTCATGCAATTTGAGGCAATGCCAAACAAATGACATGCTCAAGTATGGAAGGATGACTTTCCCTGGCCTCTCTGTGTTCTTCCAGTACTCTTCCTGCCACTGTAACTTAGGTCTGGACTTGAACTTGGTCTTATATTTTAAGGTTTATGGTGCAGCATTGGTTTGTGTGGTGGCTTAATTGGTCAGTGAATATATACAAGACTAAAAAGAGATTTTGACAAATCTGTCTTGGAAGAAGTACAACCAGAATGCTCCTTAGAAGCAAGGATGGTGAGACTGCGTCTTACATACTTTGGACATGTTGTCAGAAGGGATCAGTCTCTGGAGAAGGACATCATGCTTGGCAAATTTCAGGGTCAGCAGGAAAGAGGAAGACCCTCCACGAGGTGGATTGACACAGTGGCTGCAACAATGAGCTCAAGCATAACAGTGATTGTAAGGATGGCGGAGGACCGGGCAGTGTTTCCTTCTGTTGTGCATAGAGTCACTATGCGTCGGAGCCGACTCGATGGCACCTAACAACAATAACAACAACAAGAGATTTAGGACAGTCTTCAAATTCTTCTGTTTAGCCACCTTGTATTATAGCTGGTTGGGAGCATGACTGTTTGCTGTGCTGGAGCTGGGAACCCAGGAATGATGTTTTACTATTTGCAACCTTGTATCCAAGATTTAGTTCTGAAATCTGAGCATAATAGGTACTCTACCATTACTATCAGAACTCTAATTTTCTGCCCTGAGTTGCTTCTTTTGCAGTCTTTCCTGTCTCAAGAAATGGTATTGGTATCTGCCCAATTGCCCAAGCCAGCCACCTTGATTAGAATACACATTGATTCCTCTCTTTTCTGCTTACCACCTTGCTATGTCCAATCCATTAGCAAATCCTGGTTAGACCCCCTCAGAGCTGGTATTGCCTGGAACAGATCAGTGTGCCCATACAAATTGTTAACATGTTGAAATCCTTCCAGACTATTGGGGAAATAGTCTCTTCCAAGGAGCCTCCCCACCCTACCACCTCAGCTCCCCAGTGCCTCCCCATGGAACTCCCATGGTTTGTCTTCCCTCATGGTCTAACACCCAGATGATTAATGCCCAGCACAGGGAGAATGGGGTGGGGGAACTTCCAACGCATGGTCTTAGTTACCTAGTGCTGCCGTAACAAAATATACCACAAGTGGGTGACTTTAAAGAGCAGGAATTTATTTTCTCACAGTTTAGGAGGCTAGACGTTTCAATTCAGGGCGTGACACTAGAGGGAAGTTCTCTCTTGCCTATTTCAGCTTCTAGTAGCTGCCAGCCATCCCTGGGGTTCCTTAGTGTTACGTGGTGTTCCTTGACATCTGTCTTCCCCTGTATGTCTCTGTGTCTATTTTGCTCTTTATATAACTCAGAAGTGATTAGGTATAGGGCCTAAGCTACTCAGATATGGCCTAATTAGCATAACAAAGAAAACCTATTTCCAAACAGGATCACACCTACAGGTATAGGGACCAGGATTTCAATACATATTTGGAGAGGGGAGAGAGGGGGCACAATTCAATCTGCAACAGGAACTGATGAAGCCCTGTAGTAACTGGTGGTCAATATTTTAAATATTGCCCCGGCTCTTTCTCCACCACGTACCGTGACTTCATTCACTTCTCTCCATCTCTGCTTCTGCTACCTTAGTCCCATCCTTCAGCATTTCTCCCTGGGTTACTACAGGAGCAACCTGGCTCAGCTCCTTGCTTTGATCTTTGCTCCTTGACAAGCAGCCAGAGTGATCATTTTAAAACATAAATCAGATCATGTCATTTTTCTTCCCATGGTTTTCCAGCCAACCTGAAGTAAATTCTAAGTCCTTTGCAATGACCAACAAGACTCTGCGTGATCAGGCCCTGGTCTACTTTTTCAAATTCATTTCCTAACTTTCCTCTTTACTTGCAATACTTCAGCCATACCTAGATGCCTTTTGATTCCTGGAATAAGCCAAGATTTTTTCCCATCTTAGGGTCTTTGCCCTTGCTGATGCCTTTGCCTTACTTTCTCTCCTCTGATTCCTCTCTTTCCATTATTATTATTTTTATATATATAATATAGAGTAAAATGCATAGATCTAAAGTATAAAGTTTGATGAGCTGGGCCAGAAGTAACTCCCATGCAGACGAGCCTACAGAAAATTCCTTCACTCCTGAAAGCTCTCTCAATATCCCTCCACCCCACAGGCAACAGTTGTTTTATTGTCGTTGCCGTATATCAGTTTTGCCTATTCTTCAATGTCATAGACGGAATTATGTACTACACATTCTTTTCTTTCTTCCAGCATAATGTTGTTTTGAGATTCATTCATGTTGTTGCATGTATCAGTAGTTTATTTCTTTTTATGGCTGAGAAGAAATTACCTTGAATGAGTATACCACTATGTATTTATCTCTTCTGTTAGTAGCACTTGGATTGTTGACAGTTTTTGGCTCTTAGGATCAGGGACTTTGCCTATTTTGTTCACCACTGAAATTCCTGGGCCTGGATTAGTGCCTGACAGAGGTTAGATACTTAATAAATATTTGTAGAGTGAATAAACTTCCCTAACCTCTCTGACCCTCACAGTTTTGATCTACTGTAGATGGGGACAGTAAAGCCACTTTTAGGCTTATTACGAAGATTAAGTGTGAGAATGTATTTAGGGCTGTGAATGCATGGGACCTGGTCTTCTGCTTTGATTAACATGGTATAGTGTGAAGAACATAGACTTTGGAATAATGTAGCCATTGGTACAAATCCAGACCTCACATCTCGATAGTTTTGTGATTTGGAAAATTAACCAGCATCTCTCAACCTGTTTTCTTGACTGTAAGATATGAATAAGAAATGTCCAGTGGAGTTCCTGGGCTTAAAGGTATCCATCTCATTAAATATCAGTCTCATTTAGTTAATTGAGTTTGCATCATTGGATAGATTTGAAATAAAGAAATGTAATGCATAGGCTAAAGAAAATATGCGATTCTGATTTTTTCTTATTTTTCTAGTGCAAACTGGCCTCTCTCCTAAGAATTGCCTTAGAGATTTCTAGATTTTTGACAGAGAATTAGAGGATGCCATATATCCCTTGGTAGTAATTCCTCCCTCTCATCCCCGTGAAACCATAGCTCATTCCTCTTTGGTAAGCCCTGAATGAATTTACCTTGCAGATATTTTCCTGCCTGTAGTTAGGGCGGACATCACAGTGAATAAAAAGAAGCACCACCCTATGTTGGATACATTTTGTACTAGGGCAGAAATGTCAAGACAGAGTACCCTGAAACACCGGAGCATTTTCTAACTGGAGGCTTGCAGCTAGGTGGGGCCTGTTGACATACTGGAGACGATTGCTTCTCTGGTTTTGCCCCATGCTTTTTGTATCCTCTAGTTTGGGTAAAGATAATAATCATCATGGAGAGCTTCATCTGGGCCTTTGAGAATGAACAGTTATTCCACCTCAAATCCTTTGTGGAATTGAATTGAGGCAGGCTATAAATACATCCCTGTGTGAACAATTATGTAAGTAACACACATTTCCCTTGCTTAGATTTTATCATTCATATTATTAGGCTAATCTCATTGCTAGATAGAAGAGTTGAGGTGCCATAGTTTGGTAAAGGCTTTGGGGGATCTGAGTGGGTGGGACACCAGTATTTGCATGTGAACACATTAGACTTGCTGATCTGTTGCTTACATCTGCCTCTTTCCACACTTCGGGGCTCCCCACTGATGTCAGGATGGTAGGTAGGAGAGTCTGTGCCTCCACCCCCATTCCATCTTGTGTATCCAGGCCATTCTGCTCCTGCAGCATTCCTTCCCAAGTAATGAGACTACTAGCAATCAGGAGGGAAATGTGGTCTTGACACCAGCACAGTCTCAGTTTGCTAAGTTTGGATGCTCCAGATGTTCTCATGGAGAATTTTTCTTGTTGAGTAAATCCAGGAAAAGCACTCCTAACATAGATGCCATTAATCAGTAAACATCCTTGTGCTCTCAGGACCTTCCACCTAGGATTTGGATTCTCAGTCAGAGAAGGAGCATTGAGTCAGATGTAAGAATCTTTTTCACCATTGTCTTCTCCTTTACTGAGTATCCCAATAAGTGTGGGGGTGTTTATGAGTCCAAATGCTCCCCTAACACTTGAAGCTATAGACTGCTGCTGTTGAGTTGATTCTGACTCATGGCGACCCCATGTGTTTCAGAGGACCATTTCTCCGTAGGGTTGTTTTGGCTGTGATCTTTATGGAAGCAGATCTTCAGGCCTTTCTTCTGCACCACTGCTGGGTGAGTCCAAACCACCAACATTTCAGTTAGTAGCCCAGTGCTGTCTGTCAGTTTCTCATACTGTGGGGGCTTGCGTGTTGCTGTGATGCCGGCAACTATGCCACTGCTATTCGGATACTAGCAGAGTCATCCATGGAGGACAGGTTTCAGCTGAGCTTCCAGACTAAGACAGACTAGGAAGAAGGACCTGGCAGTCTACTTCTGAAAAGCATTAGCCACTGAAAACCTTATGAATAGCAGCGGGATATTGTCTGCTATAGTGCTGGAAGATGAACCCCCAGGTTGGAAGGAACTCAAAAGATGACTGGGAAAGAGCTGCCTCCTCAAAGTAGAGTCGGCCTTAATGATGTGGATGGAGTAAAGCTTTCGGGACCTTCATCTGCTGACGTGGCACGACTCAAAATGAGAAGAAAGAGCTGCAAACATCCAGTAATAATCGGAACCTGGAATGTGTGAAATATGAATCTAGGAAAATTGGAACTCATCAAAAATGAAATGAAACACATAAACATCAATATCCTAGACATTAGTGAGCTGAAATAGACTGGTATTGGCCATTTTGAATCAGACAATCATATAGTTTACTATGCCGGGAATGACAACTTGCAGAGGAATGGTGTTACATTCATCATCGAAAAGAACATTTCAAGGTATATCGTGAAGTACAACACTGTCAGTGATAGGATAATATCCATATGCCTACAAGGAAGACCAGTTAATATGACTATTATTCAAATTTATGTACCAACCACTAGGGCCAAAGATGAAGAAAGAAGTTTTTATCAGCTACTGCAGTCTGAAATTAATCGAACATGCAATCAAGATGCACTGAGAATTACTGGCGATTGGAACGCAAATGTTGGAAACAAAGAAGGATCAGTAGTTGGAAAATATGGCCTTGGTGATAGAAACCATGCCGGAGATTGAATGATAGAATTTTGCAAGACCAACGACTTCTTCATTGCAAATACCTTCTTTCAACAACATAAACAGTGACTATACACATGGACCTCACCAGATGGAACACACAGAAATCAAATTGACTACATCTGGGGAAAGAGACGATGGAAAAGCTCAATATCATCAGTCAGAACAAGGCCAGGGGCCAACTGTGGAGCAGACCATCAATTGCTCATGTGCAAGTTCAAGCTGAAACTTAAAAAAGTCAGAGCAAGTCCACAGGAGCCAAAATATGACCTTGAGTATATCCCACCTGAATTTAGAGACCATCTCAAGAATAGATTTGATGCACTGAACACTAGTGACCAAAGACCAAGATGAGTTGTGGTATGACATCAGGACATTATCCATGAAGAAAGAAAGAGATCATTGAAAAGACAGGAAAGAAAGAAAAGACCAAGAAAAATGTCAGAGGAGACTCTGAAACTTGTTCTTGAACTTCCAGCAGCTAAAGCAAAAGGAAGAATTGATGAAGTAAAAGAACTGAACACAAGATTTCAAAGGGCGGGTCGAGAAGACAAAGTAAAGTATTATAAAGACATGTGCAAAGAGCTGGAGATGGAAAACCAAAAGGGAGGAACACGCTCGACGTTTCTCAAGCTGAAAGAACTGCAGAAAAAATTCAAGCCTCGAGTTGCAATAGTGAAGGGTTCCATGGGGAAAATATTAAATGACGCAGGAAGCATCAAAAGAAGATGGAAGAAATACACAGAGTCATTACACCAAAAAGAATTAGTCGATGTTCAATCATTTCAAGAGGGGGCTTATGATCAGGAATTGATGGTACTGAAGGAAGAAGTACAAGCTGCTCTGAAGGCATTGGCAAAAAACAAGGCTCCAGGAATTGATGGAATGTCAATTGAGATGTTTCAATAAACAGATGCAGCTCTGGAGGTGCTCAGTTGTCTATGCTGAGAAATATGGAAGACAGCTTCCTGGCCAAATGACTGGAAGAGATCCACATTTATGCCTATTTCCAAGAAAGGTGATCCAACCAAATGTGGAAATTATAGAACAATATCATTAACATCACACGCAGGAAAAATTTTGCTGAAGATCATTCAAAAGCGGCTTCAGCAGGATATCAACAGGGAACTGCCAGAAATTCAGGCCGGTTTCAGAAGAGAACATGGAACCAGAGATATTGCTGATGTCAGAGGGATCCTGGCTGAAACCAGAGGCTACAAGAAGGATGTTTACCTGTGTTTTATTGACTATGCAAAAGCATTCGACTGTGTAGATCGTAACAAATTATGCATAACATTGCGAAGAATGGGAGTTCCAGAACACTTAATTGTGCTCATGAGGAACCTTTACACAGATCAAGAGGCAGTTGTTCGGACAGAACAAGGGGATACTGATTGGTTTAAAGTCAGGAAAGGTGTGTGTCAGGGTTGTATCCTTTCACCATACCTATTCAATCTGTATGCTGAGCAAATAATATGAGAAGCTGGACTATATGAAGAAGAATGGGGCATCAGGATTGGAGGAAGACTCATTAACAACCTGCTTTATGCAGATGACACAACCTTGCTTGCTGAAAGTGAGGAGGACTTGATGCACTTACTAATGAAGATCAAAGACCACAGCCTCCACTATGGATTGCACCTCAACATAAAACAAAAATCCTCACAACTGGACCAATGAGCAACATCATGATAAATGGAGAAAAGACTGAAGTTGTCAAAGATTTCGTTTTACTTGGATGCAGAATCAACAGCCATGGAAGCAGCAGTCAAGAAATCAAAAGACCCGTTGCATTGGGTAAATCTGCTGCAAAGGATCTCTTCAAAGTGTTGAAGAGCAAAGATGTCACCTTGAAGGCTAAGGTGTGCCTGACCCAAGCCATGGTTTTTTCAATCATGTCATAAGCATGTGAAAGCTGGACAGTGAATAAGGGAGACCGAAGAAGAATTGACACCTTTGAATTGTGGTGTTGGTGAAGAATATTGAATATACCACGGACTGCCAAAAGAACGAACAAATCTTAGAAGTACAGCCAGAATGCTCCTTAGAGGCAAGGATGGCAAAGCTGTGTCTTACATACTTTGGACATGTTGTCAGGAGGGATCAGTCCCTGGAGAAAGACATCATGCTTGGCAGAGTACAGGGTCAGCGGAAAAGAGGAAGACCCTCAACGAGGTGGATTGACACAGTGGCTGCAACAATGAGCTCAAGCATAGCAACGATTGTAAGGATGGCTTAGGACTGGGTAGTGTTTTGTTCTGTTGTGCATAGCGTCGCTATGAGTCGGAACCAACTCGACAGCACCTAACAACACAAGCACAGCCCAGCGCAAACTGTTTGTGCTACCTAGGGACCTCCCTTGGAGCTATATCCTTTGCCTTCAAGTCAAGTCCGACTCGTAGCAACCCTATAGAGTATTACAAATATTCTCTCTCCCAATACTTGATGACCTGCTGGCTTGGTGTCACTGGGTTGTAAGGGAAATGGGTTTTCCAGAGAGATTTATCCAACCTTCATTTTTAATGCGCTGAGAAACTGGAACCTGTTAAAAAATGAAAGCAGCCCCTTTTCCCACAGGAAATCAGGTCTTCTGAAACTTGAGCGTCTTTGTTTGTGTTGGCATTGAGTTTTGGGTTAAGGTTCGGCTAGATTCTTGTTTTCCTTCAAATGTCCCTATCCATAGATATGCTAGTTAATGAGGTCCACTCATGTGATCCAAGTTGGCCCATGTTTTGCTGAAGTCACTAGGAGTTTGGCGTGAATAAGGATCGAACATGGATTTAGGATTAGCTTTCTTGGTCCCAGAAGGTGAACTAAGTTTTCAAGACTCTTGTGTAAAGGGTTTGCATCCAAAAGGCCATCCATCATATAGATAGTTGATAAAAGAGTTTAAATTTTTTAGGTATTCCCTTAGTCCACTCTAAACCCACATGAAAGCAGCTTGGGACTGGTCGGAGCCCCACAGAAAGAAATAGGAGACCCAGATTTTGGGATAAAACTTTTTCCTTTTTATGGAGATAATTTGCAATAATACTGACTCTCAGCATAGACTCCATAGCCTTTATCTTGATCAGAAAACATTTTGGATAGGGTGGAGGGGGTGGGGTGAGCTCACTGCCTGCAGTGACTCCTGCCCAGGGACCGTGAATAAGACATTCACTGGCAGAAAAGCAGTGGTTTCTGAAAATGTTGGTGGAAGGGTGGGGAGGAGGGGGTGTTAAGGGGCCTTGGGTTCCTTCCTCCTCAGGGGAGCTATTTTTTCCTTTACATGCAAAGAATTGCTTTGTACAGCCAAGTTGGTCTCAATCTTGTTTACATAAAAGAAATCGAACATTTACTTTGTGCCGGGTTATTTTTTTCTTCCTTTGCCAGTCTGAGGGTCCTAGGTAAATCAATAAACAAAGACCCTGCTCTGTTTTCACTTTGTGGCTGGGTTTGGCCAAGGTAACCCTTAAATGTCTGGATTAGCTACCTCTGTCAGGATTGGGGTTTGCTGCCTTGGGTCAGATGGGTAGTCAGTAGTGTGTTGGTCATGCTGGGAACCTGGTATTCTAGAGGATGGTGAAAGGGCCAGCAGTGGGCCTGGTTTCTTGTGTTCTGTGGCAGATGGCAAAAGGAGGAGAGGGAAGAAAATTTGCCTTGCTGGCCTCCGTGGAGATCAGCTGAAGCCCTGAAGTCTGTGGTTTGGTGACTCTAACCTTAGCTAATCAACAGTCAGGAATGCTGTTGGTTATTAAATTAACCAAATTGCTTATTGTGTGTGTGTTTAATTTTCTAAATTTCATTTATTTTGTTGAGAATATACACTGCAAAACATACACTAATTCAACAGTTTCTACATGTCCAATTTAGTGACATCCATTACAATCTTTGAGCTGCATAACCATTCTCACCCTCCCTTGTTGCTCCCTTATTAACACAAACTCACTGCCTCCTAAGGTTCCTATCTAATCTTTCAAGTTGCTGTTGTCAGTTTGATTCCATAGAGATAGTTCTTAAAAAAGCATAATGCTCAAGGAAGAACTTTTTTACTAGTTAAGCTAAATTATTGTTAGGTTTTAAGATGACTTCAGGGAATATTTTTGGTTTAAGGTTTAAAGATTATCTCAGGGCTATAGTTTCAGGACCAAATTGCTTTTTAAAACTACAGCCTTGATACCTGACTCTGTAATGTTTCACTATATGGAATTCCATAGACGAGCTCCATGCTGGGGGGCAAAAAATATTTTCTTTAATTTTTTCTAAATCTACCTGCCATGAACTTGGACTGACCCTTTGTTCTCTTGTGTTGGGACACCAGGAAAAATAAGGAGAAAAGCATATTCATTGTAAAAACATTCCCTTAAGCAATGCTGAACGGGTTTGTTTCAAAGTTCACAATAGCGGCTTTTAATCACGATTTGTTATCTACAAATCCCAGCCATTTTTGTTCTTCTTTTATTCCTGTTAGTCTTGGTTAGAATAGCATGCTGGGGTGCGGAGAACAAGGGCTTTGGTGTTAGGCAGGCTGGATTTGGATACTTACTCCATCCGTTACTAGTAGGTTGACCTTCGACAAGTTACATAACCTCCCCTGGTGGTGTAGCAGTTAAGTGCAACAGCTGCGAACCAAAAGGTTGCCAGTTTGAATCCACCAGGAGCTCCTGGGAAACTCTATGTGGTACTTCTATTCCGTCCTATAGGGTCGCTATGAGTCAGAATCGATTCGATGGCAACGGGTTTGGTTTTAAGCCCCATTTTTGTCATCTTTAAAATAGGAATGATAACGCTGACTTCAGAGGTAATATCTGTAAAGAGCCTAGCACAATATAGCGCACTACAGGCTCCCAGTAAATGGAACCAGCGATCGTTTTCATTTTGTCTTTGAAGTAGTGGTGACAGGGCCCCTTGAAGCAGGAGGGTTTGATGTCACTGATTGTACCTATTGTGGTGGCTCTTCACTCCTCTCAGGGCTCTAGAATCTTCAGTGGCATGATCAGTATCATGTCAGTCATGCACAGTGTATGTGTGTGTGTCTATAAATATTTGACGTGCTCTACAAAGAGCACCCACAAAATAAAAGTAAAGTGAATTACACAGTCTTTTCTTTTAGCCAGCTATATGTTATCACCCAGATTGCGCACAGCTCATTACTCTGAGTATACACATGCTTGAGCAAGTGTAAAATAGCACAAAAAATATTAACTACTAGTCGAGAGACTTATGAGTCCAGGTTCAGCCACTTTTTAGTTGTATATTTGGGTAAATTATTTAATCACTTAGCCAACAGGGAAAGTATGTAGTAAATAATAACTAAAATTTTAAGAAGGAGCCCTGGTGGCTGAACGGTTAAGCGCTCAGCTGCTAAACCAAAGGTGGGCAGTTTGAACCTACCTAGTGGTTTGCAGGAGAAAGACCTGGTAATCTGCTTCCTTAAAGATTACAGCCAAGACAACCCTATGGGGCAGTTCCACTTTGTCACATGGGGTTGCTGTGAGTCAGAATTGACTCTGTGGTGCTCAACAACAACAGCAATATTTAAAGAGGCCTTATTTTTTTTTTTTTATAATGGGCCATGCATTGTTCTAAACCCTTCACTTCCATCAGACTCATTTAATAATTACCTAAATACAATCCCATGAGAGAGATAGTCTTCTTATCTTCATTTTACAGATGGGGCCACTGAAGCTCAGAGAGGTTAAGTGTGTTTCCTGGGTTCACACAGCTCAGAAGTAGTGGAGCTAAAATTTGAATGCAGAAAGTCTGGTTCCAGAGTCCATTATTTCAGCCACTACATTATTCTCCCTTTAGAAGAGAGGAAAGATCTGTGGCCAAGAGACCTGAGTGTGAGTTCCTACAACATCCTTTCCACCTATGTGATCAGTGTGAGATTTCCACTTAGGAATCTCTCTGAGTTTAGCTCAGATAGTAGGCTCACATCACAGCAACTTGAGTGTTACAAAATGATACGCCAAAACCTATATGAAAGGACCAAGTGCAGGGCCTGGCACTCTAGTGAAATCATATCTCATGAAAGGATTAAAGTTTGGAAGTCATTGCCAAGGGCGAAAATCATGTAGAGTCAAAATTACCCTTGAAAACCCTTTTGATTGTTCACCAAGTTCAGCATACATAATTCTGTGCATACAACCTGTCATGATGATGATAAAGCACTAGGTACTGGGCTCTCTGCAAATTCCAGTGGGCACTCCACATATCCCAATGACTAGCCTTCCCTCCCTCTAACAACACTATTCACACAGATAGTTTTACCTTTTGCTGATGTAAGCAATAGGGCTCACTAGACTGCAAAGTTTAGCTGAACTAGAACCACTCCTGAATGATGGGAGCCTTCTAATATTTCCCACTCTCAGAGTTGTTACAGTGATCAGATAAGAAGGTGATTTAAGCCCTTTTAGGTTGTGTGTGTGTGTGTGCGCGCACGCGCGCTTTGGGTGAAAGTTTACAGTGCAAATTAGTTTCTCTTTCAAGAATTATACACAAATTGTTTTGTGACATTGACTGCCATCCCTGCAATGTGTCAGCACTCTCCCCTTTTCCCTTTTCGTCCTGGGTTCTCTGTGTCCATTTGTCCAATTTTTCTGTCCCTGTCTGCCTTCTCGTCTTTGCTTTTGGGCAAGTGCTGCCCATTTGGCCTCGTATACTTGATTGAACTGAGAAGCATGTCCCTCACGTGTGTTACTGTCTGTTTTATAGGCCTGTCTAATCTTTGGCTGAAAGGTGGACTTGGGGAGTCGCTTCAGTTCTGAGTTAACAGGATGTTGGGGGCCATATTCTCGGGGTTTCCTCCAGTCTCTGTCAGAACAGTAAGTCTGTTCTTTTTTTGTGAATTTGAATTTTGTTCTACATTTTTCTCCAACTCTGTCCGGGACCCTCTGTTGTGATCCCTGTTGGAGTCGTCTAAAACCTTTTAGTTTTTAAAAAAAAAAAAAAAAATTTTTTTTTTTTAGGTTGGGAGCATGAATTTATGTTCACATTGAATCATCAATTTAGATCTGGGACGGCCAGCTCTCTTAGCTGACAGTCACAGCCATTCTGCCCACTTATTTTTTTAAGCTGATTCCTTTTTTGACTCTAGTACTTTTTCCCCCCTGTCCTATAAATGTAATGTCAGTAAGGTTTACGGCACACTTCTTCAATCTTTGCTCTTACACAATGTAATTTTCAGTTCCCTCTCACATCATGTCAAACCTACGTCTCATTGAGCTCAATGCCACAAACATTTATTGAGGGTTTTCCGTGTGCTTAGGTTCTATATTAGCTAGAATATAATCCTCACCCTCAGGAAGCTCCGGATCTCTAATCTCCTTCAGAGCATTTCCACATAGAAGCAGTTTCATCTGTTCAGTTCAGCCTGTTAAACCTGAGCTGGTCATCCCCCGGCCTCTTGAGAGCTATTTCCTGGCTCCCCTGTTTCTGTGGCTGGCAGCAGCTTCTCCCCGTCAGGCGAGCCTGACACCTCGGCAATATTGTGAAAGCCTCCTCCCTCTTGTCCCACACGCCTGAACAGGCACCAGGTTTTGACTTCTGTCATCTATTTCCCCTTAACTATTACAGGAGACTGCTGTCAGTCCCTGGCCTCCTGTTTCTCTAGTTTCATTATGGCAGGCAACGTCTATGAGATGAATTTTCCTTAAAAGTACTTTACGCTGCTTCCAAGATAAATCCAAATGCAGTCTGGCCGCTGCTTTACAACCCGGTCTTATCTGTTGCTCTGTTCCTACAAGATTTTACAGTCATCTTTTTCTTTTTTTTATCACACAGTTGTGTTTTTTAGTATTTCCCCATATCTTTGGCCATTTCTGTTCTTATATACTCTGTGTTTATTGAAAAGATGTCAATTCTCCCCCAAATCCACCTATACATTTAATGGAATTGCAAGTGAAGTGCAAATGTTTTTGTAACTTTTAAAATGTATCTGAAAGAATAGTTGCATATGAATAGCAAGAATATAACACAAAGAAGGAATTAGAAGGGATATGTACACTGCCAGAGATTAAGATGTAATGAAACATTGAGTTGTTATAAACATACAGAATCTGTATCAGGATAGATGGAACAATAATATAGAATAGATAACCCAAGTATACACGTATTTTTAGAATGTGATGAAGACCAGCATCCTAAAAATCATGCGAAATAATGAATACATAATAAGCAACACTAGAATGATTTTTATTTTAAAAATGGTCAATCTATTATCTCTCACCAGACCCCAAGACAAATCTCAGGAAACCAAAAAGCATAAAACATACTGTAAAAGTACGAAGAAACCTGAGTTAACTATTTATGAAATCTGGACACATGGAAGGTCTGTTAAAACATAACTCCAAGGCCGAAATCACAAAAGGAATATTCAGATATGTAAATACACAGAAATGAAATTACGCATAGAAAGATATAAACAAATTTGACAGGCAAATGGCAAAACTGAGAAAAATATTTGTGACATAAGAAGAACAGAAGATTAATATCTTCAATATGTAAAGAATTACTACATGTCTACCAGAAAAAAATCACCACCACAACAGAAACAAAAGATGAAGGCTATGACTAGGCAATTCACAGTGAAGAAATATGGGCAGTCAGCAAAAATATGAAAATGTGTTTAATCTCACCTTTAATCAAAGAAATGCAAATTTAAATAAGTTGCCTCTGAGGAGGAGGACGTTTTACTTTATCAACTTCCATACTACTTGAAAATATTTTTAAAAGACATTAAAATAAAATTAAAAACTAAAACATGCTACTGTGACATCAATATAGACATAAAAGCAGTTACCATTTTCTGAGCCTTTAAGAATGATCTTATAGAACTATACTTATTGCAAAGATGCCCTCCAATAAATTCGTTGTCAAGAGAAAAAAGTAGGCTATAGATTAGATTGTGTGGTAAGATCTCACTTTGGTGAATATACACCTACAAATATAAAAATATGCAGAAGAAAATCTAGATGCATATAAAATACAATGTTAACAGGGGTTGTCTCCATGTTTTAGAAATATGGGCAATGCTTAAATATTTTCTAGTTTTTCAACCATGATCACATACAGCTATTAAAACAATAATAACAAATGTTTAAGTATAACATACATACAGAAAAAAACACCGTTTATAAGTGCCAGCTTGATGCATTGGCACAGTGAGCACATCATATAGTTACCACCCGGGTTAAGAGACGGCATGTTCCCAGCAGCCCTGAAGCCCCTCCTGCCCCATGCCAGGCTCTATTCCTCCCTCCTCACCGTAGGTAATTACTATTTCTAACACAGAGGTTAGTTTCATTTATTTTTTAAATGTTATGTTAAACGAAGTAGTACACTTACAGTCTTTTACATCCGACTTCTTTTACTCAACGTTGAATTTATGAGATTCACCAATGTTGCTTCATCTGGCAGTTAAGTTGTTCATTTTCATTGACACATTGTATATTTCACTGTGCTTCACGTACTTCACTTGTTCATCCCACGGCTGGTGGACATTTGGGTTGTTTCCAGTTTGGATTATTACGAATGATGCTGTTGAAATTCTTGCATTTGGTGCATATAGGTAAACACTTTTGTGAGCTATATACTTGCAATGAGTCAGAATCGACTCTACAGCGATGGGTTTTTTATGCTGAGGAGTAGAATTGCTAGGTCATGGGGTATGTGTATGTTTAGATTTAGTAGTTCCTGCCAAACAGCTTTCCAAAGTGGTGTGTAAATTTGCATTCCCACAGGGGCATGTATGACCATTCTGTTGCCCCACCTCATCATCTTCACTTGGTATTGTCAGTTTTTTTCATTTCAGGAAATGCTGGGTGTGTAGCAGTAACTTGCTAATTGTAGTTTCAATTTACAAGCTTCTGATGACTAATGAGGGTGAGAGCTTTTTCATAGGTTTACATATTACTTTTATATAAAAAATAAGAGAGTAAAATTACATTGAAAATTGCTTCTCTGTCATAAAGATTTCCATTGAGCCATCAGGGAGAGCTAACATTGAGGTGATATATCAAACACAAGCTGGTGAGATAAGGTGGACTTTACTCTTGGAGATAAATCATTTGTTTTGCCTGCCTGTCGCCGTTTTTCTCCTTTTCCCCCCAATTATCTAGGTGATGGTTGACAGTTGTTTTTTTTTTTTTTTAAAGCTTATTAACAGCAAAGTACTCCTGAAATTTTCTGAAGGTTTTCAAAGGTTTACCTCTCCACATGCACACATACCCCACCCCTACAAGTAACAGGCTCCAACATCACAGAAGCCTAAGTGATTTAGGCCCTCGTGGCAAAGAGGTTAAGAGCTTGGCTACTAACCAAAAGGTTGGCAGTTTGAAACTACCAGCTGCTCCTTGGAAACCCTATGGGGCAGTTCTACTCTATCCTAGGGTCTCTATGAGTTGGAATCGACTTGATGGCAGCAGGTTTGGTTTTTTGGTTTTATTTGGGGTTGGCTGTTATCTGATTTAGACTCTGCCTATTTGGGGTTGGCTGTTTTTCTATACCCACTCTTTGCTCCCCTGAGCTCCTGGCAGAGTTAGAGAGCTGCCACCTTCTCTGCGTTGGACTGTAATGAGTCACACCAGTTACAAGCATCTGCCTTGTTGTCATCAGAAGACAGGTAGGGATATGGATAATCCAGTGCTGGGAAAGATGGTGAGTATGTTAAATGACAGTATTGGGACAAAACAATGACAACTGCTAATATTTACTGCATGCTTGCCCTGTGCCAGACACTGTGCTAAGCACTTCATGGGCTTGACCTTAGGTATTCCTCACAATGGCCTCATGAATGCAGTGGTGTAAATTGCATTATTATTCTCAATTCTTCACTCTCTTTGGGTTGTAAAATAATACGTCCTTCCTTTTGCCATGTGGCTTTGCAGCATTAGAGTAGACAGAGTATCCTTCCCACTTTATTGATGTTGGCTTTGGCCAAGTGACTTGCTTTTGTCAATGACAATGTTAACATTATGGGAGCAATTCATACAAGCTTTGGGGACTTGACTTGGCTCCTTTTACTACCACATCTGCATAAGAAGAGCAAGCTCCAGGTGGCTGGTACCCCTTTAGCCTGGCACCAGCATGGAGTTTCTGGTAGAGCAGACCTGAACACAGCTGGAAACCTGGGGTTAACCTAAGTCACCAAAACCTCAAACAATCGGCAGAACGATGAATGTAAAAAATAAATGTCTGATGCTGTGAACCATCAAAATGTTGAGAATATTTGTTATTATGTGACAGAAACTAATACAGCAGTACTTGTTTTATACTTATTTCCTCAATGAGGATAATAATACCCGATGATAATACTTGAATAATACCCCCAAATTACACACCTAATAAGAGAAGGAGACAGGATTTGAGCCAAGACTGATTTCCTAGCCCCTGCTCTTAACCACTATAGTATATTTCCTTTCAAACTTGCAACAGGCTGGGGCAATGGACCAAAAACAATAGAATGGAACTTAACTGAAATGAATACGGGGCCCATTATGCCAGTTAAAACAACAACAACAATAATAAGAGTAACTAGGATACAAGCTGAGAAAGAGCAAGTTCTTCTTTAACTACAGGCTTAGTGGAGTGGCTTGAAGACTTGAAGCTCAACTGAGATGGAAAAGGTAGTTCAGTACCAGGCCATGTTAATGGGAGTAAACTGTTTGAAATAAAGAAAATGACAATTCTTTCTACCCTGGTTGGTCAATAAACACCTGAGTATTACCTTTAGTTCTAGGCAACACATTTTTAGGGGGATACTGACAAATTGGATTGTGTCTAGATGTGAGTGAACAAGATGCTGAGAAAACACATAGCTGTTGTAAACTAAAGGAGCCCAAGCATTTAATCTGAAGAAGAGAAGGCTCCAGAAGGAGATGACTACTGTCTCAGGACATCTAAATGGTTAAAAAAATGCAACAAAGAGGCCAAACTACCATCACCCTTCACATAGACTACTGCTATAGCCCTCTGCAGCCCAATTCATTCCTCATGTGCAACCACGAGAGCTTTTCAAAACACACCCTTCACCAAATACACCCACATGCACACCTAGATACAGTCTTCTACCTACAAGTTCTCCACCCCACAGAGCCCAAGACAAAGTTTAAGTACTAATGCTTTGTTGGGAGGTCTGAGACAGAGATTGAGGTAGGAGAGAAGTTAGGTATTGGAAAAAAATGAAGCAAATACAAACCAATGATATGATTATGAGGCTAACTACAACTCCACAAAAAGGAACAGCTTGTGGTCAGTCATGCAAGCACCTCCAGACAGGCCATATGGAACCACTTGGCCTCAGACATTCTATTGGAAAAAGGAAAGATGGGGCAGGAGAAGTTATCTGTTGATTTCTTCCCATCTCCTGTGGATGCATTCCCTGTGGAAGTAAGATCCTAGTTTCCATGGCATGGTGCTTCATCTGAATCTGAAAGTAGTAGGAGGAAACAGAGCCTCCTGGGCACCCAAGCCATCATGGAGCCTATGCTGGAGCCTGGCATACACCTGGCGGTGACCTAGGCAGTGGGTGATACTAAGGTAAGGTGACAACTCCTGAGGTTGTATCAACCAGGTGTCCATGAACAAGTAGCTAAGGGAATGGGAGAGGGTTGAAGTAGAAAGAATCTAAAGAGGTGCAGATATTGGGTCACACACAATTTCTCATACCACTTTTAGAAAAAGGGCAGAATCCTTTATATGGCCTGCTGGTTCTGCCCACTTGTCTTCACTTGTCTTACGTTGGAGTCGCATTGGCATTCTTTTGTTTCCAGGAGTGCATCTTGATCCCTCCTGCCCTGAGCTTGTTCTCTCTGCCACACTTTGGCCTCCACCTCTATTCACAGGTTAACTCCTATTCATTCTTCAGCTCTCGGTTCATCATCACTTCTTCTGAGGGGCATTTCCAGCTACCCTCTTCCCTGGCCCCTTAACTGCAGCCTAGGTGGTACCATGTCATAGAACTATACTTTCTCTTTCCTTCAGAGTACTTAGCTTCATACCCATCAGTTATGGATTGAATTGTATCCCCCCAAAATGTGTGTCAACTTGGCTAGTCCATGATGCCCAGTATTGTGTGATTGCTGACCATTTTATCATCTGATGTGACTTTCCTATGCGTTGTAAATCTCATCTCTATGATGTTAATGAGGTGGGATTAGAGGCAGTTATGTTAATGAGGCAAGACTCAATCTGCAAGATTAAGTTGTGTCTTAAATCAATCTCTTTCTAGATATAAAAGAGAGAAGAGAGCAGAGAGACACAGGGGCCTCCTACTACCCAGGAACAAGAGCCAGGAGAATAACTCATCCTTTGGACTCGGAGTCACTGCACTGAGAAGCTCCTAGACCAGGGGAAGATTGATGACAAAGACCTTCCCCCAGAGCCAAAAGAGAGAAAGCCTTCCCCTGGAGCTGGCACCCTGAATTCAGACGTCCAGCTTCCTAGGCTGTGAGAGAATAAATTTATCTTTGTTAAAGCCATCCACTTGTAGTATTTCTGTTATAACAGCCCTAGATAACTAAGACACCAGCCTTAATGTATTGTTATGACCGGTCTCTCCAACTAGACTGTAAGCTTCACGAGGGCAGGGGATATGTCTCTTATGTCCCAGTTCTTCATTGTACCTCCCAATGCCTGCCCAATGCCTTGCACCACAGAAGGTGCTCATAAGTAATTTCAATATGAAAGAAAAACTACAGATATTTTGTGTGGCAAACGAAGACTGGTTTATACATTATAGTTATCCCAGAGGGAACTGGGCTGCTTTGGGTGGGCTTTATCTCCATATTAGTGAAAATTTTCTAAGATTGATTCACACATCAGATAATGTTTGGCTCAGATGATCTTTAAAAGTCCACTCTGAGAATCTGTGCTTTGACTCGACCGATTCCAGTCATACCCTGGAAAAAAATCTATTTTGAGACTCTCTGCCATTCCATCCACTAGCGCTATCCCTTTCCTCTATGACTCTCCAGCCCGTGGAACATTTGAAAAGCATTTGACCAATTCCAGCTTGAGATTTGGGAGTCTTGACCCCACTGGTCTTTCTTGTTGGTCTCTATTTCTGGTGGTTTGAGTCTGTGATCCGAAGAATGGGGCTAAATTTGTAATCAGTTCTGTTTATCCTGCCCATTCCAAGGCTTGAATTTGGAGAGGGTGTGTGGGTGTGGAAGCTCACAGAATATCAAATTCAGTCAGGGGAGGATGCCTAGTGGAGACAGGGGCTGGTGGGGGTTGGCATGAGGTGAGCAGGAGGCAAGGGGGCCAGAGCAAGGCAATGTGTCCTTAGCTAACAAATCTGAGAGGCATCTGCAACTTCTCCAAGCCTGGATCTCAGGTATCCCAAGGATGAGCACGTATAGTGTTGCATAGTACACTTCTGTTCTGATGTGTTGGCTCCAGCCAGCTCAGCAGTGTGCAAAAAGCAAGACTCCCCCAAGGCTGGCCTGTGTAGCAATGGATCTTTTTAAGGGTTTATTATTTTTGCACAGTTCTAATGTTCATTGCCTATGGTTTGCCATAGTGAGTGCTTGTTAATGTAGTTTCATTGTTGCCTAGGGAAAAAGAACCCCAGTGATCCACTGTAATAACTGCTTTAATGTGGGGCCTCCGCTTTGGGCCTGTGTAGTATCCTTTAACAAATGAGCAAAAGTGGCCAAAGTTATATTAGGCAACATTGCCCAGAGGTTTCTGATAAAATCTCCAGTCACTGCCAGGGACAGTGTAAACCCTGTCAGTCTGGGGATTAACTTTTCTCTAGTAACAGCTAAGACTTTTTTTTTTAAAGATCTTATTGCACGCCAGACACGGTGCTGGGGGTGGGAGGCATGGGTACTTTTAGATGTATGATTTTAATTAGTCTTTATAATAAGTCTCTAAGGTGGGTATTATAATCATTCCTACTTTATTAATAAGAAAACAGAGACTCAAACTGGTTAGGTACTGGTTAAGTACTCAAAATCACACACATAGGTGACAAATATTGGGGCTGAGATTCTACTCCAAACCTATTATCTGCCCTGTACCAGGCTGCCCCAAGATGACTGTGAATATAAAATCGGACGACCTAAGGCTGGTTAGTGTCACCCATTAATCAACAGGAACTGAGTCTAGTCCTCCACTCCACCTGAGTGATCTAAATGTCAGGAAGATCTCTGTCTATCTTGAAAAACTGTATTTTCTATAGTTTTTCCTGATGAAAAATTGGCATCACATCCCCGATCTTGTTTCCCTTTTTACTTAGACCAGCAGGAAACTCAGAACTAAATTTGTTGCTCAGTATTAAAAAACTGTGTAGGGTCAATTGCAAAAGTACAAATATTGTGTAAGACCACTATTATAAGAACTGGAGAACTAGTTTAAGCAGAGAAGAAAATATTCTTTGATGGTTATGAGAGGGGGGAGGGAGAGAGGGAGAGGAGTATTCACCAATTAGATAGCAGATAAGTTTCGTTTTAGGTGAAGGGAAAGACGATACACAATACAGGAGAGGTCAACACAAATGAACTAAACCAAAAACAAAGAAGTTTCCTTAATAAATTGAACACTTCAAAGGCCAGCGTAGCAGGGGTGGGGGCTTGAGGACCATGGTTTCAGGGGACATCTAAGTCAATTGGCATAATAAAATATATTAAGAAAACATTCTGCATCCCACTTTGGAGAGTGGTGTCTGGGGTCTTAAACGCTAGCAAGCAGCCATCTAAGATGCATCAATTGGTCTCAACCCACCCGGAACAAAGAAGAATGAAGAACACCAAAGACACAAAGTAATTATGAGCCTAAGAGAGAGAAAGGACCACATAAACCACAGACTACATCAGCCTGAGACCAGAAGAACTAGATGGTGCCCAGCCACAACCGATGACTGCCCTGACAGGGAACTCAACAGGGAAAACCCGAGGGAGCAGGAGAGCAGTGGGATGCAGACCCCAAATTCTCGTAAAAAGACCAGACTTAATGGTCAGACTGGGACTGGAGGGGCCCCAGAGGCCATGAATCCCAGACCTCCTATTAGCCCAGGGCAGGAATCATTCCCAAAGCCAACTCTTCAGACAAGGATTGGACTGGAATAGGGGATGGAAAATGATACTGGTGAAGAACGAGCTTCTTGTATCAAGTGGACACATGAGACTATGTTGGCATCTCCTGTCTGGAGGGGAGATGAGAGGGCAGAGGGGGCCAGAAGCTACCCGAACGGACATGGGGAGAAAAAGTGGAGGGAAGTACTGTGCTATCTCATTAGAGGGAGAGCAATTAGGAGTGTATAGCAATGTGTATGTAAATTTTTTGTATGAGAGACTGACCTGATTTGTAAATTCTCACTTAAAGCACACACACAAAAAATTAATTAAAAAAAAAACTGTATAGGACTCTGTTGCCTGTATATTTGCATTTTAACTTCCTGTATTTTCCACATCTTAATTTTTATCCATTCTCTGTATAGACGAGTGGGTGGTAGGTGAGAATATGATCTACTGACCACTTGTGCTGGGGTGGGTGTTTTGAAGCTATATTTGCATAGCAAGTACACTGTTTTCACTTAGGTTGTGTGGTTTATTTGGAGTGAATTTAGGGGAAATTGATGGAGTGTTCCCCAGGCCAATGCAGGTACGTCTTAGTTATCTAGTGCTATATCACAAGCAGATGGCTTTAACAAAAATAAATTTATTATTTCACAGTCTAAGAGGCTAGAAGTGTGAATTCAGGGTGCCAGCTTCAGGATAAGGCTTTCTCTGTCAGCTCTGAGGGGAGGTCTTTGTCATCAATCTTCCCAGGTTGAGGAGCTTTCAGTGCAGGGATTCTGGGTCTAAAGGACGTGCTGTTCTCCTGGCCCATGTTCCTTGGTGGCATGGGGTCCCCCACCTCTCTGCTTGCTTTTCTCTTTTATATCTCAAAAGAGATTGATTTAAGACACAACTTAATCTTCTAGATTGAGTCCACCTCATTAATGTAACTGCCCCTAATCCTGCCTCGGAAACCCTGGTGGCATAGTGGTTAAGAGCTATGGCTGCTAACCAAAAGGTCAGCAGTTCGAATCTACCAGGTGGTCCTTGGAAACTCTGTGGTGCAGATCTTTCTACTGTGTTGTATAAGGTCGCTGTGAGTTGGAATCAACTTGATGGCAGTGGGTTTGGTTTTTTGGTTTTAATCCTGCCTTATTAATGTCATAGAGACAGGATTTACAATACAGAGGAAAATCACAGCAGATAACAAAACAGTAGGCAATCACATAATACTGGGAATCATGGACTAGCCAAGTTGACGCATATTTTTGGGGTCACAATTCAATCCATGACAAGGTGTTTTGTGTTTCAACTTCCGATTCACCTTAAAACTTCCAGCTGGGCTTTCTCCATCGCTCCGAGATCCTCTGTCTTAGTTATAACAGAAGTACCACAGCCGGTGGCTTTAACAAACAGAAATTTATTTACTCATAGTTTAGGTGGCTAAGAAGTCCGAATTTAGGGCCATGGCTCTGGGGAAGGCTTCTATCTCTGTCAGCTCTGGGGGAAGGTGCCTCTTTACAGCTTGCGTTCCTCAGTTTATTGGCAACTTTCATGTGATATGGCATTTATCTTCCCCCATCTCCGCTTTCTTCTCTGTACCTAATCTGCTCATTTTATATCTCAAAGGTGATTGGCTTCAGACCTTGATATGACCTCATTAACACAACAAAGAAACCCCTATTCCCAAACGGTATTACACCTATAAGTATAGGGGTTAGGATTTATATTTTTGGGGGACACAATTCAATCCATAACATCCTCTAAGATCTAGCATATAGAAGGTGTTGACAAATCCTGGAATAAATAAAAAAGATTTGAACTGATCATCACTGTGCTTGTTCAGCTGCCTCTTCTTGTCTTATATTCCCACTCCAAAGCTCAACTACAGGCTGTCCTTTGTGGGACAGACTCCAATGTGTACTTTAAATCCCCCCAAGGAATACCCACTTCACTTGGTGTTGGTGAGAAACTGAAAATTATAAAGTATAAATGATTGACTGATCATATTCTCACCTTTCATATCATTACAAAAAGACAGGATAAAAATTAAATTTGGAAAATGCAAGAAGTTAAAATGTGAATATACAGACAACAGACTCCTATATAGTTTTTAATACTGAGCAAAACCTTTGGCTCTGAGTTTCCTGCTGGTCAAAGTAAAAAGGGAAACAAGATCAGGAATATGATACCAATTTTTCATAATGAAAAGCTATAGAAAATACAGTTTCTCAAGGGAGACATATTTTCTTGCTACTTTGAAATAAATTTATCTAGAAGATTGAGAAAAACACTGAATTATGTAGTGACCATTGTCTCCATCAATTCCCTCCCCTTCCCCCATTACATTCATATTCTTACGGTGTCTTTAATATTACTTAAAGACAAAATAGGCTATATGCTGTTTTTTTTCCCTGATGAACCAAAAAAAAAAAAAAACAAATCCACTGCTGTCAAGTCGATTCCAACTCATAGCAACCCTGTCTGTAGGACAGAGTAGAACTGCCCCACAGGGTTTCCAAGGAGCCCCCAGGGGATTCAAATAGTAGACCTTTTGGTTAGCAGCCATAGCTCCTAATCACTACGCCACCAGGCTGCGTATATTCTCTGGAATGCTTAAAGCCTTAAGCCTTCTCCTTCAGCTGTCTGCTTATCCCTTCTTGTGTACTGCGGAGTCGATTCAGACTCATAGCAGCCCTAAAGCACAGTGTAGAACTGACCCATAGGGTTTTCTCAGTTGTAATTTTTACAGGAGCATGTCACCTCGTCTTTTCTCCCATGGAGTGGCTGGTGGGTTGGAACTATGGCCTTCCAATTAGCAGCCAAGCACTTAACCATTGACCCACAATGATTAAGCCTTCAGCTGCTAACGGAAGGGTCAGTGGTTTGAACCCACCAGCTGCTCCAAGGGAGAAAAATGTGACAATCTGTTTCCATAAAGATTAAAAAACAAACAAACAAAAAACTTGTTGCCATTGAGTAAATTCTGACTCAGAGTGACCCTATGGAACAGAGTAGAACTGCCCCATAGAGTCTACAAGGGGCACCTGGTGGATTCCAACTGTTGATCTGTTGGCTAAACACTATGCCACCAGGGTTTCCCCATAAAGAATACAGCCCTGGAAACCCTATGTATGGGGCAGTTCAACTGGATGGCAACGGGTTTAGTTTTTTCTTTTTCTTCTCTTTTTTTAAGGCAAGATGCCAAAGCATAGTCCACTGAAAGCAATTCTTCAAAAAGACTAGAAGAGTATGATCTGTTGACACAAATTTCTGGAATTCCAATGAATCTAAGGTTAAAATCTATAATAAAAAAGGGATGATATATGTATCTTCTAATCCGTCTTCTATAAATGGCATTTTTATCAGCGGAACTTCAGTCGAAACTTGGGCAAAAGACACTCCAGGTTATATAAGGGCAATGATGGCCTCAGAATTTCTTCCTTGGGGTGGGAGGGCAACTCAAGAGGGCAATCTGGTTGGAAGTGGTGGTAGGACGCTAGGTAGGGTCACCAATATTTTCTACTTTGCCCAGAACATTCCAAGTTTGGGCACTGAATGTCCTGCATTCCCTGAGCCCCCTTAGTCTGAGGTAAACCAGGACAGTTGGTCACCCAGCTCTAGGGCAAGAGCTTTCGAAGCTGTATTGGCACAGCAAACACATTGTTCTTATTCCAGCTGTGTGTTTATTTGGGGGCTTTCGGAGAAACTGATGGATTCTCCCCAAAGCCGACACAGGTGTTCTGTGTGGCCAAATCTGAATGCTTTTCCAGTCTAATGCTTGGTCGCTGGAGTCATATTCTTTTGTGAAAATGGATGGACCTACGCAAGACACTGTGGAGCCTAAACATGCATTTGACCTGGCCCAGAGTGGGTATACAAAAGCTCATCAAAACAAGCACGGAGGAGTGGTGGTTTCTTCTCTGGAGTTCTTTAAAACTTAGAGAGGGCAGCCCAGTGTAGTGAGAAGAACATGAGCTTTGGCATTGGACTGGCCTAAGTTAATATCCAGGTGCCAGTGATTAGCCATAGCTTTTGAGCCATTCGCTTAACCTCTCTGAGCCTTCGTCTCCTCCTCTGTAAAATGGCCACCGGGATGTTATGAAAATTAACTGAGATACTTGAAAGCCTGACAGAGTGCCTAGTCCAATAAATATGTTTCCTCGCCTTTCCCCTTTTGTGTCTAGGGCGGGTTGAGTGGAGTTCTGCCTGCATGTGGGAGATTTGAACCAAAACGATAATGTTTCGTTAGGTAAACCTCAGCAGTTAGAATATCCCCATGGCATCACAAGGATGAATGGAGAATGGGACCTCTCATTCTCAGTTTGGTTTGTCTGCTGGCAAAGGATATTAATTTTGCAAAAATGCTTTATAGATACTGTTAGTTCAGCTGGATCTAAAGCATTTTTCGAACTCCAGAACCTCTCAGCCAATAAAATATGTGTGTGTGTGTATACATATATATATATATATATTTTTTTTTCTTTTTTGGCCAAAATAACTTTTTCTTCACACTAGATATGTTTATTTTTTTGTGCTGCCCCCTCCTTTCACCTTCTATATTGTCAGATTTACTAGCTGTGGGCTCTTGAGTAAGCTATTTCCCTTGAGCAGACTCAGCCCCCTATCTGTAAAACAAAAAGGTGAAACCAGATAACTTATAATGTCCTTTATGGCTCTGGCATCCTGTGATATGAGAACTAATATTCTTTTATTCATTTAACAGGTATTGTTTGAGCACCTACTAAGTACCAAGCACAAATGTGGTGTCTGGGGATACAGCCATAAACAAAACAAGCAAAGTCTCTGCTCTTATGGAACCTACATATGACTGAGGGAGACAGACAATAAACAAAACACAGATGAATATACAATATGTCAGGAGTGGTAAGTGGTGCGAAGGAAAACAATGCAGGGTGAGGGATCGAGAGTGACAGTGATGGTGGTGAGGACAGGGTGGTGGGGGGAATCTGTTGGGGCTATCTGAGATGGAATTGTTGAGAACGGTCTCTCTAATAGGTTGACATATGAGCAGACACCCGAGTGAAGTGAAGAACAAGCCATACGGCTATCTAGGGAAGAGTGTCCCAAGCTGAGAATATGCAAAGGCCCTGAGGTTGGCACATACATACGTGGCATTTGCAAGGAATCAAGCCGGCCAGTGTGACTCTGAATTGTGTGAGCCAGAGGACAGTGATGAGAGATGAAGTCAGGAAGATGGCTGGATGACTGATTACGTAGGATAACATGAGTAGCTTACCACTGGCTCAAGTTCTGTGCCCAACACAGGTTCTCATGCTAATCCTGGCTGAGGATCAAAGGCCATCTGGGACTTACTATCTAATTTCTCGGTGCTGGCTTCTCACAAATTCCTCTTTACATATTTATCTGAAGCAGAAGGAGATCATCAGGCAAGCCAGGGGACAGGAAGCTCTGAGGTCTGAAGGTCTGGTGTGTTAGTCTCAGTCCTCATGATGACTAGGGCTTGTCTCTGCTCTCATCTCCTTCTTTTACTCTTCCCAGCCTGGAGTGGTCCTCAGAGTTCTGGAACACATGCAGTGTGTTTAGTAAAAAACATAACACATGATATTTTCCATCACATTAAAAATGGAACAGTGTGATAGAAAGCAAACTTTGAAAAAATTTAAGCTCCAATTTTTTTAATGCCTAGAGGAAATTTCCCAAATCTATCTGTCCTTGTTCTAAGCTGGATTGACACTGGGTCCATCTCTCATGGAGCCTTTTACTCTTATAAGGGAGAACAGAAAATCTGCACCGAGCACTTGCTGTGATAAGATGTGAAATGTCAAAATTTGACCTTCGTGGCCTCAATTATTTAGTAGTGAGGCACAAAGGGCTGTGGGTAAGGCTGCCTACACCTTCTAATCTACACTATGCTTCTAAGGGGGTTCTGGAAAACCAACCCCCTATTTGTCAGAACACGAGGCAGTGGTGATTCTGAGACCTGAGTTTGGTTTCTGGCCAAGGCACGCCACGTGCAGCCACCACTTGTCTGTCAGTGGAGGCTTGTGTGTGGCTATATGCTGAATAGGTTTCAGCCAAGCTTCCAGACTAAGAGACTAGGAAGAAAGGCCTGGCAATCTACTTCCTAAAATCAACCAGTGAAAACCCAATGAATCACTATGGTCCAATCCATCCAACCAATCATGGGGGTGGAGCAGGACTCGGCAGTGTTTCCTTCTGTTGTGTGTGGGGTCACCATGAATCGGGACCAACTTGACAGCAGCTAACAACATTTGTCAGAGCAAACTGGGAAGATATTGATGGAATATTTCTTTCCATCAGGCTGATTCTTCCCTTCTTCTCATACTCCATGGATCAGGCAGAGTCCAGGAGAAAGGCAGGTAGGCCTCAACCCACTTGAAATCATCCCTAACCATTTCTTGTTCTGGGAATTTTCTGTGTTAAAAAAAAAAAAAAGGATGTTAATAAAGTTTTTTGAGTGGCTGCAAAGTTCTAGGAACAATGCCAGGTACTTTTTAAATAAGTCGTTTCCTCCAGTCTTGGTACGGTGCTGTGACAGCACACATGAAAAGCCCCACTTTTCAGATGAGGTAAATGAGACTCAGGTGAAGCAGCTAAAGCCATAGAGCTGGGAGGTGAGGAAACTAGGATTTTTTTCCTCTCACTGCCTCCCTTTGAAGGACCAACATTTTGTTATTCTTCTAGACTTTATCAGCCTTCGCTTTCGCTGGCTACTTTACCCGGCTGATTCTCTCTTTGACCGCCAGCTGGATGGGAATTGAGGTTTTCGGGAAGGCGTGGTGGAGCACAACTTGTGTTTCAGACCACGGTTTTTAAATACAGATGAGCCCAGCTTGGCGCCACACCTAAGCCGGGCTTCTCCAGCCAAGGCAGAAAGGGGCTTACACAACAGCCTGTTCTGCCTCCTTACCTTGCAAACAACCAGCAAGAATTGCAGGAATCTCACCACGGCTTCTCACTGATTTTCCCTCCCTCAGCCTCACTACATCCCTGAGAGGCTGTTCTTCATGTTGTTCTTTTTCCCGCAGAGCTGTGGGAAGCTGAAACCAGAGCTGTGACTGCTCTGGTTCAAACAGGGCTCGGGGTGGTCTTTGAATTTTGGTTCTCAACCACCTAGGTGTTTTATAAGCCAATACTTTGTCCATTCAGGTCCCTGGGTGGTGCAAACTGTTTGCATTTAGCTGATAATCTAAAGGTTGGCGGTTCAAACCCACCCAGCAGCACCCCAGAAGAAAAGACCTGGCAATCTGCTTCTGTCAAGATTACGGCTGAGAAAATCCTATGGAGCAGTTCTACTCTGTAACACATGGGGTCGCCCTGAGTCGGAATAGACTCCAGGACAGCTAGCAATGACTTTCTCCATTGGGTTTTAGCTGGGTTAAGTATGAGTTAAGAGAGTCCTGCTGTTTTGGAGACTGGGTCGGCTGACTTGTGCTTTCTGGCCCCTTATGCCAATTACTTTGTGCTGGAACAGAGATCCCACTGCATCTGCCTGCAGAGAGCTCAGCCGGTGTCATCACTGTCTTCCTGGATCCATCAGCACTCACTGACAAGCAGGGAAACTGGATCCATGTTGGACACAAACCTTTCTCAGCCGTGCACTTTGTCTCTCTGTAATCCCTCTGGTATTGACAAACAGCGCTCACAGCCTTGGGCGGCAGCGACGGCTCCTGCAGACAGCATGTATTAGCATCAGCGTTACGGTCCTTGGCCCTGACAGCTCGGGCACTAGAGGGAGGATTAAGTGATTAGTATTGTGTATGTTACAGCCATCTTTTTATTCCTCGCGTCTTTTCAGTTTTGCTCACTTCATAAAGATGTAAAAGGGGGCTCTGAGTAAAAACAGATGCATTCATACATTTTTTGGGTCTGATGGGGAGCATACATCTCAGACATTTGGGCCATGTTGCGATATTATCAAGTTTCTGGAAGCACCCAGACCAATTATCTTGTCTTTGAGACATATACTGGTTCAAAGCGGCCTTTGAGCTATAGTACATTAACTTAGAAGATGAAAAAAACAAAAGGCCCAGTTAAATCTCTAAGTTATTATATTTGATGGGTTGGTGTGTATAGGTTAGATAATCATTTAATGAACTGCGTTCCCTGGAAACTGAGTAAAGGGGATATTGATGTCAGGAGATTTTGCCCTGAGATGGGTTTAATATTAAAGTAGAGCTATTTTTATTTTATGTAATCCAAGTCTAGATCAAATTCTCTGAAATATTCATCCAGAAGAAGTGACCCAGAGAAATGCCAATCATATCTTTCAATGTCACTTTTATGAGTGATAGCATTTTATGCATTTTCTGGAGAGGAAAAGTCTATTATAGTTATTATAAATGTCATAAATTAAAGCCTTTCGAGTATGGATTTTAGATGGTTAAATGCTGACCTCTTTTATTCTATGTTTTCCTGTATCAACGAACTTTTTGTTGAGGATCTGCTGTTGTTGTGTGCTGTCGAGTCGATTGCATGAAAGAGACCCTATATGATGAAGTAGAACTGCCCCATAGGGTTTCCTTTACAGGAGCAGATTTCCAGGTCTTTTCTCCTGCAGAGGGCTCGTAGGTTTGAACCACAGACCTTCAGATTAGCAGCCAAGCACTTAATCATTGCTCCACCAGGGCTCCTTCTGTTAGAAATCCAGAGAAGTCTGAAATGTATTTTTTGCTTCTCAAAAGCCCACATTCCAGTTGAGAAAAGGTATTAGCACTCCATTAATCATAGAGAGGTAACAAGATGATGTATAACTAAGAGCCAAATGAGCTAAAGAAACAGGATGTGGAATGGATTCCCTGCAGGGATGAGTCAGTGATGGCTGGAGAAAGGTAGATAAGGCTTTCTAAACCAAAACCCAAACCCATTGCCATCAAGTTTATTTCAACTCACAGCAACCCTAGAGGACAGAGTGGAACTGCCCCTTAAAGTTTCCAAGGAGTGGGTAGTAGATTCGAACTGCCAACCTTTTGGTTAGCAGCCCAAAGCTTAACCACTGAGCCACCAGGGGTCCTGAGGCTTTCTAGAAGAGGGGAAACGAAGAAGGCCCATGGAGAAGGAGAGATGTGGAGGGGAGAGGGTGGCTCTTGTTGGGGTACAGGAGGCAATTAGAAGTTCTAATCTGGGGATCATTTCAAGGTAAGGTTAGAAAGGAAGATCAGGGCAGATTGTGTCAAACCTTGAATTGCCATATTTTGGGAGTTTGGATTTTATCCATAGGAATGGGGAGAGTCTAAAGGAGTTTCGAGAAGAGATGTGAAGGAGGAACGTTTATTTGACAGGAGTTCACAGGGTGGATTGGCAGAGGGAGATGAGATCAGGGACGGAGAGTCACTGGAGACCAGGTGAGAGACTGCTGCAATGGTCCAGGGGTACGGAAAGGAGGGTAGGGAGAGGTCTGATGTGGAGGAAGGAACTAAGCTGAGTTGTCAGTAGGAGTTGTTCAGGTGCCATTGAGTCAATTTTGACTCATAGGGTCCCCATACACTGAGAGTAGAACTGTCCCATGGTGTTTTCTTGCTGTGATCTTTATGGGAGCAGATCGCCAGGTCTTTCTCCCGCAAAGCCACGGAGTGGGTTCAAACTGCCAACCTTTCAATTAGCAGCTGCGAGCTTAACTGTTCGCACCACTAGGGCTTAGGAGTAGAAGTGATGACCCACCTTTATGGACCTCTCCCGTGTGCCTATCAAAGCAGGTTACATATATTTAATCCTTGCAGTCACTCTGCAAGGCAGTAAATATCATTAGCCCTATTTTCAAATGTGGAAACTGAGGCTCAGAAGGGTCAAGTGACTAGATGAAAACCACACGGTAGGAAGTGAAAGAGCTGAAATTCAAACCCACACTCCAAACTCTTAACCGCTGTATATGCCTTACTGCCTCATGGGGGAGAGGAAGGGGACACCCACCAACCCATGGAAGGGGAGAAAGTCAAGTAACTTTTTTCAGGTATTAAAAATGTAACATTTCAAAAGACTGCTTATGACTATTATTATTTCCTTGGCCTGGGTTAAATAGCTAGCTTGAAATAGAAATGAATAAATTACATTTTCATATAGAAAAAAAAATACCCTATGTGAAGTTCATCCAAAAGGTCCTGTCTTAAAATAGATGCAAAATTCAGAAATGCAACTTGCGATGTTTATCTTAATCCTCTTTATTTACATGTTCTCATACACAGAGGTCTCCCTGTGTGTACATGTGTGTTAATGTCACAGAGAAACTCAAATTTAAACCTGATTCAAGCTTGAAGCAAAAAAAATGGCTGCAGTTTTGACTTTAAAAAACTATCTGTTTATTTCCCTTTCTCTGTCGATAACTCCTGGTTGCAACGCTGAAATCTTATAAATACGACACAGTTAACTTGCAAAATGAGCTTAGTGTTCTCAGGGCAGTCCAATTTGAACAACACAAAATTTGGCACAATTCAGTGGGCCTGAGTTTAAGGCAGATACAGAACTGAGACAGCATAGAGGCTGTATTATTTCTAAGTGAGTTCATGTAGTGCGCATAGGTCGAACTGATCAGAAACCCCCACATAGCCCTCCGCCCCATCCAAGGCATTCAGTCATGCTTTCCTAAGTATCATATCCACGGCACAAACTCCTCTCCTTCGGAGACAGGAATGTCTTTTCTTCAGATTACCATTTGTGTTCATGGCAAGGTTGTGAGTGCCATCTCCTTTTGCCTCTGTGCCCTGTTGGTGTCACTGAGAGGTTGGAAGGGCAGAACCAGAGCCAGCAGGAGGAGTGGGGATCTCACAGCTCTGGTTTCCTGCAGTTAATAGGTGCACAGAGCTGATCAAGGGAGGCTTCGCTACCCACTCCCAGCACTCAAAATCATATTTATTGCCCAGCAATCCATTCCTGCATGTACACCCAAAATAACTGAAAACAGATTTTGAAACAAAAACTTGTACGTACATGTTCATAATAGCACTACCTACAAAACCAAAAAGTGGAAACAACCCATATGTCATCAACAGGTGAATGGATAAACAAAATGTGGTATATCCATATAATGGGATATTATTCAGCCATGAAAAGGAATGATGTTCTCACGTTGTTGCTGTTGCTAGGTGCCGTTGAGTCGGCTCCGACTCATAGTGACCCTATGAACAACAGAACGAAACACTGCGCCACCCTTAAAATCGTTGTTATGCTTGAGCTCATTGTTGCAGCCACTGTGGAAATCCACCTCGTTGAGGGTCTTCCTCTTTTCCAATGACTCTATACTTTGCCAAGCATGATGTCCTTGTCCAGGGACTGATCCTGCCTGGTAACATGCCCAAAGTATGTAAGACACAGTCTCGCCATCCTTGCTTCTAAGGAGCATTCTGGTTCTACTTCTTCTAAGACAGATTTGTTCATTCTTTTGGCAGTCCATAGTATATTCAATATTCTTCACCAACACCACAATTCAAAGGCATCAATTCTTCTCTGGTCTTCCTTATTCATTGTCCAGCTTTCACATGCATATGATGTGATTGAAAATACCATGGCTTGGGTCAGGTGCACCTTAATCTTCAGAATGACATCTTTGCTCTTCAACACTTTAAAGAGGCCCTTTGCAGCAGATTTATCCAATGCAATGCGTCTTGATTTCTACACTGCTGCTTCCACGGCTGTTGATTGTGGTTCCAAGTAAAATGAAATCCTTGACAACTTCAATCTTTTCTCTGTTTATCATGATGTTTCTCATTGGTCCAGTTGTGAGGATTTTTTTTTTTTTTTTAATGTTGAGGTGCAATCCATACTGAAGGCTGTGGTCTTTGATCTTCATTAATGCTTCAAGTCCTTTTCCCTTTCAGCAAGCAAGGTTGTCTCAACTGCATAATGCAGGTTGTTAATGAGTCTTCCTCCAATCCTGATGCCCCATTCTTCTTCATAGAGTCCAGCTTCTCATATTTTTTGCTCAGCATACAGATTGAATAGGTATGGTGAAAGGATACAACCCTGACGCACAACTTTCCTGACTTTAAACCAATCAGTATCCCCTTGTTCTGTCTGAACAACTGCCTCTCGATCTATGTAAAGGTTCCTCATGAGCACAATTAAGTGTTCTGGAATTCCCATTTTTCCCAATGTTATCCATAATTTGTTATGATCCACACAGTCGAATGCCTTTGCGTAGTCAATAAAACACAGGTAAACATCCTTCTGGTATTCTCTGCTTTCAGCCAGGATCCATCTGACATCAGCAATGATATCCCTGGTTCCACGTCCTCTTCTGAAACTGGCCTGAATTTCTGGCAGTTCCCTGGCTCCTTCAGCTGCTTTTGAATTATCTTCAGCATGCGTGTGATATTAATGACATTGTTCTATAATTTCCACATTTGGTTGAATCACCTTTCTTGGGAATAGGCATAAATATGGATCTCTTCCACTCACTTGGCCAGGAAACTGTCTCCCATATTTCTTGGCATAGACCAGTGAGCACCTCCAGAGCTGCATCTGTTTGTTGAAACATCTCAGTTGATACTCCATCAATTCCTACAGCCTTGTTTTTCGCCAATGCCTTCAGAGCAGCTTGGACTTCTTCCTTCAGTACCATCGGTTCTTGATCATATGCCACCGCTTGAAATGGTTGGACATTGACTAATTCTTTTTGGTATAATGACTCTGTGTATCCCTTCCATCTTCTTTTGATTCTTCCTGTGTCGTTAAATATTTTCCCCATGGAATCCTTCACTATTGCAACTTGAAGCTTGAATTTTTTCTTCAGTTCTTTCAGCTTGAGAAACACAGAGCGTGTTCTTCCCTTTTGGTTTTCCATCTCCAGCTCTTTGCACATGTCACTATAATACTTTGTCTTCTCAAGACACCCTTTGAAATTTTCTGTTCAATTCTTTTACTTCATCAATTCTTCCTTTTGCTTTAGCTGCTTGACACTCGAGAGCAAACTTTAGAGTCTTCTCTGACATCCATCTTGGTCTTTTCTTTCTTTCCTGTCTTTTCAATGATGTCTTGCTTTCTTCATGTATGATGTCTTTGATGTCATTCTACAACTTGTGTGGTCTGGGGTCACTAGTGTTCAGTTCATCAAATGTATTTTTCAAAGGGTGTCTAAATCCAGGTGGGGTATACTCAAGGTCACATTTTCGCCCTCCTGGACTTGCTCTGATTTTCTTCAGCTTCAGCTTGAACTTGCATATGGGTAATTGATAGTCTGTTCCACAGTCGGCCCCTGGCCTTGTTCTGACTGATGATATTGAGCTTTTCCATCATCTCTTTCCACAGATGTAGTCAATTAGATTTCTGTGTGTTCCATCTGGCGAGGTCCATGTGTATAGTCGCTGTTTATGTTGGTGAAAGAAGATGTTTACAATTAAGAAGTCGTTGGTCTTGCAAAATCCTATCATTCGATCTCCAGCATTGTTTCTATCACCAAAGCCATATTTTCCAACTACTGATCCTTCTTCTTTGTTTCCAACTTTCCCATTCCAATCACCAGTATTATCAATGCATCTTGATTGCATGTTCTATCAATTTCAGACTGAAGCAGCTGATAAAAATCTGCTATTTTGAGGGGTGGAGCCAAGATGGCATAATAGACAGATGCTTCTGTTGAGCCCTCTTTACAACAAAGACCCGAAAAAACAAGTGAAACAAGTATATTTGTGACAAGCTGGGAGCCCTGAGCATCAAAGGCAAGCTTAGACAACAAACTGAGGGGAAGGGGGAGAAAGAGGCCGTTCAGAAGTGCAGAGGAGTTACCGGAACTGAATCACGGGGAGCCCTCAGGCACCATTCCCAGAGCAGCGGCGGCGGTGGGCTAGTCCTAGTGCTCGGCTGCAGTTTCCTCAGGGAGAGCAGCCAGCCACATAGCCCACTCACACCTCCGGAGCCTGAGGAGAATGGCACGCTTTTGGCAAAAGCTAAGTACTTGCGTATATTTTAACATACCCCCCCACTCCCACGCCAGCTTCAGCGGCTGAATCCCCGGGCCTGAGATGGACCCTGGTGAGCACCTAGAGCTGTCCTCCCTGCCTTGGGGAAGGAAAAAATTTACAACTGGGGTGGGGGGAAGATAATTTGCTAGCTCCATTAAAGAGGGGGGGGAGCTCAGGACAGAAGTGGCTCCTGTCCAGGCATAAACCATCCGTGGAACTTAAGCACCTTTCCCTTCTGCATGGACCTGTGTGGGCCCATTTCGGGAGAATAGGCCCTTGTTGGCAAACTCCAACCATTTCAGCTGTGTGGTAGAGAGGTGGGCGTTCGACATTTGACATTGCTTTGCCTATTAAACAAGGTCCTCACCTACCCACAACAGGGACCTAAGGACTGGTGACTCCACTCAGGTCACCCAGCCACCCGCAACAGGTGTCCAAAGATAACTGGTACCTCCCAGCCATAACAACAAAAACTTCAGGTGCCCATGGTCCCTCTGCAGAACCAACCCACCAGCATGCTCTAGGGAACAGACATGCATTTTCCTCAGAGACACTTGGGGTTGGTTCTCAATCCCTTGCCTTGTTCAAAGCGTGACCCCCTGCTGCAATCAGATACTGGTATATACGCCAATCACCCCTGCTCCTCTAAGACTGTAGGACACAGCCTGTACGACACACTTGATATCAGCTACCTGGAAACCTGAGCTGAATTCATACAAGAAAACTGAATGGACTCCTAGACTGATATACCTGATAACAGTTCTAGCCAGCTGGGGACAGGACGCCAGAGTTCCAAAGGTGAAAATAATCAAGCAAGCTCCCTCAAGCAACCCATAGGAGTATACCAAAACAAAACAAAGCAAGCAGCTAAGACACAGTAAGCAAGCATACACTAATACAATAACTTGTAGGTGGCTCAGAAACAACAGTGAATATATCAACTCATATAAAGAAACAGGCCATGATCACCTCAACAGGCTCTCAAAACAAAGAATCCAGGAGTCTTTTAGATGAAAGTGCATTCCTGGAATTACCAGATGCAGAATACAAAAGTTTAACATACAAAACCCTTCAAGACATCAGGAAGGAAATGAGGCAATATGCAGAACAATCCAAGGAACACACAGATAAAGCAACTGAAGAAATTAGAAAGATTATTCAGGAACATAATGAAAACTTTAATAAGCTGGAAAAATCCATAGATAGACAGTGATTAGGAATTCAAAAGATTGACAATAAAATTACAGAGTTAGATAACTCAATAGAAAGTCAGAGGAGCAGAATTGAGCAAGTAGAAGCTAGAATTTCTGAACTCGAAGATAAATCACTTGGCACTAATATATTTGAAGAAAAATCAGATAAAAGAATTAAAAAAAATGAAGAAACCTTAAGAATCATGTGGGACTCTATAAAGAGAAAAAACCTACGAGTGATTGGAGTACCAGAACAGGGATGGATAACAGAAAATATAGAGAAAATTGTTGAGGATTTGTTGGCAGAAAACTTCCCTGATATTGTGAAAGATAAGATGATATCTATCCAAGATGCTCATCAAACTCCACATAAGGTAGATCTTAAAAGAAAGTCACCAAGACATATTATAATCAAGCTTGCCAAAACCAAAGATAAGAGTAGCGAGGGATAAAAGAAAAGTCACCTACAAGGGAGAACCAATAAGAATAAGCTTGGACTACTCGGCAGAAACCATGCAAGCAAGAAGGCAATGGGAAGACATATTTAAAAAATGGAAGGAAAAAAATTGCCTGCCAAGAATCATATATCCATCCAAACTGTCTCTTACATATGAAGATGAAATTAAGACATTTCCAGATAAACACAAGTTGAGGGAATTCGTAAAAACCAAACCAAAACTACAAGAAATACTAAAAAGAGTTCTTTGGTTAGAAAATCAATAATATCAGGTATCGACTCAAGACTAGAACATTGGGCAGAGCAACCAGAAGTCAACCCAGGCAGGGAAATCCAAAAAAAAAACAAAGCAGGATTAAAAAAAAAAAAAAAAAACAAAGCCCAACACAGGGTAATGGTGATGTTACTGTATAAAAGAAGACAACATTAAAATAATAAAGAGGGACTAAGAAACGTAATCATATACCTTCCATATAGAAAGGAAGATACGGTGATACAAAGTAATAAAAGTTAGTTTTATATTTAGAACAATAGGGGTAAATAATAAGGTAACCACAAAGGAGACAAACTATCCTACTCATCAAAATAAAATATGAGGGAAAAATGTAGACTCAGCAGAAACAAATTCAAGAGCAACAAGTATGAAGAAAGGACAATATGTAAAGAAAATCTACTCAGCACATAAAATCAAGTGGGAAAAAGAAACTGTCAACACACAAAAAAAGACATCAAAATGATAGCACTAAATTCATACCTATCCATAATTACCCTGAATGTAAATGGACTAAATGCACCAATAAAGAGACAGAGAGTGGCAGAATGGATTAAAAAACATGATCCGTCTATATGCTGCCTACAAGAGACACACCTTAGACTTAGAGACACAAACTAAAACTCAAAGGATGGAAAAAAATATATCAAGCAAACAACAATCAAAAAAGAGCAGGAGTGGCAATATTAATTTCTGACAAAATAGACTTTAAGGTTAAATCCATCAGCAAGGATAAGGAAGGCCACCATATAATAATTAAAGGGAAAATACACCAAGAATATATAACCCTATTAAATATTTATGCACCCAATGACAGGGCTGCAAGATACATAAAACAAACTCTATCAGCATTGAAAAGTGAGACAGGTAGCTCTACAATAATAGCAGGAGACTTCGACACACCACTTCCGGCGAAGGACAGGACATCCAGAAAGGAGCTCAATAAAGATACGGAAGATCTAAATGCCAAAATCAACCAACTTGACCTCGTGGACATAGACAGAACACTCCACCCAACAGCAACCAACTATACTTTCTTTTCTAGTGCACATGAAACATTCTCTAGAATAGACCACATATTAGGTTATAAATATTAGGTCTGCAAGCCTTAGCAGAATCCAAAACACTGAAATATTACAAAGCATCTTCTCTGACCATAAGGCCATAAAAGTAGAAATCAATAACAGGAACAGCAGGGAAAAGAAATCAAACACTTGGAAACTGAACAATACCCTGCTCAAAAAAGGCTGGATTATAGAAGACATTAAGGATGGAATAAAGAAATTCAGAGAATCCAATGAGAATGAAAACACTTCCTATGAGGACCTTTGGGACACAGCAAAAGTGGTGCTCAGAGGCCAATTTATATCAATAAATGCACACATCCAAAAAGAAGAAAGGGCCAAAATCAAAGAACTATCCCTACAACTTGAACAAATAGAAAGAGAGCAACAAAAGAAACCCACAGGCACCGGAAGAAAACAAATAATGAAAATTAGAGCTGAATTAAATGAAATAGAAAACAGAAAAAAGATTGAAAGAATTAACAAGACCAAAAGCTGGTTTTATGAAAAAACTCAAGAAAATTGATAAATCATTGGCCAAATTAACAAAAGAAAAACAGGAGAGGAAGCAAATAACCTGAATAAGAAATGAGATGGGCGATATTACAACATACCCAACTGAAATTAAAAGAATCATATCAGAGTACTATGAAAAGCCATACTCAAACAAATTTGAAAACCTAGAAGAAATGGATGAATTCCTAGAAACACACTACCTACCTAAACTAACACAAACAGAGATAGAACAACTAAATAGACCCATAACAAAAGAAGAGATTGTACAGGTAATCAAAAAACTCCCAACACAAAAAAGCCCTGGTCCGGACGGCTTCACTGCAGAGTTCTATCAAACTTTCAGAGAACAGTTAACACCACTACTACTAAAGGTATTTCAGAGCATAGAAAAGGATAGAATACTACCAAACTCATTCTATGAAGCCACCATATCCCTGATACCAAAACCAGGTAAAGACACCACAAGAAAAGAAAATTATAGATCTAGCCAATAGAATTCAACAACATATCAAAAAAATAATTCACCATGACCAAGTGGGATTCATACCAGGTATGCAGGGATGGTTCAACATTAGAAAAACAATTAATATAATCCACCACATACATAAAACAAAAGACAAGAATCACAAGAATGATTTTATCAATTGATGCAAAAAAGGCATTTGACAAAGTTCAACACTCATTCATGATAATAACTCTCAGCAAAATAGGAATTGAAGGAAAATTTCTCAACATTATAAAGGGCATTTATACAAAGCCAACAGCCAACATCACCCTAAATGGACAGAGCCTGAAAACATTCCCATTGAAATCAGGAACCAGAGAAGGGTGCCCTTTATCACCACTCTTATTCAACTTGTGCTGGAAGTCCTAGCCAGGGCAATTAGGCTAGATAAAGAAATAAAGCACATCCAGATTGGCAAGGAAGAAGTCAAAGTATCTCTGTTTGCAGATGACATGATCTTACACACAGAAAACCCTAAGGAATCCTCCAGAAAACTACGGAAACTAGCAGAAGAGTTCGGCAGAGTATCGGGATACAAGATAAACATACAAAAATCAGTTGGATTCCTCTACACCAACAAAAAGAACATCGAAGAGGAAATCACCAAATCAATGCCATTTACAGTAGCCCCCAAGAAGATAAAATACTTAGGAATAAATCTTACCAGAGATGTAAAAGACTTACACAAAGAAAACTACAGTACACTTCTGCAAGAAACCAAAAAAGACTTACATAAGTGGAAGAACATACCTTGTTTGTGGATAGGAAGACTTAATATGATAAAAATGTCTATTCTACCAAAAGCGATCTACACATTTAATGCAATTCCGATCCAAACTCCAACGACATTCTTTAATGAAATGCAGAAACAAATCACCAATTTCATAGGGAAGGGAAAGAGGCCCCGGATAAATACGGCATTACTGAAAAAGAACAAAGTAGGAGGCCTTACTTTACCTGGTTTTAGAAACTATTATACTGCCACAGTAGTCAAAACAGCCTGGACCAGTGGAACAGAATTGAGAATCCAGACATAAATCCATCCACATATGAGCAGTTGATATTTGACAAAGGCCCCAAAACAGTTAAATGGGGGAAAAGACAGTCTTTTTAACAAATGGTGCTGGCATAACTGGATATCCATCTGGAAAAAAATGAAACAAGACCCATACCTCACTCCATGCACAAAAACTAACTCAAAATGGATCAAAGACCTAAATATAAAATCTAAAATGATAAAGGTCATGGAAGAAGAAATAGAGACAACGTTAGGAGCCCTAATACATGGCATAAACAGTACACAAAACATTATTAAGAATGTAGAAGAAAAACTAGATAACTGGGAGCTCCTAAAAGTCAGACACTTAGGCTCATCCAAAGACTTCACCAAAAGAGTAAAAAGACTACCTACAGACTGGGAAAAAAGTTTTTAGCTATGACATTTCTAATCAGTGCCTGATCTCTAAAATCTGCGTGATACTGCAAAAAGACAAATAACCCAATTAAAAAATGGGCAAAAGATATGAATAGACACTTCACTAAAGAAGACATTCAGGTAGCTAACAGATATATGAGGAAATGTTCACGATCATTAGCCATTAGAGAAATGCAGATCAAAACTACAATGAGATTTCATCTCACTCCAACAAGGCTGGCATTAATCCAAAAAACACAAAAGAATAAATGTTGGAGAGGCTGTGGAGAGATTGGAACACTTCTACACTGCTGGTGGGAATGTCAAGTGGTACAACCACTTTGGAAATTGATTTGGTGCTTCTTTAAAAAGCTAGAAATAGAACTACCATAAGATCCAGCAATCCCACTCCTTGGAATATATCCTAGAGAAATAAGAGCCTTTACAAGAACAGATGTATATGCATACCCATGTTTATTGCAGCACTGTTTATAATAGCAAAAACATGGAAGCAACCAAGGTGCCCATCAATGGATGAATGGATAAATAAGTTATGGTATATTCGCACAATGGAATACTACGCATCAGTAAAGAACAGTGAGGAATCTGTGAAACATTTCATAACATGGAGGAACCTGGAAGGCATTATGCTGAGTGAAATTAGTCAGTTGCAAAAGGACAAATATTGTATAATACCACTATTACAAGAACTTGAGAAATACTTTAAACTGAGAAGAAAACATTCTTTTGTGCTTACGAGAGGCAGGAGGGAGGGAGTGAGGGTGGGAAAGGGGTATTCACTAATTAGATAGTAGATAAGAACTACTTTAGGTGAAGGGAAAGATAGCACACAATACAGGGGAGATCAGCGCAATTGGACTAAACCAAAAGCAAAGAAGTTTCCTGAACAAGCTGAATGTTTCGAAGGCCAGCGTAGCAGGGGCAGGGGTCTGGGGACCATGGTTTCAGGGGACATCTAAGTCAATTGGCATAATAAAATCTATTAAGAAAACATTCTGCATCCCACTTTGAAGAGTGGCGTCTGGGATCTTAAACGCTAGCAAGCAGCCATCTAAGATGCATCAATTGGTCTCAAGCCACCTGGATCAAAGGAGAATGAAGAACACCAGGGACACAAGGTGATTACTGGCCCAAGAGACAGAAAGGGCCACAGGAACCAGCGACTACATCATCCTGAGACCAGGAGAACTAGATTGTGCCCGGCTATAACCGATGATGGCCCTGACAGGGAACACAACAGAGAACCCCTGAGGGAGCAGGAGAGCAGTGGGATGCAGACCCCAAATTCTGATAAGACCAGACTTAATGGTCTGACTGAGACTAGAAGGACACCAGTGGTCATGCCCCCAGACCTTCTGTTGGCCCAGGATAGGAACCATTCCTGAAGCCGCCTCTTCAGACATGGGTTGGACTGGACAATGGGTTGAAGAAGAATGCTAGTGAGAAGTGAGCTCCTTGGATCAGGTGGACACTTGAGACTATGTTGGCATCTCCTGCCTGGAGGGGAGATGAGAGGGTGGAGGGGGTTAGAAGCTGGCGAAATGGACACGAAAAGAGCGAGTGGAGAGAGAAAGTGGGCTGTCTCATTAGGTGGAGAGTAATTGGGAGTGTGTAGCAAGGTGTATATGTGTTTTTGTGTGAGAGACTGGCTTGGTTTGTAAACTTTCACTTAAAGCACAATAAAAAGTATTTAAAAAAATCTTTTATTTCTTCATCTTTGGCCCTAGTGGTTTGTGCGTAAGTTTGAGTAATAGTCGTATTAACTGGTCTTCCTTGTAGGCATATGGATATTATCCTATCACTGACAGCGTTGTACTTCAGGATAGATCTTGAAATGTTCTTTTTGACGATGAATGCAACACCATTCCTCTTCGAGCTGTCATTCCCAGCATAGTAGACCGTATAATTGTCTGATTCAAAATGGTCAATACGAGTCCATTTCAGCTCACTAATGCCTAGAATATCGATATTTATGCGTTCTATTTCATTTTTGATGATTTCCAATTTTCCTAGATTCATACTTCGTACATTCCAGGTTCCTACTATTAATGGATGTTTGCAGCTCTTTCTTCTCATTTTTAGTCACGTCACATCAGCAAATGAAGGTCCCAAAAGCTTTACTCCATCCACATCGTTAAGGTCGACTCTCCTTTGAGGAGGCAGCTGTTCCCCAGTCATCTTTTGAGTGCCTTCCAACCTGGGTGGCTCATCTTCCAGCACTATATCAGACAATGTTCCACTGCTATTCATAAGGTTTTCACTGGCTAACGCTTTTCAGAAGTAGACTGTTGCATCCTTCTTCCTAGTCTGTCTTTGTCTGGAAGCTCAGCTGAAACCTGTCCTCCATGGGTGACCCTGCTGGTATCTGAGTAGCGGTGGCATAGCTTCCAGCATCACAGCAACACGCAAGCCCCCACAATACAACAAACTGCATGATACGATATGATTGAATCTTGAAAGCATTAAACTGTGAAAGAAGACAGACACAAAATGCGACATATTGTATGATTTCATTTGTATAAAATGTCCAGAATAGATAAATCTATACAGATAGAAATTAGATTAGTGATTGCCTAGGACTGAAGGAAGAGTAAATGTGGAAAAAAATAAAACCAAACCCATCACCATAAAGTTGATTCCAACTCATAGTGACCCTACAGGACAGAGTAGAACCGCCCCATAGGGCTTCCAAGGAGCACCTGGTGGATTTGAACTGCTGACTTTTTGGTTAGCAGCCGTAGCCATTAACTACTGTGCCACCAGAGACCCTGTGACTGCTTAATTGGTATAGGGTTTCCTTTTGGGGCGATGAAAATATTTTAGAACTAGATAGTGGTGATGGTTGCATAACACTGTAAATGTACTGTCGCTAGTAGTAAATTTTGTTACGTTTATTTTACTAAGATTGAAAAAAGATACCACAAGAATAAAAAGGAAAAACAAAAATACATTAACAAACAGAAGACAAAGGTAAAAATGTAGAACTGCTTGACTTCTTGAGAAAAAGGAAGAGAAAGAAAACTGAGATTTACCAAATACCTACGTTACAGTGACTGTGTTGTGTAAGTGGTCTCAGATTTTGCCTGTTGGCCTAGCTTAGTTATTAACAAAACTGCCTTCATTTTCATAACCATGCTGGTTTGGACAATGTATTACATGACCTCCTATGTACAATCTGAACAAGACTTTTAAAGGAAAATCTCATTTTTCCATTGTTCCCATCCAGAAAGTGAGCCTAGGAGAGCTTGAGAAACTAGCTTAAAGTCACACAAGAAGAATCTGACAATGAAGATTATTTCTGTTTCATCCTGGCACCTCATCTAACTATAGAGCAAATGGATTTATTTTCAAAGCTATTTGAAAGAGGAGCATGTTAATTTCTTTGTTTCCCAGGGTTGGGGAGTTGAATTTGTCCTGTTCTTCCACACACTCTCACCTTGTCCCTTTGTGGCCAGGGTGAAATTTTGGGAAATAGATGGAGAATTGATTATCTCAGTGGAGGTTGTAATATGGGCTGATGGACTACAAGAAAGCTGATGGATCTGTGCAGGAATCAGACCCAGCACTGCTGCTATGTACCAGCATGTCAGAAAGCTAATATTTATAGTGTAGTGTTTCTGCACCATTTTCTGTCTTTAAGTAATAAGGTGCTTCTATCCTCTATCCAGCCTTTAATAGATCTTAGCCAATCATAGAACAGTAAGATTTTCAGGTCTTTTGGATAAAATTGCACTACAGGAAATATTTCAGAGAATAAAGAGCCCTATGGAGGGGCTCTGGGAACCTTGGTTCCACCTCTACCTCTTGACCTGTACTAGTCACATGCCCTCTTGTAAGTCAGTTGACCTTTCTGGGATTCTGTTTCCTTATTTAAAAAAAAAAAAAAAAAAGAGTATATATTTAAGGAGTCCTGTGGTGGGTTCAGACCCCTGGTGGTACAGTGGTTAAGAGCTTGGCTGCTATCCAAAAGGTCAGCAGTTCAAATTCACCAGCCACTCCTTACAAACCCTATGGGGCAGTTCTACTCTGTCCTATTGGGTTGCTATGAGTTGGAATTGACTTGAGGGCAATGGGTTTTGTTTCCATTTTGGTGGTGGGTTCTGTCTAGTGCCAGTTTTTGTAAATAAAGGTTTACTGAAATATAGCTACACCCATTCATTTACATATTTTCTGGACCATTTTTGAGTTAAAACAGCAGAGTTGAGTAGATGCAAAAGAGATTGCATGGCTCTTGTAAAGCCTAAAATATTTACTATCTGGCCCTTTATAGAAAAAGTTTGCTGACCCCTGGATTAGAGTCTTTGAGGACATTTTCACTCTTTGTAAGTCTCTAACCTCAAGAAAGAAGGGGAGAAAGAAAGAGACAAAGTGACACTAGAATTATAAATCTGAGTCAAAAACAAAAAAAAAATCAGAAAACAGCTTGCAAGTAGTGCATTAGCCAATTATCCTAACAGTGACAAATTACAGCTCCCTCTACTGGCCAGGAGGACTTTTTGGATGTTTAAACCTAATCCCAAGAATTATCTTTATATGGTACCCACTGGTGACCAGCAGGAAAGCTTCTGTTTGCCCTTGATGCCTTTGAATTCATGAAGCACATGCTTTAAGTAGGGAAATGAGGGGAATTTTGGTCCTCTAGCTACAGTGTAAAGCTCCTTGGTAGAGAAGTAAACCAAGAGAGAAAGCATGCTGAAAAGAACTTAATCATGGTGAACGAAGCCAAAGTTAATAAACAGTGCTGGATGGTCTCTCGTGGCCTCAGACAGTGGGCGAGGATGGTTATTTTTGTGCTGCATTAAGTTAAACTAATTCCAACGCCAAAAGCCACTTTGAATGATGAAGTGAATGGGTCTGCAATGGCGACCAGGACTCTCCGTTGCTGCCCTGGATGGGGCGGAGCTGCTGTCAGCCCTCTCTGACCAGCTCTGGATCCTGTCTTAGTGGCCTCACTCTATCTTCAAAGGAGACTTGCAAAACTGGCGAAACTCAGTTTGGCTTGGAGGTTTTTTGTGTGTTTCTTGGCTGGAGGCAACCATCCTTCTCATCCACGGAGCGCCCCGGATGAATGGCTAAAGTAACACCTACCAGCCTGGGACTGGGGCAGCCTTTCTTCTGTTGACTCCTGACTCCTCTTGACTCACAGCCTCACTTTGTTTTGTTGGCTCTTTGAGACGCCTGCCCTAAAGCCCAAACTGCTCATTTCATTATATGAAAAGCATAATGAGTAGGCGTGCTTTCTGTCTACACAGTGGAGCACATGCTCCTTGGTGGGGAAACATTAAGGGAGTCAGAGGAAGTAGTTTTGCCCTATAGTTAATCCTGAAGCAAAAATAAAATTAACTTTAACCCACTAAATCTTGATTTCATTCCTTTCTTACCTAAGCTTACTTGTGGTTGCCAGCAAAACTTCTGCTCAAAATCTTGGGAAATGGTTGAGATAAAGGTCTAGAAAGACAAATCCAAATGGAGGCTTGGGTTTTTCCTTTTGGCTCCAGTGAATGTAGGTGAAAGTTGCCACAACCTTAGACTCTTTTCTTCTTTTCCATAAGTCCTTTTGGGAACAAGCTGGGATAAAAAATATATATATGGATATGGATGTATGTTTACTTATATCCTTTGGCCCTTTTTCCAAACCCAAGTTCTTCTGTATCTTTTTTTTTTTCTTCTTCTTATTTGGTAGAAGTGTGGATATATTTATTTCCCCAATCTCTCTCTTGGGAATCTAAAGAAAATCAAAACAGGTTTCTTAAAAAGTTTAAAAATGGGTTAATTTAACTTGGAGCATGGCAGTTACACTCTGCTACATATAAAGCAATTATTTGTACCATGTGTAGACATTGAGTAAGGTGACTTCTCTTAAATTTTTGAATGGTGTAGCATTTTAAAAATCACCTAGTTCCCCTATTATAAGACACTAAAAAAGAGAAGAAATAGATATAAAAAATGAACTGAATTTCAGGAAAAAATAAACAATAAGCTCCCACTATGCAAAAAACAGAGAAAGAAACTGCTAGAGCACATCACTCAGTGTGTGTATGCACATGTGTGCGTGTACGTGTGTGTGTACATACGCATGTGTATGGCAGGGTGAGAACTGAGGGAAAATTTGATCAAGGGAAGCAAAGGTGGAGGGCAGACATGAGGAAAAAGGGTTCTGAGGTTCACGGATGTTGGAGTAGGAATGGATTCCACGTCTGCCAGAGTTCTTTTGTGGCCCCATGCTTACTGGCTGTGTGTAAGAGCAATAACCCTCACTACTTCTCAGCTTCTAGGCAGGAAATCTGACTTGGTCCCCTTCCGTCCCCCTTATGGGAGAGCCCAAACGCTGGAAGTCTATAAGGGGAAGAAAATGGATTTGCACGATGGGTCTCTGAGAAGAGGACAATGAGATCTGGCAGGGAGGTCAACCCTCCTTACCACCTTTTACCTCCCTTGACCTGAGTCAGCTGGCTCTGGAATGTACTCTGGCTTTCCCAAATAAGACTTGGCTGAAAAGTCACTTGGTTGCCCTATAGTCTGGGGGAAAATTCTTAATTCAACTGAAATTTCCCCAATATGAGTCACCTGCATGTCAGGATCTCAAAAATGTCAAAACCACCCGCTAAAACTAATTATTTTCCAAGCGGCATAGACTTCAGAGAAGGAGATTTGTTTTCCTCTCACCTTCTCACCCTCTATAACTCCACGAGCAGCAGCAGTATGTTTACTATGGGAATTCCCATGGAGTCACCATTCCCGAAGGAGAACCTAGTTGGAGCAGTGACTTCGTCATTGGAATTCGTTTCAAAATTGACACTCTGGGGGAACTTTCCATATGTCCCATCCCCAAGCACAGTGCACACTTCTAAAACTCTCAAAAGACTTTATTATAAGTGTGTGACAAACAGTGGAACTGCACCAAGACACGTAGCTGTGGATTTTCCTCTTGCTGGTTGTACATGTAATTCTGAGCCTCCCAGGCACATGGCAAAGTCCTACTTCCTAAGAGAGCCAAGAAATATCATCAAGCTGATATTACCCGAAGGAACTGAGAGTTGAGGACTTTGTTTACACATCGTAGGTGGTCAATACATATTTATTCAATCAAATATTTTTCATTTTAAAGAGGAGTTGAGTTCATGGGAAGGGTGCTTTTTCAAGAGACGCAAAGTGAGTTGCAGTTGGGTCTACCCTCTTTAGTTGGCTCTTTAAACTTGAGTGGTATATTATCAAATTGACATTTTTTAAAAAGATGCTCCTCAATATTGGTAAGAGATTGGGAAAAGGACATACTCCTACGTTGTCAAGAAGAGTGTAAATTATGTGGACTTTTGAGTATCAAAGTCTTTAAAAGTATTTGTGTATGTAAATCCAGTAATGCCTCTTTTAATAACTTATCTTAAGGACATAATCAGTGATGTACACACACAGATAGATAAAGATTTTCATAACTTCTTTCTAAAAATGAAAAGTTAGAAATAACAATGTTTAATAGAAAGGGAAATATGTGAAAGCTGGACTATGAATAAGGAAGACCGAAGAAGAATTGACGCCTTTGAATTGTGGTGTTGGCGAAGAATATTGAATATACCATGGACTGCCAAAACAGCGAACAATTCTGTCTTGGAAGAAGTACAACCAGAATGCTCCTTAGAAGCAAGGATGGCGAGACTGCGTCTTACACACTTTGGACATGTTGTCAGGAGGGATCAGTCCCTGGAGAAGGACATCATGCTTGGCAGAGTACAGGGTCAGCAGAAAAGAGGAAGACCCTCAACGAGGTGGATTGACACAGTGGCTGCAACAATGAGCTCAAGCATAACAACAATTGTGAGGATGGCGCAGGACCGGGCAGTGTTATGTTCTGTTGTGCATAGGGTCGCTATGAGTTGGAACTGACTGGACGGCACCTCACAACAACAACAATAGAAAGGGATGATTAAATAAATTATGACATTCATATTCTGCAGACATTAAAATCATTTTTGAAGACTACCTAGTGAATGAAAAGGAATATTTTTACGATGTAATGTTAAGTGAAAAAAAGCAGGGAATAAAACTATAGTTAATTAAATAATTTTGGTAAATAATATACATATAGGAAAAATTAAAAGGACACAAGCATTGATACATTTTGGTTTATAGCTGATTGGTGAAATTACAGATATTTTTCTCTACCTTTCTATATCATCATATTTTCAACAACAAACATGTATTACTATGATAATTAAAAAATTATAAATGCAGTTTTTTAAAAAAACTGAGCAGTTCATTCAAAGGTATTAGACAAAGGTTATTTAACTCAATCATGCCCTGTTTTATCCACAAAAGATTTAAAGCTGCTTATAAGAAATACATGTAATAAAATAATTAAACATAATTTAAAAGATCAGGATCAAAGAAAAAACAAATTTGAATACAGTATCATGACTGAAAGGTAAAAAGAGAACCAAGAACCCTGGTCACATAGGCCTACTTCATTGCATTAGTCGATCTATAATTTGGGCAATGCTTCCCAATGGCTGAAGCCAAAAAGGAAAGCCATTTAGCCATGGCTGTGATTTTTACTGTCCCTGAGGAGTAAACATTCCCCTCCCCCCAAAAAAAAACAAACCAAACCCAGTGCCGTCGAGTCGATTTCTACTCATAGCGACCCTATGGAAGCAAAGTTTTTCCCAGCCCTCAATTTCGGAGAAACGAATGTGGGACTTTTTCTGGTAGACACAGAGAGATGCAGTGAAAAGGTTCCTCGACAATAGCTTCACTGCAGAAGTTGTAGCATGTGCCCTAAAACTGACTTGTAGCATCTCTCACTGAAAGTCAATAGTGGAACTCTAAAACATGATTCAAGGAGCAATTGCATGGGGCCTGTCCTAGTTTGGGTTCCTCCTAGAACAGAGTCTAAGACAAGGACTCGGGTTCAGTTTGCTTATTTGAGAGGTAATTCCAGGAGGCAGGAGTAAGGGAGTGGGGAGCATGAGGCAAGGAAGGAGGCAAAATCCAGGAAGAGTGTATTATTATTGTTATTTGGTAATAGCTTTATGGGCATATAATTCACATACCATACAATTCATCCATTTAAAGTATATAATTCAGTGGATTTCAGTATATTAAAGAGTATACTATTGAGCTAGGAATCTTCGAGTGGTGCAAGCAGTTAATGCACTCACTGCTAATGCAGAGGTTGGAGGTTTGAGTCCACCCAGAGGTACCTCGAAGAAAGGCCTGGTGATCTACTTCTGAAAAATCAGCCAATTAAAACCCTATGGGGCACAGTTCAACTCTGATGCACATAGGGTCACCATGAGTCAGAGTTGACCCAATAGCAACTATTTTTTTGGTTTATTGTTGAGCTGGTTACTGGAGATTACCAGATTACCAGTTCCTCTACTCTTTGAGGAACCAGATAGAAGGCACCTCAGAATTGCTTTTCCAAATCTGAGAGGCTGGGACATTGTCTGTCACCTCCTGCCCTTTCTTGGTTTAGGATAGCCTCTGTGGTATTGACTCTGGGCTGTGCCTGGGCTGCAGGCCCAGCAAGCTCCTGCTGCCTCAGAGAAAGCCCTGAAACCAGAGGTTGTGAGGCACGGTGGGTATGTCAGGTGGGACCTGTCAGCATGCACGGAAACTACTCTCCACAGCTGCAGCTAAAGTCCGGGTGGGCCAAGGGGTGCGGCATGGGGCACCAATGCCGTCTACGACTGTGACTGAGGCAATGCTGTCTGAGGCCTCAGTATCCTGGTAATCTGATTTGATCCAAGGCAGAGACCATGAGCATCTGCAGTTACAGGCCCAGCAAGCTCCTGCCACCTCAGAGAAAGCTCCTTAGAGATAGCCTCAAATATCTTTTCAGAGATATCCTGTGTTTTCTTTGTAACAACTCCCAATTTCTCACCCTAACATCAATTTGGCTTTGCTTTATTCCTTTTTCAATGTTCCCCATCCCTTTCCTAAGCCACTCTTCCAATAATCCCTTTTTCTTCCTTCAAGAAGCCTCCTGAACCCTCTTATTCCTCACTGATCCTTTCCCAGATGGAAGCAGGGCCCTGCCCGAGCCTTGGCTCCTCACCTTTTCGTCTCACATTACATTTCCTTTCACAGAAAACAATTGTTTGTGCCTATAACTTATAGAAAACATTGTTCTCCTCCAGACAAGCCTTATTAGAACATACTGTTTTTCCATAACAGGCTTGTACCCATCCATGTTTTTATTAAGTGCCTGAGCAAGAAATGTATCTGCTTAACATGCCTTACTTACCTTGAAAAATAATCTAATATCCATGTAGCAAAAACCAAACCCAGTGCCGTCGAGTCGATTCCAACTCCTAGCGACCCTAGAGGACAGAGTAGAACTGTCCCACAGAGTTTTCAAGGAGCGCCTGGCGGATTTGAACTGTCGATCGTTTGGTTAGCAGCCATAGCACTTAACCACTACACCACCAGGGTTTCCCATATCCATGTGGGTAGGCAATAAATACTTTTTAAATGATGTAAGTTAAAGCACCTGTCGTCTTGGTCAGCCAACAACATCTCCAGTTCATCACAGGCGGCCCACCTCCCTCTCCTTTTGCCTTACTCACTTCCCATACAGCCTGTCTTCTAATACATGAACTTCTTTCCTTCCTTTGAATAGACCAGGTCCCAGCCCAACCCTGTGCCTTTACCCACGCTGTTCCCATGGGCAGAAATATATCCTTGTCCCTTTCTCTGGCTCTTACACATTTGTAATGACAAGGACCATAGTAAAAGTTAACCTTTACTGGGCATTTACCCTGGACTAAGCACTGTGCTGAGCACTTTATATGTATCATGTCACATAATCCCCACAAGGAAGCTGTACGGTTTTAACCATCGTACTATTCAGAGCCAACTAAACAATATTAGTAATAGTAAAATGTGTTGAGCTATTTGATGGCACCATTTTTAATTCTCACATTATAACCTGAGGCTTAAAAAGGTTAAGTCACTCTGATGGGCTGACTCTAAAATGGCCTCCAATGATCCCACTTCTTGGTATTCACACCCTTGTGTAACCTCCCTCCCTCACTGCTTCCTGAGCGTGGGCTGGCCTAGAGTCATGCTTCTAACTAATAGAATACGGCACAGGTGATAAGATGGCAAATTTATGATCAGATTATAAGAAATTGTAGCTTTCATCTTGCAAGCAGACTCTCTCCCTTGCTGGCTTTGATAAAGCAGTTCGCCATGTTGGGAAGGCCTGTGTGTCAAGGAACTGAGAGGAGTGACCTATGTACTACCAGTAAAGACCTGAGGCCCTCAGTCCAGAAGCAAAAGGCACTGAGTCCTGCCAACAACCATATAAGAGCGTTTAGAAGGAAAAATTTCCCCAGATGAGCTTATAGATGAGACCATAGCCCTGGCTGACACCTTAATTGCAGCCTCATGAGAGAACCTGAAGCAGAGGACCTGGCCAAGCCATTTCTGGACTCCTGACCCACAGAGACTGTGAGATAATGTGTATTGTTTTAAGTTGCCTGGTTTGTGGTAATTTGTTACACAGTTGTTGTTATTAGTTGCTGTCAAGCTGGTTCTGACTCATGGCAACCCCACATTTGCCGAGTAAAACTGCTTCATAGGGTTTTCAAGGCCATGACCTTTTGGAAGCAGATCACCAGACCTGTCATCTGAGGTGCCTCTTGGTGGGTTTGAACCGCCAACCTTTCCAGGAATAATGAAGCATTTAACCATTTGGGCCACCCAGGGACTCCTGTTACACAGTAATAAACAACTAATATAATCACATTCCCAGGATCCTGGGTTTTAAACTCAGGCCTGACTGAAACCAGAACCCACGCTATCAGTCACTTCTTTGCTACCTCAGAATTTACCCTCTTTAGGAAGTTTTCCTTAACTCCTCTAGATATAACTGGCTGTTTGTGGGCTTTATCAGTCTCTACCTTTATTTAAGCACTTTCCACATTGGTTTGGAATCTTCTGTTTACTTATCTGTCTTTCCTTCTAGAGAGTGAAAACTTTAGGGACGGGGACTGATTCTTCTCTGTAGTCCTGGCACCTAGCTCAGTCTGGACACTCAGGTTCTTTGGAAATATTTGTTGAATTAATGAATAACTACAGGCTTTGTAAGACAAACAAATTGACAATTCAATTCTAAAGATGTTTATGATGTATGATGCATGGTAGGCACTAGGCTAGGTGCCAGGGATGAAAGAATGAACAGGTTACTAATTCTCACTCTGAAGTTGCCAGAACTTAGCAGAGGAGATAAGCACATGGAAAAGAATGACAACAGTGACAATATTAGAGAGGTGTTACTTTGAATCATGTGGAACGACTGTCGTAGGTCAGAAACAGTTGAATATGGGCAATGTTATATGATTCAACCTATACAAGAGTGCTCTTCAAGGACACAGGAAACTAACCAGTGAGTTTGACACGGTCTTGATCTGCAAGAGTTTCATCCTAAGGCTTGGAAGAATGGCAGAAACTCAAATCCTTAACAGATGGTGGAGGGTACCTTCCACAGATAAACTAGAAAAGTTATTACATCCCAGGCAAGCAGGTTGGTTGGTATACAGATGGAGGTGGGGAGTAAACAAGAATAGATTTTAGGCTCTCAACTTTAGAAGAAAATCATATTTGCCAATTCAACATATTTGCCAGTTCATATTTTACATGTATAATTCCTTGACATTTGCCAATTCAACTTATTTTACATGTATAATTCAGTGACATCAATTACATGAATCATGTTGTGTAACTGTCATCAGTATCCGATGCCCAATTTTTCATCACCATAAACAGATACTCAATGCTTCCAAAAAAATGAATCCCTCTCTCCCTCCCTCCTTCCCACCCCTGGTAATCACTAATATACTTCAGTCTCTATACATTTGCCTGTTCTAGATATTTCATGTAAGTGGAATCATACAATATTTGCCCTCTTGTGATTGACTCACTTTATTTAGCACAATATTTTCAAGGTTCATCCATGTTGTAGCTTGTTTCAGAATTTCATTTCTCTTTATGGCTAAGTAATATTCCATTGCATGCATATACCACATTTTGTTTATCCATTTATCTGCTGATGGATATTTAGGTTTTTTCTACCTTTCGGCTATTGTTAATAGTACCGCGATAAACAATAGCACTCCAGGGAACACTGGTATACATGTGTTCGTGTAGTTGCTTTCAAGTCTCTTGGGTATATATATATACCCTAGGAGTGGGATTGCTGGGTCATATGGTTGTTGCTGTTGTTAGTGCCATCGAGTCGGTCCCGGCTCATGGTGACCCTATGAACAACAGAATGAAACACTGCCTGATCTTGCGCCATCATTACAATCGTTGTTATGCTTGAGCTCATTGTTGCAGCCACTGTTTCAATCCACCTTGTTGAGGGTCTTCCTCTTTTCTGCTGATCCTGTACTATACCGAGCATGATGTCCTTCTCCAGGGACTCATCCCTCCTGATGACATGTCCAAAGTATGTAAGACGCAGTCTCGCCATCCTTGCCTCTAAGGAGCATTCTGGCCGTACGTCTTCCAAGACAGATTTATTCGTTCTTTTGGCAGTCCATGGTATATTTAATATTCTTTGCCAACACCGCAATTCAAAGGTGTCAATTCTTCTTCAGTCTTCCTTATTCATTGTCCAGCTTTCAATGCATATGATGTGATTGAAAATACCAGGGCTTGGGTCAGGCACACCTTAGTCTTCAGGGTGACATCTTTGCTCTTCAACACTTTGAAGAGGTCCTTTGCAGCAGATTTGCCCGATACAATGTGTTGTCTGATTTCTTGACTGCTGCTTCCGTGTGTGTTGATTGTGGATCCAAGTAAAATGAAATCATTGACAACTTCAATCTTTTCTCCGTTTATCATGGTATTGCTCATTGGTCCAGTTGTGAGGATTTTTGTTTTCTCTATGTTGAGGTGCAATTCATTCCGAAGGCTGTGGTCTTTGATCTTCATTAGTAAGTGCTTCAAGTCCTCTTCACTTTCAGCAAGCAAGGTTGTGTCATCTGCATAATGCAGGTTATTAATGAGTCTTCCTCCAATTCTGATGCCCCGTTCTTCTTCATATAGTCCAGCTTCTCAGATTATTTGTTCAGCATACAGATTAAATAGGTGTGGTGAAAGGATACAACCCTGTCGCACACCTTTCCTGACTTTAAACCAATCAGTATCCCCTTGTTCTATCCGAACAACTGCCTCTTGATCTATGTAAAGGTTCCTCATGAGCACAAGTAAGTGTTCTGGAATTCACATTCTTCGCAGTGTTATCCATAGTTTGTTATGATCCACACAGTTGAATGCCTTTGCATAGTCAATAAAACACAGGTAAACATCCTTCTAGTATCCTGCTTTCAGCCAGGATATATCTGACATCAGCAATGATACCCCTGGTTCCACGTCCTCTTCTGAAACCAGCCTGAATTTCTGGCAGCTCCCTGTCGATATACTGCTGCAGCCATTTTTGAGTGATCTTCAGCAAAATTTGGCTTGCGTGTGATATTAATGATCCCACCCAACCCACTGCTGTCGAGTCGCTTCCGACTCATAGCGACCCTATAGGGCAGAGTAGAACTGCCCCATAGAGTTTCCGAGGAGTGCCTGGCAGATTCAAGCTGCTGACCTTTTGGTTAGAAGCTGTAGCACTAACCACTACGTCACCAGGGTTTCCTGTACATATTGTTCTATAATTTCCACATTCAGTTGGATCACCTTTCTTGGGAATAGGCATAAATATGGATCTCTTCCAGTCACTTGGCCAGGAAGCTGTCTTCCATATTTCTTGGCATAGACCAGTGAGCACCTCCAGTGCTGCATCTGTTTGTTGAAACATCTCAATTGATATTCCAACAATTCCTGGAGCCTTGTCTTTTGCCAGTGCCTTCAGAGCAGCTTGGACTTCTTCCTTCAGTACCATCGGTTCCTGATCATATGCCACCTCTTGAAATGGTTGAATATCAACTAATTCTTTTTGATATAATGACTCTGTGTATTCCTTCCATCTTCTTTTAATGCTTCCTGCGTCATTTAATATTTTCCCCATGGAATCCTTCACTATTGCAACTCGAAGCTTGAATTTTTTCTTCTGTTCTTTCAGCTTGAGAAACGCTGAGCATGTTCTTCCCTTTAGGTTTTCCATCTCCAGCTCTTTGCACATGTCATTACAATACTTTACTTTGTCTTCTCGAGACGCCCTTTGAAATCTTGTGTTCAGTTCTTTTACTTCATCAATTCTTCCTTTTGCTTTAGCTGCTCGAAGTTCGAGAGCAAGTTTCAGAGTCTCCTCTGACATTTTTCTTGGTCTTTTCTTTCTTTCCTGTCTTTTCAGTGACCTCTTGCTTTCTTCATGGATGATGTCCTTGATGTCATTCCACAACTCGTCTGGTCTTCGGTCACTAGTGTTCAGTGCATCAAATCTATTCTTGAGATGGTCTCTAAATTCAGGTGGGATATACTCAAGGTCATATTTTGGCTCTTGTGGACTTGCTCTGATTTTCTTCAGTTTCAGCTTGAACTTGCATATGAGCAATTGATGGTCTGTTCCACGGTCGGCCCCTGCCCTTGTTCTGACTGATGATATTGAGTTTTTCCACCGTCTCTTTCCATAGATGTAGTCAGTTTCATTTCTGTGTGTTCCACCTGGTGAGATCCATGTGTATAGTCGCGGTTTATGTTAGTGAAAGAAGGTTTTTGCAATGAAGAAGTCGTTGGTCTTGCAAAATTCTATCATTCGATCTCTGGCATTGTTTCTATCACCAAGGCCATATTTTCCAACTACTGAGCCTTCTTCTTTGTTTCCAACTTTCCCATTCCAGTTGCCAGTAATTATCAATGCATCTTGATTGCATATTCAATCAATTTCAGACTGCAGCAGCTGATAAAAATCAGTTCGTTGTACTGTGGGGGCTTATGTGTTGCTGTGATGCTGGAAGCTATGCCACCGCTACTCAGATACCAGCAGAGTCACCCATGGAGGTCAGGTTTCAGCTGAGCTTCCAGACTAAGATAGACTAGGAAGAAGGACCTGGCAGTCTACTTCTGCAAAGCATTAGCCAGTGAAAACCTTATGAATAGCAGCGGAACACTGTCTGATATACTACTGGAAGATGAGCCCCCCAGGTTGGAAGGCACTCAAAAGATGACTGGGGAAGAGCTGCCTCCTCAAAGAAGAGTCGACCTTAATGACGTGGATGGAGTAAAGCTTTCGGGACCTTCATTTGCTGGTGTGGCACAACTCAAAATGAGAAGAAAAAGCTGCAAACATCCATTAATAATCGGAACCTGGAATGTACGAAGTATGAATCTAGGAAAATTGGAAATCATGAAAAATAAAATGGAACACATAAACATCATTATCGTAGGCATTAGTGAGCTGAAATGGACTGGTATTGGCCATTTTGAATTGGGCAATCATATAGTCTACTATGCTGGGAATGACAGCTCGAAGTGGAATGGTGTTGCATTCATCATCAAAGAGAATGTTTCAAGATCTATCCTGAAGTACAACAGTGTCAGTGATAGGATAATATCCATACACCTACAAGGAAGACCAGTTAATACGACTATTATTGAAATTTATGCACCAACCACTAGGGCCAAAGATGAAAAAATAGAAGGGTCATATGGAAGTATGTTTAATTTTTTAATTCTGTGATTAATTTTTTGAGGAATTGCCAAACAGTTTTCCACAGTGGCTGTACCATTTTATATTCCCACCAGCAGTGGATGAACCTTCCAATTTCTCACTGTTGTTTCCTTTTTTTATCTCAGCTATTCTAGTAGGCATGATGTGGTACCTCACTCTGGTTTTGATTTGCATCTCGCTAATGGCTAAAGAGAGGAGCCCTGGTGGTGCAATGGTTAAGTGCTTAGTTGCTAACCAAAAGTTTGGTGGTTCCAACCCAGTAGCCACTCCTTGGGAGAAAGATGTGGCAGTCTGTTTTCATTAAGAACTACAACCTTGGAAACACTATGGGCAGTTCTACTCTGTCCTATAGGGTCACTATGAGTCTGAATCGACTTGAAGGCAATGAGTTTGGTTTTTTTTTTTTTTTTAATGGCTAAATGTACCTGGGTGTCAGACCTACCCAGTAGTACCATAAAGAAAGGCCTGACAATCTGCTTCTGTAAAGATTACAGCCAAGAAAACCCTATGAAGCACCGTTCTACTCTGCAACACACAGGGTTGCTATGAATTGAAATTGACTGGACAGCAATGGGTTTGGTTTTTTGTTTTTTGCTTGGTGCCAACCACTGTGCCAGACACTGGGAATGCTGGGGTGAACAAAAACAAAAAATTTCCTGCAGTTCTTGAGTTTATGCTCTGGAGGGAGAGATGAATATTAATCAAATAACCAGATAACAAATGGTTAATTACTAACTCAAAGAAGTGCTATGAAGAAAAGGAACAAGGTTCTCTGAACACGTATAATAACAGAAACTAACCTGGCTCTACTGCTATTACTACCAGTTGCCATTGAGTTGATTCTGACTCATGGTGACCCCATGTGTGTCAGAGTAGAACTACACTCCTTAAGGTTTTCAATGTCTGATTTTTCAGAAGTAAATCACCAGACCTTCCTTCCGAGGCCTTTCTCCCTAGCCATACACACTTAGATCTGAAGGACGAGCAGCTATTAACTAGCTAAACAATTGCATAAATCTAGCACAAACTCCTAAATGATTCTTATAAGACCTTACTCAGGAAAATTTCATCAAGGAAGTTTTAACACTGGATGCTTTGGGCTGCTACGCATTTCTAAGGAAGAAGTAGAAATCCCATTTCTTGAGCCATTTAAGACAGAATAGGAGAAAACACTCAAACATCTATTCCAGGGAATTCTACACAGGCAGACAAGTGGCCATTTGATTTAATCTGCATCTTCTACATCTCTTCCTCTTGCAATTCCCTAGCTGATTCTCAAGTTATGACCTGACAGTCCAAACAGTGATAATGTCTCCTTCCTATAGGCATGGCATTTCTTTCTTCATAAAACTGACCACGTGGACCATGTAGGGCTAATAAATTAAGATTCTCTAAAATAAAATGAGGGGGGCATTTAAAACAAAATGGAAGTTATTTTTAGCCATTTCACATTCTGTAGGAGGAATCAGTATGTTAAGAAGTTGAACATGGAGGTGAATTTGGCATTTGGCAACCTAAGAGGCTGTTCCCTTCTTCCCAAATGTGACGTGACTTGGCAGCCCAACTGTTTCAAAGTAGAAGCCATTCCTTTAGAAGGTTTCAAAGCCATCTTGACTATCAAGTTGATAATCACAGTGCTGATAGTTGATTCACTTGGCATATGAGTCATCTTGTGCCCAGCCTTTCTTAACAACACCCCAAATCTTGGGTGCTCAAATTTCAGTGGGATTGACCTTCAAACTCTGGGAAATGTGTCAAAGGGTTTTAGCAGGCCACAAGACTCACTTTCATTTCATTTCATTTCTGTATACCCCACCTCAGAGTGGATAAAGTTCAAAGGCACTGGTGGTCACTTTGCCATATGAATCTTGTCATTGCAATCTGATTCGTTGGTGACGTTCAGTTGTCTAGACCAAGGTCATGCTGGGCAAGGGCAGCCAGCTGGGACCAACCCCCAAATTCCCTCATTCTGAAACCAGAGATCCCTCAGCCTGAGCTATGAGGCAGGGAACAAAGCACTGATTCCAAGTCTTTGTCTTCCTAACCTAGCATTTTCCTGATCCACCAAGTTTTACCTGAATTTGCTACCTTCTCTCTATCCACTGCAGTAGCAACCTTCCTTTCCCTCTGTAACCTTCTGGTTTTTGGGTTATTGCTGACGTCGAAGGCCTCCAATCTTACTTATATTTGATCTTGGTTTTATACATCTTCACATTCCAACAAACCCTGTCCCCAATACCTGTGTGACCTCTGATGATTAAGGGCCGGAATGGAGTAGCCACTCAAGGAAGGGAAGCTCAAGTCCTTTCTGAGATCCAGACAACACAGTTTTGAGAACAGCTCTGTGGGTGCTCAAAGGAAGGCCATGGATGACTTTATACTAGTGTGTGCTTAGAGATGTTATGTCAGACCACTGGTGTTTAAAATGAGGCCTTGAATCCTGTAAATGTCAGGTAATGGTATCTAGTGCAACAAAGGGCAGCATGAAATCTGAGATTAAAAGTTTTATTTGTGGAGGAATGATATTACATGCTAGGTAGGGCCAGTTTTTTAGTATATTTTTTGTAAAAGTATATTTGAATTCACGTGTTTGTTCTCATTCTTTCTTCCTCTTCTGTCTTTCACAAACACAGACACACACAAAAGGGCCAGAACTAAGATAAGGTGAGTGAGGCTCTTGCCCCAGGTGCAAAATTTAAAAGGGCACCAAAAACCACAGCAATCAAGATAAATAACATTTTAATACATATTAAAAAAAATTCAAATTAATGCAAAAACCCCAGCATGACCAAAATATCAAAAACTGAAATAAAGACAGTCTCAGGATTTTTGATGTTGGTTTTGCCTCAAGTTCCAATATCACTCAACATGACACTGTAACTGATCCTTTCTTTGTTTAAAATTTTGATTTTTTTTTATCCTGGATTTTTTTGCCCTAACTTAAAATTTTGAAAAATTCCATGAAAGTGATAAAGGTAAAAATTATTTACCTTGATTAATGTGATTTTTTTTCCTCCCACACATCTGTCAGTTTGTTGTACTGTGGTGGCTTGCATGTTGCTGTGATGCTGGGAGCTTTGACAGTGGTATTTCAAAAACTAGCAGGGTCACCCGTGTGGACAAGTTTCAGCTGAGCTTCCAGACTAAGACAGACTAAGAAGAAGGTGGCTTACTTCTGAAAAAATTAGCCAGTGAAAACCTTATGAATAGCAGCAGAGGATTGTTTGATATAGTGCCAGAAGCTGAGCTTCCTCAGGTTGGAAGGTGCTCAAAATTTGCCTGGGGAAGTGCTGTCTCCTCAAATTAGGGTCGACCTTAATTATGTGGATGGAGGCAAGCTTTCAGAACCTTCATTTGCTAATGTGCACAACTCAAAATGAGAAGACAGAGCTGCAAACATTCATTAATAATAAACCAAAAATCAAACTTATTGCCATCGAGTTGATTCTGACTCTATTAATAATAGCAATGTGGAATGTATGAAGTATAAATCTAGAAAAATTGGAAATCCCCCAAAATGAAATGAAATGGACAAATACCAATATCCTAGGCATTAGTGAGCTGAAATGGACTGGTATCGGCCATTTTGAATCAAACGATCATATGGTATACTATGCTGGGAACGACAAAATGAAGAGGAATGGTGCGGCATTCATTGTCAAAAAGAACATTTCAAGATCTATCCTGAAGTACAACAATGTCAGTGATAAGATAATGTCCATACATCTACAAGGAAGACCAGTTAAGATGACATTATTCAAATTTACCTGTCAACTGATAATGCCAAAGATGAAGAAATTGAAAATTTTTACCAACTTCTGCAGTCTGAAATTGACCAAACATGTAATCAAGATGCATTGATAATTACTGGTGATTGGAATGTGAAAACTGGAAACAAAGAATAAGGAACAGTAGTTGGAAAATACGACCTTGGTGACAGAAATGACGCTGGAGATCACATGATAGAATTTTGTGAGACCAATGACTTCCTCATTGTAAATACCTTTTTTTTTTTTTTAATAATTTTTATTGTGCTTTAAGTGAAAGTTTACAAATCAAGTCAGTCTCTCACACAAAAACACATATACACCTTGCTACACACTCCCAATTACTCTCCCCCTAATGAGACAGCCTGCTCTCTCCCTCCACTCTCTCTTTTCATGTCCTTTTCGCCAGCTTCTAACCCCCTCTACTCTCTCATCTCCCCTCCAGGCAGGAGATGCCAACATAGTCTCAAGTGTCCACCTGATCCAAGAAGCTCACTCCTCACCAGCATCCCTCTCCAACCCATTGTCCAGTCCAATCCATGTCTGAAGAGTTGGCTTTGGGAATGGTTCCTATCCTGGGCCAACAGAAGGTCTGGGGGCATGACCACTGGTGTCCTTCTAGTCTCAGTCAGACCATTAAGTCTGGTCTTATCAGAATTTGGGGTCTGCATCCCACTGCTCTCCTGCTCCCTCAGGGGTTCTCTGTTGTGTTCCCTGTCAGGGCCATCATCGGTTGTAGCCGGGCACCATCTAGTTCTTCTGGTCTCAGGATGATGTAGTCTCTGGTTCATGTGGCCCTTTCTGTCTCTTGGGCTAGTAATCACCTTGTGTCCTTGGTGTTCTTCATTCTCCTTTGATCCAGTTGGCTTGAGACCAATTGATGCATCTTAGATGGCTGCTTGCTAGCGTTTAAGACACCAGACGCCACCCTTCAAAGTGGGATGCAGAATGTTTTCTTAATAGATTTTATTATGCCAGTTGACTTAGATGTCCCCTGAAACCATGGTCCCCAGACCCCTGCCCCTGCTACGCTGGCCTTCAAAGCATTCAGTTTATTCCGGAAACTTCTTTGCTTTTGGTTTAGTCCAATTGTGCTGACCTCCCCTGTATTGTGTGTTGTCTTTCCCTTCACCTAATGTAGTTCTTATCTACTATCTAATTAGTGAATACCCCTTTCCCACCCTCACTCCCTCCCTCCCGCCTCTCGTAACCACAAAAGAATGTTTTCTTCTCAGTTTAAAGTATTTCTCAAGTTCTTGTAATAGTGGTATTATACAATATTTGTCCTTTTGCAACTAATTTCACTCAGCATAATGCCTTCCAGTTTCCTCCATGTTATGAAATGTTTCACAGATTCCTCACTGTTCTTTACTGATGCATAGTATTCCATTGTGTGAATATACAATAATTTATTTATCCAGTCATCCGTTGATGGGCAACTTGGTCGCTTCCATTTTTGGCTATTGTAAACAGTGCTGCGATAAACATGGGTGTGCATATATCTGTTCATGTAAAGGCTCTTATTTCTCTAGGATACATTCCAAGGAGTGGGATTGCTGGGTTGTATGGTAGTTCTATTTCTAGCTTTTTAAGGAAGCGCCAAATTGATTTCCAAAGTGGTTGTACCATTTGACATTCCCACCAGCAGTGTAGAAGTGTTCCAATCTCTCCACAGCCTCTCCAACACTTATTCTTTGTGTTTTTTGAATTAATGTCAGCCTTGTTGGAGTGAGATGAAATCTTACTGTAGTTTTGATCTGCATTTCTCTAATGGCTAATGATCGTGAACATTTCCTCATATATCTGTTAGCTACCTGAATGTCTTCTTTAGTGAAGTGTCTATTCATATCTTTTGCCCATTTTTTAATTGGGTTATTTGTCTTTTTGCAGTTGAGTTTTTGCAGTATCATGTAGATTTAGAGATCAGGTGCTGATCAGAGATGTGATAGCTAAAGACTTTTTCCCAGTCTGTAGCTAGTTTTTTTACTCTTTTGGTAAAGTCTTTGGATGAGCATGGGTGTTTGATTTTTAGGAGCTCCCAGTTATCTAGTTTTTCTTCTACATTCTTAATAATGTTTTGTATACTGTTTATGCCATGTATTAGGGCTTCTAATATTGTCCCTGTTTTTTCTTCATGATCTTTATTGTTTTAGATTTTATATTTAGGTCTTTGATCCATTTTGAGCTTGTTTTTGTGCATGGAGTGAGGTATGGGTCTTGTTTCATTTTTTTGCAGATAGGTATCCAGTTTTTTTTGGTTTATCCAGTTATGCCAGCACCATTTGTTAAAAAGACTGTCTTTTCCCCATTTAACTGTTTTGGGGCCTTTGTCAGATATCAGCTGCTCATATGTGGATGGATTTATGTCTGGATTCTCAATTCTGTTCCATTGGTCCATGTATCTGTTGTTGTACCAGTACCAGGCTGTTTTGACTACTGTGGGGTATAATAGGTTCTAAAACCAGGTAAAGTAAGGCCTCCTACTTTGTTCTTTTTCAGTAATGTCTTATTTATCCAGGGCCTCTTTCCCTTCCATATGAAATTGGTGATTTGTTTCTACATCTCATTAAAGAATGTCGTTGGGGTTTGGATCGAAATTGCATTAAATGTGTAGATCGCTTTTGGTAGAATAGACATTTTTATCATATTAAGTCTTCCTATCCACAAGCAAGGTATGTTCTTCCACTTATGTAAGTCTCTTTTGGTTTCTTGCAGAAGTGTACTGTAGTTTTCTTTGTGTAAGTCTTTTACATCGCTGGTAAGATTTATTCCTAAGTATTTTATCTTCTTGGGGGCTACTGTAAATGGCATTGATTTGGTGATTTCCTCTTCGATGTTCTTTTTGTTGGTGTAGAGGAATCCAACTGATTTTTGTATGTTTATCTTGTATCCCGATACTCTGCCGAACTCTTCTGCTAGTTTCTGTAGTTTTCTGGAGGATTCCTTAGGGTTTTCTGTGTGTAAGATCATGTCATTTGCAAACAGAGATACTTTGACTTCTTCCTTGCCAATCTGGATGTGCTTTATTTCTTTATCTAGCCTAATTGCTCTGGCTAGGACTTCCAGCACGATGTTGAATAAGAGTGGTGATGAAGGGCATCCTTCTCTGGTTCCTGATTTCAATGGGAATGTTTTCAGGCTCTGTCCATTTAGGGTGATGTTGGCTGTTGGCTTTGTATAAATGCCCTTTATAATGTTGAGAAATTTTCCTTCAATTCCTATTTTGCTGAGAGTTTTTATCATTAATGAGTGTTGAACTTTGTCAAATGCCTTTTTTGCATCAATTGATAACATCATTCTTGTGATTCTTGTTTTTTGTTTTATGTATGTGGTGGATTACATTAAATGTTTTTCTAATGTTGAACCATCCCTGCATACCTGGTATGAATCCCACTTGGTCATGGTGAATTATTTTTTTGATATGTTGTTGAATTCCATTGGCTAGAATTTTGTTGAGGATTTTTGCATCTACATGCATGAGGGATATAGGTCTGTAATTTTCTTTTCTTATGGTGTCTTTACCTGGTTTTGGTATCAGGGATATGGTGGCTTCATAGAATGAGTTTGGTAGTATTCCATCCTTTTCTATGCTCTGAAATACCTTTAGTAGTAGTGGTGTTAATTGTTCTCTGAAAGTTTGATAGAACTCTGCAGTAAAGCCCTCTGAACCAGAGCTTTTTTTGGGAGCGGGGAGGGTGGTGGAGTTTTTTGATTACCTGTTCAATCTCTTCTTTTGTTATGGATCTATTTAGTTGTTCTATCTCTGTTTGTGTTAGTTTAGGTAGGTAGTGTGTTTCTAGGAATTCATCCATTTCTTCTAGGTTTTCCAATTTGTTTGAGTATGGCTTTTCATAGTACTCTGATATGATTCTTTTAATTTCAGTTGGGTATGTTGTAATATCGCCCATCTCATTTCTTATTCAGGTTATTTGCTTCCTCTCCTGTTTTTCTTTTGTCAGTTTGGCCAATGGTTTATCAATTTTGTTGATTTTTTTCAAAAAACCAGCTTTTGGTCTTGTTAATTCTTTCAATCTTTTCTCTGTTTTCTATTTCATTTAGTTCAGCTCTAATTTTTATTATTTATTTTCTCGTGGTGCCTGTGGGTTTCTTTTGTTGCTCTCTTTCTATTTGTTCAAGTTGTAGGGATAGTTCTTTGATTTTGGCCCTTTCTTCTTTTTGGATGTGTGCATTTATTGATATAAATTGGCCTCTGAGCACTGCTTTTGCTGTGTCCCAAAAGTCCTGGTAGGAAATGTTTTCTCATTGGATTCTCTGAATTTCTTTATTCCATACTTAATGTCTTCTATAATCCAGTCTTTTTTGAGTAGGGTATTGTTCAGTTTCCAAGTGTTTGATTTCTTTTCCCTGCTTTTCCTGTTATTGATTTCCACTTTTATGGCCTTATGGTCAGAAATATTTGTAATATTTCAATGTTTTGGATTCTGCTAAGGCTTGCTTTATGACCTAATATGTGGTCTATTCTAGAAAATGTTTCATGTGCACTAGAAAAGAGGTGGAGTGTTCTGTATATGTCCACGAGGTCAAGTTGGTTGATTGTGGCATTTAGATCTTCTGTGTCTTTATTGAGCTTCTTTGTGGATGTCCTGTCCTTCACTAAAAGTGGTGTGTTGAAGTCTCCTACTACTGTTGTGGAGCTGTCTATCTCACTTTTCAATGCTGATAGAGTTTGTTTTATGTATCTTGCAGCCCTGTCATTGGGTGCATAAATATTTAATATGATTATATCTTCTTGGTGTACTGTCCCTTTAATCATTATATACTGTCCTTCCTTATCCTTTCTGATGGATTTAACTTTAAAGTCTATTTTATCAGAAATTAATATTGCCACTCCTGCTCTTTTTTGATTGTTGCTTGCTTGATATATTTTTTTCCATCCTTTGAGTTTTAGTTTGTTTGTGTCTGTAAGTCTAAGGTGTGTCTCTTGTAGGCAGCATATAGACGGATCTTGTTTTTCAATCCATTCTGCCACTCTCTGTCTCTTTATTGGTGCATTTAGTCCATTTACATTCCGGGTAATTATGGATAGGTATGAATTTAGTGCTATCATTTTGATGTCTTTTTGTGTGTTGACAGCTTCTTTTTCCCACTTGATTTTACGTGCTGAGTAGATTTTCTTTATATATTGTCCTTTCCTTATATTTGTTGTTCTTGAATTTGTTTCTGCTGAGTCTGTATTTTTCCCTCGTATTTTATTTTGATGAGTAGGATAGTTTGTCTCGTTTTTGGTTACCTTATTATTTACCCCTATTGTTCTAAATTTAAAACTAACTTTTATTTCTTTGTATCGCTGTATCTTCCTTTCCATATGGAAGGTATATGATTATGTTTCTTAGTCCGTCTTTATTATTTTAATGTTTTCTTCTTTTATACAATAACATCGCCGTTACCCTGTGTTGGGCTTTTTTTTTTTTAAAATCCTGCTTTGTTTTTTTGGATTTCCCTGTCTGGGTTGACTTCTGGTTGCTTTGCTCTGCCCGGTGTTCTAGTCTTGGGTCGATACCTGATATTATTGATTTTCTAACCAAAGAACTCTTTTTAGTATTTCTTGTAGTTTTGGTTTCATTTTTACAAATTCCCTCAACTTGTGTTTATCTGGAAATGTCTTAATTTCACCTTCATATGTAAGAGACAGTGTGGATGGATATATGATTCTTGGCAGGCAATTTTTTTCCTTCCATTTTTTAAATATGTCTTCCCATTGCCTTCTTGCCTGCATGGTTTCTGCCAAGTAGTCCGAGCTTATTCTTATTGGTTCTCCCTTGTAGGTGACTTTCCTTTTATCCCTTGCTGCTCTTAGAATTGTCTCCTCATCTTTAGTTTTGATAAGCTTGATTATAATATGTCTTGGTGACTTTCTTTTAAGATCTACCTTATGTGGAGTTCAATGAGCATCTTGGATAGATATCTTCTCATCTTTCACAATACCAGGGAAGTTTTCTGCCAACAAATCCTCATCAATTTTCTCTGTATTTTCTGCTATCCCTCCCTGTTCTGGTACTCCAATCACTCGTAGGTTTTTTCTCTTGATAGAGTCCTACATGATTCTTAAGTTTTCTTCATTTTTTAAAATTCTTTTATCTGATTTTTCTTCAAATATATTAGTGCCAAGTGATTTATCTTTGAGTTCAGAAATTCTAGCTTCTACTTGCTCAATTCTGCTCCTCTGACTTTCTATTGAGTTATCTAATTCTGTAATTTTATTGTTAATCTTCTGAATTTCTGATCGCTGTCTGTCTATGGATTTTTCCAGCTTATTAAAGTTTTCATTATGTTCCTGAATAATCTTTCTAATTTCTTCAGTTGCTTTATCTGTGTGTTCTGCATATTGCCTCATTTCCTTCCTGATGTCTTGAAGGGTTCTATACATTATACTTTTGTATTCTGCATCTGGTAATTCCAGGAATGCACTTTCATCTAAAAGACTCCTGGATTCTTTGTTTTGAGAGCCTGTTGGGGTGATCATGGCCTGTTTCTTTATGTGACTTGATATTGACTGTTGTCTCTGAGCCATCTATAAGTTATTATATTAGTTTATGCTGGCTCACTGTGTCATAGCTGCTTGCTTTGTTTTGTTTTGGTATACCCATATGGGTTGCTTGAGTGAGCTAGCTTGATTATTTTTACCTTTGGAGCTCTGGTGTCCTGTCCTCAGCTGGCTGGAACTGTTATCAGGTATATCAGTCTAGGAGTCCATTCAGTTTTCTTGTATGAATTCAGCTCAGGTTTCCAGGTAGCTGATATCAAGTGTGTGGTACAGGCTCTGTCCTACAGTCTTAGAGGGGCAGGGGTGATTGGAGTATATACCTGTATCTGATTGCAGCAAGGGGTTACACTCTGAACAAGGCAGAGAGCTGAGAACTGACCCCCAAGTGTCTCTGAGGAAAATGCGTCTCCGTTCCCTAGAGCGTGCTGGTGGGTGGCTCTGCAGAGGGACCATGGGCACCCAAAGTTTTTGTTGTAAGGACTGGGAGGTATCAGTTATCCCTCGGCCCCTGTCGTGGGTGGCTAGGCGACCCAAGTGGAGCCACCAGTTCTTAGGTCCCTGTTGTGGGTAGGTGAGGACCTTGTTTAATGGGCAAAGCAATGTCAAATGTCAAACACCCGCCTCTCCACTGCACCACTGAAATGGTTGGAGTTTGCCAACAAGGGCCCGAAATAGGCCCACACAGGTCCATGCAGAAGGGAAAGGTGCTCAAGGTCCATGGACGGTTTATGCCTGGATAGGAGCCGCTTCTGTCCTGAGCTTCCCCAGCTAATGGAGCTAGCAAATTATCTTTTCCCCCCAGCTGGAAATTTTTTCCTTCCCCAAGGCTGGGAGGATGGCTCCAGGTGCTCACCAGGGTCTATCTCAGGCCTAGGGATTCAGCCGCTGAAGCTGGATTGGGGGGGGGCATGGTAAAATATATGCAAGTACTTAGCTTTTGCCGAGAGCGCCCTTCTGCTCAGGTTTCAGAGGTGTGAGTGGGCTGTGTGGCTGGCTGCTTCTCCCTGAGCAAACTGTGGACAAACGCTAGTACCAGCCTGCCAGCGCCACTGCCGCTGCTACAGCCGCTCTGGGAATGGTGCCTGAGGGCTCCCCACAATAAGTGCCAGCAACTCCTCCCCACTTCTGAATGGTCTCTTCCTTCCCCCTCCCCTCAGTTCATTGTCTAAGCTTGCCTTTGATGCTCAGGTCTCCCAGCTTGTCACAAATATACTCGTTTCACTTGTTTTTTCGGGTATTTGTTGTAAAGAGGGCTCGATGGAAGCGTCTGTCTATTCCGTCATCTTGGCTCCGCCTCCCCCTTTTTTTAACCAACATAAGTTGTGACTATACATGTAGACCTTGCCAGATGTAATATACAGGAATCGAATCGACTCCATCTACGGAAAGAGGCAACGGAAAAGCGCAGTATCATCAGTCAGAAGAAGGCTGGGGGCAGACTATGGAACAGATCATCAATTGCCCGTATGCAAATTCAACTTGAAGCTGAAGAAAATTAGAACAAGTTCACTAGAGCTGAAGTATGACCTTGAATAAATTCCACCTGAATTTAGAAACCATTTCAAGAATAGACTTGACTCATTAAACACTTATGATTGAAGACCTGATGAGTTGTACAATGACATCAAGGACATTATACATGAAGAAAGTAAGAGATTATTAAACAGACAGGAAAGAAAGAAAAGACCAAAATGGATGATAGAAGAAACTCTGAAACTTGCTCTTGAATATTAAGCTACCCTATAGGACAAATGGCAAGTGGCTAAAGAAAAAGGAAGGAATGATGAAGTAAAAGAACTGAACAGAAGATTTCAAAGAGTGGCTCAAGAAGACAAAGTAAAGTATTATAATGAAATATGCAAAGACCTAGAGTTAGAAAACCAAAAAGGAAGAACAAGCTTGGTATTTCTTAAGCTGAAAGAACTGAAGAAAAAATTCGAACCTCAAATTGCGATATTAAAGGATTCCATGGGAAAAATATTAAATGACTCAGGACGTACCAACAAAGATAGAAAGAATACACAGAGTCACTCTACCAAAAAGAATTGGCTGACATTCATCCATTTCAGGAGGTAGCATATGATCAAGAACTGATAGTATTGAAGGAAGAAGCCCAAGCTGCACTGAAGGAATTGCCGAAAAACAAGGCTCCAGGAATTGACCTGATATCAATTGAGATGTTTCAATAAATGAATGCAGCTCTGGAGGTGCTCACTCCTCTATGCCAAGAAATTTGGAAGACAGCTACCTGGCCAACCACCTGGAACAGATCCATATTAGTGCCCATTCCAAAGAAAGATGATCCAACAGAGTACGGAAATTGTTGAACAATATCATTAATACCACACAGAAGTAAAACTTTGCCGAAGCTCATTCAAAGGTCGTTGCAGCAGTACATCCACAGGGAATTTCCAGAAATTCAAGCTAGATTCAGGAGAGGACGTGGAACAAGGGAGATCATAGCTGATGTCACATTAATCTTGGCTAAAAGCAGAGATTACCAGTATTTTATTGGCTATGAAATTGCATTCTATTGTGTGGATCATAATAAATTATTGATAACATTGCAAAGAATGTGAATTCCAGAACACTGAATTGTGCTCATGAGGAACCTGTACATAGACCAAGAGGGAGTCGTTTGGAAGGAACGAGAAGATGATGTGGGTTTAAAATCAGGAAAGCTGTGTATCAGCATTGTATCTTTTCACCATACTTATTTAATCTGTATGCAGAGCAAATAATCTGAGAAGCTGAACAATATGAGGAACAATGTGACATCAGGGTTGGAGGAAGACTCATTTACAGCCTGTGATATCAGATGACACAACTTTTTTGCTGAAAGTGAAGAGGACTTGAAGCGCTTATTGATGAAACTCAAAGACCACAGCTTTCTGTATGGATTACACCTTAACATATAGAAAATAAAAATCCTCACAACTGGACCAATAAGCAACATCATGATAAATGGAGAAAAGATTGTCAAGGATTTCATTTTGGTTGGATCCACAATCAACGCCCACAGAAGCAGCAGTCAAGAAATCAAAAGATGCATTGCAGTGGCCAAATCTGCTGCAAAAGATCTCTTTAAAGTGTTAAAAAGAAGAGAATTCACTTTAAGGACTAAAGTGTGCCTGGCCCAAGCCATGGTGTTTTCATTTGCCTCATATGCATGGGAAAGCTGGACTGTGAATAAAGAAGATTGAAGAAGAATTTATGCCTTCGAATTATGGTGTTGGCGAAGACTATCGAATGTACCGTGGACTGCCAGAAGAATGAACAGGTCTGTCTTGGGAGAATTATAGCCTTAGAAGCAAGGATGGGAAGATTGCATCTCACATACTTTGGACATGTTATCACGAAGGATCAGTCTCTGGAAAAGGACATCATGCTTGGTAAAATAGAGGGTCAGTGAAAAAGAGGAAAGCCCTCAAAGAGATGAATTTACACAGTGGCTGCGACAAGAAGCTCAAGCACAACAATTGTGAAGATGGTGTAAGACTGGGCAGTGTTTCATTCTGTTGTACATAGGGTCGCTATGGGTCAGAACTGACTCGACAGCACCTAATAACAACAACTATGGTTTTTGAAGCCCCCTTTGATTTTGTCCTGGAAGCAAGTGCCTCGCTTGTCTCACCCTAGTACTGAACCTGAAGATATGTGTAGACAGACAGACATATGTAGACAGACACATGTAGACAGAAACATACACATATCCTCTTTACAGCTCACAAAAAATGTAGTCTTTTTTTGCCTAAAACATTATACTAGCCATTATTTAGTTCTCTCTTTCTCATATTCTGATGAGTGGTGCTTCATATAAGTACTACCTTGCCAAGGGAGATAGATTATGTTGTTTTCTTGATCTAGATATTATAGCTTTAGCTTATATACAAATTGTGCCTTGGCTGTCAGGTATGGCTTCCTGCTGATGTAAACATAATTCAAGTTCTTCTGTCCAGGGTATCTAAATTTCTACCATCCTTCCTAACCCCACTGCACTGCCCATTCAGGCAGGCATCTCCGCTCTCCCCCAGCTCCAGGCCACCCTCACATTGCAGCCAGAGGGGCACCTTTAAAAGTCGGTTGGAAATGTTTCTATACTGGTCATCTCTCCCTTTGCCATGGTTGGAGGTTTGGTTGAGTTGTTTGCATTTATTGAATGTCTTCATAGGCTTGGCGGTAGTTTAGAGCAGGGAATACACAGATGGCTTGTCTGACTTCCTCTCCCACTACCATCTTCCATGAATTATATGCTCCAGCTACTCTGGCAACCTTACCAGATGTAGCACGGACCTTCCTATTCAGAATGATGTAGATCATAAATCACTTCATTGTTCTCTTGGCTTTGGTTTGCAGCTCACCGTCTAGTATTCCAATGATTGGAATTGTATTTAATTTCACTGTTTCCTGAAGCTGGTGCATTTCCACCTGGACCTATTTGGTTTGGTGCAATTATAGGTTGGAGTCCCTGGATGTGGCAAATGATTAATGTGATTGGCTGCTAACCAAAAAGTTGGCAGTTTGAGTCCACCCAGAGGTGTCTCGAAAGAAAGGCTTGGCCATCTCCTTCTGAAAAATCATCCATTGAAAACCCTATTCTACTGTAACAAACATGGGGTCGCTATGAGTCAGAATTGACTTGACAGCAATTGGTTTAATTATAGGTGAGCTTAAGTTTTGGAGAGAGGAAGAAGACCTAGTAGGAAGAGAATAGTAAAGGGGGTGTTAGGAATGCTGTGTCCAGAGAAATTTGGCAAGGCCAGGACTAGAGCTGGTTTTTTTTTTTAAGAGACCACAGAGGTTATCCTAAAAAAAAAACAAAAAAAAAAAACAAAGATTAAACATAGCCTAGGACAGGATTGGGGGTGGGCTGAAGCTAAGTCTAAATCTTCAGAACTAGAAGCTGGAGATCTGCTAACCAAAAGGAGTCAGAAGTAGGTGTAAAAGCTAGAGTATGGGTGAGAAACCCAGGAACGAGGGGGAGGGAAGCAAGTGCAAGGAGGCCGAGCATGGCCTGAAAAGGCATTCAGGTTTGCCCAAGTTTCATGGGTGTGTTAGCTGCTGGCTTTTACCTACTGTCTGGGCAGGGTGCACGTATGGGCCAGCTGTGTCCAAAGGTTGGGGATAGGATATCTCAGTTATGGCCAAGGCCATAGCAATCCACTAGTTAGAGGGTCAGAAGGAGGGATATGCAGTGAGTTAGGTTAGTTGGACTGAGTATCTACTACTTATACCCTTGGAACAACAGTTTTCTGAAAGAATCTGCCCTGGATCCCTCCTAAAGCCACTGTTAATTAAAACAACAACAACGAAAAAAAACATTACTTCCTCAAAGGGCTCCAGAAGCCTGTTTGGAATCATAACATGCAAGGTTCCACTGACAGATGGGTATGGCTGTGCGGGAGGCTCACTGGCCAGGAATCAAACTCAGATCGCCCACATGGAAGGTTAGAATTCTACCCCAGGTGTATTTAGTCACTATAGGAGTTTAATCACAGAAAAAATGGGGACATTAACACTTGCCCTGCTTTCTTTACAGGTTGTTGTTGGAAAGTGCTTTTTAACCATGTACAAATGTAAGGTATTATAGTTTAGACTGCTCCCATAAAAGCAGTATGCTGTTTTATTATGAAGGCCATAAAAATGCCGCTAATGTCAGAAGAAAAAAATTATCCAGCAACAGGATAATAAAACCTTTATTAATTAACCAGAATACTCAGAAAATGAGGTGTTCTAGTTAACCGAATTTCTGTTCAAGTAGGAGCTAACCAGAAAGCCCTTTATTTCAATCAACAATGAACCTACAGTTTCTTGCCTTAGGAGGCACAAACTGATCATAGTATTGCTTTAATGGCTAAAGATACCAATGTATTTTAAGGTCATCATTCTGCACATCAATTCTTCTGTAGCTATGGGAGTCATTGACTATATAACACTGCCTAGACACAGTTCTGTTGTCCTGTGGGCAGGCTTGGTTTGGTCTAATGGATGAATACTAGAAATATACAGTGTCATAACCTAACCCACCCAGTGCCATCGAGTCAATTCCGACTCATAGCGACCCTATAGGACAGAGTAGAACTGCCCCATAGAGTTTCCAAGGAGTGCCTGGCGGATTCGAACTGCCGACCCTTTGCTTAGCAGCTATAGCGCTTAACCACTATGCCACCAGGGTATAGAAGGTAGAATTAAGTGTGTGTGGTCGGGGGGTGCGGGGGTTGACAATCTCATTGTGAAGTAATTCACGTGATATTAGAACAGTCCAATTCCCAAAGTCCAAAGAGCATCACTGCTGTTTTGTTTTGCTTTCCATCCAGCAAACGTTTGTTGGATGCCTACCACATGCGAGGCATTGGTCTGGGTTCTAGGATTACAAAAATGAAGATGACTGGCACTCTCTAAGCTCAGGATCTCATGGGAGAGAACCCAGCAAGGTGTAGTGTGGAGCTGATCACAAGATGGAGCTGATCACAGGATGCCAGGTGAGTCCAGAGGTAAGGTGTGCTCAGCTGGACTCTGACAGGGAAAAAGATGAATCTGTCAGTTATGGCTCAACCCTCAGGAGTGGATTGATACTCAGGTGGGCCTGAAGCAGTGTGGTTCTGGGTGATGAGCTGGATTTCAGGCTAATGGCCTGGCAAGGTTAAAGTCATGTGGGCCTGGGGAAGGGTTCCAAGCCCCAAGTGGAACTAGAATCGTATGCAAGGACACCAAGGCACAGAGCATTCCACAGATTTGGCCAGGGTCATGGAGACTTGGTTGGCACGTTGGTCCTGGACACATCCAGTAACTCTGTTTAACATTGTGTTCATTCATTCAATCATTCATTCAGTAGCTTAACTCTCTGAATGTCTGTTATCTGTGATTTGGAGATAATAACATCATAAGCACTGTGGCTGGCACATAACAGGTGGTACCTAGTGACCTAGCCCCTTTTTCCATTTTTATTTTGAACTGTTTTCCCTTTTCACAGTTCTCCCTTCTCTCTTTCTCATCCCCCAAGGAAGATTCCTTGGTGCCTTAGAGTCTCTTTCCTTTTGAAGCACCACTTCATGGTATATTTTCTCTTTCTTATGTATAGAAAACCAGAGGGGAAGAGGGAGGGAGGTGAAAGAGCATTTTTCATATTCTCCTTGTGACACGCTTTTGGTTCTAAGAATATGGAGGCTGAACTTCATTAAAAAAAAAAAAGGTGATCTTGGAGAGAATGTAATTGGATTTTATATGCTCTTAATGAACTTCCTTCACCAAGGAATGTAATTTGGAAGCAGTTCTCCAACTTTTTTTTTTTTTTTAATTAGGTTGATACCACATCAGCTTCTGAGTGAAGAGGGGCATTTCCATTTTCAGGAGCAATTGCAATGGACATTTCTTGTTTCTTGGCTTTTAATATCCAAATCCCTTGACTTTTCTGCTGGCACCCTGATCTTTCTTTTGAGCAGAATGCCTTTTTGTGTAGGTTGACAGGAAAGCAATTCCAAGATAATGCTTCACATTATGGAATCTCAGAGTCCAGATTCTTCCCTTCTGTCTGCCCATTGGCTGTACAAAGGCCTGGTACACGGTACACGTGATCCCCTGGTACACATGATCTTAGGGGTGGGCATATCCCCTAAGTGCAACCAATCAAAAATTGTTTTGGGACTTAGCATCTTGAAAAAACGACACAATAGAAAGGGAATATTTCAAAGTCAGGTCCATTGTCACAGCAGTGGAGGTGACCGGTATGTGGTGGTTCTAGCTATATGACTCTGACTTGTTCTCACCTCCTGGCTTTTGGTGTTCCCTTGGTTATTGTCATTGCCCAAACCTGGTCCTTCAGTATCTTAGATTCTATGAGTCCTCCTGATTTCCTTTAAAAAAAAAAAAAACCTTTTCGTTTAAGTTAGTAAGAGTTAGGCCGATATGGCACTACTGTTTAAGTATTAAAGAAAAAGCTGTTTAGGTACTGGCGATAAAAAAAATTAGGTGAAGAGGTTAATCTTATTTTTCTTTTCAGGTCTCTCTTAAAACAATAGTTTGTAAACTCTTCTGGATTGCATCAAGTCAATGGTTTGGTTGAAGAAAGTGAGGAGATTGATCCAGTTTCAGGGTGTGAGTCAGTGGGAATGTGTTGGTTAGAGAGAACTCTAGAATCCAGAGCCTTCTATATTTTATTTCTTCTCTGAAACTTTCCACCTCTAAAATGGTAAACATTTCAGGCAATTAGTAAGAATCTTTGTATTGGTCTTATTGACCTTTTAATTACTTTTTTTCCCTTTTGCCAAATAAGCTATATTTACTTAGAAATATGTGTGAAGTGCCAAGATATTAAAGTTTATAAAATGACCACTGCTCATGTGATACAGGCTGGTCCACAGATGGAGGTTATTAAGAATATGCATTTGTGTTGTATGAATCAGTCCACTGCAGAAGAGAGAGTAGGAGGAGGAAGTCTTGCAAAGGCGGAAACATTGGTCAGCATTTGCTCTTTTAATGATACTTGGCTGCTTTCTATTCCAAGCCTTGTCAACCCTGGATTAGGTTGTTTCTGAGAATAAGATGCAGCAATGTGTAACTGAGATGGTGATGGAATGGGTCCCAAACACAATTCTTTTGTGAAGTCTCTTTAGATGAACTATATCTGGGATCCAAAAAAAAAAGAAAAAAATCAAGGTGAAGGACTTCTTCGTTCAACATAAATAAGTTCAATTGGAAATTATCAAGGCCCTCCTCTGAGCCAGACCCTGTGCCAAGCCAAGAAAATATGGTAATGAAAGATGACCAGTTCCTGTCCTAAAGGAACTTAGAATCTCTTATAACTTGCAAGTGTGGGTGAGGTAATTTTATTCTATGTAAATCACTTCAGACCAGAGGACTTGAGATGGATTTACATAGAAGCAGGGACTGAAGTCAGGAATGCTAGACCTGACATGTCCCTCAACTCTGACCCTAACTGTCCTTCCACTGGCCATTGATCCTGTGGGTTGGCCAGCAAATTTGTGGGTGAAGGAGACAGGATAAGAGGAGGAAGAGTGAAAAGATAACTGTAAAGCTGTACAAACAAAGACAGCTCTGAAATGGAGAAGAAGCAAAAGCAGAATTAAAGGTCAATGCTTCCAAAAGTCACAATGATGGCCTGGTGCCAGCTTGGTGATTATTTATAATTGACAGCAAAAAAAGGAAAAATAAGGACAATGTAGTACTTTACCATATATCACTGTAAGGTAGTCAAAGGTCCTCTTTTGAAAAAGGCTGTCATTTTTTTTGGGGGGGGGATGCCGTTTTCCTAATTTGGGGTTTATAATAGCCTCTATTTTATTAAATGATGGTGATATGTCTTCAACTGGCAAAATCGATAAGTTGGCAACTCTCTGAGAATCTCCCCAAATACACTGCATAGTTGTGCAAGATCTGTAAATTGGGGACCACTGATTGAGTAAGAAATTAGAGCACAGTTCTTGCTACCTGAGCGTCTTCTGCTCTTCAGAAGACTGAGGCATTTCTCAGGGTGGAATGAAACAACCCTGGATTCTTTGGGTAGAAAATGAAGAGCAAATGGCAGATGGGATTCTGGAACTAAGCTTCCCTCACAGCCTGTGGGCATGATCTGTTCAGCCCATCAGTGGTTTGAATTTCTGGAGAAGCTGGCTTCATGGCGAATGGTCAGAGCAGTGTTTGCACTGCAAGTCTCCAGCAGCACTGCCCACGTGGAGAGTGGGGGGAAAGGAATGGGTGAGTCAAGATGTATCATTCTTTCTCAGCTATAGGAAAGACTAGGAAATCACTCCACAGCTGGGGAAAAAAACATGTTGCCTTCACTGCCCAAAAAGGGGTTAACATTAATTCTTCATCTACAGTAAGGAAGGCTCCTGAAACTAGCAACCCCTCAAGATGGGATGCGGCTCCAAAACAGTGGGCTTTCATCCCAAGACTTCCTCTTGGAGGATGGAGACATGAACTCTGTTTTCTTTGGGCATTGATAGAAGCTCTGAAGAAAATGCTGGTGTGCCTTATGTAAGGCAGATCCACTCTGTTTCTCTCATTACAGCGCAGAAGGCTCATGCCAGCCTCTTCCTTCTCGATGATATGCCCAATTTAACTGTAGGCTAAAAGCATGGTACTGCTTTTCTCCAAAGGAGTAGATTATTGTTTTAATAATATCATTAATCAATAGCTATCGTAAGTGTTGATCTTTATTCCTTGGGCATGAAATAGTCACCCAGAGGAAGTGACTGAAGTGTCTTTGGGCATCACATTACCATTTAGAACAGGAAGAGTCCTCTGTAACAGGAATACTACAAGTAAGTGCCTTTAAAGAACAGAAATTTATTTTCTCACACTTCTGGAGGCTAACTATCCAAATCAGGGTCTCGGCCATGTCAATTCCTTCCTTGTAGATAGTTCAAGGTGTTCCTTGGTTCCTTGGGTTCCTCAGCATGGCATCTGTCTTCCCCAAGTGTGTGCATTTCTGTGTTTAATCTGCTTTTTTTATAACTCGGAAGTGATTAGATTTAGAACCCACCCAACTGAGGTATGATCTAATTAATAAAACAAAGGAAATCCTATTTCCAAACAGGATATATCCACAGGCATAGAAGTTAGGATTCCAACACATATTTTGGAGCGACACAGTTTAATCTTTAATAGGCACTAACAATATTTTTATTTTTATCAATTTGCTAGGTACTGTATTAATCATTTAATCATTTTATATGCAATATAGATAGGATATAGAAAGGAAGGTGAAGGTCAGAGAGGTTATGTAACTTGCTAACTTACCCAAGATCACAAATTCAGTAAGTGAAAAGCTTGAATGGGATATGCCAGGTTTGCCTGGCTCAGAAGCCAGACTGCATCTCTGTGCTTTGCCTTCTGTCCAGCTGAGTTCTTTTTACCTTCCGTGTCTAACTTCTCACTTTGCTGTAGAAATTCATACCACTTAATAAATTCACAAAGGTTCTTTGGGAGATTCACCCAGATCCATTGTTTAAATGTTCCCAATTTTGCAAGTATAAAGAAGAAAAGAAAATATGCACAGTATATTGTTGTTGTTAGTTGCCGTAGAGTTGATTTTGACTCATGGCAACCCCACAGATTACAGAGTAGAACTACCCCATAAAGTTTTCTTGGCTGTGATCTTAACAGAAGCTGATCGACAGGCCTTTTCTTCTACAGTACCAATGGGTGGGTTTGAACCACAAGCATTTAGGTTAGCAGTCAAGTGCAAACCGTTTGTGCCACCTAGGCACCTAGAGACCATATGTACAGTATATGTTGTATGAAAAAAGGCTGGAAGATTGGCATCAGATCGTAATAGTGGTTGTTTCTGAAGAGTAAGATGAGTAGGAATTTTTTTACCAAAGTATTTTCTGAGGGCCTAATCCTAAATGTATTTATCTACTTTTTCCAGAAAAACAAATCTTAATAACAAAAAACAAGACTCGTCAGATTCTTCTTGTAGCACCGTGTGTTCCACCACCGGCTCTTGCAGTTCTTGAGCATATCAGAAGGGTCTGATGGCTCCTGGTCTGAAAGCCTTGGCACCAAGGTCAGGACTCTGGAGAACCACAGAAGGAAATGGCAGGAGCTGACCCCAAACAATCCCATTACAGAGGGCTGGGCGTGGGGAGGAGATTCTTACACTGGTTCAATTCCAAACCTAACGGGGAAAATATGAAAATGATTACCATCTGGAGCAGTCTGGTGATGGGAGGTGAGGTGGGGAGGTGGTCTGCAGCCAGGGAGGCCTCCAGCTGGGACTCCAACGCAAGCATCGCCCCCTCAGGTGTCCTGCATTTGCCTCTGTACTGAGACATGGGAGAGAGATCCAGACGGCTCTGTGACCTCGAGATGACCCAACAACTCAAAGGGGGTGGCCACCTTCAAAGTGACATTTTCAAATAAGGAAGTGTTCCATAGAAGCTGATCTATAGATTTTGCAGATTCGCCTTTATTAAATAGGAAAGAAGTGAATAGCAAATTCCCTGTTCATACTGTAGAGAGTGTGTGGCCAAAATGGATGTATTATCCATAGTTATCGTGGCAATAATCAGTCCTTGTTCCCCTCTTAGATTGTCTGAAGTGCCATTTTTGGCAAAATGCACGAGAGAAATATTGTATGTTGAGGAAAAGGAAACAGAACAGTTCCCACCTCTCACCCTTCCCCACAGTTTTGTAATAAAAGATGTGAGCAGTAGAGAGCTAGAATTTCTTCAGAAGGAACTCATCATGGTGAATGAAAGCTTCTTTTAAGTACTAGAATATTCTGAAGAGAATCTTGCACATTAGAAAGTAAAAGGGCTAGTGTGTTTTCTGCAGGGAAATCTTGGAGGCAGGCAGTGACCTGAAATCAGCACCACTTTGAGAAGGACTTCTAGCATCACCAAGGCAAGGCTCTCTTCCTTGGGTAACTGTTGATGTTGGAGGAGAGCTGGGAATGATCAAAGTATTTTCTGAGGGCCTAATTCAACACGAAATTTTCTACATTTACCATTAGCTTTTGTAACTCTTAGAGGGCAGGGGCCCTACACTGTTATCCCATGTGTTCCTTCAACAACAACTATTGAACATCCATTATATGAAGAGTTCTGTGTGTATATATACATATATATATACATACACATATGTACATATATGTGTATATATATACACACACACATATATATTTTCAATATATAAATTATCAAAAAGCAAACTAGAGTCTCTGTTAAAATTAAAGCAAAGAGTTTTATTGAAGGAATAGAGCAATCCAGATCAGGCAGCACTTTGTGAGAATTCATAAAAGTACTCCAGCAAAAGGAATTTTTCATAGAGTTTAAGTACAGAAAATCTAGGAACTTACAAGGAAAACATTCTGATTGGTTAACATTTATAAAATCATGCTGTAACAAACACCAGACAATTATGAGATGCCTTAAGCATTGTTTCGTTAATCATAAAGTTTGAACCAGTAACACCTTGTTAATTCGTGGCTATTTTGGGGGCCAGCCTGAGTGAATACCCTTCCTGGGAGCATGCTGTGAGAGGAAGGGAAGTGGAGGAAGGCCACAGGCTTCTTGAGGTATCCTGGCTAGCTGACTTTTGAAAATGACCTCAGAATGAGCAGTAACAAAAAAATGAAGTTCAGCCTACATCTTTGGCAGAAGCCCCAATTTATGTCAAACACCTAGTGCTTAGGAGCTCTTTCACAACCCCCACTTCTGAGTAATAATTTCTATAGAAATTCACTGATCCCTATTATAAGAGTGTTTTCTTCTGTGTGAACTTATTTTCCTTGCATGTATTAGATGGCTACCTATTTAAAATAAGCTTTCAAGACCCCATATACTCTCCGTAAAAGGTAACTGGGCACCATCTGTTCCGTCTGCCATGCCATAGCTTTGACCTCTGCTTCTGTGATCTTTTAAGAAGGATATGTAAGAGCAGGGCTGAATGAATAGGAACACTTGTCAGAGAGGGACATCACCAAGGTCAAGACCCAAACAACTTTCTGAGGAATTGCTGTTTCTTCAAAATATATGATCTTTTGCATAGCAAGTAGTGCTGCACTGTGAGTACAAGCATTTGAAAAACCTTTCATAAAACATTTAATTAATCCTAAAATAATTGTTATAATCATTAAGAGAATTAACCCAGTTTGTAAAATTTAACACAGCCAAGAACCAGTTTCAGTAGGTTGTTGTTGTTAGGTGTTGTTGAGTTGGTTCCCAACCCATAGTAACCCCATGCACAAGAGAATATAACACTGCCCGGTCCCGCACCATCCTCGCAATTGTTGCTATGCTTGAGCCCATTGTTGCAGCCACTGTGTCAATCCATCTCCCTGAGGGTCTTCATCTTTTTCCCTGACCCTCTACTTTACCAAGCTTGATGTCCTTCTTCAGGGACTGATCCCTCCTGATGACACGTCCAAAGTATGTGAGACACAGTCTTGTCATCCTTGCTTTCGAGGAGCACTCTGGTTGTACTTTGTCCAAGTCAGATTTGTTTGTTCTTTTGGCAGTCTGTGGTATATTCAATATTCTTGGCCAACACCACAATTCAAAGGCATCAATTCTTCTCCTGTCTTCCTTATTCATTCTCCAGCTTTCGCGTGCACATGAGGCAATTGAAAACACCATGGCTTGGGTCAGGCACATCTTAGTCCTCAGGGTGACATCTTTGCTTTTTAACACTTTGAAAGAGATTTCTTGCAGACAGTTTGTCCAATGCAATGCGTCTTTTGATTTCTTGATTGTTGCTTCCATGGGTGTTGATTGTGGATCCAAGTAAAATGACAACATCAATCCTTGACAACATCAATCTTTTTCCGTTTATCATGATGTTGCTCATTGGTCCAGTGGTGAGGCGTTTTGTTTTCTTTATGTTGAGGCGTAATCCATCAGTAAGTGCTTCAAGTCCTCTTCACTTTCAGCAAGCAAAGTTGTGTCATCTGCATAACGCAGGTTGTTAATGAGTCTTCCTCTGATCCTGATGCCCCATTTTTCTTCATATAGTCCAGCTTCCCTGATTACTTGCTCAGCATACAGATTGAATAAGTATGGTGAAAGGATACGACCCTGATGCACACCTTTCCTGACTTTAAACCATGCAGGATCTGCTTATTCTGTTCGACCGACTGCCTCTTGATCCACGTACAGATTTCTGGTGAGCACAATTAAGTGCTCTGGAATTCCCATTCTTCGCAATGTTATCCATAATTTGTTACGATCCACACAGTCAAATGCCTTAGCAATAAACATCTTTCTGGTATTCTCAGCTTTCAGCCAGGATCCATCTGATGTCAGCAATGATATCCCTGGTTCCACACCCTCTTCTAAATCCTGCTTGAATTTCTGGCAGGTCCCTATCAATATACTGCTGCGGCAACCTTTGAATGACCTTCAGCAAAACTTTGCTTGTAAGTGGTATTAATGATGTCATTCGACAATTTCCACATTCAGTTGGATCATCTTTCTTGGGAATAGGCATAAATATGGATCTCTACCACTCACTGTCTTCCAAATTTCTTGGCACAGATGAGTGAGCACTTCCAGTGCTGTATCTGTTTGTTGAAACATCTCAATTGGTATTCCATCAATTCCCAGAGTCTTGTTTTTCGACAATGCCTTCAGTGCATCTTGGACTTCTTCCTTCAGTACCATCAATTTCTGACCATATATTACCTTCTGAAATGCTTGAATGTCGACCAATTCTTTTTGGTATAATGATTCTGTGTATTCCTTCCATCTTCTTTTGATGCTTCCTGAATTGTTTAATATTTCCGCAGTAGAATTCTTCAGTTTTGCACCTTTAGGCTTGAATTTTTTCTTCAGTTCTTTCAGCTTGAGAAATACTGAGTGTGTTCTTCCCTTTTGGTTTTCTATCTCCAGGTTTTTGCATATATCATTATAATACTTTACTTTGTCTTCTCGAGCCACCCTTTGAAATCTTCTGTTCAGCTCCTTTACTTCATCATTTCTTCCTTTTGCTTTAGCTACTCGCCATTCAAGAGCAAGTTTCAGAGTCTCTTCTGACATCCATTTATGTCTTTTCTTTCTCTCCTGTCTTTTTAATGACCTCTTGTTTTCCTCATGTATGATGTCCTTGATGTTATTCCACAACTCATCTGGTCTTCAGTCATTAGTGTTCAACACGCCAAATCTATTCTTGAGATGGTCTCTAAATTCAGATAGGATACACTCAAGGTCATACTTGGCTCTCGTGGACTCGTTCTAATTTTCTTCAATTTTAATTTTAACTTGCATATGAATAATTGATGGTCTGATCTGCAGTTGGCCTCTGGTCTTGTTCTGACTGATGGTATTGAGCTTTTCTGTTGTCTCTTTCCACAGATGTAGTCGATTTGATTCCTGTGTATTCCATCTGGTGAGGTCTATGTGTATAGTTGTTTCTTATGTTGGTGAAAAAAGGTATTTTCAGTGAAGTCATTGGTCTTGCAAAATTTGGTCAGGAGATCTCCGGCATCATTTCTATTGCCAAGGCCATATTTTCCAACTACCAATCCTCCTTCTTCGTTTCCAACTTCCCCATTCCAATCACCAGTAATTATCAGTGCCTCCTGATTCAATGTTTGATTGATTTCAGACTGCAGAAGTTGGTAAAAATCTTCAATTTCTTCACCTTTGGCCTTAGTGGTTGGTGCATAAATTTGAATAATAGTCATAGTAACTGGTCGTCCTTGTAGACATATGAAGTATTATCCTATCACTGACAGCATTGCTCTTCAGGATAGATCTTGAAATGTTCTTTTTGACGATGAATACAACACCATTCCTCTTCAAGTTGTCATTCCCAGCATAGTAGTCCTATGATTGCCCAATACAAAATGACCAATACCAGTCCATTTCACCTCACTAATGCCTAGGATATCGATTTTTATATCTTCCATTCCATTTTGATGATTTCCAATTCCTAGGTTCATACTTTGTACATTCCATGTTCCAATTATTTACAGATGTTTGCAGCTGTTTCTTCTCATTATGAGTCATGCCACATGAGCAAACCAAGGTCCCAAAAGCTTGTCTCCATGCACGTCATTAAGGTTGACTGCACTTTGAGAAGGCAGCTCTTCCCCAGTTGTCTTTTGAGTGCCTACCAACCTGAGGGGCTCATCTTCTGGTGCTATATCAGACAATGTTCTGCTGCTATTCATAAGGTTTTCACTGGCTAATGCTTTTCAGAAGTAGACTGCTGGATCCTTATTCCTAGTCTGTCTTTGTCTGGAAGTTCAGATGAAACCTGTCCATCATGGGTGACCCTGCGGAGATCTGAATACTGGTGGCATAGCTTCCAACATCACAGGAACACATAAGCCCCCACAGTACGACAAAATGACAGACTGTGGGAGTAGGTAGCCAACTAAAAATATCAAGAAAAAGGGAGTTGGACATAGGGGATAGTTGAAGCCATGTAGCTTTCTGGCAGACTGGCTAATTATTCTGGAGGGTGCTATAACCTGACATGTATAGCCCAATTAAAGGAAATATTAGGATTTACAATAGAATTAGGTACAGAGCTATAGTTAAGCACAGCCATAGAAAAAGGGTCTGAATTCATATGCCCAGATTTTGGGATTTGATGGCAAATCCAACACTTAGACAGATTACTGGTATTAGCTACTGATTGAGCTACTCTAACAAAGGTGTTATCATGCCAGGCATCATTAAGATACAGTAAGAGAATACTTAAGAAAAGGTTCTTAGTGTAAGAATACAAACTAAAAAGCAATACAATTAGGCAAATATCAGAAAAATAACAGGTGTGATATAGCAAACTCTGTCTTCAGTTATTTGTATGGAAAAAAGAGGATATTAAAATAAGGGATAATACCACAAATGTGTAATAAGGCAACTACCATAAGAATTCCAGTAATCAGGAAACAAAGTACAAAAATTTCATCTGATTGCATGAAATCTTATTCCGTGATCTTGGGAAGAGCTGTCTGCTTTGATGTCTTCTGCTTCTGGCCACAAGGGCATTTAAACTTCAGTTTAAGTCCTTCCATTGGTTTAACAGTCAAGGCAGGGACTTTAGCCTTCTTAAGTTGGGATAGGTGGACCTAAGTTTTAACTCCCTATAATTTAGTGGCACAAAGATTAGTGAAAAGGACCAAATATAGTCCTTTCCAGTGAGCCTCCGTGGAATCTTTTAATCGGTGCCTCTTCGAATAAATAGTCACCTGGTACAACAGCAGATAATTTTTGTATTTGACAACTTTGGCTGTAAAAATCTTCTTTGACTTGTGAAATGTGCTCTATAGAGTACTGAATCAAAGACTGATGATAATTCAGCTTGAATAAGATTAGAATCAGAATAAGTTGAAAAATAAGTCAGAGTCATAGGCTTTATAGTAATAATTTCATATAGAGCTAATTTATGTGGCCCAAATGGAGAAGACCTCAAGTTTAGAAGGACTAAGCAGAGACTTTAGTCCACAATAAGCTTAAGGACTCAGAAAGCTTGGCTAATTTAGTTTTAATTATACCATCAGTTCTTTCTACTAGCCCAGAAGATTGCAGAGGTAAGGGCAATGAAGTCTTTGTTGAATAGGAAAAATCTTACATATTTCTTTAATTACTTGTTCAATGAAATGCCCCTCCCCACTCATCACTGCATAGAGTTGTTGATGCTCCTGAAGTGGAGATTGTATTTTTAAGAAGTTTCTTAATTACAAAAGTTGTGGTGGCACAGCAGCTAGGAAAAGCTTCTTATCAATGTGAAAACCTGCAAACTATCATTAACACATATTTGTAACCACTTGAATGGGGGAGCTGGAAAAAATCTAATTTCCACTCAAATATAGGTCCTAAAGGTAATGGGTATTTTCCAGGTGAAACTTTAAAAGGTTTGTTTGGGTTATAACAAGAACAAACAGAGCAATGAGGGGGAAAATGCTCAGCAACTTCAAAAAATTATCCGCCCAATATTTTTTCAAAATTTCAATAATTTCATCTAGTCCTAAATGGGATCTTTCATGGAGAGCTTTCAACATAGGGACATGAAATGATTTAGGTAAGACAAGCTTCTGATCAGATCCTAACCATAATTTGGTTAGGGGGTCCTGAGAACATTTCACTCACTTCCATTTTTTCATTAAACTCAGTTTTAGCTAATTGTTGGGCTTTTATTAATTTTTCTAAAGTTAATTCATTAAGGTGTGACTATTTATGAACAAATCATGGTAATCTCCTTTTTATATTTTCATTAGGGCTCAGGTAACTTGAGAGGCGACTTGTTTGGTTGCTTTATCAGCAAGGTTATTCCTTCTGACCTCTGCAGTCTGAGGGACTCTTTTAGGTTGACGAGCTTGTATCTTTATTACAGCAATCTCAAAGGGCAGTAATAAAGCATCTAAAAGTTCTACTATTAAAGCTCCATTTTTTATGGTAGTTCCAGAGGAGGTTAGAAATCCTCTATGTTTCCATAATATGCCAAAATCATGAATCCTTCTGAAGGCATATTTAGAATCACTGTATATATTCATGGACCTTCCCTCAGTAAATTTGCAGGCTCTAGCAAAAGCAATTGGAGCGCTGGTGGTGCAGTGGTTGAGTTTGGCTGCTAACCAAAAGGTCAGTTCAAACCCACCAGCCACTCCTTGCAAACTCTATGGGGCAGTTTTATTTTCTCCTGTAGAGTTGCTATGAGTTAGAATTGACTTGATGACATGTTTGTTCTTTAATATTCTTCGCCAGCACCATAATTTAAAGGCATCAATTCTTCTTCAGTCCTCCTTATTCATCATCCAGCTTTCACATGCATATGAAGCAATTGAAAAGACCATGGCTTGGGTCAGGCACACCTTTGTTCTTAACGTGACATCTTCACTTTTTAACCCCTGAAAGAGATCTTTTGCAGCAGATTTGCCCAATGCAAGGCATCATTTGATTTCTTGACTGCTGTTTCCATGAGCATTGACTGTGGATCCAAATTAAATGAAATCCTTGACAATTTCAATATTTTTTCTATTTATCATGATGTTGCTTCTTGGTCCTGTTGTGAGTATTTTTTTTCTTTACATTGAGGTGTAATCCTTACTGAAGGCTGTGGTCTTTGATCTTCATCAGTAAGTGCTTCAAGTTCTCTTCACTTTCAGCAAAATGATGTGGTTAGTAGCCCTTAAATCCTGTACAAACCTCCTGTCCCTGTTGTTTCACTTCTTAACAGGGAGTATGGGGATATTACAAAGGCTGGTACAGGGAACAATTAGTCCTTTAGAAAGGAAGCCCTGAATAATAGGACTAATTCCTCTTTAGCTTCTTGTTTAAGAGGATACTGAGGGAGTCCTGCTGGAGATGTTTATCTGAACTTTAATGTGTTCTGCTGAAAAACTTGTCTCACATCAGTAGATGTGGTGGCTCATAAGGTTTCAGGAATTAATTTAAAAAGATCAGAGGCAAGAGACAGAAAGGGCCACATAAACCAGAGACTACATCAGCCTGAGACCAGAAGAACTAGATGGTGCCTGGCTACAACTGATGACTGCCCTGACAGGGAACACAACAGAGAACCCCTGAGGGAGCAGAAGAGCAGTGGGATGCAGACCCCAAATTCTTGTGAAAAGACCAGATTTAATGGTCTGGCTAAGACTAGAAGGACTCCAGAGTCAGGGTCCCCAGGCTTTCTGTTAGCCCAACACAGAAACCATTCCCAAAGCCAACTCTTCAGACAGGGAATGGACTGGACTATGGGATAGAAAAGGATACCAGTGAAGAGTGAGCTTCTTGGATCAAGTATACACATGAGACTATGTGGGCAGCTCTTGTCTGGAGAAGAGATGAGAGGGCAAAGGATGTCAGAAGCTGGCTGAATGGACATGAAAATAGAGAGTGGAGGGAAGGAATGTGCTGTCTTATTAGGGGGAGAGCAGCTAGGAGGATATAAAAAAAAAATTTTTTTTTTTTTTTTTTTGGAGGATATAGCAAGGTGTATATGGGTTTTTGTATGCGAGACTGACTTGGTTTGTAAACTTAAAGCACAATAAAAATTATAGACAATAAAAAAAATAAAAAGGTCAGAGGGAAATGGGCTACAGGGAGTTAAACTGTCTTTGTGCATGACTAATGCTTGCCAACAGCAAGCAGCTTCTTCCCTTTGAATTAGTTCTGATTCAGATCCCTGCTTAAGGATTTTTGGGGCATCTGGAAAATTCAATAATGTTTCTCTTTTTTTCTGAAAATTCTTAATGACAGGACCACTTAAAAGGATTTGGCCCAACAAATTGACAGGAGTTTCAGGGTTAAGCAGAAAGGGATGTAAATTTCCAATATGGCCAAGGGAAATAGTAACAGGCTTTGAATGAATTAAAGTCTGTTCCTGATTTGTAACCCCCACAACTTTTGGTGTTTGAGTACTCCTGGACAGGGGCTTTTGTAAACAAGTGGGGTTTATGGCAGAAAGCATGACATCAGTGCCAATTAGAAATTTGCAAGGTTCTCCATTAATATACATGGTAGCTTCACCTTGCAGGTTAAGAGTCATCATAGGAAAATCTCCTGTTTTGTCCCTGGAGTGCCTTCATTCCATATCTGGCTGATGGGTCTCTGGCTTAAGCTATTTCTTTTGACTTATAGCAGTCTTTTTTCCAATGCCCATGTTTCTTGTAATAATTGCAAGTTCTGGGTCTAATGTCTCAAAAACCAAACCAAACCCACTGCCGTTGAGTTAATTCTGACTCACACTGGCCCTAAAGGACAGAGTAGAACTGCCCCATAGGGTTTCTAAGGATCACCTGGTGAATTCAAACTGCCAGCCTTTTGGTTTGCAGCTGTAGCTCTTAACGACTAAGCCACCAGGGTTTCCAGTCTTTATAAAGGGCTTGAATTTACTTTGTTAGGAGACTGTAATTTTTGTAAGGCCATTAACTTATTTGTCTTGGAGGCTAGTTTAGTTTCCAAGGTCTGAGAGAGTTTGTGAGTCAGATTTTCCAGTTTGGCAATAAGGTCTTCTTTCCAATCTAGTCAATGCATTTTTACTAGTGCTAAAAGTTCAAGTTTGAGGCCAGATATGAATATTGCATTGATGGATCAATCCAGGAATGTTCAACAAACTTTGGAAATAATCTGGTCTGGTAATCACACACACACTTATCTTTGTTTATATGTAAGAGTGAATTTTTGTACAATTATTGGAGGAAAGGCCTTTGGAATGGTCTGTAGCAATCTTTTACTGATAGCCTGAGAATGTTATAACAATTGGCAGCTGTTCTATTTAGGTCTAGAGTGAAACCATCTTTGGAATTTCTTCATTCAACCTGTTCTAACCACATTTGGGCCTCCTCTGGTCTGGTTATTACGTGGACTAGTTGAAACAAATCAGGGAGTCCAGGCTGGTAAGCCTCAACAAGGATTTTAAATTCCTTAGCAAATTCATAAGGATCCTCCTGTAGTTCTGAGAGTTTTTTTTTTTTTTTTTTTTAAGCAATTTTATGAAATTCTGAGTGTGCCCAGGGGGTAAAAGTAATGTGGGGAGGATTCTCAATATCTGGACTGGGATAGACTTTAAAAGGCATTTCAGAAATAAGTTCTATGTTTCCAGTAGTTTCTTTAGCAAAAAAGGAATTCCAGACAAAGTGTTATTAGATTAATCTTTAGTAGTATCAGAGGAGTAAGAAGGCAGAGAAGGGTGAAAAGGAGTGGTGGCTGGCAAAGGATCAGATGGTCCCAGGACAACTTGGGTAGTTGGAAAAGGAATATTAAATTGCAATTAGTTAATCTAAAAACATCCTGTACGGAAGCAATTTAACTCTCATTACATCTTCTAGAAACTTCAAACTACCAATTAAAATAGGTGTCCCATTATTTCTGGTTAGTTCGGGAGCCTTTCTAATTTAATGCACAGAAAACTCAATTTAAAGAATCCCAAAGTGGCCACATGCTATCCATGTTATCCAGACTGTCCTTAGTAAGGTTATACCAAACAGCTAGGTACAAGCAGGTAGCAGAGCCATATAGTGCTTGTCCATATATTGGGCAGGAGTCCCAAAAGGGAATTCCACAGTTCCCTGGACATGGCACTTCCCATTTTCAAAGAATGTTCGACCTTGTTTAAAATTTAGGATCCCTAGACTTAACAAAATCTTGTGGAGCCTAAGAGTCCTCAAACACAAATTCAAAAACTTCTAGTAAGAGTAAATTTTCCCAACTCTTGCCATACTACTGCTACTAGCAGAGGCAAAACTTGGCAAAAGTTATTGCAATGAAACCAGAGTCCTTTGATAAGTCTCAAAGAGCTCAACACAAGAAAGCAGAGCTGAAAATTCAAAAGGGCTTACCTGAGCAGCCCCAGAGAGTCTGTGGAGATGCATGAGCTCAATGGGCTCATGTTGGTGCCAGAACTCTGGGTCCTCACTTCTCAGGGTCACTGAAGATACGGCATCTTCTAATCCCACTTCTGACACCAAGAAATGTCAAAGAGCAAACTGGAGTCTGTTAAAATTAAAGCAAAGAGTTTTATTGAAGGAATAGAGTGATCTGGATCAGGCAGTACTTTGTGAGAATTCAGCAAATTACTCCAGTGAAAGGAATTTTTCATAGCTTTTAAGTACAGGAAATCCAAGAACTTATAAGTAAAAAAATCAAATTGGTTGACATTTACAAAATCATGCTGTAACAGACGCCAGACGATTTGAGTTTTTTTCAGCATTGTTTTGTTAATCACAAAGTTTGAATCAGTTAACATCTTGTTAATCTATGGATATTTTGGGTGCCAGCCTGAGTAAGTATCCTTCCTGTGAGCATGCTGTGAGAGGAAGAAGGGAGAATAAGGGAGCCTGAAGACTTCCTGAAGTATTTCGCCTAGCTGACTTTTGAAAGTGGCTCAGAATGAGCAGTAAACAATAAAAAAATGTAGTTCAACCTACATCTTTGGCAGAAGCCTCTCCTTATTCCAAGCACCTAGTTCTTTGGCGCTACTTCACAAAGTATACACTTATCTATATGATGTAATTATATTTAATTAATATATAATAATTAATATAGACCTATTTTATATATAAATACACATTCGCACACATTTTAGTGATCTGAATGATGATCCAAAAGATATGTCTACACTTAATGCCCAAAACCTCTAAATGCGAGCTTATTTGGCAAAAGTGTCTTTGCAGATGTAATAAAATTAAGGATTTTGAGATGAGGAGATCATCCTAGATTATCTGGGTGGGTTCTAAATCCAATGACAAGTATCTTTATGAGAGATGCACCAAGAAGAGAGACATAGAAGAGGCTATGTGACTACAGAGGCAGAGACTGGAATGATGCAGCCACAAGTCAAGGAATGCTGACAGCTACCAGAAGCTGGGAGAGGCAAGGAACTGATTTTCCCCTAGAGCAACCAGAGGGAGTAAGGCCCTGGAGACACCTTGACTTTGGAACTCTTGCTTCCAGAACTGTGAGAGAATAATTTTCTGTTGTTTTAAGTCACCCAGTTTGTGGTAACTTGTTACAACAACCACAGGAAACTAATACATATGTATACACACATGCATGTATAATGTATGTCAGTGTACAATGAAGACAAGGTGGTGTCTGATCTCATGAAGCAATGGAACATAACACTTAATTATGGAGGGCAGTTATTAAACACATAGTGGGAATAAAGATTGCTGAGGGTTACAACAGAGGAAGAACAGGGGAATTGTGAGGACATATGGAAAAGAATCTTAATCTCAGATTAGGCAAAGCTTCCCTGAAGAGGTGTCATTCAAGCTGAGACTGGAAAGACAATAAGAAGAACCAATATTTATTGAGCACTTGCTTGGAACCAGATGATGTGTTTAGTGCTTTACATAAATTAGCTCATTTAATCATTTCGGCATCCTTTTAAGGTGGTAGTGTTGTGTGCCATCAAGTTGACTCTGACTCATAGAGACCCTATAGGTTTTCCAAGGCTGTAATCTTTACAGGAGCCCTGGTAATGCCATGGTTAAGCACTTGAACCTACTAGCCATTATGCAGAAGAAAAGATCTGATGATCTACTCAGGTAAAGATTACAGCCTAGGAAATGTTATGGGTAAGTTCTACTCTGTCCTATAGGGTTGCTATGAGTCGGAATCGACTCAAAGGCACACAACAACAACAATCTTTACAAGAGAAGATCATCAGGTCATTCTCCCATGGAGTCACCGGGACTTTCAAACTGCCAGGGCTCCTACCTTTTAAGCTAGGTACAACTATTATCTGCATTTCACACATACGGAACTGAAGCTCAGAGAATAAATTATTCAAAATTACATACAGATCAGGTGTTAGGGCTGGAACCTAATCCCGGACACTTGACTCTGTAGCCTTGGCTTTTAATAATTGGCCACATTGCCCCTTAGAAAGGAGGATGATAAATAGGAGTAAGCCTGTCTTTCTGGGTAGAGGCACAAATCAGGTTACCACTCTAGCTAACTGAAGCTCAATCCCTCTGTGGATCTCTGGGAGCCAGTGGAGAGCACAGCCTGGAGTAGAATGCATCCTGCCTGAAGGATGAAAGAGCTGGGGTATTTATATATAAGCACTCATTAGTCTTCTGTGAGGGTTCTTACTAAATAATTCCCATACTTTTGGCATACCACATAGCAGAGAAAGCCTCTGGCATAAAATACAGGTGCTGGCAGTTGTAATTTGGGCCAGGGGCTCTGAGGTGAGAGGGGAACGGGGACCATGGGCAAAGTATTGAGAACATCTGCTATAGGTCATTGGGAGGATTTATTTTCTAAGATTCCTGGCTCAAGGCTGCATATGGAGAAAGACGATGATGGAGAGTATTTCTCTGAAATGCTAAATCTCTAAACTAGGCATACTGTCATTTGGGAGTCCCCAGTCTCTCAGCTCAAACCCAAATATTCCATCAAAAGCCCTACAAAAATGAGTGACCAGGTTGATTCTTTTGCTTTCTTCTCTTTCACATTATTAAATTGTGTGAGTTGTGATTTGAAAGATGCCTCAATTTCAGGTGAGACAGTACAGAGAAAGAGGCAACCATGTTGGGGTGGAAGGGTCATGAGTGAGACAAAACTTAGATAAGGAGATAAATCCTTTATGTGGAAATAGTCACAGACACAACCAAATCCTGTGTTGTAAATTTGGCTTTGGAAAAATTGCGGGAAAAGATCTTTCTTTTCTTCTTCTTTTCTTTGGGAATGGTTAGGGAGAAAGGGGGATCTGAAGACAAGCATCTCCCTGTGTATCTTAAGTCCAGCGGGAGAAGGGTCTTTGGGCCTTATGTACCTTGTGGAAGCACTTACCTTGGCCTTCATAAAATTGAATGTGAAAGTGGTTTCTCTTTATGTGAAAAATTGTTGCCAAACCCTCCCAAAAGAAAGCATGCATGCTAGGGGGTTGGGGATGGAGGAAAACTGATCTCTTTTCTCTCTCACACTTTGTGGTGAGGTTTATTCCTCCAGGATATAGGGTCCCAGTGAAATTAATTGTTTGGGGAAGGAGGGAGAGAAATATTTTCTTTACTAATCCAAGAACCGTCAAGATCCATAGAAAGGGGATCATTTTCAGAGGCCTCAGAGGAATTGCAGGAAGAGGAGGTGCAACAATGTCTCAGTGATCCCTCTGTCTTGGTTCTCTGGGCTACCATAACAAAATACGGCCAAGTGGGTGGCTTTAAAAAACAGGCATTTATTGTCTCATAGTTCTGGAGGATAAAAGTCCAAATCAGGGTACTGGCCATATTGATTCCTTCTGAGGGCTCTGAGGGAGAAACTGTTCCATGCTTCTCTCTCAGCTTCAGGAAGGTCCTAACAATCCTCCATGTTCCTTGGCTTGCAGCTCTGTCTTCATATGGTGTCTTCTGCCTGTGTCTCTGTCTCCATATCTGTTCTACCCTTTTCTAGGCCACTACTCAGAAGGGATTAGGACCTATCCTAACCCAGGATGACCTCGCTAACTGATAACATCTTCAAAGAAAGAACCTATTTCCAAACAAGGTCACATTCACAGTTAGAGGGGTTAAGATTTCAACATACATTTTTGGGGGAGACAATTTAATCTGTAACAGCCTCCTACGGCTAAAATAAAATAAACTCCACACCTTTGGAAGTAGTGATAATTGTGAGCAGCTGCAGAAGGTTGGTTCTCAATCTTGGGGACCAGGACTCCCTTGGTAGTCTTGAAGGCTGAATTTGTCAGAGCTTCAAAGTATTGTCTAGTGATGCAGCAACTAGGAGGCAAACTGTCATGGGAGGAGAGGCTAAATGGGGCATAGGAAAGAGTTCAGAGGAACACAGAGAATTATGAAAGCCCTCAGGAAGAATCAGGAAATGAGAGCTGGAGATAAACTGCTCTCATCTGGTGAGAGAAGAAGGTGTCCAAGACCGCCAAGACTATGTAAATAAGAAAGCTAGGAGGTGGTGAAGGAGCCCTGATGGCACAGTGTTTAAGTGCTTAGCTGCTAATCAAAAGGACGGCAGTTCGAACCCACCAGTTGTGTCAGTCTGCTTCCATAAAGCCTTGGAAACCCTATAGGGTGGTTTTACTCGGTCATATAGGGTCGCTATGAGTCAGAATTGACTTGACAGCACTGGGTTTGGTTTTTGATTTTGGTATAGAGTCGCTCTTAGTCAGAATCAACTTGTTGGCAACAGGGTTTGGGTTTGGGAGGTGGTGAACATCATATTTCCTTTTTCTTTTTGAGCCTTTCATAAAGATTGAAATACTTTTAAATTTTAAGTGTCTGCCTCTAATAGCCACATAGAACAGTGGTTGGCCAGTCCTAGTGTATTTATCCAGTCCTGAAGGGAAGTGGTGATGTTTGCCCCAGGCCTCGTTTGGAAAGGAATCTGAGATCTTTCTCTGTAGAAGGCCTCATATGCATAAGAACAAAACCTTATTCATTAATAATAAACTTCAATGGAGACTTTTAATCATGTTTTTAAGGGCTACAGTTTCAAAGCAGTGCAGTCAAGCCAAAGCCTTCATTATTTGCAAGATGTTTTTATGCTAAGTTTGTTGATACCACACTAGGAAAGCGAATTAATGATGAGCTTGGGTAAGTTGGGTATTCAAAAAGAAATTAAGGAAAGTCCCCTGTTGGAAATATGGTGCACAGTGTGGTATTAAATGGAGTCCCTGTCTTAAACTCACATGTTGCAGTTCTGAACTCTGGTTCCCCTTCCCTCTCTCTGCTTGCCCTGCCAAGAAGAGACCAGTCAGAGAATTACACATAACACAGTATTTCACTATCTGGCATTATTGTTGCTTCTATTTGCACATTAATTTTCTTTAAAATCAGATGACACTGCAATTACATACATATCACCAGGGAGTAGACGGAGATGGAGTGGGTGGTTATTCTGGCACATAGATTTCTGTGTTTGTCTTAAAAAAAAAAAAAGGCAATAAATAGTGTTTTTAAATAGGAGTTTTAAACCTCAATAGACTGTGGTTCTTGGGCTTGTTAGAACTGTTTGGTCTCTGAATCACTGAGTGAGCTCTGAGGGAGAGCTGAGTGCTTGGAAGCTGGAGCAAATGCATTCAAAGCCAGCACTGGCGCAGAGAGCTAAGGGTATCCTGCTGCAGCGCAGCATCCAGAAAATAGAGCCAACAGTTCACTCATGTCCAAAAGTCTGGTGCTCACATTGGAAAAGTTGTCTCAGGTCATCTAATATAAAGCAACCCTCTTCAACTCGTGGCCTTTGGACTCTGTTAATGCTACCCAATTTTAGCCTCTGTCTGAGGGCTGCTTAGGGACAGTCACCTCTCTCAGTGGACTGTGTCTTCTACCCCTTACGTACCACTGCTGGGGCATGTTTTATGGAGACCATTGGAGTTTACTTCTGCCTGATGCTGCAGCCCCTGGACTGACCATAAGCTCTTATTCTTTCTTGTCAAAAGAATTTCAATAAGTGCCAAGTCAACTCTGTGTAGTAAGGTATGAGGTAGAGACTTTCATCTGAAGAAGAACACATTCTTACTCTCATTTGTTCAGAGAGTAGGAAATGTAGGATGAGGAGATAGGGAAGAGTAAGAAGGCTGGTCCACTCTGCTCAGCCCCATCAGCCAGCATGAGCCACCCAAATATCCAAACCAAAAGTCAAACCTGTTGCCATTGAGTCAATTTCTACTCATGGCGACCCTATAGGACAGAGTAGGCTGCCCCATAGGTTTCCAAAGAGAGACTGGTGGATTTGAACTGCCGACCTTTTGGTTAGCAGCTAAGCTCTTAACCACTGCACCACCAGGGCTCCACCCAAATACCCACTGGCCCATAAATACAGGCCATAATGACCTCCAGGTGTTCATGGTGTCATTCTTTAAGAAAATAAAAAATGGAGGTGGGAGTACTGGGTTGCTAAAGTTAAAATTTTTTCATATGGGAAGTTTTAAAAAATTCCACCTACTATCCTCATCATTTCAAGAAAGAAAAGCTTTGTAAGAGGAAAAAATGTGAATACATTGTCCTAAGTTTTCTCATTTAGTCACTATCTGGTAAAAATGTTGGCACAGATTGCTGGGCTAGATAGAAATGATAACGGCTCATACTCATTGAGCGCCTACTATATATCAGGCACTCTTCCAAGTACTTACATGCTTCTAAGCACTTATATACTCATTTTTTTCCTTTTAAACTTCTTTGATGGCTCCATATGGCCTCTTGTAGGGACGGTAAATTGTTATTTCTGTCAACTTGGATTGATCAATAGTGCCTTGCCTAGGGCATTGTGTTGATAGAGATCATGAGGATTAACCAGGGCTCAGCTAGGAAGGGCATTTGATTGATTAACAATGCCTGACATGAGTATGTGTGTGTGTGTGTATGTGGGAGTAGGGGAGGTGGGTAGGAAAGGGTGCATATTTTCCACCTCACGGCTCTCTAAGGTAAGATTCAGAATCCTTAGTAGACAAGTCAGGTCCTTTACACCCTGGTGCTGGGGTGTCTTTCCAGACTTGCCTCCTGTTCCTTCTCTTTATATTTGGTCCCAGCTCTTCTCAAACTTGAAAGTACATACAAATCTCCTAGGGATCTTTTTAAACGCAGATTCTGTTTCAGCAGTACTGAGGTAAACTGGTTCATGGCAATCCCATGTGTGTCAGAGTAGAACTGCGTTCCACAGGGTTTTCAGTGGCTGATCTTTTTTTTTTTTTTTTTTGGATGCATATCACCAGTTCTTTCTTCTGAGGCATCTCTGGGTAAACTCAAACCTACAACCTTTAGGTTATCAGCCAAGCACATTAAACTTTGTACCACCAAGAACTCTAGATCTGAGTTAGGTTGAGGCTGTTGGTACATGGACCACTCTTGAAGTGTCAAGGCTCTATGCCACATCAAACCACTTACCAGTCACTCCCTGAACCTGCCATTTACTTTTATTCCTCAGTTAATAAGGGTTACCATATATTAATTACTAGGTAGCAGGCCCTGTGCTAAGCATCCTATATAAATTATCTTATTTAATCCTGACAACAAACCCCTCAGATATGTAAGATTTTTATCTTCCCATTTTCCAAATGAATAAACCAGACTTACAGTCTAAGTAACTAGTCCAAGATTAGACAGACCTGCCGGACCACAAAGCATATGCTCTCACTACTGGTTAATCAGCTTGTGGACCAGCAGCATTAACATCACCCGGTAGCTGGTTAGAAAAGCCGAGTCTCAGGCCTCACCCCAAACTTAATCAGAATCTGCATTTAACAATATGCCAGGTGATTCTTATGCATATTAAAGTGTTAGTCGCCCTAGTTTAAACAACTATGACTCTTCAAATCTTCTCGAAATAGGAAGTCTAGAATCACAATATTTATCAAGATTTTTTTTTTTTAATACTTTACAATTTTGACTCCACAAACTTGACCCAAAGTGCACTTTTACTAGATTGCTGGGGACATTTTTAACTTGGCAGAAATAATCAACACAAAATAATACTAACAATGTCTCAAGCTGGAAGTGGTAAAGCTTGTTACAAACGAAAACCTGTCTGAAGAATGCTGTAAGGATTGGCTCAGGAAAAAAAAAAATTGACTTGGTAGAGATAATCAACATGAAATAAAACTATCAACAGCTAAAATTGCACTTAATAAGCTACAGACAAAAAAATAAATAAATAAAAAATGAAGTTGTCTTAACAAAAGTGAAATTGCAAAATTGGACCCAGAAACATTGAACTTGATAGAAATATTGATGTCAAAAAGAAAGCTCACAAAGGCAGAGGCTATTACTTAAAATTATTTCTAAACAATGACAAAATCCTGATTAATAATTCAATATTAATTCCATGAGTGCAGGAATTGGAACCTGTCTTATTTGTAGTTACCAGCATGTAGCGTAACTCAATAAAACTGTGTTGAACAATATCTTAAAATTTACAAGGAAAATAATCTGGTAAAAAAAATTCAGTAGAACAAAAATAAAAATGGAAAATATATTGAAAAAGGTTTAAATGTGTGGTGTAGAATTTGATCAAAGAGGTGAGATTATTTCATAGTCTTTGATCCAGAAAATACTTTTCATCCAAGAAAAATGTCATGAGAAGGTGATTTGTCAGTTTTGGCAAAATTTAGACACAAGATTCATAAACATAGGTTAAAATGGGTTAGAACGGTAGGATCAGCCTACCCTCCTGATCTGTATTCCTTCCTTCAATGCCTAGCTGAAATTTAACATCTTGCCCAAAGAATTTTCTGATCCAAAGCAGGACATTTTGACCCAATGTTTCCACCTCCACCATTTTGACCCAAGGATGTTTTGACTCCACCATATAGTCTATTGAAATTCATCAGAGTTGAAAGAAGACTTTGGAGAGAGAGAGAGTATTTTTGTAATAGAGTAACCTTGCAATATCTGAGAGGAATTGCTTACTACTTTATTACAGTGTAGCTAAAAATAAACACAAACTATCTGACTTTTATTCAATACATACTGTGTACTACTACAGACAATATGGAAACCCTGGTGGTGCAGTGGTTAAGAGCTACGTCTGCTAACCAAAAGGTCAGCAGTCGCAATCCACCAGGCGCTCCTTGGAAACTCTAAAGGGCAGTTCTACTGTCTTATGAGTTGGAATCAGCTCCACAGCAACGGGTTTTAGAGATAATACATAAAATAAAAAGCATTATATGATTAACTGTCAGAAAAGTTACATCTTATTAGTAACATTGAAAATTAGTCATTCACACACAAAAAAATTGTTCATAGTTGCACATAGAAACATTAGTTTTGACTAAAAATTGATGGCAGAAAAAGAACTTTCAAAATTTAGATCTGAGTAATTGAACTCAAGAAATTGTACTTGGTGGAAATAAATAATCACAGAATAAAATTTACAGTACCAAAAATGATAATCTGTAATATTTAATACAGACCAAAGAAATCTTGATTGATTAATCAAAAACTGAGTATAAAATTTATGGTTAAAGAATTGATTCTGGGCAAGAGAATGTCAGTAAAATAAAAACGAGGAAGAATTGGGAAATGTTTTAATTGCCTTGCATAGAAAATTGTTCAAAAGCTTTCTTTTTTCCGAAACCAAACCTGTTAGCATTGAGTCCAGTTCATGGAGACCCTGTGTGTCACAGGGAAGAGCTGCTCTACAGAGTTTTCTCAGCTGTAATCTCTACGGAAGCAGTACACCATGACTTTATTCTGTGGAGCTGCTGGGTGGGTTTGAACTGCTAGCCTTTAGGTTAACCTTTAGGTTAGCAGTCCAAAACAAACTGCTTGTACCACTCAGGCTCTTTATTTTTTTACTAAGGAAATGCAAGTCAAAATTACAATGAGATACCACTTTATACCCACTAAACCCACCACCATCGAGTCGATTCCGACTCATAGCAACCCTATAGGATAGAGTAGAACTGCCCCACAGAGTTTCCAAGGAGTGCCTGGTGGATTTGAACTGCTGACCTTTTGGTTAGCAGCCCACTAGGATGGCTATCATCAGAAAAACAAAAGATAACTAGTGTTGGAGAGGATGTGAAGAAATAGGAACCTTCCTGCTTTGATGATAGGAATGTAAAACAATGCAGCTTCTATGGAAAACAGTATGGTAGTTTCTCAAAAAGTTAAACAAAATTAGCATATGATCCAGCGATTCCACTCTTAGGTATATACTCCAAAGATTTGAAGACAGGGACTCAGAAGAATAAGTGTACATCAATGTTCATTGCAGCATTATTCACAATAGCTAGAAGGTGGAAACAACCCATGTCCATCAACAGCTGAATGGAAAAACAAAATGTGATATATACGTACAATGGGATGTTATTCAGCTAAAAACAAAAATGAAGTTCTGATACATGCTACAACATGAATGGAACCTGAAAACATTATGTGGAGTGACATAAGTCAGACACAAAAGGACAAATATTGTATGATTCCACTTATATGAAATATCTAGAAAAGGCAACACCTAGAGACAAAAGTTTATTAATGGTTACCAGGAACTAGGGGAAGGGGGGAGTAGGGGTTATTGTTGAAGGAGAACTGAGTTTCTGTTTGTGGTGATGAAAAACTTGGAAATGGACAGTAGTGATGGTACCATAACATGGTGAATGGCACTGAATTGTACACTTAAAAATGGTAATGATGAACTTTTGTTACATATATTTTACCACAATCAAATTAAAAACAACCTCTTTCTTAATAAAAATTCATCAGTATTATTTCATTTATTGAATAAATATTTATTAAGCATTGATTTTGTGGTAGGCTGTAAGGACCTCAAGGACTTTATATTCTAGCTGGGAATTATCTTTGTTTAAAATATTGTTACTCTTCTACATGGAGGCAAAGTATCCATTGGGTCAACTCTTAATCACTTCTTTTCGAAAGAAATTTAGAACTATGTATCAAAAGCCTTAAAATGTTCATAAACTTCAGTACTTATGATTTTAAGTATGTTCCACAAAGACATAAACTAAACATGAAAGAGCTATGTCCTAAAGGTTTTAAAAAGGAAAGATATTACTTTGATGACTCAGGTGCACCCAAGCCACAGCCTTTTCAGCCGCCTAATATGCATGCGAAAGCTGGACAATGGGAAAAAAAAGGGAGACAGAAAAAGAATTGATGCATTCGAACTGTGGCTTTGGTGAAGAACATTGACTCTATGGTGGATGGCCAGAAAGCTGAACAAATCAGTCTTAGAAGAAATACAACCAGAATGTTCCTTAAAAGCAAGGATGGCAAAACTTCAGCTTGCTCACTTTGGACACATCATCAAGAAAGACCAATAGGCAGAAAAGGACATCATATTTGGTAAAGTGGAAGGTCAGAAAAAACAAGGGGAACCGTCAATGAGATGGATTGATACGGCAACCAAACAACGGACTCAAACTTATCGATATTCATGAAGATGCACAGGACCCAGTAATGTTTCGTCCTGTTACACATAAATCCACTGTGAGTTGGAGCTAACTCAACAGCAACTAACAACAAGTATCCTGAAATGTTTGTAAAAGAGACATCTATAATACAAAACCAAAACAAAACCAAAAAACAAAAACCAAACCTGTTGCTGTCAAGTCGATTCCGACTCATAGCGACCTTATAGGACAGAGTGGAATCGCCCCATAGAGTTTCCAAGGAGCGCCTGGTGGATTCGAACTGCCGACCTGTTGGGTTAGCAGCTGTAGCTCTTAACCACTATGCTGCCAGTGTTTTCATTTATAATACAGGTAGTCCCCAATTTACGTCATATTCGAGTTCTGATGAACCACTCTTAAACTGTCCCATTTTTTAAAATTGTACTAATTATTGTTAGTAATATATGCTAAACGCAAAGTTGTAGCATGTCATTTCCTGATGTTAGCATTCCCAGATGTTCACTTGTAAATATTCAGTTTTATGATTTACTGTTCAAAACTCTGCCTTATAGATTTAGTTTTCTAAAGTAAATCAGGTGCTTCAGTTGCTTGAAAACATGAACCCAAACGCTGATTGATTTGCTAAAGTCGATAGGCAGGTTTGGGAAGGAATGAGACGTTACTGGAAAATACATGAGGAAAAAAAGAAAAGGACCATACAGACAACTCTCACTAATTTTTTGACTATAAACACCGTTCCTATTCCCAGCTATAATCCAGGTCATCTAGAACCTTCCACAAGTGGAATTATTACCAAAACAGACAAAATGTCAACGTCATCCAACTTTTCTTCATTATCAGAGCACATTTTTATGATTTATGTATTTTTATACGAGTATGTATATGTTAAAATATATCTGTAAGTTTATATGCAATGTTTCCAACCTCCAAAGACAAATAAAGATCTGATTTATAAAGATACTGATGTTGTTGTTAGGTGCTGTTGAGTCAGTTCCAACTCAAAGCGATCCTATGTACAACAGAACGAAACACTGCCCAGTCCTGTGCCATCCTCACAATTGTTGCTATGTTTGAGCCCATTGTTGCAGCCACTGTGTCAATCCATCTTCTCGTGGGTCTTCCTCTTTATGATGGCCTTCTCCAGGGACTAGTTGCCCTGATAACACATTCAAAGTAAGCAAGATGAAGTCTCACTATCCTTGTTTTCAAGGAGCATTCTGGCTGTACTTTTTCCAAGACAGATTTGTTTGTTCTTCTGGCAGACCATGGTAGATTCAATAGTCTTCGTCTACACCATAATTCAAGGGTGTTAGCTCTTCAGTCTTCCTTATTTACTGGCCATCTTTCACATGCATATGAGACAACTGAAAATACCATGGCCTGAGTCAGGTGCATCTTCATCCCCAAAGTGACATCTTTACTTTGAAACACTTTAAAGAGGTCTTTTGCAGCAGATTTGCCTAATGCCTAAGACATCATTTGATTTCTTGACTGCTGCTTCCATGGGCGTTGACTGTGGATCCAAATAAAATAAAATCCTGTCAATATTTTCTTCATTCTTCATGATATTGCTTATTGGTCCAGTTGTAGGAATTTTTGATTTCTTTATATTGAGGTGTAATCCATACTGAAGGCTGTAGTCTTTGATCTTCATCAGTACTTCAAGTTCTCTTCACTTTCAGCAAGCAAGGTCGTGTCATCTGCATATCGCAGGTTGTTAATGAGTCTTCCTCCAATCCTGATGGCACATTCTTCCTTACATAGTCCAGCTTGGATTATTTGCCCACCACACAGATTGAATAAGTATGGTGAAAGGCTATAACCCTGACAAACACCTTTCCTAATTTTAAATTCCTCAGTATCCCCTTGTTCTGTTTGAACGACTTTCTCTTGTACAGGTTTCTCATGAGTACAATTAAGTGTTCTTGAATTCCTATTCTTTGCAATGTTATCTATAATTTCTTATGATCCACACAGTCGAATGCCTTTGATTAGTCAGTAAAACACAGGTAAACATCCTTCTGATATTCTCTGCTTTCAGTCAAGATACTTCTGACATCAGCAACAATATCCCCTGTTCCAGGTCCTCTTCTGAATCCAGCTTGAATTTCTGGCAGTTCCCTGTCGATATACTGCTGCAACCATTTTTAAAAAATTTTTCTTGCATGTGATATTAATGATATTGTTTGATAACTTCTACATTCTAGTGGATCACCTTTCTTTGCAATGGGCATAAATAGGATCTTTTTCAGTCAGTCGGCCAGGTAGCTGTCTGGAAAATTTCTTGGCATAGATGAGTGAGTACTTCCAGTGTTGCAGGAAGCACCAAAAGAAGACGGCAGGAATACAGAGTCACTGTACCAAAAAGAATTGGTTGACATTCAGCCATTTCTGGAGATAGCATGTGATCGAGAACCAACGGTATTGAAGGAAGATGTCTAAGTTGCACTGAAGGTATTGGCAAAAAACAAGGTACTGATAATGAAAGGCAATAATAACGAAAATGGAAAAAAGAATGGGGTATTCGACTATATCAGAACTGACTTACGATGGAGTAATCAGAATGGAACCCCATCATAAGTTGAGGACTACCTGTAAAGAAAATTAGCAGATGCCCTAAATATGGAGAATTAGGGAATATTAAGTAAACTATGTCACATTTCCTTGGTGGTAGATAGTTATCTTCCAGAGCTGCCATGCTGTGTTTATATCTGATCATTTATATTCATGTGGAAATGAGAATAATATTTTCCTCATGCTCCTTTTTTTGCCATGCTGTGTTTATATCTGATCATTTATATTCATGTGGAAATCAGAATAATATTTTCCTCATGCTCCTTTTTTTTTTTTTTTTCATGCTCCTTAGCAGTTTTACAAGCTGGTATTTTTGTGGGTGGGTGTGTGATGTTGCTAAGAGTGATAGAGCCTTGGAAATGCACAGACTACTGCTGCTGCAGTTTCACCTCTAGGATACCAAACAAGGAAGTTGTGTCAAGGGCATGAGTCAGGGCAGTATGGCAGGATCAAATTATAATCTCAGTGGCTGTCCAGTGCTCGAGACCTGGCTGATGGCAGATGGAGGGAAGAGACAAAGAAATACAAAACGTACTCCACGACCTCATGTACAGCCCCAACATTCTGCCTTCCATGCATTCATGTATTCATTCATTCATTCAGCAAAGATTTCCTTATGGGTGCCTACTTTGCTCCAGACGTTGTTCTAGAAGTTAGAGATCTAGCGGTAAACAAGTGAGACAAACATTCTTGCCCTCATGGAGCCTACATTTCAGGGAAAGACAGTCAAAACAAAGTAAGTAAACTAAACAGTATGTTAGAAGTTGAGAAGTTACAAGGAAAAAAGAGAGAAAGGGGCAGAGAAAGTGCTGAGGGCGAGGAGTGGTGAGGCTATAAGCTAATCCAGTGAGGAAATGACATTTGTGCAGTTTTTTTTTTTTTGTGGGAGGTGGAGAGCCAGCCATGCAGACACCTGTGAGAAGGTGTACTAGGCAAAGGGAACAGCTTCCCTTTTCTAGCCTCGGGCTTCATCTCTCGCTCACTCTGTCTATGGTGCTGCTATGAGTTGAATAGTGTTCCCCTAAAAGACATGCTGGGAGCCCTGGTAGCACAGTGGTTAAGAGTTCAGCTGTTGACCAAAAGGTCAGCAGTTTGAATTCACCAACCACTCCTTGGCAACCCTATGGGGCAATTCTACTCTGTCCTGTAGGGTTGCTATGAGTCAGAATTGATTCAACGGCAATGGGTTTGTTTGTTTTGTTTTTTAAAAGGTATGTTGAGATTTTAACCCCTGTTACCTGTGAATATGACTTTGTTTGGAAATAGGGTCTTTGCAGAGGTAATAAGTTGACATGAGGTCTGAGCTGTCTTTATTAAGCCAGACATTAAAGAAATTTGCAAATACAAAAAAAAAAAAAAAAGCCACTATTCTCACTAAATATTTTTTTGTTTTGGAAAATATGCATAAAAATATTTATCTTAACATGTAACGGGTTTATTTCAGTTATTTAAAATAAATCAATGAATAAATATTTTTTAAAAATTCTCAGTTTCAATTTAAAATATGGTAAATATTGTTAGCTATTTTTTTATAGCTAATAACCAGTTGCAGAGTCGACCCCAACTCATGGCCACCCCATATGTGTCAGAGTAGAACTGTGTTGTACAGGGTTTTTTTTTTTTTTTTAAACACAGCTTTATTGTATAATTGACAGAATAAACTGCGTGTATTGTAATTAAATAATTTGACATGTTTTGACACACGTATAAAGCTAAACCAAACCCATTGTCATCGAGTTGATTCCAAATCATAGCAATCCTATATGACAGAGTAGAACTGCTCCATAGGGTCTTTTAAAAAAAAGGCTGTATTAAAAAAAAAAAAATTTATGTGCTTTAAGTGAAAGTTTACAAATCATTATTTCATATACCTTGCTATATACTTCTAATTGCTCTCCCCAAGTGAGACAGCCCTCTCCTCCCCTCCACTCTCTCTTTTCATATCCATTCCACCAGCTTCTAATCCCCTCTGCCCTCTCATCTCCCCTCCAGAAAGGAGATGCCAAAATAGTCTCAAGTGTCTACTCGATCCAAGAAGCTCATTCTTCACCAGCATCTTTTTCTGTCCCATTGTCCAGTCTAATCCCTGTCTGAAGAATTGGCTTTGGGAATGGTTCCTGTCCTGGGCCAACAGAAGGTCTGGGGGCCATGGCCACTGGGTCCTTCTAGTCACAGTCAGACCATTAAGTCTGGTCTTTTTACAAGAATTTGAGGTCTGCATCCCACTGCTCTCCTGCTCCCTCAGGGGTTCTGTGTTGTGTTCCCTATCAGGGCGGTTGTTGGTTGTCCTAGGCTGTATTCTTTATAGGAGCAGATCAACAGGTCTTTTCTCCCACGGAGTGGCTGGTGGGTTCAAATCGCTAACTGTTCTGTTAGCAGCCCTCCATACGGTTTTCAATGGCTGATTTTTCAGAAGTAGATTGCCAGGCCTTTCTTTGGAGGTTTCTCTGAGTGGACTCAAACCTCCAACCTTTTGATTGGCAGCCAAGATCGTTAACTCTTTTCATTATGCAGGGACTCCATTGTTAGCTATAGCCCACATAAACTAAAGCTCTGGGCTCACTTATAATTTTTAAGAATGTAAAGAGACTCCGAGACCAAATTATTTGAGAACCACTAGACCACTCTTTCCCAAGAAGTCAGACTGCTGGTTTGAGATTATGGGTCAATTGAACACAAGAATATACAGCACTGATTCTGCTAGAACACCCTTCTCTACCCTATGCCTATCCCTAAACTCAGAGGAAAGTGCTTTTGATTTTCGCCAATAGAATTAGTTTTAAAAACAAAACATTGCTGTCAAGTCAGACTCACAGTGACCCTACAGGGCACAGTGGAACCGCACATAGGATTTCCGAGGAGCTCCTTGGTGGATTTGAACTGCCAATCTTTCGATTAGCAGCTGTAGCACTTAACCACTATACCACGAGGGCTTCCTTTTAGTGAGCCCTAATTATCACTTCCATGTACTTTCCCTTCTCCACATGAGAATGCTGTTTCTGCCTGTTCAAAAATGCAGAACTTTCGAATTGCTACCTGCTCTCTATCCCATCCCAATTGAATTTAGTTTTCTGTCTTTGGCAAAATCTCATGTATCCCTGTGGTGTTGTTCTTACCTTAAAGTTGTACAAATATTTATTGAGTGCCTCCTATATGCCAGGCATTTTTCTAGGGAGTGGCGATACAGGGATAATAAAGGAGATGCAATCCTGGCTTTTGAGGAGCTAATAGTCCACTGGGAGAATACAATGGGCCATATGTAATTGAACACTTACTCTATGCCAACTTCTGTGTATTTTACATATGGTATCTCCCTGCAGTGATCACAACAGTTATCTGACGTCAGTACTAGGACCTCCATTTTACGTAGAAGGAAACCTAGGCTCAGAGAAGTTTAGAAATTTGCCCAAAGTCACTGTAGTGTGGGCTTTTGGTGCTCCACCCAGACCCCTCTGATCCTCTTCATCAGTGCTGTGCATCTATCCCTCAGTTTCTGTGTGTCCTGAAGCTAATGGCCTATAGTTGAAAAATTCTTCTGATGAATGCTTGTGGGCTACAGTAGCTACCTCACTTGTATGCAAGTGCCGAGGCGTTTACTCCTGAAGCTTCTTCCGATAGCTAATGATTATTGTTGTTAGTTGCCATCAAGTCTACTCTGACTCATGGAGATCCCATGCTTAAAAGAACAAAACCTTGCCTGCACCCTCTTCACGACTGTTGGTATGCTCACGTTCATTGTTGCTGCTCCTGTGTATTTTGAGTGCCTTCCAACCTAGACAGGTCATCTTTCACCACCATATTGGGCAATATTCTGCTGTGATCCATGGCGTTTTCACTGGCTAATTTTCAGAAGTAGATCACCAAGCCTTTCTTTCTAGTCTGTCTTAAACTGGAAGCTCTGCTGAAACCTGTCCACCATGGGTGACCCTAGTGGTATTTGACATACCAGTGGTATAGCTTCCAGCATCATACCAACATGCAAGACATGCAGTACAACAAATTGACAGATGGGTGCTGGAACTAATGACTAGCTGACAGACGAACACAAAATCTCAGCTTCTGTTGCTTCTGGATAAATTCTGGGCTACAATTTATAATTTCAGAGCTCCCCAGAGAGTAGTTTGAGGCTGGACTTGAACTGAACTTGCGCCCTCGCTTAGCTTCTTCTCTTTCTTTAGGTTGCTTCTCAAACTTTAACCATTTTCTCCTGGCAGCTCTTTATTGGTAAATTGCTTGCTCCTTAATCCTTGGCTCAGGGACTGCTTCAGGGAGAATCAGACTTAAGACAATATCACTGCTAAGCAGCAGGTATCAGGATTTGAACCCAAGGCAGTCTGACTCCAGCACATGTGCTTTTAACCAGCACACTTGACTGTATGTTCCCAGTGTATTGGTTGTAGGCTTATTGATGGGTTGGCCCCTTCAGCTGCTGATCCTCTATAACCACACTTCTTCCTTGTCCACGTGCAAGGGTGTTTCTTTTTACCCTGAGGATATGTACTCTTAACCCTTTTAAAAAAGGCCCTGACGGAGGGGACATTAGCATTCAGCTAGGTTTTCATACTTATTGAAAACAAGTCAACTGAATACAAGAATATATAGGTACATGACAGCTTCCCTACCACCACCTTGCTGTAAAAATAAAGGAAATATTGGTAAACTCCTTTTTCCTACTACCCACGTTGGCAATAGATAAGTGAATGCAGAAGGAGTAGGCTGGCAGTAACATTCCATGGACTCTTTCCACTGGATCAGCAGCAGCAGTTAGAATTTCATAAGCTGTCACCACCTCAAGAGAGGAGAAGCAGTAGCCTGGTGTGCGTGTGTCGGTTGCACGTCCCAGTGCTGAGCTCTGCCTTCTGGGCAGTGTTGAAGGCACCAACTGTTACTCTACAATATCCCCTCACCACCCCTGGGTTTGGTTTCCCTAAACTGGGTTCAGGTGACTCTAACTACCTACCCACCGATTGCCTTTACAGAATAGCCCTATTGGTCCTGATGATTCATTGCCCCTGTGTTATGAGATCCTGGAGTTTGTCTGGTGCTCAAATTTTCGGCAGGCACAGGAACATGCATCACCGAAACAGCCGTAGCAGCAAAGAGGTTTCTGTGGAAAGGGCCCTCTGCTACCACCACAGAACTGTTTATTTTTTCAATTAAGAAAGGATAAGGCGGTCCACTGGGGAATTTTGGCTTGGGGCCCCAGAATTTAAATGTGTATGTTAAAAAGGTTAAAAAGACCATAGATTCACCTAACAACACCTGGGGGGCCTGGGGAGGTAGTGTTGTTCATCTAAGTGCTAACTTTTGAAAGAGCGCTTTGAGGCAGGGGCTCAGGCCACAGATGCAGGTCTTAGGTAAGTCATCTCGCTATACTTGGTTGACAAACACAGTGAACCCTTTGTCATCGCCTGGTATCTGGTCTCATCTCTCTATTTTACTTTCACTCTTATCTTACAGCACCTTATATCTAACTTGTTCCTGCTGAAACAGACTTCAAGACTCAATCCATATTTCCATTTAAGGAAGAATTATAGACTTGGGGAGTCGGGTTAGGTGTCAGGAAACTCTCCGTGACCTATGCCCCCTTGGGTATGGGTCAATGCGGTATTTTTCTTCCTTCTTTCTAATAGGTCTGTTGGGTTTCGAGAGGAGATCAAACACATATATAGAAATTCAATAAATTCTGTTGCTCTGCTTTGGGTAATTTTCTATGGCAGAAATTAGCTAACAACAAAAAAAAAAAAGAGGGAGACTCATCAGGATCTATTAAGACCGCTACCAGTTGCTATTGGGTCGATTCTGACTCATGGCGACGCCATGTTGTCAGAGTAGAACTGGGCTCCACAGGGTTTTCAATGGCTGATTCTTTTGGAAGTAGATCACCAGGACTTTCTTCCAAGGTGCCTCTGGGTGAACTTGAACCTCCAACCTTTCAGCTAGCAGCCAAGGACATTAACTCTTTGCACTACCCAGGAAACTCCTCTAAGACTGTTGTTGTTGTTAAGTGCCATCCAGTCAGTTCCGACTCATAGCGACCCTATGCACAACAGAATGAAACACTGCCCGATCCTGAGCCGTCCTTACAATCGTTGTTATGCTTGAGCTCATTGTTGCAGCCACTGTGTCAATCCACCTCGCTGAGGGTCTTCCTCTTTTCTGTTGACCCAGTACTTTACCAAGCATGATATCCTTCTCCAAGGACTGATCCTTCCTGGCAACATGCCCAAAGTATGCAAGACACAGTCTTGCCATCCTTGCCTCTAAGGAGCATTCTGGCCGTACTTCTTCCAAGACAGATTTGTTCGTTCTTTTGGCAGTTCATGGTATATTCAATATTCTTCGCCAACACCACAATTCAAAGGTGTCAACTCTTCCTCGGTCTTCCTTATTCATTGTCCAGCTTTCACGTGCATATGATGTGATTGAAAATACCAGGGCTTGGGTCAGGCACACCTTAGTCTTCAGGGTGACATCTTTGCTCTTCAACACTTTGAAGAGGTCCTTTTGCAACAGATCTGCCCAAAGCAATGCGTCTTTTGATTTCTTGACTGCTGCTTCCATGGCTGTTGATTGTGGATCCAAGTAAAATGAAATCCTTGACAGCTTCAATCTTTTCTCCGTTTATCATGATGTTGCTCATTGGTCCAGTTGTGAGGATTTTTGTTTTCTTTATGTTGAGGTGTAATCCATAGTGAAGGCTGTGGTCTTTGATCTTCATTAGTAAGTGCTTCAAGTCCTCTTCACTTTCAGCAAGCCAGGTTGTGTCATCTGCATAAAGCAGGTTGTTAATGAGTCTTCCTCCAATCCTGATGCCCCATTCTTCTTCATATAGTCCAGCTTCTCAGATTATTTGCTCAGCATACAGATTGAATAGGTATGGTGAAAGAATACAACCCTGACACACACCTTTCCTGACTTTAAACCAATCTGTATCCCCTTGTTCTGACAGAACAACTGCCTCTTGATCTATGTAAAGATTCCTCATGAGCACAATTAAGTGTTCTAGAAGTCCCATTCTTTGCAATGTTATCCATAGTTTGCTATGATCCACACAGTCAAATGCCTTTGATTAGTCAATAAAACACAGGTAAACATCCTTCTGGTATCCTGCTTTCAGCCAGGATCCATCTGACATCAGCAATGATATTCCTGGTTCCATGTCCTCTTCTGAAACCGGCCTGAATTTCTGGCAGTTCCCTGTCGATACACTGCTGACGCCGTTTTTGAACTATCTTCAGCAAAATTTTGCTTGTGTGTGATATTAATGATATTGTTCTATAATTTCCACATTCAGTTGGATCACCTTTCTTGGGAATAGGCATAAATATGGATCTCTTCCAGTCACTTGGCCAGGAAGCTGTCTTCCATATTTCTTGGCATAGGCAAGTGAGCACCTCCAGCACTGCATCTGTTTGTTGAAACATCTCAATTGATATTCCGCCAATTCCTGGAGCCTTGTTTTTCTCCAATGCCTTCAGAGCAGCTTGGACTCCTTCCTTCAGTACCATCGGTTCCTGATCATATGCCACCTCTTGAAATGGTTGAACGTCGACTAATTCTTTTTGATATGATGACTCTGTATAGTCCTTCCATCTTCTTTTGATGTTTCCTGTGTCGTTTAATATTGTCCCTGTGGAATCCTTCACTATTCATCATCCATGAAGAAAGCAAGAGGTCACCGAAAAGACAGGAAAGAAAGAAAAGACCAAGATGGATGTCAGAGGAGACTCTGAAACTTGCTCTTGAGCATCGAGCAGCTAAAGCAAAGGAAGAATCGATGAAGTAAAAGAACTGAACAAAAGATTTCAAAGGACCTCTCGAGAAGACAAAGTATTATAATGACTTGTGCAAAGAGCTGGAGATGGAAAACCAAAAGGGAAGAACATGCTCAGCATTTCTCAAGCTGAAAGAACTGAAGAAAAAATTCAAGCCTCGAGTTGCAATAGCGAAGGATTCCACTAAGACTAAAAAACCTACTAACCCCAAAAACCCATTGCCGACGAGTAGATTCTGGCTCACTGTGAGCCTACAGGGCAGAGTAGAACTTCCCCATAGGATTTCCAAGGAATGGCTAGTGGATTCAAACAGCTGGCCTTTTGGTTAGCAGCCTGAGCTCTTAACCACTGTGCCACTAGGGCTCCATAAGACTACTAAGGAGGGGAAATAAAAAGAATGCACTCTGAAAACTTTCCTTTTAATTTTCTTCCTTACCCTATCTCCACTCCACAGAAAGTAGAAATGTTTGAAACTCCCCAAGGTCAGAATGACCAAACAGAACATGGACAAAGGGCAGACTTTGCCACTACCTTCAGCAGAGAGCCCCAATAAGATCTTTTAAATTTGCACACAAATTCAAAAAACTGGGAAATATCTACATCATTTAGTCATTTATAGATTTGACTACGTCAGGTCTCTCAGAGGAGATAGTTTTTTCATTGTGACATTAATAAAACTTAAAATGGAGGGCAGCAGCCCCTTACTTTGCACCCCCCCCCCACTGGGAAACCCTGGTGGCGAAGTGGTTAAGTGCTATGGACGCTGACCAAAAGTTCGGCAGTTCTAATCCACCAGGCACTCCCTGGAAACTCTATGGGGCAGTTCTACTCTGTCCTGTAGGGCCACTATGAGTCGGAATCCACTCAACAGCAATGGGTTTGGTTTTGGTTTTACTCCAATTGTATTTACATTTACTTGAAGGACCAGTCTCTTGAAAAAAATTGTGATATGCTCTCCACCCCTGAACAGACTGTGAAGTCTTCCTAGGACACCTGTCTTCTGGGAATTGTGTGCATTAACGTTTAAATAATAAAACTTTCAGAAAAAGAGAGTAGGAAGGTCTTCTGGATTAAAATTCAGGTTTGTGCTCCTACTACCCATAAAATGCTGTCAGCCTCCAGAAGGTGGATTTCTATCTCAGCTCAGAGCCTACACTCACACCTGTAAGTAGATCAGCCTTGTCAGTTGCTGACAGTCCCTCCCCTTCCCAGCAGGTATCCAGCTGTCTTCTTCCCTCTTGTCGTTTCACCTCATCTCTTCCTGCTGCCCTCACACCCATCAACTCTGGTATTAGGTATGGTTGGTCTTTCAGCCCAGTGTCAATGAATTTAACCCAATGTGTTAACTTTCCCTCTGCATTCATGCCTTATCTTTAATTGTGGGTGGAAAGGTTCTGCCTTTTTAAAGGCTTTAAGGTGACCAAGAGGAGTATTGAGTTCACAGAAGGAAGCTTCTTCAGAAACTCCTGACCAAGAGGAACGCCATCTGAGAATGCCAAACGCTAACAAAACCGAGTTTGGGACATCTGCTTTTGGCCCATTCTTATTAACCATCAAGTCCCTGGAGACTGGTTTTCCTCCTAATATGGTGAAACATGCCCAAAGCAAGTAAATTCTCCCGTGGGATTTAAAGGATTTAACTGAATCACATGGAAAGTTACCGGATCTTCTGAATGATTTATGTGGCGGAGGCATGGTTCTATTTGGTTGAACTTCTTGCTCTGTCGCAGAAAAAAAAAAAAAAGGAAAATATCAGTATATACTCACCAAGTGGTTCCAAGGGCCAAGCTTTGGGGGGGGGGGGGAACTAGCTCGTGTTGAAGGATAGCTTAAAAATGTAAGAGAAAGAAATCATATTTTTATAGCAAGAGTTATTACATTGCCAATGTTTTTCATTGGCACTATAAATAATTTTTCCTATTTGTATATATTTAATTCCTCATAAATAGCAAAAGGTATATAAGTATGATCTTTATCTAAGTGTTAAGACACTGGATGGGAGTGTGGAATCCCTCAAATTGATTCCAAACACTTCAACACATCAGATACATTTTAGAAGCTGGGAATGTGTGAGGATGCTTGATCACAGACACATGACCTTGTTCCCTCAGAAATCTACAGCATCTCCTAAAAGCTGAAGTTCGATCCCACTCAAAAAGGCATTATTTCTGTTCTCAGCCCTATTTTAAAATGAAACAGCAGACATGAATTCAACTGAGTTCTGCCCACATTGCAGTGACCCTAGAAAAGTCCACAGAAAGTACACTTCCCAATCAAACATAGAGTTAACATTTAGTTCCAAAAAAAAAGTTCAAAGGCCCTGGATATTTTATGGTATTTTTCAACAATGGAAGCAAAATCTATTGCTAGAGAATCAGGAAAAAATAGAACTATTTAAGTCTTGCTTTTCCAATCCTGAGAAATTGGAAAGCATCTTTAGCTGGAGAGGCAAGAATGGTCAAACAATATTCCATTATTATAAAAGAAAAGATTACTCATTTTTAAAAAAGAATAGAATGGGGTGGGGGGGTGGGAGCTGAGATGAATTCAAGCCATCATAATTACTGTCTGCACTCCAATGTGTGCTTCGTGTTTTGGCCGCATTTGGGAAAGCTGCAGGATCACTCTTGATTTATTCTTTCTGTGGTCTCCTTGGGTCCCTTGGCAATGCGAACAGTCTGCACTTAACTACTAACTGAAGGGTTGGTGGTTCAAACTCCCCCAGCGACGCCATGAAAGAAAGGCCTGGCAATCTGCTCCTGTAAAGAGTACAACCAAGAAAACCCTCTAGAGCGGTGGCAATGGAGGGTGTTGGGTCTGATTTGGTTCTGTGCTCTGCCTAACAAGTTTCTATTCAGCGATGTTCCTCACAAAGTGCAAAAATCAGCCGTGGTTCCAAGGAGGGAACCTGGGTGCTTATATAGAGTAAGTGGCTAATCTTAGTCCAGTGATGTGGTTCTTAAAAATCTAAGGTTTATGGGTCATTTTGAGAAACTCATTAAAGTCAAGAAAAAGAAAACATACATAGCACATACACATTGCATTTTGCATTCGGTTCCAGGGTTTGAAGAACTTCAGACTTAAAACATCATTATGGGAGGATTTGCACTAAAGAAAGCACATAATATGTGATAGGAAAGAAACTGGGCAGCAATATAAGTCCTTTTGTTTTTGTTGGTTGCAGTTAAGGCAATGCATGGTGACCTTATGTATAACAATAGGTTGCAACATTGCCTAGTCCTGCGCCATCTAGATGATCGGTGGTATGTTCGAGCCCACTTTCGTGGCTATTGTGTTAATCCATCTCATTGAGGGTTTCCCTTGCTTTCACTGACTCTAGTTTACCAAACATGATGTCCCTTTCTAGTGATAATTCCTTTTATTAATGATCAATTAATTCAACCCATCAGAATAAACTTTGCCCTTGCTTTTCATTAGTTTACAGACAGAAGCAACAAGAAATGGCACTCCTAGGAGCTTTTCAGAACTTGAAATTGTGCCAAATCAACCAGCCCCCCAAAACAAATAAGTATAATACAAGCCAAGTTGTAAGTTTTAAATGGTCTTCAAACCAGGGAAGCAAAGGAGGAAATGCTGATTATTTGGGGGAAAAGTGTGGGGAAGGGGCCGGAAATGGGAAGGGATGGCCAGATGTTCAATTTTCAACATCAATGTTTTTGAAGCCAAGGATATATTGCTGACCCAGGCATGATAAAACGTACAGGGATTTCCAGAAAGCCAGTCAGCTGACCCGCTTACGGAGAAAAACAACAATTTTAAAATAATAAAGTTAGGCCATAAATATAATTTTCTTATCTGAGATTCTGGCTATTTATACCTCAAAATGAATAGCTGCCTAAAAATCTTATTGTTTCTCGTTGAAACAAGCTTTAAGCCCAGAGAATGCCTTGGCTTTGTGAGATTATTAGAATAAAATGCTGTATTTTTATGTGATAGACCAAAATGGCTTTTATTCAATGGCCAATCTGACATTTATCAAGATGCTATCAATAATAGCTAAACAAGTCAAGGTTTTTATCTTATTGCTGGTTATGTGACAGTACATTTCCTTCCAAGAACTGATGGGAATGATTTTTTTTTTAATTATTTTTCATTTGAGCCATTTTATATGTTTTGTTGTTGTTTTCAGGATAAAATGATTTTACCAATAACACTGGGTGAGTTACATGTAATCTTAATATTGGGCACTTTGTAGGTTTGGCTGCTTAATGACACCATTTAAAAGTTTGCACTCTGTCCATTTTTGATTTGACCTTGCAATGACCAAACAAGAAGTTGAAAGAAAAATGACTCTCGTAAGGACATGAATCCAGTTGAAACATTGCAGGATTGCAATCATTTAATTTTTGAAGGTTGCGTTCCATCCAAGAGCCCTCTGTGGTTTCTGTGCCCCAAGAATGATTTTCTATCCAAGTCATATTTGAATAACACTTTATGCTTCCAAGAAACCCAATCTGTTGCAAGAGTGGGAGTCCATTCTCTTCTGCCACAATATAGGCTGGTTCAAGATTTGTTTGAGAGCTCATCTATAAAAAGACAGTTTTATTGTGTTCAGTCAAGTCACACAAGTTGTCAATTTTATGTCAAGCTTTTAAAATTTCCTCTTGAATAAGTGTAAGTGTACACCTACTCCTCACTTATTGACTCTCACGTTATCTGACCTTTTGCATTTAAATGACAATAGTAAAAAATCTACTATCTATTTTGTGCATTAACTAAGTATGTCTGGCAGTCATGAATGCCGAGGTGTGAGGCAAGAGTAACTCTGGCTGTAATGGTTAAGGTTATGTGTCAACTTGACTGGGCCATGATTCTCAGTGGTTTGACAGTTATGTAATGATGTAATCTGGTAGTTATGTAATGATGTAATCTGGAAGTTATGTAATGATGTAGTCATCTTCCATATTGTGATATGATGTGGTCATCCTTCATTTTCACATAACACCTATTTTTGCATAGCAACCTGGCCTTTGGAACCTAACCATGCTGTTAAGTGAAGAGAGGGTGTATTTTCTTCTTTGTCAAAACATAAAGTTTTTATTTCCCAATACGAAACACTGAATAGATTTTTTTCAGCAGAGTAATCCTGTTATTCTTTTTTGTTGTTGTTTTGGTCCTCTACTCCAGGTAGACAAAACAGTTTTTGCTATTTAAGATTACAGTCTTCAGTATGGATTACACCTCAACATAAAGAAAACAAAAATTCTCAGAATTGGTCCAATAAACAGCATCATGATAAATGGAAAAAATACTGAAGTTGTCAAGGATTGCATCTTACTTGGATCCACAATCAATGCCGATGGAAACAGCAGCCAAGAAATGAAACAATGTATTGCACTGGGCAAATCTGATGCAAAAGACCTTTTTCAAGAGTTAAAAAGCAAAGATGTCACCTGAGGACTAAGGTGTGACTACCCCAAACCATGGTATTTTCAATCACCTCATATGCATGTGAAAGCTGGAGAATGAATAAGGAAGACTGAAGAAGAATTGATGCCTTTGGATTGGGGTGTTGGTGAGGAATATTGAATATACTGTGGATTGCCAAAGAACAACAAATCTATTTTGGAAGAAGTACAGCCAGAATGCTGCTTAGAAGTGAGGATTGCGAGACTATCTAGCATACTTTGGACATGTTATCAGGAGGGATCAGTCCCTGGGGAAGGACATCATGCTTGGTAAAGTAGAGGGTCCGCAAAAGACAGGAAGACTCTCAATGAGATGGATTGACACAGTGGCTGCAACAATGGGCTCAAACATAGCAATGGTTGTGAGGGCCACACAGGACCAGGCAGTGTTTCGTTCTGTTGTTCATGGGGTCACTGTAAGTCGGAGCTGACTCAACAGTACCTAACAACAACAGCATCAACTCTCTTTATCCATATATAACCTTTAGCAACCTGGATATTCACATGGTGATTTTGTGTTGTACCTTGTTGATTTAAACCCTTAATTTGTAATCCTAGGCTTGATTTATAACCCTAGGAAAGCCCAACTTTTTAAGGCTTGGGCTTATTATTCCTGCATTTTAACTTTCTCTTCCTTTTTACCAGACAGAGGTCAAAGCATGTCCCATCCAGGGCCTCTAAAACTGATAAGCTAATCAAAAAGGCCAGTGATCATAGGGAACTTCTAGCGAGACATAAAATGATTTTCAATAAAAACCTTTTTAAAGTGTGGTTTAGTGTCTTGGTAATGCTTGCTATACTGTCTGTAATTGACTTAAAAAAAAAAAAATTCCAACAGAGACTTCAAGGTGATAAATAAGTTATTTTCATACCTTAAGGTTAGCTAGTTACTAATTGAAGTCACCTAATCAGGGGTGATTGGTTAACACTGGAAAGACTCTAATCAAGGGTCCACAGGAAGTTACTACAAGGTGTAGTAGGCAGCTTTCTAAAATGACTTCCAAAGATCCCCCTCTTCCCAGAATTCAGAATTCACATTCTTGTATAACGTCCTCCCCTCGACTGTAAGCTAGATCTAGCAACTTTCTTTTTAACAAATGTTGTTAGCTTCCCTTGAAGAGGCAGCAACTCATGGCCACTCCACACGCAATGGAACAAAATGTTGCTTGCCTGCACCATCCTCAGGATCAGTTGAGAATCAGACCATTGTGATACACAGGGTTTTCATTGGCTGATTTTCAGAAATAGATCTCCAGGGCTTTCTTCCTAGTCTGTCTTAGTCTGGAAGCTCTACTGAAACCTGTTCAGCATTAGAACACAGCAAAAGTCATGAAATGTCACTTCCGAGATTAGATTATAAAAGTTTGTGACTTCTGTCTTGCTAGCACTCTCTTTCTCTTGCCTTCTAGGCTTGCCGGCTTGGTGAAGCAGGCAACCATGTTGGAAAGGCTCACATGGCAAGGAACTGAGGGCAGTATTGGCCAACAGCCAGTGAGGAACTGGGACCTTCAATCCAACAACACATGATGAACTGAATCCTGTCACCAACCACATAGGTGTGCATGGAAGCTGATTCTTCCCCAGCTGAGCTTTGAGATGACTATAGACCCAGCCTACAGCTTGATTTAGCTTGTGAGAGATCCTGATGCAGAGGACCCAGCTAAGCGGTGTCTGGAATCCTGGCCCACAGAAACTTAGATAACAACTGTTATGTTTAGCTATTACATTTTGGGATAATTTGTTATACAGCAGTAGATAATACACAAGAGCTACAGGGATCATGGTATAATCTACACTAGTTCATCCAACTGTACACTTATAATGGGTGATTAAATGGTATGTGAATTATACCTCAATAAAGTATTAAAAATTCTGTATTAGAGAATTTGTTAACTACTAAAAATAATATTAAAAACTCATGCACATATACATGTATCTGTAAAAGGGATAGTTTTCAAAATGTGTGAGTTGCCCAGAAATAACACACCGTAGAGTACCTCTGCCTTTGCATGTCGGAATCCTGAGACTATGATAAGGCCAGGGCCAAGTATTCCTCTAAGTGGTGCCCTTGGCCTAGGACTCTCATTCAGTCCTGGGTTTGGCAAGTCATGGATAATTCTGTGGCTTTATCTGACTCAGGTTAGCTAAGATCTACAGCTAGAACACTGTGACTTTTGTCTCAAGTAAAATCTTCAAGCAACGTGCTTGTCAAGATGGAATCCCTGAGTGGTGCAAACAGTTAATGCTCTTGGCTGCTAAACAAAAGGCTGTGGTTCTAGTCCACCCAGAGGCACCTTGGAAGAAAGGTCTGGTGATTCACTTCTGAAAAACCACCCACTGAAAACCCCGTGGAGCACAGCTCTATTCTGACACACATGGGGTCACCATGAGTCCGAGTTGACTCAACCACAACTGGTTTTTTCTTGTCAAAGTATCTGAAGGACAGAACTGAGACTTCCCTGAGCTTCCCAGAGCAGATTCCTTGATATTTTTGTGCCTGCATGTTAATAGTTGCTTGTTTGTCAGTAGAATTTAGTCAGGGATTTGCTTCGATTGTAACCCACCATCTGTCTTTGAGGGTATGAGAAACCTGTAACTACATCTACTTTAAACATAGGCTAAAGAAGTCAATCAAAAAGAATCAAACAATTGTGAAAAACCAAGTTGACTTAGGCCATTCTACAACAGTACTGATGTGCTGAGCAGTTAATATATCAGATGACCAACTATATCCCTTGCAAGATAAAGTAGTTCCTCTGTGTCACCTAGCATTTGCTTTTGTTATGGCAAATAATAAATTACCCTGACCCCTCATCCCAGTCATCACTTCGTTTAACCATCCTTAGAGAAACAATGGTACCAGTCATTTTCTCACTCAGAAATCTTCCAGTGTGTCCTATTTCCCAGAAGTAAGTCCAAATCCTTTGCCAAGACATTTATATCTTTTATTTTCTACCCTCTTGGTATCCACCAAATTGGACAACTTCTGGAAAATGGACAATTCTTGTACTTTCTTGCTTCCATATTTCTGTCCATTTAATTTTGTCCATCTGGAATGATATTCCCACCATTAACTCTGGATAAACAGTCTTTATTATATTCCAAGCCCTTAGATAAAAGGATAAATAAAGCATAGTCTCCACCCATAAGAAGCTTATTTATTAGTGAGCGAGTCGGTCATATCGACAAATAATTTCAATACAATTTGGTGAGTGGTAAGATTGGGAAGATAGGTTTCTGTGGGTAGGTTAAAAAGGGCCACCAATTCTTGGTGGCTTCTTTTACAAAGTGGACTCTTTTCCCCTACCCCTTGAACTGGGCTGTTCTGTGTGTTTTGTTTGACCAATAGAATGTGGTGGAACTGACATCATTTCATTTCCAAGCATTGGTCTCAAGATACCTTGCAAGCTTCTGTACTCCTTGAAACTCAGCTGTTGTATAAAGCAGCCCAGTCTAGCCTGCTGGAGAATGAAAGAGCATGAAGGGGAGAGGTGAGGCATCTCAGCTGATGGCAGCTCCAACTGGCTAGACTTCAACTGGTCAAGCCTTCAGGTAATTGTAACCATAGAAATGATCTCAGAAGAAACCAGTACGGCTACCCAGTTGAGTACAGCCCAAGATAAATGATGTTAGTCAAAATAATTCTTGCCTTTAGACAAGTAAATGAATTCTGTCCAATGGAAGGATAACCCTCCCTTCCTCTCAGCTTTGTCTCCATTTGCACCCTCATTTCAACATTTCTTTCTTCCATATAAATTTATACTTTTTTGACCTCTCCTTTGAACCAGTTATAACATCTTCCATTTCCCTCACTTAATTAACGAGTTAAATAAACCCTTAACATGTGCTCATTTTCTATCTGCATGACAGTCACAGTTTTAGTTTACTTTGAAAGGTATCTTTTAAAGATTATTTTAAAACCTTAAGTTTTGAGTTTCAGAAGTAGACGAATGTAGCGATAGATAACTAAATCGGTTGCTAGTATCACATTTGTCCGCATTTCTTTGTGGCATAGATGATGAGCATTTATGAAGTAACAAACATGGAAGCACAGCCTTATAACTAAAGAGAGACAGTAGAGTGATGAGGTTAAGGGAATGGACTTTCACCGTTTACAATATTTGGTTTCAAACACAGAGTCTACCTTGTAACAGCTGCTTAAACTTGGGCAAAGCTGTTAATATTTCTAAGCCTAAATTTCCTCATGAATCAAAATCATACATTCTGCACAGGATCATAGGAAGCATTAAATAATATAGTGCAGCAGACACCTATGATTGCCCACTTGATCCACTTCTTCATCTCTCAGCTGAGCATCAAGTTGGTCCAGGCATCCACGTCTCCAGCTCCAGAGAGGTACCTGAGTGATGTACACCAAGCAGTACATGGGACTTTCCAAGCATCTGTGATTGTTTGAGGATAGGCACATGATTGAGGTGAGCCAGGATACAAATAGGAATGATTTGTACCCCATGTTTGAGGGAGAAGATTCTTTTCTTCTCTCTCTCTCTTTTTTTTTTCTTTCTTCTGCTGGATGTGAACAGGGAAACATATGAATACTGATGTGCTTGGCAGCCATCTTTGTAGCCATGAGGGGAAACAGCCCTTGGATAGAGCTTCTGCTGGGAGTTAAAAGAGCAGAGGTCCAAAGCTGTTAGCACAGGGCCTGCCCTATAGTTGGTGTTCGGTAAATGTAACCTAACCAGCTGTCAGGTTCTGTTGAGTTGGATAGAAACCCTCATTTGAATCTGAACCAAAAGAACTCTGGACTGTTGGCCAGTGAGAATTGGAAGGGCTATTCTATTTCCCGTATATTGTGTAAGGAAAATGAAGTTTTCTCATGTGACCAGTCCTAAATGATTGTTCTCCTTAAACCCCAAACTCAAATACAACCGGGACATTGGCCTCTGTATTCATTGCTTGTAGCCATAATCCTTTGCTGTCAAAAATGTAGTCTTCTCTGACAAACTATTGAAATTACAAGTTTCAAGAGTCTGGCAGAGAGAGTTTTCCCATCAGAGACAGCATTTTTACTGTGATTTTTGCCTATTACGTTAAAAACAATAATAGCCAAAATCTTGCTTCTGGTAATAGGATCTCCTGAGTATCTGCTAGCATCACCACGAAGTGACACTTCCAATTGAAGTCCTCTTTTTGGGATGTGATAACAGAGGTGGAAAATTTTGCTGCTGATTAAAACTTGGCTTTCTGGACTTGAGCTTCCAAACATTCTTTTGAATAGTTTTGCCAAAATGCAGGCATGCATACACACACCAACACACACACACACACACACGCATGCACACACACGCATACTCCATTTACCTTGGTTTTTTGAGAAAACAAAAACCAAAAAACCACATAAAGGAGAAAGAAACACACTTTTGACAGGGTGCTAAAGTCTTGCTTTCTCCCAGTCCCTTAAAAGCAGCAACCTGGTTCTAAGACGTGTGATGAGACAGGCAATTTATCCAAAGTGATGCCCGTTTTTGCTGGAGTTTTGAAATATGGAGACTAAAAATGGCAAATATTTGAAGTTTGGAAAAATGGCTAAATTTGCATGCCTTTGAAATGGAGTCCCAAGACTGATTCTTGTGTGATACTATGATGCGCTGTTTTAACTCCTAGCGAGATCTGTGAACTCATCCTTATTTGGCATTTCCACTGGGGCATGTCTATGGCATTTTCCAGTGGTATGCAGGAAACTCTCCAAGGCCAAATGTCAGCCTAGTGTCTATCATAGCATTTAGTCCTTTCATGATCATCCAGTGCCTGAGAAGAATTCCAAGTCCCAGTTAGGGTTTAGTGTAAAACTCTGTTGGTACAATTCATTAAAAGACAATTTGCTTATGATAGCTACTTAACGTGTCTGCAGTATATTTTCACTGTAGACAAAATCAATAGAGATGATCAATAAAAAGAATTATCACAAATTTCCTGACAACTCCATGGTGGCAGCAGCTGGGAAGCCTTGGCAATGGGGCAGGCCACTTTGTCGGGGTGCCCTGGGTGGGGTTTGTCTCTCAGCCATCAGAAGGCAGTCTAGACTGGTTATCTCATAGTGCCAGCCTAGTGGCTCTCTGTGAGAGCTGTCCATAGCTTGTTCCCTGGTTTATCCAGTAGATCCATTACCTTGATCTCCTGCTACTTCCTATCCTGGCTCTCAGCCCTTCCCTGGGTGGAGACGGGATTGGGTGAGGCCTGGAGTCTGGGTTGTTTTGATTTGCATTCTTGTTAACCCCAATAGAAAACTCTTCAGAACAGGAGTAGCCAACTGCTGGTTCAGGCTGAGGAGGTTGATTTTTGGAGTTAGAGCAGAACTGATATATTCTTTCTATTCCTGAATTCTCCACACTGTTTGTTTATTTGTCTTCACCTACTTTATTCACACACCAAAGATTTGAGGTATCTTAGATAATGGCAACACATACAATAAAATATAGATGGAATAGGAAGTCAAGGCCCCAGGCCTTGATGTCAGAGACTATTGAGTGGCTACAGCTTAGTTGCACAAAAGGAGATGAAGCAAAAAAAGGACACAAAACCTGCTGCACGGTTCTTGTCTAAGGGAAAAAAACATACCTGCTTATCAGCCATGCCTGCTTCTACTTCTTCCTAGCTCACAAAGCTAACTTTATTCAGGTAGTGGGTAGAGATAGCTAGAACTCAGGGAAGATTGCCCTTCCAAAAACTCCAGGGGAAGACCATCATGGAATCCCATTTCCAGTTACTAGAGACACTTTCTGCCAGCTCCTTTGCAAAGAGGTGGCCAGATACTGACATAAGGAAAGGCTGCACAGGGCTTTTCTGAGAGTTATTCTCCCCACATAATATGACAGTGACTTTTATGGGGAAAGCTTATTACAGCTACTCTTTGCTTCTTTCTTATTCTTAGTATGAAAGATTGATGGCTGGAGTTTTGCCGCCATCTTGCAACCTTGAAGGAAAGACCAGAGGAAGTACAGAGCTGCTGAATCAGACTCAGATGCCTTCGAATGCTGAACCCACTCATCCTGGTACTACTCTCTCCAGACTTCTGGTTAGGTGACAGAATCAAATGCTTTATTATTTAAGACTCTACTGGGAATTCTATTCATTGCAGTTGACCATATCCTACCGATACAAATAGGTTTTATTATCATCTCCATTGTGTACGTGAAGATATTGAGGCTTGCCCAGGGTGATGTTACTGAGTGGCACTGCCTAGGTTTGAATCCTCTGTCTGACCCCAGAGCTACCCAAAAACCCATCCAGTGCCGTCAAGTCGGTTCCGACTCATAGCGACCCTATAGGACAGAGTAGAACTGCCCCTATAGAGTCCTAATTCCTCTCAGAGTAATTCTCTAACTTCCCCTGGTGTCCTTGCCAAAAATGCAGATTCCTTTACTTCATTCCAAAGATTCCATTCAGTACCTCTGGGTTGGGGTCCCAGGAATCTCCATTCTAAGAAAGCAGCACAGGCAGTTCTGTGCATGGGGCTCCTTACCTCTAGTTTAAGAAATACCACACTGTTATTGAACCCCTCAGTCTAGCTCATTGCTTTCAGTTATGGATTGAATTGTGTCCCCTCAAAAATGTGTTATAAATCCTAACCACTATACCTGTGGTTATAGTTCAATTTGGGAATGGGTTTTTCTATGCTATGTTAATAAGGCAGTATTATTACTAGTAGGGTGTATCTTAAATAAATCTCTTTTGAGATATGAAAGAACAGGTTAAGGAAGCAAGCAGAGATGGGGAAGATAGATATCATGCCACATGAAGATCACCAAGGTATCTAGGAACAGAAGCTGGCAGAGAGAGGAAGCCTTCCCCTAGAGCTGGCACCCTGAATTCAGACTTTTGGCCTCCTAAACTGTGAGAAAATAAATTTCTGTTTGTTAAAGCCACCCACTTGGGGTATATCTGTTACAGCAGCACTAGATAACTAAGACATTTTCCAAAGCAGACTCTTCCTCCTACCTCCTTGGTCAGCTGACAGCACTGTAACACCCACACTCCCATTCTTAGCTCTTGTGGCCAACAGCAGAATAAATTCAGAAACAGGTCTTTGTTGTTGTTGTTAGCTGCCCTTGAGAGTCAGCACCCGACTCATGGCGACCCCATGCACAACAGAAGGAAATGCCACCCCGTCCTGCCTCATTCCCATGGTCGGTGGTGAATCGGAATGTTGTGACCCACAGGGTTTTCACCCGCTGATTTTCAGAAGCAGGTCACAAGGACTTCCTTCCTAGTCTGTCGTAGTCTGGAAGCTCCGCTGAAGTCTGTTCAGCATCAGAGCACTGACAGACGGGTGGTGGCTGCACACAAGGTGCCTTGGTCAGGAACTGAGCGTGAGTCTCTGCATGGAAGGTGAGAATTCTACTGAGGAACCACCTTAGCATAAATGTATCAAATACCAGTTCTTTGGGATCTGAAGCTAACAAGCAAAAACTATCAAAATAGTGGTGGAGAGAGTGAGGGAGAAGACAATCTCCTTCCTTCTTGAGCTGCATTTTCTCATTTGTCAGCTGGACATCCTGGGTGGTCATAGGTTGAAACAACCAGTTCTAAGCCTTGCTTGCTCAACCAACTGGCCAGCTCATTACTTGATGTCAACTCCCTGAGCAACAGTGGAGTGAAGTGGTCATGAGTCCTTGTTTGTGGGGAATGTGTAGGGAAAGGTGGGGAAAATAAGCACACAGATTCATTTTTATTTCAAAAGAAGCCCGTGTGTCTCTCTATCAGTCAGCATAGATCAGTCCTTGGCTTCGCTGGAGAGATGCAGAATCCAAACTTAATACTGCAGAAGGCTAGGAAACGAAAGTTTTGAATTTTTCTCAAGAATTTCATTTTTAAAAATAAAAAAGAAAATCACCAAGCCCACGTGTCCCATAAAAAGAAATGAACGTTTTCACTCTTGAACCAATAAAGCAGATGAAAGTTGGAAGCCACCAACGCTTTCTGTGCAGCTCACCCAGACCCTGCAGGGACTTGGAGGATAACTCACTTTATGTTTTGCAGATGGGGAAACTGAGGAAGCAACCTCAGGTCCCCACCCCTGGGTGTGGCTGTTGGAAAGCTGTCCACCAGCTGCTCTAATTTGGAAGAGCAGCTCTCTTGAGGGTTGGAGAAAAGCCCAGATTTTGTAGTGTGGATGTTCCGGCCCAGCCGCGGGTTCAGCTACGTTCTGGCTGGGTCCTTCTTGCACCCGAGGACTTGTGGTTCTTGGGAGGGTCATGCTGCTTCACGCCTTTGCTCATGCTGCTGCTTCTCACTGAAACACTCTTCCATTCCTTTCCAACTCAGCGAACACCCGCAAACCCATGGCTCACTAGTCACCAGAAGCTGGTGATCCTCCCACATGGCTGCACTGTCTGACCATGCCACAGCACTCTCATACCAATGACATGTGTTTTCATGTGTCCAGGCATCCCATCATCTCCACCAGACCACATACGAAACATCCTAAAGGCTGGACTCAGTTTAATTTCCTTGTGTCCCCAGTAATGGTCACATTGTTAGGTAAAGAACTGAAAAAAACAAAACCAGTTAAATCTTCAAGTCTGTTCCATCTCATGGAGACCCCATGGGTGTCAGAGTAGAATTGTGCTCCATAGGATTTTCAATGGCTGATTCTTTGGAAGTAGATTGCCAGGCCTTTTTTCTGAGGCACCACTGGGTGGATTTGAACTGTCGACCTGCCACGTAGCAGCCTTGCATGTTAACTGACCATTTGCACCATGCGGGAACTCCAGGCACAGAATAGATGCTCATTAAATCATGAAATGCGTGTTGAAGGGATGAATGGATCAACCAATGCAGATGTGGCGTAATGTGAGAAACAAGATAAAACCTTCAGCCCTAGAAGAAATTGGAGGAAGAAACTAGAGGGAGGAGGAAGCCCATTGAACTTTCTGGTCAGCGTTTTCCCAGGGGCTGTGTCTCCTCTCTTCGTCTCAGGAATGTAAACACTGGAAGTATAATCCAGATTCCGTTCACTGACATATAATGTCTCCTTTCATGTAAAGAAAAAAAAAGGAAGGAAAACTGACAGACACTTTGGAAGAGCGACTTCTGAGAGGCTGCCAGAGAACATGTTTGTGGCTGTGACGGGTATTTGGGCAAAAACTGCACTCAGGGCTGGGATCACTTAAGGCCTTTCCCATTAGGGGGAGAATTTTTTAAGGCTTTTCTTTCCTGGGGAGGAAGCCTTGCACCCCGGCAGCTGCTGTCACCCTGTGCCCAGTTTAGTCCTGAATGAGGAAACCTGGGCTTTGGCAATATTGCCCCTCTTGTTCCTCTGATACAAAGGCTGTAAATTAAGTAACAGTTGTACAGTAAGCGGGATTTTCCCTCGGCATGCGGGTGTCAGCCTCCCCACCAGGGGGCTGGAGCCAGGCTGCAGCGACCATATTTACCGAGGCCTCAGGCAACAGCCCACTGCGATAGGGGCTGTCCCCAGCCTAACCCCCGCTACCCTACTGACTTTTTTCTCACTGATCCAGTAGATTTTGCTATCTGTAAGCAACCTCCTCTCACAGAAGGTTTAGGTATTTGAATTTTCATGGTGGGAAACTCGGACATCAGGAATGGTTATTGACGGCAGACGTTTATAGGTTGGGGAGAAAGTCCGGAATCTTTAGGAGAGCGAATGTTGCTCATTTCAGTGAGGCACACGAGGAACCAAAGAAAGATGTGCGTGGCGTGGGGGGATGAACGAGAAACGGAAGAGATTTAAACTTTGTGAGAGCCCATTTTATGCCTGGTCTGGTGGTGCTGCTTTGTATGTACGTTGTTGTTAGCTGTCATCAAGTGGGCCTCAACTCAGGCCGACCCCATTCACAATGGAATGGAATGCTGCCCATTCCTGGGCCATTCCCATGATCTGCTGCGGATCAGGCCATTGTGATCCATAGAGTTTTCATTGGCTGATTTTTGGAAGTAGATTGCCAGGCATTTCTTCCTAGTCTGTTTTAGTCTGGAAGCTCTGCTGAGACCTGTTTAGTGTCACGGCAACATGCAAACCTCCACTGACAGACAGGTGTTGGCTTCACATAAGGTGCACTGGCTGGGAATCGAACCCAGGTCTCCCACATGAAAGGTGAGAATTCTACCTCTGAACCACCACTGTCCCCATAATCTCATTTAATCCACCCAAATGCCCTTAAGGCCTATGCTACTATCCACTGTACACGTTAGACAAAGCTGAGACTAATATGGATAAAGCAATTTGCCCAAGGCCACACAGCTGGTAGGTACAGGAGCCAGGGTTTGAATATGGTCTGTTTGGGTCCAGACCATAAACAAAGTATAAGGAGTAGGAAGACAGTTAAAAAAAGAATAATGAAAGAATTGTGGTATCCCAATTTTAAAAAAGCTCAGTGTACATATTTTGAGTGTTTTTTTAAATCAAACTTCCATTCTGGAGATGAGGAAACCGAGACTCAGGGAGATCATGTTACTTGTCCAAGTCAAATGGCTCGAACTTGAATCTGCTGGAATTCTCACTATTCTGGTAAAGACCAGGAAGAATGCAGTTCTGCTGGGGTGTAGAGAAGTCGGAGAAAGTAAGAATGAAATTGTAGATGATGAACTATTAACAAAATAATGTCTTCCAGAAGACAAAGTTAGGTAAGGCAGAACCCACAGGGACTCAGAGGGTAAGTAAGGTGGCCAGAGGAAAAAGAGCAGAGGAACAGATGGAAGTATTTCTCCTCAGGTCACAGCACCCACCCACTCTCCTAGCTGGTCTTAGAATAAGAGCAGGCTCCTCCAATGCCAGCATATTTTAGGCTCCTCTGTGCTGTTATTAAAACAAGGATACAAAAAAAAAAAAAAAATGGATACACATTCTGTGACATTTGTCCCATTGAGAGATTGGGTTTATGTCTCCTCCCCTTGAGTCTCACTTGTGGCTTGCTTGTAATCAATAAAATACAGTAGAAGTGATGCTGGGAGATTTCAGAGGCAGGGTCAGAGAAGGCAATGCAATTTCCATCTCATTTGCTGGAACACCACCTTTTGGAGCCTTGAGCTTCCAAGTAAGAAATCTGACTACTATGGGGCCAGTATGCTGTGAGGAAGCCCAGGTCACATGGAGAGACCGTGTGTAGGTGTTCTGGCCAACAGCTCCAAATAAGGTCCCAGCCAATAACCATTACCAATTACTAGAGATAGGAGTGAAGGCTTTTCTAGATGATTTCAGTCTGTAGGCATCAAGTCATCACTCCCAGTCTTTAAATCTTCCCAGCTGAGGCCCCAGACATCAGGGAGCATAGAAGAGTGTGGGCAGTAGGCTTAAGAGACATGTTGGGACATGTCTGGACAAGTGTGGCTGTCATCTTCAGTTCAGTCTATAACGAGGGGAGCAGATCCAAGAGATAAAAAGACATTGTGGGCTTGACTGAGGAGGATAGTCATATCAGGATAACCAGAGAGAATGACAGACTTCATCAAGAAGAAACCCACATAATGTCATCACTCTTTATCAACATCAAACAGATGGGCTCAGAGAGCTCCAACATGTATAAAAGAAGCAAAAGAAGGAGATAACGGCGCTCGGAGCCTCCCCAGAGCCACTCAGTCATACGTTGAGAATTAGGAGGCAGTGGGCTGCGGCAGCTCACCTGGACTTACACCTAGTTCAAGAGATGTTGAACAGAACAGTCACGAAGCAGTGGGCAGTGGCAGCTCATCCCGGGCTTACGAACACCTTCCTACTATCTTGCTCTCAGTCATACACTGGAAAACTTAGGAAGCAGTGGGCTGTGGCAGCTCACCTGGGCTTACTCCTAGTTCACGAGACGTTGAACGGTGTGGTCACAAGGCTTGCTCATGGACCCTCCTAACACCAGGCTCACAAGCCCACAGGAAACTACTCGTGATTTAGAGACCATAGCTAACCATCGAGACTCGAGATCATCGCCAATCATGGAACGGCATCACCGAACTGCACCATCTAATTGCTGTCCTTGCTTGTCGTGAGCTTGACCTGTCTCTTCCATTTCTCGCCCCTTTGGTGATCTGAGATCTCTGGCGTCCAGGATAGCCAAGGACCTGCTGATGTGTGTTTGTGCTTAATAAATTAATGAAATTAATGTAAGACCTGAAACACACCATTTAATAAAGACATTGTGGTAAGACAGAAATCGTGTGGAGTAGTCTATAAGACTCTTCCTCATGACAAAGAGCCATTCCCATTGTGCCCTGTCTGAATTCCAAACACAGAATCCAGAGTCGTAATAAATTTGTTGTTTTATGCCACTAAGTTTTGGAAACCCTGGTGGCATAGTGGTTAAGAGCTATGTCTACTCACCAAAAGGCTGGCAGTTCGAATCTATCAGGTGCTCCTTGGAAACTCTATTGGGCAGTTCTACTCTGATCTATAGGGTTGCTATGAGTTGGAATCCACTCAATGGCAATGGTTGGGCTTTTTTTAAGTTTTCGGGTGGTTTATTTTTAGGGGACAACCCATGTCCTCCCTCCTTGTCCTCCATGCTGAGCTCTTGGTTTTCAACGGACTGTGGTGGCTACACATGGCAGCAGTCCTCTGCAGACTACATAGGCTGGCCTCAGTGGCCTTCTTTGATGAGAGTGTGGCAAAGATGAGGCAGCTCCTTCACAACAGCATCCCCTCACTGGGTTCCCAGGTCCCACTCCCAGCCCTTTTTCCATCCTTCAGTTCCAGCTGACAGCTCCTCACCCCCTCCCTTTCACTTCCCCACTGGGATGACAGATACCTTGCAGTCCATTCTGTCCTCAGGGCAAAAGCCTCCTGTCAACTCTAGAGCCATTTAAGCAGTTCAGGCCTCCATTCACCACAACCCCTGCCAGTAGCTTTGGGTTCCTGGGGTCTGGCCTTTTGTGAAAGTCGCTGGTATGAACCGGCCTTAGCTGGGTATCTATCTGGTCAGGTTCTATTTTACTGGCACAATCCATGGTTGTTAAGAATTCTTCAAAGATGAGGTGAGCTCGTTTCTCCTCAATCAATACCTGGTAGGAGACCTCTCATTTTCCCAGCACAAAGTTTATTATGATACTCCAGTGCTAACTCACTATCGGTGTCCCTTTCATCCACTAAACAGAATAAAATTTGGATTCCAAATAAGGCTTCTTTTTTTTGTTGTTGCTCTGTTTTATTTTTTTCTTAATTGACTCTGAAATCTAGCATCTACCCAACACGGTGTGCTGGAAAGATTTTGGATCTACGTAGAACAACCTCTCCTCTACTTACTAGCTGGTAATCTGAGCAAGTTACATAAACTCTCTGAGTCTCAATTTTGCTTGTAGTTATCTTTCAGCAAATCCCATCAGCTCTACCTTCCAAATAAATCCAAACCCAGCCACTTTTCACCACCTCCACTGCCAATAACCTGGTCCAAGCCACTGTCATCTCTATTTGTATGTTGCAAGACCCTCCTATACCACCTCCTGATTTCATCTCAGATGCCCTTGTCCCTCCACATAACAGCCAGAACAATCCCGTTAAGTCCTGTCATGTCACTCTTGGGCCTTAAACCCTTCAACTACGTCCCTTCTTACTCAAGTAAAGTTTTTACAGTGGCCTGTGCAAAGAGATGGACTGACACAGGGGCTGCAACTATGGGTCCAAGCATAACAACAATTATGAGGATACCTCAGGACTGGGCAGTGTCTTGTTCTGTCGTACGTAGGGTTGCTTTGAGTCGCAACTGACTCGGTGGCACCTAACAACAACATCCAAATTTTATTCGGTTTACTGGATGAAAGGGACACCGATAGTGAGTTAGCACTGGAGTATCATAATGAACTTTGTGCTGGGAAAATGAGAGGTCTCCTACCAGGTATTGATTGAGGAGAAACGAGCTCACCTCATCTTTGAAGAATTCTTAACAACCATGGATTGTGCCAGTAAAATAGAACCTGACCAGATAGATACCTTAGAAGATGTGGCTATTTTATTACCTGTCCATCTTCATCTTTTCCTCCTGTCTGCCTTGCTATTCCTCAAACAGCACTCTCCTGCCTGCGAGGCTTTGCACTTGCTGTTCCTGCAGCCAAATAGTGCATGGTTTATGCCTCTGCTTCCTTCAAAGCTTGGCTCAAATGCCATCTCATTGAGTTCTTCTCTGACTATCCTATTTAAAGCTGTCCTCACATCCTGTTCTCTGCTTTATTTTTATGCAGTTTATCACCTCCTAACATGTAATTGGCTTAACATGTAACTCTCTGCTTGCTTCCCTTTCCTTTTATCTCTTGAGAGATAAAAGGTGGTGCAGGCCACATCCCAGGGAAACTCCCTTTATGTTGGGTCAGGGAGGCGACCTGAGTGAGGGTAGTGTTACAATCCCACCCTAATCCTTTTAACCACAGGTAGAGGTTATGATTCATAACACTTAGGAAAATCACAAAATGGAGGACAACCCACACATGGCCTAACCAAGCTGATACATTTTTTCAGGGACATAATTCAATCCATGACAGTGACCCTATGTGTTATAGAGTAGAACTGCTTGATAGGGTTTTCTTGGCTGTAATCTTTATGAAAGCAGATTGGCAGGCTTTTCTCCTGTGGCCCCACTGGGTGGGTTCAAACCACCAACATTTAGGTTTGTAGTCAAGTGCATTTGTGCCACCATGTATTTCTCCCAACTAGAATATAAGCTACATGAGAGCAGCGATTTTCATCTCTTTTACTCACTTTTGTGTTTCCAGTGCCTAGAACAGTGCTTGGCACATAGTAGACCCTCAGAAAATATTGACTAAATAAGTGAGTAGTATGGAATCTGCCCACAGACCATAGGAAAAACTTATTTGGCTGCTTGCTAATATTTTATCTTGATGAAGATGATTGCTGTGCTTTTAGTGCATATCAACAGTGTCCTTTAAAAATATCATCACTCTGCTGCCCTTTTCTAGTTTGAGAAGATGCTAATGGTAAATGCCTTGAGTAAAACTCCAAACGACATCAAAGGACACAGGAATAATAAGACCTAAGTCTACTGATTGCTGGTTCAGAAGGGCCCCAAAAGCCAAGGGTGGACACTCATTTTCAGGACCAACTACAGAACTTGTGGTGTCCAGCACAAAATGAGAAAGCAGAGCCCCTTGTTTATAATTATTCAGAATTTCAAAATGGTGGCAGGGGAGCATTAAACCAAGTGCGAGGCCCTTCTAAGTGCAGGGCCCTGTGCGGCTGAACAGCTTGCACTTCCCTGATGCTGGCCCTGCTCATTTTCTATAACTATATATTTATTTGCATTCAATGAAAACAATTCTTAGAATGTTTGTTTACTTCGTGAACTTTATCCACACAAATATCTCTTTAAATTGCCATGAGGCTGGAAAAGTTAAGGGTAATCCATTTTTGTTTTGTACTGGATCACATCACAATCTCGGTTTCAGAGAAGCAAGAAAAAAACAACCTAAATTATTGTCCCTTGCCTTTGAATGGGTCACAATCTTTTTTTTTAATTTTTGATTTTTATTTATACCATTACCAGCTTTCCTGTTCCCTTCTGTCTTCTCATCCTTGCTCCTGGGCTGGTGTGCCCATTTAATCTTATTTTGGTTTATGAGCCTTTCTAATCCTTGGCTGAAGGGTGAATCTCAGGAATGATTTCATTACTGAGCTATAAGAGAGTCCAGGGGCCATACTCTCGAGGTTTCTCCAGTCTCTTTCAGACCAGTAAGTCTGGTCTGTTTTTGTGAGTTAGAATTTTGTTCTACATTTTTCTCTAGCTCTGTCTGGGATCCTCTCTTGCGATTTTTGTCAGAGTAGTCAGTAGTGGTAGCTACGTACCATCTAGTTGTGCTGGACTTAGCCTGGTGGAGGCTGTGGTACTTACGATCCATTAGTCCTTTGGACTGATCCTCTCCTTGTGTCTTTAGTTTTCTTCATTCTCCCTTGCTCCAGAAGAGGTGAGGCCAATTCAGTATCTTAGATGGTAGTCACAAACTTTTAAGACTGAATAGATCACAATCTTGCTCTGAAGATAGTGCTAAGTGATGAGAATGGCAGTGTCCCTGGAAAAGGGGAGAGGTAAGCCTGGATTCTATCACCTGTCTGTCAGTTTGTCTGTCTGTCAATTTATCATGCTGTGGTGGCTTGCATATTGCTATAATGCTGGGAGTATTTCAAATACCAGCAGGCTCATCCATGGTAGACAGATTTCAATAGGACTTCCAGACTAATACAGACTAGGAAGAAAAGCTTGGTGATCTACTTCCAAAAATTAGCCAATGAAAACCTTGTAGATCACAACAGAACATTATTGTGGGGCTGGAAGATGAGCCTTCTAGTTTAGAAGGCACTCAAAATACACAGTGGTCACAACTATGGACTTGAGTTTACCAACAATCGTGAAGATAGCACAGGACCGGGCAAAGTTTCCATCTGTTATACATAAGGTCGTCATGAGTCAGAGCCAACTGGATGGTAACTAACAACAACAAAAGCATGGACTGCTGCTTCTGAGTGAGATTGGGCCATTTCTGATCCATCTTCACTGTTATCCATGACCTGACCATCAGCAATGATCTCTGGCCTACTGCTTTGCAAATATGGACCAGCCTGAGAGGTGCCTTAAAGACGGAGTGAGAATGGGGCTGAGACTTGGCTCAGGGTAGAGGCTGATACAGGCCAGCATCCACCATGGAACTGTTCGGCCATGTCAGCTTCTTTCTTTAGGATTAATTTTTCTCCATCTTTCAAAGGAAGGTCATACTGTTTTGAGGTAATTTTTGAACATTAATGAGACTTTCAACATTCTGTTACATTTTGAGTGTTGGAGTTTTTTGTTTTGTTTTGTTTTTGAGTAAGGCATTACATAAACACTAGCCATTGGCTCATTTATTCACATTCCCCCCCAAAAACAAAGGGAAGCCTTTTGAGTATTTACACAGGTCCATCTAGACATCTGAAATTAAAAATGACCTGTTCTTTGGCTATGAATATGATTTGGTTGATTGAGGCTTCTTCCAGGCAGTCTTCCCTGAATACCCCCTGAATATTTTGTAACACCTAATTACAAAACTCACAGTTCAGTTGAAGAAATATGTAAATGAAATGCATTTATTTAAACCCTAATGTTATCTCAATTTTAAAGAGTTCCAAAGATGAGATGATTTGGCCACAAAGGTTTTAAAAGTATTAAAAGAAATGAGCAGAAACATTAGTTCAATATTTCAAGGGTGACTTATCACTGAGCAAACTGATTTGAACCTATGGAGAGCTTTCTTACAAGATATCAAAGTCTTTACATAAAGATTAGCTAAAATAAATATCATAAACTATTTTAAAAATTCTATGTACATTTTACATCTGTGAGCTGTTTTTTGTAGGTCAGAAGTAATCCATTTGTACAGGAGGACAAATGACCATTCATATTTATAAGGGTAAACTTTACTTCCATTTTTGTCTTTGAGAGAGGCTGTTAACAACACTTCAAGGCAGCTTGGCTTGTAGTGACTGTTTAAATGTGTTTATTAAACTGTGGCCATCAGTTTAATAGAAAATGAAATGTCACAAGGTAATTGACATAAGAATTCCCTATTTAGTCAAGCTCATTTGGAATCACAGGCTATTATTTCTCCATCTTTACATAAGTATCTTGGGAATTTGACTTTCTCTCTGGTTCTACACCAGGTTCTCACACAAAGTAAGGACCTACTTTCATCCTGACTGTTCTGATTCAGCCATTGTCTAGAGGAAGGAGGCAGCCTACTCCAGAGGCTGGGGAATGAACTGCCTTGTTTCTGTGCAACGTTAACAGAACTGCTGTATTTTGGGGTGGTACAAATGGTTAACGCGTTTGGCTGTGAACTGAAAGGTTGAATCCACCCAAAGTCTCCTCAGAAGAAAAGCCTGGTGTTTTACTTCTGAAAAATAAGCCATTGAAAGCCCTATGGAGCACAGTTCTACTCTGACACACACGGAGTTGACTTAACGACAACTGTTTCTTTGATTTGGCAGAGCACAGTGAATTCTTTTGCCTGAAGAAAACGCAAGAGAGGTGGAGGAGTTAGTGATCAGAGAACCAGAGCAAGGGTTATCTTAATGGCAGTTAGCTTGGTTTCTCTCTCCCCACCAGGCAAGAAAGATATCCCTGCAACCCAGTGGGCCAGAAACAGCTTCTCCCCTCATATTTCTGCCTTCTGATCTGCACATGCTTTCCTTAGGTATGTTAATGGCTTCTACATGGAAGTACCTTGAGCAGCTTCTCAGTCTCCTTGTGGAGACTTTATATCTCTGTTCAGATCATTTATGGCTTCCGTTAAGTACTCAGAGGGCTACCTGGTTTCCCTGTTTCCAAGTTCCTTTGAGGGTTGTAGGCAGAGGGTACCACTTCTGTGCCCCAGATGTGTAGGACAGGGATTTTAGAGGATTCGTACTTGGATTATGCTAAATTAAAGGCTAGCTTCCTAAAAAGCCATTGATTTGATGATAAAAATCATTAGGTTGAAATATATGAAACTGCTAATATTTAACCATTTTTTACTTACAAAAATGGCTATTGCCATTTTGAAAAATTTTTGAAGAGATTTTGAAAATTTTTTCTTCTGGCCTTTCATTATATGTTTCGCACCCTCTAACTCCTGTTCTTTCCTGCACCTTCCATACCTGTACTAAGGCTGCATGCGCACATACAACGCGCCCCACAATATGACTTATTCTTCATCTTCTGGGACCTTAAAGAGTTAAGAAACCAGATGACAGCGAGGTAACAAATTTACTTGCATGAAAGTCTTGGGCAGTTCTTCTCACAATACTCTTGCCCTCTGTTTAGGGATAGTCTCATCCCCTCTCTCCCTTACCTCTGCATGAAATCATTGTAATTAACATGAAAGCAGTGAACACAGCATCCTGCAACAAGCTTAGGGGATGGCTGCATGCGTAGGGGACAAGCCCCCACTCTGAGTCACAGCAATCTAGGTTCAGTAATTGGTTTCATTATTTCTTGGTGTACAATCTTGAGTAAGTTCCTTTCCACAGTGTGTTTCAGTTTTCTCATTTCAGCAAGACGGGGATCATAGTATCTACTTTTTAGAGCTGTGGGGATAAAATAAGATATAAAGTGCCTAAAACTCTGCCTGGAACATAGCATGTGCTCTGAACTTATGCAAGACCAAGAAGATGAAATTTTCTGTCCCCTGGAGTTCACAGCCTCCACATGCCTGTCCGCCACACGTGGCTAAGAAACCAAAGAGCCACTTTACTTCAAGTGACAGGTGGCCTGGGACATGGAGTGTCTCAGTAGTAACTAGGCAGGTGGGTGAGTCATGGCTAGAGGGGCTTTGCTGCTTTGGGAAAGATAACTTGCAGCTGGGGAGGCACAGAAGTGGCTTTATGGCATCAGTGACATTTGGGTTGGTCCCTAAGGATGGCTAGGATTTAGCCATACCCTCTAGGCTAGCTCAACCTGATCAAACTTTCTGCTATGATAGAAGTATGCTATGATCTACGCCGTCCAAAACATGAGGCTACTACATACCTGACGTAGCAAGTGTGAATGAAGAAAGAATTTTAAATTTTATTTTAATTGATTTAAATAGCCACATGGGGCTAGTAGCTACCATACTGGACAGTGTGGCTCTAGCAGAGGAAATAGCAAAAGTGAAGTTGTAGAAGCACAACATCACCGATAGGCCTGGGACAGCTGCTTGGTTGAAGCACAGGTTATGTGAAGACATGAGTGCCAAAGGCCACTGGACAGGGACCTTGTGGCAAACACTGATTTGTCAGCTTAAAAACTTTAAATGTTCTTTTTTAGGCTATGAGGGCTAGTGAAGATTTGTGAGCAAAGAGATGACAGAAACAGAGCTCTGTTTCAGAGCAGGGAGTAGGGGAGTGAGGCTCTGGCTGGAATGGATATAGTCTGAAAATGAGAACACTTAGAAAGTTTACTGCAAAAGCCCAGGTGAAGCTCACTCTTCATGCCTTGCTCTGTGCCAACAATTCTACCTGGAGTATTATCTCATGTCAGTCTGAGGTAGGTACTTATCAAGATATCCATTTTACAGACGAGGAAATGGGGGCTTCCATAGGTTAACGTACATGTCCTCAAGTAAGTGGAAATATAGAAAATTAGAATCCAGGTCTGTTGCATTCCAAAGCCTATAAAAGAATGGTCAAGTGCTGTGGTTGCTAACCAAAAAGTTGGCAGTTCATATCACCAGCAGCTCCTTGGAAACCCTATGGGGCAGGTCTGCTCTGTCCTTTAGGGTCACTATGAGTCAGAATTGACTCGACAGCAACAAGTTCGGTATGATTTGGATAGGTCTGTTTTAGATCTGCTGGGGGAAGTAAGGAGAGTCAGTCTCCTCTGGCAGTGGGATGAGATAGATGACAGAGAATAAATGACATAGGCCATGACCTGATATTAATCTGACTGGGTGTGGCTTTTCTCAGAACCTTACGAAGCTCTCCTTTCTACATGCATTTCTGGATAGAACCCCTATTTTACTGTGGGACAAGACTCATCCCACATTTATGTATTGAATTGTGTCCTGCCCAAAGATACATGTTGAAATCCTAATCCCTGTACCTGTGGATGTGATCCTGTTTGGAAGTGGGGTTTTTCTTTTGCTATATTAATGAGGGTGGCTTGTATATTAATGAGATCATATCAGAGCAGGGTGGATCCTAAACCTAATCATTTCTAAGTTCTAAACAAATTGGAATAGACAACAAGACACGCACAGGGAGAAGAGGGAGACAGATGATGGAGGCAGATGTATCAACAAGTCCAGGAATGTCAAGGATTGCTGGCAGCTACTAGAAGTTGAAATGGAAGGGCTTTCCCCTATGACCACATCTTGAATTTGTACTTCTAGCCTCCTGAACTGTGAGGAAATACATTTCTGTGCTTTAAAACCACCCACTGTGTTATTTTGGTTACAGTAGCACCACTAGGTAACTAAGACAGCCACCTTTCTACCCCCTTAGTGAAAGACCCAAATTACGCCATCGCTGAGCCCATTAGCTTGATTATTTGTGGGTCAGAAGGTTTATTATCTGATTTTGAGAAATTCCCCCAAAAGGTAGAGGCTTATTTCCTTCCTGAGATATCTTCAATTTGTTGGCAATAACCTGATGGTTTTTGTTTTGTTTTGTTTTTTTACAATCTGCCCTTAAGAGGTAGCTCAGTGTAGTGGTAAGAGCACCAACTTGAGAACCAGGCTGCCAGGTTTAAGCCCTGTTTGCTGTCTAACTTTGGGCCAGTTACTGATAATAGCAGCTGGTAGCCTAGTTTTAAAGACTGAATGAGTTAAGGTACAAAAAATGCTTAAATCTGTGCCTGGTATATACTATATATGAGTTTACAAGTATGAGTATTTCTCAACTTTTTTTTTTTTTTTTTTTTTTTGCACTCCTACCTTGACCTACCCATCTGGGGGTAAGGGTGGGACTGCCCCAGGGTGGCCAGGAGGAGGAAGGAGGGGCTTTTAAAAAATTATTCTACAGTATTTGGGTGTCAATCAAAGGGAACTGATCAGAGAGATAATGAAAGGCCAGTGTTCTGAGCTCAGTTCAGACTCACCTGAGGGGAAAAGTCAGATAAATTTAAAAGCATGCCCAGAAGTTAGGCTAGAAGGGAAGGAAAAAGGAAATCTTGACAAATATTGGAAAGAACACTTTTTACATGCGTAGTAGCAAACTCTTTGCAAGTTCAGGCAGATGGCCAGAGGGTTACCTTGATCCACGTCGGGCAGGGCGCCTCTCCAGGAGCTGCGTCCCGGGGCTGCGCGTGTCCAGCGGCCCCAGTGCTGCCACCTACAGGCCTGCGACGCAGAGCGTGCCGCCCACAAGGCTCCTAGGTTCCCTTGTCTTCAGAGGTTTTGAATGCTTCTGCTTATAGACACAATGATTCTGAAACAGATTTCTAAACGCTGTTTTTAAAAGGGGGGAAATGAAAAGTAAAATAAAATAAGACAAAGCTCCACACATGGGAGAGTAGAAAGGTCACATTGACGTATTGCCATGTGTCAGGCGCTGAGTTAGTGGTTTGGTGTGTATAACATACGCATTTAATCCGCACAAAAATAAGATACCATCAGTATTATTATCCCAATTTCACAGTTGGTTAAGGAATTCAATACATAATTGTTTAGGTTTTAACACATTACCAGACTTGAATTATTATTGTTTTAACTTTTCCCAGTAGAAAAGAACACAATTCAGTTGACCAGAGAGGATACACAGTCACATGGAGCTTCTGTTTGCCCAGGGCATATACTGCTTGCCTTGAGCGATCGTTTTGAAAATTGGGACACTTCAAAAAAAAAAAAAATGTTATGGCAGAAATTCTTACTTACATAAATGAGTCAGGTTCTTCTATTCCCAAGGTCTAAATATTTTTTTCATTTGTGAATTGCTATTTCTATTTATTCAGGTCAAATTGAATGAACGAATGTTCCATGCTAAGATAAAACAAGATGTCTTGCCTTACTTAGTCAACATTTTGGCACATTCATGCTACATTTACCATGATCATGTGGTACTAACAGTGGTTCTCAAGCTTTAACATGCACACCAATCACCCCGAGACTTGGTTCCAATGCAAATTCTGATTCAGTGTGTCTGGGTTGTGGCCTGAGATTCTGCATTTCTAACAAGCTCCCAGATGATGGAGATACTGCTGGTCTGGAGATCACGCTTTGAGTTTCAAGGAACCAGACGATATAAAAGTTCATTTAAATCATCAAAATAAATTAATTTCTTGTATTGATTCATTTCATTTTATTGATTATATTTGATCATTTCCTAATGCTTTGAGAATCACTAAACCATCGTTTCCATCTAGAATACTTACTTATCGATTAGAACATTGAATTTGCCAGGATATTCTTCTATTCCTTCATCATATTGGATTGCATTTATCTTTAGAAATTCTGTGACCTGAAGGGATTTTCTCCCCAATCAGGGTGTGATTTAGGCACTGTGAGAATTATTTTCTAAACTGTAAAGGAAATTAATGACTATGGCAACTTAAGACAAATTATCAAAAATTAAAATTCTCACTGTTCCAAGTTTTTCAAGTCCATTCTTTTGCCTTCTAGGGAATTGACTCTGTGGAAGAATAGAGCATAGATCCAGGGGCCCACTTCAAAACCAAGAAGCATCTTCTCATATCACTCGGGTCTGGGGTTCACCAACATGTACACCTATCGGAATCTCCGTCTGTTGAAGGGCAAGAAGTAACACATTCGCATGTGTCATGGAGTGAACACCTGTTATAATGCCCAAAGGACAAACTACTTAGAGCAGTAAAGAATAAACCAAAAAACCAAACCAAACCCACTGCCATAGAGTCCATTCTGACTCACAGCACCCCTGTAGGACAGAGTAGGACTGCTTCATAGGGTTTCCAAGGCTGTGAATCTACAGAAGCAGACTACCATATCTCTCTTGCATAGCCTCTGGTTTCGAACTGCAGAACTTTTAGTTAGCAGCCAAGTGCTTTTTAACTATTGGGTCACCAGGGCTCCATTGTAAAGAATAAAATCACCCATAAATAGACGGCTATTTAAGTGTTTGTTTTGTCTGGGATCCATTTAATGGCATCTGTTAGTAGTGCAACAGCTAATGCCCAGCCATTATTTCCATCAAAAACCTCATTGACTATGAGAAGTGCAATGAAACTAGGTCTTCTATTTGAAATAGATTTTTTTCCCACATCAAGTAGAATATTCAGTAAAGGTGTTGGGTTCTCCCTCTCTCCTTCCTATTTACACAAATTATGTGTATATATATATATATATATTATATATATCTTTAAATGGCTACATGTAAATGACAGCCTTGTATGTCTTAGAAAATAAAGTGTCTCAAATCAGAGTAGTGAAAATTATGGCAACTTCAACAAGAACAAAACAAAGAAAATTAAGGCAACTTCAATGGGAACAAAGTGCCTATTATGCACTGTGGACTTGCTGACCTGCTTTGCCTAAGAGTGATGGCTAGGTTTGCACAGCAACAACTGCCATGGATTATGAAGTCCTGGGTAGGCTCCAGAGTGGGAAAAGAGGCTGCTGATATCTATGTCTTGTGATCTGAGGGGCCCAGAAAGAACAGTCTCTCCTGCTGTCTTTCCTTCATTGCAATCCCTGCTGTCATGCCTAAAATTTTCTACATTTGGTTTCACTCCTTTAGGTTGATGCATTGCTTAACAGGTGCTGAGATACTTAGATGTTGGCTATACTAATTTTGTAGTATTATAATTATCAATAGTATGGATTATACCTTAACATAAAAAAAAACATAAAGGAATCAAAAATCCTCACAACTGGACCAATAGGCAATATCATGATAAATGGAGAAAATGTTGAAGTTGTCAAGGATTGCATTTTACTTGGATCTACAATCAATGGCCTTGGAAGCAGCAATCAAGAAATTAAATGATGTATTGCATTGGGCAAATCTGCTCCAAAAGACCCCTTTTACGTGTTAAAAAGCAACGATGTCTCTTTGAGTTCTAAGGTGCACCAGACCCCCCCCCAAAAAAAATTTAAACCATGGTATTTTCAATCGTCTCATATGCATGTAAAAGCTGGACAATGAATAAGAAAGAAATGATGCATTTGAATTATGGCGTTGGAGAAGAATATTGAATATACCATGGACTGCCAGAAGAACAAACAAATCTGTCTTGGAAGGAGTACAACAAGAAAGCTCCTTAGAAGTGAGGACAGTGGAACTTCATTTTGCTTACTTTGGGCACGTTATCAGGAGGGATCAGTCTCTGGAGAGGGACATCAAAATTGGTAAGGTAGAGGGTCAGTGAGAAAGAGGAAGACCTTCAACAAGATGAATTGACATAGTGGCTGCAACAATGGGCTCAAACATAGCAATGATTGTAAGGATGGTACAGGTCCAGGCAGTGTTTTGCTCTGTTGTGCATGGGGTTGCCATGAGTCGGAACTGACTCGATGGCATCTAACAACAAGAACAACATAATTATCAATATTAATACATGTTGTCTTGGTTATCCAGTGCTGCTATAACAGAAATACCACAAGTGGGTGGCTTTAACAAATAGAAATTAATTTTCTCACAGTTTAGAAGGCTAGAAGTCTGAATTCAGGGTGTTGGCTCTGGGGGAAGGACTTCTCTCTCTTTTGGCTCTGGGAGAAAGTCCTTGTTTCTTTTCAGCTTCTGTTTCTTGGTTCCTTGGTGATCTTCTTGTGGCCTGGCATCTGTCTTCCCCCATCTCTGCTTTGTTGCTAATCTGTTCTTTTATGTCTCAAAAGAGATTTTTTTAAGACACACCCTACACTAATGGGGTTAAGAGTTCGGCTGCTAAACAAAAGGTCAGCAGTTCGAATCTACCAGCTGCTCCTTGGAAACCCTATGGGGCAGTTCTACTCTGTCCTACAGGGTCAATATGAGTTGGAATCAACTTGATGGCAAAGAGTTTTCTACACCAATACTGCCACATTAACATAACAAAGAAAACCTATTCCCAAATGGGATTATAACCACAGGTATACCAAACACCAAGCAAACCTGTTGCCACCAAGTCAATTCTGACTCACAGCCACTCTATAGGACAGAGTAGAACTGTCCCATAGGGTTTCCAAAGAGCACCTGATGAATCTGAACTGCCAACGTTTTGGTTAGTGCTGCAGCTCTTAACCACTAGGCCACCAGGGTTCCCAACCACAGGTATAGGAGTTAAGATTTACAAACATATTTTGGGGGGGGACACAATTCAATCCATCACACCTGTGCTGTGCCAACTGCTGTCAAGTCAACCTGAGTCATAGCATCCCCATGCATGTCAGAGTAGAAATGTCCTCCATAGGGAAGTAGATCTCCAGGCCTTTCTTCTGAAGTGCTTCTAGGTGGACTTGAACCTCCAACTTTTTGTTAGCAGTTGACTGCATTAACTGCTTGTACCAGGGTCAAACATGTGGCAGGCCCTGTGCTAAGTGCTTTATAACCATCATCTCATTACTCCTCACCAGTTCTATGAGGACTATGCCGTTGTTGTCTCTGTTTTACAGATGAAGAAACTGAGGCTTAGAGATGAAGAGTTTCAGTAATTTGTACTAGGTTGCCCAAAAGTGGTTAAAGCGGCAGCTGTAAATCGAAAGGTCAGCAGTTCAAACCCATCAGCTGCTCTGATGGAGAAAGATGTGACAGTCTGCTTTTGAAAGATAAACAGGCTTGGAAACCCTGTGGGGTCACTGTGAGTCAGAATCAACTTGAATGGCAGCGGGTTTGGTTTTTGTTTTATTTGGATATAAATATTAGCTTTCTAAAGGAAACTAGGAAACCCTGGTGGCATAGTGGTTAAGTGCTATGGCTGCTAACCAAAAGGTCAGCAGTTCAAATCCACCAGGCGCTCCTTGGAAACTATGAGGTAGTTCTACTCTGCCCTATAAGGTCGCTGTGAGTCGGAATCGACTGGACCACAACAGGTTTGATTTTTTTTTAAAGGAAATTAGAAAAACAAATGTGTGTTTTAAAAATAGTTTCGATAATTTTTCATCATCAGAACTCTTACTGGAGGAGCAGGAAGAGCACTGGGCTGGAAGTCGGAAGGTCTTGTTTTAGTCTGAGCTTTGCATTTTCTACTTTCCTTGGGAGATATGTTTCATTCTTCCACAGCCAAGCTTCTTCACAGAATAGGGGACATGGCCCCTGGCAGCACTTACCTCTCTTCTCACAGCTTAGCTTCAATCAGAAAGCAAAAGAGGTTTTCCCCCAGCTCAGTTTTGAAAACCCAGGGATCATGTCTCCAACCCCCTACCGATAGATGTGGCTATAGGGGTTAGAGAATATGAGTGGTCCATCTGGGGCTACATGATCTCCCTGGTTGCTCAAAGTGTATGTGGGATGCGTAGTATAATGGTTCATTTGTGTCCCCCTAAAAGATATTTAAGGGTTGAAATCCTAACCCCTGGAACCTGTAACTGTGCCCCTATCTGGAAATAACACCTTTGCAAATGTAATTAGTTAACCTGAGGTCATACTGAAGTAGGGTGGGCCCTAATCCAACATTGCTGGTGTCCTTATAGGAAGAGGAGAAGAGACACAGACAGACACAGAGAGAAGACAGTCATGCGAAGACGAAGGCAGAGATTGGATTTATGCTGCCACAAGTCCAGGAATTCTTGAGGCTAACAGAAGCTGGAGGAGGCAAGGAAGGAGCCCCCCCAGAAGCTCTGCCAACACCTTAATTTTGGACTTCCAGCCTTCAGGACTGTAAGAAAATAAATTTCTGTTGTTTTAAGCCACCCAGTTTGTGGTGCTTTGTGATGACAGCCTGAGGAAACCAATACAGGCAGTATAATGATTGGCAGACCCCAGTAAAACCACAGATTTTGAAGAATATTTCTCAAAGAAGGTGTTAGCTGTTCTGGAAGAAAACTCGTGTCCAACGCAACTTTGGGCAAGTTACTTAGTTTGTTTGAGCCTTATTTGGATAGTTTGTATAATGAAGGAATTGGATTAGATGCTTTCTGAGGGGTCTTTCTTATCTAAACTCTCTACTTTTCAATCATCAGGCAGAGGTGATCCTGTTTAACCCTGCTATATAGATGGGAAAACTGAGGCTCACAAAATTAATTTGCCTCAAATCATTAGAATGGCAAGTGGCAGAACTAGGACTAGACATGAAGCCATTGGATTTGTTTCAAAGAATCCCCATTTGAATGCTTCCCACATTAGTGAAATTAGTTTTATCCCTTCCATAACGGCTGATAACTAATCCAATTGGTAGCAAGCTTCTATAAATTAAGCAAAGGTTGATGGGATACTTTTGATGAATTAAATCTTGCATTTGAGTTTATTGTTTCACTGCCTTCTGAGAGATTTTGGGATTGTTCATTAATATGATTACTGTCTTTCTGATGGAAGGTACTGGAAAGTATGGCTTGGGGAAGGAAAAGCTACTCAGAATTCAAGTTGAAAGAGATAGCTTTAGGAAGAGATTGAGGGAAAACCTGGGAAGAACTGATTATTATCTTCAAGCTCTGAGACACTTGATATTATGCCGCAAAGCTGATGGTGGTAAAATAAGTCACCATTGTTTGTTTTAAGATTTCCCTAAATAAATACTTACACCACACGATCAATGCAGCCTAGAAAGTAAATGGGATGTGTTTTATTTTTAACAGCCCTTAAATTAATTGTATATCCTTTGCATCTACAAACATCTGTTAAGATAACTCTGAGAAATACCTTAATGTTTCTCCTTTTGAGCAAGTATAACAGGGTAGCATATAAAAGCTTTAAGACTAAAGGGGAAAACAATCTTTGATTAAGAATGTGTAAAAATATGACTCAAGAACCTTACTGTACATGCCTTTGTATGTGTACAAAGACCTGAACATTTTATCCTTAAGGAGATAATTATGAATGTTAAAAGGATGTTCACCAAAGTATCCCTTGGAGTAATAAAAAACTGGAACTAACTTAGGTGAGGGATTGTTTATGAGGATTATGATACCTTCATACAATGGAAAATTATGTAATTATTAAAAAATGATGCTGTCAAAGAATAATCAGTGACGAAACATTCATAACGGCTTAACCAATAAAAGCATGAGCCCTGAAGTCAGTCTTCCTGGATTCTGACTCCAGATCAACTAACTCCTATTTGTGTCACCTTGGACAATTAACCTTCTGTGCCTTATTTTACTCAGGTGTAAAATGGGCCTAATAGTAGTATCTGCCTCACAAGCTTGTGGGGAGAATTAAATGAAGCAGTCTATATAAACTGTTTAACATGAAGCCAGGCATCATAACAAGCTTATAAAACAGGAAAAATTTTTTTTTTTGCCCATCTGTATTTCCTAGTTTTTGGCTGATGACCATACATTAATCTGGTAATGAAGAATAAAAGTTTTTGTTTTTCTTTTGTTTTTAATATTACAAGCTTTTCTAAATTTCCGAAAATTCAGAAGAGTCGTGTAAACAGGACTGTAGGTGACTGAGATCCAATATGTCTCTTGGTCCTGAAAGTGCCTCATCCATCTATTCATTCATTCATCTATTTATTAAGCATTTAATCCTTGTCTGCAAAATCAAAAACCCATTGCCGTTGAGTCGGGTCCGACTCATAGAGAACCTATAGGACAGGGTAGAACTGCCCCATAGAGTTCCCAAGGAGTGCCTGGTAGATTTGAACTGCCAACCTTTTGGCTAGCAGCCGCAGCACTTAACCACTACACCACCAGAGTTTCCATCTTTGTCTACAGCATGGGCTAAATATTTCAGAAATGTTTAGGGTCTTCACAGCTTACTTCCCAAGGCTACTTCATGGTCCAGGGTGATTGCTGGAGCTCCAGCCACATTATTATGTCTGTATTCCAGCCATCGAGGAGTCTGGATGGTACAGTGGTTTGTGATAGGCTGCTAAACTAAAAGGTTGGTGCTTCGAACCCACTCAGCATCTTTGTGGAAGAAAGACCTAGTGATCTGCTTCCATAAAGATTACAGCCAAGAAATCCCAATGGAGAAACTCTGCTCTGTAACACATGGGGTCTCCAAGAGTCAGGAGCGGACTTGATGGCAGCTAACAACATTTCCAGACATCGGAAAGGAGGATGAGAAGAAGAGCATATCCCTCCTTTAAAGACACTTTCAATTTATATTCCATTGGCCCAAAGTTAGTCATGGGATTACTCTTACCTGTAAGAGTCTCTTATTACTTTATTATTGATAAGCTGTATGCACAAGCACAGATTGGAGGTTTTATATTGAGGACATGTTATCAGGGGGAACCCATCCCTGTAGAAGGACATCATGCTTGCTAAAGTAGAGGGTCAACAAAAAAGAGGAAGACCTTCAACGAGATGGATTGACACAGTGGCTACAAAAATGGGCTCAAGCATAACAAAGATCATGAGGGTGGTGCAGGACCAGGCAGTGTTCTGTTCTATCACACATAACGTCGCTGTGAATTGGAACTGACTAGATGGCACCTAACAACAACAACAATATTGAGGAAGAAGGGAAGAATGGATATTGAGGAACAGCCTGGAGTCTACCACAGTCTTCACTGAGGTTAAATAGCATCGTGGTGGTATATATTCTTAGACAGGTAATGTTGAACTGGTTTGCTCTGAATCTACAGATAATTTTGAATGATTGCTCTGAGAGAATGGTGGTTTTATCTCCTTCACTGATGCTTACTCCAAATGAGACCGATTGAAAGTCTTGTAGGAGAGCTAGTAAAACCTAAAAGAGTAGGAACAAGGCATTAGTTTAATAATCTGGTGCCCTGAGTTGGTCCTGAGATTCCCTCCACTGCCCCCCACTGCTGGGAGACAGATAAGGTCGAAGCTGTGATGCCAAGGAAGCTGGTGATTAAACAAATTTGGTTGGGGGAGTGACTTACCAGACAGATGCGGAGAAGAGGACTCTTTCTCAAAGGCAGTTCTCCAAAAATGAGCAGCACTGATGTCAATCTAGGGTTTGAGTCAAATTGATCTCAGTAACTTCCAAACTCAAAATGACTTATTTATTCAGTGATTCCTTGACAGTGAATCAGCACCTTCAAATATTTTAGATGTTTTGAAAGAAATTTTAAAAAAATGTTTGAAAAATAGCTGCTTTTGTTTTAATTGTAGATTAAAGAACCTATGATGTTCTGACCTGGTTGTTTTGGCTAACAGACATCTAAATGAACTGAGTCAGAATCGACTCAGTGGCAGCGGGTTTGGGCTGGTTTTTTGTAGTATGGAAACAGGCAAACCTTATCTCATTAATCATGTCATACCTTCATCGTTGAGGCTGGAATTGGGGTGGCGCCAGGGAGAGTTTAGGGCCAGGGAAGGGGTGAAGGGTAGTTTGTTTATTACAATATTAAACAAATAAACAAACAAAAACAATGGTTTTGTTATTTGAGAAAAACATTTTGATGCAACTGTGTTTAAAATGGTCTGATTGTATCATTCTCATCAAAATGCCTTGTCTTAGAACAGAGTCAACTCTGTAATGGAACCAAAAAACCCCAAGCCAGTTGCAGTCAAGTTGAGTTGGACTCGTATCATCATAAGAACCTCTTGGCTGCAGACAACATACAAAAATGATTTCATGGGAAAAGATCAGGTTCATGATTTAATAGTTCAGTTTTGAAAGTGATCATTTAAAGAAATTAGACTGATATTGCTGAAGTGATGCTTTTATCATTACCCATCCTCTCCCCACCATGTTCCCCCTCTCCAAAAAAAAAGTTGTTGTTGTTTTCCAAAGCCTCTGACTTTTTAGAATGACATTAGGGCTCACAGGCAAGATCTAGAGGACTTCTCACCAGCCTTGATGGTGGTCACCCCTCTCTGAAGGATGGAGGAACTAAGCAAACCAGCAGCAAAGCCCAGCAGAGAGTGCAGCTCTTTAACATTTTAACCCAGTGACCTAAGAATAAATTCACTGTTCAACTGATGAGCTAAGTTATGGTCTGCTTTTTATGGCATTACAGCTTGTATTCTTGGTGCCTGTTCAGGTCAATAAATATTTGAGTACCTAGCGCGTTAACTCTGTAACTTTAATTTGCATCATATCTAAAACATTCAGTGGTCATTTCCTATAATTCTTATGACTCACAATGCAAGAAAGCAGCCCATTTGTAATGAAAAGCCTTGTGATCAGGGAGCCAGAGGAATTCTGTCTAGGCTATGCCATTAACGAGGCGTGTGACCCTGGGCAAGTCATTGACCTCTTAGCTCTCAGATTTCTCATTTTTAAAGTGAAAGGGCCAAGAGTTGGTTTCTATGATCTTTAAGAGCTCCAGAGCTTTAAAAAACAGTTATAAGTGGTATTTTTTACTTTCATTTCAAGAAGAATCATAGAGCTGTTGCTAAAGAGGCTGAGAAATAATGTTTCATGGGTATTAGCCACTCCATCGGAAACCCTGGTGGTGTAGTGGTTAAGTGCTACAGCTGCTCGCCAAAGGGTCGGCAGTTCAAATCCGCCAGGCACTCCTTGGAAACTCTATGGGGCAGTTCTACTCTGTCCTACAGGGTCGCTGTGAGTCGGAATCGACTCGACAGCACTGGGTTTGGTTTTGGTTTTTTATCCACTCCATCACTCCAAACCCTGTCAAACTGGTAAAGGTGGAAATGGTGCTTTCTTCTAGTATCATGATCGTTACTGTTATTGGTAGTTGCTCTCAAATTGTTCCCCCACCCACTCCAGACTTACGGACACGTCATACGTAACGGAACCAAATGCTGCCTGGTCCTGCACCATCCCCATGATCGGCTGTGGATCCACAGGCTTTTCACTAACTGATTTCCAGAAATAGATCACCAGGCCTTTCTTCTTAGTCTATCTTAGTTGAAGCTCCACTGAAACCTGTTCGGCCTTGTAACACACAAGCCTCCCCTGACAGGTGGATGTTGGTTGTGCCTGAGGTGTCTTGGCCTGGAATTGAACCCAGGTCTCCTGCACAGAAGGTGAGAATTCTACCACCTAACTGCAAACGCTATGTTCACACTGCTGACTATACCCACAGAAATAATTTCCATTCTAAAGAAATACAGCCTGGTTGTTTCAAAGAAAAACTAGGCATCTACTCCACACCAAAGCTCCTGTTGCTGATCTGGGGTGAATTCTTCAAGTGCTGCCTATAAAAAAATACATCCTCATTATTCCTAAGCCTTCCAATAGCTGAAGCTCAGGCCAAAGCTAGAGCCAACTAAATGACTGCTCCCCACAGTCTTTACAGGGGCGCCCTGGTGGCGCAGTGGTTAAGAGCTCGGCTGCTAGCCAAAAGGTCGGCAGTTCGAATCTACCAGCTGCTCCTTGGAAACCCTGTGGGAAGTTCTACTCTGCTTGGCAACAATGGGTTTGGGTTTGAGTTTCTTCTCTTTACAAGCCCTGTACTCCCTGCTGTTGCTCCCTGCTCTTCCCAGATTGCTCTTCTCCCACCAAAGTCTCCCCTTTCCTTCAGGGCTCAGCTCCTGTGCCACCTCCTCCATGAAGCTTAATTTCACCTTCCTTTAAACTCCCACGACACTTTATCTTCCTTACTAGATTGTAAGCTCTTTGGTAGCAAAATTCCTTATCTTTGTAAAGTCTAAAATGTCTAGCCTGGTGCCTTTTATAAATTAAAAGACTAAGAAAAACATGGAATACCCGCAGCCCTTCCCTAGTGATTGGTATCACAATGCCTTCGTCCTGCTTTCTTTTTGAAGAGTCAATTTATTTATTTTTAATGAATTTGGATTGATACAATTTCTCTAGAAGTAATTTTGGGACTTGAATCTCCACTACTAAATTATATATTTAGCTGACCTTTTCAGTGAGAATTCAGAGTTCCAGTTTTGAAAGGAGATGAAGAGGATCTCTCCTACACAGACCTGGTCCCTTTTAGTCTGATGAGGTTACACATTTTCTTTTAAAGAGGAATAGCTGAGACAATGCTTTGCCTAACTGAGCCTGAGGGGGCCCTGAGTTAAATATTGGTCTTTGGGCCCCATCATTTTTTCCCTCTTGAAAGATTATCATAAACAGAGCTAAACACACATTTTTCCTCTTTTTGATTTCAGTCAAGGTTGAATTTGGGATTTGGATGGCAACATCATTTATTTTATATGTGAAAGCAAATCTACATGCCTTTACAGTGTTGTTTCATTCATTCATCCATTCATTTGATCCCAGAATATCTCAGCTTTGTATAGATAGAGACCAATTGGCAGCTGATAGGCTGTCACTTAGAGGGTTGGTGGCAGCAGCAGAAGATGCACTCATAAACACTCTGATAAGTCCCCCCCTGGGCGGGGAGGGCCGCTCTTTTAGAAGTGGGGCCCATTTGCCAAAAGACAGCCAGGGAAATCACGGGTGGCAGACGATTATAACAAACAGGAAGAAGAGACAGTTTGCCACAGGCTTCTGTACATCTTTCCCATTTGCAAATTTCCAGGCAGATGAAAATGTGTTCCAGGTGTTTTTAGATTTGCACCTACAGGGAACATGCCAGTGAACCCCAAAGCACCACGCCACTCATTATATCAATGCCGCCCACCTAGATCCTGTTACAGGGAGATTTGTCATGCAAACCGGGGAGGAATATGGAGGGTGCCAGGGTAGGCTCATCAGAGAAACTCGTACACACTCTTCAAATGTCCAGCGATGCCATCATGTATTTTTATCGAATTTGCTGCTGAAGTCTATGACAATAAAAGGTCCCTCAGCATTCCCATTACTCAGTTTTCCTGAAGTCATAATTAACATTTTTATATAAAAACTCCATCTAGGGAAAATCTTATTAGATAGAGGAGAAAGAGATTTCAACTGATTGTCCTTATCTGCCACAATACAAGTTTTTATTTCATTCTTCATATGTTAATCAGTCGTGGATTTGGAGGTAAGGCCGTGTTTAGAAATGATTTTTTTTTCAAGTTCTCTTTGTGGTTGGTAAATACATTAAATACACGCTGATTTTCCGGAAGCTGCTTGGCTGTGGTGTTATTTGGGGTGAAAAAATGCATTCAAACATCACTTTTCTTCTTCTAAGTTTCACATTAAAAACCTGTTTTGAGGGGAAAATGGAGCACGCTGACCTAACGAAAGCTCTTCCTTGTCTTAATTTCCCACGTCAGAGCAAGGCGCTCCTATCGGCTCCTTAGTGCGAGATCTGTTGGCAATGTTGCACTAATTAAGCCTCCAAACAGCTCGAAAAAATGAAAACAAATAAACAGCCAAAACGAGGGGGGCGGGGAGGGGGGGCAAGGTGGTGGCTAAGAAGGAGCTACGCTAAATGTGTCAGCGAACAGACTATTTTATTTTCAAAGGTATGCTTCCTGCGACTACAAACAACCCTCTTGGCCAGAAGACTGTCAGGTCCATTCGGCTGGAGAGGGGAAAAAAGTGCTTAGCTTGTCAATGATTCGTCATTTGGATCGAATCTGCCCAGGCCGACTTCGACTTGGAAGAATGGGCGTGCAGGAGCCCGTTTCCATTCGTCGGGAGAGGAAGCCGGTGGCCCACGGTGAGGGAGCGCAGCCCGGAGACAGATGGCTACCAGGTCCCAACACTTGTCGAGCGTCTCCTCATTTCCACCCCGACCCGTGCCTTTATAATTCACCTCTGTAGAAACCACAGAGCGGAGGGTGCCACGCTTGGGCGGGAGGCCGCGATGCCTGGAGGATCCGAGGGACATCGGGTTAGACTCCCGGACACCCAGGGCTGCAGAGGCGAGAAGGGCGCAGGCTCAGCAGCCGCAGCGGCGGCGGAGACAGAACTCCAAGTTGCGAGCCGCTGCCGCCTCGGCCGAGTCCGGGATTAGTCGCCCGGCGGGTCCCTCCCTCTTTCGCGGGTGAATGAATGATTAGCCAAACAGCACTTCCCCGCCCCTGTCCGCCAAGGTTGGGAGGGAGGAGTCTTTGAGCGACTACTACTCTTTTTAAGGGCTAAAAGCCTTCGCCTCTGTGCGTTTATTCATCGCCCTCGAGTGTCACTCCAGCTTCTGTCCTCTTTAGGGTCAGGACTCGCAGACACATAAGCACACAGCAGTGATCACTAAGGCCACTCGCCCCTCTGTCGGCTTAGCCCGCGAGTCCGTTGTCGCGCCCTCTCCAGAGGGAACCAAAGCAGGGCGTGAAAAGTTGCAGGGGCCCCTCCTGCTTCCCGTTTGTCGCTCCTTCCTAAAGCTAGGGCACCCGGCGTGAGCAGGGGTGGCGCAGCATCCCGGGTGTGGGGAACCTCCCCGGGAAAGGAAGGAGTCGCCGCGCGCCGGCGGTGGGAACGCGCCTTCCCGGCCCAGCTCAGCGCCCCGGGGCTGGTGGCCTCCCTCGAGGGGCTGGGGAGCGGCTGGACGCTCGGGCCGGACATGTACCCCCTGCGGGGCTCCCGCAGTCCTTCCTGCGCCGGGGCGCCCCCAGCGGGTTCAGGGAGGCGCCCAGTGCGCCCCTGGCTCCAGCCCCGGAGCGAGCGTGCGCGCCGGCCAGGCTGAGAGCCGGCGGGGCGGGCAGGGGGTGGGGAGTGCAGGAGTGGAGGACGCAGCGGCAGCGGCAACGGCAGCGCCCGGGGCACTAGTTGCAGCCCAGGCGGCGGCGGCGGCGGAGGAGCGGCGGTGCGCGGTCCGCAGCGCCGCTGCTCCTCTGGGTCTGTCTCCTGCAGCTCCGACACCCCCTGCGCCCAGCCCCCTCTCCGGCGAGGAGAGGCGGCTGACAGAGGCACGTCAAGCAACTCCCTAAAAAAAAAAAAAAAAAAAGCCGCATTGGAGCAATCTGGCCGCAGGACCCCTCCTCCCCGGGCGCCCCCCACCCCTCTCCTCCCCCTTCCTCCCTCCCTGTTCTACACGCCTCCCCCCCTCCCCAAGGCTCCCGGGCGCCCGCCTCCCTCTTTCGCGGACTGTCTCCCGACTCGCCGGCTGAGAGCCCTTTTTGACTGAGAGCGGAGGCAGCCGAGCAGAGGCGGCGGCGCGGGACCTGCAGTCGCCCGGGATTCCCTCCAGGTGACGATGCTCTGGTTCTCCGGCGTCAGGGCTCTGGCTGAGCGTCCCAGCCGGCGCTCGCCCGGGATTACCTGCTGCGTCTTGCTGCTGCTCAATTGCTCAGGGGTCCCCATGTCTCTGGCTTCCTCCTTCTTGACAGGTAGGGGAGGGGGCGGGAGAGACCGGCCCTCCCGGATGCCAGCTTGGTACCTGGGAGAGGAGGCGCTGCCTTGCCCCGGGGGTGGGAGGGTGAGGAGCGCTTACCTAGGCGCCTGCCCTGTGTTGGCCCGGTGGGGATGAAGCCAAGCTTGGGAGGTAAGGGAGTGGGAAGGCTTTGAGCCGGTTAAGAGGTTGAGGGCAGAATGACTGTTGACTTCAGTGTAGTGAGAATAGAAATTCTTCCACATTAAACTTGAAACTTCATTTATTTTTAGCATTTTCCTCAACCCTTATTTTAATCTCTCCCTATTACAATTAAGGGAAAATTTTGCACCGTTTTATGCACATCCTCCTTTCCCTTTATAGGGTTCCGGTATCGCTTCTGCGCTTCGAGTGCTTTTTAAAGCACTCCTATTTCAGACCTTGAATTTAAAGAAACTAGTCATAAAAAGGATAATAATCGCAGGATATAATAATTATATGTTTTCAGGCAGGTGAAGACCTCAGCTGCTATTCTGAAGGACATACTTTACTGACACCTGGTGCAGAAAAGAAAATATTGAGTCAATTTCTAAGGAAGAAGAAAGAGGATTGTGTTTCAAAAAGTGATTTTAACTCAAGTCAATATGAGGCAGATCCGTATAAAGGCCTGTTAACTGACAGTCCTAAATTTTGTTCAAATTGAAAATCTGCCCAAATGGCAAATGCGAATTATTTGGCAGATTGGGTGTGTGTGTGTTTAGTTGAAATGCTGTATAAAGTAGGAACATTACTACAGGTCGAGTGAAACATTTGGAATTATGCTTAAACCATCTGAGGAGAGAAAAATCTATCTGTATAGGGTCGCTCTGAGTCGGAATCCACTCGATGGCACTGGATTTGGTTTGTTGGTTATGTTTAAAAAAAAAAAAAAAACGCGTTGCTGTCCAGCCGATTCCGTTTCCTAGTGACCCTGTAGGACAGAGTAGCACTGCCCCATAGGGTTTTCAAGGAGCTCCTGGTGGGTCTGAACTGCCAACCTTTTGGTTAGCAGCCTAACTCTTAACTACTACACCACCAGTGTTTCCCTATCCCTATGTAACCCTATACAAATAAAACTATTCAAAATGAATTTTTTTAAGTGAAAATTTTTTTGGTGAGTTTGATAATTTCAAACTTATTAAAAATTTCTGAAATTCAGTGTAGTGGTTTCAGGAAGGATTAGTGTGTAAAAATTATAAATTTTGTAATAATACCACTAAGTTTGAATTTGTTTCTTTTCCCCCTTCACTTCAGGTTCTGTTGCAAAATGTGAAAATGAAGGCGAAGTTCTTCAGATTCCATTTATCACTGACAACCCTTGCATAATGTGTGTCTGCTTGGTAAGTGTGGAGATCAGGTGATCCAAACTCAATTGCACCCTCACAAGTTGAAATCCATTAAATGTAAGGATAAAAGCAGGTCTTAAGAATTGCCTTCAGTCCATACAAAGCTGCATATAGTAGGTATGTAGCAATAGCTTATGAATTTAATTCAGTTGAATTTCTGAGTTTTATGGACCTTGGCATATACATTTCAGCAGGCTGGGAATTTGTATCTTTGACATAACGGTCACAGAAGTAAACTGAAGGTGGACTTTGTATGACATTGTCTCAGTGATAATTACAGTTTGCAATGTCTGTTCCTGGTAATGGCTACTGCCACCAAATAGTAGGTGCTGCAGACTTGCTGCCTGGCTTCTATCTTTTGAGCTCAGCAGGAAAATGATGAGATAACTTGTAGATAGAAAGGTCACAGGCAAGGTATGCGACAAAGGGAAAAGAGGTGTCAGCCGGAACAGACAAAAATGAAGACAAGATGTAATCTTGAATTTCTTTGCCTATGATACACTACACTGTCAAATACAGATTTGATTTCTGATTTGGAAGAATTCATCAGAAGGGACAATTCTGTCCTTAACAGAAAAAGTCACTTGGCTGCCAGCTGCGTAGTTAACCATGTACTTATTTTAGCTTACTAGTTAATGATAAGTCTAACAAGTAACCACACGGCAGAGATTAAGTTATATGAAGAAGAAATTCTGAGATAAAATATAGATCCACAAGGAGCGATATTTTTGCTTTAAAGTGTTTTACATGCCAATTGCTTTTGGCAAACCTTGATTAAAAACTACCCCATCTCTCCCTGCTGGAGATACAGGAAGGCAGTCAAATGCAAAGCCCCAAAGTGATAGATGACTACTTGTTACCAGATCTGCGTTCTGCTTGGAACTGGAGAAGGGATCCTTCTCTGTTTAGGTGAAAGCCAAGCCATCTGGGTTTGAACTGCCCAAACTTTTTCATGACGAGGGATGAGGTCAATGTTGTGAAATGATAAATGGGTGAAGAAGGTGAATGCCTGTATTAAATGATTCTCAGGTTCTGAAGACTAAGGGAATCAACAGAAACTGAAGTGGAAAATGTCTTACTTTTGCTGAGACGATATATATTGCTGCCTAACGAAGAGGAGCTAAGAGAGAGGGGCGCTTTCAACTTTGTATTAATGATCTTTCACTACAGAACCTGTTGGCAAGAAGCTTTGAGTTAAATTTGGACTCAGTTGTAGATTTACACATGAAGCCGGGTGGGGGTGGGGTAATCTTTTCTCATCTCTCTTATCTATAAAATGAGAGTGAATTATTTTATCTTAATCTCTCAAGATTTCAGAGGAAATTACTCTAGCCAAATAAGACTTAAATGTGTTTGGAACTTCACATGTGAAAAAAAATTTTTTTTTCTTAGCAATATTACTATTTACAAGGTTTAAATATGGAGTTTGGGTTTTGCATACCATGGCCAAATAACATCATGAAAAATTCTTCACACAGCACTCCCCCTTCAGTACTCCCTCCCCCATTGGAAATAGGGCGTTTTTCTGAATGTGGAGACTTAACTGATAAATATGCGAATGTTAGAATCCTGCCTTTTTGAAAGCAAAAGAGGGAATCTGTAGAGAAAAAAATATATCAGTTGGAATTCAAGTGGAAATAGTGTTTGTTCCTAAACAAGGGAAGGAGAATAGGTTTATGTATGGGTTTTTTTTTTTTTTTAATTTTTATTGTGCTTTAAGTGAAAGTTTACAAATCAAGTCAGTTTCTCATACACAAATTTATATACACTTTGCTATATATTCCTAACCGCCCTTCCCCTAATGAGACAGCATTCGGCCAGCTTCTGACCCCCTCTGCCCTCTCATCTCCCCACCAGACAAGAGATGCCAACATAGTTTCATGTATCTACTTGATCCAAGAAGCTCACTCTTCTCCAATATCATTTTCTATCCCATAGTCCAGCCCAATCCCTGTCTGAGGAGTTGACTTTGGGAATAGTTCCTGTTTTGGGCTAACAGAAGGTCTGGGGACCATGACCACCAGGGTTCTTCTTGTCTCAGTCAGACCATTAAGTCTGGTCTTTTTGGGGTCTGCATCCCACTGCTCTCCTGCTGCCTGTTGTGCTCCTTATGTATGGTTTTTAATACTTCATAACATTTGAAGGGATATGCCTTGGGTGAGCTCTGTCAAAAAATCCTTTCTAAACATGTAGTGGGTTTTACGGGTAAACATGTAATATGGAGACCCTGGCAATTGGTCTGGAAACCCTGGTGGTGTAGTGGTTAAGTGCTACAGCTGCTAACCAAGAGGTTGGCAGATCGAATCCGCCAGGCGCTCCTTGGAAACTATGGGGCAGTTCTACTCTGTCTTATAGGGTCACTATGAGTTGGAATCGACTCGACGGCAGTGGGTGGTGGTGGCAATTGGTCCTCATTATTCAGAAGATGCCTTAAAGCACTTTCACTAGCTGAAAAACCACTGCCCTCCTTGATTCTGACTCATAGTGAGTCTATAGGACAAGGAGCAGCTGATAGATTCGAGCTGCCAAGCTTTCGGTTAGCAGCTGAGCTCTTAACCACTATGCCACCAGGGCTCCTGGGCTTTTGCTAGCTGAAAGGCTCAGTGATATGTTATGGTGACCTTTGCAGGGCTTAGCATTATGGGGCCCAAGTTGTCACAGTCATGATTGTTTCTCAAACATTTGTGACTGACTTGCTCAATTCAAGTAAGAATAGATGGACGGCCATTTCTCTATTTGTACATGCTCTTGTACATTTCTGGGGGACCCACTGCAGTTCATGAATTTCAAGCACCTCAGACTGCCAGGTGTCTGCTTAGACAGGAAGATAGATATATTTAGCAGTCGATAACATTAGCAATCTACATTTATACCAACTAACATTTATGAACACTTTTTGTTTGCCAGGTACCTATCTAAATCTGCATTATTTCACTGAGTCCTCACAAAAGTCCTTTGAGGGTTATTGCCCTTATTTTACAGAGGAGAAAGCTGAGGCTTTAGAGGGTTAAATAACTTGGGATAGTCACGTTTAAGGAAAGGGCAGGGCTGGAACTCTCAGTTTTGTCTGATTCTAGACAGACTATTTGTTCAGTTAAAGTTTAGACAAAGTAGGGAGAAGACAGAAAGATCGTCATGTTACTTTACCTTTTGGCTTTCCTTGAGGTACCTTTTTTTTTTTTTTTTCCTGTCTTTAGTCTTTCAGGAGTCCAGTTAGTTAACGTTTGTTGATCATATGAAAGGAAAATTTCGTTATGATTTCAGTTGACCTGCAGGGAGCTTTACTCGTGAGTTAGTTTTATGTATGTACATTAATAGGGTATGTAATAGTCTAAACTGTACTTTGGATAAAGAAAATAGTCATGTTTAGTTTGTGTTGGTCCAGCCCTTTGGCAGAAATGTACCTGAGGCTGAGAATAAGCTCATATCTTATTTCATAACATGCACTAAAAAAAAAAGAAAGAAAAGCTAACCTCAACATATGCTTAAAAAAGACATAGAATGTTACAGTTGGGAGGAAACTGGTGGCACAAAGTCCTGTATATAATTACAGTGTAAAAGTTTTGAAAAACCCCACAAAATCAGCTTGGCCTGATTTAAACTTTTAAGCTCTGAAATGTTTCAAAGATGGAATGAGCTAATTTCTGTGCAGATTTTGAGGATGACAGCCGGTGCCGTGGCCACAGTAAGCAGAACCGAATGATTCTCATTTATCATCATCTGTGTAGACCAGAGCATCTTGCCAGAGCTCCTAGTGGTCCAAGAATAACCTGTTTGTTAGCTGGTGATGGATACTGTTCTAAAGTTTACAGGCCTGAGAGCTTCAGCTCATCTATTCAAGGAAGAAGGTGAGAAGTTGGACCACTGTCCCAAAATCTAGGAAACTGGGTGGGCAGTTTAGGTTAACAGGAAAGTGCTTTACTGTTTAGTTAGAAAGCAAAGCAAGATCTTGCCCCTTTCCTTACAAGATGGTCTTTTATGGGACTGAAAAAGGGAGGCCCAGACTTATTGGTGTTTTGTGTGATTTTTTTTTTTCTCCTTGCTAGAATTAATCTTCCCATAATGCCAAGGAAAACATATCGGTGCCTTCTCTGAAGTAGAGCTGATAGGAGCCAGTTGCAAATGGACAGGTTAATTTAAAGCAATTCTCTGGATCTTTAGGACACCCCCAAGCCCACCAAGTGTACCTGAGAAGTAGTATTCCTACTCCTCACCCCTTTCCCACCTAACTGTAGACCAGAAGGAAGTGGTGGAAGCCAAAGAGTTCGGTCCAGCACTGGAAACCTGAGAAAACTTTGGAGGCAGGAACTCAGAAAACCAGAAGTCAGAGCTTAGTTTGGCATACATTTTGTTCAGCAAAAAACATTATTCTGAGGTTTGAATTTCCTCTTTTAAATCCAGAGGTGCAATGTAGAAATGGACCCTTTGCTCATAAAAAGCAACGTAAAATTTGGTGTTAGGAGAAGCAAGGCTCCACCTACCTTGGAGCCAACCAACCAAATGATGAAAACAGAAGAGACCTTGTCTGCTGTCTTCCACTTTTTTAATCACAGAAATCCTCTGTCTCCAAACAAGTAGCTACCAGCATCTTAGATTCTCTCGGGTGCCTTATCTCTATAAAATCCTCATGTTTTTCATTGTTCAAATTAACTGGCTGGAGAATTGATATCTATTATCTGAACAAGTGTTGGGCACATGTTTGAGGATGAGGGAGATAGCTTTGCATCAGGATTCAATTTGTGTGTGTTTGTCAGAGAGAGAGAGAGAGAGAGAGAGGGGAAGGGTTTATAAAGTAGCCCAGATATATTCAAAGAGATACTGCACTTGGTATATACACATACATATATCGCTATGATTTTTTCAAAATTATTTTGCATCCTCTCTAGAGTTTGAATGCTCACTAGGGAAGAGATCTGAATTTATTTTTATTCTGTTTAGAAGATGATTGACCATTGCCTTTCAGTAGAACAGCGTTTGGGAAAGGGATCTAATTTATGAACTCACTATGTGTCAGAGATCCTGCTGGGTGAACTCAGAAATGCTGGCTCCTTTAATATCCTCTGAGTAGTTATTCTTTTTCATGCTTTTCTGAAGCTCAGAGAGGCAGAGTAAATTTGAGGTCACACAGCTACTAAGAGACAGAACTGGGGTGCAAAACCAGTGCATTCTCCACTAAACAGGTCTGCTTCTTCTGGTTATTTGTTATTCAAGAACATCTACAAATATTTTCAACAGCTTTAGAGAGTAATTTCAACCTCCGCAAAGCTAAAATGGGCCCTCTTTGGGGGCAGTTAGCACGGTTGTGGTTTTGTAGAACAAACCACCTCTGGAATTTCGCAAGCCCTTTCAAAGGAAGAGGCAGTTCAGATAGCTCATTGGATGGCATCATGCCACTTTAGCAAAAAGCTGTGGCCCTGGCATCAGGCAGGCCTGGGTTCTGTCACTTACTGGTGGTGAACTTGGGCAAGGTACCCCACTTGTCTAAGCCTCAGTTTCCTCATCTGGGGAGAGGGAGTGAATATCAATACCAGCTCATTGGGTTGCCTTGAGGATTAAATGAGGTACAGCATGTGAGGAGCTTGGCCCAGGGCTTGGCATATAGCAAACTGTCTAGAATGGTTTGTTATTGTTGATGATGGCATTATTGGGTTTTATTCTTATTTCATCACATTGAATAGAATGCAAAGGTTCATCAGAAAAGGAAAAAAGCGTAGCTGATAGAGAAGAGGCAGGGACAACGATGCCAAGCCCACCCATCTTTATGAATGGATAAGGTTAAATTAGTAACATTTAGTGGGCTTTTCTGTTCCTCCAGACTTGGACTGGACGCTTGGGGCTGCTTCCTTGCTGGTCTAGTGGTCTGTGGGTCTTGCTGTAAGTTTCCCCCTTGCTCTCTATTAAACATTAAAAAAAAAACTTTTCATGGAAGAGGGCCCTCCTTTTTGCAGAGTATTTACATCTCTATGCCTGTAGGGTCACCTTCGCTTGTAATTATATTGGCAGAGGGATAGGGTTGGGACTTGGGATCCTGGTAATTCTGGAAAAACTGCCTAGTGGTCTGGCATCATGGGGATTTTCCTGGCCCGCCTTGTGGAAGTCTCTCGACCCTGTTCCAGACCTGAGTGTGTTTTTGCTGCCTACTTACTCATGCGCTCCCCTTCCCCAGCCCATCCCACTGTAGACACACTTTCGTTTTGCTTCACGGCACCGATCTTTACAGTGAGCATCAACAGTAACTGGGTTTTCAGTGTAGGAAATAATGTTGGGAGAAAGAGAGCCCTTATCTAGACTGGAAGACAAATATGGTGAGGCCAGGAGAATAGTAGATAATGGGAAAAGTCAGGCAAAGCGAAATGTTGGAAAATAAAGCCAATTCGTAAAAATGTGAAGAATAAATAGAGTATATCGGGTTTTCACACCTTCTCCTATGACACTTCTAACTGATAGTATATTGAATCCTTTGTTCTATAAACTAGTTCAAATAACACCACCTTCCGTGGCACCAGGAGGCCAAGTGTGCTTGTTGAACTTAGTTAAGATCAGCAAATGAGCTGGGTGTGTATTTTAAGACCTTTTGAGTCTCAGTTCTAATTCTATAAAACACCACTCAAGGCACTAGGGACAGCAGGTCATAAATCCAATAATATTATTCTTTCTTACTTCTTTCCACACCTCATCCTCCCTTTCCATTTTATATTATTTTTAGCTTTTTCTGTGTTTGAAGCATTGTGCTGGTTGAGTACATTTGGGGAGACAAAGACTAATAGGATAGATTCTTGCTCACAGCCTAATGGGGGAGACAGACGCATGCATAAATAAGTTTTACAAGAGAAACAGAATAGCGCTATCATAGACTCCAACCCAAGTACTAAGGGAGTTATAGATGAATTCTGGGAGTCCTTGGGTGGTGCAAACAGTTCAGGTCCACCCAGAGGTGTCTCCAAAGAAAGGGTGGCCATCTACTGCTGAGAAATTAAAAAAAATAAAACCCAGACCCATTGCCATTGAGTCGAACAGCTGGTGGGTTCAAACTGACAACCTTTTGTTTAGCAGCCAAGCTCTTAACCACTGTGCCACCAGGGCTCCTCTGAGAAATTAGCCATTGAAAACCCTATGGAGCACAGTTTTACTCTGATACACATGGGATCTCAATGAGACAAAATTGATTCAATGGCAGCTGGTGAGTTCTTACTGAGTTCCTACAGGGGCATCTGGGACCTTGACAAGGGAGGAAAGATACTCTAGGCCAGGCATTGTTTGAGGAAAGGCACAGAGTGATGTGTGTGTGGGAATGGCAGAGCCCAATGTGACCAGAGCTGCAGTGCGACTGGAGTTAGAAAGTCAATGGAACCAGCACGCGAGCACCTTGAATGCCATGAGAAGCTGATCAGTTTTATTCATACAATTGAGGGGAGCCATTTAGTGTTTTTGCATAGCCACATGCCTCAATAGGAAGAGTTTTATATAAATGCCTTGGGAGCTTTTATAAAGGATGTTTAGAGTATGGAGAGGCTGGAGTTTAGACAATGAAATCCAGGGATGTTGTGGGGTCAGGTGAGAGCAAATGAGGCCTGGAGCAGGGTTGGGCAGTGGTATGGAAAGAAGGTATTGGGTAGACTGATGCGATTCCTTCTTTTGAATTTCTTTAACCATCTACTAGTTCTAGAACATTTGGATTAAAAACTCTAAACCACTCCCAGCGAGACACAATAAATAAAATGTAGCTGTCATTATTGTGGAATGATGCGCTGGGGTGTCTCTGTGTCACGGTCATTTTGCTAATCACCTGGCATCTCGACCACGGGATGCCGCTACTTGAATAGGATGGCTTACTTCTCGTTCTATTTAGGGTGCCAGATCTCCCCTTCTACTCATGGTAAGCGATACCCTGTTCTACATTGTTGATGACTCATTGGCAAATTATCCAGTCTGATAGTACCATGATGGTAGCATGCTCAGTTGTAGCACAAATCTTAGAGATTAATCAAAACTGGGTGACTTACCTGAAAAAAACACACCAAGGTGCCATAACATTGAGAACCAGTAGATTTGCAGAGATGTTTTGGAACCCAAGTTGATAGCACTTGATAATAAAATAGATGGTAGAGGTGAGAGATGTGACCAACTGAAGGTATTTTTGAGAGTCCCAGCCAGTGTTATAGCTAATGTAGGAAAAGAAGGAGGTCAAGGATGTGGGCGAGGTCCTAGTGAGTTTAGGCTTAATGAGTTGGAGATGATATGCCATCCAAGTAGAAAAGCCCAGCTGGATCTTAATATTGTGGATCTTGATCTCAGTATTGAAATCAGGACTAGAAAATAGCAACTGGTTAACTGTCTGCATTGAAATAACTTAAAGCTTTGGGAATAAATTATTTGTCTTGGGGAGGGAGTCTAAACTGAGATTTAAAGAAATGAGCCCGTAGTAGTAACTGGAAGAGGGGTTATAGTTAAGAGAAGGATAGAAAGGGAGAAACTCATGAAGGAGATTTAGAAGTTGTTACAGGGGCGAGAGGAGAACCGGGAAAGCAGAGGCCAAGACAGAAGTTGTTTGAAGAGGAGAAAGACCAGTGGTATTAAAAATGTAGAGGGTTAGACTGAAGATTCTAGAATATCAAAGAAAAAACTTGCTCATCTTCTTGGGCCTTTTGAAGAATGAAGAATGAAGGAATGAAAAATGGCACCACAGGACTGATGCTGCTGCGTGTTTGCTCAGAGAATTGAACTGATCGTAGATGGGATGTGGCGGAACCCCAACTGGCAGAAAAACAAAACTAAAATTGCTGTAGGGATTTTTAAAATTTAGTGCAGAAATCACAAATTTTCTAAACTTTAAAGGATCTTAGTTAGCAAAAGTGAATAAATACCACATGAAATTTTAAAAGGTACCAAAACAAAACTAATTTTGTGAATAAAAAGTAATGTACTTTTGCAAACGTCTTTGGAATGTTTCTATAGCAAGTGCAAAATGGACCAGGCCACACTGAGGCATTTTTTTAATTATGAGTAAGAACGGCAATATAAAAGAGCCTGACCAATATAAAAACTTACTACTGTAAACTTTCAAGTTTGCTTGTTCAACTGTTCATAAAAGTTCATAGTGCTTTGAAAATCAGAGCTTTGACCAGGCAGTTCTGGTTTGAACCCCTACTGAGAATTTGCATTTCTAACAAGCTCCCTGTTGAGAATTTGTATTTCCAGCCCAGATATACTGAATCAGAATCCACATTTTAACAAGATCCCCAGGTGGTTCTTATGTATAACTTCCTGGAAGCTTGTTAGAAATGCAGATTCTCAGCAGGGGTTCCAACCCAAACGAGCCTGTTCAAAGCCCTGTTAAAAATATGATATAATTTAATGTCTTAAAATCTAGGTCTTCAGACAAAAAAAATTTTTTTTTCATTACACTGCAAATACCCATTTTGTCAGTGCAGTACAGCCATGAAATGGTGGCTTTGGTCTCTGAAGCTGTAAGTTCAAGTCTCACCTAGTAGTTGTGTGACACTGCCTAGACGCCTTACGCCTTCTGAGCCTCAGCTGTGAGTACTGGGCAAGTCAAAATGCTGTATGTGAGCTTCAGCTTCATCTCTAAAGAGAAATGATAACATAAACCTCAGTGTTGGCTGTAGGATATGTATGGGTTAGATAAGATAATGTTTGTGAAAACCCTTTGATAACTGTGTAAATTGAATTGTTACAAAGGGCAAGAACTTTGATACAGGAAAGCAAAGCAAGTGCCATAGGCCATTTTTTGACGCTTATAATTTCCCATCTCTGCACTGTAATAGTTGTATGGCTCTGGGTGAGTTGCCTAATCTTTCAGAGTCACGACATCTTCATCTTCACCATCGGGCTGTTATCAGAATTGTGAGTTAAAACATGCAGAATTCTTGAAACAGGGGCAGGAACGTGGTAAGCTCTTCAGAAGAGACAGCTCCTGCCACTCTCTGAATGCTACGCACTTACTGCCTGTGAGATGCTCTTAAAAAGTGATTTCATGGACTGTTCTCATTACAATTTCTTGTCAACACGTATGAAGTGTGTCTCCTCCGTATTCCTCTCAGAGTAGACAATGGAGCGTCAGTAAAGCTCACTGCTGTCCTTTTTGTCATAAGATGGAATACCCTGGTAGCTTTTGGGGCTTAGTGAGATGGTCAACTTCTCTATTTTCCATCTTCAGAGATTCATCTGCTTGATCTGTGCCCATCTGTGGGCAACTTATCACAATGTTGCTTTCACAGCGAGACCCAGTTGTGCTTTTGTGACACTTGCCACTAAATCAGGAAGTGGCAAATGGGAGGCAAAAATGTGAAACAAATTACAGTGTGGTTCTGCTGAGCCCAGAGCTACTGAGTCCTACTATTTTAAAGAGTGACATGGGACAGCATCTTGCCTTCTAACTAGCCAGGGTCACTCATGCATACCTGTGGTATAGGGCCTGGCCCTATAAAATGTCAGCCCAGATCAACTGGTGTGACCAGATCTGGACACATGGGCCCTGTAAATGCACACAGGTTTGTATGTTTGTGACTAATCGTCCCGAGAACTCCTCTGAGAGTCTGCTGCTTCTTCTCTTTAATAGCATATTCTGCCTCGTAGTATAGCTAAAAACAAAACCCCGTTGCGACCAAGACGGTTCTGACTGACGGTGGTCCCATGTGTTGCAGAGTAGAACTTCACTCCATAGCTTTTGTATAGCTGTGACCTTTCAGAAGCAGATCTCCAGGCTTTTCTTCTGAGGCACCTCTATGTGGGTTTGAACCCCCAACCTTTTGGTTAGCAGCCATTTAACCATCTGTGCCACCCAGGGACTCCTATAGTGTAGCTACTTGGGTGAATTTACAATGAATGAGCTGAGGTCTTCAAGTTTAAGAACCTTGCCATAGTCATCTCTGTCAGCTCTATAGCTTCAGCAAGAGATCCCCAACCTTGGGACTTGAGTAGGAGTTAGGATGGAGTTTCCTGTTTATAGCTTGGGTTGTTAACACTTGAGATAGCTATCCCCCCAGAATGGAACTCCAAGTTCCAAAACACGATTCTCCCAGAGAGTTTGTCACAGAAGGTCAATCTCCTCCACAAAAGACATCCTAGATAATCATTACAAAAACACTTTGGAAACGGAATGTAATCTCATTTGAAAATATAGCATTGCACAATTTTTCCCTAAACCTAAAATTTGCCTAAAAAATAAAGTTTATATAAGAAAAAAAAATCAGTGAACTACAACCGCTCCTATCTTTGGGTGGCTTGTAAATAAATGAGTTGTAATATCCTTGAGTGATTGCTTTGCTACTTCTAAAATATAAATATAGTCATATAGATATTAAGGTTTGCTTTTATTTGTAATAAAGATTCCTCCTATAGGAACATCCCACCATCAAAAGCAGAAATGTAGATGGCAGTACAGAGAGAGGATAAGTAGGATTATCTCATTTCCATTTTCAAAAGTCACAATGAAAAATGCCTCCGGATCTCTGTAGCTGGCATTCCCCAGTACTTCCTCCCCCTTTCAGTGGGGCTAACTCTGAAATCTTGACACAAGCCTTCATGTTTATATTAGGTTTTGGATGTTAGCTCCCTTGGCTTCTGGGAGCTGACTCTGTTGAAAATTATGTTTTTCTTTTAAGGACAAAGGCCTTATTGTATATACATGTAGTGTAATGAGGTTTTTTTTTTTTTTTTTGTTAATGTTAGGTAATGGGTAGGACTAACCCAGATCTGCCAAATGAAAAGTTAAAAGGTCTGCAATCTCTATGGCAATTTTAAGGTTTCAAGCAGGTAACTCAACAGGAGAAAATGAAAGGGTGGGACAAGTGGCATCTTCACGGAACACAGCGTGTCCCCAGAATGCCCTCCTTTGATGGAACAACCATAAAATGGCTCTCGGAGAGGACCTGCAATGTGAATGATGGCGCCCCAGAGACACTTCAAAGAGAATGATGGTGACGATAAAAATGAAAGAGATAATTATCACATTTTAACTTATAAAAGCACACATTTCCAAAACAACTCCTGTATCCTTGGTCAAATAAAGAAATTTTGGCCAGATGGTTTTTCATAGGTGCTCATGCTGTAGGCCTAGATGGAGCATCTTATTTTTAGCTCCCGTGGTGGGCCTCTTTGGTTGTGCCTTGGCCTTTGCAGCTGTGGGTGACCTCAGGGAAGCTATTCCAGGAGAGACGGCCTTGGCCCGTGGAGAGACAGGAAAACCAGAGATGCTCTGACAGTTTTTGGACCTCAGTGAGAGGCATTCTGAGTATCTTTATCTTCTTTTTTCTTTTCCTCCTTTTACATTAAAAACCAAACAAGCCAACCAAACAAACAGCAAAAGCTATCTCCCTGGGTGGGACAAACACTTAAGCCCTCAACTATTAACCAAAAGGTTGGTGGTTCAAACCCACCCAGTTGTGCCTTGGAAGAAAGGCCTGGCGATCTGCTTCTGAAAGGTCACAGCCACTGAAGACCCTATGGGGCAGTTCTACTCTGCAACATATGGGACTGCCGTGAGTCTGGATTGACATCACGGCAACGGCAACGGGTTTCGTTTTGTTTTCTCTTCCTAAGTTCCTCTTTGAAGTAAATCTATGGACTGCAGCGATGGCATTAAGGTTTCTTTAACCCTCTCGTGGCTTGCTTTTTAGTGAGCAAAGCAATGACATTTTCTTCCTTGCATATGTTTATTCTTAGAGCTTCTTATTAAAAAATATATGGGGGGATTTGTTTTCCATCTCATTTTCTAATTGGACAGAACTGTTTGAATCCAGGTTTTAAAATTATTCCCTCTTGACTCAGAGGCAGGGGGCTGCTTCTGCCTCCAGTAAAACCTTCTGGGCCATAGATGACTGCCTCTTTCTGTTTCTTTACCTTTCAAAACTCCACAAATGCTAGAAGCTCCCACAGCTTCTCAGATCTCTCCTGCTCTACGGATTTATGGTGTAAAACAGTAGCATCAAGGCCTTGGCATAGCAGCGCTTCTTGGTCTCAGTGGGATACTTCTCCTGAATGGGAGGACATGAAAGGTCAGTCAGACATTCTCCCACATGAGTGCTGTTATGCCTCCAGAGTTAGGGTCCCACCCTGTACCTGCACTTATGCTCCTTGGGGGAAATGGAGCTTTTTAGAATTGTCATTGTTAGGTGCCATTGAGTTGTTTCCAACCCCATGTGACAGAGTAGAACTATCCCACAAGGTTTTCTTAGCTGTAATCTTTATGGAAGCAAATCATCAGGTCTTTCCTGGGTTCCAACTGCCAACCTTTCAGTTAGTAGCCAGGCTCTTAACCATTGTATCACCAGGGCTCCTTGTTAGAACTGAGAAGTGAGAGGTGGTGATTTCCTGTTGGTAAACCCATGCAAAGTAATGATTCTGCAGCCCACTAGGACCCAGTAGAGGCCAGCTTTGAGCCCCATTAGCACATAGGGGAGCTCAGATGAAGAGTCATGCTCTTAAGAAGGTGACTCAAGTTGGAACTTGGGGAAGGACTGGCCGGCAGGGAAGGCTGCAGAGCCTTCCCTTTTTTGTGAGTCTCATTAGTCTGGGGGTGGCTTCTGCTGCAAGCACGAACTCTTCTTTGTCCTGCTGGGATGAGCTGGAAATGCATGTACCAGATGGCAGTGGCTTCCTTTTCCTCTCTGGGTGCACACGTGTGTGTGTGTGTGTGACTTATTAAACACTGTGAAAAAGGGAGACTGTTTCTGTGAACCATACGCTGGGCAAGGGCAAAGATACCTTTACCTAAAATACTTTACACACTTTTCAGCCATGTTACAGAAATGTAGAGCTCCCAGATTTTTGGTGTTAGGTTGATCCATATGAAATTTTCTTTATTTCACTGATTTTGACCTGTAGAATCAGCAGTTTCATATGGTCCCACCTAATATATACTTTGAGCACCTCCAGACTTTTGCAGTAGAGATATTTAGCCTGACAGGTTATTGCAATGTACTTGACTGAAAAAAAAAAAGGGACCTTTAAATTCAGGGTGAATTTACACTGGGTTCATAAAATGAAAATAAAATGTGGTGATATAGTAAAATGCTGACACTTTTCAATCTGTCAACCCCCTCTGAATTAATGGGCTCCTCTGTTCATCCCAAGACCCTTCTCGGGGGCTGGCGGGCAGTTCTTAGTTTAGCGCTGAGAGCTCATGGTCGGCAGGCAGGAAATTTGAGAACTGAGTTGTAGGACAGAAGGAGGAAAATGATTGATGGTCATTAAACTCAGAACATTTATTGAGCATTTATGTTAATAGCTACCTGAGGCACTGCAAGATTGGAAAAAAAATTTTGTTTTCATGAACAAAAGGAGATTAAATTATGTTCCAGATAGTTTTGAAGTTAGATATCTTTTATTGCTTTCAAGTTCTTTGAAAATTGATAACTACGCAAGCTATAGACATTAACTCTTGGGGGGAATATTTGATGAACCAAAACAACAAACTATTATTCCTTGATATATATATATATATACATATACATAAAACCAAAAACCGAACCTGTTGCAGTCGAGTCAATTCTGACTCATAATGACCCTATAGGAGACAGAGTAGAGTTGCCCCGTAGGGTTTCCAAGGAGTGGCTGGTGGATTTGAACTGCCGACCTTTTGGTTAGCAGCCAAACTGTTAGTCACTGGTCCACCAGGGCTCCGTATATATGTGTGTGTGTGTGTATATATATATATTTGTATATATATTTAATACAACATTTGATAATGGTTTTAATTTACAAACTACCTTCTATCATTAGATAGTCAACAGTACAAGTGGGAACATGGGATTAAACTAGCAATCCCGGTGGGGAGGCCCACAGAGTGGAGTTCGGAGCAGTTGTGGGGGTGAGGCCCATGAAGTAACTCAGAGCAGTCATTGGGATAGGCCCACAGAGTGGAGCTTGGAGCTCTGGCGACAAGGGGCAGACGATTGTGTTTCCCTCACCACAGCCTCTCCCCTTCCCCCCTCCTCCTCCACACACTTCAATTTTGACTGCTTGTAGTGTGATTTGACCTGGAATACTGTCTTCTCTCACGCAGTCGTAGGTTGTTAACAAGTCAGTGGTAAGATTTTTGCCTTCAGTTTCCTCTGGTCTTCCACCAGGGACCCTGTGGTGGTGGTTCTCAGATTCTAATGTGCTGAAGAATCCTAGGGGAGCTTGCTAACAGTGCAGATTCCTCAGACCCCCTCCAGACAGTCTGATTTAGTAGGTCCGTTTCTAATAAACTCTTCCACTGATTTTTACGCAGGTACCAGTTTTTGAAAAACCCTTTCCAACTGAGGCTTAATTGAAAGAGAAGGATATATAAATACAATTGTAAATATAAAAAGTCCCCAGTGAAAACAGCATGGTAAATAGCAGTTAGGGGCAGTTGAAATTTTGCTATTGGTATAAAAATTTATAGTACTCAGCTACTAACCGAAAGGTTGGGCATTCAAATCCAGTCCGAGGTGCCACAGAACAAAGGCCTGGTGATCTGCTCCTGAAAGATCACAGCCATTGGAAACCCTGTGGAGTGTCGTTCTGCTTTGAAACACATGGGGTTGCTGTGCGTTGGAACTGACTCGATAGCAACTGGTTATCATTTGTATAACATTGTGTCCGTGGGGCTTTCCAGCAATGATCTTGACATGAGCCATCTTTATTGAAGTGCTACTTTTTCTCTTCATGACATCTCCTTTATCAAGACTTTCCTAATCACTGATCAGAATGAATCACTTTTTCCTGGATTGCCTTTATGATAATGCTTATCTCTGCTGTCCTGGATTTTTGTTAATTATTGACATGTCTATTTCCCTCACTGGGCTTTAAGCTTCTTTAGGGCAGGGATAGTAATTCTTCTCACTGTCGGTCAACGCATCTAGAACAGCATTTTTGACTCTTTAAACCTCAGCAAATACTTTATGAATAAATGCTATGTTCACTAATTGGAGACAGTCTGACTTCACTTTTCTCAAAGGCACCCTGTGAGGTAGGGCAGATTTCTTGAGAAACCCATTCTATAGTCAAGAAAATAAGGCTCAGAGAAGTAAAGTGACAAGGTGGAGCTCGCACTACAAATCGGCAAGACATAGCCCAGGAATGGAAATCCTGTCCCATCCCGGGAGACTCCACTGAGGTGGCTTCTGGGGAATGCTTCCTGACCACAAGAGTTGAGAAAGCACCCCCAGGGGATGAGTGAGAGAGACCCAGGAAATAATGTCCCTGGGGATTATGTTTTTAGCAGTCCTTGTGGTTGGTTAGGTACAGTCCGGACTGGTGGTGTGTTTGGGTGGGACAGGCTGATCTTCCGGGTTGCGGCCAGCCTTTTTGTGGACACACTGTTTCCTGTGGTATCTCTGTGATGGGCAGCAGCTGTAGAATGGGGCCGATGTGACGTATGTTTGTAGCTTCTTCAGCATAAGCCAACTAGTTGTGCGATTTGACAAAACAGCCTAGGTTTTATGACTGACCTGTTGGGACCTAGTAACATCTGGAGAAACCAGAGGCAAGCAGTGAGGAGATGAGGGCAAGGTGAAGCAGGATTTAGAGATCCCCGTAACGTCTTCCCATCCCAAAACCTCTGCAAGAACCCATTTTCTTCCGATGGCAACTTATGGCCAGTAGTTACCTTTCTTATCCAGAACAGAAGCATCCTGGGAAATGTTAGTTCTTTTTCCTCTCTTTTCGCTGCCCCATTTAACTGACCAGATTCTAATTCATGTTACCTTCACATAACTCTGGTCACATTGCTAGACGGTTTCCCATTCTTTTAATGAGAATCCTTTTTTTTTAATTTTAAAGTATCCTTGTGTTCCATTGTTTCTGAGTTTCACCTTTATCATCTCCATCTTTATTATTTTACCATGTTATTTTCTTTCTCTGTTATTAGCCTAGCATTTCCACGACGTCACTACTCCTCAGGTTTTGTGTCTTGTTTTCTCAGTCTCCGTTTTTAATTCTTGATTTCAACCTGATACTGAAATATACAAACAGGAGTTACAGTGGTGTGGTTGTTCCTCCTACACACACCATGGTGACCAGCCTTTTGTATGGACACAGTTTCCAGTTTTAGCTGTCTGACTTAGGCAAGAGTTGGAAGACCTGGTAGAAAACCAGAAGAGAGCCGTTTATGATAGCGATCGTTGTTGTTAGCCATTGAATTGGCCCTAACTCATGGTGGACCCCCACGCACAATGGAACGAAACGCTGCCTGATCCTCCATCATCCCCACGATCGGTACAGATTGGACAGTGTTCCTGATCCATAGATGTTTTCTTGGCTAATTATTGAAAGTAGATCACCAGACCTTTCTTTTTAGCCTAGCTCAGTCAGGAAGCTCAGCTGAAATCTGTTCCACATCATAGCAACACGCAAACCTTCACTGATATAGGGGTGGTGGCTGGGCATGAGGTGCCTTGGCTGGGAATCAAACCCTGGTCTCCAGCATGGAAGATGAGGATTCTCCCACTGAGCTACCTATGCCTCATGTGATGATGATTAAATGTCAAGGAGAAGATTTCTAGGAGCAGCTAAAGGGCTAGCTTACAGCAGTGCAAACACCTAGGAGGGGTTTTCATAAATATTTTTCACTAATGATGATATGCTGATATAATTTAGCCTGGTAAAGAGAATACCCAGGGGAAACTTGAACAGTTTTCAAATGTATGGGAAGGAAATATGTTGAAAGGACAGAGAAGAGTACTAATTCCAAAGCTGCAACATATTTTTAAGTCCCTCTGCCACTCTCTGCCTCTCACTCACTTCCAGAGTCAGCTTCAAGCTGGTTGCCAAGTCTTGGCTCTTCTCCTCACCTAGTGTCCGCTCGTGAGTGCAGGCCTCTTCCTGACTCTCATATCCTGGTTACTGTGCTGTAGATGAGCATCATGGTCTTCCACGCTGAGCCACACATGTTAGGATCAGATTAAAAGCAGGGAGAGTCTGACTGTAAATTCTGTTCATTACAAGGTAGCTTGTGGTGTTGCTATGACACTGGAAGCCATGCCTTCAGTATTTCAAATACCAGCAACGTTACCCATGGGGGACAGGATTCAGTGAAGCTTCCAGACTAAGACAGATTAGGAAGAAAGGCCTGGCTATCTACTTCTGAAAATTAGCCAATGAAAACCATATGGATCACAACAGAATATTGTCTGATACGGTGCTGGAAGATGAGCCCCCTAGGTTGGAAGGCTCTCAAAATACAGGGTGGCTATCAGAATGGACTCCAGCATAGCAATGATCATGAAGATGATGCCGGACCGGGCAACATTTTGTTCTATTGTACGTGGGATGGGGTCATTATGAGTTGGAGCCCACTCTATGGCAACTAATAATAAAACCATAATCAAGAAGGAAAATTTAAATTGAAGGATTTCCCTTTCCCTTTTTTTATGTTACCGTAAAGGGTTTAATATGCTCTCGCCTCCACACCGTCTTTAATGCTCATCTTATTAAACCTTCTTGGTTGGGTACATTCATTTTAGAACTTGTCCTTGGCATTCTCAGCTCTTCTCCCCAGTCAGAGTTTTCCTAAACTTAAGCCCATTCCCTCAGAGACAGGGGTTGGCAGGCACGGTGGGCAGTAGCACTAGGGGTGAAGACTGGCCAGCGGTGGCCCAGAATGCATCTCTTGAGAGCCTTAAATAGTGGGCAGTAACAGAGTCCCATCCTGGGTTTTCTTGGTCTTTCAGTACCTGACATGGTGGCAGGTGCTGAGAGAAGGTGACCTCTGGTGGTCGCTGAATTAATGTAATAGTCTCGACTAGCAATCATGTAACGTTAGGTATGTGTACGTATGTGCACGTGTGTGTGTGAGTGAATGCGTGTGTGTGCTTATGTATAAGGACTTATATACCTTTTTCACTGTTTGTAGGATGGATTTATAAGAATTATATTTATTTGGTTATTCTTTCTTAGAGTTTTTTTTTTTTTTTTTAACCGGGCCTTCCTTATCTTCTCATCTGTTAAAAATTAGAAGGCCCTAGGATTCAGTTAAGACATTTTCTCCATTTATGGTCATTCCCTAGGTGATTTTATACAGATCCGTGGCTTTAAAAGCATCTCTATGCTGACGGTTCCCAAATGTATATCCAGCCCCCTTACCACTCGAGTCCAGACCCGTATATCCAAACGCGTACGTTTCTGCATCTCCACAGAGATGTCTATTAGACATCTCAGACTTAAAGTGGCCCCAGAGCAGATCTTTTTTTCCACCCCTCCACCAATCCTACTTCTCTCAATGTCAGTGTGAGTGCCAACCGCGTTCCTTCATTTTCTCAGGCTATCAAATACGCGGCTCTCGATTCCTCTTTGTCTCACATCCCATGCCCAGTCCATTAGCCAATTATGACAGCAGAAACTTGAAAATATATCTGATAATTTCTAACTACCTCCATTACCACTTTTGCATTGGGACAATATATTATCAATCAAAATGACCGTTTAAAAGTATACATCGAATGGTTTTACTTATTTGTGCAAACCCCTCTGATGGCGTCTCACCTCAGAATAAAATCTGAAGTATAGCCACAGTCTACCTGTGTGACCTGGCACCTGACAGTGTCTCTGGCCACACCTCCCAGTGCATCTTCCCTTCTCACTCTGTTCCAGTCACACTCCTCAGCTCCTTGCTACCCCTGCAGGACACCAAATACCCTCTTGGCCAGGACTTTTGCCTTTGCTCGTTCCTATACCTGGAACACACTTGTTCAGTGTATTTATATATACTCATTTCTTCACTGAAGTCTCTGAGCAAATGCTTCCTCATTAGAGGGTCTTTTTCTTACCACCTTCCCTAATGGTACTGCCACTTACCCCTTGTCATTCTCATCCCTCGTCCTGCTTTATTTTCTCCATAGCGGTCATCAGTGTCCATTGTATCATACATATATATGTTCACCAGAGGTCTTCCCTTCTGGAATGTCATCTGTGTGGGGACGTGGACTCTCTTGTTTGTGCTGTACCCCCAGGGCTTGGGATGGTGCTTGGCTCATTCGGTGCGTATCTGTTGGATGAATGAGTACACGTGGTTTGTGTTTAATTTTTTGATTCAATAATTTGATGATATAACAAAACCTCCTCCCAAAAAATACATTATGAATTTCCCTTTCTACTCTAAATTCTGCTTTTACTGCAATGATAACCTGCTTTGGCCATAGCTTGCATTACCTTGCATATCCTGTTTGAAGGTGGGAAAATGATAGAAATACACCGGCGAAAAGAGAAAAAGTCATCTTCAATGAACAATAATATAGTCATCAACAACAACAAAGAAACATTAACAACTATAAAATAAAATTATTCCCTATGGAAAACTGTTTTTAAAAATAGATCTTAGTGCTCATAGTTAATTGGTAGCATGATAATTACTGGTGTAGAAATGTAAGTTAAAATCCAGTATGTTGGTATTTTATACCTTACCTAAAACGTATCATGAATCCGTTGGGTGGCGCAAACGGTTAACTGCTCAGTTACTAACTGAAAGGTTGACTGTTCAAATTCACTCAGAGGCGTCTCAGAAGAAAGGCTGGAGGTCTGTTTCCAAAATGTCACAGCTTTGAAAACACTGTGGAGTGCAGTTCTACTTTACTTTTTTGGAGCCCTGGTGGTGCAGTGGTTAAGAGCTTGGCTGCTAACCAAAAGGTTGGCAGTTTTGAATCCACCAGTTGCTCCTCGGAAACCCTATGGGGCAGTTCCGCTCTGTCCTATAGGGTCACTATGAGTTGGAATCGACTCCGTGGCAAGGAGTAAAACATATCATGGATGAAAGACTAGCAAAATGCGTTAAATATAATAATTTCATAGAGCAAGGAAAAATGGCAGAAAATAAGCATCCCCTGTTTTCCAATGATATATGAAAGCTGCCTTAGTCATCTAGTGCTGCTGTAACAGAAATACTACAGGTGGATGGCTTTAACAAAGAAAAGTTCATTTTCTCACAGGAAAGTAGGCTAAAAGTCCAAAGTCAGGGTGTCAGCTCCAGGGGAAGGCTTTCTCTCTCTGTTGGCATTCTCATCAATCTTCCCCCACACTAGGAGCTTCTGTGCTCAAGGACCGTTGGTCCAAAGGATGCACTCTGCTCCCGGCCCTGCTTTCTCAGTGGTCTGAGGTCCCCCCTCTCTCTGCTTGCTTCTTTCTTTTATATCTCATGAGATTGCCTCAAGACACAATCTAATCTTGTAGATTGAGTCCTGCCTCACTAACCCTACTGCCACTCATCCTTCCTCATTAACATCATGGAGGCAGGATTTACAACATATAGGAAAATCAGACAGTACCAGGAATCATGGCCCAGCCAAATTGATACACACATTTTTTGGGGGAACATAATTCAAACCATGACAAAAACAAACTGTTCTACAATGCACCACCCTGAGCAACGCTGTAGCACTAAGAAGTTGCACATTGGAATATCATCTTCAAAAGAGATTCCTTTTGTGGGTTGTCAAGTCCCAAGATGCTGACTTATTTAGGTCAAATTCTGTCTCAGTGAGATAATCTTGCAATACATTTTTTTTAGGTTCATTCAATCCGCTTTCAACCCACGTAGTGTCTAAAGAGCCAAGATGCTTTGGATGATCTCAGGGGGTCTGTGGCAGTGGAATTGGGTTGAAATTGACCTTTCCCTTCCATGACCTTGAGCATAACCTTGTGCCACTCATATTGCAACATGTGAGGTGCTTTTGCTGTGTTTATGCTCTGGCTGCGATCCCTCCTGGATTGTAAGCTCTTAAAGGGCAGAAGATGTACCTGGCACAGGGCCTGGTTCATAGCAGGGGCTCAAAAATATTTGTTCAACGGATTCATGAATTTTTAGTCAGATACATCTGAATTCTGCAGTGCAAAGGTTTAACATGCAGAAGTTCTTAGCCTGAATGTCACGTTTTCTGAAGGCCATTTGTTTTCTGTTGATACTTCCGTCTTACTTCAGATGTTGAAGCCTCTGAGAATCCGCTTTAGGTGAAATCTGCTTTAAACTAATTTTTAAGGTAATAATTATGGTAGATCTTTTTTTTTTTTTTTAAATGGGAGACATGTTATGAATCTGTTTAGCAACAAGTTTATGTTAATCATGTTTTATGGATAGCTGGCTACTTTCATTTCTTTGTAGCGCCTTAATCTCACATGTGGGCTAAATGTATAACTGGCCTTTGTTGATTGTTTAATGAGTTTGAAAATGGAAGCTAGTGGATGAAAATTACATTCTAAGCCTATGAAATAAATCTGTGGCTTCTCCAGTTCTTTCCAACATCTGCATGTGGCCCCTGGGAAAGCCTTGGTGAAGAGAACGGGCTGCTAATGGCCCTGGTGAGTGAGTCAGACTGGCCCTGGAGTACAGAACTGCTTCATACAGGGAACTGTCTGAGGCACTTTTTAGTTCTGTGAACTTCCAGCCAGTGGAGCGCTCCTGCCCCCCTAGCTCCCCTACCTGGTGTTACTCAGGTTAAAGGGACACCCTGTGCAGTCAGTACCATGTGGATAGAGCCCGGGGGCATAGCTCTTTCCAGCCCTGATCCTGCCTCACAGGGCCCTGACCATTATCCTTCATCTGCAGGCAGGCGGCAGAAACCGGCTCGAAAGCCGGTCAGGCCTTCCGTCCCAGGGGTACCTTTGAAAGGCTTTGTGATTGCCAGCGGTCAGGGTCAATTGTGCAGATGCCTTTAAAAGTATCTCACTGGTGACCAGAAAGTTACTTTGTCAAAATGACAGATGCTAGCAGTTCCTCTGCCCTGCCTGTTCCCTGTGATGTCAGCTCCTTTGCTTGTCAGGAGCAGGCATTTTTGTAACTCCCAACAGTGCGCGGGCTTTCAGGGGGTAACCCGTGAAGAATCTTCAAGTCATCTGCTCACTGGCTTGTTGCTGACTTGCAGGAATGAGAGGTGTCTGAGGACCTGGTGTGTTTACTGCAGTGCTTGACCCAGGATGGAGACACATGCTGGTGATGAGGACACTAGCCTCTAGACTGGTCATGTGGAGAAGTGTTTTTGCCTCCACCAGTGGCCCAGACAGGAAATGAATGGTATCTAAGACATTTGGTTTCCATGTTTGGGATGTGTTCTTTCCTCTTTGGTGGAGAGTCCTTCATGCACATAATTAAAAGGGTCCACAAAATTTTCAGCTTCCTTTTATGGAGGGAGAGCCAAGCTTCTTATGTTGTGACAGCCAGGAAAGGGACTATCACAATAAATATCCCCAGGTATCCTTCCTTAAGAAGTCCTCGGGTAGTGCAAGGAGTCCCTTGGTGGCCTAAATGATTAAGCACTTGTCTACTAAACGAAAGGTTGGCAGTTTGAACTCAGCCAGAGGTGCTGCGGAAGAAAAGCCTGGTGATCTACTTCCAAAAAATCCACCATTGAAAACCCTATGGAGCACAGTTCTGCTCCGACACATGGGGCTGCCATGAGTCAGAATCAACTAAACTGTGGTTAACAGCTCAGCTGCTAACCAAAAAGTCGACAGTTCAAATCCACCAGCCGCTCCCTTGGAAATCCTATGGAGCAGTTCTACTGCGAGTCAGAATTGACTTGATGACAACGGGTTTTTGGTTTGGTTTTTGGGTGTTGCAAAGGGTTAATACGTTTGACTGCAAACAAAAGGTTGACAGTATGAGTTCACCCAGAGGCTCCTTGGAAGAAAGCCATGGTGATCTAGTTCCAAAAAATCAGCCCCTGAAATCTCTACAGAGCGCATTTCCACTCTGACATACACGGGGTTACCGTGAGTCAGAGATGACCTGACAGCAACTTTTTTTTTTTTTAATTCTCTCTTAACATCAGGATGTGAGCTTTCCTATGGAAGTTACTCTAATTTTATTTTCTTTTAACCCCTGAATCCCTACACTCACCCTCTCCAGCAGATACTGACCTGTCTACCAGGGTTGGAAAGCCCCGCTAATGCTGAGTTTTCCATCCCTGCTGGTGACTGGAGTTGAACCCCCAGAATGTGGTCCATCATCTTCTTGTTAGGTCAGAAGAACTCACCAGAAAGACTTAAATTTTTGTAGAATTTCATCTCACCGTTTTTTGGGTTTTTTTTTTTTTTTGGTCACAGAAAGAAGCTGATTCATTATTTGTCATGTACTGAAGGGTGCCCGGTGCTGTAAAATCATCAGAGGTGTCGGGAGAGGTGCTGGCTACTTGTACCTGAAGCCACATTACCTGCAGAGCTCTGTTCTACCTCACTCCTGCTGCACACCTTCTTTTCTAGTCAGGGGTCACGTGGAAATTTCTTCTTCAACACAGACTCCATCCTAGCTGTTTGAGACCCTTTCAGCTGAGGATGAGAGAAAGGTAGAACTGAAAATTTGGGCAAAATAAGTAAAGAATAACAACAACAAAAAAAATATAGCCGTTGAGTGGACTCCGACTCATGGTAGCCATCTGTGTGTCAGAGTAGAACTGTGCTCCATAGGATTTTCGATGGCTGATTTTTTGAAAGTAGATTGCCAGGCCTTTCTTCTGAGGCACCTCTGGGTGTACTTGAACCTCCCAACCTTTGGGTTAGCAACACCACAGTAACATTTGCACCACTCAATGACTCAAAGGGAAAGTGACCAATATTTATTCCTCTCAGTTTACATACTTGGTTTCTGTCCCCAGGCAAAAGGGGACACAGACCTACCTTCTGGTCACCCAGTCTGCTCCTGGGTGCCCAAGGGTGGCAGCAAAGTGGCATCTGTGACAAGGTCCACTGCACTACATCTCTGGCTAGGTCGTGTTCACCCCACTTTCAGTTAGTGTGGGGTTGCCGGCAGACCCCTTGCTTATACGATGTACAGTATAATAAAAACCAGGCAGTGCTACTTTCTTTGGGCTACTACTTTTATTTGGTCGTTATTTCTTTTGTGTTCTGCCATCTCTAATGTTTTGGTTCTATTTCAAAATATGATTAAACAGAATGAGGAGCTGTTTGACACTGCCCTGTTTTAAATCAGAGTTGTACTTGAAATGCAGGGACATTCTAATGGCTTGTGTTTCTTTGTTCTGAGAGTTCCTTGAAAAGGCCAAAAAAAAAAAAAAAGAAAAAAAGCCAGACCTAAACCCTTAACCAGAATAGGGCCCAAAACAATCCCTCCAACAACTGAAAGCTCATTAAAAAAAATTGACATGTCAGGTAACTTAAATATAAAAAGGGCCTCCTTATTAATCCCCCATTGAGTCTGTTGGCACGTGTCATATTTTCAAGGTACAGTATCAAGAGAGCACTGTCATTTAGTGATGTATTAGGGCAATATATCATCAGAACATCGTCTTTGTAGAGGATATGGGTACTAAAATACACGATTCTGGCCAGACAGAACAGCAGGGGGTCTTACTTCTTTTCTCCACCCCCTCTGCCTTTTTCTTTAATCTCTCTCTGTTTTGTGTTGCAGAGAAGTGAATTTCTTCATGGGATATGACTTGTTGCAAAATAATCGGGGGGCCCCAGTGGGCTTCATAAAGTCTTTTAAATGGTCGCGCTTCAAGGGCAGCTTTGTTCAGAGTTTGCACTGTGAGCTGGGCCAGAGGAGGCCCGGTTTGCCAGGGCCCAGCTCTGGGGGCGGTGGGGTGGGGGGGTGAGGGGTGGGGAACAGGCTTGCTGAGCCTAGACAGGAGGGAAAAAAATAATAATAACAACACTTCCAGAGGTAGCGCCATGAATTGTGTGATGCTCTTGCAAGATATTTTAACACTACGTCTCTAAAATTACTGCCGTGGGCCTCTGTGAGCCTTCCAAAGGGTATGCCCTCCTGCTCAAATCAAGGGAGAAACGAGGGGACTTGGCCAGTTTGGGCCCAGCTTCTGTTTGGTCTTGCAAGTGACTGGGCACTCAGAGATTGAGACTTGTTTTAAGTTTTTAAGTCAGTGACTTAATGTATCTTTCCTAAAAGGCACTATTTTTACTTGTGTGTTAAAAATAAAACTGTACTTCTCACCAAGGTTTAGAGGAGTCTGAAAATGGGAAGTGCTCAATAAAGGCAAACACTTAAATTCTTAGTTACAAGAAAGAGATGGCTCGTCAAAGTGACCAAGCCAAGCTGTATAGCATAGTGATTAAATGGTGGGCTTTGATAGCAGAAATCCCTGGTCTTGAGTTTCTGCCTTGGCTAGCTTTGTGAACCTGGGCAAACCGTTTGGTTTGGTGCCTCAGTTTTCTTATCTACAGAATGAGGATAAACCACAGTGCCTTCCCCTGGCTTGTTGTGAGGGTTAAATGATATAATACACAAAAAAGTGCTCACCAGAGTCTGGCACATAGTAAATTTTCTGTAAATGTCAGGTGCTATTGGAGTCCCTGGGTGGTACAAATGGGTAACTTGCTTGGCTGCTAACTGAAGGGTTGGAGGGTCAAACCTACCCAGAGGTGCCTCGAAAGAAAGGGCTGGAGATCTAGTTCCAAAAATCAGCCTTTGAAAACCCTATGGAGCACAGTTCTACTCAGGCACACGAGTCGGAGTCCACATGACGGAAACTGGCTGATTATTATTCTTGATAGTTTAGCAGTCTGCCTGGAAAACTATATGCCATTTTGTTGTTTGGTTAGAGATGGAATCAGCTCTGTTTGTGGCCTTGGCTGGGGAAGGGATTTGCAAAGGTGGCAGAGTTTGCAGACATAGAAAGATCTAGAAGTGCTAATTTATATTAAAAGCAGGATGAACATCTTGCAAAGGCTGTAACTGACGCTCCCACCTCTTGTACTGAACTCACTCGACGGGGGTAGAGACGTGGCCCTGAGAACCCATTTCTCAGCTGGGGAATTTGGGTCAACCCCACTTTCCACACCTTAGAAATGGTTTTGTTAGTTGTCTTTTTTTTTTCCCCTCCATTTTTTTTCAGGTTCCATTCAGCTCAGAGATGTGGCCCAGAGCCTCGTGCTTGTACGCTAGGCTTTGAGGCAAACCAAATTGCCTTTTGTTATTTTCTCTTGGTTCTTTCTGCGTCAATTGTGCTATCAGTAACATAGGACAAGAGAGTAGAAGCTTAATTAAAATAATAAATCATCAATCAAGTTTAATACTGCCATTGGCAACCACTGAGCTACCTCCATTTGCTCCCATGATTATTTTCTAAGAGACCAAGGGCAGATTTTGTCCCAAGGAGACAGGCTGGGACAAGTGCAAGATTGTACTGTCCCTTGCCTGAGTGTTCAGAATCATTTGCAAAGGAATTTCCATGACTGCACACTCCAGAGAAGGAATCATTTTATTTCATATTTCTAATTATCAGAACCTCTCAGAAGCAAAGGAACTGTCCTTCTTTGGGTCTTTAAGCCAGAAAACCAAACCGGTTGCTCTGACTGATGATGACCCCATGTGTGCAGAGAAGAAATGAGCTCTACGGGGTTTTTAAGGCTGTGACCTTTTGGAAGTAGATTGCCTGACCTTTCTTCTGAGGTACCTCTGGGTGGGTTTGAACTGCCAACCTTTCAGTTAGTAGTCAAATGCTTAATCATTTGCGCCATTCAGGGACCTTTTTGGGTTTTTGGATGTTTCCAACACACTTTTTTTTTTCCAGCTTTTGCCTACATCTCTACATTCAGGAACCTTAATGTTTCGAAGTTTGCCTCCATCCTGGCCCATCCCCTCTAGGGCACCATTCATGGATTAACTTATAACAGGGCAGGCAACATGGTAGGAAACTTCATCGGTCTGACCCAGGTGGCCTGTCTCTCTGGAAAATTCATGGACTAGCTCAACTTCATACCAATCTGTTCCTAAAATCCCAACAGTCGTGTAGGAGCTAACTAATTCTAACATGATACACCTATAAATTTTAATGCTGCACTTTAGCAACTAACCTTCCTGGCTGGTCCCTTAATCCAGGCCTGGGAACGAGGTTCTGTTCCCAAGTCCACCCTTGGTGGGACCTGAGACACTTAACTTCATTGTGCTCCATTCCTCCGTCTACAAATCTTAAGAAACCTGGGAGGATTAATGAAATAATGTCTGCGGAGCTCTTTAGAAGCAAAGTGCTATGTAAACATGAGGTATTATTCTTCTGTTTATGAGAAGTTGTATAATATTGCCTAGGAGAAATTGTGACCTGTGTTCAAAGGTACCATAAAGTTCCCTTTGGCTCTTTTGGGGTTGAAATTGGGGAACAATGGGGCACTTCAAGGAAAAGTTGTCCTCTTTGATTTCGTGCATGGGGTGGCTGGAAATTCCGATGAGAATATACTGACTGATGCTGGATTGGCTTCCTCTTGCTCCCTGATCTTTATAGGAGCTAGAAACCTAGGAAACTTGAAACAAGACATCTGTATTCCTAAAAACAAATTCCTATGTGAGCAATTTTGAGACTGTCCATGTGAAACACTACTGAGTGTGTGCTTCAAATAAGTTCTCTTATAATAATTTGATTAAGGGTCAGAATGTCCTATTCATGTTCACCGACTTTGATGGCTCTGGCGGAAGGGTAAAATTCTCTTCTAGACCTCTCACTCGGTACCCTGTTACACTGTAGAGTTTGTGTGATCTGCCTGAGCCTGATGTCTTCCCTTTGCCGTAGAGTCGATTTGGACTCACGATGACCCATCCCTGTCAAGAGTGGAACCGTGCTCCACAAGGTTTTCAAAGGCTGATCTTGGAGAAGCAGGTTGCCAGCCTTTCCTTTAGGGTGCCTCTGGGTGGACTTGAACCTCCAAGCTTTTGGTTAGCAGCCGGGCGCCTTAGCCCTTTGCACCATCCAGTGACTCCACCTGATGTCTAATAGCCTCAATAGATTGTCAGTTTCTGGAGAACAGGAACCTTGTCGGGTGGTTTCTTTCTCTCAAGCATGACTCTAAGTATAATGACACATGTGCCAAGCCTTTGGTTTTGCTGCTCCAGAACCTCTAGCTCTAAGCTCTTTTTCTTGTGATCAAATCTCTGTGCTGGGCACCCATCCCCTGATGGTACCTGATAAGGAAGGCAGGAGCCTATTTGGGATTAATGTGGGTCTACTCCACGGATATTTACATTTTAGTGAGATGTTCTCGAAAACTGCAAAATCTACAAGCCCCCTCTCCAAATGAGACTCCAGTGCTGAAAGGACAGAAGGGTGTATGTGGATATGTGTGGGAGGGGGAGTGGCCCGGATATTTCTGACTTAGGAAAGAGAATCACCTCTGCCTCTTTATCCCTTTGAATGACTCTACCTGGCCAGCGTGTATCATTGCCATATTCAATGATGTGTATTTGAGCAGAAAAATGCTACAGCTTCACAGACTTCTTGATTTTCTGAGAAAGGCTCTGGCACTTTGAATTTGCTGATTCACCAGATGCGAGCTGTTTGCTTCAAGGCAGACTTTGCTTTCCTGTAAGGTAGGGATTGAGGGAAAATGTGACATCTTCTAGGGGAAGACACTCGTGTGACCCACACCTTCCCCGTATGGCTAATCACACGAACGCTGAAGCAGGCAGATATTTTTGTTGCATTCGTGTATCGAGAGGTTTGTGAGGGTGTTTCATAATCTGAGTGTGCAGCATCTGCCGGCTCCCATTTCTCCCTAACCACCCTCATCATATTAGCTGCTGTTTTTTTATCTTCATATTTTTATTATTTTTTTAAATATAAATGAAAGATCAGGTAATACTTTCCATATTCAATAATAGGATTGGTCCCGGAAGATTCTTTGAAAAAAAAAAAAATATCTTCAGGACATTGGCTTGAAATAGAACAAAAGCATCTGAAAAGCATTTTTTTTGTGGATGAGGAAGAGAAACAGGAAAATTTCACAATGGCGATATGCTGTCTTCCCATCAGAATAATTTCCCTTCACACTAAAAACCTATCCACAAACCCTAGACGCTAAAAAACGCTGGAGAGGCTTTAGCGGGCTGCAAGGCTGCAATTCCTAAGACCAGGGAACTCTGTGCTTCCATCTAGTGGCGGGTCCTCAACACCGCAAGCTAGCTGCCCAGAATCTGTTTGAACTTGGCTGTGGCCGGAGCTGTGGTTTGGCTTGTATCCTTAAGAGAGTTTTGTTGCCAGCCTTGTAGGTTGTTTTTTTTTTTCTTTTTACTCCCTATGCCCCCTCTTGTATTTTTGCATGCTGGCACTTCATTTAATATAGCCTCCTGAGACTATGTTTTCAGTTTTGATATTTTGGGTTAATATTAGAGAGTCTGCTGCCTTTCTTTCTTTCGGAAAGGAGGCAGCCATGCCGACAGACACTTTTGACAACAGGCAACACACTGGCTGGCTGACCTGGAAAGTGATAGCGCAGGGAAAAAGCACAGGGAGACGGTGAAATTTATCACCTTCATTCACGGGCTAGCTTGATTCTCTAGAATGATCTTAAATTTTCCCTGAATACATTTTTGCCACCATTTCTGTTGCTTAGATCTGGAGAGACTCAAATCCAAGCTGGAATCTTGGGGAAGATTTGCCTGAGGATGCCAGTCTGTTTCTCAGACCCCTGTCCAGATCACCGTGATACAGCTTCCCTTGTTTTCAGAAAATAACCGATGTTTGTAGAGCTTCCCAGTTTGACAAGATTGGTGATGACGCAGCTCCCTTGGAGTTATTCTGCTCCTGTTTGGGGGCTCATTTCACATGTGTGGAGCCACCAGGAAGGCCCCTGTCTGCCCTGGTCACCCCGCGGCAGCGAAGTTGCTCTGCTGTCTGTAGTCTGAATGTACTGGAAGTAGCAAAGTGCGGCATTTAAGTGGAAGGCTTTGGAGCCAGAATACAAACAGAGATTTGTATTCCAGGTCTGCAGATTTCTCAGCTTTGGTTCCTCATCTGTAGAATGCGGATGATGTGGTGTTTGGGGGGAAATAATACATATAAAATTCTTAGCAAGAGTCTGGTCCGTATAAAGTATTCAGTATGTGTGAGCCAGTATCAGAAAATATTTCTTGAGTGAAAAGTGAGTCGAACGGGCTATGGCCTTGAGTCACGGCAGATGACACTGGGTGCGTGGGGAATAAGTGACCTCCAGCCGACCGAGCATGGCTGTGTGCACAAAACTTCTCACCAGAGCCACTGGCTTGAAGATGAGAGCTAAATAAGGGAAAGTGAAGTGAGTGGTCTTAATTAATCTGTGTTTAAATTTACTCTGTAGCTGCTGGACTCAATTAAGGAGATGGAGGATTCGCCTCTTACCAGTCATTTTTTTTAATTTCTATTTCTTTTGTTCAAGGGCCTGGGATCCTAAAAGCATGTACTCCATATCCATGCCAAATAGACACCAGTGAAATGATCAGATATGGCAGTTCTGCACCAACGAATATAAAAAGCTCCAAGAGTAATCAGAAGGGAGGAAAAAAATAAAAAACCCACTAAACCTACAGCTAAAGTTTGGGTTTGTTCCGTGTGTGTGTGCGCAAAAAAAATCCCAGATGTGAATCTACAAACCAGCTGGTTGGAATAACTTTTGTGCTGGACTGTAATTACAAGCTATTTATTATGAATCTTGGGATCTTGTTATGGATTTTGACTGGCTCCCAGATTTCTAATTTAGCAAAGAGTTCCTATGTTTAAGAGAGTGTGTGTCTTTGTATTTAACAGATCCCCACATTTGCCTTACACTCACTCCCTGGGTCTGAGAGTTGCTCCTGGGAAGGGGCCTTCCCTGAGGCCCTGCCAGGTCTGCTGAATACGTAGAGCGGCCCTGCCAGGTCTGCTGAATACGTAGAGCCTGTTAACAGACGCTCAACTTGTGAAGTGAGTTCACTTCACAGATGTCCTAGGGTAAGGGAAGTGAGTATCAACACATGGCTTGTAGGAGATGCATTTTGCAAAACTAAGTCACTGGTAATGGTGCGAAGCAGCATATATAACCAAAATATAAGAATAAAAAAAAAAACCCCGTTGTCACTGAGTCAATTTCTGACTCATGATGACCCCATGTGTTATAGAGTACAGCTGCTCCATAGGATTTTCTTGGCTGTAATCTTTACAGAAGTAGATTAATAGGCCTTTTTTCATGGTGCTGCTGGGTGGGTTCAAACTGCCAACTTGCAGGTTAATAGCCGAGTGCAAACCGTTTGTGCCAACAAGAGAAGCAGAATAACTTGTGCCAAGATGGTTATTCTTGGTTGCTTTGGTGGCGGTGAGAGGCCGCTTTTAATTTTTTTAAAATTACCTCTTTAATTTGAGTTGTGACCGTAACTATGTTTGTAATTTAAGAAAAATTATAAAAATACATCTAAGGGCCATGGCTTTCTAGTTAGCCTGGATGACACCACATTATGAAGAAGAGAGGGTGAGGGAAGGAGTTTTGGAGGGCTGGGAGCCAGAACACATGGGTTCAGATTCTAGATCTGCTGCTTACTTAGGGACTGTGGACAAAGTCCTGAACCCATCTCAGTCTCACTGGGGACGAGATACTTTCCCTATAGCACTGGTTCTCAACCCTGGCTGCACTTTGGAATTACCTGGGGAGCTTGAAAAAACACCCAGGCCTGGCCAATCAGATCAGAGCTTCAGGGGGTGGAGACTGGCCAGTCTTTGTGAAGAGCTCCCCAAGGGGTGCTCCTTTGCAGCTCAGAGGGAGACAAAACGAGGTTAGCCCTGCAAGGGCATTTACTAGATAAAATAAGAGACAGCAAAACTACCACCTCTCTGTCTGTTAGCCACACTAAGGGGCCTTGCCTGTTGCTGTGAAGCTGGAAGCAATGCCACTGGTATTTCAAATACCAGCAGGGTTACCCATGGTGGACAGGTTTCAGTACAGCTTCTAGACTAAGACAGACTGCGAAGAAAGGCTTGGCAGCCTACTTCTGAAAATTGGGCAATGAAAACCCTATGGATCACAAGAGAATATTGTCTGATATAGTGTTGGAAGATGAGCCCCCTAGGCTGGAAGGCATTCAAAATACACAGTGGCTGCAACAATGGACTCGAGCATATCAATGACCGTGAAGATGGCACAGGACCAGGCAATGCTTGGTTGTGTTGTACCTGGGGTCACCATGAACTGGAACTGACTTGATGGCAGCTAACACCAACAACAAAACCAAAAACGAGGGGAATAAAAAAAGGGCCTGAATGACTTTAGTTCAAAGACGCCCTCCAATCATGTACCGATAACCAACAAATGAAAAGCAAAACATCAGCAACAACAACGCTGTGAGGTGGGGTACAGGTGGTCGAGGATGCATGCCCTCTCTCTAGGTAGCTGGGCAGGTCCTGTGGTGGCCTCATCGGCCTGGCACCACATTTGGCTCAAGGTTCCTTATACAGATTACCATGTTCTACATGTGTCATTCAGTGGAAAAGATTGGGAAGCGATGGCTCATTATTCCCACGCCTCAGTTGGTCTCCCAAAGCCATAGTTGTTGTTAGTTGCCATTGAGTTGGCCCCTGACTCTTGGCAACCTCATGTACAAGGGAACAAAACACTGCCTGGCTCTGCCCCATCCCCGTGATCAGTTGTGATAGGGTTTCCACTGGCTGATTTTCAGAAGTAGATCTCTAGGTCTTTCTTCCTAGTCTGTCATGCAAGCCTGCACTGACAGATGGGTGGTGGCTGCTGTGTTTGAAGTGCATAGGCTGGGAATGGAACCTAGGTCTTCCACATGGAAGGTGAGAATGCCACCACTGAATTGCCACTGCTTTCTTCAAAAGCCATTAAGGCAATGAAATAATAAGACTGCTCTAGAAAGACCTGTTGGGAAGGCAAGCCCAACTCTCCTATGGCCTCATGACTGCTAAGTTGGAAGGAGTGGTGTTCTGGGACTCTCGGAGGTTCTGATCATTTAGAAGAGGGCTGACAATTTGGATTTGTTTTAGAATTACACCCTGGGAACATCTTGGAGGGCTCTGGAACTCCTAGCAAATTTGAATGCAGCACAGAAGGTGATAATGTTTTGTCTTGTAACTGCCTTGGGACTGGACTTTGGTGTGTGTCTTGGCTTGGACCCCCAACCTCCCCATCTCCCCCACATACCTCCTCCTTTGTTCTATATCAGAAAAGGCGAGATCTGCTTTAGTCTTGTGGCACTGAAGTGCCCTGGGCACTCTTGTGAGTCTTCCCAAGGTCATTGTGATTCCTGAGCTAGGATTTCTCTCGTATATATTCTAGAAGGGGAGTAAGTAGGGTCATCTCAAGGTGAGCAAGTCCCTCCCCTCCACCCTGCCTTCAGATCAGTCCATGAAGGTGGTTGCAGCAGCCTTAACCCGCGGTAGGGCTTTGGCTATGTGCACACTTGTGACTTCTCCTAGAATTCCACCTCTACTGCTACGCAGCTGTGCAATCTAGGGAAAGTGGCAAACTTTCTCTGAGCAGCAGTTTTCTTGTTTGTAAAAAGGGGGTAATGATACTGTTTATCTCTTAGGGAAAGCCACAGCACCCAGAGTATAGTAGGCACTTGTTAAAATTCAAATCCTATTGAAGCTTTGTGACATTTTTTGGTTCATGAGTGTGCAGTCTGTGTACAAACAGGAACATACATCGTGTTTGCATCTTCCCCAGGACATTTTAACAGCTAACCTTTCAGGATAAAACCCAAGATGCAAATGTTCACCACACTTTCATTAGCATAAGTGCTAATATAACACAGCTGTCCCACGGCTATAAAACACTGACGACTGTGTCTCTGCTTGGCGTGTGGAATATTATTTTTTCTCTTACTGAGCCCATTCAATACTCAACTTTGTCATTATTTGAGTTGGAACTGTAGAATGCTGCATTTTAATGCACTTTACTAGTAAGGATTGTTGGACAGCCGTGTGCAAATATTTTTGTTCTCACAATGCAGTCCTGGCCCAGGTAGCCCAATGGGTAGAAATATGATTTGCACAAATATTATCATTTCTATAGTGTGTACTAAAAAGAAACCTTAGAACAGAGTGGGAGAAAGCGGCTCCCTCGGCATTCAGTTATCTAGGTTAAGTTGGATTTTAAAGAAGGGAACTGGCAGCCCCCTCTCCCCCCTGTTAATCTCTAAAAGTCCTGTATTCCCAGGTATTTCTTCGCTCGGGAGAGCAAAATCCTATTTGCTATCACAGTGTTGCCAAGATGAAGAGAAAATAGGAAGAGGGAAGGTACCTCCGCCATGTGTGGGGATTCTGTCTGGAGTTTATTTTCAAATGTCTCTTGTCTCCTTTTGCCTAGAATAAGGAAGTGACTTGTAAGAGAGAAAAGTGTCCAGTGCTATCACGAGACTGCGCCCTGGCCATCAAGCAGAGGGGAGCCTGTTGTGAGCGGTGCAAAGGTGATTTACATCTTGTTTTGGCGACCTTCTCTTCAGGCATTTTCATTTGTCTGTCTCTCACCTTTCTCTTTACTCAGCTCCTGGTTGGGGTGCAAATGGGTACTGGGAGGGAAGCTGGTATGTGTGTGTGTGTGTGTGTGTGTGTGTGTGTGTGTGTGTGTGTTGGAGGGTGGTCAGAATAAGGGAACTCTCCTAGTGGAGGGATGAAAGTATGGAGAGCATCTGCCTACTTGGTTTATTTTCTAAGGCGAGTTGATAAAATGTCACAGAGGAGATGAAAACAAGATGCCTGTGCCCATTTGTACATGTGCACACAAACATATTTTGTCAAGAAGTTTCAATGCTCAGTTTTTCCAGACTCCACACTGGCCCTCCCACCTCTGCCATCGGAGTCTTTAAGCCTGAATTTTATCATTTTGGTCCCTATTAAATTTTTTCTTTCCTTCCAAATTAAATCTAAGTTCTCTGCATGTCTTTGAGACGTCTCTAAAGGATCCTTGTTCCGACCTTACTCCCCACTGCTCTCCAGGATACAAGCTTTCTCTAGAACACACTGCTCCTAGTCTAGCCCAGGTCTTCCCTCCCGACTTATCCAGAAGCTTTCTGTCCTCAAGGTCCCTCAGCTCACACTCCTCACTCTCCCCTTTAAGTTTCAGTAGCGTACAGAGGTTCTTTCCCTTTCGTTGCCTCGTATGTTAAGTCGATTGTTAGCTCCTTGAGGGCAAGTTGCACTTTGACATGGCTTAGTATATATTAGAGTCTCTTTGTGGCAAAAACAGTGAAGCGCTCACCTGCTAACCAAAAGGTTGGTGATTTGAGTCCACCCACAGGTGCCTAGGAAGACAGTCCTGGTGATCTGTTTCCAAAAAATCAGCCATTGAAAAGTCTATGGAGCACAGTTCTATTCTTACACACATGGGGTCGCCAGGAGTCAGAGCCAACTCCACGGCAACTGGTTCAAACAGTGCGTAGCAGAGCGGGGGCACACAGGGGACAATACGAGTGTGGTGGTCTGGGAGTGGATTCCAGTCACACTGCCAGGGCAGAATCCAGGATGGCCACTCAGTACAGTGTGTTCTTGTGCAGGCGGAGACCTGGTAACCTCTCTCCACCCCAGTGCCCTCATCTGGAAAATGAGAACAATAATCGTGTCATTAGGACTAAATGGGAAGATGTATTCAAAGTGTTTAGCATGAAAAGTGCCAGGCGCTGTACAATAACATCAGTGTGTTATTTCTCAATAACAGAAGTATGATAGGTGCTGTTTAAGCACTTGCCAGACTTGACTATTGTAGATATTTTATATAAGTGGGATTGTGCAATGTTTGTCCTTTTGTGTCTGACTTATTTCACTTAGCCCATTCTTTACTTTTTAAACCACTTCTTTATCATCTTCATCTTTCAGTGTTTGGCAAGGCTGCCTCAACAGAGGGGTCAGCTGAATACCAGGCGATGGAAACAATGTGTTAAGGATATGTGCAGATACTTTTTGGTTTGTTTCCTCATTATTCCTAGAAGAGAAGAGAACTTTCTGCTGCCTTAGTGGGTAACCTTCTTTCCCAGTTGTGTTACTTCCCCATCGGACCTACTAAGTGATGTCACCTTAACCTGGACTCACTTGTCCTGCTGTTGCCCTTATCAACACCCTTTCCTCTAATTATCCTCATCTACCAAGGGGAAGAAATAACCCAAAACAAATACATTTTTTTTGAATGTAAGAAGATAAACTTCTTCAAATTAATCTGGAATGAACAACAGACCAGCAGGTTCAGCATTCTGTGTTTTGTTTGATAGTAATGACAGGGCATTTGGGTGAGGTCAAGAACAGAGACCTGTCCTGAGGGGGACCACGTGAGGGAGATTTCTAAACAGATCTGAGTTTTCAAGTGCTCTGGGAGTATGTGTAGTGGTTAAGAGCTGCGGCTGCTAACCAAAAGGTCGGCAGTTCAAATCCACCAGGAGCTCCTTGGAAACCCTATGGGGCAATTCTACTCTGTCTTATAGGATCGCTATGAATTGGAATCGACTGGACAGCAACGGGTGTTTGGAGTATATACTGAAGACTCATCTTTCATTTTCTCTCTTTTTTCTCCGTAATACAGTGCTTGTCTCTGTGAGTTTTCAGGGACACAGTTGTATTCGCTCTTTTTGTTTGTTTATTGTTGTAAAAAATATGTATAACAGAACATTTGCCAGTTCAACCCTTTTCGCATGCATTCACTCTTAGATTCTGGAGACTACCAGTACTTTGGTTTGTTTATGTTTTTCTAATTAGAATAGTAATATATGTTCATAGCAGAAGCTCTGAACACTAGTTTAAACTGTGAAAAAGCAGGAAACAAAGTAGTCATAATTCCATGACCCAGAAACAACAGTTGTTAATATTTGTTATTTTCTTTCTGTACTTTTTTCCCATGGGAATGTGTTACCTAATTGATATATTACTACTCATTTCCTTCCTTCCTTCCTTCCTTGTCTCCTCCCTCCCTCCCTCCCTCCCTCCCTCCCTTCCTTCCTTCCTTCCTTCCTTCCTTTTTATTTAACATTAGGGCATAGCATATTCTCAACTTATTTGAAATATTGTTTTTAATGGGCATGTAAGATTCTGTTGTGGGATTGTACCAACATTCATTCCTCCATTTTGGGGCATTTAGGTTGTACCCTGGATTTTGGCATTGGGTAAGGATAAAGACAAGAAGCTGAAACCAAAGAACATCATGCAGTAAAGGAACAAAGACTGAAAAGCTTGTATCAAGAGGAACATTAATTGAGTATAAATAGATCATAGTGTAAACCCAGAGACCACTCTGGAATTAGCTTCCTGAAGAATCTGGGTAAACCACTCCTTAACCCTTTTATAGCCTTTGTTCACACAGGGGGAAGGAAAAAACAACAACAAATCATTAGTTTGTAGCAGACAGTCTGAGACAACAGCAGCAGCTTCGTTTCTGATCAGTCCTTTCCCAACAGGCACCACCCTCGCTGACACTGGGGGTTTTCACTTTACTTACTCCGTGAGGATTCATTGAGGAATCATATTATTGCAAAGTTTGTTGACAATACTTTCCTTAGAACAGTACTTAGAATGTCTAGGCAAGACTGTGTCAGGATCAAACAATTTTAACCAGATTAGGGAATACTATGCAATGAATTTTTCTTAGCAAAAAACAGCACCTTTTGTTTTTTGGATCAATTATCACATTGTAACAGAAGAGTCCATGTGCTTAACTGTACCATATTTAGAAAGGCATCTACCGTCAGAGATACTGGTGATGTGGGACCAAAGCGGCCACAAGTTAAACTATTGGAATCTCTTATTGTCAGCCTCCTTCTATCTAACTTCATTGCGGTGGGTTTTATACAAACATTGTACTCTGGTGGCACAGGAGCTCATGGTGATTCCATTGACTTGTGTGTGAGTGCTGATGAAGAGCCTTGTGCTGTTTGCCAAGCTGCTCACCAGACAGGTCAAGTGGCAGTGTGGTCAGGCATCTCATACAGGTGTGCACAGGGTGTACCTAAGCTGGCGGAATGGGTGGAGGGCTTGGACTTGCCTGGCTTCAGTGGAGGCAGCCCTCCCGGAAGACCTACTTCCCTTTCTACCATCAGCAAGCATATAAGAAGCTGAAATCCTATATTGCTAACTGGATGAAGCAATAGTGATAACCTGCTAGTTGCTTTGAGTTCCCCTTGAGTGTTGCTTCCTTCCGTTTACCTGAGGGAGTCATGAGTATAAGCAGTGTTTCTCAAACTGTCAGGGATCCCAGAATTACCTGTTAAAGTGCTGATACCTGGGCCTTGCCCAATGGTGGTAATAGTAACGAGAGCATCATCATCTTTTTCATCAAAACAGCAACAGTTAGTACATGTATGACTTACTCAGAACCAGCCACTGAATTTTCACAACAACTTAATGAGGCAGGTATTATCATAGTCTCACTTTAGAGATGAAGAAAATGGTGGTAACGAGAAGTTCAGTGCTTTGCCCAAGGTCACAGAGCTAGTAGGTAACAGAGTTGGGGGACAAATCTAGGTGGTCTTACTATATTAAGTCACAGGCCTGCTGTTTCAAAAGCTACAGGTCTCAGTCCCTGACTCTGCATTTGAAAGACTCCACTGGGCCTCATATGTAGATTGAAGTCTGAGCGCCTTCCTGATGAAGAATTAAGAACCATGTCTTTTAGAGACTGTTGGTCAATGTCTGTTTTGCACAACATATTTTTGGGTTGAGAAATCTCTTTGCCATTTGTAGCTGGGAGATCATAGCTTCTCTCTGACCTTTTGCTGTGTTCCTGTTTTGAAATTTTTATATCATTAGAGTGATGATCAGAAATAAAGTAAAACCGCAGAATTCAAACAGTGAAATGATGGTGAATGCTTAACAAAAATCTTTCCCAGTTGTTCAACTGTGTAAATAAATGGGGAGGAGACTTGAACCACAATACATTATTGTGCTAAAAAATTCAAAAAGTAAACAACAAAATTCCTTTTGAACCTACAAAAATGCACTCTTCTGGGTCTTAGTTATCTAGTGCTGGTATTACAGAATACCACAAGTGGATGGCTTTAACAAACAGAAATGCATTCTCTCACAGTTTAGGAGGCTAGAAGTCTGAAATCAGGGTGCCGGCTCCAGGGGAAGGCTTTCTCTCTCTGTTGGTTCTGCGGGAAGATCTTTGTCATCAATCTTCCCCTGGTCTAGGAGCTCCTCAGCGCAGGGACCCTGGGTCCAAAGGACGTGCTCCCCTTCTGGTTCTTCATTTGTGGTGACATGAGGTCCCCCGGTCTCTCTGTTTACTCCTCTCTTTTATATCTCAAAACTCAAGATACAACCTAATCTTGTAGATTGAGCCCTGCCTCATTAGTGTAACTGCCTCTAATCCTGCCTCATTAGCATCATACAGGTAGGATTTACAACACATAAGAAAATCATATCAGATGACAAAATGGTGGACAATCACACAGTACTGGGAATCATGGCCTAGTCAAGTTGACATACAATTTTAGGGGACACGATTCAGTCCATAGCAATAACATACATATCCAAACCCATTGCCGTTGAGTTGATTTTGACTCATAGTGATCCTATAGGACAAAGTAGAACTTCCCCATAGGGTTTCCAAGGCTGTAATCTTTATGGAAGCAGACCCCCATATCTTTATTCTGTGGAGTGGCTGGTTGGTTCAAACCTCTTACCTTCTTACCTTTCAGTTAACAACAAAGCACTTAATAATTGTGCCACCAGGGCACATATATATATATATATATATATTCTCTTGCAATTTGCTTTTTAAAAAGGAAATCGCAACAGTAATGTGACTTAGGAATTTTCCCATGCTAGATTATGCTTTTTTAGCTGTAGTATTGGAATCCCTGGATGGTGCAAATAGTTAACACACTCGGCTGCTCACCAAAAGTTTTGAGGTTCAAGTCTACTCGTAGGTACCTTGGAAGAAAGCCCTGAAGATCTACTTCTGAAAACTCAGCCATTGAAAACCCCGTGGAGCACAAATCTACTCTGACACAGATGGGGTCGCCAGCAGGCAGAGATGACTTGACAGCAACTCTTTTTTACTGATGTGGGTTCCGTAACATAAATGTGCAGTGTGTCGTCTACCATCTCCTTATTGATAGATGTTTAGATTTTCCGTTTTTTGTTGCACTGCAGGGAACCAACTTGTCATGCCTTGATGTGTGCATGTTCCTTAAGGACAGAAGTCTGGGTGTCAAAGTGCTGCACAGAGAGGTGTGTGCATTTTAAATGGTAATGGACACTATTAAGTGTCCTCCAAAAAGGCAAAGCTGGTCTCCTTTTTTATTCCCTTGAGAGTTTGTCAGTCCTTTCTCCCTAAAAGACGAAAGACTTGATGAGGAAGAGTTGATGTTGCCCTTGCAGAATTTAGAGACATTGCTGCCTTTGCCTTAGACACTTCCCACTACCATATAGCTGTTTCCTTTGTTCTAGGCTGGTGCTTTTACCGTCCTCTCTTCTTTCCTGTTCTGGATTTCCCCCATACCAAAACGGGAGGTTTTCCTCCTTGTTTTTGTGCTTCACTGAGGGATGGTATCAAACTCTTCTGAAGAGCCCAGCCGAGGGCCGTCAGCTGTTTCTATGTTTTCCAGTGAGTCAGAGAAAGCACTGACAATGGCCAGCAAAGTTAAGACTTCAGTGGTAATATTTTCCCAGCATTTGGTGCAATACTGAGACACTGCAGTTATGGGATTGAGTGAATTGACAGCATCGGCTACATGAAGGGAATAGGGGAATGTTTTACCTGCCTCTTCCTGCTAAGGATGATTTGTTGGTGGGAGAAATAACATTATCATCATCTTTGTCAGCATAATTCCCAGACACACTCCTACTTGAAGCACTGAAGGGGCTCTGAGATTATTTATATTATTCATATTATATTTTTGATGCCCTAATATGGGAAAAAGTAGTGGAGAACGGTAGGCATAGAATTAGTTCATTCTTCCTTGGATAGTCCCTTAAGAGATTTGGGCCATTTGAAGTTCCTTCTGTGATGATATGTTGATGTTTGTATTTACATTTCATTCTATGTCCACTGTCTTATATTTGGGCCTTTTCTGCAATTAATGTGAATGATTTATATATAATAATTATGTGGAGCCTTATTTTATTCCTTTAAATAATTACGGAAGTTTATATTATTTGCATCTTGGTCTTTGTGAACATGCCTGTTCTTCATGGGTCTTTAGGGGTCATGTCCATTCTTTGAGGCCCGGTGGCTAGTCAGGGACACAACTCCTCAGTGAGGACATTGTTCCTACAGGAAAATATCATCTATATTGATCACCTTCCCGTGTGATGAAGAGTGGAATCTGTTTGTACCTATCAAGAGCTTGGACTCTGAGGCATGTGAAAGCCAGGGGCACCTGCCTTTCCTTTTAGTGTTGTTGAACCCCCATGGGTTGTGAGGTGTGAATTATCTGGTTAGTCTTAAGATCCTCACCCCACTATGATCTTCATAGGTGTACGAAAGGATCTTGGTCCCTTCCAATGCTGGATACTGGGCTAGTTTGTCTTATGCTCGTCACTTAGTCTTCAGTATAGCAGGGTAATTTCTGTATGTATGAGGAAACTGAAGCCCAGAGAAGTTAAATCATTCATTTGCCAAGGTGGTAGTGGCCCGCAGATCAAGCAGAGGGCATCCATGTCCTCCAGGTGCTTGCTGTACTGGGAGACACAGAGAAATACCATCCAGTGGGGGAAGTTCTCTGAGGAAGGTACACCAGAGTTCAGAAGGAGGGAGGGAGGGCAGCTAGTGGGCAAGGGATTGGGGAGTAGCAGGTGGGCTTTTCAGTGGAGGCAGGTCATTTTTACGAATAAGCAAAGGTTAATCACACCCAAAGAGGGCTGTTCAGGGAGAGGTTCCCAGGTGTAGGCCATGGCAACACATGTTGCCTACTGCTCTTAACCTCCTAGAGATTAAAAATAAAATCTGTTAAAATACAGATTTCTGTCATCCTCTCCAAACCTACTGCATCAGAAAGAAACTAGAATGAATTTTTGCTTACTTGTTGATTATTTGGGGGAGGGCAGAGTAGTCAGAGAAAAAAGTCACAGAATCCTACCATGACTTCTATTTATTTTTCTATGAACTGAGGCTGATATTGAGGAAGAAGTGGTGGATTAGATATGTTTGAGGATAGATATATGGTAACTCATATTTCCTAAAAGACTCTTAGAAATATTGTGTGTCTGTGTGTGCGTGCACGTTCCCGTTTGTGCTAACCAGATCGCTCATATCTTCCATTCATTCATTAATTCAACAAGTATTTATTGAGCCACATGCCAGGCATTTATGGATGGCACTGCTTACTAAATTATTCTTAACTTTTAGTAAGCCAGAATATTCTTTAAAACAATAAAGTAAGTAAATTATAATTAATTCCTCTGAAGTATTTCAGTGTACTTTTGAGATTATTTTTGTGCTAGTAAGGGTTATACATTTTTATCCCAATAGCCTAATGACTGGGTAAAAGATTAATCTAATTTGAAAAAAAAAAAAAATCAATATTGTTTGATGAAAACAAATGAGATCATTAAGAGTTAAACAGATGGTTTTGGCAGCTTTTCTGTGTTTACCTGGACTGAGAATCATCCTTTAATTTGGGGATCTTTCATGCATAATAATGTGTTTGTTATCTGAATATGTGTTTGTTATTAAAAAAAAAAAAAGTGGATCATAAATGAATAAGGTGTGCTTTAAACATTTATAAGTCAAATTCCTTCCTCTTTCTTCATATAGAGTATGATATATTGATTGTCCATAATACTTTGATGAAAGACATAAGAAAGTAGTCTTCCATTTGTTAAGAGGGGTTTGTTTTTCCACAGTCTTCTCTTGCCATTGATTTCTCTGTGCTTTGTCTTGTTTTTTATGGACTGTGATCTGTGCGATGTATTTTTTAAACAATTTAGCTTTTACATTTGATTTTTAAAAATATTCCGTGAGTCTCATCAAATGAAAGGAAAGAGGCAAAATATAAATATTTGCAAACTGATTTCCAAAATTAAGCCAATCATCTTAGGTTCTGGTACACAGGAATTAGAAAACAAAATATTCATGGGGAATTTGACAGAGAAAAGGCTCATCTATACAGCCTAATTACTGACCGAGGTAAAAGTAGACTATGAATGTTGTTGTTGGGTGACGTCAAGTCAATTCCAACTCATAGTGACCCATGTAACCTGGTAGGACTGCCCCATCAGGTTTTCTTGACTGTCATCTTTACAGAAGCAGATTGCCAAGTCTTTCTTCCATGGAACTGTTAGGTGGGTTTGAACCATCAACCTTGCAGTTAGCAGCCAGGCACTTAACTGTTGTGCCACCAGGACTCCCTGGGCTATGAATAATGGTAATATATTGAGTCTTATTAATTACAGGTGGTCCTTCATACAGTGGTTAAGAGCTTGGCTGCTAAACCAGAAGGTCTGCAGTTCAAATCCATCAGCTGCTCCTTGGAAGACCTATGGGGCAGTTCTACTGTGTCCTATATGGCCACTATGAGTAAAAATCAACTCAATGGCTGTGGGTTTTGGGTTTTCATACTGTACAACATCCTGAATAAGGGGTCTTTTCTCAGTGTTGCTTTGAGGATGACCTGGACGATGACTGTACCTTTCAGAATGTTGCTAGGTGACCTCCTGGGGGGAAGCAGCCACTCGCCATATATAGGAGTAAACATTTCTAAAACAAACATTTCTTATTTAGAAATAATCACTCTGCCTGTGTTGACAGAATGAACTGTCCTATTGTTAAAACTTTTTCAGATGGAAAGGGTGAGTTAGCCATATACCAATCTGGTAGTTTGCTTTTAACCAAATTTTCTTTGGCTTCTGCAACCGTACATTGGCTGTTGCCCAGACAAAAGAATGGCTCTTTGTTCAACCTCTGTTTTCCTTTTTCGCATACAACATGGCCAAATTCTTTGGTAGTTATTACATATGATCGACCTGGATGCAGCTTGCCCCAGTTTGACGTCCAACGTAAGGAATGACTTGCCCTCAGCTTAATGCTCTATTAGCCATTTATATTATATTGTAAATGAGGTTTAGAGAATATTTTGGAAGAAAAAACCAGTTAAACCAGTTGCCGCCCAGTTGAGTATGACTCATGGCAACCCCGTGTGTGTCAGAGTAGAACTGCTCCATGGGTTTTTATAGTTAACATGCTCAGTGATAACCAAAAGGTTGGTGATTGGAGTTCACCCAGAGGTACCTTGGAAGAAAGGCCTGGTGATCTACCCCTGAAAAACCAGCCATTGAAAACCCTATGTAGCACAGTTCTGCTCTGACACACATGGGATGGCCATGAGTCATCGTAATGGACTCCATGGCAACTGATGCTAATTGGAAAACAAGACAAACCCCACTCTGTAGATTTCCATAGATATTGTTTTATTCAGCCATAGGTGGTGTTTGTTTCTATTAATCTGACTTAATAGATGGGGAAATGGATGCTTAGAAAGGTTAAATGATTTTTTTTAAACATCCAGTAATTGCTGGGGGGTGGGGGAACCTCAGATTCAGGCCTGACTCCAAATTCCCCATTCTTTCTCCCTGGTATCACACTGCCTTTGAGTGAAGAAAGAGACCAGGAGCATGCTGAAGGCTCTGGAGATAAAGGAGATGTCTGACCGGACCCTTCACGTCCCGCATCCCTTCTCCTTCTTGGACTTTTATAGCCTGGGTGGACCCACAATTTCTAAGGAAGCCTGTGGGCAGAGAAGCTCTGTGGAGGTGATTGAAAACAGCATGTGGCTTAGGAGGTGGTGGTTTTGCTTACTAACTGGCATTTTTTTGGGAACCCCCAACTTTTTTTTTTCCTCTTCAGGAGCCATGACTATTTATACTGCAGCCATGAAGCAATGAGACAACTTACATGACTTGACTCCACGAGTATGTGTGTGTCTGGTTTCATAACATATTTTTAATAGATCATGCAGTCACACAATTAAAAATATCAAAAGAATCTATAATAAAAGTAAGAATCCCTCTCACTCTTGATTTTAGCCACCCTGTAATCTTTCCTGGAGACAACTGCTGTACCAGATTCTTCGGGATCCTTCCAGAGCCGGTCTGTGTATACTGTGTGTGTTTCCAACCAAACACCAGCCCCAGTAGGTTTACCCTAAGTTGTTTTAATGCTGAGACTCTAACTAATCACTTAAAACATCTTGGGAAATTGCAGTGCTCTGCAAAACATCCCCACCACTAAACTCAGTTTCTGTGCCACAGCTATTTTTACCATGTTTTTGAGCTTAAGAGAATTTCTGATGTGCTTCTTGATAAAGTTGTTAGGTTATACAATGCCTGCTTATATTTATTAACTTATGCAGTATGGCTACTTTTACCTGCCTAGCCTCAGACATTTTAGAGCATGAGTTCTTAATATATTTTAAAGATAAGAAAACATAAAACTGGAAGGGTTTCTTTTATTTTCTCCAAGTGGAAAAAAAAAAGCACATAACGCTACATTTCAGACTGACTTCCCATTATATAAACCAGACTATTTTCGCATTTAAGTAAAAATGACCCTATTTGTTCAAAAGGACTTGTTTATGTTAAAATCATACTTTACAAAAAACAGTTTTTGTTGTGAAGACTGGTAAGAGAGCTTAAAACAGAGGTCAGCTTTCCCTTTTCAAATTTGTCCCAGCCCATTTATTCAGGGGCTTTGCTTTTTAGATTTTGTAGGATTTTGGACGGCAGTTTAAGTGGGGAGTTTGTGGTTGCCTTTAAGTTAGAAGATTAGATTTCTGAGGCTTGCCACTGACTTGTGGGGTATCAGTTTTCACTTTTCTAAAGACGTCCAGGCTGAGAATGTGCCTCGTCATGATGGAGGAGGGCTGTGGCTCTGGTCTCTTTCTTGTCCTCTTATGCAAAGCACCCCAGGCAGAGATGATCCTGGCAGCTGTATCCAAACACGAATGTTCTCTCCAGCAGCTACTGGAGCTGCCTTCGGCTGCTGATTTCCAGTGTATTAATTTCTATTGCTGCATAACAAGGTATCATAAATGTAGCAGCTTAAAACAACACCCACTTATTATCTTACACTTTCTGTGGTTTAGGAGTCTGGGTGGGCACAGTTTAGCTGGATCTCACAAGGCTGCAATTAAGGTGCAAGCCAGGGCTGGGGTCTCACCTGAGGCTCAGGGACCTCTTCTAAGCTCATGTGGTTGTTGGCAGAATTCAGTTTCTTGCAACTGAAATTGACTTGCTTCTTCAAGGCCAGCAGCAGAGTATCTCTGTGACCTGTAGATCATCTCTAAGGGCTCAACTGATTAGGTCAGGCCCACCCAGAATAATCTCTTTTATTAACTTAAAGTGAAACTGATTAAGGGTCTTAATTATATCTGAAAAATCTCGTCATCTGTGCCACGTAACATAACTTAATCATGGGAGGTATCCTTTCTTATTCACAGGGCTTGCCACACTCAAGGGCAAGGGATTATATAGGCATGCATATCCATCAGAGAGCGGAGATCATGCGGACCATCTTAGAATTCTACTAACCACACAAGAACAGCTTCTGGACTCATGAAAAGCAGAAGAAGCATTCAGAGAATGGTGCTTAGGGCTAGAAAGTTCTTACAGATCAGTGCACATAGTAAAAACCAATATCCAGTTGCCGTTGATTCCATCCAACTCATGGCAACTCCATGTGTGTCAGAGTAGAACTGTCCTCCGCAAGGTTTTCAATGGCTGATTTTTCAGAAGTAGATTGTTAGGCCTTTCTTCTACAGCACCTCTGGGTGGACTCAAACCTTCAACCATTCATTTAGCAGCCTACCATATTAACCATTTGCACCACCCAGAAACTCCACTGCACGCAGTAAGTGCTACCAAATGCTCGCTCTTGTTCTCTCCCTCTCCTCCTCTGGTTAAGTGGCCAGCAAGCCCTGCAAGGTCTGGTCCCTGCTTGCCCCTCTGGCCTCCTTTTTTTCTGCGTGCTTCATTTCCCATTGGGAGACTTCCTTTTGTTTGTTTCAGTGTTCCGTGCCTACTTCCTGCCAAGGGGTTTTGCACATACTGTTTCCTCCGCCTGGACTGTTTTTCCATGCTGTACCATCTTAGTGAACATCTACCCTTTCTTTAGATCTCACTTTGGGCATTGCTTCCTGACTTCCACGGCTGTTTGTCATAGAATTAATCTCTCTCCTTCTTCACACTGGCCACAATTGTAATTTAACATTTTGTTTTTCAATAGCTCCCACTAAACTGGAAGTTTTGTGAGAGCAGGGACTATCATATTCTCAGCCTGATCATTGTGCTTGGCATACAGTGGGTGTCCACTGAATATATGTTGGAAAAAGAGGAATTAGAGAGAGAGACTGGAAAACTGGGCCCAAATTTCAGCCTTTTTAGTTCACTGTGTGTCTCGTTATGCCAGCTATTTCTACAGCCCATTACTATTGAGCTACATACATCCTAACACATTGTAAGTCCTTTTTGGAATTTTTCAGGGCTTAAAAAAAGTTAAGTAAGAATGAGAATGAATAAATAGGCTTGAAAAATGAATAAATATCTATGAACCAATCCTAGGCTTTTGATACTTTACAATTTCTTCATTGGCTTCCACAGAGCTTAAAAAACATCCTTAAAGCCTAAGTGTAATTTCATGTGGTAGTGGTCATAGTATGTCTCAATGCCAGTAGACGTAGCAATAACCTAAATGCAATTTTCAGTAGCTCTTTCCTTATATTATGCAATGTTACCAAATAACATTATACAATTCCGCCTTCAGATTTTCTAGTTACCGTAATTTTGATACGACGATCTGCTTCCTCTTATAACATCATATACACTGCACTTCTGATACGGCTTTGAGTTTTCTGTAGCTGTTCCTAAAACTCCTGTGACCACTTGCGGCTTGTGCACCACACAGAGTCAACTGCTTGGCACTTTAAGGTGATTTCCTCCCTCCTGTCTTGTGTTATATTTCACTGTGGAAATTAAATCACAGCAATGCTTATCATCTCAAAATATCTGGGAATCAAAACACTCGTATCTTCTCTAATGGCTTTGTTCTGTGGAGACGATCCAAGTGAGAAAAGTTAAGCCAGGCATTCTGCATGGCAAGTTTGGTGCATCCCCAGAAAATACAGGAAAGGAACCATTTGACACAGAAGCCCCCATGTCTGTGTAGGTCCTCTTTTACTTCTTGTTTACATTTGGCACCTCTAAATGGAAAGAATGTCTGCGTGTGTGCGTATGCATTTATTATTTAAGAAGAGTTCATCGTGCTGACATCGTATCAGTTCTTACTGATCTTGATCAGAGAATGCTTACTTGCATTCTCTTCAGAAGTTACCACAATGTTTTTTTCAGACCAAATGTTCAGGGTTCCTTTTTTTCAGAGGATCCTCATCTTGAGAGCTAATGTGTATTTGCTTTAGGAATCCATCTGTGAGAGAGGCTGACTTCTAAGGGGCTGATATGATAATGAAGGTGATCAAAGTACACTGGTATGTCTGTGAAGTTGAGTACCTCCTTCACTCAGTGAGAACTTATTTACACCAGAGCGAGGTCATTATGTTTCCAGCAGCTTGATGGTTAAAGGGCTCAAGATGTTTATCTGCAGATACGCTTGGGCCTCCCACAGCTGATGTTTAACACATGAGGCAGTCCTTGGACCGTCTAAGAACGTCTGGGCATTTCGGAATGGTACCTGGGGACAGGCTGTGGGGTCAGATTTAAAAATGCTGTTTGAGTTTTTGATATTTTGGGTTTTGGGCATGGTGGCATGGCCACTTCAGTGAGGCTGTGAATGCAGAAGTGAGGGTAGAAGCAAGGCCACATTGAGGTGCTGCATGCAAAAGCCGGGCAATATTTTTAGGTAGGTCGGCAGGGAATTCCTTTGCTGTGGGGCTGTAGGGTAGAATAGTCCTAGGCTCTCAGTCGTTTGAGGAATGATGTGAAAGGAGGACTGGGTCTAGCATCAGAAGATGTGGATTCAATTGCCAACTCTGCCACTTTCAGTTATTCAACCTTGGCCAAGCTACCTCTTACTGGGCCTTGGTTTCCTCTTCTGTAAGATGTTGAGCTTGGACGCAGTCAGTGGCTCCTGAACCTGGCTGTGCCTCAGAATTGCCAGGGCTGCTTGTCAAATCCTCAGGTGCCTGAACTCCACTCCAGAACAAGTGACTCATCACTGCCAATGAGTGGGTCCAGGAACCTGTATTCTTAATTAGCCCCCAAGGTGGTTCTGATGAACCTCAGGCTTGGGAGCCACTGGAAAGAATGCTCTGGTTAAGTTATGAGTCTGTGTATAGGTTCAGGGGAATGAGGTCCAGATACAATGTCATAACAGAGAAGAGGTGACTATAGTATTCTTAAGTATTTTTATCTGGGTATACGGGTAACAAAATACCCTGTGTTCTAGCCAAATGTTCACGGTCTTCTGTTAGGAAAAGGGAAGGTTTCATAGACTCTAAAGCATCTAATGTTAAAACAAATACTTAGATATGCTGGACACATGTCTTTCCAACTCTGTGTTCAGTACATCACATTGGTAATCAGAGAACACTAATTTTAGGGTGTTTTCCTCTCAGAAAGCTGACCGTTAAACATTGACCAGCACACCACTAACTATATGCGAGGTGTTCAATATTCTTTTTTAACAAATGTTATTAACAAATGAGCCTTGGTGGTGCAGTGGTTAAGAACTCAGCTGCTAACCAGAGGTTCACAGTTCACATCCACCAGTTGCTCCTTGGAAACCCTCCAGGGCAGTTCTACTCTGTCCTACAGGGTTACTATGAGTCGGAATTGACTCGACCGCAATGGGGAAATACAGTTAAAAAACAACAAAAAGAAACAATCCATGCTTCTTCTCAGGTTCAGAAAGTGTAGAGATTCATAATGCAGGGCTCCTGGTAAATGCCTCTCCTTCAGCTCCGTACTGGGTGGGGTCCTCTGTAGGTGGCATTTCTCCTCCATCCTCTCCAAGTGTGGTCACAAGGGCCAGTAACTGCTTTCTTGCCAGACATTTGGCAGTCTCTTTTATATCTGCTTTTAAATTTCAAGGTCCTTTTAAATTTTGTCCTTTTTTTAGAATGGGTGAGTTTCTCTTTTTAATGCCCTTAGCCACCATGTTTGGAATATAACAAAGAACCCTCACTGATTCCATGGTATGAGATCAGAGGGAGCCACACGTGGCCTCCCAGAAGGCTGTGCAGATAGGGTGGGATGCTGAATCCCTTTAATGGCCTTCTGCTGGCCACACAGCTATAAAGTCATCCCAAGAAAAAGAGGCTCAGCTCCAACTTTACAGAAAAGAGCCCAGGTAAAGAAGGTGGGAGATAGGAGTAAAAAGAAGCGTTCCAAGAATCTGCATTTTCACAGGTCCTCTGGGGATACCCTTGGACTGTCCTGTTATGAATGCTTCCCCAAACCATACTTGATAACTACAGGCAGACTTCATGCCCACAGTGGCTAAGAAAACATAGAATGATGACACTAAATGCTGGTGAGGACATGGAAAATCTCTCATGCATTACTGGTGAAAATGTCCAATGGTTCAGCTGTTTTGGAAATCACTTTGGCAGTTTCTCATCAAATTAAACATACAGTTACCATAAACCAAAAAAAAAAAAAAGCCTTTTGCTGTCGAGTCGATTCCGACTTAATAAATGCACTCTTGGGCATTTATCCCAGAAAAATGAAAACCTGTGTTCACACTAACTCCTGTACACACATGCTCGTAGCAGCTTTGTTCATAATAGGCAAAAAACTGGAAACAACCCAGATGCACTTCAGTGGGAGAAATGGTTAAACTGTGGCATATCCATACCATGGAATATTACACAGCAACGAAAAGGAACAAGTTATTGATACATGCAACAACCTGGATGGATCTCAAAAGAACTATACTGAGTGAAAAAAAGCCAGTTTCAAAGGCCACATACTGTATGATTCCATTTCTACGACATTCTTGAGATAATAAAATTATCCGTGGAGAGCAAATTAGTGGTTACCCTGAGTTAGGAGTGAAGGCTGGAAGGAGGGGGTGACTGTGACTATAAACAAATAGCCTGGAGAAGCCTTGTGGTGATGGTACAGTTCTGTATGTTGATTGTGGTGAGTGGGGAGTGGCTTACATGAATCTGCAAGTATGATAAAACTTCGTAGTACTACACACACACACAAACAAGTGCATGTAAAACCAGTGAAGTCTGAATGAACTCTGTGGATTGTATCAAGGTCAATTTTCTTATTTTGATATTGTATTATATATTGTGCCATAGTTATGCAAGATGTTAACATTGGGGGAGGCTGGGCGAAGGGTGCATGGGACCTCCCTGTACTTTTTTGTGCCACTTCTTGTGAATCTATAATTATTTCCAAAAAAAAAAAAAGAAGTTAATAAATAAAAAGGAAAGAAAAGGAGGAATAAAGTATTTCTGACAATAGTTTGGCAATAAGCCCCAATCCCCTATTTAATCAACCATAAAGGTTATATCTGTGTAGCTTGATGTTCCTCAAAGTACAGAATTCATGCAGAGCAATACATTAATCACACAAATATTTCATATGTGGTTTTTTTTTTTATGCTCATCTTTCATTGTTGGAGAGATTTTCACAGATGTCTTTGAAGTTACTTTGGAAAAACTGAGGGTTCTGTTCATGACTTTTTAAGAAATATCCACTTCCATCTGTAGCCACCATAACTATCCTATGAGGTTGTTGGTTTTTTTGCCATCTTCTTCAAATAAATTTTATTTTTGTTAGACTATCACTGTGCACTCCAAACTATGGAATACATTCCAATTTTTAAAAACGCATGAATCAAACCTTAGTTGTTTGGATTCAATCCTTCGATTGCTTATTTGTTGCTTTATAGTATCAGACGCCTAAGCATAAACCCTGGTGGCATAGTGGTTCAGTGCTACGGCTGCTGACCAAAAGATCGGCAGTTTGAATCCACCAGGCGCTCCTTGGAATTCTTTGGAGCAGTTCTGCTCTGTCCTACAGGGTCACTATGAGTCGGAATCGACTTGACGGCAACGGGTTTGGTTATTGGTTTGGTAAGGCTTAGCGTGGCTAGTGGCTAAATGTAAAGGCGTGCAGAACAGAGTTTGAACATGAATCCACAAAATCAGGCCTTAGCGGTTCAGCCATAAATCCAGCACTTTACCTTATGATACTGGTGTTCAGTCATCCCTGGGACATGATTCTCACCCTTTCACCAACTATTTTAAAGTATCACTGAAGCAGCATGTCATTTTCATCAGGGACATCATTTTACTATTGAAGCTACCACTTTCTGAGCTCCTTCCATGTGCCTGGCAGAATCCAAATGAATGAGATGTGTTTTGGAATAAGACAGAAAAAACAGCTGTGTGACCTTGGCCAAGTAACTGAGCTTTTCTGAACCTTGGTTTTCTCATTTTTAAAAAACTGAGGAGAAAATGTCACCTGTCCTATGGTACTTTTTATGAGAATAAAATTAAATTGCACGTGAAAACTCCAAGCGCGGTACCTCACCTATAATAAGGTGATGCTTTTAATTGTGTGTCTCTCTCTTACCTGTTGAAGGATTATTCACACAATATTCTCAAAAAAGTTTTTTGGAACTCGTCTTTGGAAATGGCCTTCATATACATTAGAAAATCAGTCTTAGGATCTCACAGGATTATCTCTCCCAATACAATAAATACTGTTTTCCTTCTTTCTCTATGTTTGCTCCGCATGGGCTGGACTTAGCCCTTTCTCCTTTGCCAGTTGAGAAGCCGTGGGTGCTGGCTGGCTGACAATGGGGTGCTGAGGGTAAAATGTTGCAATAATGATTCAGCCAGGGGAAGAGGCATCCCATATTAAGAAGTGTTTATGGCAGGAACAGATCGAACGCAGGACTGATGGGTGATGTGGTTTATATGAAAACGTTTTCTCCCTTAAAGTATTGCATGTTTCCTTTATTGTATTAATTACATTCAAAGTTTGAAAACATACTTGAATGAATAGAAGCCCAATTTATTTGTGGCTCATGGAATCTGTTTTATTACCTTAATATCAATGCCAGATATTATATGTATTATAATACTATGAAGTTAAGAGACTGTTTTTGTAAACCACAATTTCATCACTTTACAGTCTTGAATAAACACACAGATTAGAAATCCAAGTAAGTCACTCGGAGGTTTTGTGTTCCTTTATACTGGTGAGCTCACCGGACTCATGGCGACCCCATGTGCACAGAGTAGAACTGACTCCAGAGGGTTTTCAAGGCTGTGACCTTTTGGAAGCAGATCACCAGACCTGTCTTCTGAGGTGCCTGTGGGTGAGTTTGAACCGACAACTTTCCCCTGGTAGTTGAGCCCTAAATTATTTGTGCCAGCCAGGGACTGCTTGTGATCTGTATATATGTATCCTTGACGTCATAATGAGTCAAAATTGACTGGACATCAACTAACGACAACAAATAGTGGTGACCCAAAAGCCCACTGCTGTTGAGTCAATTCTGACTCATAACGACCACATAGGGTTTCCAAGGCTGCAAATCTCTATGGAAGCAGACTGCCATATCTTTCTCCCGAGGAGTCGCTGGTGGTTTCAAATTGCTGACCTTTCAGTTAGCAGTCTATGGCTTTTACTACTGTGACACCAGGGCTCGTGAATACTGGTAAAGTGAGTTGAATTTGCAAGTGATTCACTGGATTTATCTGTTATTTTTGTGTATTTGGGATTTTATTCGTAAAGTCATCAAAAATTAAGTAAATGTGTTTCTACCATTTTTTATTGTTAATTACTTAAATTCAGTCATATATTTATCTAACTCCTAATTGGAAAATGAAAGCAAAACAAAGAAAAAGCCATGACAAAGAATGTTGTGGGGATTGGTGCACACCACTGTGTAAAACTCAGTTCATGAGCCTGATTCCTTCTCTTGGGATTGAGGAAGTGGTTTGACTATAAAATTCCCATTAGCCAAAAATAAGAAAAATTGTCTGCAGGACTCATGGTAGGTATGGTTTTGAAGAGTAATAAAATCCTGTTTCAAATGAACTCCTAAGGACACAATTTAAGCCCTAGAATGGCTAGTCAGATTTTATGTTTATCCCTTTTGATTATACTTCCATATGTTTCTGGAGAACAGTGTCCGAAAGTGGTTCATTAAAAAAATTGTATTGGGCTGGGGTAATTTGGGGCTTATTGAGCAAGTCTAGGGGGTGGGCACCCTGTCTGGTGGCCTGGGAACCTGGCAGCCCTGCCTGCTCTGCTCTCCTGGACCATGTGGCATGACTGGCTTCAAAGATCCCAAGAGTGGAGTCATTTAGGTAAATATGACTCAATTTGCACACTTATCCCTAAAAAAAAAAAAAAAACAAGAAAGTAGTTTGGGCAAAAGTGGATTCTAAAAAAGAAAGACACCTATGAATAGTTAAGATAAGGCTTGCACAGCCTGGAAAGGGGAGTTGGAGAAAGTGTTGATGTGTTTCTTACGTCTAAGGTTCAGTAGGGGCTGGGATGCACAAGGACTTTCCTTCATTGTCTTCAACCCTAGCATGCCAGGTCCAAGGAAGGGAGGATATTAGAAGGAGACAAAATTTGTCATCTGAATTGTTCCAGGAAGGCTTTGTTGTTTCTGGAAGTGGAGTAGTGAACTGAATAAGCCCATGTCAGCCTTTCTGAGTTCTTTCTCTGTGGTTTATAGGAATAGCTGTATATTGGCACTTACTATTATTACCAGTGAAGTTGAACATTAATCTGAATAAATTAATAGTCTGAATAATAGACTATTTTATTTGTTTTTAATGGATTTTTATTTGCTGTTTCAGTTAATACATGGATGTGGTAAAAAAAAAAATCAAATAACTCTAAAGGTTTAATAACAAAACCAGCAGCGCCCCACTTCTCTCCCACTCTTCATCCTGGTCCCATAGGCGACCAATTCCAATGCTTTTAGCTATCTCTTCTGATGCCTGTCTCCATATTACTGAATAATATGCATATGTTGCTCTTTCTTGATTTATAAGTTTTAGATATTACCTATAGACTTTCTGTATAGTGGTGTTAGTTGTTGTCGAGTCACTTCTGACTCATGGCAACCCCATGTGTGCAGAGTAAAACTACCCCATAGGGTTTGGAAGCAAATTGCTCAGCCTGTCTTCTGAGGTGTCTCAGGTGTCTTTGAATTGCCAGACTTTCAGCTAGTAGTTGTGGTAGCTGAGCCCTTAACATTTTGTGCCACCCAGGGACTCCCCTATAGTGGTTGATGAGGATTATTTTAACTCTTTTGTATACTTCTACCTTTATTGCCCCCCTTACCCTGGTATATCACGTAAGAATAGTAAGAGTAATAATAATACGGTATTAAGTACCTGCTATGTATGAAGCCCACCACCCATCTGTCAGTTTTTCATACTATGGTGGCTTGTGTGTTGCTGTGATGCTGGAGGCTATGCCACCAGTATTTCAAATACCAACAGTCTCCCATGGTGGACAGGTTTCAGTGCAGCTTCCAGACTAAGACAGACTAAGAACGGTCTTCTGAAAATTAGCCAATGAAAACCTTATGGATCACAATAGAACATTGACTTGCTTGCTTTGGACATATCATCAGGAAGGATTAATCACTGGGGGAGGACATCATGTTTGGTGAAGTAGAGGGCTAAGGAGGGTGAGGGAGACTTTTGGTGAGATAGATTGGCATAATGGCTACAAAGACAGTTAAGAACATGCTGACAATCATAAGGACAAGGCAGTACTGGGCAATATTTCATTCTAGTGTACATAAGGTCACGTGAGTGAGTGTTGACTGGCTGGCAGCTAACAACAACATGTACAGGGTACTATAAGGGACCTGGAACATCACATGAAAGGCTAAGTGTGCATGAAGGAAGAATACAAGAGTGCAGCTACCCTGAGTGGGGAGGTTTCAAGGAAGGCTTCCCAGAGGCTATGACCTTGACCTGAGACTTGAATGAAGAGTTACCGAGGGAAGGAAGGGCAGACAGGTAACTTGCGAGGTGTTGTATATGTGGGGCATTGTGGAGGGAATAGACAAGATCTGGATTTTTTCAAGAGGGGACCAGCATGTGCAAAAGCACAGGGTGAGATATTCTGGCCATACTCAGTGGAATTCTAAGTGCAGTATGTCCAAAGCTTAGGGAGTGTGTAGGTTTTGAAGCAGCACAAACGAAGATGGGGAGGTGAGCTGAGACCAGGCCCTGGAAGTTACATAGGCTGAGAAGTTTGAATTTTATTGTACAGGTCAATGGTTTTCAGTCTCAGCCGTGCATTATGTTCCTCTTCTGCTTTCTACTTCTGGAGACTCTGATCCAGTTGGTTTGGAGAAGAAGGGTTGGGGTAGGTACTGGTCTATACCTCTGCTGTGTTGAGGCTTCAGTCATTGACTGAGTCCAAGGGTGCGAATGACATGGTAAGACCTGGGTTTTAAAAAAGTATACACCAGCAGCTGTGCAGGCTTGGAAAAAGTCCCTATCACAGCAAGTTAGACTGTCAGCAAAGTTGTTGCAAGAATCCAGGTGAAAATTAGCCAACAGCTTAGCTGATGCAGTGGTGAAGTAGTAGAGGAGATGGAAAGGTAGGTGGAAGAGAGCATCTAGAAAGCTTGAGAGGGGCCTAAGAAAGAAAGTGAGATCAGTACTATGAAATGCCACAGAGAGGTCCCATAAGATGGAGACCTAGCATCCTATGGACTGGGTACCCGAAAGGCAGGTGCAACCCCGGAGAGTGAGGTTTCAGAGGGGTGGTAAAGGCAGAAGCTGATAACTTTGGTTGAGGAACTTGAACCTGCCTTCAGAAACATTCAAGTTCATTATGTTCAGGGAAAGGTAAATAGCCCGAGGGGCCTAGGCAGAGTGCCAGAAATGAAAGGAAAGAGCTGGAAAGATAGGTTGGGACCCTGTTGTGAGGCCTTGGGTGCCAGGAGTTAAGTTATTGTTAACAAAAATAACTAGTTCTCTGCTCTTAGGCTACTGTTAACACGAAAAGTGAGAGGAGTAAGACTGGAAGGGTAAAAACTAGGCTCCAAGGCTCCTTAGAAGGCCAATGCCATTTTTTATGATCCCGATGATTTTTAACAGCTATTTTAACAGCAGAATGATGAAAATGTGTGGTATTCTCTTTCCCTTGGGATAATGTGGTCACTAAAAAAGGTCAAAACTAATAGGAAAAATGAGTTTTATTGCTTAACTGTGGATTCAATTTAGTTGTCTTCTTCCTGTTTCCGTTGCCTTTAGTTTTCTGAGTTGACTGGTTGACTAGTTGACTAGGCCAAGATTTTCTACAAGAACATGTATGTTGAAAAATACTTTGAAGTTCTTCCCCATCCAGGAAAGAATTACCATAAAAAAAGTCAAAACACATACAGAAGGAAAGTGTAGCTAGTTTAAGCTCATTTTTATATTATTTTAGATATAAAGAAGAAGTATTTTGAGTTTTGTATGTTGGTTTAAATCAGAGTTTCTCCACTTGGCTTAACTGACATTTTTGAGCTGAGTAATTCTTTGTTTGCAAATTGTAGAGTGTCTTAGTTATCTAGTGCTGCTGTAACAGAAATACTACGAGTGGGTGGCTTTAACAAACAAATTTATTTTCTCACAGTTCAGAGGCCTAGAAGTCCAAATTCAGGGCGCCAGCTCTAGGAGAAGGTCCTTGTCTCTTTTCAGCATCTGTAGGCCCAGCATTGCTTGGCTCCTAGGTGATTGTTATGGATTGAATTTTGTCCTCCCAAAGTGTATATCAGCTTGGCTAGGCCATGATTCCCAGTACTGCGTGATTGTCTGCAGTTTGTCATCTGATGTGCTGTAAATCCTACCTCTATGGTTCGAATCCACCAGGCACTCCTTGGAAACTCTATGAGGCAGCTCTACTCTGTTCTATAGGGTTGCTATGAATCAGAATCAACTCCACGGCACCGGGTTTTTTTTTTTTTTTTATGATGTTACTGAGGCAGGATTAGAGGCAGCTATGTTACTGAGTCAGGACTCAATCTACAAGATTAGGTTGTATCTTGAGTCAATCTCTTTTGAGATATAAAAAGAGAGATATAAGCAGAGAGACAGGGAGACCTCATGACACCAAGAATGAAGAACCAGGAGGGGAGTGCATCCTTTGGACTCGGGTTCCCTGCACTGAGAAGTTGAGAGACCCAGGGGAAGACTGATGACAAGGACCGCCACCAGAGCTGACAGAAAGAGAAAGCCTTCCCCTAGAGCTGGCGCCCTCAATTTGGACTTCTAGTCTCCTAGACTGTGAGAGAATAAATTTCTCTTTGTTAAAGCCATCTGCTTATGATATTTCTGTTGCAGCAGCACTAGATGACTAAGACAGTGGTCTTCATGTAGCATGGCATCTCTCTTCCTCCTTCTCAGCTTAATTTCTTACTTGCTTACTCTGTTCCTTTATAGCTCAAAAGAGATTGACATAAGACATACCCTACAGTAATACTGTCTCATTAACTTAACAAAGAAAACCCACTCCCAAACGGGATTATAACCAAACCAAACCCACAGTTGATTCTGACTCATAGTGATCCTGTAGGACAGAGTAGAACTGCCCAGAGGGTTTCCAAGGCTGTAATCTTTACCAAAACAGACTGCTACATCTTTCTCCTGAGGAGGGACTGGTGGTTTTGAACCACTGACCCTTTGGTTAGCAGCCGAGCACTTAACCACTGCAACAACAGAGCAGTTAGGGTTTACAACATATATTTTTGGAGGAGCCAATTCAATCCATAACATCGGGTGTTTAGCAGCACGTCTGGACTTTACTCACTAGATACCAGTAGCGTCACCCCCCACCCAGTCATGACAATCAAAATATCTTCTGTCATTGCCACAAATCTCCCGGGTGGGGAAAAGGCAAAAATCGCCCTTAATTGAGAACTATTGGTTTAAATACATTGTTGTGAATTTATCAGAAAATAACCACTTCCTCCTGCTGTATTACCGATGATTTTATTGAAATTTGTGGAATTTCAAGAGCTTTTTATCACCAGAAGAAGCTAATAAATGTTTATAAATTCCTTTGTAGAAAATTTTAAAAAGTATTTAAAGCAAAAAGAAAAGCTCCTTTATGTATTTACCTCCAAGGGAGAAAGGTTTACAGCCTTGGAAATCCTATGGGACAGTTCTACTCTGTCCTTTAGGGTCACTGTCAGTCAGAATCGAGTTGTGGCAAACAGATTTGCTTCTGTTTTGGTATGTGTTTACCCAGCCATTTCTCTACCCCATCTACTTACTCTTTTAGTTACCAGATATGCTATCATTTACTTTTCTAAGGACTAAACCTGTTGCTGTCAAGTTGATTCTGACTCACGGTGACCCCATAGGACAGGGAAGAACTGCCCCATAGGGTTTCCAAGGTGTGGCTGGTGGATTCGAGCTGCTGACTTTTCGGTTAGCAGCCTTAGCTCACTGTAGCTCTCAACCACTGTGCCCCCAGGGCTCCAACAGTATTGGCTTTTTTCCTGGGCTGTTGAAATCCTCAATGCAAAAGATATTATGCTGAATTAGAAAATGCTCAAATAATACTACCAGTTAGTTTATACCTGGATGTGAAAATGTAGATTTCATATAGAATTAGAAGTAGTATTGGTTTTGTGCCTAATTCTTTCTAATTCTGAGCAAGCCACCTTAATTTTCTGGGCAAATTTTCCCATCTGTAAAATGCAGGAGATAAGCTTTATTACTTGTAAGATTGCTTTTACTTCTAAACTTCTAAGATTGAAATATTTTTATTGTCTCTTGAGGTTCTTTCCCCCTCCCCCACAGATATCCCCCAGTGCATTTCTCCCCAAAATGTGCTCTGCAGGCCTCTAATGAACCATGGACCATGATTCTGGTCTACAATGAGATAAGTACAGAAATGGACAGTAAAAATTAGAGACTTCCTTATAATTGGACAGAGTCATTCTAGTTACATATAATAATTAAAAGGGCTAATTATTATTTTTTTTATTGTGCTTTAAGTGGAAGTTTACAAATCAAGTCAATCTCTCATACAAAAATTTATATGCACCTTGCTGTGTACTCCTAGTTGCTCTCCTCCTAATGAGACAGCACACTCCTTCTCCCCACCCTGTATTCCCCATGTCCAGTCAGCCAGCTTCTGTCCCCCTCTGCCTTCTCATCTCCCCTCTAGACAGGAGCTGCCAACATAGTCTCAGGTATCTACTTGAGCCAAGAAGCTCACTCCTCACCAGCATCATTTTCTGTCTTTATAGTCCAGTCCAATCTCTGTCTGAAGAGTTGGTTTTGGGAATGGCTCCAATCTTGGCTAACAGAAGATCTGGGGACCATGACCTCTGGTGTCCTTCTAGTCTCAGTCAGACCATTAAGTCTGGTCTTTTTACGAGAATTTGAGGTCTTCATCCCACTGTTCTCTTGCTCCATCAGGGATTCTCTGTCGTGTTTCCTGTCAGGGCAGTCATCAGTTGTAGCCGGGTACCAACTAGTTCTTCTGGTCTCAGGCTGATGTAGTCTCTGATTTATGCAATACTTTCTGTCTCTTGGGCTCATAATTACCTTGTGTCTTTGGTGTTCTTCATTCTCCTTTGCTCCAAGTGGGTTGAGACCAATTGATGCATCATAGATGGCCACTTGCTAGCATATAAGACCCCAGGTGCCACTCACTAAAGTGGAATGCAGAATGTTTTCTTAATAGATTTTATTATGCTGATTGACCTAGATGTCCCCTGAAACTATGGTCCCCAGATCCCCACCCCTGCTGCTTCGAAGTGTTCGTTTTATTCAGGAAACTTCTTTGCTTTTGGTTTAGTCCAGTTGTGCTGACCTCTGCTGTATTGTGTGTTGCCTTTCTCTTCACCTAAAATAGCTCTTATCTACTGTCTAATTAGTGAATAGTCCTCTCCCTCCCTCCCTCCCCACCCTCGAAGCCATCAAAAAATATTTTCTTCTGTGTTTAAACTCTTTCTTGAGGTCTTATAATAGTGGCCTCATACAATATTTGTCCTTTTGCAACTGACTAATTTCCCTCAGCATAATGCCTTCCAGGTTCCTCCATGTTATGAAATGTTTCACAGATTCCTCACTGTTCTTTATCGATGTATAGTATTCCATTGTGTGAATATACCATAACTTTTTTATCCATTTATCCATTGATAGGCACCTTGGTTGCTTCCATCTTTTTGCTATTGTAAACAGTGCTGCAATGAACATGGGTGTGCATATATCTGTTAGTGTAAAGGCTCTTATTTCTCTACAATATATTCCAAGGAGTGGGATTGCTGGATTGCATGGTAATTCTATTTCTAGCTTTTTAAGGAAGCACCAAGTTGATTTCCAAAGTGGTTGTACCATTTGACATTCCCACCAGCAGTGTAGAAGTGTTCCAGTCTCTCCACAACCTCTCCAACTGTTATTGTTTTGTGTTTTTTGGATTAATGCCAGCCTTATGGGAGTGAGATGGTAACTCATTGTAGTTTTGATTTGCATAAAAAAGGCTAATTATTTTGGCTTAGTCTTTTAAATTTCATTTTTCTAGCAATTTATTTTTATTCTATTGTACAGAGGTAATCCACGTTGGACTGGGAAACCGAAAACCTGTTTTATCACTATAGGTACTTTGAGAGGCAATGCTTTAGTGTATGATGGAAAATTTTCCCTGCCCCTCTTTCCACCCCAGCTAACAGAAGATATAGGATATATTGATCCTCTTAGGTTTAAATAGAAAGAGAGGGAATATATTGCCTGTAAGCCCTATAAAAAAAATATATATAGCAGCATAAAATTGGTCTTAAATAAAATTTATTATAAAGAAATTTGCTTACTGAAGATAAGAGGTCATATTTGAGATTCTCCTCAGTTGTATATATGTTACTGAGTCTTCACGTAGCTCTTGTTAATGTTGTACGTTAAGATTTTTATTGTAAATCAGCAAGTGTTGGCAAGAATGTGGAGAAACTGGAACCCTCGTCTATTATTGGTGGAGATATAAAATGGTGCAGCCACTGTGGAGAACAGTTTGATGGTTCCTTAAAAAGTTAAACATAGAATTACCATATAATCTAGAAATTCCATTCCTAGGTATATACCCAAAAGAAATGAAAGCAAGGACTCAAACAGATACTTGTATATCAGTGTTAATTGAAGCATTATTTATAACAGTCAAAAGGTGGAAACAATTCAAATATTCATCCACAAATGAATATGCAAAATGTGGTATATACATAGAATGGAATATTATTCAGGCATAGAGAGAAATGAAGTTCTGATATGTGCTATGGCATGAATCAGTTTGACATTATGCTAAGTGCAATAAGTCAGACACAAAAGGACGAATATTGTATGATTCCATTTATATGAAATATCTAGAATAGGCAAATGCATAGAGATAGAAGTTTACTAGTGGTTACCAGTGGTTACCTGGGTGAATGAAAGAGTTATTACTTAAGGGGTATTGAGTTTCTCTTTGAGGTGACGAAATATTTCTGAAATAGATAGTGGTGATGGTTCTGCAACGTGATGAATGTAATGTCATTGAACTGTACTCTCAAAAATAGTTAAAATGGCAATTTTAGTTATATATATATATCCAAAAAAAACCCCAAACCAAACCTATTGCCGTTGAGTTGATTCTGACTTATAGTAACTTTATGGGACGGAGTGGAACTACCCCATAGGGTTTTCAAGGAGCAGCTGGTAGATTCTAACTGCTGACCTTTTGGTTAGCAGCTGAACACTTAACCACTGCACCACCAGGGCTCCATATATATGTGTGTGTATATATATACATAATATAAATATAAAATAATGAAATTAAAATTAAAAATAAATAAAAAAGATAACCTGTTTATCTTAGAACGTAAGCCCCAAGGGCAGTGAAAATGTCCTTTCTTTAATTAGTCTTATCCCCAAGAATCCCTTACATATGAAATCCACTATAATGATGCTTGGTGTACTGAAGTCTCCATAACTAGCTGACACTGGTGAAGGACGATGAAGAAGGAAAGGTATGGATTACATTTGCTAAAGAGATTATCCTAGCTGTTTTAGAATCTATTCAGTCATTCAGATTTAACAAACATCTGGTAAGATCTATTCTATGGACTTGGGTATGGTAGAAGCAATGAAGCACTTCACAATCTGACCTTGGTCTGACTTTCCAATATTACTGCCCAAGCTTTCTTTACATGTTAAAATATGGTAGAGGATACAGCTTTCCAACTGACATTTATTTGAAGCAGGAAACGTTGTTGGGTTCTCTGTGCTGTGGATCTGTTATTCCTATACCTTTCTATCCCGTATAGAATGGAATAACTTAGAGAGCCGCGTCCTGCTTCAGGGACGCCTTTGCACATGACCTGGTAGTGCTTAGGAACAATCTCTTGGCTGGCAGCTCCTCCCTGGCCTACATGGCTTTTTTAGTATGCTTCCTCCTCCAAAGTAAGAAGGCAAGATCTTTGCTTGCCCTATGAGCAACATAAAATCACCCTTTCTTCCAGTTTTTTAATCCAGATGACGAAAATATATAACATATTTGGAAACTCCACTGGCAGACTTGGCAGGCGTTTCATATTTACTTGGACTTAACATGAATTGGATTTGGTTCTCTGATTTCCCCGCCTTCATCTCTTGGAACAAGTTATTTATTATCTGAGTGAGTCTGTTAGTGGATCAGACATGCACACGGCACGTCTATTGTAAGTGTGTTTGCTTGGTAAGATTTATGCTAGCCCAAATTGTTCTATATTGGCTTTCTTTGTTGAAAATTTACTCTATTTGTTCTTGGTTTGGCCTAAGTATTCGTAGTGTGCTAGGGGTTCCTGTGGTTAAACATTTTATCTCTGTAACACTTCATGCGAAGGAAATTAAAAATATATGTAGTGAAAGCATTTTCCTGATAGGTCTCCAATCAGCTGTGTACTTTAGTAATTTGATTTGTGGGAACTGGAGAGCATAGTATTACTGAACTTTTTTTCGATCATTCACAATTTTCTGGGAATTGAGATCATGGTTCCAAGTTTATGGAAATATCTATTGAAATTTTCCTAAGTCCTCTGTCACTCTGCTTGCAGGTATTAAAAGGTTTTTTTTTTTTTTTTAATTGTGCTTTAAGTTAAAGTTTACCATTCAAGTTAGTTTCTTATACAAAAATTGATACACACATTGTTATATGACCCTAGTTGCTCTCCCTGTGATGTGACGGCACACTCTTCTCCACCCTGTATTTCCTGTGTCCATTGAACCAGCTCCTGTCCCTCTCTGCCTTCTCATGTCACTGGACAGGAGCTGCCCATTTAGTCTTGTTTATCTACTTGAGCTAAGAAGCACACTCTTCATGAGTATCATTTTATGTCTTATAGTCCAATCTAATCTTTGTCTGAAGAGTTGGCTTCGGGAATGAAAGAGTTGGTTTAGTTTTGGGCTAACAGAGAGTCTGGGGGCCATGTCTTCTGAGGTCCCTCCAGTCACAGTCAGACCATTGTTTAAAAGGATTCAGAGAGGGAGGTCAGTCCCCTCTCTGTATCTTTGATAAGAAAAACTGATGTGAATTGAGGTTGATTGGATTTTCAGAAGTCACCATTGGTACAAAGAGTCAGTTCCTTTTGTTTCTGCATTGTCCTATGTGTGTATTACTGATTCCATGCTCTTTGGGCTGAGAAATCCAGACTATAATTGAGAAAACCCTTTGCCTAAAGGGCACTTAAGAATGTAATATACAATGACTAGAGGCAAAGTTAAGGAGTCCTGGTGGCTCAATGGTTAAGCACTCAGCTGCTGACCAAAAGGTTGGCAGTTTGAACCTACCAGTGGCTCTGCCAGAGAAAAGACCTGGCAATCTGCTCTCGTCATGTCAGTTCCAACTCATAGCGACCCTGATAATATGTCCAAAATATGTGAGACGAAGTCTTCCCACTCTTGCTTCTAAGGAACATTCTGGCTGTACTTCTTCCAAGACAGATTTTTTGTTCTTCTGGCAGTCCATGGTGTATTCAACATTCTTCACCAACACCATAATTCAAAGGCATCAATTCTTGTTTGGTCTTCCTTATACGTTTTCCAGCTATCACATGCGTATAGGCAACTGAGAACATCATGGCTTGGGTCAGGTGCACCTTAGTTCTCAAAGTGACATCTTTGTTTTTTAGCACTTAAAAGAGGTCTTCTGTAGCAGATTTGCCCAATGTAACATGTCGTTTGGTTTCTTGACTGCTGCTTCCACGGGTGTTGATTGTAGATCCAAATAAAATGAAATCCTTGACCACTTCAGTATCTTCTCTGTTTATCGTGATGTTGCTTATAGGTCCGGTTGTGAGGATTTTTGTTTTCTTTATGTTGAGGTGTAATCCATACTGAAGGCTGTAGTCTTTACGGCCTGGGAAACCCTATGGGGCAATTCTACTCTGTCATATAGGGTCACTATGATTTGGAATCGATTTGATGGCACACGACAACAGAGGCATATTTAAGTGCATCTTACCAGAAGTGTAATCCATGGAATCAAGCTCTTCGGCTATGATCTTTCCACTGCAATTTCTGTGGTTCTTTTTAGAATGACTTAAGCTAATTGACTTGTTTCCTCTTTTTAGTATCTCTGGCCCTTGACTTCTGTTTTGCCAGTGACTTAGGATAGGTTCTGTCTGACTAAAGAATTAACATATGATGTGGTTAAGAACTCGTCTGCTAACCAAAAGGTCGCCAGTATGAATCTACCAGCAGCTCCTTGGAAACCCTATAGGGGAGTTCTATTCTGTCCTTTAGGATTGCTATGAGTTGGAATCAACTCAATGGCAATGGGTTTGGCTAACAGGAATCCATATGTTGTTAGTTTCAGACTTGCTTAATCTAATTCACTACCTAAACGTAAAGGTAAAATAAAAGTGAAATACGAGATCACAGCCCTTAGAGCTTGGAGACAAGTCTTAGAAGATTTCATCTGGTGAAGACGTAGCTTGTCAAGAGTCTTACATGGTTATAGAATTAAAAAAAAAAAAAAAAATCAATTCCTAGGTTTTAATTTTCTCCTTTTATTTTCCACCATATTTAAACTCCTCTCTTGATCTTCAGAAATTTTGAGTTCATTTGGTCTTATGTAAGACCCTCTCTCATAACGAGTATCTCTAGCTCTGACACTCCTCACAATTCATTAGGTGCAAATAGTCATGAGGGTGTGCATTTTTGGCTCAGAGAGATCATTAGTCTATGGTTTTCAATCTGACTGTATAGTCAGCGAGGTTAATCTCCCTCTCAGAAGTGGCCAAAGAATTAGAGTAAGCGAATGCCAACTGGATATTTATAAGGCTTAGTAGTGTTTTGGGGGAAAGTAGCCAAGGAGCATCGTAGCTTCTGTGATTGCTAATCCTGGCTTAGAGAATATAACTTTTTGCTCCAAAGATAAAGGAAACCCAGATTCATTCTGTCTTTCTTCCTGCTTCTGTATTTCCTGTCTAGGTTGCAGCTATGAAGGAAATAATTATAACAGCTCCTTCAAATGGCAAAGCCCTGCTGAACCCTGTGTTCTGCACCAGTGCCAGGTAATTTCCAGCTATTTTATTCTACATTAAAATGGATTCATGGCCTTTCTCAGAATTTCCCTTCAGAGGACATAAGACCAAAACAAAAAAAAAAGCAAATAAATAAATAAAATAAGAAGCAAATAACCAACTGTATCCTTGTATGTATTTATTGTGACAGTCACCATACTGAGACAAGTACACTTAGAAATATTTTATAGGACGTGGCTCCAGAAACACATGGTGGAATTGTTCACCATTGTTAAATTGTGCCTGGAAAAAACACTGGTAAGATGCATATGTCCTTGGGGAAAATTCACGTCTTCCTGTGAAGTCAACTTTGAGCAAAACATGAATTCCTGTTAGCAGAAAAGAGGTATTATTGTTCGAGGATATATGTTTTCCTTCTTTAATTTAGAAACAGTTTGAACTGGAGCCAATCTGTAAGCTGTATTAAATCTAAGCAATTAGTATACTGTAACCTCAATGATTTCAACCTGACAAAGTTAAGAACAGTTTGGCTCCTAAGGAGTGTGCTGGGGCTGATCCTTGCTGATTCTCTGCAAAAAGCAGGAATTCCACATGGCTGTAATTGCTACAAACCCTGGTGGCATAGTGGTTAAGTGCTATGTTTGCTAACCAAAATGTTGGTAGTTTGAATCCACAAGGGACTCCTTGAAAACTCTATGGGGCAGTTCTACCCTGTCTTATAGGGTCACTATGAGTTGGAATTGACTCGATGCCAGCTTTTTTTTTTTTTTTTTTTGGTAATTGCTACAGGTCTTAAACATGGCAAGATAAATCAAAGGAGGAAAATGAAGAACTTAAATTCTGGAAATCTGTTTCTTATCTCTATAGGAATACTCTTTTTGTTTTTTAAATGCTCATCGAATTTTGACATGATGTAAAAATTTTCCTCTGTATAGAAGACGCTGTTAATTCTGTTTTACCCAGTCCCATTTTATATGCAAGGTAATGCATTTGCATTTAAAGAAGGCCGAAAGATTAATAAGACAGTGGCTATTTCACTCAGATCTTATCTAAAGCATATTGACACTTGGTTTATTGAAATCTGCATTTAATGTAGAAGTGTTCTTCTTATATGCCCAAGGTAGGCGTGTCATTCATAAGACCTTGAATTGTTTATTCAGTAAAAATACCCAGCTTATTTATATGGTAAATCTAAGTTCTTTAAGAAAATAGGCAGTAGAAAGAATAGATATGAACAGTAGATTCATTGTATCCATAAATATTTGCTGAATTTGGTACTAAATGTAACCAGCCTTAAAGAACAAACGGACGAGAGAAATGAGTTTTAACGAGATCGAAAGTCCATAATCATTCCAAAATTTCTACCACCTGCCACCCATACCCTGCCTCTTGACCACTGAAATTTCCACTTTTTGGTAAAGGTACTCTGAAAGCCACGGTCAGTGTCTTTTAAACAAGACAAGTTCATGCGCTTTGGGGTCTTTTAAACTACCGACCTTTTGGTTAGCAGCTGTAACACTTAACTACTATGCCACCAGGGTTTCCTCTGGAGTCTAGTATAGTATTTTTATGCAACAGTCAGAGGTCCAGAAGAGCCTCAGGTTGCGTGAACCAGTGGTGGGTTTTGCTACCTTTGTATGAATCTGTCATGGATTGAATTGTGTCCCCCCAAAATATCTGTCAATTTGGCTAGGCTATGATTCCCAGTATTGTGTGATTTTCTACCATTTTGTCGTCTGATGTGATTTTCCTATGTGTTGTAAATCCTACATCTATGATGTTAATGAGGTGGGATTATAGGCAGTTATGTTATTGAGGCAGGACTCAATCTACAAGATTAGGTTGTATCTTAAGTCAATCTTTTTTGAGATACAAAAGAAAGAGATGAGCAGAGAGACAGGGGAGACTTCATACTACCAAGAAAGCAGTGCCGGGAGCAGAGCACGTCCTTTGGACTCAGGTCCCGGCACTGAGAAGCTCCTGGACTGAGGAAGATTGATGACAAGGACCTTTCCCCAGAGCTGACAGAGAGAGAAACTCTGGAGCTGTTACCCCAAATTTGAACTTCTAGCCTCCTAGACTGTGAGAGAATAAATTTCTCTTTGTTAAAGCCATCCACTTGTGGTATTTCTATTATAACAGCACTAGATGACTAAGGCAGGAGCCTTTGTTTAAATTAAATGGAAACTATCGTCTGGGAGGGACTATTTTGTTGATCAAATAATACATTAAACTGTTATTCCTTGTAAGCACTGAAACTCCTATTTGCCTATCATCTTTGATCACTAGCCATGAAGACGCAAGGCCCAGAGATAATGATGCAGGAGTATGGGATTATTATCAGAAGGTATCTAAAAGTCCAGCAATCCTGGGCACAGGAAATACAGAACTGTAGATTGAGAGAAAGCGGTGTTACCTACTAAAGACAAACTTGTCTTTTTTTCCTCTTCCCTTCTTTAAACCACTTTGCCTAAGCCTTGCTACCTGGTATAACAATATCATTTCAGTCAATAACCATAAAAGCAAATCTCTGCTAAGATAGTTACACAAAACTGCTCTTCTGCTCAGCTGATGCCTTCATCCCTCTGCTTACACTCTTCCTTCTTTAGGGAGTGGAGCCTCATCTGAGAGTGCAGGAAATGAATAACTGTTTACTGCTACCTCTCAGGGAAATTTCCATGTGAGAAGCTTGTCTTAGTCAGCTAGTGCTGCTATAGCAGAAATACCACAAGCAGGTGGCTTTAACAAAGAGAAATTTATTCTCTCACAGTCTAGGAGGCTGGAAGTCCGAATTCAGGGTGTCGGCTCCAGGGGAGGGCTTTCTCTCTCTGTTGGCTCTCGGGAAAGGTCCTTGTCATCAGTCTTTCCCTGGGTCTAGGAGTTTCTCAGTGCAGGGTCCCCGGGTCCAAAGGGCATGCTTCGCTCCTGGCTCTTCATTCTTGGTAGTAGGACGTCCCTCTGTGCTCGCTTCTTTCTTTTATATCTCAAAAGAGATTGACTCAAGATACAACCTCACGCTGTAGATTGAGTCCTTGCTGATTAACACAACTGCCTCTTATCCTGCTTCTTTAATGTCATAGAGGTTAGGATTTACAACACATAGGAAAATCATATCAGATCACAAAACAGTGGACAATCACACAATATTGGGAAACATGGCCTAGCCAAGTTGATAAACATTTTAGGGGGACATGATTCAATCCATAACAAGGCTCCTCTGCAGAATGACACAATTGCAACCTCTTTTTCCGTGCTCCTTTCTTTTCAGGGCACACAATCCATAACAGAGGAGACAGTATTGTGCAGTGGTAAAATATGAGCTCTGCCACTCACTTACTTTGTCACTTAACCTCTCTGAGCCTCCCTTTTATCCTCAGTAAAATGGGAATCCACTGCCCATCCATCAGTTTGTTGTGTTATGGTAGCTTGCATGTTGCTGTGATGCTGGAAGCTACACCAGTGGTATTTCAACTACCAGGAGGGTCACCTATGGTGGACAGGTTTCAGTGGAGCTTTCAGGTTAAGACAGACTAGGAAGAAGGGCCTGGCAATCTACATCTGAGACTTAGCCAATGAAAACTTATGGATTAAAAAGAGAACATTGACTCACTTGCTTTGGAGAGAACATCAGGAGAGAACAATCACCAGAGGAAGACATTGTATTTGGCGAAGTAGAGGGCCTATGAGGACCAGGAGCCTTTTGGTAAGATGGGTTGGCACAGTAGCCACAACAGTGGACTTGAACATGCTGGTGATCGTGAGGGTGATGCAGGATGGGGCAATGCATCATTTTGTTGTACATAGAGTCGCATGGGCCGAAGTCAACTCAACAACAGCTATCTATCTATGTAAAATGGAAATAGTACTATAAGAGAGTAGCTGTAAGCAATAAGTGAGACAGTCATTAAAAATGCATCTGGTAGAGTGCCTGCATGTACTCTGTACAACTAGGTGCCAGGTAAATAACAGCTGGCCTCATGCTTTGGCCTATTTCCATTTGAGTTGAACTGTACTTTTTTACTTATAGTCTTCTACCAAAGGAGCTTTGATGCCTTTCCTAAAATGGTGAAACATTTGCCTTTATTTTCCCACTTTTACTTTCTTAGTGGAAGAGGAAGGTCTGAAGATCAGAGACAGGGAATTCACGCAGAGAACTAACCTGAATCCTCAATCTGGGTTGCAGATCCTCAAGGAAAATCGATCTTGGGCCACAGCTTTTTGCATTGCTTCAGTTACATACCCAAGGCACGGGTCCTTTATGTTGTGTATTGCTGACATTTTGGCATTGTTTTTTCTTTCCCAAATGTGATACCAAACCAGACCCGTTGTGTCTATCCCAACTAATAGCGACACTATAGGACAGAGTAGAATTGCCCGGTAGAGTTTCCAGGGATCACTTGATAGATTTGAACTGCCAGCCTTTTGGTTAGCAGCTTAACTACTACACCACCAGGGTTTCCAGACACAGACCACAATACATCCTCCTGGTAGTGGAAGCCTCAGGCCTGACAGAGAGGAAGACATTTAGGATATAAACTTTCTTGTTGGTTTGAGACCACGTGATAGCAGACAAAATGAAGAAAATTACATAATTGCCAAAATATTTATTACATTTTTTTTTTCCAGCCTGTGCCACCTCCTCCCCTTGAAACAAAGTTAAATGAACAAGGGAAAACACAAATCCATTCACAAAATGGGTAGAGAATATGGGGAAAACTGTTCAAAGGCCAACTATGAAAATTAATTTAAAAAATGTATTCATTGATATTAAAATGATTAAAGTCCTGAGATCGGTGTGCAAATCACTCCCTTGATTTCCTTCTTAAGACCTAAAGTCTTCATTTGGTGGTTGAGGAAACTGAGAACCAAGTCAATTAAACAAACCTTGTTATGTGGCAGGCACTACGTGGTGGGGCGAAATTTCCAAGGCTGCAGAACTGGTCTATAATTGTTAGAAGGATGGTAAGGACCTGGCTTCCAGTTGCCAGCCTGGGGTATTATGCATTGTACTCTGTGCCTCATAATTAATGGCTGAGAGTATAATAAGAATTTTAGAAATACAGTAAGTATTAAAAAGATTTAAAAATTGTGGATGGATATCTAGACTACATCAGGTACTGACTCTAACAGCCAGAAGATAGATTTAAAAAATGGGGGCCAAGGAGAAAGAGTGAGAACAGGAAGAAGACCAAAGACGATGACAGGATTTGCGACCTGTGTTCTCAATCTTCATTTGGGGTGAGGTGGGGGGCGAGCTTGCCTCATTTACCTTTGGGTGTGGTCCCTCCCCACCTTTTCACTTTTTGTGTAAAGGCTCTTCTATAAGCTTGGTTATCTTCCAGAAGTGAATAACTGCTTCAGCAGGGACTCTGGGCTGACTTTGCTTGTGGGGTTCTGTTTTTCAGGAAGGCGTTGTCACAGAGTCTGAGGTGCGGTGTGTTGTTCACTGTAAAAACCCTTCCAGGCATCTGGGAACGTGCTGCCCCACATGTCCAGGTAATGTTCTTGGGAAGGAAAAGACTAGAAGTTTTCCAGTTCAGGACGATACTATGGAAATCTGTAAGTTCTCTCAAGAATGCTTGATTCTCCCACGACCACACTAGAATTTTCTTCACTTTGTGTCCTGTACCTAAATGCATTTAGAGTGCAAACTCCTTTGCGTAGACATGCCCTGCCCACCTCCTCGGTGTGCCCCGTGTGAATGCAATGTGCTGTAGGTCTTGGCATGAGGATTCTGCAGGCTCCAGAGGCCTGGTTTCCACTCCACAGGGCTACAGGTAACGCTTATTTTGGAAGGAAAGGCTGTGGCTTTCCCTTACTTCCAGAAATGTCTTTTTACTGCTTTATATTGCAATACCTTGGCCAGAGCTTGCCTTGTGATGAGGTGACCAGATGTTTTCTGAAAACCAAGAACTGTGTCCCTGAGTGATTTGAGCTTAGAGTTTTGCTGGTCTCAGTTTTCCATGCGGAGCAACAAGCTGGACACACAGTCCCGTTTAGAGGGCCCGCTGCCTAGCTGACAGCAAAGGGATCTTTTCTTTCGAGTGGCTGTTGAGCTTCTGCTTACTTTTCTGAACACGGTTACAAAGGCCTCCTGCATCTTTTCTTGCCCTTAGGTACAAGCCTGGGGATTTTGAGGTGAGAGATTCTTTCTGATCCCTTAAGCCACTGGCTGATAGCCTCAGACAGATGTCCTGCGTTTTGTGCTTTACTCTGAGTGCTTTTTCTCACCAGTGGCAATACTGACAATGACTTCTCTTTGCTTTTGAGCTTAATCTCCAAAGGGCCTTCTGTTCTGAGAACCTTCCTGTGAAATGGCTGAGGCACCACACCTTGGTAGGCTGCCCCGTTCTCAGGCGCCTCTTTCTCTGTATATTTTGGAATGCATGGTAGACCAAAGACCCTTTTCCAAGTCCAACCTTTTATCATCCAGAATGCCATTAAGGACAGCTACTTGCCATTAGTTCTAACATTCGCTGGCTTCCTGGGAAGTCTTTATACATCCACTTCCGTTTCACACTGGGGCTTCTGTGAAACTTGTATTATCAGGTGAGCTTGCGCGAGGATAAAAATTTTGTTGAAAGTAAAATAATTCTTTCAATAATCCAATTATTTTGTATCTATCAAAGTTTGCTTGACTAATTTTTTTTTCCCACTTAATACCCTTTCCCACTAAATATGAATGCTTTGTATTATGTGACCATTACTTTAAATGCCTACCAATAAACCAATTGCTGTCGAGTCGATTCCGACTCATGGTGGCTCCATGTGTGTCAGAGTAGAACTGTGCTCCATGGGGTCTTCAATGGCTGATTTTCAGAACTAGATCACCAGTCTTTTCTTCCGAGGTGCCTCTGGGTGGACTTGAGCCTCCAACCTTTTGGTTAGCAGCCAAGCATGTTTACGGTTTGTGCCACCCAGGCACTCCGCAATGCATAAAAGCTCTTTATTAAGTTAGACTGGTAGTTCTCTTGTCTGCATATTAGAATCACCTGGGAAGCTGAAAAGTAAAATCTTGATGCCCAGGCTGCATCCCAGACCAATTAAATCAGACTCTCTGAGGGTGGGACCCAGGTCTCTGTATTTTTCAAAGCTCCAGATAATTCCTGCATGCAACAAAGCTTAAGATTGATAAAGATGTAAATTTTGTATGCCACGTAGATTTAACAACTATAGTAGGCTTAAATGAGAATTCAGTTGTGTCTGTTGACTGTGGCTCTATTGATAGACAGGACCAACTCAGAGCCACCCTGCTCACAACCAGAGGAACTCTAAAGGAACAACAGTAAAAAATGGGACCCTTGATGCCCACTACCCCTGAGTATTTATAGCAGTCTTCTATACCTGGGAGATGGCCATATTTTTAGGCTGTAAAGCTGGGTATACAAAAGCAGAGTGAATTTGTTTCAGCAGTTGAAGCTATCGTATCGGAACACTTGCCTCTTTCACCCTGTTTTCTTGTTGAGGTCCCAAGAAGGAAAGGGCTGAGTACCAGGATTGCACATTGCAGGACTCATTCCTTGCAGCTATCTGGTGGGTGGCTAGGGCTCGTGCACAGTTCACACAGGAAGAAATAAAGCACAGCCAGATTGCATCAGTAAGGGCCAAAGCTGAGTTTGGAGTCAGGTCCCTTCTCTTTCCTCACCACCTTGCTGCACTACCCCCTGTTGCTCCCCCCTCCCCCCAATACAATACCTTCTTTAAAAGTTAGCACGCCCGTACCATGCATTAAGCCCTTCCCTCAACAGGTGGACACCACAGAGCAATCTCTGTGTCCTCAGTTACTGGGACTCAAGAATGAACTTTGCTACCTCTCCTTAGTTCCAAGGGTCAACCTTTGTGATGCAAATCAGAGGACTCAGATGGGCAGAATGCATTATCCTTTGTCTGGGGAGAGAGGCCTCAGCCAAGACTAGATAGGGACAGTCAATGGTAGCCTTAGGGTATTCTGGCGAGTGATTCCTAAGGACTGGCATCTGTCCTTGATCATGGAATGGTATTCTGCGTAATGACAAACACGTACTGTCTGTGGTCAGTTTCTTCCTGAAACAGATTTCAGGGCATTCTTGGTTGTCTGCCCCTTACTTTCCATCTGACTCTTTGCCCAAGGGCAGTGGGTTGTGATGGGGACAGTTTGCATAGAATTTTCACTTAAAATTCCTTTATTTACAAAGTTAGATAATTAGTGGGAATCTCTCTGACAATCTATATGACAGAATCAGTGGTGCAAACATACACGGAGGAATTGTTGGAAGTGTCCTTTGAAGGGAGACGACTGTTCTCCAACCACAGAGCTTCACTTTAGGTTCAGTAGCATTCATCTGCATGTTCTTTCAGTTGAACGAAAGTCTCCATATTTAGCTTTGAAATGAGAAGGTCCTGTGGCCAGATCAGGTAGGGGTGATGCTTGTTCCCCTTGTCAGGAGCCAGGTGCTCCAGAAGTGTGGTAGCTATCTTGATGACTTCAGTCAGCAGGCCTTGAAAACTTGTTCTCAGGGGCAAGAATCAGTCCTTTTTAAGAGCTTCCTTTTGAATTTTGTCCATCGGTGGCACTCCTTCCAGCACTGTCTACTATGTGAAAAATGACCTCAGCTGTCCTGGCAAAGGGCTTTGTAAGGATGGTCCTGAATAAAGTAGCTTTGCTGTGATTTAGCAGTCCTCACCAGGCCCATGTGACAAGGGGTCACTGGCCAACTTATGGCTCAGGTACCTGTGAGAGTTCTTCACAATATGGCAGTGCCCTGAGTGATCCTTCTTAACAGAAGACACCTTTAGGTCCTGTTATTAGTCAGAATTGGTGGGGACCACGGCCCCTGTAACAGCACTCAGGGTTGAACTGAAAACCTGTGTGACGTTTGGCCCTGCCCCTGCCCCTTCTTGCCTTTGTGTCTGGCCCTCTCCATAGTGTGTCTGGTGGGTCAGAACCAAGTTCAAATCTCAGCCCTGCCACCCACCAGCTTGGTTGAGTGACTTCATCTGCTGAGCCACATTTTCTTCATGTATGGAAACAGTGGTAAGAATCCCTACATTGTAGAATCACAGTGAAGACTGAGTGAGACCAGGGGTTAAAAGGGCCTGATAGAGGCTGGGCTACTCCTGGGTACTCAACAAGTGGCGCTCTTCATCTTGTTTGCTCTTTGGTTTATCATTTACTTCTCTTGTTTGGTCTTCTGTTTGCCTCTTTGACTGCTCTGGAGTTGGGCTCTTGGGGCAGTGGTCAGGATGATGATGACACAGCTCTATAGCACTTCATGGCTCACCAAGCTCACTGTTCCCCCTTGGGCTGACCCAGCTTCCACCATCTTGTTTGTTCTAGTATCTTTGGGGTTTCTGATGCCATGTTGATATTTTGCACTCTACTTTTACTATGAAGCAGTCTTGTCCATTGGTTAAAAGAGGACTCTGCCCCCAGAAGTAGGTTGAGGTGGGGGGTGGGAGATGGATGAACAGTGGATAGAAGGATTATGCCAACCTGCAGGAAGGCTGCTGCCCTAATTCTAAGCCTCTTATTTGCTTTCCAGGCTGTGTGTTTGAGGGTGTGCAGTACCAAGAAGGGGAGGAATTTCAGCCAGAAGGAAACAAATGCACCAAGTGTTCTTGTATTGTAAGTACTGCCACGGCTGTTACAGGGGTGTTCCTCCTGGCTCAGCTGCTGCCGGCACTCACAAAGACCACCCCTGACTGTTTTTCTTCTCCCCTGCCCTCAGTGTACTCCCAGGGAAAAGCTCAATACTCTAAGGTGGTGGCAACCTTCTGGGCTGGGTAACTCTTTTTTGTGGGATCTGTCCTATGCACTGTAGGATATTTAGCAGCATCCTTGGCCTCTACCCACTAAATGCCAGATGCCAGTAGTACCCTCCCCTCCCCTAGTTGTGACAAGCAAAAATGTCTCCAGATATTGCCACATGTGCCCTGGAGGGCAGCATTGCTCCCAACTGAGACCACTGCTCTAAAGAGTGAGGGAGGATGCTGATCTTCCTCCGCCCTGCCTTCCTCTTTGGGAAGACCCTGGGTTCTCAGTTCCTTGAGGCATTGGAGCTTATTGCTGAGTCAGCTATTGAATCCTTAGTGCGGTCAAATGGGAAGCAGATGGGGTCAGCACAGCTTGCCTCAGTGTTTTCCATAGTGGGAGAGACTTGATCTGAAGGCTGGTCATTTACACTTGGGGGACATGAACAGGAGGAAATGGCCCCCAAACTATGGGGCTGGGACAGAGTAGAGATCAGTGAGACAAAGCACTGACTTGCCTTCCTAAGTGTTGGTGACTTTTAATCTATATTCTAAAAATATTTTCAGAGTGCTTAGGAATGAAAAGAAGAAACTGATGTGTGTTATATTTCAAAGGATCTTTTTTATTATATGTTTAAATCTGGAGTAAAATCATTTATGGTGGTGGTAGTGGTGAAGACAACGACAGGTAATCTATTCTTAACCAGCTGCTCCAACTGATTTACAGTAGAGAATTAGCACACCCATATTTGTTTTAAGCTTTTAATCTTTTGTGATAAATAACATGTATTTTCCAAGTCACTTGTGTCTTAGTATGCATCTCAGAATATTGAAAAAAAAAAAACAAAAAATGGAGAACTCCAGCATCCAAATTCACCAAACCAAAATCACATGTGGATCATCATAATCACAGCATTTGTCATCTGGCTACATGTCTTTTCTCAGTTTTTTCCCCCTTTGTATAGCACACACGCACACACAACCTAGAAAGAGTCCAGATTAGAGAAAACATGACCCAAAGTGATAGTTTTTGTACGGGAGAGGAAGAGCAAAGAAATGAAGAAGAGAGGGAAGACAGGAGAGAGGAAAGACATATATATATATACACACATATATGTACATATAGCCCTGGTGGTACAGTCGTTAAGTCATAGGGCTCCTAAGCAAAAGGTCAGCAATTCAAATCCACCAGGAGCTCCGTGGAAACCCTACTGGGCAGTTTCACTCTGTCCTCTAGGGTCAGTATGGGTCAACTCGATGACAAAAGAACTTTATATACACAAACACACACATATTTATCTTTCTTATAACATATAGTATAATATAAAATATTTAATAATATATTTAAAAAAAAAAAAGACCATTGCTGTCGAGTCAATTCTGACTCAGAGCAACCCTACAGGACAGAGTAGAACTGTCCCACGGGGTTTCCAAGGAGCGCCTGGTGGATTCGTACTGCCGACCCTTTGGTCAGCACCTGTAGCACTGAACAATTATGCCACTAGGGTTTCGTTATGAGTCGGAATCGACTCAGTGGCACTGGGTTTAGCATATAATGTATGTTATAATATAGAAAACATATGGTATACATTACAATCTATAGCACATTTATATTATGTTTTATATACGTACATATAAAACACGAAGCTGATTTATTAATGAAGACGAACGTGAGCTTGCGTTTTCAGATTGAACATCCGTGTTTTTTCCTCCCATGCTAACTACGGCTAAATAGCTTTTTTTTATGTAAATAATTTGCTGTTAAATACTGCCCATTTCTCAATTTTATTTCTTCCGTATTAGTAATTGTAAAGCTTTCTGATTTTTTTTTTTATTATTATTCTTTTGGGAGTCGATTGAGGAGAAACAAGGCACATTTCAGTAGGAAATTCCAGACCTGCATCTGAAAGATTTGTCTCTGATAAAAGCGTGCCAAGGTTGGACAGTTGAGCCCCCTTGGGGAGGGAATTTAGAAGGTGGCAAGATGGATGGGAAGTTTCTGCAAGTCTACCCATGGCAGTCATATAAACTTACCTGATGCTGGAACTGAAAACGAGCTTGAGATTATATGTACGGGAGCCACAGACGCAAATGCACTCAAGACATTCAGATTTCACATGTTCTTAAACACAGTACATGCTGAATGAAGCACACCCGAGGGTCAAGTTCAGGCTGTAGTTTGTGGCCCTTGGAAGTCTTGCCTTCATTTTCATTTAAAGACATAAAAATCCGAAGATGAGGCTACCTGCCCAAGCTTCCTCGCTTAGTGAGTTCTCTGCAGACCCATACTCTGTGTCCTTTCCTATAGTCCTAATTATTACGTTCTTTCTCACGTTGCCACTCTCAATGACTAGCTTCGGTTGTGTTCCTGATGCCAGTCTTTAGGCTAAAGAAGAAGTGGAAGAGAGGATGGAGTTCTTGCTTGGGTGCAGGACATTTGTGGGTAGGCTTGGGCATGGGGGAGGGTCATAAGAGCAGATTTTCTTTCTGTGAGTATAAAAATTTGAGGTGTAAGCTTTCTTTTTCATAGTTTGTTATTAAAATAGCCTGGTTTTAAATTTTCTTTTATATTGCTGTCTTTTGATGGAGTTAGTACGTGGAAAAAAAAGTAATGCCTTGGCAGCAAATGTCTGTTCCTTGTGAATGGTAGCTATGGAGATGTTTGCATTGGAATGGAGTATTCCAAAGGTATAGCCTGGCCCTGTAACTGTGAGGTGTGGACTTTGCCAGTGTTGCCCTGGCTGTGGGCCTGGAGGCTTTGGCACGTGGAGGAGCGTGTGGAGGTGTGAGGTGCCGTCTTGCTGAGTGAGAGGGCAAAGCTGGGGAAGGGCTCTAGACAGGAACAGTGTGAGGCCAAAAGCTCTGCTGAGGAGGTCACAGGGAGGGTCATTCAGAATCTTATGCCGCAGGTTCCCCCATAAAAATTAAAAAAAGGGCTGTATATAATGATTTGCTTGTGTTTGGTAAAAAGGAAAACAATTATGTATAAATCCATATACTATTTTGAGTATGTATGTAGTCTTCATGTGTATGCATACTTGTTTGAATATATAGGAAATCCCGACTTACGGTGGGGCTCTGTTCAGATGACTCCATTGTAAGTCAGTTCTCATGTAAGTCGAATACCTCTTTTTTTGTTTGTTTTCATTACTATTGCCTTTTATTATCAGTATCTTTATAAATCTGATCTTTGAACATATGCGAGTGAACATCTGAGAATGATAACATCAGCAAATTATGTGCTATGACATTGCACGTGGTATATATTACTGATGATAAGATGTACAGAAAAAAAAACCAGACAGTCAAAAGTGTGGTTTGTAGTAACAGGAGTATGTCATAAGTAGGGGACTACTTGTATTTCCATGAGTGTATTTTGAGATATTCATACATATATATGTGCATGATTACATATGAACAGAGGTTGAGTTCTCCCTTTCATGTACGAGAGCCGGGTTGATTCGCAGCCAATGCAGCTTATGGGTAGCTAACACCCCTCTGTCAGTGGAGGCTTGTGTATTGCTATAGTGCTGAACAGGTTTCAGTGGACCTTCCAGACTAAAATGGTTTAGGAAGAAAAACTTGGCCATCTACTCCCGAAAATCAGCTAGTAAAAATCCTATGGATCACAAAGGTTCAATTTGCAACTGATATGGGGATGCTGCAGGGCCCAGCAGTGTTTTGGTCTGTTGTGTATGGAGTCTTTATAAGTAGGGCCAACTCAACGGCAGCTGTATATGCACATGCACACACATACACTCACAAATATAGTACACACACACACATCTAAGTTTGGTCTTCTGCAGAAGCAGACCCTGAGTTAAGTATTTGGGTATAAACAGTTTCCATGGGAGATGAAGGAGATTCTGACGGAAGAGTATGAAGGTGAGACAAGGAAGGGAAGGCAGCCAATCGGGAGATGAAGGAGATTCTGATGGAGGAGTATGAAGGTGAGACTAGGAAGGGAAGGCAGCCAATCGAGGGTATGTCATCAAGGTAGCTACCATTGTGGGTGACCAGCGATTAATCCTGTTGCTAAATTCTGGAAGCCAGTGTAAATCCTAGGTCTCAGAGTTTTCCCACCTGAGGGGTGAGAGAGATGAGACTTTCTATACCATCCCATCAGTCATTGGTTGAGGGCTTCTACCACAGGGTATTAACTCTGTAGTGTTTCCAGCCTGGCACCCAGGTAGCAAAATGGCCTCCAGCAGCAAGTGGAAAAAACACAGTTGTTGGCAGTTGGAAGTCTGATCACGTGCATTCAGTGTAAAGGTGAGGATATGGGCGGGGCAGCAACAGCAGCTGTTGTAACACATGTATGTGCATGTATGTATGTATATATAGTCCACACACATACATTTATATCTGTGAATATGCATGCATATGTATTTGTGTGTACACACACACATACATTCATGTACACGTACATACATACCCTTGGAACAATGGACCACCTGCCTTTTCCCAAACCAACACACTTTTACGCCTTCATTCCTTTGCTCATGCTGCTGCTTCTGTCTGGAATACCTTTATTCTCCTTGTTCATTTGGTGAGTACTCGACCTTTTGGAGCCAGTTATCATCACCGATCTACAATTCCCTGACCACCCTTTTTCCCCAGGCACAAGCAACGGTTTTCTGATTTGTATTCCAAAAGCTCCCTACCTAGTGTCTTTCCCTAGCCTGCCTGTTCTCTTTCCCTCCCTCTCTCCATACACACAGAGACAGAGACACAGACACACACACACGTGCACACTCGCAGGTGATCATTTACCCTACTGTATGAGGGTTATTGGTTTATTTTCCTATTCTTTGTTAGACCTTGTGCTACGTTGGAGAAGGAGCCATGTCTTCGTATGTCCATCTTTCTGTTCTCAGTGCTTTGCACTATAGTGCTCATTAATGCCAGCACTCTTCGCCTTCTTTCATATTTTTTTTTATTTCATCAAACATCATTTATTTTGTCTGTAAATACTTCAGTATTCATCTCTAACAAAAAAGGATGCTTTTAAAAAAATGATAACAGCAATATCCTTTTTGTGACATAAAAGGTAATAATTCCTTTAAATATCCAACATCAAATATCCAACAGTGTTCATATTAGTAGTATTTTATGGTAAAAAATTCCTCGCATGTCCAACTTCTCAAAACTTTCCTTTTTGATTGACATTCTTTTGGTCTGATTTGTGGAATTTTTCTCTAACTCAAGGCCATGGAGGTATTTTCTTCTGTTTTGTTCTACAGCCACTGTTATTTTACCTTTCACACTTAAATATACAATCCATTAATAATTTATTTTTTAGTAATTATATGCCACCAGGGCTCTGAGGGACAGGAGGGAGGGAAAAGGGGGAGTCACTGCTCAGGGGGCACTGAGCTTCTGTTAAAGGTGATGTAAAAATTTTGGAAATGGATAGTGGTGATGGTTGCATAACATGGTGTTTTGTCATAATGTAATTAATGTCACTGAATTGTACATGTGAAAAATGTTGACATGGCAAATGGTTTGTCACATTGCCGTCTTCTGATACACTGAAATAAAGTGATGTCTTCTCTCCAAAACTGTGGCAATTCTATCCTCTACAGTTGGCCAGTCCATTCTTGTTTGGGAGACTGATAAGTTATTGTTTGCTATCCCACAATCATTGGATTACTGTTTGCCTTGGAGCACACCCAAGGGGATGAGCCTGTGTGAAGCATCCATACTGCTCACGACCTACCTCAGATGGATGAATTTCTGGCTCTTCAAGGTGTCTCCCATGCTCAAGTGAATATTGAATATGCCACATGGCTTGCATTTTAAGCCCAACCCCTCTTGGTTATACTCTCCAAATTCCTGAAAATCTATCTACCCATGTTTTCGTGATGTGGTGACAGGAGAGCCAACCACCAGTAAGACACTCGATCTGATTGAGAATGGATTCCTTAGATAATGAAACAAATGCCTTACACATGATTGTATATCCTTGATTTTAGTTGGGAGGGTATATATGACATTCCAGACAGCTGAGAACATGCTAAAGTTTAAAGGTATCTGGAGAGGATTTTATAACCTCTTGGTCTTACCCATTCCGGAAGCAGAGTGTCTAACATTTTTAGGTGTAAATATCATCATGACTTGAAAAATCCAGTGCCTTATTGTCATTTTGTAAACTGTATCATCCCCCTTTACCCATTTTATAAATAAGAAAGCCAAGAGAATTACTTCTTTAGAACTCCAACACTAACCAGGGAAGTGAGAACTTGAATTCCTTCAGCTGTTCCATATAGAGGTCTGAGTCATATTAAAATGCATTCTGTATGGGATATATTCAGCATGAATAAGTCCTACATTCATTTTAAAATGGGAGGAACGTGATTCTTTCCTAAGACTGAAGCAAAGAACAGTTTATAAAAAAATACTGAGCGTTGGTGAAAGCACGTTTGCTTCCCTTTGCTTTAAGCAACAGTTCTGGATGTCTTTGTTCAGTCAAATTTTCAGGGAACTGAAGGGTGGTGGTTGGCCCAGTCATTTTTGTAAAACCTGATGTCTTCAGGGCTGTAATACTTAAGACCCAAGTGCCAATGAGAGATGTTTGTGTTCTTTTTTTACCCACCTATTTTAAGAACCGTACGGGCTCAGTGTTCTTGGAAATTGCTTACTGAAGGCAGCATAGCTCACAGAGTTGTAGGATACCCTTAAAAGAGTGGCAAGTCCTCAGTCTGTAAAACCAGCCAAATTAACCGGCCAAGATCAATTACTTCTGCTGACAAAGGCATATTAAGTTCAGAGGATTTTTACCAATAAACATGGGTTGTTAATGGGCTGTCTGAGATGAAGGAGCTGTACTTTATTGGCTCTTAGAAGCCCTGAAGTCCATAAACACCTTTGCTCTCACTTACACTTTAGATATTGCAAAGTGCTATCTCCCAGGGAAAATGAAACTCCTAGGAAGGTTATTTGGAGAGAACAAAGAAAATGGGGATCTTCATGCCTTCCCAGGCCTCTTAGGCTGAATTCCTTACAACCGTCAGCACAACCTGGGGTGATCCAGCCCCTGCTGACCTCTCTGGCCTCCTCACCTGCCCTTCTCCCTTGGTCTCTCTGCTCTGGCCAATGTATCCTCCTGGTAGATCTTCTCAATCCTCAAGACACAAAGTGTGGTCCAGGACCAGCAGCGTTGGCCTCACCTGAAAGCTTGTTAGAAATACGGAATCTCAGACCCCACCTCAGACCTGCTGAGCTGGAATCTGAAGTTTCACAAGATCCCCAGAGGATTCATTTGCCAAATCAAGCTTGAGAGTCGCAGATCTAATATCTCATGGCATTTACGTCGGCTGCCTTTCTGTTTTCTCTCCTTTCTTCTCCTCCCCATCCCCCCCACCCCTAGTTAACACTCACTCATCCTCTACTTCCAAGCTCAACCACTCCTTCTTTAGGGAAGCTTGTCCTTACTCCCAAGACCAGATCAGGTCCTGTTTTTAAACCCTTCTAATGTACCTCATATCATAGTGACCTTGTAGGACAGAGTAAAACTGCCCCATAGGATTTCCATAGAGTGGCTGAAGGATTTGAACTGCTGACCTTTTGGTTAGCAGCCAAGCTCTTAACCACTGTGCCACAGTCACTATGAGTCAGAATCAACTCGATGGCACTGGGTTTAATGCCCCTCATGTGCCACTACTGCCGCTAGTCTGTCAGTGGAGGCTTGCATGTTGCTATGGTGCTGAACAGGTTTCAGTGGAACTTGCAAACTAAGGAAAACTAGGAAGAAAGGCCAGGTGATCCAGTTCAGAAAATCAGCCAGTGAAAACCCTATGGATCACAATGGCCTGATCTGCAACTGATCATAGGGACGATGCAGGACTGGGCAGAATGTCATTCAGTTGTGCATGGGGTCACTGTGAGTCGGGGGAAGGGGGGAGCGACTCAATGACAGCTAACAACAACAACAGCACCTCATGCTTTACCTTCCAAACATTTAAATAGACTTGTAATTAGATATTTTTGTTTCTGGCTATCTTGTTAACTCCATGAGGGTAAAAGCCATTACAGTTTTGTATTTTCAGTGTGTGGCATATAACAGGCATTGAAAATAACTGACGAATTCATGAACAAATGAATACTGACTCTGTCTTTCTTTCCCCACTGCCTCTCCCTCCCTCCTACCTCCCCCTGCACATTTAGTCTTTACGGACTCAGCAGGGACTAGAGAGATACGCATCACAGTGGATGAGCTCAAAAAAAAAAAAAATGGATTTCTGTTCAGCTGCTGTAGCACTGATTATAAATTGCTTTATACGGTATGTGTATGACTTCCCTGGGGATGTCTTGTTTGAAACATGTTCTCTAAGCCTCAAAGATTCCCACAACTTACAGCAGCAGGATAATGTGGCAGCAGGAAGCACTTGTCAGAGATCCAAGCCGCTCGCTGGGGCAGAGCCTTTCACCTAGAGCATGAGACTCCATCCTCACAGTGGAACTTACTCTGAAGTATGGGGGGGACGGGTCCGACCTCTCCCTTCTCCCGTGTCTCCTCCTTCAGAGTGCACTTGGCTGTAATAGGAAGCAAAGAGATACCGCATCATTTCTGTGGTCACAGAATGCTACGTCAGTCCAAGTTACATATTCCCAACAGTGCAGTCCCTGTTTTGACATGGGGTCTCGGGATCCTCAATGCCTGAACCCTCTCGCGTGGCCTCTGCCTTCTTTGTGGTAATATGTGCAATTTGGCACATTTTAGTCATAGGCTGTAGTTATATCTTCCCTGTCCACGGGGAGAAATTTGGCTACATCTGGGCAATAAATTGGAGAATTGAGCAATTATCAAGTGAATTAGATCAATGTGGGCAGCTCGTCTGAGTAGCGTGGGCCAATAACTGTTAGAGTAGTTTTTAAAAATAGTCTGAAATATTAGTATAATTATTGCAGTGTTCCATTTGCATTGTGGATATACCATCTGAGGACAAACAGGTCTTAGTTTTGAACTGTTCATTGACAAAGTCTTTTCTTTTAGGATTGGATAGCGCTTGGCGACCAAGGAGGGGCCTCCAGATTGCTTAGGAAAGAGAAGGGTGTTCTGCCTGTGTGTGGTTGGACCATGAGGTTCTGAGTCTTGGTGTTTTACCTTAGAGCGAATCTGAATGGTTGTGTTCTACCTAAACTGAGGTTTCTGCTGGAACGTCTATTGTAATGCTGTTCTCTGGCTGAATCCACAAATGTACAACTATTTTTACGTGGATGTTGCATTCTGGCTTCTTGAAAATACCATCAAAATGACCTGTTTATAAAGCAAAGCTGAGCTTATTGCTTATCATGTGTTGCAGATTGAATTGTGCCCTCCAAGACGTATATCAGTTTGGTTAGGCCATGATTCCCAGTATTGTATGGTTGTCCACCATTTTGTGATCTGATGTGATTGTCTTATAAGTTGTAAATTCTAACCCCTATGATGTTAATTGGCGTAGTGGTTAAGTGCTATGGCTGCTAACCAAAGGGACGGCAGTTCGAATTCGCCAGGCACTCCTTGGAAACTCTATGGGGCAGTTCTACTCTGTCCTATAGGGTCGCTATGGGTTGGAATCGACTCCACGGAACTGGGTTTGGTTTGGTTTTTTATGATGTTAATAAAGTAGGATTAGAGGCAGTTATGTTAATGAGACAGGACTCATTATACAGGATTAAGTTGTATTTTGAGTCAATCTCTTTTGAGATATAAAAGAGAGAATTGAGCAGAGAGGAGAGGGACTTCATACCACCAAGAAAGCACAGCTGGGGGCAGAGGGCATCCTTTGGACATGCAGTCCCCGCACTGAGAAACTCCTACACCTAGGGAAAGATTGATGACAAGGACCTTCTCCCAGAGCTGTCAGAAAGAGATAGAGGCTTTCCTGCAGCTGGTGCTCTGAACTCGGGCTTCTAGCCACCTAAACTGTGAGAGAATAAACTTCCATTTGTTAAAGCCATCTACTTGTGGTATTTTTGTTGTAACAGCACTAGATAATTAACACACCGTGGTTGTTGTTGTGGGTTGTCGTCGAGTAGATTCTGACTCATAATGACACCATGTGACAGAGTAGAACTGCCCCATAGGGTTTTTAGGTTGTAGCCTTTATAGGAGCAGATGGCCCGGTCTTTTTCCCGTGGACCACCAACCATTCAGTTAGCAGCTGAGTGCTTAACTGTTTGGGCTCCTTGCTCACCATGGTAAAAGGGGCCATTACCTTGACAGAACCTTACTAGTTTTCAGAAAACAGTGGGCAAAGATAGGATATTTATGAAGTTTGGGGGATCTAGTTTAAGGCATCTGTCCACCAGTTTGATGTACTGTGGTGGCTTGCATGCTGCTGTGATGCTGGAAGCTGTGCCACCCATGGGGAACAGGTTTCAATGGACCTTCCAGACTAAGACAGACTAGGAGGAAAGGCTTGGCAATCTACTAAAAATTAGCCAATGAAAACCTCACAGATCGCAATAGAATATTGTTCAGTATTGTGCTGGAAGATGAGCCCTCTAGGTTGGAAGACACTATGCAATAGGCCCAAGACCAGGCAATGCTTTATTCTGTTATACCTAAGGTTGCCATGAGTCAGAACTGATTTTATGGCAACTAACAACAACAACGATTTATGGTGGGTCTGTCAACACTTGGGTATGTTTCATGATGTAATAATTTAGAATTGGTGCAAACAGCATGGCAAGGGTTTCGAGGCATGTCTTACAGAGATTTTGAGCCTAGTTGAGTACTTGCAGCAAGTTCCTGAAACCAACCAGAGGCTTAAATATTTCTGATGATAAAAAAAGGTTGGGAATTAATGTTTTCTGTTTTAAATCTTATCTCAGCTGTGCCTCATGTGCTTTCAGGCCAAATCCTCAATGTTAACTCTCATGTATGTCTTTATTTTTTGTGGCTTCTAAGGTTCCTTATGATTATTTATTCATATAATTTATAGCTGAAAAAAAGCATCCCGTAAAGTTATTTTTCTACACAAGGAGCTACCACCTTAATAATGAGCCCAATAGGGAAAATAGTTGGGAAGGAAATATCCTTTCTGATATATGATATTTGAGCATTTATATGAAAACATACGTTTTGAAAAGAAATCAGCAAGCAATTTATTTACAGAGGAATTATAATGATAATAGCTACTTTACTGAGTGTGTCTGTCCTCTGTGCCAGGTACATAGAGTATTCTAATACTAATTTTCAAAATTGTCCTGCAACCTAGGAGGAATGAACCCCATTTTTTGAGAAGAAAGTGAGATTTCAAGATGTTTAGTCATTTTCCTGGGACAAACAGCTAATAAGAATTGAAACCCTAAATTTCATGACTATAAAGCCACATGTCATTTCTTCCCTATCTATTCCCTCCCCCCAACAAAACCAGTGTAATTTTGAGGATATTACCTGTGATTATTTGTAGACATTTGAAACTGAGAAATGCCGATTGAATCTATGGAATGAGGAGCGACCACAGAGAAATAATGGTGATATAAGGAGCATCTTAAAGGAACCCAAAATCTGGTGCAAGAGATATTAACAAAGTAAAAAAGTGAATTACACTTCCTCTCTCTGAGGTCACAAGCCTAAGCCAGTTTAAACTCATACCAGATTTTAGCCTGGGGCATTCAGCCCAAGTATATGTCACAACGATGCCAGAATGGATGAAGAACATGTATCTGTTACCCTCACTCACATCAGTTGGAGAATGGAGACTCTATGATCTATAATGCGTCTCCTCGCCAAGAAATGATGACTACACAAAGAAAATGTGATGGCTGTTGGGAGAGAGCCACCCTCATTGCCTCTGCTTCCAAAGATAGAGAGAAATAAATGCTGATGTGAGGGGGCTCAATTAGCCCTTAGGAGAGTCACTGGTGGTGTTTAAGCATGAATTTTTGATAGCCCTCCTTGGACATTTTATAGAGCAATTGGGTTCACTTAAACACGAGTTTCAGTGGTTCTGTGAATGTAAGTGCATTCTCCTGGTAGAATAAAGGGGATATTGTGTAATTGTTTCCGAGCAATGGCTTTGTTCTAGCTGTCTAAGAAGCAGATGTATTTAGAAATTGAGTGAAATTTGGAATAGATATTGAGAGTTGGTAGAGAAGCTAGTTCAACTGATTAAATCTTATGCCATTGTATTCTTGCAAAGGCCGTTTGTTTTTTTTTTTCCCTCTTCTTTCTGTTCTCTTTATGGCCTGTTGTATGATGAGTTCCTTTTATCTCCTAAAAATTCCAGGAAAGATACTGATTTTACTAAACTCTGAAGAATTTTCTAACTATCTATCCATTCCTCCTTCCATCTTTCCATTCTTTACTTATCTCTCCAGCCAGCCAATCATTTATTAATTTAACGATTATTAAGTGCCTACTATATATTACAATCTGTATTAGACACTGGGCTTTCAAAGATAAAGGAGACATCATGCTTTCTCTCCAAGCAATTACAATCTATTGAATTGGGTGTATTTATTAATAAAAAACAAATCCAACCATCCAGCAACTTCTTTTGTATGCCAAATATAAACTATCACATTTTTGTAACTTACAATTATAAAAAACCCAGGTATATTGAAAAATAGAAATAATTCTACAGCTTAAAGATAATCACTGTTAATATAATTTGATATATTTTCTTCCAGCCTATTTTCTGCTTATCTGTATACAGTTATACAACTAGATAGGATCACATTGTACACACAGGTTTGTATCCTGATTGTTTTCATTTAATGTTATATTATGAACATATCCCTGTGTTATCAACAGGTTTTTGAAAAATCATTTTTAATGGTGACATAATATTCCATTAAAAACCCCAAAACATTAGTACATGATAATTTATTTTTCTACTAATAAAAATTAAAGTTATTTTCAGTTTTTACTATTATAAATAATATGACAAATATCTTTGAGAATTAATCTTTGTTTCTTTGGTTATTTTCTTAGGCTAAATTCTTAGAAGTATAATTAATAGGCCAAGGAGACATACAATTTCAAGGGTGTGTGTGTTTGTGTGTCTACAATACCTCATAATTTCAAGGGTGTGTGTGTTTGTGTGTCTACAATACCTCATATAATATCTCATACAGGTAGTGTCCTAATTTCTACTCTAATCAGCAATACATTGATGTGTATCTTCCTGAACCTGTACCAGCATTGGGTATAATTATAATTCATTTCCCATTTGGGGATCTTGGTTTTATTGGCATTTAATTGACTTCTATAAATCAACATTTTTATACGTTTATTAGTCATTTCTATGAATTATGTTTTTTTTCCCCCTCTCATTTTCCTATTGGGTGACTAAGGTTTTATTGACATTTATATATATGTACGAGGTGCCCTGGTGGTGCAGTGATTAAGAGCTCGACTGCTAACCAAAAGGCTGGCAGTTTGAATCTACCAGCTGCTCCTTGGAAACCCCGTGGGAGCAGTTCTACTATGTCCTATAGGGTCTCTATGAGTTGGAATTGGCTCTACGGTAATTTTTTTTTTTAATATATGTATATTTGAAGGGTATTAATCTTCTATTAGTTAAGTTCAGATGCATTTTTAAAAAACACTGAAAAGGATGTCTTGTGTGCAGTTTGACCTTAGTGTGTATGTTGCATGCCAAATAATGGCAGAGTTTGCTAAAATCTCCTGTACCCTCTTCCAATCCTTTCTCCTTGTCTTAGTTTCCTAGCACTTCTGTAACAGAAATACTACAGTGGGTAATTGTACAAAACAGAGATTAATTTTTTCACAGCTCAGGAGGCTAAAAGTCCGAATTCAGGGCATGGCTCTAGGGAGAAGGCCTTCCTTTCTACTTTAGCTTTTAGTAACTGCCAGTAAGCCTTGTAGATGCAGCTGTCTCTGTCTTCCATCCTCCTCTTCTCCAGTGTGTATTTCTATGCCCATTCTGCTCTTTTTATAGCTCAGAAGTGATTAGATTTATGACCCACCCTACACTGGTATGACCTTATTAACATAATGCAAGAAACCCCTAGTTCCAGACAGGATCACATCCACAGGTACAGGAGCCAGGAAATACATATTCTTGGGGGGATATAGTTTAATCCATAACACTCCCCCGATCTTTGATCCAAATGTATTAACAAAAAGTGAGTCAACATTGTCAGCTCCCAAATGTAATTTGTCCAAGGCTTTTCTTTATTTCAGCTCCTCCCACTCCATTTTTAACTCCTTCATTTTAAGGTAGTGGCCTCCTGTACCTGTTCCCATACTAAAATGAAGTCATTTGTTTGAGTTTCTAGAATGCCTCCTCCCTTACCAAACCCATTGCCGTCAAGTCGATTCCGACTCACAGTGACCCTATAGGACAGAGTAGAACTGCCCCATAGGGTTTCCAAGGAGCGGCTGGTAGATTTGAACTGCTGACCTTTTGGTTAGCAGCCAAGCTTTTATCCACTGCGCTCTGGCAAGTATAGGGATTAGAATTTACAAAACATATTTTTGGGGGACACAGTCCAGTCTGTAACACACAGGGTGGGAGGAAGAGAAAGGAGAATTTGTTAATGAAAGTAAAAGAATTATTCTATTTTATTGGCAAAATAGAATAAAATATTAGTGCTACAGTACATTAGAATATTTCCAGGCTTTTTTTTAGGTCCTTTTCCCTATTATTACTCCCAGAACTTTTTTTTTTTTTAATTGGTACCTATAAGTCTGGGGTCCCTGGGTGGTACAGATGGTTAATGAGCTTAGGTGCTAACCGAAAGATTGGAGGTTTCAGATCACCCAGAGGTGCCTCAGAAGAAAGACCTGGCAACCTACTTTTGAAATAAATCACTGAAAGCCCCATGGAGCACAGTTCTACCCTGACACATATGGGGTCCCCATGAGTCAGCTTTAACTTGAGGGCAACTGTTTACTGGTGGTTACCTATAGGTCTGCTGCTGTCTTTGTTCTTTCTCTTGCTTCTGCTTTATGGCCCCACTCCCGCCTCACCGCTGCCTTAGTTCTTCTATTCATTCTCCTTTCCCAACTACTTCCCTTTTATTCTCATTTCCAGCTCTGTTTTAGCCGTCCCTCTTCCATTTTCATCAGGCGCTCTGCACGATAGCCTGGTATTAGTGAAGCAGTGTAACTCATTTTCACTGCCATTTTGGTCTCGCCTCAAATAACCATTCCGGAGCTTTGTATATACTAGATATTCAGGAAATATTTTTTGAATGAATCGATTACACATTTTGGCACCTTTTAAATGTCATTCAAATGCTTGATTTGAAGGGTGACGGTGCTTTTGTGGTCCTTTGAATGGCTTCAATTACCAACATTCCCTTTGCGTGGAATTTTAAACGGTACCACTTGTTTGGTGTGTAAGCAGCAATGTATTTGGATTGCAGGGAGCCACGGTCCTCTCCAAAGACTGAGGGATACAAGAGCTGCAAACACACGAGAGGAAGAATATGTCCCACGCACACATCCAGCATTCTCTTTCTAAAGCCCATCGCTGAGCCTACGATGAGTCATAAGCAGTGAATCATCCCTTCTAAGCCCACCTCAGGTCTCTAGCTGTGGTTTACAAGAGCCAGCTTGAAATACTGAGCAGACTTTGCAATTTGGAAAGGGGACAGGCTTCCAGGATCTAGGGGAGCCTTCCGTGTAAGGAGCACCATGAAATGTATAAACAGCCAGGGTCGTATCCAGTGTCAAACACATCGATCACATAGTTCTGTGGGCTACTTTTTTTCTTCAGTGTCTCTTTTCTGGCCTCTATGATACACATAATAGAATCAGACAACGTGATCACGATTAACAATATTACATTCCAGATGTTATATTTTAAAACTATGTGAGGACTTTTTAAACCTCTGAATATTGCTGGAGTTAAACAAAAGGAAAAAAACTAAAACAAAAACTGATATTCGTAATGAACAGAAAGACTGAAGTTTGTCCACGATATTCTCTTTAGTTGGGAGAGGAGGTGCCTGTTTTGTTTTAGGTCTAATTAAATAAAAATTTATGATTAATCAAATATCAGTAAAAGTAATTACTCATTATAAGGACTATCCATGGGCCACATTTTAAGAACTAAAACTCAGCGATAATAAAGTTACTTCTTAACTTTAAAATAAATACGAAAAAAACTACTCTCACCACATCGTTCATGCTGATTCATGTCTTATTTTTTTTCCCTGCTTTAATTTGACAAAACAAGTTTTTAATATACTTGCAAATATTTCATGGTAGGGCTGTGTTGACTTTGGGGTTCTTTTTCCTCACCAATCTGAGTTTATGAATGTGATCGGTAGATGACAGGAGCGACTGGGCTTGACATTGGTGGGAAATGTGTTTCTTTTCAGTTTCAAGTTCAAGAAAGGGAGAAGGAGGGGACTCTTGAGAATTTTTGGTTTCGTTATTAGGCTTTCAGCATCCATAATATTCATAAACAATGGACACAGCTGTCTTTAATAACTAAGCCCGCTAACTGAAAGAACAGAACGCACGCCAGAAAAACATCAGGCTGTAAGAGGATTTTTTTTTTTTCCAACACAGAAATTCTCATATATTGAAGCAAGTTTTCATTTATAACCAAACTGGATGTTTGTCCTAAACTTCTCTCATTAAGTAAAATCATTTGACCAAAAGAAGTAGGAACAGTGCAACGAAGCTTTTGATATTTTTAAAGGTTTTACCTTTGCAGCTACACTGTCCTGAACTGTTTTAGACTTTGCAGATGTGTTCAGTTTCTCTTAGGAGGCATTGCTGTGGGGAACACGTCACTGGCAGTGGAGTGAGGAGACCTGGGTTCCTGTCCTGCCTCCACCGTGAGCAGTTATGAGACCTGGGACCTTCATAGTAAGCTGAGACTCAGTTTCCTCATAGGTACAATGAGGGCATTGTGATAGGTTGCCTGCAAGCTGCCTTCCAGTTCTACAGTCTATAATTCCCAATCTCAGAAAAGGCCTTTATTTTCCCGGGAAGCAAATTATTCGACAGACTCCAAACATCAGTTTGTATAAATTACTTTTCTAACAGGATAACAGAGTATCACTGTATTTTAAAAATTTACTTTGTTAAATTTAGTTTGTAATTTCTACACAGTAAAATTGACTCTCTTTGGCATGCATATCTATGAGTTTCGACAAATGCGTAGATTATAATGCATAGTTTCATGCCCGAAGTAACTTTAGAGGTCCTATTTGCTCCAGCAACCATATTAGAGTTGGAGGAAGAAAACGTGAGGTGCCTGGGTATATTTTTATGTCAAGAAGTGGTTCCCCATTTTATAAACAAAGACAGTCATTTTAAATAGTTAATATTGTTATAAATTATATTCAAAGATGCAGAAGTTCTTTACCTATTATTGTAGCCATAATTATATGAAAACGCTAAAAAGAGAAGCTGTCTTGACTCTTAAAGTCTCTCTGAAATATTAAAACTTGTCTAGTGCCTCTGACGGAGCCCTGGGGGTTTGTGGATAAGAGCTCGGCTGCTAACCAACAAGTCAGCAGTTCAAATCCACAGCTGCTCCTTGGGAACCCTATGGGGCAGTTTTACTCTGTGCTAGGAAACCCTGGTTGTATAGTGGTTAAGTGCTACAGCTGCTAACCAAAGGGTTGGCAGTTTGAATCTGCCAGGTGCTCCCTGGAAACTCTATGGGGCAGTTCTACTCTGTCCTATAGGGTCGCTATTAGTCGGAATCGACTCCACGGCACTGCGTTTGGTTTTTTTGGTATAGGGCTGCTATGAGTCAGAATCAACCTGACGGCAATGGATTTTTTTTTTTTTTTTTAACTACCTCCAACATATCTAAGTGAGGAGCAAGAAGAGGCTGTCATCCATTTTGTATTGCACAAAGTTCTTCGAATTTGTGAGTTCTATTTGCAGAGCAACAATTAGAACTACAGGAAGAAAATATAAGGTTATCAGCTTTTATTTCCCTCATACTCTCCGACATCCCATCCAAGGAAAGGGTGAGACAGTAAAATGGGATAGTGATGAGAGCTGGGAATAGAATTCCAGTTACTGGGTTCTATCCCTTATGTTGCTGAATGGTTAGAGTTTAGTGTGTCTGTGTGTATTATACAATCCTAGATTCATAGCTCAGAGATGGAAAGATATTCCAGTAGCTTGAAGAGACTCTACCTTAGAACAAAATCAGGCATTGTGAGACTGATGGTTTTCTGGAACAGTTTTGAGGTTCTCTAAGGAGAAGGAGTCCCCTGGCCTCTTTGGCTATGTTTGTTCCATGTGGCTTGCGCAAATGTGAAGGTATTGCTTGTCTCTGTGTTAACTCTTACTGGTTCCCCATTCCAGGGGAATATCCCGGAAACTGCTTTTTATTTCTCTACTAAGAGGCCTGACTTTTCCTTGGGTTGGGGTAGCCATGAGCAGAGTGTTAACACAGAGGCCAGCTCACGAGTACTGAATATTCCACCAGAGAATTGGCCCCATTGAGGCATTGTGCTCTGGTGGGAGGGGCATAGTCTTTGGAGTAGGTCAGACTAGATTGAATTCAGCTGTGCCTCTTGAGAGACTGACTACACTTCTGAGGCTTTTTGTTTTTGAAAATGGGGAACCACTTCTTGGCAAAATATACCCAGGTACCTTATATTTTCTTCCTTTATCTCTAGTGTGGTGTCTGTGATGAAGGACGAGAATATAAGCAGCCTGCAGACATTTTGAACAAAAATGTCTTCCTTCGTCTCTAATATGATTGCTATGGCAGGAGCCCTGGTGGCACAGTGGCTAAGTGCGCAACTGAAAGGTTGGCAGTTCGAATGCACCAGCTGCTCCATGGGAGAAAGATGTGGCAGACTGCTCCCCTAAAGATTATGGCCTTGGAAACCCTATGGGGGCAGTTCTACTCTGCCCTATAGAGTCACTATGAGTTAGAATCGACTTGACAGCAATGGGTTTGTTTTTCTTGGTTATGGTTGCTCTAGCAAATAGGACCTACAAAGCTGTTTCATGCATGAAGAGCTGAATGAAAAACAAAAAGGATAAGAATCCCTTGTTCCTCAGCATGAAAGTGACTAGACGTTATCAGAAATTTTAAAGTTTTAGAGTCAACCCCACCCCCATTTTTTTTTTTTTTTTTTTAATAAAAGAAGTCCCAGGGTGGTTGTGAGGATCACATGGGATGATACATAGCAAGTGCTCTGCATAGTAACTAGAATCTAGTAGGTGCTCGTTGACTGCTGCCTTTCTTTTCCTGCATGGCTGAATAATTTTTAACCCTAGTTCTTTCAATGGTAAAAACTGGCTGCTGTTGAGTCAGTTCCGACTCTTGGTGACCCCGTGTGTGTCAGAATAGAACTGTGCTCTACGGGGTTTCCAGTGGCTGATTTTTTGGAAGTGGATCTCCCTGCCTTTCTTCCAGGACACCTCTGGGTAAACCCAAACCTGTAACCCTTCAGTTAGTTGGGCTCGTTAATGTTTGTAGCACCCAGGGATCACTCCTTTCGCTGGTAATATGCTTGAATTTACTCTTTAAGGACATTCATTTGTATGCCAAACCTAAATATTTGAAACCAGAGAGTCCTGGTATGGTTTTTCAGGAGAGACCCGCTAGATGGTTTCTTGCTGTCTGCAATAACTGCCCTTCGTACAGAGTGCTGGATGACAAAGATGCCTCTTTGCCTTCAAATGGCAGTGCCTTTCTTTTTGCCCATAGGGGGATGGCATTTTGCAATCCGAATCATTCTTTTTTGTTCATCTAATGAGCTACTGTACTTTATCTAATGTCCTTTTATGATTTGAAGGTCTAAGCTTTATTCTAGTGGCTCTCTAACCCTGCATTGTCCAAGAGAAATATAATGTGAGCTACGTTTGTAATTTTTAATTTTCTGATAGCCACATTAAGAAAAATGTAAAATTATTTTAATAACACATTATGTTTAACTAAATATATCCAAAATATTATCATTTCAACATGTAATCAATACAAAATATTAATAAAATTATAAATCCTTTATTTTTAATACTGTCTTTAAAAAAGCCTACTGTCAAGTCAGTTCTGACTCATGGTGATCTTGTGTGTGTCAGAACTGTGCTCCATAGGATTTTCAGTGGCTGAGTTTTTGGAAGTAAATCGCTGGGCCTTTCTTTTGAGCAGCCTCTGGGTGGATTCAAACCACCAACCTTCCAGTTAGTAGCTGAGTGCCTTGATTTTTTGCACCACTGAGGACTCCATTGCATACATACAGCACTTCTTATTCAGATGAGCCATATTTCAAGTGCTCGATTTACATAGTGGTTACCATATTGGACAACACAGGCCTACCCCAAGCTGAAGTATAGAGAAGGCACAGTTATAAAATTTATACTCAACAGGACCCTTTATCCTGCCTAATCACTTCATGTGCTATGTTAATACTCTATTTGTAGTATGCCAGGTTGATACTGTGCACAAAACCAGGACGAAAATGTAAGTGAAAGTTAATCACAGACCAGGAATTCTTTCTAAGGGTCATGTTCCCCTCTGCTCTGAGTTTTTGACTATATCCCTTCTTCTTCAGAGTTAAAGACAAAGGACTTAGTAATACCTACAAGGGCTTATATGATCTTGCCCTCCTCCCCCAAACTTATATTCCAAGACCCCCCTTCATACCTCTTTCCATGTGCACTCCTCATATGTCTTGAATGTGTCGGGCATACCCTTACACTTTTGTATTTGTTGAATCCTCTGCCTGGAACACTCTTCTCCGGATGCCCATATGTCCAGCTCCTTCATCTTCATCAAGGTTTTGCTTAAATGTCATCTTCTTAGTGAGGTCTTCTTGACCAATGCTATCTAAAATAGTAATCCTCTTTTGCTATCAACTCCTCTTAACACCTGACACTTCCTATCAAACCTATCATGTTTTTTTTCCCGTAGCATTTTTATTGACATCTAATAGACTTTTTTTTTTTTTTTTTTAATAGACTTATATTTTCCTCTACCTACTGGGGTAGAATGTAAGTTCCATTAGGACAGGGAAATTGTTTTGTTTATGGCTGTATTGTCACTACCTAAAACAGAGCCTAACACGTAGCAGACACTCAACATATACTTGCTGAATGGATTAATGAGCGAATAAGTGAATGAATCATATCAAACAATGGCTATTTCTAAGGATTTAGAGTTCCAACCATAGTATGCACCAACAGTTCACTAACACTTGTGAAAGCTCTGAACACCACCCTGCCCAAGATAATTGGAGTTACCTTACTTAGTTTGAGACCACGATCAAATTGTCTATGCATTAGTTTTATTTTGGTGTAAGCAGGCCCAATAATGGGCCTCTATGCTATTGTCCTGGAGTCCCTGGGTGGTTTAAATGGTTAACACATTTGGCTGCTAACCAAAATGTTGGTGGTTCAAGTCCACCCAGAGCTGACTCAGAAGAAAGTCTTGGTAACCTACTTCTGAAAAAGCAGCCAATGAAAACCCTCTAGAGCAGAGTTCGACTCGGACACACACGGGGTTGCCATGAGTCGGAATGGACTCGGTGGTATTGTCCAGGTCAGCAAGAGCCCAGTGGGACTGTGGTCAGTGTGCCCAGACACAAGAACTGCCCACTTTTAAATGGCCAATTGTTGGAGTGTCAGAGTGGATTCAAATTCTTGTTCTTTGAGTGAGTTCTTGAATGTTTTTCCTTCTTTGGAAGTATATACTTAAGAATTCTCAAAACTCAGGAACTCTCGACTTGAATACTTAGTGAGGGGCAGGTTGGATTACCTCCTCTATCTTTACAAACCCACAAACCCTTCAGATAAATCTCTCCCATTACATTTTCACAGAGGCCTTGAGAACATTGTGAATATGTACACAGGGTGAAGGCTGAATGGTAAGAGGCTATTGTTGTTGGCTGGTTCTGCATGGGGAGCAGTGCTAGCCATGGGTTTGTACAGCCAAACAGTTGATGTGATCCCCGGCTGCTGATGACCTGGCAGATGGCAGGGTCTTGCGCAGGGCTAACTGGCTGTTCAGAGGAAAGGTCAGTCTAATTTAGGAGTCAGACAACTTTATTTTATCTTACTTGTTTTTCTTCCAGGGGGTGAAGTTTCCAAGGCCTCAGCAGCCATAGGAGTACCCAGGTCAGAGGGTCTGTGTCAGAATTTTGTGATTTGCATTATGGAGGTTAGCAAGGAGATCTCAGTGTCTCCTTCCTCCCTCCCTGCCTGCTCTCAGTCCCTGAACATAAACTTGGCAGTGGCTGTAAATATATTTCCCACTAAGTCATTCATTCTAGCAATGGAGAGGCCTCTTACCATTCTCTTACATGTTCCCAGAGAGGAAATCAAATCTTTATTAACAGCATTAGAGTCAAAACTCAGAATGGCAGTTTCTAGACGCTGGTTCCTGTTTTGACTTCCCTTTACCTGTCTGACCACCTGGAACACAGTGGACTTCATGTGCTGAGAACATACAACGTGGTGATGGAATACGTAGATTCTAACTAAAAGGAGATCTTCTGGCTAGTTTAGAATTTGGTAAGATAGTTTTGGATTAAACCCAACAATCTCAGGCTTTAAAAAGATAATTTCTTACCTCCGTAAAAATGACCATATATAAGAAGGTTTGTTCCTGAATCTTCTTTTTATTATGTAATAATTTTTGTAATTTCAAATTTTAATTAATGTGAAAATGGCCTTTCCATACTTACTGGTTTATACCTTTTTAACACTTATGAAAAATGTAGTTTGACAAGAACTTCTGGATTCATTCAGAAAAAGGATATATTGCCCTGAAATCAGTTTTCCTTTCTTTCAAAGAGCCTTTTCTTCTAGGACCTTCAACTCAGACCTACCCCATAGTCATAATTGAACAAGGCCAAATGAGTTCGAGAGGCTGGTGTTGAACTATGTGCAAACCTGGGCCTTGGTAGCCATGAAAAGACATGTAGGGTATCTTAGTTATCTGGTGCTGCTATAACAGAAGTACCACAAGCAGATGGCTTTAACAAAGAGAAGTATATTCTCTCACAGTCTAGTAGACTAGAAGTCCAAATTCAGGGCACTAGCTCTAGGGGAAGTCTTTGTCTGTCAGCTCTGGGGTAAAGTCCTTGTTGTCAATCTTTCCCTGTGCTAGGAGCTTCTCAGGCTCAGGCACCCCAGGTCCAAAGGATAAGCTCTGCTCTCGGCACTACTTTCTTTGTGGTATGAGATCCCTCTGTTTCTCTGCTTTCTTCTCTCCTTTATATCTCAAAAGAGATCGACTCAAGATACAACCTAATCCTGTAGATTGAATCCTGCTTCATTAACATAACTGCCTCTAATCCTGCCTCCTTAAAATCATAGAGGTAGGATTTACAACACATAGGAAGATCACATCAGATGACAAAATGGTGGACAATCATGGCCTAGCCAGTTTGACACACATTTTGGGGGATACAATTCAGTCCATGACAGAGGAGGGACAGAGGAGTCATAGAGAACCTATTTTATCCTCCTCCAGTCTTTTCTTTTTATATTCCCTACCTTTCTTTCTTTGCTTTCTCTCTAATTCCTCAGAACTTGAAAGATGACCATAGTCGGAAGAGATATGGAGACTGCCTCAAACCCTACAGAGGAGCTTAATGGACAAGATCTGCAAAAGTTTTTTATTTCTCTATGACGAAGTGGTGGAGAATTAAGAGATGAGAATTAAGAAACACCTGGAGATTTTTCTAGACCAAGTAATGAATTTTAGTGCATATTAATTTAGATTTCATGCTGCTTACCCATTTCCGAATGAGAGCCCACACTTCCAGGAATGGCCTTTTTTAAGACTTGGTGGTGTTCTGTGATTTGGGGGCCCTGGTGGTGCAGTAGTTAAGAGTTTGGTTGCTAACCAGAAGGTCAGCAGTTTGACTCCACCAGCCACTCCTTGGAAACCCTAGAGGGCAGTTCTACTCTGTCCTATAGGGTTGCTATGCATTGGAATAAACTTGACAACGGGTTTGGTATTTTTGATTTTTGGTGCTGGGATTTTTTTTGTTTTTTTTTGAAGTTACTGATGCCTTTCATTTTACAAATAAGTTTTGGGTGAACACTTTCTTGATTTTTTCCCCCAAAAATGTTTTCATCAAAATAGACAGTGCCACTGTTCTAGAGAAACAAACCGTCTTAAGTAATGGTTGAAGCATCGCCTATGTAGCACTCCAGCCAAATGTTTACCCTGAATCTAATCAGGAGAAGACAATCAGACAAATCCAAATTCAGTTCTGGCCTGGATTCTTGAAAAATAATAGTGTATGAAAGACAAAAGAAATATGGGGACCTGTTCTAGACTAAAGTAGATGAAAGAAACAACTAAATGCAAAGCATGATCTTGGCCTGGATCCTGGATCAGAAAAAAAAAAAAAAAAGAAACTGTAAAAGGCATTACTGGGACAGCTCAGGACATTTGAAGATAGACTGTACATTAGATAATAGTACTGCATTAATATTAAATTTTCTGAATATGATAATTACCTTATAGTTATAAAGGAAAACGGAATATGTCCCTGTCCCTGCACGCCCAAACAGGGGCTAGGTGTCTACACCTGTGTGTATACATTTCTGTATCCATACAGAGCCCCTGGGTGGCCTATGCATTTAAGTGCTCAACTACTAATTGAAAAGTTGGTGGTTCAAACCCCTTCCAGAGATGCCGCAAGAAAGGCCTGGCAATCTGCTTCTGAAAAGTCATAACCTTGAAAACTGTGTGGAGTGCAGTTCTACTCTGCAACACGAGTCAGAATCGACTTAATGACAACTTTTTTTTTTAATATGTTTATGCATCTCTTTTTTTTTTTTTATAGCTATCTCTGGATGTGTGTAGAGAAAGGTTAACAAGATACTAAAAACTGGTGCTTCTAGGTGAAGGATGTATGGGTGTTCATATACAATTCTTGCAATTTTTATGAAAATTTTCAAATGCTCAAAATTAAATGTTGAGGAAAGAAAAAGTAGTGGTTGCAAAGGTATTTCTTGTCATCTTATCAGCCAATGGGGTACAACCTGTTTAATACAAGTATGTAGTGAGTTACTAGCCTTTCCAAACAAAACCAAGCCAAACCCATTGCCGTCAAGTTGATTCCAACTCATAGCAACCCTATAGGACAGAGTAGTGCTGTCCCATAGGGTTTCCAGGGAGCGGCTGGTGGATTCGAACTGCAGACCTTTTGGTTAGCAGCCAAGCTCATAACCACTGCGCCATCAAGGCTGTGGTTGGCCTTCTGATGTTGCTAAAAACCTGACTGTGCAGTAGCTGATTTTATTTATTACCTCTTTTGGACATGACGGTGTTATTTTTTCTTAACCGTAGTAAATTAGAAAGTAAACGCTTCTTCTAAATCTGCTCCCCATTTGTATTTCCTCTGTGTTGTGAAGTGGGTATGAGGTAAATTCAGTTGCCTTGAGTTGGGGTGGCTTTTGTAGAGGCATGGTAGAGACAAACTTTGGAGTAAGGTATGCAGAGAACAAAAGTACTGTCTTTACCAAATCCCCTTCCCCCTTTGCTTATATGGGCTAAATTTTAGAATTAGAGTGACTAATTCCAGTAAGGTGGACTTTCTGCCGAAGTTCGCTCTTACAAGAAAACCCATTACTTTCCATTAACACCATAAATGGTAGAAAGGACTAATTGATCTAAAGAGCTAACAGTCACCTCTAAGGGCAAACAATTGTTCAAACAATCACACTGAAAGTGAAACTTCTTTTTTTTTTTTTTTTGAAAAAGTAATGTGCATTCATTATTAAAAGTAAAGAAATTAAAAAGAAGACAAAAAAAAATCTCAATCTCACAAGTCATGGAATATCTTTGTGAACTTTGGTTTATTTTTCAAGCCTCCTTTCTGTTCACGTGTAAAATATGCTGTATAATGGAATCTTGTTACACACAGAGTTTTATGATAATCTTCAATTTCCTTTAAAACACCATAGGACTAGTTTTCTGTGTGATTAATTTTTCTTCTACAGATTCATTTTTTCACTGCTTAATTTTTATATAATACTTTTATTGAGATATAATTCATATACCGTAAAAATTTACCCTTTAAAGTGTACTGGTCAGTGGTTTCAAAGTTATGCAACCACTGACACTATCTGATTCCAGGATATTTTTGTTATCCCAAAAAGAAACCCCATACCCATTATCAGTCAGTCACTCTTCATCCTTCTAGTCCCCAAGCCCTGGCAACCAATAAGCTACTTTTGGTTTCTATGGGTTTGACTATTCTGGACATTTCATTTAAATGGAATCGTATAATATGTGGTCTATTATATCTGGCTTCTTTTACTTAGCATAATTTTTTTTTTTTTAGGGCCTGGTGACGTAGTGGTTAAGTGCCATGGCTGCTAATCAAAAAGGTTGGCAATTTGAATCCACCAGCTGCTCTTGGAACGCTTCAGGGCAGTTCTATTCTGTCCTATAGGGTAACTGTTAGTCAGAATCAACTCGACCACAATGGGTTTGGTTTTTTTGGTTTATCCACATTATAGGATGTATCAGTACTTCATTCCTTTTTATGACCAAATAATATTCCATTATTGGTACGCTACATTTTCTTTATCCATTCATCAATTTATGAACACTTGGGCTCTTTCCATTTTTTGGCTAGTATGAATAATTCTGCTGTAAACATTCATATAAAAATTTTTGTGTGAACATGTATTTTCAATTATCTTGGATATATACCTCCAAGTGGAATTGATTACTGGTCATATATCTGTATTTTCTTTCTGAGGAACTGCCAAACTGTTTTCTAAAGTGACTGCACTAACTTACATTCCCACCAGCAACGCATGAAGGTTCAAACTTCACCACATCCTTGCCATCACTTGTTATTATCTGTCTTTTTTTACTACACCCATCCTAATAAATGTGAAGTAGTATCTCATTGTGGTTTTGATTTGCATTTCCCTAATGAAGGAGCACTGGTGGTACAATGGTTAAGCACTCAGCTGCTAACTGAAAGGCTTGAACCCACCCAGCGGCTACATGGGAGAAAAGATCTGGTGATATGCTTTCGTAAAGATTACAGCCAAGAAAACCCTATGGGGCAGTTCTACATTGTCACACGGGGTTGCTGTAAGTTGAAAATCAACTGAACTGAACCTAACAACACAAATCTGTCTTGGAGGAAGTACAGCCAGAATGCTCCTTAGAAGTGAGGATGGTGAGACTTAGTCTCACGTACTATGGGCATGTTATCAGGAAGGACCAGTCCCTGGAAAAGGACATTATACTTGGCAAGGTAGAGGGTCAGCAAAAAAGAGGAAGACCCTCAATGAGATGGATTGATACAGTGGCTGTAACAATGGGCTCAAACATAGCAACAATGGGGAGGATGGTATGCAACCAGGCAGTGTTTTGTTCTGTTGTACATAGGTCACTATGAGTTGGAACCAACTCAATGGAACCTAACAAAAACAACAGCAGCACCTAACAACGAATGACTAATGATGTTGAACATTTTTTCATGTGCTTATTGGCCATTTGTACGTCTTCTCTGGAGAAATGTCTATTCAAATTCTTCGCTCATTTTAAAAATCAGGTTATTTGACTTTTAATTGTGGAGTTGTAAAAGTTTTTGATATATTCTCAATGCTAGTCTGTCATGGATTGAATTGTGTCCCCCCAAACATGTGTCAACTTGGTTAGGCCATGATTACCAGTATTGTGTGGTTGTCTTCCATTTTGTGATTGTAATTTTATGTCAAAGAGGGTTAGGGTGGGATTGTAACACCACCCTTACCCAGGTCATATCCCTGATCCAGTGTAAAGGGATTTTCCCTGGGGTGTGGCCTGCACCACCTTTTATCTCTCCAGAGATAAAAGGAAAGGAAAGTGAGCAGAGGTGGGACCTCATACCACCAAGAAAGAAGCACTGGGAGAAGAGCATGTCCTTTGGACCTGGGGTTCCTGTGTGGAGAAGGGGAAGATTGACAGAAGGATCTTCCTCCAGAGGTGACAGAGAGAGAAAGCCTTCCACTGAAGCCAACACCCTGAATTCGGACTTCTAGCCTGCGACTGTGAGAGAATAGACTGCTTTGTTGAAGCCATCCACTTGTATTGTTTCTGTTATGGCAGCACCAGATGACCAAGTAAGTATGGCATAGGGCTCCACCTTCATTTTTACCTATTGATATTCAGTTGTTCCGGAACCATCTGTTGAAAAGACCGTTTCCCCCATTGGCATCCTTGTTGAAATCAATTGACTGTCAGTATATGGGCTTATTTTGAACTTTCAATTCTATTCCATTGTCTATCCTAATGCCAGTACCACATTGTCTTGGTTACTGTGGTTTTGCAGTGAGTTTTGAAATCAAGAAGTGTGAGCCCACCAATGTTGTTCTTCTTTTTTAAGATTGTTTTGGCTATTCTGGATCCATTGCATTTTCATATGAATTTTAGGGTCAGCTTGTTAATTTCTGCAGAAGGCAGCTGGGATTTTACAGGGATTGTTTTGTCTATCCATCCTGCCAATCTCTGCCATTTGGTTGGAATATTTACATTTACATTTTACCTAACTTCTGATAAAGTAGAGCATCTTAACAATATTAAGTCTTCTGATCCATGAACATCTGGTGTCTTTCCATTTATTTAGGTCTTAAATTTCTTTCAATGTTTTGTAGTTTTCAGTATACAACCCTTGTTCTTCTTTAGTTGAATTTATTCGTATTTTATTCTTTTTGATGATATTGTAAATGCAATTATTAATTTCATTCTCAAGTTGTTCACTGCTAGTGTACAGAAATACAATTGATTTTTGTATATTAATTTTGTATCTTGAAACATTGATGATCATATTTGTTAATTCTAATAGTTTTTTTTTTTGGTCTGTAGACTTCTCAGGACTATCTATGCACAAAATTATGTCACTGCAAATGAAGATAATTTTATTTCTTCAATCTGGATGTCTTTTATTTCTTTTTCTTGACCAATTTCCCTGGCTAGAAACTCCAGCACAATGTTGAACAGAAGTGGCAAGATCAGACATTCTTGTCTTGTTCTGCTTTAGAGGGAAATCATTCAGTCTGGGATGTTAACAGTGGGTTTTTCATAGATACTTTTTGTCAGGTTGAGGAAGTTTTCTTCTATTTCTAGTTTGCTGAGTACTTTGGAAACCCTCGTGGCATAGTGGTTAAGTGCTATGGCTGCTAACCAAAGGGTCGACAGTTAGAATCCGCCAGGTGCTCCTTGGAAACTCTATGGGGCAGTTCTACCTTGTCCTACACGGTTGCTATGAGTCGGAATCGACTCGATGGCACTGGGTTTTTTAACATGAAAGTGTGTTAGATTTTGTCAGATGGTTTCGTGAATCTATTGAGATGATCACGTGAATTTTGTCTTTTATTGTATTAACATGGTGTGTTAAGTTGATTGATTTTCATATGTTAAACTAGCCTTGAAATTCTGGAATAAATCTCGTTTGGTCATGGTGTATGATATTTTCATATGTTGCTAGATGCAATTTGCCAGTATTTTGTTGAAGATTTTTGCATCTATATTCATAAGGGATAGTGGTCTGTGATTTTCTTTTCTTTTGATGTCTCTGCCTGGTTGTTTTAATCAGAGAAATATTGGCCTCATAAAATGAGTTGGAAAGTGTTCCCTCCTTTATTATTTTTTGGAGGCTTGTGTGAAGGATTTGTGGTAACTATTTTTTAAACATTAGGTAGAATTTACTAGTCAAACTATCTAGGGCTTGGATTTTCCTTGTGGGAAGTTTTTAAATTAGTAAATCAATTTCTTGTTATAGATATATTCAGATTTTTTATCTCTTCCTGAGTCAACGGCACTTTTTTTTTTTTTTAAATATAGTGGCATACAATTGTTCATAGTATTTTCCTATAATCCTTTTTCTTTCTATAAGGTTGGTAGTGATGTCCCCTTTTTCATTTCCAATTTTAAAAATTTGAGTCTTTTTTCTTGTTTAGTTTAGCTAAAGGTTTATTAATTTTGTTGATCATTTCAAAGCATCTTCTGGTTTTGTTTATTTTTTCTATTGTTTTTTAACCTCCATTTTATATATGTCCATGCTAGTGTTTATTGTTTACTTTCTTCTGTTTCCTTTGGTTTTAGTTGGTCTTCTTTTTCTAATTTATCTATTTGAGATCTCTCTACTTTTTTAACACAAGTATTTATAGACATAAATCTTTCTCTAAGCACTTCTTTAGTTGTATCCCATAAGTTTTAATTTGTTGGTGCTTTTGTTTTTATTAATCTGGAAGTGTCTTCTAATTTCTCTTGGAATTTTTTCTTTGGCTCATTGGTTTTTAGGAACGTGTTCTTTAATTTCCATATATTTGTGAATTTACCAAATTTTCTTCTGTTATTGATTTCCATTTTTATTCCATTGTGGTTGGAGAACATATTTTCTATGATTTCAATCTTTTAAAATATATCGAGTGTTGCTTTATAGCCTAACATGGTCTGTTCTGAACAATGTTCCATGTGCCTTAAGAAGAATGTGTATCCTGCTGTTGTTTGGTGGATTGCTCCATATATGTTAAGTCTAGTTGGTTTACGCTGTTGCTCAGTTCTTCTGTTTCATTGTGGATCTTCTTCCTAGCTCTTCTATCCATTATTGAAGTTGAGGTATTTAAGTCTCCAACTATTATCGTGGAATATCTATCTCTCCCTTTAATTTCAGTTTTTGCTTCATGTATTTTGTCCTCTGTTGTTAGGTGCATATATGTTTATGATTATTATGTCTTCCTGATCGATTAATTCTTTTATCACTACAAAATGTCCCAACAATTCTGTCTTAAAGTTTTTTGTCTGATGTTAGTGCTAGGAGCTGAGCTGAGCTGGAGAGAACTAAGCTGACAGATGTTGGCAACAACACGCCAAAATGAAAGTAACAATCAAGCTTTTAGTACTTACTGTGATAGTATAAGCAAGAGGCTAATCCAGAGAAAGTACTATCTCCCCAACTTTACCATTTTTCCTGATGAAATGGCACTAATTGAGGGTCAGATGGATCAACAGACATGTGGGGATTGTTTCACTGGAGAGGGATGGATCCCTGAGCAAACGGTTCCTGCCTTATGGACCAGAGGACTTGGAAGAAGAAAGGGGGGAAAGGGCAGAAGTGGAAAAATACTGAGTTTTGAGTCAGAGTGGAGAAGAATGTCTTTAAGATCCCCCATCCCTGATAAACAGGTTTCAGCAGAGGCACCTACCTGAGGAAGGCATCTGTCAAAGGCCCCTGATAAAGAGGTCTCCAAATGGAGGTGATTGGTCTAGGAATGCAGCTATGTGTAAAAGCATGGCTGACGAGGAGTCCTGAGTCCCTGACAGCAACCCTCTTCAGAGAATGCAATGCACTTGCTTTGTACCTAGTCTGGTGCGTGGAGGGCAGCTTTTACCTGTGAGGCCCACCAGGTAAAGCCTTTTTAATTGCCTGTGGTCAAACCTGAAAAATCATACAATTAATGTAGTCATTCATGCCCAATTGTAGTTTCTGTTTACGTGATATATCTCTATCCTTTTTTTTTAAAACTTATTTGTATCTTTGAATCAAAAGTATGTATCTTGTAGACAGTATATAGTTGGATTATACTATGTCTATCCATCCTGCCAATCTCTGCCATTTGGTTGGAATATTTACATTTACATTTTACCTAACTTCTGATAAAGTAGTATCACTTTGCTCTTTGTTTTCAGTTGTCTTATGTCTCTTTTGCTCCCCAACTTCTCCACTGCTGCCTTCTTTTTCTTAAATAGACTTTTTCTAGTATACCATTTTAATTCTTTCATTTACTATCTGTTTTGAGTTACTTTCTTAGTGGTTAGCCTGGGGATTATAATTAACATCTTAAAACAATCTAGTTTGGATTAATACCAACTTAATTTTAAGAACACATGAAAAGGTTATGGGTCAAAGAATATTAACATTCTTAAATTTTTTATTATGCTTTGCCAATCTGTCTTTAAGAAAGACTTTCCCAATACATACTTTAACCATCAGTATATGTAAAGTTGCATTTTCCTTCATGCTGAGCAATTCTGGGTATTATATATGTTTTCTATTCTGAAAATTGTGTAGAAACTGCACAGTTCTAATTTCACTCCCTTATTTTTCTTATTTAAATAAACTATTGTAACCACTAGGGTGGTTAGCGAAAAATATGAGCTAAATAAAAAAACAAAAATTAAAGTAACCACTGTATTCTTCTCTATTGAAAAATATGTACACAATGCTAATTTTTGCTTTAAAAACCTTAGGAAAAATATAGATAAAATATTAGGAGTTTTGAATTCTGAGGAGATTTTGGTTCAATCTTCTTAATAAAGGATAACGCTTTACAGTGTATGAGTGAATCCCTAAAATCATCATGTATTTTCGGCTAGGTTTTTTGTGGAAAGGAGACACCTTACTGAACTATGATTTGCTAAGGAAATGAGGATGAATAATGATAAAACCAGAAAGCAAAACATACACAAGCAGCCAGAGCTAAATTCGATGAGTACTCCAGAAATTAAAATCACTAATTTGTGATAGTGTCTCTTGGGTGAAACTACTGCTGCTGGGAGCAAGAGGCATTTTTAAGGAAAAGCCACTGACATATGATGCTTAAACAGCATTTGGCCGGTGATTTGACAGACAAGCATCACTTAGTCACCAGAAGCCCACAGGGGATGTGTGAATAATGTTGATGTACTACATACAAACAGCAATGATTCAGTTCTTGCCATCTGTACATTGTCATTTCTTTTTTCTTCTTTGGGATGCAATTGGAAAAAAGTTAATGATTTAGGGGCCACAGCTTGACCTCTAGGGCACACTGGCACAGATAACAGAGCAATGAGTCCATGTTGGTATGATTGCTCCTTTGCCCTGGAAATGGAGAACAGACCAGTGTGAGGGGGGTTTGTAAAGCACGCCAGGCTGAAGACAAACCCTTACCCAACTATTTCAGAGTGGACTGCCATCAGGAAGACAACAATTATAAACATGTATGTATTAGGAAGATGGTTTGGCAGAGAGGGGCTGGTCTCTGCCAAGGTACCTTCCTAATTCAATTTTATGAGAATCTTTTTTTGAGTTAGATCAGAATTCAATTCAGTTCAATTCAAGGGCAGCAAACTTTGCCCTTCAATATCTAATTCACTTTATTTCTTAGCATAAATAAGGTAAAATCATAGAATCTTAGTATTGCAAAGGGCAGTGAGATAATCTAGTGATCCTGGGCAAATTGCTTAATCACAGTTGAGTTTTCTTATACATGAAATGAGAGGATTATGTTAGTCAATGATTCTCAGCCTTTTCTATGCTCTGCTATTAAGAGGATTAGAAGTCTCCAGCTATTATTGTTGAATTAACTGTTTCTTCAGTTCTTTCAGTTTTTGCTCCATGTACTTCGTGCCTCTCTTGTTAGGAGCAGGTTTATAATTGTTGTCTTCCTGATGGATTGACCCTTTATTGTTATAAAATGTCTTCCTTTTTCTCTAGTAATAACTTTTTTAGGCATGCTGTATTAAAATTTACAATTTTAATTTTATTTCCTTTGAATAAGTTTCACACATACATTCCTAAGGTATAAATAAAATGGTAAATGGTGAAAATGAAGTTGCCTACCCAGCCCTGTCCCTCAGTCTCTTAGGTTTCCCTAGAGGTAACCATACCAGATTTTGTGCATTATTCCACACAGTCTATGCATTTGCAGCCACACTCATATTCATTTCATTTACATATAGCTAAGGAAACCCTGGTGGCATAGTGGTTAAGTGCTACGGCTGCTAATCTAAGGGTTGGCAGTTCAAATCCACCAGGCGCTCCTTGGAAACTCTATGGGGCAGTTCTACTCTGTCCTATAGGGTCGCTATGAGTCAGAATCGACTCGACAGCACTGGGTTTGATTTGGTTTGGTTTGGTATTATCCTTACAAATGATAGTATTTCATATACTACTTTCTATGTTGTTCTTTTTACTTAATTATATACCATAGATATTGTTCCAAATAAATATATTTAAAAGCTGCCTCATTATTTTAATAGATGCATAGTATTCCATTTATGGATATAGGACAATTTACTCATGACTATATTTTATTTATTATAGGGTAACTTACTTATAAGTATACATTCTTTCCAATCTTTGCTATTATAAACAATGATGTAATTAATATATATTTGTACCTACTTCATTTCACATGTGAAAATATTTCTTTAGGGTAAATTCTTAGAACTAGAATTGTTGGATCAAAGAGTAAATGTATTTTCATTGTTTTGGGTGTTGTTAAACTGCTCTCCATGAAGGTCGTAGTGATTTTCGCCTCTACTCACAGTACGTGAGAATGTCTGTTGGTTCATACCTTGTCAGTAGATTATTTTTATTGTTCTATTTTGTCAATGTGATTTGTGAAAAATATTATTTAATTTAATTTGATTTTATCTTATTATGAGTGCAATTTAGTATCTTTTCTTATACCACAATTTATCAAATTTAAGAAGCCTTTGATTGATTCATCCAGATTTCAGAAATGTTAAAGTGTAACAAATGAACAAACTTATAATAGATGAAATATGATATCTGAGCAGTATATATTATTTCCATTTTTGTGAAGAGCCTTTTATCTATTTCTCTACTGCTCAGATGTCATCTCCTTTGAAGTCTTCCCTAATCAACCCAATTACTTGCTCCTTCTTCATGTACTTTGTACATATTTCACTATTAGCATTTTCCACATTGTTGTGTCATTACTTTTCTCTGTTCCTTAAGTGATCATATATGCCTGAGTATTAGGAAGACTATGCTCTAGTTTTCAAATGAGAAAATGGAGCAAAGAATTTTTGGCCAACTTCTTGTTGTTGCTGCTGCATGCCATTGAGTTAGTTCTGATTCTTAGTGGCCCAGTGTACAACAGAATGACACACCGTTCCATCCTCACAGTTGTTGTTATGCTTGAGGCCATTGTTGCAGCCACTGTGTCAATCCATCTCGTTGAGGGTCTTCCTCTTTCTTGCTGACCCTGTACTTTACCAAGCATGATGTCCTTCTCCAGGGATTGATCCTTCCTGACAACATGTCCAAAGTATGTAAGTCGAAGCCTCACCATCCTTGCTTCTAAGGACCTTTCTGGTTTTGGAAGTCCATGGTATTTTCAATATTGTTTGCAAACACCACAATTCAAAGGCATCAGTTCTAATATATATATATATATATATTTAGGGGTATAGATGGAATAGTCAAAAATATACTTATAATGTTTAATTTATTAATTTAGTTATACATACGTGTTTAAAATTGTGTTACATGAAATGTTATTAAAGAGTATTGTTTGTTTTCTCTTACACTTTATAAAACAATTGTATTCAAACTCTTCACATGACCTTTGACATCACTAGTGCTATCCTTTGAGTCATCAAACATGGTTTTCCAGAACTAACCATCATCATCTCCGTTTAAGTTGTTTGAGACTTCCATGCATGATGCTGTCACAAGCACCCATTGATAATAAAATCAGGGATGTTAGTTATTTTCTTTATTTGTCTCTAGGGTTTTATTCATGAATTTTACAATGTAACCATATGCCGTGCTACTCTTTAATGCAATATTTGAAGGAGTTTTTTTGGGATGATAACTTACTCTAACAAATGTGAACTTTTGCTGTAGGAATAATTGTTATATCCTTGTGAAATTTCTTTAATTTTTTACTGATTTCACAAGGTAGTCTCTTTCAGCTAATATTGATTTGACACACATTCAGGAGACTGGGCCTTACTTAAACAACAGTTTGCTTTTTCAGAATAAAATAATTTAGAAAATGCCTTCCTAATATGAAAGATTTGTGAGTACTTGGATTTAAGAATCTTTTTTTGTGAGGCATAAATTTTGATTAAAAAATGCCAACTTATATTGGGCATATATGTGTTCTTTGAGAACAGGATTACGTCTTAGTGTTATTTTTTCCAGGTAAGGTGGCTGTTGTTTTTATTTGTTGAGCAACCTTAAGGTGTAACAGAACAAAACATTGCCCAGTCCTGTACCATCTTCATGGTCATTGACATGCTTGAATTCATTTTTGCAGCTTTTGTGTCCATGCATCTCACTAAAGACCTCTGTTGTTTTTGCTGGCCCTTTACTTTACAAAATACGATATCCTCTCCTAGTAATTGATTTTTCCTGATGACATGTCCAAAGTAAGCAACCTGGAGTCTTGCAATCTTGCTTCTAAGGAGCATTCTAGTTACATTTCTTCTCAGACTGATTTGGTTGTCCTTCTTGAAGTCCATAGTGTATTCAGTTATCTTTACCAACATCACAACTCAGATGCATCAATTCTTCTTCTGTCTTCCTTTTTTATTGTTAGAAAAGAAAGGGATTGGTTTAATCGCTTGCTGTTAATTTGACTGTTTTAGCTCATAGGAAGAGGGCAAACTGAGAGCATTTTTTTTTTTTTCCTGAGAATTATTTTAGAGTTAGCTAAATCTGGCTTTGAACCCAAGCACAGTATTAACTTTTTGTGTCATTTTTGGGTAAGCTAGTTAAACTCAATGAACTTTAGTTTTCTTGTCTATAAAAAAAGGTAAAAATACCTTGCAGAGTTGTTCTAAAATTTAGAAATTATGAAGTGCTCGTGTGTGTGTATGTAAGGCACTCATTATTATTATTTTCTTCCTCCAGAAATTTTTTTTTCTTCTAGTGACATACTAAACACCTTTGTCCAAATCCTCTACCAGCTGGGGTTCAAAATTGCCTGGTATTTTCATCCTACCTATGGAGACCCACTCTATTCAGCCCCCTTTATGGCACCATTTTACTTTTTCTTATTTCCTTCCAATGATACCTTCAGAAGCAGCCAGCGAAGCCAACTGAGTTTCTAATAAAGTCTTAAAATTCTAAGTTTCTAATAAACTCTCCTTTAAAGATGATCTTAAATGAAATCAACATAAAACATTGAACGACATGTTGTTTTTAATGTACACTTAAAATTATTAGCATATAAGTATAGTCTATGGCCTGGAAGCTTCAGAGACACCTGGAATTTTTTGATGCTCAGACTTTAATGTATATATGAATCCCTTGGGGACCTTGTTAAAATACAGGTTCTGATTCAGTTAATCTGGGGTGAGGCCCCAGATTCTGCATTTCTGACCAGCTCCCAGGTGATGTCGATGGTGCTTATTCCTGGACCACACTTGGAGTAGCAAGGACAGGAAATGATGCTTTTCCTTTAAGAATTTGTTAGAATCTTAGTTGGCTGCTTCTGAAGGTATCGTTGGAAAAAAATAAAAAGCATACTTTACATACGCTAAGTTTCACAATACTTGACTGGCCTCACTTGTCCTCTACCAGTTCTTTATGGAAGATGAGCAAAAATTTCCATTAAAGGAAAACGTTTTAAAAAGAATATAAATAAAGATTTTGCTGCTTTCAGTTGATGGGGGATGGGGGAGGAGCAAATTTACACTGTACCATGAAATTCCTTTTGGATAAGGAGAACAATCACATTCCAGAGATCTGGGCCCTTAGAAAAGCCTTTTATTTTGCTGGGATTTCTACATTGCTGGAGATATAAAAAATGAAAGCCAAATTTAAATTGCAGCTCAGAGTTTAGTGCTTGAGGTTTAAAGCTAGTCAATATTTTCCCTGTTAAAACTCTTTGGAAAGACTTTCAGACCTGAGTCGGCCAGGGTGAACACATTTTCAAAAATTTTGTTTCTGGAAGCATTTAATTGAAAGGAAAAACCCCAAGAATGCATCTAGAGTTGAATGTCATGCAGCAATTGGAAGGGCCTCGAAATAGCAACAATGGGAAGAAATGAAGCCAAATGAAATCTGCAAATTATTAGGATGAAATTGGTAAAGGGCATAGAAACATAATAGGAGGGAAATAAGAGAAATCAGTTTTCCGATACAAACTCTATACTGAGATGTTGTACAAAGAAGGACCGAGAACAAGAAACTTCTGTAAGCTAAAGAGATGGCAAAGGCTAAAAGTTCAGTAGAGACTGGATCCCTCTCATTGTAGTTTGATTTCCTATGAGGGATTTTAGGTTCAAAATCTTGTCTAAATGGCAGTCAGTCCTCAACGCAGATTCTTACAGCTTCTCACAAAAATATCCCCAAAGACTGTCAAAAAATACGTGCTCAAGAATTGTGAAAGTTAAGATAGGCAGAAACCTAATATTGGTATCTGGAAGGAACTGTTACTAATCATAGGCAGATAGGTCTTTATTAAGAAAAACTGGCAGCATCTTTAGTTTACTACATTCTTCACCTTCCCCAGTTGAAACAGCCTACAAGAAAGAGAGAAGATGCCCTGTAATTTTCCTTCCCATCCTACCATCTCACGCATACCCATACAGAATACTGGAATGCCATTTATTTCTGTGCCTCTTCTTTAAGGTGGTGCCATAAGAGATGGGAAGGTTATAATACCTCAAACAATGGTGCAAAATAAAATCAAGGAAAATATTGATAATATACCAATGAAAATATATCAGTACCAAATTATATCACTGAACAATTCATATAACAGCAATCACAACAAAATAAAATGATCAAACAAGTTTGCACGACAAGCTCAGAAAAGGCTAATAGAAGGAAAATCAAAGATATTAATCACAACAAAGGAAGAAAGGCCTGGCAATCTACTTTCCAAAATCAACCAATGCAAACTGTATGGATCACAACAGTCTGATCTGCTACCAATCATGGGGATGATACAGAACTGTTCAGTGTTTCATTCTGTTGTGCATGGAGTCACCGTGAACTGGAGGTGACTCGAAGGCAGCTAACAATGAAACAATCATAACAATAAATCTAATTGAGTTGAACTCTTTAAAGATGATCTCAAATGGAAAACATAAAAATTGAATGACATATTGTTTTAATCTGTACTTAAAAAATTATTGGTTCAAACTTTTTCAAAGGACAGCATCTTTGGTGCCATTTTTTAGTTGTCAGAATTTCTGGAATCTCCAGATGTTGCATCCAAAGAGCCCTGGCCAAACAATAGGCAGACATTGCTAAAAAGAGCCAAGGACCAAAAAATTACATGCAGATCACTCTACTGAACCCTGTCTCCTGGCCTCCAGCTGCCCCTGGCACATCTGTACTTGATGTTCCTCAGGCACCTTAATGGAGCTCATGATACTGCTCTCTCAGGCCTACTCTAAAGTTTCATCTCTCACAGTAGTTGGTCCACCATAAAGCCAGCGTTGGAAATTATCCTCGGCATCTCCTTTTCCTCTATCTCCCTATCCACCATGTCCTATAGAATTGTATCATAAATATTCTTGAATCTTTCCACCTCTACCTCTTAGCTCCGGCTACTATCATGCTTCAGCTGACTGATAGTGAAGGTTTCTTAAGGAGTCTCCTTATCTTTACTATTTTTATCTTATTATTTTTAAGGTTTTAACAGAGAAATCTCTTCCTTCTCATTATTTTAAACAGTTTTATGGAGATATAATTTACATGCCATAAAATTCACTTATTTTAAGTGTACAATTCAGTGACTTTTAATAAATTTAGGGTTGTGTAAATGTTATCAAAATCCTGCATTTTTCAAAATTTTTATTATGGGAAATTGTTAATATATACAAAAGTAGAATAATATAATGATCCCCTTTGTACTATCAATAGACATCAAAACACAGCCCATCTTGTTTCATCCATACCTCCACTTACATTCCTCATATACACTGCATTATTTTGAAACAAATCCCAAACATTGTATCATTTAATCTATAAAAACTAAAGTATGTATTACTAAAAGGTAAGGCCTCTTTTGAAAAACATAACCACAAATGTATTATCACATCTTTAAAAAAACTACCAATAATATCTTAATGTTATTAAATGTTCAGTCAGCATTCGAATTTTTCTCTCACTTTTTTTCCTTGTAGAGTTTTTTTTTTTTTTTAATTCTGAAGAGGTCTGTACATTGCAATTGGTTTAATGTCTCTTAAATTTCTCTTAAAAACTTTTAACCTCCTTTTTTTTTTTTCCTTTGCAACTTATTTGTTGAAGAAATAAGGTTGGTTGTAGAGTAGAATTTTCCAAGTTCTAGGTTCTGCTGATTTCGTCCCTGTGGTGCCGTTTAACATGTACCTCTGTTCCTTGGGTGGTGCAAATGCTTAAGCACTTGTCTACTAAATGATGGGTTGACAGTTCAAACCCACCCAGAAGCACTTCAGAAGAAAGACCTGGTGATCTATTTCAAAAAAATCAGCCACTGAAAACCCCCATGGAGCCCAGTTCTACCCTGACACACATGGGGTCACCATGAGTTGGAATCAACCGACTGAACCTGGGTTTTTTTTTTTTTTTCTGTCCCTTTTAAGCTGATAGTTATATAGAGAGAGCTTGATAGATATAACTTTGATTTTCCAAGAAAATTATATTATAGTTGGTACTATGTACCTTCACCAGGAGGCACCTAATTAATGTCTGTTTGTGCCTTTATTTGTGAGGCTAAGATTGATCTCTGGGTTCAGGTATTGTTAGCCTGATCCCATTCATTTTCAGGTTTCCCATCAGCCTTTTACCTAAGAGTATTAGCAGCCATTGATGAACTTTGTCTAGATACAAACTGCAGCCAAAATGAACTTTTAAAAATGAAAATATGATTTTGTCTTTCTTCTGCTTAAAACCCTTGCAGGCTCCCATAACTCCATCCCCTTTCCCTCGTTGCACTGACCACTGAATCTAATAATAGTCTCATGGGATGATTCATTATCTGCATCTCTGGTTACGCTGAAAGCTCCGTGAGGGTAAGGGCTGTGTTTGCTGCTGCTTATTGTTGAAGGCTAGGACAGTGTCTGGCAAATATTAGTTGGTGGCAGTGTGCTCAGAGATGTGGAGCCACACACCCTGTTTACGGAGAAGAGATAGCAGATGGGAAGCTTCCTTGAATGCACAGGATGGCACTAATGTTTAGAGGGTAAAAGAAGGGGAGTGCCCTTGAAGACAAGAAGCTGTATGCTCTGTGAATGTCTTTGAGGCAGCCATCTGTGCCCCATCTCAATGGCCTTTGAAGGTTTCATTGTGATGTGATGAATTCGGGCCCGTCAATGCAGCCCATTCATTCTTCTGCTGGTCTATTGAGTCTGTTCACTGTACTGCATATAGCGTGGCAGTCCAGTATCATGGAGTATGGAACTTGGTCCCCATCTGGGGAGACTCAGGCCCTGAAAACACCTATAGTAAAAGAATTGGTTGGGCACCTTAAGGTCTTATGAGAAAATTATATTGGAAAATTGAGTTTATATAAGCACATCTTCATATAAAATCTCTTATAAATATTTTATACATTTGCTAATTAAAACAATTAAGTTAGCACAATAGACAGAATATCGAGATATTTTTTGCACTTTATATTTGCAAGAATAGGTATTAAATGATTAATTTTCATTTATCACTAAGTTTAGCTTATTGGAACATTTTCAGTGTTTCCCTCTTCTGCCATTTTAAAAGATGCTTACACATTTGTCTCACTTTCTTGCAAGCAGGATGCACACTAAAAAGTAGTCTTCCTATCCCCTGGGATGCCCCCCCACCCCGTGTTGGGAAGCCTGGATTTCTAATGCCCTTTTAATTTCACAATAAAGAGTCTCTCATTTCATGCTCCTTACGTCATGACTGGAGCCCTGGTGGTGCAGTGGTCAAGAGCTCGGCTGCTAACCAAAAGGTTGGAAGTTTGAATCCACCAGCTGCTCCTTGGAAACCCTATGGGGCAGTTCTGCTCTGTCCCGTGGTGCCTGTATGAGCTAAAAATTGACCCGACGGCAATGGGTTTTGTTTTTGGTTTTTTATGTCATGACGGGGTGTTTTCTAAAGATTCATCTAAATATGGATTAAAATTCTTCTCCGTAAAGGACAAAGGTATTGAAGTAAAAATTAGTTAAATATAGCTTCTTGTTGTTGATGTTACGTGCCATCAAGTCAATTTCAACTCATATTTCAACAGAGCAGAATAGCCCCATAGAGTTTTCTAGCCAGTAATCTTTATGGGAGCGGAACACCAGGTCTTTCTCCCGCTGAGCTGCAAGGTGGGTTCAAACTACTGACTTTTTAGTTAGCAGCCAAGAGCTTAACCTTTGTTCTACTAGGGCTCCTGAGTGTAGCATAAAGATTAAGAAAACTGGACTCTAGATAGAACCAGACTACTCTTGTGTGAATGTCAAATTCCATCACTTACTAGCTGTATGACTTTGGACAGGTTACTTAACTGTTCTGTGCCTTAGTTTCCTCATCTGTAAAATAACGTGACTAGTAATACGTCACAGCATTTGGTGAAGATTAAATGATTAAATAATTTGATACTAGTTCTTAGAAGAGTGCCTGGTATGTGGTAAGAGATATAAAAGTGGCAGCTATCAAGGTTTGAGGCTGAAAAGGAGTGATTATTGTACCTAATAGCCTGTGTATGTCTGTGGATACAAGCAGTTCAGCTGAGGACAGTTTGCAGTTGCTGCCTCTTTTAGAGACTCCAACTTTTCATTTAAAAAACAAGCAAAAAACAAACTCATTGCTTTCAAGTCGATTCTGACTCATAGTGACCCTATAGGATGGGGTAGAACTGCCCCACAGAGTTTCCAAAAAGTGGCTAGTGAATTTGAAGTGCTGGCCTTTTGGTTAGCAGCCATGGCTCTTAACCACTGTGCCAGAAATGTAAAGACCAGGAAAATGAAAAAAACTTTGATTAATCATAACCGGGAAATTGTTCATTCCCCTTACAGTGAAAAGGTTAAACACGTGAAAAATTTGATAGATACGAGTAAAATCAGGTTTCCCCCCATTGTCTCCTAATGCTGGCCAGAAAGGCCACCTGCTGAAGATTGTTGTAATTAGGTGCCATTGAGTTGGCTCCAGATCCCATGCACAATGGAATAAAACATTGTCCAGTCCTGTGCCATCCCCATGATCAGTTGTAGATCAGACCATTGTGATCCGTAGGATTTTTATTGGCTGATTTCCAGAAGTGGATTGCCAGTCCTTTCTTCCTAGTCTGTCTTAGTCTGAAAGCTCTGCTGAACCTTGCTCAGTATTACAGCAAAACTCAAGCCTCCACTGACAGACAGGTGCTGGCCGAGCATGAGGTACATTGACTGGGGATCGAACCTGATTGTCTTGCATGGAAGATGAGAATCCTGCCACTGAACCACCACTGCTGAAGATGGACCCCTCTAAGCCTGTGGGGCCAGACAATGGAGCAACTTTTCTGAATCTAGAGCCTCTAGACCCTGCTCAAAGCTCGGTGTGCCTGTACTTTAGCCACAGTGCTCCTGGAAAATACCACATGTTTTTATGAGCATGTAGTGTAGAATTTTTGTAGTCATGGCTTTGGTGTTTCATTCAGATATGACATTAGAAAGCTGGCTGAAAAGTAAAAATCAGAATGCTGTAAAGTTTTAAGGCTTCTAAGGAAAACTCAGTCAGGACCATACTCTATCTCCTGATGACAATTACTGTACTGATGGATACTTTCATTTTGGGTGGCATTTATTATTCATCCAACTTATGTTTTTTCCTCTCCCCAGGAAAATCATGGTATGTTTTGTCAATTACTTTACTAAAATGAAGAGAGACCATGGCTCAAAGATCCTTTGATCCCCCAGTAACTGTAGAAAACAGATATGAGGAGGGGTTTGGCCATCATTGGTCCTTGAATCATTGTTGCATTTACCCAGTGATCTCTTTGCTATCTCTTGTGAATGTTCAAACCTGCCTGTTCAGTGCAATGCCTGACAATTGCCTGAAGCAAATTATTAAGCTCAGTGGTCTGAAATTTCCAAGATGCAACTTTCTCTTTTTCAAAAATAGAATGGTACTTGCCCTAGTCCCATCTCTGGCACTCTTTCAACTCTCTGTGATTTCCCAGATTACTGGTTGTATTTTAGGATCACATCTGCCATTTCTTTTAGTCCATGGGATGGAATTAATCTGGGTGTGAAAACCCAGACTTGCGTTTATTTTAAGTGACTGCGTTGTTTATCACCTATAACCTATACTGCATGTTAAATTCTTCATAATGCATTGTCCTCTGGGGTACCCAATTTTACAGTTTTATCTGAGTAACTTCTCCCTCGTACAAAACATCTTTGTTAATGTTGTAGCACTCTGGTTGAAGGCACTGTTCCAGCTCTTTTAGGAAAAGCCTTAATGGTAGGAGGAGGGAGTGGGAAAGCAAGGGGCAATTTATCACTTGATATGTAAAACCCGTTGCCATCCAGTCAATTCTGACTTCATAGTGACCCTATAGGAGAGTGTAGAACTGCCCCATAGAGTTCCCAAGGCTATAATCTTGACGGGAGCAGACGGTCACATCTTTCTCCCGGGTTTGAACCACCGACCTTTCAGTTAGCAGCCGAGAACTTAATCACTGCACTAGCAGGGCCCCTGCCCTTGATACATATTTAATGTAAATGCAGAATTTTATGTTGGTGTTAGTCAGTGGTTCTTCCTCTTTCTCTTCCTTTTCTTCTTCATCTCCTTCTCCTCTTCCTCCTTTTTCTTCATTACAAGCAACAGAAATCAACTTGAGTTATATGAAACCCAGAAGAGAATGTACTAGCTGGATTTGGAGGATCTTACAGTGACTGGGTGAAGCATGACCTCTTTCGAAACTAGAATTGGAAAATTGTCAGTATCCTCTGTGGAGCAGGAACCACTCACAGATATTTTCTGTTTACTGGCTTGCTGAGGAGCATGACTTAGTGGTCACTATTTTAGGCTGATCATCTGAACTTGGGAAAATTCTAGTTTACTAGGCTTGGGGTGGCACTCAGAATCCGGAGTTTTAAGATATTGCCGTGTAATGCTAATGATTAGCCAGGTTTGGGTGCCAGTGAGTTAAGCAGTGATTCCCAAACTTTAATAACCTGAAGTGCCTATTAAAACACCAATTGCTAGGCCTCACCACCAAAGTCTCTGATTCAGTAGGTCTGGGGCGGCCCAAGAATTTGCATTTCAACAAGTTCACAGGTAATACTAAGGCTGCTGGTCCCAGGACCACACTGAGTACCACTGAGCTAAATGACTAAAAAAAAAAAAAAAAATGACTAGCTCACCAATAATTAGCACAGAAGCCCGTGTGGCTGACTTATTTTTTATTTTAACCTCAGTACCACCTGTGCTGCGCTTTTCTGGGGTGCAGACTCCTCTGTTGGGTACCTCTACTAAGGATACTTAAACTTGTCATCAACTTGACTTACAATCCACTGTTTATGCTGTCAGTTCTGGTATCCAGAACCACTCTGTGCCTGGTGCTGTGTTTACTGAGCGCGAAGACCCCAGCAACCACGTCCAGTTTGCCATTCAGTCTGCCACAGAGGAGAGCATAGAGAACGTTTTGGTTTGAAAGCTCTAATTATGGGCTGTAGAAAAACAGGTTGACTTCAAAGGAGAGATCTGGGATGCAAGGGAACATTTCCTCTCTTAGCAACCAAGTGGAAAGTGGCCTCCTCCACTGCTCCGGGCCCCCAGGTCCTGCAACATAAAGGGAAATCTCACCTTCAGCACACCTTTAGAAGTTTTATATGGCTACAGCCTTTTAAAGTTAGAATGAGCAAGAAGCGATCTACTATTGAAGGGGGAACTCCATTTTACGACCTTCAGATCTTCATTGAGGAAGTCTGTGCGTGAATCTGCACATCGCCTTGAAAAGGCCTTGGCAAAATTCTGCACACCTTGCAAAAAGTTTAGCGAGGAAACTGAACACCAGGATGAGCCTGCCTGAGTTCCTCGTCTCATTTCCAGCCCTCAGAGTGGCTCCCACTTGTTGAATGCTTCCAGTTTCTGATCCTTTTGATGCAGTGTTGGCCTTGACTTTATCACAGAGACATCCTGGGATGTTTAATGTGAGAGAGAAACCATGTTGCTGTGAAGTGTTTCCTTGGAAGGTGTCTCACTTTTCCTCTGTAAATCTGGAAGATGAAAGACAAATTCCCAGGAGGTAAAATCACAAAACAAAACTGAAAAAAAAAAAAAAAAAAAGAGAGAGAAATGAAAAAAACCTGCAGTTTTATTTCTCAGTTCCTCACTTCACCTTGGAATTGAAGTGTGCTGCTTGCCTTGATTCAGACTGGGGTCTGCTGAGTAGGAAAATATGAATTTTCTGTAGCACAGCTGCAGCAGGAAAGACCCCAGTGCCTGATCTCCTTGTAAAACCCTCACCAGTGCTGCTCAGGATGGGGAAAGAAAACTGCAGCTTTCCAGAGGACTGGAGAACAATGGCCCCACAGATGCACAATCTGCTTGACAACTTATTTAATTACTCCCTGGAAGATGTTGATCTTTGGGGAATGTGTTTTGTGTTTTGGAGAGCCAGTTGCCTGTAGGATTGCATCACTGTGTCTTGAATTTGGCTTTGGAGGAACTGAAAAAAAAAAAGGAAAATTGCTCTCCCCTTTCAACATCCAAACAACTTGTATATGGTGGAGACTTGGATTTTTATCCCTTCATAAATCACATGGTATGGATGGATCGCATGATTAGGAGGAAATTGCACATGTTAGCAGACCAGGAGCCATTCCCTGCTCAGAGAATCAAGATGAAGGACTCAGCTATTCAAGGCTGACTCTTATCTCAGCATCCCCCACTCAGATTTTACCTATAGTCTGGGAGTCAAGACACACTAAACGTTTTTTCCTCTCTGATCCGCATCATATGTTCTTTCAACCTCAATAAAGCCCTTGGAGAATGAGCTCACACAGTCTTCATGAAGTTGCCTGGTGTTGCTGCATTTAGTCTCCTCCTTGGAGTAATGTCCCAGGTGCAAAACATCATTCTTATACTTGAGGGGGCTTAGGCAGCAAGGACCATTCATCTGTTGATTTATTCATCCCACGAATACTTATGCGCTGGGTGTTGTGCTATGCCTGGAGGTTTCTTCTTAGATAGGACACATGTGGTGCTGTTTCTTGGAGCTGTAGTGGAAAATTAACAGCTATACAACAAACAACAACCCATTGCCGAGTCGATTCCAACTCATAGTGACACTATAGGACAGAGTAGAACTGCCCCATAGGGTTTCCAAGGCTGTAAATCTATATGGAAGCAGACTGCCACATCTTTCTCCCGTGGAGTGGTTGATGGGTTCATACTGCTGACCTTTCAGTTAACAGCCAAGTGCTTAACCACTGTACCACCAGATCTCCCTAACAACTATGAAACAGTATAATAAGGACCATATAGTAGTATGAAGTACTCCGTACAAGTAATGGAAGCTCTACACCTGAGTAATCAGTACTCTAAAGACTAGTAACCAAAACTAATTGCTATCAAGTCAGTTCCAACTCACGGTGACCCCATGTTGTGTCAGAATAGAAATGTGCTCCATAGGGTTTTCAATGGCTGATTTTTTGAATTTTCTTCTGAGGTGCCTCTGGAGGGACTTGAGCCACCAGCCTTTCCGTTAGCAGTTGAGTGCATTAACTATTTGCACCACAGAGGGACTCCCTAGAGACTGATAGAAGGTTCCAATAAAACTCTACAGGAGGGGCACCGACCTTGGTGGTGATAGGGGGCTGTCCTAAAATGCTTTCATAAGAAGTGATAACACCAAAAACCAAACCCGTTGCCGTCAAGTCGACTCCAACTCATAGCGACCCTATAGGACAGAGTAGAACCGCCCCATAGAGTTTCTAAAGAGCGCCTAGTGGATTCATAGTGCTGATCTTTTGGTTACCAGCTGTGGCATAGCACTTAACCACTACACCACCAGGGTTTCCTAAGAAGCATAGCTAAGCTTAAATTTGGAAAATGAATGTGCCAGAGGAAGAAGGATTTGGAAGGGAAGCAAAGGGACCATCTAGTGCAAAGGCCCAGGGACCGGAAAAATCATGGAACATTTTGGAAATTGATTAGGATGACTGGACTCAGCAGTGGAAACAAGAGGTGGGGGAGAAGAAGGTGGAGATTTCTTTACAGACTTTGGGTTTATCCTGAGGGTAGGCAGGAGCCACTATGAGCATTCCCTCTGGAGGGTAGGTAGTCAATGGATTTGGAGGTGGGAAGACAACAAATGTTCATTTTTTCTCATTCTACTGGGCATCCAGGTATAGAAATCAGTAGGCAGTTAGCATTAAGGGGCAAGAGCAAGGTCTTGCCTGGAGTTACACATTTGTGGTAACTCCAAACTGTCTCATTATTGAAGCCATAAACAGAAATGACAGTCACCTTAGGAAGTACAGGCAGATCAGCAAGGCTCAAATTTTAGTGTGTTTTAGAATCTCATGGGGTACTTGCTAAAATGCACCACCCCAGGAATTTTGGTTCTGAAGTTCTGGGCACACCGTAGGAATCTGCAAATCCAATGTGTATGACGTGGGCTAGACTTGGAGAAAATAAAACATGATGGTAAAATGAGAAGTCCTGGACAAGAACTGAGGGGCAGGATGACTGGGTGAGTTACCCAGAATTATTCTCTTAGGGAGATGTCTGCTGCCAGGGTCCCCATCAGTAATGGACTCAGTGAAGACAGAGAAAACAATGATCATGTGCTTTACAGGCAACATGGACCTTTCAATGGGATTGTACCTTTTATAAATGCATTTTCCAAAACTGGAAAATCAAGTTATTCCTCTCCGAAGAGTGCATTTATTTAGTGATGAATATATATGTGTGTGTGTTTGCGCGCGCACTTAGTTATGTGTATACATTATGTGTGTGCATATTAAAAGAGACTTAAGAGAAACAGGAGTTAGCTTAAATGGCCTTCTCCATCCCAGTTTGTTAACTGCGTCATAAATAATCATGTTTGATTAAAGTGGGAGATGTTTCACAACCCTGATGCATTCTAATCATAGACTTGTGGAAGAAATGGCTCTCTATTTGGACAAAGCGATTGGAAATATCAGAAGAGGATTTAAAAAATTTTTTTTGAAACTTATGCAAAAATATTTTAGGATAACTAGCTCTTTTCCAGGAGCCCTGGTGGGGCAGTGGTTAAGCACTCAGCTGCTAACTGAAAGAAGGTCAGTTATTTGAACCCACCAGCTACTCCACAGAAGAAAGATGTGACAGTCTGCTTTCATAAAGATTTACAGCCTTAGAAACCCTATAGGGCAGTTCTGCTCTGGCCTGTAAGATTGCTATGAGTCGGAATTGACTTGAGGACAATGAATTTTAGTTTTTTTTCCTTAACATGAGTTCCAATGGCTGATGTTTATTATCATTGAATTCTTTGGTAACACTAAACGATCACTTGTAATGAAGGTTTCTTTTATCTAACTGAGAATAATTGCCTTGTGCAACTTTGTAATAGCATTTTTTAAAAATTTTTATTGTGCTTTAAGTGAAAGTTTACAAATCAAGTCAGTCTCTCACACAAAAACTTATATATACCTTGCTATACACTCCCAATCGCTTCTAACCCCCTCTACCCTCTCATCTCCCCTCCAGGCAGGAGATGCCAACATAGTCTCGAGTGTCCACCTATCCAAGAAGCTCACTCCTCACCAGCATCCCTCTCCAACCCATTGTGCAGTCCAATCCCTGTCTGAAGAGTTGGCTTTGGGAATGGTTCCTGTCCTGGGCCAACAGAAGATCTGGGGGCCATAACCACCACGGTCCTTCTAGTCTCAGTCAGACCATTAAGTCCGGTCTTTTTACGAGAATTTGAGGTCTGCATCCCACTCCTCTCCTGCTCCCTCAGGGGTTTTCTGTTGTGTTCCCTGTCATGGCAGTCATCAGTTGCAGCCAGGCACCATATAGTTCTTCTGGTGTTAGGCTGATGTAGTCTCTGGTTTATGCAATACTTTCTGTCTCTTGGGCTTGTAATTACCTTGTGTCCTTGGTGTTCTTCATTCTCCTTTGATCCAGGTGGGTTGAGACCAATTGATGCATCTTAGACGGCCGCTTGCTAGTGTTTAAGACCCCAGACGCCACTCTCCAAATTGGGATGCAGAATGTTTTCTTAATAGATTTTATTATGTCAATTGACTTAGATGTCTCCTGAAACCGTGGTCCCCAGGCCCCTGCCCCTGCTACGCTGGCCTTCTAAGCATTCAGTTTATTCAGGAAACTTCTTTGCTTTTGGTTTAGCCCAGTTGTGCTGACCTCACCTGTATTATGTGTTGTCTTTCCTGTTACCTAAAGTAGTTCTTATCTACTATCTAATTAGTGAGTACTCCTCTCCCACTCTCCCTCCCTCCCCCCTCTCCGAACCATCAAAGAATATTTTCTTCTCTGTTTAAACTATTTCTCCAAGTTCTTATAATAGAGGTCTTCTACAATATTTGTCCTTCTGCATCTGACTAATTTCACTCAGCATAATGCCTTCCAGATTCCTCCATGTTATGAAATGTTTCACAGATTCATCACTGTTCTTTATTGATGCATAGTATTCCATTGTGTGACTATACCATAATTTATTTAACCATTCATCCATTGATGGGCATCTTGGTTGCTTCCATCTTTTTGTGTAATAGCATTTTATTATTATTATTATTATTCTAAATATTCTGTCAATTAAAGGATTTTAATCTGACTTGATGAATTCAAATCTAATGGAAATGAACAATTTTATACAGTCATGTCTGTAAGGAAAAGCAGTATTTATTAGTTTTTTTTTTTTTATGTATACTGGCAACTGTCTCAAGAGGTTCATGTGAGATGTTTTACTTAGTATTCACAGTAACTGATTGCCACTTTCAGATGAGGCAATTATACCTATTCTCACAAAACAATGAAAGACTGAGCTAGAACTCAAACTAGTGTCTGGCTTCAGAGAATTTGTTGGATAATTGGGGCTTTCGGGTCAACTTTTTCGTGCTTTATTATTCTTTTCCCTCTGTCTTGTATTGATGCAGCAGAAACCTGAAAGATGTTTGTCAGGTTTCTTGTTACTACTTCATTTCTGCTGACATGCTTATCCTAAGAAAATGCCAAGCTGTATAAGCTGTGCTTATTTCTTTGCATTTGGGGCATTCATTTATCATTCATTCATTGAATATTTATTGAGTACCACACGCTGTGCAAAAATGTGAAATGTAGCAGTGAACAGAGACGAGCCTCTGCTGTCACAGAACTTACTTGGAACTCTCCTGGAATGTTCCTGCTCTTGAAGCGTGATGGCAGCGATGGATCCTAGTGACCAATAGGTAGTAAAATGAATTCATAACTAAGGCCTTTGCCAGAAAATCAGAATGATTTCTCTGCTTCATGGTACCAATCAATCATATCTTCTAAAGACATCTTGGCCTTGATAAAAGACGTCCAACTGTACAGAAACTTCCAGGGTCCTGTCATCAAATGAAGGGTCTTTTAGGGATTCTTTCCAAACTACAGGACTTGGGGAGTGTTATGGATTTAATTGTGCTACCCAAAATATGTGTTGGAATCTTAACCACTACACCAGTGGATGTAATGCTGTTTGGAAATAGAGTTTTCTTTGTTATGTTAAAAAGGCCATATCAGTGTAGGGTATGTTTGAAACCAGATCACACCCCAGCTGTAAGGAGTGGTATAGACACAGAGACAAGCAAGCACAGATGGGGGAAGATGGATGCCATAGTGTAGACCACCAAGGAACCCAGAAACACCTGGGCTATAGGAGCTGAGACAAGAGTCTTCCCCCAAAGCAGATAGAGAGAGAACCTTTCCCTAGAGCTGGTACCCCAAATTTGGATTCCTAGTCTCCTGAACTGTGAGAAGATAAAACTTTCTTCCATAAAACCACTTGCTTGTGGTATTTCTGTTATAGCAGCACGAGGAAACTAAGACGAGGGGCTACATTAATTCTGAAAATACTAGAGACTTGCAACTGAAAAAAATTCCCATTTAGTGGGACTCACGAGCCTTGTCTCATTCTGCTGGATATGCTCTGTGAGGGTCTCTTGCAGGTGAGTGCATCATTGCCATCCTTTGCCTTCCCTCATCCTGTGCTAGGTTTGGGGACTTTTCAGTGAGGAAAACAGCACAGGTAACCACTCTCCATTTCCTCGGCCTCTCAGGGAGATGAATTCAGGGGGGCCTTTCTCTTGAATTCCCTATGGTAGCAGATACTTCAGAACGTTTGAGGAAAAATCTGAACTCCTTCATAAAAGTTTTCTCAATCAAGAAACTCAAACTCAGAATTTTAACTCAAATTAGGCTCTACAGACCATATAATGGACCCTTGTTACAGCCAACTTTCTGAGTTCTGCTGCTCAGCCTGGAAGAAGAAATAGCCTGCAAGGGTGATTTAGATCTGGCTTCACTTAACAAGATTATGACTGGGTGGACCAAACCCTTTAAGGTTTGCCAAAAAAAGAAAAAAGAAGAAAAAGACAAGAGAGGAGATGGAAAAGGATCCATCAGGTTGGCAAAATGCACAAACACCACCCTCCTTTTCCCTGCAATGGTCCTGAGTTTTTCTCAGACACAGTAGTTGCCTCATGCTCTCTGTGGTGATAACGTGACTGATCACCCTTCTGGGCTTCCCCTTGGAAGTCAAAAGTGAACGGTTATATATCTCCTGTCACAGATGTTGATATGTGATCCAAGGAAGTTTAAGCCAACTTGGAACACTTTTTGAAACTCACAGTAAAATAAATTAAGACTGTTTGAGAGGGCCATAGAGGAAAGGTATAACTTGAAGAAAATTGGACTTCATTTTACACAAGAAAGTGGCTTCATTTTGGAGGTATCCAGGTTAATCCCTTTATGCCTTTAGATTTTCCCAAGTGATACAGAAGAAATAATGGCTTAATGATAGATAAACTGTTTACCACAAACTGTACTGATACCCACCGCTGTCAGTTTTTCACCTGTGGCTAGTCACTAAGCATCTTTGGGGATCCAGGCCCTTCACTTAAACCATTTTCTCATTGTAATCCTACATTGGGCACCGATGAAGTCTGATGGCACTAAGGTGACACAGATTTAGTTTACTTATTTCCCCCCAGTGTAGGAAACAAATCTGATGTCATTGGGCTGTGCACCTCTGTGCATATTGCTAGTGAAGGGGCACTCCTGCAACAGTGGCTGGGAGGGCTGTTAGTTACAGAATTCGCTCCTCCTCTCTGATATCTGTCCTTTCCCCTGTTTTATCTATTCTCTGCTTCTCTTCATATTTCTGTCTTTGTCATCCTGGGTACCTTCCTCCAAACTTCCAACACCCTTTACAAACTTTTAAATAATTTCTAAGTACCTTGAGGTCCTAAACACTATGAACTCTAATTCCTGTTGTACAAATTTGACATAAAGAGTTGAGTAAAGAAAAATCAGCAGTTTCTAGGAAATATTGAATTATGCCTTATGCTTGTGACATTTTAGTAGAGTTATGTTGGCTATCCCACAGAAAAACTGAAATGGTCCAAGTTATTATGTTTAGAATCAACTTGGTACACATCTTATTGGACATCTTATTGAGAGGGAATGTTCTGTGAAATTTCTTTATTCATCTAATGACGTTGACAGCTAAAAATTTAAGGGTTAGAATAATAGGTTGGTATATTTTGTCTTCTCTCAAAGTAAACCAAAATTGAAAAAATAGTCATTCTTGATTCCTATGGCTTTTTCAAGAAGTCCCATCTTAGTATCAGAGATTAGTGGAAATAGAATGGAAACACTAATTCGAATAAATTAGAAGTCTGAATAATACAGTGTTTTATTTTCTTTATTTTTAAAATTTTTATTTACTGGAGCCCTGGTGGTGTAGTGGTTAAGTACTAAGGCTGCCAACCAAAATGTTGGCAATTCGAATCTACCAGCTGTTCCTTGGAAGCCCTATGGGACAGTTCTACTCTGTCCTATAGGGTTGCTAAGAATAGGAATCAACTCGACAGCAATGGGTTTTTGATTTTTCTTTTTTTGGTTTAAGTTAATACATGGATCAAACCCAAAAAACCAAACCCAGTGCCATCAAGTTGATTCTGACTAATAGCAACCCTATAGGACAGAGTAGAATTGCCCCATAGAGTTTCCAAGGAGCGCCTGGCTGATTCGAATGCTATAGGATCACTGTGAGTCGGAATCGACTCGATGGCAGTGGGTTGGTTTAATACATGGATGTGGTAAAAAAATCAAATAATGCTAAAGGTTATAACAAAACCAGTAGTGCCCCACTTCCCTCTTTCCCACACTACATCCTGGTCCCATAGATGACTAATTCCAGTACTTTTAGCTATCTCTTCTGATGTCTGTCTCCATATTAGTCAATAATATGCGTATATTACTCCTCCTTGAGTCATCAGTTTTAGATATTACCTACAGATTTTTTATAATAAGTAGTGGTGTTAGTTGCTGTCAAGTCATTTCCAACTCATGGCGACCCCATGTGTGCAGAGTAAAACTACTCCATAAGGTTTTCAACGCTGCAACCTTTTGGAAACAGATTGCCAGGCCTATCTTCCGAGGCACCTCTGGGTGGGTTCGAACCGCCAACCTTTCAGCTAGTAGTTGTAGTAGGTGAGCCTTAACCACTTGCTTCACCCAGTGACTCCCCTATAGGGGTTGATGAAGATCATTTTAGCTCTTTTACGTGCTTCTCCCTTTATGGCCCCCTTTATCGTGATATGTCCCATAATAATAGTAATATTAAAAATGGTCATACAAACCCTGTGTATAAAAGCAGTCACTAAAATCCCAGTCCTTTCACTCAGATTGTAAATAATAGGTGCAAGGTGGGGCTCAGCAATACGCATTTTTAGCAAGGGCCTTGGGCATTTCTGATGTAGATGCCCAGAGAAGAGATTTGGAGAAACTCTGGCATAAGGCTTGGCTCTTGACCCTTCTCTAAGTGACAGGTCATGAAGAATTTCCAGAACTGTGGAGGACGTAAAGGCCGAGAAATCTGTAAGCAATGATTCAGGAGTTCTGTTTTCATAAATTAGATAAAATTAATCAGCACGCTCCAAGCAAAATGCTTATCTGTACTTATGCAATTGATGCTTATAAATAAGCTTGAACATAATAAACATGCCCCCCTCCACCTCAAATGCTTTGCCAAGGAAAGGATAAAGTTTAAAAATCTTTTAATTAAGTGGTTTATAATCTTTAAATTGCATCCTAAGTTGTTTCCTTTGATTTCCGATTATGTTTTTATATTTGTCTGGGAAGCACAGTGGCTAACTTGAGGCCAGATGTGACAGCTGTGGGAGAGGAAGGAGAAGGTGATCCCCACAAAGTTGAGGTTCAACCAGGCAAACGGACAGGCACTGAGGAGAAAGGCCTCCACAACCCAGCTTTAGGTAAATAGTACCAGGGTCTGGGGTGAGGCAGGGGGACCCCAGAAGGCCAGAGCCTACTTCGGGGAGCCGAGAATGCACTGTGTTCACATACCCAGTGAGGCAGGAAGAAATAGTCTATAGGAAGTTCTGCCTACCATAAAGGAGTCCCTGGGTTGTGCAAAAGATTAATGTGCTTGGCTGCTAACCAAAAGTTTGGAGGTTCGAGTCCACCCAGAGGTCCCTCAGAAGAAAGGCCTAGTGATCTACTTCTGAAAAATCAGCCACTGAAAACCTATGGAGCAAAATTCTACTCTAACACACATGGGGTTGCAATGAGTCAGAATCAACTTCGTGGCAACTGGTGCTATGTGGTACCTACAAAAAGGAGGATCCTGCCCTTTAGCCTGGGGTTCATGGGCACAGACAGAAGTGGATGTAGGCCCTGGGTACTAGGCAGAATAAGTGTAGTGATTAAAGGAGCAATCAAGGCAGCAGCCCAAACTGAAAGCCACTTTGGAGCCAATTTGAGTGAGAACAGAAGGGGAGACACTATTAGCACCCAGTAATTATTTCAGGTCCCAGAAATGATAGTCCATGAAAGAGATGCGCAGAATAGTAGGGGAGCCCTGAGTGTGTTTCTGTGCAGCTAGTGCCTTGAAGGAAATGTTCTGGAGAGAAGAAAGTGGCCAGTGTGGGTCTTAAGTAAACCAGGACTCACAAGCTCAGATCTTGTGTGCTAATGTTAACAATATGTCCATTTTAACAGCTTGCTCAGAATTTTTATTCAAAGAAAGCTGAATGAGAAGTTTCCATATTCTCCTGATTCCAAAATCCAAGAAATCCTTGCATTAAAATGATTTACAAAGAAGAAAATCATACAATGAGAGATTTCTAAACTACCTACTAGGCTTTTAGATTTTAGATAAAAAGAGTTTATCAGCTAGTTAGTCCAGCTCTGGGGAGTTTGGAAGGCCGATGCAGGGTCAGTGAGATGGGCTGACAGCAGACGTCTGTGATGAAGGCGTATCAGGATCAAGCTTCATGAACCCTGTTGGGGTTTCAGGAACAATTCAGGATGTCCAGCTTTGGGTTTGGTGGCCCTGGGTGGTGCAAACGGTTAACATGCTTAGCTGCTAACTGAAAGGCTAAAAATTCAAGACCTCCCAGAGGAGTTTCAGAAGAAAATCCTGGTGACCTACTTTTGAAGTGGAGCCTTGGTGGTGCAGTGGTTAAGAATTTGGATGCTAACTAAAACACTGACAGTTTGAATCTGCCAGCTGCTTCTTGGAAGTGATCTGGGGCAGTTCTACTCTATCCTGTAGGGTCGCTATGAAAACTCTATGGAGCACAGTTCTACCCTGACACACAGGAGTTGGAATTAACTGGAAGACAACTGGATTTTACTGGTTGGTACTTTGGATTCAGCATTAGAACATTACTTCCTGGCCCAGCCTGAGGGTGATTCAGAATCAAGTCCCATCAGGGAGTTGGGAGGGTAGAAGAGTTGAGACTGAGTGGTTTGGGAAGTGAGGTGGGGCTGAGAGTGTACGTACATAGGTTTGGACCAATGGGGGCAGGAGGGTGACAGGAGCAGGCACAGTCAGGGAAATGAAGGAAGGGATGGTTTTATTGAACAGTGAAGCATTCGACTATCATGATTATCATGAATCATTGGTTCTCCATTGCATGCTTTTCTTCTTTGTAAATCATTTTAATGCAAGGATTGCTTGGACTTTGGAATCAGGAGAATATGGAAGCTTCTCATTCAGCTTTCTTTGAATAATAACTCTGAGCAAGCAGCTAAAATGGCCACATTGTTGACTTTAGCACATAGGATCTGAGTCTTGTGGGTCCTGATTTACTCAAGACAATGGCCATTGTGTGAGGACACCCTGCCTAATGCATATTGGAGAAGGATTAGCTGGCTTTTCAGGACTGTCAGATTGATTACCAGAAATTCAAATTCATGAAAATGAAAATGACCACTGTGTTTATTTATAAAAGTACTTTGTTGGTCTTCTAAGTTGAAGTTGATGACAGATGTGTTTTTAGGGAAAAAGTACAAACTCTAGAAACATAAGCATCTGCTTTTTCTCAGTCTTGCCTCCTAGGTTTATACTTCATTTTTAACCCATACAAAGGACTTTCTTTTTTTCCACCAAATACCTGAAAATATAGGTGTACATGACTAATATTGATTCTTGACAGTTTTACTGGAATCAAACTAGTGTTTGCAGACTTGGCCCATATCTGGCTAGCTCTGTGGGTGGCTGTTGATTACCCCTTTTTCACCCCGTAGCGCATATGGCATTACGGTCTGTTAAGTGAACTTGTCGATTTAAGTGATGATGTTCAGTGTTTCCTTGGGACCATAGAGTTCATTTCTCTGACCCAAATGTGCTGCTATACATTCGTTTGTTTATCACGGTTATATACATTACTTAATACAGGTAGGCTCCAAGAACGTAAAAGTCAAAGCATTCAAGTCAGCAGTTCTCAAAGTGTGGTCTATGGACTCCTGGGGGTCCCCAAGACCTTTTAAGAGGGTTTGAGAGGTCAAAAGTGTTTTTATTAAAATACTAAGACATTAATTGCCTTTTTTGCTATGTTTACATTTATGCTAGTGGTGCAAAGGCAATGTGAATAAAAGTGCTAGTGCCTTGGCACAATCAAGACAATGGCACCAAAGTGTACCAGCGGTCATTGTGTTATTCATCGCCATGTACTCTCAGTAAAAGCAAAAAAAAAAAAAAAAAGCTTCAAAAAAGAAAGGAAAAAAATGCCATTTTCACTTAAAAATGCCCTTGATGCAAGTAAGTTTCTTAATTTTATTATTTTATCTCACCCTTGAACACGTATTTTATATGGGAAGTATGAAAAAGAAATCTGCTGCATGTTGAAATACAGTGGAGATCTAGAGGAAAAACACTATGCGTCTGTTTGAGTTGTGAGCTGATCCAGCCATTTTTTTATGAAGCAGCATTTTTACGTGAAAGAACAACTGACAGACAAACTGTGGTTATTTAGACTTGGTTTTTTTTTATTTGGCAGACATTTTCCTTAAAATAAGAAAACGTGAGCATGCTATTTTAAGGACACCAAATGGTGGTATTTACTGTCAATTACTATAAAATTTGAGCTTTCAAGTGAAAATTAAAATTCTGGGAAACTTGCATCTGCTCCCATGCACACGACAGCTTCTAATGCTCTAAAGGCTTTTCTGAAGAGATCAGAGGTGACCTCAACAGGTGTGATTTTTCGGGTATTTTATAATGAAATATGGCGACATTCGGAAGAGCTGCATAAACCAATGTTTTCCAAATCACCAATGCTAGTGTTATAAAAGTCATGCATGAGTAAAACATTCCGTCTAAGTGCAAAGTAGACTGATCATTTTTAAGGTAACAGAAAAATTTGTTGATATGGTGTTCAACTCCACATTAAAACCAACCCTTAGGATATCGCTGCTTGTTGAATTTTGGTGCAGTATCAGAGAGTATCCACCATCATATGAAATGGCGTTTAAACTCCTCCTTTATTTTCCAACTATATATCAGTGTAAGGCTGAATTTTCTTCATGTACTGTGCCCCAAACAACATATTGCAACAGATTGAAAGCAGAAGCAGATAAGAGAATCCAGCGTCTTCTGTTAGGCCTGATATCAAAGTGGTTTGCAACAGTATAAAAAATACCACTCTTCTCACTATTTTTTTTGTTTTGTTTTGAAAATATAGTTATTTTTCTTAAGTGTGTTGTTTAGGTTAACATGTAATGGGATTTTAAAGATCTTTCCTTAGTTTTATTTAAAATTTTTTGTATGATATGTATATATATTATATATATATATAAACATTTGCCATTCAACATTTCTTACACATGCAATTCAGAGATATTAATTACATTCATCGTGTTGTGCTACCATCACTACTATCCATTTCCGATTTTTTTTTTTAATCACCCTTAACAGAAGCTGAGGGCTCCTTAGGAAATGATTCCCCCTCTTCTCTCCCTTCTGCTCCTGGTCACTACTAATGAACTTTGACCTGTATACATTTGCCTATTCTAAGTGTTTCCTGTAAGTGGGATTCTAGAATATTTGTCCTTTTGTGACTGACTTATTTCACTCAACATAAAGTTTTCATGTAATGGGATCTGTGTTATTTTTAAATAAAAGCTTTTGTTTTATTTCTCACTTTAAATTTCTAATACAGTACATATTGATATATATAACCCACATAAGAAAAACTCTTTGGGAGGTTCAAAATTTTTTAAAAGTGTAAAGGAGTTCTGAGAGCAAAAGATTTGAAAGCTACTGATTTAAACTGTTTTGTACAAATGATGGCACAGATTAGGAATCCATAACTAGTTTAAATACAAAGCAAATCATTATTCTCTTTTTGTTTTCTTAGCATTGGCTTCGCCATTTGATTTGTGTTTGTCCAGAAATGCTCATAAAATATCTTTTCTGGTCCCAATCTCAAGGCTCCCAGATAAACCCATCACCCACCTGGGAAGGGGCTCCAGCCACTGGTTCCACCCACCCTGAATAGGAACAGAGGAGTCTTTATGGGGTGAAGGGGCCCTTCTTATCTAAAGACAGAATTAGAATTTGAAAGAATATCATCAACACAATGGGCTATTAAATCTTAATTATGGAAATGAGTCCTTAGGTGGCACAAACGGTGCTTGATTACTAGCCAAAAGATTGGCCCTTGGAACCCAACCAGAGGTACCTCGAAGACAAGCCAGTCAATCTGCTTCCAAAAGATCTCACCCTTGAAAACACTGAGGAGCACAGTTCTACTCTGACAAACATAGTGGGGTTGCCATGAGTCAGAATCAACTTGATGGCAACCACCAACAATATTAACAAAAGTGTGGAAAATCATAAAAGTCTGTCAATGGGATTTCAAATAGGGAAAGTAGAATACCCAATGGTATTACAATCTATCAACAAAAACTGGCAAATATTTATTAGAAAATGACGCGCTAGACACTGGGGATACAGTGATGAACACCAGACATAGCCCTTGACTATGAATATGAAATTATTTATGCACATTAAGACAAATTGGCAGGTCATAAGCCAAAATGAAAGTAGGTTAACGGGGAAATAGTTTCCATTAATTTCGGTATCAAGTGATGAAAGGGTAGAGGTGAGTGGGAACTTTATGTGATTTAGACCCCGTCCCTTAAAAACACCATGGTACAAAGTGGAAGAGAGCCATTGGAAAGGGCACTGATCCTTCTTGATGCTCCCAGCCCGGTGTTCTTGCCTGATCCCTAGGTTCCTGCTTGGCTTCCCTCTGTTTACAGCAGCAACTTGGCCTTACCTAGACTGATATTATATTCTTGGCCCCAGTGGAGACCTGGCTTTTGGCCCTATGATGTCGCACCCAAAGGGAGCTACATGATGTAAACAAACCTTTTCCTTGATCTTTGTTTCTGACATTACCACCTACTAAGGATTCTATAAGGGATCTAGTTGTTTGCCATGTGTCTTTTTTTTTTTTTTTGGTAAGGCCTTCCAAAGGCAGGGATTTCTAGACTAAAAAAGACAGGAGAAAGACATGGCTGAAATATTCCTCAGCATATCCTACAAATAGCCCTTTTAAATGCATGGAAACCACATATCCCACATAGTGGGCCTGAGGAATTTATAGCCAGCTATGTTTTCAGAGTCTGTGGGAGTAGAGTTTTCATACTATGGTATTTATAAATACTCTAGAAATGCCAGACATTGTAGGGTGGCCAGGTTTATAGAATTGGGAAAGGGCCATGTTGAAGCCTAGAATTCTTTTTTTTTTAAACATAAAATGTGTAAAAGTTCTGAAAATCAAGATTATCCTGAAATAAAAACAGAATGAATCCTTAGATAGCTTATATTGATGGTGTCATGGATTGAATTGTGTCCCCCCAAAATTATGTGTCAACTTGGTCAGGCCATGATTCCCAGTATTCTGTGGTTGTCCTCCATTTTGTGATTGTAATTTTATGATAAAGAGGATTGGGGTGAGATTGTAACACCTTTACCAGGTCACATCCCTGATCTACTACAAAGGGAGTTTCCCTGGGGTGTAGGCTGCACCACCTTTTATCTTACAAAAGATAAAAAGGAAAGGGAAGCAAGCAGAGAGTGGGGACCTCATACCACCAAGAGAGCAGCACCAGGCATAGAGCTTGCCCTTTGGACCCAGAGTCCCTGAGTTTAAGAAGCTCCTCAACCAGGGGAGGATTGAGGACAAGGATCTTCCTCCAGAGGTGACAGAGAGAGAACACCTTCCCCTGGAGCTGATGCTTTGAATTTGGACTTTTAGCCTACTTTACTGTGAGGAAATAAGTTTCTCTTTGTTAAAGCCATCCATTTGTAGTATTTCTGTTATAGCCCAAAACCCAGTGCCATCAAGTCGATTCTGACTGTTATAGCAGCACTAGATAACTAAGACAAATGGTATCCTTCAAAAAAAAAAACAATCTGTCTAAGCGAGCATGGGATCTATAAAAATGCAATCAAACTAAATTTGAAGAGCATTACTTTTAATGCAGTATTTATAGAAAACAAAGGCATTGAGGAGTAGAGGAGCCAATGATTTGATTAACCAACGTAAGGACTTATTAAACCAAAAATTGTTGCCAAGAAATTAGTGCCAAGTAGGAAGGACCCTATATGTGTAAATCATTAGGACAGACCTACAGTGGATTGAAGTCAACTAGCATTTCCCAAATTGTGTTCCTCATTACATTGCACCAGAATATGTTCATGTGCTGTTTTAGAAGGGTTCCATGATCAAAGAAGTTTGAAGAACACTGTACCCTATATCCCACCCATTGGGATATCCATATGCATCAAAGGATAAGAAAAAATCTGCGATAAAAGAAGCTATTTAACTTCATTTTTTTTTTTTTTAACCCAACGTTACTCATTTCTTTGTTGAAGTCTTTTGTCATGGAACTCTTCTTAACCTCTTATGAAACAGGTTTCCCCAAAGCACCAGTTTAACAAATACTAGAAGGCATTGATGGTTTAGTGGTAGAATTCTTATCTTTTATGCAGGAGATCTGGGTTCAATTCCTGGCCTTCTCCTGCACCTCATACACAGCCAGCACCCATCTGTCAGTGGAGGCTTGCCTATTGCTGTGATGCTGAACGGTTTTCAGCAGAGCTTCCAAACTAAGATGGAGAAAGAAAGGCCAGTGATCTACTCTGGAAATAAGCCAATGCAAACCCTGTCAATCAGAACAGTACTATCCACAGGACCTGGCAGCATTTAGTTCTATTGTGCATGGGGTTGCCATGAGTCAGGGGCTGATTCTATAGCAGCTAACAACATATTGGAGATTATTTAGGGTAAATTACCTTGATCTTTTTGATGGAGACCATTAGCCAATCTGGGTTTCTAGCACCTCTGGAAAGAAGACTGAGGTGAAGGTTTGGATACGACAGTAAAGAATTGTCCTTGTCCTTGTCTTTCGCATCTGGCCTACTTCTTCATATAGAGAGATGGACAGCCTGGTTAGGGATATGACAATTAGCCTGAGTGACTGTACAGGCTAAAAGTCACAGCCATCTATTTCATCTAGATGGATTGGATTGTGGTTACCATGCCCATCCGTGCTGTTTTTTATGGAAAGGACGTTTAAAAAAATGGTCATACAGTGACCTACTATATCTGTGGGGTTGCCTCATGTATTAATAGAGAACACCAGTCTGTGTGCGGCATTGGTTAAGGGAGTGTGTCAGCATGTGCTACATTCTATAGTGAGATGAAATGATTATCCCCACCAACCCCCAAATAAACCCCTCCTTAGGAAAACAAACATTTGCAAGTTTATTTTATAAAATCTGTGTAGAACTTATACAAATATATTGTGACAGCGGCTGTCATACTGCACATATCAAGAAAGTACTTTGAAACTTTATGCAAATACATGGGCAATGTATACACTACTGAACACCCCAAAGACTACTCCATGTGTTCTTGGTGCCAAGGAAAACACAAATGTTCTTCAACTAATTCAGAGGAAAGGTTACCGCAGAGCTGTATCTTTCACAGCCTTGTTCCCTTGGCTAATGAGAAAGAGAAGTATGTGGAGGGTGAGTGTGCTGAAGGCTCATTTTTATTGGTAGCTTCTATAGGTCAAGCACTGTACTGGTCACTTTTAAGACCATTAATCAGTTGCCATCGAGTTGACTCTGACTCATGGTGACCCCACATGTGCCAGAGTAAAACTATGCTCCATAGAATTTTAATTGGCTGATTTTTCAGAAGTACACTGCCAGGCCTTTCTTCCAAGGTGCCTCTAGGTGGACTAGAACTTCCAACCTTTCTGTTAGCACCCAAGCTTGTTAACTACACCACCCAGGAACTCTTTAAATCCATTAGCATATATGATTCTCTCCAGAGCTTTGTGAGGAAAGTGGCATTGTTTACAGATAAAATAACCAAGACTCAGGGAGATTAAATAAATTGCCAGAGGTCATTCATTTGTTGGTCTATAGATGCTATCTCATACCCCAAACTCTGGATATTGCTGACACTGACCATTTTTCTATGGGAAGACGGGGAGTCTTCCTGAGTTCATATAATACAGGAAATATTTATTATGGGCCAGACACGATTCCATCTTCTGCCATTTCTCTCTGCCATTGTTCTCTCTGTTCAGTACGGCCACTATTTTCCCAGGCACTTAAGTTGCAGCCTCGCATGGATGCTGCTTCCACCATCTTTGGTTGTGCATTGCTGCTAGCACCCTGGAGGCCTCAGATGACAAAGCAATGTGGAATTCTCCAGTGAAGGGGGGAAGACTAATATCACTTTCTTTTTAGTGTGTTTTACTCAATTGTAGGAGACCCAAATCAGTGTCGCCTGTGGTCCAATATCTCACAGGGGTTTTAGTGACACGGTTCTAAAAGTTTTTAGTTTCATCGTTCCTTCTCCCTTAAGATCACCACGTGTATCCATGGGGCTCAACTGGGAATGATTTGAGCGACAGAGGCCAAGTTATAGTCGTTATAACACCTTCCTCCTGTGACTAGGCTCAGTAACTAGGTAATTCCATTGTTCTTCATCTCTTCCTCCCTTGGGATGGACTTTTTCTTAGGTGTAGTCAAACAGGTGCACTTCTCCCCTGCACTGGACTTGCCCAGACATGTCAGCTTTGGCTCAAGCTGGGATTCCTCCACCCTACCCCCCACAAATGGTTCCAACAGACTGCACACTTTTCCTTTGATCCTATTTGGCCTAGATTAGAATCATCCTGAGAGTTTGCCAAGATTGGGTTGCAGCTTGATTGCCTCAAAACACAAACTTAGAATTGGTTGACAAGACTAATACCCAGGGGGTTGTTTGAATGAATAGTGCCAGAAACCTCTAGTCAGCCTGGACAGTGTACTTTGAGGGAGGCTAGAATGTTTAAAGGACTCCATGACATTGTGCTTACACCATTTTAGGTTGTATTAGAATTTTAGGAAATTGTCACCTGACACAAAATGGAGAACTACACATAGTATTGTATACTGAAGGGAGTTTTTCCATTTTTCATTTAAAGACCACAGTGTCTGACGTATGGAAACTCACATTTTTGTTGGATGGGTGAGGAAAGCCAAGATGATGGACTTAGTCAATTGATATTAAGAGATTAAAATGAAGTTTAAATGTAATGTTATTTTTTAATAGTATGTTCAGGCATATGGTATTTAGGAAATACCTCAAAGACTTCTAAGCATAATTTTGCCAGTATGGTGAGGGGATCCAGATATATCTTAATTGAGAGTATTTATTTCAAGGCCACAGATTTTTGTTCTTCAGGAAACGACACTTGAGCACAACCATTTCTGAGTTATTTTCAGCTTAATAGACGACCCAATAAGTAGACATTTTACCGAAAATGAAACACCTCAGATGTTACTATGTTCTTGGTGTGGAGCTAAGGGCTGTGGAAGCTAGAGAAGAAACGTTAACATGGCATCTGCCCTTGGTTGGTGAACCTTCGATTTAGTTTGAGGCAAATGATAATCCCGTATGAAACATTAAGGAAACAAAATAAAACAATATATAAACCATGTGGTATAGATTAAACTCTTTAAGGTAGCCAGAACATAAAGGTCAACAGAAAGGATTTAGGGAAATAGTTCATCAGTGATGCTAGGGTCTCTATCTTTGCAGTTCAGTATTTCCAGAGACTCTTGTCCTCAGCGAAGGCCTTCATGTGGCTTCCTCCTTAGTGAATATCCAGCTTTGTACAGACAGTCTGGGGAACATGAAAAATGCCCTTTCTCCTGAACAATGGTGTTATTTCTTTCCTTTATGGAGTGGCTCATAATTCATCGAAGGTGTGAGTTCTGAATGATTGTTCTTTTCATCTCCCTGGAAGTGGGCCAGACTGTAGATAAAGCATTTGATGTGTCAGCAGTAGGCTTGTAACAGCTTTGGTTACTTACATGATGATGAAAGCTTTAACTTTGATAAAAATGGCAAGAAAAGGAAAAGGGCTTCTTTCTTTTGCACTTTCTTTCGGGCGACAATTGAGAAACACCCTACCAGGGTGGTCTGTGAGTCTCTGGGAATCTGAAATATTAGAAGAGTGTTCTCTTGCAGATTTATTTGTTTATTTATCGATTGTTTCAGAGAGGAAACTCCCATGCTTGCCTGTGGGGGAAGACCAGACTCTTAAGTGCCTTATCAGGAAGCCATACTGCTCCATTCAGTGAGCCCTGGGAAGGGGTATCACGTTCCTCAGGGCAGATCCTTATGATCCAGCCATCCCTCAGCACCTGCTTCCAGCCACCAAACATACCAAGGCGGCAACATCTATCCTAATTCCCAAGGCTTCTCTTCACGCCTCAGTTCTTAGGGCATTGGTTCAGAGATCTCATCTGAGTTTGGTCCTATAGGGTGGTCCTATCTTTCTGCTTCTGAAATAGACAACAAGAAGAACAAAATATTTGTGGAAACCCAGAACCAATCAGAATTTGCCTCAAATGGCATCCCAATCTTATTAATGGTTTGTGTGTCAACTGCGGAAAGTTGGCTTTGGAGGGAAAAGGGAAATTTATAAATTTTCTTTTTCAAAGCAAAAACTTTAACCAGAACATTAAAAAAAAGTGACATCTATTATAAAACTGCCATTCAACTAAATGACAAGGAAGAGCTAAGATCAAGAGTTCAAATACGAGGCTTAAGCCAACACAATCCTGAAATCCTGAAGCTAAGGCTTCACAGCACTGTGCCATGCAAATCCCCTGCTGAGACCAGTACAGGTTTTTCCCCCTATATTTTTCTGCAAGAATCTTGGAATATGGAAAACATAGTCCAACTCTTTGGGAGTCATCTGTCTGACCACAAGAGGACATTGATATCCCTACAGAGCTCACTGGCATGGGCTTGGGGGTGACTAGCCAAGACACACAGCTTAGTGGGAACTTCAAGTTAGGGGGTTCTTGCTGGCAAGCAGGGCTGGTGCAGTGCCCTCTGGAGGCCAATTGGCAAACAGGAGAGTTTTCTTAGTTCATTAACACCCAAAAAGTTGCTCCTGAAGCTGACCATCAGCATTTATTGATTTGCCTATGATAATAGGGAGAGAGTGAATAAAATGATAATATCAGATTGTCTGGCTTAAGTTTCACTTCTAAAAGGTATAATGAAATAAGTAGAGATGGGCATAGGAAGAGGAACAAATAAGAAGTGGAAGCGAACTTGCCCAGTTCACAAACCACATGACCAGAATTTAAGTTCAGATTGTTGGCTAATTTTTCCTTTCTTAAATACATGGGACACGCAAGCTTTTTTGGTGAGGAAAAAGCTGATAGAACAGGCTATTTTAAAGTGTTATGTGACATTAGCCAGTTACCGTTGAGTCAATCCTGACTTACGGCGACCCCATAGGCGTCAGAGTAGAACTATGCTCCAGAGGGTTTTCAGTGACTGATTTTTTTCAGAAGTAGATCACCAGGCCTTTCTTTCAAGGTGCCTCTGGATAGACTCAAACCCTCAACCTTTCTGCTAGCAGCCAACTGCGTTAACAGTTTCCGCTACCCAGGGACTGTATAGTGACATTAGGCCTGAAAAATTACATCTGGGACTGCACAGAGAAATTGAATGTTATTTCCTTAATAATAACTGTAGTAGGTAGAATAATGCCCCCTCCCCCGCCAAAGATGTTAATATTCTAATTAATCCCTGAAACGTGTGGATAAATTACCTCACATGACCAAAAGGTCTTTGCAAATGTAAGGATTTTGAGATGGGAAGATTATTCTGGATTACTTGGGTGGATCCAAGGTAATCACAAGGACCTTATAAGAAGGAAGCAGGGGAGTCAGAGGAAATGTGATAAGGGAAAAAGTTTAGGATTACAGAGAGATTTGAAGATGCTTTGTTGCTTGCTTTGAAGATAGAGGAAAGGGCCATGAACCAAGGAATGCAGGTGGCCTTTAAAACAAAAATGCAAGGAAATGGATTCTACCCTAAGCCTCCAGAAGGAAAGCAGCCCTACACTTTGATTGTATCCTTAAGTGAGACCCATTTCAGACTTCTGACCTTCAGAACTGTAAGATAATCAATTTGTATTGTTTTAAGCTGCTAAGGTTGTGGTAAGTTGTTACAGCAGCAATAAGAAACTAATACAATAATGTAAACATTATAATTGGGATTACAGACATTTGCTGATGGGAACAATAAAAGGGATTTGTTCCCTGGGACAGGGCATCAGTTCATGATTCTCTAAATAGGTAGTAAAGTACAAAAGGGTTTTTTGTTTTGTCAGCCAAGTGGGCCCATCTTGGGAGTTTGTTCAAGATTTTTCTGAGACAAAAATAGGTATCTTTGTAGGACTTGGCTGACATGTCCTTGAATATCTGTGTGTAGAATTCCTGTCGATTTCTATTTTCTCACTTGGAAACCCATGTGTGGCCATCACGTTTGGTTTCTCAGGGGAGAAAACTTCTAGGATCCTTGCGGACCGTGGTAATAAAGCCTGAGTTGGTCTCAGCCTAAACCCCCTGATGAGGCACAGTTCAACTCTCATCAGCCTCAATCACAACTCCACCCCCCCGTTCCTGCTCCTTCTTTTCTGACATCTTTCTTCTCAAGCCTGAAGAAAAGTGGCCTCCAGCCGCAGAGAAGTGAAAAGGTGCCTGGTTCAGCTCTCAACGAGAACTCTTCCACCTGAAAAATGTGCTCCGTCGTTCAAAACTCATGCCTTGAGCATGTGTTAGAAGCTCTGATGTAAGCTAGCTGTGAGGGGAACTAACAAGATAAATAAGCCTTAATCCCTGCTCACTGGCAGCTCATGCTAGTGAGGCATTTTGCAAAGTGCAGTGCCTGGGGCAGCAGCGTCACATTCATCTAGGAACGTTATTAAAAATGCAGGTTTCTAGGCTGTGGTTTGAGAAAACTTTGGTCAAATGCATTGGTTCTCAATTGAGGCCCCCTCCAGAGGACATTTGGCACTGTCTTGAGACCATTTTGGGGGGAGGAGGGGTGCTACTGGTACCTGATAGGTAGAGGCCAGGGATGCTGCTAAATATCCTACAATGAACAAAGACTTATCTGGGCCAAAAGGTTAAAGGAGCCAAGATTGAGAAACTTTGGTCTAGTGAGTAAGTCTGACACAAACATACACACATAAATTATTAAATTACGGTAGTCTGTACATAAATTGGAAGCCCTGGTGGTGTAGAGGTTAAGTGCTACGGCTGCTAACCAAAAAGGTCGGCAGTTCGAACCTGCCAGGCGCTCCTTGGAAACTCTATGGGGCAGTTCTACTCTGTCCTACAGGGTCGCTATGAGTTGGAATTGACTCGATGGCACTGGGTTTGGTTTTGTTTGGTACATAAATTATTAAATTATGGTGGTATATACATGTATCTCACTGTAGTGACTATATATACACATATACACACATATAATATAAAAATACCATGTGCTCTGGGAGTACAGCAAGCAGTGCTGGCTTTGCCTGAGGAAGCCAGAGCAAGGCTGACAGCTGAGCTCCCACACCTGCCAGCTCCTCAGGGTCATATGTTCAGGGTCATATCAGTCAGAGCTCTGTCAGGAGACATAAACCATATTAGTTATTTAAACAGGGAAAATTTAATATAAAGAATTACTAACTAGGTGTAAAGTTGTTAACTCAGAAACTGAAAGGGCAAAAAAGTGAACTCCAAGGTATCATGGGAGCCCTGGTGGCACAATGGTTAAGCACTTGGCTGGTCACAGAAAGGCTGGTGGTTTGAACCTACCAGTTGCTCCATGGGATAAAAGACCTGGTGATCCACTCCTGTAAAGATTACAGCCTAGAAAACCCTATGGGACAGTTCTAGTCTGTCCTATAGGGTCACTATGGGTCAGAATCAACAGCAACAAGGCATCATGGAAGTAGCACATCGTGGAAGTAGCATCTACAGGAAGAAACTGCCACTGTTAGGAGTGGGGGAACAGTGGAAGAGATGGGAATTACTAAAACTTAGAAATTTAGAGGAGGGCCCTGTGAGCTGAAATTCAGACCTCTGAGAAGGGAGTTTCAGTTGGCGGGGCGGAATGGGGTGAGGTGGGTGAGATGAAGATGGTTTTACTTGAGTGAAGTGTGGGAAAGACTGCAAACTGTGCTCAGCTGCTGATGCAGAAGGAGCTGCCACCGTCTAGATGAAGCAGCATTGCTGAGGTGATACCCACAGGAACAGGTGGAGGCACCCAGGCAGGAGCGAGTGCCATCTCCCTGTAGCACCCGCTATTGGCATAGTCTTATGTGGATCCGACTTGCAAAGTAGAAATATGGTTTATAGAGTCTCAGTCCCAGTACCAGAAAGCTGAGTACAGATGGGCGGAGGGCGGATTTGGACTTGAGAGATAACAGCTTAATAACTGGTACATGTTTGTAGATTTCATAAAATAAAGATGCTTGGGTCCTACCCCAGGGTACTGCATTAGATTGTCTTGGACGTGAAGCCCTCCATATATTTTTTTTTCCCCAGAATTCCACAGGTGATTCTGACACACAACCTACTTTGAGAATCATGAGTAGTGATCATTAAATGTTTTTAAGCATAATAAGCAACACACTGTTATCTGTGGGGTTGAAAGCTCTTTCAACTGAATGGAAGAGGAAGATGAAGAGCCCGTGTTGGTGAGTTATAAATAGATATGAGGATGTTGAACACTTGGTGCTCTTCATGAAAGAACAGGGAGAGAGAAATCCCAAACTTTCAGATTTCCCATTAGACTTTTTTTTTTTTTTTAAGTTCTAAAAGGAAAGAAGTGAAAGGGAAAGAGAGGAGAGCATGACAGGTGTCATGGATTGAATTGTGTCCCCCCAAAATATGTGTATCAATTTGCCTAGGCCATGATTCCCAGTATTGTGTGATTGTCTGCCATTTTGTCATCTGATGTGATTTTCCTAGGTGATGTAAATCCTATCTCTATGATGTTAATGAGGCAGGATTAGTGGCAGTTATGTTAAAGAGGCAGGATTCAATCTACAAGATTAGATTGTGTTTTAAGCCAATCTCTTCTGAGATATAAAAGAGAGAAACAAGCAGAGAGATATGCGGCCTTCATACCACCAAGAAGGCAGCACTGGGAGCAGAGTGCATCCTTTGGACCCGGGGTTCCTGTGCTGAGAAGCTCCTCGATCAAGGGAAGATTGATGACAAGGACCTTCCCCCAGAACTGACACAGACAGAAAGGCTTCCCCTGGAGCTGGTACCCTGAATTCTGACTTCTAGCCTACTGGACTATGAGAGAATACACTGTTTGTTGAGGCCATCCACTGGTGGTATTTCTGTTATAGCAGCACTGGATGACTAAGAAAACAGGGAAAAGCATTTGAGTTGCATAAGTTGGTGCATGATTTGGATTTTATTTAAGTAAATAGCAAAATGTTGATAATACATTTTATTTAAATCATTTTAATCTAAGAAGCAAACAAAATCTACCAAGTAATATTTAAGAAATGGCTCAATGGAGAGGAAGTTCTGACTGTCCATTTGATTATGCTGCAGCTGTGAATTATCCTGTGACCTTAGAAAGGCCATGTTATATGGAAATAACTTGGCTTGGGTGTTAGAACTAAGTTCAAAGCTCAACTCTGCCACTTGTCTGACAGCAAGTTTTCTGAGCAATTTCTCTAAGGCTTGGTGTCTCAATCTCTATAGTAGGGATGATGGTGATATTTTCACCACAAGGTCATTTAGAGACTTTGTTAAAACAATATAAAGTACTGAAGCACAGTGCATTCATATTGGGGTGTTCTTTCGCCCCTTGCCCATTTTTACTTCTGTCCCTCAGCCCAAAGGACAGCTCATCTGCTGCCCCTCCTCTCCTTTGATTTATAGGTTTTTTTTTTTTTTCCTATTCCGTGCTGGCCAACAACAGGAAAAGCCAAGCGCCAAGACCTTTGCCCCTGGAAGTGACTGTCATTCTCTAAATTTTACCAAAATAGTTTCAGGGCAAAAAGAGGCATTGCTAAGGATATCTATTTCATTTGGTGAAGATTTTGGACCCACTTTGTAATTCAGAGTGGGTGCTCTGCTCATAAATCAGCTTTGTACTGCTGGCAGTTGTGATAGAAGAATTATGGGCCACCCATAAATGCTTTTCATTCAAGATGTATTTCTCACCTACATCCAGCTTCTCTCCTCCATCTCGGAATCAATGGAGAACTCTATTCTTTTCAAAGAATTGAGCAGTTTGGAGAAAAAAACAACAACTCTAGAATACAGTAGAGTGTAGCTGACTCTTTGTGAGTGTTTAGCAACGTGCTTTTCTGTTCCCAGCCTCCTGTCAGGGAGCCAGGCTCTGCGTCCTGGTCGAGGGGTGAGTGCCACGTTACATGCTGCAGGAAGGTCTCCAGCCCCCAATTCTCAGTGGCCCCCAGCGGCTGGAGAAGCATCCTGCCTGCACATGGCTGTGGTTTTGTCATCTTGCACTCATCACTCTATTCAGATAAATGTTTATTATGCAACAAAACTGCTGTTCTAGGGTAAACTTTGACACAAAGCAATTGTATTCTTGACTGAATCAGCCAAAACAAAAATAAAGGGGCAGAGAACAGACCTGGGATCCGTTTCAGGTCTTTCTTGTGGAAAGCAACTACTTTCAGAGAAGCACTTGAATATGTAGTTAGAACAAATGACCACCTCTAAACAACAGACTGAGTCTGGGTGGCGCAAGCAATTGCAATCGGCTGCTAACTTAAAGATTGGCAGCTTCAACCCACCCAGTAGCTCTGCAGAAGAAAAAGCCTACTGATCTACTTCTGTAAAGATCATAGCCAAGAAAACCCAATGGAGCAGTTCTACTCTGTAACACATGGGGTCGTCATGAGTCAGAATTGGCTCCACAGCAATTAAGAACAACAACAAAGAACAAACTTGTCTTTCCAGGAAAAGACAAATGATGAAAATCATTACAACCACGTAGTATGACATTTCCTAGCATTCCTTTCCTTGTCAACCAGATGGCTATATATAATCATTAGGCCCTATGAATTTTAGCCATTTAGAAATTTTCAAACATATAGAAAAATATGCAAGATCCTAGGAATCTTACCAGATTTACATGTTGAAATTGAGTGTTGTGTCTTGCAGTATCAACAATATTATTTAGCTAGTACATGAAATGTGCAAAACCCAAGGAGATACAATGGTAAGTATGTGCAGAGAGCCCGAAACTATGCCATTTCATCAGTATCCTATAGCTAAAGTGGTATGAATGAATTCACCCAAGTTCTAGAGCTCATTATGTGTGGTGGCCCTTCCTTTCATTCAATGAATTTTTACTGAGAAAGTTCCTCAAACCTATCACTCTCCTGAAGGATGTCAGGCACATAGGATGTGGTCCCTGTCCCCAAGACAATGTAGCTTAGAGGCGAAACCGGTGTTGTCTTGTAGGTTAAAATTTATGTATGTTTGATTATGGGCCAAGAATATAGGAGTATAGATGATAAAGGAAGAGTTATGAAAACAGAGAGGAGGTCACTCGGAAATGAAGGGCCCAAGAAGGCTTTCTAGATGGGAGGGGTCTTGAGGTAGACCTTATACAAAGCAGGATTTAGATAGGGATCAGTGGGGGCAGAGAGAGGAAAAGAGATATGTATAAGGAAGATAGAAGGCATAAGATGTATTTGGGGACAATAAAGAAATAAGATACCCTGGAGCTCTCTCTTTATATTGGAATGAGGGGATTGGAGAAGAAGATTGGAGAGAAGATTATGGGGTGTCTTGACACAGTAGACTACTGTGATAAAGAACTATATTAGTGTTTTAGTGCAATACAATCTATTTCTTGCTCATTTAACAGTTCATTATAGGTATCTGGTGGGTAGACGTCCACGTGGTGACTCAGGGACCTAGACTCCTCCCATTTTTTGCAAGGTTCTTGATGTCTTCTCCATTCAGCTGACTATCCATCAGCAGAGGGAGAAATTGAGAGTGTGGAGGATTGTGAGTGGAAGATTTTTATACATCAGGCCTAGAAGTGTGTTATATTCTTCCCATCCATCTCTCATTGATCAGAACTTGCTCACATGTCCACACCCAACTTCAAGGGCACCTGGGGAATGTAGGCTAGCTGTATACCCAAGAGAAAAAGGCAGTGGATTTTGGTGAGCACATAGTCTCTGGTATATGAACTCTCAGCTTGGGAATGTAAGCTCTTAACGTGTGGGATTTTTGTATGTTATGTTCACTGCTATATCCATCCACAGCAGGTGGTAGACCTTTAACAAGTACTTAATAAAATAATGAAGTGATGGATGGCTGTTGGAAAGGAATCCAGGACATCTTGAACCTTCCAGGATGGATTAGTGGAAGAGAGCTGAGGCAGGGAAGCCAATTAGCTATTTCAATAATCTGAGGGAGCCTGGGTTCCCACAATAACAGAAGGAATTGGTTCATTTTTAGAAACAGAAATGTTTACTTCTGCTACTTTAACTTTCTTAGTTTACAACATAGCCACAGCTTATAGTTTAACTGGAGGTCCCTGCTGAGTTGAAATCATAGAAGCAGGTTGTAAACTGTAATTGTGTTCCAATGAAGGACCTTGGATTTTCTTTGGAGACATTAATTAGAATCCAGCCTGGGGACTTGGGCTATACCACAACGTTGCAACCCAAACAAAATAAAACTTGACTAAACCAGCAAACCCAGATTGGAGTTCAAGTTACTTTAACTGACTCTTGGGAAACACAAACTGCTGTTGTATTATGTATGCAAAATTTGCTCTTTGACCTTATTGTAAGGAAAATTACTGGAATATGCATGATTTTTTTTGCCAGCTTTCCAGAGTGTTGGACAAGTTAACTCCTTTGCAATTATGCAATTTTTAAAAAATTTTCATTTTAAAATATACTTGAAAAATAGATGCTGATCCAACAAGAACAGAGAATATCAGTGAAAAGAATGTGCTCTCTGTGCACCTAAAAGAAGCCAACACACAGGCTACCTCGTGTGGCCTAAGGCCTCAAGATTTTAGGAAGTTGCTTGCAGCTGAATTTCTTTGAAATTGAAAGCTAAGGGCAGCATGGAGTTCTCCCACTAAATTTGACTCTTGTGTTTTATTTATAAGCCGGGGCACACCTCATGGTCTGAACTGGACTCAGGTTACCTCCCTCTGAAGTTTGGTGAAAGGCTCCCTAACTTTGAGATTATGCAGAATCGAGTGAGGAATCTCAGACCAGCCAGGGAGTCTTAGGAGATTTTTAGTGCTTTTTCCTGATCTGGAAATAACGTAAAAACAACAGAAGAGCTTTTTGTGGTACTTAGCATGTTCTCTATTGGTTTGGGGAAGAATCTAATATTAAAGAGGCTTAAAAATGACATGTATTAAAAAAGACATATAACATGCCGTCCTCTTTTCAGCCTTTTCCACCCGAAAATGAAATGAGAATGATGAGGAGAAGGAAGGGAACGCAGGGACAGCAGGAGACAGCAGTATGCTGTTGTTGACCCAGCCTGGTGCTAACGCAGAAATCGGTGGAGAAGGTGTGAGGAAATGGCTTAAGGAAATCTTTTCCCTTGTGGTGCCCAGGGCTCTATGAGGTGGGAGTTACTCATTTCCTGAGGCCTCTTGAGGTATGAATTACCCATTTGAGACAACGGGTTCCTGAAGGTCTAGAGTTTGGTTTCCAGGTAAGATTCCAGAGAAGCCATTTCACTGAAATTGAACTTGCCTAGTGTAGTGATCTATTTAACCAGATTTACTAATTAAAAATTATATAAAAAAAGATCTTAATTGTTTACCAAGTTCATAGCAATTCATATTGCCTGGCATAGTTTTCGCATCAGTCTTGCAAAGTTGTTTGGTGTAAATTGGTTGGAAAGGACTTTTTTTTTTTTTTTCACTTGACATAGCTTTCTGAATATGTAGTTACAAGTTGTTGAGGCTGGAAAAACTTCTGTTGAAGAGGAGTTCCTGAGTGATGCAAACAGTTAAGGCTGCTAACCAAAAGATTAGAGATTTGAGTTCACCCAGAGGCATCATGGAAGAAAGGCTTATGGGCATACTTCCAAAAACTCAGCCATCGAAAACCCTATGGAGTACAGTTCTACTCTGACACACATAAAGGTCGTCATGAGTTGGAATCAGCTCAACGGCAACTGGTACTGGCTTGATAAGGGAAAGGTGAGGGAGTCAGCATACTATATACTGTCATAAATTGAATTGTGTCCCCCCAAAATATGTGTATCAATTTGTCTAGGCCATGATTCCCAGTACTGTGTGATTGTACACCATTTTGTCATCTGAAGTGATTTTCCTATGTGTTGTAAATCCTATCTCTATGATGTTGATAAGATGGGATTTGTGGCAGTTATGTTCCCGAGGCAGGACTCAATCTACAAGATTGGATTGTGTTTTGAGACAATCTCTTTCGAGATATGAAAGAGAGAAGCAAGCAGAGAGACGTGGGGACCTCATACCACCAAGAAGCAAACGCTAGGAGGATGGCGTGACTTGTGGATCCAAGGGCCCTGTGCTGAGAAGCTCCTTGACTGGGGAAGATTGATGACAGGGACTTTCCCCTAGAGCCCACAGAGAGAGAGAGAAAGCCTTTCCCTGGAGCTAGTACCCTGAATTTGGACTTGTAGCCTTCTAGACTGTGATAGAATGAATTTCTCTTTGCTAAAGCCACCTGCCTGTGGTATTTCTGTTATAGCACCATTAGATAACTAAGACACATACCTTTACATTCTAGAGATGGTGAGATATTGAGTGACAGAGGGCAGGACTAATGTCAGAGGTAGGTGTGCTGAGGGTCAAAAAGGACTGAGAATGAGAGCCAAGGAGAATATCTACAGGCCCCAGAAGTTCTCCCACAGGCCTCTGAAGCTCTGCTAGTCCTTCTAATATCAGTCATCCAATCATCATACACTTTATAATTAGTTATAGAAACAGATTTTGTTGGCTTGGTAAATTCAGTAAAATGGCCTTTCTGAAACTTGGCTTTCAGCGTATTGATTTTCTAGTTTGAACCTCATTGAGCTACCTTAATGGCACCTTCAAGCTTGTGGAAGAAAGTGAGGTCTTCCTGGAAAAGGAGGTCTGTAAAGCCTAAGGAAGAATGGAGGCCTGAAAGATGAGGAAAACCTCATTAAAACCCAAAGGATCCCTTTTTCTTTTTTAGGGCCAGGGGTGTGTGTTTGAAGAGAGGCAGCGATCTGATAAGTTGGCCAACTCATCCTGTTTTGCCTGGCACTTACCCAATTTTAGCCTTGAAAGTCCCACTGAAGCAGTTGGCCCCTGTCGACCTACTCCAAGGTCAGTCTTGAGGAGGAGAACAATAATAAAGGTGGTGGTCGATGGTGGGAAGAGGTGTCAAAATCATCTCTCTAGGGGCAGTCTTTGCAGTTACAATTTACATGGCCTCCAAGGAAGATAAAAGGATGCTTGGGAGAAATTACATGGACCTGCAGCCTTGGAAACCCCATGGGGAAGTTCTACTCTGTCCTGTATGGTCGCTATTAGTTGGAATCGACTGGATGGCACACAACAACAATGACAGTCATCCCAGGGACTTGATACTGTGGAAGCGTCTTAGGTTTGTTACAGAAATCTTGGGTGTACAATGTATATGCACTTACTTTTCTAAATGTCCCTTTTCTCTCTCTCTCTTTTCTTCAGGGAGGCAGGACACAGTGCGTGAGAGAAGTCTGTCCCATTCTCTCCTGTCCTCAGCATCTTAGTCATATTCCCCCAGGACAGTGCTGCCCCAAATGTTTGGGTGAGTGACCATTTTCAGGTCAAAGAACAATGTAGTTTATTCTTTGAGTGTCTGCTGAGAGTGTTCATCGCAACGTTATCTTGACGTTCTCAAGTCGTCCTATTTCATGGTTTGTTAGAGGTGATTGTCTCTTCTAATTGCATGAGATAAGGTATGTACAGGTTTGGGCTCATTTTTGAGGCCTCTACAGATGCTTCTTCTCTCTTTCCTTGTATCTGTAAGCCTGATCATTCAGACAGCCTGGGTTAAGTATCTCCTTGTCAACAAGAACAATATGAAAGAAACTGTCTTTAATTGAGTATATGGCTATTAGTAGCAAATGATCTTAAAGACATTGGATGTAAATATGAAGGAATACAGACTAGTATTATTTTTAGAGGCAAAAGCATGTAGAAGGATAACATGCCCAAAAGCAAGAAGTTTGAAAGCGAATGATGAATGATAGCCAAGAAGAAGAGAGTATTAACTATTTTTTATTGAGCATTTGCTATGTATTAGACACAATGTCGGAGTCAATGGGTGGTGAAAACAGTTAAGGTGCTTGGTTGCTAACCAAAAGTTGAATGTTCCAGTCCACCCAGAGGTGTCTCAGAAAGGCCTGGTGATCTCCTTCTGAAAAATTATCCGTTGAAAACCCAATGGAGCACAGTTCTATTCTGACACATGTGAGGTCACCATGAGTCAGAATCAACTCGATGGCAACCGGTTTTGGGTATCATGTTAAGCGCTTAATACTCTTTTTTCCATTTAATCTTCTCAAGAAGCTGTGAAGGATATACTGAATATAAAATTCATGTGTATAATGTAGATGCTACGATTAGATTTATCGGAACAAGAAGGAAATAGATGCCTAGAGGATACACAGCTGGTAGGTTATGGAGCTGATATCTGAACAGATGGCAGTATGATCCCAAAGCCCATGCCCTGACCTACTACAGCTCCTTCCGTGATGACTTGGGAGGGCAGCAAATTGCCACTTAGAAGGAGGAAAACCATGCTGGGGAGTCTTTAGAGCCTGAGATGCTCTGGCTTTTGTTTATAATCCATATGTCAGTTTCTCAATGAATCCTAGGCCCTTGAGCTGGTTGGGTTCCGATTATTCAAGATTCAGATAAAAGTAGCTGAATCCACCCTCCATATACAGTAAAATGTCTGGCAGCCCCTAGGATCCCTGTGGATCCTTGAGGGACTGCTATTTCCCTAGTGGCCTTTGGGTTTGTGTTCTGCTCCTGCTGATTCTCTCTGTTCTGCTTTTTCTTTCTTTCTTTTTTTTTTTTTTTTACATCATTTCGTCCTTTCACAGTTCACCACCTCCACCCCCAAGTCTTTCCACATCCTGTGGTGCCACTGAATCAGGACTTGTGTAGAAGATTTTACTGCCAGTTTTTAGCCAATGAGATAATCACCTCGTTAAAACATGGTGACCAATGTAAAATGGAATATTAAGCTGTTTGGTCTTAACAGAGTCCCCGGGTGATGCAAATGGTTGTGCGCTGGATTGCTAACCAAAAGTTTGGTGCCTCGAGTCCACTCAAGGCACCTCAGAAGAAAGGGCTGGTGATCTCCTTCTGAAAAATCAGCCATTGAAAACCCTTTGGAGCACAGTTCTACTCTGACACACATTGGGTCCCCTTGAGTCAGAATTGACTTGATGGCAACTAGTTTGCTTCTTAAAAGGTCTTAGCTATTTTGCCTCTGGGAAGGGGTCGTCCTTTTCTTTTGGCTCCCAACTTGTGTAATTTACTTCTCATACCCCTTCCTTGATTCATCTCTGTTTTCTTTCATAGTTGCTTTCCCGAACCCCCCAAATTTCCGTTAATTTATTCTCCTCATTCCCCGCTTATCACAGCCATGCTCTGAAGCCTGTCTTTCTACATCCAAATTGGCAAATAAACGTACTTTGTTAAACTGAAAGAGCGTTCTCCCATCAGGATTTTACTAACTCTTTACCTGACAATGTTTGCCTTCCTACTTGTTAAAGTAAATATCAGATATTTGTTTAATCTATATACTTTTAAAGTATATATGAAATAATTATAAGAGCAAAGGAGAATTTTTTCAGGCATGCCTGATTAAAGACATTTTATTACGTGTGTGCTCTTTGGGTTGCCAATGGGTGTTCTTGCTTCTGGAATAAAATGAACAAGTTCACTGTGGTTGATTCGAACTATCATGCTGGGAATCACAGTAGAAGTAGGTTTCCATATAAGTGGTCAGCCTTCAGACAGGAGGTGGCATTTGAGCCTGGCCTTGAAGATGAGTCAACTTGATGAGTGCTTTGAAGCTGGTACCCTGGGCACCGTGAGTCAGCACGGATCTTCCCACATGAGCAATGGTTGTTGTATTGAGAACAGGTTTTTCTGTTCCCTGTGGTCACAAGACAGACTACAAAAGAACAGTAAGTCTTAGGAAACTTAAAAATCAGAATTCTCCCAAATGAGAACTGAATTATGTGAACACAGCTTAACTCAGGGTGTACACGGAGTCTCTCACCCTCTCTGTTGAATACTTTATTTGGGGCCATGATGACTTTGGGATTAAGGTAAGATTTGATGTTCTTTGGGGGTGGAAAGAAACATCCCGACACAAGAAAAGACAGAAAGGAAAAAGCACAAAAACTCAGGGATATTTTCTGATGCTGAAATCATAGACTAATTAGACTTTTGGCTGATTGGACACTGATTTGCTGGTAATTTCTCCTCTCCTGGGATAAATTCACATGCCATGCCTCTGCCTTTTGCATTATAACATTGCCTTCTTCCTGTCTCATTTCACCGAAGAGCCCTGTCAGAGGGCAATGTACACAGAGTGCCCAACGCACCTCTCACAGTGACCCAGCGCAGGATCCCGTTTTAATTATACTACCACTATAACAATAATGTGGTGTAGTCCTGGTACAGTGGTAGAAATCTTGCCTTGCATGCAGGAGACCCAGGTTCAATTCCCGGCCATTGCCGCTCATGTGCAGTCACCACCCATCTGTCATTGGAGGCTTGTGCATTGCTACAATGCTGAACAGGCTTCAGTAGAGCTTCCAGATTAAGATGGACTAGGGAGAAGGACCTGGTGATCTACTTCTGAAAATCAGTCAAGAAAGCCCCATGGATTACAATGGTCTGATCCACAACCCATCATGGGGATGGCACAGAACTGGGCAGTGTTTCATTCTGTTGTACATGGGGTTGCCATGAGTTGGGGGCTGACTTGATGGCAGCTGACAACATAATGATAATACTTATCATCTGCCACTTACTGGGGACATTTAGCTAGTGCCAGGCACTGTGCTAAGAGCTTTCCAACCATTTTTTTTCCTCTAAAATTTACATTTTATTGAAGGATAATTTAAGTGACTGGTCACCTTTATCCACATTATTGTGGATAAATTCATTGAGGTGCCTGTTTGGTCATCCATATATTCATTCATTCATTCATTTATGCAATAGTATTTAATACTATACTAGTTGTAAAAGCAATCGGCTGTTGGAACACAGGAAGGGGCCATTCGTTCTAAGAGACGAAAGGACCTCAAAGCTGCGAAGAAGACATATTTTGATTGATGGAGAGGGAAAGCTCAACTGTACTATTTTTTTGTATCTTGTGTTTTGCCAGAAAGGATTTAAGACCTCTTACAGAATACATGAAACACATGTAGATAAATGATAGGAAAAATGTAAACCAAGTTATCACAATTAAAAAAATAAATGTTCAAGTGAAGCAGAGCTATCTTTAATTCCTAAAGAACAGAAACGTATCTGTTGATTGATATAAAGAGGACAATGTTTTAAGTAGTGAAGAAAGACCTCACCATCATTTTTATAGTAAAAAAAAAAAAAAAAGAATTGCTTAAGGCTGTTTCTTAAACTGTAATGCCCTGAGACCACAGTGTGATTCGACAGAAGTGATTTGATGGGGTGGCCCAAATCTGGGTAATTCATGCTACACACAGTTTTCTGATGCTTCAGTGTAAACCAAGTGGGAAATCTAAGGAAAGGATGAATTTTGTATTTTGTAGATAATCCCATAATTTAGCCTGTAAGTTCTTAGGTAGTTCAAGAGACTTAGGATGTGGGCGCGAACATGAGAAATCCATCTAGATCAGGATATTAATACTTGTAAGATGCAGCTACAATCATATGCTAACTGTTGTCTAACCAGTTTTTGGTTTACACTTTAACGGAAATATTGTAGCCGGAGGTGGTGATGTGTTATTGGGAGGGGGCATTATTGATGCTATTTTACGAGTCCCCTCAAGGTCATGAGGAAATCTGTATGTGGATCAGAATTATAACTCACTCTCATTTTTTACCAACATGTTTGCTCCTGGTTGTGAGAATCAAACAAATGATTTTGAATTTATACTGTATCCTGGCATTGCGGTAGACACTGATAGGAAGATACCATTTTTCTTGACTCTTACTAACAGCAATTCTGACAATTCTGAGAACAGAATTTAGTGTGTATAGGTATTTCCAGCATTTGATGGAGCCTACCATAAATGGAGATTGGTATTAATCCTTTTGGAGTCCCTGGGTGCTGCAAATGGCTAATGCTGTCAGCTGCTATCTGAGGTTTGAGTCCATGCAGAGGTGCTTTGGAAGAAAGCCCTGACTATCTACTTCTGAAAAGCCAGCCACTGAAAACCCAGTGCAGCACAGTTCTACTGTGCTATACGTGGGGTTGCCATGAGTGGAAATTGGCTGGACAGCAACTGGCTTATTAATCCTTTTACAATAAGGAAGATGGACGTGGATCTAAATCTGAAGAATAAACCCGAATCCTTGGCTTCTTTCCTTAGGCCTTAATTAACATCACATTTCAAAGATGTTTTGCTATGCTCCAGGGAGACGGAAACTCTTAAATACTGAAAGAAAGGAAGAGCTTGGATTGTGCTGCTTATTTTGGGGTTGTTTGTTCTGTACCTTTGATCACCATTCGGTCCTCGCATCAGGGAAAACCAAGCCCATTCTACAGAGGTACAGTGTCTAGGAAAGGTCTGACACTTGGCAGGTGGAGCTGAATTCTGCTTCTGTGCACCCTTTGAGTTAGCTTCATCCTTTATGACAACCAATCTGTAGTTTCCACAGCTGAGATGCTACTTCATTAGTTCCTCTTTGTGCTCATTCTAGTTCTTCTTGAGTTGTCTTGATCCCTTGTTCCCCAACCCCACCAATACCCACTTTCTGGGTAGTTTTATTTGATCTTTAAGATGCAACTCAGATGTCACATCCTCCAAGAAGTGTTATGTGACCTCCCCGTCTCCACAGTTCCCAGGTTGGCCTCTTTCTTAGCACTTACCATAGTGTTGTGTCAAATGCCTTTTGTGGGTTTGTCTCCCCAGTAGACTGTGGGTTCCCTGAGGGCAATCCTGTGTCTCAGTCATGTTGGTTCACTATGGTGAACACTTAATAAAGATTTGTTCAACTCAGGGTTGAGTGTGGAGATTAAACTCTTTTAACAAAAAACTTTCTGAATTAATGACTCCTGGGGATCCCCTTGGGAGCATCTGACCTAAGGCTCTATTTTTGTGCACCACATTTACCTGGTCCTGTGAGAATGTTACCAGTCCCGTGATGCAATTGCTGGTGGCCAAATGGGACACCCCTGGCTTATACCTTGCTTATGCTGTCCTTTTGCTTTCTTTTAGGCCAGAGGAAAGTGTTTGACCTCCCTTTTGGGAGCTGCCTCTTTCGCAGTGACGTATATGACAACGGATCCTCGTTTCTCTACGATAACTGCACGGCATGCATCTGCAGGGTAAGGTGGCACTGAGGGGATGGTGGCCTAACAAAGACAGGATTTGGGTCTCAGTGTTAGCAGCATAGCCAGAGGTCACAATGTGTTATTGGGAGGAGACATTATCACTGCCATTTTATGAATGAAACCAATGAGGCAATGATGCCATCTACCAGTGAAATCATACTTAAGGTCACAAGGAAGCCCAAAATATAACTTACTATCATCTTTTGAGCACCAATCAATGAACCTGTGGTGGTGAGAACCAAACCCTGAGGGCCTGTCATGAGGAACTTTCCCAAATCAGACAAATACACAGCGCAGCATTGTTGGGCTCTAATTATCCGAGTTGAATTATCTGGCACGTTTGACCATGAATGTGGCTTGAATTATATTCACAAGAAGGCACCAACATGGATTTACAGTTCACCACAAAGATAAACCTGGACATTTGGAAACAGAGTATTTATGTGGTGCCCCTTGTCCCATTTCTTACGTGAGGCATTGCTCACTTTTTTCTAAAGCACCTGGAAGTCTAATGATTGGTAAAGAAAGAATTCCAGTGCTCCAGATATTTAAAGGGACACACACCAAGTAGACATAGACTATACTTGTACAGCAATATTTGTGCAGCAATATTTTATCATTTAAGCATTTACCACAGAGGGCTTCAGGACCCACACAGTTGTATAAGTTTAGCATAATGCATATTGGTGGTGGTAGTTGTTGTTTTGTTTGTAATAGCTAAAGGACTGGAGAGGGAAAGGGAGGAACTGTGCTCAATGAAGTTATGAGTCAGTAGCTGGGATTAGAGTTCATAAGTTCCTAATTACTTGAGCCATGCTTTGCTAAGTACCATGCACTGCTTCAGGGGGATGGCTGGGTAAGACTGAACTATCTGTTCCTTGGCACTAAACAAGGATTTGTTCTGCAGCCTGAGAATACTTTCCCGAGGCTCATTCCCCTCTCCTGTGGTTTGTATTATCCTACGTTGAACACAGAGCAACTCCTTCTGTCTGCCTCAGACTCCATCCTCAGGCCCTCTCTTCCCCTCTAGGAATTTCACAGGTTACAGCTTCTTCATGGGGATACTGAGTCTTTGATGAAACACATCACATTCCCAATCCCCTTGACTGAAGGAAAGCCAGACATCCTGTGAATGGGAATTAGTTATGCATGGAGCCTCTTAGAGATGAATAGGCAATATGTCCCATTGCTTATCAAGAAGTGTAGTTAATCCTGTTCTCTCAAGAGGTTGCTTTATCAGAATATAAATTCACAGTTATCTTTGGGAGATTGGATGCTCATAGTATCAGGCTGCAATCATATTGGCTAATGAGAGTTATTTTCTATCTGTTAGAGCTCCCCTCTCCAGCAACTCCATCTCATGCTCCTCACAATTCACACTGCAAATGCAGGGAACTGTCGAATAGTTCTCAGAACACACGGTTTCATGGCTCTGTACCTTCAAATTTGCTGATTCCTCTACCTGCAGCGTCTTTACCTTCTTTAAATTTGAAATTTAAATTAGCAAAGTCCTCTTTATCCTCTCTTCTCTGCTACCCCTACACCTCTACTAATTTGATTTTTCGCATTATAATGCAATTTGTTTGGTTGCATGGTTATTTCCTCTCTTACCCAGTAAGCTCCTTGAGGACAGAAGTACATCCATCTCCATCTTCTCATTGCTTGACCTAAGGCTAGGCACACAGCATAATATATATATATGTATGTATGCTTGTTTAATATATATACGTATGTATGCTTGTTTATTTTGTGAAAGGTGAGAGCGCTACAGTAAAGTATGCATTATTTGAGAATTAATGAGTGCCTTTATTTTTTACACCAGATATCAGGACACACACTTTGACAAAGGATTTATTTTTTCTGATTTATAATAATTGCTATGTGCCAGGTACCATGCCAGGTACTTTACATATTTTATATAAACCCCACAGTAACCTGAGAAGTAGGCATTGTCATCTCCATTTTTGAAGATAAGGAATCTGAGGCTCAAGGAGATGCATTTTCTCAAGTTTCCACACCTAATAAATGAATGGGAATTTTAACCTGGTCCTATTTGACCCTAAGTCCCATATTCTATCCACTCCATCAGGTGGATAGAACTTAAAAACAAAGGATATAAAATGCCATGTTTTTTTGGAGGAGTATCTCATGGTCATATACTAGGCTTAGATGAACAAGTCGATTGGAGTATAGTAGATGTTACGGAAAGTACCTCTTGAAGTCACAGAATTAACACAGAGGCTGCAGAAGTTGCATAGATTGATTCACACAAGGTGTTTATAGTTGATGCTTGGAAATGAGTCCTCTCTCAACGCTTAGTAATAGGGTCTGTGTCTTGGGGATGGGCTTGGTTTCATTTCTCTGTCATTGGTCTCACTCTAACTTCAGTGGAATCACTGATCTACCCTGCAACACTTCTTTCCTCCATACTCGTCTTCTGCTCAGCTTCATAAATGTTTTGCCCTTCCCGTCATTCCAGCCGATGACCTACTACTCCAGGTGAAATTCTATCTTGTTGGCTGGAGAACTATAGAAGTTTATTTTCCTTAAGCTACTCTAAACCTTTCTTGAATGTGTTGTTAAATGAATTAGTAGGTAAAATGTACTTGGTTATTTTCTTCATTGTACAGCACTTTTTTAGAAGTCACACCATTCCCTTTTAAGTTACAGATATAAACGTGCAATCCTTAAGGGTTAAGTGACCTAGGTAAGGTCACACTACTTATAGCAGAACCCTAGGGCCCAAGTCCAGTTTTGGAATTATTCATTTGGTGCTTTTGTGAACACAACACACCTGGGGAATTTCATTTTGAAATGGAACATCAGTGCTTAATTTTTATACTTTGATCACAAATACTCTGCCTTTGTGCTAAACTCCCATAAGGTGGCATAAAGCCATGGATGAGGTGCCAAAGAACATTGTTAATGAAGGATGTGAAAAGGAGAAAAGGACAGGAAGAAGGAACCAGGTTGGCCCATAGTAACTGGGCCATCTTGCTACACACTGGCCGGAGCAGAATCACAGTTGCTCTTAAGCATTAAATTATAAGCCCTTGGAAGATAGAGCATATATATCATATTCTTCATATCTCCCGCATATTCTTGTCCAGATATTTAATCCACAAACAACATTTTGAAATGAATGAATTATTTATTGCAATAAATTCAAACAGGGTACCTACAGAGTATGTTTTAAAAGCATCAGATAGTCGTGGGCTGTTAAATGAAGGCCAAGCAGGATATTTGGCAGGGGTGGAAATCAGTTTTAATTTCTTGTTTGCCTTTGGACCCAGGACTCTACCGTGGTGTGTAAGAAGAAGTGCTCTCACCCTGGTAGCTGTGACAGAGGCGAGGAGGCCTGTTGTGAGGAGTGCCTCCTGAGAGTGCCCGCAGAGGACCTTAAAGTGTGCAAGTTTGGCAACAAGATTTTCCGGGTATGTTATGAACAAGCTCATGTGAACTATCATACTGACTTTTAAAAAGCTCCAAACAAAATGTGGACTGGGTTTTTCCATATTTTATATGTGTGTGTGTATAACATATATAGTCAAGTACAGATGGGGCAGAAAAGCAATTGTTTGGCTCTATTTTTTTCATGAACTATTTTTAAACCTGTAAAAGTGATTGTCTTTTCAAAATGTGGCTGTCCTGTGACTGGGTTTGAGCAGAAGAAGATGTCCCATGGATGCCGTGGCTGGGGTGCCCAAGTTCCTGTGAGTTTCTCATTCAGTCAGAGCTGCTCAGTAACCCTTCTCAGGGTGATGACCCTTTTAAGATCCCAACAATTCTATGTCTGATACTTCTGGAAGCTTTTCACAAAGCTGTCTTTTCAAAGAAAGGTTTTCTCATTTGGAAAATGTTCCTGTGGGGATGTCCACGGGTTAAGTAGCCAGCACAGCAGGTGAGCAAAGGTGAGCGAGTCCTCTCTCAACTGAACCCAAAGGGTTGTCTGTTTGCTATCTGATACAGATTTTACATTATTTTCTGATGTCCTTGAGTGGAAAACAGTACAGTGGCCATTTAAACTTCAGGATGCAGGATTGTTGGCTTTGTACAAAGTGCCTCCCATTCAGTCCATTTTCCCAGGGGTGGAGGGAGTCCCTCTGTACCTGAAGAAGATACATTTTGATTTTTGGAGAAGGAAAGCTTAATACCAATCGAGACCCTCTGAATTCCATCAGAGATGGAAGCTCCTCAGGCATGCCACACTCACCCAGATGTCTTGTTACACTGTTTTGTAACAGATGGAGGGACAGCGTTTGGTTCTTATGCAATCTGTGAGAAGATGTGATGTGTCATACCCAAGGGAAGGGGACGCATGTGTGTTGTATTTACAAGAGCTTTCAGAGCCACTCATGTGTCCTTATTACCTAAAGTCCTCCTCTATCTCCCAAGTACCTGGATGAAATAGACTCAGAATCATGCTGGTGTTGTGTGCAAAACACTCTCAAGTCTCCTTGTAAGAAAGCTCCTTTGAGTGACTGAGGCCTGACATAATTTATAGAGTCATCCTTGAAACAATGAACGCTAGAAATATGTACCCAGTGAATGTGGGGCAGTTAGGTGTCCTTTAAGACAGATGCAGTTAGAGCTTTCTATCCTGAGAAATAAAAGTTACAGGAGAGTAGTTAGTCCTTACACTATCTTCGAAAATTAAGGAGAAGTTGTTGTTGTCAACAATCTGACTTGTTTCTCTGTCTTTAACAAAATCTGTTCTTTGGACTCGAAAAATAGTTTAAACAGAGAAGAAAATATTCTTTGACGGTTACGAGACAGGGGAGAGAGGGAGGGAGAGGGGTATTCACTAATTAGGTTGTAGATAAGAACTACTTTAGGTGATGGGAAAGACAACATACTATACAGGAGAGGTTAGCACAACTAGATTAAACCAAAAGCAAAGAAGTTTCCTGAATAAACTGAACGCTTTGAAGGCCAGCGTAGCAGCGGCAGAGGTTTGGGGACCATGGTTTCAGGGGATATCTAGGTCAATTGGCATAATAAAATCTATTAAGAAAACATTCTGCATCCCACTTTGGTGAGTGGCATCTTAAATGCTAGCAAACGGCCATCTAAGATGCATCAATTGGTCTCAACCCACCTGGAACAAAGGAGAATGAAGAACACCAAAGACACAAGGTAATTATGAGCCCAAGAGACAGGGCCACATAAACCAGAGACTGCATCAGCCTGAGACCAGAAGAACTAAATAGTGCCCAGCTACAACCGATGACTGCCCTGACAGAGAACGCAGCAGAGAACCCCTGAGAGAGCAGGTGAGCAGTGGGATGCAGACCCCACATTCTTGTAAAAAGACCATATTTAATGGTCCTTGTAAAAAGACCAGATTTAATTTTCCAACTGAGACTAGAAGGACCCCAGAGGTCATCGTCCCCAGATCTTCTGTAAGCCCAAGACAGGAACCCTCCCCAAAGCCAACTCTTCAGACAGGGATTGGACTAGACTACGGGATAGAAAATGATACTGGTGAAGAGTGAGCTCCTTGGATCAAGTAGACACATGAGACTATGTGTGCATCTCCTGTCTGGAGGAGAGATGAGAGGGCAGAGGGGGTCAGAAGCTGGCCGAATGGACACGAAAAGAGAGAGTGGAGGGAAGGAGTGTGCTGTCTCTTTAGAGGGAGAGCAACTAGGAGTATATATACCAAGATGTATATAATTTTTTGTATGAGAGACTGACTTAGTTTATAAACTTTCACTTAAAGCACAATAAAAATTAAAAAAAAAAAAAAAAAATTCTGTTCCTTGGATCCTACAAGCCCAGGGAGGAATGCTTGTTTGGTTTTCAGGCCCAAGTGGGGCTTGCGACCTTTTCTCCCACAAACAAGGATGCAAATCCCTGCAGGTTCTCAGGAGGTACAAGGTCTGTTTATGCCGCCTAGGCATTTGGCAACTGCAGATTATAAATGCAATCAACCAAAGAAATTTCTCAAATAGCTCTTTCTGGCTGAGCAAGAGTCTAAGAAATGCATATACTGCATTTTGGGAGGAAAGTACCTTATTGGCATGGCAATTGGAGTATTCTGTCCACATTTTAGCATTTTAGATAGCTTGCAAACCAAGTGTCTGCCTGGGCCCTAGGAGTCTTTTGATTTAGACACTTCTTTGCATATTGATGTCCTGTGTGGTCCAGAACACTGTCACATCTGGGAATAAACTAATCACCTCTGGACATCTCAATTCACTGCTGATGCCTGGGACAGCTTAAGTATTTCAGTTCCATCAAATGGGAAAATTAGATTTTCGTTATTGCATAATGTATGAAAATTCATATTTGACTGTCTACCAGGGTGAAACTAAGTAAACAGTGCATGAGGAGCAAGATGCAAATATGACTTGGCCAGAGACATGAACATTCTTTTTATATCCTAGAGGCGGAACACACACACACCCTCACACACCCACACCCACACACATTCACTTACGCACGCGTGCACACACACACGCACACGTACACACAGGCACACCACAAGGCACACATGTGTGCGTACACATGTATACACATGTATACACATGCACGTATACTCACATGCATGCATGCACACACACCCAAATTCCCAGCAATCTTCAGCTGAAGTCCACCTGGGTGTAGATAAACACCTCAGTCTCTTAGTCTAACAGTGACGTAACTAAATCAGGTAAGGAATGCCTTCCTCAGCAGAGAAGCCACAGTCTGTTGGATGAGCTCCCATCTGCCGCCAGCTGATAGCGGAATCCTGTGCTCTCTTCTGCAGGATGGAGAGATGTGGTCCTCTGTTAACTGCACCATTTGTGCTTGTGTGAAGGGCAACACAGAGTGTCGCAAGAAGCAGTGCGTTCCCATCAGCAGCTGCCCTCAGGTACAGGTTGATTTTCTCTTCACCATAGTATCTTGGGAAATGTCTTGTGTGTGGCGCACCGTGTATTATCTTCTGAACACAGAGTCCAGATCCCTCTAATAGTTCAACTTCCCAAATAGCCAAATGTCCTTTGTAAAGTGCAGCTCCATCTTTTTTTTACAGTTCCCATCCAGATTCTAGCCTGGCACGAAAATTGTGCTTACCTTGTCCTTGTCCCAACTCCCCTATTCCTGACTGATTTCCCTCAATTCTTTGTTTTAACTTCTCCAGCTCCTGTTATATCTGCTCCATCATTTTCCTTTGCTGGGTTTTCTGCTTGACATCATATCCATATCCATCCTTTGCTTTTTCTCCTTTCTCTCTTCTCAAATCAGAGTTTTCTTCTACTAGCCATTCAATGTAATATGTGGAGGCTTGTTAATAAATTCCCCAAGAGGCTTCTCCTGCCTAGCGACAACCCTTAGGCCCTTTACCAAAGCTTCTCCTCTCTAACTTTGGCCTGCCTAGTAGCCCCAGATGGAAATAGCATCCTTATGGAAATCTCTCTTCTCAGACACCCGTGGTTCCAGGGCAGGGAATAAAGCAACCATTATCTTTTAAAGTACCAGCTTCATTGAATTCACCTCAGCAACTTGAGACCTTTCAAGGTTTTGTGTGCTTGGGGAAAATGTCAAACCTATTCAATACCCCTTCCAGTGAATTAAAAAACATATCCATATACTCAGGACATGTCCTCCCTTCTCTGATATAGATAGCTTTGAATTTTATTCACATCTGTTATTATTATAAACAAAAAGTTGCTGTTTTTACTTGAGTGCCAAATGAGGCACAAAAAAACAACAGCTGTTGCTATTGCACAACTGAATAAAGGGGGAGAAAAAAGAAGAAGAAAAAAAAAACCCTAATTAGTCTTGCTTTAAAAAACCTCAGACATAAAACCGCACATAAAAGAGAGAATTAAAAAAAAAAAAAGGATATACAATAAATAGACTCAAACATGGTCTGCTTATAAATATTCATTGGGAAAAATGGGATCACATCATTTCTGCCAGTCCCTGGGGAACCTTCCCTGCTAATGAACTCTCACAGCACATGTTAGTAATAATGGGCTTCCTTATTCCACAAGACAAAAACAGGACACTGTGCCAACCTGGTGGCTCAAGTAACTAGCCTCAGCAGGCCCATGTGGAGCTTCCAGCTTCACTTGAATTCTGCCACCTGCAGCGGGGTTGATGGTTTTTACTGTCCTCTTGCTGCAAGGAGGTTAACGCTCTTCATGTCACCAGCATCATGTTAGCATTTCTTCTTTATGGACCACTTTTGGGCCAAGAACATCCATCCCTCCCAGCTAAGGCCTTTCCCCTGCCCTACCCACTCCACATCTTGTCAAAGCTTGTCAGTGCCCGGCTGGCTCCTGCCTCAGGGCTGCCTTTGTGTGTCTAGGCAGCTTTCCAACATTTCCTCCAGTTCACACTTTCCCTTCTCAGGGGCCAGCACAAGGTCTTTGGAAGATAACCTACCTCTACCATGGAAAGCCTGTTAAACACTCGCATGCCCTCCCTTGCATTGCCTGGGGAGATTAAAAAATAAGAAAAAATAGAAGCAACAACCTGTATTCCCTGCTCAATCCTTCCTGACTACCGCACATCTCTTTTTCCAGAAATGTGTGTGTCTTGTTGAAAAAGAATTTTATGGCTGGATTTCTCCAGCCTCTCTGCCAACTCCCCTAAGGGGCAAAGGAGTGTCATTTGTGAGAAGGGCTGTGAGAGTTCAATGGGGACTGGGTCGTTACGACACCATCACCTCATCCTGGCTAACATGTACTGAGACTTTCTCTGCAGTCACAGGGCTCGCCTCATCTAATGCTGAGGCCACTCCTCTGAGGTGGGTGCTAATACTAGACACGTTTTACAGATGAGGTTGCAGCATGCTCAGAATACCACGGTTAGTTAACAATAACCCCAGTGGTTTGACTTCATAGTCTGTACCCGATTTATTGCCCACCTAATTTAGGGCTATTACCAGCCCCAGTCTCATTTTCTTGAAGAAGGGAGCTAGCAAATTCTGCCGGGGTGCAGATGCAGGGAGTCACATTCTGTTGTGACTTTGGCTTTCAACAGCTGTGTGCCGTTTGCATAGAGTGCCTTAGTCCACCCACCTTTGGCCATCACCCCATGGCCTGACTGAGCTGACCTCATTATGCTTTGTCCTCAACTGGTTTCAGGCATGAGAAGTCAAAGCACACCTCTTGCCAAATAGGAATAGATAACAGAGCTCTAGGCAATGAAAATATATCATGATGCCCAAAGATCATGGACAGCTGAATGAACTGGGCTGAGTTTTAAGTCTCATTCAAATTTGTCATGGCCTTTAGTGGACCATTTTAGATCTAGCTGGTACAAAAATGAACCAGTCACAGTTCCTGTTCTTCAATAACAGGGGATATGTCAGAAGTATTTGGAGGGTTCTGAAATTTAAACGAGATCAAGTCTGTAGAATGCACAGCACTCTGTCTAGTGTTTAGCAGATTCTCAGTAAATATTAAATTCTCTTACAGATAAAAGGCTAAAGAGGATGCAGATCTAGAATGGAAACAGCACAGCCTTTACAAAAAACAAAAACATTGCCATCGAGTGGATTGCAACTCATAGTAACCCTAGAGGACAGAGTAGAACTGCCCCATAGAGCTTCCAAGGCTGTAATCTTTATGCAAGCCGACTGCCACATTTTTCTCCTGGGGAACATCGTCTAGCAGGTTCGAACTGTCAGCCTTTCAGTTAGTAGCTGAGTGCTTAACCACTCACTGCCAGGGCTCCCTAATGGCCTTTATAGTCACACAAAATTAGGTTTGATTTTGCATCTACCACCCCTGTGTTGCAGGAGATCAATTTCTTCATCTGTGTGAAGGGAAATACTTTTAAGATTGTTGCCCATCTTTCTTATTTTATTCTATTTTGGTAAAACATACATTAAAAAACCTTTGCCATTTGAATCATTTTTATGTGTACAACTCAGGGACATTAGTTATGTTCACCACATTGTATAACCATCATCACTGTTTCCAATTTTTTTCATTGCCCTTAATAACAGCAGTTACAGCAATGTCTAATATTGATTAAATGCTACTGTATTCTAAGTATAAACCCATTTAATCCTTACAACTACCTGATATTAGATAACATGAGTAAAATATCTAATCGGGTGTTTGTTACATAATCTTCTTCCGCATTTCTTTTCCTTTGTAATTAACGAGTGAGTCAGGTAAAAGACAATGCCATCCTCTGATACAGGCCCAGAGACTAGGTTTCCTCCTTTAAATGTCACACATGAAAAATAAATGAAATGCAGCGTAGGAGATTGCACTGTATTTCCAGAAAGGTAATGGAAAATTACTCAGCCTTTCAAAACTCTCAGCTTCATTGACTTTGACTGGATAAAAATGACTTAAAATGGATAACATACCCCTTTCTAAGAGAAGAAATCTGACTGAACTTGATCTCCTGTGGATACCCCTCATAGCCATAGAACTGGGTGAGTCCGAGCTCAGGTTACGGTTTATCGTTTGGGCTCCTCCTGTAAGCAAAGACAGAAGGAAGGCCTTGTGTGGATTGATTGGCTGACAGACAGTTCCCATTTTTATATGTGCACTTGGTCTCCAGAGGGCTGGATGTGGATATCAGTGAAAAGCTTGAGTCCAGACTATCCCCGTCTTCCCTTCATGTGAGAAAAATCACACCACTGAGCCCTTTAGGTATTCTATTTCTTGGAGGAAAAAAACAGGAAAGCTTTTTGAATGCCTTTGCATGGCCTTAGAACCTGATACTTGAAACTTCAGTTTCAGCATCTGGGCGTTGAGTTCAAATACGGCTTGAACAGATTTCATTGGTTTATCTGGTAGTAGTTTTAAAAAAGAGACTTGTCCTCAGCAGACCCTGTGTCTTCATACTAACCTGTTATTTGTTTTTCTCTCGATTAGGGTAAAATTCTCAACAGGAAAGGATGTTGTCCTATTTGCACTGAAAGTAAGTTTATTCCTCTGAAAATGTGTTTCTGTTATTATTTGTTTTGCATTTTGTAAGCACAACGGGAAAAACAGTGATACAAGTGTCACCTTGAGCCAGAGCCGCCTCGATGACAACTGTTTTTGTTAAGTTTTATGCACATTTCATTTCTGTAGGTATAGGATGGGATCATCCTACATCAGTACAGATACTTTCAGTCAATTGTAATTCTCTCACAGAAGCACAATTGAGACAAATATAGATGTTCCCATCTGAATTTGTTGCTATGAGAAATTAAGATGATAAATGGTCTGACGAGATTTTAAAAAGGACCAGATAATTTAATGTGCATTTTAGTGCTAATAGCATTTGCAGTCATAGAGACTAAGATGATAATATGCAGTAAAACCAAACATTATACATAACCTAGGAGGGATTTCCCTTCTACCTCTATGAAACCAAACAGCTGCAAGTCCTCCTCCCTCACTTCCGCCCCACCTTTTCACCATTTCACCTGGGCACATCCAGTATTGCTGCTGGCAAAGACAAAACAGGTCATTGAACTGACAATAGTTTTGCCTTCCTGTTTTCATAACTGAGTTCTTGAAGTTTCTCTGTAAGAATGACCCATTCGGAAAGCCATCTGAAGCTGCTCTGCTAATCACGCAGACGGAACCCAGCAACTGGCTTAATATCATCCCCATATGGAAACATATGCCTAGATTTATTAGCAGATTGCCATCTCAGTCCTCCTGGAACTCAGGGGACTTTAAGATAGCTTTCTGAAGTGTTTCATTGGAAGAGGGGTATTAGTAACGTCGCTGTCAAATTAGTTCCGATGTATGATAACAGGATTAACCAAGCTGTGAAGCCTATTAGAAGGTTTTTTATGAGCCAGTCAGGCTTCGAGAAGGGGGCTTTGATGGCAGCTGAAAGGCAGCTTTCATGGGGGAACAGGTTTGTTCATTACGTTTGTCTACAGTCAGAGTTTATATTACTAGGAGTTAACCTGGCTGTTATTTTTTGGTGCTTTTAGACAATGGATGTGTTGTGTTTGTTGTTGTTAGCTGCCTTTGAGTCAGCTCCAACTCGTGGCAACCCCACGTACAACACATTGCCTGGTCCTGTGCTATCGTCATGATTGTTGATATGCTCAAGTTGATGGTTGTGTATGTTTTATTTTGAGTGATTTCCAGCCTAGGGGGCTCATCTTCCAGCATTATATTGGACAATATTCTGTTGTGATCCATAGAGCTCTCACTAATTTTCAGAAGTCAATCACCAGGCCTTTCTTCCTAGTCTATCTTAGTTTGGAAGCTACACTGAAGCCTGTACACCATAAGTGAACGTGCTAGTATTTGATATACCAGTGTCGTAGCTTCCAGTATAGTAGCAACATGCAAGCCACCACAGTACAACAAATTGATGGATGGTGGAATGGATATGTAGAAAAAAAAAGTCTAAATATGTCTGTATATCTCTGTCTATATAGGTATGCATATATCTTTACATATATACACATCAAGAAGAATCTATCTCACTATTTTTAATGAAGCAGAAAGATTAAACAATTATATACTAGAAGAAAGTACTGTTTGAATTAATGAAAATTAAATCATAGATTTAATGAAAGAGAGTTTCTTTAAAGATAATGAAGTATATATAATATATAATAACTCAAAAGAGGTGAACCAAATATTACTTAGCAGAGGCAAGAAATTAATGCAGGAAGCAGAATTAACTATGATCAATGTAACAGTTGATTTCCAATCATGCGTATAAACTACAGGTAGTTCCCAACTTACAACGGAGTTCTGTTCCCTTGACTCTGTTGTAAGTTGGTTCTGATGTAAACTGAATATGTTTAAAAAAAAATTTTTTTTAGTTTTTTTTAGTTTTCATTATTATTGCCTTTCTATATCAGTATCTTTATAAATCCAATCTTTATTTGTCTTTGGGGGTTAGCATGAGAATGATAACATCAGCAAATTTCATTCTGCAACGTTGTATGCCGTACATATTACTAATGATAAAAATAATGATAAAACGTACAAAAAACCCCCAAAAAGCAGATGGTCATAAGTGCAGTTTGTCATAACTTGAATACACCGTAAATTGGGGACTACCTGTGTTAAGGAGCCCTGGTGGCACAACAGTTAAGTGCTGAGCTGCTAACTACTAAAACGTTGGTTGTTTGAATCCACCCAGTGGCTCTGCAAGAGAAAGACCTGGCGATCTGCTTTTGTAAAGATTACAGCCAAGAAAACCCTATGGGGCAGGTCTACTCTGTCATATGGTGTCGCTATGAGTTGAAAATCAACTCGACGGCCCCTAACAACAACATACAGACTATTATATTTAGTCATCTAACCATCCTCCCGGAGACCCACTTTGCTTATGAATGGTTCAGAGGGTGACTTCAGCTAAATTCCTTTCTGAATGAGCAGATCAAAACCAAACCTATTGCCATAGAGTAGATTCCGACTCATAGTGACCCTATAGGACAGAGTAGAAGTCCCCACGGGGTTTCCAAGGCTGTAAATCTCTATGGAAGCAGATCGCCACATCTTTCTCCCACAGAGCAGCTGGTGGGCTCAAACCACTGACTTTTCGGTTAGCAGCTGAGCACTTAACCACTGTGCCGCTAGGGCTCCTTGGATGATCAGGGTACGGTCTAAACTGATGAAGTTTTCCTCTGTACCCACGTCAATGAAGATGTTTGCCTCTCCCTTTAAGTTATCTCCTACTTGTAGCAGAGACAGATTTTAAAGGAACTCCTGATATTGTCTAGCTAAATCTTTGCGATTGGCACGAGCACACACCTGCTCCCTCTGCCAATCGTCACAGAAGACAGGGTTGCTGCCTGTCAGCTTAGTAAAAACATGTGGCCAGCCTTTTACAGCTAAATCTTCTTAAGCCTAAATCTTGACTTATCTGACTTTATGTTACGAGAATCAAGAAGTTGATTCTTGAGATAACTGAGAGAAAAGCTACATTTCATTATTATTTTATCCATTATGGGTTGGCCTTTTGGTATCTCGAAAACCGGTGGCTTATTCAGAAAAAAAGAAGAAGAGAAGAATGATTCTGACAAAATGGAGCCAAGCTTTTAACGGGTCACAGTAAATGCTTTACAGCGTAAAAGATTTGATTGAGCCTATGACTTCTATCACTGAGAGAGACAGTTGGCAAGAGAGAAACTACCCAGGTGGTGGGCCACAGGAGGCCCTTTGTACTATGCACCTGCACCTAACCGGTCAGTGCTGCAGGTCCCCAGGCCTGTGATTCTCTGTCCAAATCTAAGTTATGTCATCAGATGTGGTTTCTCAACTTCCTTTGGCATCTTTTTTCACTTGTTTACTCTGTCATGCTCTCCAGCAGTGCTCCCATCAATCTTGAAGAACATTCGACTTGGCGAGTTTCTTTGTTCAGATCGAGTTAAGAGATGGGATGACTTCTGGTTTTGTGAGCAGTGCCCAGATTTCCATACCACATTCAAGTATCCTTGAGCTATGACCTAATACCTCCCACTCTGAAATTCCTTTGTCACTATGTACAGGGTCCAGAACAGACCTTAGGGCTCCTTTCTCCTCCTCTGTCAGTTACGAAAGCTGTTCTGATAGATGGATTTCTACAGCACAGAAACCAAGGCTGAAACTGCAAAATAAGGCAAGTGTTTTCTAAAACTAGGAAAGTGACTGATTAGTATTAAAACAGAAACACACACACATAAACCATTAGGGTCCTGCAGAGTTCGCAACTTCAGCATTATTGACAGTTTGGCTGGAAAATTGTACGGGGCTGTCCTGTGCCGCATCCCTGGCCTCTACCCAGTAGATGCCAAGAGTAACCATCCATCCCCAGTTGTGACAACCAAAAACATCTCCAGGCATTGCCAAACATCTCCTCAGGGCCAAAATTGCCCCTGGTTGAGAACTACTGATACCGAAGTCTCCAAACAGGGGTAAGAGCAGGAGTGAATGCAGAAATAAACACCTGTGGTGCCCGTAGCAATACTTACCCCCAAAGCCTGGTGATTAGATGATGCAGGAGAGTGGAGTGGGGTTACCCTGCTCCTTGTGTTAAAAATGACAGGCCTGAAGCCTCTGGCTTTGATTAAATGTAGTTCTGTATTTTCATTCCTCTTGCCGAACCCCCCTCCCCCCAAAAATGATACAGGCACAATTATATCTTGATTAATTAAAAGTCACCACCTTTGCTTTAGTTGCTAGGAAGCTAGAAATAAATTTGCAGGTCACCTCTAACGGCACACAATTGATTAATAAGCTCATCCCTGACGTCATCTTATATGTCTGTCCTTATATATTTGGATCCTTTTGTTTGTATCTCTGTAAATTATGTCCAGTCTCTTTTGGAAAGCAGTAAGGATGAATGAATGAATGAACGGGATGGATTGATTACATAGCCTCAAATACTCTAAAACTGACTGACCTTGATTCTCTGCAGCAGTTAAATGAATGTTGCTTTATTTCCATCAGCCATGAAACTGCGTTCTCTGTTTCTAAAACCCCACCGAGTTCCTGCCTTGCTGACCGGGTTAGTCTCTGCCTCAGTAGTGTTTGGGGGCTCTCTCAGACCTGTGGTAGGTGAAGAAAAGAAGAAGTTGAAATAAATGCGTAGGGCATTTCTATAGGACTCCCTTTGCAGTACGACCAGCACTAGTTGCCTTTGAGTTGACCTCAACTCACGGCAACCCCGTTTGTTTCAGAGTAGAACTGTGCCCCATAGGGTTTTAAATGGCTGATTTTTGGGAAGTAGATCACCAGGCCTTTCTTCCGAGGCACCATTGGTTAGACTCAAACCTCCAACCTTTGAGTTAGCAGCTGAGTGTGTTAACATTTTGTACCACCTAGTGACTCCCTCTTTGCAATAGTCAGTGATAATGGTAATTTACAATTCTGTAGATAAGTGATACTAATTCAGGTACAGATAGCTGTTTGCTCCATAGCTGGGCAGTCTAAAAACTTGTGGTTGTATCTGGTGGTACAGTGGTTAAGTGCTCGGCTGCTAACCAAAAGGTTTGAAGTTCGAACCTACTATTTGCTCCATGGGAGAAAGATGTGGCACTCTGCTTCTGTAAAAATTTACAGCCTTGGAAATCCTATGGGCCAGTTCTACTCTGTCCTACAGGGTCAGTAGGAGTCGGAATTGACTTGATGGCAACGGGTTTGGTTTTAGGTTTTGGTGTGTTGTGAGCATCTGTAGGGTTGGTACTGAAGGGGTAAGGATGATACTATCAAAATGAAAAAAAAAATAAATAAAACATTCCTGAAGGAAGTAAGAAAAGCATTTCTGTCTTTTAATAACCATGAGACGTTCTCTCTTTCTTTTCCCCTTTCCAACTGAAAGGAATTAAATTTGGTTTGGATGATTTATTTAAAATAAAATATTTGAAGTGAGCTAAACAAACGTTATAAAGCTCTCATGCAAGCGTTGCCAAAGTATGAGGTTATAGCCTAAAGCGAGTCTAGCTTTGCCTGGATGTGCATCACATGACCACGAGTTAGGTGCCAAGAAGGCCACTTGTCTGTTTTGCGTGCAGCATTGGGTTTATATGAAATGTTATTTTACTGTGTGTCGGCAAATAGTAGGTGGGATCTTGACTTAATCACCCAACAGAGACCTGAATCAGATAAGCTCCTAGCACGAAGAATGCCTGCTTTCAGTGCTCATGGAAATCATACTTAGCGTCAAAGTTTTCACTGATAAGAGTTGTATGTGTATGTGAAAGACAGAGATGTTGAGAGGTTGATTGAACGTGAGAGAATTTAATCTCTTAATCTCTTAGCCATCTACAAGTCCAAAAAAAAAAAAAAACAGTTATTGTCGTGTCGGGAGTCCTGGGGGCGTAATCGTTAAGAGCTCGGCTGCTAGCCAAAAGATCAGCAGTTTGAATCCACCAGCCCTCCTTGGAAACCCTGTGGGGCAGCTCTACTCTGTCTTATAGGGTCGCTATGAATCAAAATCGACCTGACAGCAATGGGTTTGGTTTTGGACTATGGAGTCACTTCTGACCCATGGCGAATCCATATATTACAGATTAGAATGGCGCTCCTTAGGGTTTTCAAGGCTGTGACCTTTTGGAAGTAGATCTCCAGGCCTTTCTTCTGAGGCACTTAGCTGAGTGCTTAACCATTTGCGCCATCCAGGGACTCTTAGTACAGGACCAGAAGCAACAAAAGGCAGCTCAAATATGAATGCTAAATCCCAGGTCTCGTAGATTCATGAAGCTGTGCCCAGAGCTACATCAAACCTCACCATTCGAATCCCCACCCAAACTGAAAGCTCACGATTACATAACGGTGAGGCGTGTAGGGTATCCTGAGCACAGATGTGCATTTAATTGAAATAACCTCAACTACATGTCCCCAAAGTAACAGGAAATATCGAGTTTCAGCATCTCAGGGTGCGAGGAGGCTCACAGTTGCCAGGTGGATTTTTAAACCCCCCAAGGGTTCATTTCCAGCTGTGTGCAGCAGCGGCAGTGTGCCTGCTGTGTGCACCCACCCCAGCGGTGCTATGCTGTGCACTTCGCCCCAGCTGATTTTGGCACATCTTATTCAAGCCCCTAGGCAGGTCCACAGGTATCGCCAGTTAAACCAAGTAGCGGTAGGAGGGAGACTCCAACAACCAATTTCATTTATTCTCCTGGAAAAAAGCATAATGAACAGTGACCTTGGGGCCCATTTTATGAGAAATCTCTACTGACAGGGGTTCTGCAAATTAGTAATTCTATGTTTGAGCAAGGTTTCTGGCCTCCAAGACTGTCAGCAGCTTCAGGTCCCTGAGCACCAGGAGTCTGTCCTTAACCCAGGAAAGCAAGGAAACTTTAGACTGGAGTTCAAGATGCTTGTAGAATAAAAATTTGTGGTGTAGACTTTCACCCTGCCAGACAGGTGTTAAGCTAAGTGGCCCCTGAAGTTTTTGCTTGAGCATTTGGAGTTGGTTTGGTCACTGCTCCTGAGGCCCCAGCCAGCAGACAAGGGTGGCAAATAAAACCCGGCCGTACCACACGTGGTGCCAAGGAAAGCCCATACCGGCAGTGGCAGTATTTGAAGAAGTATGAGGAAATCAGTTTGTTTTCTGTTTTATTTGCTGTTCTGTTCCAAGGGGTACTGTGACTTTAAATTTTCTTGCTGTAAATTGGTGTGGAGTTGAAGGAGGAGACTAAAGTTACCGTTGTTGCTGTTGTCAGTCTCTAAGTTGGCTCCAGCTCGTGGCGACCTTAGGTGCAGCAGAGCTGAACCATCTTCGCGATCATTGGTATGCTTGAGCCCACTGTTGCGGCTGTTGTGTCAATCCATTTCATCGAGGTTTTACTCCATTTTCACTGGCCCTACCAAACATGATGTCTTTTTCTACTGATTCATCTTTCCTGATGAGGTACCCGAAACAAGTGAGCCAGTCTCGCCATCTTCATTTCTAAGGAGCTTTCTGGTTGCATTTCTTAGGAAATATCTTTTCTCCACAACTTATTGTCAGTTCCTAGAGGGTGTTAGTGGTCTATAGGTTAGTAGTTATCATCATCACTGTCATCCTCATAACACTGATGGTAATAATTTTAATAGCAGCAGTAATTTGTTTGTTGTTGATGTTAGGTAGCGTCGAGTCAGTTCCAACTCACAGCGACCCTGTAGAACAGAGTAGAACTGCCTCATAGGGTTTCCAAGGAGTGGCTGGTGAATTTGAACTGCTGACCTTTTGGTTAGCAGCCAAGCTCTGCCTACACATTGTCACTGGGCATCTCATTGGATTCTTACAGCAGTCTTATGGGTCAAGTGATGGTATTAGGTCCATTTTATAGCTGAAGGAACTGAGCCTTAGAGGTAAAGTAGGATGCCCAAAGTAAGCTGTGGAGCCTGAATTCCTGCCAGGCAGTCTGGCCCCAGAGCCTGGGCTAAAATTACTCCCTTTGGCTTCCTGGTATTTGGTACAGTTTGACAACCAGTTGCACTTAGGAAGAAGAGCAGACCTGGAGGGCTTTACTACTCACAGGAACTGAAGATTGGAGAAGCAAATTAAAAGAAAGAGGAGTTTTGTATTTAACAGTGTTGTCCCCCCATCCCACCCTGGGAGAAATAGAAACCATGTTCCCAGGTTTTCCTATACCTGGGGACCTCTTCAGCTTTTTGCTCAGGTGCAGAACATTGATGGTTGGTATATTCTGAGCTAACCAATAAAACAGACTGGCTTGGTATTCCATGTCGCTCTATTTTTTCAGTTTTCTTTTCACCTGGTGTCGTATAGTTGACATATTTCCGGGGGAAGTAAAGACCTCCCCCAATTTTTTTACTTACAGTTTTAAACTTGCAGTAACTCTGTATAATTTCCACCAAGAGTGCAAAAGAGCCAAGTTGCTACGCCACTCAAGCTCATCACCATTTTAGAATCATGGAATGTTATTAGTGAGTGGACCTTAATTATGAGGTCAACCTTCCCACTTCTCAGGTGAGGAAACTGAGGCCCAAGTTAGTACAGACTGGCAGAGCTGGGATGAGAACCAGCATTTCTTGACTACCTGCTCCAGTATTTGTTCGATCATATGGTCTCCCTGGACCTTTGTGTGGGAAAGTTATCTTACGAATAACTGTACCATTATTAAATTGTTCAGTTAAAGTCATTTTCTTGCCTAACTTAGAAAGAATATATTTAGTACATTAATATGTAAATTCATCATTAGACATCTGGTACACTTTACCCAAGGCTGCCATCCTGAATCTCAAGAAAGAATCTGGTACCCAGTGTTGACAGAGGATACCTGTGACTAAAACCCTTAGTGATAGTCCATCTAAAATACAAATACAAACCCCACACTCCAAAACTGAAACACACGCTTTCTGGAAAATCTAATAAATTACACCTTACCCTATGCAAGGCTGAGGCAGGTTTATTCCTCTCAGGGGGAATAAATCTCCTATGAGCAAAATCAGAACAATAAAAATTGCTACTACTGTGGCTGCCACAATTGGTCCTATTATTGGCAGTGATTTATTGAGCGTAATTCTGTGCCAGACACTGTGACCAAAGCTCTCCATGTCATTTAATCCTCATGATAATCCTACGAAGTAGAAGCTATCGCTGTCCCCGTTTTACAAGTGAAGAATCTGAGGATCAGAGAAATTAAATTACTTGAGGTCAGTTAATGTGAGATAGAGCTGGGATTCTCAACCTGGTCAGGAGATTCCAAAGCCCAAACTTTTAAGCACTGTTGACTATATTTTTATTATATTTTGGAGAACATATATGAAGTTTGCCAATTTCCTTTTTTTTTTTTTTTTAATACATGGCCGGTGGCTTTTATTTGAAAGCAGTTGCATTTGCTCATCTTTAAAAAATGTCCCTACGTTTATGTGGTCACTTTAATCTCTTCAGTCTATTGAGTTAAAATACCTTTGGTTCTAACCTTCATGGCTAATAATGTGGAAATGACTCATTAGCTGAACTGCGTATTTTCCTTTGATGTGAAATTCATATCCACTCTTCCCTCCTGCCTTTTCATATCTCTCTTTAGTACACAGATCTGTTCTTTTTTTTTTTTTTTTTAAAGAAACAGTTGCCATGGAGTTGAGCACATTAATTGTTTGCGCCACCCAGGGACTCCTTTTATTCTCACCTTTCCATCCTGTGAGCTCACAGCTCACTTCCATGGCACCTCTCTTTAGAAACTCTCTCGTTCTGATTCATACAATCTTCCATGTCTTTCACATGACACTTCTTGACAAGATGCTAACATGCTAGATCACAGCTTTTAATCTTTGTGGAGCACACATTCTTCTTTCAAAGTACTGCATTCGAATTTGATTAAAAAGTTGCTACCTTTGATTCCTCCAAATGATCTGGGTTGGGAGTTGGATGAGGGGTTAATGGCTGTTCCCAAACTTATTTGTTGACCGAATTCTGGCACCCCCTTATCCCAGCTGTGCAGGTTTTGAGCCTCAGTGTTATTCGTCATACTTTTGGCATTTCTTTCCCTTGTTGCTGATCAGTCATCAAGTCTGGTTGATTGTCTCTTCGTATTGTTTTTCTAATAAATAATTTCCCTTGATTTCCATGTCAGCTAGCCCCTCATCCCATTGCCTGTCACTAACTTCCATCTTTTCTCCTTCAGCCCTTTCTTCATACCACTGTCAAAACCAAGCTTGGCTTGCACAAGAACCTACGCCAGCTTCCTTCACTGGCCTGTTGCGGAGTTTCCCAATGTTTGTTTTATAAAACACTCACGCTGAGGGATAGTAATAAGTAATATTTTCAAAACAGGCTGCTATGATTAAATACTTGAGGGAAATACCGGGTCAAGTAAACTTAAATATGTTTCCTTACTGCTGAATTCCCAGAGCCCTTTCTATGCCAACGTGCCTGGTCAACTTTCAGGAGGGTGATGTAGTATAGAGTACCTCCCAAACTAATTTGAGCTGCAGAACTTTTTTTTATTTCTACTTATTTTGGCAGAACTACAGGCAGGATTGATGTTTCATAGGAAACATGTTAAGAAATGTTGGTTCTTTGGAATACATTTAAACTTCCCAGGCTGGCTATAAATCTCAGGCCGATTTATTTAGACAACTTGGGTGTCTCACATCTCCTGAAGCTACTTCCCACTCTGGTCTATTGGTCTCTTGCAAATTCTCCTGCAAGCTGCCTTCTCTCCTATGTTTATGGCTTTTGTTAACACTGTTCTTTTGGCCTAAAAGGTTTACTTCATTCTAACCCCAAATCTACATTGTTTATGTCTTTTATAGACTAACTCCAACCACATTGTCTTTACAACAAAAAGCTACTTTTACATGTCTGCCCTGGTGGCGCAGTGGTTTAACACTCGACTGCTGACCAGAACGTCGGTGGGTTCCGGCTACTCTGCAGGAGAAAGATGTGGCAGCCTGTTTCTGTATAGATTTACAGCCTTGGAAACTCTATGGAGCAGTTCTACTCTGTCCTATAGGATCAGTATGAGTAGGAATCCACCTGATGATAATGGGTTTGGTGTTCGTTATAGTCTTATTCAACCCTATTTCAGCCAGCAGTAGATATACCTATTTTCTGGACTCTCATAGCACTTATAATAATAAAGCTAATAATGACTATTGTCTGAGCATCTATTATGTTCTTGGCACTCTACAATGCTATCTTTCTGTTTATAATCGTCCTGTAAGGTAGCTGTTCTTTGAGCCGTGTTACAGTAAGCAAACTGGGGTTAAGTTGGTAACAAGTGCATGATTTTATAGTTAGTAAGTGGCAAAGTCAGGATGCAAACCCAGGACCCTCTTCAAAGTAACAAGTTCAATGTTTGCAAAGTTCTAAGGTGGCTTTAAAATTGGAAGATAGGTTAACTTGGAGATGTGAAATTCTCTCTCTTCATCTTAGATACATAGCTCTTTTAATTGATAAATACTAACTTCTAGTTTAAAGCCAAGAGACATTTTAAGGTCAGACCTTGGATGGTGGGAGTGGCAAAACCACATCTTCGATAACATGTTTTTGTTACTACTTAGTGAGTGGCCAGCATTCTGGAAGATGCTATGAAGGACACAGATAAACACCTGATACTGACCTTTCACTCAGGAATTTGTAATGTAGTTGGGAGGATGAAATATAAACACATTCAATGAGAAAATAATATAATATGGCTCTTAATTAACTTCTAACCGTTTGCTTTCAGTCAGTTTCTACTCATGACAACCCGTGTGTTGCTCCATAGGGTTTTCAAGGCTGTGACCTTTTGGAAGCAGATCATCAGGCCATCTTCCGAGGTGCCTCTGGGTGGTTCAAACTGTCAACTTTTGGATTAGTAGTTGAAGACTTAACTGTTTGTGCCACCCAACCCAACCACCCAACCCATTGCTGTTGAGCCTGTTTCAACTCATAACGACTCTATTGGACAGAGTAGAACTGCCCCACAGGATTTCCAAGGCTGAAAATCTTTATAGAAATAGATTGCCACATCTATCTTCTGCAGAGTGGCTAGTTGGTTTGAACCGCTTACCTTGCTGTTAACAGCCGAGTGCTTAACCACTGCACCACCGGGGCTCCTTTTGTGCCACCCAGGGACTCCTCATTAACTTCTGTTGCTGTTGGTTGCCATCAGCTGATCCCAATTCACAGTGACCCCATGTGTGCAGAGTAGAACTTCTCCACAGGGTTTTCAAAGCAGTGACTTTTCGAAAGCAGATTGCCAAGCCTGTCTTCCGAGGTGCCTCTGGGTAGGTTTAAGTCACTGGTGTTTCATCTGAGGTTCAGACTCCTAGGAGGTCATTGATTAGCCTTTGGGACATGGTATCTACGAACCTCTAAATTTGAGTGGACACCCTCATGTGCATTTTGAGAGAAAAGTGTCTACGCATTTCTCCAGATTCCCAAAGAGCTCCGTGACCCAACTAGTTAACAGCAACAACTGCACAGCACACTGTGGTGTAGGCTATATGTGGAAGAATCAAGTGCAGTGGAGGAGGCACTGGCCTTGGAGCCACAGAGACTGGGCTGGACTCTGTCTTTACTCCAAGTGGTTGAGTGACCATGAGTAGCCAGGCAACCTCTCCAAACTCATTGCTCCGAGATGAGGGCAATACTACACAGTGGGCTGAGACATAGTGAGGACTAAAGAAGATACTGAAAGCAGGAAAGTGTCTGGCATAATGCCTCACATAAACTAGTCAGTTTCTGTGTGGTCACGATTGTTTGCATTAGTGATGCTTATGTCTTTTATTTTCCCCTTGACTAGCTCACCTTGACTGTTGCTATGTGTATTAGCTTCCTATTGCTGCTCTAACAAATTATCACAAACTTAGTGAGCAGTTTAAAACCTCGCACATTTACTATCTTATAGTTCTGGAGGTCAGAAGCCTGAAATGGGTCTCACTGGGCTAAACTCAAGGTGTCGACAGCGCTGTGTTCCTTCTGGAAGCTCTAGGGGAGAATCTATTTACATGCCTTTTCTGGCTTCTAGAGACTGCCTGCATTCCTTGATGTGAGGACCCCTTCCATCCTCAAATCAGCAATGGTGGCTTGAGTCTTTCTCAGGCTGCATCACTCTGACACTCCTGCCCTCCTCTTTCACTTATAAGAACCCTTGTGATTACACTGGTCCCACCCAGGTAATCCAGGATTATCTCCCCACTCAAATCAGCTGATTAACAACCTTAATTCCATCTACAGCCTTTCTTGCCCCTTGCCATGTAACATGACATATTCATAGGTTCCAAGGATTAGGATGTGGGCATCTCTGGTGGGGAGAGCATTATCCTGCCTACCACTTGTAATCATATAGGAATTAGGACTAAGTTCTTTTCTCAGCTTGTTCTGGTCTGATAAAGCTTTCTGATTCTGACAGTACTTTGCAGTTGTCTTTATTCAGATGGAGAAATTGGACTTCAGAAAGGGGAAGGTCGTTGTTGTCCGAACAAGTATTTGAGTTCATGGATTTGAATTTCTCAGGTGGCTCTCTTGGCACCAGACATCCTTTCCCCCTTATGTTCTTGGCTTTCATATTTTTCCCTAATAATTCGTTTGTTCAGAGACCATCAATTAATTATTTAATTCATTGACTGATTATATAAAATTCCGTTGATTACCTCCATATGCCAAGCATTATACTTATCTATTTTGATAAATTCTGTGTGGGCAGCTTATTTGTTTCCCATCACAATATAGTCTTTAACTAATTAATTGGTGAATTAATTAATCCATTAATTCAATAGATATGTATTAATATGTGATATGTATTATGCCAGGCACCACTATGAGTAACGCAAAGATGAATCCATATAAATGGCACGTATGGTTGACACACTTGACCGCTAACTGAAATGTTGGAGATTTGAGCCCACCCAGAAGTGCCTTGGAAGAAATGTCTGGCAATCCACTTCTGAAAAATCAGCTATTGAAACCCTATGGAGCACAGTTCTACTCTGACATGCATGGGGGTGCCATAAATCTGTGTCAGCTCAGTGGTAACTGGTTTACTGGTTTATATACAAAGCAGTATGCCAGGCACAAAATTTACATATGTGGAGTATAAAGCCTGGTTTAGGAGTTAAGGATACATTGTAACTATAAACCTGGTAGAAAGTGATATATCATAAGCAGGCTATAGGTTCAGTGACCATATTCCTGATCCTCGAACTGAAATACATAGTGTGACCTCAGGATAGAATATACGAAATTAAGACTGTCCTTGAAAATCTGAGCTATATGGTCAGCTTCACTTTTGAGATTTAGAGAAATGAGAAATGACTTTGACTGAGACATCAGGGAAATTGCTACAGAGGAGTTAGTATTTGAGCGGGGACGTGAGGACCCACATGCCCAGAACTGCAGAGATGCCTTTGATGGCACAGGTCACTACGGAGCAAAGAGGTGAGGTAGGAAGCACTGGGCTAAACTGGGGAGGCCCTAGACTGTCTGCCACAGGTTTTGGGTTTAGTTTTCTTTTAGGTTAGATTTAGAATTTGAAGTTAGGGACTGCTTCCTTAACTTGCTCTTTGTTTAAAGTTGGTGTGTAGATGCTGTTATGGAAGATACGTGAAAATAAATCTATCTTCTTAAGGTACACCTACCTAAGGAGTCCTTGGATGGTACAAACAGTTAAATGCTCAGCTACTAGCTAAAAGATTGGTGGTTCAAACCCAACGAGAGGTGCCTTGGAAGACAGGCCTGACAGTCTGCTTCCAAAAGGTCACAGCCTTGGAAACCCTATTGAGCAGTTCTACTCAGCGCATATGAGGGCGGCATGAGTTGAAATTGACTCAATAGCAACTAACAACGACGTATCTACTCGACTTCTTAAAATATCAGTTTTTCCTATATAGATTTGTAATTATTTCTGGTGTGTTATGGATTGGTGGAAAGAGACTCACTGCTACTACGCCCCCATACCCATAGCCGTCAATTCCGACTCAAGGAGACCCCATGTGTTACAGAGTAGAACTGAACTCCATAGGGTTTTCTTGGCTGTAATCTTTATAGAAGCAGATCGCCAGGCCTGTTGTCCACCCACCTCTCATACGCACATGTTAAAGTTAGATTAAAAAGCCAGGGATGTAAAACCTTACAGGGATCCAGGTGCCACCTTGTGGAGGACCTGCTGGCCCTCCGGTCCCTTGTGAGGCAACAGCTGCTGGTGACATCCTCTGTTCAAGGCCGGAGCCTCCTGAGTGTGTGAGTTCAGTTCCTCCTGGGTCATGCCACAGCCTTTTTATACAGAAGGCTTTTGCCACTGTTCAGGAAGAGTCTAGACCTACAGCAAAAGGTTTTATGCTGCTAAGGAGGAGGTGTCTAATCCCAGTCTTTCCTGCTTCCTATCCAAGCTTGGCATCGTCAAGACCCCTTCTCATCTGGAGTTCCCAGCAGCCCCTGTACAACACAGTGACTCCAGAGTCCCACTGGGCCGTTTCCCTGCAGTTCATGCTGAGAAGAGTTTAAAGCTGTATATTTTATTTGATAGGCTTCCTCGTGGTTAGGACACTACACTTGAAATGCGCTGATGCATGCAGTAGTGTGACGTGATGAGCTGGAGAGACCTCTCTCCTTATGGAAGTAATAGACTGAGGATGAGAGTAGCTTCCTATGTTTTCCAACTAATATAGTTATGGAATGAAGGCTAGGTTCCCTTATTTTCTCCCTTATAACATATAAACCAAAAAAAAAAAACAAAAAAAACCCATTGCCTTTGAATCGATTCCGACCGTACTTCCTATGAGTCCCTAAAACAGTCATATAATTTTTCTTTGACGGATGTTTTGAGAATAATCACTGCTCTCAGAAGAAAGGTATTTCATTGGAATAAAAATACCCATGGCAGAAATAAATGTACCTGACGAGGTTAAGGGAAAAGCATTGGAAATGTGTTTTAGGAGGCAGCTCAACTTTATTTTACAGCAATCTTATTAAAGTATATAACAAACATCAAAGTGGTATGTTTTAATCCAGTGCTTTTAATTTTTTAAAACAAATATTCTTATCCAAATATTCTTATAGTCATTGTAAACAATGAAATAATAATGTATACAAAAAGTATATAGCGTTGTAAATAATGAAATAATAAGGAAAATTCACATAAACAAAAGAGGAAGATAAAGATCACACATAATTGCATTACTTAAAAGGAAAAAAAAATACACTCTTAATATCTGGGTTTCTATACTTCCCATCCTGCTTTCCCCCATGCCTGTAAATTTGTGGGTGTGTACACATACGTGGTCACACATCTATGTGTGTATACACATATATTTACATATGTGTATAACAAGAAAATGAAATCTAATGATTTGACTTAAAACGCACACAAAAAACACCCATTGTCATCCAGCTGATTCCGATTCCTGGCAACTGATGTGTCTCAAAGACTGTGCTCCACAAGGTTTTCAGTGGTTGATTTTTCAGAAGTAAATAGCCAGTACTTTCTTTCTAAGCACCTCTGGGTAGGTTTGAACTGCCAACCTTCTGGTTTGTAGTCGAGCACTTAACTTTTTGTACCATCCAGGGACTCCCTATTTGACTTAAAGGACTACCAAGAAAATGTACCACCACTGGTCAAATGGCATTTTTCTCTCCATCCTCCAACTTACACGTATTCAAACAATTTTGGTTCTGAAATAGTCTGTTTGTTTGAACCTCCCTCCCCCCCATTTTCACTCTGAGCAACCCAGAAGACTGACTGGACATCTGGACATCTTGGACTGCAGCTTGTTTCTGGGTGTGCTGGAAAAAAAGTTAGATGAGAATATAATGTTCATTTTTGTCCCCTAAGTGTCTTAAGGAGGCAGATTTTTATAAGCCTGAGATTCTCATTCTGAGCTGTTCGCCAGTGCACGTGTTCTCTGCTCCTGGAGGGTCTGGCATAGAGATCTAGAGGTGCCAGGGAAAGGGGCCAAGGTTTCAAAATTATTTTTGCTCATGATACAAATGTTCCTAAGTACAACATATAATTCTCAGGCATCTTCCTAGTCATGAAATTTTGTTGGCCTCTGCTATATTGCTGTCACACAGAAAAATCACCCCAATCTCCAAGCCACTCTCTCCCAACAGTGAGGGCCTCTTGAAAAATATCTCTCCTGACAGCCTTGTTTACACATGATTTCCTTTGCCCAGTCTCTCCCTAGACGCCCGTCATTGCTTCCTGCCCAGCTATGAGCAAGCTCAGCCTCCCCTTGGGCAACTGTAGGCAGTGTATGTTCTGTTGCTGCTTTGAGAATTTGCTTTCTCACATAATTGGATTTATCAATAAGAATCCATGTTTTGCTTCTTCAAGACAAAATAAAAAAAGCAACAACAAAAGCAGAAAAGCCTAAGAAACAAAACAAGACAAAAACTATCAGTCTTAGTTCTACCACCAAGGTAAACTCATTTAAAATTTTAGGGGTGTGTGTGTATGTTGTTGTTGTTAGGTGCCGTCGAGTCAGTGCCAACTCATAGTGACCCCGGCCCTGCGCCATCCTCACAATCATTGCTATGCTTGAGCCTATTTTTGTTCCCACTGTGTCAATCCATCTCATTGAAGGTCTTCTTTTTTGCTGACCGTCTACTTTACCAAGCATGATGTCCTTCTCCAGGGACTGGTCCCTCCTGATAACATGTCCAGAGTACACGTTATAAGTCTTGCGATCCTTGCTTCTAAAGAGCATTCTGGTTGTTCTTCTTCCAAGACAGATTTGTTCATTATTTTGGCAGTCCATGGTATATTCAGTATTCTTCACCAACACCATAATTCAAAGGCGTTAATTCTTTGGTCTTCCTTATTCATTGCCCAGCTTTCGCGTGCATATGAGGCAATTGAAAACACCATGGTGTGTATAACTAAGATTATATTATACATAAAATTGTGTTTTGTGTTTTTCACTTGTCATAAGCATTTCCTCAGTCATTAAAATCATTCATAAACTTTTTCAATGACTGGATAATAGTTTATTTATGGATCTACTATCAAGTGCTTACTTAATGTTAGGTGACAATCTAAATATCCATTTTCTTATGCTATATCCATGATCATTAGGCTTACAGAACAGCGCTAGGGCATGTAGTGGGTTCTCCATAAATGCGAGTTGTTGTTGTTTTCACTAATGATAGTTTTTGATGCAAATTGTTGTTAAAACTTCAGGGAAAGCTGTGGATTGTCCCTGGTGTAGGGAGACAAGTGGCTGTAACAGACGGAGGACAGGTGGAGGCATTCCCTGTGCCTGCTCACAGCTGAGAAGGAGTTTCCTTCAGAGTGTAATTTCAGCCCCTTTGGTAGTGCCTTGGCCTTTCCAAGCTGAGGTCCATCTGTTACGAGCTCAAAAGTTCAAAAGCCTTGGTTACTTCTGGGTTTTCCTGTTGAGCAGGTAAAGTGGTTATTAGTTGCTGTCTAGTGGGCTTTGAGTCATGGTGACCCCATATACAACAGAATGGAATGCTGCCTGGTCCTGTGACATCTTTGTGATCATTGGCATGCTTGCATTAATTGTTGTGGCTATGGTGTAATGCCTTCCAACCTAGAGTGCTCATTTTCCAGCATTATATTAGACAATAATCTGTTATGATTCATCGGGTTTTCATTGGTTGATTTTTGGAAGTAGATTGCCAGGTCTTTCTTCCTAGTCTGTCTTAGTCTGGAAGCTCCACTGAAATGTGTCCACCTGCTGGTATTTGAAATACCGATGGCCTAGATTCCAGCATCACAGCAGCACAAATACCACCAGAGTAGGACAAACTCACAGATGGTGGAGGTGGAGTTAAGAACCTTGAAAAAGCCCTTCTCTTAAGTTGGAGCATCTGGTAGACAGGCTTAAATTTAGTCCTTTTGTGGCCCGTGTTAGTATTAACTCTAAACTATAATTCTCCTGATGACACCTGGGGTGTCTGAAAGACCTGCCCTGCTCCCTGTAACCAACAAAAAAACATTTCCGTGCCAGTGAGAGATTCCATTTGTCAGAATGCAAGGGAAACGTATGACAGGAAAAGTTCAAAAGCAATCACGTGGAGAGAGGGCTAGAAAATGCACTATGGGGTGGTTAAGCAGGTAGTGGCATCAGTTGGGGGGTACAAGATCAGGAAGATGGGGGTGTAGTACATTGTAAAGCTACACACTGGGTAAAATTGGGACTACAAGGAAAAAACAAACCACCAAGGAAAGAATAAGAAAGGAACAGAAATGGAGGTCGAGTTCAAATAGAATTGCTGGGCTTTCAAAGCTTGTCTCCCCACCCACTTTGTCCATCCTTCTCTCCCAAGTAGTGTCTTTTGTGTATATACATATATATTCAATTATTTATTGACTGAAACTATCCTACAAACCAAAAGCCATCCCTTTCCTTTTTTAATTTGAATATCATATATTGGCAAGGAAAACTAATTTAGAGCAAGTCATTAATTTATCAGCTTCCAAATACAAACTATTTGCATGAGGTCACATGAAATTGACATACGAAGTGACACCATGTACCATAATATAAAACAACACTCTCTGCAAACACCTGAGAAATGAAAAGCAAATGTTTGCCTTGGGTCCCATCGGTCCCGTCAAGTCTGTTGGCACATCCTTCTCTGTGTTGACTCTTAATCTTTCCCTTAGATATTCAGAGCAGTAACTTACATGATATTCTCATATTCTTGACCTGTTCTGGCGTTGACTGGAAATTGCTCTTTTTATTACATTTCTTTCATAATTTAGGCTAGTTTCTCCAGATGATTTTCTCATTTCCTGGTTGTTTCATGCCTCCTTGAAAACTGATAAAATATCTTTGCATAGAGGATAAATCAGTGCTAATTTTTCTCACTAATAAAGAAATAATATTCAGTTTTCTATAAAAATCTTTGCAATGCCTTAATGTGTAAAACTTTACTGGGCCTTATAAGACCTCATAAATTTGAATTAATGGTATTTTGAGGTGATGAATTAACTGGAATTTCTTAAGTAATGGGTTTTCTAATATATTTTTTTCTTATCCAACTTTAGATTTTGGTACACACATCAAAATATGGGAACCTTGTATTTCTAGAAAACATGTAGAGACTGTCTGTAAATATTAACTTTATCAGTACTTTGGTTCCTGATGGTAATAAACGTGTATCTGTTTAGCAATTCTATTTATTTGTCCTTAGTAAACACGTGGATGTTGATAATAATTTTCTTTAAAACCATGAGTAACATTTAGAATGGCATCTGTTTCTAAATCCTTTGAATTAGCTAGATGGGAATATTATTAATTAAATGTAAAATTAATTTTGTATACTGTGATTTACGTTGCTGCTTTTTATTTTTTGTTATTGTTTATATGGGTTATGAAGTTAGGCCAACTCAGTTTATAAAATTATCTCAGTTCAATTTCTTCATCTCTTGCATTAAGACCATAGAAACACAGCAAGGCTACAAAATGGAGATGCTTGAAAAATTCAGAATTGACAAGTGTTGTACTCTCTATGGAAACCCTGGTGGCTAGTGGCTAAGAGCCAGGCCTGCTAACCAAAAGGTCAGCTGTTCAAATCCATCAGGTGCTCCTTGGAAACCCTATGGGACAGTTCTACTCTGTCCTATAGGGTTGATATGAGTCAGAATCGGTTCGATGGCAGCAGGTTTTTTTTTTTTTTTTTTTGAATGTTCTCTATATTTTCACAAAAATAAAAATAAAATAAAATTTAAAAATCCAGAAGTGTTATAAATAACCTTTACCTATAGAAGTACCAGAAGTATTATATGTCCTATGAGGTTTGGCACAAACTTTTTAAACAACCAAACTTGTTTTTTTTTTTCTTAAGTCGATTTCCTTACTGCATTTCTGCTAAGGGCCCTCCCTTACCTGGCAGGAGCCCCTTCCAGGTATATTGCAGGGGCCCTTGATTTCCGGTTGAATCCTTCGCTTGGTTTGTGACCCTGCTTTTGTCTCTCACTCATCCGCAGAGCCCGGCGTTTGCACGGTTTTCGGAGATCCCCACTACAACACTTTTGACGGACGGACATTTAACTTTCAGGGGACGTGTCAGTACGTTTTGACAAAAGACTGCTCCTCCCCTGCCTCGCCCTTTCAGGTGCTGGTGAAGAACGACGCCCGCAGGACCCGCTCCTTCTCCTGGACCAAGTCCGTGGACCTGGTGATGGGCAAGAGCACCGTGAGCCTCCAGCAGCACCTCACTGTGCGCTGGAACGGCACCCGCATCGCCCTGCCCTGCCGGGCGACGCACTTTCAGATCGACCTGGATGGCTACCTCCTGAAAGTGACCACCAAAGCAGGTGGGGCTTCCGGAAGCATGGGGCTTCTGTGGCCTTCCTCTCACTCTTCCCCTCCTCGTCACCCAACCACACAGCAGCAACACCTGGTAGCGCGCCCAGGAAGCATGGCTCCCCCTTCGCCATGTTGGAAAACCCTGACCAAAGAAGTGCTCTAGCTGCGGGTGTTGCTTCACCCTACGCAGGAGGGACGGGGAGATCCCGGAGATGCTACAAAATAACTGAAGGAATTTGCACAACCCGGAGGCTTGCAACTGGGCGCCAGTCACGCCAGTCTTTACTTGTGGACATCCAGTTCCATTCCATCCTCATTTTAAAAATAGCAGTGGTAGTCTCCAAATAACCTCTTTCACTCGTGTTTTGTTGCTATTTTAGGCCATTAATGTCCAGCTTGGAATTGTCAGTGCATTTCACATCTGTGAGAAGGAATGTTTCCTTATTAACATCTGTCCAAAAAGGGAAGAAATCCTCAAAAGTAAACAGCATATTATTAAAAGAAACATCAATGTCCACACCAAAAGTGGTTGATCTCGCAGACTCCTGGTAGCCTTATCCCCTCACTTTGTTGTCCCATGCCCAGGAGGATAAGACTGCCATGTGGGGGGTGCAGGTGGTGGGACTATGTACAACCAGCTGTCCTCTACACATGGACACTGGGAAAGTTCGTTCACTGAGTTTATGGCTAGAACCATTGGCTTCTGCTAGAAAACACTTGGGATGCTGGCTCTGTGACGGCTTCCCTCAGCTGGGCCCTGGGGCTGGTGGAACTGGCTGCTGAGGCCCTTCCTCAGCATTTCATATTGCCTGAGGTCCATTGGACTCTATTTCTGCCTGGTGGACAGATGCCTTCCTTATAGCACAAACTGTTCATTGCTGATAACGGGTTGCCCTTAGTAGTCCAGTGAGGCTCAAATTCTCCTTCTCTGGGGTATCAGCCCAAGGAATGAATTCAGCTGATTTACACATTTTGTTATGATGTGTGTGGTTCCCTTCAGCTGTCTTTAGTGAACACATATTGTGTGTCAATGGGATTTTGAGTCGTATGTCCTCTTGCCATGTGCTATTTCTTTGAACATGTTGCTTATAACAAATTATGGTATAGCTTGTTTTTTAAACTGATGATAGTTTAACAGTTTAAAAATATGACTTGGGTTCGTTTCTTTAGATTATATGGATTTGAAAGGGAAACATTTGATCTAGCATTTTTGAGGGACGATAGAGAAATAAATGGAGCCCTGGCTAAGTGCTCAACCACTAACTGAAATGTTGGCAGATTGAACCCACCAGCTGCTCTGCGGGAGAAAGATGTAGCAGCCTGCTTCAGTAAAGATTTACAGCCTTGGAAACCCTATGGGGCAGTTCTACCCTGTCCTGTAGGGTTGCTGTGAGTCAGAATTGACTCGACAGCAATAGGTTTAATTTGGTTTGGATAGAGAAATAAGGAGTCCCTGGGTGGTGCAAACAGTTTAAGTGTTCAGCTATTAACCAAAAGGTTGGTGGTTCAAGTCCACCCAGAGGCACCTTGAGAGAAAGGTCTGGCAATCTACTTCCTAAAAATCAGCCATTAAAAACACTATGGAGCACAATTCTGCTCTGACACACATGGGGTTGCCATGAGTTGGAATCAATTCAACGGCAACTGGTTTTATATAGAAATGAAGCTAGTCTTAGACTTTTTTTGTTGCACCTTCAGAACTCAGTTAATTGTTTCAATTCAAGGAAAAATGTATTTTGATAAATTAATTTGAGCCTATGGAATGCCAGCTTAGGTAAACAAAGTCAGCACAAGGAGAAGCTCAGAAAGCCTCTAGTTAGAGAATAGTGCACTGTTTCAGTGAGAGAATACCAAGCATTAATGTATTATAACGTTCTAGAAAGGAGGAAAGAGTCTATTTTTTATCTTTGAAGTGGCAAATGTGAAGAGCTCTACTCATTCAACTTTTTAGCGGGATTAGTCCTGCTTAGAAAATTCAGACACCTGTTCTTGTATCCAAAAGACGTGCCACTCTGGAAATGTGGGCTTCAGCTCATTCCTGTAAAGGAGGCAACAGTAAGGGCTCCTTGCAAAATGTGCACAAGATTACACATTATTAAAAAAAAAACTTACACACCACTGATTAGAAGCACCTTGTATGTCTGTATGCAAGCCAGCAGAACACAATGGGTTCTACCGATATGGAAATTATTAGTCAACCACAGCACAGTTCTCAAAGGGATCCTGGATACTTAAAGATTGCTAACAGCCTAGAAGGTTCAATACCTTTCCACTCACAGCTGGCAAAACCTTATGGAATAAGTGTACTCTTTGTAAGGATTCCACATTGTAAAAATGAGTAAAAGGACTAGGCTGCTAAGGAAATAATAAGAGATCATAAATACCATAATTTGATTAGTAAATTTAACTATTTCAGGCCTTGAACTTAAGTTTTACAATTTCTTCCATTTTTCCAGCTCTCTTACCACGATGCAAGTAATTTATGTGGCTTTCTTAATACCCGGCTGAACAATTTCCTGTAGCCCGAGAATCACACAAGCTTTCTGCTTCCTCGGAAAGAAATGTATTCCTCTGGGCACGACACTTGCTTTGCAGTGATCCTTTGAATGAAACAATTCCATTGCTAGACAATAGTGTTTTCCACCCTGGTTGAGCCATCTCAGTTTGTATTACCCTTTAGAGATATTTTCTTTTTATCGTCTATTTAAAATATCACGGTATTGCCTTTGAGTGTTCTTCTTCATAGATTTCTCATTTCATAAGCTCATCTGATCAAAGTGTAGTTTCTTCAAAATGGCAGCTTATATTAAGCCTCCATCTGGGGAATGGAAAAGCAGGAGACTGACTCTTTGCCCCTGTGGTTTATGGACTCAGCACCTCATGACGCAATCATTTGGCAGGAGAGTACAGGTGGCCATGGAGCTTGGGTGAAGTTAAGCTCTCACTGCTTACCTAATAAGGACTGGGGTACCGAGTGGGCAGAGCAAGGCTTAGTGACTTGGGAAAGCACTGCTCCGCACCTCCCCCCACTCAACTTTTGGCACTTAGCAAATAATTTAAAAATACTTCATTTCTCCTGGCTGTTCACTTCATCAACTCTACCTGAAAGGGTTACCTAAGATCCACCTGAAAGTATGAGTATGTGGGAACAGGAGAACATGGTTTTTAATTTTACTTTTGGTAGAGTTCTTCACTTGATGAACCTGGAGAATATATGCCATTCTGTTGTTGTTATTATTATTATTTTTGGTGAAAAATCTGAACAGAAAAGCCATCCGTTCTTTGCAAATGGCTGTTTGGCTTCTAACTGAAGGTTAGTGGTTTAAATCCACCAAGAGGCACCTTGGAGCCCTAGAGGCACAGTGGTTAAGAGCTTGGCTACTAACCAAAAGGTTGGCAGTTCGAATCTACCAGCTGCTCCTTGGAAACCCCATGGGGCAGTTCTGCTCTGCCCTATAGGGTCATCATGAGTCAGAACCGACGCAACGGCACTGGGTTTGGCTTTTTGGTTTTGAGAGGCACCTTGAAAGAAAGACCTGGGGATCTACTTTCCAAAGGTCACAGCTGTTGAAAATCCTATGGCGCGCAGGTCTACTACTAAACACATAGGGCTGCCATGAGTTGGAATCAACTCCAGAGCAACAGGCTTTTTTTTAAAGGTGTGTCTACAGATTTTGCACTTCTCCCTCCCTTTAAGCGAGCAACAGGAATAGTAACAATAACAACCAAGAAATAAAACAAACAACCACCACCACAAAATAAAAGAAAAACTGCCAAAACAAAACAAAAACTGTCTATAAGCCTGGAGCAAGGTCAGACACTTGAAGGGTAAAGAACAAGTTGGTAAAACATTCACTGGTGAGAAGGGAAAATTGGAAGGCCCTTCACTGCAGTGGAAGGAATGTAGCAGCTACTCACGTCCCCAGATGGGCCATGTGCTTCAGCTTTCAGCCTTCCAACCCTGCCAGTTATTTCTACCAAATTTCCCAGGCATAGTCTTAGGAAACGCTTTCCAGCTGCAGAAAGGAATATCCCCAGTCCCTCAAACACTTCCACAATGTTTTCATCTCATAAGATGCCTATTTAAAATATCGTTTGGAAGAGCAGTTCCCTCAATTACAACTTATTAGTTTTTTTGCTTTTCACTACTGTAATCTACTTTGCATGGGTTGTACTCACATAGAGGGTAAAAATATTCATGCAAACACGTATGTAAACAATACAGCCACAGGCAAAGGCATCTCTCCACAATGGGAAGCCTCGAATTGGTCTATGAAAATCCTCTCAATATGATAATAACAAAGAGAAAGAGGAAGACAGGAGAATGGATTACAAATTTGTCTCTTACTTTGGGGACCAGGTTTTATGAGAGGTATCAAGGGTTTTGAGATGAATTTACTAAAAACACAGTGTCCGTGCATCTTCTCAAGCGTGGGCTACCAGGTCACTTCAAAGATAGAACAGCGATAGCTTTGTTCACTATGAGTTGAATTCTCATGAACTCAGTTGTTCAAAGTCTTAAATTTATTATATCATGGTCAGAAATGATGTTGGAGTCCCTTGAGGTGTAAATTTTCAACCATTCATGGCACTTTGAAGAAAAGTACTTGCCTGCTGTCTAGGAAAGAGATTTGCAGTTTGGAAAATTTTGCAACATGGAAAAACTTTGGAATTATGCACTAAAAGTTTGGGTGTTGTATGGAATTGATTTTCTTCCCTTGTTTCTTTTGAAGGGCAGCTGTCTGGCTACAGGCTTTTGAGGTCAAGTTTCTTCTATACCCGAGAGAGTTTATTACAAATCATTTTGTAGTCTGTCTTTTTTCAAAATGGTTATTTCAGTATCTTAACTGTCATGAGACTCACAATTCCTTTGCCTTCACAGAATTGATGAATCAGTGTTATAGGAGGTAATTCAATCATGTATTGAGCACTTACTATATGCCAGGCAGTTTGCTAGATGTGGGGTATGAAGAAATAGAAATTATTTTATATGATAGTTGTGATTGTCAGGGTTGACACCATCTTCTTACTGAGATCCACATGGTAGGTCAACCCAATATGTGAGTATTCCAGCCATGTCTTCTCTGATCACCTGGCTTCATTATTTTCTTCTCTTCACACATTTACTTCCAAGAGAGACTTTCCTATGACCTTCCTTCTTGCTTCTTTATCAAACTCTTTTTTTTTTTTTCCACTTTTCTGAACCCAGCTTCTTCTCTTGACCAAGAAGTCTCCTCTACCATTGGCCATGGTCTAAGAATGCTTCCATTACTTTCATTTACTATACTATGATTTCCATAGAGGCCTTCCCATTTATTTATTGAGAAACATGGTTTTAGACCACTGGTTTATTTGACCAATCACTCTTCCTGAAGAGGATCTATAACTCTCGTGACAGTGGAGTGGCCTATTCGCAAGAATGCTATTTGGCCAGACTTCTCTTCGCTTGGACCATGTCTAAATTTAGAGAGTATTGGTTTTTTACAGTCTTTTGAGGCTTTCTTATTGATCTTACCTCATGCCGATGTTGCCTTATGCCAATTTCATATCCAGACATGATCTCTTTCTTTGTCTGCCCATTGCTACCTCATCTTCCCATCATTTTGAGCATCCTCTGAACACCTGCACATCAGCCTGGTCTTGACCTTTCGGTAACAAAGACAAAGCCTTTTAGGAGGAAAGTCATGCTATTTCCAGAAATTCTGAATGGGCAAAACATAAGACTAGTTTTTGTCAGAAACCCAACAGTGTAAGATTTAAAAAATACACACATGGGGAGCAGAAACCCTTCTGTTAAAGAGAGATGTTCTCTGTGGGTTGCCACTCTTAGGACAGTGACAGTGCACAAAGAGAAGTCCCAGGCAGAAATGCGCATTGACCTGTTATAGATATTCTTTTGGTGTTTGTGCCACAGACTCTTTTTCATCCACTGGTATGTAGTTCACCCATTCACTGTTGTCTCAGGCACTGCCAGGTTATTCCAGAAGAACAGTAAGAAAAGCTTCCAACGCACACTTGACCTTCTGGTCACACTGAACTCTGCTGTGTGACAGCATAACCTGGCTGTCCTATACTCGACATTGAAATTCCACCATTCACCAGGGTTAGTGGGTAGCATGGTTCCTGGAAACCTTGGACTAGCATGTCTGGAGAAAAAGGAAAGTTCTCAAACAAATCCTCCAATGTTTTAGATGGTCAGTTTGTCAAACCAATAGGGGTTTAGGCTCTTTACTTTTTGGAATGAAGATCATTTTCTTGGTAAAGAAGATGGCATTGACTTGTTGAACAGCCTCCAACGTCTTCTCAAATGTTGAGGGTTATAAGCAGCCCAGGGATGGTCCTCAGTCTAAAGCTCCCAAGAGTGGAAGGGTTCCGCACCAACTCAACCCTGGGAAACATTGATTAAAGAGTCATCTGTGCCTCAAGAGTGACTGTAAAATAATGAGAAAGAAAACATTTCATTTATGTGAGTGTTGTCCTTGATAAGTATTCAGGAGCTATATATTTATTACTTTAATACTCTAATTATAGCAAATAATCTAGAAAGTTTCTTTTGGCACTTGTTATAATCATGGGGGAATTTTTGTATAAAGAAAAAAATTCACACTAAAAAACTATAATCTTTGTTACCTTTCCATTTCTACAATATGGTAGTGATTGGATAAATGAAGTCATGATTTGGACCAACACAATTACTATTAGAAAGGGCAAAAATATAAACCTATAGTAACACAGTCAAGGTGTCAAATTAGGGTACATACGATGCCTTTATAGGGCCAAACTATTCCGAACCCCAACAAGTGATTATTCATGTAATTTCATGTAACATTCAATATGGTGAGAATAAAAGGTAACTAAAAATTTGGACAAACCTTTGCTGTTTCCTGTTAGAAGATGGTCATATGTACTGTGTAAGGATGTGTTAGGAATTATTGGTGGATTCGGGAGTGGTTGATCTTCTTTTCCTCTGTGTTTCATCTAGGTTTGGAAATATCCTGGGATGGAGACAGTTTTGTAGAAGTCATGGCTGCCCCCCATCTCAAGGGAAAACTCTGTGGCCTTTGTGGCAACTACAATGGACATAAGCGTGATGACTTAATCGGTGGAGATGGAAACTTCAAGTTTGACGTGGATGATTTTGCTGAGTCTTGGAGGGTGGAGTCCAATGAGTTCTGCAACAGACCCCAGAGAAAACCAGTGCCTGAACTGTGTCAAGGGACAGTGAAGGTAAAGCTCCGAGCCCATAGAGAATGCCAGAAGCTCAAATCCTGGGAGTTCCAGATCTGCCACTCAACTGTGGACTATGCCACTTTCTACCGGTAAGTACAGTGTTCTAGGGGAAGGGTTTAGGTTACAGTCAAAGGATAGACTTGACCTTAGAACAGAGTATATGAAATCTTTTGGTGTGCAAAACAAAGGCCTCCAAAGCACAGAGTAAACATCCCATTTTTTCTGTTTAGTGGCTGAACTTGTCTTGGTTTCATTCTACATTATGTCCTAAAAATCGGAAATTCCGGGAAGTATTTCAGAGATACCTCCTACTGTAAGCCTGTCAAGTCAATTCCAACTCATAGTGACCCTATAGGACAGAGTAGAACGGCCCCATAGGGTTTCTAAGGAGTACCTGGTGGATTTGAGCTGCCGACATTTTGGCTGGCAGCCGTAGCTCTTAACCATTATACCACCAGGATTTCCACCTCCTGCAGGTGATTATATGCTTTTGTGTGTCTACAGGCTCATTGTGAAGCTAGTGTTACTCTAGGATTTTTCCAGGGATTAGCTTGTCTCTAAGATCAAGGAGGGCTTCCCAAAATCCAGCTAACCCTGACAGCGGTATATAGAACAGAGGTGATTTCCTAAAATGAAATCTGAAATCACTCTGGCTGTCTTTGGGCTCTTGCATGAGCTCAGTCTTTCTAGGGCTGAGGTAGAGTCCAGGCCTGCCTTAGGGTCTAGTCCCAACCAAATCTCCATGTGGAAGACAAGGAAGTGAGTGGAACGTTTCTTGGATCTTGGCCTATGATGAGACCTTGTGTTCAGAGTCAGAGGAGAGTAGAAACAGGGCTTAAGGATGGAGGAAGGATGGTCACTCATTATGAATGGGGGTTCCATGGCCTTTTCTAAATATAATTAACCTTTGGCAGAAAGCAACTAGATCTGAAGGAGACTCGGGTTTGATTTTACGCTGCAAGTTTGCATTTGTGAGTTGATGAGTTTGGCCTGTTTATACTGCCATTTACTACACTATTCCATGGGTTCAAGAGCTATAGCTGTCTATAATTTTAACCACCATGGTGTGGGGGGAAACTTGAGACGAACCCAGCCCCAAAGGCCTTGTTTGAGTGATTTGCTTGTGTCTCTTAAAATTAGAAAACTCCTGTGGTCTGAAGCCACAGGGAGGTTATTTTTACTCTTTAATTGCCACCAGTTTATTTCCCCTAGTTCTCATTAAACGTGATTTTTTTTTTTTTATTATTTGATCTTTGGTCATAAAAGATAAAATTCTATGAAGGCAGCTCCAAGTGGGATGGAAAAAAAACTGCCCTTGTCATCACAAATGAACATGGCCGCATCTGCCAAACCATTTGGCTCCAAGTCCTCTGTGTTGCTCTTTCAAGCCATTTTCCTGTTATAATTTGAATTCTTTGGGTTGCCTTCTCTCTCCTACCTTCACCACCCCCTACACTGACTCCACCCCCCTTGTCTATTGAAACTGAGTGATTTAATGAAAGATTTTGGGGTGAATTAAGCAGCTGTACAGATGAAACAGGCTTCATTTGAAACCCAAATGTCTCTCACTTGAAGGTCTGATGGGAAGCAGGGCATGACAATTAAGAGCTCTGTGGTCTCCAAGGACTAAAAATCCAGCCCAGCTATGTGACTTTGAACAATTACCTAAGGCCTATAAACCTCAGTTGGCTAATCTGTGAAGTGGGGATAATTAAAAAAGACCTTCCTCGAAGAGTGTCATTGAGAGTCAGTGAGATTATGAACTTAAACGTGTGCTCAGCACCGAGCCTGCACAGCGCACAGCCTCTGTAATTGTTGGCCGCTATCCATTCTTCTGCAGTCACTGGATGGTACAAATGGTTAATGTACTCGGCTGCTAACTGAAAGGTTGATGGTTTGAATCCACCCAGAGGTGCCTTGGAAGAAAGGCCTGGCGATCTACTTGTGAAACATCCATCACTGAAAACTCTCTGGAGCACAGTTCTATTCTGATACACATGAGGCTGCCATATAGGAATCGACTCCACAGCAACTGATTTGTTTCTTGGGGGCATAAGTTCCTCTACTATTAACTGATGGATTAAGAAGGACAAGGTCCCTTTTGGATGCCCCATCCTGGTTGTGGGTTTGTGTTGGACCGTCCCCTACCTAATAAAGGATGGGAAGGCTGTGCTTCTCGAGGGCCCTGGCAGCCTGTAGCTTTGATTTTTTTAATCCCATTTCGAAGGCATGTGTTGAAAACTGAAATTAAAGAGCAGGCTTGCAGAGATGAGTCCTTTTTTGGAGTTCCTATTTGTTTCTCTCTCTGTGGACTGCAAGCAGGAATACGATGAGCACCTTGGTAGAAGTCTTGAGAAATGACTTTGACGTGCAGGCCTAAGAGAATCGTAGTCTTCAGTGGCCGTGAGGAGCCCCTTCTGCTACAGCAGCGACAGCAGCATGTCCGACGTCAGCTTATGTGTGCAAGGGACTTGGGGCCCATGCTTTGGTAGCTCATGAAAATGCCCTTGGGATCTTTGTGCAGTGAGGTTCAGAGAATGGGATGTGGTGGGGACATAGGCTTGTGCTTTCCCCTTCAGGGGCACAGCTTAGTGACAGAACGCCCTTCTATAGCCAACCTCTTTCCTCTAAAGGGCAGAGGAGCTCAGGGATGGTTATTGTTGTTGTTGTTGTGTGATGTCCAGTCGATTGCAACTCAGATTGACCCTATATGACAGAGTAGAACTGCCCCATAGGGTTTCCTAGGTGGTGATCTTTACCGAGCAGGTAACCAGGTCTTTTGTCCTGAGATGTGGCTGGTGGGTTTGAACCACTAACCTTTTGGTTAGCAGCCAAGCACTTAACCATTGAGCCAGAGCTGGACAATTCTGTGTGTCCCATGTGGTGCCAGTATTCTCACCACCCACCCCCGCCCAGCAGAGGGGTGAGCCATCATACATTTTGCAGTGAAGGTGGCTGATGTTGGGTAGATCTTGGTTTTTTTCCTTCCCGTACTCATGTCTGGCAGGAAAGAAAATAAACAAGGTTCTGCATGGTAAAGTAAGCTTGTTTCCAGGGGAGCTCCAAGGAAAAATAAAAACTTGGGGTTCCTAGGGAGACTTTATGAAGCGTAGACAGAGAATGAGCTGTGTGTAGGGCAAAACCAAGATGGACCCACTCCCAGCTCGGCCACTTCCTAGCTGTGTGACCCTGGGCAGTTAGCTGAGTCACAGATGCTTCCCATCAAATGGGCGTGATGATAACTACCTGGGAGGATTGCTCCTTTCAAGACTGAAGCTAAAGCACAGCTCAGCACTGGAACTGGTCTGTGAGGAAGATGGAATAGAGTGTGCTGTGGTCCTGTTTCCCCTCCTCCCTGTGGGGAATCTCGCCCTGGCCCAGTCACCTTCCTCATTGCTCATGTCTTCCACTCTCATCGTGGAGAATTGATTAGACAGATTCTCACTGATGAATTTATGGATCAGTTTTAAAACGAACTGTTTCTTTTCTCTGACACTGAATGAAGTCATGTAAGGGGAGATCGCATTGCAGTTGTTTTTAAAAGTAATTTTTGTTTTCTTCTTACGAGAATAACATATGTTCGTCGTACAGCGTATAAATAACATCAAAAAGAATGAAGAAGAAAATAGCAATCACATGATATCCTACCCGTAAAATTTCTAAAATGAAGCTGAAAACATAGGACCCTGGCTGTGACATATTTTTAATGAGTTGTTAAAGCACCGTGGAGTCTCTGGGTGGTGAAATAGTTAATGTGCTCAGCTGCTAACTAAAAGATCGGTGGTTCGAATTCACCCAGCAGTGACACGGAAGAAAGGCCTGGTGATCTACTGCCATAAGATTACAGCCATTGAAAACCCTGTGGAGCAGTTCAACCCTATGGGATCACCACAGGTCAGAATCAACTCCACGGAAACTGGCTAAAGGACTGTAGGGAGTTGCCTTGATATCACAGCAAATCAGATACATAAATCGTATTTAAATTTGATTTTTTTGATTTTCGTCCCTTATTCTCCAAAGAAATATCTTGTATTTTCCTTTAAGGACAAAGAATAAAGTAGCATAACATGTATGTTCAGCCTTCCAAGAACCACTGTGATTGTAACACTCAGAAAAAAGAGAGCGAAGAGGGTTTTTCTCTGAGGAAATGTTATCCACTTTCGGTTACCTTAATCATATGACAAATTGACAGGGCAAATTACATTATAAACATGAGATAGCTCTTCTTATAAGATCAAAATCATAATTCCAATTTCTCTGAAATACAGTTTACTTTTGAGTCCTCTAGGGTTTATAAACTCTTATTTTATTTTGGCCTTTTACCTAGTTCAATATTTTTAACAATAAACTGTCCATTGTCTAAAAACTGGAGGAACTACAAGCTTCATAAATGAAGAAGAAATGACTGCACAAATGCCAAGGCTTTTTTTTTTTCTTTTTCTTTTGAAGCTTTGCTAATTTTTCATTCATATATGGGTTTCACCATCATGGCCTCTTTTGGCATAAGAATGTAATATCTGATTAAAGTCTTTCTAATCAGGCACAATGTATTTTAATTAATTGAATACATTTAGGTGCAAACTAATTTGATTAATAATAGCATAAAATAGTTAACTGGTTGTACTGAGAACGTGTCTAAAGTCTTAGCTTTGCTAATTGACTCATCCTTAAATTAGATAACCTCCTTTAATATATATATATATACACTTTTTTTTTTTTCCACATTATCCTGTACTGGCCTGTTATGGAGGAATTCCCTGTAGCCAGAGAGGTAGTGTACTGTGGGAAAATCAATGTAAAATCATTTGAATTACATTTGGATTCAAATGTTGACTCTCCTGAGGAGAAAGTGTGAATGCGCTCATGTTTCTTTTCTCATTTTCATCTCCCTCCCCCAGCCTCATGTCACCTCCTGCATCTAGTTGTCCTGGATGCCAACTGAGAAATCCAAAAGGAAGAGGGAGACCCCCACCACAAAGACTTCCGCTAGACCCTCAGCTGAGGATGTTAGCTACCGTAAAGCCGTCCTCTGACTCACGGCAAACTTATGCCCAGCTTAATAAAAGGCTGCCGGGTCCTGTGCCATTTCCATAATCACTTGTAGATCTGACCGTTGTGATCTGAAGGGTTTTCCTTGGCTGAGTTTTGGAAGTAGACCACTAGGCCTTTCTTTCTTCTCCATCGCAGTCTGGAAGCGCCTCTGTAAGCCTGTTCAGCATCAAGTTGTTGTTGTTGTTAGGTGCTGTCAAGTCAGTTCAGACTCATAGCAGCCCTGTGTACGACAGAATGGAACACTGCATGGTCCTGTGCCATCCTCACAATCCCTGGTATGCCGGAGCCCGTTGTTGCAGCCACTGTGTCAATCCATCTCATTGAGGGTCTTCCTCTTTTTCTCTGACCCACTACTTTACCAAGCATGATATCCTTCTCCAGGGATTTGTCCCTCCTGATAACATGTCCAAAGTACGTAAGATTAAGTCATGCCGTCCTCCCTTCTAAGGAGCATTCTGGCTGTACTTCTTCCAAGACAGATTTGCTTATTCTTCTGGCAGTCCATGGTATATTTAATATTCTTCACCAACATCATAATTCAAAGATATCAATTCTTCTTCAATCTTCCTTATTCATTGTACAGCTTTAGCATGGCTATAATGCAATTGAAAATACCATGGTTAGGTCAGGCGCACCTTGGTGCTCAAGGTGACATCTTTGCTTTCTAATCCTTTAAAGAGGTCTTTTGCAGCAGATTTGCCCAATGCAATGCATCATTTGATTTCCCGACTGCTGCTTCCATGGGCGTTGATTGTGGATCCAAGTAAAATGAAATCCTTGACAACTTTAATCTTTTCACCATTTATCATGATGTTGCTTATTGGTCCAGTTGTCAGGATTTTTGTTTTCTTTATGTTGAGGTGCAATCCATACTGAAGGCTGTAGTCTTTGATCTTCATCAGTAAGTGCTTCAAGTCCTCTTCACTTTCAGCAAGCAAGGTTGTGTTACCTGCATATTGGCAGTCGTTAATGAGTCTTCCTCCAATCCTGATGCTGCATTTTTCTTTACATAGTCCAGTTCTTGGGTTATTTGTTCAGCATACCAATTGAATAAGTATGGTGAAAGGAGACAACCCTGATACATACCTTTCCTGATTTTAAACCATGCCATATCCCCTTGTTCCATTCCAATGACTGCCTATTGGTCTATGTATAGTTCCTCACAAGCACAATTAAGTATTCTGGGATTCCCATTTTTCCAATGTTATCCATAATTTGTTATGATCCACACAGTTGAATGCCTTTGCTATAGTTAATAAAATACAGGTAAACAGCCTTCTGGCATTCTCTGCTTTCAGTCAAGATCCGTCTGACATCAGCAATGATATCCCTCATTCTATGTCCTCTTCTGAATCTGACTTGACTTTCTGTCAGTTCCCTGTTGACGTACTGCTGCAACCGCTTTTGACTTATCTTAAGCAAAATTTTACCTGCTTTTGATATTAATGATATGGGTCAATAATTTCTGCTTTCTGTTTGATCACCTTTCTTTGGAACGGGCACAAATACGGATCTCTTCCAGTTGATTGGCCTGGTAGCTGTCTTCTCAATTTCTTGGCATAGACAAGTGAGTGATTCTAGCATTGCATCCATTTGTTGAAACATCTCAATTAGTATTCCATCAAATCCTAAGAGTTGTTTTTTGCCAGTGCAGCTGGGACTTCTTCCTTCAATACCGTCAGTTCTTGATGACATGCTATCTCCTGAAATGGTTGAACATTGAACAATTCTTTTTGATACAGTGATTGTGGGTATTCCTTCCATCTTCTTTTGATGCTTCCTGCTTCATTCAGTCTTTTGCCCATAGAATCCTTCAGTATTGCAACTCAAGGCTTTAATTTTTTCCTCAGTTCTTTCAGCCTGAGAAATGCTAGGTGTGTTTTTCCCTTTTGGTTTTTTAACTCCAGGTCTTTGCACATTACGTTATAATACTTTACTTTGTTTTCTCCAGCCACCTTTTGAAATCTTCTGTTCAGCTTTTACTTGTCATTTCTCCCATTCACTTTAGTTACTCTATGTTCAAGAGCAAGTTTCTGACATCCAGTGTTGATCTTTTCCTTCATTCTTGTCTTTTTAATGACCTTTTGCTTTCTTCATTTATGATGTCCTTGATGACGTCCCACAACTCGTCCGATCTTCAGTGATGAGTGTTCAATGCGTCAAATCTGTTCTTGAGATGGTCTCCAAATTCAGGTGTGGTATACTCAAGGTCCTACCTTGGCATATGAACTTGAACTTGCATATAAGCAATTGATGATCTGTTCTGCAGTCGGTCCCTCGCCTTGTTCTGACTGATGATACTGAGTTTCCCTATTGTCTCTTTTCACAGATATAGTCGGTTTGATTCCTGTTTATTCTATCTTGCAAGGTCCACATGTATAGTCACCATTTATGTTGTTGAAAAAAAGTATTTGCAATGAATAAGTCATTGGTCTTACAAAATTTTGTCATGAGATACCTGGACATATTTTCTAACTACTAATCTTCTCTGTTTCCAACTTTTTCATTCCAATCACCAGTAATTATCAGTGCATCTTGGTTGCATGTTTGATCAATTTCACATTTCAGAAGTTGGTAAGAATCTTTAATTTCTTCATCTTTGGCATTAGTGGTTGGTGCATAAATTTGAATAATATTTGTATTAACTTGTCTTCCTTGTAGGTATATGGATATTATCCTATCACTGACAGCATTTTCCTTCAGGATGGATCTTGAAATGTTCTTTTTGACAATGCCATTCCTCTTCAATTTGTCATTCCTGGAGTAGTAGACTGTAGGGTTATGTGATTCAGCATCATGCAAACCTCCCCTGATAGGTGGGCGGTGGCTGTGCATGAGGGGCATTGGCCAAGAATACCAGGTCTCTGGGGAACAGAGAGAGAGAATAGGAGACTTGTGGGGCTGTTTGAACCAGACTCAGCAAAGAAAAGACCTTGCATATTGTGCCTATAAAACACCAGCAGTTGGCTTTTATCCTCACTCAGACCCAAAGTTTGGATGAAATATTTGCAATAAGTGTAACCTGCCGGCAAAGCAGGACTTTACATCCAGGGCAGGACCACATTTCAGAGAAGTCAGAAAAATGATGTGAACTGCAGTCAAGCCCAGACATTTACAGACCACAATCATCTCAGGACTGTTTTCTTCTCTCCACTCTGGGGTTATTAAAAAAAAAATGGGGTATAATTCACCAGAGTGAAAGCTCTGTTCACTTGTTCGGTATGAGAAAGCGTCTAGGGATTCCCAGTCTAGGAAATGTTCTTTTTTTCCATGCAGTGGTTATTACAGCTGTAAGGAATTGAAGTAAAGCCAGAGGATTCACAGATGTCTCCTTTCTTGCCGAGGTACTGGGAGGTAGGAGGTGGAAGGGAGGGTAGGAGCACGTGGGAACTCCAACAGGACAATGGTGTTGAATATACTGCGGTCCTGGGAACGCCAGGGGCTTCCTTCCAGGGAAAGATCACAGACTTCATGGATGGCCCACTTTGTGCTTTCCTGTAACGGAAACTCATCATTTATTATAAAGCAAGAGGAGAGATACAGGCAGGGAGTATACACTGTGTATGTGTGTGTGTGTGTGTGTGTTTGCATATGAGAAAATCATATAAAGTCGCCTGCTATTCTGTAATTAAAATCAAGTCAATATTTCCTTGCTTCAAAGAAGAAAATGCTTGGAAGATTTTTGTTTACATCCTTAAATGACTTGTCTTGAACTGCCGCTAGAACTAGGGTTCTAAATCCAATGAAATGTTCACTTTAAAGTGTGACAATATAGGCTTTGCTTTTCATTTTTCTTTTGGCAGACTCAGTTTTTAGGATGAGTAGTCACCCTGAAGGAACACTGGTGGCACAGGGGCTAAACACTTGGCTGCTAACCGAAAGGTTGGGGGTTTGAACCCACCAGCTGCTCTGTGGGAAAAGATGTGGCAATCTGTTTCTGTAAGGACTTAAAAAAAAACTTACAGCCTTAGAAACCCTATGCGGGCAGTGCTACTCTGTCTTACAGAATGACTAAGAGTCCGAGAATCTGCTCCATGGTGCCGGGTTTTAGTCACCCTGAAATTGTAATTAAGGTATGTGGCCACCAGGTGGCAGTAGGCACCTCAGGTGTATGATCTCTCAGATTTTTAGCCCTGGGCTTAAAAGTTCAAAATACTTCCCCTAATAATTAGTTCACCTAATTTTTTGTTTTTTCACTTGAAACTTCTAGGTTACTGTCTTAGTCATCTAGTGCTGCTATAACAGGAATATCACAAGTGAATGGCTTTAACAGTAGAAGTTTATTCTTTCACAACCTTGTGGGCTGAAGTCCAAATTCAGGGCATCAGCCCCAGGGGAAGGATTTCTCTCTCTGTTGGCTCTGGAAGAAGGTCCTTGTCATCAGTCTTCCCCTGGACAAGGAGCTTTTCTGCACAGGAATCCCGGATCCAAAAGATGCACCATGCTCCAGGCACTGCTTTCTTGGTGGTATGAGGTCCCCAACTCTCTGCTGGCTTCACTTTCCTTTTTTCTCTTGTAAGATAAAAGGTGATGCAGGCCACGCCCCAGGGAAACTCCCTTTACATTGGATCAAGGAAGTGACCTGAGTAAGGGTGTTACATCCCACCCTAACCCTCTTTAACATAATCTAATCTTGCCTCATTAGCCACAGGCAGAGATTAGGATTTACAACACATAGGAAAATTGTATCAATCACAAAATGGAGGACAACCACAAAATACTGGGAATCATGGCCTAACCAAGTTGACACATATTTTGGGGGGCACAATTCAATCCATGACAGTCACTTTTTGTATTGTATCTGAAAACGTTATGCACATTCTTGCCTCTGGGTCTCTGTCCATGCCATTCCCTCTGCCTGAGATGCCCTCATTTTCTACATTGACTTAAGGTACAGCTCAAGATCCATCCAAGACCTCTTTAGTTTCCTAGCTATGCTGATGGTATCTATCACATTTAATATGTATACTATGTTGCACTGCTATTGTCTCTCTCCAGTATTAGATTTTAGATTAGCTGAAGGATGGGGAGGTATCCCTGGGTGGCTCAAACAATTTCTGCTCAGCTACGAGCCTAAAGATTGGCAGTTCAAACCCACCCAGAGGCACCTCAGAAGAAAGGCCTGGAGATCTGCTTTTGAAAGATCAGGGTCTTGAAAACCCTATGGAGCACAGTTCTATTCTTCAACACATGGGGTCTCCACGAGTTAGAATCGAGTCAATGGCATTTTTTTTTTTTTTTTTGCTTGGAGGAAGGGAAATGTGTTTTCTTCCTTTTGGATTTTACCCAGCGTCACCCCTAAAAGGTCTGCTCTCAGCAAAATTCTGTTAGCTCTCTTCCAAGCCTACCTTTTATTGTCATCTTCTGTGATCTACTCCTGCTACCTCCAGTTCCAGTTCCATCCTAGGTCTTTAGCCCAGGCTCAATGATGCAGTTAAAGTCAAGGTGTGCCAGCATCTCTGTGCTTTAAAATAAGAGACTGGTCAGAGCAAGCAGAGCCCCTGGTCTACCTTTGCTGCTGTAAGAGCTGTCAGCACTTCTTCCTGCAGGAGTCTCATTCTGCTGTGACTGCCAGTGGCACGCAAGCTGACATCTCTGAATCTCGGCCACCTACCTCTGCATTACTCACAACTCACTTTAAACCACATGGGCGTCCCAGCTCCTCCTCTACCCCTCAGCTAGTATTTGATCTTGCTGCCTTCTTATGTAATATTTCAATCTGTAGATATTTCTGCCCTGGCCTCTCTCAGTTGGCCTTAGGATCTCAAATTAGCCTCTCTCATTGTAGCACTATGAGTCGGAATTGACTCAATGGTGGCAGTGGGTTTGGTTTTGGGTTTTTCTCATTGTAGCACAACAGGCAGGCCTCAGACGGGGTGATCTTGCCAAGGCCCATTCACCCTCTTGCCCTGGCACCACTTAGCATTCATATTGAGAAGCCACGTTCCTTCTACCTGGTCATTGGCTCTGAGTTTTCAACCCGGTGAAAACCAAAGCCTTATGGTGGTTTCCTCTCAACCTTTCATTCATTCTTCTCCTTTTCAACCACAAGTAGATTCTTTCCATTTGATCCACTAAAGTGATCCAAGAAAAAGGCCTTAAATTGCTTTTCTAGCTACCTAGATTTCGGCTCAGAAGGGCCACTCGTGTTTTGCCCAGTTTTCTTGGAGCTAAAGCAGGAAGAAAGGTATGAGGACACTTGGGACATTATTTTATTCAAGTTCAGAATTCTCTCATGTTTAATTGTTCCAGTCAATAGAAGACAAATACTATTCTTTAAAGAAGAAGGAAGAAAGAAAACTGAATTATCTTGACAGACTAACCTTCCTTGCTTAAGGTTAAATGCAATTTCAATTATGATTTTAATTTTAACTTTGTGTTTATTTTAAGCATAAACTCCCTAAAATCTTGCAGTGTTCTTCAGAACATTACATTTTGGATGCAATTAGATGAGGCTCTTGAACAGAGATTTAAATGAGTGTCGTTGTAGCAGGTAAAACACTAATTAATTTGTAGTATCTCTCTGGGTTGCTTAGGGGAATCCTTGACTCCTTCTTAGTAAGCAGGGGGCAGTAGGGTGCAGCTTTATTATTTTTTCATTATTGATGGGTGTAAAGCTCTTTCCATCCAAGACAGTGAGACTGACATGGGTAGTGTTTTCCTCATTTTATTGTTGAGCTATTTGAAGCATCCGGAGGCAAACAGACTCATTCCGGGCTCCCTGTGGAGCCTGAGCAGCCAGCCTGACAGGAATGCCTGGTCTTGTGGTCCATGTCAGAGAACTTGCCAAGGACCACCATGGTGGCTCCCACATTCTACAACTATCCATTTAGGTTGTTAAACATCCTATTTCTGCCATGAGCTTCCAGAGGAGGATTTTATTAATTATTTCATTCATTCCTTCATTTTACAACTTTCTCTTGAGCTCCGGCTCTGTGCCTGGTACTGTTTTAGGTGTGGTGATTCAGGGCTGAACAAGAGACAAAGGTTCTTCTTTCAGAGAACTCACACTCTAATGTGGGCCAGTTGAGCAGATGGTATAGAGGTGACCCCGACTCATAGCAACCCCGTGTGCATCACACTAGAACTGTGCTCCATAGAGTTTTCAATGACTGATTCTTCAGAATTAGATCATCAGGCATTTCTTTTGAGGTGTGTCCGGGTGGACTTGAACCTCCAACTTTTTGGTTAGCTGCTGAGCACATTAACCAGTATGGGCAGATGGCTCTAAACAAGAAACAGGGCAATTTCCAAACGCGAGAAGAGTTATAGAGAAAATGGGATGGTGTGTTAGGTTGGGACTGAGGGTAGCCATCTTTGAATTAGGTGGATAGGAAAAGCCTTTGTGAGGAGGTCTCATCTAAGTAGAGTCAACCACACATGGGAGTTGCTGGTGAGGAAGCCCATCTCAGGGCACGGGCAGTGACAAGCCCAGGTGCTGGAAAGGGTATGGCCTGTTTAGACTAGATGGAAGCTGGCGTGACTGATGCTTTTAGAAAGTGATAGATGGAGAGGTACAAATGCATATGGCATAGTAGACAAGCGTGCTTCGGAGCCAGATCAGACCACCTGGGCTAACTTCTGAGTTCTGCCACTTACAAGTTTTGCACCTTTGGGCAGTTAGCTGACTCATAGAAGCCCTAGCCTGGTGTAAAAAGGGCATAAGTGGAGGCCCTGCCCCGTTGTAATGAGTGTTTGTCGTGATGAGTACATGGAATAGCCCTCATAAAGCATTCACCCCAAGCCTCTAACAAGGCAAATGCTCAGTCATGCTAGTTTTATTCTTAATACTACTTCATTTGCATTAGATTAGAAGCCTATTTGGTGTGGAGTTTGCCTTCAGAAGACTTGCTAATATCTGTTGCACTTTGCCCGTACTTGAAGAGTTTTTTTTAATTTCACACAGTTGTTTCTAGACCTGTTTGGAAGAATTCTTTCTGTATTGCATAGAAATTGATACTTTTCCTAAAACAAAACAAATAAGAATAAACAATACCTGTAATTAATTAAAATTTCCACAATGTACTCTTCACAAATTATTTCAATTGATAATGCTGAACCAGAGAGAGAGGCAAAGAAAGTTTAATTAATTTTATAAGATGAATATTTGGACCTAAACTTAAAAAAAAAAAAAAAGGACTCACACCCAAGGTGCTTTATAGGCTAGAGGCTGAGGAGAAGGAGTTCACATGTCTAGTTTTGATTTTCTTAGAAGAGTAAAACCAAAAGAAAGAATGTATACCAGTGTCTTAGTTATCTAGAGCTGCTATAACAGAAATGCCATAAGTGGATGGCTTCAAAAAGAGAAATTTGTTCTGTCACAGTCTAGTAGGCTTCAAGCCCAAATTCAGGGCACTGGCTCCAGGGGCAGGCTTTCTCTATCGGCTCTGGGGTAAGGTTCTTGTCATGAATCTTCCCTTGATCTAGGACCTTATCTGTGCAGGGACCCCTGAGGCCAAAGGACGCTCTGGGCTCCAGGCACTGCTTTCTTGGTGGTATGAGGTCCCCACATTTTCTGCTTGCTTCTCTCTTTATGTCTCAAAAGAGATTGGCTTAAAACACAATCTAATCTTGTAGATTGAGTCTTGCCTTATTAACACAACTGCCACTAATCCCATGTCATTAACATCACAAAGATAGAATTTAGAACACAAAGGAAAATCACATCAGGTGGCAAAATGGTGGACAGTCACACAATTCTGGGAATCATGGCCTAGACAAGTTGATACACATTTTGGGGGGACACAATTCAATCCATAACAACCAGGTTTCAACTTTCTTGATACCAATGTTCTTTGCCTTTTTAGAGAATGATCTGAGCGTAATTTAACTTTTACAGGATGATTCAAGGTTATTATTGATACAGCAGTTACAATTAGGGACATCATTCTTAGTAGGCCCTTGAAAGGAAGAGTGGGGTTCTGAGCTCTGTTTGGTTATTAAAAAAAAATATTAGATCTTATTATTTGGTAATTAGCTTATGTATTTTTGCTATAGCTCCCCCTTGCCCTGCTTCACTCTCTTCATTTCTTGGTGATTTCAATGCAAAAAAATAATGTTAGTTAATACTGTATGCAAATTAAGTACTAAGAGGATCTGAATGAAGACCCAAGCTTCTTTCCTAAAAGAAAAGTGCAAGAGCTTTAGGTCATAGACTTTGTTTTTGCCCTTCCCAGGCTTACCAAATAGCTCTGAACCTTGTTTGTGACCCACTTCTATGGAGTATGCATAACTTTAGGGCATGTTTTGTTTTGTAAGTGAATCTCAATAGCTGGTTTCATTTTATCTTTTTCTGTTTTCTTCATTCACCAAATCTTCGTCATAACTCATTTGTGTGTAGTTGTGCAAGCTGACATAAATCCTTTCTGGAATAAGTGACATAGCCATGGGCAAGAGATCTAACACCTCAGAATTTCCATTTTTCATTGTAAAATAGAGATAATATCATCACCCAACAGGTTGCTCATGAGGCTGAACCAGGTTTCCCTTGTAAAGCCCTGGTGACATGAATAAAGACTCCCCTTCTGCTGGCCACACCACCAGCAAGATTTGGGTGGTCCTCATGAGGACAGGCTGGGTTGTGTGATTTCATGTTGCCCTTTGGAAAATCAGGACACTCAGCTGGATGCCAGAACTTCTTGGAAGCAAGAAAACCTGGGGCCAGGTGTCCCCAGAAGCGTCTCTTGTGTAGGCTGGTTTAGATCAGACATATACAGATAGTTGGAACCTGTCAGGCTTTTGATGAGCCCAGCGTAGTGACTCAGTGGAACTTCAAGGTCAGGCACAGCATCTTGGGAAATCAGCTGGTGTCCTGGCATCCTCAGGCTTCTCAAAGAAGACTCGCTGGCCTTGGTGCTGTGCTGGGAATGGCTCCAGGGTGTCACACGAGGCTCAGGGTCGTAGTGGGTGTGACAGCCGTTTAGGATTCCTTGACCATTTTCCAATCAAGCTGGCAAAATTTAAATCGGTGGGGAATGTGCAAATTTGAAATAGGAGGGAAACATTTTACATTCTTTGAGACTCCTACATGTTGTTCTCTGTTTGTATGGAAATATAATACTCAACATAATTTTTCTTCTGACCTGGCAAGTGAAAGGAGCAGCAGGGGAGCCACACTGTCTATGCATCTTGCACGCACAGGCTTCCAGATGGTCAGTGGCTCTCACAGGGGGTGGGGTTCAGGAGTGTATATATTAAAAAAAAACAAAAAAAGGACTGGGGAAATACAGCTTGGTTAAGGTAGACAATGCTGAGAGAATTATATTCTTGTATCCAATGGCCTCTTTTTTAGGTGAATGTTCAATTATTCATGCCTAGAAGTCAATGCAGGAGCCCTGGTGATGCAACAGTTAAGCACTCTGCTGCTAACCAAAAGTTTGGCAGTTTGAACCCACATAGTGTCTCTGCAGGAGAAAGACCTGGCAATCTGCTCCCAGAAAACCCTGTGGAGTATTTCTACTGTGTCACATGGGGTCACTATGAGTCAAAATCAACTTGACGGCCCTCAACAACGACGGGAGTCAATGAAATCAATCAATAATAAATAGAAATAGGTATAAATTACTGTTGTGAAAAAAAAAGCATAGATTTATTTTATTTTATGTTGTTTTCATGTTGTCATTGTTAGGTGTCATCATATCAGTTCTGACTCATAGTGACCCTATGTACAACAGAATTGAACACTCCCTAGTCCTGTGCTATCCTCACAATTGTTGTTATGCTTTAGCCCATTGTTGCAGCCACTGTGTCAATCCATCTCACTGAGGGTCTTCCTCTTTTCTGCTGACCCTGTACCTTACCAAGCGTGATGTCCTTCTCCAGGGACTGATCCTTCCTGATAACATGTCCAAAGTATGTAGATGTAGCCTCACCATCCTTGCTTCTAAGGTACATTCTGGTTGTGCTTCTTCCAAGACAAATTTGTTTGTTCTTTTGACAGTCCATGGTATATTCAATATTCTTTTATTTTATAGTCACTGTTATGGATTGGGAAACCCTGGTGCCATAGTGGTTAAGAGCTATGTCTCCTAACCAAAAGGTTGGTAGTTTGAATCCACCAGGCGCTCCTTGGAAACTCTATGGGGCAGTTCTACTCTATCCTATAGGGTTGCTATGAGTCAGAATCGACTCAAAGCCAATGGGTTTGGATTTTTTTTGTTGGTTATGGGTTGAATTGTGTTCATCAAAAAGATATGTTGAAGTACTAACCCCTGGTACTATGAATGTAAACTTGTTTGAAAATAGGATCTTTGAAGATGTTACATCTAAGTAGGGTGGATCCTAATCCAGTCTGAGTGGTGTTCTTAGAAAAGGGACACAGAGAGACAGACAAAGGGAAAATGGCCATGTGAAGACTGAGGCAGAGATTGGACCCAGCCCAGGAATGCCTGGGGCTACCAGAAGCTGAGAGAGACGAGAAAGGATCTTCCCCTAGAGCCTTCAGAGAGAGCATGACCCGGCTAACACCTTGAATTCAAACTTCTAGCCTCCAGAACTGTGAAAGAATAAATTTCTGTTCTTATAAGCCACCCAGTTTGTCGTATTTTGTTATGCAAGTCCTAGGAAATTAATACCACCATACCGGATTGGTTGATTAAATAATAGGTACTGCTCAAGGTACTGGATAGGTCAGTGGATGAGGTGAATGACAAAGCTCGTTGTCTAGGGCAGTGGGTGAGGAAGACAAGCAAATGGGAATGTTTATTTAATAGGGAGAGATGCTTTTTCTGACAGAGGATGTACAGGATGCTGTGAGAATATGTACCCTGCCACGGGAAAGTCTTCCTGAAAGAGGTGACTTTCTAAACTGAAACCAAAAGGATGAGTAGGATTTAGCTGGACAAAAAGAGAAGTACTGAGTGGAGAAAGAGAACACAGGGAAAGAGTCCCAGGCAGAGGTGTCTGCATGTTCAAAGCTCTGGAGGCCAGCAAGCACCTGGCACAGACAGCTAACAGGAAGATGGTCCGTGGGGCAGTGTCGTAAACAGTGAGTCAGGAGGCAGAGGGCACGGCCACATCGTTACAATTCTATGCCTTGGTATACATCAGACACACAAAGGGCACAAAGCGGTGTCTTCCCACCATTAACTGGAAGCAGGCTACACTGAGCAGTGGTTCAATAACCATTAATTTATCCTTCAAACAGCTTTTACACACCTCTTATATAGTCTATGCATTAAGTCAGCGGTTCTCAAACTTGAGCATGGATCAGAATTGTCCAGCAGGCTGATTCCGTGGGCCTGGGGCGGGGCGGGAGGATTTGGATTTCTAACAAGCTTCCAGGTGATGCTGAGGCCAGGGACCACACATTGAGAACCTCTGCACTATGCAGTTACAAGAACTACAAGAAGAACTGAGTTTGGGTTCCTTGTATGCCCCTAAGGGATTTAGTGCTAAGACTTTGTCTACTGAAAAATCTTGTTTTGACGAATGGGGCTTAGGTTTCTTTTGCCCCTGTATGATCACCAAACACCCGGGCCCAGAGGAACGCAGATTCCATGGGTAAGGGGTTTGGTGCGTATGCCCACTGAGAACAAAGCGGTGATTGGAGTTCAGTGGCATCTTCCCAGCCTGTCGTCTTCAGTACAGGTGTTACAGTAAACTTGTGAGCGTCTTTTTTGTAAGCGAAAGGGAACTGGTTTTCCAGGTTGCTGTAGAGTTGATTCCGACTCATGGTGAGCCCGTGTGTCACAGAATAAAACTGCACTTCCTAGGATTGTCAATAGCTTACGATCTTTTAGTCTCCAGACCTTTCTTCAGAGGCGCCTCTGGGTGGATTGAACTGCCAACCTTTGGGTTAACCACTGGCACCACCCAGGGATATGTACTGGTCTTTCTGCCTCCTTTTTTTTGTAAAGTTAGGCACAGAGGAAGTGCTGGGTGTACTTGGCTGGGTCATTTGTGAAGCTGGAATTAGAATCCAAAGTCCTCCTGGTTGCTGAGCTGCTTATACAGGGAGGTCCACGTTGGGAGCCACCCTGGTAACTGTTAGATGAGTTAACCAGGACCCAGCAAGTGAAAGGGGAGGAAACACCGGACACAATGGGGCTTTGTTGCTAGGCAGAAACGGAGCCCAGTGTTCCTGAGAGAGGCCAAGCCGCCCAAATGCTCTCCTCCTCCACACTCAGGATGGAACAGCTCAGAGCCAGGAGTCTAGGCCCGTGCGGCCAGAACTGCCAACAGGATGTGTCTGTAAAAGTCCGCTTCCTTTTTACTGGCTGCAGGATTTTAAAGAGCTTGGTCAATGGGCACAGAGTACAGAAATACAGGCTTTGCAAGGAAATGGGGAAATCTGATGAAGACAGTGGATTTTATAATTCTTTTAACATGAAAGAGCTGTTCTTTATGATCTTTACTGTCTTACCTTATGTTCGGAGTTTAAAGAAAGCGCGCGCATGAGCTGGTTTCTTCATTGTAGCCCAAGCAAATGGCCCATGTGTGAGCACTAAGGTAGGATGCATCTGAGCTGCTCAAAGAATATGGGCCAGAAGACCTATCAGAACAACTGAAATCTTTTCCATATGAAAAGGAAACCAGGAAATTGAAGTCTTCATTTTGCTTTTGTGGTCAAAGCCAGGGAAGAAAGATATTAAGCAGATACTGGCTCATAGTTTAGTGGCCACTGTTAGCATTTATCTACCTGAATAGCAAATTAGGATGCAAGAAATTTGAGGTCAGTACTTATTCAGCAAGAAAAAAATCAGATATTGACTGATAATCAAGGGCGATATTAATCACAGACAGTGATTCTATCGCTTTTGGCAATCGGAGGTGATGGCAGTCATGTTAGCTAGCATTTCTCGAACATGTGTTATGTGTCTGGAGCTCTGGGAAGCCTAATAATATATCAGGATGTTACTGATAGTGATGACAATACTGTATTAAGAGCTCACGTTTTTGAGTGCTCACTGTGCGCCAGGTATGCAACTAAGACTTTACCTGCTATGTGTGATTATTTTTCCTTTGTGTAGAGGAGGGAGCTGAGCTTAAAGGAGTTAAGAGTATTGCCCAAGGCCACTAGGCAAGAAAGTGGCAGAGTCAAGACTTGAAACCAAATCCATCTGCCCAGAGTTTGTGTTTTGGACCATTACCACCATAACCTGTAATAGTTCTTGCTTCTAACCTATCTCTAACCTCACATTTTCCATGTTTTCTAAGCTAAGCTCAAACACTCAGATATTGCAAATGTTTCATATACAGTAGTTCCTGCGTTATGAATGTCTGACCTAATGGACAGCTCACACTTGCCCTTTAACGTTATGCAAATTTGTCCTCACTTTGAAATGACTGAACCAATCCCTGCTTACTAGAAATTCTTCATCATGATTACCTGCACTGGCTGCACGTTCAGCTTTTAAATCATTGAAAAGGCTTCCAGCTTCTTCTTGCACTAAAGTAGAACTGTATGCATCTGTTCGACCTACCTACAAATTCTTAAAGACACACTTAGGAACGGATCTCGTTCATAACCCAGGGACTGTCTATATTACAGTTTTTTATTCTGGGAGGATTTTTTTTCTTTAAAAAAGTTTTTTTTTTTTTTCTTTTAAACAAAGTTGTTCAGGCTTTAAAAGTATTATAATGTAGTTTAAATTAGCTGACGTTTAAATAAGATATTTTTATCCTATTGACCTTTTTCAAGAAAAATATAAATTTCAAAATGGTGGCCATATTCTACTCAATTTTTTTTTCTTGTCCACACTATTAATTCTAGGGCTAATACATGCTAATGTCTGACTCCAGCTTTGAAAAGCTGCATTTGTCATGGAAATGTGATCCTTAATTCAAATGCTGTGCACCTGTAATGTATTTCCTCCTTGGAGTGGTGATTAAGTGCTACAGATGTTAACCAAGAGGTTGGCAGTTCGAATCTGCCAGGCGCTCCTTGGAAACCATATCAGGCAGTTCTACTCTGTCCTGTAGGATCGCTTTGAGTTGGAATCCACTCGACGGCAATGAGTTTGGTTTTGGTTTTGCTTTTAAGGACCACTTAAAAACAGTTTCTAAAGAAGGCAGCAAATTTTTATTTCACATCTTGCTTAAGATGTTTTTGATTGATATGATACTGGTAACTTCTTGTTGTTGTTGCCAAAACCAAAAAAAACAAACCCGTTGCCGTCGGGTAGATTCTGACTCATAGTGGCTCTATGTACGACAGAACGAAACACTCCCTGGTCCTTTGCCATCCTCTCAATCGTTGTTATGTTCGAGCCCATCGTTGCAGCCACTGTGTCAATCCATCTCATTGAGGGTCTTCTTCTTTTTTGCTGACCCTCTACTTTACCAAGCATGATGTCCTTCTTCAGGAACTGCTCCCTTCTCATAATATGTCCAAAGTATGTGAGATGTAGTCTTGCTATTCTAGCTTCTAAGGAGCATTCTGGCTGTACTTCTTCCCAGAAAGATTTATTCATTCTTTTGGCAGTCCATGGTATATTCAGTATTCTTCACCGCAGTAGCTGTTGAATGCCAGACACTGTGCTATGTATTAAGATGACAGCGGTGAATAAGTCACTGTGCCTGTCTTCGTAGACAATCTGTGAATGAGGAAGAAATTAAGCCGATAGCCTCACAAATGTATGTATATTCTGCGTCCCTGGGTAGTGCAAATGGGTAATATGCTTAACTGCTAACTGAAAGATTGGAGGTTCAAGTCCACCCAGAGGCACCTTGAAAGAAAGGCCTGGTTACCTACTTCCAAAAAATCAGCCATTGAAAACCCTATGGAGCACAGTTATATTCTGACACACATGGGGTCCCCAGGAGTCAGAAACAACTGATGACAACTGTTTTTTGCTGTTGTTTGTTTGTTTTAATATGCTGTGACACGTGTAGGAGCCCTGGTGGCTCAATGGTTAACCGCTCAGCTGTAACTGAAAAATTAGTGATGGCTGAAACCCACGCAGCAGCTCTGAGGGAGAAAGACCTAATGATCTGCTTCCGTAAAGATTACAATCAATAAACCCTATGAGGTAAGTTCTACTTTGTCACATGGAGTAGCTATGAGTGGAAAACTGACTCAACAGCACACAGCAACAACAACAACAGATGATACGTGTGTGCTATGAAGGAAAAGTTTGGCGTACGTGAAGATCATTTTAACAGGAGCATCAGATCCAGTGTGTGTGTGTGTGTGTGTGTGTGTGTGTGTGTGGCGGGGCGGGGGCAGTTGGATCGGTCAAGGCCCCTGCTAAAGAAATATTTAGCGTTGCATTCATGGGCCTCTGAAGTGCTGATGCAGCCAACCCCTTGAGCTCCCTGTGCCTCCTCCCAGAGAGGCCTATGTCCTTCCTGTGTTATATATTCTGAGCATAGTAAAGTCCATTATGCAGAGTCTCAGCTGCAAATGATTCATTCATGTTATGGATCAAATCACATTTGCCCTGAAGCTAAATTCCTCTTGTTATAACACATGGAGCTTTAAAGGGGGTTTCCTCTTTGCCCCCAAAGGTATTCCATGTTACTCAGTCTGTGATTCCTGGGGCAGTGGCCTTGGGTGCCAATAATTGTTCCGGTTTCTTTTGCTTGCTCTGTTATGCATGGAGAGTCCCTGGGTGTGGCAAATGGTTAACACACTCGGTTCTAACTGAAAGGTTTGAGGTTCAAGTCCACCCAGGAGTGCCTCTGAAGAAAGGCCTGGCAATCTACTTCCAAAGACTCACTCACTGAAAAAGAATGGAGCACACAGCTCTACTCTGACACAAATGGGGTCGCCATGAGTTGAATCGACTCAATGACAACTGGTTTGGTTACACGTAGAGTCCAGGCCGTGTAACTTTTCAGAATACATCCGGGTGATGAGGATGCATGTGCCTACACGTGTGGTTCACACACACAAACGCACGTGCCCAGCCGTGTCCACCCCTCCAACACATTCTGTAATACACGTTTGTCACTGAGCGGACATGCGGTTTAGACCCGTGCTATTCAAAGTGCCGCATTTGTACATGGTTTGTGCACACATCGAAGTCTGGGCAGTGCTGGTTTGGTCTTCTCCATTTCCACTCTCAGGCAGTCTGTACTGCTGAATTTTTTTTTTTAAGGGTATTATTAAAAACTCTTTTTTTTTTTTTTTCCTTTTTTTCTGTTGAATAATTTTATCCAAATGAGTCCATTTAAGGCATGGTAACACATTGATGCTTTTCATATCTGTATTTTAATAGAACTATCACTTTAAAAAATTTTTTTTACCGTGCAACACAAAAGAGTCCTGGTAACTGTTTCATAGGGTTGTTGGAATTTGGCTCTAATGTGCGACAGATGTGCATGCTGAAGGCACACCATCACACTTCTGCAAAAGGCATTTTCACCTGTTCAGGACTGGTCACCTGTTAGTCACTGGCATGGCTTTTCATTATTTACATCTGGCGGAAGGTCTGTTAACTCAAATTTTTTGGAGTAACTGATGATGCAGAAATAGGGCAAGGCATTTGTCCACTAATCAGTACAAGAACTCATATTTATAAGTTGTAAGGTTATTTGTGTCTCGTCCATCATTGTTCCTTTAAGAGTCTTCACAGATATTGAGCCATAAAATGCCAGTGAAAGTCCCAGGCACCAGCCTGTCTTAGGTATTTGGTCTGCTGGGCATGACGTTTGCTCGCCTCCTGGACCCATTCTCTCTAGCAGTGTCCTTTAGTTCTTGATAATTGTGACTGATTCTCTGCCTTGCCAATCCATGCAACCACCTACTTTGTCGCATCTCCTTTGATTTTAACGCCACTCCAATACCGGGTAAAAGGCCTTTCCCACACCAGTCTCAGCCCCCCTGTACACTTGGGTGGCAGAGAATCTGACAACTCAAGGCCGAGTGCGACAAGAGTGCACGTCTCAATGTGGCAACATAACCTGTGCTTCTCACCTGGATGACATTCCCTATTTCCTAAGTTTAGCTGATTAAGTTTAGCTGTAACATGTACTTTTGTTCACCTTGTATTAGGGCTTCTTTTCAGTTGCATAGGAAGAAAACTCAAATTACACTGGTTTGCATTTTAACTTGTTTAATTTACAAAAAATGTGCATTGATTGACTTGTATAATTCAAAAACCAGGGCAGACCTCACGTCACATGTGGTTTGATCCAAGCTTAGAGAGGCCTCCAAGATTTGTACTTTCTCCAGTCTGCAACTGTGTTGTCTGTGTTGGCTCTGTTTTCAGGCAGGGACACAACTCCGTCTCCTCCAATACCTTCATGATCATAACTTCAGAGAAAGTATGAAGGCAGGAGTGAGTTTATACCAAAAGCTCCAATGAGTGTTGGTTCTGACTGGGTCTTGTGCCCGTCTCTGAACAAATCACTGTAATTGGGAAGATACAATGAGTTGGTTGGTTTAGATGAGTGGTTCTCCAACACAAACAGGCAGCAGAATCACCTGGAGCCAGTTGCCATAGAGCTGACACCGGGGTTTGGAACTGATTCTTTCTGGTTCAGTCTTGGCCAAGGAAGCAACACTGAAACAGATCTGAATTTTTAAAATTTGGGTGAACAGGAACCATAACCAATGGGAAAAATTACAGGTCAAAGCCCTGCAAGAAACTTAATCTTCCTCTTAGAAAACAGGGGCAGCGTACACTTTGCAGAGCAACTAAATCTTTTGCCCCTTGGGTTTTGAACAGAGTTGGAAACGATGGTGCCCTGCTCAAAGATGTAAGTTTACTGTGCCGCTTTGAATGCATGTCGCCCTCTTCAGTCCTGGCAATGATCCAGTCTCACGCATCCGGCTCCTGAAAGGGCTCACTATACCACTTCCGATTCTCTCATTCTAGAGCTTTGACCCATAGTTTTTCCCATTCTGGTTATGGTTCCAGATCACCAAAATTTAAAAAATTTGGGTCTGTTTCAGTTTTGCTACATCAGCCATGACTGAACTGGTTCGAATCGATTTGAAGCCCTGGCTGACGCTGACTTATGGCAGCCCCATGTGTGTCAGAGTAGAACTGTGCTTCATAGGGTTCCAAGAGCTGATTTATTGGAAGTGGATTGCCAGGCATTTCTTCCAAGACACCTCTGGTGGACTCAAATTTCCAACCTTTTGGTTAGCAGCTAGCCAAGTGCATTAATGGTTGTGCACCACCCGGAATCACCTGGAGGGCCTGTCAAAATACAGCTTGCTGGGCCCCACCCCAAGTTTCTGATTCACGAGGTCTGAGATGGAGTCTGAGAATTTGTATTTCTAACAAATTTCCAACTACTGCTGATGCTGGCTTGAGAACCACACTTTGAGAACCACCGCTCTAGTCTGATCAAGGCCTACCCTAACCACATCGGCAGAGTGTGAGAGAGAGATGCTGCCCCCAAGGTAATTCCAGGTAGTCTTTTACCTGAAGTGGGGAGAATAGATGTTTTCATTTCTCTCTACAACAGGAGTCCTTGTTGTGCTCCTATTTAGCAGTAACTCCTCCCAATATATAGTGAATGACTGGGGAGGATTAGCCAATAGGCAAGGTAAGCACAGTGCTTACCTTGCTTACCAGATCATCTGTAGTGAAAAACTTCAATTTTTACCACATCAGAGATTGTGCTTCTAGGTATGGCTGGCATCTGTCTCTCTTCTCACTGCATGACACTTTCCTACAGAATCAAAGCCTCTTTTTAAATTTACAGTCCCTGACAGGGGCGAGTGACCGATAAGCTTAAGTTTACTTGTGGTTGTGTACTAATCTGTAGTGAAATTGTTCACTACAGATGATCTGGTAAGCAAGGTAAGCACCATGCTTACCTTACTTATTGGATAATTCGCCCCTGTGAATGATGTTTATGCACCAGGCAATCTTTTAGGATTGGGGATACAGCTATAATCAAAACAGTCTTTTTTCACTAATAAACCGGAGGAGTGGTGAGGGTGACTGTCAATAAGCAAATACATATATAAATAATGCGGGAAGTGGTTTCGTGTGCTACAAGGGGACAGTAGGGGAAAGTGAGGGAGAACGATGCTCGGGTTTGGGGGCTGTCTTATATAATGACGTCAGGGAAGCCTTCTCGAAAAGGTACCATTTGAACTGAGACCTGAAGAAAGTGAAGGAGGGGGCCAGACTCAAGTTTAGGAAAAATGTTTTCCAGGCAGAAGGGACAGAGCACAGAGAACTTGGGGAGTTTGAGAAATGACAAACGGTGACTGGAACTGGGGCACAAAGAAAAGAGGGAGATGGTGGCAGATACCCAGGGCTTTACAGGCCTTGGGAAGGGCTGTGGATTTTACTGGGAAGGAGAAGAGAAAGTTCTCTGAGGCATGAGCAGCACCCCTAGGGATCGGGATTTGAAATATGATAGAATAAACATGGATATGGGGAGAATCAGCTGTGCCCTTGTTTGTTAATGTCCAACTGCGGAAAGCCCAGTGTTGGGCCTTAAGTGGACCTGACATTTTTGCTTCCTACCCTCAGTGTTTTGCCTAACCATATGTTCTGAAACTTGGTATTCTACAGAGGAAGGGATAAGTTGCCCATCTGCTTTCTGGTTAGTACCTCTTGATTCTCAGTCTGAATTCTTTCCTTATTAAGTCTGATATAAGATTGTTTTCCTCTGAATTTAAACTGACTGATTCTCCCGCCATCATATCAACTTGAAACGCAGCCATTTCTCCCATTTCTCTTCAAAGCAGAAGAGAAAAAGGGTTGAAATTGAATTTTTTTCTGAGAAAAAGTTTTGGAAACACATTTTTTTTTTTTTGAATATCTTCTCTTCAAAGAAAAGGCTTGAAAAGATAGGTCTGATTAAAATACAGGTGTCAGAGCAGGGGAGAGGTTTACAGGTCTGCAGGACTGCTGGAAAGGGGAAGTCTTGTGGGACCGTCAGGAGAGGGAATCATGAGGCTAACTCTAGCAGTAAATATGGACATGGAGAATGAGACACCCTTCTCAGAGCTCACTCTTGCCCCGGAGGCTCAAAACTCATCCTGAAGCTGTGATGCTGGTGCTGGCTGTGAGGCCTAGCAAATCCCCGAGGTGCTCAGACGGGCTTAGTGACTCTGCATCATTTATTAGATCAAGTTCACACCCATGGGCATGACCTTCAAGGCCACATGCCATCTGGCAATAAATTTTGTTTTGAAATTTTCCCATTTTACCCACACTCTACTCTGGAGCTGATCTATCAGCCCCTGAACATATTTGATGCCTTTGTTTACAGCTTGTATCATATTTGCCAGGACTACCCTTCCATATTTCTCCCTATGTCCAGCCCAACTTATCCACCATTTCTTTCAAGAAGACTTTTCTCCAGCCAAATTTGATGTTCTCTCTCTTTCTTTCTAATTCCTATTTTAATGCACTAATTGCATTTGGCCTTGCATATATTACCATTATTCTTCTATATGACAGCTTCCCTTAAGAGATCTAAGCTCTTGAGAGAAGGGCCCATTTGTGGCTCATGTTTATATCCTCATCCTCCCCCCATATGCTGGAGAGAATGCTTAACAAAGGCGCAGTCAGTTGTGCTGAACTGAATTCTAGCTCTGGCCAAGTGACATTGATTATGAGGCATTTTAACCCTGGCACTTGTCAAGCAATTTCCGTATTTTATTGTAGGACCTTGGCATTTTTCTACAGCCTCTCCTTTTCTTTGGGGCATCTAGATTATGGCTTTTCTGAAATCAGGACCACTTCCCCTTTTTATCAGGAGAATTCCTAGAATGATGAGAGAACGATGTGCTTCAACCCAACCAAACAAGCAGTTTGCCTCTTGGATTGAAATATGAATCCACAGTGGTGACTGGGGAAGCCCAACAATGGGCTCAGACATCCTGCTCCTGGGTATGGTTTAACTCCCCGACCTCTCATGGCAAACATGCCTTCTCTTGGTTGGTCTTTTGCCTGGGCAGGAGAAAGGACATGAGATGTCACCACCATGGATCTTCCAGACTGACAGATCTGTGTGGGGCAGGTTCAGAAACACATTTAAGGTTAAAAAGGGGAAGGAAAAAGCAGACTCTTGCACATTTTCAAGGATGCAGTTATCAGAGATGTTTCTCTTAGCCTTATTTGCTTTCTTTTGTACAAAGTCCTGTTTTCTGGATATATCTTAGTTAGGAATTGCCTCCTATGTAGAAATGATTGGTTAGGAACATGTGTTGTGTGCAAGGGTATGAGTCACCCAGCCTTTGGAGGAGGGATGCGAATGATGCAGGATATCAGTATGTCGATGTGCTCTTGGCTGTTTGTGAGTGTGTTAGAGTTATGTTGCTCTTAACAGCTTGTCCTTTGCAAGTTTCATCTCACAGATGAGTTACAACTTGAGGCATGTTGTGCACAATGGGAGCTGTCAGGCGGATCATGGCGTGTGAATTCTGAACAGATTCCTGACAATCAGCAGAGGCTGGCAGCAGATTATGAGCATGCCACCAGAATAACACACACCTTCTTGTCTTGATTTGGACTTTCTTAAGAAAGGTCTAAGAAGACAGGTTCAATCTGGTTTTGTTCTTCCTCTCTTTAGATGACATTGGAAGAAAACTAAAAGCACCTGAGGACCTGTCAAAATCAATCATATTTGTGCTTGGAAACCGAGTTCACTGTAGAGCACCAATCGGGATGTCTGGACTCACCAGTGATGAGAATAGTTGGACCTTTGGCTCATGATTCATTTCCCCCACCCCTGTCTTAGTCATCTAGTGCTTCTGTAATAGAAATACCACAAGTGGATGGCTTTAACCAGGAGAAACTTATTCTCTCACAGTCTGGGAGGCTCGAAGTCCAAATTCAGGGCACCAGCTCCTGGGGAAGGCTTTTTGCCTCTGTTGGCTGTGGGGGAAGGTCCTTGTCATCAGTCTTCCTTTGGTCTACTTCCCTTGGTCCAAAGGATGCACTCTGCTCCAGGTGCTGCTTTCTTGGTGGTATGAGGTCCCAGGTCGCTCTGCTCTCTTCTTTTATATTTCAAAAAAGATTGACTTAAAACATAACCTAATCTTACGGATTGAGTTCTGCCCCATTAATATAACTGCTGCTAATACCACCTCATTTATATCATACAACCAACAACCCACTGCCATCGAGTCAATTCTGACAGAGTAGAACTGCCACATAGGGTTCGCGAGGAATACTTGGTGGATTCGAACTGCTGACCTTTCGGTTACCAGATGTAGCTCTTAACCACTACACCAGCAGGGTTTAGATTTACAACATAGGAAAATCGCATCGGATGACAAAAGGGTAGACAATCACACAATACCGGGAATTGTGGCCTACCTAAGTTAACAGATATTTTTGGGGAACACAACTCAATCCACGACACCCCCAAAAGAAGATATAATAGTATGTAGGTTCCTCAGTGAGAATGAAGTTAGTACCATTTTGATTTATAAATCATGAAATAACATTTTAATGTACTATATATATATATTTACTTCACCGTCCCAATTAAGAAAGGTGAGTGTCCTTACCAAAGTGCCCATTTTGCCTTAAAGTGAGTAGATTACCTGTTTTCTAGGTTAATTGTCAACACTGTTTTATTCAAGCTAACATTGCCCTGAGCTGGAGGAACACTGAGATAGTTCTCATTACTGCTGTTTAATGGATTGGGGGAGCAGAGTCATCAGATTGCAAAGGTGTTTGCCCAAAGTGGCCCAGTGTATGAGAGGCAACTAAGCATTGGATTGATACTCAGGCCTTCGGTGTCTCAGCCGCAGTGCCTGTCTTCCAGATGATGTTTCTGATTCTTACTTAGCAAGACAATACTCATGTAGGTCTGACCACAGGGGTCACAAGAGTAGGGATCCAAGGATTAGGCAGACCTGTGTGTGTGTGTGTTCGTGTGTGTGTGTGTGTGTGTGTGTGTGTGTGTGTGTGTGTGAGGGGGGACTCATCTCAGGTCCCTGGGTGGGAACAAACAGAATACAGTCCTCTGGGGGGACACTTCAGACACTTGCAGGACAGACAGAAAGGGAACCCTATGTTGTCTATATGCTCTTATTGGGTTCATTTTTTAAATTGTGTTTTAGGTGAAAGTTTACCGAGCAATTAGTTTCTCATTAGACAATTAATACAAATTGTTTTGTGACATTGGTTGCCAATTCCTCAATGTGACAACACTCTCCCCTTCTCCACCCGAGGCTTCCTGTTTCCATTTATCCAGGTTTCATGTCGCTTCCTGCCTTCTTGTCTTTGCTTTTGAGCTGGTGTGCCCATTTAGTCTCCTACACGTGATTGAACTACAAAAGATGTTCCTCACATGTGTTGTTAGCCCTATAGACCTGTCTAATCTTTAGCTGAAGGGTGAACGTCAGAGGTGATTTCGGTACTGAGTTAAAAGGATGTCCCAAGGCCATATCTTGGGGTTTCTCCAGCCTCTATGTCAGACCAGCAATGGCTTCATGTTTTTATTAGGAAAGATCTTTAGCCTTTTATGCTTAAAACCTTATAGGCATAATTGACTCCATCCTTCCTTTCACACCCTCTTCAGCCAGTTACCAACTCTACTGATTCTTACCTTCTAAGAAATTGTGCATACATCACTTCTTCCCATTCACTGACCATGAGCTTAGGTAACTCAGCTAACTCCTCCCTGACTGTAAAGTGGGATGAATAAGAGCTAAACCCTGGGTAGTTGTTAGAACCAAATGAGACGGTGAATGTAAAGTGTGCCCATGCAGAGTCCTGCTGGAAATACGGCTTAGGCAGCTCCTCAGCCTCCTGTCTCTGCCGTCCTTACTCACAGATGCAGTCTGAGGTCCTCATCCCCTTGAGCCTGCACTGCTGCCATAGATATCCAACTTGTCCCTTGGCCAGAATCTTCTCTTTAAACCCCTCTGCCTGCTGAGCTCCATACTCAGGTGCTGCTTTGAGCTCTTTGGTCCTTTCATCAAAAACCTTAAATGCTCCCTCCCCCACCTTGTTAACAGGACAAAATCCGAACTCCTTAGCTTTGCATCCAAGGTTTGCTCCAATCTCTACTCTGCCTAGTTTTTCAAATAAACCCAAACCCTATGGTCCAGCCAGATTGGCTGTGAGCATGCCATGTACATCAGGCCTCTCGTCCTTTCCTCAGGAACCTTTTCTGGAATCTTCTTTCTCACCTCTCCAAGTCCATCCAGCTCAAATTTTATGACCTTTGTAGACCTTTCCTGTTCAACAAAGACATGCCTTTTTTAAATTTTTTTTCTGAGCTCCTACATGAATTGCTTGACTCTTAACCAAAAGGTTGGTGGTTCAAACCCACCCAGCAGCACCATGGGAGAAATGCCTGGCAATTTGCTTCTATAAAGATTATAGCCAAGAAAACCTTGTGGAGCAGTTCTGTAACACACGGGGTTGCCAAGAGCCAGAATTGACTTGAGGGCAACAGGTTTTGTTTTGTTTTTAATTTGGCTATTAAGGACACGATTTAGCTTCTTGTTTTAGTCTCTAATCAGGATTCAGATCCTGTGTTGCAATTTATCCTTTCTTGAGCTTATTCCCCATCTTCTCAACTAGAGATTGCAAGTGCCACAAAATTGGGGACTATGTCACATCTCCTAGCATGTGGTTCTGGCACTGGAGACTCCTAGTAGTTAATATGATGCAGGACAAATTAATCATGATTAGAAATTGACTAATGGAATAATTGTAGAATTATTTGTATAGTAATTATAGAATTACTTGTTTTTAAAATACATAAACAGTAAGTGTGGCAACTTAACACATAGCCTTTTGCTGCCCTGGTGTCCACTGGGCCCTAAACTTCCCTGAGAGAAGCTAATTTCAGCCACTGTATTAACTGAGCAGCATTCTCAAGCTAATTTGTCACTGTATCCTCTGACATTAGAATGGTAATTCTCTAAGACTTTAGAAATTCTGCCAAACCTCTGAGCATAGCTCTGGCTGACATCCTCTAGGGACTGAATTGGAACAAAGGCAATTGGCTAAGTAAGCCATTTGGAGTGTTACGTAATCTGGACTTAGATTTAGGATTTTTCGGAAGTAAAATAGAAATACAACATTAACTCAGGCCCAGGTGTTTTTCTCCTCATTTCTATGTTCTGGTCTTAAAAAAAATAATAAAAAATCTAGGGCAGCTCTCTATGTTTAGGATTGTTTTTCTAAGGGGATGCCTTTTCATCCCACGTCATATCAGGCCCCTTATCTGGCAGAAACCGTGTAATAATGTAGGGTTTAGTGCACCTTTGGTGTGCTTGAGGTTTGGTATAATGGCTAAATGTGAGGGCATGGTTGACAAACCATTTGGGCTCAAATCCTGGCTGCACCATTAGTATATGCCATCAGGAAAAGGACTTAAACTTTCTAGAACTCAGTCTAGAAAGTATATATAAACTAGTATTTTCCTCAAAAAAATTTTGTGACTATTGTATATTATGAGATAATATATTTAAAATACTTAGCACAGAGTCTGCCACATAGTGAATGCTTCACAAATTTTGTAATTGATATAATGCTATAGGCTCATTTGCCAAGGTTTTGTTGTAGCTATTGTTAGGTGCCGTTGAGTCGGTTCCAACCCATAGTGACCCTTGCACAACAGAACGAAACACTGCCCGGTCCTGCATCGTCCTCACAATCATTGTTATGCTCGAGCCCGTTGTTGTAGCCACTGTGTCAATTTATCTTGTTGAGGGTCTTCCTCTTTTTCACTGGCCCTCTACTTTACCAACCATGATATCCTTCTCCAGGGACTGGTCCCTCCTGATAAAATGTCCAAGGTATATGAGACGTAGTCTAACCATCCTTGCTTCTAAGGAGCATTCTGGTTGTACTTCTTCCAAGACAGATTTGTTTGTTCTTTTGGCAGTCCATGGTATATTCAATATTCTTTGCCAAGACCACAATTCACAGGTGCCAATTCTTTGGTCTTCCTTATTCATCATCCAGCTTTCGCATGCATATGAGGCGATTGAAAACACCATGGCTTGGGTCAGGCTCATCTTAGTCTTCAAGGTGACATCTTTGCTTCTCAACACTTTAAAGAAGTTTTTTGCAGCAGTTTTGCCCAATGCAATGCATCTTTTGATTTCTTGATGGCTGCTTCTATGCCAATGTTAGAGATAGGGAATTAAAAAAAAAAAATAAGGCAAACAAGCAAAAATCTCTCCAGATTAGGATCCTGGATCTGCAAAATGTTTGTGGAGATTTAAAAATACCAATGAGAAGCCTGCGCTGATTTCACAGGTCTAATTAATAACAGTGGTCTTGACAGAGGTAAACAGAGATTGTTCATCTTTTGTTATACTCATTCTTGATGTATTAAACCTAGACGGAGGTTGTGCACTCTGGTTTTTCCAGTGTGGTGAATCAAACCAGGATTATCAAAAATAACCTTGCATTACAGATTTCTATAAAGCCAAGGAGGCAAGTGGAACTAGTGGATAAACTGTCACGAATGGGTCTCTGAATGTGAAGTCCGTTTATTGTTGGAGCCATCGAGCTGTCCACTGAGGTCAGCCAGAGCCCCAGTTTCCACATTGATCTTCTTTCACCTTCTTCTCTTGGTCACTGATCTTACCAGGCAGTGTCCTCCAGAATGCCAAAAACCAATATGCTATATTGTGTGACATTTAGAATGTGTGTTTGCTCCTGACTCCTCATTTAAGGGCAGGCAATCCATGTTCTTAGGTTTCTCTTCAGGGTTTCTCTGTACCCTCTCCCAGAGATGTTGATTGTGAGCGTGGTGAAAAAGGGAAGACTTTTCTGACTACGTTGTTTCCGTGTTTTCTCCTTAAGTGTTTATGTTGACATAGGCTACATGGAGTCACATGAGTTCAGAGCTGCTTTCTGATGTGATGCCAAATAGCTGGGCTGGAACAAGAAAAAGACCCTAATAATCCCAATGGATTTTTGAATATTCTTCAACATTAGATACTCCTCAGAATATGATACAGTTCTAATTTTCACCCCAATTCGGGCCACCAGTTGGATCCAGTCTTAGACTGGGCCTGAAATATTTATTGCAAGACAGTGGGCAGTCATGGGAGAGGCTGGACTATGATTTTGAAATGTATTGGAGTATGTACTTCTACTTTGAATCAGTTGTCCTACTAATTTGTTGTCCTTTATCAGGTCTCTTGATGGTATTATAAATTAAAATAGTAAAGAGACTTCAGTTCAGCTCGGTAAACAGTTATGAAGCTCCCTTTACAACTGGGTACTGGTTAGAGTCTGAGGGGACAAAGATGAATTAGTGGTGAGTCCCACCTCAAGATTAAAATTTTCTTCATACTGGATGCCTGATGCCAACCTAGTTTATAAGTTTATTTTTTTAATCCAATTTTTCCTGAACGTTTATCATTTAAAAAGTTTCTTTGAAAATTTTACTTTCTCAGGGTTAACCAATACCAGTGTTACAATACCAATGGTTAGTCCTTCACCTGCTTTATCTTCTTTTCATCCAATGTAAACATTCCTTCCCCCAGAGAAGGAGCTGCTTTCTATCCTTCCGGTTTTTACTGTCAGGTAGAATCTTGGTGACGGTCACTTCACAATGAGGGGGAAAATGCCACCCATGGAAAATCTTCAACTGCCCCAGAAGCCTTTCAAATGCAATCGTGTTTCTGATGAAATCATGAAGCAGCGACCTGAATTTGAACCGCATGTCAAGATTTCCTCTGGCTCTCATGTGCAGTGGACTTTGCTGGCCATGCATCCATTGGCTCTGTTCTGTAGTTCGCTTTTTTTTTTTTAAGACAACTTTGGTCTCCTCATGGGCGAAGGACACCTGGTTTTACAAGCACACAGGACTTAATACCTCAAATTGTCCATCCCCCAGCCAGTCCATTCCAACAACTTCTCTGCAGTTCACTTACTTATTCCCTGCCTTGGTTCCTCCACCCCCTCATGTCTGTGTTTGTTGGAGGTGAGGTTGTGGGGAGGCAGGGAGAGAAGGAAAGTGGATGCACAGGTTAGTGTTTGTTTCCTGTGAGTTTGATTAGTACAGCAGGGAGAGTTAGCGCCAGATTGCAAAGCCTCTGGAGGGTTCAGGAAAGGATGTGGTGATGAGAACAACAGCTGGCCTGCTGGTCTGGAAATCACAGCAGTAGTATGTTTGTCACTTTCCTCATCACTATTGTATGTGCTTCCAGACTTTATATACTGTGTGTTCCTGTGATATTTGGAAGGATCTGTACAAATGGACTTAGGCTGGAAAGGTTTAGTTGTGTCCTATGGAGAGTCAGGATGAGCTGCATCTGCAATGGAAGTTTCCTGTGGAAGCCAAAGGTGCTAGCCTCCAAACCCCAAACTACCCTTCCTAATCCAGATCAGATTTTCTTTTAATTTAAAAATGTAGAATTTGGGTGATAAATGCATCCAGATTATTAGACAAGAGCGTGAAGAATTAAGAATGGAACAACTGAGGGAGTCATTGCTTAGGCGGCACCGAGCTTCTGTTACAGTAACAGCACCAGCTGACATTGAGTCAACTCTGACTCATGCCAACCCTGTGTGTGTCAGAGCAGGACTGTGCTCCATAGGGGTTTCAAAGGCTGATTTTTCAGAAGCAGATTGCCAGGCCTCTCTTCTGAGGCACCTCTGGGTCAGCTCAAACTTCCAACCTTTAGGTCAGCATCCAAGTGTGCTAGCCATTTCTACCACCTAGGGACTCTGAGCTTTTCTTAAGGGTGATGGAAACATTTGGAAATCAATAATGGTGATGGCTACACAACATGATCAGCATAATCAATGTCACTGAGTTGTACGTGTAAAATGTGTTAGGCTGGCAAATGTTTTTTATATGTATAGATGAAAAAAAACACGCAATAGAAAAAAAGGAGTGGAACAATTAATATTATGTTTTTTTTTTAATCTTGGGGGTGGAGAGTTTATCATTATCCTCTGAGTTAAGGTATGGGGGGACTTACGCAGACCTAAGAATGTCTGCGGAAAGATAAAGATTGCTTTTGCCCTTAAATGTTTCCAAGGGAAAAAAGTCCTTCTGGTTCAGTGGTTTTCTTTCAAGACTAATGGCTGAACCTACTTTGAAAGGAAGGAAGGGAGAGTAAAGGCTGGGATTTCCATAAGAAAGATTGATGCGTAAATTAGTTTTCAGTGACATGGCCCTGTTAACAACTCGTTGGAAAAATTATTGAGAAGAGACAGCTTTTCATTATTTTTCTTAAGCTTTTATGGAATCTCCTGCTGTTTCATAGAATTTCGAACGGGAATTCAGGAACTCGGTAGCTTAATCTTTCAGTCCCACATTATTAGCAGAGATTTCATCCTGGTGAGCTGTACCTAAGGCTTTACCTATCTATGGCCCTGCATTTTTTTTTTAAATAATATTTTACTGTGTTTTAATTGAAAACTTACACAGCAAATTAGTTTCCCCTTTATCAATTTTTATACAAATTGTTCCGTGCCATCGGTTACAATTTTTACAATGTGTCAGCATTCTTATTATTTCCATTCTGTTTGTTCTGTTTCCATTGCTCTAGCTTCCCTTCCTCTCCTTGCCTTCCCATCTTTGCTTTTGGGTAAATGTTGACCGTTTGGTCTCATATAGTTAATTGTTTAAGGGAGCGTATTACTCACGGGTGATATTGTTTATTTTATAAGCCGGTCTATTATTTCACTGAAAGGTGACCTGCAGAAATCACTTCTGTTGCAAGCTCAGAGGTTATTTTAGGGCAATAGTTGGGGGCTCCTCTGATCTCTATCGGTCCAGGAGGTCTGGCCTTTTTTATAAATTTGGGTTATGTTCTACATTTTAATCCCATTCTCCCCAGGACTTTCTATTGTGTCCCTGATCAGAACTATCAGTAGTGGTAGCCAGGACACAATCTAGTTCTTCTGGTCTCAGGTTAGAAGAGGCTGTAGTTCCTGGGGCCTATTAGTCCCTTTAGCATCAACCATTTTTGTGTAAATTTGATTTGCCCCCCTCACCCTCTGGTCCAATAACCTTTTCATGACTATGGTTTGCCTGCACAATCCATCAGATGACTTTGTTGTTCATCCAATTGGGTTGTAAAGACTTTGTTGACTGGCTGAGGCCTGAATGTTTCAGTCATTTGGGGGCAGTTGGGTGGTCTGCTGAAAATAAATCTCATCTGGGGATAACAAGGTGGAGTCAATCTGGATTCAAGACTTTGGTTTGGATCTCAACTGAAGTTGGAAGACGACAAATAATTCCTTGGTAACGTGTATGAATCTCACAGGCTAAGTTCCTTCTCAGCCTCTGAAGTAAAAACGATTTAAGACAAAATTGTGGTCATGGGAATTGCTGTCAATTCTGAAACAAACCTACAGAAAAAATCTTTATATTATCTAAATGGTTACTAAAGAATCTGCACAACTGTTGTTTCATAGCATGTATAGAAATTGTTACATAAGCTTTACATTTAAACTCTTGGGAAAGATTACAAAATTTTAAAATTCTCACTTTTAACAAGTTAAAATTAAAATTCACTATCCTTCACAAATATATTGCACATTATATATATACATATAAAAAATACATATACATATATATAATTAATCTTGCAGAAAAATTAGGGAACACAATTAAGAAAGTAAAGATCATTCTAATGAGATAACCAATTTTTATTATTTTGAATATACATACATATGTGTACAAACATTTACTTATTTTACAACAATCAGATTATATTGTATATACATATGGTTGTGATCTCTTTTCACCTAATGGTATTGTTTTCACCTAACAATATATTATTCACATCCTTACACATCAGTGGATATACTTCTAGACTATTATTTTAAATGCCTACCTAGTGTTTTATTTCTCTCTTTATTGAATAAGTATGTATAAGCCTTATTAAGTGCCAGGCAAAATTCTAGGTTCTTTACAAATAATAATCCATTTAATATAAATATGGTGAAGTTTATTTTCTCTTTCTGCCAATGTTGAATATTTGAGGAGTTTTTATACAATTATAAACACCGTTGCAATAAACACACCTTGCCACTAAATAGTTGTGCTTCCTGTATTTTTACACAAATAATGCACACCTTCTACATTTGTTAGCCAACCTCACCCTCCGCCCACGAGGTATTTTCGGAAGCATGATATGCTAATTTTTTTAACAGCAACATGTAAAAAAAAAAGGGCATAGTGGAGCTTATGAAAATATCTCTGGAGGGGAGGGTGCAATTGGCAAGCAAATGTAGAAGGCATGTGTTATTTACATAAAAACACAGTATTCTATTTCCTTAGGATAAATTTTCAGAAGCAGAATCGATGGGTCAAATAGCATGCAAATTTTAAGGCTTTTGTATATCTATTTCTACCCTGCTCCCAGAAAGACAGATCCGATTTTATATTTTTACCAGCAATATGTGAGCAAGCAAGCTTATTTGTTGCAACTTTGCTAACAGAATATTTTCATTAAAACAAACAATAAAGAAAAAACAAACTCAGAAGCAAAGGAAAAAAACAAACTTTCCAAAATGATTGGCAAAAATTGATTTCTTATTCTTAGTGGTATTTATCTTTTTCTTATTGATTTTTGGGACTTCTTTTAGTAATGAGATATTAACCTTTTGTAATATGTTACAATTTTTCCCCTTACTTTGTCTTTCGTTTTTTTACTCTGACCTAGTAGTTATGGCCATATGCAAGTGCTTTTTTTTTGGTAGTCAAATATTTCTATTTTTTTCTTTGTGGTTTATTGTTTTTCCCTTTTTACTTATGCTTACGTGGATTTTACTTGCTCCCAGATTATATAAAAATATACATAAATTTTCTTTGAGTACTTTTACGTTCCATTTATTTTATTTTAAATCTTTAATCCAGCTGGAATTTATTTTGTTCGGCATACTTTTTTTGTTTTTAAACATCTAAAATGCTTTCAATACATAGGAGCAAATGTTCATGTAATTTTTCGAGCAAGTTACATGATGAAATATAAAACCTGAGGCTTAATCACAGTAACCACTAAAAAAAATAGCATTCGTTATGCTCTTTCATGTGCCAGGTAGTATGCTAAGAACTTTACTTATTCTTGTATTATTTCATGGCCTTCCAGTAACAAGCTCAGGTTAAAGTGTCCGGTAGCTATCAAGGAGGTATCAAGCTGCCTGGCCATCTTCAGACTGGGTTGATGAGGGGCATAATTATTCAACGACTACCAGTTTCATCTCTAGATACCTCCTCCTTGTCCATGCCTCCTCTGCTGCTAGGACGGTAGTCTGCACAGCATAACTGTCCTTCACCTTTTCCTTACAGATTCTTCTTCTAGTGGCTTGTAAGTGCATCTGTTCCTGTGAATGAGTGTTAGTCTCAAATTCTTTCTTACTGACAGCATTATTGACACAATTGGCAGATTTATTGCTTATCTGCTTTTAATCTAGGAGAGCTGGTTTCTGCATAATAAGCCTGGGTTTCCTTTTTTAGACAGCTGTCTTCATGTGGCCGTGTGCATCATCCCCTTCCTCTTATAATTCCATCTTGAAGCAGTAACATGTGCACATGTTTTCCCAGGCTGTCTGGGAGCTCACCTCCATCCCCATAGAGCTTTAACTCTCAGACTGCGCTGCTGCAAATTCAGCCTGCCAAGGACCTCGGCTAGCTTTTGACCCTGACTGTGTCCAGCAGTTACCAATTATGGATTCTCATTGTCCATTTGTATATCTGTTCTTCAAACCCAGATTAGGCACGCGATGGTTAATTTATGGAGGCTTGCTCATATTAGCACTGAGACTCTTCTGCTCATTGGTTTTCTCTATTGACCATTAAGAACCCAGTTTATTAAGTTAACCATAGAACTACCATATGACCCAGCAATTCTAATACTAGATATATACCCTAGAGATTTGAAAGCAAGCAAAGCAAACAGACGTATGTATACCAAGGTTCATTAAATAGCCGAAAGGTAGAGACAATACTGAAACATCCATCAACAGATGAATGGATAGACAGAAGGTGATATATACACAATAGAGTATTACTTTGCCATAAAGAGAAATGAAATCCTGATGCAAGCTACAACATGGATGAACCTTGAAAACATTATACTGAGAGGAGTTATGTCAGTCACAAAAGGACAAGTATTGTATGATCTCACGTATATGAAATATATAAAATGGGCAGATTTACAGAGACCAAAGTTTATTAGTGGTTAAGGTTGGGGGGGGCACAGGAGGGAGGGGAAAAGGATAGCTATTGTTCAGGAAGCACTGAGTTTGTGTATATGGGGATGGAAAATTTGATAATGGACATTGGTGATGATTGTACAACAGGACTGATGGAATTAGTGTCACTAAATCATATGAGTGAGAATCACTGAACTGATATTTTTGCAGCAATAACAAAAAAAGAAGCAGCCAATTCATTAACTCATTCAACACTGTTTACTGAGTGATTACTAGATCCCAAGAATGGAAATAGGCACTGCGGATGCATACATATGCAAATACAAGAGGCGTGGTCTCTTCTGTCAGTGGAGTTTACAGTGTAGGGGGGAAACGAGATAGTAAGTGGTCAAGCAAGTAAGTATTATTCGAAAACTGTGATAAGTGCCCTGAAGGAAAAGTGGGAGGGGTTGTGAGATGTTATAATGTACATCTGACGTGGTCTTGGCCTTGGGGAAGGGAAACTTAGGCTGCCATCTGAAGAGGAGAGGCTTGAGTCAGATGAGGGCAGAGGCAGGTGAACTCCGGTCCAAAGGCCCTGAGGTAGAAGGGAGCAAGGTATTTTGCAGATGCTGAAAGGAGACAAGATATGGCTGAGAGCAGGGCGTGTGTGGGTGAGATGACACTGGAGAGGTGGGACTGGGCCAGATTGTATAGGCCACAGTAACAATTCTGGTCATTATCCTAAACAAAATAATAGGGAGTCAAGGAAGTACGTTAAGCCAGAGAGATTGTCATTCACTATATATTTTTAAAAGGTTAATCTGATCAACAACTACCAGTTAATGATTCTTAATTTTGAATCAATGAATGATTCAGTCATTAAAAAGTATATTATGTGCTCACTATGTAAATATCTTTACACTAGGTACTTCAGGGAATACAAAGATGGAACAAATTTAAGTCCTGCCCTCCAGGTGCTTGCATTCTAGCAGGGGAAAATAAGCAAGTACACAAATAATTTGTAATATAAGTAAGAATAGTACAGGTAAGCTAGCACATTTATTTAGGAATAGGAAGAATTTTTTCAGTGAAAGATGACCAATCTCTTGAGACAATAACATAGCTTGGTTCTTACATTAATACATTAATAATAATAATAATGCATAACTGACACCCTTGCATTGATGACAGCATGAGATAAGTATAAGGTAGAATATAAACTTAATGAGAGTAATGACCTTCCTGTTCCGGTCTTATTTGTTGTGTAATCACATTGCCTAGTAGTAGGCAGAAGTAATATACACAGTAAGATTGGATGGATAGATGGATGGGTGGGTGGATGGATGGATGGATGGATGGATGGATGGATGGATGGATGGATGGATGGATGGATGGATGGATGAAAACAAGGAGGAGAGATGGAGGGAGAGAGGGAAGGATGGATGGCTGGATGGATAGAAGGAGGGAGGCATGAAAACCGAGAGGGAGGGGGAGAGGAAGGGAGGGAAGGATGGATGGTTAGATGCATAGAAGGAGGGAGGGAAGAAAACAGAGAGGGAGGGAGGGAGGGAAGGCGTATGGGTGGATGGATGGATGCATGGATGCATGGAAAGATGGAGGGAGGGAAGAAGGGTTGGATAGGTGGCTGCTGCCTTCTTTCTGGTGAAGGTAGAATAATACTTTCTAAAGTGAAATAGTTTTTTCCATCTGCCTTTTCCCTGCCTGTATTCAGTTTATTGACTTATTTCCATATGCAGAAAGAAAGAAACATAATCAGGTATTAGAGCCCTAGAAGAATTGGTGTTACAAATCTCAGGGACAGCTCATTTTACTTCTCTCTGACTTACTCATTTTTCTGAATTACAAAATTATGGGAGTTAGGAGAGAATTTTGAAATCTTTAGAGATCAAGTTCATTTTTGTTTTTCTGTAAATTAAATGTTTTATTATTTTTACCTTTCCAAACAACTATTGTCATCTTCTTTGAACTTCTTATCTGTTCTCATGATTCTTAACATAAACAAAAACAGTCCATCAATCATGCTAGTAAACTTTCCAAAGCAAACTGGGATTCTCAAGTCCTTTTTTTTCCTTAATGTGTATTATTATTGATACACAGACAATAACATTTATAAAATGCTGATGGGAGAGGTTCTTTAAATCCATACCCTCCCAAGTGGAATCCAGTCTACTCTTAGTTTTTTGGAAATTATTTATGATACAGTAAAATGTCGGAGCTTCTGTTATTCCAGCAATCAAATTGTCTCATTCATCAATGGGAGTGCATCTCAGAAATTTAGGTACATATCTGTAAATTTAAAGTTGTGCTCTTTCCACTGCTCACAGCCATTTTTATAAGACCACCAGAGTCAAAAGTACTAACGTTACATTCTCATCAGTATGTGTCAAGTGTCCCCAGAGTCAGAAGCACTGAACTCAGCTACTCAGAAGGATATATCAAGGGGCCTGTCTTGTCCCACACCCCTTCTAGGTCCTGAAGTCACAAGTAATAGGAAACAGGCAAGTAAGCTGCTATGTTGACAATTACTCTTGATGTTTGGTTTCTCCAAAGGGAGACAATAAAACAATTATTCTTTTGACCCCAGAAACTTCACGTTAACTAGAAGAAAGGTGTCTTAAAATGTTGTTAGTATCGCCCTGTGGATCATTATATTTTTATTTTAATTTTTGTCAGCTGTTACTTAATACCTTGGAAGCTGTGAGTTTCTGAAATGTCTTTGCATAGCATAAGCCAAACTTGCATCAAAAATCATTTTTCACCCAGAAACAGAAGGTTAGGATAGAAGAGGTTCTGCCAATTTGGCATCAGAGAGGTTGCTGTAAGGCTAGTTAAAAGGACACTCTGCTAATATAATAAGTACAGACCATCCTAAGGGGACAAAAGCATTTTCCAGAACTTTATTATTTTTTTCTTGTGCTAAAGATTTAAGCATAAACTTCTGAAAATCCTTGAGAACTAAATTGCTACCTTGAATATATTTCTTTGTTTTGATTTTTTCAATTTCCATTTTCTTAACAAAACTTTGAATTCCTTTATCTCATTTTCTTAAAACAAAACAAAACAAAAACTTAGAATTATAAAAGGTAGTTTAAAAAGAAATGATCCCACTGTCTGTGCACCATGCCTTTCGTATCTGCATGCCCTCTTTTGGGGCCTTCCCTGCTCAAAGGAGAGGCGCATTCCCTGAGTAGATTCCCTGGGGTGGGAGGGTGGCCAGTTGATCTGGGATTTATTGCCATTAGGGGACATTTTATCTTGGGTGAGTGGGAAGAAAACAAGGCCTGGCATATGTCTGGCATTGAATGAAAATTCACTGGCTGGATGGGTGAATGAACGGCATGAATTACAACGTGAGTTCAGGAGAACTTTTGGGGTAAGTACACAGAGCAGCTGGCTAGGACTGCTGAAGGCAGGAAACAGAGAGAGATACGTGACACAGGGCCAGATGTGGAAATCACATGTGCCAGAGTAGCCACCTAGCACCTGTACCAGCGGAGGGCAGTGCTGCTCAAAGGTATTAAATGGGCTGAATGTTTTCCACCAAGCACCAGCGTACTTGACACAGTTGAAATCATGGCACACACGGAATTTTCTATTACGTTTTCTTTCCTAAGAACCAGTAGCCTTCGAGTCTATTCCAAGTCGTGGGGAGCCCGTGTGTGTCAGAGTAGAACTGTGCTCCACAGGGTTTTCAATGACTGATTTTTGGAATTGGATGGCCATGTCTTTCTTCCTAGGCACCTCGGAGTGGCCTGGAACTTCTAATCTTTCGGTTAGCAGCTGAGTACCTCCTAATAGAACATCATCAAATATTTTCTCATAATGCTACAATGACTTCAAATATTTCATTACGTTCTCTGTTGTTGGAAATACTTTTCTACTATAACATAGATAATGCTTCATGAAACATCTTCATGTACATATACTTTCTGATCTTTGAATTATTTCTACGTAGGATCGCTATGGAAACCCTGGTGGCTAGTGGTTAAGTGCTACAGCTGCTAATCAAGAGGTCAGCAGTTCAGACTTGCCAGGAGCTCCTTGGAAACTCTATGGGGCAGTTCTACTCTGTCCTATAGTGTAGCCATGAGTCGGAATCGACTCGACCACAGTGGGTTTGGTTTTTTTGTTTTAAGATTGCTATGAGTTGAAACTGACTTGATGGCACCTAAGAATAACAACAACATAGGGTAAATAAACAGTAATGGGATTAATAGATCAAGCAACAGTAACATTTTTTTTCCTAAAGGAAATGGAAGGCAGGAAGTAGAGAAACAAAAAAGAAAAGAAAAAACGTTATAAATGGAAAACACAAAAATACAAATAGATCAGTAATCATAAAAAATTATAAATGGGCCAAAATTGCTTATTAAGAGTTAAAAAAAAATTGCCTTCTAGTCGATTCCAACTGACTCTCAAATTAGATTTTTTAAAAAAGTAGTTACATGCGGTTTGTGGGAGAAGCACCTAAACAGAATGACACAGAAAAATGGAAAGTGAAAGTTTGAAAAAAACATATAAACCAAACCTGAACCCAAACCCATTGGCTGTCGAGTCAATTCCGACTCATAGCGACCCTGTAGGACAGAGTAGAACTGCCCCACAGGGTTTCCAAGACTGTAATCTTTATGGATCTAGACTGCCACATCTTTCTCCCATGGAGCAGCTGGCAGGTTTGAACAGCTGGCCTTTCCATTAGCAGCTAAGCGTTTAACCACTGCACCATCAGATCTCCTTACTTACTAATAAAAACTGTTACAGTAATAATATCAGATAAAATAGAATGAGAGGTAAAAAAATGTGGAAAAAAAATAATAGAGACAATAAGCCAAGAAGACATTACAGTCGTGTGCATTTCCATGCCTGATAACATTGCCATCACACATGTACATTAAACATGGTCCAACTTACAAGAAGAATTTGTTAACTCCTTAATTACAGAGAAAGATTTTAACACACTATCTAAGAAATGGATAGGTCAAGCTGAACAATCAGTAAGAATATAGAAAATTTGAATAATTGAAATTAACCAGTGTAACTTAAAAGACATATATAGGACTCTGAGTTCAAGAAATAGGATTTACATTCATTAAATTGTACATAGGACATTGTCAAAAATTTACCATGTATTAGACCACAAAAAATTTCAACACGTTCCAAAGATGGATATAACGTATACAAAAATCAAACCTGTTGCCGTTGAGTTGATTTTGACTCATAGAGACCTTACAGGAGAGAATAGAACTGCCCCATAGGGTTTACAAGGAGTGGCTGGTGGGTTCAAACTTTTGGTTAGCAGCCAAACTCTTTTTCTCAAAAAGGTGGCAAAATATATATTTAAAAGGATATTTATTTGTGGTATTTTTGGTGGTAGCCCAATATTGAAAATATTGTCCACAATTAGGGGAATGACTTAAAAAGAAATAAATGAATGTTATATACTGGATAAAGGAATATTATACAGTGCAACGCCATTTATGTAAAATTAAAAACAAAAGAATACTACGTATTATCCATGGATACAATTACGTGTTGTAAAAATATAAAATTATTAGAAAGGATAGTGGTTTACCTCTGGGGAGGAAGAAAGGGAAATGGAATTGGGAATGAAGGGTGCCAAAAAGGATTTCTACTGTATGTCAAATTTTTTTCCCCCCCTTTTAAAAGCCTAAACCAAATACAGCAAAATGTTAACATTTGTTCATTCTGAGTGCTGGGTACATGGGTATTTATTCTATTACTCTCAGTTCTTTTGTTTGAAATATTTCATTATAAACAAAAGTTTGAGTTACTTGCCCAAGGATACACAGCTAGCACTTGGTATTTTAGTTTCAATATTTTGGTTTCATTATTTTTTATTGTATAAAAGTTCTTAATGTTTATAATTTCCAACTGAATTCCTTCCATTTTTCCTTGGTTTATTTATACTTAAAAAGGGACTTGATTTTCTGTCTTTAACTCTTGAAGTTTATTCTGTGTTTGCATTCTTACTTTTCTACTTGACTCCAAGAGTTTTGGTCATGAATATTAAGCAAGAAAGAGTTATAAAGTCAGATTTCTTTAGGAGAACCTTTAGTGTAGGGATGAAATACAAATCTATCCTTGAGAACTCAGTGCTGGGTTAAGCTTGGTGGCTCTTTCAATGAGCATCACCAGGAATTAAGTAGAAGACGAATTTTATTAACCATTTACATTTCAGTCAACTAACAAGCACATTTATTGAGTGCATGTATTATGTACTCAGTACAAACAAATCAGTCTTAAAGAAATACAACCAGAATGTCCCTTAGAAGTGAGGATGGTGAGACTTTGTCTTGCTTACTTTGAACACGTCATCAGAAAAGACCAATTGCTAGAAAAGGACATCATATCTGGTAAAGTAGAGGGTCGGCGAAAACAAGGGAAACCCTCAATGAGGTGGATTGATACGATAGCCGAAACAATGGATTCAGACATACCAACGAGCATGAAGATGGCTCAGGACTGGGTAACATACATAATATTCTGTTATATATAGTGTCACCATGAGTCCGAGTCGACTTGAGGCAACTAACAACAGGAACAGTAACACAGAGCTTCAACTCTAAAGCATTGTGGAGGACTAGAGAAATATAGAAGAAGGACTTTTTCTGTCCTCAAAGAAGTGGACAATCTACTTTGGGTTGTCTGTAGAAGCTTGTGGTAAGCAAATGCAAGGATATAGCAGAACTGGAAGGAAATGACAAAGCCCTAATAATCAGCATTTTGAAAGAAAAGGGAGATCTTTTCTTCACCAAGGGCCAGTCCATCCCTGACTTCACAGACCGTGTTTGGTCCTCTTTCTCAGTGCTCCAAAGCTCAGGATTGGGAATCAGAGTAGTTTATCCTACAGCATTCTTTGTAGCACTTACAACAGCCCTGGACATCCTATCAGTCCCTTTACTTGGCTGGTCCCTGCCTAACTCTTAACTCCATGAGGGCTGGGTCTCGGTCTGTCTTGCTAACTGTCCTGTACCCTGGCCGCACATAGAGTTGGCGATCAGTGTGTGTTTGTTGATGAAGGGAGGGAGTAAATGAGTGACATAATAAAATCTTTGAAGACTGCAGCTACATTTTCCGTATAATGAATCACTGTGAAAATAGGGAAAAATTCAAATTTAACAACAGCATTGATAATATGAGTGTTTAAAAGATACACACACCAAAAGAGTCTCATCATTGTAAAATATTTGTTTTTTTATGCTCTACAGACATTTCTAGTGAAGGTGAGGGTGGGAAGGTGGACTAGGACCCAATGTTTTGAGGTTTTCAAAAATAGCATCATAGAGATTAAAGGCAGAAACTATGCTCTGCAAAAAATTACGACAGATTTCAAATCACTGGATTTGTCATTTCATTCCGAAATTTCTAAAGAATGAGAACCCGAGATTCATTCTCAGGTGCCGAAGATACCCTCTGCCCTGCTGGAGGCACAGAAGAGCTGGGAGTGAGGTGCCACCCCCTGTTCTGAAGCTGCAACTTCTCCCCTTTCTTGTCCATTTAGCTCTGCTCATCCTTCAGTGTCAGCCAAAATTGTCAGGTCCTCAGAGGGTCCACCCTTGACTTCTAGACCAAGCTTACTCCCCCGCTCAGTGCTTACAGCTCCCTCTCTTCCTCCAGTCACCACATTCGTCCCACTCCTGGTGATGACCTGCTTGATTGCTATTCCAGTTTAGGAGCATCATAAGGGCAGGTCTGTGTGTGTCAAGTCACTGTTTATACAGTGCCAGGAATATAACAGTTGCCTTGGAGTTGGCTCTAACTCATGGTGACTCCATGTGTGTTGGAGTAGAACTGTGCTCCATAGGGTTTTCACTGGCTAATTTTTTGTAAGTAGCTCACCAGGCCTTTCTTCCAAGGTGCTTGCAAGGTGAACTCGACCCTTTAACCTTTCAGTTAGCGGCCAAGTGCGTTAACCATTTGCGCCACCCAGGAAATCCACCACAAGTCTAGTAAACTGTTTGGGGGATGATAGATGGGTGGATAAATGGTAGATGGATGAGCATGACAGAATGTCGGTGACTCCGAGTGACATCATTACCATAACCTTGACTCTAATTTGACCTCTAATTTATGAATAAGAAAATTACAAATACGTATGTTTTAACTATTATTAGAAATATATTACTTGTGTCACTTCCCAAAGCTGATTTCAACATGCAAGTGGGCTTCAGTGTGGGACGTGGGTCAATAACCACTCTCTGAACTTCTTTAAATACTCACTCCTGTAAGTAAAAGACTGAACACAAATCCTCCCTCCCCACACATATCCATATAATTATATATGTTTTTCAGTATCAACACATGTGCGTTATAAAATACAAAAGTATAAATTAAAATAGGATGGGATACTCATAAATGTTAGTACAAGTTCTATTGTTTTCTTCTTACATTCTGCTGTACGTAGGGTTGCTATGAGTCAGAGCTTTTTGTGTCGTACAACTCGCTGAGACCAGCGCTATGGGCAGAGTGTCGGTGGGGCAAAACCCTGTTGTAGACCACTGCTTCTCATACTTTGTTGTACACCAGAATTACCTGGAGAGCTTGTTAAAATACAGACTCCTGGACCCTAGGCCGTACGTGCTGAGACTCTGTTCAGTAGGTCTGGACTGGAGCCCAATAATTTGTGTTTCTAACTAGTTTCCGGTTGATGAGGGTGCTTCTGTTCCATGAACAGCACTTACGGTAGCTGTCTTCTAGACTAGCACTTCTCAAACTTTAATGCACATACAAATCCCCTGAGATCTTGTTAAAACACATTACGATTCAATGGGTGTCGGATAGGGCTGATATTTGGCATTTCTAACAAATACCAGGTGAGGTCAAGGCTGCCAGTATGAGTAGAAGGATCCTGGGTCACAGAGGTCAGGCAGCCGGATGGGCCTTCAGCCCTTGGTGAATTCGTCTGCATGTAGACCCTAGCTGTGCAGAACAAAGCCATGAGAAATCAAGACAGAGAGAAATCACTGCTAACGAGAAACCTCTGCAGCTGTCATTTGCCCTGAACCCCTCTCCATTAGAGAATTTTGGTTACGCAGTGATCTTTAGTTGAAGGACATTTGTGAGTAAAGGGCTTTGAGAGAGAAGATTGCAATTCTATCTTCCGAATGTTTTTAATAACTACCAACCTTGTTCATTCTTCTCTCAGTCTATGGTATGTACCTAAGGATGATTTTCATCAAGCGCCTGAAATCACATTTTGCCTCTGCACTTACCTGATTCCTGCGCAAAGGTTAATGGGCAAATATAGGGTTGCTATGAGTTGGAATCGACTCGACGGCACTGGGTTTGGTTTCAGAGCTCACCAAAACTCTTCAGATCAGTTCTGCTATATTATATTCTTTAATATTATACATAACTTATTTATATAATATTGCATAGAAGGCAAACATTGTAAGAGCTCAATATTCATCAACATTTATGAAATTAAGTAAAATTATTTTAATGCAGACTTAGGGGGAACACGCTTATATTATGACCTAACAACTTTATTTATACAACAGAGGTGAAAGAAAATAATCAGACTATAATGTGGTTTTGAAATCACTGGGTAGTACAACCAGTTAACAGACTAGGCCGCTAAACGAGAGGGTTGGAGGTTAGAATTCACACAGAGGCCTGGTAACGTACTTTTGAAGAATCAGCCATTGAAAACCCTGTGGAGCACAATTCTACTCTGATACACATGTGATGGCCGAGAGTGACTCGATGGCAATTGGTTAATATCCTCTTAGACAGGGAAAGGGAGTAGTCTTCATTCCCCAAATGTTTATTGAGTACCTTCCATATTTCAGTCACTGTGGTAGGTGCTGGGGATTTGTCAATAAATTAGATATGATTCTTCATGGAGCTTACATTCTAGTTGAAGTGGGGAAACAAAAATAAACTGGTAATCAACTTAATAGAATAATTTCTGACGAGAGGGTGAGAGTAAGGGGTTATTTTAGATACTGGTGATCAAGGAAGGAATGCGTGTACAGGTAATACCCAAAAGTTGAGAAAGAGTGAGCCACAGAAAATTGGAGGAAGGTTGTGCCAGGCAGGGATACCAATGAGATTGGCTTATTCAGGGAAAAGCTGGAAGACCAGTCTGGCTATAAAGTAGTGAGCTGAGGGCTGGTGAATAGACATAAAGGTGTAGAGCTATAGGGTTTAGATCATCCAGGGGCTTGTGGACCACCCTTAAGACTTAGTTAGATTATGTTAAATGTGATAGTACGTCTCTGGAAAGTTTTGATTGAAGGAATGATATGATCTGTGTTATACTTTAAAAAGAACATGTGGCTGTTATGTGAAGGATGAAGAGTTTATGTTCCCGTAAGTGTTACTGTAAGAACAGGTTACACAAAAATGCTTAGCTGGCTGCTTTGTCCTACAGAAGATGCATGATAAAGTAAGTGCAATGTAGTTGGACCACTCATCTGTCAGTCTGGCTTGCCTGTTGCTGTGATGCTAGAAGCTCTGCCACTGGTATTTCAAATACCAGCAGGGTCACCCATGGCGGACAGGTTTCATGGAGCTTGCAGACAGGCTAGGAAGAAGGACTTGGTCTACTCCTGAAAAAACTGACCAGTGAAAACCTTATGAATAGCAGTGGAATATTGTCTGATATAGTGCTGGAAGATGAGCCCCTCAGGTTGGAAGATACTCAAAATATGATTGGGGAAGAGCTGCCTCCTCAAAGTAGAGTCCACCTTAATGACATGGATTGAGTCAAGCTTTTGGGACCTTCATTTGCTTATATGGTATGACTCAAAATGAGAAGAAACAGTTGCAAATATCCATTAATAATCGGAATATGGAATGTACAAAGTATGAATCTAGGAAAATTGGAAGTTGTCAGAAATGAAATGGAACATATAAAGATAAGTATCCTAGGCATTAGTGAGCTGAAATGGATTGGACAGTCATGTGGTCTACTGTGCCAGGAATAACAAACGGAAGAGGAATAGTGTCACATTCATTGTCAAAAAGAACATTTCAAGATCTATCCTGAAGTACAATGCTGTTAATGATAGGATAATATCCATATGCCTACAAAGAAGACCAGTTAATACAACTATTATTCAGATTTATGCACCAGCCACTAAGGCCAAAGAAGAAGGAATTGAAGATTTTTACCAACTTCTGCAGTCTGAAACTGATCAAACATGCAATCAAGATGCATTGATATCCCCTGAACGCTTTTTAAAACCGACCAATAGTTTAGCTTAACTACTAAAAAAGGTCTGCCTTGAGCTTTGCACTCTTTTAAGAACTACCTGTTGTTGTTGTTGTTAGATGCCATTGAGTCAGTTCCAACTCATACTGACCCTATAGGATAGAGTCAAACTGCCCTGTAGGGTTTCCAAGGAGCAGCTGGTGGATTTGAACTGCCAACCTTTTGGTTAGCAGCTGAGCTCTTAACCACTATGCCACCGGGGCTCCTGGCAGTTCTTCTGGTACATACAGAAACTGTTAAATTGGTGTATGTTTTGCTGTGTATATTCTCAACAACAACAACAACAAAATAAATAAAATTTTGAAAAGAGAAAAAAAGATGCGTTGATAATTACTGGTGATTGGAATGCAAAAGTCGGAAACGAAGAAGGATCAGTAGTTGGGATATTTGGCTTTGGTGACAGAAATGATGCTGGAGAACTCATGATAGAATTTTGCAAGACCAAAGAGTTTTTCATCCCAAATACCTTTTTCAATAACATATATGGCAACTATACATGTGGACCTTGCCAGATGGAATACACAGGAATCAAATCCACTACATCTGTGGAAAGAGACTATGGAGAAGCTTAGTATCATCAGTCAGAATCAAGCCGGGGGGTGACTGCAGAACAGACCATCAATTGCTAATATGCAAGTTCAAGCTGAAGTTGGAGAAAATTAAAACAAGTCCACAAGAGCCAAAGTGCGACCTTAAATATAGCTTTCTTGAATTTAGAGACCATCTCAGAATAGATTTGACCCATTGAACACTAACGACTGAAGACCAGACAGATATCATACATGAAGAAAGTAAAATGTCATTAAAAGGCAAGAAAGAAAGAAAGGACCAAAATGGATGTCAGAAGAGACTCTGAAACTTGCTCTTGAATGTAGAGTAGCTAAAATGAACTGAAAAAATGATCATAGAAAAGAGCTGAACAGGAGATTTCAAAGGGCAGCTTGAAAAGACAAAGTACAGTATTATAATGAAATGTGCAAAGACCTGGAGTCAGAAAAACCAAAAAGGAAGAACAGGCTTGGCATTTCTCAAGCTGAAATAACTGAGGAAAAACTTCAAGTCTTGAGTTGCGATACTGGATGATTCTATGGGCAAAATATTGAATGATGCAAGAAGCATCAAAGGAAGGTGGAAAAATTACACAGAGTCACTGGATCAAAAAGAATTGGTCAATATTCAGTCATTTCAGGGGGTAGCATATGATTAAGAACCAATGTTACTGAAGGAACAAGTCCAAGCTACACAGAAGGCATTGGCAAAAAACAAGGCTCCAGGAATTGATGGAATAACAACTGAGATGTCTCAACAAATGGATGCAGCACTGAAGGTGCTCACTCATCTATACCAAGAAATTTGGAAGACAGCTCTGGCCAACTGACTGGAAGAGATCCATGTTTGCACCCATTCCAAAGAAAGGTGAGCCAACAGAATGCGAAAATTATTGGACAATATCATTGATATCCCATGAAAGTAAGATTTTGCTGAAGAAAATTCAAAAGCGGTTGCAGCAGTACATCAGCAGAGAATTACCAGAAATTCAAGCTGGATTCAGAAGAGGATGTGGAGCGATAGATATCATTTCTGATGTCAGATGGATCTTGGCTGAAAGCAGAAAATAACAGAAAGATATTTACCTGTGTTTTATTGATTACGCAAAGGCATTTGACTATACGGATCATAACAAATTATGGACAATATTGCAAAGAATGGGAATTCTGAGTACTTAACTGTCCTCACGAAGAACCTGTACATGGACCAACAGGCAGTCTTTTGAATAGAAAAAGGGGATATGGCATTGTTTAAAATCAGGAAAGGTGTATGTCAGGGTTGTATTCTTTCACCATATTTATTCAATCTGTATGCTGTGCAAATAACCTGAGAAGCTGGACTATATGAAGAAGAATGCAGCATCAGGATTGGAGGAAGACTCATTAACAACCTGCATTATGCAGATGACACAAACTTCCTTGCTGAAATAGAAGAGGACTTGAAGCGTTTACCAATGAAGATGAGAGACTACAGCCTTCAGTATGGATTAAACCTCAACATAAGGAAAATCCTCACAACTGGACCAATAAATAACATCATGATACTGAAGTAATCAAGGATTTCATTTTACTTGTATCCACAACCAACGCCCATGTAAGTAGTAGTTGAGAAATCAAACGACATATTGCATGGGAAAAATCTGCTGCAAAAGACATTTTTAAAGTGTTAAAAGCAAAGATGTCACTTTGAGGACTAAGGTTCACTTGATCCAAGTCATGATATTTTCAACTGCCTCATATGCATGCAAAAGCTGGACAATGAATAAGGAAGACTGAAGAACTGACACATTAGAATTAGAGTGTTGACGAAGAATATGAATATACCAGGGACTGCCAGAAGAACAAACAAATCTGTCTTAGAAGAAGTACAGCCAGAATGCTCATTAGACGCAAGGATGGTGAGACTTTTTCTCACATACCTTGGACATGTTACGAGGAGGAACCAGTCCCTGGAAAGTGATATGATGCTTGGTAAAATAGAGGGTCAGCAAAAAAGAGGTAGACCCTCGATGAGATCGACTGACACAGTGGCTGCAACAATGGGCTCAAACATAGCAATGACTGTGAAGATGGCCCAGGACTGGGCAGTGTTTTGTTCTGTTGTACATAAGGTCATTATGAGTCGGAACCAACTCGATGGCACCTAACGACAACATTAAAAAAACAAAAAACCCACTGCCGTCAAGTTGATTCTGACTCATAGCGACCCTATAGGACAGAGTATAACTGCCCCATAGAGTTTCCAAAGAGCGCCTGGTGGATTTGAACTGCCGACCTTTTGGATAACAGCCATAGCTCTTAACCACTATGCCACCATTGGAAGTATTAAAAATTTTCACTTTTGAGTCTTAGTAGAATACATGTCGACCATTCTTTTTTACCTGTTTTCTCCTACCTTTCTCTACAGTGCATGACTTTCAACCATTATCTTTATATTGGACTAGCCACTGCACTCACCTATCAAATTTCTATTCCATAAAATGTATGACAAACTGACAGACACGTGGGACATTCCACCTAATACACCTACCAAATTCATAGCCTCATTGACTACCTGGTATTATCCAGCCTGATGCCATATGTTTATATACCAGGAAAGAGATAAAAGTATCACGTAGTTCCTTTTTAAAAATGCCAAATTGCATCCTATGATTGAGTGGGCTGCATTATCGTGAGCCGTTATAAAGCAGTAGGCAGCCTAGAGGTACTTGCAAAAGCAGCAATGAAACAAAGCAAACTTTAAATTGATTTAGCAAAACACTTAGTTACATTTCATGGTAGGCAAAACAATAATAAATCTTAAAGAAGAAATCTTTCTAAGACATTATGAAAAATAAAACTAGCGTAAACTCACTGGTGGATGTCAGCACTTATTTTTATGGTTTTTAAATGACTGTTGGTAAGAGACAGCAAGAGAACATGTTTGCAGCTTTTCTGTGTAGTTGGAGGCACATCAGCAGAGATGCTTAAGTCTGTCTGTAGTCATGGTGTTAACTTTGTGTTGCAGAGAAACACATTGTGTTTACTGGGCATAATGAAAACTCTTGGCTTAATATCTGTCTCCCCTTTCCAATGTCTGTTAAACATTTTTACCTGAGTGCAGTGTTGTGCTGGAGCTGACTTGTATTGGTTCATTAACCCAGTGCCCTTGAGAATTGGTTCAGTAAGAGCCAGTTATTAGCATCTCTTCCTTACTCAGTGCTTAGGGATCAGAGATATTATGTTGATAGTTTGAAATCAGCCATGATGGGAGTATTTACACTACAGAAATTGACAAACACTACAAATCAGGGATCTCACATCCCCTGAGAGCTAGTTGCCCAGCATTTGCCATCACAGCACTGGGTATTCCATCAGAAACTCAGCATGTCCAAATATAAACTTATCATCTCTCTTCCCTCTTGTTCTTTCCACTATCAGCTTCTCCGTGTGTTATGTGTTGACAGATTTTAAACCCAGGCTCAGATCTCTAGAGGCATCTTTGACTCTTCCTTCTCCCTTTTGCCCCAACATGCAGACCTTTTACAAACTCTACAGATTATACTTTCTCCCATCTTGTGTGCATTCTTTCACCTTTCAGCATCTACTGGTGCTCGCCCAGATAAGTCCCTGGTATGTCTTTTCCTCTTATAACCCCTAGTTGAGTCTTTTGCAGTAGCTGCCTAATCGGTAGCTAATTCTCCGTCTTCACCTCCTTTTTTTTCACCTCCTTTAGGCATGTGGCATGCCATTTCAGGTCACCTTCCTGAAGTATGTCTCGCACTTTATCACATTTTCTGCTCAAAACTATCCATGATTCCTTCCGATCTCCCAAATAAGTTTTGCAATTCATAGCTTGGCATAGAAGGTAGTTCATTAAATGAGCACAACCTACCTTGCCAGTTGATTTTCAACGACTTCTGTTCTCCTTGATGTTCATGAGTGCCCAAATGGAACACATGACATTTCAAACGAAAGCATTTCTAAAGCATGTGTTTTCTGAAATGTCTTTCTTTTGACGTGGTTCAATCTTACTCTTTCTTTGAAGATGTAACTCAGATGTTGCCTCCTCCTTGAGATCTTTCTAGCTTCTCCTCTCTCCCTGCTTTCCATACCGGGATAATTTCCCTCTCAACTTGAACTCCCTTGGTGATACCGTGCTGCTTTTTATTGTACTCATCATTTGCCTCCTTTTATTACAGTTTATTTCAGCCTGTTGTATAGTTTAGGCATCCTGGGTGGTATAAATGGTTAAACACTTGGGCGCTAACTGGAAGGTTGGCAGTTCAAATCCACCCAGAGGTGCTTTGGAAGAAAGGGCTGGTGATCCACTTCCAAAAGATCACAGCCATTGAAAACCCTATGGTGCACAGTTCTACTCTAACACTCATGGAGCCACCGTGAGTCAGAATTGACTCGATAGCAACTGGTTTGGGTTTTTTTGTTTGTTTGTTTTGGTTGAATAGCTTGGAGTAGGAACCCCATCTTATTCACCTTTGCTCTTTTCTTGGAGGCAAAGTGCCCTGCTCAGTAAAGATTTATTGAAAGAATAAATAAAAGGGAAAGGTTTATACTTAGCTTGAAAATCTTTTAGGTGGTAGGCATAAAGAAAATAAAAGCACAGGAAGTAAAATATAGTGTAATAGGAATATTTCTGTATTACCCCCAAAGGTTTAAGTTCTGAGTAGAACATTTTTACTTCATGTATTTTGTTTGAAGAGGATGTCATATGGAAGCCTGAATAGAATAGCTCCACAAGGTAACAGAAGACAGAATCTGAATAAATAGGTGGAAAGTTGCAGAACACATTTTAATTTAATATACAGAAAACTTCCTGAGAGAGAAGCCGTAATTGCCTACCACAGCAATGGGATTCTTAAAAAGCTACTGAGCTCCCATCACAGACAGGATGCCAGTGTATGGCCATCTGTCAGCAGTGTCATAAAAGGAACTCCCGCTGAGAATAGATGCTCCCTAAGATCCTTTAAAATGCTCTGGTCCTGTGATGCTGTGACTGACTATTGAACCATTCAGCCTATTGGCGGGATTTTTGAACGCTCACTGTCCCAAACCAAAGTGTTTTCCACAATCATTGCTATTAAGATGTTTACTGTCTAGCGGGAAGATAAAAATTACTTAGAAAGAAAGCATGTAGAAAGGTGTTACACACACACACACACACAAAAGCAAGTCCTAAATTTTAGGTCCTCTGCTTTGGGAAAATATTCCATGACTAATGTTAGATAATAAAATTAAGGCCTAGAAAATCTGCCATATTATCTGTTTCTCCTCAGGAGCTAAGGAAAATTTCTCCAGCAAAAAAAAAAAAAAAAATTCTGCCCGATTTAACTCTGGCCTAGTTTTATTTCTATTCATTTGCCGTGGGCCCCCAAAGGACCCAGACTGAGGGAGAGTAGAACTCTCATTTCTCCAGAAGCTCTAACCCTGCTGCTGGTCTGGAGTCCTCACCCTGAAGCACCATTGGCAAACTTCATTCACTTCTTTCCTAGATATTTGCATTGGGAGCTTGGTCTTCCTTTGCACAACCTAGAAGGTAGTCTGGATTTCTGCCCCTTCTCCTACTGTGCCTTATATAAACACAGGGGCTTTAAGAGTCTGCCCGCCTCCCAGGAATTTGACTAATAGCCCAAACAAACCCAAACCCATTGCCATCGAGTTGGTTTCAACTCATAGCCACCCTATAGGACAGAGTAGAACTGTCCCATAGGGTTTCCAAAGCTGTAAATCTTCTTTTTTTTTTTTTTTAATTTATTTTTGTATTCATTGTGCTTTAAGTAAAAGTTTACAAATCAAGTCAGTCTCTTATACAAAAACTTATACACACCTTGCTATGTACTTCTAGCTGCTCTCCACCTAGTGAGACAGTACACTCCTCCTCTCCACCCTGTATTTGCTGTGTCCATTCAACCAGCTCCTGTCCCCCTCTGCCTTCTCATCTCATCTCATCTCCAGACAGGAGCTGCCCACATAGTCTCATGTGTTTACCCGAGCCAAGAAGCTCACTCCTCACCAGTATCATTTTCTGTCTCATAGTCTGAAGAGTTGGCTTCAGAAATGGTTCCAGTCTTGGGTTAACAGAAGGTCTGGGGACCATGACCTCTGGGGTCCTTCTAGTCTCAGTCAGACCATTAAGTCTGGTCTTTTTACGAGAATTTGAGGTCTGCATCCCACTGTCCTTCTGCTCCATCTGGAATCCTCTGTTGTGTTTCCTGTCAGGGCAGTCATTGGTAGTAGGCAGACACCATCTAGTTCTTCTGGTCTCAGGCTGATGTAGTCTCTGTTTTATGGCTGTGGAAACCCTGGGGGCGTAGTGCTTGAGTGCTATGGCTGCTAACCAAAGGGTCGGCAGTTCAAATCCGCCAGGCACTCCTTGAAAACTCTATAGGGCAGTTCTACTCTGTCCTATAGGGTCGCTATGAGTCGGAATCGACTCGATGGCACTGGGTTTGGTTTTTGGTTTGTTTTAAAGGCTGTGAATCTTTAAGGAAGCAGACTGCCACATCTTTCTCTCGAGGAGTGGTTGGTGGGTTGGCACTGCTGACCTTTCTGTTAGCAGCCAAGCACTTAACCGCTGCACCACCAGGGCTCCTCTACTAGCAACTACAGGTAAATAGAAGAACAGCCTTTCTCCTGCATTCTTGACCCCATCCTCTCTTATTTTTTTCACAACACTACTCTACCTATTACCTAACCCCTGTGTCTATACCTATCTCTTCAACTTCAGCATCTTCTCGTTGACTTTTTCCTTGGTGCAAAACATGCTCAGGTCTCCTTGCCCCTAACACACACAGACACCACTCACACACACAGGCACACACTCATACACACATAGAATTAGGCACACATACATACTCACATGGACACACACACAGGCATGCGCGCACACACACGTACTTGCCTTCACTTTAAACTACTGCCCCATTTCTCTCCTTCCCTTCATCTCCAACCTACTGAAAGAATTATTATCACACAAAGCCTTACATATTTTCCACCTCCAATGCACTTCAGGGTGATTTCTGCCCCCCCCCCCACCCCGCCCCCCATTAGTCCTGCTGTGGCCACCACTGACTTCTTAGATACCTAATCCATGGCCAGTTTTCAGAATTTATTTCCTTTGGTCTGTCGGAGATACTTAAATTTATGGATTCTCTCTCCTTCTTAAAACTCTCTCAGGCCACTTAACCATCTGATTCTCATTGTCACTTTAATAATCACTTTAGCTGGTTTTGAACATATAAACATCTGTAAATGATTGAGTAGATACTCAATTTGTTTTAAGCATTTGCTGTAGACCAGGCACTGTACTAGGGCTGGGGGAAAATGGTGAACAAAACTCATCTGTCCTGGAGTGCAGTTGGTAGATGGTGTGATCGACCACACAAGGACACAGTTGCAGGCTCTACAAGAGCTGTACGAGAACGCTATGGGGATATGTCTTAGTCATCTAGTGCTTTTATAACAGAAACGCCACATGTGAATGACTTTAACAAACGCAAATTTATTTTCTCACAGTCTAGTAGGCTAAAAGCCCAAATTCAGGGCAGCAGTTCCAGGGGAAGACAGCGCTCTCTGTCGGCTCTGGAGGAAGGTCCTTGTCCTCAATGTTTCCCTGGTTGCAGAGCTTCTCAGGCACGGGGACCCCAGGTCCAAAGGACATGCTCTGCTCCCGGTGGTGCTTCTTTTTGGGTGGTATGAGGTCCCCAACTCTCTGCTTGCTTCCCTTTTCTTTTATCTCTCAAGAAAAAAAGGTGGTACAGGCCACACCCCAGGGAAACTCCCTTTACCTTGGATCAGGGAGTTGACCTGAGTAAGGGTGGTGTTATGATCCCACCCTAATCCTCTTAACATAAAATTACCATCACAAAATGGAGGAAAACCACAGGATACTGGGAATCATGGCCTAACCAAGTTGATACACACATTTCTGGGGGGACACAATTCAATCCATGACAGGATATTTACTAGCAACCTCATCTAGTTTGCAAGTCTCCCAAGCCTTCCCTGAGAAAGCTATTGAACTGAGTATCAAAAGAGGAGTAAATTTTAACCAGGAGAAGGAAGTGGAAGAATGTTCCAGGGGGAAGGCAACATGTGGAAGGGGAGGGAACATGGACTCAGCTTCTAATGCTGGTTTTGACACTTACTAACACTGTGGTGTTAAAAAAAAAAAAAAAAAAAGCTTAATCTCTTGGGCTGTAGTTACCTCTTAAAAACAGGATACTAAATTAACACGTTGCAGTCAGAATTACACGCACTAATATATGGATCATGAAGATGGCAGGACTAGGTGATGTTTCATTCTGTTATACATGAGGTCACCAGGAGCCGGAGCCAACTCAGTGACAAGTAACAACAGCAATATGAAATGTCCCTGGTATATAGTAGGCCCTCAATAGGTGCAGCCCCACCCCCACTGTTCCGGTCTGGGTTTGTGTTCTCTGGCTATTAAGGAAGCGCCCTCCTCAGTTGCCTATAGAAAGAAGTCCTCACGTTCCATTTCTCTGGACTCATGCCAGGGTGCTCTCATTCTAGCAGAGGGTGAGTAGACTGACGTGGGGGCAGTTGGCCTGTGGTGTGTATGATTTGGTTTTGGGGAAATGCCTGGTCCCTGAACTTCTTGTCTGCGACTTGAGAATGGCCCTGCGCCATTCCAACTGACGGGGAGGGGCGGGCCTATGGGGAAGGACAGCTCTCCATGTAAGTCCAGGGCACCGGGTTCGACTTGTTAAGTGAAGGTTGAGTGTGAATTTGAAAAGACCCTTCCTCTTGCAGTGATTGGATGTGAATGGTGGCTTATTGTGGAGCCAAAACGCAGGGCAGTTGCTTGATGAAAGGCACCAAGCCTCTGAAAGAGCTCACCACCAACCGCGTCCTCCCAGGGCAGCCACCCGCTGCTGCCGCCCTTTTATTAATGCGCATCGTGGAGACTTTGTGCCTTTGCCCGTTTGTGGGACTTGGCAGCCGTCCACTGCCTAATGTGAAAAAGGCCTACAGGAGGATCGGCCCCTTTGAAGCAGTCAGGCTGGTGGTGGCGGCTGCGTGTGGCTGGGGTGTGCCCTCCAGATGCTGGATACCTTCACTTTCCTGGATTTTCCTCACAGCCCCTGTGACTACACACACCCAACTAGAGCCCTCTCTGGAGGCACTGTGGTTGACACAGGCAGATATGGCTGAACATTGCAGTGTTGCAGGAGGCGCTGCTGGGCCTGGAAATCCCAGGGAATGGAGCCTATAGGAATGATACCCTAGAATGATAGAGAAGAGGAAACTAAGTCCCTTGATATATAGCTTTCTAACTTAGTGCTTCAGCTGGGACAAAGAAAGGGGGCCGTGATTTCTGTCCTTCTCAGTCCTCTCGCCTTCATTTCCTTATTGAATGAATTCCTCTAATTTCTTTAGAGATGGTGGGTGGTGGGAGTGAGGGGGCAGTCCACTAATATCTATAAGATGCCTACATGTGCCAGGTACTGTACTAGGTATTTCACATACATTTTCTTATTTACTTTTTTTGCTACTGTGGAAAATAAAATGAAAAACATTTTCCATTTTAACTTCGTATGTATGCACATCAGTGATGTTACATTCATCATGTTGTTTGATCATGTCCATTTTCCATTTACAATTTTTTTATTACCCTTAACAGAAGTTCAGTGCCCCCTGAGCATTGAGTCTCCTCTCCCCCTCCCTCCCACCTGCCTCCTGGTAACTACTAATAAATGTTGATCTCTAAGCACTTGTCCAGATGATTCGTGTAAGTGGGATCATGCAATAGTTGTCCTTTGGTGATTGACTTATACCACTCAGCATGATGTTTTCAGGGTTCATCTGTGTTGTAATCAGAAGCCTGTGAGAGACAGATTGCATATGGAGAATAAGACACATTAAAGTGAAATAATTTGCCCAAGGTCACCCAGGTGTGGTCACTCCAAAGTGATCTTTGCTTTTTCATGGTGCCTCTTCCAGCTGCCTAAGAATTTGTGCTTGTTGTTGTTAGGTGCCCTCAAGTCTGTTCCAAGTCACAGTGACCCTATGTACAACAGAGTGAAACACTGCCTGGTTCTGTGCCATTCTTACAATAGTTGCTGTGTTTGAGCCCATTGTTGCAGCCACCATGTCAATCCATCTCGTCAACGGTCTTCCTCTTTTTTGCTGACCTTCTGCTTTACCAAGAATGATGTCCTTCTCCAGGGACTAGTCCCTCCTTGTGCTTCTGGAGCACAAATGCAGGCACCCTTTCCCTCTCCTAGGGCCAGAGCTAAGATGATACAAGCAAGGTGCCCTGGGAGGAAAATTTAAGGAGACACTCACTTTCAAGTGTTGGCCCTGCAATTACAATAGCCTGAAAGTGAGTGCCTCCTTAAATTTTGTGCCCTGGCCACCTCTTTCCCTCACTAAAGCTGAATCTTATTGTTAATTCTCCACAGAGTCTAGTTCAGTGATTTGCACATAGCAGTCTCTCAGTAAGTGTTTGTCGAGTTGAATAGAACAGTTTCGAAGATGGTATGCAGTGTCTATGTCAGGGGTAGAAATATGAGAGGGGCTCACACACAGATTTTTCTGGGTGAAGAGCCCCCTTTCCTTTTTTGGAATTGTGAATGCTGCCTAGTTTTGGGACTAGCTGGACAAGTCCATATTTAGACCTAGAATCATAGAATACCAGCGATGGAAAGGACCCTATGATTTTGCAAATTAGGAGGCAGGCTTACCCAAGATATGGCTGAATATTGGTGCTACGTCAGCACTTGCGACTTTGGCATTTGTCAGCACCTCAGACGTGGTAAAGAATGTTTCTCTCCTGTTTACGTGAAGGGTGCTTATTATTTAAAAAAAAAAAAAATATGTGAAGCTGTAAGGGAGAAAGAAGAAAACCAAAGACACAAGGGAAAGATTAGTCCAAAGGACTAATGGACCACAGCTACCACAGCCTCCACCAGACTGAGCCTAGCACAACTAGATGGTGCCCGTCTACAACCACCAACTACTCTGACAGGGATCACAATAGAGGGTCCCGGACAGGGCTGGAGAAAAATGTAGAACAAAATTCTAACTCACAAAAAAAGGGAAAAAAAGACCAGACTTAGCGGTCTGACAGAGACTGGAGAAACCCCGAGAGTGTGACCCCCGGACATCCTTATAGCTCAGTGGTGAAGTCACTCCTGAGGTTCACCCTTCAGTCAAAAATTAGACAGGCCCATAAAAAAAGAAAACGTGAGACTAAATGGACACACCAGCCCAGGTGCAAGGACGAAAAGGCAGGAGACAGGAAAGCTGGTAATGAGGAACCCAAGGTCAAGAAGAGGAGACTGTTGACATGTCGTGAGGTTGGCAACCAATGTCACAAAACAATATGTGTATTGATCATCTAATGAGAAACTTGTTTGCTCTGTAAACCTTCACCGAAAACACAATAAAAAAAAAAAAGATACGTGAAGCTATACGTGGGTGGTGCAAACAGTTAACACTCCTGGCGGCTCACTGAAGTAGGGGAGGTTTGAGGACATTCACGATGCCTTGGAAGAAAGTCCTGGTGATCCACTTCCAAAAAAAATCACCCACTAAAAACCCTATGAGGCAAAGGTATGCTCTGACACTCACTGGGTCGCCACGAGTCAGAGCCGATTGGATGGCAGCTGGTTCAGAACCCGTGCACAGGCAAAACGAGGTTTTACAAAAAAGAAGATGCAAAGGGCCTTCCCACTGATGGTCCGTATTGCCCTGCTCCCTGCTGGGCGTGAGCCTCGGATACTGTTACCTTCACGGCAGGAAGCAGGGGTAAGCTCTTCTGATCCCACAGGTGTTGAGTACACCGGCCTGACAATTCTTTTACAGTGAGCGTAACATTAATGCACTGAGCTCCAGGTTAAGAGAAAAGTGATTGGTTTTCTACCAAACAGCCATTGTTACGTTCCCTTTTACCAGCCTGCCTCTAAAAAAAAAAAAGTGAAGAGTAGTCTGATTTAGAAGCCAATCCTGAAATAAGAATTACTGTCCCTTGTTACCTGGCACTCTAACAGTTGACCACTAGAGGGCGATAGTGACCAGGCTTCCCCTCTTCCTGCCTCGCTTAGGAGACCTTCTTACAGCCTCCAGATGCCCAGATCCGGCCCTAACTGAAATAATGAGTCATCCCTGAAAGAGTGACAACTCAGCAAAAGTCTCAATCACGGTCAGTTTTTCCCTCCGTGGACTCAGTGTTTCATACTGAAGCAAAGATACCTCATCTTTCCCAAGAAGCATATTTCTAACCATGTTACTGGTTATGTAGTCTCTGGCATTTGGCTCCTTTAACGTCACAGCCCCTGGAGGTTGGCAGGAATAGCAGAATAGTGCACAGAACTCCCCCGGCCCAGAGGCCCAGGAAACCCTAACTATGGGTGTGGGATCATATTCTTCACTTACAGTCTGATCTATGACCTTTTCAAGGGAAGTAGTTTAGATTCTGTATTGAGATGCATGATCGCTGTTTGGCCACTATTATAAGCATGACACAGTGGCTGCAACAATGGGCTCAAACATAGCAAAGACTGTGAGGGTGGTGCAGGACCTGGCACCATTTTGTTCTGTTGTACATAGGGTCGCTATGAGTCAGAACCAACTTGACAGCACCAGTGATATAAGCATGGCTCTGCTAAAAGCAGGTGAGAAGGCTTCTTTTAAATTTAGCATCCATGGAAAATTGTAAGCACTGTTACTGTTCAAAGGGGGTCTGGGGATGTCTACGTTTTTTAAAAAATCCAATGGATAGCTTTAAAAGGGTGTCCGAGGCTAATGGCCATTTATGGAACTCTGACACGGTGCTAGGTTCTGCTGTGCAGGTAATGGCATTTGCCTCCTGGGGAAAGTTATAAGGATTAAAAAGTCAATATTTTCCAGCAATTTGAGAGAGTCTAAATTAGGTTAACAAAAAAAAAAAAAAAGTAAATTCCCTAGGTTTTAGGTAGGCAGTGTGTCCCAGATAGGAACAAAGTAGAAGTGGTTCATTGTGAATAATTATCAAAATGCTTTGGTAGATTTTTCCCATTACTTTGATAGTTAAATTTTCACCCTTGTCCAGGCAGGAAGTGAAGAGATGAGAGGAGGGAAGGATAGGGGATACAGGAAGATGAAACCCCACCAAGCAGGGCATTGGTTTCCTGGGAAGGAGCACGTTGGCGGGGTATGTGGCTGCAGTGTCAGGACCAAGTAAGGGCTGGCGATCAGGACCATTGGGATTCCTAGAAGGAAGACATTTTCTAGCCAGTAGACCTGCCAGGCTGCTTGGGGTAGAAACGAGCCCATCCTCACAGGTCTTCAGGAAGAGGTGTGTGGCCATTGGGCAGGGATTTTTTAATTAGGTTAATTTATGATTTTATTTTAATATTGGGAGGTTGAACCACATGGCTCTACAAAATTTAAGATCTGATGATTTGGTAACTCCGTGCCTTTACTTGGGCTCCTCCCTTGGCCTGGAATTTCCCTCTTCTTCTTCTGTAACCGGGCAAAACTCCACAGATCCTTCAAGACCCAGTTTACAGGCCTCCTGCTCTGTGAAGCCCTTTGGCCACCCCAGCCATCCTCCTGTAGAATTAGTTCTCTGAATCTCAGTACTCAGGGTTCCTGCCATGGTAGCGCTGGTGTCATTTGGAGTTTGGTGTTTGGGATCTGCACTATCTCCCCTTCTAGGTGGGGTCCATCCCTGTTATTCCCTGTGCTTTGATTACTCCCTAAAACCAACAGGGGCTCAGTGGATTCCTTCTTCCAACACAGGAGTGGGCTAATGGTCTAACTAATGTGTGTGTGTGTGTGTGTGTGTATGTGTGAGGGGGGGCGGTTTGAGGCTGGACAGGGCACAAGCCCAGCATCTCTACCTGGAGAAAGTCTGGGTGCCTGTTGCCATTGTTCCCCTGCCCCTGTCTCCCTAAATCAAGTACATGACATGGGCAGGCTAACCCAGAAACACCTGGAATCACCATGCTGTCCTGGTGACTCTTGCAGCCTCATTGTGTTGTTGTCAGTGCCGTGAGTTGGCCCCTGACTCATCGCAGCCCCGTGCACAACAGAATCATCCACGTGATTGGTTGCAGATCTGACCTTCATGATCCACAGGCTTTCACTGGCTGGTTTTTCCAAAGCAGATCATCAGGCCTGTCTTTCTAGACCATCTTAGTCTGGAAGCTCTGCTGAAACCTGTTAGTGTCATAGCAACACGCAAACTATGACAAAGGGTGGTGATTGTGCATGAGGCGTATTGGCCAGGAATCAAACCCAGGTCTCCAGCATGGGAGGCAAGAATTCTACCACTGAAACACTACTGTCCTACTCAGCAGCCATAAAAAACCCATTGCAGTCTGTCGAGTTGATTCCAACTCATAGTGGTCCTACAAGACAGAGTAGAACTGCCCCATAGCGTTTCCAAAGAGTGGCTGGTGGATTAGAACTGCCGACCTTTTGGTTAGCAGTCAAGCTCTTAATCACTATACCACCAGGGCTCCTTGGCAAACATAGAGCCTGAATATTCTCATCAATATTTAAACCAGAGTGGACAATCGCCACAGGTGGTGCCAAACTGCAGCTGGACTAGGAAGGGTCTAGAGGGAACAGCAGGCCTGCTCCCGCCATTTCATTAACCTTGAAATAGGACAACCTTTCATTTCACACAACCGAATTTTTGGCCCTGTTTGTCATGAAAGAGTGATATTTTATTGTATCTGTTCAACACATTGGTTAGAATGAATGTGTCCAAGAAGAGCAGAGGTAGCCACTACTGAGTTACAGATACAATTATTTTCTTAGGTATAATGTCACAGGGATATGCCTTGTTTTGGCTACTAACTCTAGTTGCTTCCATACAACTCAGATTGGGGAGGTCAGAGCAGAGTTTCAAGGGTTAAAATATAAGTGAATTTTTTAGTAGTCTTCATGTTTCTGTCCCCTCGGCCAGGACTCTGGCTCCCATATCCCCTCCCTCCTGCTCTTTCCCACCAGTGCTCAGACACCACCAAGCCTAAGATGCCTTCACTTACTTCCATGAACTTTCCAGATACACAGAGCAAGTAAGCCATACAGCCTGTCTTAGTTACCTGGTACTGCTGTAACACAAATGCCACCAGTGGGTGGCTTTAAAGAATGCAAATTTATTTTCTCACAGTTCTAGAGGCTAAAAGTCTAAATCAGGGTCTCGGCCTCATTTATTTCTGTTTTGTAGGTAGTTCTGGGTGTTCCTGGGCTCCCTGGTTTGTATATGATCCTCACATAGCGTCTGTCTTCCCTCGTGTGTGCTTGTCTCTGTGCTTAATTTGCTCTTTTTATAACTCAGAAGTGTTTAGGCTTGGAATCCACCCTACACTGAGATGGCACATTAACATAACAAAGAAAGCCTGATTCCCAAATGGGATTACATACACAGGCATAGGGATTGAGATTCCAACACATTTTAACACAATTTAATCCATAGCATGCCCCCAGTATGGTTTTCTAGTCACTTCTTCCTGCCTCCAAATCTTCCCCAATTCTCCGCTCTCAGGAAAGCTGACCTCCAGGTTGAAAACAGCCTGGCCAGAGACCCTTCCTGGTGGCAGCAGGAAAGCAGAGCTCTGAATATCTGGCCCCCAGATGGGCCTGGGAGCTGCCGCCCCTACCTGGCCCTCTGTTCTCCCCGACGCAGCATGGATGAGTTCCCAGTGGTTAATACAGCTGTATTTCAAAACTGCAGCTGGGTAGCAAAGACACGTGTGCTGGCCTCTCTCCGTGACAGGGTGGCCTTCCATGCCAGAGAGCAGAGGGAAGCCACTTGGATATGCTGTTGCTAGGAAGCATAGAGATGTTTGATGTTCTGATTTTGAGCAGTACTGGAGACCTGTCTTTTTAATAACATGGAGAGCTATAGGTTGTTCTTGCAATATTGAATATATGCTTCTCTGAAAATCTGTTGTTAAAACAGAATTCTCTCATTAAATCTTTTTTTCCACTAGTCATTAAACTTAAAGGAAAAATTTTTTTCCCTTTGGGAGATAGGAAAGGAGGGCAAGGAAAAGTTTAAAACGAGAGCAGCAGCAGAAAGGTTCTTGTAGAAGCACCTTAGTTAAGAGGCTCCTACAGCCAGCAGCTCCCAGAGCTGTGGCGGTGAAAGGTAGCATCCAGGGAAGAGGAGCAAGATAGAATTCATGCTCTTCAGATATAAAGTGTCCAACTGTCTGACCCCCTGGAGCTGGACTAATGTGATCAGGCTGTTCTCATCTACTCTTTTGATGATTTGCCAAATATTTACTGAGCACCGTGTTCAAGGCACTGTTGGGGGCTGGATAAGCAGCTGCCATCTTTGCCTCCCTAACAGGGAAAGAAGCAATTATGATTCAAAGGGTCCATGCAATAATAAGGAGCCCCTGGGTGGCATAAATGTTAATTGTCAACTGAAAGGTTGGTGGTTCAAGCCATCCTAAGGCACCTCAGAAGAAAAGCCTGGCAGTCTACTTCTGAAAGATCACAGCCATTGAAAACACTATGGAACACAGTTCCATAGCACATGGGATCACCATTAAGTTGTAACTGTCTCTATGGCAACTGGTTTTTGGTGCAATAATAAAGGTTTGAAGGGGATGGAGACCCAAGAACTTTTCTTGGGCCAGTCAGGAAGCACCACTGAGGAACTGGAACTGAGACCTGAAAGAAAGGAGTCAGATTTTTCCAGTGTGAAAGGCAAGGGAGAGCATTTGAGGCCATAATAGCAAGGTGGAATGAAGCTTTATTGTTGATGAGACATTCCTATGACTGGGTAAAGAATGAGGGGGGAAGAAAGAAGGATGAAATTAGAGAAGTAGGCTGAAGTCTGGATTGTTAGAGGCCTTGAATTTGATACCAGGAAATTTGAACTTCGTCTGTAGGTCAGAAAGTAGGATCAAGCTTTATCCTAATCTTATACCTATAAATCACTCTGGGAGGACAGGAATGGTGTCCCAGTGTAGATGGAGGTGTACTCCTGGTAGTGCTGCCCAATCGAACTTTCTGCAATGATGGAAATGTTTATGTATCAGAGCCCCACCAACCACTCCTTGGAAACCCTATGGGACAGTTCTACTGTGTCCTATGGGGTCACTATGAGTCAGAATCGACTTGACAGCAACAAGTGTTTTTATTTTTTTTAAATCCAATGTAGTGGTCACTAGCCACATGTAGCTGCCATTGAACACTTGGAATGTGTCTAGTGTGATTGAGGAACTTAATTTCAATTAATCGTAATTAATTTTAATTTAAATAGCCACATATGGCTAGTGGCTGCTGTTGTAGAGCTTTGCAGGATGAAGTGGCTGTAGCTTGATGGGGTAGGGGGAGGGGGAGAAGGTGATGAAGGCTCCCCTGCAGGTGAACTGTGCTAACCTGGATTTCAGGGAGGGAGTGGACTGAAGGGAGGCTCTGATACCAGTACTGTGCTGGGTGCTATGAAGCAAGCAGAGGTTTCAAACATCAGCCATGCCTTCAAGGAGTCTTACTGAAACACAAAGCACATGTGCACGTAAAGCAATTAGAGAAGCAAGGTCATTGGTGTGTGATAAAGTGCTGCTGGCACAGCCCAGCATGGCTGCCCACCATGGCATCAGCTCACGGGGACCCTACAGTAACTCTTGGCATGATTCTTGCCGAGTCTCTGTACTGAGCAGCTGTGTGTAACCCACAGAGCAACAGTTGAGTCCTGCATGCACCTCTTGGCTGTAAGAAAAGGTGCCAAGAGCAGAGTGGATAAACCAGAAAACCATCTCTAGATACAATAATTAAAAGCTTCTGCGAAGGAAAAGTTCAAAAGGCTGTTGAAGACACTTTAAAGTTGCAGAGGCCCGATCTAAGGTAGAAACTCAGAGAATAGACAGAAGCTCTTCACCTGTAGAGCTTTTCTGGAAGAGTTCATATGATGCCATGTGTGTTTTCCCATTGAGTAGTTAGCTGTGTTTCCTGACCACCTACTCAACATTAAACAGAACAGAATTCCAACAGAATAATGCCGTGAAAGCAGAGACACCAAAGCCATAAATCTTAGCAACTACTCGCAGTGATAAAATTGTGCTACTTATTCCATAAAATGAATATAAACATACAATATTGTGCATACTGATTAGGGAAAGGACAACAATCCTCCGTAAACATACAAAAACTCAGTTCAACCATGTTATAAATTAGATTTTCCTCATACCTAATTAGGCGTGATAAACACTGATTGTCCATTTGAATAGCAATAGTTTTGTTCCTCTTTCTGAATTTTGAAGTGCGTTTGAGGATGTTTTGATTATTCTCTTAATAAATTTGTTTGTAACCAGCAGAAGCAGGCATGATTATTCCAGTATGTATTCTATCCTCCTGATGTCAAGTTTGCAGTATTAGTAGACCAATAAGGTGGAAGCGTGAGGACAACACAAAGAATATCAAGTCCAAGTCTGAATCAGCAGACCTCCATTAACAGATCAGAAGGACTATCCAGAGAAATGTTTATTGACTAATGAACAGATGCTCTAATTTTCTTCCATTCTTTCTTTATTTTCTCCCTATATTTCCTGAATTCTTATTTGAACAATTATATGTCCCATGTTATTCTTTTTGTTATTTTAAAGGTTTTTAAAGTAACAACTTTTTAAAAAAGTGATATGTGTTCCTTGAGGAAAATACAGATAAGAAGAAAACAAAAAAAAGCAACACTTCTACCACCCAAAGTTGACCATTGTGAACATTTGGGCATAACTTTGTTCAGTTATTTTTGTTTTCTGTGTGTCATCACGCAACACTGAAACACAGTTTTGTTAACTTGTTTTGTGTTTTTTTTTTCCCACTTAATCCATCCTGTACATTTTCCCATTTTTTAAAAATACATTTCCAAAATACCACTGTAATGGCTATAGAGTATTTCATTGTAGAGGTCACCTAAATTTATTTAACTAGGCCCTGGTTGTGGGCAATTTAGGTTATTTCCAGTTTGTTTTTTTTTTTTTTAAACACTGTGAATAACATTGTGATGAAAATTCTTGTATTTGAGGTGTTTGTCCACATGCATCATTATTTCCTTAGGTATAAAAATTCTCTTGTCGAAGAGATAAGAATCATTCTTAGGGCTATCTATAAATATTGCCAAATTGCTTTCAGAAAGATCATTTAATAAAGTTACTCAAAACACGGGTTTTGAAGTTAGAAAGAACTGAGTTGCAGTCCTGGTTGTGCAGTTCTGAATCTGTCACCAGCTACGTGAACTTGGGCAAGTTACTTAACTTCTCTAAGTCTCAGTTTCCCTATCTGTTAAGTGGGCTAGTAACAATACTTGCACAATTTTTGCACAAATGCTTAGCATAGCAACATGCTCAACAAAGGTTAGCTCTTTACTAATTTTATACTTAATAAAGGTCAGCTGTTAATTAATTTTATACTGCAGCCAGCCAAGTGTGGGAATATCTATTTCTCTGTTCCCTCAGAAACACTGGGCACTATTTTGTTCAAAAATCATCAGCTTGGTAGTGACAAAAGGCATCTTACAGTTTTAACTCGTATGAGAAAACATTACATATGTTTTATCATGTCATTCAAACGTCACCAAGTTAAAACTATCTTTTTTTATTCTCAAGTTGATAATTTTTAAACAAAAAAAATTCCCCTTTGTGCAAGAGGCCACCAAGATTAATAAACTCAACTTTCCTTATTTTCTTCCTATCCTTGTTCAGCAAACCCTCTTTCTTACAGAATCTAATTCAAGGTAGAAAATGGAAAATAATAATAATAATATTCAAGATTACAAAAAGCACATCTTGAAACATGATCAGGACATGGCCATCCAACACATGGCCATCCAACAAAACGCATCTCTCAAAGGCTTTAAAATATGTAAAATATATCACATAAAAGACTGACTGAAAATTATTAGGCAGTGAACTTACTGGCAGATAACAAGGACAGCAGTATGGTCTGATTAAAAGAGCACTAGTGTCAGAGTTAGGACATGTAATTTAATTTTTTCTTTTGCGACCTACTAGTGTGACTTTGGAAACCCCAGTAGTGTAGTAGCTAAGTGCTGTGACTGCTAACCAAAAGGTTGGCAGTTCAAATCCACCAGATGCTTCTTGGAAACTCTGTGGGGCAGTTCTACTCTGTCCTATAGGGTTGCTATGAGTCAGAATCGACTCGACGACAGTGGGTTTTAGTGCGACTTTGAGAGGCATTGGTGGTTTACTGACAGAATTCTCACCCTCCATGTGGGAGACCCAGGTTTGATTTCCTGCCAGTTCACCTCATACACAGCCACCACCCATTTGTCCATGGAGGCATGTGTGTTGCTCTGATGTCGAACAGGTTTTAGGGGAGCTTCGAGACTAAGAATAGGAAGAAAGGCCTGATGACCTACTTCCGAAAATTAGCCAGTGAAAACCTTACGAATCACAACAGTCTGATGATGGGGATGATGCAGAACCAGGCAGTGTTTCCCTCCATTATGCATGGAGTCACCAAGAGTCAGGGGGCAACTTGACAGCAGCTAACAATAACAACAGTGTAACTTCGGGTCAGTCTGTTAATTTGTAAAATGACTCCTTCATTTATAAAATAGGGATTGTATCGTGCCTCGTTTGCCAAAGCACTTTGTAAACTGTCATGCTAAATACCAATGTAAAGACATTTTTAGGTCTTAGGGATAAGTGTGCTTGAAAATATGTTAGTTTGCATTTAAACATGTTTCAGTTCTCTTTATGTCCTGGCCAACCATTTCCATATTCAGACAAACTACAGAGACCCTGGTTCAATCCTCCTTATCTTTTCAGTCTAATTAGTGGCCTGAAATGTTTGTTTTATTTGGAATATGTCACCCACATTCTAAAGAATGAAAGTTCAGTGTTCCTCAAAAGACTAAGATTCCAGATATTACAAAAGCCAATCTTAAGTGTAGTCTTCAGAAAGCAATGGGATCTTATGTTTTCATCAAGTTGTTCATCATTTTGGTTGTATTTTAGTTGAACTTGTTTTTCTTACATCGGTGCTATTGACAAAATGGAGGCATCTTGGATGGTGGCTACATTCTAAGAGGTGTCACTCCAATAAGGGTAACCAGCAGCCACATGTGACTATTTACATTTAGGTTAATTAAAATTAAATTAAAAAAAAATTAACTCCTCAGTTGCACTAACCATATTTCAAGTGCCCAACAGCCAAATTATGGTTAGTGGCTACTGTTTTGGATAGTAGAGATTATAAAACACTTCCATGACTGCGGAAAGTTCCCCTGGAGGATGCTACTCTGGAAGAAAGGGAGCCTAACAGCACATTGTTCAGAGGTATCCAGCACTTAGGCTTCATCCAGAATTGTTATACGATTTTTAAGTCTCCAACCTAAACCAGCAGCCTTTCTCTACACCTTTAACTTGTAAAAGTCAATCACCCATCCACCCCTTTCCTCAAGTCACACTTAGGGTGCTTGATGATTTGACATTTTTAAATGATTGTTTCTCTCTGTTGGGTCCCCTAGGTCCTGTGTGACAGACATGTGTGAATGTCCTGTCCATAAAAACTGCTACTGCGAGTCCTTCCTGGCCTACACCCGGGCCTGCCAGAGAGAGGGCATCAAAGTCCACTGGGAGCCTCAGCAGAACTGTGCAGGTGAGAAGGTGCCATGGATCCATTCATCAGTGCATCGCTGTACTGCAAGGATGGCAATGGAGCAGACTTACTGGTGTGAATGGCCATACCTCCCCTTGGCCAAAGGATCTATCGGTGACTCAAGTGGATTCCAATTTGATAACACTGGGGCTTCCCATTTGTTCAGGTAGAAAGCACTTAAGAGAAATGTTTGTGACAAGCACATTTTAAGAAAATGTTGCAAAATCCTTCCACTCTCAAGCTACCAGCTGCATGTACTCAGCACATGGACACTCACAGCTCTTGCTTAGGCTGTGTGTAGAGCACAGGAGGTTCCAGACAGTTACAATCACTTAAGGTCTTTGGGATAAAAGTGATATATATATATATATATCACTTTTTGTTGTTCATCCAACAAATGTTTATTTCAAAATGGCCAAGTCCTGGGCATTGCGCTAAGCACTGTGGGTACTTTGGTGATTAAAAGAGGTGAGGTCCCTGTCACTGGGTGCTGGCAGTCCAGTGGGAGAAGCAGAGAAAACAAGGACAATAAGTACTTGCAAATTACGGTAAGTGCCATGGCGGAGCAAATGGGGCAAAGAGAAAACAAATGGAGGAGAAGGGGTGCAAGGTGAAGGGGGAAGACTTCTCTGTGGAGACAATATTTCAGCCAAGCCCTGAAGAAATGAAGGGAGTCATTCTGAGCAGATGAGGGCAGTGGTAGTTCAGTGGCAGAATTCTCGCCTTCTATTTGGGAGACTCAAGTTTGATTCCTGACCCCTGTGCCTCATGCACAGCCGCCACTCATCTCTCAATGGAGGCTTGTGAGTTGCTTTGACGCTGAATAGGTTTCAGTGGAACTTCCCATCTAAGATGGGCTAGGAAAAAAGACCTGGTGATCTACTTGTAAAAATCAGCCAGTGAATATACCCTTTCGATCACAATGGTTTGATCCTGTTGTGCATAGGATTCCCATGAGTCAGGGGCCAATTCAACAGCAGCTAAAAACAACAGCTAACCAGTGGGGAACCAGTGTGGCTTGAAGAGAAAGGGGGTACAAGAGACGTGCGGAGTAGTGGCAGAGGCTGCATCATGCAGGTCTTTGCAGGTCTTGGGAAGGAGTCTGGCTTTATTCTAAGAGAGGTGCATGTCAGGGATGGGTTTGAAGCAAGCCTCTTTCTGCTTTTAAAAGATTACTCTGGGTAGTGTGTGAAGAATAGACTGCGGAGGGGCAAGATTGAAAACAAGGGACCAGACAGGAGACTATTGCAGTAGTCCAGGTGAAAAGAAAAACAATGAGGCTGCTATGGGGTAAATGGTAGCAGTGCACATGGCAAGAAGTGGGGAGGTTCTAGGTATATTTTGGAAATTTAAAGCAATGTCTCCTGTACAGTTTTGAAGATTAGCGATAATGTATATGAAGCACCTAGAACAGTATCCAAATCATGGAAGATGCTCAATCCATGGTAGCTACATCTGCTACAAGATTTGAGGGTGAGATGACTGAATATACTCGGAGCACAGAAGATTCCCAACAGTTTAAGGGTTGGCAAACTTTTCTGTAAGGGCCCGATTGGCCTCAATTGAAGAGACTGGGGTTTGGAGCATTCTACACTAGCCCTGATAATTTTAGCTCTGATATTAGAAAAGAAGGTAATCTACGCCATTGCTAACTCCAGAATGTCCACATAGGTGGAGGATAAGACGGTCATCTGTTGGAAGAACATTCAGGAAGAGCCATCTTGGAGCCATGCTCACTGTACAAGGACATCATTTTCACTAAGAACAGAGGGTGTGGCTCTCGACCTGGATAAACATTTGCCACCCTGTGTTGTTGTGAGGTGCCATTGAGTCAATTCCAACTTATGGTGACCCCATGTGACAGAGTAGAACTGCCCTGTCAGGTTTTTTATGGCTGTGATCTCTATGGAAGCTGATCACCAGGTCTTTCTCCCGTGGAGCTGATGGATGGGTTCAAACCCCCATCCTTTCAGTTAGCAGGCTGAGTGCTTAACCTTTTGCACCGCCAGGGCTCCTTTTCTGACACTCCAGAAGCTGTAAAAAAAAAAAAAAAAAAATGAAGACACCCATGGCTGGTTCTGACCCTCAGGTATTCTGCTTCAGGTGGACTTACGAATGTTGAAAAGCTCCCCAGGTGATTCTAACCTGCAGCCAGAGTTGAAACCACTGAGCCAGTTTGTGTGTTTAGTTGCGTGGCTTTGGGGAGCAGGGTGATGGGTATTTTGGTGTTGTTAAAACTTCCTCAGGAGTCCCTGAGTGGCACAAAGGGTTGGCACACTCAGCTGCTAACCAAAAGGTTTGAGGTTCGAGTTCACACAGGGAAACCTTGGAAGAAAAGCCTGGTGGTCTACGTCCATAAAATCAGCCACTGAAAACCCTATGGAGTGCAGTTCTGCTCTGACACACATGGTTGCCATGAGCTGGAATCAACGCAATGACAATTTTTTTTTTTAAAGTTCCCTTCTGTGTAGGCGACCCAGGTTCAGTTCCTGGCCAGTGCATGGCCAATGCACCTCATGCATAACTACCACCTGTCAGTGGAGGTTTGCTGTTGCTATGATGCTAACAAGTTTCAGCAGATCTTCCAAACTAAGGCAGAGTAGAAAGAAAGTCCTAGTGATCTACTTTCAAAACTCAGCCTTCGAAAGCCCTGTGAATTACAACAGTCTGATCTGCAACTCATCATAGGGATGGTGCAGGACCAGGAAGCGTTTTGTTCTGTTGTGCATGGGGTTGCCATGAGTTGGGGCTGACACACAGCAGCTAACAACAACAACAAATCCTCCTCAAGCTACCCCTTGGCACAGTCCCTAGTTTGTGTCCTTGGAAAAGCACCAAAGCCCCCGTTATCTCCCTCCGGCTTCCCCTGTGGATTTGTTCTCTCCTCTGCAAACCCAAGTCCAATCTTGATGTCAGAATTCACTTCCCCTGCAGGAATCTTTCTCTGTAAACGCTGCCTCTCTGGGAGGAGTACTGATATGATAAAAGTGATTCACATTAATGTATGGCGAGGCTGCTGAACGGCGAGGCTGAATGGCTGATCTCTAAACTAATGCATCGGTGCCTGGTCGGATTAGTAGGGAGGTATCTGTGAGGGACTTTGAATGCTCCTCACTCCCTTTCTCTATTTTTAGTCCTCCTTCCCTGAAATCTATGAAAATAAATAAAATAAATGGAGTCAGGCCCCCATCTGCCCATGCTTTTGTATCACAGGGCTTGGCTGAACATTGTCAATGTTATTAACTGTGCTGGCACTGTGGCTAGGATCATGTTAGACACAGAGTGGACGAACCCTCTCGTCCCAGCCCAGAGCTGCACTTAGCACCACTTCAGTATGCATACAGCATTGAGGACTACACGTCTCACCCCAACATCCTGATTTAAGGGGCAAAGTTTCCAGAGCTAAAATTAGCTTTCTAATGGAAAAGGAATATGGCTCCTGAAAGGTTCCATTTTACCACCTGAAATTAGTGGGGCCATCTGAGTAAAGCATAAACCCATCAATGTGCAGTCAGAGGGAAGGGGGACCTTTCACACACACACACACACACACACACACGCACACACACAATGGACTTTCACAGATTGACAGTTGGCACACAGAGAAATAAATTTACAGAGAGTTGCACCAGTTCTCTGTAGATTAATTTCAGATTCATCTAGAATATTGAAGGCTATGAGAATATTCTTTGCTTGTTTGTAGCCCCAGCTTCTTTGACTCACGGCAGCACTCAAGGCCACGTAAGACAGAATAGAAATTAATCTGAGTAAAAATCTTAGAAGCTGAAACTATAAGAAGCCAGTCAGGCAAGAAAGTCTGGATGAACAAGTGACATTTTACAGGCTAGCCTGGATCTTAAAAATCATGGTTTTTGACATGGTATAGACCCACTAGCTCTGGCAAGAAGGGATAATAGAGTCCCTAAGTGGTACAAATGGTTAAAGCTCTCAGCTGCTAACCAAGAAAACAGGTCAGAGGTTTGAATCCACCCAGAGGTACCTCAGGAAAAAGGCCTGGCTATCTCCGTGTAAAAACTCAGCCACTGAAAGTCCTGCGGAGCATGGTTCTACTCTGACACACGGAGGGTTGCCGTGAGTTGCAGTTGACTCCAGGGCAACTAGTAGCTTAGCATGTGAATGACTAATTACAATATAATATGATGTAGTTGTAGCTGCTGTTGTGTGCTGGGATATAGGAAAGATATGTAAAAGTTTAATAAGAACCATTCATATTAATATTTACTGTTTTCTAAGCACTGCCTTTAGGAGTCCTGGTAGCACAGTAGTTAAAAGCTCGCCGCTAACCAAAAGGTCGACAGTTCAAATATACCAGCCGCTCCTTGAAAACCCTGTGGGGCAGTTCTACTCTGTCCTATAGGGTTGCTATGAGTCAGAATTGACTTGATGGCAATGGGTGATCACCACCTTTGCTTAGAAGGGCTATACTGGAATTTCATATTACATTTTGTCGTATTTAAGGGAGTACCTGGATAGTGTAAATGGTTAACATAGTTTTGGTCGCTAACCAAAAGATTGGAGGTTCGAGTGTACCCAGAGGCACCTCGAAGGAAAGGCCTGGTGATCTACTTCCAAAAATCTGCACAATTCCACTCTGACACACATGGGGTCATCCTGAGTCGGGGTCATCCTGAGTCAGAGTCCACTGCAAGGCAACCATGTAGTTTTGGTTTATCTTATTTAATCCCCAGATAATCTACATGGTAATATTACATTATTCACATTTTACCGATAATGATTTTGAGGCCAGTAGGGGGATAGGGAGACAGCCTATTTAGTTCCTGTGGGCACAGAGCCACTTATCGATAAAGCCAGCGTGCACCTTGTTTGTGTGTTACTAGCAGCTGCTTAAATGCCTCCTCAAGAGTAAATACATGTAAGCCCTAAGCGCTTTGGTAGTTCCTTTTTTTTTTTTTTTTAAATATATTTTACCAAATGAATCCTTGGTGCATATGAAATCACATTCAAGTTTTAAAAAATTATCTTTTGTCTTTTATAAGTTTGAAAAAAAATTGGATTCTCAGAAGGGTAAACGAGGCTATAAGTCAGTATTAACTTTCTAGGATCATGGGAAAGTTGTACCAGATTGAAGGTGAATCTGACTGCATCACTCTTCCACAGCTCCCCTTTGCCAAGGTTTACAGGGTCTTTCAAGGTCTTTGACCCCTGCCTGCTTCCTTGACTTTATCTCCTACCGCTCTCCCTCCTCAAATTCCACGCTGCCACCCACCAAACCAAAGGTCCTCTCTTCCCTGATGAAGCCCTAGTGCTTCGCTCTTGCCCAAGCCCGGCCTTGCTCACACTGCTCCCTTTACCTGAGAGGCTCTTCCTGCCATTGCCCAGCAAGTTTCTATTCACTTTTCAAGTCTTAAAAGCAGTTGCTGTCAAGTCAACCTCAACTCATGGCAACCTCACCTGTGTCAGAGTAAAACTGTGCTCCATAGGGTTCTCAGTGGCTCATTTTTCACAAGTAGAAAAAAAAAAATTTTTTTTTTCAGATCACTATACCTTTCTTTCGAGGCACCTCTGGGTGGGTTTGAACCTCTAACCTTTTGGTTGACAGCCGAGTGCGTTAACAGTTTATACCGCCACAGTACTCCTTTTAAGACTTAAGTCGAATTTATTTTCTGAAGTTTTCCTTGATGCCTGTGCCCTGCCTTCCATGACGGAGAGTTGATGTCTCTTCCTTTTACTCCTTCACTGCACTTGGTGCTCATTGTTTAATACGGCCAGTCTTACATTTTACTAAGACTTTGTTTACATGTCAGCCTCATCTACTTGGCTATAAGCCCAGGCTCCTGTGATTGGCGATAAGGGATGATATCTAATTCACATTTAAATCCCTAGGCCTAAATAATGCCTGGCACATATGCATGGATGTTTATTGATTTAATATGGATTGCAATGAAGACGGTATTGGTAAGATGAAGGAGAATACTAGAGAAGATGTTTTTCTGTCTTGGAGTTCTTCAATTTCTACATTCCACTTTCTACCTGTAGACTGTGAAGGTGTTCAATAGCCAAAAGCCAAAAGCTGAGATGTCACAGAAGAACATTGAGAAGTTAAATGGTAGAGACAGAAGAAAGAATTGAGAGCCTAGAGAGAGGAGAAGTCATGTCTTTAAGGGAGTGAGTAAAGGAAAGAAGGCAGGTGGTAAGAGGACTAAGAGGACGTAATACAGAGAAGTGCTCATACTGGAAGTGGTAGTTGCAGGATATGAAGGAGAGCAAAGTATGCAGAGTCAAAGGTGACTTGAAAGAGGCATTATGGAAGCAGCAGAGTAGAAAATAAACTCAAGTCTGGCCAAATGGAATTTACCTTGGGAAATGGGATGATGAATTCAACGTCATTAAGATTAAATCAACCTCTAACAAGCATTTATTGAGCTGCTCCCCTGTGACTGGCCCTGGGCCAGAACTTTGGGTCATGGAAGACAAGAACCCTGTCCTTAGGAGCCCAGGCCACAGTGGTTCACCTGTCTTCAACTAGGGATGTATGTCAGAGTGACCCCTGGTGCTTTTAAATTCTAGAGCTACCCAATCCACCACCACCCTCTGTCAGTGTGTCATACTATGGTGGCTTGCATGATGCTATAATACTGGAGATTATGCCACCTGTATTTCAAATATCAGCAGAGTCACCCATGGTGGAGAGGTTTCAGCAGAGCTTGCAGACCAAAATTAGGAAGAAAGGCCTGGCAATCTACTTCTAAAAATGAGTCAGTGAAAACCCTCTATATCAGAGCAGAATATTGTCCGATATAGTGTTAACAGAGAAGCTCCCTAGGCTGGAAGGCACTGAAAACACACACACACACACTGGCTGCAAAAATGGACTCAAGCATACCAATGATTGTGAAGATGACGCAGAACCAGGCAATGTTTTGTCCTATTGTACATGGGGTGGCCCTGAGCTGAAGCCAACTCTACAGCAACCCAGGCTCCACTGCAGACCCAGAGCAAAAATCTCTGGGGATGGGGACAAGAAATGTACATCTTTTTAAAAGATCATCAAGGGATTCTTAGGAGCAACTCTGGTTATGAACCACAGCTATACTGTAATTGGAGCGTTAAAGTAAATAATTATGATGTGAAAAGTTATGTCAACACGTGTTATGCATACAAAAATAGAGAAAAGGGGTAGAGAATGTGGGGGTGCTATTTTAGATAGGAAGTTACCTTTGAAGAAACACCTCACAAAGGTTAGCGAGTAAGCTAGCCATGGCAGTCAATAAGGTTGGAGTTAACATTTTCAATATAATTGCCTGGTAATTTGCTATGAGTATTTCATCCCTCTGTTGGTATATCAGACAGACAGCCTTGTCATTTATCCCTTCTCCCAAAGCATCTTTGCTCAGAACAAGTTGGTTAGTATATGTTTAGGTAAAAGTTAGGCTGAGATCAATATAAAACCAAGCCAAACCTGTTGCCATTGAGTCGATTGCAACTCATAGCCACCCTGCAGGGGAATAGAACTGCCTCATAGGGTTTCCAAGGAGTGGATGGTGGATTTGAACTGCCAGCCTTTTGGTTAGCAGCCGAGCTCTTAATCACTGCACCACCAGGGCTCTGGGATAAATATACCAGGGCTTAATATTGGAAACAAGAGATCCATGTAAAAAAGTATTCGTTATAGAGCCAAATATAAAGTTGGTTCCATTCAGATGATTTTCAAAATTCTGTGTTTTATGCAGCTCAGTTTTCCAATAATAAGTAAGAACTTGTGAGAGGCAATTGAGCACTCTCTGAACAGGACATGTCCTTTCCCATTTGTTTTTAACGAGTATAATGGGGAACCTTCATTGAATTTACTTGTATGGTCTTACTGACTTACTCTTAGTTAAGTCTGGTCAAACAGGAAGGTTCTCTAGTAGCTCTAAATATGTAATTTGAAAGACTCAGAGTAAGGCCTGCTTTCTTGAAAACCAGTTCTACTTTTCAGTTTTCCAATTACATAGCTTGTCACCAGGCATTACTCTGCAAACTGCATAAATTACAGTAGAGGCGTTTGAGCTGATGGTCTTCCATTGCTTGTACAACTTTGAATAAAAGTTGGATCATCCCTGGTGCTCTGGGAGAGTCTCTGTTCTAAACTCTCCCTTTGATCATCACTGGAATTAACTCAGTTGGAAAGGGCTGTGTGTGATAAAACTTCCAGAATGTTTGCATTATCTTTCTGACAAATCTATTCATGCATTTTCTGGAACTCTCAGAATAATGTTAAAATCATTTTAGCTCTAAGTTAACAAAGATAATAAATTGTCTCTGACTTGGCTATCACATCATTCTTACATCGGCTGGTCCAGCCAGCCAGCTTTCTGTCCTCCCCCTAGAAAAATCTGAGTTTTTCTATTTGCCTTTATCCCAACTCTTGCTCTAACTTGCTTCAAATTGATTATCCTGATACATGATCACTTTGATTAAAATATGGCACACATTTCCAATACCCTTGGGAGGTTTTTCTTTGTGTGTGTAATTACATATATTTGAATATTGATGTAGTTGTTCAAAGTGTTCCTATTTATCATAGCTCAGTAGCTGGAAACCCTATTCAGAGTTAGTTTTTATAGTATTCTCAATAGCTAAATAATCTTATACATTTTCCTGTAGCCTTACTAATTTATAGTTTGCCTTATCTGGGAATAAAACTGTCATTATTTTTTTTTATTTTGAAGTTCACTGGCCCAGCAGGTAGATCTTTGATGCTGTTTTTATAGGTGCAGGTGATTCCCAGAGTATTTGGGGAATGTTGGCTGTTTGCTACTCCCTTGTTAAAATGCAAATCTGAGCCTGTGCTTGGGAAAAGGCCTATGGAGTGACATGAGCCCGCAGGGATGGCATCAAGCTGAGGGTAAATTAATGTAGCCATTTCTCCAGGTCATCTTTTGTCTCTTCCTCTTTTTCAGCCACCCAATGTAAGCACGGTGCTGTGTATGATACCTGTGGCCCAGGATGCATCAAGACCTGTGACAACTGGAATGAGATTGGACCATGCAGTAAGCCATGCATTGCGGGTTGCCACTGTCCAGCGAACTTGGTCCTTCACAAGGGAAGGTGCATCAAGCCAGTCCTTTGTCCTCAGCGGTGACCTTTGTTCCAGTCCTTAAGACTTTGAAATCTGGTGTCCTCAGCACTGAAGTGGAAGAGCCAATGAAGGACTGCAGTATTTGTGTGCTGATTCTACGAAGTACACCCAACCAGAGTATATATGTGTACATATATATAGATATATACAAAAACATTTCATCGTTTATATTAACTATAGGTGGATTATTATATGTATATTTTTTGCTATAAGACATGGTATTGTTTCTAGGATCCTAATCTGTAAGCCATTGGATAGATTGTAAAATTAAACCAGGTGTTTTTAATTTAATAAAGTGGCATGCAGACATATTGGATGGCTTTGACATCACATACATTTGTCATCTTTAAGGAAGTTTTCTAAGACCCTTAAATTGCCTGCCTGCATTAATTTCAGCTTTGAGTCAGGATTTGCAGTTGAGTGGGAAATATGTTTCTCTGGAGAAGGGCGACTTTATCTAGGGGCATTTCATGTTTCCAAGAGAGGAACGTGTGCCTGAGAGATGGCTGGTTATTGGTGACAGGCCCTAATGTTGCATGCAAGGCAAAGGATAGGCTGCTAGACTTCATTGGGTCATGGTCTGGTATTATTTCCTAAACTGATTGGCCAGTTGCCAAGAAATATATATTTGTCACTAGGGCATAACCAAAGAATCAAATGATTTCTTGCTGTCTTTGCATATTCCTGAGTCTCCTAATTATATATGTGTGTTTGATGGATGTGGTCACTTACATGTCATGCATCAAGATTAAGGGGTGTCTGGATGACATGCTAATTTTATTGACAATGAGCAGGTATTTGCATAAACTTCTGCATAGCATACGAAGAAATTTTCACTGCTCTGAATCTCACAGCAGTTTGGGGTGGGCATATCCAATGAGTTGATGTAAGCCATTTACATTTTGTGACTATTCCATGTATGATATGAAAGTCTTTAACTTTTTCTAGAGGGTTTTAAGTTCAGTGTTATTTGGCAACTGTTAATATGCCATAATTATTAGACAGGGAGAAACCCTTTAATGATCAATTGATTTACCATCAGTCCAAACAAAGAATGGTCTACATACTTGCTCAAATTCACCGATCGGCTACTCCTAGTCACCGTGTGATTTACCTGACTTTTTTTTTTTAGTTGAATATGTGAAAATGTCAACAAAAGAAAAACCCCCTGGTGTCTAAAAACAAGATGTTCTGCATTGTACTAATAAAGGGCTTAAGATTTAAAACAATGCATTTGTTTCTTTCAAGAGGTACTATGTTATCCTTTATAAATAAGCTATATCAAATTCACGTTAGTCAAATGATGAAAAACATGCTTTTTTTAACAGATTTATTTGGATGAAATTTAAATACCCTACAGTACTTCATTTTAATAGATAGTATCAAAACTCAAAATACTTTCACAGCCTGCACATTACCATTGCTTGTCTAAGACATTTGTGTTCCTTTTAAATGCATTCATGAGAGCTACAACATTAATTTGGACTTTTTTACTGGAACATCTCTAGTTATTTGAGGTAAATCAATATAGCGTGCAATAGTGACAGGCTGGAGCGCTGGGGCATGCAGTTATATCGTTGTTGTGCTTAGATTCTAACCACCCAAGTGCCTAGGGCTGAGGTGGCCACGTTACTGCTTTAGTACTGTACTTGGAAAGAAGACGATGATTTAGGAGACTTGGGTTCCAAATCTGGGTTTTTGATCTTGTCTTGTCCATATCACTTAATCATTTGGAGCCACACTTTTGCTTATGAAGAGGCTGTGTAATGTAGTGAGCAGGATTGAGAATCAGGAGACCTAGACACCCAGACACGGGCCAGCTAGGTGATTTGGGCAGTAATCTGCAAACACTTCTGTACTTGTAGTCTCATTTAGTCCTCCTACTGTGCTTAAAGGAGAGGTAGGGCAAATCAGTTGATCTCTCTTGGTTTATTTCTTGTTGTCAGAATGAATAGGTTCCTTAAGATTAGCTTTAAATCCCCTTCCAGGTCACTCTGAGTTTTTTCTCTATGAAAAAGGAATTTGTTTTAAAGGTGCAGAAGGGAAAAATGTGGATGTTTATTTGCTGCTCATAATTCATTCAAAGACTGAGCAACCCTCCCCAGTAAGGTTAGATAGCCACTTTTAGACAGCCTCTTCCTTAACACCTTCAATCATGGCCAGCCATGGTGGACAGCTGATGAAGGCTTTCTGTAGGGACCAGTGCCATCATTTTGGGTGCCTTGATTACAAATTTGTGTAACTTACCTTATTCAGCATTTAGTTTAATCTCTGTACATATTTTTCATTCGTAATCCAAGAGGAATGAGGAGGCAGAGGGTAAGTTCCCCCTACAGAGCCAAAGAGGCAGTTGTCTGATGCAAGAGCGTGGAAAAGCCAGGTGAATAGCCTGAAAATTTTGTTTTTGGTCATGAGCAATAGCTGAGCGATGACTTTGTCTAATTATTGGTCATAATGGAGATTTACCAAATTGGTGAATGATAGTGACCCTGCTTTATTTACATGGGATATTTTCAGTAGTTTCTCAAAGCCAAACTCATGTGGAGGTAAAAGACTTGAAATGAAAATGTTCTATTTCTCCTTTTAATACATATAACCTTGTTTAACAATTAGTGTTTGTTTTGTGGAACATATATATATATATATATTTCCAGTTGCCACCAAGTCAATTGGAACTCATGGCAACCCCATGTGTTGCAGAGTAGAACTGCACTCCACAGTGTTTCCATGGCTATGATCTTTTGGAAGCAGACTGCTAGACCTTTCTTCTGAGGCACCTCTGGGTGGGTTCAAACTGCCAATCTTGTGGTTAGTAGTTGAGCCTTTAACCATTTGCACCACCCAAGGGACTGTGTGTGTGTGTATGTATATATATATAAAATATATATATGTGATATATAACTCAAGATAAAATACATATGTACATATATATAATTAGAAGTTGGAGAATATTACTCTATCCACTTGTATCAAATTCCTACTCTGACTATGCTATGAGCTATGAATATTGAATTTAATGAAGAACAAACACCTTTGACAAAGAACAAGTCCAGGCAATGATTCTGACTACCTATAGTTGCTGCTCAGTAAATTAGGTTTGCTCCCTTTCCCTATGAAAATAGGAATGTTTGAAAGTCCTGACCTAAAAGTTTTTAAAGAGAAAGAAAAATGAATTTTTGACATTGAAAAAGCCATTTAATTAAAGTTCTGACACACTGAGAATTATCAACTATTCATGTCAAAGACCTCATCCCCTGTTCACTCAGCAATAGTTTCATGAGCATCTGACCACTAGCCTGTAAGAAGGTACTCCCAGTGAGAAAGAGAAGAGCCAGTGTGTGGACTCTGTCCTCAGCTTTCATTAAACACAAATAAGCTATTTTGACTGAAAAACTTTCATATCATGACATATTTCAGATATACAAAAAATGTAGAGAAGGGAGGAGCCAAAAAGGTGACTTAGTCAGACAAACCTTTCCATTGCTATACAGCAAAGACCCAAGAAACCAAATGAAACAGATACAGAAGACAATCTTGGAACCCTGAGTGTCAAATGAAAGGATAAAGAATTAGATTGAGCACCAATTGAAAGAAGAAACTGATCAAAAATAGCAAAGGAAGAGAGATACAAAATGGAGGCACCCTGCCAGTCAACCTGGCACAGCATGGCCATCTTGGGACAAAGCCAACAGTGATCCCAGGTGAAGAGCTGCATGGAATTCCCAACAAGAAATAGGGAAACTGTGTTGATTTCCAGATTGAAACAAGGTGAGCACAGCATGAACCTAACCTATTTGAGGAACAATCAGTAAAAACAATGAAGAGAAATGAAAGTTTAAGAGTTCTGTGGGACACTATCAAGAGGAAAATTTATGCATAATCGAAATTCCAGAAGAGGACAGAAAAAAAAAAAAAAAGCACAAAGGAAATTTTTTAAGATTTATTGACAGGAAACTTCCCTAATATTATGAAAGATGAGAAGATTTCACTCCAAGAAGCTCAACCAACCCCATACAAGATAGACCCCAAAACAAACTCACCAAGACATATCGTAATCAAACTTACCAAAACCAAAGACAAGGAAAGAATACTGAGAGCAGCTCAAGAAAAATGAAATATCACTTACAAAGGGGCACCTAAAAGACTCAGTGCTGACTTCTAAGAAGAAATCATGCAGGCAAGAAGGCAATGAGATGACATATATAAAACTCTGAAAGAAAAGAATTGCCAACGAAGAACTATGTATCCAGCAAAATTATCTGTCAAATATCCCAGGTTAAAAAAATAAATAAGGTAATTTGTAAAAACCAGACCAACCTTATAAAAAACATTAAAGGGAGTCCTTCAGACAGAAAATCAATGACATCAGACAACAACCTGAAACTAAGACACATGACACCATCACCCAAATACCAACACAAAGAATTCTCAAATGTAAAATAAAGCAACAAAACTGAAACAGGTAACCAGAGATGTTAGTCTGTAAATGATGACGATCTCAAAACAAAAGGGTGAATAAAGTATGTAGTTATAGGATTTCTTTATGGAGAGAAGGTCAAGGCGATACTAAGGTATAACAGACTGTTTTAAGCTTAGGAATAGAAAGCTAAATTCCAGAGTAACCACAAAGAAAATTAATAAATCTACTCACCGGAAAAGAAGAAGAAAATCAAAAAGACTCAGCAAACATAAACTCAACGATGATGAAAAGAAAAAAAAAAAACCCATAAACAAAAAGAGCTCAGCACAGAAAATTAAGCAGAACAAAGAAACCATTACCACTACAATAAAAAGCATAACAAAATGGCAACATTAAATCCATACCTAGACCACAAAGGGGGAGGCGGGGCCAAGATGGCTGACTAGGTAGAAGATACCAGGGATCCCTCTTGCAACAAAGACTCGGAAAAACAAGTGAATCCATCACAAACATGACAATCTACAAACCCTGACCATCAAATACAGATCTAAAGAATTGACCTGAGTGATGAGGGAGCAAAAAGCCGAGCCCTGAAGCAGCGACCGCCTCTGGAACTGGCATCCCGCTCCACAGTCTTGAGCCTTCGCAGTTCCCTGGTGCCAAGTGGCGGGGCTGATTGTGGCTTGCTGAGGTGGGGTAGGCACGGGACACAGCCCTAACCCCTAGCCCCCTGGGGTAACCTCGGTAGAGACTCAGCCAGCGCAAGCAGGCTGCACACTGATGAGGCTAATGAGAGAGCAAGCAACCATGGGGAAGGAGAGGTGGTTTTCGGAGCCTGGAGCCAGTGTCCCAGTCAGAAAACCTTGGCCCCAGGCTTTGGACTGGGTGCAGGGGAGCCGAGCATAGCTTCCTGAGACAGGGCAAACACGGAACTGGATGCAGCCCTAGCCCCCTGAAGTGACCTTGTGGGAAGCCCAGCCAGCACATGCAGGCAGCACAATGACGCGGCTGACAGGAGGAGAAGTCACCGGGAGGCAGCGACTGGTTTTGGAGCCTGGAGTGCGGCGTCTCAGCCGGGGAACCTTGGTGCTGGGTTTTGGACTGGGAGTGGAGGAGCTGACCACGGCTTCTGAGACAGCACAAGCATGGGACGCAGGCCTGACCCTTGGGGGCAATCTCGGCCCAGCCAGTGCACACAGGCTACACGCCCCTCGGGAATCTCACATAAAACAGTCATCGCCAAGCATGATAAGTAACTTTGTCTATATTGCTGGGTGCTACTTTTTTTTTACTCTCTGCTGTCTATCTGACCCCTTCCCTCCCTGCCCCTGGCAGCCTCATTAACACTGGAATTTCCTGGGCCAGGGAGTGAAGTGTTCTGTGGGTTTTTTTTTTTTTTTCTTTTCCTAACCCATTCTCCTGGCCTAAGAGAAGAAGCTACTAAAAACCCAGGCATGAAAAATCCTTCCCTGACTTCCCTAAACTAGAATAAAAATACAGAACCAGCTCCAGCCAAGCATATGAGATCCACAGTCTTTGGCTTTCATCCCTACAGGGAACAAGGTGGCTATTATAATCCAAAGGCAATCCTGATAGAGATATGACTATAATTGTTTTAGTGGAGCACTGGGAAGACAAGTTTTCCAGGTCTGATATCTCTACCTATTAAACAGAGCCATCACTGATCCATAACGGGGAACTGAGGGCTGAAGCTCCACCCAAACCACCTAGGCTCCTGCCAAAGGGGTCTGAGGATACTGACACCTACCAGTCTTTAGAGGTACATGCATTGGGTTCCTAAGGTACGGCTGCAGAGCCCACCCACCAAAGTACTTTAGGAATAGAGGCACACCTACCTCACTGACACGTGGGGCAAGGCTGTCAGTATCCTTCCCCCCCTGGAGTGTGACCCCCTGCTGCTACTAGAATCTGGTGCGCACAACTATCACCACTACTTCTCTAACTTAATAGGTGACAGTCTACAACACATACTTGGTGACCCAAAATCAGAACACCTAAGCTGATTCTATTCCAGAATAGTGAATGGACTCTTAGGCTTAGACACCTGGTAACAGCCCAAACCAGCTGGTAATAGGACATAAGTGATGGAAAGGCTACAACAATCAAGACAGCGCAATCTAGTAACCCGTCTGGGTATATTAAAAGAAAACAAAACAAGACTCAGCAAACATAAAATAAATCATTACAATATCTTATAGATGGCTCAGAGACAGCAGTCGATATCAAACCACATAAAGAAGCAGACCATGATTGCTTCTACAACTCTCCAATTAAAGAATCAAAATCTTTCCCAAATGAGGATACAATCCTGGAATTGCCAGATGCAGAATATAAAAAAACTAATATACAGAATCCTTCAAGACATCAGGGATGACCTCAGAAATAAAATAAGGCAATCTACAGAAAAAGCCAAGGAACACACTGATAAAGCAGTTGAAGAAATCAAAAAGATTATTCAAGAATATAGTGGAAAAATTAATGAGCTGTAACAATCCACAGAGAGACAGCATTCAGAAATCCAAAAGATTAACAGTAAAATTACAGAATTAGACAACTCAAGAGTCAGAGGAGCAGAATCGAGCAATTAGAATGCAGAGTGGGGGAGCTGGAGGATAAGGCAATTGACAGCAATATAGTTGAAGAAAAATCAGACAAAAGAATTAAAAAAAATGAAGAAACCCTAAGAATCATGTGGGACTCTATCAAGAAGACTAGCTTGCGTGTGATTGGAGTTCCAGAACAGAGAGGGATAACAGAAAATACAGAGAGAATACTTGAAGATCTGTTGGCAGAAAACTTCCCTGGCATCATGAAAGACGAAAGGATGTCTATCCAAGATGCTCATCGAACCCCATTTAAGACTGACCCAAAAAGAAAATCACCAAGGCATATTATCACCAAACTTGCCAAAACCAAAGATAAAGAGAAAATTTTAAAAGCAGCCAGGGATAAAAGAAAAGCCTCCTACAAAGGAGAATCAATAAGAATAAGTTCAGACTACTCAGCAGAAACCATGCAGGCAAGAAGGCAATGGGATGACATATATAGAGCACTGAAGGAGAAAAACTGTCAGCCAAGGATCATATATCCAGCAAAACTCTCTCTCAAATATGAAGGCAAAATTAAAACACAGATAAACACAAGCTTAGAGAATTTGCAAAAACCAAACCAAAGCTACAAGAATTACTAAAGGAAATCCTTTGGTCAGAAAATCAATATTATATGCCAACACAACCCAAGGTCAGAGAACAGAACATCCTGATATCAACTCAAATACGGAAATCACAAAAACAAATTAAGATTAATTTTAAAAAGAAAAAAGTGCTCAAAACAGGGAATCATTGAAGTCATTGTGTAAAAGATCACAATAATCAAAAAGAGGGACTAAATACAGGAGGCATAGATCTTCCATGTGGAGAGGTAAACAAGGTGATATAGGATGGTACAAGTTGGGTTCTTACTTAGAAAAATGGGGTAAATATTAAGGTAGCCACAAAGAGGTGTAACAATTCCATAATTCAAAATAAAAACCAAAAAAAAAATAACGACTCAGCAAACATAAATTCAACTACTATGAAAATGAGGAACACACAATTTACAAAGAAAAACGTCTCAGCACAAAAAAGTAAGTGGAAAAATGAAATTGTCAACAACACACAAAAAAGGCATCAAAATGACAGCACTAAACTCACACTTATCTATAATTATGCTGAATGTAAATGGACTAAATGCACCAATAAAGAGACAGAGAGTCTCAGACTGGATAAAGAAACACAATCCATCTATATGGTGCCTATAAGAGACACACCTTAGACTTAACAAAGTAAAACTCAAAGGATGGAAAAAATATATCAAGCAAACAACAATCAAAAAAGAGCAGGAGTGGCAATATTAATTTCTGACACAATAGACTTTAAAGTTAAATCCACCACAAAGGATAAAGAAGGACACTACATAATGTTTAAAGGGACAATTGATCAGGAAGATATAACCATATTAAATATTTATGCACCCAATGACAGAGCTGCAAGATACAGAAAACAAACTTTAACAGAACTGAAAAGTGAGATAGACACCTCCACGATTATAGTAGGAGACTTCAACACACCACTTTCGGAGAAGGACAGGACATCCAGTAAGAAGCTCAATAGAGACACGGAAGACCTAACTGCTACAATCAACCATCTTGACCTCATAGACTTATACGGAACACTCCACCCAACAGCTGCAAAGTATACTTTTTTTTCTAGCACATATGGAACATTCTCTAGAATAGACCACATACTAGGTCATAAAACAAACCTTTGCAGAATCCAAAACATCGAAATATTACAAAGCACCTTCTCAGACCACAGGGCCATAAAAGTAGAAATCAATAACAGAAAAATCAGGGAAAAGAAATCAAATACTTGGAAACTGAACAATACCCTACTCAAAAAAGACTGGGTTATAGAAGACATTAAGGAGGGAATGAAGAAATTGACAGAATGCAACGAGAATGAAAACACTTCGTATCAAAACCTCTGGGACACAGCAAAAGCAGTGCTCACAGGTCAATTTATATCGATACATGCACACATAAATAAAGAAGAAAGAGCCAAAATTAGAGAACTGTCCCTACAACTTGAACAAATAGAAAGTGAGCAACAAAAGAACCCATCAGGCACCAGAAGAAAACAAATAATAAAAATTAGAGCTGAACTAAATGAATTAGAGAACAGAAAAACAATTGAATGAATTAACAAAGCCAAAAGCTGGTTCTTTGAAAAAAACTAACAAAATTGATAAACCATTGGCCTGACTGACTAAAGAAATACAGGAAAGGAAACAAATAACCCAAATAAGAAACGAGATGGGCCATATCACAACAGACCCAACTGAAATTAAAAGAGTCATATCACATTATTATGAAAAATTGTACTCTAACAAATTTGAAAACCTAGAAGAAATGGATGAATTCCTAGAAAAACACTACCTACCTAAACTAACACAATCAGAAGTAGAACAATAGACGTATAACAAAAAAAGAGATTGAAAAGGTAATCAAAAAACTCCCAATAAAAAAAAGCCCAGGCCCAGATGGCTTCACTGCAGAGTTCTACCAAACTTTCAGAGAAGAGTTAACACCACTACTACTAAAGGTATTTCAAAGCATAGAAGATGATGGAATACTACCTAACTCATTCTATGAAGCCACCATATCCCTGATACCAAAACGAGGTAAAGACACCACAAAAAAAGAAAATTAGAGACCTATATCCCTCATGAATATAGATGCAAAAATCCTCAACAAAATTCTAGCCAATAGAATTCAACAACATATCAAAAAAATAATCCACCACGACCAAGTGGGATTTATACCACTTTTTTTTTTTTTCTATGCAAGTTTGGTTTAATATTAGAAAAACCATTAACGTAATCCACCATTTTTTTTTTTTTTAATACAAAGCCAACAGCCAACATCATTCTAAATGGAGAGAGCCTGAAAGCATTTCCCTTGAGAACAGGAACCAGACAAGGATGCCCTTTATCACCGCTCTTATTCAACATTGTGCTAGAGGTGCTAGCCAGAACAATTAGGCTAGACAAAGAAATAAAGGGCATCTGGACTGGCAGGGAAGAATTAAAATTATCTCTATTTGCAGATGACGTGATCTTATACACAGAAAACCCTAACGAATCCTCCAGAAAACTACTGAAAGTAATAGAAGAGTTCGGCAGAGTTTCAGGTTACAAGATAAACATACAAAAATCACTTGGATTCCTCTACATCAACAAAAAGAACATTGAAGAGGAAGTCACCAAATCAATACCATTCACAGTAGCCCCCAAGAAGATAAAATACTTAGGAATAAATCTTACCAAAGATGTAAAAGACCTATACAAAGAAAACTACAAAGTACTAGTGCAAGAAACTAAAAGGGACCTACATTAAGTGGAAAAACATACCTTGCTCATGGGTAGGAAGACTTAACATAGTAAAAATGTCTATTCTACCAAAAGCCATCTATATATACAATGCACTTCCGATCCAAATTCCAAGGACATTTTTTAACGTGATGGAGAAACAAATCACAGACTTCATATGGAAGGGAAAGAAGCCCCGGATAAGTAAAGCATTACTGAAAAAGAAGAAGAAAGTGGGAGGCCTCACTCTACCTGATTTTAAAACATATTATACAGCCACAGTAGTCAAAATAGCCTGGTACTGGTACAACAACAGACACATAGACCAATGGAACAGAATTGAGAACCTAGATATAAATCCATCCACATATGAGCAGCTGATATTTGACAAAGGCCCAGTGTCCGTTCATTGGGGAAAAGATAGTCTTTTTAACAAATGGTGCTGGCGTAACTGGATATCCATTTGCAAAAAAATGAAACAGGACCCATACCTCACACTATGCACAAAAACTAACTCCAAGTGGATCAAAGACCTAAACATAAAGACTAAAACGATAAAGATCATGGAAGAAAAAATAGGGACAACCTTAGGAGCCCTAATACAAGGCATAAACAGAATACAAAACATTACTAAAAATGACGAAGAGAAACCAGATAACTGGGAGCTGCTAAAAATCAAACACCTATGCTCATCTAAAGACTTCACCAAAGGAGTAAAAAGACCACCTACAGATTGGGAAAAAAAATTTCAGCTATGACATCTCCAACCAGCACCTGATCTCTAAAATCTATATGATTCTGTTGAAACTCAACCACAAAAAGACAAACAACCCAATTAAATATTGGGCAAAGGATATGAACACACACTTCACTAAAGAAGATATTCAGGCGGCTAACAGATACATGAGAAAATGCTCTCGATCATTAGCCATAAGAGAAATGCAAATTAAAACTACGATGAGATTCCATCTCACTCCAACAAGGCTGGCATTAAAAACCACTGGGTAATAGAATAAATTAAAAATGAAATAAAAAAGTTCTTAGACTCAAACAAGAATGAAAACAACAAAACTTTTGGGAGACAGCAAATAAATACTGTAACAGACAATTTTGCAACAACAATAATACAAATCAGTGTAGGAAAGCACATGTAAGTATAAGAGTATGCATGTACAGGTATACCTGCAGACCTATGTATATCCATGGTTATGTGTACTGTGTATATATTCATATATATAATACAGCACATAGGGGGCTGTCTTAGTTATCTAGTGCTGTTATAGCAGAAATACCACAAGTGGATGGGTTTAACAAAGAGAAATTTATTTCTTCACAGTAAAGTAGGCTAAAAGTCCAAATTTAGGGCATCAGCTCCAGGGGGAGGCTTTCTCCCTCTGTTGGCCTTCTCATCAGTCTTCCCCCAGACTAGGAATTTCTCTGTGCAGGAACCTCAGATCCAAAGGACTCACTCTGCTCCTGGTACTGTTTTTTGGTGGTATGAAGTGCCCCCTCTCTGCTAGCTTCCCTTTTCTTTTATCTCTTGAGAGATAAAGGGTGGTGTAGATCACACCCCAGGGAAACTCCCTTTACATTGGATCAGGGAAGTGACCTGGTAAGAGTGTTACAATCCCAACCTAATCCTCCTTAACATAAAATTACAATCACAAAAAGGAGGAAACTACAGAATACTGGTAATCATGGTCTAACTAAGTTGATACACACATTTTGGGGGGGACATAATTCAATCCATGATATGGGCACAGTTAAGGAAACTTCCTAGACATATCCAATCATCTTGTGAGCCTGAATAATTGGATTTGAAGTTTCAGGACCATAGCCTCAGGGAACATCTAGGCCAGTTGGCATAACATAGTTCATATAGATAATGTTCTGCATTCTAGATTGTTAAGTATTGACTGGGGTCTTAAGAGCAGCCATAAGATACAACTATGGGTCTCTTCCCAATGGGGAGCAAAAGATAGTGAAGGAAACAAAAGACAATGAAGAAACTAGTCCATAGAACTAATGGCCCATGAGAACTGCAGCCTCTTCTAGCCTGTGACCAGAAGAACTAGATGGTTCCCCAGCTACTATTATTAATCACTCAGACCAGGACACAATAGAAGGTCCTAAATAGAATGGGAGAAAAAATAGAACAAAACTCAAATTACTAAAATAGGCCAGGCTTATTGGACTAGGGGAACCCCCAAGACTATTGCCTGAAGATACTCTTTGAACTTGGAACTGAAGCCACTCCCAGTGTTACCTTTCATCAAAATAGTAGACTGGCTTATAAAATAAGCCATATCACCCATGAATACTGTGCTCTCTTAATCAACTATATGAGATCAAATGGTCAACATTTACCTAAAACAAAGCTACGGAAGGGCAAGGAAACTAGATTAATGGTAATTGAACAAAAAGAATGGAAATAATGAGAATGTCAACATATGTGAAAAATGTCACCAATGTCCTGGAACAAGTTGTATAAAAATTGTTAAATAGGAACCTAATTTTCTATGTAAATCTTCACCTAAAACACAATAAAATATTTTTTAAAATATGTAGAGAATGTTATAAATACCCATGAACACATTATTCTAATTAAGAAAAATAACCTGGCAGGTAGTCAATATAGTTTTCTTGCATAAAGATACAAACACTGAAAAACACGAAGTTTCACGCTAGCAAGCAGCCATCTAAGATGCATCAATTGGTCTCAACCCACCTGCAGCAAAGAATGAAGAACACCAAGGACACAAGGCGACTACAAGCCCAAGAGACAGAAAGGGCCACATGAACCAGAGACTACATCATCCTGAGACCAGAAGAACTAGATGGTGCCCGGCTACAACCGATGACTTCCCTGGCAGGGAACACAGCAGAGAACCCCTGAGGGAGCAGGAGAGCAGTGGGATGCAGACCCCAAATTCTCATAAGACCAGACTTAATGGTCTGACTGAGACTAGAAGGGCCCCCGTGGTCATGGCCCCCAGACCTTCTGTTGGTCCAGGATAGGAACCATTCCCGAAGCCAACTCTTCAGACATGGATTGGACTGGACAATGGGTTGGAGCGGGATGCTGGTGAGGAGTGAGCTTCTTGGATCAGGTGGACACTTGAGACTATGTTGGCATCTCCTGCCTGGAGGGTAGATGAGAGGGTGGAGGGGGTTAGAAGCAGGCAAAACGGACACAAAAAGAGAGAGTGGAGGGAGAGAGCAGGCTGCCTCATTAGGGGGAGAGTAATTGGGAGTGTGTAGCAAGGTGTATATGGGTTTTTGTGTGAGGGGCTGACTTGATTTGTAAACTTCCACTTAAAGCACAATAAAAATAAAAAATATAAAAACACCAAGTTTCATGGTTGCAGCAATGCTAGGTGCAATTTTTCCTTGTTGAGTTTCTGTTCACTTTGTCTCTCTTTGCCACTCACATTCATCTGGATCTGACAGTATTAAGGAAGCGAGCTGGAAAGCTCTTGGTATGGGAGAAGGAGAATGCCTTTGGGGACAGACGCTAGATATTTTAATCAGCTATCTCCTTCACACATAAACTTTGGGAGCAAGCAAAAATAGTCTCCGGTTCTAAATCCTGAAATACAAGCCTTTTCAGAGCCCAGGATTTTGGTTCTGACAAATAATGATGCTCAAGTTGCCAAGAATGAATAAACAGAGAAATGAAATGAATGCTGGTGATGACTGTGATCCCGAACTAAGACCTCAGACATCTATCCCTTTCAGGGGACCTTTCTGGTTGCTGTATTGGGTTTAATTAAACCAGCTGGTTGACAAAAGCATTCATAAGACCCACCTCCACTGTGGTTCTCTTTGAGTCAGCCAGCTTTGAAAAGACTAATGTGGGGGAGAAAGATGGGACATTTATATTTAGAGATACGAAAAGTATATTTAGAGATGAGCCTTGAAGATGATTAAGAGTGAGCCTGGCTAAGGAAGTGGGAGAGTGTTCTAGGTAGAGGTGTACATTTGGCTGTGCCAGAAGCAGTGTGGCATGAGGGAAAAGGGTGAAGCAGCACGAAGTGGGAGATGTGGCTGGGAAGGGTGTTGGAGAATGGGGGTCTCAGAGGGCCTCTTAGTCATGCTAATGAGCCTGGATTTTATATCATAGGGCAGTACTTCCTAAAGCTTTTTATTTCATGGTACACTCAGGAAATAACATTTATCTGGGCACTGGGGTCAACAGACAGGGCCGCCTGGAGATCACATCTGGGGACATGTTAGACCCTGTGCAACTGCCTGGTGGTGGGAGGCAGCCAACATTCCTGTCACCCATTTTGCACAGAGCTCTCCAGTGGGCTATGTGGATCCCAAAAGGAAAGCTCTCCTCCAGGGCTGTGGATTCAGCTATGGGAGGTTAGTAAGTGATGTAGACAGACCTTTATCTCAGAGTGATCAGCTGAAGAGTGAAGGTGGAATTTTCCATTAAAAGAGCAGGTGGGATGTCCCTGAGATAGTCTAAGTGAGAGATGATGAGCTCTGGAATGAGGAGGTAGGAGGTAAAACATGAAGAACTTGTGACAGACCGGATGTCAGATGGCAGGCTTCTGACTTGACTTATAGGTGGTGGTGGTGGTAACAGTTCCCACGTAAGGAGCACTGGAGGGGGAGAGATATAAGAAATTTCTATCGTGAATCAAAATGCTTTCTGTTATGGTATGTTTGGTTCCACTTAACAGACATCCTGAGCATTAGGGTGAAGACATGGACCTTCTTAAGACAATCATAGTCCAGGGTAAATGACTTATGGTCAACCAGAAGAACACACAGCTGGCTGTGGGAACCTCAGGACACTCCAAACCAATCCAATCGCTGTTGAGTTGAGTCAATTCCAACTCACAGCAACAACATGTGTGTCAGAGTAGAACTGTGCTCCATAGAGTTTTCAGTGGCTGGTGTTTCAGAAGTAGACCAACAGCTTTCTTTCTAGATACCTCTGAGTGAACTTGAACCCCTTATCTTTCAATTAGCCCAGCATGTTAACCATTTGTACCACCGAAGGACTCCTCAGGACAACCAACCTGGAGTTTCCTGTTTTGAGGAGTACCAAAGACAGCTTGCCAGAGAAAGTGACTCCTGAGAAGAGTCTTACTAGACTGAGTAGGATTTACCTCAGCAAAGGCCAATAGGGGTGTGAGGAGTGTGTGTGCATGCACACACACACACGTATATTGTCAGGAATGGTGCAATATGGGCATTTAAAGCTTGAGTAACTACATGGATACGGTATGAGACAAGCAGGCAGCATGGATGTGCAGGGAATAACAGACTTTTGGTACTGCGGGTGTATAATGGATCCAGAGGACTTTTTCATGCTGTGGCAATGCAACTCACGTACCCTGACAGGTCTTTGCAAGCTTCTCTTGATTTCTGCTGGAGTAAGAGCAGTGGACGTTGAGGAAATTTTGGCAAATTGTTATGAGCCCTCTTTGTCTCCTGCACCAGGGTATGTTCACATATCCCTCCTCTGTATTCCTTGCCTTCTGAGAATCTGGAGAGGGAAAGAAGAGGCTTCTACTGATAGCATTGAATCTTTTCTGAGCTCCAGTGTTACACTATATAGTGAGGAGGCATCTTGGAGACTCTTCTAGGCATTGGTTGGAGCCACTGGGTGGTGTAAACAGTATACTGTCAGCTGCTAACCAAAAGGTTGGCAGTTGAGTCCACTCAGAAGAAAGGCTTAGCCATCTACTTCTGAAGAATCAGCCATGGAAAACCCTCTGGAGCTCAGTTCTACTGTGACACACATGAGGTTACCGTGAACCGGAATTGACTCAATGGCAACTGGTTAGGCCTTGGTTGCTTTAACAAACTGGTCCAAGGTAAATACATTTAACCACTACTTTTGTTGGATTGCTTGGCTGTGGGCTGATAGCAGGGGTGGAGGTGATTAGGGTGCAAACAGCTGGACCTACTAATTCACCAGCTCTGGTAACACTTCCGGGTAAAAGGCCCAGATACACAGCTCACCTCACAGCTCCGACTCAAACAATTCTGTCATGTTTTAGCCACCTTGGGTCAAAACCCAGCTTATGCTTAAAAAAAAATCACCTAAGTTGCTTCTCTTGTTTCCTCCAACTGGAACTTGGCTTACTAAGTAATTCCTCTGCGGGGTTCTTTCAGCAGTGAAATCGTGGGCTTTAGGAAATGTCTGTGGTGATAAAAAAGTTTCACTTTGGCTCCAAGAGTATAAATACCATTTGTTATATTGTCATTTTCACAGTGTTCCTCCATGTAATTTAAAGAATCAAATCCTGAACAGCTCCTTCTGGCTCGGGTGGTTAAGCAGGTATTAAGGGAAATAACGGAGGCAGGAGGCTGGCTGGTTTCCCTCTCGGCACTGAGTGGGCTGAGTTAGAAGCCTGTGATGTGTTGTGTTCCTGTTTGATTGCTTGCACACTTCCGCGAGGAAGGAAATTCACAGGCTCCTTGCCACTCAGCATCAATTCCCATTTCCCGCTTGAAATTAGAGCTGTGGACTCTGTCTTGCTAACCTTGCTTGCTCACTTCATTTGTTCTCCAAAATAACAGGCTGTGATGACAAATGGAAGTGGGAAAAGGGATAGAGGATTAGAAAACAGGTTTATCCACAGCATTTACCATTTGAAACGTAGTCCCCAACCACAGGGAGGACAGAGGACAGGCGGCCTGATCACACCGAAGAGCCTTCTCCACTGTGTTTCATGTGATGATATCTGGGCAACGTCTTTTTTCATAGTCCCAGCAGCTCAGCCTAAGCAATTTCATTTCCTTAATGGATCCCTACAACTGCCTTGATTCTGTGTTTCTCTGAAATGCATTGGGGAGAGCATTTTTCCAATGGGCTGTTAACGTGCTAGGCCACCTCACCCAAAGACCCTGGCAGGTGAATTTAGACCCAAAACCAGTTTTGATTTGTCTATTAAGATCACCAGTAATTCTGGGCATGATTGCATTATGAGTTGCAGATTTCTTTGCTTTGACATGGGCTCGAGTCACAGAATTGGTTGAGTAGCTTTGGTTAAAGGAGGCAAAGATGGCAGCAATAGAAGGAGAATCCAATTCACCCAGAGGCAACTCAGAAGAAAGGCCTGTTGACCTACTTTTGAAAAACCAGCCACTGAAAACCCCATGGAGTACAGTTCTACTCTTGACACACATGCGGTTGCCACGAGCCCATTCAATTTGAGAGCAATTGGAAAATAGAAGCATCCCAGTGGAACCGGACCATGCAGTCAAGCTAGGAGGTGTTTGTTATGCTTAAACTTCTCTAGAGGGTCAGAGTGGATTCACCAACTTTGCCTTTTTTGGGGGAGTGGACTGGACAGCAAGGAGGATAGACTTTCACCATATTCTCTCTGAATTCTTCAGTAATTTGCTATTTATTTATTCTGTTTTTTTTACTTAGAGAAAAAAATGTCAAGGAACAATATGGTACACATATTTTAATTTTTTATCTTAAACAAGCGTGGGCAAAACAAAAATTGTGTTTTCGAATTTTGGAAATTATAGATTTCACTGGATTGAGGTTTTACCTAATGTAACTTAGTGAATATCAAATTCTTATGTTTAGTTGATTTCAAGTGCATAGAACGTGAATAAAATGCTCCAAAGTGGAACCTGTTTTCCTTGAAATTGGTTCCATGATTTATTGCTCACATGGCTAGCTAATTTGGACTATCTGTTTTGTGAGAGCAAGTGTATGAAAATATTTGCCTAAATAATGCACATGCACACTTATTATTCCCACATAAGTTAACATTTATTATCTTGATATCAGTAATTCATGCAACATGATTGGTTTCTGCTCTTCCAAACACAGGCACATGTTTCTATTTTACTACGAAATGAGAAGGCCAACAGTAAAGATGCAGCAGATACAAACACGTGTATCTTTTTGCAGCACAGTCTGAGATGGGCTGCATCCTGCAGGAGTCATGCAGATGTGGCCTTATCTATGTTGCCTTCAAATAATCCGGAGGAAATGAAATCCAACTCTGAGACTTTCATCGTATGAGCCGTGTGCCTAACCCAAGTTGTCTCTGAGAATGTGACTTTTATGACACATGGGAACTGGGTCACCATGTCTGAAGCAACCTCTGGGTTCCATCAAAGCTGTGAGCTATCATCCAGATGTCTAGCCTGTTGGGGGTAGAGACAAACTTCCAGATGGACTGGCCTTCATACTGTTTGAGCTGGCTGGATGTCTGGGGGTTGTGTGGGTCTGGCCTGACTTAGTGCCTGAACCCAGGTGAGCAGGTGCTCTAGACAGATGTGCACCTGCCTGGGGAGGGGTTTCTGCTAGTAAGCCTGTAGGACTGGTCTCTCTCTTTCTGCTCATGCTCCTTGATAAGGACTGAATTTTGTTCCCCCCAAAATACAGTGAAATCCTAACTCCTGTACCTGTGAATGTGACCTTGTTTGGGAATAAGATTTTCATTGAAGATGTTATGAGTTAAGCTAATGTGGCCATACCTCAATAGGGTGAGCCTAATCCCTTCTGAGTTGTGCCTTATGGAGGGGGGGGAGCAGACAAGGAGAGAGACACACAGTGGGTAGACAGATGCCCTGTGAAGATGTGTCTAAAAGCACAGAACACCAAGAAACACCTAGGGCTACCAGAAGCTGGAAGAGATGAGGAAGGATCTGGCCCTAAAGTGGACAGAGAGAACATAGCCCTGCTGATGAGGCCCCATACTCCAGGCACCATTAGCAACCCCCAACTTGTAAGTAGAGTAGCATGAGCCACTTCTCCTTCTAACTGGCTTCTCCAGATGTTTTTTAGGCAATCAGCCAACTTCCTGCCCAAGATAAGAAAAACAAGAGGCTGGAGTCTGCAGACCACAGAACCAGTTAAGACCAAATCTGGCCTGCCTGACATATGTAGAACCATCAACCCTCTGTCCTCTGGGCTACCCCGAAGATTTCTCCCGCCTTATGGAACGAAACCTTTAATGGCCCAAGTTTGGGGGAAGGCTTTCAGAAGCAAGGGATCTGAGCCTTTGATCTGGTTTGAGAGACCCCCGTTTTTGGACTGAGCAAGCACAGAAGACGGAACCACCCTGGGAACGTCTTTTTCAGGCCAGACCAATCGATGACCTTGCTCCTTTCCCCAGGACTGTTCCACTAATAAATACCGTTTCCACCATTGTTCAGGGAGCCATCTTGGTGATGCAAGCCCCGGTATGCTCCTTTGCATGGCCAACCAAATAAAGCTGCTTCTTTTGCTTTCACCTGTTTTGTATCTCTATGGCCACGCTGAAACAATCTGGAACAGTCCCGTTACACTGACGCCCTGAATTCAGACTTCTAGCCTTCAGTACCATAAAACAATAAACTCCTGTTCTTCAAAGCCACCTACTTTGTGATTATTTTGTATGGCAGCTCTGGGAAACTAAGGCACTCCTTCTCTAGCAGAAAGGGAACAGCTTCCCTTCCAAACCACAGAGTCGCAGCACTTCCAGCTGAAGATTCTAGCAGCTGCCATAGAGCAGCACAGCCAATGGCAGTTCCTCCACTAGGAAAAGAGATCAAGGGTGGCTCCCTGGGATTTTTCATCAGGAATAAGAACAAATCATCACGCCAGGTATTATTTATGCCACTCTCCCCTCTCTTCCATGCCCCCTTCTTCCACTTTCCAACTTTGTCCCTTTCTTTAACTCCTTGTTCCCTCCCCACAAATGGAGTTGTCCCACAACTCTAGCTACCATCTCCCTAATTCCCGTTCCCACCTGGCAACGTCTTATGTCCAGACCTTCCCTGACGCTTTTTTAAAAAGGTAGCTGACCTGGTTCCTATGCCCTTAAGAATCAATTTGTCAACAATATATTTCAGCTGCTCTAAGGTTTATGCATTACCAGTTTTAGGTATCATATTTTTATTTTCTTACCTAGACTCTTCTGACATTTAACATCTTTATCTGCTGGTGTGGGTTGGCTGTTCGAACCCACCCAGTAATGCCACGAGAGGAAGGCCTGGTGATCTGCTTCTGTAAAGATTACAGCCAAGAAAACCCAATGGAGCAGTTCTACTCTATAATACATGGGGCCACTATGAGTCAGAATCGACTCAATGGCAGCGAATCTTTTTTTGGTAGTTCAAATGTGAGCAAATTAGGCACTATATCATATCATAAGGGAAATATTTAGAGGGCAGGTGGGACTTCTGTTGCCCCAGCAATGTACTCTGTACATTGCACTATACGCTACCACCTAGTGTTTCAGCAGACAGGAAGGGTTCTGCTTGCCAAGGGTACTTGAAACCAGCCTTTTTGGCTATAGGACATTTTGTGGGTAGCTAGAATTTCTGATGTCAAGTGTCCATTGAAGAAAGGTATTGCTCAACTTTCTCCTCTCCTGTGTCCTAACCAGCATGCTCCTTCCCTTTCAATCCCTCTATCTCTCTCTGGTTGGTTCCATTTCCTGGCCTCCCCCTCCAACAAGGACACATTAGGGCTCTTGTCTTTTTCTTATAGCATCTATTCTTTGGTACACAAAGAATCTGATATGTAAGTTAAAATCGAATGCTTATTCATTTATTCCAAGTCTCATTTCACAAAGATTTGAGGTGATTTACGGAATTACACACACTTAAATAAACTTAAAAATCAGGACGAGGGAAAATGTAAATTAAGATAAAAGGTCAAGACCAGAAGAAAGTAAAAATGCGGGCATGCAGGCCTTGGCTAAAGTTAAATTACAAAGTGTTTCTGAGCATCCAGGCAGTTAAGACAAAAACGTTGAGTGACTTTTGTCATCGATTGTTGTTGCTGTTGGGTGCCGTCAAGTCGATTCTGACTCAGAGTGACCCCATGTGACAGAGGAGAACTGCCCCGTAAGGTTTTCTTGGATGTAACCTTTATGGAAGCTTATCTCCGGGACTTTCACCTGCAGAACCTCTGGGTAAGTTTGAACCAGCAACCTTTGGCTAGCAGCCAAGTGCTTAACTGTTGCATCACTAGGGCTCTTTTTATTATTAATAAATCCCTAAAGCCCATTGCTGACAAGTCTGTTCCAACTCATAGTGACCCTATAGGATAGAGTAGATCTGCCCCATAGAGTTTCTAAGGAGCGCCTGGTAGATTCGAACTGTTTACCTTTTGTTTAGCAGCCTTAGCACTTAACCACTACTCCACCAGGGTTCCCTTTTGTTATTAAGAGGGAGGAAAAAATATTAGCTTTCAGGGAGACGGAAGTATTTTTGGTACGTGGTTCTAAAAGAAATACTTCATTAGTTTTGTTCTATTTAAAAAAGAATTTTTTTTTTTTAAATGATGTCTTGAAGAGTGGTCTCAGCTATGTCCCTACAGCAAAAACGAGCAGATTTTGTAAGGTTTTCTGTGTAATAAACCCCAGTCCAAACCAAGACAATTGTTGTCCAGTCAATTTCAGCTCATAGCAACTCTATAAGACAGAGTAGAACTGCCCCATAGGGTTTCTTTCCAAGGCTGTAACCTTTATGGAAGCAGACTGCCACATCTTTCTCCCTTGGAGCAGCTGGTGGGTTCAAGCCACCAACCTTTCAGTTAGCTGTTGAGTGCTGTGCCACCAGGGCCCCTTTCCATGTAAGCCCTCGGTAAAAGTCAAAGAACTATAACATCAAAGTGCAACTCATGACATCAACACTGTTGGACTTTAAGATCATACTGTTCAAAAATAATACACGCCATTTATTTGCCATCCTTAGGCAAGATGGCTTATCTCTCATGCCAACTCTGAACGACTTCTGGTTATTGTCTTCTGGGTTGGGGATTGTGAAGTCGTTCCCTGATTCTCTAGGGAAGAGGGCTACCAGTGACTAGCACAATCTGCTCAAGAGGGGACTATCGCTATGTGTCCTCTGGGACTTCCTCGAGAGAATAGACTAAATGGGGAAATCTGACTTACTCTGACTACCCAAGCTCACCCTTTCAGCATCAATACCAAATGATAAGCAAACCAGTTGCCACTGAGTATCCTTCGACTCCCATGGTGATCCTGCGTGTGTCAGAGTAGAACTGTGCTCTATGGGTTTTCAATGGCTGTGATGTTTCAGAAGAAGATAGCCAGGCCTTTCTTCCGCTGAGCCTCTGGGTGAACTCAAACCTCCAGTGGTTCTATTAATAACCAAGTGCTAATCATTTTCACCACTAAGGGACTCCTCAGCATCAATAAGTTCACTCAAAAAAAGAAAACAGAAATTCACTACTACTTTGTTAGGAGTTTTTGGATTGAATTTTATGTTCCATGTGACTTTTTATTTGAGACACAGAAGTTCCAGAACAGAAAAACCTAGTGAACCAGCTCCAGCAGCTTGTCACATTGCAGAGTGGAAACTTCAGCTTACTACAAATTGGCCTAATTAAGCCTTATTTTTTTTTTTTAAATAGGTACCCTAGGGTGAGTTTTTTTCCCTTGCACAAAGGATGACATTGGAGATTTCCACAGACAGTGCAGGAAGTCTGATGCTTTTATGGGTGCATTTTCCAAATGGGATAGCAAATGTGCCAGCGACAGCATCCCTGAAACACATAGGGATGTGTAATTGCGTGGTAATTGCAGTTTCCATTTGAGCTAATTAAATGGAAATAACAAAACCATGTCCCTCTTCTGCAGTGTTTCCTTAATCCAGGCTCAAACTGGAGAAGGAGCTGGGGTCTGTCAGAAGTGCTGGCTGGCCTTCTATGGACATAACAACTGCTGTCTCACCACCGCCTCCAAATGCCTTTCATTCTGCTTTTTTTTTTTTCTCCCTCCCTGAAACTCAGGGGGCACCATGACAGAAGGAGGGCCAGGCTCCCAGCAGACAATGTCCTTCTGCAGTGGTGGCTCTGCTGGCTTTCTATGACAAGCTTTAACTTGAATGTGGCTGCTCATCTGCCGTGAGGACACAGCCTTTGCTGAAGTGGGAATAAAACACCAACAGCCAAGAAGAGCTGTCATCACAGGACAGGGCACGCTGATGCCTGCTCCTTCCACTTTTCAGGGCATCCTCATCAGCATCTCTCCAGGGCCCAGAAGGAGTCACCCGCCTTGGGACTGCAGAGGGATGCACTGCGTAGGTGGGTTCTGTGAAGGCGTGGGCATCATGACCTTCGAAGGCAAGTAGCTTAGTTCCTTCTGCACGCTGTGCTCTGAATTCCAAACTCCACTGTTTCCTTGCATCTCCACCTGAAGGTCTAGCGGACACTCAACTCAAACTTTAATATGTCTCAAACAAAATGCCTGATATTCTTCCCCCTGCTATGGGTTGATGTGTGTTCTTCAAAAAAGATAGGTACAACTCCTAACACCTGGTACCTCTGTATGCAGTCTTACTCGGAAATAGGGTCTTTGCAGACATAATTAGTTAACGAGAGGTCATACTGGAGTTGGATGGGCCCTAATCCAGTATGACTGGTATCCTTATAAAAGAGAAGAGACACACAGACAGGGACACAGAGGGAAAACAACCACATGAACACGGAGGCAGAGATTGAAGTTACACTGCCACAAGCCAAGGAATGCCTGGGATACTAGAAGCTGGAAGAGACAAGGATCTCCTATGGAGCGTTCAGACAAAGCATGGCCTTGCCGAAACCTTGATTTTGATTTCTCACCTCCAGAGCTCAGAAAATAAATTTCTGTCGTTTTAAGCCACCCAGTCTGTGGTACTTTGTTACAGCCACCCGAAGAAACTAATATACCTCCTCAAACTCCTTTTGCAGTCTCCTACATCTCATCTGGTGCCCTGGTGGGGCAGTGGTTAAGACCTTGGCTTAAGAGCTTGGCTTTTAACCAAAAGGTTGGCAGTTCGAATCCTCCAGCCACTCCTTGAAACCGTATGGGGCAGTTTTACTCTGTCCTACAGTGTCGCTGTGAGTTGGAATCAACTTGATGGCAACGGGTTGTTTTTGGTTACACTTCAGTCAATGGAAGTATGCTTCTGTCAGTTGTTTAGGGCCCAGGCAACAACACTGAGAGAACTGAGAAGAGTAAAAGGGAAAGAGATAAATCCAGTCCAAGTGAACATCGCTGAGCTGGTTACTACTGTAGGCACTTGGGGCAGAGTCCCCCTACCAGTTCCCACTACCAGTTGCCGTGGCTCCGACTCATGGCAACTCCATGTGTGTCAGAATAGAACTGTGCTCCATAGGATTTTAATGGTTGATTCTTTAGACATAGATCACCAGGACTTTCTCCAAAGCACCTCTGAGCAGGCTTGTTGAACCTCCGACCCTTCAGTTAGTAGCTGAGCGTGTTAACCATTTACACCACCCAGGGACTCCCAGAGCTATGCGGGTTTAGCCTCAGAATTACCCACCTGTTTGTTTCTGACCCCCATTAGTCAAGGGCTGCCCTGAGTGTCAACTTCCTGGATCTTCTAGGTTTTTATCGGTACCAGAATGCCTGAGTGAGCCCCTGCAGGTACCGCCAAGAGGGACAGAGAAGCCCTGGGGCAGAAGGCAAGAGATGCAAGCTGTTGGTGAAGTGAAATGTTGCCAGGTGACACCCACGGCAGCTTGTTGCCACAGCAACTTGTGGAACAAAAAGGTGGGCAAAGAGGATATGAGACAGTGCAATACTTGAGAGCCATCCTTGACTCCGTACTTCCTCTTTGACCTCACAATCAACTCATCAGCAATCCCAGTTGGTCCTCCTTTTCAGATACCTCCTGATTAAACCAAAAATATCCCCTGAAGTCATCATAAAATCGAACAATAATTTAGCTTGACTAATAAAAAACATCTGCCTTGGGTATTATGCTCTTTTAAGAACTAGCTATATAAGTTCAAATCGAAAACAATGACTCAAAAGATTAGATAGGGACCTTAGGGGGCAGTAAGTTTATGTTAATGAGAGAGGAACAACTCAGAAAGAGAGGGTGAGAATGGTCGCACAACCTGAAGAATGTAATCAATGTCACTAAGTTGTACATGTAGAAACTGTTGAATTGGTATATGTTTTGCTGTGTGTATTCTCAGCAGCAACAGCAAACATCCTGAATGTGACCATCTCTTACCATTCCACACTACCACCCTGGTCCAAGCCATCACCATCTCCAGTCTAGATTACTGTAATAGTTTGTTAATGGGTCTCCAACTTTCGCCCTTGCTCCTCTCTGCCCCCTGCCCCATACACACACCTCCAGGGTAAACTTTTAAACACATGTCATATACTCTTTCCCTTTTCAAAACACTCCAATGGCTGCTCATCTCAAATGGAATAAAATCCCAAATCCCCTCCAAGATCTACAAAGGCCTGCATGTTTGAGCCCCTTGCTTCCTTTCCGACCTCATTTTACACTTCTCTCTCTATCCCTCACCCTGCTCTGGCCACTCTGGCCTCCACTGGCTCCTTTTCAGTTTCTCCAAACTGCAAGCCATGGTCCTACCTCAAGGGGTTTGCCCTTGCTGTTCCCTCTTTCCAGAATGCTTTTCCTTCAGATCTTCCTAAGTCTCACTTCCTCACCTCATTCTCATCTCTGCACAAATATCACCTCATCGAAAATTTCTTTTCTGATCACCTTATTAAAATAGTATCTTCTCTCCATCAATCCATTTCCTTGCCCTCATTTTTCTCACTAGCTATAATATTAGGGAATCATTTGCTTGTTTCCTTTCCTCCCCAACCACATGTTGGTTCATGCGAGCAGGGATTTTGGTTTGTTGCCTGGCACGTCTCCAGGACCTAGGACAGAGCCAGGCACATAGTAGGCGGAACTTGACTCAGTGAGAATCACCCAGAGGGGAGGACAGCAGAACAGTCTAAGCAGAAGTACTCTCCTTTCCTGAATGCACTTACAAGCGCAAAGAAGGTGGTAGTGGAGGAGGGACAGAGCATGGTCCCAGAGCTCGGCATGTATCCTGAAGGATGCCATACTCTCCTTCTGGTCTCCATGCTCCACGCTGTGTAGTTCTGGGGCCAGGATGACAGAGTGACCAAGAAGAAGATGCCAGTCGCTGCTACCTCATTCCCAGGCATCCTCAGCAAAGGCACCAACACCACTTAGAGGAGTCTGAGCATACATGCTTCGCTCTCCTGCACTCTTAGAGCCAGGACATACACGTCAGTCTTCTCCTAGCACAAATATGCAATTTCTCCTTTGGGGACAGCATCTGCTTTTTGTGACTATAATAAATTTTAACTCATAGAGGATAGAGGTAAAGCTGTGACCAAAAGTACTGATTTTAGATTACAGGTTCTTGCACTGAACCACACTGTCAGATAGGGAAGGAGGGAAGGGAAGTAGGTACCTGTGGGTTGGGTTAGAGGAGGTATTGGGGGAAATGTCAGAACCTAGCTAAGGACCCTGTCGCTATAGGAACTAAGGTAGTGGTCTACTGCAGAGGGTGGGGGCAGATGTAATCCCTGGGCCAACCCTGGCCCACTGCTGCTTCTGTGAGTGACATTTTATTGGTGCACAGCTACACTCACTCCTGACTGTGGCTGCTTTCGTGCTACACACACAGAGTAGAATGGTTGCAACAGAGATGGTAAGGCCACAAAGTCTAAAACATTTACTACCTGGGCCTTTACAGTAAAGGTTTGCTGCCCCCTGGCCTAGCGGAAAGTGCCGTGTTTGGGATCCTGATAGACTGGGGCTCTGCCCCTTGCTCTGGAACTTAGCAGTTATGGGAGCAACTGACTTACCCTCCATGAGCCTCTCTCTGCCTTTTCTGTCTAAAATAGTATATAATTTGGATTAATTTAGAGAAATGCGCACTCATTTAAAAGCTCCTGGCCTAAAGATGGTACTCGATAAAAACTCGTTCAACAATAATAACAGAAAAATAAGTAAATAAAAATGCCTATCAACCTCACAGGGCTACGTGACAATCAACAGAGTAAAAAACGGAAGATCCTGGAATCTCGTCATCTTCTCTAAGCGATCGCTGAAGCTAAAGCCCAAACTACACCTCGGGGGGGTCCTCCCTGATTCCGGAAATTGGCGTCAGAGCCTAGAACTTCCCCTCAGGCTACTTCACATGTCTAAAAGAGGCGGCTTTGAAATGGTTCAAATTATACAGGTAAAAAGCAAACTAGTTGCAGTCGGTTCTGACTTGTGGCGACCCCAAGTGTTTCAGAGTAGAACTGTGCTCTGTAGGGTTTTTAATGGATGATTTTTTCAGAAGCAGATCACCAGACCTTACTTCCAGGACACCTCTGGGTGGGTTTGAATTGCCAGCATTTTGGCTAGTAGCCAAGCTTATAACCGGTTGCGCCACTCAGGGACTAAACTACATACAGATAAATCAAACTCATTGCCATCCAGTCGATTCCGACTCATAGCAACCCTATAGGACGGAGTAGAACTGCCCCATAGAGTTTCCAGGGAGCAGCTGGTGGATTTGAACTGCTAACCTTTTGGTTAGCAGCCAAGCTCTTAACCACTTCTCCACCAGGGCTCCATATACAGATGGGGGGCGGAATAAAATCAGGGTGAGATGGAGGTTGGAGGGATCACCCAAAGCAAATTTGCCTTCCCTATGAGACTGTCCTTTGGGCCTGGTCCCTTAAGGTGTTTCGCTGTGATGTTTACCAGTTTGCGCTCAACTACTAACCTAAAAGTTAGCGGTTGGAACGCCCAGTGGTGCCTCAGAAGAAGGGCCTGGTGATATGCTTCATAAAGATCGCAGCCAAGAAAAGCCTATGGGGCAGTTCAATTCTGTAACACATGGCATAGCCACACGTTGAGATCAACTTGAGAGTAAATTTTTTTTTTAATAACTTTGGAAGATTTTTGTTTGTTTTTTTCTTTTTCCTCAAAGCACCCTTACCTACTCTGAGGTAAGGGGATCCTCCAGCTAGCACCAAGAGCACAGGATTTTCAGTCAGAAAAGGCTGGCCTTATTTTTTATATCCTAGGTTCCCTATTAACACATAGTGTGACCTTGAAAAAGTTGCTTAATTCTTCTGAATCCCTGTTTCATGAACTGTAAAATGAAGACCACCCGTCCTCATTAAATCATTCTGAGAAAGTTGATGAGATTGTATGCCTCCCCCCTCCCACCTCCTCTCCTGTCCTTTAAATAAATGGGCCACTTACAAATTAGATGTTTTAAAATCTGAGGCAGCCTCTATTGTCATTTCCAAGAGATGAATCCTGGCAGCCAGTGACTGATTTTTTTTTTTAAAACTTTGGTTATATATATATATAGATGATACGGGGGAGTTCATCACTTCTTTTAGAACAACCTCCCACAGGTCTGAGGATGTTTAAAATAGAACATATTTAAATGCAGATACAGATCATAGAAGGACGCAATCCTCACGGCAAACGAGGTGAGAGGCTCTTCGTTTGGGGAGCAGCTAGGCAGGAACCCCCCGATGCCCTGGGCTTTCTCTTGATTGACTTTCCTCTGAGGGCCTGGTCCCAGGGGATCACAGAGAAGGCAAAAGTCCCTATAGAGCAAACTGAAAATTCTAGATACAGGAATGAATCCTTTTTTTTTTTTTTTGCTTGCCAGAAAACATTTTTTCCTTCCCAGGCAGGTTATGGACATAGGTTTGTGACCTGGAAACCTCCGGTAGGGTGTTAGCATCCTGTGGGCCATGCTATGTGTACCACCTATTTAATCTCACCAAGCAGATGGTCTCTACCATCCCCTTAAAAAACCTGTTGCTGTCAAGTTGATCCCAACTCAGAGTGACCTCCTTTGTGTCAGAGTAGAACTGTGCTCCATAGAGTTTTCAGGGCTGTGACTTTTTGGAAGCAGATCACCAGGCCTTTCTTCACCCACCTTTCTCTGGGTGGGTTTGTACTTTTGGTTAGTAGTTGAGCACCTAACTATTTGTACCCCCTAGGGACCACTATAATTGCACCACCCAATACTACCCCCTTAACCCTTTGCTGTCGAGTTGACTCTGACTCCTAGCAACCCTCTAGGGTAGAGTAGAATTGCCCCATATGGTTTCCAAGGCTATAAATCTTTACAGAAGCAGACTGCTGCGTCTTCCTCCCGAAGAGTGGCTGGTGAGTCCGAATCATCGACCTCTGAGGGCTAGAGAGGTGGAACGACTTGCTCAAATATATGCTGCTAGAAAGTGGTAGAATCAGGAATTTAAAGGTCCATTTGAGTCTTGATACATGCTACATACAATATGGATGGAACTTGAAGACATTATACTGAGTGAAATAAGTCAGAAGTCAGTCACAAAAGGACAAATATTATATGACCTCACTGATATAAAAAGACAAGAAAAGGCAAATGTGTAGAGACCAAAATTTATTAGTGGCTACCAGGGGTGGAGGGAGGGGGAAAGAGAGGGTTAAGGGTGATCGAAATATCACATTGCTTAAGGGTAGGATTGTACAGCCAATTATTGCAATTGCTGTCAAATTGAAGGAAAATAGCTTTGTCTCAGGGGAATTCCTAATCAGGTCCGAAATGGGAGAGAAGTGAGAAAACCTTTGAACTGGATGAAAGATAGAAGTTTTAAATTAGGGTAGACAGGATTTTTTAAAATAAGGTTTCAATATCCCAAAATGCCCTGGAATTTCAGGTGTATGCTCAAGATGCTAGCAAACAGAGCAAAAGGGGAGCCTACCGAGCTGCTTGAAGGCAGTGGTGGGAGAAGCATGTAAAGCTGTTTTCTTATGTTATTCTACCAATTTCAACCCACTTAACAAACTGGTTAAATAGTTACATTCTCTCATTTTTCTTCTAATATTTTTAAGTTATTTTTTAGAATTTAAAATAACTACATATTTACAGGAAGTTGCAAAAACAGTACAGAGGTTTGCCCCACCTAGGGACCTTGCAAGCTATTTTATCACATGTGTAGATATGTACAAGGCCCTGGGTGGTTTGAATGGTTAAGCACTTGACTATTAGCCCAAAGGCTGGCAGTTCCAACCCATCCAAAAGCACCTCGGAAGACAGGCCTGGCAGTCTGCTTCTGAAAAGTCACAGCGTTGAAAACCCTGTGGAGCAGTTCTGCTTTGCACACGTGGAGTCGCCACGAGTTGGAATCGACTTGGTGGCAACAACAACAGATATGTGTGACCATCCCTGCAATCATGATACAGAGCTCTTTCCTCACCATGAAGATCTCCCTAGTGCTACCCCTTAATCGTTGCATTCCAGCTCCCTACTCAGTATTCTCTGACACCACCCACCAGAGGGGTTGGAGCACGTTGTCACAACCTGGCAAACATGGAAATCTGGGCTCCCCGCTTGGCCTTTTCTGAGGAGGTTGGGGGTGGAGCCTCAGTTTTTCCCTTGGTATTTGCTTAATATAACACAGTTATTGTCTGAAAGTTTCCTATCCAACTATACTGCTCCTTTCCTGGTCTTTTGGCTAGAGAAAGCAGGGTTTTCTTAGGGCTTTTTTGTGTGATTGGTGTATCTGAGCTGCCAGCTTCTCCAGCACCCAGTCTAGGGAATATTAAGGAAAAGGAAAACCCAGGAGATTTACTGCTATATCATGTCACGTTGTTGAGACCAACAACGCTATCCAGCCTGGCTTCTTTTCTCCACCTTTCAGAGTCTTTTTATGTTGTTTTACATAGAATGCTCAGCTCTTCTAGTACTTGTATAGTTTTAATTATTCATGTTTAATCCACTTGGCATTTATTTTAGTTTATGGAGATACTCAACCACTGCTTTGACAAATGTCAAATGAACTTATCAAGAGCCATGAAAAATCCCTTTGCATATTGATTGGAATTGTACTGAGTTTTGTAGATTTGTTTGAAGAGTGACCCTTATTTTTATGCATGAGGAAACTAGGACAATGCAATGAATTTCCACTGTCCATAAGGTCCAACATAACTTTTACCCAAACCATTTCTTTGTGTTCACAAACTCTTTTACAAGTATCATATGCTATGTGCCCAATGCTTTGTGTATAGCATCTCAACACACAACTGTAATCCTCTCAACAACTCTGTACAATAATACTATTATTTTACGAACAATTTTCTTGTCAATGACGTTGCTCATGGTCACACACTAGTTACCAACTGAATTGGAATCATAATTTAAGTTTTCTAACTCCCATTCATTTTTTCTTTTCTCATGTATTCGGGAGTCAGAAAAAATTTTCTGACAGGATTATAGATTGTTTACAATCTGCTAAAATTAGACCAGCAGAGAACTTTTCCTATATATCAATCACTGGAAACATGGAAATGCTTTAGTTAGATATATTTTCAACATCTTTCTTTGCAATATATTTGTTAGGATGAGTTTTTTTTTTTTTTAATCTGTCAGCTGTCTTCTCACGGGAGGAAAAGAACAGCCAGTATGGACAACTCAAATGATGGAAATATAAACAAAGAAGTATTATAGATAATAGCCCAGATATCATTAAAAATTTTCCCTTTATTACAAAACATAATCATTGCCTTACATGGTTTTGGATCAAGGGAGAAGGAAAACAGTGTCCTTCTCTTGCCAAGTGAAGTCCCCCCTCACGTCTCCTTCAAGAAGCACCTCTCCAAAGGAGGTGAATTGAACTTCAAGGGGAGGCTAAATGAGAAAATTGAGAAAAGTATTTCTGAAATAGGGCACGTATCATTTCCACATGTGCTGGAGCAGGAGCAATTGGATGTGGGGGAAAATGAGCTGGATGTCTCACAACTCATGAAAGTTACAGAAATAATTTTCAAAGGAAATCGAGCACTTAGACAACGATGTAGCTGGAGTTTGAGGAGCGGAAAGGTAGAGAATAAGACACTATGAGCTGCAAGACGTGAAGTTAGGGCTAGGCACCAGTGAGGGCTCAGGAAGGAGGGGCCTTGGCAAGGGCATCATTCATGACTGGATAGGGAAGGAACTTTCCATCAAGGTAGCACTCAGGGCACCATAGCTACTTGGCTGGGTGCTCAGGGTCCTCGGAGGCTCCCATCACAGCCTGATGCATAATCAGGTCTGGGGCCTGCCATCACAGAGGCAAAAATTATCTTCTGAGAGTGTATTCATTATCTATTGCTGTGTAACAATTTGCTTCAAAATGTAATGGTTTACAACAATTTTATCATCTCATAGTAGCTGCAATTAAGGTGCCAGCCCTGGGCCTGCAGTCCATCTCAAGGCTCAGCTGGGGAAGGATCTGCTTCTAAGTTCACTCACATGGCTGTAGCATGGTTTAGTTCCTCATGGGAGTCCCTGGGTGATACAAATAGTTAAGTGCTCTACTACTACTTTTTTTTTCTACTACTAGTCAAAAGGTTGGTGATTCAAAGCCACCCAGTGGCACCTTGGAAGAAAGGCCCAGTGATCTACCTCTGAAAGGTCACAGCCTTGAAAACCCTGTGGCTCACAGTTCTATTCTGCACACATGGGGTTTCCATGAATTGAAATCCACTCCAAGGCACCCAGTTTGTTTTATTTTCCTTTGTTGTTGTTGTTGCTGTTTGTTTATATTTTCATTCCTCAGGGGTTGTTGGACTGAGAGCCTCAATTATGAGGGTACCCTCTGTTCCAGGCCACTTCTTTCCATAGGGCAGCTCACAACATGGCAGCCTGCTTCATCAGAGCCAGCAATTGAGAGGACAAGAGAGGGTGAGCAAGTAGAGCGGCAAACAGTCCTTTATAACCGAATCTCAAAAGCGGCATCACATCATTTTCGCTATATTCCATGTTAGAAGCAAGTCTCTTAGGTCCAGCCCACGCTCAAGGGGTAGAGGGGTAATTACATAAGGACATGAATACCAGGGGCAGAGACCATTGGAAGCCTTGTCAGAAACTGCCTACTGTAGGGAGTATTGGTTAAGAATGCTTGACTAAAGGAAAGACTCGTTCAAGTCAGGGATGGTAAAAGGATATAGGGATTTCCAAGTACAGGAACTGCAGAAAATGGAACTACAAAACTGGCAGCAACTGAGGCTACTCTCTCTCGTAGGCTGCACAATCTCCCTTAGGGCTTCTCTGACTCTCTCTTCTATTTTGCTATTTTCAGCCAATAATCTACTTTTATTTACCGACAGCCTTGTGTATGGCCCATCAAGGCCTCTGTACTGGGTTGCCACTCACTCCTTTTACCTTCTACATATGCTCTCACCTTTTTCCATCCTATTCTTGCCACAGAAACTTGAATCGATGGGCTCTCTTCCCCTCAGCTTCACACTGGATTTGGCCATTATATGTTGTTGTTGTTAGCTACCGTTGAGTCAGCCCCTAACGCACGGCAACCCCATGCATTACAGAGTAGAACTGCTACATAGGGTTTTCTTGACTGTAATCTTTACAGAAGTGGTTGATCTGGCTTTTCTTCTGCCCAGAGGCTGTGTGGGTTCAAACCAACAACCTTTAGGTTAGCAGCCGATTCCAAACTACTTGTGCCTCTCAGGGAAAACCTGGTGGCATAGTGGTTAAGTGCTATGGCTGCTAACTAAAAAGTTGACAGTTCAAATCCACCAGGCACTCCTTGGAAACTCTATGGGGCAGTTCTACTCTGTCCCATAGTGTTGCTATGAGTCAGAATCGATTTGATGGCAATGGGTTTTTTTAATGGGTTCCACTCAGGCTCCTTGGCCATTACATAGAACTGGCAAAGGTCTGGGGGAGAATTAGCAGAGTAAGGTCTGGGTACTTATTCCCCAGTTCTCTTCTTGTCCCTCACCTGAAGTTCACAACCTCTACCAGATGGCTTCTCGACACAGTTTCCTTTAGGTTTTAGTGACTGCCCTCTTTTTTTCCCTTGAGGCCTTGCAATGGGAACACACCCACTGCCATTAATTTGATTCCAATTTATAATGACCCTATAGGACAGAGTAGAACTGCTCCATAGTGTTTTCAAGGCTGTAAATCTTTATGGAAGCACATCTTTCTCCTGTGGAGCAACTGGTGGATTTGAACCACTGGCCTTTTGGTTAGCAGCCAAGTGCTCTAACCACTGCACCACCAGGGCTCCTCAGTGCCTTCAATTACTAGAGATAAGATACCATGTTATTCCTTGTGGTTTTCCTGTCCCCCGCCCACACCTCCAATCTCAACCAGCCCAGTTTTTTTTTTTTTTTAGGAATATGAGGTTTTGTTACACATTTTTCTCCCATCCTATCAAGGTCCATCTATTGTGGCCCTGATCAGAACAGTTGATAGTGATAACGGGGCACCATCTAATTCTTCTGATCTCGGGGTAGATGAGGCTGTGATTTGTGTAGACTATTTGTCCTGTAGCCTAGTTTCTTCTTTGAATCTTTGGCTTCTTTCTTTCTCTTTGCTCCAGACAAGTAGAGACCAATAGTTTTATCTTAGATGGATGCTCACAAGCTTTTAAGACTCCAGGTACTACTTACATTTAAAGTTTTAAACATTTACATTGAATTCATCTAGAATTCAATAAAACATTACAAAGCATGCCAAGAGACAAAACCATATGATTGGGAACCAGGAGAAAAATTAGACAATAGAAACAGACCTACAGGTAATCCAGCATCTTAGTCCAGGTTCTCTAGAGAAGCAAAACCAGTGCAGCATATAAATATATATATAGACAGATTTATAGAAAGGAAATGGCTCATACAGTTGTAGAGGCTGGAAGGTCCTAAGTTCATGGATCAGGCTGGAGGCATCTCCTGACTCATGTAGCTGCAGGTGCTGATGAATCCCAGGTCGTAAGGTCATATAGGAGGCCTCTGGCTCACAGGCTGTGGAGGCTGACAAATCCCAAGATCAGCAGGTAAAATGGCAGATAAGCTGCTAGCTCAAGGAACAGGAGCCGGCAGCAGGATCCAGAGTGAGCAAAAGACAGTAAACCTTGCTGGAAAGTCTACCTATACTGGATGCAGGCCACACCCCCAAGGAAACTCCCTTTCAACTGATTGGCTCTTACAAAAGATCTGGTCGTGGAGGAGATCACATTATATCAGATCTCATTACGGAGGTGATTACGTAATTAAAAAGCTGCCAACTACATCATAACTGCCAAACAACTGAAGATCACAGCCCAGCCAAGTTGATACACATCTTTAACTATCACATCCAGATACTGAAGTTAGCAGATGTAAAATTTAAAATAATTTTAATTCATATGTTCAAGAAAATAGAAGAACTGTTGAATAAAGTAGAAGAAAAGTTTGAAAATTTACTATAGAATATTGGAATTTATAACAAAATTAAAATGGGTACTCTAGAAAGTAAGAACTCAATAGATAGATTTAGAAGTCAGTTAGGCATCGCAGAAAGCAAAATTAGAGAACTGGACTTGATCATTAGAAAATGTCCAAACTGAAGCACAGAAAGAAAGTTATAAGTAGAAATAAAGAAAAGAACATAAGTTATAGGGGACACAAAAATTTCTGACACACGCAAAGGAGAGTGAAGATTCAATGTGACAGAAAAAATACTGGAAGAGATAATGGCTGAGAGTTTTCTAACTGGCGAAAGACATTAGCCTATAGATCCAAGAAGTTTCATAAACCTCAAACAGGATTTAAAAAGAAAACAAACAAAACAAACATACCTAGACACTACTTCGCCCAACTGCTAAAAACCAAAGACAAAGAAAAATAATAAAAGCTGTCAAAGAAAAGAAGACACATTACTTTTAAAACTAACAGCTCACTTCTCCATAGAAGCAAACAAACAAAAAATTCAGAGGACAATGGAATAGCATCTTTAAAGTACTGAAAGAAAATGAATGCCAACTTAGAATTCTATATACAGAAAAGAAAATCCTTAAAAAATGAATGCAAAACATCTTTCTGAGAAAGATGCTTTTAGAGAAACAAAAGCTGATATATTTTATGGGCAGCTATCACGTAGCTGCAAAAAAAAAAAAAAAAAATTTTTTTTTTTTTTTTAAATCACGTACTAAGACCAAAGGGAGTTCTTTAGGCAGAAAGGAAATCATCCTAGGCTAAGCATGGACATGGAGAAAAGAATGGAAAATCAATGGGAAGAGTAAATGTCTGGGTAAATATAAATTGTGGGTAAATAAGTATTGACTATAAAACAATGGAGTCCCTGGGTGACGCAAATGTTTAATTGCTTGGCTACAAACCGAAGGGCTGATGGTTAGAACCAACCTAGAGATACAGGGATCTACTTTTGAAAGTTCACAGTCATGAATAGAGCACAGTTCTCTTTGGCAACACATGGGGTCACCATGAGTCAGAAATGGCTTGATGACAACTGGTTTGGTTTGTATAAAACAACAAAAACAGTATCTTATTTTACATCCACACACAAACATGGAATTAAAATGCATGACAACAGTGCAAAAAACATCGGAGGAGAGGTAAATGAAGTTAAAGAGTTTCAGGAAAACTGGAAAAGTAAATATTTATAGGATCCATGTTGTAATTTCTAGGGTAACCACAAAAAAAATGTATAACTAAGATACTAATAAAAAAAAAAACTTTTTATTTATTTATTTTTTAATAGAGGGGAAAATAGGATAATTACAAAGAAAAAAGACTGCTGCTCTTCTGTACTCTGAGGCAGGCATTCTCATCTCTTAGCAGATGATGTTTTTGTTTAGGAAAAATCCTGAAAGGGACTTTGAGTGTGAAATGATAAACTCAGGGCTGGTTTAGATGGGCGAGAAATGAGACAATAACTATATAATTTACCTTAAAGGTTATGCATAAATTTTTAATTGTCTCTTGGCAGATAAAGGTAATTAAGAGTCCTAAAAAGAGGGATCACATAACATAGTGGGAGGCCAGGGCCCAAGGTGAGTCGTGGCTAAGCAGAAATTTTTTATGGCAGAAAATAAAATTCAGCTTTGAGTTGTAATGCCCCCTCTCTTTATTATCTATTGTCAAACCTTCTTCACATTGTGGAATACATATGTGTAGGTGAACCAAAGAGGAAAAGCTGCATTCTACACTGGGATCAATCAAGGCACAGTGAAAACAGCAGCTGCAGGAGTTGAGCCAGTGAATGGGCGCTGAGAGCTTAGCTCGATTCATCGCCAGCAGGCCCTGGTGAGCAAAGGCTTCTGGGAAATTATCAGAAATCTTTATAGTGTGATTATGTATGTGTTAGGGGGTGGGGGGTGGTGGTAATAAACCACCTCTAAGTGCTTGGGACTTAAGCCTTTTTATTTGGAGGTTAAAGTCCTCCAGAGCGTAGGATAATTTGGAGGCATGTTAGCTATGCACATAACGTGTCCCTGCCCATTGTAGCACTCAATAAATCCTACTATTATCATCACAGCTAGATACAGACAATAAAGTGTTTTCATTCAGTTCCTCTTCCACCCCCTTCTTCTTCCTCAGTCTCCACAGAACTGAATGAATAATGTCAGGTTAGGGATAGTTATCTGGGATCAAATGTGGAGGCTTAATTATCACAGCCAAAAACCACTAATGAGGAAACAGCATTGTCTTTCACTCAGGAAGCTGTTTTGATGGAAACTAATTTCTGTCCTCCAACTTCATCGTGAAAGGCCTCTGTCTTTGCAGCTTTCTCCCTCCCCCTCCCCCATTGCTTCTCTGCTTTCATTAGCTTAATCTCACAGGAAATCAAAGAGAGGAGATAGTGCTTCCCACACCTTTTACAAGACAGGAAATGGAAGCAATGAGGTAGCCAGAACTGGCTCCAGGCAAGATTGCCAAATAACAATGGCTCCTTTTGGGGTTCTCACTTTTCATTTTGGTTCCCTTCTCCTCATATCTCTATATCTCTCTTTTCTCTTTGTCTGCCTCTTTTTGTTTCTTTCTCTGCCATCGTCATCTGTTTCTCTCTGGTCAAAGTCCATCTTCTGCCCTTGCCTAATACTTTTCCTTCTCTTTGTTGATTTATAAACAAGGGTCTAGGGGGAAGGGTGGAAACCCTGGTGGCGTAGTGGTTAAGAGCTATGGCTGCTAACCAAAAGGACTGCAGTTTGAATACACCAGGCAGTCCTTGGAAACCATATGGGGCAGTTCTACTCTGTCCTCTAGGGTTGCTATGAATCGGAATCGACTTCACAGCAATGGATTTGGTTCTGTTTTGTTTAAGGGGAAGGGTCTGACCTGGCCTGGCATACTAGCAATCTGTGTTGAGAGTAGGGGTTTTCCCTGCCCCCAACTAAGTAAATAATGAGTAACTTCAGGATGTTCCACGGGAGAAAGATGTAGCAATCTGCTTCTGTAAAGATTACAGCCTTGGAAACCCTCTGGGGTAGTTCTACTCTGTCCTACAGGGTCACCGTGAGTTGGAATTGATTCAATGGCAATGGGTTTGGTTTTGGTTTAACCTTCAGGAGGTAGAAGGGAGACAGATGCATAACCTTTAGGAAGTAAAGGAGAGGTTCAGAAATCAAAGCTGCCTGACAGAAAGACATCTGCTAGGAACTGTCATAGGAACTGCCACAGGAGGGGCTGGTATCCACCAACCAGTGATCAAGACAGTTAAAAAAAAAAAATTAGAATTGAATCTCTCTCCTTATGCCTGTTTTCCCATTGCTTTTCTCTCCCAGCTATTTTCACATAATAATCAGCAATAAAATCCACACACAGGCCTTTGGAGCAGCAGGAGGGACTGACCAAGGCTGCTCTGTTCCACTCCACAGCTCAGCTTCAGAGAGAACCTCAAGGGATAAAATGGGTGGGGGCTGCTATGGAGTGGAAAGGAACAGTGAGAAGTGGAGGGGTCTTTTAATTTTCGTATCCTCATTTCCTTCACTGGTTGATCTTGACATACAGGCTTTAAGATGCTTGTGAAAATGAAAAATAAAGGGATAAATGAATGAAGGAGACATTCTCTCCCTGTCTTAGTTACCAAGGGGTGCTGTGACACAAATGCCACAAGTAGATGACCTTAAAGAACAGAAATCTATTTTATCACAGTTCTAGAGGCTAAGAGTCCAAATCAGGGTCTTGGCCATGTTGATTCCTTCCTTGTTGGTAGCCCGGGCATTCCTTGATTCCTTGGGGTTCCTTGGCATTCCTTGGCTTGTAGACAATCCTCACATGACACCTGTCTCCCCACTTCTCCATGTTGCTTTGTGTCTATTGTGGTCTTTTTATATCTCAGAAGGGATTAGGTTTAGGACCCACCCTACTCTGATATGATCTCATTAACATAAAAATGAAAACCCCTCTTTCCAAACAGGATCATATCCACAGATACAAGTGCCAGAAATTCAACACATAATTTGGAAGGACATAATTCAATCCATACCGCTCCCCTAAAACAACTTGTTCCAACTTTGTACCTAATAGTGTTGATCTCTAACAGTTTGGCCCCTGGGGGTGCGTACATGAAAGCTCCCTGATACTCTTTGTGCTCACCTCTGTGTTGGGGGCTGTCAAAATCATGGCAACCACTGCATTATGCCTGTGTTCTCAGAAGCAGAGGATTAGGCTGAGGGCAGGAGTCCAGGAGGACCAGGAGCAGAAGCCAACAGTCTGAGTAATTTGAAGGCTGGATAATGGAGAGGGACTGGAGAGGGTTGGCGTTATCAGCTGAGGCTAGTTTGAATGTGACAAGGGTCTGGGGCAATGCCACAAAGTCTATCATTTTCTGGCTGCCTGACCTTGGACTGGGCATCCATCCCTTGCCAAATAAAGCCATCTAGCTACAGCAGCAGCGGCAGCCTGAAGCTCATGTTGGGGCCAAGGCTGGGTGTGCAACTGTTTCTTGTCATGTGTCAACTTCATTCGTTTGGAAGTGGCCAGCTGGAGGGAATAGGTTGATTCTGTAGGTATTGCCAGGATAGGGAACTGGGATCTATTAGCAAGGTCGGCTTTCGGAAGTAAGGAGAGCCCACAGACTATGAATTAGCTGAACCTGTTGAGGCTATTGGATTTGGGCTCCCAGTTCCACCTACAATATCACTCACAAATACTTCAAATACCAGACAATTAATTCTGTCTTGGGCAAGATGATTTATTGTGAGTGGTGAATAAATCAATTCCACTTTTCCTGAGTGGTGAATAAGATAACAAGAAGGCCTAAAAGTTATCAGTCTCCATTTGGAGCTAAGACCATTTTCATGTGTAGGAAGAAAGAGCTCCAGAGATTGGTTCAAAGGGGGCAGCACTCAGAGTTCCACCAAGCCAGGCCAGGCCTAGTGCATCCAGCAGTCCCTAGGGCAGGGCACCCTGTATGGCCAGAGGAAGGCTGATGGCTTACCTAGGCCCCTTTTGAGCCAGTTCACTGATTCCCCATTGCAGCAGTTCTGCTAACAATAGTTACTCACAGGCCTTGTTGTCATTACTTCTAGATTGCTGAGGAGAGTGTCAGCTTTACCTTTCTTTTGCTCTTTTTTTTTTTTTTTTTTCCCACGACTTGAATGAATAGGCTTCCGGAGGAAAAAAGCAAAGAGAGGCTGTTGTTGCTGGATGATCACAAGGCGGCTCTGTTTTTCCAAGCTGATGGCACAGCTTGCCAAGAATGAATTAAATGTTTCCACAGAATCATTTGCTTCACTCCTAATTGGCTCTGTGAAGTATTTTCCTTCCTCCTCTAAGAACAATGGACTGGTTCCCTTGGTCAGGCACTTCAGGCTAGAACTTGTGCGGAAGGGAGATACAGAAAACCAGAGAGGCCCTTCTTAATACTATAAGGAGGAGAATGAAGAAGTCTGGGTTGAGGACGAGTTAGGCCTAGGCACAGCCAATGGCACAGAAAAGACAGAGCTCTGCTCTACCAGGGCCGTGGTGATGGAGATCCTGGGGCAGCAAGTGTTCCCAGATCATCAGCTCTGGGCACTACTGAATCACCAATGGTTGTCAAAAATGCTAATTCTGTGACTTGCTCCTACTGACTAGATCCTTGGCACGCCTCTCCAAATCCATTTCTCTGGCTCAGAGAAGAGACTTCCTGAGGTAGCTCACAAACTCTGATCTCCTCGTAACCTCTGGCTCCAGGTTGCTGCGGTGGCCATCTTCAAATGCCTCGACAGGGATGGGTGCCTGGCACTACTGCTGCTGTGAATCCTTATCTCCTTTCTGTTCTGGGAGCTCCAGTGGGCTCTCTCCTCCAATCCAACAGTCCCTATACTGAGAGAGCAGGAAGAGCCTCTCTTTCCCTAAAAGCATCATACTCTGTTGTGGAATCACTGAGCAGCACCGCTTGTGTCCATTCATGTACAAATGCTTTTGATTCTCGATAGCTCTCTCTTCTGAAGCCTCAGGCAGCCCAGTGAGAGCCAGGCCATAGGCCAATCTGAATACCAGCCCACCCTTGAAACTGACCCTGGTAGGGCCTGTGCTCTCCAGGGGGCTTGCTGTGTGTTTCAGAAACATCAGGATGATGTAAATATGCTTGATAGGAGGGAGGAAGGCTGGAGCAAAACTTCACTAAGGATAGAATTTGTCCCTTTTTAGAGTTTATGAATATGCCTCTTCTTTCTATTCATTTGTCTCTCTCTGGCCTGCTAGGTGAAGCACCTAAGAGGTTGTCTTCTAGAATTTATTCGTCGGAAGAAGCTATAACTGTCCTGGGAGACAGAGAGGCCAAACTAAGACTTGTCTGGCAATGTCTTTCATACCCTATTATACCCAGGCGAACCTCTGGCTGTAAGAGCAGCTGTAATAACTGTGGGCACTGCCATGTGGACAGTTTCCCTGACACAGAGAAGGATGGGGTGATTAACTGGCTGATTTATTTTCATGGGTTGCCTTGTTTTTTCGATTCATTAATAACTGCCAAGGGGAGGGGGAATACTAACCGAAATAGGAATTTAATATGTGAAATAGCTAAAGATGTTTTTATCATTTAAGCATCAAACAAGTAACTATACAAGCAACCAAAAACAAATAAAATAAAATCCTCAGTGTTAGCCTTTCTTAAAATCCAGGAAGAGTCCATTATTTAGCTAACAGGTGACAAAGAATTAACTCTTTTCGACCTTCCCCCACGGCCCCACTGCTTCATGGGTTCTCTGGCCTGCTACCTGGAACGTTAACACCTGCCTGCATTTCCCCCCAGCCCCTCTCCTCCCTTTAACACTTCTGTTTCCAGTGTGCTGGCTTCTCCTGGGCTCTCCCAGGCCACCCCCATCTGGTACTCAGGGACTACAAGGATCCTCAGGCTGATCCTCGTCTGACATTGGGCGTTCTGGGACACTGCCCACTTGTCTGGTTCCTCTGAACCAGCCCCTAGCTTTGTCTCAGGTCTTACATTTCCCACTTTGCTTCTCCTTTTCCTCCAGGGTTGGGTGTTGGACCCTGACTGACTTTCTCCAGCTCAAACCAGAGGTCTCCCATATTAAATGCCCTCCCCCTTCTCTGCTCAGGGAGCCCAGCTGGAATACAATGAGATGTTTCTCCCTCAGCTTTACCTTTCCTTTCTTGACCCTGAAAATAAATACACTTACCATTTCCATCTTCACCAGGTGGGTGCTTTTCACTCCAGGGAGTGGATATGGGGTGATAAGAACAAAGTTTTAGAATAATCATGGCCCTTAGCCTGGAATGGTAGTTGGACTCGCACGTAGATTTCTGTCATTGATTTTTACTCCTAAGAGGTGGATTTATTTGTTCAACCTGGGGTCACCTTATAATTTGTCATTCAAAATTGGGACTGTTTTGAGAATTAAAGAGGTGCTATTATTTTTTATTAATAATTATACCAGAGCAACAGGAATAAACCAGGGCTATCCAGGCATCAGTTAAACTTCTGTTCTTTTCCTGACCTTGCCTTTAACAGTTAACAGACAGCAAACTTCCCTTGGCCAGCGCTTGGATCTGGGACCATTCCTCTTTCAAATAGTAAGTGGATCTGACAGCCTCTATGAATAATATACAAGCATAGGGCTTTAGAATCAGGAGGATCTTGGTACAGTTCTTAGGTTGGCCCCTTTCTTGGGGCCCTGGACAAGTAGTACCTTCGGTGATTCTCAGCTTCCTCATGTGTACAATGGGGATAATCATAACTATCTCACAGGTTGCTTTGAAGATCAATAATGGTGCTGGGAAAATTGGGTTTCCATATGCAGAACAACGAGTCAGGATCCAACCCTCACACCATATACAAAAACCAATTCCAAGAGGATCAAGGACCTAAATGTAAAAATTAAAACCATATAAATTCTTAGAAGAAAATATAGGGGTTTGGTTGGGGGCCTAGTTTTTAATGATGGACTATCAGATATGACAAAAAAAGCAAAGCAGTAAAAAAAGAAAAAGAAAAATGGGACTTCATAAATACTAAATACTTTTGTTTATCAAAGGGCTTTATTAAAGGAATAAAAAGACAGCTTATAAACTATGAGAAAATTTTTGGCAACCATGTGTCTGTTACCAACAAAACCAAACCCTTTGCTCTAGAGACTGTTCTGACTCATGGCTACACTATAGAATGGAGTAGAACTGTCCCATGGGGTTTACAAACCAGGGCTGGTGGATTTGAACTGCTGACCTTTTGGTTAGGCAGCTGACCTCTTAACCACTGTGCCACAAGGGCTTCAGGTAACTGATAAGGGTACAATATTCAAACATGGGTCCGATATTCAAAATATAGTTTTTAGAAAACCTCTATAACTTAGCAACAAAAAGGCAAATAACCCAATCAAAAAATGGGCAAAGGACTTGAATAGACATTCCACCAAAGAGGATATTCAGATGACCAACAAACACAGAAAGATGCTGAACACCATTAGCTCATTAGTCGTTGTTGTTGTGTGCCATGAAGTCAATTCTAACTCATAGCAACTATTATGGATTGAATTGTGTCCCCCCAAAATGTGTGTCAATTCGGCTAGGCCATGATTCCCAGTATTGTGTGATTGCCCACCATTTTGTCATCTGATGTGATTTTCCTACGTGTTGTAAATTTTACTACAATGTTAATGAGGCAGAATTAGAGGCAGCCATTTTAATGAGGTAGGACTCAGTCTATAAGATTACGTTGTATCTTGAGTCAATCTTTTTAGAGATATAAAAGAGAGAAGCGAGCAGAGAGACAGAGGGACCTCCTATCGCCAAGAAAGCAGAGCCAGGACCTGGGGTCCCTACCCTGAGAAGCTCCTAGATCAGAGGAAGATTGATGACAAGGACCTTCCCCCAGAACTGACAGGCAGAGTAAGCCTTCCCCTGCAGCTGGCACCCTGAATTTGGACTTCCAGCCTCCTAGATTGTGAAAAAATAAACATCTGTATGTGAAAGCCATCCACTTGTGGTATTTCTGCTAAAGAAAAAAAAAAAGTGGTATTTCTGCTAAAGAAGCACTAGATAACTAAGACAGAAACCCTATATGACAGAGTGAAACTTCTCCCTAGTGATACCTAGGCTCTAATATTTACAGGAGCAGATCACCAGGTCTTTTGTCCTGTGGAGGAGCTGAGCACTTAACCCTTGCACCACCATGGCTCCTTCACTAGCTGTTCCAAAACTCACTGCTGTAGAGTTGATTCCAACTCATAGAGGCCCTCTAGAACAGAGCAAAACCACCCCATAGGCTTTCCAAGGAGCACCTGGTGGATTTGAACTGCCGACATTTTGGTTAGCCACCACAGGTCCTAACCACTGTGCCACCAAGGCTCCCACTAGCGTTTAAAAAAAAAAAAAAAAGCCTTTAGGGAAAGGCAAATCATTAGCCTTTACTAAAAAAAAAAAAAAAAAAAAAAACAACCTATTGCCTTTAAGTTGATTCTGACTAGTAACAACCCTGTAGGATAGAGGAGAACTATGCCACAAAGTGTTCAAGGAGTGGCTGGTGGATTCAAATTGCCAGTCTTTTGTTTAACAGCAGAACTCTTGATCACTGTGCCACCAGGGCTCCCATGAGCCATTAAAACCAATACATCAAAACCACAATGAGATACCACCTCACTCTCATTAGAATGACAATGATCAAAAACAGAAAAAACAAAACAATACAACAGAAAACATTAGGTGTCCGTGAGGTTGTGAAGAAATTGGAACCCTCATCCATTGCTAGTAAGAATGGAAAATGGTACAGCTACTATGGAAAACACTGTTCCTTAAAAAATTGACCATACAACTATCATATGACCCAGCTGTCTCAGTAAACTTATCTAGTGCTGCCATAACAGAAATACCACAAGTGGCTGGCTTTAACAAAGAGAAGTTTATTTCCTTCCAGTAAAGTAGGCTAAAAGTCCAATTTTAGGGCATCGCCTCCAGGGGGAAGACAGTCTCTCTCTGTTGGCCTCCTCATCAGTGTTCCCCCGGAATAGGAGCTTCTTCACGTAGGGACCCCGTGTCCAAAGGATGCACTCTGCTCCCAGTGCTTCTTTCTTGGTGGTATGAGGTCTCCAACTCACGCTTGCTTCACTTTCCTTTTATCTCTTGTGAGAGAAAAGGTGGTACAGGCCACACCCCACAGAGATTCCCTTTACTTTGGATCAGGGAAGTGACCTGAGTAAGAGTGGTATTACAATCCCGCCCTAATCCTCTTTAGCATAAAATTACAACCAAAAAATGGAGGACAACCACACAATACTGAAAATCATGGCCTAACCAAGTTGATACACACATTTTTGGGGGGACATAATTCAGTCCATGACACCAGCAATCCCAAACCTAAGTTTACATCCAAAAGAAGTGAAAGCAGGAACACAAACAGAAACCCGTACACCGATGTTCATTGCAGCATTTTTCCCAATTGCCAAAATGTGGAAACAACTGAAATATCGATCAACAGATGACTGGATAAACAAAATGTGGTATATACATACAATGGAGAAGTGGTACATATATGCAAGAGAAATGAAGTCCTGATGCATACCATAACATGGATGAACCTTGAAAACATATGCTGAGGACAGACACTGTATGATCTCACTTATATGAAATAAGCAAATATACAGAAATCAAAGATTATTAGCAGTTAGGAGGGAAGGGCAAGGAGGAGGTTTCGTTTAGCAGACATTCAGTTTATGTTAATGGTGGTGGAATCATTGGAAAAAGGAGACCAGGATGGTTGCACAGCTTGAAGAATGTCATCAATGTCATGGAGGTATACGTTTAGAAATTGTTGGGAAAAAAAAAGATCAAACAAAACAATAAATATAAAACAATAGACTTGGGATAGTTCAACAAATTCTAGTTTCCTTTTCCTCATCTTTCCTGAATGAAGCCGATTGATCATGCCGGCCCTGTTTCTAATTCCTCGCCTTTAATGGGAAGAAGGTCTGTGATCTGCTACTCCATATTCTTTGTTAAAATGGATTCCCAGTTTTGCATTCCCAAAGCCTTCTAAATGTACTCAATAAAAGGGCTGAAATTCAATACATTAAGCGAAGTGATTTTAATGCGTGAGACAGAAAGAGAGATTTAGTTTATGATCCAAATATGCAGAAGCAGGAGATGCATTCAGAGGAAGATGCTGCTAGATGATAAAGATGAAGGCGATTAATCCTGTGCTGGAGGATAATTAAATGACTGAGACAGTGCCTAATGGTTTTAGAATGAACCTTTTAGCTCTAGACCACTGGTTTAATTCCACACGGAAAGCTATTGTTGTCTATTACCGGCTGCTAAGAGAAGAGAGTGATCAGAGCCAACTGCAATGAAGTGTGGAGAGTGTGGTCTCAGCCAGAAGACCGGGTTCAAGTCATTGCCCTGCTGCTTACCAGCTGTGCCCTTGAATCCATCTCTCAGAGTCCTTCTGCTTCACTTTTCCCACCTGTAAAATGAACACAATTATGTACCAGACAGGACTGTGATGAGCATTTAATAAGAATCTAAACAAAAAGATTCAAAAAGATCCTTTTTGAATCTGGGATCTTCCACAGAGCTAACAGAACCATAAAAAAAAAAAAAAAAAAACCAAACCCAATGCCGTCCTACTCTGCATATCCACCCCTAAAACCAAAAAAAAAAAACAAACCCAGTGCCATCGAGTCAATTCTGACTCATAGCGACCTCCTGCCCTTTGCTTCTCCTCAGGCCCCACCGAGTTGGGTTTTTGACACTGGTATGACAAGGTCACAGGTAAACAGATCTCAAGGCCTGGCACTCGAAATCCAGATTCCCTTTCTTCTCTTCTTTTGACTTCCACTAGATTCTTCTGCAGAGTTTAATGAAAATTTATTGTTTAAAGTTCTGGGGCCTAGATCTGTCACATCAACTGATTTGAAGTAAGAAGTTCAAGGGGCATCCAATTTGAAATCCCCAAGGCCCTCAATGTGCCAGTCTGGACTAATGGCCCAGGAACACTAGTTTTGTGGGATGCCAATAGTTTTTCCAACAATAAAGGGATGCATGGCTAAATGTCTTTGGGAGATGCTGGATCAATAAAATAAAACAGGTTTCTTTATTGCATAGCTTCTAAACGCAGCAATATGCATTTTCAATCTCCAAGATGGTGTCATGTCACATAACTGTCTCCCAAACATATTGGACCATGATCCCCATATTTTTTGTGGGCTATTTTTAGAGGCCAATGGTCCTTGGCACATTTTGGCAAGCACTCTTTTAGAAATTTTTATGGATTTAGAAAAAAATTTTTACATTATAATATTAAGAAAGCAAGCTATTAAATTTCATACACTGTAAAATCGTGATTATATTAAAATATATTTAAGTGACTGGCAGGAAATAGATCATATTAACATGTTAACTAAAAACAGTAGTCTCAGGGGGGAAGAATTATGGGTAATTTTAATTTCTTTTACTTCCCTATATTTTCCAATTTTTTCTACAATGAACATATATTACCTTTATAATCCTGAAATTTTACTTTAATTTTCTTTGTTCTTTTGCTCACACATTCTAAGAAGTGGTCACTTCCTTTCCAAATACAACGTTGGATCTACCTGAATGAAATATGCTTTTCATTGCATCCTGAGAAGATGATGGGAGAACCACAAAAAGGTTTCAAAAGCCGTTGAGGAATTTTGAGGGAAGTAAAAGCAAAGACTATAAACCAAAGAAAAATATACAAAGCTGTAAGAGCAGTACGAGGATGGGGGCAAGGGATATTGAGTATCTAAAGGGAAAAAATAAGAAATATGTTTTTCTTCTCAGAAAAGAAAGTTCATGGTAAAAAAAAAAAAAAAAAAAAACCTGTGGCATTTTTGGTGAGAACCCATGAAGGTAAGAGAGAAGTCAGTCACAGCACACTCCCGATGGCTGACAGGGGGTTCCGAGATTAGAAGCCCCGCCCCACTCCCCAGGCCCCCATCCCCTACCCCATTTTCTGCCTTTAATCTGGAACACATCTGAGTCATCCCAGGATTTACTTACATAAGAGCAATACTTGGGATCTGTTTACATGTGCCTCTCCATGCCTTGTCAAGAACCCAACTCAATGGGGATTGAGGAGGAGAAAAGCGTAGGAGGGAGAATTATCTGTGGATAGAGTTGGATACCGGGTAGGGAGGTGTGAATGGTTCTGTTAGCTCCATGGATGGTCCTGGATTCCAAAACAGAACAGTTTAATACAGTTTGGAGGTCAACTGTCTGCGATTAAATCTTAGCATCAGTGCTTATACTTAAGCAATCTTGAAAGCTTCTGTTTTGTTTTTTTTTTAACCTCTCTGTGTTTTAGTTTCTATAAAATAGTGGTAGAAATATTAACTATCTCATTAAGTTGTTTGAGTATTAAATGAGCTAATATATTTAACAGACTTAGCAGTGAGCCCTTTATAAATGATACCTATTATTAAAATTAGTAAAGAAGTGAATAATACTTGCAAAGGGTTACCCAGCATAAAGGAAACCATCCTGGTATTTGAACTTCGAGTTACTTATATCATGAGTAGTGCTGTCAGCCAGAAACAGGCCATATTCAGGCAACACTGAGTAAAGGGAGTTATTTAACTAGCCCAACCTCTCTGTATATATGAACTTGACTGCAATTAGTTGAACTTCTCCTAAGTATTCTCTGAAATATTCTTAACTCGAGACATGAGTTAGTTAGATTTTGCCACAAGGATGCTGTGTAACAAATAGCCCCCAAACAGAAACCATCATTTATTTCTCACTCATAGGTCTGTGAGTCAGCTATGACTCTGTGGTGCTTTGCTGGGCTCAGCTGGGCTGGACTGTGGGCTGTCGGTTGGGTTCATGTCTGCTCCAAGGGGGTGCCTTCCTGAGACTCAGGCTGTAGGCTACCTGGCAAAGCTCTTCTCATGGTATGGCAGGAGTGCGTGAGGATTGGAGGAAACTTGCCATGACTGTTAAAGTCTCAACTTGGAACATTCTGTCACTTCCACCATGTTCTGTCAGTTAATGAAAGTCACATGGCCAAGCCCAATTTTCAGTAAGATGGGAAGTATACTTTATCCACGGGAAATCCATAGCAATGGCAAAGAGGGAAGGAAGAATTAGGAATGAATAATAAATTAGAAGTGAGGGTGGCAAGACTTCAGCTCACATAATTTGGACACATCATCAGGAAAGACCAAATGCTAGAAAAGGACATCAAGTTTGGTAAAGTAAAAGGACTGAAAACAAGAGAAACCCTCAATGAGATGAATTGACACAACAGTGTACTCAACCATAGTTGTGATCCTGATGGCATAGGACAAGCCAACATTGCGTTCTGTTATATATAAGGTCGCCATTAGTCCGAACCAAGTTGACTGCAACTAACAATACCAACATCTATCACAGGGCTTTGTAAAAATAATAAAACAATTAAGAGAAGAACTGAGCTCACACCATGGGACAAACTAAAAACATTTTGGTAAAACAATAAACTGCAACAGAATTGTGTGTTTGTATTCCAAATTCAAGACCACACTGTTCGAAAAACAGAGTCAAACAAAAACAATCAAATATACAGGAAGATGCGTGTACAAACATACCCATAGGACTTATAGTGTGAATCACATAGCTAATACTAAGTGTGGCACTCTTCCACTTGTATGTACCAAATCCCTCTTACCAAAACTTTGGATAAACCCTTGGCCAGAAGGAGAAAGGGTCAGTTCCCAGTTCACTTGCAAACTTTACTGATCTGGACTTTTCTTAGGTCAGGGTTGGTTTGTCGCTGACAGGGAATTTGCAGTCTCTGCCAGCAATTGTTTTAAGTGTAGAGTTTCCATCAACTGAACATCTATTAAGCCAATTGTTGTCGAGAAAACCCCAACTCATGATGATCCCATCTGTGCCAGAGTGAACTGTGCTCTATAGAATTTTCAATGGCAGATTTTTTGGAAGTAGATGGCCAGGACTTTCTCCTGGTGCACCTATGGGTGGACATGTACCTCCAACCTTTTGGTTAGTATCTAAGTGCTTAACTGTTTGCACCAGCCAGGGACTCTGAACTTCTATTACTCTGGTTCTTTTAGTCTTTGGGCTATTGCATGTATATATATAAATGCAGGAGTATCAGATGGGGAGTTTTTCCTCAAAATATTCAATAAATAGATGAATGAGTAAGTGGTACTCTGCAAAAGTACCTGTTGTAGGAGCCCATGAATACTGACTGTGTCTACAGGTGGGAGGTGAATAGGTTCTGGCTGGGTGCTTTCTAGACTCCTTCCCCGTATTCAGAAGTCATTCATTTGTGATTACTTCCTGTGTCCTGCTACTCACTTACGCTCCTCCTTTCCTGTCTATATGTCCCCAAAGCTAGAGTTCAAAACTACTATTATTCACCTCTACGCGTATTATTATTTACCATCTAAACAAGTAAATTGACCCCATTTAGAACACTGGTGTTCTTTCACTTCCCTTAGAGATCAATTCCTCTTCTGGACAAGGTAATTTGAAAAATTGTATCCTAATCATGAAAGGCCACATGTCCCACCCTGGCGGGAGATGTTCATTCCCTTCTAATAAAACCTGCCCTTACTGAGTGCTCACCAGAGGCCTATTTGTCCAAAGCATCATGGTGAGGAGAGGTCTCCCCACCCACTGTTCAGCTCAGGGATGTGGTCAGGCTACTTCTTTTAGAAGCATCAGATGAACATGAAGATGGTGCATCTTAAGACTTACGGATGCTCAAATCACCTTGGGGGAGTCACGTCTGTTTTATGTGAGCTGACAAGGTGAATTATTGAACTAACAGCTTTCTCAGGTACAGGCTCTGCAGTGTGATCAATTATGTATAATGTTCACTCAGGCAAAAAATGAGTCGGCTACAACCTGGAGTGCTTCAAGGCCACTGGAGCTATTCCCCTTTCAAATAGGGAAGAGAAAGCTGAAGACTTGTAGAATCTTACACTCACTCTGGCTGAATTGATGAGAGATCCGCCAGATGAGCCAGAGAGATACAGCCTGCTCTCCTCTGCTTTGGTGTCGTTTTTGTTCTCTCAAGGCCCCTTTGTAAATTTTATCTGGTATTCTTGTCCCTAGCATATAGTGCATGGCACATAACAATAGTGATCACAACTCTCATTTTATTCAATGTGTTAGGTGCTTAGCTCTGCATTTGATTATCATATTAAATTCCCCAACAAGTCTGTGAGGTAGGCCGTATTATGATCCCATTTTATAGTGGAGGAAATGAGACCTTAGAGCTTGCATAGACAGTCAGAGGAGAAGTCAGCCCTGCATGGCCCTGGAGCTCACGTTTTTAGCTCTACTTTATACTGCTTTTAGGTATTTAATACATTTTAATTAATGTTGGGTGAGTAGATAAATGGGTGCATGAATAAATATCAGAGTAAATGGCTTCTCAGAGGGAATATGAAAATGAAATGTATTCTCAGAACAGAAAAGGAGGGTTTCTATCCTGTTTGATACCTGGAGAAAGAGAAAAGTGGCTGTTCCTGGCCCCTGACCAGCTACTCTTGGTAGTGAAGGCACCCTCTTCTATGCACTGGTCTACACCACAGCACTGCAACAGGCCACGCTGGTCACCGTTGCGTGCCCAGCACCCAGCCCAGTGTTGCTACAAATCAGGAGCTGAAAATATTTGATGGATAAACGAATGAATTATTGTGAAGAGGTAGACGAAAGCACGTATCAGTTATGGGCACAAAGAGCTCAATAAAGTATTTGTGCTGGTGGTTGGCAAGAAAGAAAAGAAGCAGAATTAAGGGAGCAAAATTAGGTGGCAAAACGCATGGCTCTCATGCTCCACCAATTGACCTATCCTAGCCTCTCTCTGGAAACACTGGTGGTTTAGTGGTTAAGTGCTATAGCTGTTAGCCAAAGGGTCAGCAGTTTGAATACACCAGGCACTCCTTGGAAACTCTGTGAGGCAGTTCTGCTCTGTCCTATAGGGTCACTAGGAGTCAGAATTGACTAGAGGGCAACAGGTTTGGTTTTCTGGTTTTTTTAGTCTCTATCTTTCGTTTTTTCGTTTATCTTTCGTAGCTTCCTCTCTTCCTCCCTCCTTTCCTTCCTTCCATTCTCTTTTTAATTTAGGAAATGCCCCATTTCATAACCCTATTTAAGTGTATGTGTGTGTGTGTACACATATATACATACATATGCATATACACACACATATACAGTATTTTTCTGCAACTAATGCACACCTTCTATGTTTGTTTGCCAACAGCTTCCCCATACCTTCCCCAGGTATTTTCTTAAGCTTGATATGGTAAGTTTTTACAGCAACATATAAAAAAAAAAATGGCATAGCTGAGCTTACAAAATTACCTCACTGGAGGAGAGAACAGTTGGCAAACAAACATAAAAGGCACAAGTTATTTGAGTAAAAGTATGGTATATATGTTGTTGTTAGGTGCCACTGAGTTGGCTCTGAGTCATAGCGACCCCTGTCCTGAGTCCATTGCTGCAGCCACTGTCTCAATCCATTTTGATGAGGACCTTCCTCTTTATTGCTGACCCTCTACTTTACCAAGCATGATGTCCTTCTCCAGGGATTGGTCCCTCCCGATAATGTGTCCAAAGAAAGTAAGATGAAGTCTTGCCATCATCACATCTAAAGAATAGTCTGGCTTTATTCCTCCCAGAGGAAATATGCTTGTTCTTCAGGAAGCCAGCACCATAATTCAACTGTCAATTCTTCTTCCTTTTTCATTGTGCAGCTTTCACATGCATATGAGGCAACTGAAAAGGCCATGGCTTGGGTCCGGTGCACCTTAATCATCAAAGTGACATCTTTGTTTTTTATCACTTGAAACAGGTCTTTTGCAGCAGATTTGCCCAATGCAATACATCCTTTGATTTCTTGACTGCCGCTTCCTAGGTATCGATTGTGGATACAAGTAAAATGAAATTCTTGATAACTTCACTATTTTCTCCATTTATCATGTTGTTCCCTGTTGAGAATTTTTGTTTTCATTAGGTTGAGTATAATCCATACTACCATACTAAAGGCTGTAGTCTTTGATCTTCATCAGTAAGTGCTTCAAGTCCTCTTCACTTTCAGCAGGCAAGGTTGTGTCATCTGCATATTGCAGTTTGTTAATACGTCTGCCTCCAATCCTGATGTCCCGTTCTTCTTCATATAGTCCAGCTTCTCAGATTATTTGCTCAGGATACAGACTGAATAAGTATGGTGAAAGGATACAACTCCGATGCATACTTTTCCTGACTTTAAACAATGCAGCATCCCCTTGTTCAGTTCGAATGACTACCTCTTGGTCTATGTTCAGGTTCCTCATGAGCACAATTGTTTTGGAATTTCCATCCTTAGCAATGTTATCCATAATTTGTTATGATCCATATATATAATTTCCAAATTTAAAGTCATATTTGAACCTCTGGGTGATGGCATTTGACAAATATGATTTACTGTTTTCAAGACAACTTATGTTTAAAAGGTTTCTTTCCTTTCATTTTCTTAATTTTGGGGGTTGGATCATTGGATAACCCTCAAAAGACTACTTGGACAGCCAGTGACTCTTTGAAAGATATTTTGTGACTTTAATGATCAGGACAGATGTGGAGGCTATTTCCCATGGCTTTTCTATGAAGGAGGGCTTATAAACTTGGCAGAGCACCTTGGGAGTTTGTTTGACCCCAAAATATGTTAAATATGACTTGAGATGTTTGCCTGAGAAAGTTTGTTCTAGTCCTGAATCGATAATTGAGTTGACCTTCCTTTCTTCTTTTCTCCTTCATTTCCTCCTTCCTTTTTTTTTGGAGAGGGGAGGAGACTGAGTGGATGTTGTTGAATGGATAAATGGATGCGTGAATAAATACGAGTAAATGGCTTCTCAGGAGGAGTATGATTTTTACTTGGTGACCAATTCAAAATAGCATATGTGTCAGATTATAAGATTTGATGCTTCAGAGCCCTGTCATGTTAACTCAGAATATCAATTTCCTCTTTTATAAAATGAAGATCGAGAGCCACTTTGATGAGATTGTTATATTAGATAAAGTAATAGCTAGATGGTGGCATGTGTGTTGCTATGATGCTAGAAGCTATGCCGTCAGTATTTCAAATACAGCAGGGTTGCCTATAGTACATAGGTTTCAGTGGGGCTTCCAGACTAAGAAAGACTAGGAAGAAAGACCTGGTGATTTATTTGTGAAAATTAGTCAATAAAAACCCAATGGATCACAGAATATTTTCTGATATAATGCTGGAAGTTGAGCTCCTAGGTTTGAAGGTACTCAAAATACACAGTTGCCACAACAATGGATTCGGGCATACTAGCAATCATGAAGATGGCGCAGGACTGGCAAATGTTTTGTTCTGTTGTACATGGAGTAGCCGTAAGTCAGTGACTACCTGACACAACAATAATGCTGAGCACAGAGCCCAAAATATATGGGCCCATTGCACCTACATCAGAGCCTGGCATAGTTGGTAGTCAATAAATATTCCCCTTCTTTCATCAGCTGTGGTAAGCCAGTTCACACCTGGACTTACATGCACAATATCTTCCTGCACTTGGAATGACTAAGTCAGGAGGAGGTCTTAAGAGATAAGGGGAAGATGTATATAATGTGCTCTGCATGCACTGTTGTCATTGGATGCCATCAAGCTGATTCCAACTCATAGCGACCCCATGTGACAGTATAACTTCCCCATAGGGTTTTCTTGGCTGTAATTCTACAGGAGCAAATCTCCAGGGATATCACCAGGTCTCTCCCATGGAGTCACTGGGTTCAAACAGCCAACCTTTTGCTTAGCAACCAAGCACTTAACTGTTGCGCTACCAGGGCTCCTTCTGCATGCAACAGAAACTCAATAAATGCGTATAAAGTAATCAAATGACTAATGAGCCAGATTAATGAAAAGGGAATAAATGGAAAGGCTCATGCTGTTCTGCATCAAAACATAATTTTGTCCTTCAGACTCACATCATAGGGTTGTTTAATGAGACTCCCTAATCACAAGGTACACTACCCATCTCTCAGTCTATCACACTATGGTGGCTTGGATGTTGCCATGGTGTTGGAAGTTATGCCTCTGGTATTTCGAATACCAGCAGAGTCAACCATGATGGACAGGTCTTAGTGGAGGTTCCAGACTATGACAGAGTAGAAAGAAAGATCTTGTGATTTACTTCTGAAAATTAGGCAATGAAAACCTTATGGATCACAACAGAACATTGCCTGACTTAATTGCTTTGAACACAACATTAGAAAGCATTGGTCCTGGAGGAGGACATTGTGGTTGGTAAAATAGAGGCCAATGAGGGTGAGGAAGACTCTGGGAGAGATGGTTTGCAACAATAAACTTGAATATGATGGTGACAGTGAAAAGAATGCAGCACTGGGAAGTGTTTCATTCTGTTTTACTGAAGATCTCTATGAGTTGGAGTCAGCCTGATGGTGGTTAACAACAATAATCATAAGGCAGCAAAATGTACTAAAAAGACCTGGGTTTGAATTCTGCCTCTACTACATATTAGTGTTAACCCTGGCCAGTTTCTTACCTCTCTGAGTCAGTTTGTTCACAAGCAAAATACAGATGGTAGTCCTCCACAGTACAGCAGGAGGATTCAATGAGATGACACAGAGTATAGAAGACCTCAGTGGAGAATCCATAGTAGGTGCTTAATAAATGCTAGTTACCACTTTCTTTCTTTTGTCCTTCCTTTTTCCTCTATCCTCCCTTCTTCCTTCTTCTTTTTAGTTTCTTCACAAAATGAGAATTATTATGTTACCCTTACCCATAGGCTTGTTGTCAGGATTGAATATAAGACATTTAGCCTAGTCCTGACTTGTAGTAAGTGCTATGCTGGTTAAGGTTGTTGTTGATTTATTTTCACATGGCACTTCTGTGATAAGACAAGACAGGCCAAGGTGGTATAAAAATCTTTTCCTATTCGGATTACACAAGAAATAGAAATGAAAGAAAATAAATAGCTCATGCACCTTAGTTGCTTTTTTCTTTTAGGACATTTGGTATTTTGGTTGTCTTTCCAAGGCTTTTCAAGGTTAGTTGATTTAACTTGGAAATATTTAAATAAACTATGATGGAAAACATTTTCCATCCTGCCCTGGCCAGACTCCTTATTCTAGGGCTGATCCCAGATGCTAGTGATATCCTTGGTCCAGATTAGTGGTTCATGTATTTATATACATTGCCTGTAATTCAAATACATGGGGACACAAATGAAGAAAAGATGTCTGATGTCCACAGGGCTTGCCCTAAATGACTCCCACACTCAATGCAGAATACTGAGCCTTTGGTATGTAATATTTCCCTATGTGTTTCGCAGCTGGGCTTCACGTGGCTGGTTTCCGAAGATGGCTCCACAGACGCATTGTTACTTTGGCAAGGGTGAAGTGGAAAGTGAGGGGTTGATTTGGAGCCCCTGGTTCCATTTCTTGCAGGCTGCATGATTTAGACAAGTGAGTCAGGCTTAGTTTTAATTCCTGACAAAGTTCTCAAAAACTTTCAGAGGATCTTCCTGAAGATTAGATGGAGCAAATATGGGACGCTGTTGTTAGCTGCCATTGAGTGGGCCTCAATTCATGGTGATCCCACACAAAACAGAATGAAATTTTGCCCAGTCCTGTGCCATCCTCGTGACTGGTTGCAAAGCAAACCATTTAGGGTTTTCATGGGTTGATTTTAGAACTAGATTGCTAGGTCTTTCTTTCCAGTCTGTCTCAGCCTGAAAGCTTTGTGGAGACCTGTTTGGCATCATAACAACACACTATGGACTTCATTAAAATTAAAAACATCTGCTCTGTGAAAGACACTGTTAAGAGAATGAAAAGATAAGCCGCAGAATGGGAGAAGATATTTGCAAAACACCTATATGATAGAGTACTTGTATCCAAAATATACAAAGAACACATTAAACTTAACACTAAGAAAACAAACAATCCAATTATAAAATGGGCAAAAGATTTGGATACCTCACCAAAGAAGATATACAGATGGCAAAGAAGCACATGAAAAGATGCCTAACATCACATGTCATTAGGGAATTGATACCAATACACAACCATTGCTGTCGAGTCAGTTCTGACTCATAGGAATGTTGCCACAAATGGCAGATTTGAGCTGCCTGGTGCAAAGCCAATGCTAAGACAGGAAGAAGGTAAACAGCAAGAGGGCTTTACTGAATACTGGTATCCAAGAGACAGAGGAAATAAGTTCCTCCCAAATTCTGTCTGCCCAAAAGGGCTTACTGGACGGTTTTATAGAGAGGAGGTCAGGGTTTAGAGACTTCCAGGAATGTTGGTTCTTCTTTGAGGTGGACATAATGACGAAGTGACCTATTGAGGATGTCTTGCAGGCCTCTTGATGCCATCCTGGTTCTGGTCACAGGATGGGTCCGAGTTTTGTTCAATTATCTCGGGTCTTGATATCGCTCATTGTTTTGCCCCCTGGGAGAGAAACATGGTTTAATCAACAAAAAAATCTTGATTACCTTGTTTTTCTACAAAGGAACAATTTTGAGACAGATTCCAGAGCAAGTAATCAACATTTTCAAAGACTAAAGACTTAATGACAGGTTATACAGCTATGCTAAAACACTAATACAATATACTTTCTCTGCTTCAGGAACCCTACAGGAGAGGGTAGAACTGTCCCACAGGGTTTCCAAGCAGCAGCTGGTGGATTCGAACTGATGACCTTTTGATTAGCAGTTGAATGCTTAGTCACTGAGCCACCTGGTCTCCACATACCTATTAGAACGGCTAAAATCCAAGACACTGACAATACCAAGTGCTAATGAGGATGTGGGGCAACAAGAACTCTCATTTATTGCTAACGGGAATACAAAATGGCGTGCCATTTTGGAAGACAGCCTGGCAGTTTCTTACAAAGTTAAACATAGGCTTACCATGTGACTCAGCAATTGTGCTGTTCAGGGGTGGATGAACCAATAAGTAAAGTTTGCACCACCTTACAATAAGCGAAATATACATGGGCTTAATTGTATTTATTTACTAACCAATAGTACACAACTTCACAAAACAAGTGAAATTGTGCACTACAGATTAGTAAGTAAGCACAAATAAACCCATGCGTACCTAGTACTGTGTGTACCTAGTACAAGTACTATGCATAGCTAGCACTGCTCCTAGGAATTTACCTATGTGAGTTAAAAAAAAAACATGTGCACATAAAATCCTGCACACAAATGTTTATAGCAGTTTTTTTTCATAATCGTTTAAAATTGGAAGCAACAAAGCCGTCCTTCAATAGGTGAACAGATAAACACACTGTGGAATAGCCATACAATGGGATATCCAGTGATAAAAAGAAATGAGCTATCAAGCTACGAAAAGACATGGAGGAGGCTTAAATACATACTGCTAAGTGAAAGAAGCCAGTCTGAAAAGGCTTCAGACTGTATGATTTCAATTTTATGACATTCTGGAAAAGGCAACACTATGGAGATATTATAAAGATCAGTGGTTGCCGAAGTCTCAGGAAGAGGAGGGAGGGACGAATACATGGAGCACAGGGCATTTTTAGGGCAGTAAAACTATTCCGTATGGTACTGTAGTGGCCGTATCACATGATATCATGTATTTGTCAAAACCCATAGAACTGCACAAAACAAATTGTGAACCCTAATGTAAATCGTGGACTTTAGTTAATAATAATGTATCAATATTGTAACAAAGCTACCACAGAAATGCAAGATGTTAATAATAGTGGAAACTGTGGTGGTGGAGAAGACTTATGGGAATTCTGTACTTATCTGTGCAATTTTTTGGTAAGCCCAAAACTGCTCTAAAAAACAAAGAAATAATAAAAAGCAGGACACAAACGCATCTTCAACGCAACTTCCTGAGCCTTACTTTCCAACTAAAATGTGGCCTCTAAGCCACTTTAATCAACACCCATGGAAGCAGCAGTCAAGAAATCAAAAGATGCATTGCATTGGGTAAATCTGCTGCCAAGGACCTCTTTAAAGTACTGAAAAGCAAAAATGTCACTTTGAAGACTAAGGTGCACCTGATCCAAGCCATGGTATTTTCATATGCTTGTGAAAGCTGGACAATGAATAAGGAAGACCAAAGAAGAACTGATGCCTTTGAATTGTGGTATTGGCGAAGAATATTGAATATACCATGGACTGCCAGAAGAACGAACAAATCTGTCTTGGAAGAAGTACAACCAGAATACTCCTTAGAAGCAAGGATGGTGAGACTATGTCTTACATACTTTGAACATGTCGTCAGGAGGGATCAGGCCCTGGAGAAGGACATCATGATTGGCAAAGTACAGGGTCAGCGGAAAAGAGGAAGACCCTCAACGAGGTGGATTGACACAGTGGCTGCAACAATGGGCTCAAGCATAGGAACGATTTTAAGGATGGCGCAGGACTAGAACGATTTTAAGGATAGCGCAGGACTAGGCAGTGTTTCATTCTGTTGTGCATAGGGTCGCTATGAGTTGGAACTGACTCGGAGGCACCTAACAACAACAAGCCACTTTATGAAGACATGGTAGAGCTGCTATGAAACCACCCCAAATTTCTGAAGGAGGTATTATTGCTTATTAGACTGATGCGATAACAGAGAGTCAACCTAAGTAAAGATTGGAATCCAGACCTATCTCATCACTTTGCTACAGCACCTTGAGAATTACTAACAGAATGCCCCCTACTCTTCTGCATACACACTTTTCAAACCGCCCTAGCTGCTCTCCCTTTAGTGTCTGGCAGCTTCACTTTTTGCCTCAACATTGGTAATTAATCTCAAGTCCTGGGAGGCTGGCTGTAGAATGCATCTGGCTCCCATCCAAGCTATTAGAGCATCTGAAAAGGCAGCATCAAATCAGGAAATGGTAATAATCTTTGGCTTGCTTATAATATCAAGCAAACAAAAATGATACTTTAAAATTGTTACCAAACTTCCTTGGCAGGCACTTTGCATATGTTTTTGTGTGTGTGCTCCTACTTTCATTTTTATACGTACATATATAAAATTGAACTTTAGATGGTTTACAGAACAAAGTAGTTTCTTATCAAACAGTACACACATTGTTGTATGACATTGGTTAACAACCCCATGACATGTCAACACTCTCCCTTCTCAACCCTGGGTTCCCTATTACCAGCTGTCCTGTTCCCTCCTACTGCCCAGCCCCTGCCCCAGGGCCGAGGTGCCCCTTTAGTCTTATTTTCTTCCATGGGTCTGTTCAATCTTTGGCTGAAGGGTGAACCTCAGGAGTGGTCTAATTACTGAGCTGAAAGAGTGTCTGGGGTCCATACTCTCAGGGTTTCTCCAGTCTCTGTCAAGCCAACAAGGCTGGTCTTTTTGAGTTAGAATTTTGTTCTACATTTTTCTCCAACTCTGTCCAGGAACCTCTATTGTGATCCCTGTCAGGGTCAGAGCAGTCAGTGGTGGTAGGTGGGCACCACCTAGTTGTATTGGACTCAGTCTGGTAGAGGCCATGGTAGATGTGGTCCATTAGCTCCTTGGACTAATCTTTCCCTTGTGTCTTTAGTTTTCTTCATTCTTCCTTGCTCCCAAAGGGATGAGACCAGAGGAGTGTCCTAGATGGCCATTCACAGGGTTCTAAGACCCCAGATGCTATTCACCAAAGTTGAATGTAGAACATTTTCTTTATAAACTGTTATGCCAATTGAGCTAGACGGGCCCCGAGGCCATGGTCCCCACAGCCCTCAGCCCAGCAATTGGGTCCCTCAGGGAGTTTGGGTGTGTCTATGGGGCTACCATGGCCCTGCCTTGTACAGGCTGTGGGGGCTTCCCCAGTATTGTGTACTGTCTTACTCTTCACCAAAGTTACCGCTTATCTATTGTCTATTAAGTGTTTTTCCAGTCTCACCCCTCCCCACCCTCCTAACCATCAAAGATTCTTTTTGTATGTAATCCTTTTCATGAGTTTTTACAGTAGTGGTCTTGTACTATATTTGTGCTTTTGTAATTGACTTATTTCACTCAGCATAATGTGCTCCAGATGCATCCATGTTATGCGATGCTTCACAGATTCATCGCTGTTCTTTAGCATTGGGTTGTGTGTCATTTTGTAGTGTTTTTTTTTTTTTTCTTGTGGTGCTAACATTTTCTTTGTTCCGCTTAGTCTTCTGTGCTGAGTTCCTTCCATTTGTGGATTTCTTTTTCATTTCTTTTGTTTTTATTGAGACGTTATGTTTTTCTTGTTTATTTTGATTAGTAGGTTTGTTAACTTTCTTTGTGGTTACCTTGAAATTTACTCTTATTTCCCTAGTTTTGAACCAGTCTATTATTACTCGGTATTGCTTTACTTTCCTCTCCATTAGAAAGTTCTATACCTATACCATTTATTCCCTCTTTTATTGTTCTGACATTGTTGTCATTTACAGATTAACCTCTCTGGTTCCCTGCTGCAATTGTTTTGGTTTTGCATAGTCCTTGAGAGTTCATTTCCTAGGTTGGTATCTGGCTGGTACAATCTTGCATCCTAGATTCAGGCCGTGGACTGATGTTGTTTGTTCTCAGACCAAAGGACTCCCTTTAATAATTTTCTTAAGTTTGGTTTGGTTTTTATATATTCCCTTAATTTCTGTTAATCTGGAAATGTCCTAATTTCACCATCATATTTGAATGAAAGTTTTTTTGGCATATATTATTCTTGGTTGGCAATTTTTTTCTTTCAGGGTTTTCTATATGTCATCTCATTGCCTTCTTGCCTGCATGGTTTCTGCTGAATAATCACAGCTTAATCTTATTGTTTCTCCTCTGTGACTTTTTGTTTTTCTCAAGCTGCCTGCAGGATTTTTTCTTTGTCTTTGGTTCAGTGAGTGTGATTATAACATAACTTGGTGTTTTTCCTTTGGGGTTCATCTTCTATGGGGTTCGTTGAGCTTCTTGGATCATCAGCTTTTCATCATTCGTGCTATTAGGGGAGTTTTCTGTCAGCAATTCTTCAATGATCTTCTCTATGTTTTCTGTTTCTCTCCCTCTTCTGAAACTCCGATCACTTGTAAATTTTTGCTTTTGATTGTATCCCACATCATTCTCAGGGTTTCTTCAGTTTTCTTTGTTCTTTTTTCTGATTTTTCCTCAGAGTTGTATCCAAGTGTTTGTCTTCAATTTTGCTGATTCTGACTTCCATCGTTTTAAACCTGCTCCTCAGCCCTTCTATGACACTGCCCATTTCTGAAATCTTGTTGTTTATCTTTTGGATTTCTAACTGTTGTCTTTGTATGATTTCTAGTTGTGAACTTATTCTGGCATTTTGTTCCTGTATTACTTTCCTGAATTGTTCCATTTTTTTGTCTGTATTTTCCATAAATTTGTCTTTTTTTCCTCATTTTTGTTTGCTTTTTGCTTCAACTCTTGGATTGCTCTGAATATTAGAGATTTGAATTCCCTGTCAGGTAGTTCTAGTGCCATTTCTTCTACTGGAAAGTCATTTGGTGTTTTATTTTGGATGCCTACTGGAACCATCCTGTCCTTTTTTTTTTTTTTTAATATGTTTTGATATTGTCTACTGTCTTTGGGACATTTAGTAGTTATTTTCTTCATTTCTTGATTGTAGATTTGTTTGTTTCGTTCTGCTTTTTTGTTTTATTTGGTTATGTCTGAGCCGGCAGGCTGTGCCTTCTTTATTGTTTGCTTGTCTGTAGTCATAATACTTTTCAGCTCCTTGTCCAATGGGAAGGGCCATTTGATCAGCTATGGTGCAGCAGGGCACATCCAGCTGAAGGGGAGGGGCTGGGATGGGTTGTTTGTGGCATGTACTAGGGCTGACAGGGCAGGCAAGGAATCAGTGCTGGGTGGGTTCCAGTAGGCTGTGCCTGTGCTGCTCCGGGGTTTGATGCTCAGTGCACGGTGCAGGTAGGCAGGAAAGTGGCGGGAGATTGTGATATGTGGAGTTAATAGGGGTATGGGTAAGAGGAGAGAGAGGAGAAACAAGCTAAAAACAAACAAGCAAAGAAAGAAAGAAAAAAAAGTGCTAAGGGAGCTTGACATTGGAGTGGAGAGAAAAGAATCTGAAAATGGAGAAAAGCAAAAAAAAAAAAAAAAGAAAAAGGAAAAAAGGAAGAAAAAAATAACTACATAAACATAAAAAGCCCCCAGGAGTCCTGGAGTCCCACAGGTGGGTCTGCTAAGACTGGGGAAGTGGCTCCCAGGTTGCACAGTATAGCCTGGTTAGAGGGGGTATAGATGTCACACGGCACCAGGTATTCAGGAGACAGGAAAAGATCAGTGTAGAGAGATGAGAACTGAGAAACGAGGAAAGACAGAAAGGTGAAAAAAAAGAAAAGAAGGGAGGGAGGGAGGGAGGGAGGGAGGAAGGAAGGAAGGAAGGAAGAAAAACACCCCCAGGGATCCCACCTACGCAGCTGTGCAGGCTGGGGGAGTGGCTCCCAAACGGTGCAGTGCAGACCGGCTAGAAGGGGCTCCAAGCTGTGAAAAGAAAAAGAAAACATACAAACAAAACAGAAGAAAGCAAGACGAGGCAAAAAAAAAAAAAAGTTTTGTGTCATGGGCTGGGGAGTGGATCCCCAGTCCAGTGTGGCTTCGCAGCCTTTCAAGAAGAAGCAAAAGATGGCACATGGAGCCAGGAATTCCAGAGAAATGAGGGGGAGGTAGTAAGAGGCACAGAAGAAACCAAAAGAGACAGAAAGACCCAATACCAGCTCAGGAGCCCGACCAGTGTGGACCGGGCGAATCCAAGCAGCCTAAGGCCAAAGCAGTTGCCTCCTGAGCAAGAAACTGTGGCTGGTGTGAAGCAGAGGAGACCGAAGGGGATAAGAAGAACATGGGTTAGGAAAGCATATATGGCTCTTACCAGGTAATCTGTCTTCTCCTGGGAACTTGATGAAGCTGCTTTCCCGTACACCCTGTCTGCTGATCTCCGACGTGGGTGGGGCGAATCCAAGCGGCACGGGCGCTGCAGTTCCTGGCCAGCCAGCCGAGCCACCACAGTCAGCCAGCAAGCTCGGAGGTAGAGTGTCACGGAGAGAATGGAGGGTGGGAAAGTGTGTCTCGCTGGTTGCCAGGTGCTCTGTCTCCTGGGAGTTCCCCGAAGCTGCTTTCCCACGTTCCCGGTCTTCCGATCCCTGACAGGAGTCCAAGATGGCGGATCCATGCTGAGTTAGTGATGAGGCCTTCACCAGGTATCTCTCCTCGCTCTCTGTCCTGTCAGTTTCTTATTCCATTTGGTGCTTGGCTAAGTTCTTTATCTCTTCATATGACACTTCAGGTTCCAGGAATGATGTTTATCTCTGTTTTACTTAGTTTTTGGTGTCTTTGTTGTAGAGGGACGGCGTGGTGCTTCTGTCTATGGTGCCATGTTTGCTGGAACTGCCTGTTGTTTTAAAAAATCATTTATATATAAAAATTCTCCCCAGTTGGCCAAGTTTGTCTGGAAGTCAGCCCATCTTATTAATGTCTGTTTCTTCATCTTTCTAATCTCCTTTTCATCCCATTACCGAAATTAAAAAAAAAAATTGAATCAAGGGAGAAATCGAGACAGCCATAATGGGGCTGCAAAATAATTATGTATTTGTGGTAGTAAAAACAAAACAAATTTCTGTGATTGGTTTGTTCTCTCTGGACTCTCCTTCCTCCCCAGGGTGTGTGTGAGCTCCTCTTCTGTGGCCCATCAGCACCTATTCTGTGGCCCATCAGCACCTATTCCTACTTTCTGCTCTAAATGCCAGCTTCTCACCTGGTTGCCCCAGGGGTGTCAGTTCTGTGCAAAGCCATCTTCTAGCTTTATGAGAGTCCCTGGGTGGTGCAGACTTGTTCAGCTGCTAACCAAAGAATTGAAGGCTCAAGTCCAATCAAAGGCACCTTGGAAGAAAGGCCTGGTGATCTACTTTTAAAACATCAGCCACTGAAAACAGTATGAAGTACAGTTCTACTCAGACACACATGAGGTTGTCATGAGTCAGTGTCAGCTCAACAACAACTGGTTTCTAGCTTCATGCCTTCTTGTCTTGGCATCTCAGCAAGTGATCCAGCCTATTTTTCTGCTCCTAGCACTTGTCCTAGGGATGATTCTGGGAAGCTAACGCTGACTGATCAGGGTTCTGGTGCCCATCTGCCTGGCAATCTTGACTCACAAGTTACAGCATGAACATGGGCCCTTGTGGTGACCAAAACAAGGAACAACAGAAGAGAGAAGCTGCAGTGAGCAAATTCCTATAGATGTGACTTAGTCTGTCAGTTGCCAACATGTGAGAAGTGCCCACAAATACTTGCTGGTTGAATGGATGGCTTGGGGATGACTAGATGCATGGGGGGTGGAGGAAGGACTCAAAGTGAAGGGTAAGTTAGGTTCGCTTGCACTTCATGAGTTTCTGGGTAACATGAGCAAGTGGATGCTTTAATGGTTATTTTAGTGTGCTGTTTTATTATCTTTCCCACCAATTCTGAAGAGCATGAAATATCATCTGCTTGGTCTTCCATGACAACACATTAGCCAATGTTATTTATTTCATGACACTCAGACTGCAAGATGTCAAAACCAATCTGCCTATTTAATCGATTCTGGCTTGGTTCCGAAAAATGAAATTTAGCCTTTTACTGTTGTTAGATATTATCCCTCTTCTAGCTAATGAAAATTTTAACAAGTCATGGTAGATCACAAATGGTGTAATTCCATTGCACTGACATTTATAGGCAGTGAGTAACTGAGGGTTGTATCTGTGAAGGCACTTGGCTTGGGATACGCTCTAACATGTGGATGCTGCCATAAGACAAAGTCACTTTATACTTTTGGGGGAGAGGAAGCAGGATGAGAAAATGCCGGAAATATATACACTTGTTTAAGATTTCCTTACTTGATAATTACAACATGTAAAATGTATATATAGAAATTGCTTGGGCTGCCTGAGTTTGCTGGCTTCAGTTAGCACGCACTTTTTATTCAGGCCTCTGTTAGCATGATGGCGGTGCTTTAGTTTATAGCAGTGTAGCCTACACATGACAGGAAATCCACTATAGGCTGCCACTGTGGTATAAAAGTGTATGTGTGGGTGTGGGGGGGGAGGGGCAGGGGAGGGGAGGCATTAGAGTCAGAGGCCAACCAGTGGCACCTGGGAATATCAGCACTTGCCTACATTGCAGCTATTTCTGGTGGCGTGTTTATTCTGCTATGTTTATTCCCACTCCAAAATTTGCTTTGGTTATAATACTTTGCATTATGTCTAAAGAGTGTCTCCTTTAATCAGGAAACTCGGGGGCTAAATATTAGCGGAGTTTCTGTGTGCTGCAAACCGTTAAGAAGCTTAGCTGTTAACTGAAAGGTTGGAGATTCAGGTCCTCCCAGAGGTGCCTCAGACAAACGGCCTGATAACCTACTTTCCAAAACTCAGCCACTGAAAATCTCTTGGAGCTCACTTCTACTCTGATGCACATGGGGTCACTGTGAGTTGAAATCTTGCATTTTCCAAGCTGAAGGCTTGCTCTGTAGATTTTGGACTTGCCAGCTTCTTAATTATGTGAGCCAATTTCTTAAAATCTCTCTCTCTTTAGTATATATTATACATATAAAGGTACCACCACTAATCTGTCAGTTCATTGTACTGTGGTGGCTTGCGTGTTGCTGTGAAGCTGGAAGCTATGCCCCTGGTATTTCAAATACCAGCAGGATCACCCATGATGAGTAGGTTTCAGTGGAGCTTCCAAACTAAGACAGACTAGGAAGAAAGACCTAGATCCACAATCAACGGCCAAAGAAGCAACAGTCAAGAAATCAAATGACGCGTTGCATTGGGCAAATCTGCTGCAAAATACCTCTGAAAGTGTTAAAAAGCAAAGATGTCACTTTAAGAACTAAGATGTACCTGACCCAAGCCATGGTGTTTTCAGTCACCTCCTATGAATGCAAAAGCTGGACAATGAATAAGGAAGATGGAAGAATCGACACCTTTGAGTTACCGTGTTGGCAAAGAATATCGAATATACTGTGGCCTGCCAAAGGAACAAACAAATCTGTCTTTGAAGAAATACAGCCAGAATGCTCCTTAAAAGCGAGGATGGCTAGACTACATCTCACGTAATTTGGACATGTTATCAGGACAGATCAGTCCCTGGAGAAGGACATCATGCTTGGTAAAGTAGAGGGTCAGTGAAAGAGAAGACAGTCCATCCTCAACAAGGTGGATTGTCACAGTGGCTGCAACAATGGGCTCAACATCGAAACGATTGTGAGGATGGTATAGGACTGGGCAGTGTTAAATTCTGTTGTACATAGGGTCACTGTGAGTCAGAACGTACTCGATGGCACCCCCCCCCCCACACGTATTTCTATTTGTTCTGTTTCTCTGGCAGGTCCTGTTTGATATACCTTCCCACTGGGAAGTTTTTATCCCAATGGAGGGAGAATTACCTCTTCTTCCTTCCTCTGTGTGGAAAATAGATTCTTTGTCTTCCCTTGAGCATGCTCTGGGCTCATTGGACCATCCTAAAGTTTGTATCCAATGCAGGAACATGACACACGTGTCAATGTCATCCACACGTGTGCCTTCCCTGCTTGAGGAAGTGACTTCTAAAATTGGAAGAAAAGAATTGCTATTTGTGGTCAAAGTCACATGTTTTGATGCTGCGTGGATGGTAAAATTACCAGTGACATCCATGGGGACCTCAATTTTTATTCAAAACAATAGTCTGGGGTCTTGCATTTTATTCCCAGAGCTGCTTCTATTTTTTTCTTAAAGTCAAGAGAAAACTCCCCAGACTGGGCCTCGTTTTCTCCATTTGTAGCAAACAGTCCTCAGTTCTCCTCCAGGTTCATTATGAAGATGAATGTGAATGTGCTTCAGCCTTTATAGGCCTGTTTGGACACGATCACATACAGCTATAAAAAGGCGTTGTTGTTAATTTTGTTGTTATTGTGAAAAACAATCACAAATAATGATAGTAACACTGAGTTGCAAAAGAATTCAATCTTCCTTTGATGGAAGTGAAAGAATGCACTGTTTTTCTTTTTTATTATGAGTTTTATATAAGCAGTTAGTGTTCATTTTAGAAACCACAGAGAGTGAAGATTAATCATAAGAAAAAATATCTTGACAATCTCACCTCCTGGATATAACCCACCATTGATAGCATTCTGATGTAAAATCTTCTCTTGTCTTCCACTCCCACTGTCTGTATGTTTATGCGTGTGTATATGTGTAAAACTAGAAAATGGCATATTGCTGTAATTTTTTGTTAGCTGCCTACTGGCATAATAGGAACGTCTTTTAAATATTAGAAAATGTGTTTAATCACTTCTTTATTTTAAATGACTGAATTACATTTTATCTTGTTGTTGTCGTTAGGTGCTGATGAGTTGGTTCCAACTTATAGTGACCCTATGGACAATAGAACAAAATACTGCCTGGTCCTGCACCATCCTCACAATTGTTGTTATGCTTGAGCCCATTGTTGCAGCCACTGTGTCAGCGGATCTCCTTGAGGGTCTTCTCTTTTTCGCTGACCCTCTACTTTACCAAGCATGATGTCCTTTTTCAGGGTCTGATCCCTCCTGATAACATGTCCAAATTATGTGAGATGTAGTTTTGCTATCCTTGCTTCTACAGAGCATTCTGATTGTACTTTTTCCAAGACAGATTTATTCTTTCTTTTGGCAATCCATGGTCTATTGAATATTTTTCACTAACACTACAATTCAAAGGGATCAATTCTTCTTCTGTCTTCCTTATTTATTGTCCAGCTGTTGCATGCATAATGAGGCGATTGAAAACGCTATGGCTTGGATCAGGTGCATCTTAGTCCTTAAAGTGGTATCTTTGCTTTTCAACACTTTAAAGAGGTCTTTGTAGCAGATTTGCCCAACGCAAAGCATCGTTTGCTTTCTTTACTTGTGGATCCAAGGGAAAATGAAATATTTGACAATTTCAATCTTTTCTCCGGTTTTATTTACTGGTCCAGTTGTGAGAATTTTTGCTTTCTTTATGTTGAGGTGTAATCCATACTGAAGGCTGTAGTCTTTGATCTTCATCAGTAAGTGCTTCAAGTCCTCTTCACTTTCAGCAAGCAAGGTTCTATCATCTGCATACCACAGTTTGTTAATGAGTCTTCCTCCAGTCTTGATGCTGTGTTCTTCATATAGTTCAGCTTCTCAGATTATGTGCTCAGCATATAGACTGAATAAGTGTGGTGAAAGGATATAACCCTGACACACACATTTCCTGACTTCAAACCACCCAGTATCCCCCTGTTCTCTTGGAACAACTGCCTCTTGATATATATACAGGCTCTTCATGAGAACAATTAAGAGTTCTGGAATTCCCATTCTTTGCAATGTTATGCATAATTTCTTATGATCCACACAGTTGAATGTCTTTGCATAGTCAATGAAACACAGGTTAACATCATTCTGGTATTCTCTGCTTTCAGCCAGGATCCACCTGACATCAACAATGACATCTCCAGTTGAATGTCCCTTCCTGAATCTGGCTTGAATTTCTGGGAGTTCCCTTTTGATATACTGCTGCTGTCACTTTTGAATGATCTTGAACAAAATACTACTTGCATGTGATATTAATGATATTGTTAGATAACTTTCACATTCAGTTGGATCACGTTTTTTGGGAATTGGCATAAATATGTATCTTTTCCAGTCAGTTGTCCAGGTAGTTGTCTTCTAAATTTCTTGGCATAGATGAGTGAGCACTTCCAGCACTACATCTGTTTGTTGAAACATCTCAGCAGGTATTCTGTCAATACCTGGAGCCTTGTTTTTCGCCAGTGTCTTCCGTGGAGCTTGGACTTCTTCCTTCAGTACCATTGGTTCCTGATCATATGTTACTTCCCAAATGGTTGAACATCAACCAATTCTTTTTGGCATAATGACTCTGTGTGTTCCTTCCATCTTCTTATATATTTCCTGTATCATTCAGTATTTTGCAACTCGAGGCTTGAATTTTTTCTTCAGTTCTTTCAGCTTGAGAAATGCCAAGATTGTTCTTCCCTTTTGATTTTCTACCTCCAGGCCTTTGCACATATCACATACAATATGGTACATATTGTACTGATGTACCATAATTTACTGAAATAAGTTTTGTTGAAACTTTAAAAGAATTAATTATCCTGTACAGTGACCCAATGAACATCTTTTACACACTCATCTGAATGTTTTCTTGAAAAATATTCCTAGAGGTAGAATTACAGGGCCAAAAGGTATATGCATTTTATGGTTCTTGCTACATAGGCTAACATTCCCTTCAGAAGGCTGCCCATATGCTATTCCCGTGAGAGTGCCCAAAAAAGCCACTTTCCTCATACCCTTGCCGATAATCGGCACTTTCATTCTCTTGAAACTTTGCCAAGTTGAGATGTGAAAAAATTGGTACTTTTTATTCATTTGCATTTCTTGCTTAATAGTGATCTTAAACATTATTCTTAATATGTTGCTTAGTCATTTGTATTTTGTCTACTATAAATTGCCAGTTTATGTCCTTTGATGACTTATTTCTAGGATGTTTTTCTTTATTCTTATCTTCCCTGAGAAAGTATACTCAGCAGTACTTTCCTATTTTATTTAAGTCTTGGAGGTTCAAATTCTCTGAAAATCTGATTTACTTTATGCAACCCATCCTCACTGAAGAAAGGCAGGCAATAATTTTAAGAAGCCAAAACTACTGGTACTAAAATTCTTATTTAATTTTTTTCCTAGCATTTTATTCCTCAATTTCTTCATGTGGAATCTCTCTCTGTTTTTTTCCCTCTGTATGTGTTGATGGCCTTGCACTTTTAATTTGTATCTGAATGTGATTAGTGTGAGTCACAGAATTTTCTATAATAATGTGTTTATTTGAGTGTGTGTGTGTGTGTGTGTGTTGGGAGAGCAGTTGTGTGCATAAACCTTGATGTCTAGAAAGTGCTTATATCAATAATTGAAGGACTTCTGCAATTCAAGCATTTATGATAACATCACAGCCAATTTGTTGAAAATGACAGGACCAATTTTGGTATTGGAAGAGAACTATATACAGAAATCACTATACAGATAATGTATGCAATATTATACAGAAGAAATTATAAATGACACATAGGTGGTTCTGACTTAAACTTCTAAGTCTCCACCAAGGCTTGCAAAAACCTCTGCTCTGGTGTAGTCTGCCCAATCCTCCTGGCCCTATCTATCTCTGCTGATCTCTCCTCTCTTTAACTCCTTTCATATCAAGAGTTGGTCAGTTATACCAGGGATCTTGTCAGTTACAGCACTCTCTCATCTCTGCAGTTGTGCACGTTGCTCGTCATTCCGTCTTTCACTGGAGCAGTTAAAGATGCTTTCTTTCCTCTAGTGCTCTTTGCAGAATGACGACCCTGGTTATTGATAATCGTTACTTAATGGTTCCAAAGCTTTGTCTCCCTCAGAAGGCACTGTCTGTCACTCTGTGTTTCAACACCACTGTCTCACTTTCTGCCCATACTGTGAGAGTGGAAAGGGTCTCATAAGCTTTAGTGGAAATATATTTTCCAGACGAGAAGGCCTGGCTAAAAATTATTTTCCCCTCATTATTTAGAGTCCCTGGGTTCTGGTGGTGCAATGGTTAAGTGCTTGGTTTTTAACTGAACGGTCAGTGGTTCAAGCCCACCAGCCACTCTGTGGGAGAAAGATGTAGCAGTCTGCTCCTGTAAATATTAAGCCTTAGAAACCCTATGGGGCAGTTTTACTCTGTCTATAGGGTTGTTATGAATAGGAATTGACTCAATGACTATGGGTTTGATTTTGGTTTTAGAGGGTGACTATGAGTAAGAATCAACTTAATGGTAATGGATTTGGTATTTTTGTTTTGGGTGATGCAAATGGTTAAAGCGCTGGACTGCTAACCGAAAGGTTGGAGGTTTGAGTCCACCCAGAAGCACCGTGGAGAAAGGCCTAACGTATTACTTCCAAAAAAGTCAGTCATTGAAACCCGATGGAGCACAGTTCTACTCTGACACACATGGCCTCATCATGAGTAGGAGTTAAATTGAGGGCAACCAGTTTCCCATTATTTAAAAACATGGACACAGTGTGTCACTTTGGTGAGGTACATTTACACAGTCTCGGTGGAAATTAGGAGGGTATTCATACCTCCTGGGGTACTGCAAATACCAGGTACTTAAAACAAAACAAAACAAAATTTTAAAGCTTCAAATAAGCTATGAGTAGCTGGATAATATTTTGGAAATATTTATCACCCCCACCCATGCACACCCATTCTGAGATTTCCTGTTACCCCTTTGTAACCTATTAGCTCATACATCTGCAGCTGGGGTAAAAGAGAAACTGACTTTGCCCAATGGTGGACACAGCACATTTTTTATTATTCCCACAAGCCATCACTAATACAAGATGGGGTGTGTCTAATGTTGTTGTTGTTACGTGCTGTTGAGTCAGCTCCGATTCATAGCGACCCCATACACAACAGAACAAAACACTGCCCGGTCCCGCGCCATCCTCACAATCATTGTTATGCTTGAACGCGCTGCTGCAGCCCCTGTGTCAATCCATCTCATTAAGGGTCGTCTTCTTTTTTGCTGACCCTCTGCTTTACCAAGAATGATGTCTTTCTCCAGGGACTGATCCCCCCCTGATAACATGTCCAAATTCTGTGAGACAGTAGTCTCGCCATCCTTGCTTCTAAGGAACATTCTGGTTGTACTTCTTCCAAGACAGATTTGTTCATTCTTTTGGCAGTCCATGGTATACTCAGTATCCTTCACCAACACCTCAATTCAGAGGCATCAATTTTTCTTCAGTCTTCCTTATTCATCCTTCAGGTTTTGCATGCATATGAGGTGATTGAAAACACCATGCCCTAGATCAGGTGCACCTTAGTCTTTGAGGTGACATCTTTGCTTTTTAGCACTTTAAAGAGGTCTTTTGCAGCAGATTTGTCCAATGTTTCTAAAAGACTTTGACTAAAATATTTGGGAATATCATAGGGATTACAGCACAGAACAGGAAGCAACTTCTACTTGCATGCAGGAATCACTGTTCTCTGCTCTTCTTCCTTTCAATCCAGGGGCTCTTACCTCCTATTAAATGTCCAAGATCCCTGTTTCACTGTGAAGCAGAGCAATTTATCTTCCCTCTGTCTTATACTTCTCCTCCCAGGACATGCCAAAGCCTTGCCTTTCCTAATCAAAAGGGCTATTCATAAGAGTGCGATTTTCCATTGAATGCAGAATTGGCTGCAGTCACTAAATATATAAAATGCACCTCCCTCTCCCCAGCACAGCCCTTAAAGACTGGTCTACATGAGGTTCCCTTTTGACTAACAATGTCCACATGTGATTTTGTCACACCCTTCCTTTCTGCTTTTGTTTCGGTTAGACAGTCAACTTTGCAGCCCTTTCCACATTGCTGGGATTTTGATCGATAGACCCTTTGTTCCTATTCTGACTCCCTTTCCCTACTCTTGAACACCAGGTACTGGGCCAGGATGTTTAACACTATTCTCCTCAACACATGTGATTAGTCAGCATCCACTTCTTCCATTTCCATTCCCTCTTGCCCATGAGATTCTTAGAACTGCTGGAGGCAGTCCAAAGGGTACAGTAACCAGACTGTTTCTAGGTTTGTTTTTCTCCTTCTTTGACCTGTACTATTTAGTAAGCAGTTGCTTTAGCACAACACCTGGTTTAAGTAGCCTCACGGAAGTGCTTCACCTCCTTCTTGAGAAAATCCAATTTGAAGTCTAATGATTAGAAGGAAGCCTTAGCCATTGCTGCCAAGTTCTTTTACCCTCCTCTTTTTCAGAAAAGCCATACATCATGTGGCCTGGCCCAGTGCTATTTGGCCTAATGCTATAATTGCACTGTGATTACCTGCCCTGGCCCTCTTGCCTCCCCAGATGTGATCATTTCTCATGAGTATAATTCATTGCCGTCATTGAAGGCTTGGAGGTGATTCATTTCCACTGTGTCCTGTGGTTTCTAAATAAAACATTTTAAGCAAAGAATAGACAAATGGGAAGGCTGAGGGTAGTGATGAATCCCCACATCACTCCCAGCTGACACATTCCCACCCAGACTAGCAACAGCGCATTAGGAGTAAAGAGATCATTCATGCCATGGTATTTCTGTAATAAATTGCATTGTTCACTGCAGCGTGATTGAAGCCTTTATTAAGAGGGATGCTGTTGAAATGAAAAAGTTCTCTCTCAGTTCTCCTAAAATTGTACTAACCATTTAATGGAAAAGCTTGCTGATAAACCCAATGCCAAGCACTCAGCCCAGAGGATGCTGACTCAGTTGGAGACATCTGAACCCTTGTACCACATTAATGCATCTTTGTCTTCCCTACACCTGAGAGATGGGTCTTGAGATGCCTGATACAGGCTTCCCTTTGTTAGTTGTTGTTTTTGGTGTCACTGAGTTAATTTTCAACTCAGAGAGATCCCATATGACAGAGTAAAACTGCCTTACAGAGTTTTCTAGGCTGTAATCTTTATGGGAGCAGATCAACAGGTCTTTCTCCTGCTGGGAACACTCCCAAACAAGCAAACAAAAAACCAGTTGCCATAAAGTTGATTCTGACTCATGGGGATTCCATGTATTTCAGAGTAAAACTGTGCTCCAAAGGGCTTTCAAAGCTGTGACCTTTTGGAGGGAGATCTTCAGACTTTCCTTCTGATATACCTCTGGGTTGTCTTGAGCCGCGAACCTTTCAGTTAGTAGTTGAGCACTTAACTGTTTGGACCAACCAGGGACTCCTGGTTTTCCCCAGGTACACCAAAAGAGCTACACCCTTTTATAGGAGGAGGAGTTACCCTACAAAGGGAATCTGGGAATAGAGTTGGAGGAGGGGAGAGTATGCTCTGGAAAGGGGAATTAACACGACCAGGGAGGAGAGAATATGAAGAGGCTTCCTAGGCCTTATGGACCAGCCTCATCAGCATCACCTGGAAGCTTGTTAGAAATGCAAAATCCCAGGACCCACCCCATACTTTCTAAACCAGAATGTGTTGACACAAGACCCACCCAGATGATTCACGTTAAAGTGTGACAAGAACTGTGAGTGAGGCAACTAGACCCACACATACCTACAGGACTGTAGGTTAGTCAAACACTCAACACCCGGCTGATAAGTGGTGTATATTTATAGGGGAAGAAAGGACCTGGGAGAGGAGCAAGGAAACAAGATAACTTCCCTTATGCTCTACACAGAAGGAGCACCATGGGCCCAGAGTGACATGCTGACGCCAGCAGTGTCTGTCACAATAAGCAAAAACTCACGTTGAGGGCTTCTTAACCCAGACCCAGCTTTCTTAAGTTCCTTACAGTCAATGCAGAGTGTATCAGTTTCCTAGTGGCTGCTATAACAAATTACCACAAACTGGGTGGCTTAAAACAACAGAAATTTATTCTCTCACAGTTTAGGAGGCCAGAAATCTGAATTTAAGTCACCGACAAAGTTAGTTCCTTTTGGAGGTTCTTAGGGAGAAATTGTCCGAAGCCTCTCTCCTAGCTCCTAGACAAATGGGTAGGCTGAGGGTAGTGATGAATTCTTGGCATTCCTTGACTTGTAGACATTTCACTCCAGTTGCTGCCTTCTACCCTGTGTTTCTGAGTCCCCTCCTTTTCTTATGAAGAGACCAGTCATTGGACTTAGGGCCCACCTAAATCCAGGATGAATTCATTTTCATATTCTTAACTCATTGCATCTACCAAGACATTATTTACAAATAAGGTGACATTCTGAGGTCCTGAGTGATCATGAATTTTGGGAGGACACTGTTTAGCCCACCACACAGAGAGTGCAATATTTCACTCTTCACATCCCTTCTATTCCTCATCTATTATACAGTAGAAGAGACATTTGAGGAAATCACTCTAGCTTCTGTGTTCTCAAAGTAGATCTCAGTGTGGTCTCAAAGTGTGGTTGTGAGGCCTGCAGCATCGGCATCACCTAAGAACTTTTTGGAAATGCGAAGTCCCAGTTCCCACCCCAGATCTACTTGAAAGTGTGGCCCAACAATATGTGTTTTAATAAGCCCTCTAGAAAATTCGAAGACATGCTCAAGTCTAAGAACCACTGTTCTAATATCTTTTTTTTGCTGGGAATTAGTTTGGAAACTCAGGCTTAAGCTAATCAATGGTAGTAGAATTTGTTCAGGAATGTGTATGCAACCCCAACACAGGCCAATGAGACTCTAGTCTATGAAACTGGAAGTTTGTTGAGTTTTCTGAGGAAAGTTTTCTCACTTATAGAGAGAGCCTTAGGAATTGAAGGGTTTCTCTTTCTCTAGGTGATGTTGTGGACCTATAAGCCAGTACACCAGTTGCCCTCGAGTCAATTCTGACTCATGACAACTCCACATGTGTCAGAGTAGAATTAGGCTTCATAGGGTTTTCAGTGGCTGATTTTTGGAAGTAGATTGCTAAACCTTTCTTTTGAAAAGCCTCTGGGTGGACTTGAACCTCCAACTTTTCAGTTAGTGGCTGAGCACATTAAATGTTTGCCCTACCCAGTGACACCTGTGAACCTGTATTGGGTAAAAATTGCTACAGCCGTCTTGCTGATAGCCTACAGCGGGGAGCTGGCACATGGAAGAAGACATAGGAAAGGGAATAACAGCATAATGGAGTGGAACTCTACCTACCTATAGATTCTAATTATGGAGGCCACTCCATTTCCCCATTTCAGCCATTAGGAGCTGTTTGTTATTTGCAGTATAAATCATTCAACTAACATACCTTTGATGCAGTGAATAGGCTGCATTGGCCTAGTTTTGCCAATGGCCTCAAACCTCTTCAAACACAGGGGCTGTAGTCAAAATATTGCATAGCTGGTAATGTTTAGGCACTGGCCAACTAGAAAGGATGGGAGCTGGAGCATTTTTATTATTCACTTAGTGGAACTCACTAGATTCAAAAATTTCTTCTGATCACTCCTGTAGCAATGATGGCACCTCTTCTACAACATATTATCAGGTCAGATCCAGATTTTTTTTTCTCTGGTGGGCCATTTTTGCTTTTTTGACATCCTGCAGGCTGGATGGCAATCAAAGGAAACCTCCTACCAAGAGTTCCTTTACACTCTAATTTCAGCCCTCTTTTACCTCCCTTTTTTTTCCATACGTGAAAAAGGAGTTGCTAGTACTCACATCTTAATAAATCATAAAACACTTTGTTGAGCTCCCTTCCTCCCTTCCATTTTAATATTTGAATTTGATAAAATTTTAATAAAATTAATTAAAATATTAAATAAAGATTTCTTAAAATTTCATGTCCAGGCTTAAACATTCATACTAGGACAATGTGAATCTAAGATATCAATTTTTTTTCAGGATCATTATAGTTTGGATGGATTTTATTCTAATTCTTTGAAAATTGTTGGTATATGTATGTTGTGTGTATGTGGTAATAGTTCCTTATTAATTATGATATTTGATTCATCAGGAAAAATCATTCAAACCAAATGGCGTGGACTTTTAATAATACACTCTATGCAGAGAAAGTGTAGTTAAATTAAATTTTTAAAATCAGGATCCAGCAACCTTCACATAATGATCATGGGAACTTTGGTGTGTGAAATGAGACATACAGAGTTTAATATAATTTTTGCATTCATAGCTATTGGTAGTAGCTGAACCATGAAAACCTGAAATTGCAATCTGTTTGCTAACTCCTATTTCTGGTGTCCATTAAAGGTAGGAGCTTTACTTGAGCAATGAAGGCGCTGATGATTATCAACTACATCTCTCTCTCCTGGAAGCAAACGATACTGAATACAGGTAGTCCCCAACTTACGACATGATCCTGTTCCAATGATTCCACTGTAATTCAGTTCTGACCTAAGTCAAATATCTCATTTTTTTTTCATTATTACTGCCTTTTAATATCAGTACCTTTATAAATCCAATCTTTGGGGGTTGGCATGAGAATGATAACATTAACAAATTATGTGCTGAAACATTGTATGTAGTACATATTACTAATGATAAAATGTACAAAAAAACAGGACAGTCATAAACGCTGTTTGTTATAACTCAGGTACTTCATAAGTTGGGGACTACCTGTACATCATATTCTATTGTCCTCAACAAGAGATGCCACTAATAACGAAAAGACAAGTAACCCAATTAAAAAGTGGGCGAAGAACTTGAACAGATATTTCTCCAAAGAAGAGATACAAATGATCAATAAGCACGTGAAAGATGCTTGGCATCATTACACCAACTCCTCACTTATCGACATGGCTAGGTTCCAAAGACCAGGTCTCTATGTGAAAATTGGCATTATGGGAAAATGGAGGATGACCACATCAGATCACAAAAATGGAGGATTACTACATCATTATATAACTGCCAAATTATATCATTATGTAACTGCCAAATTACATCATTATACAATTGCCAAGCCACTGAGAATCGTGACCCAGCGAAGCTGACACATAACCTTAACCATCACAGGAGCATTACTCTCACCTCGCTCCACAGCATTCGTTACTGCTAGACGTAAGTCTTTAATGTGCAAAATATTTGGACAGTAGATTTGTTACTACTTGTTGTAAATGCAAAATTTTGGATAATGAGATAGTTGGTAAGTGAGGAGTAGGTGTAATCATTAGGGAAATGTAAATCACCATAATGAGATACCATTTCACATCAACTGTGATGACAATTATAAAACATGGAAAATAACAAGCATTGATGAGGATATGGAGAAATTAGAACAATTTTTCATAGCTAGTGGGGATGTAAAATGTTTCAGCTGCTTTGGAAAACAGTTTGGTGTCGAAAAGTTAAACATAGAATTACCATATGACTTAGCAATTCTACTACTAGGTACGTAACCCAAAGAATTGAAAACAGGGACTCAAACAGATAGTACACCAATGTTCATTGTAGCATTATTCACAATAGGCAAAAGATGGAAACAACCGAAGTCTCCTTCAACAGATGCATGGTAAACAAAATGTGGCATAGCCATATAATAGAATACCGTTCAGCCATAAAAAGGAATGAAGTTCTCTGACAGAAAACTTCCCTGACATCATGAAAGACGAAAGGATATCTATCCAAAATGCTCATTGAACCCCATTTAAGATTGATCCAAAAAGAAAAACACCAAGACATATTATCATCAAACTTGCCAAAACCAAAGATAAACAGAAAATTTTAAAAGCAGCCAGGGAGAAAAGAAAGGTCTCCTTCAAGGGAGAATCAATAAGAATAAGTTCAGACTACTCAGCAGAAACCATGCAGGCAAGAAGGCAATGGGATGACATATACAGAGCACTGAAGGAGAAAAACTGCCAGCCAAGGATCATACATCCAGCAAAACTCTCTCTGAAATATGAAGGCGAAATTAAGATATTTACAGATAAACACAAGCTTAGAGAATTTGCTAAAACCAAACCAAAGCTACAAGAAATACTAAAGGAAATTGTTTGGTCAGAAAACCAATAATATCAGATACCAGCACAACACAAGGTCACAGAACAGAACATCCTGATATCAACTCAAATAGGGAAATCACAAAAACAAATTAAGATTAATTTAAAAAAAATGCTCAAAACAGGGAATCATTGAAGTCAATGTGTAAAAGATCACAATAATCAAAAAGAGGGACTAAATACAGGTGGCATAGAACTGCCATATGGAGAGGGATACAAGGCGATATAGGACAATACAAGTTAGGTTTTTACTAAGAAAAATAGGGGTAAATATTAAGGTAACCACAAAGAGGTATAACAACTCCATAACTCAAAATAAAAGCCAAGAAAAACGTAACGACTCAACAAACATAAAGTCAAATACTATGAAAATGAGGATCTCACAATTTACAAAGAAAAACGTCTCAGCACAAAAAAGTAAGTGGAAAAATGAAATTGTCAACAACACACATAAAAAGGCATCAAAATGACAACACTAAACACTTATTTATCTATAATTACGCTGAATGTAAATGAACTAAATGCACCAATAAAGAGACAGTCTCAGATTGGATAAAGAAACACAATCCGTCTATATGCTGCCTACAGGAGACACACCTTAGACTTAGAAACACAAACAAATTAAAACTCAAAGGATGGAAAAAAATATATCAAGCAAACAATAAACAAAAAAGAAGAGGAGTAGCAATATTAATTTCTGACAAAATAGACTTTAAACTTAAATCCACCACAAAGGATAAAGAAGGACACTACATAATGATAAAAGGGACAATTGATCAGGAAGACATAACCATATGAAATATTTATGCACCCAATGACAGGGCTGCAAGATGCATAAATCAAATTTTAACAGAACTGAAAAGTGAGATAGACACCTCCACAATTATAGTAGGAGACTTCAACACACCACTTTCGGAGAAGGACAGGACATCCAGTAAGAAGCTCAGTAGAGACATGGAAGACCTAATTACAACAATCAACCAACTTGACCTCATTGACTTATACAGAACTCTCCACCCAACTGCTGCAAAGTATACTTTTTTTCCTAGCGCACATGGAACATTCTCTAGAATAGACCACATATTAGGTCATAAAACAAACCTTTGCAGAATCCAAAACATCAAAATATTACAAAGCATCTTCTCAGACCACAAGGCAATAAAACTAGAAATCAATAACAGAAAAACTAGGGAAAAGAAATCAAATACTTGGAAACTGAACAATACCCTCCTGAAAAAAGACTGGGTTATAGAAGACATTAAGGAGGGAATAAAGAAATTCATAGAATGCAACGAGAATGAAAATACTTCCTATCAAAACCTCTGGGACACAGCAAAAGCAGTGCTCAGAGGCCAATTTATATCAATAAATGCACACATACAAAAAGAAGAAAGAGCCAAAAGCAGAGAACTGTCCCTACAACTTGAACAAATAGAAAGTGAGCAACAAAAGAATCCATCAGGCACCAGAAGAAAACAAATAATAAAAATTAGAGCTGAACTAAATGAATTAGAGAACAGAAAAACAATTGAAAGAATTAACAAAGCCAAAAGCTGGTTCTTTGAAAAAATTAACAAAATTGATAAACCATTGGCCGGACTGACTAAAGAAATACAGGAAAGGAAACAAATAACCCGAATAAGAAACGAGAAGGGCCACATCACAACAGACCCAACTGAAATTAAAAGAATCATATCAGATTATTACAAAAAATTGTACTCTAACAAATTTGAAAACCTAGAAGAAATGGATGAATTCCTGGAAAAACACTACCTACCTAAACTAACACATTCAGAAGTAGAACAACTAAATAGACCCATAACAAAAAAAGAAATTGAAACGGTAATCAAAAAACTCCCAACAAAAAAAAGCCCTGGCGCGGATGGCTATACTGCAGAGTTCTACCAAACTTTCAGAGAAGAAATAACACCACTACTACTAAAGGTATTTCAAAGCATAGAAAATGACGGAATACTACCTAACTCATTCTGTGAAGCCACCATCTCCCACCAGGTGAAAAAAAAAAAAAAAAGACATTACAAAAAGAGAAAATTATAGACCTATATCCCTCATGAACATTGATGCAAAAATCCTCAACAAAATTCTAGCCAGTAGAATCCAACAACATATCAAAAAAATAATTCAGCACAACCAAGTGGGATTTATACCAGGTATGCAAGGCTGGTTTAATATTAGAAAAACTATTAATGTAATCAACCATATAAATAAAACAAAAGACAAAAACCACATGATCTTATCAATTGATGCAGAAAAGGCATTTGACAAAGTCCAACACCCATTTATGATAAAAACTCTCACCAAAATAGGAACTGAAGGAAAATTCCTCAACATAATAAAGGGCATCTATGCAAAGCCAACAGCCAACAGCCAACATCACTCTAAATGGAGAGAGCCTGAAAGCATTTCCCTTGAGAACGGGAACCAGGCAAGGATGCCCTATATCACCGCTCTTATTCAACATTGTGCTAGAAGTCCTAGCCAGAGCAATTAGGCTACACAAAGAAATAAAGGGCATCCGGATTGGCAAGTAGGAAGTAAAATTATCTCTATTTGCAGATGACATGATCTTATACACAGAAAACCCTAAGGAATCCTCCAGAAAACTACTGAAACTAATAGAAGAGTTTGGCAGAGTCTCAGGTTATAAGATAAACATACACAAATCACTTGGATTCCTCTACATCAACAAAAAGAACATCGAAGAGGAAATAACCAAATCAATACCATTCACAGTAGCCCCCAAGAAGATAAAATACTTAGGAATAAATCTTACCAAGGATGTAAAAGACCTATACAAAGAAAACTACAAAGCTCTACTACAAGAAATTAAAAAGGACATACTTAAGTGGAAAAACACACCTTGCTCATGGATAGGAAGACTTAACATAGTTAAATGTCTATTCTACCAAAAGCCATCTATACATACAATGCACTTCCGATCCAAATTCCAATGTCATTTTTTAATGTGATAGAGAAACAAATCACCAACTTCATATGGAAGGGAAAGAAGCCTCGGATAAGCAAAGCATTACTGAAAAAGAAGAAGAAAGTGGAGGCCTCACTCTACCGTATTTCAGAACCTATTATACAGCCACAGTAGTCAAAACAGCCTGGTATTGGTACAACAACAGACACATAGACCAGTGGAACAGAATTGAGAACCCAGATATAAATCCATCCACATATGAGCAGCTGATATTTGACAAAGGCCCAGTGTCCGTTCATTGGGGAAAAGATAGTCTTTTTAACAAATGGTGCTGGCGTAACTGGATATCCATTTGCAAAAAAATGAAACAGGACCCATACCTCACACTATGCACAAAAACTAACTCCAAGTGGATCAAAGACCTAAACATAAAGACTAAAACGATAAAGATCATGGAAGAAAAAATAGGGACAACCTTAGGAGCCCTAATACAAGGCATAAACAGAATACAAAACATTACCAAAAATGACGAAGAGAAACCAGATAACTGGGGGCTCCTAAAAATCAAACACCTATGCTCATCTAAAGACTTCACCAAAAGAGTAAAAAGACCACCTACAGACTGGGAAAGAATTTTCAGCTATGACATCTCCGACCAGCACCTGATCTCTAAAATCTATATGATTCTGTCAAAACTCAACCACAAAAAGACAAACAACCCAATCAAGAAGTGGGCAAAGGATATGAACACACACTTCACTAAAGAAGATATTCAGGCAGCTAATAGATACATGAGAAAATGCTCTCGATCATTAGCCATTGGGGAAATGCAAATTAAAACTACGATGAGATTCCATCTCACTCTAACAAGGCTGGCATTAATCCAAAAAACACAAAATAATAAATGTTGGAGAGGCTGCGGAGAGATTGGAACTCTTATACACTGCTGGTGGGAATGTAAAATGGTACAACCACTTTGGAAATCTATCTGGCGTTATCTTAAACAGTTAGAAATAGAACTACCCTACAACCCAGAAATCCCACTCCTCGGAATATACCCTAGAGAAATAAAAGCCTTCACACAAACAGATACGTGCACACCCATGTTTATTGCAGCTCTGTTTACAATAGCAAAAAGCTGGAAGCAACCAAGGTGTCCATCAACGGACGAATGGTTAAATAAATTGTGGTATATCCATACAATGGAATACTACGCATCGTTAAAGAACAGTGACGAATCTGAGAAACAAACATTTCATAACATGGAGGAACCTGGAAGGCATTATGCTGAGCGAAATGAGTCAGAGGCAAAAGGACAAATATTGTATAAGACCACTATTATAAGATCTTGAGAAATAGTATAAACTGAGAAGAACACATACTTTTGTGGTTACGAGGGGGAGAGGGAGGGAGGGTGGGAGAGGGTTTTTTACCGATTAATTAGATAAGAACTGGGTTAGGTGAAGGGAAGGACAGTACTCAATACATGGAAGGTCAGCTCAACTGGACTGGACCAAAAGCAAAGAAGTTTCTGGGATAAACTGAATGCTTCAAAGGTCAGCGGAGCAAGGGCAGGGGTTTGGGGACCATGGTTTAAGGGGACTTCTATGTCAATTGGCAATATAATTCTATTATGAAAACATTCTGCATCCCACTTTGAAATGTGGCGTCTGGGGTCTTAAATGCTAACAAGCGGCCATCTAAGATGCATCATTTGGTCTCAACCCACCTGGATCAGGGGAGAATGAAGAACACCAAGGTCACAGGATAACTAAGAGCCCAGGAGACAGAAAGGGCCACATGAACCAGAGACCTACATCATCCTGAGACCAGAAGAACTAGTTGGTGCCCGGCCACAATCGATGACTGCCCTGACAGGGAGCACGGCAGAGAACCCCTGGGGGAGCAGGAGATCAGTGGGATGTAGACCCCAAATTCTCACAAAAAGACCATACTTAATGGTCTGACTGAGACTAGAAGAATCCCGGCGGTCATGGTCCCCAGACCTTCTGTTGGCCCAGGACAGGAACCATTCCCGAAGGCAACTCATCAGATATGAAAGGTTCTGAACAGTGGGTAGGAGAGAGATGTTGATGAGGAGTGAGCTAATTATATCAGGTGGACACTTGAGACTGTGTTGGCATCTCCTGTCTGGAGGGGGGATTGGAGGATAGAGAGAGTTGGAAGCTGGCAAAATTGTCACGAAAGGAGAGACTGGAAGGGCCGACTCATTAGGGGGAGAGCAAGTGGGAGTACAGAGTAAGGTGTATATAAACTTATATGTGACAGTCTGACTTGATTTGTAAACGTTCACTTGAAGCTCAATAAAAGTTAATAAAAAAAAAAGTCAAAAAAAAAAAAAAAGAATGAAGTTCTAATACATGCTACAACACAAATGGACCTTGAAAACATTATGAAAAGTTAAAGAAGTCAGACACAAAAGGACAAATGCTGTATGATTTCACTTGTATGAAATCCCCAGTGGTGCAGTGGTTAATAGCTCCAGCAAACCAAGAGGTCTGCCATTGAAATCTACCAGCTGCTCCTTGGGAACCCAATGAATCAGTTCTACTCTGCTCTATAGGGTCGCTATGGGTTGGAATTGACTCAATGGTACATAATAACAACAACAGACTAGGCAAATTCATAAAGATGAAGGAATATGAGAGGCTTCCAGGGGCTGGGGGAGGGGAAAGGAAGAATGAAGAGTTATTTCTTAATGGGTACAGAGCTTATGTTTGGGATAATGAAAAGTTTTGGAAATACATAGTGGCAATTGGAGCTGGTGGTGCAGCTAGAGCTGCAGCTGTTAACTAAAAGATCAGCAGTTCAAATCCACCAGCCGCTCCATGGAAACCCTGTGGGTCAGTTCTACTCTGCCCTATAGGTTCTGTATGAGTCAGAATCAACTTCACAGCAATGGGTTTGGTCTTTGTTGTTGCTGTTTTAATGGTGGTACAATACTGTGAATGCAATCAATGCCACTAAAATGTATACTTTAAAATGGTTAAAATGGCAAAAAAATTATGTTATATGTATTCTACCTCTCTCTCTGTCTCTCTCTCTATATATGTATTTTAACGTCATAGTGAGATTCTAGTTTAATTCAGATCTAGGTATAACCTTGGTGATACTAATAGCTATAGAGCCACATAATGTGGTTGGGCAGAGCTGAGTGAATTACAGCGGTGAAATTTTCACTACTATTTTGCTTTATTCCTAAATAATCAGTCACATACTCAACTCTCATTGACAGGGTCTTATCAAAGGTGTTAACAAGACGATATCCTTTGAGATTCAATATGAAATTTAAAAAATAAAAAAATCTGGTTCTTAAAAGAATCTGTATAAAATCACACCCTCCAACTTTCCTGAGTGACCTAGATTAACAACACATGAAGTGGAGACCACATGTTTTTTGTGGTTTGGCAGCCTATGCCTGATGATTGCATTATCTCACTTAATACATAATTTTAGAGAGAAGTTCCCTAGCAACATTATAACTGGTGTCCAATCTCTTAGAATGATTAATCAGAAACTATAAATTAATCCAGTTGAGTCTTGATTTTTGCCCCTAAGCTAACAGAGGACATGGCTGCTGGTGGTTGGCGTTCATGGTAGCGTCTTCCAGGGCCACTTCTTTCTCAGAGCCCTCTGACAATTAAGGACATGATTTTTAGCTTCCATTGTTTCTTATTCTGCTTGAATTATAGAATCTTGAGCAAGAAGGTGACCTCTTTCATCTCATGAGTCAGAAAAATGTCTTTTTATTTTTTATTTCTATAATGATTAATTCTCTACTGTCTCTTCTATAATCTTTCGCTGAGTTTCTTGTAACGCACATTGACTCTGCTAAGTCTATTCTCTGTATCTTTTAAATATATCCTTTTCCCCCAAATACTGTGAGGACTAGTCAGTTTAAATTAACTGGATTGTTAGCTTCTACTATTTAGCGTATATTTATCCCCTTCATTGTAAACTTTTTAAGCTAGTGTGTGTATCATTTGAATGTAATCTTCTCAGGTCTTGGGTCAATCCTTTTATATTGATGCAGGTTCTCTGAAAACTTAATGTTCTAATGTTTTGTTGAATGTGTGTGTTAATTCAAGTTGTCTGAGCAGTATACCCCAAGACAGGATTGTATGTGCAGAAGATTTTAGAGGAAATGCCCTCAAAGTATAAGGAGTCCCTGGGTGGTGCAAATGGTTAATGTGCTTAGCTGCTAACTGAAAGGTTAAAGGTTCAGTCCACCTGGAGGTGCTTTGGAAGAAAGGCCTGGTGATCTTCTTCTAAAAAATCAGCCATTGAAAATTTTATGGAGCACAGTTCTACTCTGACACACATAGGGTCACCGTGAGTTAGAATCCACCAACTGGCAGGAAACTGGTTGTACCTGTGAAAGATAAAGGGGAAGGAGTGGGAGAAGGTGGGAAATGCTTTCCACCCTGGAGGTCTGACACCTGTGAAGTAGGAGGGTAAAAAAGAATCAAGTGGAGATTCTCAGACTACAGCACATTCTAAGGTTTTGGCAGTGATGATGGGGAGTCCTTGAGCTAAACTCACATGTTAAAGATGTCCCTTGCCCTATAGTCTGTGCTATCGCTTAGTCATTGGCTGAAACAGCCAGTAGAAAGAGGGACCTCAGTGTGAACCCTGTGGTGGGTTTAGAGGGGCAGAAACTGAGGCCCTCAGTCAATGATGCTCATGGAGCAAGAGAGCTGAGTGGTGCATTTTCACGGCACTACAGAGAGGCATTTACCCTTAAGTCATGTGTATTCTTTGACTTACTAGGTCTTACCATGTTAAATGATTTCTCTTCGTTTTATCAACCTTCCCAGGTGAGGCATCAGTTTGTTCCAGTCTGGAGATGAAGTGGTTTCACTCAGAGATTATAGAGGGTCTGTGTCAAATATGTCAGGTCCAGATAAAGGGAGAAGGGAAACTTGAGGTCGACCTTTAGATAGACTTTCTGTATAGACTTTGTCTATTTAGATAGCATTCTCTATTATGTGTAGGAAGAGAACTAGATTCACAGGTAGTCAAGGGAGATTCCTGCAATATTGAAGAATTTATTTTCCAAGCCCAAATTAGCCTTCTTCTTTACCTGGCATGACCCCAGTGGGGGCCGCCATGATTTACTAAGCATACCTTCGCCCAGGCATAAGCTAGGAGTGAGTGCTGCAGTTTGCTGCTCCCCAAACTAACTTTGGTATACTTGCCCAGAGACATTAATATTCTTTGTTGTGCAATAGCCTGCCTTCACCTCCAGCCCCTGCTGTTCTGAGTCTGGGAGAGTTTGGGGGTCCTGTGGAAGGTACTGTCTGATTCCTCTTCAACAATGCTTTCCTTTGTGAAAGGAGAACCCTGTATTCGCCAGCCTCTTCCTCAATCCAGTCTTTTCTCCATTTTATCTTACATAACATTCCTGGCATTTAGATGACATTGTTCTCGGCTTTCAGTACACAACAGGGATCTTTTGGGGGTGGAAATGCTTTATATAAGACTGGAGTAATTTACTCTCCTGCACCTGTTCGTATTGATGGTTTGTGCAGGTGTCTGGGGAGGAGAATGATAAAATTCTTTCTAAATAAAAATGAAAATAAAAGTTGAATTCTCCTCACATTCTGTGTGTAGGTAGAAATTAGTGGGGCCAAGGAAGCAGTGGTAACAAAAGTCAGGATGAAGAGAGTGACAGCTCTGCTCCTGAAAGAGCATTCACACTCATGGAGGGAGGGTGGCAAGTTGAACTGATGATAGCAACAGAACTCAAGAATAAGCAGGGAGTAGTTTTTTTTTTTTTTTTTTTTAGTGGGTGCAGATACACTGTGGTCAAGAGCACTAAATCTGTCCCAGCCCAGTCACTCCGTGTGAGCAACATGGGAGATGAAAGCACCATGTCTGGAAGGCACCAAATAATCTAAGCATAGCAAAGGAAAAAATAGCATTCTCTCTCTCAGTTCTCAAGAGGTTGAAGAGCAATGTAAAACAGGAGGTGTCAGTAATCGCAGAAAATCAACAGAAATCGTTGATGGAGACAGAAACCCATGCAGACCTGTGAAACCAGTGGCCATGTGAGTGGTAGATGTGACTGCAAACATATTACTGGATTCACATAAGGAACCTCTAAGCAACTCTGAATAATTTGTAGGGTTGGGTTTTTAAGAGCCTAAATTCATACAAGTATTAAGTGCATACTTGGAGCTATGTGGATTCAGGTGTAAATAATAATGTGGCCTCATTAAAATTTGGGCTATAGTTACTTGTCACCACTCGTCTGTCAGTTTGTTGTAATGTGGTGGCTTGTGTATTGCTGTGATGCAGGAAGCTATGCCACTGGTATTTCAAATACTGACAGGGTCACCTAGGGTGGACAGGTTTCAATGGAACTCGCAGACTAAGATGGACTGAAAAGAAGGACCTGGTGATCTATTTCTTAAAAAAAAAAAAAGCCAGTTAAAACCTTATGGATAGCAGTGGAACACTATTTGATACAGTGCTGAAACATGAGCCCCTCAGGTTGGAAGGCACTCAAAAGATGACTGGGAAAGAGCTGCCTCAAATTAGGGTTGACCTTAATGACATGGATGGAGTCAATCTTTAAGGACCTTCACTTGCTGATGTGGCACGACTCAAAATGAGAATAAGTTGCAAACATCCATTAATAATCGGAATATGGAATATACAAAGTATGAATCAAGGAAAATTGGAAATTGTTAAAAATGAAATGGAATGCTTGAAGATCGATATCGTAGGCATTAGTGAGATGAAATGGACTGGTATTGTCCATTTTGTATTAGACAATAATGTGGTCTACTACGCCAGGAATGACAAATTGAAGAGTAATGGCGTCACATTCATTGTCAAAAAAAAAAAAAAAAAAATTTTTTTTCAAGATCTATCCTGAAGTACAATGCTGTCAATGATAGGATAATATTTATATACCTACAAGGAAGATCAGTTAATACGACTATTATTCGAATTTATACACCAAACGCTAATGACAAAGATGAGGAAACTGAGGATTTTTACCAACTTCTACAGTCTGAAACTGATCAAACATACAATCAAGATGCATTGATAATTACTGGTGATTGGAATGGAAAAGTTGGAAACAAAGAAGGATCGGTAGTTGGAATATATGGCCCTGGTGACAAAAAACACTGCAGATGGCATGATAGAATTTTGCAAGACCAACGACTTATTCATTGGAAATACCTTTTTTCAACAACATAAACAGTAGCTATACACATGGACCTCACCAGATGGAATATACAGGAATCAAATTGATTTCATCCGTGGAAATAAAGAATGGGAAGCTTAATATCATCAGTAATAACAAGGCCAGGGCTGACTGCAGAATGGACCATTAACTGCTAATATGCAAGTTCAAGCTGAAGCTGAAGAAAATTAAAAGAAGTACAGGAAACCCTGGTGGCGTAGTGGTTAAGTGCTACAGCTGCTAAACAAAAGATTGGCAGTTCGAATGCGCCAGGTGCTCCTTGAAACCTCTATGTGGCAGTTCTACTCTGTCTATAGGGTTGCTGTGAGTCAGAATTGACCTGATGACAAGTTTTGGGGTTTTTTTTTGGAATTTAGAGACCATCTTAAGAAAAGATTTGACTCATTGAATGCTAATGACTGAATACCAGACAGGTTGTTGGATAACATCGAGGACATTATAGATGAAGAAAGAAAAAGGTCATTAAAAAGACAGAAAAGAATAAAAAACAAACAAAAAGCACCAAAATGGATGTCAGAATAAACTCTGAAACTTGCTCTTCAATGTAGAGTAGCTAAAGCCAATGGAAGAAATGATGAAGTAAGAGATGAACAGAAGATTTCAAAGGGTAACTCGAATGTGCAAAGACCTGGAGTTAGAAAATCAAAAGGGAAGAATGCACCCAGCATTTCTCAAGCTGAAAGAACTGAAGAGCAAATTCAAGCCTCAAGTTGCAATATTCAAGGGTTCTGTGGGCAAAAAATTGAACAACACAGGAAGCATTGAAAGAAGGGGAAGAATACACAAAGTCACTGTACCAAATGAATTGGTCAACATTCAACCGTTTCGGAAGGTAGCGTATGATCAAGGAACAATAGTACTGAAGGAAGAAGTCCACGCTGCACTGAAGGCATTGGTGAAAAACAAGGCTCCAGGAATTCATGGAATACCAATTGAGATGTTTCAAAAAACAGATGCCGGGCTGGAAGTGCTCACTTGTCTGTGCCAAGAAATTTGGAAGAGAGCTATCTCACCAACTGATGAGAAGAGATCCATATTCGTGGCCATGCCAAAGAAAGATGATCCAGTGGAATGCAGAAATTATTGAATGATACCATTAATATCACATGCAAATAAAATTTTGCTGAAGATAATTAAAAAATGATTGCAGCAGTACATGGACAGGGAACTTCTAGAAATTCAAGCCAGATTCAGAGGACACGGAACAAGGTATGTCATTGCTGATGTCAGATGGATTGTCTCTGAAAGCAGAGAATACCAGCAAGATGTTTATCTGTGTTTTATTGACTATGTAAAGGCTTCCAACTATGTTGGATTGTAACAAATTATTGATAACATTGCAAAGAATGGGAACTCCATAACACTTAAATGTGCTCATTCAGAACTTGTACATAGAACAAGAGGAAATTGTTCCAACAGAACAAAAGGATACCGACTGGTTTAAAATCAGGAAAAGTGTGCATCAGGGTTGTCTCCTTTCACCAAATTTATTCAATCTGTATGCCGAACAAATAATCCAAGAAGCTGGACTATATGAAGAAGAATGCGGCATCAGGAGTGAAAGAAGACTCACAACTTGTGATATGCAAATGACACAACCATGCTTGCTGAAAGTGAAAATGACTTGAAACAGCTGATGATGAAAATCAAAGACTACAGTCTTTGGTATGGATTACACCTTAACTTAAAGAAAACAAAAATTCTCACAATTGGACCAATAAGCAACACTGTGATAAATGAAGAAAATACTGAAGTTGCCAAGTATTTTATTTTTCTTGGATCCACAATCAATTCCCATGGAAACAGCAGTGAAGCAATCAAATGACACATTGCATTGGGCAAATCTGCTGCAAAAGACCTCTTTACAAAAAGTGTTAAAAAGCAAAGATGACACCTTGAAGAGTAAGGTGTGCCTGATCCAAGCATGGTGCCTCATATGCATGCAAAAGCTGGACAATGAATAAGGAAGACCAAAGAAAAATTGATGCATTTAAACTATGGTGTTGGCAAAGAATATTTAATATACCATGGATCACAGAAAAATGAACGATGTCTCTTGAGGAAGTACAGCCAGAACACTCCTTAGAAGTCAGAATGGTGAGTCTTTGTCTTGTGTACTTTGGCCATGTTATCAGGACGGACCAGTCTCTGGAAAAGGACAGCATGCCTCGTAAAGTAGAGGGTCAGCAAAAAAGAAGAAGACCCTCAGTGAGATGGACTGACACAGTGACTCCAACAATGGGCTCAAGCTAACAACGATTGTCAGGATGGAGCAAGACTGGGCAGTGTTTCGTTCTGTTGTACATAGGGTTGTTGTGAGTCAGAACCAACTCAAGGAACAGCACCTAACAACAACAATGTAATTACTTGAAACATGCAAAAAATTTTTAATATTGAGTTATGAGTCATAATTTTAATGAAGCCACTACCCATGTCAAAACATAACATTAATACTACCAGTGAGTATATTTGTATGCTGGCCCAGGCGCTATCCCTCTTCCCCCCTCTAGGTAACCATTGTCTTGAATTTGTATTTATCATTTCCTTCCTTTTAAAAAATCTTACGTATTGCTTGTATCCCTGAGCAAGGTAATTTTTAGCTGTCTTTTTATTTGAGCTTTATAAAGAAGTGTCACATGGTCTTCAGTGTTCTGTGGCTTGCTTTTTTTACTGAACATTATGTTTTTAAGATTCATCCATGCTGTTACATATGTAGTTTGTTCATTTTCACTGCTGTTTAATATTCCTTTTGTGTGAATACTCCACAATTTTCTCATCAGTTCTTCTATCCATGATATTTGGATTGATGTGGTTTTTGCCATTAAAGATAACTGCTGTGAGCATTCTTTTACATATGTCTTGATTGATATATCTATAAGCATTTCTCTAGAGTACAAATGCTGGTATACACCTTGTATAAATGCATGGCTTCATAAGATAAGGCCAAATTATTCAAATTGTTAGTACCAATTTATTGTCCACTGAGGGTGATTAAGAGTTTCTTCTGCTACAAATCCTGCTAGGTTTGATATTGTCAGAATTTAACTTTTGCCAATATAAGGGTATAAAATGGTATCTTACATGTCTTAATGTGCAATCCCATGATTATTAATAAAGTCGAGCACAGTTGTGTTACTTTTCTGTGAAATGCATGTTAACATTAAGAAAAAAAAATTAGTGACAGTCAAAATATGTACAACTGGAACCAATCAGATTAATGCCAGAGAATACACTAAATCAGTAAAAATTGGCTGAATATCAGCTCTGTAATTCATGTCTTTTGCTTATTTTTATTTTGAGTCTTTTGAATCTTTCCTACTTATTTCTAGAAATTCCTTATATATTATGTATACTAATTCTAATCAACTATGTAAGTTGAAAATAATCTTTTCCTAGTCTATGAGTATATAGATGGTGGCTTATCTTTTCCTAGATAGTGATTTATCTTTCACTTACTTTCTGGTGTTTGATGAATAGACATTCTAAATTTTTATAGACTCAAATATATAAATCTTTTAGGCTCGTGCTGTTTTGTTTAAATAAGTTATTTCCTATCCTAGAGTAATACGGATATTAATCTATATTTTCTGTAAAATGTTTAGCTGCTTGAACACTTAAGTTTTTAATTCATCATAAATTGATTCCTGTGTATATAGTGTGAAGAAGGGATCCAATTTCATCTAGTTTTCCGCATGAACTTTAGATGAAAGTATTAGTAGTAGAGGTGATGAGAAAGAGTCTGAGGGTAGAGCCCACAGGACCTACTGGTAGGTTGGATGTCAAGAGAAAGAGAAGAATCAAAGGATGACTCCAGGATTTGTGATTTCAGCAAATGCAATTGTTAGTAACTGTGAGAAGAAGGATACTGTGGGAAGAGTAAGATTTTTGTTTGTTTGTTTTTCTTTCCTTGGAGAGCTTAGGAATTCTGTCTTGATCATGTTAAATTTGACATGACTTCTACGTATCCATGAATCGGTGACTAGGGAGTTGGATATTGGAGTCTAGGATCCAGGAGAGAGGCTCTGTCTGGAGGTACAAATGGGGAGTCATCGCATAAACCCTGACACCATTTCAGCCTTTCTGCTATTACTTCGCCTTAGGCAGCTAGGCGTCTTATCTTGCTCACAGTAGACCAAGTGTCAGCCAAGGATCTGAGTGTAGTTACTGTGCAGATTTGGGGGCTACCCCCACAGACTGTCTCTTTTCTGGGATTTTCCCCCTTCAATTTATAGCACTCTTGTGGCCCCAAACTCTGACCTCTAACTCCTCAGTCCAGTGAAACTGCATGCAGACTGGGGAGAGCCCGGGGGGGAAGCTGCTTAAATGTGAATCTCACCCAGTGTTGTTCTCTCTTGTCAAGGGTTCAGCCTCTCCAGGTCTGGCAGCATTTTGTCATTCTTCAGTGCCTTCAAACTGTTGTTTTATTTATATTTGCCCAGAGCTAGCAACTGCTATCAGCAGGAGGGGGGCTCTGATTCATGCCACTCCACCATTACCAGAATCCAGAATTTCTGCTCATTTCTGTTGAGAAGCATTCTACAGTTTTCCGTTACCTATGTCCCCATCTTCCCTCCAAGTGGATCCTTCCTAGGGCATCTGACTGATGAAGAGAAGTTGTCTCTGGTTTTATGTTTTACCCAGGCCCTAGGACGATTTTGCTGAAGATCATTCAAAAGTGGCTTCAGCAGTATATCAATAGGGAACTACCAGAAATTCAAACCGGATTCAGAAGAGGACATAGAACGAGAGATATCACTGCTGATGTCAGATGGATACTGGCTGAAAGCAGAAAATACTAGAAAGATATTTACCTGTGTATTATTGACTGTACAAAGGCATTCAGTTGTGTGGATCATTACAAATTATGGATAACATTGCAAAGAATGGGCGTTCCAGAACACTAAATTGTACTCATGAGGAACCTGTAAGTAGATCAAGAGGCATTGGTTCGAATAGGACAAGGGGATACTGTGTCGTTTAAAGCCAGGAAAGGTGTGCATCAGGGTTGCATCCTTTCACCATACTTATTCAATCTGTATGCTGAGCAAATAATCCAAGAAGTTGGACTATATGAAGAAGAATGGGGCATCAAGACTAGAAGAAGACTCATTAACAACCTGTGATATACAAATGGCACAACCTTGCTTGCTGAAAGTGAAGAAGACTTGAAGCCGTTACTGATGAAGATTAAAGACTATAGCCTTCAATATGGATTATGCCTCAACATAAAACAAAAATCCTCACAACTGGACCAATAAGCAACATCATGATAAATGGAGAAAAGATTAAAGTTATCAAAGATTTCATTTTACTCGGATCCACAGTCAACACCCATGGAAGCAGCAGTCAAGAAATCAAATGACACATTGCATTGGGCAAATCTGCTGCAAGAGATCTCTTTATAGTATTAAAAAGCAAAGATGTCACCTTGAAGACTAAAGTACCTGAGCCAAGCATGGTATTTTCAATCGCCTCAGATGCATGCAAAAGCTGGACAATGAATAAGGAAGATCAAAGAAGAATTGACACCTGTGAATTGTGGTGTTAGTGAAGAATATTGAATATACCATTACCATGGACTTCCAAAAGAACGGACAAATCTGTCTTGAAGGGAATATAGCCAGAATGCTCCTTAGAAGCAAGGATGGTGAGACTACATCCCACATACTTTAGAGATGTTATCAGGAAGAATCCATCCCTGGAGAAGGACATCATGCTTGGTAGAAAGTCAGTGAAAAAGGGGAAGACCCTCAACGAGATGGATTGACACAGTGGCTGTAACAATGGGCTCAAGCATAACAACTGTGAGGGTGGCGCAGGACCCGGCAGTGTTTTGTTCTGTTGTACGTAGGGTCACTATGAGTTGGAACTGACTCGACAGCACCTAACAATAACAACAACAACTGGGGAGGAGAGGAGAGGCTTCTGATGATCGGGCAGGTAATGTCAAAAAGGAAAAGTGTAAGTGAAAATTGAGTGTATCAGAGTCTCCCAGGACCACCACCACCAGTTGCCATCTAGTCAATTCCAACTCATGGTGACCCCATATGTGTCAGAGTAGAACTGTGTTCCATAGAGTTTTTAATGACTGATTTTTCAGAAGTAGATCACTAGGTCTTTCTTCTGAGGCACCTCTGGGTTGACTTGAACCCCCAACTTTTTGGTTAGCAGCCCAGCGAGTTAACCATTTGTGCCACCTAGAGACTCACTCCCCTTTTTTTATGCCCACAGTGGGACTTTTTCATGAGGCAGGGTGGAATCAGAGAGACCCACAGTTGATTTTCTAGTGAATCACCTAGAAGCAACCATACTTCTCTACAGAAAGAATTTGTTTTCTTCAAGAGACAATACAGACCAGTGTCCTAAGAATAGCACATATCCCTCCTCCTGAAAGGATTCCTTCCTACTCTCATTAGGGCATTTGCCTCCTTCCTAAGGATGCTTTGATACACAAGTTCCCCTTCTCTGAGATCAGTCGTCTGTGCCATCCGAGGAGAGTGGCACCATGTTCCAATAGGTTTGTTCTGGTAGCAGACCTTTTGCCTTCAGTGTTACTAAATCAACAGAACGGGAGATGTTGTGAAGCTAGCAGAGTTTGGCTTTCAGCACCCCTCACCTCCCATTCCCGTGCCCCTCATCTCCCTAGTGTCCCCACCCTACTGACTTTCCCGATACACATGTTCTTTTGGTTCCTCTGGTCAGAAGTACAGATAAGTAAAATTTGGAATAAAGTCAGCTCATTAGGGATATTTCATTTTTCAAAGAGATGTACAGAAGAGAAGCTCTAAGGAGCAATCTCTAAATGATAAAATTTTAGATATTGTGTCACCAAGGAGCCTTCTGGAGACTCCTCAATCACCCTGTTCAGTTTGCTACCTCATCTATCCACGTAGAAGGCCAGACCTGCCGACAGAGAAGCTGTATTCCTACATCTGAACCACTTTCCCAGGAGCCATAGGGAATCTTATGCTTCTTATCTCCACAGTCCACCCTTCCAAGGAAGCTCAGATTCAGTTACAACTGATACATAAGGAACATCTCTTGTGTGGAATGTGTGTTCACTCATGTTTTCTTCATGTAGTCTTTCCAACAAACATTTTTAGATTATGGAGAGAAAGTGGTTGAATCTCATAGAGGTTAACTAACTTAGCCAAACTCACACAGCCAATAAGGACTTAAACCAACAGCTGATCCGAAACCCAGCACCTCAGCAGCATCCTCCACTGCCCCCATATCTTGTAATTATAGAAATTTAGAGTTGTTCCTTAACCTTGAAGGGCTTGCTAATAAAACTACCTAGGTTCTGAGCTATGTCTTCTTTTGACCATTTCTTAAAAGAAAATCTCCTAAATGTTCCCACCTCCCGAAGTCATAGAACCTTCCTTCTAAGGGCAGCACTCTAAGGCAGTTAAGGAACCGTAAGGGAGACCCTGGAGTCCCTGAATGGTGCAAATGGTTAATGCGCTCAGATGCTAACCAAAAGGCTGGAAGTTTGCACGCACCCAAAGGAACCTTGGTAAAAAAGGGCTTGTGATCTAGTTCTGAAAAACCAACCCTTGAAAACACTATGGAACACAGTTCTAATCTGACACATACCGGATCACTATGAGTTGAAATTGATTAGACGGTAACTGTTTTTAGGGGAGACCCTAAAACATGCCTACTACCATTCCCATCTTGAGAAGGCATCCCAGAGTCCCAACTCCTTTACCTCTTCTCTTTTAGATGACTCTTCAAGTAATAAGACATTTCTTACATGCCATGTAATCTAATTGACTGGCTCTCAAACACGATTCTATGGAGTAGTTGCGTAAGAATTACTTGAGTTATTTTTTGACAAATGTGTATCATCAGGCTCCCCTCTCAAAGATGCTGCCTTGTGAAGCAGGCCTGGGTGGGTCTTCCTAGTTGGTCTGAGGCACAGCCACATCTGGAAGCGCCTCAGCTGGTTAGAGAGTCCTGGTCCCAGAACTGGAGCCTAGAGGTTTGGTCCAGGCATTACTACCATTCCCTGAGGCTCAGTGTGCTCACTGTGAGCTGGCAATGAATCATGCTTGTCTCTACCCACCCTCTGAGGCAATGCGTTGAGAGCAGATTATGTTATGGGCGTTGATACACAAAGTTAAAATGCTACAAAAGTAAGAGAGCTGGTTTCTATTCCTCTTCTCCACTGGGCACCGCCAAGACAGCATCTATAATGTCTGTCAGTGCAATATTTAATGCACATCAAGTTTTTATCAATGGGGGCCAAAGTGCCATGACTCATTTCTTGTAGGGAGCAGAGAATACCTCCTTACCGAGAACTCAGAGGTGATTTTTCCTGGGTGATGCCTTCTAACTCTCAAACTTTGTGACTCCTACCTTCTTAGCTTTAATCTCCCTTTTATACCACAGGGAAAAGCACTTCTTCTGACTTTCAGAAGACCTTCCCAATAAGCCTCCATGATCATCATTTTGCCTTTACGTCTGTTCAGTGTTTACGCTCCTCTAGTTCTTCTCAGACTTGGCTGGGCATTAAGAGGGCCTGGGGAGCTTGTCATAAATGCAGCTTCTCAGGTCCTGCCTCAGCTATTCCGATCTAGTAGGACTGGGGTGCTGACCAGAAAGCTGCATTTAGCAAGCATTCCAGGTGGTTCTGTGCAGAGGACCCAAGGAGCACACTTGAGGAAATACTACGCAACACCTGTGCCTGATCACCATCCATTCATTTTGATTCACTGACATGAGAGTTGTGACATATAAAGGGATTGGCCTGAGGTAGACTTTTTCACTGTCTGTGAACAAAAGGTTCATCCAGCATTGTACTCTCAGGTTAACAGGCTCAATCTCAGCTGGAAACTTATCAGAAATGCCAAATCTCAGACTCGAGCCCAGACATTCTGAATCAGAATCTGCATTTTAACAAGATCCCTAGGTAATACATGCTCTCATTAGGGTGTAAAACGCACAGCTGGAATGGCCAGAACGTGGATTTGGAGTCTAGCTAACTAGGGTTTTATTCTCTGTGCCATAAATTTTTAGTTGTGTCAGCTGGGTTAGTGGCATCACTTCCTTCCTAATCAGTGAAATGGAAATAATAGAAACTGCGAGCTTGCTTGCTTGACTCCTCCTTACAACCTTGATAGGCCAATTGTCTAGGAGAAGTCCTGACAAAAAAACATAAGTTTAATAACTGTCAGTTTCATTGCACTCTTGCTACCTTAATTAAATAATAGTGTCTAAGTTTTTTTTTTTTTAAGTTTACATAGGAAAATATGGAAATTGCTTAAGAAACCAAATTATTGTTTAAACACTACAGGCGGACAGCTTAGATATTCGGGATTATACAAGGAAGTACTTGAGAGACCTGAAGGACTATGAGGATAGAGGGCCAAGGACACTTCTTTTGTGACTAAAGGAAAAGAGAGATAAAGACATGTAAGAAAAGACACTGGGATAGGCAGCAAAATGATTGAATTCTCCTTCACAGCAGATTCCACAAGGATTTAGCAACGTGGAATTGGAGGCTGAGAGACAAGGCTACGCAGCCAATAAGAACAGCTTGGCCATGACTTTCTGGAAGGTGGATGGGAGACACCAGTTATGCTGGGAGATTTTCTACACAACACCAAGTGTCAGCATGAGCAGAGAGAGAGTCGGATGAAATCTGGGCAAGTGGTGAACTTTGGACAGGCTCTGGCCAGGACACCCAAAGGCTCTTCAGGAGACTTGGGAACCTGTGAGGTTGGCACAACAGTGCAGCACATACTCACAGTGTTACTTTTGTATCCAGAGGGTCGGTGATTCTATGGTTAAGAATGCATGTAGCCTCTGAAGGCAGGTCTCAGAATTGGGATCCCCACTCTGCCACCTGTGTACTTTGGGCAGGTTATTCAACCTCTCTGTAATTCTGTCTTTAAAATATGGCTAATGATAAAACCTGTGTCATGGGATAAACATGATGTGTTATGAGATGATGCACATAAAAGGCCTAACACTAAGTTATCAACATCTGTCTATTTATAATTATAATTACTATAAAAAACCAAAACCAAACCCAGTGCCGTCGAGTCAATTCCGACTCATAGCGACCCTATAGGACAGAATAGAACTGCTCCATAGAGTTTCCAAGGAGCGCCTGGCGGATTTGAACTGCTGACCTTTTGGTTAGCAGCCATAGCATGTAACCACTATGCCACCAGGGTTTCTTGTGGACAGTGAATGAGGATTCAAATGTGGGGGTCAGTTGTGTCTCTAAATTACCCAGAGGCAGTTAATGCTTGGCATGTGTTTAGAAGTGATTTCTTTTAGTTAATACAGTTTTATGATAATAGAGCTTATCTTATCATTTAGGCAGCTCTAAGAGTGAGTGCTCAGAGAAGGAAAATATACCTGTTAACAGTCAATAAAGCTAATTCCCAGTTTATGAAAGATTGCACCGATAAAGCTATAACAGTTCTGTTATCTCCATGACTTATCAGCAGGGCAGAGTGGAGAAAGAGCGTCCATCTCTATAGCTCACACTTCCCACTGTTTGCATCATGTCACTCCACTGCTCAGAGACGAGTGTCTCTCATGGAGGTGCTCCAGGTGCCTCTCCCCCAACACTCCTATCATCTGACCCTATCTGCATCCAGCCTCCTACTGTTCAGATCTAGGCCAGGCATTCTGAAAAAGACATCTTGTTCTTTTAATTAGATCCCTCTAGAAAACATCTAAGGAGCCACATCTCCAGCTGCTGTCAAATGCTGACTTCTAGTCTGTGCGAGATGATGGAGAAGAATTTCATAAGCCATCCAAAAATAAATTTAATGAAACGGTGGTTATTTCTGTTAGGCAGCTTTGGAATTCAAGGTAACATTGTGTGATATAAAAGGAATATATTAAACTTCTTGGGGGAAGGTTAATTTCGATGCTTCACATTGTACCTTTTAATAGGGTGGATTTTTCAGTCTTCCAAGTACAGTACAGGAAACACTAGAAGGGTGGTGATATCACTGGTGTCATCATTGTCATCGTCATCTTTGTCATCACGACAGGCACTACTTACTGGTTCTCAGGCACTCTGCCAAAAATGTTTACATACAAAAGAGACAGCTTAATTTTTAGCAGTGTACTTTCTGATAAACTATGGTAAATGCTTGCAAAATTGTACTGTGGTAACTGAATAGCTTAACCTGCCATTTAAAAAATAAATATTAATCTATTGAAAGTTGAAGGACATCTGTCAAACCTAATGATTTTGGCTTAAGATTGTTATCTTAAGCAATTCCTTTTGACAGTAATCAGATAACACAAATTACGTACTGGGGCCACTTAATGTAGACTGCCAGAAGAACGAACAAGTCAGTTTTAGAAGAAATACAACCAGAATGCTCCTTAAAAGCAAGGATGGAAAGACTTTAGTTTGCTTACTTTGGACACATCCTCAGGAAAGATCAATTGCTAGAAAAGGACATCATGTTTGGTTAAATGGAGGGTCAGTGGAAGCAAGGGAAATTCTCAGTGAGAAGGAATGACACAATAATTGAAACAATGAACTCAAAACATACCAATGATCACGAAGAGGACGCAGGAGGGCAACACTTTACTGTGTTATACATAAGGTCACCATGAATAGGAGCTAACTTAACAGCAACTAACAGCAACAACATTTCACCATGATAAATAAACCAGAGAACATAAAAGAATGCACCTATTCTCCATTACTACACAACCTAAAAGTAGGATCCAATCCTTAAGATATAAATTAAAAAGAGCCAGGCCCAGAAGACAGCTGTTTCCTCACTGCTTAAAATTGTTTTTCATGTGTCACATAACAGTTTTCACCAATTCTGACCCTCATGTCGTTGTTAAAGAGCAAGTTCGATAAAGACATCGGGTACCTGGGCCAATTCAGCTTCACCTATATCGTACCATGTCAGAGGCTAGAGAAGATCAATACAGAAGAATAGGTTACTTCATCATTTTCCAAACAGATTTCTTCTCAAGGTGATAAGGCGGTATAACAGTGGTCAAGCCTATCAGAGTCATATTTAAAGGCTTCCTGTTTCCCAGACCCCTGGGTAGTACAAACAGTTAGTGCATTCAGCTGCTAACCAAAAAGTTGGAGGGTTAAGTCCACTCAGAAGTTCTTCAGAAGAAAGGCTTTGTGATCTACTTCCAAAAAAAGCAGCCATTGAAAACCCTATGGAGAACAATTCTACTCTGACACATGTGGAGTTGCCGTGAATTGGGGTCATCTTGAAGGTAACTCGTTCCTGGTAGCTCCTTAGATAAATTATTTACTTGAGAACCTCTAGTCTGGGCTTTGCTTATGAAGAAACTGATATTGTAGTCAGGCAGAAGGATAACCAATGAACTGTTTGGTTAGTGGTTTTGAGGACATAAAGGCTTTTCTTTATAAGAAGAAAAAATTAAACTATGAATACAAAGTTAGGCCTAACAAGTTAGCAAAGAGGAGGGCCCATCAGTCAAAGCAGATTTTAAACATTTTGGTGACAGACACCTTTACTAGATAAGTGTTAAAATGTGAATTTATTAATCACAAGTGTTATTTACAAATAAGATAAAATAAAGGACTTAGATCTACAAAATTCCCAAGATTTTCTTGGATTATGAAGTTGAGAAGAATGAGTCTTCTAGAAATCAGATGAGATCTGGGCTTCCGTGACTCTATTCATCAGATTTGAGCTAATTTCCCTAATCTGCCTCTATTCTCAGTTATCCGTAAGATCAGGTCCTCTCATAAATATTTATTGTGCTTGAATGTTTTAGAGTGGATCCTATTACTATAGTAAAATTTAATAAGAGTCTAGGTAGACTTTAGAGCCCTGGTGGCACAGTGATTAAGAGCTCGGGTACTACCCAAAAGGTCAGCAGTTCGAATCCACCAGCCACTGTCTGGAAATCCTATGAGGCAGTTCTACTGTGTCCTGTAAGGTCACTATGAGTCAGGATTAAAATTGTTTTTCTTGTGTCACATAACTGTGTAACCTGCTTACCAAGGACATTTGCACCACTGTGAAATGCATAGAATATGTATCTGATGTCAAAGATCGCTTTTCCTGGTAGCAAGTATTACAGATTGAATTGTGCTACCCAAAAATTTGTGTTCAAGTCCTAACCCTTGGTGCCTGTGAACGTGACCTAATGAAGAAATAGGGTCTTAAATGTTACCAGTTAACAGGAGGTCATATTGGAATAGGGTGGTTCCTAACCCCGTCTGAGAGGTGTATTTATAAAAAAGAGGAAAAGAAACAGAGAGGCAGACAGGGAAGAGGGTCATGTGAAGATGCACCTGCAACTAAAAAAGCACCTGGAGCAACCAGAAACTGCACGAGGCAAGGAAGGGTCTTCCCCGAGAGGCTTCAGAGAGAACACGGCCTGGTGGACACCCTGAATCAGGACTTCTAGTCTCTGGAACTGGCATACAATAAATTTCTGTTGTTTAAAGCCATCCAACCTGTGGCGCTTTGTTATGGCAGCCCTAGGAAACCAACTGAGCAAGGTTGTATTATGTATTGAAACAAAGCACATTTAGCTTCTCAGAGAACTAAACCACCGTTAGAAGAAAACACTCCAGTGGTATGAGCCGAGGGGCTTAGCTTATATTTCTTTAAGCTTTAATAAGAGGGTTGACCAAGAGACCAAAAACTCGTTGCCGTTGAGTCAATTCCAACTCATAGCAACCCTATAAGACAGAGTAGAACTGCTCTATAGGGTGGATTCAAACTGCCAACATTTTGGTTAGCAGCTAAGCTCTTAACCACTGTACCACCAGGGCTCTTAGCTTACCCTAATTCCAAAAACATTTCTTCTAGTAGGCCAGTATGTAAAAAACACTTATGTCATAATATTTAAGAAAATGAGTACTTTAGGACTCAGATGGCACAACAACATATGTTAAACTTCATTTTAAAAAGTAAGCACATAACGACATTTCTTTGACATTCCAACCAGACAAGTTTTAAGAGATTCCCTACTGTAATTGGGAAACATATGCTTTAAGAAATCAACTGGACATAAAGGAAGATAATCACTGTGCATGCTGAGACTCTAAGCTTCAACTAAAATTCTAGTTACTGGGTTATCTGGAAACCCTGGTGGCGTATTGGTTAAGAGCTACAGCTGCTAACCAAAGGTCGGCAGTTCGATCCACCAGGCACTCCTTGGAAACTCTATGGGGGCAGTTCTACTCTGTCCAGTAGGGTTACTATGAGTCAGAATCGACTCAACGGCCATGGGTCTGGGTTTTTGGTTTTGGTACTGGGTAATCTGACTTGCGTCCCTCTAGTCCAGTTCATCTGAACCCATGTATTTCCCATTTCTTGAAGCCATCAGGCCTCAATTCTGCCCACGATTACAAAATATTTCTCAAGGCTCTGCTTATGATTATGCTTTTAGCCTTTGCGATAGTCTTGTTTCTGTTTTATTGAATGGAACCTGGATTGTCCTTGCCTTCCCTGACCTTTCTGATTGCTTCATCTTGCCTTGACCCAGGATGCAACCTTTCTCAGCTCCATACACTGCAGTCTGTGGTCAGGTGTAGCAGAATTCTATAAAGTACTACACCCTGGCCAAGCTCCAGGACTGCAGCCTCTTGGTTGAGGTCCAAAAGTTGACCAGGGACAGCATCACTCGGTAAGCCTAGTAGGAGAGGTGTTAAGTCAGTATGTGCAATGTCAGGTTAGTCCAGCAGAGGGAGACATTTTCACTTGTTAAACCCTACAAAGGGACCCTTGATAAGGTCTATGGGATAAACCTGCCAGATGTTATAGGATTCAGTATGATATTGGGACCTTGACTGTGGGGTGGAGGGCAGATTCAGGCAGAAAGAGCCTCATTTGAGAACTTACCTACGTGGTTAATAGCGTTGCTTGGTCAGGAAGCTATAAGCACGCTAGTATAGTTGGCATGGAAGGTTTGTTTACATGATAGGAGTGGGAAGGAGCCAAGGAAGATAAGACTAAAAAATAGTAGCGGAAGGTGAGTGACCTACTAGTCTTTTGCAGGGGTGTTTGACCTTATCTTGTACATCTCAGGGAATACTATGTATAAAAGTGACATTATCAGAATCAAATATACTTCCTGGTAAAATTTGCAGAGCGTATAATGAATCTCCCAGAGATTTCAGGGATAAATATGATTTTACAGAAATATAAATGTTACAGATTCAAACCAGCTATGAATATAGTACTCTTCCCTCCATCTCACACCCAAAGCAGCAAAACATCTGCACAGTGGCATTTAATTCCTGCAGCTGGAGACACGTTGGCTTTATGAAGAGATGATGAATTTCACCAGTGGCTGCCTTAGTGGTGTCCCTGGGCTGTCTTGGGAACAGTTAGGGTTTTTTGTTCACTTGACTCCTTTTTCTATCCCTGCTCTCCTTTTCACCCTACCCCCACTGCAGGTTCTCTGAGCAATATTTAAAACTGTGACCTTTTAAATAAAATAAGGATTTAAAAGTCTTGCAATGATTTAAATTCTGAGCATGAGCCAGCTGTCTTTACCTAGACATGCTATGGGGTATGAAAAATTGCTAGAACATTTTGGGATAGAACTTTGAATTTCCAATTGGCGTCAAATGGTGATATGTGAATAATACTCTTTGTCTCTCAGTATTTTTCCATCTTTTACAATTCATACTGTGTCTGAAAAAAAACATTAGAATTCTCCCCTGCTGCATCTTGATGCACTTCCTGAGAGATTATCTGCCAAATCAGTCATATTCTTAGGGAGATGATGTGGTCCAACTTATGCTCATAATTTACAGGCTGGATTTGTTTCCCCTTTGCTCTCTTCCAAGCCATTATTTCACTGGAAGTAAAAAAAATAAATAAATCCATCTAGCTATCAGATAATATTTTAGGAAACTGTGTCATTTGCACTCTCATAAAGGCCAGCTTGAAATGATCAGCAGGGTTATCAAAGTAGCAATGTTATGTCTTTAATAAACGAATGGAAGTGATTGGAAGTTCTGACCAAGGAATTTTTGGACTCAACTAGGGCAATGAATTATGATTTAATCTTTATTTTGAAACTAATTATCCTAAACTAACTTCCAGTTCATATCAGGGATTTCAAAGAAAATGGGATATGTTTTACATAAGATTAGGCAACTGTATTCGGTCAAATAATCCTGTATAATTGCTAATTACATCTCTGGAAACACATGGTCCTTGTTATTGAAAGAACACTATTGGCTTTACTACCCACCCTTTAGTACAGCCTCCGATTATTGTTACTCTTATTATTGTCAGGGAGGGCTCTGATGCGTGTGCATGTGTGTGTCTGTGTGCGTGTGTAACTTAGCTGAGTGTCCTTCTCAGAACCCTGGACTGACATACTATGTGAAGATGGGCTTTCTCTGACTCTCTTCATAAATGGAGACCCTTAAGTCTTTGGGTAGAAAATGTGACTGAGCACATCCAAGCTGACAGTAGGCCTTGCAGATGAGGACTGTGACAAGAGGAGTAGCCTTACCTCTCATATAGTGCCCTTAGCTAAACAGGGAAACTGCCCTAAGCTCAGAGAGAACCTGGTGCCAGAGCTCTGCCCAGGGACCGTTGTAGGTGAGGAAAGACCTTGGGTATGGCATCGAATGGCACCACACATATTGTCCCATAACTCATGTGAGAGAGAATTTATCCCCACCCAGAAACCCAGTGCCGTCGGCACCTTATAAGAATTTGAACAGGTGACTCAAATTAAGAAGTAGACACACAGGGATTGTGATAAGCTAAGAGAGCATTGGCCTTTGCTTGCAGATCTAATAACTGTAACAGTAGAAGTTGGGAGGGCCTTCTTTTGTCTCAGAGAGGACAGAAATAGGAAGGACAGAAAGGACCATGGCAGATTTAAAGTGCCACCCATGAGGCATGAGCCACGACCAGGACTTCCTCAAAGTCGGAGCTTATTGCCTCAAGTGATGGCAGATCTGGGTGGCCTGAATGGTCTGCATGCAGGAAATTTGATGGACCAGGAAAGAATTGGAATGACACCAATATGGAAAACAGCAGAGGCACAGGCCTTGGCTTTGGAGTGACAATATTATGGCTGGGGGGATTTTCCGAGCTAGTGACATAGAGAGGGACATCCCTTCTCTATCAGTAGCAGCCACTGAGAAAGAGAGTTACCTTAAAGCTCTGCCAGGCCATGCGAGCAACTGTGTGTGCTTGGTGGGTGGTGTGGGAGTGAAGCTCCAGGAATTCTGATGAAGAGGGCTCACGTGAGACGACCATCTGAGTGACGTGTGTGCTCTGTATCACAATCCCTCAGGCCTCCGATATGTTAAAAAAAAAAAAAATTTGATATGTAAGAACTAGGGAAATGGGTCACTTTATTAGAATTCAAACAAGAAAGCCACCAAAGTGGACTGAGTGAATGTCCACCTTGGTTTTCCTTTTAATGTGTGTATGAGGCAAAACTTCTTACTGTTTCCAAAGGCCGGGTTTCAGCTCCAGTTGAGACTGTTCATGGCAATTTATAAAGTAACTAACTTATAGTCTGACTTCGAACCACCTTTAAAGCCTTTGGTAAAGTAAACCTTTGGTAAGGTAAACCTCCAGAGACCCACGCAGAGAGTATTCTAGAATCAACCGTGTTCTAACATTGGTCCTGTCCTGGACGTCCATATTATGCAGCCTCATGAGGGAGAACAAAGTGTGGTTCAGAGGAGAGGAAGTTTGTCTCTCTTGATGTGAAAGCTTCTTTCCCCATTCTGAACACTAATTCTAGTTCCAGTTCCTTATTTTAAGTTCATTTAGCATCTCTATCTGAAAGTCTGTTTTCCTTTACTCTCTGTCGTATGTCCTCTTCTTAACACATTAATGTCTCACTTCTTCCTTTAATGTCTTATTCTGTCAAGGAAACATTCTCTCAACTTTCAAACTTGGAAACCTCTTTCATTCCTCCCCTTAATTCTTCATACTCATAAAATAGTATGTCCTTACATTATTCTGACAATTAGTCCTAAAATGAATGATTTTTTTTTGCCTTTTATTACTGTGGCACCACCATAATTGGTGCATATATCAATTCGTTCCTTGCTAGGTGGGATCTTCCCCCCACCTCCTATGTCTCGGACACTTTCACATGTTCCTGTGCTGCTCAAAAATTTATTGGGTTTTCCTGTTCGCCATGGAATTGAGTCCAACTGCATCCTCCTGGTCAGGGTGTTTTGGTCCTATCTCCCGAGTAGTGGAACTCCCGTCTCTCCTTGGTAAATAACCCCGGCCGTGGCATAAATGTATCTCTGAGAGAAGTCCACATAGAGCAGACACATTTTCACATCTACACCATTACTTAGCCAGTTTCTTGTCCTGGCAGCTCCTCCTCCTCTTCTTCCTATCAGCCTTGCTCATTTCTACCATTGCGTCATTTCTACCAAAAAGCCTACGATTTTTATCACGTCCATAAAGTGATTCTTAATTACATTGGCTGCCAACAACTCTACATAACTTTGAGCTACACATATTTTGGCTCACAGCAGGCATTCAATAAACGCTGGAATTAAATGACATTCTGTCTTCTATTAATCTCAGTCTCTTTCATGTGTGAAAGTCTTATCCTTTAAAGTATGGTATAACATCTTCAAATTTAATAAATACTAGCTGTACTGAATTGACTGACTCATACATTGGAAAAACAGACCAAATGATTTTAACTTTTAAAACTGTGGCTTGTGCCTTGGTCTACTAAACAGAGGAGATCTTCTCTCAAACAACAAAGGATATTCAGTCAAATATGTCTCTCTTACAGTTTATCTGAGAGAATTGACCTGATTTTCTCTTTTTTCCCTTTAGAGTACATTTTTTTTTATCCTCTTCAGGGTCAGTGGTAAGTGTTGTCATTTTAATCTTCCAACAGTATTAGTGAGCATATATGATACATAGCTTTGTGCAGGAGACAGGTAAATGAATGGTCTCTACATCTGGGCTTCTACATTCTGGTTAAGAGCACTGTGGCAATGTCTGACTTTGTGCCCAGACAGGTGTTACTGGCAGTGTGCTAGAGGGATACACGGGAGGGTTATTAAACCGGTTCCTGTCACGTCCATCCTGACTCACGGCAGCCTCGTGTGTGTCAGGGAAGAACTGGGCTCCACAGGGTTTTCAATGGCAGGTTTTTTGGAAGTAGATCACCGGGACTTTGTTTTGAGGAGCCTTTGGGTAGACTTGAACCTCCAACTTTTCCATTAACAGCCAAGCATGTTAAGCACTTGCAACACCCCGGGACACTAAGAGGTTATTAATGGACACAAAAACAAGTAGAGATGACCTTGTAGGGAAGCAGGGCCCTAGAGATGAAGCTTGGATAAGTGGGTGGGATTTCCACACGGAATGTGGGTTGGTAAGGCTGCTGTTAACTCCCTCTGAGGGATGACACAAGTCAGTTCTCCTCCCTGTGTCTCAGTGTCCTCCTCAGTATAATGAGGAACCTGGGGGAGAGGTATTTCCAGAGCTACTTCCAGGAACCCAAGGTAGGGAAGAGGGGTCATGGTGGAGATTGGACAGTGGTCATATCAAATTCAGGGGCTGAGTGAGTCTGAACAGTGAAGCCAGCAAGGGTCAGGGAGTTTCTCCAGGTAAGAGTTGGTCATGAAGTGGTAGGCATGAGGGACCAGGGCTTCAGGATATCCCAGGTAAGCAGTTAAAAGGAGGCAGGGCTGTGTGGTTTCTCTTGGTGAGGTAGTGCTTTGGACACTAAAGTCCTGAGGGTCTGGGAATTTATATATCAGACTCAGTGTGAACAAAGTCTTGGGGATGTTGATAAATGTAGACATCAGGGGGAAAGGAGAATATTCGTCTGGCTAGACTGTAAAGCTTATTTTGAAGAGAAGAGTAAAATAAGGTCACACTAGCCACATTTTAGGGTGCAGTGGTGGTTCAGTGGTAGAATTCTCACCTTTCATGGGAGAGACCCAGGTTCAATTGCTGGCCAGTGCCCCTCATGTGCAGCCACCACCTGTCTGTCAGTGGAGGCTCGTGTGTTGCTATGAGCTTCCAGACTAAGAAGGACTAGGAAGAAAGGCCTGACAGTCTACTTCTGAAAATCAGCTGGGGATCACAGCAGTCTGATCTGCAGCTGATCATGGGGATGGCACAGGAGCAGGCAGACCTTTCTTCTGTTGCACATGGGATTGCCGTGAGTCGGAGGTCTACTTGATGGTAGCTAACAGTGACAACAAGCCACATTTCAAGTGCTCGGGAGCCACAGTAGCCAGTGGCAACTGTATTGAGCAGAGCATTTCCATTATCACGGAAAGTTCTATTGGACAAGCTCAGATTTAGATCTCACAGTGGGTTCATAGTAAATCCCAGAGTGAGATCAGGAAAGAGGAAGCACTTGCCCTCTCCAAGTCTACTTTCACAGCAATGATTTCTATCTTCGGTTTTATGACACTTCAGATATTTAAAGAACATCTCAGTGAATGTCACCAAATTATTTTAAGTTAATTCAGTCTAATTCTGGTCAATTAAAACAAGACAAAACAATAGTCATGCTGCATTTTTTTTTTTTTTTTCTGTGAAAACAGCAAACATTTTCTTGTTCGCATCTCCTCACAAGAGCTCTTTGGAGCAGGTCTGAAAATAGAATGGGTTCAGAGAGCTCATGGGGTGTTTGTTCCACCAGGTCCATCACCAATACACCTTGAAGACAACAATGTGAACTTGACCCCTTGGTGTTGCTCAGGTGGTTTTTTAATTGGCCAGAATCCCTTCATAATCTCTTTCCCTTTGTGTTTTCTGCCTTTTCCCTTGAAATTTTCTAGTGTTTTCTCAGAATGGGAATCCAAAGTCAGTTGGTGGGTAAACTAAGCATTCTTACACATGAGACATAGGCATTTAAGGTTGACATCTTGAGGGGAAACTTGCCACTTGGCCTTGGTTCATTATAAAATATACTAAAAATATTTCCAGTCATTTATCCCTGGGTGGTACAAACAATTAATGTGCTCAGCTGTTAACCAAAAGATTGGAGGTTTAAGTCCACCCAGAGGCACCTCGGAAGAAAGGCCTGGCAACCTAGTTCCAAAAAATCAACCACTGAAATCCCTGTGGAACACAGTTTTACTCTGACACACATGGAGTCTCCATGAGTCCGAATTGACTTAAAAGCAACTAGTTATCCTTTTCAGGACTGAAATTTTTTTCCTTGTCATATAAAAATTTAGAGGAAAGAGATTCAGAACACAGTTAAACAATTGATAGTTGCTCAAATCAAAAGGGCCTAAGGGGGTCTTAGAGAGCTTTTTTTAAAAAAAAAATTTTTTTTTCTGGGACAAACCCTGGACTCCAACGCTGTCTAACACAGTGTCAGAGTGGAGGTGCAGCACTGGGCAAGCGGGAGAGGAAAGGATGTTCTCTAGGAGTGGAGGAGAAAACACTATGCCAAGTGTGGCTCGCCACCTCCCAGTGCCCTCTGGTAGCTGCCATCTTCCTCTTCATTCTAACCCTCAAGCAGGCCTGCTGTTAATTCACGATGTTGTAGGAAGAGAGTCACACATCAGTAAACACATCTTCAGCCACAGAAAATATTACTTTCTGCAGTGTTCCATCTGGCTCATTACAGAACAGAGGAGAGAGTGAGCCACGTGGCTTGGTTTTCCTCTTCCACGCCCAGCATCCTCATAGACTCTGAGAGTTTTCAGGCACTTCCCTCAACCATGTACTATACAGCAATAATATTTTGTTCAGTGTACTATGTGCTGCACCAATGATACTAAACTAAATAACATGTGGTCTCTGCCATTGAAGAGTTCAAAGATGCCTAGAAGGATGTCAAAATTCTGGCATGAGTGCCATGATTCCCCTTCCTTTACTACTGCACATGTCATTAATCTATCATTCGTTCATACAAATATTAACTGATTATGTATTGTGTGCTCAGAGTCAGCCAGGCACCAGGGACGCCAGGATGTAAAAGCTAAATAAGGTTCTTGCTTTTATGGAGCCTGCATTTAACATTTTCCTGCTCACCTCAAATATGGCTTCAGAATCCTTCGCAACACAGTGCTCTGGGAATTGCCACTAATTCCTTAGGTTGGGAGAGAAAAAGCCCAACGTCTGATCCATGGTCTGGTGGGAGGGAGAGATTTATATACTGAATCCTGTCATGCTTTACTACAGTAAAGGTACACATTAAGTTGTGTGGGGACTCTGCCCATAGAAATCAGGGAAAACTCAGGGGAGGAAATAAAGTTTTCTAGGCACTTGAAGAGAGAGTTGGTGTGTGCCACTGAGTCAATTCCGACTCATAGTGACCTTATGTGACAGAATAGAACTGCCCCATAGGGTAGGAGTCTATAAAGCAGTCGGAAGAGGTGTGGGGTCAGTGTGGTAAGAGCATTGCTGGCAGAGGGAGGAGCAAGAGTAGAGGCATGAAGGGCACAGGCAATGGTCAAGGAATGCATGACAAGGACCCATGGTAGTGGGTGAGATGCCAAGGTTGCCAGGGGTCAGGAGGGAGACGACTGGAGAGGAAGGATTAGGCTCCTTTAGGAAAGGTCACCTATCCCATATTATGGAGCGGGGTTTTTATCCTGACAGCAATGAGGACCCAGAAGAGCACTTTAAGTGAAGAAGTGACATGCTCAAACCTAACAGAAAGAGTTTAATGGCAAAGAGCCCAGATCTGAGCCAGGCAGCAAATGGTTGAATCTCAACTCTGCTGCTTACTAGTTGTGTGGCCTTGGGCATGTCAGTTACCCCTTCTGTGCCTCAGTTTCCTCATCTGTAAAGTAGGGATAATAATAACAGCACTCACTTAATTGTGACCATTAAAGGAGGTGATATATGTAGTGGTTGGAACACTGACTGGCACGTAGAAGCCCTTTATACGGACTATTTCTGTGTTCATCACCCTCTTTTTGCAAATCAGGAAGCTGAGGCACAGAGGACAACAGGGTTCGCTCAGGGGCACAGAGCTGCTCAGTGGTAGAGCCTGGTCTCCTAGCCCCACACCAAACTGCCTTGAACACAAGCATCAGCAAACATCCATCTCTCCCCACAGATCCCTGAAGATACATTTTTGTTTATTTAGATGATGAAGAGGAAATTAATTCTTTTAAAATCTCTTTGTCATTTCTATTTCTGTCTATTAAGATGTTCCAGCTGCTTTCCATATTGTGTTCTTCCACTCTGTTGTCCTTTTTATTTGAATGCGTACCATTTCAATTTCCCCCAAAACACAGTGCAATTTATCATAATGTAAAAAAATAAAGAAAGAAACCTGAGCAGAAACACAAAGCACTTTTTTTTTTTTTTCTCCAGGAAACTGCCCGATTCTCAAGCAAATGGAGAGAAAACCCAGTGGCACCTCCAGCAAACATATGCATCAGTAAGTGCCTTAATCACATCCCTGTGAGAAACGGGCCCACATCTGCAGGAGGAATTCTGCTTATGACTGAAAGAGAAAGCATGCCTTTGAAGATTGGCCAGATCTGTCCAATCACTGCACCATTCCACGGCACCGAAAGCTTGCAGTGCTTCCCACATTCGCAAAATAAGCACATCAGCTCTTAAATTGCTCTCAAGGTGTCTCCTTAGATTTTGTATGTATAATAGCAGGTGCTCTTTGCTTCCCAGGTTAATTCTGCAGTGTCTGTGGTCAGAAGTAGGAACTTCTACTACCTCTTTCTTCCAAAATCAAGCAGTATCTGCCCAAGCCCTAAGTGTTGTGAGTGATTAGAAATAGAGGTCTGTGACCAGGAGCAAGAAAAGAAGTGGAAGTGGATGGGAGAGAATGAAGTGGCATTTTTAGTCTTAAAGCTTTGTTCAAGACAAAGGTTGGATAGTTTTAATACATAGAGGTCTTAGAGCTCTAGGACTTTGTCTTTTGTAGGAAAAAACAGCTGAGGTTTTTCTAAGGGGAACTGATGTAATACGTATGTTGGTGTGGTTAGGTGCCTTTGGGTTGGTTCTGACTTGTAGCATATTTGGTATATTCTAGGATTCCCTAGAGTAGGAATTTTATGGGTGATATACAGGCTATGTCCCTAGGTGGTGTGAATGGTCAATGGGCTTGGTTGCTAACCAAGGGTTAGAGGTTCCAGTTCACCCAGAGGCACCTCAGAAGAAAGGCCTGGTGATTTACTTCCAAATCAGTCACTGAAAACCCTATGGACCACAGTTCTAATCTGACACACATGGGATCACCCTGAGTAGGTAACGACTGGTGGCAACTGGTACAGGCTATGGAACCCCATGGGTAGATAAGGGATGGAATTCTGGACCTATGTGTAGGCCAAGGGTCTCCCTCAGTATTGCTATTTCCAGTGGTACTTGGAGGGTTGAAAATATCCTGAATCAACAAGACTGCAGTTAGTCCAGTGGGCTGGTGTAACCACACACACTGCAGTTGGTTTGTGTAAGCAAAAACACAACAAACCGTCAGCATCACAGAGCTCTGTACTTCTCAACTCTGGAGGCACATTAGAATTTCTTCAGTTTTTTTTTTTTTTTTTCTTCTAAACTCTTTAAAATGGAAGCATAATATATACCCATAAATGGAACCCTGGCGGGCCAGTGGTTAAACACTCAACCGCTAAGTGAAAAAAGCCTGGAGATCTGCTTCCCTAAAGATTACAGCCACGAAAACCCTATGGAGCAGCTCTACTGTGTCACAGGGGTCGTTATGAGTCTGAATCAACTGGACAGCACCCAACAACACCAAAGTACACAAATCTTAAGTCCACATCTGCATGATATTTAAAAAAGTGACCTCACTCATTATGTTACCTAGATCAAGATATAGAACATTGCCAGCAACCTAGAAACCTCCTTCATGCCCCTTCATGTGTCATTACCTACTAGGCCCATGAAGAAAATCACCATTCAGACTTGTACCAGCAAAGACGGGTTTTGCCTATTTTGAACATAATATAAATTATACAGTATACATTCCTTTGTGTCTGGTTTTTTTGTCAATATTATGACTGTGAGATTCATTTGTGTTATATAAAAGAGCAGCTTCCTCATTTTCATAGATGTATAATATGGCTATGTTCATAAATACATACCAAATTAGAATTACTACATCTTCTTGTTGAATTGAAACTTACCATAAATGTCCCCTTTATCTCTAACAATATTTCTCACTTTAAAATTTGTGTACAATTAAAAACTGGGCAAAGGATATGAACAGGCACTTCACCAAAGAAGACAGTCAGGCAGCCATCAGATACATGAGAAAATGCTCACGATCATTAGCCATCCGAGAAATGCAAGTCAGAACTACAATGAGATACCATCTCACCCCAACAAGGCTGGCACTAATCCAAAAAAACACAAAGTAATAAAAGTTGGAAATGTTGTGGAGAGACTGGAACACTTATACACTGCTGTTGGAAATGTAAAATGGTACAACCACTTTGGAAATTGATTTAGCACTTCCTTAAAAAGCTAGAAATAGAACTACCATACAATCCAGCAATCCCACTCCTTGGAATATATCCTAGAGAAATAAGAGCCCTCACAAGAACAGGTATGTGTGCATCCATGTTCATTGCAGCACTGTTGACAATAGCAAAACAATGGAAGCAACCAAGATGCCCATCAACGGATGACTGGATAAATAAATTATGGTATATTTACATAATGGAATACTATGCAACAATTAAGAACAATGATGAATCTGTGAAACATAACATGGAAGAATCTGGAGGGCATTATTCTGAGTGAAATTAGTTGCAAAAGGACAAATACGATATGAAACCACTATTACAAGAACTCAAGAAAAAGTTTAAACACAAGAAAATATTCTTTGATGGTCACGGGAGTGGGGAGGGAGGGAGAGAGGTATTCACTAATTAGATAGTAGACAAGAACTTTTTAGGTGAAGGGAGAGACAACACACAATACAGTAGAGGTCAGCACAACTGGACTAAACCAAAAGCTAAGAAGTTTCCTGAATACAACCAAATGTTTTAAAAGCCAGAGTAGCAGGGACGGGGGTCTGGGGCCCATGGTTTCAGGGGACATCAGGTCAATTGGCATGACAAAAAGTATTAAGAAAACATTCTGCATCCTACTTTGGTGAGTGGCATCTGGGGTCTTAAAAGCTAGTGAGCAGCCATGTAAGATGCATCAATTGGTCTCAACTCACCTAGAGCAAAGGAGAATGAAGAACAAAAAAGATACAGGGTAAGTATGAGCCCAAGAGACAGAAAGGGCCGCATAAATCCGAGACTCTGTCAGCCTGAGATGAAGAACTAGATGGTATTCGGCTACCACTGATGACTGCTCTGACAGGGAACACAACAGAGAATCCCTGATGGAGCAGGAAAACAGTGGGATGTAGACTTAAATTCTCATAAAAGACCAGCCTTAATGGTCTGACTAAGACTGGAGGGAACCCAGAGGTCGTGACCCCCAGACCCTCTGTTAGCCCAAGACTGGAACCATTCCTCAAGCCAACACTTCTGACAGGAATTGGACTGGACTATAAGACATAAAACGATACTGGTGAAGAGTGAGCTTCTTGGCTCAGGTAGACACATGAGACTCTGTGGGCAGCTCCTGCCAGGAGGTGAGATGAGAAGGCAGAGGGGGACAGGAGCTGGTTCACGGGACACGGGAACACACGGTGGAGAAGAGGAGTGTGCTGTCATATTAGAGGGGGAGCAGCTAGGATTAAATAGCAAGGTGTGTATAAATTTTTGTATGAGAGACTGACTTGAATTGTAAACTTTCATTTAAAAAACACACACACACAAAAATTATGTTATCTGATGTTAGTAAAGCTACACCAGCTTTCTTTTGATTACAGTTTGCATGGTATTTATTTTCCCATCCTTTTCCTTTCAACATTTCTGTGTTTTATATTTCAGGTATATTCTTGTGAGATATCTATATATCTATATTCCAATTTGACATCCTTCATTTAGATAATTTAGTTTATTTAAAGTAATTACTGAAGGAGCCCTGGTGTCACAATGGTTAAGCACTCAGCTGCTAACCAAAAGGTAAGTGCTTTGGTTGGAACCCACTAGTCATTCTGTAGGAGAAAAACCTGGCGATCTGCTCCTGTGAAGATGACAGCTCAGGAAACCCTATGGAGCAGTTCTATTTTGTCATATAGGATTGCTATGAGCCACAATCAACTCCACGGCATACGACAACGATGCAATTACTGATCTATCTGGATTCAAATATATCATTATTGGTATTCTATTCATCCTAGCTTGTTTTTGTTCCATTTTTCTCCTTGCCTTCTTTGTGAATAAACCATAGTTTTTTTGTATTTCCTATTTATACTTTTATTAGCTTGTTGATGGTGGTGGTGTTAGATGCCATCAAGTTGATTCTGACTCATGGTAACCCCGTAGGAAAAGTAGAACTGCCCCACAGGATTTCCAAGGAGCACCTGGTGGAGTTGAACTGCCAAGCCCCAGTTAGCAGTTGAGTTCTTAACCCTGTACCACTGGGGCTCCATTAACTTGTTAGTTACATATTTTACTTTTATCTTAGTGGCTACCCCAGAATGCAAGGAACCCTGGTGGTGGAACAGTTAAGCACTCAGTTACTGATTAAAAGGTTGGTAGTTAGAATCCACCCAGCAGCTTTGCAAGAAAAAGACCTGGCAATCTGCTCCTGTAAAGATTACAGCCCAGAAAACCCTATAGGGGCAGTTCTATTCTGTCACATGAAATCACTATGAGTCAAAAATCAATCTGACAGCACCTGACAACAATTCTAGAATGCACCGTTTTCTTAACAGAATCTATCTTAAATTAGTACCTTTACCAATTCCAAGATAATATAAGGATCTCACAACATTTTGGTTGATTTACATCCTTTCCAACCTTTTGTGCTATTATTATTTCTTTTAATTCTATTTTTATTTGAGCCCTCACGAGACATTATTAACAATCACAACAACAGCAATAATAGGGTTAATAAATAATAAATAGGATTAATAAATAATAAATACATTAAATAATAAAATTAATAAATAGGGCTAATAAATAAATAATAGAATTAATAAAAATAGAATATCCACTTAATGTACCAATATTCCTTTCTTTTTAGTGCTATCCATTCCTTCCTGCATTTGAATGCTTCTGTATTGGAGCTTCTGTATAGGCTCAGTGATTAAGAGCTCAGCTGCTAACCAAAAGGTTGATGGTTTGAATCCACCAGCTGCTCCTTGGAATCCCTTTGGGGCAGTTCTTTTCTGTCCTATAGGGTCACTATGAGACGGAACTGACTGGATGGCAACAGGTTAGGTTTTTTTGTTTGTTTTATCTGGGATTATTTCCCTTTTATCTGAAAAACTTCCTTTATTAATTTTTTTTTTGGTAGAATTCTACTGCAATGAATTGCCTCAGTTTTTATTGGTTCAAAAGCGTCTTTATTTCACCTTATTTCTGATAGAATTCTAAGTTGACATTTATACTGTAAACATATCATTATCTTGTCTTTCGGCTTCCATCGTTTCCATTAAAAATGTGGGTGTAAGTCTTACTGATGCTCATAGAAGATCATGTGCCTTTTTTATCTGACTGCTCCTAAGATTTTACTTTGTCTTTGGAATTAAGCAGTATTATTATGATGTGCCTAGGTGTTCCTTTTTTGTGTATTTATTTTGCTTGGGGTTTATAGAGATTCTTGAATATGTGGCTTTATATTTTCCATTAATTTCAGATAATTCTTGGCTAGGTTTTCTTCACATACTGCTTCTGTTCCATTCACTCTCTTACTCTCAGATCCTAACTACACATTTTAGACATTCTCACGATGTCCCATTGGAGTCTTGCTGTTGTTGTTGTATGCCACCAAGTTGATTCTAACTCATAGTGGCCCTACAGGACACAGCAGAACTGTCCCATAGGCTTTCCTAAGCTGTAATGTTTATGGGAGCAGATCACCAGGTCTTTTCTCCTCTGGAGCCAGTAGGTGGGTTCGAGCCACTGACCTTTCAGTTAGCAGCCGAGCGCTTAGCCATTGCACCAGCAGGGCTCCTTATTTGAGTCTTACTTGCTTTTATTTCCCTCCCTTGATTTATATTTGTGTTGCAATCTAGATATTTTCTAGTGACTACCTCCCAGCTTCCGAATTCTTTCCTCTGCTTTATCTAATCTGCTGCTACACTCATCTACTTAATTTTTAATTTTAGCATTATTTTTGTTTTTAGGAATTTTATGTATATGTGTGTGTGTGTATATATATATATATTTAGTTCACTGAAGAAATTTTCTGTTTTTTCTGAACATATTAATTGTAGTTATTTTGAAGTCCATGTCCGATCACTCAGATATTGGAATTACCTATGGTCTGTTTCTATTTTACATATTCTTTTTTTATCTTACCTTTTAGTCATTAGGTTCAGTTTCATAGCATGCCTATTAATTTGAATACCAGATATAATCCATTAAAAATAGTGTGATGATCTGGGAGATTTTACCTTCTTCCTGAGTGGATTTAATTTTCTTTGGGCAGGCATAGAATATGGGCAGATCACCTTTATCTAAGTAGCAATTGCCATAATTTAGGCTTTGTGAGGGGTCATATATTTTATGTTTTTCCTTATCCCTAGGGGATAGCTTTTTGGTGGGGGTCATAAAGAAGTCTCAACTAAAAGCCTGGGATATTTACAATGGTCTCGGTTCCTGGTAGGCCTTGAACTACAATTTTAGTTTCTCCGGTACCATAAGATTTCCAGAATTTCTGCTTAGCTTTTTAGCCTCTCAGCTTTTTGCTAAGCTTCTTGGCCTTTAGCACCTGTCTCCACCTCATGCATCACTTAAGAACTGACAATTACCGTGAGGCGAAACGGCATACAGGATGCTGGGCTCGCTTCTCTGAGGCTTCCTTTTCTCCAGTATTTTGACCCCTCAAGTTCTTGTCATATTGGTACCTCTGAGCTCCAGTTTTTGACTTTTACAACCCAGTGAGTTGGCTGTAGGACTTATGCCACTGCTTTCTGTTCAGCCTTTATGCCCCATGACATGAATTGGCAAATGCCCCAAGGGGTAAAAACAAATTAAAAACAAACAAACAAAACAAAAACCAGACACACCACAAAAAAGTTGAAAAGTTGCTAACCTCAATGTACTTTTCTTCTTTACAGGATCTTGTTTGCTTAAGTCTTAGATGCTTTAATTTCCATTAACGACTTCAAACACCTGGGATTATTTTGTCTTTCATTCAGTTTAAATAGTTGTTGCATATGTAAAGCTACTCCTTCATCTACAAAAACAGAAGACGCTGGAAGAGGGGCTACAAAATACCAATGCACAGTCCCTCCCACACTAACTAGGTGAACTAGGTTTATATTTTTTAATTCTCCCCTAAATGATTCTTTTATGCAACCAGGTTAAGGAGCCACCAGTATAAATAAACCATGTAAGGCTGACTGAGTGAGTTTTGTTTCTTTTAAACACAGCACTAGATGCATGACTCAATGACACGTACAATCCTTACTGCTTTCCTCATGTTTCATAATATAAAATAACAATTCTCCTATCCAAAGATGACCCATCCCATCACGCAATTAAATCATCCTCTCCCACCAATTTTGGGCTTTTTCTATCAGAATTCTATTCTTTTTTATTTATCTTCAATCTTCCCCTCTCCCTTCAAAAAATATGTATGCTTTTATAATTTGTCCCATATATCTTGAACGTTTCCAATTATGTATATTAGACACATATACATATATTTGTACACACAATAGAACTGCTATGCAAATGGAATTTTCTTTTATAATTTCCAATTTCTGATTCCATGTGTATAACAGAACTAATCATTTGTAGATCGGCATCTTGCATTTGACCACATTATTGTTATCTCTCATAAGTTCCAAGTTTTTTTTTTTTTTTTTTGATGAATTCTGTTGGTTTCCTAAGTATCTAATCTTATTACCATAGGAATAATAAAATTTCCCTCTTTTCCAATAGACATACTGTGATTCTGATGCTATGTTTTAACATATTGGCCAGAAATCTAGGTCAGATTGGCAGAAGAGGATCTATTTTTAGATGCTAACCGAAAAGTCGGCAGTTTGAATTCACCAGGCGCTCTTTGGAAACTCAATGGGGCAGTTGTACTCTGTCCTGTAGGGTCGCTAGAAGTCAGAATCAACCGGACAGCAATGGGTTTTTTTTGGGGGGGGGAGGGGTTACCATATTAGCAAATGTAAATGTGATTGATGCATAAAATTGAAAAGGCATTTTATTTGTTTACTATAAAGAACATCTTCCAGTGGTTATTAATATTTTTTGTTTCCACTTTTCATTCCCAATTCTCTTTTTAGCCAATTATAATTAGGCTTAGATTCTACTGAATACACTGCAATTTTTTAAGTAAGAGTTATCAACAACCTCCACATACTAAATCAATTTCTCAGTCCTCATCTTACTTAAATTGTGAACTTTTTTTTTTTACAAAATTAATTGCATTCCCTTACGGAAGCACATTCAGTTGGCTTCGAGGACGTTATACTGCTCAGGTTTTCTGCCTCCCCTCTGGTTGCTCCTTCTCAATCTGCTCTGTCAGATTATCCTCTTCTCCCTATTCTCTAAATTTTGGAATTATCAAGGACTCATCCTTATCTCTATTTTCACTCCCCCTCTAGGTAACTTGCTGTACCCCCTGCCTACTGTGGTGGGCAGAATTCTAAGATGCCCTTCTAAGATTCTGGCCTTTGGTGTAACATCTCCCAGCTATTCCGGCAAACAAAAATTTGCTGATGGAATTCCATATCCCAAATCAGTTGACCGTAGAATAGGGAAATTATCCAGGAAGGCCTGGCCTAATCATATGAGCTCTTCAAAATGAAAGAATTTTCTCTAGCTGATCTCACAAGAGGGAGTCAGAGATTCAGAGAATGAAAAGGATTTGATGTGCCATTGCTGACTTGAAAATGGAGGGGACCATGCAGCAAGGACTGCAGGTGACCTCTAGGAGGTGAGAACAGCTCCAGTAGACACCCAGCAAGGTAATAGAAACCTCAGTCCTAACCCACAAGGAACTGAATTCTGCCAACAACACAAATAAGTTTGGAAGCAGACTTTTCCCCAGAGCTTCCAGATGAGAAGTAAGCTCCACTGACAAATTGATTTCAGTCTTATGATGCCCTGAGCTAAGAACCCAGTCATGCTGTGTCAGATTTCTGACCTATAGAATGGATGCTGCTTTAAGCCTATGGACGTTGCTTTAAGCCACTAAGTTTGAGGTAATTTGCTACTTAGCAATAGCAAACTAATACAAATGTTATCTACATAACTTAAATGTATATCCCCAGCTCAGGCCTTTACCCTTATCTCCAGCCTTGTATATCTAAGTCCCTATGCAATATCTTTCCTAAATTTCTAATAGACACCTCAAACAATATGAATAAAATAGAAATCTTGACTCTTTCCCATAAGCAGTATCTATTTGTGCTGGATTGTATGCTATCAATTTGGCATCACCATCAGCTCTATGTAATATCTCTTTTGCATTGCAAAGGAGAAAATGGGAACTATATTTACAAGAATCTCCTTCCCTGAATGGTTCCAGTTTAGAATGTCCTAATGAGAGAAACACACACACACACGGTTTAGAAGGCAGAAAAAGAAGAATAAGCCACCATTGATGGGAGATTCACATCACCTTCCACGGGGAGCATTTGAGAATCTCGCACTTCACTACTAGAGACTGAGGCACTTGCTTAGAGCTTCTTGGAGATTTTTGAAGATTGTAGCACCTCTGCAGTGAGCTTGTGAAAACCACTGACTTCCGTATATCAAGCTGAGATCTTCAGTGTCTGCTCTGCTGACCTTCAGTGTAGGCCTTCTTGATCTGTCTTCCTCAGCTATTCCAACAGTGATATAAAATATTAATCCCTATATTATACATTTTATACCTGGGTACATAGAGCAGCTGGTGCTTTTATAACCAATCCTTAACTGATATCTCTGCTCACCCCCTGCATTCCTTGTTAACGGAATGGCATTTCCATTTATTCAGGAGCTCACGCCCTAATATAGGTTCATCCTTGATTCCTCTTTTTCCTCCTGCCTTACATGTAATATACCTGCATGAATTGTCAAATCTACTTTCAACTCATATGCAAAATCTGACCACTTCTCATTATCTGCACCACAACTATCCCAGTCCAAGCCACCTTTATTTTTACCTGTATTACTGCAATTACTTGGTACTCCTGCTTCCACCGTCCACATTCAAGGAGCAGCTGGACTTTTTTTTTTCAAAAAAAAAAACTAAAAGGGATTTTAGTTTTCACTGTATATTCTTGAAGAACATTAAAGGGCATCTTGAAGAACTGATAGTTTCCACTAACAATTCTCATTCTCCTAGTTCTCTTGTTCCAGACGCTGCTACAGAGACTCTCACACACCGATTCTTCAGATTCCAGGACGTTCTCCAGCTCAGCCCTCCGTGAATTTCTCTTTCCCCTCGATACCAGTGCCAATTTTGTTGCCTGACTTCTGCACTCTCTTTCAGCTAGTAACACTATTTTTCCTTTAAAGAGGAGGGCACCTAAGTGGTAGAATTCTCACCTTCCATACAGGAGACCCGGGTTCTTTTCAGGCCAATGTACCTCATGCATAACCATCATTTGTCAGTGGACCTTTGCCTGTTGCTGTGATGCTGAACAGGTTTCAGTGAAGCTTCCAGACTAAGATGGACTGGGAAGAAAAGCCTGGTGATCTACTTCCAAAAATCAACCAGTGCAAACTCCATGGATCATGGTAGTCCAATCTGAAACCAATCATGGGGATGGTACAGGACTAGGCAGTGTTTTGTTCTGTTGTACAAGGACTCACCATGAGTTGGTGGCTGACTTGACAACAGCTAGCAGAGACAACAAATCAAAGTGAACAAATATTCCTAGATACATCCAAATGCCTTCAGGGACCAAGTTACTGGGCCTGGGGACCACGATCTTGGAGAACATCTAGGTCAATTGGCATAACATTGTAAAGAAAGTATTCTACATCCTATTTCAGTGAGTAGAATCTGGGATCTTAAAAGCTTGTGAGTGAACATCTAAGATGCATCTATTAGTCCCATCATGTTTGGAGAAAAGGAGAATGAAGAGAACAAAAGACACAAGGCAAATATTAGTACAAAGGACTAATGGACCACATGAATCACAGCCTCCACCAGCCTGAGCCCAGAACTAGATGGTGCCCGGCTACCACCACCAACCTCTGTGACAGGGATCACAATAGAGGTCCTAGACAGTGCAGGAGAAAAATGTAGAACAAAATTCAAATTCACAAAAAAAGACCAGACTTACTGGTCTGATAGAGACTAGAAGAACCTCTGAGACTATGGCCCCTGGACACCTTGCTAACTCAGAACTGAAGCCACTTCTGAAGTCCACATTTCAGCCAAAGATTAGACAGGCCTATAAAACAAATCATGACACACATGAGGAACCTACTTCTTAGTTCAATCAAGTATGTGAGACCAAATGGGCAACACCTGCCCCAAAACAGACGAGAAGGCAGGAAAGGACAGGAAAACTGGACAATGGACACAAAGAATCCAGGGTGGGAAGGGAAAGGGGGAGAGTGCTGATGCATTGCAGGGATTGCAACCTATCTCATAAAACAATTTGTGTATTAATTTTTGAATGAAAATCTTTCACCTAAAATACAGTAAAAATTTTTAAAAAGTGAACAAATACAAAATTGTCTTTAGCAGGCACAGGTGAACATTCATATGTTAACACTTCTTTGCAATTTTCTGCAATGTTCTGACAAATTTTGGTAGCTTCTCTGATTAAAACCTGCCTTATTTGCAATTCTTCTTTAAATTATAGAAAGTTTTAGAAAATTTCAAACATATGCAAAAGCATAGAGACTAGAATAATTAACTCTCATCAGCCCATCACCCAGTTTCAATAAGTAACATCTCATAAGCAATTTTATTTTATCTATGCCCTCATCTGCTTTTCCTCCCACCCCTGATAAGTTTGAAGCAAATCCCAAACCTAATGTTAGTTCATCTGTAAATATTTCGTTATATTATTCTAAAATATAAACCAGCTGCCACTGAGTCAACTGTAACACCTGGTGACCTCATGTGTGGTAGAGTAGAACTGTGATTCATAGGGTTTTCCGTGGCTGAATGTTTGGAAGTTGATTGTCAGGACTTTCTTCTGAGATGTCTTAAAAAAAAAAAAAATTTTTTTTTTTTTTTTTTTTTGTGGGCTCAAACTTCCAAACTATTTGTTAGCAGCTGAGCACCTTAACCATTTGCAATGTCAGGGAGTTTAAGAAATACTTTATAGGGAGAATCAAATCTCATTATTCTGATTAATTCATTGGTAATTTCCTAACACATGGTATTTCTCACTGGCCATGTCCCTCCTTAGGCCCCAGCTTATTGTCATGTTGCAGAGGTATGTATGCTTATCTTGGATAATTTCACTTACTTTTGTCTTCCAGAGTACCAGTCCCATCTTATCCACCAGTGGACAGCTCCAGAAGTCCAGATTTTCTTTTTTGAAGAGCAATTTAATTCCTTTGGTGACTGTTTTCCAATATAGACTAGCCTGGAGAGAAAAGAGTACTTGTTTTTCTCAAAATGATCCATAAAGCTGTTTTATTTCTTTAAAAAAATAGTAAGCAAGAAATAGAGTAAGTTTCTCCCTGTGAAGAAGAATCACTCTGAATTTCTAAGTTAACTACTCAAACCGCAGTCTTCTTTTAAAATTATTATTGTTTTCTTCCTGCCACATTGTCATGTTGTGTCAGATTCTAGGCAATTCTTGTAAACCTTAAAGCCATGCAAGGTGAATTTGCATAAATGCCTTCTCTGATGGTAACTTCTCACTTTTAGAAGCCAATTCGGTTTTTCATATTCCCAAGGGGTTGGATGAGGTGTCACTATAGTTCTCAAAGCTATCAGTTTGTTTGAGTTTACAGCCTCTTGGGTTACCCTGGTGGTGTAGTGGTCAAGTGCTACGGCTGCTAACCAAGAGATCAGCAGTTTAAACCCACCAGGTGCTCTTTGGAAACTCTATGGGGCAGTTCTACTCTGTCCTATAGGGTCGCTATGAGTCAGAATTGACTGGACAGCAGTAGGTTTTTTTTTTGTTTGGCTTGGTTTTTTTTGTTTTTTTTTTTTTTTAATATGTTCCCGTAAAATCACATGTTTCACTCTTTAGGTGTACTGGCATAGTTTCACTGTTTTTCAAATCCACTCCATATTGTTATATCCTTTCTTATTTCTAAAACTGATGATTTATATTCTGCATCTGTTCTTGATTGTTGTTAGGTGCCAACCAGTTGGTTCCAACTGATACCAACCGTATGTACAACAGAATGAAACACTACCCGATCCTGTGCCACCCTCACAACAGTTGTTATGCTTTAGCCCATTGTTGCACCCACTGTGTCAATCCGTCTCGTTGAGGGGCTTCCTCTTTTTCGATCACCATCTACTTTACAAAGCACGATGTCCTTCTCCAGGGACTGATTCCTCCTGATAACATGTCTACAGTATGTGAGATGTAGTCACACGATCCTTGCTTCTAAGGAACATTCTGGTTGTACTTCCTCCAAGACAGATTTATTCCTTCTTTTGGCAGTCCATGGTATACTCAGTATTCTTCACTAACGCCATAATTCAAAGGTGTCAATTCCTCTTCAGCCTTTCTTATTTATTGTCTAGCTTTTGCATGCATATGAGGCGATTGAAAATACCATGGCTTGAGTCAAGTGCATCCTAGTTCTTAAAGTGACATCTTTGCTTTTGAATACTTTAAAGAGGTCTTTTGCAGCAGATTTGCCAGTGCAATGGGCAAATGATTTCTTGACTGCTGCTTCCATGGGAATTGATCGTGGATACAAATGAAACGAAATCCTTGACAACTTCAATCCTTTCTCTATTTATAATGATGTTGCTAATTGGTAGACTTGTGAGGATTTTTCTTTTCACTATGTTGAGGTGTAACCCATACTGAAAACTGTAGTCTTTGATCTTCATCAGTAAGTGCTTCAAGGCCTTTTCACTTTCAGCAAGCAAGGTTGTGTCATCTGCATAACACAGGTTGTTAATGAGACTTCCTCCAGCTCTGATGCCCTGTTTTTCTTCATATACTCCAGCTTCTTGGATTATTTGCTCAGCATACAGATTGATTAAGTATGGTGAACCAATACAACCCTGACACACACCTTTCCTGACTTTAAACTACACAGTATCCCCTTGTTCTGTCCAAACAGCTGCCTCTTGATCTATGTGCAGGTTCCTCATGAGGACAATTAAGTACTCTGGTATTCTCATTCTTTGCAATGTTATTCATTATTTGTTATGATCTACACAGTTGAATACCTTTGCATAGTCAATAAAACACAGGTAAACATCTTTCTGGTATTCTTTGCTTTCAGCCAAGATCCATCTGATATCAGCAATGATATCCCTGGTTCCATGTTCTTTTCTGAATCCAGCTTGAATTTCTGGCAGTTCCCTGTTGACATACTGCTGCAGCCGGTTTTGAATGATCTTATGCAAAATTTTACTTGCATGTGATATTAATGATATTGTTCGATAATTTCTGTATTCTGTTGGATCACCTTTCATTGGAATGGGCATAAATATGGATCTCTTCCAGTGGGTTGGCCAAGTAACTGTCTTCCAAATTTCTTGGCACAGACTAGTGAACACCGAGTGTGGCATCTGTTTGTTAAAACATCTCAATTGGTATCCCATCAATTCCTGAATCCTTGTTTCTCAGCAATGCCTTCAGTGCAGCTTGGACTGTTTCTTTTAGTACCATCGGTGCCTGATCATATGCTAACCTCCTGAAATGGTTGAAGGTCAACCAATGCTTTTTGGTATAGTGACTCTATGTATTCCTTCCATCTCCTTTTGACACTTCCTGTGTCGTTTAATATTTTCCCCATAGAATCCTTCAATATTGCAACTTGAGGCTTGAATTTTCTCTTCAGTTATTTCAACTTGAGAAATGCTGAATGTGCTCTTTCCTTTTGGTTTCCTAAGTCCAGGGCTTTGCCTACGTCATTATAGTATTTTACTTTGTCTTCTTGAGCTGCCCTTTGAAATCTTCTGTCCAGTTCTTTTACTTTATTATTTCTTCCATTTGCTTTAGCTACTCGAAGTTCAAGAGCAAGTTTCAGAGTGTCTTCTGACATCCATTTTGGTCTTTTCTTTCCTTCCTGACTTTTTAATGACCTCTTGCTTTCTTCATGTATGATGTCCTTGATGTCATGCCACAACTCCTCTGGTCTTTGATCAGTCAGTGAGTCAAATCTATTCTTGAGATGGTCTCTAAATTTCAGGTGAGATATACTCAAGATCATACTCTGTAATGGACTTGTTCTAATTTTCTTCAGCTTCAACTTGAACTTGCATATGAGCAATTGGTGGTCTTTTCCTCACTTGGCCCCGGACTTGTTCTGACTGATGATATTGAGCTTCTCCATCTTCTCTTTCCACAGATATAGTCAATTTGATGTCTGTGCATTCCACCTGGTGAGGTCCATGTGTATAGTCTTCGTTTATGTTACTGAAAAAAGGTATTTTTCAATGAAGAAGTCATTGGTCTTGCAAAATTCTATCATTCGATCTCTGGCATCGTTTCTATCACCAAGACCATATTTTGCAACTACCGATCTTCTGTGTTTCCAGCTTTTGCATTCCAATCACCAGTAATTATCAATGCATCCTGACTGTATGTTTGATCAATTTGAGACTGCAGAAGTTGATAAAAATCTTTAATTTCTTTATCTTTGACCTTAGTGGTTGGTGTGTAAATTTGAATAATAGTCTATTAATTGATCTTCTTTGCAGGTATATGAATATTATCCTATCACTGACAGCATCACACTGGAAAAGACCAGGGAGTCTTGAGTAGCCCTCCACCATCTTGTAATGATGTCACCTGAAACATGGTGGCCACCATGGTGGATAGAGTAGAAGAGATATGGAAGAGGAGTGCCATAGCTTAACTGACTCCGTCTGGAAGAGAAACTTCATTTCCACTCAGAGTCCATCATCCAGAACTAGTTACAAGGGCCCAATATGACCTCAAGTTTGGCTAGGAGATGTATGGGATCACTCAAAAAGTTTATTCAGTACTGTCTCTGCTGCAATCTTCTCAGTTAATTTTTTTCCTTTAAAAATAGTTAAATTGTATAAAACGATTTTTCTCTGAGTATAACTTAGCTACATTTCATACATTTTAGAATGTTTTCAGCCAGCATTCCTTATGAGTCTCAGCTGTTGCCTAGAATGTTGACCAAGATCTCTCCCCACTGGCCAGGTCTGAACTCCAATGTCTCCCCAGCATGGTGTGACCTCAGATATCACAGTTCAGTTCCTCCCCACCAGAAGCTCTATTGGTTTCCTAGGGCTGCCATAATAAGGTACCACAGACTGGTTGCCTCTGAGGAATAATCTGTTCCATGCTTCTCTCCTAGCTTCGGGTGACAGCTGGCCTTCCTTGTTTTGTACGTGCATCGCTTCAATCTCTGCATTGGTCTTTACATAGCCATCTTCTCTCTATGCGTCTCTTCTTTTATAAAGACACGACTCAGATTGAATTAGTACCCACTCTACTTATTTTTCTACTTAATATATTACCCTATGTTAAATGATGACATCTTCAAATACACTATTTCCAAACAGGATCACATTCACAGGTACTGGGGGTTAGGACTTCAACATATCTTTTTTAGTGGACAGAATTCAATCCATAACAGCCCTACTTCCTTAATAGAAGTTCACTAAAACAAGCCATTCCATGTATTCTTTGCACGGGGCACTCTCTGGTAGCTATAGCTTCTTTCCCATTAAATCTGAGGCCACTTCTCTTTTAGATGATGTCTTAGTCATCTAGTGCTGCCATAACAGAAATACCACAAGTGGGTGGCTTTAACAAAGAGAAATTTATTTTCTCACAGTCTAGTAGGTTACAAGTCCAAATTCAGGGAGTCAGCTCCAGGGGAAGACTTTCTCTCTCTGTCAGCTCTGGAGGAAGGTCCTTGTCCTCAATCTTCTCCTGGTTGAGGAGCTTCTCAGGTGCAGGGACCCCATGTCCAAAGCATGCGCTCTGATCCTGGTGTGGCTTTCTTGGCGGTGTGAGGTCCCTAACTCTCTGCTTGCTTCCCTTTCCTTTTATCTCTTGAGAGAGAAAAGGTGGTGCAGGCCACACCTCAGGGAAACTCCCTTTACACTTGATCATGGAGGTGACCTGACTAAGGATGGTGTTACAATCCCACCCTAATCCTCTTAACATAAAATTACAACCACAAAATGGGGGACAATATTGGGAATCATGGCCTAACCAAATTGAGACATATTTTTGGGGGGACACAATTCAATCCATGACAGGTGAGATTGATTGAAACAAACAATATGACACAAGTACACATTTAACTAAATAATATCAGCTAACATGTAGGTGCTATTACAAATCTTCAATCAATTACACAGCAAGAACTCTTGATTTTCTGCAAACCGTTAAAAGTGAAGTCCACAGAATGTGAGAAGAAGAAGTTTATTTCGAGGTCATTCCATTCCACCTCTCATTCATCATGGTCATCTAGATTCTGCTTGGACAATTCCAGGGAAAGGAAGCTTGAAACATTCAGATACTGATTGTAATGATGATTTGGTGGTTACTATAAGTGCAAGCTATAATAGAAATTGCAACTCTGATTATGGTGACCATAAGGTAACAATTGAATTTATGTTCAGAAATCAATCAGGGAAGAGTTTGTCAAACAGAACAATGTGGGTGTTGTTGAGAAAGTAATTCTGAGAGGGATGAAGGAAGGTATGAGGTTACGAAGTGCTTTGGGATGACACACGAGTCAAACTTTCTGTGGATATCCTACTTAAAAAGGCCCTAAAAGGAGCTGCTGCCTCTGAGAAAGAAGGAGCCACCCCTCTAAGAGAATGTAAGTTCCTGGATCAGAGTTATTACTCCTACATGGCTGACTCAACTCTAGAGTTAATCAATGGCTGTATGCTGGAGAAGGAAAAATCAAAATTCTGGGAAGGAATCAAACTAACGAGAGTCTCTGGAACATTTTCTGCCACCCACATGACAAGAGAAACTGGGAAAAAACATTCTTTACTTGGGCCAACATTTGGGATGTAGACATAGACAAAGAATTGTCAAAATTAAACTAATAATATGGACTCTGGTTTTGAAAACTGTACTACAGGCTTTTAAAAACAAATGTTTGTTCTATAATAGATTTTTTTTTTTTTAATTCTACTCCCATCTCCAGCCTGACCCCCTCTCCATTTCCTCTCAGTCTTCTGCAGTTCAGCTAAGGGTAGCCACATGCTTAGTAGTTATCCTTGATTCCTTGCTCTTGCTCTTCCTTATCCTCTCAACAAACAATGCAACACTGAACCCTATGGACTCCACCTCCTAAAATCATCTCACCTGTAAATACTGAAACCATGGTCACTGCTCTGATCTAAGTATACCAGTACTAGTTGCTGTCGAGTTGATTTCAACTTACATCAAAACCATGTAGAACTATGCTCCATGGGGTTTCATGGCTGTGACCTTTCAGAAACAGATCACCAGACTTTTCTTCTGAGATCCTCTGGGTGGGTTCAAACTGCCACCTTTTGGTTAGTCACCCAGTAAGCACTTGTACCAGCAGGTACTCCTGATCCAAGTATAAACCACTGTTACCTGTTACTTGGAAAACTGCGTTTTTTTTTTTTTTTTTTTTTCTGGTTATCAAAATCTTGACCCTTTCTATTCTACTTTCTACATGGCAGGAAGAATTTTTACTTGTTGATTTTAAACAGCAATCATATTATACTATTTCTCTCAGAGATAGCCAAATGTTCCATCAATAAGTAGACTCTATTATTCTTTATTTTTTCTATAATAATAATAATGTCCTTAATTTATGTACCAAACAACACCAGGATGTAGTTTCTATTGATCCCTAATTTATGAATGGAGCCCTGGTGGCACAGTGGTTAAATGCTATGGCTGCTAACCAAAAGATCAGTAATGTGAACCCACCAGCTATTCCTTGGCAACCCTATGGGGCAGTTCTTCTCTGGCCTGTAAGGTTGATATATACAATTTGGAATGAACTCGACAACAATCAGTTTGATTTTTTTTTAATTTTATGAATGAAGATATTGCTGTTTAACAAGGGTAAATAACTTACCAAATATCAAGTAATTAGGGCCCCTGAAGTGTAATTCAGGTTTCTCTACTCTTGTACCTTGGATTCCATTCTGCCTTGCAAGGAAAGACTTCCTATGTTTTTGTATATCTCACTATTCCCACGAGCAGCAGGAAGAATTCTACTTCTTACATTTAAATACTTAGAATGTAAACCAGCTATTATGGTTAAATTTTCAGCAATTTTGCATTGTTATTTAAGAAAATAACATGAGGAAAAAGAAAAATAATCATAGCATTTCTGAAGCTAAGTTTCTGTAGTTATTTTCTTACGAGGCATAATTCTATTTTTTCTTTAAAAAAGAAAACCAGCCTATTAATGAAAAAGTGTAATTTAAAATAATTTAGCCTATTTTTCACATAAATTTGGGCTTTTATTAACAGGAAAAATTAATGTTGAATGGTATTTTACAAGTTGCATTCAATTAAATTCATTAGTCTATGGAGAAAAAGAAACTGTTGTTCATTGAAAGACCAGAGCTTGGGTATAAGAACCAGTTTATCATCTACTAAGTGTATGAATGTGTATAAATCACCTATTTTTTCCAAATCTCAGTGAGAGAGAGAACCCCATTTTTAAGTCCGTCATCCACAGAAAATTTTACCTTACTGATTCACTGAAAAAAAAAAAGACAAAAATGGACTATCTCCAACTCATAGAGAGGATGTAATATTTTGAACATGGATGCTATTAGACTAAATCAAGATTTTTAAATTCTTATGTAAAAATTGATGGGGTTTTTCAAGTTGCTGCTAATACAGAATAGCATAGAAACTGAAAAGAAAACTATAAGATTTATATGAGAATACTACTAATAATACAATGCTCTATTTTCTAGATATAAAAAACAATTTTTCCTTCTCTCCTTTTTTTTTTTTAATATAAGAATCAGCTATTCCAAGAACTAAAAACACTACATTGGTTACAAATTATCCTATATATAAATAAAACTATTATGACTCATGTCAAAGTTATGACTAAAATATATTCAAAAGTGTCACAGACTACAAAAAATGAATGGTGAAATGACTATAATGAGATAAATAGTTCTTCAAAACCAAATGGCCCTCCTTATGTTGCTTATACTGAATCTAATATTGTTAAATACTGTCAATCTTTAATACAATACTCTAAGGAGTATTTTCACAGGTTAAAGGAGAGTTTGACAACCAAAGTCCAAAATTCCAAAATATGCCTAATATTCTTCCAGGGGACCATATATATTAGAAAATATATCAACTAAAAGAATCCTTGGAACCTCATTGGAAAGGACCATATGTAGTTCTCCTTACTAATCCTTATGCTGATAAATTACAGAGTTAAAACTTAAATACACCTCTCCCAATCAAAGAAGACTGTGACTTCTGTTTGAACTGCCCAGCCAACTAAAAAACTCAAACTAAAATTCAGCTGTCCCAGTAAACAGAAACAGACGACCGCAACAGAAACCAACAGCTCTGCCCAAGATCACAGGATAAGACTACATGCAGGCAGTGGAGATTTTTAAACTATTCTTTATTGTCTTTGCTTTCCTATTTATATTGATTATTCTTCACCAAATTGGTATTCCCCGGTAAAGTATGCTGTAGAGAAACGCCTAAAGTAGTTACTCTTTGTTTGATACTTATAGCTTTTAAAGAGGCATTGTTTTATCATCTAGGATTTATAAATTTGTAATTTGCCACCTATTACCTTCTGATTTATATCTACGCCTTTCTTGCCCGTGAGTATTTTGGCTGTTGAAGTCCTTGGACTTCTGTTCCTACTGATGTGAGTGATCTTTATGGGATTACATTTATGTTGCCTTATCCCTATGTTGGGAAATTTCTCTCCATAGTGTTAGTTCTTTATATCCCTCCTAGATGTCATTGCCCCTTGCCTAATACTTATAGCCTGTGAAGTTACCTTATAAATTAGGATTCATAGATTAGTAATTTTTTAGTAATTATTTTCATACTAGAATTATTAGATAATATTGCATTAATCATCATTTTTTTACTAATCATAATAGCCACTATTTTCCTGTTAGGAATAGTATATATGCCTTTGAATGAAAGGTGATTTTATTTTGGAATCACTGTAATTTGTGGTTCTTGCCTTTCTATATTATTTTTGGATAATACTTTTACATTATAGAGCTTTTCTTAAGTATTCCCTTACTGTTCCTTATAACCACCATTAATGCATAGCATAAAAATGCTTTTTTAGAATAGCCCAAACAGTTCCTCCTAATGTGGCCCCTTTTTTATATCTCGCAAGAACATACTGAAAAAAACTGCCAAAGCTATAACATGGTGAAGACCTCAAATGGTACCCGGCTACCAAAAATAATAGTGCCTGAGGTCTTAAAGACTTAAAATAAATAAGTGGCCATTTAGAGGCCTACCAAGTCTGTGCAGAAAAAGGAATTCCTTAAAAGTGTGATCTAAGAATTTTCCTAGAAATCATTGATCAAAAGGAGGCAATGAGAGAGAGAACCAGAAACAGGCTGTCACAGCCTGTTGCCAGAGGGTCTTTTCCTCTGTGGTCAAACAGATGCAGACACAGAATGTTGACAGCCTGTTCTCAGAAGGTCTTGACAAACAGATTTATTGAAAAATCTCCTGTACAATGGATCCTCAGAAAAGACATGCTTGAAAAGACCATTTTAATAGCATGTTCCCAGACCAGTGTATCCTGTCTTTGTCCTGTGATTCCTTGTGTACCACCGTACCTGCATATACCCCTGCAATCTAAGATAAGTTGTTATCTTAGTCATCTGGTGCTGGTCTAACAGAAATACCACAAGTGGATGGCTTTAACAAACAGAAGTTTATTTTCTCATAGTCTAGTAGGCTCAGAAGTCCAAATTCAGGGTGTCAGCTCCAGGAGGAAGGCTTTCTCTGTTGACTCTGGAGGAAGGTCCTTGTTATCAGTCTTCCCCTGGACTAGAATTTTCTCTGTGCAAGCACGTTGGGTCCAAAAGACCACACTCTGCTCCTGGCGCTGCTTTCTTGGTGGTATGAGGTCTCCTTGTTTCTCTGCTTGCTTCTCTCAAAAGGGATTGGCTCAAGACACAATCCAATCTTGTAGATTGAGTCCTGCCCCATTAACACAACTGCTGCCTATCCCAACTCATTAATATCATAGAAGTACGATTTACAACTCAGAAAAATCTCATCAAATGACAAAATGGTGGATAATCACACAATACTAGGAAACATGGCCTAGCCAAATCGATACACATATTTTTGGGGGACACAATTCAATCCATGACAGTTGCCAATCACTGAAGTCCACCTATACATTACCCCCAGTCACTAATGAGCCCCCGCTATGAGAAAGCCCACCTCTAACTTCCCTAATTGCCTAAAAACCAATCTAAATATTGTAGCCCCTGTTCTTTGTCTAAACCCTATGAAAATGTTTGTGTAATAATCATGCCCCAGACTTTGTGGTTTCATTTTCATGAGCTGCATAATTCCCAGTTTGAACTGTGTTGAACCTTTAATAAACCTGTTTATTTTACTTTTAAATAGAATACGAGTTTTCTCTACTACATCACTTAAACAAATCTGAAGAATGGGGCTAATACCTATCTCCAAAGGTATAGCATTAGGTAAATCTGCTGCAAAAGATCTCTTTAAAGAGTTAAAAAGCAAAGATGTCACTTTAAGGTTAGTTTGTTAAAGTGCCTACCTACCTTCGTGCCCACGTCACAGAAGAATTTCAAAAGAGTTTATTGTAACTGACGTGTAATAGATGTGCAAACAATATGGAATTATAGAGGCTTTTTTTTTTTTTTTTGAGGGGTCCATAGAAAATGAGGAAATTGGGAAAGATTGCCTGGAATAAGTAACACTGAAGCTGGCTCTAGAAGGATAGGTAGATATTCACCAGGTGGGTATTAATGATAACAAGATTCCAGTAGAGAAAATGGCATTAAAGTATAAAGGCAGAAAAATATAGCTCTGATCCACAAACTACTTACTAGTCATCAGAACTGGTTTGGTATAAAAGGTTTACTGAGGAATAGATGAGAAAGTAATAGGATGATTTGACTGGAATATTCCATTTACACCATCTGTTCTGAGATGCACCACTAAGAAAGAAAAGCCTAGCCAGCTAAATCATTAAAATATTTTCTTCATATTTCTTGAAAGAGCTCTTTTAGAATTAGTTAGACATAAAAACAAAAAAAACAAACCTGTTGCCATTGAGTTGATTCCGACTCATAGTGAGCCTTCAGGACAGAGTAGAACTGCCCCCATAGAGTTTCCAAGGAGCTTCTTGTGGATTCAAACAGCTGACCCTTTGATTAGCAGCTGTAGCTCTTAACCACTACACCACCAGGGTTTCCATAGACTTTATCATATACCACTCTCATGCATAAGAAGGAAAGAAAAGAAAAGCATTCTTGGTTCCCACTGTCCATTTTGTGAACTTATAGTTATGCTTGATTAGATGTGGTAGGTGGGCTTTCTCCCCATCCCTTTTCCCCATCTTTACACCTCAGACATGCTGCTTCTTGAGCCATGGAGCAAGCAAGCAGATAAAGAGACAAGAACACTTTAAGCATAAATGTAGGGGCTGTTATGAAGAGGTCACTCGTGACAGTAGGAAGGTTTGAGGATCTTGCCACCTCACTGTTCTACCCCACATCAAGAGTGGAAGCAAAAAAATTGAGAAGGCGGAATGGTACAGGAGGAAAATGAAGGGTTTAAATGTCTTGAAAGAGTGAAGGAGGAAGGAAAAGAAATATGAGGACAGAAAAGAAAGCATTCAACAGTGCAAGGTTTTAATGGAAGGGACTTGTCCCCATTGACTAGGAGCAATGTGCCCAGGAGTCACGGAGCAGCCACATGACTCTAGATCAAAGCATTTGTCCCCTTTAAAAAGAAGGAATAATTTGGAGAGAACAGATAATTCAACTTGCAAATATTCACTTGTTTGTGGATTCTGTATGGATTGCAAACCATGGCATGAATGTGAACCGAAGGACTTCAGGCCTTAGTGTGTGCTTGACCAATTCTTTCACTATTAACATTATGGTACTGTGATTCCATACATGACTCTCTGTAGCATATCATTAATTATAACTGAGTCCCACCTGTAAGGCTAGAACTGCATTGGTAGAAGGCTGCCTCCCAGGGTAGTGAACAGAAAGGTGGGATTAAGAGTAAGGTGTGTGATCAGGATTGGACCTGGAGGGTTGTAATCCAGAGGGAGCCAATGAATGACTGATGCAAAGAAGAGAGATGAAAATAATACCTGGGAGGCAAAGCTGAGAACTACAGGTACCTGTGTCAGACTGAAGGAGTAGATGAGGGCCTATGATAAAAAGGCAAGTAAGCCAATATGTATTTGCTTTATGGGATCCCCAGTCTTTTCTGATATTTACTAAGTAGTGTCTGTGCTGAAGATCTGGGTTCCCTCCCAAACCGAGAATTTAGCTGGCCCTGCAGATTTTCAGGGGAGGAGAACTGGAAGGAAGTAACTCTTAGAGGCTTGAACATCCATTCATCTAAATAATTGAATTTTGAAGAAAGATGGAAACACTCAGTAACTGCTCAAGGATAGAGGTTTACTTTGTGCAATCTTCAGTCATATCCCATACTGTCCATCTTCTCTGTTCATTTCACAACAGTTCGAGAGGATCTGGTTCTGCCTAACATTGCCCTTTTCTAAAGTTGTTGTTAGCTGCCTTCAAGTTACCCTGACTCACAGGGACCCCATGCACAATGGTACAAAATGCTGCCATGTCCTGGGCCATTCCCATGACTGGTTGTAGATTGAACCACTGTGATCTATAGGGTTTTCAACTGGCTGATTTTCGGAAGTAAATCCCTAGGTCTTTTTTGTTTGTTTTTTTTTTTGAAGTGCCTCTGAGTGGGCCCAAGCCTCCAACCTTTCAGTTAACAGCCAAGTGTGTTAAAAATTTGCATCACCCAAGGATTCCATTGAAATACTTTGTTCCTGTTTTTAGGTGCCCTTGAGTTGGTTCTAACTCACAGTGACCTTATACACAACAGAATGAAACACTGCCCAGCCCTGCACCGTTCTCACAATTGTTATGCTTGAGCCCATTGTTTTAGCCACTGTGCTAATCCATCTCATTGAGGGTCTTCCTCTTTTTTGCTGATCCTTTACTTTACCAAGCATGATGTCTTCCTCCAGGGACTAGACCCTCCTGATAACATGTCCAAAGTATGTGAGATGAAGTCTTGCCTTCCTTGCTTCTAAGGAGCATTCTGGCTGTACTTCTTCCAAGACAGATTTGTTCACTCTTCTGGCTGTTGTTGTTGGGTGCAGTCGAGTTGCTTCTGACTCATAGTGACCTTGTAGGACAGAGTAGAACTGCCCCATAGGATTTCCAAGGAGCAGCTGGTGTATCTGAACTACCAACCTCTTGGTTGGCAGCTGAGCTCTTAATCACTATACTACCAAGGTTTCTGACAGTTCTTCTGGCAGTCCATGGTATAGTCAATATTCTTCAACAACACCATAATTCAAAGTCATCAGTTCTTCTTTGGTCTTCTTTATTCGTTGTCCTGCTTTTGCATATATATGAGGCAATTGAAAACACCACGGTTTGGGTCAGGGACACCTTAATCCTTTAAGTGACATCTTTGCTTTATAACACTTTATAGAGGTCTTTTACAGCAGATTTGCCCAATGCAATACGTCCTTTGATTTCTTGACTGCTGTTTCCATGGGAATTGATTGTGGATCCAAGTAAAATGAAATCCTTGACAACGTCAATCTTTTCTCCCTTTATCATGATGTTGCTTATTGGTTCAGTTGTGAGAACTTTTGTTTTCTTTATGTTAAGGTGTAATCCATACTAAAGGCCGTAGTCTTTGATCTTCATTAATAAATGCTTCAAGTCCTCTTCACTTTCAGCAAGCAAGGTTGTATTAACTGCATATCACAGGTTAATGAGTCTTCCTCCAATCCTGATGCCACATTCTTCTTCATATAGTCCAGCTTCTCAGATTATTTGCTCAGCATACAGATTGAGTAAGTATGGTGAAAGGATATAACCCTGACGCATACATTTCTTGATTTTAAACCATGCAATATCGTCTTGTTCTGTTCGAATGGCTGCCTCTTGATCTAGACAGGTTCCTCACAAGCACAATTGAGTGTTCTGGAGTTTCCATCCTTCACAATGTTATCCATAATTTGTTATGATCCACACAGTCGAATGCCTTTGCATAGTCAATAAAACGCAGGTAAACATCTTTCTGGCATTCTCTGCTTTCAACCAAGACCCGTCTGACATCAGCAATGATATCCCTGGTTCCATGCCCTCTTCTGAATCCAGCTTGAATTTCTGGCAGATCCCCACTGATGTACTGCTGCAACCACTTTTGAATGATCTTCAGCAAAATTTTAATTGTGTGTGATAGTAATCATATTGTTAGATAATTTCTGCATTCTGTTAGATCATCTTTCTTTGGAATGGGCACAAATATGGCCAGGTAGTTGTCTTCCAAGTTTCTTGGCATACACAAGTGAGCATTTCCAGCCCTGAATCTGTGTTTGAAACGTATCAGTTGGTATCCTGTCAATTCCTGGAGCCTTGTTTCTTGCCAATACCTTCAGTGCAGCTTGGACTTCTTCCTTCAGTACCGTCAGTTCTTGATCATATGCTACGTCCTGAAATAGTTGAATGTCAACCAATTCTTTTTGGTACAGTGACTGAGTGTATTCCTTCCATCTTCTTTTGATGCTTCCTGCATCATTTAATATTTTCCCCATAGAACCCATCAATGTTGCAACTCAAGGCTTAAATTTTCTCTTCAATTCTTTCAGCTTGAGAAATGCAGAGCTTGTTCTTCCCTTGGTTTTCTAATTCCAGGTCTTTGCACATTTATAATACTTTGTCTTCTTGAGCTGCTCTTTGAAATCTTCTGTTCAACTCTTCATCATTTCTTCCTTTTGAATTAGCTACACTACGTTAAAGAGCAATTTCAGAGTCTCTTCTGACATCCTTTTTGGTCTTTTCTTTCTTTCCTGTCTTTTTAATGATCTCTTGCTTTCCTCATGTACGATGTCCTTGATGTCGTTCCACAACTTGTCTGGTCGTTAGGTTGTTAGTGTTTAATGAGTTATGTCTACTCTTGAGATGGTCTCTAAGTTCAGGTGGAATATACTCAGGGTCATACTTTGGCTCTTATGGACTTCCTTTAATTTTCTTCAGCTTCAGGTTATGAGCAATTGATGATCTGTTACACAGTCGGCCCTGGCTGTGTTCTGACTGATGATATTGAGCTCTTCCATGGTCTTTTTCGAAAGATGTAGTCAATTTTATTCCTGTGTATTCCATCCGGCAAGGTGCATGTGCATAGTCACCGTTTATGTTGGTGAAAAAGAATATTTGTAATGAAGTAGTTGGTCTTGCAAAATTCTATCTTGTGATATCCAGGATCATTTCTATTACCAAGGCCAGATTTTCCAACTATTGTTCCTTCTTCTTTGTTTCCAACTTCCCCATTCCAATCACCACTAATTATCAATTTATCTTGATTGCATGTTTGATCAATATCAGACTGCAGAAGTTGGTAAAAATCTTCAACTTCCTCATCTTTGGCATTAGTTTTTGGTATGTACATTTGAATAATAGTCATGTTGACTGGTCTTGCTTGTAGGCTTTTGGATATTATCCTAACACTGACTGCGTTGTATTCCAGCATAGCTCTTGAAATGCTCTTTTTGACGATGAATACAATGCCATGAAAAACTAGTTGCCGTGGAGTCTATTCTGATTCATGGTGACCTATGTGTGTCAAAGTAGAAGTGTGCTCCATAGTGTTTTCAAGGGATAATTTTTTTTTAATTTTTTATGGTGCTTTAAGTGAAAGTTTACAGATCAAGTCAGCCTCTCATACCAAAACTTATATACACCTTTCTATATACTCCTAATTGCTCTCTCCCTATGAGGCAGCACACTCCTTCCCTCCACTGTGTCCATTCGGCCAGCCTCTGACCCCCTCTGCTGTCTCAGCTCCCCTCCAGACAGGAGATGCCAACATAGTCTCATGTGCCTACTTGATCCAAGAAGCTCATTCTTCACCAGTATCATCCACTATCCCATAGTCCAGTCCAATCTCTGTCTGAAGAGTTGGCTTTGGGAATGGTTCCTCTCTTGGATAACAGAAGGTCGGGGACCATGACCTCCAGGGTCCTTCTAGTCTCAGTCAGACCGTTAAGTCTGGTCTTTTTATAAGAATTTGAGGTCTGCATCCCACTGCTCTCCTGATCCATCAGGGATTCTCTGTTGTGTTCCCTGTCAGGGCAGTCATTGGTTGTAGCCAGGCACCATCTGGTTCTTCTGGTCTCAGGCTGATGTAGTCTCTGGTTTATGTGGTCTTTTCTGTCTCTTGGGCTCATAATTACCTTGTGTCCTTGGTGTTCTTCATTCTCCTTTGATCCAGGTGGGTTGAGACCAATTGATGCATCTTAGATGGCTGCTTGCAGATGCCACTCTCCAAGTGGGATGCAGAATATTTTCTTAATAGATTTTATTATGCCAATTGACCTAGATGTCTCCTGAAACCTTGGTCCCCAAACCCCTGCCCCTGCTATGTGGGCCTTCAAAGCATTCGGTTTATTCAGGAAACTTCTTTGCTTTTGGTTTAGTCCAGTTGTGCTGACCTCTCCTGTATTGTGTGTCATCTTCCCCTTCATCTAAAATAATTCTTATCTACTATCTAATTACTGAAACCCCTCTCCCTCCCTCCCTCCTTCCTCTTGAAACCGTCAAAAAACATTTTCTTCTCTGTTTGAAGGCTAATTTTTGGGAAGAGATTTTCAGGCCTGTCTTCAGAGGCACCTCTGGGTGGATTTGAACTTCCAAACTCCTAGTTAGCAGCAAAGTGTGTTCATCATTTGCATCACTCTGGAACTGCTACCCATCATTAGAATGTCTTATCTTTGTGTATTTCTTACTTACGCCCTGAGTCCATCTTATAGCAATGACCTTCTAACTGCAAAGCCTTGGAAGAGTTCATCCTTCCTGGCCATGGTTTACCCATAGTCACTACCTCCTTCTCTGTAGCTTTCAAGGCAATGGAAACTCATTTTTCTTTCTTCTCGCATTCTTATGGCCACTTCTATATTTCCTTCTTTGGACCTTTTCCTTATCCCACTCTCAAATAAATATGCTGTTCTAAATTTGGAGCCCTGGTGGCATAGTGGTTAAAGAGCTTGGTTGCTAACCAAAAGGTCAGCAGTTCGAACCCACCAGCCACTCCTTGGAAACCCTCTGGGGCAGTTCTATACTGTCCTATAGGGTGGCTATGAGCTGAAATCAACTCAACAGCAATGGGTTTCTAAATTTATGTCAAACGATCTGTTCTAAGTTCAAGAAGAAATGTTGGGAGATGCTCTGCGTATAAGGTTTCCCTAGCTCCAAGTCTGTGACTTAGTATTTAGTCCAGGCCAGGCATGGAGGTCAGTACTGAATATGTGATGATGACCATGAGGAATGCTGCCCTGAGGAACCCACAGTCTTGTAGGTGACATAGGTAAAAGGAAAATTAGATTGAGGATGTGTTCTCAGCAGAGCAATGCTGGGGAGGAAGTGTGAGGACAGTGGAGAGCATCTAGCACCTCAGGAGTCTGTGACGGCTGAAGGGGAGCAGTAGAACTGCTTTTGATCAAGACTCCTAAAAGCAGAAGCAGAGGCAGGAGGGAGCACATTTTCTTGCTTAGCATTCAACTGTTTTTCAAGTAGTAGCTTTATCTCTGGATCCCTGGAGGGTAGGGTGTGCAGAGTGGTGGCTGGGAGTCAAGCTAACCCCATTGAGGCAAGGATGACCTTCACATCATCCATATTTCCTATATTCCGTATGAGGGTCCAGGAAGTATCAGAAAAGTGATACGGCTTGGACAGTGGTTCTGCCTCACTCTTAAGTATGAGCCTTGTTGGGGCCAGACACCTTCCTCGCCAGCACCCCCACTGCTCTGGGAATCTGCGTTCCTTGCAGAAGAAGAAAGTCCAGAATGTTCCTTCTTTAAGCCGACACATCTCTGCTTTGTGGGGGAAAGATGGCTTCATGTGATTTTTACTTCCTTTTAGTATTTTTTGCTGAATCAGTGTGTATGACTTGCACCCAGAGAACCTTCCAAGGAGGGAATGTGTCAATGGATATAGACTCTGCTGTCTTGGTTGGCAGTTCAAACTCACCTAGTGGCAACATGGGAGAAAGACCCGGCAATCTGCTTCCATAAAGAGTACAGCCAAGAAAACCCTATGGAGCAGAGTTTTACTCTGTAACATGTGGGGTCACCATGAGTCAGAATCGACTCGACAGCAATGGTTTTTTCTTTTTTTGGTTTGACCTTGAATCATTATACCAGTGATGGCTGTGGCTCTCTGCAGGGTCAGTCTGTCTCCCTGTAGGAATCTACAGATTAGACATGAAGGCCCTGTTTAGGCTAGTGTCCTGTCAATTACTGAGAATAGCCCTGAAAATATACAGCATGCCAAAATACAGAACGTGAAAATTGAGAATAAAATCTGCCTAAACTCAGAACCTAAACACAGATAGTGGGGAAAGAAATACATGTCTTTGGTGAAGTTATTATCCATTATAATTGTAGAGTTTTAATATTTTATATTTACTGATAAAATAGTTGCCTCTGATAACTTAGAGGGCATGTTTGATGGCTCTAGAAACAGTGGTTAGAAAACATTATAGCTGTTCACAGTGTTAATCTGCATTAGCTATTATTGGCTGCAGTTAACAAGGTATGTCTATAAAGAAGCTCAAGAAAGAATTTGCCGCTGTACAAGAGAAATCAAAGTGTATAGAAATAAAGCGGGTTGAGAAGTTCAATAGTGTTACACAAGCCAAAGAATAAGAGATAACATTTAAAAATGGTTTGAGTGACAACTGCCTATTATCTCTCAGGATATGGCCTTCCTACCTGTTGTTCCAGATGGCCTCAAGGTAGCATTAAGTTGACCAAGGGAGGAGTATGGGGGCAAGGAAGCAAAGACATATGTGGACTTAAAAAACTAGGCTGACCAACTCAGCCTGGTTTGCCTGCGACTTTCCCAGTGTCAGAGGAGCCCAGGTGGTGCAGTGTTTAAGTGTTCAACTACTAACTTACAGGTTGGTAGTTCTAATCAACCAGTCCACTCTGTAGTAGAAAGATGTGGGAATCTGCTTTCATAAAGATTACAGCCTTGGAAGCCATATGGGACAGTTCTACTCTGACCTATATGGCCACTATAAATTGGAACTGACTTGATGGTTATGGGCTTGGTTTTTTTTGTTCCCAGTGTCAGCACTGGAAGTCCTATGTCCTAGGAAGCTCCCCTTTCCCAGGCAAACCAGGAAGGTTGGTCATCCTATGAAAAAATCTCTATCTAGGAGAGAACTTTTGGTATATTCAATGGCATCATATGCATGTGAAAGCTGGACAATGAACAAGGAAGACTGAAGAAGAATCGACGCCTTTGAATTGTGGTGTTGGCGAAGAATATTGAATATACCATGGACTGCCAAAAGAACAAACAAATCTGTCTTTGAAGAAGTACAACCAGAATGCTCCTTAGAACCAAGGATGGCAAGACTGCATCTTACATACTTCGGACATGTTGTCAGGAGGGATCAGTCCCTGGAGAAGGATATCATGCTTGGTAAAGTACCCACCCAGTGCCATTGAGTTGATTGTGACTCATAGCAACCCTATAGGACAGAGTAGAACTGCCTCATAGAGTTTCCAATGGAGTGCCTGGTAGATTCGAACTGCTGACCCTTTGGTTAGCAGCCATAGCACTTAACCACTACGCTACCAGGGTTTAAAGTACAGGGTCAGCAAAAAAGAGGAAGACCCTCAACAAGGTGGATTGATACAGTGGCTGTAACAATGAGTTCAAGCATAATAATGATTGTAAGGATGGTGCTGGAGCAGGCAGTGTTTTGTTCTCTCACGCACAGCGTTGCTATGAGTCAGAACCAACTCAATGGCACCTAACAACAACAACAAGGAACTTTAGGTGTGGCTACTGGCACAGGAAACAAAAAATGGGGGAAGGGACACTGAAAGCAAATTAATCGTAAGTCTACTAAGCTCTTTAGGAAATTATGTTGCTGAAGAAACTACAAGCCTGGACACCAAAACCTCTGATTGTTGAAGACTTAAATCAATCCTTGGATCCACAACCTTCCATGAGAAACAGCCAGGCTTCAAAGATCATATGGTCCCAAAAGAAGCTGTGTTCCCCAGACACCACTTGAGATGTGGAGAAGGAAAATAATGCACAAGGAGGCATCTCCAAGGGGATGCCAGGGCAGGGACCATGGAGATTGTTGGACAACGGACTTCCTCCAGAGAGAGCAGTAAGAGCCTAATCAAGTAATTCCACATACACCCAATGAAAGACCTTCCAATGTGTGCTCAGAGGAATTCTTCAAATGCTATAGACCAAGGACTATGGTGCCTTACACTTTTCTAATGAAAGTTATTGTTGTAGTTATTGTTTCCCTGTTCTAGCATTGTACCTTAGGTGGGAGAGGAGACACATCATTTGTCTTTTTAGTTCATATGTTGCCAGACCAAGAGGAGCTTTACCAGTGTCTTAGGCTGGGTTCTCTAGAGAAGCAAAACCAGTAAAGTGTATAAATATATATAGAGAGAGAGATTTATATCAAGGAAACAGCTCACGTGATTGTAGAGGCTGGAATGTTCCAAGTTGATGAATCAGGATAGAGGCTTCTCCTGGTTGATGTAGCTGCAGGGGCTGGTGAACCCAAGATTGACAGGTCAGAGAACAGGGTCCTTGCTCACAGGCTGTGAAGGTTGATGAATCCCAAGACTGGCAGGCAAGATTGCAAGGCTTCTCCTGATTCACGTAGCTGCAGGGGATTTCAAACCCAAGATCAGCAGGTCAGAGAGCAGGACTCTTGCTCACAGGCTATGAAGATTGATGAATTCCAAGGCTGGCAAGCAAGCTGCTAACTCAAGTCTCAAGAATGGGAGGTCAGATGAACAAGGGGCAGCTACAGGATCCAGAACATGCCAAAAATCCTCAGCAAGGCGAGCAGGAAGGAATTAGGGCTGCTGAGGACAGAGAGATGAAGGCTGAGGGGGCAGTGAGCCACCATAGGCCCTGCCCCCACTGGTACCACTCAGCAGATTCCATCATGGGGGTGATCACATGTCAGATTTCAATAGGGAAGTCATCACGACATTACACAACTGCCAAAACACTGAGAATCATGGCCCGGCCAAGTTGACACACAATCTTAACCATCACAACCAGAGACCCTGGGCTTGAGTTGAATGCAGTGACTGATGAGTTCCTGTATTGTGACCCTTGGGAAGGAAGTGAGTGTGTTTTGTGCAAGAAAAGAAGGGTGAAAGAGACTTATGGTGTCAGTGCTTCTCTATATATTCCAGTCTTCTTTGCAGTTAAGCTGGCCATGTGACTAACTCTGGCCAGTGAAATATGAGCGTATGCAACATGTTTATTTACAGCTGCGATGAGATGGTTAAGTACCAGTGTGTCTTCCCCACACCCCTTCCTCCATTTCCCACCATCCGGGATACATAGAGAAATTCTAGGGCAAACTGGACGCCATGAAAAGGAGGAGTCACAGAATGGAAGAAGCTTCGGTGTCTGAGTCATCATATGGAGAAAAGCCAGCCAGAGAGCCTTATCTGATTCTCATTTAACTCTGATATGAATAAGAAATAAATTTTGTTTTAATCCATTGAGATTTTGAGATTGTTACAGCTAGTGTTGATTATCCTAATACTTTAGGGAAACATATATTTGTTTCCATGAACTACACAGATCGCTTACTCACTTTTCCATATTGTTTTATGAACAGCACAATGTAGGGTGTGGGTAGGAGATGTGGGGATGAGAGTGGGAAAATTTGGCATGGGGGACAGCAGCTTCTCTGTGCAGCCACTCAGAGGTGTTCAGTAAATCAGCATCTCCATACTGGGCCTTGGGACTCAATGTGATGATTTCCTTGACCATCCCCAAGTGAAGGCAATCTTAGCAAGAATAGCAGGTATCTTACACTAGTGAGCATTTTGCCTTTGGGATGCTCTTTAGTGATTGGACTCAGTGCAGCTCCCATTTCTGAAAGGGAAAATGTGACACCCTGCATTGAGGAATGTTTTCTCTCTACCGTGGGCTCAGACTGCTCTTTGTAAAAATTTCTGCAATCTGTGTGTGGCAGGTGCCGCTTCCACAGGCAGTAGGTATGACGTGCAATCATACAGCTCAGCAAAATGGAACGAATGATGTCTATTAAAATGACACAATTTTCTTCTCTTCTCCATATTAGGGATTGAGATGCTGGTTCCAGAGGAAAGAACCAGACCCTCTCCTCTTCCACCCAGATTTTACTCCTATTCCTGGGTAAAGGGAAGGAGTGAAGTGACTGCCCCACCCCTTCCTCCCAGGCTGAGGTCCTATAATGAGCAGAGAGGGTCCTACGCTTCAGATCAAGTGAATTTATGTATGTGAAAGCATTTTTTAACCTGTAACTGTCAAACATGACTGTTGTGAAGCAACATAAAAAAACCCAAACCAAACCTGTTGTCACTGACGACCCCAAGTGTTACAGAGTAGATAGAACAGCTCCATAGGATTTTCTTGACTGTAATCTTTATGGAAGCAGATTGCCAAGCCTTTCCTCTGTGGTACCACTTGGTGGATTCGAACTACCAACCTTTAAGTTAGTGGCAAATGCAAGCTGTTACAACCATTGCAAAGCAGGGTATATTGGAAATAAGAGGTTTTAAAGCCAAATGAACTTGTTTTCCAAATCCTGGCTCTCCTGCCTTCTAGCTAGGTAATGTTGGGGATGTTTCTTAAATTCTCTGATCCTCAGTTTCCTCAGCTATAAAAAGGAATTGATAAAACCTGTTCTTCAGGGTAAGATTAAAAGAAATATCATGTGAGCACCTAGCTCAGTGTCTGGCATACAGTTGGTGCTCGATAAATGTTAGTTTCCTTCATTTGCCTTTCCTATCCACACTTTTCTCTGGCGAAGGACACTAACAATTCTCTCTTTTGCCTCTGCCTGACTCAGTACGTTTCTGGATGTATGAATCAGGACTTCCTCAATTAAGATTAGCACATAGAGTACATAAACTCTATAGCAAGAATCTTTGGCTGCATTAGTAAGTGCTGTTAGTTGCTGTTGAGTCAGCTCCAACTCATGGCGACCGCACAAACAATAGAATGAAACATGGCCCAGTCCTGCACCATCTTCATGATCACTTGTATGCTCAAGTCCATTGCTGTGGTCACTGCGTTATTTTGAGTGCCTTTCAGCCTAGCGGGCTCATCTTCCAGTATTATACAGACAATATTCTTTTACGATCCATAAGGTTTTCATTGGATAATTTTCAGAAGTAGATCAGCAGATCTTTCTTTCTAGTCTGTCTTAGTCTAGAAACTTTGCTGAAACCTGTCTACCATAGGTGACCCTACTGGTATTTGAAATATTAGTGGCATAACTTGAGCATCACAGCAGTATATAAGCCACCGCAGGATGACACACTGAAAGACAGGTGGTGGTTTGAGTAAGTAAATCCCCTGAATAATGTCCACTGTATCAAGAAAGAAAGAGTGGGAAACGTACTAGCTTTGGTGACGGTAGACCTGGTGTAGATCTACTTTCCAGCTGGTGCAGTGTTGGTTAGGTTAGAAATCTCTCCAACCCTCAGATTACTCATATGGAAAATGTTGGTTGCTATAGTTTCCATAGAAAACTTGGTGAAATGCAAAACCTAGGACAAATGCAAGGGGTTTTGGTAAGCTTTCTGGATGCTTTCTTTTGCTTCTCTACATTTCTATGCTTCAGGTATCCTCTACCACATGCATCTTCCCCTAGCTACAATGGGCAGCTGTTTTTTGGATATAAGTGAGGTGCTTTGGCTGGGCCATCCCTCCATACCCCTTGTCTGCCATATCACCTTTCTTTGCCCAAGTCGAGAATGTTTTGTTTTCAAAATCTGGTATTTTAAAACCTCCCTACCCGATCAGATCACAGGAGAAAGTCCAATCTTTCCATAAATTTTTTTTTTTTTTTTTGTACATTTGGTTCAGTTTACCCACAGGTCCCAATGTGCTTTATACATCTCTGTTAATGTTTAGTGAAGCCTCACCCCAATTCATCGCTGGCCGTTTTACAAACAGAAAAACCTGAAAGTCAAGGTAGCCAGCAGACATGAAATACAACACATGTATAAGGTGTCTGAGATATTGTTACCAGGGGACTCATCTGTTTGAATTTTCTGAGGTTACTTAAAAAGCCTAACCACCTTGATGTTTGTTTAAACTTGAATTCAATTCCATTAAGGCCTAACATTACTCTTGTCTCGCTTATGTGTTCACAGAGTTTTGTACGTTAGAGAATATATTTTCTTACAGTTGGGGGCTTTTGGCCCTCTGCTTTATTTCACAGCTGTCTACACTTTAGGCCACATTTTTGGACATCCACTTTTAATTTTCCTCCTTTCTGCTTCTTTGGAACCAATTCAGATTCCCCTCCTCAACTATATGAGGGCTCATTTAGGGAACATAGTACATATTTCCAAGGAAGAACACAAATCTTGAAAACAGGGTAAAATAACATTATGGAAATTGTATGTTCCATGTCTGTTCTGACTCATTAATTCTCTCTGTGTGCTACCTCGGTGATCCACGTCATCTATATGCCTTCAAATGGGCTTCCCTCTCTTCAGTTCTGTTTGGTGCCTCCTTGCTTTGCCTTCACTGCCTAGAGAGTTTTCCTTAGTCCTTGAACTTTGACACAATGTGAGCTCATGTTCAACTCTTGCTGCTTCCTTTTTTTCTCACTTGGGTCTCCCGAGCTACATGGATCCTGCACAATTTATCTCATGCCTTATTGCAGCTGTTACCACTTTGCTCCCAAAAATGTTTTCCTCATATTTGATTACTTTGTCACTCAGGCTTATCGTTATGTTGATATATTATTCACTCACGTGTCTCGTTAACTTAACATTCTGATGTGCTGTACAAAATACACATTTGATGTCTTGAAGCTGCAGTCCTGTGTGAAAAAAAAAAGTTTATTTGTAAATTTGTCGCTGTAAATGAATAGCTTGCGAAGTTATTCTACCAACATTTCATTTCTTTTGATTCTGTTTTAAGAAACAAAGAATGGTATACTTCTGGGCACTACTAAAATTATTTTATACAATGATAGGTATTCAAGAAAGAAAAAAGCCCATTTATCTCTGTTTCTTCCTTTTCTTTTCTTGTTTTCAGAGGCTTTGCCAGGATGCCAACAGTATATGCCATGAAACTTTGCAGGGTTTATTTTTAAATATCTTAAGCCAGGGAGGCTTTAATCTCTCTCTTTGAGAATAGCTATATATTTCGTTAAGTTCCTACTAGTGGGAACTATATCTCACAACTACCCTTAATATTCAGTTTCCTAATTTCATTCTGTTGCCTCTGGTTAGAAACAGGAGAAATTTTACTTTGCTCGTTGTTCATATATTTTGAAACTGGGGAGACACTTAAAAGTGTCAAGTCCATCTTCTCAATTTTTTAGAAACCAAAGCTCAGAAGGGGTTGAACATTGTCACAGAGCTGGTGTTGGCAGGATTAGAACCAGAGCTCAGGTCTTCGGATTCCCAGCCCAGGACTTTCATCCTCTGTATGTTCAAGAACACTGAATATTTGTAGTTGCTGTGGTTCGAGTTCTGTGACTTTTCTTTTTGGAATGTGCCACTGGGGTGTGCCTCAGTTTCCACAGTGCTCTAACTGGCTTAATTCTCTTTGCAATGATAGGACACTTGAATAGATAAAGACTGAGGGGGCATTATCCATTCATTCATTCATTCCTTGAAGCCAGGAATGGTGTCATATTCATCTTGGTGATGCTGAGCCCACCCCCATCCCTTGTATATAGGAGACTCTTCTTAAATACCTTTTGAAGAAATTAATGAAAAATGTCTCTTATTTTACTACTAAATTGAAAATTATGTGGCATGTTAAAGAAGGAAAAAGATTTACGGCCATCAGTGAAAATGTAATCTTAAAGCTGAAAGCACACACTGAAAATAACAGTGTAAGAAACCACATTTAATTGCCAGAATGAAGGCACTATAAAAGTTCAGAAATGAAAAAACTAATACAACTAAAGCCTATAAAGATGTAAGGAGTGTGAACAAACATGAACATACAGTGTGGAAAAAAGGGAATATTTCTTGAGTCTGAAGGACATATCTTCTTGACAAATAAAGAAACAGAATACAGAGAAAAAATATTTTCAACAGAGAAAATAGAAAAAAAAAAAACCTACTCATAACCTAAAGACTAGAGAAAGTTGAAACTAATTCAATAATTTGGGTAAATTCATGAATAATAGATTCATAGTTTTTAATAGTTTTTAAAATGTAAATCATTTTATTATGTGGGTTTTTAAGAGCATTTTATGAATGCACCTGAGGCCTTTGACTCAGTATTGAGAATTTCTATTAGGTAGGACAAATAACTTTCCCAATAACTCATTTAATAAAACTAGATTCTCATTCATTTTTAGAAGTGAATTGGGAGCAGGTGTAAATGTATTTCTTTGCTATTGATTCAAAACATAGAGTAACTAACTCAGTAAATAGTTTCTATTTTTAATCATGGGTTAAACATCTCCTGCGATAAGACCAAATATGGAACACCATCAGTATTGAGGCCTCCCCGCCCTCGGGGTCTGGAGGCTTGAAATTGCTAACACTTTCCTTCTGTGGTCTTTGACTTCATTGTCCTTATCTGAAAAATGATCATTCTATCCCAGGGCTGGCTTCTCCTGTGGAGCAGAAGAAAGGCATTAGCCTGAAAGTCAAACGGCCTGGACTTAATCAGTTTCCTCATCTGCTAAATGAGAACTATATTCCAAGGCTACTTTCTCTCATGATTTATGTATTAGTTAAGGCTATTGGATTGCAAGCGCCAAAGGGATTTACTGAAACTGTGGGGCTGGAATAGAAGAAGAAGACGTATAACCAAGCTTCAGAAAGAAGACTTAGGAGGTTTAAAGTTCCAAAGATGGAAGAACCCATCTCTTCAGGATTCTTCCATCAGGATACAGCTCCCATGTCACACTATTTGAGATTCAACTTCCTAGACGGACCATCAGATGGGTGCACACTCAATCCCTGGTCAAGGGATGGGCCCTTACCCAAGTTAGGCCTACTCAATGCTCTCTTCCTACAAGTTGAATTTTAAGAAAAGTGACCCAGAGAAAGGTCACTTACTCATTACAAACGTAATGAGATACGCTCCCAGGGAAATCAAGGCTGTAGAGCTTGAGCGCAAGGCCTGAGGCCATGCCTCCCGGTAGCTCTCACATATTTTCTCTGGCCCTGGATAGCTCTGCTTTTACTAGAAACAACAGCTAGATTTTGCTGTGTCTTCCCCCATCAGACACAGCTGCTGGAGATGCTTTAGTTATCTATTACTGTAAAACAAGCCCTTCCAAAACTTAGTGGTTTAAAACAAAAACCAGTTCATTGTTCATGGGCCAGGAATTTGGGCAGAGCTGAGCGGGGATGGTTTATGTCTACTCCACATGGTGTCAGCTGGGACTGGTCAACTGTGACTGGAGCATCCAAAATGGCCTCACTCCCATGTCTGGCAGCTGGTGCGGGCTGTGAGCAGAGGAGCCCAGAAGCTCACCCGTGCTCAGCTTCTTCCCCTGCCCTATCCTGGCTTCCTCACTCGCTTACACAATCCCCACCTGTGTCTCCCTCTGCTTCTAGGGAACTCAACCGAAGTCCCTGGGCCTCTGTGTCCTCATCTGTACATCAGAGGATTTGGGCTCAGTAGTATGTAAAGCCTCTTCTGGCTTTGATCTGGGATGATGGGCTGAATGCTCCACTCTGTCCTTCTGCCCCTTCTCTCTATGTCTCTGAATCCAGGGTATATTTTTCCCCAGATCCTGAAATCCAAAATGTAGATGGGCAGTGGTAAGTTCATAGGCTTCTGAGTCACACAGACCTAAGGTCACTTCTGGTTGTGTGGCCTTGGACACACTATCTAATTTCTCTGAGCCCCAATTTCTTACTTAGGAAAATGGAGATAGTTGTATAAATCTCAGAGGATTGTTGTGAGAATTTACTGCAATACAATATGATAAAGCACTAGTAGAGGGCCTGGCACATTGTTGTTGTTAGCTGCCATGGAGTCGGCCCCACTCGTGGTAACCCCACACAAAATAGGGTTGTACTGTTGTGATCCATAGGGCTTTTACTGTAGTCTGAGCTGATGAGGAGGTTACTCCACAGCTAGTCTGTCTTAGCCTGGAAGCTCCCACTGAAACCTGTCCAGTGTCATAGCAATAGGCAAGCCTCCACTGACAAGCAGGTGGTGGCTGTGCGCGAAGGGCATGACTGGGAATCGAACCAGAATCTCTAGCACAGAAGAAGAAAATCCTACCACTGAACTACCACTGCCCCCAGGCGTAGCCCATAGAAAAGTGATTAATAAATATTACTTCTTTCCCCTTCTTTTGGCTAAAGGTGCCATCTTCCTGGGACTTCATTAAACTCACCTTGGGACTGAACCAGTCACAAAATCCCAGTGTAATAATTCATTCTCCCATGCCATAATGTGACTTGTAATTTTGCATAAATGATGTCCTTGGGGAGTACAGTGATTTGGCGTGAGGTGTCAGCAGCTGAGTTCTGATCCTGCCTCCTAACCCTGGCTGTCAGAGGGATCCAAGACCCATGATTTGCCAGTGTTTAAAGGATTGGAAATTATATATTTTCAGCTGTTTCATTTCTAAGGTCACAGAATCCGATAAATAAAAATAGATGAGAAAAGGGGATTTTCACCTTTTTCATATTCAGTAGAAACACACAGTCTATTCGCCCCACTTCTGCCTCCATTTAGGCCATACAGGATTAAAGCCAAAAGCTATTCAGACTCCAAGCTGGAACGTCATTGAATGATTTACCCCTTTGTTCCTGAATCAATAAAAGCTCAAGACTAAGAAATGCAAACCACAAATTTGTTCACTATTTTACTACCAAATTCACAGCTTTTATGTCCACTAACTACTATAAGCCCCCTCTTAATTCTTATATTTTTAATGTTTTCCCAATAAAGAGTGAACATGGCTCCTTTCTTCCTATAGGTAGCAATTCACAGTTAACACTGCAGTGAGGATCCAGATGGCACAGCTCCATGGCGGAGTCCCTCTAATCCTCGGTACCATTTTGAAGGATGGGCTTTGAGAGCTGGTTTCTCTAATGTGTCTCTTGGAGATGCTGCTTTTTCACTTACATGGCTTGCCTGCCAATTTGAATTTCCTTCCTTCACTAGAGAACCACAAACCCTGATTGTTCAATTAGTTTTACAGTGAGACCAGCGTGGGATTCACAAAAGTGTTCCAGAACCATTTGTTAAGCACCTCGTTTCACCTACCAGATAGCAACTGGAACCACCTTTCAGAGCGTTCACTTTCATTTGCACGCCCTGCGGACTTACTCAACATGTTAGATAGCACGCGCGGCAGCCAAGCTTTTGTATGGATTTAAGAAAGGGCTTAACAAACAACAGACGATTTGCAGACTACAAGGGCAGGATTTTGTATATAATATAAATTTCTAAATCCATAATTAAAAAAAATTATGTTTTTTAGGTGAAAGTTTATAGCTTAATTTCTTTCAAAATTTTATACACATATGGTTTTATAACATTGGTTGCAGTCACCACATGTGACAGTGTACTGCCCCTTTCTGCCTTGGGTTCCATGTGTCCATTCATCCGGTTCTTGTCCCTTCCTGCTTTCTGGTCTTGCTTTTGGGTAGGAGTTGCCCATTTGGTCTGGTATATTTGAGCCAAGAAGTACATTCCTGAAGTGTGTTATTGTTTATTTTATAGGCCTGTCTAATCTTCATCTGAAAAGTGGCCTTCAGGGGTGGTTTCAGCTCTGGATTAGCATAATGTTCAGAGGCCATAGTCTCGGGGGTTCCTCCAGTCTCTGTCAGACTAGTAAGCTTGTTTTGTGTGTGAATTTGAATTTTGTTCTACATTTTTCTCCTGCTCTGTCCAGGACTCTTTGTTGTGATTCCTGTCAGAGCGGTAGGTGGTGGTAGCTGGACACCATCTAGTTCTTCCGAGATCAGGCTGGTGGAGGCTGTGGTTCACTTGGTCCTTTAGCCCTTTGGGCTAATATTTTCCTTGTGTTTTCCTCACTCTCATTTGCTCCAGATGGGATGGGACCAATAGATGTATCTTAGACGGCTGCTCGCAAGCTTTTAAAACTTGAGACACTACTCACCAAAGTGGGGTGTAGAACATTTCCTTTATGAACTATTTCAATTGACCTAGATGTCCCCCCAGACCATAGTCCCCAGTCCCCAGCCCCCAGCCCCAGCAACGCAGTCCCTCAAGGTGTTTGGATGTGTCTAGGAACTTCTTTGCCTTTGCTTTGGTCAAGGTGTGCTGACTTCCCCTATACTGTGTGTTGTCTTTCCCTTTACCGAAGTTGATACTTGTCTACTGTCTAGTTAGTGATTCCTGCCCCCACCCTGGTAGCCATCAAATAATTTTTTTTTAAACCTTTTCTTGAGTTCTTACAATAGTGGTCTCTTTTGTGATTGACTTATGGCTCTTATTTCTCTAGGGTATATTCCTAGGAGTGGGATTGCTGGATTGTATGATATTTGTAGCTTTTTAAGGAAGCATCATTTTGTTTTCCAAAGTGGTTGTACCATTTTACATTCCCACCAGCCTGCATAAGAATTCCAATCTCCCTGCAACCTCTCCAACATTTTTTATTTATTGTTATTAGTGCCATTAACGGGGTGAGACGGATGATATCTTGTTGTAGTTTTGATTTGCATTTCTCTGATGGCTAATTATCTTGAGTTTTTCCTCATGTGTCTGTTAGCTGCCCGAAGACACTTCTTTGGTAAAGTGTCTGTTCGTATCTGTCTTAGTTATCTAGTGCTGCTTTAACAGGAATATGACAAGTGGATGGCTTTAACAAAGAGAAATTTCTTTTCTCACAATTTAGAAGTTTGAATTCAGGTGCTGGCTCCAAGGGAAGTCTTTCTCTCTGTTGCCTCTGGGGGAAGGCCCTTGTCATCAAATTTCCCCTGATCTAGGAGATTCTCAGTACAGGGACCCCATGTCCAAAGGACACACTATGCTTCCAGTGCCTCTTTCTTGGTGGTATGAGGTCCCCTGTCTCTGCTGACTTCTCTCTTTTGTATCTCCAAAGAGATTGATTTAAGATACAACCTAACCTTGTAGTTTGAGTCCTGCCTCCTTAACATAACTGCTTTTAATCCTGTCTCATTAACAACACAGAGGTAGGATTTTACAACACATAAGAAAATCACATCAGATGACAAAATGATGGACGATCACATAATACTGGGAATCACGGCCTAGCCAAGTTGATACACGTTTTTGGGAGGACACAATTCAATCCACGACAATGTTCTTTGACAGTTTTTTAAATTGGATTATTTGTCTTTTTGTTATTGAGGTGTTGAAGTATTTTGTAGATTTTAGAGATTAGACCGTGTCTGATATGTTGTAGCCAGAAATTTTTTTCCCAGTGTAGGTTCTCTTTCTACTGTTGCGGTGAAGTCTTTTGATGAGCATAAGTGTTTAATTTTTAGAAGCTCCCAGTTATCTACTTTATCTTCTGGTGTTTGTGCATATTTAGTTATGGTTTGTATATTATTTATGCCATGTATTAGGGCCCCAGAATTGTCCCTATTTTTTCTTGCATGATCTTTATCATTTTGGGTTTTATATTTAGGCCTTCGATCCATTTTGAGTTAGTTTTTGTGTATGGTGCGAGGTATGGATCTTGTTTCATTTTTTTACAGATGGTTATCCAGTTATGCCAGCACTATTTTAAAAAAGAGACCTATCTTTTCCCCACTTAATGGACTTTGGCCCCTTGTAAGATATCAGCTGCTCATAGATGAATAGATTTACATCTGGGTTCTCAGTTCTGTTCCATTGGCCTGTGTCTGTTGTTGTACTAGTACCAGGCTGCTTTGACTACTGTAGCTGTATAGTAGGTAGTATGTTTCTGGAAATTTGTCCATTTCCTCTAGGTTTTCAAATCGTTAGAGTACAATTTATCATAGTATTCTGTTACGATCCTTTTTATTTCATTTGGGTCTGTTGTGATACTACCTGTCTCACTTCTTATCCAGGTTGTTTGCTTCCTGTCCTGTTTTTCTTTTGTCAGTGGTTTGTAGATCTTGTTGATCCTTTCAAAGAACCGACTTTTGGTCTCATTGATTCTATTGTTTTTCTGTTCTCTATTTCATTTATTTCTGCTCTAATCTTTATTATTTCCTTTCTTCTGGTGACTGAGAACACTTTTGCTGCTCTCTTTCTATTTGTTTGAGCTATAGGTTTAATGTTTTGATTATAGCCCTTTTTTTTTTCTTTGACATGTACATATATTGCTATAAATTGACCTCTAAGCACTACTTTTGCTATGTCCCAAAGGCTTTGGGTAAGATGTGTTTTCATTCTCATTTGATTATATTAATTATTTTTATTTCATCCTTGGTTTCTTCTATTACTCAGTAATTTTTAACCAAGGTGTTGTTCAGTTTCTCTGCATTTGTTTTTTTTTTTCTTTGCTATTTCTTGTATTGATTTCTACTTTTGTGGCATTTGATCACAGAAGATGTTCTGTATTATTTCAATGTTTTAGATTTTGTTGAGGCTTGCTTTATGATAAATCCATAATTTAAAAGAACCTTTGTGATGCTTAACTCTTTGCTCTACTTTAAAGATAATGCACAGAAAAATAAAAGGAGCACTACATATATTTAACCTCACAAATAATCAAAGAAATGCTAACTAAAATAACTGTAATGTTTTTGTCCATCAACTTGGCAAGTTGAAATTATAAGAAGAGGATGTGTGGAAATGTGCCCAGTCATGCACTTCTGATATAGGTATAAATTATTACAACCATTGTGGGGGGCAGTTTGGCAATCTGTATTAAAACCCTTAAAAGATGTGTACCTTTGACCTAGTTCTGCTTGTAATAATTAACCCTGAAGAAATAGAGCATGCTCAACAACCTTTGGCAAGGGTGTTATTGAAAGTATTATTTTTAATAAAAACAAACAAAAAAGGACCAACAGCAAAGGAATTCAATAAAATACTATGTTGTTGTTGTTGTTGTTAAAAAAAAAAAATGTTGTTGTTAGGTGCTGTCAAATCAGTTCCAACTCATAATGACCCTACATGCAACAGAACAAAACACTGCCTCGTCCTGCGTCATCCTCACAATCATTTTTATGCTTCAGCCCATTGTTGTAGCCATTGTGTCAATGCATCTCATCGAGGGTCTTCCTCTTTTTTGTTGAAACCCTCTACTTTACCAAGCACGATATCCTTCTCCAGGGACTGGTCCTTCCTCGTAATATGTCCAAAGTATGTGAGATGAAGTCTTGTCATCCTTGCTTGTATTTCTATGTTTGTACGCATATCTAGGAGTCCTTGAATTGTTCAAACAGTTAATGTGCTTGACTGCTAACCAAAAGATTAGAGGTTTGAGTACACGCAGAGATGCCTTAGAAGACAGGCCTGGTGATCTACTTCTGAAAAACCAGTCATTCAAACTCCCGTAGAACACAGTTTTACTCTGATACACGTGGGATCACCAGGGATCAGAATAGACTCGAGGTGTAAAATGGTAGGAGTAGCATCAGGATCTGTCTGACTTTAGTGGGGATAATGACCAGAATCAACCCAAATCTGATTCTCATGAGGTGAAGGTCAGACATACCTCCACCCTCCAAACTGTTTATGAATCCTCACACCAGCCCTCCCTACCATGACACTCTCTACTTCTCTTCTGGGTTTGATAATCTGTTGCAATGGCCACACAGAACTCACAGACCATGCTTACAGTTAAGTGGTTCATTTAAGGAACAGGGTACAACTCAGGATAGGGACCAATAGCTCAGGATCAGCTTCAGGAAGCATGTAGGTAAAATCTCACTTCTTCAGGACGTCTCTCTCAGGACCTCTTAAGCTTGCAGGGCTCCTATTGGTCACCTGAGGACAGGCCTTACTGTCTGTCACTGCCATCTCTGCCACTGGGCCCATTCTGGACCTGTTGCTGCCACCTCTGCCACTGTGACCCGTCTGGGCCTCTCACTATCTTCAGTGTTACAACCCTTGACCATGTTGCAGCTCTTTTAGGCAATTCCTTGGCTCCTCTCTCTCTCTACTTCTCTCATCTCTCCTCTTTCTTCTTTCTGCTGCTTCTCTTCCTGTTTCTTTCTGTCTCCAAACCTCTATAGGGCTGGCAGCTTAAATATAAAAACTTCTTGTCAATTTCAAACCATGGCACCCCCACCAGGGCCATGAATTTACCAATCCCCTCTTGGTAGGCCACAGACCCTTCATTTGCATAACAGTCACAGCTGGACTACAACTCACCTCATCTGCATAGTTTATTGACCAATCGCTGCTAGGAGCATACCAATCACAGGGTGGACTGCAGCCCAGGATCAGACAAAAGGTAACAAAACCAAGCTGTTTATAGCTTACCCAGGAAATATCAATCAACCTGGACAAAAGTAACAAATATTCTGGGATAGAAAACTAGGGCAAAAGTAACCCCTCAGGGCTTAGAGGAAAAGTCTCTCAAGCTGTTTTTCCAGAGAGCAAGGCAAAAAGCCACATAAAAGAACTTATTTCACCACACAAGGGCAACTAGACTGAACTCTGTATATGTATACATATGTATACGTATATATGTGTGTGTGTGTGTATTTATACTATAAATACATAACCAAAAAAAACACTTATAGGACAGAGTAGAACTGCCCCATAGAGTTTCCAAGGAGCGCCTGGTAGATTTGAACTGCCGACCCTTTGGTTAGCAGCCATAGTACTAACCACTACAATACCAGGGTTTCCATAAATACATAGTCATGTGTAAATTTATATAAGGTAATATGTTTCATACATCACCTCTTTCCTAGTTTACTGTCACTAAACTGGTCTTCCTGGTTCCACTCTTGTCTCACTCCAGTTTAATTCTCCACAAATCTGCAAGAGTGACCTTCTTAACCAGGTTGTGTCGCTGCCTTGCTTAAAATTCTCCTGTTGCTGCATTCTGTGTTTAGAATAAAACTAAACTCTCTTCCAAGACCTTCAAGGTCATGCATGGTGTGACTATTTTCTATTTCTCTGACCTTATCTCTTTAACTCACTAATTCTTTCTGTTTCTTCATGAGCAATAAACAATATCCTGTGCAACATGGCCCTGATAATTTGAGTGAAGTTTCAAGCTTCTGATACAGCATTCTTTGGGTGTGTTAAGTCAGTGATGGGCAAGAATGTCAGCAGCCAAAAGGTGGCAGCTCACTGGCCTTATCTCTTCTGTCATCAAGGAGTCAGAGATAATTTGGAGTGGGACTGGTTTGGGAGAGGAGGAAGAAGAACAACGGTCAAAAATCTTAAGACCTCTGTTCTCTATTTGCTTCTCTGGAGCTGGCAGGAAAACTCAGGAGGATTGTTAAAATCAGGTTATAAAAGTTTCCTGGGTCTGCACTGAAAATGCAGCCTAGAGGGGGCTCGTTAATATAATCTCTCTGCTATGGGTAGGGTCTTATTCAGCTAATGTTATTTCTATTTCCACAAGTTCCCTGGCATTACCAAGCCAACCATTAAAAAGAACAAGGTGTCTTTTTGTTTTTGTTTTCTAATGGTTCATTTATTCCACACTTGGGCATCTTTTCTAAAGAAGACCATCTCACTGAATATTTACTAATTAAGGAATGTGGAGGAGGAAGAAAGTTAAGAGATATGGTTTTCTAATTTTTCCTTTTTATTGAAGCTTTTGTTGTTATTTTTCTTATTATAAAAGTTACATATTTATATTTATGTATATTATATACATGCACACAATGTATATATACATATATCATATACCTACACGTACAAATATTAAATGGAATTATCTATGTATTTATATATCTATAAATCTATCTATACACACACAAACACACATACAATTCAATTCATGGATGTGTGTGTATTTTTAATCTAAAATAGAATCATATGGACACATTATATTGACTTTTCGTTTACCAGGATATAACAGCCTCCATAGTGAGAATCCAGCCCATGATTTTAGGCCACAAGGCTGGCTTTCACCATTCTTTCAACTTTCTTAGTTTTTCCCAATAGGGTCTTGCCCTGATCTCCAATTGTCGTGAAGGAGATACACAGACATTAGCAACCAAGGCCAACCTTTGTTTAAGCCAGGAATTTAGCATTTGATTCAGCCAAACTGAATATACTCTACAATTTCCAACCTCGAAGATTTTAGTATTGCTGAACCTTCTACCTGGACTGCTTTTTCCATCCATTTGTGCATGTTGAAATCCTACATGTCTTTCAAAGTCCATCCCACGTGACATCTCTACATAATTGCTTTTTCCGGTCTGATTTATCTTTGTGTTTCTTTTATAGGATTTACTGTAATCATCCTGGTGTCGGTGGTTTCTCTGCTTGCCGCACTTTTTCCTCCACAGCCACAGTAGAAGCTTCACCATCCCCAACAGCATCACTATCCTCACTCTGGGGGTAAGTGAGGAAAATCAAGCCTCTATATTCAAATGTTTATTTCTTTTCTCTAAAAATATTACATTTAAGTTGGAACCTGGGGTAAGAGGGACCAAAAAAAAAAAAAAAAATGTTTACAAGGAGGACAGAAGTAGCCTCAGGATTTACCCTGCTGGGGAGGGGCTAGTTCTTGCCTAGAAGGAGGACCAGAAAGCAACATACCTTTTATCATCCTGGAAGGAAAAAAAGGGAAGATACAGTGGAGAGGCTACTACCTGGAAAAAGATGAAGAAAGGACTTTGCTGGCTGCCCCAACTTCTGAGTAACAGGCAAATCCTGCATTGAAGAAGCACTGATTTACCAAGAACCCATGTTGTGTCAGCCCTAGTACTAAGCACTTAACATAAATCACCTCATTTAATCCTTATGAAACCGCATGGAAAAATCATTAATCCCATTTTACTGATGATATAACAGGCTCAGAAAGGTTGCCCACATTCTGCAATACAGGAGGTGTGTGTGTGTGTGTGTGTGTGTATGGGTGTGCATGTGTTCCTGTGTTAGGGGCAGGCCAGTTAGAAGAGAGAAGTGCCCTAGTCCCTGAAGCAGCTCGGCCCTGACACTTTATTGAGGACACACCTACTTCTTAAAGACTGGGCCCAGGATGCATTGGCTGTGATTAGTGAGAGGAAAGTCTGGAATCCAGCTGGACCCAGTCCAGTGACAATGGCTGTCAGGCAATTAGCCACTACAACAGGAAGAGGAGCTCTGGCCATGAAGACAAGAGACGTAAGCGTGTCACTAATGAAAGGGAGGTGCAAGGCCATTCCTGAGTCATAGTAGTGTGGAAAACAGAGACAGGGAAGGGACCACAGTCTTTAGGAACCTACGGGAGAGAAGGGACTTGGGGAAGCCTTCTGCTTGCTGTTAAGTTTGTGAGGGGTTGAATTCAAACAGCCTGTTTTGTGTTGTTCTTACTATTTTTGTTCTGATATCAGACCTTGATATTTGAGCCTCTTGAGCTAGCAGAGCCCAGGTAAACATCTCTATTGGAAGAGGAAAATAAAACAAAACAAAATCCTACCATCCATAGGGTTTACTTTAGAACACGAGAGAATAAAGATTCCAGTGCCTCCATCCCCTTCTTCACCATCTTATGCTTATAGACACTTTTGGGAGGAGGAAAGTCCCCTGACTTTGCCCTTGGGCCTATGCTCAGATTTGATCAGAGAGTTTGGGACAATGTTAAGAGACAGCTAAGATGAAGAGCGAGGAGGCTCTTCATTTGATTCAGGAAAATCTGAAAATGGAAGAGATAGGAGAGGATGAGGCAAATGAGGCTAAATTGCTCTGCCTAGTCAATTATTTTGAATTTTTTTTTTTTTTTTCCCTGGACAGTTTAGATGATAGGGATTTGGGATCCTGGGACATGGAGCAAAAGCAAGATGGAAGAAAAATCTGAGTAGAGAAAATAGAGGTGGACACTTCCTCCCCTCCAAACAGTGAAGAGGGATAGCTGGGCCTGGAGTTAAGATTTCAGTAGTACGAGACTCTTCCTAGGTATGATAGCTGATAAAATTAAATAATATCATCTTATGGTATTTTATTTATGCTATTTCTTGCACTATGCCTTTGTAGCATGTATGAATTTCAAAAGCTATAAAATCAAATGTGCAAAAAAATCTCTTTTTTAAAAAATTAAAATTATTATTTTTTTTTTCTTGAACCTTTACCTTACCCAAGGCCCTGAATTTAACCATATTCAATTTGATAATCAAGACAGGAAAACCATAGTTTCACCATGTTTCTTCTCTACATACATTTGCATCTAGGTTTCAGAGGCTTATGTAAACTCAAATCATCAGGAGGGTAGGATTTGCATAAGTCTGGATTGCATTTGGCTGCAAGTAACAGAAAACCAAGTTATTCAGTAGCTGATAATAATCCGCACAGGCTAGACCAACAAGCAGCATATGATAAACAGAGAAAACAGCGAAGTTGTCAAGGATTTCATTTTACTTGGATCCACTGTCAATGCCCATGGAAGCAGTAGTCAATAAATCAAACAACATATTGCACTGGGCAAATCTCCTGCAAAAGACTTCTTTAAAGTTTTAAAAAACAAACATATCACTTTGAGGCCTGACCCAAACCATGGTATTTTCAATCACCTCATAGGTATACAAAAGCTGGACAATGAACAAGGAAGACAGAAGAAGAATTGATGCTTTTGAATTACGGTGTTGCCAAAGAACATTGAATATACCATGGACTGTCAGAAGAATGAGAAATCTGTCTTGGAAGAAGTACAGCCAGAACACTCCTTAGAAGTAAGGAAGGTGAAACTTTGTCTCACGTACTTTGGACATGTTATCAAGAGGAACCAGTCCCCAGAGAAGGACCTCATGCTTGGTAAAGTAGAAGGTGAGTGAAATAGAAAGATGACCCTCAGTGAGATGATTGACACAGTGGCTACAACAAGGGGCTCAAACATAGCAACGGTTGTGAGGATGGCACAGGATCAGGCAATGTTTCCTTCTGTTTTACATAGGGTGGCTATGAGTCAGAACCGACTCAATGGCACCTAACAACAACAATAATAATTAGGGATGTAATGCATATCTCATATAATAAAAAACCTGGAGTCAGGGCATCTAGGGGTGATATGATGGCCACATGATGCCATTAAGGGCACAAGCACTTTCTACCTTTCTGCTCAGCCATCGTTAGCACGTGAATTCTGTTCTTATATATGTCTCCTGGTGAATACTCAGTGACTACTCCACCTTCAGAGTCTTGTTTCCATTGCAGGAAAAAGAAGAGGAAGAGCAAAAGTCAGCATCTTTTTAAAAAAACTTTTCTAGAAGCCTCACTTAGCAACTTCCACTTACTTCTCAGTGGCCTAAACTGTGACATGTGGCCATTTCTAGCTTGAACAAAGTAGGGAAATGTAATTTTTTAACATTTCAAAACAAAATGGTTGTTCTGGTAGGAAAAAGGAAGCAAATGGTGAGTATTTGGCAGACCACCAGCCGCAGCTGTCACAGCATCCCACTTTCCACACTGGCATCCATTGGGATACACTGTTTTCCCTCAGGTCTCCAGTTAAGGGTCTCTTTTTCCACACACTTCTATTCTCCACTGAGACACAGTGGTTCAAGATCATAATGGATTTTGTGCAGGAGACTTGGTGAATGAAGTGTTACGTGGCTGATTTGGGCATCAAACACAGGAGGAGACACAAGTACCTCTTTTCAAAAGTTACCTATTTGCTTAAGTAAAATCTCAGTAGTGTTTAGGCCTATCTCTGCTATTGTTACTCTTGGGCTCCTGGGCACTCTGGTGACATTTGCAATTTATTACAGGCTAGAAGAGATCTAAATTCCACAGAAAATAAATTCATTCCTTCACTTGCTACTCTCAGATAACTCTTAGTGTTTAATTAACCCTAGAACCTCAAACAACACTGTAAATTCCGTGTCTTTGAGCAGCAGAATCTTAATGATTTTCTTTTGTTCTGAGAGGGGAGTTTCTTTGGTCAAAAAGACAAAGACATCAGCTGTTTTCTCCAGCTATTGAAAGCCAGACCTCCAGATAATTTAAGATAAAATGAAGCATGTTGCTTCTGCCCTCTGTCAAGATCAAACCCTGATTTTGAAATGGAATGAATCACCATTCTTTTGTAATGGTTATCAGTCAACACATTACCTCAAATTTTTGTTAAGGAACTGTGTCTGTCATGTCAAAGAAAAGTTTTCGGGTCTGTAAGTTTGCAGTGTGCTCCCTGAGTTTCTCTTGGTTAGTGACTTATTTAGCCTCCTGTAGAATTCTCAGAACAGTCTGTCTCTCTAGACATCTACTATCCTCTGTCAGTGACATTGAATTTGCAGGAACTTCGGGGAATCATCCCCACGGGACTGGTGTCAGCAGCCGCTAGTCTATGACACAAGGGAAAGCTGCTTTCTCAACATCTCCACAAGTTCATGGTAGTGTAATCAAAAGAACCTTCATTCCTAGAGAGAACTTCTAAAGGAGTAAGATTTCTCCAGGTGGGTTTGGGTAACTGTGAAGACTTGAGAGACTCAAGAGCCACCATCATTTACCTCTTTTGGGTCATAGACCCCTCAGAGAATCTCAGAACACCAAATAATCTTCTACCCAGACAAGTGCTCTAGGTGCCCATGTTTGTATCTTTTCAGGAGAGTAAAAGTACTGTTAAGAGTCCTTGATCCTTCTGGACAAATGTCATACTGGCAGAAAGTGTGGCCATCTCTCTCCTGTTGTTATTGTTATTAGTTGCTGTCAAGTCAATTCCAACTCATTGTGACCCCACATGTACAGAGTACAACTGTTCCATAGGCTGTAATCTTAACAGAAGCAGATTGTCAGGGCTTTTCTTCCATAGTACCATTGGGTAGTTTCGAACCTCCAACCTTTAGGTTAGCAGTTGAGTGCAAACCATTTGCGCCACCAAGGGACCATATCTCTCTCCTATTATGGTCTAATTTGAGGTGTAGTAAGGAAGTACAGCTGAGAAGCAGCAGTAGAAGACAACAGTGAGGAGAGTGGAGAAAGACGATCCTATGATGTCCCACTTGACTTCTGCCCTCAAAGCCTTCTAATCTTCAAAGCTGGGTCATCTCACCCCCTCCTTTAGGGTTGCTATGAGTTGAAATCAACTGGACAGCAATGGGTTTGGTTTTGATTTTTTTTATAGTTTCTTGTCAAGTCTCAGATTTGTGGACCAAGCCGGGCCCCTGGTCCTGCTCTGCTGTTCTTACTTGGGGGTAAGGTCTAGGTTTAGATCTAGGAACCAAGATTTTGGCATATTCCTATGAACAAGTCCTTGCCAAATATTCTATTTTAAGGATTAAGTTCTAGTCTTTGACCCTTTTGTGGTTTTAGAGTCCTGCCCCCCAAGATTAAATATATGAGACTGGGTCCTAGATTCCTTCTTACAGCCCACCTCTAGGCTTTCCGTGCCACTGGCCCTGATTATTGTCTATACAGTCCATATTGCTGCCAGCTGACTCTAGGAGAAAGCATCAGCAATAGGCAATGAACTTTTCTTGGGCCCTCTGGAGTTTTTCAGGTTCAAGTTCATCAAAGAAATAGATGGTCTTGCAATCCCTTTGTACCTTCTATCTTTTCCTTCATGAAAAATTATTTTAATAGATTCTATTAGATGCAAAGTCATGTCTCCTGTCTTCAAGAGGTTTACAATTTAATAGGATACAGAAATAAATGTAATGTGATATCACCATAAGATTGAGATAAACCCTGATGAGATTGTGATACTCAGAACTCTCTGAGGCAGAAAACTGGCATTGAGCCAAAGGGCCCAGAAAGCCTGGGACTTGAGTAGAGTCCTGATGGATGGTGATGCTTTCTACAAGACGGCCATTCTCAATCTTCTCTTTTATAGGCCTTTGAGAAACTGATGAAACAGGGGAACAGGGCGAAAAAGGTCTTTCAGAGATATGGCATAAACTTCTCAGAATTAAAAGCCAAGGTCCTGGATCCTGGCCACAATATCAGTATGACCTGGACGAGTCATTTTTCATGATGCGCCAAATTATCGTATCTATAAAATGGCCTTGAAGAAGGAGGTCTTTAGTCAGGTCTCTAACACTTTAAAATAATATTCTATGATCTAGTTCATTTCTCTGGATAGGGCCATACTTAGGTTGTTTCAAAGAGATTATATATTTTCCCATCAAAAGTCAAAAACAGCACTTCTACTTTATCCAGAAAATTGTATAATTATTGGGAAATGCATGGTGCACCTCCTAGGATTCTAAAGATTATAACATTTCAAGGAGGCATTGGTGGTTCAGTGGTAGAATTCTCACCTGCCACACGGGAGACCCAGGTTTGAGTCCCAGCCCAATCATCTCCTGGTGAAGGCTTATGTGTTGTTATGGTGCTTATGTGTTGCTATGATGCTAAACAGGTTTAGCAGAGCTTCCAGACTGGGAAGAAAGGCCTGGCAACCTACTTCCAAAAACCAGTTGGTCAAATTCCTATGAGTTACAATGGTTCAATCCACAGCCATTCAGGAGGATGGTACAGGACCATACAGTGTTTTGGTCAGCTGTCCAGAGGGTAGCCTTGAGTTGGGAGCTGGCTGTTCAGTGGCTAGCAACAATAACAGCAACATTTCACAGATGTTTGAAAGACTTAATTATAATAATGAAAGCCAACATTTACTGAGCAGTTAATAGGTATCAGAAAAGTTGCTGAGGGTGTTTCATACATTACATTATTTAATCCTTGCACTAATTCAATGGGTTAAGAGTTATTATTATTTTCATTTTAAAGATGAGGAAACTAAGCCTTGAAAAGATAATGTTACCTTCCTAAGGAACCTCAGCTAAATTTGAATTTAGACATTCTGTCTCCACTACCTAGGCACCCAGGCACCCAATCACTGTCATAGCTTGTTTTATCACTATAGTGAGGCTTTTCGTCAGTGTTTTGTAACCTTTCTTTGGTTGCAGATGCTTTGAAGACCTGATGAAACCCAAGTCTACCAGCTTTCATACATGTGCACAGAAAGGCACATAATCCATTGCTGTTGAGTCAGTTGACCTGTAGTGACCCTAGAGGACAGAGCAGAACTGCCCCCTTGGGTTTCCAAGGAGCGGCTGGTGGACTTGAACTGCCGACCTTTTGGTCAGCAGCCCTACCTCTTAACCACTGTGCCACTGGGGCTCCAAAAGGCACATAGAGATATATTTTTCATACATTTCAGGAAACCAGAAACTTGTTAGATGTCTGTTCTACAGAACTCAATCTAAGCTTTCCTACTGAAAGCTGAGAATAGCTGGAGCAGAGAGTGGACGGCCAAGGATCAGGACTGGTCAGGGTTGGTCAAGTCTGGTTTGAACACGGGTGGGGGTAGCAAGGACCACCTATGAATACCGTTAGCCTAGGGAGGCTGCTGGCATGCCACAGTTCATGGGGCAAAGACATCGGGGCTCATTTTGTCCATGAATACAGGGTCACCTTTCTCCAATCACTTTGTTTGCCACAGTTCTTCTTCCTTATTCCAAATACAGTGTCTCCTCAGAAGTAACTTAGGCCTTTCAAAACCAGTCCTAGACAATGTCATTATATCTGTTTATTCTCTGTTATGGCTTGTTGTACTGTGGTGGCCTTGTGTTGTTATGATGCTGGAAGCTATACCTCCAGTATTTCAAACACCAGCAGAGTCAGGTTTCAGTGGAGCTTCCAGACTAACAACACAGACTAGGAAGAAAGGCCTGGCCAACTACTTCCAAAAATTACCCAATGAAAACCTCATGGATCACAAAGAATACTGTACAATACAGTGCTGAAAGAGGAGTCATCTAGATTGGAAGCCAGCGAAATACACAGTGGCCTTAACAATAGGCTTGAGCATACGAACGTTTGTGATGATGGCGCAGGACCGGAAATGTTTTGTCTGTTGTGCTTGGAGTCGCTATGCATTAGAGGCGACTCCATAGCAACTAACAACAAAGTGAGGCCGTGTTGAACTAATAAATAGCAAACCCTCTGAGGGTTAAAATTCTCAAACGGTGTGTAAAAACTTTAACTCAGTTTTGCTTCCTCCACTGAAAATATCACCTTATAAATCAAGGCAGAACTAGAAGCCCTGATAAGAAATCTCCCCCCTCCCCTCAGTTTTGTTTCTCACCTGGTTCAAATTTTTTTTTTTTTTTTTTTCTAGCAACTTTTCTTTCACCCAGATGAGCCCTGGTCTTTGCGAGTGAAAGGTGATGCCATTTGTCCACTAGGGGGAGACTCGTCCACATTTATCACCCAGACTACCCGCACGGCCTTCCCTTTGCTTTAGACAAGAATTGAAACTTGATTATAGCAGCGGCAACTCATTACTTGGTTTCCTTTGCTAAGCAAGCCATTTTTGTTTGATTAACGAAATCCTCTACTTCACACTTCAGCTCTCATTTTTGGAGATGATGAGGACAGAGGAATGACTGTTACGGAAAGGAGATCTTGGCTTTCCCCCTTTTTTCCGGTGACCTCTGAGAGGAGCTTGCTGTAACCCGGCAATGGAAGGTGCCAGAGCCCAGCGCTCCAGCAGGGAGAAGCGCAGCTGCAGCATCACAAGGCTGGGGCAGTGGGCCCACCAGCGGACCTAAAATACGCACTCTGCTTCCAGCCTGCCGGCTCCTTTTTTAGATGTGTCCAGGCTGACTCACATAGCTAAAACGGCAAAATGTACCTGAGGCAATTGCTGATGCTATTCCAACAGTCTTGTTCTCTATTTTCCTCTCCTAGGCTCTGCCCTGCTTCGGTCCACTTCCTTCCCCTCCGCCTATTTGTGCCTCGAGCCTCCGGAGAGTGGTCCTTCGCAATGGCCGACCCTGCTCTTGGTTCTCAGCGGAAAGGGGGCTGCTGACTCTGACCTTGTTTGAAGGTTACTCTCGAACTTCGTGAATTTTCTGAGTGATATGCATTCATATTACGTCTAGAGTTGTATCTTTTTTTAGATCAAGATTCACCATACACACGCACTTCTTAGAGTTTTATTTTTCTGACTTTAGAGACATTAGAATTGGGTAGGTTCTCGTAGATGGAAGGCATGAATGCCACATGGCCACCGTTGTTAACCAACCCATACCTATGGCCATCGATTCAATTCCAACTCATAGTGACCCTACAGGACAGAGTAAACTGTGCCATAGGATTTCCAAGTCTGTAATTTTTACAAAGGCAAACTGCCACATCCTTCTCCCACAGAGTGGCTAGTGGGTTCGAACTGCCAGCCTTACCGTTAGCAACCCAGCACTTTAATCACTGGGCCACGAGAGCTCCTTCTACCATTGCTACTCCCTTCATTTTAATTTGTAGTGGGCATAGGTACTTAAAGAATAGCCAGAGAGCTGAGCTTTATCCATTTTCTTGTATTACCCTTAAAATGTAACATTTGATTCAGGTGAGAGAGTATCCTTAAATATCACTAACCTCCACAACTGAAGACACACGCCCAATTTAATATCTCCCTGAAATAAATAAACTGTTACTTAAAAATAAAGTTGTTTTAAATCCAAGCAAATCGTAGGTATTTTGCCTTCTAAGGAGAGAAACAAAATTCATATCAGTGGGGAAATAAAATTTATTCATCTCCTGCTAACTTCCCTTTGCAGTGAGAGGTGGGAGGGGAGGGAAGATCCAGAGTAGATAGACCACAAAATAGAAGACATTGATAAGGGCTTGGGTATACAAAGATAAACCCTAAGCTGAGTTTGAAAATAGGGGCAAGAGAGAAACAAACTGTTCTTCAGCAGAATGAATTTGGGTATGTTTACCCTGAAGGCAGTTGAGGTGGAGGGGATTGGAAGAGGGGAGTGGAGGGTGAACAGCAGAATCTGAAAGACATAAAGTAGATACTGACTCAAAATGTCAACATCCTCCCGGTCCCTCAGACTTGTACTCGGGAAGAGGAAGAGGCAGGGGGTAGTGACATTCCTCAATAAAATAATCCCTACAAAGGAAGAGACGGGGGTGGTGACATTCCTCAGTAAGATGGTCCCTACATAGTTAAACTTTAAGCCAAGGAAATGATCTTTACAGGGGTCTTTGATAAAGTCCTTAACTCGGTAATGTCCTTAACTTGATAAAGTCCCTAACTTGGTAATTAAACCTTAAGCCAAGGAAATAGTTTTCATAGGGGGTCCTATCCTGGCTGTTAAATGATAACAGAGACAGATAAGAGACAAAAAGGGTATAAAACCCTATCTATCGGGACACTCAGATTCTTTCTCTACCTGAGTAGCCCACTTGACGCTTCCTAGTCAAGTGTACTTTTACTACTAACACTCTGCTTGCTAGTAAACCTCTGCTCACTTGGCACTATTTGCCTCAGTGTTTGAATTCTTTCCTACACCGAAGGCAAGAACCGAGGCCATTCTCCAGTAACAAAACGACATGTCAGTAAAGTCTGCACCCAAAGGAACTCTGTTAATAACCTTTTTCTATGACCAAGAAAACTGTCTAAGTCTCATTTTTGTGTGTGTTCATTCTTTCAACAAATATTTATTGAGCATCTGCTCTGAGGGAGATTTTATTCTAGATGCTGGTGATATAGAAGTGAACAAGGTGGTAAAAATTACTACTCTCATAATCCTTGCCTTCTAGGGGGGAAGACAGGCAATAAATAAGTAAACAAAAGTAAACAAGATAATTTCTGAGCGCAGTAAATTCCTTGAAGACTACTAAAATGGTATGTATTACAGAGTAACTGGGGGAGAGGAAATGTATTTGTCAATACCCAGCAAAGAAAATGGAAACCGCTCCAGGACTTTCAAACAAAAGGGACTTTATACAGGGAATTTATTACAAAACTATCAGAAGGACTAGAGGAACAAAAGGGAAGGTTCTGCCCATGGGAGGCAGGCAGGAAGCTGGAAGGGAAAAGTCATGTTTCTCCGGGATCTAGCAGAGACTTCAGCAGCAGCAGCTTCAGTAGACAGCAGTCCTGGGTTCAAGCATCACAGTACTAAAAGCAGAAGAGGTGTCTCCTCCTTGTTCCTGTACCCCTAGTGGTGATAGCAGCTTCTTGTCGTTCCTAATTCCTGAATGTGACCAACCAGAGATGGGGTTTGTTGAAAATTCTGGTCACAGAACAGTTGAGCCTGGGTTCCATTCCCCTTCCACACAGCCAGGTGATGATGCTAGCCTCCTCACACACACCTCTTACCAGAAGGGAAGTTATTTTTTGTTTTCTCCCTGGAGGAGTAAGACCAGGAAGACTCTAGAATAAGGGACACTAGACAAAGCAGAGGGGTTGAAAACAGAGTCTGGTGCAAGTCTACATATGGACAGGGATCTCAGTCAACTTACCCTAGCTTGTTTCCAGATGGCTGGCAGACATTATTCCACTGCCCCTGCCTCAGAAATAGCATTGTAGTCATCTCTAAAAAGTTGATCATCCACATGAACCCCAGATATAGACATTTGAGGGTACCCCAGTGGAAAGGCCAGCTATTTAATTTCTTTAAACTATAGGCATGGGTGAGTTTGATAAACATTAAAAAATAGATATTTTGCGCAGAGATCAGAGTTTAATAGTGTTTACCAGGGGTGGGGGGGAGGTGGGAAGGGGAAAATTATTGTTTAGGAAGCATTGAGTGCCTGTCTATGTCGATGGAAAATTTGGCAAGGGATATTGGTGACAGTTGCACAACATGATTGATGTAATTGATCTCACTGAATTGTATATGTGAAAAATGCTGAATTGGTAAATGTGGTGCTTTCTCTATTTTTACAAATATATTTATATATATAAATATATATATTATATATACATATAACTGCAAGAGTGAGATGTGAGGAAGTAGAGACAGTGAGTATAGATACCTTTTTGAGTATTTTTTCCAGGAAAAGGAGCACAGAATTAGGGCAGTAGCAGGAATAGGACATAAGGTTGGTTTGTACGTTTGGAGATACCACAGTATTGCTGGAATCATAGTGCAGGGAGGAAGAAATTGATGATGCAGGAGTGAGGAGATAATTGCAGGACCTGAGTTCTTGAAAAGATGAGATGGCTGAAGGCATGTGGGAGAAACACAAATGAATAGCTTTGAGACGCAATGTGAAAACAAGAATTTAGGGAAGGTGGGAAGTCAGAGCCAGAAGTGACGATGAGTAAGCACCCCAGGAATTAGCAAACCTCTTGGGGAGGACACTGGACAGTTAATAGGGTGTGGTAAGATGGCTTGAGCAAATCTTAACTAGATCTTCAAGGGCAGGGTGACCGATTTCACATCTGGGTTCATTCATTACTCAAATGTAAGTGGAACATTTTAAAGCTGTTTCCAATTAAACATTTGTCTACCCAGTGTTTTCACCTTAGTCTTCCTTTTTAAGTCTTATCTTTCACTCTTTTGTATGTACCTTATGTTCTATCCAACTTGGCACGTAGGAGGCCCTTAACAAATGTTTATTGAGTTAATAAATACATTGGACTTTTTCACGGTCTCTTTGGCCCTGCTGGACACATCCTTCCCAGTTCTTGCCCTTCATATTTTCCCACATCTGCACATTTTCTTATACTGCCCTTTCCTTCTCAAATTCCCTCTCTCCCACCTCTGTTTTCTGCCTCACAAAACCTTACTCTTTCTGCAGGGTCCAGCATAAAAGCTTTTTCTATTTTTACTTTCTCACCCAAACATGATATTTCCTCCTCCTTTAAATTCCATAGAATTTTCTTTATTTGGCTTAAGTCTCTTAATATTCTGTGTCTGGAGCTATGGTTACTTGTGGCGTTGTTATAGATCCCCTACTCTTCCCTGAGTACATCCAGGACAGTAACCACAGCTTATTCACCTTTATTTACCCTGAACCACTTGCAATAGCATCTTGCGTAGAGGGGATATTCAACAAATAGTAGTTTAATTTTAATGTAATTTCATTTTCCTAGCCAAGTGTTAGGACTCCTTAGTGCACTGACAAAAACCAACTGGTGTGCCGTTATAATATGGTCTCCTCCCTTAGCTGGTGGAACAGCCTTCCCAATCAGCCCAGACTGCAAATGGATACCCTCTTTATCATTCCACTTTCACCACTAAGAGTTTTTCTTTTAAACTTCAACCACCTTCCTCACACAAGTATAGAGGCACATGTACACTGACCCATACACATGTTCCTTTGCACACATGCACGCACATACACGTACTTTCACTTTATATCCCCAAACAGAATCCTGATTAAAACCCCACTGTTGTCAAGTGGATTCCGACTCATAGTGCAACTAAAGGACAGAACAGAACTGCCCCACAGAGTTTTCTAAGAGCACTTGGTGGATTTGAACTGCTGACCCTTTGGTTAGCAGCCATAGCTCTTAACCACTGCATCACCAGGGTTTCCGAATCCTGATTAGTATCTTGAATTAGTTTTTAATCATGTTCATTGCAGACTAATTTACATGTTGTAAAATGTATTATTTTGGGGTGTATTATTTCTGTGAATTTTGATAAACACAGTTGTGTAACCACTATCATAATCAAGATACAAAACAATTCAATTACCCTAACTAATCCCCTTATGCTTCTTTGTAGTCAGTCCTCGCTCCAACCTCACTCCTGGCAACCACTGATCAGTTCCCTGTCCCTATAGTTTTTCCTTTTCCGTAATACCATGTGAATGGATTCATACAGTATGTAGTCTTTTGAATCTGGCTACTTTTGCTTAGCATAATGTATTTTATATTCACCCACATTGTTGCATTCATCAGTAGCTTGTTTGTTTTTATTGCTGAGTAGTATTCCCTTGTATGGGAGTACCACAATTCTGAATAACTTTTGTTAATGGGGGAGGTATTATTTCCTATATTTCTCTAAATCAGGCACATTATAGAAATTTGAAAATTTATAGGTGTGTGCATTGGATGAAAAAACACTGGACAGTTTTCCTAGACATAACCCAATTAGAAATCAGTTATGAGGTATGCTCCCTCCATGACTGCACAAGTATTTGAAAAAATGAATGACTTCATTGTCCACATACAGTCAAGGCCTAAGTGTTTTGTAAAAGCACTTAGTGTTTTGTAAAAAGTGTTTTGTAATAATCTCTTATTGGCCACATGGCAAACTATTTCAAAACTGACTCAGTCGACTTTGATTGTCATAATGGTTAAAGGCTAAGCCATAGAGTCAAATCAGGGAAGAGCTGGATTTTTGTCCTGGTTGTGGAGAAGTTCCTGCTAAAATGTATGACATTGATGACCCCAGTGGTCAGACAAGACAATGGTCAGAAACGACAGACCTACATGTTACAGCATAGGTGTCAATCACTGTATAAAATGGAGGTGTGACTTTCATCCACACAATTTGACATGACAGAGCTCCCTAGATTCTATGCTCAAGAACTCAAGGAGACCGTCCAATTCTTCTTGTCTAGTGACAAAGGAGGCAATTGTTCATGGAGGCACGCAGACATGCATTTGATTTCCTCCTCCAGTTCCTGACTCTCCTTCTTCCTCTATTGCTTCAGGTCAATTGAGACCAATTATTGTACCTTGGATGGCCTCTTGCTAGCTTTTAAGACTCCATTCATTATGCAACAAATTAGGAGGTAGAACAGAAGTACTTAGAAACAATATCAGGCCAGTGGATTGAAATGTCACTTGAAACAATGACCCTTAACCTACATAAGCAGCCTCAACATCAGCTTTTTTTTTTTTTTTCGTAAAAATATATATAACATAGCATTTGCTAATTCAACATTTTTCAGGTGTGTAGCTTAGTGATAATTGCTTGTGCAACCATTACCCTTAATTGATGCCAAATTTCCCATCACCACAAATAGAAACTCACTGCTTCCCAAATTGTCAATGGCAACTTGAGAAGTTGCATGGGAAGCTTAGGGGGCAGTGAGTTTAAAATAATGATGGTAGATAAATTTGGAAAAGGATGGCGAGAATAGTAGCACAACTTGAAGCATGCAATAAATGTCATTGAATTGTACATTGAGAAATTGTTGAAATGGTATATCTTTGGCTGTGTATACTTTCACCAAAAAAAAAAAAAAAAACAGGCCAAGGAGAGTTCACCATCTAGTCTGACCCAATTGGGCCAGCTGCTCTACATTTAGTGGACCCTCAGTCTTCTATGACTAAGTTCCTTCTCTGTCTAAAGAAGTAATTTTTAAGACAGATGATGGGATCTGGAGCAAGATCTGAGTGTCCCACAAGCTCAATGCCAAAGCTGACCTCCTTGTCTCCACTGCTGAGTTTCTGAGGGTTGGGCTAGGGTCCTTCTCTTTCAGTCAACACATATTCGTTAAGCCACTTCTGTGTGCCACTGACTGTGCTAAGCACTGGAGATACAAGAGCAACAAAGTTTTCATGATCCCTGTCTTCATGGAGCATAAATTTGGTTAGGAAAACAGACAAAGCCAAGTAACTGAACAAAGAACTGAAACAATTATTGATTGTGATATGTACAAAGAAAGAAACAAACAAGGAGCTCAGATACAGAACATTTTAAATGGATGATGTGATGATTAATTTTATGTGTCAAATTGGTGAGGCTATGGTGCTCAGTTGTTTGGTTAAACACTAGTCTAGATGTTGCAGTGAAGGTATGAGACATGATTAACACTTAAAATCAGTTGACTTTAAGTAAAGGACATTACTCTCTATAATGTGAATGGGCCTCATTCAATCAGTTGAAGGCTTTAAGAGAAAAGAATTGAGGTTTCCTGAAGAAGGAGAGGAATTTGCCTCAAGACTGAAACATAGAAATCCTGCCAAGTTTCCAGCCTGCTGGCCTGCCCTACAAATTTTGAACTTGCCAGCCCCTGTAATCCTGTGAGTCAATTCTTTAAAGCACCTCTCTGTCTCTGTCTCTCTGTATCTTTGTCTCTTGGTCCAGACAGAGTAGAACTGCCCCTTAGGGTTTCTAAGGAGTGCCTAGTGAATTTAAGACAGGGAGTAAAGGCCCCAAGATCAGAGGTTGCCTGTTTGAGAAATAGCGAAGAGACTGCTGTGGTTAGAGGAGAAACAAGTAAAAGAGAAATAGGCTGTACTATTAGGGAGGTAATAGGGGGTTGAGTGTAGAACCTAAAGACTTAGTAAGACAGAGAACAGAGGGGCCCCCAAATCTGCAAACAAAGAAACAAGAAATAGGCCATGCCCCAGAACCATGGGGCAGGGTATCTAAAAATAGCCCACAAACTTCTTTAAAGTTGCCTTTTGGAAGTAGCGGGAGAAAATCAGGCCCAGAGACATGCACAGAACACCCACCTGTGACTACTGTGTGACCTTCCACCAGGGGCAGTGAGGGGCTACAGCCCCAACTGGGGAATTGTACCCGGGGATCGAGAGACTGCGCAGGCGTGACACCCCATAATAAGTCCTGCTACAAATCCCAGAGGCCTCCAGGACAGGGGCCATCTTGGAAAGTTGCTGTGAGCGCACCTTAGTCAACATATCCCCGCCTGTGCTTATGAATAAACATGAATCTTTTCACGCCCAAGAACTTTTGAAAACTCAGGCCTGTCTTTTGTTCTGTGAGATGAAGGTAAATGTTGCTCTAGGACCTCCTCGTCTCTGCTTGCGAGCCTCTTCAATAAAGCTTGTGTGGAAAACTACGTGCCTTACCTGCTCATTCTTGACAAGCGAGAGATGAGAACCTTAGTCTGGTAACAAATTCTGTCAATTGTTTTGTTAGCAGTCATAGCTCTTAATCACTATGCCACCAGGGTTTCCATATATATGTTTATAGAGATATACACATACAGGAGGATATTTAAGGAATATATATATTTCCTTATTGGTTCTAATTATCTGGAGAATCCTGACTGATACGAGTGGTAAAGAAGTGCTATCTCAGTCCTCCATCTAAGAAAAGAGAGCTAGAGGACCAGCCTGGGGAAGAAAGCTGCAGGCAGAAGGAACAACATGTGAGAAGACATGCCATGTCTGAGAATCTGGAAATTCAGCGTCAGGAAATGTGCTGAGCGTGTGTAAGAGGAGGTCACAGAGGGTGTCGGATCACCAGTAGCTTGTGCTGATAAGGAATACGTATTTCCTTTCTTGAAAAGGGAAGTCTCTGAAGGATTTAGAATACAAGGATCAGATGATCCAATTTATGTTTTAGGAAGATTATTTTTGTGGCTAGGGGATAGTGGATTATCGTGGGACAGAAATGGGAGGGGGGACAGCAGTTAGGACCCCGTGGCAAGAGTTCAGGTGAGAGATAACAGTGATAAAGGAGATGAGAACAGAGATATAAATGAGAAGATAGAGTAGGTTTTGGAAGTAGAATACATAGGCTCTGATAGTGGATTTAATGTGAGAAAGAAAGCAGAAGGAAGAAACGGGCAAATTTGCAGATTTCTGGCTTGAGCAATGTGGTAGAGGGTTTCAACAACTAATTAGATAGAAAGACTGGTTAAATATCAGTGTCTGGAGCTCAACAAAGCTGAATTTTTACCTTAGGATTAAACAATATAATCACTAATATTTAAAGTTATGGGAAATGATGAGATTACCTCAAGAGAAAGTGTTCCAGGCAGCCCTGAGGAAAAGCAACACTTAAAGTCAGGTGAAGGAATAAAGAGATGGCTGAGAATACTGAGGCCAGTGAGATAAGAGAAAAACGAGGAAAATGTGGTAGATTGGAAGTAAAGAGACTAGAGCTCCGAGAATGAGGAGTCGTCAATCAGTTTGAGTACTGCTGACAGAATGATGGAGTGAGGAGAAAGCATTCTGCACTGAGTTTGGCAGCAGGGAAGTCATTATTGATGTTGAAGAGTTTTGGTGGAAGCACAGTGAGTGGTATTTCACAGTGAATGAGAGGTGGGGAAGTAGAGATAGTGTGTTTATGGGCAACTTCAGAAGTTTTTCTGTGGTGTGAGAGGAGAAATGAAGAGTTTTCTGAGAGAAGAAGGAAGTAAGGGAAAATATGGAATTCATCGTTTTTGTTATTGTTAGTTGCCTTTGAGTCTGTTCCAACTCATGGCGACTTCATATACAACAGAACAAAATGTTCCTTGGTACTGTGCCATCTTCACATTCATTGGTATGCTCGAGTCTATTGTTTTGGCCAGTGGGTATTTTGAATGCCTTCCAACTTAGGGGCTTATCTCTCAGCACTGGGTCAAACAATATTCTGGTGTGCTCCATAGGGTTCTCATTGACTAATTTCCAGGCATTTCTTTCTAGTTTGTCTTGATGTAGATGTTCTGCTGAAGCCTGTCCACCATAGCTGACCCTGCTGGTGTTTGAAATACCTGTGACATAGCTTCCAGCATCGTAGTAACATGCAGGCCAGCACAGTGTGACAAACTGACAGACAGTGGTGGGGTCCATCAGGACAGGAGATATTCAAGTATAATTGTATGTTAAAAGAATGATTCCTGGTAGAAAGAAATGATGGAACAGCAGAGCGAAGTGATGATGCCCTGGAGTAGGCCAAGGGGTTGGGCTTGGAGCGCAGACCTTTGGTAGGAAGAAGGGTACTTCATTCACTGAGATTTTAGGGAAGAAGGAGAAGATGGATGTAAGTGCTTTTGATGTGGCACCAGGAAGATGAGCTAAGAGCATGACTATTATTCCAGAGAGGAAGGAATGAGGAAGTCTGGGAGGCTTAAGAAAGGAGGAAAAGATAAGAAGTCATGTTTTAGGAAATTGAAAGAATGGAGAAATGTAATAGGATTGCTTGGCCCTGTTGAGGGCTCATATGAAATAAGGGGTCATGCCTTTTATAGTGAAACCAGTCATCTGGGTTGTGAGATTTTGTGTGGCCATGTTCAGCTGCTCATGTGTAGTCATGAGGTAGGAGAATAGTAAAGTTCATACAGGGTTGATGTTTTATTAGATAAGTAAGAAGAAAGGAGAATGAATGAAGGAAAGGAGGTTGTTAAAAAAAAAAAATGTCCTGGGTTCTAGATTGGACAATGTGGGAGATGAAACCAAGGGGGGCTGATGGATAGTGAGAAAGCAGTGGCGCTTAATGTTCTACCTGGACAATATCTTCAGCCTAAAACCAAAACCAAACCCGCTGCTGTCAAGTGGATTCCAACTCAGCAACCCTATAGGACAGAGTAGAACTGCCTCATAGAATTTATCTTCAGCCTAGGAAACAAAATTAAAGCTGAAGATTTCAGGCTAAGAGGTCATATTACCACACTACAATCGCAGGGCCCACTGCTGCGAGAACCTCGTAAGCTTTATAACAATCTGTTATGAGCTGTAATGAGCTAACTCTGCTGTAGATGAGTTAAATCTTTAAGGAGGACATGAGCCCTGTGTTTGTATTTGGGGCAGCCAGAAAGGGAGAGTTGGAAAGAAAGTCACGTCACACTGTCCAATCGGGGTGCAGCCCTAAGGGTAGAACAAGAGGGGACAGTTTCCTTAACGAGAGGAAGAAGAACCGTCAGGGCCTGAGGAGGTGCCTGGGTCTGGAGTCAAAAATCTGGTTCCACTGAGTTGATTCCAACTGTAGCAACCCTATAGGATATAGTAGAACTGCCCGCCTAGGGCTTCCAAGAAGCGGCTGGTGAATTCAAACTGCCTACCTTTTGGTTAGCTACCAAGGCCCAAGTGAACTTATGCAACAGGTACCCAGAGAGCCTGTGATCTGGATCTGATTTTGTTATTGGTTATGGTTTCAATTGGCAATTTAAAAGCATTTAAATAACTTCTGCTATAGGATCAATAATACCTGTTGTTATCATGAACCACAGACTCATAGTGACCCTATAGGACAGAGTAGAACTGCCCCATACGGTTTCCTAGGCTTAATTTTTACAGGAGCAGAGCGCCAGGTCTTTACTCCTATGGCGTGATTGGTGGGTTCAAACTGCAGACCTTCGGTTAGTACCTGAGCTCTTAACCACTGTGCCACCAGAACTCCTGTCAATAGTACCTACCAGACAGTAAGTAGTTCTCGTTATCCTGTTAGAGAGGCAGCATGGCATATGGATCTGATCTTGAGTCCTAACTTGCTGGCTATATATTCTTAGGCAAATTACTTAACTTCTCTAAATCTTAATTTCCTGATCCATAAAGCAAGGCTAATAATAATGTTTATTCATTGGTAATTGGTATATTTATTTAAGGTGCAAATCCAATGATGTTAAGAAGTCTTTTGAAAATTGCAAAGCTATGTGCAAAGGTTAGTTTAGTGGGAATGAATCCTAGTACACAACCATAGATGTGTAAGAAATATTGTGTTTCATAATATTCCTTTACATCGTTTAATTCTGAATTTGAGTACCACCAACCTCTGAATAGGTTGAAAATTCATCTTCAGCCATTATTCAAATGCCAGCTCTCACCCCAATAGTTAAGTAAGTGGGCCGGTGTTTTCCAATACACAACACTGCTTTGTTGCCTCGGGCCCCACTGTTACTATAGAGACACCATTTGACTCCTTCAGGTTCAGCATCCCTGTATCTCCGTTGACATGCTTAGGGCAAAGGGTGACTCCGGTCCTGGGGTGCTGCCTCCCCAGGTGAACTACACATCCACCGCAAGGGAGGAAGCCCACCTCTACTGAGACAATAAGGGACCTCCTCACCTCATTGGTCTTGGCTAATATTCCTTCTCTTTCTTTGCCCTCAAACACTTTAAATAACTATTCTTTCATTCTGGAATGTTTTTCTTTTCAAAGGATTTTTGGCTTTTAGAAAATACAGGAAAAACTATTACTTGAGAGTCTTTCTACTTTCAAAGTTCCTGAGGTAAGGAAGCCCCAAAGGACCTGGATCCCCCTGTGAAAAGAATTAGGAGGAGGGCAGGTAGAGAGAGGACAACTAAAAATATTTTAATAAAATTTGTTCCTATGATAGTTACTTTTGTTCATTTGTATGGGATCTTTAATGGTCTTAACGGGTTTATGCCTCATTAAAGGGACTGATTAGCCCAAGAATTTGGAAATCATTGGCTTTAAGAAAATATTTATTTGAAACTTGCAATTCTTTGAAGGAAGATGCTGTCTAAATCCCAAGCCCCAAATAGGAGATTCTGGCATGGACCCATTTGCTAATGTAGACACTATCTTTTCTCTATTTGGAAAAGTGCCGGGTAACTATACACGGTATGGGGGATCAATATATATTAATTAACTGAACGCACAAATAGACACTTAGAAGCCAGTTCCTTCCAACAGCGGCTGTGGAGCAATGAAGCAAATTTCTTACTGAGGCCTTGGTTACCATGCTCAGAGAAGCCAGGAAATGAGCATTGCTGGGGTTAATTGCTGGAGTCAGTCCCCCTTGACTAGTCAGTGGTCCATTTGGCTGAGCACACGGTTCCATGCCCCCAAGTCCCTGTGCCTGCGCCAGCAACAATAAAGACCTCATTTAAGGCATTGGCCTTGTGAGTTCAGAACAGTGACAAATTGAGTATCATGGTGGAATGTGTACAATTCATCAACATAAAGGTTCTAAGGAGGTGCCAGATACTATCAGAAAAGGCATCTTCCGAAATTAATGTATAATAATGAAAATTCTTGCTCATTATCCAAAGATCAAAAAGACCTGAAAATTCTTGCTCATTATCCAAAGATCAAAAAAGGACCTTGAGATAGTATCTAGTTTCATTCCCTGCCTCCATGCAGCCTGAACCCTCCTCAGACTTACCAGTCCTTACCCCAAATCTCTGGATTAAAAAAGTGTATTTAGGCACAAGGCTCCCTCCCTTTGCCTTCTGAGAAATCCCTATCTACTCTTATAGTCTCTTCTGGTGCTGAGCTAAGGATCCCTGGTGGCACAGTGGTTAAAGTCATGGTCTACTAACCAAAAGGTCAGCAGTTTGAGCCCACCGGCCTATCCTTGAGAGAAAGATGTAGCAACCTGCTTCCGTAAAGATTACAGCCTTAGAAACCCTGTGGGGCAGTTCTAGTCTGTCCTGTAGGGTCACCATGAGTACGAATCTACTTGACAGCAAAGGGTTACGCTGGGCTAAGAGATCCCCAAATTTACCAGTGTAAGAGACATCAGATGGATGGCTAATGAGGTGAAGGTCTAACAAGCTAGTATTCAAAGCTTTGGAGAGTTTAATTATATTTTTGGAAGCAGATTATTAAATTTGCAAAGAAAGCAACGAGATGCTTGATTTATCCTTCAAAATAACAGAACACTCAACTCTTCTTTTTCTGCTTAGTTTTTTTTTTTTTTTTTTAGCACGGGCATATATATCATTAAACCTTTAACTATATGGCCAATAGTACACTGTCTGATAAAGCCCAATAATAACCAAATTGAGGTAGATGTTAAAAGGACACTGATGTCCAGAGTGGTGAAGAAGATGGGCCAAGGACACTCAGTCTGTCCTGGGAGAGCCTTGATTGAAACCCAGTTGTGATGGAATGCTCTATGACGATGGAACTTTAAAGGATGTTTCAGAATGATTTCTTAGTCCCTGCCCCTCCCCCTTTATCCAGAGTTTTGCTCCATTAAATTTTGAATGCTTGGAGTACTCCGTTATATTAGCTGAAAGCAAAAATGACTCTCTCAGTGTCCTTTATTGCTCTGAAACGGCTGTGCGTCCTCAAAACTGAGACAGCCCTGAGAATCTACAGCTGCCCAAATTTGACAACTTCTCTTCTGCAATTTCTCTAATTTAATTCTTTAAATCTCAAAACCCTTCAGTGAAACCAGTTTGTTAATTGCAACTATGGGAATAAACTATTAAGAGGAATGGATGTTGAGGAAACAGTGGACATATTTTCTAATACAGCACAGGCTAACTTTAAGTTGTCTTCTACCTCTTGCCTTGCTGGAAAGTGCCGTTGGAGTGAGAGGAAGGTCAGCATTGTCAGACTACTTCCTAGAAAGAGTAAGAACTCCTTTGTTTATCCTCTATCTTCATACACAACTAAACTCATGCCTCTTCAGCCCTGGATTTAGCTCAGTACGTTAGCATCTCTTCCTACAGCCAAAGCTAGGTCAGTCTAGACCCCAAAGACATGCTCAACAATGTTCCCTTTCTGCCATCCTAGAATCTCTTGTCCCCCAGCCTTCATCTACCTGCTGTGCTCATCCCAATATCTGTATCCTTCAATTGACATCTTTCTCCAGTGTCTGAGAAAGATTCAATAATGTATAGCTCTTTGCACTGAAGCATACGTTGTCCAAGTTTAGGCTCTTTATAGCTCAGCAATACTTTAAATCACCTTTGGTTTATTCTCTGGTATAAGTCTGCCCATTCAGTCTCCAATGATGTATCCATCACCTTATCTTAGCCACTCATATCCAGGGATAAACTTCAGACATTTTTTTTAATGATAGTTGTAAATTTTCAATTTCCTTAATCTCAATTTCTGACTACCTCTACTACCTGGGTTTCCAGCCCACTCTTTCTAATACTCTGTCTCTCACAAGTTTTCAAACCCCCAGGAGTGCCCAAACCATTAACCTTAACACATTTTTCCTGTCTTTAGCCTCCTCATATACTCTCTGCCTTGGTCTTGCCCAGATTCTATGGGCCATCATAATAATCATTACTATACCCCAATTTTTTTTTTTTTATACCCACCCTCAAGAGTATACTACACTCACTTGGCAAATGCTGCCTGCTTTGCACATTCATCAGTGAGCTAAATGTGGCTGGACAAAAGCACAAAATCACGATGCCTTGAATTTGGACCATAAACTTCAGGTAGGCTCTTGTCAAACTATGCCCTTATTCTTCCAAGGACACTCTACTATTCACATTTTCTCTTCTCAAAACTCCCCAAGTTTCTTCTTTTGCTTCACTCTTATATGATGACTTTTATTCTATTGGAAAAAAAAATAATTCATGTATATTTTTTTATATATATCTATTTTTTTTTTATATCTATACATATACCTAGTCCCTGAAAAGGTCCCTAGGTGGCACAAGCAATTTGTGCTTATCTGCTAACCTAAACTTTGGAGGTTTGAACCTACCCAGCATGCCATGGAATAAAGGCATAGTGATCTTCTTCCATGAAGATTACAGCCAAGAAAACCCTATGAAGAAGTCCTACTCTGTAACACGTGGGGTCATCATGAGTCAGAAATGACTTGACAGAAATGAGTTTGGTTTGGTATATATATATGTATATCTTTTATATAAGAATTTCCTTAGAATTCAGTGAGGGTTTAAGGACAGCTCAGAATAGGAAAGGTATCAAAGGCAAACTTATTTTGCTCCTGATGGGCCTATGGAAATGCCAGATGGTTGGCACCCTCAGCCTTCTGCTTTCCTTCTTCTCCTTCTGCTTCCCTCTACCCTGGGTGCTTCTCAGTTGCTTTATCAGTCTGTCCTCCTGTGACAACTTGCTCTACCCAGGATATTCCTCAACTCCCCCACCCTATCCAGCCCCAGTCAAAGCTCTCTGTCCTGGGTAACTTTACCCTCCTCCATGCCATGTCCTTAAGAGACACTGGGAAATGGTGCTGTTGTACTTCCATAAAGCTGATTCGCGTTTTCTCAGAATCCTTAGGTGACTTCGTGCTCTACCCCAAAGCAATACATCTAATGGTGTGACAGCAGGCTGCTGAGGGAGTTATTCTGAGGTACACAATCCTTTCTTCCACTTTGTGTTTGAGAGCCTACTCATTTTCATCCCAAGGAACATTTCATTTTCCTTTGAAAGGGACATATTAGGTCATCATTAATTCTAATCAAAGCAGTCACTTTGTAATCTTAGCTGTTTTGTTTGTGTTTAACTACACACAGAATGGGCTTTAAAAGTCATATAAGCTGTCAAAAGAAAACATATAAACTAGATGAAAGGAGATCTCTTGGACACATTCATGTCTAAAGCCTTCTGAATCCAGGCCACGAAATACAAGTTGTATTTCAAATAGCCTCTGTTACAAGAATGATGACTAATGAATTACAGAGGAAGGTAATTAACTTCCTACACTCCCGAGAAGCTTGCTTTATGAGAACTTCTCTGACATTCATTTAGAGAAGACTGTAACTTCTGATTAGCATAGTTAGAGACGCTGTTCTCTTTTCAGGCGCCCTTCAGACTGGAGTTTGGCTGAGGCAGGCTGTGGAGGTACTGGAGCTCCTCTATCAGACAAGGAAGTGCGGTGGGTCAGAAATTAACAAGCAGTGGTGTCGGGGACAAGTCATTTAAAATCCCAGTGCCATGAGTTTCCATATTTGTAAAATGAGGGGCATGAGACACATTGACCTATGCAGTTCCATCAGCCTTATCTTCTATAATCCAAGTTTCTCAAGAAAGGCACATGAGGTATTGTAGGAAGTTGGACCAAAACAAACAAAAAACAACCTGTTGTTGAGTCTATTCTGATGCATAACAACCCTATAGGACAGAGTAGAACTGCCCCATAGAGTTTCCAGTAGCACGTGGTGGATTCAAACTGCAGACCTTTTGGTTAGCAGCCATAACACTTAACCACTATACCACCAGGGAGGACAGTGCATGCTAATTAAATGCCATCTAAATGAAAATCAAACCTAACCAACCTTCCTACCTAGACATACTCCCCTCTCTGACTTATTGGACCACTAAGAAAGGAAAATGATAGATTTTCTTTATACAACTGGCATGTTCAACAAGCTCCATGTATGGACTGGAATCAAGCACAGTTTTGTTTTTAATTTCCACCATGCCTTTAAACTTTCTTCAGTGGTGGTGATCTTTTGCCTGCAGCAATCTTTTTCCAATAGGTTTATGATGTATCTCCTCACTCTTAGGAAACAGTGCGACATTCACTTTGGTATCAAACACGCTCAAGTCAGAGTTTATAAAGCTCAGCTCCTTATAATAACCAAAGCAATTGTTGTTGTTGTTAGTTGCCATCAAGTCGATTCCGACTCACAGCTGCCTCATGTGTGCAGAGGAAAACTGCTCCACAGGGTTTCCAAGGCTGTGATCTTTTGGAAGCAGATCTCCAGGCCTGTCTTCTGCGGCATCTCTGGGTGGGTTTGAACCACCAACCTTTTGGCTAGTAGTCAAGTGCTTAACTGTATGCACCACCCAGGGACTCCACGCCATAATTAACTTAGTGTACAACCTTCTTCCCTCCACCAACTGGGACCTGCTTCTCCAGACAGGGAGCATGGTCCTACTGACTTCTCCTACCACTGGTCGTTCTATGCCCAAGCAGGTCCCAGTGGAGAAGGCAGGCAGGGGGAAGGGTAAGAGGAACAGGACAATTCTTCCTAGGCTGGGGGCTTTGTGCTTTATGAGCCCTGCAGTTGGTCCTGCTCTCCTATTCCTGTAAGAGATAAGAGCCAGCTATTTGTCTTACAGATTGCTTTGTAGGATCCCTTGGAGGTTTCCTTCTGGGCTTCTAACTCTTGCAGTTTCTGATCTAGGTGGAAACATATTTCATACATGTGGATGGCCAGTCCTTTGTCACTTGATGTTATACGCTCCTAACCCTTGGGCTTCTCTCAGCTGAGATCTGCTTCTTATCCCTCTATATCCTAGGTGGCCCTATTGGAAAGGACCCTAGACAATCCCTCCCCAGCCCAGTGCCCATACCCACTCTCTCTCACCAGGGGAAAACTCATAGATCCCTTGCCCCTACAAACTAGGGGGACCAGCCTAGCCTCAATAAAACAATTATATTGCACCCCCCTCCCCACACACACCTTATTCCCCTCAGAATTTCTGGGGCATGTATCAGACTACAGTTCAGAGTCTTTCTCCTTTTCTCAGCTGTGGGTCAGGCCCTGGTTTTCTGTGCCTCCCGGTGGCAGGGAATGGAATTCCAACACTCTTGGAGTGGACAGCTTGGAGGCAACCACAGTCTACCCCAATGCCACCACCTTGCAGGCCTTCAGGCAGGGGGCCCATTTCTCCTTTCACCCCCTAGCACCCCTAGGCCCTCCCTCAAAAGGGGAGATGGGGAATCAAAATAGGACAACAGTTCTCCAAAAAAGTTTTCCCCAAGCTCCCCCTCCAACCTTCTCTCTGACATTTTGTATACCAAATTTTTTTTTTTTTTTAGTCTCACTGACTTGCCCCAAAACTGAGGGATTGTCATTAATCTATAAATTCTGCATTTGGGACCGGTGGCCAGGCTTGTCTCACTCTCATATGTTAATCGATACCTATTGTATCGGTATTTCAGTTAAAATAATTACAGAAAGAGTCTCACCCTTACACTCAGTTACATGTTAAACCCAGAGCTAACGTATGCTACTAGAAAATAAAAAAAATTTTAAAGATAATGAGACAATGGAAAATATTTTAATTGCCCCAATATAAACATGTACTTCTATAATTTTACTTTCTAGTCTATAAAACCATACTTGTTCTTGTACAGCTATAATCTCAGCAGGCACACGCTCTTACAATCTATTCTCAAAACACTTGTTTTTTGTGAACATTTTTATTAAATCATGCTTTAATTCTCACAATTGGAATTTCAATTATCCCTGTATATTGATATACCATTCATTGGTCAAAGACTCTGAATACTTACTCTGTGGCAGATACTGGCTTAGGTGTTATGGTTGCAAAAGTTAAAAGAGCTGGACCTTGGACTAAATGAGCACTCTGGCTAGTGGAGAATTAAACATGCAAATGATCACAGTGTGACAAGTGTTTGCCACAAGGCAGTTAGTTACCCACAGGAGAGGGGGCTAGAGAATAAGACACATCTATGTTGTTGTTGTTGTTGTTGTCTTAATAATAATAAGTTTACTCTCTTCCCTTTTAGTTTCACAAGTTTTGAGAATAGTTTAGTTAGTATACAGCCATGTTGTTTGCTATGACAATGTGAACATACAACTCTTCCTCAGGGTTTTGCTATGCATTTTTGTTTTGTATTTTTATATAATTTATTTTGTGTTGTGTTGTTGTTGAGAATACACACAGCAAAAATACATCTATGCTTTTTTAAGGAAATTAGGGAAGGAATCCACAAAGAAAACATTGAGTTGAGACGTTTGTGGGGTGTGTGTAGAAGTTTGGTTGGTAGATGAGCAGGGAGAGGGCACTCCTGGGGGATGGAACAGCTTGTGCAAAGGCCTGGGGTTTATTTTGGTCTATTGCAAAATGTGTGAAGTTTTCTTTTTTCCAAAATTGTTACGAATTGTTCTAAAATGACTCATTAAATAATCCTTTCTCCTCAAATACTGAGTTATACTTAAGAGCTAGCTTTATCATATATTAAGCTTATTATGTTGTTTGGTGTACATCTAAACTCTCCATGCAATTCTAAAGATTTATGATTTTATTTGGGGGTCATGCCACACTGTTTAGCCCTAGTGGCACAGTGGTTAAGAACTCGGCTGCTAACCAAAGAGTCGGCAGTTCGAATCCACCAGCTGCTCCTTAGAAACCCTGTGGGGCAGTTCTACCCTGTCCTATAGGGTTGTTATGCGTCAGAATCAACTCCTCCTCAAAGGGTTTTTATGAGTACCACACTTTTTAAAGTTTTTTTTTTTTTAATCTCTTCAGATACCTAGGCTGTTCTCATAGCTTGTTTGCCAAGCAGTTTTTGATATTCTAGAACATTTAAGACAAAATTCCTTCCAATTTGTAGCCCAATTAATCTTCTACTTCATTACATTTGCTCAGCATTTGCCATTAGATGAAAATCTTGCACAAAAGGCTTGAGGCCAAATCCTATAGATTGTCTGAGAATGCTCTGCTGCTGTTATTGTTGGTGTTTTATTTAGTCTAGGTTTTTTCTTCACACAAGCCTAAATGCAGGCACCTTCGTAATCTCCTAAATTATTTAAAAATATCTTTTTCTTTAAAAGCGTGGGTTTTAGTCTAAATCTTCCAAACTGTGTGATTTGATTTATTGAGCAAAATCACCAGATAACTGCCTACATCTCTACTTTACACATAGAGGCATTCTTACGGACATTTGAAGATGGTTAGGACTGTTATTTTATGTTATGTGTTAGTTTTATAGATTTAGTTCCCCAGACTTCTCTTTCCTTCCGTTCTAAAAGTCAGAAGAAAATACACAGAAGAAATTTACATAGCAGAGACCCCATTCTGAGCCAAAGTTAGGGTTCAGATGTGTCCCCAAAGTACTTGATAAGGTAATAGGATGGTCCCCCAGGAGGGATTTGCCTGAGGGTTACAGGCTATAGGTAAGTGAGCAGGGTGGAGCCAATGCATATGCCCTAAGGGGATGGCAGAGACAACCTGGAGAGTAAACCAGTTGCTGTCTGGTTGATTGGGTGTCACAGTACAACTGTATTCCATAGGGTTTTCAATGGCCAGTTTTTTAGAAACAGATCACCAGGCCTTTCATCTGAGGCACTTCTGGGTGGACTCGAACTGTCATCCTTTCAGTTAGCAGCCGAGCACTTTAACCATTTACACCACCTGGGGACTCCAAACAGAATTTTGCTGTTGTTGTGAGGTGCCGTAGAGTCCACTTCTGACACATGACAACCCCATGTGTTACAGAGTAGAACTGCTCCATAGGGTTTTCTTGACTGAAATCTTTATGGAAACAGATCACTAGGTCTTTGTCCCACGGAGCTGCTGGGTGAGTTCAAGCCTCCAACCTTACAGTTAACAGCTGAACACTTAACTGTTGTGCCACCAGGTCTCCTTAAACAGAACCTGGCAGCGCATTAAAGGATAATCCATCTTGACCACGGAGGATTTATTTCAGGCACAAAGAAGGATGCAAGGTTAGGAATTCTACTACTGGAATTCATTATAAAACTATATTAAAGGAGAAGACCATATGATCACCTTTATAAATCCCAAATTATATTTGATACTATTCAGTACCTGTTCCTGATAAACAAAGCAAAATAAAACAAAACAAACTTCTTAGATCCTTCCTTATCGTGGTGTAAGGTACAAATCAATAGCAAATATCAAGGAATAGCTTAAGGCATTCCTCTTATAGATGGGACCCAGACAAGGGTGCCTACGGTGGTGTACCAGAGCTCTGAGTGAGGAAACCAAAGCGTTAAACAAAACCTGCTGTTGTGGAACTTACAATTCAGTGACGGCACTGGAGGCCAATTAGCCACAGTAATTAAATCATCATGACATAGGTACAAGGCTAGATATGTAAATTGATGGAACATAGTAGAAAACCGAGACCCAAACTCAGGCGTCAGAGGGAATCTAAGGAAATATATACATATATATATATCTACACAGGAGCCCTGGTGGTGCTTATATATATTTATATGTCTATGTATATCTCTATGGCAACCCTGGTGGCATAGTGGTTAAGAGCTATGGCTGCTAACCAAAAGGTTGGCAATTTGAATTCCCCAGGTGCTCCTTGGAAACCCTAAGGGCAGTTCTGCTCTGTCTTATAGGGTCACTATCAGTCAGAATAGGCTGGACAGTAATGATGGTTTTTTTTTTTTAAATATATCTCTATATCTCTAAGGTATGTATGTACCTGTATCTATACAGGCATAAAAAGGTGTATATATACACAGTTTTTATTTATAGATATGTATACACATACCAGTTGCTGTTTAGTCAGTTCTGACCCTTGGGAACCCAACGTGTTGCAGACTAGAACTATGCTCCACAGGGTTTTCAAGGCTGTGACCTACTGGAAGCAGGTCACTAGGCCTTTCTTCCCAGGTGCCTCTGGGTGGACTTTAAACTCTGACCTTTGGTTTAGTAGTCTAGTACTTAACAGTTTTTGCCAGCCAGGACTCTATATACGGGTATAGAGATCCATGTATATATGTCGTTGTTGTGTGCCATTGAGTCCCTTCCCACTCATAGAGACCCGATGTGACAAAGTAGAACTGCCCCATAGGGTTTCCAATCCTGTAATCTTTACAGGAGCAGATTACTCCATCTTTTCGCCCTTGGAGCTGCTGGTAGGTTTGAACCGAGGGCTTAATCACTGTGCCTCTAGAGGTCCTTGTATATATACCCAAAACCCACTGCCGTCGAGTTGATTCTGACTCATAGTAACCCTATAGGACAGAGTAGAACTGCCCCATAGAGTTTCCAAGGAGTACCTAGTGGATTCGAACTGCCAACCTCTTGGTTAGCAGTTGTAGCTCTTAACCACTATGCCACCAGGGTTTCCCCTTGTATATATAGATATGTGTATATCTATCTATCATTCATAGATTTTCATATGTATCATTTACTTATGTAAATATAGACATACATATGTAAATGGATATCAAATTGGTGCAGAAAAGATGAGTCACGCACGCAGCAAATGCTCCTTGGACCGTTGGCATTCAGCTCAACAAAAGAAAAAAAAAGATCCTAATTTCTACCCCACCTCATAAACAAATTCAGATGGACAAAAGATTTAAAATGTTAAAAAAAAAATTGAACTATTAAAATACCCAAGGAAAATATAACCCGCTGCCGTTGAGTCAATTCTGACTCACAGTAACCCTATAGGATAGAGTAGAACTGCTCCACAGGGTTTCCAAGGTGCATATAGGCAAATATTTTTATGATCTTGGGATGAGGAAAGCTATTGTAAGCAATTATAAAACTCACAGACCATAAATAAAATATAGTGAAATTGGCTAAATAACAATGAATGATTTGACATGGCAAAATTATTCTCTAAACAAAATTAAATGCCAAACTGGAGAAATATTTGCAACCTGTTTGACGGATAAATGAATAATACCCTTACTATATAACATTTTTATAAATCATTATGAACTTGATGAGTATGCCATAGAGAGATGAGAAAAGGATATGAATAGGCATTTCACAGAAGATGAATACAAATATCTAGTTGAATTATTAATAACTAAAAATGCAAATTAAAATTGAGACTATTTTTGCCAATTTTAGAGAACATTTTAATGAAAGAGAGCATTTTCTTTAGGAGACAGTCACTCTCAATTTGTTCCCTGGGGCTCCTATTTTACTATATCTTTTAAAAAAACACTTTTCTTTGAAGAATCTCACACATAGAGGAAAGTATTCACAAAATAAAGTGTCACAAAATAAACGTCCGTTTCACCACCACCAGGTGAAGAAATAAAACGTTACCAGCATCTCAAAAGTCCACTTAAAGGCCACTTCCAATTACTACCTCCTCCATCCTTTCCCCAGGCAAGTACTTTTCTGACTTCTAAAAAAAAACCCTTTGCCATCAGTCAGGTCACTTCTGACTCATAGTGACTCTATAAGACAGAGTAGAACTGTCCCATAGGGTCTCCAAGGCTGTAATCTTTATAGAAGCAGACAGCCACACCTTTTTCCCTCGAAGTAGCTGGTCTGTTTGAACTGCCGACCCTTCAGTTAGCAGCAGGAGCACTTAACCACTGCACCACCAGGGCTCCTGATTTCTAATACTATCGTTTAATTTTACCCATTTTTGAACTTTATATGGAATTACTCTTTTATGTCTGTCTTCTTTTGTTCAATACTGTTCTGTGAGATGTATCCTTGTTATTGCGTGTAGTTGTAATTATATTAACTGTTCAATTAAATTTTATTGAATGCATATAAACAATATGCCATTCTAATCTTGGCATTTCAATGGTTTCTAGTTTTTAGCCATTTATGAATGATGGTGTTGTGAACATTCTTGTAGGCATCACTTTGTGTAAATGTACAACTATTTCTGTCCAGTTCGTACCTAGGATTGGAAATGCTTAGTCATAGGCAACGTGTATGTTCAACTTTAACATATAATGCCAGGCTATTTCCCAAATTTGTCATACCAATTTACACTTCTACCAGCAATGTATAAGATTTCAAATGCTCCAAATTCTTGCTGACACTTGATAATTTCAGCCTTTATAATTTTAGCCATTCTAGTGTGTGTTTATCTTTAATTTTAATTTTCCTGATAAGTAATGAGAAACTGACAGCATCATGTAATAGCAAACTCATTGACTTGGAATCTAAAAGCTTTATTTCTTGTATAAGCATCCTTTTGTATGTTTATTAACCATTTGAATAACCTTTATAGACAAGTACCTGTTCAAGTACCTCGCACATTTGGGGTTGTCTATCTGTTTTTTTACTGAGTTCTAATTGTTGCTGTTAGGTGCCATCGAGTCAGTTCAGACTCATAGCTTCCGACTCATAGCGATCCTATATACAACAGAATGAAACACTGCCGGGTCTTGGGCCATCCTTCACCATCATTGCTATGTTTGAGCTCATTGTTGCAGCCACTGTGCCAATCCATCTAGTTGATGGTCTTCCTCTTTTTCACTGACCCTCCACTTTACCAAGCATGATGTCCCTCTCTGGGGACTGATCCCTCCTGATAGCATGTCCAAGGAAAGTGAGATGAAATCTTGCCATCCTTACTTCTAAAGAGAACTCTGGCTGTACTTCTGCTGAGACAGGTGTGTTTGTTCTTCCGGCAGTCCATGGTATATTCAATATTCTTTGCCAACACCATAACTCAAAGGCATCAATTCTTCTTTGATCTTCCTTGTTCATTGTCCAGATTTCACATGCATATGTGGAAAAAAAATTTTTTTTTTTTTTCCCCAAAAGGCAACTGAAAATACCATGGCTTGGGTCGGGAGCACCTTAGTCTTCAAAGTGATATCTTTGCTTTTTAACACTTTAGGAGGTCTTTTGCAGTTCAAATGGAGTTCTTAAATATACAAAGCAAAGAATACTACTACTACTACACATACTAATCATGTTTTTCAGGGCTCAATATCCACAGATATAGAACATTTGCATTACTGCAGAATGCTCTGTTGGTCAGATCTGTTCTGGAAGGTCATTTTGGTTTGCCTTTTGTGGCCGTAGAATATTATACCCAGATAACATGATGATAAAGTATGACATTTTTAGAGAAAAAAGAACTCATAAATATTTATTAAAAATAAAATTCAATTCCATTTTATTACTAGGTTAATAAAAATAAAGAATTAAAAAAAATATAGAACTCATGTAAAAGGCCTGATAGTGAGAATAAAAACCATTTGCTTAGGTATCTGGGCTAAATTATTGTGAGAATCAATGATTTAACTAAGGGCCATAAGAATGTGGGTGGGAAGGCTGTGGGAGGAAATGTAAGAATGTTATTTTTCCCAGTTTTAACAGTAAGAAAATCAGTATTCTCTAAAATGGACACAAGTAGAAAAATTTGGCTTTATGACCTCTCACCAATTTTGATTATAAATTCCCTTAGCCTTAGGAGGAATCTTTTTAGGAACTATTTGTGTTGTGAAGAAACGTTAATATAAAGTTTTTAAGTCGTTTAAGTTTTACAAATCCATTTTCATTCTCTTAGACTGAAGTACAATTAAATTTTGTAATTGAGTAACTCCAGGATAACGCCTGTAAAGGTTTACAGCAGACTTGTTTTCCCTTGCTTTGACCTTGGACTTCCTTCCTTTTTCCCCGCTCTGTTATTTCACCCCTTTCCTCTACCTTCCCTGAGCCTTGCAAACCACAAGGCTTGCCAAAGCAGCTCTTGAAAGAGTCTTTCTGACAATTGCTGGAATGGGGTTGAACCAATGATCCTGAGCAAGAAGGCATAAGAAAGCAGGACATTCTCTACCTGTTCCAACCACAAGTTTTGCAGAACTTACAGATTTTTAAAAACTGCAACCCAGGCTAGGCCACAAAGACACATATTCCTTTCTTCTCTTTGCTCTAGAAAACTCCAATCCTGCTTTGGTTTGGGAATTACCTGTCTTTGGTACTCCTTGATGCTCATCAACTAATAGACTTTGACCCTTATTTGAGGCAAGTACACTATTTTTTTAAATTTACATTTCATTTTTAAAATTATATAAGTATATAAAACAAATATATATATACATCACATATATATGTATATATTCTGTATATATACACATATTGTTTATATAATTTATACCTTCAATTGCACATACGCAGAAAGAGAGATGGCTACTGGCAGATATTTCTAAGTAGTTAAAATTTGCGTGTAATTGGCATCATTCTACATTTTAAAATTGTAATGATCATAAATATTAAGAGTAAGCATTACTTAAAAACTAAGAGAAGGATTTGAATTTGAATGTTCTGGTATTTTACAAAACCCTTATTGTTAAGTTATGAAAATAATTTGCAGAACAGTTTTTAGAGTAGGATTCTACTTTAAGAAAACAACAAACGAAGAAACATCAAAACCACATCATCTGCACGCATGTGAATTTTTATGTGCATATGAAAATCTGGAAATAGGTGCATCAAATGCTAGCTGACAGCAAACAGGAAGGGCTAAGTGATCAACAGAGCTTCACAATAAGAGAAGATGTTACAATATCAATCTGGGTGAGGATCAAAACCCTAGGCACCTGTGGTGATGAGAAATACATTAGAAATGTTTTTACTGGGGGAAAAAAAAACTGTAGTAATTTTTAGATTTTAATTAGCAACATCACTTTGTAGGATGTTTGCATTGTATAACTACATGGTTGTCATCCACATAGACTGTAATAAGGGACTGGAAGCCCTGTCAATGAACACTCAGATGCCTACAAAGAAATGCCTTTTCGGTTTTGTTGCTAAAGTAACATAAAAGAAGCTGCCATCTTGTCCCCCAGTACTCTTGTAGAGCAGTCTGGGGACCAGATTTGGCCTTTAATGGTATTTGCCATTAGAAGGAAATAGGCAATCCTTACAGAGTGACTGATTCCAAGTCTTGGGGCCTGAAAAAAATCAAGGTAGGTGTCAAATATCTTGTTTTTCCAAGAATGCAAGGATGCTTCCAGAAAATTCTTGAGTTTTGTTTGCCAGTTGCCATAGAGCCGATTCTGACTCCTGACAATGCTATGTTTATCAGAGTAGAGCTGTGCTCCACTGGGTTTTCAATGGGTGATTTTTTCAGAAGTGAATCTCCAGGCCTCTCTTCCAAGCCACTTCTGGGTAGACTCAAGCAGCCAATCTCTTGGTTAGCAGTAGAACATCTACCGTTTGCACCAACCAGGTACTTCTAGTATCACTTAAAGAGGCACCTATTTCATGAGCTGTGGCAATTTCGTCATCAACAAACCTAAAAGTAGCTGCCACTTAATAATATGTATTAAAAGGCAGCTGTAATGTAAAAAGAATGATTGTAATAGAATATGTTGATTTTTGTTAGTTTTAATGCATATAGGATAGTTGCTATATGTGGATGAGTGTTGTATCTATGAAGTATAAATTGAATTTTTCTGTATCTGGGTAAGCAGGAAAGGGTGGATTCAGGGAATTATGAGTAATTTTTCTAGGTAAAAAGAGGACATTATTAAGAAGCGGAAGGACTGACTGGGCCTGGTGCTCACATACAAACATCAAGATCGATGGGGAAAGCTGACCACACAGCCTATAGATTCTCATCTCTTGAATTACAAAATCCTGGCTAAGACTTCTAATCGTACAAGATGCAGATAAGGCATATCCAAGTTTCCAAAAATGTTAATAGAGCAAATCAAAATGATGCATAATTTTGAGAAGATAACAGAGTTTGTAACGCAGACCAGGCTGCAAAAGAGCAAAGGTTTTTATTTATTTGTTTATTTTTAGTTTAGTTTTGTTTCAAGGGATGAGCTTGAAAATTTCCATTTACAAGTGAAGCTTGACTGTAAAAAGAGGGCCCCTATGGAGTAGTTCTACTCTGTAACACATGGGGTTGCCAGGAGTCAGAATTAACTCAACAACAAAAACAGTGTGAACACCTATCTGGGTCTGAATGATTCTGGAAGACATAGCCAGATCTCATGACGTGACCAAAGATCAGTAAATGAATATTCCAGAACTAATAATCTTAGCAGGTTTGTGTGAAATGATATTTTCTTTTGAGTCTGGCAAGATTACAATAACGCTGGAAGGTGTAAAATAAGTTTACAAGGAAAAAAAGAAAGAAATGAATCAAAATCATAGTTTCCATGCTTTTGTATCATGATAAGTACAAAAATAACATTTGAAATAGTGCTGATACTTTGTGAATGCTGTCTGTGTTCAGAGCGACTGAATCAATTAAAAGAAGCTGACCAATTAGACTTCATTTTATTAAAATGTTTTGAAGAATTTGGTCAATTACATTCGTAATCAAGGTTTAAATATTTAAAAGAATTCATAAAATATGTAACGTTTAGTGTTTATGATGTTTAAATGTTTAGAAACATTTTGCTAAATAGATTTATAGATTTTAATAAACTCAGTGTTAAATAGAAAGGCACAGATAGAAGTATTCTTCGTGTCCAATTTTGGTGTGTTCATAAAAGAAAAGTTCACTTTCAATGCAATGAAGATATGATCTTAACACCAGGGAGTTTCTTTGTGGTGATGGAACAATTCTATATCCTGATTGTGGTGATAGTTACTTGAATCTACAAATGGGATAAAATTCCATAAACTATACACTCCCCATTAAAAACTGTAAAAACTGTAAAAACTGTTGTTGTTGTTGTTAGGTCCCGTCGAGTTGGTTCCAACTCATAGCGACCCTATGTACAACAGATGGTCCAGTCCTGCACCATCCTCACAACCATCGTTTTGCTCGAGCCCGTTGTTGTAGCCACTGTGTCAACGCATCTTGTTGAGGGTTTTCCTCTGTTTCGCTGACCCTCCACTTTAACAAGCGTGATGTCCTTCTCCAGGGATTTATCCCTCCTGATAACATGTCCAAGTATGTGGGACATAGTCTCGCCATCCTTGCTTCTAAGGAGCATTGTGGTTGTACTTCTTTCAAGACAGATTTTTTCCTTCTTTTGGCGGTTCATGGTGTATTCAATGTTCTTCTCCAACGCCACAATTTAAAGGTGTGAGTTCTTCTGTCTTCCTTATTCATTGTCTGGGCACACCTTAGTCTTCAAGATGACATCTTTGCTTTTCAACACTTTAAAGAGGTCTTTTGCAGCAGATTTGCCCAACTAAATGCATCGTTTGATTTCCTGACTGCTGCTTCTGTGGGTATTGATTGTGTATCTAAGTACAATGGAATCCTTGACAACTTCAATCTTTTGTCCGATTATCGTGATATTGCTTATTGGTCCAGTTGTGAGGATTTTTAAAACTAGTAAAATCTAAATAAGTTTTGTTTGAGTTAATAGTATTATACCTGTGTCAGTGTCCTGGTTTTGACATGTACTGCGCTTATAGGGTTGCGAGGAGTCAGAGTCAACTTGCTGGCACACAACAACATGGTTGTGTAAGATATTGTTAGGGAAAACTGAGTGAAGAGGACATAGAAATTCTTTGTGCTATTTTGGATCTTAAACTATTTCAAACTAAAAATGTTCTTAAAAAATGATATTACCAGTTACCTTCAAGTCCATTTCAACCTATGGAGATGCCATGATTGTCAAAGTAGAATTGTGCTCCATAGAGTTTTTTTTTCTTTTTGTTTTATTATGCTTTAAGTGAAAGTTTATAATTCAAGTCAGTTTCTCAAACAAAGACTTATACACACATTGATATGTGACCCTAGCTGCTCTCCCTACAATGTGACAGCACACTCCTCCTTTCCACCTTGTGTTTCCCATGTCCATTCAACCAGCTCCTGTCACCCTCTGCCTTCTCATCTCGCCTCCAGACAGGAGCTGCCCACATAGTCTCATATGTCCATTTGAGCTAAGAAGCACACTCCTCACCAGTATCATTTTATGTCTTATAGTCCAGTCTAATCTTTGTCTGAAGAGTTGGCTTTGTGAATGATTTTAGTTTTGGGCTAACAGGGAGTCCTCTAGGGTCCCTCCAGTCTCAGTCAGAATAACTTTGGTCTTTTGACTAGGATTTGAGCTCTGCAGCCCCCTTTTCTCATGCTCCATCAAGGATTCTCTGTTGTGTTCCCTGTCAGGGCAGTCATTGGTGATAGCCCCACGGCATCTAGGTCTTCTGGTCTCAGGCTAATGAAGTCTCTGGTTTATGTGCCCCTTTTTGCCTCTTGGACTCTTATTTTCATTGTGTCTTTGGTGTTCATTCTTCTTTGCTCCAGGTGGGTTGAGACCAAGTGATGCATCTTAGATGGCTGCTTGTTAGCTTTTAAGACCCCAGATGCCACTCACCAAAGTGGGATGTAGAACGTTTTCTTAATACACTTTGTTATGCCAATTGACCTAGATGTCCCCTGAAACCATGGGCCCCAGACCCCAGCCCCTGCTACTCTGTGCCTTGAAGTATTTAGTTGTATTCAGGAAACTTCTTAGCTTTTGGTTTAGTCCAGTTGTGCTGACTTCTCTCTTGTATTGTGTGTTATCCTTCCCTTCAACTAAAATAATTCTTGTCTACTATCTAATTACTGAATACCCTTCTCCCTCACTCCCTACCCTTGTGACCATTTTCTTCTGTGTTTAAACCTTTTCTTGAGTTCTTATAATAGTGGTCTCATTCAATATTTGTCCTTTTGTGACTGACTAATTTCACTCAGCATAATGCCTTCCAGATTCATCCATTTTATGAGATATTTCACAGATTCACCGTTGTTCTTTATCATTGCATAGTATTCTATTTGTGAATATACCATAATTTTATTATCCATTCATCCATTGATGGGCACCTTGGTTGTTTCCACCTTTTTGCTATCGTAAACAGTGCTGCAATGAACATAGGTGTGCATATATCTATTCATATGAGGGCTCTTATTTCTCTAAGATTTATTCCAAGGAGTAAGATTGCCAGGTCATATGGTAGTTCTATGTCTAGCTTTTTCAGAAAGTGCCTAATCAATTTCCAAAGTGGTTGTACCATTTTACATTCCTACCAGCAGTGTAGAAGTGTTCCAGTCTCTCCACAACCTCTCCAACATTTATTATTTTGTGTTTTTTGGATTAATGCTAGCCTTGTTGCAGTGAGCTGATACCTCATTGTAGTTTGGATCTGCATTTCTCTAATGGCTAATGATCATGTGCATTTCCTCATGTTAGCTGCCTGAATGCCTTCTTTGGTAAAGTGCCTGTTCATATCCTTTGCCCATTTTTTAATTGTGTTATTTGATTTTTTGCTGTTGAGGTTTTGCAGTATCTCATAGATTTTAGAGATTAGTTGCTGATCAGATTTGTCATAGCCAGATTTTTTTTCCCCAGTTTGTAGGTAGTCTTCTATAGTGTTTTCAATGGCTGATTTTTTGGAAATAGATCACCAGACCTTTTTTCTAAGGTGCCTCTAGGTGGATTCAAACCTCCAACCTTTCAGTTAGCAACTATGTATGTTAACTGCACCACCAGGGACTTAAAAAAAAAAGGATTTATATGTATATATATGTTTCTTATTACATAAGGAATAGGCATAAGTCTCTCCAAGTATGTGGACAGGTGGTGAGTGGGTCTGACCCCGTGTCAACTTCCCATTGTCCCTTTTTTCTCATTTGGATGCTCTGCCTATGAACTCAGATATTGGCGTGGCATTTGAGGTAGGCCTCCTTGAGTCTGCTAAGACAGCTTACTAATTTTTTACTGCTATTGGTGCTCCTGTAGCATTTAAGGCAACAGGAATCAGCTATAAACACAAACACTACAGAAACAGTCATTTGGGTCTATAGACAGTGATTCTGCCCTGTGGTTGGTGCCTCTTTGAAAATGAATCTTCAGACATTCCCCTAGACTATTTCTGTCCACATAAAAGCTTTCGGGATATTAAAGCTGCCACTCTCCTATTTAAAAATATCCAATTGCTTCTTCTTGAATTTAGAGAAGAAATGAATCTCCTTACAATGCCTCAAGGCCCTATAAAATCTGCCTGCTGTATTCTAATCTCATACTGTATTCTCTCCTTCTGTCTTCAAGCATCTTAGCCAAGCTGGTCTTTTCACAATGCCACCCAGCACACTCCTGCTTGAGGGACTTTGCACTTGCTGTTCCCTCTGCCATGTAGTTACATTCTGTCTAAAACAATCTCTCTTGTCACTCTATCCACTCAGTGTGATTTATCTTTCTTCGTAGCGCTTATCATGACCTGTTATTTTATATACCTATTTATTAATTTTTCTGTCTCCCTGTCTTAATCCACAGAGCCTATCACATAATTTGTGCTCAATAAATATTTGTTGAATGAATGGACAAAAGTGCCTATTAAAGGTGTTTATGCTAGAAGGTCTGAGTGGGGGTGAGAGGACTTGTATTCTACTTCTTATAAAAAATTTTTTTTTTTTTACTTCAGGGTAATTTGATATTCTTATATCAAACTTAAAGTAATTTTGTAATCAAACTAAAAAAAATAGATACATAATATACGCATGTATACGCTTGTAACAGGTGACTCCAAATGTCATTTATAGCTCCAGTAGTCTATGATCCTAAATTTTCCAGACTATTCTCTTAAATTATAAAGAAGGGAGCACAGCACAACTAAAGCATAAAATGGTAAAGTCCAGACAGAGTCAGTGACTTCAATTTTTCAATTATGGATTAATGTAAAAGCATGAATCAGTGTTAGTCTCTCAGAAGCCCGCACAGGTATCCTTTAATATACGAATCGATATGTGCGTTTGTGTTTCACCCTTAATTCCTATAAAGATTAGGTCACGAACATTGATTTCTCTCTCTGGTCATCCAGCAAACAGAGGAAAGATCACTTCGGAGGGTGGGTGGAGGTGGGCATTGAGGCAGTGTAAAGACCATTTACAAATTGTTTCTCCCCTTCTCCGTCTGGCTGCTGCATATGAGTACGCAAATACAAACTGTGTGCTCCTGTGACCTGGCCCTCACTTGGAGGGTAATTACTTTTAACTGTGAACAATTTGACTTATCTGCCTGGAGGGAGTCAGATGGGGATTCAAGCAGAGTGATTATTAAATTTTTGGTATTCCCTTCCCTTTTCCATAAAGCATTTAGGCGGCCTGCAAAAATACAGAAAATAGACCAAGACAAGATAACCGCAGGAGGCAAAGAAAGAGCGAGAGGGGCATGAATGTGAGATGGAACCAGAAGTGAGGTTTAAACAAAACTGTATCTCAGAGACCTATGCAGAGTACGAATGTTGGCTGTAACATTTCTCAAATCCAGTAGAGAAAGGGAAATGGATCAATTATACCTTCTGCAATATTTCTAACACAACTTAAATCAAATCAATCACTTTGTCGATGAGCAAGCTAATCCTGAGAGCAAAGCAGAAAGGAATTTCTCGTAAAAGTCTCAGTAACGAGGCTATGATTCTTCATTGTGTTCTTGGAGTAATGCTTAACTTCATTTCTTTTAATACAGGGTGGCAGCACAACTCCAAGATGCAGTTAGGTTAAAACAATTCTATGGCTATGGAGGTGATGGTAGAGTGTGAAGCAGGGGGTGGAGGTTGCGAATGACATTTTAAAGTAAATACATGTACCTTTAAAACAGTCACATAGTTTTCTTCCTTCAGGCACTCCAGGTTGGGGATTGGCAGGCAAACTTTGTTTTCTCTCTTGCACTAAAGATAACAGAGCAGATTGAGATTGATAGTTAGAAGCCGGTAGAAATCATTATTTCTGTCACACTGGTCAGATGTATTTTGGGCCTATGAGTCAGCGCAGTGTGGGCAGGGTGTTTGGGCTAGTTATGTAAATTTGCAGAGTGTCTAAAGCTGTCTGGGTTAGTTATTTAAGGTGTTGGGTGGGAGCAGAACTGAGCAGGTGGGGGAGCTGAATTTGTTTTGAGACTGGGACAGCTCTGATTGGGCAACTTCTCTGTTCCAGAGTCTTCTGAAATGCTTTTGTTGGGTTTTATAGTATCACTGTCTCAAGCTTAAGGTGGGTATGTGGACCAGAACCCAAGGGTTCTTAACCATGAAACATCTGGCAAAGGTCTCAGCCTTCTGTTTACCCTGTCAAAGCATTCTTTCACACCAGATGTGCTGCTCCGACACTTGCCTGCCAGGATAGAGGCTTTCTGGGTGATTCATTTTGATTCCCCAGGCATTAATGAAGTGCATTCTACGTACTTGATATTGTTTCAAATTTTTATAGAGGCAAGAATTAAAATGGTTTTTGTGGGCAAAGAGTCAAACAAAACTCAATCGTAAGAGCATTTACAAAAAACATCAGCTTTACCCAAAATTTAAACTTAAACATGTTTTTCTTATCAGCATAAGTCACCATGAGTTAGCAATACTGTCATAGATTGAATTGTGTCTCCCAAAACTGTGTGTCAACTTGGCTAGGCCATGATTCCCGGTATTGTGTGATTGTCTACCATTTTGTAGTCTGATGTGATTTTCCTATGTATTGTAAATCCTACCTCTATGATGTTAATCAGGCAGAATTAGAGGCAGTTATGTTAATGAGGCAGGACTGAATCTACAAGATTAGGTTGTGTCTTGAGTCAATCTCTTTTGAGATATAAAATAGAGAAGCAGGCAGAGAGACAGGGGACCTCAGACCACCAAGAAAACAGAGCCACGAGGGAGGGAGGGTATCCTTTGGACCTGGGACCTCTGGGCTGAGAAGCTCCTTGATGGGGGAAGACTGCTGACAAGGACCTTCCCTCAAAACCCACAGAGCCTTCCCCTGGAGCCAGAGCAGTAAATTTGGGCTTCTAGCCCCCAGGCTGTGAGAAAATAAATTTCTGTTTGTTAAAGCCATCCGCTTGTGGTACTTCTGTTATAACAGCACTAGTTAACCAAGTCAATACTTGTCAATATGAATTAGCAATACATTTCTACTCTGTCCTATACGGTCGGTCGCTATGAGTCGAAAACGACTGGACGACAACGGGTGGGAGTTTATCAGCCTGAGTTAGCAATGCTCATCCAATCGAAATGAACCAGCTTAACATTCAACTACTAACTTTGCAAAAAAGGGTAAGATACTTCCTAATCCAGGCTTTATAAGGCCAAGTTGTACCTATGTAAACTCAAGTCATTTGCCCCTTTCAGCTTGGGTGATCCCTGTTCTAGAACAGCTTCCTCGTTCAATAAACCCTGTTAACTCTAATGGACTTGTTGATCGATTTTTTTTTTCTTTCGATAATATGTACATGGTTCTTAAGGAGGAGATGACAAAGTTCAAAATGTATTTTCTGTCCTCAGAAAGCTTACGTTCTAGCAGCAAAGACTGGTGCAAGTGCAACTCTCACAATGCTAAGTAGAACGTGATAACAGCAGAACAAGAACGGTATTCTAGGACAGAGAAGGGAAAAGATTTAATGTTTAGGAAAGGCTCTTGTATATCTCTTTTACTGAGAGGTCTAATATCTAGCAGACACTTAAAACTTGCTAGATAGAGGAATGAATAGAAAAGGTGTTGATTGACCCATGAAGTGTAGAGAGTTAAGAGATGGAAATGGGTAGAAAAGACATTTCACTTGAGGGGAACTATAAATGAAAAGCCACTGTGAGTGCCAAATTTTTCCTGAGCCCCTTGATCTGGGAAAATAACGATGGTTAAAGAAATCCCCCACTCTGCGTTCAGGCAAACCACTTGCTGCAAATAACCACCCTTCTAATATGACTTAGATAAGACTCACTGATGTCTCCTTGTTCACCTACGACAAGACCAGACACAGACCCTTCGAATTCCCATTCCTTGCCTACTAAATGAATAATCAAATTGCTTGTCCTCACTAACTAATCAGAAGCAAAGTGCTTGTCAGCCAGACTTTGGTTGAGCTTCTCTCCTTTCCTCAAGTCCCTAAACTTTGACATACCCTCAGCCTGAGCCAACATACTACCCCTCTTTAAGGGCCCCTCCCTGAGAGTAGGCTGACCTCAGGGTAATACATTCTTCATTTACTATTCAACTATGTCACCTGCTTATCCCACTTCACCACATGCCTGCATTTTTTCTATCAGTCTCTGTAAAAGGAAATGATTTTTCCCTAACTCTTTGAGACACTTGCAGATCTTATGTTCGTAGTGTTCTGCTACTGTAGTAGCCCCCTTCCCCACTACTATAATAGCCCCTTTTCTGTTCCCCCTTTGCTTTCTGAATACAGCTTCTCCCTATCAAAGTCTGGATTTGTTTTTTATTTGACACCAAGGATACATGAAAAGGCAGATTGGCCAAATTTGGGTAAAGATTGTGCCATAATGGTCTTGAAGCTGATCAAAATCTAGTTAATTTTCAAAGAAACATTCATCCTTTTTTTGCCTAAAAATGAATGTAGAGAGCATGTCCACCCCCTCTGATAACAAAAGCAAGCAAATATTATCAGATTGGGATGACCAAAAAAAAAAAAAAAACCCAGTGTCGTCGAGTCGATTCCGATGAGCTAATACAAATAACATAACATAATGTAATATAATATAAAACCAGGATTTTCAAAGGAAGATTCCATTATGACTACCAGGGCACCCTCTCTGCCAGCCACCTTTTGTTAGGCACAGGCCCGTAGGGTCTAAGTACTATATTTTATCATCAGGGTATTGGCAGGATCCATCACACACTAAAATGGGGAGTGATTGAGGAGGGCTTAATGAAGAGACTTATTTATAGAACTGTAGGTAGGGCTAATGGAAACCAACAAGAGATGATGATGCTTCTGGGCCCATCAACAACTGGGAGCTCTTTTACTCTTCTTAGGGTTGAGGGTCAAGGGAAGGGAGTGGTTGTCAGAATCCATAAAGAGCTGTGGTTCTAGGCAGAGGAAGATGAAGGTCACAAGACCTGTGGCCTTTGGTAGAGGAACATGCCCACTGCCAACATGTGACCCAGGAAGAAATAAACTCCCCAATCTCTCTCTCCTTCCAATTTCCTGCTAGTATCTCCTACTGGGGAAACCCTGCTTGCATAGTGGTTAAGTGCTACAGCTGCTAACCAAAGGGTCAGCAGTTCGAATCCACCAGGCGCTCCTTGGAAACTCTGTGGGGCAGTTCTACCCTGTCCTATAGGGTCCCTATGAGTTGGAATGAGTTGGAATCGATTCCACAGCACTGGGTTTGGTTTTGGTTTTGTTTTTTTAAATCTCCTACTGTGCAAATGTTTCCTATTGTGCAAATGCAAATAAGACCTGAGAGCAAGGGAGGCTAGATGCTGTAGTCTTTAGAGTTCAGCTTCCTGGAGCACAGAACAGGCAGAGAAGGTTGGAAAAACATCTGGAGAGGGAATCAGAGAGAATCCAGCACACACAGTAAAGGTCAAAGCTCAAGTTGCTCACAGTCTCATTTTATTCTTCTCCTGACACCTCAGTTGAGCTTAAAAGGGTGAACTGTCCCACATATAAAAAAGCCAGGTTTTCTGTAATACAGAATTGTTTCCTATTTCTAGCTAATTCAGTCTTCTTCACCGTAAGCCCTCATATTCCATAAACAGTCAGGGCTATCATTATTTTCTCAAGTGTTAATGACACGTGTATCTACGTATCACTAACTAGGTGGTAAAAGTACCAGATGCCGTGAATGCTTCCCAAGACAGGTGGCTTTTGTTAAGAAGCTACAGCTCTGTGTGTCTTCTTCATCCAAAAGCAGTGTTCACATATCAAAATCCCTGGAGCCCATAACTGTAGCAAGCTGCAAGGAGGTGAAGAGTCACGTATCTTTAACTAGCAGGCAGGCTGGAAGTAAACTTCCAAGTAACACATTGAGATGCATGCTCCTGAGAACAGGATATTATACAGGACGTAGGGAAGGGCATTTTACATTATAAAGATGTTTTGTTAAAAAAATAAGAGCAAAAGGAGCTGAGGAGTGTTGTTAAGCCATTGAGAAATTGTTACTCATCTCAGAGGCCTCTAGCAAAGCAAGCAAAGCAAGAAAGGATCAGGCGGTTAAAGAACAATTCTCACTTTCAGAGACATTCAGAGCCCTGGTGACAGAGTATTTAAGAGCTCAGCTGCTAACCAATAGGTCGGCAGTTCAAATTTACCAGCTGCTCCTTGGTAAATTCCATAGTGTCCTACAAGGTCAGAATGGACTCCATGGCAATGAGTTTGGGTTTTCAGAGCAGTTCACCTGGCTTGGTTTTGAACTTTAGTATTTAAAGGCAAAATGCAACCACAGATTCTGTTATGTAAGAAATTCACACTATTGCCTTCAAAGTAAATACAATCTGACTTTGAATTTTTCAGATGCTTGGCTAACAAGGAAAAAAATATCTATCGTTATTGCTACATATTCTCTCCACCCCGAGAGTCTAGGTTCTCGGCTTTAGCCCTCCTCAGGTACCACACCCACCAGGGAAGGAATCACAGGCCAAGTATTTAGAGAAACCAGAGGCCTCCACTCTCCTCCATGTACTAGGGAATCTCTTGAAGACACCACTCTCCGTTCTTTCTTCATAGCACACCTCAGCGAGTTTAGATTTTCTTAGAAACTAAGAAGAGAGGCTACCCTCCTGAAACTTCAAGTCCTGAAGCTTCAACAGCCATACTCACAACGACAATATCTGGGGTAAGTGCTATGATGGAAAGGGTTATAGGTGAGAGGGGAGAGCTGCCTGGAGGCATCAGGGGAACCTACAGAGATGGAGAACATAATCTTTGAACTATGAGGTGAATGTCTAATACAGGTTGGCTCAGCACGTATGGGAGGTCAAAAATGTTCAAAGCTAAGGAATAGCATAGGTGAAGTCACCAAACAAGAGAGATCCTAGTGTTATGGAAATGGCGGGTGTCACTGTTCAGGGTTGCTTAGGAAACTTAGTACTTTCCAGTCTCTACCACTGTGTGAAATATAGACAGACAGACAGACAGACAGACAGATAGATAGATAGATAGATATGTTTCACTGATTTTGCTTCTCTGGAGAACCCAGCCTAAGACAGGGGCCATGTCTTGAAATTGACAAGGAGTTGTATATATAAGCAGCCAATCCTGAAGATTTTCAAACAGATAAAAAGCAGGAGGATAAGCAGCAGGAAGCAGCAGAAGAAAGAAGCAGAGAGAGATAAGAGGCAAAGAACCTCCTAAATGAGCTGTAACGTAGGTCAAGGACTGTAACACTGAAGAGAGCAAAAGGCCCCAGAAGGGACTCAGCAGCAGATCTAGTAGCAACAGATGACAGGGCCAAGAGTAGCCTGTCCTGAGGGGTCTGCAAGGAGCCTGTCCTAAGGGGTCCTTCTCCTATATTCCACTGGTGAGGCTGTCACATGGACACAACTTAATTGCAAGGGAGACTTGGAAATGTAGTCTTTTAGGGGCCCAAATATAATAGGAAATGGGGTTGGGGAGCATCTAACCAATCTCTGGCCCAGGTATATATACTTGCTTGGTGTCCAGTATGAAACAGGCTTGTTGGGTGGATTATAGTTTCTAACATCCAGTATTGAACAAAACAATTCAGAATTCATAATTGCTGATAAAAATGTATATTTAAAAACCATTCATATTTGTATTCTTGTCAACATTATGAGGGATTGCTCTAAAGTTATAGATACCTTTCTTTTTTTTTATTAACTTTTATTGAGCTTCAAGTGAACATTTACAAATCAAGTCAGACTGTCACATATAAGTTTATATACATCTTACTCCATACTCCCACTTGCTCTCCCCCTAATGAGTTGGCCCTTCCAGTCTCTCCTTTTGTGACAATTTTGCCAGCTTCCAACTCTCTCTACCCTCCCATCCCCTCTCCAGACAGGAGATGCCAACACAGTCTCAAGTGTCCACCTGATATAATTAGCTTACTCTTCATCAGCATCTCTCTCCTACCCACTGTCCAGTCCCTTTCATGTCTGATGAGTTGTCTTCGGGGATGGTTCCTGTCCTGTGCCAACAGAAGGTTTGGGGACCATGACCGCTGGGATTCCTCTAGTCTCAGTCCAACCATTAAGTATGGTCTTTTTATGAGAATTTGGGGTCTGCATCCCACTGATCTCCTGCTCCCTCAGGGGTTCTCTGTTGTGCTCCCTGTCAGGGCAGTCATTGGTTGTGGCCGGGCACCAACTAGTTCTTCTGGTCTCAGGATGATGTAGGTCTCTGGTTCATGTGGCCCTTTCTGTCTCTTGGGCTCTTAGTTGTTGTGTGACCTTGGTGTTCTTCATTCTCCTTTGCTCCAGGTGGGTTGAGACCAATTGATGCATCTTAGATGGCCGCTTGTTAGCATTTAAGACCCCAGACGCCACATTTCAAGGTGGGATGCAGAAGATTTTCGTAATAGAATTATTTTGCCAATTGACTTAGAAGTCCCCTTAAACCATGGTCCCCAAACCCCCGCCCTTGCTCCGCTGACCTTTGAAGTATTCATTTTATCCCGGAAACTTCTTTGCTTTTGGTCCAGTCCAATTGAGCTGACCTTCCATGTATTGAGTGTTGTCCTTCCCTTCACCTAAAGCAGTTCTTATCTACTAACTAATCAGTAAAAAACCCTCTCCCTCCCTCCCTCCCTCCCCCCCTCGTAACCACAAAAGTATGTGTTCTTCTCAGTTTATGCTATTTCTCAAGATCTTATAATAGTGGTCTTATACAATATTTGTCCTTTTGCCTCTGACTAATTTCACTCAGCATAATGCCTTCCAGGCTCCTCCATGTTATGAAATGTTTCACAGATTCGTCACTGTTCTTTATCGATGCGTAGTATTCCATTGTGTGAATATACCACAATTTATTTACCCATTCATCCGTTGACGGACACCTTGGTTGCTTCCAGCTTTTTGCTATTGTAAACAGAGCTGCAATAAACATGGGTGTGCATGTATCTGTTTGTGTGAAGGCTCTTGTTTCTCTAGGGTATATTCCGAGGAGTGGGATTTCTGGGTTGTATGGTAGTTCTATTTCTAACTGTTTAAGATAACGCTAGATAGATTTCCAAAGTGGTTGTACCATTTTACATTCCCACCAGCAGTGTATAAGAGTTCCAATCTCTCCTCAGCCTCTCCAACATTTATTATTTTGTGTTTTTTGGATTAATGCCAGCCTTGTTAGAGTGAGATGGAATCTCATCGTGGTTTTAATTTGCATTTCTCTAATGGCTAATGATCGAGAGCATTTCCTCATGTATCTGTTAGCTGCCTGAATATCTTCTTTAGTGAAGTGTGTGTTCATATCCTTTGCCCACTTCTTGATTGGGTTGTTTGTCTTTTTGTGGTTGAGTTTTGACAGAATCATATAGATTTTAGAGATCAGGCGCTGGTCGGAGATGTCATAGCTGAAAATTCTTTCCCAGTCTGTAGGTGGTCTTTTTACTCTTTTGGTGAGGCCTTTATATGAGCATAGGTGTTTGATTTTTAGGAGCTCCCAGTTATCGGGTTTCTCTTCGTCATTTTTGGTAATGTTTTGTATTCTGTTTATGCCTTGTATTAGGGCTCCTAACGTTGTCCCTATTTTTTCTTCCATGATCTTTATCGTTTTAGTCTTTATGTTTAGGTCTTTGATCCACTTGGAGTTAGTTTTTGTGCATGGTGTGAGGTATGGGTCCTGTTTCATTTTTTTGCAAATGGATATCCAGTTATGCCAGCACCATTTGTTAAAAAGACTATCTTTTCCCCAATTAACTGACACTGGTCCTTTGTCAAATACCAGCTGCTCATACGTGGATGGATTTATATCTGGGTTCTCAATTCTGTTCCATTGGTCTATGTGCCTGTTGTTGTACCAGTACCAGGCTATTTTGACTACTGTGGCTGTATAATAGGTTCTGAAATCAGGTAGAGTGAGGCCTCCCACTTTCTTCTTCTTTTTCAGTAATGCTTTGCTTATCCGAGGCTTCTTTCCCTTCCATATGAAGTTGGTGATTTGTTTCTCTATCACATTAAAAAATGACATTGGAATTTGGATCGGAAGTGCATTGTATGTATAGATGGCTTTTGGTAGAATAGACATTTTTACTATGTTAAGTCTTCCTATCCATGAGCAAGGTATGTTTTTCCACTTAAGTATGTCCTTTTTAATTTCTTGTAGTAGAGCTTTGTAGTTTTCTTTGTATAGGTCTTTTACATCCTTGGTAAGATTTATTCCTAAGTATTTTATCTTCTTGGGGGCTACTGTGAATGGTATTGATTTGGTTATTTCCTCTTCGATGTTCTTTTTGTTGATGTAGAGGAATCCAAGTGATTTGTGTATGTTTATCTTATAACCTGAGACTCTGCCAAACTCTTCTATTAGTTTCAGTAGTTTTCTGGAGGATTCCTTAGGGTTTTCTGTGTATAAGATCATGTCATCTGCAAATAGAGATAATTTTACTTCCTACTTGCCAATCCGGATGCCCTTTATTTCTTTGTGTAGCCTAATTGCTCTGGCTAGGACTTCTAGCACAATGTTGAATAAGAGCGGTGATATAGGGCATCCTTGCCTGGTTCCCGTTCTCAAGGGAAATGCTTTCAGGCTCTCTCCATTTAGAGTGATGTTGGCTGTTGGCTGTTGGCTTTGCATAGATGCCCTTTATTATGTTGAGGAATTTTCCTTCAGTTCCTATTTTGGTGAGAGTTTTTATCATAAATGGGTGTTGGACTTTGTCAAATGCCTTTTCTGCATCAATTGATAAGATCATGTGGTTTTTGTCTTTTGTTTTATTTATGTGGTGGATTACATTAATGGTTTTTCTAATATTAAACCAGCCTTGCATACCTGGTATAAATCCCACTTGGTCGTGGTGAATTATTTTTTTGATATGTTGTTGAATACTATTGGCTAGAATTTTGTTGAGGATTTTTGCATCTATGTTCATGAGGGATATAGGTCTGTAATTTTCTTCTTTTGTAATGTCTTTACCTGGTTTGGGTATCAGGGAGATGGTGGCTTCATAGAATGAGTTGGGTAGTATTCCATCATTTTCTATGCTTTGAAATACCTTTAGTAGTAGTGGTGTTAACTCTTCTCTGAAAGTTTGGTAGAACTCTGCAGTGAAGCCGTCCGGGCCAGGGCTTTTTTTTTTTGTTGTTGGGAGTTTTTTGATTACTGTTTCAATCTCTTTTTTTGTTATGGGTCTATTTATTTGTTCTACTTCTGAATGTGTTAGTTTAGGTAGGTAGTGTTTTTCCAGGAATTCATCCATTTCTTCTAGGGTTGCAAATTTGTTAGAGTACAATTTTTCGTAATAATCTGATATGATTCTTTTAATTTCAGTTGGTTCTGTTGTGATGTGGTCCTTCTTGTTTCTTATTTGTTTCCTTTCCCGTTTTTCTTTAGTCAGTCTAGCCAATGGTTTATCAATTTTGTTAATTTTTTCAAAGAACCAGCTTTTGGCTTTGTTAATTCTTTCAATTGTTTTTCTGTTCTCTAATTCATTTAGTTCAGCTCTAATTTTTATTATTTGTTTTCTTCTGGTGCCTGATGGATTCTTTTGTTGCTCACTTTCTATTTGTTCAAGTTGTAGGGACAGTTCTCTGCTTTTGGCTCTTTCTTCTTTTTGTATGTGTGCATTTTTCGATATAAATTGGCCTCTGAGCACTGCTTTTGCTGTGTCCCAGAGGTTTTGATGGGAAGTATTTTCATTCTCGTTGCATTCTATGAATTTCCTTATTCCCTCCTTGATGTCTTCTATAACCCAGTCTTTTTTCAGGAGGGTATTGTTCATTTTCCAAGTATTTGATTTCTTTTCCCTAGTTTTTCTGTTATTGATTTCTAGTTTTATTGCCTTGTGGTCTGAGAAGATGCTTTGTAATATTTCAGTGTTTTGGATTCTGCAAAGGTTTGTTTTATGACCTAATATGTGGTCTATTCTAGAGAATGTTCCATGTGCACTACAAAAAAAAGTATACTTTGCAGCAGTTGGGTGGAGAGTTCTGTATAAGTCAATGAGGTCAAGTTGGTTGATTGTAGCAATTAGGTCTTCCTTGTCTCTATTGAGCTTCTTACTGGAAGTACTGTCCTTCTCCGAAAGTGGTGTGTTGAAGTCTCCTACTATAATTGTGGAGGTGTCTATCTCACTTTTCAGTTCTGTTAAAATTTGATTTATGTATCTTGCAGCCCTGTCGTTGTGTGCGTAAATATTTAATATGGTTATGTCTTCCTGATCAATTGTCCCGTTTATCATTATGTAGTGTCCTTCTTTATCCTTTGTGGTGGATTTAAGTCTAAAGTCTATTTTGTCAGAAATTAATATTGCTACTCCTCTTCTTTTTTGCTTATTGTTTGCTTGATATATTTTTTTCCATCCTTTGAGTTTTAGTTTGTTTGTGTCTCTAAGTCTAAGGTGTGTCTCTTGTAGGCAGCATATAGACGGATCATGTTTCTTTATCCAGTCTGAGACTCTCTGTCTCTTTATTGGTGTATTTAGTCCATTTACATTCAGCGTAATTATAGATAAATAAGTGTTTAGTGTTGTCATTTTGATGCCTTTTTATGTGTGTTGTTGACAATTTCATTTTTCCACTTACTTTTTTGTGCTGAGACGTTTTTCTTAGTAAATTGTGAGATCCTCATTTTCATAGTGTTTGACTTTATGTTTGCTGAGTCGTTACGTTTTTCTTGGCTTTTATCTTGAGTTATGGAGTTGTTATACCTCTTGTGGTTACCTTAATATTTACCCCTATTTTTCTAAGTAAAAACCTAACTTGTATTGTTCTATATCGCCTTGTATCCCTCTCCATATGGCAGTTCTATGCCACCTGTATTTAGTCCCTCTTTTTGATTATTGTGATCTTTTACATATTGACTTCAATGATTCCCTGTTATGAGCATTGTTTTTTTAATTAATCTTAATTTGTTTTTGTGATTTCCCTACTTGAGTTGATATCAGGATGTTCTGTTCTGTGACCTTGTGTTGTGCTGGTATCTGATATTATTGGTTTTCTGACCAAACAATTTCCTTTAGTATTTCCTGTAGCTTTGGTTTGGTTTTTGCAAATTCTCTAAGCTTGTGTTTATCTGTAAATATCTTAATTTCACCTTCATATTTCAGAGAGAGTTTTGCTGGATATATGATCCTTGGCTGCCAGTTTTTCTCCTTCAGTGCTCTGTATATGTCGTCCCATTCCCTTCTTGCCTGCATGGTTTCTGCTGAGTAGTCTGAACTTATTCTTATTGATTCTCCCTTGAAGGAGACCTTTCTTTTCTCCCTGGCTGCTTTTAAAATTTTCTGTTTGTCTTTGGTTTTGGCAAGTTTGATGATAATATGTCTTGGTGTTTTTCTTTTTGGATCAATCTTAAATGGGGTTCGATGAGCATCTTGGATAGATATCCTTTCATCTTTCATGATGTCAGGGAAGTTTTCTGTCAGCAGATCTTCAACTATTTTCTCTGTGTTTTCTGTCCTCCCTCCCTGTTCTGGGACTCCAATCACACGCAAGTTATCCTTCTTGATAGAGACCCACATGATTCTTAGGATTTCTTCATTTTTTTTAATTCTTTTATCTGATTTTTTTTCAGCTATGTTGGTGTTAATTCCCTGGTCCTCCAGATGTCCCAGTCTGCATTCTAATTGCTCGAGTCTGCTCCTCTGACTTTCTATTGCGTTGTCTAATTCTGTAATTTTACTGTTAATCTTTTGGATTCTACATGCTGTCTCTCTATGGATTCTTGCAACTATTAATTTTTCCACTATGTTCTTGAATAATCTTTTTGAGTTCTTCAACTGTTTTATCAGTGTATTCCTTGACTTTTTCTGCAGTTTGCTTTATTTCATTTCTGATGTCTTGAAGCATTCTGTAAATTAGTTTTTTATACTCTGTATCTGATAATTCCAGGATTGTATCTTCATTTGGGAAAGATTTTGATTCTTTTGTTTGGGGGGTTGTAGAAGCTGTCACGGTCTGCTCTTTTATGTGGTTTGATATAGACTGCTGTCTCCGAGCCATCACTAAGATATAAAAACAAAATAGTAGTGGTTTATTCTATAATTGCTCACTGAGTCTTATCTTGTTTTGTTTTCTTTCAATATACGTGGATGGGCTACTAGATTGTGCTGTCTTGTTTGTTGTAGCCCTTGACTTACTTATGACCTATTACCAGCTGGTTTGGGCTGTTGCCAGATATATATGCCTGAGTCTATTCACTATTCTTGAGCAGAATCTGATTTTGGGTCATCAAGTGTGTGCTGCACCCTAACACCTATCCACCTCAAGAAGTAGTGGTGATAGTTGTGTGCACCAGATTCTATTAGCAGCTGGGGTTCACCCTCAAGGGGGGGCAAGATGCTGACGGGCTTCCCCCAAGTATCAGTGAGGTAGGTGTGTCTCTATTCCTATAGCACCTTGGTGGGAGGGCACTGCAGCTGTACCTTAGGCCCCCAATGCAAGTACCTCTACTAATTGGTAGATGTCACCCTTCTTAGACCCCTAAGGCAAGAGGCTAGGTGGTCTGGGGGGAGCTTCAGCCCTCAGTTCCCTGTTGTGGGTCAGTTATGGCTCTGTTGAATAAGCAGAGATATCAGACCTGGGAAACTTGTTTTTCCAGAAAATCCACTAAAAAAAAAAATGCAGTCAGATCCCTGTCAGAACTGCCTTTGGATTATAACCGCCACCTTGTTCCCTGTAAGGATGAAAGTCTGAGATTTGGGTCATATATGCTTGGCTGTAGCTGGTTCTGTGTTTTTAGTCCAATTAGGGATGGATTTTTGGTCCTTGGGTTTTTTGTGGTTCCTTCTCTCAGTCCGGAAGAATGGGTTATGAAAAGACCAAAAAAAAAGGGAGGGGGGAGGGAAGCAAAGCTGCCGCGGAGCCGGAGCCGTTCTCCCTCTGGCTCAGGAAATTCCAGTGTTAATGAAGCCGCCTGGGGAGGAGGGGGAGGGATCAGAGAGATAGGAGAGTAGCACCTCGGAATATAGCCAGAGTTGCTTATCTTGCTTGGAATGACTATTTTATCTGAGATTCCTGAGGGGTGTGTCGCCTATGTGTGCTGGCTGTGTGGAGATTGCCCCCTGGGGTCTGGCCCGCTGAAGCCGCGGTCAGATCCTCCGCTGCCAGTCCAAAGCCCAGCGTAAAGGTTCCCCTGCTGGGATGCTGCACTCCCGGGTCCAAAATCAGTCACTGCCTCCCGGGGACTTCTCGTCCCACCAGTCGCGTCGCCGCGCCGCCTCCGTGGACTGGCTGGGCCCCATCCCGGGGTTAGTTCAGGGGAGTAGGGCTGCACCCCATGCTTGCGCCATGACGGCGTCCAGTCAAAAGCCCGGCTCCAAGGTTCCCCGGCTGGGATGCTGCACTCCCAGCTCCAAAACCAGTCACTGCCTCCCAGGGACTTCTCCCACCAGCCACGTCGCCACGCCGCCCGTGGACCGGCTGGGCCCCCTCCCGGGGTGAGTTCAGGGGGGTAGGGCTGCGCCCCTCGTTTGCTCCATCACAAGTTTTTGAGTTCAGCTCCCCTGGGCCCAGACCTAAGCCTGGCGCCAAGGTTACCTGACTGGGACGCTGGCTCCAGGCTCCGAAAACAGTCGCTGCTTCCCCGTATTTGTTCGTTCTCTGTCTCTAAATCTGTGTTTGTTGTTCAGGGTTTGTAGATTGTTATGTATGTGATCGATTCACTTGTTTTTCCGAGTCTTTGTTGCAAGAGGGATCCGAGGTAGCATCTACCTAGTCCGCCATCTTGGCCCCGCCTCCCTGATACCTTTCTTAAAAAGGAAAAAACTCATCAAGCGTATGGTACAAATTATTCACTGAAATAGACAAAGCAATAATTTTAAGTCATCCTCAATGCCCCGCTCCTGGCTGATATTTTTGTATTTTTGTGCAGAGCATCTGTCAAACATAGTAGAGAAGAGAGCCAGGGGATGGGTTTGAGGAGTGGGGAATTCACCCACAGCCTAATGAACCTTTCTAAGGAATTTGAACATCATTCTGAGGACAATGGGAGGATTCTGAACGGTTCAAGCAGGATGGTAACCTGATAGTTCCTTTCTGGAATATGGTCAATGTCTTAGGATGGGCTCTCTAGAGAAGCAAAACCTGTGAAGTGTGTGTGTGTGTATATATATATACACACACACATAATACATATGTGTATGTGTATATACATACAGAGAGAGAGTGATTTATATCAAAGAAATGGCTCATGAGGTTGTAAAGGCTGGAAAGTTACAAATCCTTGGGTCAAGCTGGAGGCTTCTCCTGATTCACGTAGCTGCAAGGCCTGGCGAATCAAGATCACCAGGTCAGACAGTAGGACTGTGGCTCGCAGGCTGCAGAGGCTGACATATCCCAAGACTGGCAGATAAGCTGCTAGCTCAAGTCTCAAAAGCCGGAGGTCAGATGAGGCTCCAGAGCAAGCATAAAGCCAGGGAGCTTTGCCAGAAAGTCCACATGTATTGAATGCAGACCACATCCCCAAGGACTCTCTCTTTCAACTGATTAGCTGCTCATAGCAGATCTCATCATGGTAGTGATTAGATTATATCAGATTAACATTGTATCAGATCTTGTTACAGAGGTAATTACATCATTACATAGATGCCAAACTATATCATAACTGCCAAACCACTGAGAATCACAGCCTGGCCAAGTGGACCCACAACCTTAATCATCACAGTCCACTCCTTGTCAACTTGGTACCTGTGCACATCTCCCTAAACCATACACAATCTCTAAATAAAGATAATTATGAAATCATACTTACATCTAGCATGATACAACTAACACACGTACGGCCAAAAATGTACTAGCCCTGTTTATATCTTACGTTTTATAAGTGAAGAAAAAAAAATTCTGATGCACGCACACATAGATGGAAGAAAATATTCATAACAATTATGGTCCTCATTTTTATAACTGGCCACATGGTGGTAGCTGGTATTTGGAACTACCTTCTTCCAACACCCATTCTGTATTTCCTTTACCCTCAGCAAGTACGTCAGATGGTCAAGGTTATTTGCCTGGTGGGGTAACCTAAACCTTCATTCCCAAAGGCCATTAGTAGTCATGTCAGGATTGGATTGTTGTAGTTTTCCATTTTTTAATCACAGGGCATGGTAACACTAAGAGACGCCTTAAGGGATCTCCTGCATTCCAGGCATCCTCTTCTTTCCTTCCGTTATGTAATATCAATCCAATATCCTCTTGGTAATCAGGATCAATCACACCAGCCAGTAGGGTAACCCCTTCTTTGCATGTTGATTCAGGGGCACGAGGAGACCAAAGTGGCTGGGTGGCATTCTTAACTTCCAGTTCAACGGAGAATCAGCGTTGTGTCTCCTGAAGGGAGGATTCCTCCCTTTGGAACTAAGACCTTCCAACCTGCAGAGCAGAGGGTTATGGGGACAGGAAGCAAAAATTTGTGAGTGAGCCACTAGGGGTAATAGTGGGTTGTGCCACTCCAATTTCCATCCCTTGATTCCTGGACCCATGAATCCTGGCTATGGGAGAAACAACGCCATCTATTGGACAGGGGTTTAGAGCACATACAGCCTCCTAGAGAATACTGCCCCAACCGTGCATGGTACTGCCACCTAGCTGGTGTGGTAATTGGATCTTTAGACAACCATTCCATCGTTCTGTCAATCCAGTTGCTTCAGGATGATGGAGGACACGGTAAGACCAGTCAATTCCTTGAGCATGGACCCATTGCCACATTTCATTTGCTGTGAAGTGAGTCCCTTGTGGGATACCACAATGGTGGATAAGACATTCTTTTAAGTCCACAGATGGTAGTTTTGGCAGAAGCATTGCATGCATGCAAGGCAAATTTGTATCCATATCCAGAGTAAGTGTCTATTCCAGTAAGAACAAAACACTGCTGTTTTCATTATAGAAGCTGTCCAATGTAATCAACCTGCCACTAGGTTGCTGGCTGATTACCTAGAGGAATGGTGCCATATCAGGGGTTGAGGATTGGTCTCTGTTGCTTGCAGATTGGGCACTCAGCAGTGGCTGTAGACACGGTGACTTTGGTGAGCGGAAGTCCATGTTGCTGAGCCCATGCATAACCTCCATCTTTGCCACCATGGCCACTTTCTGAGCCCTTTGAGCAGTGACAGAAATGGCTGGGGAAGAGAACTACTGGTTTCCACAGAATGCATCATCCTGTCCACTTGATTGTTGAAACCCTTCCCTGCTGAGGTCACATTTTGGTGAGCATTCACATGAGACACAAATATCTTCACTTCTTTGGCCCATTCAGAGAGGTCTATCCACATGCCTCATACTCATACACCCTTGTCACAAGTTTTTCAATCATGTTCCTTCCAAGTCTCTGTTCATCCAGCCAAACCATTGGCCACAACCCATGAATCAGTATATAATTGCACATCTGGCCATTTTTCCTTTCAAGCAAAGTGAACAACCAGGTGCAGTGCCTGAAGTTCTGCCCGTTGGGAGGATTTCCCTTCACCATGGTCCTTCAGGGAGGTCCCAGAAAGGGGCTGTAGTGCTACCTAGGCCCACTTTCTAGCAGTGCCTTCATATTGTGCAGAACCACCTGTAAACCAGGCACAAGTTTCCTCTTCCTCAGTCGACTGATCATAAGGAACTCCCCTTGAGGGCTTAGGTGTAGACAGGGAGAGGGCAGATAATGTGACAGGAGTGGAGACCATGAGAATTTGGGCCACATCTCATGCAACTTACTTGGGCCTTCAGGTCCTACTTGGGCCCAATATTGTATATACCACTTCCATTTAATGACGGAGTGCTGCTGGTCACATCCGTCTTTTTGGCAACATTCAGTTTATAATGGGCAGCTCAGGCCATATGGTGACTTGGTGACCTGTAGTTAAGTGTTCAGTCTATACTAAGACCCAGTAACAAGCCAAAACCTGTTTCTCAAAAGGAGTGTAGTTATCTGCAGAGAATGGCAGGGCTTTGCTAAAAAATCCTGAGGATTTGCACTGTGATTCACCAATAGGGCCCTGCCAGAGACTCCAAAGAGCATCTCTACCTGCCACTGGCACTTCAAGTGCCATTGGATCAGCTGCATCATAGGGCCCAAGTAGCATAGAGGCTTGCATGGCAGCCTGAACCTGTTGCAGAGCCTTCTCTTGGTCTGGGACCCACTCAACACTAACAGCTTTTCCAGTCACTTGATAAATAAGCCAGAGTAGCACAACCAAATGAGGGATACGTTGCCTCCAAAATCCAAAAAGGCTCACCAGGCATTATGCCTCCTTTTTAGTTGTGGGAGTAGCCAAGTGCAATAACTTATTTTTCACTTTAAAGGAATATCTTGACATGTCCGACACCACTGGATCCCTAGAAATTTCACTGAGGTGGAAGGTGCCTGAATTTTTGTCAAATTAATTTCCCACCCTCTAACACGTAAAGATTTTACCAATAAGTCCATAGTCACTGATACTTCTTCCTTATTAGGTCCAAACAGCATAATGTCATCAATGTAATAGACCAGTGTGAAGTCTTGCAGAAGGAAAAAGGAGATCGAGGTCCCCCTGAACTACATTATGACAGGGTGGATAGTTGACATACCCTGAGATAAGACAGTAAAGTTTTATTACTGGCCTTGCCAGCTGAAGACAAACTGCTTCTGATAGTCTTTTGAAACAGGTGTGGAGAAAAAGGTATTAGCCAGACCAATAGCTACATACCAATTACCAGGAGATGTCTTGTTTTGCTCAAGCAATGAAATCATATCTAGAACAGCAGCTGCAATTGGAGTCATTATCTGGTTAAGTTTTTGATAATCTGCTGTCATTCTCCAAGATCCATCTTTTTTTTTTCTCACAAGCCAGATACGCAAGTTGAATGGGAACGTGGTGGGAATCACCACCCCTGCATCCATCAAGTCCTTGATGGTGTCACTAATCCCTGCAATCCCTTCAGGAATGCAGTAATGCTTTTGATTTACTGTTTTCCATTGGTAAGGGCAGTTCTAATGGCTTCCATTTGGCTTTTCCTACCATAATAGATCTTACTCCACTCTTGAGGGATCCTATGTGGGGGTTCTGCCAGTTATTGAGCACATTTATTCCAATTTTGCATTCACTACAGGATGGGTTTGGGACCCACTGGACCCATTGTGAGCCAAATTTGAGCTAAGATTCCATTAATAATTTGACCTTCATTCGCCCCAACTCTGGTGGGCCATGGTGACATTTTTCATCTTCTGGAATTAGTGTCAGTTCAGAGCCAGTATCCAGTAATCCCCCAAAAGTCTGATTATTTCCTTTTCTACAATGAACAGTCACTCTTGTAAAAGATCGTGGATCCCTTTGTGGAAGGCTGGGAGAAAGATTAACAGCATAAATTTTTGGCAGTTTAGTGGGGTCAAGGGAACCCAGTCTCCCTTTCATTCAAGGGTGTGAGTTTGTAAACTGGCTCAAGTCTGGGAACTGACTGAGGGACGATGACTTTCTTGAGTTATGGGATTGATATTCCGTTTTGTGGTTACCTTTTTATTTACCCCTATTTTTCTAAGTAAAAACCTAACTTGTATCCTTCTATTTCGCCTTGTATCACTCTCCATCTGGCAGTTCAATGCCTCCTATATTTAGTCCCTCTTTTTGATTATTTTGATCGTTTATCTATTGATTTCCATGATTTCCTGTTGTGTGTATTATTTTGTTTATTTATTTATTTTTTAGAATTAGTCTTAATTTGTTTGTTTTTGTGCTTTCCCTGTTTGAGTTGCGTTGATATCAGGACGTTCTGTTTTGTGACCTTGTATTGTGCTGGTACCTGATATTATTGGTCATCCGGCCAAACAATCTCCTTTAGCATTTCTTGCAGTCTTCGTTTAGTTTTTGCAAATTCTCTAAACTTGTGTTTATCTGTAAATATCTTAATTTCTCCTTCATATTTCAGAGAGAGTTTTGCTGGATATATGATCCTTGGTTGGCAGTTTTTCTCGTTTAGTGCTCTGTATATGTCGTCCCATTCCCTTCTTGCCTGCATGGTTTCTGCTGAGTAGTCTGAACTTATTCTTATTGATTCTCCCTTGAAGGAGACCTTTCTTTTCTCCCTGGCTGCTTTTAAAATTTTCTGTTTGTCTTTGGTTTTGGCAAGTTTGATGATGATGTGTCTTGGTGTTTTTCTTTTTGGATCAATCTTAAATGGGGTTCGATGAGCATCTTGGATAGATATCCTTTCTTCTTTCATAATGTCAGGGAAGTTTTGTGTCAGGAGTTCTTCAACTATTTTTTCTGTGTTTTCTGTCCCCCCTCCCTGTTCTGGGACTCCAATTACTCGCAAGTTATCCTTCTTGATAGAGTCCCACATGATTCTTAGGGTTTCTTCATTTTTTTAAATTCTTTTATCTGATTTTTTTTCAGCTATGTTGGTGTTGTTTCCCTGGTCCTCCAGAAGTCCCAGTCTACATTCTAATTGCTCGAGTCTGCTCCTCTGACTTCCTATTGCGTTGTCAAATTCTGTAATTTTATTGTTAATCTTTTGGATTTCTACATGCTGTCTCTCTATGGATTCTTGCAACTTGTTATTTTTTCCACTATGTTCTTGAATAATCTTTTTGAGTTCTTCAACAGTTTTATCAGTGTGTTCCTTGGCTTTTTCTGCATTTATCCTAATTTCATTTGTGATATCTTTAAGCATTCTGTAAATTAGTTTTTTATATTCTGTATCTGATAATTCCAGGATTGTATCTTCATTTGGGAAAGATTTTGATTCTTTTGTTTGGGGGGTTGGAGAAGCTGTCATGGTCTGTTTCTTTATGTGGTTTGATATGGACTGCTGTCTCCGAGCCATCACTGGGAAACTAGATTTTCCAAGTAGTCAGCTAAAAAAAAATGCAGTCAGATCCCTATCTGAATTCTCTCTCTGGCTCCGGGTATTCGGATGTTAACGGGGTCGCCTGGGGAGGGTGGGGGAGGGATCTGAGAGCTAGGAGTGTAGCACCACAGAATATAGAGCTGATCACCGCGTTCACGCTCCGCCCCCGTTCGCCAAAATCCGGGCTGGACGGGTCCCTGGCTAGGACACTGCTTTCCTTGTTCGGAAACCAGTCAATTCCTCCTGGGGACTTCCTCCGGTGCGCGGCACCGCTCGTGGGCACTGGGTGGGCGTTTCCTGCACGAACGGGTGGGCCCGCCCCCAGGGTCTATTCAGGCGATTATAATTAGGTCCCGTGGTCACGCCCCGCCTGTGCGCGCGCCCAAATCCCAGCGGGATGACTTCCGGGTTAAGACGCTGCTTTCCCTGTTCGGGAACCAGTCACTTCCTCCCCGGGACTTCTCCTTCCAGAGCGCCACACCTCTCGCGCGAACTGGTTTGGGGTCACCTGCACGGCCAGGTGGGCCCGCCCCCTGGGTCAATTCAGGGCAATAAAAATGGACTCCGTGCTCACGCTCCGTTCGTGCGCGCGCCCAAGCCCCGGCAGGACGGCACCGCGTCTGGGACGCTACTTTCTGCGCTTCGGGACCAATCAGTTCCTCCGCACGGCCAGGTGGGCCCGCCCCCTGGGTCAATTCAGGGCAATAAAAATGGACTCCACACTCACGCCCCGCTCGTGCGCGCGCCCAAGCCCCGGCAAGACGGCACCCTGTCTGGGACGCTACTTTCTGCGCTTCGGGACCAATCAGTTCCTCCCGGGGACTTCTCCTTCTGGTGTGCCACACCTCTCGCGCAAACTGGGAGGACGTCACTCGCACGACCAGGTGGTCCCGCCCCCTGGGTCAATTCAGGGTAATAAAAATGGACCCCGCGCTCATGCCCCGCCCGCGCGCGCGCGTGCCCAGATCCCAGCGGAATGGCTGCCCGTCTGGGATGCTGCTTTCCCTGTTTTGAGACCAGACACTTCCGGGGATTTCTCCCTCTGGTGTGCCGTGCCACACGCGTGGACTGGGTGTGCGTCCTCCCGCACGAACGTGTGGGCCCAGCCCTGGGGTCACTTTAGGGAAATATAGTTGACCCCCCACCCGCTCGCGCCCCGTCGGCTTCTCGCCTAACTCCCGGCGGGACGGCACCCCAGCTGGGACGCTGTTCTCCCCCTCCCAGATCAGTCACTGCCTCCCGGGTGCTTCTCCCTCCGGCTGCGCCCCTACGCCGCCCGCGCCAACCTGCTAGGCTTCCTCCTGGGATGGGTTCGGGGGGGAAGGGGTGGGCCCCCTTTCTGTGCCGTCTGCCCCCCTGGGCTCTGCCCCCGATCGAGCTCCGAAGGTCACCTGCCTGGTGCGCTGGCTCCTAGTTCTGAAAACAGTTGCTGTCTGCCCGTATTTGTTCGTTTTCCGTCTCTAAGTCTGTGCTTGTTGTTCAGAGTTCGTAGATTGTTATGTATGTGATCGATTCCCTTGTTTTTCCGAGTCTTTGTTGCAAGAGGGATCCGCGGTAGCGTCCACCTAGTCCGCCATCTTCGGGATGATGACTTTCTATTCTGGTGATTCAAATTAGATTGTCGTTCATTTGAGCTAGGATTCTTTCACTTGTATAGATCAAGTAAATATTTAGTAGACTTCTGATCTATTTCACTGCTAGGGACATTAGACTAAGTACCCAATGCCTTAAGTCCATAGTCAGGCTATTTTCATTACAGCTTAGACTGTGAAGTCCATTACAGTAATCACACCCTCCTAGTCTTTGTCTGTTGAGTGCTGCCAGTTGGCCCCTACCACCATGGGGTCCAATCAGCCCCACGTAGTCAGGTGTCTTAACTTAGGACAGAAGAGGATCCAGAGTGAGCAAAAAAAGCCAGTGGGCAGGCCACACCCCCAAGGAAACTCCCTTTCAATTGATTGCTGGTATTGCAAATCCCATCATGGAGGTGATTACATTCCATAAGATCTCATTATGGAGGTGATTACATCATTACACAGCTGCCGAACTATATCATAACTACCAAAACACTGAGAATCATGGCCAAGTGAAGTTGACACACAACCTTAACCATCATAGTCACCGCTGTGTGTAGGCAACACATGGTAAAGATCCAAACAATTATGGAATCAGGATGTGTCTTTGCCAGACATTTATTTGTACTTTAAATCAACATATCAGGTATTTTGCTATTTATAACAATTCAACTTAATTCAAAGGAAAATCCTTTTTGTGTAGACATCTTACTTTAGTTTCTTCCAGAATTAGATTTGATCAAACGAAGCCACCTTTTTTCAAGAGATAACTTAAAAAGTATAGCACACAGTCTTCCTAACTCCCTTCTCTATGGATTAATAGAAGTGGATACTTAGTCCACTTTCACAGCAGCCTTAAGGATTTAATTTCTTATCCTATTGTCAGAGTCCCCAGATGGTTCTAAGGGTCAACACACTCAGCTGCTAACAAAAAGGTTGGAGGTTCGAGTCCACCCAGAGGTACCTTGGAAGAAAGGCCTGACAATCTACTCCTGAAAGATCATAGACATTGAAAACCCTACAGACCATAGTTCTAATCTGACACATACATGGTTGCCATGAGTCGAAATCAGCTTGATGGCAATTGGTTTAGTCTATTGTAAGTAGAGGACTTTCAGCAAGCAAGCATAATGCAGATGACACAACCTTGCTTGCTGAAAGTGAAAATGACTTTAAGCACTTACTAATGAAGATCAAAGACCACGGCCTACAGTATGGATTACACCTCAACATAAAGAAAACAAAAATCCTCACAACTGAACCAATAAGCCACATCCTGATACATGGAGAAAAGATTGAAGTTGTCAAGGATTTCATTTTACTTGTGTCCACAATCAACACCCATGGTACCAGCAGTCAAGAAATCAAAAGATGCATTGTATTGGGCAAATCTGCTGCAAAAGACCTCTTTAGAGTGTTGAAAAACAAAGGTGTCATCTTGAAGACTAAGGTGTGCCTGACCCAAGCCACGGTATTTTCAATTGCATCATATGCATGTGATAGCTGGAAAATGAATAAGGAAGACTGAAGAAGAATTGACGCCTTTGAATTGTGGTGTTGGTGAAGAATATTGAATATATCATGGACTTCCAAAAGAATGAACAAATCTGTCTTGAAAAAGTACAACCTGGGTGCTCTTTACATGCAAGAATGGTGAGACTGTGTCTTACATACTTTGGACATGTTGTCAGGAGGAATCAGTCTCTGGAGAAGGACATCATGCTTGGTAAAGTAGAGGGTCAGCAGAGAAGAGGAAGACCCTACATGAGATGGATTGACACAGTGGCTGTAACAATGGGCTTAAGCATGACAATGATTGTGAGGATGGCACAGGACTGGGCAGTGTTTTGTTCTGTGGTGCGTAGTATTGCTATGAGTCGGAACCAACTCGAAGGCACCTAAGAACAACAAGCAGAGGACTATAAGGCTCTTTCAACAGTGACTTGATGGCAAAGGAGAGTCCAGACAAGTCTGTACCCTGATAGGAGGCAGCAGTGATTCCTGAATCCTGGTGGAGTCAAAGTTGTCAGTGACCTGCTTTCTCCTGCTCCTCAGACTTAGCTGAAAATGGGCATGGACCAGGAAACTTTCCCCTAATTTCCTCCTCCTTCTCCCCGCTCCTTAAGCATTCTGACTGGGGACAGCACTTTACTGCTGTTTGTTCTTCTTTTTTTTTTTGCAGGCTGTAATTGCCTGAGAGCAGGAGTGTCACCTTGGACACGTTGTGTGCCCCCTAGTCTTTGCCCTCTGCAAGGTTCAGTTACTGTCACAGGTTCGGGAATGGGAGCCAGACTTGATCCATACCTGTGTGTAGAACCTCACTGAGCAGGTCACTTAACTTTTTGGGTTCTTAGCTTCACTATCTAATCGTTGATGGAGTTGGTTGTTCTCTAGGCCTTTTCTAGCTCTCAGCTTCATGAGTCCAACAGTTTGCTTAGTTAGGGAGAAAAAAAAAAAAACTCATTGCTGTCAAGTCTATTCCGACTCATAGTGACCTTATAGGATAGAGTAGAACTGCCCCATAAGGTTTCCAAGGAGTGGCTGGTGGTTTAAAACTGCCAACCTTTTGGTTAGCAGCTGAGCTCTTAACCACTGCACTACCAGGGTTCCTATTTAGGGAGACTGTAGTTCAGTGCTGCCTTTGGAGTCAGGAACATGTATATCTGACTACCAGTTCTGTTACTCACCAGCTGGGTGACCTGGGAAAGTCACTGAACATCCCTGATGGAAAAGAACTTCAGTTTTCCAACCTTGTTGTGAGGAATATAAGACATATAGATAAAGGGCCCAGCACACTGCAGACATACAGCAAACATGGGTTTAATACGCAAGGCTAAAAGTAATACTAGAATAATATTAGATGTCTACAAGACTAGAAAGGTGGTACAGGACTGGGCAATGTTTAGTTCTGTTACACATAAGATCATCACGAGTCAGTTCGATGGCAACTAACAACAACAAGACTAGAATTTGTAAATGCAAATAATAATAAATAATAAAGTCTGTTGAAAAACCTGACAATTAAACCAAACGGATATAATCAATTATGATGAATATGTAACAGATTCCTTTTTATTTGGCCTGCCTTCTTCTGAAAGTCATTAACAGAGGCAAAAGAGAAAACAGCACTGAAAAGTAGGAGTGTTTATAGAGAGGAAAGCCAGAAAACTGTACTTTTAAGTATTTGCATAAGACGGTAATTTTTTTTTTTTTTTGTAACATATACCCTGGCCTAGACTTGTACCAACCCAGTGAAGCTGCATGTGCTGGGGTACGTCCATATGAGTGTATGGGTGTGTGTATGTGCGTGTGTGTACACATGTGTATGTAATGTACATGTGTGTGCATGCATGTATTGCATGTATGTGTGTGTGTCTGCATGTACATGGAAATGTGTCTGTATGTGTGTCTGTGTGCTTGCCCTTTTCTGGCAAACACTTCCAGGCTCTGCAGGCATGTTCACACACTCAGATGGCGATAGCATCAGCATCTGTCAATTTTTCACACCAAGAACAGTAAAGCCTGTACGATAAAAAGAAAACACTTTCTTCAATCAGCTCTGGGTAAAGGGCAGATAGCAAATAACTATATTTCTAAAACTGGGAACACCGTGTGCATCTTCCAAGTGATGCTGGTAAAATGTTCACTCCCTAATAAATACAGGGACTCAGCTGGCACAAAGTGGTGGATTTTCCTGACAAGATGCCCTTAAATAGTAGCTACCTATAAGAAAAAGGCATTCAAGCACTGAGTTAACTTGGCCCTTTGTACCCTCCACAACCACCGAGTTGGGTAGAGTGATAGAATATGAACGTGGTCTGAGACACATCAAGCCACATATGGTCTTCACATACAGAGGGTCTGGGCATTGGAACCCAGTTTTGGGATTGAAGTGATGATACTGATGTATGGGACTTTGGAAGATCACAGTCCTCCTCCCCCTTCATCTCTGTAGGGTATGAAAATCCACCGTGAACCTCATGCTTTGGGGACTTTGTATGACTGGGCTATATTTTGAGACACTGATGTATTTTACTAGTTTTGGTATCACTGTACTTGATTTTCTTTGTTCTCTTTGCCCCATTTTTAAGACTTTCTGCTCTGTGCTTTATGGACACAAAGGATAGGTCAGGGCAGAAAGCAGAAGTCACTGGGAAGAATATCTTCTTTTTCTTCATAAAGCCCTTATGGAGAGTCTAAAGGTTTGTGGAAGAAGTAAAGAGTGGAAGGTGTTCAGTGGCAGAGGCAGGAAGGCCTGGAGAAGAGTAAGGGAGAACAGGATTCATGCATGCTGCCCTCCCCCTCAATCCACAAAGACTTGGGCTGCAGGAAGAGGAAGGGGTGGAGTCTTGGCATCCTAGAGCCAGAGAGATCAGCCTGGCTTTCTAGTAGCATTTTGGTGAGGAGGCAAGACCCCAGAGACGAATGCTGTGTGGAGTGTCTTGGCAGGTAGGACCATAAATGAGGTAACCAAAGGGTCCTGGCAGATAGAGACAATCGACAATCCAGGTACAACACAAGTGTGCCCAGAACCAGTCACCAAATGTCCCTGCCCACCACCACACCAATGCATCTGGTTCCAGAAACCATGGCTTAACCTTGAGTATGTCGGGGAGATGGTTGGGGGGGTGTCCCCAAGGATGATGACTAGGGTTATGAAAGTTTCTCAATAGGCCTGAGATGCAGGAAGTGCTAAAAGAAAAATTGGACTGGTTTCTATAAAATAAAGATATGTAATATTTTTTGCATACTTGTGTTTGTGATCTGGTATTCCTATCTATTACATACAGATGACTAACTCTTTCCAGATTAAATATTGGTCTTTATTGTCTGTTTTGAAGCTGCTCTAGGAAAATCTGAGGTAATTTCTCCACATGAACTTCTCTCCAGGGCTCCGAGAGTTGTTCTGGGACTGTGAAAGCTAAGTGAGCCAGGCTCAACATCTTCTTCCCCTGGTGCACTGCCATTCCCAAAACAAACAAAGAAACAAACAAAAACTCCCCCTAAATCCAAACCAGTTGCCGTCAAGTCAATTCTGACTCGTGGAGACCTGTGTGTCAGAGTAGAACTGCGCTTCATACGGTTTTCAATGGTTGTGATTTTTCAGAAGTAGATCACCAGGCCTTTCTTCTGAGGTGTCTCTAGGTGAATGCGAACTTCCAACCTTTTGCTTAGTAGCCAAGTGCTTAATAGTTTGCACTACCCAAGAATTCCACTCCACCCCAGCATGTTTTATTCCTCTTGCCAGGGATGTGTTCTGGGAAAAAGAAAAGGGAGGGAATGCCCCCTGGTGGATGATGTTCTGCTTCTTCCCTTCAGTGCAACGTTTGCTTTTGTCAGTCCATCGAGGCTATCCATCTGGAGGGTGCAACGAATCGCCACTGGCTGCATCCCATCCAGTTCCACTGGTCTCTTCTTTGGCTTCATATCTTTGGTCTCGGTAATATCAGGACCATGCAGGTGTACTAGGAAGGATGGGACAGTTCCCAAGGACTGTTGACTCTGGACAAAGTTTAGGGAAACTGCACCTATTTGGGCCACAGGGCCTTGTTCTCTCCAAAGCCTCTAGGTGAAGATCCCGTCTTGTCTCTCCTGGCTTCTGACAATGTTTCTTCGCTTGTAGATACATCTCTACATGGTTCTTCTGCCTGTCTCTCGATGTGTCTGTTATTCTCTTTTATGAAGACAGCACTTAGATTGGATTAATTAGGACTCACCCTACTTGAGTATGAGCTCTGTTAACTTCACTCATAATGTCTTTAGAGACCTTATTTCAAAACAAGGTTGCATTCACAGGTACTAAGAGTTAAGACTTCAAAATACCTTTTTGGAAGATACAATTCCTCCAAACAGAAACACAGAGGCAGAAAGCTTGGCCACGGGAGGAATGGGAATCATGAGACTTCCTAGAGGAAACACGTGCTAAGCCAAAGTCAGGTTTCAGGAGTTGGGGGTGAGGAGAAGAATGTTAGGGTGCCTGAGCTGACAGGAGAGCACCAAACAACAACAACATGGAATAGATACTATTACTGTCTGCATTTTACTGTAGACAAATTGAGGCACACAGAGGTTAAGAAACTTGCCCAAGAAGCACAATGTGGCTTTCTGCATTAGGGTGATTGGCTGCACCAAGACTTCATAGCAATACCGGGTCATAAAAGCCATAATCCAGAATGGCAGGAATCGACAAACATGGCTCAGTAAATTGAATACCAAAATGGCACCTCTGTGGGAGAGTAGGAATGCTCTGGTAAGGATCATTGAAGAGATGTTTTCTGTCCTCAGGCCCCAAGAACCAGGCCCAGCCGATGTCAGTTCTCTTCAAAAATCCTCTTTGCTCCAAGCATTTTTCATTGCCTTGAAATTGTATTTATGTTAGCCATTTGCTGAGCAAGGCTTTTTGGTCAAGAGAGTTAAGGAAAACTGCAGTCTATCCAAAGAATTTTACATTTTGAGCAAAACATTTCTTTAAAAAAAGCCCTTAATGAATTGCAAATACTTAACGATCATCTGATGAATTAATTAAATCAAGCATATGATGGTAATTATTATAGGTCGAATTGTGAGAAGTGATAATTCTTACAGAGTGTTGCGGAGAATGGTAACTTTATAAATTGAATTGTGTCTCCCCCAAAAATATATGTTGAATTCTGTCTCCTGCACTTGTGGATATGATCGTGTTAAGAAACAGAGATTTTGTTGTTGTTGTTGTGTTATTGAGGTCATACCAGAGTAAAACAAAACAAAACAAAACCCATTGCTGTGGATTCGTGACTCATAACGACCCTATAGGACAGAGTAGAACTGCCTCATAGAGTTTCCAAGGAGCAGGCCAGTTAGATTCAAACTGTGACCTTTTGGTTAGCAGCTGAGCTCCAAACCTAATCACTTCTGAGCTTTAAAAAGAACGGATTAGACACAGAAGTAAGCACATACAGGGGAAGATAGAAGTTATTTAATTGTCATGGAAACAGGTGAATCTACAAGGCCACAGACTCTAAGGATTGCCAGAAGCTACTAGGAGCTGAAATAGACAATGAAGGACCTCTCCGTCAAGCTACACCCTGAATTCGTACTTTTAGCCTTCTGAACTATGAGAAAATGAATTTTTATTCTTTAAATCCACCTACTTGTAGTATTTCTGTTACAGCAGCACTAGGTAACTAAGACAGTGACCACCTCGAAAATAATTTACTTTTTAGATAGTAATTATTGCAACTCAATTTCAACAGTTACCCACTTATTGCTTTAGACTCATAGCTCCATTTCTGCTCCCCTCTTTTAGTTGAAGAGCCCTGGTGGTGCAGTGATTAAGAGTTTGGCTACTAACAAAAAAGGTCGGTAGTTCAAATCCACCAGCTGCTCTTTGGAAATCTTATGGGGCAGTTCTACTCTGTCCTATAGGGTCACTATGAGTCAGAATTGACTCAATGGGAACAGGTTTGTTTTTTGTTTTTCTTTTAGTTGATATTCTCTTGCTTTGCAATTTCCCTGGCTTTTCTATAAGGTTTGGTGAGATGAGGACATATCTAATAATAAAATCCTGCAAATAATGTTTGGGTAACTTTTGAATTTTATAATCATGTGACTCTTTAGGAATTTTGAAATTAAGAAGGACCATCTCTAGCAAGTTTGCCTGGAGCATAGGCATACTATGTGCTCTCTACTCCTCTCAACTCTTTATGTGAGTGAATCTAGCTTATTGTGACCATCAGGGGCTATCCTAAAGTCTCAGAAGCAGCTTGTAATTATAGGTCATAGATGCCCTCTGATGTGGCGATAGCATTCTTTCATTCACTCACTCATCCAGCATCCGGTGCCAACACTGTGCCAGTTCCTAAGTGTGCTTGGCCTGCCCCCAGACTAGCAGGCACACAGACATATAAACTCTAAAATGATATCTGAATTGCTGTCTGAAAGTGTTGGCAATGCTTTTTCAGTGAAAGGGAGCCTTGGGCTAGCCTTTGAAAAAGAAAAATAAGAGTATTCCAGGCAAAGGGAATATGCAATGCCTTGGAGTTATAGTAGGGTGGCACCAGCTTATTGGATACTTAGAAACTTGTGGTATCTGGCTTCAAGATGGCCCCCAATGATCCTCATCTCTGATATTCATGCTCTTGTGTAGTCCTCCCCAACACTGGAGCAAAGCTGCACTGTGTGACCAATAGAATACTCTAGAAGAGATGGTATGTGACTGACATTGGAGAGGCCCAGGAGCAGGGAAGTTAAAGCCCCCCATCAACAGCCAGCACCAACTTGCCAAGAATGAGAGTGAGCCCCTTGGAGGAAGTAGGTCTTCCAGCCCCAGTCAGGCCTTCGGATGACTTCCGTCCCAGCCAGTCTCTAACTGCAACCTGACCCCAAGTCAGAATTTCCCAGTCAAGCTGCTCCTGAATTCCTGACACACAGAAACCATAAGATAATAAAGTATACTGTTGTTTTAAACCACCAAGTTTTAGGGTGATTTTTTACATAGCAATAAATGTTGTTATTGTTGTTTTTAGTTGCTGGTGAGTCATCTGTGACTCATGGCAACCCCTTGTTAACAGAACAAAACATTGCCTGGTCCTGTGCTGTCTTCAAGATCTTTGTTATGTTTGAGTCCATTGTTGCAGCCACTGTGTCAATGCATCCCATTGAGGGTTTCCTTTACCTTTACTGGCCTCTCCTTTACCAAAAAGGTGTCCTTCTCCTCTGTTTGGTCCCTCCTGATGACGTGCCCAAAGTAAGCAAGTCAAAGTCTCAGACAATATTCTGTGATCTGTAATATTTTCACTGACTAATTTTCAGAAACAAATTGGCAGGCCTTTTCTTCTGGCTTGCCTTAGCCTAGAAGCTCTGCTGAAAACTATCCACCATGAAATACCAGTGGTACAACTTCCAGCATCATAGCAACCCACAAGCCACCATAGTACAATCTGACAGATGGCTGGTGGTTAGCAATAGATGGCTAAAACAAAACACTTCAGTCTTTTTTTAACCCCACCAGCAGTTCTGTACTCTTCTCCTTATTGGTTGCCCCCATATGCTAGTGCCACAGACTGCCCATAAGTTGTGAACCCTTGAGACATTCATGGAATGATTCTGCCTGTCTGCTCTAGGCCTGAAAAAAGTTGTCCACTCAGATCCTTTGGGAATCAGGCCCATTTCAGTCATGTTTCACAATCCCCCCTTTGCTCCAAACTTTATAAGAGATGCACACCATTTCAGAACATTTCATCCCTTCCTTGCCCTTCGTTGCCATTTGGATAAGTGCTGATACCCAGAGGTTGAGCAAAAAGAAACAGGAAGAAAAGGAACTACGGCTATGACTGACCTAGACCGGAAGTTCTACTTTGCATCATTGAGAAGTATTTAAGGCGTCTGTGCAGGGCATGGTATCTCAGCCCTAGCGTGTTTCTTTCTTGTGGATTCCTGTGCTTGTATCCCTCTGTGTTCCTTTCTGAATCTGCAAACAGTGTCTAATGGCTATGGTAGTCTGAGGAGGGGTGGTTCCCAAAACAGGGCCCAAGCAATAGCCTGCTAGTCCTCAACCTGTTTGCCATTGCTTCTACACAGTTGCACCTACATAGTATTCTGAGGTCATTGTTCCTTTCCTCTGCCTCTTTCTAGAGCTTCCAGGATATGCCCATCCCCAGCAGAGCAGGCTCAATCCTATCTATCCCTAAAGCCAGTCCCCATCAGGACAGGATCAGGGCTCCCAGCCCACAAGCTCATGGAGTCTGGCATGGGATCTGTCATGCAGGGCAAGCTCTGGGCATTCTGGAAGCCACTGATCTTTATCACTTCACTCTCTTTTCTCCTTGCCCTATGTCAGTCTACTTCTCAGAACTGGACTCATGCCTCAATTTCCCTGACAAGTGCTCTGTTTTTGAGAAATATTTTATTGTATTTTTGATGAAAGTGTACCCAGCAAAATAAGTTCCCATTCAACAATTTCTACACATATTGTTCAATGACATTGGTTACATTCCTCATATTGTGTCAACATTCACATTTTTTCTGTTCTAGTTGTTCCATTTCCAATAACTTAGTTTCCCTCCCCTCCCCCTCCCCATCTTCTCATCTATGCTTTACAGCATTTGTTAATGATTTGGTCTCATACAGAAGATGTTCAAAAAGAGTACAATACTCAAGGGTGATGTTCATTACTTTATGAGCTAACTTGCTATTTAGCTAAAAGGTTTCTTGAAGGAATAATTTTGGTTCAAGGTTTAAAGAGTATCTCAGAGTGATTGTCTCAGATATTACTCCAGTGTCAATGGGTCTAGTGAATCTGTATTTTTTTGAGAATTTGGAGTTCTTTCCACATTTTCCTCTCTTTCTATCAGGATTCATCTACTGTGGCCCTAATCAGATTGTTTGGTAATGGTAGCTGGGTACCACTTAGTTCTTCTGTTCTCAGGGCAGAGGAGGCCATAGTTCATGTAGACAGTCCTGTAGACTGGTTCCTTCTTTAAATCTTGGGTTTTCTTTTTTCTCTTTTGTTTCAGATGAGTAGAGACCAATAGTTGTATCTTAGATGGCCGCTCACAAGCTTTTCAGACCCCACTCACTACTCACCAAACTATGATGTAGAACATAAACTTTATGAACTATATTATGCCAGTTGACTGAGTTGTTCCATGAGATTATGACCTTAAGTCTTCAAACCAAGAAAACTAACCCTGTGAGGTGATTGGTTATGTCTATGAATTATCTGTTACTCTTATTTGTTTTATTATATGTATGTGTGCATGTGTGTGTACAACTTAGTGGCATTAGTTACCTTGGCCAAGCTGCACATATATCACCCACATTCAGTGCTACCTTTCCCATCACCATAAATAAAAAGTACCTGCCAAGCCCTCTTGATCTGTACTTAGATTAGTGCCCTCTTCTGCACGTTGGAAGTATGGAAAGAGTCTATTTTGCTCTCTAGCTCACAATAACCCCTTCTTTTCCTTGGGGACTTGATTTCTTTGCCTGTCAGCTGTTTCACGAACGTAGTTTTGTGAGTAGAAGGAATACTTGAAATCACAATCTGGCCAACTGCTTGATGACTTTCTATGCAATATGACACCCACCACACAGGATTGTTCTCAGGAACAGAAAATGCCTGGATCTTGTTTGAGTTCATCAGAATTTTTCGACACTTGGACAAGGTCATTCCTATCCTGCCAGACTCCTTTACCTGACCACAAGCATACATTATTACTCCCTTAGCCAAACATTTCTCAGAGGGCTCCCAGGGTGTAAGAGTTTCCTGGCTGCAACATCTGTCACCCCATTGATCACCAGGGTTGATTTGGCTGATCTGGCTGGCTAAGTGAGTGTCCCCTTTTTCCTTCACTATTCCATGTGTGCTTCTCCCAAACCTACGCACTCTATCAAAGAGGATGACCTTCCCCAATAGAGAAGGACCATTCTTTGGTCAAGGGTATGTGAGTTTCTGTGCTTCTCTACTTAACCTTCTAAACATGCTCTTCAAAAGGCCTTCCTGATGTGCCAGCATGCCCTGTACCAACACTCCAAGAGTGATGATGATATTTTTACTTCTTTGGTTCCTTTGAGAAAGAAGATACTTTGATTTGAGGTTTAGTTCTTAGCTATCTAAGGAGAGATGGTTGTCAAGATATGTTTGGTGCAAAGTGAAGCCAAAATAGTGGTGGGAATCTCCAGAGGCCCTCTGACCAGGGTGAGGGGCTGTGAAAGGAGGCTCCTTATTGGCACATGCCATCACTGGCTGCCTTTGGGAGGGGTGATTCCAGAACTGGAGAGCACTGTAATTCCATGGTTGGCCAAAACATGGGGAGGAAGTGGGGCTAGCTTTATATCCCCCATAATCTATATTTGGGTCTCTGTCGAAGCCATTCAGAATAAACATAAAATCTAAGTAACAACAGCGTTCTGGAAACACAACTATAAGATAAGTTTCTCTGACCTCCTTTGAAAGTTCATGGTTCTCCTACCTATGTCCCAAGCCTCTCCTGGATAATCCTTTCCTTCAATCCTTTTTTCCCCTTTCAAGAATAATGAGTTCGACTTCTGGGCAACATGGTTCCATAGACAGAAGCACCGTGCTGTCCCTCCACAAAAAAGACCCAAAAAACTGAGTAAAACAGAGACAAATATCATTCCTGGAACCTGAAGTGCCAAATGGAGAGATAGAACTCAGCCGAGCACCAAATGGAATAAGAAGCTGACAGAGGGTGGAGAGCAAAGAGAGATATGTGCAGAGGGCTCCATTAGCTAACGCAGCACGGATCCGCCATCTTGGACTCCAGTCGGGAATTGGCAAACAGGGAGCATAGGAAAACAGCTTCATGAAACTCCTAGTACAAGAGAGAGCACCTGGTAACCTGCTTTCCCACCCCCCATTCTCTCCCCGCTTCTCTAGCTCCGAGCTTCCTGGCTGGCTGTGGTGACTTGGCTGGCTAGAAAGTGCAGCATCTGTGCTGCTTGGATTCATCTCACACACATCAGAGATCAGTGGACAGGGAGTACAAGAAAGTGGCTTTACAAAGTTCCCAGAAGGAGAAAGAGCACCCACTGGACCTGCCCTGCTGCACCATAGCTGAGTTGACTGGCCCTGCCCATTGGACAAGAAGATGAAAAGTATCATGACTACAGATGAGCAAACAACAAAAACCGCACAGCCCACCTGCTCAGACATAAGCAGATAAAACAAAAAATCAGGACAAAACAAACAAATCTACAGCCAAGAAACAAAGAAAATAACTACTGAATGTCTCAAAGACAGCAGACAGTATCAAAACATATTAAAAAACAGGACAGGATGGGTCCAGGAGGCCCCCAAAATAAAACACTAAATGACTTTCCAGTAGAAGAAAAGGCACTAGAACTACCTGACAAGGAATTCAGATCTCTAATATTCAGAGCAACCCAAGAGTTAAAGCAAAAAGCAGACAAAAATGGGGAAAACATTGACAAATTTTTGGAAAAGGCAGACAGACTCATGGAAAATACAGACAAAAAAAAATGGAACAATTCAGGAAAGTAATACAGGAACAAAATGCCAAAAATACAAAAACAACAATTGGAAATCCAAAAGATAAACAACATTCAGAAATGGACAGTGTCATAGAAGGGCTGAGGAATGGGTTTGAAACGATAGAAGACAGAATCAGCATAATTGAAGACAAACACTTGGATACAGTTCTGTTTGAGGAAAAATCAGAAAAAAGAATAAAGAAAAATAAAGAACCCCTGAGAATTATGTGGAATACAATCAAAAGCAAAAATTTGCCAGTAACTAGAGTTCCAGAACAGGGAGAGAAAACAGAAAACACAGAGAGAATCATTGAAGAACTGCTGACAGAAAACTTCCCCAGTATCATGAATGATGAAAAGGTGACTGCCCAAGAAGCTCAATGAACCCCGTATCGGATACACCCCAAAAGAAAAACACCAAGGCATAGCATAACCACACGTGCTAAAACCAAAGACAAAGAAAAAATCCTGTGAGCAGCTTGAGAAAAAACAAAAAGTCACATACAGAGGAGAAACAATAAGATTAAGCTCTGATTATTCGGCAGAAACCATGCAGGCAAGAAAGCAATGGGATGACATATTTAAAACCTTGAAAGAAAAAAATTGCCAACCAAGAATAATATATCCTGAGAAACTTTTGTTCAAATATGATGGCGAAATTAGGACATTTCCAGACAAATAGAAATTAAGGGAATATGTAAAAACCAAACCAAATTTGCAAGAATTATTAAAGGGAGTCCTTCGGTCTGAGAACAAACATCAGACCACAGCCTGCACCTAGGACTTGAGATTGTACCAGCCGGATACCAACCTAGGAAATGAACTCTCAAGGACTATCCAAAACCAAAACAATTGCAATAGGGAAACAGAAAGGTTAATTTGTAAATGACAACAATGTCAGAACAATAAAAGAGGGAATAAACAGTATAGGTATAGAACACTCTAATGGAGTGGAAGCTGAGGTGATACCCAGTAATAATAGACTGGTTCAAATCTAGGAAGATAAGGGTAAATTTCAAGGTAACCACAAAAAAAAAAATTAACAAACCTACTCATCAAAGTAAAGAAGAAAACCATAAAGTCTCAATAAAAATAAAATCTACAAAAACAAAAGAAATGAAAAAGAAAACCACAAACAAAAGGAACTCAGCAGAGGACATTATGCTGAGTGAAATAAGTCAATCACAAAAGGACAAATATTGTATGAGACCACTACTGTAAAAACTCATGAAAAGGTTTACATACAAAAAGAAACAATATTTGGTGGTTACAAGGGAGGGAAGGGGTGGGGATGGAAAAACACTTAATAGACAAAAGATGAGCGGTAACTCTGGTGAGGGATAAGACAGTACACAATACTGGGGAAGCCAGTACAACCTGTACAAGGCAAGACCATGGTAGCTCCATAGACACATCCAAATTCCCCGAGGGACTGAATTGCTGGGCTAAGGGCTGTGGGGATCATGGTCTCAGGGAATATCTAGCTCACTTGGCATAACAGAGTTTATAAAGAAAATGTTCTACATTCTACTTTGGTGAGCAGCATCTGGGGTCTTAAAAACCTCTGAGCAGCCACCTAGGATACTCCACTGGTCTCACTCCCTTGGGAGCGAGGAAGAAAGAAGAAAACTAAAGACACAAGGCCTAATGGACCACATCTACCATGGCTTCCACCACACTAAGCCCAGTGCAAGATGGTGCCTGGCTACCACCACTGACTGCTCGGACAGGGATCACAGTGGAGGGTCCCGGGCAGAGCTGGAGAAAAATGTAGAACAAAATTCTAACTCAAAAAGAAAGACCAGACTTGCTGGCTTGACAGAGACTGGAGAAACCCTGAGAGTATGGCCCCTGGACACCCTTTCAGCTCAGTAATGAGTTCACTCCTGATGTTCACCCTTCAGCCAAAGATTAAACAGGCCCATGGAACGAAACAAGACTAACGGGGGCAGCAGCCCTGGGGAAGGGACTGGAAGGCAGAAGGGAACAGGAAAGCTGGTAATAGGAACCCAGGGTGGAGAAGGGAGAGTATCATACAACAATGTGTGTACTAATTGATGAGAAACTAGTTTGCTCTGTAAGCCTTCATCTAAAGTTCAACTGAAAGGAAGGAAGGAGGGAAGGAGGGAAGGAGGGAAGGAGGGAAGGAGGGAAGGAGGGAAGGAGGGAAGGAGGGAAGGAGGGAAGGAGGGAAGGAGGGAAGGAGGGAAGGAGGGAAGGGAAGAAAGAAGGACAGAAAGAAAAACGAGTTCTTCGGTTGCATTCTGCCTAGAATTGAGGCTCTCTTCACTCTACAAATTCTTGCTTGTCAAACCTGGTTCAAAAGTCATCTCCTTTATAAAACCATCACTAATCTGAGCTTTCCTCTTCCTTTGGGCTTCCACAGATGTTTATTCATAGCTGTACAATGGTGCTTTTCACGTTTAGTTTCAATTCATTATGCTATGGGAGTAAATTTTACAGAAGCTTGAGAAGGTAGGCTTTATGGCTTATTCAGTTTTGCAACCCCAGCACCTAGCAAGTGCCTAAAATCACAGTAGGTGCCCAGTTTTTAAAACGATAATCGATACTGAATAGGTTAAATGAACCAGCGGTTGGTCTCAAACCTTGTGAAAGGCTGTGAGAGGTTTATCCCCTACTGCATGTTGCCTCTTGCCTCTGTGACTTGGCTTATCCATTCCCTCCACCTGACATGTCTTACCTACCTTTGCCTAGCTAACTTCTGCTCATCCTTTAAGACTTGGCTCAGGCATCAACCATCAAATTTAGGAAGACTTTCCCAATCTTTTCAGGTTATTTTAGGACTCCCTCCTAGGAATTTCCATAGTACCTAGGGAGCATGCTCTATTACCACACATTGTCTTTGATTATCTATAGGTGGCTGCCCCCTTCCTGGTACTGTGAGCTTCTATGTAGCAATTTCTGACATGCGGTTAAGAACCGAAGAAATATTTATGAAACTGGAAGAATGAGTGAATAATTTTGCCGACTATCATCACTTTGGGGGCAGTGGTAGTTCAGTGGTACAGATCTCATTTTCCATGCAAGGGACACGTTTGATTCCTGCCAATGCACCTCAAGCATAGCCACCACCATCTGTCACTGGAGGCTTTTGTGTCCCTGTGAGGCTTAACAGGCTTCAGAGGAGCTTCCAGACAAAGACAGACTAGGAGGAAAGGGCTAGGAATCTGTTTCCAAAAATCAGCCCGTGAAAACCCTCTGAATCACGTCAGTCTGATCCCGTTGTAAATGGAGTTACCACAACCTGGGTGCCAACTGGACAGCAGCTAATAATAACAACGATTATCACCACTTGACTAAGAACCCTCCTGTTAATATTCTAGGGACATCTGTCAACTGGGAGGACCATTATCTGGTGGCAATTTGGTAAAAATCTGATCCTGGACACATCAGATTAGAGATCCCAAGGGAAGCTGAAGGGAGAAACAAGATTCCTTATAAACTTCCACTCCTGCCTTTCAGCTCTGCTTTGCAGTTCTCGTCTTGGACCTAGAACGTGGTGACTAGAATCAATTCTGTCACTTGCCGACTGCACTCATTTGTAATTCAATTATAATTTATGAATCACTTTGGTTATCACAGGCTTTTATCACAACAGAATGCTAGGGCCCTATTACGGCACCTGCGCTCATCCATCTAACACAAACGGAAGCCAAGGTGCTAAGTGGCTGGTGAGAAAGCCGTTCCCAAGCTGTGCAGGTTAAGGCTGATCTCTGATTAGTCCCACATTATGTCTCTGGACTGACTTTATGATTTGCATTCCCCATTTAGGGAAAAAATGACAACACAACCTGTTATAAAAAAATAAAATAAAAGGATCTGTATAATCTTTTTGACTTTCTCAGCTCCTAGTTTCCATGAAGACTATGACAATTTCTTCCTCTTTCATTTCATCACACTGGTCTTTCTCTGTTCAAAAACCTGGTGATAGTTGGGTATCAATTTTCTATTGGGACATGAATTTTATTGTTATTTTAAAATGGGATTCTTTGTGTTTTTCCTTTTCTGTTTTTTAATCCACAAGAGCAAAAATGAGATTTATGTGATTATATAAAAAACATACATATATTATTACTATTATTTTTAAATGCTAGCTCTGTATTCACAGAGGGAAAGAATCATTTGATTAAGAAATCAGGGTCTCTGAGAGTTGTTTGCTTTGTGTAAACATTAACAGATGACTTGAAATTTACATTCTGCAAATGGGTGTTCTTTACAGCCTTGCCATTTAAAATGCATTCCAAGTTCTGTTATTAGTTAAAATGTTGCATTCGGGGGGGGGGGGTCTCTCCACTCACTCCCCACCACACTGAACCTGTTCCAGGTGGCCTTGTTTGGCTGCAAGGGACAGAAGCAATAGTTCAGTAAAAAAAAAAAAAAGCCTGTTGCTGTCAAGTTGATTCTGACTCATAGCGACCCTGTAAGACAGAGTGGAACTGCCCCATAGAGTTTCCAAGGAGCACCTGGTGGATTCGAACTGTTGACCTTTTGGTTAGCAGCCATAGCTTTTAACCATGACACCACCAGGGTTTCCAGTTCAGGTAAAGGGGATCTTATTTTGCTTGGCAGGAAGCTCAGTGTAGTTGCCTCTTAACGGGAGCAGGGACTGAAACCTGTTCAACTGCGCAGATTCCTCTGGTGACTACTGCTTCTCACTGTACGTCTGCTAAATGTTTCTCTCTCTACCAGTTGGCATTCTCTTCCGCTGCTCTTCTTTTGTGTGATGCCCATAATTTTTGAGTTGCCATGTCCTTAACTCGACCTCATGACTTTGATTTACCATCTTCTCCTGCTTCAAACTCAGTTTCATTATTGTCTCTATCCAAATTCTCAAGAATGGAAGCTAAGAAGCCCAGTTCATCTTTCTGAGCCAGACCTCTCTAGTGCTTGATCACTGGCTTCTATTTGCGTAAGGGGTCCAGCAGGTGGGAGTCACATAATGTAAGCATGACCTACTTAGCAGAGGGGCTGAAGGTGTCAAAGTTCTTTACAAGAGGACCTGGTAAAAGTATGAATTTATCTTTAGGCATGAAAACAGTGTTTGGTTTGGCCCACCTAGTTTTTCTGCATGTAAAGCAAAGATAGGTGTAGTCATTGCTCTTGATGACCTTCAAAGATTTAAGATTCTCCTACAAAATGGTCTCAAGAGATTCGCCCAGAAAACAAAACAAAAACAAAACCAGGACTAGGACCCCACAGTGCTGACCTCCCACTAATTCCAAGGATCATGCTTAAAAGTGACAAAAGCATATTTCAAAAGAGCTTAAGCCAAAAGAGGATTTGAAGGTCCACGTAAACCAACTATAGGACAAGCAGGGATACAGCTGACCTCAGAAACACCTGGATAGGGACCAGGGTGCTCTGTATCTCCATCTCTGGCCTGTGCACCTCTGTGTATCGGCTGCCTTGCTCTCAACCACCTTAGTCTACATGGAGCACACAAGTTTGCTCAGGGCTCCAACACTTCCTTGCATATTCACAACCAGAGATGAAAGGGGGTTTAAAAATATCAGCCCAGTTGATTGACTTAGTTTAGTCACATTCTCATCTTTTGGTTCAGCAAATGGAGTAAGAGGGGAACCAAGTACTATGATCGAAAGGGATAGAATCTTTTGCCACCATGTGGTCATGGGTGGGGCTCTAACAGAAATGAGATTAGTATAGACGTTGTTATTAGGCGCTGTCTAGTCGATTCCGACTCATAGTGACCCCACACAACAGAGTATAACTTCCCCTAGGATTTTCTTCACTATAACCTTTACAGAAACAGATCGCCAGGTCTTTCTCCCACAGAACCACTGTGTGGGTTCAAACTGTCAACATTTTGGCTAGCAGCTGAGCCCTTAATCATTTGTGCCACCAGGGCACACTTAGTGCAAACATAGATCACCTCATGGCCTACACACAGGCACATGAGATGGCCTCGAAGCTGGTTAGAGCTTTTTCCTTACCTGTTCTAGACCTCAGCCTCCACGGTGCCACATGGATGGGCATAGCAGAGTGAGAGGGCAGGCTTGCTTTACTCCATTTGTCGTAGTAAAGTAACCTTAACATGTGCTTTTCTTTTTTCTTTCCTTTCTGACAGTCATCTCATAGCAATCCTATAGGACAGAGTAGAACTGCCCCATAGGGTTTCCAAGAACAGCTGGTGGATTTGAACTGCTGACCTTTTGGTTAGCAGCCAAAGTTGCTATAAGTTGGAATCAACTTGATGGTAATGGGTTTGGTTTTTTTTTAGTTTATTTCTGACAACTCTTTTCTTCTCACAATCCCCAAGGAGGATTAATGAATGTTCAGCAGAAACAACACAAAGAAATGATTAGATAAGGAATTTTTATTAATAAATAACATATATTAATAATCAAAAAAATGAAACGCTGCTACAATTTTCAGGCAGCGTTTGTGATTCATACTATCTTCTTTTCTATCTCACTGGGTCATGCATTATTAATTCATTCAAAGAATATATTTTGACTGCTGCTGTGTGGCAGATAGGAGCCCTGGTTGCACAATGGTTAAGTGTTCGGCTGCTGCTAACAAAAGGCCATTGGTTCGAACCCACCAGGGGTTCTGTGGGAGAAAAGACCTGGCCTTGGTGATCTGCTACCATAAAGATTCACCCAGTGCTGTTGAGTCAATTCTGACTCATAGCGACCCTGTAGGACAAAGTAGAACTGCCCCCATAGAGTTTCCAAGGAGTGCCTGGTGGATTCAAACTGCCAACCCTTTGGTTAGCAGCCGTAGCACTTAACTGCTACACCACCAGGGTTTCCACCATAAAGATTACAGCCTAGAAAACCCTATGGGGAAGTTCTACTTTGTCCTATAGGGTCACTATGGATCAGAATCAACTCGGTGGCACACAACAACAACAACAACATGTAACAGATTGTTTATTCTAGGTCTGGAAAGATAGTGGTGGTGAACAAGACAGCTAAGATCCTACTTTCAATGAGTTCACACTTAGTGAGTTGAGGAGAGAGAGGTAAAGGAAAGAGCAAACCAATAGATGTCTAAGATGGTTATGGTGGTTGTAAGTCTTATAAACCAAAGAATGTAATGAAGCTTAGCTAAGGAGAGCTGGGCTACATGAGATTGAATGGTCAGGGAATATCCCCTGGGGTGATGTTTGAACCAAGTTATGAAAGACAGGAAAGAGCTTCCCATGTGAAAATGGAGGAAGAATCTATTGACAACATTCTACTCTGTTTCTGTATGTGAATATATAAGTGCTTCTAATCTCTCATGGTTTCTGATTTCTCATATCTTTGTCTTACATGTTGTCTGGACTCTCAGTTTTCTCATGAGTGTTCTGATTCAACTCCCACTATTGATGACTCTTTCTGGGTATTTTTGAATTCATATTTCTGAAGGAGATAACCTGATTGGCTCAGCTCACCTTTTCTCACAGTGTTCTGGTTGCCCAATGGATTTGCTGCTCTTGATCAAAGGCCCCAACTTTAGTCTGATCAGCTGTGGCTGGTGTAGAGAGCATGACTGTGCCTTCAGCAAGGGCCATGGGTGAGCTGTTTTGCCTAGGAAGCATTGTTGGGTGCAGACACCATGACTGAAATATCTGGAATTAAGTACCTGCTCCTGCTATGTGTAAAATACCATGCTAGAGAAGAATAAGACATGGAATTCACATCCAGTAGGGGACCCCACACAAACATCCCTTTTAAGGGAAAGCCTTCCTCAACTCCCCAGCTGTCACGATGTCTCCTATATATCTTTCTATTCTGGCCCCTTCCCCCTTTGTTGCTTATTTGTCTATATGTCTGCCTCATTCAAACCCAGTTGAAAAAAAACCCAATAAAGTTTAAGTGAATTTCTCAAAGTCAGGGTCTTCTGAGTTTTAGCCCAAGGCTACTTAAAGCGTGGTTCAGAAATCAACAGCATCAACATCACCTCGGAGATTCTAAGAAAGGCAACTTATTGGGTCTCTGCAGCAGAGTTGCTAAAACAGATGTCTGTTTTAACAAGCTCCCCTGGTGATTCCTATGCATCACCAAAATTTAAGCCACTAGTCTTTCCCTACTCCACATATTCTGGGGGAATGTTAGTAAGTCTAGCTTTGGTTTGACCATGTTTCATTGTTCTGAGCCTTCTTAGAAGATGCCCACCCTGAGCCCTTGGACCCCCCTATTTTGTGTATGGTAGCCCATCATTCCAGTTAATCAGCATCTGCATTGTCCTGGGGTATTGGTTCTCAATTGGGGGGTGATTTTGCCTCCAGGGGACATTTGGCAATGTAGGAGACATTTTTGATTGCCACTACTTGGGGGAGGAGGTTTCTACTGGAACCTAGTGGGTGGAGGCCAGGGATGCTGCTAAACATCTTACAGTGTTCAGGACAGCCCCTCACAACAAGGAATTATCCAGCCCAGAATATCAGTAGTGCTGAGGCTGAGAAAACCTGCCCTAGAGAATCCTAGACGATTGATGACTAACATGCCTCAGGATGACATTGGAACCTGCCTTCTTCCTACCCCACTCCCCGAATTATTAATGGCCGCTTAGGAATGGCAAAGTTTGCTTCTTAGGCAGAGAAGAACCCTGATTTTGAACTTGATTCTGCAAAAAAGAAACTGCCACTTGACAGTGGAATCACAATATATTACGCCACAGTCATTCCTCATCTTCCTCATTTTTTTACATGTGGCATCAGTCGACATCACCCCCGCTAATATTTCATATAGTTATATATTTAGTAAAATACTTGTCCTTTAAAAGTCAGAATGCCCTCACCAGGACTTGTATATGATATCGTATAATTTCTGTTGAAACTGGGATCTGGCTTGGAGAACGACTTCAATTTATTTTCCAGACACATGTGACATAGATCAGTATTTCCTCGACTGTGATCACCAGATCATTGCTGGCCTGCAATAAATGTTTCCTAGCCTGCAAACCATTTATCACAGAAAGCTCTTCTTTTTAAAACGTATAAAATGAAATGGTGACTCTTGACAGGCAATGAAATCTACAAACTTACTTGTTGAAGTTCTAAGTTTTATCACTTTAGCAATAAAGTAAATAATTGAATAAAGAAAATAGGAGTTAAATAGTGCCTGGTTTAGCCTGGAGTCCCCCAAAGCAGAATCTGAGGTGAAGGTTTATGGTGAGTAGTTTATTTGAGAATGGGATTGCAGAGAGCAGAAGTGAGAGGTTGGGGGGAATAAAACAGGGAAGGAGGGAGAGCCAACACAGCCTGCACCATGAGTTGACCACCCAATGGGTGACTGGTTGCTCAATACCATGAACTTTTGGAAAACCTTATAGAGTGTGTCTCAGGATCATCAGTCTGGGTAAGAAAGGGGAAAGCATCTGTGTGCTAGCTGCCAGCCCTCCTTGGTTAGAGTTGCTCCCCTTCTGGGCAGGGGATAGAAAAACTCTCAGATAAGGCTAATAAAAAATGCTCTGTGCACACCTATGATGGGCTAAGTCCTATGCTATGAAGAGATATACAAAGCTAGGTAGGAAAGTCTTTAACTCAAGGAACTCGCAGTATAATATCTCTGTTAACCAGTCTTTATACCCAAACTCCCTATAAACCAAGTGTATGAACCTGCTTAAGGTGTAAAACAAAACAGAATAAACAAATCAACATAGGTTTTTGTTTAAATGGTGTCAGTAAAAATACAGCCAAACTGATTACATGGCATGAAGAATATGATTAAATAAGGACTTTTCAGGATTTTAGAATTCGTTGTAACAGATTCAGTCAAAATTTATATTTTTGTTTAATGCAGTCCCAAAGAAACATGAAGGTGAGACTCACCAGCATGGTCATTGTTTCAGTAATCTATTGCTGTAATAAATTATTCCACAACTTGGTTGTTTAAGACAAAAATCTATTTTATTGTCTCTCATAATTTTTGAGTTGACATGGCTCAGCTGGGTGGTTCTTCTGCTCCATGATACTGGCTGTGGCTGCAGAAAAATGGGCGATGAACTGGGCTAGAACATACAAGATGGCTCACTCATATTGTTGGTAAATTGTTATCTGTCAGCTCTGAGCTGTCTGGGCTTGTTGACCCTACCAGAGAAGTCTCAGACCCAGCCCAGAGTCAAGGGGAGGGGAAATAAGCTCCTTCTCTTGATATAATACACTTGATATAAGGAGTGCCATAGGTGAACAAGGAAGGGAGGATTTGGGGGATCAATTTTAGAGACTAACCACCACAGGCATTTTAAGAGTATGATTATAATGATGATAAAGGACGTGGCAGAAAGCCTGCTGGGGTTGGTGTCTTTATAGAGGCTACATGAATTTCAAACATAAATGATGAATAACCCATTGCCACTGAGTCAATTCTGACTCATAGTGACCCTGCAGAACAGAGTAGAACTGCCGCAAAGGGTTTGTGAGGCTGTAAATCTTTACGAAGCAGACTGCTACATCTTTCTTCTGTGAAGCAGCTGGTGGGTTCAAGCCAGGGACCTTTCAGTTAGCAGCCAAGCTCTTAACCACTGCACCACCGGGGCTCCTTAAATGTTGAATGTAGTGTAGTTTTGTGTCCCTGTTGTTGACAGGGGTAGGTTAGTGTACTATCCACTATTTAGGATTCCTGCTTAAAACTCTTATATTAACCATCACAACTTCGTTTGAATGTTTTCGTCCCCCTACCTTATGAATGATAAAGATTAGCAAGGACAATATTTTAGGACAAAGAATTCCCTGAGGCCTGCCTTGCCGATACCATGTGTGAGATAATCTTGTTAAATACCCCCAAATAAGTGTCATGACTTTTGACAAAACTTTCCTGCTCACAGCATGCCATTTAGTCTTCAAGAGCTATTTGGGAGGTAATTTCAGACCAAACCCTACTCTGAAAGAGAAGGAGCAATCATCCAACCCTAGTTCTTGAGGATGGGGGAGGGGATGGGAGGAAGATAGAGAGGAGAATGGGAAAAAGGACTATAAATGAATGAAAGTTGTAAAGCTCTCAGGAACAACTGAAACACACTCACATTCTGTCTTTCTAAGGGAAGAAATCTCACATTAATTCAACACTTAGTTTGCCCAGTTCTTTAGATTGGTTATCTCTTTGAGTTTTAAACCACCTTAAGCAAGAAATATATCATCCTTTACATTTTAAAAGTAAGATTGCTAAGGCTCACACAGGTTAAGTTAGCAACCTTCCTACAGATAAAAAAAAAAAATAAGTCTTCACAAATTATCATAAAGATAATAAATAGCCAAAGCAGAATGGAAACCCATATCTGTCCAATATTCCCAATATCAGATTGCCTTTTTTTTTTTTTTTATGAGTGTGAACATGAGAATGCCAGCTTGCCAAATACACAATTGACCTCTCAGATCTAGCTGGTCAATTACAATGTGAGGTCATCTGAAGTGACCCAGTATTGGTCATTGTTGAGCCCCGGTATTGTCAGAAAATGTTCTTGATACTTCAGAACAATGAGTTTGACAGGACAGATGCAACCACTGGGGCCAATTAGAAACATAAAAAAGAATTTCCTGACCAACTTAAAAACAAATCATTTGCATTGGCATTTACAAGTTGGAGTGGGAATAATTTATTGAATTATATAATTGCCTGTCAGGGACAGTAGCAAGTTAACTACCTTAAGCAAACTAGAGAAAACATCCTCAAGAGAATTCTGTTTATCCTGCCAAGCACACTTTTAATTATGCTCCTCAGCTCCTTGACATTTAGAAGCTGGTGATTGATTCATGTTGACAAAACATAATACAAAACAACAAAAAAAAATCGATCTTCTATTAATCGCAAATGATGTGAGGGAAAACAGAATAGCGTGGACAAGACATTCCATATTTTCTCTGTCCCGTTATACAATATCGTGCTAAATCCATATGGTTCTTGCTACTCCAGGGATATCAGGGGTGGAGCAGAGATTCTGTGTCAGTGTCCAAGGTCTGTCATTGCTCTATGACCTTGGGAAGACCTTACCCCGTATGAGTCCAGGTATCCTCGTTCAGATGAAACTAACATTCATATACACATTTCCTAAGTGGCGGGAACTTTCACATACATAATCTCACGTACTGTATGAATCCTACAAAGAATTCTAACATGCTGATTATAGTATCCCTATAAAGAAACAGGTTTACAGAGAGAAAGTGTTCCTTTGTTTTCAGCTGTAGTAAATATGTATGTAATGAAACATTTGCCATTTCAAAAATAATACTCACATGCACAGTTCAGTGTCATTAATTATGTTCATCATGTTAAACCATCACCCTTAACCACCTCCAAGTTTCACCATCACCCCTACTTAACAGAAGCTCAGTGTCCCTTAAGAACTTCCTTAAGCATTCTTCCTTCCGCCTCTCTCCCTCTGCCCCTCTACCACTAATAGGCTTTGGTCTCTGTACATTTGTCTATTCTAGATATTTCATATTAGTGGGATCATACAATACTGGTCCTTTTGTAACTGGTTTATTTCACTCAGCATAATGTTTTCAAGATTCATTCATGTTATAGTATGTATCAGAACTTTGCTTGAGGTTACAATAAAGAACTGCACCCAGGTCGATTGTCCCTAAGTTTCATGCACTGCTCATCACAGTGTGCTGTCCATGGCTCACTCCACTCTGGTAAGATTAGACTTCTCTGATTTCAAAATACAGAGCAGCTAGCTGTTAAGATTGTTTACACTTGACCTTCTGCTTGGTAAACTTTGTTCTACCAGCAACAATAAACTACTTAGATTTAAGTCCTCCCTCTCCCCATCATATCGAACCTCCTTCAAGGCCTGTTGATTCCATCTAACACTTCCTTTACTCTTTTTTTCCTACTTCCACCTCCCTGCCTTAGTTCTGAGTCCTTCCCCTAGACCTGTGTATAAGCCTTTCCTGGGCCCCTTGCCTCCAATCTATTCTCTTTGCATTGTTGACTGCTTGGCTTTCTAAATTTCAAACTCCCTGCTGTGAGAAATCCTTGAATGACTACCCTTTACTCTTCCAGAATCAAATTCCACACAATCTTATCTCATCACATAATTTTCACAACCATCCACAACAATAAGCCAACTGCTTCACACCTCTGCAGTTCTCTCTGCCTGGAATCTTGCTGCCATTTTATCCAGTGTAGTCATTGTTAGGTGCCATTGAGTTGGTTCTGACTCATAGCAACCCTATAGGACAGAGTAGAACTGCCCCACAGGGTTTCCAAGGAGCGGCTGGTGGATTTGAACTGCCAATTTTTTGGTTAGCAGCTGAGTTCTTAACCTCTCTGCCACCACCAGGACTTCTATTTATCTGTTTTATCCAATAGATTGTTCTTTATCCCTGAAAGCTCAGCTTCCCTATGAAGACTTTCCTCCCCCTTCTCTCCTCCTTACTAGTATTCCACCTCCTCTTTATACAGATGTACTTCTCACCCATATTGTCAATTTATGAGGGGTACAATGAGGATTCCCTAAAACTTACAAATGAGGCAAGTAAAATGATTCTCTGAGAGCTAAACCTTAGAATAAACACATAACGATCAAGGCAGAGATGTGCAGTCATCTTAAAGGCAGAGAATAGGTTCCAAACTTGAAAGATTTGGTTACGACAAATCTGAAACCCTTGAGGCCAGATTTGCTTTGGATTGGAATTTTTTTTTTGTAGTGCAATGCATATACCACATGTTATATAACACCCTCAGTGTAATGTGCCGTGAGAGTCATCATTTTTTTGTTGCAAGTGCCTGAATCTCACATGAAGAAGCATAAATAAGTTTATGAATAGCTTCATGTTAGTTCAGATCACATTTGCCCTAAACTTGACAGGTCTTGGTTTTCAGAGCTTTGGGTATTTCAGAATCATGGATAATGGGTTGTGGACCTGAACATCTCTAAGTAAAGAAAATTTCAATCAAGAAAGGGAGGAGTCAACCATGGAGGGCTAGAAAAGGGAGAAGCATAGAGCAAGTGTAGGCTGTGTCTTTTCAAGCATTGTCCCCCAAAAGGATGGTTTTGTCAATGGACTTCGAGTATTCTGAATCCATTGTCAAAGCTACCAATGTAAATTAAAAACAAAAGTTTTGCACTATCTCAGCATGAGACCATTAAACAGTTTATTCATCCAAGCAGCCTTATTCTGGTCCCATGCTCCCCATGCCACTGGATTATTATTAATCTCAGCCTTAATCGGATACTTAAAAAAAAAAATATACTTTTCATAACTGTAAGATTTCTTACTCTTATGACATTTATGTGTATTTTAAATTTTGAATTAATATTCTAACCTTGTGGTTTTATACCACAGTCCACCCTTGAGAGACTGTCCATGCCTTTCTCCATTTTTTGTATATTCAGCAGGCATGCCCTGTGCACCTTGGAGAGTGTCGAATCAACCTTTCTGAACCTGCCCTGTCTGACCACCTAGTCTTGGACTACCCACAGTGAATGTGCTGACATAATGGATGTGGTGTGGTCCAAGGCTAGGTTCACCAGGAGCTAGGCTGCTGGGTTTGCCTTAATGTTTAGGGCCTGAAATTCCCTTATCCTATTTAGCTTTCTATGTTGATCACAATTATTTTAATTGTAACTAGTCTGAATTATTCCACATAACTCAAGGTGCAAGTATTGTCACTTTTAAAAAAAAGTTTCCTTAACATGGAATTGGGTTTATCCCCACCTCTACCTTTCCTAGATTGTCAAGAAAATAAAAACAGAAACAAAAACCTTATTCAGTCCAAGGTACGTGTGTGTGGAGGGATTGGTGAGGGGAGTAGGGTTGTTGATAGTCCAGCCTATATAACCAGGAAGAATGAGTGCTTAGTTCCCTTCCAGCTTGTGGCCACTGTCACCGCTATATAGTGCCACCGTCCTTCGCTGACTATGAAGCCTCTCAGCTGATTCAACTCTAGTGAGGTCTCAACTACCAAGGCTTGTGAGGTTCTACAAAGGAGGGTGAGGTTCCATGAAGGAAATTCTCTCCCCTTTTGTCTAGCTTCCAAGCCTGTGGTGCTAGCACCCAGTCCTTAAGGAATCTCCTCACCTACTGAATAGCCATTTTAGTCTAAATTCTGTCACCCTGGATGTGCTGTGCTCAACTGGTTCAAGCACATCATTGCAAAAGAATCTGCAAACTCCATTTCTTATCTTAATGCCAAGGATCCACTTTCCTGTTAAACCCAAGTGTCCAAGGTACCTGCACTGTTTATTCTCATACCCAGAGACATTTACCTCAGGGTCCTTAAGCAGCCTTAGAAGCTGGCACTGGATGAATTGCTGGCTTGGCCACATGTGATGTCCAGATCCCCATTCCCCACCTTTGCTCAGGGTGCAACCTCCCCTTCTCTAATGCTCTGATGTCTCCCAGGACTGCCTCCCACCCTTTTCCCTCCTGTACTCAGGCTTCCGTTGGGATTTGACATTTCCCCCTCCCTACTTCCTCCCTGAAATCTGTCCCCATGTGCTGGTCCGCGATGTTGGTAGGGTTCCTGACTTTTTTCTTTAGTTCCTCCTGGAGGCCCCTCTCAGGCCCTATAAATCAGTAAATGCAAACATATATGTGATATGTGCTTGCATGTTTGGATACCAAAAAACCAAAACCAAACCCACTGCCTTAAAGTCCATTCCGACTCATAGCAACTCTATAGGACAGAGTAGAATTGCTCCATAGGGTTTCCAAGGCTGTAATCTTCAAGGAAGCAGACTGCCACATTGTTCCTGCATGAAGCAGCTGGTGGGTTCCAGCTGTCAACCTTTCAGTTAGCAGCTGAACATTTTAACCACTGTGTCACCAGGGCTCGTGAGATAGAACGTTTATAATTCTTTCACCAGCCCCTTTCACCCAGGAGGCCTGGACTCCCTGGTTTTATTCAAACCATATATTTTCCCATTTGCCTTACCTTTGCCTTTTCTACAATTAGGGGTTGGGAGAAAAACAATATCTACAAATATTCCCAATATAGAGATGTATCTCTTTCCTCTTTTTCTGGGGACTAAACTAGAATTTACTGTCACCTAAGCCCATTCTGATCGGTTTGGTTGTGCACACAGGTGCTTAAGCTTAGAGTAGGGCCCATTTGCTGCTTATTCCCAGGATGAGTGGAAAGCAGTGTGCCCAGATGTGTATGTGTCTTTGGAAGACAGAAGTCTGGCACATATGACTTTCCAGTTTTCCTCCCTCATCCTCAAATTAGGTGACTTACGTGTGGTAAAGACCTGGTATTCCGCAAAGGAGCAGTAATAGCGTTAAGAGTTATCACTACTTCTTAAAGACAGCCAACAGAATCTCTGGGGACCCTGAGAAAGTGCCAGAAGCAGACTTAACATTCAAGTTTGTCCTGGACTCCTCTCTCCCCAATGGCGGATATGTGAGAATGGGCTCCAGTACAGTACATACAGCTTTCTAAGGTCATTAGCCTTGTCAACAATTAGATAATTCTGATTATGCATGAATCATCTGTGTCTGCTTTGTTTCTTCAATATGTCACTCAGTTGGTTAGCATTGCATGTTTTTCAGATTTCATAGCATTGTCAATGCGCTCATTATCAGAAATTCTGGCTCCGTTGCCTTGTGCCTTTTTTTTTTTTTGTCTTTCTCCCAACAACATTATCTCTCCCTTAATAGTCACTCTGACTTGCATAAACATCTTTGCCTTGGAATGAAGTTAGATTCTGTGGAATATCTCAGACAGTCTCAACAAGAAGGAAGGAGAAGGAATCTGATGGCTGTTGAAAAAGAAATAAGGCCTTTAAAAGGGCCCACCACAGCTCTCACTTCAAATGTCTTACTGTCTCCTTACAGAATATTCTGTTAGGCATCAATGAGGTTTATCAATGATGATTTTAATTCTTTGGAAACAAAGTGAATATATATACTCATGATAGCAACTATAGAATATCCAGATAAGCAAACACACACACACACAAAAATGTCATCAAGAGTTAAATACAGCCAGCATTTTGATATATGGTCTTCCACGTTTTTTTCTATGTATGTGAGTAAAGATAAGAATATATGGGTCAAAGGAGCCCTGGTGGCACAATAGTTAAAGCCCTTGGCTGCTAACTGAAAGGTCAGCAGGTGGTTCAGGCCCATCAATCGCTCCATGGGAGAAAAGACCTGGTGATCTTCCTGTAAAGACTACAGTCTGGGAAACACCCTGGGGCAGTTCTACCCTGTCATACAGGGTCACTACGAGTTGGAATCAACTCCACAGCACGCAACACCACCACAACATGAAGATTATACTACACTTTGTTCTGTAACCAGCCTTTTTTTCATTTGACAGACTATCTTGAACATATTCAGTGTTTACATATAAATGGTCTTTTAGATCATCATTTATAATGACTGCATAACATTTCATTTCATAGATTTACCATAGATGTCAATATTTATAGAAATTTAGCCTGCTTTTATTTTTTCACTCTTATAAATAGTGCTATGAGGAAAATGCTTGTATATACATTTAAAAATACACTTGTACATTTCCACTTAAAATCAACTGCAAACTCCAACTTGTGCAATTGTTGGGTTAGAGTTTACATACTTCTAGAACTTTTGATACATAATACAAGTCCTCCCTTAAAGGAGGGGATTCCTGTTTCCTTGGATATTAGCGGTATATTATGATGGACAGTATAATTATTTCTGATTTTTGCCAAACCGGATGACTTTAAAGTGGTATTTTGTTGCTTTGTAGTTCTTAAAAAAAAAAAAACACTAAGCTTTCTTACTGCCTTTTTTTTACTGACCATACTCTTCTTACCATTGTTTATTGACCATTTTTTTTTACGACTTTAAAAACATGTTCCATGTAATTTATATCATATTAAATAAACCTTTTTAGCACTTTTTCTTTATGAAAATTTTTGTGGCTTTCAAACTTGTCAGGAGTTTATCATAAGTTACCAAGAAACGGTAGTTATTTAACCCAAAGATCTTAAAAAACCTTAGTTTTTTCTTAAAGCCATATGGCTTGGTTTCTGACTCAGGAATCTTATTCTAATGACTGACAGAACCTTTGTCTTAGAAGCAGATTCAACTTAACATCAATAAGTTACCTAAAAGATAAAACATAACTAATCGAAATAAAGTGTCTTTAAATATTCCAAATTTTCATTCGACTTTTACTATTTCTCATATTTTCCAATTTAATTTTATCAACTGGCTTTGGAAACCACAAGGTTCCTGCATAATTGACCAACTAACATTTCTCCAGGCCATTTCAGACATGTTCCACTGTGGCCTTGGCAGCTGAGGGCTGGGGGCTAAGGAGGTCTGATATTGCCCCACCCTACATACCTTTTTTTTTTTTTTAATAACTTTTATTAAGCTTCAAGTGAACATTTACAAATCCAATCAGTCTGTCACATATAAGTTTACATACATCTTACTCCGTACTCCCATCTGCTCTTCCCCTATTGAGTCAGCCCTTTCAGTCTCTCCTTTCATGACAATTTTGCCAGCTTCCCTCTCTCTCTCTATCCTCCCATCCCCCCTCCAGACAAGAGCTGCCAACACACTCTCAAGTGTCCACCTGATATAATTAGCTCACTCTTCATCAGCATCTCTCTCCCACCCGCTGACCAGTCCCTTTCATGTCTGATGAGTTGTCTTCGGGGATGGTTCCTGTCCTCTGCTGACAGAAGGTCTGGGGAGCATGGCCGCCGGATTCCTCTAGTCTCAGTCAGACCATTAAGTATGGTCTTTTTATGAGAATTTGGGGTCTGCATCCCACTGATCTCCTGTTCCCTCAGGAGTTCTCTGTTGTGCTCCCTGTCAGGGCAGTCATCGATTGTGGCCGGGCACCAACTAGTTCTTCTGGTCTCAGGGTGATGTAGGTTTCTGGTTCAAGTGGCCCTTTCTGTCTCTTGGGCTCCTAGTTGTCGTGTGACCTTGGTGTTCTTCATTTTCCTTTGCTCCAGGTGGGTTGAGACCAATTGATGCATCTTAGATAGCCACTTGTTAGCCTTTAGGACCCCAGACGCCACATTTCCAAGTGGGATGCAGAATGTTTTCATAATAGAATTATTTTGCCAATTGACATAGAAGTCCCCTCAAACCATTTTCCCCAGACCCCCGCCCCTGCTCCGCTGACCTTTGAACCATTCATTTTATTCCGGAAATTTCTTTGCTTTTGGTCCAGTCCAATTGAGCTGACCTTCCATGTATTGAGTGTTGTCTTTCCCTTCACCCAAAGCAGTTCTTATGTACTGATTAATCAATAAAAAACCCTCTCCCTCCCTCCCTCCCTCCCGCCTTCGTAACCACAAAAGTATGTGTTCTTCTCAGTTTTTACTATTTCTCAAGATCTTATAACAGTGGTCTTATACAATATTCGTCCTTTTGCCTCTGACTAATTTCGCTCAGCATAATGCCTTCCAGGTTCCTCCATGTTATGAAATGTTTCACAGATTCGTCACTGTTCTTTATCGATGCTTAGTATTCCATTGTGTGAATATACCACAATTTATTTACCCATTCATCCATTGATGGACACCTTGGTTGCTTCCAGCTTTTTGCTATTGTAAACAGAGCTGCAATAAACATGGGTGTGCATATATCTGTTTGTGTGAAGGCTCTTGTTTCTCTAGGGTATATTCCGAGGAGTGGGATTTCTGGGTTGTATGGTAGTTCTATTTCTAACTGTTTAAGATAACGCCAGATGGATTTCCAAAGTGGTTGTACCATTTTACATTCCCACCAGCAGTGAATAAGAGTTCCAATCTCTCCGCAGCCTCTCCAACATTTATTATTTTGTGTTTTTTGGATTAATGCCAGCCTTGCTGGTGTGAGATGGAATCTCATCATAGTTTTAATTTGCATTTCTCTAATGGCTAATGATCGAGAGCATTTTCTCATGTATCTGTTAGCTGCCTGAATATCTTCTTTAGTGAAGTGTGTGTTCATATCCTTTGCCCACTTCTTGATTGGGTTGTTTGTCTTTTTGTGGTTGAGTTTTGACAGAATCATGTAGATTTTAGAGATCAGGCGCTGGTCGGAGATGTCACAGCTGAAAATTCTTTCCCAGTCTGTAGGTGGTCTTTTTACTCTTTTGGTGAAGTCTTTAGATGAGCATAGATGTTTGATTTTTAGGAGCTCCCAGTTATCGGGTTTCTCTTCATCATTTTTGGTAATGTTTTGTATTCTGTTTATGCCTTGTATTAGGGCTCCTAGTGTTGTCCCTATTTTTTCTTCCTTGATCTTTATCGTTTTAGTCTTTATGTTTAGGTCTTTGATCCACTTGGAGTTAGTTTTTGTGCATAGTGTGAGGTATGGGTCCTGTTTCATTCTTTGCAAATGGATATCCAGTTATGCCAGCACCATTTGTTAAAAAGACTATCTTTTCCCCAATTTACTGACACTGGTCCTTTGTCAAATATCAGCTGCTCATACATGGATGGATTTATCTCTGGGTTCTCAATTCTGTTCCATTGGTCTATGTGCCTGTTGTTGTACCAGTACCAGGCTGTTTTGACTACTGTGGCTGTATAATAGCTTCTGAAATCAGGTAGAGTGAGGCCTCCCACTTTCTTCTTCTTTTTCAGTAATGCTTTGCTTATCCGGGGCTTCTTTCCCTTCCGTATGAAATTAGTGATTTGTTTCTCTATCCCCTTAAAATATGACATTAGAATTTGGATCGAAAGTGCGTTATATGTATAGATGGTTTTGGTAGAATAGACATTTTTACTATGTTAAGTCTTCCTATCCATGAGCAAGGTATGTTTTTCCACTTAAGTATGTCCTTTTGAATTTCTTGTAGTAGAGCTTTGTCGTTTTCTTTGTATAGGTCTGTTCCATCCTTGATAAGATTTATTCCTAAGTATTTTATCTTCTTGGGGGCTACTGTGAATGGTATTGATTTGGTTATTTCCTCTTCGGTGTTCTTTTTGTTGATGTAGAGGAATCCAAGTGATTTTTTTATGTTTATTTTATAACCTGAGACTCTGCCAAACTCTTCTATTAGTTTCAGTAGTTTTCTGGAGGATTCCTTAGGGTTTTCTGTGTATAAGATCATGTCATCTGCAAATAGTGATAACTTTACTTCCTCTTTGCCAATCCAGATACCCTTTATTTCTTTGTCTAGCCTAATTGCCCTGGCTAGGACTTCTAGTACGATGTTGAATAAGAGCGGTGATAAAGGGCTTCGTTGTCTGGTTCCTGTTCTCAAGGGAAATGCTTTCAGGTTCTCTCCGTTTAGAGTGATATTGGCTGTTGGCTTTGCATAGATGCCCTTTATTATGTTGAGGAATTTTCCTTCAATTCCTATTTTGGTAAGAGTTTTTATCATAAATGGGTGTTGGACTTTGTCAAATGCCTTTTCTGCATCAATTGATAAGATCATGTGGTTTTTATCTTTTGTTTTATTTATGTGATGGATTACATTAATGGTTTTTCTGATATTAATTCACCACTTGATCATGGTGAATTATTTTTTTGATATGTTGTTGGATTCTATTGGCTAGAATTTTGTTGAGGGTTTTTGCATCTATGTTCATGAGGGATATAGGTCTAAAATTTTCTTTTTTTGTAATTTCTTTACCTGGTTTTGGTATCAGGGAGATGGTGGCTTCATAGAATGAGTTGAGTAGTATTCCGTCCTTTTCTATGCTTTGAAATACCTTCAGTAGTAGTGGTGTTATCTCTTCTCTGAAAGTTTGGTAGAACTCTGCAGTGAAGCAGTCCGGGCCAGGACTTTTTTTTGTTGGAAGTTTTTTGATTACCGTTTCAATCTCTTTTTTTGTTATGGGTCTAATTAGTTGTTCTACCTCTGAATGCGTTAGTTTAGGTAGGTAGTGTTTTTCCAAGAATTCATCCATTTCTTCTAGGTTTTCAAATTTGTTAGAGTACAATTTTTTGTAGTAATCTGAAATGATTCTTTTAATTTCATTTTGTTCTGTTGTGATGTGGTCCTTCTCATTTCTTATTCGGGTTATTTGTTTCCTCTCCTGTATTTCTTTAGTCAGTCTAGCCAATGGTTTATCAATTTTGTTAATTTTTTCAAAGAACCAGCTTTTGGCTTTGTTAATTCTTTCAATTGTTTTTCTGTTCTCTAATTCATTTAGTTCAGCTCTAATTTTTATTATTTGTTTTCTTCTGGTGCCTGATGGATTCTTTTGTTGCTCACTTTCTATTTGTTCAAGTTGTAGGGACAGTTCTCTGCTTTTGGCTCTTTCTTCTTTTTGTATGTGTGCATTTATTGATATAAATTGACCTCTGAGCACCGCTTTTGCTGTGTCCCAGAGGTTTTGATAAGAAGTATTTTCATTCTCATTGCATTCTATGAATTTTCTTATTCCCTCCTTGATGTCTTCTATAACCCAGTCTTTTTTCAGGAGGGTATTGTTCATTTTCCAAGTATTTGATTTCTTTTCCCTAGTTTTTCTGTTATTGATTTCTAGTTTTATTGCCTTGTGGTCTGAGAAGATCCTTTGTAATATTTCGATGTTTTGGATTCTGCAAAGGTTTGTTTTATGACCTAATATGTGGTCTATTCTAGAGAATGTTCCATGTGCGCTAGAAAAAAAAGTATATTTTGCAGCAGTTGGGTGGAGAGTTCTGTAAAAATCAATGAGGTCAAGTTGGTTGATTGTTGTAAGTAGGTCTTCCGTGTCTCTATTGAGCTTCTTACTGGATGTCCTGTCCTTCTCCGATAGTGGTGTGTTGAAGTCTCCTACTATAATTGTGGAGGTGTCTATCTCACTTTTCAATTCTGTTAAAATTTGATTTATGTATCTTGCAGCCCTGTCATTGGGTGCATAAATATTTAATATGATTATGTCTTCCTGATCAATTGTCCCTTTTATCATTATGTAGTGTCCTTCTTTATCCTTTGTGGTGGATTTAAGTCTAAAGTCTATTTTGTCAGAAATTAATATTGCTACTCCTCTTCTTTTTTGCTTATTGTTTGCTTGATATATTTTTTTCCATCCTTTGAGTTTTAGTTTGTTTGTGTCTCTAAGTCTAAGGTGTGTCTCTTGTAGGCAGCATATAGATGGATCTTGTTTCTTTATCCAGTCCGTGACTCTTTGTCTCTTTATTGGTGCATTTAGTCCATTTACATTCAGCATAATTATAGATAAATAAGTTTTTAGTGTTGTCATTTTGATGCCTTTTCATGTGTGTTGTTGTCAATTTCATTTTTCCACATACTTTTTTGTGCTGAGGCGTTTTTCTTAGTAAATTGTGAGATCCTCATTTTCATAGTGTTTGACTTTATGTTAGTTGAGTCGTTATGTTTTTCTTGGCTTTTATCTTGAGTTATGGAGTTGTTATACTTTTTGTGCTTACCTTATTATTTACCCCTATTTTTCTAAGTAAAAACCTAACTTGTATCGTTCTATATCGCCTTGTATCACTCTCGATCTGGCAGTTCAATGCCTCCTGTATTTAGTCCCTCTTTTTGATTATTGTGATCTTTTACCTATTGACTTCCATGATTCCCTGTTATGTGTATTGTTTTTTTTTTTTTTTTTATTTAATCTTAATTTGTTTGTTTTTGTGATTTCCCTATTTGAGTTGATATCAGGACGTTCTGTTTTGTGACCTTGTGTTGTGCTGGTATCTGATATTACTGGTTTTCTGACCAAACAATATCCTTTAGTATTTCTTGTAGCTTTGGTTTGGTTTTTGCAAATTCTCTAAACTTGTGTTTATCTGTAAATATCTTAATTTCGCCTTCATATTTCAGAGAGAGTTTTGCTGGATATATGATCCTTGGCTGGCAGTTTTTCTTCTTCAGTGCTCTGTGTATGTCGTCCCATTCCCTTCTTGCCTGCATGGTTTCTGCTGAGTAGTCTGAACTTATTCTTATTGATTCTCCCTTGAAGGAAACCTTTCTTTTCTCCCTGGCTGCTTTTAAAATTTTCTCTTTATCTTTGGTTTTGGCGAGTTTGATGATAATATGTCTTGGTGTTTTTCTTTTTGGATCAGTCTTAAATGGGGTTTGATGAGCATCTTGGATAGATATCCTTTCTTCTTTCATGATGTCAGGGAAGTTTTGTGTCAGGAGTTCTTCAACTATTTTCTCTGTGTTTTCTGTCCCCCTTCCCTGTTCCGGGACTCCAATCACCCACAAGTTATCCTTCTTGATTGAGTCCCACATGATTCTTAGGGTTTCTTCATTTTTTTTAATTCTTTTATCTGATTTTTTTTCAGCTGTGTTGGTGTTGATTCCCTGGTCCTCCAGATGTCCCAGTCTGTATTCTAATTGCTCGAGTCTGCTCCTCTGACTTCCTATTGCGTTGTCTAATTCTGTAATTTTATTGTTAATCTTTTGGATTTCTACATGCTGTCTCTCTATGGATTCTTGCAACTTATTAATTTTTCCACTATGTTCTTGAATAATCTTTTTGAGTTCTTCAACAGTTTTATTGGTGTGTTCCTTGGCTTTTTCTGCAGTTTGCCTTATTTCATTTGTGATGTCTTTAAGCATTCTGTAAATTAGTTTTTTATATTCTGTATCTGATAATTCCAGGATTGTATCTTCATTTGGGAAAGATTTTGATTCTTTTGTTTGGGGGGTTGGAGAAGCTGTCATGGTCTGCTTCTTTATGTGGTTTGATATGGACTGCTGTCTCCGAGCCATCACTGGGAAACTAGTTTTTCCAGAAAATCCGCTACAAAAAAAATGCAGTCAGATCCCTATCAGAGTTCTCCCTCTGGCTCAGGCTATTCGGATGTTAATGAAGCCGCCTGGGGAGGGTGGGGGAGGGATCAGAGAGCTAGGAGAGTAGCACCTCAGAATATAGCCAGAGTTGCTTGTCTTGCTTGGAATGACTATTATATCTGAGATTTCCGCGGGGCGCGTCACCTATGTGTGCTGTCTGTGTGGAGATTGCCCCCGGGGGGTCTGGCCCACTGGAGTCACGGTCAGATCCTCAGCTGCCAGCTTGGGCGGTGCACTCCCGACTCCAAAATCAGTCGCTGCCTCCCGGGGACTCCCTGTCCCGCCTACCGCGTCACCGTGCCGCCCCCGCGAACCGGCTGGGCTCCCCCCCAGGGTCAGCTCAGGGGAGCGGAGCAGCTCCCCGTGCCTACGCCGCAACAGCGCCTCCCAGCTGGGACGCAACTCTCCCCGCTCCAAGACCCGTCACTGTCTCCCGGGGCCTTCTCCCACCGGCTGCGTCGCCATGCCGCCTGCGCTAACCGGCTGGGCCCCCCCCCCGGGGTCAGTTCAGGGGGGTGGAGCTGCTCCCTGCGCTCGCCCCCGCCAAAATCCTGGCGGGATGGCTCCCCGGCTGGGACACTGCTCTCCCCACTCCAAGACCAGTCACTGCCTCCCGGGGACTTTTCCCAGCGGCTGCGCTGCCACGCTGCCCACGCGAACTGGCTGGGCCCCCTCCCGGAATGAGTTCGGGGGCTAGGGCTAGGCCCCTTGTTTGTGCCATCTGCCCCCCTGGGCCTTGCCCCAAATCGGGCGCCGAAGGTCACCTGACTGGTACGCTGGCTCCAGGCTCTGAAAACGATCGCTGCCTCTCCGCATTTGTTCGTTCTCCGTCTCTAAATCTGTGTTTGTTGTTCAGGGTTCGTAGATTGTTATGTATGTGATCGATTCACTTGTTTTTCCGAGTCTTTGTTGTAAGAGGGATCCGCGATAGCGCCCACCTAGTCCGCCGTCTTGGCCCCGCCCCCCTTATTGACCATTTTTATTTCTTCTTTTGTGAATTATTTTTCATTCACCCATTCAAAAGCATTTATCAAATACATGACATATGCCAGATACATTACTCATTTGTGACTTTTTTCCACTCATCTATCAGGGTATTTCCATCTGTCTTACTGATTTGTATCAGCTCTTTATATAGTGAGGATACTACTACCCAGTCTGTCATATATTGTATTTAATGTTACTATTATATTTGAATGTACACGGTTTATATTTTAGTGTAATCAAACCCAAAAACTTCTCATTTTTTAATTTTTGTGCATGTTTGGTTTTACACTTAAAAAGGCCTTTGCCATGAATTAAGGAAAGCAGAATTTCTAGAATCGTTAAGCTGATGTTATGGCATCAAAGATTTTGTTATTAAATGGCTGAGGCTGGTGTGGCTATAATTACTTAGAAAGTGGTTCAAACATTATTACAACCTGTTCTGAAAGCTGTTGATTTCTGATAGCTTGATGCAGTCTGAGATTGGCCTAATTAATATCAAGAACTAGCCTATATCACATCATTGGAACCATAATTACACTTGGGTAAATGTCTCTACATCTTCCTGATAATCCTGGCAGCCTCATCTAAGTCCACATAAAGCTGAGAAACTGAAACAGAATAAAATCAAATTCAAGTTGTCCTTTCTTTCCAGGAAAGGGTCCATGAGGCTTTTCCCCGGCCTCCCTTGGTCAGCTTCTTCCTAGGCTGGCAAATTCGTTCTGGCCTATTCATTAGATAAGCCCCATGTAATGGATTCAAGTGATGGGGTCATGGATTTCATGAATGGACTAAAAAGGAGGGAATGAGACATAATGCCAATATGACTACTGAGTGTCCTGATATTGAATAGCTCCACTTGTTTAATGCAGAGGTCAGCAAACATTTTCTATAAAAGGTTCAGTAGTAAATGCTTTAAGCTTTGCAGACCAGACACAACTATCTAACCCTATAGTTGGCATGAAAGCAATCATAGGCAATATGTAAATGAAGGGGCTTGGCTGGATTTGGCCTTGTACCAGGAATACCTCCCCAAAATAAAACCCATTGTCATCTAATCAATTCCGAGTTCTAACAACCCTATAGGACAGGATAGAACTGCCCCATAGGGCTTCCAAGGCTGTAAATCTTTACCAGAGCTGACTGCTGCCTATTTCTCCCTTAGAGCAGCTGGTGGGTTGAGACTGCCAACCTCTTGGTTAGCAGCCCAGTGCTGAGCCATTGTGCCAATGGGGTTCCCTTGCACCAGGAATAAACCAAAAACCAAACCCATTGCTATTGAGTCAATTCCAACTCATAGCAACCCTAAAGGACAGAATAGAACTGCCTCATAGGATTTCCAAGGAGTGGCTGGTGGATTTGAACTGTTGACCTTTTGGTTGGAGCTCTTAACCACTTACAAGACCTAGCTGAATTTGTAGTGTAACTACCCCTTATCAGCACCCAACAGCTCACCAACAGTGGACTGAAAGTAGTTATTTTTGCCCAGGAACCCCACATTTCTTGGTTAAATGTCGCCAGCATCAAAGTGCTTCTGGGAAAGAAATGAGCAGTGTTAAATAGATTTGAAGAAGAAGGAGGAGGAGAAGAGGATGAGGAGGAAAAGGAGGAGGGGAGTGGGGCAGCAGCAGAGAAGCTGAATGTTTGCCTTATATGGGTAAAGTTCATTTGGATTTGCAGTCCTTCTATCTGGCTGTCTAAAAGGATATTGGGAAGATGGATCAGTGTCCCACGCCCTCCGGTGGCATCAGTCCTGCTCCACTGGCTACCCCACACCACACAGAGCTCCTTGAGCCGGAGTTCTTAGTGTACCTAACCTAGGGTGAAACCAAAAGCTGGGCACATCTATTTACCAACTTCTTACACCACAGATAAGGGTTTTGTTTTGTTTTTTAAAGGCCTAGAGTTAGGAAATTAGAGAAAATGAAAATGGAAAGAAAATATTATTTTTTTTGGAGCAAATGGGTGTTTTGAGCAGTCTGTTATCTACCCGTTCATGGCCCTCACTTACTCCTCACCATTAGCATGTCTGAGGAGCAGAACCTCAGAAAGTCTTTCAGTCTTTGGGAATTTCCCCCTTTCTGCTCCCATTTTAAGGTCTCTTTATCCAGGAAGTAAGGAGCTGACATAGATCCCTCTGTCAAGTGAGGTTCTCAAGAGATACTTTCTTGGTAAGAGCCTAATGTTAGCAACATGGAGGGTTATAGCTTCAGTGGTGAGAAAGCAGCCGGCAGAGGAGCCCTCGCTAGGGGAGTCTGGTGATCCATACTGCCCGCAGGGCTCTAAGGCTTTGGATGGCAGCTGTCAACTGGATTTTCTTGTACAAATATATCTTTCATCATGCCTGAAGAGATTCTTTAACTGAGGAATTTATAATAGAACAAGATTAATTGAAAATGATTCTAGAATAAGGCTCACATGGAATTTACTATAACAAATTAAGCACAATTATGCAAGTTAAAGAGAGCTGTGCTCTTAAATAATTTAACTTTGTTTTTCACCGTATAATGGCAATATATGATCATCATAGAACATTATTTCATATGTACAGAAAAGTCCACAAAACTCATCTGTAACCCCAGCATACCCAGGTAACCTCTGTCAAAATCATATATCATACCATGTATAATGTATGGTCTTCTGTCTTGCTGTTTCATTCAACAGTTTAGCAATAGGATTATATTATGTCATCAAAACCCCTTTAAAATATGCTTTTGATTGCTGGAAACCATATGGGAATGAATATATTGAAAGTACTATGATTGTTTAACATAATTTTCTTACTCTTGGATGTCTGGGATGTTTATATATTGTGTTATTATAATATCACTGGGATTAACATCTTCATATGTTCATCTTCTTTCTGATCCATGGTTATAACTTTCATCCAGGGGTGAAATTATATGACCAAATGGTCATATAATTTTAAAATATCTTTTTTGTATATACATGTCTGCCTGTCTGCGTTGCATATGCAGACAGGCTATGCCCCAAACTTCCAGGCAACCATTAGACTGCTAGGAATGAGACACATAGACCCACTGGCGTCAACCATTCAATGGGTGCTATGTTCCTCTGTGATGGAGCCAGATACATGAGACGCTTACGCAGTGTTGGCAAAGTGAAAGTCACTATTATTATTTCTAGAAAGCAAACAGTAGGCAGTAACAGGTTCTCAGAGAGGAAATGCTTTCCCTTCCCCAGTTTACACGTGTCCATTCTTGTGTCACTGGGCAGGCACACTGTGGTTCAGGTCAGATTATTTGTTCATGTCACTGCTGCCTCCTGCTACCACATGCTGCCTGAGGCTTCTTCTCTGCCTCTGGACCTCGCTGGCCCTTTCCTTGCCTGCAGGAAGACCCCCTGCACAGGATCTTTGGAGCCTCTGCTGCTGAGCCCTTTTAAGCCTGTCACTGGGTCCCGCCGCATACTGCAGCCTGTGCTGCCTGAGGACCAGCTTGGCTCCTGCCACACTGCCCAAGGCCAGGGGAAGGGACGGGGAGGAAGGGGTGGCATGCAATCCCTGCACAGAGCACACTCAGGCCTCTTCCCTACACCAACAAGTGTTTAGAGCTCTTTTGGCACCACTGGCAGGCCTCATGCCCATAGGTGCTCAACTTTCACTCCATGAGATTGGTATAAGCCCATCAAAACTGTCTCTTGCCATCTTGAGCCAACTCCTGCTGTCTTCAGTGTTATAGCTCTTTCTTGTAGGTCTAGGAAGTTCTTGGTGCAGAGATGCTGGGTCTTGGTCAAAAGGACATGCTCCACTCCAGACTCTTGTTAATGGTAGTGATGACCCCTGAACCTCTGTGGAGTTGGTTTCACATAAGTAGACTCTGTCAATTTCAAGGCATGGCCTTCCCAAAAGGACCAAGAACTAGCCAATCCCCTGGATGGGCCGCAGTCACTCAATTTGCAATCTGTCTATCACCTATTAGTCAATCTGTCATCTATGTCTGTCTGTCTCTCTCTCTCTCTATCCACTTGTCTGTCCATCCATCTGTCCGTCTGTCTATCTATCTAGCTACCATGTATCTAATTTTTAATCCTTTAAAGTATCTGAAATAGAATGGGGTGAGAATCCTCAGGGTTTATTTCCCCCAAATAGTTATTTTTTTCATGCATTTGTGAAAAATATAAATCACTTCTTCAGTGATTTACAGTGATCTTTTATTACTGTATATTAAGTTCTTATCAATATACATTAGGATCTATTTCAGAGATACCTATTCTGTTGCCAGATTATTTATTATAGCATTGTTTATAATAACCTAGATTGGTAAAAATTTAAATTTAAGCTATACCGTTGTTATAGATATACAATGCAATACTTTATTACAAAAATGATGTTATAGAAGTATATGCGTTGACATAGAAAGTTGTTTGTGTCATATAGTTAAAGGGCAAATGCAGGATTTATATATGTATGTATGTATATATGTATCTTGACCACAGTTGGTTCTGGTATATCTGTGTAAATAATCCTAGATTTTAAAACATTTATTTAAACATTAAATTAATAAATGTTTATTTATACCAGAGGCAAAAATCTGAAAGTAGGCTTCCCAGTTGAAGCTATTTTAATTTCTTAGAGTTCTAATTAGATTATTATTTTATTTGCTTATGTATATTTCTTGATTTTCTATAACTATGCAATATTGAGATAAACAATGTCATTTTTAATTCTGTCACTTAAATATAACTGTACTAACATATTGTGAAATTGCGTTCCATTAATTAGAACTAAATTTTGATTTGGGCGTTTTTATAATTAAAATTAATTAACCTTTAAATCTGAGGGAGAAGATTTTTTAAGGGCTATTTTTTATTCAACAATAGAGTTATTATGGTAATAAGAAATAATAATTCACACTGAAAGGATCTATTTTATTGCTGAGCAATGATGGGTGTAGCATCATCATTTCTGAGTAGACCAGATACAGCCAGTACAGCCGGTTGTGGGTTCTGGCATAATTTGTCTCCCATAGACTTTACAAGTGAGTTGGGAGTGGACCTCTTGGCTGCCTTATATGACAGATGACAATTCTTCTCATCCCAAGAAGTTTTTTTGTTGGGTGTTTAATATTTATTTATTTATTTCTCTTTGGGGGCATATTTTGAAGAAGTTTTTTTTTTTTTTTCAGAGTCACTTATTATATGCCTAAGAATATCTTTCTGTTGCCTTCACACATAAGAAGAATCTTGACTGCATATAAAATTCTTGAGGAAAAAGCCTTTTTCCTTCAAAATTCTTGCAGCTACTGCAGCCTGTCTTCTAATGGAGTTTGATCCCTTTTTAGGTAGCCTATAATTTTTCTCAGGAAACTCCTAAGGGCTTTTAAAAACAAATCTATCTTTTAAAAATATTTTACAGGTATATATTTAGGTGTGCAGCCACTTTCTTCGATTTGGTCTGGTACATGTTTAATACTGTCTGTCTGCATATAAAAGAATTAGGTTTTTTTCGTTTATTTTTCATGATGTATTTCCTCTAGTTAAATTCTTCTTACTTCTTTTACAATGTTCTGATTTCTCCCTTAGTAACACTTACAGCTTTTACGTTGAATATGTGAGATTTTTTTTGGTTATTGTTCTTTTGTTTGTCTTCCATTTTATATCTTATTGTTTTCATTGTTTTGTCCTTTCTCTATGCATTCTGGGAGAGCAATTCAAGTTGCCTCTGTAGGGATGACTACATTTTCCTTATTATCAATTCTGCTCTTCACAGACTCCAATGATACATTTAAAGTTTCCTATTGCATATTTTCTTTTCTGGCCTTCTTTCCTTATAGGATCCAGCTCACTTTTTGATATACTTCATTGCATTTTACCTTAGTTTGTCCATCTATAAAAGACTGTCTTTTTTTTAAATAATTTTTATTGTGCTTTAAGTGCAAGTTTACAAATCAAGTCAGTCTCTCACACAAAGACTTATATACACCTTGCTACATACTTCCAATTACTCTCCCCCTAATGAGACAGCCTGCTCCTTCCCTCCACTCTCCATTTCACCAGCTTCTTAGCTTCTAGTCCATTCTACCTTCTCATCTCCCCTCCAGGAAGGAGATGAAAACATAATTTCAAGTGTCCAGATGATCCAAGAAGCTCACCCTCACCAGCATCCCTCTCCAAACCATTGTTCAGTCCAATCCATGTCTGAAGAGTTGGCTTCAGGAATGGTTCCTGTCCTGGACCAACAGACGGTCTGGGGGCCATGACCACCGGGGTCCTTCTAGTCTCAGTCAGACCATTAAGTCTGGTCTTTTGATGAGAATTTGGGATCTGCACCCCACTGGTCTCCTGCTCCCTCAGGGGTTCTCTGTTGTGTTCCCTGTCAGGGCAGTCATTGGTTGTAGCCAGGCACCATCTAGTTCTCCTGGTCTCAGGATGATGTAGCTTCTGGTTCATGTGGTCCTTTCTGTCTCTTGGGCTCGTAATTACATTGTGTCCTTGGTGTTCTTCATTCTCCATTGATCCAGGTGGGCTGAGACTCATTGATGCATCTTAGATGGCTGGTTGCTAGCGTTTAAGACCCCAGACACCACTTTCCAAAGTGGGATGCAGAATGTTTTCTTAATAGATTTTATTATGCCAATTGACTTAGATGTCCCCGGAAACCATGGTCCCCAAACCCTTGCCCCTGCTACCCTGGTCTTCGAAGTATTCAGTTTATTCAGGAAACTTCTTTGCTTTTGGTTTAGTCCAATTGTGCTGACCTCGCCTGTATTGTGTGTTGTCTTTCCCTTCACCTAAAGTAGTTCTTACCTACTGTCTAATTAGTGAATACCTTTCTCCCTCCCTCCCTCCCTCCCTCCCCTGTCTCCTAACCACAAAAGAATGTTTTCTTCTCAGTTTAAACTGCTTCTCAAGTTCTTATAATAGTGGTCTTGTACAATATTTGTCCTTTTGCAACTGACTCATTTCACTCAGCATAATGCCTTCCAGATTCCTCCACGCTATGAAATGTTTCACAGATTCATCACTGTTCTTTATTGATGCGTAGTATTCCATTGTGTGAATATACCATAATTTATTTATGCATTCATCCATTGATGGACACCTTGGTTGGTTCCATCTTTTTGCTATTGTAAACAGTGCTGCAATGAACATGGGTCTGCATATATCTGTTTGTGTAAAGGCTCTTATTTCTCTAGGATATATTCCAAGGAGTGGGATTGCTGGATCATATGGTAGTTCTATTTCCAGCTTTTTAAGGAAATGCCAAATTGATTTCCAAAGTGGTTGTACCATTTTACATTCCCACCAGCAGTGTAGAAGTGTTCCAATCTCTCCACAGCCTCTCCAACATTTATTATTTTGTGTTTTTTGGATTAATGACAGCCTTGTTGGAGTGAGATGAAATCTCATTGTAGTTTTGATCTGCATTTCTCTAATGGCTAATGATCGTGAGCATTTCCTCATATATCTGTTAGCTACCTGAATGCCTTCTTTAGTGAAGTGTCTATTCATATCTTTTGCCCATTTTTTAACTGGGTTATTTGTCTTTTTGTAGTTGAGTTTTTGCTGTATCACGTAGATTTTAGAGATCAGGTGCTGATCAGAACTGTCATAGCTAAAAACTTTTTCCCAGCCTGTAAGTAGTCTTTTTACTCTTTTGGTGAAGTCTTTAGATGAGCATAGGTGTTTGATTTTTAGGAGCTCCTAGTTTTTTTTTTTTTTTAGTTATCTAGTTATTCTTCTGCATTCTTAATAATGTTTTGTTTACCGTTTATGCCATGTATTAGGGCTCCTAACATTATCCCTATTTTTTCTTCCATGATCTTTGTCATTTTAGATTTTATATTTAGGTCTTGTGAGTTAGTTTTTGTGCATGAAGTGAGGTATGGGTCTTGTTTCATTTTTTTGCAGATGGTTATCCAGTTATGCCAGCACCATTTGTTAAAAAGACTGTCTTTTCCCCCATTTAACTGTTTTGGGGCATTTGTCAAATATCAGCTGCTCATATGTGGATGGATTTATGTCTGGATTCTCAATTCTGTTCCATTGTTCCATGTATCTGTTTTTGTACCATTAGCAGGCTGTTTTGACTACTGTGGCAGTATAATAGGTTCTAAAATCAGGTAGAGTGAGGCCTCCCACTTTCTTCTTCTTTTTCAGTAACGCTTTACTTATTCGGGGCCTCTTTCCCTTCCATATGAAGTTGGTGATTTGTTTCTCCATCTCAGTAAAGAATGTCATTGGAATTTGGATCAGAATTGTATTAAATGTATAGATGGCTTTTGGTAGAATAGACATTTTTATAATGTTAAGTCTTCCTATCCATGAGCAAGGTATGTTTTTCCACTTATGTAGGTCTCTTTTGGTTTCTTATAGAAGTGTATTGTAGTTTTCTTTGTATAAGTCTTTTACATCCCTGGTAAGATTTATTCCTAAGTATTTATTTTATCTTCTTGGGGGCTACTGTAAATGGCATCAATTTGGTGATTTCCTCTTCGATGTTCTTTTTGTTGGTGTAGAGGAATCCAACTGATTTTTGTATGTTTATCTTGTATCCTGATACTTTGCTGAGCTCTTCTACCAGTTTCTGTAGTTTTCTTGAGGATTCCTTAGGGTTTTCTGTGTATAATACCATGTCGTTTGCAAATAGATAATTTTACCTCTTCCTTGCCAATCTGGATGCGCTTTATTTGTCTAGCCTAATTGCTCTGGCTAGGACCTCCAACACAATGTTGATTAAGAGTAGTGATAAAGGGCATCCTCCTCTGGTTCCCAGTCTCAAGGGGAATGCTTTCAGACTTTCTCCATTTAGGATGATGTTGGCTGTTGGCTTTGTATGAATGCCCTTTATTATGTTGAGGAATTTTCCTTCTATTTCTATTTTGCTGAGAGTTTTTATCATGAATGGGTGTTGAACTTTGTCAAATGCTTTTTCTGCATCAATTGATAAAATCATGTGATTCTTGCCTTTTGTTTAATTTATGTGATGGATTACCTAAATTGTTTTTCTAATGTTGAACCATCCCTGCATACCTGGTATGAATCCCGCTTGGTCATGGTGAATTATCTTTTTGATATGTTGTTGAATTCTCTTGGCTAGAATTTTGTTGAGGATTTTTGCATCGAAGTTTATGAGGGATATAGGTCTGTAATTTTCTTTTTTTGTGGTGTCTTTACCTAGTTTTGGTATCAGGGATATGCTGGCTTCATAGAATGAGTTTGGTAGTATTCCATTCTTTTCTATGCTCTGCAATACCTTTAGTAATAGTGGTGTTAACTCTTCTCTGAAAGGTTGGTAGAACTCTGCAGTGAAGCCGTCTGGGCCAGGGCTTTTTTTTGTTGGGAGTTTTTTGATTACCTTTTCATTCTCTTCTTTTGTTATGGGCCTATTTAGTTGTTCTACCTCTGTTTGTATTAGTTTAGGTAGGTAGTGTGTTTCTAGGAAATCATCCATTTATTCTAGGTTTTCAAATTTGTTAGAGTACAGTTTTTCATAGTAATCTGATATGATTCTTTTAATTTCAGTTGGGTCTGTTGTAATATCTCCCATTTCATTTCTTATTCGGGTTATTTGCTCCCTCTCCTGTTTTTCTTTTGTCAGTTTGGCCAATGGTTTATCAATTTTATTAATTTTTTCAAAGAACCAGCTAAAAGACTGTCTTTTCTTTCACTAAACTCAAGGTTTTTTTTCCAAAGCTATTAAGGAAGACAAATTTTTTTTTTTTTTTCATCCTCATTCCAGTGAAGAATCATATTCAGGATTTTCTCTAAGTTCTTAGAATGAATTTTTCTTCCTTTTATTTTTATTGTATTTTATTTTTTTAAAATAGGCTCCAGTTTTGTTGTTAATTTGTTCACCCATGAGATTTATCTCGTATATGAGATTTATCACATCTTGGAGATGACGAGGGAGTGATAATTGTTCTTAACCCCAACATCTATTTACTTAGACACTGGTTGCATGTGCCTCTTAGAGCTACAGCTGGCTGGAGATTGACAGCCCAGTTTCTAATCCAACTCCTGAACAGCCGATTTCCCTGTTTCATGGCATTTCTAAACTGAAATGAATAGCTCTGCGTTTGGACTATAAATTACAGAGGTTTGTTGTTTGACTATACTATACCCACTGCCAATGAGCCAATTCCAACTCATAACAACCCTACAGGCCAGAGTAGAACTGCACCATAGGTTTCCAAGGGGCAGCTGGTGAATTTGAACTGCTGACCTTTTGACTAGCAACCAAATGCTTAACCATTGCACCACCAGGGTCCCTGTTGTTTGACTAGCAGATATTTTTTGGGTTATTTTCTTTTATTTTCAAACATATGATGTCTTTTAAATTTATTTTTATTGTGGTATAGCATGCATAAAGCGTACAGATTTCAAGAGCAAGCTTTTTGTATTTTGGTGTTTTTATGTACCTGTTCTGCCACTCCCCAGATTAACACACAGACTTTGTGCCCCTTCCCCATCAAGACCTCTCTCCCTAGTGGTAAGCACTGTCCCTGTCGATAATCAGTTAGTTTGCCTATTCTTGAACGTCATGAAAGTGGATTCATACAGTAGATACTTTTTTTGTGTCTAGGTCCTTTTACTCATCACTGTGTCTGGAAGGTTCATCCATGTTGCTGCAAATAACAGCATTTGTTCTTTTTTATTGCTGTATAATATTACATTGTATGAATATATAACAATTTATCTTTTCTTCTGTTGATTGACATTTGGAATATTTTCAGTTTGATGCTTTTCTGAAAAAAAGAGATGCTATGAACTACATGTCATATGGTGGACATTATTTACACATTCCTCTCAGGTATGTGCTTGGGAGCAGAATTGCTAGGTTGAGGATGAAAGAGAACAAAAGTTTGTTTTTAATTAAAAATTTTATTCTGAGATAATTGTAGATTCACATGCAATTGTAAGAAATAAAATAGAGGGATCCTGTGTTTCTTTTACCCAGCTTGTCCCAAGGATAACATCTTGCAAAATTGTAGTACAGTATCACAACCAGGATCCTGACACTGAAACAATCAGGATAGAGAACATTTCTATCACCACAAGAGTCCCTCATATTGCCGTTTTATAGGCACATCCACCTCCCTTCTATTCTATACTCTCCTTAACCCCAACCACCAATGATCTATTCCCCATCTGTGTAATTTTGTCATTGCAAGAATCTTCTAAGAATGGAATTATACGGTATGTAAAATTTTTTTTTAACCTTTTGGAGTTGGCTTTTTTCACTCAGCATAATTCTCTGGAGATTTATCCTGGTTGTTATGTGTATCCATATGTATCAGTGGTTTCTTCCTTTTGGTTCATGGTATGAATGTACCACAGTTGGTTAAACATTCCCGCATTGAAGGGCCTCTGGGTCGTTTCCAGTTTTTGGCTATTACAAATAATGCCGCTATGAACATTAGTTTACAGGCTTTGTGTGAATGTAAGTTTTTATTTCTCTAGGATAAAAGTGCAATTACTGGGTTATACAATAGTTGTATATTTAGTTTTTTAAGAAACTGCCAAACTGTTTTTTCAGAGTGGCTGTACCATTTTACATTCTTACCAGTAATATGTGAATGACCCAGTTTCTCCACATCCTAGCCAGAATTTGGTGTTGTCATTATTTCCCCCTGCATAAACACCTTATTCCCATGTTACCACTGTCCTATCTATAATCCACGTGTAAGTCCTTCCATACCTTTCTTGGAACTCATAGTAGCACATAGACAACATGTTTGTATACACATATATTTCATCTATAATATATTATGTTATGCATACATACATACATGTACAGACATACACAACATCACATGCATTATATATAATTACCCACATATGATAATACACATGCATATGTATATACAGTGGGTATGTATGTGCATGTTTATGGGAAAATCACAAAGGACACTGTATTTTCACTCTTACTGTCCTTTTCAATGAGGAAAATCCTCCAGCCTCTGGCTAGAGACTTAAATTGGTGCTATACTCTTTTAGTCACTCTGATATATAGATAGTTCTCTTGTCACTTTTTTTTCCAAAACAATCAATGTCCATGGAAGCAGCAGTCAAGAAATCACAAGCTACATTAGGCAAACCTGTTATAAAAGACCTCTTTAAACATGTAAAAAGCAAAGATATCAACTTTGATGACTAAGGTGTGCCTGACTCAAGCCATTACTTTTTCAATCACCTAATTTGCATGCGAAAGCTGGACAATGAAAAAGGAAGACAGGAGAGGAATTAATGCATTTGAATTGCGGTGTTGGTAAAGAATAGTGAATATACCATGGACTGCCAGGGGAATGAACAAATCAATTTTTTGATTTGTCTTAGAAAGAATACAACCAGACTGCTCCTTTGAAGCAAGGAGCACCAGGAAAGAACAATCACGAGAAAAGGCCATCATAGTTGGTAAAGTGCAGAGTCAGTGAAAACAAGGGAAATCCTTGACGAGATGAATTGAAACAAAAGCCACAACAATGGCCTCAAGTACATTGATGATCATGAAGACTGTCGTTTCATTTTTTTAAACATGGAGTTGCTGTGATTCGAAGCCAACTGGGCAGCAACTGTAACCGAACGCCACTCGGGTTCTTGTCCTGTCTTATTAGTCAATTGAAATAAGACAGACACTGATTGCAAGGGAAACAGAAAGTGGCAAGTTTATTGTCTGCGCATACAAGGAGCGTGTGGGCTCTAGTAGCCATAAGGCCACGTGCTCGCTGACTAAGGGGGCTGGGGAGCTTTTCGTTTCCAACGGCATTGGGCGTCGGGTTTGGTACCTGGAACTTAGCCCTCCCATGTCTGTATTTGGGGGTCCGGGGGGTCAGTTGAAGGATGTGATTTCTTCATTCTGCGCATGCTTCAAGGTGTAACTTGGGCTAGTTTAATGGACAGAGCCACTACCTGCTGCAACTTCCTGAAAAACGTTGCTCGAAATAAGCTTGTGGTTATCAAGACAAAGAGGGGGGGAAGGGGTGTTGATTGGGGTTTTCAATATGGCCGAGCAGCCTGTTTCACAACTAACAACAGTAGCATATTTCCAAGAAGCTTTTTTTTTTTTTTTTTCCTGAGGCTGCATCAAAGCTTTATTTAGCTCATTAATGAGAAGAACCAGCAGGGTAACAATATGAAAAATATGAAAAACGGATATATAAAATAGAGAACTCAATTTTGAAAAAAAATGCTTGAAAATGCTAGAATTAGATTGCTAATTTTTTTAAATAATATTTTATTGAGTTTTTGGTGAAAGTTTACATAGCAAGTTAGGTTCCCATTTGATAATTTCCACACGAATTGTTCAGTGACATGAGTTACATTTATCACATGTCAACATTCTCTTTAATTGTGCTCTGTTTGTTCCCTTTCCAGTGCTCTAGTTTCCCTGCCCCATTATCTTCTCATCTTTTCTTTTGAGTAATTGTTGACTTTTTGGTCTCCTACTGGTAGTTAATAGCAAATATTCTGTAAAGTAATGACTACCTCTTTGGTTCAGGGTATAACTTTTTCTGATTTGTCTGATGTTGTGTTACTGGACTCCATTTTGAAAACCTGACCTCTGATGAAAACCATAAGAATTGAAGATTTATGGCTGCAGGCAATAGAAACCAACTCTTAATAATGTAAGCAGAAAATTAACGTTTTGGTAGGATCTTTAGTTGTTCATACAACTAACTGACAGAAAATCAGGTGAAGAATCACGCTCAAAAACAAGGCAGGAATCAGGTTGGCCTCTGGATTTGTGCAGATGGCACTACTGACAGCCATATCATGGTGCCGCTGCTGCTTTTCCTTCCTTGATCCCTCAGCTCAAGATTCAAAGTCCCAGTGAAAAACCTGGCCGGGCTTGGGAAGGTCAAGCAGAGCACAGTGACTTACAACGTCACCAATATTGCACACCATGGGGAAAAGAAGGTTCCCTAAAAGGAGAACAGGATGCAATTGCCAAAATAAAAATGAGGGAATACTGGGTTGTGAAAACAAGAAAAGTCCACTGCTTTTAGCTGGGTATCTCAGCTGTAACTGGAAGGAGCCATGCAGCGTGGCCTTGCTTAATAGTCAGGAGACAAGAGTGGAAGTTTGACACTTTGCTCTGGCTACCTCCTCTCCTGCCCTTCTATGCTGGGAAATACCACTTTCTAGCAGCTTGGATTTCTTTATTTACAGTTAATGCTACTAGCTAACATCCTAGGTGCTTTTTTATCTGAGTGTACTTTATAATATCCTTTTGGACTTGCTGTTGTTACATACTGAAGATGGAATCTCTACCATAACAATGTTTGTTATATTGGATCTATTGTTTGTGATATCAGTGATCAATAATATCATTGATTATATGCTCTGCCATATGGATGAGATGCCCAGGAATGGACACAGTTGCTCACGACTCCCCTTCTCCTCCTTTAGGACAAATGTCAGCTTCTGATAAATTCTTTCCCACCCAGGTATCTAAATAGTAGGTCATTGTATCAATCACCTAGCCCTGTTTTATTTCTTTGTAGCTTATGGCATAAGCTGACATGATGTTGCCTATTAGTTTACTTGTGTATCTTCTGGCTCTGTCCATGACAACTGGCAGCAGGCCTTTTTTTGCTCACTGTGTATCCTTAGCACATAGCACAGAGCGGGTCCATGGGAGATGCTCATGTTACTTGAATCGATGAATGAATGCATTAATTTAACTAGAAATATATGTATTTGTTTTTATAAAATTTCACTTTTTCTCTTGGTAAAAGAGTTTTGGCTGTTTAAGTTTATGGTCCAAGGCAAAGAAAAATTATGCTCTTTATAATTTAATTTTGAAAGTCAGTTGTTAGCATTTAGGTAAACTGTTAGGTTTGCTCAAAGAATCAGTACATAAAAACTGTTGGTGGAACTTGACTTACTGGTGTGAAATGCAGGATTTGAAACATTTAAATGTACTTGCCGAGGCCCTGGTGCCCTCATATGCTGTATAAATAGCTTCACTGTTTATAACCCTCTCTTTTTCTTTCCAAAAGCCTTGATAATTTGACTTCTTCGCAAAATAACCATAGTCAATGAAATGATTTTGACAATTCTTCCTGACTGCACTTCTGCTCGGATCAAAGTAAAAATAAAATGCCCTGACATCCTGGAAGAGTGAAATGTATTACAAACTACCCACTACTTACAGAAAATTATCGTGACTTTAGCCTCACCTAATTGCTGTCTCCGGATGCTTCCATAGACTAGGTAAAAATCGCACACTGGAATTTAAATGGTATTATTTGACATTTCAGGAGACTTTTTTTTTTTTAAATAATTATAGCGACAAGGGAATACATGCAACTGCCTTTCCAACTACTCTCTTTACTAGTTTCTATTGCACTCAACATATAAGTTCCAGAGCCGGTGGAATGACAAAGGAACGCCACAGAACTGTTTATGTAACAAGGAGTTCAAACTATGGGTATATAATCTTACATTAAAGAACTCAAAAATGTGAAAACACAAAACCGTAGAGCAAATGATGAGTTAATTTTTCATTTTACAAAGGCTGTTGCTGTTGTTAGCTACTGTGGAGTCAATTCTGACTTAATAGAGACTAAGATTTAGACTTAGAACTGCTCCACAGGGTTTTCAGAGAGATCTTTTGGAATCAGATGATCAGGCCTGGCTTCCGAGGCATCTTTGGGTAAGTTTGAACTGCCAACGTTTTGGTTAGTAGTCCAGCGCTGAACCGTTTGCGTCACCCAGGGACTCCACTGACGAAGGAGATCTCCTATGGATAACTGATTTGCCACAAGAATTTCCAATTTCTCAACAATTTATTACCTGCAATGTATTTCAAAGTTCATAAATTACTAACTTGCTTGAGAAGAAACTAGTAAATGAGAGAGAAAAAAATCTCAGCTAAATTATTAACAGGTAAGAGAAAATTCATTCCTCTGGTCAAGTAACATTAGTTGCAGATATACTAGGTGCCAGGCACTATTAGGATCAAAAATCAGATGTGGGAGTAAGTCAAATACTGTATACATAGTAGACACTCAGGGAAAATTTGTGATATGAATTCAGTACAATAATATACAAATTATCTAGTCAATTAGTAGGAATTTTTTTTTTAATTGGAAACTTTTTGTAGCAACCCGTAGGGGAAAGGTAGGCATACCAATTTCTGTCCATCTAAGACCCAGCTCAGACTTGCTAACTTGCTAAGGGAAGATTAAAACAGGCCAGTCAAACATGACTGATGTGAGCTTTACCAGATACCACCTACCTTTGAGAAGAGAGTTTAGATTTGTGATTATTTCTAACCCACATGGCCTGCATTATTTTTCACTTTCTTCTTCAGTGTATGGCTGGAAGGTAGAGAGTGCATGTGTTACTCAGCCCGGGTTCTTTTAGTAGGGTAGATGTCTTTTTGTTTTATTCTTTTCGTGCATATATGATATGTGGGTAGAGGCTGCAGGATAAGACATATATTAATCTAAGCTGTAGTTAGGTGTGTGTGTGCAAATTTTTTAGGATACTTGTATTCATCTGGAAATCTTCCAAGACCTCTTGGATAAGTCTGAAACAAATAAGAAGATCAAATTGTTGCATGAGATTGCCCAATTAAGTTTTTTGCTGTTGCTGCTGCTGTTTTTTTTTTTTTTTTTAATTTATTCGTTCTTTTATTTATTCATCACTTCAACAAATATTTATTGTGCAGGTGCCCTGAAACTAAAGCCTGGGATTCAAATCAGGTATCTGCTACTTTAATAAACTAAAACCTGTTGCCATCAAGTTGATTCTGACTCATGGTGACCTCATGTGTTACAGAGTAGAGCTGTTCCATAGGTTTTTTTTTTTAACTTAATTAATTTTTTTACTGTGTTTGAGGTGAGAGTTTACACAGCAAATTAGATTCCCATTTAACAATTCTTACACACACTGTTCTGTGACATTGGTTATAGTCCCTGCAATGTGTCAGCACTCTCATGGTTTCCACTCCGCCTGCCCCATTTCCATCCATCCAGTTTCCTGCCCCTCTTTCCTTCTCATCTTTGCTTATGGGTAGATGTTGGCCATTTGGTCTCATATAGTTGTTTGTTTAAAGGAGCACATTCCACACAGGTGTTAGTGGTTATTTTATAGGCTAATCTATCATTTGACTGAAAGGTGAACTCCAGAAATGGCTTCAGTTCCAGGTTAAAAGAGTATCTTAAGGCAATAGTCTCAGGGGTTCCTGTAATCTCCATCAGTCCAGTAAGTCTGGTCTTTTGTATGAATTTGAGCATTGTTCTACAGTTTTCTCCTATTCTAACCAAGACCTTCTGTTGTATCCCTGGTCAGAATGGTCAGTAGTGGTAGCCGGATGCCATCTAATTCTGGTCTCAGTCTGGAAGAGACTGTGGTTCCTGTGGACCATTAATCCTGTGGACTAATTTCTTCCTTGAGTCTTTAGTTTCATTCATTCTCCTTTGTTTCAGATGAGAGAAGACCAACAGTATTTTAGATGGCCACTCACAAGCTTTTAAGACCCTAGATGTTACTCACCTGCTACTGCTGTTGTTGTTTTTTCCCCCATTCCTATCAAGCCCCTTTTCTTTTTTTATTGTACTTTAGATGAAGATTTACAGAACAAACTAGCTTCTCATTAAATAATTAATACACATTTTTTTGAGATATTGGTTAACAACCCCATGACATGTCAACACTATCCCTTCTTGACCTAGGATTCCCTATTACCAACTTTCCTGTAAACTTCCTGCCTTCTAGTCCTTGCCCCTGGGCTGGTGTGCCCCTTTAGTCCCACTTTGTCTAATCTTTGGATGAAGGGTGAACCTCAGGAGTGACTTAAGTAGTGTGCTAAAGGGAGTCCAGGGGCCATACTCTCAGGGTTTCTCCAGTCTCTGTCAGATTAGTAAGCCTGTCTTTTTTGTGTGTGAGTTAGAATTTTGTTCTACATTTTTCTCCAGCTCTGTTTGGAAACCTCTACTGTGATCCCTGTCAGAGTAGTTGGTGGTGGTAGCTGGGTACCATATAGTTGTGCTAGACTCGGTCTGGTAGAGGCTGTGGTAGTTGTGGTCCATTAGTCCTTTGGACTAATCTTTCCCTGTGTCTTTGGTTTTCTTCATTCTCCCTTGCTCCAGATGGGGTGAGACCAGTGGAGAATCTTAGATGGCTGCTCACAAGCTTTTAAAGCCCCAAATGTAACTCACCAAAGTAGGATGTAGAACATTTTCTTTATAAACTATGTTACGCAAATTGAGCTAGATATACCTTAAGACCATGATCCCCACACCCCTCAGCCCAGTAATTGAGTTGCTCAGGGAATTTGGATGTTTTTGTAGAGTTTCCATGACCTTGCCTTGGACAAGTTGTACTGGTTTCCACAGTATTGTGTATTGTCTTACCCTTCACCAAAGTTACCACTTATCTATTGTCTATGATAAAATTCCTCACTGTGCAATGTAGGTGATAGGAAAGGGTTGATAAGGAGGGAATTAGGAAAGATGTTTCAATTTAAAACCCAGTTTAATCAATATAAACCTTTTAAGACTTTACTCCTTGAAATTAAGCTTGAAACATCCTACCACCTCTTCAATTCTGCTGCACTATAATTATTATGGGAAGGCAGTGGATAAAGAAATTATTTTTGACGGAGGCACTGGAGATGCTTTACAGAGAATACGCCTGGCAGAGGCCTCTCAGTCCACTGTATTATTACTGAAATGCTATGTGCTCATTGATTCAAGAACTCATTTTGTGGTAGAACGACAAGGAAAATTATAGACAGAATAGCGCAGCCCCTGCCATTTGTAATAATGAAACTCTGCACTAGAGAGAAAAGACTTATCCATGGTTACAAATAGTCACTAGCTGTGTTGGAGCTCAGGCACACTGTGATATAATGCATTTTGCAGCTATGTAGAATTGAAGTGAAAACTTTGGTTGTGGGAGGAACAGTCTGGCATCATTGAATGGCTTCCCCATTATGTGCGGAGGGCCCAACCCACAGAAACTCCAATGTGATTTGTTTTCTCTGGTGGGTGAAAAGACTTCTGTGTATGTATGCTAAGAGCTATTGATGTTATGCGGCCTGTTTTTTTCTAAGATTTGGTCCGGTAAGAATCTTTGCTTTAAAAATTATAATAGACATTATTACAGCTATTCATTGTATTCTATTTTCTTCAACAAAAATTCTACAGTTGTAATTTTAAAACAATTAAGATATATCCTGGTAAAGAAAAACTTACGTTTGGTTTGGCTGATGAATTAATACCTTCTCTGTGAAAGAAAGTCTTTTAGTACTAAAAATGCTTAGCAGGACTCCATTCTTTTTTTTTTTTTAATTCATAAATTGATTCTTTTAAAAGCTCTACTATGTGCAAGACACTGTGGTGAGTAAAACATCAAACTAATTAAATACTTCTAGTTTCCAATACAAGATCAATATTCAATAAATAATCATTTTTCACCTCTCAAAATTCCCCTGACCTATAATACATTTCACCATAGGACAAAGTGAGTTTCATTTCCTCCTTTTTTTCTGTTTGTTTTTCCCTGAAAATCTAATGCAATCAAAATTATTTTATGAATTCTCATCTAACACACACACACTCTACACACACACACATATTCTGAATATGTATGATTAAAACAGGAATTTAAAGAAACAAGCCAAAAAAAAAAAAAAAGTACCAAACCCATTGCTGTCCAGTTGATTCCAACTAGTATCTGTCAATCCATACATGCTATCAATATTCCTCTTCTAAGCAAATGACCTCTCTGGGATTGAATCCATCAATCTCTCTCTCTCTCTTTTTTTCCAGAAAACTCTGGTATAACAATTCAATAAATAAATAGATAGATAAGAAAGAAAATAAAAGTAATCAATTTGACAGTGAAGAGGTAGATAAGCCCCAGATTTGGAGGGGATTAAATTTCATGTACCAATTCTATGCTAAGGTTTTTTGGGCAATCTGGATGAATGGATAATTTTCTAGGAGAACACAAATGACTAAAACTTAAGAAGCAGCAGAAAGCTTGCATCAATAAATAAGCTAGTGATAAAATTTTAAAAGTTGTTTATTAACTATTTCCCAAAAGATACTAGACTTAGGCCGTCTTGTGGTTAAAACCCGAAAAAAAAGCCGTTGCCGTCAAGTTGATTCCGACTCATAGTGAACTTATAGGACAGAGTAGAACTGCCCCACAGAGTTTCCAAGGAGTGTCTGGTGGATTTGAACTGCCAACCTTTTGGTGAGCAGCTGTAGCATTTAACCACTACACCACCGGTGTTTCCACTAAGGACTTTAAAATTACTAAAATCAATTTCCTTGATATTTAACTCTCCCAGAACACAGGAAAATATAGCTTCCTTTTGTGTGGGTAGCGTAACTCTGATTTCAAAACCTGACAAATATAGCCCAGAAGATCTGTCTCATGAATATAAATAATAAATTCAGCTGTATATGAAAAGAAAAATATTCAATGACTATGCAGAGCTATTCAGCAATCTAAAAATGATTAAAACCTTAGGGAACTTATTACTGTAAATAATCCTATCAGCAGCTCAAAGAGGAAAAACTGAATTATCAATCAACTTAATAGGTACCAAAAAAAAAAAATTAGGTAGAATTTAATGCACATTCCAAATTTTAAAATTCTTAGTAAAATTTAAGAATATTGGCTTAACATATTAAAGAATGTCTATCTTCAAGGCATATAATGGAAAGATTGTCTCCATCATTTCTCCTAAGTCCACAGAGGAGAATTCTAATCCAGGTCAGCACGCTCTCACAGACACCACTGGGATCTCATATGAGACTATGATATCTCATAACTACTTTCAAGAAATAGCTAAAATCAGACAATAGAAGTAGATCAAATTTGGTGCTTGAGAAAATACTTTTGCTATCCTGCAAGTGAGATACCCCATTAAGACCAAGAACAAAGATGTCACTATCAGTCCAGTCATTTAATGCTATTCTACCAGCACTGCCCAGTGCACCTAGACAAGAAAAAAGGAATGAGAGGGGAAAAATGCTGAAAATAAAGAACACACTTTTTTGTGTGTGTGCCAATATTTTGATGGTCTACTAGAATGTGACAAAAACAAAGTAAAAAAACTGCTATTGCTGATGATCAGTTCTTTTTGGTATAATGACTCTGTGTATTCCTTCCATCTTTTTGTGATGCTTCCTCTGTCTTTAATATTTTCCACATAGAATCCTTCACTGTTGCAACTCTAGGCTTGAATTTTTCCTTCAGTTCTTTCAGCTTGAGAAATGCCGAGTACATTCTTACCTTTTGGGTTTCTATCTCCAGTTCTTTGTGCATGTCATTATAATATTTTACCTTGTCTTCTCAAGCTGCCCTTTGAAATCTGTTCAGTTCTTTTACTTCATCAGTTTCTTCCTTTTGCTTTAGCTACTTGATGTTCAAGAGCAAATTTCCGAGTCTTTTCTGACATCCATTTTGGTCTTTCCTTTCTTTCCTGTCTTTTTAATGACCTCTTGCTTTCTACATGTATGATGTCCTTGATGTCAGTTCACAGCTCGTCTGGTCTTCAGTCATTAGTTTTCAATACATCAAATCTATTCTTGAGATGGTCTCTAAATTCAGGTGGGATATACTCAAGGTCATACTTTGGCTCTAGTGGACTTGTTCTAATTTTCTTCAGTTTCAACTTGAACTTGCATATGAGCAATTAATGGTTCATTCCACAGTCAACCCCTGGCCTTGCTCTGACTGATGATATTGAGCTTTTCCATCGTCCCTTTCCACAGATGGAGTTGGTTTGATTCCTGTGTATTCCATCTGACAAGGTCCATGTGTATAGTCACCATTTATGCTGGTGAAAAAAAGGTGTTTGCAATGAGGAAGTTGTTGGTCTTGCAATATTCTACCAGGCAATCTCTGACATTGTTTCTATCACCAAGGCCATATTTTCCAACTACTGGTCCTTCTTTGTTTCCATCTTTTGCATTTCAATCACCAGTAATTATCAACCCATCCTGATTGCATGTTTGATCAATATCAGGCTCCAGAACCTGGTAAAAATCTTCAGTTTCTTCATCTGTGGCCTTAGTGGTTGGTGCGTAAGTTTGAATAATAGTCGTATTAACTGGTCTTCCATGTAGGCCTATGGATAGTATCCTATCACTGACCCAGCATTGTACTTCAGGATAGATCTTGAAATGTTCTTTACATTATATCAGAAAGAATTGGTTGACATTCAACCATTTCAAGAGGGAGCATATAATCAGGAACCAATGGTACTGAAGGAAGAAGTCCAAACTGCACTGAAAGCACTGGTCAAAAACAAGCCTTCAGGAATTGATGGAATATCAATTGAGATGTTTTAACAAAGAGATGCAGCACTGGAAGCACTTGCTCACCTATGCCAAGAAATTTGGAAGACAGCTATCTGGCCAACCAACTGGAAGAGATCCATATTTATGCCTGTTCCCAAGAAAGGCGATCCAACTGAATGTGGAAATTATCGAAAAATATCATTAATATCACATGCAAGTAAAATTTTACTGAAGATCATTCAAAAGTGGCAGCAGAAGTATATCGATAGGGAACTGCCAGAAATTCAGGCCAGATTCAGAAGAGGATGTGGAACCAGGGATATCATTACTGATGTCAGATGGATCTTGGCTGAAAGCAGAAAACACCAGAAAGATGTTTACCTGTGTTTTATTGACTATGCAAAGGCATTCGACTGCATGGATCATAATAAATTATGGCTATCATTGTGACAAATAGAATTCCATGACACTTAACTGTACTCATGAGAAACCTGTACATAGATCAAGAGGAAATTGTTTGAACAGAACAAGGGGATATTGCGTGGTTTAAAGTCAAGAAAGGTATGCATTAGGGTTGTATCCTTTCACTATGCCAATTGAATCTGTGTGCTAAGTAAATAATCCGAGATGTTGAACGATATGAAAAAGAACAGGACATCAGGATTGGTGAAAGACTCATTAACGACCTGTGTTACGCAGATGACATAATCTTGCTTGCTGAAAGTGGAGAGGACTTGAAGCATTTATTGATAACGATCAAAGACTCTGCCTTCAGTGTGGTTTACACCTCAACATAAAGAAAACAAAAATCCTCAAAACTGGGCCAATAAGCAACAGCATGATAAATGGAGATAAGATTGAAGTTGTCAAGAATCTCATTTTACTTGGATCCACAATCAACACCCATGGAAGCAGCAGTCAAGAAATCAAAAAACTCATTGCATTGGGCAAATCTGCTGCAAAAAAAGACCTCTCTAAATTGTTGAAAAGCAAAGATGTCACCTTGAAGCCTCAGATGTACCTGTCCCAAGCCATGGCATTTTCAACTTCATCATATACATATGAAAGCTGGACAATGAATAAAGAAGACCAAAGAAGAATGTACACCTTTGAATTGCGAGGTTGGTGAAGAATACTGAATACACCATGGGCTGCCAAAAGAACAAACAAGTATGACTTGGAAGAAGTACAACCAGAATGCTCCTTAGAAGCAAGGATGGCCAGACTAGGTCTTACATACTTTGGACATGTTGTCAGGAGAGATCAGTCCCTGGAGAAGGACATCATGCTTGGTAAAGTACAGGGTTGACTAAAAAAAGGAAGACCCTCAATGAGATGGATTTACACAGTGGCTGCAACAATGGACTCAAGCATAACAATGACTGTGGGCACGGCACAGGACTGGGCAGTGTTTCTTTTTGTTGTACATAAGGTTGCTGTGAGTCAGAACTGACGCAACAGCACCTAACAACAACATTGCTGATAAAAAAAACTTTAGAATATGGCTGATTACAGCATAAATATAGAAGAAATTGATAATAATCATAATGATTGGGTAAAATAGCACCTGATAACTTGCTTGGTAACCGTATGGAACACAATTCTACAATTCTACTCTGACACACAGAGGTCATCATGAATCAGAATCGATTCCACAGCAAATAACAACAACAACAACCTTGCTTGGTAAGTTGGTATATATATATTCAGGGTAGGGTGAAGTTTGGGGTTTTGGTGAAATTATGGCCAGGATTTCCTTGAAAAGTTGGGAAGAAGATATACTCTCCTGGCAGGGAGAGAATAACTAATTGTTGCCTCAACTTAATCAACATTATTTTCCATCACTTATTAAATAATTTTTTAATAGTTTTTGAAGCATTTTAGATATGCTTCTATCCACCATAACTGTTACATAGACCTGTATAACTGTTAAATTGAATCCTTCAAGATTAGGACTATGCCTTTCCTTCTTTGTATACTCAACCCTTGTTGTTGTTAGCAGTCACCAAGTTGGCCTTCACTCATGGCGACTCTGTGTGCTACAGAGCAGTACTGCTCCATAGGGTTTTTCTTGGTTATAATGTTTTCAGATCCTCTGGGGCTGTACTACTGTGCCATATAGGGTGACTATGAGTCAGAATCGACTCGATGGCAACAGGTTCGGTTTTTGGTTTAACGTTTATAGAAGGAGCCGTGGTAGCACACTGATTAAGAGCTCGGCTGCAAATCAAAAGGTCAGTGGTTCAAATCTACCAGCTGCTCCGCGGGAGAAAGATGTGGCAGTCTGCTCCCTTCAAAGCCTGAGCCTGTGGTTCTACAGCATAACCAGAACAGTGGCAATCTCAGCCCAAAAGGAGACTCAGAATCTTCTCCCTGATGATCTGCATGAGGCCCTTCAGAACCTTTCCTTATTTGAGAAAATCTTTCTTTGTCTACCCTGTATCTAGCCCTTCCACTTTTAATAAGAGTAACTCACTAAACTTACTTTTGAATGACACAGTCTCCTCATTTCCAAGTAAGCAATAAACTAGTCCCTGGATGGTGCAATCGGCTGCTAACCAAAACGTTGGAAGTTCAAGTGTGCCCAGAGGTGCTCCAAGTAAGCAGCACACTCAGCTTTCTTTTCCCCACAAATGATTTTAAATAAGAAAACCCTGTGGTAGTTGGATGACCTGACTCTCCACTCATTGTCCAGTTGCCAACACAGGGTCAGTCTTATTCTATGCATGGTAAGTGCTCTCCGACATTTATTGAGTGATCGATATTCTATAGTTAATGCTGACATTTGTCCATTAACCCCATCTCTTAGGTCTCAAAGAAGTTTGCACCCTAAGGGAAAAGGGATGGAAATGCAGAAATCTAAGTGCATACTATTCAGAGCATATGCAGATTACCATGCTTTACGCCATGCAGTGGGTGCCATTTCTGCTAACTATTCAATCACTTAGAAGCAGAAATGGGGGAAACACTCTTATTTTTATGGTGTTTTAAATTAGTAAATACTTTATTTTTCACAAAATATTTTTTGATCAGATAAGTTAGTGTAGTCACTGCTTACACCATCCTATTCTGAAATATCTTGATATAGATGTGGCTTAAAAGCTCATATTTCTGAATCAAATCCTCTGCCTTTTCATTTTTGCACATGTACTTGAACTGTCCTGAGCAAAGATGTTTGAAAGGTCTCGAAGAGGCCAGCCAAAGTCAGTCTGGATCAGAATTTCCACGTGGGCACCTCGCTTGCTAAGGAAGTCAGATGCTTTAAAACTGAGCAACTATGCAACTATGGATCCCAAGCACAGGGCCAGATTAAGGCATGGGAGGGCCCTAAACACTGATATGTCTCCCGATAAAATATAAAATGTAATATTCTGACAAAGGCCCTTTGTTACTTTCTTGGAACACGAATTTAGAAACACATTCATTGTTACAAAACAGAAACATATTTTGCATGATAATGATTTTTTTGTCCTCTTAGTGTACCTAATACCTCATTTATTAACATATATAGAGTAACATTAAGCACTGTGTCCCACGCAACAGACAAAAAAAACAAAACTCACTTGATACATAAATTAAAACTCTTCTTTTTTTATGTTAGATAAATACTAATATTTCCAGTATTTTTGGATGTTTGTTATGTTAGTATATTAAATTATTACCCATGTTAGTATTATACTAAATGTATGATAGATTGTGTCCACATGTATGCCAAACATATTTCAAAGTTAAAATAATAAATATTACTGTTTACAAAACTTAGGACACAATGCTACGTACATGCTATAGTTAAAAAATAACTTGATGGAATTCATTCCAATGGTGGACTAATTCGAGTTCCAGCACTTTAGCATGTCATCTGGGACTGGAATTCCCATTGGATGTTTATCAGGACATGAGCAAGAACATACCCTTGTGTTTGTATCATGGCAAAGAGCATTGCTGGCCCTCCTGGCTAGAGCTGCGGGATCAGCAGACTTGGATGTACAAGGAGGTTCTCTCAAAAAGGATCAGAGATCTGTTATCTACTAATATAATCCATCCTTGGCCAGTAACCAACCACTCATGTTGTATCCAGTTGCATATTGGATGAATGTAGACAGAGTTAGACTCTGCAGCTCACCCCTCCTTCCTGTTTATTAGAAAGAAATAGTACACTTTCAAGAAACGCACCAAGATAAGGAGTTTCAATTACATAGGAGGGGGCTGTAGGAGACAGACGTCAATGAAGGTGTTGAAGTGGTAGGGACCTCATAGCTTAAACACCCTTGCATGTGGGTGCCCTGTGACCCTGCGTGAACTTCATTTCCTGCCAGCACATTCTCACACACTGGAACTGGTATCAGTTTATTTAGTGGCCTGCTAGTTCCCTTCCACCGAAGTGCTCGATTTTCTTTGTGTTCTATCTGCTTGGCATCCATGGGCCTTTGCTTTGGGCAACTGGTGCTGCCCCTGTTTTGTCAATGCCCTAAGCATGTGCTCACCTTGCTTACTGGGTAATCTGTCCCTGATCCCATGGCCAAAGTTTAGCAAGCAGAAATCAAGGCCAATTTTCTTAGCTTATCAGAGCCTTGAAGCTGTTAATGGCAACCCAGGGAGCCAGGGAGCAGGTAAATAGGTAGGGATGGAAATTCACCCAAACATAAGTCAGATTTGATCTGGACCCCCCGTGAGTATCTCTTTTTCTTGTGATCAAGTGTTCTTTATTTGACGTGTTTTAGCGTTTTGGCCACCACTTCATATTCCTTCAAATCTGGTTGCCAAGACAACTCATCAATTTCACCTGGTGTGTGTGTTGGGGGGCAGGGGGTGGATTCAGCACACAGTCTGTGGCAGCCACCTCTGTCTCTTAGACCAGGAGGGCCCTTTGCTCCACTTCTCCCGACAACATTAGCATACGGGAAAGGCCGTTATGTGAACAAACGCACAACAATCAGAAGAACTGCTCCCCAATACTCTGACACCTTCAACAGTACCACTTAAACTTTTGAATGGAAAGGTAGCTTTAGTAGAACTGAAAGTTAATATCAGTTAGTCACTGATACACTGTTCCTAATTTGGAGTGATGAAGTCTTTAAATATGTAAGTATTCAAAATATTCAGTTCCATCTGTATAAGACGAATCTTGCTACAGATATGTTTGGAGTCAGGCTATGAATGACAGGAGGTTACCTACTTCCACCCTTTCAAGAGCTACAATTTAAAAACCAAATAAATAGTCTAGACCATCTGAAGGAAGTAAAGTTTTCTTCCATTTCTCCTGCAATAGTCAGAGATAAACTCTCCAAATTAGAAAATTAGATCTTAAATTAGACTTGGAAACCTAAATGGGTCTTGCTGTCTCCAGGTTATGCATTTATTTATAGGCATTCAGGGTTTCTAAAAACCAAAAACCTGTTGCCATCAAGTCAATTCTGACTTATAGTGACCCTATAGGACAGGGGAACTGCCGCACAGGGTTTCCAAGGAGCACCTGGTGGATTCGAACTGCTGACCTTTTAGTTAGCAGCTGTAGCTGTTAACCACTATGTCAACAAATATGCACACAAGAGATTTACATTAACCTGTGGTTTTAAGAGAGTAGAAAGCATAATCGCCCTGCCTTAGTTAGCTAGTGCTGTTGTAACAAAAGATACCACAAATGGGTGACTTTAAAGCATAGAAATATATATTCTCACAATTCTAGAGGCTAGACTTCTGAATTTAGGGTGTGGCTCTAGGGGAAGGACCTTCCTTGTCTATTTCAGCTTTCAAGAGCTGCCAGCAAGCCCTGGATTTCCTGGGTTTGTAAATGTGTCTGTCTCTGTGGACTGTTTTCCTCCTCCTCCTGTGTATGTGTCTGTGTCTTTTCCTGTAGGCACTTCTGAGTGATTAGGTTTAGGACCCACCCTGCTCCAGTATGACCTTATTAACATTACAGAAGAAAACTCCTATTTCCAATCAGGGTCATATTTGTACTAACAGGAGTTAGGACTTCTACATTTCTTTTGGGGGGACACAATTCAATCTATAACACTGGGTGAAGGCTGTCGCTCATCTAGGAGTCATGGTGATAGATAGGGACATGGTTTATCCCACAGGGATATTTGATCAGAAAACAAACAAAAAGCACATGCCCCATGGGTCAGGCAAACTGAGCTTTGTGACTACTGAGTATTAATGAGGCTTAGGGAAATGGGAAATATGTCTCTGATCTCTTTACACGATGAAATATAAGACAACCCAAGTAGCCTCTATATTCAGGAAGCCCCAACTTACATGTTTTTTTTTTTTTCTGAGCAACTCATGTTCATGTGTATTCACCGAGAACCTATTAGTGGGAAACACTTGTCCTATCTTTTTCATGTTTCTTTATGGGAAGGATTTTTCTCTCCCTTTCCAACATGGAGAATGTAAAAGATAATTTTTCAAATATTTGTAAAAAAAAAAAAAAACCAGTAGCCTTCAAGTCATCTCCGACTTATGGCAACCCCATGTGTGTCAGAGTAGAAATGTGCTTCATAGGGTTTTTTTTTTTTTTTTAATTTTTATTGTGCTGTAAGTGGAAGTTTACAAATCAAGTCACTCTCATACGAAAATCCATATACACCTTGCCACACACTCGCAATTGCCCTCGCCCTAATGAGACAGCCCGCTCTCTCCCTCTGTTCATGTCCATTTCGCTAGCTTCTAACCCCCTCCACCCTCTCATCTCCCCTCCAGGCAGGAGATGCCAACATAGTCTCAAATGTCCACCTGATCCAAAAAGCTCACTCCTCACCAGCATCCCTCTCCAACCCACTGTCCAGTCCAATCCATGTCTGAAGAGTTGGCTACAGCAATGGTTCCTGTCCTGGGCCAATAGAAGGTCTGGGGGCCATGACCACTGGGGTCCTTCTAGTCTCAGTCAGACCATTAAGTCTGGTCTTATGAGAATGTGGGGCCTGCATCCCAGTGCTCTCCTGCTCCCTCAGGGATTCTCTGTTGTGTTCCCTGTCAGGGCAGTCATCGGTTGTAGCCGGGCACCATCTGGTTCTTCTGGTCTCAGAATGATGTGGTCTCTGGTTTATGTGGCCCTTTCTGTCTCTTGGGCTCATAATCGCCTTGTGTCCTTGGTGTTCTTCATTCTCCTTTGATCCAGGTGAGTTGAAATCAATTGATGCATCTTAGATGGCTGCTTGCTAGTGTTTAAGACCCCAGATGCCATTCTTCAAAGTGGGATGCAGAATATTTTCTTAATAGATTTTATTATGCCAATTGACTTAGATGTCCCCTGAAACCATGGTCCCCAGACCTCTGCCACTGCTATGCTGGCCTTTGAAGCATTCAGTTTATTCAGGAAACTTCTTTGCTTTTGGTTTAGTCCAGTTGGCTGACCTCCCCTGTATTTTATGCTGTCTTTCCCTTCACCTAAAGTAGTTCTTACCTACTATCTAATTAGTGAATACCCTTCTCCTACCCTCCCTCCCTCCCCCGTCTCGTAACCACAAAAGAATATTTCTTCTCAGTTTAAACTATTTCTCAAGTTCTCATAATAGTGGTCTTATACAATATTTGTCCTTTTGCAACTGACTAATTTCACTCAGCATAACGCCTTTCAGGTTCCTCCATGTTATGAAACATTTTTCAGATTCCTCACTGTTCTTTATTGATGCGTAGTATTCCATTGTGTGAATATACCATAATTTACTTATCCAGTCATCTGTTGACGGGCACCTTGGTTGCTTCCATCTTTCTGCTATTGTAAACAGTGCTGCAATAAACATGGGTGTGCATATACCTGTTCGTGTAAAGGCTCTTATTTCTCTAGGATGTATTCCAAGGAGTAGGATTGCTGGATCGTATGGTAATTCTATTTTTAACTTTTTAAGGAAGCGCCAAATCGATTTCCAAAGTGGTTGTACCATTTGACATTCTCACCAGCCGTGTAGAAGTGTTCCAATCTCTCCACAGCCTCTCAACATTTATTATTTTGTGTTTTTTAAATTAATGCCAGCCTTGTTGGAGTGAGATGAAATCTCATTGTAGTTTTGATTTGCATTTCTCTAATGGCTAATGATCGTGAACATTTCCTCATATATCTGTTAGCTACCTGAATGTCTTCTTTAGTGAAGTGTTTATTCATAGCTTTTGCCCATTTTTTAATTGGTTATTTGTCTTTTTGCAGTTGAGTTTTTGCAGTTATCATGTAGATTTTAGAGATCAGGCGCTGATCAGAAATGTCATAGCTAAAAACTTTTTCCCAGTCTATAGGTAGTCTGTTTACTCTTTTGGTTAAGTCTTTGGATGAGCATAGGTGTTTGATTTTTAGGAGCTCGCAGTTATCCAGTTTTTCTTCTGCATTCTTTATAATGTTTTGTAAACTCTTTATGCCTTGTATTAGGGCTCCTAATACTGTCCCTATTTTTTCTTCCATGATCTTTATCATTTTAGATTTTATATTTAGGTCTTTGATCCATTTTGAGTTAGTTTTTGTGCATGGGGTGAGGTATGGGTCTTGTTCCATTTTTTTGCAGATGGTTATCCAGTTATGCCAGGACCATTTGTTAAAAAGACGGTCTTTCCCCCCATTTAACTGTTTTGGGGCCTTTGTCAAATATCAACTGCTCAGATGTGGATGGATTTATGTCTGGATTCTCAATTCTGTTCCATTGGTCCACGTATCTGTTTTTGTACCATTAGCAGGCTGTTTTGACTACTGTGGCAGTATAACAGGTTCTAAAATCAGGTAAAGTAAGGCCTCCTACTATGTTCTTCTTTTTCAGTAATGCCTTATTTATCCAGGGCCTCTTTCCTTTCCATATGAAGTTGGTGATTTGTTTCTCCATCCCATTGAAGAATGTTGTTGGGATTTGGATTGGAATTGCATTAAATGTATAGATTGCTTTTGGTAGAATAGACATTTTTATAATGTTAATTCTTCCCATCCATGAGCAAGGTATGTTCTTCCACTTACGTGAGTCTCTTTTGGTTTCTTGCAGAAGCGTACTGTAGTTTTCTTTGTATAAGTCTTTTACATCTCTGGTGAGATTTATTCCTAAGTATTTATTTTATCTTCTTGGGGGCTACCGTAAATGGCATTGATTTGGTGATTTCTTCTTCGATGTTCTTTTTGTTGGTATAGAGGAATCCAACTGATTTTTGTGTGTTTATCTTGTATTCCGATACTCTGCTGAACTCTTCTCTTAGTTTCAGTAGTTTTCTGGAGAATTCCTTAGGGTTTTCTGTGTATAAGATCATGTCATCTGCAAATAGAGATACTTTTACTTCTCCCTTGCCAATCTGGATGCCCTTTATTTCTTTATCTAGCCTAATTGCTCTGGCTAGGACTTCCAGCACAATGTTGAATAAGAGTGGTGATAAAGGGCATCATTGTCAGGTTCCTGTTCTCAGTGGGAATGTTTTCAGGCTCTCTCCATTTAGGGTGATGATAGCTGTTGGCTTTGTATAAATGCCCTTTATTATGTTGAGGAATTTTCCTTCGATTCCTATTTTGCTGAGAGTTTTTATCATAAATGAGTGTTGAACTTTGTCAAATGCCTTTTCTGCATCAATTGATAAAATCACTTGATTCTTGTCTTTTGTTTTATTCATGCGGTGGATTACATTAATTATTTTTCTAATGTTGAACCATCCCTCCATACCTGGTATGAATCCTCCTTGGTCATGGTGAATTATGTTGTTGAACTCTCTTGGCTAGAATTTTGTTGAGGATTTTTGCATCTACATTCATGAGGGATATAGGTCTATAATTTTCTTTTCTTGTGGTGTCTTTACCTGGTTTTGGTATCAGGGATATGGTGGCTTCATAGAATGAGTTTGGTAGTATTCCGTCCTTTTCTATGCTCTGAAATACCTTTAGTAGTAGTGGTGTTAACTCTTCTTTGAAAGTTTGGTAGAACTCTGCAGTGAAGCCCTCTAGACCAGGGCTTTTTTTCCTTGGGAGTTTTTGATTACCTTTTCAACCTCTTCTTCTGTTACGGGTCTATTGTTCTACCTCTGTTTGTGTTAGTTTAGGTAGGTAGTGTTTCTAGGAATTCATCCATTTCTTCTAGGTTTTCAAATTTGTTTCAGTTTTTCATAGTAATCTGATATGATTCTTTTAATTTCAGTTGAGTCTGTTGTAATATCGCCCATTTCATTTCTTATTTGGGTTATTTGCTTCCTCTCCTGTTTTTCTTTTGTCAGTTTGGCCAATATTTTATCAATTTTGTTGATTTTTTCAAAAAAACAGCTTTTGGTTTTGTTAATTCTTTCAATTGTTTTTCTGTTTTCTACCTCATTTAGTTCAGGTCTAATTTTTATTATTTGTTTTCTTCTGGTGCCTGTGGGTTTCTTTTGTTGCTCTCTTTCTATTTGTTCAAGTTGTAGGGATAATTCTTTGATTTTAGCCTTTTCTTCTTTTTTGTATGTGTGCATTTATTGATATAAATTGACCTCTGAACACTGCTTTTGCTGTGTCGCAAAGGTTCTGATAGGAAGTGTTTTCATTCTCATTGGATTCTCTGAATTTCTTTATTCCATCCTTAATGTCTTCTATAATCCAGTCTTTTTTGAGCAGGGTATTGTTCAGTTTCCAAGTGTTTGATTTCTTTTCCCTGTTTTTTCTGTTATTTATTTGCACTTTTATGGCCTTATGGTCAGAGAAGATGCTTTGTAATATATCAATGTTTTGGATTCTGCTAAGGCTTGCTTCATGACTCCATATGTGGTCTATTCTACAGAATGTTCCACGTGCAGTAGGAAAGAAAGTATAGTTGTTTGCTGTTGGGTAGAGTGTTCTGTATATGTCTATGAGGTCTAGTTGGTTGATTGTGGCATTTAGATCTTCCATGTCTTTATTGAGCTTCTTTCTGGATGTCCTGTCCTGCACCGAAAGTGGTGTGTTGAAGTCTCCTACTATTACTGTGGAGGTGTCAATCTCACATTTCAATGCTGATAGAGTTCGTTTTTTGTATCTTGCAGCCCTGTCATTGGGTGCATAAATACTTAATATGGTTATATCTTCTTGGTGTATTGTCCCTGTAATCATTATATAGTATCCTTCCTTATCCTTTCTGATGGATTTAACTTTAAAGTCTGTTTTGTCGGAAATTAATATTGCCACTCCTGCTCTTTTTTTTTTAATAATTTTTATTGTGCTTTAAGTGAAAGTTTACAAATCAAGTCAGTCTCTCACACAAAAACCCATATACACCTTAATACACACTCCCAATTACTCTCCCCCTAATGAGACAGTCTGCTCTCTCCCTCTACTCTCTCTTTTCGTGTCCTTACTCCTGCTCTTTTTCGATTGTTGTTTGCTTGATATATTTTTTCCATCCTTTGAATTTTAGTTTCTTTGTGTCTCTAAGTCTAAGGTGTGTCTCTTGTAGGCAGCATATAGATGGCTCTTGCTTTTTAATCCATTCTGCCACTCTCTGTCTCTTTATTGGTGCATTTAGTCCATTTACATTCAGGGTAATTACAGATAGGTATGAATTTAGTGCTATCATTTTGATGTCTTTTTTTGTGTGTTATTGACAGTTTCTTTTTCCCACTTGATTTTATGTGCTGAGTAGCTTTTCTTTATATATTGTCCTTTCCTCATATTTGTTGTTGTTGATTTTGTTTCTGCTGAGTCTCTGTTTTTCCCTTGTTTTTTATTTTGATGAGTAGGATAGTTTGTCTCCTCCGTGATTACCTTATTATTTACCCCTATTTTTCTAAATTTAAAACTAACTTTTATTTCTTTATATTGCTGTATCGTCCTCTCCATATGGAAGGTGTATGATTACATTTCTTAGTCCCTGTTTATTATTTTAATGTTGTCTTCTTTTATATAATAACATCGCTATTACTCTGTTTGGTTTTTTTTATATATATAACCTTGCTTTGTTTTTTCGGATTTCTCTGTCTGGGTTGACTTCTGGTTGCTCTGCCCAGTGTTCTAGTCTTGGGCTGATACCTGATATTATTGATTTTCTAACCAAAGAGCTCCCTTTAGTATTTCTTGTAGTTTTGGTTTGGTTTTTACGAATTTCCTAAATTTGTGTTTATCTGGAAATGTCTTAATTTCACTTTCATATTTAAGAGACAGCTTTGCTGGATATTTGATTCTTGGCAGACAATTTTTATCCTTCAATTTTTCAAATATGTCATCCCATTGCCTTCTTGCCTGCATGGTTTCTGCCAAGTAGTCCAAGCTTATTCTTATTGGCTCTCCTTTGTAGGTGATTTTTCATTTATCCCTTGCTGCTGTTATAATTCTCTCTTTATCTTTGGTTTTGGCAAGCTTGATCATAATATGTCTTGGTGACTTTCTTTTAACATCTACCTTATGTGGAGTTTGATGAGCATCTTGGATAGATATCTTCTCATCTTTCACAATATCAGGGAAGTTTTCTGCCAACAAATCTTCAACAATTTTCTCTGTATTTCCTGTTATCCCTCCCTGTTCTGGTACCCCAATCACTTGTAGGTTATTTCTCCGATAAAGACCCACATGATTCTTAAGGTTTCTTCATTTTTTAAAATTCTTTTATCTGATTTTTCTTCAAATATGTTAGTGCCAAGTGATTTATCTTTGAGTTCAGAAATTCTCGCTTCTACTTGCTAATATTCTAATTCTGTAATTTTATTTCTGTAATTCTATTTCTGTAACTTTCTAATTCTGTAATTTTATTGTTAATCTTCTGAATTTCTGATTGCTGTCTGTCTATGGATTTTTCCAGCTTATTAAACTTTTCATTATGTTCCTGAATAATCTTTCTAATTTCTTCAGTTGCTTTATCTGTGTGTTCCTTGGCTTGTTCTGAGTATTGCCTCATTTCCTTCCTGATGTCTTGAGGGGTTCTGTATATTAAACTTTTGTATTCTGCATCTGGTTATTCCAGGAATGTGCTTTCATCTAGGAGATCCCTGGGTTCTTTGTTTTGAGGGCCCATTGAGGTGGTCATGGTCTGTTTCTTTATGTGACCTGATATTGACTGTTGTCTCTGAGCCATCTATAAGTTATTGTATTAGTTTCTGCTTGCTTTCTGTGTCTTAGCTGCTTGCTTTTTTTTTGTTTTGGTATACCCCTATGGGTTGCTTGAGTGAGCTAGCCCGATTATTTTCACCTTTGGAACTCTGGTGTCCTGTCCCCAGCTGGCTAGAGCTGTTATCAGGTACATCAGCCTAGGAGTCCATTCAGTCTTCTTGTATGAATTCAACTCAGGTTTCCTGGTAGCTGATATCAAGTGCATGGTACAGGCTCTGTCCTACAGTCTTAGAGGAGCAGGGGTGATTGGCGTATATTCCGGTATCTGATTGCAGCAGCAGGTCACACTCTGGACAAGGCAGGAGGCTGAGAACCGACCCCCAAGTGTCTCTAAGGAAATCGCGTTTCTGTTGCCTAGAGAGTGCTGGTGGGTAGGTTCTGCAGAGGCACCCAACGTTTTTGATTGTAAACATTGGGAGGTACCAGTTATCTTTGAACCCCTGTCGTGGGTGGCTGGGTGGCCTGAGTGGAGCTACCAGTCCTTAGGTCCCTGATGTGGGTGGGTGAGGACCTTGTTTAATAGGCAAAGCAATGTCAAACATCAAACACCCACCTCTCCACCGCACAGCTGAAATGTATGGAGTCTGCCAGCAAGGCCGAAATAAGCCCACACAGGTCCATGCAGAAGGGAAAGGTGCTCAAGGTCCATGGACGGTTTATGCCTGGACAGGAGCCACTCTGTCCTCAGCTCCCCTGGTTAATGGAGCTAGCAAATTATATTTTCCCCCCAGTTGCAAATTTTTTCCTTACCCAAGGCTGGAAGGATCACTCTAGGTGCTCACCAGAGTCTATCTCAGGACCAGGGATTCAGCTGCTGAAGCTGGCTTGTGGCGGGGGGGGGGGGGGGGGGGGGCACGTGCAGTAAAATATACTCTCAAGTACTTAGCTTTTGCCAGGAGCACCATTCTCTTCAGGTTCCGTATGTGAGTAGGCTGCGTGGCTGGCTGCTTCTCCCTGAGGAAACTGTGGCTGAACACTAGTACCAGACCGCTGCTGCCGCTGCTGCCGCCACTCTGGGAATGGTGCCTGAGGGCTTCCCGCGATTCAGGTCTGGTAACACCTCTCCACTTCTGAACAGTCTCTTCCTCCCCCTGCCCCTCAGTTCGTTGTCTATGCTTGCCTTTGATGCTCGGGGCTCGCAGCTTGTCACAAATATACTCATTTTACTTGTTTTTTTTTGGGTCTTTGCTGTAAAGAGGGCTTGCTGGAAGCATCTGTCTACTCCGTCATCTTGGCTCCCTTGCTTCATAGGGTTTTTAGTGACTGATTTTTTGGAAGTACATTGCCAGGCCTTTCTTCTGAGATGTCTGTGAGTAGACACAAACCTCTAACCTTTCGTTTAGCAACTGAGTGTATTAACTGTTTGCACCACCTCAGCTGTAATCTTTATGGAAGCATATAGCCAGGTTTTTTCTCTCACAGATCCGCTAGTGGGTTCAAACACTGACCTTTTGATTAACTGCGAAGTTCTTAACCACTGTGGCACCAAGTCTCCTCTAAAATTTCTAGCTACCCCTTATTTTCTAGTTGCCAAAGTAGGAATGAATTATCTGATGGGTGAAATTAATGAGACCTTGACATCCATTTTTTTTTGACATCCATTAGGCCCTTGCTTATCTGAGGTCTGGCTCCTGGCATTGAAGAGACAACACAGAGCCATCTTTCTCTGACTTTTCCCATTCTGTTGGTGCCTGAGATTTTAGGACACACAGTGACTCTCTACAGAGCCCTGGTGGTGCAGCGGTTAAGAGCTCAACTGTCAACCAAAGATTGGCAGTTTGAATCTCCCATTCACTCCTTGGAAACCCTATGGGGCAATTCTACTCTGTCCTACAGGGTTTCTATGAGTCCGAATCAACTCAACATTAATGGGTTTGGTTGCTTTTGGCATGGCCCTCTACATAACTAACTGCATAAGTGAGCTCTATGTCTGACCCAACCCTCTCTGCAAGTTTGTACAAAGGTCTGTATTTGGTCTGGGTTTAAGAGAATGTAGGAAATATTCTTTTGTCCTTGAATGCTCTCCATTTCATTGTTACCCAAAGAACTCTGTTTTAGGAGTATTAAGTCTTAATGAATAATGATAATTTGATCTGCATTTGCACTTTGTATTGCTTCTCTACTGGGTAGAATCAACAACAGGATGCCCCAAATTTCCATTATAACATAACACCCAGGGGGTGGCTTCTGGGTTGTCTCAGAAATAGCACCTTACCCCCCAAAAAACAAGATTATTCTAAAGATATTATCAAAGGTATGGGGAGTTTGGCTGCAATTCTCTGCTCATTAAAATTGCAAGAAACGAATTGTTGTTCCATCTGGGAAAAAAAAAAATTGAGAAGATGGTGTGTGGAAGACATTATAATATTTTCTGAGAACCACTCTTATGCTTTATTAGTAGAACCAGACAGAGATTCTGGAGTTATTATTTATTACTTATAAGGCATATTCAAACCTACCTGGATTGTCAAGGTTTCTGACATGACTGGTAGTAAAACACTATGGAATGAAGATGATTATTAGCAAAAAAAAAAAAAAAAATGATTCCTCTATAAATACCACCTCCAAGTGAAATAAAATGATTTCCAAAGTGCAATCCCAGTTTGCTCTTTCTGGGCTAAAAGGATATTTGTAAGCACCTTTCTTTCTTTGGGACATAAAATCTTGGCACAGCCTATGTCAATGTTGGAAGCTAAACAGTGAAAAATGAATAATGAACCACTAGTAGAAAAGAGTGTGCCGAAAGAGAAGACTATGCCTCATACAGCCCTTCTCTTCCACTCTGTTTTCTGAAACAAAATTAAGCAGGCTCTGAAGATGTGTATATTTGAAATGGTGTGTAATTTAGGAATTCTTCGAAGGATGACCAGAGCTTATGGTTGAGAAAAGAAAAGAGTTAAGGGAAAGAATCAATGCTCTGAAAGGGAGGTTTCTTTTATGTCTCCCATTTACAAAGATAGAGTAAAGGATTGTGCATCAGTGCCACATGGTGTTAAAAAATAACACGGGACACTCCCTGTTAGACGGAGTGTTCTGCAAGGGACTCTGGGGGAGGACTAGCTCTGTCGTCTCTCTCTCCCACTCTCAATGGACAAAGAGAAAGTAGTATAGAGGAGAATGAATCCAAGGACGAAAAGGCCAGAAGAGGATGATGTAAGAAATCTCAAATAACTGAACTGAGAAGAATGTTCTCTTAAGATGACTGGGAACCATGCACATTGAGATACTGACAGATTATTGAACAAATATGGCACAATTGTAGATGAATCACTTTTTGCCAAACTGGTCTGTGTACAAGGGATCTAGTATGAATAGGATATATATATATTTTGCCCTCAAAAGACTCAGAGTCTAGAGAAAGTGATCAATATGTATAAAGCAATTTGGCAAGTGCTTATTATTAATTTTATTTTTAGTTTTTTCCCTGCATCCACCCTCCATCAGCACCCAAATTCCTTGTAAAGGATTGACCTTCTGCCCCAGTAACTGAGATATTTGAAAGTGCGTCATTGGCAATGCTCTCCTGTGTTGTGTCCCACTCTGGCTGCTAGGAGGAGCCAGGCCAAGGACCCAAGCTTAGATATCAGAGGACCACTCTCTGGGCTTTGAATTCACTGAGCGTGGGGTCTCAGAACACCTGGAGTTCAGATGATCACATTGGTAAATTTGGCGGTGGCTATGTGAGCAGCAGTGGTCAGGGAGAGCGTAACCTTAGCTGTGGTTCCTTGCCCCACATTTCCTCGATTCCCTCCAGAGTTCCAACTCTGGTCCTCCAGCAAGTGACCAATAACCTGCCAACAAACACCCCCTATCCCTTCCTTATACTTAGAGAAACAAGTATATGTTTCTTTTACTTGAAACCAAGAACAGTTACCGTTTCAGGGCTATAAAAGTTGCACAAAAAAGATGATGTGGGAACCCAACCCAAAGGTCCCCAGGCAGGCTTTATAGTAATGGAGGAGACAGAGCTGGGGGAGGAAGCGAGGATTTAGCATATTGCAGGGGAAAGAACATGGACCTTGAAGTCAGTTGAATCCAGGTTTAAAGTTTCATATTTGCTACCTGTTCTAAGATCTTGGAGAGTTCATTTAAATTCTGGATCTGTTTCTTCTTCTACAAAAAGAACCTAACAGTCTCTATGGATGCCATCATGTTTTGAGCATTATAGGAGATAGTTCTTGCAGAGTGATTAGTCTGTAGTTATTTTACAAATACTTGTCTGTCAGTTTGTAATACTGTGGTGGCTTGCGTGTTGCTCTGATGCTGGAAGCTTGTCACCTGTATTTCAAATACCAGCAGGGTCACCCTTGGTCAGATTTCAGCAGAGCTTCCTAAGACAGACTAGGAAGAATAACCTAACAGTCTACTTTTTTAAAAAATTGGCCAGTGAAAGCCTTATCAGTAGCAGTGGAACATTATCTGGTATAGTGCCGGATGAACCCCTCGGGTTGGAAGGTGCTCAAAATACAACTGGGGCAGAGCTGCCTCCTCAAAGTGGAGTCAACCTTAATAACTTGGATGTAGGCAAGCTTTCAGGACCTTTATTTGCCAGTGTGGTATGACTCAAAATAAGAAGAAACAGATGCAAATATTCTTTAATAATCAGAACATGGAATGTACGAAGTATGAATGTAGGAAAATTGGAAGTCATCAAAAATGAAATGGAATGTGTAAAGATCTTTATCCTAGGCATTTGAGAGCAGAAATGGACTGGTATTGGACATTTTGAATCGAACAATGATATGGCCTACTACACTGGGGATCACAAATTGAAGAGGAATGGTATCTCATACATCATTAAAGAAATTTTATAAGATCCGTCTTGAAGTACAATGTTGTCGGTAATAAGATAATATCCATATGCCTACAAGGAAGACCAGTTAATACTATTATTCAAATTTACTCACCAACCACTAATGCCAAAGGTGATTGTCTTAATTATCTAGTGCTGCTATAACAGAAATACCACAAGTAGGTGGCTTTGACAAAGAGAAATTTATTCTCTCACAGTCTAGTAGGTTACGAGTCCAAATTCAGAGTGTCACCTCCAGGGGAAGGCTTTCTGTCTTTGTTGGCTCTGGAGGAAGATCCTTGTCCTCAATCTTGCCACCGTCAAGAAGCTTCTCAGGCACAGGGACCCCGGGTCCAAAGGATGCACTCTGCTCCTGGTGCTACTTTCTTGGTGGTATGAGGTCCCAAACTCTTTGCTTGCTTCCCTTTCCTTTGCTCTTGAGAGATAAAAGGTGGTGCAGGCCACACCTCAGGAAACTCCCTTTACATTGGATCAGGGAGGTGACCTGAGTAAAGGTGGTGTTACAATCCCACCCTAATCCACTTAACATGAAATTACAATCACAAAATGAAGGACAACCGCACAAGCCTAACCAAATTGATACACAGATTTTTGGGGGGACATAATTCAACCCATGACATTGACGAAATTGAAGACATTTACCAACTTTTTAGTCTGAAATTGATCAAATATGCAATCAAGATGCATTGATAATTAGTGGTGATTGGAATGGGAAAGTTGGAAACAAAGAAAGATCAGTAGTTGGAAAATATGGCCTTGGTGATAGAAACAACTCCTGGAGATTGCATGATAGAATTTTGCAAGACCAACGACTTCTTTATTGCAAATACCTTTCTTCAGCAACATAGACTCTGAGTATACACGTGGACCTCACCAGATGTATACATGGGAAACATAATGACTACGTCTGTGGAAAAAGATGATGGAAATGCTCAATATCATCAGTCAGAACATGGCCAGGGGCCAACTGCAGAACATACCATCAATTGCTCATATGAAAGTTCAAGTTAAAGCTGCAGAAAATTAGAGGAAGTCCACAAGAGCCAAAATACTACCTCGAGTACATCCCATCTGAATTTAGAGACCATCTCAAGAGTAGACTTGACATGTTGAACACTAATGATCGAAGATCTGAAGAGCTGTGGAATAACATCAAGGACATCATACATAAAGAAAGCAAAAGGTCATTATAAAGACAGAAAAGTCAAAATGGATGTGAGAAGAGACTCTAAAACTTGCTCTTGAACATTGAGTAGCTAAAGCGAAGGGAAGGTATGATGAAGTAAAAGAACTGAACAGAAGATTTCTAAGTGCAGCTCAAGAAAACAAAGTTCAGTATTATAAGGAAGTGTGCAAAGACGAGGAGTCAGAAAACCAAAAGAGAACACACTGGGCATTTCTCAAGCTGAAAGAACTGGAGAAAAAATTCAAGCCTCAAGTTGCAATACCGATGGATTCTACAGGGAAAATATTGAATAACTCAGGAAGCATCAAAAGAAGATGGAAGGACTACACTGAGTCACTGTACCAAAAACAATTGGTCGATATTCAACTATTTCAGGAGGTAACATATGATCAAGAACTGATGGTACTAAAGGAAGATGTCCAAGCTGCACTGAAGGCATTGATGAAAGGCAAGGATCCAAGACGGAATGCCAATCGAGATGTTTTGCAAACAGATGCAGTGCTGCAGGTGTTCAGTTGTCCATGACAAGAAATTTGGAAGAGAGCTACCTGGTCAACTGACAGTAAGAGATCCATATGTATGCCCATTTCAAAGAAAGGCGATTCAACAAAAGGCTGAAATTATGGCACAATATTCAAGAAAATTTTTCTGAATCATTCCAAAGTGGTTGCAGCAGTACATTGATAGGGAACTGTCAGAAATCCAAGCTGAATTCAGAAGAGGACATGAGACAAGGGATATCGTTGCTGATGTGAGATGGGTCATGGGAGAAAGCAGAGAATAACAGAAAGATGTTTACCTGTGTTTTATTGATTGTGCAAATGTATTCGACTGTGTGGATCATAAGAAATTATGGATAATATTGCAAAGAATGGGAATTCCAGGACACTTAATTGTGTTCTTAGGGAACCTGTACATAAACCAAGAGGCAGTTATTCCAACAGGAAAAGGGGATACTACGTGGTTTAAAATCAGGAAAGATGAGTGTCATAGTTTTATCCTTTTACCACATTTATTCAATCTGTACATTGAGCAAATAATCTGAGAAGCTGAACTATATAATGAAGACTGCAGCATCAGGATTGGCAGGAGACTCATTAACAACTTGCAATACACAGATGACACAAACTTACTTGCCAAAAACGAAGAGTACTTGAAGCACTTACTGATGAAGATCAAAGACTATAGCCTTCAGTATGGATTACACCTCAATAAAAAGAATACAAAAATCCTCACAACTGGACCAATAAGGAACGTCACGATAAACAGAGAGAAGACTGAAGTTGTTAAGTATTTAATTTTACTTTGATTCACAATGCCCATGGAAGCAGCAGTCAAGAAATCAAATGACATGTTTCATTTGGCAAATATGCTGCAAGCAACATCTTTAAAGTGTTAAAAAGCAAAGATGTCATTTTGAGGGTTAAGGTGCGCCATGATATTTTCGATCATCTTATGTACATGTGAAAGCTGGATAATGAGTAAGGAAGACTGAAGAAGGATTGATGGCTTTGAATTATGGTGTTGGTGAAGAATCTTGAAGATACCATGGACTGCCAGAAGAACGAACGTATCTGTCTTGGAAGAAGTACCATCAGAACGCTTCTTAGAAAAGAGGATGGCGAGGCTTCATTTCATGTACTTTGTACATGTCATAGGGAGGGACCAGTCCCTGGAGAAGGACATCATACTTGGTTAGGTTGAAGGTCAGTGAAAAAGAGGAGGACCTTCAGTGAGATGGACTGGCACAGTGGCTGTAACAATGGGCTCAAGCATAACGATTGTGAGGATGGCATAGGACTGGGCACTGTTTTGTTCTATTGTACATAGGGTTGTCATGAGTCAGAATGGACTTGAGGGCACCTAACAACAACAACATTTTATAAATGTGTTTAGCTTTCCCTTATTTTTTCTAAGTCTTAATAAATGACTTGTGCTTTGCTGAGAAGACAAAGATTTGGACTCGTTTAAGGAAAACAACCTGTACTAAAGCTCCAAGACATGGAAAAGAATGTGTGGGGATTGTAGTGATTTATAAAAATGGGGGTGTGATAGAATTTGAGGCTGGAGAGGTCGGCTTGCTAACAAAGACTGCAGGCCATGACAAGGATTTTAGACTTTATTCAATAGGTAGTCTCCACTATTGTAATAGTTTTTAGGTGACATACGGGGATAAAAAAAAAAAAGAATTACACTTTACAGTCATTATTCTGGAAAATGTTTAGAGCACAGGCTGAAAAGAGGTACACTGGAGAATGGGAAACACAATAATAGTAGTTGTAATCATGGGAGTATTAACTAAAATAATATTATTTTTAATTTCCACTGAGTCAGCTCTAACTCAGGGCAACCTTATACAGAACTGAACAAAATTTTTCCTGACCCTGTGCCATCTTTATTATTGTTGATATGCTTGAGTGCATTGTTCTGCCCATTGTTGATGTATAGGGTTTTCATTGGCTAATTTTCAGTAGATAGCCAGGGCTTTCTTCCTAGCTTGGCTTTGTCTGGAAACTTTGCTGAAACCTGGCCACCATGGGTCACTGCTGGTATTTGAAACAACAATGACATAGCTTCCAGATTCACAGCAAATTGCAAGCCCCCACAGTACAACAAACTGACAGACAAGCGGTAGAAAATGAATATTGGCTACAGTTTATCATCCTTTTCATGTGCCAGACACCATACTAAGTAAATAATAAACATGATCTCATCTAACCCTTACAATAACCTTCTGGGGTAAATATTTCATTACCTTTCACCTAAAAGGAATATGTATCTGAAAGAGTTTAATTAAATTGACAAAATCACATAGCTATTATGCTTAGGAGCCAGACTGGAAAACCAGCTCTGTGTGACTGGAAAGTCATACTCTTACTCCTTACTATCTGGTTTGCAACTGAGATCCTCCTAGAGCCCCAGTGAGGAAGGACAAGGTGACTATGTGGACAAAACTGTCACCAGCTGAGTCTATTGCAGATCAAATAATATCCTATGCCTGTTTTTGTAATAATGTGAGGAGACATGGGTTCTTAGGTTCTTAGTTGAGGGCCTAGGCCACACAAAGTGTGATATTTTCAGGAAAGAGTCCAGGGTCTTCACCCCAGGGTTACACCTGCCAGAAGGAGCATTATAGGTGCTTCGGTCCAAACTTTCATTTCTGAGATGAGTGCATTGAGGCCTAGAGAAAATAAGTAATGTTGCAAAGGAAAAAGTGGTAGAACCAAAGGTAGAACTCAACAGTTTACATTTGGATAACAATGTAAGTGGGATTTTACATCTTCTCAGCATATGAACAAGACTTAAGAACTGCAAATGATAACTTTTAAAAATTTATAATAGAATTTATTTTTAGAGCAGTTTCTGGTTTACAGAGAAATTGTGCAGAAAGGATGAAGGGCTCCCATATATCCCCCTCTTCTTTGCACACTGTTTCTCCTTTACTACCAACTTGCATTCCATTCCTGGGCTACCCTTGTTACAACAGATGAGCCAATATTGATATATTATTATTAACTAAGGTCCATAGTTTACATTAGGGCTCACTCTTTGTGTGCAAATGATAATTTGAAGGGAAAGACTGCATACAAGGGTTGGGGTTCATCCCTGGGCTATTCCAACCACTTTCAGAACCATACGACATCCAATCCTAAAATAAATGAAAGAAACTCCCTTGACAGCTAATAAAGACCAGCAATGAGAAAGATATGAAGTTTTATACTCTCATTTTTTTTTAATTACAGATTTTAAAAATTAATTAATCCATGGGTTCAAGAGCACCTTTTTCTGATCTAAAAACATCTGTATTCCCCATGAGGGAGGCTACTGTGTTTGTAGTATTCACCAGTGTACATACAGTTCTTGGTAGAGTGCCTGTTACTCAGTGAGTGCTCAAAAACATTTGTTAATGACTCTGACAGTTCAGTATTTTCATTTTCCAATTTTTGTAATGTGGCTCTTTTTTCCATTCTAACATGGAGGAAATGGTGAATTATTTGTAACGGTAAGCTAAAAAGAAAAGTGCATTTGGTGGGGCAGAGCCTAGATGGCAGAATAGACAGACGCTTCCACTGAGCCCTCTTTACAACAAAGACCCAAAAAAACAAGTGAAAAGAGTACATTTATGACAAGCTAGGAGTTCAGATCATCAAAGGCAAGCTTAGAAAATGAACAGGGGCAGGGCGAGGAAGAGACAGTTCAGAAGCAGAAGGAGCTACTGAACCTGAATCGCAGGGAACCTTCGGGCACCATTCCCAGAGTGGCAGCAGCAGGCTGGTACTAGCATTCGGGCGCAGTTTTCTCAGGGAGAAGCAGCCAGCCACACAGCCTACTCACACCTCCGGAGCCAGAGAAGAGCAATACTCTCGACAAGAGCTAAGTATTTGCATATATCTTACCATGCCCCACCATCCCCAAGCTGGCTTCAGTGGCTGGAATCCCTGGGCCTGAGATAGTCACTGTTGAGAGCCTAGAGCCATCCTCCCGGCCTTGGAGAAGGAAAAAAATTGCAATTGAGGGAAAAGAAAACTTGCCAGCTCCACTAACTGGGGGGGGGGGGCAGCGCTCAGGACAGAAGCAGGTCCTGTCTAGGCATAAATGGTCTGTGAACTTTGAGCACCTTTCCTCTCTGCATGGGCCTGTGTGGGCCTATTTCAGGATAATAGGCCCTTGTTGGCAGACTCCAACTATTTCAGCTGTGTGGCAGAGAGGTGGGTGTTTGATGTTTGACATTGATTTACCTATTAAACAGGGTCTTTTTTTTTTTTTCACCTACCCACATCAGGGACCTGAGGACTGGTAGCTCCAATCAGGTCACCCAGCTACACATGACAGGGGTCCAAGGATAACTGGTATCTCCAAGTCCTTACAACCAAAAACATTGGGTGCTCATGGTCCATCTGCAGAACCCACCCACCTGCACGATCTGGGCTACAGGGATGCATTTTCCTCAGAGACACTTGGGGGTTGGTTCTCAGCCTCCTGCCCTGTTCAGAGTGTGACCCCCTGCTGCAATCAGATACCGGTACATACATCAATCACCCCTGCCCCTCTAAGATGGTAAGACAGAGCCTGTACCACATACTTGATGATCAGCTACCTGGAAACCTGAGCTGAATATATATAAGAAAAGTGAATGGACTCCTAGACTGATATACATGATAACAGCTCTAGGCATCTGGGGACAGGATGTCAGAGCTCTGAAGATGAAAATAATCAAGGTAGCTCACTCAAGCAACCCATTTGGGCATATCAAAACAAAACAAAGCAAGAAGCTATGACACAGTAAGCAAGCATAAACTAATACAATAACTTATAGATAGATGGCTCAGAGAAAACAGTCAATATCAAGTCACATAAAGAAACAGACCATGATCACCTCAACAAGCTCTCAAAACAAAGAAGCTAGAGACCTTCTAGATGAAAGTGCATTCCTGGAATTACCAGAGGCAGAATACAAAAGATTAATATACAGAAATCTTGAAGACATCAGGAAGGAAATGAGGCAATATGCAGAACAAGACAAGGAACACACAGATAAAGCAACTGAAGAACTCAGAAAGATTATTCAGGAACATAATGAAGAGTTTAATAAGCTGGAAAAATCTGTAGACAGACAGCAAGCAGAAATTCAGATTAACAACAAAATTACAGAAGTATACAACTCAATAGAAAGTCAGAGGAGCAGAACTGAGCAAGTAGAAGCTAGAATTTCTGAACTCGAAGATAAATCACTTAGCACTAACATATTTGAAGAAAAATCAGATAAAAGAGTTTTAAAAAATGAAGAAACCTTAAGAATTATGTAGGACTCAAGAGAAATAACCTATGAGTGATTGGAGTGCCAGAGCAGAGAGGGATAACAGAAAATACAGAGAGAATTGTTGAAGATTTGTTGGCAGAAAACTTCCCTGATATCATGAAAGATGAGAAGATATCTATCCAAGATGCTCATCTAACTCCACATGAGGTAGATGTTCAAAGTCACCAAGACATCTTATAATCAAACTTGTGAAAACCAAAGATAAAGAGAGAATTATAAGAGCAGTGAGGGATAAATGAAAAGTCACCTACAAAGGAGAGCCAATAAGCATAAGCTCGGACTACTCGGCAGAAACCACGCAGGCAAGAAGGCAATGGGATGACTTATTTAAAAAATTGAATGATAAAAATTGCCAGCCAAGAATCATATATCCATCCAAACTGTCTCTTAAATGTGAAGTTGAAATTAAGACATTTCCAGATAAACAGAAGTTTAGGGAATTCGTAAAATCCAAACCAAAACTACAAGAAATACTAAAGGGAGTTCTTTGGTTAGAAAATCAATAATATCAGGTATCAACCCAAGACTAGAACACTGGGCAGAGCAATCAGAAGTTAACCTAGACAGGGAAATTAAAAAAAAAAACAAGGTCAAAAAAAAGCTCAAAACAGGGTAACAGCGATGTTATTGTATAAAAGAAGACAACATTAAAACAATAAAGAGGGACTAAGAAATGTAATCATAGAGCTTCCATATGGAGAGGAAGATACAGCAATACAAAGAAATAAAACACAATAAAAAATAAATAAATAAAAAGGAAAGGGAAGTGAGCAGACGGGGACCTCATACAGAAAGCAGAGCCTGGAGTGCAGTGTGCCCTTTGGACCTGAGGTTCCTGCACTGAGATGCCCCCTCACCAAGGGAAGACTGACACATCACAAGGACCTGTCTCCAGAGCCAACAGAGAGAGAAAGCCTTTCCTGGAGCTGGCACCCTGAATTCAGACTTCTAGCACACTGGACTGTGAGAAAACAAATTTCTCTTTGTTAAAGCCAAAAAAAAAAAAGTGCATTTGGGAGACTTTACTGCATCTAAGTCAGCTTCCTGAATTACTTGACCCTGCATGCCTGGTGGAGCCAGGACCCCTCAGTGTTCTAATTCCCTTGGGATAAATTTAATCCATATTACATGCTTAAGGACCACCACCACATGCTTAAGGATGTGAACTCTTTGGGGGAAAAAGTCTCAAATTCCAGGCAAACCCAGTACAACAAATGAATGCCTTAAGTAGTGGTTCACTGTGTAGCAGAAGAGTCCTAAGCAGAATATTAAATCCTAGTAATTCTTTCTCAACTCCTATGACCACCTATGAGAAGTCTCTGGTATAATGTGTCTTCTATCAACACTACTGGAAAAACATTACCACTGGGGACTTGATACTTGCTGGTTCTAGCCATGGACCTTGGGTGATTCTTTCCCTCATATTCTATTCACTGAGTTCCCTGGCGTGGAATCAGAATTGGAAGCCCTGGAGAAGCATTGCTTGTAAGGAAGAATCAGATATGTAGAAAAGGCATGGCATGCCTTGGAGAAAAGGCAGTGAAAGGGGAAAAAAAAAGAAAAAGAAATAGGAGTGAAAAGTTAAAGATCCTGTTAAAATGAAGGAGAAAAAAGACACACCAACCATTCTTCTGCCAACCTTTCCCTCTATCCATTAAAGAAACTCCACAGATGTGTGCAAAACTGACAAAATAGGGTGATTCTAAACTAGCAACCCTTTCAAAGTATGGGTAGGAATAGAAAAAAAATCAGACTGCAAACATACAAAACTGCTGCAAACAAATCATAGAATAAATACTTCTGCTGATGAAAAGTCTCTGCACAAAAGCATCCATGATGGTGTAGAAAAATGTAATACAGTGCCCTAAACCGAATTAAGTATTCTCAAATACTTGTGTATACAAAAAAATCTTGAATCAAAAAAAAAAAAAAAAAAAAGATTAAGGGCAAAAATTGACTAAATAAATAAAGTGAAAATAAATTAAACTCAGGAAAGAAATAGAAGAAAAAGAAAAATTTGTATCAGAAATGAAGGCTAAATTACAAGATGCCCAAGGGAGAATATATTTAAATGAAAAATTAATAAACAGCATTACAGAAAACCAAGAAAATAACCAGGAGTATGAAAATGAATTAAAGAAAGAAGTAAAAAACTTCAGAAAGTGATTGAAATGGAAGACAGGCAAAGAAGATTGAACATAAGTATAATTACTGTCCCTAAAGAAAAAGAAAAAAGAGCCCTGGAGGGTTGACAGTGGGAACCCACCAGCGGCTCCAAGGGAGAAAAGACAAATTTTTCCCATAAAAATTACAGCCAAGAAAATCCTATGGGACAGTTCTACTCTGTCCTGCAGGGTCACTATGAGTCAGAATCGACTTGACGGCACACAACAACAACAAAGAAAACAAACAACAAAAAAACAATATTTAAAACTATAACCTGAGAAAATATTCCAGAATTAAAAGAAAATATTGAAACTATATATTGAAAGGGCCTACTGGGTATTTGGGAAAATTAACATGGAATGATCAACACCTAGACATCATTTAGTAAAACTGTTAGACTTTTAAAATTAGAGAAAAAATTCTCAAGGCCTCCAGAGAAAAAGATGAAATAACTTACAAAAACAGGAGAATTAAACTGGCAACAGATTTCTCAGAAACGACATACAAAGAAAGACAGCATTAAACAGCATTTTCAAGAAATGTAAATAAAGTACGAACCAAGAATATTACATCAGCTTAAAAAAAAAAAAAACCACCAAACTTGCTGCTATTGATTGCAACCCATAGCAATCTGGTAGGACAGAGTAGAACTGCCCCATGGAGTTTCCAAGGCTGTAATCTTTACAGAAGCAGACTGCCACATCTTTCTCTCAAGGAGCAGCTGGTAGATTCAAACCATTGACCTTTTGGTCAGCAGCCAAGCACTTAACCACTGCACCACCAGGGCTCCTTACATCACAGCAAACTTAAGGCCTTATAAAAATAGTTTTGAGTATGTCAGAACTCAGGGAATACGTTTTCCTTACCTGAGCGATGTATTAGGATAAGAGTTTCATTCAAACAAAAGATGACTGGAAAGACATCAGCAAAAGAACTGATGGTGAGAATTTAATATATTTAATTGTACGGTTAGGACTAAAATGCTACAAAAAGGTATATTTTGAAGAGCGCCAATCACTTCTATATCCCCTTCATTTCATTTCCTTCATCCCTCTGTAGGTTAACAAACTTAATTGCATCCCAGTTTGAGTGCAGTGGGCAAAAAGATGGATTTTTCAATAAACAATGCAGAGTTATTTGGATATTCACATGAAAATAGGAGGAAGGGAGGGGGGTCGAGTGGGACAAAAAGAAGAAAAAGAATATAGATTCCTTACTTCACACCATAGAAGAAAATCAATTTTAGATGGATTGTAGTTCTGAATGTGAATGTCAGAACATTTTTAGAATAAACATAAGGCAATAGAGAATAGTTCCATAAATATAAAACGTAACAGAATATCTTTATGAGTTTAGGATAGGTAATGATTCTTAAAACAGAACACAATACACTAATCCTAAAGGGAATAATTGATAAATTGTACTACATTAAATGTAGTAAATTCTGTTCATCACAACACACTTCTAAGACTTCTGGTTGGAGACACAGCAGCTGTGTAGTAATTAACCTCCCAAAATTTCCTCCCAAACAATACAAAATAACTTTATAAATATGAAATTTCTACGTGCAACCAAATCTTCAGTGTTACCTGACAGCAGAGAATGCCAAAACTACAAAGGAGCTGTGAGTAAGAAGAGAAAATTCAGCCAATTCTTACACATAATCCCTTATACTCCTACTTCTCCCTTGACTCATTGGAAGTCTGCCGGGGAGCAAAGGCAGACCCAGAAAAAACTGCTGGGAAGACAGAAAAGGGAAGTTAGGAGAAACTTAGTGGTTATTTGGAATGATCACCAGAAAGATTAAAACCAAAAAAAAAAAAAAACAAAAAACCACCACATTGCTGTTGAGTTGATGTTGACTCATAGCGTCCCTAAAGGACAGAGCAGAACTGCCCCACAGGGTTTCCAAGGAGCACCTGGTGGTTAGCAAAAGTAGTTCTTCTGGTTAGCAGATGTAGTTGTTAACCACAATGCCACCAGGGTTTCCAGAAAGATTAAATCTACTCTACATCGACCCTAAATCTGAAAATAATAAAAATATAACCTGGGATAGAATACAGGGAAAGAATTTCAAAGTACACATGACTTAAGTGGTCAGACCTCATATCAGGAGAAATGTATACGTGATTTAAAGGAATAGATGCAATTTAAAAGGGCAATTGACGGTGGTGCAAACTGTTAGCATGCTAGGTTGCTAACCAAAAAGTTTGGGTGCCTGAGTCCTCCCGGAAGTGCCTAAGAAAGGCCTGCTGATTAATTTCAGAAAAATTAGCCACTGAAAACCCTATGGGATGAAGCCAGTGCCAAGATGGCAGAGTAGTCAGACACTTCCTATGGTCCCTCTTACAACAAAGACTTTAAAAAACAAGCAAATCGATTATATACGACAATCTAGGAGCCCTGAACATCAAAGGCAAAGTTGAGGAATCAGACTGAGCAGCAGGGGGAAGGAGAGCTGGTTCAGAAGCAGAGGGGAGTTGCCAGACCTGACCCAATTGGAATTGATACCCTGCAGGCCAGATCGGCTGGTGTCAGCGGTGAGGCAAGCAGCGGAGCTCAGGATGTGTTTTCCACATTGGGAGAGACCAAGCAGCGGAGAGTCTACTCAAGCCTCCAGAGCAAGGAAAAAGTGGTGCTCAATTGGCAAAAGATAAGCACATGTGTCTAACCTACCGTGCAGATCAAAAAACACTCCCTTCGGGAAAAGCCTCTCTCCCGTTTACCTGCCCACTTCCTCAATCTGCACTTGGTCCCAGGCCAGCTTCAGAGATTGCTGCATCCTCTGGGCCAGAAGTTGGACCTGTTGTGTGCTATGAGCCATTCTCTGGCCTTGGAGAGGGAACAAATTAACAAACAAGAAAAAATAATCTGCCAGCTCCCCTAAGTCAGGAACTCAGGGCAGGCACAGATCCTTTGCCTAGGCACAGGCATAAGGGCTCCATGAACTTTGAATGCCTTTTGCCCCTGCATAGACCTGTGTGGGCCCGTTTCAACAGTGTAGGCCCTCGTTAGCACAGTACAACAGGGTATATACCTGAAGCCTAACTTCAACTGTATCAGCTATATAGTGGAGTGGCAGTTTCATGACATTTGACACCACTCTGCCTATTAAACAGGGTCCTCACCTACCTACCTCAGGTGCCTGGGCACTGGTGGCTCCACCCATATCACATAGTCACCTGTGACAGGGGTCCAGGAATAAGTGGTGCCTCTCAGTCCTTCTATTCAACAGGACTGGGAACCCATAACCTGGCTGCAAAAATCACCAGTACACACTCTAGGAAACAGAGATATGCTTTCCTCCCAGACACTCAGGAGCAGCTGTCAGCCCCTGCCTTGCTCAGTGCATGACTCCTTATTGCAGCCAGATACCTGTGCCTACACCAATCACCCGTGCCCATCTAGGACTGTAGGTGAGAACCTGCACCACACATTTGGTGACCAACTACCTAGACACCTGAGCTGAACCCATACAAGAAAAGTAAATGAACTCCTGGGCTCAAATACCTAGTGACAGATCTAACCACCTGATAACAGGAAGTTAGAGCTTCAAAGGTGCCAATAATCAAACTAGCTCACACAAGCAGCCTATTTGAGCATATCAAAACAAAACAAAACAAGAAGCTAGGACACAGTAAGCAAACATAAAATAAAAAAATATAATAACATCTATGACTTGGAGACAACAGTCAACATCAAATCACATAAAGAAGCAGACCATGATGGCTTCAGCAAGCTCACAAAACAAAGAATCAAGAAATCTTCCAGAGCAAGATAACTTCCTGTGATTACTGGTGGTAGAATAAAAAAGATTAATATACAGAACTCTTCAAGAAATCAGGAAGGTGATCAGAGAAACACAGACCAAAGCAAGGAGCACACAAACAAAGCAATAGAGGAACTTAAGAAGATTATAGAAGAGCATATGACAAATTTAATAGTCTGCAAGAATACACAGAGACAGCAAACAGAAATCCAGAAGATTAGCAATAAAATTTCAGAATTAGACAACTTACTAGAAAGTCATAGGAGCAGAACTGAGGAAATGGAAGTCAGAATTACTGAGATCGAAGATAAAGCACTTGACACCAACTTATTTGAGGAAAAATACAGATAAAAGATTTTTTTTTTTTAATGAAGAAACCCTAAGAATTATGTGGGACTCTATCAAGAGGCATAACCTACGAGTGATTGAGGTACCAGAACAGGGGATGATAACAGAAAATACAGAGAGAATTGTTGACAATTTGTTGGCTGAAAACTTCCCTGATATTGTGAAAGATGAGAAGATATCTATCCAAGATGCTCATCGAATCCTACACAAGGTACACCCTAAAAGAAAGCCACCAAGACATATCTTGCCAAAACTAGAGATAAAGAGAGAATTTTAATAGGGGCTAGTGATAAACGAATAGTCACCTACAAAGAACAGTCAGTAAGACTAAGCTTGGACTACTCAGCAGAAACCATGCAGGCAAGAAGGCAATGAGATGACACATAAAGCCCTGAAGGAAAAAAAATTGCCAGCCAAGAATTATATATCCAGCAAAACTGTCTCTCAAATATGATGGTGCAATTAGGGCATTTTCAGGTAGACTGAAGTTTAGGAAATTTTCAAAAACCAAACCAAAATTACAAAAATACTAAAGGGAGTCCTCTGGTAAGAAAATCAATAACATTAGATAACAACCAAGACTAGAACACAGGACAGAGCAACCAAATATCAACCCAGATAGGGAAGTCACAAAAAATAAAGCTAAAACACTGAAAATAGGGAAACAGAGACATTAATATGTAAAAACTGGCAATATTAAAACAAAAAAGAGGGACTAAAAAAAGTAGTTGTAGATCTTCCATATGGAGAGGAAGTCAAGGCAATATAAAGAAATAGAAGATTGATTTAAACTTAGAAAAATAGAGTTGATATTAAGGTAACCACAAAGGAAACTAACAATCCTACACATCAAAATAAAAAACAAGAAAAACATAAAGACTCAGCAAATACAAAATAAACAACAACAAAAAAGATGAAAATACGTAAAGAAAAAGGTTCAGCACAGAAAATTAAGTGGATCCAAGAAATTGCCAACAACACACAAAAAAAGACATCAAAATGACAGCACTAAACTCATTAAAAAACTCATACCTAGAAATAATTATGCTGAATGTAAATGGGCTAAATGTGCCAATAAAGAGACAAAGAGACAGAAAGTGACAGAATAGATTAAAAAACAGGATCTGTCTATATGCTGCCTACAAGAGACACACCTTAGACTTAGAGACACAAACAAACTCAAAGGATGGGAAAAAATATATCAAACAACAATCAAAACAGAGCAGGAGTGGCAATATTAATGTCTGAAAAAAGAGACTTTAAAGTAATATCCACAACAAAGGATAAGGAAGGACACTACATAATGATTAAAGGGTCAATAGCCAGGAGGATGTAACTATAATAAATATTTGCACACTCAATGACAGGGCTCCAAAATGCATAAAACAAACAGTAACAGCTCTGAAAAGAGAGGTAGACAGCTCCACAATAATACTAGGAGACCAACACACCACTTTTGGTGAATGACAGAGCATCCCAAAAGCAGCTCAGTAAAGGCACAGAAGATCTAAACGCCACAATCAATGAACTTGATCTCATAGACATATACAGAACACTCCACCCAACAGCAGCCAAGTATAATTTCTTTTGCAATGCACATGGAACATTCTCCAGAATAAACCATGTATCAGACCATAAAGGAAGCCTTAACAGAATCCAAGCCTTAACAGAATACAAAGCACTGAAATATTACAAAGCATCTTTTCTGACCATAAAGCTATAAAAGTAGAAATCAATAACAGAAAAAGCAAGGAAAAAAAAAAAAAAAGGAAACTAAACAACACTTTGCTCAAAAACTACTTGGTTATAGAAGAAAATAAGGACAGAATAAAGAAATTCACAGAATCAAATGAGAATGAAAACACATCCTAGCAGTACCTTTGAGACACAGCAAAAACAGGCCTCAGAGGTCAATTTATACCAATAAATGCACACATCCAAAAAGAAGAAAGGGCCAAAATCCAAACAACCCTATAACTTGAACAAATAGAAAGAAAGTAGCAAAAGAAGTCCTCAGGCACCAGAAGAAGGCAAATAATAAAAATTAGAGTAGAATTAAATGAAATAGAGAATAGAAAGACAATTGAAAGAGTTAACAAGACCAAAAGCTGGTTCTTTAAAAAGATCTACAAAATCGATTAACCATTGGCCAAACTGACAAAAGAAAAACAGGAGAGGAAGCAAATAACATGAATAAGAAATGAGATAGGCAATATCACAACAGACACAGCTGAAATTAAAAGAATCATTAACAGAATACTATGAAGAATTGTACTCTAACCAATGTGAAAACATAGAGGAAATGCACGAATTTCTAGGAACACACTACCTACCTAAACTAACACAGAGTTAGAACAACTAAATAAACATGTAACAAAAGAAGAGATTGAAAATGTAATTTAAAAACTTACATCAACCAAAACAAAAAAAGCCCTGGCCCTGATGGCTTGGCTGGAGAATTCTACAAAACTTTCAGAGAACAGTTAACACCACTACTACTAAAAGGTATTTCAGAGCATAGAAAAGCATGGAATACTCCCATTCTATGAACCCAGCATAACCCTGATACTAAAACCAGGTAAAGATACCAGAATAAAGAAAATTATAAACCAGTATCCCTCGTGAACACAGACACAAAAATCCTTACAAAATTCTAGCCAATAGAATTCAACATCATATCAAAAATAATAATAATTCACCATGACCAAGTGGGATTCATACCAGATATGCAGGGATGGTTCAACATTAGAAAAACAATCAATATAATCCCTCACATAAATAAAATACAAGAATCATATGATCTTATCAATTGATACAGAAAAGGCATTTGACAAAGTCTAACACCCGTTCATATAAAAACTCTCAGCAAAATAGGAATAGAAGGGAAATTCCTCAGCATAATAAAAGGCATTTATACAAAGTCAATAGCCAACATCATCCTAAATGAAGAGAGTCTGAAAGCATTCTCCTTGAGAATGGGAAACAAATAAGAATGCCCTTTATCATCACTCTTATTGAACACTGTGCTAAAGGTCCTAGCCAGAGCAATTAGGCTAGAAAAAGAAATAAAGTGCATTCAAATTGATAGAAAAAAATTGATAGAGAAGAAGTAAAAGTATTTCTATCTCCAGATGATATGATCTTATACACAGAAAACCCCAAAGAATCCACAAGAAAACTACTGAAACTAATAGAGCATTTCAGCAAAGCATCAGGATACAAGATAAACATACAAAAATCAGTTGGATTCCTCTATACCATCAAAGAGAATGTCAAAGAGGAAATCACCAGATCAATAACATTTACAATAGTCCCGAGAAGATAAAATACTTAGGAATAAATCTAACCAGAGATGTAAAAGACCTATACAAATAAAACTACAAGACACTACTGCAAGAAAACAAAAAAGACCTACATAAGTGGAAAAACATACCTTGCTCCGGATAGGAAAAGTCAACATTGTGAAAATGTCTATTCTACCCAAAGTGACCTAAAGGTACAATGCAATCCTGATCCAAATCCCAATGGCATTTTTTAATGAGATGGGAAAAAAAAAAAAAACCACAAACTTCATATTGGAAGAGCACTACTGAAGAAGAAGAACAAAGTGGGAGGCCTCACACCACCTGATTTTAGAACCTATTATACTGACATGGTAATCAAAACAGCCTGGTACTGGTACAACAACATATAGATACATAGACCAATGGAACAGAATTGAGAATCTGGACATAAATTAATCCGCTTATGAGCAGCTGATATTTGACAAAGGTCCAAATTCCTTTAATTAGGGAAAAGACAGTCTCTTTAACAAATGGTTTTGGCATAACTGGATATTTATCTGCAGAAAAATGAAACAAGACTCATACCTCACACCATGCACAAAAACTAACTCAAAATGGATCAAAGACCTAAATATAAAATCTAAAACAATAAAGATCATGGAAGAAAGAATAGGGACAATGCTGGGAGCCCTAATACATGGCTTAAACAGACCACAAAGCATTACTAACTATGCACGAACACCAGAAGAGAAACCAGATAACTAGGAGCTCCTAAAAATCAAACATTTATGCTCATCCAAAGACTTCACCAAAAGAGTAAAAACACAGCCTACAGACTGGGAAAAAAAATTTTGGCTATGACAAATCTGATCAATGTCTAAGCTCTAGAATCTACAAGATACTGCAAAAACTCAACAACAAAAAGACACTCAATTAAAAAATGGGCAAAAGATATGAACAGGCACTTCACCAAAGAAGATACTCAGGAGGCTAACAGATACATGAGGAAATGCTCACAATCATTAGCCATTACCCAGTGCCGTCAATTAGCCATTAGAGAAATGCAAGTCAAAACTACAATGAGATACCATCTCACCCCAACAAGGCTGGCATTAATCCAAAAAACACAAAATAATAAATGTTGGAGATGCTGTGGAGAGGCTGGAACACTTATACACTGCTGATGGGAATGTAAAATGGTATGACCACTTTGGAAATTGATTTAGCACTTCCTTAAAAAGCTAGAAATAGAATTACCATAGGATCCAGCAATCCCGCTCCTTGGAATATATCCTAGAGAAATAAGAGCAGTCACAAGAATAGACACAAGCCCACCCATGTTCATTGTAGCACTATTCACAATAACAAAAAGATGGAAACAACCTAGGTGCCCATCAATGGATGAATGGTTGAATTACAGTATAGTCACACAATGGAATACTACTCAATGATAAAAAAGAATGATGACTCTGTGAAACATTTCATAACATGGAAAAATCTGGAAGGCATTATGCTGAGGGAAATTAGTCATTCAGAAAGGACAAATATTGTATGAGACCACTATTATAAGAACTCAAGAAAAGGTTTAAACACAGAAGAAAACATTCTTTGATGGTTTCAAGGGTGGGGAGGGAGGGAAAGGGATATTCACTAACTAGATAATGGACAAGAATTATTTTAGGTGAAAGGAAGAACAACACACAATACAAGGGAAGTCAGCACAACTGGACTAAAGCAAAAGCTAAGTTTCCTGAATACAACCTAACACTCTAAGGGACAGAGTAGCGGGGTGGGGGTTTGGGGACCATGACTTCAGGGTACATCTAGGTCAATTGGCATAACGAAGTTTATTAAGAAAATGTTCTGTACCCCTCTTTGGTGAGTGGCATATGAGGTCTTAAAAGCTAGCAAGCGGCCATCTAAGATGCATCAATTGGTCCCAATGCACCTGGAGCAAAGGAGAATGAAGAATACTAAAGACACAAGGAAAACATGAGCCCAAGAAACAGAAAGGGACACATAAACCAGAGACTCCAACAGCCTGAAACCAGAAGAACTAATTGATGCCTGGCTACCATGAATGACTGCCCTGACAGGGAACACAACAGAGTTCCTGACAGAGAAGAAGAAAAGTGGGGTGCAGGACTCAAATTCTAGTAAAAAGACCAGACTTAGTGGTCTGACTGAGACTGGATGGATCCCAGAAGACTTGGCCCCTGGACTCTCTGAAGCCAACTCTTTAGACAAAGATTAGACAGGACTATAAAACATAAAATGGTACCTGTGAAGAGTGTGATTCCTAGCTCAGGTAGATAAAAAACATGAGACTAAATGGGCAGCCCCTGTCCAGAGGTGAGATGAGAAGGCAGAAAGGGACAGGAGCTGGTTGAATGGACATGGAAAATACAGGGTGAAGAGGAGGAATGTGCTGTCACATTATAGGGAAAACAGCGAGGGTCACATAACAATGTGTGTATAAATTTTTGTATGAGAGACTAACTTGAACTGTAAACTTTCACTTAACTCACAATAAAAAATATATAAAAAAATAAAAATAAATAAATGATGGTGCAGCTCAGTGGTCAGAAAATAGGGAAGAACTTCTCAGAGGAGCAGAGAATCCAGTGAGATGTAAGCTTTGCTGACAGCCCCTTAAGTTTCAGACCTCAATGTTTTCTGCTTCCTCCATGTGAGACCTGTCTCCAGAGTTCATTGAAAAGTCTCTTCCAAACACTTAAGTGATCTCTGTGGAGATATTTACTAGAAATATATAATTGTTTTTGGTAATTAGCAATTATGAAAAAGTTTTTCAGAATTATTCTCAGCTCCCCAAATCTACCATCTCATTTCTGCTACAGGTGAAATGATAATTGCATTTTGTAGGCAGATGAGGTCACAGAATCACAAAGTCTTATCTCAGGGTTTGGCTGCCTCCCTCTCACTCACCCACTAGCCATCATGACCCTCACAATGAGTTCACCATATAGGCAACAGGAAGGAATTGGGTGAGTATCTTCTAATTCCATCTGAAAGACAGTATGTAAGGAAAGGAGGTGCATCCAAAGTCAAGGACCCTCTGGCTATGAAGATAAATATCAGTCATCAGGAACTGAAAGAATGTTTTTTAGGGATTTGACAGTAGGAATGATCTTCTTATCACAGACTACATTGGGAATCATGGGAAATTTCTCTGTTCTTTACCATTATATTTTTCTCTACTTCACTAGGTGCAGATTAAGGCCCAGAGAATTGGTTCTCAGGCACCTGACTGTAGCCAACTCCTTGGTAATTCTCTCTAAAGCAGTCACCCAGACCATGGCTGCCTTTGAATTGAAAGATTTCCTCAATGATTTGGATGCAAACTTCTTTTCTACCTCCACAGAGTGCCCAGGGGTGTGTTCATTGGCACCACCTGCCTCTTGAGTGTCTTCCAGGCCATTACCATCAGCCCCAAGAACTCCAGGTGGGCCCAGCTTAAGGTGAAAGCTCCCAAGTACACTGGCTTCTCCATATTCCTGTGCTGGATCCTTTGTGCACTGATTAATATTACTATTCTTGTGTATGTGACTGGCAAATGGAACAACAAAAACATCACAAAGATTTTGAATACTGTTAAAAAAAAAGAAAGAAAGAAAACTCTGTGGAGCACCTTTCTACTCTGACACACATGGGATCTCTATGAATCAGAATCCACTTCAAGGCAAATGTTTTTGTTTTCTTGTTGTTGTTTTGTCATTTAAAAGAGCAGGCATGATTTAAAGTGATAAACTTCAAATGGATAGCTTCTGGGAAATAAAAAAGTGAAAAAAACTTACTTGGCGACTTGGTAGTGAAGGGAAAAACAAGAAAATGGGTAAAATATAGGGCCTTGCAAGACAAAAGAGAATCACAAAGTACAAAAACCACAGTGTCATCTACCTTGAGACCAGAAGAACTAGATGGTGCCCAGCTACCACTACCTATTCTTATCAGGGTCACAATAGATGGATCCTGATAGATTGGGAGAAAAATGTGGAACAGAACCTCAAATTCTTTAAAAAAAAAAAAACCCAGACTTACTGGACCCTTTGAGACTAGAGTACTCCTGAAGACAATTGCCCTGAGATACTCTTTAAGCTTTGAACTGAAACTATCTTCTGAGGTCATCTTGAAGCTAAATAACAGATTGGCTCATGAAATAAATAGTATCACCTGTGAGTACTGAGATCCTTTGAAAAAATCATCTATATGAGACCACATAGTCAACAATTACTTTAAAACAAAGATGAGACAGTAAGGGGACAGGGAAACTAGATTACTACAAAAGGAAAAACAAAAATGGAAATAATAAGAATGTTCACACATTGTGAAGGATGTAACCAGTGTCACTAAACAATTTATGTAGAAATTGTTGAATGGAAACCTAATCTGAAGTGTAAACTTTTATCTTAAACACAAAATAAAAAATAACCACAAACTCGGATGATCACAACTTTTCCTCCATTAACAAAACAAACACACAAAAAACTCACTAAAGGACCTAGTCTTTGCTAGACTGATAGAAATGAATGTCATTAAATTAGGAATCTTGTAAAACATCACAATAACATAAAACTTACTAAAAGGAGAAAAAGCACACAGAAAACTATTGCAGAAAAGCAGAAAGCAAAATTTCACAATACCATATGAGGAAAATACCCCTCTCCAAAAATAACCATGCTCAGAATAAAATTTTAGTCAATAGCCCAAACAAAACTTAACATACTTAAGTGTTTGAGGTAATTAAAAATTAATGTGAATCAATGGGATAAAGCTAATGATAATAAAATTGTAATTTCACAGAAACTTTTCAGAAATAGAACAGCATCTTAACCTACCATTGAAAGGACCCCATTAGTAGCTGGGAAGATTAACCTAGAATAATCAACTCTGAGACATGTCCTAGTAAAATTCTTAGATATCAAAGATGAAGATAAACTCCTCAAGGTCTCCAGCAAAAAAATAAAATAATTTGCAAAGGCAAAATAATTAGGCTACCACCTTTTAACCACCACCTGTCCATCAGTTTGTCACACTGTAGCAGCTTTTGTGTTGTTATAATGTTGGAAGCTATACTACTTGTATTTCAAATACTAGCAGAATCACCCATGGTGGACAGGTTTTAGCAGTGTCCAGACTAAGACAGACTTGGAAGAAAGGCCTGGTGATCTACTTCCAAAAACTAACCAATGAAAAGCTTATGGATCACAACAGGTTATTGTCTGATATAGTGCCGGAAGTTAAGCCCCCTATATTGGAGAGCACTACACAATAACCTCAATAATGAACTTAAGCACACCAATGATGGTGAAGATGGAACTGGACAGGGCAATGTGGTGTTAAAGGATACAAAAAATTAATTAATTAATTAATTAAAAAAAAACCCTGATAAATCAAATAGTAAAAGATTAAATAAGAAAAAGGGACTGAGGGCATTTAAAAAGGTATAAGTGCAAAGGTAACTAATAAAACAAAAAGACAATTTTCCTAATTACCAAAAAAGGATATATGTATGTATGTGTATATATAGATAGATATAGGTGTAGATGTAGGTATAGATATATACATACATATGAACCCAAAATTAAACCCATTGCTGTCAATTCTGACTCATAGTGACCTTATAGGACAGAGTAGAACTGCCCCATAGGGTTTTTGAGGAGTAGCTGGTGGATGCAAACTAATGACCTTTTGGTTAGCAGCTGAGCTCATAACCACTGTGCCACCAGGTCTTCATATATATATACATATCATATATATATATTATATATAATATATATATGCACAAAAGATAGACATGCAAAGAATATCCTCTCATAAAGAAGCTGAACAAATAAAACAAAATACACATAATCATAAAATTATGTTTTTGAGACCACATACAAGTCATAACAAAAATTGTGAATGGGTTTAACTTACCTATTAAAATAATAAGATTTTCAAATTGATTCATGAAACACAACCCAATTCTATCCTGTTTTCAAGAGGATTACTCTAAACAAAGTGATTCAGAAAGGGTAAAAATAAAGGAAGAACAAAATTATACCAGGCATATGGGGGAAAAAAGAGAAAGCAGGGTAGCAAACTTAATATCAGACAAAGAACTTAAGCCCAAAGACATTACATGTGAGAGAGAAGAATATCTTTTAATGCTAAAAGCTACAATTCACAATAAAGATACAACACCTGAATATTTGTGCAATAATAAAACCACCTTAATGCAACAAAACTAAAGGAGGTACAAGGAAACAGATAGAAACACACAGGTAATAAGAGAATTTAATAAGCTTCTCTTAGTATAAGACAGACTGAATGGATAAAAAGAATTAAGAAGTAGAAAATCTAAACAACATAATAGATTAGATCTTATGCATAACCATCAAATCATATATGACAATAATACAGAGTACACATTCTTCTCAAGTACTCATGGCACAGTCACTACAATTGTTCATATATTAGGAAACAAAGAAAAAAAATCAGTAACTTCTATGAAGTAGAAATATTATAAGCCACAGTCTCTGGTCACAATGCAATAACACTAGAATTTACTAAAATGCAGTCCCAACAGGAGGCAGAGCACCCACTGGACCTACCCTGTTGCACCATAGATAAGGAACTGGCCCTGCCCATTAGGCAAAGAAGTAAAAAAGTAACATGGTCACAGATGAGCAAACAACAAAGAACGTACAGTCTGCCTGCTCAGACATAACCAAATAAAACAAAAAAGCAGGACAAAACAAATCTACAATCAATAAATGAACTAAATACTGAATGTCCTGAAGACAGCAGACAATATCAAAACATGTTAAAAAAAAAAAAGGACAGAATGGTTCCAGTAGATGTCACCAGATGACTTTCCAGTAGAAGAAAAGTCACTACAACTACCTGATAGGGAATTCAAATCTCTAATATTCAGAGATACCCAAGAGTTGAAGAAAAAGTAGACAAAAATGAGGAAAAATAGACAAATTCATGGAAAAGGCAGGCAAATTCATGAAAAATACAGACAAAAATGGAAGAATTCAGGAAAATAATACAGGAACAAAATGTCAAAATAAATTTATGACTGGAAATCATGCAAAAACAGCAATTAGAAGTCCAAAAGATTAACAGGATTTTAGAAATGGACAGTGTCATAGAAAGTCTGAGGAGCAGGTTTGAAACAACAGAAGACAGGATCAGCAAAGATGAAAAGTTGACCATCCAAGAAGCTCCACAAACCCCATATAGGATAGATCCCAAAAGAAAATCACCAAGGCATATCATAATCACACTCGCTAAAACCAAAGACAAAGAAAGAATTCTGAGAGCAGCTCGAGAAAAACAAAAAGTCACAAATAGAGGTGAAACAATAAGACTAAGCTGTGATTACTGGGCAGAAACCATGCAGACAAGAAGGCAATGGGATGACATATTTAAAACCCTGAAAGAAAAAAATTGCTAACCAAGAATAACATATCCTGCAAAATTCTCATTCAAGTATGATGGTGAAAATAGGATCTTTCCAGATGAACAGAAATTAAGGGAATATGTAAAAAATAAACCAACTTTACAAGAATTATTAAAGGGACCTTTGGTTTGAGAACAAACAACATCAGACCACAGCCTGAATCTAGGATGCAAAATCACACCAGCCAGATACCAACTTAAGAAATGAAGTCTCAAGGACTATTCAAGACCAAAAGATTTACAACAGAGAACAAGAGAGGTTAATCTGTGAATGACAACAACGTCAGAACAATGAAAGAGGGAATAAACCATGTAGGTATGGAACTTTCTAACAGAGAGGAAGGCAAGGCAAGATCAAGTAATGATACACGGGTTCAAACCTAGGAAGATAAAGGTAAATTTCAAGGTAACCACAAAGAAAGTTAACAAACCTACTCATCAGAATAGAACTTATTAAAACACAAAATCACCACAACAACAAACAGAAAGTCCCTTTCACCTAGAATTTTCTTTTAAACTTCCTGTTGAACAGCTCCTGAATTAAAGGGAAAATAAAAATTGAAATTACAGAATTAAAAAAAAAATGACCATACAAATATTACATATCAGAATCTATGATATGCTTTTAAAGCAGTGATCAAATAAAAATCCATTGCTCTAAAAATGGTTATCAATAACAATACAAGAAGATAAATAAATGATTTAAATTCTCAGCTCAAAAAAACTACACAAAATAGTGTTGTTAGTTGCCATTGAGTTGGCTCTCCCTTATGAAGACCCCGTGCGTGCAGAGTGGATCTGTGCTCTATAGCGTTTCCAATGGCTATGACTTTGTGGAAACAGATCACCAGGCCTGTCTTCTGAGGCACCTCTGGGTGGATTTGAACCACCAACCTTCCTGTTAGTAGTTGAGCTCTTAACTGTTCGCACCACCCAGGGACTTCCTTAGAGGAAAAAGTAGCAATGTAAATAAAAAGTAGGAGGGTGCTACCGAAGAGTCAGTTCTGTTTTTAAATTACACAAATGGATATTCTTGGTGGTATAAGGTAAAATAATAGTATTAGCTGTGAAAAGGAAACCTGGTCTTTTAATAATTTCTGTTTCAAGTCTCTGCTCCTTAGAAATCATACCAATGGCAGAGCAAAATTTTCTGTAATAGTACTAATGGCGGTCATCCTCTTCTATTACTACTCAGTGAAATGGTAACTCTTTAAATCACAGAATGTATGAACGATGACATGTTTTGAGGTATTTCCAATTAATTGAACTATTATGCAGTGGCTTTTAGGTGAAAGGACAAATTATTCAAGAGATTCAGAAGGAAGTCTTTTCCCCTCTGCTATTTTTATCTATACTCCTCTTGTAAGACAGCAATGAGTCAGAATGAACCTTCTCGTATACAAGTGGAATTATCCACCATTGAGATGGCAACCAGATCAAAGTTATGCCAGTGTGGTTATAAATCGCAGAAGCAGAGGCATTGGCAAATACAGATAAAAGGAATATCATGCAACTGCACAGTCAAAGAGACCTGATCAAGCACAAGGAATCCATTGTGTTCAACGATTTCATCTGATACCTCTTGAAAGAGAAAATCCACATTTGAGAATGCTCTTAAAAATGTACATTTTTAGTTAAGTTAGCATCAGTACAAGTAAGAGGAGGAGAAATTAGAGGAGGAAGAAAAGAAGGGAAATGGGAAGGAGAGAGGGAAAAAGGGAGGAAATGAAAATTTTACTAATTTTTTATGTTATATCAATTCCTTTTGCTAGATGCTTTCATATATGTCATTTCATTTAATATTTCCCCAAATAATGTGAAATAGGTGGTATTTCCTCCCCATTTTACCTTGTAGGGAACTGAGTCTTTGAGAAGTTGATTCCCACGTCATAAAGCTAATAGGTGACTGAAGTACAATGTAAATTCATATTTTTTCTGAGTCTAAAGCAAAATGCTCTCATCGTTATCTTTATATCACTTTCTTCTTCCCACTCTTTTTTTTTTCCACTCAAAGAATATTTAATGATTTCCAGTGTGCCAGGGACTGTTCTAGGTATTAAAAGTGAAGCAAAGAACAAGACAGACAAACATTCTAATGGAGGAGACAGAATATAAACAGATATATAAACAAGAGAAGTATCAGGTAGTGATACATGGTAGAAAGATAATTAAGCTAGGGTGACAAAAGTGACTGGGTGACTACTTTAAATTAGGTAGCTAGGGAAAATATCTGAAGAGGTGATGAATGTCAGCCCAAGAAAAGGTCCTAAGGGGTAATGAGCTTCTGTGTTTCAAAAGCAGAAAGAAGGCTAGAGGCTCCAGTGTGTAGGGAACAAGGAAAAGGTGGTTCGAGATGAGGTTAAAGTTAGTATAGCCTGGTCATGTGAAAATTGGTAGACTGGAGTAAGAAGCATGGGCTCTGTTTTCAGGCAGGTAGGAGACTCTTGAGAGTTTTAACCTGGAGATGGATGGGATGCGATTTACATCTGAAAACATCACTGAGAAGGGGTGAAGTAATGACTAATGACAACGATGTAGTTTTTAAATCATGCCCAATGTCTCCAACCAAATGGAACATCTAGGACTGCCAAAGGAAAAACTTGCAGACTCTTTGATGAGCAAAATTGATGAGAAAACTTGAAGATGCCTTCATAAGCTCCAAGTTGTGGAAAAGAGCAAAAAAGCACACAGATATACAGTACTGTGATGGTTTAAGTCCTTGTCCTGAAAATCATCCAGTAAATGTCATTGCAAAAAGACTAAGCATCACCTTAAGATAAAAAATGATGTGAACAGAATCAACTGAGCAAGACCAGCACTGTTGGGCTAAAGAGGAGGGAAATACTCAACAGCAAAAATCATCCTATCTAAAGGTGACAGCCTTGCCTTGGTAAGGTGCCTGGAGCCCTAGAAAATTCAGGGCTAGAGACAGAAAATCATCCTGGATTAGGATGAGAGAGAGAGGAAGCTGGGAATAGTGAGATGATATGTAGGTCCTACTTGATGACAGATCACAGGAGACCCTAACTCATTTAAGCATGGTAATGAAGCAGGAATATGATCTAGTCTTGTAATGACTTATAAAAAGAAAAATAGATGAAAATATATCAAATAACATTCTGATAGAAAATGAGAACATTCAAGAAACATGGCCATAACACAGGCAAAAAACTTAACCGTGTTTCAAACCAAGTTAAAAGAAATTTTTAAAAGTATTGAAAGAATGGCATGAATCAGAATTAGATGAATTTAAGAATGATATGGTGAGAAAACAGGGAGAAATGAAAAGAGAACTGATATAACTGAGGAAATAGATTTGAAAGAAAAATTCAGAAATGAAGACCAAATGAAAAGAAACACAAGAAAATTTGATCAGGGAAATATGGGTAGTAAAGAAGAAAGGTGAAAAAACAAAGAGAAATTTTTAAAAAAGAAATAAGATGGATTTGAGAGAAAGTGATACATGTAAAAATCATGGAAAAGAAATAAAATATTCATATAATTGGGGACCCTGAGGAAAAGGAGCAAAGCTGCAGAAAGAAATAAATATTTTAAAAATAATTATTCTAGAAACCTTTCCTAAAATAAAAGAAGGCTTGAATTTTCATGTTCAAAGGGTACATCATGTACCTTGGAAACACAACCCAGACTACTCAACAGGGAGACATCCTAGTAAAAACAAAGGACTTCGAGAAAAGGAAAGAATCTGAAAATGTAGGCTAAGAGCCAAATTATTTACAAGAAAAAGAAAATCAGATTTGGATGATATCCTGACAGCATTTTTTATGTTAGAAAACAACAGAGGAACATTTCTAAGGTATCCAGGAAAAGAAAATATAAACCAAGATCTTTATATGTAGCAAAAATCTCCTTCAGCTATAAAGGCCACACAGCTAAAACATGCTGAAAATTTTTTATTGTTGTAAAATTATACAAAACACAATGTTTACCAATTCAACATTTTTCGCATGTACAATTTAGGAGTATCAGTTACATTAATCATGACCACACACAAAGAATTATGGATATGCAGTACTCTGTGAGCTTTGATCCCACGAGCCCCTCCTGAAGAAACTATTAAAGAATGTGCTTTAGACAAATCTAGATGATTGGCAAAGCTTCAGCATAAAATCTGCAAGTGACCACTGAATACAACTAACTATGAAACTAAACTAAAGCTTAGGTATCTGGTGATAAAAACGTGTGAAGGCTTAGTATTCTGACAATACAGAAATAACAAAATTAATAAAAATGGGGGAGGGAAAGGAAGGCATGGCCTTATGTGTATTGGCTAGGAGTAAAAGGATGCCCTTTGAAGCTGACAAACTTAGTCATAGAAGTTAAATATATTTTAATGTACTCTCATTCACACTAAGATAATTATAGGTTCTGAAACTGTAGAGTGGGAGAAAAGAAAGGAAGGGAGAAAGAAGAGGTTACTAGTAATTTCAATATTAGTCATAATGGTAATCAACAGGTATTATGTAAAGAAAGAAAAGACTAAGTATTATATGAAGGTATTAGTAACCATTGGAAAAAAATACAAACTTTTTTAAATACCAAAAAATACCCCTCCTCACAAAAGAGTAAAGAAACAGACACAAAGAGTGAAAGGTTTTATTGTATCAATACATATAAATGGCTTTATCTCACCTATTAAAGAATAAGATCTCCAGGCAAAGCAATCCCCAACATTGTGCTTTATTTTAGAAACACATTGTCATAGATTGAATTGTGTTCCCCCAAATATCTGCCAACGTAGCTAGGTCATGATTCCTACTATTTTATGATTGTCTACCATTTTGTCATCTGATGTGATTTTCCTATGTGTTGTAAATCTTATCACCACGATGTAATAAGATGGATTAGTGGCAGTTATGTTGGTGAAATCTACAAGATTAAATAATAACTTAAGCCAATCTCTTTTGAGATATAAAAGAGAGAAGTGAACAGAGAGATAGGGGACCTCATACCACCCAGAAAGCAGTGCTGGGAACAGAGCCAGTCCTTTGGACCTGAGGTTCCTGGACTGAGATGTTCCCAGACCAGGGGAAGACTGACAAGAAGGACCTTCCTCCAGAGCTGACACAGAGAGAAAATTTTCCCCTGGAGCTAAAGCTCTGAATTTGGACTTGTAGGCTACTACACTGTGAGAGCATAAATTTCTCTTTGTAAAAGCCATCCACTTGTGCTATTTCTGTTATAGCAGCACTACATGACTAACACACATGCACACATCTTAAAAAAAAAAAAAGTTGATTCCAAGAGGCTAAAAACAAAAGGATAACCAAAGATTTACCATGAACACTCAAAGAAAAAGAAAATTGAAGTCCTTGATACTAGATAAAATAGAATTAGAATCACAGAGCATTTGATGAGACAAAGAGAGACATTTTATAAGGCTAAAGGCTACAATTTAGAGTGAATGCATAGTAAAATGAAGATATAACAATATAATAATTGCTAATATCTGTGCTCTCAGGTACAGCATCAACTTTCATAAATCAAGCTACAGGGAAAGGAGAAATGGAACAAACACACTGAAAATAGAAATCTTTAACAGTACTCTCTCAGATCTAGATAGTTCAAAGACAAGAAAAGATAAATATTAATAAGACTGTAGAAGATCTAAAATAATAGATAATATGAAATGTATTGATATATATTGAATAACATACACAATTTTCAAATGCACATGAATTATTTATGAAATTGATCATATAATAGAAAAGCCTCAAAAAAAATCTCAATAAGATTAAAAAAAAAGAAAACCCTGACCACAATGAAGTAAAACTAGAAATTAATTAGAAAGTAAGAAAGTAAAAAGAACTTCCCACACAGATATTAAAAATAATAATACCCAACTAGCCTAGTGACCTTACAAATAGCAGCAGAACATTGTCTGCTAAAGTGCCAGAATATGAACCCCTCGGGTTGGAAGACACTCAAAATACAACTGGGGAAGAAGAGCTGCCTCCTCAAAGTAGAGTCGACCTTAGTGGCAAGAATCGAGTCAAGATTTTGGGACCTTCATTTGTTGATGTGGCACAACTCAAAATGAGAAGAAACAACTGCAAACGTCCATTAAAAATAGGAACATGGAATGTACAAAGCATGCATCTAGGAAAACTGGGAATTGTCAAAAAGGAAACGGAATGCATAAACATCAACACTGTAAGCATTAGTCTGCGGAAATGGACTGGTATTGTCCATTTTGAATCAGGCAATCATATGGTCTACTTTCCAGGAATGACAGATCAAAGAGGAATGGTGTTGCATTCATTGTCAAAAAGAACATTTCAAGACCTATCCTGAAGTACAATGCTGTCAGTGGCAGGATAATATCCATATGTTTAAAAGGAAGACCAGTTAATATGACTATTATTCAAATTTGCACACCAACCACTAAGCTCAGAGATGAAGAAATTGAAGATTTTTATCAACTTGTGCAGTCCGAAATTGATTAAACACGAAATCAAGGTGCACTGGCAATTACTGTTAATTGGAATGGAAAAGTTGGAAACAGGGAAGAAGGATTGGTAGTTGGAAAATATGGCCTTTGTGCTAGAAACGATGTCAGATTTCACATGACAGAATTTTGCAAGACCAACAACTTCTTCATTACAAATACCTTTTTTCAACAACATAAATGGAAACTATATACATGGACCTCACTGGATGGAATACACAGGAATCAAATCGACTACATCTGTGGAAAGAGATGATGGAGAAGCTCAATACCATCAGTCAGAACAAGATCAGGGTCCAGTTGTGGAACAGACGATCATTTGCTCATATGCAAGTTCAAATTGAAGTTGAAGAAAATTAGAACAAGTCCACGAGAGCCAAAGTACAACCTTGAGTATATCCCACTTGAATTTACATAGCATCTCCAGAATAGATTTGACACTTTGTACACTAATGATGGAAGACCAGACTAGTTGTGGAATGACATCAAGGACATCATACATGAAGAAAGCAAGAGGTCTTTAAAAAGACAGGAAATAAAGAAACCAAAATGGATGTCAGAAAAGGCTGGAAGTTGTTCTTGAATGTAGAGTTGCTAAAGTGAACGGAAGAAATGATGAAGTAAAAGAGCTGAACAGAAGATTTCAAAGGGTGGCTTGAGAAGACAAAGTGAAGTATTATAATCACATATGCGAAGACCTGGAGTTATGAAACCAAAAGGGAAGAACACACTTGGCATTTCTTGAGCTGCAAGAGCTAAAGAAAAATTCAAGCCTTAAGTTGCAATATTGAAGGATTCTCGTTGCACAGTGGTTAAAGAACTTGGCTGCTGACCAAAACATCAGCAGTTCGAATCCTCCATTCGAACCTTGGAAACGCTACTGGGCAGTTTTACCACGTCCTATTGGGTTACTATGAGTTGCAATCGACTTGACAATGTTTTATTTTATTTTTAGTATAGGTAAAATATTAATGATGCAGGAAGCATCAAAAGAAGATGGAAGAAATACACAGACTCACTGTACCAAAAAGAATTATTGATGTTTAGTCATTTCAGGAGGTAGCATATGATCAAGAGCCGATGGTACCGAAGGAAGAAATCCAAGCTGCACTGAAGACACTGGTGAAAAACAAGGCTCCAGGAATTGATGAAATACCAATTGAGATGTTTCAACAAAGGGATGTGGCACTGGAAGTGTTCACTCATCAATGTCAAGAAATTTGGAAGGCAGCTACCTGGCCAGCCAATTGGAAGAGATCCATATTAGTGCCCATTCCAAAGAAAGGTGATCCCACTGAATGTGAAAATTATTGAAAATATCACTAATATCACACACAAGTAAAATTTTGCTGAAGATCATTCAAAAGCAGTTGAGCAGTACATTGACAGGAAACTGCCAGAAAGTCAAGCCAGATTCAGAAGAGGACTTGGAATGAGTGATATCATTGCTGATGTCAGATGGATCCTGGCTGAAAGCAGGGAATACCAGAAAGATTTGCCTATGTTTTATTGACTATGCAAAGAAATTTGATTGTGTGGATCCTAACAAATTATGGATAACATTATGAAAAGCGGAAATCCCAAAACACTTAATTGTAGCTCATGAGGAACCTGTACATAGACCAAGAGGCAATGTACAAACAGAACAAGGGGATACTCTGAGGTTTAAAGTCAGGAAAGATGTACGTCAGGGTTGTATCCTTTCACCATACCTATTCAATCTGTATGCTGAGCAAATAATCCAAGAAGCTGAACTATATAAAGAAGAGTGGGACATCAGAATTGGAGGAAGACTCATTAACAACCTGCGTTATGCAGATGACACAACTTTGCTTGCTGAAAGTGCAGAGGACTTGAAGCACTTACTGATGAAGATCAAAGACTAAAGCCTTCAGTATGGATTACACCTCAATGTAAAGAAAATAAAAATTCTCACAATTGGAGCAGTAAGCACCATCACAATAAACGGAAAAAAGATTGAAGTTGCCAAGGATTTCATTTTACTTGGATCCACAGCCAACATTCATGGAAGCAGTAGTCAAGAAATCAAAAGACGTGTTGCATTGGGCAAATTTGCTGCAAAAGACCTCTTTGAATTATTAAAAAGCAAAGATGTTGCTTTAAGAACTAAGGTGTACCGAATCCAAGCCACGGTGTTTTTGATTGCCTCATATGCATGCAAAAGCTGGACAATAATTAGGGAAGACTGAAGAATTGACACCTTTGAATTATGGTGTTGGTGAAGAATATTGAATATAGCATGGACTGCTAAAAGAATGAATAAATCTGTCTTGGAAGAAATATAGTCAGAATACTCCTTAGAAGCAAGGATGGCAAGATTTCATATCATATACTCTGGACATATTATCAGGAGGGATTCTCGAGAAGCACGTCATGTTTGGTAAAGTAGAGGGCCAGAGAAAAAGAGGAAGATCCTCAGTGAGATGGACTGACACCATGGCTGCAGCAATGGGCTCAAGCAGAATTATAGTGAGGGTGGTGCAGAACTAGGAAGTGTTTTGTTCTGTTGTATATAGGATCCCTATGAGTTGGAACTGGCTCCATGGCACCTAACAACAACAACTTAGTAAGAATGAATAGACTTTATGGGTTCTGGGTTATTGGGAGGAAGACCACAAAGATAAAAACCATTCTTGTCATATCAGGTCAACATGACTTACCATGGTTTGCACTGATCACCTGTGAAAGACAATTTTTTTGTCAGATTTTTCCATTGGTTTTTGGAAGGAAGTCACAAAGTGCAGCCCACACTTATGGAGTGTGGAGTGTGGAATTATGTAGAGGAGTCTCTACATAAATTATTTGGAATCTGCATGGGAGGTTGCCCCCATTTATTAAACCATCCAATCCTCTTTTTATATCAGGGTGGATTCAAGGATATTTATTTTACATATTGGATTATAATCCTGTACTAGTTTATTGTTCAATCTTTTTCCACTTTGGCCATTGGAATTTCTTTCAGTTGGCTGCTAGGCCTCTTTGATATATTCCCATCAAGGTGGGTGTTGAATTTTTTTTTTTTTTTTTTTGGCCATTTTAATCGGTATGTGTTGGATTGGTATCTCGTTGTTTTCTTTATTTTTTTTTAAATAATTTTAGGATATTTATTACTTCATAATTCTTTTCTTCCAGGGTACACAAAATTTACTCATTTTTTTTTTAATCATCTGTTTAAGCAGTTATATTTTCAGTTCAAGCAAAGTGTTTTCGGTTGTGTATTTGGATACCACCCCTATTCTAAATGCTATGATTTATTTCTCAAGAAATTCACAGTTCTTAGGTTGAATTTCTGTTCATTATCTTTCCATTACTGTCATCTTTTTCATTTCATTGACATTTTCCTCTGCATCATAAGACAGTTTCTTAAATTTGACCTTTATATGCCTGATTCAAAATTCTGGATTTCCAATTCTGTCTTGTAATGGAGGTTTTAACTGAGGTGTTGGATTTGCTTGCCTAGTTTCCTCAGCCCTTTCCCTTGACATTTCTGTCTTTGTCTCTTCTCACTTAAAGTCTTCATGTTCTTGTTTTCTAAACTCTGGTTTATTCATAAAATCATTTCCTGTGCTATGTTTTCCTCCAGGTCTTTAAAATGATGAGGAAAAAAAAAAAAAAAGTGTAAATATAGTGTTTGCCATTAGGTTCTGGGCCTTGGCTTTTTCTTGACATAATTAGCAGTGACCTTTTTCTTTTTTTTAATCTTTTTTTTTCTTCCTTCTCAGAAAACATAAACTATTGATAAAAAAAAAAAAAAATTTTTTTTTTTTTTTAATACAAAATCCTTGATGCCCAGGGTGCACTGGGGCATGTCTCTCCAGAGTACAATACAGCAAAGCATTGCCAATGATCCACCTGCTCTTTTCTGGCTCGTTGTTTCTGGGGTTGGATTTCTGATCCAGAAGTGAGCCTTAAGGGGGAAAAAAATTCATATTCTTTATACTTCATGCAAGAATGTTTTCTTTCCTTTAAGCGAAAACCATATGCCAATGTCTCTTTCGTATTGTAATTCTCATTTCTGCTTCATATGTTTTTAATTAGTGAAAAGCCTCTCTATGGTCTAGCAATATGTTAACTGTCAGCCTTAGTTTCAGAGACAGTTACAAATTATTACCATTTCCTGAGTTCTCATAGGTATTGCATTAGGAATTAGACAAAACTGAATTAAAGAAAGCTAGCCAAATGCCATGGCACAGTGGGGAAAAAATAAAAAGGAGTTCAACAGGAATATAGGTTTGTTCCTACACAAATTATATCCTGTAGAGAATGCTTACAAAATACAGAAGGAAAAAGTTCAAGGAATCATAGCAGATTATATCAACAACAATTTTATTTAAAAAGTAAATTCACAATATAAGATGTTAATAAACCAAAATTTATAAGACCCGGAAATTAATCCAGTACTATGAAAGCATTTTTATGGCTTGCCCAGAGACTGAAACAGAGGTTTTGAGATGCAAAAGGAGAAACTGAAAAGAACTGAAGGAATAATAATAAGTAGTATTTTGGGGATTGTAAACTCAAAACCAAACCCGTTACTGTCGAGTGGATTCTGACTCATAGTGACCCTATAGGACAGAGTAGAACTGCCCCACTGGTGTCCAAGGAGCAGCTGGTGGATTTGAACTGCCGACCTTTTGGTTAGAAGCCAAACACTTAATCACTGCACTACCAGGGCCCCCAGGAATTGTAAAGTGGGACTTAAAACCAAAAATTAGAGACTTCTCGAATTTTCTTTCCACTTATAGAAATTGTAAGGTATTTACAGAAATTAGAAGGTTGGTAAACAGTTGAGTGCTTAACCGTTGTGCCACCAGACCTCCTTTTCCTTATCTTAAAACAAAGATTATCATCTTGTCAATTCTGATTCGTAGTGACCCTATAGGACAGAGTATAACTGCCCCATAGGGTTTCAAGGAGCAGCTGGTGAATTTGAACTCCCAACCTTTTTGGTTAGTAACCTGAACTCTTAACTGCTGCACCACCAGAGTTCCTTCCTGATCTTATAGAAATTAGGGAGAAATAATTTAACCTTTCACCATTAAGTATGATGTTAGCTGTAGCAGGTCATGAGTGCCCTTCATCAGGTTGAGGAAATTCTTTTCTATTTGTTGTTTGCAGAGCGTTTCACTATGAATGAGTGTTTAATTCTATTACTTTTTTTTTTTCTGAAGCTACCGAAATAACCACATCATTTTTCTTCCTTTTGAATTTGTATGATAGAGTGCATTAATTAGATACCCTGATGGCATTGTGGTTAAGAGCTATCTATGGCTGCTAACAAAAGGTCAGCAGTTTGAATCCACCAGGAGCTCCTTGGAAACCCTGTGGGGCAATTCTACTTGGTCCTCTAGGATCTCTATGAGTCGGAATTGACTGGATGGCAGTGGTTTTTTTTTTAATGCATTAATGGAGCCCTGGTGGCACAGTGGTTAAGAGCTCAGGCTACTAACCAAAAGTTCAACAGTTCGAATCCACCAGCCGTTCCCTCAAAATCCTATAGGGCAGTTCTACTTTGCCCTATAGGGTTGCGGTGAGTTGGAATCAACTCAGTGGCAATGAGTTTGGTTTTTTAATTTTTTTTTTTTAGTGCATTCATTGATTTTCAGAAATTAAACAATCTTGTATATTGCTGGATTAGATTTGCTAATAATTTATTATTATCACTACTTATTTTATCAGCTGCCTACATCTCATGGGTGTTAGCCACTGTATCCTGTGTCTTTCATAAAAGCCATTCTACTTCTGAGATAAATGAGGCTTCGTGGATAGCTTAAAAATGATCCCTGACAAAAAAAGAAAAATAATATGTATACAAAACTGTGCTGGATGACAGAAGCAAACAGATCTAAGAGAAGCCACTCTAAATGGGGTAGGATGATGACTCTCCCACCCACATTCTAGTGGTTCTTAGATTTAGAGCTGGAATTTTACTTTCTCATGTATGTTCACAGATTTTTCATTTAGTTATATTTATAATGTACCTAATTTTAAGGGCTTTACTCATTTTGAAAAAACTTCATTTATTTTGGTTGATCACAACAATGTTGCTGTTTTCCTCATTTTATACTTAAGTAAGAAATCAGTGAGTGCCTTTATTAGACATGATTCTGTTCAGGAGCGAATCCAGAATTTGCACCCAGGGAAAATTTAAGCCAAGTTAAATGTTCTTTGCGTCTTCCATGCTGATACCATCTCCTTAGAAAATGTAGCTTCTTTTGCAGTAAGAAAATGGAAACAATCAGAAACATCTAAATGTATCCCTTTTCTTATTACATTGTAAGATATAGACTCCCTAGCAAGAAGTGACTCATCTGAAGACCAAGTACTTTGGAGGGGAGTCACAATGAGGGGAGCTCGCAGGGAGGGGAGGTCATCTAGAAATTCACAAACCTGTGTTTCTGCAGTACTTTTTCTATACTATCTAAAACCTTCATCACTGTCTAATTTGTGTTAGTTTTCTCTGCACGTATGTTTATCCACCTACAGAATTATAATATTACTGAAGGCAGGGTTTATGTTTAGTTTTGTTATGAATCTCACACAGGACTCACCACAATGCTTTGCACATTATGGTTTACAATAAATCCTTGCTAAACGAATTAATTATACAGCCTCATTCTTACTGTTTGTATACTGTAATTATATTTCTTTGTTCTATTGATGAGAGCTATCAGATGAATAAATACAAAGTGTAAAATCGAAGTTTAAAATGTTAGTAAGTGAGAAATGCAAGAATAAACTAAGAAGGGGTCGTATAATAGAATAGACAAAAATGAGCCAATGTAGATGGTATTTGGGGGAAAATACTAGCAATATTGGTTTAAAAACTAATGAAAGTTGGGGAGAACTGGGAGTTAGCAAGGAAAAGAACCGAGTCAGTCTAGGAAAGGCTGGAAAAGGCATTGACTGAACTTGACTTTGGAGAGATGACCAGCAAAGGAGCCCAGGAGAATGGGGCAGGCACATAAGTAGCTTGTAGAGTAGTTAGACTGGGAAAGCATTCTCGTTCTGAACCTCAAGGAAAATTCAGAAAGCATAAGACTTCATTGCTGAGCAGGGAGGTTCACGGCATCACCTAACTAGACTGTGTGTAGGAGAATGGAATGAAGATAAGTAAATAAATTAACAGTCCGTTTCCCCTTTGTTGGAACAAAGCTCAACTCAGTAGCCATGACTTAAGCCATCTTGAACAAATGGATACTGTCATGGTTGCACAACATGATTAATGTAATTAGTATCATTGAATTGTACATGTAAAAAAAGTTGAATTGTCAAATTTTTTATACGTGAATTTTTTTTTGTGTGTGTGTGTATATATATTATATATGTAACCAAAAACTCAGTGCTGTTGAGTCAATTCCGACTCATAGCAACGCTGTAAGTAGTAATCACCTAGGATATCAATGTTTATGTGTTATATTTCATTTTTTGATGATTTCAAATTTTCCTAGATTTATACTTCATACATTCCAGGTTCCAATTATTAATGTATGTTTGAAGTTGTTTCTTCTTATTTTGAGTTGCATCACTTCAGCAGATGAAGGTCCCAAAAAGCTTTACTCCATCCACGTCATTAAGGTCAACTCTCCTTTGAGGAGGCAGCTCTTCCCCAGTCATCTTTTGAGTGCCTTCCAACCTGGGGGGCTCATCTTCCAGCACTATATCAGACAATGTTCCGCTGCTATTCATAAGGTTTTCACTGGCTAATGCTTTTCAGAAGTAGACTGCTGGGTCCCTCTTCCTAGTCTGTCTTAGTCTGGAAGCTCAGCCAAAACCTGTCCTCCTTGAGTGGCCCTGCTGCATCTGAATACCGGTGGCATAGCTTCCAGCATCACAGCAACATGCAAGCCCCCACAGCAGAACAAACTGACAGACACGAGGGGGATTCAGAGAATAGTTGTCACCAATTCTATTCAAACTTTTCCAGAACATACAAAAGGAAGGAATACTCCCTAACTCATTCTATGAAGCCAGCATAATCCTGATACCAAAACCAGGAAAAGACATCACTAACAAAGAAAATTACAGACCAATATCCCTTATGAGTATAGATGCAAAAATTCTCAACAAAATTCTATCCAACAGAATTCAATAGCATATCAAAAAAATAATACATCAAGGTCAGGTGGATTCATACCAAGGAAGCAAGGATCGTTCAACATTAGAAAATCAGTAGACATACTTCACCACATTAACAAAACAAAGGAAAAGAATCACATGCTTCTCTCCATCTATGCAGGAAAAGCATTTGATAAAATCCAGCACCCTTTCCTGATAAAAACTCTAAGCAAAATAGGAATAGAAGGCAAATCCCTCAACATAATTAAGGGCATATATGCAAAATCAACAGCCAGCATTATTCTTAACAGAGAACGACTGAGAGCATTCCCGTTGAGAACACGAACGAGAAAAGGATGCCCTTTACCACCACTCTTATTCAATATTGTAACGGAAGTCCTAGGTACAGCAATTAGGCAAAAAACGGAAATAAAGAGAATCCAAATTGGAAAGGAAGATGTAAAACCATATTATTTGCAGGTGACATGATCCTATGCACAGAAAATCCCAGACATTCCACAAGAAAGTTACTGGAACTAATAGAAGGATTCAGCAAAGTGGTATGTTGCAAGGTTAACACACAAAAATCAGTTGTGTTCCTCTACACTAACAAAGAATATCCTGGAAATGAAATCAAGAAAACAATACCATTTGCAATAGCCCCCAAAAGGGTAAAATATCTATGAATAAACCTAACCGGGGATGTAAAAGATTTATCAAAGGAAAACTACAAAACATTACTGCAAGAAACAAACAAACAAACAAAAAAACCCAGTGCCTTTGAGAGAAACAAAAGGGACCTACGTATATGGAAAAACATTCCATACTCATGGACTGGAAGACTTAACAGTGTGAAAATGTTTGTGCTCAACTACTAATGTAAAGGCTGATGGTTTGAGTCTACTCAATGGCACCACGAAAGAAAAGGAAGAGAGTAAATCTGCTTCCACAAAGACTCAGCCAACAAAATCTTACAGAACAGCTCTGCTGTAACACATGGGGTTACCATGAGTAGGAATTGACTTGAAGGCAATGGGTAGTGACAGTAGTACCAATTCAGTGCCAACCATGATGAATATGAATGCTTATATTGAATTATTAGGCTGCAGAAATCGGTCAAGACAAAGAAAAGTCAGTTGATAGAGGCAGCAATTCAAAACGACAAAATGCACACACACAGCATAAAGCCAGTCTGGTCTGTATGTAAGTCCTGGCCCTTTCATTTACTGGCTGACTGACACTCTGCTTGGAACTTTAAATGCATTATTAGGTTAAATTCTCTATCACCACTTTATCAGGTAAAGCCTATGTCGGAAAGTGAAACTGAGGCTCAGAGAGATTTAGTAACTCATCCTAGATCACACATCTAGTTGGTTTTTGTTGTTGTGGTTGTATTACTACTGCTGTTGCCTTGAACAGTGACACACAGACAACCCAAGACAGGATGCAGGATTAAAGACAAGGTGGCAAGCAGCTGAATGATTGTTTTTCCCAGAGTTTAAGTGAAATTTCTTCCTGAAACCGTTCCATGATCACACCCTCCTGCCCAGTAAGCTTTTGAATAATTCATCTTTATGTGGAGATAGAGAATTATAATAGACAAGGCAACGGGCTTTTGAATAATAACACATGGATTTTGAACTGTTGAGAGTGTCGCATTGCTGTGCAAATGTAGTGGACACTGAAGCCACTGATTTTGATGCTAAACTTATTTTCCCATCTCCTTTTGCCCTATCGCCCTGGTAAGAGAGTGTCCCACTTCCTTTGGTCAGCACCTTCTCCTCTCTCTGACATACAGTATCTTCCTGGACAGGTCCAAGAAATAGAGACTTGATCCACACCATCAGAGTTCTTCCCTGGAATTTTCCAAATTAGAGGTAGGGGTCCTGGCAGCCATCTTCCCTGTCATATAGGGTGAGAGCCTGTATGCAGAAAAGCCCAGGAAGGAAAAAGAGAGATGAATGGTGGATGGAGAGCATGAGTCAGCGCCCCCTGATGGCATGGAGAGTCCCTAGCCCTGGTCCCTGAGTCCCTGGTTCCTACAGCATTTCCTTCTGAGTAGCTCCAGGGTCTTTCCTAGGTTCATGAGCCTCTGCGGCCCCTCACCAATTACACTCGTCCCTTCCGAAAACGGGAAACATTGGTGGCATGGTGGTTAAGCGCTACAGCTGCTAACAAAAAGGTCAGCAGTTCAAATCTACCAGGCACTCCTTGGAAACCCTATGTGGCAGTTCTACTCTGTCTTATAGGGTCGCTATGAGTTGGAATCGACTCGGCAGCAACGGCTTTGGTTGGTTTGGTTTTCCCTAAGCAAGTCTGAAATTAGTCCCTGCCTTTTGCACCTGGAAGAATCTTGACTAGTATTGTGATCTTGGGCAATCATTTAAGCTATCAATAGCTTCATTTTGATTTTCTGTGGGGTAAATCATCCACCTCATGGGGTTATTGAGGATAAAATTAGATCACACAAGAAACGTCTCACACATTCTATAAGCAATAGCTATTCCATTTGTTGTTACTATTAATGCTGACAAGAGGGAGCCTTGAAAAAAAAAAAAAAAGGTCCCTATTATAATGTAATAACTAAAGCCAGTTGTCTTTGAGTTGATTCCAACTCATGGGAACCCCAGGAGTGCGAGAGTAGAACTATGCTCCGTAGTGTTTTCAATGGCTGATTTTTTGGAAGTAGATGCCAGGCTTTTCTTCTAAGGTACCTTTGGGTGGACTAAAAATTCTAACCTTTCAGTTTTCAGCCAAGTGAATTACCAGTTTGTACCAGCCAGGAATTTATTATAATGTAATAAACTGGCATAATACAATATAAACTTTGGTTTCCTATGTATCTGGTCAAAATAGATCCATCAAAGGAAGTGATCATATCTGGTGAGTTGATACCTGGTTTGGAGCTAAGATCTGAAAATAAGACCCTGGAAGTGGAAACTCAACTAAGGTAGATGAGCAATCATTGAGGCTCCCACTAGCGAACCTCAACCAGAAGTAGTGGAAAATAATCTTGGAGTGTTTTTTTTAGGTGAGGGCATAGCTTTCTATTAAAGGAGATTTGGTTGGTTTTTTAACCAGGGACATGCTGTGGTGCAGTGGGATTAATTTAGTTTAATGAAGAAGCAGAAGTGACCTGGCATACCATTCAATGAAACTTGGTGATAAATCATTGTTCCACTCCAAGAACCTAGAGGCTAATGGTGATGTGGTTAAATGTGCAATCACAGACCTGTCATATTTCAACAAATATTTTATGTTAGAGCTCTGAGGACTCTGCAAAAATCAAGTCCTTTGAGTTCTCCCAGCAAGCTTCCCATGCCTGCGGAGCCTGCCTTATCCTGAGAAGCGAGTCTGACTGCGGAGCAAGACAATGGTAACACTGTGTGTGCTGGGCTGTGCTTTAAGCAGTTTTCATGTACTCACTTCTTTAATCAGCAAACTTTTTGATATAGTTACTTATTCCTCATTCCCATTTAAAAAAAAAACAGAAGCACTGAGAAGGTAAATAATCTACCCAAGTTCATATAGGTACTGAATTTCAGAGTGACGATTCAAACCCAAGGGGTCAGTTCAGATCATGCTGTTAGGTCCTACAGAAAGCCTCCCGCTACTAGGACAACTACTACCAAAAACAACAACAACAAAAAAGACCTGTCTTCATTGAGTAGATTCCAAATCATGGTGATTCCATGTGTTATAGAGTAAAACCGCTCCATAAGGCTTTCATGGCTGTAATCTTTATGGAAGCAGATCTCCAGGCCTTTCTTCCACAGTGCCACTGGGCAGATTTGAGCTGCCAACTTCTAGATTAGTTGGACACAAACCTTTTGTGCCACGCAGGGACCTTACTAATAACAATAATCAAAAAGCCAAACTCATTGCTGTCAGGTCGATTTTGACTCATAATGACCCTATAAGACAGAGTAGAACTGCCCCATAGGGTCTCTAAGGCTGTAACCTGGTGGTATAATGGTTAAGAGCTTGGCTGCTAACCAAAAGATTGGCAGTTCGAATCTACCAGGCAGTGCTTGGAAACCCTATGGGACATTTCTACTCTGTCCTATAGGCTTTAGAATCTTTACAAAAGCAGACTGCCACATCTTTCTCCTTTGAGGGGCTGCTAGATTTGAACCGCTGACCTTTTGGTTAGCAGCTGAGCACTTAACCACTGTGCCACCTGGGCTTCTCTAACAACAATACCCCCCCAAAACCAAACCTATTGCTTTTAAGTTGATTCCAACTCATAGTGACCCTAAAGGACAGAGTAGAACTGCCCCATAGGGTTCTCAAGCTATAAGTATTTATAGAAACTGACTCCCAAAGAGCGGTTTGGACCGCCAATCTTTGATCTTTTGGTTAGCAGCTGAGCGCTTAACCACTGTACCACCAAGACTCCTCCAAATACCAATAACCTGTTAAAATGTCAAGTTGATTCCGACTCATCGTGACCATGTAGGACAGAGTACAACTGTCCCATAGGGTTTCCAAGGAGCAACTGGTAGATTCAAACTGCCAACCTTCTGGTTAGCAGCTATAGCACTTAACCACTGCTTCACCAGGGTTTCTGATTAACAATAGTGATGCTTAATAACAACACTGGCTAATTCATTTAGTGTTTATCATGAGCCAGACACTGTGTGAGATGGCCTGGTGGCACAGCAGTTAAGCACTTGGCTACTAACGAAAAGGTCTGCAGTTCAGACACACTTGCCGTTCCTCAGGAGAAAGGTGTGGTAGTCTGCTTCCTTAAAGATTACAGCTTTGGAAAATGCTATGGGGCAGTTTCCCTCTGTCCTATAGTGTTGGTTTGAGTCAGCATGGACTCCATGGCTAAGTGTTTTACAAGTGTTGTCTTAATTTACTCTTCACTAATGACCTTTCTCATTATTCCCATTTTGCTGATAAGGAACAGAAGGCTGAAAAAGGCTGCAATGAAGCAAAGGGTAACATGAATCACATAACTGGGGCCCTGACAGACAGGTGGGAGTGTCAGGAAAAACTTGCAGAAGTAACATTTGTGCTTCCTTCTAGAGAGTGAGTAGGAATTGAGGAAGCAAAGGTGAGAGTTGGGTGAGAATGTTTCAAGCATGTACAAAGTCCTGTGCAGGGCAGAAGAGAGATGCCATTTGCTGAGGTGGACTCTACCCCCTGGCTCCCCTGAACACTGGTCCACTGCTCATCTTGAGATTTAGGGACCTGTGATAACGGGAGTAAGGGTGGAGATCTGGAGGGTAAGTAAGGCACAGAAGGTGAGGGCTCTTGACTTGTCTACCATGTCTTTTGAATAGAATTCAATCAGTTATATATCCTGCACCCATTTTGAAATCAGGAGCCATAGGGTCAATAAAATCCCCTAGGATTTGCAAGCCATGGTTGTCTCTCACCACTTTGTGCTAGTGACTCCAGGCCAGAGCTGAGCTATTTGATGAGGTCTGTTTCCAGAAACACATACACCCCACAAGAAACTTTTCTGTCTCTCCCCTCTTAAACCTAACCAATCTCCTATATTAGCACATATTGCATCATACACCATGCCCTGGCAACTGCTCCTGGCCTCTGGTGTTCGACCTGACAGTTGCCACAGTTCCAAGAGTTCAAGGACATTTTTTTCCTCCTAAAATAAGTTTTGTATCTTTTCTATATGCAACAGAGGTTTATTTTAAGAAACATTTTGGAATGCAAAATAGAGTCTAATTTTCAAATCTAGCCTGTCTCCATGCATTTAGAAAATGTTTTTATGTTTTAGAAATGTAGGTGCGATGGTTAAGACTGTGTGTCAACTTGGCTGTGCCATAATTCTCAGTGTTTATATGTGATCACCCCTACGATTGTGAGTAGCCACTCAGTTGAAAGGGAGTTTCCTTGGGCATGTTGCCCTCTTCTGAATATAAGTGGACATTCTGGCTTCTGCCTGCTCTGGATCCTGCAGCTGCCTCCCGTTCATCTGACCTCCAGTTCTTGAGACTTGAGCTAGCAGCTTATCTGCTGATATCGGGATTTGTTGATCTTCACAGCCTGTAAGCAATACCCCTGTCCTCTGACATGCGGATCTTGGGTTTGCCAGCCCCTGTAACTATGTGAGTCAGGAGAAGCTTTGCAGTTTTGCCTGCCAGTCTTAGGATTCGCTTCTCTTCAGAGCCTGTGAACAAGAGCCCGGCACTCTGATCTGCCAATCTTGAGTTCACCAGCGCCTGTGGCTATGCGAATCAGGAGAAGCCTCTATCCTGATCAATGGACTTGGGACGTTCTAGCCTCTACAATCGCATGAGCTGTTTACTTATATAAATCTCTCAATGTATTTATACACTTTACTGCTTTCGCTTCTCTGAGGAATCCAGGGTAAGACAGTAGGTTGCAAGAAGAAATGACTAGCTAGTTCAGGAGATTAGCATCTTCATCTGGAAGAGCCTAGTCATACAAATAAGATTTCCTTAGGGGAATTCAGAACTTTTGTGATTTGGCCTCAGGGTATAGACTGGGAGCTTAAGTGCAATAAATTCTGGAGCCATGTAGAGGGGAATATCTTCTTGGAATTCATACATGATTTTTTCTATGAAAATTCATGTGATGAATGTATGTAGTTTTTAATGAATGTACTCTATATCAGGCATCAAGGATACCAAGTTAAGTAAATTGTGGTCCCAAACATCAGGAAGGAATATGCAATCTCGTGTGACTCTCCAGTGTATCTTGGTGATAACCGGAAGGGAATTGACTACTTGTGTGGATCTAAAGGGAAGAACCAGATGTGGAGACCTCCAGATTGTTGTGCTGGAGCCATTCTATGAAAGGCCCTTGCTTAGAGTCCCAAACAGAATGAAATATTGGCTTGGTTCAGGTTCAGTTGAAAACATATTTTGAATTCTGATTCAGTAGCTATAAAAATAGATTTACTGAAGCTCAAACTTGTTTACTATTTTTCTTAAAAATAAACAAGCATTTTTTTAAGTCAGAGTGGAGAGAAGCACTTGGGTGTATTATGAGGCTTTGCAAACAAGGCAGGAAGTATGCCCCGGGACAGTGTTTGCAGGAGAGTTAGCTCCAAGTCCCTGATGTGAATGCAGCCTTCTAGAAAAGGGATTATTGTTTCAGGGTGCCATCAAGTTGGTTTTGACTCATAAAGAGACCCTATTAACAATGGAACTAAACACTGCCCGATCCTGATCCATCCTCACAACCATTGTTATGCTTAAGCCCATTGTTGCAGCTACTGTGTCAATCCATCTCATTGAGCGTCTTCCTCTTTTTCTCTGACCCTCTACTTTACCAGTCATGGTGCCCTTCTCCAGGGACGGATCCCTCCTGACAACATGTCCAAAGTATGTGAGATGTAGTCTCGCCATCCTTGCTTCTAAGGAACATTCTGGTTGTACTTCTTCCGAGACAGATTTGTTCGTTCTTTTGGCAGTCCATGGTATATTCAACATTCTTCTCCAACACCACAATTCAAAGGGGTCAAATCTTCTTCGTTTTTCTTTATTCATCATCCAGCTTTCACACGCATATAAGGCAATTGGAAACACCATGGCTTGGGTCAGGCACACCTTAGACTTCAAGGTGACATCTTCGCTTTTCAACACTTTAAAGAGATCTTTTGCAGCAGATTTGCCCAATGCAATGAGTCTTTTAATTTCTTGACTGCTGCTTCCGTGGGTGTTGATCGTGGATCCAAGTGAAATGAAATCCTTGACAACCTCAATCTTTTCTCCTTTTATCATGATGTTGCTTATTGGCCCAGTTGTGAGGGTTTTTGTTTTCTTTATGTTGGGGAGTAATCCACACGGAAGGTGGTAGTCTTTGATTTTCATTAGTAAGTGCTTCAAGTACTCTTCACTTTCAGCAAGCGAGGTTATGTCATCTGTATAATGCAGGTTGTTAATAACTTTTCCTCCAATCCTGATGCCCCATTCTTCTCCATATAGTCCAGCTTCTTGGATTATTTGCTCAGCATACAGATTGAATAGGTATGGTGAAAGAATACAACCCTGACGGACATCTTTCCTGACTTTAAACCATGCAGTATCGCCTTGTTCTGTTAAAAAAACTGCCTCTGGAATTTCCATTCTTCACAACGTTATCCAAATTTGTTGTGATCCACACGGTCGAATACCTTTAGCATAATCAATAAAACACAGGTAAACATCTTTCTGGCATTCTCTGCTTTCAGCCAGGATCCACCTGACATCAGCACTGATATCCGTGGTTCCACATCCTCTTCTGAATCTAGCCTGAATTTCTGGAAGTTCCCTGTTGATATACTGCTGCAGTTGCTTTTGAATGATCTTCAGCAAAATTTTATTTGTGTGTGGTATTAATGGTATTGTTCGATAATATCCACATTTGGTGGAACCACCTTTCTTGGGAATAGGCATAAATATGGATCTCTTGCAGTCAGTTGGGCAGGTAGCTGTCTTCCAAATTTCTTGGCATAGACAAGTGAGTACTTCCAACTCTCCAACTGTTTATTGAAACATCTCAGTTGGTATTCTGTCAATTCCTGGAGTCTTGTTTTTCTCCAGTGCCTTCAATGCAGCTTGGATTTTTTCCTTCACTACCATCGGTTCCTGCTCATATGGTACCTCCTGAAACGGTTGAATGTCAACCATTTATTTTTGGTGTAGTGACTCTGTGTATTCCTTCCATCTTCTTTTGATGCTCCCTGAGTTGTTTAATATTTTCCCCATAGAATCCTTCAATATTGCAACCAGAGGCTTGAATTTTTTCTTCACTTCTTTCAGCTTGAGATGTGCTAGGCATGTTCTTCCCTTTTGTTTTTCCGTCTCCAGGTCTTTGCACCTGTCATTATAATACTTTATTTTGTCTTCTCCAGCCTCACTTTGAAATCTTCTGTTCAGTTCTTTTACTTTATCATTTCTTCCTTTTGCTTTAGCTACTCGACATTCAAGAGCAAGTTTCAGAGTCTTCTCTGACATCCATTTTGGTCTTTTCTTTCTTTCCTGCCATTTTAATGACCTCTTGCTTTCTTCATGTATGATGTCCTGATGTCATTCCACAACTCATCTGGTTTTAAGTCATCAGTATTCAACGTGTCAAATCTATTCTTGAGATGGTCTCTAAATTCAGGTAGGATATACTCAAGGTCATACTTTGGCTCTCGTCAGCTTGTTCTAATTTTCTTCGGTGTCAACTTGAGCATACATATGAGCAATCAATGGTCTGTTCCACAGTCAGCCCCAGCCTTGTTTTGACTGATGATATTGAGCTTTTCCATAGTCTGTTCCCACAGATGTAGTCAGTTTGATTCCTGTGTATTCCATCTGGTGAGGGTCATGTGTATAGTCATCATTTATATTGGTGAAGAAAGATATTTGCAATGAAGAAGTCGGTCTTGCAAAATTCTATCATGTGATCTCCAGCATTGTTTCTATCACCAAGGCTATATTTTCCAACTTTTCATCCTTCTTTGTTTCCAACTTTTGCATTCCAATCACCAGTAATTATCAGTGCATCCTTATTGCATGTTGAATCAATTTCAGACTGCAGGAATTGGTAGAAGTCTTCAATTTCTTCATCTCTGGCCTCAGTGGTTGTGGTGTAAATTTGAATAATAGTTGTATTAACTGTTCTTCCTTGTAGGTGTATGGATATTATCCTATCACTGACAGCACTGTACTTCAGGATAGATCTTGAAATGTTCTTTTTGACAATGAACGCAACATCATTCCTCTGCAAGTTGTTGTTCCCAGCATAGTAGACCATATGATTGATTCAAAATGGCCAATACCAGTCCACTTCAGCTCACTAATGCCTAGGGTATCAATGTTTATGTTTTCCATGTTATTTTTGATGACTTCCAATTTTCCTAGATTCATACTTCATATATTCTAAGTTCCTATTATTAATGGATGTTTACAGCTGTTTTTTCTCATTTTCAGTCATGCCACGTCAGCAAATGAAAGTCCCAAAAGCTTGACTCCATCCACGTCATTGAGGTCGACTCTACTTTGAAGTGACAGCTCTTCCTCAGTTGTCTTTTGAGTGCCTTCCAACCTCAGGGGCTCATCTTCCAGCACTGTATCAGACAATGTTCCCCTACTATTCATAAAGTTTTCACTGGTAAATCTTTTCAGAAGTAGACTGCTGGGTCCTTTTTCCTAGTCTGTCTTAGTCTTAGGAGGGTAGGGTACAAATTGGAGCATGCCTATTGTTTTTTGGGCTTGGAGTACTCCCACTGGGCTTGAGAAGGAAGTGGAGAAAGCCAGCCAAATTAGCTGGCAGAAAACATCAAAGCTGGGTGAGGAATTTTAAAAAGGCAGAAAAGACTTTTAATCAGGAGGCAGTACCTGGAGAGAGATCAAAAGCCTGTTAGATACAACTGTTATGATGGGCCTTAATGCTCAGAGGGCCATTTGAATAATTAAAGCCTCATTTGTGACTTTTATTGCCTCTATACGCAGGTGCCTCTGGAGAGAACAAAGCATCTCCTCTGTGTGGTTGGAGATGTGAACACAAATGCTCTTACAATGCTTACACCAGCAGAGAGAAAGGTCACTCTGAGGAGGAAGAGGTGTGGCTGCCAGACACAGCCCAGAGGCCCCAGCCTGGCAGCCCATGGGCCCTAGTCCACCTGAAGATAAATGCTTTTTGGCCTGCAAAGTGTTCAAGATTCATACAACTTTCTTTTGTTGTTAGTTGCAGGCAAGTTGATCCCAATAGGGTGGGGTAAATGGTTAAGTGCTCAACTACTAGCCAAAAGGTTGGCAGTTCAATCTACCAAAAGGCACCTCGGAAGAGAGGCCTGGTAATCTGCTTCTGGGAGGTCACAGTTTTGAAAACCCTATGGAACAATCTTACTCTGTACACACAGGGTAGCCATGAGTCAAAAAATTCAGTGGGACAAAATGCGCTTCTGCAGCTTCCCTTGAAAATCCACAAAACCTGGAAAATCTGGTTCTAAGTTCTCATATGGCAACAGTTGGCTGGAACTGAATAGCATCTTCCCCTTTAGACAGGACATGAAGTTTAGTTTCCACAAGCCTAGAGCTTGCATTATAGTTTTTTTTTTTTCAATAATAGTCTCTATGTCCTTGCCTGTATAGAAATGGAAGATAAAATGATGAGAAACTAAACAAAGAGGGTCACACAATTTTTCTTACATGTGGCGCATTTCACCTGTTTGCATTGTCTACCCAGCCTCTGCTGCAACATTTGATTCTGTCACTCTTGATATTGAAAATGCTTAGCCATGAAGTTGGGATTGTATTGAAGATGCCAATGAACAGCAGCCTTTTGTAGAATAAAACTTGCTTTTATTTTTTCAATGTACTTTTGTGGGAAAATAGATTGTTAACCTTCCTAACTCCTTTTTGATTTATTTAATGTGAGATGAGAGGGTGATAGGGCAGAGAAAACACAGGCATTGAAGTTGTACAGACTGGGTTGAAATTCCAGTTCTGCCAATAACCAGGGGTAAGCTTGGAGAAAGTCACAACCCATCTGGTCAGTTACTTCATCCCTCAAAATAAGTATAATAAAATGTATCACACAGAGTGATTCTGAGAATTAAATAAGAGCATTCTGTGAAGTTCCTAGCACATAGTAGGTGTTCAATAAATGACAGCTATTATCAATTATGATCAAATGATTTTATGTTTTAAGTTCAGATTTTAATCAAGATTTCATGGCAATAGAATGATGTAAGCTGAAGTATGTCGGGTGGAAGAGGCCTACAAAATGTAGCCCCTCAAGAACGTAAGAGAAATAAGATCATTCTGGGAGGTTAATTAACAAAATTAAAACAATGGATTAGAGCAGGGTTTGACAAACCTTTTCTGTAAAGAATCAAAAATAAATATTTTAGTTTTTTGAGCCACACAGTCTGTCTCAATTACTCAACTCTGTCATTGTAGTATAAAAGCAGCCATACACAGTATGCAAGTGAATGAGCATGATTGTATTCTAATAAAACTTTATTTGTGGACACTGAAATTTGAATTTCATATAGCTGTCACAGGCCACAAAATATTATTCTGTTGATTTTTTTTATTTTTCTCAATCACTTGAAATGTAATAACTATTTTTAGTTCATAGGCAGTACAAAAATCAGATGGCAGGCTGGAGCTGACCTGTAGGGTATAGTTTGCCAACTGCCTGTATTTACAGCAGTAACATGAAAAACTATTATAAAAATATTCTAGCTCACAGAAATAGAATTAACCCCAGGGTTTATATCTAAATCGTCAGAGTCGTCAGAAGTTCAGCAAAGTACAAAGAAAGTCGCAGAAGGAAATTACAGCAGAGTAAAACCTATCAATGTCTGCCTGCCCACAGCCCATCTGGAAGGACTGGCCCATCTGGAAATAGATGTGTTGGGCTGACGTGACCTGATGCTGATCAACAGTCAGGTCCTGATTCATTCCCCTTGCTCACCCATAGTTGTCCTGATTGTCATTTGGCGTTTTTACAGAGTTGCCTACAGGAAGGGAATGTACTGATCAGGTTAATATCAATATTTACTTTAACAGTGACTTCTTATTGCAAATTAAATGGGTGGATTATGATTCTGATTTACCATCAGTTTCTTGTGACTCTTTTAATTTTTTTTTTTTTTAGCTTAAATCATTATTTCCAAGTCCAATTAGTTTTGAGACGTATAAAATTAGGAGAGCGTTTTTGAGCCTATATGGCTGAGAGCCAAGCCCTCAACACTAGTTAATTATGAAGGCAATTTCACTTCTAAAGAGACTTTCTGTGTTGCCAACTAACCTTCCACAGTCCAAACCTCATACTCACGTTGTGCAGTGTATTCTCCATTAAAACTTCAGTCCCTTCTCAGAAGGTTAGTGTGAGGATTCACTGAGTTATTACAAGTATAGTAAAAAAGGCATATGGTAAGTGGTCAATTAGTGTTGCCTATCATGATAATTTTCTTTTTTTTAATCATGATGTTCAGAAACCCTGGTGGTATAGTGTTTAACAGCTCGTCTGCTAACTAAAAGGTCAGCAGTTCGAATCCCCCAGGCACTCCTTGGAAACCCAGTGAGGTAGTTCTACTCTGTCCTTTAGGGTTGTTATGAGTGAGAATCGACTCAACTGCAATGGCTTTGAGTTTTTTTAGTGTCAGGATGTTCATGGCCATAGAACTTATTTTTAAAAAGTTAGGCAACTTTCAAGAATTTGTCATGTGATCTCTTTGACAGAGCAACTAACTGTATTGTGTTTAAAATCTGTACATAGAAAACTTTTACAACAATATTCATCACTGGCAATAGTGAAGTTATAACCCCAGGAATTATTATTAAATCTGTGTTGATATTTAAAAATCCTTCTTCTTTTTTATTAAGAAACAATAATGTGCTTAGAGAAAAGAAAGAAATACAGTACAAAGAACTTTTTTTCCCCTGAACCACTTCAAAGTTAGTTGCTAACCTGAAACCTCACCACTCTGGAATACTTTTTATTTCCTAAAAACAAGGATATTTTCCTCCATATCAAAACAATCAAACCTGTTGCCCTTGAGTCAACTCTGACTCATGGTGACTCCATGAGTACAGAGTAGAAGAGCTCCATAGGGTTTTCTTGGCTGTAAACTGCATGGAAGCACATTACCAGGCCTTTCTACTGTAGAGCTGCTGAGGGGGTTTGAACCACCAACCTTTAGGTTAGCAGCCATCTGCAAACCATTTGCACTACTTACGAACCTCACATACCCCAATATGACCATCAAAATCAAGAAATTAACATTGCCACATTCCTACCATATAAACTTCATACCCCATTCATGTTTTGCCAGTTGTTTCAGTAATAATGTCTTATAGCTGAAGGATCCAGTTCAGAATCATACTTAGTCTCCTTCAGTCTGGAAAAGTCCCACAGTCTTTAATTTTTTTGATCTGGACATTTTTTAAGATCATTTTTGTAGAATATCCCTCAATGGACTTTTGTTGCTTCTTCATGATTATAGTTGTATTTTATGACTTCGGCAGGAACATCACAGAAATGGCACTGTGTTCTTCTCAATGCATTCTTTCAGGTGGCTAATTGTTTCAGTTTACCCCATTACTAATTATATGCACTTTAGTCACTTGCTTAAGGTGGTATCTGCCAGACTTCTCCATGTTAAAGTGACTTTTCTCTTTGTAATTAGTAAGTATTTCTGGGGAAGGCACTTTGAAACCTGTAAGTATCCCATTCTTCATCAAACTTTTAATCTACCGACTGATAGATATATATCTTCATAGACTCATGGTGTCCTGTTTTATTAAATGGGTTATAATCATTTATTATCTTATTTGTTTTGATATTAAAATTGTCCCTGATACGGCCAGTGGGAGCCCATTCAAGCCGACTTCTTTGGTCTTTCAACATGTCCCCATCATTCTTTCAGTAATTCCTTGCTTTCTGGCACAAGATATTCCAGGTTCTAATTGTACTTTCATGCCCAGCCCTACAATCAGCCATTTCTCCAAGGAGCCCTGGTGGATTTTAATGAAATGGTATTTAGAACCCATGAACTGGATGTTAGGTGCACTCATTGCTATAGGGGATCTCTCAGTGAACAGAGTTAAAAAAAATGTATACACACACACACATAAACATATATGCATACCTTTGCATATATATTTATTTCTGTATCTGTTTATCTATCAAGAACAAGTTTACAAAGATATCTCCAGTTCCAATCCAACACCACAGGGTTCTCTCTCTGACTTAGGCCTCCACCTGTTCAAAGATTAGAAAGGTGAAGAAACAAGTCTTTGCTTTTTCAGTTTAGCCCCCTTGCCCATTTCTTTCCAAGACCTTGTCCTAGTTTGGATTGTGAAGCAGGGCCAACTCATTAGGATCCAAGGCACGAGATAAACAGATTAAAGCCAAAAACAGAGAAAGGACAAGATCAGATGCCAGGGAGAATCTGGGAAGTAAGACAAATGCCATCTTGGGAAGAAAAAGGTGAGACAGAGATGAGTCTAGGCCAGACACTAGATACACAGCAAGCAAAGAGGAATCTAAATGAGACTTAGAACAGAAATCTGATACACAGGAATCATCAAGAAATCTGAAATCCAAACCAGTGGGGTTATCACTATTGAAATTTGTTGGCCCTGCCAGCAGTTGGTCAAGTGTCTTAGGGAAGATGTAGATGCCAAGACTTTGGATAAGATTTCAGTGGTGCTCCCTAAGGCAGAAGGAAATGTCAGAACCAGTGTTCCTAAGATACCTAAAGTAATGCTTTAAGTGTAAACTAAGGTTCAATGCCAGGGAGAACAGGCAGAAGCAGTACACGGAACCAAAGCAAGGATCTAGAATGGGGTCATGGAGTCAAGCATTCAGGGATAAGGGTAGGGACAGCAGGCAAAGATCAAAGTAAATTCAAGTAGAAGGCCAAGAAGTGAAGAAGAAAATAGAGAAAGGAGATATGTACAGGTTGGCATTTGGAATGGTTGTCTCAAAGCATGACTAGTGCTTATGCCTTGCTTTAGGGCTTGGCATATAGGGTTGATTTGCCAGGGTCATGAGCAGAGGGGAAATACATAAAAGTAAGCCTCGATAACTAGGGCATACATAACTATCCTCCTCAAATTCTTCATGAAGCCAAGCCTGGGATGTATGGATGAACTGAGGGTAGGATAACAGGATGGATAGATAGATGGGTGGAAAATATACATAACCTATTCTGACAATATAGGATGTCCGTCATCTTATTGTAGCAAGACCCTCTACCCGTGCTTCTCTGAGCTTCACTTTTTTCTTCTGCCTTGAGGATCCACGCCACTTTGCAAAAGCTATGGTAAGAAATCAGCTAACTCAAGGAATGCAACTAATGCTGTAGCAAGTACATCATAGGTGCTCAGGAGGTAGCATTTCCTTCCAGGTACTCTTAGTGTTCCTTAGTCTGGGGGCCTATATAACTGTAAGACTGGCTGCTGGGGCAGACTGGGTCCTACCAGTGCCCTGCATAACACAGATTAAGATCCTTGACCATTCGCAGTGGCTACAGGTAAAAGACAAACTCCTTGTACACTGGCCCACTCTGCTAACCCAAACTCCCACTCCTTCCTCACAGGCTGGGAGCACTACCCTTACTATTCACAAACATATCCTTTCTTTCCCACCCCATGCCTCTTCTCACTCTTTTCCTATTTTGGAATACCTTTTGATCTCATCTTCCTCCAAGTATCAAAATCCTGCCCATCTAGCTCAAAAGCTACCTTTCCTATGAATTCTCCCCCCACCCTTTTCTCTGCAACCATTGCACTCTGCTTTCACCTCTCCTATAGCCCTTTTCCTGCAGGGTTGTTAAAACACAGATTTCTGGGCCCCATCTTCAGAGCTTCTGATTTGGTAGGTTTTGGGCAGGGCCACAGAATTTGTCTTTCTATCAAGATTCCAGGGAATGCTGATGACGCTTGCCTAGAGACCACTTGGAGGAGAACCCCTGCAGTAGAGACACAATCACGTAACAGAAAGAGCATGGGTTTAGAGTCAGGAATTTGATCCTGGTCCTACCACTTGTTACTGGTGTGAGACTTCTGGTGATTACTTAGGCTTTCTGAACCTCAGTTTCCTCATCTATAAATGGGGCTAATCCTCACTGAATTGTTTTAAGGCATAACTGAGAGAACATACAAAATGTCTAGAGCAGAATGCTCTGCATATAGTAGGAACTCGGTTATTGTTATTAGTTCCATAAACCACATACAGCTTGTGCTGTTGAAGCCGATTTTCCGATTCCTCTCTTTTGTGACAATGGCACTTTTGTCCTTGATAGAATCAGTTGATGAATTACCTCCTTTATAATCAAAAAGCCAAGAGGCAGAACACTCAGCCTGTTTGGAAGGCTGGAGTCTGCTGTTCCATCTGCTTGTAATCTGGTCACTACAACTTGGCTTCCAAAAAAGGTTTTATAACTGTTCCACTTGGTTCATTTTCTGCTTGGTCCCCAATAATAATAATTATAATGATGGTGATGATAATAATTGCTCTGATTTGGGTAGAGAGATACAAACTACAGAGTGCTTTGCATGTGGTGTAGCACTTAAATCTAACAATGAGCCTGCAGTCAAGGTATTATTATCTCTCATTTTCTAGATGAGAAAACTGAGGTGCAGAGAGGTTAAGTAAGTTTCTCAAGTGTCCAAAGCTAGCATCAAACAGCTGTCATATAACCCTTCTGTGTCCAAAATAGAGACATGCTGGATAAAACCTACAATGACAGCAGTTATATTCAATGACCACATGCAATGCACACGCCCCTTCCCTTTTCTGTCAAATGAATGGAATGAAAATCAAATGTTATAATAAAAATTAGATGAAATGTATTAAAACAATATTATACTATTCCCTACATAGAAACAAGGCACTTTGTTGTCAAAACAGGATGTTTTCTAAATCACAGGCGAGGAAGCTCCCCCAGACAAGCCCAAACAGGCCTAGCTGTCTGGACCTCTCAGGTTTTTGAGTACTTTTCTCTGTCAGAATACCCTTTCCGCTTGTCCATCCTTTTTCATTGCCTGGCAAACTTTTACCCAGTCTTGAAGAACCTAAGACATCCCCTCTTATATAAAACCTTTCTCAATGCACCTAGGCAGAGGTAGACATCCTCTTCTCTGTGCTACCCTGGTTGGTATGAAGCTTGAAAGTTAGGAAAACGTTTATTTATTTATTTTTCCTGTGCCTGACAATGGTGGAAGTCCATGTAGTGGATACTTAATGGTGTCTTCTTTGTTAATGTGTCATTTTCCCGGGCTTAGCCATCTGGTCTGGGTAAGAATTACTCACTGTCAGCTCCAGGGATGGCCCTGGTTGTCTTTAAAAAATCAGTGTATATCGTATCCAGCCACTATGTTTTATCTTAGAAAGTCAGATGGTTTGATGCCAGCCAACAAGATACAGGAAGACATTTGCTAGAGGCTTACAGAAGGAACACGACTTCCTTGATCTTCTGGGAGAGTCACAGTAAGAGATGGTCTTTCTTCCTTTAGACTTCAGACTGTCAACGGTAACTGCCCAATACTCCTCCAGGGACTTCAAACTCAGCACTTGCCAAGCAGAAGTCTCCACTCCCTAACCTCTGTTTGCCTCCTGTGTTTCTTGTGTTTGTCAGTGGCACCTAGACCATCCTGGCACCCTGGAATCCGCTAATCATCTTGGGCTCCTCCCTCTTCTTCATCCCCTAACTACTCAAACAACGTCTTCCCAGTTCTACTTCCTAAACATTAATTTCTCCTGGCAGGATCTTATACCAACGATGATGCCTTATGGCTTCATCTCTTTTTCTTCTAGTTGTGAGGCACTTTCCTTTTTTTTTTCTTACATCTCTATGGCTAATTCTTTTATATCTTTAGTTGGATGCTCAGGCTTTGCCTAACCTTTGAATATTGAAGAAATTTGAGTCTTTTAGATCTCAACGTAGCCTGCCTTCTCATCTTCTTCACTCTCTCCCTACCAGCTCCTTGGGAGATTGTGTTTATTCTCTTGGCTTTAAATACTTTCAATACTTTCTCTGTGTTCTTGACTTCCTCATTTATGCTCTTTTGGAACTTTCTTCTTAGATATCCACTTACCTACTTTTTATCTGTACTTGGATTTATCACGATCATCACATATTTAATATGCTGAAAATTAAACTTCTGATTTTTTCTAAACCCTAGGCTTGTACTAATCCTTCCCCTTTTCAATAAATGGCACCATCATCTCTATGGCTACTCAAGTCAGAAATGTTAGAGTCATCCTTGATTCCTCTACTCTCCCTTACCTAACACATGAGCGAATCTTATTGATTTAACCTCCAAATTGGAACTAGAATCCATCTCTCTCTCACTTACAAAAAAATACTATCACCTTTCACCCGACTACTGCTGTAAAATTAAAATTGCTTTCCCTGCTTCCTCTTTCAACCCGTTTCCACCCAATCCATTATTCAAGCAGCAGCAGAGGTGATCGTTAAAAGCATAAGCTGGTTTAAAACCTTTTAGCCCCTCATTGCATTTCAAATAAAATTTACCTTCCCTACCTTGACTACAAGGCCTCCACGTGTTCTGGCCCACCTTTCCAATCTCAGTTTGTACCATCCCCCTCTCCCCACAGGCACTAAATTGGAGTTACAGTGATCCCAAAGTACATGAAACTTTATTTAGCCCCAAGGCCTCTGTGTACACTGTTATGCCCTTGGCCTAAAAACACCTCTTCAGGGATGACTCCTTTGATATGTCTAAATCTGCACTGCTACCACCGTTATTATTCTCCATTACAATTCTCTCTTCATTCTTAGCGTTTTCTTCTTTGCAATCACTTATTTATGTTTTTTGTTTGTTTGTTTGTTTACTATCTGTCTCCTAGACTAGTATATGTCATGCCAATATACTCAGTGCTGAGCACAATGGGAGACAGTAGGTCTCACATTGTGGGGTCAAATCTTAGCTTCAACCTTTACTCTCTGTGGAAATTGGGCAAGATTTTTTAACATTTTCATGCCTTAGTTTCCACATGGATAAAATTAGGAAAACTATATGTAACTTTATTAAGACATTATGGAGATTGAGTAATATAATAAACCTATAGCACCTTGAACAATGCATGGTACAGAGTAATTGCTACTGCTGATGACATTAGTAATATCATTCAGTATAATTTCTGAATGAGTGAATAAATGAATGAATACAATTCAGATGTATATTATTGTATAATAACAATATGCCAGGCACTCTGCTACTTGTCTTCACATAGCTTTATTTAAAAATTTTTATCGTCACAACTAAATGAAATAGATAGCATTATCCACAGAAGATGTTAAGAGAATTTAAATAATTTTCCAAAGAAACACAGCTCCTAAGAGATGTAACCAGAACTTGAAACCAGTTTGCATCCAAATCTGGTGCTGTTTCCAACAACTCATTATCCATGGACCGGTGCCAGTCTATCCATGGGGACCACCTGGAATCTTTAAAAATTATATGGTGTTGGTCTTATTTCTAGAGACTGGGATTTGATAGGACGAAGGTCAGACCCCCGACTCTGCGGTTTTCACAAGAGCTTTGGTGCCTCCTAGGTGAGGATAGAATGGGGTCCACTGTACTATCTTGCCTTTGCTTTCCTTTGGGTTTGCTTCTTGGCTCCTCACTGATGGTATGAATCTATTCAGTGGGTCAGAGTAATGTGGTAGAAAGGTCACCTTGCGAGTTTGGTCCTCTTGGCAAGGCTTTTCCTTTCATAGCCTCAGGCTGGACTGCTACCCTGGCCTAAATGTGGACTTGTGGTTGGATCACTGCTTGACTTATAACCACGGTCAAGAAAACACCACAGAATCTATAATAAGCAAATGAATTTGCAACTGATTCCTTAGGTTACTTTCTTAGAGATCCCAGAAACGTAGTTTTGCAGGGGAAAAATTAAGAAGAAGTGATTCAGAAAAGGCAGGCAAAAAACGCCATAGGGAAATTGTTACAAATTGAATTGTGTCCCCCAAAATAAAATCTGACACCCAAACCCATGGCCATCAGATTTATTCCAACTCATAGCAACCCTGTAGAACAGGGTAGACCTGCCCCATAGGGCTTCCAAGGCTGAAATCTTTATGAAAGCAGACTGCCACATCTTTCTCCCAAAGAACAGCTGGTGGGTTCCAGCCACTGACCTTTAGGTTAGCAGCCAGTCACTAAACCATTTGCACCACCAGGGCTCCCTTCCACAAAAAAATGTGTGTTGTAAAACCTAATCTTGTTCTATTCTGTCCTATAGGGTTCCTATGAGTCAGAATGGACTCAATGATAATGAATTTTTTTGTTTTTTGGATTCCATTTGGGAATGGGTTGTCTTTGTTATGTTAATGAGGCAGAATTAGTGTAGGTGTATCTTGAGTCAATCTCTTTTAAGATGTAAAAGAGATTAAATGCAAACTAGAAAACAGAGACTGGGAAGAGAGATTCCAAGCCTCCTGAAGAAAATCCAGAAGCAGAAGCCCAAAGACCCAGAGCCAAAGAGAGAGAAAACTTTGCCCTAGACCCAGCACCCTGAGGTTACCTTGAAGACTAAGGTACATCTGACCCAAGCCATGGTGTTTTCAATTGCCTCATATGCACGCAAAAGCTGGACAACGAATAAGGAAGACCGAAGAAGAATTGACACCTTTGAATTTTGGTATTGGTGAAGAATATTGAATATACTATGGACTGCCAAGGAAACCCTGGTGGCATAGTGGTTAAGAGCTACAGCTGCTAACCAAGAGACCAGCAGTTCAGATCTGCCAGTTGTTCCTTGAAAACTCTATGGCGCAGTTCTACTCTGTCCTATAGAGTTGCTATGAGTGGGAATCGACTCGACGGAAATGGGTTTGGTTTTTTGGTTATGGACTGCCAAAAAAACAAACAAATCTGTTTTGGAAGAAGTACAACCAGAATGCTCCTTAGAAGCAAGGATGGAGAGGCTACATCTCACATACTTTGGGCATGTTGTCAGGAGGGATCAGTCTCTAGAGAAGGACTTCATGCTTGGTAAAGTAGATGGTCAGTGAAAATGAGGAAGACCCTCAATGAGATGAATTGACACAGCAGCTGCAACAATGGGCTCAAGCATAACAATGATTGTGAGTATGGCACAGGACTGGGCAGCGTTTCGTCCTGTTGTACCTAGGGTCAGTATGAGTCAGAACTGACTCAAAAGCACCTAACAACAAAACTGTGAGAGGAAACCCTGGTGGTGTAGTGGTTAAGAGCTACAGCTGCTAACCGAAAGGTCAGCAGATCGAATCCACCGGGTGCTCCTTGGAAACTCATTGGGACAGTTGCTATAGGGTTGCTATCAGTCAGAATTGACTTGATGGTAATTGGCTTTTGGTTTTAGACTGTGAAAAAATAAATGTCTGTTTATTAAATACCCATTTGTAGTATTTCTGTTATAGCAACACTAGACAGCTAAGACAGAATTTGGTATCAGGAGAGTGGGGTGCTGCTCTAACAGATACCTAAAATGTGGAAGTGGTTTTGGAATTGGGCAATGGGTAGAGGCTGGAAGAGTTTTAAGGTGCCTAATGGTAAAGGCCTAGATTGCCTTGAAGAGACTGTTGGTAGAATTATGGACATCAAAAGCAACTCTGATGAGAGCTCAGAGGGAAGTGAGGAGAGCTATAGAGAAAGTCTCTCTCATCTTAGAGACTATGTATGGTGTCAGCAACAGAATGTTGCTAGAAATCTGGTTGTTAAGTATACTTCTCATGAGGCTTTAAAAGAAAATGATGAACATGTCATTGCACAGTGGAGGAAGAACAACGTTTTTCATGCAGTAGCAAAGAGCTTGTCTGAATTACGTTCAAACTTTTGGTGGAAGGTAGAACTTTTAAGTGATACACTTGAATATCTAGCAGCACTAGATAGCTAAGACAGAATTGCAGAAAGCTCCATCTTCAACTAAAGAGAGGACCAGCTGTTACCGCACACTGCTCTGTGTTTGAAAAATTCTTCTGCAGAATTGTGGCCAGGAAAAATAATCGACATCTTTATGAAAACATGGGTAGCTTTTAGTGTTGGCAATTGGATACCTCAATTTCTTTCCTTTATCATGTAGAGTTATCACTTCTCTCAAGCCAAATAATAGCAGATCTGGCCACATTTCAATACAAATTTAGAAATGTTCGAAGTACATTGGGATTCTGATACCCAATGATCGTTTTAGCTTTAGCCCTTGCTTCTATGACTTATATTTTGGCTAGAAAAAATTAAGCTTTTATCCTTAACTGTATGATAATCTGGAGACCATTTAGAGAAAACTAGTGAAATCTTAGGAAACTCTGGTGGTATAGTGGTTAAGTACTATAGTTGCTAACTAAGAGTTTGGCAGTTCAAATCTGCCAGGCACTCCTTGGAAACTCTGTGGGGCAATTCTACTCTGTCCTATAGGATTGCTATGAGGCAGAATCAACTTGATGGCAGTGGATTTGTTTTTTTTGGGTTTAGTGAAATCTTGGAAACCCTGGTGGTGTGGTGGTTAAGAGCTACAGCTGCTAACAAAAGGTAATGCAGTTCAAATCCACCAGGCGCTCCTTGGAAACTCTATGGGGCAGTTCTACTCTGTCCTGTAGGGTTGCTATGAGTCAGAATTGACTCAACAGCAACAGGTTTGGTTTGGTTTTTTGGTTTTCTGTGAGTGGGAAGGGGAAGGATGTTCAGACTTACTCCTGGGCCCAGCAGGGCATATAAGCCCACGGAAATGGCCCTGGGCTGAAATGGATGCTGTCGGCATTCCTAGACTGTATGTGTCAGAGAAGGCTAGCCTGTTCTTCTACAAAAACTACCCCAAGAGAATAAAACTTCTATTCCTTCTTCACATTATATGGCCAACGCGAGTTGGCAGAGAGGCTAGGCTCAGGGACTCCAGCAGATGGAGCATTCATTTAAAAATATGTTCCCCTGATGAATCAAATAGAGTAAGATAACATGGAGCGTCTCCTACCAGCTCTTAAGTTTTTCTATGCAGAAGTAAGGCACATCACTTCCAACTCTATTTAGACGGGAGACCTAGTTGCTGGCCTTCTGCTGTCTTCAAGGACACAGGAATCCTTCGTGAACCCGGAGGTGACAGAGAGCTGAATATTGGTTCAACAGAACCAGTAGAAGTTGCTGCCCTAAATAAAATGGCGTAGGCACCAACTTACCTAAAGTAGCATGAGACCCTACTGCTACCCAACACAGTCTGTGGCTGCATGCAGATCCTTGCTGAAGTGGGAGAGGCAGGAACATGGAGGCCACAGCCTGGGCACCAAGCAGCCAGCTGTGCACAGCCTGGCCTGCAAGCTCTCTAAGAGACACTTCAAAGGTACAAGATTGGGAGATAGCAGTTGTAGAAATTGCTGAAAAAAAAAAAATATGTTCTGACACACTCTGATAATAACAAAGGCTGGTGTTAATTGTGGGCTTATTGTCCTGAATGTTTTATTCATTTATTCAATATTTATTGACTGACAAATGGGACCTAGATATTGGTGATATAGCAGGTAGCATACCAAAGGATCTGGCTTTGTGGACTTCACATTCTAGTAGCTTTATGCCTATTCACTAATTCCCACACACTTCTGCATAAGGTAGGCAGTGATGTTATTTCCACTTTATCAATGGGGAAAACTGAAGCAGGAGAAGTCAAGTAATTTGCTTACACAGCCAATAAATGGTAGAACTGAGATTTGAACCTCAGCAGTCTGACTCCAGACTACATGCTTGAAGCCACTGAGCTATGCTGGCATTGCTGATGCCTTATGAGGACAGTCATTCTTTTTGAGGTAATGGCACTTTGGAAAGGGAGGTAAAGAAGATAGGGTGTGTATTACTGTTAAGTCAGATGGAGAGTGACATGTCCTGTGTAAAGTAGTGCTAAGAGCCTCAAAGCTTTGAGGTTCCTACTATTTCTGTTTTTTACGGGATGTGGAATCCTAACTCCATAGGTGGGGAGGTGCAAGAGTCTGCTCATCTCAGAAAGATCTGGACTGAGAAAAAAAAAAAAAAAAAAAGACTAGAACTGCCGAGTCCATGTTAGGGCAGTGAGGCATTGGCCTACAGAAGACATACATTTGGATCCCAGCCCAAGTACCAGTGTTTGTGGCCTTGAGCAAGTCACTCAACCATTTTGAACCTAAGGTTAAAAAAAAAAAAAAAAACACAAAACACCATTGCCATCAAGTTGATTCCAACTTGAAGCGACCCTATAGAAGAGTAAAACTGCCCCATAGGATTTCCAAGGAAGCAAACTGCCACATCTTTCTCCCACAGAGCAGTTGGTGAGTTCATACTGCTGATCTTTGAATTAGCAGCCAAGTGCTTAATTAGTACACCATGAGGGCTCCTTTTAACCTTAGGTTGCTCATCTATAAAAATGGACATAATAATAGCATTTTCCACATATTTTTATTGTAAAGTTAAAAATAAGGATGCATATAAGTAGAGTTTTGACACACAGAATGCCCCCCCAAAATGATTATCCATAGTGTCAAAAGGCCCCAGTATCCCTTCTTTTTGTAAGAGCTAGATGAGACCTTAGCAGTCACTAACCAAGGAGATTCAGAAGGGCAAGCATTATTTTGGAAAGGGGAGGGTGTTTAGAGGGTTATGTCCACCCACACTGCCCTTGCCCCTTTTCCTTTGCCCAAATAGAAGTACTTGTCCCACATTTCTCTCCAAAGACTAGTGTTCATTTCAGTTCCAATCACATTTTGTCTAATTAACTTCAAATTCTAATCTAGAATCACTATAGGGAAAAACCTCCACCAGGCAAGCCTTATGTTAATACCGGGTGGTGTGTAATCAAGGTGGGTATTTGCTGATTCCAGAACAAGTTCTACTAGCCCAAGATTTAATCAAGGGAATGTGGAGACTCTTAAACACAAGCAACTGAGCTACCAAGATAAAGAGAATTTTCCATCAAAGACTATTGGTGCCCTGAAGTAAACACATCAAGAACTACCAAAGAGGGAATTTAGGACAATTTGCTCTCAAGGGGCTCAATTATTTCTAAATATATTTTCAAATAAATGAGACTTTCTTAAACCATTTATCACCATAGCAACTAAGCTGACAAGGTTGGTGGAAGTTTTAGCTTCTACCAACTGTGAAACATGCTTGTTGCTTGCAAGTTTCTAGAAAAAAAGTGTTATGTTGAATAAGTAAAGCAATAAATCCATGAAAGATCACAGGAAACTAATGAGCAAAGGGATGAGAAGAGAATTTGCAAAGATGTGCAACCTTACTCTGAGAGTTAAATAATAAGCCTCCGTTAGACAGGACTTCAGTACACCCCCAATCTGGTCACCTTTAAAGTAAAATAAGTCTCTAAAAATACAAACACTTTTATCTAATCATGTGTCCCAATATATCAAGGTGCCTAAAAAACAGTGCCCTGGACATCAAAAGACATGGGTTCTTGTCTCAATTCCGGTGCTAATTAGCTAATCAGCAATGTGTACTTGAGCAATACTTTCAATCTCACATAGGCTGTTTCCTTCTCCATATGATGAAAAGATACTGGGTTCTAATACTCTCTTTGGATAAATAAGGTAAACACTGATTTTTAAGCTTCTTTATGATCTTCCAAATTTCTTTCTCTGTTTGCATATTTGCAGTTTATTTCATTAAAGTGTTCTAGAAAATTACTTAGGTGTTCTGGCTCATGTTTTCTTTCTGGCTCACGGACTACATACATACATAAGACTCTGACTCCCCACTCGTAATGGCAGAGATCAGCCATGCTAAAGGGAAGAAAGGCTGACCACTACAAGGAATTTTCAGAGGATAGGAGGAGGACATTTACATTTATCAAGCAACTTTGTATTTCCAGACACTTTCACACATTATTTCCTTTAGTCCTTACAGCTTTATATGTTGTTGTTAGTTGCCATAAAGTTGGCTCTGAATCGTGGCGACCTTATGTATGACAGAATGAAACATTGCCTGGTCCTGTGCCATCTTCATGATTATTGGTATGTTTGAGTCCATTGTTGCAGCTATCGAGTAGTGCCTTCCAACCTATGTGGCTCATCTTCTAACAATATATTGGACAATATTCTATTGTGATCTTTGTGTGTGAGGGAATAGTATTCCCATTTTAGAGATGATGAAAGAGGACATTTAATCTATTTGCTCAATGTCCCACAGTCAGAAAGTGGTGAAGCTGAGATTTGAACTCAAGTCGGCTTGACTTCAGAAGCAGGACTCACTAGGCTGCCTCTCTTCTGAAACCATCCAGTTCAAAGGCACAGTGTAGTGGGAAGAAATTTGGTTAGGGAGTCAAGACCTGAGTTTTACTTTCGGCACTGTCACATGCTAGCTGTCTGATCTGTCCTAGGGCTTTAATTTCTTTATTTGCAAGACAGCGGTTCATATGGTGACAACTTCTCAAGGGAGTGAGCCACCTCAGGAGAAAGAGGATGTGAAAGGTGTCCCAAAGAAGAGTAGTAGGGTAAGAGTTTCTGATCCACTGTCACCCAGGGAATTTGCTCTAGGAAGGCAGTGAGTGACCATCTGTGGAAGAGTAGGCTCAGGCTTTTGAAAACAAGCATGTGCTTGGGTCGCGAAGGTTTTGATAGGAATTCAGCATTCACCACTGGAAACAGAAGTCAGGCACTGAAATCGAATAAATTAGAAAAGAGCTTTCTGGCAGATGAAGCTATGGTTATGTTGAAAACAGCAGGCTGCATTCAGCTGCCATTATATTTCTCTGCAGGTGAGTTACTTTCAACAAAGCCCAGTGTCCAGACATAAGAAGAACTGAATCTACTGGGAGAGTAGAACTTGCTTAAAGATTTTACTACTATTATGTCTCTTCTTCAAATTGTTTCATACAGCATTGACAGGGAAGCTATGTTTTCATTGGAATCACACCACTCCCTTTTATGCTTGTCCCTCCCAAATGAACAGAGTCAGCTGCAGCAAAGGGAAGAAAACACACCCCACCCCCACCTCATTCTGGCCCATTTTCATCTAGGCTTAGGTGCTCTATCAAATGTAAGTTCAGCTCTGGATCCCTAATTAGTGAATTGTTGTTGTTGTTTGCTGCCATTGAGCTGGCCCCTGACGCATCGTGGCCCCATGTACGAGGGAACAAAATACTGCCCAGTCCTGACCCATAGGATTTTCATTGACTGATTTTTGCAAGTAGATTCCCAGCCCTTTTTTCCTCGTTTGTCTTAGTCTGCAAGCTCCACCGAAGCCTGTTTAGCACCCTAGCAACACACAAGCCTCCACTGACAGACAAGTGGTGGCTGTGCATGAGGCACAGTGGCCGGAATGAAACCCAGGTTTCCTGCATGGAGGGTGAGAATTCTACCACTGAACTATCAATGCCTCATTAGTGAATTAGAATATAAGTCATGAAATATGTTTCTTGGATATTATGGCCCTGATGGAGTTAGAAGAGGGAATTTCTATTTTGAGAAAGATAAAAAAAAAAAAAAAATTTTTTTTTTTTTTTTTTAAATACAGTAGAAAGGTCAAGACCTGGATTCAGCCCTAGCTACTTGACTTACTAGTTGTTTGACCTTCTTGTATTGCTAATCATCCTTTGCTATATGGTTCTCCTCTGAACATGATTAGGGAAATTCTAACAGCTGTTAGTCTCCAGGGATTAAGTGTGGGGCTAAAAGCAGAAGAAAAAACAAAGTGTCAAAAATAAGAAACTTAGGAAGGTATTGTTTGAGGGGCAACTCCTGTTCCTGTTTAGGGTGATTGAAAATTTTGGAAATGAATAGTGATGATGACTACAAAACATAGTGTCTTAGGCTAGGTTCTCTAGAGAAGCAAAACCAAGTAAAGCACATAAAAATATATATAGATTTATATCAAGGAAATGGCTCACATGGTTGCAGAACCTGGAAAGTCTCAAGTCTGTAGGTCAGGCTACAGGCTTCTTCTGACCCACATAGCTGCAGGTGCTGGTGAACCCAAGATCGGCAAGTCAGACAGCAAGTCTCTGCCTCACAGTCTGTGGAGATCAACAAATCCCAAGACCGGCAGGCAAGGCTGCAGGTAAGCTACTAGCTCAAGTCCCAAGAATCAGGGGTCAGACAAACAGGAGCCAGGTGTAGGATCCAGAGATAGCAAAAGCCCACGAGTCTTGACAGAAAGCCCACCTATATTGGATGTAGGCCACACCTCCAAGGAACCTCTCTTTCAAATGATTGGCTATTCACAGCAGATCCCATCATGGAAGTGATCACATCATTATAGGACTGCCAAACTATATCATAAGTGCCAAACCACTGAGAATCCATGGCCCAGCCAATTTGACATACAACCTTAACAATCACATATAGTGAACATAAGGAGTGTACATGTGAGAATAGTTGGAGGGGCAAATGTTTTGTTATATATATTTTACCACCACCACCACCACAACAAAAATGAGATACCTAGGAAGAGGCTGGGTAATAAGATTTAAAGCAGGATGAAGTTAAAAGTCTAGGGCCCCGGGGGTGTTATGATCATGGAGGTCTAGAGCCCATCCTCAATGACTATTGGCTGTGAGTTGGTACCAACAGATTGGCAGGAGCTGAGGGCCCAATAACCAGCCAGGCACAGGAATGTTGACAAGACCAGTGCTGTGACTGTCCATTTTGTGACCAAATCACCAAGATGAAGGAGGAGGATGGAAGAATCCAGACTGTAGGGGAAGTAAAGATATCAAAAACAATTGTCTCCGAAGTCATGGTGATAAAAAGGGGGCTGCTTGAAGGAGCTCAGGTGCGAGTTGCTTTGCCAATAACACTGCTCAAGTTTGCATTCCAGGGAGCGGTAAAGGTGGAAGAAGCTGTGCAAAGCCCGCAAATTCTTCTGAGTATTCTTCCCTTCGCTTTCATGTTAAGGATCACAGCCCTGATGTTCTCACTGCTCTATATGTGGCATCCACATGAGAAGCTCTCCCACCTGAACGCAGGAAGAACAAAAGAAGGCTTTGTGACTAATGCTCTTCTGGACGTAGCGGGGCTAGAATGAGCAAGAGCAAGTCTCCCTCCACAGGAAGTAGCACTTGGCCTCCTGCTTTGGCTGTCTTTGTGCTGGGCTGAGAGGCGCTGCTCAGGTTGCCTCCATGTTTTTGTTACATTTTTCCTTAGCAGATATACTCCCATGCCGGGGTGAGAATGTCCTGGGTTCTCCACATAAAACCAGCAGGTGGTAAACAAGATGTATAACTTAGAAAGGGGCTTTCAGCAGCATCTGTGCATAGTTATAAATCTTTCTATTTCCTTGTAAACCAGTTGCTGATGAGTTGATTCCGAATCATGGCGATCCCGTGTGTGTGTCAGGGGTAGAGCTGTGCTCCACAGGGTTTTTAAAGTTGATTTTTCAAAATATATTGCCAGGCCTTTCTTCCAAGGCACCTTTGGGTAGACTCAAACCTGAGTGCATTAACCATTTATACCATCCAGACTCCTTTATTGCCTTATGGCTGGTCCTTAGAGTTACACATTTAATAGCCATTTACATAGTCCATTTCCACACACAACTTCTTAAAATACTTTTGTTTCACTTTGTATTATTTAACTTTTATTTTTGAAATGATTCCAAACTTACAGAAAAGTTTCAAAATGCAAAGTACCCTCATACTCTCCTCACTCAGATTTCTAACTGCAAGAAAAAAAGAGTCGTTATAAGGGACTCTCACGTTTCTTTCACCTAGTTTCACCACTTGTTAGCATTTTGCTACATTTTCTATATTATCTTCCATCTCTTATGTAATCTCCCTCGCATATATAATTTTTCCCTGAACCATCTGAAAAAAGTGGCAGGCATCATGCCTCTTAACTCCTAACCTCTACAGTGTGTATTTCCTAAGAACAGAACATTCTTTTACATAATTATAATACAGTTATCAACATCAACAAATTTAACAATGATACAGTACTAGTATCTAATATAAGCATGTATGCATGGAACTCACTGGATGGAATACATAGAAATCAAACCAACTACATCTGTGGAAAGAGATGATAAAGAAGCTCAATATCATGAGCCAGAACGATGCTGGGGGCCAACAGTGGAACAGGCAGTCAGTTGCTCATATGCAAGTTCAAGTTGAAGCTGAAGAAAATTAAAACAAGTCCAGGAGAGCCGAAGTATGACCTTGAGTATAATCCACCTGAATTTAGAGGCAATCTCAAGAATGGATTTGATGGATTGAGCACTAATGACCAGAGACCAGATGAGTTGTCAAATGACATCAAGGACAACATATATGAAGAAAGCAAAAAGTCACTAAAAAGACAGGAAAGAAGGAAAAGATCAAAATGGATGTTAAAAGAACACAGAGTAGCTAGAATGAATGGAAGGAATGATGAAGAACTGAACAGAAAATTTCAAAGAGCAGCTTGAGAAAACAAAGAAAAGAATTATTATGATATGTGCAAAGTCTTGGATACACTAGACATTTCTCAAGCTAAAAGAACTGAAGAAAACATTCACGCCTCAAGTTGCAGTATTGAAGGATTTTATGAGCAAGATACTGAACGATGCAGGAAGCATCAAAAGAATATGGAAGAAATGCACAGGGCTACTGTACTAAAAATAATTGGTCAACTTCCAACTGCTTCAGGAGGTAGCATATGATCAAAAACTGATGGTATTGAAGGAAAAAGTCCAAGCTAAATTAGAGACATTAGTGAAAAACAAGGGTCCAGGAATTGAAGGAATACCAGTTGAGGTGTTTCAACAAACGTATGCAATGCTGGAAGTGCTCATTTGTCTATGCCAAGAAATTTGGAAGACAGCTACCTGGCCAACTAACTGGGAGAGATCCAGATTTGTGCCCATTCCAAAGAAAGGTGATCCAACAGAATGCAGAAATGACCAAACAATATCAATATCACAGTCAAGTAAAATTTTGCTGAAGATAATTAGAAAACTGTTGCAGCAGTACATCAACAGGGAACTGCCAGAATTCAAGCCAGATTCAGAAGAGGACATAATATGAGGGGTATCATTGCTGATGTCAGATGGATCTTGGCTAAAAGCAGAGAATACCAGAAAGATGTTTACCTGTGTTTTATTGACTATGCAAAGGCATTCGACTGTGTGGATCATAACAAATAATGGATAACATTGTGAAGGATGGTAATTCCAGAACACTTAATTGCGCTTATGTGGAACCTGTACATAGACCAAGAGACAGTCGTTTGAACAGAACAAAGGGACACAGTGCGGTTTAAAACCAGAAAAAGTGTGCATCAGGGTTGTGTCCTTTCACCATACTTATTTAATCTGTATGCTGAGCACGTAATCCAAAAAACTGGATTATATGAAGAAGAACTTGGCAAAAGCATTGGCAGAAGACTAATTAACAACCTGATACATGCCAACGACACAACCTTGTTTGCTGAAAGCAAAGAGGACTTGAAGCGCTTACTGATGAAGATCAAAGACCACAGCCTTCAGTATGGATTACACCTCAGCATAAAGAAAACAAAAATCTTCACCAATAAGCAACATCATGATAAATGGAGAAAAGACTGAAGCTGTTAAGGATTTCATTTTACTTGGACCCACAATCAATGTCCATGAAAGCAGCAATCAAGAAATCAAACGATGTATTGCATTGGGCTAATCAGCTACAAAAGAACTTTTTAAAGTGTTAAGAAGCAACGATGTCACTTTGAGGACTAAGGTGCACCTGACCCAAGCCATGGTATTTTCAATTTTCTCGTATGCATGCAAAAGCTGGACAATGAATAAGGAAGACCAAAGGAGAATTGATGCCTCTGAATTATGGTGCTGGCAAAGAATGTTGAGTATTCCTACCATGGACTGCCAGAAGTAGTTGAAAGTAGTTGGAAGAAGTACACCCAGAATGTCCCTTAGAAGCAAGGATGGTGAGACTTTGTCTCATGTACTTTGGCCATGCTATCAGAAGGGACCAGTCCCTGAAGAAGAACATCATGCTTGGTAGAGTAAGAAAGAGAAAAGTGTCATTGAAATGGGTTGGCACAGTGGCTGAAACAGTGGGCTCAAACATAGCAAGGATTATGAGGGTGGCTCAGAACTGAGCAGTATTTCATTCTGTTGTACATAGGATTGCTATGAGTTGGCACAGGCTCAAGGGCACCTAACAACAAGTATCTGATCCATAGGCCACATTTAAATTTGCCACTTGTCCCAATACCCAGTCCCAATCATCACAGGCTGCAATTCATTGCCATGCCTCTTCAGTCTTCTTTAATCTGGAGTAGTTTTTCCATCTTTCATTATCTTTTTGGAATGACATGGACATTTTTGGAGAGTGTACTCCAAACGGAGCTGTGGTGACACAGTGGTTAAGAGTTCAGCTACTAACCAAAAGGCCGGCAATTTGAATCCACCAGCTGCTCCTTGGAAACCCTGTGGTGCAGTTCTACTCTGTCCTATGGAGTGGCTATGAGTTGGAATCGACTCAACAGCAAAAGGATAGTCCTAATAATCCTGGAATGTTTCTGAATTTGAGTTTGCCTGGTGTTTCCTCATGATCAGACTCACGTTACGTGTTTTTGGCAGGAATATCATGAAGTATGTCATGTCCTTCTTGGGGTGTCACATCATTTGGCACAGGATGTCACTTTGTCTCATTATTGGAAGACCCAAGTTTGATTCCTGGCCAGTGTACCTCGTCCACACCTACCACCCATCTATCAGTGGAGGCGTGTATGTTGTTATGATGCCAAACAGGTTTCAGTGGACCTTTCAGCCTAAGATGGACCAGGAAGAAAGTCCTAAAAATCTACTCCCAAAAATCAGCCAATGAAAATGCTATGGATCACAATGGTTGATACACAACCAATCATGGGGATGTTGCAGGACCAGGCAGCATTTTGTACCATTGTGCATGGGGTCACCATGAGTCAGGGACCAGCTGATGACAGCTAACAACAACAACACCTTTGATCATTTACACAATTTCCCTTGAACCTTAATAGCAATGTTAGAGTGTGGATAAGTGTTGTTGTTGTTGTGTTCAGTCAAGTCCATTCTGACTCATAGCAACCCTATAGGATAGAGTAGGACTGCCCAATAGTAATGTCCCTAGGTTGTAATCTTTACAAGAGCAGATCACCTGGCCTTTCCCTCGTGGTGCCACTGGGTGGGTCCAACTGCCAACCTTATGTTAGCAGCCAAGTGCTTAACCATTGCACCACCAGGGCTCCTTGGTACTCCATCTTTATTGCCCATTAGGATCACCTGGGGAACTTTAAAAAAATAATAAATTAAAAAGCAGCCCGATGTCTAGCCCCACCCTACATCAGTGATTCCCAATCTTGGCTACACACTGAAACCATCTGGGAAATTTTCTAAATGCGGATGCCAAGGTCCCACATCCAGTGATTCTGACATATTTGTTTTTGATGTGGCCTGGGCATCAGCAGTTTTGAAAGCTCCTCAGGGGAAGCCAAAAGAGAGAATCACTGTCCTATCCCACTGCCTGGGCACCACATTGTTTGCAAAGCTCTCAAGGAAATTCTGTTGGGGAGCCAGGGTTGAGAGCCACAGGTATACACCTGGAAGATTGGTACCCACCTTTCATCACAGAGGAAACATGGATGTGTACCAGCTTTCTCAAGAAAGCTGTTATATCCACATTGTTCCCTTACTGACAACATCTCTGTACTCAGAGCATGACCCAAGGAATAACAGCATGGACGTCAGAATCTCAGGCCCCACCTCTGAGTTTCTGAATCAGAATCTGAATTACAACATGATCTCCAAATGTTTTGAATGCAAATTAAAATGGAGATGTTCTGGACCACATTGTAGTAGTTGCTGTCCAGTCAGTTCTGACTCATGGTGACCTCATGTGTTTCAGAGTGGAACTGTGCTCTATAGGGTTTTCATGGCTGAGACTTTTTGAAAGCAGATAGCTAGGCCTTTCTTCTGAGGCATCTCTGGGTGGGTTGAAACTGCCAACCTTTCAGTTAGTAGCCCAGCATTTAACCATTTGTGCCACCCAGGGAGTCCACACTACAGTACAGTAATACAGGGGTCAGCAAACTTTTTCTCTAAAGGGTCAGATAGTAAATATTTCAGACTTTGTGGACCATCAGTCTCTGTCACACGTACTCATCTTGGCCATTGTAGCACAAAAGCAGCCATAGACAATACATAACCAAATGAGCAAGAAGTATTCCAATAAAACTTTACTTACAATAACAGGTGGTGGGCCCTAGTTTGCTGACCCCTTCATTAATGTGATAAAGCAGGATTGAGAGAAAATTGTATATGTTTACAAAAACTGGGAAATTAACATTCAGATCCTAGCTCTGTCATGTAATATCTTTGTGATCTTGGGTAAATTACTTAGCCCCTCTGGGCCCATGTGCAAATTATGTGAAGAATACTCTACCACATAGGGTTTTTAAAATGAATAGAGGGCCTGTTAAGTGTCTGGCACGTAGAAGGTAATCATGAATGCTAGTTTCCTTTCTTCCTTCCAGCCCTCTTTGTGTACAAACTCGATGTTTCTGGCAAGGTTTTCACAAGGGCACTGCAACACCGATAAGCCAAACACACTTTTAGCCAAACCGGTATTTGCATTCAGAACGTTCTCTTATTTGTATTTGATTGTGGGGAAAATATGACCATCTTCAAATTTCCAACATATCTAGTCAAATGATGATGCCAACCTCCAAAAGTCTGGCTCTCAAAAAGCAGAGCCAGGAATCCATTAATTTTATCCCTCTCCCGGCTCTGACCTTGTCCCTTCTCTTCTCCATCTCTGTAGTTCATTCTTTCTAGGGGATGAAAGGCCCCAGGCCCAGCCTACCTCTTTGCCTGAGCTCAAGTCTACCTGACTCCTACCTTCCCTAAGGGAGTGGAGAAAATAGAAAGAAATGATTTTGTCTAGAAGACCTTGGTGAATTAGGGTTGGAGGCAAAGGACAGTAACTCTAGTTTAAGGATGAGATTTCCAAATCCACTTAACAGGATGAGTCAACAGGAGAGAAGAGTGTCAAATACTGTACCTATGACAGTCCACCAGGGAATGATGACAGCAGTAAAGGAGGAGGTGGCCAGTGGGCAGTGACATTTATGATGGTACATAACCCTCGACTAATTATAAAACAAGGGTCCACGCAGAAGACTGATTGGCATCTTTTCCAAGCAGCTTGGAAAACAGCAAAATATGTTCTTATTTTAGTTATCACTGAATTGGGAGCAGCAGGAAGCTGACGGAGGAATACATATGGAGGGGCACAAAAATAAAACTTAGATGATGCATGGAGACTTGTAAAATGAGATGGAGTCTCATCATCTTAAAGACCCATTTAGTACAGCCTCCTCCCCAGTGCAGGTAACCCCTACACAGAATGCCAGAAAGATGGCTCTTCGACCGCCACATGATAGTGTTTGGGTGCAGAGATCTTACAGTTCTGTGAGCCATCTGTTATATTATAAGGCCACTGTAGCAGAACGAGCCCTGGGAATTTCCATTTAGAATGAGGTTTGATCACCCTCATCGTGCTTTTAGGAGCCCTGGTGAAACAGTGGTTAAGTGCTTGGCTGCTAACAGAAAAATTGGCAGTTCAAACTCTGAAGTTGCTCTTCAGGAGAAAGATGTGGCAGTCTGCTTGCTAAAGATTTACAGCCTTGGAAACCCTATGGGGCAGTTCTACCCTGTCCTATAGGGTCACTGTGAGTCGGAATTGGCTCAATGGCAGTGGGTTTGGTTTGGGTTATTGTGCTCTTAAGGAATCCCTGGGCAGTGAAAATGATTATGCGCTGCACTACTGGCCAGAAGGTTGGGGTTCCAACCCACTCAGAGGTGTCTTGGAAGACAGGCCTGGTGACCTGCTTCTGAAAGATCACAGGCATTGAAAACCCTGTGGAATGCTGTTCTACTCTGAGACATAGGGGGTCTCCATAAGTCGAAATCAACTCAACAGGAACTAGTAACATTGTGCTTTTTTCTCTAACCCATGTGTATTGAAGTAACCAAGAAACAGGACATAAAATATAATAGAGATCCCTAGATCACAAAAAAGGTACTAGTCACATTTTGTAAAGACCAGAGAGTAGGCAATCGAGTTAAGGAAGTGGAATGCATATTAGTATGTATAAAGGAAAAATACATCTGGGAAATAAATGGATGCAAATCTCTAGCAGAATTCTAAGCTAAAAGGGATAGGGGCTGGAAGCAAGAGTGTGCTGTAATACAGAAAGAAATTACCCTTGATTTAAGAAACGGACCAGTGCCAAAGGCTAGGGATCTCACTCCAGAGTTATGCTTGGCCTAGATGATTTCCTGAGGAGCCAGGAGAGAAGCCTGGGGAGCAGGGCTTCGCATCAGTTATATTTAGGTGGCACCATAACACAAAGGAAGATCTTTAACACAAAGTAGGAGTGCCTTTATCATAACTGTGACATTCCCCTGCATTCTTGTCTTTAAGAAAAAACAAATAACTTCAGATAACAAGATTTAGCAGTTCAAAGGAAAGGGAAAAGAGGTGAAGAATTGGGATGAAGGTAAAAATTTCAGATTAATATTTTCAATGAGATTTCAGATGACATTGTCGAAATATGTTAGAAAAGGAATATTCACTCTCAGGAAAAATATTATTTCAGATAACAAACTGAATTGCCCAGTTTTTAAATATGCTATGAAGGCAGTGAGAAGCAAATTGGATAATGAACGGAAACTGAGGATCTGATGGAAACTGAGCTCAAAACATTGTCCCTGAACTCCGAGGAAGAAGAGAAAGATGAAAATATAACGAGGAGCAAAATGATGAGAAACTGTTAAAATGATTCAGGAGATCCAACATCCATAAAATAGGTCATACAGGAGGAGGAGAAAACTGAGCACAAAATGAGGATGTAAAATCAAAGAAATAAGAGCGTAAATTTTGCCTGATTTGGAGAAATATTTGAATCTTCACCAGGAATTGGATCATCAAATATCAGATAATGTTAATAATAAAGAGAAAAATTTCCTACTTTTAACATAAAAAAATAGTCTCGGGGGGGGGGAAAAAAACAGGCTAGAAATAAATTTCTTCTTTACTGCTCTGAACACTAAATGCAAATGAAACTTTCCTGTGAGATTTTTTTCAGGAAACGTTTGCACACCTTTTGAGGGAAATTAACTCTATACCCAGTCAAGCTATAATTTATTCATGAGATCATTATGATATTCTTAGATATGTAAAGACTCGTACCCTTCTGAAAATGTTGCCCAGTGAATAATAGAGCTACCTGAAAAAAATGAAACCATTAACTCAGGAAAAGTGAAGATGTCGTATGAAGGTATAGGTATAAAACAATGAAATTCCTTAGAACTATAGTTAACTGTAGTTAATGTCCAAATAATTCCTTTTAATATGTGTTTTTCCCACAGGATGCATGGTTTAGTTCATTTACCTTCTTTAAAAATAAGTTTTTTTCCTTTTGTTTTGTTTTTAATTTGAGTAACAGTTGCTTTAAAATAAGAAAACAGACAAAAAAAAAGTTAACATGAATTCTCTGTTTCTACCACCACAGTCTGGACTAGGGTCCAATGGTAATGATTTTCTTTTTTTTAGAGCTTTAGGATGGTTTTGAAACCTGGTGAAAATATGAAAACAAATTTTTTAAAGCTAATAAATATAATTAATATGATTAAGAATAGTGGGAGCCCTGGTGGTACAGCAGTTAAGAGCTCAGCTGCTAACCAAAAGGTCAGTAGTTCAAATCCACCAGCCGCTCTTTGGGAACTTTATGGGGCATTTCTTCTCTGTCCTATAGGGTCGCTATGAGTTGGAATTGACTCGACAGCATTGGGTTAGTAATCCAGATTAAAAAAGTCCCAGATTATCCTAATTAAAACCACTAGGCAGAAAAGAGGAAAAATAAAATATAGATACATTCTACAATTTTCTATTTTTCTTTCCTAATATTCTTGGCTAAGGCCACAAATTCCACGGGTGATTATTTAGCCCAAAGTAGTCAGCGCTGGTCGGTAACACTCCAAAGAAGAGGAAACCAGAAAGTCTGGCCAGTCTGCCCAAGGGGACCTTTCTCCAGAGCTGCTGCTGTTGTTGCCACCACACAGTGATGCGGCTAAAAACAGGAAGTCCAGTGGTACAAAGCAAGCTTCTATCAACTGCGGAAAGAGAGTTTCATGGCCACTGCCCAAAATAGCAGCATTTTCTCATCATACAGAGGGAGAAAGACCCTTTCCTCAGCATTACTTTCAGCTCCGGGTGGTCCATGCCAGTATAAACTTGGGGTCCTAGTGCTTTAGCACTGCATTAGAGTAATGCAGCTCTTTCTTTACGCAGACAAGCAGTCACTCCCCGAGGCAAGTCCACAGTGTCAGGATGGCTGGATCAGAAAAGGATACTGCATGAGCCAAAAGCAGGATCTGAGCCAGCTCCCCCTTCAACAAACTTGGCCTTGGTATTGAGCCTGGACCATCAATCCAGACACCATTCTATTGATAATGTGTTTCTCTTGGAGTTCCTGTTGTCTTTTCCTGCATATAGCCTGATTCAGGGTCACTCCAGTCAAATGGATACGTTTCACTAACTTTGAACTTGAAAAGAAAGATCTGAGAGCTCTCCTTTCTTAGAATTGACTCCTCCCCCATAATCTTTAGCTTCTAGGTAAAATGGAGTAATCCTCTGTCCCAACAACCCACGGAGCTAGAGCCCTGGGCCTGATTCAGTCATGATGTCCGGGGTTTGACAAAAAGGCCATCTTGGTGACTTTTTTTAAACAAAGGACTTTCACTAAGGTCAGTTGATATTTCACCACTAAGAAAATGCTAGCTGCTTTTAAATGCTGGTTCTTTTTAAGAAAAATTATAAATTTTACCTCATCTAGCTCCCATTTCACACATTTAATCTAATAGTGATGATTTTGAGCCATTAAGAAACTATTAGTCACAGTCTAACTTAAGGCAGCAGGCCTGTAGCCCCCTTGGTGAGTAGTACCTTTAATAACAGTGGTTCGGAATCTAGCACCAAGCTTCCCCAAGGAGCCTGTGCAAACAACTGTTGGGAACTGTTCTGGACCTACCAGGTTTTATCCAAATTCCCAGGCATTTCTCTTTTGTTTATATTGACTTTTTACCGAAGACTAAACTATGGGCTCTTGTTCATATACGGGGCCTCTTGGCACTGAGGAAAATAAAACTATTAGCCACAGACTGGTAGCCTTGGGGTTGGAATGACCTCCTAACCCCTTTTGGCCTGACAGAAAGCTGCTTCATCTGGAACAGCCCATAGAAGAGCTGATGACAGCAACCTTGGTATGAAAACTTCCTAGCTGAGCTTGGGAAGCTCCCTCAAGACTGTTTCTTGGATCAGAAATTCCCATGTTGCATTCCTTGTTACGTACAATTAAAGAAACAAGTTATTCCTAGATACTTGTGGCTAGCCGATAAATAGGTTAGGTGGTTTGGGGGCAGTTTCTCTCTCTTCAAGTGTGCCTATCTCATGTTCCAGCCATGCTCATTCAGGAATATCCTTTCTGTGGACTAATTAGCAATCTGGGATCATGGCCAACTACATACTTTCTGAAGTTCAGTGCAAAATAAAAATAGGAAATGTAGAATGAAAAAGCAGGAAAAAATATTCTTTAGGTGTATATGCCTAACCCGTTACATGAGGCCATTATTATCCTAATGCCAAAGCCATGCAAAGGCATCACAAGAAAAGTAAACTACAGAAAATAAAATAAAATGAATTCAGATTGAAAAGGAACTAGTGAAACTACCTCTATTCACAGATGACTTGGTTTTACACATAGAAAACCTTAAGGAATCTGCAATAAAATTATCAGACCTAATTAACAAGTTCAGAACGTTGCAGGGTACAAAATATTCAAAAATCAAATGTATTTTTATACACTAGAATGAACAATCTGAAAACAAAATTAAGAAAATTCCAGTTATACAGCATTGAAAAGAATAAATACTTAAGAATAAATTTAACAAAAGAAATGCAAGACTTGTACACTGAAAACTACAAAACATCATTGGAAGAAATTAAAGAAGAAATAGAAAGATATCCCATGCTCATGGATCAGAATACTTACTATTGTTAAAATGACAATACTCCTCGAATTTATCTACAGACTCAATGCAAGCCCTATCAGAATCCCAGCTGACTCCTTTGTAGAAATTGACAAGCTGATGCTAAAATTCACAGAAACGCACCCAAAGGACCCAGAATAGTCAAAATCTTGGGGGGGGGGAAGGAGGAGTCACATTTCCTGATTTCAAAACTTACTAAAAAAGCAACAGCAATCAAGACAGTGTGAAACTGGCATAAGATTAGGCATGTAGATCAATACAATAGAATTGAGATTCCAGAAATAAATCCATATGCCCATGGTCAACCAATTTTTGATAAGCTGATCCTAAATTTCATATGAAAATGCAAGGACCCAGAAGAGTGAGCACGACCTTGAAAAAGATAAACAAAGTTGAGGACTCACACTTCCTGATTTAAAAATTCACTACAAAGTCACAGTAATCAATACAGTGTGGTACTGGCTTAAGGGCAGACATATAGATCAATGGAATTGAATTGAGATTCCAGAAATAAACACCTAATATTTCTGGTCAATGGGTTGCTATGATTGGAATTGACAGCAATGGGTTTGTTTATTTTGTTTTTTGGTTTTTGACAAGAGTATCAAGACAATTCAAGGGGGGAAAGGCTAGTCTTTTCAACAAACGGTGCTGGGGCAACTGGGTATCAACATGTCAAAAAATTGAATCAGGACTCCTACCTTACACCATATACAGAAATTAATTCAAAAAGGATCAAAGACCTAAATGTAAGAGGTAAAACTGTAAAACTCTTACAAGAAAACAGGCATAAATCTTCATGATCTTGAATTTGGCAATAATTTCTTACATATGACAGTAACAGCACAAATAACAAAAGAAAAACTTGATAAACTGCCCTTCATCAAAATTTATAACTTTTGTGTTTTGAAGGACATCCTCGAGCAAGTGAAAAGATAACTAACAAAATGGGAGAAAATATTTGAAAAGCATACATCTGAAAAGAGATTTATATCCAGAATATATAGACAAATCTTAAAAACAAACAATAAAAAGACAAATAACCCAATTAAAAACTAAGCAAAGGATTTGAAGAAACATTCCTCCAAAGAAGATATACAAATGACCAATAAGTTTGTGAAAATATACGCAACATCATTAGTCATTTGCTGTTGTTATTAGTTTCTGTTGATTCAATTCCAACTCACGGTGACCCCACATGTGCAGAGTAGAACTGCTCCATAGGGTTTTCAAGGCTGCGACCTTTCAGAAGCAGATCACCAGGCCTGTCTTCTGAGGCAGCTCTGGGTGGGTTTGAATGCTACCATTTTGGCTAGTAGTCCAGCGGTAAAGTTTTTGCACCACCCAGAGACTTCCGTTAGTCATTAGGGAAATGCAAATGAAACACACAATGAGATACCAGTTCACACCCACTAGGTTGGCTATAATATAAAAGATGGATAATAGCAAGTATGGGCAAGAATATAAAGAAAATCAGAACCCTAGTACTTTGCTGGTGGATTGTAAAATGGTGTAGGCACTTTGGAAAACAGTCTGGCAGTTCTTCAAAAGGTTGAACATAGAGTTACCATTGTTGTTGTTAGTTGTCATCAAGACTGTTCTGACTCATAGCGACCCTATACACAACAGAACGAAACACTGCCAGGCACTGCATCATCTTCACGATCGTTGTTATGCTTGAGCCCGTTGTTGCAGCCACTGTGTCAATCCATCTCGTTGAGGGCCTTCCTCTTTTTCACTGACAATCTACTTTACCGAGCATGATGCCCTTCTCCAGGGAATGATCCCTCCTGACAATATGTTACCATAAAAAAATGACCCCGTAATTCTGTTCCTAGGTTTATATCCAAGGGAAATGAAAACATATGTCAGCACAAAAACTTCTTATACACAAATGTTCATAGCAGTATTATTCATAGTGATGATAAAGTAGAAACAATCTAACGTCCATCAGTTGATGAATGGATAAATAGAATGTGGTATATCATACGACGGAATGTTATTTGGCAAGAAGAAAGAAGTACCGATACACACTACAACATAGACAAACCCTGAAAAGCATTATTCTAATTTAAAGACAAAAAATACAAAAAGTCACGTATTATATGATTCCCTTTTTATGAAGTATCCAGAATAGGCATATTCATAGAAATGGAAAGCAGATTAGTGGTTGCCAGGGGCTATGAGTCAGAATCCACTCGAAGGCAATGGGTTTGGTTTTTTTTGGGTTTGAGGGGAGGAAATATTGAGAGTAAGTATTAATGGATAATAAGTTTCTTTCTGTGGTGATGAAAATGGTCTGGAATTAGAAAATGGTGATGCTTGCAGAACTTTGTGAATATACTAAAAACACTGAACTGTACACTTTAAAAGGCTGCACTTTATGATGTGAGAGTTATATCACTATTAAAAAAAGGTACATATCAAGCTTTTTCTTTCTTATGTTGTCTCTCAAATTATCATGGTATTTTTTTCTTTGCTATTTAACATTGTTCTAAATAAAGCGAAACTAACAAATTTTTACTTATTAGCTTTAGTTTTACTGCTCATCTTTACATTGTACACTGCTGGTTTTAAATGTAAATATCCACACATTTAATTGGTATGTGGACTCATCAGAATTAGATAGTTTGTATTCCATGGCTCTTCACCCAAGGGTGGCCAGGAGAGACAGACCAAGTTAGACTCAGGAAGGGTAGAAGGAAGAGGATTCCCTAGGCATAGAAGCTACTGAAGGGCTACTCCTGGGCGTAGAGACACCCATGGATCGGGTGCAGATCCTCACAGGTACCTGGGGTCCCACCGCACTCTGCAGAGTGTCTGCATGCTCACTAGGCCCCGATGGCAGTGCAGATCCCCTTTAGGCAGCTGCCAGACCTAGTCCTCTGTGCCCTCGCTGCGACAGGGTCTGGACAGTCAGGCCAGCTGTATTGTCTTTCCACAGGTCCAATAACCCAAACCATTGCAAATGGGAAACCCTCAAAGGATTTTTATATCTGTGATGGGACTTACTTATTACCTAGATGGGAATGGGTGAGACACCCATCCTTGCCAAGATACAGCCAATTACGAGATATGCCATAGTGCTGCCAGCCTGGGCAAGGACAGCTGCTGCCCTACCCATCTCAAGATGTCATGGGGCTCACAAGGCTGACCTCTATCTCTGTGATCCTGTGCCCAGACTCCTACCAGGGGCAGCTGTAGGAGGGAGGGGTCTGAGCATGTCTAGAATGCCCAAGAGCAGAGAAGCAGGTGGAAAGTAGCCTTCTCAGGGGGAGAGGAAGTTAGTAGGAGGCCAGGCTGTCCGTGATGTAAGGCTCTAAACCCTTGGTACATGCTCCATTGTCCCGCTGGATGCCGCTTAAGATACAAATTCAAAACTAAAATTATTAAGAATTTCAACACAGTGACCACACTGATTTAACCCCAAGATCTCAGCCCTCCCAAGCATGGGGACCTATGCAACTAAAATGGTTGATGCCCATGAAGCCTGCACCGCCAGGAGAATCCTGGGCCTTTGCAACTCCTCAGCACATAAGCTGTCATCACTCATTCTTAGTATTGCTGAAGCCAGGTGTCTTTAGTGGTGTGGATGGAAGTGCATTTGCACACAGGGCTTGGAACTGGTTCATTCCAGTTCAAATCCCTGCTGGGGTCTTGTTAAAATGTAGATTATGATTCAGTGTATCTGGGGTAGAGATGGAAATTCTCAGTGGGGGGTTAAACCGGAATGAACCTGTTGGAAGCCCTTCATGCACGGCAGGAGTCCTTTTGTTTTCCCTGGTTCCTGACTATAAAAAAAAAAAGGACTATAGCAGGTGTCATATTTTCTTTCTCAATACCCCTCCCACCCACTGATGACTCAGTCCTACTTTTAGTTTCAGACTTTAGTAGGAAGACTTAGATATTACTGAAGAGATCGATTAATTTTAGAAAGGTTTAAATAAAAATACAAAGAAGTTTAAAGAATTTTTGATATGTAAAGGGGTCAAATTTAGTGCTTAGAAAAACTGGCTAAAATGGAATGCATTTATTTCTTCTTTAGTATCAGAAACATTAGGGTGAGTTGTGGTTATATGTAATATGGAATGTCTTTTTTTTTTCCTGAAATATGTAATGGGGGCCTTGTGCAGTCTAAATGATTCAAAATGTTATAAGAATGAATACCTGCTTCATCTGATGCCAAAAAAAAAAAAATTGAGATTCACCGAAGATTAAAATATTGAGTCATTAAAGAACATAGGATAATTTTTAATAATCTTGAAGCATGACAAAGGTAAAACCAAGAAGCAATAAAAATTATTGATAAATCTAACCTTATATAATTTTAAAACTATTCTTCATCACAACAGAAAGCAAAAGCAAATCAAAGGTAAACAGAAAACTGGGAAGAAATATGTGAGAATTTGTATGAGAGAAAAAAGAGGAATTTTCAAAATATATAAAGAGCTCCTACCAATCAATAAAAAAGACTAACCCATAGGAAATGAGAAAAGAATTGAGGGTTCACAGAAAAGGAAATACAAATGGGTCTTTGTTATGGACTCAGCTGTGTCCCCCCCCAAATGTATGTTGAAGTCCTAACCTTCGTACCTGTGAATGTGACCCTGTTTGGGAACAGAGTTTTTCTTTTGCTTTGTTAATGAGGTCATACATGAGTAGAGTGGGTAGTAAACCTAATCCCTTATTGGTAGTTGTCTTAGTTATCTGCTGTTGTTGTTAGGTGCTGTCGAGTGGGTTCTGACTCATAGCGATCCTGTGCACAACAGAATGAAACACTGCCTGGTCCTGAGGCATACTTACAATCGTTGTTATGCTTGAGCTCATTGTTGCAGCCACTGTGTCAATGCACCTCGTTAAGGGTTTTCCTGTTTTCCGTTGACCCTGTACTCTGCCAAGCATGATGTCCTTCTCCAGGGACTGATTCCTGCTGACAACATGTCCAAAGTATGTAGAAGTAGTCTCGCCATCCTTGTTTCTAAGGAGCATTCTGGTTGTACTTCTTCTAAGACAGATTTGTTTGCTCTTTTGGTAGTCCATGGTATATTCAATATTCTTTGCCAACACCACAATGCAAAGGTGTCAATTCTTCTTCGGTCTTCCTTATTCATTATCCAGCTTTCACATGCATCTGACGCAATTGAAAATACCATGGCTTGGGTCAGGCACACCTTAGTCTTCAAGGTGACATCTTTGCTCTTCAACACTTTAAAGAGGTCCTTTGCAGCAGATTTACCCAATGCATCATGATAAATGGAGAAAAGATTGAAGTGGTCAAGGATTTCATTTTACTTGGATCCACAATCAACAGCCATGGAAGCAGCAGTCAAGAAATCAAAAGACACATTGCATTGGGTAAATCTTAGTTATCTAGTGCTGCTATGAAAGAAATACCGCAAGTGGATGGCTTCAACCAAGAGGAAGTTTATTTTCTCACAGTCCAGTAGGCTAGAAGTTCAAATTCAATGCATCAGCTCCAGGGGAAGGCTTTGCCTCTCTGTCAGCTCTAGAGGAAGGTGCTTGTCATCAATCTTTCACTAGACTAGGAGCTTCTCAGTGCAGGGACTGTGGGTCCAAAGGACACACTCTTCTTCTGGCAGTACTTTTTTGGTGGTATGAGGTCCCCTGTCTCTCTGCTCACTTCTCTCTTTTATATGTCAAAAGAGATTGGCTTAAGACACAATCTAATCTTGTAGATTGAGTCCCACCTCATTAACATAACTGCCACTAATCCTATCTCATCAACATCATAGAGATAGGATTTACAACACATAGGAAATCACATCAGATGACAAAATGGTGGACAATTGCACAATACTGGGAATCATGGTCTAGCAAAGTCAACAAATATTTTTGAGGGGCACAATTCAATCCCTGACAGTAGTGTTTTATAAAAAATGAAAACAGGCACTGGGAGTCACAAACACAGGGAAGAGACCGTGTGAGGAATGCTCTACAAGCCAAAAAATGCCAACAAATGCCCAGGGCTACAGAAGCTGATTGAGACCAAGAAGGATCTTCCCCTAGAGTCAACACAGAGAGAACATAGCCCTGCCAACAACAGGCTACAATTTAGACTTCTAACCTACATAACTGTGAGACCATAAGTTATGTTCTTTAAAGCCACCAACTTGTGGCATTTTTGTTGCAACAGTCTTACACATACAAATAGATCTTCCGACTTATAATAAAATAAATGCAAATTAAACTTGGATGAGACAGAATTTTCATTTATAGGATTACAGAGATCAAAATGTGTGATGATACAGTGCATTGGTGAGGTTAAATGAAGACAAGTACTCTTCAAATGTTGTTAGTGGGAGTGTAAATTAGAACGATTTCTATGGAGAACGATCTGGTGGTACCTACCAAAATTGTGTATGTACATCCCTTTGATCCACCAGTTCTGAATCTGGGAATTTAAACTAATTTATACATGCTACATATATACGAAATGATCATTGTATGAGATTATTTATTGTGGCATTGTTTATAATAGTAAAAGAATGGAAAAGAATAGTAATCTGAATGTCCATAAATGAGATTGGTTAAATACATTTCTTTAACCCATAAAATGAAATGGTAGGCAAATGCAAAGTAGAACCAGTGCAATCAATAAGCTCTCTTATACTGGTATGAAGTGATAGTTAAGATATGAGAAACAAACAAGAAACAGAAGCACATGTATCACACCAGACTCACTAAAAAAATGAGAAAAAAGTAATTCATTTGCTTGTGTGTGCAGTGTCTTTATAATGTTACATAAGAAACTGGTAATATTATTTCCCTCCGGGGAATGGAACTGAGTAGCTGAGAGACAATGGTGAGAGAGAGATTTTTCATTTGTTTTATTTTGTAACTTTGGAATTTTGGATCAATTTATATTAGCCAGGTTAGGTGAGGTTGTGATACAGAAGAAGTGACACTCTAGGGTAGCTGCCTTCCATGCAATGACACAGCAAACAGGTGGAGAGGAAGAGGAGAAGGGGGGTAGCTTACTTGCATCTGAGTGACTTCTTTCTGAAACAAGGTGGGGAGTCTGTGGGTCAGAGGATTCCAAAGGCAGCAGCACCTTAGGGTCCTTATAAGTACAGGATTTTATCTTATTTAGGGCTAAGAGTTATTGGGTACAGTTTCCCAGGGCATATAAAACAACAGGATTTAAGTGGCTAGAAACCTGTTAAGATGTACACAAATTTCATTTTGGGGCCAGTGGTCTTTGTGGGCTAACAGGCCTCAGTTAGCAATGAAGTAAACAACTTGGGGCTAATACACAGAGGCCATGTATAGCTTGTTGATATAATGACTACTCAGCCATTTCTGCATTTGACCTCCATGGTTGCTGCCAAAGAAGAGGGAATATGGAGAAATCCCACCCGCTCTTACCTTCCCTTGACTTGAAGTGAGGTGACACATTAACTGTGCTCATAGCTTATTGGACACAACTAATTATATGTCCATAATTTAACTGCCAGTGACCCTGGGAAATATAGGGTATAGAAGCCATATTTGGTAAGCGCTACTTTATCTGCAGAAGTGTGGCTATGATATCTTTTAAACCACATTAATCTTTTTAAAATAAAAAGGCTTAAACTCATCTTGAGGTTTCCTCTATGGGGGGAAATGTAGACATGAACATTCCTTATCTTTTTTAGCGATACGAGACAAAACTCAGAAGCATGATTTGGTCAGGGAGAGCTCTGAAACCAAGAGCTAATTTTAAGAAATGCCCAGTTGCTAAGGAAGACACCTAGAGACAGTCACACAAAAGGGCCAAAACAGGGATAAGAATATGATTGACCACAGCAACAATAACAAATCAAATACCATATAGGAAAAATGAATTATGTAACTCACATTGATGTACTTTCCTTATGTATTTCACATTTTTGCAACTTCTAGAAAATTCTTTTGCAATCTTATTTTAGATACAGAGCTCTCTCCAACACCCACTCTCAGGAAAGGTGCCGATTGAGTCCTATATGTTAGCATGAATTCAGTGCATCACCTCTGCCAGGGGCCTTTCAGGGTAAGTTTCATTATTACAAAATTGAAACTTCTAGAGTGTGGCTGTGAGTTGGAATTGATTTGACGACAATGGGTTTTGGTTTTACAACTTTTAGAAAAATTCTAAGAATCGACAAGTGTGTAGGAGAGGTATTTTGAAATGCAAGAGATGTTTCCAAGAGCCTCTATATTTACATCACTGTCAGCTACTTTAGTACCCATAGTCATCGAGTCAATTCCAACTCACAGTGGCCCTGTAGGACAGAGTAGAACTGTCCCATAGGGTTTGGAAGGCTGTAAATCTTTGGAAGCAGACTGTCACATATTTCTCCTGCTGAGTGGCTGGTGGGTTTGAATCATCAATCTTTCGGTTAGTAGCCCAGTGCTTTAAGCACTGTACCACCAGGGCTCCTTCAGCTAATTTGTGTATAAATTTTTGAATTAAAAACTAATTTATGCCTTAAATTTTCACTTAAAACTAAATAAGATTTTCAATCTTCCCTCAATCTCTCCAACATTTATTATTTTCTGTTTTTTTGATTAGTGCCAGTCATGTTGGGATGAGATGATATCTCATTGTAGTTTTGATTTGCATTTCTCTAATGGCTAATGTCCGAGAGCAATTCCTCATGAGCCTATTAACCTCCTGAATGTCTTCTTTGGTGAAGTGTCTGTTCATATCCTTTGCCCATTTTTAATTTTTTTTTTTTTTGTCTTTTTGTTGTTGAGGTTTTGAAGTATTCTGTAGATTTTATAGATATGTTGTAGCCAAATATTTTTCCTAGTCTCTTTCTACTCTTGTGGTAAAGCCTTTTCATAAGCATAAGAGTTTAATTTTAAGGAGCTCTAAGTTTTTTTTTTTTCCAAGTTATCTAGTTTATCTTCTGGTGTTTATGCATTTTTGGTTATATTTGTATTGTATTTATGCCATGTATTTTTTATTCCCTAGCATACCGCTATTCTTTCTTCTATGATCTTTAGCATTTTAGGTTTTATATTTAGCTCTTTGATTCATTTTGAGGTAGTTTTTGCATATGGCGTGAGGTAAGGGTCCTGTTTAATTTTTTTACAGATGGATATCCAGTTTTGCCAGTACCATTTATTTAAAAGACTGCCTTTTCACCATTTAATGGACTTTGGTCCTTTGCCAAAGATCAGCTGACTATAGGTGGATGGATTTACGTCTGGCTTGTGGATTCTGTTCCATTGGTCTGTCTCTGTCATTGTACCAGTTCCAGGCTGTTTTGACTACCATGGATGAAAAGTAGTGTCTGAGGTCAGGTAGTATGAGGCCTGCTACTTTTTTCTTTTTTTCAATAATGCTTTGTGTATCTCGTGCCTCCTTCCTTTCCATGTAAAGTTGGTGATTAGTTTTTCAGTTCTGTTAAAGAATGCTGTTGGTATTTGGATCAGGATTGCATTACATCTGTAGACTGCATTTCAGGACGTAGAATATGATCAAGGACTAATGGTACTGAAGGAAGAAGTACAAACTGGACTGAAGACATAGGTGAAAAACAAGTCTCCAGGAACTGACAGAGTACCAATTGAGATGTTTCAACAAATGGATGCAGCGCTAGAAGTTCTAACTTGTTTATGCCAAGAAATTTGGAAACAAGCTACCTGGACAGTCAACTGGAAGAGACCCATATTTATGCCTATTCCAGATAAAGGTGATCCAACTAAATGTAGAAATAATCTAACAATATCATTAACATCACACACAAGTAAAATTTTGCTGAAGATCATTTAAAAGTCATTGCAGCAGTACATTGGCAGGGAACTGCAGAAATTCAAGCCAGATTCAGAAGAGGATGTGGAATGCGGGATATTATTACTGCTGTCAGATGGATCCTGGCTGAAAGCAGGGAATGCCAGAAAGATGTTTACCTGTGTTTTATTGACTATGCAAAGGTATTCAACTATGTGGATCATAACAAATTATGGATAACATTGAGAAGAATGGGAATTCCAGAACACTTAATCGTGCTCATGAGGAACCTGTACACAGATCAAGAGGCAGTTGTTGGAACAGAACAAGGGGATACTGCACCGTTTAAAGTCAAGAAAGGTGTGTGTCAGGGTTGTATCCTTTCACCATGCCTATTCAATCTGTATGCTGAGCAAATAATCTGAGAATCAAACTATCTGAAAAAGAACAGGGCATCAGGATTGGATTATATTATGTCCTGGTGACTTTCTTTTGGGGTGTATCCTATATGGTGTTCATTGAGTTTCTTGGATAGTCAGCTTTTCATTTTTGATGATATATGGAAAGATTTTTGCCAGCAAATCTTCAACAATCTTCTCTGTATTTTACATTTCCTTCTCCTGTTCTGAAACTCCAATCACACACAGATATTTACTGTTGATTGTGTCCCACATAATTCTTAGGTTTTCTTCAGTTTTCTTTATTCTTTTCTCTGATTTCTCCCCAAACAAAATGGTGTCCATGGACTTGTCTTCAATCTTGCTGATTTTGTCTTCCATGTTTAAAAAATTTGCTCCTAAAACCTCCTATTGAGTTGTCCATTTCTAAGATTTTGTTGTTCGTCTTTTGTATTTGTAGTTGCTGTTTTTGCATGATTTCTAATTGTTTATTTATTTTGACACTTTGTTCCTGTGTTATTTTCCTGAATTATTCTATTGCTTTGTCTGTGTTTTCCATGATCTTGTCTATTTTTTCCCTTATTTTGTCTGTATTGTTTTTGTATTGATCTCTTTCCTAATCTCTTGGAGAGTCCTTAGTATTAGTCTTTTGAATTCTATATGATGTAGTTCCACTGCCTTTTCTTCTACCAAAAGGGTATCTGATTCCTTGTTTTGGTCACTTGCTGGCACCATCTGTCCAGATTTTTTATAAGTTTTGATATTGTCTACTGTCTCTGAGACATTAAGGTATTATTTTCTTTATTTATTGATTGCATACTTGTTTGTTTTGGTCTTTACTTTTTGTTTTGTTTTGATATGTCAGGGCTGGCAGGCATAGTATGCTTTGCTGTTTGCTCATCTGTGAGCACGATAGCTCTCACCACCTTGTCAGCATGGGCAGAGCAGGAGCAGGCAGCACAAGCCCACTTCGTTGTTCATAGTTTTAACAAGGTGGCTGAGGGTGGGATGGGCAGTTAATGTCTGTCTCCTAGTGTTGGTTTAGTGGTGTCGGAGAATTCTCAGTCCCTTGTCAGATGGTCAAGTTTGTTGGACAGGGAGTGGTGCAGGCTCACTTCCCTCCATTCAGCAGCCAGTTTAGTAGTGGGAGAGGAGGGGCCATGTGGACCCAGTGTGCCAGTAGACCTGGGTACCGGGGATGCTTTAACCATGACAGTGCAGTGTGGTTTGATAGAGGAGGGGAGGTGGCCTATGGGAATAGGTGAGAGGGAGATAGAAAAAAAAGAGAGAGAGAAAAGGGAGGACAACACATCAGTCAACCACTGAGGCCAAAGATGAAGAAATAGAAGAATTTTATCAGCTGCTGCAGTCTGAAATTGATCAAACATGCAATCAGGATGCATCAATAATTCCTGGTGATTGGAATGTGAAAGTTGGAAACAAAGAAGGATCGGTAGTTGGAAAATATGGCCTTGGTGATAAAAACAATGCCAGAGATTGAATGATAGAATTTTGTAAGTCCAACGACTTCTTCACTGCAAATACCTTCTTTTACCAAAATAAATGGTGACTATACACATTTATACACATGGACCTCACCAGATGGAACACACAGGAATCAAACTGACAACATTTGTGAAAAGAGATGATGGAAAAGCTCAATGTCATCAGTCAGAACAAGGCCAGTAGTAGACTGTGGAGCAGACCATCAATTGCTCATATGCAAGTTCAAGCTGAAACTGAAGAAAATCAGAGCACATCCACGAGAGCCAAAATATGACCTTGAGTATATCCCACCTGAATTTAGAGATCATCTCAACAATAGATTTGATGCATTGAGCACTAGCAACCTGAGACCAGAGAAGTTGTGGAATGACATCAAGGACATCATACTTGAAGAAAGAAAGAGGTCATTGAAAAGACAGGAAAGAAAGAAAAGACCAAGATGGATGTCAGAGGAGACTCTGAAACTTACAAATGTCGAACAGCTAAAGCAAAAGGAAGAAATGCTGAAGTAAAAGAACTGAATGGAAGATTTCAAAAGGCAGCTTGAGAAGACAAAGTAAAATATTATAATGACATGTCAAAGAGCTAGAGATAGAAAATGGAAAGGGAAGAACACACTTGGCATTTCTCAAGGTGAAAGAGCTGAGGAAAAAATTCAAACCTCAAGCTGCAATAGTGAAGGATTCTATGGGGAAAATATTAAATGACACAGGAAGTATCAAAAGAAGATGGAAGGAATACACAGAGTCATTACACCAAAAATAATTAGTTGATGTTCAACCATTTCAAGAGGTGGCATATGATCAGGAACCAATGGTACTGAAAGAAGAAGTCCAAGCTGCTCTGAAGGCATTGGTGAAAAACAAGGCTCCATCCAGAAATTGACAGAATATCAACTGAGATATTTCAACAAACGGATTCAGCGCTGGAGGTGCTCAATCATCCATGCCAAGAAATATGGAAGACAGCTTCCTGGCCAACTGATTGGAAGAGATCCATATTTATGCCTATTCCCAAGAAAGGTGATCCAACCGAATATGGAAATTATAGAACAATATCATTAATATCACACTCAAGCAAAATTTTGCTGAAGGTCATTCAAAAGTGGCTGCAGCAGTGTATCGACAGGGAACTGCCAGAAATTCAGGCTGGTTTTGGAAGAGGACTTGGAACCAGGGATATCATTGCCGATGTCAGATGAATCTTAGCTGAAAGCAGAGAATACCAGAAGGATGTTTTCTTGTGTTTTATTGACTATGCAAAGGCATTCGACTCTGTGGATCATAACAAACTATGGATAACACTGCAAAGAATGGGAATTCCAGAACACTTAATTGTGCTTGTGAGGAACCTTCACATAGATCAAGGGGCAGTTGTTTGGACAGAACAAGGGGATACTGATTGGTTTAAAGTCAGGAAAGGTGTGCATCATGGTTGTATCCTTGCACCATACTTATTCAATCTATATGCTGAGGAAATAATCTGAGAAGCTGGACTATATGAAGAAGAAAGGGGCATCAAGATTGGAGGAAGACTCATTAACAACCCGCGTTATGCAGATGACACAACGTTGATTGCTGAAAGTGAAGAGCACTTTAAGCAGTTACTAATGAACATCAGAGACTACAGCCTTCAGTATGGATTGTACCTCAACATAAATATAACAAAAATCCTCACAGCTGGACCAGTAAGCAACATCATGATAAATGGAGGAAAGATTGCAGCTGTCGAGGATTTCATTTTACTCAGATCCACAATGAACAGCCGTGTAAGCGGCAGTCAAGAAATCAAATGACACATTGCATTGGGTGAATCTGCTGCAAAGGACCTCTTTAAAGTGTTGAAAAGCAAAAACCTCACCTTGAAGACTAAGAAGTGCCTGACTGACCCAAGCCATGGTATTTTCAATCGTATCATATGCATGTGAAAGCTGGACAATGAATAAGGAAAACCGAAGAAGAACTGATATCTTTGAATTGTGGCGTTGGCGAAGAATATCAAATATACCATGGACTGCCAAAAGAACAAACAAATCTGTCTTGGAAGAATAGCAACCAGAATGCTCCTTAGAAGCAAGGATGGCAAGACTGTGTCTTACATACTTTGGACATGTTGTCAGGAGGGACCAGTCCCTGGAGAAGGACATCATGCTCGGCAAAGTACCAGGTCAGCAGAAAAGATGAAGACCCTCAAGGGAGTGGGTTGATACAGTGGTTGCAACAATGAGCTCAAGCATAACAACAATCGTAAGGATGGCGCAGGACCAGGCAGTGTTTCGTTCTGTTGTGCATACAGTCGCTATGCATTGGAGCTGACTCTATGGCACCTAACAACAACCTAACTGCCCGTCAGTAGCTGCCAGGTACAGTTGGGTCAGACCCAGGGCCCAATGTGAAGGGGAGGGAGGTGGTGTACCAGGCTAGGTAAGAAAAAGAAAGAAAGAAAAAGAAAACTAAAAATAATAATTTAAAAATCAGATGGCTGCATGGTGGGGGCCTGCAGGTGGGGGTAGGGTGGACCCAGGGTAGTGGCAAACTGGTGTGCTGGTGGCTCTCTAGCCATGGCAGTGCATCAAGGGCTGGTGGAAAGGTGAGGAGGTGGCATATGAGGCAGAAGAGTAAGAGGTGAGAATGCATATTTCTCTGGTTACCGGGTGCTCTGTCTCCTGTTAGGAGCTCCGTGAATTTGCCTTCCCATGCTCCCTGTCCAGTGTTGTTGCTGGTTGTTTGCCAAGATGGCGACATTGTGCCATGTTAGTTGGCAGGGGACCTCCACTCCTCATTTTCTGCTTTCTATCCATTTCTTCTTCCATTCAGTGCTTGATCTAGTTCTTTATCCTTTCATTTGATGCTTAGGGTTCCAGGATTGACATTTGTATCTGTTTTATTCATGTGATTATATTGGGCCTTTGCTGCAGAAGGACAGCATTATATGGCTGCCTAAGGCACTGTGTTGGTTCTGCCTCTCTCCTTACATTTTTTAAACCTAGATGAACTGTTGTGGACTTAGAAAGGTATATTAAACTCTCCATATGATCATGAGTCACTGCTTATTTATGCTTGTATTTCCTGCATATTTTACTCTGTGAAGGTTGATTCTTAGTTCTTTGGTGCAAGGATATCTAAGAGTGTTAGATTTTTATTATGGATTATAATCTTTACATTTACAAAGTACTCTTTTGCTCATTCAGTGCTTTTGATTTGAATTCAAACTTATAAATGGTTAAGATGTGGGTCTTCACTTTGGTGAGTGGCGTCTCGGGTCTTAAACACAAGCAAGTGGCCATCTAAGATGCATCAATTGGTCTCAACCCAACTGAAGCAAAGGAGAATGAAGAACACCAAAGGCATAAGGTAATTATGAGCTCAAGAGACAGAAAGGGCCACATAAATCACAGATGACATCAGCCTGAAACTAGAAGGACTAGATGGCACCTGGCTACTACTGATGACTGCCCTGACAGGGAACAAAACAGAGAATCCCTGATGGAGAAGGACACCAGTGGGATGCAGAACTCAAATCTCATAAAAAGACCAGACTTATTTATTTATTTATTTTTAATAGTTTGAGACTAGAAGGACCCCAGAGGTCATGGTCCCCAGACCTTCTGTTAGCCCGAGACAGGAACCATTCCCAAAGCCAACTCTTTAGACAGGTATTAGACTGGACTATAAGAAAACGATGCTGGTGAAGAGTGAGTGCCTTGGGCCACATAGGCACATGAGACTATGTGGGCAGCTTCTGTCTAGAGGGAAGATGAGAAGGCAGAGAGGGACAGAAGTTGACTGAATGGACACAGGGAATACAAGGTGGAGAGTAGCAGTATGCTGACTCATTAAGGGTGAGAGCAACTAGAATACACAGCAAGGTGTACATAAATTTTTGTACGAGAAACTGACTTGATTTGTAAACTTTCACTTAAGCGCAACTGAAAAAAAAAGAAAAGATGTGGGTCTTTTCCTTCTCTCCATCTCTGTCTTCTGTAGGCCTTTGCTTATTTTTATACGTTTGTCTTTTTAGAGTCATTTCATTTAGATATGCCTTTTATGTTCAGTATATATTCATGTATTGCTTCATGATTCAATTTGAGAGTCTTCTTTGAATATGTGAGTTTATTCATGTTTGGTCTTAGAACTCTACTATTTTACTTTTTACCAAATTTTCCTTCAACTATTTTATCTTTCGATAAATGATTCATTTTCTGCCCCCGCACCCCCAGTGTGTTCTTCTTTCTTATTATTTGAGAAGTTGTTATTTTTATCTGGCATCCATCTTTTTAATTTATTAAAATTTATTAAATTTTCTATTACTGTAAACAGTACTGGAAACCCTGGTGGTGTAGTGGTTAAGAGCTACAACTGCTAACCAAAAGGTCAGCAGTTTGAATCCACCAGCTACTCTTTGGAAACTGGGGAAGTTCTACTCTTTCCTTTGGGGTAGCTATGAGTCAGACTCGACTCAACGGCAATGGGTTTGTTTGTTTTTGTAGACAGTACTGACCCATTCTTTGCTAAATGAAGAATAAGAGAATCAGTACATTTTTACTTCCACCTCCACTCCCAAAATAAAATGAATGAATTGGAAATATCCAAGTTACAAATCTCCTCTAAGGAGAAAATTTAGATTTTTTTTTTAACAGTCAAATAAACCAAAGTTCATCAGATGAAAGTGTAAGTTCGAGACTTTAAAGAACAGAGAGGTGACTTCCCTCAGCACATTGCTTTGGGAGCACACAGGCTAGTTCGTATCTCCAAGTCCACATTCTCCATCTCGTGTGTCAGTTACATCCTTTCCAAAGTATGCCTGGGCTGGAAAGTTCAATTAAGCTTGATTCCTTTTGGGTCATAAGCTGATATGAATGTTTTTGTTTTTTAATTAATGACTTTTCTGTAATGGACAAGGCTAAGAAGCTCTGATTTAGAAGATGAGTGTTAAGAAATTAAGACTGAAGAAACTAAGTGGAAGAGCCCCACTTGTGTTTCTTTTATGCATTTCTTCAGTGAACAATTGGTGATTATAGATTTCTTTGAATATTGTTGAGTGAAGAAGGTTATAAAACAGAATTTATTATTAACATAATAACCAATATATATTGAGCACCTTCTATAAACCACCCATTATTCTAGGAACTTCCATGGATAGTCTTTTTTAATCTCACAACAACTTTATAAGGAAGGTACTATTAGCATCCTTAGAAATGCAAGAACTGAAGCTTAGAGGAATTGAGTAACTTTCCTCATACATCATACATACATACATCTATTAAGCATAACAGCATACTTTTATTAAGGGTTGAAAAAAAAATTTTTTTTTTTTTTTAGCTACCCGAACTTTCCATTTTACATTTATCTATGTGGTGTTTTACAACGTATATATATTATTGCTATAATAACAGAAAAAAAAGAGTCATTTGAGACATTTGCAAAAACACTGATTTTCTTACTCTCACTTATTAATTCTTTCCATGTCTGCTTTCTTCCCCAAACCTCACTCCCTAATTTAATAAAATGGACAATAGAAAACAAAGCCAGAGTCTTCTTTGTTTGAAAGCCCAGCTGTTTTCCAGATCTGCCTGTTTTCCTCTGATAAAAAGTTAAATGAAGCATTGGGAACTCCCAGGGATGGTTTTTAGTGGTGAACACACGCCAGCTGCACTTTCAGTCACGAAGCTGCCTTTGGGCTTCTTGCTTTCCCAGTTGAGCAGAAGTCCCCTTCCCCTTCCCTAAACTCTGAAATGATAAAAAGAATGATACCATTGGGATACATGTGAAATGGGGAGAGATATGTAGATGAAATAATATTTCAAAACTATGTGAAAATTTTACCTATTAAAATAGTTGAATAAATACATTAAAACATGTATCATAAAAGACTAACAAATTAGCAAAGAATTCATCTAAGGATTTCCTGGGGTCCATAGAACTCCACTTTGAGAAACTCCTACTTTACAAGTTTATTTTTATAGCAATACACATACATGGAAAATATTTAAACAGTACAAAAGTGAAAGTTTACTTTCAGTCACACTTCTGACTCCAATTTTCATATATAACTGCCAGCTTTTGGGGAGGAATACATCCAGAGATATTATGTGTTTCTGTGTGTGTGCAGTTGTATACATTGTGAGTATCTATAGCCCAGAACCTCTAATGGGTACTTGACAACACTTGGAATTTCTCTCATAATATTTGGTCTCTTTTGGTTTTCTGATTGGCAGTTTGCACTCACCAGCTGCTCTGTGGGAGAAAGATGTGGAAGTCAGCTTCCGTAAAGATTTACAGCCTTAGAAATCCTATGAGGCAGTTCTGCTCTGTCCTAAAGAGTCTCTATGGGTCAGAATCGACTTAACAGCAGTAGGTTTTTGACATGGGTTTGGTTTTATACTTCTAAAATCAACTTCAGTAATTTATATTTTGAAACGAAGTCAGCACTTTAATACAGATTTTCAAATTTTTGTGTCTACTTACTAGAAATAGCATTCTATTAACTTTTTTAAAACTACCCTGTCCCTGATAATGTGTCTATTCCCTTTGTTATCTCCAAGTTTGTATTGCTGCTTTATATTTTACCTTAAGTATCACCGAACTTCTTTAAAGAATGTTTTCTTATAGCAGTATTTTCAATAATACAACACCTGGTTGTACTTAGATTTGCATTCTTTGTTACTATAGTATATTTACCATACTATGTATTGAGAGGAGTCCTGGTGGTGCAGTGGCTAAGCACTCAGCTGCTAACTGAAAGGTCAGCAGTTCGAACCCACCAGCTGCTCCGTAGGAGAAAAATATGGCCGTCTGCTTCAGTAAAGATTACTGTATTTTTACACAAATAACATGCACCTTCTGGGTTTGTTTGCCGGATGCTCCCACCCCCCACAAGGTACTCTATCAAGTGCCTCCATACCAGTCCTCTTTCACATGTTGCTGCAAAAAGAATTAGCATAGTAAGCTTATGAAAATACCTCACGGGGGGAGGTGGCCCAGCAAACAAACCAAAAAGGCACATGTTATTTGTGAAAATATGGTACAGCCTTGGAAGCCCTATGGGGCAATTCTACTCTGTCCTACAGGGTCGCTATGAGCTGGAATCAACTTGTTGGCAGCAGGTTTGATTTTTATACTGTGTATCATTCCCCTTCTCTTTCCTTAAATTTAATTTGTTCTTAGTTTTGAGTTTCTAGAATTGACAGTTCATTTATTTTTATTTCTAATTAAAATTTTATAATCAGTAATGAGTGTGAACTATTCTTTGATTTTGTTATATTGTGTCATCATTCAGAGAAAAGCAACTTTAAAATTTCCAAATACTTAAAATGTTGGTTTAATCGCATTGTGCCAGATAATAAGATCTCTATACTTTTCCTTTTAGAGAAATTATCAAGGTTTTCTTTGTGGACCACAACATGATTAATAGGATTCATTCTCTGCTTATAGGATAAGATACTTATTATAGATATACTAAATGAAGTTATATATATATATTTTTTATAGTCTTGCATAGTATTTCCTATTTGATTTTTCAATGCCTGGAAAATGTCTGTTAAAAATTCCCATTCTAATTGTTTTATTAATTTCTCTTTTTTGAGATAAAATGAAGATTCAGTGTCATAACAGCCATTAAGTGAAAGCAACTGATCCCTTAGGAATTTAACAACAGTGAGAAAAAAACAGTACTTTAACAGTGATACAGGTTGCCAGGGACCTCAGAGACAAAGAACACACCTTTGAATTTGATTATATGTATTCCCTACTTAACACCAAATTTCATTACCATCCAACTATACATTTAGCAAAAAAAAACTTCTATACCCTAATATATGACTAACTTATTTTGAATAATTATCAATAAAATAAAATTCCAACACAATGAAAGTCCTAAAATGTAAAGTTCCAGCAATATATAACTGATTTTGGCATATGTGTGTAAAAGAGCAATTTTTCTTCACAAAGATTTTAAGAAGAATGTACTTTCGGAAGGTAGGATCATAAACAGAAATAGACTGCAAGTACCACTTGCAGTTTGAAAGCAGCCAAAGCTTAATTTTCTGTGTGGTTATCAGAGAAAGGACATATGGTTCACAACACTCCTTTCAACGACACTACCACTGTGACAGGCATCAATACAATAAATTTTACCTTTGTCTGTTATATGAATGCTCTCTTTATCAAGAAATTAAACTTCAGTTGGAATAATGCAGAAAAAAAAAACAATTCTAGTTTCTTCTAAAAAATAGAGTGAATAGGGAAAAGGATGGCTGCTGGTATGTTTACAGGCTATATAGACATTGACTTGCAGAAATGTATTTTATGCCTGTCATCATGAGTACAGTAACTCTTGTTGAAATGATTTCTGCAGTGATAAAGAATCAAGCCTGGTAAAAGATGCTTTCATAGAGTTATAAAATGTTAGATCTAGTAGGAACACCAGAGATAATCTGAAATGTATCCATCATTACTGCAAGAAACAGATGGCACATCTAAAATAGGGTAATTTCAGGAAAGTTTTAAAATAACTAATTACAAAGTCATGTCTAGGTAAATGGCAAGGAATGATGAAGTTCTTGAGCTTAGTAATTGCTGTTAACGTCGTTAGTTGCTGTCAAGCTGGCTCTAACTCATGGTGACGCCATACATAACAGAACAAACACTGCTCAGTCCTGCGCCATCTTTTCTATCATTAGTATATCTAAGTCCACTGTTACTGCCATTGTATTAATCCATCTTATCGAGGGTTTCTCTCACTTTCACTAGACCTCCACCTTACCAAACATGATGTTCTTCTCCAGAAAAAATCGAACAATGTCTTGGACAATATTCTGTGATCCATAGGGCTTTCTTTAGTTAATTTTCAGAAGTAGATATCCAAGAGAAGGTAAAGGGGGCAGGGAAGCTAGATTAATGGAAACAGAACAACCAGAATGGAAATAATAAGAATGCTGATACACTGTGAAAAATGTAAACAATATCACTAATAAATACACATAGAAATTGTTAAATGGGAACCTAATTTGCTATGTAAACTTTCAGCAAAAACACACACAAAAAAATATGGAAAAAGAAATAGAGAGCCAAGTCCTTTCTTCTTAGTCTGTCTTAGTCTGGAAGTTCTGCTGAAATCTGTCCACCATGGGAAACCTTGCTGGTATTTCAAATATGAAAGAATAGCTTCCAGCATCATTGCAATGTGCAAGTCACCACAATAAGACAAACTGACAGACAGGTGGTGGAGGCTTAGCATTAGTGAGGTGCAGTTACAAACCTTATGTCTTGTCTCAGTCTCTTAGCACTGCTATAACAGAAATGCCACAAGTGGGTGGCTTTAATGGACAGAAATTTATTTTCTCACATTTAAGGAGGCTAGAAATCCAAATTCAGGGTACAGGCTCTATGAAAAAGCCTCTGCTCTGGGGGAAAACCCTTGTCTCTTTCAGTTTCTTTTCCTTGCTTCCTCAGTCATCTCCATATGGCATCAATCTTTCTCCATTTGTGCTTCCTGCTTCTGTGCCTAATGTTTTCTTTTTTTTTTTTTAATACCTTAAAAGGAATAGGCTTAAAACACACACTACACTGATGTAGCCTCATTAAAGTAACAAAGAAAATCCAATTCCCAAATGGGATTACATCTACAAGTGTAGGAGTTAGGATTTACAAAACATATTTTGGGGGAACACAACTCAATTCATAACACAGAGCACAGATCTCAGCATCTGGACAGACCTGTAGAGTATTTGGAAACTAAATAGCAAAATTTTAAGCAACCTGTGGCTCAAAGAAGAAATCAAAATAGAAAATATTTTATGCTGCACAAAATGAAAAGAAGAGACAACAAAATTTATGAGGTATAGGAAGGCAGAGCCAACAAGGTGCTGTAGACAGAACTACCTCTACAGCAAAGACCTGAAAAACTAAGTAAAACATACAAATATCAATCCTGAAACCCTAACATCAAATGAAGGAATAAACAACTCAATCAAGCACCAAATGGAATAAAAAACTGACAGAGAACAGAGAACAAGGACAGCTATAGAGTGGAGGTCTGTTACCAGCTAACATGGCACAGATTCATCATCTTGGACCCCTGAACGATCAAGAATGCTTACAGAAAGTACAAGAAGGCAACTTCATGGAGTTACCAGCAGGAGACACAGCACCAGGTAGCCAGGGATACAACTTTCCCACCCCTCATACTTCTTTCCTCTGCTCCACAGGCAAAAAGAATTCAGCACAAGAGGGCAAGATGAACAAAGAAAATGTCAGCACTACAAAATAACAGTGAGAAGCTCACACCTATCAATAATCACACTGAACATAAATGGCTTAAATGCAGCCATGAAGAGACAGAGAGTGACAGAATGTATAAAAAACAGGACCCATCAATATGCTTTCTACAAGAGACACACCTTAGAAACAAAGACATAAATATATGAAAAATCAAAGGATGGAAAAAATATATCAAGCAAACAGCTACCAAAAAAGAGCAGGAATGGCAATACAAATCTCTGATAAAACAGACTTTAAAACAAAATCCACCATAAAAGACAAAGAAGGGCATTATTGAATGATTAAAAGGACAGTAACCATGAAGACATAACCATAATAAATATCTATGCACCCAATGACAGAGCTCCAAAAACATAAAACATGCTCTTAACAGCACTGAAAAGAGAAATTGACAGTTCCACAATAATAGTAGGAGGCTTCAACATACCACCCTCAGCAAAGGACAGAACATCTAGAAAGAATTTAACAAAGATACAGAAGATCTAAAGACCACAATCAACCAACTTAACCTCATAGGCATATATGGAACACTCTACCCAACAGCAGCAAATTACATATTCTTCTCCAATGCACATGGAACATTTTCCAGAATAGACCATGTCTTAGGCCACAAAACAGCTCTCAACAAAATCCAAAACATTGAGATAATACAAAATACCTTCTCTGGTCACAATGTTATAAATGTAGGAATTAATAACAGGAAGAGCAAGAGAAAAAGGTGAAATACATGGAAACTGAATAACACCCTGCTTAAAAACCACTGGGTAAAAGAAGAAATCAAAGATGGAATAAAAAAATTCCTAGAATTAAATGGGAATGAAAATATATCATACCAAAATCTTTGGAATGCAGCAAAAGCAGTGCCCCGAGGTCAATTTACAGCAATAGAAGCACACATCAAAAAAGAAGAAAGGGACAAAATCAAAACATTATCTACACAACTCAAACAAATAAAAAGAGAACAGCAAAAGAACCCCACAGCCACTAGAAAAAAGGAAATAATAAACATCAGAGCAGAAATAAATGAAATAGAGAATAGAAAAACAATAGAAAGAATCAACAAAACCAAAAGTTGGTTCTTCAAAAGGATCAACAAACCACTAGCCAAACTGACAAAAGGAAAACAGGAGAGGACACAAATAACTCAAGTAAGATATTAAATGGGGGACATTACAACAGACCCAAATGAAATAAAAAGGATCATAAATGAGTACTATGAAAAACTACTCCAACAAATTTGAAAACCTAGAGGAAATGGAGAAATTTCTAGAAACACACTACCTACTCAGACTAACACAGACTGAAGTTGAAAATCTGAACAGAGTCAGAACAAGAGAAGAGATTGGAAAGGTAACAACAAAACTCCCAACAAAAAATGCCCTGGCCTAGATGGCTTCATGGGAGAATTCTACCAAACATTCGGAGAAGAGCTTATGCCAGTACAACTCAAACTATTTCAGAACATAGGAAAGAAAGGGATACTTCTGAATTCACTCCATGAAGCCAGCATAACCCTGGTCCCAAAACCAGCCAAAGACACCACCAAAAAAGAAAATTACAAACCAATATCTCTTACGATATAGATGTAAAAATTCTCAGCAAAATTCTAGCCAATAGAGTTTAGCATCATATCAAAAAATAATACACCACGACCAAGTGGGATTCATATCAGGGATGCAAGGATTGTTCAACATTAGAAAATTAGTCAACATAATCCACCACATAAATAAAATACAAGAGAAGAATCACATGATCATTTAAGTTGACACAGAAAAGGCATTTGATAAAGTTCAGCACCCATTACTGACAAAAACTCTCAATAGAATAAGTATAGAAGGGAAATTCCTCAGCATAATAAAGTGCATCATCTTAGTTATCTAGTGCTGCTATAACAGAAATACCACAAGTGGATGGCTTTCACAAAGAGAAATTTATTCTTTCACAGTCTAGTAGGTTAGAAGTCCAAATTCTGGGCATCAGCTCCAGTGGAAGGCTTTCTCTGTCTGTTGAATCTGGGGGAAAATCCTTGTCATCAATTTTCCTTGTCAAGGAGCTTCTCAGCACCGGGATTCCGGATCCAAAGGACATGCTATTCTCCTGGTTCTTGTTTCTTGGTAGTAAGAGATCCCCATCTCCCTGCTCAATTTTCTCTTTTATATCTCAAAAGAGATTGACTCAAGATACAATCCGATCTTGTAGATTAAGTCCTGCCTCATTAATATAACTGCCGCTAATGCCATCTCACCTTCACAGAGACAGGATTTACAACACATAGGAAAATCACATCAGGTGACAAAATGGTGGACAATAACACAATACTAGGAATCATGGCCTAGCCAAACCAACAAAACATATTTTTGGGGGCCACAATTCAATCCATGACAGGCATCTATACAAAACCAACAGCCAACATCACTCTTAATGGAGAGATGCTGAAAACATTCCCTCCCCTCCCCGCCGAGAATCGGAACAAGACAAGGATGCCCTTTATCACCACTCCTATTTAACATTGTGCTGGAAGTCCTAGCTAGAGCAATAAGGCAAGAAAAAAAAAAAAAAAAAGGCATCCAAACTGGTAACAAAGAAGTAACAGTGTCCCTATTCACAGATTATATGATGCTGTACACAGAAAACCCAAAAGACTCCATGAGAAAGCTACTGGAACTAATAGAAAGATTCAGCAAATTAGCAAGATACAAGGTAAACATACAAAAATCAGTTGAATCCCTATATACCGGTAAAGAGAATGACAAAAAGGAAATCAGGAAAACAATACCATTTATAATAAAAAACCCCAGTGCCGTCGTTTAGCCCCTAAAAAATAATAAAATACTTAGGAATAAATCTAACCAGGAATGTAAAAGACCTGTACAAAGAAAACTATGAAACACTACTGCAAGAAACCAAAAGAGACCTACATAAATGGAAAAACATACCATGCTCATGGATAGGTAGATTCAAAATGTCAATTCTACCCAAAGCAATCTACAAACACAATACAATCTCAATCCAAATACCAACAGTATTCTTTAGAGAGATGGAAAAACTAATTATTAACTTTATATGGAAAGGGAAGAGGCCCTGGATAAGTAAAGCACTATTGAAGAAGAAGAATAAAGTACGAGGACTCCCACTACCTGACTTCGGAACCTACTATACAGCTGTGGTAGTCAAAACAGCCTGGTACTGGTACAAGGACAGACACATTGGCTGATGGAACAATATGAAGAACCCAGATGTAAATCCATTCACCTACAGTCACCTGCTCATTGACAAAGGCTCAAAGTCCATCAAATGGGGGAAAAGACAGTCTTTTTAGCAAATGATGCTGGCAAAACTGGATGTCCATCTGCAAAAAAAAAGAAAGAAATAGGACACATACTTCACTCCATACACAAAAAATAATTCAAAATTGATCAAAGGCCTAAATATAAAACCAGAAACTGTGAAGATCATAGAAGAAAAAATAGGTTAATACATGGCATTAAGAGGAAAGGAACCATTACTGCCCATACACAAACAACTGAAGATAAGCTAGGTAACAGTGATCTTCTAAAAATTAAACACTTATGCTCATCAAAAGACTTCATCCAAAAAGTAAAAAGAGAACCTACAGACTGAGGAAAAAACTTTGGCTATGACAAATCTGACAAAGGTCTAATTTCTAAAATTTACAGGGAAATCCAACACCTGAACAACAAAAAGACAAATAATCCAATTAAAAAAATGGACAAACAATATGAACGGACACTTCACTAAAGAAGATATTCAGGTGGCTAACAGATGCATAAGGAAATCCTCACGATCACCAGCCATTAGAGAAATGCAAATCGAACCACAAGAGATACCATCTCACCCCAACATTACTGGCACAATTCAAAAAAACAGAAAATGACAAATGTTGGAGAAGCTGCAGGGAGATTGGAAATCTTATGCCCTGCTGGTGGGAATGCAAAGTGGTACAACCATTTTGGAAAATGATATGGTGCTTCCTTAAAAAGCAAGATATAGAAATACCGTACAATCCAGCAATCCCACTCCTAGGAATATATCCTAGAGAGATAAGAGTCATCACACGAATAGACATATGCACACCCATGTTCACTGCAGCATTATTCACAATAGCAAAAAGATGGAAACAACCCAAATGCCTATCAACAGATGAATGGGCAAACAAACTGTAATACGTACACACAATGGAATACTACACAATAAAGAACAATTATGAATCTGTGAAACATCTCACAACATGGATGAAGGGCATTATCCTGAGCGAAGTAACCACAAAAGGACAAATATTGTATGAGGCCACTAGTATAAAAACTCTTAAAAAGGCTACACACAAAAAGAAACAATCTTTGTAGGTTACAAGAGAGGTGACTGGCAGGGAGGGAAAAACACTAAGTAGACAGTAGGTAAGTGGTAACTTTGGTGAAGGGTAAGACAGTACACAATACTGGGGAAGCCAGCACAATTTGTCCAACTCAAGGTCATGGCAGCTCCATAGACACATCCAAACTCCCTGAGGGACCAAATTACTGGGCTGAGAGCTGGGTACACAGTCTCGGGAAACATCTAGCGCAACTGGCATAACATAGTTTATGAAGAAAATGTTCTATACCCTACTTTGGTGAGTAGTGTCTCAGGCCTTAAAAGCTTGTGAGCAGCCACCTAAGATACTCCACTGGTCTCACCCCATCTGGAGCAAGGGAGAATGAAGAAAGCCAAAGAAACAAGAGAAAGATTAGTCTAAAGGACTAATGGACCACTACTACCATAGCCTTCACCAGACAGAGTTCAGAACAACTAGATGGTGCCTGGCTATCACCTCTGATTGTTCCGACACGAATCACAATAAAGGGTCCCGGACAGAGCTGGAGAAAAACAGAACAGAATTCAAACTCACAAAAAAATAAGAAAAAAAAAAAACCCAGACTTTCTTGTCTGACAGAGACTGAAGAAACCCTGAGAATATGGCCCCAAGAAACTCTTTTAACTCAGTACCGAAGTCACTCCTGAGGTTTACCCTTCATCCAAAGATTAGACAGGCCCATAAAACAAAATGAGACTAAATGGGCACACCAGCCCAGGGATGGGGACAAGAAGGTGGGAGGAAACAGGAAAGTTGGTAATGGGAAACCCAAGTTAGAGAATCGAAGACTGTTGACATATTGTGAGTTTGGCAACCAATGTCACAAAACAATATGTGCATTAATTGTTTAATGAGAAACTAATTTACTCTGTAAACCTTTATATAAAAAAAAAAGTACCATTAAAAAAATAAAGCTTTGGACAAAAGAAAAAATTTATGGGATGTAACTACACCAGTATTTAGAAGAAAATTTATTCCAATACATACCTACTTAGAACACAAGAAAAGTTTTGAATCAGTGTTCTCAGATTTTATCTTAAGAAACAAAGAAAAGAAGAACAAACGCAAAGTAAGCAGAAATATGGAAATAATAAAAATCAATAAAGCAAAAAATATCATAAATCAATTAATCAAAACTGGTTCTTTGAGAGCAATAATATTTTTAAACTGTTAGCTAGATCTATCAAAATAAAAGAGATAAGAGACAAGAGACATCACTACATATTTTACAGATATTAGGAGAAAATAATAGGATATTGTAGGGGCCGTGGTGGTTCAGTGGTACAATTTTTGTCTTCTATGCAGGAGAACGGGGTTCAATTCTCAGTCAATGCCCCTCATGCACAGCCACTGCCCGTCTGTCAGTGGCACATGTTGCTATGACGCTGAACAGATTTCAGCGGAGTTTCCAGACTAAGACATAATAAGAAGAAAGACCTCATGACCTACTTCCAAAAAACCAGCCAGTGAAAACCCTATGGATCACAATGGTCTGATCCTGTTGTGCATGAGTTGAGGGCCAACTCAACCACAGCTAACAGCAACAACGGGCTATTACGAAAAACTTTATACCAATAAAGTCAATGCTTTAGATGAACTGAGCATCTCCTTGAAGACATAAACTATCAAAGTTAGCTCAAGAAGAAACAGATAACTTGAATAGCCCTATATCTATTAAAGTTTAATGAAATCTCTGGGTACTAAAGGCTTCACTGGTGAATTCATAAGAACATTTAACAAAGATATAATACTAATTCAACAAAAACTCTTCCAGAAAGTTGAAGAAGATGGAATAGTTCCTAGCTCTTTCTATTAGGCTAGCTTTACTCTAATCCCCAAACCAGACAAACACAAAACAAGAAAAGAAAACTAACTGTAGGTGAATCTGTGTCCTTATGAACATAGATGCAAAAAATAATTTTAAAAAGTCAGCAAATTAAATCCAATAATATATAAATATGATAACACACCATTACCTAACCGGTTTTATGCCAAGAATGCAAGGTTGTTTTAACATTTGAAAGCCAACTGATGCAATACACTGTGTTGAAAGAAAGAAAAAAAAAAAGATCATCTCAATAGATGCAGAGTAAACATTTGACAAAGATCAACACCCACTCCTGATTAAAACTCTCAGCAAAGTAGGAATAGAAGAAAACTTCCTCAACGTTGTAAATGGCATTTATGAAAAACCTACAGCTAATATATTTAATGGTGAAATGATTAATATTTTGCCCCTAAGATCATAAACAAGGAAAAATGTCCACTTTTACCACCTTTTTGCAACATTGTATTGGAGGTTCTAGCCTTTTAATAGGCCACAAAAATAAAGTAAAAGACATCCAGATCAGAAGGAAGAAATAAAACTACAGAAAAGATGATAATCTACATAGAAAATTATATGCAATCTACAATAAAAGCTGTGAGAATTAGTAAGTGATTTTATCAAAGTTGCCAAATGCAAAATGTTCATACAAAAATCAATTGTGTGTTACTATATACAAGCAATGACCCATCAGAAATTTAAATTTTAAAATACCATTTACAATAGCATCAAAATACGTAAAATTTTTAGGGATACAGGAACTAAATGAAAGATCTGTTTACTAAAAGCTACAAAACATTTCCATGAGAAATTAGAGAAGATCTAAATAAATGGAAAGCTATGCCACATTCATGGGTCAGAATGTTCAATATTTTTAAAATGTCAGCTCCTCAAAGTTATCTATAGATTCAGTGCATTCCCACTCAAGATCCCAGTAAGCTTTTTTGTAGAAAATCAAAAGTCGAATAAAAATTCATTTTTGAAAATACAAAGCTCCAGAAACAGCTCAAACAACTTTGAAAAATAACAAAGTTGGAGGTTATTGCATTTCTGACTTCAAGATTTAGTACAGTTCTAGTGTAATCAAGACAGTTTGGCATGGAACTGTGACAGACAAACATACCATCACGGTAACAGAAGAGTGGCAAAAGAACTTTTGATAAAGGTGCAAAGGAAACCTGTTTCTTCAACAAATGATACTAGAACAATTGGAGAGTCAAACGCAAAAAGAAGGAGGAGGAGGAGGAGAGAAAAAGGAGAAGGGGAAGGGAAAGGAAGAAGAAAGATGCTCAACATCATTAGTCATTAGGAAAATGCAAATTAAAAACACGATGATGTACCACTACGTACTTACTAGAGTGGCTGAAATTAAAAACTGACTATATTAAGTGATGACAAAAATGTGAAGAAACTAGAACTGATATTCCACTCCCAGGTGTTTTCCTAAGACAGGTGAAAATATACATGCATACCAAGACTTGTAGGAATGTTCACAGCAGCTTTATTTGTAATAGACCAAAACTGAAACCAACCTAAATGTTCATTAACAGGTGAACGGTTAACATAACATGGTTTATCTGTATAATGAAATACTACTTCTCAATAAAATACAATGCACTATGGATACATGCAACAACAGGCATGGTTGTTGAAATAATTATTCTGAGTGAATGAAAACACACAAAAAAATGTTCATACTTTATGCTTCTGTTTATATAAACTAGGAAATGCAAGCCAATGTACAATGACGGAAAGTAGATCATTAGTTTCCTGGGAAATGGAATAGGCTAAATATGGTCAGGAGAGATGGATTCCAAGACAACACAAAGAAACTTCTGGAGTAATATATTATTTAGATTTTAATGATAGTTTCATGATTACATATATATCAAATTTTGTCAAAGTGTTCAGTTTAAACATGTGTCATTTACAGTATGCATGTGATTTAAAAAAAACTGTAAAGAACTGAAAACCAATCACCCACAGAGAAAAAATATTTAAAATGCATATATCTGACAAAAGATTTATAGCCAGAATGTATTTTGTTTAAAAAATTCTCATCTCTAAAAAATGAACAACACATTTTTAGAATGGGTAAAAGATCTAAACAGGTATTTAACCCCCAAAAAAGATATGTGAAGGGACAATAAGCACCTGAAAATATACTCAACATTTTTGTCATCATGAAAATATAAATCAAAACTTCAATAGATATGACAACATGCCCATTACAGTGGCTACAATAAAAATATAGACAATCCGAGGACAGCAAAGACATGGCAGTATTAGAAAATATCACACGCTGCTAGTGGGAATGTAAAATAGTGATAATTTTTAAAAACCATTTGAATGTTCTTACAAGGTTACCCTACACCTACCTTATGAGCCAGCAATTTCACTTTTTGGTGTTTACCTAAAGAAAGTAAGAACATTTATGCACAGGAAGACTTATACAAGAGTCTTCGTAGCAGTGTTATTCACAGCATCTTTATTCACAATAGCCCAGAACTGGAAACAAATCAAATATCTATCAATAAATCATTTATCATTGCCTAATCAAGAAATTTAGATTTTCATACACTGCTTTATTAAAGGCAAATACATGTTAAATACTACCATTAAAAAAAAATTTCCATTGAATCAATCCTGAGTCATGGAGACCCCATGTGTTAATAAAACTGCTCCATAAGGAAAGAAAAACATCTATCAATAAGAGTTTGTACAACCACATTGAGTATATTCATACAATGAAATACTACCCAGAGATAAACAGGAACAAGCTACAGACATATGCAATAACATGAATGAATCTCAAAAACATGCTGAGCAAAAGAAGTGAGACACAAGAGGACATACGTGTGATTTTATTTATATTAGGTACTATGAATGGCAAAACTCATCTATAGTGTCAAAAATCAGAAGTGTGGTTGCCTCTAGCAATAATGGGGCAGGGACTGATGCTGGAAATTTTTAGAGGTGACAGGCATACTCTGTATCTTGTTTTGGATGGCATTACATGGGTGTATACAATTGTTAAAATTTACCAAACTGTACAGTTAGGATCTGTGTGTTTCACTGTATGTAAATTATACTTCAATTTAAATAAAATAAAAAGAATAAAACAGTGAGTTAATTTCGAAATAACGATGACACACACACACAAAAAAATTCCCAGAGCCTAAGAACATGTGTCTTTAGATGGAAATGGACTATCAAGAAGCAGGAACTATCATTTAAACAAATACTCTTTCAAATATGAAGGGACTCAGAGTGTTTTTCTTTCCCAGAGTCATTATTGAGGAGTTTGTTGAAAATGTGCTCTAAGAAAGTGAGAAAAAAAGAATTATGTAACAAAAAGACATGGTACCTAAAAAATAGTGAATACAACATGGAAAAGTAATAATTTTTTTAAAAGTTCTCAAATTAACAGTTTTACAGAAAGTATAGGTAACAAGTGTTACATATTTGAATATGAGGAGAGAGCTTTAGGAGGGAGGTGTCTGGGAGAAAGGTAGATCCTCAACATACGGAACTTAGAACAATCTAAGATAATTATTGTGAGTTGGAATCGACTCGATGGCACTGGGTTTGTTTTTTTTTTTGGTTTTTAAGATAATTATTGTTAGCCGTGTATGAAAATTTACTAAGGCAACCAATCTGTTCTAGTTTCCTAGAGATGTCATAAAAAATACTGCAAACAGCGTGGCTTGAAAGGACAGAAACTTATTTTCTCTCACAGTTCTGGAGAATAGGAGTCCAAATCTGGGTATCGGTGACCAAATGGATTCCTTTTCAGGGATCTGGGAAAAGAACTGTTCCATGCCTCTCTCCTACTTTCTGGTTTCTGCCAACAATCTTTGACATTCCTTGCTGCTTTTTGGTATATTTTCATATGTTTTCTTCCTCCCCCCTCTGTGATGGACTATATGAAGAAGAATGTGACATCAGGATTGGAGGAAGACTAACAACGTGAAATATGCAGATGACACAACCTTGCTTGCGGAAAGTGAAGAGGACTTGAAGCACTTAGTGATAAAGATCAAAGATCACAGCCTTCTGTACGGATTACATCTCAACATAAAGAAAACAAAAATCCTTACAACTGGACCATAAAGCAACATCATAATAAAAAGAGAAAATATTGAAATTGTTAAGGATTTCTTTTTATTCCGATCCACAATCAATGCCCATGGAAGCAGCAGTCAAGAACTCAAACAACATATTGCATTGGGCAAATCTGCTGCAAAAGACCTCTTTAAAGTGTTAAAAAGCAAAGATGTCCCTTTAAGAACTAAGATGTGCCTGACCCAAGCCAAGGTGTTTTCAGTTGTCTCACATGCATGTGAAAGCTGGACAATGAATAAGGAATACCAAAGAATTGATGCCTTTGGATTATGGAGTCAGAGAAGAATATTGAATATGCCGCGGACTGTCAGAAGAACGAACAAATCTGTCTTGGAAGAAGTACAGCCAGAAGGCTCCTTAGAAACAAAGATGGCGAGACATGTTATTAGAAGGAACAAGTCTCTGTAGAAGGACATCATGCTTAGTGACTAGGGTCAGTGAAAAAGAAGAAGACTCTCAATGAGATGGATTGACACAGTGGCTGCAACAGTGGGCTCAAACACAGCAACAACTGTGAGGATGGTGCAGAACTGGAGAGTGTTTTGTTCTGTTGTGCACGATGTCACTATGAGTCGGAACCAACTTGACAGCACCTACGAACAACAACAACTAGGACCCACCCTACTTGATAATGTCTTCAAAGAAAAGCCATATTTCCCCAAGTAAGTTCATATTCACAGACACAGGAACACAATTTGATCTATAACACAATCTTATAAGATTGTGAGTAATACCTGATAACCAAAACCCATTGCTGTCATGTCCATTTCGACTCATAGAGACTCTATAGGAAAGAGTAGATGGTGGATTCGAACTGCTGACCTTTTAGTTAGCAAACTCTTAGCGTACCAAAATAAATTAAGAGTAGAGACACAGTTGTCAGTTGTAAGGAAGACTAGCAGGGGCGCTGATTGTTTTAAAATACAGATTGAAGATTAAATAAGTGTGGCAATTCTTCATATTGTTTTTTAAATAGCTTTTTCCTTAATTTTAGAAGGATCTGGAATCCCTTATTTACTGGATTAAACGAAATAACTAAAATTCAGCAAACAATTTCACATCAGCTTCCTTCCTGTTTAATTTGTGTAAAAATAAATATACGTTCTTGCCAAAAATATTATGTAAAATATTATCCATTGTTATGAAAATTATTTCTCACCCCATTTTCCTAACCATACATCCTTCCTTATGTGTATATGCAGAGAAAGCTTCCTGGAATCATGCTTTCTAATGCTAATTCTATTTCTCAATGGTGGTGTTTGGGTGACTTTTTTTTTAACTCTCATCTTCATACATTTTTTATAATGCTTTAATATTTGCAGTGAGAATGCATCACCTCAATAAAGACAAGAAAGAAGAATGCTATAATAAAGGAACCTTTACCAAAGCATGAGAGTGTATTAGAGCCTATGGCTACACAGGGCACTCTCATTTCCCAGGGAAAACTCCGAAGCCAATCTGCACAAGTTGGCAAAGCACGGGAGCTGGCTGCTTGTCATCTTTACTGCTATATCCCAAAGGCTGGTGTTTGACCTTGAGGCTGACATTCTTTTCCCCTCATTCTTAATGTCCTCCCTTGGAGGAAATTGTCATGACCACAAAATGCTCCAGCCAGTGTGCTTGTGCAACAAAAATAGCTGCTTAGTCATTTCACTATCAATTACAGTCTAATTAAGAGAGATACAGAAGAAAGACCTGGTGATATATAAAAAACTTCTGAAAAATCAGCCATTGAAAACCATGGCCCACAGTTCTACTCTGACACACATGGGTTTGCCATGTGTCAGAGCTGACTCAAGGGCATCTGGTTTGGTTTTTAAGGGAAATAGAGGTGTAAACTATTTAGTGAAGCACGTATATACAAGGGCATCTTATTTCTATTTTCTTAACAGGGATAAGATAAGAATAAAAATAAAGATAAGCCCAGGAAAGGATGAATGAGGTGCAAACAGGGAGGGAAAATGATGTCACAAGCATGATACGCTCACACATTCAAAGTATGCACTCCTTTACTCAATTATTCAGCCGTTATTTACTGAGAACCTGGCGCAATGCCTAGTGCTGAGTTCACAGAGCAAACAAGGTATCCCCATTTCTTGCCCTCTTGGTGTCTACAATTCAGTGGGAAAGGAAAAAAATAATCAAGTAAATAACTTCAAATTGTGGTCAGTGCTTTAATGGAAACAAAAAGTGGTTATAATAAGAAATAATAGGTGGTCAGGGAAGGTCTCCCTGGTAAGAGGCAATCATCAAAGATGAGCACTATAGAATGAGAAGGAAATAGGGTGGAATGGAGGGTTTTCCCTACAAAAAGTGCGAAGATCTGATGGTTGGAAGGGGTTTGGAGAATTCAAGGACCAGAGGGCCAGCATGGTTGGACAGTTGTTAAGATGGGAGGGCGTGACCCAGCAAATGGCTTAAGACAACCCAGACCAGGGCAATACTGAGTCAAGTTGTGAACTGCACTGTCTTCAGAGGCAAACCTCAGTTTATATCTTCAATGCTATCTTAGATGAGATGTTCTCATAGGTTGCTTTAGTAGGCTGAATGGCAGTCCCCAGAAAGATACACCCGCCTGGAACCTCCGAATGGAACTTACTTGTGAAAAGGGACTCTGCAGATGTAATTAGAGATCTTAAAATGAGATCATCCTGGATTAGGGTGGGCTGTAAATCCAATGATAACTATCCTTAGAAGAGAAGTGAAAAGGGAGGCAGAGACTGGAGTTATGTTGCCACAAGCCAAAGAACACCTAGAGCCAAGAAACAGTCTTCTAGAAGCTGGAAAAGAAAGGAAACATCCTCCTCTAGAGCCTTCAGAGAGAGCCCTACTGACACCTTGATTTCAGACTTCTGGCCACCAAAGCAGTGAAAAAATACATTTCTGTTGTGTTAAGTTACCACAGGAAACCAGTAAAGTTGCCAATGCTTCCATCTATTTTTCTTTCTCAAATTCTTTCCCTTTCTCAGAGCCTGGAAGAAGTTACCCTAGCAACAAGTGATAAGATGGAGAGAGAAGGACGACAAGAGGTTTAGCTAAATACTCTGATCACAGGTATACTCGCATTGTTCAATGTACTCAGCCCAAGACCACCAAGTTCTTGTTCATAAAACCCTCTTTCCCTGTGTATCTCAGAAAGATATGATGTTCTCCGGTGCTTGCAGATGATTGCTTTTTTAAAGACTTCACCTTTTTAATGCTCTAGGATCCTGGTATTCTCTTAGGGGCATCATTTAAACGATTACATTAAATCCCTCAAGGAAATTGTTTTGCTTCTGCAGCTGTTTGATTTGGTTTTATCCATCTTTCCATAGGGTGCAGGATTCTGTCCATCTTTGACATTGCAATATCTAGGCCAGACTCACCTCAGGAAGAAGAATTTCAGCTTCAGGATCTTACGACACTATAATTCTCTGTAGTGGCATCTACCTCTCCAAAGGAGTAAATTCACTTTTAATGCAGCCATGCACTTCTCTCCTTGAAATCCTCTTGCTTCTGCTCACTGGCTTGTAAGAACTCCATGCTCATTAGGGAATCCATCAGCCTAAGAGTGTTACCTTCCATAGAGATATGAAAGGGCTCCTCAAGGTATATCACAGCTCTTCAGAGAGGTTGCAAGTCACTCAAGGGCAGGTCCTGCTTTCCTCAGAATGCAGCTAAAAATTAAGAGGGTAGGAAGCTCCTCTTCTGGTAGCAGTAGAAGTGGGCTTAGTCTGACCAGTGGGATTCTGTCTGCCTGCCTAGAAGAAAGAGTGTCTCACCCAGAATGGGGGTATCACAGAGCGGAGAGCTAAGTGAGTGAATGAGAACAGTAAAGCACGTAAGGAAAGGGCCAGTCATCAGAAGTTGGGCCTTGAGGTATGATGCCAGAACTCCAGAGAGGAGGGGATGAGAGCAAGAGAAACTAAGTGCATAAAGGCACAAAGTGTCCCACAGATAGAGCACAGAGGGAGACTGTTGTCCACAGCTGAGTCCTTGGTTCCGATCTCCGTGTCATGGTAGATGCCAGCCAGATGCTAGGTGCCAGAACGAAGACTGAGAGAAGCCTAAAGTCTTCATGTCCTTTCTGCATGGGCTATGGGAATGTGTGTCAAATGACAGTGGCTTGTCATCTACCTTCTCTGCATGTTAAACCTTGACCAGATCAAATGTTAGAGCCTTAAATAGACTTCAACCTTTAAGACAATACTGTATAGTAAAATGTAAATTCACCTAATTGTTTTCAGAGATGTTTGCACCAGTCTATAGCTAACATAGAGAACATCAATCAAAACCCCATAAGAGAGAGCATTCTCAAATTGCTTACCCTTCTTCCACTATTTCAGAAGCTTCCAAACATGTCTGCTCATCAGAATTCCTAGAGGAACGTCTTAAACTATAGATGCCCATCATGTCTTTACCTAGTATTTAGGAATAGGACCTATAAATATAACATTTTGGACAAATACGTGCAAGGTATTCTGGTGTAGTAGTCTCTGGGTAGTGCAAATGGTTAATATGCTCTGCTACTAACAAAAAAGTGGAAGTTTGAGTCCATCCAGAGGTACCTTGGAAGAAAAGCCTGGAGATCTACTTCTGAAAAACCATCCATTAAAAACCCTATGGAGGAGGCGGAGCCAAGATGGCGGACTAGGCAGACGCTACCTCGGATCCCTCTTACAACAAAGACACGGAAAAACAAGTGAATCGATCACATACATAACAATCTACGAACCCTGAACAACAAACACAGATTTAGAGACGGAGAACGAACTAATACGAGGAAGCAGCAATTGTTTTCAGAGCCTGGAGCCAGCGTACCAGTCAGGTAAGGCACAAGCACAGAGAGCTGCTCCACCCCCCTGAACTAACCCCGGGAGGGGGACCAGCCGGTTCCGCGGGCGGCGTGGGACACAGCCGGTAGGAGAAGTCCCCGGGAGGCAGTGACTGGTCTTGGAACGGGGAGAGCAGCGTCCCAGCCAGGGAACCATCCCGCCGGGATTTGGACTGGACGCAGGTGGCTTCGTTAACATCCGAATAGCCTGAGCTAGAGGGAGAACTCTGATAGGGATCTGACTGCATTTTTTTTTAGCCGACTACTTGGAAAATCTAGTTTCCCAGTGATGGCTCGGAGACAACAATCCATATCAAACCACTGAAAGAAGCAGACCATGACAGCTTCTCCAACCCCCCAAACAAAAGAATCAAATCTTTCCCAAATGAAGATACAATCCTGGAATTATCAGATACAGAATATAAAAAACTAATTTACAGAATGCTTAAAGATATCACAAATGAAATTAGGATAACTGCAGAAAAAGCCAAGGAACACACCAATAAAACTGTTGAAGAACTCAAAAAGATTATTCAAGAACATAGTGGAAAAATTAATAAGTTGCAAGAATCCATAGAGAGACAGCATGTAGAAATCCAAAAGATTAACAATAAAATTACAGAATTTGACAACGCAATAGAAAGTCAGAGGAGCAGACTCGAGCAATTAAAATGCAGACTGGGACATCTGGAGGACCAGGGAATCAACACCAACATAGCTGAAAAAAAATCAGATAAAAGAATTAAAAAAAATGAAGAAACCCTAAGAATCATGTGGGACTCTATCAAGAAGGATAACCTGAGAGTGATTGGAGTCCCAGAACAGGGAGGGGGGACAGAAAACACAGAGAAAATAGTTGAAGAACTCCTGACACAAAACTTCCCTGACATCATGAAAGACAAAAGGATATCTATCCAAGATGCTCATCGAACCCCATTTAAGATTGATCCAAAAAGAAAAACACCAAGACATATTATCATCAAACTCACCAAAACCAAAGATAAACAGAAAATTTTAAAAGCATCCAGGGAGAAAAGAAAGGTTTCCTTCAAGGGAGAATCAATAAGAATAAGTTCAGACTACTCAGCAGAAACCATGCAGGCAAGAAGGGAATGGGACAACATATACAGAACACTGAAGGAGAAAAACTGCCAACCAAGGATCATATATCCAGCAAAACTCTCTCTGAAATACGAAGGTGAAATTAAGATATTTACAGATAAACACAAGTTTAGAGAATTTGCAAAAACCAAACCAAAGCTACAAGAAATACTAAAGGATATTGTTTGGTCAGAGAACCAATAATATCAGATATCAGCACAACACAAGGTCACAAAACAGAACGTCCTGATATCAACTCAAATAGGGAAATCACAAAAACAAACAAATTAAGATTAATTAAAAAAAAAATACACATAACAGGGAATCATGGAAGTCAATAGGTAAAAGATCACATAATAAAATAAATAAATAAATAAATAAAAAAGAGGGACTAAATAAAGGAGGCATTGAACTGCCAGATCGAGAGTGATACAAGGCGATATAGAACAATACAAGTTAGGTTTTTACTTAGAAAAATAGGGGTAAATAATAAGGTAACCACAAAAAGGTATAACAACTCTATAACTCAAGATAAAAGCCAAGAAAAACGTAACGACTCAACTAACATAAAGTCAAACACTATGAAAATGAGGATCTCACAATTTACTAAGAAAAACGCCTCAGCACAAAAAAGTATGTGGAAAAATGAAATTGTCAACAACACACATAAAAAGGCATCAAAATGACAACACTAAAAACTTATTTATCTATAATTACGCTGAATGTAAATGGACTAAATGCACCAATAAAGAGACAGAGAGTCACAGACTGGATAAAGAAACACGATCCATCTATATGCTGCCTACAAGAGACACACCTTAGACTTAGAGACACAAACAAACTAAAACTCAAAGGATGGAAAAAAGTGTATCAAGCAAACAATAAGCAAAAAAGAAGAGGAGTAGCAATATTAATTTCTGACAAAACAGACTTTGAATTAAATCCACCACAAAGGATAAAGAAGGACACTATATAATGATAAAAGGGACAATTGATCAGGAAGACATAACCATATTAAATATTTATGCACCCAATGACAGGGCTGCAACATACATAAATCAAATTTTAACAGAATTGAAAAGTGAGATAGATACCTCCACAATTATAGTAGGCGACTTCAACACACCACTTTCTGAGAAGGACAGGACATCCAGTAAGAAGCTCAATAGAGACACGGAAGATCTAATTACAACAATCAACCAACTTGACCTCATTGACTTATACAGAACTCTCCACCCAACTGCTGCAAAATACACTTTTTTTTCTAGTGCACATGGAACATTCTCTAGAATAGACCACATATTAGGTCATAAAACAAACCTTTGCAGAGTCCAAAACATCGAAATATTACAAAGCATCTTCTCAGACCACAAGGCAATAAAACTAGAGATCAATAACAGAAAAACTAGGGAAAAGAAATCAAATACTTGGAAAATAAACAATACCCTCCTGAAAAAAGACTGGGGTATAGAAGACATCAAGGAGGGAATAAGGAAATTCTTAGAAAGCAACGAGAATGAAAATACTTCCTATCAAAACCTCTGGGACACAGCAAAAGCAGTGCTCAGAGGCCAATTTATATCGAAAAATGCACACATACAAAAAGAAGAAAGAGCCAAAATCAGAGAACTGTCCCTACAACTTGAACAAATAGAAACTGAGCAACAAAAGAATCCATCAGGCACCAGAAGAAAACAAATAATAAAAATTAGAGCTGAACTAAATGAATTAGAGAACAGAAAAACAATTGAAAGAATTAACAAAGCCAAAAGCTGGTTCTTTGAAAAAATTAACAAAATTGATAAACCATTGGCTAGACTGACTAAAGAAATACAGGAAAGGAAACAAATAACCCGAATAAGAAATGAGAAGGACCACATCACAACAGAACCAACTGAAATTAAAAGAATCATTTCAGATTATTATGAAAAATTGTACTCTAACAAATTTGAAAACCTAGAAGAAATGGATGAATTCTTGGAAAAACACTACCTACCTAAACTAACACATTCAGAAGTAGAACAACTAAATAGACCCATAACAAAAAAAGAGATTGATAAGGTAATCAAAAAACTCCCAACAAAAAAAAAGCCCTGGCCCGGACGGCTTCACTGCAGAGTTCTACCAAACTTTCAGAGAAGAGTTAACACCACTACTTCTGAAGGTATTCCAAAGCATAGAAAATGACGGAATACTACCCAACTCATTCTATGAAGCCACCATCTCCCTGATACCAAAACCAGGTAAAGACACTACAAAAAAAGAAAATTATAGACCTATATCCCTCATGAACATAGATGCAAAAATCCTCAACAAAATTCTAGCCAATAGAATCCAACAACACATCAAAAAAATAATTCACCCTGATCAAGTGGGATTTATACCAGGTATGCAAGCCTGGTTTAATATCAGAAAAACCATTAATGTAATCCATCACATAAATAAAACAAAAGACAAAAACCACATGATCTTATCAATTGATGCAGAAAAGGCATTTGACAAAGTCCAACACCCATTTATGATAAAAACTCTTACCAAAATAGGAATTGAAGGAAAATTCCTCAACATAATAAAGGGCATCTATGCAAAGCCAACAGCCAATATCACTCTAAATGGAGAGAACCTGAAAGCATTTCCCTTGAGAACGGGAACCAGACAAGGATGCCCTTTATCACCGCTCTTATTCAACATCGTGCTGGAAGTCCTAGCCAGGGCAATTAGGCTAGACAAAGAAATAAAAGGTATCCAGATTGGCAAGGAAGAAGTAAAGTTATCACTACTTGCAGATGACATGATTATATACACAGAAAACCCTAAGGAATCCTCCAGAAAACTACTGAAACTAATAGAAGAGTTTGGCAGAGTCTCAGGTTATAAAATAAACATACAAAAATCACTTGGATTCCTCTACATCAACAAAAAGAACACTGAAGAGGAAATCACCAAATCAATACCATTCACAGTAGCCCACAAGAAGATAAGATACTTAGGAATAAATCTTACCAAGGATGTAAAAGACCTATACAAAGAAAACTACAAAGCTCTACTACAAGAAATTCAAAAGGACATACTTAAGTGGAAAAATACACCTTGCTCATGGATAGGAAGACTTAACATAGTAAAAATGTCTATTCCACCAAAAGCCACCTATACATTTAACGCAATGTCATATTTTAAGGGGATAGAGAAACAAATCACCAATTTCATATGGAAGGGAAAGAAGCCCCGGATAAGCAAAGCATTACTGAAAAAGAAGAAAGTGGGAGGCCTCACTTTACCTGATTTCAGAACCTATTATACAGCCACATTAGTCAAAACAGCCTGGTACTGGTACAACAACAGGCGCATAGACCAATGGAGCAGAATTGAGAACCCAGACATAGATCCATCCACGTATGAGCAGCTGATATTTGACAAAGGACCAGTGTCAATTAATTGGGGAAAAGACAGCCTTTTTAACAAATGGTGCTGGCATAACTGGATATCCATTTGCAAAAAAACGAAACAGGACCCATACCTTACACCATGCACAAAAACTAACTCCAAGTGGATCAAAGACCTAAACATAAAGACTAAAACGATAAAGATCATGGAAGAAAAAATTGGGACAACCCTAGGAGCCCTAATACAAGGTATAAACAGAATACAAAACATTACCAAAAATGATGAAGAGAAACCTGATAACTGGGAGCTCCTAAAAATCAAACACCTATGCTCATCTAAAGACTTCACCAAAAGAGTAAAAAGACCACCTACAGACTGGGAAAGAATTTTCAGCTATGACATCTCAGACCAGCGCCTGATCTCTAAAATCTACATGATTCTGTCAAAACTCAACCACAAAAAGACAAACAACCCAATCAAAAAGTGGGCAAAGGATATGAACACACATTTCACTAAAGAAGATATTCAGGCAGCCAACAGATACATGAGAAAATGCTCTCGATCATTAGCCATTAGAGAAATGCAAATTAAAACTACGATGAGATTCCATCTCACACCAGCAAGGCTGGCATTAATCCAAAAAACACAAAATAATAAATGTTGGAGAGGCTGTGGAGAGATTGGAACTCTTATACACTGCTGGTGGGAATGTAAAATGGTACAACCACTTTGGAAATCTATCTGGCATTATCTTAAACAGTTAGAAATAGAACTACCATACAACCCAGAAATCCCACTCCTAGGAATATACCCTAGAGATACAAGAGCCTTCATACAAACAGATATATGCACACCCATGTTTATTGCAGCTCTGTTTACAATAGCAAAAAGCTGGAAGCAACCAAGGTGTCCATCAACGGATGAATGGTTAAATAAATTGTGGTATATTCACACAATGGAATACTACGCATCGATAAAGAACAGTGACGAATCTGTGAAACATTTCATAACATGGAGGAACCTGGAAGGCATTATGCTGAGCGAAATTAGTCAGAGGCAAAAGGACAAATATTGTATAAGACCACTATTATAAGATCTTGAGAAATAGTAAACCTGAGAAGAACACATATTTTTGTGGTTATGAGGGGGGGAGGGAGGGTGGGAGAGGGTTTTTTATTGATTAATCAGTAGATAAGAACTGCTTTAGGTGAAGGGAAAGACAACACTCAATACATGGAAGGTCAGCTCAATTGGACTGGACCAAAAGCAAAGAAGTTTCCGGGATAAAATGAATGCTTCAAAGGTCAGCGGAGCAAGGGCGGGGGCCTGGGGAACATGGTTTGTGGGGACTTCTAAGTCAATTGGCAATATAATTCTATTATGAAATCATTCTGCATCCCACTTTGAAATGTGGCGTCTGGGGTCTTAAATGCTAACAAGCGGCCATCTAAGATGCATCAATTGGTCTCAACCCACCTGGAGCAAAGGAAAATGAAGAACGCCAAGGCCACACGACAACTAAGAGCCCAAGAGACAGAAAGGGCCACATGAACCAGAGACCTACATCATCCTGAGACCAGAAGAACTAGTTGGTGCCCGGCCACAATCGATGACTGCCCTGACAGGGAGCACAGCAGAGGACCCCTGAGGGAGCAGGAGATCAGTGGGATACAGACCCCAAATTCTCATAAAAAGACCAAACTTAATGGTCTGACTGAGACTAGAGGAATCCCGGTGGCCATGGTCCCCAGACCTTCTGTTGGCACAGGACAGGAACCATCCCCGAAGACAACTCATCAGACATGAAAGGGACTGGTCAGTGGGTGGGAGAGAGACGCTGATGAAGAGTGAGCTAATTATATCAGGTGGACACTTGAGATTGTGTTGGCAACTCTTGTCTGGAGGGGGGATGGGAGGATAGAGAGAGAGGGAAGCTGGCAAAATTGTCACAAAAGGAGAGACTGAAAGGGCTGACTCAAGAGGGGGAGAGCAAGTGGGAGTAGGGAGTGAGATGTATGTAAACTTATATGTGACAGACTGATTGGATTTGTAAACGTTCACTTGAAGCTTAATAAAAGTTAAAAAAAAAAAAAAAAAAACCTATGGAGCACAGTTCTCCTCTAACACACTTGGGGTCACAGTGAGTCAGAGCTGATTCGATGGCAACTGGCTTATTTTGATGTTGATTGGTAGGTTGTCTAGTGGGAACTGGGTTTTGGGAGCATGGCCTTGAGTGTAAGACCCTGTCTCAGCCATGTTTTCATACCCGTCACCTGGCTGGATTCATGAAACATGGGAGACACCAGAAACACTTTTTTTGACCTGAACTGAACTAATAAAAGCAAGTGTGAAGTATGAACAAGATGCTGTCAGGAACACCTGGAAGAATCAACCACACAGACTCATGGGTGTTTAAACTAAATGTCAAGGTATAAGTACATTGGCAGGCAGATATGGTGGAGGCTAAGGAAATTCCCAAACAAGAAGTGCTTACAAAGAACGGATGTGGAAGAAGGTAGAGGACAGGATACTGAGGGGAAGCCCCACCCTGCTCTGCTTGTCCTCATTAGGCATTAAAATGGTTGGGTCCGACCAAGCCAGAAAGGGTCCTGTTCAGCCTCAGGCAATTGCAGGAGGCTTGGCATTTCTATCTTTCCATGACCTTTCCAAGTCTCAAACATTTCCAGTGTCAAATGACACTTTCTCGATAGGAAACCTTTTTTATTTTTGCCTTTCAAACCCATTCCCCTCACTTATTACCTGTGCTTTGTACTGTTCTCTGAGTTTCGTCTCCTTCCCTGCCTTGTATTCGGAGTCAGTCTCCTATCTAGATCTTCATAGTCCTCTCCTGTAAATTTCAGCTCTACCACAGACAGGAAGGGAGGAGCAGGGATGAGAAGGGAGGGGAGAGGGAAAATGGAAGAAAGGGAGGAAGGAAGGGAGGAGAGAAACTAACCTTTACTGAGCATCTATTCTATGCAAAGTGCTTTCATACATGGTATTTTGTTTAATCCTCATGATAAGCTTGTGAGATAGTTATTACTAAAAACCACTGATGAGCTATTACTAGGACCATTTTATATGTGTACAAGCTGAGGTTAAGTAATTTGCCCAGTATCACACAAGGGTTTTTCTTCTCCTGTGCATGTTAAAATGTTTTCTTCCTGATCAACCTTGATTGTATGGTAAGAGGTTGTTGCCCGATTAGGGTCCGTGTCCTGGAGCAATGGAGGCAATGAAAAGTACTCCAAGTCAGAAAGAGTGAGAAAGTTTATTTAGGAGGTGTCCACCAACAGAAAGCCTGTCAGCAATGCAAGCTGTCTCTATGGAGTCCCAAAAGGTATTTTTACGTTAGAGCTTATATATGATTTTTACAAGGTTAGAAATGTCCTGCAGATGGCATGGCCAGATGAGTTATTCATTACAAGATAATTACAAGAGACTAAAAAAAAAAAAAAAAATTTTTTTTTTTTTTATGAGACTAAAGAGATACATGCCGGACATCTCCTTATCAGGCTTAAAGACGTACATGCCAGACATCTGGGCTCTAATCTTCCTGTGGGGGGTCATAAGTCACAGGTGGCCAGACAGAGCAAAACAAAGTCATTGACAAAGGTATGTGTAAAGGAGAAGGCAGGCAAAAAAAAAAGAAAAAAAAAATTTATAAGTTAATCATGGTGTTAGTTATGTCAAGTTCTCAGTCACCCATTTTGAAAAGGAGAAAACATGCTGGGGTTTATTAGGGTCACAACGTGGATTTGTACTTTCAGTCACCAGCAGTAATTATTAGATTCTAACGTCCCATTGTCTTAAAATGCAAGATTGCAAGAGAAACGTTTTCAGGGCCAATCTTTGTTGATAAATATACCCAAGGAAAAACTTGGAGGATTTTCTCCATTCAAAAGCAATCACCGTGAAGGAGAGAAAATTCTCAGAAGAATTTTGACTCTTCCCTGGTTTAAGAGCTCCACGCTGGCTAGAGTCAGAGTTCTAATGAAATTACTCAGATACAAGAGTGTACAAGCCCCTACAATCTCAGTCAACTGTACCTAACGGACTCTTTCAGAGAATGAAATGTTTCCCTTAAAAAAAAAAAAATTCTTTCAACTGCCTAATATTAAATAGAGGCAGCAGAATCATCCAATATATCAATTTATGTTGAATATGGAATGGGAAGACAGGACAAACAGCCTCTCTCAAGAGAGAATAAAAATGATAATGAATAGGCTCACACATTTTGCCTCTCATTATCACCACTCCCACCCCATACTTCTTTCTCATAGCTAAAAAAGAGTTGGTAAGACATCCAACTGTAAGCACTATTTTAAATGCCTATCTAGCACATATGAAGCTCTCAATAATTATTTTTTGAATGATGCAATGAAGGAATAAATAAACAATGATGTGCTAGTGCAAATTCACCTCCTAGAGATGGTATTAACAGATACAGCAGAGAAAAATAGCTTTCAAAATGCTCCTCTTTAATAGTCCATCGTGGTCACTGGAAAGCGGTTGTCCATCCAGGAATGGCATTTTCCAACTTCCCTTTTATCTAGGTATGACCATATGAAATGTAACTGCCAACAGAATGAAAGTGGAAATAACGTGTGTCCATTTATGACCAACTCTTTTAAGATGGAAGTAATTTATGTTTGGAAAATTGAATTTGAGTGGATAATGGGATCAAGTAAATCAACTCTGTCTACAGAAGAGAAAAGAGTGAAGATCTATAAGCCTATTTAGAGTCTCTATTAGTTCAAGGGCAGGCACATAGCACACAAAGACAACTCAGGAGAAATACACACACGAGAAAATGATATACACAGGATCCGGAGGGAAAATTTCAAGAAATATTTGATCCTAAAATAAAGAGATTAAAAACATGGGTCTTATTAGCAAATAAACAAGGATTTGCATCCCAGTTTGGAGCCCTGGTGGTGCAGTGGCTAAGAACTCAGCTGCTAACCAAAAGGTCAGGAGTTTGAATCCATTAGCTACTCCTTGGAAACCCTATGGGGTGGATCTACTCTGTCCTATAGGGTTGCTGTGAGTCGGAATTGACTTGACGGCAATAGGTATGCAATCTTGTACAATGTGCATGACTTCTCTAAGACTCCAATTCTTCATGTGTTTAATGAGATCACACACACAAAGCTATGATTATTGAGGGTATTTTTAGTACTCAAAATATTTTGGCACTGATTATTTTCTGTCAAAAGAGTTCAAGAAACTATGAACTTCATGAAACAAGTGCAGAAACCCAGGAATTACATCTAGTGATGTGGATATTTTCCCAGAATGTTCAGGAAATGAACAGAAATTAAATAAGAAAGTTGATGGATATGGAGGGCAGATATGAGCAACTCATGCTCCCAAGTGAAAGACCAGACAAAGAGTAACAGAAGCTATAATCAAAGAGACGCATTCATTCTTTTACTCTATGAGCTGTCACACAATATGCCACCCTCCTGCTATACAAAGCAGAATTCTATTTTGCTTCTACAACACTGAAGCTGGTTGCAGTAAGCTCAGAAGCAAGTGACATAAAGCTTTACTCAAGTGTTTTTCGATTTGTAGAGCTCAAATAGAATTTTATCTTTATAATACTTTATTATAAAATTGGCTCCCAAATACATTTCAAGAATCACTTGTAATTTGCATCAAGAAAAACAAACAAAAAACCCTGGCAAAATGGCAAGTACCGATGTCGCTACTATTACCAAAATACCCATTACTTTAAGAGTTGCTTATTTTAATTTAATTATATAATGATGGGGATTATAATTATCTACAGTATGCAATTACCAATGCTCATTATTGATTTTAATAGCTTAAAGCTTGAACTTTCTTTTCCATTAACAAAACACAGCAGTTTTTATATTAATGTTAATAATAAAATGTATGTGAGTTTTTGCCCACTAGCTAAAACTTTGGAGCCAATTACACTCAGATGGCAAGGGCTAATTGTATCAGAATAGTCTGCTGACCTGGAGACATGTGTAAGAGATTGAAACGGCTCCCTGCAATGCAGAGAAAATCAGTTACAACAGATCCATGGCACAATTCTTTCTGGCAATTTTTCTAATTATATAGATAAAGAAAAGTCCTTTAAGTGTCAGTGTTTGGGAATGAGGTGAAAATAAATCAAATTTCTTCTCCAATCTCCACCTCTGGGTTGAGAAATCAGACAATGTAATCAGATAGGGAGTCCCTGGGTCACCCAAACAGTTTAGCTCTCTACTAATAGCCAAAAGGTTGGCAGTTCAAACCCACTCAGAGGCACTTTAAGACAGTCCTGGTGATCTGTGTCTGAATGGTCACAGCCTTGAAACTGTATAGAGTGTAGTTCTACTCTGTACATGTGGGGCTGCCATTAGTTGGAATCAACTCCATGCCAATTAACAACAACAATAATCAGACAGGTGGAGAAGGCAGGAGCCTTAATAACCAATAAAGCTGATGGCAGAATGCATCTTAGAACTGGTGCCGTCTATCCTTCCTAATGGCACTCTCAAAACACAAATTAAACTTGCCAACCTGGTCACTAACTGAGCTGAATGACACCACAATTCTCCAACAGAGGCCAGACACCTTACACGTAGCAGAGGAGGAAAGATAGTTATGTTCTAGGTGGAGGAGAGGCACTTGGAGTCTCATTGCTCTTGCATACAAGACCTGTCTCTCCAGTAAAGTAACTTGGACATATGCATGCAAAAGCTGGACAATGAATAAGGAAGACCGAAGAAGAATTGATGCCTTTAAATTGTGGTGTTGGCAAAGAATATTGAATATACCATGGACTGTCGAAAGGACGAACAAATTGGTCTTGGAAGAAGTACAACCAGAATGTGCCTTAGAAGCAAGATGGCGAGACTACGTCTTACATACTTTAGACAGGTTTTCAGGAGGAATCAGTCCCTGCAGAAGGACATCAAGGTTGGTAGAGTACAGGGTCAATGGAAAAGTGGAAGACCCTCAAAGAGATGGACTGATACAGTGGCTGCAACAATGGGCTCAAGCATAAGAATGATCTGGGCATGGCGCAGGACCGGGCAGTGTTTTGTTCTGCTGGTCGCTGTGAGTCAGAACCGACTCGACAATGCCTAACGACTAAGAATATACATTCCTTCATTCTTTTTACATAACAGAGTCAGTTTCCATTTTGACCACTGACATGGTTATTAACAAACTTGTATTATGCTTTTTTTTTTTTGATAGAATTAGTCAAAAGCAGAACTAGTCAAAAGATAAGTATATTTTTAGAACTCTTGGCAGTGCTGCCAAATTGCTTTCTGTAGCCTGTGCTTCTTACATGACAGCTCAGGACTCCAAGAAGGTGGAAGCAGGGAGGAAGTTCTCCTCTTAAAGGCTCCCCAAAGCTGGCACATCATTATTTCCACCATATTTTATTGGTCTCAGTATTCAGGCCAGCCCAGCTTCAAGGGTGTGGAGGAATGGACTCTTCTCAATGAAAGACTGGCCTGCCGGTATAGGGAGGAAAAGAATTGAGGTGCCATTTTGGATTCAGGCTATCACACCCTCAAAGAGACCAGAGGGTGCCTCACAATTGCCTACATTTGCCAATGTCAAGCCCACCTACATGTGCTGCATGTTTCCACTAAATAACGTTGCTCTGGGCTCTGAGTGTGGAGTAAAGAGAGCCCTGGCATGCCCAGGATTAATAAAATTCTCCCCTGCTATGTATCTTACAGCTCTTCAACTGAGATAATGATATATATGAAACTTGTTATGCTTGGGCTATTCAATGAAAAATGAGTCTCAGGAAAGGTGAGCCAGTGGAGCCTGAAGATTTTATTTGTAATAAGAACCTCACATTCTTAATGCATCTAATAACCTCTTGAGTTGGAAAAGCCACAGGAAAATGGCTTTAAAATATGTTATACTTTCCTCATCTTTTAAAAAAGCAGTTTCTCATAGAGTATTCCATCTGAAACTCATGACAGTCCTGTGAGACAGGCGTAGACACAGAAAGCGTTAGGAGTGGAATAATAAATTTGGACTTCTCCCTTTAAAACAAAATGTTTTCTCTGGACATAAAAATAATAAATCTTCTTGTAGAAAACCTGAACGAACATAAAGATTTAAGAATGAAAAACACACAAACAAAAATCCCCATAAAAGCACATCTCAGAGATAACCATTATTATCCTCGTGGTGATTTAGCTTTCAGTGTTTCAGCTCTTATCTGTTTCTCCTTAGTTACCAGCAATAAAAAGCTCTTAAAACCTTCAAAATCACATACGTAGTTTTTCAGTTGTAAGCAGACTATCAAAAAACAACTATGTGTGGTTTTCTTCCCTGTGTCATTAAACACTCTTCAAAACATGAATTTGGAAATAATGTTTTATTCAGTCTGACTGTAGAAAGAGATAACATGTAGAAAATTTGGAAGGTACAGGAAAGTAATAAGAAGTTAATTTAGAAATTCTCTGTATGCCCACTACCCACAGATAACTATTGCTATCTTTGTGGTATATTTCCTTCCAGAAATATTTTAATTATGAAAATGGTATATACATATCTACCTATCTGTCCATCCATCCATCTCTCTGTCCATCCATCCATCGTCTGTATATCTAGCTATCTAGTCATCTATCGGTCAGTTGCTGTGGAGTTGACTCAGTGTCAGAGTAGAACTGTATTCCATAAGGTTTTCAATGGTCGATTTTTTGGAAGTAGATTGCCAGACCTTCTGAGGTGTCTCTGGGTGGACTCAAGTCTACAACCTTTTTGTTAGTAACCGAGGATATTTATCATTTGCACTACCCAGGGACTCCTATATCTATCTATATCTCTGTATTCACAAAATTAAGATCATAGTTTATACTATAAGCTTCACTTTTACTGAACAACATATGGTTAATATTTCCCCGTGTTTTTCCTTCTACAATACCATGTCATCCAACATGTTATTATGAAAATTTTCAAACAAACAGAAAAGATTAAAGAATTGCACAGTGAACACACAGGTACCTACCACTTAGGTTCTACAATTAACACCAATTCTCATTACTCTTCAGTTGAGAATCCTTCTTGGGACTCTCTCTGGCACTTCCCACCTGCTGTGAGGTGGAGTTGGTGGGTACAACACACACTCTTCTGCAGACCGCAAACACCCCTAGGCAGAGAGACTGCAAATGTTGGCAAGTACCGAAGCTGTCTGCCAGTGACTTCTGGAGTGGGCAAGGGGATAGAGGCAGGGACTGACAGGGTCTGCTACAGAAAGAAATTATCTATGGTGAAGTGCTCTATTACCATTTTCAATATCCACTCCCTAGCTTTCTTCACAGGGAAGTGGTGGTTCAGTAGTAAAATTCTTGCCTCCCACGCAGGAGATCCAGGTTTGAATGCAAGCCAGTGCACCTCACGTGCAGTCACCACTCATCTGTCACAGGAGGTGTGTGTGTTGCTATGATGCTGAACAGGTTTCAGTGGAGATTCAGACTAAGACAGGCTAGGAAAAAAGGCCTGGAAATCTACTTCCTAACATCAGCCAATGAAAACCTTATGGATCACAGTCTGATCCACAAGTGATCATGACGATGGCAAAAGACTGGATAGCATTTCATTCCATTGTGTGCAGGGTCATCATGAGTTAGAGTCACCATGAGTTGGGGCCAACTCCACTGGCACCTAACAACAACAAAGATTTCATCACGGTTCTCTGAAGACTGTCTCTAAGGTCAGTGGCTCTTCAACCTTATTAAGGTAGCTGCAGGGGAAGAATCTTCTGATTCCAACACTAGTCAGTGTGAGTAGGTCAGCCCCAGATCTTAGAATTTATTGTATTGCAAGGAAACTTTGCACACATCTTATAAAATTGTTAATACCTCTGCTATTTTGGAATGTAATAATCCAATAGGATAGACAGCACAGATGTTCATACCAAATAAACACATTGATCATAAAAAAAGTCAGCAGTTTAGAAAACACTACGCTCAAATTCTATATATGGGTCATAGTGCCTGCAGTCTAAGTGGTACCCAAGCATCGGTAACAAGGTAGAAACTAAGAGCTGGCTCCCCTGGAGTTCTTGGCAATTGATATGAAGGGACTGTAGGAAAGCTCAGCTTTCCACCAGGCAGTGAGAATCCACTGAGTCTCACTGAGCAATAAAGTGTCCTTAGCCTTGACTACCTCACCTCAACCCCTTTTTCTCAATGGGTAGAATGACGTGGACAAGAGCTCTTCCTTGAGACCAGCAAGTAAAAATCGTGAAGATGTGCTGCCCCTGACATTATTTCCTTTGAACCTCACCTAACTTTATGAGGTAAGTGTGGAAAATGTTATCACTCACTCCTCACACTTCAGAGTAGGATTCTGAGGTTCGGACAGGTATCAGAACCAAGTTCTTCTGACACTAATTCACTGTTCCATCCACTACATCTCTCCTCAGAATAAAAATTTGATCAATATAAAAGTCTAAACAAAATAACAGGCAAAGAGTGTTAAAAAATAATAAATAACCTATTTGATAGTTTACCTCACTCCACAACAGATTGTTCATAAAATGCGTATTGCCTTCAAAAAATGTAAGTTTGATCTTTCTCCTTTTCCTTGTACTGTACAAAAAACAAAACAAAACCAGTTGCTGCTGAGTCGATGCCAAGTCAGGGCAGCCCTCTGTGTGTCAGAGTAGAACTGTGCTCTACAGAGTTTTCAATGTCTAATTTTTTGGAAATAGACCACCAGGCTTTTCTCCAAGGTGCCTTTGGGTAGACTCAGATCTCTAAGCTTTTGGTTAGCAGCTGGGCACATTAACCATTTGCACCACACAGGGACTCCTTTCATTGTACTACTCATTGCAAATTGAAAGTTATGATGAAATGATTGAAAGGAGCAAAGTGCTTGCATCAAACTCCCATAACTCTCGTTCTGGTAAAATGGAATTATGAGGTAACTGCCCACCTGAGAACTTTCAGACAAAGTAATGGGGCAGGCCCATTAATCAGCAGGGCATTTTTTTACCATAGTCTGGGCCTGGCTCTCAGAGAACACCTCCTCAGCTTTTGGGCCACAGAGACACCTCAACAACTTACCGTCATAAAAATGAAAAATCACTACATGCGAAAGAAGTAAATGAGTTCTGTTCAACTAATACGAAGTGGTCTTTTTCTTCTTCCTGCAAAGGATTCAAATCAAAGAAAAGGCTTAAATCGTGGAATTTTAAAGAGCTTTCTCTTCTCTCGGAAACCCTGGTGGTGTAGTGATTAAGTGCTATGGGTGCTAACCAAAAGGTCGGCAGTTCAAATCTGTCAGATGCCCCTTGGAAGCTCTTCGGGGCAGTTTTACTCTTTCCTATAGGTTCACTATGAGACTGAGTCAACTCAACGGCAGTGGGTTTGGTTTTTGGGTTTTCTCTTCTCTCACACAACTCAGGCTAAGCTCCTGATTTTCAATGCAGAAAACTCTGTTGTTTGGCTTGGCTACTAACCTAAAGCTTCTCGATTCAAACCCACCCAGCAGCACTTCGGAAGAAATGCCTGACAATCTGCTTCTGTAAAGATTACCAGCCAAGAAAACCCTATGGTGTGCAGTTATATTCTGTAACACGTGGGGTCACCATGAGTCAGAATCAACTTGATGGCAATGGGTTTGTTGTTGTTTTCCCCTCTACTACAGAGTTCCATGGAGTTCTATGAAAACCCTTATCTGGAAGAACCAGGGATGTTGCCATATTTGGCTCGGATGAATATTGATTCTTTTTTTAAACTAATAATGCATATTTTATCTCCACAGTAATGGGTCATCTTATTTTGTATATTTAATTGGCTTTTTTAAGGAATAAAAGCTAACACCTGAGCCTCTAGCACTCAGCAATTATTTCTCTTAGTGTGTGAAAAGATATAGGGCACATAGAAAGGCAGAGATTATGAAAAAGTCTTTCCCCAGTGAAGCATATGTGGAAATAGGTCTCAGCAGATTTTTTAAATCCTACTCTAATGTATTTAGATTACACTATTTACATCCACTAACTTAATTAGGCAAGCCCTTGAGGATCTCAGGCCTTTCTAATCACCGAAGGATGAAATTCTGGGAATTTGGCATTCTGGCCCACGAGAAAGTCTCCGGCAAGTCAACGTAACCATTTGCTGTCATGATTTCCCTCAGAGGCCAAACATAAGCACCTACAAAACTTGACAATTTTTGAATTCTAAGCTTCTATTCTGAATCTCCACCACCTATCTGTCAGCTTGTTGTACTGTGGTGGCTTGCGTGGTGCTGTGATGCTGGGAGCTATGCCAATAGTATTTCAAATACCAGCAGGGTCACTCAGTGGAATTTCCAGACTAAGACAGACTAAATGGCAACTATATACGTGGACTTCACTGGATGGAATACACAGGAATCAGATCAACTACATCTGTGGAAAGAGATGATGGAGAAGCTCAATATCATCACTCAGAACAAAGCCAGGGTCGGAGTGCAAAACAGACCATCAATTGCTTATATGCGATTTGTAGTTGAAGCTGAAGAAAATTAAAACAAGTTCTTGAGAGCCAAAGTATGACCTTGAGTATATCCTACCTGAATTCAGAGACCATTTCAGGAATAGATCTGACACATTGAATACTAATAACTGAAGAACAGATGAGTTGTGGGATGACATCAAGGACATCATACATGAAGAAAGCAAAAGGTCATTAAAACGACAGGAAAGAAAGAAAAGATCAAAGTGAATGTCAGAAGAGACTATAAAACTTGCTCTTGAATGTAGAGTAGCTAAAGTAAATGGAAGGAAAGATGAAATAAAAGAGCTGAACAAAAGATTTGAAACGGTGGGTCTGGAAGACAAAGTATAATAATGAAATGTGCCAAGACTTGGAGTTAGAAAACCAAAAGGGGAGAACATGCTCACATTTCTCAAGCTGAAAAGACTGAAGAAAAAATCCAAGCCTCGAGCTGCAATATTGAAGGATTCTATGGGCAAAAAATTGAATGATACAGGAAGCATCAAAAAAAGATGATTAGAATACAAGAATCACTGTACGAAAAAGAATTGGTCAAAGTTCAACAGTATTAGGAGGCAGCACATGGTCAAGAACTGATGGTATTGAAGGAAGACATCCAAGCTTCACTGAAGGTACTGGCAAAAAACTAGGCTGCAGGAATTGACAGAATACTAGCCGAGATAATTTCAACAAATGGATGCAACACAGAAAAGCTCACTCATCTATGCCAAAAAGTTTGGAAGACAGCTGCCTGGCCAACAGACTGGAAGAGATCCATATACATGATCATTCCAAAGAAAGGTGATCCAACAAAATACAGCAATTATCAAATAATATCATTAATATTACACACAGTTAAATTTTACTGATGACAATTCAAAAATGGTTGCAGCAGTTCATGAACAGGGAACTGCCAGAATTTCAAGCCAAATTCAGAAAAGGAGATGGGATGAGGGATACCATTGCTGATGTGAGATGGGTCATGGCTGAAAGCAGACAATACCAGAAAGTTGTTTACTTGTGTCTTATTGATTATGCAAAAGCAATCAATGGTATGGATCATAACAAATATGGGTGATATTAGGAAGAATAGGAATTACAGAACACTTAATTGTGCCCATGTGGAAACTGTTCATAGACCAAGAGGCAATCTTTTGAACAGAACAAGAGGATAGTGCATGGATTAAAGTCAGGACAGGTGAGCGTCAGGGCTGTATCCTTTTGCCATAGTTATTTAATCTGTATGCTGAACAAATAATATGAGAAGCTGGCCTGTATAAAGAAGAATGGGGCATCAGGATTAGAGGAAGACTCATTAACAATCTACAATACGCAGAGGACGCAACTTTGCTTGCTGAAAGTGAAGAGGACTTGAAGCACTCATTGATGAAGATCAAATACTACAGTCTTCAGTATGGATTACACCTCACCATAAAGAAAGCAAAAATCCTCACAACTGGATGAATAAGAGACATCATAATAAATGGAGAAAAGACTGAAATTATCACAGTTTCATTTTACTTGGATTCACAATCAATGTCCATTGAAGAAGCAGGCAAGAAATGAAACGACATATCGCATTGGGCAAATCTGCTGCAAAAGACCTCATTAAAGTGTTAAAAAGCAAAGATATCACTTTGAGGACTAAGGTGTGCCTGACCCAAACCAAGGGATCTTCAATCATCTCATATACATGTGAAAGCTGGACAATGAATAAGGAAGACTGAAGAAGAATTGGTGCCTTTGATTATGGTGTTGGCAAGGAATATTGAATATATCATGGACTAACAGAAGAATGAACAAATCTTTCTTGAAAGAAGTACAACCAAAATGCTCCTTAGAAAAGACAAAGAAGGCCATTATATAATGATTAAAGGGACTATCCACCATGAAGACATAACCATAATAAATATCTATGCGCCCAATGGTGGGCCTCCGAAATACATAAATTCTAACAGTAGTGAAAAGAGAAATCAACAGTTTCACAATAATAGTAGGAGACTTCAACATACCACTTTCTGTAAAGGACAGAACATCTAGAAAGAAACTCAGCAAAGATACAGAAGAGCTAAAGAGCACAATCAGCCAAATTCACCTCATAGACATATACAGAACTCTCCACCCAACAGCTGCAACGTACACATTCTTTTCCAACACACATAGAATGTTCTCCAAAGTAGACCACATCTTAGGCCACAAAGCAACCCTCAACAAAATCCAAAATGTTATGATAATACAAACTATCTTCTCTGATCACAACACCATAGAAGTAGAAATTAACAACAGGAAAAACAAAGAAAAAAAATCAAATACGTGGAAACTGAATAACACCCTGCTTACAAATCACTGGATAATAGAAGAAATCAAAGATGGAATTTAAAAAACAAACAAACAAACAAAAAACTCCTAGAATCAAACAAGAGTGAAAACACATCATACCAAAACCTTTGGTACACAGCAAAGGCAGTGCCCAGAGGTCAGTTTATAGCAATAAATGCACACATCCAAAAAGAAAAAAAAGGAAAGGAACAAAATCAAAACATTAGCTACATAACTTGAACAAATAGAAAGAAAACAGCAAAAGAAGCCCACAGCCACCAGAAGAAAGGAAATAATAAAGATCAGAGCAGAAATAAATGATACAGAGAATAGAAAAATGATGGAATGAATCTACAAAAGCAAAAGTTGGTTCTCTGAAAGGATCAACAAAACCAACAAACCATTGGTCAAATTGGCAAAAGAAAAACAGGACAGGATGCAAATAACCCAAATAAGAAATGAAATGGGGGATATTACAACAGACCCAACTGAAATAAAAAGGATTGTAGCAGAGTACTGTGAAAAACTATACTCCAACAAACATGAAAACCTAGAGGAAATGGACGAATTTCTAGTAACACACTACCTACCCAAACTAACACAAACTGATGTTGAAAATCTGAAAAGACCCATAACAAGAGAAGAGATTGAAAAGGTAATTTTAAAACTCCCAGTAAAAATGCCCTGGCCCAGATGGCTTCACAGCAGAATTCTACCAAACATTCAGAGAAGAGCTTACACCACTACTACTCAAACTATTTCAGAATACAGAAAAGGAAGGGATACTTCCAAATTCATTCTATGAAGCCAGCATAACCTTGATACCAAAACCAGGCAAAGATACCACAAAAAAAGAAAATTACAGAACAGTATCAAGAATATAGATGTAAAAATCCTCAACAAAACTCAGCCAATAGAATTCAGCATTGTATCAAAAAAATAATACACCACGACCAAGTGGGATTCATACCAGGTATGCAAGGATGGTCCAACATTAGAAAATCAACCAATGTAATCCACCACATAAATAAAATAAAAGAATTACATGATCACGTCAATTGATGTAGAAAAGGCATTCAACAAAGCCCAACATCCATTACTGATAAAAACTCTCAATAAAATAGCTCTAAAAGGGAAATTCCTCAACATAATAAAAAAGAGCATCTATAGAAAACCAATAGCCAACATCATTCTTAATGGAGAGAGGCTGAAAACATTCCTCTTGAGAACAGATAAGGCAAGGGTACCTTTTATCACCACTCCTATTTAACATTGTGCTGGAAGCCCTAGCTAGAGCAATAAGGCAAGAAAAAGAAACAAAGGCATCCAGATTGGTAACAAAGAAGTAAAACTGCCCCTATCAGCAGATGATATGGTACTATACATAGAAAACCCAAAAGGCTCCGTGAGTAAACTACTGGAACTAATAGATTCAGCAGAGTAGCAGGATATAAGATAAACTTACAAAAATCATTTGGATTCCTATACCTCAGCAAAGAGAATGACGGAAAGGAAATCAGGAAAACAATACCATTTATAATAGCCCCTAAAAAAATAAAGTACTTAGAAATAAATCTAACCAGGGATGTAAAAGACATACAAAGAAAGCTACAAAACACTACTGCAAGAAACCAAAAGAGATCTACATAAATGGAAAAACACACCATGCTCATGGATAGGTAGACTCAACATTGTGAAAATGCCAATTCTACCCATAAATAAAAAAAAAAAAATCTACAAATACAAGGCAATCACAATCCAAATACCAACAGCATTCTTTAAAGAGATGGAAAAACTAATCATTAACTTTATATGGAAAAGAAAGAGGCCCTGGATAAGTAAAGCACTATCAAAGAAGAGGAATAAAGTAGGAGGACTCCACTACCTGACCTCAGAATCTACTATACAGCTGTGGTAGTCAAAACAGCCTGGTACTGGTATACCAATAGATATATTGACCAATGGCATGGAATTGAGAACCCAGATGTAAAACCATCCACCTACAGTCACCTAAGGATCAGTAGTTGGAAAATATGACCTTGGTGATAGAAACGATGCTGGAGATCACATGATAGAATTTCCAAGACCAACGGCTTCTTCATTGTGAATATCTTTTTCCACCAACATAAATGGCATCTATGTTTTTTTAATATATATGGCCCTCGTCAGGTGGAAAACACAGGAATTAAATCGACTACCTTTGTGGAAAGAGACAATGGAAGAGCTCAATATCATCAGTCAGAATAAGACCAGGGGCCAACTGTGGACCAGACCATCAATTACTCATATGCAAGTTCAAGTTGAAACTGAAGAAAATTAGAACAAGTCTACAAGAGCCAAAGTACAACCTTGAGTATATCACACCTGAATTTTGAGACCAGCTCAAGAATACATTTGATGTATTGAACACTGATGACCAAAGACCAGACAAGTTATAGAACGGCATCCAGGAAATCATCCATGAAGAAAGCAAGAGGTCATTAAAAAGACAAGAAAGAAAGAAAGACCAAAATGGATGTCAGAAGTGACTCTGAAACTTTACTCTTGAACGTCGAGTAGCTAAAGCAAAAGGAAGAAATGATGAAGTAAAAGAACTGAACAGGAGATTTCAAAGAGCGGCTCATGGAGATAAAGTATTATAATGATATGTGCAAAGAATTGGAGATAGAAAATCAAAAGGGAAGAACACTCCCAGCATTTCTGAAGCTGAAAGAACCGAAGAAAAAATTCAAGCCTCAAGTTGCAATAGTGCAGGATTCTATGGGGAAAATATTCAAAGACGCAGTAAACATCAAAAGAAGATGGAAGGAATACCAGAGTCATTATACCAAAAGAATTGGTCGACATTCAACCACTTCAGGTGGTAGAATATGATCAGGAACCAATGGTACTGAAGAAAGGAGTCCAAGCTGCACTGAAAGCATTGGTGAAAAACAAGGCCCCAGGGATTATTGATGGAATACCAATTGAGAAGCACTCACTCATCTATGCCAAGAAATTTGGGAGACAGCTACCTGGCCAACTGACTGAAGAGATCCATATTTTTGCCTATTCCCAAGAAAGGTGAACCAACCAAACATGGAAATTATTGAACAATATCACATGTCAGAAAAATTTTGCTGAGGGTCGTTCAAAAGTGGCTGCAGCAGAATATTGACAGGGGACTGCCAGAAATTCAGGCCAGATTCAGAAGAGGACGTGGAGCCAGAGATATCATCGCTGATGTCAGATAGATCCTGGCTGAAAGCAGAGAATACCAGAAAGATGTTTACCTGTATTTTACTGACTATGCAAAGTCATTTGACTATGTGGATCATAGCAAATTATGGATAACTTTGAGAAGAATGGGAATTCCAGAACACTTCATTGTGCTCATAAGGAACCTTTACATAGATCAAGAGGGAGTTGTTCAAACAGAACAAGGGGATACTGCATGGTTTAAAATCAGGAAAGGTGTGTGTCAGGGTTGTATCCTTTCACCATACCTATTCTATCTGTATGACGAGCAAATAATCCAAGAAACTGGACTGTATGAAGAACGAGGCGTCAGGATTGGAGGAAGACTCATTAACAACCTACAATATGCAGAAGAAACAACGTTGCTTGCTGAAAGTGAAAAGGACTTGAAGCGCTTACTGATGAAGACTAAAGACCACAGCTTTCAGTATAGATTACACCTCAACATAAAGAAAACAAAAATCCTCACAACTGGACCAATAAGTAACATCATGATAAATGGTGAAAAGATTGAAGTTGTCAAGGATTTCATTTTACTTGGCTCCACAATCAACACCCATGGAAGCAGCAGTCAAGAAATCAAGACACATTGCTCTGAGCAAAACTGCTGTGAAAGACGTCTTTAAAGTGTTGAAAAACAAAGACATCACCTTGAAGACTAAGGTGTGACTGACTGACCCAAGCCATGGTACTTTCAACTGCATCATAAGCATGCGAAAGCTGGACAATGAATAAGGAAGACCGAAGAAGAATTGACACCTTTGAATTGTGGTGTTGGTGAAGAATATTGAATACACCATGGACTGCCAAAAGAATGAACAAATCTGTCTTGGGAGAAGTACAACCAGAATGCACCTTAGAAGCAAGGATCACGAGACTAGGTCTTATATTCTTTGGACATGTTATCAGGAGGGATCAGTCCCTGAAGAAGGACAGCATGCTTGGTAAAGTACAGGGTCAGCGAAGAAGAGGCAGACCCTCAATGAGATGGATTGACACAGTAGCTGCAACAATGGGCTCAAGCATAACAATGATTGTGAGCATGGCACAGGACTAGGCAGTATTTCATTCTGTAGTACATGAAGGTCGCTGAGTCAGAACAGACTCGATGGCACCTAACAACTACAAAACAGTTCCCTAATCTTTGAAAAGGGCCCAAAGTCCATTAAATGGGAAAAAGGCAGTCTTTTTAACAAATGGTGCTGGCAAAACTGGTTGTCCATCTGCAAAAAAATGAAAGAGGACTCATACTTCACACCATATACAAAAACAAATTCAAAATGGATCAAAGACCTAAATACAAAACCATTTTTCCATAATGATCATAGAAGAAAAAATAGGATCAATGCTAGAGATTCTAATTCATAGCCTTAACAGGATAAAAACCAAAAGTAACACACAAATTCCAAAAGATAAGCTGGATGACTGGGATCTTTTAAAAATTAAACACTTATGCTCATCAAAAGAATTCACCAAAAGAGTAAAAAGAGAACCTTCAGACTGGGGGGAAAAAAATTGGCCATGACAAATCTGACAAAGGTCTAATCTCTAAAATCTACAGGATAATTTAACACCTCTAGAACAAAAGGACAAATAATCCAATTAATAAATGGGCAACGGAAAAGAACAGACACTTCATCAAAGGAAATATTCAAGTGGCTAACAGACACATGAGGAAATGCTTGAGATCACTAGCCATTAGAGAAATGCAAATCAAAACCACAATGAGATACCATCTCACCCCAGCATTATTGGCACGAATCAAAAAAAAGGAAATAACAAATGTTGGAGAGGCTACAGGGGGGTTGGAACTCACATGCACTGCTGTTGGAATGCAAAATGACACAACAATCTTGGAAAATGATATGGCACTTCCTTAGCTAGACATAGAAATACCATATGATGCAGTAATTCCAGTTCTAGGGATACATCCTAGAGAAATAAGAGCCATCATATGAATAGACATATGCACACCCATGTTCATTGCAGTATTATTCACAATAACAAAAAGAAGGAAACAACCTAAATGCCCACTAACAGATGAATGGATAAACAGGCTATGGTATTTACACACAATGTGGTATTACACAAAGAATAAGAACAATGATAAATCTGTGAAGCGTTTCACAACATGGAAGAATCTGGAGGGCATTATACTGACTGAAATAAGTTAATCACAAAAGGACATGTATTATATGAGACTATTACCATAAAATAAGGATTACCATAAAAACTCATAAAAAGAAACACACAAAAAGAAACAATCTTTAATGGTTATGAGGGAGAGAAGGGGTGAAGATGGAAAAAAAATAAAAAGACAAAAGATAAGTGGTAACTTTGGTGAAGAGTAACAGTACACAATACTAAAAAAGGCAGCATAACTTGTCCATGGCAAGGTCATAGTAATGCCGTAGACACATCCAAACTCCCTGGGAGACCGACTTTCTGGGCTGAGGGCTATGAGGACCATGGTCTCAGGGAACATCTAGTTCAATTGGCATAATACAGTTTATATAGAAAATGTGCTATATTCTACTTTGGTGAGTCGCATCCAGGGTCTTAAAAGCTTGTAAGCAGCCATTTAAGATATGCTACTGGTCTCACCCTGTCTGGAGCAAGACAGAATGAAGAAAACCAAAGACACAGGGAAAGATTAGTCCAAAGGACTAATGGACCACAACCACCACGGCCTCCACCAGATCGTGTCCAGTACAGCTATATGGTGCCCAGCTACTACCACCAACTACTCTGACAGGGATCACAATAGAGGGTCACAGTCAGAGCTAGAGGAAAATGTAGAACAAGATTCTAACTCACAAAAAAAGACCAGACTTACTGGTCTGACAAAGACTAGAGAAACCTAGAGAGTATGACCCCCACACACCCTTTTAGCTCAGTAAAGAAGCCACTTCCAAGGTTTATCCTTCAGCCAAAGAGTAGAGAGGCCCGGCCCACAAAACAAAACAAAATTAAAAGGTACACCAGCCCAGGGGCAAGGACTGGAAGGCAGGAGAGAGGATAGGAAATCTGGTAATAGGGAACCCAAGGTTGAGAAGGGCAGTGTGCTGACATGTCACTGGGTTGGTAACCAATGTCACAAAACAATACGTGTGCTTATTGTTTAATGAGAAGCTAGTTTGTTCTGTATACCTTCATCTAAAATACAATAAGGAAAAAAAACTCTCCTTAGAAGTAAGAATAGCAAGACTTTGTCTCACGTGTTTTGGACATGGTATCAGGAGGAACTAGTCCCTGAAGAAGGATATCATGTTCGGTATAGCAGAGGGTTAGAGAAAACAAGGAAAATTCTTAATGAGATGGGTTGACACAGTGGCTGCAACAATGGGCTCAAACATAGCAGTGATTGTGAGGATGGTGCGGGACCAGGCAGTATTTCATTATATTGTATGTAGAGTTGCTATGAGTCAGAACCAACTCCACGACACTTAACAAGACCAACAACATTCTGAATCTGGAGTCCCTGGGTGCTGCAAACAGTTAACATTCTTGCCTGCTAACTGAAAGTTTGGAGATTTGAGTCCACCCAGAGGTGCCTTAAAAGAAAGGCCTAGCAACCTACTTTTGAAGAATCAGCCATTGAAAATACTATGGAGTACAATTCTACTCTGAGTTGGAGTCAACTTGAGGGTAACCAGTATTTTTTATTCTGAATCGATAGCATTAATTAATTTACCAAGTCATATGGAAAGTTGAGACAAATTCTAGTTATACTTCATGGGGTGATTTGGCCGCCCCAGTCACACAGTCTTGTTTCCTCATCTGTAAAAGGGTCTGTGGTGAGGATTAATCATGTGTCATGCTTAATATATTGTACTTCTCTTTCCACCCCTCCCTTCCTGACTTCTGCTACTGCTTACCTTTTCTCGTGATGTTGATGTTTACGTCTTTATTTTAATGAGTGTTTGCGCTGCTGACATAAGTGGTTTTCAGTTAGTCCTGGTGAATCACACAAAGTTAGAGTGGGAACAAAAAATTAGAGATCATTTAGTCAAACATCTTCATTTTTTTCAAATCTGGAAACCAAGCCCCAGAAAGTTAAGTGATTTGCCCCAGGTGACACTGCTTGTTTTGAAACTCTACCCTGGTCTTCTGACTCAATACTACACTCTTCACATACACACCGGTGTTCAAAATAATTTAATAATGGACTTTTTTTTTAATATGGACTCTTTCTGTGGATGAAATATTATGAGGAAGGCAATATATAAAGATGATAAATTCAAAGCTGAGGTTGAAACCTAGAGGCCCACCTGCTGAACTCTTTCCAAAAAGCCTCTGGGGAAGGAAATAAGAAGAATATTTACAGATATTAAGACAGGGACACCGAACATTCAAAAGAGATGCGTCAGTCATGGCTGCAAAGCCGGGCTAATGCAGGCTAACTGAGCATCAGTGCTGCCTCGAGGAGTCCACACAGCACAGTGTGGAAGAATGTTAGTCATCCAGATTTCACCATCCAGAAAGTTCTAGAAAATGGAATTGGTAACATGTCCTGAAGGAGCGCATATGTCTAGTCACATAAAACAAATAAACACATAACAATACCAAGTTAAAATTAGTACCAATCACTTTGGCTAAGCAGAATAAATTCAAAGCAGAGAAGAACAATGTTGCCAAAGTTTCACACAGTTGGGAAGCAAGATGTATCAGTAATCCATGGGAAGTGGCAGTCGTTTGAAAAAAAAAAAAACAGTTTGAAATATTTGTGTGTGTGTGTGTGTGTGTGTGTGTAGAGGTGGTTCTGAAAAGCAATGTGGCAAGTGAAAAAAATGTATATTATAAGAGCCATGCTTGGAAAAGCAGCTAAAAAAATAAAAATCTCAAGACACCTCTCCATCATTTGGCAGATGGAAAGAACCAAGAAGCCAAATCAATGTTATTTTCACTCACATCAAAACTGTACTTTCTCTTAGTTGGGAGGGTAAATGTAGAAAGGAAATAGTTCTGACTGTCTGGAAAATGATGATCAAATAGGTTTGAAAGCATGATGCTTGCACCGGTGTGTTTCCTGGTTTCTGCCCTGTTATGTTCATGCCAGTGCTCCTGTAACCTAAAAAGACACATGTCAATAGCATGTCTAATTTTTCAAACCCGGTGTAAGATGCAGAAACCATGAGCCAGAAGGTCAGAGATACAAACTCTGTTGGGTCACTGTTGCTCTCCTGACTCTAGGTAATCATTAACCTTCTGGAGCTTCGGTTTCCTCATCTGTTAAATGTCATGAAGAATTTTGTTTAATCATTTTATTACTAAATGTAGTAGCTGTGAATTTTAAGTTTGCTGCTATTATTAGTATTTTTGAAAGATACGAGAATGAGTGTAAGTGATATATGGCCTAAGGGCTATTTATTTTTCCAGAGCCCACAGAGGATTAAGACTGAGGAGGTTTTCTTATCCACCCCAAGATTGAGTGGTTCACTGGGAACTATAAAATCATGTCCTGGGGGAATGTCATATGCTTATGCATCTATTTGTAAAACTACATAGGAAGAGTCAAATAGTCTTTATCCCCAAATTTTGTGTTTGTTTTCCCTCACTGTTCTGTGTGAGCATAAAAAAAAATTCAAGGATATACAATAGATTTCAGACCAACCTTACCTGTGAATTTTTAAAAATGTATTTTATTTAACACACACACATATTGTTTAAATAAACCCTTCCTAAAAAATAAATAAATAAATAAATAATTTTTTTTTTTTTATGTGCAGGGACTGTTCTAAAAATTTCCTAATATTAACCTATTTAAGTCTCAATCCTATGAAGTAAAATATTCCCTTTTACAGATGAGAAAAATGAGACATGGAAAGGGTAAGTAGGGTGCCCAAGGTAAGTTTAAATTCTAACCCAGGCATCTGACTCCAGTGTTCTTAATTCACTATGCTGCATTATTAAAAGTAAAAGCATTTTTAAACAGTTTCTTGACATTGTATAAACTGAAAACTGAAATCTTCAACTGCCAGCAATGTCCTGGGAGTGCTTGGCAGCCAAGAAGCAAAAGGCAGAATAATTTCCCTAACCTCCTCTTGTCTGCTGGAATTGTGTAAGTATTTAATCCTCTTCACCCTGAGTATTAATCTTTAGCAAGTCGTGCCTCCTGAAAACTCTAAGGGATAAACTAAAGCGAATTTCACAGGCAAAGGCAGTATTTTAATTGCACGCTCTGGATTAGCAGGATGGTGACCGAGTCAGTTTGGGGCTACAGTAGAGTCCCCATGCTTTCTTTCCAATAGACTTTCTCCAGCTGTGGACCTCTAGCTTTGCAGGGGCTGTTTGAGCAGAAGCTAAAATCAATGCCATTAATGTATGGTTGCTATGGTTGTTGTTTAGGGGTGACCCCTTTCATGGGACTAAGGAGGGGCTATGCCTTAAGTTACTAACGATTATGATGAGGGCACAGGACCAAGCAACATTTTGTTCTGTTATACACAAGATGACCATGAGTCCCAGTAGAATGGCAACTGACAACAACTTGCCTTAAGGAACTGATTTAGAGCCCTGATTTTTATAACATTTATTTGTTTCTTTTGTTAATATTAAAAAGAACTGCCTCTCCCTAGCCACACTTGTTTGAGAGCCCCCCAAATCATCTGAGTAAAACACAATTAAGGCATCAAGACAACAAATCCCAAAGTCTTAATAGGACATGAGGGAATCTCTTTGATGATAGGGCCCCCGTCTTTGATGACTCAGCTAACATGGGTTTTTGTAACAAGGATAGGTCCAGGAAGGATGTTACTGCCTCTTCAGCAGAAGACCAAAGTAGGATCAACTTCATTGATAACAGGAGAATTTGAGTTCCTCATGTGAGCCAACTCTGGTTTCTCTTTGGAAGAATATAAATATTCAAAGTAGCTGCATATATTTTCCCTTAGGCAATTCAGGAGAAAATCAGCTACAGCCCCACTGATGGAGAGAGTAGATACACAATTTAAGCCAACTCTCTCACTCCACATCAAAGAAGCCATCCCTCCTCTCTTCAGAACCAATGGACTTCCAGATAAAGAAAAACTTAATTCAAGTAGAGCTATAGATTGTGGTCAGAGTTCATCAAACATAGCAGCGAGGGAGACAGTAGAGAGTGCTGGGGCTCCTATTATCGTATGTGAAGAAGTGGAACATCCTGATAGAGTAGGTAAAAATGGGAGGCAAACGATGTTGTTGTTGTTAGCTGCCATCGAGTAGATTCTGACTCATAGTGACCCCATGTGTTATGGAGTAGAACTGTTCCATAGGATTTTCTTGGTTATGATTGTAACGGAAGAAAATCACCAGGACTTTTCTTCTGCGGTACCACTGGGTGGGTTAGAACTGCCAGCATTGAGGCTAGCAGTTGAACACAAACTGTTTGTGCCACTTATAGAAAACTGTAAAGATAGAGAGAGTTGAGTGAAGGAGGGAATGTTCCACATGAGACACTGGTAAAAGGGAAATCTTGTATCTGACTTCTCCCCCAAGACCTCATGCTCTTTCAGGGTTTAAGGGGATAGATTAACTGCTTCACAACTCCCTGTTCTCAAGCTTTATATTGGTTTGGGATACTTACTTGCACACTGCTCCTTCCTGAGCCAGTACGAGCTGGCTCCAACACACCACATCACACCACTGAAGAGGGGCCACACACCTTTCAGATCACCTGATAGGTCATTGGCTTGTGCTTTGGGGGCGCTTCTTTTACAAGTTTATGAACCAGCAGATAATGCTACACACTTGAGAGACAATTAGACTGGTTTCCTTGATCTTTGCCTTCCTCCAGAGCATATGAAAAGGATGAGGTACTTGCTATGAAAATATATGGTATGTCTTATGCTGGGTTCTCTAGAGAAGCAAAACCAGTGAAGCATACATATGTAAATAGAGAGAGAGAAATTTATCTCAAGGAAATGGCTTATGTGGTTGTGGAAGCTGGCAAGTACTAAATCTGTGGGTCAAGTATCAAGTTGGAGGCTTCTCCTAACTCACATGATTGCAGGGGCTGACGAACTCAAGATCAGCAGGTCAGACACCAGGCTGTTGGCACACGGGGGCTGTGTAAGCTGGCGAATCCCAGAATCAGCAGGTCAGACAGCGGGCTGCTGACTCCAGTCCCATGAACTGAGGGTCAGATGATGACCAACCAAATGCAGGATGCAGAGCAAAAGAGTTTTGCCAGAGTGTCCATATATATTAGATGCAGGTCACACCCTCAAGGAAATTCCCCTTACATCAGACACTTCAGCATGAGTGTAATTTGAGTGAGGCTGTGACTTGAATAAGGGTGTGTCTCAAGATACACCCCACACAAATTGGTAGTCAGGATAAATTACACCAGCCAATATGGTGGCTCTCTTCTTTGGCTGTTGCTACAGAGGCATGAGAAGCCCAATGACATTCTTAACTTCCAGTTCAATGGAATTCTCCAGGTGGGGGAATTCCTCCCTTTGGAAGTAAGATCTCTAGACCTACAGAGCATAAGGTAGTGAAGACAGGAAGAAAAATTTTGCAAGTGGGTCGTTAGAGATAATATTGAGCTGTGACACTTCCATCTCCACCCCTTGATTCCTGGACCCATGAATCCTTGCCATAGGAGAAACAGCACCATATATTGGACACTGGTGTAGAGCATATGCAGCCTCCTAAAGAACATTACCCCAATCTTGCAAAGTATTGCCACCTAGCTGACACTGTAATTATGTCTTTAGATGGCCATTCCATTGTTCTATCAAGCCAGCTGCTTCAGAATGATGGGGAACATGGTAAGACTGGTGAAATCCATGAGCATAATCCCATTGCCACACTTCATTTGCTGTGAAGTGAGTCCCTTGATCTGAGGTCATGCTGTGTGGGATGCCATGACAGTGGGTAAGGCATTCTGTAAGTCCATGGATGGTAGTTTTGGCAGAAGCATTGCATGCAGGGAAGGCAAATCTGTATCCAGAGTAAATATCTATCCCAGTAAGAATGAAACATTGCCCTTTCCGTGATGGAAGGTGTCCAATGTAATCAACCTGCCACCAGGTTGCTGGCTGAACACCTCAAAGAGTGGTGCCCTATTGGGGACTCAATGTTTGTCTCTACTGCTGGCAGATTTGGCACACAGTAGTGGCTATAGCGAACTTGGCCTTGGTGAGTGGAACCCCTTGTTGCTGAGCCCATGTATACCTGCAGCCCTGCCACCAAGGCCATTTTGTTCATGAGACCATGGGGTAATGAAGGGAAAGGCTAGTGAAAGAGGATGACTCATTTCCACAGAAAGTGTCATCTGATCCACTTGATTGTTAAAATCCTCCTCTGCTGAGATCAGCCTTTGGTGAACATTCACATGAGAGACAAATATCTTCATGTTTTCAGCTCATTCAGAGAAGTCTATCTACATCCCTCTTCCCCATACCTCCTTGTCACCAATTTTCCAGTCATGTTCCTTCCAAGTCCTTGACCATCCAGCCAAACCATTGGCCACAGCCCATGAATCAGTGTACAATTGCATATCTGGCCATTTCTCTCCTTTCAAGCAAAGTGAACAGCCAGGTGCACTGCTTGAAGTTCTGCCCATTGGGAAGATTTCCCTTCACCACTGTCTGTCAGTCAGGTCCCAGAAAGGAGAAACAGTGCTGTCACTGTCCACTTTTGTGTGGTGCCTGCATATTGAGCAGAACCATCTGTAACAAGGAACATGTTTCCTCTTCCTCAGTTGACTGATCATAAGGAACGCCTCATGAGCCTGTAAGTTGATACTAGGAGAGGAAAGATAATGTGACAGGAGTGGAGACCATAGGTTTTGGGCTACTTCCTCGTGCAACTTACTTGTGCCTTTAGTTCCTACCTGAGCCCAAATTAGTATATATAAAAAAAAATATATAGCTTTCATTTAATGATGGAGTGCTGCTGTGCACATCTGACTTTATGATTCTGTGGGTCAGACAACACCCAATTCATGATGGGCAGTTCAGGCCACATGTTGACTTGGTGGCCCATGATTAAGCATTCAGCCTCTAATAAGGTCCAGTAACAAGCCAAAAGCTGTTTCTCAAAAGGAGAGTATTTATCTGCAGAGGATGGCAGAGCTTTGCTCCAAAATCCTAAGGGTCTGTGCTGTGATTCAGCAGTAGGGGCCTGCTAAATAATCCAAACAGCACCTCTATCTGCCACTGACACTTCAAGCAGGGGGGGATCTACTGAATCATATGGTCCAAGTGGCAGAGCCGCTTGCACGGCAGCCTGAACCTGTTGCAGAGTCTTCTCTTGTTCTGGGCTCCACTCAAAACTTGATAAATAGGCCAGAGTAGCACACCCAAATGAGGGATATGTTGCCCCTCAAATCCAAAGAGGTCCACCAGGCATTGTGCCTCCTTTTTAGTTGTAGGAATGGCCAGATGTAATAATTTATCCTTCTGTTTAGAAGGAATATCTCAACATGCCCCACACCACAGGACTCCTAAAGATTCATTGAGGTGGAAGGTTCCTGAATTTTTGTTGGATTTATTTCCCATCCTCTAGCATGCAAATGTCTTACCAATAAGTCTAGAGTCATTGAATAGTGTGACATTCTGTGGAAGGGAATGGTGATCAAAATCCCTGTGGACTAAATTATGACATAGGGCTACAGAGTTGATATATTCTTGAGGTAGGACAGTGAAGGTGTATTGCTGGCTTTGCCAGCTGAAAGCAAACTGCTTCTGGTATTCCTTCAAAACTGGAATCAAGAAAAAGACATTGGCCAGATCACTAGCTGCATACCAGGTACCAGAAGGTATATTAATTTGCTCAAGCAATGAAACCACATCTGGAACAGCAGCTGCAATTGAAGTCACCACCTGGTTAAGTTTACAGCAATCTACTGTCATTCTCCAAGATCCATCTGTTTTTTGCACAGGCCAAATAGGCGAGTTGAATGGGGATGAGTTGGAAATCACCACCCCTGCATTCTTCAAGTCTTTGATGGTGGCACTAATCCCTGCAATCCCACCAGAAACACAGTATTGCTTTTGGTTTACTAACTTCCTAGGTAGAGGCTGTTCTAAAGACTTCTACTTGGCTTTTCCTACCATAATTGCCCTTACTCCACATATCAGGGATCCAGTATAGGGGTCCCGCCAGTTTCTGAGTATATCTACTCCAATTATTCATTAAAAAAAAAAAAATTCATTATGGAACTGGGAAAATCACTACAGGAAGGATTTGAGGACCCACTGGACCCACTTTGAGACAGACTTGATCTAAGACTCCATTAATGACCTGACCTTCATATGCCCCCACCCTGACTGGTGGGTCACAGTGACACTTTGGGTCTCCTGGAATAAGCATCATTTCAGAGCCAAGGTCCAGTAATCCTTGAAAAGTTTGATTATTCCCTTTTCCCCCAATGAACAGTTACTCTTGCAAAAGGCTGTAGAAACCTTTGTGGAAGATTGGAAGAAAAATAAACTGTATAAATTTTTGGCAGTGCAGTTGGGTCATTCTCAAGGGGATCTGGTATCCCCTTCATTCAAGGCATTGTGAGTCTGTAAGGTGGCTCAGGTCTGATAATTGATTGAGGGGCTATGACTCACTATTCTGGGAATTCAAGTTAGACTGCCATTCATTTGACCTAGAATTTTTCTGATGGTACAGATTAAGTAAATATTCAGTAGATTTCCCATCTATTCTGCCTCTGGGGATACCATGACTAAGTAGAAAAATGCCATAAGTATGTATGAGTCAGACTATTCTAATTACTGCTTTGACTCCACCATCCATTACAGCCACCACATCCACCTTGTCTTTGTTGATTAAACACCACCACTTGGCCCCTACCACCATGGGGTCCAATCAGCCCCATTTTAGTTAGGTGTCTTAATTCAATTAGGGCAGTTCCCATTGTCAAATCTGTCTTACCTAAAATAACTATTGCATCAGTCTTCAAGGATACTGGGGCTCCCTTCACAAATTTGTTCCTCATCCTTGTGGTAAAAGTTGTGTTTTCTGGATACTCCATGTGTGGGTCTGTGTATCCAATCTGATAAATCCACTCCAACATGTCAATTTTCCAATAGAAACACAGTTCTATTCTGACACACATGGGGTCACCATGAATTTGAATCAATTCAATGGCAACTGGTTTAACCACCCAGCACCCTTTGATCAGGGCAGTCCTTTACACAGATGTAAGATATCCAGAGGAGCAGGCATGTGTAAAATGGGAAGCACGGAAGAGGGTAACTGAGAGTTCATGCTCACTGCAGGATTAGCTCCCAAGAGAGTTTAGAGACAGGACATGATGTAAGAAGGTGACTTAAACTATACAGATACCTGTCCTGGCAGAAGCAATACTGGACCAAAGTAGAGATCCTGAAACTTCTATGGATTCTTGGCTCTGCTGATGGGTAAGAATCACAGTGTGGAGGAACAGAGGGGAGTGATACTTCTGAAGGAGCTTTTCCCAAGGGGCAGCGAACAGGGAGAGACTGGTCTACTCATGCCCAGTATCGTCTTTGACTTATTTTTCATCAATCAGTTAAGTTATTCCAGAAGCCAAGAGTGTCACCCAAATGGATGCTCTTCCACATGAAGGTGCAGAAAGGTACCAGCCTCATCTCCTTACAGTGCTAGCTTATTTTTATTTTAGCCATTAAGTTTAACCACTGAGGGATGTGTCTGCTCCCTCAGGGAAGAAGGTAAGTAGAGGTCAACAGGAAAGTCTTGTTCTCACCTTCATTATTTCCCTTCCAAAGCACCAACCACATTTCTTTGCGTATCCTCCAGAGGCTGCTGGTGGGCAATGTGGAATTCGCTCCTAAAATCTCAGAAATTGACCATAACAATTAAATAATTAAGACAACCTCAAGATCATCCAGTTCCCAAGGCCGAGAATTTGCTCTCTATTTTCTTTCCCATCCAAAATTACGTTCAGCTGGTAAATCAGAGGTTCTTCTGTAAAAACAAATGAATACACAACCTCCACCAGACTGAGTCCAGTACAATTAGATGGGACCCGGCTACCATCACCGAGTGCTCTGACAGGAATCACAATACAGGGTCCCAGACAGAGCTGGATAAAAATGTAGAACAAGATTATAACTCACAAAAAAAGGCCAGATTTATTGGACTGACAGACTGGAGAAACCCCGAGAGTATGGCCCCCGGACATCCTTTTAACTCAGTACTGAAGTCACTCCTGAGGTTCACTATTCAGTCAAAGATTAGACAGTCTCATAAAATAAAACAAGATTAAATGGGTTCACCAGCCCAGGGGCAAGGATGAGAAGGTAGGAAGGGACAGGAAATCTGGTAATGGTGAAACTAAGGTCGAGAAGAGCAGAGTGTTGGCATGCCGTGGGGTTGGCAACCAACATCACAAAACAGTACGTGTATTGATTGTTCAGTGAGAAACTAATTTGCTCTGTAAACCTTCATCTAACGTACAATAAAAAAAAAAAAATTCAGTGGAGTACAATGAGACAATTGATTCCTAACCTTTTGGTAGAAGTATCCTAAATTATTAAATGTGATTTTTTTTTTACAATTATAAATACAATGCCATATATGAAATAAACACTGGTAGTTTCAAATCTCTCAATAATCATTTTGAAGTAGTAAGCTACTGACAGAATGGTCTTAAATACTGAAATAAAAATAAGATTGCTTTTCCTAAAAATTTTTGCTATGTATATGTGATGGTTAAGGTTAGATGTTAACTTGACTAGGCCATGATTCTTGGTGGTTTGGCAGATATTATATAATCATCCTCCATTTTGTGAGTTTCCTTGGGGGTGTGGCCTACATCCAATGTATACAGGTGTTCTGGCAAAGTTTGCTGTCTCGATCCTGCATTCCATTTTGCATTCACTTCATCATCCTCTGACCTCCAGCTCTTGGGACATGAGCCAGCAACTTGCAGCCTGACCTGCAGCCCCTGCTACCACCTGAGTCAGCAGAAGCCTTCAGCGTGCCACCTGACCCATGGATTTGGGACTTCTCAGCCTCCACAACTGAGTGAGCCATTTCCTTAAAACAAATCTCTCTGTATTTATTTACATATATGCTTCACTGATTTCGCTCCTCTAGAGAACCCAGCCTAAGGCAGTATAATAACATATTTTCATGCTTAAAATAGTGGATGAAAATGTAATGGGGAACAGGATATTTACATAGCATCAAAAGAGTCCTTATTCATTGTAAAGCTAAAAACTCCAACTTTATAATGGAAAAACCTGGAAGACACCACCTTAACTGAATTATCAGAGATAACATCACCAGTAGGGAAGAAACCAACATCCCTGCCAAAATGCATAACCTGAATCTACTCATGAGGGAACATCAAACAAACTCAAGTTGAGAACTAGTCTATAAAATAGCTTGCCTGTCTCAAAAAATGTTGAGGTCATGAAAGACAAAGAAGGACTGACAAAGAGACATGTTAAAGAGATATGATCACTAAATGCAATCTGTGATCCTGGATTAGATAGAAACTGGGGAAAAAAATATAGTCAGCTACAAAAGACGCTACCGGAACAATTGAGAAAATTTGAAAGTGTACTTTGGAACAGAGCATAGCAGTGTATCAAGTTTAAATTTTCTTGCTTTGATAACTATATGTAAGGGAAAGTCCTTGTTCTTAAGAAATATATACTGAAGTATTTAGGGATTAAAAAACATACACACAATATCTGCAGCTTATTCTCAAGTGGTTCAGAAAAAAACTGAGTGTGTGTGTGTGTGTGTGTGTGTGTGGAGAGAGAGTAAATAATGGAGAAAATAGGTAAAATACAAACAAAATGGGATTCTTGCTATTGCTTTGTAAGTTTTCTTCAAGTTTGAAATTACATTAAAATTAAAAGTTAAAAAAAGGAATAATAAACCAAGCAGATAGATAGACTCAAAATTTGATCATTAAGGAAATCAAATTCCCAGAGAGAAATTAGTTTAACTCCCTTGCTTGTTAAAGTTCAAAATTCATTCTCTCCAACTTTATATTCTGCTCATCTCAGCTAAAGGAGTTACTGTAGAAAATTTAACTTCAGCTGTAATTACTTCCTGCACAGCTCTCCAGAACAACCTAGTGGGAAAAGCTCCTAACACACCTGACCCATTTTCCTCCAGTCTCATAGGCTCCATAGAGAAGTGCTAAGGCCCAGGGTTCCTTGATTTGGCTTCTCACTACAGAATGTCCATATCCTTTTTCATTTTCTGTGTCTCCCCCTGCTCATTCCCAGCACCTGGCTCCCCTTTCTTTATTATCCCAAACAATTGCAAGAGGATGGGGTTGAAATGTACAGACACAAACTTGTTTCAGTTTCTGTTTCTGCATGGCCACAAACTTCAATGGGTGCTTTCACTTGCTCAGGAAGAACTAGTCAACTGGCCTTTTGATAGACTGCTCTTTCTTTTTTAAGTAAGGGTAAAACCTGAAAGTTTCTCTTTATTCATTTTCAGAGAAGCACAGATATCTAAGATTAACCCCTTTGCCAAGATGCGCTAATGCCTTCTATCAAGAATCTACTTCTTGCCTTCTGGGAATTTCCGAGCATTAAATATGTTAAGACAAGAAAATGACCATTTGCGCCATGATTTATTAAGAGAACCTTGGTAATGCTATTCTCAGGGACCCTGCCATATGATGAGGCTCATTTGGTTTCGGAACATCACTTTACAAAGAAGGAGAGTCTTTTTACTTACCTAAAACTACAGTATCATTTTTTCCTATTTCTTTAATTATTGGAATCAATTTTGATAAATAAATTCTGACATTTAAAATGCAGCTCCCTACTCATTATAGGAAAAAATTTAGTTTTGGAAATACCCATCCCTCCTGGCCCTATTACTGATGGTTTACTTTTTAAATAAATGCTTTCACTGTGAAAGTAAAACATGCAAATTAGAGAACATTCAGGAAACCCAGAAAACTAGACAGAGGAGGAAGAAAAGCACACTTCACTTTATTACCCAAGAAAAACCATTGCTAACATCTCAATATTTTCATTTATGATTTTTTCTTAGCTTTTATGCTTATAGAGGGTTTCCTCAGACTGAAAAGAGGTCAATTACCTATAAATTAAGTTGTTCATTTAACATAATTCTAAATTGCAATTCTTTAATAGAATGCAATTCTGATAAAAATTGCTGTGGGTTTCTTCTAGAACTTGATTAATTCACTGTAAATTTCAACCTAAAGTATAAATGGATAAGACTATGTAATTTTTTTTAAAAACAATGAAGAAAGAAAGAAGTAGCTGGTAGTATATATTAAAATTTAAAAAGCATTAAAATTTTGACCCAGCAATCCATTTTTAGAGAACTATTCTTCAAAAAATAAATACAACATTAATATTCAAAGAAATATGTCAAAGGGCACTTGCGTGGTTTGGTTCTGTTTGGGGACTGCAGATGCAGACAGTTGAGTTCATCACATTTCTCAATTCATGGAACATTACCTGACATCATCCATACATGCAAGGAACCCCTCTCCTGTTTTTTTTTTTTTTTTTTTTTTTTTTTGCTTCCTTTAGGTCCCCAAACCTCATTCCTCTTTTCCTCCTTCCCAAGTACGGCACATTATAATTATCCATTCTTTAGGAATGGACCCTAAATTGCCTTCAACTTGTTGTTATCAAAGAAAGTAAAGCAATCAACATTTCCATGCACTTTCTCTTATGGTACTGCCTAAACATTTACCTGAGACCCAGGGAATATACTTATTTTCACAAAGTACTCTTGATTGCTTTCCATATTGCTTGAATCTTTTTCCATACACAGTAGTCCATGTGGTTAATTTCCTCTCATTCTCACCAATACCTGGTATTCACTTTTGTTGATGCAATGGGGATAACGTGCTGGTTCACCATTATTTCACTTCCCGTATATCTGATAACTAGTGACTTTGATTATCACTTCGTATACTTACTATCCATTTGGGTTTTTTTCTTTTTTTCCTTCTGTAATTTGAGTATGCGTGTTCTTTGTCCATTTTTTTTTCTTTTAGGTGTCCTACTTTTTTCTATTGATTTGGAAGAAGTCCCTTAGATATTCCAGATTTTAATCTCTCAGCAGTTTTAAATTTGACAAATATCTTCCTCCAGTCCACAATCTGTGTATCGACTGTTGACTTGCCTATGGTGTTTTTCATTTAATAGAAATTTCAGTTTTGTTGTAATCAAATCTGTTAATTTTTCACATTTTGTGTTACGTTTTTTGTTTTTTTCTGAAGTCAGAAAGATAATTCTTTCTCTCAGGATTATACATGCAAAAATTCTAAACAAAATAATACATTACCCAGTACCCAGTGCCATCAAGTCGATTCCGACTCATAAAATAATACATTAAGTCCTGTTATATTTATATCGAATAACGTGTATGACACAATGGATTTTATTCCAGGAATGCTATGTTGGTTTAACTTTTGAAAGTCAATTTAATTTAACATGTTAACAGAAAAATGGGGAAAAAAAATCATTTCAATGAATGCAAAAAAAGCATTTAATGACAGTTAATACCAAATCTAATAAAAACTCTTAGCAAACTAGGGACAGAAGAGAACTTTCTTAATTTGATAAAGAGTATCTACAAAAAATCCCACAGAAAATATTAAACCTAACAGTAAAATGTTGAAAGTTTTTCCCCTGAAATCACAAAAGAGATAAGGATGCCCACTATCATGCTTCTGTTTAATGCTGTATAGGAGACTCTAGCCAGTGCACTAAGGCAAGAAAAAGAAATAAATATAAAAAATAAAAATTAGAAAACAAAAATATAAAGTTTTCATAATTTGCAGGTGATCAGATTGTGTTCATAGAAAATTCAAAAAATTCTGAAAATACTATTTTTAGAATTGGCCTGTGAATTTATCAAGATTGTTTGAATTAAAGAAAGACTGAAATAAATAAAAGCATATATCGCGTTCATGAGTGAAAACTTCCATAATCTAGGTGTAGGGATAAGCATTTTGAACTCTTTAAAAATAAAAGGAAAAAACTAAAATCTTGATAGAAAAGTGAGCAAAAGACATCAACAGACAAGTCACGACTAAAAGATAGAAAAATGGTCCTTAAACGTATAAGAAGATATTCAACTTTACTCATAATAAGAGAAATGAACTGAGATACAACTTCTTACCTAACAGTTTGGCAAACATTAAAAAGGTTGACAACAATTTCTAATGTCAAGATGTTGAAAACAAGCACTCTCCACATTGATGGTGGTGATGGAAACTTACAACCCTTGGAAAAGAATTTGGCAATTTTTAACAACAGTACTCATACATTTATATTGTGACCCAGCCTTCCCAGTTCTAGAGTTTATCATGAAGTTATACCTTCCACAGACAAAAAAAAAATGCATATGCACACAGTTATTCTTTGCAGTTATATTTGGAATTGCAAAAATATTGTAAACAGCCTATTGTTGCTAGTTGCCATCTAGTTAACTCCCATTCATGGTGACCCAATGTGAATGGAACAAAAAGTTGCCTGATCCTCTGCCATTTCAAGATCTTTGTTATGCTTGAGTCCATTGTTGTTGCTGCTGTGTATTTGGAGTCCCTTCCAAGCTAGGGGGCTCATCTACCATCACTATATTGGACAATATTCTGTTGTGACCAATATGGTTGTCATTGGCTACTTTTTGGAAGTAGATCACTATGCTTTTCTTCCTAGTCTGTCTAATCTGGAAGCTGTACTGAAAATGTCCATCATGATCCTGCTAGTATTTGAAATACTGATAGTGTAACTTTCAACATCATAGAAACACACAAGCCACCACAGTATGACAAACTAACAGATGGGTTGTGGATAAACAACCTAAATGCCCATACATAGGAGAGTGTTGGAATAAAATATGGTACAGCCACAAAATGGAGCACTGTGCACCTTTAAACAACAGTGACGAAGATTTCAATAAACTGCTATGATAAACTGATTCCCTGTGCCAATTTGGGAAGGATCAGGAAGAGTGGCCTACCTGGGCACTTTTGGGCCAAATAAAGTAAACATCTCAGGAAGTACAGAGTGACAAACTCTCAGAGTTGTGGGCTCTCTGCCTCTCTTCATTTATAGGCCTCAGCTTTGGTCAGTCAGGCAGAACACTTAGGCATACATGGCAGAGAGCCTAGAACATCATCTGAGAGGATAGCATGCTAGGCACTGAGTCTAGGGCATTCCTGAGCCTCTTGTTCTGAGAGTGATGCTACCAGCCCAAGTGGAGGTGGGTGAACGTCATCCACAGAGGTAGAAATGCACCAGGGATGCCCTCTTCCAACTGAAAACCAGGAGATGATTGTGTCTTCTACACAGGAGTTTCCATCAACTTTTTCTTCCCTTTTCCCAAAGATTATATGCACCCTTTGAGAGGCTTACCAGAGAGGAGAGGTACATTGTCAAAGACTGGTGATTTACAAAAGAGGCAGGATTCTGTAGCCTGGGAGGTTGACCGGCTTGAACATTTCTAAAGCACTTGACCAGGAGGGAACACTTGAGAAATCTCTTTCCTGGGAAAGTTCTATAGAAAGGAAATGGGGGACCTCTAGCATTCTGGCAAGTGTGAGGTAGAAAGAGGGGAACCGGCACCTTCATTAGAATCTGTGGGAATGGACAGGAATTATTCAACCTGGAGAAGAGAGCAAGGAAATATGAGCCCCTGAATTGACAGGTGTTTCTCCTCCTTTCTTATGTTTACCCTTGATCTCTCAACTTTGGGCTACATTATATAATCATATACTTAAGAGAAATGTGAAGGGTGGTTCTTACCAATTTGCTTTCATTTCCTTTGAGGTGGCTATTGAGTAGGCTAAAGGCTGAGGTCCCTCTGGATTTAGAAATGTACAACAGACTGTGTTGTTCCCTCTCCTTTGTAGTACTTTAATAGCCTTGGAAGGCAGCTCTTTATCCACAATGGAAAAACAAATATTTCAGTACGTAAGCTTGTGAAAATTTTAGTTTCGTGAAATAATTCTATTCAAGGTCTTCCTTATGAGAGGAAAGAAATACATTTTCAGTGAAATGTTTTTATAAATCATTTCTCTAGTCTCGTTAAGAAACAAAATGGAAGTTCCATTAAAAAAGTGTTTCCTCTTAGTATGAAAGGTTACTGTAGGCAATACTGTAATAAAAAAAAAAAAAACTCCTAATGAGAGTTGATTATCCCAGTAAATAGTCAAGTACCAAAATACCCCAATTGCCAGATTCTTATTTCTTTTGTTTTCTTGCAATAAAACTGATACAGTAGCTGAACGGAAGTATAGATCAAAATTAATTGTTTTGAAAGATTACCCAGACACTTTCTAGTATAGAGGTCACAACTCATAAAAAGAACGTGTTCAAAATATGTTTTCTGTACTCAACTTGACAATTTGTCTTATGTCCTTATCTTTGCGAATACAGTTTTAAAGAAAGCAAGGCCTTTACTATTTGTTCTGTCCTCAGTTTTATTCTGCTCAATATTTTTATTAATGCCCTGGATGTAGACAGCAATGGTGTGCTAATCTAATAAACTTGGTCAGGGGTTGTGGGGAGGACCACCCTGGCTGCCCTGTCAAGATAAGCAGAGATTGTTAATATATTGGAGGGTAGAGCCAGAGTCCAATAAGGATCACCATATCAGATGGGAGTCATTTCTTATCAGCAGGCATGTGCCTTAGTTGTCTGTAGGTACAGAGTATATCTACAATGCTGTGTGGCTGCCAATGTAGTTGTTGTGAGTCTTAGGCTAGCATGGTACCAGAAAAAAGAAGGTCTTAGCTCCAATATATGCTGAGTCTATCACAGAGTTATCTGGATGACAGAGCTTAGTTCTGGATCCAACTCTTGAACAGGGACTCAAACTAAAGCAACTTCAGAAGAGGACAAGCAAGATGGTGAAGGTGTCAAAGCATTGTCATACAGAAAGTCATCGAGAAACAAAGAGAAGATTTATGGAAGGCATGATATGTGCCCTAATGTACTGAAATGTTGTCGTGCAACGAAAGGAAAGGCTGACTGTCATTCTAGAATGAGATTGGCTGCAAATCTATCTGAGTAAGGGTTATGAAAGAATACACCCTATTCTCACTTATCAACATGGCTAAGTTCCAAAGACCAGGTCATTTTGCAAAATCAGTGTTATGTTAAAAAGGAGGATGACCACATCAGATCACAAAATGGAAGATGACTACGTAATTACATAGCTGCCAAATTACATCATTACATAACTACCAAGTTACATAACATTACATAACTGCCAAACCGTTGAGAATCATGGCCCAACCGAGCTGACACATAACCTTAAGCATCAAAACCAGCACTACTCTCACTTCACACCTCAGCATTTGTTACTGCCAGATGTACGTTGTTAATTTGCGAAATAGTCAGATAGTAGATCTTTTACCATTGTCATAAATGCAAAATGTTGGATAAGAAGATAGTTGATAAGTGAGGAGAAGGTGTAAACTATGCCGCCTAAAAAGGAAGTGGGTCTTCCATCATTGCGGAATTCTACAAAATCCTCTCCACTTGATTGTTAAAAGCCTCCTCTGCTAAGGCCAACTTTTGGTGAGCATTCACATAGGACACAAATATCTTCACTCCTTTGCCCTTTCAGAGAGGTATACCCATATACCTCTTCCCCAAACCTCCTTGTCACCAATTTCCCAGTCAAAATGCTAAGGTTTGTTTGTGCTCACTTTGGCAGCACATATACTAAAACTGGAAAAATACAGAGAAGATTATCATGGCCCCTATACAAGGATGACACACAAATTTGTAAAGAATTTCATATTTTTGAGTGTTGATATATCATGGGGTTGGTAACCAATGTCACAAAACAATATGTGTACTAATTGTTTAATGAGAAGCTAGTTTGTTCTGTAAACCTTCATCTAAAGTACAATAATAATAATAAATATTCTAAGGTTTGTGCTGTGATTCACCAATAGAGGTCTGCTAAAGACTCTAATAGTATCTCTATCTGCCACTACACTTCAAGCACCATTTGATCAGCTGGATCATATGGCCCAAGTGGCAGAGTGGCTTGCACAGCAGCCTGAACCTGTTGCAGGGCACTCTCTTTGTCTGGGTCTTACTCAAAACTAGCAGCTTTTCGAGTCATTTGATAAATATGCCAGAGTAGCACACCCAAATGAGGAATATGTTGCCTCCAGCATCCAAAGAGGACCAGGTGTTGTACCTCCTTATAGTTGTAAGAGGAGTCAGATGCAATAACATATCCTTCACTTTACAAGGAATATCTTAACATGCCCCACACCAATGGACTACCAGAAATTTCACTGAGCTGAAAGACCCCTGAATTTTGTGGGATTAATTTCCCACCCCCTAGCATGCATAAGTCTAGAGTCATTGACACCTCTTCCTCACTAAGTCCAGTCAGCACAGTATAATGAACCAGTGTGACATCTGGTGGAAGGGAAAGACAATTAAGCTCCCTGTGGATTAAATTATTACATAGGGCTGGAAAGTTGTCGTAGCTCTGAGGTAGGGAACTGAAGGTTTATTGGTGGCCTTGCCAAGCTGAAGGCAAACTGCTTCTGATGGTCCTTCAAAACAGTGGAGAAAAAGGCATTATTCAGATCAATAGCTACATACCAGGTACCAGGAGAAGTGTTAATTTGCTCAAGCAATGAAACCACATCTAGAACAACAGCTGCAATTGGAATCACCACCTGGTTAAATTTTCAATAATCCACTGTCATTTTCCAAGATTGATCTGCTTTTTGCACAGGCCAAATAGGGGAGTTGAATGCAGATTTTGTGGGAATCACCACCCCTGCATCCTTCAAGTCCTTGATGGTGGCAGTAATCTTTGCAATCCTTCCAGGAATGCAGTAATGCTTTTGTTTTACTGTTTTCCCTAGGCAAGGGCAGTTCTAATGGCTTCCACTTGCCTTTTATACCATAATAGCCTTTACTCCACTTGTCAAGAATCCAATGTGGGGGTTCTTCCAGTTGCTGAGTATATATGTTCCAATTAAATATTCTGGAAGATGGGAAATCATTACAGAATGGGTTCGGGGACCCACTGGACCTACTGTGAGACTGACAAGAGCTAAGACTCCATTAATAACCTGACCTTCATATGTCCTCCTCTCTGACTGGTGGGCCACCGTGATGCTTTGGGTCTCCTGGAATTAGTGTCACTTCAGTGCTAGTATCCAGTAATCCCCAAAGTGTCTGATTATTGCCTTTTCCCCAATGAACACCCTCAAAAAAGGCTGTAGATCACTTTGAGGAAGGCTAGGAGAAAGAATAACAGTATATGTTTTTAGCAGTGTTTTGGAGTCCTTCTTCAAGGGGACCCAGCCTCCTCTATATTCAAGGGTTGTGGGTCTGTAAACTCTCTCAAGTTTGGGAATTGATTGAAGGACCGTGACTCTCTAGTCTAGTGATTCGAGTTAGACTACTGTTCACTTGACCTAGAATTCTTCCACTGTACAGATCAAGCAAATATTTAATGGATGTCCTATATATTTCATTCCTAGAGACACCATGACTAAGTAGCCAATGACTTAAGTCCATACGATTCAGATTATTCTTGGGTTATTTGCTCAGCACACAGATTGAATAAATATGGTGAAAGGATACAACACTGACACACGCCTTTCCTGGCTTTAAACCACTTTTAACCATTGTAGTTAGATGTCTTAATTCAGTTAGGGCAGTTCCCACTGTCAAATCTGACTTACATGATATAGCAATCACAATAGTCTTCAAAGATGCTGGAGCTCCTTTCACAAATTTGTTCCTCACTGTGATAGTAAAAGACATGTCCTCTGGGTACTCCATGTGTGAGTCTGTGGGTCTAACCTGATAAATCCATTCTAGCATGCCAATTTCCCTAAAACTTTGGGTACCTTCTTCTACAGTATACCAAGGCAGGTATGGTATTTCAGCTTGATTTAGTGTAGGCCACCATGTAATCCATGCTTCAGCAACCCAACCAAATAAACTATTAGACCCTTTCTTAACCTCTCGAGCTGAAACACTGAATGGAAAAATCTGTGCTTAGCGGGTCCATATCAATAAACTCAGACTGATCCATCTTTATGTCCCTTGCACCATTACCTCACACCTGTAATAGCCATTCCCACACATATTTCCCAGGTTTCTGCTTGTACGTATTAGAAAAGTCAAGCAGTTCTTTTGGAGGGTAGCTTACCTGCTCCCGATTCACACTTTGTACTTCACCTTTGGTGCTCACTTAAGTCTAGTTATAGTTCTAGGAGCCAAAATTGGTGGTGGGGATGTGTTTTGAGAACATTCAGCATTGTCTTGTAAGGCATCTACATCAGATGACAACCCAGGCAATGACTTAGACAAAGGCTCTTTAGACATGGCTGGGTTAATCTCATTAGATGGGGGTGAAGGGGCTAATGATTTACTGGATAGGATGGCTTAGCAGATAAACATGGAGTAATCTCTTCAGATGAAAGTGAGTTATTAAACAGAATTTAGGGACTCAGTGTCTCCAGCTTCCTGATTATCTGCCCATGTGTCCCCATCCCAAGTTTCAGGATTCCATTTCTTTCCAATCGATGCCCTCATTTTACTTCAGACACCACTTGAGGTTGGGAATTGAGTTGGCATTGTATTTCAGCCACTCTCACAATAAGACTCTGGGTTTGGTTTTTGGCAATATCAACTCTGTTACTACAAAAAAAAAAAAAAAGCCTTTCTTTCAAGGCACAAGTGGGAACTTTGGGGTCATTTGTGCAGCACCTGAGCTTTGACTCTGAAGACCTGAGCTCATCTCTTTCTTTCACCAGTTTGGTTAGTGAAAGTATAATCAACCAACCAGCTTCCTTATAATTTTCATTAGACAAAATTATAGTAAGGTATGAAACATACAATCACCCAGAGCCTCACCTTTCATCAGTACCTGATCTATTGGTGGTGATATTTTGCACATTTCTATTGCCACCTCATGCTATGGATTAGCAGTGCCCACTTTACTACTGAAAGCAGAGTCATCAACATCTTTAAGACTAAACAGACTTGAGAACCAATTTAGAAAACTCACTCTTAAAATTTTGTTTCTCTAGAACCACATTCAGTACCAAATGTCTTAGGCTGGGTTCTCTGGAGAGGCAAAACCAGTAAAGTTTATAAATACATATATAGAGAGAGATTTATATCAAGGAAATGGCTCACGCAATTGTAAAGGCTGGAACGTCCCATTGGTCGGTTGGGATAGAGGCTTCTCCTGATTCACATAGTTGCAGAGGCTGGTGAATCCAAGACTGGCAGGTCAGACAGAGGGCTCTTGCTCAGAGGCTGCAAAAATCGAAAAATCCCAAGATCAGCAGGCAAGATAACAGGTAGGCTGCTAGATCAAGTCCCAAGAACCAGAAGTCAGATGAACAGGAGCCAGCTACAGGATGCAGAACAAGCAAAAGCCCAAAAGCCTTGCCACAGTGTCCACTTATATTTGATGCAGGACACACCCCCAAGGAAATTTCTTTTCAACTGATTGGCTACTCACTGCAGATTTCATCATGGAGGTGATCGCATTATATTAAATCTCATCATGGAAGTGATCATATCATCAAACGACTGCCAAACTACATCATAACTGCCAAACCACTGAGAATCATGGCCCAGCCAAGTTGACGTACAACATTAACCATCACAGTAAGCATTAGAGCAAAGGTGCTCAACCAAGGGAGTAACAGTAGAAAACTTAGGCTCCCAGATGCAGCTTGGCTGAGCCCTGCCATGCTTCTGGCCAACCTGACAGTTCATGGCAGGAGTGCAGCTAGCAGTTGGGGAGACTGGAACAGGAACTCTCCCTTGGAAAAGAAGTCACAAGAGGTGGCTTCCAGCAGGGCAGCACTCAGGAACGCCAGTGCCAAGCACTGAAGATGGCATTGTAGAGGTCCTTCTCAGGTAGCAGTTCTCAACTTTTGTCTCCTGGGACATTCGTAATGGGCAATGTTCACTTGTGCAACACAAACACATGAGTGTAACCAGATTTAACAAAGCATAAGTCCCCCCCGAAATTATTTTGCGGGCCATTGTTTTTATTGTGCTTTAGATAAAGGTTTACAGAGCAAATGAGTTTCTTATTAAACAGTTAATACACATACTATTTCATGACATTGGTTTTCAATTTTGTGACGTGTCAACACTCTCCCCTTCTCGACCTTGGGTTCCCCATTACTAGCTTTCCTGTCTCCACTGCCACCTTCTCATCTTTGCCCCTGGGCTGGTGCACCCATTTAGACTGATTTTTCTTTTCTTTTCTTTTTTTTTATGGGCTTGTCTAATCTTTGGTTGAAAGGTGAACCTCAGGAGTGACTTCAGTACTGAGTTGGCAGGACATTTTTATTTATTATTTATTTTTTTATGGGTCTGTCTAGTCTTTGGCTGAAGGGTGAACCTGAATTCAGACTTCTAGCCTACTGGACTGTAAGAGAATAAACTTCTCTTTGTTAAAGCCTTCCACTTGTGGTATTTCTGTTATAGCAGCACTAGACAATTAAGACAGCCAGCTTCCTTGAAGAAAACAGCCCAGTAAGTCCTATATTCTACTAAGAGGGTGGACGTGGTATAAACAATGTTTCTAGAGTTGAGACAACATCAATAAAATGCCTACTACATACTTCATTTTCACATATATTTTTGAAAGAAATCTTCCCAGTGCCACTGAATGGAAAATAGTGCTATTCCAGTATTACATATGGGGAAGAGGAGGTTCAGAGAGCTCAGACTTCACAAGTCCACATGGCCGTTCATGTCAGAAGTAAGTAAGACTCAAAGCATGGTACACAGTACATTGTCCTTCTAGTACATTATTCTGTGTAGTACACAGAAGAAGCCTACAACTACCAAAGCCATTCTTAACACGAGGAGACATTAGTTTCCTGGTGATGATGTAACAGAAATACCGTAAGTGGGTGGCTTTAAAGAACAAAAATTTATTTTCTCACAGTTCAGGAGGCTAGAAGTCTGAATTTAGGGTGTGGCTGTCTACAGGGAGGTCTTTATTTGTCTGTTTCAGCTTCTAAACCAAAAAAAACAAACCCGTTGCTGTTCAGTCGATTCCAACTCATAGCGACCCTATAGGACAGAGTAGAATTGCCCCATAGAATTTCCAAGGAGCACCTGGTAGATTCGAACTGCCGACCCTTTGATTAGCAGCCATAGCACTTAACCACTATGCCACCAGGTTTTCCATTTCAACTTCTGGTAGCCAGCAATCCTTGGAATTCCTGGACTTGTAGATTCATCTGACTCTGTTGTCAATAGCATCTGTCCTCCCTCTGTATGTAAGTATGTGTCTCAGTGTCATGCTGCTCTTCACATAACTTAGATGTGGTTAGCTTTAGGACACCCTACACTGATAAGGCTTCATTGATATAACAAGGAAAACTCTATTTCCACCTGTGATTACATCCACAGGTGTTTAAGTGTTAGGATTCCAACACATATTTTGGGGGGACACAATTCAACCTATAACAGCAGAAATATTATATAATACAAGATTATAACTTGTGTGTAACAAAAGCTTCAGAAAATGGTGCAAGGCTCTGTGGGAAGAATTTGCTGTGCAGGATGCTACCCCTCGGCTTCATGAGGAGATGAACCTTCATGTGAGGTGTGTTTTATACACTTGAGGTCATGAATAAAGCAGTTTTAGGCTTTGGAGTAGAAAGAAATTGGGCAGGGGGAAGGGGACAACTTTCTTCCTCAGGTCTTCATCTTTTAATTAGTAGATGATTCCATTTGTTATTTACTTATGAAAAACAAAGATGGTTCCCAAGACCATGCTGTGACTTTTCTATTTTGTCAGATAATGAGGACTCTAATTTTTTTTCCCACTTTCCCTTTCTTTCTATCATAAATATATATGCTGTGTGCTGATGGGAAGCACCTCTCCCATAAAACCCAGTATGCTTCCCTCTCTTACCAAGGTGTGGGTGAGAAAGAGGGTAGAAAAAGAATGATACGCAGGGAAATCTGTGTCCATAAAACTAGATTTTGCACAATTAATCACAGGGTTATCCGAGTGTCTTCTGAATTCCTTCTGTGGGTTGTTTTTTTTTTAGGTCTTTTTTTTTTTTCTTCAAATTCACCTATATCTCACAAAGTTCTCTAGGAAAAAAATAAAAAGAACGTAATGGATAAATGAACCCCTCTACAAAATTACTAATCAAAGTATTTATTAGTTTTAAGTGATGACTTTGTGCCAGGCACTAAATTCTTTACATCATTTGTTGTCTCATCCAATACTTGGGACAACTATTATGATTCCCTTTCATCAGATAAGCCTAAGGTCTGGAGATGTCAGTTAGTGGCTCAAGGCCACATAGACCCTAAGAGGTAGAGCCAAGATTCAAACCTAGGTCTCCCTGGTCCCTAAGCCTGTGCGCATGCACAGTGTAAGGATTTTAGAGCCAAAATGCTTGGCTTCAAATCCTCTAGCTGTGTGACTTTGGGCAAGTTTCTTAACCTCTCTGTGTCTCAGCGTCTTTATCCCCAAAATGGGGAATAGTAATAGAAACAGTATATAAATCTCAGGGTTGTTGTAGGGATTAAATTCATTAATACATATAAAGTGCTCAGAACTGTGATTCCCATTCTGTGTGCCAAGGTGCCCCAGGGCACCACAGTGAACTCACAAGTAGCAGGGTATTGTAAATTATCAAGGGAAATACCTGTAGGACAGTCAGGGAATGAATAGTTCAAGGTAGCTCACAGTCTCAATATTAGACCACGCTGCATTCCTTTTGATGACGGCATATCTTTGCAAAGCTGAGTCTTCGACTATTGCTTTGATAAAAGACAAGGAACACACGAAAATCAATGTGAAACAGAAAATGGGGTGGGGACTGGTATTCAATCTGATTCCAGGATTTGAGAAGTTGTGCAGGGCCCAACAGATGCACACATCCCATTTGTAAGTATCTGTGGTTTTTTAAAAATGAAATGAAAGCATGTAGGTTTTCTTTCAATTTATAAGTATTGTTTTTTCAAATGGCTACTAAGTTGTTAGGACATAAATACGTATTTAGTTGAGACCTAACAACTTAATAAATGGAAATGCTGAGTATTTCTTTTGGCCAAGTTGCCACGAAAAAAATTACAAAGGTACCACGGATGCCATGAAAAGAGAAAGTCTGGAAACTTTTGACTTGAAACAATTTTTAGCGCATAGTAACACCGTATATGTCAGCTATTATCATCAACCCCCAAGCTGTGCTGACACTTATGTTAAGTTCTGCCAGTTCCATGTTATTAATATAGCTAACGTTTGTGTCTGCAAGCTACCTTACTCTTGTTTACCAAAGTGAACAGGTTGGGAGAAAGACAAGCACAAATTTTTGCAGATAAGGATGTGGGGATAAGGCTGGTGCGTGACTTGTCCTAGGTCACCCAGCTCATCCTTGTGTAGCACCCGAACTTCCAGATCAAGCACTGTTTCTTGGGACTCAGCTAGTCTCTCAGTTAAAATGACCCTAAACAAGAAAAATTTGCTTTCATGATCAAGATTCTTTTTGTTCCCTCTACTCCCTCCCCATTCCAGAAGAGTCCAGTCTCTCTCATTCTTCATTCATCAGTTTATTTGAAAACATGCTATTTAACAACTTTAATGGGAGAGTCACTCTGCTGATTAGGAAGATGATCAGCCAGAATTAATTTTCCTCTCTAGTGGGAAAGGCACTGGATAAGATCCTGGCATGTCAGGCAAGGATTCAGGTTCCCATCTGCTACCTTTAGCTCTGGGAAATGTGTGTCCAGTGGAGATGAGAAGCCTGCATTTGTTGCTATTTATTACTGCTGTTTATATTTTCTCCTGTTAAATATTTAGGGCATTGTTGTTGTTACGTGCCATCAAATTGGTTCCAACTCACAGCAGAATGAAACACTGCCAGGTCCGTACTATCCTCACAATCGTTGCTATGTTTGAGCACATTGTCGCAGCCACTGTGTTAATCCATCTCATTGAGGGTCTCCCTCTTTTTTTGCTGACGCTTCACTTTACCAAGCATGATGCTCTTCTCCAGGGACTGTTCACTCCTGATAACATGTCCAAAATTCGTGAGATGAACTTTTGCCGTCCTCTCTTCTAAGGAGCATTCTGGCTGTACTTCTAAGACAGATTTGTTTTCTGGTAGTCCTCCAATGGCATAATTCAAAGGCATCAATTCTTTTTCAGTCTTCCTTATCTATCGTCCAGCTTTCACGTGAATATGAGGCAAATGAAAATACTATGGCATAAGCCAGGCACACCTTAGTCCTCAAAGTGACATCTTTGCTTTTTAACACTTTAAAGATGTTTTTTGCAACAGACGGAGCCCTGGTGGTACAGTGGTTAAGAGCTCAGCTGCTAACCAAAAGTTCAGCAGTTTAAACCCACCAGCTGCTTCTTGGAAGCCCTATGGGGCAGTTCTACTCTGTTCTATAGGGGCGCTATGGATCAGAATCGACCCGATGGTAATAGGTTTGATTTTTTTCTTTTTTTCCAACAGAAATACATCGTTTGATTTCTTGACTGCTGTTCCCAGGGGTATTGATTGTGGATCCAAGTAAAATGAAATCCTTGACAATTTCAATATTTTCTTCATTTATCATGATGTTGCTTATTAGTCCAGTTGTGAGGATTTTTGTTTTCTTTATGTTGAGGTGTAATCCATACTGAAGGCTGTGGTCTTTGATCTTCATCAGTAAGCGCTTCAAGTCCTCTTCACCTTCAGCAAGTAAGGTTGTGTCATCTGCATTTTGCAGGTTGTTAATTAATCTTCCTTTAATCCTGATGCCATGTTCTTCATATAGTCCAGCTTCTTGGATTATTTGCTCAGCAAACAAACTGAATAAGTATGCTGAAAGGATACTACCCTGACATACACCTTTCCTGATTTTAAACTATATAGTATCCTCTCGTTCCATTCAAAAAACTGCCTCTTGGCCCATGTACAGGTTCCACACGAGCACACTGAAGTGTTCTGGAATTCCCATTCTTCTCAATTTTATCCACAATTTGTTATGATCCACACAGTTAAATGCCTTTGCATAGTCAATAAAACACAGGTAAACATCTTTCTGGCATTCTCTGCTTTCAGCCAAGATCCATCTGACATCAGCAATGGTAGCCCTCATTCTACATCCTCTTCTGAATCCAGCTTGAACTTCTGGCAATTCCCTGTCAGTATACTGCTGCGACTGTTAACCTTCAGCAAAATTTTACTTGCATGTCATACTAATGATATTGTTCAATAATTTACACATTCTGTTGAATCACCTTTCTTTGGAATGTGTACGAATAATTGATCTCCCCAGTCGGTTGACCAGGAAGCTGTCTTCCAAATTTCTTGGCATAGATGAGTGAGGGCTTCCAGTATTGCATCCATTTTTTGGAGTACCTCAATTGTTATTCCATCAATTTCTGGAGTCTTGTTTTTCTGCCAATGCCTTGAGTGCAGCTTGGACTTCTTTCTCAGTTCCATAGGTTCTTGATTATATACTACCTCCTGAAATTGTTGAACATCCACCAGTTCTTTTTAGTATGCTGACTCTGTGTATTCCTTCCATTTTCTTTTGATGATTCCTGCATTGTTCAATATTTTGCCCATATAATCTTTCAATATTGCAAGATTTTTTTTTCAGTTGTTTCAATTTAGAAAATGCCAAGTCTGGGGTCTTAAACACTAGCAAGCAGCCATCTAAGATGCACCAATTAGTCTCAACCCACCTGGAGCAAGGAAGAATGAAGAACAACAAAGACACAAGGTAACTATGAGCCTAAGAGACAGAAAGGACCACATAAACCAGAGAATACATCAGCCTGAGACCAGAAGATTTAGATGGTGCCCGGCCACAACCAATAACTGCCTAGACAGGGAACACAACAGAGAACCCCTGAGGGAGTGGGAGAGCAGTAGGATGCAGACCCCAAATTCTCATAAAAAGACTAGGCTTAATGGTCAAACTGGGACTAGAAGGACCCCAGAAGTTATGGTCCCCAGACCTTCTGTTAGCCCGACAGGAACTGTTCCCAGGGCCAACTCTTCAGACAGGGATTGGACTGGAATATGGGATGGAAAATGATACTGATGTAGAACAGGCTTCTTGGATCGAGTAGACAGACACATGAGACTGTGTTGGCATCTCCTGTCTGGAGGGGAGATGAGAGGGCAGAGGGGGTCAGCAGCTGGCCAAAAGGACATGAAAAGAGAGAGTGGTGGGAAGGAGTGTACTGTCTCATTAGGGGGAGAGCAATTAGGAGTGTACAGCAAGGCGTGTATAAATTTTTGTGTGATAGACTGACTTGATTTATAAACTTTCACTTAATGCACAATAAAAATTAATTTTAAGAAATGCCAAGCATGTTCTTCCTTTTTGATTTTCTAACTCCAGGTATTTACATGCTTCATTCTAATATTTTACTTTGTCTCTTGAGCTGCCCTTTGAAATCTGTTCAACTCTTTTACTTACCATTTCTTCCATTGACTTTAGCTACTTTATTTTCAAAAGCAAGCTTCAGAGTGTCTTCTGACATCCGTTTTGGTCAATCTTTCTTTCCTGTCTTTTTACTGATCTTTTGCTTTCTTCATGTATGATGTTCTTGATGTCATTCCACAGCTTGTCCAGTCTTTGTGTTCAATGCATCAAAAGTATTCTTAAGATGGTCTCTAAATACAGGTGAGATATACTCAAGTTTGTACTTTGGCTCTCATGGGCTTGGTTATTGGGTATTGGTTTACCTTTAATGTTTGGAAAGCACAGTGGTTAGGAGGTTTTAGACAATGAATCCAGCTCTGTTATTCTTAAGAAGCAAGGGACTATATCATGGAGAAAAGATTTCATTTGATCCAGATAATTCTGCTACTGGAGATAGAGCTTTTACACATACTGTTTCAGGAAGTTTCTTCGAGTGTTTTGGGTTTGTTATTTTTTGCTGTTGTTTATATTATTTTAAAATATTTTTTCCTAAACATTTAGGGTATTGGTTTACTTTTAATATTTGGGCAGGATTTCCAGGGTCATCCCAAGGGAATGGTTTATATTGGCTGTAAGTAATTCATCTATTTCAAGCAATAGGAAGGGCTTCTGCAAAAGATGCTCTGAGAAAAAGTTCTCTGTAATTCTGAAAGGTTCGAGGCTTTGCATCCACTACTCTTTCCCTTTACTTGTTTTTGTTGTTTGCCATCGAGTTGATTCCAACTCATTGCAACCCTATAGGGAAAGGCAAAACTGCCCTATAAGGCTTCCTAGGCTGTAATGTTTATGACAACAGATAGCCAGATTTTTCTCCTACAAAGCAGCTGGTGGCTTGAACCACCGACCTTTAGGTTAACGGCCAAGCGTTTAACCACTGTGGACTCCAAACTTGTAAAGATCATGCTCTGACACACATTCTCCATTCACAGATTCAGTGCTGAGCCTTAATCTATTCTTTGAACCTTCCTTTCTTGTCCTCAAGTTGCCCACTGTGAGCTCATTATCCAGTCCCCTATTTTTGGCTTCTCTCCAATGACTGATGCAATTGCCTTCCTAGCCATGAATACTTCCTATCTTTAGACAAAGGTAATTCTGGACTTTTCATTGCAGCAACACTCTTTCAAACCACGCTAGATCAAACCACTCTTGGTGTTCGAGCCAACCCCAAGAACTAGCTTTCCATGGCACACATAGAATTATTATCATTATTATTGATAAACTGTTAATTTGTTAAATGACACGCTAAATGAAGGGGTTCTACCTCTTTATCCAACGAAGATAAGGAGAAACTTAGAACCTAATGCAGGCAGCATGGCTTCCAAAAGATGTCTGCATCCTTATCCTCGGGCCTTGTGAATACTTTCCTATGCATGAAAGAGACTTACAGATGTAATTAAGTTTACCCACCTTCAGAGAAGACTGTCCTGAATTAAATGGTGGGCCTAATCTAATCTCATCATTTATTAAGAAAAAAATATAAAGGTTATTTTCCTTTTACAGAAAGATAGTCATTTTTTGTGTAATGTAGTTCAGAGTTCCTATACTCTGGAGGTGGAGCCATCAAATGGGAAGGGGAGCCCTGTCCTCTGTTCTGGAAGGCCTAGACCAACACTGTCCAATAGAAATAAAAGCTACATACGTAGTTTTACATTTTCTAGTAGACACATTAAGAAGGGATAAAGAAATAAGTGAAATTAATTTTGATATTATATTTTATTTAATCCAATATAAAAATGTTATTATTATAACATGTAATTAAGATACAATTATTAAGGATACATTTTACATTCTTATATCAAGTTTTAAAAATCCAGTGTGTATTTTACACTCACACCACATCTCAATTTGGACAAGCCACATTTCAAGTGTTCAGTAGACACATGTGACTAGTGACTACCATACTGCAGAACACAGGTATATAGACATCAAAGGTATTAGTATGGATCATCTGAAATGAAGATGGGAGACACAGGGTTGGCACTTATAAAAAAGAGGACAGTGTCCCCAAAATGGAAGTTGGAGTTGAATTCACGGAGTGTAGCAGGGGTTGGGGTGCAGCTTCTTGTGTTTCTGTGTGACAGAAACCAGAATCCTTCCTCGAAGTTATTCTTTCTTCAGTAGTAAGACCTTCAATGGAGATGGCTGTGTGTTAACTCTGGGGTATAACCACTAAGCTCCATGGACTTGGCATCCAGGTAAAGCTTCTGGTGACCAAAACTTTGGCTAATGGAGAGGCACATCTGTAGTCCACTCCGGGTCTAGGAGTTCATGGAGGGTATCCCTCAACAATGGTCCTCATTTAGCAGAAGAAGCCAAGCTGACAACACAGTCCAAGGAAACTGAGCCATTGCCCAATTTTCCAGACTAAATAAGCTCCGCTTCCTGATAAACGGGAACCTGGAACTACAGTATAGTATATTTGCTTTAGAAAATAATAGAGACATGACATTTCTTATACTTGGTAAGACAGAGCAACTCTTTCCCACTAGACATGTAGGGAAAGTGCATGCTATTTTGAGAAAGTAAAGCAGTGGAACTTAATGGAGATTAGGTGTTAGCGAAGATCTCCTGTAGGAAATGACATGTACTTAGAGAGCTCAGGTATGAGGGGGAGGCAACCATGAGGACAGGTTGGGGGAGGAAGTGTGCTCCAGAGAGAGAACAGCATGTACAAGTGCCTTGAGGTAGAAAAGAGGCTTGTACAATGCAGAAGCTGAAAGAAACTCAGGCAAGGTAAGCAAGAGGGCAAGTGGTTCAGGATGAACTGGAAGGTTGGGAAGGGATCAGATTGTATATGCTTATAGGACATGTTAAGGCTTTTGGGCTTTATTCAAAGTGCAGTGGCAAGATGTAAGAGTTCAAAGGACCAGGATGGAATGATCAGATTTACGTGAAAGATGTTCCCTTTAGCTGCTGTTTAGTGAATGGGTGGGGGGTTGGGAAAGAGTTAAAGCAGGGAAACTGGTAGTTTAGCTATGATTAGGACAAGGGCAATGGAAAAGGAAAAGTTTGAGATCCATTTTGAAGGTAAAATCAGCAAGACATGGTAATACATTGGATATGGGGGTTGAGAAATAGAAGGTGCCATGGATGACACCTAGGTTTGTAACTTAAACCACTTCAAGAAAATGGGGAATCCAAGAACAGGAGACAGTATGAGAAGGATAAAGAGTTTGCTGTCTTGTTTTTGTGCTTCCATAATACACTGTATATAATCTACTCAATGGTTTATTTGTCCCTGACATACCTCTGAGCTTCTTGATTTCATATCTTTGGCTTTGTATCTTCAGCAACTGCCTTGCATGGTATCTGGAATATAGTTGATACTCATTCATGTAAACAATTATATCCCATTTTCTTCTTGCCTTGTGAGATCAAAATCAAAATCCTCTTGTTGGTATACAAAATCTTTCGTGAACTTACCTCCAGCTACTTGCCCAGTCTTACAACTTCTCCACACATGCCTGGCATTCAGCCTCACTGACCTTTTTCACCAGCTCCTCAGTGCACCAGGCTCCAACACAATGTCCTGCCTTCTGGTGCTGTTCAGCCGTTTGCCCTTCCTCACTTCCTACATGAGCCATCTTAAAGATTCCAAACCAAAACTAAACCCATTGCCATTGAGTTGATTCCAACTCATAGCAACCCTAAAGGACAGAGTAGGTCCCCATAGGGTTTCCAAGGAGCAGCTGGTAGATTCAACCTGCCAACCTTTTGGTTAGCAGCCAAGCTCTGAGCCACTGCACAAAGATTACTTCTCTTTAAAGCCTTCTGCAACAACCTCAATCTAGATCCCACATAGAATCCTACATTACTTTGTTTACACTTCTATCAACATGTCACTTATTAGGGTTCAGTATCAGTTTTCAGGTAATATTCTGCATCAGACTATGAGCTCTTTAAAAGCAGGAACTGTGCCTTGGTCATCTCTCAAATATTGGTACCCAGCATTATATCCAACAGGTGTTTACCGAATGAATGGATGAAGGGTATAGCTGGAAGAAAGAATCATCCTTGGTGAACAATCAAAAAAGTAAGACTCAGGAGAAAAACACATAAACTGTAGTGTCCTGGTAATTAAAAGGGAAATGTTGAGAAGTCAGTGATGCCTGTGGAGGAAAATTTGGAAATATTTAACAAACCTACATATGCATTTTGTAGCAATCCTACAGAATATTATACATAACTCAATGATTATCAATGAAGGGCTATTTGAATAAATTATAGCACATCTATACAATGGATTATAATGCAGTTATTAAACAGGAATATGATCTCTAAGAACTGACAAAGAGTGGTTTCCAGGATAATTTTTTTAAATTTATTTTGTTGTTCTTGAGCATACATACAGCAAAGTATACACCAGTTCGACAGTTTCTACATGTACCACTTAGTGACACTGATTACATTCTTTGAGTTGTGCAACCATTCTCCCCTCCTTTTCTGAGTTGCTCCTCTCCCACTAACATAAATTCACTGCCCCCTAAGGTTCCTATCCAACATTTCAAGTTGTCAACTGGATCCCATATGTTGTTATTGTTGTCGTTCGGTGCTGTTGAGTCGGTTCCGACTCATAGTGACCCTATGCGCAACAGAACGAAACACTGCCCAGTCCTGAGCCATCCTTACAATTGTTATGCTTGAGCTCAATGTTGCAGCCACTGTGTCAATCCACCTCATTGAGGGTCTTCCTTTTTCCACTGACCCTGTACTCTGCCAAGCATGATGTCCTTCTCCAGGGACTGATCCCTCCTGACAACATCTCCAAAGTATGTAAGATGCAGTCTCACCATCCTTGCCTCTAAGGAGCATTCTGGTTGTACTTCTTCTAATACAGATTTGTTCATTCTTTTGGCAGTCTGTGGTATATTCAATATTCTTCACCAACACCACAATTCAAAGGCATCAATTCTTCTTCAGTCTTCCTTATTCATTGTCCAGCTTTCACATGCATATGATGTGATTGAAAATACCATGGCTTGGGTCAGGTGCACCTTAGTCTTCAAGGTAACATCTTTGCTGTTCAACACTTTTAAGAGGTCTTTTGCAGCAGATTTACCCAATGCAATGCGTCTTTTGATTTCTTGACTGCTGTTTCCATGGCTGTTGATTGTGGATCCAAGTAAAGTGAAATCCTTGACAACTTCAATCTTTTCTCCATTTGTGATGATGTTGCTCATTGGTCCAGTTGTGAGGATTTTTGTTTTTGTTTATGTTGAGGTGCAATCCATACTGAAGGCTGTGGTCTTTGATCTTCATTAGTAAGTGCTTCAAGTCCTCTTCACTTCCAGCAAGTAAGGTTGTGTCATCTTCTCAAAATGAGAAGAAACAGCTGCAAACATCCATTAATAATCAGAACCTGGAATGTAAGAAGTATGAATCTAGGAAAATTGGAAATCATCAAAAATGAAATGGAATGCACAAACATCGATATCCTAGGCATTAGTGAGCTGAAATGGACTGGTATTGGCCATTTTGAATCGAACAATCATATAGTCTACTATGCTGGGAATGACAACTTGAAGAGGAATGATGTTCCATTCATCATCAAAAAGAACGTTTCATGATCTATCCTGAAATACAACACTGTCAGTGATAGGATGATATCCATACGCCTACAAGGAAGACCAGTTAATACGACTATTATTCAAATTTACTCACCAACCACTAGGGCCAAAGATGAAGAAGTAGAAGATTTTTATCAGATGCTGCAGTCTGGAGATGCATTGATAATTACTGGCAATTGGAATGCAAAAGTTGGAAACAAAGAAGAAGGATCAGTAGTTGGAAAATATGGCCTTGGTGATAGAAACAATGCCAGAGATCGAATGATAGAATTTTGCAAGATCAATGACTTCATTGCAAATACCGTCTTTCACCAACATAAACAGTGACTATACACATGGACCTCACCAGATGGAACACACAGAAATCAAATTGGCTATATCTGTGGAAAGAGAAGATGGAAAAGCTCAATATCATCAGTCAGAACAAGGCCAAGGGCCGACTGTGGAACAGACCATCAATTGCTCATACGCAAGTCCAAGCTGAAACTGAAGAAAATCAGAGTGAGTCCACGAGAGCCAAAATATGACCTAGAGTACATCCCAACTGAGTTTAGAGACCATCTGAAGAATAGATTTGATGCACTGAACACTACTAACCACATTGAACACTAGTGACCGAAGACCAGATGAGTTGTGGAATGACATCAAGGACATCATACACGAAGAAAGCAAGAGGTCATTGAAAAGACACGAAAGAAAGAAAAGACCAAGATGGATGTCAGAGGAGACTCTGAAACTTGCTCTCGAACGTCAAGCAGCTAAAGCAAAAGGAAGAATTGATGAAGTAAAAGAACTGAACAGAAGATTTCAAAGGGCAGCTCCAGAAGACAAAGTATTATAATGACATGTGCAAAGAGCTGGAGATGGAAAACCAAAAGGGAAGAACATGCTCAGCATTTCTCAAGCTGAAAGAACCGAAGAAAAAATTCAAGCCCCAAGTTACAATAGTGAGGGATTCTATCGGGAAAATATTAAACTATGCAGGAAGCATCAGAAGAAGATGGAAGGAATACACAGAGTCATTATACCAAAAAGAATTAGTCAATGTTCAACCATTTCAAGAGGTGCCATATAATCAGGAACTGATGGAACTGAAGGAAGAAGCCCAAGCTGCTCTGAAGGCATTGGACAAAAACAAGGATCCCATATAGTACTTAAAAAAAAAAAAAGCATAATGTTCAAAGTAGCTATTTTTTACTAGTTAAACTTAACTATAGTTTGGTTTGGAAACCCTGGTTGCATAGCGGTTAAGAGCTACTGCTGCTAACCAAAAGGTCAACAGTTTGAATCCACCAGGCACTCCTCAGAAACCATGTGGGGAAGTTCTACTCTGTCCTACAGGGTTGCTATGAGTTGGAATCAACTTGATGGCAACGGGTTTGGTTTTTATAGTTTGGTTTTAAGAAGTCTTCAGGCAATAATTTTGGTCTAAGGTTTAAAGATTATTTCAGAGCAATAGTTTCAGGGATTCATAAAACCTTCATGGCTCCAGGAAGTCTGAAGTCCATTAGAATTTGAAATTCTGTTCTACATTTTCCCCCTTTTGATCAGGATTCTTCTATCAAATCTTTGATCAAAATGTTTAGTAATGGTAGCCAGGCACCATCCACTTCTTCTGGTCTCATGGCAAAGGAGGCAGTTGTTCATGGAGGAAATTAACCACACATTCCATATCCTCCTATTCCTGACTTTCCTTCCTTTGCTGCTCCAGGAGAATAGAGAGCAATTGTTGTGCCTTGGATGGCTGCTTGTAAGCTTTTAAGACCCCAGGCACTATGCAACAAAATACGAGGTAGAACAGAAGCGCCATACATGTTATTAGGCCAATTAACTGGGATGTTTTATGAAACCACTATCCTAAACCTCCAAACAAAAGAATCAAACCCTATGAGGTGTTTGGTTGTACATAAGCAACCTCAGCAGCTACTCTTTTTTTTTTTTTTGTCATTGTTGTAAATATATCTGTCACACTTTTGCCAATTCAACTTTTTACAGTTGTACAACTTATTGACAGCAATTACAATAATCAGTTGTGCAACCCTACCCTTAATGAATGCGATATTTTCATCAATGTTAATCCACCCTTCTCTTCCTCCTCCGTTTTGCCCCTAGTAAACATTAATAAACTTTGTTGATTATACATTTGCCTTTTCTTGGCTTCTTATTTAAGTGAGGTCATACAATATTTGTCCTTTTATGATTGACTTATCTCATTCGTGATGTCTTCTAGCTCCATGCATATTGTAGCATGTATCAATACTTCATTTCTCCTACTAGCTGAGTAGTATTCCAGTGTATGTATGTACCACATTTTATTAATCCATTCATCTGTCAATGGGCATTCAGGTTGTTTCTACCTTTTGGCTATTGAATAGTGCTGTAATGTGGTGTACAAGTGTGTGAATAGTGCTGTAATGAACATTGGTGTACAAGTCTTAGTTTTTGTGTCTGCTTTCAAGTCTTTTGGGTATACACCTAGGAGTGGAATTGCTGGGTCATATGGTAGTTCTATTTTTAGATTTTTGAGGACTCCCCACACTGTTTTCCACAATGACTAAATTTTTAATTTAAAACAAATTACAAAACAATGTTTTTAAGCAGATAGCATGCTACATTTTGTGTAAGAAAGGAAAAGAAATTAACATATTAATGCTATTAGGAAACAAGAATTAAGTATATATGTTTATTTTTGCAAAATGAAATCCAGACACAAGAGCCAGAAACTTATGAAAATGATTACCTCTAGAGGTAATCTGATTTGATCCACTACCATGGGGATGGAGGACCAGGTAGCATTTGTCCATCAGTTGTCCATGGAGTCACCATGAGTCAGGGGCTGGCTCAACCGCAGTAAAAAACAACAGGAATAATCTGATTATACCCATTGTCCATTGCCATTGAGTCAATTCTGACTCATAGCAACCCTATAGGACAGTAGAACTGCCCCATAGGGTTTCTAAGGAGGGCCTGGTGGATTTGAACTGCCAACCTTTTGGTTAGCAGCCATAGCTCTTAACCACTACATCACATCACCAGGGTTTCCAGTCTGTTCATACTGTTTCTTATAGTTTGACCTCTGGACCATATGAATGTAGTATATGTATTCAGATAGTAAAATTAGTGCAAAAAGGAAAAAAAAAAGAGCAAATTATAAAACTGAGCAGAAGCAGAAACAAATGAAACACTTATATCAAACAACAAAACCACCCAACACAAATAATTATTTCAAGTAATTCTTGCACCAGTGCTCTGACTGTACAGCCTTGGTACGATATGCTGTACAGCCTTGGTATGATATGAACTGCAAATAAAGCTTAAACTTACCTCAGGCTTAATTCTTATTAAACCAAGCTCAGGTTTTTTTGTGGTGTTGTAAAACGATTATATGTATATTATAAGTTAAAGCAAAGAAATAAATGTACTGATATTATTAGAAAATAAGATTTCAATATAAGAGAAAAGAAACACACACACAAATACAAAAATTTGAGATAAAACTCTGTAATATTAACACTGTATTAGGAGTAGCATTTTGTATTCATGACTTTTATTTCCTATCTCTGTCATCTGAAAGGATCTAGAAGCACTTACATCCTGGTAGCAATGAGTACACCTAGTGTCTGGATCTTACCACTCACCCTAAAACAAACAAATCTCCATGGAGAATGGCTGATTCCAGGTAAGGGACAGGTGAAGTAGAGGGTGAGCCTCGTATATCTTATTGTGGCAGAAAGCAAGAAAACACTCCAATACTAATGGGGCCATGTCAGAAGCAGCTAAGAGTCAGATTGAAAAGAGTCACAAAGCCAAATTCAGGACAATGTGAGCATCAAAAAGAATTGACTGTAATGGTTTATCGCATATTGAATAAATAAAGTCTTGCATCCATAGTGATACCACCTCCGCCACAAATAAAAAGAGACAGAGATAGAAAAGAAAAACATAAAAGCTCTTCCATAAACAATACTGAAAACAAAACCAGCTGCCATTGAGTCAATTCTGACTCATGGGGACTCCATGTGTATCAGAGTAGAACTGTGGTCTATAGAGTTTTCAATGGCTGATTTTTCAGATTGAGATCACCAGGCTCTCCTTCTGAGGCACCTCTGGGTGGACTTGAGCCTCCAACCTTTTGGTTAGCAGTTGAGCACAGCTTACTGCTTAACCCCACCCTGATCAGTACAGCTAACTGCTTAACCCCGCTCTGACAACCCAGTAAAGGCAGCTGCCCACAGTTCCTTGCTGGCTCTCTCTTGCTGTCTCATTGCAGTTGCCCTATGCCCCTTCCTGCTCCCATGTGGCTATGTGTGGTATATTGTGTACCCCTCTGGAAACTGTGAATAGGATAAACCCAGTTACTTTCATGGGTTCCCAGACTCTTCTTTCCCATGTAGCACCTCACTTATCATCCCAAGGATTTGTTAGAGCACATACGCAGATAGGTTACAGCTGCCCCACACATATGGGTGACGTACTCTGTAGCCTGCAAATGCTCCCCACTGTAACACCTCCTGCATTTCACAGGCAGTCTGGCCTCTTAGAAAATCCAACAGACAGCATGAATATTGCCTTTTCCCTTTGTCTGGGACTAATGTATTTGAACAGGAATATAAAAATCTCTGACTGAACCCCCATTAGCTTCTAACACTGGAACAAATTAGCTATAATATTTCTGAATAAGAATGAGTAAATAGAGTAAAAGCTTCAAACCTATGGAAGTAGTCAAGGGTTCCAAGGAAGAGACCATTCTGAGCAATCGGAATAAATGCTTCCCCTTAAAAAATCCTACTAAAATCAAGAATGACAAAAGGTAGTTTCTATAATTGGATTATTCAATATTATTTTGGATATTTTGGAAATAAGATTCTTTCCCTATCCAAAAGCAAGAGAAAAATGGAAAGATAAAATTGAGAGCTACAAATAGTAGAAAAGAGGAGTCAAAATTAACATTTTCATATGCATTTAATACCTATAGAACTTAAAAAAATCCAACTAGATAACTGTAAAAATAATACATGAATTCAATCTGTTAATTAAAAAGCAGCATACAAAATCAATACACCATCAGTAACTATACAAAATCTAATTTACAACAGTACTTGAATATAGTTAATACCAAGGAATAAATTTAACAAAAAGAAAACACAAAAAATACTGTAAGGCCTTACTAAAATACCTAACAAGAAAACGTGTATATGGGAGAAACAAGATTTTCTTGGATAGAAAATCTTCCGGCTAACTCAAATTAACCTCCAAATTAAAACTATTTTAATCAAAATATCAATAAATTCGTTTTAATGACTTACACTTTTTTCTAAAGTACTTCTGGAAGAAAAATAACTTGCTAGACTAGCAAGCACTAACACATGTTTATCATATGGCTGAGGCTTTTCTCTGGGAGCTTGAGTTCCAGTAGGAACCTGAGCCAGGCCCCAGAGGAACCTGACAGCCTAGAGGGAAGGGAGGAATGTCCTGCTGTTCTGAGGCTATGGTGTTGGCAAAGAATATTGGATGTACCATGGACTTCCAGAAGAATGAACAAACCTGTCTTAGAAGAAATACAACCAGAATGTTCCTTAGAAGTGAAGATGGAACGACTTCAGCTCACTTACTTTAGACATATCATCAGGAAAGACCAATCATTAGAAAAGGACTTTGGCAAAGTAGAGGGTCAGTGAAATCCTCAACGAGATGGATTGACACAGTAGCCACAATAACAGACTCAAACATACTGATGATCGTGAATATGGCACAGGACTGGGCAACGTTTCATTCTATTACACATAATGTTGCCCTGAGTCAGAACCGACTCTGCAGCAACTAGCAATAACAAAGAGGTCCTGAGGAGAATCGGTTACCCAGTTACTGTCGGAAGTGACACTCAGAGCACAAAAGGAAGGAAACACTTCGGCTTATCGTCTCCGATCATCCACCAGTTCCTCGCATTGGCTGAATCCACCCGGAAACTAGAGGCAAGGAAGTCTGGGAGATGTAGTTTTCTGCAATTCAGAGCAGTAAAAGAAAGAGTAGGGAACAGACCTGACAGTTAATAGATCTGAGAGTAAAAGCTGACGTAAGAATTATGTAATATTTACTGATGAAGAAAATATATTTATAATCTATGTTGAATAAAAAAATAGCTTATGAACATATATTGAAAAAACAACAAAAAAAATCAAACCCACTGCTATGGAGTCAACTTCTACTCCTAGAGACCCTGTAGACCCTATAAACATGTATAGTGTCCAAATAAACGCATATATGCATACCAGTTGTTGTCAAGTCAACTTGACTCATGGTGACCCCATGTGTGTCAGAGTCCCATAGGGTTTCTAATAGCTGATATTTCAGAAGTAGAATGCCAGGTCTTTCTTCTGAGGTACCTTTGGGTGAACTCAAACCTCCAATCTTCTGCTTAGCAGCTAAGTGAGTTAACCATTTGCACCACACAGGGACTCCTACATACGTGCATAAGCACATAGAAAATGTCTACAGAATATACACCAAGACATTAATGTTAATTTTTTTTTTTTTAATGTTAGCATTATCCAAATGATAGTATTTTTGGTTTATCTGTATTTTCTAGTTACTCAGAAATATATATCACTAGTGATTTTAACTAATAAAAGGATAATTGTGTTTCCATGTTTAGGAGAAACTAGATTTCCAGCTTTTTGTCTATATGATGTAAAGATAAGCTATCTTTATCATGTTTGCAACCTTTATTTTAGAAAAAAAAGTTTACATTTTTCTAATAATATAAAGTATAAAATTGGATCTATTAATGTTGACCATCAGACAAAATGTTCAACATATTTTTACTCCTTACCCTTTTGCATGCCAAGATATAACTGAAATAATAAAACATATTATATCTGATTCTTTTTTCTCTTTCACTAATACATCATGAATTGACTCCTTTAAAAATTCTTTCCACAGTTTATTTTTTAACATAATAATGTTAACCTCTATAATTCAGATAATTCTATTTTATGGTTTTCAAAATAATTTATTTTGTAACACATAGTCCATTAGTCTATATTCTTTAGTTTTTAATCCCTTCCTCCCTCTGAAAACACTATCCATAGCGTTAGAATAGTATCAGAATGTAGATCTTGGGGGGATAATTCTGACAGCAACCTGAAATGATAGAATGAGTCCAGCAGAGAAACCCTCACTTCTCCATCAATTAACCATTGATCCTTGTTGTAGACCTGTCTCAGGCAGTGCCCTGTCAGCAGAACTGCCCATACCAGTTGATTTTACACAGAGAGTTTAATACAAAGAATAGATAATGAGATACTGGTGAACTTAAAATGCAAATAAGAGACACTGAGGTATTACAGAGGTTGTCACTGCAGGAAATAGTAACATAGCTAGAGTTGGGAGGGCACCTAGAGCTGGAATTATTAAAACTTAGAAGCTTAGAGGAGAGATCCCAAGGAACTGGAATCAAGATTCCCGAGAAAACAGTACTGAAGTCATTTCTGAGGTTCACTCTTCAGCCAAAGATAAGACGGGCCCACACAACAAACAATAATACACATAGCTCAACCATGTATGGAAACCCTGGTGGCACAGTGGTTAAGTGCTATGGCTGCTAACTGAAAGGTTGGCAGTTCGAATCCACCAGGTGCTCCTTGGAAACTGTGGGGCAGTTCTACTCTGTCCTATGGAGTTGCAATGAGTGGGAATTGACTTGAAGGCAACAGGTTTTTTTCAACCATGTATAAATAGGCACACCAGCCGAGGGGCAAGGACGAATCAAGAAGGGGAGAGTGTTGACAGGTTGCAGGGTTGGCAACCAATGCTACAAAACAATATGTGTATTAATTGTTTAATGAGAAACTAATTTGCTCTGTAAACCTTCATCTAAAGCACAATAAAAAAGATCTTTGAGAAAAAAGCAGTACTGGGTGACACTTCAGGTGCTTGTGGGAAGCACCCTCTAGACCTGGGACTCCGACATTTGAGCAGGAGGCCCTAGCCAGCTGGAGCTACTACCCCTGAGGGGAGATCACAAAAGCTGCTTCTAATGACAAATGAATAACTGCTGCTGCTAGAGCTAACGACCACCGCCAGGGTGAGCAGCCATTGCTGTAGTGTGGCTGAGATGAGCAGAAAACACATGAAAAAGCAAGCCCCTTCTTCTTCCAGCTGTACAGTCTAGCTCCCCCTTTGGGCAGAGCCTAGCAAGGAGCTGTTGATAAAACAAATAGAGTTTCCAGAGTCCCAGCCCCAGGGTCAAAATCTGAATATAGAAGAATAGTTTGAAACTGTGAGATATTAGCAGGATTCCCCTATCAAGAATGTCTGCAGAATAATAGGACTTTGTACCTATATCTGAGAGAAAAGAGGAGGCTTGGGGACAAAAGGAGAGTAGAATAAACCTGGGATATAAATTGTGGGAGTGGTTTACCCTAATGAACAAGATACAGCTGCCTTATCCCAACCAATCAATGCTCAAGAGAAATAAGTTTTGAGCTTCCGGGCATAGAGAGACCCTCATACCTTATTACCATATTTATTTTGCAATCTGACTACACCCATGCAGCGCCTGTTTTTCTTTTTTTGTTGTTTTTACTTTATCTCATATTCTTAGTGCCCATTGAGCCTGAAAAGGAGCTTGAATTTCTGAATTTTGACCCTGAACGCTTTTCCTCAGGTACAAAGTTATTCACCCTCTTGCTTTCTAAATGATATACCCACCCAACAATATACCCGTAGTGTCCCACCCTTGTGCAGCCATTCCCACCAGGCCTGTGCTGGTCTTAGAGAAGTTCTATCCATCCGTTCATTCATCCATTCACTAAGTCATCCAACGAGGTTTTATTTAGAAACTTCTGTGCTGAACACTATTCTAGACACTAGAGGTGCAGGAGCGAGAAAAGCAGACCTGGTCTCAGCTCTGATGGGGCGTCCACTCTAGTATGGGTCTGGGGATGGGGAGGAGACAATTCAGAAACAAACATATCATAGAAGGTAAGAGAACAACAAGTCCTAGAGACAGAGGGTGACAGGGGTAGAGAGAATGATCAGGAATGGACTCTGATAAAGCAACAGTTGAACAGAGATCAGAATGATAGGAGTTTTAGGAACATCTGTGAGGAAAGCAAGTCTAGGTTGAGGGAACAGGAAGTGCAAAAGTGATGAAGCAAAGACATATTTGTCTTGTTGGAGGAGAAGCTGGCTTGGGGGAAGGGCACAGGCTAAGATCAGAGAAAGGACAGATTACACAGGGCTGCATAGACCATGGTAAGGACTTTGCAATACATTCTAAGTGAAATGAGGAGCTGCTGAGAGGTAATGAACAGAAGAGAGACAACAGCTGATTTAAGTTAAAAACAAAATGTTGTCTAGTGTGTGGATACTGAGTTAGAGACTCTAAGAACCAATCAATTAGAAGAGACACTACTGTTGCATGTACCACAAATCAATAAAAAATACTACTCATTAAACCACACACACTTTCTTATGACTCAGAAGATGTTCTGTTTTAGATTTATTCAGACATAGATTTTTAGCATGCATCACTCTTACGCATATGTGAAAAGGAAAATATCCATGAACTTAATTGGTTAAAGAATTCCTAAGTCTTCTTCACATTTTGATCTAACCGTTCCAAAATATTTTTCAATTCAAAGTCAACAAAGAAGCCAAGATATTCATTCATTCCACGAATACCATCAAGCACCTACTATGTGATGAGCACTGTTCTCAGTGCTGGGATGCAGATGAAAATACGACAGATGCAATTCCTATTCTCACCAAGCTTACAGTCCAGTGGACTACAAAAATCAAGGAAAGACAAGGGCAACAAAAGGAAGAAGAAGGCAGTATTTCTGTAAATGCTCTGTCCTCATGGAGCATTGTTGGTCACACAGGAACTTTAATATCAGACAGAGCTGGGTTTGAATCCTGACTCTCCATTTACTGTTTATGTGTCCTTGAACGAGTTCCTTAATCTCTCTGGTCATCAGTTTCCTTCTAGTATCTACTTCATAGAGCAGTTACTAGAGTAAAACAAACTAATGTATGCCAAGTCTTTCGCAAAATATCAGCTCTAATTATAAAATTTATGGTTTTTACTTGAGCAGGTATATTTTAGATTTAAATGTGTCTTATATGGTTCTCAGTGACACTCCTGACTCTTCTGGGCACAGTCATAGTGCCTTATTCCTTCTTTATGTAACCCTTGAGGGATCTTTCAAATATGCTATACAAGCAGAAAATTGTTATAACAAGACTATTTCGTCTTCTCTAACTATGCATTGAGTTGACACCTTATTTCTCCTTCTCCTAACTCATAAGGTCTCAGAAAAACCATATCTTGCTTCCAATTGTGTAAACCAAAAAAAAGAAAAACCCAAAACTGTTGTCATCAAGTCAATTCCAAATCATAGCAACCCTATAGGACAGAGTAGAACTGCCCCATAGAGTTTCCAAGGAGCAGCTGGTGGATTTGAACTGCTGGCATTTTGGTTAGTAGCGGTAGCTTGCCATAACTCTTAACCACTGTGCCACCAGGGCAGTTGTATAAAGGAGATGGTTATTATTTCCCATCCCTTGTGTCTGGCAAAGGTAAAGATTGAAGGACTGAAAGAAAAGTGATTGGCACAAGTGCTGAAAGACACTGAATCATCTAAGCAACCTGGTTTTTTTTTAAGCAACCTGGTAGCACGGTGGTTAAGAGCTTGGGTACAACCCAAAAGGTCATCAGTTCAAATCCACCAGCCACTCTTTGGAAACCCTATGGGACAGCTCTACCCTGTCCTATAGGGTTGCTATGAGTTGGAATTGACCTGACAGCAGTGAGTTTTATTTAAGCAAATTAAATGTCCCTGGGTGAAGCAAAGGGTTTGCACTTGGCTACCAACCAAAATGTCAGCAGGTTTGAACCAACCCAGCGGCACTGCAGCAGAAAAGCCTGATGATCTCCTTCCATAAAGATTACAGCCAAGAAAACCCTATGGAGTTTTCTACCCTACAACACATGAGGTTTCCGTGAGTTGATAGCAATGAGTTTAAGCAGGTTAAAGGTGATACTGAGCTAAATCTGTCCAGCAATTAGCCCTGGTTGCTTAGTGGTTAAAAGCTCAGACTGCTAACCAAAATGTTGACAGGTCAAATCCACCAGCCACTCCTTGTGAATCCTATGGGGCAATTCTACTCTGTCCTATAGGATTGTTATGAATTGCAATCAACTCAAGGGTTATGAGTTTATGAGTAGCTATTTCTATCCACTGTTTACTTAGTTCCCCCATGAGTGTGAAAGGCCTCTTAGCCCTGAAGAGGCTGATATCCATAATAACACACTTCATGGTCCTGTCATTTCAATCTTTGTACTTAAAGTATTAAAGTGTTTGTGGCCTGCTCATCTTCCTAGCCATATACTTAGAGGTTTGATATGCACTGTTCTCATTTCAAAATACATTAGGAAGACAAAGAAAGCACAACTACAACTGTTCCTTTCTTTTAAATTATAAATGATATAAATCATAAACGATATAAATTGTTTCTTTGTTGAAGTTTCTTTGGAACAGGCTTTTTCTTTTCTTCTTAAATTACGGTAAGTAAACATATAACAAAATATTTGCCATTTCAAAAAATGTTGCAGGTACAATTCAGTGGCATTTCTTACATTCTCATGCTCTACAGCCATCACCACTACCCATTTCCAGATTTTGCCATCACCCTTAATAGAAGCTTAGTGCCCTCTAAGCCATAGCTAGGAGCTCTGGTGCGGCAATGGTTAAGCACTTGGCTGCTAACTGAAAGGTTGGCAGTTCAAATCCACGATCTGCTCCATGACAGAAAGATGGGGCAATCTGTTTCCATAAAGATTTGAGCCTTGGAGACCCTATGGAGTAGTTCTACTCTACACTATATGGTCACTATAAGTCAGAATTGACTAGATGGCAACGGGTAAGTAATGGCTTTCTTTTTCCCCCTCCTTTCTACCACTAGTAATCAGCAATAAACTTTGGTCTCTAACACATTTGCTTATCCTAGATATTTCATATAAGTAGGATCATAAAATATTTGTCCTTTTGTGACTGACTTATTTCACTCAGCATAGGCTTTTTTTGAAGCAAAGCGAATATTCTATCTCCAAAATGTATTTACATTCTCCAATTCTTCTAAATTCTAGACCTGATTAGAAACTTCATTTGGCAACTGTCTAGTTGTGAGACTACCAACAAACAGGAGTTATAAACTGGAAAAATAAACCTTTCAACGTGTGTTCTCTATTAATATGTTAACATTGTGAATAGATGACCAGCAGTATCTCCCCGTAAGTGAAAGGGTCATTCTGGACCCATTCTGTTCAAGAGTGGGAAAGGATTGTAGCGATCAGATAGGCAACTTCAATATAAAGAACGTTCTATAGTTCAAAAAAAATTTTTTTTTCTATAGTTCAAGTATGACTATCAGAGCATAAGATGCCTTTCTACTCCTAAATGTTTTAAAATGGATGTCAAATATATATGTACTATTTGGCTTATTCCTTTACCAAAAGATGTTTTAATTGTCATGAACAACTTAAGGCAATGTGAATCCAGAGAATGGTCGAGATTGATTAATGATTAAAGACCTATTACAAGCAAATATCTGAAAACCAATGAGAAATTAATGAATTCTCATTCAGGCAACATATGGTTTTTTAACTATAATAGACACATGAATATGTTCTGTGTTTATAAACTACTTTTTCATAATGTTCCAAGAAGCTCAAATTAATTTTAGGCATGTACTGCTTTTTAAACACATTCCATCTTTTGATTCTCAAAATAAATTTTCACACTTGAAGCCTTTAACTCATGTCAACTGTGTAGAGAAACCAATTTCACCAAAATTATGGGTAGATGATATTCTAAATCAGTGATGTTTATGTCTTTCAAAAGTCTTGCCTCTCCTGCTTTCCATACAATTCTTTTCATGTCCTGGTCTATGTTAGATTTTAATTTCCCAGTCTTTTAATATCCCAAAGGGAACGGTTGAACCAACATGTGAAATACCTGATACATGACTAAGACACAGTCCCCCTTTGCCCCAAAATTTTCCATTGCTGTACTTCCTGTGGGACCCTGGTGGCGCAGTGGTTAAGTGTTTGGCTGCTAATCAAATCCATCAACTGCTTCTTGGAAACCCTAAGGGGCAGTTCTACTCGTCCTACAGTGTTGCTATGAGTCGGAATCCAGTCGACGGCAATGAGTTTTTTAATGGGTAAGTGCTATGGCTGCTAACCAACAGGTCGGCAGTTCGAGTCCACCAGGTGCTCCTTGGAAACTCTATGGTGCAGTTCTACTCTGTCCTATAGGGTTGCTATGAGTTGGAATCGACTGGACAGCAGTGGATTTGGGTTTTGGGTTTTCCCATATTTACCAATGATGATGACGCTGATGATGACAACAATGATGAAGATATCTTCTTTTTCATTCATTCAGGTTTCATCCAGTTGGTTGGTGCAATAGTGCTTCTTTAAGGAGCCCTGGTGGTACAGTGGTTAAGCACTCAGTTGCTAACTGAAAGGTTGTCGGTTCAAACCCAACAGCCACCACACAGGAGAAAGATGTGGCAGTCTGCTTCCATAAAGATTACAGCCTTGAAAACCCTACGGGGGCAGTTCCCTGTCTTATAGGGTCACTGTGAGAATCAACTCGATGGCGCACAACAACAATAGTGCTTTTGCAATAGTTTCACATTCATTATGCCATCTAATTCTCACATCAATTCTGAAACAGGCGGGCCAGTAATATTATATCCATTTTCACAAACAGGATAAGAGAGGTTAAATAATTTGACAAAGTTACAGAGTTAAGAAAAGGGCGTTATCAGGATAGAATCCAGATCTCTTAGCCCTTGACATGCAAGGTTTTCCATAATGTCGTGGGTGGAAATAGTTCGAGCTTTGATATTGCACATTCCTCATTTGAAATGTTAGCGCCACTCTACTGGCTAGATGAATGTGACTAGGTAAGTATAACTCCCTTTGAGCTTTAGTTTTCTCATCAGTAAAATGGAGGGTAATAAATAACACGTGTAAAACACCTGACGGAGTTCTTAGCACACCATAAGTTTTCAGTAAATAGTTGCTGGAAGGATACAATTTAATACATATGCCGTGTGACGGACTGCTTTTGTGTGGTCTTTCTCACCATGGTGTTGTAACTCCCACTCAGGTGATTGGGCCGGACTATGTGATAGGGTAATTGTGGCCCACTAAAGGGATCGATCAGTTTCACCATCCCACTGGGCTTGAAATGAGCCATCTCAGGCTGGAAGGAGCAGAGCCAACCACCGTCAAGGAAGGAGAGGCCCTCAGCGGAGGCCCTCCAGCAGAGGCCCAGCAGCAAGAGACAGTAAAGTGGGCTTCCTGGTCACGGAGAAAGAAAACTGAGTGCCTTTGGGCAGAAGCCTAGGGCCAAGGAGAGGTGTGCCTGAGAGCATGGCTGGCAAGAGGCCACCTGATGGAAGAACTGTATTTTAAATGTTCCTAAGCCTGAATTGTAACCTGTTACTTCCCTAGTAACCCCCCATAATCATGAGTATTGTCTGTGAGTTCTACATGGTCATTGCAATGAATTATTGAACTCTGTAGAGAAGCAGAGAGTGCTGTGGGAGGGACAGATGGTGTCAGAATTGGTAAAGTTCCAGAGAGAGGAGGCTTGTTTGGCCTCCGCCTCATGGGAGTCAGCCTTGAGCTGTTGATCTTGGTTCTCCCTCCTGCTTGCGGGGTTGAAGGAGGTCAGTCACCACCCCCATGCCATTTTTATAATACAGCAGATGCTCCATAATGGCAGTCTCCCTTCTTCCATCCAAATCACATGGAAGGTTTATTGCACGTGCGACTATTTCTAAGCGAGAGGCTTGATGGAGTAAATTGTATTTACAAATTAAATCAAACAATTAATAATGACCCCCACCCCCTCAAAAAAAAAAAAAAAACTCATTTCTGTGGAGTCGATTCCAACTCATGGTGAGCCTATGTGTTACAGAGTAGAACTGCTCCATGGGGTTTTCTTGTCCCTAATCTTCTAGAAGCAGATGCCCAGGCCCTTCCTCCACAGTGCTGCCGGGTAAGTTCCAATCGACAACCTTTTGGTTAGTAGTTAAGACTTAACCATTTGTGCCAATAATGAGCACTTACTATGTGCTCATTTTACTACAATCCACAATCAACACTCACAGAAGCAGCAGTGAAGAAATCAAACAATGCATCACATTGGGGAAATCTGCTGCAAAAAAAAAAAAAAACCTCTTTAAAGTGTTAAAAAATAAAGATGTCACTTTAAGGGATAAGGTGCACCTGGCCCAAGCCATGGTGTTTTCAATTGCCTCATATGCATGTGAAAGCTGCACATTAAATAAGGAAGACCAGGAGAATTGACACATTTGAATTATGGTGTTGGCGAAGAATATTGAATATATCATAGACCGCCAAAGGAATGAACAAATCTTTCTTGGAAGAAGTATAGCCAGAATGCTCCTTAGAAGCAAGAATGGCAAGACTTTATCTCACATACTTCGGACATGTCATCAGGAGGGACCAGTCCTTGGAGAAGGACATCATGGTTAGTAGAGGGTCAGTGAAAAAAAGCAAGACCCTCTACAAGATGGATTGACACAGTGGCTGCAACAATGGGCTCAAGCATAACAACAATCATGAGGATGGCTCAGGACCTGGCAGTGTTTTGTTCTATTGTATGTAGGGTTGCTATGAGTTGGAACAAGCACCTGACAACAACTATGTGCCCGGCACTGTCTATTTTAAATAGTTTTATACGTTAAGTACTTTAAATACAAATCTAGGGCTATTATTATACCTATTTTACAGATTATGAAACTAAGGCACAAATAGGTTATCACACTTTACAAGGTCACACAACAAATAGTGACAGACCTGAGATTTGAACCAGATAATTTAGTTCCAGGGAGTCCCTGGGTGATGCAAAACGATTAACACACCCTGCTGCTAACCAAAAGGCTGGAAGCTAAGTCCACCCAGAGGTGCCTCAAAAGAAAGACCTGGCATGGTACTTCAGAAACATCAGCCATTGAAAACCTTTTGGGGCACAGTTCTACTCTAACACATAGGGGCTGCCATAAGTCAGAACCAACTTGACAGGGAGTGGGTTTTTTTTAACATAGCAATTGAGTAGTGGATTAGGGAGTCAACCCGAAAGAGCTGTAATGCTGAAGTTCATGCTCTTCTCATTGTATCAAACTGGAAACTAGATTTTATATTTTAAGCCAATCTGATCAATTTCTCATGGTACTATCTGGAAAAAAACTCCAAGTATATACTAGGGCACAGCTGGCAAAAGCACCATGCTCCGTTAGTGGTGCCAGCAGTGGTCATGGGAAAAGGAGTAGATGTGGAGAGTGTGCCACGTGTCTGGCATGTGGAAGAAAACATGCTGATTCCATGTTAAGAAGTAGCTTCTCTCCAGCCTTCCTTGTAGCCATTACCCAACTCAGCTATTCCGCCATCATTTCCAAAACACTTTTTACTTGCTGCCCCCAAATTATCAAGTCTTTAAAAGCCAGGCACTCACTTCCCAAGATTTCCGTACACCTATGGATTGCTGTCTGATCTAGTTCTTATGAACAAGATGTAAAGAGAAATTTGCCTGGGGTTTTATAAGAATCGTGAAAATATTTTTCTCCAAGAAAAGAGTCAGATAAGAACATCCTTCTCCACCTACCCGCCCTTTTTTTTTCCCATCACATCCTTGCTTTCTGCTTAGACACTGACATGAGAAGATGTGATGTTTAGGGATCCAGCAGCCATCTCATGATCATGAAAGGAGACATTGGCAACATCATAAAAGTGGCAGAGAGGAGGATCAAAGGAGCCTGGGTCCCCTGTGGCCTTGTGGAGCTTCCGGACAAACCCTGATACTATCCAGCTCCAGACCTCTGTGATGTAAACAATTATTCATGGTTTACTTACTGTGACTCAAATCATCTGCTCCTTGCTGTCCAAGACAGCCTAAAATTGATATACCATCCAATGGACAGAGGCAGTAACTTTCTATATTCTCTGTCCTCTTTGGCAATGTAGATAATACAGTCCAGAAGGAAACTGCTGAATCTGAGTGATATTTTTGTAAAGCTATAGCAGAAAAGAACACAGGTGTTAGAAGCCTTAGCTTTTAATTGTTGGTTCCCAATTCTTGATAAAATTCATGTATAGTTTATATAGTGAGGCAGAAGGAGGATTCTATCTAAGAGCCGTTTTCTCATTGTACACAGTGAGGATCAGAAATGGAGAGTAAGAGAATAGATGCTGACGTTGGGATCTGTTCTCTGGCTGCCCTTCTCTGTAGGCTTGACCCATTGTTGGGGGGTTAGACTTCAGGATCTGAAGGCAGAAAGCACTTCTACCACACTTCCTGTAAGGAGCCCCAGAAAGAGGCAGCATTGCAGAGTGCTCCTCGCCTACCTAGGGAGGCTTCTATACACTAGTAATAATTGCATAACATATCGAGACTAACCAGTCCTGGACCTTGATAGAGATTTGAAAACTTCCCAAGCTTCCTCCAAAATTGTCCCAGAGGACCGCTGAGAACCAAGAGCCAGTGTGAAGTCAGAGATTCACAACCACATAGCAGAGGTTCTGAACGTAACTACCTCTGAGAAATGGAGGAAAAGACTGGGTAGAACATTTCAGAGGCTGAGTTCTAAAGTGAATCACCTTGAATTGGAAAGGCTGCAAAGACTGAGAGGTTTTGGTTTTGGTTTTCCTACTGCAGAACAGAAATGGAGGGCCATCCATGAACTAAGTTGATTTCTGTTATAAGGAATTATGATTGCACAGCATGATGAACATAATTAATGCCACTGAATTATACGTGTAGAAAATGTTGAAATGGCAATGTTTTGTTATATATATATATATACACACACTTATCACAATTTTTTTTTGAAAGAAAGCTTCTTTTTTTTTTCCCTTCTGAGTTGGTATCATAAAGTTTATAGTTGCAACAATTTGACAGTCCTGGAGTACAATATATTGTTGTTGTTTGGTGCCATCAAGTCGATTCCGACTCATAGCGACCCTATGTACAACAGAACAAAACACTGCCCAGTCCTGTGCCGTCCTTACAATCCTTGTTATGCTCAAGCTCATTGTTGCAGCCACTGTGTCAATCCATCTTGCTGAGGGTCTTCCTCCTTCTTGCTGACCCTCTGCATTACCAAGCATGATGCTCTTCTCCAGGAATTGGTCCCTCCTGATAACATGCTCAAAATATGTGACATGAGGTCTTGCCATCCTTGCTTCTAAGGAGCATTCTGGCTATACTTCTTCTAAGACAGATTTGTTCATTCTTTTGGTAGCCCATGGTATATTCAACATTCTTCACCAACACCATAATTCAAAGGCATCAAACAATATACTACAACTCATCAATCTGGACTAACAGCAGCTTTTCAAAGGAGCAACCAGTGACAGACTGTCCTGTTGCCACCATGTGCTACTCTGATTTATCTTAACCAAAGAAAGTATTGACTCATACTTTCACCTGACCCAAAGGAAGAGACCCAAGCTGATGACTCCTCAGTTTAGAAGTTCAATCCAATATGCTAAGAAATTTTAAGCACGGATATTTCACAATCACAAAGAACAAGCACAAGTCCACCAGATAGAGATAGTTTGAGCAGTCTTTCCTGTTCTCACTCCATAGTGCTTCCATGCCCTTTAATTGACCTTGTTCAAAGGAAGTCACACTACTCAACTGAATTTGCTCTGACACCAGTTTCCTGGGGGTACCTACTGGTCCTGAGTGGTGTTTCATTGTTGGCAGACAGGCTGCTTGGCTCATTGTGGGTGACTTTTCATGCCGTTAAAGCTCTTAAGACCCCAGAAAAATCATGTTCAAATTATGAACCAAGCCAGACTTAATGATAGATGATCATTAATGATAATGAAGGTCAGGGACAACGAGAGTTAAAAGTTGCCACCTAGGCCACTGCAGAATATGAAAATGATTGTGGGGATGGAATCAGGCTCTGGGTCAAATCCAATCTCCATATCCTACTAGGTGTATTACTCTTTCTTCAATTTCCTCATACATAAAATGGAAAAAACTTCTACCTCAGCATATTTTTTCTGAAGCTTAAAAGGGACAACACGAATAAAGCACCTTACCCTACTGGCCCAGAGAAGGAATGCAATACACTTTTAGTTTCCTTCTTTCCCTTTTTTATTATTTCATGCTATAGATTTTACCACTTTTTGAGTTTAATGTGTTTATGCTAATGTTTAACAGCCATGGTGACTTCTTCTTTAGTCTCATTAATCTCAGTATTGGCTGCACATAGATATTAGCAGGACCATTAAACATTAAATTCTCAGCACCCACATGTAGCCCACTTAAACAGCTAGAGGTAGCACCATCCATACTCATCCAGCAGATGCTCACTCTGTGTCAAGAGCATGCCAAGCTTGCCCTCAAGCCCAGAGACTAGAAATGGAGATAAAATAGCTTCTGTAACATAGTGATGAAGATAACACAGAGTGACATAGGACTAAGATGAAGGGTATCAAAGTCAAAACCAAGATCGAGAAGCATGAGATTGTATCAGACTATTTAATGATGGCAGCCTGAAACAGGATAGTAACAGTGGAGATGGAGAGAAACAGTTTCAAAAAGCATTAAGGAGGAGCACTGGCAGGCCTTGAGAACTGGGCAGATGTAAGTAGCATGTGGGATGGGAAGAGTTAAACATGACAACACGACATATTCTATTAATACAAATTGAGGATTAGAATGGGCAAGAGACCAATCTATGTGATTTGGAAGCTATAGGGAGGTGAAGGCACATTCCCGGCTACCAGAGAATTTGTAAGTGCTAAAACATAATTTTTTTTCTTATCTTTTCTAGTTTATTACTTTATTTTTTAGGGAAATATTTAGTTCTCAGCAAAGAAAAAAAAAACAGTAAAAATTAAGTAGAGGTTTGACATCTAGGATGAAGTTTGGGGAAGTCCCAGGAAAATACCTTTGAAATTTCCACATAATTATTTTCATCTTAAAAAAGCAGCGGGTGAAATGAATAGGTTGTATCATTTACTTTTAAGCAAGGTAGCCCAAAGCCTGGGTGCCTCTTTTAAGACCTACTTTCATTTCTATAAAGACGAAGGAAGCCTACAGCGTCTGAAAGCACTTTTTGAAAGTCACTCTTTGAGAATTTTATTGAGTCAAAACAGTTTCATTTAAAGCTCTTATTGCTTGTAAATTGTATTTGTTTGCTCTTTTGATATTTATGTACATATATGTATATAAAAAAAAACTAGTGCCATCGATATGTATATGTATGAGAAACTGCCCATCACTGTCTTAACTAAGGATTAAAAATAAAAAAATATTATTTTTAGGTATGAGTATCACCACCAGTTGACTTTGAGTTGACTCCAACTCATGGTGACCACAGGTGTGTCAAAGTAGAATTATGCTTCCTAAGGTTTCAATGGCTGATTTTTCAGAAGTAGATATCCAGGTCTTTCTTCCAAGGCACCTCAGGGCAAGCTCCAACTTTGAACCTTTCAGTTAGCAGCCAGTGCATAGCCATTTGCACAACTCCGACACTCCCTTAGGTATCAGCATGGGCCCTCAGTGTCTGTCCTAGGTAATATAAAAGTGTAAAGATGCCCTCTTCGACCCCAGTCACACCCACAGTCTCCTTGTCATGCTTGTATAGGCTCTACTTCAATGTGTGGGAAACCTCCTCCTTTCTCTCAATCACCAAGTATGTTTTTTTCCATACTATCTCTGGGGCTCCGAGTCTGTCCAGAGGGCTGAAGGCCGCCACCTTTGAGTGAAGGGCTAGATCCAGAGCAGAGCATATTTTTTTGTCATGATAACCAGGACTTCGAGCCAATTCGGAACGGTTCAATAATTGCCGGCATAAATGAGGGCAGTGTAAGCGTCGCAGGGCCAGCAAATTTTGACCCTAGTAGGAAGCATACAGCAGTGCCCCAGTCAAAGACGGTGGCCGACCATGCTGCTTTTATGTGTTGTTGCTCTCCACAGTCCTGCCAATAACCCTCTCTCCCGAAAGTTTCAGCAGCCTGATACAGGAGACTGAATTAATATCGGCAGGACTGTGGAGACCGACACACAGTCAAAGCGGTGCTGTTAGCCTCCATCTTTAAGCAGAGCACCTTCTCTTAGTTTCCTAACCAAAAATCAAAACCGAACCAACTGCTGTTGAGTCAATTCTGACTAATGCTGACTCTATAGGATAGAGTAGAACTATTTCGTAGGGTTTCCAAAGTTGTAAATCTTTACGGAAGTAGACAGCCACAGAGTGACTGGTGGGTTCGAACTGCTGACCTTTCTTTAGTAGCAGAGCACTTAAACCACCGCACCATCATGGCTCCTCGTTTGTTTTCTACTCCAGTCAACATCTGCCAGGCAACAGATTTGGGTGCTATGCGGCATGTACACGCCCTTGTTCCAAACTGGTTTGAAGACCTGATTATAATTGATAGAAAAAAAAGAAAAAGGACAACTTGAAATACCCAGTCCTGTTGCCCCAGCTTGTAGCCTTGCGAATTCATAATCACACGTGGTATCACCCAGAGTAAGAGCTCCAGAGAACAAATTTCAATGGGACTGCTCCTGAAACAGAGGGTATAGATGGATTTCCAAAGCCTAATTTATGGTCATAAGTCAAAAAAGAGAACAAGGCCAGGAAATGAATGGGAGTTTAGAGGAGCCCAGGCCAAGCAAAGTAAGCGTGAGAGTGTAACTGTTGGTCTGAAGTCTGAGGGTGTGGCCTGAGACAGTGCTAGAACAGGCTACCAGTTAAGCACAGTGAGTGAGACAGGAGGCGGTGAGAAATTCTTAAGGACTATTTCAAATGGTTTCCACCCCTCATGTTTCCACCAGTCAAACACACATAGGCTTCATTATCTTGCCTTCTGAATCCCTGGGACTATACATCAACCATGTTCTTTGTCCTGGAGAGATGGTCCTTGAAATTAAGACAATAGCTCTGGCTTCCAGCCAGATAACCAGAAGGTGCCCTGCCACAAAAATAGTAGCAATCTATGGTTACCTCAGGCTCCTTATTCCTTGGGTTAGACATAATTCTAACTCACTGTTACCCCTCCAACCCGATTATACATTAACCAGGGCTGCAGCAGTCATCCCAGACTTCCACCGATGCCCCCATCCAGCCAATAGCTGTCCTCTCCACCTTGCTTGCTAGGAACTGGAACAGAAATTCAAGCCCATTCTCATACAGTCCACTGCACATGTTGCTAGGGGACATTTTGAGTGCTAGTTCAGTACTTCTGCAGAAACTCTGTAATTGGTAGGAAATGCTGAGATCAGGGGCTGTACATCGTCTTGTTACCCTACTTTCCGAGTGTTAATCTCTGCTTTCCTGTTCTTGGCTGAATTCCATAGGTCAGATGGCAGGTGCAGTTTCTGCAAGAGAAGAAAAGGGGGTATTCTCGGGGAGGCCCAGATGGCCTCCTGAATGAGACGGAACCTCCGTTTTGGCTGACATATACAGGATACCTGATATAATGAGTATACACTGGGTTTAGATCAACGAATCTCCTCTTACCTAAATCACAGAAGATTGGGGTTATTAATCTTGTTTTCAGAAAATACACCTGAATATTGATCTTGTAGCATTTTAATTTAAAACAGAGTTTAATTTGACAATATGGAGCATGCCATTTTGATTCTGATAGGAATTTGTCATATATGAGGGAAAGGAGAAGAAGCAAATCTGGCAGTTCAGATAAGAAAAAATAATTGACAGAGAAGCTCTTGTATTTGAAAAAGATATAAAAGTAGAAATTGAAATCATTAACATGGACCAAGGACTTTGAACATCCTTTACCCTGAAACTAAAATTGTTGAGCTGCAACCTATCTGAAGTCAGGGGTCGTGATATAAACCAACGGCTCCTGTATTCTGGATTCGATCCTTTATGTTCTCTACCTATAAAGTGAAAGAAATACAGCTTCCCAGTAGGGTAAGAGGTTCTGGATATTGGGATGGGAAAATAATATGAGACTAGGATAATTTGTTGATAGTGTGTGGTAATTTATTTAGACATTTTGAAGATAGTATAAAAAAAAGTAGTATAGGGACAAGTAAATAGATGGAGTTGAGATGAGAGCTCACACAACAAGACGTTCAATAGCAGAACGGTGATCAGAAAAACAATAATTACAGCCAATTAGAATAAGTGAAATCCATAAGCAAGCCTTGAGTCCATGATAGCACTTAAAGATATTAACTGAAGACTGCCAATAATACTAAAAAACAATACTATATAAGTTGAAATCACACACATGAGGTTTTAGTGTTGTTTGCAGTAAGAGAGGTTATTAATTTCTCAAAATAATTGAGTCCTACTCTGAAGTTTAGTCAGCATCTAGTTTACCCATGATAAATTGCTTCTTCTCCTGTAGAGATTTTTAATCTTAGGTATAAATTCTTTAACACTCCTTCCATAGAGAGATGGAGTCTATATTCATCACCTTAAGTCTAATTGGGTTTGAGATTGCTTCAACAAGTAGAAGACTGTATGATAGAAGGGAAGCCATGTGGGTTTCAAAGGGTAGGTCATTAAAGCCAGAGGGTTGTGTCTTATTTGCTGCCGAGCAACCGTATAAGATGTACTATTACCCTGTGGCTGACACACTGTGAGGAAGCTCAGTGTGGGTGCAGGGGTTCTGGGTAGGACAGCCATCCTCCCCACTCCTGGCCTGGTCTTCCCAGCCCTAAGTTCTACCCCAAGGAAGCCCAGGCCTTACCTGCTGCTGCCCCTCCCTCTAGCCCTGGGTAACACACGGCGTCAGGACCCAGGGCCACTGCCCTTCGCTTCCCCCTTTCCTAGCCCCAGGCCTGATCTCATATTCTAGCCGTGTCTCCTCCATGCCAGGGGCACAGAGGTAAGGTCTCCTGTCTATAGCAGCCCCCTCAGTTTACTGCTGCCTTAGGAGGCCCCTTCTTGTGCTCAGGGAAGTCAAGTTCCCTTCATGGGCATGTCCCTGCTTGGTGGGGCGAGCTTGGTCCCACCTCTGCCAAATTTCTGGGATCAGGGGCCAGGGCAGTGGGGACAGGAAAGTATGTAGACCCTCTTCCTGCTAAGGCTGTGCTGCCCTGGCTATCGGGCCCTGCCTGCAGACAAGGCTGTGTACAGAACCGAGTGCTGTAGGCTGGCCAGGCCCCATACCTCCTATGCCATCTTTCTTTCCGGCCAAGTGATACAGAGTTCCAGGAATGGGGAAGCTACCCAGTCCTCTGTCTTCTTGCTCCGGTGGAGGCACAAGAGCCCAGGGCCCAAGTGTCCTGGTAGGGGTGTTGTGGGTATCCTTCAGTCCTAGTCCTCCACCCCTGGCTCTGCCCCAACCTGTGTAGCTGTTCTTGCATATGAATGCTGCATGTCTGGTCCGGGGCTTGGATTCTGCACTGCCCCACTGCCTGTCCCTTCTGGTATAATAAGTGTCTCTTACGCCCCCCCCCACCGCGCCAAAAAAAGGCTATGTGTAGGCACTCCTGTCAATGATTCCAGCTGAGCCTACCATTAGAATTATCCCAACTCAGGTACCAGATATGTGAATGAGTAAGTCTCTAATGATTCTAGCCCCTAGTCATTTAAGCCATCCAAACTGTTCAGGTCTTCTTGAGGAGGTCCCAGATGTGAAGGAGTAGTGCCAAATCATCCCTATGATGCCCTATACAAATTCTGGATTCACAGAATCTGTGAGTACAATAAAATGGTTGTTTGGTGCCACTAAGTTTTGAGGTAGTTTGTTACACATCAGTTAGAGAACCATAGCATTCCCAGACCTGTAGACCAGGCCTAAGTACATGATTAAAGTCTCAGAATTTATGATGTGTTGTGCCATAATACGAGGCTTTGGATCATGCTTAGTGTTTGATATGTAAGATGCAACCCAAAAGATGAAAAATAAATAAATTTAGAAGTAAAGCTGCTCAACAAATTTCTGCTAGATGTAATAGAATGTGAACCAAAGCAACTGAATGTGCGTGAAAACAATATATGCTTCCTCTCTAAGATTCTTACAAATTTACAAGAAAATATTCTAATACAGTAGTTATCAAACTTTAGTATGACTCAGTCCCTGGGGAACTTAATAAAGACACAGGGTCCCAGGCCCTAACCTATTCAATGAGCTATTCTTTATTACTGTATTTTTACATAAACAAGTGCCTTCTACAGTTGTTTGCCAGCAGCTCCCTCCCCCGAGAGGTATTTTCAAAAACAGTCTATGTTAATTTTTTTTACAGCAACACACAGACAAAACTGGCATAGTGATGTTTTAGAAAGTACCTTGTAGGGGAAGGAAGTGGCTGACATACAGACATAGAAGACGCACATTATTTGCATAAAAATATAGCAACTCTTCAGGTGATTCTGATCCATGCTAAAGTTTGATAGGCACAGGCATAAAAAAAAAAAAAAAATTAGTGCCATTGAGTCGTTCCGACTCTTGCCTACCTAAAGTTTGATAGGCACAGGCATAGTGTAATGGAAAGTAACTGGAGAAAAGGGTGAAATGTAGATAAAACGGAAACATTTGTTGTTCCGCTTCCCATTGCATGTAGGAAAATTTAGGATGAGTAATATGTCCTTTTTCATCATTTTCCACTGAGCATACAGTTTTTAATTGCAGTGCCTTTTCCCTCTGACTTGAGGAACTACCCCTTTCCCCTATACACATCACCAATCTTGGGTTAGGTCCCAGCATGACAGCACCACAGGAGAGACAAAGACCAATTTACTTGCTAACAAAACATGTAGGGGCAGGTTGTCTATCCTCAACACACAGAAAACCTGCAGGTGCCATTTTTTTTTTAACCCAATGTTTCTCAACTTTGGCTGCACATTAGAACCACCTGGAGAACTTTTTAAAAACCCCTATTGCTCAAGCTGCCCCCTAGACTAATTACAGCAGAATCTGGAGCTAGGAAAAACAGGTGTCAGTGGTTTATAAGTCTCCCCAGGTGATTCAAAGCTTAGCTAAGGTTGAAAATCACTGTCTCTAATACAAATTCTCACCAATGAGGCTGATTCACCCTGAACTAGGAATGCAACCTGTAACTTTAAGGACACTCCTTTCATTGGGATAACTCTCAATTTAGCACCAGTTGAAGTGGTTTGAAATATATATATATATAAAGAAAAGTCCCAGAGATTTAATGAGCCATACCCTGCCCCCTCAAACAGCAAAATGAGTGAGGTAGACACTTCATTTTTAGTAATAACCTTAAATGTAAATAGTCTAAACATCTTTTGCAAAAGGCAGAGAGTGGCAGAATGGATTAAAAAACATATCCATTCTTTTGCTGTCTATAAGAAACATACCTTAGACATAAGAACACAAACAGAAAATAAAAGAATGGGGAAAAATATTCCAATGAATATATTTTAAAATAAAATCATATATAAATTCATCTTGTAAATATTGTATCTGAATAAAACTTGCATGTTATATTCTTGAAAGACTATATGTACAATATTAAACCTCTATATTGCATCAAAAATTTCAGTGCCTCCAGGTTAAAACGTTTATGAAGAGGTAGCTAGGGCAGAGTGGAAGAAAATGCATGTGATATGCTTTCTTCATTTTTCACCAGGGAAGTCAATAAATAGTATCTCATTTCCAGTGCTGATAAATTAACAAACTGAGGTTTAGTCAAATTATTTAAGCATATAAAAATATATATTAATAAGTCAAAAATTAACTTGTATATTTTTCATGTTACAGAAGAAAATTAAAAAAAAAGAAAGAATATAAAAATAAGTAGGATGCTAAAGTAAGAAGATATAAGGAACCTAGGATTCCGATGACATCATGGAACCACTTCACCATCCCTGGCCTGCCACTGTCTCTTAACTTGATGTTGCATGAAGAATGGGAAAAAAAAATGCCCTGCTTAAGCTATTCATTTTTGCTTCCTGCATGCAGTTAAATGTAATTCATGACTGATATAAGATCATAATATTAATACAGAACAAATTAAAATCCAAGATAAAAAAAATTAAATGTGACAATCACTTTTACTTGGATTTATATAATCCAACATAAGTATGTGTATTATAAATCTTTCTATGACAACAACACAACATTAAAATGTACAGAGTAAACCTACAGAAAATGCAAGGAGAAACTGATAGGGCCTTTATAATAATAGGAAACATAAACAAACTTCTCTGAGTCCTTAACAATCAAATATATAAAAAGTAATAGGTAAGGAAATTAGAGGCTCTGAAGAAAACAAAACCCAAAAACCCACTGCCATCGAGTCGATTCTGACTCATAGCGACCCTAGAGGACAGAGTAGAACAGTACAATTAAAAAGGATGTGCATATGAAAGCCTGTATGTGTTTATTGTCTTGTAAACAGAATTCTACTGCCCTTGAGTCAATTCCGACTCATAGCAACCCTATAAAGTCGGCAGTTCAAATCTACTAGCCACTCCTTGGAATCTCTATGGGGAAGTCCTACTCTGTTCTATAGGGTCGCTATGAGTAGGGATAGACTCCACCGCAACAGGTTTGGTTTGGCTTTGGCTTTTTAAACAGAATTCCATGGATTTTCTTTTTTTACAAAAGTTAATTATATGGTAATTCAAAAATATTTTAAAATATAGATCTCATCTTCCAAACACAATTCAAGAAATACGCTAAACAATATGAAAGTAAATCCAATTGAATAAAAATATATAAACATTTGGAAAGTCACTCACAAGGCAATTCTTTGGCTGAAGAAGAAATCAAAATGCATATTGTATACATTATAGGAAATAATCAAAATAAGGAAGTGCATATCAAAATCTTCAAGACACAGCCAAAGCATATTCAGAGGAAAATTCATGCTTTAAACACTTCAATTACAAACATGAGAGAATGAATATAATATCCTAAGCATTTATTCCAAGAATTCAGACAAAAAAAAAGTAAAATTAGGACAGGAAAAAAAAAAGGAGGAGGAGGAAGAAGAGAATAAGAAGCAGCAGGAGGAGGAGAAGGAGAAGAAGCTGTAGCAGAAGCTAAGCAGAAGAGGAAGAAGAAAAAGAAGCAGCAGTAGCAGCAGCAGCTATTGTACCTCAAGGAAATATTTTTAGGAAATAATCAGTTAAGTTCTCGAAGATGTTTGTTCAATGCACTATTTCTGAAAACTCAGAAACAACTTAAATCTCAAGTGATATTGGAATGATTGGATAAATCATGGCACGTCACACATTAGCGTAACTGAGAGACACTGAAAATAACCATTACATTTATTAATATAAAAGACTACAATATGTGAAATTTAAAAGCAGAATGCAAAGCAGAGTGTATAGTATGCTCTCATTTGGGGACTGGAGAATATATTAGCAGTTAATGTAACTTGTGTCTTTGCACATTCGGATACAAGTTTTTACTGTGATGATTAGAAAAACACAACCCTAAAAGCATGGACTGCCAAGTTGTATTCCTTCCAATATCCTCTTTAAAATAGAACATTGAATCTCTTAATCACTGTAACATGTGTAACCTCTCGTATCTATTACAGCAAGCAATTACCAAATGTAATACTGCATTTATCTTTCCTCCAAGATCCCAGGGATTTCTCTCTGCCTTAAAGCAATTTTCTCTCTAACACTGAACAGAGGATACCATTATTCCATACTAATGATTTGGAGCCCTCACCACCGCATTAGAATGCAAGACCAAAGAAGGGACTACGGAAAGGTAACCAGCATGGAGTGTCAATGATTGTTTCTAATCCCGTTATCTTCTTGGAAAGCTCTCCTTTACGAAGAGCCCTCCACCTCTTTCAAATGGAGAAACTTGCACCACTTTTAAGTAATATTCAAGGAATTAAAGGGTGTGACTTATGTCAAGCACCCAGCACAGTGATTACATGGAATTGCTCCCCCTCCCCAATATCCTTTCTTGATCCTACCTCTATACGAATTTAAGATCCTCTTTAACCAATCCAGTTTCAAAGAGAGGCACTTCAGGACAAAACGTCCAAGTGTAGCAGCTGCACTATTAACTGTTGTTAGGTGCTGTCAAGTCACTTCCAACTCACAGAGAACCTTTGTACAACAGAACAAAACATTGCCCAGTCCTGCGCCATCCTCACAGCAATTATGTTTGAGTTCATTGTTGCAGCCCCTGTGTCGTTCCATCTCATAGGAGGGTCTTCCTCTTTTTTGCCGACCCTTGTGCTATATCTACTAAGATGATATGTGCAGCATCAGGACTGCTTCAAGCTTGAGTTGTAGGTTCATTCCTTTGAGAGAAGAGTCATGGGGGCTGAGGTGTCAATTTGCATTTTAATACTGAGAAATTTCATCTCTGCAGACAGTGGCACATTCTCACGTCAGGATAAAAATCCCACAGGAGGAAGTTAATTTCCTTTGTCCTATAATCCACCTTGCTCATCGGTCACTGGTAGAAAAAGAAAAAGTTGTGTTCTTCATCCAAAGTAACTAAAAACACCAAAACCCAAAACCTCAAAACTACTACTGATCTCTGCTTCTTCTGATCCTGGAATAACAATTCTCTTTATTACTTGAATATTCATGGCACTTTACCTTGTGTTGGCTGCTGTTTTGTTATTTTACTCTCCTTCTGTTATGTTTTCTGTTATGTAGCCTGAAGCATTTGTGTCTGTTCTGTCTAACCAATCATAAAAGTTCCCATGTAGGGACGCTTCAATTCCTTCACAGCATATGGCCTGATGTGTTGCTCACATACAAATTGCTTAATCGATTTTGTTTGATTGAATTTTTAGCTAATACCATTTTTCAGTTTAATACAACATATACAGTAAAACCTGTGAAAGCTGGAACCTGTGTGAGGCAGAAGCCTGTCAGAGAAGGAAAACTCAAATATTTTTCACAAAAACAAGTGATAGAAAAGTGGTAAGCCTGCACCCTGTCAAAAAAGAAAACCTGCAAGACCTGGAAAAACAAGGCAGACCTGTCAAGTTCCAGCTCTCAGACATTTCACTGTATTTTTAACCAGGTCCCTGGGTAGCGCAAATGGTTGGTGTGTGACTATTAACCTAGAAAGTTTGGCGATTTGACCTCACCCAGTGGTGCCACAGAAGAAAAGCCTAGCAATCTGCCTCTGAAAAGATTACAGCCAAGAAAACCCTATGGAGCAGTTTTACTCTGTAACACATAGGGTTGCCATGAGTTGGAATTAACTTGATGGCAACCAGTTTGGTTTTTTGTTTTTACTTTTTCTAAACACGTGTTTAAACAATATAGTGTGTACAAAAGCTTCTGCCTTTCAGGGATTTGGAGGCTAAACGAAGAGCCAAGGAAAACAGGTACACATTTAAAAAATAAGTAGTAATGATTAAGAAGGAGAAGGAAAGAAGGAACATAATACTAATGGACAAGCATTATTTCATTTAATTCTCCAACACTTTCATGGCACAGGCACGATTGTCATCCCAATTCACAGATGAGAAAGAGAGGTTTAGGATGTTAAATAAATACTCCACGGTCTCCCAGACAGGAAGTAGCAGAGTCAAATTTGGATCCAGGTCAGGTTGACAGTACAGGCCAGAAGACCATACATGAAAATGCTAGAATTTCAACTTAAAAATGGGTTCTGTGGGAGGTTAGAAAATACCTAGGAGCTTCAAGCTTCCTCATTTAACAAAACAAAACAAAACAAAAACAGTAGTCATCGAGTAGATTTTGTGTGTCTGAGTAGAACGGTGCTCCACAGGGTTTTCAGTGGCTGATTTTTGGAAAGCAGTTCACCGGGGTCACTGCATTGTTGTTGTTGTTAGGTCCCATCAAGCCAGTTCCAACTCATAGCAACCCTACCTACAACCGAATAAAACACTGCCCAGGCCTGCACCATCCCCACAATCTTTGTTATGCTTGAGCCCATTGTTGCAGCCACTGTGTCAATCCATCTCATTGAAGGTCTTCATCTTTTTCACTGACTCTCTACTTTACCAAGTATGATGTCTTTCTCCAGGGACTGATCCCTCCTGACAACATGTTCAAAGCATGTGAGATGAAGTCTCACCATTCTAGCTTCTAAGGGGCATTCTGGCTTTATATCTCCCAAGACAGATTTGTTTGTTTTTTGGTTTTTTTGGCAGTTCATGATATTTTCAATATTCTTCACCAACATCACAATTCAAAGGCATCAATTCTTCAGCCTTTCTTACTCATTGCCCAGCTTTCGTATGCATATGAGGCGACTGAAAACACCATGGCTTGGGTTAGGAACACCTTATCCCTCAAAGTGATATTTTTGCTTTTAAACACTTTAGAGAGATCTTTTTGCAGCAGATGCACCCAATGCAATGAATCATTTAATTCTTAACTGCTGCTTCCATGGATCTTAATTGTTGATCCAAGTAAAATGAGATCCTTGGCAACTTCAATCTTTTCTCCATCTATCGTGATGTTGCTTTTTGGTTCGGTTGTGAGTATTTTTGTTTTCTTTATGTTGAGGTATAATCCATACTGAAGGTTGTAGTCTTTGATCTTCATCAGTAAGTGCTTCAAGTCCTCTTCACTTTCAGCAAGCAAGGTTGTGTCATCTGCATAATGTAGGTTGTTCATGAGTCCTTCAATCCTGATGTCCCATTCTTCTTCATAGAGTCCAGCTTCTTGGATTATTTTCTCAGCATACAGATTGAATAATCAGGGTAAAAGGATACAACCCTGACACACACCTTTCCTGACTTTAAACCGTGCAGTATCCTCTTGTTCTTTTCAAAAGATTTCCTCTTGATCTATGTACAGGTTCCTTATAAGTACAACTTAGTGTTCTGGAATTCCCATTCTTCACAATGTTATCCATAATTTGTTATGATCCGCGTACTCAAATGTCTTTGCATAGTCAACAAAAAACAGGTAGAAAGTGGGGCCAAGAAGGTGGAGTAGTCAGATCCTTCCTATGGTCCCTATTACAACAAAGACCATAAAAACAAGTGAATCAATTATATACAACAATCTAGGAGCCCTTAATATCAAAGACAAAGTTGAGGAGTTGTACTGAGTGACAGGGGGAGAAAGAGACAGTTCAGAAGCAGCAAGAATTTGCCAGACCTCACCTGGCTGGCACCCTGTAGGCTGGATCAGCTGGAACACACCAGCTGAGGCAAGCAGTAGCACTGGGGACATGCTTTCCACATCGGGAGAAACCAAGGACAGGAGAGTCTCCACAAGCCTCCAGAGCCAGGAGAAAGTAGCACTGGACAGTGAAAGTTAAGTGCAAGCATCAAACCTACTTCACAGGATCAGAATAACTCTTCCCCCCTGCCCCTACCCCGGAAAGTACATCTCTCCGCTTCACCTGCCCCTTCCCCATTCTGCTTCCGTCCCAGTCTGGCTTTAGGGATCGCCATGCCCCCCGGGGGTGTAAGTGGGACCCATTGTGTTCTGCAAGCCATTCTCCAGCCTTTGGGGAGGGAACAAGTTAACATACAAATAACAAGCAGGAAAAAATTATTTCTAGCTCCTATAAATTGGGAACCTGGAGCAGGCACAGCCTCTCTCTCCTTAGGCACAGACATAAGGGGTCCATGAACTTTGAATGCCTTCCTCCACTGCCTGGACCTGTGTGAGCCTATTTCAACAGAGTAGGTCCTCATTAGCATAGTACAACAGGGTACATACCTGAAGCCCATTTTTAAATACAACAGCTAAGGGGGTGTAGCAGATTCATGACATTTGACACCACCCTACACATTAAACAAAGTCCTCACCTATCCACATTAGGATCCTGAGGACTCTACCCAGCCACCCAAGACGGGTCCAAGAATAAGTGGTGCCTCCCCATTCTTACAGCTAACAGCATTGGGTGCCTGAAGTCTGGCTGCAAAACCCATCTGCCTATATGCTCTAGGGAACAGGGACACGCTTTCCACCCAGGCACTCAGGGGCAGCCATAAGCCCACTACTCTGCTCAGCCACATATCTATGCCTGCTCAAATCACCCCTATGTAGTCCTGCCTGTCTAGGACTGAAGGTGAGAGCCTGCAGCACATATTCAGTGACCAACAGCCTGGACACCTGAGCTGACTCCACACAAGAAAATAAACAAGACACCTGGGCTCTCACACCTAGTAGCATCTCTAACCACCTAATGAGAGGATGTGAGAGCTTCAAAGATGCCAACAAAGTAGTTCATATGACCAGACTGTTTGGGCACATTAAAACAAAACAAAACAAGAAGCTAGAACTCAGTAAGCAAACAAACAAAATAAATAAATATAACAACTTATTGATGGCTCAGAGACAACAATCAATATCAAATCACATAAAGAGGCAGACCATGATGGCTTCAACAAGTGACCAAAACAAAGAACCAAGAGACCTCCCAGAGGAAGAGAAGTCCTGGAATCATCAGACATAGAATTCAAAAGATTAATATATAGAGCTCTTCAAGAGATCAGGAAGGAGAAAAAGCTAAACTCAGACCAAGCCAAGGAACACACAGACAAAGCAATAGAGGAACTTAAGAAGGCTATACAAAGGCACAGTGACAAATTCAACAGGCTGCAAAAATCTGTAAAGAAACAGCAAATAGAAATCGAAAAGATTATCAATAAAATTTCAGATTAGACAACTCAATAGAAAGTCACAGGAGCAGAACTGAGAAAACGGAAGGCAGAATAAATGAAATTGAAGATAAAGAACTTGACACCAACAAATTTGAAGAAAAATCAGATAAAAGAATTTTAAAAAATGAAGAAACCCTAAAAATTATGTGGGACTCAATTAAGAGAAATAACCTATGAGTGACTGAAGTACCAGAACCAGGGGGGATAACAGAAAATACACAGAGAATTGTTGAAGATTTGTTCGCAGAAAACTTCCCTGATATAGTGAAAGATAAGAAGATATCTACCCAAGAAGCTCATCAAACTCCACATAGGGTAGAGCCCAAAAGAAATTCACCAAGACATATTGTAATCAATCTTGCTGAAACCAAAGATAGAGAATTTTAAGAGCAGCTAGGTGTAAACAAAAAGTCATCTACAAAGAAGAGTCAGTAAGACTAAACTCTGACTACTCAGCAGAAACCATGCAGGCAAGAAGGCAATGGGATGACATACATAAAGCCTTGAAGAAAAAAAAATTGCCAGCCAGGAATTATATATCCTGCAAAACTGCCTCTCAAATATTATGACTAAATTAGGGCATTTCCAGATACACAGAAGTTAAAGGAATTTGTGAAAACCAAACCAAAATTGCAAGAACTACTAAAGGGAGACTTCTGGTTAGACAATCAATAACATCAGATAACAACCCAAGATTAGAACACAGGACAGAACAACCAGATATCAACCCAAATAGGGAAGTAAAAAAATAAATCAAAGCTAAAACACTGAAAATAGGAAAACAGAGATGTCAATATGTAAAAGATAACAACATTAAAGCAAAAAAGAGATTAAATAATGTAGTCATAGAACTTTCATATGGAAGGGAAGTCAAGGCAATATCAAGAAATAAAAGATTGGTTTAAACTTTCAAAAATAGAGGTAAATACTCAGTAACTACAAAGGACACTAACAGTCTTAAACATCAAAATAAAAAGTAAGGAAAACATAAAGATGCACCAAATACAAAAGCAAAAAAAATGAAACAGATAAAGAGAAAATACATGAAGAAAAATGACTACCACAGAAAATTAAGTAGAACAAAGAAACTATCAACAACACACACACAAAAAAAAACATAAAAATGACAGAGCTAAACTCATGCCTATCAATAATTATGCTGAACGTAAATGGGCTAAATGCACCAACAAAGAGAGAGTGGTAGAATGTATTAAAAAACATGATCTGTCTATATGCTGCCTACAAAAGACACACATTGGACTTAAAGATACAATCAAACTAAAAATCAAAGGATGGAAAAAATATATCAAGCAAGCAAAAATCAAAAAAGAGCAGGAGTGGCAATATTAATCTCTAACAAAATGGACTTTAAAGTAAAATCTACCACAAAGGATAAGGAAGGACACTATATAATGATTAAAGGGTCAATACACCAGGAGGACATAACCAAAATAAATATTTATGCACCCAATGGACAGAGCTCCAAAATACATAGAACAACCTCTAACAGCATTGAAAAGAGAGATAGACAGCTCCACAATAATAGCAGGACATTTTGACACACCAATTTTGGTGAAGGACAGAACATCCAGAAAGAAGCCCAATAAAGAGACTGAAGATCTAAATGCCACGATCAACCATCTTGACCTCATAGACATATACAGAACACTCCACCCAAAAGCAGCCAAGTATACTTTCTTTTCCAACGTACATGGAATATTCTCCAGAATATACCACATATTAGGCCACAAAGCAAGTCTTAAAGGAATCCAAAACATTGAAATGTTACAAAGCATCATTTCTGACCATAAAGCCATAAAAGTAGAAATCAATAACAGAAAAAGCAAGGAAAAAAAAATCAAATACATGGAAACTGAAAAACACCTTGCTCAAAAACTACTGGGTTATAGAAGAAATCTAGGACAAAATAAAGAAATTCACAGAATCAAATGAGAATGAAAACACATCCTACCAGAGCCTTTGGAACACAGCAAAAGCAGTTCTAGAGGTCAATTTATAGCAATAAGTGCACACATTCAAAAAGAAGAAATGGCCAAAATCAAAAGATTAACCCTACAGCTAGAACAAATAGAAAGAAAGCAGGAAAAGAAGCCCACAGGCACCAGAAGAAAGGAAATAAAAAAAATTAGACCAGAATTAAATAAAATAGACAATAGATAAACAATTGAAAGAGTTAACAAGACCAAAAGCTGGTTCTTTGAAAAGATCAATGAAATCAATAAGCCACTGGCCAAACTGACAAAAGAAAAACCAGAGGAAGAAAATAACTGGAATAAGAAATCAGATGAGCAATATCTCAACAGACCCAACTGAAATTACAAGAATCGTAAGAGAATACTATGAAAAATTGTATTCCAACAAATTTGAAAACCTAGAGGAAATGTGCAAATTCCTAGAAATACACTACCTATACAAACTAACACACATCGAGGTAGAAAAACTAAATAAACCTATAACAAAAGAAGAGATTGAAGAGGTAATCAAAAAGGTCCCCCCCCACCAAAAAAAGCCCTGAGCCTGATGGCTTTACTGGAAGAGTTCTACCAAACATTCAGAGAAAAGTTATCACCACTAGTACTAAAGGTACTTCAGAGCATAGAACAGGACGGAATACTCCCCAACTCATTCTATGAAGCCAGCATAACCCTGATACCAAAACCAGGTAAAGACACCACAAAAAAGAAAATTACAGACCTATATACCTCATAAACATAGATGTAAAAATCCTCCGCAAAATTCTAGCCAATAGAATTCAACAACATATCAAAAAAAATAATTCACCATGACCAAGTGGGATTCATACCAGGTATGCAGGGATGATTCAACATTAGAAAAACAATCAATATAATCCATTACATAAATAAAACAAAAGATTAAGAATCATAGGATCTTATCAATTGATACAGAAAAGGCATTTGACAAAGTCCAACACCCATTCATGATAAAAACTCTCTGCAAAATAGGAATAGAAGGAAAAGTCCTCAGCATAATAAAGGGCATTTATACAAAGCCAACAGCCAACATCATCCTAAATGGAGAAAGCCTGAAAGAATTGCCCTTAAGAATGGAAACCAGACAAGGATGTCGTTTATCACCACTCTTAATCAACATTGTGCTAGAGGTCCTAGCCAGAGTAATTAGGCAAGAAAAAGAAATAAAGGGCATCCATATTGGTACAGAAGAGGTAGAAGTATCCCTATTTGCAGATGATATGATCTTATACACAGAAAACCCCAAAGAATCCACAAGAAAACTCCTGGAACTAATAGAAGATTTAAGCAAAGTATCAGGATACAAGATAAGCATACAAAAATCAGTTGAATTCTTCTACACCAACAGAGAGAACATCAAAGAGGAAATCATCAAATCAATACCATTTACAACAGGCCCCAAGAAGATAAAATACTTAGGAATAAATCTAACCAGAGACGTAAAAGGCTTACACAAAGAAAATTACAAGACACTACTGCAAGAAACCAAAAGAGACCTACATAAGTGGAAAAACATACCTTACTCATGAACAGGAAGACTCAACATTGTGAAAATGTCTATTCTACCCAAAGCGATCTACAGATACAATGCAATCCCGATCCAAATTCCAAAGACATTTTTTAATGAGATACAGAAACCAGTCACAGACTACCTATCGAAAAGAGGAGGCCCAGATAAGTAAAGCATTACTGAAGAAGAACAAAGTGGGAGGCCTCATACTATCTACATTTAGAACCTATTATACTGCCACCATAGTCAGAACAGTCTGGTACTGGTACAACAACAGATACATAGACCAATGGAACAGAATTGCGAATCCAGATGTAAATTCTTCTACCTATGGGCAGCTGATATTTGACAAAAGCCCAGATTTCGTTAAATGGGGAAAACAGTCTCTTTAACAAATGGTCCTGGCATAACTGGATATCCATCTGCAAAAACTGAAACAAGACCCGTAACTTACACCATGTACAAAAACTAACTCAAAATGAATCAAAGACCTAAATATAAAAAAACAGGGACAGTGCCAGGAGCCCTAATACATGGCATAAACAGAATACAAAACATAGTAACAGTGCACAAACACCAGAAGAAAAACTACATAACTGGGAACTCCTAAAAATCAAACACACATGTTCATCAAAACATTTCACTAAAAGAGTAAAAAGACAACCTACAGACTGGAAAAAAATTTTTGACTATGCCATATCTAATCAGAGTCAAGTCTCTAAAATCTACAAGATACTACAAAACCTCAACAACAAAAAGATAAATAACTCAATTAAAAAATGGGCAAAGGGTATGAACAGACACTTTACCAAAGAAGACATTCAGGCAGCTAACAGATAGATACATGAGGAAATGCTCATGATCATTAGCCACTACCAAAACCAAAAGCCAAACCCAGTGCTGTTGAGTCGATTCTGACTCATAGTGACCCTATAGGACAGAATAGAACTGCCCCATAGAGTTTCCAAGGAGAACCTGATGGATTCAAACTGCTGACCCTTTGGTTCGCAGCCGTAGCACTTAACCACTATGTCACCAGGGTTTCCCATTAGCCATTAAGGAAATGCAAATCAAAACTACAGTGAGATACCATTTCACCCCAACAAGGCTGGCATTAATCCAAAAAACACAAAATAATAAACGTTGGAGAGGTTGTGGAGAGACTGGAACACTTACACAGTGCCGGTGGGAATGTAAAATGGTACAAACACTTCAGAAATTGATTTGACACTTCTTTAAAAAACTAGAGATAGAAATACCATATGAGCCAGCAATCCCATTCCTTGGAATATATCCTAGGGAAATAAGAGCCATCACAAGAATAGATATATGCCCCCACATGTTCATTGCAGCACTTATTCACAATAGCAAAAAGATGGACACAACCTAGGTGCCCATCAACAAATGGATAAACGAATTATGGTATATACACACAATGGAATACTATGCAATGATAAGGAACAACAATGAATCTGTGAAACATCTCATGACATGAATGAATCTGGAGGGCATTATGCTGAGTCACAAAAGGACAAATATTGTATGAGACCACTATTATAAGAACTCAAGAAAAGGTTTAAACACAGAAGAAAACATTCTTCGGTGGTTACGAGGGCGGGGTCTAGACAGTAGGCAAGAATTAGGCTAGGTGGAGGGAAGGACAACACACAATACAGGGGAAGTCAGCACAACTGGACTAAACCAAAAGCTAAGATGTTTCCTGAACACAAACAAACACTTCCAGGGACAGGGTAGTAGGGGTGGGGGTCTGAGGACCATGGTTTTGGAGGACATTAGGTCAATTGGCCTAACAAAGTTTATTAAGAAAATGTTCTGCATCCCACTCTGGTGAGTGGTGTCTAAGGTCTTAAAAGCTTGCAAGCCGCCGTCTAAGATGCATCAATTGGTCCCAACCCCCCTGGAGTAAAGGACAATGAAGAACACCAAAGACACAAGGAAAACGTTCACCTGAGAGACAAACGGGCCACATAAACCAGAGAACCCATCAGCCTGAGACAAGAACTAGATGGTGCTTAGCTATTGCCAACGACTGCCCCAACAGGAAATACAACAGAGAGTCTCTGATGGAGCAGAAGAAAAGTGTGGTACAGAACTCAAATTCACATAAAAGGACCATACTTAATGGTCTGACTGAGACTAGAGGAACCCCCAAAGACATGGCCTCCAGACTCTTTACTAACCCAAAACTAAAACTATTCCTGAAGGCAACTCTTCAGGCAAAGATTAGACTGGACTATAAAACAGAAAATAATATTCGAGAAGAGTGTTCCTCTTACTTAAGTAGATACAGAATTCTAAATGGGCAGCTCCTGACCAGAAGCAGGATGAGAAGGCAGAAACGGCTGGTTGAACAGACTAAGGTGGCCCAGGGTGGAAAGGGGGAGTGTGCTGTCACATTGTAGGGATTGCAACTGGGGTCACATAACAATATTCATACGAATTTTTGTATGAGAAATTAACTTGAACTGTAAACTTTCACTGAAAGAACAACAGCAACAAAAAAAAAAACCTGGTAAACATCTTTCTGGTATTCTGGAAATTCCCTGTCGATACACGGGTGCAACCACTTTTGAATGATCTTCAGGAAAATTTTACTTGTGTGTGAAATTAATGATATTGTTTGATAATTTCCACATTCGGTTAGAAAACCTTTCTTGGGAGTAGGCATAATTATGGATCTCTTCCAGCCAGATGCCCAGGTAGCTGTCTTCCAAATTTCTTGGCATAGACGAGCGAGCACTTCTTGCATTGCATCAATTTGGTGAAATATCTCAATTGGTATTCTGCCAATTTCCAGAGATTTGCTTTTTGCCAATGCCTTCAGTGTATCTTGGACTTCCTCCTGCAGTACCATCAGTTCTTGATCATATGCTGCCTCCTGAAATGGGTGAACATTGACAAATTCTTTTTAGTACAGAGACTGTACTAAAAAGAATTGAATCATGTCCCCCCCAAAATGTGTGTATCAACGTGATTAGGCCATATGTGGTTGTCCTCCATTTTGTGATTGTAATTTTATGTTGAGAGGATTAGGGTGGGATTGTAACACCACCCTTACTCAGGTCACCTCCCTGATCCAAGGTAAAGGGATTTTCCCTGGGTTGTGGCCTGCACCACCTTTTTGTCTCTCAAGAGATAAAAATAAAAGAGAAGCAAGCAGAGAGTTCGGGACCTTATGCAACCAAGAAAGCAGCACCGGGAGCAGAGTGCATCCTTTGGACCTGGGGTCCCTGAACCTGAGAAGCTCCTCAACCAGGGGAAGTTTGAGGATAAGGAACCTTCCTCCAGAGCCTACAGAGAGAGAAAGCCGTCCCCTGGAGCTAACACCCTGAATTTGGACTTTCAGCCTACTAGACTGTGAGAAATAAAGTTCTCTTTGTTAAAGCCATCCACGTGTGGTTTTTCTGTTATAGCAGTACTAGATGATGAGACACCCTTCCATCTACTTTTAATGCTTCCTGTGTCGTTCAGTATTTTGCCAATAAACCAACACCCAGTGCCGTCGAGTCGATTCCAACTGCTAGTGACCCTATAGGGCAGGGTAGAACTGCCCCACAGGGTTTCCAAGGAGCACCTGGTGGATCTGAACTGCTGACTCTTTGGTTAACAACCGTAGCACTTAACCACTACGCCACCAGGGTTTCCAATAGAATCCTTCAATTTTGCAACTCAAGACTTGAATATTTTCTTCAGTTCTTTCAGCTTGAGAAATGACCAGTGTGTTCTTCCGTTTTGGTTTACTATGTCCAGGTTTTTGCACATTTCATTACAAAATTCTTTTTTGGTCTCCTCGAGCCACCCTCTGAACTCTTCTGTTCAGCTCTTTTACTTTGTCATTTCTTCCTATTGCTTTAGCTACTTGGTTTCCAGGGGCAAGTTTCAGAGTCTCTTCTGGCATCCATTTTGATTTTTTCTTTCTTTACTGTTTTTTTAATGATTTCTTGCTTTCTTCATGTATAATATCCTTGATATCATTCCACAACACATCTGGTCTTTGGTCATTAATGTTCAGTGTGTCAAATCTATTCTTGAGATGGTCTCTAAATTCAGGTAGGATATACCCCAAGTCATACTTTGGCTCCCATGGACTTGATCTAATTTTCTTCAGTTTCAACTTGATCTTGCATATGAGCAATTGATGATCTGTTCTGCAGTTGGCCTCTGGTCTTATTCTGACTGATGATATCAAGCTTTCCCATCATCTCTTTCCACAAATGTAGTCGATTTTATTCCTGTATATTCCATCTGGTGAATTCCACATGTAGAGTTACCATTGATGTTGTTGAAAAGAGGTATTTGCAATGAAGAAGTCGTTGGTCTTGCAAAATTCTATCATGTGATCTCTGGTATCATTTCTATCACCAAGACCATAATTTCCAACTACGGATCCTTCTTTGTTTCCTGCTTTCACATTCCAGTTACCAGTAATTATCAATGCATCCTGTGCCTGTGCACAGGCACCCAGCTCTTTCACTCTGTGGCTTGGTTCCAGTGCTGTCTCTAGCTGTTTTCCCAGTTCTGCTGCTGCTGGTTCTCTGCCGCTGCTGGTGGTCTGTTTCTGCTGCTGCTCCTCTATCCATTCACCATTTCAAAACCGCTTCTGCATTCTACGTGTTGGTTAGAACAGCACCCTACTCTTGGCACCAAATTCTGTCATAGTCATCTAGTGCTGCTATAACATAAATACTACAAGTGGATGACTTTAACAAAGTAAAGTAGGCTAAAAGTCCAAATTCAGTGTGTCACCTCCAGGGGAAAGCTTTCTCCCTCTGTCGGCCTTCTCATCAATCTTCCCCTTGACTAGGAGCTTCTCTGTGTAGGGACCCTGGGTCCAAAAGATGTACTCTGCTTTCCAGCACTGTTTTCTTGGTGGTATGAGGTCCCCAAATCTCTGCTTGCTTCCTTTTCCTTTTATCTCTTATAAGATAAATGGTGGTACAGGCCACACCCCAGGAAAACTCACTTTACCTTGCATCAGGGATGTGACCTGAGCAAGGGTGTTGCATCCCACCCTAATCCTCTTTAACCACAGACAGAGGTTATGATTTATAACACATAGGAAAATCACAAAATGGAGGACATTCACACAATACTGGCAATCATGGCCTAACCAAGTTGACACATATTTTGGGGGGACACGATTCAATCCATGACAGAGTCCGAACTGACTTGATGGAACCTAACAACAGCAGTACATATAAAAGTTATGTTTACACTATACTGTTGTCTATAAAGTACGCAATACCATTACATGTAAAAAACAATGTACATACCTTAATTAAAAATACTTTATAGCTAATAAATGCTAACCATTATCTAAGCCTTAAGTGAACTGTAATTTTTTTGCAGGTGGAGGCTCTTGCTTCAATGTTGATGGCTGCTGACTGATCAGGGCTGTGGTTGCTGAAGGTTGGCATGCCTGTGACAATTTCTAAAATAAGACAACAATGAAGTTTGCCTCATCGATTGACATCCTTTCACAAAAGATTTCTCTGTAGCATGCGATGCTGTTTGATAGTATTTTATCCACAGTAGAATTTCTTTCAAAATTGGAGTCAATCCTCTCAAAACCTGCCATTGGTTTATGAACTAAGTTTATGTAACATTCTAAATCCTTTGTTGTCATTTCAATAATGTTCAAAGCATCTTCACAGGGTGTAAATTCCACCTCAAAAAACCACTTTCTTTGCTCATCCAGAAGAAGCAACTCCTTATCTGTCACAGTTTTATCATGAAATTACAGTGATTCTGCCACATCTTCAGGCTCCACTTCTAACTCTAATTCTTTTGCTATTTCTGCCACATCTGCAGTTACTTTGGCCACTGAAGTATTGGACCCCTCAAAGTCATTCATGAGGATCGGAATCAACTTCTTCTAAATTCCTGTTAATGTCCGTATTGTTCCCTCCTTCTATGAATCACAAATGTTCTTAAAGGCATCTAGAGTGGTGAGTCCTTCCCAGAGAATTTTCAATTTACTTTGCCCAAATACATCATAGGAATCACTGTCTATGACAGATATAGCCTTATGAAATGTATTTCTTAAATAATAAGACTTGAAAGTCAAAATTGCTCCTAGATCTGTGGGCTGCAGAATGGATGTTGTGTTAACAAGCATGAAAACATTAACCTCCTTGTACATCTCCATCAGAGCTCTTGGGTGACCAGGTACATTGTCAATGAGCAGTAATTTGAAAGGAATCTCAACAATGGGCTTAAAATACTCAGAAAGCGTTTTGTAAACAGATTTGCTGTCACCTAGGCTTTGTTGTTCCATTTATAGAGCATAGGCAGAGCAGGTTTAGCATAATTTGTAAGGACCCTAGGATTTTGGGAATGGTAAAGAGGTTTTGACTTCAACTTAAAGTCCACATCTGCATTACCCCCTAACAAGAGAGCTAGCCTGTCCTTTGAAGTTTGAAGCCAGGCATTGGCTTCTCCTCTCTAGCTACGAAAGTCCTAGGTGGCATCTTCTTCCAGTATAAGGCTGCTTTGTTTACATTGAAAACCTGATGTTTGGTGTAGCCACCTTCATCAGTTATCTAGCTAGATCTTCTGGATAAATCACTGCAGCTTCTACATCAGCACTGGCTGCTTTACCTTGCACTTCTATGTTATGGAGGTAGTTTCTTTCCTTCAACCTCATGAACAAACCTCTGTTAGCTTCAAACTTTTCTTCTGTAGCTCCCTCACCTCTCTGAGACTTCAATAAATTGAAGAGAATTAGGGCCTTGCTCTGGATTAGGCTTTGGCTTAAGAAAATGTTGTGGCTGGTTTGATCTATCCAGACTGATAAAACTTTTTCTATATCAGCAGTAAGGCTGTTTTGCTTTCTTATCACTTGTGTGTTCACTGGAGTAGCACTTTTAATTTCCTTCAAGAACTTTTCCTTTGTATTCACAACTTGCCTAACTGTCCAGTACAAGAGGGCTAGCTTTTGGCCTGTCTCAGCTTTTGACATGCCTTCTTCACTAAGCTTAGTCATTTCTAGCTCTTGATTTAAAGTGAGAGACATGTGACTCTTCCTTTCCCATGAACACTTAGCTGCCATTTTAGGGTTATTAATTGGCCTAATTTCAGTATTGCCATGTCTCAGGGAATAAAAAAAAAAAAAAAAAAAAAGCCTAAAAAGAGGGAGAGGAGAGGAGAGAGATGGGGGAACGACCAGTCAGAACACACACATTTATGGATTAAGTTTGCTGTCTTATGGGCAAGGTTCATGGTGTGCCAAAACAGTTACAATAGTAACACCAATGATCACTGATCACAAATGACCATAACTGATATAATAATAATGAAAAAGTTTGAAATATTGTGAGAATTACAAAAATATGACAGAGACATGATGTGAGCACACACTGTTGGAAAAATTGTGCCAATAGACTTGGCTGACACAGAGTTACCACAAACCTTGAATTTGTAAATGACACAATAAAATGAGATATGTTGGTAGGTAGTTTCCAGCTGTTGTTGTTGGTAGGTGCCTTCGAGTCATTCCGACTCACAACAGAACAAAACATGCCCAGTCCTGTGCCATCCTCACAATTATTGTTATGCTTGAGCCCATTGTTGCAGCCACTGTGTCAATCCATCTCGTTGAGGGTCATCCTCTTTTTCGATGACCCTCTCTTTTACCAAGCATGATGTCCTTCTCCAGGGACTAATCCCTCCTGACAACGTGTCCAAAGTATATGAGAAGCAGTCTCACCATTCTTGTTTCTAAGAAGCATTCTGGCTGTACTTCTTCCAAGACAAATTTTTTCGTTGTTTTGGCTGTCTGTGGTATATTCGATATTCTTTGCCAACACTACAATTCAAAGGTGTTAATTCTTCTTCCATCTTCCTTATTTATTCTCCAGCTTTCACATGCATATGAGGTGATTGAAAACACCATGGCTTGGGTCAGGTGCACCTTAGTCTCCAAGGTGACATCTTTGCTTGTCAACACTTTAAAGAGGTCTTTTGCAGCCAATTTGTCCAATGCAATGCGTCTTTTGATTTCTTGACTGCTGCTTTCATGGGTGTTGGCTGTGGATCTAAATAAAATGAAATCCTTGACAACTTCAATCTTTTGTCCATTTATCATGATGTTGCTCATTGGTCCAGTTGTGAGGATTTTTTGTTTTCTTTATGTTGAGGTGTAAACCATACTGAAGGCTGTGATCTTTGATCTTCATCAGTAAGTGCTTCAAGTCCTCTTCACTTTCAACAGGCAAGGTTGTGTCATCTGCATAACGCAGGTTGTTAATGATTCTTCCTCCATTCCTGATGGCCCATTCTTCATACAGCCCAGCTTCTCAGATATTTGCTCAGCATACAGATTGAATAGGTATGGTGAAAGGAGACAACCCTGACACATACCTTTCCTGACTTTAAGCCATGCAGTATATCCCCTTGTTGTGTTCGAATGACTGCCTCTTGATCCATGTACAGATTTCTCATGAGCACTACTAAGCGTTCTGGAATTTCCATTCTTCACAATGTTATCCATAATTTTTTATGATCCACACAGTTGAGTGCCTTAGCATAGTCCATAAAACACAGGTGAACATCTTTCTTTTATTCTCTGCCTTTTGCCAGGATCCATGGTTCCACATCCTTTTCTAAATCTGGCTTGCATTTCTGGAAGTTGTCTGTAGATATACTGCTGCAGTCACTTTAGAATGACCTTCAGCAAAATTTTTCTGGCATGTGATATTAATGACAGTGTTCGATAATTTCTGCATTCAGTTGGATCATCTTTCTTGGGAATAGCCATAAATATAAATCTCTTCTAGTCAGTTGGTCAGGTAGCTATCTTTCAAATTTCTTGGCAAAGACGAGTGAGCACTTCCAGCGCTACATCCATTTGTTAAAACATCTCAGTTGGTATCTGTCAATTCCCAGCTGCTTGTTTTTTGCCAATGCCTTCAGTGCAGCTTGAACTTCTTCCTTCAATACCATCGGTTCTTGATCATATGTTACCTCCTGAAATGGCTGAACATCAATCAATTCTTTTTGGTATAGTGACTCTGTGTATGTCGTCCATCTTCTTTTGAGGCTTCCTGAGTCATTTAGTATTTTTCCTAGTAGAATCCTTCAGTATTGCAACTAAAGGCTTGAATTTTTTCTTCAGTTCTTTCAACTTGAGAAAAGCTGACTGTGTTCTTCCCATTTGGTTTTCTCCCTCCAGGTCTTTGCACATGCTATCATAATACTTTACTTTGTCTTGTCAAGCTGCCCTTTGAAATCTTCCGTTCAGCTCTTTTACCTCATCATTTTTTCATTTTGCTTTAGGCACTTGACTTTCAAGAACAAGTTTGAGAGTCTCTTCTGACATCCATTTAGGTCTTTTCTTTATTGCCTGTCTTTTTAATAATCTTTTGCTTTCTTCATGTATGATATCCTTGATGTCATTCCACAACTCATCTGGTCTTTGGTCATTAGTGCTCAATGCATCAAATTTATTCTTGAGATCGTCTCTAAATTCAGGTGGGATATATTTACAGTTGTACTTTGGCTGTCATTGACTTGTTCTAGTTTTCCTCAGTTTCAACTTGAACTTGCATCTGAGTAATTGATGGTCTGATCCACAGTAGGCCTCTGGCTTTGTTCTGACTGATGATGTTGAGCTTTTCCATCATCTCTTTCCACAGATGAAGTCGATTTGATTCCTGTGTGTTCCATCTGGCGAGGTCCATGTGTACAGTCGCCATTTACATTGGTGAAAAAAAGTATTTGCAATGAAGAAGTCATTGGTCTTGCAAAATTCAATCATGTGACCTCTGGCATCTTTTCTATCACCAAGGTCATATTTTCCAACTACTTATCCTTCTTCTTGGTTTCCAACTTTCATATTCCAATTACCAGTAATTATCAATGCATCCTGATTGCATGCACAATCAATTTCAGACTGTAGAAGTTGGTAAAAATCTTGAATTTCTTCATCTTTGTCCTTAATGGTTGATGCATAAATTTGAATAATAGTCATATTAACTGGTCTTCTTTGTAGGCATATGGATATTATCCTATCACTGACAGCGCTGTGCTTCAGGATAGATCTCTAAATGTTCTTTTTGAACGTGAATGCCACACCATTCCTTTTCAAGTTGTCATTCCTGACGTAGTAGGCCATATGATTGTCTGATTCAAAATGACAGATATGAGGGGGGGCCACGATGGCAGAATAGACAGACACTTCCAGTGAGTCCTCTTACAACAAAGACCCCAAAAAAACAAGTGGAACTATTATATTTATGACAAGCTAGAAACCCTGAACATCAAAGGCAAAGTTAAAAAAATGGGCTGAGCTGCAAGGGGAGGGAGAATTGATTCAGAAGTGGAGAGGAGTTACCGGACCTGAATCACTGGGAGCCCTCAGGCACCATTCCTGGGAGCAGCTGTGACGGGCTAATACTAGCATTTGGCCACAGTTTCCTCAGGGAGAAGCAGCCAGCCACACAGCCTACTCACAATTCTGGAACCAGAGGAAAACGGTGCTCTCAGCAAAACCTAAGTACTTGCAAATATTTTACAGCGTCCCCTGCATCCAAGCTGACTTCAGCAGCTGTTGATTTCTCTGGGCCTGAGATAGGCCCTGCTGAGAGCCTAGACCCATCCTCCTGGCCTTGGAGAAGGAATGATTCGCAATTGGGGGGAAAGATAATTTGCCAGTTCCACTAACCTAGGGATCTCAGGACAGAAGAGGCTCCTGTCCAGGCATAAATGGTCCGTGGCCTTTGAGTAACTTTCACCTCTGCATGAACCTGTGTGGGTGCATTTCAGTATAATAGGCCCTGGTTGGCAGACTACAACTGTTTCAGCTGTGTGGTAGAGAGGTGGGTGTTTGATGTTTGATGTTTGATGTTGCTTTGCCTGTTACATGGGGTCCTCACCTACCCACATCAGGTCCCTAAGTACCAGTGGCTCCACTCAGATCACCCAGACACCCACAACAGGGTCCAAGGACAACTGGTACTTCCCAGTCCTTACAATAAAAAACTCTGGGTGCCCATGGTCCTTCTGCAGAACCCACTCACCTGTGTGCTCTAGGGAACATGGATGCGCTTTCCTCAGAGACACTTAGAGGACGATTCTCAGCCCCTGCATTGTTCACAGCATGACCCTCTGCACCAACCAGATACCGGTACCTACACCAACCACCCTGCCCCACTAAGACTGTAGGACAGAGCTGGTACCACACACTTCATGATCAGCTACCTGGACACTTGAGGTGAATCCATACAAGAAAAGTGAATGGATCCTGGGCAGATATACCTGATAACAGCTCTAGCCATGTGGTGACAGGACATCAGAACTTCAAAGGTGAAAATACTCAAGCTAGCTCACTGAAGCAACCCATTTGGGCATATCAAACAAAACAAAGCAAGAAGCTATGATACACTAAGCAAACATAAAATAAACTAATATGATAATTTATAGATGGCTCGGAGACAACAGTCAATATAAAATCACATAAAGAGACAGACTGTGATCATCTCAACAAGCTCTCAAAACAAAGAATCCAGGAATCTTCTAGATGAAAGTGCCTTCCTGGAATTACCAGAGGCAGAATACAAAAGATTAATATACAGAACCCTTCATGACATCAGGAAGAAAATCAGGCAATATGCAGAACAAGCCAAGGAATACACAGATAAAGTAGTTGAAGAAATTAAAAAGGTTATTCAGGAACATAATGAAAAATTTGATGAGCTGGAAAAGTCCATAGACAGACAGCAATCAGAAGCTCAGAAGATTAACGATAAAATTACAGAATTAGACAACTCAATAAAAAGCCAGAGGCCCAGAATTGAGCAAGTGGAAGGCAGAAACTGTGAACTTGAAAATAAAGCACTTGGCACCAATATATTTGAAGAAATATCAGACAAAAGAATTAAAAAAAAAATGAAGAAAGCTTAAGAATCACATTGGATTCTATCAAGAGAAATAACCTACGAGTGATTGGAGTACCAGAACAGGGAGGGATAGCAGAACATATAGAGAGTATTGTTGAAGATTTGTTGGCAGAAAACTTCCCTGATATTGTGAAAAATGAGAAAATATCTATCCAAGATGCTCATCAAACTCCACATAAGGTAGGTCTTAAAAGAAAGTCACCAAGACATACTATAATCAAACTTGCCACAACCAAAGATAAAGAGAGAATTTTAAGAGCATCTAGGGGTAAACAAAAAGTCACCTACAAAGGGGAGTCAATAAGAATAAGCTCGGACTACACGGCCAAAACCATGCTGGCAAAAAGGCAATGGGATGACTTATATAAAGCATTGAAGGAAAAAAAAAAATTGCTAACCAAGAATCACATATCCAGTGAAATTGTCTCTCAAATATGAAGGTGAAATTAGGATATTTCCAAATAAACGGAAGTTTAGGAATTCATAAAAACCAAACCAAAACTACAAGAAATACTAAAGGGAGTTCTTTGGTTAGAAAATCAATAATATCAGGTATCAACTCAAGACTAGAACACTGGGCAGCACAATCAGATGTCATCCCAGGCAGGGAAATGGCAAAAATAAATCAAGGTAAAAGAACTCTCAAAACAGGAAAAGAGTGATACTATTATGTAAAAGAAGACAACATTAAAATAATAAAGAGGGACTAAGAAATGTCATAGATCTTTCATATGGAGAGGAAGACAAGGCAATATAAAGAAATAAAGGTTAGGTTTAAATTTAGAAAAATAGGGGTAAATATTAAGGTAACCACAAAGGAGACAAACTATCCTACTCATCAAAATGAAATATAAGAAAAAAAATAGAGACTCAACAGAAATAAAATCAACAACAACAAGTAAGAGGAAAAAACAATATATAAAGATAAACTACTCGGCACAAAAAAAATTAAGTGGAAAAAAGAAACTGTCAACAACACACAAAAAAAAAAGACGTCAAAATGATAGCACTAAATTCATACATATTCATAATTACACTGAATGTAAATGGACTAAATGTACCAATAAAGAAACAGAGAGTGGCAGAGTGGATTAAAAAACACGATCTGTGTATATGTTGCCTACAAGAGACACGCTTTAGACTTAGAGACGCAAACAAACTAAAACTCAAAGGACGGAAAAAAATGTATCAAGCAAACAACAATCAAAAAAGAGCAGGTATGGCAATATTAATTTCGGACAAAATAGACATTAAAGTTAAATCCACCACAAAGGATAACGAAGAACACTATATAATCATTAAAGAGACAATATACCAGGAGGATATAACCATATTAAAAATTTATGCACCAAATGACAGGGCTGCAAGATACATAAAAACAAAGTCTAACAGCATTGAAAAGTGAGATAGACAGCTCCACAATTATAGTAGGAGACTTCAACACACAACTTTTGGTAAAGGAGAGGACATCCAGAAAGAAGCTCAATAAAGACACGGAAGATCTAAATGCCACAATCAACCAACTTGACCTCATAGACATGTACAGAACACTCCACCCAGCAGCAACCAAGTATACTTTCTTTTCTAGTGCACATGGAACATTCTTTAGAATAGACCCCATATTACATCATAAAGCAAGCCTTAGCAGAATCGAAAACATTGAAATATTACAAAGCATCTTCTCAGACCATAAGGCCATAACAGTAGAAATAATAACAGGAAAAGAAACCAAACACTTGGAAACTGAACAATACTCTGCTGAAAAAAGACTGGATTATAGAAGACATTAAGGATGGAATAAAGAAATTCAGAGAATCCAATGAGAATGAAAACACTCCCTATCAGAACCTTTGGGACACAGCAAAAGCAGTGCTCGGAGGTCAATTTATATCAATAAATGCACACATCCAAAAAGAAGAAAGGGCCAAAATCAAAGAACTACCCCTACAACTTGAACAAATAGAAAGAGAGCAACAAATGAAACCCTCAGTCACCAGAAATAAACAAATAATAAAAATTACAGCAGAACTAAATGAAATAGAAAACAGAAAAACAATTGAAAGAATTAACAAGACCAAAGGCTGATTCTCTGAAAAAAAATCAACAAAATTGATAAACTGAAATTAAAAGAATCATATCAGATTACTAAGAAAAATTGTACTCTAACAAATTTGAAAACCTAGAAGAAAAGGATGAATTCCTAGAAACACACTACCTACCTAAACTAACACAAACAAGGTAGAACAACTAAATAGACTCGTAACAAAAGAAGAGATTGAAAAAGTAATCAAAAAACTCCCAACAAAGAAAGCCCTGGCCTGGACAGCTTCACTGCAGAGTTTTAACAAACTTTCTGAGAAGAGTCAACATCACTATTACTAAAGGTATTTAAGAGCATACAAATAGATGGAATCCCCCCAAACTCATTCTATGAAGCCACCATATCCCTGATATCAAAACCAGGTAAAGACACACACACAAAAAGAAAATTACAGACCTATATCCCTCATGAACACAGATGCAAAAATCCTTAACAAAATTCTAACCAATAGAATTCCACAACATATCAAAAAAAAAAAAAAATTCATCATGACCAAGTGGGATTCATACCAGGTATGCAAGGATGGTTCAACATTAGAAAAACAATTCATGTAGTCCATCATGTAGACAAGAGTCACATGATTTTATCAATTGATGCAGAAAAGGCATTTGACAAAGTTCAACACCAATTTATGATAAAAAAAAAAACTCCCAGCAAAATAGGAATAGAAGGAAAATTCCTCAGCATAATAAAAGGCATTTATACAAAGCCAACAGCCAACATCATCCTAAATGGAGAGAGCCTGAAAGCATTCCCTGTGAGATCAGGAGACAAGGGTGCCCTTTATTACCACTCTTATTCAACATTGTGCTGGAGGTCCTAGCCAGAGCAATTAGGCTAGATAAAGAAATAAAGGGCATCCAGCTTGGCAAGGAAGAAGTAAAAGTATCTCTATTTGCAGATGACATGATCTTATACACAGAAAACCCTAAGGAATTCTCCAGAAAACTACTGAAACTAATAGAAGAGTTCCGCAGAGCATCAGGGTGCGAGATAAACATACAAAAATCAGTTGGATTCCTCTACACCAACAAAAAGAACATCAAAGAGGAAATCACCAAATCAATGCCATTTACAGTAGCCCCCGAGAAGATAAAATACTTAGGAATAAATCTTACCAGAGATGTAAAAGACTTATACAATGAAAACTTCAAAACACTACTGAAAGAAACCAAGAGAGACCTACATAAGTAGAAAAACATACTTTGCTCGTGGATAGGAAGATTTAACATTGTAAAAGTGCCTATTCTACCAAAGGCGATCTATAGATACAATGCGATTCCTATCCAAATTCCAACAGCATTTTTTAATGAGATAGAGAAACAAATCACCAACTCCATATGGAAAGGAAAGAGGCCCCAGATAAACAAAGCATTACTGAAAAAAAAGAACAAAATGGGGGACTTCACTCTACCTGATTTTGGAATCTATTATACTGCCATAGTAGTCAAAACATCCTGGTACTGGTACAACAACAGATACATAGACCAATGGAACAGAATTGAGAATTCAGACATACATCATCCACATATGAGCAGCTGATATTTGACAAAGGCCCAAAGTCAGTTAAATGGGGAAAAGACAGTCTCTTTGACAAATGGTGCTGGCATAACTGGATATCCATCTGCAAAAAAAATGAAAAAAGACCCATGCCTCACACCATGCACAAGAACGAACTCAAAATGCATCGAAGACCTAAATACAAAATCTAAAACAATAAAGATCATGTAAGAAAAAATAGGGACAACATTAGGAGCCCTAGTACATGGCATAAACAGTACACAAAACATTACTAACAATGCAGAAAAGAAACTAGATAACTGGGAGCTCCTAAAAATCAAACACCTATGCTCATCCAAAGACTTTACCAAAAGAGTAAAAAGATTACCTACAGATTGGGAAAAAAATTTAAGCCATGACATTTCTGATCAGGGCCTGATCTCTAAATTCTACATGATACTGCAAAAACTCAACTACAAAAAGACAAATAACCTTATTAAAAAATGGGCAAAAGATATGGACAGACACTTCACTAAAGAAGACATTCAGGTAACTGACAGATACACGAGGAAATGCTCAAGATCATTAGCCATAATGCAAATCAAAACTCGAATGAGATTTCATCTCACTCCAGCAAGGCTGGCGTTAATCCAAAAAATACAAAATAATAAATGTTGGGGAGGTTATGGAGAGACTGGAACACTTACACACTGCTGGTGGGAATGTAAAATGGTACAACCACTTTGGAAATAGATTTGGCACTTCCTTAAAAAGCTAGAAATAGAACTACCATACTATCCAGCAATCCCACTCCTTGGAATATATCCTTGAGAAATTAGGGCCTTTACACAAACAGATATATGCACACCCATGTTCACTGCAGCGCTGTTGACAATAGCAAAAAGATGGAAGCAACCAAGGTGTCCATCAAGGAATGAATGGATAAATAAATTATAGTATTTTCACACAATGGAATACTATGCAACAACAAAGAACGGCGACGAACCTGTGAAACATTTTATAACATGGAGGAATTTGGAAGGCATTATGCTGAGTGAAATTAGTCAGCTGCAAAAGGACAAATATTGTGTAAGGCCACTATTACAAGAGCTCGAGAAATAGTTTAAACAGAGAAGAATATATTCTTCGATGGTTATGAGAGGGAGGAGGTAGGGAGGGAGGGAGGGGGTATTCACTAATTAGATAGTAGATAAGAACTATTTTAGGTGAAGGGAAAGACATCACCCAGTACAGGAGAGGTCAGCACAACTGGACTAAACAAAAAGCAAAGAAGCTTCCTGAATAAAATGAAAGCTTCCAAGGCCAGCGTAGCAGGGGCAGGGGTTCAGGAACCATGGTTTCAGGGGACGTCTAAGTCAATTGGCACAATAAAATCTATTAAGGAAACTTTCTGCATCCCACTTTGGAGAGTGGCATCTGGGGTCTTAAACACTAGCAAATGTCCATCTAAGATGCATCATTTGGTCTCAATGTACCTGAAGCAAAGAAGAATGAAGAACACCAAAGGCACAAGGTAATTATGAGCCCAAGAGACCGAAAGGGCCACATAAACCAGAGACTACATCAGCCTGAGACAGGAAGAACTAGATGGTGCCCAGCTACAACCGATGACTGCCCTGATAGGAAACACAACAGAGAACCCCTGAGGGAGCAGGAGAGTAGTGGGACGCAGACCCCAAATTCTCGTAAAAAGACCAGACTTAACGGTCTGACTGAGACTAAGAGGACCCTGGTGGTCATGTTCCCCAGACCTTCCATTAGCCCAAGACAGTAACCATTCCCAAAGCCAACTCTTCAGACAGGAATTGGACTGGACAAAGGGATAGAAAATGATACTGGTGAAGAATTAGCTTCTTGGATCAAGTAGACACATGAGACTATGCTGGCATTTCCTGTCTGGAGGGGAGATGAGAGTGCAGAGGGGGTCAGAAGCTGGCGGAATGGACACGAAAAGAGAGAGTGGAGGGAAGGAGTGCACTGTCTCATTAGGGGGAGAGCAATTAGGAGTATATCGTAAGGTGTATGTAAATTTTTATATGAGAGACTGACTTGATTTGTAAACTTTCACTTAAAGAACAATAAAAAAAGACAAATGTTCGCTACAATGACCTCAAAAAAAAAAAGACAAATAGCAGTCCATTCCAGCTCACTAATTCTTCAGATATTAATCTTTATATATTTCATTTCATTTTTGACAATTTCTAACTTTCCTAGATTTGTACTTCATACATTCCAGATTCCGATTATTAATGCATGTTTGCAGCTGTTTCTCCTTACTTTGAGTCATGCCACATCAGCAAATGAAGGTCCCCAAAGCTTGACTCCAACCGTATTAAGGTCTACTCTACCTGGAGGAGATGGCTCTTTCCCAGTCGTATTTTGAGTGCCTTCCAACCTAAGGGCTCATCTGGCACTATGTCAATGTTCTGTTTTCATAAGTAGACTGCCAGGTCCTTCTTCTTAGCCTTTCTTAGTCTGGAAGCTCAGCTGAAACCTGTTCGCCATCCGTGACCCTTCTGGTATTTGAATACTGGTGGCATATCTTCCAGTATCACAGCAACACACAAGCTCCTACAGTACAACAAACTGACAGACATGTGGGGGTATTAGCTTCCAGCCAGGGCCAATTAAAAACAGAGCTAGTATACTCAGCTTTGTATTTTTTGGTTTAAAAATGTACTCTTTTGTGTTGGTTATTTTCTAGCAATGAAGCTGATTGTAGTAAAGTATGCCTATGTTCAACTTTAGGTAATACTGTCAAATAGTTTTTCAAAGTGGTTGTACCAACTGTCATTTCCAGAGTAGAACATGATAGTTCTTTTATCCTTACCAACATTTGGTGTTTTCCATCTTTATCATTTTGGCCATTAGAGTGGTGTTTCATGGCTTTATGTTAAGTTCTGTGATCCTTCAATGTCCTTTTTATTTTTGTGGAGTCTTCAGAGTTAACTACAGGGGAGGAGCTAACAGCCATGCTGGTTTGCCATTTTGTCTGCGTCTGTCTTTTAACTGCTGTATAACAGTTGTCTTAGTTATCTAGTGCTGCTATAACAGAAATACCACATGAAGGTAGCTTTAAGGAACAGAAGTTTATTCTTTCACAGTCTAGTACGCTAGAAGTCCAAATTCAGGGCATCAGCCCCAGTGGAAGGCTTTCTCTGTCGGCTCTGGAGCAAAGTCCTTGTTGTCACTCTTCCCCTAGACTAGAAGCTTCTCCACGTAGAAACTCCAGGTCCAAAGGATGCACTTTGTTCCCGGCATTGCTTTCTTGGTGGTATGAGGTTCCCAACTCTCTGCTTGCTTCCCTTTCATTTTATCTCTTGTAAGATAAAAGATGGTACAGGCCACACCCTAGAGAAACTCCCTTTACATTGGATCAAGGATGTGACCTGAGCAAGGGTATTACATCCCATCCTAATCCTCTTTATCCACAGACAGAGATTATGATTTATAACACATAGGAAAATCACAAAATAGAGGACAATGCACACAATACTGGCAATCATGAACTAACCAAGCTGACACATATTTTTTTGGGTCACAATTCCATCTATGACAGTAGTCCATTGTAAATACACTCGCATATAGTTATACTTGTTGTAAATGAAACAAATCTATGTATTATTTTACTAAATATTGTGTTTATGAGTTTCATCCATAATGCCATATTTGATTGTAGATCATTCATTCTCATCGCTCTATAGTATTCCATTGTGTGACTAAACAACAAAGCATTTACATAGTCTACTATTGATGTGTATTTGGGTAGCTATGTTTGGAGTTCTTGTCAATTTCTTCACCATGAATATTTAGTTGTTTCTGATTTGTTTCTAATCAGTGTTGCAAAGATATTATTTTGCATATCTCCTTGTGTATATAAAACCCACTGTCACCAAGTTGATTCCAACTCACAGTGACCTCATAGGGTTTCCAAGGCTGTAAATATTTATGGAACCAGATTGCCACATATTTCCCCTGTGGAATGGCTGGTGGTTTTGAACTGCTAACCTTTTGCTTAGCAGTCAAGTGCTTTAACCACTGCACCACCAGAGTGTACACACACACACACACACCCACACACACACCTTATCTTAACGCAAATAATGCGCACTCTCTGTGTTTGTTTTCTGGCCGCGCTCTCCTCCCATCATGAGGTACCCTCACAAGCACCACCATGCCAGTCCTCCTCCACACGTTGCTGTAAAAAAAAAAAAATTAGCGCAATGTGCCTAAGAAAATATATTGTGGGAGGAGGGTGCAGCTGGCAAACAAACAAGCAGGCATGCGTTATTTGTGTAAAAATACAGTGTGTGTGTGGGTGTGAATGTTTCTCTTGGGTACCCACAGGTCAGGCAATGTCCACTGGACCATGAGTGGAAAGAAAAGGGCACAACCAGAAAACTCAATCTATAGCCTGTCCATAGCATCTGCCATTTTCTTTCCCCATCTCTACTACACTGTGACCCAACCAGCTTCTGCATCACCCCTCACCTCCAGAAGTTTCTCACAGGTTTTTTTTTTATAAATTTTAATTCAAGTAAAACCTTCCGATAGAAAAGCACATACATTTTAAGAGTGTAGCACAACAGATTTCCCCAAACGGAACACGCATACATAACCCAGATACAGAGATGGAAAATTATCAGCAGCACAGAAGTGAAATCATGCACTTAGAATGTGTAATTTCAATCTTACTATATACTTCCAAATTTATCTTCAAAGCCACCACGTCAATTAATCCTCACATCAGAAGTGGAAAAGCATATGTGTTTCTCCTTGTTCTTATTAGCGCTAGGGGAGGTCATACCGTATTTTTCATCTGCTAACAGGTGAAAATGCTTTCTTATTGTTTTAAGTTGCTTTTTTTATTTATTAATATGGTTGAGCATCTTTCCATGTTTATTTGCCAGTTGGAATATCTTTGCTCATTTTGCTATTGGGTTGTTGTTCTGTTTTACCCTTTCCCTAAGAGCCAAAGCTTACACAGTTTTCTGGACAGCTCTTTCCTGTTTGCCCTGCCCCTTCTTTATAGACACACTGTAGCATACTGTACTCTTCTTGGGGCTGGATGGATTATGCCAAAGCTTTCCCAGGAAGTCTCATGGGGGGCTGCAGTCTTTTATGATTATACTAAACCTGCCACCTCTCTTATACCAAGTGTCAAAAACAGGTGGCTGGGCATGTTTATTTGACTCTCGGGGCGTTTTCAGTGTAAGTACTCAGGTATTACGTTTGCTTGCAATACAATAAGCAGCTTAGTGCCTATTGTTTTACACCTGGCCTGCCACCCCTATTTATGTTAACTCCATGCCCCTGTAGGCATTTGGGAATTAATGCAAACCAGTCTGTATTAGATGAAAGCACCACTGTCTAGGGATTTCTGAAGGGATGGGAGTTCATCTCATTTCCATTGTCGGCTTTAGGATCTTGAGCAAGTCATTTCATCTCTCAGAAACAGTCTCTTCCAGTGTAAAACGAAACATAAAGTTATCTTCCCCAAAGGCCTCACAGAGTTGTTTTGGAAGTTAAATCAAAACACATATATCTGTTTTATTTGTGTGAGAAATGGGAGCAGCCATGGTTATTCTTGCCCACGCCTGTCTATTGCGCCAAGGATACCTCCCTTACCTCCATTCAGCCATCCCCGAGTATGGTCCTGGGCAACAACAGAGGTGAATACACTCGAGGTGACAGGATTCTGTACCAGGCTCCGTTCTCAGCCATATCACAGAGGGGTCAGGCCTTATTGACAAACATAGACCCCAGGCTTTTCTGAGAACTGCCTTTTGAAAACCTGGAGCAAAACCACAGGTGTGAAATCCAAATGTGCTAGTTGCATCTGTTTTCTGAATAAGGTGTATGCTGCTCAGTACAAGGCTGGGTAAGGATTCTAAGTCAGACAATAATCTCAGCTGAAACAAATGCATAATTTTGATTTGATTTCAGAAATGCAAACATGACCTGAATTGATCAACCTACTGAACAGTCCAAACTCCTGTATTTTTGAAGCTTGAGCAGAAGTGGGGGTCCGTTCTGGAAGTTAGGAGAAGGATACCTGGGCAGAGACACACTGAAGGGAGGCCTGTCCAGGGACCACGGGGATTGCCGTCAGGATGAGGCCCCGACCCTGGGCAGGACTGTGCTGGCTACTGGATGGTAAATGCAAGGAGAGAGCAGCACTTGGATCCTCCCTATCATCAGGCAGAGCTCTTCAATGAGGTGAGCTCAGGAGGGCTCTGTGTGCCTTTGCTCAGCCCAGCTCCAGCCAGAAGACTTGGGAGGCAGAGCTGCTGCCTGTTGCCCGGCTCTCCAGAGGTGAGCCAGACTCTGCTATTTGGCTGCAGGTGCAGGGACAGAGAGGCTAAACCCTGCCTGAGCCATGCCAGCCAACCTCACAGAGGGCAGCCCCGATTCCAGTGGGACCACACAGATGCTGGATTCTTCCCCGGCCGCCTGCTCCGAAACAGTGACTGTCACCGAAGTAGTGGAGGGAGAAGAGTGGGGCTCTTTCTACTCCTCCTTCAAGGTAAGCCTTCCATGCTGAACCTTGATTTAAAGGATGAAACAGGTGGAGCCTAAGAGACGGTATCCTAGCCAGCACTGAAATGAGTGGAGTTTATTTCCTTTATTAAAAAGATTGAAAGAAGGATAGGTTAAAGCAACGAGTTTTTCATAGTAGATAAGAAGCTGTATTGTAGTTTCATATGATTAAAGGGTTTTTTTTTTTTCCTGCTGCTGTTGAATGTGTGAATGAGTAATTTTGATGAGTGGATTTTTTTGTTTGTTTGTTTATTTTCCTCCTTTCTTTAGGAAAAGGCACTTGTACTTAACCCTGTAGCAGTGTTTGAAATGGTGTATTTGTAATGGGGGTTGGAGTTGTAAGGCTTTTGCTAGGAGTATCGGGGTGAGGAAAGCCCACAGCCCCTCGGGACAGCTTCCAGTGCATTGAGAGACATAGCACTGTGTAAGGAAGGACTACACTTTACTTGTTGATCCTTTTCACTGAAAATCATCGGTGAGAAACAGAGCCCGTGACCACAGTTTGCGGTACCACAGTTTGCAACAAGCTGCCTACTAGAACAAATGAAGAGTTTGGTGAGTTTCACTAAAAGCACCTGAAATCCACATTAAGGAAATGATCCTCATTGAGCTACTACTGCTCCTTCAGCTGCAACGAGTTCTGGTGGCCAGGGATAAATCAGGCATTTAGAAAACAAGAGTTTGCTGCATCTTGCATCAGAACACTGAGGCCTCACGTTATTTCACATGCTGCCTCCATGGTGTGTTCAGTCATTGCAATAATTCACAGGTCTCAAACTGTTCCTTTATTTCAAAAAGAAAATACTCCAGGAAAAAATGATAGTTTTGCTTCTTTTTTTTTTTTGATCCTCTGGTGTTCTCGAAATGATTCGGTCTGGTTTTTGCAGGACCACCTTGCTACTGGAGGCCCGCCTCTTTGGGAACACTACTCAGAATAAAACTTTCAGCAGGGAGCTATCCCAGGAGCCTCCTTCTTTGCGCTCCTTCAGAATCAAGAGCCCCTGTAGCAAAGCTGAGCCCAAACAAATCACTTAGGCTCTTGGCAGCGGGACTTTGTCCCTTTGAAGCAGCTCCTAACTTTTGCACACAGACACACACACAAGCTCCACGGCATAAAATAGAAACTAAAATTGGAGTTCATTGTCATTTGCCAGTGGCTGACTAGTCTTCTCTAGGACAGCAGCCTGCAGACCCCAAGACGGTATGGCGGAGGAGCAAGCTTTGTGTGCTTGGGAAACACACACTGCACTCAGTGACGGCTGCCTCTGCAGCCTCTTTGATATTTATAGAACATGACAGCAAACAGAATGAAGAGAGACTGGCCATAGCAAGGGGGTAATAATATGCAATAAAGCAGTTGTTCTGAGACTCAGGCAATAATTACTCTGAAATGAAATCTCATTTGCCACTCCTTGAACACAGCACCAGAGGGGATGTGCCAAATATGTGAACAAATACCTGCTTACTCTGTTAGTGTTTCTACTCTCTGTTCTAGCAACATCATTGCTAAAAAAAAAAAAAAAGAATAAAAGAAATCCACTTCCATTGAGTCAATTCCAACTCACAGGAACCTTAAAGAATAGAGTAGAACTGCCCCATAGGGCTTCCAAGGAGCAGTGGGTAGATTTGAACTGCTAACCTCTTGGTTAACTATTGTGCCGGTATCAGGGCTCCAGGCACTAAATAGCATTGTCTTATTTTTATCTTTTTCCTATTGACATGTTTGCCGTAAAACAGCTAGACCCTGGACAAAGAGAGACGCAGAAAGACAGGAATTGGAAATCTGGTCAGCTGCTTGGAACGCTCTGCCTCACGTGTTCTCTTTGCTAACACACGATGAGTTTTAGCTACACAGCAATCAGCAGTGGTGTTTGTAGGCATCTAGCTTAAATTTCCTAGTGTAACTTCTGCTGTGGTCCCCTTTGAGCCCAAGCATTTTTTTTTTTTTTTTTTTGCGGGGATGGGGGCAGGAAGCATGCTTGACAAATAGGTCTGATGCAAGCCCTTGTTCTCTTTGCTTTTATTCCACATACTTCCCAAAAAAGAAACAGAAATGTCCCTCCTCACTATCTTCCAAACCTATCCTTTTTATCCCCATTACCTTACAAAAAGCAGTAAAAAAAAAAAAAAAAAAAACTAGCATAAAAAAAATTGTAACAGCAATAAAAGTAGTAAAATATTAACAGCAGAAATAATAGCAACGGCAGTAGCCGTACTGTCCATTCTCTGGGGGCTTTCTGGTGCAGGAATCTTGCCAAGCAGCTTCTGTGACGTATCTCATTTAGCTCTCACAATTCAAGGTGATTTGAATTCCATCTGGAATTGCCTTCCATCTTCATTTGCATCTATCTAAATTCTACCCATTCTTTAAGGCTCAGCTTGGGTTGCTTCCTCCCTGAAGCCCCTCTTGACTCATTCCTCTGAGTTCCAATAGTGTTATGGGTTGTATTTCTCTTCCCTCCACTTAATCCAACTCTGTTTTAAACTGTTATTTAAATATGTATGGACAGTCATTAAGCTCCTTGAAGGAAAGGCATGCCTGATGTTGGATTCAGAGCTCAGCACTATGCATACTGCACACCCTCAATAAACATTTACTACATAAATGAACTGTGGTGTCTGTTTCTGTCCATGCCTAAATTAAGTCAGGAAGGTCACATTCCCAGTGACAAGGGTAGGGGTTCTTATCAACCACAGTTTCACACGTCAGCCCCTGCCTTGTCTGGCCTCTATCAGCTGTATTGACAGAAGTCCTCTGCAGAAATGTTTAGCTTACCCTTATCCCTATCCCATTTTTAAGCCAACTGTGATGAAGGTAAGTGATATATTTCAGTGGGTAAGCTATGAGATTTGTTGTGGGGTCATAGGCCAGTACCCAGAACCTGGTTTAGCCCTCAAGAACCTATACCCACTGTGTTTTTGCCTTACTTAGTCTCAGCTGTCTTGCTCAGTCCACATACCTGGGTCTCTGACTTGGTTTCCTGCTTAGCGCTCTGGTTCTTCTCCTCTAACCCTGAAGCCTTTTTGGCCAGAGAAAAGACACCCCTGTCTAGATCTTACCATCCCTCCTTCATAGGCTGAGAACCTTTTCCTTCCTTCCACCTCCAAATTCTTGCTTCTGCTCCCCACAACTCTAACCTGCTCTGTAGTCCTAAGTATGGTGTATTCCTTAGACGTTAGCAGAGAAATCAAGGTGAATTTTCCTCCTCCTTGTATCATGAGTTTTCTGTGGCTAACCCCATGTGGTCCTATGTTCAAGGTTCTCAGCTCAGACCTTTGTTTCCTTTCCATTTTCCAATTTGTCCTTTCAAGATCCCAACCAGATGACCTCCTCAAGTCCTAGCCCCCAACATTAAGGAATTATATGGGCTTCCAGAAGTTTTCAAGGAAGATGGAAACTGGCTCATCAGAAAGAACATAGGGGGTCCAAATATAACACTGTCTGAATGGAAGATTAAGAGGGAATCCTTTGTACAGCCCTTAACTTGGCACATGAATTCACTAGCAATGTTTCCTGAATCTTTGATTCTTAGTGATGAGAAACCAAATTTTAACTAACTGGGAAGGAGGCCCATCTGAATTAGTAAATTATCTGAATGATACCATAATGCAAATGAAGCTCAGTTTTATTATTCTTAGGTGAGGAGCAAAGCGTGAACCAAGACTGCTAAATATTACCTAATGAGAATCTTTTATTCAGTCTCCTTCAGTGGGTAACTACAAATGATATGCAATTAGTCTAACTATTGTTTATGTGTAAATGGTTGTGCCTAAGTGCTTGAGGGTGATTGGACCTGGTTTGTTCCCTTTGTTTGTACACCCTCCCTGCCATGCTGCCTTACTGTTCATTTTCTTAACACACCCTTCCTCCATTAATATATAAAAAAAGCAAATTTCAGCTCAACCCATATCCCAATTATCTCACAGGACGCTTTTAGGAAAAGCTCAATTTAAGAAGCTTAAGTAACTGTGATTGTTTTCATTACATTTATGTTCACAACTCATTTCTAAGAGCTCAGTCTACCTACTGAGTATCCGTATTTCCACCATCTGTGATTGCTATTTCAACTCCTCTTTGCCCAAGTGCCTCCTTTCCTGAATCTTCCACTTGTCCCATCACACTTCTCCATGGCTTGCTTATCTTCCTTCCTGCCTTGGATCCCAGGACAATGTCAATGTTGCCCTTCCTAGAATCCAGGAACCTGCAGCCCACAACCTCCCAAAGTAACTCCTGCAGTTAATACCAAGGGGTCCTGCATTTCCATTATGTATGTTTTGTCCTCTTCTAATTAGTTTCACTCTGTATATTCAATTTGAGTTTCTACAGTGGAATAGTAAGAGTGCCTGGGTGGTGCAAACAGTCGAGCACTCCAATACTAGCTGAAAGGTTGGTGGTTGGCACCCGCCCAGAGGTGCCTCAGGAGACAGGCTTGGCCATCTGCTTCTGAAAGGTCATAGCCTTGAAAACTCTATGGGAGCAGTTCTACCCTGCACACATGGGGTCGCCATGAGTGGGAATTGACTCCATGGCAACTGACAGAGACATACACATACTTTCTCATCAAGTTCTCCCACATCTCTCCTCACATCCTGCACCACTGTTGCACCATTTAGCTCTCCGTTTCCTTCAGCCTCCTTTCTCTGTGGTGGGGAATCTGACTGTACTATAAGTTCTTCCAAACTTATTTCAGGCTCTCTGCTCTGCATACTCAAAAGACGGTGTTCTTACAATGGCAAATGCCATTTCTCTGGCAAATGCTTTGCTGTGTATATTTTACCAAAAATTACCTTTTAAAAAAGCCATTTTTCTTCAAGCTACTTATGAGATCCATCGTGAGGTATTTTGAAAGCTGAATGCAAACTCATTTCTATCAGACTTGACGGAGTAAAGAAGGTACCCTGAGAGCAGGTGGGGTAGTGTGCCATGGCCTCCTGGGCTGGGGAAGTTTATATCAAGCAAGTGGGAAGACGCACATCCATTAACACCTCAAAATGTCACCCTGTCGTCCTTGAAGTAATTTGTGGTTGATAGAGTAAGATGTTTAAAGCTACGCATTCAAGTGGACAGGAAATGTTACTTTATTTTTCTGTAACTGAACTTAGCTGCTCTCTGGAACTCTCAGGACATCTGAGTGCAGAAAGGTAGCTTAGTTATCCCCAGGTAAACTCGGGCTCTCAAGTTTTTACCTTCAGGTCAGCGAGGCAGTGTTGCTTAGAGGCTAGGCTGTAGAGCCAGACTGCTGAGGTCTAACCCCAATTCCCCCACCATCTCGCTGTGTGATGGTGGACAGTTTACTGACACCCGTGCCTTGGTTTCCTCTTCCGAAAAATGAAGCTGATGACTGAACGTCCATCAGAAGGATATTGTGGAAAGTAAGTGACAGAATGTTTGTAAAATCTTTAAGAACAGTGAGTGGGTCAAAATAAACTGCTCAGTAAATATTAGCTACTACCGGGAATTGGCTGGTTCACTCTATTTTCTCCAGGCCACTCATCAAGAATCTTCTGAAGGTTCCAAGGGACCACTGGAGGTTGAAATATTTCATGATGGTTTTAATATACATTAGGTTCTCAAACATGATGAAACTATATATTCATTTTTTCCCAAATAGAAAAAAAAAAAAAAACTTTTTTAAATGTAGATTAAAGAGAAAAAAACGTTGTCGAGTCGACTTTGACTCATGGTGTTAAGGTAGAGATATTCGGGGAAGATTGCATTTCTTACTTTATCATCCTTATATAATGTCTAGTTTTTTTCTAGGCAAGTTAAGTGTCCACAAATGAAGGGCTGTTTGCAGAGATGCACAGTTATGCCCTGTCCAGAACAAGAAAGAATGGGTTTCTAGGGTGGCACAAAGACTTTCCTGGCCACAACATGGCAAAATCACCCAAGGTCACAAGGAAGTTGTGAGCAATAATCAGGGTTTTGTTTTGTATTGCCTACTTAGTTATCTAAAAATGATGGCTCTCTTAGTCTTGTCAGCAGCTCTTTCAGTTTACCATGTGATCCATTTGACCCTCCCATCATCTCTACCCTGACCCCATTGCCATGAGTAGATTCTGACTTATAGCGACCCTATAGGACAGATTAGAACTGCCCCCACAGGGTTTCTAAGTCTGTAATCTTTTCAGAAGCAGACTGCCACATCTGTCTCCCACAGAACAGCTGGTGAGTTCGAATGGCTGACTTTGCGGTTCACAGCAGAGCACTTAATCACTGCACCGCCAGGAATCCTTCCCATCATCTCTACGGAATTTAAAATAGCATTTGTTTCTCTTAAACCAGTTGTGAAAATGGAATCTGAGAGAAGTTAAAGATGTGAACTTAGTTAAATATATATATAGTATATTTTGGAAACCCTGGTGGCGTAGTGGTTAAGTGCCACAGATGCTAATCGAAGAGGTTGGCAGTTCGAATCCGCCAGGTGCTCCTTAGAAACTCTATGGGGCAGTTCTACTCTGTCCTATAGGGTCGTTATGAGTCGAAATCGACTCGACGGCAGTGGGTTGGTTTGTTGGTATATAGTATATTTTATTCAAAGGAGCCCTGGTGGCTCAGTGGTTAAGTGCTCAGCTGCTAGCCAAAAGGTTGACAGTTCTAAACTACCAGCCACACCATGAGAAAGATGTAGCAGTCAGTGAAAAAGAGGAAGACCCTCAATGAGATGGATTTACATGGTAGCTGTAACATTGACTTAAACATAGCAATGGTTGTGAGGATGGCTCAAGACTAGACAGTGTTTCTTTCTGTGATACACGGGGTTGTTATGAGTCAGGTTGACTTGACTACACCTAACAATATATACAAACACATGTGTGTGTGTGTGTGTGTGTGTGTAGTGTGTGTGCATGTGTTTATATACACAGAAGCATAGGTGGCGCAGTGGTTAAGAACTTGCAGCTAACCAAAAGTTTGGCAGTTCGAATCCCTGGAAACCCTATAAGGTCACTGTGAGTTGGAACAGACTCAACGGCACCTAACAACAACAACATATATATAGGCGTACCTCCTTTTATTGCCCTTTGCTTTATTGTGTGTCACATATATTGTGCTTTTTACAAACTGAAGGTTTGTGGCAGCCCTGTGTCAAGTAAGTCTATCGGCACCGTTTTTCCAACACCATGTGCTCACTTCATGCCTCCGTGTCACATTTTGGTAATTCTCTAAATATTTCAAACTTTTTAATTATATCTTTTATGGTGATTTCTGATCGTTGATGTTACTATTGTAATTGTTTTGGTCTACCATGAACTGTGCCCATATAAAACGGCAAACTTAATTGATAAATGTTATGTGTTCTGACTGCTCCACCTACCAGCCGTTCCCCTGTCTCTCTCCCTCTCCTCAGGCCTCCCTATTCCCTGAGACAAGACAGTACTGAAATTAGGCCAATTAATAACCTTCCAATGGCCCCTAAGGATTCAAGTGAAATGAATAGTCACACATCTCTCACTTTAAATCAAAAGCTAGAAACAATTAAGCTTAGTGAGGAAGGCACATCAAAAGCTGAGACAGGCGGAAAACTAGGCCTCTTGCGCCACACAGCTAGACAAGTTGTGAATGCAAAGGAAAAGTTCTTGAAGGAAATTAAAAGCACTATTCCAGTGAACACACAAATGATAAGAAAACAAAACAGCCTTACTGCTGATATGGAAAAAGTTTCAGTAGTCTGGATAGAAGATCAAACCAGTTACAACATTCCCTTCAGCCAAATCCTAATCCAGAGCAAGCCCCTAAGTCTCTTCAATCCTTTGAAGTCTGAGAGATGTGAGGAAGCTGCAGAAGAAAAGTTTGAAGCTAACAGAGATTGGTTCATGAGGTTGAAGGAAAAGTCTCTATAACATAGAAGTGCAAGGAGAAGCAGCAAGTGTTAATATAGAAGCCGCAGCAAGTTAGCCAGGAGATCTAGCTAGATAACGGATGAAGGTGGCTAAGCTAAACAACAGATTTTCAATATAGACAAAAAAGCCTTATATTGGAAGGAGCTGCCACCTAGGACTTTCATAGCCAGAGAGAAGTCAATATCTGGCTTTGAACTTCAGAGGGACAGGCTGACTCCCTTGTTTGGGACTAATGCAGCTGGCGACTTTAAGTTGAAGCCAATGCTCATTTACCATTCCAAAAACTGGAGGGCCCCTAAGAATTATGCTAAATCTCCTCTGCCTGTGCTCTATAAATGGAACCGCAAACCCTTGATGACAGCGTTATCTGTTTACAACATGGTTTACTGAATATTTTAAGCCCATTGTTGAGGCTTACTGCTCAGAAAAAAAGATTTCATTCAAAATATTACTGCTCACTGATAACGTACCTGGTTACCCAAGAGCTCTGATGGAGATGTACAAGGAGATTAATGTTGTTTTCATGCTGCTAGCAACACCTATTCTGTAGCCCATGGATCAAGGAGCAATTTTGATTTTCAAGTCTTATTATTTAAGAAATATATTTTGTAAGACTATAAAAAAAAAAAAGACTATAGCTGCCATAAATAGTGATTCCTCTGGTGGATCTGGGCAAAGTAAATTGAAAACCTCCTGGAAAGGATTCACCACTCTAGATGCCATTAAAACATCTGTGATTCATGGGAGGAGGTCAAAATATCAACACTAACAGGAGTTTGGAAGAAGTTGATTCCAGCCCTCATGTATAACTTTGAGGGGTTCAAGACTTCAGTAGAAGAAGTAACTGCAGATGTGGTGGAAATAGCAAGAAAACTAGAATTAGAAGTGGAGCCTGAAGATGTGACTGAATTGTTGCAATCCCATGATAAAACTTTAACTAATGAGAAGTTGCTTCTTATGGATGAGCAAAGAAAGTGGTTTCTTGAGATGGAATCTACTCCTGGTGAAGATGTCATGAACATTGGTGAAATAACAACGACAGGTTTAGAATATTACATAAACTTAGTTGATTAAGCAGTGGCAGGATTTGAGAGGGTTGACTCCAATTTTCGATGAAGTTCTGCTGTGGTTAAAATACTATTAAACAGCATTACACGCTACAGAGAAATCTTTTGTGAAAGAGTCAATCAATGTGGTAAACTTCATTTTTGCCTTATTTGAGGAAATTGCCACAGCCACGCCAGACTTTAGCAACCACCGCCCTATTAGTCAGCATTTTTTTTTTTTAGCAATTAAGTGTTCTGTAATTAAGGTACATACATTGTTTTTTAGACTTAATGCTATTGCACACTTAACAGACTACAGTATAGTGTAAACATAACTTTTACATGCACTGGGAAACAAAAAAATTCATGTGATTCACTTTATTGCAGTTGTCTGGAAGCCAACTGCCATATCTCCAAGGTATGACTACATATATATATATATGTGTATAATTTTTTTTATACGTGTATGTATGCATACACAAATCTGTACATACAAGTGTGCATATACATATGTATATCTATATTTATCTATATATCTCTTTCTCTATCTCTATATATCTATATCTCTCTATATATATCTCTGTCTCTCTCTCTATATATGTATATAGTGCTTATTTTACTCAGAATAGGTTAGGCTATTAAACAGTAAAAGTTTATTTCTCTGTCACAACACAGTCTCAAGCAGGTTTTCTCCAACTTGTAGATAAACCATAAGAAACAAGTGGCTTCCAAGTTACCTGGGGAAGAGAGAGCAGGCAGGTGGCACAACTCCTCATGTCTGCTCTGGGACAAGGTGACACATGTCACAGGAGTCAGTGACCTGAGGGCCATGGGACAGGTAGGTTAACCGAATGCCCAGGAAGATGAAACAGTGCAGGGACGTAGCGTGCTGCTGAAAGCTGTTTGGTCCTTACCTTCTTCAGCTTGGCAGAGTGGCCTTTCACAGTTGGACTCTGTCACCTTCCCTAAACTTTTCCTCACGACTTCTACCACAGTGCACTGAATGGCTCACCAAATTCCAGAGAACTGAGATTTTTTCCCTTTTCCTAAAATGCCTTTCGGCCACCTTTTCCTTCTGCTACCACACTGGGAAGCCTCCAGGTATTTTTAGTTGTCCCGCACCACCACTACCCCTGCTCCCAAGGCACTTTGCATCTCTGTGTAGTATGATTTCTCTATTCACCTACACATACATACGCTCACACACATGCATGTGCACACACACAGATACAGTCACACACGTACATGAACATAAACACACAAACACAGTGCACATGCACATAGACACATTTAGACTCAGACACACCCACATGCACACATATGCAGACACATGTGTGTGTACACAGTGCACATACACAGACTCAGACACACAGGTACGGCACACACACACGTATACATACACACAGTGTACGTGTGCACACAGACACACCTAGACTCACATGCATGCCCCCATGTACATACACATACACAGAAACACTTAGACACACACAGCACACACACTCACACATATATAATGTCCATGCACACATAGACATATATGCACACATGTGCAAGAACACAGGTATGCACACATTGGATGTCAGGTTTTCAAGCCATCTTTAGTGCCCAATGTACCTCGTACCGTGCCTGACATAGTAGATAGTTAATAAATATTTTGACCATAAAAAGGCATATCACAAAACAATCTGCATAAAAGGTTTATTCCTAAAATCTCAAGAAATCCATATGAACAGATGAGGGTGGATGGAGTCTTAATCCTTACTTGCCAGCCACCAAGTTTAGATTTTAAAGGTGCCATGATTTGGGGAATTCCCAACATCACAACCAGCCGTGTCAGGGGAAGCATAGATAGGTCTTTAGATCCAAACAGCATCCAGGGCCCCCTCCACATGCTGCCGACTCTTGTTTGGCATCTGAGGCCTCGGGACCATCCACCTCCAAGCCCAAGGGCCCCAGGCAGGCACTGAGCAAGCACAGTGGTCACATGCATTTCTCTGCTCTGTCTATGTGGGTCCTCGTGTCTGATTATTAAAGCACAGCCACGGAGGAGTTCAGTGGTGGGAAGGTGGGCAGAGTTTGGATCGAGCCCTGTCTACTAGGATTCTGAATCAGGAAGTCACACTTAATTCCCACCTGCTGTTCGCTGCATGCTTACATTCAGAAGATGTGCCCTGTGAACAGTGGAACTACAACGGTTTTCTCTGCACTGGACCCCATGCTAGGTAACAGGGAGCCAAAAAGGGTTTATTATTATTGTCCTTAGGGGCTGGTAAACATATTAATTAATTCAACAAATAAGACTAAAATGATCATCAGTCTTTTAAATTCTTAAAACCCATACATAAGCATAAATGCTTCTCACTCTTATTTAAGTTACTGTTATTTTAATTTTAAAAGAAATTAAGGACCATGTCTAAAAATAAGTCAAAGCTGGGTAATGCTGAATATAAACTTTTAAACTCTATTCTCTACCTCATTGCTACACTATGTACCCCCTTACCAGACCAAGTTGATAATCACTGACTGACTTGATAGAGCTTCCACTACCTTAGGCAATGGGAGTTCAGTGAAGGCTAAGACAGGTGCCCTGTCCTCAGGCAGCTCTCTGTAATGGAGGAAACAATAACTATGACTTAAATGTAAGGGAAGAGGATGTAGTCACTTATATGAGGGAAGAGAAGAAAAGACTGGTGGAGGGAGGACGAGGAATGGGGAGTATAAACAAATTTGTACATATGCAGGATTTCTACATATAGATCCAAGTAGACCAATTAGATTGAAGCTGAGGGTGTAGGTGGAAGAGTTAGAGAGGGAAACACAACAAAGTAGAACAGCAGGCTAAACAATATGGACTTTTTTCCTATAGATAAGGAATCTTCTAATTTTTCTTAACAGAAATGTTGACAGTTCAAAGCTGTGGTTTTAGGGGGATTAACCAGGCCCTGGAATGTACACTGGGAAAAGAAAGTCAAATTATGATGGCCCATCAGGGGGTGTTGAGGACGCAGTCTGACAAGGATTTTCTGAGATTGGAAAAGAGAAGCAATTGCTCTCATGTGGGATTGTACATGGATGTAGGGAATCAGAAGTTTGGCAGAGGCAGAGAAGGAAATGGTCTGGGGGTTAAAACTGGAAAACAGATTCTAAAATGTGTATGGAAACACAAAGGAAATTGAATAGCTACAATAATTCTGATAAAGAGGAAAAAATTGGAGGGTTCTCACTACCTGATTTGCATCTTACTGTGAAGTTATGGTGTAGAATAGAATAAAGAAGAGACATACAGATCAATGGAAAAGAATAAAAAATTCCAGAAATAGACTCACACACACAGTTAATAGATGTTTCACAAAGGTAAAAAAGTAATTCAATTGAAAAAAATACAAATGAATGTCTATATGCAAAAAAAAAAAAAAGTAATCCCAATCCATACTTTGCTTGCTATAAAAAAGAATCCTCAATGGATAGTAAACCTAAATGTAAAACCTAAAACTACAAAATATTTAGAAAAAATTTCATGAGAAAATCTTTGTAACCTTGGGTTGGGCAAAGGTTCCTTATATATGACACTAAATGCACAATTCGTAAAAGAAAAAATTGATAAACTGAACTTCATTAAAGTTAAGAAACTATTTTTTGAAAGATACTATTAAGAGAATAAAAAGGCAAGCCATATATTAGGAGAAAATACTTACAAACCACTTATCTGGTAAAGGAATTGTACTCAGAATATATTAAAAATTCTCAAACCTCAATGTGAAATAAAACAACACACAATTTTTAAAAATAGCAAGAGATTTGAACACAAAGAAGATATGTGGGTGGTAAATGAGCACATGAAAAGATGCTCAACATCGTTGGTCACTAGAGAAAAGCAAAATAAAACCATAACAAAATACACAATGTACATCCATTAAAGAATGGCTAAAATAAAAATACACTGACAGTACCAAGCAGTGGCAAGAATGTGGAGCAATTAGAACCATCATGCATTGCTGATGGCAAGGCAACATGATACAAACATTTTGAAAGATGTTTTGGCAGTTTCTTGGAAAGTTAAACACACAGTTACTATCCAACCCAAAAAACCCATTTCGAGGAGTTTATCCAAGGGAAATAAAAACATACGTCTACACACAAAATTGTGTGTGAATATTTACAGTGACTTCATTCAAAATTGCCAAAGGTGGAAAAACCCCAAACATCCCTCAGCAGGAAAATATATGAACAAACTGTGGCACATCCATACAATGGAATATTACTCAGCAAAGAAAAGGAATGAACTACAGATTTGAATGAATCTACAACATGGATGAATCTCAAATGCATTATATTAAGTGAAAGAAGCCAGACGGTAAATGCTACATGCTATATGATTTCACTTATATGGTATTCTTAAAAAGGTAAAACTATAAGGACAGAAAACAAATTAGTGGTTGCCATGGGTTGAGGATAGGAGAAGAGGTTGACTACAAGGGACACAGAAATTATTTTGGATGATGGAGTTATTTTATCTTGATTATAGTGGTAGTTACATTTGTTAAAACTCTCAGAACTGTACATTTTAAAAGGTGAGTATTCCTTTGTATAAATTATAACTTAATAAAAAAAAGTTTTAAGTGATATAAAGACCCACATGTTGAGTTTAGTTTTCAACAGTATGTCTTAGTTATCTAGGGCTGCTATAACAGAAATACCACAAGTGAATGGCTTTAACAAAGAGAAATTTATTTTCTCACAATCTAGTAGGCTACAAGTCCAAATTCAGGATGCCAGCTCCAGGCGGAGGCTTTCTGTCTCTGTCATCTCTAGGGGAAGGTCTTGTCATCAATCTTCCACTGATCTAGGAGTTTCTTAGCACAGGAACCTTGGGTTCGAAGGACACGCTCTGCTACTGGCATTGATTTCTTGGTGGTATAAAGTCTCCCTGTCTGTGCTCGCTTCTCTCTTTTATATCTCAAAAGAATTGACTTAAAACACAATCTCATCTTGTAGATTGAGTACTGACTCATTAACATAACTGTCATTAATCCCACCTCCTTAACATCATAGAGATAGGATGTTACAACACATAGGAAAATTATACCAAATAACAAAATGGTGGATAATCGCATGAAACTGGGAATCATGGACTAGCCAAGTTGACACATTTTGGGGGGACACAATTCAATCCATGACAGTGTGTTTCATGGAAAAGTCATAAATCCAACTGATAGCATTTTTGGAAGTATAGTTGAAGCCACAGGAAGACCTGAATTGCGACACAGAGTTAGAAATAATTAGTGCAGAATAAATAGATGGATGAACTCCCAAAAACAGTAAGCATGAATCAAAATGGACAGAGAAGCTTGTCTTAGGCTAGGTTCTTTAGAGAAGCTAAACCAATAAAGTGTATAAATATGTATATAGAGAGATTTATATCAAGGAAACAGCTCATGCGACTGTAGAGGTTGGAACGTCCCAAGTCCGTGGGTCAGGATAGAGGCCTTTCCCAATTCACAGAGCCACAGAACCTGGTGAACCCAAGATCAGCAGGTCAGAGAGCAGGTATCCCACTCACAGGCTGTGAAGGTCAAGGAATCCCAAGGTCAGCACACAAGACCGCAGTTTCTCCTGATTTACGTAGCTACAGGGACTGGTGAACCCAAGGTCAGCTGTCAAGGATCAGGACTCTTGCTCACAGGCTGCGAAGACTGACGAATCCCAAGATGGACAGGTAAGTTGCTAGCTCAAGTTCCAAGAACCAGAGGTCAGACAAGAGGCAGCTGTGGATCCAGAACAAGCCAACAACCTTGGCAAGGTGAGCAGGAAGGAAGTAGGCAGTGGAAGGCAGAGAGATGAAGGCTGAGGGTGTGGCGAGCCACCACAGGTCCCACCCCCGCTGGTAGCACTCAGCAAATACCATCATGGGGGTGATTACATATCAAATTTCAACAGGGAAGTGATCACAACATTATACAACTGCCAAAACACTGAGAATCATGGCTCAACCAAGTTGACACGCAGTCTTAACCATCACAGGGCTCTATGCTCAAAGGTCACCTCCTAAAGGGCCTTCTTTGACCTACTCCATCAAGAATAGTAAGACCCCCATAATCATCTCCTATTCCCTCCCTGCTTTATTTTTCCGTACAGCACTTACACGACATTTTATTATACATTTATGTGTTTGTTATCTGCCTTCTACTAGAGCTATGCTACATGAGGAAAAGAGTAATGATGCTTCCAAATTTTGGAAAACCGCAAAGGAAACACTAAATAAGCCAGGAGAAAAACCAGGTATGTTCAGGAACACATCCTGGACAGGTTCCTGTGGCCAAAAGTGCTATGTGCTTGACCCAATAATTAGTCTCAAACCCTTGTTACTTGCCCAGTTAAACACTAGTTTGCCCGGCTAAGCATTAGCCTCCCTTGCAGTTAGAGGTGGCCATATGGCACAGTTTGGGTCAAAGAAACTTAAGCAGAGTCTATGAAATTTCCATTAAAGATTTTTGCTTTCTGTTAAAAGGAGAAAAACATAGCTGTTGTTTTCCCTTCCCTCCTTTTAGGCCCCAAATTAAATGCAGTGTACAGAGTTGCAGCTGCCTTTGACCACATGAGCAAAGCCAAGGCAACCTCAGTGAATCTGGGAGCTACTAAATCGAGGTCAGCAACCATCTGCCATCAGATTTCCTGTTTTATGAGAAAAAGAAATCTTTATTTGTTTAAGCCACTGCAAAGCCAGCTTCCTTTTATTTTTGAGCTAACACTTTCCTAATTGTTACAAATTCCAAGTGAAAAACTGGATACTAAGAATATTGACACCAAGGCCCTAGAAAAGGGCCAAGAGAGTCAAAAAGACATTTTACTTATTCCACATATGGGGAGCCCAAGGGCTGGCTACGCCCATGTTTCTCCTCCTTTTATTACCTAGGTTACAAAGAGATTGAATAGACTGTTGTCAACAGTGATTCGGGCTACATTGCATGCTTCTGAGTAAGCAAGAAACTCTCCTCTCCATCTCGAAAAAAGGGGGGCCTTAAATTTTTCAGAATGATTCTTCACACTCCAGATAATAACAAAGCCATTTACTTATATACTTTTATATATATATATATATGTTTGAAAAATATTGAAAGCACTTAAAAAACTTTAGCTCAAAAAAAAAAAAAACTACCCAAAACATTAACTCATTTTAATATGATAGCTTGATAAGAAGATTTTTTATTTTCCTTCCTGAAGCATAAGGAATTGTGTCCTTTCCTGACAGCTGAAAATAAGACAGGAGAGTGTAAGTTGGAGACTTGGACTCTGAACCCCACAGACAGTCCTGGGCTGTGTGGTCCGGAGCACCTCACAGGACTACTTTGGCGGCAGGCAGCACCCTGTGAGTGCAGGACAATGGCAACTTCCCAACTTCCATGGAATGGCAGTTTAGAAAATCAAATGAAATTGATTTTCATATCTCACCAGCTCAGGATATACCTCTTCCATGAAACAAACAAACTTATTACCATAGAGTTGATTCTGACTCGTGGAACTCACGCGTTACGGAGTAGAACTGCTCCATGGGGTTTTCTAAGATGCAATCTTTAGTGAGGATCCTTGGTGGTTCAGTGGTTAAGAGTTTGGCTGCTAACCAAAGGCTGGCAGTTCAAATCCATCAGCCCTCCTTGGAAATCCTATGGGGCGGTTCTATTCTGTCCTGTAGGGTTACTATGAGTTAGAATGAACTCGCCGGCAACGGTTTTGGTGTTTTTCTGTTTTTTGGGTTTTTTTTTTTTTTGTATCTTTAGTGAAGCAGATCACCTCTCCTAATTTCCTCATCCACAATGAAGGTATGTGGATTTTTTTGGCATTTACTATTCTTTTTATTCATTTTTTATGTAATTCTGATCTAACTTATTATTTCACTTTTCATATGTAAGTGTTACATTTCCCCAGGTGCATTCTGAACCACCCAAGATAAAGAAGTTGATGTTATATTGAGCAATTTACTTAACTTCTCTAATGTCTCAGTTTTCTCATCTGTACAGTGGGAATAATAGTAATAACTACCTCATAGTGTTGTTGTGAAGGAGCCCTGGTGGCAGAATAGTTAAGCGCTCAGCTACTAACTTAGAGGTTGGCAGTTAGAATCCACCAGCAGCTCTGAGGGAAAAAAGACCTGGTGATCTGCTCCCATAAAGATTAAAAAAAAAACAGCCTAGAAAATGTCTATAGGGCAGTTCTATTCTGTCATATGAGGTCGCTGTGAGTCAGAATCGACACAAAGGCACACAACAACAGGAATGTTGTGAGGATTAAGTGAGTTACTCAACAAACAAACAAACAAAAATCTTGGAGCAGTGCCTAGCACATAATAACACTCAATAAATGTTAGCTTTCCCACTATCCTCGCCTGTTATTAGCATAACTCGCCTATTATTAGCATAACCGACTTAGGCCATGGTTGATCTCATTCCTCCAAATGGCCTCTGTGCTGAACTCCATGCAAAAGTCACCTTACCAAACACTTGCCCTGGACCTCCTTTTTGCCCCTCTTCAGTTCAGCTCCTGTCTACTTCACCACAGCCCTCAGTAGAGAGGGAGGGATGGTGAAGTGAGGAAGGAGCCAAGTTTTAGGAGCGAGAAGGGAGATAGTCATGGATGCATTCCACTCACTAATCTCCTGAGGGTCCTTTCCGAGCCTGGCGGGGGCTGGGAGAGAGCTGGTGCCCTTCCCCTCAAAGACCACCCTCCCAGGTCTCCCGCCCTCCTACGCCCTCTGCTCTCCCATGTCCCACCTTCACATACTCCTCACCCACCTATAAGTACATACCTTCACCCTCCCAGAACTCCACCCTCCCACACGCTCCACCTTCCTAGACTCTCCACCCACCATTACCAAAGACGGGTAGAATAGAAACTTCCCTGGTCTCCTTCTACCCTTCAGTTCCCTTTTCAGATGGGAAGACACAGTTCTCCTACAGACAGGAGTGACCAGCTGCCATCAAGTTGATTTCCACTTATGGCAATCCCATGTGCTTTAGAGTAGAACTGTGCTCCATAGGGTTTTCGAAGACTCTGATCTTTCAGAAGCAGATTTCCAGGCAGTGCTTCTGAGGCACCTCTGGTTTTGTTCAAACTGCCAATATTTCAGCTTGTGCTCTACCGCTTAACTGTTGTGCCACCTGGGAGCGAGTTGTTGGAAAGGAATAAGTAAGAATAACCTCTCCGTGATTCACAAGAACCCAGTTTAAGCTTGTCTGCCCTCTCACACATCTCTCCTTCTTCCCAGGCTCCTCTGCCTGCCCTCACCCCTAGTAGGGCATTCACTTGGATCTTCCATGTTCTTTAAAAAAAAAAAATTATTTCCTCTTTCTCCCCAACCCTCCTTTCATCTCATCAGTTAGCTTTCTTTCCTCAATTAGCTGACACCAAGCAGAAGAAGAAAAACCATTCTGGTAAACTAATTCCATCCCTCAAGTATCTCTCCCATAGCCTAACTTTGCTTGGCTATTTGCATTTTAAAAGAGGTCTTGGTTTAATGTAAATGTGCTTTCACTCTCCTGAGCTCCCTGGGGTGAGATAAAGCTAAAGTCAAACAGAGTTTAGAGGATTCTTCTAGAAGAAACTACAGCAACTGGGAAGTGGGCTCCCCATTAATGATTTCGTCTTCCAGCTTCTGAAGTCTCTTTGCTTTACTCCTCTGCTGAGCTGCCTTCTTATGTTTTAGGCTCTGAATCAGACAAGACATCTCCCCAAAGCACTCAGAATTCTATTCACATGCAGGTACTGAACCAAAGTGTTTGCTCAAGGAACATTATTCACAACCCATAAATTTAATAAAAATGAAAGAGAATATTGTTAGGGCTCAAATGCAAGTTTCCCTTCTTTCATCTGGTATTGTAGGCAACATATAGAAATCCATGCAAATAAAGTTTTTTTTGTTTGTTTATTAAAAATAAACTTGATTCCATTTCCAATGCTTTTACTATCTTTTGAGGATTTTTGGCCTAGGATGGGATAAAGAACACAGAAACTAGTAACACAAAATAAAACTTAGAATAGTTTATTGAATGCTTACTCTACCAAGCACTTAGTCTTTTCCACTGATTTGTTTATTTACCCCTTCATTAGTCAGGTTAAGCTAGGTTATGCTGTAGTAACAAATTACTGGATATTCTCAGAGACCTGAAACCATAATGTTTACCTCCTGTTCATGCCACATGTTCATCACAAGTTAACAAAGGAGCTGTGCCTCATGTAGTCACTCAGGGAACCAGGTTAACAATAGCTCCATCTCAACACAGCCTTCCATAATGCCAGAGTCAGGAGAAAATAGAGTTTTGTGAACCCTGTTCTGGCTCTTACAGCTTCTGCCTGGAAATGACATACATCACTTCCACTCACAAGTCATTGATCAAAGTGAGTTCATGGTCAAGTCCAATATCAATGGATCAGAGAAACACAATCTTTCCTCTTGCAGAGGCAGTGAATATTGATGAACTATTTGCTATGAGTCGAAATCGACTCAACGGCACTAGGATATAGTCTGCTGCTCCATAGAGTTTCAAGGCTGTGATCTTTCAGAAGCAAATCACCAGGCCTGTCTTCTGAGGTGCCTCTGAGTGGGTTTGGAGGCTAATCTTTTGGCTAGTAGTCTAGCACTTAACCATTTGTGCCACGAGATCTAGACTCAATTGTGTGCTCTTTCCACCATGCCAGAACTTCCCAAAGGGTGCTCTACAGAACTGATTCTATGAGTTGCTAAGCAAACAAAAGACATCTGTAGACAAATAAATTTGGAAATGCTACATATTATATAAAAAACCAAACCAACTGTCATGGAGTCAGCTTTGACTCATGGTAACCCCATGTGTGTCAGAGTAGAACCATGCTCCATAGTGTTTTCAGTGACTGATTTTCTGCAAGTAGAGCATCAGATCTTTCTTCTGAGATGACTTTGAGTAAGCTCAAACCTCCAACCTTTCAGTTAGCAGCCAAGTGCCTTAACCATTGGCACCACCTAGGGATATATATATATACACGTATATATTAACTACGTTGGTATTGTTACTGCCTAACCCTGGTGCCATAGTGGTTAAGTGCTATGGCTGCTAACCAAGAGGTCGGCAGTTCAAATCTGCCAGGCACTCCTTGGAAACTCCATCGGCAGTTCTACTCTGTCCTATAGGGTTGCTATGAGACAAAATCGACTCGACGGAAGTGGTTTTTTTTTTTTTTTTTTTTAATCAGCCCTGACCCATGGTGATCCCATCCACAATGGAACAAAATTTTGCCAGGTTTCTGCACCATCCACATGACTGGCTGTGGATCGGACCTTTGAGATCCATACGGTTTTCCCTGGCTGATTTTCAGAAGTAGCTCACCAGACCTTTCTTCCTAGTCTGTCTTAGTCTGGAAGCTCTGCTGAAACCTGTCCAACATCCTAGCAACATCCAAGCCCCTACTTACAGACGGGTGGTGGCTGAGCATGAAGTGCATTGACCGGGAATCAAACCTGGTCTTCTGCACGAAAGGTGGAAATCCTACCACTGAACCACCACTGGCCTATTTAAGTCTCTATGAAATCTAATAGTGAAGAAACCCGTTTGACTCTGCTTAGCCAGAGTTTCTTAAATTTATTTGACCACCAGGCATTATGATGTTACCTCTATTAACATCCTACGAAGTCAATGGCCCCAGGAAATGCACAGCTGCATCATGTTCTCTCCCTAAGGTTGCTGTTGTTGTTAGGTGCCATCAAGTTGGTTCCAACTCATAGAGACCCTATGTACCACAGAACAAAACACTGCCCAGTCCTGCACCATCCTCAAAATCATTCTTATTCTTGAGCCCACTGTTGCAGCCACCGTATCAATCTATCTTATTGAGGGTCTTCCTCTTTTTCGCTGACCTTCTACTTTACCAAGGATGATGTCCTTCTCCAGGGGCATGTCCAAAGTTCTTGAAACAAAGTCTTGCCATCCTCACTTCTAAGGAGCATTCTGGCTGTCCTTCTTCCAAGACAGATTTATTCATTCTTCTGGCAGTCCATCATATCTTCAATATTCTTCACCAATGCCATAATTTAAAGGCGTCAATTCTTCTTTGGTCTTCCTTATTCACTGTCCAGCTTTTGCATGCATATGAGGCAATTGAAAATACCACAGCTTGGGTCAGGTTCACCTTAGTCCTCAAAGTGACATCTTTGTTTTTTAACACTTTAAAGAGGTCTTTTGCAGCAGCTTTGCCCAATGTAATATATTGTTTGATTTCTTGACTGCTGCTTCCGTGGACATTGATTGTGGGTCCAAGTAAAACGAAATCCTTGACAACATCAATCTTTTCTCCATTTATCATGATGTTGCTTATTGGTCCAGTTGTGAGGATTTTTGTTTCTTTTATATTGAGGTGTAATCCATAGTGAAATTTGTAGCCTTTAATCTTCATCACTAAATGCTTCAAGTCCTCTTCTCTTTTAGCAAGCAAGGTTGTGTCATCTGCATATTGCAGGTTGTTAATGAGGTACCTGTGGGATAACCTAACAAAGCTGCATCTTTGGACCAATGAGACCCAGAGAAGTGAAATGACCTTTCCAAGGTCACAAAGCTGGTAAATGGTTAAGTCAAGACAAGAATTATAATCTTTGCATATCCAAGTAAGAGCTCCTGAGGTAACCGAGAGGCTCATGAAAATATAAGAGTGTTTTATAAACTTCAAGGCCCTATTCAAATTTAAGATAACGTTAATTCTCAGTACTCAGCCTCCTTGAAATACCAGATTTTTCGCAAATAATGTGCCCATGTAAACAATGTGCCGGCACATATAACATGCATAGTGCATAATGTAAGAGGGGGTTGCACAGTTTGCAAAAGCATATAATGCACACTTCATTGCATAAAAATATGGAATACAAAAGATTTGAATGAATGGAAAACTATATGTCACTCCAGGATGGGTAGATTAAATTTTGTGAAGATGTCAATTCTCCCTGCATTAGTTTGCAATGTTTGAAACAATTTCAGTCAAAGCTTCAATGTAATTGTTTTAATTTGAAGAATAAGTCAAAAGCTCATTAAGAAAAAAAAAGGTGATAAAAGCTAATAAATGTAAACATAAATGATAATGGGGAAAGGGGATTTTTTTTCCCATAAAATATTTAAAAATTAGTATAAAAATCAATTTGCATTAAGGAAAACATTATGGAATTAGCACAATAATTGATAGACATTTCAGTAAGTACAAATAATTTGTCCCCAAAATAAAATTTTACTGCATATATCAACTTAATACTGCAAAGGGGCTACCAAAATTGACAAAAAGGAAAAGGTATTTCAGTAATAAAGTAGTGGGCAAGTTGAGCTGGTATGGTTCTTACCAAATATAATGTTAAAAGACAAATTTCAGTTGGGTTTGGAGCTATGTTTTTACAATACAACCAGGGAAAAAAGCACAATTATCAGACTTACTATAGGATAAGCAAGGATACTCTAAACCTAAAAACTACATTTGAAAGGGAAAAAGAAAAGCTGAAGAAATGATTTGCAATAAATATATAATATTATAGTTAATAATATGATGGTTAACAATAATAAAATAACAAAACAACATCGTTTAAATCCCTACTATATAAATATCTATTGAAGAAACACACATTTCTAACAGAAAAATTGGCAAAGAAAATAAACAAAATTTTAGATTAAAATAGAGGAAAAGGAATTTATGGCAAAAATATTGTTTGCTAGTGGTCTGAACAATAGACATTTAACAATAAAAGATACTATTAAAAACCCATTGCTGTCAAGTTGATTTCGACCCATAACAACCCTATAGAACAGAGTAGAACTGTCCCATAGGGTTTCCAAGGAGCAGCTGGTGTATTCGAACAGCTAACATTTTGATTAGCAGCCATATCACTTAACCATTGTGCCACCAGAGCTCCACAACATATTATTAACCTAAACCTAACCCATTGCCGCTGAGTTGATTTCGACTCATAGCTCCCTACAGGACAGAGTAGAACCACCCCATAGAGTTTCCAAGAGGCACCTGGAGGATTCAAACTGCCAACATTATGGTTAGCAGTCATAGCAGTTAACCACTATGCCACCAGGGTTTCCAACATAGTATTAGACCTATCAAATTGATGAAGATTAAAGAAAAATAATACATACAGCATGTGACAGTTGTACAAAGCTGTTCGTGGGAGAGTAAATCAGGACAACCTGACCTAACTTTCTGGAGAGCAATTTGTTAATACATAGCAAGTCTAAACATGTTCTTCGACTTAGTAATTCTAATTCTGTTTGTCATACTGTCGTACCTAGTGTGTTGCTATAATTGTGGAAGCTATGCCATCATTATTTCAAATACTAGACTAGTCCCCCAATGATGGACAGGTTTCAGTGGTGCTTTCAGACTAGGACAGAGCTGGAAGAAATGCCTGATGATCTACTTCTGAAAATTAGCCAGTGAAAACCTTATGGATCATAACAGAGTATTGTCCAATATAGTGCTGGAAGATAAGCACCCTAGACTGGGAGGCACTCAAAACACACAGTGGCTGCAACAATGGACTCAAGCAAATCAATGATTGTGAGGATGGCACAGGACAAGGAAATATTTCCTTCTGTTATACATAAGGTCGTCATGAGTCGGAGCCCAACAACAACAATAAAATTCTTGGTTCTGTTTATTCCTCAGACTTTACCACCCTTCGCCTCCCACCATTGTCTCTGGAGAGAGGGTTCCAGTCTAGCTGAGAGCCCTCAAGATCACACACATCTCTCTTAAAGAAGAAGACTGGCTTTGTTCTCACAAACCAAAGACCATGTCGAGCCCCAAACCACATCAGTAGTTGGATTTGAACCCACTAAGTCACTGATGCTAGTTCTTCTGGGACTTGAGTCCAAACAATGAGGTAGAAACTACAGGTTGAAGTTATGAGGGTCTGCAGGTGAGGTGGGCCCTCAGTGGAGAAGATTCCTCAGACACTTGCCCTTATTTGTAAGTGCCTCCAGCAGAGACCAGTGGTAGATCTCTCTCTCTCTCACGCACACACACACACACACACACATTCCTGCAGACTTCGTAAAGAATTATGTGGATAATCAGCTCCAGAGGTATTGCAAGATTGTGCAATCTGTACCCCTGTTCTTGACCCCTGCTTGACTTACATGAAACATCTTTAAGAAAAAAATAAAACTTGAATTAACATCTACATTCATACATAGCAATGGGTTTGGATTTGTTTTGTTTTATGTAATTTTATTACGTTTATTAGTAGTGATAATTTAAAAAATCTTGGTATTCATGTGTTCATAATTGAGCACTAAAAACGAAGACTATCATGAATAGGAAACCATGGTGGCATAGTGGTTAACAGCTACTGCTGCTAACCAAAAGTTCAGCAGTTCAAATCCACCAGGCACTCCTTGGAAACCGTATGGGGCAGTTCTCCTCTGTCCTATAGGGTCACTGTGAGTCGGAATCAACTCAACAGCAATGGGCTTTTTTGGTTTTATTATGAGTAATCCAAGATGGAATCCCCACAGATCTAAGTAAAACATGTTGAAAAGGTGAATGCAGAAAAGGGGCTGCGATGACAGTGACTCGCCTGCATTTGCAAGGGTGCCTCGCAGCTGGGTTTCTAGGGGGTGGTTAAAATTCAGAAAGAGGAGGAGAAGAAGTGAAGGTGGCACTCTGACAAGCCCAGCCCCACCTACCTCCTGGCCTCCTTGTTGACCTTTACTTGTTATTAACCACCTGGCAGTGCTTCTGACACAGCAGGTAGGGCAAGAGGTAGGGAGAAAATGGAACAAACTCAAGTCTGAGGGGTTCCCAACTGTTCAGAAATGGTTACTGCCCAGAGGTCTCTAAATCCTTGAAACTTATCTCGTTCTTCAAGTCTAATTAAGCAGCCTTAGGGATCCAAAGCTTTGCAAGTCTCTTCCTACTTGTGTCTCTTGAAGTTGTGTGCTCCTGTGTGTGCATCCCTATGTTACAGTGAGTCATTCTCAATGTAATTTGAGATTTCAGATATTTGCTTTTGATATTTCCAACCCACCTAGGCAAATTAATGAGGCTTTGAGCAGCCACCTAAGTGCTGCAAATGACAGATGACTCATTCACAGGACTCCAAAGGACAGGGGAGTCACATTGCCTGCAGGCTGAGAACTGAGGCTGAATCACTGAGCCAGTCTAAGAGACTTAATTTTCCCTCTTGCAAAGTAGCAGATATTTGCTTCTTCCTGTGATTCAGATGTTGTTATTAGGTGTTGTCAAGTCAGTTCCAACTCATCGTGACCCTATGTACAAAAGAATGAAACACTGCCAGGTGCCCCACGATCCTCACCATCATTGCTATGTTTGAGCCCATTGTTGCAGCCACTGTGTCAATCCACATCATCAAGGGTCTTCCTCTCTTTCTCTGACCTTCTACTTTACCAAACATCATGTCCTTCTCCAGGGACTGGTCCCTCCTGATAACATGTCCAAAGTATGTGAAACGAAGTCTTGCCACCCTCACTTCTAAGGAGCATTCTGGCTGTACTTCTTCCAAGACAGATTTGTTCACTCTTCTGGCAGTCCATAGTATATTCAATATTCTTCACCAGCACCATAATTCAAAGACATCAATTCTTCGGTCTTCCTTATTCATTGCTCAGCTTTCCCATACATATGAGGCGATTGAAAACACCATGGCTTGGGTCACACACACCTTAGTCTTGAAGGTAACATCTTTGCTTTTTAACACTTTAAAGAGGTTTTTTGCAGCAGATTTGCCCAATGCAATTTGTCATTCAATTTCTTGACTGCTGTTTCCATGGGTGTTGATTGTAGATCCAAGTAAAATGAAATCCTTGGCAACTTCTGCCTTTTCTCCGTTTATCATCATGTTTCTTGTTGATTCAATAGTGAGGATTTTTGTTTTCTTCATGTTGAGGTGTAATCCATACCAAAGACTGTAGTCTTTGGTCTTCATCAGTAACTGATTCAAGTCCTCTCCATTTGCAAGCAAGGTTGTGTCGTCTGCATATTGAAGGTTGTTGATGAGTCTTCCTCCAATCCTGATGTAGGATTCTTCTTCATATATGCCAGCTTCTTGGATTATTTGCTCAGAATACACATTGATAAGTATGGTAAAAGGATACAACTCTGACACACCTTTCCTCATTTTAAATTATGCAGTATTCTCTTGATCTGTTTGAATGATTATCTTTTGGTCTATGTACAGGTTACCTCATGAGCACAATTAAGTGTTCTGGAATTCCCATTCTTTGCAATGTTATCTGTAATTTGTTACAATCCACCAGTCAAATGCCTTTGCATAGTCAATAGGACACAGGTAAAGATCTTTCTGGTATCCTCTCTTTCAACCAAGATCCATCTGACATCAGTGATGATAACACTCATTCCACATCCTCTTTTGAACCTGGCTTGTTTGAGATATTCATCTTGAACATCGCAGAAATGACAATAATCATAAAATGAACCATGAAAATGTGAGGGATACAGAAAGCTCTTGACCCCTGTGATAATGGTGTAGCTTCATCTTGTATGATATTCATGGTGACAATGTGCAGAAGCTAAATATTGCTCCAGTGTCCATCCATTTGAACATGTATTAAGCATTGACCTTGTGCTGGGAAGACAGTGCTGGGGAGATAGTCAAGAATCCGACCTAGCCCTGGAAACCCAGCCTCAGACAAGTTTCGGGTCAGAAGGAAAATGGAGATGTTTCCCACTTGAAAATTCAAAATAAATGAGGCAACTTCACTATCTCTGGCCCAAGAGTGAAGCAGGAAATGATTCCTGCTATATTCAAATCCCAGTTACATCACTTAGGAGCCAGATAACCCAGCTAAGTAACTTCTATAGCCTCATTTCTTTACCTATAAGATTGAGAACAAAGACATCTCCTTGGTTAGACAGTGTAATTGAGCTAGCAATATGTATAGCTTCTCAAAAGATGCTTGGCATATGACAATCAATCAACAACAAACATTTACTGAGCACCCACTATGTATAACAAACTAAATAAGCCAGATATTGACTTAATATGATTCATTCAAATAATGTTAGTTATCATTCACCCTACAATTGTTAAAAACACTTGACGTTTTTGTCTTCTAGTTTCCAGGACTATACTATAAAAGAGGATCATTACTCCTTGGATTTAGATAAATCATGTAATCCACTCCAGACAAGTCTGACATATCCAGATTCAACCAGAGTAACTGTCCTATATGTCCTCAGATAATCACCATTTCAAATGGCCTGTCTTGTGATCCTTACACCTTTGCGCTTGTCATCTACCATATACCCATTCAACAGGTATTTATTAAGCACTTTCTGTGGTTACACAGTGGTTAAGCATTCAGCTGCTAACCAAAAGGTCAGCAGTTCAAATCTACCAGCCACTTCTTGGAAGCCCTATGAGGGGCAGTTCTATTCTATCCTATAGGGTTGCTGTGACTCAGAATTGACTCGACAGCAATATGTTTGGTTTTTGGTGGGCCAGATGAAGGTGCCTAGGTGGCAGGATCTTCTGTAAAGATTACAGCCAAGAAAACTCTATGGATCAGTTCTACTCTGTAACACATGGGCCACCATGAGTCAGAATCAACTTGACAGCAATGAGTTTGGTTTTTGTTCTTTATTTTTTGTTTGTTTGTTAGTGGGCCAGATAAACGCCAGGTCTGGAGATAGAGGGGTAACACAGACATAACTCCTACATTCATGGGCTTCCTTTTGACTCTATAAGGATGGTCCATGGAGCCAAATACCAGGTGCCAGCACCAGCATTATTAAGGAAGCCCAGCACTATCAAGGAAGCTCTGCAATACATTCCCCTAAATCCAGTTCTGAGTCTGCAGAGAGCTGATGTCACTGTGTGGACAGATTGACTTGAAGTTGAAAGGCAGTCAGGAGACCAAAATCATGTAGCTGAGTTGAAGATAATCTAGTCTTCACTTATTGAAAATTTCCAAAATCACCATTTATTTCTACTCAGAGTTTGAATCTGGCCAGACTTTTACCTCACATAACCACTAGGGGGCATTTAATCCTCGACTATTTTCTGCAAAATTTGGAAAATGGTGTTGGCTCACCATCAAAACCTGAAGTGAGAGAGGGTAAGTGGAGTGCAACTGTTAGGCTCAAGTGAAATCCCAGTAGGCACTAAAAATAGATGAAGAGGGTAAATTCAAGCATCCTTTTGAAAAGATAGTGAGTTATTTATAACTTACTCCCAACCTTTATGTAGTCCATGAAAATAAGGAAGGAGATAGACCAGTTTTTATTACATGTCTACTATACTTCAGGCACTGAGCTAGAAATCTCCATTTTCATCATCTCATCTATCCATCGCAACGATCCGGAGATAGATTTTGTGTTTATCCTCATTTTATAAATGAGAAAATGGAAGCTAAATGAGGTTATCATTTACCGGATATATTACCCAACTAACAAATAGCAGAGAATCTGATCCAAAGTCAATCTGGATTCAAAGCCTACCCACTCTTCTATCATGCCACTCACCTGGATGGGACACTATCCTAGAGCATGTGTGTGGGTGTGCGTGTGTGTCATAATGCTACGAATAAATGAATCTGCAGCTAAGTGTTTTCATACTTAAAGAGCCTTGCATTATTTGAAGTAACAGGTCTTAAACTAAGGCTGAATATAACTTATACACTCTGGATATTTTATTTTCCTGTATAGTTCCATGGCGTAGTGGTTAAAAGCTCAGGCTGTTAACCAAAATGTCAGCAGTTTGAATCCACCAGCCACTCCTTGGAAACCCTATGGGGCAGTTCTACTCTGTCCTGTAGGGTCACTATGAGTCAGAATCTACTCCATGGTGATGGGTCGGTTTTTTATAGTTTCAACACCTTACACTACATCTGGCACATAGTAGGCATTTAATAAATGTTGGATGAACGAGTACACGAACAAATAAACTTGGTTCTTAGGAAGATTCCAGAAAGCAGAAGTGGGATAACCCCCATCTGGAAGTTTTCCTGAAGCCTGTGAGAAAAGGTGCGACCTCCTTCTAATAGAAAACTCTGGCAGAGGGTGCAGAAGGGCCTGATATCACAGAATTGGACCAGCCTGTCCTATAGACATCATCCAGTCCCAAGGAGGATAAATCTTGACCTGTTTGCAGAGCTACTTGGACCTACCAGCCCATAGCACACTTGCCTCAAGCTCCTAAGAAAAATGCCCCATTTAAGCAAGCAGTGACTGTACCAGCTCTCCTAAAGGCTAGTTCCGTTTCCCTGAAACATCAAACCAGGGGAATTTGATTTGCAGTCTTCGTCACTGTGTGCTCCCGAAAGAATAGATCTGGGGCCCGAGTCCACTTTGAAGAGATTGGAGGCATCAGCCAGGTGTGTGCAGCGCAAGGGCTAAGAAGGCAGCCAATCCCTGCCAATCAGGAAGTCAGAGAATTTTCCATTTGAGAGAAGGTTGATTTCTAGAAATCTGAACTTTGGTGCTGTCTTGGTTATATAGTGTTGCTGTAACAGAAATGCCACAAGTGGATGGTTTTAACAAAGAGAAATCTATTCTCTCACAGTCTAGGCTAGAAGTCTGAGTTCAGTGTACCAGCTCCAGCGGAAGGCTTTCGCTCTGTGTTGGCTCTGGGGGAAAGTCCTTACCATCAATCTTCCCTTGTCTAGGAGCTTCTCAGCACAGAAACCCCGGGTCCAAAGGATACATATGCTCGTGGTGCTTCTTTCTTGGTGGTGTGTGTCCCCCATATCTTTGCTTGCTTCTCTCTTTTATATATCAAAAGAGATTGGCTTAAGACACAACCTAATCTTGTAGATTGAGTCCTTCCTCATTAGCATAACTGCCTCTTATCCTGCCTCCTTAACATCATAGAGGCAGGATTTACAACACATGGGAAAACCACATCAGATGACGAAACGTTGGACAATCACACAATACTGGGAATCATGGCCTAGCCAAGACGGCACATATTTGGGGGAACAAAATTCAATCTATGACAGATGCTGATAGCACAGTCACCAACTCATCATGAGAAAAGAAAACATTTTACCCACTTCAGTGCTGTTCCCCTGGAAATATGGCCTAACCATACTTACCATAGGCAGTGTGTAATGTGAGGAAAGAGGATATGAAGGAGAGAAATGTTCTGGAAACATAAGCCTGACTTCTAGTTCAAGATTCCCTTGAGTTCACTTGTTTAATTCTCTACTTCTTTCCAATTCTCATCAAAATAGTCATCAGAATATAGCTTTAGTTGGAAAAAAAATCTGTATCAGGAGTAGAAAACAGGAAAAGTCGATATCCACCAGCTAGAGAATTGGAGGAATTTCTACAAGGTGTAGAGTAGGTAAGATGTTCTGAGAACAGAGAAGACAGACCATGTATTCTCTCATTCTCCCTGGAGAATCCCCACCCCACTGCTGTCGAGTCAATTCCAACTCATAGCAACCCTATAGGACAGAGTAGAACTGCCCCATAGAGTTTCCAAAGAGCGCCTGGTGAATTCAAACTGCCGACGTCTTGATTAGCAGCCATAGTACTTAACCACTACACCACCAGGGATTCCCCCTGGAGAATGAGTAGAGAAAATTCCAGCCCTAGTGGAAATACACTACACAGGGTAAATGCCTGAGGTTGCAGAAGACATTCATCAGCAGATTTCTATAGAGGTTCTGCAGAGCTTACAGAGGAAGATGATAGCAAGTGCTCAGTGCTTACTCCCAGTTAAAAAGGGATATAGACACATGGCTAAGGAAAATGTGGGCAGGACCATGATGGTATTGATGAAGAGATAGTCTCGGTGGGACAATAGCCTGTAACTAGTACCTTTCCAGTATCCAATCGTACCTGGCAGAGCAGCGTGGCTCCTTCTGTAGCTGCTTCTAGATAATTGCCCTTTCCCCACTCACCATGGAGACCTGAATTTCTGGTCTGGCAAAAAAACATCACAAGCAATCTAGCTTTTCTCTTCCTCCTTAATCTTAGACTAAAACAGCGCAACAGAGACATAGTACTGGACAAGTATGGAAACAAACCATCATCACCACCACCCAGGATGAGAAAAATTGCTGGCCATGATACAGCATCTATAATTTCAGAAATGGAATTACTTTAAGGCATCAAAATGCTCCTCACTATGAAACAGATTTTCTGAAGAAATGGGAGAAAAATCTCGGAAAACCTCTCATGTGTATTCTCAGCAGGAACTGAGAGGGCATTTCATTAAAAAAAAAAAGGGACATGTCACAGAACACTCCATCCAACAGCAATCAACTATGCTTTCTTTTCTAGTGCACATGGAACATTCTCTAGAATAGACACCATATTAGGTCATAAAGCAAGCCTTAGCAGAATCCAAAACATTGAAATATTACAAAGCATCTTCTCTGACCATAAGGCCATAAAAGTAGAAATCAATAACAGGAAAAGAAATCAAACACTTGGAAACTGAACAATAGCCTGCTCAAAAAAAAAACTGGATTATAGAAGACATTAAGGGTGGAATAAAGAAATTCATAGAATCCAATGAGAATGAAAACACTTCCTATCAGGACCTTTGGGACACAGCAAAAGCAGTGCTCAGAGGTCAATTTATATCAATAAATGCACACATCCAAAAAGAAGAAAGGGCCAAAATCAAAGAATTATCCCTACAACTTGAACAAATAGAAAGAGAGCAACAAAAGAAACCCACAGGCATCAGAAGAAAACAAATAATAAAAATTAGAGCTGAACTAAATGAAATAGAAAACAGAAAAACAATTGAAAGAATTAAGAAAGCCAAAATCTGGTTTTTTGAAAAAAATCAACAAAATTGATAAACCACTGGCCAAAATGACAAAAGAAAAACAAGAGAGGAAACAAATGACCTGAATAAGAAATGAGATGGGTGATATTACAACCTACCCAACTGAAATTAAAAAAATCAGATTACTAGGAAAAACTATACTCAAACAAATTTGAAAACTTAGAAGAAATGGATGAATTCCTAGAAACACACTACCTACCTAAACTAACACAAACAGAGGTAGAACAACTAAATAGACCCATAACAAAAGAAGAGATTGAAATGTTAATCAAAAAAAAAACTCCCAACAAAAAAAAAGCCCTGGTCTGGAGGGCTTCACTGCAGAGTTCTACCAAACTTTCAGAGAAGAGTTAACAGCACTACTACTAAAGGTATTTCAGAGCATAGATAAGGATGGAATACTCCCAAACTCATTCTATGAAGCCACCATATCCCTGATACCAAAACCAGGTAAAGACACCACAAGAAAAGAAAATTATAGACCTATATCCCTCGTGAATGTAGATGCAAAAATCCTCAACATAGTTCTAGCCAATAGAATTCAACAACATATCAAAAAAATAATTCACCAAGACCAAGTGGGATTCATACCAAGTATGCAGGGATGGTTCAACATTAGAAAAACAATTGCTGTAACCCACCACATAAATAATACAAAAGACGAGAATCACATGATTTTATCAATTGATGCAGAAAAGGCATTGACAAAGTTCAACACTCATTCATGATAAAAACTCTCAGCAAAATAGGAATTGAAGGAAAATTCCTCAGCATAATAAAGGGCATTTATACAAAGCCAACAGCCAACATCACCCTAAATGGACAGAGCCTGAAAACATTCCCATTGAGATCGGGAACCAGAGAAGGATGCCCTTTATCACCACTCTTATTCAACATTGTGCTGGAAGACCTATCCAGAGCAATTAGGCTAGATAAAGAAATAAAGGGCATCCAGATTGGCAAGGAAGAAGTCAAAGTATCTCTATTTGCAGATGACATGATCTTATACACAGAAAACCCTAAGGAATCCTCCAGAAAACTACTGAAACTAATAGAAGAGTTCAGCAGAGTATCGGGATACAAGATAAACATACAAAAATCAGTTGGATTCCTCTACAACAACAAAAAGAACATTGAAGAGGAAATCACCAAATCAATGCCATTTACAGTAGCCCCCAAGAAGATAAAATACTTAAGAATAAATCTTACCAGAGATGTAAAAGACTTATACAAAGAAAACTACAGTATGCTTCTGCAAGAAACCAAAAGAGACTTAAATAAGTGGAAGAACATACCTTGCTCCTGGGTAGGAAGACTTAACATTATAAAAATGTCTATTCTAGCAAAAGCAATCTATACATTTAATGCAATTCTGATCAAAATCCAAAGGACATTCTTTAATGAGGTGGAGAAACGCAGCACCAATTTCATACAGAAGGGAAAGAGGCCCCAGATAAATAAGGCATTACTGAAATAGAAGAACAAGGTGGAAGGCCTTACTTTACCTGATTTTAGAACCTATCGTACCGCCACAGTAGTCAAAACAGCCTGGTACTGGTACAACAACAGATACAACGGAACAGAATTGAGAATCCAGGCATAAATCCATCCACATATGAGCAGTTGATATTTGACAAAGGGCCCAAAACAGTTAAATGGAGAAAAGACGGTCTTTTTAACAAATGGTGCTGGCGTAACTGGATATCCATCTGCAAAAAAATGAAACGACCCATACCTCACACCATGCACAAAAACTGACTCAAAATGGATCAAAGACCTAAATATGAAACATAAAATGATAGAGATCATGGAAGAAAAAATAGGGACAATGTTAGAAGCCCTAATACATGGCATAAACAGTTTACAAAACATTTTACAGAATGCAGAAGAAAAACTAGATAATTAAGAGCTCCTAAAAATCAAACACCTATGCTCATCCAAAGACTTTACCAAAAGAGTGAAAAGACTACCTACGGACTGGGAAAAAGTTTTTAGCTATGACATTTCTGATCAGCGCCTCATCTCTAAAATCTACATGATACTGCAAAAACTCAACTGCAAAAAGACAAATAACCCAATTAAAAAATGGGCAAACGATATGAATAGACACTTCACTAAAGAAGGCATTCAGGTAGCTAACAGATATATTAGGAAATGTTCATGATCATTAGCCATTAGAGAAATGCAGATCAAAACTACAATGAGATTTCATCTCACTCCAACAAGGCTGGCATTAATCCAAAAAACACAAAATAATAAATGTTGGAGAGGCTGTGGAGAGATTGGAACACTTCTACACTGCTGGTAGGAATGTCAAATGGTACAACCACTTTGGAAATCAATTTGGCACTTCCTTAAAAAGCTAGAAATAGAACTACCAAAAGATCCAGCAATCCCACTCTTTGGAATATATTCTAGAGAAATAAGAGCCTTTACATAAACAGATATATGCACACCCATGTTCATTGCAGCACCATTTACAATAGCAAAAAGATGGAAGCAATCACGGTGCCCATCAACAGATGAATGGATAAATAAATTATGGTATATTTACACAGTGGAATACTACACATCGATAAAGAACAGTGAAACATTTCATAACATGGAGGAACCTGGAAGGCATTATGCTGAGTGAAATTAGTCACTTGGAAAAGGACAAATATTGTGTAAGGCCACTATTATAAGAACTTGAGAAATAGTTTAAACTGAGAAGAAAACATTCTTTTGTGGATACGAGAGGAGGGAGGGAGAGAGGGTGGGAGAGGGGCATTCGTTAATTAGATAGTAGATAAGGACTACTTTAGGTGAAAGGAAAGAGAGCACACAATACAGGGGAGGTCAGCACAATTGGACTAAACCAAAAGCGAAGAAGTTTCCTGAATAATGTGAATGCTTCGAAGGCCAGTGTAGCAGGGGCAGGGGTCTGGGGACCATGATTTCAGGGGACGTCTAAGTCAAATGGCATAATAAAATCTATTAACAAAACATTCTGCATCCCACTTTGAAGAGTGGTGTCTGGGGCCTTAAACGCTAGCAAGCCGCCATCTAAGATGCATCAATTGGTCTCAACCCACCTGGAGCAAAGGAGAATGAAGAACACCAAGGACACAAGGTGATTACGAGCCCAAGAGACAGAAAGGGCCACATGAACCAGCGACTACATCATCTTGAGGCCAGAAGAACTAGATGGTGCCTGGCTACAACCGATGACTGCTCTGACAGGGAACACAACAGAGAACCCCTGAGGGAGCAGAAGAGCAGTGGGATGCAGACCCCAAATACTTATATGACCAGACTTAATGGTCTGACTGAGACTAGAAGGACCCCGGTGGTCATGGCCCCCAGACCTTCTGTTGGCCCAAGACAGGAGCCATTCCCGAAGCCAGCTCTTCAGATATGGATTGGACTGGACAATGGGTTAGAGAGGGATGTTGGTAAGGAGTGAGCTTCTTGGGTCAGGTGGACACTTGAGACTATGTTGGCATCTCCTGCCTGGAGGGGAGATGAGAGGGTGGAGGGGGTTAGAAGCTGGCAAAATGGACACGAAAAGAGAGAGTGGAGGGAGAGGGTGGGCTGTCTTATTAGGGGGAGTATAATTGGGAGTGTGTAGCAAGGTGTATATGGGTTTTTGTGTGAGAGACTGACTTGATTTGTAAACTTTCACTAAAACACAATAAAAATTATTTTAAAAAAAGGGGAGGGGCCAAGATGGCTAACTAGGTAGAACTATCTCGGATCCCTCTTGCAACAAAGTCTCAGAAAAACAAGTGAATCGATCACATACATGACAATCTACAAACCCTGACCATCAAACACAGATCTAAAGAGTTGACCTGAGTGACAGATGAGTGAAAACCTGCATCCTGAAGCAGCAACAGCCTCTGGAACCGGCGTCCGGCACCACAGCCTTGATTCCTCTCAGTTCCCTGGTGCTAAGTGGCGGGGCTGATTGTGGCTTGCTGAGGCGGGGCACGCATGGGACACAGCCCTAACCCCTAGCCCCCTGGGGTAACCTCGGTAGAGACTCAGCCAGCGCAAGCAGGCTGCACACTGACGGGGCTAATGAGAGAGCGAGCAACCATGGGGAAGCAGCAGCTCTTTTCGGAGCCTGGAGCTAGCGTCCCAGTCAGAAAACCTTGGCGCCAGGCTTTGGACTGGATGCAGGGGAGCTGAGCATGGCTTCCTGAGACAGTGCAAACACAGGACACAGCTCTAGCTTCCTGAAGTGACCTCAGGGCGAGCTCAGCAAGTGCATGCAGGCAGCGCAGCGATGCGGCTCAAAGGAGGAGAAGTCACAGGAGGCAGCGACTGGTTTTGGAGCCTGGAGTGCGGCGTCCCAGCTGGGGAACCTTGGCGCTGGGCTTTGGACTGGGAGCGGAGGAGCTGACCACGGCTTCTGAGACAGCACAAGCACAGGACACGGGCCTGACCCTCAGGGGCAATCTCAACCCAGCCAGAGCACATAGGCTACAAGCCCCTCTGGAACCTCAGATAAAACAGTCATCACAAAGCAAGATAAGTAACTTTGTCTATATTTCTGGGTGCTACTCTCTCCTATCTATCTGATCCCTCCCTTCTCTTCCCAGGCGGCTTCCTTAACATTGGAATTTCCTGGGCCAGGGAGTGAAGTGCTCTGCGTTTTTTTTTGTTGTTGTTGTCTTTTCCTAACCCATTCTCCTGGCCTGAGAGAAGCGGCTACTAAAAACCCAGGGACCAAAAATCCTTCCCTGACTTCCCAAAATTGGAATAAAAATACAGAACCAGCTCCAGCCAAGCATATGAGATCCACAGTCTTGGCCTTTCATCCCTACAGGGAACAAGGTGGCTATTATTGTAAAGGCAATTCTGATAGTGATCTGAGTGTAATTGTTTTAGCAGATTACTGGAAAGACAAGTTTTCCAGGTCTGATATCTCTACCTATTAAACAGAGCCATCACTGACCCACAACAGGGAACTGAGGGCTGAAGCTCCACCCAAACCACCTAGCCTCCCGCCAAAGGGGTCTGAGGATAGTGACACCTACCAATCTGTAGAGGTACATGCATTGGGTGCCTAAAGTACAGCTGAAGAGCCCACCCAACAAAGTGCTTTAGGAATAGAGACACACCTACCTCACTGGCACTTGGAGGAAGGCTGTCAGCATCCTGCCCCCCCTGGAGTGTGACCCTCTGCTGCTGCTAGAATCTGGTGCACACAACTATCACCACTACTCATCTAAGTTAATAGGTGACAGTCTACAACACACACTTGGTGACCCAAAATCAGATTCTATTCAAGAATAGTGAATGGACTCTTAGGCTTATATATATGGTAACAGCCCATACCAGCTGGTAATAGGACATAAGTGATTCAAGGGCTACAGCAATCAAGACAGCACAATCTAGTAGCCCGTCTATGTATACTGAAAGAAAACAAAACAAGATAAGACTCAGTGAGCAAATATAAAATAAATCATCACAATATCTTATAGGTGGCTTGGAGACAGCAGTCAATATCAAACCACATAAAGAAGCAGACCATGATTGCTTCTACAGCTCCCCAAATTAAAGAATCAAAACCTTTCCCAAATGAAGATATAATCCTGGAATTGCCAGATGCAGAATATAAAAAACGAATTTATAGAATCTTTCAAGACATCAAGGATGACCTCAGAAATGAAATAAGGCCATCTACAGAAAAAGCCAAGGAACACACTGATAAGGCTGTTGAAGAAATCAAAAGCTTTAGTCAAGAACATAGTGGAAAAATTCATAAGCTGCAAGAATCCATAGAGAGACAGCATTCAGAAATCCAAAAGATTAACAGTAAAATTACAGAATTAGACAACTCAATAGGAAGTCAGAGCAGCAGAATCGAGCAATTGGAATGCAGAGTGGGGGAGATGGAGGATAAGGCAATTGACACCAATATAGTTGAAGAAAAATGAGATAAAAGAATTTTAAAAAATGAAGAAACCCTAAGAATCATATGGCACTCTATCAAGAAGAATAACTTGTGTGTGATTGGAGTCCCAGAACAGGGAGGGATAACAGAAAATACAGAGCGAATCATTGAAGATCTGTTGGCAGAAAACTTCCTTGACATCATGAAAGACAAAAGGATGTCTATCCAAGATGCTCATTGAGTCCCATATAAGATTGATCCAAAAAGAAAGTCACCAAGACATATTATCATCAAACTTGCCAAAACCAAAGATAAACAGAAAATTTTAAAAGCAGCCAGGGAGAAAAGAAAGGTCTCCTACAAAGGAGAATCAATAAGAAAAAGTTCAGACTACTCAACAGAAACCATGCAGTCAAGAAGGTAATGGGATGACATATATAAAGCACTGAAGGAGAAAAACTGCCAGCCAAGGCTCATATATCCAGCAAAACTCTCTCTCAAATATGAAGGTGAAATTAAAACATTTACAGATAAACACAAGCTTAGAGAATTTGCAAAAACCGAAGCAAAAAAAAAAAAAAAAAAACCAAAGCTACAAGAAATACTAAAGGAAATTGTTTGGTCAGAAAATCAATGATATCAGATACCAGCACAACACAAGGTCACAGAACAGAACACCCTGATATCAACTCAAATAGGGAAATCACAAAAACAAATTAAGATTAATTTTAAAAGGAAAAAAATGCTCAAAACAGGGAATCGTTGATGTCAATATGTAAAAGATCACAATAATCAAAAAGAGGGACTAAATACAGGAGGCATAGAACTGCCATATGGTGAGGGAAACAAGGCGATATACGACAATACAAGTTAGGTTTTTACTTAGAAAAATAGGGGTAAATATTAAGGTAACCGCAAAGAGGTCTAACAATTCCATAACTCAAAATAAAAACCAAGAAAAACATAACAACTCAGCAAACATGAATTCAACCACTATGAAAATGAGGAACACACAATTTACAATGAAAAACGTCTCAGCACAAAAAAGTAAGTGGAAAAATGAAATTGTCAACAACACACACAAAGAGGCATCAAAATGACAGCACTAAAAAAAAAAAAAACACATAGTTATCTATAATTACCCTGAATGTAAATGGACTGAATGCACCAATAAAGAGACAGAGAGTCTCAGACTGGATAAAGAAACATGATCCGTCGATATGCTGCCTACAAGAGACACACCTTAGACTTAGAGACACAAACTAAAACTCAAAGGATGGAAAAAAACATATTAAGCAAACAACAAGCAAAAAAGAGCAGGAGTAGCAATGTTAATTTCCGACAAAATAGACTTTAAAGTTAAATCCACCACAAAGGATAAAGAAGGACACTACATAATGATTAAAGGGACAATAGACCAGGAAGATATAACCATATTAAATATTTATACACCCAATGACAGGGCTGCAAGATACATAAAACAAACTTTAACAGAACTGAAAAGTGAGATAGACACCTCCACAATTATAGTAGGAGACTTCAACACACCACTTTCGGAGAAGGACAGGACTTCCAGTAAGAAGCTCAATAGAGACACGGAAGACCTAATTGCTACAATCAACCAACTTGACCTCATAGACTTATACAGAACACTCCACCCAACAGCTGCAAAGTATACTTTTTTTCTAGTGCACAGGGAACATTCTCTAGAATAGATCACTTATTAGGTCATAAAATAAACCTTTGCAGAATCCAAAACATCGAAATATTACAAAGCATCTTCTCAGACCACAAGGCCATAAAAGTGGAAATCAATAACAGAAAAATTAGGGAAAAGAAATCAAATACTTGGAAACTGAACAATAACCTGCTCAAAAAAGACTGGGTTATAGAAGACATCAAGGAGGGAATAAAGAAATTCATAGAATGCAACGAGAATGAAAATACTTCCTATCGAAACCTCTGGGACACAGCAAAAGCAGTGCTCACAGGTCACTTTATATCGATAAATGCACACATACATAAAGAAGAAAGAGCCAAAATCAGAGAACTGTCCTTACAACTTGAACAAATAGAAAGTGAGCAACAAAAGAACCCATCAGGCACCAGAAGAAAACAAATAATAAAAATCAGAGCTGAACTAAATGAATTAGAGAACAGAAAAACAATTGAAAGAATTAACAAAGCCAAAAGCTGGTTCTTTGAAAAAATTAACAAAATTGATAAACCATTGGCCAGACCGACTAAAGAAATACAGGAAAGGAAACAAATAACCTGAATAAGAAATGAGATGGGCCATATCACAACCGACCCAACTGAAATTAAAAGAATCATATCAGATTACTATGAAAAATTGTACTCTAACAAATCTGCAAACCTAGAAGAAATGGAGAAATTCCTAGAAACACACTACCTACCTAAACTAACACAATCAGAAGTGGAACAACTCAATAGACCCATAACAAAAAAAGAGATTGAAAACGTAATCAAAAAACTCCCAACAAAAAAAAGTCCTGGCCCAGATGGCTTCACTGCAGAGTTCTACCAAACTTTCAGAGAAGAGTTAACACCACTACTACTAAAGGTATTTCAAAGCATAGAAAATGATGGAATACTACCTAACTCATTCTATGAAGCCACCATCTCCCTGATACCAAAACCAGGTAAAGACACCAAAAAAAAAAAAAAAGAAAATTACAGGCCTATATCCCTCATGAACATAGATACAAAAATCCTCCACAAAATTCTAGCCAATAGAATTCAACAACATATCAAAAAAATAATCCACCACGACCAAGTGGGATTTATACCAGGTATGCAAGGTTGGTTTAATATTAGAAAAACCATTAATGTAATCCACAATATAAATAAAACAAAAGACAAAAACCACATGATCTTATCAATTGATGCAGAAAAGGCATTTGACAAATCCAACACCCATTCATGATAAAAACTCTCAGCAAAATAGGAATTGAAGGAAAATTCCTCAGCATAATAAAGGGCATCTATACAAAGCCAACAGACAACATCATTCTAAACGGAGAGAGCCTGAAAGCATTTCCCTTGAGATCGGGAACCAGACAAGGAGGCCCTTTATCGCCACTCTTATTCAACATTGTGCTTGAAGTCCTGGCCAGAGCAATTAAGCTAGACAAAGAAATAAAGGGCATCCAGACTGGCAAGGAAGAATTAAAAATTTCTCTAGTAGTAGATGACATGATCTTATACACAGAAAACCCTAGGGAATCCTCCAGAAAAGTACTGAAACTAATAGAAGAGTTCAGCAGAGTTTCAGGTTACAAGATAAACATAAAAAATCAGTTGGATTCCTCTACATCAACAAAAAGAACATCGAAGAGGAAATCACCAAATCAATACTATTCACAGTAGCCCCCAAGAAGTTAAAATACTTAGGAATAAATCTGACCAAAGATGTAAAAGACCTAGACAAAGAAAACTACAAAGTACTACTGCAGGAAGCTAACAGGGATCTACATAAGTGGAAAAACATACCTTGCTCATGGATAGGAAGACTTAACATAGTAAAAATGTCTATTCTACCAAAAGCCATCTATACATACAATGCACTTCCGATCCAAATTCCAATGACATTTTTTAATGTGATGGAAAAACAAATCACCAACTTCATGTGGAAGGGAAAGAAGCCCCAGATAAGTAAAGCATTACTGAAAAAGAAGAAGAAAGTGGGAGGCCTCACTCTACCTGATTTTAGAACATATTATACAGCCACAGTAGTCAAAACAGCCTGGTACTGGTACAACAACAGGCACACAGACCAATGGAACAGAATCAAGAACCCAGATATAATTCCATCTACATATGAGCAGCTGATATTTGACAAAGGCCCAGTGTCAGTTAACTGGGGAAACGATAGTCTTTTTAACAAATGGTGCTGGCATACCTGGATATTCATTTGCAAAAAAATGAAACAGGACCCATACCTCACACCATGCACAAAAACTAACTCCAAGTGGATCAAAGACCTAAACATAAAGACTAAAACGATAAAGATCACGGAAGAAAAAATAGGGACAATGTTAGGAGCCCTAATACAAGGCATAAACAGAATACAAAACATTGCTAAAAATGACAAAGAGAAATCAAATAACTGGGAGGTCCTAAAAATCAAACACCTATGCTCATCTAAAGACTTCACCAAAAGAGTAAAAAGACCACCTACAGATTGGGAAAGAATTTTCAGCTATGACATCTCCGACCAGCGCCTGATCTCTAAAATCTGCATGATTCTGTCAAAACTCAACCACAAAAAGACAAACAACCCAATCAAAAAGTGGGCAAAGGATATAAACACGCTCTGCACTAAAGAAGATATTCAGGTGGCGAACAGATACATAAGAAAATGCTCTCGATCATTAGCCATTAGAGAAATGCAAATTAAAACAACGATCAGATTCTATCTCACTCCAACAAGGCTGGCATTAATCCAAAAAACACAAAAGAATAAATGTTGGAGAGGCTGAGGAGAGATTGGAACTCTCATACACTGCTGGTGGGAATGTAAAATGGTACAACCACTTTGGAAATCTATCTGGCGTTATCTTAAACAGTTAGAAATAGAACTACCATACAACCCAGAAATCCCACTCCTTGGAATAAGAGCCTTTACACGAACAGATACATGCAAACCCATGTTTATTGCAGCACTGTTTACACTAGCAAAAAGCTGGAAGCATCCAAAGTGTCCATCAACCGATGAATGGTTAAATAAATTATGGTATATTCACACAATGGAATACTACGCATCGATAAAGAACAGTGACAAATCTGTGAAACATTTCATAACATGGAGGAACCTGGAAGGCATTATGCTGAGCGAAATTAGTCAGAGGCAAAAGGACAAATATTGTATAAGACCACTATTATAAGATCTTGAGAAATAGTATAAACCGAGAACACATTCTTTTGTGGTTACGAGAGGCAGGGAGTGAGGGAGGGTGGGAGAGGGCTATTTACTGATTAGATAATAGATAAGAACTACTTTAGGTGAAGGGAAGGACAATACTCAATACAGGGAAGGTCGGCTCAACTGGACTGGACCAAAAACAAAGAAGTTTCCCTGATAAACTGAATGCTTCGAAGGTCGTCGGATCAAGGGTGGGGGTTTGGGGACTGTGGCTTAAGGGGACTTCTAAGTCAATTGGCAAAATAAATTCTATTAAGAAAACAAAAAAAAAGGGACATGTCTGAGTTCAGAAAATATTGTTTTAACCTGAAAATACAGTAACTGCAAAGAATGGAGAAAGTGAACAGTTCACTGTATTGGTTAGTGGTAAGAAAATTCAAGAAATTCTCATAAAGTTCACAATAGAAAATGGAGAGCTGAATATGACTGGGGGAGAGAGAAGAGGAAGAGAGAGAAGAAGAAAGAGGAGGAGGAGAAAGAAAAGGTGGAGGGATAAAAAGACGAGATGTGCAGGAAAATTCCGTGAGATCCATGCAATAAAAATGTCAGAAGCGAGAAGAGGACAGTGAAGAAACAAAAATGAAAGCAATAATAGAAGACAACTTACCTATCTTTAAAAACTGAGTCTTTTAATATAAAAAAGTCAAGAAGAATCACAACGAAAGGAGACCTAATGCACAAGGATTACCCAGCAAACAAGGTACACATCGTCTTACTTGTGCTTACTTACTACTCTGTAGTGCACAATTTCACCCATTTTTCACCACATCAAAGATATTTGGAAGTAGGGAAGAAAAATATAATTTGCCATTGACATGATACTCTCTATTAAAAGTACAAAAGGATTAATCAAACAACTGTTAGAGCTAGCGAAACCGTTTATCACTTTGCTGATTTCAAAGCAAACAGAAATGAGTTATTTTCACATAAGCCCTCATTAACCCATTAGGAAAATATAATGGTGTAAGTAAAAGATCCCATTTACAATAGAAATTACCCAGAAACAAAATGTAAAGGAAGCTTTCTGAAGAAAGCTGAAAAACTCTACCCAGAGCCAATAAAGAAAACAGCATTATCAGATCAAGTTGAAGATTTGTTTCCGCCATGTTCTTGCATTCCCTTGAAATATATGCTAGAGAAAAGCATACCTTAGTAGCATTGCTTATAAGAGCTCCTAACTGGAAACTACTTGAATGTTTATCAAAGTACATGGATAAATAAAATAGAATTATATATGGGATGAAAATTACAACCATAAGCCAAAGTAGCAAGACAAAAAAGAATACATACAGCATGAAACTATTCACATAAGGTGGAAAAACAGGCAAAACTCTTTATGGATGAATTTTTAGTAGTAACAGTAAAACTAAAAACTAAGTAAAAGTAAGGAAATCGTTACCAGAAAAATCAAGTTATAGGTTTTTTCTAGGAGGGATAGAATGGGATTATGACAAGAAATGTAATAGAGGGGTTTTTGGTGCTGTCAATGATCTTCATGATTTTGGTAATCATTACATGAGTTTTTGTCATATGTTCGTTAAGAAATCTGTGTCGTTATTGGGTGTCATCAAGTTGATTTCGACTCGTAGCAACTCCATGTGACAGAGTAGAACTGCCCCATAGGATTTTCATGGCTCTAATCATTACAGGAGCAGATCACCAGGTCTTTCTCCCATGGCGCCACTGGGTGGATTCAAGCGGCCAACCTTTTGGTTAGCATCTGTGATGGTTAAGGTTGTGTGTCAACTTGGCTGGGCAATGATTCTCCATTGGTTTGGCAGTTATGTAATGATGTGATTTGACAGTTAAGTAATGATATAGTCATCCTCCATGATGTAATCCAATGCAATTGGACAATCAGTTGTAAGGGAGTTTCCTTGGGGGATGTGGCCTGCATCCAATATATATATGGATGTTCTGGCAAAGCTCTTTTGTTGCTCTGGATCCTGAATCCAGCTTGTCATCATCTGAACTCCAGTTCTTGGGACTTGAGCCAGCAACGTGCCGTATCTTGGGATTTGTCAGCCTCCGCAGCCTTTGAGCTGGCAGCCTGCCATTTTACCAGTCGATCTTGGATTCATCAGCCTCTGCAGCCCATGAGCCAGTAGCCTGCCATCTCCATCTGGCCTGCTGATCTTGGATTCATCAGCCCCTGCAGCTACATGAGCCAGAAGAAGCCTCCAACCTGATGCCTGACCCACAGACTTGGGATTTACCAGCCTCTACAACCAGGTGAATTGTTTCCTTGAGATAAATCTGTGTGTGTGTGTGTGTGTGTGTACACCTCACTGGTTTTGCTTCTCTACAGAACCAAGAAGCTAGCCTAAGACAGCATCTAAACGCTCCTTAAGTAATTAGTACATACATATGCACTTTTTTGTGCCTATGTTATAAAAAGATACTAAAACAAAACGCAGGTACAAACTGATAAAACATTTGCCACTTACATTACCAAGAGATTACATTCTTTATAAATAAAGGATTGTTACAAATCAATCTAAAAGAGTGGAAAAATGAGTCAAGTTTCCAAATACAAAATTTTAAAAGAAGAAATGGTCAATAAGTAGTAATGAAAGATAATAGCAGTTCATAATAGTAAAATGCATTAAGTATTATTTGTCATTTACTAAATTGGAAAAGATTAACAAAAACAAAAAAGTACACTGTCTTTAGGAGAGTATTTTGAAATATTCATATTTAAGTATTGGCAGAGTGAGTAACAACTGGTGTAAGCATTTTCTTGATAACAATTAATATGTATGCAAGGTCTTTATAATCTACATATTTCTTTGACTCCAATTGTGCACATCTAGCAATTTTTCCTCAGCAATGAATCAAGCAAATGTACATAGATATTTGCTATAGGATTATTTATGACTCAAAAAAAAAAAAAAAAGCTAAAAATCGATGTCCAGTAACAAGGGGTCAGTTGAGTACGTTACAATATATCCACCCAGTGGAAAGTGGATGGCCATTATCAGGGATTGAGTAAAGTTGTGTCTCATTGTTGGAGAACTCGAAGACAGGAGTGAAGCAAAGTAGGCACAGATCAGACCTCTTTTGACACTGGGTTAATTCTTCTGAACTTTAATTCACTCACATAAAATCCTGGGGATAAACAAACAAACAAACAAAAACACTCTTTTAGAGCTGCTGGAACTGTTAACTAAAGTGATGGTATCAAATGCTAGTATTGTCTTGGTTCAATATGTTGTGGTATAAGAAAAAAAGGAAGTTCCAAAACAAAACCTTGAAAAAGATTCTATTTGTGGGCATGGAGAGAGAGAGAAGGAGAGAGAAAGGAAGGGAGGGAGGACGATAAGAGAAGAAAGAGAGAGGAGGATTGTTTTTGAAAGTATGTACGCCAAAATTAGGAAAGCTTGGTGGCGTAGTGGTTAAGAGCTATGGCTGCTAGCCAAGAGGTAGGCAGTTTGAGTCTACCAGGTGCTCCTTGGAAACCCTGTGGGGCAGTTCTACTCTGTCCTATAGGGTCACTATGAGTTGAAATCAACTCGACGGCAATGGATTCGGTTTTATATTTTTTATACACCAAAATTACAAAAGTTTTAGTTCCTTCTTTTTTTTCTGTATTTTATAACTTTATTTCTGTATGTGTATCCTGATGTATGCGTTCGTTATTATGAGGAAGGGACTGGGAGATGCCCTGACTACCCACCCCCCATCTCCCTCCCCCCCCCAAACTCTGGCATCACAACAGGATCTGAGGTTTCCCTCTATGTGACATCTCCTGTCTATGCCCACTGCCCCACTGCTGGGTGCTGTCACTTAGCTCAGCCCCTTTGGACCTTTGCTTTATAAATGGTTTGCATAGCTGAGGCTCTTGATTTGATCTTCCATATCTCAGCACTGCCTGTGAACCACTTTCAGCAATACATTCTGTAGGCTTATGTTCTGCCCTGCTGCCTTCCTCAGCCCAAGTCCAGAACCTGGGGCAAGTCCAGTCTTAGCCTTCCACTTGCCGGGATGAAAAATTCCAAATTCTTCCTGGTTCCCCTTTTCCAGGGGCCTGTCCTAACCTGCAGGGCCTTGGGTGGTACAAAGGGTTTGTGCTCAACTGCTAACTGAAAGACTGGCGGTTTGAACCCATCCAGTGGTGCCACAGAAGTAAGGCCTGGGGAACAGCTTCTGTAAAGATTACAGCCAAGAAAAGCTTATGGAGCAGTTCGACTCTGCAGCGCATGCGATTGCCATGATTGGGAGTCCACTCAATGACAACCGGCTTGCTTTTTGGTTTTGTCCTAACTTGCAGGGCTTGTAGCACATTCATGTACAACTGTTTGCCTGGTGCTGCTGCAGTGCCTCAGGGACTACAAGTTTTCTTCAGGTCCCTCTGATCTCTTCCTCCAAACAGGCTCCTCTGCACTGTAGGCTCCAGTTTCAGACGTGGGCATTCTTACCTGGGTTCTGCCCAGACCTTTTGGGCTGATGTCTCTGCTGGGTCATTTGGTTTTAAATTTCAGGTTTGCCCCTGGGTGCCATCTCCTGGACCTCCTTGGCCCCATGCTCTTCAGCCATGGACTGTCTTTGCCTGGTCCCTGTCCCCACCCAGCCTAGTCCAATGCCCTGGGCCTCTGCTTATCCTTAGCTGTGGACTTCAAACAGATGAAAAGCCCCATGTGAAGGGATTGTGAAAAACGTCTTACGGAGTTGGCATTTTAAATGACTAGAATTCCAGCTTTTTATTTAACTAATTACATATTATTCAGTGAAACTTTAATATTACTATATCATAAAACTCTGTCAAATGGAAAAAAGAAATGATAACCCATAATCACACTACCCTAAAATAACCACTCTTAACATTTCAGTGTTCTTCAGTCTTTTTCCTAGGTGTATAATTTTGCAGGGTTATAATCATTGAATATACTATTTTCATCATTTTTTTGTACTTATTAATAAGCATTTTTAATGTTGCTACAAGTCTTTATGGCCATCATGTTAATAGCTACACAATATTTCACAGAATCAAAATGCATTTATTTGCTTAACAATCCTGTTACCTTTAAACTAAACTTTACTTTCTTCTTATAATAAATTTGTACATCTTTATGGTCATAGTGTTCCTTTATTTAACATCCTGAGTTTTTAAAAATGTTATTATATTTAATTTTAATAGATAATAAAAATCTGCCATTTTAACTATTTTTAAGTAGTGTACAAGTCATATTAAGTGCCTTCCCCACGTGGTGCCACCGTGGCCACTATCCATTTCCAAACATTTTTCATTGCCCCAAAGAGAAACTCAGTACCTGCTGAGCAATAATTGCCCGTCCTCCTCTCCTCCCAGCCCCGAGTAATTACGAATAAACTTTTGTCTCCATTAATTTGTTTATTCTAGAAATTTCATACAAGTGGGATCATAAAATATTTGTCCTTTTGTGTCTGACTTATTTCGCTCAGTATAACATTTTCAAGGACATCCATATCATGGCATGTATCAGGACTCCATTTTTCTTTATGGCTGAATATGTGGTATTCTTTTTCGTACCCTGAGTTCTTTCACATAGACTTAAAACTGCTTGGTCAAGGAATACGGTTTTTTTTTTTTTTGTCTCTTGATATGTGTTTCTAAATAGATTTCTTAAATGTTATGCCTATTTACCCTGCTACCAGTGTAAATAAGGGCCCTTGCATTATTGTTTCCTCAAGCACAGAGCTTTGACAGGAGGGGATATGGAAGAAGGAGGAGGGAGGATTCCAACACCCCAGCCCGAGCTACACCCTGAGAAGAGTACCGTGCTTCTCACTAGTGCACTGGTTTTCTGTTGCTCTGGTTTTGCAGACTGAGCAGCTGATAACTCTGTGGGTCCTCTTTGTTTTCACTACTGTTGGAAATGCCATCGTGCTCTTCTCCACGTGGAGGAGGAAGAGGAAGTCAAGAATGACCTTCTTTGTGACTCAGCTGGCCATCACAGGTAAGTGAGTAACTGTGCGGGTGGGAGAGGAGGAAGCTGTGCACCAGATCCCTATGGCTCCACATTTTCAATTATTTTTCCAATAGAAATATAATACTAGCAGTTTAATGCATTAGGAAATTCTGGAGTAATTTCTATAGGGATGTAAAACCCGTGTTTGAATCTTTCTTCCAGTAAATTTAGCACATTTAAATGCCCATTCCATTATAAGATGTCATTATAAAATAACTCACTATACAACAAACTTGGTGGCTATTATCAGTGCCATCAGGTACAAAGGGTTCTATAGGGCTTCACTCTCCCCATACCCAGAGTCTCACACAGCAATCTCTATGGTTCACTAAGGTAATGGTATAATATCCACATATCTCCAGAAGGGTAATTATGTACTTAAGGGAGAAATCCCCAAGAATGGACCAGAATTGTCTCTATTGAATAATAAATGTGAAGTTTCAAGTATTTTTGAAGATTTAAGTCTGTGGGTATTGCTTTAGAAATGCAAGTGATGTGGAACACCACTTCTGGGAGTACTATAAGGAAATAAGATAATATCCAGGACTGTTAAATGTGGGCTTTGGAAATGGATGTTTCAATCGAAGTGTGAGTAAGTACCACATAGAGGAGGGTGTTGAATCAGCCCCCGACTCATGGTGACCCCGTGCACCAGTTTCCAAATCTAAAAAATGGGGATACCGCTCATGGTGAGACAATGTTTATAAAGTGCCTATGTAGAAGCAGGCACAAAGTGATTGCTCGATAAATGCTAGTTAATGCTAGCACTGTATTGGTTTCTTTCGAAAAATTGTTAACTTAAACTGAGTAACTTGCTGAAGAGTAAAATTTTTCCAAAAGGCCTGAAATTCATCTCTACGCTGAACTGATTTTCCCCTTTGAATCTTAAGTATTGTTTCACAGGATGACCAAACTTTTTTTGTAGAAACAGATTCTTAAGTCATGAGATTCAACTGACATCATCAGTGATACCAGCATTTGGAAAAGTAAATTCAGGGGCATTTTGTACTTGGCTCTTCTGAAGGGGAAAAATAAGTGCTAACAAGCATTGTTGGGTAAGGCATTACTAATGCTTTTAAATAATATTTTCCATCATGATGTCACTGCTTGAAAACAGTCTCCCACTTATAGAACCAATAGCCTTGAGTGAAGTTTTGAAGAACAGTTTGATTTCTAATTGGTATTTTTGTTCATTTAATTGGTGAATCAGTTGGAATTAGATTCAGCTCTTCATACAGAAAACTCCAGACAATGGTAGCTTACATTTATAAAGATTTATTTTTGTCTTATGTAAAGAAGTCTTGAGGTAGCAGTCCAGGGCTCATATTGTGTTCTGTATTATCAGGGGCCAAGTCTTCTCTATATTTCTACTCTATTAAGGGACTTCTATTTGTGAAGTGAGGAGTGCTGGTGGTTCAGTGGCTAAGTACTCAGCTGCTAACTGAAAGGTCAGAGCTTGGAACCCACCACCCACTCTGAGGGAGAAAGATGTGGTAGTCTGCTTCTGTAAAGATTACAGACTTGAAACCTCTGAGGGGCAGTTCTACTCTCTCCTGTAGTGTAGCTATGAGTCGGAATCAACTGGACAACAAAGGTTTGGGTTTTTTTGGTATTCTCACAGTCAGCTTATGGTACGGATAGCTCTTGATCCAAGATGGCTGCTACAACTCCTGTCGTCAAGACCACATTCAAGCCAGCAGGAAGCAAGAAGGGAGAAATGACAAAGCGACCAGCTACCTGTCTTCCTGTTAATTGGTATTCCTCCAAATCCCACCCAGTAACTTTTTCTTGCATCTTATTTATTGTCTTTAACTGAAGAAAAGGCTGGGAAATGTTTTGTTTTTAACCTGATCCCATTGGCCAGAAAAAAATTAGATTTCTTTTCCTAAGGAAGATGATGAGAATAGGTAGTAGGTAAGCAGTAGGCTCTATCAGAGCTTGTTTTCTACACTGTTACACTGAGAACCAGAAACTTAAACAATGAATCTCTGTCCCTCCACCCATTCCCCACTTTGAGAATGCTTCCTTCAGAATGCCGTGCCCTCTTCTTTTGACCTCTGACCTTGGCAGGCCAACACTGCACGTTTCCCCACACTGCAACGACCCACTGGATGATTGTCACATTACGTAGATAAGTTCCTATTGTTGAGTATTTCCGTTTTCTTTGTTTTTTCTTTTCTAATTTTTGGCTATTATCAGTGATTCTGCAATGAACAGTCTCAATTAAATCTTTGTGATCATCCTTTACTATTTCTTTAGGGAAAGTTTAGAAAAGTGGAATTGCTGCCTCAAAAAAGGTAATTTTGTGGCTTTGAATTGGCTGGTGTCCTTTTAGGTCACCCATTTCTAAAAGATGATTGAAAATGTCATGAGATAAATGCTCTAGAAGCTACCAGCACAGACCCACTGAGTTGTTTAAAAAGGTCCCTAAAAACAAAAGCATTATTATTTTGCAGTAGCTTTTTTTTTTTTTTTTAATAGAATCATCACCAGTTCCTTGAGGGGAGAGATTCTCGTTGTTCCTCCATTAATGATACTTAACCACCTACTCATTGGTAGTTTGCTTACTTTAAAAAGAAAGCATTTCCTTCCATCCCGGCCAGTGTGACACAGAGGAACCCACACCAAATTCATCTTTGTTGCCCACAGTGCCTATGGCAGCACGCATGTATTGGCGGGAAGAAAGAACACATTAATTACCAGAACATTGGAATTGAGAAAGTGTTTCAATTTTGTTCCTCCATGTTTTTTGTTTTTTTTTTTTTTAATTTTTATTAAGCTTCAAGTGAACATTTACCATTCCAATCAGTCTGTCACATGTAGGTTTACATACATCTTACTCCCTTCTCCCACTTACTCTCCCCCTATTGAGTCAGCCCTTACAGTTTCTCGTTTCATGCCAATTTTGCCATCTTCCCTCTCTCTCTATCTTCCCATCCCCCTCCAGTCAAGAGTTGCCTACACACTCTCCTGTGTCCACCTGATTTAATTAGCTCACTCTTCATCAGCATCTCTCTCCCCCCCACTGACCAGTCCTTTTCATGCCTGATGATTTGTCTTCGGGGATGGTTCCTGTCCTGTGCCATCAGAAGTTCTGGGGAGCATTGTCTCTGGGATTCCTCTAGTCGCAATCATACCGTTAGGTGTGGTCTTTTAGTGAGAATTTGGGGTCTGTATCCCATTGGTCTCCTGCTCCCTCAGGAGTTGTCTGTTGTGCTCCCTGACAGGACAGACATCGATTGTGGCCGGGCACCAACTAGTTCTTCTGGTCTCAGGATAATGTAGGTCTCTGGTTCATGTGGCCCTTTCTGTCTCTTGGGTTCTTAGTTGTCGTGTGGCCTTGGTGTTCTTCCTTTGCCTTTGCTCCAGGTGGGTTGAGACCAATTAATGTATTTTAGATGGCCGCTTGTTGGCATTTAGAACCCCAGGTGCCACAATTCAAAGTGGGATGCAGAGTGTTTTCGTAATAGAATTGTTTTGCCCGTTGACTTAGAAGTCCCCTCAAACCAAGTTCCCCAGACCACAGCCCCTGCTTCGCTGACCTTTGAAGCTTTCATTTTATCCCGGAAACCTCTTTACTTTTAATCCAGTCCAATTAGGCTGACCTTCCTTGTTTTGAGTGTTGTCTTTCCCTTCACCCAAAGCAGTTCTTATCTACAGATTGATCAGTAAAAAGCCCTCTCCCTCCCTCCCTCCCCCCTTCGTAACCACAAAAGTATGTGTTTTTCTCCGTTTTTTCTGTTTCTCAAGATCTCGTAATAGTGGTCTTATACAATATTTGTCCTTTTGCCTCTGACTAATTTCACTCAGCATAATGCCTTCCAGATTCCTCCATGTTATGAAATGTTTCAGAGATTCGTCACTGTTCTTTATCGATGCATAGTATTCCATTGTGTGAATATACCACAATTTATTTACCCATTCGTCCGTTGATGGACATCTTGGTTGCTTCCAGCTTTTTGCTATTGTAAACAGAGCTGCAATAAACATGGGTGTGCATATATCTGTTTGTGTGAAGGCTCTTGTATCTTTAGGGTATATTCCGAGGAGTGGGATTTCTGGGTTGTATGGTAGTTCTATTTCTAACTGTTTAAGATAACGCCAGATGGATTTCCAAAGTGGTTGTACCATTTTACAATCCTACCAGCAGTGTATGAGAGTTCCAATCTCTCCGCAGCCTCTCCAACATTTATTATTTTGTGTTTTTTGAATTAATGCCAATCTAGTTGGTGTGAGATGGAATCTCATCGTAGTTTTAATTTGCATTTCTCTAATGGCTAATGATCGGGAGCATTTTCTCATGTATTTGTTGGCTGCCTGAATATCTTCTTTAGTGAAATGTGTGTTCATATCCTTTGCCCACTTCTTGATTGGGTTGTTTGTCTTTTTGTGGTTGAGTTTTGACAGAATCATGTAGATTTTAGAGATCAGGCGCTGGTCTGAGATGTCATAGCTGAATATTCTTTCCTAGTCTGTAGGTGGTCTTTTTACTCTTTTGGTGAAGTCTTTAGATGAGCATAGGTGTTTGATTTTTAGGAGCTCCCAGTTATCTGGTTTCTCTTCATCATTTTTGGTAATGTTTTGTATTCTGTTTATGGCCTGTATTAGGGCTCCTAGGGTAGATCCTATTTTTTCTTCCATGATCTTTATCGTTTTAGTCTTTATGTTTAGGTCTTTGATCCACTTGGAGTTAGTTTTTGTGCATGGTGTGAGGTATGGGTCCTGTTTCATTCTTTTGCAAATGGATATCCAGGTATGCCAGCACCATTTGTTAAAAAGACTATCATTTCCCCAATTGACTGACACTGGTCCTTTGTCAAATATCAGCTGCTCATACGTGGATGGATTTATATCTGGATTCTCAATTCTGTTCCATTGGTCTATGTGCCTGTTGTTGTACCAGGACCAGGCTGTTTTGACTACTGTAGCTCTATAATAGGTTCTGAAATCAGGTAGGGTGAGGCCTCCCACTTTATTCTTTTTCAGTAATGTTTTGCTTATCCGGGGGTTCTTTCCTTTCCATATGAAATTAGTGATTTGTTTCTCTATCCCCTTAAAGTATGGCATTGGTATTTGGATTGGAAGTGCGTTATATGTATAAATGGCTTTTGGTAGAATAGACATTTTTACTATGTTAAGTCTTCCTATCCATGAGCAGGGTATGTTTTTCCACTTAAGTATGTCCTTTTGAATTTCTTGTAGCAGAGTTTTATAGTTTTCTTTGTATAGGTCTTTTACATCCTTGGTAAGATTTATTCCTAAGTATTTTATCTTCTTGGGGGCTACTGTGAATGGTATTGATTTGGTTATTTCCTCTTCGGTGTTCTTTTTGTTGATGTAGAGGAATCCAAGTGATTTTTGTATGTTTATTTTATATCCTGAGACTCTTCCGAACTCTTCTATTAGTTTCAGTAGTTTTCTGGAGGATTTCTTAGAGTTTTCCATGTATACGATCATGTCATCTGCAAATAGTGATAGCTTTACTTCCTCCTTACCAATCTGGATGCCCTTTATTTCTTTGTCTAGCCTAATTGCCCTGGATAGGACTTCAAGTACGATGTTGAATAAGAGCGGTGATAAAGGGCATCCTTGCCTGGTTCCCGTTCTCAAGGGAAATGCTTTCAGATTCTCTCCATTTAGAGTGATATTGGCTGTTGGCTTTGCATAGATGCCCTTTATTATGTTGAGGAATTTTCCTTCAATTCCTATTTTGGTTAGAGTTTTTATCATAAATGGGTGTTGAACTTTGTCAAATGCCTTTTCTGCATCTATTGATAAGATCATATGGTTTTTATCTTTTGTTTTATTTATGTGATGGATTACATTAATGGTTTTTCTGATATTAAACCAGCCTTGCATACCTGGTATAAATCCCACTTGATCAGGGTGAATTATTTTTTGATGTGTTGTTGGATTCTATTGGCTAGAATTTTGTTGAGGATTTTTGCATCTATGTTCATGAGGGATATAGGTCTGAAATTTTCTTTTTTTGTAATGTCTTTTCCTGGTTTTGGTATCAGGGAGATGGTAGCTTCATAGAATGAGTTGGATAGTATCCCATCTTTTTCTATAGTTTGAAATACCTTCAATCGTAATGGTGTTAAGTCTTCTCTGAAGGTTTGGTAGAACTCTGCAGTGAAGCCATCTGCGCCAGGACTTTTTTTTGCTGGAAGTTTTTTGATTACCGTTTCAATCTCTTTTTTTGTTATGGGTCTATTTAGTTGTTCTACTTCTGAATGTGTTAGTTTAGGTAGGTAGTATTGTTCCAAGAATTTATCCATTTCTTCTAGGTTTTCAAATTTGTTAGAGTACAATTTTATGTAGTAATCTGATATGATTCTTTTGATTTCATTTGGTTCTGTTGTGATGTGGTCCTCCTCGTTTCTTATTCGGGTTATTTGTTTCCTTTCCTGTTTTTCTTTAGTCAGTCTAGCCAGTGGTTTATCAATTTTGTTAATTTTTTCAAAGAACCAGCTTTTGGCTTTGTTAATTCTTTCAATTGTTTTTCTGTTCTCTAATTCATTTAGTTCAGCTCTCATTTTTATTATTTGTTTTCTTCTGGTGCCTGATGGATTCTTTTGTTGCTCGTTTTCTATTTGTTCAAGTTGTAGGGACAGTTCTCTGATTTTGGCTCTTTCTTCTTTTTGTATGTGTGCATTTATCGATATAAATTGGCCTCTGAGCACTGCTTTTGCTGTGTCCCAGAGGTTTTGATAGGAAGTATTTTCATTCTCGTTGCTTTCTAAGAATTTCCTTATTCCCTCCTTGACGTCTTCTATAACCCAGTCTTTTTTCAGGAGGGTATTGTTCATTTTCCAAGCATTTGATTTCTTTTCCCTAGTTTTTCTGTTATTGATTTCTAGCTTCATTGCCTTGTGGTCTGAGAAGATGCTTTGTAATATTTCGATGTTTTGGATTCTGGAAAGATTTGTTTTATGACCTAATATATGGTCTATTCTAGAGAATGTTCCATGTGCACTAGAAAAAAAAGTATATTTTGCAGCAGTTGGGTGGAGAGTTCTGTATAAGTCAATGAGGTCAAGTTGGTTGATTGTTGTAAGTAGGTCTTCCATGTCTCTATTGAGCTTCTTACTGGATGTCCTGTCCTTCTCCGAAAGTGGTGTGTTGAAGTCTCCTACTATATATGTGGAGGTGTCTATCTCACTTTTCAATTCTGTTAAAATTTGATTTATGTATCTTGCAGCCCTGTCATTAGGTGCGTAAATATTTAATATGGTTATGTCTTCCTGATCAATTGTCCCTTTTATCATTATATAGTGTCCTTCTTTATCTTTTGTGGCGGATTTAAGTCTAAAGTCTATTTTGTCAGAAATTAATATTGCTACTCCTCTTCTTTTTTGCTTATTGTTTGCTTGATATATTTTTTTCCATCCTTTGAGTTTTAGTTTGTTTGTGTCTCTAAGTCTAAGGTGTGTCTCTTGTAGACAGCATATAGATGGATCGTGTTTTTTTATCCAGTCCGTGACTCTCTGTCTCTTTATTGGTGCATTTAGTCCATTTACATTCAGCGTAATTATAGATAAGTAAGTTTTTAGTGCTGTCATTTTGATGCCTTTTCATGTGTGTTGTTGGCCATTTCATTTTTCCACATGCTTTTTTGTGCTGAGACGTTTTTATTAGTAGCTTGTGAGATCCTCATTTTCATAATGTTTAACTTTGTGTTTATTGAGTCGTTACGTTTTTCTTGGCTTTTTTCTTGAGTTATGGAATTGATATTCCTTTTTGTGGTTACCTTTTTATTTACCCCTATTTTTCTAAGTAAAAACCTAACTTGTATCCTTCTATATCGCCTTGTATCACTCTCCATCTGGCAGTTCAATGCCTCCTATATTTAGTCCCTCTTTTTGATTATTGTGATCATTTATCTATTGATTTCCATGATTTCCTGTTGTGTGTATTATTTTGTTTATTTATTTATTTATTAGAATTAGTCTTAATTTGTTTGTTTTTGTGCTTTCCCTATTTGAGTTGCGTTGATATCAGGACGTTCTGTTTTGTGACCTTGTATTGTGCTGGTACCTGATATTATTGGTCATCCGGCCAAACAATCTCCTTTAGCATTTCTTGCAGTCTTGGTTTAGTTTTTGCAAATTCTCTAAACTTGTGTTTATCTGTAAATGTCTTAATTTCTCCTTCATATTTCAGAGAGAGTTTTGCTGGATATATGATCCTTGGTTGGCAGTTTTTCTCCTTCAGTGCTATGTATACGTCTTCCCATTCCCTTCTTGCCTGCATGGTTTCTGCTGAGTAGTCTGAACTTATTCTTATTGATTCTCCCTTGAAGGAAACCTTTCTTTTCTCCCTGGCTGCTTTTAAAATTTTCTGTTTGTCTTTGGTTTTGGCAAGTTTGATGATAATATGTCTTGGTGTTTTTCTTTTTGGATCAATCTTAAATGGGGTTCGATGAGCATCTTGGATAGATATCCTTTCGTCTTTCATGATGTCAGGGAAGTTTTGTGTCAGGAGTTCTTCAGCTATTTTCTCTGTGTTTTCTGTCCCCCCTCCCTATTCTGGGACTCCAATCACTCGCAAGTTATCCTTCTTGATAGAGTCCCACATGATTCTTAGGGTTTCTTCATTTTTTTTAATTCTTTTATTTGATTTTTTTTCAGCTATGTTGGTGTTGTTTCCCTGGTCCTCCAGAAGTCCCAGTCTACATTCTAATTGCTTGAGTCTGCTCCTCTGACTTTCTATTGCGTTGTCAAGTTCTGTAATTTTATTGTTAATCTTTTGGATTTCTACATGCTGTCTCTCTATGGATTCTTGCAACTTGTTAATTTTTCCACTATGTTCTTGAATAATCTTTTTGAGTTCTTCAACAGTTTTATCAGTGTGTTCCTTGGCTTTTTCTGCATTTATCCTAATTTCATTTGTGATATCTTTAAGCATTCTGTAAATTAGTTTTTTATATTCTGTATCTGATAATTCCAGGATTGTATCTTCATTTGGGAAAGATTTTGATTGTTTTGTTTGGGGGGTTGGAGAAGCTGTCATGGTCTGTTTCTTTATGTGGTTTGATATGGACTGCTGTCTCTGAGCCATCACTGGGAAACTAGATTTTCCAAGTAGTCGGCTGGTACGCTGGCTCCTGGTTCTGAAAACGGTCGCTGTCTGCCCGTATTTGTTCATTTTCCGTCTCTAAGTCTGTGCTTGTTGTTCAGAGTTCGTAGATTGTTATGTATGTGATCGATTCCCTTGTTTTTCCGAGTCTTTGTTGCAAGAGGGATCCGCGGTAGCGTCCACCTAGTCCGCCATCTTGGCCCCGCTCTCCGTTCCTCCATGTTTTAACCCACTTCTGTCTTCTCCCCAGCAATTCTAACCCCTTCAAAAAAATTTGAGCTTCTACTTTCCTATACATCCCATTAGGAATTTTGGTCCTAGGGTTAGTCTTGAAACTGGAAGGAAAATAGATGATCTTGAAGCTGCTATTTTGGTACATTCTGCAATTTTGAGCATTTCCATTCTAACAATTTTCTGGATGAATTTAATGACTGTTTATATATTATGAGCTGAAGTGCCAATTAAAATGTATTAGTCATTTATCATCTTCAAGCCTGGCTTGTGTTTTATTCAAATGCAGTAAAGAGGAGCAAATGAGAGTAACTCCCATTGAGTATCCAACAAAGGAAAGATAGAAAACATATTTTCTGGCACATGCTCAAATAATTTCCTTCTTCTCAGTAGGCCCCAACTCTTTTCATATTGGGAAAGAAAATTAGCTTTGCCTCAAAGCACTTTCTGGAGAGCAATTTACTAATGAACCTAAGAATTTTCCATCCTCGCAACCTCCCTATAAATTATCTGAATTTCGAGAGATTTAGAAAGGTAGATGAATTTGAGAAATCCAGCCAGGAAGGTGAGGCCAAGAGTCTCTAAGAATCCAAATATATACTGCACTTCCCTGGGCTGATTTTATTTCCTTTTTCTGAGCTTCTTGATTTGCATGCTCTATTTAGTTTAATTCTTCTCATTTATAACTAAAGCATTTAAAACTATGATTTTTTCTGCATTCATAAATTTTTTAATGAAATAATGCTTTCTTATTTTCTAAATATTTTAGTTTTGGAGTTTTTATTTTCTCTTTCACACAATAACATTCAAGTGTGTTTTGCTGTGTGTGTGCGTTTAATTTCCAGTTGATTTTATTTTCCCTATCGTTTTGTAATTCAGGTTTAATTTTTTTGTCTTAAAGTAAAGAATGTCTTTGAAAGGATTTCTACTCTTCAACATTTATTAATAGTGTCTTTTGAGGTATAATATGTAATGATCATTTTGGAAATATTCAGTGTGCCTTTAAAAATAGGACGTAATTGTTTATCCTACATATTTATCTTTTAAAATTTGCTCTTATTAATTGTAATCTTCAAATTGTCTCTATTTTCATATTTCTATATTTCTTAAGTATTTTATATGTTAAAAACTTTCACATTTTCTCTCATTTTCTCCTAATGTTTTCTTAATCAATATTAACTTTATATATTTTGACGTTTTGTTATTTGGTTTACAAAGCTTCCTGACTAGTATATCTTTAATATAGGTTCATGTGTTTAATCACACATACATACACACAATTCTTTTGGTTTCACTTATTAATTTTGCTTTAGATTTATTTATATAATACTAATATTCAGATTATATATTTTCTTTTTTATTGAATTTAATTGAGTTTTCTCATTTGCCCAGCACTAGGCTAAGCACTTTACATAATGTCTCATCTTATTAAAAAATTATGCCTTCTGCTTTGTGCCTATATTTGCAATAATTATCAATGTGTATTTCTGTGTTTGGGTGTTCCAATGCTCACCAACAGTTGGCTTCCCCATTCTTGGGTCCTCTGGAAAATTTTGAGAGGAATTTTTTTCCCTTTCAGGATGGGTACCTGCATAGGATTCTTAAGCACCTGGCATTTCTCTTGCTTTCAGAAGAGTGACAGGATAGATAGGTATAGAAATCTCAGATCACACCAAGTCTCCATAGATGTTGCTCTGTTGACTTCTGGCATCTAATTCTTAAAAGGAAAAGTCTCGAGTCAGCATGGGGTTTCTTCCTTTATAAGCCATCAGATTCTGTTTTTTGCTTGTTGCATTTTTTTCTTTGAAAGTCCATACTTTCACCTGGCTGTTTCTATTTATTAGTCTGTTATGTTAGTTCTGCTGGGTATCAAGTAGCCTCTTTTGATATGTAGCTAAAAGTGCTTCCATAGCTCATTGTGTGAGAGTGCATGTGTGTGTGTGTATGTGTGTTATGTCTTTGAATATTGATTATCTTCCATTTGTTCCGATCTTATCTTCAGAAACACAAACTATCCATATGTTAGTAATCATGGTCTTTTTCTCTCATCATTGAAAAATCTTAGTCCTGTTCCTCCACATTTCGAAGAATTATTTAAACTTTTCCTTGTCATTGATTTGGATTTTATTCCATTATTAGCAGTGTTAATTCTATTTTTTGATTGTTTCTATTTTTAAAGTTGTTTTTTCTCAGTTTCAAAGTATTCTTTGTTTCTATTACCTAAAAAAAGCAAAAAACAAACCAAAAAAACCTTTGCCATCGAGTCGATTCCAACTCACGGCGACCCTATAGGACAGAGTAGAACTGCCCCACCGGGGTTTCCAAGGAACGGTGAGTGGATTCTAACTGCTGACCTTTTGGTTAGCAGCCAAGCTCTTAATCACTGCACCACCACGGCTCCCTCCTAAATTGTAAAAAGAGACACAAAACAAACACTGTCTAAAATTTAAGTGTTTTTCTGAGCTAAATTTTTTGTGTATGTATATTCTTTTTCTGACATTTGTGTGCTCTGTTCTACTTAGCAATTGTTACAAAATCTCCCTCTGCTGAAAGTTCTTTAATTGGTCAACATCTGAATAAATGCTCATGCCTTTTATTTAGGTTATTTCTACAGTGGCTGCACAATATCTTCATTTTCCCATCTTCTGAGAAGAGATGGTCTATGTTCATAAACAAAATCAGTTTCTCTGGAGCAGAAAAAAAAAAGTATTGTCTGATCACTATTGGGAATACTTTAACAAAAAGGAATGAATTTTCTTTGAGTAAAGCCTTTTCTTCTTTAGAGAACTTGGGTTTCTTTTTGTTCCTTGCCTTTGCTCCACCATTAGCACACTGTGTGTCTTAGGAAAGACACTTACTTAGCTAAGCCTCAGTATTCTGATCTCTAAAATGAAGAGTCTTTAGAAATTTGAGAATTTAGCAGGCCGGAAGCCATATAGTTCAAAAAGTCCTCTAAAAGGAAAATGGGCCTCGGACTTGGTTTTCTTTAGCAATTCAGCAATGCCGCCAAAGACCTGGCTCTGACATAGTTGAAGACGGAGCGAGCCTTATCCCAAGTCTTGCTTCCCATCTTGGTTATAGGATACTGTTGTTGTTGTTAGTTGCCATTGAGCAGGCTCCAACTCAAAGCAGCCCCATGTACAAGAGAATGAAGCAGTGCCTGATCCTGCACCATCTTGACAAGCATCTTGGTATGCTTGAGTCCACCGTTGTGGCTACTGTGTAATTTCAGTGGCTTCAAATCTAGGCGGCTTATCTTCCAGCACTATATCCAACAATATTCTGTTGTGATTCATAGGATTTTCCTTGGCTGATTTTCAGTAGATCACCAGGCCTTTCTTCCTACTCTGTCTTAGTCTGGAAGCTCCGCTGAAACATATCCACTTGCTGATCTTTGGAATACCAGTGCATAGCTTCTAGCATCACAGCAACATGCAACCTACCAGAGTAAGACAAACTAACAGACAGGTGGTTCCTGCTAATAACTCCCAGAGAACTTTTGTCTACATACATGGAAAAAGACTGTGACTTTTGGAAGATTTCTTAGAAGTGTAGGAAAGCACTCTTCCCAGCAGTAATCAGCAAACCTCTACAAAAGCCTCATTGACCCACCTTGAGTTATGCACTATTTGAGCTAATGAGTGTGGTCATTAGATGCAATTACACTGATGAACTGAGGCTGAAGTCAAATGTCCCACTCTTAGAGATTCAGCTTTGCCCAAAACACATGAGATGAGCAGGGACACAGGCATAAAATTTTTATTTCTTCCTTTCAATTAGTCAATCAGTCAACTGAACAGTGAAGAGCTTGTTCTGATTCTTTTTTTGTTTGTTTGTTTTGCGGGTGGATCTTTGTGTAAAGAGGCAAGGTATGGAAGGGAACGTGCAACTTTCTGGAAGAGATCTGTCAAGGTTGTGCTTGAGGAGAGCAGGTGAGGGATGCAAGGAATTAGAGACTTGATCAGGGAAGCTATGGCTCTAATTCATAAAATCAAAAAGTACCTAGAAAGCTACTATAGATATTCTCAGTGGCTTACAGTACATATTTCTTGCACCTGTATATAGGAAACCTTGGTGGGTATTCATGAAGTTCCCTACCCCAGGACTTGAAACTAAGAAAAAGAAGTTTCTGTCTTAATAATTAAACTAACTAAACCAATCTGTGATGGGTAAAAACAGACTTCTAGATCCACTGAAACAGCTACTTTACTTCACTTTAATCAATGATATTAAATCCTGTAAATATATATGTGTGTATGTGTATATATAAAGATATATAATATACATAACACATGTATATTACATATGTGCATGTACATACACACACATATATAATATATACACACATATATAATACATAAAAAATATAATACATAAAAAAAGACATAGCATATATATATATTATATATACACATATATAATATATAGCATATGTGCATATATAATTCGAAGTGAATAACCACCTGAAATAAATTGAGTTAAAAGAAAGAAATTATGAAATTAAGTATGTACTACTACCTAAGAGAGACAGGCATTAAATCAGGTGATTGGAGTGATATTCTGTCCTTTGAGTCAGGGATGTATCATTAGACCTCATTATGGTTATATATTTATTAAATCAATAGAAACTCATTGAGCATATATTATGCACCAGGCATGTGCTAAGTGCTAGGGATGGAGTGGTGAACAAGACAAATAATACAAAGTTCCTTCCCATATGGAGCACAAGTTTAGTGAAGATTACAAATATTTTACAAAATAATCCCACTAGCCAAGGAGGGTGTGAGGAGTTTCCAAGACCAGACAGCTTTTTTCCGCTGATTCTTTGATCGTAAAGTAACTTTCCAATGGCTGCTGTGGTCTTTCAAATAGATATTATGAGAAAGCTGTGTGTTTTAGCAGGAGGTAGGGGGGTGGGTGGTGTAGGGCAGCAGATTCAGACCCCAGTGTCATAAAAAAAAGAATTTTTTTTTTTTTTTGTTACAGTGTCATATGGCAAATTCACCGTAGGTAAGCTACCCTGTGGGTCATGGGGACAAGTATACAAGCCTTCCCAGAGACACCACTGCCCTTTCAAGAGAAAGTTTTTTTTGGCCTTTCTTCCCTTCTTCCATTTACACTTTTCTCCCCTTTTCCTTTTTGTTCTTTAAGTCTATCTCAAAAGTGGCACAGAGGTTAAGAATTTGACTGCTAACCAAAAGGCTGGCAGTTCAAATTCACCAGCAGCTCCTTGGAAACCCTATGGGGCAGTTCTACTCTGTCTTATAGGGTCTCTATGAGTCAAAATCTACTCGATAGCAACGGGTTTGAGTTTTTTTGTTTGTTTGTTTTGCCTTGTCTTGGGTTAGGAATGCCAGCTTGTCTGTCGTCAATTGACACTATCACTGCCTCCCTCTACAGCTTCCTTTGAATCACAAGAGAGAAGCCAGCATCCCCCAGGATTATTTTTCCCATTTGCTTCCATGTTAGATTCTGCCAATGAGGGGTACAGACATGAGGTCTGGAAGACAGACGAGGAGAGCTTATTATTCTCTGGTGGCAGAGCATGAGCAGATAGCAAACATGAGATTACCAGAGGCTCCTGGAAATCACCTCATTTCCTGCTTTCTATATTTCCAAAGATTCTTGAGGCTTGTAGAGTCTTCCAGGGGAGCTTCTGCAAACCACCTGTTTGGGCGCTGTAAGCTGCTGAGAACACCTACAGTAGCTTTCTAGACACTTTTTGATTTTATTAATATGAGCCATAGCTTCCCTGATCAAGTCTCTAATTCCCTGTATCAAATACCGTTCCTGCTGGGAACCCCAGAAAGCTACATTCTGTCCGAGCTTTGATTAATTTTGTAGGTTTGTAAGAAAGGGCTGTTCCCAGTTCTTTTTATCCTCTCCTCAAGGTCCTGAGGTTAAATATACATGGTCTCCCTTTGAGGAAGGGAGAGAAAATGAAGGGAGGGAGGAGAATAATCTATTGTTTACGAATTACCTGTTTCTACATTTTGCTACTTGTGACTAAACTGTTCTTTCCACTTCCTGTATTAGATTGTCGAAGGCAAAGAATGATCAGAAATTCTCAAAGAATTCTGTTAGACGATAAAACAAAGTGAGATGTCTATATTTGGCCTGGTGTTGAATAACTGAGAAGCCCATTGTTCTGTGGCTTGATTCAATGGGGAAATATTAATTTGGCATGTACAGCATACAGGGCATTCAGCTATGCACTGCAGGGAAGAGAGAAGTTAGTAACAAATAGTCTTTCACTGAGGGACTTGTACAGAGCAGGGAAAATAAATAAAAGTTAGAAATAGGGGCAGATTAACCAGGAAGCACGGTATGCACCAGCTTACAGTCAACAAGGTATGCATGGGCTTAGTTGTGGTGAAAACCAGGTGAAATTGTGCACTGCAGATTAGTGAGTAAGCACGATTAAGCCTGTGCATACCTTGTATATTGTGTAATCCATTCCTGAACAGGAGTGACACAGGACAGAAAGAAAATGTCGTAAGAGTAAAAATCCATGAAAACAAGAGCTAAGAGGACTCCAAAGAAGTTGAAATCATATTCCAGTCAGAGAAATCAGGACGGCCTTTCTAGAAGAGATGGATCTTAAAAGATGATTATTTTAGCGACCCCCTGTGATTCATAACTGCCCCGTGTGACAGAGTAGAACTGTCTCCTAGGGTTTTCTAGGCTAAAATCTTCACGGGAGCAGATTGCCAGGTCTTTCTCCTGTGGAGTCGCTGGATGTGTTCTAACCACCAACCTTTTGGTTAGCAACTGAGCACTAGACTGCTGCACAACCACGTCTTCTTAGAAAGATGAGTAGATTTCCTAACGAGAGGTAGGAGGCCATTGTAACCCAGGAAAGAGGATGGCAAGTGCCATAGGAGGACTCCATTGAAGAGTAGGTTCATAAATATTAGCACTTGTTGTGGTTGTTAGTTGCCATAGAGTTGGCTCCCACTCATGGTGACCTTCTGTATAACGGAACAAAACATTGCCCAGTCCTGAGCTATCTTCATAGTCATTGGAAGTTTGAGTATATTATTACAACTATGGTGTCAATCCATCTAATTGAGGGTTTCCCTCATTTTTGCAGATCCTATACTTATCAGCAAGTTTGGTTCTTTATCAACCATGGTGTCCTTTTCTAGAAATTAGTCTTTCCTGATGATGTGTCCAAAATACATGAGTCAAAGCCTCACAATCCTCACTTCTAAGGGGCATTCTGCTTGTATTTCTACTAAGACTGGTTTGTTCATTCTTTTGATAGTCCACAGTGTATTCAATATTCTACTCCAATACCATAGTTCGAACATTCCAATTCTGTTTCCATCTTCCCTGTTTACCATCCAACTTTCAAACGCATATGAGGCAATTGAAAAGATGATGGCGTGGGTCAGATATGCACTGGAAGCATCTTTTAGAGTCCTAGGCTAGTGGTTCTCAATCATTCTGCACATAAGAACCAACTTCAAGAGCAGTTAAAAAGCAGTAACGTCTTTGCCCCACATCAAAGACTGTGATTTATTTGGCCTGGGGCCAAATCTAGACATTACTATCTTTTCAAAGCTCCCCAGATGATTCCAGTCTGCAGCCTGGGTTGAGAAACTTTTAGCTGATGCACATGAAATACCCAGTGCAGAGCCTGCTCAATAAATGTTAGCTTTTGTTCTTTGTCATGGTTTGGGAGAGCAGAGACTTGGACCCAAGTTCTGACCTACATGGGGTCCCTTTCCATTGCCCACAGCTCCCTTGAAGTGGTGGAATAGAGACCATAGAGCAATACTTCTCAACGCTGGTTGCACATTAGAATCAACAGGGACCTTCCTGAAGGTACCGATGCTCAGGTCCGTCCCTGATCAATTAAGTCCAAACGAATCTCTGTTGGTGGGACCATTAATTATTCTTGTGTTCTGTTATCTCCATTTTCCAGTTATAACTGATTTGCATTTCTCAGTCCCATTTTAGTTTTCACAATTTGCCTTGTATTATAGCTGCATGTTTATATTCTTCCTTCCCACTGTACTGTACTGTGAACCACTAGAGGGCTGTTTTTTGTTGCACTTTTCGTTTTTATACAATCTCTTTCCCCTTGCACTCAGCACCCAGCACAGTTTTAGAACATGCTTTATATTCAAGTAATATGAATGTAATTAACTGTCAGAGGCTAGAGGTAACTATCCAAAACTCTGACTTATCTACTCCACTCATATTTCTTCTTAAGTTTTCTTGTGCTCTTGTTGTTTTTATAGCCTTTCTTCACACTGTAGCCAAAATGAACTTTTTAAAACATAAACCCATTTCATTGTTGAAGCTGAGTGATGGGGATAACAGTACATAGATAATAGTATAGTTAACATATGTGCTAGTTCTAATAGTCTATTTTTGTGGACATGTTCAGGTGTTGATCATTTATAGAGTTCCCAGCGATTAAAAAGTGCATCCAAAGTTAAGAAACACTTTTCTAGGGGAAGGTCAAGGCCAGGTTGTATAAGGTGCTGAGACCCAGTACCAAGTGTTGCAGTGTACAAAATTAGGGCACTGAGCTATCACTGAAGTTTTTGATCAGAGAAGCAACCATAGCAGAGATGTGTTTAAGCTTATAAGTCAAAATAAAACATGTGGATTTAAGAAGGAGACTTAATTACTTCTATGAGAAGTCCTTTATTCATTTCTCAACGGACTTACGTAATTGCCTCAGTTCTGTCTCCACTTTCTTTCCTTCCATAATTATTATTTTTTTTCCATTCCCTCACCCTGATAGCCTTCTACTCATTTGTGTATCTGTCAAAAGACCACATTTCAGTATATTAATTCTCTGGCTGAATGTTGCAGCTTGAATTCCCATCTGCTGGTTTTATTAAAATCTAAATGAAAAAAAAAAAAAGCCAAAGTTCTCTAGATCCATGTGCATGGCCTTGCCTCATTAGCTGTTGTCTATAGTGTAGATGGGTAATGAGTGGGCATGGTCTTCAGGACTCAGCTCTTTGGTGGTTGTTAAGAAGGAGCCAATACTGGACAGGAAGAGTACTGCCCTGATCAGTAGCCATCATCACTGGCTCTCATGGCAAACAGAATTTCAATTGTCAGATCCATTCCCGGGGCAACAATAGAATACAACTGTGAATGTAATAATCTAGAAACCAAGGACGTAATCTCACTTTTCTGAGTGAGTTTGCATCTTTTCAAATAGATGATTTTGCCAGCATCATCCTGTGATCTGGAGAGAAAATGCCCAAAAATATTCTACAGAGAAGTTAGAGAATTCAGGTTAAAATGTCAGACTGAGCAGCCTCTGGAATTTCTCTCTGAAGCCCACCCTCACCCCCACTCAAAATTAGAAATCCTTAGAAAAAAAATTATATATAGTTTTAAACAACGATAATAATAATTTATCTCAAATGCAGAGAAAGAAATCCCCAGGTACCAGACATGAAAAGCAAGTCCCCTTAGGCATGAAAGCTATGGGAGTTGAAGCTCTTCAGAACATACAGGGGATCAAAAGGCTGTATTTAAGACTTGTGGGGTGCTAGTCAAAGCTCCAAGTCTAGATCCTAGAACTGAGCTCTTAAATACTGGAGCTGGGGAAGCTTCTGTGAATAGGAAACAAACTCCCACTGGTTGGGAAGCCAGCCATCTGTCCTAGACCTTGCATAATCACCCTCCAGAAATAGGAACCTCCATAAATAGGACCACAAACCCACAGTGCACTATGTGCCAGCACCACGTCCACTGGACACTATCATGTGAACAGCACCTTTGTCTTGTTCCAGTTATGAACTGATGTATAACAAACCATCTCAATTGTTAGTGCCTTAAAGTCAATGTATTATTACCTCTCTTAATTCTGAGGGTCAGGAATTCAAGCAGGGCATAATGAGGCAGTTTTGTTTTGCTCCTGATGTCTGGGACTCAGCTGGGATGACTTGAATATTCAAGATGGCTTCTTGACCTACAGGGCGACAGGGCCAGCATGTTGGTGCTGGCTATCTGCTGGGAACTTAGCAGCGACTGTCAGGCAGATTCTTCAGTTCCTCTTCACATGGGCCTCTCCAGGGCTTTCTTGCAAGATGGTAGTTGGGGTAGAAGAGGATAAAGATGTAGAAGATACAAGGATTCCAATGGCCCAGCCTTAGAAGTCATGAAGTGCTACTTTTACCACATTCCATTGGTCAAGAGTGACTCACAGCCAGAATTCAAGGGAAATGACTACACTAGGATGTAAATTACATGAAGCATGGCTCACTGGGGAGTCATCTTTGGAGACTAGCCACCACACCCCTGGGATTGTATAATATGTCAGTACAAGGCTACGGTTGTAGATATCCTAATGTAAAAGCTCATAGAAGCACAGGCTCAGAATAAGTCAACGCAATGGCACCCTTCAGAAGTGACCATACGTCTACACCACAGAAGGACCTCCTCAAACTGGAGGACCCACAGGGCTGTCTCTGGGTTCCCAAAGTTGATAGGGCCCCTGGGGGATGTATTCAGAGAGAAGATAAGGCCCCACTTAACAGAGCTTGGATGTGAGCTCCCAGCTGGACCCTCTACAAGGCCTGCCTAGTTTGAGTCCACAGGATTAACCACCTAAGACCTGGTCAAATTTTCCTGACCAGCCTCAGAAATGAATCAGGGCAGGGTCAGGGCTGGATGGGTAGGTTGGCTGTCCACTGACATAGAGGACTCCGTAGAGAAGTGCCATAGAGACCAGGAGCCAAATAGGTGAAGATTTGCTATTATTTTGAAGGCCATAAGCCCATACACCTATCTATAAGAAATTGTGCTAGGATCACAAAACTCCCATCGCAGGCCAGCAGCAGGGATCTCTGAAAAGAAGTCTCACACTACACCCCAGGCAGGTACAATTCACAGTGAAGAAGTGTGCTCAGATGAACAGAAATGACAAGTTCCGTTGTGCCCCTGTATCTGCAGAAAGATTGATTGAGGACACCTGATGTGGAGAAGCACGAGCATGCCAAGCCTGGCTGTCAGAGCAGACATTTAGCATTGTGGCAGGTTCTCTTCAAAGTAAAGCAGAGAGATGATGGCCTTGTAATTTGGGCTGCTTGAAAGGCAGCAATGAAAGAATACCTAATGTAGCACAATCAGGAGCTCAAGCTTATGAAAACAGGAGCTCAGAATAAGTCAACACAATGGTGCCCTGCAGAAGTGACCACACAGCTGTACCACAGAAGGACCTCCACAAACTGGACGACCTACAGGGCTCTCTCAGTGTTCAGACTTGGTGGACCCTTCTTGGTAGCCCCAGGCGTACTATGATGCTGGGGAAGCTACTTGGCTGGGAGCGGGGTTCATCCATGAGGGCAGCACCTAGGTAGGAATGCTCCATGCCATCCAGGAGAGATGTTAGCAGAAACAGTCCTAGGATGTACCACCAAGAGAAGAAAGTCGAGTAAAGCCAAACACAGAACGAGGGAGATATTTCAGCCAAGCTTGTAAAGATGAGGCTGTCTCAAGCCAGCATTGCTCTTGGCATAAGTAAATGAGAATGTGATCCCAGAAAGTTCTACTCCCAAAGAAATCTTCTTGTTAAAACCCAGCCAGGCCCACATGGATTACAAAGCAGCTCATGCACTGAAACACTTAAGAGTCATAGAACCTTCATGTCACCGGAACCTCTACCAAGGAACTAGCAGTCCCTGTCTTAGTTTCCTAGTACTGCCATAACACAAGCAGCTTTAAATAACAGAAATTTAATTTCTCACAGTTTAGGAGGTTAGAAGTCCAACTTCAGGGAATCACCTATAAGGGAAGGCTCTTTTTCTGTTAGCTCTGGGGAAAATTCTTGTCTCTTTGAGTTTCTGTTCCTCAGTTCTTTGGCAATCTTCCCGTGACATGGCACCTATCTTCCCCTGTTTATGTTTCCTTGTCTTTGTGTTGGGGAACTCTGGTGGTGTAGTGGTTAAGTGCTACAGCTGCTAACCAAGAGGTTGGCAGTTTGAATCCGCCAGGCGCTCCTTGGAAACTCTACCGGGCAATTCTACCCTGTCCTATAGCGTCGCTCTGAGTTGGAATCAACTTGACGACAGTGGGTTTGGTTTTTTTTTTTGGTCTTTGTGTCTATGCTGCTCCTTTTAACTCAGGAGCAATTAGGTTTAGGACACACCCTACATGTTAAGGCCTCATTAATGTAACAAAGATTACCCTAGTCCCAAAAGGGATTATAGCCACAGGTAGAGAGGTTAGGATTCCAATACATATTTTGGGGAGACACAATTCAATCCATAACAGTCTAACAGAATGTTCTGTGTTCCCTTATCTTAAACTTGTGGAAGAATTAATGCCATATGTTCACTGTCTCCCATGTCCCATTCTTTTTATCTAGATGGGGTCTTTGGCTTGTTCAGGCCAATGAGATGTGAGCATAAGTGATTGTATGCCACCAAGTTATCCAGGTGACCAGGAAAAAAGCTCCTGTAAGATGGGCCTATCTCTCTGTTCACTTTCAGTAGTGAGCGTGGGGGTCATCTATTGGGATGGCAGAGTCTTTGGATCAAATCGTCCTGGGTCACAGAATCATTTGGGGCCTGTTTGCTGCTGTTACTCCAGATTTGGCGGGCTCATCTTGGTAGCCCCAGGTGCACTTTGACGCCACATGGTTGGGTGGGGGGGTATCAATAGGAGTAGAACCTAGGTGGGAAAGGTCTATGCCAGCCAAGAAGGATGTTAGCAGAAACAGTCCTAGGATGTACCACCAGGAAAAGAAAATTGAGTGAAGCCAAATGCAGAAAGAGGGAGATATTGTCAGTCAGGTACAAAGAAAGCATAGAAAACCTGGGAGACTGAGTGGCAACATGGGTGGCCTCCAGTGTTGAGACGACTAATATGTGGTACAAATTGTGCTTGGAACTGACCTGTTCAGAACTCAGTGCACTACTGGGCAACATATGCCTCATGCTCATTGAGTAGAAACATACATGGGATGAAGAGTGTGCTCTAACTTCTGTCCATGGGGAGTCTTCTTGCGTAGACCATGAGATGACTGTAACAAAGACACGGTCATGCATTCTCCATAGGAGGAAATGGGCAGATATATAACATTTATAAACCTATGAAATGATAGCAAGATTAACCCCCCTCACAGCACTTTACCTGAAGCTATAGAAAGAGATTTGAACATTGCCAGGAAAACACTGCTGTCCTACTTTAGCTTTTACCTAGGAGGAGCAGGAGAGCATGGATATTGGAAGCAGGTTCCAAAGACAGTTTTGGGTTCAAATCCTGGCTCTGCTGCTTGCTATTGGGAGGTCTTGCAATTTAAGTATTTGACTTCTTTCTCTTTCTATTTCCTCATCTGTCAAATGGAGATAAAAGTGGTTCCTTTTTCATGGAATCATTATCAGAATTATAACAGATAACAAAAGAAAAGTACTTAGCACCAAAAATCAAAACCAAGCCCACTGCCATCGAGTCGATTCCGGCTCATAGAGACCCTACAGGACAGAGTAGAACTGCCCCATAGGGTTTCCAAGGAGCGCCTGGCAAATTCAAACTGCTGACCTCTTGGTTAGCAGCTGTAGCATTTAACCACTACACCACCAGGGTTTCCAAGTACTTAGCACAGTGACTGATATATAAGTCTTCAATACATGTTAGCTATTGTAATTTTTGGAGTCTCTGGGTAGTACAAATGGTTAACACACTAGTCTGCTAACCAAAAGGTTAGAGGTTAGAGTCCCCCCTAACCTCAGAAGAAAGGCCAAATGATCTACTTCTAAAAAAGCAACCGCCGAAAACCCTACGGAACACAGTTCTACCCTGACGCACATGGGGTTACCATGGTTCAGAGTCAACCCAATGGCAACATTTTTTTTTAGTTGTGATTTTACCAAGACCCTTTAAAGTACTAGGCAATTATCCCCACCCCTTCCTTTACCTGCCCTCCTCTTACAAGCTTAAGACAGGACACACCTCCCATTTCCACCCTGCTAAAAAAAAAAAAAAAATTTTTTTCTACGCAGTTCAGGAACAAACAGAACTGCATTGTGGGGTCTACATGACCCTGGGAGGGCAACATCACAGCTTAAGATTCCCAATTCATTTCTCTGTCCTTGTGTGTCCCCCGTCTCTTACTTGTCACCATCTTTGTCCATTTCTTGCCAAAGCATGAGTATTCAGGACCAGATTAAATAACGTGGAGCCCTGTAACTGTGCACCGCTATCAAGGGCTTCTCTTAGCAGTGGGAAGCCAGACAGTCCCCTCTTTGGTATGCTTTATTTGACACCAGAAAATCCCACTGCCAAGGACATTTTATTTCCCACTTACTTTCTAATGTCTAAAGTTTTATAAGACAGGACACATTAATTTAGCTAAAATACAAAAAATTACAGGGAGAGGACATATATTTAGCCTTATAAGTCATGTATAAATTAATTTCTTAGATTTACTTTCTGAAAGCAGGTTAGATGAAAGGGAAATGTAAGAGAAGGTGAAAGGCCTGGGTATTTGGGAGGCAGATAAAAAGAAAAAGGAATAAAATGAGAGTCCTGGGAACACCAAAGACAGTCACTGTGGAGATACCTATTTGGCACAGAGCTTCTCTTATTCCTGCTTCTAACAGGCTCTATTAATTTCCTGGGACTACCGTAACAAATTACCACAAACTTGTGGCTTAAAACAACACAGATTTATTCTCTCACTGTTCTGGATGCCAGAAGTGTCCAGCTAAGCCTTGTACCTTCTGAAGATTTGAAGGAGGAATCCTTCCTTGCCTCTTACAGTTCCTAGTGGTCCCAAGCATTCCTTGGCTTGTAGCAGCATAACTCCAACCTCTGCTCCATCTTCACATGGCATCTTCTCTGTGCCCTCTCCTTTTCTTATAAGGACACCAATCATTGGATTTAGGACCCACCCTAATTCCGGCATGATTTTATCTTGAAATACTTAACTAATTACATTTGCAAAGATCCTATTTCCAGATAAGGTCACATCCTGAGTTTCCAAGCGAACATGAATTTTGAGGTGGCATTAGTCAACCCACTGTACTGGCTATGCCCAAAATGAGTGTTATTAGTTTCCATCAAGCTGGCTCTGACTCATGGTGACCCTACATATAACAGAACGAAACATCGCCTGACACTACACAATCTCCATGTTTGTTTGTAATCAGACAATGTCCTTTTGTGATCCATAGTGTTTCTCATTAGCTAGTTTTCGGAAGTAGATCATCAGGCCTTTCATCACGGTCTGTCTTAGTCTGGAAGCTCTGCCAAAATCTGTCGAACATGGGTATTTGCAATAATAGTGATATAGCTTCCAGCGTCATAGCAACACACAAGCCACCACAGTTCAACAAGCTAACAGATGGTTGGTGGGCCCAAAATGAGGCATACCCTCAAGAACCCAGTAGGACCTTCAGGATTACCCTGTGGAGGAGCACTGCTTCCAAACCCTGGGATTATCAAGTGTATAATAATAGTAATCTGAGAAGCCAGTGTGATTCATCACTGAACAATGAGTAATCGGAGGGCAAGTGAAGCAGGCTTGTGTTCCAGAACCGAAGGCAAGCATTTTCATTTGGACATATCCTGCAAGGGAAATACTGAGTGTCACCAAATATTTCAAATGCCTGCCCTCCCATTCATTTAAAAGACCCAGGGTCCCCCTAGCCAAAAAATGTACCACCATGGTCCCTCATGGAGTGTAAGCACAAGAATAAACACATGTGTCTTAGTTATTTAGTGCTGCTAATTTTTTTTTTTTTTTTTTTTAGTTTTTATAACAGAAATACCACAAGTGGATGGCTTTAACAAAAAAGAAATTTATTCTCTCACAGTCTAGGAGGCTAGAAGTCCCCATTCAGGGTGCCAGCTCCAGGGAAGGATTTCTCTTTCTGTCAGACCTGGGGAAAGTCCTTGTAATCAACCTTCTCCTGGATCTAGGAGCTTCTCAGTGCAAGGACCCTGGATCCAAAGGATGCACTTGCTCATGGCTCTTCTTTCTTGGTGGTAGGAGGTCCCTCTCCTCTCTGCTCCATTCTATCTTTTATATCTCAAAAGAGATTGACTCAAGATAAAAACTAATATTGTAGATTGTGGCCTGCCTTGTTAACTGTCTGTAATCCTGCCTCATTAACATCATAGAGATTAGGATTTATAACATATGGGATAATCACATCAGATTACAAAATGGTGGACAACCACAGAATACTGGGAATCATGGGCTAGCCAAGTTGACACACATTTTTGAGGGACACTATTCAATCCATAACAACATGAATGGTCAAGCCTTGCTGTGAATTATCCTGGTGTCATATTTTAGGGCAGCAGTTTTAAACTTTTTGCTTTACACAATTAATAATATTGAAGACCCCTGAAAACTTTTGTTTGTGTAGGCTAGTTTTTATCTACAGATAGCTACCATATTAGACATTAGAATTCAGAACATCTAAAAATATTTATTTATTTATTCATTTAAATAACAATAATAAAATGTTAACATATAACATGTTATAAAAAGTAACTATGTATTCCAAAACAAAAAAATTATCAGAATGTTTAACGTATTTGCAAATCTCTTCAATGTCTCCTTCTGTGTTCAGCCTGCTGTGATATTATTTGCCGTGTAGCCTCTGAAAAACTCCACTGAATACACATGAGAGAATGAGTGAAAATGGCATACGGCACTTTAGTACTATCGTGAAAACAGTTTTGACTTTACAGACCCCCGAATGAGTCTCAGGGACTTCCAAGAACATACTTGAAAATTGCTGTTTTCTGCAATTAGGCTATTCTGAAACTATCTTTTACTTGGCTCCTATCTTCAGCTGGGTTCACTAGAGAAGCAAGACCAGTAAAGCATATAAATATATATAAAGATTTATATCAAGGAAATGGTTCACATGGATATAGAGGCTAGAAAGTCCTAAGTCTGTGGGTGAGGCTGAGGCTTCTCTTGGCTCATTTAGCCACAGGTGCAGGCAAACCCAAGATCAGCAGGTCAGACAGCAGAGCTCTGGCTCACAGGCTGTGGAGACTGACAAACCCCAATATTAGCAGGCAAGATGGCAGGTAAGCTGCTAGCTCAAGTCCTAAGAATCAGATGTCAGAAGAACAGGAGCTAGCTGTAGGATCCAGAGCAAGTGGAAAGCCCACAAGCCTTGCCAGAAAGTCCACCTATATTGGATGCAGGCCATGACCGAAGGAAAGTTTTTCAACTGACTGGCTACTCACAGCAGATCCCATCATTGCAGTGATCACATTATATCAGATTTCATCATGGAGGTAATTATATCATTATACAACTGCCAATCTATATCGTAACTGCCAATCTATATCGTAACTGCCAAATCACTGAGAATCATGGCCCAGCCAATTTGGCACACAACATTAATGATCACAAACCCTGAATACCATATGCAACTCTAGGGTTAGAGGGGAGGTCAGAAAATCTGTTTCATGATTAAGAGTGTGCCTTGGAGTTTGTAGAGTAACTATGGGTTGGGACAGAATCAAATGTTTGCAGATTCTTTGCTAAACCTCAGTGTTGGTGTGTCTGTGAACAAGAGAAGAGGTAGCTGTGGTGTGCAGAATACAGATTGAGACGTGAGGAATCTGCTGCTTAGCAGCAGAATAAACTTGGGAAAACCATTAACTCCTGAGGCATCGACATTTGTAAAACAAAGATAAAAGCTGAGCATTATACCTCATTTGATTCACACACACACAGTGTACACACATAGACATGGAAAATCTGGAATTTATTGTCACCTACTTTTTTTTTTTTTTTAACATTTTACATGAGAGATTACATGCTCAACCAAGTTCCCAGTAGACATTTTCCAGTAGACAAAAGTGAGAGTCTGAATTTGAATCCAGATTGGTTTGTCCACAGCTCATCCTCTGGGTGGTACAAAAGTTAATGCACTGAGCTGCTAACCAAAATGTTGGAGGTTCAAGTACAACAAAGGCACCTCAGAAGGCCAAAAAATCAGCCACTGGAAACCCTATGAAACACAATTCCATTCTGACATACACTGAGTCACCATGAGTCGGAATCGACTTGGCAAAAACTGTTTCATTTTTGTTTTGCCACCTTGATGAAAAGGCCCCCAGGATCAGCAAGGGGCAGAGAAAGTGGAGGATGCAATTCCTTCTGCAAGTCTATCCTTCATCCAGAGCCCATGGTACATAGTAACTATGCCAGGAGTGTGTGAATGCTCAATACCTAATAACTGCATGCAGGAGGTTTATACAAAGGTTGGAAAAATAGGATGGCAACTTGACTGGTTGTTGGAGTTGCAGTAGTGCAGGTAATGTACCCCTTAGATGTGCGGGGAGGGATGAGAGGGAGTTTCCTCTCTGTTCAATTAGATGCTGATGTCTGGCATAAATTGCTGCAAAGCATTTTCTCTCTCACTACTTAGGAAACTATGGTTAGCATGCTAGATTGCTCAGAGCTTTGGCAAAGAAGCAAGTGACCCAGAAAAGATCTTCCTTAAGGAAAAATAAAATGATAATATGCTGTCCCTGGATAATGATGACATTCTGTCTCTGGGCACTGTAAAGAAGTTTTAGAAATGTTATGAGAAATAGAAAAGGATTTTTATATAGCAGGCACCTTATAAAATAAACATAATTTATTTCATACCCGATTTTAGTGAGGATTTAAAATATCTTCTCATACTGATGCCAGAGTTCATTCCTAAATCATAGACAGATTGTTTCCATTTTCTTATGCAAAAACTCTGGGTGGACTTGTTCAAGACTGCATCTGGCTAATAGCTCTCAATGCAACCTGTCCCAATTTCTCACTTGAAAAATATAGGAAAAAATGAAAACTCCCATTACTGTTGAAAATTGCCATTTACAGAAATCTAATGCCACAGTTAGAGAGAAATTGACACTAATTTTAAGGCAGATGGAGTTGCATTAAGGGAACACCACATCAAGGAGCTCTCTATGCCACACCTAGATTAGTTTTGCAAAACACTGGCAAGACAAAGGCAACACATCACCTGGGTCCTGATCCAACACCACAGATGGTACCTACCAGACAAGAGGGACCTAACTATGGGGTGCTACTGGGCTCTGAGGCCAGCAGAATGTGGTCTTTTCACCCCATTCTCTATTTCCAAGAATGAAATACGAGTCCCCGAAAAAAAATGGGCAGGGATAGTTTGTGACCCAGGATTTCATATGACACCAAGTTATTTACCTTTTGTATGTGAAGGCAGCAAAATAACAAATGCAGATATGCATGGCTTGTAAACCATACAATTGAATTTTGAATGCTTAAAAAATACTTCAAGGGGGCCATGATGGCGGAGTAGTCAGATGCTTCCTGTGCTCCCTCTTACAACAAGGACCCCCCCAAAAAAACAAGTGAGTTGATTATGTATAAGAATCTAAGAGCCCTGAACATCAAAGACAATTGAGGAGTCAGACTGAGTGGCAGGGGGAGGGAGAGACAGTTCAGAAGCAGCGAGGATTTGCCGGATCTGACCTGACCCGCAGCCTGCAGCCTGGATCAGCTGGTGTGTGTAAGCGGAGGCAAGCAGTAGAGCTCAGGACTCGTTTTCCACATCAGGAGAAACTGAGCAGCAGACAGTCTGCTCAAGCCTCTGGAACCAGGGAGAAGTGGTGCTGAATGAGCAAAAGTTAAGTACGAACATCTAACCTACTATGCAGGATCAAAATAAACATCCCACCCATCTGGGAAGTACCTCTCTCCCATTTACCTGCCCCACTCCACTCTGTTCCAGTCCTGGTCCAGCTTCAGCGATTGTTGCACCCCCGGGCCTGAAGTAGGACCCATCATGTGGCCCAAGGGATTCTCCTGGTTTTGGAGAGGGAACAAATTAACAAACAGGAAAAAATAATCTTCCGGCTCCGCTCACGGTGGGCACAGCCCCTTTGCCTAGGTATCTGCATAAGCTGTTCAGACTTTGAATGCCTTCCACCCCTGCCTAAGCCTGTGTGGGCCCATTTCAACCGTGTAAGCCCTCATTAGCATAGTACAACAAGATATGTGCCTGAAGCTATTCTCAACTGCAACAGCTAAAGGGGAGTATCAGATTCATGACATTTGGCACCAGCCTGCCCATTAAGCAGGGTGCTCACCTATCCACATCAGGGAGCTGAGGACTTGTAGCCCCACCCACTCCACCTAGTCACCCAAGACAGGGGTCTGAGAATAAGTAGTGCCTCCCAACCTTTACAACCAACAGCACTGTATACCCTAAGTCCAACTGCAAAACCCACCTACCTACATGATCTCAGGAACAGGGACACACCTTCCACTCAGCCACTCAGAGGCAGCCATCAGCCCCCCTGCCTTGCTCAGCACACGACCTCCTACTGCAGCTAGATGTCTGTGCCCACTCCAATCACTCCTGACATCAAGGACTGTAGGTGAGAGCCTGCGCCACACACTGGATGATTGGCAACCCGGACACCAGAGCTGAATCCACACTACCAAAAAACCAAACCAAACCCAGTGCTGTTGAGTCGATTCCGACTCATAGCATCCACACTAGAAAAGTAAAACTGACTCCTGGGCTCACATACCTAGTAAAAGCTCTAAACACCTGGTGACAAGATATGAGAGCTTCAAAGATGCTGACTATCAGAGTAGCTCACATACCAGCCTATTTCAGCATATCAAAACAAAACAGAACAAGAAGCTAGGACACAGTAAGCAAACATAATAACTTACTGATGGCTCAGAGACAATGGTCAATATCAAATCATATAAAGAGGGAGGCCATGATGGCTTCAGCAAGTGACCAAAACAAAGAACCAAGAGACCTCCAGGAGGAAGACGAATTTGTGGAATTACCAGAGGTAGAATTCAAAAGATTAACATACAGAGCTCTTCAAGAGATCAGGAAGATCACACAAAGTACAGAACAAGCCAAGAAACACACATAAAAAGGAACAGAGGAACTTAAGAAGGTTATACAAGAGCAAATGGCAAATTCAACAGGCTGCAAGAATTCATACAGAGACAGCAAACAGAAATCCAGATTAACAACAAAATTTCAGAATTGGACAACTCAATAGACAGTAACAGGAGCAGAATTGAGGCAACGGAAGTCAGAATAAGTGAAATTGAAGAGAAAACAATTGACACTAATTTATTTAAGGAAAAATCAGATAAAAGAATTAAAAAAAAATGAAGAAACCCCAAGAATTATGTGGGACTCTATTAAGAAGAATAAATAATGAGTGATTGGAGAATCAGAATAAGGGAGGACAACAGAAAATACAGAGATAATTGTTGAATTGGTGGCAGAAAACATCCCTGATATCGTGAAAGATGAGAAGATATCTATGCAAGAAGCTCATTGAACCCCACACAGGGTGGATCCCAAAAGAAAGTCACCAAGGCATATTATAACCAAACTTGCCAAAACCAAAGATAAAGACAGAATTTTAAAAGCAGTTAGGGATAAATGAAAAGTTATCTACAAAGGAGAGTCAATAAGACTAAGCTCTGACTACTCAGCAGAAACAATGCAGGCAAGAAGGCAATAAGATGACATATATAAAGCCTTGAAGGAAAAAAATTCCCAGCCAAGAATTATATATCCAGCAAAACTGTCTCTCAAATATGATGGTGAAATTAGGGCATTTCCAGATAAACAGATGCTTAGCAAATTTGTAAAAACCAAACTAAAATTACAAGAAATACTAAAGGGAGTCCTCTGGTTAGAAAATCGGTAACAACAGATAACAACCCAAGATTAGAACACAGGACAGAAGAACCAGTTATCAACACAGATAAGGAAGTCACAAAAATAAATCAAAGCCAAAACACTGAAAATAGGGAAACAGAGATGTCAATATGTAAGAAATGACAACATTAAGACAAAAAAGAGGGAATAAATAATGTAGTCATAGAACTTTCACATGCAGAGGAAGTCAAGGCAATATCAAGAAGTAAAAGATTGGTTTAAGCTTACAAAAATAGAGGTAAATATTAAGGTACTAACAATCCTACACATCAAAGTAAAAAACAAGAAAAACATAGACTCAGCAAATACAAAATTAACAATGAAAAAGATGAAAAGAAAATGCATTAAAAAAATGACTTGGCACAGCAAAATAAATGAAACAAAGAAACTGTCAACAACACACACAAAAAATGCATCAAAATTACAGCACTAAACACATTAAAAAAAAAATCCCTATCAATAATTATGCTGAAAGCAAATGGACTAAATGCACCAATAAAAAGAGAGTGGCAGAATGGATAAAAAATATGATCCGTCTGTATGCTTACAAGAGATACACCTTAGTCTCAAAGACACAAACAAACTAAAACACAAAGGATGGAAAAATATATCAAGCAAACAATCAAAAAACAGCAGGAGTGGCAATATTAATCTCTGACAAAATAGACTTTAAAGTAAAATCATGACAAAGGATAAGGAAGGACACTGTAAAGATTAAAGGGTCAATGCATCAGAAGAACATAACCATAAGAAATATATATACACCCAATGACAGGGCTCCAAAATACATAAAACAAACTCTAACAGCACTGAAAAGAGAAATAGACAGGTCCACAACAATAGTTGGAGATTTCAACACACCACTTTTGGTGACGGACAGAACATCCAGGAAGAAGCTCAATAAAGACATGGAAAATCTAAATGCCACAATCAACCAACTTGATCTCATAGACATATACAGAACACTCCATCCAAGAGCAGCCAAATATACTTTCTTTCAATGCACATGGAAAATTCTCCAGAATAGTCCACATATTAGGCCACAAAACAAAACTTACAAGAATCCAAAACATCAAAATATTACAAAGCATCTTTTCTGACCATAAAGCCATAAAAGTAGAAATCAATAACAGAAAAGCAATAAAAAAAAATGAAACATACGGAAACTGAAAAACACCTTGCTCAAAAACTACTGGGATATAGAAAAAAATCAAGGATAGAATAAAGAAATTCACAGAATCAAATGAGAATGAAAACACGTCCTGCCAGAACCTTTGGGACACAGCAAAAGCAGTGCTCAGAGGTCAATTTATAGTAATAAATGCACACATCCAAAAAGAAGGGCCAAAATCAAAACATTAACTCTACAACTTGAACAAATAGAAAGTAGCAAAAGAAGCCCACAGGCATCAGAAGAAAGGAAATAAAAAGAAAAAAATAGAGTAGAAATAAATGAAAGAGATAATAGAAAAACAATTGAAAGAGTTAACAAGACTAAAAGCTAGTTCTTCAAAAAGATCAACAAAATTGATAAGCCATTAGCCAAACTGACAAAAGAAAAACAGGAGAGGAAGCAAATAACCCAAATAAAAATGAGATGGGTGATATCACAATAGACCCAAATGAAATTGAAAGAATGATGACAGAATATGATGAAAAATTGCCCTCCGTCGAATTTGAAAACCTAGAGGAAATGGGCAAATTTCTAGAAACACACTACCTACCCAAACTAACACAAACTGAGGTAGAAAAACTAAATAAACCTATAACAAAAGAAGAGACTGAAGAGGTAATTTAAAAACTCCCAACAACAACAACAAAAAAGCCCTGGCCCTGATGGCTTCACTGAAGTACGCTACCACAGTCTCAGAGAAGAGTTAACACCACTACTACTAAAGGTATTTCAGAGCATAGAAAAGGACGGAATACTCCCAAACTCATCCTATGAAGCCAGCATAACCCTGATACCAAAACCAGGTAAAGAAACCACAAAAAAAGAAAACTACAGACCAATATCCCTCATGAACATACACATAAAAATCCTCAACAAAATTCTAGCCAATAGAATTCGACCACATATCAAAAAAATAATTCACCATGATCAGTCAGGATTCATACCCGCTGTGCAGGGATGGTTCAACATTAGAAAAACAGTGCAATCCATCACATAAATAAAACAAAAGAACCACATGATCTTATCAATTGATGAAGGAAAGGCATTTGACAAAGTCCAACAACAATTCATGAAAAAACTCTCAGCAAAATAGGAATAGAAGGAAAATTCCTCAACATAATAAAGGGCATTTGTACAAAGCCAAAGGCCAACATCATCCTAAATGGAGAGAGTCCAAAAGCATTCCCCTTGAGAACAGGGACCAGACAAGGATGCCCTTTATCATCACTCTTAATCAACATCATCTTAGCCAGAACAATTAGGCAAGAAAAAGAAATAAAGGGCATCCAAATTGGTAAGGAAGGAGTAAATGTATCTCTATTTGCAGATGATATGATCTCATATCAGAAAACCCCAAGAAATTCACAAGAAAAGCAATAGAACTGATAGAAGATTTCACCAGAGTATTGAGATACAAGATAAACATACAAAATCAGTTGGATTTGTCTACATCAACAAAGAGGACTTCAAAGAGGAAATCACCAAACCAATACTATTTACAATAGCCCCCAAGAAAATAAAATATTTAGGAATAAATCTAATCAGAGACAAAAGACCTATACAAACAGAACTACAAGACACTACTGCAAGAAACCCAAAGGGACCTACATATATGGAAAAACGTACCTTGCTCATGGATAGGAAGATTCAACATTGTGAAAACGTCAATCTACCCAAAGCAATCTATACATACAGTGCAATCCTGATCCAAATTCCAATGACATTTTTTAATGAGATGGAGAACAAATCACCAACTTCATATCTAAAGGGAAGAGTTTCTGGATAAGTATAGCATTACTGAAGAAGAAGAACAAAGTAGGAAGCCTCATACTACCTGATTTTAGAACCTATTATACTGCCATGGTAGTCAAAACAGTCTGGTACTGGTACAACAACAGATACACAGACCAATGGAACCAAATTGAGAATTCAGACATAAATCCATCCACCTATGAGCAGCTGATATTTGACAAAGGTCCAAAGTCCATTAATCGGGGAAAAGACAGTCTCTTTAACAAATGGTGCTGGCATTACTGGATATCCATCTGCAAAAAAAAAATGAAACAAGACCTATACCTCACACTATGCACAAAGACTAACTTAAAATGGATCAAAGACTTAAATATAAAATCTAAAACAATAAAGATCATGGAAGAAAAAATAGGGACAATGCTAGGAATCTTAATACATGGCATAAACAGAATACAAAACATAATTAACAATGTACAAACATCAGAAGAGAAACTAGATAACTGGGAGCTCCTAAAAAATCAAACACTTATGCTCATCAACAGACTTCACCACAAGAGGAAAAAGACAACCTACAGATTAGGAAAAAAAATTTGGCTATGACATATCTGATCGGGGTCTACCTAAAATCTACAAGATACTACAAAACCTCAACAACAAAAAGATAAATAACTGAATTAAAAAATGGGCAAAGGATATGAAGATGCGCTTCACCAAAGAAGACATTCAGGTGGCTACCAGATACATGAGGAAATGCTCACGATCATTTGCTGCTAGAGAAATGCAAATCAAAACTATAATGAGGAGGTGGGGCCAAGATGGCTGACTAGGTAGAAGCTACTGTGGATCCCTCTTGCAACAAAGACTCAGGAAAACAAGTGAATTGATCACATACATGACAGCCTTCAAATCCTGACCATCAAACACAGAACTAAGGAGTTGACCTGAGTGACAAGGGAGCAAAAAACCACGTGGTGAAGCAGTGACTGCTTCTGGAACTGGCATCCCCTGCCACAGCCTTGAGCCCTCATGGTTCCCTGGTGCCAGAGTGGTTGAGCTGATCGGAGCTTACTGAGATGGGGCAAGCAAGGGACACAGCCCTAACCCCTAACCCCCTGGAGTAACATCGGCAGAGACTCAGCAAGTGCAAGCAGGCTGCACACTGATGCAGCTGACAGGAGAACGAGAACCCAAGGGGAAGCAGCAACTGTTTCCGGAGCCTGGAGCCAGCATCCCAGCCAGAAAACCTTGGCCCTGGGCTTTGGACTAGGAGCAGAGGAGCTGATCATGGCTTCCTGAGACGGTGCAAGCACGGGACACAGGCCTGACCCTGGGGGCAATCTCGACCCAGCCAGCGCACACAGGCTACACACCCCTCGGGAATCTCAGATAAAACAGTTTTCACCAAACAAGATAAGTAATTTTGTTTGTATTGCCTTGCTACTCTCTCCCGTCTATCTGATCCCACCCCTCCCTGCCCCAGGCAGCTTCATTAACATTGGAACTTCCTGGGCCAGGGAGTGAAGTGCTCTGTAGGTTTTTTTTTTTTTTTTTTCTAATCCATTCTCCTAGCTTGAGAGAAGCAGCAATTAACAATCCAGGAGAGAAAAATCCTTCCCTGACTTCCCTAAACTGGAATAATAATACACAACCAGCTCCAGCCAAGCAAAAGAGATCCACAGTTTCTGGCTTTTATCCCTACAGGGAATCTGGTGGCTATTATAATGCAAAGGCAATTCTGATAGAGATCTGACTGTAATTGTTTTAGCAAAGCAGTGGAAAGACAAGTTTTGGAGCTCTGATACCTCTGTACCTATTAAATAGAGCCCTCACTGATCCACAGCAGGGAACTGAGGGCTAAAGCTCCACCCACACCACCTAGCCACCTGCTAAAGGGGTCTGAGGATAGTGACGTCTACCAATCTTTAGAGGCACAAGCATTGGGTGCCTAAGGTACAGCAGCAGAGCCCACCCACTAAAGTGCTCTGGGAATACAGACACTCCTACCTCACTTCCTCATGGGGGAACGCTGTCAGCATCCTGCCCTCCTCGGAGTGTGACCCCCTGCCGCTACTAGAATCTAGTGCATACAACCATCATCACTAGTCTTCTAAGTTAATAGGTGACAGCCTACACCACACACTAGGTGACCCACAATCAGCACACCTAAGCTGATTCTACTCAGGAATAGTGAATGGACTCACAGGCTCATATATCTGGTAACAGCTCAAACCAGGTGGTAATACAACATAAGTGATTCAAAGGCTACAACAATCAAGATAGCGCAATCTAATAGCCAATCTGGATATATTGAAACAAAACAATAAAATAAGACTCAGTAAGCAAATATAAAATAAAGCATTACAATATCTTATAGATGGCTCGAAGACAGCAGTCGATATTAAATCACATAAAGAAGCAGACCATGATTGCTTCTACAAATCCCCAAATTAAAGAATCAAAATCTTTCCCAAATGAAGATACAATCCAGGAATTGCCAGATGCAGAATATGAAAAACTAATATACAGAATGCTTCAAGACCTCAGAAGTGAAAAAAGGCAATCTACAGAAAAAGCCAAGGAACTCACTGATAAAGCAGTTAAAGAAATCAAAAAGATTAGTCAAGAATACAGTGAAAAAATTAATAAGCTACAAGAATCCATAGGGAGACAGCATTCAGAAATTCAAAAGATTAACAATAAAATTACAGAATTAGACAACTCGATAGGAAGTCAGAAGAGCAGAATCGAGGAATTGGAATGCAGAGTGGGGGAGTTAAAGGATAAGGCAATTCACACCAATATAGTTGAAGAAAAATGAGATAAAAGAATTTAAAAAATGAAGAAACCCTAAGAATCATGTGGGACTCTTTCAAGAAGAATTACTTGCGTGTGATTGGAGTTCCAGAACAGGGAGGGATAACAGAAAATACAGAGAGAATAGTTGAAGATCTGTTGGCAGAAAACTTCCTTGGCATCACGAAAGATGAAAGGATATCTATCCAAGATGTTCATCAAGCACGATACAAGATAGATCCCAAAAGAAAATCACCAAGGCATATTATCATCAAACTTGCCAAAACCAAAGATAAAAAGAAACTTTAAAAGCAGCCATGGATAAACAAAAAGTCACCTGCAAAGGAGACTCAATAAGAATAAGTTCAGACTACTCAGCAGAAACCATGCAGGCAAGATGGCAATGGGATGACATATATAGAGCACTGAAGGAGAAAAACTGCCAGCCAAGAGTCATATACCCAGCAAAACTCTCTCTCAACTATGAAGGTGAAATTAAGACATTTACAGATAAACAAAAGGTTAGAGAATTTGCAAAAACCAAACCAAAGCTACAAGAATTACTAAAGGAAATTCTTTAGTCAGAAAATCAATAATATCGGATACCAACAACACAAGGTCACAGAACAGAACATCCTGATATCAACGCAAATAGGGAAATCACAAAAACAAAATAAGATTAAATTAAAAAAAATGCTCAAAACAGGGATTCATTGAAGTCATTACATAATAGATTACAATAATCAAAAAAGAAGAACTAAATACAGGAGGCATAGATCTTACATATGGAGAGGAAAACAAGGTGACATAGGATGATACAAGTTACATTTTTACTTAGAAAAATAGGAGTGAACATTAAGGTAACCACAAAGAGGTCTAACAATTCCATACTTCAAAATAAAAACCAAGATAAACATAACAACACAGCAAAAATAAATTCAACTACTATGAAAATGAGGAACACACAATTTACAAAGAAAAACTTCTCCGCACAAAAAAGTAAGTGGAAAAATGAAATTGTCAACACCACACAAAAAAGTCATCAAAATGACAGCACTAAACTCATACTTATCTTTAAGTACACTGAATGTAAATGGACTAAATGCACCAATAAAGAGACAGAGAATGGCAGAATTGATTAAAAAACAAGATCCGTCTATATGCTGCCTACAAGAGACACACCTTAGACTTAGAGACACAAATACACTAAAACTCAAAGGATGGAAAAAAAATATATCAAGCAAACAACAATCAAAAAAAAGCAGGAGTGGCAACATTAATTTCTGACAAGATAGACTTTAAAGTTAAATCCACCACAAAGGATAAAGAATGACACTACATAATGATTAAAGGGACAATTTACCAGGAAGATACAACCATATTAAATATTTATGCACCCAATGACAGGGCTGCAAGATACATAAAACAAACTTTAACAGAATTGAAAAGTGAGATAGACATATCCACAATAATAGTAGGAGACTTCAACACACCACTTTCAGTGAAGGATAGGATTTCCACTAAGAAGCTCAGTAGAGACACGGAAGATCTAATTGCTACAATCAACCAACTTGACCTGACAGACTTATACAGAACACTCCACCCAGCAGTGCAAAGTACACTTTTTTTCTAGTGCATGTGGAACATTCTCAAGAATAGATCACATATTAGGTCATAAAATAAACCTTTGCAGAATCCAAAATATCAAAATATTACAAAGTATCTTCTCAGACCGTAAGGTCATAAAAGTAGAAATCAATAACAGAAAAATCAGGGAAAAGAAATCAAATACTTGAAACTGAACAATACCCTGCTCAAAAACGACTGGGTTATAGAAGATATTAAGGAGGGAATAAAGAAATTCATTGAATGCAATGAGACTGAAAAACACTTCCTATCAAAACCTCTGGGACACAGCAAAAGCAGTGCTCACAGTTCAATTTATATCGATAGGTACACACATACATAAAGAAGAAAGCCAAAATCAGAGAACTGTCCCTACGACTTGAACAAACAGAAAGCGAGCAACAAAAGAATCCATCAGGCACCAGAAGAAAACAAATAATAAAAATTAGTGCAGAATTAAATGAATTAGAGAACAGAAAAACAATTGAAAGAATTAACAAAGCCAAAAGCTGGTTCTTTGAAAAAATTAACAAAATTGTTAAACCGTTGGCCAGACTGACTAAAGAAATACAGGAAAGGAAACAAATAACCCAAATAAGAAATGAGATGGGCCATATCACAACAGACCCAACTGAAATTAAAAGAATCATATCAGATTACTATGAAAAATTATACTCTAACAAATTTGCAAACCTAGAGGAAATGGAGGAATTCCTAGAAACACACTACCTACCTAAACTAACACAATCAAAAGTAGAACAACTCGATAGACCCATAAGAAAAAAAGAGATTGAAAAGGTAATCAAAAAACTCCCATCCCCCCAAAAAAAAGCCCTGGCCTGGATGGCTTCACTGCAGAGTTCTACCAAACTTTCAGAGAAGAGTTAACACCACTACTACTAAAGGTATTTCAAAGCATAGAAAAGGATGAAATACTACCGAACTCATTCTATGAAGCCACCATATCCCTGATACCAAAACCAGGTAAAGACACCAAAAAAAAAAAAAAAAGAAAGAAAATTACAGACCTATATCCCTCATGAACATAGATGCAAAAATCCTCCACAAAATTCTAGCGAATAGAATTCAACAACATATCAAAAAAATAATCCACCACGACCAAGTGGTATTTATACCAGGTATGCAAGGTTGACTCAATATTGGAAAAACAATGTAATCCACCATATAAATAAAACAAAAGACAAAAACCACATGATCTTATCAATTGATGCAGAAAGGGCATTTGACAAAGTCCAACACCAATTCATGATAAAAACTCTCAGCAAAATAGGAATAGAAGGAAAATTCCTTAACATAATAAAGGGCATTTATACAAAGCCAACAGACAACATCATCCTAAATGGAGAGAGCCTGAAAGCATTTCCCTTGAGAACAGGAACCAGACAAGGATGCCCTTTATCACCGCTCTTATTCCACATTGTGCTGGAAGTCCTAGCCAGAGCAATTAGGCTAGACAAAGAAATAAAGGGCATCCAGATTGGCAAGAAAGAATTCAAAGTTTCTCTAGTTGTAGATGACATGATCTTATACACAGAAAACCCTAAGGAATCCTCCAGAAAACTACTGAAACTAATAGAAGAGTTTAGCAGAGTTTCAGGTTACAAGGTAAACATACAAAAATCACTTGGATTTCTCTATATCAACAAAAAGAACATTGAAGAGGAAATCACCAAATCAATACTATTCACAGTAGCCCCCAAGAAGTTAAAATACTTAGGAATAAATCTTACCAAAGTTGTAAAAGACCTATACAAAGAAAACTACAAAGTACTAGTGCAAGAAACTAACAGGGACCTACATAAGTGGAAAAACATACCTTGCTCATGGATAGGAAGACTTAACATAGTAAAAATGTCTATTCTACCAAAAGCCATCTATACATACAATGCACTTTCGATCCAAATTCCAACATTTTTTAATGTGATGGAGAAACAAATCACCAACTTCATATGGACGGGAAAGAAGCCCCGGATAAGTAAACCATTACTGAAGAAGAAGAACAAAGTGGGAAGCCTCACTCTACCTGATTTTAGAACATATTATACAGCCATGGTGGTCAAAACAGCCTGGTACTGGTACAAAAACAGACACATAGACCAATGGAATGGAATTGAGAACTCATATATAAATCCATCCACATATGAGCAGCTGATATTTGACAAAGGCCCAGTGTCAGTTAAATGGGAAAAAGATAGTCTTTTTAACAAATGGTGCTGGCATACCTGGATATCCATTTGAAAAAAAAAATGAAACAGGACCCATACCTCACACCATGCACAAAAACTAACTCCAAACGGATCAAAGATCTAAACATAAAGTCTAAAACAATAAAGATCATGGAAGAAAAAATAGGGACAACACTAGGAGCACCAATACAAGGCATAAACAGAATACAAAACATTACTAAAAATGATGAAGAGAAACCAGATAACTGGGAGATCCTAAAAAAACAAACACCTATGCTCATCTAAAGACTTCACCAAAAGAGTAAAAAGACTACCTACAGACTGGGAAAAAATTTTCAGCTATGACATCTCCGACCAGTGCCTGATCTCTAAAATCTACATGATTCTGCTAAAATTCAACCACAAAAAGACAAACAACCTAATTAAAAATTGGGCAAAGGATAGGAACAGGCAGTTCACTAAAGAAGACATTCAGGCAGCTAACAGATACATGAAGAAATGCTCTCGATCATTAGCCATTACAGAAATCCAAATTAAAACTACAATGAGATTCCATCTCAGTCCAACAAAAAAAACTGGCATTAATCGAAAATACACAAAATAATAAATGTTGGAGAGGATGTGTAGAGATTGGAACACTTATACACTGCTGGTGGGAATGTAAAATGGTACAACCACTTTGGAAATCGATTTGGCACTTCCTTAAAAAGCTAGAAATAGAACTACCATACGATCCACCAATCCCACTCCTCAGAATATATCCTAGAGAAATAAGAGCCTTTACACGAACAGAGATATGCACACCCATGTTCACTGAAGCACTGTTTACAATAGCAAAAAGATGGAAGCAACCAAGGTGCCCATCAACAGATGAATGGATAAATAAATTAAGGTATATTCACACAATGGAATACTACACATCAATAAAGAACAATGATGAATCTGTGAAACATTTCATAACATGGAGGAAACTGGAAGGCATTATGCTGAGGGAAATTAGTTGCAAAAGGACAAATATTGTATAATACCACTATTATAAGATCTTCAGAAATGGTTTAAACTGAGAAGAACACATTCTTTTGTGGTTATGAAAAGGGGGAGGGAGGGAGGGTGGGAGACGGCTATTTACTGATTAGATAGTAGATAAGACCTACTTTAGGTAAAGGGAAAGACAACACTCAATACAGGGGAGGTCAACACAACTGGACTAAACCAAAAGCAAAGAAGTTTCCTGAATAAATTGAATGCTTCAAAGGTCAGCAAAGCAGGGGCAGGGGTTTGGGACTATGGCTTCAGGGGACATCTAAGTCAATTGGCATAATAAAATCTATTAAGAAAACATTCTGCATCCCACTTCGAAGAGTGGCATCTGGGGTCTTAAACGCTAGCAAGCAGCCATCTAAGATGCATCAATTGGTCTCAACCCACCTGGATCAAAGGAGAATGAAGAACACCAAGGACACAAGGCAATTACGAGCCCAAGAGACAGAAAGGGCCGCAGGAACTAGAGACTACTTCATCATGAGACCAGAAGAACTAGATGGTGCCTGGCCAAAACCGATGACTCCCCTGACAGGGAACACAACAGAGAACCCTGAGGGAGCAGGAGAACAGTGGGATGCAGACCCCAAATTCTCATAAAAAGACCAGACTTAATGGCCTGACTGAGACTAGAAGAACCCCAGCGGTCAGGGACCTCAAACCTTCTGTTGGCCCAAGACAGGAACCATTCCCTAAGCCAACTTGTCAGACATGGATTGGACCGCACAATGGGTTGGAGAGAGACGCTGATGAGGAGTGAGCTACTTGCACTATGTGGGCACTTGACACTATGTTGGCATGTCCTGTCTGGAGGGGAGATGGGAGGGTAGAGGAAGTTAGAAACTGGCAAAATGGTCACAAAAGGAGAGACTGGAAGGAGGGAGAGGGCTGACTCATTAGGGGGAGAGTAAATGGGAGTATGTAGTAAGGTGTGTATAAGTTTATATGTGAGAGACTGACTTGATTTGTAAACTTTCACTTAAAGCACAATATAAATTATTAAAAAAAAAACTATAATGAGATACCATCTCACCCTAACAAGGCTGGCATTAATCCAAAAAACACAAAATAATAAATGTTGGAGAGGTTGTGGAGAGATTGGAACACTTAGGCACTGCTGGTGGGAATGTAAAATGGTACAATCACTTCAGAAATAGATCTGGCTCTTCCTTAAAAAGCTAGAAATAGAAGTACCATACAATCCAGCAATCCCACTCCTTGGAGTATATCCTAGAGAAATAAGAGCCGTCACACAAACAGATATATGCATACCCATGTTCACTGCAGCACTGTCCACAATAGCAAAAAGATGGAAACAACCTGGGTACCTATCAATGGATAAACAAATTATGGTACATTCACACAGTGGAATACTATGCAACAATAAAGAACAATGATGAATCTGTGAAACATCTCACTACATGGATGAATCTGTAAGGCATTAAGCTGAGTGAAATTAGTCGCAAAAGGATAACTACTGTATGAGACCACTACTATAAGAACTCAAGAAAAAGTCTAAACATAGAAGAAACCATTCTTTGATGGTTATGACGGTGAGTAGGGAGGGAGAAGAGAATTCACTAACTAGATAGCAGACAAGAATTATCTTAGGTGAAGGGAAGGACAACATGCAATACAGAGGAAGTCAGCAAAAATGGATTAAACCAAAAGCTAAGAAGTTTCTTAAACACAACCAAACACTTCGAGGTACAGAGTAGTAGGGACAGGGGTCTGGAAACCACGGTTTTGGGGGACATCTAGGTCAATTGGTGTAACAAAGGTTATTAAGAAAATATTCTACATCCCATTTTGGTGAGTGGCATCTGGGGCCCTGTGAGAGGCCATCTAAAATGTGTTAATTGGTCTCAATTCACCTTGAGCAAAGGAAAATGAAGAATACCAAAAACACAAGGAAAATATTAACCCAAGACATAAAAACCAAAACTGAAACACCAAACCTATTGCTGTCAAGTGGATTCTGACTCATAGTGACCCTATAGGACAGAGTAGAACTGCCCCATAGAGTTTCCAAGGAGCACCTGGTGAATTCAAACTGCTGACCTTTTGGTTAGCAGACATAACATTTAACCATTGTACCACCAGGGACAAAAGGGCCACATAAACCAGAGATTCCATCAGCCTAAGGCCAGAAAAACTAGATGGAGCCTGGCTACCACCAATGACAGTCCTGGCAGAGGACAAAACAGAGTCCCTGACAAAGCTGGAGAAAGTGGGGTGCAGAACTCAAATTCACATAAAAAGACCAGACTTATTCGTCTGACGGAGACTAGAGGAACCCCAGAGGACATGGCACCAGGACTCTCTATTAACCCTGAACTAAAACCACTCCTGATGCCAACTTTTCAAAGAATAGACTAGACTATAAGACATAAAATGATACTCATGAAGACTGTGCTTCTTAGTTTAAGATGCACGAGACTAAATGGGCAGCTCTGTCTGGAGGCAGGATGAGAAGATAGAAAGGGGTAGGAGCTTGTTGAATGGACACGGGAAACCTGGGATGGAAAGGGGGAGTGTGTTGTTACATTATAGGGATTGCAGCTAGGGTCACATAAAAAAAAAAAAAAAAACTTCACAGTTGAACTGGGTTGTATAATGTCATCCCAAGATTCATGCCCACTGGGAACCTCAGAATGTGATCTTACTTGAAAATAACATATTTGCAGATATAATTAGTTAAGATGATGTCATACTGAATTATGTTATTGTTGTTAGGTGTGGTCAAGTCTGTTCTGACTCAGAGTGGCAACAAAACACTGTCTGGTTCTGTGCCATCCTAACAATCACTGTTATGTTTGAGCCCACTGCTGCTGTCACTGTGTCAATCCATCTCACTGAGGGTCTTCCTCTTTTTTGGTGACCCTCTACTTTACCAGACATGATGTCCTTCTCCAGGAACTGATTCCTCCTGATAACAAGTACAAAGTATGTTAGAGGAGGTATCACCATCCTCTCTTCTAAGGATGTCTTCTTCTAAGACAGACTAGTTCGTTTTTCTGGCAGTCCGTGGTATAGTCAATATTTTTCGCTAACATCGCAATTCAAAGGCATCAGTTCTTCTTGGTCTTCCTTTTCATTTCTTGTTTGCTACTTCCATGGGTGTTGATTGTGGATCCGAGTAAAATGAAATTCTTTACAACTTCAACCTTTTCTCTGCTTACCATGATGTTGCTTATTGTTTTAGTCGTAAGGATTTTTGTTTTCTTTATGTTGAGAAGTAATCCACTGAATTACAGTGGATCCTAAATCCAATGAGTAGTGTCCTTATAAGACGGCCACGTGAAGACACATGAAGAAAATATCATGGGCAGATGGAGTCAGAGACAGGAGTGATACAATCATAAGCTATGGAACAGGCAAAGATATCAGAAGCTAGAAAGAGACAAGAGAGGATTCTTCCCTTAGAGTCTTTAGAGGAAGCATAGATCTGCTGACACCTGATTTCAGATTTCTAGTCTCCAGAATTGTGAGAGAATAAATTTCCATTGTTTTAAGCCACTAAGTTTATGGTAATTTGTTACAGCTGCTACAGGAAGCTCATACAAAGGTGCTTTACGACCAATTGAAGGCTAAAGCAGAATTAAAGGCCCAAGGGTAAAGAATTCATAGCATAAAAGACGTGAAATTGTTAAGACACAGATAGGCATACACCATGGTTATAAACTGAAAATAAATGTCAAATATTTAATGTAGAAAAAATATATAAATGTGCACACCTTTAAATAATTCTTTAATAGAAAATTTTCGCAAGGGATTATTTAAGGATGAGTGTAAAAGTTTAAAAGTTAGTTATAAATGTTATTTATAAAGTGAAAAATTTTAATAAGAATAAAACAGAAGCTGAAACTGTGCAAATAATAATTTATACGTAGAATGCAATACAAAAGAACAATGTATATAAAAGCCCCTGAAGTCTTCTGTGAACTACAAAGTAGCTTACCTTAATTAGTAAAGTATGTATGCTTTGAACACTGTGCTCTTTTAAAGAATTATCTGTGTGAGATCAAACTGACAATGGCAACTCAAAGGTTGGATGGGAAGCTTAGGGGCAATGAGTTTAAGATAATGGTGGTGGGATAATTTGGAAAAGGATAGTGAGAATAGTAACACAGTTTGAAGAATGTAATCACTGTCACTGAATTGTACATGTAGAAAATTGTTGAAATGGCGTATCTTTGGCTGTATACACTTTCACGAAAAAGAAAAAAATCAGCCATTGAAAACCCTATGGAGCACTGTTTTACTCTGATACACATCAGGTTGCCACAAGTCAGAGTTGGTTCAACAGTAACTGGTTTACTGGCGATATAATTCAATTTTCATGGATAGAGATAGCATTGCAGGGAGAAGTATAGGAGACAAGGAGAACTATCCCAGGTCATTGACACAAATCGTGAGAGATCATGGCAATTCAAGCCCAGACAGTGGCAGTGGGGATGGAAAAAAGTGAGCAGACTCAAGTGATTCCTAAAAAGAGGAACTGATATGGCTTGGGTATTGGTTAGATATGGGAATGAAAGAGAGTAGAGTCAAGCCTGCAGATCAATTACAGTGCAGTGGTCCAGAACTGTGTTAATACAAATGTTTCAGGGTGCTAAGAGATCAGTCTGGTCTGATTGGGTGGGACGGGATTGGGGAGAGTTGGCAACGCTTCTTAGAAAAACCAGTGCCTCCTCTGGGTTTTAAAGGATGAGGAAGAGTCAGACCTGGTAGAGAGACAGGGGAGGGCTTTTAAGCTAGAAATGTGTGTCCCATTATTTGAACTGTCTCACAATGGCCTTTCCCAGACAAAATTGCAAACACACTCGCAGAATTTGAATTAACATTTTCAAAGTGGGAAGAAAGCACTGCTCCCTCCAGAACTTGTGACCACGTTAAGTCAGAGAAAATTCATCCATCACAGTCCCCAGACAATACAGTCAAGGCTGCTTTGCAGAAAAGGATGATTCTCTGCAGAGAGGCTCATTTGCTGCTGAATGGAGAACTCCTGGGAATCCTGGATGAGCCAGGCACAATCTAGTTGCTATTTCTAGGAAATTTTCATTTGACCCCAATGACCTACAATAGCAGAGTGATTTCTCATTGTCCAGTAATAATCACCATGACCTTCACTGGGACTGAGCTGTCCTTTTCCCCAAAGGCCTGCTCTAAAATACCATCCAGCTGATCTGGGCCCCTGTCAAAATGTGAAGATCCATCAAGCTGACAGACTTCTCCCTGAGGATGCCAAGTGCCTAAGGATTTGAACAAAGCATCCTTTTATGGGCAGGATAATGGGGACACCAATTTAAAAAAGCAAAGAATAAAAGTGGTATTTAATTATCTATCTGTAGCAAACATTCGAATTAGGAATAGGTCATTGTGATTTCCATTTCAAATCTTCACTGAAATCCATTATCAAAAGAGCTCTTTCCTACCTGATCTATTCAACACTTCTTACCAGTTATAGTTTAGAACAATAATAATAAAATAATACTAACATTTGTTAGTTTGTAAGTTTATGAACATATCTCATTATATCTTTACAATAATCATATGAAGAAGGTCCTCATTACTACAGATATCAGAAAGAAAACTTATCCATTTGATTGAATCAAATCCAATCTATTTCCCACACTGAAAAGTTAGTCTAACTCTTCAAGAAAGACTGACACCCATTATATTTTCACTTCGACATTTGCCATCAAAATCACCCAAACCTGAATTCTAGCTGATTCCTCCAAAGTAGTAATTAGTGTTGACTTCCTGGTCACAACCTTCTGTAAATAGATCTGGAAATATGGCCTGAAGGAAAACACCTAAAGAGTATAGGCATACTCCCACAGAAACAAATTCAGAAAAATAAACCTGAGAAATTCTAGAGAAAGAACATACGGGAAATTAATTTTTCAATAGACTTTGGTAGTCTTTGTTCATAGTTGGATACAAACCCATCCAATGACGCCATATATCCTTACTTTTTGACATCTATTTCCTCCTTCGAGGATTTGGAAGGCTCCTTTCTTCTGATAAAGCATGAGATGCGTGTGGGGATAAGACGTTTTCATAACAGGAGGGAAAGCAGACAGCCTGCTTCAATAGGTCTGGGTGGGGCCCGGGAAGTTGAATTTTTTTGTGTGTGTGTGCTTTAAGTGAAAGTTTACAAACAAAGTCAGTCTCTCACACAAAAACTTATATAAGCCTTGCTACATACACCCAATTGCTCTCCCCTTAATGAGACAGTCTGCTCCCTCCCTCCACTCTCTCTTTCTGTGTCCATTTTGCTAGCTTCTAACCCCTTCTACCCTCTCATCTCCCCTCCAGGCAGGAGATGTCAACATAGTCTCAAGTGTCCACCTGATCCAAGAAGCTCACTTCTCACCAGCATCCCTCTCCAACCCATTGTCCAGTCCAATCCCTGTCTGAAGAGTTGACTTTGGGAATGGTTTCTGTCTTACACCAACAGAAGGCCTGGGGGCCATGACCACTGGGGTCCATCTAGTCTCAGTCAGACCATTAAGTCTGGTATTTTGACAAGAATTTGGGTTCTGCATCCCACTGCTCTCCTGCTCCCTGAGGGGTTCTCTGTTGTGTTCCCTGTCAGGGCAGTCATTGGTTGTAGCCGGACACAATCTAGTTCTTCTGGTCTCAGGATGATGTAGTTTCTGGTTTATGTGGCCCTTTCTGTCTCTTGGGCTCAAAATTACCTTGTGTCCTTGGTGTTCTTCATTCTCCTTTGATCCAGGTGGGTTGAGACCAATTGATGCATCTTAGATGGCCACTTGCTAGCGTTTAAGACCCCAGATGCCACTATCCAAAGTGGGATGCAGAATGTTTTCTTAATAGATTTTATTATGCCAGTCTACTTAGATGTCCCCTGAAACCATGATCCCCAAACCCCTGCCCCTGCTACGCTGGCCTTCGAAATGTTCAGTTTATTCAGGAAACTGCTTTTGGTTTAGCCCAGTTGTGCTGACCTCTCCTGTATTGTGTGTTGTCTTTCCCTTCACCTAAAGTAGTTCTTATCTACTATCTAATTAGTGACTACCTCTCTCTCACCTCCCCTCCCTCCCCCCTCTCCTAACCATCAAAGAATATTTTCTTCTCTGTTTAAATTATTTCTACAGTTCTTATAATAGTGGTCTTATACAATATTTGTCCTTTTGCCACTGACTAATTTCCCTCAGCATAATGCCTTCCAGGTTCCTCAATGTTATGAAATGTTTCACATATTCATCACTGTTCTTTATTGATGTGTAGTATTCCATTGTGTGAATATACCATAATTTATTTATCTATTCATCTGTTGATGGGTGCCTTGGTTGCTCCCATCTTTTTGCTATTGTAAACAGTGCTGCAATAAACATGGGTGTGCACATATCTTTTCATGTAAAGGCTCTTACCTCTCTAGGATGTATTCTGAGGAGTGGGGTTGCAGGACCATACGGTAGTTCTATTTCTAGCTTTTTAGGGAGGCACCAAATCGATTTCCAAAGTGGTTGTACATTTAACATTCCCACCAGCAGTGTAGAAAGTGTTCCAATCTCTCCACAGCCTCTCCAACATTTATTATTTTGTGTTTTTTGAATTAATGCCAGCTTTGTTGGAGTGAGAAGAAATCTCATTGTAGTTTTGATCTGCATTTCTCTAATGGCTAATGATCGTGAGCATTTCCTCATGTATCTGTTAGCTACCTGAATATCTTCTTTAGTGAAGTGTCTGTTCATATCTTTTGCCCATTTTTTTAATTGGGTTATTTGTCTTTTTGTAGTTGAGTTTTTGCAGTATTATGTAGATTTTAGAGATCAGATGCTGATAAGAAATGTCATAGCTAAAAACTTTTTCCCAGCCTGTAAGTAGTCTTTTTACTCTTTTGGTGAAGTCTTTAGATGAGCATAGGTGTTTGATTTTTAGGAGCTCTCAGTTATCTAGCTTTTCTTCTGCATTGTTCGTAATGTTTTGTATACTGTTTATGCCATGTATTAGGGCTCCTAACATTGTCCCTATTTTTCTTCCATGATCTTTATCGTTTTAGATTTTATATTTACATCTTTGATCCATTTTGAGCTCATTTTTGTGCATAGAGTGAGGTATGGGTCTTGTTTCATTTTTTTGCAGATGGATATCTAGTTATGCCAGCACCATCTGTTAAAAAGACTGTCTTTTCCCCATTTAACAGTTTTCGGGCCTTTGTCAAATATCAACTGCTCATATGTGGATGAATTTATGTCTGGATTCTCAATTCTGTTCCATTGGTCTATGTATCTGTTGTTGTACCAGTACCAGGCTGTTTTGACTACTGTGGCGATATGATAGGTTCTAAAATCAGGTAGAGTAAGGCCTCCTATTTTGTTCTTTTTTTTTTCAGTAATGCTTTGTTTATCTGGGGCCTCTTTCCTTTCCATATGAAGTTGGTGATTTTTTTCTCCATCTCATTAAAAAAAATGCCATTGGAATTTGGATAGGAATTGCATTGTATCTATAGATCACCTTTGGTAGAATAGGCATTTTTACACACAATGTTAAGTCTTCCTATCCATGAGCAAGGCAAGTTTTTCCACTTATGTAGGTCTTTTTTGGTTTGTTGCAGATGTGTTTTGTAGTTTTCTTTGTATAAGTCTTTTACATCTCTGGTAAGATTTATTCCTAAGTATTTTATCTTCTTGGGGGCTACTGTAAATGCTTTCAATTTGGTGATTTCCTGTTTTTGATTCTGCTAAGGCTTGCTTTATTACCTAATATGGGGCCTATTCCAGAGAATGTTCCATGTGCACTAGAAAAGAAAGTATACTTGGTTGCTGCTGGGTGGAGTGTTCTGTATATGTCTTTGAGGTCAAGTTGGTTGATTGTGGCATTTAGATCTTCTGTGTCTTTATTGAGCTTCTTTCTGGATGTCCTGTCCTTCACCAAAAGTGGTGTGTTGAAGTCTCCTACTATTATTGTGGAGCTGTCTATCTCACTTTTCAATTCTGATAGAGTTCGTTTTATGTATCTTGCAGCCCTGTCATTGGGTGCATAAGTATTTAATATGGTTATATCTTCTTGCTGTGTTGTCCCTTTAATCATTTTATAGTGTCCTTCCTTATCCTTTCTGATGGATTTAACTTTAAAGTCTATATTGTCAGAAATTAACATTGCCACTGCTATTCTTTTTTGATTGTTGTTTGCTTGACATATTTTTTTTCCATCCTTTGAATTTTAGTTTCTTTGTGTCTCTAAGTCTAAGGTGTGTCTCTTGTAGGCAGCATATAGACGGATCTTGTTTTTTAATCAATTCTGCCATTCTCTGTCTCTTTATTGGTGCATTTAGTCCATTTACATTCAGTGTAATTATGGATAGATATGAATTTAGTGTTGTCCTTTTGATGTCTTTTTTTGTGTGTTGTTGACGGTTTCTTTTTCCCACTTAATTTTCTGTGTTGAATAGATTATCTTTATATATTGTCCTTTCCTCATATTTGTTGTTGTTGATTTTTTTTCTTCTGAGTCTATTTTTTTCTTGTATTTTATTTTCATGAGTAGGATGCTTTGTCTCCTTTGTGGTTACCTTATTATTTACCCCTATTTTTCTAAATTTATAACTAACTTTTATTTCTTTGTATTGCTGTATGTTCCTCTCCATATGGAAGGTGTATGATTACATTTTTTAGTCCCTCTTTATCGTTTTAATATTGCCCTTTTTTATATAATAACATCGTTGTTACCCTGTTTTGAGCTTTTGTTTTGTTTTGTTTTAATCTTTCTTTGTTTTTTTGATTTCCCTATCTGGGTTGACTTCTGATTTCTCTTCCCAGTGTTCTAGTCTTGGATTGATACCTGATATTATTGATTTTCTAACCAAAGAACTCCCTTTAGTATTTCTTATAGTTTTGGTTTGGTTTTTACAAATTCTCTAAACTTCTGTTTATCTGGGATGTGTCCTAATTTCACCCTCATATTTGAGAGACAGTTTTGCTGGATATATGATTCTTGGCTGGCAATTTTTTTCTTCAATTTTTTACATAAGTCATCCCATTGCCTTCTTGCCTGCAGGGTTTCTGCTGAGTAGTCCAAGCTTATTCTTATTGGCTCTCCTTTGTAGGTGACTTTTCTTTTAACCCTGGCTGCTCTTAAGATTCTCTCTTTATCTTTGGTTTCGGCACAGTTTGATTATAATATGTCTTGGTGACTTTCTTTTAAGATCTACCTTAAGTGGAGTTCAGTGAGCATCTTGGATAGATATCTTCTCATCTTCCACAATATCAGGGATGTTTTCTGCCAGGAAATCTTCAATAATTCTCTCTGTATTTTCTGTTATCCCTCCCTGTTCTGGTACTCCAATCACTCGTAGGTTATTTCTCTTGATAGAGTCCCACATGGTTCTTGAGGTTTCTTCTTTTTTTTTTAATTCTTTTGTCTGATTTCTCTTCAAATATATTAGTGCCAAGTGCTTTATCTTCAAGTTCAGAAATTCTGCCTTCCACTTGCTCAAATCTGCTTCTCTGACTTTCTGTGGTCTGCTTCTGTACTTTTATTGTTAATCTTCTGAATTTCTGATTGCTATCTATGGATTTTTTCAGCTTATTAAATTTTTGATTATGTTCCTGAATAATCTTCTTAATTTCTTCAATTGCTTTATCTGTGTGTTCCTCGGCTTGTTCTACATATTGCCTAAATTCTTTTCTGATGTCTTGAAGGGTTCTGTATATTAATCTTTTGTATTCTGCCTCTGGTAATTCCAGGAAGGCACTTTCATCTAGAAAATCCTTGGACTCTTTGTTTTGAGAGCTTGTTGAGGTGATCATGGTCTGTTTCTTTATGTGACATGATATTGACTGTTGTCTCTGAGCCATCTATAAGTTATTGTATTAGTTTATTTTATGTTTGCTTACTGTATCATAGCTTCTTGCTTTGTTTTGTTTTGATATGCCGATATGGGTTGCTTGAGTAAGCTAGCTTGTTTATTTTCACCTTTGGAACTCTTATGTCCTGTTCCCAAATGGCTAGTGGTGTTATCAGGTATATCAGTCTAGGATCCCATTCACTTTTCTTGTATAAATTCAGCTCAGGTGTCCAGGTAGCTGATCATCAAGTGTATGGTACAGGCTCTGTCCTACAGCCTTAGAGGGGCAGGGGCGATTGCTGTAGCTACCGGTATCTGGTTGCAGCAAGAGGTCACACTCTGAACAAGGCATGGGGCTGAGAATCATCCCCCACGTGTCTCTGAGGAAAGCATGTTCCTGTTCCCTAGAGTGTACGTGTGGGTGGATTCTGCAGATGGACCACGGGCACCCAGTGTTTTTGGTTGTAAGGACTGGGAGGTACCAATTATCCTTGGATCCCTGTTGCAGGTGGCTGGGTGACCTGAGTGGAGCTACCAGTTCTTAAACCCCAGATGTGGGTAGGTGAGGACCCTGTTTAATAGACAAAGCAATGTCAAACACAAAACACTCACCTCTCCACCACACAGCTGAAACAGTTGGAGTCTGCCAACAAGGGCCTATTCTCCTGAAATAGTCCCACAAGGTCCATGAAGAGGGGAAGGTACTCAAAGTCCATGGACCGTTTGTGCCTGGACAGAAGCCACTTCTCTACTGAGCTCCCCCGGTTAGTAGAGCTGTCAAATAATTGCAAATTTATTCCTCTTCCAAGGCCGGGAGGATGGCTCTCAGCACTCAACAGGGCCTATCTCAGGCCCAGGGGAATCAACAGCCCCTGAAGCCAGCTTGCGGGCAGGGGAGTGGTAAAATATACGTAAGTACTTAGCTTTTGCCGAGAGCGCCGTTCTTCTCTAGTTCTGGAGGTGTGAGTAGGCCGTGTGGCTGGCTGCTTCTCCCTGAGAAAACTGCCGCCGGATGCTAGTACCAGCCTGCCGCCACTGCCACTCCAGAAATGGTGCCTGAGAGCTCCCTGCAATTCAGGTCCAGTAATTCCTCTCCGCTTCTGAACCATCTCTTCCTCCCCTGCCCCTCAGTTCATTTTCTAAGCTTGCCTTTGATGTACAGGGCTCCTAGCTTGTCATAAATATACTTGTTTCACTTGTTTTTTCTGGTCTTTGTTGTAAAGAGAGCTCGCCGGAAGAGTCTGTCTATTCTGCCATCTTGGCTCCGCCCCTGAAGTTGAATTTTTTTAACCATGCCTCAAAGTTATTCTTCCTCAAGGGGTCCTGGAACAATTCTTTGAGAAACTCTGAAGTAGGATGTTTGGTGGTATGCACATAATGGTAAGGAACTACAGATTTGGAGTTGGAGGTCAAATCCCAGCTGTACTTCTCACCAGCTGTGTGAACTTGGAGAGTCCATGAGCTATCTAAGCCTCAATCTCCCCAATTTTAAAATGAGGATTACAAAGTTTGGGAGTCCCCAAGACAACCCTTACTTCTGACAGTGATTGCAAGTTCAGGGATCCCCAAAGACCACCCCCAAGTTTGATAATTTGCTAAAAAGATTCACAGTACTCACTTAAAGATATTACCCTAACGGTTACGATATATTACAGTGAAAGGATACAGATTAAAATCATCCAAGGAAAAGGTACATGGGGCAGAGAACAGGAGAGTTCTAAGCATGAAGCTTCCAGTTGTCCTGTCCCACTGGAGTCAAGGACAACGCTAACATCTCCTACCAACAATGTGACACAACTCAGGTGTTATTGCCAGCTAGGGTTGATCACCCAGATCTTGGTGTCTAAAGTTTTTATTGGGGCTTGGTCATGCAGATATGGTTGACCACCCACTTGGCTGACCTTAGTACCCAGTGCGCCATCCCCTGGAGGTCAAAGTGATACCTTTGGTCCCAAAGTCCCCACTGTAAGTTACATTGCTAACATAAACTATCTGGCCTGGTCTAAGCTGCTAAGATAAACAAAGACATTCTCATCAGGCAAGAATCCCAAGGGCTTAGAAATTGTATCCCAGGAGTCAAGGACAAAAGACAAAACACTTCATGAGTAAAGTTAATTTTCTAATGCACAGGGCTGATAATATATGAAAATTCAACAAGATAACATGTATATGTATAGTGCTTAGTGCAATGTCTGAAATATGTTGTTGTTGTTGTTAGGTGCCATCAAGTCTCTTCTGACTCGATGGTGACCCTATGTACAACAGAATAAAATGCTGCCTGCTTCTGCACCATCCTCACAATCATTGTTATGCATGAGCCCATTGTTGCAACCACTATGTCAATCCATCTCATTAAATGCCTTACTCTTTTTCACTGACTCTCTGCTTTACCAAGCATGATGCCCTTCTCCAGTGACTGATCCCTCCTGATAACATGTCCAAAGAATGTGAGATGTAGTCTTCTCATCTTTGCTTCTAAGGAGCATTCAGGTTGTACTTCTTCCAAGATAGATTTGTTCATTCTTTTGGCAGACCATGTTATATTCAATATTCTTTGCCAACACCTTAATTCAAAGGCGTCGGTTCTTCTTTGGTCTTCCTTATTCATTGTCCAACTTTCGCATGCATATGAGGTGATTGAAGACACCATGACTTGGGTGAGATGCACCTTAGTCTTCAAGGTGACATCTTTGCTTTTTAACACTTTAAAGATCTTTTGCAGCAGATTTGCCCAATGCAATGCATCTTTTGATTTTTTAACTGCTGTTTCTATGGGCATTGATTGTGGATCTAAGTAAAATGAAATCCTTAACAACTTCAATCTTTCCTTTATTTATCATGATGTTATTTATTGGTCCAGTTGTGACGATTTGTATTTTCTTTATGTTGAGGTGTAATCCATACTGAAGGCAATAGTCTTTGATCTTCATCAGTAAGTGCTTCATGTCCTCTTCATTTTCAGCAAGCAAGGTTGTGTCATCTGAATAATGCAGGTTGTTAATGAATCTTCCTCTAATTCTAATGACTTGTTCTTCTTTATATAGTCCAGCTCCTCAGATTATTTGCTTAGCATACAGATTGAATAAGTATGGTGAAAGAATACAATGCTGACGGACACCTTTCCTGACTTTAAACCACACAGAATCCCCTTGTTCTGTTGAAATGACTTCCTCTTGGTCAGCACAGTTAAGGGTTCTGAAATTCCCATTCTTCACAATGTTATCCATACTTTGTTATGATCCACAGAGTCAAATGCCTTTGCATAGTCACTAAAACAGGCAAACATCTTTCTGGTATTCTCTGCTTTCAATCTAGATCCATCAGACAAGAGCAATAATATCCCTGCTTCCATGTCCTCTTTTGAATCCGTCTTGAATTTCTGGTAGTTCCCTGTCAATGTATTGCTACAGCCATTTTTGAATGATCTTCAGCAAAATTTTACTTTTGTGTGATATTAATAATATCGTTTGATAATTTTTGGATTCTGTTGTATCACCTTTTTTTGGAACAGGCATAAACATCTATCTCTTCCAGCCAGTTGGCCAGGTAGCTGTCTTCTGAACTGTAGGAGGTGATTAATAAATGATTATTTTAATCATTATAGTCTATGAAAAGTATGAAGTAGTTAACATAGTACACAGCAAAGCTTTCATTTTGTTGGACAGAAGTGATTAAACACAAATCCCCAAGCTTCTGTTAGGTGTTAGAGGAGGGAAATGTTTAATGGCACTATACAGCCAGTGTTACCACGCTACCCAGTTGAATGACCCATTTTAAGTTCTCACTTCAAAAATGGAAAAAAAAAAAAAAAGGAGGGTACTTTTAAAACTCTTCCCAGCACAAAGAGCAGAGCTCCCAGAAGAGTCACTGTCACAGGGTTAAGTGCAGGTACAACCTTTCCAGAAACCACTCATATTCCAAGAAGACAAAATACTTTTAAGATTAAAACTTACTAATTAATACACTAAAGCTGAAAAAGGATATCACAACACATATCACAATACCCATAATAGTATTTATAGAGCATTTACTATGTCTGTAACTGCATCAGGAGCCCTGGTGGCGCAGTGGTTAAGCACTTGGCTGCTAACTTGAAGGTCAGCAGTTCAAACCCACCAGTCACTCTGAAGGAGAAAGATGTGGCAATATGCTTCTGTAAAGATTTAAAGCCTTGGAAACCCTGTGGGGCAATTCTACTCTGTCCTATAGAGTCACCATAAGTTGGAATCAACTCCAGGGCAACGGTTTTTGTCTATGACTGCACCAAATCCTCTAGCAGGATTAGCTCATTCTGTCCTGGCAACCACCTTAGGGGATAAGCCAAAACGAAACCCACTGCCATTGAATCAATTCCAACTCTCAGCAACCCTACAGGACAAAGTAGAACTGCCCCATAAGGTTTCCAAGGCTATAATCTTTATGTAAGCAGACTGCCACATCTTTCTCCCATGGAGCAGCTGGTGGGCTCGAACCATTGACCTCTTGGTTAGTAGCCAAGCACTTTAACCACTGCACCACTAGGGCTCCCTCTTAGGAGGCAAGTGTTGGTATTCTCTCCATCTACAACTGAGGGTACTGAAGGGCGGAGAGATTAAGTAAGTCACCCAGGCTACTCACCTCATAGACAGTGGAACCCGTATTCATGCCCAGAACACCAGATTCCAGGGTCCGTGCTCATAGCCAGATCCCATGTTGCTTCCTGTGTGAGTCAGGAGCATGGTGGAGTCCCCAGAATATGGGCAGAACCTAGCAGAGAGGCTATTGTCTGTGCCACAGCAGCTAAGTGTTGTCACCAGGCTATTAGTAAAAGAAAGTGGAGGATGATCTTCAAACACATGCAGTCTTTTACAGTTTATTTATTTACTGTGAGCCCCAGGAGGGGTGAGAGTCACGTTTATCTTGTTTGCTTTTTTAAACTTTTTATTTTGAAATATAGATTCAAATGAAGTTGCGAAAAATAGTACAGAGAGGTCCCCTCTACCCTTCTACCAGTTGCCCCCAGCGGTTTTTATGTAACATTTTGCCTGACTGTAGTACAATGTCAAAATCAGAAAATCGACATAGGTACAATGTGTGTGGGAGTCCCTGGGTTTTGCAAATAGGTAAGCACTCAACTACGGTAGGAAACGTTGGCATCTTGAACCCACTCAGAGGCGCCTCTGGAGACCGGCCTGATGATTTGCTTCTGAAAGGTCACAGCCTAGAAAAAACCCTGCGGAACAGTTCTACTCTGCACACAGGTCGCCATGAATTGGAATTCACTCCACAGCAACTAAAAACAACAACAACAATGGGTATATAGTTCTAAGCCATTTTGTCACATGTGTACATTCATGTAACCACCACCACAATATCTTGTTCATTTCCTTTATCCAATGTTGACCAAAATATCCAAAATACTGTTAAATAACTCAGTGACCAAATGAATAAGCAAGTGACTGAATGGATGACATATAAACACCACATAATTCTTCTTAGTTGAGTATGGGCTCAGCCAATCTCACAAATTATTTTTATTTGTATAGTCTAGAGCTGACAGTTGCTTGTGAATGCACGGATTGGAGCACCCCGCCATGCTATTAAAGTGCCTGCCTTCCACTTCCAGTGACCTAATTGAGTATCTCTGAGTTTAATTGCCCTCCCCAAAACCAGTCTTATTGGGAAAAAGATAAATTATATCCTGGTGATAGGAAATAATGCTATCCATGTTCCCCAAAATATGGGACTTTCCTGCTGGATACAGAACAGGTGAGATGGATGCCACCGTGTGGGAAGAAAAACAAAAATCTGCCTTTGTAATAAGTGGAAGGGATACTCAAGGCTCTGTCTCAAGCTCAGAAAACCAAGAGCTGGAAGTAAAAGGTGTTCCAGGTGGCAGTTAAGGAGGGAATGGACAGACCCTGCCACAAAGCAGAGGATCATGGTGTCCTCCCAATCTACGCCGGGTAAAGAAATTATGCTGGAGAGGGTAGGTGGGGGTGTGGGAGTGGGGTTCATGCTGGCAGAGCTAGTTCCTACTTGGAGATGTCATGCTAATACCAAGTTCAAAAGTTCAAAGTAGAGCTTAATGCCCTTGCCTTGGTCTCTAAAAATAACTAGATTTTAGATCTGGCCAAATGGGAGTGGAGAAAATCCTGCCTCTTTTCTTGTCTGCTCACCTAAGGTTTTTCAGGAGCTGCCTCAGCCTTTGAGGCAGGACAACATCATCTCTGAAAGAAATCATCCCAGTCCCAGGTCTGTTGCTTGGGAGGGCACCTGGAAGAACTCCTCTGCTGGGCTTGAGACTCCCTGACAATTACAGGCACTGGTTTTCCTTCTCACAGAAGCCAGTGAGAATGGCAGACTGTGGTTATTGGCCAAAATCTCGCAGTGTCTCTTCCCCAGTAAGCTGTAAAGAAGAACAGAGACCATAAAAATATCTACAAATTCCTCACTAAAGCCCATCTTTTAATAGAAAGTACAGATGGAAACAGGAACTCAGGAAGGAAGTGGGGAGAGTACTGACGCATCAAGGGGAGAGTAACCAATGTTGAGAAACAAGCTGTGTATAAATTGTTGAATGGGAAACTAATTTGCTCTGTAAATTATCACCTAAACCATAATAAAATGCTCAAAAAGAAAGAAATCAACCACGGTGAGAATATTTACACCACAGGTAATTAGCAAATGCTATTCATTGTTTTGTTGATTATCTTGTTTTAAGAAAGTAATGGGCGAAAATGTTAGTACAGCAAGTTAAACTTAAAAAAAAAAAAGAGTACTTTTGCTTGTTTTTCTATATTTCTATTAAAGGAAAGAGAGGAACTTGTCTCTCAGCCTTCCAAGAGAAGAATGGAAGTTGGATTAGATTTCATAGTTAAACCCAGATTCTAATCCAAGGAAAATAATAAGGGGATCTAAAAGCTCCCCCATGCCCTTTGCTGGAGACATTACCTAGTCCCCCCTCAGAGGTTCAACTGTGGACAAAACCCTTCTGGGACCATCATCCTTTTCCAGGGAGCTTTGTCCGACCCAGGGTCCAGGACGGCTCACGTCATTCGACAATCTGATCTTGGGTGAGGATTGTGGCAGTGTAGGCAACATCCTTGCTCTTGAGAGGGAATAAAGGATGAGGGAAACCCCTTAATCAATATCTCTTTGGTTCTTTGTGTCCTGAAACTTCCATCTACTTGTAAGTAAGAGAATCAAAATATGTTCAATGCCAGAGAGAAGTCGTATTCATTCCCTTAACTTGGGAAGATTTAACCATCTTGAAAAAGTAGACCATCCTTTGGAAGGATGGGAAAAATAATCAATGAACATGTACAAAGATTCTGTAGTTTAAAAGGAATCTGCTCAAGGAATTTAGCAAATGTATCTCAACAAGAAATCTGAGTGAAATTCTTATTGTTTGTGAATGATGTGACTTTCTAAGAAGAGAACATGAGATTGCTTTGAAAAACTATTGGGTCTAATTAACACATTTAATTCAAATAACTGGTTATAAAACAACCAACCAATTGCTATATATACATATATATATATATAATACATATGAATTAGCTTTTGTATGTACTAGCAACAACCTGTCGGAAAATATAATTTGAAAAGATTAAATTTTCAGTAGTAACCAAAATACAAAATGCATACAAACAAACTTTAAATGTGGTGACTTATATAAAGAAAATTAGAAAAGCTTACTGAGTGACATTTTAAAATTGAATAATTAAAAATCCATTGAATATTTCTGGTCAGGAAGGGATTATATTGTAAAGACTCTAATATTCCCAAGTCAAAAATTTAATTTATTGCAATTCAGATACAAAGCCAACTGAATCTTTAATCTGTTAAACTTACAAATATTATCTAAAACACATCTGGAAGGAAATACTCTTGGGATTTCATAAGAAACTTGTGAAAAGGACTGCAGTGAGTAAAATGTAGCTGCCAACCTTAAAACAAGGCTGTGTTGCCTCAAAACTCAAAAGTAAGAGAGCAGAATCAAAGGCCAGAAACACATTAAATATTCATAAGAATTTAGGATATGAGGAAAGTGCATTTGAAATGGATGGGGGAGGGTAGGGGAAATGGCACTTTCAATAAGCAGTGGCAAGGACCACGTGCTCCAGCAGATTGACATCCCTGCCCTTCCTTGAACACACTTAACTCTTTGCTGCCTGAAGGCTTCTGTATTTGCTATTCCTTCTGACTTGAACAAACAAACAAAAAACAGTTGCTGTGGACTTTAACTCATGTGTGAGAGAGGAAAATTGTGCTCTATAGAGTCTTCAATGAATGAATTTTTGGAAGTAGATTGCCAAGTCTTTCTCCTGCGGTCCCTCTCGGTAAACTCTAACCTCCAACTTTTTGGTTAGCAGTCGAGCATGTTAACCATTTTCACCACACAGAGACTCCCTGACTTGAACAATCTTGCCCCAATTCCTGGTCTTTACTCAATGTTCCCTCCCCGTGAGGCTTTCGCTGGCCTTCCTTAGCCCCTTTCTCTAGCCCTTTGCCTCACTTCATATCTTGTAGTACTTACAACTGCATGATGTTATGATCAATAATTACTCACGTTTGTGTTTATTGTCTGTTTCCCTCATTAGAAACTTAGCTCTATGAAGGCAGGAACAGTGTCCATCTTATTCTTTGCTGTTTTCCCAGTGCCAAGACAGCAACTAAACAGAATGGAAGAACAAGAAACATGTGCTGGAGGAAGGAAGAAAAGAAGGGAGGAAGAGAAGGAGCAATACCAAAATAAGAATCAGGAAGGTTAAAGATTTCAATGTAAATACGAAATTATTATTAGGAAAAAATTTCAATAAATAGAGTGGTGAAGGACTTTTTGGTTTTGTTTTTATTTTTATTTTTGTGCTTTAGAGGAGGGTTTACAGAGCAAATAAGTTTCTCATTAAACAATGAATACATACATTTTTTGTGACATTGGTTGCCAATCCACGACATGTCAACACTCTTCCCTTCTCGGTCTTGAGTTCCCCATTTCCATTTGTCCAGCTTTCCTGTCCCCTCTAGTCTTATCTTTCTTGCCCCCGGGCTGGTGTGCCCTTTTAGTCTTGTATACATCATTGAGCTATATGTATTATTGTTTGTTTTATGGGCCTGTCTAATCTCTGGTTGAAAGATGAACCTTAGGAGCGACCTTAGTACTGAGTTAAAAGGGTGTCTGGGGGCCATACTCTTGGAGTTTCTCCAGTCTCAGTCAGACTAGTAAATTTGGTCTTTTTTTGTGAGCTTGAATTTTATTCTATATTTTTCTCCAGCTCTGTCCAGGATTCTCTGTTGTGATCCCTGTCAGAGCAGTCGGTGGTGCTGGACTCAGTCTGGTGGAGGGTGTGGTAGTTGCGGTTCATTAGTCCTTTGGACTAACCTTTCCCTTGTGTGGTTTGCTTTATTCTCCCTTGCTCCAAATAGGATTGGCCCAGTGGAGTATCTTAGATGGCTGCTCACAAGCTTGTAAGACCCCCGATACTACTCACCAAAGGAAGACGTAGAAAGTTTTCTTTACAAACTATGTCATGCCAATTGAACTAGATGTTCCCTGAGGCCATAGTCCCCAGCCCTGAGCCTAGTAATTTGGCCCCTCAGGGAGTTTGGATATGCCTATAAAGCTTCTGTAACTTTGCCTTAGCTGAGTTGTGCTGACTTCCCCAGTATTGCGTACTGTCTTACCCTGGGGGAAGGACTTTTTTGAGCATCATTAATCATCTATAGCAAGGTAGAGATCATTAAGAAAGACTAAAAGTGTTCAAGAAAAATATTATACATAAAATTTAAATTATAAAGTTAAAATAATTTTAAATAAAAATAAAATTATAAACTAAAATATTTAATATAAATACTATTTATAGAAAAAATAAAGAATTCATGTATTCACCATATAAGGATTCTCCACAAACCAATACGTAGAAGAAAAAACCCAGTGCCTTACTTAATAGAAAAACAAACACAAATATATGAATAGGCAAGATGCAAAAAATAAATGTAATTCACCAGTAAACCAATATTAAATGTTTGATTTTGCTGCTAACTAAATAAATGCAAATTAAAATAACAATGAGCTGCCACAATTGACTATTAAGAAAAAGTAGATTTCAAGAAATTTGTAGTGCATTAGACCATTTTTATTTTATAAAATCTGAAGTGATAGCAACAAAATGTTAAAAAGTATTTATCCCTGGGTCATATTTTACTTTTTAGTACTTTCTAATTTTTCACCCATACATATCACTTTTTCAGACTGCAGCAGCTGATAAAAATCATAAAGAAAACAAAAATCTTCACAACTGGACCAAGGAGCAACATCATAATAAAGGGAGAAAAGATTGACGCTGTCAAGGATTTCATTTTACTTGGATCCACAATCAACAGCCATGGAAGCAGTAGTCAAGAACACAAAAGATGCATTTCATTGGGTATATCTGCTGCAAAGGACCTCTCTAAAGTGCTGAAGGGCAAAGATGTCACCCTAAAGACTAATGTGCGCCTGACCCAAGCCATGGTATTTTCAATCGCATCATATGCATGTGAAAGCTGGACAATGAATAAGGAAGACCGAAGAAGAATTGATGCTTTTGAATTGTGGTGTTGGCGAAGAATATTGAATATACTGTGGACTGCCAAAAGAAGGAACAAATCTGTATTGGAAGAAGTACAACCAGAATGCTCCTTAGAAGCAAGGATGGTGAGACTGCATCTTACTACTTTGGACATGTTGTCAGGATGGATCAGTCCCTGGAGAAGGACATCATGCTTGGCAGAGTACAGGGTCAGCAGAAAAGAGGAAGACCCTCAATGAGGTGGATTGACGCAGTGGCTGCCAACAATGAGCTCGAGCATAACAATGATTGTAAGGATGGCGCAGGACCGGGCAGTGTTTCTTTCTGTTGTGCGTAGGGTCGCTATGCGTCGGAACCGACTAAACAGCACCTAACAACAATACATCACTTATGCCCTGGTGGCACAATGGTTAAGAGCTTGGCTGCTAACCAAAAGGTTGGCAGTTCAAATCCACCAGCTGATCCTTGGAAACCTGATGGGGCAGTTCTACTCTGTCCTGTAGGGTCGGTATGAGTCGGAATAGACTGGACAGCAACGGTTTGGTTTTTGGTTATATAATAAAAAAGTAATTACACATTTTTAAAAGATGTTATTGTTTCTGTCAAGTTGATTCAGACTCATGAGATGTGGTAAATGTCTGGCTCCCAGGATGGGCCAGTCCAGGAAAAAGTACCCTGGTATGGACAACTGCCTAGGTATGTCACACCTTTCAAGAACACAGAGGAAGGTGGGCGTGATTTTTCTTTGCCTTGAATGAGAGTCAACGGGTGGAGGTTAACACTTCACAGATGAACCTTGAAGGGTGAGTAGAGGTATTCCAGTTGGCCAGAAGGCAGAGGGCATTATAGGCAAAAGAATAAAATGTGCAAAGGTAGAGGAGCAGAAGGCAGCAAGACAGTAGTAATACAAACAAGAGACAGAATTCTCAGTTCTGAAAATTCACATCTGACACCAAAAGTCAGTTATCATGTAGCAGGACTCAGGATGAATTCCACTTTGCTGGAGTCCCTGGGTGATGCAAAGAGATAAGCACCCAGCTGGAGGGCCAGGTCCAACCTGAGCTGTCTCAGAAGAAAGCTCTGGCCATCTACGTTAGAAAAATCAGCCTCTGAAAACCCTATGGAGCACAGGTCTACTCTGACACACATGGTGTCACCATGAGTGGGGACTGACTCCAGGGCAGTTGGTACTGGGTACTGATTAGGGGATAAAGACAGGATCACTGATGAAACTCACGAAGCAAGGGTCAGCAAGCAGAGAAAGCACATGTTTCTGTGACCCTTCAGCCCAGGGAGTGCCAGAATCATGCCACTCCGTTGGACAGGTCACAGGTGTACCTTCCAGGGGAGGACCCATCTTCACGGAATGCTCACCTTTTTTGGCAAGAAAGGGAGCGAGTTTATCAGTGGGCAGAGAGGGCACGGTGGTGGCATGAAATAGACTACTTGAGCACTAGATGGTTTGGCTTAGATGTCAGTTGTTTACGGCAGTTTTTTAGGAAAGTCAGCTGCCAGCTTGAGACTCAGGGGAAGTGGAGTTCAGGTGCAGCCCCACTTGCAGACACAGGGAAAACCTGTTATCCTTGCAGGCTCATTGGCCAGGCAATCCAGGGGGAATACCCAAGGTCGCTTTTGGACATTCTGTTTGCCAAACCAGAATGTCCATGACATTTTATTAATTTTAACTTTGCCAAAACTGGATTTGACTCATCCATGCTTTAAAGTCAGTGTGCAGAACACATCACTAAGCTATTGAGTGAGTCTAGAGCCCACACCTCCTCTTGACTTCCTTTAGTGTATTTGTCAGCACATACACATGCACACTTATACACTGAAGCTGTTAACTTTGTGAAAAGTAGCCACAAAAGGGAGCTAAGTGCTAATACTAATGGTGGCCATGAAGAGAAAGAAATGGATAGCTCCTGGCCAGAAAATAGAAGTTCTGGATAAATTAAAAAGAGGGGGGATACGAATTCATCTAAAGTTTGCGTGCAAACCCTGGTGGCATAGTGGCTAAGATCTACAAACTTAAAAGTCAGTAGTTCGAATCCACCAGGCACTCCTTGAAAACCCTATAGGGCAGTTCTACTCTGTCCTATAGGGTCGCTATGAGTCGGAATCAACTCAACATCAGTGGGTAATAGTAAAGTTTGCATCTATGAGGTAAACAAGTCCACTATTTAGAAAAACAGTAAAGATGATTCATGAAACTGTTTTAATGATTGCCCGGACAGATTAAAACATTGATCATCAAGTAAGAGACACAATATATGAGTGATGGAACAGTGGCTAACCTCTAGTGTTTCCAGGTGTCTGACTCTTTACAAGCCCATCCAAACACCTTTGGAAGCAACAAAAGTACCACTAAGGCTTTGGATTAGCATATGCTGCAAATAATAAAGTTGGTTGGAAATTTTAGGAACTATTTTTCTTTGCAGAATTAAGACAGTAAATAGGCTTTTGTGAGGAGAGGGATTCATAACTGCAGTTCTATTCAAATGTGGACTCTTTAGGAACAGTTAACATCATTCATTGCTCTTGGCCAGTGTTACTATAGCGATGCAATGAAATATTGTGAGGAGGTTATTTTCATGACAAAATATACTGTAATTTCTATTGCTATTTAAATTATTCTTGTTCTGCATTTATATAATCATTCTGGGGGTCACAAACTTTTTTAGTTATAATTTGCTGCATTGTATCAAAAGAAATTACATGACATTCAAAAAAAAGGAGTTTCACAACTGTTGAGATATTTCTCTTATGAATAGCAAGGACTGCTTTGGTACTGTAGCTGTATGAATTGGGAGGGGAAAGAGACAGAAGACGAAATTCGGAAATGGGTTGATTGTGGTGGGGGAAGGAGGAAGCAGATCATGAGATTGTCTTTCAGGCCATGCATAGGCTTTAGGGTCATTGAAGGGTCATAATCATGGAGTGAAAGAATCAGAGTTGTGCTTTAAAAGATTCCCATGGCAGTGATGTGGAAAGGAGCCAGATTGGAGGAGGTGGAGGCAAGGAGACAGTTTAAACCAAAAAACCAAACCCTTTGCCATGGAGCCAATTCCAACTCATAGCGACCTTATAGGACAAGGTAGAACTGCCCCATAGGGTTTCCAAAGAGCAGATGGTGGATTCAAACCACTGATCTTTTTGTTAGCAGGTAAGCTCTTAACACTGCACCACCAGCGCTCCAGAAAACAGTTTAGGAGTCTATTTTGTTGTTAGTTGCTGTCAAGTTGACTCCAACTAATGTCAACTGTCTTAGCTACCTAGAGCTGCTATAACAGATATAGCACAAGTGGATGGCTTTAAATAAATAGAAATTTATTCTTTCACAGTCTAGCAGGCTAGAAGTCCTAATTCAGGGTGCCAGCTCTAGGGGAAACCTTTCTCTGTTGGTTCTGGGAGAGGGCTTTTATCATCAATCTTCCCCTGGTCTAGGAGTTTCTCAGCTCAGAAACCCCAGGTCCAAAGGATGTGCTCCACTCCCAGCACTTCCTTCTTGGTGGCATGAGGTTGCTATCTATCTGGTAGCTTCTCTCTCCTTTTATCTCTTGTAAGATAAAAGGTGATACAGGCCACACCCCAGGGAAACTCTCCTTACATCGGATTAGGACTGTGCCCTGGGTAAGGGTGTTGCACCCCACCCTAAGCCTGTTTAACATAACCTAATCTTGTCTCATTAACCACAGGCACAGATTAAGATTTACAACACTTAGGAAAATTACATCAGATCACAAAATGGAGGACAACCACACAATACTGGGGATCATGGCCTAGCCAAGTTGACAAACATTTTTGGAGGACACAATTCAATCCAGACAGCAACCTTATATGTAACATAATGAAACATTGCCCAGTCCTGCACCATTTTCATCATTATTGGTATATTTGAGTCCATTTTTATGGCTATTATATCAATCCTTCTCCTTGAAGGTTTCCCTCATTTTCAATGACCCTTTACCAAGAATGATGCCCTTTTCTAGTGATTGGTCTATCTTGATGACCTGTCCAACATAAACTATATTAATAGTCCTCCAAATCTGATGAGGATCTAAAGATAGACTCAAACCCAGCAGTCTTCAACATTGGTTGGATATTAAAGTCACTGGGGAGCTTTTGAAGTGCCCTGGTGGCAGTGGTTAAACACTCAGCTGCTAACCAAAAGGTCAGTGGTTTGAACCCACTAGGTGCTCCATGGGAGAAAGATGTGGCAGTCTGCTTTTGTAAAGATTACAGCCTTGGAAACCCTATGGGGCAGTCTACTCTGTCCTATAGGGTCACTTTGAGTCAGAATCAACTTGACGGCAATAAGATCGGTTTGGATTTTGGGGAGTTTTGAAACTATGGATGCCTGAACACCTTTGCAGATCAATTAAACCAGAATCTCTGGGGGTGTGGCCTGGGCATCAATATTTTTTAAAAAGCCCCTCAGAGGCTCTAATGCAAATGAAGGTTGAGAATGCTGCTCTAAACCAAGCAATGGCAGTATATGTGGACATAGTAAAAAAAAAATATTTAGGAGAGAGACCTTGATGGTGACTGAGGATAGATATGGAAGAATAGGAAGGATCTAATTTCAAGGTGTCAGTCTTAGACAGCTGAGAGTACAGGGTAGCACTTACTAAGATGGGAAATAGGAAGGACATTCTCAAAGCTGGACATGTTTCAAGCTTCAAATATGCTATAAAATATGATCACTTCATAACCAAACCTGCCCTTCAAATACAGCCTTGGAGTGGCAATCAGAGAAGAAAATTTCTATTACTTGTAAGATAATTAGTTGCTATCATTGGCAAAAGTATATTCTCTCAAAAGACACAAGGAAAATATGTCTTGACTATAGATGCCTATTCTCAAGAGAGATCTGGGTGTTGAAGTAGTTACATCCCATCCTGAGGATTTTGCTGCTGTGTGAGATTATATTTATGAACTTTTTAAGACTTAATTAGAGCAAGTCTCCCCAGAGGTCAGTTTTTCTCAGCAAAGTGGTTTTTGGTAATTATGAGATTTCAGCCTTCTTGAAAACCCATATCTACCAACAAGTGTGTTTTCTGTTATCTCCTGCTGACCGTATCTTTTGTTTGCCTGCTTGCTCTCTCCCCATTTAATTATTGTATTTTTCCATGAGATAGTGTTTCTCTCGGGCAGGATGTCTCCACATGGGACTCCAGCAGTGCTAGGCTTACATTACCCTTATGTCTAGAAACCAATCATGTGGCCATGAGATGGACTACTCTTATTGGCCAGGCCTAAGTCATGAGTTCACCCTAGGTGGGAGGAATGGAGTGAACACCACCTAAATCATGTAAATTAAGACCTGGTTGGGGAGGATAATTGAGGTGCTATTAGCAGAAGAAAAAATAAATATAGGGTAAGCAAAAAAAAACACAGATGACTAGTAAAACTTCAGTGGTTCTCCTAACTTTCCATTCCCCTAACCATCACTAGTGTAATGTGACCCAGGAATAACCCACAGATTACTGTACTGTCTCCCTATCCATGAAGATAGAGGTTGTCATGCTTTATGGGGAGGACCTGGAGGTTACAGAGAAAAGATCATCCAACTAAGATGAAGGCCAACTTGTGCCATTCTTGGCAGGGCCTTACCTCTTGTTTCCTATCCCAGAGCCCAATACCTCTCCTCTGTCTTGCTAGCGTATATAAATGAATAAATGAAGAATAAGTAAATGAATATATGTTTCGGGGTTACACATCTGTTCCCTATACCTTATGCCAGCCCTCCTTTTTCCCTCCGAAACATGAATTGTGGTTATTGGAATATAAGAGCTGAAAGAGTGAGAGCTATCAACGCAGGATGCAGAGAAAACAGAAAGGGGCTTGTGAAAATAAGTCCTTAAAGGTTCATTGCCAAATGCCTGAAACAGTGCTTTAAATATGGTCATTTTCCTGAAACAGTAGTTAAGGTTTTGGTAATCTATCCTGAGGAAGTCATCTGAAACTGCTGATAATTTTTTTTTACAAAGAGATTTTCAACACAGGGCTATTTATAACAGAAAATTGTAAACAACTTGCATGTCCAATGTTGAAAGAAAGGCTAAGTAACGTATGGTACAACCACTGAATAGAATATTATACATCATTAAAAATAATGTTAATAATAAATTTGTAATCACATAGAAAAAACTTATAAAGTAAATGAAAAGCAAGATAGAAAATTGTGTATGTGCTATGAACTCCAGGTACATAAAAAAGTAAAGCCTTATGTAGGAAAAAGATGGGCAGGATCACTCAAGAATGTAAATAAGTGTTGTTTGGGGTGATGACAAAACAGATGATTCTCCTCCTCCCCCAAGTTTATAGTTTTCTCCACACTCCATATTTTTGGTGAACATAATTGATGTTCAGTTCTCAGTCTTCCTCTTCATTGAGCTGTCAGCAACATTTGGCACAGCTAATCACTCCCTCTCCCCTGACATCCTTTCTTAACTTGCCTTCCAGAACACCATACACTCCTGGTTTTTCTCTCACCCTTATGGTCCTTCATTCTCTGCATCCTTTTCTTGTTCCTACTTTTCTTTCTGGCCTTTTAGTATTGGGCACCCAGAGCTTGACCCACAGGTCTTCTCTCTTTGAGAACTGCATCCACTTCCTTAATGACCTCATGCAGTAGCTTAACTTTAAATGTCATCTACATCCCCATGAGGTATCCATAGGTGGTGCAAAAGGTTAAAGTGCTTGGCTGCTAATTGAAAGATTGGAGGTTCAACTCTACTCAGAAGCACTTTGAAAGAAAGGCCTGGTGATCTAATTCCAAAAAATCAAAGTAGAGCACAGTTCTACTCTCACACACATGAGGTCGCCATGAGTTGGAGTCAACTCAAAAGCAACTGGTTTACTGTTTATATCCCAATAACTCTCCCATTTATATCTCCAGACTAGACTGTTCTCCTGAACTCTAGGCTTGTATAGGCAAGCCTTCTACATATCTCCACAAAAAGATATCTCAAACAATTCATGTCCAAAGTTGAATTCTTGATCTTACCTCTCTGCTTCAATCTTTTCCCATTTGTGTTAGCCTGTGTTTGGTCAAGAAATCAGAACCAGTCTAATTATTACAGCAATAAAGGGGTTTAGTAGTTAAATTAGTACTCCCCCAAGTGTGGGCAGAGCTGAAAGAGTGAATGTCAGGGAGACTAAAGCCATAAGGTCAAGGAAAATCTCACTGTTGTTTTTCAGCCTGATGTGCAAAAGCTGGTGGTTCTCAAAAAGTTCTCTGGGGGACTGCAGCAAATCTCAAGGTCTCTGAAAAAGCTCCCACCTACTGTCTCAGCCTCAGCAGCAAAGCAGGCTCTTCCAGAAGCCTGAGAAGCCACCATCAACCTCACAGCTGCCTGTGCATCCGCCCTCTATGGCCTCCTGACACCAGTGGCCTCTTATTATATTGGCCTTCCAAATCTCATGTGGATTCTTCTCATTGACTCTCATTTGGAGCTATGTGGGGAAGGGGAATCTAGAAAATGTGGTTCCTGGCTTCTTCTCTGTTATGCAGAAGAGTCTCCTAGAAATGGATAGAGGGATGCGAAGATGACAGCTGACTATCCAGCACACCATTGCAATTGATTGCAACTCCATTTTTCTAGTTCCTCAGGAGATATGTTTGATTCTTCTTCCCCTTTTGTACCCTACATTTAATCTACCATGAAATCCAGTTGTCTCAGCCTCCAAAATATAACCAGTATTGATCATTTCCAGTGATCCAAGTCATATCTACCCAAGTTCTTCCAATGGTCTCTAAACTGGTATCACTGCCTCTACCCTTACCACGTCAACCCCAGGCAGTTCTCATTACAGGAGCCAGAGAAATCCTTTTAAAATATGAATCAGATCATGCTATGCCTCTGCTCAATACTTTCCAATGGCTTCTCATTTTACTCAGAGTCAAAATATTCCCATGGCCATAAGGCTTTAGATGACTTCCCCTCCTCCATTGCCTCTCTGATCTCGTCTTCTACTCTTCCTTTCTGTATCATTTATCTACTTCCCCAATAATGCTGTGTATCAAACTAACCTTAAAGTTAGTGGCTTAAAACGGCAATTATTTATTTTCTGAATTTTTTATTTTAGCCATCCTAGTGTGTGTAAAGTGCCTGGCATATAATAGACATGTAATAAATATTTGTTGAACAATGGATAAATAAATTGGAAATTGGAGGACTCAGATGGTTCAATTGAGTTATTGAAGGCTAGACAGGTAGAAGAATTTTTGAAAGCATAGGAACCAAAATCAAGCCAATGTTTCTTGAAGAAGAAGAAATTTGTATGGTATTTGTTAGTAATTCTCCTTTGTTGTATTGTACTGTCATCATAGAATAAATTAGTCATGGTCCTTCTTTTACCATTCTCTATAAGAGAGATAAGAATGTGCCATTCCTTAAATGTCTGGTAGAATTCACAGGTAAACCTCTCTGGATATGATATTTTCTTTGCCAGAAGATTTTAAACTACTGATTCAATTTCTTTAGGGGTTATGAAAACAACTAGTTTTCATATTTCTTCTTGAATCATTTTTGTAAGCTATTTTTTCTAAGATTTCTGCATTTTCTTAAAGCATTCAAATTCATGGACATAAACTTGTTAATAGTGTTATTATTATTATTATTTTTATGTTTGCTGCACCTATAGTTAAAGGCCCACTTTTAGTTTCTAATAGTTTGTTTTGGGCTTCACTCTCATTTTCTTCATCTATATCCCCAATACTTCACCTTGGCTTTGTTCATCTTCTGTATGATATCTTGGGGAATTTTTATTTATTTTCTTTTACTTTCTTCATTTCCTTTCTTTTACTTTCATTTGGTTTATATGCTGATGTTCCTTTTCTAACTTCTTAAGTTAGATGCTCAGATAATTCACACCTTCTTTTCTAAAGTTAGCATTTAAGGACCATAAGTGTTTCTCAGAGATGCTTAATTCCATCACATAAGTTCTGAGAAGTGTTATTTCTATTGCCATCTTATTATGGTTAATTAATCTCTAATTTCTATTATGATTTCTTTTTTGACCCACTGTTATTTAGAAGTGTATTTTTAATTTTTCAAAAGTGCCAGGCTTTTCTAGTTATATTTTTGTTACTATTTCCTAGTTTAATCATGTGTATGTTTTAAATGCTTTGAAATTGAATGAAACTAGCCATATGGCATAAGGCATGACAGTTTGTATAATGTCCATGTGCCCTTGGAAAAAATATGTGTTCTTCAGATTTGAGAAGTATTGTTTTATATGTTTGCATTAGGTCAAGTTTGTGATTCAATTCTCCTCTACACTTACTGATTTTTAAACTACTTGATGTATAAATAACTAAGACAGATTGCTAAAATCTCCGTTTATCCCAGTGGATATGTCTATAACTCCTTGAGGTTTTAATAATTTTTTGCTTTATTCCAACAGGCTTAGAATTGTTGTTACATCTTCCTGAAGAGTTGAAACTTTAATCACCGTACTGTGATTCTGTTTATCTATAGTAATTCTTTTTGTTTTAAAGACAGTTGTGTCTTCTTTGATGTAGCAACTTTCCTTTGGTTAATATTTGCCTCGTATATCCTTTCTTGTTTTATTTCAACATTTGTGTCTTTATGCTGTAGATGCTTATTTCTTCTTCTTTCCTGAAAGCAGGTTTTGAGGTACCTACCTAGCACTGTGTCTGGTAGACAATCAGCTACAAAGGGGCAGTAGGCCTCAGGAGAAAAGGAACAGGGAGAGCAAGGGGGACAGGGAGGAGCCCTAATGCTGGGTGAGCCCCCTGACACCTGGCAGGGGTTCAACAAATATTCATTGAACTGTCAAATGAATTTAGGGGCATCAAGATGCTTGGGTCTTCCTCCCAGTGTCCTTGGATCTAGATGAAGTCAGCCCATGCCTTCTCTGTGTTTGAAACTCCAGGTGTCCCTCTGGGTAGCTCTGGTCCCCAAGGTCAGTCTCTGTGGGGATTAGGCATTACGTTCATAGTGAGTACTGAGGGGCTTGTGATTCAAAGCAATATCCATCTTCTCTGTAAAAACATTTTTCTTATCTCGAAGCTGCAACATTGTCTGATTACAGGATGGGATATTTGAAACCAGGGCTGCTCTAGGATTTGTCAGGTTTCCTCACTCTCAGGACGGGTATCCTTCATTAAGTGTAGAAAATTCCTAGCCATCATCCTCCGTTGACTAGCGTCTCTTCCCCCAGTGTTTTTATTACCTCTTTCTGGGACTCAATGAGCTATCTGTTGGACTTTCTCATCCTCCTTCGTTTATCTCTGTCTCTGTATTACCTACTAGGTAATTTCCTTAGATGTATCTTCAAGTTCACTAACTCTCTTTTCATCTGATTCCGATCTTTTATTTAATGTTTACTGAAGTTGGAATTTTAATTATTACATAATTTTCCATTTACAATTTCTTTCCTTCTTTCTTTCAAAAACGTTCTTTCTAGAAGTTCTTTCTAGACGTTCTGTTTTAAATATATCTGGTCAATCAGAAATTTACTTTTAATCTCATTCAACTTTCAATTCCATATTTATTTCTTTTAATATATTTTTAAATGTTATATAATATTTTTATCTGATATTTCCAATACATGAAATCATTGTACATCTGATTTATGCTATTTCTCACTTACATCACTGTACTGAACAGCACTAAAAAAAAAAAAGTTGCCATCAAGTTGATTCAAGGCCACCCATGTGCTACAGAGTAGAACTGCTCTGATGTAAAGTGTTTCCAAATCTCATTCCCTGACTTGATTGCCTCTTCCCTTTACCCTTCAGTATGAAAGAGCTAAGCTTTGACTAGGAGCCCTGGTGGCACAGTGGTGAAGAGCTATGGCTAAAGAAATAAATATGAAGGAGTAGACAACAACAGAGAGGGAGAAGAGGATAGTGATGCCACAGACATAAATGGAGAAGGCTAATTAAGAGAACATGGAAACCAAAATAGTCTATTTCTTAGCTTTTGAGTTTCAGATTTGTAAGGAAATATGAAAAGCCAGGCTATCTGGATCCAAGAAAGAGAAAGGATGAGAAAAGTCAGAAGGAGACAAGCGCTTAGACATCAGGGCTTTGCTGAAAAAGAGAAGTGAACCCTGTTCCTCCCCAGGGCAAATCCTGAGGGGAATATGGCCAAGAGCCACAGGGTGGAGAAATGCAACAACAGGGGTTCGAGACCCACTCCTCCCCCCGCCCTTCTCAAGAGAAAATCCAGGAAGGCACCATGAGTAAGGTACTCGTTCCCTGCTCCACCCGGCAGTGACTGAGAGAAGAAACGTCTGTATGGACATCTCAGCAGAGAGCCTGAAACAGCCACATACAGTCTCTGCTTCTGTAACCTTGCCCAGGGATCAGAGGAATGTCTTCAAAGCAACCGAGAGCAGTGCCTTTGTGGCCTAAAGAGACTCTGCAATTGAACACAAAACTCACAAGGTAGGCTGAAAACCACAGGCAGGATGGGATCGGTGACATCTCAGCAGATGCCATGAGGATAAAAGGTGACACCAAGGACCAGACACCTCACATAGTCTCTCTCTGTCTCTACACACACACACACACACACACACATGACTTGATACCATGGAAACTTTCTAGAGCATAAACACGACTCCAGAGAGGGGAGAGCAAACACTTAATTGTCTGCAATTACATTTTGACACCTAACAGAGTAGGTATTCATACCAGCAATTAATTTCAGCTCTAGAAAATGAACAAGGTTATTTTTCTTATATAACTACATACAAAAATATAATGAGTACTCATACCCAGGATCCCTTAGCTGGGGCAACAGGCAGGGCTGAGGGGTAAAGCTGAGGATCAAGGGAAGGTATGTGGGTACCTGGGCATTGCTGTCTCACTGCTTCCTTTCTATCTGGACCTCATCACAAACGAGGCTCCTCGCAGCTCCAGGCATGTTTACTGCATATTTCTGCTTGGTGAGTCTCTGGGCCAGGGGACATAATTGATGTGCACGGAACCGAGGTTTTTGCCAGCTCATGGAGCAGGGGCCTCTAATTCAGAGAAAAAGGAGTTGGGCCTCTGCCAGACATGCACCTATTATGCTTTTCATACAGGCATCAGTCAGGCCCTGATTTCAGTCTGACAAACCAGGAAAAATAAAACTGTCAGGATCACTGCTTGATCTTTACTGGGACCGTTAGGCTGGTAATGGAAAAGAATGTTATTGCTCTAGGCATTTGTGTAATATCTATTGATCAAGTCTCCTTGCTGCTGCTATTCTTTATGCCAGGTTCTGGCAGTGAAGGAGGGCTGTTTCAGGTCTCACCATCACAGCCTCCTTTTACCCTGGACAGGTGCTGCAGTTCACACCACAGGCTGAGGAGTGTCCAGGGTACCCAAACAGGAGGCAGCCACCAGCAGGGACCAGAGCATGAGACTGGGAGTTGGGACATCTGGGCTTTAGTCACAGCTCTGCCACCACCTTGCTGTGTGACCTTGGGCAAGCTGCCAACCCATTCTGTTACTCTGCATTCCACACTGCTTGGAATCCCTTCATTACAGAGTCACTCCTGGGCCAATGTTTGATGCCCTGTTAAAATAAAAATGCTGTTGAAAAAGTAAATGGTTTTAGCCATTACCCTTGGAGAATTGATTCATCAGTTAGATTTGTTTACAACCAAGAGCTGTTTAGGTGTTGATGGGATGAGGTAAGGGAGGAGGACTTGGGAGAAGCCTTGTAGGAGTGCAGGGAATCTCCTGTCCAGAGTGGGGTGGGTACACAGGGAAAGGTCCTGGTGCATCAATATAGAAACACAGACACCCAGGTCTGGGAGGCATAGCAGTAGTCATTGCATCCATCTCCCCCCAGTGCCTGAATCTCTGACAAATGGACTGACAATCTTTGCTCAATAAATGGGGCATAGGGATATTGGTGATTCAGCGATAGAATTCTCACCTTCCATGCAGGAGACCGGGGTTCAATTTCCAGCCAATGCCCCTCATGTGCAGCCATTACCCATCTGTCAGTGGAGGCTTGAGTGTTGCTGTGTCGCTGAACAGGATTCAGTGGAGCTTTCAGACTAAGCTGGATTAAGAAGGATGGCCTGGAGATCTATTTCCAAAAACCAGCCAAAGGAAACCCTATGAATCACAACAGGACACTGTCTGATCTACAACTGATGAGGATGGTGCAAGAACAGGCAGAGCTTCCTTCCACTGCTCATGCGGTCGCCATGAGTTGGGGGCGGGCTCCACGGCAGCTAACAATGATGGGGTAGGTGCCTCCTTCTAAGGCCAGCACCTTTGATATTACTAAGAAAAAGACCCTGAGCCCAGTCTGAGGTCTAATCCTTCTCCCAGGTGACAGCCCTTGAGAAAGAGTGACACAGGCACTTTTTTCTGAATCTTCTCTTTTTTCAGATACATCATGCTTGATCCTTTGTCCGTAATTTGTTCATCTCAAACAAACCTGAATCCTCTTGTGGTCTGTCTCAGTCTGATGTTGTACCCAAAGAAGCACCAGCCCAGCCTTCAAATTTAGTATCTCAGAGGCACAGAGATGATGAAAAATTACAGGAAACACAGCAAGTGTCTTAAATTTCTCTCTACCCATACGTCCATCTCCCCCAAAGTCTCCATGAGCTTAGAATCTTTTCACCAAATTTTCTGTCTTCTTTGTTGTTGTTAGTTGCCATTGAGTTAGTTCTGACTCGTGGTAACCTTATGTATAACAGAACAAAATGTTGTCCAGTTCTACACCATCTTCAAGATCTTTGATACGTTTGACCCCATTGTTGTGGCTATTGTGTCAACCCATCTCTCTGAGGATCTGCCTTGTTTTTGCTGACCCTGTATCATACTTAATGTCCTCTTCTAGAGATTGGTCTTTCTAGATGATGTGTTCAGAGAAAGCAAGACTAAGTCTCTCCATCCTCCCTTTTAAGCAGCATTGTGCTTTATTTCTTCTAAGACTCTGTCCCCTACCTAGGCTGTCTCTTTCCAAAACTCTCTCCCTAAAGCTTCCAAGGAGACAGGGAAGGGGGTTAGGAAAGGAATGGGGAGAAGGAATGAAGGAAAGCTTACATCATCGAAAGTCTATTTATATTTAATTTTGACAAAGTATACTTATTTCAATTTTATAAGGTAGCAACTAAGACCCAAAATGTCTAAATAACTTGCCTAAGGACCCAGAGCAATTAAATGGCAAACAACAGATTCAGATAGTGACTCTGACTGACCAGTTATACTCAGAATAATTTACATCCTCCTGACAGCCAAGGGGAAACCCTGGTGGCGTAGTGGCTAAGTGCTACAGCTGCTAGCCAAGAGGTTGGCAGTTCAAATCTGCCAGGCGCTCCTTGGAAACTCTGTGGGGCAGTTCTACTCTGTCCTATATGGTCGCTATGAGTCGGAATCGACTCAACGGCAGTGGGTTTGGTTTGGTTTGGACAGCCAAGACTGGGGGCCTCCAGGGTGAATACTGAATAGGACAGAAAGCGCAGAGGAGACAAATTGCTTATCAGTTTAACCTTGATTATTACTCTGTCCTATAGGGTCGCTATGAGTTGGAATCGACTCGACAGCACTGGGTTTGGGTTTTTATAATAACTGGTAGAATTAAAGTTTAATTTCATCTCATTGGAAGACTCCCTTTATATTCCAAGTCTTCTGGGAAGTTCGCGTTCTAAAAATCTTACTGGAAGAAAAGGATATCCCACTGAATGTTTAAAGTTCAGGCCTTCAAGTAAATCTTTTGAAAAGATTCTTTCTGTGTTTCCCGTTAATCTTTTGTTTCCATCTGAGCATCCAGAATTTTGCTAAGCGTTTAGGGGAAGTGGGGATGGTCATGAGTCTCACACAGTCTAGTTGGAGAGACTAGTAAATAACGAAATGGCATATTAAATGATTAGTAAATTACAATGTGTGTTTGTACTTCCATGCTCTTGACCTGCTGCTCTCTCTGCCTGAAATACCCTTCTCTCACCCTAGTCTGTCTAGCAAAGCCCTGCTCATTTTTCCAGATACAAAGCTCAGAGGGCCCTCCGTGAAGCCTGCCCTGTCCCCTTGGTTCCTATCCTAGAAGATTTGATTAATTGCCCCTCCTTTGTGCAGATATCATGCAACAGTATATTTAATTACTTTACACGTCTTTGTTTGACCCTAGAATGTAAACAAATTGAGGACAGGAATAGGGTGTCCTTCCTCGTAGTCCTAGCACATGGCATTGTATCTGAAGTCAGGTAGACAGCTATCAGTAGTTACTGACTGATGAGCATTAGAAGCACTAAATGAAGTGGGAGTCCCTGGGTGAAGCAAACCATTAACATGTTCAGCTGCTAACCAAAAGTTTGGAGGTTTGAGTCCACCCAGAGGCACCTCAGAAGAAAGTCCTGACAATTTATTTTTGAAAAATCAGCCATCAAAAACCCTATGGAGCACATTTGTATTCTGACACATATGGGGTGGCCATGAATTGGAACTGAGTCAACAGCAACTGGTTTAAGTAAGGTGATGCAAACCATAGTCTTCTAGAGAGACATGATGGGAACTTCATGGAGGGAATGAAACATATATTAGGCCTTAAAGAAAAACATTTGGAATGGCTGACATTGCTAACGGTAGGGAAGAGAACCCCCACCTGGAAAGATAAGGAGAAATAAAAGACCTGAAATACAAAGGTGACCTCCCTAGGTTTTTCATGGTGGCCCTAGTTTCAAATATTCCATATTGTTGTTAGACAACATCGCAGCTTCAAGATGAGAATATGTTTTCGCAGAGGAGATGGATGTTTTTGTGAATGACAAAATCAACTGTATGCTCATTATGAACGTAAGGTCCAATTCCCACAGAGACTGACCTTGGGTACCAGGGCTGCCCAAAGGGACATGCAGAGTTCCAAACACAGAGAGGACATAGGGACACTTCATCTGAGTCCAAGGACATCATTACCAAGAAGGCCTAGCCATCTTGAAGCCCCAAAATTCACTTGGACAGTTCATTGAGTATTTGTTGAGCCCCTGCCAGGTGCCAGGGGCTTCCCCAGCATCAGGGCTCCTCCCCGTCTCCCCTGTTCTCCCTGTTGCTCTTCTCCTGAGTCTACCACTCCTTTGTGGCAGGTCATCAACCAGACACAGGGTTAGGCTCATCCAAACCTGCTCTAAGGAAAGAAATACACACAACATACTCAGGTATACACGTTCTTGTGCATTCTGTGACTATCTCTGGATAGTCTGTGTTTGATGTTAACAGCGTTTGTTTTTAAGGAAGGAAACAGGGTGACTAGGGGTCAAAAGTAGAAGGAAGGCACCTTTCTCATTTTTAGGGTTTTTTTGAAATTTATTAAAGTATGAAGTCTAATCCTGTACACATATCAGTAGCCAGCACCCAGATCAAGAAAGACAGAATCACCAGCTTCCCCAAAACTCCCTCCTGCCAACTTCCAGTCACTACTCCTCACTCTCACCAAGGCGAGGAGTTTCTCCTGATTTTATACTTTATATAAAGGAAATTATATCATACACACTCCTTTTGTACCTGTATCTGTGTGTCTGTGATGCCCTTCTCCACATGGTTGCAGGTAGTTGTAGACTATCCATTTTCTTTATTGACTGGTGTTCCATCATGTGAATGCACCACAACAGAGCTCTTAGTTCTACAGTGTTGGGCATTTGGGTGGTTTCCTGTTAAGGGCTGTTATGAAGAGTGCTACCTTGAATATTCCTGTACATGTTGTTCTGTAAGACTCTCGTTTTTATTATTTCTACTACTCAGATTTTGTATTGTGTACTTGTATTACTTTAAAAAAAAAAATGTTTTTAAAACAACTTCCAGAGCCTTTTAACTAGGATCAGAGGCTTAACTTCTTCCCTGTCAAACAGGAGGCGGAAAAAAGAAAAGAATGAATAAATCAGTGAATAATAGCTAATATTTACTGAATGCTTACCGAACCTATTCATTGCAAAGAACTTTACTTGTATCATCTCATTTAACCCTCCAAATTACCTAGACAGATACTCTTATTATTCCCATTTTGTACCTGTGGAGACTGAGACTGAGGGAGGTTAAATAACTTGGCCAAAGTCATACAGGTGGTAAATGGAGAACCAGGTGTTAACACAGATCTCTGACTCTAAAGCTTATACATTCAACCTCCAACTACACAAGCAGACTCCTATTAGACAAGGTCGGGTGTTCAGGGACCTTTCAGAGGTGAGGAGGACAACAGCTCAAACTGCCTGCCCAACCCAGCCTCATAGCATGGCATGTTCTTTTTCTCCCATTGTGTCCTAATTAATCAAATCTTTTTGAACATGGAAGAGAGAGAGGGGCTGGATTTTTGGTAAGATGGAAGAAAGGAATCTGTTCCCATCTGGCACCTTCAAAACTCTGCATATTTAAACCAGCAAGGAGCACTTCCACACAACTTCCATGGCAATTTAGTGATTCCCCAAGATTTCGGGAAAATTTGGCAATGTCACTACCAATGTGGACCCACCAGCCCTAGGGTATAGTGAAAAGCACAGGAATCTGGGGCCTAGTACAGGAATCGGCCAACTTTCTCAGTAAAGGTCCGGATGATAAATATGTTAGGATTTGCAGGCCATACAATCTCTGTTACAACTACCCAACTCTGGCCTTGTAGCAAGAAAGCAGACATGGGTGATATGTGAAAAATGGGTGTGGCTATTCCAATTAAGTTGCCTCGGGTGGGTGGGCTGGGTGATACAACTCATAGTGATCCTGTGGGACAGAGTAGAACTGCCTCGTGGGTTTCCAAGGAAATTGCATGAAACCCAAGCTGGTGGATGTGAACTGCCAACCTTTTGGTTAGCAGCCGAGCTCTTAACCACTACGAGTCAGAACTCACTCAACAGCAATGGGTTTGGGTTTTGTTTTGTTTCTTGGGTAGAGCAAACGGTTAAAGTGCTTGGCTACTAACTGAAAGGTTGGAGGTACAAGCTCACCCAGGAATACCTCAGAAGAAAGGCCTGGAGAACAGTTTCTAAAAAATCAGCCATTGAAAACCCTATGGAGTACAGTTCTATTCTTGAAACATGTGGGGTCACCATGAGTCAGAATCGACTTGACAGCAGCTGTTTTATTGCTCCAATAAAACTTTATTTATGGACACTGAAATCTGAATTTCATGCAGTATTCATAAGTCATAAAATATTTTTCTTTTAAATTTTTTCAGACATTAAAAAATAGAAAAGCCATTCTTAGTTTGTTAAGTCTTACAAAAATAGGCAGCAGAGTCTAGGACCTGGGTTAGAATCCTGGCTCTACCGTTTATTAAATCTGTGGCCTTTGATACATTCCTTAACCCCTTTGAGCTTCATTTCTCTCTTGGGGAAATAAGCAGAGCAGCTATCATGCACTGGGGACCTCCTATGTGGCTGGCACTGAGCCTCTTGCTTTATATGCTTTGTTGTTGCTGTCAGATACCGTCGAGTCAATTTTTGACTCATAGTGACCACAAGAGGCAGAAATTGCATCATTGGCTTTCTTTAAATTGTCAAGATGATTAAAAGTGATTATGTGTATAAATGTGCCTGGCCGGAACTTCTTTGTTCTTTAAGGTTCTATTGAATGCCATGGGTCTCTTTGTTGGTTCAATAATAGATACGGTTCCTGTTTCTGCTAAGATTCTGTGATTCTTTTGAACACCTCTAGTTGCATTGCACTCGCAGAGTTAATCAGATTAGAGTGATCTAATTTTTTATCCAATTAAAATTACTTCATTCAATTAGAATTTTATCAAAGCCCAATTTACACCCCAAATTCACTGAACCCAAAGCTGACTGCACACTTTAAATGATTCTTTGTTGTTGTTGTTAGGTGCCGTCCAGTTGCCTCTGACTCATACATAGCCTCCATATGGTACAGCAAAACCAAACACTGCCCAGTCCTGTGCCATTCTCACAATCGTTGCAATGTTTGAACCTGTTGTTGTGAGCCAACGTGTCAATCCCTCTAATTGAGGGTCTTCCTTCTTTTCCCTGGCCCTCTACTTTGTCAAGCATGATGTCCTTTTCCGGGAACTGGTCCCTCCTGGTAACATATCAAAGTACGTGAGACGAGGTTTCACCATCCTGGCTTTTAAGGAGCATTCTGGCTGTACGGATTTGCTTGTTTTTCTGGCAGTCCATGGTATATTCGATATTCTCCACCAACACCATCATTCAAAGGCATCAATTCTCCTTCAGTCTTCTGCATGCGTATGAGAGAATTGAAAATACTATGGTTTGCGGGAGGCACACTTCAGTCCTCAAAGTGATGTCTTTGCTTTTTAACACTTCAAAGAGGTCTTTTGGAACAAATTTGCCCAATGCAATATGTCATTGTATTTCTTGACTGCTGCTTTCATGTGTGTTGTGAAACTCTTGATGACTTCAATGTTTTCCATTTATCGTGATGTTGCTAATTGGTCCAGTCATGAGGATTTTTATTTTCTTTATGTTGAGGTGCTATCATTACTGAAGGCTGTGTTCTTTGATATTCATCAGTAAGTGCTTCAAATCCTTTTCGTTTTCAGCAAGCAAGGTTCTGTCATCTGCGTAATCGCAGGTTGTTAATGAGTCTTCCTCCAATCCTAAATGCCCTGCTCTCCTTCATATAGTCCAGCTTCTCGGATTATTTGCTCAGCATACAGACTAAATAAGTATGGTGAAAGGATACAACACTGAAACACACACACCTTTCCTGATTTTAAACCACACACTATCCCCTTGTTTTGTTCGAACGACTGCCTCTTAGTCCCTACTCTATTCAGAACACTGCATTAAATAAGATTGAAAGATTAAATGCCTAGCACAGTGCCTGGTGTAGAAGTAGTCAACCAATGTTTGTCCCCGCCCTCACTAATGACAAGGATAAGAGTCAGAGAACCATTTTTGGGGGAAAGGTGAGTGCCACCTGCAAAGATGAGGCCATGTGTGAGATTTAGAACAAACAAATCTTTTCTAAGGAAATAAATCCAGAGTGTCCTACATGTGAATTCTGGCTCTGAAGTCTGGCCAGTTCTCTTATTCCTGGACCGATCCTCCAGCGTCTGCCTCAACCAATCACCCACAAGGCTGGGCACTGCTTCCTCTCATTCTGTTATTCTATGACTCAGTCTTTACGAAAATCCTATATCAGTTTTGTCCTGCTAGTCTGCTCTGCATGACTGCTCCTACCTTCTGATGTTTCCTCGACAGAGAGAACTCTCTTCTGCCCCAAAATATGGTGCAGCAACTCAGACTCTTCTAAATAACTCTAATCCTGGAAACCTTGGCTTGCTTTATAGGAACAGTCTCAAAGGAAGAGTTTCACGGCTCAGAGCCCCTTGAGAGACAGAATAGTATAGTGGTTAACAAAGAGCCTGTGCTCTGGAACTAGGCTGCCTGGTTTTAAATCACAGCTCCTCTGCAGACTAACAGCTGGGGAAATTACTTATCCTCACTATGCCTCACCTTCTTCATCTGTAAAATGGGGTTATAATACTAGCATCTACCTCATAAAATGGTTATGAGGATTAAATTACTTCATACATATAAAGTGCTTAGAACAGTGCCTGGCACATTGCAAGTGCACATGTGTGAGATTCTGTGACTTTAAAAAAATAATAATAACATCTAGATTTCTGGATCCTAGACCTCCCCACCATCAGAGTGTGAAGCTGCAGTGTCGGCTGGGCCCTAAGGTACAGATATCAGCACTGTTGGCCAAATATCTCTTCTGAGCAAATAATAAGCACTTAAATTGCACAGTAGGTTACCAGGAAAGACTACACTGGTCTGAATGAGAAGAAAATTTCACAAAAAAATTATAAAACTCACTTTCTAATATAGCAGCACCGTTTGTTCAGCATGTTACCCACATTCAAAGTACAGTGCAGGGTTTCTAGTCATCATATCCTGCCAGCTCTGCCCCTGTAGGTTCAGCATCCACATCATGTGTGTCTTAGGCTGGGTTCTCTAGAGAAGCAAAACCAGTAAAGCATGTAAGTATATATAGAGAGAGAAATTTATATCAAGGAAATGGCTCACACAGTTGTAGAGGCTGGAATGTCCCAAGTCCATGGGTCAGAATAGAGGCTCCTTCTGATGCACGCAGCCACCGGGGCCGGCGAACCCAAGATCGGCAGGTCAGAGAACAGGGCTCTTGTTCACACGCAGTGAAAATCAAAAAATTCCAAAGATTGGGAGGCAAGGTAAGCTGCTAACTCAAGTCAAGAGCCAGAGATCAGATGAACAGGAGCCAGATGCAGAATCCAGAATGAACAAAAGCCACAAGCCTTGCCAGAATATCCACGTATATTCAACGCAGGCCACACACCCAAGGAAACTCCCTTTCAACTGATTGGCTAGTCACAGCAGATTCCATAATGGAGGTGATCACATAACATCAAATCTCATCATGGAAGTGATCACACCATCACACGACTACCAAACTGCTGAGAATCATGGCCCAGCCAAGTTGGCACACAACCTTAACCATCACAATGTGTCTCCTCAACCAGGATATCTTTCATCATTAGCTTCTTGTTTTGACATAACTTCGGGATTACAGAAAATCTGCAAGAATAGTACAACGTATTCCATGTACCTTTGACATACATTCCCCAATATTAACATTTTCCACATTTGCTTTATCATTCCATCTATCATATGTACTACTGTCTAATCTACATATCTGTTTCATTTTCACCACTTGTCTCAAGAACATTCTTTAGAGCAACAGGAAATTCTGAAGCGTGTGTTGTATAGAGTTGTCATGCTTCTTTAGTCTTCTTCGATCTGGAACAGTTCCTCTGTTTCCGTCAGGGCATCAACACTTGTAAAAATCACATTTTATTTTGTGGAATGTCCTTCCATTTGGGTATATGTGATGATTCCTCCTGATTAGATTCAACTTATGCATTTTCAGCAGATATACCACAAAAGTGATTCTGTGATTCTCTTAGTATACAGCACCAGTGGGCACAGGATGTCAATTTGTTCCATTATTGGTGATGTTATTGATAGATTTCTCCACTGTGAAGATACTATTTTTCCTTGGCAATTAATAAGTATTTAAGACTGCATAACTACCCTGTTACTCCTCAAACTTTAACCCACTACTCTTAGCACCCACTGATAGGTTTCGTGTGTGTGTGTGTGGTAAAATACACATAATATAAAATTTACCATTAGTGATGTTTAGTACATTTACAGTGTTTTCCTAACATGCCATTATCTAGTTCCAGAATATTTTCATTATCCCAAAAGGCAATCTTGTATTCACTAAGCAGTCACACCCCATTCCTTCCTTTCCCCAGCCCTTGGCAATCACTGATCTATATCTGGTCTCTATGGATTTTCCAACTCTGAACATTTCATATAAATGGAATCATACAATATGTTGTTTTGTCTGGCTCATTCACTTAGCATAATGTTTCCAAAGTTCATCCATATTTTAGTATGTATCAGTACTTCATTCCTTTTATGACTAAATAATATTCCTCCACTGTTTGGATATACTAGATTTTTATTTTTTTTAAATCCTTTCATCAGTTGATGGAAATTTGAGTTGTTTCCACCTTTGGGTTATTATGAATAGTGCTTTTATGAACATTTGTGTACAAGCTTTTGTTTGAGCATCTGTTCTCAATTCTTTTGGGGTACGTGCCTAGGAGTGGTATTGCTGGATCGTATGTAATTCTATGTTTAATTTATTGAGGAACTACCAAACTGTTTTTCAGTTTGGTTGTACCTTTTTGCATTCTTCCCAGCCATGTATGAGGCTTCCAATGTATTTCTTTACATCATCACCAACACTTATGATTTCCCGTTGTTTTTTAATTATAGCCATTCTAGTGGGTATGAAGTAACATCTCATTGTGGTTTTGATTTGTATTCCCCTGATGGCTAATTGAGAAGCCCTGGTGACACAGTGATTAAATCACTCAGTTGCTAACCAAAAAGTCAGTGGTTCGAATCCACAAGCATTTCTGTGTGAGAAAGATGTGGCAGTCACTTCCATAAAGATTGAAAGCCTGGGAAACCCTGTGGGGCAGTTCTACTGTGTCCGATGGGGTCTCTATGAGTCAGAATGGACTTCATAGCTGTGGGTTTGGGTTTGGGTTTGGTTTTGGTTTAATGCCTAATTATGTTAAGCATCTTTTCATGTGTTTACTGGCCATTTATATATCATCTTTGCAGAAATGTCTGTTCTAATCCTCTGCATATTTTTTTATTGGGTTGTTTGCCTTTTTGTTGTTGAGTTGTAGGTGTTCTTTATATATTTTGGATATTAAGCTTTTATTACATACATGGTTCCCAAATATTTTTCCCTGCTCTTTGGGTTGTCTTTTCACTTTACAGAAAAATTTTTCATTGTGATGAAGATCAAATTATCTTTTTTGTTGTTGCTGCTTGTGCTTTAGATATCATATCTGAGAAATCATTGCCAAATCTAAGCTCTTGAAGACTTATCTCTGTTTTCTTCTAGAGTTTTATAGCTTTAGAGCTTATATTTACATATTTGACCCATTTTGAGTCACTTTTTATATACGATGTGAGCTAAGGGTCCAACTTCATTCTTTTGCACATGGATATCCAGTTGCCCTTGCATCATTTGCTGAAGACACTATTCTTTCTTCCATTGAATAGCCTTGGTACCCTTGTTAAAAATCAGTTGACCATAGATATATTCCATTGATCTATGTGTCTACCCTTATGTCAGTACCACACTGTTTTGACTGCTGTAGCATTGAAGTAAGTTTCAAAAACGGGAAGTACCAGTCTTCCAACTTTGTTATTCTTTTTCAAGAGTTTCAAGGTTTGGTTATTTGAGGTCCTTGCAATTCCACCTGAATTTTAAAACCAGCTTTTCCATTTTGATGAGGAGGTGCATTCGAGATTTTGATAAGGATTACATTGACTGCATAGATCATTTTGGGGAGTATTGCAATTTAACAATATTAAGTCTTACAATTCATGAACACAAGATGTCTTCCCATTTATTTAGGCATTCTTTAATTTATTTCTATTACATTTTGTAGTTTTCAGTGTATAAGTCTTACACTTTCTAGGTTAAATTTATTTCTAAGTATTTTATTCTTTCGATGCTATTGTAAATGGATTTAAAAAAAAAAACTTCAGATTGTTCATTGTTGGTGTATAGAAATAGAACTTAGTTTTTTATATTGATTTTGTTCCCTGACATTGATGATTCTTGCCTGAATCAATTACTGTGATGGTTACCAAATGATGATTTTCTAAGTTCCCTCATACTTTTGACATTTATTAGTTAGCTTTCTTCTGTAAGGAAGAACTTTCCTTCTCCCCCATTTATTTAATTATATCAGCATGGGTTTGTGTATTGTTGTTTTATTTAATGGGTTATAATGTGTTACTAGGGGTTCCTAGGTAGCACAAATGGTTAAGCACTCAACTACTAGCTGAAATGTTGGTGGTTTGAACCCACCCACAGACACCTCTGAATACAGGTCTAGTGATTAGTTTCCAAAGGTCTCAGCTTTGAAAACTCCATGGAGCAGTTCTACTCTGCACACACGGGGCTACCATGAGTTGGAATCGACTTGATAGCAAGTAACAACAAGGATAATAATTTGTAAATATCATCAGTTACTTTAATGCTCAAATTGCCCTAGATTTGGCCAGGGAGAGCCTTTCAAGTTGGCTCCTATTCTCAACATTTTTTTGGAACTTCCTTATCTTCTGGCACAATAAGGTGTTCTAGGCTCATCTTGTACTTTACCAGCCCCATTCCTGGAATCAGCCATCTATAGTGTTGCTGTGTGTTGCAATCAACTCTACAGCAATGGGTTTTTTTTTTTTTTTTTTTTTAAGGAGCTATAAAAACCAGGGCACACTTGAGTGAAATGGCTACAGATGTAATCATGACAGGTGTAAATGGGTACTGTCCTGGGTATGCCAGGTTATATTCTCAATCCACCTCTAGATTGATTGAAGTCTTTCCACTTCAGTGGTTCTCAACTAGAGGCGGTCCTGGGGCACTGGAAATGGTGGGAACAATTGCAATTATCACAAAGATTAGGAGGCCTTTCTGTATTTAGTAAGTAGGTGCCAGAGATGCCCAATTTCCCTTAATGCTATGTAAGGTCTATCTAACATAACAAAAAATTGTCCCCTAAATAGCATCTCTGTTAACAAATGGTGATTCTATTCCTGAACCACTCAATACAACTCATATTTCTTGTGTTCTGTTCTCTAAAGGATTGGTTTGTCAACCAACCTGTTAATCACTATTATTTTCTTAGTAGACATTCATGTATTAGATTAACTAGTATCCTTGATAGCAAATAGAATAGTAGGTTTGGTTCAAACACTCAACCTCAACCTCTTATGTAACAATCTTTTTTTCCTAGAATACTATCTTCCAGTAAATTTGCTGGGAACTTGAAACTTATGGTAAGACACATCTTCTCCTCTCCAGTTCCTGTAGCACTCTGACTAGTCATTCAGCCATATTCATTGCATATAACATGTTCCAACCGTCTATGTATCAGGAGTTGTGCTAAGCATTTTGCATATATTATCTCATTTAACCCTCACAATAGTCCTATAAATCAGGTACTTTTACCATTCAAATTTTACAAAAAACCTGAGATTCAGTGTGGTTAGTTACAAGTCCAAGATTTCATAGCTAGTAGGTGGTAGAGCCACAATTCAAACTCCTGTAGTCAGGCTACAGGACCCATGCTTTTTACCATTGCATATACTGCCTATACACCTAAGAACATACCCCAATAAAATGAAAAAATACAAAGTAAAGGAGGGTCATGGAGTATACTAAACCATAATTATAGAAAAAAAAAAGAACTAAATTTAGGCTTTGAGATACTACAAAGTTACTGCAGCTGAGCTGTTTCATTCTGTACTTCTTAGTGACCAACACTATGGGCCACCCTGATCAAATATGACTCACAGTAGCCTTAAGAAAAAGCACAGCAAGATGTTTCCTGGCACTTAGATTAAGAAAATTAATTCTGTGGATCTTTATGTACAGAGCTTTGATATATAGCTACAAATGCCCTCAACAACAACCCTTATAATGAGCGAATCAGTGATTCTTACAGTGACTTCACTAGAAGCCAAAAGCATGAAGTCCAAGTGCAGGCATGTAGGCTACAAGGGAAATAGACTCTGAATATAGTAGTAGCATCCTGAAAGCTTCCTTAGTGGCTTTGTTTTTGAACAAATAGGATTTTTGCTAAGATCTCAGATTATGCAACAGAGGTATCCCTGAAGACCATTCCTAGACAATGAAATGATCTTGTCCTTTCCTGCCTTACCTTATGCTGCAAGTTAGGTTTTTTGGGAAGCAGATGCTAAGACAGAATTAGGCATGGAAAAGTTTTTGGGGATGTAACACCTGTGAAAAGAACAGAAGCAAGATTGAGCTGGAGGACAGTTGGAGCACAATGTTGACCTGACAAGGCCTGTGCAATCCCAAGGGGGACACCCAGAGCACAGACTGCCTGCTAGAGGATTCCCACCCTGGGTCAAAATGACTAGGCCTTTGTACCCCCGCCTTGCTGAATCATTGGCCAGTGGTCACACCAGGAATAGCGTGATCTCAACTGGAAAGCTGAGGTGGACCCTGAGGAATCTAACCACTGGAGGAAGCCAAGCCAGCTAACCATGCTCCATGCAGTTGGGCGGCAAACTCCTTCTTGAAGAGGAATCTCAGTGACATATTCCTGTGTCTGCTTCACCACCCTTTGTGAAAACCAAATGTGTATCTGTCCAATCAAGCACTGCCTTCTAACTTGCTGCAACCCAGCTCTCCTTGGGCCAGAACTGTAAAGGCAAAAAAAGACACTTGAAGAGCTGGCCTCTTGGATAACTACAAATGGAAATAGATGCCAGATAGATAGATAGACGGACAGATAGAAATTTATTTTAAGAAATTGGCTTACACAATTGTGGGGGTTGGCAAAATCTATAGGTCAGGTGGGAGGCTGGAAACTCCAACAGGGTTATGGCAGTTACACCCTTGAGGAAGAATCCTTCTCCCCTAGGAAACCTCAGTTTTTACTCTTAAAGCCTTCAACTGATTAGGTGGTGCTCAACCACATTATTCCCCATGTGTCTGTCAGTTTGTCCTACTGTGGGGGCTTGCATGTTGCTGTGATGCTGGAAAACTATGCCACCAGTATTCAAATACCTGCAGGGTCACCCTAGTAGAAAGGTTTCAGCTGAGCTTCCAGACTAAGACAGACTAGGAAAAAAGACCTGGAAATCTACATCTGAAAAGAATTAGCCAGTGAAAACCTTATGAATAGCAGTGCAACATTGTCTGATATAATGTCAGAAGATGAGCCCCTCAGGTTGCAAGGCATTCAAAAGACGACTGGGGAAGAGCCGCCTCCTCAAAGTAGAGTTGACTTTAATGACCTGGATGGAGTCAAGCTTTCAGGACCTTCATTTGCTGATGTGGCACAACTCAAAATGAGAAGAAACAGCTGCAAACATCCATTAATAATCAGAACCTGGACTGTACGAAGTATGAATCTAGAAAAATTGGAAATAGTCAAAAATGAAATGGCACACATAAACATCGATATCCTAGGCATCAATGAGCTGAAATGGACTGGTATTAGCCATTTTTAATTGGACTGTCATATGGCCTACTATGCCAGGAATGACAACTTGAAGAGGAATGACATTACGTGCATCAACAAAAGGGACATTTCAAGATCTATCCTGAAATACAATGCTGCCAGTGATAGGATAATACCAACATCTCTACAAGGAAGACCAGTTAATACAACTATTATTCAAATTTACACACCAACTACTAAGGCCAAAGATGAAGAGATTGAAGACTTTTTCCAACTTTTGCAGTCTGAAATTGATCAAACGTGCATTCAGGATGCATTGATAATTACTCGTGATTGGAATGTGAAAGTTGGAAACGAAGAAGGATCAGTAGTTAGAAAATATGGCCTTGTGATAGAAACAATGTTGGAGATCCCATAACAGACTTTTGCAAGACCAACAACTTTTTCATTGTAAACACCTTTTTTTCACCAACATAAACAGTGACTATACCCCTGGACCTCACACATGGAATACACAAGAATCACATCGACTACATCTGTTTAAAGAGATGATGGAAAAGCTCAATATCATCAGTCACAACAAGGCCAGGGGCTGACTGAGGAACAGACCATCAGTTGTTCATGTGCAAGTTCAAGTTGAAACTGAAGAAAATTAGAACAAGTCCACGAGAGCCAAAGCATGACCTTGAGGATATCCCACCTGAATTTAAAGACCATCTCAAAAACAGATCTGATGTGTTGAACTCTAATGAACAAAGACCAGGTGAGCTGTGAAATGACATCAAGGACATCATACATGAAGAAAGCAAGAAATCATTAAAAAGACAGGAAAGAAAGAAAACACCAAAATGGGTATCAGACGAGACTCTGAAACTCGCTCTTGAATGTTGAGTAGCTAAAGCAAAAGGAAGAAATGATGAACTAAAAGAACTGAACAAAAGATTTCAACGGGCAGCTACGGAAGACAAAGTATTATAATGACATGTGCAAAAACCTGGAGATAGACTATCAAAAAGAAAGAATACACTGGGCATTTCTCAAACTGAAAGAACTGAAGAAACAATTCAACCCTCGAGTTGCAATACTGAAGGATTCTATGGGGAAAATATTAAATGATACAGAAAGCATCAAAAATAGATGAAAGGAATACACTAAATCACTGTCATGGACTGAATTGTGTCCGTCCAAAAATGTGTGTATCAACTTGGTTAGGCCATGATTCCAGTGTTCCGTGGTTGTCCTCCATTTTGTGACTGTAATTTATGTTAAGAGGATTAGGGTGGGATTGTAACACCGCCCTTACTCAGGTCACCTCCCTGATCCAAGGTAAAGGGAGTCTCCCAGGGATAAGGCCTGCACCACCTTTTATCTCTCAAGAGATAGAAGGAAAGGGAAGCAAGCAGAGAATTGGGGAACTCAAACCACCAAGAAAGTAGGACCGGGAGCAGAGTGCATCCTTTGGGCCTGGGGTCCCTGCACCTGAGAAGCTCCTCGACCATGGGAAGATTGAGGACAAGGACTGTTCTGCACAGCTGACAGACAGAGAAAGCCCTCCTCTGGAGGTGACGCCTTGAATTTGGACTTTTCGCCTGCTTTTACTGTGAGAAAATAAATTTCTCTTTGTTAAAGCCACCTGCTTGTGGTATTTCTGTTATGGCAGCACTAGATGACTAAGACAGTCACTATGCCAAAAGGAATTAGTCAACGTTCAAACATTTCAGGAGGCGGCATATGAGTAAGAGCCGATGGTACTGAAAGAAAAGGTCCGAGCTACACTGAAGGCATTGGTGAAAAACAAGTCTCCAGGAATTGACGGAATATTGACGATTGAGATGTTTCAACAAACGGATGCAGCTCTGGAGGTGCTCGCTCAACTATGCCAAGAAATTTGGAAGACAACTATCTGGCCAACTGACCAGAAGAGATCCAAATTTGTGCCTATTCCCAAGAAAGATGACCCAACTGAATGTAGAAATTAACAAACAATATCGTTAATATCACATGCAAGTGAAATTTTGCTGAAAATCATTCAAAAACAGCTGCAACAGCATATCAATCAAGAACTGCCAGAAATTCAAGCTGGATTTAGAAAAGGACATGAAGCCAGGGATATCATTGCTGATGTCAGAAGGATCCTGGCTGAAAGCAGAGAATAAAAGGCATTTACCTGTGTTTTATTGACTACATGAAGGCATTCGACTGTGTAGATCATAACAAATTATGGATAACCTTGTGAAGAATGGGAATTCCAGAACACTTAAGTGTGTTCATGAGGAATCTCTACATGGATCAAGAGGCAGTTGTGAGAACAGAACAAGGGGATACTACATGGTTTAAAGTCAGGAAAGGTGTGTGACGACAGGGTTGTATCCTTTCACCATACTTATTCAATCTGTATGCTTAGCAAATAATCCAAGAAACTGGGCTATATGAAGAAGAACATGGCATCAGGATTGGAGGAAGACTCATTAACAACCTGCATTATGCCGATGACACAACCTTGCTTGATGAAAGGGAAAAGGACTTGAAGCACTTACTGATGAAGATCAAAGACCACAGCCTTCTGTATGGATTACACTTCAACATAAAGAAAACAAAAATCCTCACAACTAGAACAATAAGCAACATCAGGATAAAAGGAGAAAAGATTGAGGTTGTCAAGGATTTCATTTTGCTTGGATCCACAATCAACACCCATAGGAGCGGCAGTCAAGAAATCAAAAAACGCATTGCATTGGGAAAATCTCCTGGAAAAAAAAAAAAAAAAACTCTTTAAAGTATCGAAAAGCAAAGATGTCATCTTGAAGACTAAGGTGCTCCTGATCCAAGCCATAGTGTTTTCAATTGCCTCATATGCATACAAAAGCTGGACAATGAATAAAGACCAAAGAAGAATTGAGGGCTTTGAATTGTGGTGTTGGAGAAGAATATTGAATGTACCATGAACTGCCAAAAGAACAAACAAACCTGTCTTGGAAGAAGTACAACTAGAATGCTCCTTAGACACAAGGATGGTGAGACTACATGTCACAATACTTTGGATGTTATCAGGAGGGACTAGTCCCTGGAGAAGGACACCCTGCTTGGCAAAGTAGAGGGTCAGCAAAAAGGAAGTCTCTCAATGAGATGGATTGACACAGTGGCTGTGTAATGGATTGAATTGTGTCCCCCAAAATATGTGTCAACTTGGTCAGGCCATCTGTAGTTTTCCTTCATTTTGTGATTTTCCTGTGTTATAAATCTTATAAATCATAATCTCTGCCTGTGGCTAAAGAGGATTGCGGTGGAATATAACACTCTTAGGCCACATCCTTGATCCAATATAAAGGGAGTTTCCCTGGGGTGTGGCCAGTACCACCTTTTATCTTACAAGAGATAAAAGGAAAGGGAAGCAAGCAGAGAGTTGGGGACCTCATACCACCAAGAAAGCAGCATGGGGAGCAGAGCATATCCTTTGGACCTGGGGTCTCTGCAGCTGAGAAGCTCCTCTACAGGGGAACACTGACGAGAAGGAATCTTCCTCCAGAGCCGACAGAGAAAGAAAGCCTTCCCCTGGAGCTGACACCCTGAATTTGGACTTGTAACCTACTGACTGTGAGAGAATAAATTTCTCTTTGTTAAAGCCATCCACTTGTGGTATTTCTGTTATAGCAGCACTAGATGACTAAGACAGGCTGCAACAGTGGGCTCAAGCATAACAATGATTGTGAGGATGGCACAGGACTGGGCGGTGTTTCCTTCTGTTGTACATGGTTCACTATGAGTTGGAACCAACGTGACAGCACCTAACAACAATAACAATCGCATTATGGAGAGCAATTTTCTTTCCTTAAAGTTAACTGTTTGAAAACGTTAATCACATCTACAAAATACCTTCACAGCAACATCTTGTCTAACGTTTGACCAAACAACAGGGCGTCATAGTCTAGGCAAGTTGACACCTAAAACTAACCATGGCACACACAGTCATGTATCAAGGAATACTCTCTCAAAGTAGAGCGAAGAATTGAAATAGTACTGACTTGATGTCTTATTTTTCCTATTTCAAGGAAACATTGCCCTTGCTGAACCCGACACTTGAACATATGAGCACAAAAGTTCTTCATCACCTAGCAATGATCAATGACCCAAGGAGGGAAGTCAGCCTCACTTAATGAGAGTTTCGACTTTCACACATGACAGGTGCAAAGAGAATAAGTTTTAGTATGACTTGGGTTTGTTTAATTAGACACAGGATTTTTATTTGGTCAACAGACTAACGGAGAAAGGGCAACACTGGCAGCATTGGTGACTTGTTAAGACTAATTGAAAATCTTGGGAACAAAGCTTTTTGTGAGGAGAGTGCTGTAATGAGAATGGATGTGATGATTATTTACCTAATTGAGCAGTAATGACTGAGGTGTGGGCCACTTCCCCGGGATTAATGAAGAGCTGGGCTGTTGACAATTTAGGCCATTATGCTCAGCTGGTAGTTAATCTTGGTGAAGGGCACAGAGCCAGGATTATACCAGTACTGTAAAATGAGCCCCAAATTTACAGACACTAGCATTTATTTTTTTGAGGAATAATTTTAATTGCCGGTTAAGTACCTGACATCAGGGTAGGCAACGCAAGTTCTATCATTAAGCAGACTTTCACATAAGGTCTTCAAGTCTTGTTCCATTTAGACTGTCCTCAGGCACTTGGTTGCTAAAAAGGAAAAGTAGGGTGAGAGTGACCCTTAGAGATATCAAAAATAGTTTCTTGTGCAACCTCAAGCAAACAAGCTGTTATTGCCTCTCTTGCTTTGAAAACAAAACAAACAACAAATCTAAAGACCTTGAGTTGAGTTGAGTTGGAGCAGTAAGTATTCTGGAGATTCACAGCTGGAATTTTTATCCACAGGGTCCCTTGAGTAAAGCCATTGCATTTCTTATTCATAACAGCACAGATGGAGCTAAAAAAAAAAAAATCTTACATTATCAGAAATGTCAAATTCTCCAGAAAAATTATGTTCATATTTAATACTTACCTTATCCGGTGTGACGAAACTTCCAGCTGCTACTCACTTGCCAAAAAAGAGTTACTCAGCTGGCTGTCATTATTCATGTGGCTCAGCTGCATGGGAAAGTATAGATGGCAATTGAGAGAAAGCAAGCAGAAATCTAGGGAATGGTGCCTCAACTTGCCCTCTATGCAGGTGTGATTTCTACAATGGTGGCCTTTGCATTTTCAAGAAGTCTGCAAATTTGTTTTGTTGCCCAGTATTTCCTCCTCCTTCTAGCAAGTACTATCTTTCTAAAAAAAAAAAAAAAAAAAACTAGGCACTATGAAAAGGCCTGAGAATAAAAACATGAGTAAAGCACAGCCATTGCTGATCAGCAGCTTACAATCTAGCAGAGATTTTAGAATCCAGGGAGCCCTCTTAGAAATCTGCTTAGGGACCAAAACATCCAATCATGCTTCTCCTTCCAGCATCTGGATCTGTGATCTTTCTCATAATTGAAAGATGAAAGAGACGGTTAATGGGGCTCAATCTGCTCTGTGAAACCACCTCTGCCACAACGGGTCAATCAGGAGCAGCAGTAATACTCCACTAGTTCGTTTAATGAAAATTCACCATTGTAATAACACAGTGCTAGGGCCTGCAGATGTGAGGATGAACACAAAATAATCTTTGTCCTCCCATAGTATAGTGGAAGGAGAGGAGAAAAAAAATAAATGCATTAATGATTCATAGGTACTGTTAAAGATTGAATTATGTTCCCCCCAAAAATACATTGAAATCCTAACACCTGGTACCTGTGAACATTTCCTTACTCGGAAACAGAGTTTTGAAGATGATATCAATTAACATGAGATCATACTTGAGTAGTGTGGGTCCTAATCCAGTTTGAACAACGTCCTTACAAAAGAAGAGAAGAGACACAGAGAGACAGGCAGAGGAAGGATGTCATGCGACGCTGCAGCTGCAAGCCAAGGAACACCTAGAGCTAACAGAAGCTGAAAGAGAGGCATGGAACAGATTCTCTCTCAAAGCTGCAGAAGAAATCAACATGGCTGACACCCTGAGCTCTGACCCCCAGGTTCCAGAACTCTGAGAAAACAAATTTCTGTTCTTCGAAACTACCCACTTTGTGGTATTTTGGTACAGCAGCCTTGGGAAACTAATGCAGGTATAAGGATAGAAGGGTAGGGAGAGGCACAGAGAAGGGAATAATCAAGCCCATCTCAGTAGTCAAAAAAGTCTTCATAAATGAGGTAACCTTGAACTAAACTTTGAGGAGTTGGGAGACATTCTTTAGGCAGAGGTACAGAAAGAGCCTCCTAAGCCAAGGAAGCAGCATAATCAAAGGGCACCAAAACCCAAACCAAACCCACTGCCATCAAGTTGATTCTGACTCATAGCGACCTTATAGGACAGAGTAGAACTGCCCCATAGAGTTTTCAAGGAGTGCCTGGTGGATTTGAACTGCCAATCTGTTGGCTTGCAGCTGTAGCACTTAACAACTACACCACCAGGGTTTCAAAGGGCATAGCAGAGTTAAACATCTGAATATGGTGAAGGAACAGCAAGCAGTTCAAAGTAAAAGCTCTCTCAACTTCAACTTCTTAACTGCCTTAGCAGATTAACCAATGCTCTCATTCCTTCTGCAAAACACCATGACTAATTGAGTACCCACAGGTAGCAGGATAAACCCTGGTGAGCCTGTCGATTTCTTTTTTTTTTTTTTTTTTTGAGCCAGAGCCAAATCTGCTTTTTTATTTTTTTTATTTATGCTTATTTTTATTGCACTTTATGTGAAGGTTTACAGAGCAAATTATTTTTCATTAAACAATTAATACACATATTATTTTGTGACATTGATTGCCAGCCCTGTGATGTGTCAAAACTCTCCCCTTCTCTATCTTGGGTTCTCCATTTCCAGTTTTCCTGTCCCTTCCTGCCTTCTTGTCTTTGTCCCTGAACTGGTGTGCCCATTTAGTCTTGTTTTGTTTTATAGGCCTGTCTGATCTTTGGCTGAAGGGTGAACCTCTGGGATGACTTCCTTACTCAGCTACAAGAGTGGCCAGGGACCATACTCGTGGCATTTCTCCAGTCTCTGTCAGACCAGTAAGTCTGGTCTTTTTTGTGTGCATGTGAGTTAGACTTTTGTTCTACATTTTTCTCCAGCTCTATCCAGGAGTCTCCACTGTGATCCCTGTCAGGACAGCCAGTGGTGGTGTCCGGGCACCATCTAGTTGTGCTGGAGAGCCTGGCCATTTCTGCTCCCACCTCTTATACGAGTCAGAGGTGTGTGTTCCCAGACCAGCTCAGACATCAACTAGTTCTTGACTTCTCCCCACCCCGCTCATATTTGTGCTCCAACTCAGAACCCACATTCATGTTTGCAAGAAACTCTCAAAGGTATAATAGAGGTTGCAATGCATCTGTTTTGTCTTTTCTGAGTATTACAGTTTCTTAGGATCTTCCAGAGAACATACTTTAAAAAGCAACAGTAATATATGGAAGTGATTGAGCCTTTAAAGTGTACCCTTTGTTCCAAACGTCCTATAAACTACCATTTACCCTTTGCCATCATGTCGATTCCAAGCCACAATGACCCTAAAGGACAGAGTAGAACTCCCCCACAGGGTTTCCAAGGCTGTAATCTTTACTAGAAGCAGACTGCAGCATCTTTCTCCCTCAGAGCGGTTGGAACTGCTGACCTTTCGGTAAGCAGCAGAGAGCTTAACCACTGTGCCACCAGGGCTCCTTAATTACCATTTAGGAACAGCTTATTTACAACAGACTCAATTACTTAGGTAACTAAATAGCTTTTTATGATCAGAGAGAGCATCATTTATTTAATAGCAAGTAACTAATGCTGTGGCACATTTCCACTGACAGCATACTCCCAGAAATAGGCTTATTTAAGATCGTGCTCCAGGGAAAAAAGACTTTTTGCCAGAATGCATCACAATTGTTCATATAGCCACTTAGATCTAGAGAAGCATAAGCTTAGCTGCTTTTTTTCCATAAGTAATTAGGAAACCAAAAGAGAATACTGTATCCAAGTAAAAGCAGTATCCCCTCCACGCATTCATAGAGTCTATTCCTTCCAAGAAAAGCTTCATAAAGTTCCTATTTAATCCACAGCTCTCAAGTTCCTGCTCAGTCCTGCCCTTCTCAGTAACAACTTCTCTGACTACCATGCGATTTCACTTCTCCAAGCATTTAACATTTCTGTTGTAGTTCCCACGTGATTACCAATGACTCTTATCATTGTGACCTATGTTGTTGTTGTTAGGTGCTGTCCAGTCAGTTCTGGCTCATAATGACACTACGTACAACAGAGCAGAACACTGCACAGTCCTATGCCATCCTTACGATGTTGTTATGTTTGAGGCCATTGCTGCAGCCACCGTGTCAATCCATCTCATTGAGGTCTTCTTTTTTTTTCCCTGACCATCTACTTTACCAGGCATGATGCCCTTCTCCAGGGACTGGTCCCTCCTGATAACATGCCCAAAATACGTGAAACAAAGTTTTTTCATCCTTGCTTCTAAGGAACATCTGGCTGTACTTCTTCTAAGAAAGATTTGTTTGTTCTTCTGTCAGTCCATGGTATATTCAATATTCTTTGCCAACACCATAATTCAAGGGCATTAATTCTTCTTCAGTCTTCCTTATTCATTGCCCAGCTTTCACGTGCATATGAGGCGATTGACCTGGGTCAGGTGCACCTTTGGCCTTAAAGTGACATCTTTGCTTTTTAACACTTTAAAGAGATCTTTTGCAGCAGATTTGCCCAATGCAATATGTCCTTCAATTTCTTGACTGCTACTTCCATGGGTGTTGATTGAGGATCCAAGTAAAATGAAATCCTCAACAACTTCAATATTTTCTCCATTTATCATGATGTTGCTTATTGGGGCAGTTGTGAGGATTTCTGTTTTCTTTATGTTGAGGTGCAATCCGTACTGAAGGTTGTGGTCTTTGATCATCATCAGTAAGTGCATCAAGGCCTCTTTACTTTCAGCAAGCAAGGTTGTGTCATCTGCAATTTCCAGGTTGTTAATGAGTCTTCCTCCAATTCTGATGCTGCCTCCTTCTTCATACAGCCCAGCTTCTCAGATTTTGCTCAGCCTACAGATTGAATAAATATGGTGAAAGAATAAACCCTGATGCATATATCTCCTGATTTTAAAACACAGAGTATCTCCTTGTTCTGTTCAAATGACAGCCTTTTGATTTATGTATAGGTTCCTCACGAGCACAATTAAGTGTTCTGGAATTCCCATTTTTTGCAAGGTTATCCATAATTTGTTATAATCCACACAGTCTGATGCATTTGCATAGTTACAAAAGCGCAGGCAAACATCTTTCTGATATTCTCTGCTTTCAGCCAAGACCCATCTGACATCATCTGTGATATCCCTTGATTCACATCCTCTCCTGAATCTGGCTTGAAATTCTGGCAGTTCCCTGTTCTTGTACTGCTGCAATTGCTTTTGAATGGTCTTCAGCAAAACTTTACTTGGGTGTGATGTTAATGATATTGTTCGATAACTTCTGCATTCTGTTGGATCACCTTTGTTTGGAATGGGCACAAATATGGATCTCTTCCAGCCAGTTGGTCAGGTAGCTGCCTTCCACATTTCTTGGCATAGGTGAGTGAGCACTTCCAGTGCTGCAAGAAATGATGAAGTATAGAACTGAACAGAAGATTTCAAAGGGCAGTTCAAGAAGACAAAGTAAAGTATTATAATCAAATGTGCAAAGACCTGGAGATAGAAAACCAAAAGGGAAGAGCAGCCTCAGCATTTCTCAAGCTGAAAGAACTGAAGAAAAAATTCAAGGCTCAAGTTGCAGTTTTGAAGGATTCTATGGGGGAAAATATTAAACGACACAGGAAGCATCAAAAGAAGATGGAAGGAATACACGGTCACTGTACCGAAAAGAATTGGTCGATGTTCAACCATTTCAGGAGGCAGCATATGATCAAAAACCTATGGTGCTGAAGGAAGAAGTCCAAGTTGCACTAAAGGCATTGGCAAAAAACAAGGCTCCAGGAATTGACAGAATTCCAACTGAGATGTTTCAACAAACAGATGCAGTGATGGAAGCAGTCACTCATCTACTGTTACCTATAGAGAGACAAAAAGGCAGATACAGACAGATAGGTGTAAGACTGGAAGGGTCATACTCTTCTGTCTGACAGAATGGTGAAGGATAAGTTGTTGGAGAAAAGGGTGTGTTAGCTAGATATTGAAAGGTAAATAAGAATTCAATAAGCTGATAAAGGAAGAAGATCATTCCAAGGAGAAGAAATGCAATTAAACATTGAGCCTAGCTATAGTTATGTAAGAGATCCTCATTAGGGAAGCTGGGTGATACGTTCATCAAACTTCTCTGTATCATTTTTGCAACTTCTTATAAGTTTACGGGTATGTAAAACTAAAAATTAAAAAAAGGCACTTATTTCAAACCACAGTGACAATTCACTTAACGAGTATGAGCTGAGCCCTACTATGCGTAATGCCCTACTTAAGGCATCTGGATCCCTCTGTTCTGACATTAATAAATCTCATTTTCCAGTATTCACAAAAGTAGTCAACCAAATGACAGTGTGATTTTCAACTTTTGCTATTCCTCATCAGCAGAAACAAGAATATAAACCAACCATTGGAAATGGAATTGTAAGTGTCCTAGCTTCATCCTCAACTTTAGAGTTTCTTTTGTTGCTCGACTCTTCAGTTTTCTGAGAGATTAAACTTAGCCGAATGCATAATCTTTATTCCTGTGTAGGGTTTGCCTCCCAATTCTCTGTCTTAGTTGGACGGCACAGAAAACACAAACCCTCTCGCATAAAGCCTAGCAGTGACTCCAAACAGAAGCATGATTGGAATTTTAAGCTAAACGATTTATTACAGGGTGTAGTCCATGTGTACTCCAGGACAGAGTTGACATTACCCTTGTCTTTGGGCAGCTCCCACTCACCCTTCCCCAAGCCTGGGGCAGGACATTCTACTGCATTAATAATCTGCGCAATCCTGTTCTAAGGGCTCAGCATCCTTGGCCTCATCCACTAATTGCCTGCAGTCAGTTATAGCTTGACAGTGAGTTACTAGTAAACCTGGGTTCTGCCCATATTTGCCCTTCCTCTCATGGTGTAAATGCAACCCTACCTCCTACTGATTATGGCCTATCACCCCTCCCGAGGTGGTGACTCCTCTTCTTAACTACTAGTCCCTGCACACAGGAAGTTCAGAATGGGAACCATAGCTTTTAGGTTAGGGGAATCCTTACTATGTCCTCTGGCAGGAGTGGACTTCATTTGGAGGCCAAGACCTCCAACCTGTAAAGCACAAAGGTGCAGGTCAGGAAGCACAAAGTCCCCCAGTTGGTCTTGGGAGTGATGGTAAGGGAGGTTCCTCCTGCTACTACCCTTTGGTTTCCAGACCCATCTATACTTCCTAATGGGGACACAGGACCATAAAGAGGACTCTGATTTAATGCATATGCTGCATTTTGAAGAATGGGACCCCATCCTTACAGAGTATTGCCTCCAAGCTGGCACTTCATCTGTGACTTCAGTAGATAATCCCAGTGCTCTAGGAGGCCATCTGCTTCTGGATAATGCAGTATGTGATACACACAGTGGATCCTATGATCGCGGGCCCAATCCTACACCCCCTTCACTATGAAGTGAGTCCCCTGATCGCATACTATGTTGTGTGGGATTCCACGCCTCTAGTGATACTGGCTACAACTCAAAGGGAAGAAAAGGCAAACTCATACCCAGAATATATATATCCCTGGAAGGATGAGCAGTTGGCCCTTCCAGGATAGAAGGAAACCAGTGTAGTCAATTTGCCACAAAGTTGGTCTCCTCAAGAAGTATTACCGTGGGGGCCAAGATGGCGGACTAGGTGGACGCTACCGTGGATCCCTCTTGCAACAAAGACTCGGAAAAACAAGTGAATCGATCACATACATAACAATCTACGAACTCTGAACAACAAGCACAGACTTAGAGATGGAAAACGAACAAATACGGGCAGACAGCGACCGTTTTCAGAACTAGGAGCCAGCGTACCAGGCAGGTGACCTTCGGAGCCCGACCTGGGGCAGAGCCCAGGGGGGCAGACGGCACAGACAAGGGGCCCAGCCCTACCCCCCCGAACCCATCCCAGGAGAGAGTCTAGCTGGTTGGCACTGGCAGCGTAGCGGCGCAGCCGGAGGGAGAAGCACCCGGGAGGCAGTGACTGATCTTGGAGCGGGGAGAGCAGCGTCCCAGCCGGGGAGCTGTCCCGCCATGAGTTTGGCGGGAAGCGGGCGGGGCGCGAGCGGGGGGGGTCAGCTATATTTCCCTAAAGCGACCCCGGGGTGGGGCCCACACGTTCGTGCGGGGGGACGCCCACCCAGTTCGCGCGTGTGGTGCAATGCACCGGAGGGAGAAGTCCCTGGGAGGAATTGATTGGTCTCCGAGCGGGGAAAGCAGCGTCCCAGCCGGGGAGCTGTCCCGCTGGGATTCGGGCTCGCGCAGGCGGGGCGTGAGTGCGGGGTCCAATTATATTCTCCTGAATAGACCCTGGGGGCGGGCCCACCCGTTCGTGCGGGAGACGCCCACCCAGTTCGCGCGAGCGGTGCCGCGCAGCGGAGAGAGAAGTCCCCAGGAGGAAGTGACTGGTCTCGGAGCAGGGAGAGTAGCGTCCCAACCGGGGAGCCGTCCCGCCCGGATTTTGGCAGATGGGGGCAGAGCGTGAACGCGGTGATCAGCTCTATATTCTGTGGTGCTACACTCCTAGCTCTCTGATCCCTCCCCCACCCTCCCCAGGCGGCTCCATTAACATCCGAATACCCGGAGCCAGAAGAGAATTCAGATAGGGAGCTGACTGCATTTTTTTTAGCAGATTACCTGGAAAATCTAGTTTCCCAGTGATGGCTCGGGGACAGCAGTCCATATCAAACCACATAAAGAAACAGACCATGACAGCTTCTCCAACCCCCCAAACAAAACAATCAAAATCTTTCCCAAATGAAGATACAATCCTGGAATTATCAGATACAGAATATAAAAAACTAATTTACAGAATGCTTAAAGATATCACAAATGAAATTAGGATAAATGCAGAAAAAGCCAAGGAACGCACTGATAAAAATGTTGAAGAACTCAAAAAGATTATTCAAGAACATAGTGGAAAAATTAATAAGTTGCAAGAATCCATAGAGAGACAGCATGTAGAAATCCAAAAGATTAACAATAAAATTACAGAATTTGACAATGCAATAGAAAGTCAGAGGAGCAGACTCGAGCAATTAGAATGTAGACTGGGACTTCTGGAGGACCAGGGAATCAACACCAACATAGCTGGAAAAAAAATCAGATAAAAGAATTTAAAAAAAATGAAGAAACCCTAAGAATCATGTGGGACTCTATCAAGAAGGATAACTTGCAGGTGATTGGAGTCCCAGAACAGGGAGGGGGGACAGAAAACACAGAGAAAATAGCTGAAGAACTCCTGACACAAAACTTCCCTGACATCATGAAAGACGAAAGGATATCTATCCAAGATGCTCATCGAACCCCATTTAAGATTGATCCAAAAAGAAAAACACCAAGACATATTATCATCAAACTTGCCAAAACCAAAGACAAACAGAAAATTTTAAAAGCAGCCAGGGAGAAAAGAAAGGTTTCCTTCAAGGGAGAATCAATAAGAATAAGTTCAGACTACTCAGCAGAAACCATGCAGGCAAGAAGGGAATGGGACGACGTATACAGAGCACTGAACGAGAAAAACTGCCAACCAAGGATCATATATCCAGCAAAACTCTCTCTGAAATATGAAGGCGAAATTAAGATATTTACAGATAAACACAAGTTTAGAGAATTTGCAAAAACTAAACCAAGACTGCAAGAAATGCTAAAGGAGATTGTTTGGCCGGATGACCAATAATATCAGGTACCAGCACAATACAAGGTCACAAAACAGAACGTCCTGATATCAACGCAACTCAAATAGGGAAAGCACAAAAACAAACAAATTAAGACTAATTCTAAAAAATAAATAAATAAACAAAATAATACACATAACAGGAAATCATGGAAATCAATAGATAAACGATCACAATAATCAAAAAGAGGGACTAAATATAGGAGGCATTGAACTGCCAGATGGAGAGTGATACAAGGCGATATAGAAGGATACAAGTTAGGTTTTTACTTAGAAAAATAGGGGTAAATAAAAAGGTAACCACAAAAAGGAATATCAGTTCCATAACTCAAGAAAAACGTAACGACTCAACAAACACAAAGTTAAACATTATGAAAATGAGGATCTCACAAGCTACTAAGAAAAACGTCTCAGCACAAAAAAGCATGTGGAAAAATGAAATGGCCAACAACACACATGAAAAGGCATCAAAATCACAGCACTAAAAACTTATTTATCTATAATTACGCTGAAGGTAAATGGACTAAATGCACCAATAAAGAGACAGAGAGGCACGGACTGGATAAAGAAACACGATCCATCTATATGCTGCCTACAACAGACACACCTTAGACTTAGAGACACAAACAAACTAAAACTCAAAGCATGGAAAAAAATATATCAAGCAAACAATAAGCAAAAAAGAAGAGGAGTAGCAATATTAATTTCTGACAAAATAGACTTTAGACTTAAATCCGCCACAAAGGATAAAGAAGGACACTATATAATGATAAGAGGGACAATTATCAGGAAGACATAACCATATTAAATATTTATGCACCCAATGACAGGGCTGCAAGATACATAAATCAAATTTTAACAGAATTGAAAAGTGAGATAGACACCTCCACATTTATAGTAGGAGACTTCAACACACCACTTTCGGAGAAGGACAGGACATCCAGTAAGAAGCTCAATAGAGACACGGAAGACCTACTTACAACAATCAACCAACTTGACCTCATTGACTTATACAGAACTCTCCACCCAACTGCTACAAAATATACTTTTTTTTTTCTAGTGCACATGGAACATTCTCTAGAATAGACCACATATTAGGTCATAAAACAAATCTTTGCAGAATCCAAAACTTCGAAATATTACAAAGCATCTTCTCAGACCACAAGGCAATGAAGCTAGAAATCAATAACAGAAAAACTAGGGAAAAGAAATCAAATACTTGGAAAATGAACAATACCCTCCTGAAAAAAGACTGGGTTATAGAAGACATCAAGGAGGGAATAAGGAAATTCTTAGAAAGCAACGAGAATGAAAATACTTCCTATCAAAACCTCTGGGACACAGCAAAAGCAGTGCTCAGAGGCCAATTTATATCAATAAATGCACACATACAAAAAGAAGAAAGAGCCAAAATCAGAGAACTGTCCCAACAACTTGAACAAATAGAAAGTGAGCAACAAAAGAACCCATCAGGCACCAGAAGAAAACAAATAATAAAAATTAGAGCTGAACTAAATGAATTAGAGAACAGAAAAACAATTGAAAGAATTAACAAAGCCAAAAGCTGGTTCTTTGAAAAAATTAACAAAATTGATAAACCATTGGCTAGACTGAAAAACAGGAAACAAATAACCCGAATAAGAAACACGAAGGACCACATCACAACAGAACCAAATGAAATTAAAAGAATCATTTCAGATTATTATGAAAAATTGTACTCTAAGAAATTTTTGAAAACCTAGAAGAAATGGATAAATTCTTGGAACAATACTACCTACCTAAACTAACACATTCAGAAGTAGAACAACTAAATAGACCCATAACAAAAAAAGAGATTGAAACGGTAATCAAAAAACTTCCAACAAAAAAAAAGTCCTGGCCCAGACGGCTTCACTGCAGAGTTCTACCAAACCTTCAGAGAAGACTTAACACCATTGCTATTGAAGGTATTTCAAAGCATAGAAAAAGACGGACTACTACCCAACTCATTCTATGAAGCTACCATCTCCCTGATACCAAAACCAGGTAAAGACATTACAAAAAAAGAAAATTTTAGACCTATATCCCTCATGAACATAGGTGCAAAAATGCTCAACAAAATTCTAGTCAATAGAATCCAACAACACATCAAAAAAATAATTCACCCTGATCAAGTGGGATTTATACCAGGTATGCAAGGCTGGTTTAATATCAGAAAAACCATTAATGTAATCCATCACATAAATAAAACAAAAGATAAAAACCACATGATCTCATCAATAGATGCAGAAAAGGCATTTGACAAAGTTCAAAACCCATTCATGATAAAAAACTCTTACCAAAATAGGAATTGAAGGAAAATTCCTCAACATAATAAAGGGCATCTATGCAAAGCCAACAGCCAATATCACTCTAAATGGAGAGAACCTGAAAGCATTTCCCTTGAGAACGGGAACCAGACAAGGATGCCCTTTATCACCGCTCTTATTCAACATCGTACTTGAAGTCCTAGCCAGGGCAATTAGGCTAGACAAAGAAATAAAGGGTATCCAGGTTGGTAAGGAGGAAGTAAAGCTATCACTCTTTGCAGATGACATGATCATATACATGGAAAACCCTAAGGAATCCTCCAGAAAACTACTGAAACTAATAGAAGAGTTTGGAAGAGTCTCAGGTTATAAAATAAACATACAAAAATCACTTGGATTCCTCTACATCAACAAAAAGAACACCGAAGAGGAAATAACCAAATCAATACCATTCACAGTAGCCCCCAAGAAGATAAAATACTTAGGGATAAATCTTACCAAGGTTGTAAAAGACCTATACAAAGAAAACTATAAAACTCTGTTACAAGAAATTCAAAAGGACATACTTAAGTGGAAAAACATACCCTGCTCATGGATAGGAAGACTTAACATAGTAAAACTGTCTATTCTACCAAAAGCCATCTATACATATAACACACTTCCAATCCAAATACCAATGTCATATTTTAAGGGGATAGAGAAACAAATCACTAATTTCATATGGAAGGGAAAGAAGCCCCGGATAAGCAAAGCATTACTGAAAAAGAAGAAGAAAGTGGGAGGCCTCACTCTACCTGATTTCAGAACCTATTATACAGCCACAGTAGTCAAAACAGCCTGGTACTGGTACAACAACAGGCACATAGACCAATGGAACAGAATTGAGAATCCAGATATAAATCCATCCACGTATGAGCAGCTGATATTTGACAAAGGACCAGTGTCAGTCAATTGGGGAAATGATAGTCTTTTTAACAAATGGTGCTGGCATACCTGGATATCCATTTGCAAAAGAATGAAACAGGACCCATACCTCACACCATGCACAAAAACTAACTCCAAGTGGATCAAAGACCTAAACATAAAGACTAAAACGATAAAGATCATGGAAGAAAAAATAGGATCAACCCTAGGAGCCCTAATACAGGGCATAAACAGAATACAAAACATTACCAAAAATGATGAAGAGAAACCAGATAACTGGGAGCTCCTAAAAATCAAACACCTATGCTCATCTAAAGACTTCACCAAAAGAGTAAAAAGACCACCTACAGACTGGGAAAGAATATTCAGCTATGACATCTCAGACCAGCGCCTGATCTCTAAAATCTACATGATTCTGTCAAAACTCAACCACAAAAAGACAAACAACCCAATCAAGAAGTGGGCAAAGGATATGAACACACATTTCACTAAAGAAGATATTCAGGCAGCTAACAGATACATGAGAAAATGCTCCCGATCATTAGCCATTAGAGAAATGCAAATTAAAACTACGATGAGATTCCATCTCACACCAACTAGACTGGCATTAATCCAAAAAACACAAAATAATAAATGTTGGAGAGGCTGCGGAGAGATTGGAACTCTCATACACTGCTGGTGGGATTGTAAAATGGTCCAACCACTTTGGAAATCCATCTGGCGTTATCTTAAACAGTTAGAAATAGAACTACCATACAACCCAGAAATCCCACTCTTCGGAATATACCCTAGAGATACAAGAGCCTTCACACAAACAGATATATGCACATCCATGTTTATTGCAGCTCTGTTTACAATAGCAAAAAGCTGGAAGTAACCAAGATGTCCATCAACGGATGAATGGGTAAATAAATTGTGGTATATTCACACAATGGAATACTACGCATCGATAAAGAACAGTGACGAATCTCTGAAACATTTCATAACATGGAGGAATCTGGAAGGCATTATGCTGAGCGAAATGAGTCAGTTACAAAAGGACAAATATTGTATAAGACCACTATTGTAAGATCTTGAGAAATAGAAAAAACGGAGAAGGACACATACTTTTGTGGTTACAAAGGGGGGAGGGAGGGAGGGAGGGAGGGAGAGGGCTTTTTATTGATCAACCTGTAGATAAGAACTGCTTTGGGTGAAGGGAAAGACGACACTCAATACAAGGAAGGTCAGCCTAATTGGACTGGACTAAAAGCAAAGAGGTTTCCGGGATAAAATGAAAGCTTCAAAGGTCAGCGAAGCAGGGGCTGGGGTCTGGGAAACTTGGTTTGAGGGGACTTCTAAGTCAATGGGCAAAATAATTCTATTATGAAAACATTCTGCATCCCACTTTGAATTGTGGCGCCTGGAGTCCTAAATGCCAACAAGTGACCATCTAAGATACATCAATTGGTCTCAACCCACCTGGAGCAAAGGCAAAGGAAGAACACCAAGGTCACACGACAACTAAGAACCCAAGAGACAGAAAGGGCCACATGAACCAGAGACCTACATTATCCTGAGACCAGAAGAACTAGTTGGTGCCTGGCCACAATCCATGTCTGCCCTGTCAGGGAGCACAATAGACAACTCCTGAGGGAGCAGGAGACCAATGGGATACAGACCCCAAATTCTCATGAAAAGACCATACCTAATGGTATGATTGAGACTAGAGGAATCCCAGAGACAATGCTCCCCAGAACTTCTGATGGCACAGGACAGGAACCATCCCCGAAGACAAATCATCAGGCATGAAAAGGACTGGTCAGTTGCGGGGGAGAGAGATGCTGATGAAGAGTGAGCTAATTAAATCAGGTGGACACTGGAGAGTGTGTTGGCAACTCTTGACTGGAGGGGGGATGGGAAGATAGAGAGAGAGGGAAGATGGCAAAATTGGCACAAAACGAGAGACTGAAAGGGCTGACTCAATAGGGGGAGAGCAAGTGGGAGAAGGGAGTAAGATGTTTGTAAACCTACATGTGACAGACTGATTGGAATGGTAAATGTTCACTTGAAGCTTAATAAAAATTAATTAAAAAAAAAAAAGAAGTATTACCGTACTGGTAGCTCAGCTTTGGCTTCTCTGGATGCCAAGTTGGACATTAAAGACAGTAGTAGCTAAACTGGCTGTTATAAATAGTTATCCATGATATTGGTCAATGTGTAGTCCCCATTTCTGCTACTGTGGCAACACCATTCATGTGCCCATTTTGCCAGTTCTGGGTGGCCAGTGATGAAGTCTAGATAATGTCAACTGGCCAAGTCATTTTGTCTACTTGGTTATTCAGTGTTTTTTCTGTAGTAGATGCTTTTTGATGGGTGCTAATGTGTGATTCAAAAATCTTCACACATTGTACCCACTGGCTTTACAGTGGGCTTTAACCTCCTTGCATAAGTTTTCTAGAGCTGCCATAACAAAGTACCACAAAGTTGATGTTCTTGTTAGGTGCTGTTGAGTTGATTCTGACTCACAGCAACCCTATGTACAACAGAATAAAACACTGTCCAGTCCTGCTCCACATTCACAAACATTGTTATGCTTGAGGCCATTGTTTCAGCCACTGTGTCAACCCATCTCATTAAGGTTCTTCCTCTTTTTCACTGACCCTCTACTTTACCGAGGATGATGTCCTTCTCCAGGGACTGATCCCTTCTGATAACATGTCCAAAGTATGTGAAAAGAAGTCTTGCATCCTTGCTTCTAGGGAGCATCCTGGCTTTACCTCTTCCAAGACAGATTTGTTCGGTCTTTTGAAAGTCAATGACATATTCAATATTCTTTGTCAACACCAAAATTCAAAGGCATCAATTCTTCTTTGGTCTTCCTTATTCATTGTCCAGCTTTCCCATGCACATGAGGCAATTTAAAATACCATGGCTTTGGGTCAAATGCACCTTAGTCTTCAAGGTGACATCTTTGCTTTCTAATACTTTTACCGCAAAGTAAACAATTTTAAACAACATAAATTTATTCTCTTGCAATTCTGGAGACTAGTAGTCTGAATTTAGGGTGTTGGCAGAGCTATGTTCTCTGAAGGTTCCAGAGGAAAATCCTTTCTTGTCTCTCCCAGCTTCTGGTAGCTCCAGGCATTCCTTGCATGTAGGTGTATCTACATGTAGCTGCCTTTTCCTCTGTCTCTCTGTGTCTCTTCTCTCTTTTATAAAGGTGCAACTCAGATGGGTTTAGGACCCTCTCCACTCTGGTATCACCTTGTGTTAACTGATTACATTGTCAAAGAATTATTTCCAAACAAGGTCACATTCACAGGTACTTGGGTAAGGACTTCAATATACCTTTTGGAGGAGACACAATTCAATCCATAGTACTTCTCTTCACCTGATCATAGAGAACACCCTATATAGCCACAAATTTGAGCTGGGGGTGGGGAACTGGTGCAACTCTGGTGGGTGACATGGTAGGTCTGGGCTACCTACCCATAGAGCTCTTTCCTGCCAATCTGGTACTACTCTAAGACATACCATTTCCATCTTACGATGTACTCTGCTGGGCCTGTCTTACTACTTTATGACTTGGTGTGTCTGACAGAATCCAGACAGAAAGGGAAATCTTAGATATAATACTTATTTGGTGCCCCACTGTCAGGTATTCCACCACTGTCAGGGCTCATAAACATCCTAGGAACAGTTCCTCAAAAGGAGTATAAATTTACACTGCAGATAGCATGGCATGGCATTGCTCCAGAACCCAAAGAGCCTGGATTCAGATCCTCCCATTGGGGATTCCATAAACTTCAAATTATATATTTTCCCACTGTTATCTCCAACACCAGGTCTGCCAGATCTTAAATCCCCAGTATCAGGGTGCTTTTACTGAAGCCCAGACATTCTGCAGAGCCCTTTCCTTCTCCAGGTTCACTCAAAGCTACCAGCCTCCCATGTCATCCAGTATATGGGCCAAAACAATATTCCAAGATATAGAACATGTTGTCTGTAGAACCCAAAGAGGCTTTCCAGGTACTATGTTCCCTTTTTGGGGGAGACTTAAGATTCGGCAATTTATCTTTTACTTGGGAGAGAGTATTCTGGCAGTCCTTCACTCCTGGACCTCTAAAAACTTGACTGATGTGGCAGGTCCCTGAGTCATCATAGGATTTATTTTCTACCCTCTAGAGTGCTTTTTTTTTTTTTTTTTAGAGTGCTTATCTCTTACCAAGCCCTCCAATGTACTAGCAACCTCTAGCTTGTGCTGCTCACAGCATGATGTCATTGATGTAGTAGATTAATACGATGTTCTGCAGAGTGTCCAGATGGTCCAGGTCTCTTCAGACCTTATTATGACAGGGGGTAAGAGAGTTAACATGGCCTTGGGGCAAAACTGTAAGTTAATATTAATGTCTGTTCCATGTGAATGCAAATTGTTTCTGGTATTCTCTTAGGATCACATTATTTAACAACATCCTTGCCAAGTCAATTTGCCTGCTAACCATATACCTAAAGCCTTATTAATCTGCTATAGCGAAGATACTACATCCAGCACTGTAGCTATAATTGGGGCTACTATTTGTTAAAGCTTATGTTAGTCTACGGTCATTCTCCAGAATTGTTTCTGCAAGGACAAACTGATGAATTGAAGACTTCCACTGGCCTTGCCCACTATGATGGGGAAACCAAGTATGTCAATCCCAGTTAAACACCTGGGGCCTGGGGAAGTAACCACGAGGAAGGTCTGTGGACCAAGTGACCTGTCCCACTGTAGCCAGAATTCCATTTATTACCTGGCCCATAAGATCCCACTCTAACAGCAGGGACATAATGACACATCAAGTCTCTGGGTATCATGTCAACTCATGTGTCTAATAGTCTTCAAAATGTCTGGGTAATCTCTCATCCCCCAGTATACAGTAATGTAAATAAATGGTCATAGGTCCCTTTGGTGAAGGACTTGGTGAATAATTACTGTCTATACCTGCCATAGTGTTGCAAGGCCTAGCTCTGTGACTTCCTCTCCTACCATTGCCCTAGCCTGAAGAGGGAAACCACCCCTGAGCTTCTTCATGATGCTGTCGCCCTCCTCAGCAGTGCATTTTAATGGTCTTAATAAATGATGTGTATACTAAGCTCTTCCAGGAAGATAATTCTCTGGTAGGTCTTCTGGATTTACATAATATATCAATTACAGCAAGTCCACTTGCCTTAGCTTTTTTATCCTTTTCTCTACTCTCTTTCTGAGCGATGAAGGCATTTCCATTTTGCTTACGAAGGACCATCACTTTCTCCAGGCTTCTAAGAGCCATCCTAACAGTGAGCTTACCCTGTGTCCTAGGGCCCTAGATAGGATGTTATATCTCACATCTGAAGAAAGTGACTCCAAGTTGATAAATTCTTACTTATACAGTCTTATGTTCCAGTCCCGTCCATCTAAAACCCAGGGGTACTGATGCAGCTCCTGGAGGTATACTGACTAAGTCTTACATTTCCTTTGGGGTATAAACTCTTCCCTTATCAGACTCAGAACATCCCCTGCCAGCCTATGCTGGTATTTATTTGTGTTGTTATACTTCTGGCAGCCAGGAGAGAAAGTGAGGGCAGCTCCTGAGGCCTTGTTGGAGGGAGGTTTCTGGGTTTCTTGCTTACATTTAAGTGCTAGCTCTTACTTCAGAGGGGTAGGCTGCCTCTGCCAGCTCTGAAGGTTCAGGAGCCTTGCAGATCCAAAATCAATGGGGAGATCCACCCAAATATCCTCACCCCATGTTTTGAAGTTCCAAGTTTCTCTAACCAGAACCCTGACCTTGATGTATCAGAACTGCCTTCGCTGAGTATTTAAATGTCTGTGCAGTTCTGGGACCCAGCTCTCAGGTTCTAAGTTTGCTCTTCAGTTATGTCCCCTCTCCCACTGGAGGAGATGAGGAACTTCTTGTAAGCTACCAAAGAGACCTGGCTGTCACACTTAAGCCTCTATCTGTTTGTTAATGATCCTCCATTTCTCATTCTTTTTCTGCTATTCCCCCCACATCTCTCAACTGTCTGAATCAGCCCACCAGCCACAGCGTTTGCCTCCACACTGTTTTCCAGATCTGCGCAGGTGAAATCCTTAGCAATTAGGACGTTACGTTGTGCCAGGGACTATCTGTGCCTCACATACCACTCACGTCGAGGCTCTCCTTGCCCATGACTCAGTGAGTGAGCCAGCCCCCAAAGCCCATTTTACCACCTATTCTCTAGGACCACTCCTGGCTCCCCTGTGAAGAATCAAAGGGGAGGATGTGGAATTAGGCAGAGTCTCCAACCCATGAGACAATTCCAGCCCTGGTAAGAAGAGAAAGAAGGACGGGGTAGGAAGAGCCTCAGATCACAGTGCAGTTCAGTAGGGTGACCAGAGCAAAAATTGCCCATTAGAGGAGTTCCTTATCAGAGAGGAATGGGTCAGCACTAGTACCACACTGTGCTCAGTCATTGGTTGGGAACAGCCTGATGGAAGCAGGGCTTCAGTGTTCTCTCAGCTGGGGCTGCCAGTCAACTATGCTCCCCATAGGAGTTTCTCCTCAACCCTGTGGAATAATTCCAGACACCCATAACGGTTTTCACGTCTCTTCTTCTCTTTTTTATTCACCAGTTCAAAGATGCTATTTTGATTCCACTAAGCACATCAAACCTTTCTTCTTTCTGATGTAACACATGGACTGTTCTTCTCACCTAGTTTAGAAGCACTGCAGAATGTTCAGAGGCATTCCTGTAGTTTTTTCACCTTCTCCTCAAGGAGGAATATTTGCTCATATTTATAGCATCCATTTGTTATGTTCCATTGGACAAAAAGACAAGCATGGACATAGACTTCTGGAGTAATTCCCTTGGTTTCCAGACTTGTCATTTCATGGTGACTAGCATCTTTCCCTCGATTCCTTTGCAATCACTACCAATTTGCTCCTGTTCTTGTGGAATCCCTAGAGACACTGCTTTTGAGTCAGTAGTATATACCATATTGTTTTACAAGCTAACATACAAATACTTAACCATCTAAAACCATCACCAGCTATTAAATCCATACCTGTATATAAAGGCCACTTCTTGGCTAAGTAGGTCAGAGATGACACATGTGATTCATCTTGTGGTTTCTCTCTGATCCATTGGATTGGGCTGCCTACAATACTGCTTTGAGAAAGACCCTGTATCACACAATCAATTAGTGATGTCTGCAATGGATGGGTGAAAGGAGCTTTATACACATATGCCATATTTGCCCTCCTTGCTGTATATTCTCTAACTATAGAATTGAGTGAAATGACCTGCTCATAGGAATACTAAGCCCCTGATCTTGGCCTCAGACCTTGACCTCAGCTCCTCTGTAGTTTAACCATCTATGTTAGTTGATAAATCACTCACTTGATTTTTTGCAAGGCAGATGTTGAAAGGGAAAAAGGGGAAGCGAATAGAGGGAACTGGGGGCTGAAATTGGGAAATGGTGAGGTAATGAGAGGCACAAGTTGTAAAAAAAAAAAAAAAATGAATGCAGAAAGGGGAATCTTAGGGGACTTCCCAAAGGTTAAAAAAAAAAAAAAAAACCCCGGACTCTAACTCATGGAAACTTCATGTGTGTCAGAGTAGAAATGTGCTCTATAGGGCTTTCAACGGTTGGATTTTTGAACGTAGATTCCCAGGCCTTTCTTCAGAGGTGTCTCTGGGTGGATTCCAACCCCCAACTTTTTGGTTAACAGCTGAGGATATTAGCCACTTATACCACCCAAGGATTCCTCCCAAAGTAAACACTGTGCTTTTCTCTTTTTTGTCCTTTATTGATCTTCAAACAGTCCTTGCTTTAGTACTGAGCTGATACCCTTGAAACTCCTTTTCTACTACTTGAAAGGTTACCTATTTGATTTGTATGATTCCTCCTCAGTCAGTATTGAAATCCTTCCTAGGTGGTTACTCTGAGTGGTAAAAGTCAAGGAATTCTTGCCTTGCCTTACTTTTCCTCAGTAGCCATAACAAGATTCCTATAAGTCAGAAACAATTTCTTGCAAATTAATTTCTCCTGTGCCATACAGCTGCAAATTTGAAATTAACCACTGTGTGTTTTGGTTAGACTCTTTCACAGGGCTGTTCAACATCTTGACAGACATTATTTGGCGATTCACTGGAGACTTCATGGCACCTGACCTGGTTTGCCGAGTAGTCCGTTATTTCCAGGTATGTAGCAACTTCCAAATGTGGTGAGACAAACTAACACCAGATTAGCTCTTGGGCTTTCTATAAGGAAAATGGTATTTCCAATGCAACAATCTGACCATTTCCTTATAGTTAAAAGAACAAAAAAAATTTGTAAGATATTTTTACGTTTTCTTTTGCTAAAAATAATACCTATAAAGAAAAAACAAATAAGCAATAATAAGAACATAAAACATTCATATTTCAAGCAATAAGTAAAATATCTGCGTCAATATTCTGGCTAAATAATCTCCAGAATATTTGTCAATTATACTCATCTTTTTTTCCTCGAACTAACCCAATACTGGTTACTGTCATGTTCTGAAAACTTTGGCAATTTTTTAGAAAATACGTGTCAATTTGTGTTATTTAACTTGCATTTTATTTATTATGAGCAAAATTATAGTTTTGTCTTATATTTTTTGGCATGTGAATTTCTTAATCTCTAAATTTCCTGTTAATATTCTTTTTTATAAACTGGAGTACTTATTTTCTAATTTATTGATGAGATCCATTTTTAGATATAAGATATTTTCATTTTATCATATATGCTTTCATATAAGTCACGTACATGTATAATATGTGAAAAAGCAACTCAACAGCATACAAGAACATATCATGTACATTAATCTATCATAAAACCCAAACAAAACCCACTGCCGTCGAGTCGATTCTGACTCGTAGAGACCCTATAGGACAAAGTAGAACTGCCCCATAGAGTTATGTGATATAGATAAATGGTACTTCAACTAAGTATGGAAAGGACAGTTTTGTAACTGGTTTTAGATGAATGTGTTCTGTTTCTGAGTTCTTAAAATTTTATTCAATTAATATATATCTATTTTGATGCCAGCACTTCAGGTCTAAATTATTGTAGCTTTATAGATTTACAAAGCATTTCTTGAAAACCTTACCCTGCTAAACTCCATTTGTTGGTAGGATTTTTTTGGAATCTTTATATCTATGTTCATAAGGAGATTATGATTTTCATTTGTTTTCTCACTTTCAGATCTCAGTAATGGAGTTATCCCATTTTCAGAAGTGACTAGGGAACCTTTTCAATCTTTTGTGCTCTGAACATATTCTTGAGAGCCTGATAGGTGTGAAAGAGCCATTACCACCATCTGGGGCTGATATTTTCTGGAGGGTGATTTTTTTTTTTTTTTTTTAATTTCAATGTCTTCTTAAGGATTCTTGCTTCCTTGTAGAAAAATGTTTTCAATTGCTTGCTGTATTAATAATCATTTGCTAAGAAATAAATTACCCCAAAACTCAGTGATTTAAATCAATAAACATTTGTTATCTCACAGTTTCTATAAGTCAAGAATTTCAGAGCAGTTTAGCTGGGCAGATCTGGCTAAAGGTTCATCATAAAGTTCAGTCAGATGTTGGTTGGGACTACAGTCTTAGCAACTCCTGAGTGGAGCTGGAGGATTTACCCGGAAGGTGGCTCACTCACAAAGCTGGCAAGTTAGTGTGGTTGACAGAATACTTAAGTTTCATGTGGGCCTTTCCATAGGTATTCTTGAGTGTTCTTACAACTGGTTGTTAGCTGCTGTTGAGTTGGTTCCAACTCGTGGTGATCCCCTGTAAAACAAAACAAGGTGTTGGTCTGTTCGGTGCCATCTTCATGATTATTGGTATGCTTGAGTCCATTGTTGTGGTCACTGCATATTTTGAGTGTCTTCCAACCTAGGGGGCTCATCTTCCAGCACTATATCAAACAATATTCTGTTGCTACCCATAGGGTTCTCATTTGTTGATTTTCAGAAGTAAATTGCCAGGTCTTTCTCCCTAGTCTCTTAGTCTGGAAGCTCCACTGAAATGTGTCTCCCATGGGTAACCCTGCTAGCATTTGAAATACCAGTGGCATAGCTTCCAGCATCATAGCAACACACAAGCCACCACGGTAGGACAAAGTGACAGTTGGGTGGTAGCCTCACAACATACCAGCTGGCTTTCCCAAGAATAGACTATCCAAAAAACCAAGGTGAAAGTGGCAATGTCTTTTGTGAACTAGCCTCAGAAGCCATACACCATCACTTCCAAATTATTCTCTTGGTCACTGAGGCCAACCTTGGTTCAGGATGGGGAGAAGAGAACCACACAGAGGAGGGAAATCAGTAGGTAAACATCCTTGGAGACCATCTTGAGGACTGGCTATATTTTTCAAAAACATAATTTATGTTATAATTTATGTGTTTTCTGATTTTTAACTTAAAAGCATCTTCTCAACTGAGCATTATTCATACCAGTAGCATTTCTTTTTTTACAGTATTTACAGTCAATATTAAGATAATATTTTATTTAAAATGTATCTTGGTGACGTAGTGAAAATGGTGGAGTAAAACCCAAAAAATTCTCTCTTCCATAAAAGCAACAAGAAAATTGGCCAAAAAAAAAAAATTATATATATATATATATATATATCAGAATCAAATTTTTCAGCACTTTAGAAACCCTGGTGGCATAGTGGTTAAGTGCTACGGCTGCTAACCCAAGGGTCGGCAGTTCGAATCTGCCAGGCGCTCCTTGGGAACTCTATGGGGCAGTTCTACTCTGACCTATAGGGTCGCTATGAGTTGGAATCGACTCGACGGCACTGGGTTTGCAAGAAGTTAAACAAAATCTTGTAGCGATGTGGAAGTGTTCGTTCAAGAAAAATGACTGAATCTCAGTAATAAAAGTAAGCTTTGTGGTATTTTAACATGCCTTAGTCTCATCTCTCACTCTTCAGCTCTGTGGCAGCACTCAAAAAAAATGGCCCACATTCACAGTGAAAACAAATAGTCTAGCAGCCACCAGCAGGAGCAGAACAAGTGTAGAGCTCTTTCAAAGTCTCACTCCCAGGAAAATGTCTGTTATCTGACCTGTTTGGGGTTCCCTGGAAAACCCTACTTGCGTCACAGTCTATATTTTACTTGATTGAGAGCTCACCCAATGCAAAAAGACTTTTCCCTGGGAGCAATTACCAAAAACAATTACAGGCAATTGACTACATTCATGAATGCCTGAGGTGTTGAATAACAGTTGGAGAAAACAATAGACTAACCAAAGCTTAAAAAATAATCTGGGTAATGAAATGTTCATAGAGGCTTTGAAAAGCCCTGACATATTCATAGGCACCTAGAAGACCATGTGCATGCTCAGGACTGTATGAATACCCAGAAAAGACCAGAGAAAGCCCTAAGCTGGCACCTCTGGCTAACCTTGAGGTTTTGTGCAAGCAAGAAATAAAGCTTAAGGCAGTGTTGTCAACTGCCTGGCTGAATACCAAATGTATGACCCAACATACACAGAAAGATCTTCAGCAAAGACCAAAAGGCATTTAAGGCTATCTGTCCAATTACTAACTGATGGCTAAATTAACTGAGCAGACACTTCAGTAGCCACAGAGGAAAAAGAATGTAGACTTTACAGAGTTCATTCAGAAAAAGTCACTAAATAAATAAACAACTACGAGGAATAGCAACAACCACAGACTCTGGTGAGGGGTGAGAATCTTTCCAAAGTTGCCACATTATATTATTTTAAATGCCCAACTTTAAACAAAAAATTACTGGATCTGCAAAAAATCAAGCAAGTATAACCCATACACAGTAGCATACTTTCAATAATGGATAGAACAACTAGGGGAAAGATCAGGAAAGGAATAGAAAACTTGAATGTAAGCCAAATAGACCTAAGAGACTTTTATAGAATACTCCAACTCCAAAACAGCAAAATATACATTCTTCTCAAGTCTTCATGGAACATTAGCCAGCAGGCTATAAACATACTCCAATAAATTTAAAAGAATCAGAATCATACAAAGTATGTTCTGTGCCACATGGAATAAAATTATAAATCAATAACAGAAAGAAATTTTAAAAATTCACACGTATGTGGAAATTAAATAACATACTTCTAAATAGTCAATGGGTCAACATCAAGTGTTGACAAGGATTTGAAGAAATTGGAACCCACATACATCACTGATGGGAATATAAAATGGTACAACCTCTGTAGAAAACAGTTTAGAAATTCTTCAAAAAACTCAAAACACAGAGTTATCATGTTGCTGTTAAATGCCGTCAAGTCAGTTCCAACCTATAGCAACCCTATGTACAACATAACGAAGCACTGCCCAGTCCAGCACCACCCTCACAACCGTTGCTATGTATGAACCCGTTGTTGCAGCCACTATGTCAATCCATCTCATTGAGGGTCTTCCTTATGACTCAGCAATTCCACTCCCAGGTATACACCCAATAAAATTGAAAACGTGTTTCAGAGAAAAACTTGTACAAACGTTCATGGCAGAATGATGAATAATAGTCAAAAGTCTAAACAACCCAGATGTCCATCAATTGATGAATGGATAAACAAAATGGGATATATTCATATAGTAAAATATCATTCAGCCATAAAATGAAAAGAAACATTATTTTACCTTGAAAACATTATACTAAGAAAAAGAAGTTGAAACAAAAAGCTATATATTTCATGATTCTATTTATATAAAATTTCCAAAATAGGCAAATCCACAGGGACAGAAAGTAGATTAGTAGTTACCAGGGATTGGAGGATGGGAAGAATTAGAAATTACTGCTAATAGGCATGGGATTTCATTTTGTACGATGAAAATGTTCTGGAATTAGAGAGTGGTAATAGTTTTTTTTTTTTTTTTTTTTTGCACAACCTTGTGAATATCCTAAAAACCACTGAATTGTATGCTTTTAATTGTCCTTATTTTATGGTATATGAATTATATATCTCAATTATACACGTATACACACATTTATATATATAAATTCTTTCAGTACTTTCAGTCCTTTCATTTGACTATAATACATCTTTCAACAACTTTTTCTGAAAATATATATACATGTATTTCCTGAGTGCTTATATATCTAAGAACATTTTTCTGTTGCTTTCACCTATTGCACTCACCAATAATTTGGCTAGGATTAATATTTTGGAGTCATTCCCTTTTCTCCTAAAATATTTATGGATATTGTTTCATCCTCCTCCTATAGTAGTATAACAAAGAAGACAAAAAAAAAAAAGATCTTCTTTTTCTTCCTTTGTAAGTCACCTATGTTTTTTACTACTTGCTTGTTAATTATTTCATTGCAGCCCAATGCTTTTATTACGGTACATCTACATGTTGATCTCTTTTCATTAATTTTTCCTGCCACCTGGTCAGCTCTTTCAATCAATAGACCCGAGGTTTCCTCTATGTCACAGAAGTCTTATTCTCTTGTGCCTTTGAATACTATTTATGTCCAATTGTTTTTATCCAGTACTCCTTCCATATTTTCCAAATTCTCTCTGCATGTTTTTACCACTTTGTATTTTCCTTTTGCTTTACGAGATAGTTTCTGAGGTTTGGCTTCCAAGACATTGATTAGATTTTTGCAATATTTATTTGATCCTTTGTTGGTTCTCATTTATATTTAGTTTTGATTTTCTGATTTAAAAAAAATATCTCATTTAGATTCTTCTTTTATTTCATGCCGTTGCTAAGCCAGGTTCATTTTAACAGATCATCTTTCTTTTCTTTATTAATTCATAGACTCAGGTTTCCTTAATTTTATTGAGATTAAAATACAAAGCCTGGGATAAACAAATTGCTGTGTATCTATACAGTGGAATATGATTCAGCCATAAAAAAAAAAAAAGAATAAAGGACTGATAACATGCGACAAAGCGAATGAACCTCAAAAACTTCATGCTAAGTGAAAGAAGCCAGACAGCAAAGGTCACATGTTGTATGAGTCCACTTATATGAAGTATCTAGAATAGGTATATACATAGAAACAGAAAGCAGATCGGTGGTTGCCAGGGGCTAGGAAGACAGGCAAATGAAGAACGACTTCTTAACGAACACGTGGTTTATTCTGAGGTAGTGAAAATGTTTAGGAACTAGATAGAGGTGGTGGTTTCGCAACACTGTGAATATTCTAAATATCACTGAATTTTCTTTTATAAAATGCTTCATTTTATGTTATGTCAATTTTACCTTAGTAAAAAAAAAAAGCAAAAAATAAAAATAAATTTAAAAAAATTTAAAGCAAAGATTAAAAAATCCGAGGACTGTATCAGACTTCTTTCTGTGTTCTGAGGCAGATCATTACCAAAGGCTTGTTCTGTCTCTATCTCTTGCATGTTATTCTCTTCATCCATAATGCTATAATTTTTTCATATACTTCATATCATTTTAAAAATAATTTACTCACTTTTACATAATGGGCATTATATAAATTATTATTTTTCTTCAGAAAAAAAGAGTGGATATGTTTTAAAGCTCTTCAGTTATCTTGTTGAGGCTGTTAAGAGTTCTCTACTTTGATCTTAAACTGGAAAACTTGTGGACAGTTTTCTGATCCATACATTAGGTGAAATAAGAATACAGTCAGAACCATGGGAAATACCAGATGAAAGGTTTTGTTTCACTTAGATGTTTCTCTATGTTTGCTGAGGTGAAAGTACCAGAATTATAATCCAGTGTGACCAAGCCTCATTCTTGGTGTTTAAAAAGCTTCTTCAGTGAGAATTTATCCTACTTCCATTGCTAGCATTTTTCTTGGTAAACGATCCTTTTCTTCTCAGCCCTGGACCAATTTCAGGCAATGGCTCAATACATCAATAAAGAAGTCTAATAATGCCTCAGAACCCCCACGTGTCTGTCAGTTTGTCATATGGTGGGGGCTTGTGTGTTGCTGTGACACCGGAAGCTATGCCACCAATATTCAAATACCAGCAGGGTTACCCATGGTGGACAGGTTTCAGCTGAGCTTCCAGACTAGGACAGAATAGGAATAAGGACCCAGAAAACTATTTCTGAAAAGAATTAGCCAGTGAAAACCTTATGAATAGCAACGGAGCATTGTCTGATATAGTGCTGGAAGATGAGCCCTTCAGATTGGAAGACACTCAAAAGACGACTGAGGAAGAGCTGCCTCCTCAAAGTAGAGTTGACCTTAATGATGTGGATGGAGTCAAGCTTTCGGAACCTTCATTTGCTGATGTGGCATGCCTCAAAATTTGAAGAAACAGCTGCAAACATCCATTAACTGTTGGAACATGGAATGTATGAAGTATGAATGTAGGAAAATTGGAAATCGTCAAAAATGAAATAGAACACATAAACATAGATATGCTAGGCATTAGTGAGCTGAAATGGACTGATGTGGGCCATTTTGAATCAGACAAGTATATTGTCTACTATGCTGGAATGACAACTTGAGGAAGAATGGCATTCATTATCAAAAAGAAAGCTTCAAGATCTGTCCAGGAGAATAGCACTGTCAGCGATAAGATAATATCCATACACCTACAAGGAAGGCCAGTTACCATGAATATCATTCTAATTTACGCAACAACCTCTAAGGCCAAAGATGGAGAAGAAGAAGATTTTTACCAGCTTCTACGGTCTGAAATTGATCATGCATGCAATCAGGATGCATTAATAATCACTGGTGATTAGAATGCAAAAGATGGAAAAGGGACCGGTGGTCGTAAAATATGGCCTTGGTGATAGAAACGCTGCCAGAGATCACATAACAGAATTTTGCAAGACCAAGGACTTATTCATTGCAAAACCTTTTTCAACAACATAAATGGCAACTACACATGTGGACCTCACCAGATGGTACACAGAAATCAAATCAACTACATCTGTGGAAACAGACAACAGAAAAGTTCACTATTATCAGTCAGAATGAGGCCAGGGGCTGACTGTGGAACAGACCATCAAATGCTCATATGCAAGCTCAAGTGGAAGCTGAAGAAAATTAGAACAAGTCCACAAGAGCCAAAGTACAACCTTGAATATATCCCACCTGAATTTAGAGACCATCTCAAGAATAGATTTGATGTGTTGAACACTAATGACCAAAGACCAGAGGAGTTGTGGAATGACATCAAGGACATCACACATGAAGAAAGCAAAAGGTCGTTAAAAAAATGGGAAAGAAAGAAAACACCAAAATGGATGTCAGAAGAGACTCTGAAACTTACTCTTGAACATAAAATAACTGTCTTAGTCATCTAGTGCTGCTATAACAGAAATTCCGCAAGTGGATGGCTTTAACGAAGAGAAATTTAGTCACTCACAGTCTAGTAGTCTACAAGTTCAAATTCAGGGTGTCAGCTCCAAGGAAAGGCTTTCTCTCTCTTTGTCAGCTCTGGAGGAAGGTCCATCAATCTTCCCCTGGTCTAGGAGCTTCTCCATGTTGGAACCTCGGATCCAAAGGACACTGTCTGCTCCTGATGCTGCTTTCTTGGTGGTATGAGGTTCCCAACTCTCTGCTCACTTCCCTTTCCTTTTACCTCTTTTAGGATAAAAGGTTATGTAGGCTACAATCCAGGGAAACTCCCTTTACATTGGATCAGGGATGTGACCTGAGTAAGTGTGTTGGATCCCACCCTAATCCTCTTTAGCATAATCTAATCTTACCTCCTTAACCACGGGCAGAGATTAGGATTTACAACACACAGGAAAATAATGTGAATCACAAAACAGAAGACAACCACACAGTACTGGGAATCATGGCCTAACCAAGTTGACACATAGTTTTGGGGTATACTATTCAATCCATGTTGGTTGCTAAGGCAAATTTAAGAAATGATGAAGTAAAAAAAATGAACAGAAGATTTCAAAGGGTGGCTTGAGAAGACAAAGTATTATAATGACACATACAAAGACCTGGAGTTAGAAAACCAGAAGGGAAGAACAAGCTCAGCATTTCTCAAGCTGAAAGAACTGAAGAAAAAATTCAAGCCTTGAGATGAAATATTGAAGGATTCTACAGGGAAAATATTAAATGACACAGGAAGTATCAAAAGTAGATGGAAGGAATACACAGAGCCATTAAAACAAAAAGAATTGGTCAAAGTTCAAGCATTTCAGGAGTAGCATATGACTAGAAACCAATGCCGCTGAAGGAAGAGGTGGAGGCTGCACTGAAGGCATTGGTGAAACCCAAGGTTCCAGGACTTGACAGAATATCAATGGAGATATTTCAACAAAAGGATGCAGCACTGGACGTACTCACTTATCTACGTGAAGAAATTTGGAAAACAGCTACCTGATCAACTGACTGGAAGATATTCATATGTATGCCTATTCCAAAGAAAGATGATCCAACTGAATGCATAAATTATCAAACAATATCATTAGTATCACACACAAGTAAAATTTTGCTGAAGATTTTCCAAAACCTCCTGCAGCAGTACATCAACAGGGAACTGCCAGAAATTCAGGCTGGATTCAGAAGATGGTATGGAACGAAGGATATCATGCTGATGTTAGATGGATCCTGGCTGAAAGCAGAGAATGCCAGAAAGATGTTTACCTGTGTTTTAATAACTATGCAAAGACATTCGACTGTGTGGATCATAACAAATTATGGATAACATTGGGAAGAATGGGAATTCCAGAACACTTAATTGTGCTCATGAGGAACCTATACATAGATCAAGAGGCAGTCATTTAAGCAGAAAAAGTTTAAAATCAGGAAAGGTACGCATCAGAGTTCTGTCCTTTCACCATACCTATTCAATCTGTATGCTGAGCAAATAATCCAAGAAGTTGGACTATATGAAGATGAACAGGGCATCAGGGTTGAAGGAAGACCCATTAACAACCTCTGATATGCAGATGACACAATCTTGCTTGCTGAAGGGGAAGAGGACTTGAAGCACTTACTAATGAAGATCAAAGACTACAGTCTTCAGTATGGATTACACCTCAGCATAAAGAAAACGAACATCCTCACAACTGCACCAATAAGCAACATCATGATAAACTGAGAAGAGACTGAAGTTGTTAAGGATTTCATTTTACTTGGATCGACATTCAACACCCATGGAAGCAGCAGTCAAGAAATAAAATGACACATTGCATTGGGCAAATCTGCTGCAAAAGATCTCTTCAAAGTGTTGAAAAGCAAAGATGTCTTTGAAGACTAAGGTGTGCCTGACCCAAGCCATGGTGTTTTCAGTTGCTTCATATGCATGTGAGAGCTGAAAGATGAATAAGAAGAAGAATTGACACCTTCGAATTGTGGTGTTAAAGAAGAATATTGAATATACCATGGACTGCCAAAAGAATGAAAAATCCATTTTGAAAGAAGTAAAGCTAGAATGCTGCTTAGAAGCAAAGATGGCCAGACTTTGTCTCACATACTTTGGACATGTTATCAGGAGGAATCAGTCCCTGGTGAAGGACATCATGCTTGGTAAAGTAGAGATTCACTGAAAAAGAGAAAGACCCTCAACAAGATGGATTGACACAGCAGCAGCTGCAACAATGGGCTCAAGCATAAAAATGATCGTGAGGATGACGCAGGACTGGGCAGTATTTCATTCTGTTCTACATAGGGTCACTATGAGTCAGGACTAACTTGAAGGCACCCAACAACAACAACAATGCCTCAGAAAAGAGTGACTCCAATCCTCCCCTCACTGCCACCTGTGCCCCAATGCTTGGCACAACTCCCAGTCCCTCATGTTGCCAAATAGCCTCTCACCAGGAGAACCACACTGCAATTCACTACTGCCCCAGGTGATTGGCTCAACGCAGCCAGTTAAGCCTTTTAGTCCTGTTCCCCAGGGGTGAGGTCATTCCCAAAGCAAGATCAGTTAAAAGTGGTCCAGTGGGGTACTCTCAGTTTCTGCTCTGACATGTAAAGAACTTACAAGTCACCAGTCTCATCCTCACAAGAGAATGGGAGAAACTGTTTGCAAAACACATACTGATAGAGAACTTGAATGCAAAATACACAAGGAAACCTTAAAACTCAATAATAAGAAAATCAACAAACCAATTAAAAATTGGGCAAAATATCTGAACAGACACCTCACCAAAGAAAATATACAGTTGGCAAGCAAGTATATGAAAAGATGCTCAGTATCATACATAATTATGGAATCATGAATTAAAACAGCAAAGAGATACCATCACAAACCTTTTAAAATTGCTAAAATCCAAAACAATGACAATTCCAAATGCTGGCGAGGATGCAGAAAAACAGGACTCTCATTCATTATTGGTGGAAATGCAAAATGGCACAGCCACTTAGGAGGACAGTTTGGCAGTTTCTTACAAAGGTAAACATAATTTTACCATACAATACAGCAATCATGATCCTAGGCATTTACCCAATCAAGTTGAAAACTTATGTCCACACAAAAACCTGCACACAAATGTTTATAACAACATTATTCATAATTATGGTGATAGTTAATGTTATGTGTCAACTTGGCTAGGCCATGATTCTCAGTATTAAGTAATTATCCACTACTTTGTGATCTGATGTAATTATCCTCCACTTTGTGATATAATGTAATCACCTTCCTGATGTGATCTGACGAAATCAGCCAATCAGTTGTAAGGGAATTTTCTCCAGGAGTGCGCTCTGCACCCAACATATACATGGACATGCTGGCAAAGCTCACTTGCTTGCTCTGGATCTTGTTTCTGGCTTGTCATCATCTGACTTCAAGTTCTTGGGGCTTAAGCCAGCAGCCTGCCTCCCGATTTGTCAATTCTGGATTCATCAGCCTCTGCAGCCACATGAGTCAGAAGCCTCCAGCCAACACCTGAACAACATACTTTGGGACATTTCTTTGAGATAAAGCTCAATCTCTCTCTCTCTCCATGTATATTATATATGTATATACGCATATATATGTGTATATATGTATACACATATACATATGTGTGTGTGTGTTCCATATATATGGAAACCCTGGTGGTGTAGTGGTTAATTACTACAGCTGCTAACCAAAATGTTGGCAGTTCAAATCCTCCAGGTGCTCCTTGAAAACTCTGTGGGGCGGTTCTACTCTGTCCTATGAGGTCACTATGAGTCCGAATCGACTCGATGGCAACGGATTTGGATTATATATATATATATATACACACACACTTCACTGGTTTTGCTTCTCTAGAGAACCCATCCTAAGACATTTGTTATCAAGAGTGGTTCTAGAGAAACAAAATCATAAGGATGCCTTTTTTAAATTGGCTCTCAAGTCTGGCTAGTTATAAAGGTGCTGCTTATCCATGGAATGTGGTAAAGGTCTTAATATACAAGATATCACCACCAACAGATGATGTATTATTGAGAGGTGAGGCACTTCATGATCACATGTTTGATACTTTTCTACAATTTTCTCAGAATAAGAAGTATAGGGAAACTGGTTGGTTGGTCCTACTTTCTCTAGAAAAAGTGTTGAAAGAAAGAGATGAGCTCAAGGCTTCAGAGTCACATCTCAAGTGCCACATAAAAGACTACAAAGTTGTCACTCGTACAATGAAAAAAAGACTTATGTCTTGTAGTAACAGAGCTGATATTGTTTAAAATCAAATCCAGAGTATATCATAAAAATGGCTGAATTACAATGCCAATTAAATTCACAGCCTCGAATGGTATCTGAAGTTAAAGTGAGGGCATTGATTAGGAAGAAATGGGATCCTGAAACTTAGGATGGGGCCATATGGGCAGATAACCAGGAAGCTGGGGACATTGAGCCCCTAAATTCAGTTGAATCACTCCTGCCAACAGAACTAGCCCTCCCATTTGAAGAGATTACTCCATCTTTGTCTGCTATGCCATCTTCTCCAGCAAAACCATTATCCCCTCTACTCCATCTGTTGAGATTAACCCAGTTGTGTCTGAAAAGCCTTGGTCTCAGATATCACCTGGGGCGGTGTCTGAGTCATTGCCTGGGGCATCACCTGGGGCACATGCCTTATAAGACATTGCTGAATGTTCCTAGGACCCAGCCTCACCACCCATTTTTGCTTCTAGACCTGTGACTAGACTTCAATCCCAGTGAGCCCTGATAGGTAAAGCACAAAGGGTGACCCAGGAGGATGTATGCTACACTCCAAAAGAACTGCTTGACTTTTCTAATATGTACAAACAAAAACCTAGGGAAAATGAGTGAGAATGGCTATTAAGGGTGTGGTACAATGATGTGAGGAACATAAAGTAGGATCAGTATGAGTTTATTGATATTAGCACACTAAGCACAGATTCTTCAGTCGATGTTTCAGCTCGAGAGGTTAGAAAAGGATCCAGTAGTTTATTTGGTTAACTCACTGAAGTATGGATTAAACGGTGGCCTACACTTAATGAAGTTGTAGTGCCAGGCCTGCCTTCATATACAGTAGAAGAAGGTATCCAAAGACAGGGAAATTGGCATGTTAGAGTGGACTTATCAGGTTAGACCCACAGATCCATACATGGAGTACCCAGAGGACACACATTTTACCACAACGGTGAGGAACAAATTTGTGAAAGGTGCCCCAGCATCCTTGAAGGCTGCTGTGATTGCTATTTTATGTAAGTCAGATTTGACAGTAGGAACTGCCCTAGTTGCATTAAGACAGCTAACTAAAATGGGGCCAATTGGAGTCCATTGTGGGAGGGACCAAGTGATAACATTTAATCACCAAAGACAAGGTGGGCACAGTTACTATAACGGACAGCAAAGTCAAAGCAGTAATTAGAATAGTCTGACTCTTATGGACTTGTGGAGTTGGCTACTTAGTTTTGGTGTACCTAGGAATGAAATAAATGGGAATCTACTAAATATTTACTTGATCTGTACAAGCCAAAGAATTCTAGGTCAAGTGAACAGCAGTCTAACTTGAGTCGCCAGAATACACAGTCACAGCCCCTCAATCAATTCCCCAACTTGAGACAGTTTATAGACCCACAATCCCTTGAATGAAGGGAAATCCAGGTCCCATTTAGGAAGGACTCCACTGCACAGCAAAAAATCTATACTACTGATTTTTCTCTCAGCCTTCCCCAAAGAGATCTAAGGCCCTTTACAAGAATGTCTGTACATTGGAAAGGGAAATAATCAGAATTTTTATGGGATTACTGAACACTGGCTCTGAACTGACACTGACTCCAGGAGACCCAAATGTTACTGTAGCCAACCAGTCAGAGTAGAGGCATATGGGGGTAAAGTTATTAATGTAGCCTTAGCTCAGGTCCTCTCACAGTGCATCCAGTAGGTCCCTGAACCTGTTCTGTAGTGATTTCCCCAATTCCAGAATGCATAATTGAAATAGACATACTCAGCAACTAGCAGAACCCCCAGATTGGATCCCTGGCATGTGGAGTAAGGGCTATTATGATGAGAAAAGCCAAGTGAAAGTTGTTAGAACTGCCTCTATCTAGGAAAATAGTAAAACAAAAGCAATACTGTATCCCTGGAGGAATTACAGAGAATAGTGCCACCTTCAAGGACTCGAAGGATGTAGGCGTGGTGATTCCCAGCACATCCCCATTCAACTCACCTGTTTTGCCTGTGCAAAAAAACAGATGGATTTAAAGAATGAAAGTGGATTATCAAAACCTTAACCAAGTGGTCACTTCAATTGCAGCTGCTGTTCCAGGTGTGGTTTCTTTGCTTGAGCAAATTATTGCATCTTCTGGAACCTGATATGCAGCTATTGATCTGGTCAATGCCTTTTTTTTATTTTGGTTTTGAAGGATCACCAGAAGCAGTTTCCCTTCAGCTGGCAAGGCCAACAATACGCCTTCACTGTCCTACCCCAGAGATATATCAACCGTCCAGGCCTATGTCATAATTTAGTCCCTAGGGACCTTGATTGCTTTTCCCTTCAAGAAGACATCACACTGGTCTGTTACACTGATGACATTAATTTAATTGGACCCAATAAGGAAGAAAGATCAACGATTCTAGGCTTATTGGTAAGATATTTGCATGCTAGAAAATGGGAAATTAATCTGACAAAAATTCAAGTGCTTTCCACTTCAGTGAAATTTCCAGGGGTATAGTGGTGTGGGCATGTTGAGTAGTCCTTCTAAAGTGAAGGATAAGTTATTGCATCTGGCCCCTCCTACAGTGAAAAAGGAGGCATTTGGGTGTGTTATTCCTACCTCTTTATCAAATGACTCCAAGGGCTGCTAGTTTTGAGTGTGGCCCAGAACAAGAGAAGGCTCTGCAACAGGTTCAGCCTGCCAGGTAAGTGGATTAGCCACTTGAGCCATCTGATCCAGCTGATCTAATGGCGCTTGAAGTGTCGGCAGCAGATACAGGTGCTTTTTGGAGACTTTGGCAGGCCCCTATCGGTGAACCACAGCACAGACCCTTAGAATTTCAGATCAAAGTCCTTGACAGGACTTTTCAGATAACTATTCTCCTTTTGAGAAACAGCTTTTGGTTTTTTATTGGGCCTTAGAAGAGACTGAATGCCTAACTATGGGCCACCAAGTCTCCATGCAACCTGAGCTTCCTATCACGAACTGGGTGTTGCCTGACCCACAGAGTCATAAAGTCAGACGTGCACAGCAGCATTTCATTATTAAATGGAAGTGGTATATACAAGGTTCAGGCTAGAGCACGACCTGAAGGCACAAGTGAGTTACGTGAGGAAGTGGCTCAAATGCCCATGGTTTCCACTTCTGTCACACTACCTTGCCCCTCTCAGTCTGCACCTATGGACTCACAGGGATTTCCTTAAGACCATTTGACTGGGCAATACACAGGCACGACTTGAAAGTGGACAGTGGCAGCACTGCAGCCCCTTTCAGAAAACTCCCAGAGAACAGTGGTGAAGGCAAATCCTCCCAATGGGAAGAACCTCAAGCAGTGCACCTGGTTGTTCACTTTACTTGGAAGAAGAAATGCCCAGATGTGCAATTGTATACTGATTCATGGGCTGTGGCCAATGCTTTGGCTGGATGATCAGGGACATATAAGGAACATGATTGGAAAATTGGTGACAAGGAGATATGGGTGCAAGGAATACAAATAGACCTCTCTGAATAGGACAAAGAAATGAAGATATTTGTGTCTCATATGAATGTTCATCAAAGGGTGACCTCAGCAGAGGAGAATTTTAACAATCAAGTAGCTGCAATGATGCATTCTGTGATAATCAGTCAACCTCTTTCCCCAGCTACTCCTGTCATTGCCCAGTGTGCTCATGAACAAAGTGGTTGTGGTGATAGAGTTGGAGGTTATACATGGGCTTAGCAACATGAACTCACATTCACCAATGCCAACTTGGCTACAGCCACTGCTGAGTGCCCAATCTGCCAGCAACAGAAGTCAACACTGAGACCCCAATATGGCAAGATTTCTTGAGGTGATCAGCCAGCAAGCTGGTGGCAGGTTGATTACGTTGGACCACTTCCATTATGGAAAGGGCTGTGTTTCATCCTTACTGGGATAGACTCTTTGGATACAGACTTGCCTTCCCTGCACACAATACTTCTGCTAAAACTACCACTGGTGGACTCATAGAGTACCTTATACCACACGGCATCATCTCAGATCAAGAGACTCACATTACAGCAAATGAAGTGTGACAATGGGCCCATTCTCATGGAATTCACTGGTCCTACCATGTTTCCCATCATCCTGAAGTAGCTGGCTTGATAAAATGATGGAATGGCCTCTTAAAGACATAATTAGATCACCACTAAGTGGCAGTACTTTACAGGGTTGGGGCAATGTTCTCCAGGAAGCTGTATATGCTCTAAACCAGTGTTCAATATACAGTGCTGTTTCTCCCATTGCCAGGATTCTTGGGTCCAGGAACCAAGGAGTAGAAATGGGAGTGGCATCATTCACTATTACTCCTAGTGACCCACTTGCAAATTTTTACTTCCTGTCCTCACGACCCCATATTCTGCAGGTCTAGAGGTCTTAGTTCCAAAGGGAGGAATGCTCCAACCTGGAAACACAACACTGATTGCATTGAACTGAAAGTTAAGAATGCCACCTGGCCACTTTGGACTCCTCATGCCTCAGGCAAAGAAGGGGGTAACCATATTGGCTAGTGTGATTGATCGTGATTATCAAGGGGAGATCAGATTGACATTACATAATGGAGGTAAGGAAGAGTAGGAAGAGTATGTCTGGAATACAGGAAATCTCTTAGGGCATGTCTTATAACTACCATGGCCTATGATGAAAGTCAGTGGAAAACTACAGCAACCCAATTCTGACAAGATTGTGAATGGCCCAGACCCTTCAGGAACGAAAGTCTTGTCATCCCACCAGGTAAAGAACCATGACCAGCTGAAGCGGTAAGGGTAAAGGGAATATGGTGGTGAAAAGAAGGTAGTTCTAAATACCAATTATGACCACATGACCAGTTGCAGAAATGAGGAATGTAATTGTTATGAGTATTTCTTTCTTGTTTTATTATACTTGTATATATGTGTGTGTATGTGTGTGTGTATATATACATACATATATATATAAGGAGCCCGGGTGATGCAGTGGCTAAGAACTATGGCTGCTAACCAAAAGGTCGACAGTTCAGATCTACCAGCCATTCCTTGGAAACCATATAGGTGTATATGTACATACATATATATATAAGGAGCCCGGGTGATGCAGTGGCTAAGAACTATGGCTGCTAACCAAAAGGTCGACAGTTCAGATCTACCAGCCATTCCTTGGAAACCATATAGGGCAGTTGTGCCCTGTCCTCCAGGGTCCCTATGAGTCGAAATCGAGTTGATGGCATCAGGTTTGGTTTTTGGTTTTATATATATGTATATTTATATATTAAAAAAGCCAAGCCATATATATATATATATATACTTGTATATATATATATATATATATATATATATATATATAAAAAAGCCAAACCAAACCCTTTGCCATTGAGTCAATTCCAATCCATAGCAACACTATAGGACCGGGTAGAACTGCCGCATAGGCTTTCCAAGAAGCTGCTGATGGATTCAAACTGCCATATTTTTGGTAAACAGCTAAGCTCTTAACCACTCCTTCCCTTATCCCATCACTAATAAAATATAAGACGTAAATGGGGCTAGTGGGTTTTCAGCTGTATGCACGTTAGTCGTATCATGTTAGACATGACTATGACTTTATAATTGTCTTTATTTAGAGATTATGTGTGGTTTACAGGGATGTGTACAGGTGCCAAGAATTATAAAACACAAAGAGGGAACCTTAATATGAACTACAGACTTTAATTAATAATACATCAATATCAGTTCATTAATGATAACATATGAACCACACTAAGGCAAGATGTTAATAATAGGGTAAACTGTGGGGGTGGTGAGGGAATGGAGCAATATGGGAACTCTCTGTACAGTGTACTCAATTTTTCTGTGAATCTAAAACTGTTCTAAAAATTTAAGTCTATTAATACTTTTAACCCAGGGATCTTTCTCTAAAAAAAAATAAAAATAATCCAGTCTGGAATTTTGCTGAGTAAAATTTCTCTATGCTTCCTTTGTCTGAGTCTCACTTCTCTGTGCAATATTTTCTTTGGATTCATATTTCCTAGGTCATTTCTGTCAGAATTGAGGGGTGGGGTAGTGAGATTCCAGACATATGTCCTCAAGCTTCCATCTGTTCTCCAAATGGTTTCCCATATGTTGTTGATGTGTAGAGTTTTCATTGTTGACATTTATGAATTGACTATAATTGTACTTTGATTTCCTTCTTGACTTGAGTTAATTATGAGGGTGTTTAAATTTCCAAGTGGTATTTAAGAAAAAAAAAGTTGCTAATTCCAGCTTTTATTCCTTGTTAGTTTAAATATGTGATTTGCATAAATTCCACTTTTTAGAATTAATTGAGATTTATTCTTGGTGGTTCAGTATACAACCAGATTTGTAAATGTTCTCCAAATATTTCACAAGAATGTACATTATTCTTATGTCACACAGTTTACTTAATTTTTTCCTATCTATACATTTTTGTTTTTTCTCCATAAAACATTGAAATATTTTATATATATTTAGTGTTATGTTACTTGTTACATAAAGTTTATGAGTGTTCTACTGCTATAATGTATTATATCTTTTATCATATCTTTTATCAATATAAATAATCCTTTCATCCCATATAATCTGCCTTGAATTTTACTTTGTTTAATAATAATAACATAATGAATGCTTTCTTTTAGTTTTTGCTTGCATAATACACCTTTGATCATCACTCTATTTTTAAACATTAATAACATTATTTTCAATGTTTCTCTACTAAACAGTATATAGTCAGATTTTCAGAGGACTTTGTAAATAGTGTTTGTTTCATTGAAGGAGTTTAATCTCTTTTTTAATTGTATTTTAGATGAAGTTTTACAGAGCAAATTAGTTTCTCATTAAACAATATACATATAGTTTTCTGACATTGGTTGCCACCCCCACAACATGTTAACACTCTCCCCTTCTCAACCTTGGGTTCCCCTCCTGCTTTCTTGTCCTTGCTCCGGGGCTGGTGTGCCCATTTAATCTCATTTTGTTTTATGGGCCTGTCTAATCCTTGGATGAAGGGTAAACTTCAGGAATGAATTCATTACTGAGATATAAGGGTGCCCAGGGGCCGTATACTCAGGGTTTCTCCAGTCTCTGTCAGACCAGTAAGTCTGGTATTTTTGTTTTTTTTGTGAATTAGAATTTTGTTCTACATTTTTCTCCACTCTGTCTGGGACCCTCGATTTTGATCCCTGTCAGAATAGCCTTTGGTGGTAGCTGGCCACCATCTAGTTGTGCTGGACTCAGTCTGGTGGAGGCGTGGTGCTTATGGTCCATTAGTCCTTTGGATTAATCTTCCCTTTGTGTCTTTGGTTTTCTTCATTCTCCATTGCTCCAGACAGAGTGAGATCAGTGTAGTATCTTGGATGGCCACTCGCAAGCTTCTAAGACCCCAGATGCTATTCACCAAAGTAGGATGTAGAATGTTTTCATTATAAACTATGTTATGCCAGTTGAGCTAGATGTTCCCAGAGCCCTCAGCCCAGTAATTCAGTCCTTCAGGGAGTTTGAATGTGTCTATGGACCTTCCGTGACCTTGCCTTAGTCAAGTTGTGCTGGCTTCCCCAGTGTTGTGTACTGTCTTAACCTTCACCAAAACTACCACCTATCTACTGTCTAGTTAGTGTTTTTCCCTCCCCAGGCCTCCCTTCCCTCATAACCATCAAAGATTGTTTCTTTCTCTGTGTAAACCTTTTCATGAGCTTTTATAATAGTGGTCTCATACAATATTTGGCCTTTTGTGATTGACTTATTTCACTCGGCATAATGCCCTCCAGATTCATCCATGCTGTGATTCAGCATTATTCTTTATCATTGTGTAGTATTCCATTGTGTTTATGTGCCATAGTTTCTTTATCCATTCATCTGTTGATGGGTACTTAGGTTGTTTCCATCTTTTTGTTATTGTGAATAATGCTGCAATGAACATGGGTGTGCATATGTCTATTAGTGTGATGGCTCTTATTTCTCTAGGATATATTCCTGAATGGGATTGCTGGATCATACGGTATTTCTATTTCTAGCTTTTTAAGGAAGTACCATACCATTTTCCAAAATGGTCGTACCATTTTGCATTCCCACCAGTAGTGCATAAGAGTTCTGGTCTCCCTATAGCCTCTCAAATATTTGTTATTTTCTGATTCATGTTAGTAATTTTGGGGTGAGATGGTATCTCATTGTGGTTTTGATTTGCATTTCTTTTAATGGCTAGTGATCGTGAGCATTTCCTCATGTGTCTGTTAGCTGCCTGAATGTCTTCTTTGATGAAGTTTCTGTTCATATCCTTTGCCCATTTTTTAATTGGATTATTTGTCTTTTTGATGAAGAGGTATTGGATTTTCTTATAGATATTAGAGATTAGACTTTTGTTGGGTTTCTCGTAGCCAAAAGCTTTTTTGTAGGTTCTCTTTTTTTTTTTTACTCTTTTGGTGAAGGCTTTTGATGAGCATGAGTTTTTAATTTTTAGAATATCCCAGTTATCTTGCTTATCTTCTGGTGTTACTTTAATTGTTCTGTGGTAAGGTTTTAATGCTGTTTTCTTGTTTTTCTAATTTGTTTGGTCATGAATTGTGTAAGCTAAAAAAAATCCTCTAAAAAATGTTGTCATTAGGTGCTGTCAAGTCCATTCTGACTTATAGTGACCCTACCTACAACAGAACATAACAAATGAAGCACTGCCTAGTCCTGCACCATCCTCACAATTGTTGTTATGCTTGAGCTCATTGTTGCAGCCAGTGTGTCAATCCATCACACTGAAGGTCTTCCTCTTTTTAACTGACCCTCTGCTTTACCAAGCATGATGTACTTCTCCAGAGACTGGTCCCTCCTGATAACATGTCCAAAGTATGTGAGATGAAGCCTCACCATGCTTGCTTCTGAGGTGCATTCCAAGACAGATTTGTTTGTTTTTCTGGCTGTCCATGGTATATTCTAAAAGATATCTAAAAGATATCCACGTCCTAATCTCTGGATTTTGTGAATGTTGCCTTATATGACAAAAAAAAAAGAACTTTGTAGATGTAATTAAAGACCTTGATGTGGGGTTATTATCCTAGATTCTTTAGGTGGATCCTAAATGCAATCACGTGCATCTTTACAAGAAAGGGGCAGAGGGAGATATGAAACAGACGGAAGGGGGGAAAGAGAAATGACCAAGGGTTCAGAGATTAGAATGATGCAGCCAAGTAATGCCAGCAGCCACCAGAAGCTGGAAGAAACAAGAAAGAATTTTTCCCTAGAGCCGCTGGTACAGGTGTCCTGGCCAACACCTTGACTTTGGACTTCTGGCCTCCAAAATTGTGAGAGAATAAATTTCTTTTGTGTTAAGACACCAAGTTTGTGGAAATTTGTTACAACAGCCATAGGAAACTAATAGACTAATTTTATCCTTTCTTATTTTATTACAGTTTAATTTTTTTAATTTACTATATCTCTATCAAAGTAAAAAATAAAAGATATCTAAAATAGGAAATTTAACAAGATCTTCTTCCTTCACCCTTTCCCCTCCTTGAACTCCCTGGGTATTTTTCCGAAATATTCCATAACTATTTTCATAGTCATTTTGTAACAATGTATTTTTTCTGATTTCATTGCTTATAATAGCCGTTATTATTCTATTCCCTTCCCTCTTCTTGAATTCTTAATTTTGAAACAATTCCAAATCTGCTGAAGTATACCTCAAAGATTTTCAGGAAAAGTATGTAATGTTATATTTTCTTCTTTCTCATATATCCAAGAAGATTGTTCTTTCTCTTGGCACCGGAATGATATTTACAAAATTCTTGGATCATAATTTTTCTTTCAAAGCTCTGCACATGTTGTTATACTGTTTGCTGGCATTTTTATCATGGAGAAGAGACATGACAATTTGAGATGCATTTCTTTTAGGTAACCTTTCTTTTTCTTTTTACCCAGCCTACATGTTTGAAGATGTTTAATTCCTGAAATTAAATACTCGTATTGATTGTGTCCGAAAGCACAGTAGGTCTCTCTTTATTAATGTTGACTGCTTCTTAGGGCACTCTCTCTTTCAACACCTCCTCCTACTCTGGATTCTGAACGTGTGTCATCCACCTCACTCAAGAGACCCCAAATGTCTAGAAACTCATGGTCTTCCAACCAGGACATTCTGCCCCATGGATTCCACGGTTGGGTGCCCTGTTTTCTATCCTCCATGAATCTGCCCACTTGGTACATTCTTGCTTTGTGTAGCCAGCCTCAATTATTCTAAACTCATGAATCACACATTGAACCCTCACTTTTCTCTAAGAGGACAATTGTCTAACTTCTTTCTTCACCTTGGCCATCCTTTTTCTTTTCTCTCCATTAATCTTTTCTTTTTTTTCTTTACCAAAAGGGGAATTTCTTCTTATATTCCCCAGAAAAGGTCTTCAATCTCTAATTGGTCCTCAGAACCCCTCCCTGTGGCACCTTCTGCAACACTGTTGCTAGAATGTATTTTTGGTAATGTTTTTGTTATTGTTGTTAGGTACTGTCCAGCCGGTTCCTTCTCATAGCAACCCTGCGTACAACAGAATGAAACACTGCCCAGTCCTACACCATCCTCAAAATCATTCCTCTGCTTCAGTTTATTGTTGCAGCCACTGTGTCAATCCATCTTATTAAGGGCCTTCCTCTTTTTCACTGGCCCTCTACCAAGCATGATGTCCTTCTCCAGGGAATGATCCCTCCTAATAACATGTCCAAAGTATGTGAGACGAAGTCTCGCCATCTTGGCTTCTGCATTCTAGCTATACTTCTTCCAAGACGGATTTGTTCTTTCTTTTGGCAGTCCGTGGTATATCCAATGTTCTTTGCCAAAACCGTAATTTAAAGGTATCGATTCTTCTTTGGTCTTCCTTATTCATTGTCCAGCTTTGCCATACGTATAAGACAAATGAAAGTAGTATGGCTTGGGTCAGGCGTACCTTAGTCCTCAAAGTGACATCTTTGCTTTCCAACACTTTAAAGAGGTCTTTTGCAGCATATTTGCCCAGTGCAATAGTATGTCATTTGATTTCTTGAGTGCTGCTTCCATGGGCATTGACTGTGATTGCAGTTAAAATCAAATTCTTTACAACTTCAGGGTTTTATCCATTTATAATGATGTTGTTTATTGGTCCAGTTGTGAGATTTTGTTTTCTTTATGTTGAGGTGCAATCCATACTGATCTTTGATCTTCATCAGCAAGTGCTTTAAGTCCTTTTTCCTTTCAGCAAGAAAGATTATGTCATCTGCATATCACAGGTTGTTAATGAATCTTCCTCCAATCCTGGATTCTTCATATAGTCCAGCTTCTCAAATTATTGGCTCAGCATACAAATTGAATAAATATGGTAAAAGAACACAATCCTAACGCACAACTTTCCTGACTTTAAATCACGTGGTATCCTCTTATTCTGTTCAAACAACTGCCTCTTGGTTTATGTATAGGTTCCTCATGAGAACAATTAAGTGTTCTAGAATTCCCATTCTTCGCAATATTATCCACAATTTGTTATGATCCACACAGTCAACTGCTTTGCATAGTCAATAAAAGACAGGTTAATATCTTTCTGGTATTCTCTGCTTTCAGCGAAGATCCATTGGCATCAGCAATGATATCCCTGTTCCTTGCCCTCTTCTGAGTCCAGCTTGAATTTCTGAGCATTTCATGTTGATGTACTGCTGCAACTGCTTTTGAATTATCTTCAGCAAAATTTTACTTGTGTGTGACATTGAGATTGATAATTTCTGCTTTCTGTTGGATCACCTTTCTTTGGGATGGATACAAATATGGATCTCTTCAAGTCCATTGGTCAGGTAGCTGTCTTCCACATTTCTTGGTATAGACAATTGAGCATCTCCAGTGCTTCATCCATTTGTTGAAATATCTTAATTAGTATTCCATCAATGCCTGGAGCCTTTTCACCAGTCCCTTCAGTGCAGCTTGGACTTCTTCCTTCAATACCATTGGTTCTTGACTATATGCTACCTACTGAAATGATTGAACTTCGGCAATTCTTTTTGGTATAGTGACTCTGTGTATTCCTTTCATTTTCTTTTGATGCTTCCTGTGTCCGTCAATATTTTGCCACCAATATTTTGTTGTACTGTGGTGGCTTGCATGTTGCTGTGATACTGGAAGCTATGCTACTGGTATTTCACCCATGGTGGACCGGTTCCAGCAGAGCCTCCAGACTAAGACAGATTAGGAAGAAGGACATGGCAGCCTACTTCTGAAAAAAATGGCCAATGAAACCCTTATGAATAGCCACGGAATATTGGCTGATATAGTGCCAGAAGATAAGTTCCTCAGATTGGAAGTCACTCAAAATACAACTGGAGAAAAGCTGGCTCCTCAAAGTAGAGTCGACCTTGATGAAATGGCATAAAGCTTTAGGGACCTTCATTTGCTGATGTGGCGTGACTCAAAATGAAAAGAAACAGCTGCAAGCATCCATTAATAATTGGAACATGCAATGTATGAAATATGAGTCTGGGAAATTGGAATTCATCAAAAAATTAAGTGGAATGCATAAACATTGATATCCTAGGCATTAGTGAGTTGAAATGGACTGGTATTGGCCATTTGGAATCAGCCAATCATATGGTCTGCTATGTCGGGAATGACAGCTTGAAGAGGAATAGCATCTCCTTCATCATAAAAAGAATATTTCAAGATCTATCCTGAAGTACAATGCTGTCAGTGATAGGATAACATCCATATGCCTGTAAAAACTCTTTGCCATTAAGTTGATTCCAACTCATAGCAACCCTATAGGACAGAGTAGAACTGCCCCATAGAGTTTCCAAGGAGCTACTGGTGGATTTGAACTGCTGGCCTTTTGGTTAGCAGCCATAGCACTTAACCACTACTCCACCAGTGTTTCCTTATGCCTATAAGGAATATGGAAGGACAGTTAATGACTATTATTCATATTTATGCACCAACCACTAAGGCCAAAGATGAAGAATCTGAAGTTTTTTTTGTTTTTTTTTTTTTTTTACCAACTTCTGCAGTCTGAAACTGATCAAACATCCAATCAGGATGCATTGATAATTGTTGGTGATTAGAATGCAAAAGTTGGAAGCAAACAAGGATCAATAGCTGGGAAATAGGGCCTTGGCAAAAGAAACAACACCAGAGATCACATGATAGAATTTTGAAACACCAATGACTTATTCATTGCAAATATCCTTTTCAACAACATAAACCACAACTACACACGTGGACCGCACTGGATGGAATACACAGAAATCAAATCAACTATATGTGTGGAAAGAGATGATAGAGAAGCTCAATATCATCAGTCAGAACAAGGCCAGGGCAGATTGCAGAACAGTCAATTTCTCATATCCAAGTTCAAGTTGATTCAAAACCCAAAACCCAGTGCCCTCGAGTCGATTCCGAACAGTTGAAGCTAAGGAAAATCAAAACAAATCCATGAGAGCCAAAGTTAAACCTTGAGTATATCCCATCTGAATTTAGAGACCATCTCAAGAACAGATTTGACGCACTGAACGCTAATGACCAAAGACTAGATGAGTTGTGGGATGACATCAAGGACATCATACATGAAGAAAGCAAAAGGTTATTAAAAAGGCAGGAAAGAAAGACCAAAATAGATATCAGAAAAAACTCTGAAACTCACTCTTGAACATAGACTACCTAATGCGAATAGAAGAAATGTTGAGGTAACAGACCTGAACAGAAGATTTCAAAGGGTGGCTCAAGAAGACCAAGTAAAGTATTATAATGACATGTCCAATGACCTGGAGTTAGAAAACCAAATGGGAAGAACACACTCAGTATTTCTGAATCTGAAAGAACTGAAGAAAAAATTCAAGCCTCAAGTTGCAATATTGAAGGATTCTATTGGGACAAAATAGGAGCCCTGGTGGCACACTGGTTAAGAGCTTGGCTGCTAACTAAAAAGTTTGCAGCTCAAATCTACCAGCCGCTCTTTGGAAACCCTTTGGAGCAGTTTTACTCTGTCCTATAGGTTAGCTATGAGTCAGAATCGACTCAACGGCAACAGGTTTGGTTTGCTTTTTTTGAATGGGCAAAATATTGGTAATGTTAAAGAAATAAAAATAATAAAGAAAAACAATGAATTTGATTATTTCTTATTCAAGCCAGTAAAAAAAAACAAAGATACTAATTCAGAACAAAGATTACTGTCACAGTCGTATAATTTCTATTTCATTTTAGAAGGAAGTCAGAGACTCACACTTAGACTAATTTTCTAGTTACTGTTATATGCTCTCTGGGGTTTGACCCTAAGGTTATGAGGTAGAGATTTAGCTGGACTTTTGGAAGAAATGAGACTCCAACTTGCCTGAAAAATTTGCACCTTGATCATCCTTTCATAGACATTTCATATAATTACATTTGAATATGTTTTTCATATAAGAGATATTAGCCTATTATATTCCAGTTTCCTTATGTCTAAAGAATGCAAATAATACCACACACAGGGTAATTAAAAGACATGAAGAAGACTAACAAAGAGAGAGTGGGAAGGAGAATGAGGAGACCCAGGGACTGACCTTGGGAACAGCCCTGCTAGGAAAGTAGACAAGGAAGAAAAGCTCTGATGTGTCAGTGCAATGGTTATAAATGATTCAAAATAGCACATGGATGCCCTGGAACTCCCCAACCCTTCTATTGTCTCTCAACAACTTTCACTGATAAAAGGCAAATGAACTTTTGTTTCCAATTATTCTGGAATGTCAATTGTGGCAGAGAAAATTAGTTCAGCTTTAAGAATCAATTACAAACAAATGTACCATGCAAATATCGAGAGGGTCTGATTCTGAAATGCAGGGTTTGCAAGCCAGGTAAGTGAGGGAGCAAGTAAGAGCTGGAAGCATTCTCACCTGTCACAGCTGCAATGCAAATCCCAGCACCAAGAACAGCAATCAGCTTCCTGGCTTCGGAGTCATTCTTCTGTCTAGCCCAACGCCCACCCCTACCTTGGTTCCGTCCCCAGGTTTCTAAATATCACGCAATGCTATTCTTTCTGTGACGTGCATTCCCTCACCTCTGTGAAGTGATGTACCTCCTCTCAATTCTGTCTTCAGGTTGTGCTGCTCTATGCCTCCACCTACGTGCTGGTGTCCCTCAGTATAGACAGGTACCACGCCATCGTCTACCCCATGAAGTTCCTGCAAGGAGGTGAGTTCGCTCGACCACGAGCTCTTTCGTGAGGAGTCATCCTTGGGTGAGGGTGAGACTGCTTTCACTAATATATTCTTTTTTCATATAATTTATTTTTGTTGTTTTTGTTGAGAATATGTAAAGAACATACAGAACATCCGTTCAACAGTTTCTATACGTAGAATTCAATGACGTTGATTATATTCTATGAGTTGTGCAACTATTCTTACCCTCCTTTATCTGAGATTTTCCTCCCACATTAACATAAACTCACTGCTTCCTAAGTTTCCTATTTAATCCTTTGAGCTGCTGTTGTCAATTTGATCCCATGTAGATAGATCGTGAAAGAGCACAATGCTCAAGGCAGGCATTCTTTACTGGTTAAGCTAAATTATTGTTTGGTTTTAAGAAGGCATCCATTAAAAAAAAAAAATCAAGTCAATGCCAACTCAGAGAGATACTCCAGGACAGAATAGAACTGCCCCTTAGGATTCCCAAGGCTATAATCTTTAGGGAAGCAGACTGACACATCTTTTTCCAGCAGAGCGGCTGGTGACTTCAAACCACCAACTTTTCAGTTTGTAGCCAAGTGCTTAACCATTGCACCATTAGGGCTCCTTAAGAAGAGTTCAGGGAATATTTTTTGTTTAAGGTTTACTAATATATTCTTAATAATAGCTCTCTTACTCCCCCTTTCTCCTCCTCTTTCTCTTCTCCTTTGTCATCTTTATCCCCTTCCCTGTTTCATGGGTCTGACTGTACAAAAAGATGTAGAAAAGAAAGCTAGGGAGCCTGGAAAAATGCTGATGGTTCCATGAATGGTCTGAAGCCACTAAGGAAGGTGGTTTGCTTGGCTTGCTTTGTGATCATTCACCTTGGTGCTAGTATTTCCCCCCCTTTTCCTTTAGAGCCACATTGACACGTATACCTTCCAAAGCAATGAACATCCTACTCAGCTTGCTCATCTCCCAGATACAAACTCCTGTGCCCTCCTTACCTCAAAACCCCAGGAATGATAGAAAACAATTTTGAATTGGTAATCATATTGGGAAACAAGAAGGAAAATCCTCCTTGATCTAGAACCAGTAAGGACTCTATGAATGAAGGAAGTGTATGGGTCCGAGGGAAAGCTGAAACAACACACGGAAGGCACACAATACTCACAGAAGATACTGCAGAAAAGCAGCATTATTGCAAGTGCTTCCTGAGTAGATGGCGTAAATGACAAAGGATTCAAGGCTACTGACAGGGTGATTCCTCCATCACAAGGAGAAAAGTTAATTACAGCATGTTTCTCCTCCTGCTGCCCTTCCATATCCCAGACAGGCAACAAGGATGGAGGTATATGCTTCCAAGTGGTAGGATGATGAGTTTGAAGAGAAAGAAAGGCATTCTGGGGGGGAAAAAAATGACCTGGAGGAATGGCAGTTAACTGGTCACAGGCCTAGCTCCCTCTCTGCCCATTCTCTTCCATGTCTCTGACAGCTCTCAAGAATCTAAATTTTAGTGACCTGCATTACCCTTCAAGCAGGCTGTGAAAACTGAGAAAATGAAGACCCTAACAGGGAATCTTGACTACAAGGATATAATTAAATATCATAAAAATGTGGCAAAAGCCAACATTGTGGAAAATAATAGATACTAAATTTAAAATACCATTCTGCAGAACTTACACCTAAGGAAACAAAATTAATAGCAAAAGCAGAATAAGACTTTAGAATACATACAATGAATGTCAGCGAACTGCAAGAAGGTGGGGAGATACGGAAATTTAGTTTACTATTGGTGGGCCTGTAAATTGGTGCAGATACTTTGAAGGGCAAGTTAGCCATATCTATTAAAATATAAAATGTACAGCCCTTTGATACAAAAATTCTACTTCTTTGTGTCTGGTCTCAAGAAACACCCACGTGTGTACAGAAGAAGGCATGTAAAAAAAATACACATATATTGTATAATATAGTGATGGTTAAGACTGGGTGTCAACTTGGCTGGGCCATGATTCTCAGTGTCTTGGCAGTCATATATTGTTGTGATCGATTCCTTGTTGAGATTTGATATGTAATCACTCCCATGATGGGATCTGCTGTGTGTAGCCAATCAGATGAAAATGAGTTTCCTTGGGCATGTGGCCTGCATCCAAATATAAGTAGACATTCTGGCTTTTGCCTGCACTGGATCCTGCAGCTGGCTCCTGCTCATCTGACTTTTGGTCCTTGGGACTTGAGCTAGCAGCTTACCTGTGGTCTTGCCTGCCAATCTTGGGATTCGTCAGTCTTCACAGCCTGTGAGCAAGAGCCCTGTTCTCCAACCTATCAATCTTGGGTTCACCAGCCTCTGTGGCTATTTGAATCAGGAGAAGCCTCTATCCTGATCCACAGACTTGGGAAGTTCCAGCCTCTACAATCGCATGAGCCATTTCCTTGATATAAATCTCTCACTGTACATATTTATATGTTTTATTGGTTTTGCTTCTCTAGAGAAGGCAGCCTAGGCCATATAGCATTGCTCAGAATAGCAAAAATTCAAGCTGACCTTGGTGTCTCTCAGTGGAGAAATGGCTAACTATCCTACGGTAGAAGTTTCGGTAGCTTATGTTCATTGAGTGCGTACTCTATGTCATGCTTGATGGTGCAGTGGTTAAGCGTTTGCCTGCTAACTGAAAGGTCAGTGGTTTGAACCCACTATCTGCTCTGTAGAAGAAAGATGTGGCAGTCTGCTCCGATGAAGGTTACCGCTTTGGAAACCCTATAAGGCAGTTTTACTCCATCGTATAGAGTTGCTATGAGTCGGAATCAACTTGATGGCAATGGGTGGCAAAATATATTACTTTAATCCTCACAACAGCTCTATAATCTAAGTTCTATTATTATATACATTTTACAAACAAGGCAATTGCAATCCAGAAAGTTAAAGTAATTTGCCCAAGGGCACAGTAAATGCAGGGGTAGGATTTGAACTCAGACAGTTGGGGCCTAATTCAGGTATCCTCAACATTACAACTCCTGCCTCTCAATGTGAATGTGGTAGATCCATGGACATGAAAATAGATACTGCACATTTTGAGTGATAAGAACAATGTGCACAATAACCTACGCAGTATGATGACATTAATGAAAAGAAAAAAGTCAAAACAATGCCAGATATTATGTAGACAAGGAGAAAGAGAAGAGCAGGAGAGAATGCAATACATATTGCATGAAAGAGTAAAAGGGACATGCATATTGCAGGAGAGAAAAAGAGACCAGAGAGTAATGTCACGGAGAAGATGGAAGCCAGGCGGGCTCAAACGTGGCTGAGCAGGCACAAGGCAATGACAAGTACACCAAGGGAAGAAGAGAAGAGGGGCCCCAATTTATTCATTACTGTTTTTTACTAAAGTGATTATTTCCTTAGCAACGACTCTAGAAAAGTTGACAATTTTAAGTTTTTTTGGGAAATAAAAATGTGAGAACAATTAGGAAAATGTTGACTAATAGTGAAGAGAGAACTACAGTGTCAGGTATTAAAACATAATATGACATGTTGATGATTAAACTAATGTGATACTGGGACCAGGGTTTTTCCTGGTTGCTGTCCAGTCGATTCTGACTCATGGTGACCCCATGTGTGCCAGAGGAAAAGTGTGCTCCGTTGAGTTTTCAGTGGTTGAGTTTTTTGGAAGTAGGTTGCCAGGTCTTTCTTCCAAGGCACCTCTGGTTAGCAGCTAAGCATGCTAACCATTTGCACCGCCCAGCGATTTCAGAACCAGAATAGTGATATATAAAGCACATAGAATTTCAAATCAGTGAAAAAGAAATTAGTCAGTCTCTAGTGGTAAAATAGCTGTCTAATAATTTGAAAAGAAGATCAGACCAACACATATCACAGTTAATTACAAAATAAATTCCAGTAGGAATAAAGGAGTAAAAGTTTTACACATAAAATTATTAAAAAGACAGATGAATAAAACTTGTATCAACTTGGGAAGGGAAAGACCTTCCTATGAAGAGCACCAAAAGCCAAGACAATGAAAACAGGTTTTACTACATAAAAAATGTAATACTTCGTTGTCCAAATAGTAAACCCAGTAAACGAAGAGCAAAAGTTCAAATAGAAAACATTTGTACTTTACATAACAAGCAAGGGGTAATGTCCTTATAAAGAATTCTGGCGGATAATAAAAATATAAGAATATATCAATTAAGATGGGCGAAGGACATGAAAACCAAAAAAAAAAAAACCAAACCTGTTGCTGTTGACTTGATTTCGACTCATAGCGACCCTATGGGAAAGTAGAACTGCTCCATATGGTTTCCAAGGAGTGCCTGGTGGATTCGAACTGCTGACATTTTGGGTAGTAGTAGGTCTTAACCACTATGCCACCAGGGTTCCCACCAGGATTTTGAAAGGACATGAGTGAACTTTAAAGGAATAAAAAAATGTGATAAATTGGAAACATAGGGGGAAAAAAAGCCAGTGCCATCGGGTTGATTCGGAGTGATGCTCATCTTGACCACTAAAGAATTGCAAACCTGAACATTCTGATAGGAAATTTTACCTATCAGGTAACGAGACGAGACGGAAGAACATTCAGTGTTGGGAGAATGTGAGGAAATGGGAACTTGTGTACCCTTCAGGAGCCATAAATTGTAGACGCTCTCAGGGGAAATTTAACAATATTTGCCAAAAGCTTATACATTAAAAAAAACTAGCCCCTAAGAATTCATCCTAAAGAAATAATCAGAGCAGTTAAAAAAAGATGTATAGGGATCATTTAGAATAAAAGATAATTAAACATAATTTATATACTTAATAATAGGCTATTTACAAAATTGGAGTTTGGTGTAAACACTGAAAAATTATTATATTATCAGTGCTGTTCAAACTGTGCTTCACTGACCCCCAGAGGACTCCTTTTCTCTGTTTTTGTGGCATTGCCTCAGGGCAGGCCTGGGGGCTCTGGGTGCTACCCAATTTCAGCCTAAGCTCCCTGAGGCCCCTGTACCTTTCTATACTGGGCTCAACATAAAATTATATTTAAAGAAGGAATCCTACTGACTGAAAACATCTGAACGCCATTTGTGTCGATGTAGATTTCTTGACACAAAAAGATGGTCCTAATGTTTGTTTCAGAGAACAAAACTAGGCTACAGAGCAAAAGGTATATTATGATCTCATTTTATATATGTAATTTAGATAATATGTATGTATGCATATCAAAATTTCAAGTGGCTATTTCTGTGTGGTGGCACTATGGACTTCTTTCTTTTTGCCTATTTGTATTTCCTGATGTTTCTGTGATCACTACGTGTTACTTAGTGATTAAAAGAAGCACATGTGTTGCATAGACAGGGAGAAGACAAAAGCAAAGAAGTATAGCATTGGACAAGAACAGATGAAAGATTCTGACTAACCAGTGACAGAAGCAGCCACTTTGGAGGACACAGGAGACAGTCCACCCAATATTCTAACCTGTATTTCACCTGTTCAGTCCCTGAGCACTCATTCTCCATGGCAGATGGGCTCAGTTGCCTGGAAGGCCAGCAGTCTACCTGCCATTGTATGTTTACAGGCTGTACACTTGACCCCTATTGGTAGTACCCCTGCAATGCTTGGCTGCCTAGAAGCCTAAGATAGTGGGGATTTCCCAGTACAGCCCAGCATCAACATGAGAAAATCAACTACAAGCATGTGCCCTGATTGGGAAAACATTTTCTGGTCCCTTGGTAGAGTTTATTCGAAAGCATAGTGTCCTGCTTCTTTAAATCCAGTTATTTCCATGTCCATCCCACTTAAAAGTGAATGTACCGTTTCCTCAAGCAGAAGCTGAGTGGGCCCCAGGAGTCACAGATTGCCCCAAAAGTCCAGGCTGTAGAACCTACACAAGTAGGTAAAGTGGGTGGTACAAATAATTAACATGCTTGGCTGCTAACTGAAAGGTTGTAGGTTCAAGTCCACCCAGAGGAACCTCAGAAAAAAATGTCCTGGTGATCTACTTACAAAAAATCAGCCATTGACAACCTGTGAAGCACTGTTCTACTCTGATACTCATGGGGTCGCCATTGAGTCAGAACTGACTCGATGGCAACTCATTGTTTTTTTGTTTTTTAACCAGTGAAAGAACAAGGCCATGCAGGAACAATTACTAATGTTGCCAAGGTCCTTAGAAACCCACCAACCTTTAACCTTGTCACCAAGAAGAAAACCCCTCCAGCCACACCACCTGCTCTGTTAATCCCATTGTGCTCAATGCTTCCTCCCTGACCCAAATTCCCATTGCTGCCCTTCAAGCTAGGGCTTGGTTTGAACTCTGGTTTCCAGACCAAATTCAGTGTTCTTTCTCTGCCCCACAACTCCTTCCTTGTACCTACAAAGAAAAGAAGGTAAGCTTGGCCCACTTATTTTGTTTAGATTCCTTAACATTTAACCAAACCAAAACAACCAAACCCATTGCCAAGAAATCGATTCCAACTCATAGCAACCCTATAGGACAAAGAACTGCCCCACAAGGTTTCTAAGAAGCAGCTGTTGGATTCAAACTGTCGACCTTTTGGTTACCAACTGAGTTCTTAACCACTGTGTCAACAACCCTCAAATGCTGCCCTAGTACATGGTAGCACTAAGTACAATAGAAGAAAGCCAGACAGACCAAAGGCCCTGTCCCTGCCTGTGTGGAGTCAGTGAGGTCAGAAAGGCTGAGCATATGTAGGTAGATACAATATAGTATTTGCAAAGTGACCTATCAAATGTGTATGATACTAACTGAGCTCCTTAACACTAGAGGATTGGATACAGCAACATTTCAAGGGTCAGGTGGGTAAATCAGGGAAGAAGGGACTAGCGGTGACTTCATGCCAGCAATGTGCTAGCTTCTGTAAAAAGCATTCTCTTTTTAATCCTTACATCAGCCCTCTATACTAAAAAAGCCAAACCCACTGCCATCAAGGTCATTCTGACTCATAGCAGCCCTATATTATTATCCCCATTTTATACATGAGAAACTGAGGCTCTGAAAGGCCCTGAGAGGCCCAGGGTGACTCACACAGCTGTCATTGTCCACACTAGACTCTGGGTGTGCTTCCCAAGGATGCTTCCAGATGTCCAGGCATCTCTCTCTTTTCTTTGAGCAGAGAAGCAAGCCAAGGTCCTCATTGTGATTGCCTGGAGCCTCTCATTCCTGTTCTCCATTCCCACCCTGATCATATTTGGGAAAAGGAAACTCTCCAATGGAGAAGTGCAGTGCTGGGCCCTGTGGCCTGATGACTCCTACTGGACACCATACATGACTATCGTGGCCTTCCTGGTGTATTTCATCCCTCTGACCATCATCAGGTAAGAGGCTGCTGGGCACACAGGGGCTTCCCTAGTCCACCAACTGCCACTCTCCTCTCCTACAGGTCACACATTGGTCCTAGTGTCCTTGAGGAACTGGTCAGTCCACAAGATTTTATCTAAGTCCCATTCCTCCAAAGTAGAGTAAGGAAGAAGGAACTAACATTTTCTAAGTATGTGTTATAGAGCAGGCATTGTGCTAAGTGGCCAATGGTTATCCCATGAACTACATGGCAACTCTGTGAAAGAGCTACTGTTGTTCCCATTTTATAAATGATAAAACTCAAGCTCAGAGACGTAATTTACCCAGCACCACGCAAAATTTAAACTGAAGTTTGATTTCATATCTTGTTATTCTTCCTTTATCATGCGGTCTTTCTCAAGGCATAGTACCAGTTTTAGAGATCTTATTACTGGAAAGATAAATACACTTGAAACAAAACTGAACAAAAAAGCACAGTATACACTAATATGCTAATGCATGTGTGCAGTGAAGGTAGAGTGCAGTGAGGACAGGCGTATGAGTTCCCTAGAGCTGCTATAACAAAATACCACAAACTGGGTAGCTTGTAAGAAAAAAATGTATTGTCTCACAATTCTGGAGGCTGGGAGTCTGAAAGCAAGGTATTGGTCCTGTTGAGTTTTCCTAAGGCTTTGAGAGAGAATCTGTTCTATTCTTCTCTTCAGCTTCTGGTAGTTCCAGGTGTTTCTTGGGTTGCAGCTACAGCATCATATGGTGTCCTTCCTCTGTCTGTCTGTCTCTTTTCCTTTTATAAAGGCCACTACTCTGATGGGATTAGGACCCCCACTACTCAGCCTGACCTCTTGTTAATTTAACTGATAACCTCTCCAAGGTCACTACTTCCAAAGAACGTCACATTCACAGGTACCAGGAGTTAGGATTTCAACCGAGAAAAAATTTACTTTTTAGGAGTGGGGCACAATTCAATCCACAACAACAGGTTATACAGGGAACACTTCTTGGGAGCCACCACTGAAAGAGGGGAGGATTGAGAAAGGTGGAGATGATGTGGGCTTACTGATGATAGGAGGCCAGAGGGCACTCAGGGCCAGTGATTGCATAGACAAGCAGTTGCCATTGGAGGCTAGGCTGTCAATAAGCTTCTTGTAGTGGCTGGGATGAGCTCAACTGTGAAGGGTCTTGGCAATCAAGCCATAGAATGTTCCCTGTGTTCTACAACCAATTGTCTTTCAGTATAGAGGCACACAATGATCTGGTGCAGGGTCTCAATTGGCCATGTGGCATGATCACCCTCTGAAATGGTGGCTGTGCATCTGTGGATGAGCAGGAAATTGCAGGGAGGTACCTGGTATGTTGAGTGTGTGCATGTTGGTCTTACATCTTGAGTGCCCTCAAGCCTACCATAGTGTGTCACACAATATGTCCTGGGTGAAGAAGGAGTAACAGTTATGTTTTTGATAGTATAAACAATGCTATGGGTTACTTGTACTTACATTGTACTTTATTTTATTGTACTTTATTGAAGTACTTAATTATATTGTATTTAAAATTGTACAGGCAGGCAGTGTCAATGGAAGAAAGGTTGGTAATAAACTTCTAATGGCCAGAGTGAGGTAGAACTCATTTGAGTGGAATTTCTAGAGCAAAGGTAATGCTCATTTTAACACTTGTGATGCATGCTAACAAACTGCCATCTAGAAAAGACGTACTGCCAACAGCATCAAAGAGTCCTTGCTTCTCTTCACCCATTCCAACGGAAGATATTACTGTTTCTTCATTAAATCTTTGCCAACCTAATAGGTTAAAAAGTATCTCCTTTTAATATGCATTTCTTTGATTATTGAGGTGGCTGAGCATTTTTCAAGTGTTTTCCGACATTATGGATATCACCCAGCCTTGGTCTTTACTCATCTTTAATCTCACAAAATATTAAACCTGGGAGAAATATTATCCATTATATAGTCTAACTCCTGAATTTTTCGCAAGAGTAGACCTGGGGCTAACAGAAGTTAATGACTTGCTCCCCATCAGAGGTGGAGCTGAGTGGGAACAGGGTGTCCCCGACAGCCAGCCCAGCAGCCTTTCTATGATTTGCTCTTGTCCAGTCATCTCCATCTCTGCTGAATCAAAAATGTAACATCTACATTGTATTTCAAAAGGAGCCCTGGTGGCACAGTGGTTAAAGTGCTAGGCTGTTAACCGAAAGGTTGGCAGTTAGAACCCATCAGCTGCTCCACAGGAGAAAGATGTGGCAGCCTGCTTCTGTAAAGATTACAGCCTTGGAAACCCTACAGGACAGTTCTACTCTGTCCTATAGGGTCACTGTGAATCGGAATGGACTCTACAAAAGTGGGTTTGGTTTTGACCACTCACTTCTCCACCAAGTAGAACTTGGAAGGAAGCTTGAAGGGAAGATAAAGGTTATTTAGACAGCCAATCAAGGATAAGTGAAAGATTGAAGAGGCTAAGGCAGCAGTGAGAAGCAATTGGAAGGAAGTGGTTCATGCCATCACAGGCAACTGACAAGCATCGATTTCTTCAGCAGCTGTTATGCTTGCCTCACTCCTGATTGATTTCCCCTCAGCTCAGGTGGAATCAGCTGCTTGCACAAACCACACCACTCACAAAGTACTGTCTGGGCAGATCTGTCACTGTGGGTCTTTCACTGTCTGAAATTTCCCCCATTAATTCAGGCTGCATTGTCCCACCAGGGTCTCTCCTCAAACGTGCTCTAGCCCAATGTGTGCTTTTTTCTTTAGCATCCCTGGAAAAGCATAATATAAATTGTTGATTAAAGGGGATGGTTCCAAAAGTGGGTCTCACTCAGCTGTCATCAGGCTGTTATTGTTAGTCGCCGTTGAGTCAATTCCGGCTGATGGCGACTCCATGCCTGCAGAGTAGAACTGCTCCATAGGGTTTTCAAGGCTGTGAACTTCCTGAAGCAGATCTCCAGGCCTGTCTCCTGAGGCATCTTTGGGTGCGTTTGAACCACCTACTTACTAGCTGCTTAGCCATTTGCACCACCCAGGGGCCTACTTAACAAAGTCCCACCCTTTGCTCCTTGCTGCCAGCTGTGGAGGAGCCTTGAAGACTCAGTTCTGCCTCCCTCTGGCCTTGTCCTTGAGCTTCACCAAAGCATTTCCTGACTGACAACATGGCTACTCATCAGTTGTTGCCTTCAGTCTTCTGCCATCTCTGAGTGTGGCTCCTTCCAGTGAGGAAAGCGCTACTCTCTGGGGGACATCCTATCCTCTACTATCTTTCAGCTTCTTCTCCCTTCTTGAACCAAAATCAGGCCCAGGAGGAATTTTGTGGGGAACTTGTTTCTCAACTAATTCCTGGTACAAGTTGCTACAGTTTCACATGTCTCAGAGCTAAGATTCAACTCCTTTATTTTGTTTGTTTTCTTTCTTCCTCAACCACAATTTGGCCCCCTAAACTGGATCTGTCCCCTGTGCCTTTCTTAGATGTAGAGAATAGAGATAGAGATATCCGTTGCTTTCGAGTTAATTCTGACTCATAATGACCCTATAGGACAGAGTAGAACTGCCCCATGGGGTTTCCAAGGAGTGCCTGGTGGATTCAAACTGTCAATCTTTTGGTTAGCAGCCGTAGCTCTTAACCACTACACCACCAGGGCTTCCTAGATATAGATATAGATATACATATAAATATAAAATTATGTATAAATTTATATATTATGTAATTATATATATTTTCATGTATTTATATATAAAAATCATATAATTATATATAAATCCCTGGATATATATATATATCTCTCTGGGTAGTGTGAACAGTTGAGCACTCGGCTAGTAACAGAAAAGTTGACAGTTCAAATCCACCTAGAGGTACCTAGGAAGAAAGGCCTGGTGATCCACTTCCAAAAGATTACAGCCATTGAAAATCCTACGGAGCACAGGTCTCTGACAAACATAGGGTTGCCATGGGTCATAATCGACTTGGCAACAACTAGATACACACACACATCTTTACCGACTTCACAGGTAAGGAAAAAAAACTAGCATTTTTTGCTTTAACTTGCATTCTTTCATTACAAATGAGATTAAACACTTTTATATGGTTATTATCATTTTTGTTCCTTTTTAAAATTCTTTTACCCATTTTTCTGTTTAAACACTTTGTTTTCTGTGCTCTTTACCTTTTGAAAAACTTTATATAATTTTATAATTATGTTATATGATTATATATAACTATATAAAAATATATTATTTTATAATTATATAATATATATAATATAAAAGCAAACCACTGCCGTCGAGTCAATTCCAACTCATAACGACCCTATAGGACAGAGTAGAGCTGCCCCATAGAGTTTCCAAGGAGTGCATGGAGGATTCGAACTGCTGACCTCTTGGTTAGTACTTAACCGTAGTACTTAACCACTATGCCATCAGGGTTTCCATAATATAATATGTAATATATAATTTTTTTTTTTTTATGTTGTAAAAATTTCACTGATTTGTCATTTGCCTTTCATGTTGAATCTGTTTTCAGCTAACAGTGACTGGCCTAATTAAGAAAAAGGAGAGAAAGGACAAATAACTAAAATTAGAAATGAGAAAAGCAAATGACCAGATACAAAAATTAAAAGAATCATGTAGGAAAGCACTTTGTAAATCCTTATATAAACACATGCGACAATCTGAATGTAATGAACATGGCTTTTTAAAAATACACAGACATCTTAAACTTTAGTGTGTTCTTATCTACTCATCTTTTTCTTTACATTTTTACATTTCATATCATCCTTAGGAAAGTGTCCCTTCCACATATTTACAATAAATATTTCTCTGTACTTTTATTTAATGTTTTTATTATTTTATTTTTTTAATTATTCTGAAATAATTTCAGTATTAGGAATGTGTTAAGAACCTGAGATATAAAAGTATTTTAATTGGTTTGACAATTGTTTCTGTGCTATTTATTTTTGATGTTAGCAGTGAGTCTGGGATTTAAGTTGAATTTTTTTCTTAATGCTCAGTCATTTTTCCCGACATCATTTACTGAATAATCTATCCCTTTTTTACGGATTGAAATGTCAATCCTATCACATAGACATTTATAGTATTAAATATTTTTATTGTCTCTGTACTTGCTATTATCTTCGATGTATTTGCTTGCTTTTTTGGCATGAATATCTCATGGTTTTAGTTATTGGTGCTTTATATACATTTAATATCTGCTAGGAACAAGGTTACTTGTCTTTTTGAAAGATTCTCTGGCTGCTCCCGGGTAAGTGGCTGCTACACCTTCATGTACCCACTACTCCAGCCACTGCAAAGTATCTATTATTTCCTGAAACACCACACTCATCTCATCCCTGTGTCTTTGTACACGTCACTGCTTATCCCTGAATGCACTTCCAAACTTAACCTGCCTTCTTTCTGGCAAATTACTGCACATTCTTCAGGTCCAATTTGAATACCAGCTTCACAGGGAATGTGTCCCTGCCAACCCTAGGCCAAGTGGCAACTCAGGTGTGCATTGCCCTAGCCTTCAACCTTGGTCGCTGTCCAGGCCACCATTAATGCTTCATGGACGTTTAATTGCCTGCTTGTGTGGCTGTATCTCGTGAATACATGGACTGTGGCTCTTAATTTCTCTATTCCAAATCTGGCACATTTACGATACTTCATAAATTTTGGATTGAATGAACATATGCACCTGACTGATAACCTTCACCAGCCACACATCGCACAACAGACATGACCCACAGCCAAGTCACTCTGTCTCCCTCTCTCTCTCTCTTTCTCTGTTTCTCATTTTTTTTCTCTCTCTCAGGCACACACCCTCCTCCGAAACACTATAGAAATTGCAGGCTATATAGTATCTAGATCAGGATCTGAGATGTGGCAGGTCCTCCATAAATCTATCTGAAAGGAAAAAAAGACAGAAGGAAGAGAAGGAGGGAAGGAGGAAGAACGGAGCTGTATTGTGTGCAGCAAACTCTCACAAGAGCTACGTATTCATAAAGATCTAGCTTCTCCATCATCAACTAAATCAGGCTCCCAGGACTTGAAACCATAGTGACTGACAGCAAAGGCAATTAAGCTGTTTTTCTGGGTCAAAACAACTCCTGCTGTTTTCAAAATTCACTTGACATAACTGTCTAACTGTTGTTGCAGAGGTTATTAGCCCTGGTGTAATTGCTTTACTTTAGCTGTGATATTTTCTTGCTACCTAATTGATTTCTCGTTCTCCCATCATTTTTGTCTCTGTGTGATAAGGTAGAGGCATAAAAGACCCATAGCTAACAAGTACAAAGAAATAAGTGGAAAAAAGCAGATTTGTCATGGAGCACTGATTTGTAATATATGAAAAAAATCTATTTTGTTTGAGGATTGAAGATCAGGCTGTGGAAAGCTCCATGCTGGGGTTGGCACAGCTTTGAAGCAGAGAACAATGGTGGGTAAGAGAGTTCTTAGGGCCTGACAAGCCCTGCCAGAGAATGAGGCACAAGGCCAAGGAGGATGACAGGACCCAAGCCAATCCATCATGAGTAAAGGAAGTGACATCGTACATACATATTGTAATCTGTGGGGTGGAAGAACTTATGTCTAACAAAAAAGCCTTTCTCACTAGTGTGCTAGGTTACAGTAGACATTTGTAGTTGAATTCCTAACAGCTATTCCACTTCTACCGCAGAAGAGTAATCTAAGCCACTCATGGCAACACCCTCCCCCTGCACATGAATGCTTCAGAATAGGCACATGATCCAATTCTAGCCAACAAGGTGTGAGAAGATGTCTTCTGAGAAGTTTTCGAAAAAGCGTTCCCCATTCTTAAGAAAGAAGTCCAGGAAAGGATAACTTCTTTTCTTCTTCTGGACATTGTTGTTTCTGGATTAACACCTGGAGCTGCTCTAGTCTGATTTAAGAAGACCTACACTGAGGAGGGGAAATCCTGATGGCGTAGTGGTTAAGTGCTATGGCTGCTAACCAAAGGCTCAGCAGTTCGAATCACTCCTTGGAAACTCAATGGGGTAGTTCTACTCTGTCCTATAGAGTCGCCATGAGTTGGAAGTGACTTGATGGCAATGGGTTGGGTTACACTGAGGAGGAAAGAGAGAGACATGGAAGGTATACAAGTTTTTGAAATCAATCCTAGACCCTACCCTACTTTTGACATTGTAATGATGGGAGAAACAAAATATTCTAATTGCTTAAGTCAATTTGAGTGGAGCATTTTCTGCAACTTGATGACAACAGCATTGTCATACACTGCTGTCCATACTTGCTGGTCCAAGACATCAGTGAATTCATCTGAATGACTGAATGCTTCAGAGTGAACTCTTCTTCTGGTAGTTGTAGAAAATCTCTTAATTTCTTCTGGTACCTGTAGGAAATCTGTTAATTTAGTGATACCAAGTGAGTTACTAAAGGCATCCCATTGTCTTTCTCAGTCCTTGGGGCCCATCAAACTTGGTTCAATGGACTGTATATATCAGAATTTGAAGTTTTTCTTAGTTCCTCAAGTATCAACCTGTTCCTCCATTTTCCCACAAAGCTTGCTTCTTCTTTCATACCTTCCTGAGCTCAACTATACACGGATATGCTTATAGAAGTCAAGGCCCTATTACACACCCTTATACCATCCTGCATTTTTATCTTCATAGCACATAAAAAATAAAAATCTGTTTCTGTAGAGTCAATTTTGATTCATGGCATGTCAGATAGAACTCTGTTCCATAATGTATTTAGTAACTGATTTTTCAAAAGTAGATCACCAGGCCTTTCTTCCAAGGTACCTCTAGGTGTCTTCCAACTGCCAACCTGTCAGTTAGTAGCCAAGCATTTAACTGTTTACACCACCCTGGGACTCCTTCATAGCATTTGTTAGGTGCTGTCAAGTCAGTTCCAACTCATAGCCAGCCTATGGAAAACAGAAGGAAACACTTTCTGGTCCTGCACCATCCTCACAGTCATTATGCTTGTTGCATAACTGTTGCAACCACTATGTCAATCCATCTCCTTGAGGGTCTTCCTCTTTTTCTCTGACCCTCTACTTTACGAGGCATGACATCTTTCTCCAGGGACTTGTCCCTCCTGATAATATGTCCAAAGTATATGAGACAAAGTCTCACCATCCTTGCATCTGATGAGCATTCTTGTACTTCTTCCGTGACAAATTTGTTCGTTCTTCTGGAAGTCCATGGTATAAGCAATATTCTTCACCTATACCATAGTTCAAAGACATCAATTCTTCCCAGGTCTTCCTTATTCATTGTCCAGCTTTTGCACGCACACGAGGTGACAACACTGTGGCTTGGGTCAGGTGCACTTTAGCTCTTAAGGTGACATCTTTGTTTTTTAACACTTTAAAGAGATCTTTTGTAGAAGATTTGCCCAAATTCAATGTGTTGTTTGATTTCTTGACTGCAGCTTCAATGGGCATTGATTGTGGATCCAAGTAAAATAAAATCCTTGACAACTTCTGTATTTTCTCCGTTAATCATGATGTTGCTTACTGGTCCGGTTGTGAGGATTTTTGTTTTCTTTATATTAAAGTGCAATCCATACTGAAGACTGTAGTCTTTGATCTTCATCAGTAAGAATTTTCAAGTCCTCTTCACTTTCAGCAAGCGAGGTTGTGTTATCTGCATAATGCAGGTTGTTAACGAGTCTTCCTCCAATCCTGATGCTTTGTTCTTTATATAGTCCAGCTTCTCGGATTATTTGCTCAGCATATAGATTGAATAAGTATGGTGAAAGGATACGACCCTGTCACACATCTTTCTTGACTTTTACCCACACAGCATCCCCTTCATCTGATCGAACGACTGCCTCTTAGTCTAAGTACAGGTTCCTCATCAGCACAGTTATGTCTTCTAGATTCCCATTCTTTGCAATGTTATCCATAATTTGTTATGATCCACACAGTCAAACGCCTTTGCATAGTCAATAAAACAGAAGTAAACATTTTTATGGTATTCTTTAATTTCAGCCATGATCCCTCTGACAGCAATGATATCCCAGGTTCCACGTCCTCTTCTGAATCTGTCTTGAGTTTCTGGCAGTTCCTTGTTGATATTCTGCTGCAACCATTTTTGAATGATCTTCAGCAAAATTTTACTTGTGTGTGATATCAATGATATTGTTCAATAAACTCCACATTCAGTTGGATCACCTTCTTTGGAATGGGTACAAATATGGATCCCTTCCAGTTGGATGGCCCAGTGGCTGTCTTCCAAATTTCTTGGCATAGACAAGTGAGCACTCCCACCGCTGAATCCGTCTGTTGAAACATCTCAGTTGGTATTCCATCAATTCCTGGAGACTTGTTTTTTGCCAATGCCTTCAGTGTATCTTGGACCTTTTCTTTCAGTACCATCAGCTCTTGCTCATATGCTACCTCCTGAAATAGTTGAACATTGACCAAGTCTTTTTGGTACAATGACTCTGTATATTCCTCTCATCTTCTTTTGATGTTTCCTACATCATTTAATATTTTCCCCATAACTCATTGCCGTCGAGTTGATTCTCACTCATAGCAGCCCCATAGGACAGAGTAGTACTGCCCCATAGGGTTTTCAAGGAGCAGCTGGTGGATTCAAACTGCCAACCTTTTGGTTAGCAGCCCTAGCTGTTAACCACTGTGCCACCTTCAATATTGCGAATTGAGGCTTGAATTGTTTCTTCAGTTCTTTCATCTTGAGAAATGCTGAGTGTGTTCTTCCCTTTTGTTTTTCTACCTCCAGGCCTTTGCACATTTCAATACTTTACTTTGCCTTCTGCAGCGGCCCTTTGAAATCTTCTGTTCCACTCTTTTACTTTGTTTCTTCCGTTCATTTTAGCTACTTGACATCCATTCAGAGTCTCTTCTGACATCCATTTTGGTCTTTTCTTTCTTTCCTGTCTTTTTAATGACTTACTCCTGTCTTACTTTCTTTATGCATGATGTCACTCCACAACTTGTCTGGTCTTCAGTCATTAGTGTTCAGTGCATCAAATTTATTCTTGAGATGGTCTCTAAACTCAGGCGAGATATACTCAGGGTCATACTTTGGCTCTCGTGGACTTGTCCTAATTTTCTTCAGTTTCAACTTGAACTTGCATATGAGCAATTGATTGTGTGTTCCATAGTTGACCCCAGCCTATGTTCTGACTGATAATATTATTGAGCTTCTCCATTGTCTCTTTCCACAGATATAGTCGATTTGATTCCTGCGTATTCTATCTGGCGAGGTCCACGTGTATAGCACTTAGCTCCTTTCTAATCATATATTCCCTGTGTCCTCATTTTATTATTTTCTATCTCCTCAGATAAGATGTAAGGTCCATAAGGACAGCGGCTATATTTGTTTTGCTTACTACAATATCTTCAATAGCTCACCTGGGACAAAGTAGTTGATCAGAGAAATATTCATAACATTAATAAGTTAATTAAGGACGAGAGATAGTTTGGTCCAGGGAGTGGCCTTAAGACCCCTGCTAGGAGAAGAAGGAAAAGGGCCTGGGCAAGTAATACAAGATCAGCTCCCCCCACCCCACCCCCCAATGCTTGGCAGAGCATATGGGGCAAATGACTTCTAATGAGACCTGCAGGGCATAACTGAACATCATCCTCAAGCTTCAAATATGAGGGCCAAGAAAGCCCATTGCCAGAGAAGGGGCTTTAGCCCCCTCTGGCCCTGAGGGTCCAAGCTGACGATTGCTGTCCATTAGGACCCCAGCCCTGTGCTGGGCCCTGCGGGGCCAAGGAGGGGGCACTTGTGGTCTGAATGGAATGCTGTATGTTGAAAGCATTGTAGGTAAAGCAAATTCTCTGTTCTGTCTCCAGTGTACTTCTCACACATAATCCAGAACCAGGACTCAGGAACTGGCCTCAGGGATCCTCCTAAAACATTTCAGCAAGGCCTTCTGCTGGCTTGGGCCCTCACACTCTCCTACTGCTGTGAAGGAAAACAGGCCCACAAATTTGAGAAATAAATCAACCTATTACAGGGAAGAGACACTTTCCTCAATCTGGGAAATCTTTCAGTTTTCTGATTTTTCAGAAGTGTCCAGAGAAGCCAAACATGTTCAGAGAATGAAGATAGATGAAAAAAGTAGAAGTTGTAGCCAAGAGAATGGAGATGCTTTCCCTCAGCTCTGTTTATGAAAGTAGACTATTTCTAGATCTCACTGACTTTCAATTACCACAGACAAATCTCAACGTAGCGAAAGTTATACCACCATGAAGGAGTCCCAAGGAAGGAGGGGTTCATTTACGTGGAGAACAAGGCAGCTCAGAAAGGTTTCATAGCAAAGGGAAGTACAGAGAATGGACAAAAAAGGATAAGAATGCATTCCAAGAAAAAGGCACAGCAGGAGCAGGGAGATGGAAGGTGACAGAATTCTTGTTACCTGAAGTCTACTGTCTAAGAAGCATGGAGTCAGGGTTTGTTTGGTTGATCTACTCCTGGCAGGCTTCCAGACATAGGGGAAATGTGGGAAGGGAAATAGGGGAGTAGGGTAGGCAGGGTGATGATGACAAAGGTGAGGAAGGCAGAGTCAGATTGTAGATGTTGGATGTCCTACTAAAGAGACGGGGATTGATCCTGTAGGAGAGTAGAGTTGCCAAAGGATCTTTAAGTCAAGGCCATTAAGCTCTCTGAGCTGGAGCTCCAGCTGTGATGGCAGTGTGGATGCTTAGGGATGGTGGCCAAGTAGAGGTGGTGAGAAGATTATGGGCATCGTCAGGCAAGAAACTATCAGGGTTTGAAGAGCAGAGTTGAAGACGAAGGTACAGATTATAGGGACGTATTGAAGGGACAATCCACAGAACTTGCTGAATAATTAGATAAAGGTAATGAGGAAGAAGAAGGAGACAAATACAATTCAGAGGTCTCTTTGATGTGTGACTTCTACACTCTGAGAAGTGCCTTTGTTTGGACAATAAGTGATAGGGTCACCTGGTTATTAAGTGTTTGCCCAGCAAACAGTAAAGCTGGATTTCCACTTGCCTGGTTGGTCGTGACAAAAAGAGGGGAAGGGAGTGACTTAGGCCCAAACCTCTAACACTTAAGACCTTTGTTCGTTTTTCCATTATACATAGGTATGGTTACTGGTCAATAAATATTTGAGTGATTAATTAAGTACTGGGGTTGTAATTGTAATACACCATTAACGCTTCATGTGGTTATAACCTTATATTTCATTTACCTGGAAAAGAACTTATGCTGTTCTAAGAAATAGTCAATTTAGGGTGAAGAATAGACTCAGTAATATTTTTGTTCTTCTTTTTTTTTTTCTTTAATACAGGCATACACACTCCAGAAAAGTCCTATGGGGTTGCTGGGGATGCTCCAAAAAGGCCCCGAGCTTTCCTGGAGTACTCAGAGGGGATCACTGAGCAGAATTGGAAAAAGCAATAAGAAAGCATAGGACTTGAACACAGTCATTAATTAAGCTATATTCCTGCAGATCATTAAAAGCAATTAGTGCCTTGTCAGCTACTGCGCACTAGAGCTCAGAGTTTTTTTAATCAATGTTTCTCAAGAGGGAGGGTTCTACAGCTTTAAAATAAAGCAGTGCTTTGTACCAAAGCTTTTGGTCAAGGCATTTAATGTATTTGAAACAGCAAATGACATTTTAAAAGGATGTAAGTTTTTATATTTATCAAAGAAGCCATAAAATATAAAATTTGATGATGCTTTTGAGTCATTAACAATGTTTTTCTGTTAGGCACAGACTATATTATGCAAGAGTGGGTATGATACACTGTAAAAAATAGGGAAGAAAGAGAGGAAAGGAAGCTACATTTATAGACTCTCTACTCATTTTCAAGCACTGTGCTTGATGCTTTGAATATTATCACATGATCCTCAGAAGAACACTTAAGAGGTTTGTATAATTAACACCATTTTACAGAATCGTAACCGAAGCTCATTGTATTGATTTTCTTTTGCTGCATAACAAATTGTCACAAATTTAGTGACTTGAAACAACACACATTTATTATCTTCCAGTCTCCGTGGGCCAAGAGTTCAGGCACGGCTTAGCTGGGTCCTCAGCTCAGGGCATCACAAGGTGCAATTAAATGTCAGTTAGGGCTGAGGTCCCACTGGAGGCTCAATGGGGGAAGGATCTTCTGTTGGAAGAATTAAACTTCTTGTGGCTATAGGATTAATGGAAGCTTGCTTCTTCAAAGCCAGCAATGGAGGGTGAGAGAGAAGAAGAAAGAGACATAGACAGACACAGAGAGAAAGATACTACTAGTAAGACAGGCACTACACTCTTATATAATCACATATTTCCCATCACTTTCATTTCACTGCATTGGTAAGAAGCAAGTCACGGGTTCTCTCCATACTCAAGGGAGAGGATTACACAAAGGTGAAAATAACAGAGGCAGAAACAAAGTCTATCCTTCACATTAAAACCAGTTCCCATAGAGCCGACTCCAACTCACAGTGAACACATGTGTTTTGGAGTAGAATTCTGATCCATAGGCTGATTTTTTTGGAAGTGTATCACCAGGTCTTTCTTCCGAGGTGCCTCTGGGTAGCCTTGAACTTTCAACCTTTCAGTTAGCAGCCAATTATATTAGCCATTCGCACCATCCACCATCTACTAAGATAGGTTAATGCCAAGCTCATACAACCAGCAAGTGGTAGCACTGGTTACAAACCTAGGTCTTTCTGACTCCACAGCCCATCTTCTTGGATTCCAATCCCAGCTGTACCTCTAACCACTTGAGTTACCTTGGGGAAATCCTTTAATTTCACCAGGTCCTAATCTCTTCACTTAAAAAATAAGTAGTTGCATCCACCTGATCGTTATGATCCTTTCACTTTCAATCTGCTGTGATTCTACAATCAGCAAGTATTGGTGGCAGGCATTGTCAAGAAACCCCTCCCAAACACCTAGCTCAATTGGCATAACATAGTTTATAATGAAAATGTTCTACTTCTTACTTTGGTGAGTAGTGTCTGCAGTCTTAAAAGCTTGCGAGTCGCCATCTAAGATACTCAACTGGTCTTACCGCATCTGGAGCAAGACAGACTGAAGAAAACCAAACATATACAGGTATGATTAGTCCAAATAACTAAGGGACCACAAGTACAACAACCTCCACCAGACTGAGCCAGCACAACTAGATGGTGCCCAGCTACCATCACCGACTGCTCTGATAGGGATCACAGCAGAGGGTCCCAGACAAAGCTGGAGAAAAACGTAGAACAAAATTCTAACTCACTCACGTACACGAAAGACCAGACTTGCTGGTCTGACAGAGATTGGAGAAACTCAGAGAGTATGGCCCCCAAACATGCTTTTAACTCAATACTGAAGTCACTTCTGAGGTTCACCCTTCAGCCAAAGGTTAGACAGGCCCATAAAACAAAATGAGACTAAATGAGCACACCAGCCCAGGGACAAGGACGAGAAGGCAGGAGGGGACAGGAAAGCTGTCAATAGGGAACCTAATGTCAAAAAGGGAAGAGTGTTGACATGTCATGGGGCTGGCAACTGATATCACAAAACAATATGTGTGTCGTTTCATTAGAAACTAATTTGCTCTGTAAACCTTCACCTAAAATACAATAAAAAATTTTTAAATAAAAAGAGAGAGAGAGACCCCTCCCTACACACCTCACCATCAGGGAAGTGGGAGTGGTCTTCTCTCTGTGTCCTTATAGTAGGGAGCCACCAGCCATTTTAATATTGTCTTTGGTCCTTTCCTCAGCGTCATCTATGGCATTGTGATCCGGACTATTTGGATTAAAAGCAAAGCCCATGATATGGTGATTTCCAATTGCTCAAGTAAGTGTCTAATCAGCATTGCCCAATTCTTGCCTAAATTTGCTTGTGCAGAGATTTTCTTCTAGCAAATGAGAACATGGGCCTGTTACATCAGGCCCAGCAAACAGAGCAGGCCCACCCAAAGCTGTCCTGGGCAGGCCCTGCCATCTCCGCTTGGCCTCCCTAAAAACTGGGAGAAGGAAGAGGGCATTTCAGGGCCAGCCAAGCTATGCCCACAGAGAGTCCCTCCAAATAGCCTGTGAGCCAGGATCCAAGGGTCACCCATTTTCCAGGCACGGCAGAGAAGCACCTTGGAGGACATTGGGGAAAAAAGAGAGCATTAGACACAGAGAACATCACGCATCCAGCAACATGAGGACAGACTTTTCTATTTGAAACTTACTGCCGTAGAATGGCAGCAAATCTACCCACAGAAAGATGGTGAACTCTAAGCCTATCGAGGCATATCTGTACTATCCCCACTGCCTCAGCACAGTAATTCACACCAGAACAAGCCAGAGGTCACCCACTACTCCCCTCCCAAAATTCAATTTCAGTAAACCTTACTGCAGTAAACCTGCTACACACCAGGCCCTGGCATGCAGAGGCTTGGCCTGCTTCCCAGACAAACCTTGCTGGGCCTGACTGAGGTCAACCTGGAGAAAACACAACAAACTACAGAGCCAGAAAGAGAGAGAAAGAACTCTTAGTTTTCCGTTTATTGTAATATAACTAGCTTTGTAGGAGGTGACTAGCTCTGCTGAGACTCCATGCTTTCTCCCATTCCTTCTCCCCCCACACACACAAACACATGTATGCACACACACAACACAGGTCCACACACACCAAAATACATATACACAGTCACATGCATAAACTTACACACCCACATATACCCATACCTACGTACACCCATATATACCCCACATATACACTTCATACACACACACACACTCACACACACACACACACACTGCACAGCTCCTGTTCATCTCCCTCCCTCTGGTCCAGTTTCCACACTCTGATTTTTCTAGAAGAGCAAGAATAGTCAGAAGGGATCCACACAAATGCATTCGTTTTATCCATTGTGAGTGACTCCAGTCAATGGATCGTCTGAAAACTTATTAGAAAGTTGAAGAAGTGTAATCTTCCTCTATCAGACAGCAAATAAAAACATCGACTACTACAGTTGTTGAAACAGGGCATTACTGTCATAGAATCACATGGACAGGGCACTAGATCAAAACAGGAACTCTAGAGGCAACCCAGGAATTGAGTGTTTGATGAAGTATTTCAAATTGATAGGAAATTATACTGTTCAATATTGGTGTTCAGACAACTATCTATCTATCTGGAAATCAATTGTTAAATTCCTACCTCATATGCTATAAAGAAATAAACTCATGATTAAAGGCTTAAATGAAAGAGAGAGGGGGGAAAAAGAGAAAGAAAGGAAAGGAAAAAGATAGAATCCTTGTTTTTATTCAGAAAAAATTGAAAAAGGGTCTGAATACCCTAGAATGAGGGAGACTGAGTATAATAATTCTATAGTCATACACATTGAAATAAGGGAGCCCCAAGTGATGAAATGTCTAAGTGCTCTCCTGCTAACCTAAAGGTCGTGGTTCAAACACACCCAGCAAGAGAAAGACATAGATCCATAAAGATTACAGCCTAGGAAACCCTATGGGGCCATTCTCCTCTGTCGCATGAGGTCACAGAGAGTCAAAATTGACTTAACAGCACCTAATAACAACAATGAAATACTACACCTTTCAAAATTATTGTCTAGTGTATGCTTATTGCCATAGAAAGATGTTCACAAGGTATTTGATTAAAAAGGAGAAAACAGTGTGGTATCACTTGTATAAATATGTGCAATATGATATATGGTAGAATATGTATGTGAAGGTATAGATGATGATGATAGTGAGACAGATTTAAGGAAGAGGTGAGGAAGGACAAATACTAAATGCTACAGTGATTATCTCTGAGTAGTAGAATTATAATTGATTTTTCTTTTTTCCCTTATCTATGTGTTCTAAAATTACATCGATTTTATACTATGAAATAATACCTCAGTGACCCTTTAGCCTAGGTAGACAGCTTTGGCCATGCCAAAGATCTGAATTTGGATTTTTAATTTTTTCATTGTGAGTTCTTCTTTTAGCCACCTGCCACCCTTCCTTCCAGAATATTCTTCCTCCCATATATATGCCAGCTGTGTATATGAGATATTCATTTGGGGTTGTTTTTAAAATCATCAGCTCTGACCTCTCCCCACAAAAGGTCATTTTCAATACATTTCTCTGTATAAACTTCACGCGTTAACTCTGAGAGGACCAGTGCTGAGATTGGTTTAAAATATCATTATTTTTCTTTGAACCTATGAATCCTTAAACCTCTGAAAGTTAGAGACTCCCATGCTCAGTGAATGGAAAATCGCCAAGATCAATATATCCTGATATACAGGTGGAATCATGATGGGAAATATCTCTAGGTATCACAGGCAATGAGGAAGCAGCCAGAGGCTGATATGAGTGTGTAAAAGGTGCCTCTACCTGAACTCAAATCTCTCCCTACTGAGTCTGCCATGATGCCTGAAATGCGCATCAGCAGAGCAGATCCTTTTCATTAAGACATTGTCTCTAGGGGGGCCCAGGAGAAGTACACGTGTTACCTGGACCAGGAAATGTGCAATATACGGGCATACACTGACCAAGTGAGCTAGCACTTAGCAGCTTGCATGACCATAGAATGATGGTGGTCAGGTCAAGCATGGTGGAACCAGACATTTAGGAAGGTCTGAGCTTTGGCTTGGGGTAGAGAGGGGGAGTAGGAAAAAAGGTCAAAGATCAGAACAGACAAGACAGAGAGATAGACAGAACATCCGTCAGCCATGTCACAAATCCTTTGATCCTCATAGCAACCTGCAAGGTGGTGTTATTATCTATCTTCCATAAATGGGAGACAAGCTCACAGGTTAAGGAATTTGCATATATTTCTATAGGCAGCAAGTGGTGTAGCCAGGACTTACATGCACACCTGATTGACCAGAAAGCCTACTTTTCCCCCCTAAATCAGGCAGCCTCCTAGGAGGGACTATCTAGAAAGAGGGGTAGTGGGCGGCTAAAAGAAGAACTCACAATGAAAAAATTAAAAGCCCCAATTCAGGTCTTTGGCATAGCCTTTTCTCCACCGCACTCTCTCCAGTGTTCTTCCTCCAGAGCACTATTCCAGCCTCATTTCCTAAAGAGGTTTGTTTTCGTTTCTTTAAAATCTGAAAGGCGGTACCTTACCAGTATGTGCAGAGCCCAATTTTGTTTAGGTCAGCCAAGGTCTTCCTGAACTTTGAGATTTAAATCAAACTGGCTTAAACCTCTGTCCTGTATTTTCTCCCAGTCCCAGAGGCTTGTGTTCTCCACCATGCCTAGTATCTCTGAACCCCACTCTCCCTGTCTCAGCTTTCTGTTTCCTCCACTTCAGGTTCAACTAGCCATGGACCCCATCCCATAGTCCTTAATTTTTCCAAGAACCACTCACCAGTGTGAGAAAAGTAGACATTGCTGGAGTGTTGGGGTGATGGAACGGTTTTAGACACCTCTGGTCTCCATATTCTCTCAACTACGCCATTACCTGTGGTATCTCCCACTCACCTTCTCAACAGGTCTTTCACCACTTTGGTTGAGCCTTTTCTCTCTCCAGAGTCCTCTCTTGTCTCCTTGATGCTAATATTCTCCAGTTTCTGCTCTCTCAGGCTCCCCTGACCTCCAGTCTCTGAAATGGAACAAATCCATTTAGGGATTTGTTTTCCCACTGATGTGCAGTATGCCATTACCCCTCCACAGAAGTGGAAAGGGCTATCAGTGTTTATTCTTTAATGCAATTTTAAATCTCCATTATACCTATTTTGCGGGTGTCTATATATATATTTTATATATATATATTTACATGGAAACCCTGGTGGCATAGTGGTTAAGTGCTACGGCTGCTAACCAAAGGGTCGGCAGTTCGAATCTGCCAGGCGCTCCTTGGAAACTCTGTGGGGCAGTTCTACTCTGTCCTATAGGGTTGCTATGAGTTGGAATCGACTCGACGGCCCTGGGATATATTTACATTATCATCAAAGACCTTCTGGAATGAGGGGCAGCTGGTATTTTCAAAAGCCCATACATTGTCTATTCGTAAATGGAACTCATTTACTTTTTTTCTATCTGTCATGGCAGCCAAGCAGCTCTGGAGTTGGCTGGTAAATAGAGTCTCCAGTGGTATTAACATGCCAGGATTACTGCTTATCAACAAGCTGACATTAGCAATGATTAGTGTGAACAGAAGCTCACTTTGTAAACACTGGCTGCAAAACTCAAGCCATCCTTAGTTTAAGAACCACTGTTCTTGATGACAAATATGAAATATGTCCATCCTCCCCCCACTCTAAGGCTGACAGAAGAAAAAAAGAGAGAGAGAACTGTTTAACAAATCATCTAAAGACTTCCCCCACAAACAAGTTATACAGGCCAGAGATAGAGCAGATGAGGTTTCCAATCTTGTAAATTACCTTTCACCAGTGAGCATGCTCCCAATGCCCAGGAATAGCTATGCCTATAAAACAGAACATTCACTGCATGGGAGCTGGAGACTGGGGAGGTACAACCTTGAAATAGAAAAAGTATGTATCTGGATGTAGCTGTTTCTGGCCATTATGTCTTGGGAAACATGATGTAACCCAAATTACAAATAAAATGAGGCAGAACAAAATAGATTTTAAAAAAGCTTCAGCTTTAAATTAGGAACTGGGTTAAAGTCCTAATCACTTACTAGCTAAATACATCTAATATAAGCCCATTAATTGCTCTCAGTACTAGTTTCCTCATCAGTAAATAAGGAAGAAAATGGCTGTGTCTACAAATAATTACATTTAACAAAAGACATGCAAGAACCTTACAGAAAAAAAAAATAATAAAATTCTATTTTAAAATGACAAAGAAAGACACAAATAAATGAAGACTATCTTTATGGATGATGTTGTTGTTAGGTACCCTCAAGTTGGTTCCAACTCATAGTGACCCTATGCACAACAGAACAAGACACTGCCTGGTCCTACACCATGCCCACAATTGTTGTTATGTTTGACCCCGTTGTTGCAGCCATTGTGTCAATCCATCTCATTGAGGGTCTTCCTCTTTTTTGTTGACTCTGTACTTTACCAAGCATGATGTCCTTCTCCAGGGACCGATCTTTCCTGACAACATGTCCAAAGTACCCTTGCTTCTAATGAGCATTCTGGTTGTACTTCTTCCAAGACAGATTTGTTCGTTCTTTTGGCTGTCCACGGTATATTCAATATTCTTCACCAACACCACAATTCGAAGGCGCCAATTCTTCTGTCTTCCTTATTCATCAGCCAGCTTTCCCATGCATATCATGCGATTGAAAATACCATGGCTTGGGTCAGGCACACCTTAGTATTCAAGGTGCCATCTTTGCTTTTCAGCACTTTAAAGAGGCCTTTTGCACAAGATTTGCCCAATGCAATGCGTCTTTTGATTTCTTGACTGCTGCTTCCATGAGTGTTGATTGTGGATCCAAGTAGAAGGAAATCTTTGACAACTTCAATCTTTTCTCCTTTTATCTTGATGTTGCTTATTGGTCCAATTGTGAGGATTTTTGTTTTCTTTATGTTGAGGTGCAATCCATACTGAAGGCTGTGGTCTTTGATCTTCATCAGTAAGTGCTTCAAGTCCTCTTCACTTTCAACAAGGAAGGTTGCGTCATCTGAATAACACAGGTTGTTAATGAGTCTTCCTCCAATCCTGATGCCCCGTTCTTCTTCATATAGTTCAGCTTCTCGTATTATTTACTTAGCATACAGATTGAATAGGTATGGTAAAAGGATACAACCCAGAGACACAGCTTTCCTGACTTTAAACTACTCAGTATCCCCTTGTTCTGTCCAAAAAACTGCCTCTTGATCTATGTACAGGTTCCTCATGAGCACAATTAAGTGTTCTGGAATTCCCATTCTTTGCAATGCTATCTATAATTTGTTATGATTCACACAGTTGAATCCTTTTGCATAGTCAATAAAACACAGGTAAACATCTTTCTGGTATTCTCTGCTTTCAGCCAGGATCCATCTGACACCAGCAATGATATCCCTGGTTCCACGTCCTCTTCTGAAACCAGCCTGAATTTCTGGCAGTTCCCTGTTGATATATTGCTGCAGCAACTTTTGAATGATAGTAAGATTCAATGTCAGAAAGATGTCACTTCTCCCTAATCTAGAGATAAACACAGTCCCAATCAAAATTGAAATGGAAAATTTTATTGAGCTGACAAGCTGATTTTTTAAAATGTGCATGAAAAAGTAAAGTGCCAAGAATAGCCAAGACACTCCCGAAGAAGTAGAACGAATTAGGGAACATTTGCTATACCAAGTATTAGGATTTATTATAAAGTCAGAGTGATTAATAGAGTGTGATTTTGCACAGTACAATCGAAAATAGAACAGTAAGAAAGCCCCATAATCAACCTACACATAAATGGCAACTTGAGATATGACAGAAGATTATGGGGAAATAAATGAAGTTAGATCTTTACCTCAATCCATAGGCAAAAATAAATTCCACGGGAATTAGAGACTTAAATGTGAAAATTAAAACTTTTTAAAACTTCTAAAAGGAAATGTAAAGTGATATCTTTACAAAGTTGCAGTAAGGAAGGATTTTTTAAACAAGATGTAAGATACAAAAAGTCATAAAAGAAAAGATGATTAAATCTTACTCTGTTAATATCAGCGCTTAGACCAGGTTCCTGCTGGTTTGAACCCCTGCTGAAAATTTCCATTTCTACCCCAGATATACTGAATCAGAATCTACATTTTAACAAGATACCCGGGTGATTCTTGTGTATAATAAATTCTGAGAACCACTGCTCTACTAGTGGTTCTCAGAATTGATCCCTAACCAGCAGCATTAGCCATCCCCTGGGAACTTGTTGGAAACCCTGGTGGCATAGTGGTTAAGTGCTACAGCTGTTAACCAAGAGGTCGGCAGTTCGAATCCACCAGGCATTCCTTGGAAACTCTATGGGGCAGTTCTACTCTGTTCTATAGGGTCACTATGAGTTGAATCAACTCAATGGCAGTGGGTTTGGTTTGGGTTTGGGAACTTGTTAGAAATGTAAATTCTCAGAAGGAGTTTAAACTAGAAGGAGCCAGTCTGAAGTCCTGGTTAATATTAAAATACTATAAAGAAGTGAAAGTCAAGCTACAAAGTAGGGAAAGCTATTTGAAACGCATAGAATTAGAAAAGGATTTAGTATGCAGAATATATAAAGAACTAAAAAAAAAAGTTTTTTTTTTAGTAGAAGAAAAATGGGTAAGAAAAAACATGAATTTCACAGAATGAGGTACAGAAATGGTCAACAAAATGATTGTATAAAAAAATTCTCAACCTCATTAATAATCAAGACAACATACACTTAAACATCAATAATATACAGTTTTCCACCCATGGGACTGGTAAAATTAAAGTCTAATAGTTCTAAGTGTTAGCAAAGATAGAGAGCTCATGGTTTCTTTTTAATTGCCTTAAAAACTTTCTGTTGGCTTCATGTGCCAGGGACCATATCTAAAAATTCTCTCTTAATATAATTATCAGGTCTGATTTTTTTCCTTTTTTCCCTACCGCATGCATCTCTCTCAACTTAATGGAATCTAGTTTGGCCATTTGAAACAACAGAGGGAAGTCATATTCTCAGCCCGATCTTTTCTACTTAAAACCTCTCAGTGTTATACCTTATATTTGGGGACTAGGACCAGCTTCATTGATATGCAACCCGTGCAGTTGTACAGGGTCCCACACTTAGAAAAACCCCACATTAGACTTAATGCCCTGATGTCACTGTTTTGAAATTCTTTATAATTATTGAGCCAGGGGCACCACATTTTCTTTTTGCCCTGGGCCCAGCACAGTATGTAGCTGGTCCTGTAGGAGACTAGAAGCAGTTGGCTTTTGCAATTCTGCAAGACCCTGAATTTGGGGACTTTCTCTATACCCTTTCGTTTTTGCTGGTAAGCCAGCCAACTCTAGGTTGAGCTTATCTCTTTCTTCTACTATCTTACTCAACACAGCTAGTAAAAATCAATACATACTATTAGCTTCCTGTTTTCTAGTCTTGTCCCCTGAGCTCCAGGCTCAGTAGGGGCATAGACTATCTTCCCAAACATCATCTGTGATACTTCTATCAAAAGACTCTCCAGTGTGCCACCTTCCAATATTGGATTCCTGCCACCTGCTATCTGCCCACTGAGCCAATGCCACATGTTTTAGGGTTTTATTTCAGCTGCATTGCATATGAGCTAACAATTTCTTATTTCATTAAGAACATACTAGCAGCCGTAACAGATAAACCCCCTAAATCTCAGTGGCCTTGACAAAATAGAAGTTTATTTCTTGCTCAGTTAAATTTCAGTTGGCAGTAGAGGTCAAAGGCAAGGGGCAGTGTTCCATGCAGTCATTCACAACTCAAGGGGATGGAGGTTGTGCAATCTTGAACAGATGGTTGCTAAGGTCTCCCTCGGCAACCACATTCAGCAGGTATGGGTGTGGGGAGAGAGAAAGTGGAGGGTTGCTCAGGTGGTTTATCTGAGCCAGGCAGGGAAATGGTGTACATTGGTTCTTCCCATGTTCCCTTAACCAGAACTTAGTCACATGGCCATGCCCTGCTGAGAGGGAAGCTGGGAAATGTGATCTTGCTGCACGCCCAGGAATGGGTTTGGTGGGTTTGTTTTTGCTACTATTATTTTAGTTCCCTCAGGGTTCCTGGTTCAGCCTGAGCGAAACCAGGCTGACTAATGAGTTAGGTGATACTTCCTTCTATGCAGAGTGACTACCCATTTGCTTGGGGTTAAAAATCTCCTGGAAATGTTTTTCATTTTGAAGGTTTAGACGTATGCAGGCCTGTCTAGCTGATGGGGGAGGGGAAGAAAGGGAAGGTGTCAGCCTATGTACATAAAGTTCTCAACATTTTATGAAAAACTACTGGCTTAGAATATTTATTTTAAAACATTGTCATTAGACTTCCTTGTTTCCAAAAAAATTGCCTGTGCTCATTATCAGTCCGCAGACGACACCCTTACAAAGAATAAATTCCTCCTCCTTTTAAAATCCCAGTTTAGCAATCGGTCCCCTCAAATACACAGCCCTTTGGAAACAGGGATTCCCAACAGCTCTGTAAGAAGCAGGAAAGCTTTAGGAAGGTGAGGGGCAGCAGTGGACCATTTGAAAACTAAATTTCTAGTGTGGATCCTCTTCACAAATGCACCTTTGAATTAAAACTGCAGAAGGCAGCATGTGGCTTGCAGTCTGGAAGCTAATCGACCTGCCACCTCGAGGCTCCCCAAGCTATTAATGCGCAGTGACTGCTGAATTGAACTGCTTTTCACTTGAGCTTAGTGCCCAGGCCTGAGTAGAAATAATCCTTTTATCTCCCAATAAAGAAGAATTACCGGCATTTTGTAGCTAGGCTCTCTTTGAAGAGGCATCTTTAAAGCTGGAGGCTTTGCATTTCCCGGAGTGATCGGGCTAAAGGCGCTTTCACGGATCTCATTGGGAGATTGGAGGGCAGGTAGTTGATTATATTGTCACCCAGTTGCCACATGGAAAGCACTGCTAGTTTCCATGTTAAACGGGTTTCAGAGCACAGAGGTCATTCTAGAGAACTTTTCTGGAAGACCAACTGGGTCTTTAGAGTCATGCTGTGTAGAGGCCAGCTGTTACCCTGGGCCAGCAAGCAGGGACACGTTGAAAGAATATAACTTGGTTTTCTGTCTTCTTTACTTGCCCCTCATAGGTATAATCCCACCCTGATAGTTCACTGTTGTGTATAATCCCTATGCAGGTAACAACATTGTATAATAGATATCTAATGCCGTAATACCTTCTGTTCATGTCCCTGAAGGCAGCTTTATCCCTCCTGCCCATCCAACCCAGCTCATTCATCCCAGCTAAAAAGGGAACTGATATTTCTAGCAAGAGCCTTGGCATCTTGCATGTATTATTTCATTTTAATCCTGTGAGTTTGACATTCTATGCCTCATTTTTTAAATGGAAAAATTGAGGCTGGGGACCTTAGACGATTTGCCTGAGGTTACACAGCTAGAAATTAGTAGAGCTGGAGGGTATGTTCAGGTCTGATCCTGAAGCCTGTGCCCTTTCCGAGGTAATAACTAGTTGCCATGGAGTCGATTCCAACTGATGGCCACCCCATGTGTGTCAAAGTAGAACTGTGTTCCACTGAGTTTTCAATGGTTGGTTTTTGGGAAATAAATTGCCAGGCCTTTCTTCTGAGTTGCCTCTGGGAGGACTTGAACTTCCAACCTTTTCTTTAGCAGCTGAGTGCCTTAACTGTTTGCACCACCTAGCGACTCTTCTTCCCGAGGTTAAAAACAAACCAAATCCATTGCCATTGAGTCTGTTCTGACTCATCGTGATCCCACGAGTTACAGAATAGAACTGTTCCATAGGGTTTTCTTGGCTCTAATGTTTATGGAAGCAGATTGCCAGACCCTTCTCCTATGGCACTGCTGGGTGGGTTCAAACTGCCAACCTTTAGGTTAGTAGTCAGGCACAAACCATTTGCCCCACCCAGGGACTCCTCTTTCCAAGATACCAAAAAAAAAAAAAAAACCATTGCTGTTGAGCCAATTCCAACTCATAGCAACCCTATAGGACAGAGTAGAACTGCCCCACAGAGTTTCCAAAAAATCAAGGTTTCTCAAAGTTTTTAGCTATGACATTTCCAATCAGCGCCTGACCTCTAAAATCTACATGATACTGCAAAAACTCGACTACAAAAAAAGACAAATAGCCAAATTAAAAAATGGGCAAAAGATATGAATAGACACTTCACTAAAGAAGACATTCAGGTAGCTAACAGATACATGAGGAAATGTTCACGATCATTAGCCACTAGAGAAATGCAGATCAAAACTACAATGAGATTTCATCTCACGCCAACAAGGCTGTCATTAATCCAAAAAACACAAAAAATGTTGGAGAGGCTGTGGAGAGATTGGAACACTTCTACACTGCTGGTGGGAATGTTAAATGGTACAACCACTTTGGAAATCAATTTGGCACTTCCTTAAAAAGCTAGAAATAGAACTACCATATGATCCAGCAATCCCACTCCTTGGAATATGTCCTAGAGTAATAAGAGCCTTTACACAAACAGATATATACACACCCATGTTCATTGCAAAACTGTTTACAATAGCAAAAAGATGGAAGCAACCAAGGTGCCCATCAACGGATGAATGGATAAATAAATTATGGTATATTCACACAATGGAATACTACGCATCGATAAAGAACAGTGAGGAATCTGAGAAACATTTCATAACATGGTGGAACCTGGAAGGCATAATGCTGAATGAAACTAGTCAGTTGCAGAAGGCCAAATATTGTATAAGACCACTATTATAAGATCTTGAGAAATAGTTTAAACTGTGAAGAACACATTCTTTTGTGGTGACGAGAGGGGGGAAGTGGGGAGGGAGAGGGGTATTCACCAATTAGATAGTAGATAAGAACTACTTTAGGTGAAGAGAAAGACAACACACAATACAGGGGAGGTTGGACTAAACCAAAAGCAAAGAAGTTTCCTGAATGCTTTGAAGGCCAGTGTAGCAGGGGCAGGGGTTTGGGGACCATGGTTTCAGGGGACATCTAAGTCAATTGGCATAACAAAATCTGTTAAGAAAACATTCTACATCCCACTTTGAAGAGTGATGTATGGGGTCTTAAATGCTAGCAAGCAGCCATCTAAGATGCATCAATTGGTCTCAACCGACCTGGATCAAAGGAGAATGAAGAACACCAAGGACACAAGGTAATTATGAGCCCAAGAGACAGAAAGGACCACATGAACCAGCGACTACATCATCCTGAGACCAGAAGAACTAGATGGTACCTGGCTACAACCGATGACTGCCCTGACAGGGAACACAACAGAGAACCCCTGAGGGAGCAGGAGAGCAGTGGGATGCAGACCCCAAATTCTCATAAAAATACCAGACTTAATGGTCTGACTGAGACTAGAAGGACCCTGGTGGTCACAGCCCCCAGACCTTCTGTTGGCCCAGGACAGGAACCATTCCCGAAGCCAACTCTTCAGACATGGTTTGGACTGGACAATGGGTTGGAGAGGAATGCTGGTGAGGAGTGAGCTTCTTGGATTAGGTGGACACTTGAGACTATGTTGGCATCCGCCTGGAGGTGAGATGAGAAGGTAAAGGGGGTTAGAGGCTGGTGAAATGAACATGAAGACAGAGAGTAGAGGGAGAGAGTGGGCTGTCTCATTAGGGGGAGAGTAATTGGGAGTTTTTTTTTTTTTTTTTTTTTTTAGCAAGGTGTACATAAGTTTTTGTGTGAGGGACTGACTTGATTTGTAAACTTTCACTTAAAGCACAATAAAAATTATTTTAAAAAATCAAGGTTTCTCAACGTTGACGCTATTGACATTTCAACTGGATAATTCTTAGTGTGTGTGGGTGGGGAGGCTGTCCTGTGCATTGAAGGATGTTCAGCAGCATTCTTGGCCTCTATGCACTAGATGTCCATAGCACCCTCACCTCCAGTTATGAAACAAAAAATGTCTCTGGACATTGCCACAAATCTCTTGGAGAGCAAAATCACTCCCAGTGGAGAAACACAGTTGTAAATGTTCCAGATGCTTTTTTTAGTTTTTGTGGTTCTATGAAATGCACAGAATAATTTGAAGGCTCTAAGAGTGCCTAAGAGTGACCTGACAGGATATACTTTAGGAAATATGAGTAAATTATAATTAGCATCTCAGTTCTTTGCACATAAAAATTCCCTTGTTCCTGCAGTTTGTCCTTTTCACACTTCGAAAATGCTCAAAAACTTCCAGAGCCTGATGTTGCCTCAGGAATTCTGCTCAGACTTCTCACAAAGACATTCAAAGACTCCCCAGTTTGGCCTCACTTCTCCCCACCCTCAAGCCCACTCACTTATAGGCAAGCAAGATGATTCACCACAGACCAAACATATCCTCTGTTTGCTTGTTTCATTGTCTTAGCTGAGGATGTTCCCTCTGCTTAACAAGTCTTTTCCAATCCCACGCCTACACCCCCATCCTTGCCTTCTGGGATCCCACCCATCATTCAAAGTTTAATTCATGCACCCCTGCATTTCCCAGAAGACAGTGGTGGGGGTATTGCCCTCTTTTCTGTTCCCCGCACAGTTCGTGTCTCTTCTCTCTTACCCTGCCTTGTGGAGAGGGTGTGATCTTTCCTGCTAGACTGAAAGTTCCTGGAGAACAAGAACTCTGTTTTAGCCATTTTATTTGATTTCTATCGCCCAGCGGATGGTCTGTTGGATTGCGCTGGATTGGAATCCCGATTGGATTGGATTGGATTGGATTGGATTGGATTGGATTGGATTGGATTGGATTGGATTGGACTGGACTGGACTGGACTGGACTGGACTGGACTGGACTGGACTGGATTGGACTAGACTGGATTGGAAACAGCACAAAGGTAAACTTCAGACCAGGAGCCCTGGTGGTACAATGGTTAAGTGCTCAGCTGCTAACTAAATCTCTGCAGTTGAAACCCACCAGTGGCTACACAGGAGAAAATACCTAGCGATCTGCTCCCTTAAAGACTACAGCCTAGGAAACCCTATGAGGCAGTTCTACTCTGTCCTATAGGGTTGCCATGAGTCAGAGTCGGAATCAACTATGAGTCAGACTTGACTAAATGTACACAACAGCAATAACAAACTTCAGATCATATTCTATGGGGATTACAATAAATTTCAAATGTGAAATCTCAACAACATAGTGAGAACAAATAAGCAAAGCAGCTGATGTCTCTAGTATACAACCTTCTGGCCCTGGGTAACTTAGGCACACTTGGTGGGCTCTGACCTGGCCGCAGCTAGGATTGTACACCTTGACCCCTATGGGCTGGGCGGTGGGGGGCCATGGGGCTCACATCCTGTCCAGTCAGAGGAAGGATACCTTTTCCTAATTTTCACAAAAGTGCCACATGGGCTGGAAGAAGCCCTACCAGCCAAAACTCTTCCACGGAGTCAAGGGACATTGCATTCAACATTTTCATCCCCAAATTTGCCATCTGTCCACGTCTTTTACTAAGAGGTATTTCACTGAATTCTCTCCATTCAAATCAACCTTCGTTTTGGCATTGGTTCTTAACTATGTATCGATTCATTCAATAAATATTTATTACCTAATCACTCACTATGTCTGGAAGATCCAGGAGTGAAGGAAATAAAGTGCCTGACCTCATTAAGATCACGTTCCAGGGTATTCGTATGTTACCCCCCAAGTGTTTCACCGTTAAACAATGGCCAACACATGATTAAAGCTATTAACCAGTTACGGTTAAGTCAATTTTGACTCACAGTGACCCTATTTGTGTCAGAGTAGAACTGAATGAAAACCCTGTGGATCACAATGGTCTGGGCCACAACCAATCATGAGGATGGCACAGGACCAGACAGTGCATGGGGTAGCCAGGAGTAGGGGGCCAACTCAATGGCAACTAAGAAACAACAACATCCATATGACAGCTGTGGGTCTAACTTTTGATATTTCCACTGACAGAAACAGAAACTATGACATCCTATTTCCCTTTTGTCTCTACAGATGGAAAGCTGTGCACCAGCTACAACCGAAGGCTCATCTCAAAGGCAAAAATCAAAGCCATCAAGTATAGCGTCGTCATCATTCTCGGTAAGCAATGTCCCTTCATGTGTTGCAGAACTGTGTGGAGATTCCAAGCAAACTTGCATCTGGGGCCTGGAGGAGGAAAATCCACCCAAGGAAGGAATTTGTCTCACTGGCCTCCTTGTTGTTTCTTCAAAATGTCAGCTGCTCTCATCTTGGGCACCTTACCTCTGAAATGTTCTACTCTCTGGGTGGCAAGGCTTACTCCCTCACCTAGTCCTGTTCCCTGACAACATCACCTCCTCAGAAAGGCCTCCTTGATTGCCCTTTTCAAAAATAGACCTCTTCTAGTCTTTATAATGCCTTATTTTTCTTCATAGTTCCTACTTCTGCCTAACATTATGGGCTATATATTGATTTGCTTACTGTTTGTCTCTGCTGCTAGAATCTATGAGGGTGATAATTTTTACTTTTGTGTGCCTTTCATTGTCTCCAAGGCCTAAGTCCTCCAGATAGGCCTTTCTGCCACTCTCAGCCCCTCTCGGATCACTTGGGAGCTTAAAGAAAGCACAACATAAAAGAAAGCCTATTTCTCATGTTACCTCCATGTCACATCACCAAAACAGTCAGTCTCACCTTCTTAAAGCACAATGCAAAAATGCCAAACAGACCAGTGCAGTATGGTGGAATATAGACACAAAACAACACTGCAGGAAGAACTGGGGATAAAGCAATACAACTCAACAAGGCTCAAAAGCCTATATCAGAGGCATCTGAGGTGGATCAAAGACTTCCTTGCCATTCTAGACAATCAGAAGCAGAGGTGCATGTTGAAAGTATGCTTATTCATGTGCACTGGAGCCAAGATAGCCCTTAGTAAAGAGGAGCCATATACCCAGGCCCCAGGGGATTTTTCTGTCAGAAAGCCGGACCACACACCAAAGGGTCAGCCCATGTCGACAGGCCTCTCAGACCAAAACAGGCCTTTGTGGAACAAATATTTGGTAATGCCCCCTTTGCCATTCTGAAATGAAATGTGTAAACCTTATTATATACCTAACATAATTCTTTGAAAACCAATATACTGATCCAACAATAAAGGACTAGGAGGAAAATTATTTATAACACAGGTTTCAATGTGTAAATCTAACTCCTCTAGAAGACCTAATGAAGCAGTCAGATGCTTACACCTAGACATGGTAACAGCTATAAAAGAAGACCAATACAGGTGCGTTTGAATGTAGACTTGATTTTCTGAGCAGGTGAACAGATTTGTAAAGTTCCTAATTAAACAAAGTAATCTTTCTTCCATTTTCAGGAGAATAGCATTTCTGAAAAATTCAGTATTTATTAAAAATATTTTGTATTTATATATAAAACACAGTTAGGCTTCTAGACATGGGTAATAATAAATAGGATTTTCTCCCTGCATGAACATTCAGTTGGGCTCAGAGGATGCATGGGACATGGGATAAATCTTTGCTGGGTGGGACGGCACCCCTGTGTAGGAGGACTGGAATCCCTGTGACAACCAAATCCCACACACATATATATTTTCAAAATACCCCAAAAGGCAGTTTGTCCCACAATCTCTGTATTAGTTTCTTTGGGTTGATATAACAAAGTACCACAAATAGGGTGGCTTAAAGCAACAGAAATTTCTTGTCTCACAGTTCTGAAGGCTAGATGTCTGAAATCAGATTATTGGTGGGTTTGGTTCCTTCTGGAGGCTCTGAGGGAGAGAAAATCTGTTTCATGCCTCTCTCTTCAATCATAGTTGTTGCTGACAATTCTTGGCATTTCTTGACTTGTAGATGCATCACTTGAATTTATAACTCCATCTCTATGTGGCCTTCTCCCCTCCTTGTGTGTCTGTGTCCAAATTTCCTTCTTAGAAGGACACCAGTCACTGGGTTTGGGCCCACCTAATCCAGTATGACATCACTGTAACTTGATTGCATCAGGTCACATTCATAAGTTCCAAGTGGACATGAATTTTGGGGGGATACTATTCAACGCAGTTCAACCTCCCAGAACCACTTTTCTAGGCCAACACTGGAATTAACCACCCAGAGACCAGAGTTCAGTGGTGTTTTTGTCTGAATTGCTCACCTTTAATGAGTTGTCAAAATCTGTAGAAAGAAGCCACGTGTTAGTCAAACAATTATGGAGGCAAGTTTGCCCCTGTAGGCAGATGGCCAAGGAAGCCACACTTCTCTCTCTCTGAGAAAAAATCCTGGTAGGGGAGATGGGAAGGTAAACAGGATAGAGAGGGCATGGCAAGAGAATAAGGGAGTATATGTGTGTATCCAGTCAACCCCAAGAGTGTTTTGTTTAGCTATGGATCCCCATTCCCACTCATTTCCTCCAAGGGTTTGGAATCAAATAGAATTAGGCTCTCATACACATCAATTAATTTGGAGAGGGGTGTGTTGGGTAGATGATGTTTTCTGGAGCAGCCAACTTAGAGATGGAAAAGAAAATTGAAAACATTGTGATTAAGCCTGGCTATAGTTTGAAAACATTGGGTACCATCTCTTTTACCTGCCATACCCTACAACCAGGAGTAATTGCTGTCAAAAGATTCCTGTTCTGTATTTTCCCAGAGAGTCTCCAGTGGATTTTGTTTGCTCTCTTCAGCACCATGTTGGATAAGAGGCTAAGGCCATACTCAGCTTTCCTAGGCTTTCAGTAAAGACTCCATAACAGTAGGAACCTCATCCACCTTTACGAGAGAGAAGCCCCGGGAAGTTTGCTCAGTTTTAGAAATGTATCAGCAAGGATGTGTGTGTGCGTGTGTGTGTGTGTGTGTGTATGCATACATGTGCATGGCATCAATGTTAACACATACCCCATTCTAAACACTATACCCACCTCAGTATTTCTGAGAGATCCCTGGTGCCGAAGAATTTCCAAAATGAAGCTCCAGTCAGGGCTGACTGAGGAAACCCTCAGCTGAGGCTTGTGATGGAGCTAACAGCCCTCTTCTCTCTCAGCCTTCATCTGCTGTTGGAGCCCATACTTCCTCTTTGATATTCTGGACAATTTCAGCATTCTTCCAGACACCAAGGAGCGCTTCTATGCTTCTGTGATCATTCAGAACCTGCCTGCCCTGAACAGTGCCATCAACCCTCTCATCTACTGTGCCTTCAGCAGCTCCATCTGCTTCCCCTGTAGGTAAGGGGCATTCTTGCCTGGGTCCACCACACCGTTGGCCACTGCATTTGGACTCTGGTGTGTGTATTCCTCATTCCAAAACTTCCTGGCATGTTACAACATCCCTATTTTAAAGATGAGACACTTAAGGGTCCAAAAGTTTCAATTATGTGCCCAACATTACCTAGCATGACAAATTCAAACCCAGGCCCAACCCAAGGCCAATGCTATTTCTACTGTACCACGTCACCTCCAGTAGCAACCACCTTAATCATGACACACCTAGAGGACCTGTCTAGTTCAAAGCTTCTGCAAAATGAATTGCCTTACAATTCTGGGACACTACTGCAATGGGGTATTTTACAGGTAACCAAATTAAGGCTCAGGAAATTAAGCAACATTGTTGTGGTTATATGAATAATTAGTGGCAGAGCTGCAACTAGACCTCTCTGACAACCACTCAGCCGTTTTGCTCTTTTTACAGCTATTTTCCTATACAAGCTACAGTGTGTAAGTCAAGAAATCAATATGAGATAAAACAGTAGAATGGTTTAAGGGTTGGACTTGATGCCAGTGGCTGAGGTTCATACTTGTCATTGCTGATTCATAGCTGTCTGTGACCTTGGGCAAGTTATTTAACTTCCATAAAAATGAAGCAGTTTCCTCATTGTAAAATGAGTCTCATAACAGTTCCTACTTCTTGGCCAGTGAGGGTTCTGTCCATTGGGTTCTGGTGCTGACCAGTGGGAAGGAGGGCTGGAAGTGATGGGGAAGGAAAGGGCAGGAAGGATAAAGTTCCTTGTATGGTGTCTGAACCTACGTTCTTGATAACTGTTATCACTTAACATCCTTACTTCCCTTTCCATCAGGTCAAATTATTTTCCCTTCCTGCTTCATTCTGACTTTCCCTAGGGAGCGAAAATCACGGGATTCCAGAATGACCTGCCAGGAGAGAACCGAGAGGCATGAGATGCAGGTTCTGTCCAAACCGGAATTCATCTAGGTCCCAGGGCAGCAGCAGTGCTAGGATGAACTCCATCACCTCTCTTGGTTCCCCATCAGCAACTTGGGTGTGTGCATGGCACCCAAGCACTCTCCCCTCTCTTCCTGTCATCACTTGGGGATGCAGAAAGCAAATGCCCAATAAGCATGTATTGGCTGCATCAGCAAGTATTGGCCAACTCTCCATGCCATACAGGAGAGATAAGCCCTCCTTCCCAACACTCCTAGCCCTTAGTTTTACTGGCCAGCGCCAGAACCCAGTGGACAGAGACATCGCTGGCCCAAGGTCCTGGCTTGGAGAAGGCAGGGAAAAGACAAGCACTGGAGAAGAAAGAAGCAGGCTTGTATGGGAGTCTTCTAATTACAATTTAAGAAGTAAATAAAAGACTTACCTAGGTCTAGCTTTTTTAATTTTTCCCATGTTTGGATTGGAGGTTCAGTAGTTGTAGCCAAGAAGATGTTTTTCCTTGAAATGCCAACAAATTCATTTCCAGGCATTGGCACCTCCTCTGCTGTTGGCCTTGGTTTGCAGATGGGCTTGTTGATAGCAGCCAACCTTTTACTCCCATTGGATCAACAAATGATTTGAGGAAAGAGCACAATTGCTAGCCCTCCAAAGTAAGATCAAAATTGAGGGGTACTTTTTTTTTCTCCCCTAGGGAAAATAAAAATAGTGCTAAAGAGTCATGAAGCCGTGACCTCAGTTTCAGAGCCCAGCCCTGTCCTTAAGGTTCTCTGAAGTCTCGTCCCTCTGAATTCTCTCTTGGGCCTCTCTGGACTCTGTTCCTCACACCTCAGGGACACTTCTCCTTTTATCTCTTAGAACCTTCTCTTTTGTTGGAACTGAACTCCCGTTGCTTTTCCAAGCATGATATTTCTGTAAGCTCTTTACACTTTTTTGCAGTTGTACCTTTTGTCTATCTAACACCTCAGCTTGGAAGGACTGGTGGGGCTTAGTTTGACATGTCTGGAGCTTGGTATTTATAAGCATAATCCAAGTGAAATGTGACTGTTTTCCAGTCAATTTTTACCATCAGATTTTTCCGTAAGTGGAAATGGAATAATTTAATTTGACTATGTACACATCCCCACCCACAGCTCTGGGATGTGCCTCAGCTCATTATATTTAGCTTCACATACGTTCTTGACATTAAAATCTCCTTGGCAAAATCCTCCTTCTCAGGATTATTCAAAGCTTAAATCTTTTTTTTTTTTTTTCCTTTTTTGGCCTACCGCTAGCAGAGTCATTAAAATGTTCAGTATATTTTAATAACATTCCATTCCTCATTATGGTGTCAACCCAAAGATGTCATGTTTAAGGTCATGGTGGCATTTTTGCTATAAACTCTCTTCAGTTCACTCTGACTTTAAGGAAACATCTCTTTAGGAAGGAATCAGACTCCTCAGTCATCATCTCTCTGAGAATTATGCTTTAAATTTCAGGAGTCTGAATATTGTAGTTTCATGTCTACACAACAGTTTTGAAGGCTGCCTCCCTCTCAGTCCAATCAGCTAGACTTGAGCAGCCTTGGAAGCTATGAACGGTGAGAAGTACTTTTCAACATTTCACTTTAAATGAAAATGTGCCACAGAAGACCCACAGAATTTTTGTTGAAATAGCTGTCTGCATGGAAGCCAATTAACAGAGCAGAATCTGGCGGGTATCCTAGACCATGAAACAGAAGGCCTGGGTTCTCTTGACAGACGCTTTCAATCTCTGTCACGTTCTCATCTGCAAAAGATTTTACATGCCTACCTCATCTATCGATAGAATCTTAAAGTTAAGGAGAGTGTCGAACAAGGGGCTTTATGCTGTTCAAATAGTACTATGAACATGATTTTGTAGTTGTAATGTTGTGTCTGTCATTCCCTGAGAAGACTGGAGATCAGTAAGACAATGGTATAGGTTGCTGCAAAATGAACTGTCATTAAAATGAAATATTCTATATGTTGGTATGTATTCTGGAAACCTCATTTCCATGTGTTTGTTGAGCTTGGAGAGACATTCTCTGAACATTATGAGAACGCTGGTAATTACTAGTCTATGACCTTGGACAAACCATTTAATCTCTCTCGGCATCAGTTGTCTCGTCCACAAGATGGGATCATACAAGACTGAAGTAGAGGATCTTGTGGGCTCCTTACAGATACAAGTGGTAAGGTTGCAATGGTTTAAATTATATCCCCAGGGTCAGAGCTTCTGGAATTCTTTCCCAGGGGAACCAATGACACAAGGACTCAAGGCTGACCCACTTGCCCTCCAGAAGGTGTGACTTCCCTATCTATCACTATGAACTCTGAGAGACGCATCATTTCCCAGCTCAGAAATAGTTTCTGCTTTTGCAGAAAATTAGAAGCTTAGTGTGTGAAGTCACTGTTTGTAGCTTTTGATGCCCAAGTGGAGTCAGAAAAACCAGGAGGGAGCTCTGTAGAATATTCTTACTTCATGCACCAAGGTCTCAAGTAGGTCAATGGTTACATTATCACACTGCTTCAGAGACATGTGAAAATTCAGGATAACAAGAGTAGATGCACTAATACAGGCAGCCACCCTATAGAAAATAAGTGTTTCCACTCTAATGAGCTAAATTAAATATCAATGGTAAAAACTTTTCTGCTTTCAGGGCTTGTGTGGGTCATAACTTAATTGAAGTTTCAGTGCTAATACCTTTCTAATGGCTTTAATTTATGATTAATTGTGGCGGGGGGGGTGTTCCTTTTTAACCAAATATGCAGTTTAAATTTTCTTCCTAGCTTCATCTAACAACTTTATTCACACATGCAGAAATGACCTTGACTCTTTCATTGGCATCAGCAGCATTGAAAAGGGATACCACGCTGGCTGGTCTGCTGAGGAAACAGGAAAATTATATTTTTAGCAGAAAATAAAGTGATTCTTCTCTTCTAGAATTATCTTAGGTGAGCTGCAGACCTGTTGGCACCTCCAGCTCCTTCACCATCATTTGAATACACCTCATCTGACATGCAAGTCTACCAGTGCTCCCCCCCACAGCTTTTCAATCTCATTTGATTGAAAAGAGGTGGCTCTAACTATTAAGGTGCTGACCTCCTTGCTTTTAGAAAACCCTGAAAAAAACATGCCTCATTTCATTTGCAATTCCATTTTAAGAATACATTACCCACAACAGAGGTGGTCCAGTTAACATTTAAAAGTGAAATTCTAGGCTTGTAGAATGTTAAATTGAACCAAGCATTAAAATCATCTAGTCTAATAGTTTTAAGACTGCTCAGGAAGCCCCAAAGCAGTTCCAAGGAGGGGACTCAGTATTAATATTAATACACATAATAATAGCATATAAATCTAGAGGAAACTAAATGTAGTTCAGTTGTTGTTCCAAGGACCTCAAATTCCCTGGGATGAGGATAAAATATGGATTAACATTAGAAAAAGATACTGTAAGAATGCATGTTATAATTTCAGGGTGATCACTAAAAGGACAGAAATAAAGAATTATATAACTTCCAAACTAAAAGAGAAGGAAAAGAGTGGAGCTAACATGGTGTTATAGACAGAAGCACCATGCCATCCTTCTACAGCAAAGACCCAAAAAGCTAAGTAAAATAGGGACAAATATCAATCCTGGAACCCTAAAAGCCAAATGAAGAGATAAATAACTCAACCAATCACCAAATGGAATAAGAAACTGACAGAGAACAAAGAGCCAGGAGAGATACAGAGTGGAGGTCCCCATCAGCTAACATGGCTCAGATTCACCATCTTGGACTCCTGTCAGAGATCAGCGGACAGGGAGTACGAAAAAGCAGCTTCACAGAGCTCCCAGCAAGAGACAGAGTACCCAGTAACAAGCAATACACACGTTCCTGCTCCCTACTCTTCTTCCCCATGCTGGGTACCCGATGCTTCCCAGTGGGCCGAGGTTGCTGAGCTGGGGAGGCACCGGCACCTTACCACTCGGATTCACCTTGTCCACACCAATCAGCCTCTTCAGTACCATTTCTTTGTTGCTGGTGTTGCTTTTTTCAGCTTCTTTTAGTTTCTTCCCTCTTTCTCACATCCTTCCCTTCCTTTCTCTCAAACACCTGGCTCCCTGTGCCATCTTTGCTTCTTCTTGACAGGCTATGAAGCCCATTCAGCTGGAGAACCACTTCTCTTGTCCATGCCACCACACCAGTGGGATCCCTGGGACCATTTTTTTTCTTTTTCATCCTTTTTGTTTTTCTTCATTTCTTCATTTCTCATCTCTCTCGACTTAACTTCTTTTCCTGTCTCCTGAATACCTGGCTGAGCATGCCATCTCTGTGCCTTCTAGGTGGATTGTACATGTGGCTTGGGAGCCACTTCCTCAGTCTGCACTGCCACTCCAGTGGTATCCCTGAAGGCATTTCATTTTTTTTTTTTTTCCGTTTTGTTTTTCATTTCTGTTTCTTGTCTCTCTCTACTCACCTTCTTTTCCTGTCTCCTTAGTACCTGGCACCGTGCGCCATCTCCACAACTTCTAGATGGGCTGGAGCACAAGGTTTGGGAGCTACTTCCCCGCTCCACAACACCGCACCAGTGGGCTCCCTTGGGACATTTTTTTTTTTCCTTTTTCTTTCTTCTTTTCTTTTCTCGATTTCTTGTCTCCCTCTACCTTCCTTTCTTACCCTTATCCTGAACACCTGGAGCTGTATAACATCTCTGCTCTTTCTGGAGGGGCTGTGCAGCACCATTCAGCTGGTGACTCACTTCCAGGGGACTCCCTTGCAGTGCTCTGAGGTCAATTTATAGCAACAGATGCACACATCAAAAAGGAAGAAAGGGACAAAAAACATTAGCTACACAACTCGAACAAATAGAAAGAGAACAGCGAAAGAAGCCCATAGCCACCAGAAGAAAAGAAATAATAAAGATTAGAGCAGAAATTAATGAAATAGAGAATAGAAAAGCAATAGAAGAATCAATAAAACCAAAAGTTGGTTCTTTGAAGGGATCAACAAAATTGACAAACCACTGGCCAAACTCACAAAAGAAAAACAGGAGAGGACACAAATAACCCAAATAAGAAATGAAACGGGGGACATTACAACAGACCCAACTGAAATAAAAAAATGAAAAACTAGTCCAACAAACTTGAAAACCTAGAGGAAATGGACAAATTTCTAGAAACACACTATCTACCTAAACTAATACAAAGTTATGTTGAAAATCTGAACAGACCCGTAACAAGAGAAAAGATTGAAAAGATAATTTAAAAACTTCAAACAAGAAAATGCCCTGGCCCACATGGCTGCACTGGAGAATTCTACCAAACATTCAGAGAAGGACTTACACCAGTACTACTCAGATTATTTCAGAACATAGAAAAGGAAGCAATATTTCCAAATTCATTCTATGAAGCCAGCATAACCCTGATACAAAAACCAGGTAAAGACAACACAAAAAAATAAATTTACAGACCAATATCTCATGAATATCGATGCAAAAATTCTCAAAAAAAATTCTAGGCACCAGAATTCAGCATTATATCAAAAAATAATACATCAGGACCAAGTAGGATCATACCAGGTATACAAGGATGATTCAACATTAGAAAAGCAATCAATGTAATCTACCACATAAATAAAAGAATCACATGATCATCTCAATCGACTCAGAAAAGTCATTCAACAAAGTCCAACACCCGTTCCTGATAAAAACTCTTAATAAAATAGGTATAGAAGGAAATTTTCTCAACATAATAGAGGGCATCTATGCAAAACCAATGGCCAATATCATTCTCAATGAAGAGAGGCTGAAAACATTCCCCTTGAGAACAGGAACAAGACAAGGATGCCCTCTTTATTACCACTCCTATTTAACTTTGTGTTGTAAGTTTTAGCTACGGCAATAAGGCAAGAAATAGAAATAAAGGCATCAAAATTGGTAATGAAGAAGTTAAACTGTCCCTAGTTGCAGATGATATGATATTATACTTAGAAAATCCAAAAGACTCTATGAGAAAACTACTAGAACTGATAGAAAGATTGAGCAGATTAGCAGGATACAAGATAAACATACAAAAATCAGTTTGATTCCTATACACCTATAAAGAGAACAATGAAAAGGAAATCAGGAAACCATTTATAATAGCCCCTAAAAAAAAAAAAAAATATTTAGGAATAAATCTAACTAGGGATGTAAAAGACCTATACAAAAAAAAAAAAAAACCTACAAAACACTACTGCAAGAAACCAAAAGAGATCTACATAAATGGAAAAACATACCATGTTCATGGGGAGGTAGACTCAACATTAAGAAAATGACAATTCTACCCAAAGAATGTACAAATACAATGCAATCCCAACCCAAACACCAACAACATTCTTTAAAGAGATGGAAAAACTAATCATTAAATTTATATGGAAAAGAAAGAGCCCTGGACAAATAAGGCACTATTGGAGAAGAATAAAGTAGGAGGACTTACACTATCTGACCTCAGAACCTACTATAAAGCTACAATAGTCAAAGCAGGCTGGTACTGGTACAATGACAGATATATTGACCAACGGAACAAAATTGAGAACCCAGATGTAAATTTATCCACCTATGGTTACCCGATATTTGACAAAGGCCCAAAGTCCATCAAATGAGGGAAAAGTCAGTCTTTTTTACAAATGGCACTGGCAAAACTTGATGTCCATCTGCAAAAAAATGAAACAAGGCACATACCGCAAAAAAATGAAACAGTACCCATACCTCATGCCATACACAAAAACTAATTCAAAATGATCAGAGACCTAAATATAAACCCAAAAACTCTAAAGACCATAGAAGAAAAACTAGGTTCAATGCTAGAGGCCCTAATATACAGCATTAACAGGACACAAACCATAACTAACAACATATAAACTCCAGAAGATAATTTAGATAACTAGGATCTTCTAAAAATTAAACACTTATGCTCATCAAAAGACTTCACCAAAAGAGTAAAAAGAGAACCTACAGACTGGGAAAAAAAAATTTGGCTATGAAAAATCCAACAAAGTTCTAATCTGTAATATCTACAGAAAAATCTAACACCTCTACAACAAAAAGGCAAAAAATTCAATTAAAAAAAGGGCAAAGGGAATGAACAGATGCTTCACCAAAGAAGACATTCAAGTGGCCAACAGACACATGAGGAAATGCTTGCGATCACTAGCCATTAGAGAAATGCAAATCAAAACCACAATGAGATACCATTGCACTCTGGCATCACCGGCATGAATCCAAAAAACAGAAAATACAAAATGTTGGAGAGGTTGTGGGAGATCGGAACTCTTAAGGACTGCTGGCAGGAATGCAAAATGGTAAAACCATTTTGGAAAATGATATGGCATTTCCTTAGAAAGCTAGAAATAGAAATACCCTATGATTCAGCAACCCCCAACTCCTAGGAATATAGCCTAGAGAAATAAGAGCCATCAGCCGAATAGGCATATGCACACTCCTGTTCTTTGCAGCATTGTTCACAATAGCAAAAAGATGGAAACAACCTAAGTACCCATCAACAGATGAATGGATAAACGAACTGTGGTACATATACACAGTGGAGTACTAAGCAATGGTGAAGAACAGCAATGAATCTGTGAAGCATCTCATAACATGGATGAGTCTGGAGGACATTATGCTGAGTGAAATCAGTCAATCACAAAAGGACAAATATTGTATGAGATCACTACTATAAAAACTCATGAAAAGGTTTATACACAAAAAGAAACAATCTTTGGTGGTTAAAAGGGAGGGAAGGGGTAAGGATGGAAAAACACTTAATAGACCAATAGATAAGTGGTAGCTTTGGTGAAGGGTAAGACAGTACACGATACTGGGGAGGCCAGCACAACTTGTACAAGTCCAGGTCATATAAGCACCACAGATACATCCAAACTTCCTGAGGGACCAAATTACTGGGCTAAGGGCTATGGGGACCATGTTCTCAGGGAACATCTAGCGCAATTGGCATATTTTATAAAGAAAATATTCTATATTGTACTTTGGTGAGTAGGATCTGGGGTCTTAAAAGCTTGTGAGCTGCCATCTAAGACTCCACTGGTCTCGCCCCATCTGGAGCAAGGGAGAATGAAGAAAACTAAAGACACGTAAGAAAGGTTAATCTAAAGGACTGATGGACCACAACTACCACAGCCTCCACCAGACTGAGTCCAGTACAACTAGATGATGCCCAGCTACCACCACAGACTGCCCTGACAAGGATCACAATAAAGGATCCCAGACAGAGCTGGAGAAACAGGTAGAACAAAATTCTAACTCACAAAGAAAGACGAGACTTACTGGGCTGGCAGAGGCTGGAGAAACCCCAAGAGTATGGCTCCCGGACACCCTTTTAAATCAGTAATGAAGTCACTCCTGAGGTTCAACCTTCAGCCAAAGATTAGACAGGTTTATAAAACAAAACTAGACCAAAGGGGAGCACCAGCCCAGGGGCAAGGACTAGAAGGCAGGAGGGGACAGGAAATCTGGTAATAGGGAACCCAAGGTCAAGAAGCGAGAGTGTTGACATGTAGTGGGGTTAGTAACCAATGTCACAAAACAGTATGTGTACTAACTGTTTAATGAGAAGCTAGTTTGTTCTGTAAAACTTCATCTAAAGTACAATTAAAAAGGAAAGGAATAAAATTATTCCAATAATTCTAAAGAAAGCAAAGAAATAAGAACAACTAACACTTGAATAAGGAAAATAACCCCAAATTTCTATATATTTAACAATGTGGCTTCAAAGTATATATGTTTAAGAATTGTTGGGCCTACAAGACAAATAAATATACAACCACAGTGGGGAATTTTACCATGCTTAATTCTCCTTTTTTAATTCTAGAAATTGAAGCAGACAAAACCTAGGAAGGCTCGGGATAACTTGTACCACATAGATAACATCAGCAGAGCGCATCCCCTACCACTGCAGAACAGATATTCTCTTCAAGTCCACGTGAAGCAGTTACAAAAGTTGAGCACATGCCAAGCCGTAAAACAAGCTTCAAAACATTCAAAGGATTGAATTCATACAGTGTAGTTTCTCTAATCACAGTGTAATTATGCTAGAACTGAAGAATAGAAAGATAACCAGGAAATTTCCATATGTTTAAAATTAGGAAATACACTTCTAAATAACCTATTGTCAAAGAAGAAAGCATATGGAAGCTAGAACACCATTGTACTGAATGCTAATGAAAGGATTATATGCTAAAATGTGTGGGATACAGATAAAACAATACTTCAAGGAAAAGGAGAAAGATAAAAAATTAACAAACAAATCATCTATCACATGACGCTAGAAAACATCACCAAAATAAGCCCCAAGGGAATTATCCCCTTGCCTTCGAGTCGATTCCAACCCATAATGACCCTATAGGACACAGTAGAGCTGCCCATAGGGTTTCCAAGGAGCAGCTGGTGGATTCGAACTGCTGGTGGATTCAAACTGCCGACCTTTTGGTTAGCAGCCAGGCTGTTGACCACTGTGCCACCAGGGCTCCCCAAGGGAATTAGAGGGAAGAAAATAGCAAAGGCAGGAATAAAAATTACTGAAATAAAATAGAGAGGCTCAACAAAGATGAAAGTTTTTTCTTTGAAAAAAATAATAGAATAAATAAACCTCTGGTGAGACTGACCGGGGAAAGAAAAAGAGAAGCTACAAATAAGCCGCATTACTTTTTTTTTTCCCCAGTGGCTATCACTATAGATCCTGGAGTCAATAAAACAAAAAATAGAGAATATTATGATGAACTATATGCCAAAACAAACTGAAAATATAAATAAGTCTGACAATTTATTATAATTGACACAAGAAGTAACAGAAAATGAGTAGTACTGTAGCTATTAATAAAAAATATATATATATATTGATTATTTAAAAAGCCTTCCCAGAATAAAACTCAAAGTTCAAATGTCTTCACTGGTCAGTTCCACCCACACTTAAACGTGAAAAAATTCCAAAATTATATAAATACTTCAGGAGAATTAAAAAAGGGAGACTTGTTAGATTATTTATGAGACTAGAAAAATTTTAATACCAAAACTCTACAAGGACATTACAAGAAAAGAAAATCACAAGCCAAGTTTGTCATGAAAGTAAATGCAAAAATTCTAAATAAAATAGTTGGGTTCATCCCAGGAATCCAAAGTAGGCTTAATATTTGAAAGTCAATCAAATAACTCATTACATTAATAGGTTACAGGATAAAATAATATATTATCAACTTAATAGATGCAGGAAAAATATTTGATAAAGTTACTCAATATTCAGGTGTAATAAAAGATCTTTGAAAACTCAAATAGAAGGAAATTCCTTAGTCTAATAAAGAGTATGTACAAAAACCTACAGGAAGCATTGTACTTAAAGGTGAAGCTTTGCAAATGTTCTCTTTGAAATCAAGAATAAGTGAAGAATGTCAGGATTTTCACTTCTGTTCAACACTGTACTGAGATCCTAGCCAATCAGTAAAAGTAAGGGGAAAAAGTTAAAAGGTAAAAGGACTGGTAATGAATAATAAAACCCATGTTATTAGTGAATGATATAATTATTTAAGTGGAACATCCAAAATAATATACAGATAATTTTTTAGACTTAATCAGGAGGTTTAATAAGGTTGCAAAATATAAAATCAGTGTATAAAAATCAATATCATTTCTACATAAAAACAAATAAAATTTTAATGTATTAAAAGTTACTATTTACAATAGCCTTAAAATATTAAGTTCCTAGGAATAAATTCAACAAAAGTATACAAATACCTGTGGAGAAACCATAAATACTATTAAGAGATACTGAAGTAAACTTAATTAAATGTAGGAATACATCATGATTATTGCTTGGAAGACTTAATATCAAGAACTAATCTATTCTTCTCAAATTGATCTATAAGATTCAATCAATGTCAAAGTTCCAACAGGACAAGGTGTCTCTAAAATTTACATGGAAATGCAAAGACATTCTTGACAAGGAAAGAAAAAAATAGGAGAACTTGCTTGACCAGGGAGTGAGATTATCATAAAGCTATAATAATGAAAGGTGTGGTATTGGCTTCAAAGTAGACAAATTAACAAATGGAACAGCACAAAAAGCCCAGAAAAACAGATGTCCACATATAGGAAAGCTTGATTTGTTTCATAGATAGATAGCATTCCAGAGAAGTAGGGAAAGAATGCTGTGTTTTGTTTTTTGAATACAGGGTGCTAGGACAACTGGGTATTGCTTTGACAGATTCATGGGATGGTAAGTCAGGTATGATTGGGAAAGAGGGGTCAAGGAGGCCATGAACAGTAACTAGTCTTGTTATAGTCACAGTTCCCAGAGACAAGGAGGCACAGCACCCATGATGCAGGGTACAAGGGCTTGCACCTGGAGACAGGGTAACCACCAGCTGGGGTGGTAGTTACATGGGTGTTCACGTTACAATAACTCACATTTATTTATGATGTGTGTTTATGTTTTGTGCACTTTTCTGGATTATGTGTTATATTTCACAATAAAATGAGTTTCTAAAACTGCATTTTAAAAAGCCTTTTAGAACAATTATTCTGGAAGCTGTACAGAGAATGGAGCCAGTCTAGGAACAGGGGGGTGATCAACTGAGTCTCAATCACATACAAAAAACAGCAGAGGTGGCTGAAAGATGCTTCTGGGTTCATTCTCTGAATTGAGAGCCAGCATTAGCATCCAGTGATAGCAGGGACATTGATGCCAACATTTTTCAAAGTCTGCAGAAACATCTTGGCTCCTCCATCAAGCCTCATAAGTCACTTGGGCAAAAATCAATACCCACTTCTTGCTTGTTGAGGCGGCCTGGAATCCTCAAGCTTTCACTCTTGGCCTCACTTCTATATCCTTCTAAAAAGTCTCCTCCTCCTTCTCCCCTTCCCTTCTGCCCTTTATCACCCCTCAGGGTGGGGTGGGTATATAATATACCACGTTGCCCCCAAAGCACAGCTGAATACAGCAGTCCTCAGGGAAGCATTTGCAAATAAGGGACACTGGAAATAGTATTGCCTAACCTCAAAGAAAGATTGCTAGGCAGGGCAAAAGGTTGGTGGTCCAAACCCACCCAGGAATGCTGCAGAAGGAAAGCGTGGCAATCTGCTTTTATAAAGATTATAGCCAGGATAGCCCTATGGAGTTCTACTCTGTGACACATGCAATTACCATGAGTCAGAATCAACTCAATGGCAACCGATTTGTTTTTTTTATAACCTCAAAGATTTGATTGCCAGAGTGGTATTTTGGGCCCAGGGTGTGTGGCTGGGAGAAATATAACTCATACATCTTCAAAAACTACCTGACAGACTTTAAGGAGGCTGATCAAACTATCCCACACCTGGCTGCATCACAGAATCACCCAAGGTATTTTTTAAAAATATAGGTTCCTGCATCCCCGGACCCAGAGATTAAGATTTGTTGGATTCTAGTGGAGCCTGAAAATCTATATTGATAGCGTGCAACCCAGGCGATTCTGGTGCAGGTGGTTCTGGTGCAGCTCTTCAGTGGACCAGTGCTTGGGAACCAGTGATTGAAAGCATCCCAGGGGGTTAGAGTTTCAGTTCCTCATGGCTAGTAACTGCGCCATGTCACTTCATCTGTGTCCATCCAGTTCCCCTGGGCCCAATCTGAGGAAAAATGTGGTCTCCTACAAGTCCAAACTTACTACCTCTTGCAGCTATCCAGATAACTGTTGGTAAGCCCAAGACACTTCTAATTCTTCTTCTTTACACTACAGAGTAAAAGTTGTTTTGTTTTTTTTTTTAATAGAACTTAACCTAAAGTAGATGTGTATGTACATACCAAGAAACGGAAACCAGCTGCTGTCGAGTCAATCCTGATTCATGGCGAACCCATGTGTTTCAGAGTAGAACTATACTTCATAAGGTTTCAATGGCTGTGACTTTTCAGTAGCAGGGCAGTCTTTTCTTCCAAGTCTCCTCTGGGTGGGTTCCAACTGCCAAACTTTCAGCCAGTAATCAACCACTTAACAATTTGTGCCACCCAAAACCAAAAAAACCCGAACCCACTGCCATGGAGTCAATTCTGACTCATAGCGACCCAATAGGACAGAGTAGAACTCCAATAGAGTTTCCAAGGAGTGCCTGGTGGATTCAAACTGCTGACCTTTTGGCTAGCAGCTGTAGCTCTTAACCACTACACTGCCAGGGTTTCCTGCACCACTCGGGGTATATAGATAATTAAACATTTTTTTTGAATTGAGAAATACATCCAACTGTTTAAGTGATGCCTGGGAACAAGGAAGAATACCTCTGAAGAGGTTTTTTGAGGACTACAAACTAACTTGCTGATGTGAGATCCTATCAAAACCCTCTAGAGCAGCCATTCTCAAACTTTTTGGTCTCAGAATCCCTTTATGCTTGCTTATATGGATTATATCAATTCCCCACTCATCTGTCACATTGCCATACTGTGGGGCTTTCATGTTGCTATGATGCTGGAAGCTTTGCCACCAGTATTCAAATACCAGCAAAGCTACCCATTGTGGACAGATTTCAGCTGAGCTTCAAGACTAAGACCAACTAGGAAGAAGGACCTAGAGATCTACTTCTGAAAAGAATTAACCAGTGAAAACCTTATGAATAGCAGTGGAATATTGTCTGATATAGTGCCAGAAGATGAGCCACTTAGGTTGGAAGGCACTCAAAATGTGACTAGGGAAGAGTTATCTCCTCAGAGTAGAGTCGACCTTAATGATGTGGAGTCAAGCTTTTGGGACCTTCATTTGCTGATGTGGCATAATTCCAAATGAGAAGAAAGAGCTGCAAACATCCATTAATAATTGGAACATGGAATGTACAAAGTATTACTCTAGGAAAATTGGAAATCATCAAAAGTGAAATGGAACACATAAACATTGATATCCTCAGCATTAGTGAGCCAAAAGGGACTGGTGTTGGTCATTTTGAATCAGACAATCATATTGTCTACTATGCTGGGAATGAAAACTTGAAGAGGAATGACGTTGCATTCATCATCAAAAAAAAAAAATTCAAGATCTATCTTGAAGGACAACGTTGTCAGTGATAGGATAATATGCATACGCCTACAAGGAAGACCGGTTAATATGACTATTATTCAAATTTATACTCCAACCACTAAGGCCAAAGATGAAGAAATTGAAGATTTTTACCAACTTCTGCAGTCTGAAATTAATCAAACATGCAATCAATATGCATTGATAATTACTGGTGATTGGAATGCAAAAGTTGGAAACAAAGAAGAAGGATCGGTAGTTGGAAAATATAGCCTTGGTGATAGAAATGATGCTGGAGATCACGATTGAATTTTGCAAGACCAATGACTTCTTCATTTCAAATACCTTTTTTCACCAACATAAAAGGCAACTATACACATGACCTCGCCAGATGGAATACACAGGAATCACATCGACTACATCTGTGGAAAAATATGACAGAAAAGCTCAATATCATCAATTAAAACATGGCCAGGGGCTGACTGCGAATCAGACCATCAATTACTCATATGCAAGTTCAAGCTGAAACTGAGGAAAATTAGAACAAGCACACGAGAGACAAAGTACAACCTTGAGTATATCCTAGCTGAATTTACAGACCATCTGAAGAACAGATTTGACACTGAACACTAATGACCGAAGACCAGAGAAGTTGTGGAATGATATCAAGGACATCATACATGAAGTAAGGAAGAGATCATTAAAAAGCAGGAAAGAAAGAAAAGACCTAAATGGATGTCAGAAGAGAATCTGAAACTTGGCTCTGGAACATCCAGTAGCTAAAGCAAAAGGAAAAAATGATGAAGTAAAAGAGCTGAACAGAAGATTTCAAAGGGTGGCTCGAAAAGACAAAGTAAAGTATTATAATGACGTGCAAAAACCTGGAGATAGAAAACCAAAAGGGAAGAACATGTTTAGCACTTCTCAAGCTGAAAGAACTGAAGAAAAAACTCAAGCCTTAAGTTGCAGTACTGAAGGATTCTATGGGGAAAATATTAAACAACACAGGAAGCATCAAAAGAAGATGAAATGAATACAGAGTCACTGTATCAAAAAGAATTGGTCAATGTTCAACCATTTCAGGAGGTAACATATCATCAGGAACAGATGGTACTGAAGGAAGAAGTCCAAGCTGCACTGAAGGTACTGGTGAAAAACAAGGCTCCGGGAATTGATGGAATATCAGTTGAGAAGTTTCAACAATGGGATGCAGCCCTGGAAGTGCTCACTCGTCTATGCCAAGAAATTTGGAAGATAGCTACCTGGCCAGCTGACTGGAAGAGATCCATATTTATGCCTATTCCCAAAAAAGGTGATCCAATCAAATGTGGGTGTTATGGAACAATGTCATTAATATTACATGCAAGAAAAATTTTGCTGAAGATTATTCAAAAGCAGCTGCAGCAGTACATCAACAGGGAACTGCCAGAAACTCAAGCTGGATTTAAAAGAGGATGTGCAACCAGGAATATCAATGCTGATGTCAGATGGATCCTGGCTGAAAGCAGAGAATACTAGAAAGATATTTACCCGTGTTTTATTGACTATGCTAGGGCATTTGACTATGTGGACCATAACAAATTATGGATTATATTGCAGAGAATGGGAATTCCAGAACACTTAATTGTGCTTATGAGGAATCTCACATGGATCAAGAGGGAGTTGTTCAAACAGAACAAGGGGATACTGCATAGTTTAAAGTCAAGAAAGGAAGGTGGGTGTGTCATGGATTGAATTATGTCCCCCCAAAAATGTGTGTATCAACTTGGTTAGGCCATGATTCCTAGTATTGTGTCATTGTCCTCCATTTTGTGATTGTCGTTTTATGTTAAGAGGATTAGGGTGGGATTGTAACACCTCCCTTACTCAGGTCACCCCCCTGATCCAAGGTAAAGGGAGTTTCCCTGGAGCGTGGCCTGCACCACCTTTCATCTCTCAAGAGATAAAAGAAAAGGGAAGCAAGCAGAGAGTTGGGTATCTCATACCGCCAAGAAAGCAGCACCAGGAGCAGAGCGTATCCTTTGGACCTGGGGTCCCTGCACCTGAGAAGCTCCTCGACCAGGGGAAGATTGAGGACAAGGACCTTCCTCCAGAGCCAACAGAGAGAGAAAGCCTTGCCCTGAAGCTGACACCCTGAATTTGGACTTGTAACCTACTAGGCTGTGAGAGAACAAATTTCTCTTTGTTAAAGCCATCCGCTTGTGGTATTTCTATTATAGCAGCACTAGATAACTAACGCAGTGTGTCAGGGTTGTATCCTTTCCCTATAACTATTAAGTCTGTATGCTGAGCAAATAATCCGAGTAGCTGAACTATATGAAGAAGAACGGGACATCAGGATTGGAGGAAGACTCATTAACAACCTGCATTTTGCAGATGACACAACCTTGCTTGCTGAAAGTGAAGAGGACTTAAAGCACTTACTGATGAAGACCAAAGACCACGGCCTTCAGTATGGATTACACCTCAACATAAAGAAAACAAAAATCCTCACAACTGGACCAATAAGCAACATCATGATGAACAGAGAAAAGATTGAGGTTATCAAGGATTTCGTTTTACTTGGATCCACAATCAATACCCATGGAAGCAGCAGTCAAGAATCAAAAGATGCATTGCATTGGGCAAATCTACTCCAAAAGACCTCTTTAAAATGTTGACAAGCAAAGATGTTACCTTGAGGACTAAGGTGCGCCTGACCCAAGCCATGGTATTTTCAATGGCATCATATGCATGTGAAAGCTGGACAATGAATAAGGAAGATCGAAGAAGAATTGACGCCTTTGAATTGCAGTGTTGACTAAGAATTTTGAATAATACCATGGACTGCCAAAAGAACGAACAAGTCTGTCTTGGAAGAAGCACAACCAAAATGCTCCTTAGAAGCAAGGATGGTGAGACTATGTCTCACATACTTTGAACATGTTATCAGGAGGGATCAGTCACTGAGAATGACATCATACAGTGAAAAAGAGAAAGATCCTCAAGGAGATGGATTGACACAGTGGCTGTAACAATGGGCACGAGCATAGCAACAATTGTGAGGATGGCACAAAACCCGAAGTGTTTCATTCTGTTGTGCTTAGGGTCACTATGAGTCAGAATCAACCTGACAGCACCTAACAACAACGCCTATCAATATTTACTGTATTAAAAATTAAAACTGTGAAAATTTTCTAACATTTCCTTATGGATTTGTTTTAAAATAGCAATACTCATTGCATGTTCACATAAGTACTGTTTTATATGAAAAGTAACTATATTTCCAGAAAAAAAAAAAAGTCTACTGAGAAGAGTGGCATTGTTTTAAATTTTTACAAATTTCTTTAACTCCGGCTTGATAGAAGACAGCTGGATTTTCATATCTCCTGCATTCAATCGGCTGCAATATGTTGTTTTGGTGGAAATATATGAAGAAAATCAGGCCTCACACAAATATGTAGTTAGAGAAAAAGGAGTATTTTGATCTGCTCCCGCACTCAATCTGTTGCACTATAACACATCATGTAGTCTCTGGAAAATTCCACTCTATACTCACGAGAGAATGAAAATGAAAAAGGCAAATATCATTTTCGTGCTGTTATGGCAATAACTTTGACCTCACAGACTCCCTGAAATGTTCTGGAAGACCCCACACACCCATCCCAGGGTCCATGGACCACACTTTGAATGCTGTTTCTTTATTTAATTGCCATTGAGTCAATTCCGACTCATGTGGACCCCATGTGTGCAGAGTAGAACTGCACCACAGGATTTTCAAGGCTGTGATGTTTTGGAAGCAGATTTCCAGGGCTGGCTCCTGTGGTGCATATGGGTGGGTTTCAACCCCAACCTTTTGACTAGTAATCAAGCACTAAACCATTTGCACCATCCAGGGACTCCATATTGCTTCTTAGAGAAAGACAAGGTACTCACTTGTTTGCCAGTAGCACTAGCCTTTGTGCCAATTCTGCTGTCTTGGGTGTAAACTGAAGCTAGACAGAGTGAAATGAGCAATGTAATGGTCCACTTGTGTCTGTTTGCAAAGCTGGTGAAAACACTAATCGGTAGGCTTTTCTCCAGGAAACACTCCACAGGTTAACCCAATGATTAAATTTACCTCTACTGAATTGAGCACCACTGGTCCTACTCAGCACAACGTGCTCAGGGAATGTCTGGGACTGGGGGAAAACAATTGCTTAGACTGAGGAACAGAATGGTCAAAATTCCCACCAGCTACTCCACAGAAGAAAGATCTGGTATTCTGTTTCCATAAAGATTACAGCCTTGGAAACACTATGGAGCAGTTCTACTCTGTCCTGTAAGGTTGTTATGAGTCTGTCCAATATGGCCAGGGTGGCCATGCATGCCAGTTCACCCAAGACAGTCCTAGCTAATGCCTGTTGTCCCAGCATAAATACTCATACAGACTTCTCACTCTCAAAACTATCCTTGTCTGGGTGACAAATTAAACAGTTTCTCTAAATATAGACCATTACGTGTTCTACAATCCCCAGATGGGCATGATGTTTTTAGGGCTCTGAATGTGGACTACAAATAGTACTTCTCATTTTTTTCTGGAAGGACCTTTACTCTACCTTTACTCTCTGACCTCATCTCCTCCTATTCTATCACTCCCTCAGTTCCATCTGCACTGGCCTCCCCACTGTTACTGAAGTACACCAGGCACATTCCCACTTGTGTCTTTGTATAGTTGCTCTCCTCTCCCAGAATATACCAGAATAGACCTCTAACTTCCTTATTTTCTTCAAATCTTCACTTAAATGGCATTTTTTAAGTGAAGCCTCCCTGAACCACATTATCTAGCACTGCAGTGGCCAACCCAGCAGTCCCTATCTCCCTCCCCATTCTCTATTTTATCTTTTTCAGTAACAGTTATCGCCTTTGAACATACTACCTAATGTTCAAAGTAAACATAATATATCTTTATTGTTTATTATCTGCCTCTCCCATGAGAAACGAATCGTTGTTTTGTTTAATCCTATATCCCCAGGGCCCAGAACAGTGCCTGGAATAGAATTTGGTACCCAATAAGTATTAGATTATGAATGAACTGGTAAGATTTATACATGGAGGACAACATCTGCGTAACCAATTCCCCAAGAGAAGGGAAAGGAGTTGAGCTGAGCTGAGCTCCAAGCTTACCCTTCTATACTCCACTCGTGATGCTGGGGCTGGGACTCTGAAAACCACATTTCCCAGAGTTCCTTGCCAGTTGGCTTCCTGTTAGGTTTTGCAAAAGAGAAACAGGCGAGAAATTGGGAGGCAGACTTAGGGGTAAGCAGGGTGTTGTTGGTGGGAGGGGCTGCCTTCATGTCCTCCAAGCATAAGCCTCACCAGCATCCTTGGAGGTGCTAGCAGCATTCAGACCCATTCCTTCACAAGTCGTGGAGCCCCTCCTCTGAGTTCCTAGGACTACTCTACTTCTCTTTTGTTCCCCAGTCTTAGGGATGGTAGCTACTGCCTGCAAATACTAATCTCCGTGTTACCCTTTCATTTGCTCTTTCAGCCTCCAACACCTGTGTAACCAATTCTCTGCATTAAGTCCCCTCCACCTAAAATACCTTGTGTGCTTTCTATTTCCCTGACTGATACAACACCTTTGTGTATCCTCCTGGGTCCATTAGTAGGCAAGTTAAAATTTGTCCCCAAAAGGCTCCTGAGTGCATTGGAAAATCTTATTAATTAAATCTACTACAAGACTGGAAATACACTGCCTATTCCATTTCTCTTTCCTAATTATATTCTTTTAAGGAATCCTGGTGGTGCAGTGATTAAATGCTCAGTTGCTAACTGAAAGGTCAGCGGTTTGAACCCACCTGTTGCTCCACAGAAAAAGATGTGGCAGTCAGCTTCCGTAAAGATTACAGCTTTGGAAACCCTATGAGGCAGTCCTATTCTGTCCTACAGGATCTCTGTGAGTCGGAATCAGCTCAATGGCGATGGGTAATTATATTCTTTTACGCTGTACAATATAGCTAGGGTGACCATGCCTACCAGATACCCAAGACAGTCTGAGCTTATGCCTGTTGTCCCAGCGTAGTTATTCATAGAGAACTTTCACTCTCAAAACTATCCTCATTTGGGTGACAACTTAAATAGCCACTCTAAATAAAGACTATTACATGTTCTAGAATGAGATTGATTGACTATGTGAAGATAATCCAGCAATAAAATGCCAATTAGAAGATGTTACAAATGTAAATATAAACTTCTTCTCATCATGAATTTTCTGGGAGGAAATCAAAGTTCAATGACTAAATTCAATGATTAAGTTAAAGTCCAAAGATACTAGCTTCCAATGAAATTAAAGCCCAAAATCATATACTCTTGCTCTTGTGATTTAAAGTTAAAAGGAAATTGAAGTCCAAAATTCCTCCCAAATTCTTATTCAACTCTTATGTTTTATTTTTCAATGTTCCTAGGTCATGTACCAAATATTGGAGGTCATGCACCAAAAATAGTTTCTCCCTTCCTCGTGATAGTTCTGAAAAGATTATAAAATAAAACAAAGAATGACAGAAGGAAATTAAAATAACACCCTTATTATTAACAACTGTGGCTTGTATCTGCAAGCAAGAGAGCCTACTAAAAATGAACTCCAGAATGAGACTTTCTCACTGTGGTATATACAGCCACTGCTCATAAATATCTGTATTCTCTGCTTCTCCTGGGCACATCTACACTCTGTATTCCTAAATCTCCCTTAGAGCTAACTCTACTCATGAGATTCAGTTTTGGTGACTAGAACTTGAGAAAAGTGATATGCAGCCTTCTAGCATGGTCCATATAGACTTCCCATGCATGGCTCCCGTGCTTTCCCCTCACATCCGTGTCTTCAAGCTGAATGAAGAACGCTCTGTGGACTTAGAAGAGAATTAAGCCACAAAACGGAAGGACACTAGGTCCCTGAATTATTTCGTGAAATAGAACCTTTCCCTCCACCACCAACCCCCACTGAACAGCGACATGAATAAGAAACATTTATCTGATTAAGCCACTAAATTTCTAGAAGCTGTTGCTGCGGTTAGCCTACCCTGCCTATTGTGCCCACCCAGTCCCTGGAAGCCCCGATCCTGGGCAGTTTTCTGGTTGCAGAGGGTTAGCTGCGTCGTTGAGATATATGGCATAAAACAAAAGAAAACTCCTACACCCCGGATAGCTTGAAGCCAAGAGAAAGAAGGAGGGGCTGAGCAGAGTATGTTCAATAAAGTCTTCCCACATTCAGACCAATCATATTAAGCAACGCCTTCTTCCCTGCTAGGAGTGAAGGAAGGAAAAATAATCACACCTGCACATGAAACAACTCCCCCCCCACCAAAAAAAAAAAAATGTTTCCTGTTTATGCATTTTTTCTTGATTTATAAAAATGAGAAGACCATTCATAATAAAATACGAACAAAGTCCTTTGTCTACTCTAATGAGAACAGCAGACCACGAATAAACGGAAAATTTTCACTTTGCTCCCTACCCAAATTCCATACACTCCTTCCCAAGACACATACCCTTCTAGCTTCCTTAACAGGTGTAAAACAAAAGGGAAACCACTTTTGCTTCTCTCTTGTAATTAGCCCAAGGGAAGCCAGCCAAATAGTCCTCTTTGAATAAAGTTGGGCTAGAGTTACCGGAGAAACACCCCTTCTGACCCCCACTCCCCCTACTTATTCCAGATTCCAGAGTCCAGGAAGAGTCATTTTCAGCAGCCATAACAGGAGATCCTTGGCATATGCAGGATTCCCTTTTTTTTTTAAGAATGGTGGCATTTTCTTACAGATCACCAGTCTCCTTCCAAGGGAAGTTTGTACCCTCAGCAGCAACCAGAGTCCACCTTCCCTGGGTGTAGTGAATTAATTACTTTTGTGTGTGGCCTTTCTAGCCATGGTCTTGTAACTCCCATTCAGGTGATTATGTGATAGGGTAATTATGGCCTACCAAGAGGATTGATCAGTTTTGACTTAAAAGAAAGACAATTCCAGAGCAGAGAGGAGGATCCTACCACCACCAAGGAAGGAGAGACCAGTAGGAGACACCTGGCAACAGGAGACTGTGCAGTGGGCTTCCAGGCCCTCAGAGAGAGAAAGATGAACACCTTTGGGCAGTGACTGATGGCCAGAGAAAGGGGTCCCCATAAGCATGTCTGGGAAAAGGCTCTCCTGCTGGAAGAACTGTATCCTGAGTGTTCCTGAGCCTGAATTGTAACTTTTACTTCCCTAATAAACTCTGTAATTGTGAGTATGGATGGTCTGTGAGTTCTGTGTGGCTGTTGCAATGAATTATCAAACCCAGCAGAGAGTGCTGTGGGAGGGATCGTTGGTGTCAGAATAGGTAAAGATGGTGGAAAGAGGAGGCATGTCTAACCTCTGTCTCATGGGAATCAGCCTTCGGCTGTTGATCTGGGTTCTCCTTCCCACCTTGTGGGGTTGGAGGAGGTCAGACACTGCGCCTGAGCCATTTTTACACTGAGCAGTCTAGCTTGCTTCTCCTCCCTTTACTTGAAAAGGAGAGAGGAGAGCTCAAATCAATCCTCACTGTAACTAAACAAAAATAATACTGGGTGAGCTCACTTTAGCGTGCTTGCCGTGCCCACTCCCCATTCTAAGAAATGCAGTCCTGTGCACCCTTAATACTTAAGCAGATGGTTTGTTCCTATGTGACCCAGCACCTCCTTGGCCACAACAGGTTAGACAAGGGATGGACACCCAATCCATGATTGCTCATCCATGGACTGGTCAGCAAACTATGGCCAAGAGACTGAGTCAGCTAATGAATGAGAATTGAAACTCAAAGTACACGTGATAGGGCTCAAATAGTCATGATGGACAATCTCAAGCCCTTAAGAAAGCAAAACCCAAGAATAAACAGAGGAAGTTGGCTGATGAACAAAGGAGGAACAATGGAGCAGCTGTGCATAGAAATAAAGAAGAAGAGAGAGAGAGAACAGCCAATTTAAAGAGACCCATGGACCCATCCATGTTTATCCTTATAACAACACCCTTTTTCCTTGATGTAAGTAAGGGTCCCTGGGTGGCACAAACAGTATGCGCTTGACTACTAACCTAAAGGTTAGTAGTTTGAACCTACCCAGCAGCACTGTGGAAGAGAAGTCTAGAGATCCACTTCCGTAAAAGATTACAGCCAAGAAAACCCTATGGAGCAGTTCAACTGTGTAATACATGCACTTGCCATGAGTCAGAATTAACTCGATGGCAACAGGTTTGGTTTGGTTCCTTGACTTAATTTGTGTGGGTAGCCGTGCCGTGCCTGGTTAACACTACGCATTTCCACATTGTATTATCAGGTTTTAATGGGTGATCACCTAGAACGCCATGATGGTGTAGATTTCTCCCTCTTCTTAACTAAACTGTCAGATCCCTTAAGTCAGTTTGCTAGACTCAACTACTAACTTTGAGAAGAAGCTGTGAATAATGTAGAGAATTCTACGAGACTGGCACTTTGGGAAGAAAAGGGATAAGCTAGGTGAATCCTTGGGCTATTCCCCAGGTTACTACGAGGTTAACAGATTAGGGTAAAGGAAAATTCACCCACAGTAAAACCCATACTGAGTTGGAAAATTCTCCAGGCCATATAACAAGGGAGATTTCTTTAAGGGTATTATAGTACTAGTAAAAAATGAATTTGACTTTCCTTCTGTGAGGAGGAGAGACCTAAAGCATGTTCTCAGTGTCACCTTTCCACCCAGGAAGGGGACTGATCCTTTCTTACTATGGAATGTAATGGTCTGTATAACACTTTTCCAAGCAAAGGCAAAGAGGCTCTGGATACAAGAGCCCAAATACATGAGTTGCTGTAGGGTGGAAACCCTGAATCCTGGTTCATCATCACAACAACAAGCATTCCCAAGAAGGCAGCAGTTGCCCGGATAGAGGTGAAATAGCCACGAGGCTTTGTGGACTCAACCTCCAAAGCAGGGTAAATGGCGAGGAGAGATGGTGAGAGGCCTTAGCCCAAGTCAAGCCCCGGAAAGGATGAGAAAGTGGTAGGTAGAAAGATTGGGAGACGTAGAGCCTCATATGAGGCAGGAGGTCCTGGCTGATGCCTCACAAAACCTGCCACTTACTGACTCATTGCACCATCTGTTCCTATCTTCAGTAAAGTCTTGAGGATACTTGGGGCCCATAAGCCAGGGGGTAGAGGGGACAGGTGATAGACCAAGCCAGCTCAACAGTCCAAGGAATGCAGGCCTGGGGGCAATACCCACTTTCGAGTAAAGTCCAAGGGCAAGTTTGGAGAGAGATGTCCAAGTCCCCATGACCCACATCTGTCACAGCTGCTGAGCAGCACCATTTATCTATCTGAAGATCTCCCATATGACCCAAGGAGCAACAAGGATAATTGATTTTGACCTGGAAATAAGAAAATAGTCACTGGAGACATTAATAGAGCTATAACTCCTTCCAGAAGGAATAGCTCCTAAGGCATCATAAAGCAAGTGGCTTCTCCCTGTTCGACATTATCCTGTGGCAAAGTGTGCCCAGCCTGGATTTCAGGATGAGCTCAAAAAATCTTTCATTCAATAAGGGAGTCCACTTACTGAAAAAGAGGCACTCCAAAATCTGTGGAATGAATAAACTAATGAGGCACTTCTACCCCAAATGAAGAAAGTCCAGCCAGTTTTATTAAAAACTCCAAATCTTTAAAATTTATAACATAGGAAGCTATAATGTATTGAATTATCTCATTCCCCTCCAAAGCAAAGAAGTTAGTGAAGAAATGATGAATTAAATGAGATAAATCTAAGACCGACAGTTCAACTCTCTAAATGGCCAAATAATCTGGCACACACAGTGGATGTTATTAAATAAACCCCTAGTGAGCATCCCTTATTAAAGACCCAGGAGTCAGCAGGAGATAACACAGGTTTCAGAAGCCAGGGCCACTGCGGACCTTTTCAGCTATGCTGAGAAGAGAAAGTAAAGAGGGGTCTGGAACCCTTGCTCCCCTTCCATTAGAGAGCCAGCCCTGTGGAGGGAAGAACCAGGTAGCAGCACCCCTCAGCACCCCACAGTGCTCCCTTAAGCCTTGTCTGGCCCATCATTGTCAGAGTCTCATTCAACCAGACCCAAATGGGGAGAAAATGGAAATTGGGAATTTCAACTTCACTGATACAGATAGAATTGTGTCTCCAAAAAAGATACGTTGAAATCCTAAACCCTAGCACCTGGAAATGTGACCCTGTTTTGTTATGTTAATGAGGCCACACAAGAGTAGTGGAACCCAGTACCCAGTGCCATCGAGTAGATTCTCACAAGAGTAGTGGAGTGGGTCCTAAACCCAATCCTGTCTGACTACTCTCTTCTAAAAAGGGAAGATAGACACAAAGAGTCACATACATATAGGTGGAAGAGACCATGTGAGGGTCTGTCCACAAGCCAAGGAACTTCCAGGGCTACCTACAAAGATGGACTGTTGCCTACAGCCGGTGCTCTGATTTGAACTTCTAGCCTCAAAAATTGTAAGACAATACATTTCTGTTCTTTAAAGCCACCCACTTGTAGTATTTTTGTTACAGCAGCACTAGCAGACTAAGACACTGGCCAATGGGCATTGAGAATTGCTCACCAGAAAGTAATCCCTAAAGTCAAGGGAAGGAAATGAGAGCTGGACATAGAGATACACTCAACGCCCAGCATGAACCCTAGTAGGGCCCTTTGCTGGAACACAGCAGTGTCTCCACTTCTCCAGCAGTTGGGTCAGGGTACACCTGCCCTTTGCATGGGAGAAAAAACCCACACTAAATGGAAGAAGGAGTTGGATAAACAAGCTTTGCTCCGGAAATCAGGCCTTGTTCTTCAGAGAAAGCCAACCCTAGGAGAATTGTGGTATCAGTCACTTGTGTTTGCCCCTGAACCAGGCTCCGTGGACTCCAGTTTAAACCCTCACTAATAAGCCTGTTAGCCATCTGGATTGTTTTGTCCCCCTCTGCCAAAATATGACACGGATGAGGAAAGAGGGGATGCTGGCCCCCCGTGGCCAAAGTATGGATGGGGCTAGCAAAAAACAAGGAGGGGCCCTGTCTACAACACAGCCTGCTTGAAGGAAGCAGAGGCTTTGGGGTGGGGGTGGGGGGTCGGGGTGAGTTGAGACCAGACACTCCTGCAGACCTGTAGAGACATCACACTCATTGCTCACTCTGTTTAGCATTTGGGGTTAGGGTCCTTAAGAGATGAGCCCCAGAAAATGACTATGAGCGCCCATGGGAAAAGAGTGCCCATTTTGCTACCATTCTAAGAAAGTGCTGACATGGTAGGGTAGAGACAGGCCTCCAGACACTGCAGGGGAGAAAATGGCCTGCATTACCAGGCATATTCATTTCCTGTGGCTGCCATAACAAAGCCTGAAATCAAGGTGTCAGCAAGGTCATACCCTCTCTGAAAGCTCTAGGGGAGGGAGTACATCCAATGACTCTCTCTTAGCCTCTGGCGTTGCTAGCAAACCTTGGCATCCCTTGGCTTGTAGATGCATCACTTCAGTCTCACCTCCGTCATCACATGGTGTTCTCCATGTGTGTCTCCTCTTCTGAAGAGGCACCAGTCATACTGGATTAGAGCCCACCTGAATCAGCTCATCTTAACTTGATAACATTTGCAAAGACCCTCTTTCCAAACAAGGTCACACTCATAGGTGTCTGGAGTTAGGGCATCAACATATCTTTTTGGGGACACAATTCAACCCAAACACCGGATGGAGGCAAAAATCAATGAAACGTGCGTTAAACAGTAAAACAATTCAGAAGAAACAATACAATAATTCAAAGAGAGAAAACAGGCCCAGTCCATTCATGGTGCTTTAAAGTGATTCTAAAATGCCAATGCAAACCTGGTGACATAAGATCCTGTTTAAACTCTCTGCCTCTTCTCCATACTCATTCACCCTGCCTTAGCCAGACCCTAGTTAACTATTGCTGGGATTATGACGGAGTCACTGGGTGATAAAATGGTAACATGCTTAGCTGCTACTAAAAAGGATGGAGGTTTGAGTCTACCCACAGGTGACTCAGAAGAAAGGGCTGGCAACTACCCGTTGCCATTGAGTTGATTCCAACTCCTAGAAACCCTTTTGGAGAGAGTAGGACTGCCCCATAGGGCTTCTAAGGAGCAGCTGATGGATTCGAACTGTCAACCTTTTGGTTAGCAGCCAAGCTTTTAATCATTGTGCCACCAGGGTTCCACCTGGCTATCTACTCCTGAGAAATGAGCCATCAAAAACTCTATGGATCAGAATTCTACTCTGACATGCATGGGTTTACCAAGAGTTGGAATTGACTTGACGGCAACTAGACTGGTTTTAACTGGACTGGTTTTAAAGGCTACAAGCAGTGCAACAATCTTCAAAAATGGATTGTTTCATGAACTGGTATTAGGATTGTAACAGTACGTTATGCCCACACTTTACTGCTTTCAGAATATTCAGGGCTTCAGGAACAGCCTAGGTAAAAGCTACAAGATGGGTTTAAGCATAGTAGAGGCAGAAGAAAGGGAAATGATGCCTTAGGAAGCAGCAAAGACCAAAACAGGTTCCTTATCAGTTAACTTTCCCTCAAAGCAGCAAATGCCGCTTGTGCCCAGCCTGTTATGCTTCTACTAAGTAACTGATCATGGACAAAGAGCCAAAGTTAAAACAACTTCTGCCCACAAGGGCTATGGGGAGTTAAAGCTGGAAGGAACCTTAGCAATACCCGCCCTTTGTTTCACAGAGGAAGGCACTGAGGCCCAGGGCCTGAGTAAATTGCTCAGCAAGCAGTCATGACTGGGCTCCTGTCTTTCCAGCCCCAGCGCAGAGCTCTTAGAGCTAGACTACAGTTACTATAGGTGGATTTATGTCTCCCAAAAAGGTCCTAGCCTCCAGTACCTGTGGATGTAAACTTATTTGGAAATGGCATCTTTACAGATGTAATTCATTAACATGAGGTCATACGGGAGTAAGGTGGGCCCTTAATACAATGTGATCGATGTCCTTAGGAAAAGGGAAGAAGAGATACAGAGAGACATAGAGAGGAGAACACCATGTGAAGACAAAGACATAATGCTCAGAGGGAAGACAGCCATGTGGAGATGAGGCAGAGGTTGGAATTACCCTGCCTTGAGCCACAGAACGCCTGGAGCTACCGAACCTGAAAAAGACCAGGAAAGGTGGTCCTCTAAAGCCTTCAAGAGAGCATGGCTGTGCCGGACACCCTGAATTCAAACTTCTAGCCTCCAGAGCTGTGCAAGCATAAATTTCTGGTGTTTTAAGCAGCTCAGTTTAAGGTAATTTGTTATAGCAGCCTGAGGAAGCTAATTTAACAGCACTAAATGTCTTACGCCACCCTTCTCTCAGTTTGTCATACCGTGGTGGCTTGCATGCTGCTCCAGTGCTGGAAGCTATGTCACGGATAATTTTTTTTTTAATAACTTATTTTATTTTTTTGTTATTGTTGAGAATATACACCGATTTGAAAATTCTACATGTACAAGTCAGTGACCTTGATTACATTCTTCAAATTATGCAACCATTCTCAACTTCCTTTTCCAAATTGTTCCTCCCCCATTACCATAAACTCACTGACCCTTAAGTTTTCTATCTACTCTTTCAAATTGCTGTTGTCGTTTTGATCCCATATAGGTAGTTCTTTAAAAGATGGCATTCTTTATTAACTAAGCTAAACTATTGTTTGGTTTAAAGAAAACTTCAGGGGATATTTTTGGTTTAAGGTTTAAAGATTATCTCAGGGCAATACTTTCGGGGTTCATCCAGCCTCCATCAGCTCCAGAAAATCTGGATTCAACGAGAATTTGAAATTCAGCTATGTATTTTTCCCCTTTTGATCAGGATTCTTCTATAGACTCTTTGATTAAAAACTTCAGTAATGGTAGGCGAGCACCATCCAGTTCTTTTGGTCTCATGGCAAAGGAGGCAATTGTTCATGGAGGCAATTAGCCATAAATTCCGTTTCTTCCTCTATGTCAACAGCATTTCAAATGCCAGCAGGGTCATCCATAGTGGACAGGTTTCAGTGGAGCTTTCAGACTAAGGCAGACTAGGAAGAAAGGCCTGGCAATCTACTTCAAAAAATTAGCCTGTGGTAGCTTTATTGAGCATAACAGAACATTGTCTGACTTGCATGCTTTGGATGTGTTATCAGGAAAGACTAGGTACTGGAGGAGGACATCCTGTTTGGCAAATCAAAGAGCCAAGGTCATGGGAGGCCCTCAGTGAGATGGATTGACACAATGCCTACAGTAATGGACTCAAACATGCCAATAATCCTGGAGATAATGCAGAAACAGGCAACATTTTGCTCTGTGATATAGAAGGTCACCATGAGTCAGAGTCAACAGCAACAACAAGTATCTTAATTGAGTGGCACCTCATGCCCTGGCCACAGCCTGCAGAGTGATGTTAGGGAGGTTGCAGTACTACCTGTGCCCCAGTTTGCTCATCTTCAAAGCGCATATAATCATACTGCCTGTCAGTGTCTTCTTGTGAGAACTAAATTATTTAATATTTCAGAACACAGTGGTGTCATAATTTGGGCTCTGATGACCTTAAGATTCACTGGACCAGACAGTTGCTTCAAGGAGAATGAAAAACCTCCTGCGGAGAGAGTGAAGGGAGGTGGGCTCTGGTAGAACGGGAGGGACGATGTTGGGCGGGGGGGGGGGGGCGTGTCATTCCTGTTGTCCCTGGGTCCTATCCCGGGATTGTACCAAGGCTACAAGGAGCACCATAATTGTCAAAAATGGATTGTTTCACAGAAAGTACGGTGAAACTACGGCTGATTTTGTCCTGCTGCCCAGAACCTAGCAGAAGCTGGAAAGGCTAGTTTGTGGAACATCCAGGTAACATCCCTTAGGGACCCCAAGGAATGGTGAGCTGGGGATGGGTTGGGATGTTTTAAACTAAGCAGAGCAAGAGAAGCTTTGAGCTTGTACTACTAATTAGAGACCAGATGTTTGGCACTTGGTACCAAGCAAGTATGAAGCCCAAGATCTGGACAAGCACGTTGTTTTCTCTACTTCTGGACCTGCTGTTCTTGCAGAGTTAACCAGATTTTTGACCTTTAACCCAGCCTTTCCTTTGTCCCCTGTTCTCTTCATCCTCACCACTTCTCCCTTTTTCAGCAATGTCTGCATTTGTCACAGATCCTGACCCTAGTAGGCACTTCCCCTATCATTTCATTTATCTCACTCAGCACACTGCTCTAATTATCAATTTAATTATCTGCCTTCCACACAGGACACTACATGCAGGCACACTCTATCCAAATCCCTGTGGTATCCCTCGATCCTAAGCAACAGTAGACACTCCTTGCATATTTGTTGGGTGAACAAATGAATAAAATTTGCCCTTCTTGACAACGTAATTTAGGGCCCAATCCCATACACAGGTGGTTGAAGGTCCCAGTGACCTTACTGAGTGTGTCTCTAGTCTTTTGCAGGGACAGGGGTTTCAGTTGGACGCTTGCGAGAAATGCAGAATATTAGGTGGCAGCCAAACCTGAGTTTTAAAAGATTCCCAGGTGATTCCTATGCACCTTGAAGTTTGAGAAGCACCACTATAAGAGGTAGCATCTTCCAAAGAGTGTAGCTACTTCAGGTGACCTATACTCAAGGGCCTGATTCAGGAACAAGATCAGTGGCTGCATATGCAGACAAGTCACTGAGAGTCCTAGGAAAGGGGGCCTGACCCTACAGCAACATCACCCATCCAGCTTCCACCACCTAATGGGCTGGGAGACCCCAGAGGCTAAGGCAAGAAATCAAGACTTCTCCCAGAGGATGTCAAGCCTGGCACCTCCTGTGGGCCTCCAGCTGTGCCAGCCATGCCCTTGGCAGCACCTGGTGCTATTGTCATGGGAGATGAGGATCCCGGGGACAGTGGCACTATAGTCACTGACTAAAAGACTAGTTCCCTATCTGCATTTGAATGAGAGACCCAATTCTGTTTTGGAACAAGCACAATGGCTCTTTATTCACTGGATGTTACAGGATTTCAATGGCAGGAACCAACCAGAAAGGCCAAGGAATGATTAAGAGACAAAGGGCAAGGCATTGTGTACGCTCCAGCCCACTCTGGGCTGAAAGCTCCACGCTAAGGGCGTTGTTCACACAGCTCCGCCTGGGCCCAAAGCCTTCCTCAGAAACACTGTGAGTTTCTTGGACATGCAGGGTCTAGTCATCATTTCTCAAGCAAAGCGGGATAAAACTGTAGCAAACCTTGTTGGAGTCAGGAGGGCTAGTGAGGGAGGGAGAGATAAAGTGGTAAAGGGGAGGCAGGACTGAAGGTGACAAGGGGGGTTTGCTAGGTCATCATGGACCACAAGGTGATCAATGCACTGGGGCTTTGAGGTGAGGAGAGCCAGGTGAGGGCAGGGAAATAACACTGACCCACCCCATGAGGCAGGAGGTCAGAAAGCTCCAGTTCAAAGCTCATACCCATTTACTGGTGACGTGGCTTAGACATTTTGCTTATCCTTTATGAGTCTTGTTTTCCTCACTTGCTAAATGGGGATACTGATATTTGCTTCAGGAGGGGATGTGACGTTGAAATGAAATGAAACAAGTAAAAATACCTTGCACAATGGTTAGCGATATATTCTAAATTCTGAGACTTTGGCTCACTTACCTCAGACATATCATGAGGGAGAACCAATCACTAGAAAAGGACAGTATGGGCGTGTTAAAACAAAAATCATATTAAACCAATAATAGAAATTGACTAAAGTTTATTTAATATATGATTTGCAAATCAGAGTAACATGTCAACTGTATCTGTTGCCTTTGAGTTGATTCCAACTCATATTGACCCTGTAGGACAGAGTAGAACTGCCCCATAGGGTTTTCAAGGAATGCCTGGTGGATTCAAACTGCCGACCTTTTGGTTAGCAGCCAAGATCTTAATCACTGTGCCACAAGATAACAGAGCCTCCAAAGACTCTTATATCCCATTTTATCAACATTGCCATGGAAAAGGGTCAGAACAAAACTGATAAGCAATTTGTATAAAATCAGGAATTAAATACAGCATTGTCTTGAAGAATAATTAAAATAATTACTGATTTACTCTAAAAAATAGCTCTAGTCTGAGCTTTAGAGTCTGTTCCTTGGAAATGATTGCACATATCTAATTCTTCAAAAGAACATATGTCTAAGGCAAGCGGTCTTTACTAATTTATGTAACCGTTGTTTGACTCAAAAGTGACTTTTAGAAACCAGTTTCTTCAAGGCTCAAAATTCAAAAGGACACCTAAGGACAATGGCCTGGATGGTCACCCCAGCTCCATGGACCCCAGCAATCTGGATTCCAGGAGAATTAAAACTGTTGCTCAAGTGATAGAGGGTCAGCAGAAATGAGAGAAAGCCTTAATGAGATGGATTGGCACAGTAACTGCCGCAATGAACTTGAACATATCAAAGACTCTGAAGACGGCACAGGACCGGCAAGGTCTTGTTCTTTGCCATGGGTCAGAGCCAACTCAACAGCAGCTAACAGCACCAAGTTTAGAAAGACAGCGCTTTCTGCTGCCTGTCAGCTAGGGCAACACCCCTGAGAAAGATGTAAGACATGCTTCCTCTCAGGATGTCTGTATGGAAGTGGGGACTCTGAGAGAGTCAAAAGGGCTTCTGACTCTAAAGAAAGAATTTTCTAATTGTGGAAACGGTGCAGGGAGGGCTAGGGAGGACCTTGTAAAAATGGTGAGCTGGAGGCGTATGACCTCCTATAACTTCACAAAGGGGAGGGAGACTCGAGATCGGCATCACCAACCCAAAGCTTATTCCCATGAATTCCAACCTTTTTACAGATTCTGACACTAGCTGTCCCTCTCACAGTGCTCTCTACTTCTCTGCTGGGCTCAATAATGTGTTGCAATGGCCACACGGAACTCACAAGCCCTACTTACAGTTCCGGGGTTTATCAGGGAAGTAATAGGTTACAGTTCAGGATACAGGTCTTTAATCAAGGCAGCCTATTCTCAGTGGTGCCGGCAGGCAGGCTTCTCTCTGCCCCTCTGCCCCTTAGCCCAGCCTTGCTCTGACAAAGTGCCTAGAGGTCCCCCACTCTGCCAGCAAGCCTCCTGCCCGAAGCTGTTCAACTCTCTCACTCTGTGGGCTAGGAAGCTCAGGGCGCTGTCTCCTGCTGGTCTCCTGGCTCTGCTCCCTCTGCTGCTGCCGTTTCTCTGATGCTGCTTCTTGCCATCTTGCCATCTCTGGTGTTACAGCTTTCTCTCACTGTCTCCTGGTTCTAGTAGGGTTTAGGCATAGGGATCCCAGATCCAAAGAACCCATCCACTCCCACCTCTTCTTCTTGATGGTAGTGAGGTTCCCCCCTGCTGTGGGATTGGCTCTCTTTTAAGCCTAGCAGGATGGCAAAACTGACCAATCCCCTTGTTAGGATTCCACACACCTTATTTGCAGGGTCCAACCCCTACAAGAGTGTCATGCACCTTATTTGTATTATTAGCAAGTTGTCTAGTCCCCTTGGTGGGCCACAAGTACCTTATTTGCATAATCCCATCCAATCATTTGGTGAGAGTTACAAGACCATGGCAAAAAAGGCCATATAAAACTATCCATCACACTGTGTCCCTCGTCTAATACCCCTTGAATCATACACTCTAAGGGGCCGCTTTCTTACTCAATGTTTGTCTGAGACCATCTAACACGACCTGGTTCTAATACTCATTGAGCAAGGTTAGGAAGAAAAGCTGTGAGAGCAGAAATAGACTGAGCAGGCTGCATGGGCTCAGCTAGAGGGCATCAGCAATGGACGCCAGAGGGGTACACAGTCAGCTGGAAATCAGGCCTGGGAGAGTCCAAGCTGTGGGTGAAATGGAAGAGCCAATGACTCCCCCAGGCACACAGGATGGGCTCACCCCCAACTCCTGGCCAGTATCACCAGTCCCCACTGCCCCACAGGTGCTAGGGAATTAGAAGGCTAAGCTCAGTTCATGAACCACAGAATGCAGCCAGCAAGAAGGTCAGTCATTATGATGCCCAGAGAGGACCTGGGTGCCGGCACGGAGTCTGAAGCCACTGAGTGCTGATGAGTCACAGACCTCAGAGGGTGGAGCCAGGAAGGTGATGTTCAGTCTGGCAGGTGAGCTTGGAAGCTCCTATATTCAGTGAAGAAAAGGAGAACGAGCTGGGAGGGGGCGAGAGCAGTGCACAGAAGAGGGGAACTTGCAAGAGTTTGGCCAAGCTGAGGTAGAACCGATGGCCCCTGAACCCAGACCTGGTCCAGAGGAGCCAGCTTTTAAGGAGAGAGCAGCAGCCAGGCGCCAGGTATTGGAATAAGTATCACTTCATTATTGGGGGGGAGGTCAGAGTTAGAGACACAGCCTGGAGTAAGCTGGATGGAGCTGAGTGTGAGTTCAGAGGGTGTTTGTGGGCAGAGAAACAGGGCAGTGCCACAGACACTCAGGTTCAAAGAGACCACAGGAGAAGGGGTCATCTGGCCAAGGGGTGGCCCTGGGGGTAGGATAGGTAGCAGATAGGTGAGAAAATGTTGATGCCCACTGGAGCCATGATGCTGAAATGCCTGAAGAGTCACTGTGTAATTCAAAAGCCCAAAAGCACAGTGACGTGAGCTGATACCCTGAAGGGCTTGTGTGAGGGTGTGAGGAAGCTTCGCAGCCAACAGGAGGCTGTCCACTGCCAGCGGGAGTCAGTCAGGGTTGTGCCTTCACAACAGACACCCAGACATAGGCAATAAGGTCCAGCCCTTGGAAACACTTTGTCCAGTTTCCTAAAACTGCTGTAACAAAAATATCACAAAGTGGGTAGCTTTAAAGAACAGAAAGTTATTGTCTCACAGTTCTGGAGGCTGGAAATCTAAATTCAGGGCATCAGCAGGGCCACACTCCCTCTGTGTTTGCTCTAGGGGAAGATTCTTCCTTGTCTCTTCCAGTTTCTGGCAGCCCCAGGCATTTGTTGGCATTCCTTGGCTTGTAAGTGGATGCTGTCTTTCCCTGTATGTGACTCTCCTTTTATAAGATGCCACTAAGAAGGGATTAGGACTAGGATCTACCCTTCAGCAGCATGACCTCATTTGATTTAACTGTTAACAAAAGTAAAACCCTATGTCCCCAAAGTCACATTTACTGGTGCAAGGGCTAAGACTTTAGCTTAACTTTCTGGGGGACATAATTCGGTCCATAACAGAGCTGAAGAGGATGAAATAAATAATCAGAGACACACATAGAAAGGATATTCATGGCTGTATTTGTTAGGAAGTGAAAAACTGGCATGGGGTAAAATATGAGGATTTATAAAATGAGGTCACACATTCCTTCTCTTGGTACATGTAGGAAGACCCAAGCCTTACTCTATTTCAGTGAATTTTTCTTCTTTGCCAGGGTCCTCTGGGAGGCTGATTCAGTACACTACCCTCAAGGAACAAGCCGGAAGGATGCCTGGGCTCCTTGTTGACTGCTCACATCATGCTGCTGCAGGTGGCCCTGGGACCAGGCCATCTTAAACTGTTCATGATGGCGCAAGGACACCAGGGCTCCAAAAATGGATCACAGCGGGCCAGACTGTGACAGAATCACAGTCTACAAAAATACCGAGCTCTAAACCTAGAAATTCTGATGCAGTATGTGTGGGAAGGAACCCGGGAAGTCACAAAAATGGTTAAGCTCCCCAGGTGATTATGAAGCACAGCCAGACTTGGAAAAAGATGATTGACACAAATGATAATGTTATCCAGCCAATAAAAATGATGTTACCAAAAGGTCTTTAATGCCAATATTATAAATAGTATAATTCCAATTTTGTAAATAATATCTATACCTGTCTGATAGAGATGGAGAGAGAGAAATAAAGAGACAGAGAGAAACAGAGATAGATGTAGGAGTCCCTGGGTGGTGCAAGTACTTGACTACTAGCTGAAAGGTTGACAGCAGTTTGAATCCATCCAGAGGCACCTTGGAAAACAGGCCTGGCAATCTGCTTCCGAAAGTTCAGAGCTTTGAATCAACTTGGCAGTTTAGCAACAACATTTTAGCACTTAACCGTTTACACCACCCGTGGGCTCCTACAATCTATGTATCTATCTATCTAGAGTAGCATGATAGGATGACAGGTTTTTTTCTTCTGTATTTCTTTCTGATTTGCCTAAATTTTCTACAATAAACATGTATTCCTTTTGTAATGAAAATATATTTTTTTGAACGATGGGGAACAGATTATGACATATTGGGAACAACTATAGCATGTCTTAGTTAAGGCTCCGTATGTGGGTTTCCTAGAAACACAATGCTTCCCAGAGAGGCAGGCTGTTCATTCCTTTCATCTGAAGAGAGTTCACATGTCAGCTTCAATATACTTTCTTAGCTTTGGCCGATTGCATGGTTGGCTTTTTGAAATGAACATTTATTTCACTGTGTTAAAACATACCGCTCACTTTATACATACGACTCGACGGCAGTGGGTTTGGGTTTTATATATATGTATGGGAACCCTGGTGGCGTAGTTGGTTAAGTGCTACAGCTGCTAATCAAAAGGTCGGCAGTTTGAATCCACCAGGTGCTCCTTGGAAACTGTGGAGCAGTTCTACTCTTTCCCATAGCGTCGCTATGAGTCGGAATCGACTGGACGGCAACAGGTTATATATATATACGCTGCCGACTAGGTCGGCAGTTCAAATCCGCCAGGCGCTCCTTGGAAACTCTATGGGGCAGTTCTACTCTATCCTCTAGGGTCGCTATGAGTCAGAATCTACTCTACGGCGGCGGGTTTGGTTTTTATGTATATATAAACACGAGTTAATGAGGGGACCAGGGTTCTGCATTAATTGCAGGGCTCCAGCCAGTAGGAAACTGGAGGACTGAGCAGAAAAACTGAGGCCTATGTTATGTCAACATGGCAGGTGAGAAGGGGCAGTGGGTAGCTGTGGGCAGCCTCCCAGGGCTCCCTCTGGAGGTCAGACCCTGCCATGCTGGGGCTGAGTCAGCTATTGTTCACCCTGTGGCAGCGTGTGCCTGCTCTGCAACCTTGAAGTCAGGTCTGAAAGGTAAGAAGGGATATTTGCTTGTTTCTCCAGTTCAACCATTCAGAAGATATGTTACAGATACCAAGATTCCTCACTTCTTTTCCCAATTCTGATGGAGGGAGCATGAAGGGAAGACTCATTTTAGCAGGAAAGTGCTGGAAAAAGTTTCCTTAAACCACGGGAAAAGGCACTCTGAGTGCTGAAGGGGCTGACTGAATGCCTGGAACTGTGCTTTAGCTTGAGAACACAGCCAACGCTGAGGCTGACGGAACAGTCAGACCTAGGGTTTCGAGGCTATCACCACAACACCAAATCAGCTGTCTGCCTACCTCAGAACTTCCTGTTACCTGAGATAATAAAAGAAAGTCCTTATTTAAGCCAGTTTGACTTGAGTTTTCTGTTTCTGGAAGATAAATATATTTTAACTTATACTCAAGAAAAAATTTTATTTTTAGTATCATGGGAGGAAAGCTGTTGATGTCTTCTATGTAGATCCCCTCCCTAAGAATATACAGGTCCTTGCTTGGGACAGTGGGCCTATCTTGGACTATGTATGTGTGTGTCTGTGGAAGTCATACTAGGAAAACAATGGAAAGACACCCCTCGGCTAAGCAAGAGAGCTGACACAAGTGAAAATATGCAGATAGTTAAGGTGAAATTTCCAGCTGAGCGAAGACACATAGGCGAGCAACTAGAGCAATGGTTCTCACAACTGGAATGTTAGAATCACTTGGAGAGCTTCTTAAAACAGATTGCTGGGCCCCACTCGTAGAGTGTCTGATTCAGAAGACCTTCAGTAAGGCCCAGGATTTAGCATTTCTACAAAGTTTCCAGATGACATTGAAGCCATTTTTCTCGGGACCATGCTCTGAGAAACATTGTACTAGTGTATCCCAGGGACATAATGCAAGATGCTATCAAGGGCCTCCTGGTCCAAGGAAAAGAGGACACCTCTTTACATCCCCCAGTGTTCTCTGGGGGGTCTAAGTTAGGTTGTAGGGAAGATTCTCAGGAGATTGGGATTTTGAACTAATGTATTTCAATTTAAAATAGTTATGAATTAGTCCTACATAGCTTGTCTATTTCTATTTATTTATTCTTTGTCTCATTACACAAAGAGTTTGAGGTGGAACAGTTTGTCAGGCAATCAATACATTTCATCTTTGTGGTACCGTTTCCTTAATTAACCTTTTTCCCAAACTCTGTTAAGAAGGTTTGCAAACAGGAAGCACCAGGATGTCCAAAGGGGCCTTTTCTCACAACCAAGATAAAGACCCAAAACTAACAGAAGCGCATCTACTTCATAAAGGTTCTTGGGTCTCTGAGGAAGTGCACCCCCAATACAGGAATCAAATGATAAGATGCTTCCCAAAGAACACCACAAGCCAGTCTGTGGGGCTCTAAGGAGACCAGAAGGAGGGAGGGAAGACTCCATGGAGCAGTGAGCACTTGGGCTGGACCTAGAAGAATGGGGAAAATTTGGATAAGCAGAGGTAGCGAGCCAGCCAGGGACATTAAGTGAAAGGAACAACATGAGTCAAAGTCCCAATATAGGACCACATGAGAGAATCTGAGAAGGCTGTGAGGACACAGGCTTGACAAAGATGGATTCTCTCATAGAAAAAATAAAATAAAATCATTAGGATAAGGAAAGAATGTCCATTCAGACTCATTCATTACGTGAATAATAATGATTTAGTAGATATTTCATGTTCATGAACCCATCATATAGGTGTGCATAAATACCTATAACAGATATAAGGGAGAAGAATTCAAGAAGAACCACATCTAAAGTGAAAAACATCTTGAAAACATGGCTTAGTGTACACGCATGTATTTCCTTGCTCTTTCAGCTGACTGGGCCTAAAAGCAACAATACCCAAGTAGCAATGAACACACCTAGCACCCAGGTCTTAGTTTCCAATACCTTTTCCAGGAAAAGAACCAGGCTCTTTGAAGAAATGGATGATTCTAGAACTGGGGTAGGAGATATACAAGATGATCCTGGAGCATTTTTTAGGACCCAAAATAAAAGAAGTCCTAAAAAAAAAAAAAAAAGAATACAGTGATATGGGTATGTTAAAGGGACATAGGAGCCAATCTGAAAGAACTCCCAATGGCCAAACCAAAAACAAAACCTGTTGTCATTGAGTTGATTTTGACTCATGGTGCCCCTAAGCTGGGAAGATTTGATCAACAAAATAAATAACATAATACAATCCAAAGTATAATATAAATATCCCAGGGTCCATACTGGTATACATAAGCAAATGAATGAATAAATAAGTAAACAGGGAAGAAGAGACAAATCTCCTATGTAGTACAATTCCAAATAATTTCTGTAGATAATTTGCAGGGAGGTGCAACGTAACTCCTCTCTCCTTAAAAGTGGGCTGTGTATAGTGACTTCCTTCCAAAAATCACAGTATAAAAAGGGGAAATAAAAGAGTAACTTTATAATGGAGACACCCAACAAACACTACCTCAGCCAGCTGACCAAGCTGAACACCAATAGTGATAAGTTATGTTGGTAGTATATACCCTTGATATGATGAGATGAGAATGGCACTTTACCTCTGTGGTCTTCATCCCCAAACCTGTAACTCCGGTCTAGTCATTCAAAAAACATCATATAAATCCCAATAAAGGAGCTTTCTACAAAACACCTGGCCAGTACTTCTCAAAGTCGTCAAAAACAAGGAAAGTCTAAGAAACTGTTAAAGCCAAGAGGAGCCTAAAGATACATGATGACTAAATGCAATGTGGTGACCTGGATGGGATGCTGGAACAAGAAAGGGAGATTAGGTGAAAACTAAGGTAATGTAAACAAAGTATGGATTTTAGTCAATAATAATATATCAGTATTGGCTCATTAATTGTGACATATGTACCATACTAATGTAAGATGTCACATTGCATTGGGCATATCTGCTGCAAAAGACCTCTTTAAAGTGTTAAAAAAAAAAAACAAAGATGTCACTTTAAGGACTATGGTGTGCCTAACCTAAGCCACAGTATTTTCGATCACCTCATACGCATGCAAAAGGCTGCACGAAGGCCGAAAAAGAAATGATGCCTTTAAATTATGGTGTTGGTGAAAACCACTTTGAAGAATATTGAATACACCGTGGACTGCCAGAAGAATGAGCAAATCTGTCCTGGAAGAAGTAGAGCCAGAATGCTCCCCAGAAGCAAGGATGGTGAGACTTTGTCTTACATGCTTTGGGCATGTTATCAGAAGGGACCAGTCACTGGAGAAGGACATCATGCTTGTTAAAGTAGAGGGTCAGTGAAAGAGAGGGAAGACCTTCAACGAGATGGATTGCACAGTGACTGCAACAATGGGCTCAGGCATAACAATGATTGTGAGGATGGTGCAGGACCGGGCAGTGTTTCGTTTTGTTGTACGTAGGGCTGCTATAAGTCAGAACTGACTTGACAGCACCTAATGATGACAACAATTCAAGATGTTAGTAATTGGGAAAACCGGATTCGAGGCGCATGGCGATGCTCTGTACTATCTTTGCAATTTTTCTGTAAGTCTGAAACTATTCTAAATAAAAAGTTTCTTAAAAAAAAAACAAAACACTTAAGGTGAGAATTCCAGGAGGGCAACAAAGTCTCTTGGACTGATCTTTCCTGTGTACTCAGCACCTAGTCAGTGCCTGGTGCAAGGTATGGCTTAAATATGAATATTATATGTATGTACTAAGCTAAAAATTGCTGGTTTGAACCCACTTAGTGGGGCTACAGAAGACAGGCCTGATAATCTGCTTCGGTAAAAATCATTGCTGTTGTTGGGTGCTGTCGAGCCCATTCCGACTCAGCAACCCCACGTGTCTGAGAAGAACTGCCCTAGAGGGTTTTCTAGGCTGTAATCTTTGTGCAAGCAGATTCCCACCTCTTTCTCCAGCAGAGGTTCAAACTGCCAACCTTTCAGATAGCAGCCAAGTGCTTAATCATCGCACCGCCAGGGCCAAGAAAACCCTATGGAGTACAGCTCTACTCTGTAACCCAAGGGGTCTCCAAGAGTCAGAACTGACTCGATGGCAACAGGTATATATACATATATACGTATATACATATGTGTGTATGTGTGTGTGTGGAGAGAGTCAATTCTCCATATTCATAATAGTTATGCTCTACAGCGTCTCCACAAACACTGATTTAGTGAATATGAACCATTGTTCTAGGAAAAACACAGAATTTGGCTCCCGAGAGCCTCTGAGCACTACATTTTCGTCAACCAATCAATACATAACCTGGTTTTATGCCTGTTTAAAGGCATCTTATCTAATATATATTGTCGACTCATTAACATTGAACTCATGGCCAACAGCACTGTAACTCATGCCTGAACAAAGCTTTTGCACTCATATTTTCTCTGGCAGGCACATCACAGGTTTCTGGAGCTTAGGAACACTAGATAGCACTTCAGCACTACTCTTAGGGGCCATTTTAAACCACAAAATCACCAACAAAAAGCACAAAAATGTGAAAAAGACAATGCCAAATACTAGAACACGAAAAGGCCACCTGTTTACAGTAAAAGAGCTGAAACCGGAAGGGAGAAAATCGCCTTGTTTGACCTGTTGGGAACTTGCACGTCCAGCAAATGAAATGTTCACTGCTGTGCACGTTGCTGGGAAGGATAATTAAAATGAAATCTCCTGCCAACCCAGACTAACTCTCCACAGAGAAGAGAAAGAAATCCGTTTTATTATTAAGTAAGCATTAAACCAGAATACGAAGTGCATCACAGGCAATCCACTAAAGAGATTGCAAAGACAGAAAGGAATTTTATCCTTTTAAATAGCCAAGCAGGTGCAATCCATTTTCTACACAGTCTCAAGAGAGATGATAACTAGTCCTCAGGTAAGCGGATTTGACAGCACCGTTCGTCATACATAGTTCAGCCTAAATTCACCGGGTAATTGGAACAGTCACCTGTGTTTGCTAATTACCTTTATCCAAAGAAAAATAAATAACTGGATCTCGTATCTTTATGGCCGGAAATAGGTCTGCAACTTGGAGCCAAACGCCAGTTGAACTTAGGCCCTTGTCCTCCCAGGAACTAACTGGAAGTAGGGGTGCTATGTTCCCGACCATACATTTCAAAGAGATGGTTTCCAGGTCCTTGAGGAAACATTCCTGGGTTGCAAAATTGGCAAGAGGCTTATCCAGCCTTTAAAAAGATTTACATACATTCCAAAGAGGCAGAGAAAGAACTTAGAATTACAAGTATTGATTTTGGGGTTACAAATAAATTTTAATAAGTAGGCTAATCACAAACTCAGAATCTGAGAATAATTAGGATTAACTATGTGTGCGTATTTGTTGTATAGATATTGTATAGATATATATTTCTATAAATGTATCATTCTATATCTATATGTCTATACTTAGGATATACAGTGTTATGGCTACCAGTTAAGGCTGTAAAGGTAGTAGCTGAGAGCCTGAGTGCTTGGGCTTCAGAAAACGAAACAGTGGAACTACTCTCTGGGAGAAAAAGAGGCATCTGTCTGCTCCTGAGAGAATGCATTCCCCCAGGTTCTTCCTACGACAGAAGAGAGTCAAAGGCAGGTAGGTTATGTAGTGGGTGGGGTGACCTCTGACTCAACCTTGCAGTCTTTCAGTCAAGTGATTAAGCTCACACAATGCAAGTGTGATTGCGTTTTCTGTGGAAACCTGACAGGATGGAGATCCACAGGCTGACAGGGCATAAGAGAGACTCCATTAGTGTACTGAGAAGAGAACTGACGCCAAGGGAACAGCTCTGGTTGCTTCCAGGCTGTGGCCTGGGGATTGAGTAAAGTACACTTAAGTCTCAAAGAAGCAGAAGGGCCTCAGCAGATATCTGCTTTCCCCACACTTTTCAGTGAAATTGCCCCCAAGAGTGGGAAGTAAAAGGATCTCTCTACTCAAGGACCCTTGAAGTGAACGCTCAAGGAATATGTTCTTCCTCCTTCTGAGCCGCTGCTTGTCAGGGGTAGTAGGACAAGCATGTTCGTCCTCATCTGAAGGGGTGGCCTGGATCAGCTCCCTCTAATTCCAACCCTTCAACCCCCCAATGAATAAGGAAGGCTGAAGAAGAATTGACGCCTTTGAATTGTGGTGTTGGTGAAGAGTATTGAATATACCATGGACTGCCAAAAGAACGAACAAATCTGTCTTAGAAGAAGTATAGCCAGAATGCTCCTTAGAGGCAAGTGTGGCGATACTGAGTCTTACATACTTTGGACACGTTGTCAGGAGGGATCAGTCCCTGGAGAAGGACATCATGCTTGGCAGAGTACAGGGTCATCGGAAAAGAGGAAGACCCTCAACGAGGTGGACTGACACAGTGGCTGCAACAATGAGCTCAAGCATAACAATGACTGTAAGGATGGCGCAGGACCAGGCAGTGTTTCATTCTGTTGTGCATAGGGTCGCTATGAGTCAGAACTGACTCAATGGCACCTAATAACAACAACAACAATCCCCCAGAGAGGACTTTGTGTAACCAGCTGAGGAGATTACTCCTTAGAAGCACTTACCATAGCAAAAGAGTGAGCCAAGACATTTTGTCCCTAACGTTGTCACTGCTGCATCTGGAGAGTCCTGAAGCTCACACAGGTGGAGAGCCCTCTACACTGCTGGCCGTCATGTGGATCTCCCATCCATCTTCTCCACTCATTCCACAAGATCGGGATGTGTTTGGGATTAACAATTTCCACTTTAATTATATGAACAGTATTTTAATATCATAGTATTTTGGCCACATTTAAAAAAAAAATCCTCATCTTTTTGGGGCACATATTATAATATTTTTGGATAAAATAACATGATGCCTAGGATTAGCTTAAAATAATAGAGAAGTAACGTGATTCTATTTATTTAAAGTACAAAGCAAATAAAAGGAATCAATACTTGTGGAGGTCAAGAGAATGGTCACCCTGGGGATGCGATCATAACTGGTAGAGGGGACAAGGCCAACAACTGTTAATTTAGTCATGGTCTGTTTCTTGACCTGGTTGCTAGTTCAACAGGTGTTTTACGAGAATTCTTTGAGCTTTATGTTTATAATAGATGCACTTTTCTCTTTGTGTGTATGAATGTGTGTGTGTATTATATTCATGAAGTGTTTTCAAAATAATAGTGAGTGAAGATGGTTGGGGTGGGGTAGATGAAACCAGATTGACTGTGTGTTCATTACTGAAGCTGGTGTCCACACATGGCCTCATTACACTCTTCTCTTTACTTTTGTAAATGTTTGCAAGTATTCCTGGAAGGGCTAAGTCTCATTTATTCTTAAACGTTAATTTTTTAAAACCAAAGGATTGACACCACAGGATTTGAAACTCTAATGGGTCAGGGAGAAAGGGCCATTGGATGTGGGTGCCCAAACAATAAACTGAGCACTTTTACAAAAAAGACTATTTCTTGCTTGCCAAGGTATAGCCATTTTAAATCAACCACCTTCCTCATTTAAAAGAAAAACACACACATACACAGATATTTTAGTATGTGTTAATATCTTAGTTATTTAGTGCTGCTATAACAGAAATACCACAAGTGGATGGCTTTAACAAAGAGAAATGTATTTTCTCACAGTCTAGAAGTCCAAATTCAGGGTGTCAGCTCCAGGGGAAGGCTTTCTCCCTCTCTTGGCTCTGGAGGAAGGTCTTTCTCTTCAACCTTCCCCTGGACTAGGAGCTTCTCCGCACAGGAACCCTGGGTTCAAAGGATGCACTCTGCTCCTGGTGTTTCTTTCTTGGTGGTGTGAGGTCCCCAACATTCTGCTTGCTTCCCTTTCCTTTTATCTCTTGTAAGATAAAAGGTGGTACTGGCCACACCCCAGGGAAACTCACTTTACATTGGATCAGGGATGTGGCCTGAGCAAGGGTGTTACATCCCACCCTAATCTTTAACCACAGGCAGATATTATGATTTATAACACATAGGAAAACCACAAAATGGAGGACAACCACACATGGCCTAGCCAAGTTGACACATATTTTGGGTGGGACACAATTCCATCCATTACAGCTAATATTTGTATTTATTAATGTTATTGGTTACTTGTTTTTAAATTTCATACCTGTACTTATACAAGTGTATTGTGGACATTATAATGTATATATAAAAAATTTTTTTTAAAGAGATGAAATATATAAATGGATATTCTAATGTATTCTTCCTATATGCCAATGGATATTTTTGGATACCCCCAGGGTATGTGATTTAGAAAAAAAAAAAAAAAACAGATTTAAACAACCACAACAAAATAACTAATTTCTACATTGATTATCATCTATTAGCCAGACTCTGGGCTTTGCCCTGTGCATGTAAATGTCTTAGTCTTAAGAAGCTAATGATCCAATGGATGAGAAGACACGAAAAATATATATAATTTCAGGATAATACAGTAGTGCCACCAAGACGGAAATAGTCCTAGGCATCTTGGGAATGCTTCCCGCAGGAAAGAAAATCTGAGAGGAGTTTTGAAACTTAAGAAAGCAAGTAAGTGTGAGGAAGATATTCCCTTCAAAAAGGTGAGGATTAGCAAACGTACAGGCTCTGACATACTAGTGTATGGCAGGAATTACAAGTCATTAAGTGCCACTGAGCATAGAGGGCAAGACAGGGAGATACTGGAAATGAGTCTGGAGAAGAATTCCTGGGTCATGCAGGACTCTGAGTTAGGAGAACACAGCAGGAGCCTGGGGGGGCAGTGGTGGCTCAGTAGTAGAATTCTTACCTTCCACGCTGGAGACCAGATTCAAATACTGGTCAATGTACCTCATACATAGTCACCGCCCTATGTTCGTGGAGGCTTGCATGTTGCTATGACGCTGAACAGGTTTCAGCTTCCAGACTAAGATGCTTTAGGAAGAAAGGCCTGGTCATCTACTTCCCAAAATCAGCCAATGAAAATTCTATGGATTACAATGGTCCAATTCAGAGGACCAGGCAGTGTTTAGTTCCATTGTGCATGGGGTTGGTCACCAAGAGTAAGGAGCCAACTGGATGGCAGCTAGCAACAAAAAGAACAGTAGTGGCCCCAGGGAGAGGCAATGGAGTCTAACCAGGACAATAGAAATAGGGTGGGAGAGGGGTGACAGATTCAAGAAATATGAAAGGGACAAAGGTGGCAAGACTCGGTGGTGGGTTGAACCTGCGGGAACAAAGGATGGGAGAAGCTTGGGCTTTTCAAAGACGAGGGCCAAGAGCCAGTTGAGGGCAGAAGGTGAGGTTATAAATTCTGGTTTTGACATGTTAATTTGGGGAGGCTTATTTTTTTTTTTATAGACACACAAATGTATCTAGCAGGTAGTTGAACACACAATTCTGAAGTTCAGGGGAGATACAATAAGCTAAATATTTGGGAGTCAACAATACAGATGACTGTTAAAACCAGGGAGAGCAGGCAAAAAGTGGAAAAATAAAGTGCCAAAAAGAGCATAACTTTGGCAACACCATGAATTCAGACCTCTGGCCTCCAGAACCATGAGATAATAAATTTCTGTAGGGATAAGCCACCCAGTTCCCCTGGGGAACTAATGTAAGAATGTACTGTTGGGCCCAGGTAGGAGAAGAGGGGCTCAAGGCTCCTATGGATTGTTGACCTTAAATTGGGAGGTACACCTGTTTAGAAGCAGGTGAATTTGTACCAGAAGCTAAGGGAAATCTTTCCTTAAAAGATCCTTTCTTTTTCTTTTCTTTTTTTTGTTAAAGATGTGAAAGTTGTATTGAGAAAAAGAAAGGGTAGAAAATGTTTTTACATTTCCAACAACAAAACCTGTTGCCTTCAAGTAGAACTGTCCCATAGGGTTTCCAAGGAGCGGCTGGTGGATTCAAACTGCTGACCTTTTTTTGGTTAAGCCAAACACTTAACCACTGCACCATCAGGGCCCGTTTCCTGACAAGATCACTGCTAAAAGGGTGAAGTCAAAGTCCAGGGAGCCCTTTGAAGTTTCCAAGCCTCTCCACTACATGCCTCCATCCTGTGGGGAGGTGCCAGGGAGCCTTCTACTCTTAACCACTCACAGGACATAGAGCAGAGAGAGCCGGGGAGAGTGAGGAGAGTGAGGAGAGTGAGTCCAGGCTGACTGCAGGATGAAAGGCAAGCCCTCTGCAGGCCTAGACAGGCAGTGAGGCCAGTGTCCAGCAACAGCCCCCTGCTAACGGCCCCTGCCAATTGCAAGTGGCATCCCAGACGCTTGCAAATTGAAGGTGAAGAAATAGGAGACCTCTGGCTGCCAGCAGCCTCCATCTCTTTGCTCTGTGTGTCCCATTATCTTAACAAAAGCAATTTCCAGGCTACCTCCCCACAGAGCATTACACACGACAAACTGAGCGCTTTGGCAGGGCCTTCCTGACTCTTCCGTTTGAAGCACATGCTCATTATAAGCTTTCTTTCAAATAAGCCAGATTGCTGGTTCCAAAAGAGAGTATTTCCCCGGGCTCACATGACAACCTGAGATGACAACAGCACCCCAGCCTCTGGTACATGCCAGGCACAGGGGCCAACTGTCAAAAGCTGGAGAGTACCTGGAATATGGACCTGGAATGGTAGCTCTGTTTCTAAAGTAATGGCCACTGATGCACAGGTACATTTCCTAGAGAATATTAGTTTGCATGCACCACCCCTCTGCTTTAAGGGGGTTTGAGCACTGGCTTGCCCTCGACTACTAATCGAAAGGATGGTCATTTTGACCCATGCAGAAGCACCATGGAAGAAAGGCCTGGCAACCTGCTTCCAAAGATTACAGCCAAGAAAACCCTATGGAGCAGTTCTATTATGTAACACATGGGGCTGCCATGTGTCAGAATTAACTCAACGGCAAAGGGTTTAAGGTCCTGGGTGGCACTAACGATTTGCTCTCGGCTATTAATAAAAAAAAAAAAAAAAAAAAGGTTGATGGTGTGAATGCACCCAGCAGTGCTGCAGAAGAAAGGCCTGAAAATCTGTTTCTGTAAAATTACAGCCAAGAAGACCCTATGGAGCAGTTCTACTCTGCAACACATGGGGTCACCATGAGTTGGAACCAACTCGACGGCAACAACTTCGGTTGTTTTGGGGCTTGAACGCCAAGTAGGGGCAGGAATCACACAATGCAGGCCCTGGAAGGCTGCATAAGGCAGTGGTCCCAGGTGAGGAAGGCCAGCATCAGAACACAGATCCTCCTGAGCCCAACCCTAGCCCTTTCTCCACCACCCTATCTGCACCACTACTGGGAACCCCAATCCTTTTGCTCAGGGCCCACAAAGTCTAACATGCCTCCTAAGGGTAAATATAACCCTCCAACAAGTCTTTTAAAACAAACAACAAAACCTAGTTGTCTAAATTGTCCCATATGGACAAGAAATGGTTTTTGGTTGGCCAGAGCTCAGGGTGTTCATCTGGCCATGTTGTATTGGTGGGCAGGGTGACTCTGCCTACAGATCAGCACCCACCAGCACTCGCTCGTGCACACCCTGCTTCCTGTGGGGAGCACGCCTGACGAAACCTCCTCTGGGAGGGCCCAGCCAGGCTCTCACCTGTCTTCCACCTCCACCTAACTGGGTGGGAAATTTAGGCTGGCACATTAATTTTCAGGTAAGGGGAATGGAGTCTGTCTTGGATCTCCTCTCTCTGCACTGGGAGTTGTTGGATCTGGTGCTTAATGAAGAGACAGGTTGATTTCCATTTGGCTTGTTGTTGTTGTTGTTAGCTGCTGTCAAGTTGGCCCCTGACTCACGGCAACTCCTTGGACAATGAAAGAAAACACTGCTGTCCCCTGATCGGTTGCAGATAGGACCACTGTGATCCATAGGGTTTTCCCTGGCTGGTTCAAAAGTAGATCACCACACCTTTCCTTCTAGTTTGTCTGTAGTCTGGAGGCTCACTGAACTTCTTCAGCATTAAAGCAACACACAAGTCTCCACTGCCAGACAGGTGGTGGCTGCACATGGGTGCATTGCCCAGGAATCCCACCCAGGTGTCCCGCATCAACCCGTTGCTGTCAAGTTGATTCCAACTCATAGCGACCCTATAGGACAGAGTAGAACTGCCCCATAGGATTTCCAAGGAGCTGCTGGTGGATTCCAACTGCCAACACTTTGCTTAGCAGCTGAACTCTTAAGCAGGACTCTGGGTCTCCTGCTTAGAAGGTGAAAATTCTCTGACTGAGCTGCCAATATCCCCTCCATTTAGCATAATCCTTGTATAGAATCCCTCATGTAACCACACTGGGAGGAGGGTGTGATTGAGCCCAGGGCCCTTACAAGCTTCTGTTGTTGTTGTTAGGCAGCCCCACGTGATCAAGTAGAACTGCGCTGTAGGATTTCCTAGACTGTGACCTTTAGGGAAGCAAATTGCCGAGTCTTTCTCCCATGGAGCCACTGGACGGGTTTCAACCACCAACCTTTCAGTCAGCAGCCGAGCTCTTAACCATTATGCCACCAGGGCTCCTTTACAGCTACTGTTGTTGCTGTTGTGTGCTGTTGAGTCGATTGCAACACCTAGCAACCCTATATGACAGAGTAGAACTGCCCCATAGGGTTTCGTAGGCTGTAATCTTTACAGGTGCAGATTGCCAGGTCTTTTCTCCCATGGAGCCACTGGTGAGTTTGAACCGCCGACCTTTCTGTTAGCAACCAAGTACTTAACTGTTGCACCACCAGGGCTCCTTTAACAGCTCCTACAGGTCAGTAAATAATGTCATTGGAGGTCATATGGAAGGCTTTGATCATTAAGTAATTATAATCGAAGGGAACGAAATCAATTATACGTCTTGAGCAGTCCACACTTATTTCTGTTAAAATCACATATTTCAGCATTATTCAGATGACTTGAAAATTCATCTTGATAAAGGTGGTAAATGCATTTGATTTAGGATTAGGTTACTACCAATAGCCTGTATGACAATAACAGACTGTGGTAGGCAGAACAGTGGCCCCCCCAAATGTCCATGTCTTAATCTCCAGACCCCACAAATATGTCTTATCACATGGTGAGGAGGAATTAGGGCAACAGGGGAAATTGAGGTTGCTAATCAGCTGACCTTGTACTGGGAGATTTTCCTGGATTATCAGGTGGGCCCAATGCAATCACGAGGGTCCTTAAAGTGGAAGAGGGAGACAGAAGGAGGAGGACTATAAAGATGGCGCCTGAGAAGGACTCAGCTGATAATGCTGGCTTTGACGATGGAGGAAGGGGCCATGAGCCAAGGAAGTGGGCCACCTCCAGAAGCCGGACGAGGCAAGAAAGTGGATTCTCCCCTAGAGCCTCCAAAAGAAACATAGACCTGCCGACACCTTAGGTTTAACCTGAGACTCATTTCAGACTTATGGCCTCCAGAACTCTAAGATAATAAACCTGTGTTTCTTAAGCCATTATGTTTGTGGCAAATTGCTACAAGCAGCAGAAAAAAATTAATACACTCTCTAAACCTGGGTTTCTTGACTTCAGCAATATTGACTTTTGGAGCTAGATAATTCTTTTGCGGGGAGCCATCCTGTGAATTATGGGAGATTTAGCAGCATCCTGCCATCTATCTACTTGATGCCATTAGCACACAGTCCTTCCCAAGTAGTAACAGTTTAAGATATCGCCAGACATGGCCAATGTCTCCTGGTTGAGAACCACTGCTCTGAACTCACCATGTTATCCCTGGTCACTAATCACCTGTAAGTGGATGCTTCTAGATTGGGCCCTCTGATGCTCGTTAAAAATTAAATACCTTATGCTGAGTGAAATTAGTCAGATGCAAAAGGACAAATATTGTATAAGACCACTATTATAAGATCCTGAGAAATAGTTTAAACTGAGAAGAACACATTCTTTTGTGGTTACGAGAAGGGGCAGAGAGGGAGAGTGGGAGAGGGTTATTTACTGATTAGATAGTAGATAAGAACTACTAGGTGAAGACAAGGACAACGCTCAATACAGGGGAGGTCAGCTCAACTGGACCGGACCAAAAACAAAGAAGTTTCCTGGATAAACTGAATGCTTTGAAGGTCAGTAGAGCAAGGGTCAGGGTTTGGGGACTGTGGCATCAGGGGATATCTAAGTCAATTGGCAAAATAAATTCTATTAAGAAAACATTCTGCATCCCACTTTGAAGTGTGGCGTCTGGGGTCTTAAATGCTAACAAGTGGCCATCAAAGATGCATCAATGAGTCTCAACCCACCTGGAACAAAGGATAATGAAGAACACAAAGATCACAAGGTAATTATGAGCCAAAGAGACAGAAAGGGCCACATGAACTAGAGACTACATCATTCTGAGACCAGAAGAACTAGATGGTGCCCAGCCACAACCGATGACTGCCCTGACAGGGAGTACAACAAAGAATCCCTGAGCGAGGAGGAGAGCAATGGGATGCAGACCCCAAATTCTCATAAAAAGACCAGACTTAATGGTTAGACTAAGACTAGAAGAATCCTGGTGGTCATGGTCCCCAAACCTTCTGTTGGCCCAGGACAGGAACCATTCCCGAAGCCAACTCATCAGACATGGATTGGACTGGGACTATGGGTTGGAGAGAGATGCTGATGAGAAGTGAGCTATCTTGCATCAGGTGGACACTTGAGACTATGTTGGCATCTCCTCTCTGGAGGGGAGATAGGAGGGTAGACGGGGTTAGAAACTGGCAAAATGGTCAAGAAAGGAGAGACTGGAAGGAGGAAGCGGGCTGACTCATTAGGGGGAGAGTAAGTGGGAGTATGTAGTAAGGTGCATATAAGTTTATATGTGAGAGACTGACTTGATTTGTAAACTTTCACTTAAAGCACAATAAAAATTATTAAACCCCACCCCCCCCAAAAATTAAATGCCTGGGGAAGTAACACAAAAAGCTGCCATCAGCCTCTCATGCCTCCGAACGAGTTGCCATCATTTCTATCAAGCGGCTTTGATGGGTTGAGAGAAAAAGAAATCCAAATGCCTGTTGAGTAAAGAGAAGGATGTAGAACCGAGATCCAGAAGGGTACAAGACAAACTTTGCCCATTTCATGCAGTATTTATCATTTGCTTTATGTGCAAATTTCTGGCTGGGCTCTGGGCTGGAATATGCGAATGAGTAAGCTGAGCTCTCTGTTTCAAAGGACCTCAGGCTTTCCTAGGGAAGAACTGCATGCAATTTTAAAATAATAATGAAACTTCGACAGAGATGACAAAGGTTATAAACATGCTGTGGCTATGCACTATGAATCAGACTCCATGGTCTGGCCACAAGCAGTGAGAAAGTAAAACAACGGGACCAAATAATTGAAATCAAATCTGTCTCAGAAAAATGTGGCTGTGTTGCCTGTAAGAGGTGCATGCAAATTGCTGCAGGGGACATGTGAGCTGGTGCTTGCACAGATAATTAATTAACCAGCCATTCCAGAGTAGATGTGACCATTTGAATTACTTATATGCGTATCTAAACTTTAAAAAAATAGATAAAACAGGGCTGAATTTCATTTAAAAACAATGCTATTGGTCAACAGAATTTTCATACACAGACAGCAAAGATCTAACCTAGATGCCTCTCAAATCACCCACAGTATAACCTTGTGTAAGGTACCTCTCTATGCCTCTGTTTCCACATCTATAAAATGGAAATAATAATGCCGATCTGCAGGTTCATTAAAGGAGTTGTTATAAATTCACATAAAACCCTCAGAAGAGTGCCTGGGCCAATGTATGAGCTTTATATCTGTTTCTATTAATAATATTGAAAATAATATTATTATTAACTAGCTGCTGTGGAGTTGATTCCAGCTCATGGCAATCCCATGTGTGTCAGAGTATGACTGTGCTCCACAGGGTTTTCAATGTCTGATTTTTCAGAAGTCGATAGCCAGACCTTTCTTCTGAGGCACCTCTAGGTGGATTTGAACTGCCAGCCTTTCAGTCAGCAGCCAAATGCGTTAACCATTTGGATCACCTAGGGACTCCAATATTATTAACAGTATTTAGTGTAGTTAGCCTACAGGACTCCTTCCTACAGGGTGGTGTGTTGGGTTCAGTTCCACTAAGACACCCGCATGTGTTCCATGGGGAGAGACACAAGAGTAGGGGCAAGGAGCCATGGGCTGGGGAAGTACTTGTAGGTAGGCAGACCCTTGGCAGAGCACCCTGGATGAAATCCAAGCCTCCTCAGCAATCAGGGGAGGATGGTTGTGTGCTTAAAACCTCACCTGTGCACTGTGAAGTAGCAGACTGAGAAGTCCCTGCGCTTACACTACACAAAGGCCCTAATATAGGGCAGCCTCAGCATGGGTGGACATTAGGAAACAGTGGGGCCTGTGGTGAACTGAGGTTAGAGATGACTTTGAAAGGAGAGAGTCATGACTCAGATCCAGGCAATCATCTTATGAGAATGTTAACAGATCTTCTCATGTTTCAAGAGAACCTGGAAATCAGAAATTTTGTAGGGAATTTCCCAGTTTTAAAACACTGGGCATGATCAATTAGCTTGATTCAGAGCACCACTTACAAGAAGCCTGGAGACTTTTCTTGTAAGACTCTGATGGGCTGCAGGGGAAGAAATTATTTCTGACTTTCCTCTGTACGAATCTATACATTGATTAAAGTAAGGTTACAACCTTAACACCCCAGTACCACTGCTTTTACTGTTTCAGCTGGCAGCATTCCAAACTCTTCAAGGCCAGGAGCTTGGAAGTCATTTGATACCTCCTTGTGTTTTTTCTCCTTACTCTCATATCCTATCCCTGGCCGACTCCTAAAAAATCAGTCACCTCAATGTCTGGTAGATCTGTCCCTCCCACTGACGTTTCAGGCCACGCCATTCTTTCCCTGAATCCCTATCATTACTTTCTAGCAGAGGCCTTCCAACACACTGCGCTCTACAAAGCTACTCATCCAAAGCACGTACTGGGTACGATCGTGTCACTCAGAGACTCCCTACCACAGGCAGGTCAAAATCTGAGCTCTTTGGTGCAACACCTATGTCCAGGGAATGTTGAGTGTTTCGTGTGCCTGCAGTGTGGAGGGGAAATGGAGGCCAAGGACATCAGGCAGCATTCGTATTGTGAAGGGCCTTGAATGCCATGCTCAGGAGTTGGAGCTTAATTGTATAGGCAACAGGGAGCTAAGGAAGGTTTGAAGCAGAGAAGAATCTTGTTTGATCTAAGTTATGTAAATCTTGACATTCTGTTTTCTTCCTTCACAGTACTTATCACACACACACACACGCACACACACACACACACACAAAACCCATCGCCATCAAGTCAATTCTGACTCATAGCGACCCTATAGAACTGCCCCAGGGGGTTTCCAAGGAGCAGCTGGTGGATTCCAACTGCCAACATTTTGGTTAGCAGCTGAGCTCTTAACCACTGCACCACTGGGGCTCCACAGTATGTAATTTCTTCATGAACTTCTTTGTTTACTTTTTTTCTGTCTCTCCCACGAAACTTCAAGCAATAAGAGGGAAGGAACCATGTCTGTTCTTTTTGCTTTAATTCTCTATTACCCTGTTAGAAACTGGAACAGAGTAAAAATTTCATTAAAAGTTGTTGAATAAGTGAATGATGAATGCAGGAATAGATGGGTAGAATTAAAATTAGCCACGGGTTCCACCCAAGCCACAAATCCCTGGGTGGCACAAAAGGTTTGCATTTGTCTACTAACCTAAATGTTGGTGGTTCAGACCCCCCTGTGGCACCACAGAGGAAAGGCCTGGCAATCAGCTTCCATAAAAATTACAACCAAGAAAACCCTATGGAGCGGTTCTACTCTGTAACCTATGGGGTCCCCATGAGTCAGAATCAACTCGACAACAATGGGTTTGGATTTTTTGTTTCCATCTATCCCATCCCTCACCATTCCTGTTTATAGAAAAGATCCTTCTTAGGGATATCAAGATAAAACATAGATGATGCTGAGGCTGTGAATGGCTGGGCTCAGCAGCAGTGACTACAGGTTAGTGTTGTACATCTTATTGAATAAAGCACAATGCAGAGCACCATCTAGCAAGTAATTACAAGACTAAGACCTTCAAAAGTGCACAACTGCCATAATTAATTGAAAAATCTGATCACTGTTGCTGGGGGCATAAATGCCAAGATTAGGTATTCAACTCAGTTTATAAGCACAAAAGATCAAGACAATTAGCAGCAGTCTTCATTCAGCTATGCCTTCTTTTAATTCATATCAATCAAGTTCTTTAGCGATGTGGACAGGCACTGAAATGTTATCAGTAGTCCCTTTGAATAATGGAGTTCTAAATTTTCAATAATAAACATACATGATTTAAAAAAACAGAAGAACAGTCAGACCTTAAGAAATGATTCCTAAGAAGTGGATCAATTTATTATGTGTTGTCTGAAAACTTACAGATATTTTTCTAATCCTTTTAATACACTTTGGTCCTTACGTCCCGTACCCATTGCTGTTGAGTAGATTCCGACTCATAGAGACCCTACAGGACAGAGCAGAACTGCCCCATATGGTTTCCAAGGAGAGCCTGGTGGATTTGAACTGCTGACCTTCTGGTTAGCAGCCGTAGCTCTTAACCACTATGCTCCCAGGGTTTGGCCCTTAGAATCATGAATTTTTAGAGTAGCTGAAAATCTTGCAAAATCATCTGGTATAGCACCCTCTTGTTTCAAAGGTAAATTTTTAACTGCCCAGTGTTCCTTTTTCACTGTGTGTGAATCTAGTAAAACTGTCAGTCATGGAGGGCCGTGGGGAGGAGAGGCTAAAGAACAAGATCCAAACTAAACAAACACAGTAACAATTTATTCCCCTAGAAACTATAGTTGAGCCGGAAATGGTCACATGACTCAAACAAGGCCAATCAGATCACTTCTGCTGGTGGAGAGTATTATTCTCTTTTTCTTGGCCCTCAAGTCAAGGGAAGATGTGGGTTTGGGACTGTCATTCAAACCCTGAATGACAGATGATCCAACCCCTTGAACTTCCCGAAGAAGTATTAGGCCAATAAATTATGCTTTTTGCTCAAAGTTTGAATTTATTTTCTATCATTTGCATAGGAAGGAAATTTTACTAAATAAGTATCCTTTCCTAATGCCATCTTTCCCTTTTGTTGAGGTTGCCAATAATGAGGACTCCATGATATCCTTGGTCCTTCCATTTCAATGATTTTTGTTTTCCTAGTATGAGTTGGAATCGACTTGACGGCAGTGGTTAGTAGTGATGGTGGAAACCTCGGTAGTGTAGTGATTAAGAGCTACGGCTGCTAACCAAAATGTTGGCAGTTCCAATCAACCAGGCACTCCTTAGAAACTCTACTCTGTCCTGTAGGGTCGCTATGAGTTGCAATTGACTCAATGGCAATGGGTTTTTTTTTTTTTTTTTTTAATAGTGATAGTAAAGAAATCATTCTTTAGCTTGAACTTTCTGCTATAACTTTAAGTTAAAGACTTCTGCTGCCACCTGAGATAAAGTTATAGGCTCTGGATTTACTTTCCTACCTGAAATAACCAGGGGGGGAAGAAAAACAGACAAAATGTATAAACTGAAGGTTTTCAAGTCACTAAATATCAGGCAACCAAGGACAGTGATCAGTAAGATGGAAAGCAAATTATGCAAGCCCAACAATTGCCCCACATTACTGCCTTGAGAGGGTTCACAGATCCCAGCATAAGAAGGGGGATCCCAGGTAGAACAACTCTGAACTGCGGAAATATAGATGAAAGTCTGGGAAGGAAAAAACAGCTAGAGTTTTCTGGAAACAGTATCAAGGAGAAGAGAAATACACAGAAAGAAATTTGCAGAGTTCCTTTTCGAGTATGCAGCAGAGCACTGATCAGCATATGTGTGTAAGGAAACTACCCAAGGCTGGAGAAAAAACATCTGAAAATATTAGAGAACAGTGCCCATTGCTCACACAGGACTGTGAATAGTGCCTGTTTCTGCCAGCCAGACTAGAAAAATACATAATTCACGGCACATTGGGTAGAGTACTCAGGAAAGTCATGCCTCAGTAATAGGGAATAAACAGCCCTTGATTGCATAGTGCTCTAAACCAAAAAAAAAAAACAAACCCGTTGATTCCGACTCATAGCAACCCTATAGGACAGAGTAGAACTGCCCCATGGGGTTTCCAAGGAGTGAATAGTGAATTTGAATTGCTGACCTTTTGAATAGCAGCTGAACAATTAGCCACTGCACCACTAGGGCTCCACTAGGGATCTAGACTCACTTAAACAAAAATCATAAAAGCAAGATCCAAACGGATCAAAGCATTTCAAAGTAACTTAACTGTATCTTGTAATAAAATGTAAGTATATTTATAGAAATGCAAAAATAACACCAAGCAGGGTAAAAATTTACAATGTCTGGCATACAATCAAAGATAATCCATTGTGCGAAGAAGTAGGAAAACATGACCAATAATGAGACGAATAATCAATCAATAGAAACCTACCTAGAACTGACACAGATGGCAGAACAATCAGAGAAAGACTTCAAAACATATATTATAACTGTATTCCATATATTCAAAAGTTAGAGACATGAAAGATGTTAAAAAGACTTAAACGGAACTTAAGGAATAAAAACTATAATGTCCAAGGTGAAAAATACTCTAGGTGGCATTTATACCAGATTGGACATTTCAGAGGAAAAGATTAGTGAACCTGAAGGCATAGCAAAGACTGTGATGGTTAAGATTGTGTGTCAACTTGGCTGGGCCATGATTCTCAGTGTTTTGGCAGTTGTATAATGTCGTGATCACTTTCCTGTTGAAATTTGATATGTGATCACCCCCATGATGGAATCCGCTGAGTGGTACTGGCAGGGGTGGGGCCTGTGGCAGCTCACTGCCTCTTGCCCCCTCAACCTTCATCTCTCTACCTTTCACCACCTACTTCCTTCCTGCTAACATTGCAAAGGTTGTTGCCTTGTTCTGGATCCAACAGCTGTCTCTTGTCTGACCTCCGGTTCTTGTGACTAGAGCTAGCAACTTACCTGTCCATCTTGGGATTTGTTGATCTTCATGGCCTGTGAGCATGACTCCTGTTCCCTGACCTGCCTATCTTGGGTTCACCACACCCCTGCAGCTAAGTGACTCAGGAGAAACTTTGCGGATTTGCCTGCTGACTTTGGGGATTCCTTGACCATCACAGTCTGTGAGCGGGAGGGAGCCCTGCTCTCCAACCTGCTCATCTTGCGTTCACCAGCTCTGCAGCTCTGTGAATTGGGAAAGGCCTCTATCCTGACCCAAGGACTTGGGTGGGACATTCCAACCCCTACAATCATGTGAGCTATTTCCTTGATATAAATCTCTCTACATATATTTATATGCTTTACTGGTTTTGCTTCTCTAGAGAACCCAGCCTAAGACATAGACACTGAGCAAAATGAAACAGAGAGAGAGAGAAAAGAATCCCCCACCAAAATAAAGAAAGAAAAGAGCATTGGAGAACTGCAGGACAATTACTATTACAAGCTGCCTAATAAACATGTAATTAGTGACCTCAAAAGAAACAAGGTTGGGGATGTGAACAGAAAATATATTTAAATAAATAATGACTGAATTTTTTCTAAATTTGATGAAAACTATAAACCTGCAGATAAAAGAAACTCAATGAAACCCAAGTATAAGAAACGTGAAGAAAACCACACCAAGGCATATCACAATTGCTGAAAGCCAATGACAATGGGGAAGATCTTAAAAGTAACAAGAGAATAAAGACACATCACATACAGAGGAACAAAGATAAGGATGACAGCAGATTTCTTGGGAACAGGGAAAGCAGAAGACAGTGAAGCAAAATCATTAAAGTACTAAAAGAAAAAAAAATTGTCAACCTAGAATTATATACCCAGCAAAAATATCTTTCAAAACGATGGCAAAATGAAGACATTTTCAGATGTACAAAAACTGGAAAAAAAATTGGACTACAAGAAATGTTAAAGGAAGTCAGAGAGAATTGAAAATGATCTAGAAATCTAGATTTACACAAAGGAATAAAGAGACCGGAAACAGTAATGACATGAGCAAATACACAGTATTTTTTCTTATTTAAATTTTAAGTCATCTTGTCTTCCATGACTTTCAACTCTTCATTGAAGCCCTTTATATAGTTGAAGATCAATCAAATTGTCTTTACTTATTTCTCCTCCCAATTTAACATTCCCGTTTCTATTGATTTTATTCTCATAGGTCTCACTTCCTGTATCTTTAGTACTTGTGCTGCTATTCTTTGCACACCCCACTTCTCACTTCTTGAGCCGTGGAACTAAATGTCCTAAGTCAGCATTATTATTGCCAATAAAGCCATAAGGAGCTTGAACAACCTCTGCCTCACTAGAAGATTTTTGAGTGGTTAGGGAAACTTCAACATTATCCCTGTCCTGCAAAGTCACAGTGAATATTAAATATTCTGAGAAGGTCATCACTAAAGTATTCTGTTTTAAGTCATTTATCCCAACATTTCCCCAACGTATTGACTGCAAGATCTTCGGAACACAATATGGAAACTATTGATCCATTCAATTCCCTCGCTTTACAGATGAGAAAACAAAAGTCCAGAGGAGGAAAGTAATTTGCCTAGGATCACACAGGATGTTAGTGTCAGAGCAGAGTCTAATATTTAAGCCTCCTGGAGTAAGCTCATTGTCCTTCCTCAGAATTTACCCAGAAAACTTGAAATTCCTGGAATTTCCACTAAGAATGTCATATCCTTCCAAGATAAATCTCACAGACACAACTTGGCCTTCCATTCGGAACTTTTTTTCCCAGTATAAAGCTCTACAACTCCATGAGTTAGTGAACGCCTGGGCATTTGGACAGGAATCAAATCTTCGGGTCATGAGCCTCAGCACAGAGAGCGAGCTCACTGGGGAAATGCCTTCTGAGAAGACAGCGCTGTGTATGCTCAGAGAAGGGCAATCCTGCTTGGAGTTGGCAGCTATTTCTCTGTTATCACTTAGTCATTTCCCTGTTCAGCTCAGAAGACAGCCTTTGGCTTTGCCTGGAGTGACAGACCCTCTCCCACCCACGCTGCTTGCTGAGCAGAGCCCCCAGCCCATCTCACCCAGCCAGCCCCACTTGACACAGAAGCTGAACGAAGGGAGCAGATGTGGAGCCCAGACTATTTTGACAGGATTCACCCACCCCCACCCCCACTCCCACTCCCTAAAAAAGAGTTTTTAATCTCCATGTGTTTGGTTGAATTATTCTTATTCTCAGTGAAAAGCAAAGAGGAACAGTAAGAAATGATTGCTAGAGGGGTGGGGAGGCACCTGGGAGGAAAACCTCAGATGTTTTCAGGATTAATAATGATTTGCTCATCTGTGCCCAGCACTGTGATTAAGAAAAGGAGCGGAAGATGTTATTTCTTAAAGCTGCCTAGAATTTAACATTGATGATCAGAGAATCATCTTAAAAAGAGTTCTGATCCTCTGGTTGGGAAAAAAACAAGCTAACGGACGTTTTTGATTATAAGCATGAAGCCCCCTGGGCATGGACAACCTAGATGAGGAGACATTTAGACAAAGAAGAGATAAATTGCTTTGCATAATGAAATAAGGGTAAATTACTTTACTTCAGTATTTGACCAGAGCCGGCTCCCTAGTGGCTGGAAATGGGGAGGTTGTGGACCAGAGAAAGAATGAGAGTGAGCCAGCCAAGGTACAGTGCCCAGCAACAGGGCAGGGTCAGGGACTGAGGAGGGACGCTCAGCCAGTGAAAAATTCTCCATAGTAGAAATGGCGGCTCAACAGCAGTACCACGATAAAGCTCCTATCTTCACTTCAAACTTCAGCGAAGTCTGTGGTATGCTGCATCCTTATACTGGAAGTGTTTGGAGAATTTAAAGAAATGGGGCTGCATGCTCAATGGGTTTTTGATGGGCAGTGGGAGCCATATTACTGGATCACAATCTGCTTGGCATCTTGCAGCCAACCTCCCAATGGCCCCATGTGAATACCACAACGTCTCAGCCTCCCCTGCCTCTTCTTTGAGCCAAAAAACAAGGTTCTGAGTAGGAATAGAGAGATAGCATTGCATAGTGCCCCCAAGGGTAGGATTGCCTTGCCAGTTCTTTTCAACCCAGGGCAAGATCCCAAAGCCAGGGGAAAATAGCAGGCAATGGGAGGCTGGGTGAAGGGAGAAATCTAAAAGGAGTCAGTCGTTCCTCCAAAAAAATGAAAATGCTTTGCACATAGACCATGAGTGATAAAGCCTTCCCGTTCCAGGAAATTGATTCTGGGTTGAAATCTTTGTTCGGTTTGATTCTTTTGGTCCCCCCAGGGAGCTCGTGGTGATAACAAAAGCACTGTGTGTGGAGTAAACAAGGAACTGCAATGATTATTTGCACAAATGCAAAACGAATGCCTAGTCATCTGGAACTAGAAATAAATTCAGTACGAGCAGCAAAAACAAAAAACAACAGACATAAGCACTTAGCTAGAAATACCCAATGTGCCCTTTTCTGTGCAAGCACACCCAGAGAAGGCCAGGACTTCTCTCTCCTGTGAGTGTGCCACCTGTCGCCTACCTGCCTGCCTGCCTGCGTGCTGGCCGAGGATGTACATACCGTATCAGCCTCCTCCTCTGCACCATCATGGACAGCATGGAAATGAAGGAACTAGCATTGATTAAACTCTGACTATAAAACTTTCAAGGAACCCTGGTAGCACAGAGGTTAAGGGCTCAGCTGCTAACCAGAAGGTCGACGGTTCTAGCCTACCAGCCACTCCACGGGAGAAAGATGTGGCAATCTGCTTCTGTAAAGGTTTGCAGCCCTGGAAACCCTTATGGGCTAGTACTACTGTTTCCTATAGGGTCACTATGAGTTGGAATTGACTGGAAGGCAATGGGTATAAAACTTTCACATACCTCATGCAATCCTCCTAACAGCCATATGAAACTGGAATTATTTATTATCCCCATTTTGTTGTTGTTAGCTGCTGTGAAGCTGGTCCTTGACTCATTATGACCCCATGCTGCACCATGGAACAAAATGCTGCCCAGTCCTGTGCCATCCGCATGGTTGGAGATCGAACCATTGCAATCCACAGGGTTTTTACCGGCTGATTTTCAGAAGTAGATGGCTAGGATTTTCTTCCTAGTCCATCTTAACCTGGAAGCTCCACTGAAACCTGTTCAGCATCATAACAACAGGAAAGCCACCACTGAGAGACATGTGGTGGTTGCACACGAGGTACATTGACCGGAAATCCAATCCGATATCCTGCATGAAAGGTGAGAATTCTACCACTGACCCACCAATGAATGCCTCAGAGCCCCATTTTACCCAGGAGGAAATTGAGAGTTTGAGAACATACCCACATATAGCTAGGTATCAGAGCCTAGATTCCAAAGCCCCTGATTCTTACTGCCATACCATGGTGGACAGAATGTCTTGAGCTAGGAGCCAGGGACCAACCTTCTAATGTCAAATTTATTACTAAATGCCAGTATGAGCTTGAGCAATTCATCTCCCCTCCCATATCCTCAGTTTCTTCATCTGTATAAAGGAGATGTTGGCTTCAACCTTGTCTGCAAGCCTTTCTTCTAACAGTCTGTGGTTTTATTATCCTCCATGGTTACTGCTGGCCTTTTAAACAGGACATCTGTTCCCTTCATTCAGTTAGTCCCTTCACACTGAAGGGACAATGCCAAGGACCTAGGGAAATATTATTTAAAATTATGCTTACAGGAGAAATTAAGGATCTCCTCCTTTCAAATTTCTGCCACGCTTCTTGTGGCTTGTCATTTTCACATGCATTAGGAGAGTGTTCATTTGTTTGTCTTTTCAATATTGAATAGATGCTGAAGAATATTTATAAAATATGGGTCATCTAAATGATATCAATAAAATCGAATCCAGGAACCCATCATTCAATTTCCAGTAAGAGCATACCCTTCAACTTTGAAGATCCCTGTGTGCGCCTCCCCAACCCCGTCCTCTAAGAATCACTGATCTTAGCGTGTATCATTCACTAACTTTTCTTCATGTTATTGTGATTCATCCCTTTAAAATATATTGTTTCACTTTGCATGCTTTTGAACGGTTAAGCACTTGACTACTAGCTGAAAAGTTGGTGGTTCAACCCACCCAGAGGCACCTCAGAAGACAGGCCCGACATCTGCTTCGGAGCAGTTCTACTCTGCACACATGGAGTTGGAACCAACCTGACAGCAGCTAACAACAGTACTGACATAGATGATATAGCATCATGTATATTCTTCCGAAAGTATTTGTGCTGAACAGTATTTTCTAGAGCGTCATCCATGTTATGGCCCACAGCTGGTTTACAGCTTTACATATTCAGTAGAATCCCATTGGATGATCTCAACGTATTTATCTATTCTACTACCTCCCCCAGACACACCTGCGAGTGGTTTCCTGGTCTGCTGCTGTTATGAACAACGCTGCAGTGAACAACTTCTACACGTCTGCACATGTGTAGGAACTTTCCTGGGTTACATATTGAGCGGAGATGCTGGGTCAGAGTATGTTATTCTCAAATTTATTAGGTAACGCTGTTTATTTCTATAACGGGTACCCTCCAGCGGGAGTGAAGGGGAGTTTCGGATGTCTCACATGTTCCCCAGTACTTTTTTTTACAAACGTTGTGAGTAATAAGTGGTATCATTACAGTTTTATTTTGCACTTTCTTGATTGTGAATAAGGTTGGGCTTTTTTTATACTTGCATCTCTTTCTCTGAAATATCCACGTTACTTGGCAAATTTTTATAACAGGTTCTTTGCCTTTTTCTTATTGATTTGTAGGAGTTCTTTATTCTGGATACTAATCTTTTGTCAGGTTTGTTGTTGTTGTGTGCCATCAAGTTAATTTTGGCTCATAGTAACCCTATAAGACAGAGTAGAACTGCCCCATAGGGTTTCCAAGGCTATAAATTTTTACAGAAGCAGACTGCCACATCATTTTTCCCATGGAGTGGTTGGTGGGTTCAAACCACCAACCTTTTGGTTAACAGCCAAGTATTTAACCACTGAGCCATCAAGGACTTCTTTTTGTCAGGTACATGGGTTGCAAATATGATGTGTTAGTAAACAGAAGTTATTAACCACAACATACATAGTAAATTTATCACTCCTTTTTTCCTTTACACTTACTTTGGGTTTTAGAAAATCCTTCTCTATCTTCAGGATATAAGGACATTATCCTAGCCCATACAGACCACAGGCCCATCTATTCGGAGACCAGAAGAACTAGATGGTGCCCAGCTACCACTGCTAATCTTTCTAACCAGGGACACAATAGATGGTCCTGAACAGAATGGGAGAAAAATGTAGAACAAAACTAAAATTCTTAAAAAGGCCAGACTTACTGGGCCGGTAGAGACCAGAGGGACCCTCGAGATTGTCGTCCTGAGATAGCCTTTAAACCTGAAACTGAAACCACTCCCACAGGTCACCTTCGAGTTAAATAATAGATTAGCTCATAAAATAAACAATACCACCTGTGACTACTGTGCTCTTAAAAAACAAAAACTGTATGAAACCAAATGGTCAACGGTCAACATTTACCCTAAAGCAAAGACAAGAAGGTAAGGGAGGGACAGAAAAGCTAGATTAATGGAAACAAAACAATCAGAACACAAATAATGAGAATGTTGACACTGAAAAATGTAACCAATGTCACTAAACAATTCACGTAGCAATTGTTAAATGGTAACATAAACTTTCACCAAAAACACAATAAAAGATTTTTTTTAAAGTTATTATCCTTCATTTTCTTCTAACTTTTCCAGTATTGTTTCTAGGGTTTAGGTCTTTAACCCATCTGGAATTTGATTTTTGTGTATGAGATAGGGACTCAATTTCATTATTTTCTATATGGATAACCAATTGTCACAGCCTCATTTATTAAACATATGCACGTCTTTATTTCTGAGCTACCTATTTTGTTCTGTTAGTCCGTTTGTATACACCTGTACCAATAACTCTAAGCTGTTGCAAGAAATCTTGCTATCTGGTAGGAAAAATGGTCCTATCTCATGTTTTTCTTCAGACTTGTCTTGATTATTCTTCACCTATAAAAATGTTAGATTCAGCTTGTCAGGTTCCATAAAAATTCCTATCAGCATTTTGATTAAAACTATAGTCAGTTTTAATAGAATTGATACTTTTACATCTTATGTTCAAGTTATTCCTTGTACTTGTTTGCATCTTTGCTCACAAGTGTTAACAGGCTTCCAATTCTCCTTTACTGACCCTGCTCTGGTCTTAAGTGTTTGTTGCAGTAGCACAAAAAATAACTGAGTTCCCTTAAAGATTAAAATAATCAGTATCTTGAAAGTTTAGTAGAACAAGCTTATAAAACTGTCTGGATCTGTTGTTTTCTTTGAGGGCAGTTTTTTTCTTTTAAAATTATTAATTCAAATTATTTCCTGGAGATAAGACAGTTCCCAATTTCTATTTCTTCTTGGATCAGCTCTGTTCAGTTGTATTTTTCTAGGAATTTAGCCATTTCATCTAGTGTGCAAATTTATTGAAAAAGTTATTCATAATGTTCTCGTTACCTGTTTCCTCGCTACAGCTTTTGTAATTTGCTATTCCTAATTTTTATGCCTTCTTTTCTCTTGATCATATATGGTTTGAAATCATCTTCTGGCTTTGATTTATTTTAATGTATATTTGATGCCTAGTTCATCAATATCTTCTCATTCTTTCCTTCAACATTGGAGGGGAGATGGTTCATCGGCTGTTCCTTGCATTCACTGATTTTTAACCTAATATATGCATTTTAGGCTAAAGATATCTTTAGCACTGCTCTAATGACATTCCACGAGCTATTTAACAGCACTGTTCTATTTTTTTTTCTAATTCTCATTATGAATTCTTCTGTGACTCACTATTTAAAATTCTTTATTGATTTCTAACTTAAGTGCTTTCATTTTCTTTTTTTTTTTTATGATAACTGAGAATTGGCCCTACATAAGATCAATTGTTTCATTCAACAAAGATTGAGCATCTACATGTGCCAGGTACTTTTCTCAGTACTTGAGTTACAACAGTGAAAAAAACATCAAATATCCATGTCTTCATAGAGTTCATGTTCTATTGTCAATTCTCATAAATGTCCCATATGCTTGAGAAGAATGAGCAGTCTGTGTTTGTTGAGTGCAGTGCTCTATATATGGCCATTAAGACTGCTCTTCTTATTATCTAAATCCTGAATAGCCTTACTGAATTTTTTGGCCTAATTTTTTTGTTGTTACCTAGTTATTATATCAACTTCTGAGAAAGGTATGTTAAAACTCCCCACTGTGAGGTGGTTTTGTCTATTTCTCCTGCTTCTAATTACCACCCTACAAGGCATACCCTTTTGAAAGATAAGAAAACTAATTCTCAGAATTAAGAAACATGACCTCTTTCATAAAGTTTTACAGCATGGATCCAAGGCTCCAATTTAGTTGTCTCTATTATAACAATATTAATTATGTAACATCTCCTTTCTGTGATATTAATCTCACCTGAAGATGCCCTATATTTCCTTATGATTTCTGCTCCAGAGCCGGAATACATAAAGCTGCATATCTTCTAAAAACATTTTTTAGTCTCATCTGACATATATTGTATTGTCATATAGGGTATATTTTATTTCAAAAATCATTCACATTACCACTTGCCAGAAACTGTGCTAGGCAGAGTGAATTCAGAGTGAAATCAGACATATAACCTGTTAGTAAAGACACAATAGAAGAAGTCGTGTTAATAAATGTGTACAACGTACGGGCTACGGCTACACGAACAGTGGGTTAGGCGGTCCTGGAAGGCTTCACCAAAGGAGGTGACACTCGAGCTGGATCTTGAAGTATATACTGATCAAGAAAAGCATATTCCAGGGAAAAGAAAACAGCATATGCAGAGAGGAAACCTAATTCTTCTCCACATTAATATTAAATTGTCAAAGTGATTTTCATATTCTTTTTTTCCTTTCGTCCTTCCTTTTTGTTCCTATAGCTGATCTATTTTTCACTGACACTCTAACCAGGTTTCAAAAATATATGACACCTGTGTTGCCACTCTCTTTCCTCTCATGGCAGATATCGATAACTGAACACAGAATTCTTTCCTTAGAGTCTACACAACACCAGGTTCTGTGATTAATGGAAACAATGTAGAAATTCATAGTCAAGTATTAATAATAAAAAGGAGCATGTACAAGAAACTCACTGGACATTCCTACTTTGACTGGGCAAAGGCTTAGAAAGGATATCTGCGTTGGAGCAGGGAGGGCAGGTTTTAAAATGTTAGCCTGAAAGAAGTAGAATCACCAGGGATTTTTAAGGAGTCCTGGCGACGCAATGGTTAGGAGCTCCGGCTGCTAACCAAAAGGTTGGCAGTTCAAATCCACCAGCCACTCCTTGGAAACTCTATGGGGCAATTCTACTCTGTCCTATAAGGTCACTATGAGTCGGAATCAACTCGATGCAATGGCTTTGGCTACGGGTCTGTAGTTTTTAAAAAATCCCAGCTCTTGGGCCACATCCCAGATTGACTCAATCCCAATCGCTGGCGATCAGAGACAGCCTTCTGCATTTTTTGAAGCTCCCTAAGTAATTCCAACGAGCACATATTTGAGAATGACTGCCCTAGGGGTCCCCGGTAAGAAAAGCCAAATTCACTAAGATCTTAAAGTGCTAGAAAAATGATTAAATTGCACTTCTGGGACGAGGGTTTTCCAAGTCAAGAGGGAGGCCTCTTCTCTCAACTGCAATGGGGCCATAAGGAGATACCAGACCTGAGGGGCCTGGCCAAAGAGCAGGTCCCCATCACCGAGGGGTCAGAACTACAGAGCCTGACAAGACAGCTGAGCTGAAAAGTTGCCCTCAGGCATCTGTTTTTTTTTTAAATCAGTTTCCATGGCCTGATGCCAAATCTGTTTAGAAAGGGTCATTTCTCATTTCAACTCTTTCTACTTTTTAGAAGTAGGAAGGATAAAGCTTTTGAAGCAATCAGCATAACAACTGAATGAGCTTCTTTTTGCTATATTCAACTCTTTCAAAGTATTACGTTTGCATACAGCAAAAAAAAAAAAAAACCAGGTAAGTAAAAAATCAATGGGAAGCTATTATGCTGTATTGAAATGAACATGCCTGCGTAAACAGAACACTGACTATCACTACCATTTATGCAAAAGTCATTTTGACAACACTATTAAGAGTTTGGGGTTAGAAATAATTGAGTACAGAAAACACTGCTTTGAAAAAAAAAAAAAGCAGAGCCAATTTCAATACTGCCCTATTCTCTTTGCAAAAAAAGAAAAATTTTACCTCTTAATTACACTACAATGGCTTAAAATCTTAACAGAAAAAGTCTTCAACTATGACTTTCACTCAGAATTTGTTAAAATTTCTCTCATGGGAAGAAATACAAAAAAAAACAAGTTTCCAACATCTTCCTATGCCTTAATGCCCTCTTCACCTTTGAATGTAAAATGTATTTGTACTGACACAGTCCTGGGAAATGAAGGCCCATTAAGGAATGTAATGAAGTTTGAAGTAGTTCCTCTTTTCCTACATTGGAAACAATTTTACTAATTTAGAAACTTCTAGTTGGGGGAAGGAGAAAGAGAAGGCAGAAGAGAGACAGGTGATCTGTGACCCAGTGCTAACCCTCAGTGCCTTCTAATAGACATAGAAGATTGAGGATTTCTGGGGTCAAAACAAAAGTAATCAAGTGGAAAATGAATTTTTTAAATCCACACATCACTGAATTTATCCATTTTCTTCTAGACAAAGTAATTTTACAAGGGGAAGTTCAATTTCAAAGAACTTTCATTTCTTTTCCAACTCTAAACAGAAAAGAAACAGGCCCAACCCAAATTCAGTTTACAGCTTCAGAATATTCAAATGACCCAAACATAAGTGAATAAGCCCTATCAGTGAGCTGTGGAAAACTGCCTTATCCATTGTTTGCTCCTTGCAAGTTTAGTTGAAACCATGTCTCCAAGACAGCAAGCACAACCAGCAGCTGCTCAGCCGTTATCAAGCAAAACCTGCTCCTTCCTGTCCATTTTCCTCCCTGAGTGTTATGTGTGCCTCAGCTTCTGCCTTAAGCCAGTCAAACCCAGTTTACTACTCTGAAAGTGTTCTAAGTAACCTAAGCCTCATTAAGGCCTAGCTGAACATTAAGATCGCTGCCCAAGGTGGGACTTATCTGCCATTTTCTAAGGGAAAAAAATGCAATTTGTCTTACTGCCCCTGTACGCCATGATAACCTATGTAGCCCATGATGTCTGTACTTCCTTGTGAAGGACAGTATAAAAGGTTCTGTCTCCCTTTGTTCCATGAGCTTGATTTGAGGTATATACCTCCTTGCTCCTTGCCCACAAGATTGCAATGAACGTTTCTCCTCCCTCCTCACCTCCGTGTGTCTTTATTGATGAGAAGCTATACCTAGTAGGACCTGCTACTGGTAACAGAAAGAGCTGGATAAATTCAGTTCCCAATTTATATGTAAGGCCCGTCTAACCTGCGTTCTTCCTGGTGGGATAACTGCTGGCAGAAGTGGGGCCTTGTCTTTTCTCACCTATTAGAGCAGCAGTTCCAGAGTGTGGTCTCAACTAACAGCATGGTCATCACCTGAGAAATGGTTAGAAATGCAAATTCGCAGGCCCCACCTAAGCCCCATCGAATGAGAAATAATGGGGGTGGGCCCAGCAACCTGCATTTTAACAAGCCATACAGGTAATTCCAATGCACACTAAATTTGAGAACCATTGAGTTAGAACACAGAAAACCTGGTGGTGTAGTGGTTAAGAGCTATGGCTGCTAACCAAAAGGTCGGCAATTCAAATCTACCAGGCACTCCTTGGAAACCCTATGTGGCAGTCCTACTTTGTCCTATAGGGTCACTATGAGTCGAACTCAACGGCAAGGGGTTTACAGGAGTTAGAACACAGAACTTCCCGATGATGTCAGAGAATCAAGGCATCACTGTGTTAAGAAATTAATTACACAGGGATGAACCAAGCTAAGCTTTCTTCCAAGTAGCCAAAATAATAAGTTGATGTTTGTATTAAAACCATGAAGCTATAATTTAGAAAATGTTATGACATCAAATCTGTGGCTTAATGTATGAGGAAAAACTTTTTTTCAGCAACTCTGTAATTATCCCCCAAAATATGATTTTAATGAATTATTGTGTCTCTTGAAGGAAATAAAAGTAATGTAAGTAGCACTGTTATAAATATAAGAAAAGTAGAGGCAATCTCAAAAGTACACCATCACCAAAGAAAGAGGCCCAAGTAGCTTCATGGACCCCTCTGTTATAATTTTCCCCCATTTTTCAGGACTGCAACCAGCCACAAGCCAGTTCATATCGTCTGACCGTAGAATGAGGTTGAACACGTGCACGCAGTCAAGATGGGGATGAAAATAATCAAGAAAAACATTTTCTCTATTTTTCATGATCTTTTTTTATTTAACATATATAGTACATGTAAACAACTGGCATAAAATCCATAAAAATACAATCCTCCTATGCAATGACCCCTTATTCCCAATATATCTTTTCATTCTCTCTTTAATGTCTCTGGCCTGCTTTACCACCACACTTTGTTTGCCATACCTCTTCAGAGGCTTGTCTTTTTATAGAAATACTACCCCAACTTTGTTTTTTTAAATGTCACAGCAGTAAAAGCTCTTTCTATCACCTCCTTGCCCATCCTAACTTTCCTCACACTAAAGCAAAAGTATTCTTAAATGCTAAAAATACATAAAATACTGAGGCTTAATACTGTTTTGTCAGGTATATCGAGCCTACTACTACTCCACGTTGCCATAAAAGATTACTTATAGTCAACAGCACGGCACCAGCGGCCACTAGATAGGATCCAGGCTGAGCGTGCAGTTCACCCACGAGGCCTCAGTTCGAAACAGAGTTGCCTAAAATATCATCAGAGCTTGCTGGTGGAGTTATATTAATACTGTTACAAAAAGATTCTTCGCAAAAAAAAAAAAAAAGACAACTTCTAACTTTCCCAACATATGAAACAGTTATAACAGTATTTGAATGTTTTTTCCAATACAGAATTTCCATAGATGACATGTGAACTCATTAGGAAGGGGATTATCAGAGGGTGGGAAAATGGAGAATAATTTTAAAACCATAATAATAAAAAAAAAAAATCTAAGTGCTGGGTGAACTCAATCGGCCACATTTGGGTGAGAAACAGTGGTTGATAAAGGTGACCACAGTCCTAGGTCTCCCTACCACATCTGCCGACAAACACGGAGGAAGGCGGGAAACAGTCCCTCCTATCCTCCTTAGCCTCAGTCCCTTCTTGCCATTTTGATGGGTTACTGCACCGCTGCTCAAAAATTTCTCTCCTAATCTACAACTCCCCAGCTACTTCCTATTTTCTGAAGCCAGCAAAAGCCTAAGAAGTCAACCAGTGGACCGGCAAATGAAAAAGAGCAACAGGGAATCTGGAGAACAAAGGCAGCATCTCCCCAGCCGACTCCAGGGAAGGAGACCTGGCTCTGGGGACAGGGGAGGTTCCTCACCAAGGACACACCCCTCAGCCAGACGAGCTGTCTTTCAGCTTCCTAATGTAAGAAAGTTAGCGCTTCCCCCTGACCAGGCTCGTCCTCTGGCTCTGGTAAGAAGGCAGAAAGAGAACAGATCTTCTTTGGCTCCCAGGAGTGGACACCGGAAACCAGTCCTGAGGACGAAGGGCTCAAGGTCAATCCACAATGAGGTTAGTCTGCCTGTGGTTAATAAAGAGAACACTGTGTAATGAAATGTGTAGTCAGCCACAGTCACGGTTTGCTTAGAATTTACAATCTTAAAACCGTTTCTCAGAACTATGAGAATGTACCGTTCTGAAGAATCTCACTTCACACAAATTAACTTCAAAGAAACAAAAATTCATGTAAGAAAATCAAAGCAGGTTTTGAAATTTTTCAAAATAAAGAGGAAGACTGAATATGATCATTCGTCACACTGAAATGATGGTTTTCTGAACCAAATTTATAGTGTTAGGTTTTTGTCCCATTAAAGGCTGGACATTAACTTAAAAGTAAAATATAAATTCTTCATTTATCATTTTCCATCTAGTTTTTTTGACAGAAAAATTAGTCATGTTTTATTGCAACTTAATAGTAAAAGAAAAATTAGTACATACTACAGCCTACTGTTCCACTGTATGTTACGTCTACTCAAATACACGTTTCTAAATGCATTATATCTGCAGGTGTTCAAAATTGGTTTTCTTAAAATTACAACTAAACTTTAAAAAATTAAAAAGTGATTTAAAAGTGTTAAAATACACAAATTTGAATAATACTAAAAATGAGAAGAATGCACAGTTGCCATTGAAACTTTTTTAGCCAAAAGTAAGTACCTGTTAAGTAACTAAATGAATAAATAGCACTTATCTGACAAAGACTGTTGAAGGGAGACAGAGAGAAGATGCACTAATGGTGTACAGTTAATAGTTAAAGGAATGTGCCCAAACCACTAGACCAGAAGTTTGGGTGAATAATGGGTAGGGAATGTTTCAGTAACAAGGGCAAGAGAAAACAAAAAGGAGATAGAGAAGTGAAAGAAACAGATAATTCCACATAACAAACACCCACATCTGGGCCCCATCTACTCTTACTCAAGCTGATGACAGGGGCTGACACAACTGACAAGCTTACAATGATCACTAAGATATCCAAGAGACAACAGCAAGAGGCAGAAGCAGCAGCAAGGGGTGTCCACAGTCCATAAACTGTGGAATCGGCCCCTACATAGTTCAGAATGGACCATATTCTTTTATCATCCTTGCCTTTTTTCTTTTATACACATATATATGCTCACTTAAGCACAAATACTTAAGCTGTACAAGCAGATACTCATTTGCATAGCAAATTTTAAGGGATGCAATGAAATAATAACCAATTGATCAAGGCATAAATACTTTTTAACAATCAGAATGGTATCCAAATTCACCAAATAAAATGTTTTCTATTTGAAAACAGTTATCTATAAAAGTTTTTGTGATTTGAATTAAAAACAATGTATGACTTATTAGCAAAATTAGAACCATTACTGATGGAGTTCTGTGTAGGCAGCAGTTCAGCGAGCAGTCATTCTTTTATAACTTCTAAGACTTTGTAAACACTGTTCTGGAATACGGTGGTGAAGTGAGGCTTGGACTCCTTCACCAAGAGGTTACATAAGGGAGTCTTCCCAGCATTAGCAGGGTCTTCCACATCCCAAATTTCAGGCATGCTGCAGCCAGGCCTAGAAACATCAATATATCGATTAAAAATCAAAGCACATTATATAACATTATTCCTGACCTAATTTCATTTGTCCTACTTTGATTAACATAGTTTTAAAAAATCCCATCATAGTTATTTATATTTTTTAAGATGCCATAAATCCTCTTTAGAACAAGGTAAATACAGCAAGGGTAACTACAGAGAAAAACACAGACCTACAAAATACATGGATGCAGGCATTGGGGAAAAAGGGATCTGGGTTCAATTCTGCCTCTGCTGCTTTCCAACAATGTGGTGGTGGATAGTTAACTTCATTTGGCCTCAGTTTCCACATTTGTGAAATGGGGAAATCCCGTGACAGAGCTTTGTTATGAGGAGTAAGACACGTAATGTATCTAGCACAGTGCCCAATGCACAGTAAGGGATTATATTGATTCTTAAAATTATAACTGGGAAGTATGCTTAGTTCACAGGGAAGCTGCATTAATTATACTCTAGAATGAGTCAATTTAAAGAAAATTCTAAGCTCACCTCTTTGCTAAATGCATAATTAAATCTTAAAAGCAATATACATGAAATGTGACATTTGCCTAAATAAGTTCTTCAAAATAACTGCAACATTTATTTTAAATCAAGTACAGTTTTTTAAAAAAAATATAACTTGGATTTTGCTAGAGTTTACACTTTCTTGTTTCTTTTTGACAAATTTAAAAACACACAAAAAAATAATAGACAGTCAACAACTGCTTATGCTTTGTCATCGTTCCTTTACTTTCCTTTTTAATAATGATAAAAAGCATCTCCAACAAGTCTCCTTTATCCCCGGGCACAGCCCCACTCCCCCAACCCTCCACCACGAGGCAAGAACTGTAGCAGAAATGCACATGCTTTTTTTAAATAACATATCTAATTTAAAAGTAATCGATCACTGTAGAAGTCTCAAAATACAGACCTATACAGAGTACAAAAGTGAAAGTCACGCTCACCTCCATTTCTCAGAGGTGACATCTGTAAACAATCCAGCATACATCCTGCTAGACCTACTTTATCTACCTTCAGACGGACACACAAATACAGACACATCTGTGAATAAAACACGTGTGGCTTTTACAAAAATGGGATTATTCTGGGACTCTACTTAATAAAATGTGGCCATTTTCAACCTCAGTACATAAAAACCTACTTTATTCTTTATACTAGTTGCTAACTAAACCCGTTGCCATCAAGTCGATTCCAACTCATAGAAGCCCTATAGGACAGAGTAGAACTGCCCCATAGGGCTTCCAAGGAATGTCTGGTGGATTTGAACTGCTGACCTTTTGGTTAGCAGCCCTAGCTCTTAATCACTATGCCATCAGGGTTTCCTAATAGTTGCTAGTACTCCTAAAAAATAGCAGTAAATCTATCGCCACTGAGTCGATTCCAACCCATGGTGACTTCACATGTTACAGAGTGGAACTGTGATTCATAGCGTTTTCTTGGCTGTAATCGTTAGGCAAGTAGATCGCCAGGTATTTTTTCAGTGGCACTGCCGGGTAGGTTCAAATCGCCAACCTTTCCACTAGTAGTCGAGTGCCAACTGTCCATGCCGCTCAGAACCATTCCTTTATAGATTTTATTTCCCATTTTGCCATTATAAAACAATTCAGTTATAAACATTCTCAGGCCTATACACTTTCTGCAAGCTAACCTTCTAGGAGCAGCACTATAGTTCTGTCAAAGGGCTGACACAATTTTTTACTTGGCCCCTATCACAGTTGCTCCCAAAAGGTTCTACTAACGTGTATTCAAACGGAGTCCTGGTGGTGCAGTGGTTAACAGCTTGGGTACTAGGCAAAAGGTCAGCAATTAGAATCCACCAGCCGCTCCTTGAAAACTCTACAGAGCAGTTCTACTGTGTCCTATAGGGTTGCTATGAGTCCGAATTGACTCCATGGCAACGGATAATGTGTGTTACCACAAAGAGTGTTTGAGTGCACTTTTTTGCACACCCTCAGCAACATGAGATTCTACCAACATTGAACATGAAAGACAATCAGATCGAAATCACACTGTCTACCTTTTAATTTTCTCACACACGTCAAGGCCAAACAATACCCTTGGCCAGTGGTAGTGGGAATGAGACTACAAGAAACAGAATGCTACCTAGCTCCTGAGTTCAAGGGCTTTTAGGGAAAGGAGAGGACAGAGGGCTGCCTTTACGCATTCTCTCTGCCTGAGGGTAGCATCCTTTAATCCCTATCTGAGTTTCCTACGGTTTCCCCAGGCCAGCCAGCTACATGTTTAAATAGCAATACCCTAGTGAAATGTGAATCATTTTCTTCTGAATACATGTATTTTATGTCAACTCTATTATCGGAACTAATGAAAAAAAGCAGAGAACTGAGAATAAAATAGTAGTTAATAAAAAATTTGTCTCCAACCTGCATTCAAGTATATTTAGTACTTGTATTTGGACACAGGGTATCAAATTTTTAAGGACTAATCAAGCCACAAAATTAAGGCACTTGTCAATGAGATCACATAACTAACGTGCTCACCACCTGGCCAGGCACAGATTAAGCACTAGATAAATATGAGTCCCTTTTCCCTTTCCTCGCCCATTGGATTTCCCCATTTGTTTCCCTGCCAGAACAGATGCACAGCTTTTGTTTTGTTTCCACGTTTAAGCTGAGTGGGCCTGTCTAACATTTGAGATTTACCATCAGTTTGGCTTAAATCTTTTTGTAGTAGTAGATGGAGTGTTCTTTCAATTACTGAGTGGAGAAAATAGATGGGAGAAAGCTACTTTCTTACCTTCCCCCGATTCAACTCCTGCTGGGACAGACACAACAATGGCAAGTCAAGGTCAGGTGGAAGAATCAGGCACACTCCACACTCTCAGTTTAAGTGCCCAAAAGTTAGCTCTACAAGCAGACAATCTGAAGCCAGTTAACTGGCTGCTGGCTTTATTCAGTGTGCACAATTTCACTGCCATATTTCCTTAATTTGTCTTTACATCCCTCCTTGTCCACAAAACAGCACTCTGCTTATCAGAACATGAGATGACTCCAGTTATCAAATTCAAGCTCTACAAAACATCTCAGAACACAAAACGACCCAGCTTTTGCAATTTTCACATATTCGAAACACTATGTGGGGTCTAGGAAAAAAAAAAAAATGAAGACTCTTGAATTAGATTCATTGTGAGCTTAGAGAGAAAAAAAGGCTATGAAAATTATCTTAATGTCTCAGTAATCTACAGGTGTCTCAGACTGGCATGAGTGAACTCGAGAGTGGAGCCCAAAGCAAGAAAGAAGATCGCAATTCTCACAGAAATCTCTTTCAAGAAATGAGATCAATGTCAGCCCGCCACTCATTTACTGTGATGTCTTCATAAAATTGTTGTCATAGATGCTTGTGACTTTTTTTTCCTAAATTCATATAACATAAAGTTAATTAAAGTTGAGTATATACATTTCATACATTTCAGGGAAACCCTGGCGGCGTAGTGGTTAAGTTCTACAGCTGCTAACCAAAAGGCTGGCAGTTCGAATCCACCAGGCACTCCTTGGAAGCCCTATGGGGCAGTTCTGCTCTGTCTTTTAGGGTCGTTATGAGTCGGAATCTACTCGACAGCAATGGGTATATACATTTCACATATATTCTTATTTTCTAAATAATAATTATCTAAACATAATCTTTCCTATACATGTTGATTAAATTCAGTTCACCTGGCATGTATTCACAGGAAAATCATTCAACAACCAGCAATTATTTAAGTTTCTTTCTGGTAAAAGATATGTAGATGCTGTGTCACAAAATTATTTCCACTTATAAGTCAATATTGGACAGTTTTGTCACAATAACCTTACGTGTCACTGAAATACATGGTGAATGAGTATGATTAAGCCACAGGTATATCAGTCTACTGAAGCCTTCTGTTCAGTTACAGAGTAATGAGGATTTAAAAAATAATAGTATTCCATAAAATATCCTCCATTTCTGATGAAACTGCTTGTCACGCCCTTCATCAAATGAATACCTTGATATTTTAATGGGTCCTCACTGAATGAATATCATAGCAGGCTACTGTCATCTGCTGCCCAGTTACCCAGGAACACGATTTCTAAAGAGTCAACGTTGGAATTCATATTTTCTCTCAAAATCTTACTAACACTCACAGCTACACCCTGCTTAATGAACCTCTCTGTAGAAACCTCTCTGTATTTTCTAATGTAAACCAACAGAATACAGGTCAGAGTGAAGTTAATTATTTTCCAACTAAAATAGGATGTGAAACAGCAAGCAAGGAAAGCTTCATTTCAAGCTGAACTGAGAGGGTTGCAATCTACCCAAGGGGTCTGGTGTGGATAGAAATCCATGCAGACAGTGGAGGCCCTGACTCCTCAGCTGCTTGACTTACTTCGTTACAATGAGATAATTACATTATCTTGTTTGACACTCCGGGAGCCTTTTGAAAGAAAAGAAATCTACCTTTGATAACAGATTTTAAAAATATCAAAAATAAATATGAGTAACTTCGGAGATCATTACACCAATATAATCTCTTTAAGGTACACGCAAATCAGTATAAAAGAAACAGATATTTATAATGAGCAGAAAAGAAAAAAGTCATTCATTTATCCAAAAAAAGTTTTCCAGTTATACTCTGTAAAATGTTATATACATTTCACAGATGCCACCACTAAAACACTTGTCATGAAACTCAATTGACTTTTCATGCTCTATAAAAATGCAATGTTGATTGTGGTGAATACTCACTTGGACCTTCTTATACACCATGACTCTTCCAGAATGTAATAATTGACTTTCAACTTGATCAACTGTTGCTTCACTTCTTCAGCTGCTTTTCGACTATACATTGAGTATACTATCTTCGTTCTGGCCCTTTAAAGAAAAACAGTTGAGCAGAAGAGTTTCAAGATTAAAAAGGGATACAATCAACTTTTTATACTGTAAACTTTGTGAATCAAAAGTAATTTTCAATGTTTGCATTTATTTCTATAATTAGACTTACAATAATGACTTAGAATTATTTCCCATTTTGGTTTCCCATGGAAACCCTAGTGGTGCAGCAGTTAAGAGCTCGGCTGCTAACCAAATTGTTCGCAGTTCGAATCCACCAGGCGCTCCCTGGAAACCCTATGGGGGAGTTCTACTCTGTCCTATAGGGTCACTATGGGTCGGCATCAACTCGACGGCAACGGGTTTGGTTTTGGTTTTTAGTTGGGTTTTAGTTTCTGGTTTGGTTTCCCATAATCTTTTCAGTACATTTACACTATACTTTGGCCTTCATTTTACTTCATCTCTAGATCAGACAGAGTTTATTTTTAAGGAGGGTACATGAATAGAATATTTCCTGAGCACTGGCAATTCTGAGAACATCTACTTGATGTTTTTATGCAAAGAAAAGTACACTTAACTTGATTTAAAAAACTCTTCCATCCACAAGACTTTAAACTTAATACATTGTAAACAGTGCTCCTTCTGACATTTTATTGATGAGGCTCACTTCAACAGCCTTTGGTGACTTTATAGGTACGTTTGTAGGCAGACCTTCTTTAGCCTATAATTCAAAGAGTTCTCCACGCTATGTCTATGTAAGGGTCACTTTTTAACATTTTTACCCTAAAATACACTGAGTTCCATCAATCTGTTTTCAAAAATGTATGTTTAATCTCAGAAATGTTTCTTCCACTTTATCTTTGATTATATCTTCTTTTCTAGCAATTCTCTCATGATACTTCTGTCCTTTCCTTAAAAAAAAAAATTTAGATAAACTTTTTAATTTCAGAATAATTTTAGACTTATAGAAAAACATTGCAGAGAGTTCTAGTATATCTGCACATAGTTTCCCCTACTGTCAACATCTTACGTGACTATGGGACATTTGTCACAACAAATTAACCAATATGCTTGGACATGATGCTTGGTAAAGCAGAGGGTCAGCAAAAAAGAGGAAGACCCTCAACGAGATGTACTGGCACAGTAGCTGCAACAATGGGCTCGAGTGTAACAACCACTGTGAGGATGGCGCAGGACCAGGCAGTGTTTTGTTCTGTTGTACACAGGGTCGCTATGAGTCAGAACTGACTCTACATCACCTGACAACAACAACATCATTAGCTAAACTTTACACCTCAAATTTTAAAGGACATTTCCTATTGTCCTTTTCATGTTCGAGAATCCCAACCAGGATACCACGTTACATTTAGTGGTCTTTTTAGGCACCTCTTGGCTGTGATAGTTTTTCAGCTTTCCTTATTTTTGATAACTTGACAGTTTTGAAGAGTACTGGTCAGGTACTGGGACCCTGGTGGTGCAGTGGTTAAGAGCTCAGCTACTAACTAAAAGGTCAGCAGTTCGAATCTACCAGCTGCTCCTTAGAAACCCTACAGGGCAGTTCCACTCTGTCCTATAGGGTCGCTGTGAGTTGGAATTGACTCGATGGCAATGGGTTATTTTTTTGGTTTTGGTTAGGCATTTTGTAGAATGTTTCTCAATTTGGATTCTTTTTAAAGTTTTTTTTTAGATAAAATTCAGATAACATAAAATTCACCATTTTAACCGTTTTTAAAGTGTGTAATTCAGTAGTTTTTAGTATATTCACAATGTTGTATAACTATAACCACTATCTAATTCCATGCCATTTATAAAAAACCCATTGCCATCAAAGTTGATTCTGACTCATAGCAACCCTATAGGACAGAAGAGAACTGCCCCACAGGGTTTCCAAGGAGTGGCTGGTGGATTCGAACTGCTGACCTTTTGGTTAGGACCCCAACGCTTAACCACTACGCCACCACAGCTCCATGCCATTTATGTTATTCCCCAAAAGAAACCCTGTACCCATTAAGCCAGTCACTCCCTATTCTCCCTCTCCCTCAACCACTGGCAACCCCTACTGCTTCCCATCTCTATGGATTTGCTTATTCTGGTCATTTCATATACATGGAATCATACAATATTAGCCTTCTTGTGACTGGCTTATTTCACTTAGCACAGTGTTTTCAAAATTTATTCATGTTTTAGCATATATAAGTACTTCATTCCTTTTTATGGCTAAATAATATTCCATTGTATGGATATACCACATTTTGTTTATCCCTTCTCAACTGGGATTTGTCTAATGTTTTTCTCATGATTAGACTGGGGTTATTGGCTTTGGGTAAGAAGACCAGAGGTAAACTGCCATTCTCACCACATCATTTCAAGGATATATGTCATCAACATGACTTACTGCTGTTGATGTTAACCCTGATAACCTAAGGTCGCATTTGTCAGGTTTCTCTGCTATGAAGTTACTCTTTATACCCCTTCTTCATGATGTACTTTTTTGAAAGATGTTGTTATATCCAGTTCACACTTAGGGGTGGGAGTTACGTTCTACCTCCATGAGAGCAAAGAATCGACATAAATTTTTTGGAATTCGGCATGGGAGATTTGTCTCTTCTCCCCCAATTATTTATTAATCCAATCATTTATTTACATCAGTATGGGCTCCTGGATGTTCATTTTACACTTTGGGTTATAGCCCAAGCTAAAAGCACTTTGTTCTCAAACAAAGAACACAGGTTCTTATCATAATCTATTGACAAGCAGTCACTGACAACTCTTGATCTTCTTTGAGGTTAAAGATTCAGAGTAATAAAAATGACAAGGTATTCTTTGATATCCAAATAATATTAGCACTTCCAATTCAGCCACTAGATAGCACCAAAGACCTGATCTCTCCTTTTATAACTACTACAAGACACGGACAAGATGGATGTGATGATGATAATTAGATTTATTTGGTATGCTTCATATTGTAACTTCGACTCTATTGTATAAGTTGTCCTCTTATTAAGCTCAAAATACAGAAAAATCTGCCAAATCGAAAAGAAAAATTCAGTCCACTCCAGGTTAATCATGTAAAGATACAGTGTTATTATATGGCTATATTTCAGTGACTGAATACCTTTCGAGGTGGGTCAATTATACTCCAAAAGAAGATTCCATTCTCCTCTATTGTTATATTGGTGGCTACTGTAATAAACTAACCAGAGCCATTCACTCTTATCCATCAAAAAGTGTTTTCTGTTCTCCTCTCATATACGGCTAAAGATCTCTGCTGTAAGGCACAGGCGAGAAAAATTGAGTCTTAAAAAAAAAAAAAAATCAGAAGGACTGTATCAAGTCCTCCTAACTACTGATAATGCTGGAAATGTTTCTAAAGCGCTATTTTTCTTATGGGCATATGAAGAAGTCCTTTTCTCTCTTCTTGAGCCACCCAGTCTTAGAACAGGCTTCCCTGTAGGTGGATGTCACCTCCATGAGTACACACTTACAAGACTACCAGGCAATTTAGGTGCATTTGTAAAAAACGACTCTCAATCAAGGATCAGAGAAACAAGAAAGTGGCCTGAGTGAAACTGATGAGAGAAATCCAATTGTGCTCTTCGCTTTGGAATATCGTTGGAAATGTTTCTAAAGAGCTATTTTTCTTATGGGCATATGAAGAAGTCCTTTTCTCTCTTCTTGAGCCACCCTCAGTCTAGCAAGTGATATGGGTAAAACCAGAATAAAACTTTCAATGAGATTGATTCTATTTCAACTGAATTCTCAGAATTCAAGGAAAATGGCCTATAGGAAAACCTTAATAAAAACTATAATTTAATTTTCAGAGGGACTTAAGGGTGATGATGATTCTAGCAATTAGAAGTCAGACATACATCTTTAAAAAAAAAACATCTTTACAACGAGTTAATTTCATTCTAACTGCCAAATATCTAAACAATCAAAGCTTTTCTGAAGGTAGCACTACTGAGAAATATATGGCAGTTCCATAGACATTATGACAAATATTTACTGGTCTTTCTACGAAAAAGAGGAGCAAAGGCTAGCCTTTACTTTTTGTAGCAAAATAGTTATTTCTGAAAGGTTTAAGAAGAATCTACCCACTTTCCTACCAGGGTATATTAGGTGAGAAAAGTCACATTTAGTGGCAAACCTCATTTAATTCTTTTTGACAACCGTCACTATTAAGGACTAAGCACTGTATCCCATGTGTGGAAATGATGTCTACAAAGTTCTCCAGGACAGTGGTCTGGCACCTGCTCTATGGTTTATAGATTCCCAGTCATACAGGTGGTCAACAATGCCACTTCGTGGTAGGCCAAGTACAGTGGCAAGCTTTGGAAACTGCAGAGAAAGTGAGATACTCTCATAGTTATAAGCATTGCAGGCAAAATCTTGGTATGGTTCTTGGTTCCTAATTTTGGAAGAAACAGATTGATAGGGGCAACATTTCTCTCAAGATATAACTGACTCCTCCCCGACAAAATTAAAAAAAAAATATCTGTCTATATATATGTGTGTATATGTATGTGTGGCTGTAGAGACTTTAGGGAGCCTAAGTCCAGCATAGTGGTTAAGTGCTACGGCTGCTAAACAAAGGGTCGGCAGTTCAAATCTACCAGGCGCTCCTTGGAAACTCTGTGGGGCAGTTCTACTCTGTCTTATAGGGTTGCTATGAGTCGGAATCGACAGCACTGGGTTTGGTTGTTTTGGTTTTTAAGTCCAGAGAAAAGTTTACTTCTAGACTAAGCTATAACCTTTTTTATTATAGAGGCATTAACAAGTAATAAACACCTAGGGAAACAGATACCTATTATTATTAACAGGTAACTAGGTATTAATTGCCCACCACCCATTGCCATCAAGTTGATTCTGACTCATAGTGACTCAGAGGCACCTAGGTAAATAAGAGGCCAAATAAAACAAAACTTCAAATTAATGATACTAAATCACAAGATTTATTTGGCCAAACCCACACCTTTGGGATAGAAAATGACCAACAGAAGAGACTATAAAAGAATAAACTATTCCAAATTGGAAAAGGCAAAGATGGTGGTTTGATTCTTTAATCTCATGTAGTAGGTTTTTAATAAGAACACCTGCCAATCCCCATACGCTTGCTCTAGGGGGTAGAATTCTAACTAATAAGGACCTAGATGTTTTGAAGCCTTGTTAACCTGTAGAAAACTAATAAAGTATGATTTCTTCCTGTCTGCTAGAGGAGATAACCTCAAAGTCTGGAGTTGTGTTGCCCTGTGGAGCCTTAAACAATGTCTAATTTAGCAGTCTTCTTCCTGCATTTCTCTCTCCTACTCTCTCAATGCCAGTTCATCAAGTCTTTTCTGATATACTCTCGTTATTCTGCTGGTCCCCTCACTGTCTATTGTATGAGAAACTTGTTTTTAACAACGTTAGAACTGTGTACTAACCTCAGCCCTGCATCTTCATAATGTGGGTGATTCACAACGGGCCGGAGAGCAGAGAGTTTAACACTAGCCATCGTGGGCATGGCTCCTGCAAACACCGCGTCTGAGAGACAAGAAGGAAGTTCTCAGGAAAACACTCAGGAGAGTTCAAGGAGTCTCCTTCCAGTTCCACTCAAGTACTTCACAGCAGAAAAAGCTGAGGCCCAGAGAGATTAATGACTCCAAGATTCACTGGCAGAACCAAAATGAAGCTAATGACATGATAAAGTGGTGGCCAGCAAACAGGCTTCAGTAAGATATTTTCCTTGGAAAGTAGAGCCTCATCATCACCATTAACAGCTACTTTTCTTTCTTTTCTAAAAAACATCTTAAAAATCTTTCCTGATTCTAGGAAAGAAATATCAAGTTAACTAGAAAAGTTTTGTAGCACCAAAAAATTCTGGAAGATGATCTAACATTCAATCGTTTGACAGATACTCTGATGACAACAAGGGCTTCCTCTTCTGTACATGAATAAGTTATTACAGTCCATGAGTTCATCTCAAGAAGGAATGTGAAGGACACAAAATTAAAAATTCATTAGGAAAAAAGCATAATGAAAATTATTTTTAAACATGGCATGTGCAAATTTGGATGAATTTTGAAAAGGCTAGAATTTATGGGAAACAACAGAATAAGTTACTAAGAAAATATATGTAGCATTTCCCCTGCAAACAATTAAGTAAGATTGCTATCTCACTTTTTATAAGCACCACTGCTTTGGAAGCTGAAAGGAGCCTGGATTTAGGATTTTGCGATGGTATATAAAATTGTGGGAAAAACACAAACTTTATTTAATAACATTTTTACCTGGTTTAGTACTGTATTTGATCCATTCTATAAGTTCCTCTTGAGGCAAATTGCTAAACTCTCCAACGATATTCCACTGGGTTTGTAGATTTGCTGAACCTTGTATTGACATTGCTGCTAATACAGCAAAAACAACAGCACCAGGATGTGCTTTGCAAAAGAGCCATCCAAATAACTGAAACCAATTTAAGAATGCATTGGAAACTGTTAGTACAAAGGAGCATGTACCTAACGAGCTGTCAAACCGTCTTCCCAGAGAAGAACACCATCTCTACTCTAGTCCCTGATAAGGAGATAATTACCCTAAGATAATTATCCAGAAACAGTGATCTTAGGGAACTAAAGAATTCTACCATCAGCCATATATAGGTGAGACATGATTTAAGAAGTTCTTTTCTCAACCTGTTCTCCCCATCCTAGACTCAGGTAAGGCCAGACCACCTGCATAATTTGAGGTACACAATGCGAAATGGAAATTCATGCCTCCTTGTTTATAAATTACCAAAGAGCTTTCAAGACGCAACAGTAGAGCATTAAACCAAGTGTGGGACCCTTCTGAGTGCAGGGCCCTGTGTGATTGAGAAGTCACATGCCCAGGAAGTCAGCCTGGGTAAGGTTCTCTATTGCCAGTCATGCTGATAACAGACACGGAGTTCAAGATGAGAATCTTCCAACCAGCCTCCTTTCCTGGCCCAGCCTGGGGAGTCAGGAACAGTGGCCCCATCCCAGGTCAGCCTTTGGAAAGTCATGGCTCTCTACACAATACCAACATTCTGATTGGGAACACCTTGAGGCTGGCCAACTTTTTCCATATTCAAATAGTCCATACTCAACAGGAATACTCTGTCCCTACTGTTCTTCCCTGTTTTTCTCTACATGTCTGTAGAGCTAGATTTCAGGCTCTTTAAAGACATACAGCCTTTAATTTTTTTATTTTTCTATCCACCACTTTACTCCCATCTATTTTCTAAATTTAAAAGGAGTACTGCTGTTGCACTGCGGCTCTTAGTTGGTGGGAAGGTGACACTATGAGCAAGGAGGCAGTTATCCAGGGTAAGCAAGCCGCAGATAACCAAAGACGACTTTAACTAAATTTAAAAAAGTAAAAGTCGGGGACATGCACACAAATGTACATTCAAATAAATGAAACATATTCTTTCAAAGAGCTTGATACCAAAAAAGAACATTTAATTTGAAAGGACCAATAACTTGAAATCAATTGTTAGAATTCTTTGTAACATGAGTGTCAAAACAAAACAAACAAATATTTCTACAATTAACCACTGCTTCCGGGTTCTGGGTTTCTGTTAGCACCTGCGGCCGTCGCTCACGAACTCCGCCTGCATAGATCTGGTGCTTGCTGTACGCCAAAGACTATCCGATTTGGCCCTTATCCTTTAGGAGAGATTAGTATAAAGCCATGAAGAATTTATTTATAATTGACCTACAGAGATCTAAAGAACTTTGGACAACTCAATATTATTTTAGGACCACTCAATACCAACAGCTGAAGTAAAATTATCATCACAGCCATAACTCTCAAGTGACTAACGTCTTACCTGTCTTGAACAGATCAAGGAAGCCATAACGCACATGTGTGGGGTCAAGAAGAGTTTTAGTCTCATAATTAAAATACCCAGGGCCGCATAGGCTAGCAGCTGCAGTGCATGATAAACCAGCTGAGAGAGGGAGAGAGAGAAAACGTGTTTTACGCCCATTTGTGAAGTTTAAGAAAATACTGTTAAACACAAACACAAAGAAAAGGGTACTTTTAGCCACAAAAATCAATACTACTTTAATGCCTGAAATTTCTACAATTTTTAAAAATCACTATTTTAGATGGCTAAAGTTATAAAGTCACTAAAGCAAACTTTTCTGCAATTCTGCCGAGGGCCAAGCCTGTGGTTAACAAAGCCCACATTTCTGAGTCTACCACGGTGCCACCATCAGATCAAATCAGGAAGGTGGTAAAAAGAAACGACTGCTGTTTCAAGATCCTGGATCGCCACCTTGGAACTGCCATTAAAACCTAGGTTGATTACGATGAGTTGGGAGCAACACCCAGTCACATCTCCAAAGCCTCAGGGTAAAGTGAGCCAGAGGAGAGGGATTTCAAGTCATGTAAGACACTCCTCATATACAAATACATGAGGCTTCAGAAACAAACTGCTGTTACTGTAGGGATTACCAAAGCAGAGCAAATGCGTTTCCTACTTAATAATTGTTTTAACAAATCAATGGTCAGTAACGCTACACACAGCATTCTCAAAAAAATACTAAAAACATTTTGAAGATGATCAGAAACAATTGCCAGTAAACTTAGAAGCCGTAACTAGAAAGCAAAGTCCAAACATACTAACGTTAAAATCAGTAAAATTTCAGTATATTAAGTCTTTACCTCTCCATGATCAAACTGGTGCTTTCTGAAACGGGAAAAAACAAAACAAGTACTACTCAATCATTTTGAAGAACTTAGTTCATTTACATGCATTTTTATCTTAGGAGTATGAGTTTGACAACTTCTATGATTTTCCCTCAGGACACACATATGTAAATCAAAATAACTAAAAGGAACAAGCCCAAATTGGTGTCACAGTCATTTAAGACAGTTTTTTTTTTTTTTATTTTTAAAAAGACAATGTTGTTATATCCCAAATATTCGCCTATGTGGATATTTATGAGGCCAACAGAAGACACAGTGCCTATCAGATACATCACTTGTGATATCCTGGCAAAGCACGGACTGAAGAGGAATTCTGAGAGCCTTCACGGTGCCATGTCCCTGCGTCCCACTCCCCACATCCCCTCGGGTCTCCCATAACTATACTGCAATAAACAATTCAGGGCTGGGGAAGTAGCCAACATATAAGAATTTTCATCACCTCTGCAATATACAAATAGTCACAACATCCCACGTTTAGTTTTGCCTGGCATCTTTACTTTGTAGAGAAAAGACTCATGTTTACAGGTCTACATAACCTCCCATATCTCACTCCTGTCCCCTACAGGCAAGTACCATCACAGCAATGAGGGAAATTTTGAAAATGAGAATCCGATCGTGTCACTGCCTTACTATTTTACCACTCCAGTGGGCTCCCTTCGCAGTAAGAATAAACTCTAAACTCCTCACCACGGCACACACGGTCTTCCTTAGCTGGTCCCCACTTCCCACCCTCGGAACTCATCTCCTACCAAGCTCCCTCTTCTTGACCGCTAGACCAATTCTGTTCCTTACAACATCAGAGAGGCCTCTGACTATCTTGCCTTCAGTCCTCCTTCTCTCTACTCCATCTCCCTCTTTTATTTTCTCAAAGAAAAGAAAGCTCTCACTTACTGGTTTACTTGATTAGCATCTGTCTCTCCCTACTAAAACGAACCCTTTAGAAGTAACGGATACAAATCCATCCATGCATCCATTCAGAGCACCTAAAACCCTGGGAATACATCAATAAACAATGTGGGAAAAGCCTTTGCCCTCACAAAGCTCACATCTAAGTCAAAAGCAACAAACACAAAGCAAATAAACAAGCACATACTACATGACATGGTGATAAAAAGCTGTGTAGAAAAATGAAGCTGGTAAAAGTGTGGGTGACAGGAAGGCATATATTAATCAGTGTGGTCCCCGATCAAGTAATATTTGCACAAGACGTGAAGGAGCTGAGAGATTCCTCAGGGAAGAGTATTTTAGGCAGAGGGAACAGAAAACACAAAAGTTGGGCTAACCTCAAGGACAGGGTGATCAGAGAGAAGAGAGGGGAGGGGACACCAGAGATGACAAGGGACCAGAGGGTGCAGGGCCCTGGAGGTCATGATAAGGACTTTGATTTCACTCTGATTTGAAAAACTATCTGGACAGAGGAGTGACATAATCTGACTTCTGTTCTCAATGGATCACTTCACTGTTGTGTAGAGGACAGCATGGGGAGGACAGCTACCAGCAGGGAGCTTTGTTAGGAGGCTCCTGCAATAATCCAGGAGAGATGGTGTGATAAGGACAAGGATGGAGGGGGTGAGTGGCAGACAAAATATGTGGATGGATTGGCTGTAGGATGTGAGAAAAACAGCAGTCAAGAATGACGCCGAGGTTTCCGAGCTGAGCAAACAGGAAAAGGGAGTGGCTATGAGAGACTCGGAGGATACTGGAGAAGCGTGTTGGCACAGGGTGTGCATGAGAGGCTCGATTTTGTAAAATTGGAGATTCTCATCAGACATCCAAGTAGAGATGACAAATAAGCAGATAAGTATGTAAACCTGAAGATCAAATGAGAGATCTGGACTAGAGATACAAAACGTGTGAGTTGATAACACATCTTCTCTGTCTTAAATCCATTGCCATGGAATAGCAATCCTACAGAACAGAGTAGAACTGCCCCACAGGATTTCCCAGGCTGTAATGTTTATAGATCTGTGGAAAGAGAGGATGGAAAATCTCAATATCATCAGTCAGAACAAGGCCAGGGGCCCACTGTGGAACAGACCATCAATTGTTTACATGCAAGTTCAAGCTGAAACTGAAGAAAATCAGAGCAAGTCCACGAAAGCCAAAATATGACCTTGAGTATATCCCACCTGAATTTAGAGACCATCTCAAGAATAGATTTGACGCATTGAACACTGGTGACCGGAGACCAGACGAGTTGTGGAATGACATCAAGGACATCATCCATGAAGCAAGCAAGAGGTCACTGCAAAGACAGGAAAGAAAGAAAAGACCAAGGTGGATGTCGGAGGAGACTGTGAAACTTGCTCTCGAACACTGAGCAGCTAAAGCAAAAGGAAGAATTGATGAAGTAAAAGAACTGAACAGAAGATTTCAAAAGGCGGCTCAAGAAGACAAAGTAAAGTATTATAATGACATGTGTGAAGAGCTGGAAATGGAAAACCAAAAGGGAAGAACATGCTCGGTGTTTCTCAAGCTGAAAGAACTGAAGAAAAAATTCAAGCCTCGAGTTGCAAAAGTGAAGGATTCTATGGGGAAAATATTAAACGACACAGGAAGCATCAAAAGAAGATGGAAGGAATTCAGAGTCATTATACCAAAAAGAATTAGTCGATGTTCAACCATTTCAAGAGGCAGCATATGATCAGGAACCGACGGTACTGAAAAGTCCAAGCTGCTCTGAAGGCACTGGCAAAAAACAAGGCTCCAGGAAATGATGGAATATCAATTGAGATGTTTCAACAAACAGATGCAGCGCTGGAGGTGCTCATCCGCCTATGCCAAGAAATGGAAGACAGCTTCTTGGCCAGGCCAACTGACTGGAAGAGATCCACATTTACGCTTATTCTCAAGAAAGGTGATCCAGCCGAATGTGGAAATTACAGAACAATATCATTAATATCACACACAAGCAAAATTTTGCTGAAGATCATTCAAAAACGGCTGCAGCAGTATATCGCAACAGGGAACTGCCAGAAATTCAGGCCGGTTTCAGAAGAGGACATGGAACCAGGGATATCACTGCTGATGTCAAATGGATCCTGGCTGAAAGCAGGGAATTCCAGAAGGATGTTTACCTGTTTTACTGAAGATGCAAAGGCATTCAACTGTGTGGATCATAACAAATTACGGATAACGTTGCGAAGAACGGGAATTCCAAAACACTTAATCGTGCTCATGAGGAACCTTTACATAAATCAAGAGGCAGTTGTTTGGGCAGAACAAGGAAACACTGATTGGTTTAAAGTCAGGAAAGGTGTGCGTCAGGGTTGTATTCTTTCACCATACCTATTCAATCTGTATGCTGAGCAAATAATCCAAGAAGCTGAATTATATGAAGAAGAATGGGGCATCAGGATTGGAGGAAGACTCATCAACAACCTGCATTATGCAGATGACACAACCTTGCTTGCTGAAAGTGAAGAGGACTTGAAGGACTTGCTAATGAAGACCAAAGACCACAGCCTTCAATATGGATTGCACCTCGACATAAAGAAAACAAAAATCCTCACAAATGGACCAGTGAGCAACATCATGATAAATGGAGAAAAGATTGAAGATGTCAAGGATTTCATTTTACTTGGATCCACAATGAACAGCCATGGAAGCAGCAGTCAAGAAATCAAAAGATGCATTGCATTGTGTAAATCTGCCACAAAGGACCTCTTTAAAGTGTTGAAGAGCAAAAACGTCACCTTGAAGACTAAGGTGCACCTGAGCCAAGCCATCGTATTTTCAACCGCATCATATGCATGTGAAAGCTGGACAATGAATAATGAAGACCGAAGAAGAACTGATGCCTTTGAATTGTTGTGCTGGTGAAGAATATTGAATATAACATGGACTGCCAGAAGAACGAATAAATCTGTCTTGAAAGAAGTACAACCAGAATGCTCCTTAGAAGCAAGGATGGCAAGACTGTGTCTTACATACTTTGGACATGTTGCCAGGAGAGATCAGTCTCCGGAGAAGGATATCATGCTTGGCAAAGTACAGGGTCAGCGGAAAAGAGGTAGACCCTCAATGAGGTGGACTGACACAGTGGCTGCAACAATGGGCTCAAGCATAACAACAATTGTGAGGATGGCGCAGGACCCGGCAGTGTTTCGTTCTGTTGTGCATAGAGTCGCTATGAGTTGGAACCAACTCGACGGCACCTAACAACAACAATCTTTATAGAAGCAGACTGCCACGTCTTTCCTGGTAGGTTTGAACTGCCAGCCTTTTGGTTAGAGCTGACCACTTTACCACTGCACCACTAGGACTCCTTTTCTCTATAAAAAATAAGCACTGATATATTCCCAAGGCCTAGAACAATGCTTAGCACATAGAACTCAATTAATTTATTCACTCAATCATTTAGAATGAATGAAAGATTCAACAAATCCCTAACTCAGGAGTGCACATCTGAGTGGAAAATTTAGCTTCAAAAATACAACAACAAACTCAGAAAAATTATGGAGCAAATAAAACAGGTGAAATGAATCCCTCTTTATTCTTCTTTCAGGCCAAAATAAAAATTATCAGAGTTACCATTTATTAAACACCTACAACGCTAATATGCTCAGTAATTCTATTAACTCTAATCTCAAAACCATTTATTATCCCAATTTATAGCCTAAAAAAGTGTCACACAGCTACTAAGTGGCAAAGTCCTGAAAAAAGGGGATACTGGTTCTTTCGTCGTGATAATTTTTTCAACGTGTCACCCATTTCTCCTTTTCTTTTTATACTGACCTATGACTTTGGTGTTTACATGAAATACATCAATGTGTCACTCCCTTTCAAAAATAAAAATTCTGATCCTATCTGAATTGAATCCCAAGAACCCACTGGTTTTTAATTCATTTCTATAATTACTCTACAGTTGACTTATTCTTGAAAGGATTACTTTGTTTCTGTGAAAAGTTCCACCTTTGTATCTCCTTCCCAAGGTCTTCAGAAACAGTCTTGCCTCAAATGAAGAGGAATTTTGGCACTACATACCAGAACCTTTAACTTGTCCCCAGTCCTCCACTCAAATGCTTCAGGTATAAGTAAGGGCACCATGACAGCAAATTGTTCCTAAATGAGAACCAGGATGCTCTCAGGAAGGAGAACATTCAGTGATTTATTACTGGGCTGGTAGAGATTTAGATGTGGGAAAATAAGACCATGTATATCCAAGTTATAGAAGAAAGCCCAGACACACATGAATTCATAATTACTTTCTAAAAAATCCCACAAAAGAATGAAAGTAGACTTAAAATTTCTTTCATTCCATCCTCTAATCTTATACTTTGAATAGATAGTTGGGGGTTTTATCCTTCCAGCCACCCCCTATACACAAACAAAAATACAAAATCTCATATTTTAAATAAAGGTATAATCATCCTATATATAGTGTTTTAATATATAATTTTTTTAATTCAATGATATATGATGGAAATATTTCCATAAAGATGGCCTAGCATTTCACTCTATGATCAGGTCATAATTATACAAATTCCTTACTAATGAATTGTTTCCATTTTTTCCATGACAAGCACTACCACAGTGGTCATTTTTTATATTATCTCCGCATTCCCATAGGACATATGCATTGGTGGAAGTGCTGGGCTAAAAGTTGGACCCACTGTATGTTCTGCCAGGTATGGACAAACCACCCTTCCAACCTTTTTCCTCCCACCCTTGCATGCACTGGATATAATTAACCTTTTTCATCTTTACAAATTTGATAAATAAAAAGGTTTTTGCTCTAATATGAAATTTCTTTATTTCATTATTTCAATTGTAATTGTACAATTGAGTACCTTTCCATGTGTCCATTAGTCATTTGTATGTCTTCATTCAAGTGACTACTATTTCTTTACTATGTGCCTGCCACTGGGTATAAACTGTGGAATTGAACAGAAATGACCCCTCCCTCAGGAGATACAGGCAACACATCAATAAGTGCAAATGACGATAACTGCTGAGAAGGGAAGGTAGAGGGTGTGATGATGGAGAACAGTGAGGAAGGGGACAAGTAATCTACTCTCAAATGACTGTCAGGAAGAGCTTCTAGAAAAAGTTGACATTTAAAAGCCAAGGAGTAAAGTAGTTACTCTTGCAGAAAGCTGGGCTAGGGAGAAGAGATGCAATAATAATGGGCATAGGGAGCAACCCCTGCAAAGTTCCAGAGGCAGGTCACTATTTTCCATGATTAAAGAACAAAAAGGAGGCCTGTCATGGATTGAGCTGGTCTCTCAAGAATGTCTGTCAACTTGGGTCGGTCATGATTCCCACTGATGTGTGATTACCTACCATTTTGTCATCTGATGGGATTTTCCCTGTGTGCTGTAAATCCTATCACTATGATGCCGTGAGATGGATTAATGGCAGTTATGCTGATGAGATCTGCAAGATTAGGTAGTGTCTTGGGCCTGTCTCTTCTGAGATATAAAAGAGAGAACCGAGCGGAGAGACTAGGGGACTCATACCACCAAGAAAGCAGTGCTGGGAACATAGTGCATCCTTTGGACCCAGGGTTCCTGCAAAGTGGAACTCCTAGTCCGGGGGAAGATTGATTAGAATACTGACAGAGAAAGCCTTCCCCTGGAGCTGACATCCTAAATTTGGACATTTAGCCTACCTTACCGTGAGGAAATAAATTTCTCTTTGTTAAATTCATCCACTTGTGGTATTTCTGTTACAGGAGCACCAGATTAACTAAGAATTTCGTACTGAGAGTGGGGTGCTGCTCTAACAGACACCTAAAATGTGGATGAGGTTTTGAAACTGTGAATGGATAGAGGACAGGCAGCAGCAGAGAAGCAGAAGCAGCAGAGAACCAGCAGCAGCAGAACCAGGAGACCAGTGCCAGACAGCACTGGAGCCGACCCACAGTGTAAGAAAGCTGAGTGCCTATGCGCAGGAGGCTTCCTGGTGGAGCGGGGTGCCTCCAGGTACTCATCAGTAGAGCTACAGAGCTTTGGAATACTTGCCCAAGCAGGGGAGATGCCAGTATGAGGCCTGAAGAGCCAAGAAGCCAAGAAACCAGAAAGCAGAAGCTGAAGAGACAAGGAACACAGAAAGCCAAGCTGCCTCAGTCTCAAAAGGTATGGCCACAACCTCTGGGGTTTCAAAGGGTGAAGCCATGGCCCCTGGTATTTCTAAGGGTGGAGTTGCCACTCAGATGGACTAGGAGAATGGTGCGCCTAAAGCCGAGGGAGCAGAGTTACCGTCCCTGTAGTCCTGGAAGGTGGAGCTGAAGCCCAATGCTGAGGGACCGCCACTCAGAATCCAGAGAGTGTGGACAATACCTAGAGCCTGGAGGGCAGGGCTATTTTGTAAACGGTCTTAAAGAATAGATGAATTTTTGAATTTTGGACTTGGAGTTGATTTAAAACTTTCACTATGATATGATGGGGTGAATATGCTTTACATGTGGCAAGGACATGAATTTTGGGAGGCCAAAGGGTAGAATGTCATGGATTGAATTATGTCCCCCAAGAATGTCTGTCAACTTGGCTGGATCATGATTCCCAGTGATGTGTGATTGTCTACTACTTTGTCATCTGATGTAATTTCCTTGTGTGCTGTAAATCCTATCACTATGATGTGGTGAGATGGATGAGTGGCAGTTATGTTGATGAGATCTGCAAGATAAGGTAGTAACTTGGGCCAGTCTCTTTTGAGATATAAAAGAGAGAAGTGAGCAGAGAGACAGGGGTACCTTGTACCACCAAGAAAGCAGTGCTGGGAGCAGAGCATGTCCTTTGGACCCGAGGTCCCTGTGCAGAGAAGCTCCTAGTCTGGGGGAAGATGGATGAGGAGGTCAACAGAGAGAGTAAGCCTTCCCACGGAGCTGACACGCTGAATTTGGACTTTTAGCCTACTTTACTGTGAGGAAATAAATGTCTCTTTATTAAAGTCATCCACTTATGGTATTTCTGTTATAGGAGCACTAGATAACTAAGACAAGGCCCATGGGACATCCATATGGTGGGGAAGAGAAAATACAAACTTCTTGTTCTCTGAAATGCCTCTCTGTGTTCTTCACTCATGTTTCTAATGGGTGTTCAGCATTTTTCTTATTAATTTGCAGATTTTTATATGATAGATATTAATCCTTTGTCATATATTGCAAATTGTTTCCCTGAATTTGAATTTGTCCTCCTCTCCCTCAACAACATTTAAACAAAAGTATTTATCAGGTCAACTTCATCAATCTTTCCTTCTAGCTTATGGGTTTTATGTCATCTATTAAAATAAGATTATAAAAATATACTCCTGGGCTTCATTTTTTTATGTTTAAATTTTTGATCCAGCTGGAATTTATTTTGCATAAAAAGTAAGATATGGGACAGCTTTGGATTGCCTGTCCTCTAAAAAACGCAGTCCGTAGGTCCCAAAATCAGTCAAAGAATGATATATTTTCCCTGGTGAATGGAAGAACGAAGCTGCGTCCTTCAAGTGTCGACTATGCATAAGAGCACTGTCAGATTGTGCGGGATGAGACTGGGGTATGAATAAGTGATGCTCTGCAGAGATGGGGAACAATGAGAGGAGCAAAGAAGGTGAATGACAATCAAAAACATGAATTATCAAATGCTGATAATCATGAAACACCCATGAAATAAATGCATTATAAATACTGATGTAATAGATTAATAGAGGAGTTAATAAAGATTATTAACAGCATATTTACCTTATATGTGTTTGTTGTTTAGCTAAGGCACCCCACATATCATTAAAAACCTGTAAATAGATTTTAAAACACTTTAGAATAGCAGTTTTGGGAAATATAAAATCTTAACTAAAACTTTTAATTAGAAATATGAGAAGTATTTGGAGATACAATGAAACTCAGAAAAAAAAACTTGTAACAACATAATCTTATATTTGCAGTGTTTGATCATATCTAATTTCATACCCAACACCATCATAAGGCAGGTTTTTTTTTTTTTTTAATCTTCTTTGCAAATAAGCAAACAAGCTCAAATGGATTAAATGGTCTTCCTGAAGGTGGACAACTACTAAGAAGCGCTGCTGGATCCTGAAACCGTGTCTTCCAGCTTCAGATTCACATATCAGCACTCCTTCTACCATGCCAAGATTGTTGGCCCTGCATCTCCTTAACCATACACACACAAAGCTGGAAAACTGGCTCAGGGACTGATAATCACAGCTAGATAAGTATCTGAATACACTCCCTACATTTTCATATTCAGCAGGAACTGAGAGGTCATCAAATCTGAAATCCTATCTACAGTATGGACATTCTCTAGGACATTTCTGACAGAATTTAATCCAGCCTTGAAAGAACCATCCAGCTGCTACTTGAATGTCTAACACTTTCCCAGTCAGTCCTCCCCAATTATGGACAGCTTTGGTCAAAAGTCCTATCTCCTGGAATTGGCCATTACTTTTTTTTTATATATAATTTTTATTGTGCTTTAAGTGAGTTTACAAATCAAGTCAGTCTCTCACACAAAAACCCATATACACCTTGCTACACGCTCCCAATTACTCTCCCCCTAATGAGACAGCTTGCTCTCTCCCTCCACTCTCTCTTTTCGTGTCCATTTTGCCAGCTTCTAATCCCCTCCACCCTCTCATCTCCCCTCCAGGCAGGAGATGCCAACATAGTCTCAAGTGTCCACCTGATCCAAGAAGCTCACTCCTCACCAACATCCCTCTCCAACCCATTGTCCAGTCCAATCCATGTCTGAAGAGTTGGCTTTGGGAATGGTTCCTGTCCTGGGCCAACAGAAGGTCTGGGGGCCAGGACCACCAGGGTCCTTCCAGTCTCAGTCAGGCCATTAAGTCTGGTCTTATGAGAATTTGGGGTCTGCATCCCATTGCTCTCCTGCTCCCTCAGGGGTTCTCTATTGTGTTCCCTGTCAGGGCAGTCATCAGTTGTAGGCAGGCACCATCTAGTTCTTCTGGTCTCAGGATGATGTCGTTTCCGGTTCATGTGGTCCTTTCTGTCTCTTGGGCTCGTAATCGCCTTGTGTCCTTGGCGTTCTTCATTCTCCTTTGATCCAGGTGGGTTGAGACCAATTGATGCATCTTAGATGGCTGCTTGCTAGCGTTTAAGACCCCAGACGCCACTCTTCAAAATGGGATGCAGAATGTTTTCTTAATAGATTTTATTATGCCAATTGACTTAGATGTCCCCTGAAACCATGGTCCCCAGACTCCTGCCCCTGCTACGCTGGCCTTTGAAGCATTCAGTTTATTCAAGAAACTTCTTTGCTTTTGGTGTAGTCCCATTGTGCTGACCTCCACTGTATTGTGTGCTTTCTTTCCTTTCACCTAAAGCAGTTCTTATCTACTATCTAATTAGTGAATGCCCCTCTCCCACCCCCCTCCCTCCCCCCTCTTGTAACCACAAAAGAATGTTTTCTTCTCAGCTTAAACTATTTCTCAAGTTGTTATAATAGTGGTCTTATACAATATTTGGCCTTTTGCCACTGACTAATTTCACTCGGCATAATGCCTTCCAGGTTCCTCCATGTTATGAAATGTTTCACAGATTCCTCACTGTTCGTTATTGATGCGCGGTATTCCATTGTGTGAATATACCATAATTTATTTATCCATTCATCCGCTGATGGGCACCTTGGTTGCTTCCATCTTTTTGCTATTGTAAACAGTGCTGCAATAAACCTGGGTGTGCATATATCTGTTCGTGTAAAGGCTCTTATTTCTCTAGGATATAGTCCAAGGAGTGAGATTGCTGGATCTTTTGGTAGTTCTATTTCTAGCTTTTTAAGAAAGTGCCAAATCGATTTCCAAAGTGGTTGTACCATTTAACATTCCCACCAGCAGTGTAGAAGTGTTCCAATCTCTCCACAGCCTCTCCAACATTTATTATTTTGTGTTTTTTGGATTAATGACAGCCTTGTTGGGGTGAGATGAAATCTCATTGTAGTTTTGATCTGCATTTCTCTAATGGCTAATGATCATGAACATTTCCTCATATATCTGTTAGGTACCTGAATGTCTTCTTTAGTGAAGTGTCTATTCATATCGTTTGCCCATTTTTTAATTGGGTTATTTGTCTTTTTGTAGTTGAGTTTTTGCAGTATCATGTAGATTTCATAGATCAGACGCTGATCAGAAATGTCAGAGCTAAAAACTTTTTCCCAGTCTGTAGGTAGTCTTTTTACTCTTTTGGTGAAGTCTTTGGATGAGCATAGGTGTTTGATTTTTAGGTGCTCCCAGTTATCTAGTTTTTCTTCTACATTCTTTATAATGTTTTGTATCTGTTTAGCCATGTATTAGGGCTCCTAACATCCCTATTTTTTCTTCCATGATCTTTATCATTTTAGATTTTATATTTAGGTCTTTGATCCATTTTGAGTTAGTTTTTGTGTATGGAGTGAGGTATGGGTCTTGTTTCATGCCATACTTCTATCTAAGGAATTAGAATGAGTGTAATCTTATTTTCAAGTGACAGGCTTTAAAATATTTGAAAGCAATTATCCTCTTTCCATTGGGATCTTTTCTTCTTTAAATAAAACATCCCAGCTTCCTGAATCTGATCCTCTCTAGCCATCCAGGTGGCTTTTTCTGTATATATTCTAGATTGCCAATGTCTAATGTTTGAGTACCTACGAGGTGTGCACCCAGATAAAGTATGCAAAGCAAAAGTGCAAAGAAAGTACAGGGTCTGGCATGCAGGAAGAAGTGACTATATATGTGCTGACTAGAGTTGAAAGTGCTGTGGGGATACTAAGCTGAATATATATGATGTCCAATGTGGGGGCTACGGTGCTGACTCCGGTTCTTGCTCTCCTCCTGTTTTTGTTTTTTTTTTAAGAATTTATTTTATCTTTTGTTGTTGGAAATATGCATAGCAGAACCCCCTAGCTTTTTAATGGACAAAATGTAAGGCTAGTAACAACCTCTCTGACCTTCCAATTCTGCATCCATCAAATGGGGATGATAATATGTGTCTACCCTAAAGGACTGTCAAACAACCAATTGAAATAACATGAGTGAAAAGATCTTGGGAGAGTATAAAGCACAATACAAATGTATAACATGAATGAAAATTATAGTGCAGAAAATCCTACAAACATATGACATTGGTTAACACAGAAATCACTAACTACAAACCAGAAAACTTTCAGAGTCTAACATTTCTTATTCGATCACGGATTAATTTCAATTCATTACCTTTAAAAAAAGAGAATATCATACCTGCTCTTTCTCATTAAAGACCGAAGATTCTCTGGCCTGATGTACATCTATCCTTAGAATTTCATTATCATAGCCAAGTTAGGAGTCTAAACATTTTATTTTATCTATTTTATTAATACATCATTAATAATTTATTTTCCTTTTGATAAATATGATCCAGGAGTTAGTGGATACTGCACAAATCACTTAGAAAGGTATATATTAAATGTTTTAAATAGTAAAAAAAAAATTTTTTTTCAATTTTTAAAAAGAAATTAAATTTTTTTTTAAGATTAAAAAAGAAACAATATATAAAAATTAAAAACAAGTCAGTAATGATTTACTTAGACAAAGCAAGTTGTATCTGGGAGAACAGAGTCTCTTTAACTATTTCTTCTCAAATAACATCAAAATCTGAGCCATTCTCTTCCTGTATCTCTTTTATACAAACAGATACCAGAAGATTTTAAAGGCTTCTAACTGTGGATCAATCACTATGAGTAAGAAAATACAGAATATGTGTCATTAAACCCACGTAATAAGTTTATCATATTAACACTTAGCTAAGTATAAAGACATGTAACCATGTAAAAACAAGAACACTTTTTTTTTAAGTATAAAGACATGTAACCATGTAAAAACAAGAACACGTTTTATTACAAGGAAGAGCTCTTAAGTGATAAGTGATAAACATACCTTTCTAACAATTGCAATAAACACTACAAGAACCACAGGAAGCAGCAATGTCTTTGTATACCTCAATGGAGTCTGAAATTCACAGAGATGTTTTATTAGAGGAAAATGTTATTTTAGACAGACAAAATTTCATTGAAAATAATGAAAGTGAAATTTTAAAAAGTTTACATAGAAAAACAGTAGCATTCACCCATCTACCTACTGACTCCTACCATAAAAATGAAGGTACTTTCCACAGAAACAAACTTCCCTAGAGTGGTGAGTAAAAAACATTAACAAATACAGTTCTTACACATTACGAACTTACGAACACTTGTAAATATGAAATATGACTGGAGAGATGACTGTTCACTTTTTGTCCGCTCCTTGCCTAACCAGAAAGCTTGACCTAATATTAATCTAAGGTCAACAGAGCTCCTTTAAAAAGCTTTTCCTATACACTTTGTGGGGAACAAAAATCTCACCCATGATACATACACACAAACACAAAATAATGACTAGTGTTTACAAGGTGAACAAAAGGTATTTTTATATCTTCTTTAGTAACGTAATCATAAAAAAATATTTTTAGTAACAAGCTCTACAACACTGTACCCCTCAGCTCCTCTCAATAATTTATTTAGGTCAGTCTTAAAAGAATCCCGGCCTTGAAATTTCCAAATTGTCATTTATTTGCTTTCCCACATATCCCCTTACAAAAGTAAAAATATATTATTGAGTCAAATACTGTTTGCCTTTCTAAATACTTTTAAAAAGAGAAACCTAGTCTCAACCACAGGAGCCCTGGTAGCACTGTGGCTAAGCACTCGGCTGCTAACTGAAAGGTCAGCAGTTTGAACCCACCAGCCACTTTACAGGAGAAAGATGTGGCAGTCTGCTTCCATAAGATTAAGAGCCTTGGAAACCCTATGGGGCAGTTCTACTCTGTCTTACAGTGTCCTTATGAGTCAGAATTGACTTGATGGCAGTGGGTTTGGTTTTGGTTTTTAGTCTCAACCACATTAGAAACACTGGTACTTCTTAATTCGACAAAGTATACAGTAAGTAGTATTGTCTACTTTTTTTCACTCATTACTCTGATTTTCTCACCCACTGTCCCATATTGTTGTTATTGGGTACCGTCAAGTTGATTTCAACTCATAGCAACCCCATGTCACAGTGTACAACTGCCCCATAGAGTTTTCTAGGCTGTCATCTTTTCTGGAGCAGTTCATCAGGCCTTGCTCTAGCACAGCCACTCAGTGGGTTCCAACTGCCCTACCTTTCGGTTAATACCCAAGCACTCATCATTGCACCACCAGGGCTTCTAAAGGCCAGTGGCTAAAAAAGGAATCTTTAGATAATATTATTCTTCCCTAAACTCTGTTGTTACTGTTGGCTTAAAAAGACAGGAAAGAAAGAAAACACCAAAATGGATGTCAGAAGAGACTCTGAAACTTGCTCTGGAAAGTAGAATAGCTAAAACAAATTGAAGAAATGATGACATAAAAGAGCCGAACAGAAGATTTCAAAAGGCAGCTCGAGAATACAAAGTATTATAATGAAATGTGCAAAGATCTTCAGTTAGAAAACCAAAAGGGAAGAACACATTCGGCATTTCTCAAGCTGAAAGAACTGCAGAAAAAATTCAAGCCTTGAGTTGCAATATGGAAGGATTCTAACAGCAAGATACCGAATGACACAGGAAGCATCAAAAGAAGATGGAAGGAATACACACAGTCCCTGTACCAAAAAGAACTGGTCCATGTTCAACCACTTCAGGAGCTGGCATATGATTAAGAACCAATGGTACTAAAGGAAGAAGTCCAATCTGCACTGGAGGCACTGGTGAAAAACAAGTCTCCAGGAATTGACAGAATACCAATTAATATGTTTCAACAAACGGATGCAATGCTGGAAACACTCGCTCATCTACACCAAGAAATTTGGAAGACAGCTATCTGGCCAAATGACTAGAAGAGATCCATATTTGTGCCCATTCCAAAGAAAGGTGACCCGAAAGAATGCAGAAATTATCAAACAATATCATTAATATCACACACAAGTAAAATTTTGCTGAAGGTAATTAAAAAATGGTTGTAGCAGTACCTTGACAGGAGCTGACAGAAATTCAAGCAAGATTCAGGAATGGACGTGGAATGAGAGATATCACTGCTGATGTCAGATGGATCTTAGTGGAAAGCAAAGAATACTAAAAAGATGTTTATCTGTGTATTATGCAAAGATATTTGACTGTGTGGATTATAACAAATTATGGATGACAAAGAACAGGAACTTCAGAACACTTAATTTTGCTCATGAGCAGCCTGTACATAGATCAAGAGGCAGTTGTTTGAACACAGCAAGAGGATACTGAGTAGTTTAAAATCAGGAAAGGTGTGTGTCAGGGTTGTATCCTTTCACCATACTTATTCAGTCTGTATGCTAAGCAAATAATTTGAGAAGCTGTACTATAATGAAGAACATGGCAACAGGATTGGAGGAAGACTCATTAACAATCTGCTATATATAGATGACACAACATTGCTTGCTAAAAGCGAAGAGGACATGAAGTTACTTGAAGTAACTGAAGATCAAAAACTTACTTGAAGAACTTACAGCCTTCAGTATGGATTAAACCTCAACATAAAGAAAAAAAAAATCCTCGCAACTGGACCAATAAGCAACATTTCAAATGGAGAAAAGATAGAAGTTGTCAAGGATATAATTTCACTTGAATCCACAATCTACAACCATGGAAGCAGCAGTCAAGAAATCAAATGACATATTGCACTGGGCAATACATTACTTTGAGAACTAAGGTGCACCCAACCTAAACCATGGTATTTTCAATTGCTTCATATGCGAGTGAAAGGTGGACAATGAGTAAGTAAAACCGAAAAAGAACTGATGCATTTGAGCTATGGTGTTGGCGAAGAATACTGAATAAACCATGGACTGCGAGAAAAATGAACAAATCCGTCTTGGAAGAAGTACAGCCAGAATGCTCCTTAGAAGCGAGGATGGCAAGGCTTCGTCTCATGTACATTGTACAAGTTATCAGGAGGGCCCAGCCCCTGGAGAAAGACATCGTGTTGGCTAAAGTAGAGGGTCAGCGTAAAAGAGGAAAACCCTTGATGAGATGGACTGACACAGTGGCCGCAATAATGGATTCAAACATGGCAGCAACTGCGAGGATGGTGTAGAGGGTCAGCGTAAAAGAGGAAAACCCTTGATGAGATGGACTGACACAGTGGCCGCAATAATGGATTCAAACATGGCAGCAACTGCGAGGATGGTGCAGGACCAAGCAGTGTTTAATTCCGTTTTACACAGAGTCGCTGTGAGTCGGGACTCACTTGATGGCATCTAACAACGACAAACTCTGTTGCTGGAGGCTGTCAGGTTGTTTTCAACTTACAGCAACCTGTTATCACAGAACAGACCTGCCCTGTAAGGTCTCCAGGCTGTAGTTTTTACAGGAGCTGATCGCCAGGACTTTCCCCTGTGCTGGGTGAATTCAAACCATCAACCTTTTGGTTAACAGCTGATTGCTTAACTATTGTACCACCAGGCTTCTTAGTCCATATTAGATAAGTAAATAATTCTGATAATTTATTATACGCACTGCATACTTCACACAGTTAGAAATTCCATTAAAAAGAAGTTTCACATTTTTACTTTACTATTTACCTTTATAAATACTTGCATGGTACTTAATATTAAAATATAATCCTTTCTATTTTGTAAATTTTAAATTATGACTGAATCTAAGCAAAAAATCATGTGGCTAAAACTATTTTATCATTTAAATAATCAAACATTTTTCTAATAATAATAAATGTAAGAACAATATAAGACACAGGTGTATGCCTTAAATTTTAATGTCAAAACTGTGTTAAAGTAACAAAATTTAACGAAGTGTTCAAAAAAATTTTTAAATCATGTTCAAAAAACATTTTAAAATGTATTTTTTAATATTTGTGGTTAATGGAAAATCAGATTAGCATCAGACCTTAGGCCAGAAGACACTGGAGTAACATATTTAAGATACTCAAGGAAAGACAGACACATGGGCCAAAGATTTTACATCTCCCCAAACTGACCTTTGTGTATAAAGATCATAGGTAAGACATTTTGAACATGTAAAAACTCATGAGCCCTTCCTGAGGAATACACTGGAGAGCAAGTGTCACACAACCAAGACATGACAAGAGGGGCTTCAAGTCAAAATGGGAAGCGAGCATTAAAAAAAAAAAAAGTATTTACCTATACAATTATGACTTAATGATGGGAATAAAGATGACAGAAGAGTATGAGTGGTTATATGTGCTGGCAATGAAGATACAATGGCACTATTAAAACATGGAGAGGCAGAGTATACAGAAAGTACAATAATCTCAATGACTATTAAAAAAAGTTCCCACTGAGTAGACTGACTCACAGCAGCCCCATGTGTGTCAGAGGAGAACTAGGCTCCATAGGGTTTTTAATGGCTGATTTTTTGGAAGCAGATTATCAGGTCTTTCTTTTGAAGTAGCTCTGGGTAGACATGAAGCTCCAACCTGTTGGTTAGCAGTCAAGTGCAGGGATTCCCTCACTGATTATAAAGCCCACTGACATTGAGTCAATTCTGACTCATAGCAACCCTATACGACAGACTAAAACTGCCTCATGGGTTTTCCAAGGAGCAGTTGGTGGATTTGAACCACTGACCCTTTGGTTAGCAGCCTGAGTTCTTAGCCACTGCACTACCACGGCGCCACTCACTGATTACCAAAACCAAAAACCAAACCCAGTGCTGTCAAGTCGATTCCGACTCATAGTGACCCTACAGGACAGAGTAGAACTGCCCCATAATGTTTCTGAGGACCGCCTGGCAGATTCGAACTGCCGACTCTTTGGTTAGCAGTCATGGCACTTACCCGATACACCACCAGGATTTCCTCACTGATTATTGAAATAAATTGGAATCAGGTGGGAAGTAGGGCGGTGGCAAGAAGTTACTAGGTAAGTTCAGTATTACTCTCAGTAGGAAGACGAATAGAAAGGGCTAAGGATAGTATATAAAGGTATTAATAAAGAAGTACCATTTAGAACAAAATCATAAAATTTTCTAAATACCAAAAGATACACCAGAGAGTATAGGCACATGAGAGAATATGCAAAGGAGACAAACTACACTGTGAAAGACAAGAGTGTTCTATTAGAATTATAAATTCTTTTATCATTTCTTAAAAACTGTTAATGTTCCTCTAAGTATGAAAGTTATATGTGTTTACTGTAAAAGCTTAGAAAATGCAGAAAACATACACATGACAATTTCACCTTTTAATCCGTTATCAGCCTCTCCTCTCTGATAGCTCGTCTATGAACATCCTTCAGTGACTTCTGCATATGTGTGTGCCGGTGGGATGTGTTTGACGGGAAGGGGCCGAGGGTCCTTGGTATTTATTATTTATTTTTTTAATCAATTTGGACAAACTCCTATTATAATTACACTAACCCCTAGTCTCATTTATTATATTTATGGCCAGAATTATTCCAGTTAGTCATTTGCCCTTAAATTTTTTAAATATTTAATGTACAGATGTTTTCAGTAATGTGCAAATCTACTAATCATTTCCATATGAGCTCTCCCACTAGTATTATGCCCAGAGATGAAGTTAATATTCATGAGAAATGTCTCTCAAAAATATTTTTCAGGTTTCACTTATTTTTAACACATTAATTAACTGAAATGAAGTTTGATACATGTTATACAACCCTAACCTGACTCTCCATCATACACCAAGTTTCTCAAATACTATTCACTAAATAATACATCTTCTCTCCATTTATCTGTGGTGCTTACTTCATCCCATATTAAGTATGTACACGTACACACAGGTAAGTACATGCACATGGGTCTACCCCACGTTGCCTATTTTCTGCCACAAAAACGTTCTTGTCTTGGTATCTCTGTACTTTAAGTATTGTTGCTATCTGTCTTCATACTTAAAAGGGAAAGATCCTTTTCATTGGCTTACTTTTTTTAATACCATAATTTAAATATATGATCACTACAGAAAATTTCAGAAAATGCAAGTTACAAAAAAAGTTAATCATCATTTATCTCTCCACCCAAAAACCAGTTTGAGTTTTGCTTTCTCACACTTTACTATACATGTGTTACCTGTACTTAAATGAGATTGAGCCATTTGTTCACTCCATTTCACATCTTGAGCATCTATGTCAGTATGATATGATGTTAAATTGTCCCCCTTCCCCACTGTATGACCAAATCATCCAAGGGGCATTCTCCCTGAATGGGCACTGCATACCTGTACCACAGTCCCTATGAAGATCCCTGGGCACGTGGAGCACCGATGCTGGAAAGAGCTTTACTGTGTTCTTCAAATTCACTGAGGTCATGCTATGCCTCCACAAACCCTCTTCCATCACATCCCTGATAGTTAAAACTTTTAGGTAATACTGGCATTGATGACGTCCTCAATAATGTTCACAGCCTTCTGCTAAGTCCTACCATTCCTACACCTTTTATCAGCCATGATATGTCAGAACCATTTGCCAGAACACAAAATAAATGAAGACTGATTAGTCACTGGTTTTTTATGGGATAAGTCACTGTAGTAAACAGTCCATCTGCAGGAGACACTTGGAATAGGTCGTGGCTGAGGGCTCGCAGTGTGAAGCAGTAGCATCCACTGGCCTGTGGACACTGGGCTCGCTCTCACTTGGCCCCTGGGGCAAGAACGCATATGTCTACAGAATACCATGGACCAGTTTAACATGTACATACCACTGAACCAGACTTTTACAAATAATATAATGTTATAATAAACTGCAGGGGTGCTGTTAAAAAAGCCACACATATACATGTTTGTTGACCCAAACTAGCGTATTTCAAAATAATTTTATTTTATATAAAATATTATTAAAAGATCAAAGCGGTTTCCTGTGTATTATCTCATTTTGTTTCGACAATTTTTGTAGCACACTGCTGGAAACTAGTAAACTATGACAGTTGACCCAAACTAGCGTATTTCAAAATAATTTTATTTTATATAAAATATTATTAAAAGATCAAAGCGGTTTCCTGTGTATTATCTCATTTTGTTTCGACAATTTTTGTAGCACACTGCTGGAAACTAGTAAACTATGACACAAAGGGTGAGGGTCACTTGCTCAAGAACATCAAGTAATGTTGCAGGCTTGTGTCTCACAGTCCACTAAACATTCTCTCATTTCCTTCTAAACATCTGAGTACAGTTTTAGAAAGAAAAATGTTGTTGGAATGAAAAACTTGTACTCAATCATATCTTTAAAGTGATGCAATCACTCAATTGAACAACAAAATGAGTGGCAATGTAAGAGCTTGAGAGCTTGGCTGAATTAATGCCTATCTTTGAAAAGAGGCAACTTGAAATGCCTCTGTGTTTACTCATCCGAGAACTATTGCTAGCCTCAATGCATGCTTCTAAGTTATCAAAATGCGAGAAGGCCATACACTTCAGGGATCTGCACTAAGGTAAATAGGAACTTTTCCTCTAAGCTGCCAGATTTCCCTTTTTCTTCAAAGTGAGATAACACCACGGAGGAAAGAGTCTGAAATAACAGGAGCACCCTTTATGAAAGATGAATAGACCTCTAAACATAAGGAATGAAAAATAGAAATCGCATCTTACCTCCTTTTCCATAAAGTCAAACTCTGCTGCGCAGGTGTACAATAAAGTATCAAAATCCTTGTAACTGAAGAATTTTGATGTTAATAAGTTGCCAATGTGAGCCTAATAAGAAACCAAATGAGGTACCATTAAGCCATACATTGTAATAATGCATACCTTAATCTTAATGTGATCTAAAAATATTTTCACTACACTTTAGAGCCCGCTGTAGCCATACAGGGCCTGCTTTTGTTACAGCATGAAGTGCCTTGCCATCCAACTTCACAATTCTCCCTTCTTTTGCTGACAAGTGATAGCTCTGACACCATCCTACCCTCCACGCTCAACATACCAAAGGCTTTATTGCCCTTGGGCTTTCCTGTTCATTGTACTAACCCTAGTAAAATGCACCATGCAACATGTTTGCAGGAGCCTCTCAGGAGGTGTGGGTTTGGAAATACATACAGACTTCTATGAATCACACAGGGGCAAAGGGCTATGAAGGAAAGAAACAGAAATACAATTCTGATTCCTGAAAGGAGACTGGAAAAACATGTTGAAAATGGAGAAGATGAACAGACCTTGAATTAAAAAGCACCTTTTGACTGAAATCAACTTTTATGCAATTCTTTATATTTTATCAAGTGCTCTCACGTGTATCACCTCATTTACTTACTACAAGAAGCCATATGAGGGAGGCGTAGTTCTTTTTTTAAACTAAGAAAACTGTGGCTCAAAGATATAATACATCTGCCAAATTTTGAAGTTTATTACTTTATTATTATTAAAAAGGCAAGGAGCAAAAAGGGGAAAATTATATCTAAGACGAACCATAACTAAAATCATAAATGGCATCTGCAGGAAGTAGGATAGAGGTCGGGGTGGGAACTAAAAGGTGGGGGAATGTGCTGAAGAATTCTAAAACACATTCTCTTGTTGGGGAAAATGTATTTGAAAGGGAGAATATGGTAGCCCATACCCTTATCCGCAGTTTCCCTTTCCCTGGTTTCAGTTACCCACAGTCAACTGTGGTTTGAAAATGTCAAATGGGTACTTAGCGTGATGCAATCTCATGCCGTCCTGCTCCATCATCCCCATTAACTTTTATTTCAGTATACTGTTATAATTGTTCTATTTTAGTATTAGTTATTGTTGTTAATCTCTTACTGTGCCTAATTTATAAATTAAACTTTGCCACAGGTATGATGTATAGGACAAATCACATATACATAAAGTTCGATACCATCTGAGGTTTCAGGCATCCACAGGAGGTCTTGGAATGTATTCCCTGTGGATAATGGGGGACTACTGTATACAACTTCTTAAATAATTTAAAAACACAACCCAAAGAAAATTAAAAAAAAAAATCTAAAAAGAAAAAGTTGAAAAAAAAATTTAAATGGTAAAAAATAAGTCCCAATATAATAATAATTACCATTTACTTAAAGAGCTTAAATTCACTAAAGAACAGATACTCAAATTGGATTCAAGGGATGGAAGTCTAGTATTATGCTGCCTCTGGGAGTGCAAATGGTTAAGCACTCAACTACTAACTGAAAGACCAGCAGTGTGAACCACCCAGAGGGGCCTTGGAAGTCAGCCCTGGCAATCTGCTTCTGAAAAGGTCACAGCCTTGAAAATCCTAAGGAGTGCAGTTCTACTCTGCACACATGGGGTCACCATGAGTTCGGAATCAACTCGATGGCAACTGGTTTGATTTTGGTTTTTAACTATAGACTGTCTCCCAGAGACACACTTCAGATTTACTAACACAAATAACTTGAAAGTAAAAGGATGGAAAAAGTATACCACGCAAACCATAATCATAAGAGCTGAGATATATATTAATATCAGACAACAGGGACTTTATGACAAGAAACACTACCAGAAACAAGGAGGAAACGTCGTAATGACAAAGGGTCAATTCATAAACAAGATGTAACAATTATAAATATATACACACCTAACACCAGGGAAACCCCGGTGGCACAGTGGTTAAGAGCTAAGCTCCAAAATAAATGAAGCAAAACGTGACAGAATTAAAAAGAAAAACAGACAATTCAACAATTATAGTTAGGAATTTTAATATCTTTTCTTGATAATTGATAGAACTACAGAAAAATTCAGTAAGAGTACAGGAGCCTTAGAAAACACTATCGACCAATTTGATTTAAATGACATTTATAGAACAGTAGAAAAAACTTTTTTTTCAAACACACATGAAACACTCTTTAGGCTAGATGATATGGTAAAAAAAAAACTCCGTGCCGTCGAGTCAATACCATGGTAGGCTATGAAAAGTTCTTAATAAATTTAAAAATATTAAAGTATGTTCTCCAAACACAATAGTCAAATTAGAAATCAAAAACAGAAAGAAATCCGGGCAATATCCAGATATTTGGAAATTAAACAGCATTCATCTAAACAACGCTTGGGTTAAAAAAGAATTACAGGGCAATTAGAAAATATTTGGAACTGAGTAAAAACTAAAACAAAATGTAACAAAAACTGATGAGAAGCAGCCAAAGCAGTGATGAGAGAGAAATGCAGAACTTTAAACTGTATTAGAAAAGTCCCAAAGCAGTAATCTAAGATTTCACCTTAAGAACTAGAAAAAGAAGAGCCCATTATCTTAAATGTTACTGAAAAAGCAACTGGTTTTCAAAGTGGCTTTTTAAAGTCCCCAGAATTCACTGCTAATAGAATTACACATAAGTAAAATTTGCGAAGTGGAAATATTTCAGCCATAGTTTCTGGCACATCAGGCTTCTACCCAAGAGGAGTGTTGAAAGGGGCAGGGATGGGAAATGAGGGGTGTACTGAGGACGGGGTGGGGGTGGGTAGAAATGCTTCTCAGGACTTGGGTGGCCTTGCCATTCTCTTCCTTTGACCAATGTCAAAATTAAGAGTTTATGAGCTAATGTCCTTGGATCAATGTTACAAATTTCTACAAAAATTAAAATTACAACTAAATTAATTCTAATTGGGATGTAATTGTTTCTATAGCACTTTTGATGGCCCTGGTATAACATGAGGCTGTGATAAGAATGACAGTGGTCACTTAAAGCTAATCGATACCCTAACTGGTCTGTCTTCCCCAGTGAGAAAGTGGGTTCCATAAACCTGGGACTTAGGATATTTCTCTTTTCTTCCTGCTCACTCTCATTCTCAATGACCCAAACACCTTTCAGATCTCATCTTAACAGTCACTTCCAAAAGCCTTCCTTGGCTTTCCTGTGTATTCCTGTGGCACCCCGAGACCTCTGCCAAAAACATGTTCTGCCAGATCCTGGGTCAGGTGACCCCATTCCTAGTGTCCTCACTTGTCCAAATTGTTTCAGGGTGCGGCTGCCTCCGTTTCCCTGGGTGTGTCTTCCTTCACAGTCACATACCATTCTTCAGGCTGAACCATGTCTTGCCTTATGCTGCCTTCCTCGTTGCCCCCAGGCCCCTAAGCTCCCCTATTTCCAGTATTTTCGATCTATGGTTGGTTGAATCTGCAGATACGGAGGGCCAACTGTACTTAATTTTATCACAGCCTTCATTATATCGTATGATAATTGCTAGAAATTGTTCCTATCTCCCCCTAAGACCCCCATCTTGCTCAGCTTTATATCCCTAGCATGCATTCCATTGCCAGGCATATAGCAGGTACATACTGAATGGATGCACAAATAAAAACATTTTAGACTCTTAAGAAATAAACTCTCTTAAGTCTCTCCAGTGGTTGTAGGCCGACCATGTAACGGCCCAATTTATTTCAATCTCTTCTTTAAGCAAAAAATTCCCTTGTTCATATGAAGTCCTATATACATGTCCAGTATGTAAGAGATTACAGCAAAGCTGCTCTGGGTGAAAGAGGAGCTAACAGTGGGTAGGGGAGTAGACAGACCCCATGTAAGAGTCCTTGGAAGTCCTAGGACTTTACAGAATCCAGCTGCAAAACCACAGCTTTAATCTATTACAGTATTAGGAAAATTAGCCAATAAAAATACATTACAGGAAAAAATACGTGGTTTACTCTTTTCATGTTGGTTGTATTGCTTTGTTTTTTAATTAAACCTTTGACAGCCTCCTGACTTAGGATGTATTGATTAAACAATTAAAATAGGCAAAGCAACTAAAGATATGAAGAATCATTAAAGTTACAGATCAAAATCCTCATTTTCTTTCACACCTAACTACCAAAAAAAGGAAAAAACCAAAAAAACAAAAATCTCTGAATAAGAACAACTTGGATTAAACTGGCAAAAACTGAAGCCTTTTTGAAATTCTTATTACCTATAAAGGCTTATAAATAAACCCTATTAAAGATTAAACAGGAAACCGGGGGGATAATGGAATTACAATATGATCTGCAGTTTAAGAGGCTCTCAAGATGACATCTTTTTCTTTCTCAAAAGTGAATTATAAAGAGGTTAGATAAAAATGGTTGTCTAGACTAAAATTTGAGCTTAATCTCTACAGTTTTCTTGCTTTAAATTTTTAAAATTTTGTGACACAGAAGGGTAAACAAAAAAATTGTGACAAGAAATTAGTTTTAGAGAACAGTGACTATACCCATAGTCACATTTACTTTATAGACAAAATAATAGGTGGACAAACTTCAGCCTGGAAACCACTAAAAAACCCACTGCCGTCATCCTGGAAGCTGGCTCAAATACAGGTACTTCAAGGACTCAAATAACTCATTCTTCCCTGTCTGATTCTTTATCAGATCTTTCAACTCTAAGCAAAAATGCACTTACATCATCTGTAATGCCAAAGATTTTAGATGTCAAATACTTGAGTATGACAGTTCCAAATAACCAAAAACATCCTTGAATAATCTGCAAAAGAAAAAAAGACAAAACAAAAATAACTTGGAATTTCTATTACTTGAGCCATCTCATGGACTTAGCCTAGGAGGAAAAAAAAAATAAATGCTTTAATCACGCATGAAATAAATATATTCAAGAGAAAGTGCTAAAAATGCATCTTAGATTAAAATAAAGAATGTTGCTCCTACGTTAAGGAGCAATAGCCAAAAATAAAAATATATACATATAATCTTATTGTCAAATTAATATATATTTATAGAAGATTTATACAGCAATTGCAGTTAAATCCCTCTTTTACTAACAGTTTCTTACCCATATACCGCTCAGAAGAAACATAAGTAATAAAATAAATAAAACTGGGATTTTTTAACTATACACCGAATATTAATCTTAACTTGCTGCATGAAAAGGGCAATTTGACACATTGAAATTGAGCCTTAATATATCATAAAACTGTTAGATCCCCTGCAGTACATAGATCATTTTCTTAAAAGTAAAATATTGAAACCATTGATATATTTTAAAGAAGGAAAACTTAGGTACTAAAATAGATGGATTCTTACCCATAAACTAAGTTCAGATACGTTTATTTTCAGCAAACGTGGTTTCATTGCCAATACAGCCTTTATAAAGAAAATAACAGAGAATACAGTTAATACTTTCAGACATAAATTCAAGTACCAAAAAATACTTTAAATAATAAGACTCTCAGGAATCTAAAATTCAGCACACTGTTGATTTTCCATGAAGCATCAAGGCTAATTTCTATGCTCAGTGATTTCTACAAATAGCCCTATTATATTCAGAGTAGAATACGTCAGTGAGTAATTTTTTAAAGTTGAAAATAGAATCATCATATATAAATTTCTGACAAATTTTACATATCTGATTTTTAGCTAAGAAATCAATTAGAGAGCTTTCAGTCAGGCATAAGACTTTCCTTAAGCTAAAAATATTGACTCTTAGAATAAAACTACAAATGACATTTTAATGGATCAACTAAATACTTCCCTCTATGAAATCACAGATTTCAAGGTGCATTACTTATAGGGATCCAAATCAACTTCAAAGTTGGCGAAAATACGGTTGGAGACCAAAACACAAATACCTGAACCCAAATAAATGTTGTCAGAAGTTTCTGAACATCTGAAAACATAAATGAGCTATGATTCAGGTTTCATTGTCATAACTATAAATACATACAAATGTATGTTTATAATTGTGCATAAAGGTGTTGTATTCTGTAACTATTGGCATCATTTTTATACACCAAAATATATGAAACATATATAAATATGTTTAATTCATACTTAAGACATATTAGGAGCCCTGGGGGCACAGTGGTTAAGAGCTCAGCTGCTAACCAAAAGGTTGGCAGTTGGAATCCATCAGCCGCTCCTTGGAAACCCTATGGGGCAGTTCTGTTCTGTCCCATAGGGTTGCTATGTGTTGGAATCTACTCAATTGCAACAGGTTTTTTTGTTTGTTTGTTTGTTTAGAGCAGTATGCAATCAAGGGCTGTTTATTTTCTCTTACTGAGGCATGACCTTCCAGAAATATCATAATGAATTCCAAACAAGTACAATTTTCTCTTTGGTGAAAATGGGAATGAAGACAATAAATATCTTTACTGTTGACATATTCTTGGGAAATGGGTTATTAAATAAATACTATTTGTATAATGGGACAAAGAAACTGGCAATCCCAAATTTGCTAATGGGTTCCAGAAATCAAGAAAGCCAAAATGATCTGAGTAACTTAAATGATTATTCAAGAAGTAGAACACATTTCAATTAGGACAGTGCAGGATGCCTCTTTCTTCAGAAAGCTGGCCTACACAAAAGCACATGCAGTTTAGATATAAGGAATTATTTCTAACCCCTTTAAGTTTGCAAAAACATTGTAACAATAAATACCACCGAAAAAAGGCAAAATCATCTCAAAGAGTCTTCAAATTTAGGAAGGTTTTTATATCTGGGACGTCATCCTGCTAAAAGTGGCAGAAAAGAGTGAGATGACCTTGCAGCATTTGTTCCAATTCTATAAGGCAATTTCTCCATAATGGAACTCTGTTCTTGGTAGTGATTTAGCAAAATGTAGCTGAATTTATCACCTGCCTTAACCTATCTCAATATTCCATAATAAAAATACAGGCATGGAAAAAAAAACTAAACAGTCACAGTCTCTGACCATGGCAGAGCAAAGAGAAGGGGCCACTGTGAGATATCAGAGTTGGAAAAGGGAATCAAGAGAGTGGAGTAGCAACAGGATAAAAACTGGAGAGATGAAGAGCGGGGAGGGAAGAAGAGAGCATAGAGGCATTCTTAAAATGAACTCTGGGACCAAAACTTAGGTGACCAAAAAGATAAGGAAAGTTAAAAGACAGGACATGGTGAGGAAAAATACAATGCTTTTTAATTTGTGGTTGCATTTGTTCCCTGTTTTGGAAGGGAGCACATGCAATACTCTGTCACATATAGAAGTATTCAGTAAGACACTCTAGACGGTTCCTGTAGGAAATTCCCCAGGCAACCCATACCCGTGACAAAGAACTATTAGTTTCAAAAACAGTCCTGTGTTTGAGGAACACTCACCCAAATAATGACCAAAGAGGAAGCATAGTATGAAGTTAATAACATTGAGTTTCCAAACATCAAAACAAAACAAAGTGCAAGAGAAATCTGGAAAAATCCAAGAAAAATATAATTAATGCACATAAAACAAACAAAAATCACATTTTTATTATGAAAATGCCACATGCCCATTATAAACAAAATTCAAATAGTACAAAAGGGAATATACGGTGAACACTGAGCTCCTTTTCCTCTGACACCTTTAATCTCCAGAGGTAACCACCATCAACCGCTTCCTGCGCAACCCTCCAGGAAGCAACATCCATAAATTTCAGTTTTATGTATTTTAAAAAGCACAAATAGAAAACTATCACGTAAGTTACACTATTTCTTGCTTTATTCTCAATAATATGTCCCAGAGAGCTTTCCATTTCAGGCCAAACTAATCTAACCCTTTTCGTTTAATAACTGGACCATAATTTATTTAACTGGTCCCCTGCCTAGTGCTAGACACGTAAGTGGTCTCTGGTTTGGTTTTTTGTTTTGTTTGTTTTTCCTCCTACGAACATTGCTATGATAAGCATCCTTAGTATGTACATCTTATGTACATGCTGGAGGCTCAGAGTGGTGCAAATGGTTCAGGCAGTAGGCTGCTAACCGATAGGCTGAAGATGTGAGGTGCCATGGAAGAAAGTCCTGATGACCTACTTCTAAAAATCAGCCATGGAAAACCCTACGGAACACAGTTCTACTGTGACACACACGAGGTCACCGTGAGCTGGAGCTGGCTCAACGGCAACTGGTTTTAGGTACATGTCAACACATTTATGGATAAATTACGAGCAATGAAATTAATGGACCGAAGGGTACATACTTTTTAAAATTTGAAAAAAATACTGACAAATTACAAAAAGATTGTACCAATTTACTCTCCCACCAACAGGGCAGATGAGAGTTCCTTTTGGCTCATACACTCATGAATTCTTCTTTTAAGTATCTGTCAATCTAACAGGAAAAAAAATTACCTCATTGTTTCAGTTTTTCATTATTTTCATAGTGGGTGAGACTCAGCTTCCTTTATATATTTGCTAATATGCTGTTTTGTGTATGTGTGTCTGAATTGCCTATCCCTACCACTGACCACTTGTCCACTGGGGTTTGCTACTTTTCTTAGGAGCACATTATATATTACAGAACCTAGCTTCTCGTCAGGCAAATGTAAATATTTTTCCCAGTTCATTATCTTTGTTCATAGTATTTCTGCGTTGTTTTTTAATTTTTATTGTTACTTTTATGTCAGTCAAATTTATCATTCTTTACTTTTAGGTCTTTAGGGATTAGCTCCATGATTAAAAAAACTCCATAAATAAAATAATCCACATTCTCTTGTAGAAGCTTTATTTTTGATCTATATATACAAATTTCCATATGAATTTTGGAACCCATTTGTAAAGTTTCAAAAAACTGGCATTTTTATTAAAATTACATTTTATTTGTAATGTGTACCTCATTACATTTAAAAAATTGCATCTGTACAATATCAAATCTTTAGATCCAAAAGCAAAACACATTATTTGCAATTCTTTAAGCCTTATTTTACATACATTAGCTAAGTTCCAAAATTTTCTTCATACACATCCTGCATATTTCTTTAGTTTATTTCAAAGCATATTATTTCTCTTGCTATTGTATCAGGAACATTTTTTTCATAGTATTTTCTAACCGATTATTGTTGTATATAAACCAAAACCCAAACCCACTGCCACTGAGTTGATTCCACCTCTTAGTAACCCTACAGGACAGAGCAGAACTGCCCAATAAAAAGCAAAGATGTCATCTAAGGTGCACCTGACCCATGCCATGGTGTTTTTAATCACCTCATATGCATTGCAAAAGCTGGACAATGAATAAGGAAGACTAAAGAAGAACTGACACCTTTAAAATGTGGTGTTGGCGAAGAATATTGAATATACCATGGACTTCCAAGAATAAATCTGTCTTGGAAGAAATACAACCAGAAAGCTCCTTAAGAACAAAACTGGCGAGACTACATCTCACATAGTTTGGACATGTTATCAGAAGGGATCAGTCCCTGGAGAAGGACATCATGTTTGGCAGAGGGTCAGCGAAAAAGAGGAAGACCCTCAATGAGATGGACTGACACAGTGGCTGCAACAAAAGGGCTCAAGCCTAGTAACAATTGTGAGGATGGCACAGGACTGGGCAGTGTTTCGTTCTGTTGTACACAGGGTTGCTATGAATTAGAACCAACTCGATGGCACTTAACAAAAACAACAACATAGGGTTTCCAGGAATCAGCTGGTGGATTCAAACTTCTAACCTTTTGGTTTGTATATAGAAAAGTTACATTTACTATGTATAAGCGAATACACTTTTTATTACTTCTAACAGTATTCAGTTTATTAATTTGGGTTTTTTGGGTATCCAAAATCATATTACTCGCAAACAATACTTTTACATCTTCTTTATTTAAAAAAAATTTTTTTTAATCAATTAGTTAATATTTCTGTAACAATGTTAAGTATTGTGGCAATACGCATATTTGTCATGTTTCTGGCATTAGTGGAAACAGTTCTACTGATTCATCATTCTGTGTGGTATCTTTAGTTTGAGAACTGCATATGTGTGTATAAATTTACACACATCAATAAAATATCCATATATTTTTAAGGTTTTAACAATAGGAATGGATGTTGAGTCTTACCAAATGCCTTTATAGTATCAAAGGAAATGACTACGCTGCTGATTTTTTTTTTTAACCTACTAATATGAAGAATGAAACCCTGGTGGCAGAGTGGTTAAGTGCCATGGCTGCTAACCAAAAGGTCGGCAGTTCGAATCCACCAGGCGCTTCTTGGAAACCCTATGGGGCAGCTGTACTCTGTCATGAGTACAGTTAATCAGAATTGACGTGATGGCAGTGGGGCTGGGGAATATGAAGAAGTATATCAACAGAATTCCTAATCTCAAGTGAAGGAGCCCTGGTGGCACAATGGTTCAGCACTCGGCTGCTAACCAAAAGGTCAGTGGTCTGAACTCACCAGCGGCTCCATGGGAGAAAAGACTTGGCAATCTGCTCCCATAAAGATTAGAAAAAAACTAGAAAACCCTTCGGGGTAGTTCTACTTTGTTCCATAGGGTCACTTTGAGTTGGAATCAACTCAACAGCACCCACCAACAATGTTAAATCATTCTTGCATTCCTGGAATGAACTTAATTTGTCATGGCATATTATTCTCATGTTAGCTTTTAAATTTCACTAAATGGATAAGTAACTGAAGCCTCAAATCTTTACAAAAATAGTGTCCGTAGTGCTCAAATTTTAGACTAACTCTAAAATTTTCCTAATCTCCTTGGGCAAACATTAGAACACCCCCAACACACCCCCAGCTCAGAGCACCTGTGTATGCTGTTTCCTTTAGCCGAACGGCTAGCTCTCTGCTCTCTCGCATCTCTTTATTCCAATGTCATCTTCTCAGCGAGGGCTTCCCTCATCACTCCAGTTTACACTGCAACCTCTGCTACATACTCAACAAATCCTATCCTCCTTGTCTGCTTTATTTTTCTTAATAGTACTTACTACCATCTAACATACTCTGTATTTTACATTTTTAGTTTATTTCTGTCTATATACACTAGAATATAAGGGCCATGAAAGGGCGGAAGAGACATTTTGCTTTTATCATTGCTATATCTTCAGCAACTCTAAAATGCTTAACAAATAATTGGTGCTCAAAACATTGGTGAATTTTAATTTAAAAAGGAAAAATTGAAAATTAATAAACTAAGAAAATTGAGAACTTAGGTACAGAATAAAGGAGGTTATTAGAGATATTTTTCTTAGTATTTGTATTTTTTTTTTAGTATCTATTTTTGGTAAGATTTCTTTAAAAAATAATATTGTGAATAACTTTATGTTAATGAATTTCAAAACTTAGATGAAATGGGAATATTTCTAGCAAAATAACAATTACCAAAAAATGACTCAAGGATAAGTCTCAATAGTCCTATTATCATTAAATAAAGTGGCTCAGTCATCTAAAATCTTTCCATAAGGAGAAAAACAGGCCTGTGTATATTTACAAACAAGTTACACTGAACTTTCAGACAGTAGTCCTTCAGTCTTACACAAGATTTACCACTGAACATAAAAAGTAGGCACACATTCCAATCAATTCTAAGAGGCTAGAATAAATCTGATATTAAAATAAGTCAAGAATAAGAAAGGATAATTACTATACAATCCCATTTATAAACAGAGTTGCAAAAATCCTAAAAAAGTAATGGCAAACTGAATCCAGCAACGTATAAAAATTGTGTTTAGCCCAGAGAAGCAAGGTTTCTTAATGTTGGAAAATCAATTAATGTAATTGACCACAGTAACAGACTGAAGAAGGAAAAAGAGCACAAGATCATTTAAACAGAGGCAGAAAAGAATTTGATGAAACTTAGCATTTATTCATTTCTTTTAAAAAGTGCTCAAAGCATGATGCGGCCATGTTAAAAGGCACGGAAGCCAGCCTGAAGTAGATGCTCAAATCTGGGACATTTCAAGCACCAAAATCAATAAAGAAAATAATGGATTATATCACATTGAATAAAACAGAAACCATAAGTCCCTCCAGAGATAGGCAGATAGACACACACACAGATAGAATATCTGATGAGGAATGGAATATTTACATAGTCTCAAAGTATCTCTATAAAATATTTACTAATTATAAAAGAAAAAAAAGAGCAACTTTACAGTGGAGACACAAGGCAGACACCACCTTAAATCAAGTGATCAAAGTCATCACAATCAATAAAGCGACAAGTAAAAAAATGTAAGGCTATCGGATACAATGCAATGAGAAGAACGCAGAATCTCTTTTGTGGTATCTCTGCCGAAGATGGACAACTTGACTATCATCGTAAGGAAACATCAGACGAACCCAAGCTGAAAGTCATTCTACAAAATAGCTGGCCTGCGATCTTAAGGGTCAATGTTATGAAAGTCAAGGAAAAACTGAGGTAGTGCTTCTAGATTGAAAGAAACAAAAGAATCATGACAACTAAAAACAGTCTGCTTCTGGCCTGGTTCCTTTCCTATAAAAGGATATTTTTGAGACAGTGAAATCTGAGTACTGGACAGTACTATTGATCAATGCTAATTTTCTAATTTCAATGGTGGTCTTACAGTTATATTTATAGAAAATATAAACTATTCAGAGTGATGGTACATCAGGTCAGCAACTTATTCAGAAATGCTCAGGGAAAAAGATTTTTGTAGGATACTTGTAAAATGGTTGTGTAAGTTCGAGATTATTTCAAAATAAAAAAGCAAAATTAAACTTCTTCACAAACTAGGGATTTAAGAGGGAATCTCCTTCAATAAAGGCTTGCAAAAAATCTATAGTAACTCCAGAAACATGTTCTTTAAAATCCCATTGCCCATTATCAGGGTTCCTAAGCAATCCCATACTAGAGGTCCTACACAGCACACTAAGTTGAGGAGGAAGGAGTGTAGGTATTGGAAAGGAAGAAACAAATGCAGAGGCGGAGTTACTATTTAGAAAACCCACGGAATCTACAGAAAAAGTATTATAATAAGAGTTTAACAAGACTGCTAGAAATGAGACCACTATACAAAAGTCAATTGTATTCTATACACCAGCAACAAACAAATACTTAATTCACTAAAAATACTATTTATAAGAGCAAAAAAATATATATCTAGAAATAAAGCCAACAAATAATTTGGAAAACTTTTTTAAAAAAATTATAAAATTTTATTAAAAAATAAAATCTTTTAAGTTTTAGAAGAAAATCATGAAGAATATCTTTATGGCCTCTCAGTAAGGACTGAAAAGTACTATCATATAGGATGAGCTTTATAATGTTTACTAAGTTATTATTAATGTCTTTTCATTAAAAGCCACTATAAAGAAAGTGAGAACCAAGTCAGTTTACAATACATAATTGGCAAAACCATATCTAAAATACATGAATCACTACGACTCAATTTTAAAAACAAATTACACGAGAGAAGAGTATGTAAAAGACATGAATAAGCATGCCACAAAAAAGGAAGCACAAAGGGCCCGCCAATATACCAAAAGAAGTTCAGCTTTATTGAGACTAAGAGATAAGCAAAAATTAAGGTCACAAGACAACCACACTTTACACTCACCAGACTGATAAAATGAAAAAGGATGTAGAACAAGGTAAAACTGTTACACATTGCTGTTTGAAGCAGTCCAATCATTTTGGAAAAACAATTTGGTATTAAATTATGAAGTTGGACACGTACATAATTTTCCACCCAGCAAATCTACTACTAGATAAATACCCTCAAGAAATTCTTAATATATGTGCCCCAGGAAATAAGTGTAAGAATTTACAGTGTTATTCATAAAACAAGAAAAAGAGGAAATAACCTAAATGTCCTTCAATAAGAAAATGGACAAACTGTGCTATATTTATATAAACTTACTGACATCTTGCTAAGTACCAGATGCCTTATTAAGAGTCTTATATACATGGCTACATCTAAAACAAATAAAAAACCATTACCATGTGCATATAAATGATCTTCTGTAATTTGCATATATCAATGTACCCCACAACATATACTGCAAACAATGATGCAATCTGAAATTTAAAAAGAAATTAAGTTAAAAATAAAAATTGTATATAAAACAAGCAGCTATAAAAATGAAGAAAATATTATTTCTATTGTCTCATATTAATTTTATATTTACATAGAAAGTGAGTTTTCATTTCATATACCAATTTATTACTGAACATGATCAACGTATTAACACAGCAAATACTGGTCATTTTTCTCTTCATGTATGGCACGCTCAATTAACTACGTGAACTATATATGTCAGGAGTTATCTAAAACAGCAGTCACTGTAACGTAAGGTTGACTCTACTGTCAATTATAAACTGCCCCGCCCCATCAAAAACTGAAAACTTAATTATAATGTATAACAATTAATACACAATTAGGAAGGTACATTTAACTCAAAAATAATTATGTAATGCATGTGTGAGTGAAAATACATTAATTCATGCTTGTCAATCACTCTTTACAAGTATGTTTTGTTCTCATTCATTAATACAGGTATTCAAGCACTATATTGCAATCAAACTTCAAATTAGTAGGAGCACTTTCACCACAAAGGTGTTTTTAAACCTCAGTTTTGAAGAAAACTGTATATGTACTTAGCAAGAATTCTAATAGTGTTAGATAAATTAAAAGGTAAAATGATGACATGGTACTTCCTGATAAAATACAGAGGTATTAAGCCATACCTTGCCTCTCTATTCTTCCTCACGGACAAAGCAACTCAAATTAAATTCCATGCCTCACCTATAACATCACACTAAAGAGCTGAATACTTAAACATACATCTTAAACTCCATTTATCAAATTTTATTTTTAAGCAATCTACAACAAATTTTCCCATTAGTAAGAAAACAGTAAGATTTCCCTTTACCTAGGATTATCCATGGGGAACAACAGTGCATTGTATGAGGGTGATGGAAATCACACAATAACTTTGGGGAAGCATATGTTGCTATTATTGAACATAAACCCCACAGAGAGGCATACCACCTCTTCCCTCCACCAAATCAAAAAAAACTAAACCCATTGCCATCTAGTTGATTCCGACTCATGGCATCCCTATTACCATCCCCCCAAAAAACAAAAAGAAACAAAAAAATAGGCCATCCCCACTTACTGGAAGCAAGAAGAACTCTCCCTTTTCACCCCAGGGGCTAAGTAATTCACAGCACACCAAAAGGGTAAAATGTTAAGAAGAAGATCTTAAAGATATTTAAACTAGAAACTGTAAAATGTCATCAAACTAAAGACAAAGGAGTCTAAGATAAGACCAAAGTAAGAAGTTAAGTACAAACAGAATCTATTTTTTAAAAACAGGAATAAAAGCAGCTTACCTACTGACATCTTGCTAAAAGTACCAGATACCATATTAAGAGTCCTATATATATTACCACATCTAATCCTAACCATAACTCAATAAAATAAGGTTCTCTTATTTTCTCCATTTCATAAATGAGACAACTGAAGCTACGAAAAATTCAGTACTCTGTACAAGTCAAGAACCCAGTGAGCAAAGCTGGGACTCAAATTCAGGTCTGACTGCACTTCCAGAACAAGACATTTCAAAGAACATTAAAAAGCAACTCAAACTGCGTTATATGAATATAGCCAGCATAACAAAAACACAGCACGCAAGATGGAAAAAAATGACCACATTCTCAATTTAGTCTCACTCTCAACAAGCTACTTGCCTTATATATCCCTATTTGAAAAGAGGGAAGAGCACAGGGAGAAATGATAGAAAAACTGCAGACTGGCAGGGGAGTTACACAATATATGAACTATTCAGCATTTTATCCTAGTATCTACAGTTCTATTTAAGAGAAACACTTAAAATTATGGCACTAGTCCTCTTTTAAGCACACTAACAAATTCTGAATAACACAGCTAGCAGTCTTACAAATGTGAATTCAATAAATGTGTTCTACTAAGAAGTAACTATACGTATTAATAAATAAATCTTATATATTTCCCTTCTTTGAACTTTCTTTGCATTGACTAAAAGCATTTTAGGACTTAGAGTCATAAAACGTCTCAATTCTATCATTTTATACAAATGAGTTCACATAACCAAACACATTAAGCTTAAATCAGTTTTAAAAATATAATCAAATTACCTGAGTAAGAAGTACAAACTGAGCAAACTGCCAAGGAAGTATGAAAAATATATTGGAAATGCAGAGTGCAATCAAGCTTCCTTTATAAAGTTTTGTAGCCCTTAAAAAGATAAAGTAAATATTAGTAAGTTTAATTGCATGGCTTAACACCACTGCAAATTAGAATCTCTAAACACGATCTGGTTATAACATAAACCGGTCATAAAATCAACCAATGGGATAGAAAGAATACCTCCTGACACTCAATTACAACCATCCTCTATGAAAACTAAATACCCATTATTACTGTACAAACACAAAGCCTGTAAGGAGAGGGAGGGCAGCCAGGTCAGGATATGCACTGAATTTTTGTCAAACTATATTTTAGTAATTTCATTAACATTCTGTTACAGTCAATGATTCATTAGTTGGCAAGACAGAGCATATCTATGAAAAATAACAGGAAGTGGCATATTATAAGTACTAAATATTACATAGAAGGGTATTGTAAGAATTCAGAATAAGGGCTGAGCAGTCAGGGAGGTTCCGTGGGGCATCTGTGGTAAGAGTTGATCTTGAACAGGTAGAGCGTAGAAAGGTGGAGGGGGGCAAAGGCACGGCCTTCCTGGAGCCACCTGTAGAGGATCCACTTTGGTTCTCACTTACAATTTAGGAGATTTTAAGAAGGGCAGGTAGTTTTATCTTCCATGCTAATTTCAAGAAGTAGCTTCCTCCTAAATCTGTGAGCCGGTGTGAATCCCCCAAACATCCCTAAAATCTTCACTGAAGTGGAATCAAGGATTCTTCGACTTCAGGTAATCTATTAATGAGTTAATGGCTCACATTATTATTGAAATAGAAAATATATGACTGCATCCTACGTAATAAAGTCTCTATTCCGTGAAACTTACATTTCAATTACATGTTTGTTTGTACACATACATGTGTATACTGGGCCACACTGTAAAATTGATTTATTTCTTATAGGTAGCATGTCAAAAAGTTTGAAAGCCACTGTCCAAAATAAAGTAGATCTATTTTGGAGCCCTGGTGGCCCAGCCGTTAAGAGCTCAGGCTGCTAACCAAAAGGCTGGTAGTTCAAATCCACCAGCTGCTCCTTGGAAACTCTATGGGGCAGTTGTACTCTGTCCTACAGGGTTAATATGAGTTGGAATCAACTTGATGGCAATGGGTTTGTTTGTTTATACTGCTTTTAGGGGCTCTGGTGGTCCAGTGGTTAAGAGCTCGGCTGTAAAACCAAAAGGTCTGCAATTTCAATCTACCAGCCACTCCTTGAAACCCTATGGGCATTTCTACTCTGTCTTATAGTGTTGCTATGAGTTGGAATTGACTTGACAGCAATAGACTTGATTTCTTTGGTATACTACTTTTAAGGAGCCCTGGTGGTGCCATGGTTAAGCGCTTGGCTGCTAACTAAAATGTCAGCAGTTTGAACCCACCAGCCATTCCGCAAGAGAAGATGCAGCAGTCTGCTTCCATAAAGATTATAGCTTTGGAAACCCTATAGAGCAGTTGTACTCTGTCCTATAGGGTCACTATGAGTTAGAATAGATTTGACAGCAACAGGTTTGGTTTTTATACTGCTTCTGAATATGCTGAACACGATTTTCATTTTACAGGTAATGAGAAATAGTAAAGATTTCTGAGTTTAAGCCTAGTCTGACAGTGGGTATACCATGCAAAAGGCGAAAGAGGAACAAATGGAAAACAAGGACTTCCAATTGGCCCAGGTATGACTGATAAGCACTGAACCCAGATAGCAGAAAGGGAAAACAAAGGAACTCCAACAATAATCAGGAAAAAGCTAAGACTGTGCTGGTATAAGGTAATTGATACAAAAATAAATTTTAAAAGATTTAAAATTAAAAAATTAGATACATTGCTAGAACAATTTCTATCCTTACTTATAAGTAATGCCTACCATTAAGGAATATCTTCCTTTCTAGTCTTACACCAACATCCTCAGCACCTGCAGGCCACATCAACATTGCTCAGCTTCTTCCTGGCTCACCCAAGCTGTTCACCCACCACCCCACTCTGCCATCACATGAAGGTGCAGATGACCAATGGAGACTAGGGTGTCTTTATTTAGAAGTAAGGCAAGAAGTCAGTCAATGCTCCAAGAAATAAAGGATGTGGTTTCTCCAGCAGAAAAGACCACAGCTGCCAAGAAAGCAGGTGTCATCCCAGGCAAAATGAAAACAGCTACCACGCGTCCAAACAACCGGTCACACCAGCCATAGTAGTAGCCACACCAGGCACAAAGCGAGCCATGCTAACAAAGGAGCAAAGAACAGGAAGATTGCCTCCAATAAGAGGGGTTGAGGTGCCAGTGAGGATGGCGAGGAAGATCAAACTGATGATAAATCCATGGACATTTCTCTCACGTGTCTAAGCTTGCGGAGGAGGTGGTTATATTGAAAAGTTATATTGAATTTGCCACTGTATTTGGGCAAACTATTGTGCTACGGGCACTGGTGATGCAACGTTGTAATGCCAGGGATCCACAAAACTTACCCAGGTCTTTTATGGTTGTTGCATACACTTTGTGAGTTAACCACTATGTAAATGATGCTGCTTTTTACACTTTATTTTTTAAAGTACAACAGATATTTGAAGTTTCAGATTACTAAAAAACCTTCAAGTTTGCTCTTAAAAATGTTTCCAAAAGAATGAAACAATGAAAAAATATAAAGCAAATTTTTGCCTTGAAAAATTGTATGCAGGTATTTATTTACTATTTATTCTGTAATCCAACTCTAATAACACTTAAACTTGGAGGAAAAAAGGTTTTTTTAATAATTCACTATAGGGACACTTGCTTCTACTATCGTATCTTTGTATAGTCTAACAAAGTTATATGGGATGTTTGCGAGTTATTTTCTGTACCATCAAAATGCACTGTCAACAAAGACTGCAAAAGCAGAATACACTTTTTGGGGGGAAGATACAAACTGTTTAAAATTTTCCATGATGTTCAATTGTGAGTAATAAAATGGCAGTTTGTAATAATTTTTTCTAATAAATAACTTTTGGAATTAAAAAAAAAAAAAGCAAAACAGTGATGAAACAGCAATGGTGAACACAGCAGCTACTCTGGCTTCAAAAGGCCAGGAATATGAAAAGGAAGACATCAACAAGGATGAAGAACAGAAGGGTGAAGAAGAATCTGAAGAAAGGAAATCCCTCCTAAAACTTTCCTGCAAAAGCCAAAGGAGACAACTGGAATGAGAAGGTGGGTCTGGATGGAGATAAAGGCTCAAGATATCAATGATTAGGAGGATAAAGAAGAGGTAAAGAAAGAATATGCCACAAAAGCACATGGGAAACAAAACAGAAAAGAACCCAACAGCGTTTGAAGCCAAGAAACAGCAACTGGAGTAGCACCATGGTGGCAGGCAGAATGACGACTTTCAAAATTCTCCACATCCTAATCCCCAAAACCTGGCAATGTGTATACATTATATGGCAGAGGGGAATTAAGGTGCAGATGGAACCTTAAGGCTGTAGGTGGAATTAAGATTGCCAACCAGCTAACTTACCTTAGAGAGATTATCCTGGATTATTCAGGTGGACCCAATGTAATCACAAGAGTCCTTAAAAGAGTCTAAGTGATTAGTGAGAAATACTCAGTCCCCCATCTCTGGCTTTGAAGATGGAAGGCAGTCATAATCCAAGGAAGACAGACAACTTCTGCTGTTGTTAGATGCCAGTGAGTCAGTTCTGACTCCTAGCAACCCTATGTACAAGAGGCCAAACACTGTCCGGTCCTGCCCCATCCTCACAATTGTTGTTATGCCTGAGCCCATTATGGTAGCCACTGTGTCAATACATCTCACTGAGGGTCTTCCTCTTTTTCACTTTACCAAGCATGCTGTCCTTCCCCAGGGACTGGTCCCTCCTGATAACATGTTCCAAATACATGAGATGAAGTCTCACCATCCTTTCTTCTAATGAGCATTCTGGCTGTACTTCTTCCCAAACGTGTTTGTTCTTCTGGCAGTCCATGATCTATTAAATATTCTTCCCCAACACTGAAATTCAAAGGCATCAATTGTTCCTTGGCCTTCCTTATTCACTGTCCAGCTTTCACATGCATATGAGGCAACTGAAAACACCATGGCTTGGGTCAGGCCAACCTTAGTCCTTAAAGTGACATCTTTGCTTTTCAACACTTTAAAGAGGTCTTTTGCAGACTTGCCCAACGCAATACACTCATTTCTTGACTGCTGATTCCATGGACATTGATTATGGATCCAAGTAAAATGAAATCCTTGACAACTTCAATCTTTTCTCCATTTATCGGGATGTTGCTTATTGGTCCAGTTGTGAGGACTTTTGCTTTCTTTATGTTGAGGTGTAATCCATACTGAAGGCTGTAGTCTTTGATATTCATCAGTAAATGCTTCAATTCCTCTTCACTTTCAGCAAGCAAGGTTGTGTCTGCATATCACAGGTTGTTAACGAGTTTTCCTCCAGTCCTGATGCCTCGTTCTTCTTCATATAGTCCAGCTTCTCCGATTATTTGCTCAGCACACAGACTGAATAAGTATGGTGAAAGGATACAACCCTGACACACACCTTTCCTGACTTTAAGCCACGCTGTAACCCCTTGTTCTGTTCGAATGACTGCCTCTTAGTCTAAGTGCAGGTTCATCATCAACACAATTAAGTGTTCAAGAATTTCCATTCTTCGCGACATTATCCATAATTTGTTATGATCCACACAGTCGAATGCCTTTGCATAGTCAGTAAAACACAGGTAAACATCCTTCTGGGATTCTCAGCTTTCAACCAGGATCCTTTTGTCATCAGCAATGATATCCCTCATTAGACGACCTCTTCTGAATCCTGCTTGAATTTGTGGCAGTTCCCTGTCGGTGTACAGCTGCAACTGCTTTTGGATGATCTTCAGCAAAATTTTACTTGTGTGTGATATTAATGATATTGTTGCATAATTTCTGCATTCAGTTGGATCACCTTTCTTTGGGATGGTCACCAAATGGTTGGCCAGGTAGCTGTCTTCCAAATTTCTTGGCACAGATGAGTGCTTCCAGCACTGCATCCATTTGTTGAAACATCTCCACTGGTATTCCGTCAATTCCCAGAGCCTTGTTTTTCACCAATGCCTTCAGTGCCACACGGTCTTCTTCCTTCAGTACCATTGGTTCTCAATCATATGCTACCTCCTGAAATGGCTGAACATCGACCAGTTCCTTTTAGTACAGTGACTCTGTGTTTCCCTTCCATCTTCTTTTGGTGCTTCCTGCATCATTTAATATTTTCCCCATAGAATTCTTTAATGTTGCAACTCAAGGCTTGAATTTTTCCTTCAGTTCTTCAGCTTGAGAAATGCCGAGCATATTCTTCTCTTTTGGCTTCCCATCTCCAGGTCTTTGCACATTTCATTATAATACTTTACTCTGTCTTCTTGAGCCACCCTTTGAAATCATCTGTTCAACTCTTTTACTTCATCATTTCTTCCATTTACTTTAGCTACTCTACGTTTAAGAGCAACTTTCAGAGTCTCTTCTGACATCCATTTTGGCCTTTCCTTTCTTTCCTGTCTTTTTAATGACCTCCTGCTTTCTTCATGTATGAAGTCCTTGCACAATTCATCTCATCTTTCGTCAATAGTGTTCAATGCTTCAAATTTACTCTTGATATGGTCTCTAAATTCAGGTGGATATACTCAAGGTCCTATTTTGGCTCTTGCGGACTTTTTCTAATTTTCTTCGACTTGAACTTACATATGAGCAATTGATGGTCTGTTCCACAGTTGGCGCCTGGCTTTGTCGTGACTATTGATATTGAGCTTTTCCACCTTCTCTGTTCACCAAACCAAAAACAAATCAAACCCACTGCTGTTGAGTCACTTCTGACTCATAGGGACCCTATAGCACAGAGTAGAACTGCCCCACAGGGTTTCAAAGAAGCACCTGATGAATTTGAACTGCTGACCTTTTGGTTAGCAGCCGTAGCACTTAACCACTACACCACCAGGGTTTCTGTCCACAGATGTAGTCAATTTGACTCCTGTGTATTCCATCCAGTGTGGTTCAAGTGTATAGTCACCATTTATGTTGTTGAAAAAAGCTATTTGCAATGAAGAAGTCATTGGTCTTGCAAAATTCTGTCATGCAATATCCAGCATCATTTCTATCACCAAGGCCATATTTTCCAACTACCAATCCTTCTTCTGTTTCCAACTTTCACATTCCAATCACCAGTAATTATCAATGCGTCTTGATTGCATGTTTGATCAATTTCAGACCACAGAATTTGATAAAAATTTTCAATTTCTTCATCTTTGGCCTTAGTGGTTGGTGCATAGATTAGAATAATAGTTGTACTAACTGGTTTTCCTTGTAGGCATACGGATATCCTACCACTAATAGTTCTGTACTTCAGGATAAAAGATCTTGAAATTTTTTTTTTTTTTTTTTTTTTGACGATGAATGTAATGCCTTCCCTCTTCAATTTTTCATTCTCAGCATAGTAGACCATACCAAACAAACCAAACCCGGTGCCATCGAGTCGATTCTGACTCATAGCAACATACTCTATAACTGTCCAATTCAAAATGGCCAATACCAATCCATTTCAGCTCACTAATGCCTAGGATATCCATCTTTATGAGTTCCATTTCATTTTGACAACCTCCAATTTTCCTGGATTCACACTTTGTACATTCCATGTTCCGATTATTAACAGATGTTTGCAGTTGTTTCTTCTCATTTGGAGTCATGCTATAGTAGCAGATGAAGGTTCCAAAAGCTTGACTTAATCCACATCATCAAGGTCAACTCTACTTTGAGCAGGCAGCTCTTCCCCAGTCATCTTCTGAGTGCCTTCCAACCCGCGGGGCTCATCTTCTGGCACTGTACCAGACAATATTCTACTGCTATTCATAAGGTTCTCACTGACCAATTTTTTCAGAAGTAGATTGCCATGTCCTTCTTCCTAGTCTGTCTTAGTCTGGAAGCTCCACTGAAACCTGTCCTCCAAGGGTGACTCTGCTAGTGTTTGAAACACCAGTGGCAAAGCTTCCAGTATCACAGCAACACGCAAGCCGCCACAGTACAACGAACTGACAGACACTTGGTGGCAGATACCCTCTAGAAGCTGGAAAAGACAAGGAAATGGAAAACTAATACAACTACCCCATAGTACGTCCCTCAGGATGGATTAAAGGAAGTAGTGCTCACCAACTGGAGCTGTACCATCCACAGCTCAGATTAATAAGTGTGAGTGAGAAGAATCAAAAGTTTGCCTTCACTGAATTTTAGACAGGAGCAGAGGTAGAAGAAAGGCAGGAATTGGAGCCTTGTGGGTGGTCTATTGTCTGCACTATATTGGAGAGAAAAACCAGGATCAAGAATGTGGGTGTGAACAAACAGCATCTGCAGTGGCGACTAAAGACTCTCTTCTTGTGCAAAACTTCTTGAAGTGTTTGAGAAGGGGATGTCAATCAAGTTGTCCCAGAGCCAAAATGGCAAAACTAAATGTTATGAATTCATAGTTCACCTTATTTGAAGATGCATTAAATCCTATGAGAAAAGAGAAATTAGGGCAGAGCAGTCAGGCTCGAGTTGCAAGGATTTTAAAAAGCTAATGCAAAAGAAGCCACCCATCCCGCATTCTGTAAAAGGTCTGTCTGAAGACATGACATAAGGACTGAAAGCCATGTTATGGCTCTATTCCTGCTGGGATGATCACAGAGGGAAGCTGCGCTGTCCAAACTATTTGGTTTAGCAGATTTGAACAAGGTTCTTCTGAATTCTGCAGATCACTAAAGGAAGTTCTCAGTCAGAGTCATTTCCATATTTTCACTGTTCTTAGTTCTATTTCTTTGTATAGGTTCCCTTTTTTTTCTTTTAACCCTTCCAGATTAAGGCTGGATCTGTCTAAGCTCAGTATTAGTCAACAGAAAGGGGACAGAATTGTGTTCTTTGCTCTGGAGAGCCACCAGCTTACCTCCTGTCTGCCCATTTTCAGAAAGCAATGGCAGTGGCAGAAAATGACTTGGGAAAATGGAGATGGCAGAGGAAGTGGAAGCAGATTTGCTGCTCCTTGAGCAGTCACTGTGGACTGCTAAGAAAAAAGGAAGAGGATGAAGTTTTTGGTACTAGAAAGTTCTGAAGTTAAGTCTTAAGGTATCTTTACTAATTCCACCTAGCAACAGGAATGTTAAATATTTTGTTATATTGTTTATATTGATTTTTATTATAGAAGCTCAAGAAATTCTAGTTTAAGTTATTTAATGCAAAAAAAAAGCATACGCCAAAGTTACCTGAGAATATGAGTCACAAGCAACATCTGAAGTACAAGGAATGGATATGAGAAGCTTTCGCGGAGAGGTGGTGTCCACATCACGCGAGTACACTGAAAAAAAAAAATCATAGCATGTGGTATATTTGTTAAAATTTCTAAGTAAGACATAGCAAGTAAAACCAAAAACTAAACCAAAACCCAATGCCACAAAGTTGATACCAACTCATAGTGACCCTAGAGGACACAGTACAACTGCCCCATAGGGTTTCCAAGGCTACAAATCTTTAAGACACAGACTGTCACATCTTTCTCCTAAGGAGTCGCTGGTGGGTTCAAACTGCAGACCTCTTGGTTAGCAGCCAAGCACTTTACCCACTGCACCATCAGGGTTCCTTTAGCAAGTAAAAAATGCTGTTTACAAATACAAGCAGAAGTACTTTTCACACCTAATTTAAATGGTGTATTGTAAAACAAGAAGCCACTGGATTTTCCATAAACAAAAAAACTGAGAAGGGAGAATTTACTGAGAAAGGGACACGAGAAGCTTAAGATCTTATGAAGTATTAATACAACGAACTGTCAACAAGAAAGCACCAGAAAGCTTCGACTATAGGCTAAAAGGTACGAGGGGAAAGTACCAGCAAGAAAATGAATGTTATGCCAAAACTCAAAACACTTCATTGGAATTGGTTGTATAGACTGCCTCTTTTCACAAGAATTTCAAAAAAAGTACCCATAGCCAATTCTTCAAAACTCTTTGTAGTCATCAATTTTAGCATCTTTAATTAACTGCACCTTTTTATTCACAAGGCTGCTGAAAAGAACACTCCATTTTTCGTTTTACTTCTTTGCCCTAGCTACACTGAGCTGTAAACAGGTTTTGCGGGTTGGTGGGGGGAGATTGGACATCAAATTAAGTAACAAAAAATAATCAAGTATCAACCTTTCTGAAAAGTTCATTTGAGGCATAATAAAACATTGTATTATCTCATTTTTGTTCTCAATCATGTTTCTAAGTATTTACAGAATATATTAATAAGTACATATTTCAATTTAAAGAAAACTACATTGGATTAAATGTAAACAGTGGTTAAGTGTTTGGCTGCTAACCAAAAAAGTCAGCAGTTCAAATCCACCAGTCACTCCTTGGAAACCCTGTGGGCAGTACAACTCTGTCACTGTGAGTCAGAATCAATTCCACAGCAACGGGTCTTCAAGCTAGTCACGCTGTAAGAAATCATTACGTCTTCAATTCAAACAAGGCTCCTTTAAAGACTACACAAAATAACAAAGACGGAGTGGAAGTAAACCTTTATTTTAGCTCAAGATTGTTAGATATTTCTGCTACGACTATAGAAAGTCTGAGCCAAATTACCCTCTTTTTTTCTAAAATTAACCTCCTCTATAAAATCAACATAGATATCTACCTATGAATGTACTATACACATAGCAGAATTCTGTAAAAGTTGAACAAATCTTTTTAAAAATTCTTATTTGTTGTTACCAGAATGCAATTTTTAAAAATTCTTGGTTTACTAGATTAACTAGAGAATTTAGTATGGTTGATAACAGATATATATAACCAAAATTTATAAAGTTACCAATTTCTGTGCAAAAACCAAAAAGAAAATATTCCAACCATATAGTGCAGAAACTGAGACTCATACAGGCTGTTCACCCACATTTATTATGTTACCCAAACTCATCTATTTTGTCTTCTCTTAGAGACTCATTTCTCTTAACAGATAAAGTCTCTCAATTCTCTAAAACTCAGTTATACCCTCTGTAAAGCAGCGACAAGAATGCTCAACTTACAGAATTGTAATAAAGAGCAAGGTCTTCTCTCTCTAAAATGTTAACAGTGAGTGAATTCAAATGTATGTGGAAGTGCTTTGTTTTAATTGTTTTCCCAATAATACAACATGCTTTACTAGATCTGCCACAAACATAATTGCTGTTTCAGATGATCCCGTATAATTTGGAAACAGTACACAGATTTGCTTTAATCATGCTTTAAGCTTAACAAATACTCTTTAATTATAATTTTAAATGAAAAATAATAATCCACCAGTTCTCTACAAAGTTAACAGTTTAAAATGTCGATGACTTTTAAAGGTATTATCTTTTTAAATTTAAGAATTAAAGAAGAAAATATACACGTGAACTGATTCAAAAAGGGTTATACAAACGCACTCTGCGCTTTTGATCAAGTACAAGAAATCCCTTTATTGTGTTATTGTGAAAATGAACTCAATAAAAATCTAAACTGCCTAAATGCCGTCATTCAGCAGATAATTTTTAGCACACACTTTATAGCATTTAATAATACTGCAACATTAATACTGCCCAGAAGTTGATGATGTTGTTCTTAGGTGCCACTGTGTTGACTCCGATTCATGGTGACCTTACGTACAACAGAACAAAATGTTGCCCAGTCCTACGTCATCTTCACAATCGCCAACACATTCGAGTCCACCACTGTGGCTACTGGGACAGTCTATCTCACTGAGGGTCTCTCTTGCCCTCACTGGCCCACTACTTCACCAAACATGATGTCCTCCTCTAGCAACTGGTCTCTCTTGATGATGTGTTCAGAGCAAGGGAGGTGAACAATATTCTGCTGTGATCCACAGGGATTTCCTTGGCTAATTTTTAGAAGTAAATCACCAAGCCTTTCTTCCTCATCTGTCTTAGTCTGGGAGCTCCCCTGAAACCTGTGCACCATGGGTGACACTGTTGGAATCTGAAATACCAGTGCCGTATCTTCCAGCATCATAGCAACACACAAGCCACCACAGTACAACACACTGACAGACGGGTGGTAATACACAATGTAATACTGCCTAGAAATTGATGACAACAGGCTCAATTTATTTTCTGCTTAGTAAAGACTGAATTTTTAAAATAAATTACTCAAGATTCAAAAACTAAAGAATTTCAACAACAGTTTCATTTTCTAACCTCTACTTTCAAATAGTTTACTTACACTCTTAGAGATTTAGTATAATCTATTCCATTTCTCTTCATAATTTAAAAATAAATAGGAGTACAACTGACTACCAAAAACAAACCCACTGCCATCTAGTTGATTCGGAATCATAGTGACCCTACACGCCAGAGCAGAACTGCCCCATAGGGTTTCCAAGGCTGTAATCTTTACAGAAGCAGATCGCCACATCTTCCTCCCACAGAGCCACTGGTGGGTTCAAACTGCCGGCCTTTCAGTTAGCAGCTGAGCACTTAGTCACTGTGCCACCAGGGCTCCTCCTACAGGTGAATCGTAAATTGTAGTTAGTAACAAACAGATCATATTTAAGGTGTGTTCCAAGACTTCTGACTAGAGCTGATATTTGTCAGGTCAATTATAACTTGTCGGTATAATATTTAGGCTTAAAACAAATAACCACACCTCTGACTGCTGCACAGCAGTGTTAATTTAGCTATAACATTGCTTTAGATACTACACTTACGAGTGCCTTCAAAGAAGATTTCTGGCCCCTGTGGGTCTGTCTACTCTTCTTCAGAGAATGGCTTAAGTTTAAAGATTCTGTTATCAGGATTAAGGAGCCCTGGTGGGCTCACAGTCAGAATCAACTCAACGGCACACAAGAACAACTATATTATCAGGACTGTAACCATTATAGTGCTTGGTGCAATGGCCAAGTTTGGACATCTGTATTAAATGTTACTTATAGTAACCCCTGAAACCCTGATAGTGTACTGGTTAAGTGCTATGGCTGCTAACCAAAAGGCCGGCAGTTCAAATCCACTGGGTGCTCCTTGGAAACTCTACAGGGAAGTTCTAGTCTGTTCTATGGGGTCACTATGAGTCGGAATGGACTCAACAGCAACAGTTTATGGTAACCTCATTGTTGAGGTAGACCTTGAGCTCAGCTTGGGTTTTATGCAGCTAATGTCACTGTACCTCGATAATAAGCCAGGCAGCTTTCTTGGAGTCTCTCCTTCTGTACCATATACTGACAAGCTGCTCAATTAACCAGTCACCACATATTTCAAATGAAATTTATAACACAATTTTGGTTCACACAGGGTTTAGTGTTACAGTGATATAGGATTGTTATTATTTAACTTTACTCTCTTTATATAAAATCTCTGCTGGTTTTGAGAAAACAAACACTTATTTTTTTTATCTCTGAACCTTCAGGATATCAGTTTATCCTATTGTAGGTTTACATAGAATTTCTGCGAAAGCAGTTGGCTCTGTTGGAAAAGCAATAAAATGCATCTTTACGCCTCCATCTGTTGTTGCAGTAACTTGAATTTAACCATTCCTTACTCATTTAAGATAAAAAATATATCTGACAAGGTGTTATAAATATCAAGACTACCACCTTTACCATGTGGCTGTAAACTACACTTCTCGAGGTCGTCTGTTTATAGTCAGAATTCTATCTACAGAATGAAAGCATTAGTCAAAGCACACAGAGTAAATATACAACCTGAAACAAATAATTCTAATACATTATCAAAATGATTTTATGTTATAGAGAACCAAAAATCATTCATGTAAATTTTGACTCTTTAACTCTTGAGCTCTGACTGCACATCCTTGGAAGAATATATACTTAGAAGAAAAAGAACTGCAAAGAAATCTTGAACCTTACTTAGTGGATTTATTTTTAGTAATGTTATTAGTGCAGTAATTCTGAAACTATTTTGTGTGTATTATAGAATAATGTAAGTAGTAAGTATGCTGAAATTGTGCACGGAGGGAGATACAAATGTGGAACGGGCGAGGCAGGAAAGAGCGCTGTGGTTACAGATTTGAATTGGAGGAATCAGCATGAATTTCTGTTTTTTAAAAAATACATTCCCTAGCTTTCCATTGAAAGGGCTAAAAGCAATTGTATATAAGCAGCAATGCGCACACCTAGCACCAAGACTGTGGTCTCTAAATATCATTTTCCACTAACAGGATCCAGGGCTCCTTGGAAACAGAGCTGATTCCATATATTGGCACAAAAAAGTACAAAGCGATCTTGGAACATCTTTTTGTGCTAGAAAGGAAAAAGTGTTCAAAGACTGAGGAAGATTTATCAAAACACTACAGAATAGTACCAAAAAATAAAAAAATACTTAAGAATACACCTAATAAAAGAGGCATGGGACACAAAATACTGCTAGGAGAAATTACAAAAGGCTGAGGAGATATGTTTATGTTTGTGCACTGGATGATGCAGTATATTTAGGATGTTAACTCTCCCCAACCTGACCTAGAGATTCAAGGCAGGCACAGCTAAAATCCCAGCAGACTGGGTATGTGTGGGGCTGTGTGATAGGTGATTCTGAAGTGTATATGGAAACACAAAGGACCTAGCATAACCAAGGCAATACTTAAAAACAAAGCTGGAGACTTTCACTACCAGATGTCAGGTAATAAAGACAGTGTGAGACTGGCTTAACAATAAACAGACAAATGGAACAGAAGAGAGAGTCTGGAAATAGACCCACAAATATATAGTCACCTGATTTATGACCACTACAATTCAATCGGGGAAAGAAAGGTCTTTTCAACAAATGTTATTAGGTTAAATGTGGATATCCACATTGGAGAGAAAATGAGATCATTAACCTACTTCATACTAGACACAAAATTCTGAGATAGATCATAGACCAAAACGTGAAAGCTATAACTATCAAACTTCTGGAAGTAAACATAAGAAAAAATCTTCATGACTTTGTGTAAGCAAACATTTTTTTAACCAGGACATGAAAAGGACTAACCATAAAAGAAAATATTGATAAATTGCACTTCATCAAAATTTTAAGAGTTTCTGTTCATCAAAAAACTCCAGAAAGAGTGAAAAGGCAAACCATAAGTATTTGTAAAATATATACCCTACAAAGATATTTGTATCTACAAAGAACTCCTATGCAGAATTGACAAGAATTCCCAGATATCAATAATAAAATGATAAACTCAACTTTTTTTTCATAAGCACTTCACAAAAGGGGATATTCAAATCACCTAAGAAATATAAAGAAGTACTGAACATCATTACTTGTCAGGGAAAAGCAAATTAAAACCATAATGAACTACTCCTTCATCCGAGTAGCTAAAATACCAAGACTGCAAACACTATGTGCTGACAAGGATGTGGAACTACATTGCTAATACAAGTAAAAACTGATGTAAGCACTTTGGGAAAGGCCTGGGAAGTATCAATTAAACAAACACGCATACATTCTACGACCCAGCAATTCCACTCCTCGGTATTAGTGTGTAGGGCCATCAAAAGACATTTACAAAAATGTTCACAGCAGTGCTATTTATAAGAACCCTAAACTGCCAGATGAACTGATCTAATCATGATAAATGAAGAAACTGAAGTTGCCAATGATTTCATTCTTTTGTATCTATGGAAGCAGCAGACAAGAAATCAAAAGATGTATTGCACAGAACAAATCTGTTTTTAAAAAGCAAAGATGTCACTTTGATGACTAAGGTGTGCCTGACCCAAGCCATGGTCTTTTCAACTCCCTCATACGCATATGAAAGCTGGACAGTGAAAAAGGAAAGAAAGAAGATAACTGATGCATAAGAACTGTGATGTTGTCAAAGAATATTGAATATACCAGACTGCCAGAAGAAGAAACAAATCTATCTCAGAAGAAATACAACCAAAATGCTCCTTAGAACCAAGGATAGCAAGATTTCAGCTCGGTTATTTTGGATACACCATCAGGAAAGACCAATCACTAGAAAATCACGCCATGTTTAGTAAAGCAGAAGGTCAGCAAAAACATGGGAAACTTGGATTGACACAACAGCCACAACAATGGACACAAACACATCAACAACTATTAACATCACACAGGACTGGGCAACTCTTCATCCTGTTACATATAAAGTCACTGTAAGTTGGAGAGGACTCGACAGCAACAAACAACAGCAGCAGCAAACTGCAAACAACCCAGATGACGAATAAATAAACTGGAGTACATGCATACAAGGGAATACTACACTGCAACGAAAAATACTGTTATTACAAACAATATGGATAAATATCACAGACATATATGGTGAAAAAGAAGTTGGACATACGAGAATTCATAAGAGAGAACAATTCCATTCATATGGAGCCCAAATACAGGTGAAAGTAATCAACGGTGACAGAGCTCAGAATAGTAGTTACCCTTCTTGGAGGATGGGGAGGGATACAGATTGTATAAGGACAGAGGGGAGCCAGCTTAAGGACCGGAAATATTCTATACCTTGATCTGGATCATAGTTACATGGTTATATACATATGTAAAAATGTAATAAGTTGTACATTTAAGATATATAAATGTAATGTATATTATTATACATAGTTTTTTAAAAGAGGTTCCACTGGTCAAATTTGCAACAATTTGAACATCCAGAAGAATAATGATGGCAACAGATTATAAAGCACCAAATCAAAAAAATTATCTATGCATATACAGCGATAATAGGAGAAAATGAGGGGGGTGTATCTTTATACTAAGGGAAAAGAGAAAGGAGTATCTTTATAATAGAGAAAAAGAGTATCTTTAAAATAGAGAAATCTGACAGATACCACCCTCAACCACATGATCAAACTCAGTAAATTCCGTAACGGGACAAACTGGCCTTACATGGCTCTGATGTAATGCAAAGAAAAGGACACAACATCATCTCTGAAGTACTTTTCACAGAAATGTGTCATTTGAATCTACTAGCAAGGAAACTATCAGGGAAATCCAGATTGTACAGATGTCTACAAAATAGCAGCCCTGACTCTCCGAAAATGTCAACATCATGAAAAAAAATATATATATATATACACACACACACAGGAGCTATTCAAGATTAAAGGAGACTAAAGAGAGATGAAGGGCAAGGTGTAATCTAATTGGATTCCGGATCCAAAACAAAAGTATAAATGATGGTATCAGATCAACACTGAAAATGTGAATATGGACTGTATTCAGATATTGCTATATCAATTATCACTGTTAAATTTCTTGAGTGCGGTAACATTCTTGTGATCACGGAGGAGAACGCCCTTGTTTTTAGGCAATATACGCTGAAGCGTTTAAGCGTGAGATGCCATCATGTCTGCAACTTGCTTTCAAATGGTTCAGAAAAATGTGAGTGTGTGTATGAAAAAAGAAAACAAATGTGGCAAAAAATTAAAACTGGTGAATTAAGGTGGATCTAGAACTATCCTATTCAGAACTATCCTATAGATTTTTTTAATTTTCAAAATAAAATTTTGAAGGAAAAATGTATACAAACATGCAGTTTTCTTATACTGCCTTTTTAGTATAAGATTTACAGTGCAACTAGATACAGCCCAAATGAAGATAGAGATCTGTTGGCTCCCCCTTCATGCGTAAGATTAATTGCCTAACTTAGCAACAGGCCTGCCATGGGCAGAGGGTCTCTGTTGAGACCAGTAGAAAACACAGATTTCTAGCAACATAAATGGGAATCTAGAAAAGCCAGAAACATAAAAATAAACCGTTTTACCTGACAGCTCTCCCAGACACAACTCCCCCAAACACACACATATAACCACACAGGAGTGAATCTGGCAGAGTAAGGAGCAGTGAAGGAGAGCTGAAAGCAGACAGAGGTAGATAGATAGCATAATCTCACTCAGTGCTTAGAGTCCAGGGCCTCGCAGGAACAAATGCAGAAATGGACCAAAACTAAAAAGCTGCAAACTAACCCCCTCTGGGCTCAAACACTGCTAAAATCAAAGAGATCACCTCCAGAGCTAAGCAACCGCGAAGTTGGAGATTGGGCCAAAAGGTCATAAAAAAAAAAAAAAAAACTCTCCTTAATTCATTTAGAACCAGAGGTAAACTAGACAAATTAAAACTGCCGCCCTGCCCAGCTTAACTGGATTCACGATGGAATGTGAATGCTGTCCTTCACCTAAGGATGTCCCTTCTATGGGGAGGAAAAAAAAAATCAAACAAAAAAATGATAATCTAGTTCAGTCTTTATCATTCTTTTATACAAAATGTCTTGCATAAAATAAAAAGCTATGAGACGTTCAAGTAGCAGGAAAACATGCTCCAATCAAAACAAAATGGATCTGTAGGGGTGGTGTAAGAGTTACGCACTCAGCTACCAACCAAAAGTCAGCAGTTCAAACCCACTCAGACTGTGGGAGAAAGACCTGGCAATCTGCTTCCATAAAGATTACAGCCAAGAAAACTCTGTGGAGCAGTTCTACTCTGTCACATGGAGTCACCATGAGTCGAAATTGACTCAAAAGCACCCAACAACAAAAACAATCAAAAGAAAAAAATAATCAATAGAATTAGATTTGAGGGTAACTTAGATGTTAGAACTAGCAGGTAAGGACTTTAAGATAATTATAATAATTAAGCTAAAGAACTTACAGACAAATATGCTCAGAATGGATAAAATTTCTACGGAGAAATAAAGCTCTAGAAAAAAAATTACAGGATTGAAAAACATGTGAAATAAAAAATTTACTAGGTCAGCTTAATAGTAGACTGAGTACATCAGTGAACACAAAAAGAGAAAATACCACATCAAGGCACAGAAAGAAAAAAAATTTTTTGAAGAAAAAATTTAAAAGGAACAGAGCATCAAAGACCTGTGGGATAACATCAAAAAATCAAACATACATGTAATTAGAATCTCCAAATGAGAGATGACAGAGAATGGGAAAGACAAAATATTTGAAGTGATATTAGCTAAAAATTTTCCCAAAATGATTAAAAAAAAAAAATCAACCTATGGAATCTATGGAACAAAGATGCTCAGCAAACCCAAACAGGATAATACAAAGAAAACCACATGTAGGTACATCATAGCTAAACCAATAACAATCAAATATAAAAAGAAAATCTTAAAACATCAGAGAAAAGACATGTTACATTCAGGGAAACAGCAATAACAATGATGGCAGACATCATCAAACAACGGAAGCCAGAAGACAACAGAATGACATCTTCAAAATGCTGAAAGACAAAACTATCAACCTGTAATTCTTATCCAACAAAAATACACTTCAAGAAATGAAGGCAAAGTAACAACAATTTCAGACAGACAAAAGATAATTTGTTGTCAGCAGATCTTCATTACAAAGCTAAATAAAGTTTTTAAGACTGAAGAGAAATTATACAGATGGAGACTCAGATCTGCAGGAAGAAAGGGAGAGCACAGTGAAAAACAAATCAAATTTTCCAGTTTTTAAGGGTGACCAGGAATTAATCAGGCACAGGTTAGGAAATGGTGGTCAAAATATGCGAAGAATAGGAAACAGCATACACAAAGACCCTGAAGAAAGTAAAGGAATGGTGCTTTCTAGGAACTGGATGAAGGAAGGCCAGTAGGCTGGAGCAAAGAAAACAGTATGGAGAGTGGTGTCTGACACCACTGAAGATCCAGTAGGGGTCAAGTCCATGAAGGACATTGTAGGCTAGTTTTCTACTACCTGGTAGGCTAATTTTCAAATCTACATCAGCAGATTCATTCCTACCTAAGATTGGCACATTCTTTTCGGGTACTCAAAACAGTGCCAAGCTATGAGTTTCTCAGGGGCTTCAGAGTTATATAAGTTTAATGTAAGTTCAAAAATCAACAGCCATGCCATTCAATATAAAGAATATACCTTGCACGTATTTATTATTTTCTAAATTAACGTACAAAATTTAATCATGTCACTCTTCTTATAATCGTCTATTGACCTTCCTTCTGCTCTAATTAAACTTTACAATGACCTACAAGGACTACAGAATCAGTTCCTTCCCCTAAAGCTGCACTTAATAACATAAGTATAATTACCTACTTAACTCTATTCCAGTACAACTGCAATTCTAATTCGAATCACATTTAGTTTACCTTTTCTTAAGATGATGATGCCTAAGCATATTTAACTACACCAAGCAACTGACGACTCCACGGCAGTGGTTTGGTGGTGGAAGCAACTGAAAGGTATCCCAAAAATCCATCAGCCTACTAGGGATTAATTCCTGATCTTATCATTTTCTTTTAATTTTGATACTCATGTAGCATAGTATGATGCCCTACAAAGTCTTTTTAATCTTTAACAACAGAATTCTGACTAGCTGATTTTTCAGGTTGGAGCCCTGGTGCTGCAGAGGTTAAGCACTCAGCTGCTAACTGAAAGGTCAGCAGTTTGAACTCACCAGCTGCTCCACGGGAAAAAGATATAACAATCTGCTTCCATAAAGATTACATCCTTGGAAACCCTGTGGAGCAGTTATACTCTGTCCTATAGGGTCATTATAGTCAGAATCGACTGCAAAGGCTTTGGTTTGGGGTACATACAGAAAGCAGCCCTGGTGGCACAGTGATTACACGCTCAGCTACTTAACCAGTCTTTAACCTTAAAAATTACAGCCTATAAGCCCTATGGGGCAGTTCTACTCTGTCACACAGGGTCGCTATGAGTCAAAATAGCTCCAGGGCACCTAACAAGAACAGTATAACACTGAGGGTGCCACAAAAAACCTTTCTGTTTAACAGACAATGGTCTTTGTACTGTAATTGCCTTCATATTTTTCAACGCTCCCTTTTCCTCCAGCACCTCATGGTTAACATTCAGGGTGCCTTTCTTCCATCGTTAAGCAGCTATTTCCCATTTCTTAGGTCATTCTCTCAAAATCTGTGCTTTAAAATGTTTTATAGTCTACGCTATGACAATGCGCAGCATCCACAGTCACGAAAAGCCAAATAATTCTTTTTTTCTTTCTGCTCAGAAATCCAACTACACCAATTAACTGATGTCTTGCTGCAACCATCTGTCCTGTGCTCTAATCTATAAGGCCACTCTAGCTTTACATTTCCGTGGTTCTAAATACTAAGTACATACTAGCTCAATATCCATTACCAACCCACTGATTAAAAAAAAAAAAGTTCAACATTGGCTTTCCAGTGAAGTTTTGATATGACTGCTCTTAAGAGGGAAACCCTGGTGGTACAGTTGTTAAAAGCTACAGCTGCTCACCAAAAGGTCAGCAGTTCAAACCCACCAGACGTTCCTTGGAAACTCTATGGGAGCAGTTCTACTCTGTCCTGTAGGGTCACTATGAGTTGGAACTGACTCGACAGCAATGGGTTTGGGTTTTTTTTTTTTTTTGGTTTTGTTCTTAAGAGTTTTGTAACATGTGCATATTCAAACATTGCAGACGCTTAATGTATAAATGCATAAAAGGATTCAGTTACTTCACACGAAGCAATCTGTCATTTTTTTTCTTTGTTTTCCCCTTCATACAAAACTTACCATGAAGAAATCTGGACAGAGACATATTACCAGAAGTTCGTTTACAACTATGATTAATTTAGTGGAAGGAATTCATTGACTCCTTTAAGATTTTAATCTGAACTAATTAGTAATAATAATACAAGCTAACACTTACACAGCAGCTGCTAGTGCCAAACAGTTTCCCGCCATTTTTGCACATGTGAACTCATTTAATCTCTGCAATAATCCTGAAATGAGTAACAACATCATGACCATTTACAAGGTGAAACTGAAGCTAGAGGGATTAAATGACTTGGCCAGGTCGCACAGGCACTAAGCGGCAGAGCCAGGGTTTGAACCAAGCTAGACTGACACCCTGGGTGGCACAAACGTTTGTGCTAGTCTACTAACCTAAGGTTGGCAGTTCAAATTCACCCAGCAATATCATGGAAGAAGAGGTCTAGCTATGTGCTTCCACTAAGATTACTGCCAAGAAAACCCAATGGAGCAGTTCTACTCTGTTAACAGATGAGGTCACCATGAATTAGAATCGACTCAATGAAAACTGGATTTTTTTTTTTTATCACTGGCGCCAGAGTCTCTGCTCTTTACAATGCTGTTCTTTTTAGAAGGCCCTTTGAATACTTGAAAATGTGTAGACGTAACAATATATTCTAGAAAGGATATTTAAAAGTATATCAAGATTTACTATAAATACATTAAAATAGAAACAAACTTAGTAGCTCCTATAACAAAATGTTCTTCCCACACAAGAAGTTAACTATGTTTACGGCTTGCTTATTTCTACTATACCTAAAATGTTAGCTGTTACAGTTTTAAAGTTACATAAAGAATTGGCACAGATCCATTATTTCTTCAAATCACTAAGATTACATCATGTAAAAGATTAAATGGTCATGAATATTTACCTTAAAATAAATGTTAGTGTTTCAAACTTGAATCAAATAAGATCAAACACTTAAAACAGATTAAATTTAAAGAACTTAAAGAAGAAATCTGTATTTCTCCACATATAATCTCTTAAAAATTTTGAAGTTATTTTTTGACTATATAAGAAACCTGTATTTCTAGAAGCAAAATGCCCCAAATATTTTGAAAATACTGTTTGAGTACCTACCTCTCCATGATTGAAAAAGAAGCATAACACTGTAACCAGGCCTCCTAACCGGCTGCCACTGGGAGAAAAGGTAAGAAAACGTAATTCAGTAACAGTAATTCAGGTCAGTGCTAATAAAACCTTGAAATAACATGACAACCTTCCAGTACTACAAAGATTTTAGTCGTACTAGAACTCTACCATGCTTGCTAACAAAAGTTTATTTTCCTCAAAATATCTTAGTCAAAGTAAGTTTCGTTTTTTAAAAACCATTTTCCATCTTCAAAATGTGCAGGCTGAGAGAAGCACACAAACTAACACGCACTAAAAAATCCTTAACTATTGTTTTACTGTGCGTCATGCAGTGTTTCACATTTATCTTTCTTTTTTTTAAGTACCACACTTTTTGTGTGTGTCCTTCAGAATTTCTCAAACTATTTTCCTTGGGACACAATGTTACATACTCACCAAAAAGGTGGGGAGGAAATGCAGAAAAGAGTTCTATGGTCATCAAGCTGGAATCCAACGCTATACTATCACCTGCACTTATGTCTTAGTCATCTAGTGCTGCTATAACAGAAATACCACAAGTGGATGGCTTTAACAAACAGAAATTTACTCTCTCACATTCTAGGAGGCTAGAAGTTCAAATTCAGGGCTCCAGCTCCATGGCAAGTTTATCTTTCCTTGTTGACTTCGGGGGAAGGCCCGTGTCATCAATCTTTCCCTGGACTAGAAGCTTCTCAGTTCAGCAACCCCGGGTCCAAAGGATGCACTCTGCTCCTGGCACTAGTTTCTTGGCGGTATGAAGTTCTCCTGTCTCTTTGCTCACTTCTCTCTTTTACATCCCAAAAAGGACTGGCCTAAGACACAACCTAATTATTATAGATTGAGTCACGCCTCATTAAAATAACTGTCTCTAATCTTGCCTCATTAATCCTGCCTCATTAATATCATAGAGGTAGGATTTACAACACATAGGAGAATCACATCAGATGACAAAATGGTGGAAATCATGGCCTAATCAAACTGACACATTTTGGGGGAACACAATTCAATCCATAACAATTTGGAATTTCACAAAGAACATCAGCACATTAAAGATTTAATTCAATATTTCCCTAGCCCATCTCCAACCTAAGCTTTGTAGGTTGCTTTCTTTTATTCTTTTTCAAAAAACGATAAAATAGAACACAAATATCAAAGCATGGCACTGAAGCTTATAACTCTAGCTGGGAAATCACAATGGTATACTGTGACTCACAATTTGAAAAGGTTCCTAAACCCAAACTCATTGCCATTGAGTCAATTCTGGCTCACAGTGACCCTACAGGACAGACCAGAACTGCCCCCATAGAAGCAGACTGCCACACATTTTTCTCCCACAGAGAGGCTGGTGGGTTAAAACCACTGACCTTTCGGTTAGCAGCTGAGCGCATTAGCCACTGCACTACTAGGGCTCCTGAGAAGGTCCCCACGTGGCGTAAATGGTTTGCACTTGACTGCTAACCTGAAGGTTGGTGGTTCAAATCCACCCAATGGTACCACGGAAGGAAAGGTCAGATAATCTGCTTCTGTTGAGATTACAGTCAAGCAAACCCTACGGAGCAGTTCTACTCTGTAACACATGGAATCGTCATGAGTAAGAACCAACTCAACAGCAACAACAACTACTGAACCTTCATCTGCTTTGACAGGAGTGAAGCCTGTGCCCTACTAACCCCAAAGCCTGGCCAGAAGGGTCTGGACAGGGAAAGTAAGACTGTTTTTAAGTTTGCCCATCATTTCTTTCATCTTTACTCTTGAAGCTTTCTTACTCTTTAGCCCATGTTGCTTTCTCTTTATTTTACCCAAATAGCTTCCCTCTGCTATCCATCAAACAAATATTTGTATAACACACAGAGATCAAAGAGGTAACAAAGAACCAGATGGTGTAGATATTATTGGCCATTATACTTACTCTGGGGGATAGAAGAATGAGGAAAAACACGGAGATACAGGAGACAGCGGGAATAATCTATGGGATGAGCATACCCCTCCCTGCTCCCCGACCCAAGGAAACAGGAAGGGTTGGGATCTCCAGCAAAGGTGGTCAGTTAGCTCTAGCAAAACAGCAAGATGAAGTTTGCATGTTTAGTGCAAGTAGTTTATGGAGTTTGTGTTTTCTCTGCAAAGTAGGAGGCACAGTCACTTGATGCTAGATAGGAGAGGTGGCACGTAAAAGGTGTGCAAATAGGGGGATGTCTGAAATACCACTTTTATTTTAAGAAAGAGGTAACTTACTAGGGGAAAACAGAGGGTTACTGAGCTGTCTTTAAGAAATCAATTGACGTTGGTGACCACAAATTTATAGCAGTGCTAACTGTAGGAAAGGAGACCTAGTGGCTCGTTGGTTAAGTGCTCAGCTGTTAACTGAAAGGTCAGAAGTTCAAACCTACCAGCCTCTCTACAGGAGAAATATGTGGCAGTCTGCTTCCATAAAGATTACAGCTTACGAAAACCTACAAGCCAATTATACCCTGTCCTATAGAGTCACTATAAGTTGGAATTGACTCAGTGGCAATGGGTTTGGTTTTTGGTTTTTAACTGTAGGATAGGAATCCTTGGGTGGTTAATGTGCTCAACTGCTAACCAAAAGGTTGGAGGTTCGAGTCTACCCAGAGGTACTTTGGAAGAAAGGCCTGATCTACTTCCCAAAATAAGCCACTGAAAACCCTGTGGAACATAGTTCTACTCTGACACACATGCGGCCACCATGAGTTGGAATTAACTCCACAGCAATTGGTTTTTGGACCTGTACAACTGTGTGGTTTTTCTCCACTTGTTAAAAACCAGGACTGGCACAAATGAAGTATAATGAGTCAAAGAGACTGAGGATACTGGCCAGAAATTGGTTGTAGTGATGGATCACAGAAATAAGACAGACAGATAAAGGAGATAGAAGGTAGTGGAGGCCCGTGAGGTGGAGGGGCTGGGGCTGATTCATGCCGGTAATCTGACAGAAGTTTGAATGTGGACACGGGTCCCTCCTCAGGGCCATGACATCTTCCTTCAAAACATACGCAAACAGGCACACCACAGGTTCCATCGCAAGGGATCATACAATTATTGAGAGAGACAAGATTTTTTTCATTCTTAACAAAGACTGTTCAACGGTTTAAACTTTCTATAAAATAAATAAAATTTGCTTATCTACTGACAATACTCTGAGTTACATTCACTGTGAAATGATGTGACTTTCAATGAATCAGAAAGAATGTCCCTAACATCTATCTCCCCCCATCATTAGAGACTAGGATACAGGTCACTTCTAAAGAGAAAAGCTGCAGTCATCAGAATACTTAAGATTGTTTTCTTTTTTTTTCCCCATTCCAGTTGATCAGTTGATGTCTCAGCATTCCCTAGTGGTTTAAAAATAAAGTCTCTTCTGCAATATAACTACCAACTGTCAGAAAACATGAACACTCCTCTTCTGCAAATTTTACAACGTTCTCAGCTTGCTAATCATTTACCACATTTACTCACACATCTCACCCACCTTTTGAGCCTCCATTTCCTTAGATATAAAACACAAGAGGAAGAATTTAAAAGATCTTAAAAATTCTTTCCAGTTTTGAAGTTTAATAATTCTATAACTCTCTTCTACATCCCTTAAGTTATACAGACCCAACCATCGTATTTTGGCAATCTTCATTAATCATTGAGCTTTTTACATCTATTTATAAAAGAATGATGATACATGCAAAGTTTAACATTAAAAGGGGGGAAGCAATCATAGTTCATTCAAAATTATACTAAATAACTTTCCTTTTAACAATATCTGGAAACCCTGGTGGCATAGAGGTTAAGTGCTACGGCTACTAACCAAAAGGTCGGTGGTTCAAATCCACCAGGTGCTCCTTGGAAAACTCTATGGGGCAGTTCTACTCTGTCCTATAGGGTCACTATGAGTCAGAATCGACTCGATGGCAGTGGGTTGGGTTTGGTTTGGGTTTTTTAACAATATTTACCATTCTTGAAATATATTGTTTGAGTTTTCTTATTGTTGTATAAATGCTTAAGAAATGGAAATGAGAGAATGATTTGGAAATAATTGAAATAAGAGAATTTCCAAGTTTGAAATTTAATGCTTCAGTCCCCTGCCAGCCAGACAGAGAAATAGCAAGCAGGCCTGGTTCCATGGAGAACCTTCCCCTGTCCATATGGGTGGGGATTCACTGGTGTGCGATGGAAAGATAGCGAATGAGAAAATCAAGACGGGTGTAAAAGTTTTCAGTTTGGTCCTCTCCAGGACTTGACAAGCAACTAATTAATGCCTTTAATTTAACTCTTTGTCTGCCAGGGCCAAGAAACAGCATAGTCACAAGATTGTGAACTTTCCGATTCACTTTGAAGCTGCCATGGTGCCTGATACTATGTCTGACCATGGCAGAGAGCCAGAAGATGTCTGAGGAGCAAATGAATCAAAATTGTACAGGCATTCATTTATTTGGAACCTTGCAGTCAAACACACCATATCTTGTATTTTTGTCACCCTTGGTAGCTGGCCAAGACGTGGGCTCCACATGTCTTTGGTTCCATGTGCTCAGTGGCACTTTTGCTCTGAACCAGCCACCACTAGGCTCTGCCTTCCCACTGTGCCCTTGGGAAGCTTCATCCATGGTAACCCGCTTCCTGCCCTCTGTACTGGACCCTTCATTAAACCTTGCTCCTTGAGGCCCATTTCTCTCACTTTCCCTCCCCGCAGCTGTCATCTTTCAGCACTCCAGCCCATGCCTCCTAATTTACACTTGTTCCCCTTCCTCACAGGCACTTCAAGCCTCTTGACTGCTGAGCACCACTGGAGAAAATTACACCAACATACAAGCCAGTGCTGCCATAAAAAAAAAAAAAAAACCTTCAATCACAAAGCCTTGGAATTCTGCCTCCTAAAAATGCTGGGATCTGCCCACCTCTCTGCATCCCTACTCCCTCTATACCAGCACAGACCACCATCCTCCTCTACCTGGACAACTGTATCAGCCTCCTAAATGGCCTCCCCACTCCCAAATCCAATCATGTTAACCAGCCTACACATAAAATCCTTCCTTGGCATCCCATTGTTCTTAGGATCAAATTCAAACACCTAAACACGTCTAAGTGCTCCTGTGTATACCTCCAGGCTTCTCTTTCACTACTCTTATGCCAACCCCAAGCTCAGTGCTCCAGCTGCACCATCCTCTTCACAGTTCCTCAAAGTGAAAGGGCACACCAACTGTGCAAAAGAGCCTTGTCGGGATACGACTGGTGGCAGAGCTGTGGCAATCTCATAGGAGGTATTATGAGATGCACTCAGCCGATGGCAAGTACAAAGAGAGAAGTGGAAGGATGCCAGAGATCCTGTGAAGAAAGAAAATCAATAGGATTTTGTGACCCAGTAGATTTCGGAGGTAAAGAAAGGGGAAAGTTATTTACATCTCCTAAGCAACAAATAAGGTGGATAGAAGTGTCATTCACTAAGACTGAAGACATGAAAATGGGCAGTTTTTGGAGAGACAATGCCAATATATTCAACCAATAACTTTCACTGGTTCATTTGTACTGAAGAAAAACACTTACTGTAAAATATTCGTATACAACTGTTAGACCGAATGGGCTTGATTAAAGATGTGCTGGTAGGTTACGTTAACAGAACATTCAAAAAAAACACGTAGCTGGAAAAGTTTAGAGCTGGTATAACCCACAGCCTATTTAAACCATACTTTTAGCCAAAAATTCATCTTGTATAAACAACAAATGCTTGACTTTTAAAAAAAAATAAGGAGCAAGAAACTATCAGGTGGAACAATGGAAACAAAACCAGCATAAGAAATCCATCTTTCCTTAACGTGGGGGCGGGGGGTGTACAGGAGTAAAGAATTAGTATAAAAAGCTATTCTATTCTGCCACCAGAGCCTAAGAATACTCTAAGCCACTTCATAAGTAACATGGGCTGGATCACAAGAGAGGAAAATTGGTTGTATTAACTATGAATATTAGCTTCATGGAGAGGCAGGACATTAAAAAAAAAAAAGGAGGCTTTGACATACAATCTTCTAGGTCTTCAGGGTTTCTGGAACATATCTAGAAATAAAATAGCTTAAAAAAAAATTCTCTCTGGTATCAAAGAAGCCACTCTGATCCTCCAGTGACAAAAGAAGACAAAAGAGAACAGAAACCAGGAGATGAATATACTGTTCTGTCTGAATGGTGGGTTCATTACACGGAAGGGGAGGCATCTTCAGACTGATTAGCCATGTCCATAAAATGATGGCCAGGTTTTTCTCACAAAAGCTGAGAAGCAACAAAGAACTGCCTAGAGACAGAGAGGAAGGCTGAAGATTTAAAAGAGAAGGGAAAGATCAGAGACAGATCAGAATGACCACAAGGTTACTGAACAACAGACTTTGGATACAGAGAAGATCATTAAAGCGTTCTGTACTTGGGAGAAGAATGGACATTGAAAAGCTACCTCAGGGCAATAGAGAGGATGAAGAACAGGGAGGGGCAGGGAATACTAGACCTTGACTCAGTGAGAGTGCACTCAGCCCTCAAGTATGTAAGTTGTCACATGAGTGGGGGGTGGGGTCATGGTGGAATTGTCATTGGTCCTGGGTGTCACTCTGCACTGAGGTGGTTAAGAATAGGATGTGCCTTCTCAACTCTCTCTTGCCTTCCTGCTGGTTGTCTTCTGGCTGCTGAGACTGCTAAATGATAGAGCTACAAGATGGTAGAAGCCTGGATCTCCCCTCAAAAAGCTTGCTTACAATCTGATCATTCCATAATAAAACCCACTAGTCAGTAAATCTCATCTACCTTACAACTTTGTATCCAGCTTCATTAAGTCACCTCATTCTTAAATACAAATGTTCAGCTAAGGATCACCAGGTTTTGAGAAAGCTTTCAATGTGAAAAACAGAAAATTAATATAAATCCAAACAGAAAAATAGGGGGACCTGGAGGTAACAGAGACAAAGCAAGAGGCAGAAGAACACATCAAACTCAGAATTATTAGGAGGGTTGGAACTTAATAATCGGTATACAGAAATTAAGGAAAAGAAAATATTAGACAATTATTAATCACAGGAAAAATTAAAAGTTATCAAACAGTTACTTATACTACTTGACTCAGCGGGGAGTAATATTTACATAGTTGTAATAAAGTAATACTTACTGCTTGTTTACATGCTAGAATTGCTGAGGTTTCAAAAAGTCTGAAAGTGGTTTCCTCTTGAATGTGGTGAGGAAGTGGAAATAAGCCAGTGCAAGGGGATGCTGCTCTCTTACCACAAAAAGGTCAAATATTGCCAAAATACATGAATTTTGGCAATATTTGACTTCGACTGTACACAAAAATAATGAAAATTAATTTAAAAAACAATATAATTTAGAACACACCCAGTTCAAGAGCACATTACTAGGAAAAAGTTGTTCAATAAACTTATTTGGGAATCTGCTTGATATTTGTGGGACAACGAGCTCTGGGGGGAAAAAAGATCATAAAAATATTCCAGTAAACATTACAATAGATGTTCTTATTTACCAAAAGTAAAATAAAATTGTATAAATTTGGCTTGAAAACCACTGTAAGAGAAAATTCTAGAAAAACTGACTGAAATTACAAACCATCAAACCATTTAAAATTATGGCGTTCTAGGCACAATTCTGTATGGGGCCTAATGCACGAGGGAGATGTCCAATCACTGGAATAGACCGTCATGGAAACAGAAATGCCACACACATTACGTTACCCCACGTCAACAAAATGACTAAGAAAAATTAACTGATGACTACAAAACCATATGCATGAGAAGTAAAAATGGGGAAAACCAGGATTCTGATAAATAGTAATGTTAGAAAGAATAAACTTCTATATAGCAAAAATAAAATAATGCATTTCAGCCCCTCCATGGGAGAAAAGACCTGGCAATCTGCTCCCATAAGAATTTCAGCCTAGGAAACCATCCGGGGTAGTCCTACGCTGTTCTATAGGGTCACTATGAGTCGGAATCAACTTGACGGCACACAACACAACGGCGTAAGAAAAACAAAATTCTGGAACCTTAGAACATTTATAAAATGAACTACTCTAGAAAAGAATATAGAAAATCTTGCTCCTTCTAAATGCCATTTCCCTTGGAAATATTTTATTTTCATTTTTTAAATTTATTTATCGTGCTTTAGGTAAAAGTTTACAAATCAAGTCAGTCTCTCATACAAAAAGCCATACACACCCCACAGTGTGCTCCCAGCTGCTCTCCCCTTAATGACAGCACATTCCTCCTCTCCATTCCCCAAGTCCTCTCAACCAGCTCCTGTCCCCCTCTTCTCTCTCATCTCCCCACCAGACAGGAGTCGCCCACATAGTCTCATGTATCTACTTGAGCCACGAAGTTCACTCCTTACCAGCATCATTGTCTATCTTATAGTCCAGGCCAGTCCCTGTCTGTAGAGTTGGCTTCAGGAATGGTTCCAATCTTGTGTTATCAAAGGGTCTGGGGACCACGACCTTCAGGGTCCCTCTGGTCTCAGTCAGACCATTAAGCCCGGTCTTTTCAGAATAATTTAAGATCTGCATCCCACTGTTCTCCAGCTCCATCAGATATTTTCTGTTGTGTTCCCTGTCAGGACAGTGATCAGTGGTAGCTGAGCACCATCTAGTCCCTCTGGTCTCAGGCTGATGGAGACTCTGGTTTATGTGGCCCTTTCTGTCTCTTGGGCTCATATTTACCTTGTATCTTTGATGTTCTTCAGTCTCCTTTGCTCCAGGTGGGTTGAGACCAATTCGTGCATCTTAGATGGCCACTTGCTAGCGTTAAGACCCCAGATGCCTCTCACTAAAGTGGAATGCAGAATGTTTTCTTAATATATTTTGTTATGTCAATTGACCTAGAAGTCCCCTGAAACCATGGTCCCCAGACCCCTGGCCCTGCTACTGTGGCCTTTGAAGTGTTTGGTTGTATTCAGGAAACTTCTTGGCTTTTGGTTTAGTCCAGTTGTACTATCCCTGTGTTACGTGTTGCCCTTCCCTTCACCTAAAAAAATTTTTGTCTACTATCTAGTTAGTAAATATCCCTCTCTCTCCCTCCCCGTCCTCGTAACCATCAAAGAATATTTTCTTCTGTGCTTAAACTTTATCTAGAATTCTTATAATAGTGGTCTCATACAATATTTGTCCTTTTGCAACTAATTTCATGTAGCATAATGCCTTCCAGATTCCTCCATGTTATGAAACATTTCACAGATTCATCATTCTTAATCATTGCGTAGTATTCCACTGTATAAATATACCATAATTCATTTATCAATTCATCCATTGATGGGCACCTTGGTTGCTTCCATCTTTTTGCTTTTGTAAACAGTGTTGCAATGAACATGGGTGTGCTATATATCTGTTCATGTGAAGGCTCTTGTTTCCTTAGGGTATATTCCAAGGAGTGGAACTGCTGGGTCGTATGGTAGTTGTATTTCTAGCTTTTTAAGGAAGCGCCAAATTGATTTCCAAAGTGGCTACACCATTTTACATTTCCACCAGCAGTGTATAAGTGTTCCAGTTTCTCCATAACCTCTCCAACATTTACTAGTTTGTGTTTTTTGGAATAATGTCGGCCTTGTTGGAATGACATGGAATCTCATTGCAGTTTTTATTTCATTTCTCTAACAGCTACTGATCGTGAGCACTTCCTCATGTATCTGTTAGCTACCTGAATGTCTTCTTTGGTAAAATGTCTGTTCATATCCTTTGCCCATTTTTTAATTGGGTTATTTGCCCTTTTGTTGTTGAGTTTTTGCAGTATCATCTAGATTTTAGAGATCAGACGCTGAACTACCTGAATGTCTTCTTTGGTAAAATGTCTGTTCATATCCTTTGCCCATTTTTTAATTGGGTTATTTGCCCTTTTGTTGTTGAGTTTTTGCAGTATCATCTAGATTTTAGAGATCAGACGCTGAACTACCTGAATGTCTTCTTTGGTAAAATGTCTGTTCATATCCTTTGCCCATTTTTTAATTGGGTTATTTGCCCTTTTGTTGTTGAGTTTTTGCAGTATCATCTAGATTTTAGAGATCAGACGCTGAACTGAAATGTCATAGCTAAAAACTTTTTCCCAATCTGTAGGTAATCTTCTTATTCTTTTGGTGAAGCCTTTGGACGACCATAGGTGTTTGACTTTTAGAAGCTCCTAGTTATCTAATTTCTTTTTTGGTGCTTGTACATTGTTAGTAATGTTTATATACTGTTTATGCCATGTATTAGAGATCCTAGCACTGTCCCTATTTTTTCTTTCATAATCTTTATTGTTTTAGATTTTGTATTTAGGTCTTTGATCCACTTTGAGTTGGTTTTTGTGCATGGTGTGAGACATGGGTCCTGGTTCATTTTTTCGGCAGATGGATATCCAGTTATGCCAGCACCATTTGTTAAAGAGACTGTCTTTTCCCCATTTAACAGACTTTGGGCCTTTGTCAAACATCACCTGCTCATATGTGGATGGATTTATATCTGGATTCTCAATTCCATTCCATTGGTCTATGTATCTGTTGTTGTACCAGTACCAGGCTGTTTTGACTACTACAGCGGTATAATAGGTTCTAAAATCAGGTGGAGTGAGGCCTCCCACTCTGTTCTTCTTTTTCAGTAATGCTCTACTTATCTGGGGCCTCTTTCCCTTCCATACGAAGTTGGTGATTTGTTTCTCTATCTCATTAAAAAAATGTCACTGGTGTTTGGATCGGGATTGCATTGTATCTACAGATGGCTTTGGGTAGAACAGACAGTTTTACAATGTTGAGTCTTCCTATCTATAAGCAATGTGTGTTTTTCCACTTATGTAGGTATCTTTTGGTTTCTTGCAGTACTGTCTTATAACTGTCTTTGTATAGGTCTTTTTCATGCCTGGTTAGATTTACTCCTAAGTATTTTATCTTCTTATGGGCTATTGTAAGTGGTATTGATTTGGTGATTTCCTCTTTGATGTTCTCTTTGTTGGTGTAGAGGAATCCAACTGATTTACGTATGCTTATCTTGTATCCTGATACTCGGCTAAACTCTTCTATTAGTTTCAGTAGTTTTCTTGTGGATTCTTTAGGTTTTTCTGTGTATAGGATTATGTCATCTGCAAACAGAGACACCTTTACTTCTTTGCCAATCTGGATGCCCTTTATTTCTTCATCTATCCTATTAGTTCTTGCTAGGACCTCCAGCACAATGTTCAATAAGAGTGGTGATAAAGGGCATCCTTTTCTGGTTCCTGTTCTTAATGGCAATGCTTTCAGTCTCTCTCCATTCAGGATTCTTTGAAATATTTTAGATGAAACTTTTTATGAAATATAAATGTCACTCTCTTTGGAAATAAAATGAACTTTTTTTTTTTCCATTGTTCAACATCTTTAAATACAAATTAACTAAAGCTGAAGATAATTTAATTACCATTGGAAAGAAGATACAAAATATTTTCATAAAGATAGACACACTCTGGAGCCCTTGTCTAGGTTCAAATCTCAACTCTGCCAGTTGCTAGCTATGGGACTTGGGGAAAGTTATTTAACTTCCTTGTGCCTCAGAGTCCTCATCCATAAAATGGCTTACCTATCTCATAGGGATATCATGAGAACTAAATGAGTTTATGACCTTAGACTTGAAGCTGGCACATAATCAGGGCTATATATGTCTTCAATATACAAATGTTGTAATTAGGGGCTGTCGAGTCGCTTCCAGCGTACGTCATCAATATACAAATGTTGTCATTAGGTGCTGTCCAGTCACTTCCGACTCATAGTGACCCTACGTATGACAGAACGAAACACTGCCCAATCCTGTCTCATTCTCACAATCATTATGCTTGAGCCCATTGTTGAAGCCACTGTGTCAATCCATCTTGTTGACGGTCTTCCTCTTTTTCATCGACACTTTACCAAGCATGATTAATGTCCTTCTCCAGGGACTGATCCCTCCTGATAACATGACCAAAGTATTTGAGATATAATCTCGCCATCCTTGTTTCTAAGGAGCATTCTGGATGTACTTCTTCCAAGACAGATTTGTTCATTGTTCTGGAAGTCCCTGGTATATTCAATATTCTTTGTCAACACCATAATTTAAACACAACAATTATTCTTCGGTCTTCCTTATTCATTGTCCAGCTTTTGCATGCATAGGAGGCAACTGAAAACACCATGGCTTGTGTCAGGTGCACCTTAGTCCTTAAAGTGACATCTTTGTTTTTCAACAATTTAAAGAGGTCTGTTGCCCAATGCAACGCGTCTTCTGATTTCTTGACTGCTGCTTCCATGGGTGTTGACTGTGGATCCAAGTAAAATGAAATCCTTGGCAACTTCAATCTTTTCTTTGTTTATCACGATGTTGCTTCTTGGTCCAGTTGTGAGGATTTTTGTTTTCTTTATGTTGAGGTGTAATCTTCATCAGTAAGTGCTTCAAGTTCTCTTCACTTTGAGCATGCAAGGTTGTGTCAACTGCGTAACACAGGCTGTTAATGAGTCTTCCTCCAATCCTGTTGCTGCATTCTTCTTCATACAGTCCAGCTTCTCAGGTTATTTGCTCAGCACACAGATTAAGTATGGTAAAAGGCTACAAACCTGATGCACACTGTTCCTGACTTTAAGCTACGCAGTATCCTCTTGTCCTGTTCAAACGACTGCCTCTTGATCCATGTATATAGGTTCCTCATAAGCACAATTAAGTGTCCTGGAATTCCCATTCTTCCCAATGTTATCCATAATTTACTACGATCCACACAGTCGAATGCCTTTGAATAGTCAATAAAAGACAGGTAAAGATCTTTCCAGTATCCTCTGCTTTCAGCCAGGATCCATCTGACATCAGCAATAATATCCCTAGTTCCAGGTCCTCTTCGGAATCCTGCTTGAATTTCTGGCAGTTCCCTGTCGATATACTGCTGCAGCCACTTTTGAACGATCTTCAGCAAAATTTTAATCATGTGTGATATCAGTTTATATTGTTTGATAATTTCCTCATTCAGTTGGATCACCTTTCTTGGGAATAGGCATAAATATGTATCTCTTCCAGTCAGTTGGCCAGGTAGCTGTCTTCCAAATTTCTTGGCATAGATGAGTGGGCGCTTCCAGCACTACATCCATTTGTTGAAACATCTTAACTGGTTTTCCATCAATTCCTGAAGCCTTGTTTTTCGCCAGTGCCTTCAGTGCAGCTTGGACTTCTCCCTTTAGTAACACTGGTTCCCGATCATATGTTACCTTCTGAAATGGTTAAACATTGACCCATTCTTTTTGGTATAGTGACTCAGTGTATTCCTTCCATCTTCTTTTCATGTTTCCTGTGTCGTTTAATATTTTCCCCTTAGAATCCTTCAATATTGCAACTCAAGGCTTGAATTTTTTCTTCAGTTCTTTCAGCTTGGGAAATGTCAAGGGTGTTCTTCCTCTTTGGTTTTCCATCTCCAGATCTTCGCACATGTCATTATAACACTTTGTCTTCTCGAGTCACCCTTTGAAATCTCCTGTTCAACTCTTTTACTTCATCATTTCATCCATTCACCTTAGCTACTCGACGTTCAAGAGCAAGTTTCAGAGTCTCGTCTGACATCCATTTTGGTCTTTTCTTTCTTTCCTGTCTTTTCAATGGCCTCTTGCTTTCTTCATGTATGATGTCCTTGATGTCATTCCACAACTTGTCTGGTCTTCAGTCATTAGTGTTCAATGCATCAAATCTATTCTTGGGATGGTCTCTAAATTCAGGTGGGATATACTCAAGGGTGTACTTTGGCTCTCATGGACAATTTTCTTCAGCTTCATCTTGAACTTGCAATATGAGCAATTGGTGGTCTGTTCCACAGTTGGCTTCTGGCCTTGTCCTGACTGATGATATTGAACTTTTCCATCTTCTCTTTCCACATATATAGTCGTTTTGATTCCTCTGTATTCCATCTGGTGAAGTCCAGGTGTATAGTCACTGTTTATGTTGTTGTAAAAAGGTACCTGCAATAATCCTTTGATCATTTTGATTTAATCTTGCAAAATTCTGCCATGTGATCTCTGGCATTGTTTCTTCACCAAGGCCATATTTTCCAACTACCAATCCTTCTTTTTTGTATCCAACTTTTGTATTCCAATTACCAGTAATTATCAATGCATCCTGATTGCATGTTTGATCAATTTCAGACGGCAGACGTTGGTAAAAATCCTCAATTTCTTCATCATTGGCCTTAGTGGTTGATGCGTAAATTTGAGTAATAGTCGTGTTAACTGGTCTTCCTGGTAGGCGTATTGATATTATCCTATCACTGACAGGATTGTACTTCAGGATAGATCTTGAATTTTTGTTTTTGTTTTTGTTTTTGATGACAAATGCAACTCCATTCCTCTTCAAGTTGTCATTCAGGGCACAGCAGGCCATATGATTGTCCGATTCAAAATAACCAATACTAGTCCACTGCAGCTCACTAATGCCTAGGATATCTATGTTTATGCATTCCATTTCATTTTTGATGACTTCCAATCTTCCCAGATTTGTACTTCATACATTCCACATTCTGATTATTAATGGACATTTGCAGCTGTTTCTTCTCATTTTGAGTTGTGCCGCATCAGCAAATGAAGGTCCTGAAAGCTTGACTTCATCCACGTCATTAAGGTCAACTCTACTTTGAGGAGGCAGCTCTTCCCTAGTCCCATTTTGAGTGCCTTCCAACCTGTGGGGCTCATCTTCCAGCACTGTATCTGACAATGTTCTACTGCTATTTATAAGGTTTTCACTGGTTAATTTTTTTAGAAGTAGACCACCAGGTCCTTCTTCCTAGTCTGTCTTAGTCTGGAAGCTCAGCTGAAATCTGTCCACCGTGGGTGACCCTGCTGGTATCTGAATACCAGTGGCATAGCTTCCAGCATGACAGCAACACACAAGCCCCCAGAGTACAACAAACTGACAAACAAGTGGGGGATATGGAAATTGCCTTAGGTAAAGACTGGAATCCAAGAGGAAAAGCTTCAGAATGAGTCTACTGAAAAGATATCTCCTGTATGGACAAATGCCAGTAAAGCTTATGATAGATGGTGGTTGTGTTGCTATTGTTAGCTGCCATCGAGTTGGCCCCCAATTCATGGTGACCCCATGCACAACAGAGCAAAAGGCTGCCCAGTCCTGGGCCATCCCCACGCTGCAAACCTGACCATTGTGATCCATAGGGTTTTCACTGACTCATTTTCAGAAGGAGACTGCCAGGCCAGTCTTCCTAGTCTGTTTTACTCCAGAAGCTCCACTGAAACCTATTCAGAGTAGCCCACCTAAAAACACTTTGCTTCATTTTTGTCATCTGAAAGGGGAAGGTAGGGGATGAACATATTCTTATGCAGATGGGAAGGATCCAAGGAAGACAGACTGAAAACCGGTGACACACAAAGAATAACCGGCAGCGGCAAGGATAAACCTGTTTACACCAACAGAGGAATAGGCCTGAAAACAGAAACACTTCCAGAAAACAGAAGGACATCCCTTCTTTTACGACCAATTATGTTGTAAAATAATTTTGTATTAATAAGCATATTTACCCTCACAAGACATGGTTGGTTCTGATTTTCTTTCATTTCCAAAGCCAGGCTATGCACAATGACTAAACTAACTGGGAAAAAAATAAAAAACTAGTGCCATCGAGTCATTTCCGATTCTTGGCGAAGCTACATTTAATTCTAAAACATACATACATCTCTATCAGAGAAGTAACAGAGATGGGAAACAAATGGAATAGGAGGTAGGGAAGGTGAAAGAGGAGATATGGAAAACAGGCCTTTTTTTCAATAATACCAGTTCCCAGTTGCCATGGAGTCAACTCTGACTCATGGTGACTGCATGTGTGTTACTGGAGAAATGTGCTCCATAGGGTTTTCAAGGGCTGATTTTTTAGAAGTAGATCACCAGGTCTTTTTTCCTGGTCACCTCTAGGTGGATTCAAACCTGCAACCTTTCGGTTAGCAGCCAAGTGCATTAACCATTTGCACCACCCAGGGACTCCCCTTCAATACTAAGGTCTTTCAATTTCTCAGTTACATTTCCAGAGGCCCAAATACTTTGTTTCCTGTCCTTGGATTCCACGAGTCTCCTGATCCTAGTATTATACTCTTATTTAAGCTAGTCAGAGTATTTCTGTTGTACCATGTCCTCACTCACAAAAAAATCCTGTTTAGAAACCCTGTTATTTGTATACATATTTTATGTCAGTAAAATGTATAATAAACTTATTTATGCACATATTTTTTCCAGAAGGCTGACTGTTAAACATTTACCATCATACCACTGCCTAAGGGTAAATAATTCTAGGTAAATATATTCAATCAACGATGTACAATGACGTAACTAGAGACAGCCTCAAACTCTAATACTGAAATCAAACTAAACTGCACAGAACGAAAGGTTTAGTATTACCTGCTTGATATCTGTCCTTGGGGCCCAACAAAAAAAGCTTTCAGCATTTATCAATAACAGACTTTCATTTCCCAAGTATTTCTGAATTTCCCCCAAAGATGCTACAGGGAAATTCCTAACTGCCTTCTCACTGCTCTCTTATGTTCCCTCTTCCCTACAGGATAGAAACTTCTGGGTCTTAAGAAACTGGTCTCCGGAAACTGTTACTCTGTGGATCAGAAATACCAGGTAATCTTATGAAATACATAACTGTAACTATGAATTAAAAATACAGCTTCAAAAAACATTGCCAACAGGTATTTTTCAAAAACACCAAAATACTGAGAATTCCCGAAAAAGATTATCTTAGTTATCTAGGAGCCCTGGTGGCTCAGTGGTTAAGAGCTCAGCTACTAACCAAAAGGTCAGAAGTTCAAATTCACCACCTGCTCCTCGGAAACCCTATGGGGCAGTTCTACCCTGTCCCATGGGTTTGCTATGAGTCAGGATCGACACGACAGCAAAGGGTTTTAGTTACCTAGTGCTGCTGTAACAGAAATACCATGAGTGGATGGCTTTAACAAACTTATTCTCTCACAGTTTAGGAGGCTAGAAGTCCAAATTTAGGGCACCAGCTCTAAAGGAAGGCTTTCTGTGAGCTCTGGGAGAAGGTTCTTGCCTCCTTTCAATAACTGTGGGCCTGGTGTTCCCTGTAGATCTCCCATTTGTCTTGGCATCGATCTTCACCTGTTCTCAGCACAGGGACCCCAGGTCCAAACGATGCACTTCATTCCCGGCTCTTATTTCTTGGTAATAGTAGATGCCTCCCCTTTTGCTCGCTTCTCTCTCCTTTTATCTCTTCTAAGATAAAGGTGCGACTGAAGCAAGGGTGTGATGTGAGTAAGGGTGTGACTTGAATAAGCGTGTGACTTGAGTAAGAGTGTGACTGAAGTCTCTCGTAAGGCTGTGACTCACACTGATCCTGCCTCATTAACATATAGAGGTTAGGATTTACAACACATCACAACATGGAGAGTAATTACATCAGATCACAAAATGGAGGACAACCATATAAATACCGGAAATCATGGCCTAGCCAAGTTGACACATATTTTGGGGGACACAATTCAATCCATGGCAGAATACATCTTGGGTAGGTGGTGTTTGCAAAAACCATCTCACTTCATCACCAGTCAGAGCTTGGTGGCCTGGCCTCATTTCACCAATTAGCTGTTTTCTGTTTACTCTTTTCCTTTCTACCTGCCCTTCTGGTGGAATGGACTGGCTTATCTAGCTTCCAAAAACGTTTATTATTTAAAAACAAAATATACTTCTAGATTAAAAATGGCATACTCAGTCTGCCTGTACTTAGACAAATTTCAGCTTTTCTCAATATATAACACATACAATTTATAGAAAGATTCTAAACACAATTTTAGATATCCTCCCACATTTTTATTCTCAACCCACATTTTTAGAAGTCTAAAGCTTTATCCCACTCTTATAAAATTAGAAGGGTGACTAAACTACCCATCAAGGAAGAAAACATAAGAATTAACTAGTAATTTGGGTCTTCTAAAAATACTCCATATCAAGAACATTTAAAAAAGGAATGGGAAAAAAAAATGATAGAAGACTTTATTCAACATAATATAACCCAGGATCACCATTAAGAGTGTAATTTACACATCCGCCCTTAGGGAACAATAGAATAGTCAAGGCTTCATGAGAATACAGGTGGTCCCTTACACACAAGAACTAGAAACTCATTTCAGGATGGGTGGTACTGTAAAGAACCTTGGGTTTAAGATGCCTTTAGATAAAGAGAGATCATTCAGAGTAAAAAAAAAAAAAAAGTCCACAAACACAGAAAAGGGGGATCTGGAGAAATGAAAATGTGTGCCACTATTTGAGTCTCTGAAGAAGCACTGGTGGTATAATAGTTAAGCACTCGGGTTACTAACAAAGGTTGGCGGTTGGAACCCACCCAGAGCTCCACAGAGCTCCCCAGGAAAAAGACCAGGTGATCTGCTCCCATATAGATTAAAAAAACCAAACCCATTACCATCAACTCGATACCAACTCATAGCAATGCTATAGGACAGAGTAGAACTACCCCATTGACTTTCCAAGGAGTGCCTGGTGGATTCAAACTGCTGACCTTTTGGTTAGCAGCGTGGGACTTAACCACCATACCACCAGGGTTTCCCCCGTAAAGATTACAGCCTAGAAAACCCTACGGGGCAATTTTACTCTGTCACATGGGGTTGTTATAAGTCAAAAATCAACTCAACGGCACCCAACAGCAGTAACAACAACACTGGAGTGTCTAGATTCTGAGTGCAGAGCCAGAGGACAGGCCACTGCTGGGTACAAGAGTTGGGCAACACCAAAGGGGCCAGCTAAGGCACAAAGCAGTAAAGTGGGCAGAGCTGAGACAAGCTGCATCCCTTGAAGCTTGGAGAACTAGAAGCAGCTATTTGGAAAAAGACCCAAATGCTCTGAGGTAAGTCACTCCCTCGTGCTACCCTAAACAGTGGTTTATAGATTTTTTTTTTTTAATTAAAACACAATAAGAAATAGAATTTACACTTCAGCTCAGGACATACTCGTGTATACACATACATAAAACAAATAACAAACAGAAGTTTCTCTAAATAGCACCTACCTTTATTAAGCATGATATACTCTATTACGATATTTTGATTTGTATTCTTTTTCATTAAAAAAAAAATTGCTGGGCTCAACCAGCTAAACTGATTTTGAAACCCCCTAATGCATCACACCCTGAGGATCCCCTTAGGTTATACCTCAGCTCAAACCCTGTTCCTCCACTGGTCACATTTCTGATGTCTCTGACTTGCTTTAGAATAGCATTCAAACCAGCCTGGCATTAAGGTCTTTTATCATCCACCCTCAACCATTTTTTAATCTTAATCTTCCATAATGTCTCTTCAAGAAGCCTACATCCCCGTAAAACTGATCTGCTTGTTGCCTCTTTCACATCCTAGATTTTCTACTCTTTCCTCTTCCTGGGATGTTTTTCTCATCATTTATTTCCCCCAAACCAAATCCTTCCGATCCCCTGAGGCCAGCTAAAGTGGCGCCTCCACACTGAACAATTTTTTCCTGCCTCCAGAAGTCTAAGCACTTTATCTTTGCTATCTCTCCAGTGTCCATTCAGATACACCCTACCATCACCACCCCATCTCTCACAGTGCCCCACTCTCAGAACCCAAGCACACAGCTTTGCATGGAAAATCACTTTAGGTGTTGACTGAGGAACCAAATATGCATCTTCCATGTAGGAACTGCCTATGAGGGACTGTTGAGGACTGCTGGGGACTGTTGAGCCCGAAGATTCAGAAATTTTAGGTCAGGGCCCAAAGCACCAAGAACGTCGTACCAAAACTAGACCCTCATATTCTCTTCAGCAGATATTCTACCTTTTGCCTTGGAAACAATGGTTATTAATAGCTTTACAAGAAAATGTTACAGAATATTTACTTTAATAACTTTTTTTAATAGAATTCTTCTTTCAATTAAAAAAGTAGCCTAAATGTAAACAGGAATTTAGCAATAAAAGCTATGTTTCATATTCTAACTTCTCTTACTTAAAATCTAATCTCTCAAGTGAGATAAAGCTATGCATAAGAGACAGAGCCCTGGTGGTGCAGTGGTTAAGAACTCAGGCTGCTAACCAAAGGGTCGGCAGTTTGAATCCACCAGCTGGTCCTTGGAAACACTATGGGGCTGCTGTAAGTCAGAATCAACTCAACGGCAACGAGTTTGGTTTTTTCAGAGACAAAGTCTTCCACATCATCTTTTAATCACAAAGTTTCATTTCAGCCTCCTTCAATTAAACAGTTAAAATAGAAGAGCTTTCTTAGGACTAAGTCATAAATATTAGCATCAAAAGGTCTTTAATCTATATGCAAATATCTTCTAAACTGATCTAATAACTTCCTCACTTAGCAAATATTTATCAAGTAACTGCTCTGTATTCAAACACTGAGCTAGGAACTCAATAGGTGTCTGAGGCACTAAACTGAAAATGCTACACTTCCAAAGCAGATAATTGGATAATAACAGATTCAAGCTCATTATCTGAAATTGAAAATCATACACAGATGCTCATACTGCTGTACTACAAAGAACCAGAAAGCAGAAAGGGAGAAAACGCTAAAGGTAATGTCAAGGTAAAATACTTCACACAAGTATACAATGTGATAAATTACAAGAAGGGAGGGATTAAGAGAAACATAAAAACCCCTTGGAGAATTTGCTAATCCTCTCGTTAATACTGCTTAACGGTGAAGTAAATCAGGCCAAATATTAAAAGCCCATTTAGAATATACTAATATTTTAACATTTGTAAAGAGCCATTAACACCATTTCACAATGAATGGTCCTTTCCTTTATATTTTATGTAAACAACACATACTGCTTATGCTCAAGTAACTATGATTCTTGAAAATTTATAAAATAGCCCCACCATGCTCTATTTAAGCCTTTCAATTATTTTAAGTCTGCTTAGCCATGTCAACAGTGAAATTATTCAAATAGGCAATAATTTTACATCTATAGGTAGATTATTTTTTAGGAATGATGGAAAACAGCAAATAAATTTACCAATGATTATCTCACTATTTTTACTTCTGTACTAAGCCTTATTGTAAATGCATCCTAACATTCTCAATGAATAGTCTTACCTTAAATATGTGCCATATATGAAGAACAATGCCATCATTAGTCCATTTAAAATAAAAATTACAGCCACATAAAAACAAGCTGGATCTCCCAATCCTTTAAAAATAAGCAAAACATAAGTTATTAACAATAAATTCACTTATGTGTCCAGCAATTTTTATTAAAATGTGCTTATTCTGAAAAACAGTTACCATTGGCTCCCCTGTGGAAACACACTACTGGAGAACATAATGAGGAACAGGTAGTAGCTGCTTGGTTTTAAAACAAGGCTGCAAATTATGTGACACTTCTCCTACTGAGATACAGGGTCTATGCCCCTCGCCTCTGAGCCTGTGTGCGTTTAAGACTGTTCAACAGGATATGGTAAAAGTGATACAATGTGACTTTCGGGGCTCAGTCATAAAGGCCGTGTAGTTTTCACCTTGTTCACTGAAATGCTCACTCTTGCAGCCCTGAGCTGCTGTGTGAAAAGCCCAACTACCCTGAGGTACCATGCTATAAAAAGCCTAAGTCATGGAAAGGCCACATACAGGCGCCCAGTTGACAGCAGGGACCAACCCTGAAGTCGTCCCAGCCACGAGCCAGAGTGATTCCAGTCTGCCCAGACACTCAAGTTTTAACAGCATTGGGACTGACATCACTGAGGAGAGACAAACCGTTCCCACTGTGTCCTGTCCAAATTCCCGACTTGGAGAACTCGTAAACATAATAAAATCATTGATGCTTTATATGACTAAATTTGGGTTTTTATACCACTAAGTATGCTGCAGTAGATCACAGGACAGGAACATAGAAAGGACCTTGCCTTCACAGCTTTCAATAGGACTGAGTCCTTCTCCTCTGGTCACTGTCCAACATATCTTGGTTTGAATACCAATCAAGTCCATTATTTTGGTATAAATCCGGTACCAACTGGCTAAGATTACCTATTTAAAAAAATAGGGAGATAATAATAAAAGATATTATCCTCAATAACTTCCATTACTGAAAAAAAAAATTTTTTTTTTTAATTTTGGCCACTATCAAATCTTCCCTTCCTGGGTCATACACTTGACTCCCTTTAAATCCAGTAAAATGAGCATCGGAATCTTCTACCTAGATTCTTCACTGGTCAGTCTTCAACTGTTCATAAACATGGAAGATTTATATTTTAAAAAGCTATGAAACTCTTACTAAGGGGCATAAAAGTTGATTTAAACAAATAGAGATACTGTGTGTTCTTGAACAAAACAAAAAACAAACCCACTGCCGTCAAGTCGACTCCAACTCATGGCAGCCCCACGTGCTACCAGGCAGGCTGTCCCACAGGATTTCCTTGGCTGACATCTTTATGAAAACAGACCACCAGGCCTTTCTTCCGGGGCACCACTGGACGGGTCTGAACGCCAGCCTTCAGGCTAGTTATTATTGCTGTCGTTGTTGTTGTGTACCACAGAGTGGATTTCAAATCATAGCAAATCTATATGACAGAGAACTGCCCCAAAGGGTTCCCTGGGCTGTAGTCTTCACGGGGGAAATCGCCAGGCCTTTTGGGGCTAATAGCCATGAACAAATCATTTGCACCACCGAGGACCTTATATCTTTTTGAATAGAAGTAAATTCTCCCTCAAATACATTCCAAACATAAAACAATGCCAATCAAAACCTCAAGTGTCTAAAATTTATCTACAGGAATTAAAAAAAAGAGACAACTGAAGGAAGAGCCTAACAGATACTAAAACTCCTTAGTTATGATAATTAAACTAATGTGATACTGGCACAGGAATAGCCAGACAGATCAATATAACCGTGGTGGAGGTGGTGGTGTGTCACCCAAACCCCTCTCCAGGGCTGAGGCACTCATTCCCCCAACATCCGGGATGGTTAGTGACTGACAGCTCTCAGCTGCGTCTTTCTCTGGAAACTGGTGTGACCTCATTCAAGGTGACACACCCTCTACCCAAGGGCAACCTGCACCCAATGACACCGACTAGTCAATAGGGAAGGGCTGTGGATCCTTGCCTCAAGGTGGGAAACTACTCCAAATAAACAAGACAGGATGGGCCACTAAGGAAAGTGTTAGGTATACAACAAAAGAGCATTTTGAAAAAAACAAAGTTAGATTCCTACACACCACACCATACATCAAAGTAATTCCAGATAAAAGATTTAAATGTCGAATATTAAATTATAAAAAAAGGAAGTTTTTTTTACATACTTAAGAAAAAGCATAAATTAAAAAGATTCATTAGTATGAGTTTTCCATACAAAAAAAAATACATACCAATCCTACATGAAGGTAAAAGGCAAACAAAAAATTGAGAAAGTATTTTATACACGCAGCATAGTATTACATTCTACACATAATAAGTGAGCTCTTATAAGATTTAAGAAGAAATATAACAGGCATGAACAAGCAATTATTTAAAAGTACAAATGCATAAATACAGCAAGGAATGAAATACCTCATGTAACTTCAAGTTCTTTTTTGCTTATCAAATTAGCAAGAATGCAGGTAAACAAGCACTTTCAAAAACTGTGCTGGCAATTTCAATTAGTACAATCTTTCTGGAAGGCATTTTGGCAACATGTATCAAAATCATTAAAGTATATATTCTGTTGAGCTCAACAGTTTCACATCAACAATTCATAGTTTTTTTTTTAAAAAAAGATTTAATTAGAAAGATGCTTACGATAAGCTTTGTTTAGAATACTTAAAAAATTAAAAACAACCAGAATTTTCATAAGAGATAGGCTAACTAAACTATAGTAGATTATACAATATTATCTGGTCATTAAAAATGATGCTGTAGCAAAAAATATGACAGTGGAAGACAGTTAAAAATATTCTTAAAAGACAAACATTACTCATGAAGAAAGGTGTCCTATGTAATCTCATTTTTGTAAAAGTGTACATAGCTACAGGAAGTATTCAATAAGCACTACACTAGTAAGAAAACACTGAAACTTGGTGGGTATTTATTCCTCTCTAACATATACTTTCTCATTAATCAATCAGTCCAACTCACTGATCTGGCAGGCAGACTCCTCTCTCTCAGTCGACACTGGCTAAGAGCCTGCTCTGTGTGGATACTGAGCTAGGAGTTGGATCCCAGCAATGATCGAGGCAAACATGGCCCTGCCATCAGGCAGCCTGCTGTCTAGCAGGAAGGCACAGTAAATAAACCATGAGCATGCTAGGAAAAGAGAACACAGAAGAAGGGAGTGCGTAACAGAAGAGCCTCCTCCAGGGAGTCAAAGAGGATGTCACTGAGATAGTTGCATCTAAGCTACCAGAACAAGTTGCTGTCAAGTTGATTCCAACCCATGGCAACCCCATGTATGGGGCCCTGGAAAATGCATAACAGTGAGTCAAATGGAGGGATGGTAAAGGACAGGTCATAAAATTCACTGATACAGCCTTCCTTCCTAGCCTCCTGGCCCAACTCTCTTCTCCTTTAGTCCAGCCCCTAGCAATTGCTTTCAATAAAATGAGGAATCCCAGGTAGGGAAGAAACAGTATTTGGCAAAGGACATGTAAAAATGATGGTGCACCCCTGCCATAACCCCTTCACACACACCAATTCTAGAGAGTTTTCACATTTTCTAAATCAAGCAATCATAACAATAGCTTCCACAGAATCCAAGTCCCCCAAAATCAACAATGATCTTTTTCCCATATTCCTTCCCAAGATACAGATTTAAAAAAAAGAAAATGTAACATCTTGAATTATATCTTAGATTTAGAATCAATTTAACACAAATACAGTAAAAATAAAAAATAAAGTGAAAATGCTCACTTGAATAACTAACTTACCTCAGGATAAAGATTGAACCGCTTTAGTGTATTGATAACAAGGGGGTATTCGGTAAGCTTATCATTCATAATCATCCACACACCATTCAAAAATGAGGGTGCTTCCACAATAGTCTTGAAGTAGGAATAATATAGTCCCTGGAATAAATATAAGCTCTAGTTATTAATAAAAGGTACACAATTACTAACTACTGTGCCTCTTCTTAGCTTTAAAAAAAAAAAAAAAAAAAACCTTAAAATACACTTTAAAAAAAAACAAAACAATCAAGCAAATAATAACTATAATTAATTTTGTAGGCTTCTGATCACTGATAAAGTCTTAGGCTGCATAAAGCTACATATTTGAGAATAGCCTTGTCTTCATTGAAATGAACTCAAAATTGCTTCAAAAATAGTTTTAGAACTTAAAAGAATAATATAACTCAGCAAGCTTCCTTTAAGAAAATCCTATAATTCATACCTGTGTAAGTACTCAAAAGAGGCTAGCTTATGATCATGGTGAATAAGGGACTTACCACAGAATTTCAATTTACCATGAACCAAGAAATCTTCTCTGGCCAAAAATGCTTCCTCATAACTGCTTATTGCTTATTTGAATCCCCAAAACAGCACTATCAGCCATATTTGCCCCAGACTTACAGACAAAAATGCAAATATGTTGGGAAGGCTACACAATGATGAATTACATATAAATGACATTGTGATGTCAATTAATTTTACAAATGGTTTTACTTCCTGTCATTTTAGCTAAGGTAAGAACCCTCTGAGATTGGGGCAATGGGGTCAGGAATAGGAAACAACAGTGGTGGTCCTGTTTTGTGAGGAAGAGGCCACTTTTTCCTTGATTTTCTACTTTAAAAAGGTAGCAGGATCAGAATAATACACGGGACAAAAAACAAGAAAGTACTCCAAGCCTTAGGGGAGAGTATAATTGGCCATATAAGGACAAGCAAAAAAACAAAGGATACGAACTCTATCTTCTATACAATTTTACCTAGGGCAGCCCTTTAAGGCTCACAGACATGAAAGTGATTTGCCTACCCAGACGTACTGAAAATGAAAAAAAACTAGGCATTGATACTATGGCGTTACAGCTCTCACGGCACGATTTTTTAAATTATATTTCCTACCTTGTTTTGTGGGTTTGACTTTAGAATCATATAGATATTTTCCTTAATTATAAAACAAAAAGTTTTAAATACCTAAATGTCAAAAGAAAAATGAAACCAAGAAATCTAACTATATATAAACTTGGGACTCTAACCACATGAAGGCTTCCAGGAGCTTTAGGATCAGTAATATTGCTGCATGTCCCTAGTGGAACATATCCTAAGGTCAAAGAGAACTGCAAGCAAATCTCAGGCTTTTTTATTATTTTCAATAATCCTATTTTTAGTAATACCTTTAGTACCATTATTCCTAGGAAATAAGTACAGTCATGCGTCACTTAACACCCACGATACGTTCTGTGAAATAGGATGTTATGTGATTCGGATATTGTGCAAACACCGTATTATATAGAGGCGGTCCCTGGGTTATGAACATCCGACTTATGGACAACCTGTAGTTATTCCTGTAAAGCCTAGTATATTAAAAATTCAAGGTACATACAATGGTTTGTAATAACAAAGAGAGCTACTTTACGACATGCATCAAAACATTATTATTATTACTTCGATTGGAATTTCTGAACTCTATTATAATCTTATGGGACCACGGACGTACATACGGTCAGACTTTGCCCGAATGGGTGCTGTGGATCTCGTGACTGTAATTTGAAACCAAGATTCTCAGGCTAAAAGCTTCAAATATAATATCGAATAAGTAAAAACCTTATAATCCCAAATTCAAATTTTAAAATATGAATATAAATTAATAATTTATGTTTTCCTTAAAAAAAAAAAAAGTGTATTCCATAATTCCATTCCCTGTAAACACCTAGAAACGATGACCGATCTAGTAATAATGAGCATCTCTAGCACCAAGAGTGCAGTCTCTAAGTACCACTTGCTACTGAAAAGGAATCAGACTCCTAGGGAAACTGGCTGATTCCACGTCTGGAGAAGAAATGTACAAGATGAGCGTTGTGGTACCAGAAAGAAAGTATGCTATGGAATACTCGTGAGGTGGCATCAAGGCAACAGATAGAATCAACTGCACGGGCTCTCAGTGGGTAAGTTTACAAATCATCTTAAAATTTATCAGTGCATAATGATACTCAAAAGAAAAATGTCCACTGATCACCACTGGAAGATACTAGGGAACCAATATGTTTCTCTGAAAACTGGTAAATAAAAAGAATCAAGCATCTCCCTGCCTTTCTTGTTTGAAGTGTACCTCTGAGAAACAAATAGTTATTGCGGGAAAGTTCTTTATAGAAGAATTTCAGTTAATAAATGTGGGGGCAGGGGGGATGAAGAACAGAGAATCTATCTGCTTGGCAACCCTAATGAAATAACTGACCTACGCTGATGGCTAGGCTGTAATGGGAGGATCAGCATTAAAACACCTAAAGCCATTTGTCAAATCTTAACAGCACAGTGAGACAACTAGTGCCCAGCACAACCTATGAAGTATTCCTGGCAGGAAAATAAAACTCAAACCTGCAGCTTAACAAGGCTCTGATCCATTAATATCCAAGAAACATGGAACAGAGGGACATGATAACCACCACCACAGGGATGCACTCAGCCAAATGCAGAATGTGGGTAATTCTGCAGGACAAATGACCTGGAATCTTCAACAAATAAAGGAAAAAAAAGGGGGGGGGGGGACTTATAGATTAAAAGACTTAAGATACACATCAACCAAATGCAGTGTGTAGATATTTTTTGGACTCCAGTTCAAATACACCAGCTATTCAAAAACAAAAAAGTCAATCAGGTCATTTAATAAGCACTGATTTTGATGATATTAAGGAACTGTTAATTGTCTTAAGTGTGACAATGGTGCTGTGGTTTAAAAAAAAAAAAAAAAGAGTCCCTGTCTTTTGAGATGCATATGAAAGTATTTACAGGTGAAATGTTAGGATGTCTGGGATTTCCTTTAAAAGAGTTTGGAAAGTGGAGTGGAGATGAAAGAAAGATGGCCATGTGTTGTCAATTGTTAAAGCTTGGGGATATTTAGGGGGGATATCCTTTCTACTTTGGAGTATCTTTGAAAATTTTCATAGTAAAAAGTTAAAAATGTATAAAATACCTAAAGTATAATTAAAAAAACCACATGAAAACGAACCATTTCAGTGCGAAAAGCCATCTCCCTTTCCAATGCTGAGAGGTGAGAAAAATGACGATCATTTTCAAAGAGGCGTGTTATATGGCTCCTGAAAAAACCAAAGAATAAAGCAACAGCATTGAAACGTGCTATTATTTTTAAAAGGAACTCTAAAGGCAAAAATAAAATTATTCATAATTTAGGAGATAATTTTGTAACAAAATTCAAATATGACGGTATACATATTTGTTTTTCCACACAGTATGTCTTATGTTTCTACTAAAATTTCTCTCTATAAGAAAGTATATTCAAATTAGATTTTAAAATTAAAATGAACTAGAATAATGATATTTTAAGTGAAGTACAATACAACTGCACATTAAACTGTAAATGTCATTAAGTTACCACTTCAGAAATACCTGATTAATGAAATTTGTATTTCTATCCAGAGATTAAAAAAACTTAATCTTTTCAACATGAAGACTGTATTAATGTTAAACAAAATAGGGTCTCAAATGTAGCCTCTTTAATAATGGATCTCTTTTACTAAAAAGTTTTATACTGATAATATTCCTTTAAATATATAGGAAATAGCTCTGGGAAGTTATAAACATAAAAATTAGCATACAAGGAAAAACAATCTTACCAGTGCAACACGGCTGCAAAGGCAGCTGGAAGAAAAAAGAAATTTAAATTACTATTTTAGCATAAAGAAATATTTTCACTTTATAGAAAAGTATGTCAAAGATAAACATGTCAAAACTTGTGATGTATAAATGTTAGACTTTCAGGGATTTGGGAAAGAATACTGACTCTTCAAAAGAAGCGCCGAGGCTATGCTTTAAGGCTGGGTCATCTGAGAATTACAAACATATCTACAGTTCTCATCACTCACTCATTCAACAAAGAATATTAGGCCCTACAGGAATCATCAGATGGAAACTACCACAAACGGAACCGAGAGGGGAACAGAACTAAGACGTAAGAACAACTTTAAATAAAGAAATATGGTGACCTGAGGGTACAGGACTGGGGTGGAAGAAAAGGGGACTATCATTTTTTACTTTACATACTGCTGTAATGTCTGAATTTTTACAATAGACTTTACTATTTAAAAAAAATTTTAAAGGAAGTAAGGGAGGGAGGGAGGGAAGGACGAGAAGGGAAGAGAAAGAAAAACTAAAAAATAAAACCAGTCTTGTATGAGAATCAACAGCTTGCTATCTGTCCAAGTACAAAGAACGTATTAAGATGAATCCAGGCAGTCAGGGAAACCTCTTAGACTTAATTAAGCACTTCACGGGCTGAAGTTCCTAGGATCGAAGGCAAAGGACCATAGACTTGGACTTCTATGTCAACTGGCACAACATAGTTCATAAAGACAAAGTCCTACATCCTACTTTGGTGAGCAGCATCTGGGAAGTTAAAAGCTTTCAAGCAGCCATCTAACATACAACTAGTGATCTCTTCCGGTCCAGAGCAAAGGAGGGTGAGAAAAAAAAAAAAAAAGACCCAAGGGAGCAATGAGTCCAAAGGACTAATGGACCACATGAACCACTGCCTACATGACCGCAAGACCAGAAGACCTGGATGGTGCTCAGCTACCACCACCAACAGTTCTGACTGGGATCACAACAGAGGATCCCAGACAGAGTGGGAGAAAAACGTAGAAGAAAAAAATCAAACTCACAAAAAAGACCAGACTTACCGGTCTGACAGAAAGTGGAGGCAACTCCAAGACTATGGTCCTAAGATCCCTTCTGACCTGGAACTGAAGTCATTCCCGGAGATCACCTTCCAGCCAAACAACAGACAAACCCATAAAATAAACAGTGACACCAAGAGGAACGTGCCTTAGAACAATGAATTATGTGAGATCCAAGGGGCAATATTTGCCCGGAAGCAAAGATGAGAAGGCAGGAAGGGTTAGAAAACAGAATGAAGGGACACAGGGAACCCAAGGCAGAAATGGGGACAGTGCCGACACATTGTGGGGAATGAAGCCAAAGCCATGAAACATTTGACGTAGAAACTATCGAATGGAAATCTAATTTGCTCTGTAAACTTTCACCTAATGACAACGTAAAAAATAAAAAAAGGATGAACCCATAAAGCACCATTCAATCTTCTTATATTACAAGATGCATCTGATTGCAGGGTTTTGATTAAGTAGTAGTTTTTTTTTAACTACTCACCTGAACCATGAAAACACTCTTGGAAATGAAACAAAATGACCCAGATTTTATTGCCTTATTCTTAAATTATTTATAATTAAAAAATATATTTTGCCTAGGAGATATTAAGGCTATGAAAGGTAAAGAGTTACTCCTTCTGTCACTGAGGTCATAAATTTTTAACTTTGTCATCTGACATTTATGTTTACATATGGTACTTTGACCTTTTGAATATTTTGTTGTTGCTACTGGCAAATCTATTATTCACGTTCTTTTTGGTTTCTGCCTCTAAAGAATTTCCCCACCCAACAATGATAAAATTTGGCTTCATTTTCTGAATAAATCATCTTTCACTGGAGATAAATACTATCTCTTTTATACTAATTGTCACTCACACACATACAAGAACTGTCATACTTCGCTAATCCCTTTGATATTATAATTGGAATTTCATTCATAAATTAACCCGAGAAGAAACTACATGTTTACAACTAGAATCTTCACTTCACAAAAATGGTATATATCTTCTGTTCAAATTGCCCTAGAGAAAATGCTTATTATTCTGTATAAAATCCACTGCTGTCAAGTTGATTCCGACTCATAGCGACCCTACAGGACAGAGTAGAACCGTCCCAGGAGTTTTCAAGGAGCACCTTTTGGTTAGCAGCCACAGCACGTAACCACTACGCCACCAGGGTTTCCTTTATTCCGTATAGTTAACATATATTTCTTAAGTTTTTACCTGGCAACCTAACACCTTTGCTGCGAATATACGTGAAATCTTTGTCCATTATACTTTGCTGGATATTGTTAATGTATTTATTTTTTAAATATATTTATTTTGTAATTTATTTGGTTGTGTCTCACTTACTGAACTATTAATTCTTAAAAATTGTTAATTTATCATCTTTAATTCATTTCAAAAAATATTATTTAGAAATTATAATTCTGCTCCTGTTTTCTAACTTTACTGCTAGTTTTTTCTCACTTGACAAAAATAAACTGCTAGACTAATACCATATAACTCTGGTAAAAGAGGGCATCCTTGTCTTGTTCTGACTTTAACAGCAACATATTTCATATTAGGCCATTAAGTTAGCCCTTGACCTTCACAACTCTGGAGTGGGAATAGGATTTGTCGAGACCATCATCACTCTACTTCCAAAAATACCCTTCCATACTACACCTAGTGGGCAATCCTCTGAGTTCCTGGCATGTGAATTACACTCTTTTTTTTTTTTTTACGTACAGTCTCCAAGGTCAATTCATAATCTGCCCCATGTTTTGTATTCCCTTGTTCATTCCAATTCAATAATAAAATGGCTAACATTTGAATGCTTATTACATACCAGGCACTTTAAATAAAGTTTTTAATTGTGCTAAATCAAATAATCCTCATAATTACACTATCTGAGAGGTACTAATATTTCCCCAGTATACAGATGAGAAATTGAGGCACAGAGAAGTTTAATAACTTGCCCAAGGACACACAGCTGATAAGCAAAGCAACCAAGACTGGACACAGAAATGTCTGACCTGAAAGCCGTGCACTGAGCAGCACAGCCTCTGCTGATGAGGCTAGAGAGGAGGTGACAAAGATCCAGGCAGCCTTGCTCTAAAGTATTCTTACCCACCTCTCTTATTTTAAAAAGAAAAAGAAAAAAAAAGCTGCAATTCATCTGTTTATATATGCAATATGCTTTATGTTGGTGTTATAAGCTGTTGTCCAGTTGGCCCCCAACTCATGGGGACCCATGCACAACAGAACAAAACGTTGCCTGGTCCTATGCCGTCCCTATGATCAGTTAGGGATCAGACCATTGTGACCCATAGGGTTTTCCTTGAACGATTTTTAAAAGCAGATTACCACGTCTTTCTTCTTATTCCTAGTCTTTGTCTGGAAGCTCCACGAAACTCCAGCAACAAGAAGCCTCCACTGACAAATGGTGGCTGCACATGACGGACAGGGAATCGAACTCAGATCTCCCACATGGAAGGAAAGAATTCTACCAGTGAAACACCACTCCCCTCATGTGTTTTACAGAGGTTATTAATTTTTATATAAAATTTTAGAGCTATACTTTAATTTATTCAAAAATGGAACTAAATTATATTTATGTATGTCATCTGAAATGATAGCCCCAGTAAAGCAAATACTGCCTTGTGAACATATAATTTAAGCATAAAGACATACAATCACAAAAGCTTTTGAAAGCATCCCTAGCGGGTTTTTCTTGCCTTCTTGACAGGAAAAATAATATTCTAAATGATTATTATTATTATCCCAGTGATTACCAATCCTTTCTATAGTCTTTTTGGGGGGTATCACAAACTGATAATCCATTTTTTTCCCACTTTAACACAAATGCTACTTTTTGGCATTCTAAAGGGCTGAGGTACATATGCCATTTTTTTTGAAAAATCAAAACATTAAAAAACTGAAAATTATTAAAAAAAAAAAAAAACCTGTTCTATAAGAAAAAAGGTATTCAAGGAAAGAAGATTTGCTTTGTAATCTAATTCAAAGGATTGCAATCTTTATGCCTGAGAATTATAAAAAGCTCTTCTGTTTAGGTGGAAGCACATAAATTACCTGCACCCTGAGACTCAGTCAGATGCTCCCGAATGCTGCATCCATTCTTCCTTAATAAACTATGCAGCAACTTGTATGTCACATTATATCAATTTCAGTCGTATAGGATTTTAGAGGCCTCCTTGCTGAAATTCTTCTATTATTAAATAATATTGTAAACTCTTTATACAAATTAATTAGATTGTAACTCCCTGAGGGCAGGGACAATGTTTTCCCGAACTTTACCACAGTACTTGTTAGCACAAAGCCCAGCCGCAAATGGTTGCTGAATTAACTCGTACAACTTGCTATAATTAAGGTAGAAATGCAATCATCCTGAATCATGTCCACATAACGCACCTAAATTGAATATACTTTGATTATCATAAAAAAGGATATTACGCACGCGCGCACGCACACACGTGCACGCTCACATACTTGGGTGTAATAGCTTTTTTCAAAAATAGAGCTTAGTACAAACTAGAGACATCATTTACATGCACAGCTGTGGAAGGCCTGCGGACTGGTCCACCTGGCGGGCACCTCCCTTCCTCCCCTCTGCCCCTCCTCGGCGGACCAGGCTGTCCCCCAACCCCAGCCCCGGGCAGCAGATGGGCCAGGCGGAGATGCTGCCAGGAGGAACCAGCGCGGAGGGGGGCTGGCGCGCCCTCCTGTGAGCTCCCTGTCCAGTCGCAGGCCCTAGCTCATGCTCCCTCCAACTCCCCTGCTTCCAGCCACAGTTTACAAGGTCAGTCGCATCCCTTGTGCTTTCCCTCCCAGTCTAGCCTGCAGCTGTCAGCAGCAGTAAGGAGGGCAGGTGGAAAGAAGAACCAAAAAAACACCCTATTTGGACAAGTAATGACACTACAGGACAGAGTAGAACTGCCCCAAAGATATGCAAGGCCATAAATCTTGACCGAAGCAGACGGCCACATCTTTCTACCACACAGGGCAGAGGCAGTGGGTTCGAACTGCAAACCTTTTGGTTAACAGCCACCTTAACCACTGCGCCTCCAGGGCTCCTTTGTGCAAAGTAGAAACAGGAAAGGGAGGGCTCTTCCATAACTGTGCACAGTCCTCAAAGCCGGAGTCCCTCTCAGCCTAGCACCCCAGTCCCCAGCCTGTTCCTACCCCCTCTCTCAGCCTTATCCTCTCCCTCAAACTGTGAACAGGTGCAGCCCTGCCCCCGCAGAGGCACTCAGAAGTACTGGGCCCCTTCCTGGACCACCTACCTCAGGAGTAGCGCCCTGGAATCTGCATTTTTAAGATTCCTCCTCTGCACCAAAGCTTGAAACCCAGTGTCCCTGTTTCTCTCTTCTCCAGGCTCAGCTCTGACAGCAAGCAGGCCCCAAGCAGCCTGAGAGATGTGTTTCTAACCACAAATAAACTCTCCCACCCAGGTTCCATTCCCTTACACATGTCCTTATCTGCCTTTAAATTGACCAAGCACCCTCACGAGCTCTCTTATTTAATTTTCACAACATTTACAAACACAGAGGCTGGTGCTCAAAGTGGTTTATGCCCCAAAGGCACACAGCTTGGTAAGTGGCAGGAATTACTTGAACCCAGGTGTTCCAATTCCAATGAGTTTCTTTCCACCCTCTGGAGTTGCCCCCTTTCACATTTGTGGGCATTCAGTCACCTCATCTTGCAACATGTATTCTAAGTACAAATTGACTTGCAGAATTAAAAAACACAGCATATTCCTAAACTGAAACTAATCCATACTTACCCCAAAGCCCTACTGCCATCGAGTCAATTCTGCCACCTAGCGACCCTAGAGGATAGAGTAGAATTGCCCCATAAGGTTTCCACGGAGCAACTGATGAATTCAAACTGCCAACCTTTCGGTTAGCAGCCATAGCGCTTAACCATTACGCCACCAGAGTGCTCTAAGTATCAGCTGCTAACCAAAAGGCTGGCAGTTCTAATCCACCAGGCAGTCCCTGGAAACCCTATGGTGCAGCTCTACTTTGTCCCATAGGTTTGCTAGGAGTCAGAATTGACTCGACAGCAATGGGTTCTTGGTTTTTTAAAGAGTTTTAGCCTCCCTGAATCTCAAGTAACAAGTTGGTTAAAGGCTCTCCTTACATCTATCTGGACAAAGTTCTCAAATCAACCTTAAAAAGTTCTATATTCAACCCCTTCCTGATATTAACAACCCTATCTATCCCCAAGGGTCCATTCAGAGTTTCAAAGTTTCTTTCCAGAAGCTGAAGCCATCAGTAAACCGTGTCCCTGTGCCACATCGACAATCCATCCTTGATGTTGAAGTCAATGTCATCTTTCTAAAGGTACAGTTCTGAGCACCTTGTCCCCTTGCTGGAAAGTCCTCCGTGACTTCCCTTTGCTCATACCATGCAGCCCACACTCCGGCCTATCCCAGTTAATCACCATGGCACATCCTTTATTCTGGCTGCACTGCTCAACAATCCCCAGAAACACCAAGTGCTTTAATGACTCTACCCCTTTGCTCCTGCCTGAGAACAAAACAAACCCTAATTTGTCCTTCAAAGGAATTCAAATGTGACTTTTTCTGCAGCTTTTCCTGCCACCCCAGCTGTGATAACTCTATTATAGAACCTAAACATCTAGTCATGTATACAACAGCTTCCTCTGCTAAACCGCAATGGCCTTGAGGTTGAGGCTGTTTAATTCATCTTTATGCCTGTATCTCTAACATTGTGCACAGCATCGAACATACTGTTCACCGGATTAAATTATTAACTAATATTATCTCAAGCCCCATCCCAGACCTACCGACTCAGAATCTACATTTTACCAAGACCTCCCAGGTGATTCATAAAGATTTCTAGGGGCAGAAGAATCTCAACACTGGAGTCACCAGGGAGTTTTGAACCTTACCAAGGCTTCCTTCCCACCTCCAAAGATTCTGAGTTAACTAGGTCCAGCACTGGGGTTTCTAAACGCTCTCAAAGTGATTCTAACGTGCAATCAGGGTTGAAAACACTGACCTAGAAGATGTTCAAATTGCATTCATTGGCCCCATCCTCAGAGATTCTGATTCAAGAGATCTCACTTGTGTGAGAAATCTAAATGTGTAATAAACCCTAAGATGACTTGCTACAGACCTAACTTTGAGAGGCACTGGCCTTATGTTAGGAAGTCCAATGAAGAGAGCCTATGATAACAATTCAGCTATGAGATGGAGAGACTTGGAAAGTAGTGATGAAATGGGCTTTATTAGGAATAAACCAACCAAACCAAACCCACTGCTATCGAGTCGATTCTGACTAATGGCGACCCTACAGGACGGAGGAGAACTGCCCCATAGAGTTTCCAAGGACTGCCTGGTGGATTTGAACTGCCAGCCTTTTGGTTAGCAGCCATAGCACTTAACCACTACGCCACCAGGGTTTCCTTTATTAGAAAGACGCAGATACAAATTCAAAGATAATCTAAAGGAGAAACTGACAAAACTTGATACCTGAAAATAATGGATTAAAAAAGGAAAAGAATTAAAGTTTAAAATCAAATTCCTTTTATTTCCTCTAGTAAGGAAGTCATTATTAAGAACATTCTTTACATTTTATATGACTTTTAAGTTATTTAGCTTCTCTGGGTCTCATTTTCACCAAGTGTAAAATGAGGGGGTTTTTTATGTGGTAACCTCTTAGCCTCTAGTCCCAGTACTTAATGACCTTGAATAAAACAAACCAGTTGCTACCCTGTGGATTCTGACTCAAGGCAGCCTGATGTGCATCAGGGCAGAACTGTGCTCCATAGGTTTTCAATGGCTGATTTTTGAGAAGTAGATCACCAGGCTTTTCTTCCCAGGTGCCTCTGGGTGGACTCCAATGTCTCGGTTAGCAGCTGAGCACATTAACCTTTTGCACCACCTAGGGGCCCCAATGACCTTGAACAGATACTGTTTCCACTAATCCCTGGGTCTTCATGCTCTCCTTTGTGGCCTCCATGGCTACTTTCTATCTTCCTTTTGATCTTCCTGCTCTCCAAACTACAAAGCGTTGGTAGACTTGGCCTTTTCATTTGTGTTCTATTTTAAATGGGGAAAAATATAATTCTATTTTGAATAGACAAAGAAAGAATGCACTCAATTTATTAATAGAGATATTGCATCTCAAAGTGAGAAGCAGTACTGCTTTTAAAAATCACAGGCATGGCTTGAAGAAAAGTACTGCTCCTAGTAAGATCTGGAAAGTACTGCTCCTAGTAAGATCTGGAAAGTACTACTCCTAGTAAGATCTGGAATTCAGAGTGGTCTACAGGATGATGGCTTTAAAGTTGACTTTAGTCAACTTGGGGAGCCCTGGGGGTGCAGTGGTTAAAGCAATTGACTGCTAACTGAAAGGTCAGCAGTTCGAAACCACCACAGCTTTGCAGGAGGAAGATGTGGCCAGCTGCTTCTGTAGGCACTTACAGCCTTGGAAAGGCTAAGGGATCAGTATGAGTCGGAATCAACTCAACAGCAGTGGGTTTGGTTTTTCTGGTTTTTAGTTCATTTGAGTCTCCTGCATATATTTGACATTTAGCATGTTGCGATGGTTAAGTGCATGGCTGCTAAATGGAAGGTTGGTGGTTCAAACCTACCCAGGGGCTCCATCGGAAAAATACCTGGCAATCTGCCTTCATAAAGATTACAGCCAAGAAAATCCCATGGTGGAATTCTACTGTTTCATGGGCTGAGTCAGAATCAACTCGACAGCACACAAAAACAACAGCAATTATGGTAATATCGTCTAACATCTGTTTATGATGTGCAGTTTACAAAGCACTTTCTTTCACATATTACATCAAAAAAAAAAAAATCCAGGGATCCTTTTGAGGCAGGTAGGGCTCTGATTTTCTGATAAGGTCCAAGATCACAAGGCTGGAACACAGGAAGGCCCAGAGGAGAACTGGGCTCCGTAACTCTGGCCCCTGCCGTTGCCCTGACTCCAAGCTCAGGCATGAAAATGCTAATAAGCACATTCAAGCAAAAGGAGGCACTAGAAAATGCTTATAATAAAAAAAAATTTTTTTAAGTGAATATATGAAACCTGCAGAACACAGAAATTATACATTACCACCCCCAAGCAGAATGTAATTAGGCTTCTAAACCAAGAAATCAACAAAGTAATTTTTCACATATTTTAAATATTTATGTATAAACATAGTATATATGGTACCACAATTTCCTTAGTCATATAAATACTTAATACAACAATTACCCAACATACGTGTTTTTAATGCAATAAATTCCAACTTCCTTTAAAAATATTATTCTCACATAATGTGAATACAAATATTTTGAAATGCAGCAGTAATCTACATTAATAATTTTCATAAAGTAACTTTCCCTTTATTGAAAAAAACACATTTTAGTGCTTTAAAGACAAGTAGCTAGATTAAATATACAACTGAAATAATAAATATATTAGCACACGAATTTGAAGCCTCATTAAATACTTCTGGGCAAGCATAGCAAAGCCACAAAACTCTTGCAAACCTAAAGGAAAAAGTGTAGAGGCTGTACTTGTTCACTAGAGGAAAAAGAGACCCACCCACACACAACACACACCCAAGCCCCTCATATTAAGCAATTGATTTAACAAGCCTACTAACCAATACGCCATTCCAATCTTAAGGTTATGGATTTCCCCCAAACTGCACACCACCCTTGGACATCATAGTGTCTTGCTTATCCTTTATGTGATTAAGAAGATTTGCACCATTTTTACTATTTTTCTCTGTTTTTACACCAATGCGAAACCAACAACCAACACAATCAAAACCAATTCAGAACTTAATAGAGCTTTAAAAAATAAGTATGCAAAGACAAAATGGAAATTGATAGGTTGAGCATAAGTGATTCCTCCCAAAATGAGAAGTCAGCAGAGTGGTGCTATTGCTACAAGACCTATGAGTTCATGTTCCCATTAATGTATTTTTGACAGCTGCCTTAGGCTTTAGGTCTAAAACCTACAATTTGACAGATGTGACTAACACAGCCAGGAGGCCTTAACTTCTAAATCCCAAACTTCACTAGTGAGTTCACTCAACTGGCCTACTTTAGTTTCCTCACCTGCAAAATTCCAAGCGATAACTTTTAAGTTCCATATTTTTATAAATTTCCACAGAGATCAAAGATTAGAAAAGAGTGAGAAATAAGGTGCTATTTAAAAAATCTAAAAGTAGTTGGAAACAGTAGCACTGTGTTAGTTACATAAGTACTTTATGATTAGTATTAAAACCTGGAGAAAAAGATTCTGCGGTTTGACAACTGCAGCACTGAGAGGCTGTATTACAAAAAGCAGTGACTGTTGGTAGGAATTAAATAGGAAAATGCAGTGCCGAGCAGTAGCATTTAAGGCAAATTTTAATTGGTATAAAAATATGAATAAAGCCTCACTCTTCTCAAATACGACAATCTCCCCAAATTAAAAATTTGTCAAGAACAGCATGTTTTGTGAAGTGATTTATAAACTGTATTTAAAATATCACTGGTGCTACTGTATACTAGTAAACAGAATCACTCTCATCCTTCCTCAGTAAAAAAAAAAAAAATAAACTCAGGTCTGTGGTGTGGCTTGGATAAAAGAATTATTTAAAATTTTCCAGGCGGCTCTAGTGAGCAGCTAAGATTGAGAACCATCAGTCTAGACCATCTCTCGCTTTACAAGTGCATAAGCTGAGGCTCAGAAAAACTAAATGCTTTGCTCAGGCACCCAGCTAGTTTGAAACAGGAGTAGAATCAGAAAACCTGACACTCTAAGGCAGTGTTTTCAAATTGTGGGTCATAACACTGGATCACGAAATCAGCTTAGTGGTTTATAAACAGCATTTTTTTTTTAAAAAATTTTATCACAGAGCTTTGTAGATTATAAGGTTAAGTATTAGAAGCCTTGATGGTGCAGACGGTTAAGCATTTGGCTGCTAACCAGAAGGCTGATAGTTTCAACCCATTCAACAGCTCCTCGGGAGAAAGACCTGGCAACTTGCGTCTGTATAGATTACAGCCAAGAAAATCCCATGGGGCAGTTCTACTCTGTCACATGGGGTCACGCTATCAGTCAGAATCCACTTGACAGCACCTAACATCATCATCATTACATGAAACTTTTATTTTAATTAAATATGTGCTGGTCAGTCTCCATTTACGTCTCCAGATCCATCCTCCCCCATTCTCTGCCTCGCGCCCAGCCCCAGGAGGCTAGCTCTACAGAATGCTTCAGTTGGGCCCCTTGCCCCTGGCTTCCAGGTGGCTCAGCCCATGAGAAGCACTAGCAGGAGCTTAGACAGTGGGACAGGCATTTGGGGTTGCTCCTCTTGGGTGGCCCTGGTCCCACACCACAGCTCTGGCTGGGTTCAGCTCCTGACAAAGTTCCCCTTCCCTTCAGGCCCAGAGGTGGTAGCAGCTTCCCATTGTTGAAGGTACCTGGGTGTTTCAGTATCACCTGTTCACACTTCGGAAAATCCTGTTTATTAAATCTGTTTCTTGCCAGGACACTGACATACATAACAGATACAAAGACAAACACGTGTATATGTTTGTTGTTGTTGTTAGTTGTCACCCAGTCAGCTCTTACTGGGTTGCATTTTCAGAAGTGTGAGCAGGTTTAACATAAACTGTATTGTTTATTGTAGGTCATGGTCCGAAAACTTTGAGAAACATCGCCCTAAGATACAGTCTCACGGTCATGATTCTTAGTACACCACTGCCTCCCTGGCTTATATACGGAGTTAAGGGGTTGAAGCTTCTAAAAACAAACATTTCAAGAACTTTCCTTTGTAACTGTTACCATTAAATAAGTAGTAAATAGTAACAGTTGCTACCATTAAATAATGGTCCTAACATCGGACCAAAAAATGTCCAAAATAAAAAAATATTTATTAAAACAAATGATTTTACAATGCTTAATACTGCAACAGTGGATAGGACCACCTTGGTAGGTAGTAGGCTCTTCATCAATGAAGTTGATCAAACAAAGACTGCTTAGCACATATGGAGACGAATGAGAAACTGTAGTAGGGACCCCCAGGTGTATTTCTAACTCTTAAAAATCTGTGATTCTATCATGGAGCCTCAAGTTATAAAATTTCTTCCAAAATATAAATGAAGCAGTTTTTGTCATAGCTTAATATTTAGTCGTTGTACTTTTTTCTCATCAGCTACAGATTATCTCTTGATAAATAAAATATGCACTGTCTCTAAATTTGTCAATCAAAAAGATATTTTAAAGTCCCCTACTAAAGAACTTGTTATGAGTTGGAATCAACTTGAGGGCACTCGGTTTGGTTTTGGGTTTGGTACTAAAGAACTGTATTTTGTCAGCTCAACTCTCTCATTCCGGGAGGGGGGAGGAAGGAGAGAGGAAATGAGGCCGCTTTCAAAACTCTAAACTCTGTTCCTCTTTGCAGGATCTGAGTGGCCTTTTCCTGCCTTGGCAGGTGGGGGGCTGGGGAGACTTGATCTGACATGGGTCTATGAGGGTAAAGGTGAGAGAAGGAACCAAGCAACCCAGGCCCAATCATTCTCCAGAACAATCTCTTATTTTGACCCATGGCCTCATGTAGGTGGATGGCAAAGACACAGTCTTTAGAGCTTGGTCTCTTTGTCTATTCATCATGTATCTGATGCCCAGTGCCCCAGGTATATGTATGTGGGATGGTTCTTGTACTGGACCTGCTTCCAAAGCCCGAAGGGGAGAGTCAAGCAAAGTGCCACGCTGTTACATCAATATGAAACTATATGTAAGTATGGGCATTCCTCTAAATCCAAATGCAAGCTATCCAATATAAGAGCATTCAAAGGAAATACAATTAAAAGAAAAGAAAATATGCAACAAAGTGGCACTAGATATTACATCCTTATTCTCAAGATTGTTACTGCAATCTGAAGCAGCAATGTTATTCCATATTTTACTACAAAGTAGTTAATGTTCACATATAACCATTCAAGAAAAATACAACTTCATTCTGTCACCGGATCTCAAAACAGTAATTCACGTTTGCTTTAGACACAACACACTCATCCCGTTCAGTTTTGCTTCTCAGGACATCCCTGTGGGGTAGGTAGGGCAGAGAGGGAAAGGCTCACAGAAGAAATAACTTGAAACTTAAACCAAGCTTAACCACTGTGGACTGGAGCTGAAGCCTCTGCCTTATCCACTGTACCATGCTGCCTCCCCAAGGTGAACTTATCTAACCTGCACACTGGCCATGTTTTTCAGGCTGGGTACTGAAAATAGATTTTTTCTAGCCTTGAATCCACATAATATATATATATATATATATATATATATATATATATATATCGTCTTTTCTATTATCAACCTTTCTAAGCCCATTAAAACACACAGTGATGACTCTGGCCTCTTGAGACTGAGTAGCCTCAAGTGTAGGCTGTGATCTCAGGGAAGCCGATTTGCTGTATTCCTCTGTCTATAAAAAAAAAAAAATTACTGACCCCTAACTCTTGGTTAAGGAGGCTTTGGGTCACTAAGGGATTTGAAAAGATACCTTGGGATCAACCACCAGTAATTAAATAATTCAGTAGCCAAAGCCCATTAATGGCACTATATAAAAAAGGCAACGTTATAAATTAGGCCCACTATCCAAATTGGCATTTAGCAAAATGTATGTAAGGAAACAAAGGTCCACAACGTATAACTGTTTCAACTTTTTTTTTCATCATATCCCTACGCACCATCCATTTTGTGCACGACAGAGGGAGGGGAGGGGTACGGTGCCCTCCTCACCAAACGTTTCCAGGCCAGCAGGGAGGGTTAAGGCGCCGGGTGCACAAAACACAACACAACGTGGAAAGTGACGTGCCGTGGGGAATTACAAAGTGCCCAAGACGATATTTGCAGTCGAGAAGAAAAAAACACTCAAATTTAATTACAAGTTTTAGTTAACTTTCTAGGACAGGGAACGTGCTTTTTCTTGGAGTTCTACTGAATCGCTTCCAACCCAAAGCAAGCAAGCCATCCTCGCCGTCAGGAGCCGAGATAACGGGAAGGCAGTAGGTCCGCACCAATCAGCAGCGCCCAAGTCTATTTAGCGCAAACCTGCCAGTTCGCAGCCAGGCCGGGCAGCTGTTGATCCCGGGGCCATTTTTCTTAAAGCAGTGACAGCGGATGAGAAGGGTGGGAACGGGCGTGAGCCAGGGAGAGAAGAAGGGAGGGAGGGAGGAAGTACGAATGTCCCAGGAAGAAAAGTCAAAGAGGGTTGCAAACTGGCCGGGAGCGGCTGGTAGTGCTCCGCGGCGGCGAAGAGGGAGGGAAGGGAGGGGGGTCCACGCCTCAAAGTTCCGCGTCCCGGCGGCGGGGCGCCCGCGCGCCCGGGGCTGCTCACCTAGCAGGAGCGTGGTCCACGTCCGGCCGCGCCCCGCGCGCCGCAGGCCCAGCGCCCCGCGCAGCCCGGCCGCCAGGCGCCCCCCGAGGCCGCCCCCGGCGGGCGGCGCAGAGGGCTCGGCGCGGGGCCCCTTCCTGCCCCCGGCGCCCTTGCGCCCGGGGGACGGGGGCGCGCGCTCAGGCCCGGGCTCCCCGGCGCCGACGTCCGGGGCTCCCCTCAGCGGCGACTGCGAGGCGCGGGGCGGCTTGGGGGCCGCCTCCCGGTGCTTGTTCCGCGCCTGCAGGACCATCTTGGCATAGTCGCGCCCGCTCACTGCGCGCGCCCGGACGGCGGCCGAGGAACAGCGGGCTGACAAGGCGGTCCAGGCGCCGCTCACTCTCCGGCGGGCGGGCAGTGGGCGGACCGCCCCTCCCCGCCAGCCGGGAGGCGGGGAGACCAGGAAGGCCAGGCGACGGCTGCCTGGCTGGCTGTGCGGCCGGGAGGCGGTGCCGGACTCGCGCGCCAGCCGCCGTTGCCGCCGTTCTGGTTGTCACGGCGACCGCAGAACGCCGGGGGGCGGGGGCGGCGCCTCGGGGGCGGGGATACCCTGAGAGTGGCTGCGGCCCCGCCCCGCTGCCCCTCGGCGCCGGACGCGCGCTCCGGACCAGCAATCGCGCACGCGCGGACTTCCGGCGCGGGCGGAGGCCAGACCTCGTGGACCGCTCGCGACCCCTACCCTGCTGCAGGGCCCGCGCGGCACTGGGCCGGGGAGAGAAAGCAAGCAGATGGCCTTCCGGAATCGGCTGCCTCTTCCCTTCTAGAAGTGGCCGGGAACAAGGAAGAGCGCCCCTCGAGGGTGGGGGACGCTTTTCAAAGTTTCAGACCCGATTCAGGCTGCGCGTGGGGTCCAGGGGGTGCGTCATGGGGATGGCGAGGGCGAGAACAGAGGCCGCGGGACCCGGAGGAGCTGCTGGGACGTCCGCGGAGGGGCGCCGTGTGTGCACTCCGAGCGCCTTAGCTCGGCAGCTGCTAGCGTGTAAGATGAAAATAAAGCCACGGTGTCACTTTACTCCACAACGTATGGCCTCTCAGAACGCAGCCGAGGGCAGTTCCCGGGTCCACACATAGGAAGAACGGGCACAACTCGGTTTAAAATGGCAGCGAAGTAGCTCAAATGTGGAGCTGATAAAGGTGGAGGCACAAGTGTGTGCCTAAGCCATTAAAACTATGAACTGAAAACCAGAATAGAAACCCAGGCTGAAGGTGATAAAGCTGAACAACCCGAGAAGGAAAGATTATAACGAAGTATGTTCTGCCAGTTCTACATTCTGTAACCTTGTCGCTTAATAGAAAGCAGAAAAACGTCATTTGCTGATAAAATACGAGATTATAGAGGAAGACGTGTTTTCTTTCACATGATAGCGGGATGCATGAATGAATGAAGCCCAGGAAGGTTAAGAAAAACAGATCCCGGGTCTCCCCACTATTCTCCTTCCCTGCCTTCTTTGCTGAAAACTCTCGGTCCTCTTGGATTACAACCAAGAGGTCCTCTTCCTTGCTGTGTCCTGTGGGCTTGTTCCCACAAGTTGTCTTTTAAATTACAACTTTGTAAATTAAGCCACGTTGTTCTGATGATCTCCATTGTAATTCCAGGGTCCTCACCCTTTTAAGTTTCTCTGCCCAGTATTTTTTTTTTTTTTTAATACCAGCATTCATTCGTTCTTAGGCTTTTATTTAAGGGATAATGAATTCTTTTGTAAAGGGGGAAAAAATTGCCATGCTAATTAGTAATCCCTCATATTTTGTATATTTTGTGAATTTGGATTTTCAGATGTTGCCTTTATTGGAGCAGGGAACAACTATTTTTAGATACTGGCTTTTGAAAAATGATTGAAAGTGAGATTGCAGAATGCCTTCATTCTGAAACAATGTGTCAGATGGATCCAATGTTACCCTCTGCGATTAGTATTGAAATTTTTACCTATCACCTTAAAAGCGACCTAATTCAATGTGTGTTAAAGGTAATACCAATAATTTGCTGACTGATTTTTTTTTTTTTTTTAAGAAAAAAATAACTTGAAAGACACATGGAATATAAGAGATTCCACACTGAGCTATTGGATTGTCTCCTCTACATGGTAGGCCCTGGATTCAGGAACCTCCTCCTTTCAACTTGGTACCATCTTAGGAGAGAAGATACTTGTTGAATGAATAAATGAGTGACTGAATAAATGCAGGAGATAACGTAATCAAATGGTCATTCATAACACTCTGCCTGTAGTGCACAGTAGGGAGCCCTGGTGGCAAAATGGTTAAATGCTCAGAGGCTGACCTGGTTCAAACCCATCCACTCAGTGGGAGAAAGATGTGTAATCTTTCCTTAAGGATCGCAGTCTTGGAAACCCTATGAGGCAGTTCTGCTCTGTCTTACAGGGTTGGTATGAGTCAGAATCGACTCGTTGGGTTTTTAGTACTGCACAGGAAAGTTAATTCTAGCCTGCCTTTCCCATTCCATCTCGAGTCTCTGGAGGGCAAGGACTAGGTCCTGCTCATCTTCATTTTGCCTCCCTGAGCCTAGCCCAGGCTAGTGAATTGGCTACCTGGTTGGAGGGAGGCTCTGGAAAACATATGTGTGAGGCATAGGGTCTTCATCAGTTTTGTAAACTTTTATCGTGAGTTTTTATCAGTTCCACAAATGCTGACTGAGTTCTCTTCTTGGCTTGGCAACCTTGTGGAGAATCCTAGAGGGGATAGGTTGGAGGTTTTGGTTAAAAAAATGATAATTTTAGGCCCAGGTTCCAGTCCCTTCTGTGACACATATGAGCCCCATAACCTTGGCCAATTTACCTGACCTTCTGAGTCTCAGTTTCTTTGCCCCTAAAATGGGGATGATTACCTCACAGGTTTATAAAACTTAAATAAGATAATGTATGCAACCAAACCAAAAACCAAACCCGTTGGCATCAAGTCAATTCTGACTCATAGCGACCCTATAGGTTAGAGTAGAACTGCCCCATAGAGTTTCCAAGAAGCACCTGGTGGATTCAAACTGCTGACCTTTTGGTTAGCAGCTGTGGCACTTAACCACTACACCACCAGGGGTCCCAATGTGTGCAAAGTTTCTAGCAATTACTTCAATCAAAGTAAGTCCTCGGTAAATTTCAGAGCAATGAATGATGTACAAAGAGGATGGCAAGCCCTCTGTCCTCCCAGAGGCTGAAAGCTGACAATGCAGGGTGGGGTGTGAGCAACGGGAGGATGCAGTGGAGTAGAGGGCAGGAGAGCAAGGACAGCTGGGTGATCTTAGGACCAGTCCTACCCTCAGGCTTCAAGCTTCTCAGCTATCAAACGTTTCTTCTCAGGAGTTGACCCCCCTGACTGGTTCCTGCTTCCCACATGTGCTTTACAAAGGATGCCCATTTGGTGGGTCACTAAGCCTGGATAAAACAGTAAGCAGCTCCTAATGTTCCCCCCGCAAAAGGAGGATGTTTCACACAGGGAATGTGATAGAGAGGAAACTAGTAGAGTCATGGAAGGTTACATGCCAGATTTCAATTTATCCTTATATCTATGAGAACCACAAGGGCAGGGAGTGTAGTTTATTCCTGTCTGTATCTTTAGGCCAGTGCCTGCCACATAGTGGTGGATGTCAAAAAAGGTTTGACAGGCTGAAAGCTGCATTTTAAAAAATGTGTTGTGCACGGATGATCCTATGAATTAATCGAGGGTTATACTGATCGACTCGATGGCACTGGGGTTCTGGTTTTGTACTGAATTTAGATTAAGCATTATAATCGCTCATCATCTTTAATGTGCTTTTCTTTCCAGGAGTTCCAGACGCACCAGGAAGGTACTTCCTTATGAGACACTGCAGAAACACTGGGCAAAAGCATTTCACACACACACAGGGACCTGAAGGAGTAGCTACTCATGAAGAATTCTTGGTCTGGTCTGTGGGGCACAAACCCAATTCTTTTCTCCCTGAAAGTTATGCTTTAGGCATTGAAATAAAAGCTTTTAATTAAAAAAAAAATGTTTTTTTCTTTAACCTTGGCCATGGGGAGGAAAGAGATTAAAAGAAGAAAATGAGCATACTATAAAGAATTACTTAGAGGAAGACAAAGAAATGCAGAAAAATAAAGCTTAGTGATATTAAAGTTTAGAGACCAGGAAAATATCATTAGAAGGGCGATGAAAAGCTAAATCTGGTGAAGAGAAGACTGTGCTGGGAACAAGTTTTCTTATTTCCCTACATTGTCATGTTAAAGGCGCCATTTGGAATGCCTAAATTATTCCCACTTGCTCTCCTAACTATAGAGTGAACAGCTAAAGAAGGACCTTGACTATAATAACATTTATTTCTCCTTTCCTTGGAGTAGAGTTGTGCTCCATGGGGTTTTCCATGGCTGATTTTTTGGAAGTAGATCACCAGGCCTTTCTTCGGAGGATTCTCTGGGCAGAATCAAATCTTTTGGTTAACAGCTGAGCATGTTAACCATCACCCAGGGACTGTATGAGAAGACCCTGCATAATCCCAGCTCACTTCCCAAAAACCTAAACTGAGCCCAATACAGTGTATCTGTGTAGCATTCAACTTTCAGCAAAGCTCCAACATTAACTTGTCACTGTGTTGTCGTGTATTCCTGTAGTCTCTAGTGAGAACAAATGTAAATTACTACTTTATTGCTTTTCAGATTTTATCTTCTGTCTTTCCTGTAGCTGACCTTGTAATTTAAACTGTTCATGCTCCAATGAGTGTTCCCAAGAAACTCAGAGAGTTCATTATTAGTCCTAGTTATAGTGCATAGTCAAGAACCACTCTGTTGCACAGGAGCCTGTCTCTTAAAAATGCATTTCATGTTATCGAAGGCTTACTATGTCCTTAGTACCTCCTTAGATATTACAGACATTAAAAATTCATATACTAAGTCACCATCCCCAAAGGGCTTACAGTTTAGCTGAAGAGTCAAAGTAAGATAGAACAAAATAGAGTTATGTAGCAAGGCATGTGATTCAGAGCATGCATATGGGAAGACTTCCAAAGAGAAGAGACAACAGCTATGACTGCAGACTTTTCAGAAAGAGGTGATACTTGGTCTAGCCCTTGTCGGAAGATAAAGTTTTGTCTGAAGAGACAGGAACATGGAAAAGAAGTCATAGACGGGGAGCAGCACAACATATTTCTGAACCCCTGGACAGTGCTCACATGAACAGCTTAAGTCCTATTTGAAGTGAAAAAGAGGAGAAATAATTAATGTAGGCTTGAGGGATAAATGAACATATGTAAGAAATAAATGAATGAACTAATGAATGAAGAATGAAATAACCAGAGTGCCCAGCCTGGATCATGGCTTTCAGAGCCCCCTAAATCAATGCCGAGCTCCCCATCATACCCCAGGTGGCCTCAGGAATGCTGGGAGCCGATGAATTCCACTCCCAGTCTGTTGCCTGGGCCATGGCTTGTGTGCATCCAATGTTCCACTGCTGGCTCCTTGCCGGAGGAAGGATGGTGAATGATTCACTTAGACACCACATGGTCAGTCTCCCATCCCCATTATTCAGGGTAAGCTCCTGGGTGTATCAGGCAATATTTCTTCTCAGCCCAAGCTGTTCCCCTAGTCCAGCCTTTACCGTGCGCTCCCTGGAGCCATGGATCCCCGATACACCCAGCTCTCTTCTGTGGCCTCCACTCCTTAGCTCTTTCCAGAGGACTCTTCTTTTGAGGCAGATGCATTTCTCCACAGTCCCCTTTCTGCTCTTCCCCAGAGCTCCTTTCTGCCTCCTGGAAAATTTCTCTGAGCTCCTTATCATCTCTACACTTCCTCATTGCTATCAGCAACTGCCACAACTTCCTGCCCTGCCACCTCCCATTTACTCTCATTCTGGCCCCTGTCTCCCCAGTTCCTACCAATATTAGAAATGACTTCAGTATCTTCCCAATACTGAGCCTCTCATGTCCTTGACATCTTCATCTCTCGGGACCTACACCCCTATTCCCTATCAGCTGGTCTCACCCTGCATCTGTCATCAATCCACCCTGACTTGGCCTCTGCATTTTAAAACTCAAAAATTCCATTCTCCACTTCTGACCTCCAAGGCCTCCAGGTCTCTTGGTTATTCCACCTCAAGGCACTCTTGGGTCCCTGGTCCCCTCCAACTCTCACCCAGGTGCCAGGACCCATCACTGCAAATTCTTTTCTGCCAGGATCCCCAGCTTCCATCCCTGCATGGTCACGCCAGCTCACTCACCTGGAAAAAATCCCACTTTCCAACTTTAGATCTATACCCATGCTACTGAGAAGTAATTGCCACAACTTGGAAGACAGTAGCCCCTGTGGATTCTTAGTTTCCATCAGTAACTGGACCCTCAATGCTGCCCAGAAACACTTATACACTTATACATTCCCCTGGTCCAGTCTACCATTCTCCAGAGTAGTTACAGCAAATGTGTACTAATCTCTCAAACCTGCCACGTTATCACCACTTCCCACAATCCCAAAAGAGACCCTTTGCTCCTACTTCACAGAGAAACTTGACATCGTCAGACTGGAGCTACCCGTTATCCTGATGCACACCCACAAACTGGCCCAAGACCATTCTTCCCCCATCATGAGGAGTAGGCCTTCTTCCACTCACAGTCAACTTCTCCTCCGGGGGTTGGCCTTTCCCATCCTATCACCATGGTGCCTCACTTCACCCACTATCTCCCTCGGTCTTCTCTTCTACTCTTTTGGCTGCTTCCCAAGAACCTTCAGTTTGCCCAAGTGGCTATTATCTTAATTGAAACCCTCCCCCAAACCAATATCTCCAGAAGGCAACCATCCCATCTGTTCCCTCCATGCACCAGAACTCTTGGTATAGTTCATTGTACCTGCTATCTCTGCTTCCTTATTTCCCAGTTACTATCAAGCTCACTATGAGTTGGAATCAACTTGACAGTAATGGGTTTGGTTTATCAAGCTCACTAAAGTTTGGCATTTGCAGCTAACCCTCCACAGAATGCTCTTGCCAAGATCACTAATGACCTCCATGTTGCTAGGTTTGTAGAGCACACCAGTCTTTATCTTACTTATCATCTGACCATTCCCTTCCCTTGGTTTCTGTGACCCACACACTCTGACATCTTTTTGGCTGCTCTTTCCCAGTATGCCCTGAAGACGCCTCTTTTTCACTAAATGTTGGTGCCCCTATGCTTTAAAAATTAGCCTCTCCTTTTTTCACTGTGAGTTAATGGGAAAATTGTGGGACAAAAGGAAAGAGCTTGTCCCTATTCTTTATGACCTGCCCCAAAAGGGCGTATGAAAATGATGCTCTTAAATTTTCAAAAGTAGCTTGTTTCTTTGGGGTGCAGCAGGGAAGGAGGAAGAGGCAGCACTGAGTGAGTACACAGCGCAAAATTCCATCCTTGGTCCTATAACTGCACATTCCATGGACTTCCACTCATGTTCGGGGGGTGACTGGGGATGGGTGTAATGATATTAATGATGGTTTGGGCCAGTGCTTTCCTTGACATTGAGCCGTTCTCAACACTCACTTGTTCAAAAGGGGAAAGTCATAGAGTTAGGTTAGACTCTGAATACTCCCACCAAACAGATGCCACAGTAATCCCACCCAGAGATTGGTCCAAAGGCTGTATCTTGCTTTATGCAATCATTTTAGTCATGCTTGGATCTCAAACAGACTGTGGGCAAGTTGGCACTGGCCAACTTGTTCCTTTCACATCTTGTTATAGCACTTGCAATTCACACACAGACTAAGTGTTTGTTCTCCTTCCCTCATCTCCTGAGATGATATAAACACAAAAGGACTTTAAAAAAATTATCTCCAAAGAACACAACTCCTTTATTACTGGCTTCAAAGCTCTCATCTACAATATTATTTTTTTCACAGGAGTTAGACTTACATGGAGAATCTCTGTGAATTACTTGACGTAACATAGAGAACCACATAGTACAAGATCCAACCCTTGGCAGCAGCCCTGTATGACCTGAGCCAGGCTGGGGCACCCTTGCAGCCCTATGGCCAGAGTGGATATACAACGAAATGCAGACATTCAGAAGGTAAAGTGCTACAAGTTAGTGAGTTAAACACAAATATTTTAAAAATTAGTTTTCCTTAATGCAACCTTAGTGTTCTGAATTTCTCTTCTTCTATGACTATTTTCGACAAATGTGTGCACTTTAGGAGCTTTTGAGTAAGTAGATTGTTGAAGGGGAAAGAGTGGGATGAGACAAGAGAAGGACCAAGGACCTTAACAAGACCAGCCCAGTGAACAGAGAGAGGAGGCGGAGAGGATAGGAAAGGGGCAAGTTCTAAGACCAGAAGTTCATTTGAGTAGGAAAGCTTGGAGATGAGGCAGCACTGAGGCTGGAAGTCTTTCACGCAGTTGAGCATGGTTGCCTCAGGGAAGCTTCTCTGAAACCCCAGGACTGGGCACCTCCTAAACCCCAAACCTTCTCATCACTTCTTCTCCTCAACAGAGGAGAAGCTTTGCTTTTGCCTAGTTTATTTACTGGGATTCCAGGTACTATTTTATGTTCAAGATGATGTTATTGCCTTAAGAAATGAAGTCAAACAACATGTCTGGAAAAGTTACTTAAAATGCAAATTATCAGCCCCTACCCTAGAGATTCTGATCAAGGCATTTGGAGTAGGGCTTCAAGCCTGCATTTCTAGCCAGGGGATTCTGGTGCAGGTGGTTCCTGACCACATCTTGAGAAATGCTGTCCTAGATGGTAGCTTAAGGTTCATTGACCCCAAAGGAATCACCTCAGGGGTTTGGATGCCACATTTTCTGGGAAGTCAGCATTCATTGTTTTGCATTTTTTTAAAGACAAATGAATATTTTCTCAAATTCTTCTATTAAATATTTAATAATCTGTGCATCTGTGAAGGACATATTCAGGAGAAGCTAACAATTTTGTCTGTAGAAATAAGAGAAAAAACAATAGAGGTACCTCTTCACAAGTTTACCCTTCGTCCTTCTGTTTGGAGTCATATTTTGGAGGAATCGCTGTTGAATGCCCATAATAATTCTTCTTTAGTAGTTAAAGATGGGTCTTGGAAACAGATCTTGAAAATACTGCCAAGAAAATGAGGTAGGTAACAATAGGCCATGCACTATTTATAAAAACTTTTTTAAAAGGTTACACAGAGCGTTATTTTCAGAGCTGGAAGGGCCTTCAGTGTCACCTGTGCCTTCTCTTGGAAGCTGAGAGAGGGGGACTGCAGCTGCTTAGTGGGTACGAACAGGACTCCACGTTTCACTCTGAGTTCTGGCACCATTAAATTCACCCGGGAGCCTTTAGTGAAAGCTGATGCCTAGGCCTCACCCCAGGCCAGAGGTATCAGGGTAGGAGGGCACCTATACCCTCAAGAAGTTCCCCAGGTGATTCTGTCACATGGCAAAACTGAGTCCTACAGTCTTAGGGAGAGAATAAATGACCTCTGTTCTTATTCCTTGATGATATGATAGATTTTTTTAAACATATAAAAATTTTTCCTAACATGGAGTCTATAAAGTAAAATGTGTTTGAATTGTGGTGTCAGCCAAGAATATGGAATATACTGTGGACTGCCAGAAGAACGAATCAGTCTTAGAAGAAATACACTAAGAATGCTTCTTAGAAGCGAGAGTGGTGAGACTTTGGCTCACTTACTTTGGACATGTCATCAGGAAAGACCAGTTGCTAGAAAGGACATACTGTTTGGTAAATTAGAGGGTCAGTGAAAACGAGGGAAACCATTGATGGAATGGATTGACACAATAGCCACAACAAAGGACTCAGACCTATCAAAGATGGTGAAGATTGTTGGCCCAGGACTGGCAACGTTTCATTCCGTCATGTGTAGGTTTACCAGGAGTCAGAGCTAACTGAAAACAATAGGATAAGAGGAAAAAACAATGAAGTAAAAAGGAACGCAGGATGTCCCTCTGGTTGCAAGCCAAATCACAAAAGTAGGTTTCACACATCTGAAACAGACCTTTGTCCCGGCAATGGTCTCTATTAGAGTCCCTCTTTTCTAGCCCCTCCAACACCTAGTTCAGGTTGAAAATGCGTATATAATCCGTAGTACGCAGCTGGTCCCCAATATTGGCTGGAACATCAGTTTGGAACTTTAACCTGGTACACCAGGGATGCACCTTCTAGGTGACCACTCCTCCCCTCTGCCTAGCCCCTGCTTTGTACAGTTCTGGCAACTCAAGCTGGGATCCCCCTCATTGCCTCCTCCTGGACTGGCCAGAAACACAGAGAGCCTGAAAATGATGGATGTCAGGAAGGGGAAATGAATCAAGGTGCAAGTGTGAGGAGCCAGTGAAGAGAGCCATGAAATGTTTTGGAGAAAAGCTGCTCGTGCCCAACCCCATTTTTCCTGGAGTTACCCAAGCACAAGACACATTGCAGGAGCTAGCCAAGGAAGAGGCCTGTGGAATTTTAAGTATCATGAAAACAAAAGAAATGCAGACTTACGTGGCCTGTGTATTTATGGACAGGCACGAGTCAATGCAGTAATCGTGCATTTGTTCTTTATGCCCCAAGACAACTGGCAAATCACCAAGGAAAACCCTCAGAAAAGGAAAAAAAAAGCTCCACCATAACAAATAATAATAACTCCTAAAAACTAGCTTTTACTAGGTTCCAGGCACTAAATCTTTTACATACATTAACTTATTTAATCACCACGGCAACCTATATGGTACATACTTTCATGATCCCCAATTTGCAGGGGAGAAAGTACAGGCTAAGTAACTTGCTTGAAGTTGCCCAAGTTAGAGGTGAAACGGGGTATGCACCCAGACAGGATCTCTGTGATTAACTGTTGGCACTACACTGTCTTGTGAAGTGGAGAATTTATAAATGACACCGTGAGTTGTGGTTCCTGAAAGACCTGAAAATTGTGTCCTTGAAAAGAAAGGCCAAAGAGCCCATCCTGTAATTGTGGACCTTCACAAAAAAGAATGCTCAGTGCAACTGAGCGTGGCACGTCACCGGGTTTAACTTAAAATTCTCTTTAATTTATGTCTTAGAACTAAGTCATTTGCAGGCTTTGGGACTTTATAATTAGCAAAAATGACTTGCACCACAGCTGACAGTCCATTGCAACACCCCAGAGTGTTGTGACACCACCAGTACTGGGAACTACTGGCCTGGAAAACAGACCAAAGTGGAAAGATATTTATGTAACTGGGTTGGAAAAGAAAGCTGGAAGGCATATAAAACTAGACATCAACAGTATGTGTCAGGCCTCCCAGCTTAGAGCCTTGCTGGAAAAGTGGGCAGAAAAGCATCTAGCAGAGCAGCAAACATATCACGGTGTAGCAGTTGAGCCGGCAGAGATAAGCCCAGGGCATCCCTCTGTCTGCCAGGACTGCAGGGTACATGTCCCCGAACCCACAGCATTTATTGCAAAAGATTAAACTAAGAATTGCCCCCTTTGAAAGGGCAAAGGTAGCACTGACAGGCCAGGGGAGTAATGAGTAATTCCGGTAGGACATCTGCAAACTCCCGTTGGGCTCTCACTTGGGCACTTTGGACCCTGGAACCTGCAGGTTAGTTGTGTGACTTTGGTCATGTCACTCAGTGCTATTGTGAGTGGATGAAGTATATGATTCTTACAGTTCCTTCTGGCTCAAAAAATCTATGATCCTTTGATTAAAATGAGACAGGGATATTCTTTTGATTCCCCCTGAGAAAGGCTAGCTCTGATTGCTAGATCTTCACTGAATGTTTCCCTCTTGCCCTCAATCTTCTCCCAACAACCCCCCCAAACCTTTTTTTTTTCTTTTCAAATGAATAGATGCTTTTAAAGCTCTAGTGTGTCTCTATCCACAGACTCTAAGGCAAGCATTGCTTGTACTCAATCCACATTAGCACTACACAGATTATAAGTTTAAAGCATATCTATATCCAAATCCTATGTCCTCAGACTTCCTTTTACTATTATGCACTCTTTTTGCTATTTATTACAAGCGGTTAGAATCCCATCTAAAATTTATTTTATGACATTTAATGAAGCAGAAGAAATTACATTGGAAAATTGTGCTTTTGGACATTGGCATGTATCTTTTGGTTATATTTCAAACAATCAAGATGGACCTAAAAGGGCCAGCCCCATTGAATGTGCGGAGTGTGAAGAGACTCTCAAAGCCTGCACCCACAGCCGGCGCTCTCTGTGGGCTTGTTGTTTAGGAAATCTGACCGTAAGAACTTCCATTCATGAGCCCAACCTGTATTGAATGCTCACTATGGGTTGAGCAATGTTCTTGATATGGAGATAAAGATTAATAAAACCTAGTCCTGCCATTAAGCCAGACAGTTCGAACCCACTCTGCCCGAGAAAGATGCAGCAGTTTGCTTCCGTAAAGATGGAAACCAGCAGGGCCATGGAAATCCTATGGGGCAGTTCTACTCTGTCCTATAGGGTTGCTATGAGTTGGAATCGACTCAAAGGCAATGGTTTTTTAATGGTTAAAGCAAGAAAATGTGTGAATAAATAAATTGTAACAGCAACCTTCTGGAGTGTCTCTCCATTTCACAAGAAACCCCCTGGTCTTTTCCCATCTGCCTTTTCCTCCCTTTTTTCCCCTCTTCCTCCACCTACTCCCAGGAGTCTGCAGCCATGTTGTATCACACAACTTGACCCTTAGCCCCTGGTCACTGGGTATTGACCCATGCAGGGCCAATCACATTGTATGTCCCAGGAATATGGACCTATATCAAAGGTCTAATTTAGTAGAGGCACACCTACTGAATGAGAGGCTCAGAATAGACAGTTAGGGTGCAGTCACCTTCTGCTTGTCACGTCAACTGAGAAGTAGAAAAAGTCAGTGGAATGCAACAGACAATGGGAAGCAGGAGAGAGAGAATCCTGGAGAATCTGGCTTTCCCACCAGTTGTTGATTCCAGACCCTTCCTGAGGTCCAGCCAGATTCCTGCACTCCACTGCCTGAGGCACCTGCATTTCTCTTCTGTTTACGCCTGCTCACGATGGTTTTTTAATGTTTGCAACCAAGAGTTCTAACTAATAAATGAACGCAATTAATTATTATTATGACAATAGAAGTGGGGTCAGGTCCTACTTTTCCTCCTGCCCTCTGGCAGTTTTACCTGTCTCATTTATTCAAATAGAGTAAAAATGACAATCGCATTTAATGGTAAATAGGCAAAGGGGGATTCATTCCTGTTCTTAAGTTCTTTTCACTACAAACATTCACATGCAGCAGCTACTTGCAAGACTCTAAGCTTGGCAGTGGGGATAACACGATGCATGACAATGGTGGACAAGCTTATTTTAATCACTGAGAATTCAGGAAAAACCAAAAATGCTTACAGGATTTATTTATCTGTCATTCCAAATAGCTTTATTATTTATCCTACAGGGAAGATTATATTTGTGCAACTCAGGTGATCTCTTTAAATTGAAGAGAAGAATGCCAGTGAGGAAACTGTCTGCTCTTCAGCCCCTGAAGTATTACACTGTGGTCGAACGTGAGAATTAGTGACCCCGGGCAGCTCTGTCTAACTGGTCATCTCTCGTGCTTGGAAAGCACCTTAACTTTCACTATATAAGTTCATCCATATTAGTACTGGTAGCTGTAGAGTCAACTCCAACGCATGGCGACCCCATATGTACAGAATAGAACCTTCCACTGGGTTTTCAAGGCTGTGACTTTTGGGAAGAAGATCACCAGGTCTGTCTTCTCAGTCATCTCTGGGTTAGCCCCATTTATCTTCCTGTCCCCACCCCCAAAAAAATCCAATCCAAAAGGTACTATTATCTCCTTTTAACACATGGAGAAGCTGGAAGCTTCAGAACATGTCCATAAAGAAGAGGAATCTACATCCCCTCGCCTGGAGCACAGGCAGGACTTTGTGACTGCCTCCATGAATATAACGTGGTGAATGAGACACTGGTGACTTGTGACAAAAGGCAATTGATGTCCATCTTCCTAGTCTTGGGACACATGCCTTTGGAGCCTGGGCCTTCATAGAAGATGTCCAGACACCATGAAGCTGCCCTGCTGGATAGTCCATTGGTGGAAACCACACAGCGATAGGTGACCAAGGAGCCCCAGGTACTCAAGCCCCCAATTCGTTAGGTCTTTCAGGCCAGACACCAGCCATGTGAATGAAGAAGCCTTCGGGATAACTCTACTCCAGCCATAGTCTGGCTGTAATTGCATGAAGATCCTGGGCAAGAACCACCTAGCTGAGCCCAGCAAACCCCCAAAGCAGTGAAAGATAATAATAATAGATACTTTTTGTTGGTTTATGCCACTAAGTTTGGAGTGATTTGTTACACAGCAGGCTCCAAGAGAAGTAACTGTCCAAGATCACTCAGGAGTTTCCCAGTGGAGCTGGGGCTAGAATCAGCTCATTATATTTAATGCAATATCAACCAGGCAAATGTGTTAGGTTCTGGGAAACCGAGAAGTATAAGGTGCTGCCCAAGTCCTCTGGCAGGCTGGGCCTCCTTCTTCCACCATCCTCCTCTTGGCAGCTCCTTCCTCCTAGGGGTGGGTAGGGTGGGTGAGCCCCACCACTGCTGGTTTCCAGAAGGAGCTGGCTCTGCTGCTTGCTGGCTTTTCCTCTGTACCAGGCTGTGTGCAGGTGGCTCCTGGCACTGAGAGGTGCCAGGCCTGCTGCCAGCCTTGGCTTTCCCCCGAGTCCTTCTCTGATAAGTTAGTTGGCTGTGCTTGGAATGGAGTGCAGACAGTATTGCAAAGGTGGGTAGGTGCCATACAACCTGCCTGCAGAGCGCTGCTTCGCTCCGATGGATTACGCCAAGCCCCTGACAGGATCTACAGAAAAAACGAGTGTGTTCTGGGTGCCAGCTGATCACTTAATCTAGCTTTTGTCCCAAGGTAAACATCATTATGTAAAATTCTAAATATTCATCTGCTTCCTCCAAAGATTTTTTTTTAAAGGCATAAAACCAAAAAACAAACCCATTGTCATCGAGTCGATTTCAGTTCATAGGGACCCTCTAGGACAGAGTGGAAATGCACCCACAGGGTTTCCAGGGCTGTAAATCTTTACAGAAGCAGACTGCCACATCCTCCCTCTGAGTGGCTGGTGGGTTGGAACTGCTGACCTTTCAGTTAGCAGTCAAGCACTTTACCACTGAACCACCAGGGCTCCTGATTAAAAAAAGCCATACAATATATTTAAAAAAAAAAAAAACCCAATATATATAAATCATTTTTTAGTTGTAATGAACTCTGGGCTGCAGAGTTGCCGTTGTTCACCCAGCATCCTGGGGCTGTGCTGCGCGTGTTGGAGCGGGGTGGGAGGGTGGTTATTTACATAGACTACCGTGAGAATGGCGCCCCCTGGAGGACAGCACGCAATAGTAGTCAGCTCTATTAAAAAAAAACCATCTTTTTAAGTTCTGAAGTGTACATAATGGATTGTCAACAAATATTTACCAAGTATTCATGTTATAAATGAGAACCAGTTAATCTTTGCCTCTTATGCCATCAAAGACCAATTAAAAGAATCATTGTCGTATTTATATTTCTTTCTAGGTTTCCTTTAATCAAGGCATTCCTACACTGTGGAGAAGAAGGAGAAGAACCAGGGGCATAAGGAGAAGTGTGTGTGTGTGTGTGTGTGTGTGTGTGTGTGTGTGTGTGTGTGTGTGTGTCGATAAACCTAGGTTATTATTTTGCCTTATGGTTTAAAAGACACAGTTATAGCAAATTAGGCAATATGCAATTATGGAGCCGACAGACATACATAGACCGTATTTTCCTAAATCTTGTTTCACAGATCATCAATTCACTAAGATGTCAGTGTTTTCCAAAGAAAGATTTTCATTTTTCAAATTTTTCAAATAAGCTTAGGGAAGGCTGCACCCCGCCCCTCCCCCCCCATTAATTCACAACTCAGTTTAGCTTATTAAATACTCTGCGAAGTCCTAGGGTAAAAACAAAATAAAACAACAAACAAAAAGCTCATTTAGCTTTGTTTAGCCTGGCATTTCCCAACCGTAGACTCTTTTTTTAATCACTGATTAACAGTGCCCAAGGAACACAGCTTGGGGAACTCTCACACAGAGACTACTGGTGTCAGACAGATGAGGTGACTGCGTGTCTGTGACAGTCTTTACTGGTTCCCTGTTAGGTTAGAGCGAGGTGAGGTACTGGTAACACATACTTCTTGCTCAGGTGGGACAAAGTCTGGTTCCACAGCGTTCTGTCTTTTGGCGAGAAGAGAAACTTCCAGACTGAGCCTGAGCTTAAAATTCCTTTCCCCTTGCATCAAGTCCTGGAAACTCTGACGCTCCCTGTTACACCATCAGATATTTCCCATCCCTGAAATACCTCAGGCTTTTGCTCATGACCCCTCCTGTGTAGTTTACAACTACAATTTTTCCTAAACTTCCGTTCTGTGTACATGGGCATTCCCTGTGGCTAAGTCCCGCTGCTGCCTTAAAGGAGATACCCAGGTCAGGAGGGAGAGTACCTTAAAATGATCCCCCTTCCTCCTGGGCCTGGGGGGCTCTGCTGGGTCAACATGGAGCGGGCCCAGCACAGGGATGGTTGTCTCCCTTTCCTCTTTCTGCTGGTGCTGAATCAGGTATCATGCTACCTCTACCTCTGGCCGTATCTGGCTAGACCGATTTCTGCTGTGAACACTTTGATCCTGTTCACAGCCCCTTAAACTGCTGCCACCTTACTTGGACTTTGGGCCTCAGTTTCTTCATATCTCAAACGTCCTGATTTCAGGGTTATGGTGAGAACTAAATAACATATTTGGAATACTAAGCATAGTGCCTGGCCCACAATAATTGCTCATTAAATGGGAATTACTGATCTTCGGTATTCTCATCTTCTCTTTCCAAGGCCTTTGGACGCTGTGGATACGAATGAACATGACCAATTGTGTGCTAATCAAAGATGTGGTGAAACCCATGTGAAATTGTTCACTAGAGATTAGTAAGTAAATGCAAGTAAGCCTGTGCTTACCTTGTTTACTGGGTCACCCACCACCGTCCAGGATGGAAATTTGAAAAGAGATTCTGTAGGAAGGTGCTGTGGGGTTGGGAGAGAAACAGATGTCAGCCATACCTAGAAGCAGAATCTCTGATGTGGTGAAAAAATGTGAAATTGGCCATAGATATATTTTTTGGGTGAAGTATCTGTGCACATATTTGCCTGTTTTTTTAAATTGGTTTGTTTTCTTACTGTTGTATTTTAGTGTTCCTTATGTATTTTGGATGCAAGTCTTTTGTCAGGTATATGATTTTAAAATAATTTTTCTCTAGTCTGTGGCTTTTCTAAGGAGCCCTGCTGGTGCAGCGGTTAAAGTGCTCAGCTGCTAACTGAAAGTTTCACAGTTCAGACCCACCAACCGCTGCACAGGAGAAAGATGTGGCAGTCTGCTTCCCTGAAAATTTACAGCCTTGGAAACCCTGTGGAACAGTTCTACTCTGTCCTGTAGGATCGCTATGAGACAGAATCCACTCCATGGCAGTGGGTTTGGTTTGGTTTTTTGGTGGCTTCTTTTTTCATTTTTTTTTTACAATGCCTTTTGCAGGGAAAATTTTTAATAAAGTCCAATTTATCAGTTTTCTATTTTATGATTTTTGGTGCCATATGTAAGGATTTTTTGCATAACCCAATGTCACAGTGATTTTCTCCTAATTTTTTTTTTTAGTTTTACACTATATATTTACACCTGTGATTCATTTTGAATTAATTTTTTTTTTTTGACAATTCTACCCTTTCTCCATTGAATTCCTTTTTTTTTAAAAATAATTGACTATATTTAGAGCTATGGCTGCCAACCAAAAGGGCAACAGTTTGAATCCACCAGCCACTCCTTGGAAACCCTATGGGGCAGTTCTACTCTGTCCTATAGGGTCGCTATGAGTCAGAATTGACTGAAAGGCAATGGAGTTTTTGTTTGTTTGTTTGTTTGTTTCATATTTGTCTGGGTTTATCTCTGGACTCTCTTTTGTCCTATTGACTTATGTGTCCATCCTTTCGGCTGTATCACGCTGACCTGATTACTGTAACTCTATATTGTCTTGAAGCCAAATGGTGTCACTTCTCTACCCTTGTTCTTTTTTAAAATTGGTTTGGCTATTCTAGTTCTTCTGCCTTTCATATACACTTAAGAATCAACTTGTCAGTATGTATAAACAATCCTGCTAGGATTTTGAATATAATTGAGTTAATTAATTTTATAGACAAATTTGGAGAGAATTGATAACTTACTACTTACAACATCTTCCAGTCCGTGAACACAGTCTGTCTCCCCATTTATCTAGACCTTCTTTACTTTTTATCTTTTGCTTTTAGTCAGTGTGTTGTAGTCTTTAACATAGAGAACTTACTCATATTGTGACATTTATTCCTAAGCATTTTATTTTGTGCACTAATATAAATGGTATGCTTTTAAAATTGAAATATTAAATCATTTATTGGTAGTATATAGGAATGAATTGATAGTCATATATTGACCTTTTATGCAACATTATTAAATTTACTTACTAGTTCTAGGAGCTTTTCTGGGAGTTTCTACATAGACAATCATGTTGTATGTAAACAAAAGGGGTTTCATTTTTTCCTTTCCAATGCGTATTCCTTTTACTTCTGTTTCTTGCTTTATCGCAGGACTCCCAGTACAGTGTTGAGTACGCATAGTGAGAGCAGAAATCCTTGCCTCATCTCCCAGTTTAAAGGGAAACAATTCAGTCTTTGTCTTTTAAGTATAAAGTTAACTGTGCAGTTTTTAACTAGATGCCTTTTATCAGTTAAAGTTCCCCTGTATTCCTAATTTACTAAGAGTTTTCATCATGAACAGATATTACAATTTTAAATTATTTTTGCATCTATTGAGATGATCATGTGGTTTTTTCTTCAGTCTATTTATATGATGAATTACCTTGATTGATTCTCAAATATTGAACCAGCCTTGCATTCTCAAAATAAAGCCCATTTGGTTGTACTATATTATGACTCTGGAATGGATTTGTTAAAATTTCATTTAGAATTTTTGCATCTGTGTTGGTGAGAGACATTGGTACGTATGTCTCTTACCAGGGTTTTAGCATCAGGGTAATTCTAATCAAATTAAAAAGTTGTGAAGTGTGTTTCCTTCTTTTCTGTTTTCTGGACAAGATTATGTAGAATTGCTATTGTTTCTTCCTTAAATGTTTGCGAGAAGAAGCCAGTGGGCCCGCTGTTTCCATTATTGGAAGCTTTTTAACTCCAACTCATATTATTTATGAGAACCCAGAGTCTCCTAAAATAATATTCAAATTGTCCAAAATACAATTCAAAATTACTTGCAATACAAACAACCAGGAAAATGTGACCGGGTTTCAAGGGAAAATGCAATCAACCCATGCCAACCCACTCCAAAACAGTAAAACGCACATTTTGTCCAAGTGTATGTACAGACATATCTGAGCCATCAAACAAACATTAACAAATTTTAAGAATTGAAATCAAGCAAAGTATGTTGACCATAACAAACTAAACAAGGAATAAAATATCTGGAAAGTACCCAAATATTTGGTAATTAAGTAACATAATTCTAAATAACTCATTGGTCAAAAGGAAGTTTCAAGAGAAATAAGAAAATATTTTAAATGAATAAAGATGAAAATACAACTTAAAAAAATCATGGGATGCAGGCCAAATCAGTGCTTAGAGGGACATTTATAAATTTATAATTTGTAAATGCTCATTAAAAAAAAAAGTCTTGAATCAATAGTCTAGGCTTCCACCCTAAGTGGAGCCCTGGTGGTGCAACGGTTAAGTGATGTGGCTGCTAACCAAAAGGTCGGCAGTTTGAATCAGCCAGTCGCTCCTTGGAACCCCTGTGGGGCAGTTCTACTGTGTCCTATGGGGTCACTATGAGTTGAAATCAACTTGGCTTCAACAAGTTTGGTTTTGGGGTTTTTTTTCCACACCACAAAACTAGAAAAAACACTTCTGACTGGAGCTACTGTAAGGGAAAAGTGATGTCTTAGTTTCTGATGCTGCACACACACACACACACACACACAAGTGGGCGACTATGAAGAGGAGGAATTTATTTTCTCACAGTTGATTCCAACTCATAGCGGTCCCATGTGACAAAGCAGAGCTGCCCTATAGAGTTTTCTAAGTTGTAATCTTTACAGGAGCAGGTTACCAGGTCTTTCTCCTGAGAAGATGCTGGGTAAGTTGGAACTGCTAGCCTTTCAGTTAGCAACTGTGTGCTTAACTATTGCACCACCAGGGCTCCTGTTCTGGAGGCTAAAGACCCAAATTAGGGTCTCAGCCATGTCTATGTCTTCTATGGGTCTTTCTCCTAGTTTCTGGTATCTGCTGGCAATCCTTTATGTTCTTCTGCTTGTAAACATCCTAAACATGTCACCTGCCTTCTCCCGTGTGTGTCTGTTTCTATTCTGCTCGTCTCATGAGACACAACTCAGAAGTGATTAGGTTTAGGACCCACAGTACTCCAGTATGACCTCATAAACATTACAAAAGAAAACCCCTATTTCCAAACAGGGCCATATTTATAGGTATAGGGGTTAGAACTTCCACATCCTTTTTGGGATACACAATTCAATTTGTAACAAGCAGAGAGAGAAAACAGTAATGAGAATTTCTCCCATACTCTTTGGGCTACAGGGACCTCTTTTGCCAGATCCTCTGATGAGAAAGATAGGTTTTTTTCTCTGTGTTTTACCTCATGCTACCACCACTGCCATGAAGCTCTGGTCTGTGGCTGCCCTTGGGTTAGAGGAAGGAGAAAAAAATGAGAGGAAAAAAATTGGATCGTGTCCCACACTTTCCAGCCCACAGGGACCTCCTTTCTCACTCTGGTCAGAAAGGGGGGATTTCTCTCAGGGTGTTGATGTCTGCACCTGCTGCACGGTTCTAGAACTGGGGCCACCTTTGTATCAAAGCTGTGAGGTAAAAGAAGACAAATAATCCAGGATACTCACCCTGGTGCTGGTCTGTCTTCAAATTTTGGCTTTCCTCCCCAACCTGCCTTCTTTTGTTTACTTTTCAAAGTCTCTCCGTAGTCGCTTTTTATATCCGTTTTAGCTATAATCAGCCAGTGAGAGAGAGAGGTGCCGAGGGCTTACTTCATGTTGGCCAGCAATAGCAGGTTCAGTCAATTTTATTGTTATTGTTAATCACCGTTGAGTCAGCTTTGACTTATGGTGACCCCATGTAAAACAGAATGAAACGTTGTCCGGTCCTGTGCCACCCCATGGTCACCAGCGTGCTCGAGGCCATTATTGCCTTCCAGCCTGTGGCTCTCATCTTCCAGCACTGTATTGGACTATGTTCCCTTGTGATCCCTAAGATTTTCATTGGCTAATTTTTGGATTAGCTTACCAGGCCTTTCTTCCTAGTCTGTCTTTAGGAAAACATGCCCACTGTGGGTGGCCCTGCTGGCATTTGAAATACTGGTGGCATATCTCCCAGCGTCGTAGCAACAAGCAAACCATCATAGTACTATAAACTGAGAGCCGAGTCATGGCAGTACATTTTAACACCTAATAATTATTGAATTCTCTATATAATTTGTATCTTCCTATCCTTCCCTGGTGGCGTAGTGGTTAAGTGCTATGGCTGCTCACCAAGAGGTTGGCGGTTGAAATCCACCAGGTGCTCCTTGGAAACTCTATGGGGCAGTTCTACTCTGTCCTATAGGGTCGGTGTGAGTCGGAATCGACTCTACGGCAGTAGGTTTGGTTTGGTTTTTGGTATCCTTCCCTCTTAGGAAGGGTTTTTAAGAACTTTGAGTATGTGAGAATTTTGGAGAAGCTATGGGAATCTGACTTCGGTTTTCTCTGGGAGAGGTGGTAACAGGAATGTACTGTCTGTTGGTCCACATGGGACTCACTTGCATACTCGTGTCTTCACCCTCCCAAGAATTGTGAGGGTTCAGTGTCCCATTTTTATGCCTACACTCTGGAAACCTACCTTGCTACTACATTACCTGTTGTACTTAGCGTACTTGTTGGCTTATATGTCTCTTCCCTCCTTTAAGTACCTGGAGGACAGAGGATTTATCCCCACCTCCTAGGATCCTGGTGGCATAGTGGTTAAGTGCTACGGCTGCTAACCAAGAGGTCGGCACTTCAAGTCCACCAGGCGCTCCTTGGAAACTCTAGGGGGCAGTTCTACTCTGTCCTGTAGGGTCGCTATGAGTCAGAAGGGAGTCAGCGGCAGTGGGTTTGGTGTTTTTTGTTTCTGTTTTCGGTTAGGCTCCAAGCACTGTTTCTGGCACATAGCAGGAAGACGATGATGTGTATATGTATTTGTCTGATCTTGCCTGAACACTTTCAACATCCAATTATTTTCTTTGAATTTTTTGTTGATTTCATGTGTTTTCATTAATGGAAGCATGCTGAATCATTGAGTATTGTTGAATTTTTCGTAGGTAGTATGGATTTTTTTTTCTTGTCCCCTCCCACAGCCTACCCTTAGAGTCCGGAAGGACATAACTTGTCCCACTAATTCCACTCCCAGAGTCCCATCTGAGTCACTGGGACATATGTGTCCCCCCCCCAAAATTTTCAAAACTTCTATTTTTCCTACGAAAAATGCAAACACCTCATACAACACTCTGTAGAAAGAGATTTTCAGCACATGCCTGTTTTTCCAGTTTCAAACAGTCATGAAGGCCCCTGCCTTGCAGCAGCATGTACTGTCAGTGGGAAAGCAGCTTCCCAATGAACCTGAGAGGCAGAAAATATTGGTGGGCAGCTGTATATCCCCCCGTCATGACATTAATATTGACTGTCAGATTCTTGGTATGGAGGATAGTGTTTTTGTGTCTTATTAAACATGTCTGATCATTGAGAACTATCCTGTAATTAGCCCTCTCATCCCTGAGAGAATCAACACTTTGCAAACATGAGCCTCACTGAGCTGGCAGGAGTGGTAACGCTGAACCTCCTCCTTTCAGAGCCTGGTAAGCTAAGGGACAAGGAAGTCAGATATCTTTTTTGGGCAACTTAAAGTCATCAATCACCATGAAGGAAATTAGATGGGGAATCTGAGTCAAACTGGACTCCTAGTGGCAGTTCTGATATCAGTTTCCTCAGCTGCATAGCAGGCAGCCCAATATGCATTTGTAAAACACTCATTTTTACTTTTGCATTAAGACATCATTTCAGAGTAGGTTTTCTGACTTCTCTGGGCCTCTGACTGCATTAACACCCAAGTGTGAGGCTGGGCCCCCTCCACTGACATCGCTGTGCTCCCTTTGCAGTATTGTTTCCATCCTATTGTGGATCGAAGGCTCTAAAAATCCTCTTTGTTTCCAGAAAAAAGCACTTGCAGTCAGCCTATGTATAAGTGCAGTCAAGGCAATTTCATGTTATTTTCCTAGGCTGTTAGAAACTTGGGGAACTTACAAAATGCATCTGAGAGGTTTCAGCAAGATGTCATATCAGTCCTTCACCTACAGGTTCTAAATTGAGCACCCACCCTGTCTCACTCAACATGGTATTCATCATCTTGCCAGGATCAGCTCGACAGCCCTGAGAATCTTCACTGAGTCTCAGACACACTGGCGCACCCTGCCACAAAAATGCCTTCAGTGGGAATTTGATCTCCTCTGGAGAATTTTAAATCCCAGCAAAGTAGCTCTTGTAAACAAGAAAACAGGAAATGCTTTGAAGCCTTATACTGTAAACTTCTGCTTAACATGTGTCCCATGTGTGAGCAAACCTAATAGGGAATCCCTGTTGGCTTGGCAGCAGAAACATGAATTGCCTCAGGAGAAAGCGGGGTCTCCATAAGGTATTCACTACAGGACTCAATGAATCTCCCCACTAATTAGCTGCTTACTGTGGGAACAGAAAGAACATCCAGCTGAGGCCAGGATCTTGCTGTAGGTCAGGATCTACCAGGTTTATTTCATGGCCTGTTTGCCTGCTTCCTTTCCCATGCCAGGCACCAGTGGAGACTGGTCATTCACCCCCAACAAGGTTTAGCCCTGCGCTGGACACTCAGGCTTACACCAAGTCTGAGAAGGTTTGAGGTGAGAACAGCTGGGTAACCGGCTTGGTCAGCAAGCAATTCTTGAGATAATTCTTAAGAGGATCTTCGGTAAGCCAGTTTTTTAACTACAGGAATCAGTCTTTTATCTTGCAGAAATGCAAATACCTTTGTTTCCTCTACCACCAGTCCTCAAGGCCAAAATTACAGCTCCCAGGCCTCTCACTCCCTGTATTTCCAGTTCTGTCTTCCCTTATATAAATGACTTCCATCTTGGGCAGCGTGGTCAGTGGGTCAGACAGATGTGAATCAAAATCCCAGTTTTGCCCCTTTCTAGTTGGAGGACTTTAGGAAAGGCATTTGACATCTCTAAGACCCAATTTTCTCATCTGTACAACTTCATTAAGTTTTTCTAAAAATTAAGTTAGGTAATACAGATAAGTACGTGGTTTTCTACTATTATTATTTTTAGTAGTATCTGCGTATTTTCTCTATGACTGTTGGCCTGGGTTCCAATGTTCTTCAAACTCAACTTTCTTTGATCACACACCACTGAGGTCATGCCTAGAAGAGTCCGTCCTTCTCTTGTTCAAATTTATTCTATGTTTTCACCTGAGCCTGGTGGTCATTTATGGATTGCTGGTCCTAACTGAATTGCTTTTCCTGCTTTTTTTCTGCCTGACTTGTTCTTCTATTTCCTGAGCACCTACTTTATTCATGTGAGAGAGCAAAATCATGCAATTTAGAATTATATGGATAGCTTCAGCCCAAAGTATAGTCTGATATATTATTCAGTATACGGCTGGATGTTGGCTGTTATGTATGTACATTATCCACTAAAACAGTAAAATGAATGGTTTAGACACTAGAAATAGATGATTCTATTTTTCTCTCTACTGAACTGATGATCTTCTTGTATTAGAACAGACATTCACAATATTAAGCGCATTGTGAATAATTTTGTAGTTTTAACCATTGACAAGGTACTTACTGCCTTTGGTTATGAGTTAGTTCACATTCACTCTCTGGGACAGAAAGGTTTTTGATAGTACTGCCACCTGCCTTAGATAGAAGTGAACCTTGCAATAAATCTCAAGTGGAAGACTCCGTACCTGGGCCCTGGAATGACACTTGCATTAGTAGGATAGAGTAATCTATCTACGACACCAGAAAGGCTCTTTAACTCAGAGCTTTATGAAGCTAATAAAGGTACAGTTGAGAATGATTAGAAATACATTATAGAAAAAAAGTCTATACAGTTTATGACAGCATTAACTTGAGCAAAATTACTTGCAACCAACTATGGGCATTATGAGGGCAGGGATGGTTCAGTGGTAGAATTCTCATCTTCCATGAGGGAGACTCAGGTTTGATTTCCAGCCACTTGTCTGGGCCATGACTCTCAGCGGTTTGGCAGTTATGATGTAGTTTGGCAGTTGTGCAATGATGTAATCACCTCCGTGATGAGATCTACTGTGAGTAGCCAATCAGTTGAAAGGGAGTTTCCTTGGGATGTAGCCTACATCCAGTATATGTGGACTTTCTGACAAAGCTTGCTGGTGTTTGCTTTGCTCTGGATCCTGCATTCAGCTTGTCAACTCCTCACTTCTGGCTCTTGGAAATTGAACCAGCAGCCCACCATCTTACCTGCTGATCTTGGATTTGTCAGCCTTCACAGCCTGTGAGCCAGCAGCCTCCTGTCTGACCTGTGGATCTTGGGTTCTTTAGCCCCTGCAGCTATGTGAGTCAGGAAAAGCCTCCAACCTGATGCCTGACCCACGGACTTGGAACTTGCCAGCCTCTGTAGCTGTGTGAGCCATTTCCTTGAGATAAATCTCTCTCTCTAACACTTCCCTGGTTTTGCTTCTCTAGAGAACCCAGCCTAAGACACATCTCAAGTGCAACCACCACCTGTCTGTCGGTAGAGTCTTCTGTGTTGCTATGATGCTGAAAAGGGTTCAGTGAAGCTTCCAGACTAAGATGGACTAGGAAGAAAGGCCTGGAGATCTACTTTCTAAAACAGATCACGATGGTCTGATCCCATTGTGCGTGGGGTCACCACGAGTCAGGGGCTGACTCAATGGCAGCTAACAATAATACCATAGGCATTATACTTGCATTTCACCCTATTACAAGACAGAATGGTCTCTTTTCAGGTTTGGGTGGCTTATCTCTTTCCTTCTGCACACTCTGTGTCATTCATGTCACAGGCACGTTTAAGATGGATGTCATTCTTCATGTCAGGGCCATTTTTAGTTATTGCAAAATTATTAAACCTGAAATTTTAAAGAAAAGTAGTCTATCATGTGTATTGCTAAGTATTTCTCAGAGGTCTTCTGTGTTTCATTTCGATGATCCACATTCTGGGCGATAGTGTCTGTCATCTCCTTTTGTGCAAAAAATGGGTCCCCAGTGAGCAGAAGCATAGACAATATAAGAACCTGCTATGATCTTGGGTCTTTAAAGATTTCATGCCAGTGATAAGATAATGCATATGAAGTTAATATAAAGTATAGCAGCAAAAGGTCAAGGTGTGTGGAACAATTAAGTGTCCCAGTAGTTCAGGGGAGAGTTCATACTAGGTGGTCAAGAAAGGCTCCAAAATGGGAAAATTTGAGCTGGACCATGGAATGTGGGTAAGGCTTTGGTAGTGGAGAAGTTGGAGAAAGCAGGGAGAGAATACTGTAAGCCAAACATGGATGTGTTCAAAAGATAGAACAAATAGTATTCTAAATTAGTTTATAGTGGTGAGAGATGAGAAATGAGATTAGGAGGTAGACTGGGACTCCATTGTGAAAAGTCCTCAGTGCCAGGTCAAGAAGTTGGCCCTATGAACAATGGGAGCCGTTGAAAGTTCTAAGTAGGAGAATGGCCTGCGTGTGTGAAAACCATTGCTTAAGAAGAGTAAGTTATGGCGGGATGAAGGATGGTTTGAAAAAAGAGCTGGAGACAAAGGTACAACATAAGAAGTCACCCCCATTGCCCTTGTAGGAGGTGAAAGGGAAGTGAAGAAGGGTTGTGTCTCTGAGCAAGGAAGGAAAGAACCATTCTAGAAACATGGAAGAAATCAGAAGGAGCTGGCTGCCAAAAGGCATGGGGGAGGGGGATGTAGCTGACATTTCTTGTCTTGATTAAAAAGAAAGATTGGTGATTCGTATTTCCATTTTCCTGATGGAAACACCAAGGCACAGTAGATTGGCTTATGGGTATCAAAAGTATCAAGGCCACTGAAAACAAGAGTTCCTACTCATTTGTCCTAATTAATAGGTAGCATTTATGTCATTACATTACTTTTGTAATATCTTCATGCCTTCACGTGTAAATTCTAATTGGCTCCTTTACCTTCAAATCATCCCATCTGTTTTTCAGATTATTGGAGGCATATGAAAGTGGTTAATGATTCCCTCAGGAGAAATATAGCTATTTATTCAGCACCTACTTTAAATCAGGCTCTCTGATACATAGATATTGCATTTAATCTCCAGAGCCACCTTGTGGGATAGTCAGTTATATCCTCATTTTACAGATGATTACACTGATGTTCAAATAGATGAAGTCAATTGCCTCAGGTCACACAGCCAGTGAGAGAGAGAGCCATGGCTCAAACCCAGGTCCACCTGACCCCTGACCCGTGCTTTCTCCACCATGTCCACGGCCGATAGAGACTAAAGGATCAAGGAAAGTATGCCACGGTTTTAGGCCACTTCTTCCTTGTTACTACGCTCTGCTTCTACCACTACTCCTCCTTGTCATCAGCCATGTGAGAGTGGCTTACAGAGTACTTCTGAGTTAAATGGGATCGAATTCAGTGTCTAAGTGCATTATTCAAAAACCCTCAACTTAATCTTGTTGAGAGACCCGGAGTGGTGTAAATGATTATAACACGCTTGGCTAGTAACTGAAAGGTTGGAGGTTTGAGTCTACCCAGAGATAACTCAAAAGAAAGCCAGGGCTATCTGCTTCTAAAATGTCAGCCATCGAAGACCCTAGGGAGTAGGTTCCACTCTGACACACACAGGGGTGCCGTGAGTCAGAGCCAGCGCGACAGCAACTGGTTGTTTTAAGCTTCTGGTGGACGTAGCTTGAAAAAAAACATAAAAGGGAAACTTTCCTCCCTTTCAAATGATACATATGTTGCTACACAGTGACTTTCATTTTTCCACATGAATATTTTCATTATTTCATCTAACTTCTAAGATTCCCTGTGGAGGCAGACTTCTCTATAAGTCCATAGCTCACATATTTCCCACCTGAATCTAAAAGCTTAGGCAATTTGACTTTTTCTGTTTTAAATGGCTCCCCTGTTCTCCTTTCCCTGAAATAAAAGTGTCAGTACCAGTGTGTCACACACAGGTCATGGGCTTTTCAGAGCCAAAAAGCTCTTAGAGATCATCTAAACTAGAGTGAGTTGCCTGTAAGAGGCAGATTGTGCTGGTCAGGCAAGAGAGAAGGAACTGCAAACAGAAAAGAAAGATACTGATTATACGAGAGTTGATGCCATCAAGGCAAAATTGTAAATATGTTACATAACTTTTTTCTTTTAATTTCAAGACCCCATTGATTTTCCTTATGTATCTAGTTCTGATTCTCCATGGAAACCATGCATGTGTGATCTGTTTGTAAAAATATATTCACTCTGCAAACATTTACCAAGTATCTATAATAAGCCACCACCTGTCTGTCAGTGGAGGCTTGCATGGTGCTAGGATGCTGAACAGGTTTCAACTGAGCTTCCAGACTAAGACATACTGGGAAGAAAGACCTGACAATCTATTTCTGAATATCAGCTAGTGAACCCTATAGATCAAAAGTCAAAACTGCAACCAATCCTGAGAATGGCACAGGGCAGGGCAATGTTTCATTCGCCTGTGAATGAGGTCTCCATGAGTCCGGTGCTGACTCGACAGCAGCTAAGACCAGTAAGCTAGGCACTGAGCTAGGTCTTGGGCATGCAAAGAGAAATTGCCTTCCCATTAAGGCATGTTATGAGGCTCCCTGGGTGGTGCAAAGGGTTAAGCGTTTGACTACAAGCTGAAAGGTTGGTAGTTCAAACACACCCAGAGGTGCCCTGAAAGACAAGCCTGGTGATCTGCTTCCAAAAGGTCACAACCTTGAAAACCCCACGGAGCTGTTCTACTCTGCACACAGGCTTGCCATGAGTTAGAACTGACTCAGCAGCAACTAACGACAACAACAACGAAAAGCAAACGGAGTAGAGCTGAAGAGCGGGCCGCCTTGAGATTAGGGTGACTGCAGTTTGCCACAGTCCCCGTTAAGACATGTTTTGAACCTCTAAGGAAAGTGAAGGTGCGTAAAGAGCAACAGGCACTGAAGTGTTGTAGATCCTGGGGTGGAAGTCTATGTCGATATAGTGGAGACCTAAAACAGGAAGAGAAACTTAATTCCTGCTTGTACTGACCTGGAGATCAAGGCAGGTAATTTTGCAAAAAGTCGGTTTATACTTCTGGCATACTCTCATATCGATCTTCTAATTTCTCATGTCACCTCAGATAGTTAAGAAAATGCTTATACCAAAACCCTAAATTTCTCACCTTCACTATGGTGACCATATATTGATTTTCCTGGCTAAGTGGTTCAAAAGAAGAAAAAAAAATATCTCCTCACTGAAGCCTCGTCTATGATACTGTATAATGGCCTTGCTTCTGGTTCAGGAGGGCTGTGGCCATACTGAAAATGAGTATGTGTGTGCGTGTGCATGTGTGTGTTTGTGTGTAAACATTTAAAGCCATGAAGATATTCATCAAAGAGTTTATTTCATAAGAGTATGTGTGTGAATACATGATTATAAATCGCCTAAGATGAGAAAATGGCACTAACTGAAATATTACGAAACTGAAGTTTAAGCGTGTTTTTTCTTGAGCGGTGGAGGTGGTGGTGGTGGTGAAGTAATGTCCAGGGAAAACTGCCTACTACTGTAAGGAAACCCTGATGGCATAGTGGTTAAGAGCTTCGGCAGCTAACCAAAAGTTTGGCAGTTCGAAGCCACCAGACACTTCTTGGAAACTCTGTGGGGCTGTTCTACTCTGTCCTATAGAGACGCTATGAATTGGAATCAACTCCATGACGATGGTTTTTTGTTTGCTTGTTTCTGTTTTTATTTTTTATGGTAAGTCAAAGCCATGGTCCATACAAGGAACAGAGTATAGAGAAGGCGTCGCTGTTAGTTGCCATGGAGTCAGCCCCGACTCATGGCACCCTCATGTCTTACAAGCAGAACTGTGCTCCAAAGGGTTTTCTTAGCTGTAATCTTAAGAGAAGCAGATCACTTAGCCTTTTCTTTAGTGGTACCTCCGGTGGGTTCAAAACACCAACTTTTAGGATAGCAGTGGAGCACAAACTGTCTACACCACCTAGGAACCTTAGGAAATGTGTTTGAAGTGGCATATATTCCCACCGTGGAGGATGAGCTGAGAGCTTGACTCCTAATTCACATTTCCTACCATTAACATTCACATCATGGCTCTACTCAATTATACAAATAAGAGGTTCTGTCAAACTGCTCCAACATGGGGCAGCGCAGACAACTACTGTCTGTCATCTACTCCAGCTGTCTCTTCCTTCCCTTTCCCCTCCACATCCTCCTCTCTCACCACCCCACCCCTTCTGCTCACCATGCTTCAGGCAGGGACAGTGGAAGGCAGGAGAAGCAGCAAAGAACCACTTATAAATGAGCAAGCCACAAGTCTTTGCCTGTGTTTGCTTTTTGGCTTCTGGCTCTCTCAAAGTGAAATCATCTGCTACAGAAACAGGATCACAGAATAATCTTTGCAAACTCCCTCTGAAAGTAAACAGAAACAGCCACCCTCCCCCATCCCACACCTAACAAGCCTCTGTCACCAGGTAAAGTTTGCTCCCAGCACATCAGCTCCCTTCATGGTATTTGGGTTCATTTCCAATTGAGAAGCAGTTACTTATCTTGTTCAATTTGCTTTCACTGATGACAAGTTAGGCAGAAGCCAAAACTCTTTGGAGGCCTGGGATTGTTCGGTGTCTTATTTTATTCCTTGAAGGTAAGTACCCCCTAGTAAACTTGAAATTATTTTAAAAAGGAAAACCATATGATATCTTTACACTGTAGCAACCAGCTGTTGTGCAGTATAGGCTATATATCCTTACATGCAGGCTGTGTGCATTTTCTATTTTCCAACATAATGGTTTTTTAAAATTAAAGATGTAAATTAGCCCTCATTAGAAAAACAACACAGTAGTAAAACTTTCCCAAAGTGGCAGAGCAAAATATTGATTATCGACTCTAGAGGGGACAAACAGTCCCTAAAGACTAAACAAACTATTGAGTGGAGAATAGAAATTCCACCCAGTCAGCACCTGCTCTATGCTGATCCTCAAATAGTCAGTTCCTGGACTTTAGTGATCACGACAACACAAACCAACAAGTAATGATTTATTGAGCAGTTACTTTATATTATAAGCTTTTTCTTCAAAACATCACTTTGAGGTAGATGCCTTTAAAATCTCCATTTTGCAGATGAGGGAATTTTAAAATGTTAAATAAAATGTCTAGCTAGTAAGTGGAAGAGCACTTTTTCAAAGCCAGTCTTAATTTATACACTAATATTTTGAACCTGACCCCCAAAGCATCCAATACAGTGTTGAATACTTAAAAAGTAATTAAGAAATGTTTTGGTCCATTTTGGGGATAATTCAGCCACATTGTATGGAAGCAAACAGTAAAACTAACTCATTGGGATCACAAACCACCCCATCTAAAACAATTTTAGCCAGCTATTTTCCACATCATCCCTTCATGCAACATTTAATGAGCACTTACTATGTGCCAGGTACTATGCTGGGTGAAAAATGGGAAGAAATAAGACAAAAATCCTGTATTTAAGGAGCTCACAATAGCACAGTGGTCAAGCACTCAGCTGGTAACCTGAAGACCGGCAGTTCAAACCCACCAGCTGCTCTGCAAGAGAAAGATGTGGCAGTCTGCTTTCGAAAAGATTGCAGCCGTGGAAATTCTATGGGGCAGTTCTACTCTTCCCTACAGGGTGCTTATGAGTCAGAATTGACTTTACAGCAATGTATAAGGATAAAGAGATATTTTTTAAATTGTCAACGATGTGGCAAGTGGAGTGGCATTATGGGCCCACAGTGGAGACAGTCAGGACAGGCTTCCAGGAGGAAGGGCTCTGAGGAAAGACTGAAGGCTGAGGGGAGTGGAGGAGGCAGAGGGGAATAGGAGGAGGTGAGTAAGACCTTAGCAGGCTAGGGGACATGTGAGCACAGGCAAGAAAAAGGGTGCTGGAAATTTCAAGCAGTTCCTCACTGCTGGAGGGAAAGTGTGATTTAGGAAGTGTCAACAATCCTGGAGAGGGAGGCTGGGACTGAAGCCTGCAAACCTCCTCAGGCACTGGACGAGGGAGGCAGATTGAAGAAATGATACTCACATGGTGAGCAATGGAGAGACCAGCCAGGGATGGTCCTATGACTGAAATGATGACAACTAAATACCCATGCATGCCCTTGTATCCATTTTCTATTAGAATATTTCCTATTAGAATATATGTAAACTAGCACCTTAACACTTTTTATTGGTAAGTAGTTATTTCACGGAGTCCCTGGCAAGTGCAAATGGTTAGTGTGCTCAGCTGCTGACCAAGAAGTTGGAGGTTCGAGTCACCCAGAGGTGCCTCAGAGGAAAGGCCTGGTGATATACTTCTGAATGAATCAGTCATTGAAGACACTATGGAGCACAGTTCTGCTCTGATACACGTGGAGCCACCGTGAGATGGAATCAAGAGGACAAAGAGGACAGCAACTGGTTAATTATTTCACGACAAAAGTTATAATATTTCATAGCCAGCAGATGGCACTGAGTCTACACAAAATATTTGCCCATTAGAACTTTTTTGGTGAGCATTTCCCTCTACCCAACAGAAACCCTAGTTATTTGAAAAGGTATTAATCCAGTTTTTTAATACAGTAAATCATTTAATTAAGTATGGAATAAACCAAAACTATATTTCAGATTAATATTGTTTTTCTTTTCATATTATTGTAGAGTCCAATACAGCCAGTGTTCATCTAAAATAATCTGGTTTAGCTAGAGTAACTTTATGACCAAATCTCAGTGCTTAACCCTTGATAGAAGAATGCAGGGTACTAGATACTAGGCTGCAAGTCTGAATGCCCAGACTCTACCATTCTCACAGGGACTTATGTCCACTTGAGGAACTCTGAAATCTGACGGGTCTGGAACTATGATAGGAGAGAATCTCACAGGCCATAGCAGCCTCAAAGGGGTTTCCTTGGGGACCCCAGTAAGGTTCTAAAAAGGGACGGATTTCCTTGGCACCCTCTCTGAGAGGTCAGGACAATTCCTGGAAAACTAGAGTAAAGGTGTGAAACTGGGGTTTCCTGTAGTCGGTCTGTTTTTATTTTATTTATAACTCCACACATACAAGGAGCGGTAGAGTCTCTTCCGATACCCGACAGACTGGAATGAAAGCCTATCCATGCTGCTTGTGATCTGGGCTGGCATTCTGCCGAGCTCAGTGCAGCCCTCCAGAAATAGATGCGCAGATGGAGTCAGGAGGGCAAGAGATTTATTGGAAGGTGAACCGGTAACCAGTTGCCACAACCCACACCACGTGTGTCAGAGTAGAGCTGTATTCCACAGGACTGTCAATGGCTGGGACCTTTCAGCAGTGGATCACCAGGCCTTTCTTCTGGGTGGACTCTAACCTCCAACCTTTCTGTTTGCAGCCGAGTGTGTTAACCATTTGCACTGCCCAGGGACTGTTAACCAAAAGATAGAGGAGAAGGAATTTGGATTGGGCAGGGAAAGCCTTCAGACCATAACGCAGATCTGATACCTGTGAAAGGAGGAGCAAACCTGGAGAACCTCAAACTGCAAAGGAGACTTAGCCGAACCCAGGCTCCTCCATTAGAATCACCAAAGCAAAGATGGCTGGTTACAGAAGTCCAGCATTGGCTGGGGACGGCCTGGAGGAGTGTGACCTCAGCTCCGAGGCTGTGACTGATTTTGAACGTGCGGCAGGCGGAGGCTGTCAGCTAACTAGCTCCTTGCAGATGAACAGCAAGTTCTTGCTCAGAGGAAGGGCCGAGGGTGCACCTCTGTGGTCGCCACACCACCAGAGTTAAAGGAAAAACTGCTCATGTTGAAGATCCCCTTTGTGTTTCTTGGAGCCCTGGCTGCTCAGTGGTTAAGAGCTTGGCTGCTAACCAAAAGGTTGGCAGTTCGAATCCATCAGCCCCTCCTTGGAAACCCTATGGGGCAGTTCCACTCTGTCCTACAGGGAGGGTTGCTGTGAGTCAGAGTGGACTCGACAGCAACAGGCTTGGTTCGGTTTTGTGTTCCTTAGGTCTCTCTGATGGAGCGGTGATTAGACCTCATTTCAAAGAAAAGCAATATTTCCTACTAAACATTATTGAAACCCATACTAGAAATTTTGCCCTTTTGAGAAAAATCTCTTTATGGTTCGTATGCTAAGACTAAGTAGGTACACTTTGTAGTTTTACTGTTTGTAGTTAACTACAGGAGGAGATGGAAAATAATTTACCACAATTCAGAAGAAACAATGAGACTCCTCTGAAGTCTTAATCAACATCCCGCTGAAAGTTAGAAATCTAGACCTTTTTAAAAAATGAAAACAAATTAATTTGTGTTGATTTCCTATATATGATAGAACACGGGTGTTTGATATACAAAGGCCATCAAGTATGCTAATGGGTTGAGTTGCAAAAACAGACTTCTCCTCCTAAGGAGGCTATTATAAGGCCATGAAGAAACCCACAGGATATTGCACATCTTGACTTCTTTTTTTAAAATCAAATAATTATTTTAATGCAACTTCTATGAATAATGTCTTTTTTCAAAGTCCCATGAACCATGATGTGGTAATTTTTAAGAAGTTCTACTACTCCTGAAAGGTGATATATTTCCTTTTCTTTACTATCCTGGATTTTCCAACTTTTCCTTAATGAATGTGGGTTACTTTCACAGAAAAAAATTAAATAAGAAAACAAAGTAAAAATAAAATAATCTCTATGAACTCCAGTTTGTGTTGTTCAATAAAGCCGACAGTCTCATCATCTGCCATTTGGCAAAACCAAGTAATAAACTACGCCAATAGAAGCTACTTTAATCTGTGGCTTAGGAACCACAGATGTAATATTAAAAGCCTTACTTTGGAATAAGTATAGTCAAAAAGCTCCTTAGAAGCGAGGATGCTGAGACTTTATCTCATATACTCTGGACACGTTATCAGGAGACACCAGTCCCTGGAGAAGAACATCATGCTTGGTAAAGGTCAGCGAAAGACAGGAAGACCCTCAATGGGATGGACTGACACAGTGGCTGCCACAATGGGCTCAAGCATAGCAACGATCAGTGTTTTGTCCTGTTGTACACACGTTCACTATGAGTCCAAAGCAACTTGACGGCACCTAACAACACCAAACTACACACATACATACACACTTTGATGACTTAGTTTTTTTTTTCTTAACATTTATGTTTGAAATTCATTCCTGCTGATGCATGTGTGTATAGATCATTTTCACTGCTGAACAACAGTCACTGTATGAAAATTTTCAATTTATCCATTCAATTGGTGGACATTTGGGTTGTTTCAGCTTTTTTTTCAGGTACAAATAATGCTTCCATGAACACTCTCGTTATTGTTTTCCCTGGCATATTTGAACAGGCATTTCTATAGGGTGGAATTCTTTCTTTGTTGCAGGCGATGTATGCCTGAAAATTTACTAGGTAATGACAAATTAGTTTCCAACGTTGTTGTACCAATTTTTACTTCTACTTTAATGTCATGAGAGTGCTTCTTGCTCCCTGTCCTCCCCAATTCTTATTATCAGACCTGTACACTTTGCCAATCTGGTGGGTGTAACGTGTTATCACATTGTGGCTTAATTTGTATTTTCCTATTTTCCTCTAAAAGTTTCAAAGTTTCAGCTTTCTCATTTAAGCCCCTGGTCCATCTTAATTTGATTTTTGTGCATGAGGTTATATACCTACCTGTTTTTTTTGAAATTTTCCTCATATTTCTCCTGTTTAAAAAGAACTTTCAAAGAATGACTTTTATTCTCCCTCTTTTCCACCCCCACCCTTTCTGAGGAGTCTCAGTGGATTTATCAAAGAATCACAAATACATACGGAGAAGTAACTTTTCTAAAGACTAAGAGTACTCTGAGGTTCTCCTGGATAATGAAGGACTTGTGTAAAGCTCCACTGGTTCACATGTGGCCAGAACTGTTGGAAATTTAATAATTTTGCTCCCTATGCCCTATTAAAAAGCAGTCAGGATTAGATCTACAATTACAATTTAAGAAATGTCATACACGAACATAATTTACAAAGTAGATAGTGTCCAACCATGAAATTATGGCCACTGGATCCTTCTTATTTAAACAGCAGAGACACTGTTTGAGGTTTTAAAACTTGACATTTAATATTAAATAAGACATACTGAATACGGCACAAAGTAAATTATGAACTATTTTAGACAGCCTGAAGCATGATCTCAAGTGTATGATTTCTACCTTCATATCAGAACTACTTCAGTTTTAAAATGCATGCTCGGTAAAAATATAAGGAAAGAGGGAGAACACACAGAGGATCTTTAAGGCTTCTTTAAATTATTGAACACACATAGTACATGAAAATAACATAAATCCACATAAGTGCATTACATCTGCACAGAACATTTTATTGGCTAATGCAGTTCTTCCCTTTTTGGTTGACTTCCACCAGCTTCTGTATGCTGCTCCTCTGAAACCTTATCCAAAATGTGCTCGTTTGATTTTTGTGAATGTTAGATGTTACATCTCTTTCCCGTCTCTGCCCCATACTTACACTAAAACAAATTATTTGAAAATGGTAAAATAAGTAAAATGTGGTAAGCTTTCTTAACTGTTTTGTATCCTGTATTAAAATATGTTACAATATAAAAGTTGAAAATAATTTCATTGGTTTTTCTGAACATAGACCAGACTGTTTCCACCAAACATTTTATTAATAAGCTCTTCCCTTTTTTTGGTTGAATTCTACCAACTTAAAAAAATATTTCCTATGAAAACATCACCCAAAATGTGTTATTTTAATTTTTATAAATGTTAGCTGTTATGTCTCTTTTCCTTCTACACTCCATGCTTACACCAAAACTATCTGAAAATGCTAAAATAAGTAAAATGTGGGATGTGTTCTTAGTTGTTCTGTATCCTGTATTAAGACACTTTACAAGTATAAAAGTTGAGAAGTAATTTATTTGTTCTTATATAATTTTCTACCTATCATAAATTAATTAATTTATGGCATTAAGTCATTTGCCATCTCAGTACAAGAATTTTTTTTTATTACAACTCTGAGATGATTGATTTAAAGTAGATGCACATTCAAATACTATATATGTGGCATATTTAGTATTTACCAAGCAGAAAAGAGTGTCTATGTTTGCACTTGGCAAGAGTATCTTATAGATAACTGTTCACCACTTTCAAAGCATTATTGTTGGGTAAGTTTTATAAAGAGGCTTTATAATATATGACCTTCCTCATCCAAAACCAAAAATAAATGAGGAATTAAAAATATGTTATTACAAAAGATGGTGGCCGGAAAGAAAGATGATGTGGGGGATAAGGTACAGCGCTATCAAGATGAAAATGCCTTTGCCTCATTCAAGATCTAGAATCTTAAACAAAACCTCATTTGATGAATTTAACTGGATTTTCTTCTCTGATTATGTTAAACCTCAAATTTACATACATTTTCTTTAAACCTTTAAGATGAACAGTTGTTTAAGCCATATGAAATTATTTAGTCCTTTATGTATCAGGCTTAACAAGGCTGATGATATTCAATGGAAAACAATGAAATAATTTACCTTTTAGTAATCATAAAAACTTTAACTGACTTTTATTACCTTCTTTTTGAGCATCCCTCACTAAAGCTTGTGATTTTTAATGTAAATAAGCACCACAGGGTAGTGGGCAGTCTCCTTCTCAGTTAACCTTCAGTACTCTGTACACACTGTTTTGAAATACTGTGGTGAAGTAAGGCCTTCCATCCTTCAGCAAGATGCTACACAGTGGGGGGTTGGCTGCATTGGAAGGGTCTTCCACATCCCAAATTTCAAGCATACTGCAACCAGGCCTTAAAAAAAAAAAGGACATATATATACACAATGCATTCACATCTAAAGGAAATGTGTAATTTATAAGGCATTTCCTAAATTTTAAGATTTAATTCATAAAGTCAAGATTTTAAAGTTATTTCCAAAGATATGAATTCAAAATTTAGCAACAATAAAATGAACAATATAAATGAATGAAAACAATACAAATGAAAGTAAGTACGCTGTATTTTCATGTCCCACTGAACCAAAGAATGAGATGTGTCCTAATAATAAAAGGCTTACTATACATTCAGAAATGCACTTAAAAATTCACTTTCAAAATGAAATATTTATTTGACTTTTTAAGTGGCATCATCATCCAGACATCACACTAAGTAGTGGAAAAAAAACCAAACCAAACCTGTTGCCATCGGGTCGATTCTGACTCATAGAGACCCTACAGGACAGAGTAGAACTGCTCCATATGGTTTCCAAGGAGCAGCTGGTGGGTGCGAACTGCCAACCTTTTGGTTAGCAGCTGAGCTATTAACCACTTCACCACCAGTGCAAAGAGACAAATTAAATGAAAGTTGAAGTAATTCCTGATGAATAAACTGACTTGGAGACACATGAAAACATATAGTCCAAGACAGGAAAGGGAGCTCTCATGCCAATTTTGTTCTCAATCCTTTCCTTTTTGGGTGGTTCTATGAGTGGGCATGAATGAGAGAGTATATCTCACTAGGGAATAACCCTGCAGAAGACTCATTAAAGTTAGGCAAAACTGGCTTCTGATTTTTTAACCATTATATTGAAGTATAAGTTACATACAACAAAAGCCACATTTTTCATGTGTAAAGTTTGGTAAGTATGGGCAAATGTGTGTAGTTACATAAGCACCACTACAATCATGACACAGAGCGTTTCTATCATCCCCCAAAATTCCCCTATGCACTTTTGCAGTCATTCCCCATTGCCCCAGGCAACCACTAATTGCCTTCCTATCGCTAGAGTTTTGCCTTTTCCAGAATTCCGAGTAATTAGAATCATACATCATGTATGGTTTTTTTTTTTTTTTCTGGCTTCTTTACCTTAGCATAGCAGCCTTGATGATGCAGTAGTTAAAGCACTGGGCTGCTAACTGAAAGTTCCGCGGTTTGAACCCAGCAGCCACTCTGAGGGAGATTTAGCAGTCTGCTTCAGTAAAGGAAACCTGATGAGGCCATTCTACTCTGTCCTATAGGGCAGCTATGAGCGGCAATTGACTTAATGGTTTTTTTTAACCTTAGCATGTTTTTGAGATTCATACCTTACATGTTATAATTTCTACAACTTCCACTGTAATTCAGTAGTTCTTTCGTTTTTATTGCTGAATAGTATTCCATTGTATGGAGATACCACAATTTGTTTATCCATTCACAAGAAGATGAACATTTAAGATATTTTGAGTGTTTTGGTAATTATGAACAATGCTGCTATGAACATTCATGGGCAAGGATTGTGTGGACAAACATTATAATTTCTCTTAGAGAAATACCTAGGAGTGGAACTGCTGGGTTGTATGGTTAGTTGTGGCACAGTGGTTAGTTTGCAACCAAAAGGTCAGCGGTTTGAATCCACCAGCCACTCCTTGGAAACCCTATGGGGCAGTTCTACTCTGTCCTGTAGGGTCACTACGAGTCACAACCGACTCGATGACAACAGTTTTTCTTTGGTGAAATGTCTGTTTAAACATTTAATCAATTTTAATTGTCATCTTATTATTGAGGTATGGGAGTTCCTTCTATATTCTGAATAAAAGTCCTTTGTCAGATTTTTTTAGATTTGAGGGATAGCTACTCAAAAATTGCTTAATATGGTGCACATATTTAGAGTGTACAATTTGTTAAGTTTTGACTTACGTATAAACCCATGAAACTATCACCACAAACAAAATAGTGGACATACGCATTGCTCCCAAAAGCTCTTTTGTAATCCCACTCTCTTGCTCCTGCCAACTCCTTCTCTCCCCAGGCAACCACTGATCTGCTTAATAGATTCGTTTGCATTTTCTGAAATTCTTTTTTTGACTAGCTTCTTTCATTTAGTGTAATTATTTTGCAATTCATCCATGTTGTATGTATCAATAGTTCATTCCTTTTTATTGCTGAGTAATATTTTATTGAATGTATATTCCAATAGTGCAGCCCTGGGGGCACAGTGGTTAAAAGCTTGCCTGATAACCAAAAGGCTGGCAGTTCGAATCCACCAGCTACCCCTATGGGGCAGGTCTACTCTGCCCTAAACAGTCTCTATGAGTTGTAATCGACTTAACAGCAATGAGTTTGGGTTGTTTCCAGTTTGGGGCTGTTACAAAGATAAGCTGCTATGAATATTCGTAGACAGTGTAAGTATGGTGTGGGTGTATGCTTTCTTTCATCTTAGGTAAAAGTAGGTATGAAATTGCCAAACTGTTTTTCAAAGTGGTTGTACCTTATTATATTCCCACCAACAGTATATGAAAGTTAGTTCCTCCATAGCCTCAGCAATATTTGGTATGGTCAGTCATTTTAATTTTAGACATTGTAATAGGCGTGTAAGGAACCCTGGTGTGAAATGGTTAAGTGCTCAGCTTCTAACTGAAAGGTCTGTGGTTCAAACCCCCCAGCTACTCTGCAGGAGAAAGACATGGCAGTCTGCTTCCGTAAAGATTACAGCCTTGGACATCTACTCTGTCCTATAGGTTCACTACGAGTGGAAATCAACTCAGTGGCAATGGGTAATAGGTATGTAGTGGTATCTCACTGCAGTTTTAATTTGCATTTCACAACTGACTAGTGATGCCGAGTACCTTTTCATGTGCTTATTTGCCATCTGTATGTCTTATTGTTGTCTCCTCAAATATTTTGCCCATTTGTAACTAGGTTGTTTTCTCATTATCATATGCTTTGCAAGTATATTCTCCCAGGCTGTGGTTTATCTTTTAGTTCTCCCACGGTGTCTAATTTTGATAAAGTCTTATTTATCAGTTTGTTCCTCTAACAATCATGCATATGGTGTTGTATCTAAGATATCTATGCCTAATCCAAGGTAATATCAATTTTCTTCTATCTTTTCTCCTATCAATTTTATATCTCTAGGTTTTACAGTTAGGTCTATGACTCATTGTGAGTTAACTTTTGTATATAGTGGGAGATACGAATTGAAGTGTCCTCCCCTCCTCCTTTTGTATAAAGATACCCAAGGCCCCTGGGTGACCCACAGTTAGCACTAGACCACAATCCTAAAGGTTGGTGATGAGAACTCACCCAGGGGGTTCAGTTCTTTCACTCTCAGAAGAAGTGCCAATTGTGTTCTTTCCATTTGGTTGTCTAATCCCAGGTCTTTGCACATTCCATCATAACACCTTGCCTTCTTGAGCCACCCTTTGAAATCTTCTGTTTGATTCTTTTAAGTCATCATTTCTTCCATTTGCTTTAGGTACTCTGTGCTTAAGAGCAAGTTTCAGAGTCTCTTCTAACATCCATTTTGGGCTTTTCCTTCTTTCCTGTCTTTTTAATGACCTTTTATTTTCTTCATATATGATGTCCTTCATGTCATCCCACAGCTCTTCTGAGTTTCAGTCATTAGTGTCTGGTGCATCAAATCTATTCTTGAAATGATCTCTAAATTCAAGTGGGATGTATTCAAGGTCGTATTTTGACTCTCGTGGACTTACTTTGATTTTCTTTTGCTGCAACTTGAACTTGTACATATATACATTAAAATTATGATGTTCCTGTTTTTTCTTTTGGAAGATGCCAATTTTTTCTAGTGTGGATGAGCAGGTTATTAGATATTAAAATTTCAGAACTCACTTTTTCTAAAATCTATTACAGCCAATTCCAAATTATCCACAGGAGAAATGAAAGCTCTTAATGTTAGACTTAATGCAACTAAGGAGAGCCCTTAACCAAGGAGTCTAAGCAAAGACCTGAAGGGATCCATTAAGCATATTAGAATTTTACCATTTTTAGAAACTGCAAAGTTCAGGAATTTCAAAAATTTTAATTAGAAATGTTCTTCTTATATGTCTTTTTGAGTTATATGAAACTTTCCTCATAAGTCTTATAATTCCAGTACACATCAACTGTACAAGAGGAATGCTAATATTTCACTTTGCTATAAGCTCAAATGTGTATTTCAAACATCTAATAAAAACTGTCATCGAAATTTGAAAAATTATGAAAAAAGGTTAAGTTTAATCAACAACAAAAAGATAAACAAATCAAAAAATGGGCAAAAAGCTTGGACAGTTCACCAAAGAGGATATTCAAATGGCCAACAATCACATGAAAAGATGCTCAATGTTCATAGCCATTAGGGAAATGCAAATCAAAACCACAATGAGATACCACTTCACCCCCATCAGAATGAAAATAATAATTTTTTAAAAAACAGAAAACAAGAGGTATTGAAGAGAATGTGGAAAAATTCGAACCCTCATCTATTGATGGCAGGAATACAAAATGGTACAGTCAATGTAGAAAACAGTTTAGCAGGCCTCAAAAGGTGGACATATGACCCAGCAATTCCAGTCCTAAGTATATACCCAAAAGAAATGAAAGCTGGAATGCAAACAGAAACCAATGGTCATTGCAGCACTTTTCACAACAGTCAAAGGTAGAAACAACCTAAATGTCCGTCAGCAGATAAATGAATAAAAAAAAAAGTGGTGCATATATACAATGTAATATTACTCAACCAGAAACAGAAACTAATATTTTTAATTTTTATTCTGCCTTAAGTGAAAGTTTACAAATCAAGTCAGTATCTCATACAAAAATTTATATACATCTTGCTATATACTTCTAATTGCTCTCCCCCTAATAAGAAAGCACACTCCTTCCCTCCACTCTCTTTTCGCATCCATTCTGCCAGCTTCTGACCCCCTTTGGCCTCTCATCCCCCCTCCAGACAGGAGACGCCCACATAGTCCCATGTGTCTACTTGATCCAAGAAGCTCATTCTTCACCAGCATCATTTTCTATCCCATTGTCCAGTCCAATTTCTGTCTAAAGAGTTGGCTTTGGGAATGGTTCCTGTCTTGGGCTAATAGCAGGTCTGGGGACCATGATCACCGGGGTCCTTCTAGTCTCAGTCAGACCATTAAGTATTGTCTTTTTACGAGAATTTGGGGTCTACATCCCACTGCTTTCCTGCTTCCTCAAGGCTTTTCTGTTGTGTTCCCTGTCAGGGCAGTCATCCTTTGTAGCCTGGCACCACCTAGGTCTTCTGGTCTCAGGCTGATGTAGTCTCTGGTGTATGTGGCCCTTTCTGTCTCTTGGGCTCATAATTACCTTGTATCTTTGGTGTTCTTCATTCTCCTTTGCTCCAGGTGGGTTGAGACCAATTGATGCATCTTAGATGGCTGCTTGCTAGCGTTTAAGACCTCAGACACCACTCTCCAAAGTGGGATGCAGAATGTTTTCTTAAAAGATTTTACTATGCCAATTGACTTAGATGTCCCCTGAGACTGTGGTCCCCAAACCCCTGCCCCTGCTATGCTGGCCTTTGAAGCATTCAGTTTATTCAGGAAAATTCTTTGCTTTTGGTTTAGTTCAGGTGTGCTGACCTCCCCTGTATTGTGTGTTGTCCTTCCCTTCCCCTAAAGTGGTTCTTATCTACTATCTAATTAGTGAATACCCCGCTCCCTCCTTCTCTCCCTCCCCACTCTCGTAAACATCAAAGAATATATTCTTCTCTGTTTAAACTATTTCTCGAGTTCTTATAATAGTGGTCTTACACAATGTTTGTATAATGCCTTCCAGATTCCTCCATGTTATGAAATGTTTCACAGATTCATCACTGTTCTTTATCGCTGCGTAGTATTCCACTGTGTGAATATACCATAATTTATTTATGCATTCATCCATTGATGGGCACCTTGGTTGCTTCCATCTTTTTGCTATTGTAAACACTGCCGTGAACATGGGTGTGCATGTATCCGTTTGTGTAAAGGCTCTTATTTCTCCAGGATATATTCTGAGGAGTGGGATTGCTGGATCATATGGTATTCTATTTCTAGCTTTTTAAAGAAGTGCCAAATTGATTTCCAAAGTGGTCGTACCATTTTACATTCCCACCAGCAGTGTAAAAGTGTTTCAATCTCTCCACAGCCTCTCCAACATTTATTGTTTTGTGTTTGTTGGATTAATGCCAGCCTTGTTGGAGTGAGATGGAATCTCATTGTAGTATTCATTTGCATTTCTCTAACGGCTAATGATTGTGAGCATTTCCTCATGTATGTATAAGCTACCTGAATGTCTTCTTTAGTGAAGTGCCTGCCTGTTCATATCTTTTGCCCATTTTTTAATTGGGTTATTTGTCTTTTTGTAGTTGAGTTTTTGTAGTATCATGTAGATTTTAGAGATCAGGCTCTGATTGGAAATGTCATAGCTAAAAACTTTTTCCCAGTCTGTGGGCAATCTTTTTACTCTTTTGGTTAAGTCTTTGGAAGAGCATAGATATTTGATTTTTAGGAGCTCCAGTTTCTCTAGTTTCTCTTCTGCATCGTTAGTAATGTTTTCTATACTGTTTATGCCATGTGTTAGGGCTCTGAACATTGTCCTATTTCTTCTTCCACAATCTTTATCATTTTAGATTTTATATTTAGGTCTTTGATCCACTTTGAGCTTGTTTTTGTACACAGTGTGAGGTATGCATCATTTCATTTTTTTGCAGGTGGATATCCGGTTATGCCAGCACCATTTGTTAAAAACACTGTCTTTTCCCCATTTAACTGATTTTGGGCCTTTGTCAGATATCAACTGATCATATGTGGATGGATTTATGTCTGGATTCTCAATTCTCTTCCATTGGTCTATGTATCTGTTGTTGTACCAGTACCAGGCTGTTTTGACTACTGTGGCGATATAATAGGTTCTAAAATCAGGTAGAGTGAGGCCTCCCACTTTGTTCTTCTTTTTCAGTAATGCTTTATTTATCTGGGGCCTCTTCCCCTTCCATATGAAGTTGGTGATATGTTTCTCCATCTCATTAAAAAATGTTGTTGGAATTTGGATAGGAATTGCATTGTATCTATAGATTGCTTTTGGTAGAATATTTTTACAGTGTCAAGTCTTCCTATCCGTGAGCAAGGTATGTTTTTCCACTTGTATAGGTCTCTTTTGGTTTCTTGCAGAAGTGTTTTGTAATTTTCATTGTATAAGTCTTTTACATCTCTGGTAAGATTTATTCCTAAGTATTTTATCTTCTTGGGGGCTACTGTAAATGCTATTGATTTGGTGATTTCCTCTTCGATGTTCTTTTTGTTGGTGTAGAGGAATCCAACTAATTTTTGTATGTTTATCTTGTATCCCGATGCTCTGCTGAACTCTTCTATTAGGTTCAGTAGTTTTCTTGAGGATTTCTTAGGGTTTTCTGTGTATAAAATCATGTCATCTACAAAAGAGATACTTTTACTTCTTCCTTGCCAATCTGGATGCCCGTTATTTCTTTATCTAGCCCAAATGCTCTGGCTAGGACCTCCAGCACAATGCTGAATAAGAGTGGTGACAAAGGGCATTCTTGTCTGGTTCCTGATCTCAAGGGGAATGCTTTCAGACTCTATCCATTTAGGATGATGTTGGCTATTGGCTTTGTATAAATGCCCTTTATTATGTTGGGGAATTTTCCTTCTATTCCTATTTTGCTGAGAGTTTTTATCATGAATGGGTGTTGAACTTTTTCAAATTACCTTTCTGCATCAATTGATAAAATCATGCGATTCTTGTCTTTTGTTTTACTTATATGTTGCATTACATTAATTGTTTTTCTAATGTTGGACCACCCCTGTATAAAAAAAAAAAAATACCTGGTATGAATCCCACTCGGTCATGGTGAATTATTTTTTTGATATGTTGTCGAATTCTATTGGCTAGAATCTTGTTGAGGATTTTTGCATCTATGTTCATGAGGGATATAAGTCTGTAATTTTCTTTGTGGTATCTTTACCTGGTTGAGAAATGAATTCTTGATGCATGTCACAATATGGATTCTTCTTGAAAACATTATGCCAAACAAAATAAGTCAATCAGAAAAGGACATGTTCTGTTCACTTCACTTACATGAAATAAAAAAATATATAGAAATTAAAGCTTATAAGTGGTTACCAGAGGTGGGAGGGAGGGGGAAGGGGGAGTATTTGCTAGTGGGGCAGGGAGTTTACATTACTGGTGGTAGAAAGATTGGGAGAATGATAGGGATAAGCGTTGCACAACATGAAGAGTGGAATCAGTGTCATTGAATTATGTGTGTAGAAACTACTGAATTTAGTGAATGTTTTGCTATATGTATTTGCACCACAATAAAAAACAAGTTTAAGATGGTAAATTAAAACAGAAAACCAGGATACAAAATACACTATAAAAAAACCAAACCAAACCTGCTGCTGTCGAGTTGATTCCAACTCATAGCAACCCTGTGGGACAGAGTAGAACTACCCCTAGGGTTTCCAAGGAGTGGCTGGTAGATTCAAACTACTGACCTTTGGCTTGCAACCATAGCTTTTAACCTCTGTACCACTAGGGCTCCAAAATTAGATTCCTTTTAAATTATAGTATTATTTTACTTCTCTACTTGAAATGATTTTAATTAAAATACCGGGGGTAACATTTTGATGGAATTTATTCATAATAAGTAGTCCCTGGATAGTGGAAACTGTTAAGGCCCTTGGATGCTAACCAAAAGGTTAGAAGTTTGAGTACACCCAGGAGAGGCAAAATATCAGCCATTGAAAACACTATAGAGCACAGTTCTGCTCTGACACACATGGGGTTGCCAAAAGTTGGAGTCGACTCAATGGCAACTAGTTCTGTTTAAGGAAAAAAATTCTTAAAAATCAGGACTACATAATAAACCGAAACCTTTCTGACTTAAAAATATACCATATCATATATCACGGACATAATACTCACTTAGTTCTCACAATACACCATGCCTCTTCTAAAATGTAATAATTCACATGTAACTCCAACAATTTATCTCTCACTTCTTTGGCGGATTTTCGACTATATGTGGAATAAACTATTTTTGTCCGGGCCCTTTAAATTCAAACAAGAAGTTAAAAGATTTTAAAGTAAATAATAGAATGGACTAAAGAAAATTTGCTAGCAAATTAAAATCTCAGTGCTTACAGGATGAAATGTTGATATATATGACTCAAAATAGCAGAAATTACTTCAGGATAGCAGTTTCCTAATTCCTACTTATTTTTTGCAAGTGCTAAAACTTACAGCAGTTTGAAATGTTCATATATGGCTAGTTAGGGTATAAATTAGTTTAGCGTTATACTGGATGGCAGGATAGTAGCTCAGGACATGAAGTTTCCTCTGCATAATTCACAAAATAATGTGCTCACGGAGTAAGCCTTGACAGAGGCAGAATGTAGTGAAAACATAGATTTCCGTAGATAATTTCATATACAGAAGCTCTGAAAAACACATGTTGAGGCTGAATGTAGTAAATAAAACACTTACACAATGGGCTTCTGTATTAGGGCAAGAGGAAAAACCACCTTAACAAAAGCTCGAGAACAGGAAGAACTGTGGTATGACAGGTGACTTGGCACTAAAGGGAAGTCCCATGAAATTCTGATCCACTTACATATTAGATGTAACTTAAGATTTCAAGCATGTAGGATGCCCAACCCTCATAACTAGATATAAAACTAAAAATAATTTAAAATGTCACTCCTAACAATAGATTACTAGAAAGAGCAAAATAATTTTTAAAAGCCCGTCATTTAAGAAAAACCAAAACTTCCAGATCTGAATAGAAACTGGAGCTCTCACAATCAGTTACCAAAAGAACACCTTAAAAGTAATGTAATTTTTCTATGTTAAAAAAAAAAAAAAAGCCAGTCATATAGTCACCAGTAAGATCTAGGATGGCTGCTTAGCTCAGGGCTCGTGGAGTCTAGAGCATGACTGGTTTGGCAAAGTGGAAACCTGGGCCAAATTCACGCCACCTCCTATTACTACTACTGAGGAACTTTATTGGAACACACACACACACACACACACACACACAGGCTACTGATAAATATGTGACATATTTTTCTCTTTGAGAAAAAGGATTTTTACTTTTTTCAGTTTCCAGAGATTTATTAAGCCAGCTCAAAGTGAACAGATAAATATCATAATTTCTGGACTGTTCTGATTTTTTTTTACTTTCAGCATGAATATAAGTATGGTGTATATAAGTATGAATATAAGTATAAGAGCGTGTGTGTGTGTGTGTGTGTGTGTGTGTGTGTACAACATTTTCTCTATCCCTAAAAATCAGCAGTAAGTGAGGCTGGTGGAAATATTTAATTGGTTGCCAACCTCAAGTCTGCATCCTCGTAATGTGGGTGATTGACAATGGGGTGAAGCGTGGACAGTTTGATGCTGGCCATTGTGGGCATGGCGCCTGCAAAAACAGCATCTGAAAAACAAGGACATACTTCTTAAAAGAACATTTTAAAGGAAACCAAAAGTTAAACTAACCCATAATATTTTAACCAAAATCACAAAGGATGAAACATATTTAAATGATAACCATTGAATTCATTCTTTTTGTTCATTCAGTAGTAATTAATTAAAAAATAACAGTTAACTTTAGTTGCATGTTAGTGCCAGGAAGTGCCAAAAATTTTTACAAAATCATCTAATTTGCACAACTATTCTGTGAAGAGGGTTCTATATTAATCTTATTTACAGATAAGGACACTGAGACATGGTGAAGCAGCTTACCCACCTGCACAGCTGAGAAGTGTCAGAGGTCACCACTGTAAACACTTCACCACAGCCTCCTGCCACGTTCAAGCGCTCTGCTAAGAGCCGGTACTACCAAGGCACAGAGGACTAGAAAGGGTCATAGAATTGTATATCTTACTCCAATAATTACAAATACTAGGAAAGAAGAGACTTATAAAGGGCAAGTCTCTTGCCACATTGTTTTAAGTGATTTTTAATGGATTGTGAATTATAAGCCTGAGGACATGTTGGGATAAAGCAAGGTGTTCTTCCCTCAGGTTGTTTTTAACTATTCATAATTCGGTTTTCTTAGTTTCCATTTGACTTTATATAATTTAGGTATTTCACCAAATCATTTCATTACCTAGTAATAGTGCTTTTGGGATAATCAAACCAAACCCACTGCTGTCGAGTCAATTCCGACTCATAGCGACCCTATAGGACAGAGTAGAACTGCCCAATAGGGTTTCCAAGGAGCGCCTGGTGGATTCAAACTGCCGACCCTTGGGTTAGCAGCCCTAGCGCCTAACCACCACACCCCCAAGGTCCCCTTGGGATAACGGCTCGCATAGTTATACTGCCCTTCGGTAGCAACTAAAATCCACTGTCTGCCTTCAGTTTCAGTTTTGTCTCTTGGAAGACCAAAAGACCAAGCGCTCGCTTCCTGCCAGCCTTGTGTAATAAATGATTATATAATTGTGAAGGTTATTATCATTTTAAAACAGCACCATAAAGTTAGAAAAGTTGGTAATAAGAATAAGGCATGTTATTCAGATTTGCTGTAAATAATTTACTAAGCATTCTAAATGTATCTTTCAATGAAAATATCTTTATATGCCTTAAATTTGGTAACATGTTATTCAGTTAAGTAGAAATGTCTGTTATTGAATGATTCAATAATTAATGATAACAAGCTGTTAGGCTAGAGTGGGGGCTCTCAACCCGGGGTGATTTTGCTTCCCAGGGGACACTGTTAATGTCTGGAGACATTTTTTGGTTGTCAAAACTGGGGGAAGGAAGTGATCAAGAGATCAAGGATGCTCTCAAAGCCCCCACAATGCACAGGACAGCCCCACTACAAAGAATATCTGGCCCAAAATGTCAAGTTGCTGAGGGTGAGAAACTGTGGGCTAGAGCGACCCAAAGCCCAGGGTCAAGATCATCCAGAAGAAATTCGGTATCTGTTTCGTTGGCCTTTCTAGCTATGATCTTGTAACTCCTACCCAAGTGATAATGTGATAGGGTGACTGTGGCCTACCAAGGGGATTAGTCAGTTTTTCCTTAAAAGAGAGCCAATTTCAGAGCAGAGGGGAGAGGTCCACCACTATCAAGGAAGGAGGGACCAGCAGGAGACACCTGGTAGCAGGAGATGGTGAGGTGGGCTTCCTGGCCCACAGACAGAGAAAAGTGAGTGCCTTGGGCAGAGACTGGAGGCCAGGGAGAGGCGTGCCTGTGAGCATGGCTGCAAAGAGGTTATCCTGATGGAAGAACTGTATCTTGAGTGTTCCTGAGCCTGAACTGTAACTGTTACTTCCCTTATAATAAAGCCCATAATCTTGAGTATGGTCTATGAGTTCTGTGTGGCCACCGCAATGAATTATCAAACCCAGCAGAGAAGTAGAGAGTGCTATGTGAGGGATGGTTGGTGTCAGAACAAAGATGGCCGAGAGAGGAGCCTTGCAATGTTGATCTTGGTTCTCCCTCCCCCTTGTGGGGTTGGAGGAGGTGAGAAACCACCTCCAAGTCATTTTTACACCTGTCTAGCAAGAGCTAGAACCACTGAGGAGATATCATTTATGGAAGAACGAGGGAGAGAAATACTACCTGGCTTCTCCTTTCCTCTTGGTTATTGTTATGTGCCATCGAGTTGGTTCCAACTCATAGTGACCCTATAGGACAGAGTAGAACTGCCCCAGAGGGTTCCCAAGGAGCTTCCGGTGGATTCAAATTGCTGTCCTTTTGGTTAGCAGCCAAGCTCTTAACCACTGTGCCACCAGGGCTCTTTCCTATTGGTAGGAAATATATGTGCACTACTCCTTGGAAACGGGCAGTTCTACTTTGTCCTATAGGGTCGATATGAGTCAAAATCGACTCGAAGGCAATGGGCTGGGACTTGGAAAGAATAAGATATTTTTCTATGAGTATACCTAGAAAAAGGTATCTCCTGTGACTCAATAGAGTCCCACGGGTATATAGCTTGGTGAGTGGACCATGGGCTGGATTTCAGCTCCCACTTGTCCTTTCAGTTTGGTACTTATGTATAGTGCACAAACTATACAACCTGAGATGGTGAACCTGAATACACTAGCCCCACCCATACCATGAAACTTCATGTCACTTTTACTAAATATGTGGTAACCATGACAGAGCTTTCAATAGAGGAATGAAAAAGAGAATAAAACAGACCCATAAGAAGACTGAAGAAGAGGCAGCTGAAAATGAAGTTAGAGTTTATACGAGTTATCACAGAAGAAGCTGCCAAATGTAAGCTCTCTCTACCAAGAACCCAAAACAAGCACTGAACCAGTGAACATCATAAGAAAAGATTTAAAAAGCAGGTATATTTTAAAGCTTTGGAAAAAACAGCTGTAACTAGAGAGAGGCAAAGGAGTGCAAAGGGAGTGCCTACCTCCTGCTCCTGCAGGGCAAAAGTCATTTGGGAATTAATTTCAATTTTTTAATTAGACTAGCAGCTCTAAGTGATGAGGCACCATTATCCACACCCTTGAAAGCCAAAGATCAAATATCTGAGTGGAATCTTATAAAGATTTACCTTAGTTAATGATAGCTAATTAGTAAAATGCTGTCTATCAACTAAGAGAGAAGAACAAATCAAATCCAGGAGTCACAAGATAAATTCAAACACACCACAATGAAGAATTTCTGTCAGAGAAAATTACTGAAGTTTTGGATAAGACTGTATGTAAACTACATATAGAAAGTATTAGGAAAAAAAAAAAAAACTGTTACCATCAAGTCAATTCCGACTCATAGCGACCCTACAGGACAAAGTAGAATTGCCCCGTAGGGGTTCCAAGGCTATAAGTTTTTACAGAAGCAGACGGCCACAACTTTTTCCTGTGAAGCACCTTGTGCATTTGAACCGCTGACCTTTCGGTTAGCAGTCAAGCACTTAACCACTAAGCCAGAAATGATTGTAGAATATACTTATTCTCTGGAAAGCTATTTAAATATAAAATAAATACATATATGCTTGAGGTAGTTTCAAATAGAGACAGAATTTTTTAAAAAGGAAGCTACAAAGAATATCTTGGAGTATTTAAAGTGTGATTTAGATTAACCTCTTTGAAATAATTTAGAGAAGAAAACAGAATGTCCAAGATTCTAACCACTTTGTACCTGATTGGTTTTACATACAGTTAAAACAGGTAGTTAGCAATGACTGAAGTGATACAAGTGCCAGTAAGTTCCTAGCAACCAAAATTATCCTCTCCAATGGCCTATTTCGAGATGTGAAATTTTGTCATTAAAGATTGATTTCTTCAATTTATTCCTGTTCTAGTTAAAACACAATAACGATCGCCGAGAGTTATAGCACATGACTTGTGAACAATCATTAATTCCTTGGTGATGATTAAAATTATTTCTGACAGTTACCAAAGAAGAGTTTAAAGAGGATAAAAAATTATCTTTTGAAAGGATTTGGTTGGACACTGCAATGACCAAATCTATGAGGGTAAAAATGACCACATGTGTGTATATTTTAAAATTTCTATGTAAGTTTTAGAAACCCTGGTGGTGTAGTGGTTAAGAGCTATGGCTGCTAACCAAAAGGTAGGTAGTTCCAATCTACCAGGCACTCCTTGAAAACCCTATGGGGCAGTTCTACTCTGTCCTATAGGGGTGTTATGAGCTGGAATCGACTTGACAGCAGTGGGTTTTTTTTGTTGTTGTTGTTATATGTTATATATTATAGATTTTATGTATTATATATATAAAATGATAACTATATAAGTATGTAATATATATAAATGTGGGTACACATATGTAACTAAATAGCTAGATACCTGGTCTGGTATTGTATTTGATCCATTGTATAAGTTCTTCTTGAGGCAAATTATTAAATTCTCCTATTATGCTCCACTGATTATGTAGATTTGCACAACCTTGTATTGACATCACTGTTAGAATGCCAAAGACAACATTCTCAAAACGAACTCTGCAAAAAAGCCAGCCAAAGAGCTGAAATGAAAGAAATCATTTGTTTATAATTCATTTACAAACCATTTATTTATAATTTGTGAAGAGTTTTTTTTTTTCTATAGTCAATAATAAATCATTACCTTGCTACTTAAGCTAAGGTAGATTAAATCAAACCAAACCAAACCTGTTGTTGTCAAGTCAATTCCAACTCATAGCGACCCTATACGACAGAGTAGAACCGCCCCATAAGGTTTCCAAGGAGTGGCACAGTGATTAAAAGCCTGGCTGCTAATCAAAAGGTCACCAGTTTGAATCTACCAGTTGCTCCTAGGGAACTCTATGGGGCAGTTCTACTACATCCTATAGGGTTGTTATGAGTAGGAATAGACTCGATGGCAATTTCTTTTTTTTTTTTTACTCTAGTATTGGAAGAGCACTTCAGGATAGTTTTGATAGGGCAAGAAATTCTTGCACAGACCTGAACTCCAAATGACTATGTTTGTGGAAAGAATACTAACAGTGTGAAAAGTATGCCTCATCATTTGTCATTGAAATATCAGTTAAAATTTAAGAATAATTTTCAAAGCTACTTGTAGCTGCTTTGCTTATTCTATAGTGGATCATGAACTAACATTTTAAATCATTTCAGTTATTTAAATAAAATCATTTAGTGTTTTTATATTTTGGATTACTCAGCAAGGCCATGGTAACTGCACTATAGTTGCTATAGTTATAGCTACAGGAGAATGAATACCTTACCCGTCGAGAGCAGATCAAGGAAGCCATAATACACATGTGAGGTGTCAAAAACAGCTTCAGCCTCATAATTAAAATAGCAAGGGCAGTAAATGCTAAAAACTGCAATGTGTGAAAAACCAGCTATAAAAACACAAATAAAATGACAGTTTCACTTAATATACTTAAAAATTAATAACTATAAAATGCAGTAAATTGAAACTATTATTGTTCATTAGGACAAGGATCTTTTCACTTAGTAATGAGTATATTAATGTTTATTAATTCATTCATCAAAGATTTATTGAATGCCTACTATATGCCAGGTACTGTTCTGGGTGCTTTGGCTACAACTGTGAATGAAACAACAGTGAACAATTTCTGCCCTTGTAAACCTCACATTTTAGTATCTGCAGTAGAAGAGACAGACAATAAATAAATATAAATAAATAAAACCACTATCTAATTTATTACTGTTGAAAAACCCATTGCCATCGAGTCAATTCCAACTCACAGCGACCCTACAGGACAGAGTAGAACTGCCCCAGAGAGTTTCTAAGGAGCACCTGGTGGATTCCAACGCCGACCTTTTTGTTAGCAGCCATAGCTCTTAACCACTACACCACCAGGGTTTACCTAGTCTATTAGAAGGTGGTAAGCATGATGGACAAGAAAATGGAGCAGGGAAATGAGCCTGGACAAGCAGGTATGGTGTGGGACCATAGGTGGCAGTAGTGCCGATTTTAAGTAGCACCATCAGGGTTGACCTCATTGAAAACATGACATCTGAGCAAAGACCTTATAGAAGTAAAGACGTGAGTTGTAGAAACTTAAAAAAATATGGAATGTTTTACAAATTTGTATGTCATTCAGTCAGCAACAGAAATTATAGCAGAACATAAACTACGTTGTTTTAAAAACAGTGGGATTATATAATTATTTGTACTAATCAGTAGGGCGTCCTATTTTGATCAAGATGGGGTTCCACTGACCAAAGGTTTCAGACAAAACTTTTCTGACATACGTTTCCATAAACTGTCAGCTAATTCCTCACTAGAAAAATGAACAATTTGGACAAATAATTCATAGAACAGAAAGTAAGTGGTGACTAAATATCCATGCTCTAACAGTCAAACAAATTAAATGTTAAATATAATGAAATATCATTTTAATTTATCAAATTGACAAATAAATTAATAATGAGTTTAAGAGAGGATGCAGTGACACAAACTTTGAACAAGTAAATTTGTACCCTTCTGTAATTTAGCAATGTTTATCAAAACTCTAGAAAAGAGCCACATCTTTGATTTATTAATTCCTGTTCTAGGAATTGAACATAAGTGAAGTGTCAAAGCACAAAGATGGCGCTACAAAGATGATCACCAAAGTGTCTTTTTTAACAAGCAAAAATAGAACACTAGAGTGTGCAATATACAGCATAAATAATTAAATTATTTTTGCATTTCTACAGGTGTACAGCTGATAAAAATAAATCACAGAGTAAAAGATTATTTAATGTCATGGAAAAGTGTTCAGGGCATAAAACTCTATCAACAATATTAATTTTGTGGAAAATTCATACAAACACACATGGGGGGGTAAGGGGGGAGACTGTAAGAAAATATACCTAAAAGTTAACAAGGGTCATTTCTGAAAGATTTTTCTGCATTTTCTAAGTTTTTAAACATGTCATTTTTATCATCAGAAATATCAAATTTTTAAAATTATACTAGGCATTATTGTAAGCGCCTTTTCCCCCAGAAGATGTTATGTAACTTAGTCAACACCACAGTCAGTAAGTGGTAGAACTAGGATCAGAATCCAGCCTAGCTCCTGAGTCTATGCCTTTAATCACTATGCATACTTCCTGTCCAACACAGCATAGTCTCTATTAGGCTGTTAACATGACGTATACAGACCCCAACATACGTAACTCAATTTTCTCAAAAGAACTAATTTTTCCTCTAAATTCTGTATCACTTAACTCCTTCAATAGAATACTTTCATACTGGTTAAGATACCTTCAGCTGTATGTCATAGAAAACCATTTGGCTATAAGTAATAAAAGAATGTTGTTTGTGACAGAAAACACAAACTTTAGTGACATAACACAGAGGATCAAATATAAACTGATCAAATAACACAAGCTTAGGGATCAGAGAAAAAAGTGAAGACAGACAGGAACGACTGTCAGGGATAAAACGAGGTATGAATGGGTCTAAAGGGCAATTCGGGGAGGTGGGGGGACTCTCATTTTATCTATCCCAGCCCATCTTGGCACTAGTTCCTTATAGAAACAATGACATTCTGGCAATAAATAGTGTTCATAACTTTTTCCCTTTCTTTTCTTTCCTGTAAATTACTAAGTACTCCTTCACTGATTTCTAAGTCCATGAAATAGAAAAATTGGTCAAAAGATACTAAATTTGATGGAATAAATGAATCCATATAAATACATTAAATTATGAGGAAAAATTACAACAGAATAATTCTTTAACACCTTTAATAATCATGTCAATAGGATGGTAACCCAGGGGGTTATTTAAAGCGAGTTGAGGGGTGAAGATCGTCCCCGATTCAGAGGATTAGCAGAAATCAAGCAATCTAGAACTTGCACACTGGTGATAAAATTATCCTAGTGAATCCTCATCTAATCATGAAATGAACTGGAATTTATAGCTTATCACGTCCAAACATTGAGTAGCACCCCCTGTACTCCTGCCAGGTTTTATGCCTTGTATGCCCTTCTATCCCTAAATTGAACAGTCTCTGACTCCTAAACCACGTGAGAAGAGAGACTTATCAGGTGAGAGTCAAAAGTGGGAGTTGTTGGATAAGAAGCCAGTTTCTCATTCACTGCACTACACTGAAATTTTTACCATTTCCTTCCATAAGATCTACAGTTTTTAGAATTTTAAATCTCTCATCTTCCTATACATCTGGAGTTTACCACTCTCTTTAGTCTAAAAAGATTAAGAGATTTCATATCACTGTCCTCCTGTTAGTCTCCTGGATTTGTGCTTTGCCTTTTAAAAAACCATCTGCTTTATTGCCGAGAAACCTGAAATATCTAAAACTAAGATCTGGTTATACTTCCTCGTGCCTAATAATAAAGTCCAGAATGAGGTCCGAATTCTTTGCATACAAAGCCACCAGAGTCAGAACCTTGCTTTCTTTTTCAATCTCATCTGCTGCCATACTGATTGCCTGTAGCTGTGAACATTAACATACTGCTTCGTGCCTTCTTTTCACAGGTACATCCTCTGACCTTGGTAATCTCCTATTCCTCCTTTAAAGTCATATTATAAAATATTTCCCTGACTATCCCACCCTTGCCACACAGATTTAATCACTCCCCTTCTGTGCTACATCTGTTATCTTGGTGTCCTTTTATCACTGCACATATAATTACCTGTTCACATTTTCTGTATCCCCCCTCACTATACTGTACATTTCTTAAAAGCAGGAACTGGGTATATATGTAGGTACATAATAATCAAACTGGTAGCTCTATAGCACTGGTAGAAAAAAAGAAAAGTGGAACTAAGAGAAATGAAAGACAAAGCAAAAAATGTGAGAAAGGAGAGCAGAAAATGAAGGAGTACTATATTTCCAAAAAGAGGCTGAATTTTAGACACTACATATTAAAATATAAAGGCTAATGTGCACTAGTAAGTAAAATCAGGTACTGATTTTACTTACTAGCGCAATTCCTGGTTGACTGACATAGTTTACATTCAGTAGTAGATGAGTGAGGCAGCACAGCAGAGTAGAATGGATAGTTAAAAGCATGGAATCTGCAGTTAGCCTGCCTGGGCTCATCATACTCCTTAGTTCCTCAACGCTAAGGCACTTTTAGCTTTGTGTCCTTAGGCATTACTTAACCTCTCTGTGTCACAGTTTCTTCATCTGTGAAATATAGATAATAATAGTCTCTACCTCAAGGGGTTGTAGTGAGGATGAAATTATTAATATATGTAAATCACTTAGAAAAAATGTCCTGCACAGAGTAAGCAGTAAGTGTTGACTAATATTGAGAGCTCTGGAAATGGACTGCTTGGATTCAAATCCAAGCTTCACTATAATCAGCTCTGAGACCTTAGGTAAGCTAACTACTTTCTCCAGGTCTCTCTTTCTTGGCAGAGACCCTTTGCTCTTCTTCTAGACTACATTTCCGAGCTGCCTTGGCAGTTAGATGTGGCCATGTGGCTGAGTTCCAGCTGTGAGCAGAAAGAGGTGTGCACCTCTTCCAGGCCTAGCCCTTACAGAACCTCCTCTGCATGATCCTCCATGTTCTTTCTCCTTTGCTAGCTTGATGCAGGCAAGCACATCAACCCTGGAAGCCACCTGTGGAAGGAGTCTGGGTCATTCAGCAGCTGCTTACTGGACAGCCATTTGCTAACCACAAACACCTGGTTTAAAATTTACGTGAACATAGAATTCAGCTTTGCTTCAGTGAGTTGTCACTGAAATGTCAGTATTTATCTTTTTAGCAGTAAGCATCACCTAATTACCGTAATTTCCTTATTTACAAGATGGGAATAATACTATATGAGAATCAAATGACACAGTACCTGGCACATAGTAACTATTCAAAAAATATTATTATTATCAGCTATTCCTATTAAGCTCAAATTCAGTTGTCCTCTTGTAAATTCTGCCTTTTCCTTAAGACCCACTTAAAGTTCTATCTCTTATGAAACTGAATTTCTAGCCCATACTGATCTTTCCCTTTCTTATTGTATGCCCCAAAATAATTCAGCATAGCACAATATTCATTCCGTGACTTCTTCATAAAATTATACATACTTGAGGGCAGGAACAGTGTTTATACCATGACTTGCATCCTACAACTGCTAAGCTCATGACTGACTGTTGGTCCAGTCAGTGTGGTGGTAGAAGCCCACCCGTCACAGGGCCATGGGGGCCTGCCCTGATGGAATATAGCTGGTTAGCTCAGCGGGTTAGGACACTGTGGAAGCAAATGCTGTTATTGTTGGATAAATAAAAGAGTGAATAAATGAAGGCAATGTAATTATATTTCATAGTCATGAATAAGCTTTCTGGCTTTCAAATCCTTTATGACTGCTCAAAACTGAGAACAGATTAAAGAGTGAGAAGGATCAGCAAAAATCTATTACCAACGCTGAACAACTCAAGCCCTACGGATGTTATATCAGCAGCAAGTTGTACCTTTGTGACTTATCCTCGAACTAGAATTTAATACACAGATCTACCAGAGATTAAAATAAAGGCTTTACCTCACCATTTTCAAGGAGCTGTTTTCTGGAATAAAACAAAAATACACTCTATTTATTGAATGTCCTTCACAGTATGATTATATAAAAAGAAGTTTATTTGTTCTAACAGTTTAAAAAATTGATTCTCTAAAACCATTTAGGTACATAAATAGAAAATACAAAAGGTTAGATAAAACCAGTAAAATAACAGCAATTTTGAAAGTTTAATTTAAAATCATCCTATTTACGTATTCTTTGGTTAAGGTAAAATAGGCTTTCTGGAAAGATAAATGAACAGAAATTATTTCTATTAAATATCCAGCCTAGGTATATAAAATACAGTAGATAACCACTGTTGGACTTTTGAGCTGTTTTCATTTTTCACAATTATAATTAGCATGAACATCCTTGTACATAAAACTTTGTGAGCATATCTGAGTACTTCCTTGGGATAAATTTCTAGAATTGAAATTATTGGCTTAAAGCATATAAATATTTTTAGTCTCCAATAAAGCTGTCCCAATTTCCTAAATCTTTATGGCACATCTACTATGCTCTAGGCACTGTGCAGTGAATAGAGCACTGAATAGCACAGACATGGTTCTTAACTTCATGGAGCTTACTTGAGATTTGTATGAGAGGTATGAGACTTCCTATTTTACTGATTCATTGAAGAGGCTGGGTATTTTAGTTTTTAAAAAGGCTTTATAGGATGCAGAAACCTTCCAATATGGATTTTTGAGTTGGAGAAAGAAGTAAGACAGTGTTCGAAGGAAGGTCGGGGCACACACAGATCTGGAGATTTTAAAAAGAGTGGTGGGAAAGGCCTCTCAGGGCATCAGGGCAATCACTAAAGTGCTCTGCCTTCACACTAGCTCCTTTCCTGTTTATGTAGTCAAGGGTTGGGGCAGGTGTGTTCTGGCTCCTTCTGAAATCTGCCAGTCACCACAGAACCCTGTAGTGAGCATGCCTCGGAGGTAAGTAACTATTACAATCGCCAAGGATGCTGACAAAAACTACTGATACAGATAAATCTAGTAGCTACTTTGAGATGTGAATAAACAACTGAGTTACAAGTCACAAAGAGCATGAAAGAGAAACTCCAAGATGAATGAGCAAATAAACTGTCCTCTCGGGAAGCAGAGTTAATGCAAGAAATAAAAGAGAGCATTAAATGGAAATTCAAATTATTATCTTCAGAGAAGGTTGAGAGAATATTGCATCCATACAATCAGAATTTAAGCTTCTAATTCATACAAGCTACAATGAAAAAAGGAGTTTTCGGAAATTCTGAGAAAAAAATATTTGCCTATTTTAAAATGTCAAAGAAGGTTAAATACCAGAATGGTAAAATTCAGAAATTACCAACTAAAACTGGTAATGTAAAGACTAAGTCACAGAATTCTCTGAGAAAATAGAGAAAAAAGAAAGAGATAATATGAGATAAACAATAATAGAAGTTTAAGAGGATAAAGACAAATAATAATAGAAAAACAATTCCCTAAGCTGAAAAAAAAAAAGATTTAAGTGTTCAGATTAGAATGTTCCAAGAATTAATAAACATATAAAACACACACATACCCACACAGCATCTCAAGATGCTACAAATTTCCAGAAAGAAAACTTTATATAGGATTTCTCATCTGTAATGCTTGATATTAGAAAACAATGATGCAATGTCTACAAAATACTGAATAAAACCCAGAAATCTCTACTAACTCATCCATCAATAAAATAGGAGGGCAAAATAAAGGCATTTTTCAGGCAGGAAAACACTTAGAAAGTATGCCTCCTCTACACTCTTTCTGAAAAACATTATTTGCGTGTACATATTCTATGAGTCTAAGAAGAAATCGTGATATATGAAACAGCTCAAAACAAACTAGTAAAATTTAAAGTCAAGTTAAAAAACTGCTTGTATCTTTCATCTAAATTTCAGGTAGACTTCTTAAAACAGACAAGATACGACAAAAATCTACAACTAAAATTTCAGATTGTTTCAACAAAACATAGAAGATGGGGTGTGCAGGAAGGGAGAAGTAAAGTGTTCCACTGGCACAGTGCCTGAGTTTGAATCCCGACTCCATTACTTACTAGTTACGTGCCTTAGGGAAAATGACTTACCTTTTTTTGCTTCTGTTTCCTCATTTGTGAAGAAGGAGGAATTTAATAATGGAAATCCTCTCTCACAGGGTGGTTGTGAGGAGTTAACACAGGTAGAAAACTTAAAAATACTGGCAGGTACATAATAAGTGATCAATAAATATTAGCTATTATTATTACTATGGATTATACCTCAACATAAGGAAAACAAAGATTCTCACTACTGGACCAATAAGCAACATCATGATAAATAGAGAAAAGACTGAAGTTGTCAACGATTTCATTTACTTGGATCCACAATCAACGCCCATGGAAGCAGCAGTCAAGAAATCAAAGGATGCATTGCATTGGGCAAATCTGCTGCAAAAGGCCTCTTTAAAGTGTTAAAATGCAAAGACGTCACTTTAAAGACTAAGGTGCACCTGACCCAGGCCACGGTTTTTCAGTTGCCTCCTATGCATGTGAAAGCTGGGCAATAAATAAGAATGACCAAAGAAGAATTGCTGCCTTTGAATTGTGGTGTTGGAGAAGAATATTGAATATACCATGAACTGCCAAAAGAAAGGACAAATCTATCTTGGAAGAAGTACTGCCAGAATTCATCTTTGAAGCAAGGATGGCTAGACTATGTCTCACATACTTTGGAAATGTTATGAGGAGGGTGCAGTCCCTGGAGAAGGACATACTTGGTAAAGTAGAGGGTCAGTGAAAAAGAGGAAGACCCTCAACAAGATGGATTGACACAGCGGCTGCAACAATGGGCTCAAACATAGCAACGACTGTGAGGGCAGCACAGGACCAGGCAGTGCTCCATTCTGTTGTACAGGGGGTTGCTATAAGTCGGAACCGACTCAGTGGCACCTAACAACAACATTATTACGGCTGGGGGTAACACATTTTAGAGACTCATTAATTCTTGACATCAGTATAAACTTGCTTGCTAATAATGTAAGGAAAACACTAGTAAAACAGAAATGGGATACAGATAACAAACATTTTAGCGAATGCCAACAGAAGAATTTTTTAAAGCATGATGAACAGAAAACATATAATAAAATGGAAGGAATAAGTTTGAACAGGGCAATTACCATAATGAATATGATAATAGGTTAGAATTTCCTAATTTAAAAATGAAGATTTTTAAATTGAGGGTAAAAATAAAATCCAGCAAGGAGAAATACAGCTAGACCAAAATATCACAAAAAGGTTGAAAAATAAAGCACAAATAAAGGTACACCAGGCAAATACTATAAAAAAGAAAGTTGATGTAGCAATATTAATTTTCCACAAAGAAGATGTAGCAATATTAATTTTCTAAAATAATTCAAAGCAAAAGGCATTAAAGAAGGCAAAGAAGGTATTTTATAATAATCAAAGGTACAATCCTATAACAATCATGTAATGAATAATAGCACTATCTATACAAAGCAAAACCTGTTAACAAGACAGTTTTGAAATAAAAAACACGTTTTTAATGTGACACTTGAAGACAGTATTCTGAGAAAGTAACAGAGAGAAAAATTGATAGACTAGAAAATTGAGAATAGCACTATTATTACTTGACATAACATATAACTTTGAGCTCCCTCCAAAATATGAAACATACGTTGTTTTCAAATGCTATTACAGCATTTACAAAAACTGAACATTAATCTCAATAAGTAGCAAATAATTGAATCACACAGGCAAAGTAAATTTTAAAACATTTTTCTAAATAATTTTTGGATTAAATAAACAAAACTGAAATCACAGACTACATAGGAACGACGATTAATGGTAACTCTATACACACCCATGGGACACAGTCTAGTAATATTCACAGGAAAAATGATACCTATGCATTTTTTAGAAAACCATAAAGACTGGTAATGATGAGCTTAGACATGCAACATAGAAAAACAGCAAAAATATACTAAAAGAAAACGTAAAAGGACATGATACAAATATAAGCAGAAATCTAATAAAATGAAGAACAACCCCCACAGGTATGATAAATAAAATCAAAAGCTGTTCTCAGAAAAATCCAAAAGGGAAAAAACTGACAAATCTGAACAAGAAAAAAAGAGAATACACAAATATTGTGCTAACATAAAGAAATATAACTACAGGTATAAGTGAAACTGTTTTAAAAGAACTCCTTGTATAAGTTATGAAAACTAAAGGAACTTGCTCATTCTCTATAAAAATATAATTTACCAAAAGTGACTCAATGATGCCTGTGTATATAAATTGCTATACAAGATGTTGAAATAATAGTCAAGAGCTAACCCCCTACTCTCAAAAAAAGGCCAACATAATTTTATGGATGTGTTCTCTCAAACCTTTAAGAAACAGGTAATTCCCGTGTTAATTAAACTATCCTCAGAGAAAGTAGTACTATGAGATGAATATAAATTTGATTCTAAAACGAGGAAGGGAGAACCCACAAAAACTTTATAGGCCAATCACACATATAAATACGTAAACAAACACCCTAAGTAAAATATCAGCAAATCAATTTCAGTACAGTATAATGTACCATGACCAAGTAGATTTCATTCTAGGCGTGCAGGAATGAATCAACATTAAGAAAAAAAATTAGCTTAGTTATTAATAAAGGAGAAAAATCATATTATGATCCCCAAAATACTTGAAAGCAAATTTATAAAATTCATCACCCATTTTTTACAATTTTATTGAGATATAATTCACATACCATGTATCTTCAATGCATTTTTTAATTTAAAGACCCAGTACCCAGTGCCATCGATAAAGGCCATTTATTACATACTAACAGCAAGTAGGCAAATGAACCACTAAAGGCATTCGCCTTAGATTCAGAAGCAAAACAAGTACAAAGGACAAAGCCTCACTACCATTATTCAGTAATGCTTTGGAAGTTTTAGCCAATACAGTAAGATAAGAAAAAAGAAAGAGATATAAATATTGAAAATTACCATTATTTGAAGATTATATGATTACCTGTCTAGATAATCCAGAGAATCAATCAAAACACTATGAAAACTAAAAAAGAACACTTGGAAATATGGCTGGAAACAACATTTATGTAAAAAATCAACAAATAAACTACCAATGACAAATTAGCAAATACAAAGTTTAATTTTTATCATTTGCAATAGCACAAATAAAAACAAAAACCATAAAAACTCTTATAAAATCCAGAAGAAAAAACTTAGGAAGACTTATAGGAAAAAGAAAAAAAAAGGATAAAGTTTTACTAAAGTATAATAATAAGTATAACAATAATAACCAGCATTCTAAGTACTTTATATATATTAACTCTATTAATACATACAATAACTCTGTATTATTACCACTATTTACTGATGATGAAACTGGGGCACAAAGTGGCAAAATTCCTTGCCCACATCTAGTAAATAGAGATATACTATATTTCTAGGTTAGAGACTCAATTTTATAAAGATTAAATTGTCTTTGAATTACTCTAAAGGGTTTTCAATAAAGAGACTACGGTGGGGAGCTGAGGGCAGGGAAGATTCTAAACACATGTATTCCAAAGTTTACCTGGAAAAGTAAATGTAAGCAAATGTGAAGAAGGATACTAATAAACTGGGTTGGGAGGAGAGGTAGAAATTAAAAAAAGTGTGGTTCAGATTCAGAAACAAACAGATCCACAAAAGAAAGACTCTGAAACAGACCCATGTACATGCGAGAATTAATAATTAGGTGATAAAAACTAACATCTCAAATGGTTGCTAAAATTATTATACAATTTTGTATTGGAACAATACGTCATTTGGAGGGAGAAAAGGTAGATCCCTATATTTTTACCACATCACAAAATTAATGCAAGAGGGATTAATGATCTATTTAAAATAGAAAATAATGAATAGAAATATTTTAATAATTGTGATATGGGGAAGTGTTTCTAGCAAAAAATGAACACACACACACAAAACTGGACAAAGTTGATAGATGTGACCGCACAAAGATTTAAAACTGTATAAAGATTTTAAACTTCTCTAAAGCAAAGACCATAAATAAACTACAAGCAAAGACCATAAATAAACTACAAACTGACATCCTAGAAGGAGCTACATCATACACGTAATAGATGAAAGGTTAATATCTAAAATATTAAAAAAATCCTACAATTCAATTTTAAAAGGTCTAGAAGAAATATAAAACAGGCTACAGACATACGAAAAGATGCAAAACTCCACTAGTAAGCGAAGAATTATAAGATGGGTTACTATTTTTTGTATCTGATAGAAAACAGTTAAAAGTTTGATAACACTGGTGCTCGTGGGGCTGCAGGGAAATGGGTACTCTCATCACTACAATTTCTCAGTATTTATCGAATCACAAAATATTCATTCCTCATGATCCAGCAGTCCTATTTCAAGTGTTCTATGCTATAGCATGGAACCCTGGGTAGCAATACTAGAACAAATGTACAAGGATGTTCATTACAGCATTGGTTGTTGTGACAAAATGGTAAATATAAATGTCCTTTGATACAGGAGGTAAATCATGATAACTAGTTGCAGAATAATAAGAGTACTGTGTTCCAATTATTTTTCAAAAAATATTGTGTCTGTCTACATCTTTTCAGGAAGGATATATACAACATAGTTTAAATTAGTATCTCTGAGGAGTAGATATAAGCGAGGGAAGCTTACCCTCCTTTTTAGATACATGTCTGTTTTGCCTGAATGTTACTGAATTACTACAAGCTTGCATTCTTTTTATGATTTAAAGAACGCCTCTGCCCATACACACACACAAGGCTGTCACTTCAGGTTTGCAATCATTTAGAAAGGCTTCCTTATTTTGAGCCAAGAATCTTCTACCCTTTGGCCCTTGAGTCTGTTCTTTTCCATTACGACCATCTCAAATATTTGAAGACAGCTACCATGTACCCCAAGACCTTCTACTATCCAATTAACTATCCCAAGTCCTTCAAGCATTCTTACATGAATGGTTTTTAGGACTCTGAACACACATGTTTTCAAATGTCAGGACATATCTGTCTGAGATCCATCTGACCAGAACAAAGTAGAATGGGTCTATTATTCCCCAGGTTTTGGAAAAGATTCCAACAAATGCACCTTTAGATGTTGGCTCTTCTAGCAATCATAGACTATGGCTCATTAAAAATACAAGCATAGGACGTGGGGTTCATGGAAACTCTCTGTACTATCTTCACAATTTTTCTATAAATTTAAGATTATTCTAAAAAATAAAGTTCATTAAATAAGAAAATCAAATGACATACCTACAAATATTAAATATAATTTGAGATAAGAGTTCCCTCAGAAGGAAGTTTTCTTCACAATTTACTTCTCGTGCCCTGTAGCAATGTGTGATTTATGAGTCATGTTATATTTTGCTGGCATCTGTTTATGCCTTAATTCTAGTGACTTTATTAAAACCACAAAATATGTGATTAAACAAATTTTTTAAGAATAAATGTAGAACAAAACATTTAATAAATATTAGAAAAATAATTATAATTTCTCTAAAAGTAAATAAATAAATGAATAAAAATACAAGCATGGACAAAATGAAACTTGAGCTTACTTCTGCATGCTGACTTTAAATTTTAGTGATATATTAAAACTAAGCTGAATAAATTTAAACTCTGAGCGAATACAAAATATAAATATCTCCAAAACAAGTTCAAATATAGTACATAAAATAAATACATTTAAAAAACTGTTTTTTAACAACCAACATTAAGCTTGCTTCATATCTCCTTTTTTTCATAATTCTGAAGCTTAATCTACATCCATTTGAAAAATTAATATTTTAATAAGTTATTGAATTATTTAATATACAAAAAAAACCCAAACCTGTTGCCATCAAGTTGATTCCGACTCATTGTGACCCTAAGGGACAGAGTAGAACCACCCCATATGGTTTCCAAGAAGCGGCTGGTGGATTCGAACTGCTGACATTTTGGTTAGCAGCTGAGCTCTTAACCACTGCGCCAATTTAATATAGTATGTTTTAAAAACAACTATGATATAATTACCTGAGATAGGTGTTTGCAGATAAGACACACAGAATATCACGAGCAATCTGTGAATAGAATCAAATAAATGTAACTTTTCTAAGGAATTATGCAACATTAAAAATGCTCTGATTCATTAACATAAAACACACCAAACTAGAAAGAAGTATTTAATATTAAAGTTGGGTCCTGACTTGCTGGCACTAAGAACACTTTAGTCCCAGCTCTGCCACAGACAAATAACTTCTTTAAGTTCCAACTTCCTCTTCGAAACGATAACAGTGTCTGAGTACTAGATCTATGGTCCATTTCACCTCTAAAATTCTAAGCTTTTTTATGCGGATAATTCCTCAGTAGTATTTTAAGTTTATATTTTTACTGGGTGGGGATGATGTGGGCAGAGTTGGTTTCTACCAAGAAGGCAGCTTCCTCCACATACTTTGAGAGACCATTTTATATTAGCCTCCCACACAAAGTAGGAATATCTATCTACCTATTACCCATCCGTCCATCCATCCATCCATCTACACATGTGCATACATTTCTATTCACACTTCACTCAAAACTCTTGATTGTTATAAAATTACTTTTAGGCATATCTGCTTCCCTGATCTCTCTCTCAACCTGAAGTGACCATTACAGAAGGCTAAACAGCACTTATCAAAATGTACTAGATAATGGTAGTGGTGGAGAGAGGAAGAAGTGGAATGGGAATGTGGAGGCTAAATTTGGCCAAAGAGCCTTTAGCGACAATCAGACGCCACTTAAACCACATGTTATGGATTGAAATGTGTCCCTCAAAAACATGTGTTGTAAATCCTAATCTCTATGCCTGTAGTGGAAACCCTGGTGGTGTAGTGGTTAAGAGCTATGGCTGCTAACCAAAAGGTTGGCAGTCTGAATCCACCAGGTGCTCCTTGGAAACCCTATGGGGCAGTTCTACTCTGTTCTATAGGGTTGGTCGGAATCAACTTGATGGCAATGGGTTTTGCTTTGTTTTTTATGCCATGGTTGGAGCCCTGACAGTGCAGTAGTTAGGAGCCACAGCTACTAATCAAAGGGTTCAAATCCACCAGCTGCTCCTCAGAAACCCTATGGGGTAGTTCTACTCTGGCTTTTAGGATTGCTATGAGTCGGAATCAACTTGACGGCAATGGTTTTTTTTTTTTTTTTTAATGCCTGTGGTTATAGTTCTATTTGGGAATTGGAATGGGTCGTCTTTGTTACGTTAATGAGGAATGATTAATGTAGGGTGTATCCTGAGTCAATCTCTTTTGACATAAAATGCAAGCTAGCAGGCACAGATGGGGGAAGATGCCAAGCCACATGAAGAACACCCAAGAACAGAAGCTCAAAAGAGACAATGACCTTCCTCCAGAGCCAGCACTCTGAATTCAGACTTCTAGCCTCCTAAACTGTGAGAAAATAAACTTCTATTTGTTAAAGCCACCCACTCATGGTATTTCTGTTAAAGCAGCACTAAAGCAGCACTAGATAACTGACACCGTAAAACAAAACCAAAAAAAAAAAAAAAATTAAAGGTAACTTAAAATTTTGTACTTCACATGATATGTAGTTTATAAACTCATAAATATTGAAAATATTCATAGCTGAATTTAGACTCTAATTAAAATTATATCTAGACTCAGAAATTTTAACTTCTCTCATTGATTAAAAAGTATGCTAGATGAAAGTATATTTGAAATTTCATAGATACTGCTATATAAATTCGAAGTTAATGTCTCAAAGTATTATGCGTCAAGTAATATCAATAAGATTCCAATACCACATGCAATGCAAGCAAATGCCAACTCAAAGGTATAATTAATAAAATATACTCATTTATAGAAATTTAAGGCTCGATACTGTCACAGGGAAATCATACTATATGCCTTCTTTCCTTCCTTCCTGGAAGTGATTTTTCACAAGTGAAAGTTTAAATGAAAATTAAAAGAATTCTTGAGGTGAGAAACAAGCCACAATAGGACAGTAAAGAACAAGGGGTTTACAGGGAAGCAGAAATGAGCTGAGCTTTTGTGGCTGCAGGAAATGGGTATGTGTGTGTGCATGTGTGTGTGTATGTGTGTTCAGGTGCATGGTGGTCCATGTGCATGGTGTGGGCTGTGGTGTGTTTTGGGGCTAGTAATGTTTGTATGGAGCCCTGGTGGTACAGTGGTTAAGAGCTCAGCTACTAAGACAAAAAGGTCAGCAGTTTGAATTCACCAGCCGCTCCTTGGAAACCCAGTGGGGCAGTTCTACTCTGTCCTATAGGGTCGCTATGAGTCAGAATCAACTCCACAGCGGTGGGTTTGGTTTTTTGATTTTTAATGTGAATATCATCTTTATTTTAAAAAATAGCAATAGTAGATGTAGCTATCATTTTTTCCTCATTGGATATCTCTCCACTGAACAGTTACTTCGTTCCTTTTAGTAGAGCCCTATTCATAAAGTTTTCACTGGCTAATGCTTTTCAGAAGTAGACTGCCAGGTCCTTCTTCCTAGTCTGTCTTAGTCTGGAAGCTCAGCTGAAACCTGTCCTCGATGGGTGACCCTGCTGGTATCTGAATACTGGTGGCAGAGCTTCCAGCATCACAGCAAAACACAAGCCCTCACAGTATGACAAACTGACAGACATGTTATACAGATGACACAACCTTGCTCTCTGAAAGTGAAGAGGACTTGAAGCATTTACTAATGAAGGTCAAAGACCACAGCCTTCAGAATGGATTGTACCTCAACATAAAGAAAACAAAAATCCCTCACAACTGCACCAATGAGCAACATCATGATAAATGGAGAAAAGACTGAAGTTGTCAAGGATTTCATTTTACTTGGATCCACAATCAATACCCATGGAAGCAGCAGTTAAGAAATCAAAATACGCATTGCATTGGGTAAATCTGCTGCAAAGGACCTCTTGAAAGTGTTGAAGAGCAAAGATGTCAGTCACCTTGAAGAGTAAGGTGCGCCTGACCAAGCCATGATATTTTCAATCGCATCATATGCATGTGAAAGCTGGACAATGAATTAAGGAAGACCGGAGAAGAATTGTCGCCTTTGAATTGTGGTGTTGGCGAAGAATATTGAATATACCATGGACTGCCAAAAGAATGAACATATCTGTCTTAGAAGAAGTGTGACCACAATGCTCCTTAGAAGCAAGGATGGTGAGACTGCTTCTTACATACATTGGACATGCTGTCAGGAGGGATCAGTCCCTGGAGAAGGACGTCATGCTTGGCAAACGACAAGGTAAGAAGAAAAGAGGAAGACCCTCAACGAGGTGGATTGACACAGTGGCTGCAACAACATAACAACGATTGTAAGGATGGCGCAGGACGGGGCAGTGTTTCGTTCTGTTGTGCTTAGGGTCACTATGAGTCGGAACCGACTCGGCGGCACCTAACAACAACAGTGGAGCCCTATAAGAATGTGTCTGTTGGCCATGATGGAACAGAAACAGGCCAGTGGGGAAAATTTGCCACCTGAGCTAGGTAGGCCCAAGGGGATAAAGAGCAGCAAACTTTCTGGGGTTTTATCCATTTCTTCTCATTACCTCTATCCTGACTCTTCTAAGTGGGCGTGAGGCAACTAGATCACAGGTGAAACAAAAGAGATATAGAGAGAGGTGACTTCTCTTTTTCACTCACAAATTATTTACATTCTATTGTGAAAGCAAAGGAAATAGGGGAACTCCAACTACATAGGGAAGATGGTGTAAGAAATGCAATCTCTTTCAGCAGGGTCACAACTGGTATGGTAGTAGAGAAATGATGTTCTCATTGTTATCTGCTACAAATGTATACACACTGACTTGAGACAAGACAATTTGTAAACAATATAAACAAAGATGGTTCTGAGTATCTGGGGTGGAGGGGGGAACCTGAGCACCCACTGTCTTTAACTAGGCTTTCAGATAAGCCACTTCCAGACCAAGAAAATCTGCCTGAAATATTTTAAACATGATTTTTTTCTATTGTGACATTTTTTTTTTGTTGTGGAAATAGTGCATATGTAGAGAAAGATCTTGAAATCACAGCTATGTAAATCTCTCCTCTGCATGTCTGCCCAAATGGATCAAGTCTTTTCAGATACCAAAGTTGTCATGTACTTTTCTTTCGTTGCACCTATAATAATTGTAATTTTTTAGTCGTTTGTGTGATTATTTGCTTATGTTCCTAGACAAGAGTGGCCATATCTTATTCGTCCCAGTGTACCTAAAATGTTACTGCAGTGCTTTCATAGTAGGTGATTAATATCTTCAGAAAAAATAAGAACTTTCTCTAATGTAGCTTTTTAAACAACCCTTAAAACAGTAGGTAAAGAAAGGACCGAATTAAAAAAAACATAATTTTTAGGGAAGAGAAGAGTTCATCTTAAAAATGAGATAGAATTTTGAGCTATTAATATTAGTCTATTATAGTCCTAACCTTGAAGCCAAAAACAAAGTGAAAAAAAATTTTTAAATACCTTTTTAAAGATTAAGCAAGTAATCACCATAACAACAGGAAGCAATAATGTCTTTGTGTATCTCAATGGTGTCTGTAACATAGCAAATTATCAAAAATAAGTTACTTAATTTTACTTTATATGAATAAAAATCTACGTAAAACTGAGTGCCACAATGCAATTTCCTAAAGATAAACATATCTTGGTCATTAAAACCAAAAAACCGTACCTGATGTGGTTGAGTAGATGCCTACTCATAACAAACCTATAGGGCAGAGTAGAACTGCCCCATAGAGTTTCCAACGAGTACCTGGTGGATTTGAACTGCCAGCATTTTGGTTAGCAGCCGTAGCACTTAACCACTATGCCACCAGGTTAACCCAACAAAAACCGTTAGCAGCATATAAATTTACCAGCCTCTAGGTTCTAATACAAGAATCATAAAATTATAAGCAAAAGGTATACAAAATACAAAAATTTTAATGATATAAACAATACTATAAAACCTAGAATTAGATATGTCTATTAATTTGTTCCATTCTATTGGTTTATCTTTTGTTTACTGACATAATATTGTTTTAAATGTGTGTTTACTCACTCCTGGGCCCTACATTATCATTTCCTGTGTTACGACATTCTATGTTTTCCTTAGTGTGACTGAAGCTAAAAAGGAAGAAAACTAGTCTAAGTAATTACTCTAAACATCAGTAACTACTGAAATGACATCAGCTAAATAACTCTCATGAACTATTATTGTGATAGGGAGTGATTCACCACATAACTAAATTTTGTTTCTTGAGGGCAATAAGATGCCCTGGTGGCACACACTGCTAACCGAAAAGTCTATGGTTTGAATCTACCAGCCACTCTGCAGGAGAAAGGTGTGGCAGTCTGCTTTGATAAAGATTTACAGTCTTGGAAACCCTGTGGGGGCAGTTCTACTCACTTCTACAGGGTTGTTGCGAGTCGGAATCAATTCGACAGCAATGGGTTTGGTTTAGTTGGGTTTGAGGGCAGGAACCAAGTCATATTCCTCTTTTTAACCCTACAAAAAACTACCTCACAGATAAATGCTGGCTAATAATAGTTTTTGCATGAATGTGTAACTAGTTAGATGGATAAGAGAATAAAGTGTGATAAAATTTCATTATTAAAAAAAAAATTATTATTCATTATTAAAATTCATTATTAGTCACGTTTAATTCAGAGTTCTTAAACCAGGGCTGAACCAGTGACCTTTTCATTTTCTATGAAAAAGAAAAAATTAAGCAGCAGGTAGAGGAAAGAGCATGGATTGGAGTTAGTAGACCCATGTTTTAAAACTGGCTCCACGGTATACTTTAGGCAAGTCATTTAAACTCTGTTTTCTTCATCTGCAAATGAAAGACGTATACTACATTGTCTCTAAGAAGGAAAAGGAAATATTTTAAAGCCTAGCAACATGAGCTATTTTTTTTAAGGATATTGCTGTTATTAAGTGCCATCAAGTCACTTCCAACTCATAGCGGCCCTATGTACAACAGAACAAAACACTGTGTGGTCTTGCGCCACCCTCATAAACTATGTTTGAGCCCATCGTTGCAGCCACTGTGTCAATCCATCCCACTGAGGGTCTTCCTCTTTTTCTGCTGAGTCTCTACCAAGCATGATGTCCTTCTCCAGGGATTGGTCCTTCCTAATAACATGTCCAAAGTACAGGAGACAAATCTCGTCATCTTCGCTTCTAAAGAGTACTCTGGCTGTACTTCCTCCAAGACAGATTTGTTTGTGCTTCTTGCAGTCCGTGATATATTCAATATTCTTCGCCAACACCATAATTTAAATGCATCAGTTCTTCTTCCATCTTCTTTATTCATTGTCCAGCTTTCACATGCATATGACATAATTGAAAACGCCATGGCCTGGAGTCATCACAATGACATCTTTGCTTGAAAGGGGTCTTTTGCAGCAGATGCGCCCAATGCAATATGCTGTTTGATTTCTTGACTGCTGCTTCCACAGTTGTTGATTGTGGATCCAAGTAAAATGAAATCCTTGACTAAGTCAATATTTTCTCCATTTATCATGATGTTGCTTATTGGTTCAGTTGTAAGGATTTTTGTTATCTTTATGTTGTGGTATAACCTATGCCAAAGGCTGCAGTTTTTTTTTTGTTTGTTTGTTTTTTGTTTTTATTGAACCTTAGATGAAGGTTTACAGAACAAACTAGTTTCTCATCAAACAGTCAGTACACACGTTGTTGTTCGATATTGGCTAACAACCCCACGACATGTCAGTACTCTCCTTTCTCAACCCTGGGTACCCTATTACCAGCTTTCCTGTTCCCTCCTACTTTCCAGTCCCCACCCCAGGGCTGGTGCACCCCTTTAGTCTTGTTTTGTTCCATGGGTCTGTCCAATCTTTGGCTGAAGGGTGAACCCCAGGAGTGGCCTCATTACTGAGCTAAAAGGGTGTCCAGGAGCCATATTCTCAGGGTTTCTCCAGTCCCTGTCAGACCAGCAAGTCTGGTCTTTCTTTTTGAGTTAGAATTTTGTTCTACATTTTTCTCCAGCTCTGTTCGGGACCCTCTATTATGATGCCTGTCAGAGCAGTTAGTGGTGGTAGCCGGGCACCCTCTAGTTGTACTGGACTCAGTCTGGTGGATGCCATAGCAGATGTGGTCCATTAGTTCTTTGGACTAATCTTCCCCTGGTGTCTTTAGTTTTCTTCATTCTTCCTTGCTCCCGAAGGGGTGAGACCAGTCGAGTGTCCTAGATGGCCACTCACAGGCTTTTAAGACCCTAGATGCTACTTGCCAAAGTAGAATGTAGAACATTTTCTTTGTAAACTCTGTTATGCCAGTTGAGCTATATGTTCCCTGACACCATGGTCCCCACAGCCCTCAGCCCAACAATTTGGTCCCTCAGGGAGTTTGGATGTGTCTAAGGAGCTATCCCCCCATGTGTCTGTCAGTTTGTCGTACTGTGGGGACTTGTGTGTTGCTGTGATGCTGGAAGCTATACTACCGGTATTCAGATACCAGTAGGGTCACCATGGAGGACAGGTTTCAGCTGAGCTTCCAGACTAAGACAGACTAGGAAGAAGGACCTGGCAGTCTACTTCTGAAAAGCATTACCAAGTGAAAACCTTATGAATAGCAGCAGAACATTGTCTGATATAGTGCTGGGAGATGAGCCCCCCCAGGTTGGAAGGCACTCAAAAGATGATTGGGGAAGAGCTACCTCCTCAAAGTAGAGTGGACCTTAATGACATGGATGGACTAAAGCTTTCGGGACCTTCATTTGCTGATGTGGCACGACTCAAAATGAGAAGAAACAGCTGCAAACATCCATTAATAATTGGAACCTGGAATGTACAAAGTGTGAATCTAGGAAAATTGGAAATCGTCAAAAATGAAATGGAATGCATAAACATCGATATCTTAGGTATTAGTGAGCTGAAATGGACTGGTATTCGCCATTTTGAATCAGACAATCATATAGTCTACTATGCTGGGAATGACAACTCGAAGAGAAATGGTGTTGCATTCATCGTCAAAAAGAACGTTTCAAGACCTATCCTGAAGTACAATGCTGTCAGTGATAGGGTAATATCCATACGCCTACAAGGAAGACCAGTTAACATGACTATTATTCCAATTTACGCACCAACCACTAGGGCCAAAGATGAAGAAATAAAAGATTTTCATCAGCTGCTACAGTTTGAAATTGATCAAACATGCAATCAAGATGCACTGATAATTACTGGTGATTGGAATGCGAAAGTTGGAAACAAAGGAGAAGGATCAGTAGTTGGAAAATATGGCCTTGGTGATAGAAACAATGCTGGAGATCGAATGATAGAACTTTGCAAGACCAGCGACTTCTTCATTGCAAATACCTTCTTTCACCAACATAAACGACAAATATACACATGGACCTCGCCAGATGGAACACACAGAAATCAAATTGACTACATCTGTGGAAAGAGACGATGGAAAAGCTCAATATCATCAGTCAGAACAAGGCCAGGGGCTAACTGTGGAACAGACCATCAATTGCTCATATGCAAGTTCAAGCTGAAACTGAAGAAAATCAGAGTAAGTCCTCAAGAGCCAAAATATGACCTTTAGTATATCCCACCTGAATTTAGAGACCATCTGAAGAATAGATTTGATGCATTGAACACTAGTGATCGCAGACCGGACGGGTTCTGAAATGACATCAAGTACCTCATCCACGGAGAAGGCAAGAGGTCACTGAAGAGACAGGAAAGAAAGAAAAGACCAAGATGGATGTCAGAGGAGACTCTGAAACTTGCTCTTGAGTGTTGGGCAGCTAAAGCAAAACGAAGAATTGATGAAGTAAAAGAGCTGAACAGAAGATTTCAAAGGGTGTCTCAGGAGGACAAAGTAAAGTATTATAATGACATCTGCAAAGAGCTGGAGATGGAAAATCAAAAGGGAAGAACACGCTCAGAGTTTCTCAAGCTGAAAGAACTGAAGAAAAATTCAAGCCTCGAGTTGCAGTAGTGAAGGATTCCATGGGGAAAATATTAAACAACGCAGGAAGCATCAAAAGAAGATGGAAGGAATACACAGAGTCATTGCACAAAAAAGAATTAGTTGATAATCAGCCATTTCAAGAGGTGGCATATGATCAGAAACCTATGGTACTGAAGGAAGAAGTCCAAGCTGCTCTGAAGGCATTGGTGAAAAACAAGGCTCCAGGAATTGATGGAATATCAATTGAGATGTTTCAACAAACACATGCAGCCCTGGAGGTGCTCATTCGTCTATGCCAAGAAATATGGAAGACAGCTTCCTGGCCAACTGACTGGAAGAGATCCATATTTATGCCTATTCCCAAGCAAGGTGATCCAACCGAATGTGGAAATCATAGAACAATATCATTAATATCACACCCAAGCAAAATTTTGCTGAAGATCGTTCAAAAATGGCTGCAGCAGTATATTGACAGGAAACTGCCAGGAATTCAGGCAGGTTTCAGAAGAGGACGTGGAACCAGGGATATCATTGCTGATGTCAGATGGGTCCTGGGTGAAAGCAGAGAATACCAGAAGGATGTTTACCTGTGTTTTATTGACTATGCAAAGGCATTCGACTGTGTGGATCATAACAAACTATGGATAACATTGCGAAGAATGGGAATTCCAGAACACTTGATTGTGCTCATGAGGAAGCTTTACATAGATGAAGAGGCAGTTGTTCGGAGAGAACAAGGGGATACTGATTGGTTTAAAGTCAGGAAAGGTGTGCGTCAGGGTAGTATTCTTTCACCATACCTATTTAATCTGTATGCTGAACAAATAATACAAGAAGCTGGACTATATGAAGAAGAATGGGGCATCAGGATTGGAGGAAGACTCATTAACAACCTGCGTTATGCAGATGACACAACCTTGCTTGCTGAAAGTGAAGAGGACTTGAACCACTTACTAATGAAGGTCAAAGACCACAGCCTTCAGTATGGATTACACCTCAACATAAAGAAAATAAAAATCCTCACAACTGGACCAACGAGCAACATCATGATAAACAGGGAAAAGTTTGAAGTTGTCAAGGATTTCATTTTACTTGGATCCACAACCAACAGCCATGGAATCAGCAGTCAAGAAATCAAAAGACACATTGCATTGGGCAAATCTGCTGCAAAGGACCTCTTCAAAGTGTTGAAGAGCAAAGATGTCACCCTGAAGACTAAGGTGCGCCTGACCCAAGCCATGGTATTTTCAATCACATCATATGCTTGTGAAAGCTGGACAATGAATAAGGAAGACCAAAGAAGAGTTGACGCCTTTGAATTGTGGTGTTGGCAAAGAATATTGAATATACCATGGACTGCCAAAAGAACGAACAAATCTGTCTTGCAAGAAGTACAGCCAGAATGCTCCTTAGAAGCAAGGATAGCGAGACTGTCTTACATACTTTGGACATGTTGCCAGGAGGGATCAGTCCCTGGAGAAGGATATCATGCTTGGCAGAGTACAGGGTCAGCAGAAAAGAGGAAGACCCTCAACAAGGTGGATTGACACAGTGGCTGCAACAAAGAGCTGAAGCATAATGATGATTGTAAGGATAGCGCGGGACAGGGCAGTGTTTCCTTCTGTTGTGTGTAGGGTCGCTATGAGTCAAAACCGACTCAACGGCACCTAACAACAAGGAGCTACCACGGTCCTGCCTTGTAGAGGCTGTGCTGGCTTCCCCAGTATTGCGTACTGTCTTACCCCTCACCAAAGTTACTGCTTATCTATTGTCTATTAAGTGTTTTGGCATCCCCACTGTTCCCCACCCCTCCCCACCCTTGTAACCATCAAAGATTGTTTCTTTTTGTATGTGAACCTTTTCATGAGTTTTTACAGTAGTGGTCTCATACAATATTTGTCCTTTTGTGATTGACTTATTTCACTCAGCATAATGTCCTCCAGATGCATCCATGTTATGTGATGGTTCACAGATTCATGGTTGTTCTTTAACATTGCATAATACTCCATTGTGTGTATGTACCACAGTTTGCTTATCCATTCATCTGTTCATGGGCATCTAGGTTGTTTTCACCTTTTTGCTACTGTGAACACTGCTGCAATGAACATGGGTGTACATATATCTATCGTGTGACGACTCTTATTTCTCTAAGATATAGTCCTAGGAGTGGGATTGGTGGATCATATGGTATTTCTATTTCTAGCTTTCTAAGGAAGCACCATATCATCTTCCAAAATTCTTGTATCATTTTGCATTCCTACCAGCAGTGCATAAGAGTTCCAATCTCCCCGCAGCCTCTCCAACATTTGTTATTTTCTGTTTTATTGATTCATGCCAGTAATGCCAGGGCGAGATGGTATCTCACTGTGGTTTTGATTTGCATTTCTCTGACGGCTAGAGATCCTGAGCATTTCCTCATGTATCTGTTGGCCGATGGAATGACTTCTTTGGTGAAGTGTCTGTTCATATACTTTGCCCATTTTTTTTTTATTAACTTTCATTGAGCTTCAAGCGAACGTTTACAAATCAAGTCAGACTGTCACATATAAGTTTATATACATCTCACTCCCTACTCCCACTTGCTCTCCCCCTAATGAGTCAGCCCTTCCAGTCTCTCCTTTCGTGACAATTTTGCCAGCCTTCAAGTCTCTCCATCCTCCCATCCCCCCTCCAGACAGGAGATGCCAACACAGTCTCAAGTGTCCACCTGATATAATTAGCTCACTCTTCATCAGCATCTCTCTCCTACCCACTGTCCAGTCCCTTTCATGTCTGATGAGTTGTCTTCGGGAATGGTTCCTGTCCTGGGCCAACAGAAGGTCTGGGGACCATGACCGCCGGGATTCCTCTAGTCTCAGTCAGACCATCAAGTATGGTCTTTTTGTGAGAATTTGGGGTCTGCATCCCACTGATCTCCCGCTCCCTCAGGGGTTCTCTGTTGTGCTCCCTGTCAGGGCAGTCATTGATTGTGGCCGGGCACCAACTAGTTCTTCTGGTCTCAGGATGATGTAGGTCTCTGGTTCATGTGGCCCCTTCTGTCTCTTGGGCTCTTAGTTATCGTGTGACCTTGGTGTTCTTCATTCTCCTTTGCTCCAGGTGGGTTGAGACCAATTGATGCATCTTAGATGGCTGCTTGTTAGCATTTAAGACCCCAGACGCCACATTTCAAAGTGGGATGCAGAATGTTTTCATAATAGAATTATTTTGCCAATTGACTTAGAAGTCCCCTTAAACCATGGTTCCCAAACCCCCGCCCTTGCTCCACTGACCTTTGAAGTATTCAGTTTATCCCGGAAACTTCTTTGCTTTTGGTCCAGTCCAGTCCAGTTGAGCTGACCTTCCATGTATTGAGTGCCGTCCTTCCCTTCACCTAAAGCAGTTCTTATCTACTAATTAATCAGAAAAAAACCCTCTGCCACCCTCCCTCCCTCTCCCCCTCGTAACCACAAAAGTATGTGTTCTTCTCAGTTTATACTATTTCTCAAGATCTTGTAATAGTGGTCTTATACAGTATTTGTCCTTTTACCTCTGACTAATTTCGCTCAGCATAATGCCTTCCAGGTTCCTCCATGTTATGAAATGTTTCACAGATTCATCACTGTTCTTTATCGATGCGTAGTATTCCATTGTGTGGATATACCACAATTTATTTACCCATTCATCCGTTGATGGACACCTTGGTTGCTTCCAACTTTTTGCTATTGTAAACAGAGCTGCAATAAACATGGGTGTGCATGTATCTGTTTGTGTGAAGGCTCTTGTTTCTCTAGGGTATATTCCGAGGAGTGGGATTTCTGGGTTTTATGGTAGTTCTATTTCTAACTGTTTAAGATAACGCCAGATAGATTTCCAAAGTGGTTGTACCATTCTACATTCCCACCAGCAGTGTATAAGAGTTCCAATCTCTCCGCAGCCTCTCCAACATTTATTATTTTGTGTTTTTTGGATTAATGCCAGCCTTGTTGGAGTGAGATGGAATCTCATCGTAGTTTTAATTTGCATTTCTCTAATGGCTAATGATCGAGAGCATTTTCTCATGTATCTGTTAGCTGCCTGAATATCTTCTTTAGTGAAGTGTGTGTTCATATCCTTTGCCCACTTCTTGATTGGGTTGTTTGTCTTTTTGTGGTTGAGTTTTGACAGAATCATATGGATTTTAGAGATCAGGTGCTGGTCGGAGATGTCATAGCTGAGAATTCTTTCCCAGTCTGTAGATGGTCTTTTTACTCTTTTGGTGAAGTCTTTAGATGAGCATAGGTGTTTGATTTTTAGGAGCTCCCAGTTATCTGGTTTCTCTTCGTCATTTTTGGTAATGTTTTGTATTCTGTTTATGCCTTGTATTAGGGCTCCTAACGTTGTCCCTATTTTTTCTTCCATGATCTTTATTGTTTTAGTCTTTATGTTTAGGTCTTTGATCCACTTGGAGTTAGTTTTTGTGCATGGTGTGAGGTATGGGTCCTGCTTCATTTTTTTGCAAATGAATATCCAGTTATGCCAGCACCATTTGTTAAAAAGACTATCTTTTCCCCAATTAACTGACACTGGGCCTTTGTCAAATATCTGCTGCTCATATGTGGATGGATTTATATCTGGGTTCTCAATTCTGTTCCATTGGTCTATGTGTCTGTTGTTGTACCAGTACCAGGCTGTTTTGACTACTGTGGCTGTATAATAGCTTCTGAAATCAGGTAGAGTGAGGCCTCCCACTTTCTTCTTCTTTTTCAGTAATGCTTTGCTTATCTGAGGCTTCTTTCCCTTCCATATGAAGTTGGTGATTTGTTTCTCTACCACATTAAAAAATGACATTGGAATTTGGATCGGAAGTGCATTGTATGTATAGATGGCTTTTGGTAGAATAGACATTTTCACTATGTTAAGTCTTCCTATCCATGAGCAAGGTATGTTTTTCCACTTAAGTATGTCCTTTTTAATTTCTTGTAGTAGAGCTTTGTAGTTTTCTTTGTATAGGTCTTTTACATCCTTGGTAAGGTTTATTCCTAAGTATTTTATCTTCTTGGGGGCTACTGTGAATGGTATTGATTTGGTTATTTCCTCTTCGGTGTTCTTTTTGTTGATGTAGAGGAATCCAAGTGATTTTTGTATGTTTATCTTATAACCTGAGACTCTGCCAAACTCTTCTATTAGTTTCAGTAGTTTTCTGGAGGATCCTTAGGGTTTTCAGTGTATAAGATCATGTCATCTGCAAATAGAGATAATTTTACTTCCTCTTTGCCAATCCAGATGCCCTTTATTTCTTTGTCTAGCCTAATTGCTCTGGCTAGGACTTCTAGCACAATGTTGAATTAGAGCGGTGATAAAGTCCTTTGCCCATTTTTTAATTGGATTATTTGTCTTTTTGTTGTAGAGGTGTTGGATTTTCTTGTAGATTTTAGAGATTAGACCTTTGTCTGATTTGTAATAGCCAAAAATTTTTTCCTAGTCTGTAGGTTCTCTTTTTACTCTTTTGGTGAAGTCTTTCAATGAGTGTAAGTGTTTAATTTTTTAGAAGATCCCAGTTATCTAGCTTATCCTCTGGAGCTTGTGTGTTGTTGCTTGTGATAAGTATCCTGTTAATGTCGTGTATTAGGGCCTCTAGTGTTGATTTTTTCTTCTGTGAACTTCATAGTTTTTGGCTTTATATTTAGGTCTTTGATCCACTTTGAGTTAGTTTTTGCATATGGTATGAGGTATGGATCCTGTTTCATTTTTTTGCAGATGGACATCCAGTTTTGCCAGGACCATTTGTTAAAAAGATTGTCTTTTCCCCATTTGATGGACTTTGGGCCTTTGTCAAAGATCCGGTGACTGTAGGTGGATGAATTTACATCTGGGTTCTCAATTCTGTTCCATTGGTCAGTGTATTTGTTTTTGATCAGTACCAGGCTGTTTTGACTACCGTAGCTGTATAGTAGGTTCTGAGGTCAGGTAGCGTGACTCCTCCTACTTTATTCTTCTTCTTCAGTAGTGCTTTACTTATCCGGGGCCTCTTCCCTTTCCATATGAAGTTAATAAGTTTTTCTATCCCTTTAAAGAATATTGCTGGTATTTGGATCTGTATCGCATTGTATTTGTAAATCGCTTTGGGTAGAATTGTCATTTTCACAATGCTGAGTCTATCCATGAGCTTGGTATGTTTTTCCATTTATGTAGATCTCTTTCGGTTTCTTGCAGTAGTGTTTTGTAGTTTTCTTTCTATAGGTCTTTTACATCCTGGTTAGATTTATTCCCAAGTATTTTATTTTTTTAGGGGCTATTATAAATGGTATTTTCCTGATTTCCTTTTTATCATTCTCTTTATTGGTGTATAAGAATCCAACTGATTTTTGTATATTGATCTTGTATCCTGCTACTCTGCTAAATTGTTCTATTAGTTCTAGTAGTTTTCTGGTGGAGTCTTTACGATTTTCTTAATATCATATCATCCACAAATATGGAGAGTTTAACTTCTTCACTACCAATTTGGATGCCCTTCATTTCTGCTTCTTGTCTTATTGCTCTAGCTAAGACTTCCAACACAATGTTAAATAAAAGTGGTGATAAAGGGTATCATTTTCTTGTTTCCGTTCTCAAGGGGAATGTTTTCAGGCTGCAGTTTTTGATCTTCATCAGTAAGTGCTTCAAGTCCCCTTCGCTTTCAGCAGGCAAGGTTGTGTCATCTGCATACTGCAGGATGTTAATGAGTTAAGGATAACAGCATGCATTTCCATGATTTAAAAATGAATTTTATATATTCATTAAAACTCATTAGTAGTATAACTTTCCTGGCAATGCTTTGTTAGAAAATTTGGAACTACTTGGAATATTAAATATAGCAAAACTGAATTTGTTAAAAATAAAAACAAAAACAAGAATTTGGGTTTTTTTTTGTTGTTGTTTTGTTTTATTTATTTATTTTTTTTCCTGAATGGTCCCATGCCCCCAGTTGGACTAGATTATTGGCAAGTAATTGAGACGTAGTAATAGTAATGAATGAGCCCTGGTGGCACAGTGGTTAAGCACTTAGCTGTTAAGCGAAAGGCCGGCAGTTCCAACCCACCAGCTGTTGTTACAGGCGAGAAAGATGTGCCAATCTGCTTGGAAACCCTATGGGGCAGTTCTACTGTGTCTTATAGCGTGGCTATGAGTCAGAATCAACCTGATGGTGCACAACAATGACATGCTTCATACTGTATGTTAAGCACTCTTTGTGGATTATCTCATTTAATAATTATTGATAACTTAAAGAAAAAAAATTTTTTTTTTTAAGATAGGCTATTATTAATTGATTTTACAGATGAGAAAAGAATGGAGAAAAGTGATATAATTATCAAAGGTTATAGTAAAACCTGATAGGGTAACCTAGTTAGGCTTTACTATAACCTGAGAAAAATATTTTGAGTTTCAGATTAAAAGCAAAATTTAAGAGCAAAAATGAAAAAAATAGAGAAATGTCCATACCGCTTTTTCCATAAAGTCAAATTCAGGAGCACAGGTGTATATCAAGGTATCAAAATCTGTATACCTTAAGATTCTGGCTGCTATAAGGTCACTCAGGCGAATCTGGAATAAAATAAAGTAAAATGAATTAAAATTATACAAATAATTATAGTCAGTCATAGTTGATTTTATGTAATAGCAATAAAGTCTTTAGAGCAAATAAGTCTAAGACACATGGATGCCCCTCAAAGAAAACAAAACAAAAACACAATTAACCAAATGTGCTATGTGCTGAACTGTGAAGATAAATGAAAAACAAAGAGAAATGAAAACTAGAAAGAGGTCAGAAAAAATATGTAGAGAAGATGATAATATAAAGAGTGAATTAAAATCAACATTTGCTGGGCAGAAACCACAATGCAGTTAATCAGATTTTATAGTCATATCATTTATTAAGTAAAAAAGAAAACAATTTAATTTAACCCCTTTCACCACACATTGCAAATCAGGAACAAACTTTTCCACAAACATTTTCATTACATTTTTTGGTGCTTCTTGATATTTTTAAGACATCTTCAAGTCATTAAATACCGAGCTATTCTTCATACGGAAACCCTGTGGCATAGTGGTTAAGAGCTACAGCTGCTGCCCAAAAGTTCAGCAGTTTGAATCCACCAGCCACTCCTTGGAAACCCTGTGGGGCACTATGAGTTGGGATCAACTGGCAATGGGTTTGATTTTTTTTTTTTTAATTCTTCATAAGAATTACAACTACTATACATATGACTTTGATTCATTTAGTTGATTCCCATCACCTTAAAAATAAACACCACCGGCGGAGCCAAGATGGCGGACTAGGCAGACGCTACCTCGGATCCCTCTTACAACAAAGACACGGAAAAACAAGTGAATCGATCACATACATAACAATCTATGAACCCTGAACAACAAACACAGATTTAGAGACGGAGAATGAACTAACACGGGGAAGCAGCGATTGTTTCCAGAGCCTGGAGCCAGCGTACCAGTCAGGTACGGCACAAGCACAGAGAGCGGCTCCACCCCCCTGAACTTACCCCGGGAGGGGGACCAGCCGGTTCCACGGGCGGCGTGGGACGCAGCCGGTAGGAGAAGTCCCCGGGAGGCAGTGACTGGTCTTGGAGCAGAAAGAGCAGCGTCCGAGCCGGGGAACCATCCCGCAGGAATTTGGACTGGACGCAGGTACGGCATAAACACGGAGAGTTGCTCCACCCCCCTGAACTAACCCCGGGAAGGGGACCAGCCGGGTCGCGTGGGCGGCGTGGGACGCAGCCGGTAGGAGAAGTCCCTGGGAGGCAGCGACTGGTATTGGAGCGGGGAGAACAGCGTCCCAGCTGGAACACTCGGTCACGGCACAAGCACGGGGACCTGCTCCACCCATCTGAACTAACCCCGGGAGGAGGCCCAACTAGTTCTCGGGGGCGGCACGACCACGTGGCTGGAGGGACGAGAAGTCCCCGGGAGGCAGCGACTGATTTTGGAGTCGAGAGTGCACCGTCCCAGTAGGGGAGCCTTGACGCTGGGCATGGGGCTGGAAGCGGAGGATCTGACCGTGACTCCAGCGGGCCAGACCCCCCCCCCGGGCAATCTCCACACAGCCAGCACACATAGGCGACGCGCCCCGCGGGAGTCTCAGATACAATAGTCATTCCAAGCAAGACAAGCAACTCTGGCTATATTCTGAGGTGCTACTCTCCTATCTCTCTGTTCCCTCCCCCACCCTCCCCAGGCGGCTTCATTAACATCTGAATAGCCTGAGCCAGAGGGAGAACTCTGATAGGGATCTGACTGCAGTTTTTTTTTAGCGGATTTTCTGGAAAAACTAGTTTCCCAGTGATGGCTCGGAGACAACAATCCATATCAAACCACTTAAAGAAGCAGACCGTGACAGCTTCTCCAACCCCCCAAACAAAAGAATCAAAATCTTTCCCAAATGAAGATACAATCTTGGAATTATCAGATACAGAATATAAAAAACTAATTTACAGAATGCTTAATGATATCACAAATGAAATTAGGATAACTGCAGAAAAAGCCAAGGAACACACTGATAAAACTGTTGAAGAACTCAAAAAGATTATTCAAGAACATACTGGAAAAATTAATAAGTTGCAAGAATCCATAGAGAGACAGCATGTAGAAATCCAAAAGATTAACAATAAAATAACAGAATTAGACAACGCACTAGGAACTCAGAGGAGCAGACTCGAGCAATTAGAATGCAGACTGGGACATCTGGAGGACCAGGGAATTAACACCAACATAGCTGAAAAAAAAATCAGATAAAAGAATTAAAAAAAATGAAGAAACCCTAAGAATTATGTGGGACTCTATCAAGAAGGATAACCTGCGGGTGATTGGAGTCCCAGAACAGGGAGGGGGGACAGAAAACACAGAGAAAATAGTTGAAGAACTCCTGACAGAAAACTTCCCTGACATTCTGAAAGACGAAAGGATATCTATCCAAGATGCTCATCGAACCCCATTTAAGATTGAGCCAAAAAGAAAAACACCAAGACATATTATCATTAAACTCACCAAAACCAAAGATAAACAGAAAATTTTAAAAGCAGCCAGGGAGAAAAGAAAGGTTTCCTTCAAGGGAGAATCAGTAAGAATATGTTCTGACTACTCAGCAGAAACCATGCAGGCAAGAAGGGAATGGGACCACATATACAGAACACTGAAGGAGAAAAACTGCCAGCCAAGGATCATATATCCAGCAAAACTCTCTCTGAAATATGAAGGCTAAATTAAGATATTTACAGACAAACACAAGTTTAGAGAATTTGCAAAATCCAAACCAAAGCTACAAGAAATACTAAAGGATATTGTTTGGTCAGAGAACCAATAATATCAGATATCAGCACAACACAAGGTCACAAAACAGAACGTCCTGATATCAACTCAAATAGGGAAATCACAAAAACAAATTAAGATTAATTAAAAAAAAAAAATACACATAACAGGGAATCATGGAAGTCAATAGGTAAAAGATCACAATAATCAAAAACAGGGACTAAATACAGGAGGCATTGAACTGCCATATGGAGAGTGATACAAGGCGATATAGAACAATACAAGTTAGGTTTTTACTTAGAAAAATAGGGGTAAATAATAAGGTAACCACAAAAAGGTATAACAACTCTAAAACTCAAGATAAAAACCAAGAAAAACGTAACGACTCAACTAACATAAAGTCAAGCACTATGAAAATGAGGATCTCACAATTTACTAAGAAAAACGCCTCAGCACAAAAAAGCATGTGGAAAAATGAAATTGTCAACAACACACATAAAAAGGCATCAAAATGACAGCACTAAAAACTTATTTATCTATAATTACCCTGAATGTAAATGGACTAAATGCACCAATAAAGAGACAGAGAGTCACAGACTGGATAAAGAAACACGATCCATCTATATGCTGCCTACAAGAGACACACCTTAGACTTAGAGACACAAACAAACTAAAACTCAAAGGATGGAAAAAAGTATATCAAGCAAACAATAAGCAAAAAAGAAGAGGAGTAGCAATATTAATTTCTGACAAAATAGACTTTAGACTTAAATCCACCACAAAGGATAAAGAAGGACACTACATAATGATAAAAGGGACAATTGATCAGGAAGACATAACGATATTAAATATTAATGCACCCAATGACAGGGCTGCAAGATACATAAATCAAATTTTAACAGAATTGAAAAGCGAGATAGATACCTCCACAATTATAGTAGGAGACTTCAACACACCACTTTCGGAGAAGGACAGGACATCCAGTAAGAAGCTCAACAGAGACACGGAAGATCTAATTACAACAATCAACCAACTTGACCTCATTGACTTATACAGAACTCTCCACCCAACAGCTGCAAAGTATACTTTTTTTTCTAGTGCACATGGAACATTCTCTAGAATAGACCACATATTAGGTCATAAAACAAACCTTTGCAGAGTCCAAAACATCGAAATATTACAAAGCATCTTCTCAGATCACAAGGCAATAAAACTAGAGATCAATAACAGAAAAACTAGGGAAAAGAAATCAAATACTTGGAAAATGAACAACACCCTTCTGAAAAAAGACTGGGTTATAGAAGACATTAAGGAGGGAATAAGGAAATTCATAGAATGCAACGAGAATGAAAATACTTCCTATCAAAACCTCTGGGACACAGCAAAAGCAGTGCTCAGAGGCCAATTTATATCAATAAATGCACACATACAAAAAGAAGAAAGAGCCAAAATCAGAGAACTGTCCCTACAACTTGAACAAATAGAAAGTGAGCAACAAAAGAATCCATCAGGCACCAGAAGAAAACAAATAATAAAAATTAGAGCTGAACTAAATGAATTAGAGAACAGAAAAACAATTCAAAGAATTAACAAAGCCAAAAGCTGCTTCTTTGAAAAAATTAACAAAATTGATAAACCATTGGCTAGACTGACTAAAGAAATACAGGAAAGGAAACAAATAACCCGAATAAGAAATGAGAAGGACCACATCACAACAGAACCAAATGAAATTAAAAGAATCATTTCAGATTATTATGAAAAATTGTACTCTAACAAATTTGAAAACCTAGAAGAAATGGATGAATTCCTGGAAAAAGACTACCTACCTGAACTAACACATTCAGAAGTAGAACAACTAAATAGACCCATAACAAAAAAAGAGACTGAAACGGTAATCAAAAAACTCCCAACAAAAAAAAGCCCTGGCCCGGACGGCTTCACTGCAGAGTTCTACCAAACTTTCAGAGAAGAGTTAACACCACTACTACTAAAGGTATTCCAAAGCATAGAAAAAGACGGAATACTACCCAACTCATTCTATGAAGCCACCATCTCCCTGATACCAAAACCAGGTAAAGACATTACAAAAAAAGAAAATTATAGACCTATATCCCTCATGAACATTGATGCAAAAATCCTCAACAAAATTCTAGCCAATAGAATCCAACAACACATCAAAAAAATAATTCACCCTGATCAAGTGGGATTTATACCAGGTATGCAAGGCTGGTTTAATATCAGAAAAACCATTAATGTAATCCATCACATAAATAAAACAAAAGACAAAAACCACATGATCTTATCAATTGATGCAGAAAAGGCATTTGACAAAGTCCAACACCCATTTATGATAAAAACTCTTACCAAAATAGGAATTGAAGGAAAATTCCTCAACATAATAAAGGGCATCTATGCAAAGCCAATAGCCAATATCACTCTAAATGGAGAGAACCTGAAAGCATTTCCCTTGAGAACGGGAACCAGACAAGGATGCCCTTTATCACCGCTCTTATTCAACATCGTGTTGGAAGTCTTAGCCAGGGCAATTAGGCTAGACAAAGAAATAAAAGGTATCCGGATTGGCAAGGAAGAAGTAAAGTTATCACTCTTTGCAGATGACATGATTATATACACAGAAAACCCTAAGGAATCCTCCAGAAAACTACTGAAACTAATAGAAGAGTTTGGCAGAGTCTCAGGTTATAAAATAAACATACAAAAATCACTTGGATTCCTCTACATCAACAAAAAGAACACCGAAGAGGAAATAACCAAATCAATACCATTCACAGTAGCCCCCAAGAAGATAAGATACTTAGGAATAAATCTTACCAAGGATGTAAAAGACCTATACAAAGAAAACTACAAAGTTCTACTACAAGAAATTCAAAAGGACATACTTAACTGGAAAAACATACCCTGCTCATGGATAGGAAGACTTAACATAGTAAAAATGTCTATTCTACCAAAAGCCATCTATACATTTAACGCACTTCCAATCCAAATTCCAATGTCATATTTTAAGGGGATAGAGAAACAAATCACCAATTTCATATGGAAGGGAAAGAACCCCCGGATAAGCAAAGCACTACTGAAAAATAAGAAGAAAGTGGGAGGCCTCAACTTACCTGACTTCAGAACCTATTATACAGCCACAGTAGTCAAAACAGCCTGGTATTGGTACAACAACAGACACATAGACCAATGGAACAGAAATGAGAACCCAGACATAGATCCATCTACGTATGAGCAGCTGATATTTGACAAAGGACCAGTGTCAATTAACTGGGGAAAAGATAGCCTTTTTAACAAATGGTGCTGGCATAACTGGATATCCCTTTGCAAAAAAATGAAACAGGACCCATACCTCACACCATGTACAAAAACTAACTCCAAGTGGATCAAAGACCTAAACATAAAGACTAAAACGATAAAGATCATGGAAGAAAAAATTGGGACAACCCTAGGAGCCCTAATACAAGGTATAAACAGAATACAAAACATTACCAAAAATGATGAAGAGAAACCCGATAACTGGGAGCTCCTAAAAATCAAACACCTATGCTCATCTAAAGACTTCTCCAAAAGAGTAAAAAGACCACCTACAGACTGGGAAAGAATTTTCAGCTATGACATCTCCGACCAGCGCCTGATCTCTAAAATCTACATGATTCTGTCAAAACTCAACCACAAAAAGACAAACAACCCAATCAAGAAGTGGGCAAAGGATATGAACACACATTTCACTAAAGAAGATGTTCAGGCAGCCAACAGATACATGAGAAAATGCTCTCGATCATTAGCCATTAGAGAAATGCAAATTAAAACTACGATGAGATTCCATCTCACACCAGCAAGGCTGGCATTAATCCAAAAAACACAAAATAATAAATGTTGGAGAGGCTGCGGAGAGATTGGAACTCTCATACACTGCTGGTGGGAATGTAAAATGGTACAACCACTTTGGAAATCTATCTGGCGTTATCTTAAACAGTTAGAAAGAGAACTACCATACAACCCAGAAATCCCACTCCTAGGAATATACCCTAGAGATACAAGAGCCTTCATACAAACAGATACATGCACACCCATGTTTATTGCAGCTCTGTTTACAATAGCAAAAAGTTGGAAGCAACCAAGGTGTCCATCAACGGATGAATGGGTAAATAAATTGTGGTATATTCACACAATGGAATACTACGCATCGATAAAGAACAGTGACGAATCTCTGAAACATTTCATAACATGGAGGAACCTGGAAGGCATTATGCTGAGCGAAATGAGTCAGAGGCAAAAGGACAAATATTGTATAAGACCACTATTATAAGATCTTGAGAAATAGTAAACCTGAGAAGAACACATACTTTTGTGGTTACGAGGGGGAGAGGGAGGGAGGGTGGGAGAGGGTTTTTTATTGATTAATCAGTAGATAAGAACTGCTTTAGGTGAAGGGAAAGACAACACTCAATACATGGAAGGTCAGCTCAATTGGACTGGACCAAAAGCAAGGAAGTTTCCGGGATAAAATGAATGCTTCAAAGGTCAGCGGAGCAAGGGCGGGGGTGTGGGGAACATGGTTTGCGGGGACTTCTAAGTCAATTGGCAAAATAATTCTATTATGAAATCATTCTGCATCCCACTTTGAAATGTGGCGTCTGGGGTCTTAAATGCCAACAAGCGGCCATCTAAGATGCAGCAATTGGTCTCAACCCACCTGGAGCAAAGGAAAATGAAGAACACCAAGGCCACACGACAACTAAGAGCCCAAGAGACAGAAAGGGCCACAGGAACCAGAGACCTACATCATCCTGAGACCAGAAGAACTAGTTGGTGCCCGGCCACAATCGATGACTGCCCTGACAGGGAGCACAGCAGAGGACCCCTGAGGGAGCAGGAGATCAGTGGGATGCAGACCCCAAATTCTCATAAAAAGACCAAACTTAATGGTCTGACTGAGACTGGAGGAACCCCGGCGGCCATGCTCCCCAGACCTTCAGTTGACACAGGACAGGAACCATCCCCGAAGACAACTCATCAGAAATGAAAGGGACTGGTCGGCGGGTGGGAGAGAGACGCTGATGAAGAGTGAGCTAATTATATCAGGTGGACACTTGAGATCGTGTTGGCAACTCTTGTCTGGAGGGGGGATGTGAGGATAGAGAGAGAGGGAAGCCGGCAAAAGTGTCAAGAAAGGCGAGACTGAAAGGGCTGACTCAAGAGGGGGAGAGCAAGTGGGAGTAGGGAGTGAGATGTATGTAAACTTATATGTGACAGACTGGATTTGTAAACGTTCACTTGAAGCTTAATAAAAGTTATTAAAAAAATAAAAAATAAACACCACCAATTAAAGCTAAACTTGTAGCATCAATGCTCTTTACTGATTATTTACTTACTACTGTTGGTGAGACAATTATTTTTCCATGGCATTCTCAGAAGGCCAGAAAAAGGAAAAATTTTGGTGTGTCAAACCTTAATTCAGGTTATTTTATAGAGACAACTTATAACAAGTTTGATGATTATTAGGGAGTTTCATTTATTCATGGTTCCCCTTGCCTACTAACAATTTAGAATCGACTTTATTTTTTCTAATGTAAAGTAATCCTGGTGACTAAGAATAACTTAACCAAACCACTATAATTTCAACTCTTTCATATAGCTGTCACATAGAGAAGGTATCGTAGAGTATCAAGGGGGTGTGTGTGTATTTATTTAAGATTTGTAAAGAGCTGATCGATAATGTGGAGCCAGACATAGACCAAGCTAATAGGCAAATAAATAACTCAGAAGACCTAAATAAAGTTTATCATAAAATGCATACCCTATTTAAAAAAAAAGTTAACAATAAAAGGGGAAGGAAGAAAAGAAATATGTCAGACATAAGAGAACAACAGCAACAAATAAATCTAATAAACCATATGCTAAGCTAGCAACAAATGGAAAAAAATGTTTCCACTTTGAAATTTATTAAACATGACCATATATGCAAGTGGATAATGACTGTAGTTGGCCTTTAAAGAGTTGTTGTTGTTAGGTGCCATCAAGTCCAACTCATAGTGGCCCTATGTACAACAGAACAAAACACTGCACGGTCCTGTGCCATTCTCACAATCATTGTTACGCTTGAGCGCATTGTTGCAGCCATGGTGTCAATCCATCTTGCTGAGGGTCTTCTTTTCGCTGGCCTTCTACTTTTATATCTTGAGTGCCTTACAACCTGAGGGGCTCATCTTCTGGCACTATATCAGACAATGTTCTGCTGCTATTCATAAGGTTTTCATTGGCTAATTTTTTTCAAAAGTAGACTGCCAGGTTCTTTTTCCTAGTCTGTTTTAGTCTGAAATCTCAGCTGAAACCTGTCCTCCTTGGGTGGCCCTGATGGTATCCGAATACTGGTGGCATAGCTTCCAGCATCACAGCAACACACAAACCCCCACAGTACAACAAACTGACAAATACATGGGGGTTTTAAAGAGTAAGTACTATAAATTTCTTGCTAAAGTTGAAGTAATTTCACCATAAGGGGCCCTAAAGGTGGATAGCACTACACAAAGTACATTTATTATACATTATTGTGTGATACACTCATGTATCCTTAGATCCAAACACAAAGTGCTAAAAATCAAAAGTAAGTTCATGCATTGTTTTCTATTCCCTAAATTGATTAGTTAAGTAGGGACTTAGAGTGCAATGGGCTAATCTCATATATGGGCTTTCTGGCTTTGGGTTTATAGTTCTGCCAAAATGACTGGCTGAGCTACAATCTTACAAGAGATTGGTTTGTATACTATGCAAATAGGGTGTGTAAAACCACACAATAGGATTAAGTAACCTTGCGGGAACTGACGGATTACTATGCAAATTAAGTGATTGTGGCCTACCTAGGGGATTGGTCAGTTTGTGGTTCTAGTAGAAGGACCATGCCTTGAAATTAACAAGGAGTAGGCTTACATAAGGGCCAGTCCCACAGATGCTGAGGGGGACCTCACTAACATCAGAAGAGCCTGGAACAGAGTGTGGACCCAGGTTCCTGTACTTAGAACCAGAAGAGAGAGATGTAACACTGAGGAAATTGAGAAGCAGCAGCAAGCACAGCAGAGCCCAAAGGCAAAGCGATGGTAGCAGCAGTACGAGTGGCGAGAACCATGGGACTGGCAGATGGCTGCAGTGGGCTTGCCAGCCCACCGAGTGAGAAAGAGCTGAGTACCTTCCAGCAGGAGGCTTGCTGGTGGAATGGGATGCCTCCGGACACTTGTTGGTGGAGCTAAAAGAGCTGTAACACTTGTCTGAGCAGGGCAGAGGCCTGGAAAAGGCAGGCATGTCCAAGAGAAGATCCAGCAGTGGGCATGGCCAAGTGAAGGGCCTAATGGCGGGCATGACCAAGGAGAAGCTGAGAGCTGTCTTGGTTTGAAGCCAACCTGAGTATACAACTGTATCCTGTCTCCTAAATTGTATCCTGTTACTTCCAAGTTGATCCTGATCCCCAATGGTAGCCTGTTACTGCCCTAAAAAAACATATAATTTTAAGTATGGTCTATGAGTTCTGTGTGGCCACTGCAACAAATTATAGAACCTAGTAGAGAACTAGAGAGTGCCGTGCTGGGGTGGTGGGGGGCCTGGTGTCAGAAATGGTAAAGAATTTGAAGAGTGGAGATATGTCTGACCTCCATCTCACAGGAACCAGCTATGAGCTGATCCTGATTCTCTTACTCCCTACTGAATTCAGATATCTTCTGACACTAGATTTCAGGACTTATGCCTTGAAAAGGGCCAATACTTAAGATGTTAGCATTAAAACAGAAACATTACAAAAGAAAAATAAGCAATTTACATATATTTTCTAGAAGATGAAAAATTAGAAAACTTTTCACATTATCATTTATATAACATAATTTTTTAAAAATATCAAGCCATATTTTAAGTCCATAATTATAAATGCTTAAAACTATACTGAGATTTCTAGAGTTCTTTATTCCAAAGCTAAATAGCATTAATATGTGCAATCAATAAATAACTTATCATTTAAACAAACGATTATTTGTATTTTAACTGAAGCATAAGCAAATGGCTACTTATCAAATTGTTTTCCTAGAAAACTAGGTGTACTGATTATCCAGTGCTGTTGTAACAGAAATACCACATATGTGTCGCTTTAATGAAGAGAAATTTATTTTCTCACAGTTTAGGAGGCTACAAGTCCAAATTTAGGGCAACTGCTCTGCCTGTCCATTCCAGGGAAGGTCCTCGTCTCTTTTCAGCTTCTATTCCTAGGTTCCTTGGCAATTACGTGGCATGAATCTTCTCCTCTGTTTAGTGCTTGCTTGCTTCTTTCTTAATCTCCTCTTTTATATCTCAGAAGAGATTGACTTAAGATATACCCTATACTAACATTGCCTCAATAACATACCAAAGAAAAGCCATGGCCAAGTGGGATTATAATTACAGGAATAGGGGTTAGGATTTACTGCACGTATTTTTGAGGAACACAATTCAAGTCATAACATTCTACCATTTGGCCCCCCAAAATTCATGTCTTCCCACCTGCAAAGCATTCTCTCCATCACATCAACCCAAAAGTCTTAAATCACTTCCCACTCCAAATTCTCATTTTCTGAATCATCTAAATCAAATATCCGTGACACTTTAGGTATATTCTATCCTGGGGCAAAACTCTTCTTCATCAGTGACACTGTGAAATCTAGAATACAAGTTTTCTGCTTCCAAAGTACAATGGTAGAACAGGCACAAAGTAGACATTTCCACTACAAATGGGAAAAATTGAAAGGAAATAAGGAGCAACAGGCACACACCCTCCATACTCTGGATGTTGGCCATGCTCTCTGGATCTGGGTGGAGGCCCCTCGGCCCTGGGCTTCATCCCCACCTTGCAGGCCCACTGGGATGGCAACTCTGCTCCCTCAGGTTTGGGTGGGCCTATTCTCCTAGTCCATTTGAGTGGGGACCCCACTCTCTTGGCCCTAGCAAGCTCTGTTCTCCTGTCCCTTGGGCATGGCAGTCCTGACCAGTCAGCTTTGGACAGTTGCCCCATCCTCTTGGCTTAGCTGAATAGCAGCCCCACACTCCAGAACCAAGTTGGTGGAGACCTGACTTTGTGAAACCTAGGAGGCCATGGCTCCATCTTTTGAAATGCAAGAGGCTGTGGCTCCACTCTTTGAAACCCAGGAGGCTGTGGTCCCACCTTTGAAATCAAGGCAGTCCTGCTTCCTGTGCTCTTTCTGACAGTTCTCCTGATCTCTGAGCTGTTTCAGGGATGGTCCTTTCCTTTTCTAGGAGGTCAACAGATGTTTGGAACCAAGTTCCTCCATTGGCCCATTTCCTGCCTGTAGAATTCCAGGAAGTAGACAGCTTTCCTTTGTTTTTTATGGTCTCTTTCCCTTTCAGTCTAAGCTGACAGAATTTTTCTTTGGTGTTTGAATGGATCCATCAGTCACAGGCTTAATATCTTTAATAAAAGACTGAGTCACTAAGTCCTTGTTGAGAGTTTCAGAGTACATATCCTCAGTTTTTACAACAGAATTTTCCATATCTTTAAGTTCTGGTTTCATTTTGCACAGTTCATTTTTAAGTCCATCTCTTTACTCCCATATTCTACTGTAAGCAGCAAGGAGAAACCATGCTGCCTCTTTAAGGTCTTGCTTAGAAATCTCTTCAGCCAACTATCCAAATTCATCAGTTACAAGTTCTATCTTCTACCAAATATTTTACCATAATTCAGACAAGCTCTTTAACACTGCACAAAAAGCAGTACCTTCCCTCCATTGTCCAATCACACGTTCATTGTTTCCTTTCAAAGTCTCACCAGAAGCATATTTAACCCACATTTCTAGAAACATTCTGTTGCTGGAGCCATACGTATTCTCTAAGACAATAGAGATTTTCTGTATGACTCTCCTCACTTCCTTCTGAGCCCTCACCTGAATTGCCTTTAAAGTCTATAATTCTACAATCTCTTCAGGGCAATCGAGGCTTTTACTGTTAGGCACCTTATAACTCCTCCAGCCTTCACCCATTACCCAATTCCAAAACCACTTCCACATTTTAGATATTTGTTAGAGTGACATCCCACTCTCTGGTACCAAATCTTGTCTTAGTTGTCTAGTGCTGCTATAACAGAAATACCACAAGTGGGTAGCTTTAATGAACAGAAATGTATTTCCTCACAGTTTAGGAGCCTAGAAGTCTGAATTCAGGGCACCATCTATAGGGGAGGGCTCTCTCTGTTTGCCTGCTCTGGGGGAAGCGCGTTGTCTTTTTTCAGCTTCTATTCCTAGGTTCCTTAGTGATCATGTAGCATGTATCTTCTCTCATGCTTGCTTGCTTGCTTAATCTGTTCTTTTATTTCTCAAAAGAAATTGACTTAAGACATACCCTATACTGATTGTTCCTCATTAACATACCAAACAAAACCCATTTCCAAATGAGATTATAATCACAGTCTAGGCTATGATTCGCAATGGTTTGGCAAACACTATCTAATCACCTTCCATCTTGTGATTTAATGTGAGGAGCCAATCAGTGGAAAGTGGAGTTGCCTTGGGGGTGTGGCCTGCCTCCAGTATATAAAAGGATGTTCTGGAAAAGTTCACTTTCTTTTCTCGATCCCACACTCTTCGAGTCCTCTGACCTCTGGTTGTTGGGACGTGACCCTGCAGATTTGGATTTACCATTCCGCAACACCATGAGCCAGCAGAGACTTCTAGCCTTCTGTGTGACCTGAAGATTTTGGGTTCATCAGCCCCTGCAATCATGTGAGCCAGCAGAGATTTTTAGCATGTTGTGTGACCCACGGATTTGGGACTTGCCAGCCATTTCCTCACAATTGTGTCAGCCATCTCCTTAAAGTAAATTTCTCTCTCTCTCTCTATATATATATCTATCGACATATGCTTCACTGGTTTTGTTCCTCTAAAAACCCAGACAAGAGGTTAGGATTTACGCACATATTTTTTGGGGGGGGGGACACAATTCAATCCATAACATTAGGTCAGCATTCACCAATGCACTTTCTTTCTAAGTACGTCGAGAAGATCATTGGACTGTAAAGTTTTGATACTGGCTCTGCCAATAACTAACTTAAGAACCTTGAAGAAGGCACTTAACTTTTATAAAATGAAGAAGTCAGAACAGAATATTTCACTGTTTCCACTCAGCTACATATTTATAGGAACTTTTATGTTTTAACTAGAAAGTACTTACATGGTCTGAAACTCCTAAGATTTTAGATGTCAAATATTTCAAAATAATTGCTCCAAACCACCAAATACAACCTTGAATTAGCTAAAAAATAAATGAAAGAGATAGAAGTCAGGTGCTAAAAATACAAATTACCCAGTTAGAATAATCAATCACATCTATACATGACAGGAAAATTTTAATCATGTGAGGTATCTTAGTAGCGAGGTCTAAAAAAAGTAATGAAAATTTTCTTTTAGAAAATTTTGTTTAATGGAAAAGAACTGAAACTGATAACACTGGAGTTCTACATATCCTAAACACAAAGAAACTTCTAAAACAGTTGTTTTCAATACTCATCCGCTGCTGTCAAGTAGATTCCAACTATAGGACAGGCTAGAATTGCCCCATAGGGTTTCTAAGGTTGTAAATCTTTATGAAAGAAGCCTGCCACGTCTTTCTCCCACAGAGCAGCTGGTGGGTTCGAACCACTGACGTTTTGGTTAGGAGCCAAGCACTTTAACCACTATACCACCGGGGCTCCTTTTTTCAGAATAGATAATAAATTATTCTAGCACCATTAATTGAAAAGTGATCTCTTTTGTACATCAAGTTTTCATACAGACATAGACCTGTTTCTATCATCATCATTAATCTATTGATCGATTTACCTAATCCTACCTCAATTCCAAAAAAACAAATCAAACACATTGCCAAGTCTATTCCACACAGTCTAAATCGTCATATTTAATCTTGATAACTGAAAGGGGATGTCCTTCCCCACTCTTTCAACTTTTGATATTTTCTCCTCTTTCCCTTCTCCTCTTCTTTCTTTCTCTCTTCTTTTTCTTTGAGGACAATCCAGATTATTTTTAAATCTTGTTCTTTCATGTGAACTTTGGAATTAATTAATTGAAAAAACTGTTCAATTTTGGTTGGAATTGCTTTAAATCTATACATCAAAGGAAAGAATTGACAAATTTGTTATACAGAACAGTCATAAGCTTACAATGCTATATTTCTCCATTTATTTGGATTTTTTTTTTTTGTGCTTTCAGTGAAAGTTTACAAGTCAAGTCAGCCTCTCATACAAAATTTATATACACCTTGCAAGGTACTCCTAGTTGCTCTCCCCATAATGAGACAGCACATTCCTCCTCTCCACCCTGTATTCCCCATGTCCACTGAGCCAGCTTCTGTCTTCCTCTGACTTCTCATCTCCCCTCCAGAAAGGAGCTACCCACATAGTCTCAAGTGTCCACTTAAGCCAAGAAGCTCACTCCTCACCAGTATCATTTTCTATCTTATAGTCCAGTCCAGTCCCTGTCTGAAGAGTTGGCTTTGGGAATGGTTCCAGTCTTGGGCCAACAGAAGGTCTGGGGATCATGACTTCTGGAGTCCCTCTAGTCTCAGTCAGACCATTAAGTCTTGTCTTTTTACAAGAATTTGAGGTCTGCATCCCACTGCTCTCCTGCTCCATCAGGGATTCTCTGTTGTGGTCCCTGTCAGGGCAGTCATCCATTGTAGCTGGGCACCATCTAGTTCTGCTGGTCTCAGACTGATGGAGTCTCTGACTTTTGTGGCCCTTTCTGTCTCTTGGGCTCCTATTTTCCTTGTATCTTTGGTGATCTACATTCCCCTTTGCTCCAGTTGGGTTGAGACCAATTGATGCATCTTAGATGGCTGCTTGCTAGCATTTAAGGCCCCAGACTCCTCTCACCAAAGTGGGATGCAGAATGTTTTCTTTATACATTCTGTTACACAAATTGACCTAGATATCCCCTGAAACCACGGTCCCCAGACCCCTGCCCCCGCTACTCTGGCCTTCGAAGCGTTCGGTTGTATTCAGGAAAACTTTGCTTTTCATTTAGTCAGCTTGTGCTGACTTCTCCTGTATTCTGTGTTGTCACTCCCTTCACCTAAAATGTTCTTGTCTACTATCTAATTATTGAATACCCCTCTCCCTCCCTCCCTACCCTTGTAACCATCAAAGAATATTTACTTCCGCGTTTAAACTTTCTTGAGTACATAACAGTGGTCTCATGCAATATTCGTCCTTTTGCAAGTGATTAATTTCATTCAGCATAATGCATCCCAGATTTCTCCATGTTATGAAATGTTTCACGGATTCATCATTGTTCTTTATTGTTGCACAGCGTTCCATTGTGTGAATACACCATAATTTATTTATCCATTCATCTGTTGATGGGTACCTTGATTACTTCCATCTTTTTGCCAGTGTAAACACTGCTGCAATGAACATGGGTGCGCATATATCTGTTCATGTGAAGGCTCTTATTTCTCTAGGACAAATTCCAAGGAGTGGGATTGCTGGATTGTATGGTAATTCTATTTCTAGCTTTTTAAGGAAGTGCCAAATTGATTTCCAAAGTGGTTGTACCACTTTACATTCCCACCAGCAGTGTATAAGTGTTTCAGTCTCTCAACAACCTCTCCAACAATTATTATTTTGTGTTTTTTGAATTAATTCCAGCCTTGTTGGAGTGAGATGGTATCTCATTGTAGTTTTGATTTGCATTTTTCTAGTTGCTAATGATCGAGAGCATTTCCTCATGTATCTGTTAGCTGCCTGAATGTCTTCTTTAGTGAAGTGCCTGTTCATATCCTTCATCCATTTTTTAATTGGGTTATTTGTCTTTTTGTTGTTGAGTTTTTCCAATATTATGCAGATTTTAGAGATCAGACCCTGACGGGAAATGTCATAGCTAAAAACTTTTTCCCAGTCTGTAGGTAATCTTTTTACTCTTTGATGAAGTCTTTGGATGAGCACAGGTGCTTGATTTTTAGGAGCTCTCAGGTATATATTTTCTCTTCTGGTGTTTGTGCATTGTTAGTAATGTTTTGTGTACTGTTTATGCCATGTATTAGGGCTCCTAGTGTTGTCCCTAATTTTTCTTAGATGATCTTTATCGTTTTAGATTTTATATTTAGGTCTTTGATCTATTTTTAGTTAGTTTTTGTGCATGGTGTGAGGTATGGGCCTTGTTTCATTTTTTTGCAGATGGATATGCAGTTATGCCAGCACCATTTGTTAAAGAGACTGTCCTTTCCCCATTTAACAGACTTTGGGCCTTTGTCAAATATCAGCTGCTCATATGTGGATGGATTTATGTCTGGATTCTCAATTCTGCTCTATTGGTCTATGTACCTGTTGTTGTACCAGTACCAGGCTGTTGTTACTACTGTGGCAGTATAACAGTTTCTAAAATCGGGTAGTGTGAGGCCTCCCACTTATTCTTTTTCGGTAATGCTTTACTAATCCAGGACCTCTTTCCTTTCCATATGAAGTTGGTGATTTGTTTCTCCATCTCATTAAAAAATGTCATTGGAATTTGAATCGGAGTTGCTTTGTATCTATAGACCACTTTCAGTAGAATGGACATTTTTACAATGTTGAGTCTTCCTATCCATAAGCAAGGTAAGTTTTTCCACTAATGTAGGTCTCTTTTGGTTTCTTTCAGTAGTGTCTTGTTTTCTTTGCATAGGTCTTTTACCTCTCTGGTTAGATTTATTTTAAATTCTTGGGGGCTACTGTGATTTCCTCTTCCACGTTCTTTTTGTTGGTGTAGAGGAATACAACTGATTTTTGTATGTTTATCTTGTATCTTGACATGCTGCTGAACTTTTCTATTAGTTTCAGTAGTTTTCTTGAGGATTCTTTATGATTTTCTGTGTACAAGATCATGTCATCTGCAAATAGAGATACTTTTACTTCTTCCTTACAATCTGGATGCCCTTTATTTCTTTATCTAGCCTAATTGCTCTGGCTAGGACCTCCGGCACAATGTTGAATAAGAGTGGTGACAAAGGGCATCCTTGTCTGGTTCCCATTCTCAAGAGGAATGCTTTCAGACCCTCTCCATTTAGGATGATGTTGGCTGCTGGCTTTGTATAAATGCCCTTTATTATGTTGAGGAATTTTCCTTCTATTCTTGTTTTGTTGCAAGTTTTTATCATGAATGGGCATTGGACTTTGTCAAAGGCCTTTCCTGCATCAGTTGATAAGATCATGTGGTTCTTGTCTTTAGTTTTATTTACATGATGGATTACATTGATTGTTTTTCTAATGTAGAACCATCCTTGCATATCTGGTATGAATCCCACTTGGTCATGGTGAATTATTTTTTTGATATGTCGTTGAATTCTATTGGCTAGAATTTTGTTGAGGATTTTTGCACCTATGTTCATGAGGGATATAGGTCTGTAATTTTTTTTTTGTGGTGTCTTTACCTGGTTTTGGTATCAGGGTTATGCTGGCTTCATAGAATGAATTTGGGAGTATTCCATCCTTTTTTATGCTCTGAAATACCTTTACTAGTAGTGGAGTTAACTCTTCTCTGAATGTTTCGTAGAATTCTCCAGGGATGCTGTCAGGGCCAGGGCTTTTTTGTTGTTGTTGTTGTTGGGAGTTTTTTAATTACTTTTTCAATCAATTCTTTTGTTATGAGTTTATTTAGTTGTTTTATCTCTGTTGTGTTAGTTTAGGTAGGTTGTGTGTTTCTAGAAATTCATCTATTCTAGGTTTTCAAATTAGTTAGAGTAGAATTTTTCATAGTAATCTGATATAATTCTTCTAATTTCAGTTGGGTCTGTTGTGATGTCACCCATCTCATTTCTTATTCAGATGATTTGCTTCCTCTCCTGTTTTTCTTTTGTCAGTAGGGCCAAGAGTTTACCTATTTTGTTAATTTTTTCAAAGAACCAGCTCTTGGTCTTGTCAACTCTTTCAATTGTTTTTCTGCTCTTTGTTGCATTTAATTCTGCTCTAATTTTTATTGTTTGCTTTCTTCCGGTATCTGAGGGTTTCTTTTGTTGTTCTCTTTCTACCTGCTCAAGTCAAAGGGAGAATTCTTTGATTTTGGCCCTTTCTTCTTTTTGGATGTGTGTGTTTACTGATATAAATTGGCCTCTGAACGCTGCTTTAGCTATGTCTTAAAAGTTCTGATAGGAAGTGTTTTCATTCTCACTGGATTCTATGAATTTCTTTATTCTGTCCTTAATTTCTTCTATAACCCAGTCATTTTTGAGCAGGGTGTTTTCAGTTTCCAAGGGTTTGTTTTCTTTTCTCTGCTTTTTTGGTTATAGATTTCTACTTTTATGGCTTTATAGTCAGAGAAGATGCTTTGTAATATTTCAATATTTTGGATTCTGTTAAAGCTTGCTTTATGACCTAATATGCGGTCTATTCTAGAAAATGTTCCATGTGCAATGGAAAAGAATGTATACTTCTCTGCTGTTGGGTGGAGTGTTGTGTATATGTCTATGAGGTCAAGTTGTTTGATTGTGGCATTTAGATCTTCCATGTCTTTACTGAGATTCTTTCTAGATGTTCTGTCCTTCACTGAAAGTGATGTATTGAAGTCTCCTACTATTATTGTGGAGCTGTCTATCTCACTTTTCAATACTGTTAGAGTTTGTTTTATTTATCTTGATGCCCTGTGATTGGGTGTGTAAGTATTTAGTATGGTTATATCCTCCTGGTATATTTCCCTTTAATCATTATATAGTGTCCTTCCTTATCCTTTCTGGTGGGGTTAACTTTAAAGTCTAAGTCAGAAATTAATATTGCCACTCGTATTCTTTTTTGATTGTTGTGTGCTTGATGTATCTTTTTCCATCCTTTGAGTTTTAGTTTGTGTCTTTAAGTCTAAGATATGTCTCTTGTAGGCAGCATACAGACACATCATGTTTTTTTATCCATTCTGCAACTCTGTGTCTCTTTATTGGTGCATTTAGTCCATTTACATTCAGCATAATTATGGATAGGTATGAATTTAGTGCTGTCATTTTGATTTCTTTTTGTGTGTTGTTGACAGTTTCTTTTTTCCACTCAACTTTTTGTGCTGAGTAGTTTTTCTTTATATGTTGTCTTTTCCTCTTTATTGCTTTGTTGATTATGTTTTTGCTGAGACTTTATGTTTTTCTTGCATTTTATTTTGATGAGTAAGATTGTCAGTCTCCTTTGTGGTTACCTTAATATTCACCTCTATTTTTCTAAGTTTAAACCTAACTTTTATTTCTTTATATCACCTTGTCTTCCTCTTCATATGACGGCTCTATGACTACATTTCTTAGTCCCTCTTTATTGTTTTAATGTTACCTTTTTTTACATAATAATATCGTTGTTTCCCTGTTTTGAGTGTTTTTTTAATCTTGATTTATTTTTATGATTTCCCTATCTGTGCTGACATCTGATTGCTCTGTCCACTGTTACAGCCTTGGGTTGATATCTGTTATTATTGATTTTCAAACCAGAGAACTCTCTTTAGTATTTGTTGTAGTTTTCGTTTGGTTTTTACAAATTCCCTAAACTACTGTTTATCTGGAAATGTCCTAGTTTCACCTTTACATTTGAGAGACAGTTTTGCTGGATATATGATTCTTGGTTGGCAATTTTTCTCCTTTAATGCTTTATATAAGTTATCCCACTGCCTTCTTGTGTGCATGGTTTCTGCCGAGTAGTCCGAGATTATTCTTATTGACTCTCCTTTGTAGGTCTCTTTTTGTTTATCCCTAAATTCTTAAATTCCCTCTTTATCTTTGGTTTTGGCAAGTTTGATTACGTCTTGGTGACTTTCTTTTAAGATCTATTTTATGTGGAGTTCAATGAGCATCTTGGTTACATATCTTCTCATCTTTCATCATATCATGGAAGTTTTCTGCCAACAAATCTTAAACAATTCTTTCTGTATTTTCTGTTGTCCCTCCCTGTTCTGGTATTCCAATCACTTGTAGGTTATTTCTCTTGACAGAGTCTCACATGATTCTTACGGTTTCTTCATTTAACAAATTTTTTTTTATCTAGTTTTTCTTCAAATATATTGGTGCCAAGTGTTTTATCTTCAATCTCACTAATTCTGCCTTCCATTTCCTCCATTCTGGTCTTCTGACTTTCTATTGAGTTGTCTAATTCTGAAATTTTATTGTTAATCTTCTGAATTTCAGACTGCTGTCTCCCTATGGATTCTTGCAGCCTATTAAATTTTTCATTTGGTTCTTGAATAACCTTCTTAATTTCCTCAACTGCTTTATCTATGTGTTCCTTGGCTTGTTCTGCATTTTGCCTGATCTCCTTCCTGATTTCTTGAGGAGTTCTGTATATTAATCTTTTGTATTCTACCTCTGCCAGTTCCAGAAATACATCTTCATCAGGAAGATTCCTTGTGTCTTTGTTTTGAGAGCTTGTTGAAGAGATCATGGTCTGCTTCTTTATGTGATTTGATATTGACTTTTGTCTTCGAGCCATCTATAAGTTATTGTATTAATTTATGTTTGTTTACTCTATCCTAGCTTCTTGTTTTGTTTTGTCTTGATATGCCCAAATAGGTTACTTGAGTGAGCTAGCTTGGTTATTTGTGCCTTTGAAGCTCTAACATCCTGTCACCAGATGGCTAGAGCTGTTAAAAGTATATGAGCCTAGGAGTCCATTCATTTTTCTTGTATGGATTCAGCTCAAGTGTCCAGGTAGTCAGTAATCAAGTGTGTGGTACTGGCTCTGTCCTACAGTCTTAGTGGGGTAGTGGTGACTGGTGTAGGTCCAGGTATCTGGTTGCAGCAGGGGGTCATACCGTGAGCAAGGCAGGCAGCTGACAACCATCCCATGAGTGTGAGGAAAGCGCGACCCTGTTCCCTAAAGTGCACAGGTGGATGGGTTCTTTAGCTGGGCCTTGGGCAGCCAATGCTTTTGGTTGTAAGGACTGGGAGGTACCACTTATCCTTGGACCCCTGTCACAGGTTGCTAAGCAACATGGTTGAAGCCAACAGTCCTCAGATCCCTGATGTGGGTAGGCGAGGTCCCTGTTTAATAGGCAGTGTCAAACATCAAAACCCGCCCCTCCACCGCACTGCTAAAGCAGTTGAAGTTAGGCCTCTAGCACATATACCGTTGCAGGCTGTCAACAAGGACCTAAGCTCCTGAAATGGGTCCATACAAGTCCATGCAGGAGTGAAAGGTATTCAAAGTTCATGGACTGCTTGTGTCTGGACAGGTGCCACTTCTGTCCTGAGTTCCCCCAGCTTATTGGACCTGCAAATTATCTTTTCCTCCAATTGTTAATTTATTCCTTCTCCAAGGCCAGGAGAATGGCTCAGAGCATGCAGCAGGACCTTTCTTAGGCCCAAGGAAATCAGCAGCCACTGAAGCCAGCTTGTGGGCTGGGGAAGTGGTAAAATAGACTCACATATTTAGCTTTTGCCGAGAGTGCTGTTCTTCTCTGATTCCAGAGGTGTGAGTAAACTGTGCAGCTCACTGTCTGTACCTGAGGAAACCACATCCTGCACACTACCACCAGCCCCACTGTGGTTGCGCCAGGGGATCGTGCCTGAGGGGCACCAGTTTCTGCCAAGTCAGGTCCAGCAATTCGTCATCACTTCTGAACCGACTCTCCCTCCACCTACCACTCAGTCCAATTTCCTAACTTTGCCTTTGATGTTCAGGTTTCCTAGCTTGTCACATATATAATTATTTCGCTTTTTTTTTCAGGTCTTTGTTGTAAGAGGGATCACCAGAAGAATGTGACTACCCTGCCGTCTTGGTCCCACCTCTACCTATTTGGACATTCTTTATGTCTTAAGAATTTTTAATAATTTTCTCCATACAAATCTTATATACATTTTGTTAGATTTAATCATAGATACAAAGTATTTTTTCTTGATTATATAGCAAAAATTTGAAAAACACATTTTGTTTTTTGTCAGAGAACAAAAATGGAATTGTTCTCTATTGCTGAATTCTTATAATTCCTAATAATATGTCTGTACATTCTTTTATGCTTTCTATGTAAATAATGTGACTGTGTATGAACAGTGAGTTTTGCTTCTTACTTTCCAGGCCTTATTTTTGTGATTTACTTTTTTTTCTTTAAGGACCTCCAGTAAAATGTGAAATAGCATATTTATCTTGATCTTGATTTTAAATGGAAACTCCTAATACCTCACCAGTAAGACCAACGATTGCTTTAATTTATTATCATTTTTGAAGGTTTACTCAACTTATTTTCTACTTATTTTAAGGTCAGAAATCCTGGTGGTGTAGTCCAGGTTATTTTCCTTCAGTGCCTTGAAAATGCTGCACTTTTGTCTTCTTGTTCCCTTCTTTCTTACAGATGAGAATTTTATGTCAATCTGATTCTAATTCAATTGACAGTACTCTTCCTTTACCATGAGTATCCCAACAAGTAAGCAGGGATTTAGTTTCTGTTGAAGGAAACTTTAAAGTGGATCTGTTAGGCCTATAAGTGCCTTGTTCAGGCTCTATGTTATAAAAAATTATCTTTCCTAAAGATATATATACATATATATAATAAAAGAGTACTTTTTTTTTTTTAATACCTAGGGAGGCTAAAAAATAATCTTTCTTGCAACTTGTCAAGTTGTAGTAAACAACATTAACATTAAATTTCGGTCAGTCACGAGTGACAATTTTTCTACAGATTGTTATATTGCAATTCAATGTAAAAAACACAAAAACTTTCCTGTTTTCAAATATATTATGGAGACAAAGATATACAATATAACTTTTATACTACAGACATTAAAGAGTAACTTGTTGAAAGAAAAGGTTTTGTAACAAAAGGTGGTAATTCACAAAGTATCTTTGCTTTTTTTCCGTGTCTGCTTTCCATAAAAAAGCCATATAAACCAGAAAACCTGTCCAGTTTGTTGTTTATTTGCTTGCTTTTTTTAGATGACTAGCATGATTCATTTCTCTCTCTTGTATAATTCATAACAGTTTCAAAAAATTTAAATATAACCTGAATATTGATTATATTTCAACTTTTCTCTCCATGGATTTTTATTTTATTGTTGTTGTTTCTTTGATATTCTTGAATTGAAAGCTTTATTTTTATTCTTTCTAGTCTACTACTGAAAATATTTAAGACTATGATTTTCCCTCTGAGTAGAGCTTTAGCTGTAATCCGCTACCGTCAAGTTTATTTTAACTCATAGCAACCCTACAGAACTGCCCCGTAGGGTTTCCAAGGAGCACCCGGTGGATTTGAAAGGCTGACCTTTTGGTTAGCAGATGTAGCACTTAACCACTATGCCACCAGGGTTTCCAAAGCTTTGGCAGGATTTCTTAAAGGTCCAATAACACTGCTCTATTTGTTGTCATTTTTCAATATTCTGTAAATGCCTATTTGATTTCCCTTTGAGTTGTTTTCAAAAGAGGATCTTTAAATTTTCAGATGATTTTAATATTTTTTTAAATATTGCCCAATTTTCTGAAGTAAAAAAGTCATATACTGGAAGAGTCATGTCATCTAACAATTTAGTGTTGTTGTTAGGTGCTGTCCAGCCGGTTCCAACTCATAGCGAGCCTATATACAACAGTGCAAAACACTACCGAGTCCTCTACCACACTCACAATCTTCATTATGCTTGAGCCCACTGTGAAACCACTGTGTCAATCCACGACACTTTTTCACTGACCGTATAATTTACCAAGCATGATGTCCTTCTCCAGGGACTGGTCCCTCTTGATAACATGTTCAAAGTACCAAAGTCACCATCCTCTTTTCTAAGGAACATTCTGGGTGTACTTCTTCCAAGGCAGATTTGTTTGTTCTTCTGGCAGTCCATTGTATATTCCACAGTCTTTGTCAACATCATAATTCAAAGGCACCAATTCTCCGGTCTTCTTATTCATTGTCTAGCCTTCTCACGCATATGAGGTGACTGAAAACACCATGGCTTAAGTCAGGCGCACTTTAGTCCTTAAAGTGACATCTTTGCTTTTTAACACTTTAAACAGGTCCTTTGCAGCAGAGTTGCCCAATGCAGTGCATCATTTGATTTCTTGACTGCTGTTTCCAAGGACATTGATTATGGAAGCAAGTAAAATGAAATCCTTGACAACTTCAATTTTTTCTCCATTTATCATGATGGTGCTTATTCGTACAGTTGTGAGGATTTTTGTTTTCTTTATGTTTAGGTGTAAGCCATACTGAAGACTGTAGTCTTTGATCTTCATCAGTAAGTACTTCAAGTCCTCTTCACTTTCAGGAAGCAAGGTTGTGTTACCTGCATATCACAGAGTGTTAATGAGGCTTCCTCCAATCCTGATACCCCATTCTTATTCATATAGTACAGCTTCTCAGATCATTTGCTCAGCATACAGACTGAATAAGTATGGTGAAATAATACAACCCTGATGCGCACCTCTCCTGCTTTTAAACCACACAGTATCCTCTTGTTCTATTTGAATGACTGCCTCTTGATCTATGTACCAGTTCCTCATGAGCACAATTAAGTGTTCTGGAATTCCCATTCTTTGCAATGTTATCCATAATTTGTTATTATCCACATAGTTGAATGCCTTTGCATAGTCAATAAAACACAGATAAACATCTGTCTAGTATTCTCTGCTTTCAGCCAAGACCCATCTGACAATGATATCCCTCATTCCAATTCCTCTTCTGAATCTGACTTGAATTTTTGGCAGTTCCCTGTCAATGTACTGCTGCAGCCACTTTTGAATGATCTTCAGCAGTATTTTACTTGTGCATAATATTAATGTCATTATTTGATAATTTCTGGATTCAGTTGGATCACTTTTCTTTGGAATGTGCACAAATACGGATTTCTTCCAGTTGGTTGGCCAGGTAGCTCTTTTCCAAATTTCTTGGCATGCATGAGTGAGCACCTCCAGCGTTGCATCTGTTTGTTGAAACATCTCAACTGGTATTCTGTCAGTTCCCGGAGCCTTGTTTTTCACCAATGCCTTTAGGGTAGCTTGGACTTCTTCCTTCAATACCATCAGTTCTTTATCATATGCTGCCTCCTGAAAAGGTTGAACATCAACCAATTCTTTTTGGTACAGTGACTGTGTATTCCTTCCATTTTCTTTTTATGCTTCCTGCATCATTTAATATTTTTCCTGTGGAATCCTTCAATATTCCAACTCCAGGCTTGCATTTTTTCTTCAGTTCTTTCAGCTTGAGAAATGCTGACCGTGTTCCTCCCTTTTGGTTTTCTAACTCCAGGTCTGTACACTTTTCATTATAATAGTTTATTTTGTCTTCTTGAGCTGCCCTTTAAAATATTCTGTTCAGCTTTTTTATTTCATCATTTCTTCCTTTTGCTTTAGCTATTCGACATTCATTAGCAAGTTTCAGAGTCTCTTCTGATATCCATTTTGGTCTTTTCTTTCATTTCTGTCTTTTTAATGACCTCTTGCTTTCTTCATGTATGATGGTCTAAATTCAAGATTTCCAAGGCTGTGGCACAGTGGTTAAGAGCCTTAACCAAAAGGGCAGCACTTTGAATCCACCAGCTGCTCCTTGGAAACCCTGCTGGGTAGTTCTACTCTGTTGGAAACCCTGGTGGCATAGTGGTTAAGAGCTACGGCTGCTAACCAGAGGGTCGTTTGTTTGAATCTACCAGGTATTCCTTGGAAACTCTGTCCTATAGGGTTGTTACGAGTCAGAATTGACTTGACAGCAATAGGTTTTTTTTTGTTTCTTTTTTTTTAATAAATACTCAAGGTTGTACTTTGGCTCTCATGGACTTATTCTAATTTTCTTCAGCTTCAACTTGAGCTTGCATATGAGCAATTTAGTGCACAAGTCTTTCTGTATATTCCCCATGAGTGATGGGAGAATGCCTCCAGTAGTGAGAAACTGTCACTCATTCCATTTGTTCTATTGCTTCTGAATAGAAATCTAGCTCCTCATTTTACCTTAACTTTTTCCAGCTTTATTCTCTTAATATATAATATGCAAACACATAGCTCTTCAATATGGCAGGTATTTTTTAAGGGAAGTACATAAAAGACTTAAGAGAAAAATAGTGAATCTCATCTGTCTGATATTAAAAAATTTAAGTAGTTGCAGCATTTACCTAATAATATACTTATTTTACTGGAAACAAAAAATAAATAAATAATACAGATAACATAGACAACCATTTAGATATTTGGGAAGATGCCTAACAAACATTAGATAGCCGCTGAGTTGAAGTAAGGCCTGGAGGAATGTTGTCCTAAGGTCAAAAATAATAGAATCCAAAGATGGAAGCAGAAGGAAAGAGGTGGTAGAAAGATGCGGAGGAAGGAAAATAGGAAAGTTGTGAAAAAACTAAAAACCGAGTTGTTTAAAAAGAGAAGGTTAAGAAAGCTAAAAAGAGAAGCTCAATGTGAGTAGAAAGAAATTTAAGAGCAAGGTAATGTGGGTATGGTAGAATGAAAGTAAAGGAGTAAAGGCCTGAGAGTAGTGTTGAAATAAATGAACTAATTTCTTGAAAATGATTTATAGTCTTTACTAAGGACTATTTCCTATCTTAAATAAGCAGCTATTTAAAAGATATACTAAATATAAATCATTACAGTTTTTTAACTGTATTATCTGTATCCAGACTACAGAAACAAAAAAATAAAATTTTGAAGAAACTATGTTAAAAATGTTAAACCTTACCCAAAAGTGGAGTTCAGATGTTCCTAATCTTTGAATTTTATTTCTCTTTAGAATTATAGCCTAAAATGTATATGATAGAAAATAAAATGATTAAAATTAACACCTACATTTTATATGAATGGTGCATTTCAAAAATTACTTAGCTACTCCCTCCCATCTTGGTTATCATCAGCCACTTCAACTTTAATTGTTGATTTTTCTAAGTGTGGATATGGCAAATTTCCTTGGGGTGATATCTGAATTCTTCCTCTGCCAAAAAGTTGCCTTTTGGATCCAGTTAGTTCCTCGGATTTAATTTGGACCTTTACTGCATAATTCTCTAAAGAGGTAGATGGTATGTTGGAGGTGCATCTCTGCAAGTGTCTGTATACATTGTCCAATAAAACAGTGAACTAAATTAACATCAAAATCCTTCCTCTTCAAACTCCCAAATGAAATATTTTTAAATGTTTTTAAAATGCATATCTGAACTTATAAGAAAGAAAAAGAACTTCCCAGATGCCGGAAACAGAAAGTGATTTAAAAAAAAACCTAAAAACATGAATCATTGAGATAACCTGTGGCAGTCTTTAAGGAAGACCATAAAACTACGGTACAATTATGAGCTCGTATTATAACCAGAGGGCAGCAGAAGTGTAAAGCAAGAAGCTGGAGCTGAAACTTCTGCATAAAGCTGGGGTCCTCAAAAACTCTACCCTCGGTGACTACAAGTACTGCACCTACCATCTCTAGAAATGGATAAGGAGGGGAAATAAAAATACATATGTTAACGTTTATTTATACAAAAAGGATAAATCAGAACATCAAATAGACTGGCAAGAAAGAGGGAGCTAATTGCAAGAGATGAGGTGAGAGCGATACTTTTCTGAATATAACCTTTTGTCTATTTCTTACTCTTTGAAACCCGGTAATATTTCACATACCCCCCAAAAAGTGAATAAATTAAGTAATTAAAATCAACCAGGATAAAACTGCTTCTGGCCAAGTTGGAGTAGCAGGAAACACATTTACTGTACTGCCTGAAATAACTTAAAAATCCAAGCAAGATAAAGAAAGGAACATTTTTCAAGACACTGGACACCAGGCAACAAAGGACACTGACTCCTGAGAGACACGGAAAACATGAGGCAAGCCCTCTGACTGCCCAGCTTACTGCCTTTATAGAGTGCCCAGGCTGTAGCACTGAGAGGGAGAACCCAGGAAGAGCACAGTAGTCTCCCTGAGTTGAGAAGATGGAGATAGGAGCCTAGCAAGAAAAAGGAGGCTAGAGTTTTCAGGTCAGAGTAGTGGAGAGAAGAAAGCAACATAGAGACAGTGCTCCAGAGATTTGTAGAGTGTATCCTTCAAGTCTTCAGCTGACTAGTGATTATGACATGCATGTAAAAAAAAACCTGAAACAATTAGAGAGAACAATACCCAGAGCCTAGACAATAACTGGTGGCATGGCGGTTAAGAGCTATGACTGCTAACCAAAAGGTCAGCAGTTTGAATCTTAACAGGTGCTCCTTGGAAACCCTGTGGGGCAGTTCTACTCTATCCTATAGGGTCACTATGAGTTGGAATCAATTCGACAGCAATGGGTTTTTTTTTTTTTGGTTAGACAAGCAAGGAATAATTCCTGTTCCTGGACAGAGTGAAAAACATCATAAATTATGAGACGTCAAGTACTGTATACAGAAGCATTTGTCTCAGTAGTGGTGTAATATTATTAATAATAAACTAAATACTACTTTAGCTCCACCTAACAATATTAAAATAAATACCCAAAGGACCAAACTGTTTTCAAGCAACTTAACTGCATGACAGAATAATGCTCAAGAACATTTATAGGCATAAAAGAATATCCAGCACCCAACAAGGTAAAATTTATCAAGCCTGGCACTCAAGCAAACACCACCAGGCAAGCAAAGAAGCAGGAAAATACAACCCATAATGTGGAGAAAATTTAATCAATTAATACTGACCCAGAAATGATACAGAGGATAGAATTAGAAGTTGGGAACATTAGAACAGTTATTGTAACTCTATTACACATGTTGAAGAAGCCACAAGAAAGAGTGAGGTTGTTAAATAGAGACCTAGCACAAATAAAAAAGATCCAAACTGAACTTTTAGATATGAAAACTACAATGTCTGAGATGAAAAATCCACTGGAGAAAATTAACATCAGATTAGACACTACAGAAAAAAAGACTAGTAAACTTGAAGACATATAAACTATTCAAAATAAAGCACAGAAATAAAAATGCTGAAAAAAAGATTATCAGCAAACTATGGAACAATTTCAAGCAGTCCAATATATGTGCAATTAGAGTCCCTAAAAGTGTGGGGGCAGTAAAATATTTGAAGAAATAATGGCCAACATTTTTCCAAATTTGATAAAAATTATAAAACTAGAGATTCAATCATCTCAATGAATCTGAAATACAAGAAACATAAAGCTACAGAGTAAGGCATACTATAAACAAAGTGCTCACAATCACTGATAAACAGAAATCTTAAGAACAGCTGGAGAAATTAGACATGTTAAGTCAGAGGAAAAAAAGATAAGGATGTCAGTAGATTTCTCACCAAAAAAAAAAAAAATCAAGACAGTGGGGTAACATCTTTAAAAGAGTGAAAGCAAAATACTGTCAACTTAGAATTCTATTCCCAGCAAACATATATCTTCCCAAAAATGAAGACAAAATAAAGATTTCATAATGATGAGATCTGCACAGCAAGAAATGTTAAAGGAAGTTCTCAGACAAGGAAAAAGGATGTAAGATGTCAATCTGGCTCTACACAAATGAAGGGCACTGGAAATGGTAGCTAAAGGTAAATATAAGGTTGGTTTTTTTTTTTTAGTATTTAAATATTTTACAAATACTGACTGCTTAGATAAAAATAAAACTACTGAATAATTTATAACATATAAGTAAAATATATAATGAGTATAAAATAAATAAAAAGGAAAATACAACATATAAAAATATGTGAGATGCTGACAAATAGTACTTTGAGGGAAATTCATAGCAATAAACACTTCTGCTGACCTCACTTTCTACCTTAAAAAATGAGAGAGAATAAATTAAACCCAAAATAAGCAGAAGGAAGTAAAAAGAGCAGAAATAAATGCAACAGTAAACAAAAAAGAGTAGAGCTAATCAATGAAACCAAAAGCTGGTTCCTTGAGAAGATCAATAAAATTGATAAACCTCTAGTCAGAATGATCAGAGAAAAAAGAAAGAAGACACAAATTTCCAGTATCAGGAATAAGAGATGTGATATCACTACAGATTCTACAGATACATAAAAAGATAGTAAAGGAACATTATGAACAACTTTGTCACTAAATCTGACATCCCCAGTGAAATGGACAAATTCCTTGAAAGATACAGACTACCAAAGTTCACTCAATGGGTTGCTCCCATAGATTGTAACCAGGAAGACCCTGTGAGGCAGTTCTGCTGTCATATGGGGTCACTATGAGTCAAAACTGACTCCATGGCACCCAATAACAACACAGAGCACAGGCATTACACCCCAGAGTGATACACAAAACATCAATTTCAATCCTACAAAGTAAGCTTGAAACATTACAGATTAAAAAAATGTTTTTTCACAAGCTTAACACTTACCCATGTTATTAACAAAGATGATGAATAGTAAGAAGATAAATACATTGGATTTCCAAACATTAAAATGAAACAAAGGAGAACTGAAATCTGCAAAATGAAGAAAACAAACACATTTTATAGTTATTAGGTACACAGCAAAATGCATATTTTGCATAAAGAAGGCTAAGAGATCTTGGTCAAACAGCGACAGAATTTCAACTCACTAACAGTTTCTAAGTATGAAAAGTCAAGACTATAAATTCCACATAGCAGAATTTCTTTTCTCCATCTGCTAGTTAGCACAAACAAAACAAAAAGGAAAACCTCTGTTGTTTCAAGAATGTAGTAATATAACAAGGAAAACTTAGTGAGAACTGTTTTCTCATTATTATTTTTGTTGGATTACAGAGGATTGCCATCACTTGTGAAGCTTTACTTATTAGTCTCTTGTGTGTTGTCAGGAAGATATGTTTGGAAACTAAACTAAAAACAAAACTGCAACAACATGAAACTCCACTGCAGAGTGGCATGCCCATGCAAAATGTTAAAAACCTCCCCCTTTAGGGAGAAAAGGAAGTTTCAAAATAAGTGAAATAAATAATAAATAAAACATAATGAAAGTTTTAGAGTACAATACATCTACACTCTATTTGAAAATACAATCTTCAGTTATAATATACCTATAATGTGCATTTCCAGTCTTTCTTTTCTGGATATCATTACCATTATATATAGTGTATACCATCAAAGAAAAGGCACCCCTTAAAACAGGGTCAGTTCTGTTTTAAAAACTATGAGAATTTATTTTAATATTTTGCTTATAAATATTAAAAATGTTACCATGTTCATATAAATGATCTTCTGAAATTTGTATGGCTCAATGTACCCCACAATATACATGGGAAATAATGAGGCTATCTGAAAAAAATATATAAAAAAGCAAAAGTGAAAAAAATGTAGAAAGCATATACTTCACTATTCATAAAAAAAGTAAATATAAGAGGAGAGTTTTATTTTCAATAATTGTAATTTGAACCAAAGTAATTTGAATCAACCTTCCCATTAACAACTAAAATAGCTAAGACAATTATCTGCATGAAAGCCACAGATGAGTAACAAGGCAATAAAGAATTATGAAGCTAAGACCAGGGAAAAAAGTGGGAATTTACAGTGGTGAGCATACCATTTTGGGTTATTTTCTCCCAGAGGTATCTGTCAATTCCAGTAGAGGCAGATGACTTCCAGTTTTATTAGATGCAGTTGGCAGACTGACAAGCTGGGCAGAGCTTTCAACAGATTTAACAGGGTATGCCAAAAAGGGGATCCCTGGTGAACCCCCAGGCTTTGGTTTAGGGCCTCAAATGGCTACATTCTAGGAATAAGAGTGAACCAGGGATAGAATAATAGCAAAACAGTGCATGGGATTACGGTGAATCTGTAGATTATTCTGGGCAATACTGTATCTTAACAATATTAAGTCTTCCAATCCATGATCACAGAATGTCTTTCCAGGTATTTAGGTCTTCTTTAATTCCTTTCAGCAATGTTTTATAGTTTTTTTAATTCCTTTCAGCAATGTTTTATAGTTTTCAGTGTAGAAGTCTTTCATCTCCTTGATTAAATTTATTCCTTTGAGATGCTACTGTAAATAAAATTGATTTAATTTCCTTTTTAAGTTGTTTACTACAGATGTATAGAAACAGAACTGATTTTTGCATGTTGATCTTGTATGCTGTAACTTTGCTGAGCTCATTTATTAGCTCCAGTAACTTTCTTGTGGAATGCAAAAGTGGTTCAACATAAGAAAATCAATGTAATATGCCACATTAATAGAACAAAGGAAAAAATTCCACACATGATCATCTCAGTTGATAAAGAAATTCCTCCTATCCTATTTGGATGCCTTTTTGTTTATTTTTCTTACCTAACTGCCCTGGCTAGAACTTCCGGTACAACATTGAATAGCAATGGTGACAATAACATCCTTGTCTCATTCCTGATTTCAGGGAGAAAGCTTTCAATTTTTCACCACTGAGTATGATTTAGCTGTAAACACCTTTTCCATAAATGCTCTTTATTATGTCGAGGAAGTTCACTTTTATTTCTAATTTGTTGAGCATTTTTCACCAACATCTGTTGGATTCTCTCAAATGCCTTTTCTGCATCAATTCACATGGATCATATGGGCTTCCCCCACCCCTTCATTCTATTAATGTGGCATATTACACTGATTGACTTTATGCTGAACCACTCTTGCCTTCATGGGACAAATCTACTTGGTCGTAGTGTATAAGCCCTTTAGTATGCTATTGTATTTGGTTTGTCAGTATTTTGTTAAGGATTTTTGCATCTATGTTCATAAAGGATGTTGGTCTATAGTTTTCTTGTGTTGTCTTTATTACACACTTTGATATCAGGGTAATGCTGACCTCATAGAATGAGTTAAGCAGTGCTCTCTCCTCTTGTATTTTTTGGAAGAGTCTGAGAAGGGTTGGTGTTAACTATTCTTTAGATATTTGGTAGAATTCAGCAGTGGGGACACCTGAATTCTTTGTTGGGACGTTTTTGATTACTGACTCAATCTCTTTACTTCTTATAGGCCTGTTGAGATTTTCAATTTCTTCTTGAGTCAATTTAGGTAATTTTTCTATTTCTAGGAATTAGTCCCTTTCATCTAGAGCATCTAATGTGTTGGCATACAGTTGTTCATAGCATTCTCTTATAATTCTTTTTATCTCAGGTCTGTAGAAATGTCTACACTATCATTCTGATTCTAGTTATTTGTCTCTCTCTCTTTCTCTGTCTCTTTTTTCTTATTACTCTAGTTAAATGTTATTTGATTTTATTGATCTTTTTAAAGAACCAACTTTTGGTTTGATTCTATTGTTTTTCTATTCTCTATTTCATTTATCTTCTCTCAAATCTTCATTATTTTCTTACTTGTGGTAGCTTTGGGCTTTGTTTCCTCTTCTTTTTCTAGTTCATCAAGGTGTATTGTTAGGTTACTGATTTGCAATCTTTTTTCTTCTCTAATGAAGGCAGTTACAGTTATAAATTTCCCTATGAGCACTACCTTTGCTGCATCTCATAAGTTTTGGTATGTTGTGCTTCCATTTTCATTCATCTCTAAGTATTTTCTAATTTCCCTTGTGATTTCTTCTTTGACTCATTGGTTGTTTAATAGTGTGTTGTTTAACTTTCACTTATTTGTGAGCTATATAGTTAACTACAGATCAAAATCTCATACAGAAGGGGAAAAGGTTTTATTAATCCTTTAGCACACTGATTTAGCATAAAAGAACACTAGGGAGGTTTGTTCGAACTTTTGGCAGTCCGTGGTATATTCAACATTCTTTGCCAACACTACAATTCAAAGGCATCAGAATTCTTCTTTGGTCTTCCTTATTCAGTGTCCAGCTTTCACATGTATATGAGGTGATTGAGAATACCATGGCTTGGGTCAGGTATACCTTAGTTTTCAAGGTGACATCTTTGCTTTTCAACACTTTAAAGAGGTCTTTTGCAGCAGATTTGCCAAATTCATTGCATCTTTTGATTTCTTGACTGTTGCTTCTATGGGTATTGATTGTGGATCCAAGTAAAATGAAATCCTTGACAACTTCAATCTTTTCTCTGTTTATCATGATGCAGCTTATTGCTCCAGTTGTGAGGATTTTTATTTTATGTTGAGGTGTAATCCATACTGAAGGCTGTAGTCTTTGATCTTCATCAGTAAGTACTTCAAGTCCTCTTCACTTTCAGCAGCCAAGGGTGTGTAGTCTGCATAATGCAGGTTGTTAATGAGTCTTCCTCCAATCCTGATGCCCCGTTCTTCTTCATATAGTCCAGCTTCTCAGGTTATTTACTCAGCATACAGATTGAATAGATATGGCAAAAGAATCCAACCCTAACGCACACCTTTCCTGACTTTGAACCACACAGTATCCCCTTGTTCTGTTCAAACAACAGCCTCTTGATCTATATACAGGTTCCTTATGAGCACAATTAAGTGTTCTGGAAATCCCATTCTTTGCAATGTTATTGATAATTTGTTATAATCCACACAGTCGAATGACTTTGCATAGTCGATAAAAATTCTTGGGAATAGGCACAAATATGAATCTCTTCCAGTCAGTTGGCCAGGTAGCTGTCTTCCAAATTTTTTGGCATAGATGAGTGAGCACTTCCAGCACTGCATCCATTTGTTGAAACATCTCAATTGATAGTCCATCAATTCCTGGGGCCTTGTTTTTCACCAATGCCTTCCATGCAGCTTGGACTTCTTCCTTTAGTACCATCGGTTTCTGATCATATACTACCTGCTGAAATGGTTGAAAGTCGGCCAATTCTTTTTGGTATAGTGACTCAGTGCTGGTTAGTTAGGCAGAAAGCTCTAATAAAATCGTAGCATCATAAAATTTCAAATTTCACTGAAATTGTCTCTTTACCTTCCCTGCCCCTTCTCGAGTGCAGTTTCTTACCATTAGTTACTTAGTTTTTTCGAAAAACATGATATGGCCTCAATTTATGTAATCAACATGATGTTTAAAGCTCTGGGAAATGGTGCCCTGTAAGATTCTGCTCTTCTGGCAAGATGGGCAACATCTAGCTACACTATAAGCAGAAATCTACCACGAAAAGTAGGATTGGCCCTTAGCTCGCTTTGTACCTTGGCACCGAGATGGATTCCTAATGCAAAAGAAAAATCTACAGGTAGATGTACAGATATTATTTCAAGAGCAAGCAAGAATAAATGATGAATAAAAATGACAGAAAAATCTTTTACATGTTGATCATAAGTATATTGATGTGACTAAACATATACTAGTAGAATATGGTATTGTATAATGGTTTTTTAAAATTTATGTTAACTTCAAAATTATTTCGTATTTTGAAATTCTTTTAGGACATAAATGTAATCACATTTTAAAACTTCTATGTAAATAACCAAGCACACCTTACATTCAACTTAAATTAGTTTAAAATCATCTTACCTGTGTAAATAGTATAAACTGAGCAAATTGCCAGGGAAGCATAAAGGCAACATTGGAAAGACAGAGTGCAATGTAATATTTTCTATGAATGTTCGAGGTCCTTGATAGAGAAAAATTATACCAATAAATTTTAATATAAAAATAGCCTATCACTGAACAGAAAGACTAATTGCAAAATGATAAAATTTAAATGATTGCATTAACTTTCATATAATATAACAAAGTATAGTTAGCTTCTAAAAGTTCATTAAAAAAATTTTTAATATTGGGATTATAAAAATGTCTAGAATAAAACAAATCAAAATTCTGCTTTAAAGACAATAAAGTGTCTAATTTAGCAGTTAATAAAATATCTTAAATATAAAAATTTGTTCTCATTTAAATATGCAGAACATTAGAAACTTAATACTCCAGGAGGAAGGTAAGAAAATAAATTTTCATAATCATTTAAGGTAAGCACTTCATAGGGCTACAAGAATTAAAGATTTGTATGTGTTAAGTGATTCCAGATGCAGGCACTGCAGAATCTGAAAGGTACTAGTAATTGAAGTACAAGGTTCCCTGAGAGTTTGGAAGGAGGCAGTGATCAACATTCCACTCAGTAAGAAATTTTTCTAACATGCTATGAAATTTATTTCATGGTAAAGTTATTTAGAGTATTTTGAAAAAAAAATAGCATGGTGTGTTTACGAAAATACCTCGTTGGGGGAAGGAGTGGTTGGCAAACAAATGTATAAGGTACTCATTATTTGTGTAAAAATATGGTAGTTATTTGTCTGTTCATTCATTCATTCACTCACTTGTTCATTCATTTCTCAGACCTCTTAAATTTCTGCAATGCTTATTAACTGAATACCAAACAAAAATGTGTCCAACAAAAAACAATGAGAAGAAATTCTGTTTGAATTGCTAGCAACATCAGTAGTTCAGCAATGCCTCATAAGTACAAACTCTGTATCTATTCATTTGAGCACAGGACATATTTTTTTTTTATGGTGCATACATTAGTGCTCCTTCAAAACCATAGGTTGGAGACAATGAGTACTGTGGTACATAGGCTTGGAGGGGGAAAAAAATAGTTTCTCAGAAACATTTAAATCTTTATAAAATATGCATGAACATGAATTCTGATTTACTAAAACATAATATAGTTATCTAAAACCTATATCCTTGACAACTGCCTGGAAAGCAATTTTTACACAGTGAATTTTAGATTATTTTTTAAGATGATTTTTCTTAACTAGATACTACTCAGTTTATTTTTAAAATAATTCAAAGCATAAAGGACCTAAATTTGGTAATTATGACTTAATAGGCTGAAGCACAGTTCATGAAACTTAGCTTAAAATGTATTTAACATTGTTTTATAAATCAAAATTACCTGAGGATATAAGTTAAAAAGTACATTTGAAGTACAAGAAATGGATATGAAAAACTTTCCCGGAGAGGTGGTGTCCACATCACGCGCGTAGCCTGAAATCAGTAAAATGCTTACTTCACGGCATGCTCCATGATAATAAACACTATGAATTTAAAAATCGTGGGTGAACTGGTCTTAATAGTTCTATTACTAGGCCCATTAGATTCTATTTCTGAATGCCCTGGCATTGCTTCTCAGTTTGGGGGGCTGTCTTAGAGACAGGCACACAACCATTAAGTACAGAGCCATGAACTAGCTATCAACTAGTAAATACAGAAACAAGTCAGAGATACTTCAGACAAAGCATAAGCATGCCAAAGGGACAAATAAAACGGTAGGTATGCTGGCTGTGAGGAATCTAGGATGAAAAATCAGGTTTGCAATTCTTGGTTTTAGCCCTGCAGGTCTAATCCTATCATCCTAGGGCTTTGGGACACATACATGCCCATGTTTAGTAAATAGCTAAAGAAATGTCACCTAGGGCATTTGCAAGCAACAAGAAAGTTCATAATTTACAAGTTCAAAGGGGTAGAGATGTAAATTATAAGCAGTTACGACTGTCTCTGAATTTGTGAAATATACACTTAAATGAGTTAACTAAATTTTAAACAACTATCAGAATTTGATAATTGCTGAAATGATACATGTAATGAAAGTATCAGTTAAATTTCCATACAAACTTTAAAGCTGATTTGTTTCCAAGGGACATGAGCATTATAAAACTTTTATATCAAAAATCCTACATTCTAGAAAGAAAAAACTCTTATTTTCCAAGTGACTTGAAGGTTATTGCTCCTCTTCCAAGAAACCAAAACTGTAAACTTTGGAAGATTAATTATGGCATGCATAAGAAAGACAACTCGTAATGCCAGTCATCTGGCATACTCAAAGAAAAGGCCCTGTCTTTACATCAACACACTGGTGAATGGCTATGCCTTTGTTTGCTTTAAGTTAAAATAATATATTTAAGATATTCTATGTATCATTTTTGACTCTCCTCTCTGGTTTTAAAAAAATTAACCAAGTATCTACTTTTCCCAGTTGTAATGGATTAAAAAGGATATTCTAACCTACATAACCTGTGTTAAAACTTTTTACATATTTTGCTTCTAGAAGGTAGTAGTCAGATTGTCTCTCCCTTGTTCACTGCCACGTCCTCAGCATCTAACAGAGCCTGGCACATGGTATACACTCAGTGTTTGTTGAATGAATTCACTGAGGCTAAATAAGTTTCAATGAGCTCTTTTTAAGGGGGCCGTTGTTCCAACTGGGCTGAATTAGTACGATACTTTCTATTTTAGGTTCAGCACTTTATGTTATTGAAAAGGCAGCATGATGTAATGTAAGGAAGCTAGATTTTAGGGCAGACAGATGTAGATGGTAAACCCAGCTTCCTCATGTAGCGAATGTGGGAACTTTGATACGTTAACTTAACCTCTCTAAATTTCAACTTCACAACTTGTACAGTGAGGATAACAACATCTACCCCTCAAAGAAGTAAATGACATAATGTACATAAAGTGCCTGAACTCACCAAGAATTTTTTTTTCTATACAATCTACAGGTGTGTATGTGTGTGTGTATGTATATGTACATATTTACTAAAAAACAGACAATATGTGTCATGTTATAAACTCCAGTTATAATGTAAAGCTATAGATCAACATGATTAAAATATCAACTTACAACACAAGGTTCTATAAAATTTTGTGAAGCCATAAGTAATATGCAATTACATAAATTGTATACTGTTTTGTTGAGTATATTTCTTGTTCCTGTACAGCCCCTCCCATTTCTTAATAATTATCCTCTATTTTTTTTTTTAGAAAACAAACCTCTCCGTGATTGAAAAAGAAGCACAGTACTGTGATTAGACCTCCTAGTTGAGTCCCACTGTGAAAAAAAATTGTGTAAATCATAATTCATGTAAAATATATTTTTTCACAAAATTATTACAAGAATTTAAAATCAATTTTCTGTATTTAAAACAGTATAGTATTAAACCATATAAAATATTAATAAACATTTCAAATGTACTCATACAGTGAATGTTCTACACTGGAATGTGCAAGCATACAAAGTGTACATACAAAGTAATTCCTATTTTTATATTATTTTATTTCAATAATATCTTATTCTTATTTTATAATTTGTTATATTTAAAGTATTTTCTAAGTGTGAACATAAAATTATTTTTAACAAATTTATCAGCACTTCATTCTTTGAATATCCCCAAAGGAAGAAAACCACATTCTTTAAATATTTCCAATGGATGAAATGTTTTGTCTTTTGACATTGGACTTATGTGTCTGAGACATGAAGAAAAGAGTCTAACGATGTCATTTAGCAGAAACTTAGAATAATCTAAACTACTGCAAAGATTCTTTCAGTCCCAAAGAAGCAACAATGTAAAAGATAAAGAATGACCAAGGATAGCTGATAATCATCAAAAAATCATTTAGTAAAACTGCCCTTTCCTTTGTGTTTGTGAACACAGATACTCAGACCCACATTTACGAAGTGTTTTAATACCTCCCTACACACTTCCTTTCACACCTCACTTCCCTAGTCCACCACATTCTAAGCGCCATGAAAACAGGTACTTTGTCTTGTTCATTGTTGTATTCCCAGCTTCACACATGGAAGACAGTTAATATTGGTTGAACAAATGAAGGAAAGAAGGAATGAATAAAAAAACAAAAGACCACGCACACACACAAACCAGTAACAAAAGAAGCAGAAGAAAGGTTAATGGAAAGTAAAAGATTTACCACCAACAGACTTTCACTAAAGGAAAGTCAAAGGATGCACTTCAAAATGGAAGAATTTGAAAAAAGGAAGGTATGAGAAGCAAGAAACTGGGAAAGCGTGAATAAATCTAAAGATTTGACAACATAAAACAGTAACAGTGACTGCTAGGAAGGGATAGAAGGAGTAGGTATGAAACTAAAATAGGTAATAACATAAAAGATGGGACAGGCGTTTCGAGTTAAAAAGAGTTTTGAAATTTCTTGCATTGTTCAGAAGAAGGAGAAAATATCAATTCATTTAAACCTTTATTAAGTTAGATGCACATGTTAACATTTATGGTTAACCACTAAATAACAGAAATGGAATATCTACCTTCCAAGTTAGTTCCAAACATGATCAAACATGCAATCAAGATGAATTGATAATTACTGGTGATTAGAATGTGAAAGCTGGAAACAAATAAGTAGTAGGAAGTAGTTAGAAAATATGGCCTTGGTGACAGAAACAAAGCCAGAGATCCCACAACAGAATTTTGCAAGACCAATGACTTCTTGGTTACAAATGCCTTTTTTCACCAACAGAAATGGCAACTATACATGTGCACCTCACCAGATGGAATACACGGGAATCAAACTGACTACATCTGTGGAAAGAGATGATGGGAAAGCTCAATATCATCAGTCAGACCAAGGCCAGGGGCCAACTGTGGAACAGGCTATCCGTTGCACATATGCCAAGTTCAAGTTGAAGCCAAAGAAAATTAGAGCAAATCCATGAGAGTCAAAGTATGACCATGAGTATATTCCACCTGACTTTAGAAACCATCTCAAAAATAGATTTGATTCATTAAACACTAATGACTGAAGAACAGATGAGTTGTGGAATGACAGCAAGTACATCATACATGAAGAAAGCAAGAGGTCATTAAAAAGACAGAAATGAAAGAAAAGACCAAAATGGATGTTAAAAGAGACTCTGAAACTTGCTCTTGAACATAAAGTAGCTAAAGTGAATCAAAGAAATAATGAAAAGAGCTAAACAGAAGATTTAAAAGGGCAGCTTGAGAAGACAGAGTAAAGTATTACGATGATAGATGCAAAGACCTAGAGTTAGAAAACCAAAAGGGAAGAATATGCTCGGCGTTTCTCAAGCTGAAAGAACTGAAGAAAAAATTCAAGCCTTGAGTTGCACTATTGAAGGATTCTACGGGGAAAAATATCAAATGATGCAGGAAGCATCAAAAGAAGATGGAACGAATACACAGTCACTGTACCAGAAAGAATTAGTTGATTTCAAACATTTTGGGAGGTAGTGTTATGATCAAGAACCAACGGTACTGAAGGAAGAAGTCCAAGCTGCACTGAAGATATTGGTGAAAAACAAGGTTTTAGGAATTGACAGAATACCAACTGAGATGTTTCAACAAATGGACGCAGCACTTACTCATCTATGCTAAGAAATCTAGAAGACTGCTACCTGGCCACTGACTGGAAGAGAACTGGATTTGTGCCCATTCCAAAGAAAGGTGATCCAACAGGATACGAAAATTATTGAATAATATCATTAATATCACACATACGTAAAATTTTGCTGAAGATCATTCAAAAGCAGTTGCAGCAGTACATTGACAGGGAACTGCCAGAAATTTGAGCTGATTCAGAAAAGGGTATGGAATGAAGAATATCATTGCTGATGTCAGATGGACCTTGGCTGAAAATAGAGAATACCAGAAAGATGTTTACCTGTGTTTTACTGACTATGCAAAGGCATTCAACTGTGTGGATCATAATAAACTATGGATAACATTGTGAAGAATGGGAATTCCAGAATACTTAATTGTGCTCATGTGGAACCTGTACATAGACCAAGAGGCAGTCGTTCGAAAAGAACAAGGAGATACCACATGGTTTGAAATCACGTCATCCCCAAGACAGCCACTGCTCTGATTTCTGTGATATAATCACCACTCTATACCTATGGAGCCCTGGTGGCACTCTAATTAAGAACTTGGTTGCTAAAAAGAGATGAGCAGTTCGAATTCACCAGCTGCTCCTTGGAAGTCCTGTAGGACAGTTCTTCTCTGTCCGATAAGGTCTCTATAAGTCAGAATCGACTCAACAGCAACAGGTCTGGCTTTTTTTTTTTTTTTTTTCATATATACATATAAAACAGTATCATTTAGTTTCATGTGTTTTAAACCTTTAGACATATGGAAGTATGTGATTTTTTTTTTCCTTTGGTGCCTAGCTTCATTCATTCAACATTGTAAGATTAGCCCATAGCAATGTGTGTAGCTGTAGTTCGTTCATTCTCATTGCTGTAAAGTAGTCCACTTTATTAATAAACCATAATGTATTCATTTTTCCATTGATGGATATTTGGGTTGTTTCCAGTTTGGAATTATTATAAACAATGTTGCTATATTATCGTGCAAAATTCCTAGTTTATGTATGCAAGAGTTTCCTAGCAATACTCTATTTTTATGCAAATATAATACCAGCTTCCTTCCCCCTGGAGGTATTTTCACAAGGGCAGTTATGCCCAATTTTTTACAGGTTGCTGTAAAAAAAATTAGCACACAGCACTGATGAAAATACCTCACGGGGGAGGGAGAGGTTGGCAAACAAAAGTAGACAGAGCATGTTATTGTGTAAAAATACGGTATAAACTTTAAATTGGAATTGTTGAGTCATAGAGTATCTACATCTTCAACTTTACTAAGTAATACACAGTTTCCCAAAATAGTTGTACTAATTTATGTATCCACCTTTGGTGGATGAAAGTTCCTTTTCCAATCTAGTAGATATGAAACGGTATCTTGTGATTTGAATTTGTGCTTTCCTGATAACTAATGATGGTGGACAACTTTACAATATGTTTATTGGCCATTTGGAGTCCCTCTTCTGAGAAGTGTCTGTTCATAAATATTTTGTGTATTTTTCTATTAATTTGTCTGTCTTATTAGTCTTTGTATCTCCATTGGAAAACTCCATGAGAACAGAGACTGTTTTATATTCCCAGCATCCAGAATAGTGCTCCTGGTCATAGCACGCATTCAGTAATATCTGTTTAGTTAATGAATGTATTTGCTAAAACAAGGGGTGTTATATAAAACAAAGTGCAGTTATATAACTATTAGCTTCTACAGAGATGTAAAAAAAAAAATTGCCATCAAGTCAATTCCAACTCATAGTGACCCTAGGACACAGTACAACTGCCCCATACGGTTTCCAAGGCTGTAATCTTTATGGAAGCAGACTGCCACATCTTTCTCCCTCAGAGCAGCTGGTGGGTTCGAATCACTGGCCTTTCAGTTAGCAGCCGAGCATTTAACAACTGCACTACCAGGGCTCCTCCACATAGACATAAGCCCTATGAAAAATCAATAAATAAATACTTGTTGAGGGATTAAATCTAGATTTTTAACTTTAAATGTACAGTTAAGAATAACATTGTAAAGAAAACTGATGAATATATTCATTTGTAACAAACAGAAAACCTGACAAAAGTGGCTTAAGCAATATGAATATTATGTCATTCAACAAGAAAAGGAAAGGTAAGTGGCTGTTGGTATTGGTTCAGCAGCACAAAGATGTTAGGACAAATATATTTACTATTTTTATGTTCTTTATGGTCACAAGATAACTGCTGCAGCTCCAGATATCATATGCAATTCAAAGCAGTCAGGAAACAGAAATGGGGCAGCAGAATCTTTTGTGAGAAAAAGAAATGCTTTTTTCAATGTAACTCTAGCAGACTTTCCCTCATTTTTCATTGACTAGAACTAGCTCATATGGCTTTCTGAAGGTGCAATGGAGACTGGGAAAGCAGGATACGTGGTTGTCATAATTAACATAATCACTTGAGAGTGGGCACACTGACATCACAAACAACATGGTGGTACTTTTATCAAAAAAGACAGGCTAGTAATTAAAGTGTCTACCACAAATGATATTCATTTTCTTTTACTGCTTTCTCAGTTTAACATTTACAGAGGCTAAAATTAGAAATAATCTGCTACTAATGCCAACCAAAGATCTCCTCTAAGGTTTCATAATTTTCCCATGAACTGAAAGTATTTTCATTTAACACTCTGATAAGAAATCTTCATGAGTTAAAAAGAAAAAAAAAAAATCCCCACAAGGATAAAAAGGAAGTCTTTATTATTATTTTATGGCCTTAGGCTGGACTTGGTATGTGTATGTGTATCTGTGTGTGTGATTTAGATGGTTTACAAAGCAAATTAGTTTCTCATTAAACAATTAACACACATATTATTTTGTGGCATTGTTTGCCAACCCTTCAACATGTCAACACTCTCCCCTTCTCGACCTTGGGTTCCCAATTTCCACTCTTCCAGCTTTCCTGTCCCCTCTTGCCTTCTCTTCCTTGCCCCTGGGCTAGTGTGCCCATTTAGTCTCGTATATGTGGCTGAGCTATGTGTATTATTGTTTTTTTTTTATGAGTCTGCTTAATTTTTGGCTGAAGGGTGAACTTCAGGAGTGACTTCAGTACTAAGTTAAAAGGGTGTCCAGGGACCATACTCTCAGGGTTTTCCAGTCTCTGTCAGACCAGTAAGTCTGGCCTTTTTTTCTGAGTTAGAATTTTGTTGTACATTTTTCTCCAGCTCTGTCTGGGATCCTCTACTGTGATCCCTGTCAGAGCAGTTGGTGGTGGTGGCCTAGCATCATCTAGTTGTGCTGGACACAGTCTGGTGATGGCTGTGACAGTTGTGGTAGTCCTTTGGACTACTCTTTTCCTTGTGTCTTTTCTCTTGCTCCAGATGGGGTGTGACCAGTGGAGTATCTTAGACGGAAGTTTACAAGCTTTTAAGACCCCAGGTGCTACTCACCCATGTATGATGTAGAACATTTTCTTTAAAAACTGTTATGCCAATTGAGCTAGATGTCCCCTGAGACCATGGTTCTCAGAAGCCCTTGGCCCAGTAATTCGGTCCCTCAGGGAGTTTGGATGTGTCTATGAAGCTTCTATGACCTTGCCTTGGTCAAGTTGTGCTGACTTCCCCAGTGTTGTGTACTGTCTTATCCTTCACCAAAGTTACCATTTATCTATTGTTTAGTTACTGTTTTTCCCTTCCCACCCCTCCCCTCCCTCAACCATCAAGGATTGTTGTTTTCTGTGTGTAAACCTTTTCATGAGTTTTTATAATAGTGGTGTCATACAGTATTTGCCCTTTTGTGATTATTTCACTCAGCATAATGCTCTCCAGGTTTATCCATGTTGTGAGATGTTTCACATATTCATTATTATTCTTCATCGCTGCCTAGAGTTCCACTGTGTGTATGTACCATAATGTGTTTATCCATTCATTTGTTGATGGGCACTTAGGTTGTTTCCATTTTTTGCTACTGTAAATAATGCTGCAATGAACATGGGTGTGCATATGTCTATTACTGTGACGACTCTTATTTTTGCTGGATCATATCGTATTTGTATTTCTAGCTTTTTAAGGTAGCACTATATTCATCTTCCAAAACAGTTGGCAAGATAATTATTTTAGTGACATCTCTAGTGTCAGGTTACCTGATACTGGCTAAGCGTCTGAAAAATAAATCCACAAACTCTGCTACTATAAATTAATTAATCTGATTAATTATTCTTCTCATTTAATCTGCAAACATAAGCCAGTCCTTATAAGCTCACTAAAAGATCTTTTAGTACAGTCGTCTTACCTCAGGTATGCACCATATATGAAGAACAATCCCATCATTATTCCATTTAAAATAAAAATCACACCAACGTAAAAGCAAGCAGGGTCTCCCAATCCTTTGAAAAGACACAGATGATTCAGTATTTAGTGAATAAATGACTAGAACACAATTGAATGTAATTATCTCAGGACTTTATACAAGAGCTCACGAATTTCCTGAAAGTATTTGCTTTTCAGATTGTTGTTCTCTGTAATAATTACATTTATAGAGGCATTATTATAATGTAATGATTTGTTGGGCCTTTGCATTTATTTAGGTGATGCTGCTATTGTTTAGTATTTGGAACTATCTGTAGAGCCACTTTATGAATTCCAGGAAATTTTGTCACATTAGTTTTATCTTTTGCTAGTCTCTAGGGTAGGTAAGACACGATTTCGATCTCAAGCAGCAGCTTTAGTATATATGAGATGATCCAGTTATTCGATCCATCATTACTATGTATAGCTGGAACATTAATATATCCCATACAGTGTGTACGTGTGTGTGTGTAGCATTTACTGCATGATAAACAATCATACCTCACATAATTCTCAACACAAATTCATAAGATTGGAATCATTGGGAAAACTGAACATAGAACGAACGCTTAAGTAACTCGCCATCAGTTATTTAGCTATAACAGGGGAGCCAAGACCTGAAGGCTGGCCTTTCTGACTCCTACTTCTCTGACCACTCCTTTCTAGTCTGTTTTAGTAACTTCTCTTCTGTTATGCACCCTTTCAATGTTGGACCACCTTAAACCAAACCCATTGCTGTCGAGTCAATTTCAACTCATGGTGACACTGTAGGACAGAGCAGAACTGCCCCACAGGGTTTCCAAGCAGCACCTGGTGGATTCAAACTGCTGACCTTTTGGTTAGCAGCCGAGCTGTTAACCACTGCGCCACCAGGGCTCCTGAACCACCTTATGCTCTGTCATAAGCCCTCTTCCTTCCTCATGCTACATATTTTTCTTATGGAAATTGTTTCACTTCCATGGCTCCAATGATCATCTACTTACAGATGACATTAAGTGTATATTCAGCCTAGATCTTTCTTCTTGCCCCTATATGTATATGGAGCCCTGGTGATGCAGTGGTGATGCATTCAGCTGCTAACTAAAAGGTCAGCAGTTCAAATCCACCAGCCGCTCCTTGGAAGCCCTATGGAGCAGCTCTGCTCTGTTCTATAGGGCCGCTATGAGTTGGAATCAATTCGGCAGCAATAGCTTTGGATTTGGGGGCTTTTTTATACCCATGTAGCCACTTGACAGCTCCACTTGGAAGTCTCACAGGTGCCTCAAAGGAATACATCCAAAATAAAATTTAGCAATTTGAACTTAATCCTTTTCAAATGCTTCTTACCATTTAAAGATAACAAATTCCTTAAGCCCTCACTTCTCTCATTAAACAATTACCAAGTCTTGTAAATTCTACCTGCAAAATACATCTCAAAGCCATGAATTTCCCTGTCATCCTTCCTGTAATCACTTGCAGAGAGTATAATAGCTTCCTATTGGCTCTCTGAACCCATTTTTGCCCTCTACAACTGCCAAAATCATGTTAAAATGCAAACCTGTTAAAATTTTTTGATGCTTAAAGTAAAAACTCCTCAACTAGTGTATGGCCCTTCATGATCTGGCCCCTGCTTACATCCCCAGCATCACTTCATACCATTTTTCTTCTCTATGCCTCTGCTCCAAGAATTCTAATCTTCTTCAGGTCCCTCTTGCCTAATACGTTGGTCCCTATTCTTGAAACACTTTTCATCCCTTACTCCTACCCTCCAAAACCCACTGCTGTTGAATCAATTCTGACTCATAGCAACTCCTACCCTCAGCAACCTGTATTTTCTTATTTGTAATATCCATCACAGTTGTTACTGCTAAAATCCCTTGTAAAGCATAAATTCTATGAGGTAAGGCCCCATGTCTACCTGGTTCATTTCTTGGTCCCCAATGCTAAACACTAACCTATCACTTAGTGGAGAGTTAAAAATCAATATGGTTTTTTCTCTCTTCCTCATAAAGGTTATAGCTTCTAGTTAAGTTCTCAAAGAGTCTCTTTGTTTTATGAGGCATTTTCTGAATTGCTTCATTTTGTAAAAAGTAAAACTGCACCTCAAACAACCCTTTTCAATACTATTACAGATATAATAAAGGTCATCTGAGGGAATCAGTAAAAAGTAAGGGAAATATAGACTCAGCATATATTCCAAATGTTGAAGGTTATTGCAAATGAGTTTATAAAATATAGGAACTAATTAGGTTGTGGAGACCATACAGAGATAAAGAAAAAACAACTGTGTAAATGTTATGCAAATAGATATACGTGGCTTGGAATAAGAATTTCAAGGGACAACATTATATTTGGATTCTAAAAGTGCTGGATTGCAAATGTCTTAAATAGAAGTGACTAAGTATCCTGGAAAACTGCTAGATGATTCCGAAAGTAGTTCTTTTACCAATGCACCTATGTAGAAGATGCATATGAAGAGTTTGGTTAAAACTATTCATGAATTTTCAAAGTATAAAAAAGCAATATTTATAAATTCATTTATTATTTTGTATCTTATTTTAAAATATGTGTGCAAAACTAGATTAACACATTGAACATTACAAATAGATATTTGACTGTTCATTCCATATTTCCAAAATTTATATACTCAAACTACCTCCCCTAATTTTTGGGGGAATCTTATCATTCTGAAAACAAAAGAATGACTTACACTGAGGATTGCTTTACATTGGGGTACATTAATACTCATATTAAATTCCAAATTAATATCCCAATTAGTAAGTGCATAGCCTTCTCAGAAAACTACTTAAAAGAAGAAAATAACTTACTTAGGTAAATAAGTTCTAGGGTGTTTTAGAGAAAAAAAAAATCAGCCACAGTAGTTTATAGTAATTCTTAAAATGAGTAGTAACATTATGAAATGTTTATGAAAACACTAATGAGAATACAGCAGCATTTTAGGGAGAAACATGCCTTCACAGCTTTGAACTTCATTAAGAGGTTCTACTCTGGTGACATTCCAGCAGGTCTTAGTTTCTATTCCAAATAAATTCATTATTCCCATGAGTGTGCGATAGCAGCTTGCTATGATTACCTTTAACAGATAAAAACAAAAAGAAATAATGGAGGAAAATACATTTTCTTCATAATAAATTTTTTTCAAGATAGCACATTATGATGCTTGCCTTTGACATTATAAATTTTGAGAAATTTATTTCAATCATTTCACTTAGAAAATATTTGAAAGGCCATACATATATTATAAACTAGAGTCGTATAAAAAAAATTATTTATTTATTTTTTTTTTTACTGAGTAATTCACATCTATAATGAGATGTTATAATCAACATCATTGTAATATACTCTTGTAATTAATTCAGTACTAGAAATAATAGTAGCTGTAAACTCACGTATAAAAGGATGGTGATTAATGGCAAAGTACAAAGATTTAGAGAAACATTCCCTGATTACTTACTTAGGCACTTAAATATATATTTTTTTATAGTCTAAAAAATATAAAAACAACTACATATATTATAATAATAGCTCATGTGCCCATTTAAATTTTGGCTAAGCAGAAGACCAATTCTTCCCAATTTGCAATCCACTTTAAATAGTTTAAAGACAAGGAAAAGACAAAAAAAAAAAATTACAAGCAAGCAAAATACTTATGTTTAGAAAAGCTCAAAAGAGAAAGTAAAAACCACCTAGAGATTTTAATATTTTGGAGATCATCCTTCTGGTCATTTCCCTAGGCATGTAAAAACATGTAGTTACTCAACAATACAATAAGCTTTCAAGGCTAAGTAACAAAAATCTGTCTCAAATGATTTCAACACAGTAAGATTATGTATTATCACTCCTGACTGGGAGAAGTCCAAAGATAGGACAGACTCCCAGCACAGTACAATCACTATCACGAAGATGTCATAAAATATTCAGGTTCTTTCCATCTCTCACTTGAGCCCTACTCAGTGTTGGCTTCATTCACAACCTTGTACTAGATGGCAACAGCAATTTCAGGCATCACATTCAGGTATGACAATGCCCAGAGGAAGAAGAGAAATCATCTATTTCTGTGGTTTCCCTTTAAAAGCATGGTTATTTTTTCAAGAAGTTTCTAGCAGACTTCCTATCATTGCTCACTGAAGGGAACAACATGCTGATTCCTGAACCAATCACTAGCTAAAGGGATGAAGTTATCAAGATTATCTTAGACCAAAGGTTGCAATCCTTTTCTAAGTGGCTAGGTAGTAAATATTTTATGCTTTGTAGCCATGTGGTTCCTGTGGCAACTCAATTCTGCCACTGCCCTGTGAAAGCAACCATAGAGAGTATATAAATGAATGGGCATGGCTGTGCTCCAATAAAAGTTTATTTACAAAAATAGGCAGTGTGCCAGATTTGGCCAATGGGCTGTTATTTCCTGGCCCCTATTTTTAGACTAATCATTTAGAGTAGAAAAAATGTTAGAAGTGAACTATAATATTCACTATGTTGGCTTTTTAGTAAGTTTAATGTGAAAACCCATTTTTTCAACTAGTGGAGAATTAACTCTAAATAAGTAATCTCTCGGATATTTGTATGACTGCTGTAACACCATATAGTTCTAGACATTTTAATATCATAAATTCTTTGTAGTTCTCTACTCAGGTATTTTTTCACTGGTCTAACTTAAAAAAAAAAAAGCATTAAGTTAAGAATGGGATCAAACTTAGTAATTTAAAGCCGTTGCCCTCGAGTCCATTCCGACTTACATGGTTGCTATGAGTCGGAATCGACTCGACGGCAAAGGCTTTTTATTTTTTTTTAACTCCTAGAAATCATTTGGAATGCTCTATAGGCACTTCAAACTTAACACATCCAAAACTGAACATACAATTTTTCCCCCAAAAAAGCCTACTCTGTTCTGTGGTTTTCACTTTAGTAAACATCATCATGATTAGGTTACTTCCTCAATCCAGAAACTTAGAAGTCATCATGGACTACTCTTCCCCAACTTCCTACCTATATACAATTCGTTATGAAGTTCTATTAATTCTATACATTAACTCTTTTAAAAATCCACTTATTATGCTTAAAAGTCACTATCATAACTATAGATCAGGGCTTCATCATTAGTCTCCTGATTCCAGTCTTGGTTCCCTCCAATTCATCTTCTAAATCTTATGCCAATGTGACAGTTCTACAATTCAAAGCTAGAATGCACATCTTGATCCTCTGCCTTCAGAACAAAATACAAATTCTTCAGCAATTCATATAAGACCCTCCATGATCTAGTCTCTAGCTACCTCACCTCTCCAAGCTCATCTCTAGCACTTTTCACCAAACATCCTACAATTTCAGTCATACAAACTACCTGAAGCTCTTACTATACTTACTACACTTCCTCAAGAATCTGTATCTTTGCATATGCCTGCCCCAAACTGCCCTTTCACTTAACATCCTGACCACATAATCTGACTCTCCCTTTTTGGCCTAACCCCCATTCATCCTTCAAGACTCAGCTCAGCATGAAGATCACCAGGAAACCTTCTATCGTGGATTGTATTGTGTCCCCCAAAATAAGTGTTAACTTGGCTAGGCCATGATTCCCCGTATTGTGTGACTGTCTACCATTTTGTCATCTGATGTGATTTTCCTACATTTTGTGAAACCTACCTCTATGATGTTAATGAAGCAGGATTAGAGGCAGTTACGGTAATGAAGCAAGACTCAATCCATAAGATTAGGTTGTGTCTTGAGCCAATCTCTTTTGAGATATAAAAGAGAGAAGTAAGAAGAGAGACATGGGGACCTCATACCACCAAGAAAGTAGTGCTGGGAGCAGAGCATATCCTTTGCACCTGGGGTTCCTGCACTGAAAACCTCTTAGACAAGGGGAAGATTGATGACAGGGACTTTTCCTCAGAGCCAACAGAGAGAGAAAGACTTCCCCTGGAGCTGGCACCCTGAATTCAGATGGCTAGCCTCCTAGACCGTGAGACAATAAATTTCTCTTTGTCAAAGCTATTCACCTGTGGTATTTCTGTTATAGCAGCATTAGATAACTAAGACAACTTCTGATCAGACAGGGCCATAAAACAAGCCTGAATAAACTTCAAAGAACTCATATTATATACAACATATTCTTTAACCACAATAGGTTTATTGGAAATTCACAAAAGTTATCTAGAAAAATCTTCAAATACATGGTAATAAAAGAACCTGCATAGTAGTAAAAATAAATCACAGGAGAAATTGCAAAATAATATAGATCTGAACTACATATCTAAAACTAAACACATCTAAATTTATGGAAAGCAGATAAAGCAGTATTTAGAGGAAAACTCATAGCAATGAAATGCTTCTTTTAGGGAAAAAAAAGATTTTAAATCAAGGAGGTAAGCATCCACCTTAAGCAACTAGCAAGAGAAGATCAAAGTAAACCCAAAGTAAGCAGTAGGAAGGAAATAATAAAGATGAGAGGAGAAATCAATGGAATACAAAAAAGAAAAGCAATACAACAAGATCAGTGAAGCCAAAAGTTAGTATTTTGTAAACAGCAATGGATAAAACTCTAACTACAGTGATGAAGAAAAACAAAGAAAATATGCAATTTACCAATATCACAAATGAAAGACAAACATCGTTCTGACATTAAAAGAATAAGGGAACATTATGAACAATTTTATGTCAATAAATTTGTCAACTTTCAGATGAAATGGACAAATTCCTCGAAAGACATAAAAATTATCAACACTGACAAAAAGAAATAGAAAATCTGGGTAGCCTATTAGAAAAAGAAGATGACTTTTTAGGTTTTCAAAAGCAAATGAATAATAATTTTTAAAACCTATATAAATGTGAAAAAAGGAATAAAAAGTAATAATTTTTAACTAATTTGCTAGAATCTGAGACAAATTTAAACTCAAAAGTAGTGCTTATGATGTCAAATTTAGCATTTAAGAGTTCACAAACTGAGTTTACTGATTTTTTTGTCCTGTTTTTCTAATTTGTAAAGTTTGTAGACTACCATAAAATTCATATTTTTTCAGGCTAAGCACTGGAAGATGCTCATATATTTTTGGCTATATGACTAAACAAATCTTACTTTATTAATGAAATTTCAAGGTCACTGTTCTGCCTACCTCCACCAGTCTCCAAAGCCAACAGACCATCTCTACTTAGAATCCTTCTTGGCTTACTTTTCTTTCCTTTTGGCTTGTTTTTTTTTTTTTTTTACTGCCCTGACCACTGCTTTCATGTTGTTGTTGTTGGGTGACCTCAAGGTAATTCCAACCCATAATGACCCCATGTGACAGAGTAGGACTGCCCCAAAGGGTTTTCTTGGCTGTATGTAATTTTTACGAAAGCACATCAGGTCTTTCTCCCTCAGAGCTGCTAGGTGGGTTAGAACCACCAACTTTTTGGTTAGCAGCTGAGTCCTTAACAGGGATCCTTCATTACTTCCATACTACGGTTTTATTCTTTGAGTTCATGTGAGCACAGTTTCTGGAGTCTGTAAATTTTAGGAGAAAACTTTTGATACCTTGCTCATCTAACCATATGAACATATACAACAATGAACCTAAAAACTTCTATCCCTTTTCTAATATCATTGTGCTTACTTACTATTTCTATCTAACAATGAAAAAGGGATCAGCATACAGATAATATTTGTCTCAAAATATTACTCACCTCTGGATAAAGATGGAAGCGTTTTACTGTATTAATTACAAGGGGATATTCAGTAAGCCTGTCATTCATAATCATCCAAAGTCCTTCCAAAAATGAAGGTGCTTCAATAATGGTCTTGAAGTAGGAATAATAAAGCCCCTAAAAAGGCACATATTGTTGATATAAGTAAAACTTGAAAATATTTAGTTCTATAATCTTTTTAGAACAATTTCTTCTGCAAAGAAAGAGAAAGTCAATAATAATACTTCCTAATTACTCCTTAGGGACCTGGTGGCACAGTGGTTAAGCATTTGGTTGTGAACCAAAAGGCTGGCAGTTTGAATCCACAAGCCACTCCTTGGAAACCCTATGGGGCAGTTCTACTCTGTCCTATAGGGTCACTATGAGTTGGAATTGACTCAATGGCAACAATTTTTTAAATTATTCCTTACTATTATATTTTAAGGAGATTTTCTAAATACATATAAAATTTATTTTTAATTCCCACATTATGAAATACTTAGAGGTTGAGATCTGATGTATTTATCATAAACAGGGATGCACTCATGTCCCTGTACAACTCTGCATATAGAAAATACTTTTTTCCCATACTGTTAAGAAATAACATACAATTTTAAGCAACATGAGATGAAGTTCCATACTTTCAACTTATTTTGTAGCTTCATCTAATGCCTCTGCATAAAGTGAATGCTAAATAAATATCAACTATGTCACTCACAAATATTGTATACCGAAAAAGGGGATTATCTTAGCATACTGTTAGCATGTAAAGTAATGGTTTTACTAAACTAGTAAAGTACTGTTTAGCTAATATTCAAGGATTAGCAAAATCATATTGTTTCAAATTACTTCCCTCATCAGTGTCCTGCTTTCACTTCTGAACTGTGTCAGTGAATAAAGGGTCACATTGTTAATCATACACTACCCAAAAAACAAGTAAACAACTTCAACACTACCCTCATTCCTGTCTCACTCAACTGCTTTATTTTTGGTAGATTAGGCAACAATAGTGACTACTAAATTGAAGATTTGTTTTAGCTGGTGTCTGAAAGACCATTTCCTATAGGTCTGATTGATAAAATATGAGCACATATAAGGATTTTCCGTCCTTCTTAAGAAGGCAACAATTAAAGGATGTCTATTTTTTAATATGTATTAAGCCTACATTTAGAGAAAAAGTAAATATATAAATAAGTTTTATTGATAACAACTATTGTTTTCGTGCCAGGCACTGTGCTATATGCTTCCATTCATTATCTCCCTCATTCTCACAAAAACCCTGTAAGGTTGCATTATTTCTATTTAACAGATGAGAGTACTCAGAATTAGAAATGTTAACTGACTCGTCATCACACCACTAAGCACAGAACTGCTACCTGAAGTCCAGACTCTGCCCAGCTACACTCTTTATTTAATATGTCAGGTCCTCTCTTTGGGAAATAATACCATTAAAATATTCAAATGCCATACAAATGTTAAGATATTGATTCTTCAAAGTTTGAAGGGGCTATAAGAGTGAAGTTTAAAAAGCAGTGGCTGTAGAGTCAGGAGACCAGTTCTGGTTCTCTACTTGGCCCCCAACTACCTGGGAGCTGATCTGGAGGACTTTCATGCTCTCTCCTAAAATGTAAAATTCTGCAGTTCTGGTATCTGTTTGCTGCTGCTGTTGTTGCTGAATGCCGTTCAACTCACAGAGAACTCATGCGACAGAGCAGAACTTGCCCCGTAGGGTTTTCTTGGCTGTAATCTTTACAGAAGCAGATCACTAGGTGTTTCTCCCACAGAGCAGGAGAAACTAGTTGACTAACTAACTGGTACACTTCCAGGGCTCTTTGGTATTCATTTAATCCACACAATATCATGTGAGATACGTGTGGCAGAGGCCATTATCCCCATTTTACAGTTGTTAGGTACAGTTGAGTCGGCTCCAACTCATAGCAATCTTATGTATAACAGAACGAAGCACTGCCCAGTCCTGTACCATCCTCACAATAGTAGGTAAGTTTCAGCCTATTGTTGCAGCCACTGTGTCAATATCACCGCCTGTCTGTTAGTTCACTGTACTGTGGTGGCTTATGTGTGGTTGTGATGCTGCAAGCTATGCCACTAGTATTTCAAATACCAGCATGGTCACCCATAATGGACAGGTTTCAGCGGAGCCTCCAGACTAAGGCTGACTAGGAAGAAGGGCCTGGCGATCTACTTCCAAAAAAAATTAGCTAGTGAAAACCCTATGGATAACAGCAGAACACTGATATAGTGCTGGAAGATAAGTCAGGGTGGAAGGCAATCAAAATATGACTGGGGAAGAGGGTTTCCTCAAAGCAGAGTCAAGCATTTTATAGATTCGGTCTCAAAAGAAGAGAAACATTAAAGAAATTACATCAAAAGTTGGCTCTTCTGGAGAAGGCAGTACAACTTGTACAAGGCAAGGTCATGGAAACTCCATAAACATATCCAAACTCCCTGAGGGAGTGAATTGCTGGGCTGAGGGTTGTGTGGACCACAGTCTCCGGGAACATACAGCTCAATTGACATAACACAGTTTATAAAGAAAATGTTCTACATTCTACCTTGGTGAGTAGCATCTGGGGTCTTAAAAGACTGTGAGCAACCATCTAAGATACTCTACTGGTCTCACCCCTCTGGGAGCAATGGAGAATGAAGAAAACTAAAGATACAACTACCATGGCCTCCACCAGACTGAGTCCAGTACAACTAGATGGTGTCCAGCTACCACCACTGCTACTCTGACATGGATCACAAGAGAGGGTCTTAGACAGAGCTGGAGAAAAATGTAGAACAAAAGTCTAACTCACAAAAAAGACCAGACTTATTGGCCTGAAAGAGACTGGAGAAACCCTGAGAGTATGGCACTCTTTTAGCTCAGTTAAAAAGTCATTCCTGAGGCTCAATCTTCATCCAAAGATTAGACAAACCCATAAAACAAAATAAGACTAAAGGGGCACACCGGCCCAGGAGCAAGGACTAGAAGGCAGAAGGGGACAGGAGAGCCAGTAATAAGGAACCCAAGGTCGAGAAGGGAGAGTATTGATATGTTGTGGGGTTGTTAACCAATGTCATAAAACAACATGTGTACTAACTGTTTAATGAGAAGCTAGTTTGTTCTGTAAACCGTCATCTAAAGTACAATAAAAAATAAAAAAAATGCAACATCCCTGCCATATAGAGAACCATGGAGAAAGAAGTCTTTTTACTGATTTTTATTCTCCCTTTAGCATATTTTTGAAGGTGATGAAAAACAAATTAAAAATAGGATAAAAAACAAAGTTGGCTCTTAGAGATTATTTGGAAAAAAAAAGAAAGGGCCAGGTAAAACATGGGATCTCTTTTAGCCCAATAGAAAGCAATTTCTGTTAATATTTGATACCCCATATCAGGGTCGCTATGAGTCAGAATTGACTCGACGGCAGTGGGCTGGTTTTGTTGGTTCATATCAGTACTTATATGCCGTCTTTCTTTGTTCTCCTTTTTTCTCAGCTATTATATTTGATCTTTAAAAGAAGTCTGCATTAGGAAAAAGGAAGAGATAATTAAATAAGTAAAATAATAATAATAATAACCCCAAACACTTTTATATTTAAGTAATAAACCTGGGTCATAGCTTAAACAGTTCGGGTCCCCAGAAAATCATTTCAGTCCCTAATAAATTTCCAGCTTATAATACTAACATTTATAAATACGAATTAATTCACTAGAATAAAGAACCTAACCATTTCAGTGCGAAAAGTCATTTCCCGTTCCAAGGATGAGAGGTGAGAAAAATGGCGATCATTTTCGAAAAGTGTTATTAAATGTATCCTAGAAAAAAGATGAAGCACCATATTATAAAGCAGGTTTCATAAGCAGTACTAAAATAATTAAGTTATAGATAAACAAAATAACTCATAAAAATGAAAAATAAATTTGTATAACAAATATTGAGATAATTTTATAATTTCCTTACTACTTTGTACATTGTCAGGCATTTATAATACAGCAAGACACACCTCTGAAGTTCTTTAACTCTCTGGATCTTAATTATAACCGTACACCTAAAACTCCTGTGGCTGTCTCCACTCCACCTCCCACCCCAGAACTCTGAATCCGAACAGAAGCAGATTTTTGTTTTGTTTTTTAAGTTTCACAAGTGATTCTACTGTTCCAGCCTTGGGAAATGCTGCTCTAACTAGTACAAAGCATTCAGAGTATAATTTTAAATAAAATCATTCAAATTAAGTGCAATTTTTAGATAAGTATGATATCACAGAAGGGACCAACTTTCCAGTGCCAAAAAACAGAATTATAAGCCAAGATAATGCATCACTGCAACCAACTCAAGCTGTCGTTGTTGTTAGGTGTCGTCGAGTCGGTTCCGACTCATAGCGACCCTATGCACAACAGAACGAAACACTGCCCGGTCCTGCGCCATCCTTACAATCGTTGTTATGCTTGAGCTCATTGTTGCAGCCACTGTGTCAATCCACCTCGTCGAGGGTCTTCCTCTTTTCCGCCGACCCTGTACTCTGCCAAGCACAATGTCCTTCTCCAGGGACTGATCCATCCTGACAACATGTCCAAAGTATGTAAGACACAGTCTCGCCATCCTTGCTTCTAAGGAGAATTCTGGTTGTACTTCTTCTAAGACAGATTTGTTCGATCTTTTCACAGTCCATGGTATATTCAATATTCTTCTCCAACACCACAATTCAAAGGCGTCAACTCTTCTTTGGTCTTCCTTGTTCATTGTCCAGCTTTCACATGCACATGATGTAATTGAAAACACCACGGCTTGGGTCAGGTGCACCTTAGTGTTCAAGGTGACATCTTTGCTCTTCAACACTTTAAAGAGGTCCTTTGCAGCAGATTTGCCCAATGCAATGCGTATTTTGATTTCTTGACTGCTGCTTCCATGGCTGTTGATTGTGCATCCAAGTAAAACGAAATCCTTGACAACTTCAATCTTTTCTCCGTTTATGATGATGTTGCTCATTGGTGCAGTTGTGAGGGATTTTTGTTTTCTTTATGTTGAGGTGCAGTCCATAGTGAAGGCTGTGGTCTTTGATCTTCATTAAAAAGAATTAGTCGGTGTTCAACCATTTCAAGAGATGGCATATGATCAGGAGCCGATGGCACTGAAGAAAGAAGTTCAAGCTTCTCTGAAGGCATGGGCGAAAAACAAGGCTCCAGGAATTGATGGAATATTAATTGAGATGTTTCAATAAAAAGATGCAGTGCTGTAGGTGCTCACTCGTCTACGCCAAGAAATATGGAAGACAGCTTCCTGGCCAACTGACTGGAAGAGATCCATATTTATGCCTATTCCCAAGCAAGGTGATCCAATTGAATGTGGAAATTACAGAACAATATCATTAATATCACACAAAAGCAAAATTTTGCTGAAGATCATTCAAAAATGGCTGCAGCAGTATATTGACAAGGAACTGCCAGAAATTCAGGTGGGTTTCAGAAGAGGACATGGAACCAGGGATATCATTGCTGATGTCAGATGGATCCTGGCTGAAAGCAGAGAATACCAGAAGGATGTTTACCTGTGTTTTATTGACTATGCAAAGGCATTCGACTGTGTGGATCATAACAAATTATGGATAACATTGCGAAGAATGGGAATTCCAGTACACTTAATTATGCTCATGAGGAACCTTTACATTGATCAAGAGGCAGTTGTTCGGATAGAACAAGGGGATACTGATTGGTTTAAAGTCAGGAAAGTTGTGCGCCAGGGTTGTATTCTTTCACCATACCTATTCATTCTGTATGCTGAACAAATAATACGAGAAGCTGGACTATATGAAGAAGAATGGGGCATCAGGATTGGAGGAAGACTCATTAACAACCTGCGTTATGCAGATGACACAACCTTGTTTGCTGAAAGTGAAGAGGACTTGAACCACTTACTAATGAAGATCAAAGACCACAGCCTTCAGCATGGCTTGCACCTCAACATAAAGAAAACTCAAGCTGTAGATGGTTAAAAATAAGGGCAAACGTGATAAGCAAATTCGTTTATAGTCAGCAATCACGCTGTGCTTAATTTACATAGTAGATGTTTCCTAATGACATACAAAATAAAGCAAAATTCTGTACACCAATACTGTTTCTCACTAACCCTCATTCACATGTAAGATATATGCTAGGATACCAACAGTTATAGAAAATGCTTCCTAGCATTACGGTCTTAGTTTAACACTGAAAAGTCCCTGCAGGCTAAGTAGCTAGTGCAACAGTGTACCAATAGAAGGTGGGGGCCAATCACATACTTTCCAAGAGTAGAGATCCCAAAGCTTATTTAGAAATGAAAACGTCAGAGGGAAAATAATATTTTACATATTATTTTTACAAATACATCTTGTGTAAAATAAAGTGTATGCGTATATAAACTTGAACCAAAAATTTAATTTTGCATTATTATTTCAGAGTCTTTATCTTCATTTCTACCTGATTCTCATTTGACAGGTGCTTCGATGGCACTAGTTTTTTTTTTTTTTTTTTTAGTAAAACTTTAGCTCTAAATTTATGTGCCTAACAACACAGTTTAATATGAAAGAAGGGAGTTTCTGAAATGAAAGAAGCACACAAAATACACTAAAAAAGTTGGATATTTAAAGAAATAAAGTAGTGAATCCTTTGGTAAAACAAAAATATTTTCATTCATAAATTACTATTTTCCTAATATGTCTATTTTATAACTGCTCTTTCAATATGAGGTTTGTAAAAAGTAATATATACATCTATATCATCTACATGAGACCAAACGGTCAATATTTACCCTAAATCAATGACAAGAGGCTGGGGTGGGGGTGGGGCAGCAGGGAAGCTAGATTGATGGAAACAGAACAACCAGAAGGGAAACAATGAGAATGTTGACACACTGTAAAAACTGTAACCAATATCACTGAACCATATGCATAGAAATTGTTAAATTGGGGACCTAATTTGCTGTGTAAACTTTTACCAAAAACACAATTTAAAAATATATGTGTAAATCTGTGCACATATAGATGTTCTATAACAGAAAACACTTATTGTTTTATTGCATGCAAACACTGATGGAAAATCTTAATCCAAATGTTATTTATTTCAAACTGAAACTAAATCTTACCAGTGTAAAAATCCCACAAAGGCAGCTGGAAAAAGAAAACAAAAAAGACATTAAAGGTTGCTTTAATAAAATAAAATACGTTTAAAACAAGTATTTCAAATGTATTCCCTTGTATGTCCAGGGAGGCAAAGAAAGCATGCACACACAGGCAAGATGGCTAGCTACCTGTCCTACACAGGCATAGAAAAAATTCCAGAAGGACATAAACCAAATTGTTAACAGTGCTTACCTCTGGGGGCAGGGGGCGGGGCGGGGGGGGGGGTTGTGAAGTGTAATGGGAACAATGTGAAAGATTTTTGCGGCTCACTTAGGTAATTTGTAAAAAAAAGTGATGAAATTATAGACGATTTTGACTTTTTTTTTTCAGTATTGTTCTCTACTATTCCCTGTTCTCTCTTATTCTTTATTTCTTTACATAGTATTTTAAAGGAAAGAGTCTTTCAGAAATGATTTTAGCTAACAGAAGCCATTGTGCAATACATTCATGAATAACTTCGCCAAGCTTTGGGAGCACTCTGACTACTGAGAAGACTCATCTGGAGTTACTGTGCCAACCATGCCAACGCCCTGTGAATGAGGCTTTGCTAGGGAGCTGGGAGACAGGCCAGACAGTGACAATAATCTGGGGTGGGGCTCTTTGAGAAGTTAAACCTAGTCTGCCCCCTCTGGTGGTAAAGGGGCTACTAGTTTTCACCACTACCAGTTCTACTGTGTCCTATAAGGTCACTATAAGTTGGAATCAACCTGACGGCAATGGGATGGAGCTGGTAGGGAGCCCTGGTGGCTCAGTGGTTAAGAACTCAGCTGCTAACCAAAAGGTCAGCAGTTTGAATCCACCAGCTGCTCCTTGGAAAACTATGGGGCAGTTCTACTCTGTCCTATAGGGTTGCTGTGAATTGGAATTGACTCGACAACAGGATGGAGCTGGAGAGAGTGGGATGAAACTGGCTGAGTTAAAACACTACAAACTGCTTCCTTTACAGAGGTTCACAGTCTTTGGGTGGTTCGAATGGTTCACATGCATTTGGCTGTCAACCAAAAGGATAAAGGTTCCAGTCTACCCAGAGGTGCCTCAGAAAAAAGGCCTGGTGATCTACCTCCAAAAAACCAGCCATTGAAAACCCTATGGAGCACATTCTACTCCCACATTCATGGGGTTGCCATGAGTTGGAGTCACCACCACCGCAATGGGTTTTTTTTTTTTTTTTACAGAGGTTCTAAATGTTCTTTAGATTGTGGTAAACCTTTGGTTAATTTCCAACATTTTGAAAATGTTGATTTTGATAATGTTTCAAATATTTTTTCTGTTTTTATGGAGGAATGGATTTACAAAGGTCCTTACTCTCCTGCCTCCCCTCCATGATTTCATAATGGTATTTCTTATGGCTGTCCCAAATATACTTACCAAGTCATTTTACAAACCATCAACATTAACCTCTTAAAAGTAAAAAATTACTCAGCTTGGTTAACAAAGTTAAATGCAAATTCAATAAAAAAATTAATTTTAAAAAACTGCAATGAGTTGAAAATCATGCTTCTACAGTTCTTTTCCCATATTCCTAACTAGGAGTCCCTGGGTGGTGCGAATGGTTAAAGGCTCGACTACTAGTTTGGCAGTTCAAACCCACCCTGAGACACCTTGGAAGTCAGTGGGCAATGTGCTGCTGAGAGGTTGCAGCCATATTCCTAACTACCATGGGCCTGTGGTGTGTTCGTACTGTCTGAAAGCTAAGAATGGTTTTTACATTTTTAAAGCATTGTTAAAAGGAGATGAGGAGGAGGAGAAAAATAAGCTACACAGACTGTACACAGCCTGCAAAACTTAAAATATTTACTAACCGGCTCTTAACAGAAAAACCTTGCTTACCCCTATCTTATGCTATATTCACTATATATATATATTATCTCTTTATGCCCTGAACCACCTTGAAATTAAGCCTTATACCTTCTCTGTCAACTTGAAGCAGATGCTTATCCAATGAGATTTCCTTAACTTTAAGATATGCAGAGGCTGTCCTGTGTGTATCCGCTTTGTTATTCCCTTATTATAGGCTTTCTACCCAAAACCCATGCATATCATATAGTCTGGCAAAAACACTTATTTTTAAGGAAAATAAAAAGATCAAATATCCTAACAAATCCATCTAGCTTTCCAAAGAGCTTCAAAATTTTCTCGTCTATCTCATCTCCCTCCCCACTACTCTACATTCCACACCTGCCTGCAACCCCTCAAAAAGTGGTAAAGAGTAATGACGTCAATATTCTAAATGTATGAAATGCTTATCACCTCTTTGGAGATGTGAGAAAAAAGCCTGTCTCCTGAGCCTCTGAATCCTATCCCTACCAGTCTCACCCAGAAAGATGACATAGCCTTAATGGTTTACTGAAAAAAAAAGACCATTTTTGACACACGCACTCCCAACTTCTCTTTTCCCCACTTCAAAATTTCTCTAAAAATTTCTCTATAGTAACCCTAACCTTCCTATTCTCTACCATCTCAGAAGAGGAAGTAGCTCTCCTCTTTTTTACACTTACTTTCTCAAAATGTATGCTTTTCATTCCATTCCTTTGAATATTCCAAAACTTGCCCCATCATTTATTCTTTCTCTTAGAACCTCAATCTCATCCTCTCCCCTTGATCCTTCCCTTTAGCCTTTAATTTTCCTAGGCCTTAACACACTTCCCTTGATCTAATAGCCCTTCAAACTATGGGAGTCTCTCTCTCTTTCTCCCTCTCTGTTGCACATGTGTGCTCTCACTCTATGTCTCTGTCTCTATCTTCTTCTCCATTCACTCAAGACTCTAGGCCAACCTTTCTCCTAAGTTCCTATAACATTTTTTATTATTAACTATTTAACTGTGGTAAGTACATAGGTAACAAAACATCTGCCATTTCTACAATCTTCACATGTACAGTTTAGTGACATGTACAGCTCATTATGTTGTTCAACCATCACCATTAACTGTTCCCGAACTTTTCCATCACCAACACCTATAACTCTGTCAAATGACCAAGGACCCTTTACTTATCAAGTCCAATGGTTTCCATCAGTTCTCACACCTTTCAAACTCTCTGTAGCATATGACCACATTCCTGGCTTTCTTCCTCTCTCATCTTTCCATCACACAGAACTCTCATGGTTCTTCTATTTTTCTGACCACTCCATTTTTATATGCTTATCTGGTTTCTCCTTTTCCTCGTTTCTTAAATATACATTTAAGTTTCCCCCAAGTACCTACCATTTGCCCACTTTTCTCTCTTCACATTGGTATGCATTGGCAATCTCGCTCAATCTTAAAGTTTTAACTGTCATTTCTATGTGGATAATTCCCAAATCTATGATCTTCATTCCTAAACTACCCCCCATCTCTCTCTCTCTGAACAATGGTCATACATATCCAAAAGCCTGCTAGAAATCTTCATTTGTATGTCCCACAAATCAATTCATTGCCTTCTAGTAGATTTTGACTCATAGCGATTGTATAGGAAAGAGCAGAACTACCCCATAGGGTTTCCAAGGCTGAAATCTTTATGGAAACAGACTGCCACATCTCCTTCCTGTGGAGCAGCTAGCGGGTTCCAACTGCTGGCCTTTTGGTTAGCAGCTGAGTGCTTAACCACTGTACCACTACGGCTACTCTGTATGTCCCGTGTTGTTGTAGTTGTTGTTAGGTGCCATCGACTAGATTCCAACTCACAGCGACCCTATGCACAACAGAAGGAAGCACTGCCCAGTCCTGCACCATCCTCACAATCGTTGCTATGCTTGTGCCCATTGTTGCAGCCACTGTGTCAAACCATTTTATTGAGGGTCTTCCTCTTTTTCACTGACCTTCTACTTTATTAAGCATGATGTCCTTCTCCAGTGACTGATCCCTACTGATAATATGTCCAAAGTATGTGAGACACAGTCTTGCCATCTTTGCTCTTAAGGAGCACTCTGGTTGTACCTCTTCAAGACAGGTCTGTTCGTTCTTTTGGCAGTCCACGGTACATTCGGTATTCTTCGCCAACACCACAACTCAAAGGCGTCAATTCTTCTTCAGTCTTCCTTATTCATTGTCCAGTTCTCGCATGCATATGAGGCGACTGAAAACACCATGGCTTAGATCGGGCGCACCTTAGTCCTTAAGATGACTCCTTTTCTTTTCAACACTTTAAAGAGGTTTTTTGCAGCTGATCTGTACAATGCAATGCATCTTTTCATTTCTGGACTGCTGCTTCCATGGGTGTTGCATTGTCGACCCAAGTAAAATGAAATCCCTGACAACCTCAATCTTTTTTTTTTTTTTAGGATGGCCACCAAGATTGTAATTATACTTGAAAGAGCAATTTTGTGATGAAGACTCCAGACAGGTGGAGAAGCTAGGAAACAGGAAGAAAGCCGAGTCGATGCTCTGTTTGCATCATGACTTTGTGGGCTCCCAAGGGGCTTGTCAGGGCTCCATTAGCCAGGATCATCTTCTGGGTTTTCACTACTAATATTCCCTGTGGACTTTATAATCCTGCATCTTGCTGGGCACTTAGTTTAGCCCATGGGATTAAATACTCTTGTGTGGGATCAACAATCTGCAGGCGAATGGGGTATCATGTAGAGTTAATGCTAAACCCTCCTTAGTGCCATTGCTGTTTCAGGCTTGCTATGTACTCCTAGCTGCTCTCTTTCTAATGAGAGAGCACATTCCTCCTCTCCCTGTATTCCCTGTGCCCATTCAACCAGTTCCTGCCCCCATCTTCCTTCTCACCTCACCTCCAGACAGGAGTTGCCCACATAGTCTCATGTGTCTACTTGAGCCAAGAAGCTCAGCCCTCACCAGTATCATCTGTTTTATAGTCCAGTCCAATCCCTGTCTGGAGAGTTGACTTTGGGAATGGTTCCAATCTTGGGCTAACAAAGGGTCTGGGGACCATGACCTCCAGGGTCCCTCTAGTCTCAGTCTGACCATTACACCTGGTCTTTTTATGAGAATTTGAGATCAGCATCCCATTGTTCTCCTGCTCCATCAGGGATTCTCTGTTGTGTTCCCTGTCAGTGCAGTGATGGGTGGTAGCTGGGCACCATCTAGTTCTTCTGGTCTCAGGCTGATTGAGTCTCTAGTTTATGTGGCCCTTTCTGTTTCTTGGAGTCATCTTTACCATATGTCTTTGGTGTTCTTCATTCTCCTTGCTCCAGGTGGGTTGAGACCAACTGATGCATCTCAGAGGTGCTTGCTAGCTTTTAAGACCCCAGATGCCTCTCACCGAAGTGGGATGCAAAATGTTTTCTTAATACATTTTGTTATGCCAGTTGACCCAGATGTCCCTGAAATCACGGTCCCCAGACCCCCCATCCCTGCTACTCTTGCCTTCAAAGTGTTTGGTTTTATTCAGGAAACTTCTTTACTTTTGGTGTAGTCCAGTTGTGCTGACTTCCCCTGTATTGTGTTGTCTTTTCCTTCACCTAAAATAATTCTTGTCTACTATCTAGTTAGTGAATACCCCTCACCCTCATAACCATCAAAGAATATTTTCTTCTGTGTTTAAACTTATTCTAGAGTTCTTATATTAGTGGTCTCATACAGTATTTGTCCTTTTCCAACTAATTTCACTCAGCATAATACCTTCCAGATTCCTCCATGTTATGAAATCTCTCACAGATTCATCATTGTTCTTAATCATTGCATAGTAATCCATTATGTGAATATACCATAATTTATTTATCCATTCATCCACTGATGGGCACCTTGGTTGCTTCCATCGTTTTGCTATTGTAAACAGTGCTGCAATGAATATGGGTGTGCATGTATCTGCTCATGTGAAGACTCTTATTTCTCTAGGATATATTCCAAGGAGTGGAACTGCTGGATCCTATGGTAGTTCTATTTCTACCTTTTTAAGGAAGTGCCAAATAAATTTCCAAAGTGGTTGTACCATTGTACTTTCCTACCGGCAGTGTGTAAGTGTACCAGTCTCTCCACAACCTCTCCGACATTTATTATTTTATGTTTTTTGGATTAATGCCAGCTTGTTGGAGTGAGATGGTATCTCATTGTAGTTTTGATTTGCATTTCTCAAATGGCTAATGATGATGAGCATTTCCTCCTGTATCTGTTACATTCCTGAATGTCTTCTTTAGTGAAGTGCCTGTTCATATCCTTTGCCCATTTTTTAATTGGGCAACATTTTTTAATTGGGCAAACTCAACAACTGTCTTTTTGTTGTTGAGTTTTTGCAGAATCATATAAATTTTAGAGATCAGATGCTGATTGGAAATGTCATAGCTAAAAACTTTTTCCCAGTCTGTAGGTAATCTTTTTACTCTTTTGGTGAAGTCTTCTGATGATTTTTTTTTTTTTTTTTTGGATGAGCATAAAACCATGAGCATAGGTGTTTGATTTTTAGGAGCTCCCATTTATCTAGTTTCTCTTCTGGTGTTTGTATGTTGTTAGTAATGTTTTGTATACTGTTTATGCCATGTATTAGGGATCCTAGTGTTGTCCCTATTTTTTATTCCATGATCTTTATCGTTTTAGATTTTACACTTAGTTCTTTGATCCATTTTGAGTTAGTTTTTGTGCATGGAGTGAGGTATGGGTCTTGTTTCATTGTTTTGTAAATAGATATCCAGTTATGCCACCACCATTTGTTAAACAGACCATCTTTTCCCCATTTAACTGACTTTGGGCCTTTGTCAAATGTCACCTGCTCATATGTGGATGGATTTATGTCTGGATTCTCAATTTTGTTCCACTGGTCATTGTATCTGTTATTGTACCAGTACCAGGCTGTTGTTACTACTGTGGCAGTATATAATAGGTTCTAAAATCAGGTAGTGTGAGGCCTCCCACTCTGTTCTTCTTTTCCAGTAATGCTTTACTTATCTGGGGCCTCTTTCCCTTCCATGTGAAGTTGGTGATTTGTTTCTCCATCTCATTAAAAAATGTCACTGGAATTTGGGTCAGAATTGCATCGTATCTATGGACTGCTTTTGGTAGAATAGACATTTTTACAATGTTGAATCTTCCTATCCATCAGCAAGGTATGTTTTTCCACTTATGTAGGTCTCTTTTGGTTTCTTGCAGTGCTGTCTTGTAGTTTTTGTCTTTTAAGTCTCTGTTAAGAGTTATTCCTAAGTACTTTATCTTTTAGGGGGCTATTGTAAATGGTATTGATTTGGTGATTTCCTCTTTGACGTTCTCTTTGTTGGTATAGAGGAATCCAACTGATTCATGTATGTTTATCTTGTATCCTGATACTCTGCTAAACTGTCCTATTAGTTTCAGTAGCTTTCTTGAGAATTCTTTAGTTTTTTCTGTGTATAAGATCACAGCATCTGCAAATAGAGATATTTTTACTTGTTCTTTCCCAATTTGGATGCCGTTTATTTCTTCATCTAGCGTAACTGCTCTGGCTAGGACCTCCAGCACAATGTTGAATAAGAGTGGTGATAAAGGGCATCCTTGTCTGGCTCCCGTTCTCAAGAGGAATGCTTTCAAACTCTCTCCATTTGGTATGATGTTGGTTGTTGGCTTTGTACAAACGCCCTTTAATATGTTGAGGAATTTTCCTTCTATTCCTATTTTGCTGAGTTTTTATCAGGAATGGGTGTTGGACTTTGCCAAATGCCTTTTCTACATCAATTGATAAGATCATGTGGTTCTTCTCTTTTGTTTTATTTACATGGATTACTTTGATTGTTTTTTTAATGCTGTACCTGGTATGAATCTCACTTGGTCGTGGTGAATTTTTTTTTTTCTTTTGATATGTTGTTGAATTCCATTGGTTAGAATTTTGTTGTGGATTTTTGAATCCGAGTTCATGAGGAATAAAGGTCTGTAGTTCTCTTTTTTGTGGTGTTTTTACCTGGTTTTGATATCAGGGAAATGCTGGCTTCATAGAATGAGTTTCAAAGTATTTCATCCTTTTCTATGCTCTGAAATACCTTTAGTAGTAATGGTGTTATCTCTTGTTTGGTAGAATTCTCCAGTGAAGCTGTCAGAGCCAAGGCTTTTTTTGGTTGTTGTTGTTGGGAGTTTTTTAACTACCTTTTAAATCTCTTCTTTTATTATGGGTTTATTTAGTTGTTCTACCTCTGTTTGTGTTAATTTAGGTAGGTAGGACATTTCTAGAAATTTGTCCATTTCTTCTAGGCTTTCAAATTTGTTAGAGTACAATTTTTCATAGTATTTTGTTATGATTCTTTTAACTTCAGTTGGGTCTGTTGTGATATTGCCCATCTCATTTCTTATTCCAGTTATTTGCTTCATCTCCTGTTTTTCTTTTGTCAGTCTGGCCAACGGTTTATCGATTTTGTTAATCTTTTCAAAGAACCAGCTTTTGGTGTTGTTAACTCTTTGAATTGTTTTTCTGTTCTTGATTTCATTTAATTTTGCTCTAATTTTTATTACTTTCTTTTGGTGCCTGAGGGTTTCTTTTGTTGCTCTATTCTATTTGTTCAATCTGTAGGGATAATTCTTTGATTTTGGTCCTTTCTTCTTTTTGGATGTGTGCACTTATTATATAAATTGACCTTTGAGTACTGCTTTAGCTGTGTCCCAAAGGTTCTCATAGGAAATGTTTTCATTCTCATTGGATTCTATGAATTTATTCCATCCTTAATTTCTTCTATAATCCAATCATTTGTGAGCAAGGTGTTGTTCAGTTTCCATGTGTTTGATTTCTCTTCCATTTTTTCTACTGTTGATTTCTAGTTTTATGGCTTTATGGTCAGAGAAGATGCTTTGTAATATTTCAGTATTTTGGATTCTGTTAAGACTTGTTTTATGGCCTAATATGTAGTCTAGAGAATGTTCCATGTGCACTGGAAAAGAAAGTATACTTGTCTGCTGTTGGGCGGAGTGTTCTGTATATGTCTATGACGTCAGGTTGGTTGATTATGACATTTAGAGCTTCCGTGTCTTTACTGAGCTTCTTTCTGGATATTCTGTCCTTCACTGAAAGCGGTGTGTTGAAGTCTATTATCATGAAGCTGTCTACCTCACTTTTCAACACTGTTAGAATTTGTTTTACGTATCTTGAAGCCCTGCATAAATATTTAATATGGTAATAACCACCTGGTATATTATCCCTTTAATCACTACATAGTGTCCTTCCTTATCCTTTGTGGTGAATTTAACTTTGAAGTCTGTTTCATCAGAAATTAGTATTGCCACTCTTGCACTTTTTTAATTGTTGCTTGCTTGATGTATTTTTTCCATCCTTTGAGTTTTAGTTTATGTCTCTAAGGTGTGTCTCTTATAGGCAGCATATAGACGGGTCGTGTTTTTTTTTTTTTAAATCCATTCTGCAACTCTCTATTGGTGCATTTAGTCTATTTACATACAGTGTAATTATGGATGGGGTGAGTTTAGTGCTGTCATTTTGATCTTTTTTTGTATGTTGTTGATGGTTTCTTTTTTCCCTTTTTTGTGCTAATTTTTCTTTATAAATTGTGTTTTCCTTTTTTTCATTGCTGTTGATTTTGTTTTCGCTGAGTATGTTTTTCTTATATCTTATTTTGATGTGTAGGATTCTTAGTCTCCTTTGTGGTTATTTTATTATTTACCCCTATATTTCTAAGTTTAAACCAAAATTTTATCTTCCTATATCACCTTCCCTTCCTCTCCAATTGAAAGATCTATGACTACTTTATTTAGTCCCTCTTTATTGATTCAACGTTGTCATCTTTTACATAATATAGCTGTTTCCCTGCTTTAAGCATCTTTTTTTTTTTTTTTACCTTGATCTATTTTTGTGCTTTCTCTATCAGGGTTGATACCTGGTTTTCCTGTCCTGTATTCTAGTTTTGGGTTGTTATTTGATGTTACTGATTTTTCTAACCGGAAAACTCTTTTTAGTATTTAGTACTTCTGGTTTGGTTTTGCAAATTCCCTAAACTTCTGTTTATCTGGAACTGTCCTATTTGAGAGACAGTTTTGCTGTATATTATCATTCTTGGCTGGCATTTTTTTTCCCCTTCAAGGCTTTATATATGTCATCCCATTGCCTTCTTACCTGCATGGTTTCTGCTGAGTAGTCTGAGCTTATTCTTATCGACTCTCCTTTGTAGGTGACTTTTCATTTATCCCTAAAAATGCTCTTAAAATTTTCTTTATCTTTAGTTTTGGCAAGTTTGATTATAGTATGTCTAGGTGTCGTTCTTTTGGGCTCTACTTTGTATGGGGTTCAATGAGTATCCTGGATAGAGATCTTCTCATCTTTCAGCATCTCAGGGAAGTTTTCTGCCAACAAATCTTCAACAATTCTCTCTGTATTTTCTGTTTTCCCTCCCTGTTCAGGTACTCCAGTCACTCATACGTTATTTCCCTTGATAGAGTTCCACGTAATTCTTAGAGCTTCTTCATTTTTTTAATTTTTTTATCTGATTTTTCTTTGAACTTATTGTTGCCACGTGTTTTATCTTCAGTCTTGCTAATTCTCACTTCCGTTTCCTCAATTCTGCTCCACTGACTTTCTACTGAGTTGTCTATTCTGAAATTTTATTGTTAATCTTATGAATTTCTGATTGCTGGCTCTCTACAGATTCTTGCAGCTTATTAAATTTTTCATTATGTTCTTGAATAGCCTTCTTAATTTTCTCGGTTGCTTTATCTGTGTGCTCCTTGGCTTGCTCTGCATTGTGCCTGATCTCCTTCCTGATTTCTTGAAAAGTTCTGTAAGTTAATCTTTTGTATTCTACACCTGATAATTCCAGGAATACAGCCTTCATCCAGAAGATTTCTTGATTCTTTGTTTTTGGAGTTTGTTGAAGTGATCGTGGTCTGCTTCTTTATCTGATTTGATATTGACTATTGTCTCCGAACCATCTATAAATTATTGTATTAATTTATGTTTGCCCACTGTGCCCTAGGTTCTTGCTTTTGTTTTGATATACCCAAATAGGCTACTTGAGTGAGCTAACTTGATTACTGGAACCTCTGAAGCACTAGTATCCTGTCACCAGATGGCTAGAGCTGTTATCAGGTATATGAGCCTAGGAGTCCATTCACTATTCTTGTATAGATTCAGCTCAGGTGTCCAGGCAGTCGGTCATCACGTGTGTGGTGCAGGCACTCACCTATGATCTTAGAGGAGCAGTGGTGATTGATGTATGCACAGGTTTCTGGTTATAGCAGGGAGTCACACTCTTGAGCAAAGCAGGGGGCTGAAAACCTTCTCCCAAGTGTCTGTGAGGAAGGTGCATCCCTGTTCTCTAGAGCACACGGGGGTTGGGCTCTGCAGCTTACCATAGGCACCCAATGCTTTTAGCTGAAAGGACTGGGAGAAACCACTTATCCTTGGACCCCTGTTGCTGGTGGCTAGGTGGCATGGGTGGAACCACCAGTCCTCAGGCCCCTGATATGGGTAGGTAAGGATCCTGTTTAACAAGCAGAGCAGTATCAAAAATCAAAAACCCACCTCTCCACCACACAGCTGAAACAGGTAAAGTCAGACCTCAGGCACATACACCCTTGCAAATATAACGAGATCCTAGCTGCTGAAATGGGGCCACCTGAGTCCATGCAGGGGTGAAAGACATTCAAAGTCTGTAATTTGTTTCTTTTCCAAGGCCAGGTGAATGGCTCAGGAAGCACAGCAGAACCTATCTCAAGCCCAGGGAAATCGACTGTCAGTGAAGCCAGCGCGGGGCAGAGGGAGGAGGGATCAGATAGAAGGGAGAAAATTCTTTCAAAAGGAGGAGATATTAGATCTGCATGGTAGTTTAGACGAAATCACTTATCTTGTGCAAAAAGCGCTGTTTTTTGTTTTTTGTTTTTTTTTGCTGAATCTGGAGGCATGTGTAGATTCTGTGCCGCTGGCTTGGCCCTGCTTAGTCGCGTCAGGGGATCAGGGCTGCACCATTTCGCTTGTCTTCTTTCGCTGAAGTAACTGCATCCCGAATGCGACCGCCAGCTCTGCCACAGTTGCGCCAGAGAATCAGGGCTGAGGGGCACCGATTCCCACTGAATCAGGTCTGGAAACTCCTCGCTGCATCTGCACCATCTCTCCCTCCCCCGTCACTCAGTCCTCTTTCTTAACTTTGCCTTTGATGTTCAGGGTTCCTAGCTTGTCATATACATAATCGATTCACTTGTTTTTTCACTTTTTTTTTGTAAGAGAGACCACTGGAAGCGTTGACTACTCCGCCATCTTGGCCTTGCCTCCTGTGACAACCTCAATCTTTCCTCCATTCATCCTAATGTTGCTTATTGGTCCAGTTGTGAGGATTTTTGTCTCCTTTATGTTGAGGTGTAATCCATACTGAAGGCTGTGGTCAAAGGGCAGCTCAAAAAGACAAAGTAAAATATTATGATAACATGTGCAAACACGTGGAGATAGAAAACCAAAAGGGACAAACTCACTCAGCATTCCTCAATCTGGAAGAACTAAACAAAAAATTCAAGCCTCAAGTTGCGATACTGAAGGATTCTATGGGGAAAATTTTAAACGATGCAGGAAGCATCAAAAGAAGATGGAAGGAATACACAGAATCACTATACCAAAAAAATTGGTCGCCATTCAACCATTTCAGGAGATAACCTATGATCAAGAACCAATGGTAGTGAAAGAAGTCCAAGCTGCACTGAAGGCATTGGTGAAAAACAAAGCTCTAGGAATTGACAGAATACTAATTGAGACGTTTCAACAACTGGATGCAGCGCTGGAAGTGCTCACTCGTCTATGTCCAGAAATCTGGAAGATGGCTACCTGGCCAGCTGACTGGAAGAGATCCATATTTATGCCTATTCCCAAGAAAGGTGATCCAACCGAATGTGGAAATTATTGAACAATATCAGTAATATCACATGCCAGCAAAATTTTACTGAAGATCATTCCAAAGCAACTGCAGCAGTGTATCGACAGAGAACTGCCAGAAGTTCAGGCCAGAATCGGGAGAGGAATCAGGCCATGACAGAAATATCACAAGTGGATGGCTTAACAAAGAGAAATTTATTTCCTCACAGTAAGATAGGCTAAAAGTCCAAATTCAATGTGTCAGCTCCAGGGGACGGCTTTCTCCCTTTGTCAGCTCTGGAGGAAGGTCTGTGTGCTCAATCTTTCCACGGTCGAGGAGCTTCTCAGACACAAGGACCCCAGGTCCAAAGGGCACGCTCTGCTCCCGGTGCTGCTTTCTTGGTGGTATGAGGTCCCCAACTCTCTGCTTGCTTCCCTTTCCTTTTATCTCTTGAGAGATAAAAGGTGGTACAGGCTACACCCCAGGGAAACTCCCTTTACCCTGGATCAGGGAGGTGACCTGAGTAAGGGTGGTATTACAATTCCACCCTAATCCTCTCAACATAAAACTACAATCACAAAATGGAGGACAGCCACACAATACTGGGAATTATGGCCTAATCAAGTTGATACACACATTTTTGGGGGGACATAATTCAACCCATGACAGACGTGGATCCAGGGATATCACTGCTGATGTCAGATGGACCCTGGCTGAAAGCAGAGAATACCAGAAGGATGTTTACCTGTGTTTTATTGACTATGCAAAGGCATTCTACTGTGTGGACGATAGCAAATTATGGATTACGTTGCAGAGAATGGGAATTCCGGAACACTTAATTGCGCTCATGAGGAATCTGTACATGGATCAAGAGGCATTCATTCCAACAGAACAAGGGGATACTGCACAGTTTAAAGTCAGGAAAGGTGTGCATCAGAGTTGTATCCTTTCACCACACTTACTCAATCTGTAAACTGAGGAAATAATCCAAGAAGCTGGACTATATGAAGAAGAACAGGGCATCAGGATTGGAGGAAAACTCATTAACCTCCTGCATTATGCATATGACATGACCTTCTATGTCCCATAAAAAAAAAAAATACCTCAAAATCATACACCCAAAAGTAATCTTAGGCCTCCTCTAAAAACACACTCATTTTTTTCTCTTATCTCATCTGTTTTCTATGGGCATCACCATGACTTCTTCCAGTGACTCAGATTAAAGCTGCACCATCTTCTTTGGCACTCCAGAGTCCCTGCTTCCCTGCTACCCCACCACCCATCCAGTCCTGTCAACCTGCCTCCATTAACTCTCACATCTGTCCTTACCTCTTCCTTCCTAATGCTGCTAAAAAAGAAAAACCCTCATTAAAATCATTATTAGTTACTGACCGGATTCTCTTAACTACTTTCCAACTATTATTTCTGCTTCCTTTCTTACTCCATCTCCAGTCCATCTGACACACTGCTACAAAGTTAACTTTTCTGAAGCACTCGTCACTCTATTTAAAAATCACCCAGTGTCAACACTGTGAATGTACTAAATGTCACTAATTTTAAAATGGTCAGTTTTGTTGTGTGACTTTCACTTCATTAGAAAATCTTTTTCAATTAAAAAAAACATTCAGTGCTTTCCTACCATCTACAGAATGAAGTTCAAATGTCTTAAACCTAACTTTGAATCAGACCCTTCAGACTCTCCCAAAAAACCTTCTCAACTTACTTCCTACTTTCTCTTCTTTTTTGTACCCTTCCTTTCAGCCTAACCTTGCATTCATATTTTCTTACTTTGATCATGCTGTTCTATTAGCCTCTAATATTTCTTGTTCTCTGCTCCATACATGCAAATCTTAGTCACAATTCAAATCCCACCTTTTCTCAAAAGTCTTCTTTGATCTATTTCCCACTTTCCATCCTAAGGTATTAATTCCCTTATCTTAGCTTCCGTAGCACTTAACAGAGTCCGTCATTATTTCATCCAACATTCACTGAGTGCCTTCAATGTGCCAGACATGAGTGCTTGGGTTCTTGTGTTTGGGATGGCAAAACGGCTTGGCTTCCAAGGCCAGACTGTTTCTAGATGTGGGATGTATCTGTTGGCATAATTAGACATCTGATAATATCTAAATATGAACTTCCATCTGTTATTCAAGTATTTTTAACACTTCAAGTGTGGAAACTCATTCTCCTTTAACATCAGCAAAGTTAGGGTGGACAAATTACAAGGCTGCTATGAGTCTGAATCGATTTGAGGGCAACAAGTTTGGTTAGGTTAAAGAAAAAAAAACCAAACCCATTGCTGTCGAGTGGATTCCAATTCACAGCGACCTTATAGGACAGGTCAGAACTGCCCCATAGCATTTCCAAGGAGTGCCTGGTGGATTCGAACTGCCGACCTTTTGATTAGCAGCCATAGCACTTAAGCACTAAGCCACCAGGGTTTCCTTGGTTACTTTGGCAAACATTTATCTGTTTATTTAAACAGCAACAAAACTTAAGTTACCTCTTGAACTACAGAAAGTGAGGGATGTAAATGGAAGAAAAATCTTACAGATGCTTAAACAAGGCAGAAAATTTCCCTAAGTTTAGGCACTGAAGCTGCACAACAATATGGAAATAAATGGATACCAGCACGGGGCAATGTATTGTCTACTTCGTCTTTACTCTCATTATAAATAATCTCAACTAAATCTTTAAAATACTTTTTATCTTAAAGTGCAGAGGAATATGATGTCCGTCCCCCAAGGGCTAGCTTATCATTTAGAAAAACTGGGATAACTGAATACCTTATATAAGATGACGTTTTGTTGATGATAAAGGGGTGACCACTATGCCAGAAAACTCGGCAAAAGCTTTTAAAACAAAGACTAAGGGGACTGCGAATTGTCTGCGATTATTCAGAGATCGGGCTTCGTTGTTAGTGTGCAGGCACCTACAAACACTTGCTTGTTGGACTGATCTCCTTCCAGGCTCACCAAAACTACTTCAAATCTTGGGCTCAGAGGGAAGAGCCTGCGGGTCCTTCCGACCCCGGATCTTGCTTCTCTGTGCCCTGGGGAGGATGTCTGGTCCCCAGCGCCGTCGGGGCTCCGTGCAAGGGCTGTCCCCACTCCACTCTGCTCACCTATGCTCATGCTGGTCTTGCTCGAGAATTTATGCATCTGCAACTTTTGCACCTTTTCGCGGAGCTGATCCAGGAAATTATGGAGGAATTGGAAGCGGCCCAGTAGAAGGGTCCTTGCACCCACTTCTAGCTGAATGCAATTTGGCTTCGGCTTTCGGGTCCTCCGCGACAAGTACTCCCGGGCGCCCCCTAGCAAGCTCCCGCCGCCTAAGGGCGAAAGCTGCCGAGGCAGGCCCTGCTTTTCCACCTCCTCCTGCGGCTCCTCCTCCACCTCCGGTTTCCCAGCTCCGGTGGTGGCCCGGCGCCGCCGCTTAGACTGCGCGGAGCGAGAAGACTGAAACGGCTCGAGAGCCGCTTCTTTGAGCTTACTTCTCGTTTGCCCAACCATTTTCTCATAGTCCCTGTTCGGAAGGCGCTGGGTCACTCTCCCCGGCCGGCCCAACAAAGCGCGGACGACGTCCAGCGCGGCCTAGCTCCGGCACAGCCTCAACGACTCGTCGCCGCCGCCGTTGCCGGCTCCCCGGTCGTCATGGCGACCGCGAAACGCGGTGGGGGGGGTGGCGTGCGGTCTAGGCCGCCCCTTGCCCCAAGCGCACCGCCCCTCCCGTCCTCCCCTGCGCGCCGGCCGCACCTCAGCATCCCGTCCCATAGTCCCCTGCGCGGTAGCCTCCCGTTCCCCAGGTGCAATCTCCTGCGTCGCGCTCTACACAGCTTTGGCCGCTCAGGTGCTGGCGGTCCAGCCTGAGGAACTGTCCTCAGTGTAATGTCTTTCTTAGAGTTCAGGCTTACCCTTAGCATATAGTAGCGTGTCTGGAAGTTATCAAAAGAGGGAAGAAATCCTAGTTAGCAGAAATATAACCATAGAAGGAGAAACTTTCGGCGCACCTGGCACTTTGCGAACACTTCTCGCCTCCTGCGAACACTGCGTTGAGCATTCAACGCCGGGTCTCATCGCTGAGGCACCCGAGGTTCAGCGAAACGGAGGGAATGTCCCGAGGCCACAGGACAGCATGTGGCAGAGGGGGGTGGGAGCCTTAGGCTGACGCCTTCTGTGCCTCCTGTGATAGCGTGGTGTCCCTTTCCAAGACAGCGCCTGCTAATCTGTTCTTGAAAGAAAACGCACCTGTTTCAGCAAGACTCTTCAGAATTCTTCACGCTTAGTGCTCAACGCTGTCACCACCCAGGACCAGCCAAGAGGGGAGCTCTTAGCCCCACAGTCTCTATACACCCATACACTACGGCACAGCAACATTACCGCTGGAGGCCACAATGCTTCACTCATGTCCATTTTTTTTATGGATCAGATTGAACTCCCTAATTCCTGTCCTCTCCCCCAATCTATGGCTCATTTGTGGCCAGGTTAATTTTCCTGATACCAAATAAATAAATAAATACTCATAAATGTTCATAGCTCCCCATAGTCCACAGATTAAGTGTGAACATCTTGGCTTGCTAATCAACGCCTTCAGTAATGTAATCCAAGCTACCTTTTCAACTTTAATTTCCCAGTTTCCCTGACACACAGCCTCCATTGCAGTCGTTCCAAGTACAGCAGGAGACTTCCCAACTATCTCTTTGTCCAAAAAAAAAACCTACTGAAAAGCCATCTAGCTTCCTTTTCTCCCTGGCCCTCTGAGTTATATGACTTCTTAGCACCAGCCCATTTCTCCAACCCTAATTAATTAATCCCCCCTTCTTTCTCTGAAGGTCTAAAGCACCTACAGACAGTTCTATTCATCTTGTCACTTATTTAAGTGCTGGTACTGTTCATTTGTAAGCTTTTTTTTTTAAAGGAGCATTTACTACCTTTCCTGGAACTGTGTTTGGTGCTTAAAATTATTTCTCATTTAATTCACACAATAACTATGTACAAACTTGGAAACTGAGGATCAGAGAGATAGTAATTTGACCAAGTTTTAACAGTAAATTGTATTTGTCCAATACCAAATACCAAACCAAGCCTATTGCTGAGTCGATTCTGACTCATAGTGACCCTATAGAACAGAGTAGAACTGCTCCACAGGATTTCCAAGAATCAGCTGGTGGATCTGAACCGCCAAACTTTTGGTTAGTAGCCGAATGCTAACCACCGTGACACCAGGGCTCCATCTGTCCAATACTGAGTTTAAAATACAAGGTGTTTATAGGTGGTTGATAAAAAAAATTAATAAATATGCCAACTCAAAAAAAAAAGCACCTTTTTAAAACATGCCCTTACCCTTGGTCTAGCCCTTGAGAGTACAAAGCTAGTCATTTTTCCCGTTTAAAAGTTAATCTTTTTATAGGTTTGTTAATTGTGCTATTATTTATATCAGTGAAAAAAATAGGAGTAACCTCACTGTCAAACAATAAACTATAGAACACTTATAATGGAGCATTACAGACACTAAAGCCATATTTTCAGTGAATATTTAATACAGGGAAATATTCATGATGCAATGTTAATGGAAAAAAGAAGGATATATTACATGCTTGAGATATATACCAAAAACCAAACCCAGTGCCATCGAGTCAATTCCGACTCATAGCAACCCTATAGGAAACAAAGATAATAATGATGTGTGAGACACTAAGTCCTTTACACAGAGGATTCATATAGGAAGATTACCAGTGTGTGATTTTGAGCTAGTAATTTAGCTATTCTAGGACTAATTTCCCATCCAAAAAATAAGGAAAGTTATATCCGTCTTACTAGATGATTGCTATGATTAGATGAGGTAATGCTTGCAAAACACCTAAAACATCATCGGTGCTCAATAAATGAATGTTCCTTTTTCTTACTCTAGTAGATAGACCTTCCTGAGTGTTAACTATGAATGTTATTCTAATTACTGTTTTACTTACCTGTATTCTTTTTCACCAAGTGTATGTTAGTTCTACCAATGAACACTAATAGGAGTACCACTTTCATCAATGAACTGGGCGACAGAGAGAGCGGCCTAAATAAATGTGTTCTTTTAATAAAGAAAAGAGTAGATTTGTGTATGAGAGGAAAAATATGGCATTTTCTTCCTTACAGTTGAATAGAATCATGGCGTGATTTCACTTTTTTAATTATAGCTTCTTTAACAAGGATTAATTATTTTGACCTAGGTATTTTAAACAGATTGTTATGTGGATTACATTTTAGCTGCATGCTTAGACCAACATACCAAAAACAACCAAACCCTTTGCCATCAAGTCAATTCCAACTCATAGCGACCCTATAGAACATAATAGAACTTCCCCATAGGGTTTTGGAGGATCAGCTGGTGGATTTGAACTGCTGACTTTTTGGTTAGCAACCATAGCTCTTAAGCACTGTGCCACCAGGGCTCCTAAACCAACAAAAGTGATGCTTATTCTATGATGAAGTGACAACTGAAATAAAATTTTTTGCCATTGAGTCAGTTCTGACTCATGGCAACCATATATAATGAAATATATTCTCGTTGTCTCATCATCTTTGAAATGGAGATATCCCATGATTTAACAAATTATTTTCATTACCACATATTTATAGCCCCGTCATATATAAAATCCAAACCAAACCCTTTGCCATTGAGTTGATTCTATTTTTTATCTTTCAGTAAAGCATTTGGCATTTCTTTTACCAAAAAAATGCAATGAAACTATATAACCAGAAGATGGCAACATTGGTGTGTAAATCAGAATTTAAAAAAATTAACGTTTAGGAACAGTATTTTTTTTTTTAATTTTATTGTGTTTTAAGTGAAAGTTTACAGTGCAAATTAGTTTCTTATTCAAATATGTACACACAAATTGTTTTGTGACATAGGTTGCAATCTCTGCAATGTGTCAGCACTCTCCCCCTTTCCCTTTACACCCTGGGTTCTCCATGTTTATTCCTCCAGGTTTTCTGTCCCTTCCTGCCTTCTTGTCTTTGCTTTTGGGCAGGTGTTGCACATTTGGTCTTGTAAACGAAGAAGGGTGTTCCTTACATGTATTATTGTTTATTTTATAGGCCTGTCTAATCTTTGGCTGAAAGGTGGACTTAGGGAGTGGCTTCTGTATCAAGTTAGAAGGGTGTCTGGAGGCCTTCGTCTCAGGGCTCCTCCAGTCTCTGTCAGGCCAGTAAGTCTTTTGAATTTTGTTCCACATTTTTCTCCCGCTCTGTCTCGAACCCTCTATTGTGATCCCTGTCAGAGCAATGGATGGTGGTAGCTGGGCACCTTCTAGGCTCAAGCTGGTGGAGGCTGTGATTCATGTGGTCCGTTAGTCCTTTGGACTGATATTTTCCCTCTGTCTTTGGTTTTCTTCATTCTCCTTTGCTCTAAAGGTGATGGGACCAATACATGTATCTTAGATGGCTGCTCATAAGCTTATAATACCCAAGATGCTATTCATCAAAATTGGGTATAGAACATTTTCTTTATGAACTATGTTTTGCCAACTTAACTAGATGTCCCCCAAGACCACGGTCCCCAGTGCCCAGTAACTTAGTTCCTCAAAGTGATTGGATGTGTCTAGAAGCTTCTATGGCTTTCCCTTTGTCAAGTTGTGTTGACTTCTCTTGTATGTTGCCTTTCATTTCACCAAAGTTAACACTTGCCCATTATCTAGTTAGTGGTTTCCCCTCCCCAACCTTTCCCTTCTTTCTTTCATAACAATCAAAGATTTTTTTTTCTGTGTGTAAACCTTTTCTTGGGTGTTTATAACAGTGGTCTCATATAATATTTGTCCTTTTGTGATTGACTTATTTCACTCAGCGTAATGCCCTCCAGATTTATCCATGTTGTGAGATGCTTAGCAGATTCATAATTATTCTTTATTGTTGCACAGTATTCCGGTGTGTGCATACCATAGAAACCCTGGTGGCATAGTGGTTAAGTGCTACGGCTACTAATCAAAAGGTCAGCAGTTTGAATCCACCACGTGCTTCCTGGAAACTCTATGGGGGCAGTTCTACTCTGTCCTATAGGGTTGCTATGAGGCGGTATCAACTCGATGGCAATGGATTTTTTTTTTTTTTTTGGATATGTACCAGAATTTCTTTATCCATTCATCTGTTGATGGGCACTCAGGTTGTTTACATTTTTTTGCTATTGTGAATAATGCTGCAATGAACATGTGTGTGCATATGTCTATTCGTGTGATGGCTTTTATTTCTCTAGGATATATTCCCAGGAGTGGGATTGCTGGATCATATGGTATTTCTCCCCCACATGTCTGTCAATATGTTGTACTGTGGGGGCTTGCATGTTGCTGTGATGCTGGAAGCTATGCCACCGGTATTCAAATACCAGCAGGTTACCCTTGGAGGACAGGTTTCAGCTGAGCTTCCAGACTAAGACAGACTAGGAAGAAGGACCGTGCAGTCTACTTCTGAAAAGCATTAGCCAGTGAAAACCTTATGAATAGCAGCGGAACGTTGTCTGATAAAATGCTGGAAGATGAGCCCCCTAGGTTGGAAGGCACTCAAAAGACAACTAGAGAAGAGCTGCCTCCTCAAAGTAGAGTCGACCTTAATGACATGGATGGAGTAAAGCTTTCGGGACCTTCATTTGCTGATGTGGCACGACTCAAAATGAGAAGAAACAGCTGCAAACATCCATTAATAATCGGAACCTGGAATGTATGAAGTATGAATCTAGAAAAATTGGAAATCATCAAAAATGAAATGGAACACATAAACATTGATATCTTAGGCATTAGTGAGCTGAAATGGACTGGTATTCGCCATTTTGAATCGGACAATCATATAGTCTACTCTGCTGGGAATGACAACTCAAAGACGAATGGTGTTGCAGTCATCGTCAAAAAGAATGTTTCAAGATCTGTCCTGAAGTACAACACTGTCAGTGATAGGATAATATCCATATGCCTACAAAGAAAACCAGTTAATACGACTATTATTCCAATTTACGCACCAACCACTAGGGCCAAAGATGAAGAAATAGAAGATTTTTATCAGCTGCTACAGTCTAAAAATGATCCAACATGCAATCAAGATGCATTGATAATTACTGGCAATTGGAATGCGAAAGTTGGAAACAAAGAAGAAGGATCAGTGGTTGGTGATAGAAACAATGCCAGAGATTGAATGATAAAATTTTGCAAGACCAACGACTTCTTCATTGCAAATACCTTCTTTCACCAATAAAAATGGTGACTATACACATGGACCTCGCCAGATGGAACACACAGAAATCAAATTGACTACATCTGTGGAAAGAAACAATGGAAAAGCTCAATATCATCAGTCAGAACAAGGCCAGGGGCCGACCGTGGAACAGACCATCAATTGCTCATATGTAAGTTCAAGCTGACACTGAAGAAAATCAGAGCAAGTCCTTGAGAGCCAAAATATGACCTTGAGTATATCCCACCTGAATTTAGAGACCATCTGAAGAGCAGATTTGATGCATTGAACACTAGTGACCGCAGACCAGACGAGTTGTGGAAAGACATCAAGGACATCATACATGAAGAAAGCAAGAGGTCATTGAAAACACAGGAAAGAAAGAAAAGAACAAGATGGATGTCAGAGGAGACTCTTAAACTTGCTCTGGAGCGTCGAGCAGCTAAAGCCAAAGGAAGAGTTGATGAAGTAAAAGAACTGAACAGAAGATTTCAAAGGGCCTCTCGAGAAGACAAAGTATTATAATGACATGTGCAAAGAGCTGGAGATGGAAAACCAAAAGGGAAGAACACACTCGGCGTTTCTCAAGCTGAAAGAACTGAAGAAAAAATTCAAGCCTCAAGTTGCAATAATGAAAGATTCCATGGGGAAAATATTAAACGACACAGGAAGCATCAAAAGAAGATGGAAGGAATACACAGAGTCATTATACCAAAAAAGAATTAGTCGATGTTCAACAATTTCAAGACGTGGCATATGATCAGGAACCGATGATATTGAAGGAAGAAGTCCAAGCCACTCTGAAGGCACTGGCGAAAAACAAAGCTCCAGGAATTGATGGAATATCAATTGAGATATTTCAACAAACAGATGCAGTACTGGAGGTGCTCACTCGTCTATGCCAAGAAATATGGAAGACAGCTTCCTGGCTAACTGACTGGAAGATATTTATGCCTATTCCCAAGAAAGGTGATCCAACCAAACGTGGAAATTATAGAACAATACCATTAATATCACACACAAGCAAAATTTTGCTGAAGATCATTCAAAAATGACTGCAGCAGTGTATTGACAGGGAACTGCCAGGAATTCAGGCAGGTTTCAGAAGAGGACGTGGAACCAGGGTTATCATTGCTGATGTCAGATGGATCCTGGCTGAAAGCAGAGAATACCAGAAGGATGTTTACCTGTGTTTCATTGACTATGCAAAGGCATTCGACCGTATGGATCATAACAAATTATGGATAACATTTCTAAGAATGGGAATTCCAAAACACTTAATTGTGCTCATGAGGAACCTTTACATAGATCAAGAGGCAGTTGTTCGGATAGAACAAGGGGATACTGATTGGTTTAAAGCCTCAGGAAAGGTGTGCATCAGGATTGTATTCTTTCACCGTACCTATTTAATCTGTATGCTGAGCAAATAATCCGAGAAGCTGGACTATATGAAGAAGAATGGGGCATCAGGATTGGAGGAAGACTCATTAACAACTTGCGTTATGCAGATGACACAACCTTGCTTGCTGAAAGTGAAGAAGACTTGAAGCACTTACTAATGAAGATCAAAGACCACAGCCTTCAGTATGGGTTGTACCTCAACATAAAGAAAACAAAAATCCTCACAACTGGACCAATGAGCAACATCATGATAAATGGAGAAAAGATTGAAGTTGTCAAGGATTTCATTTTACTTGGATCCATAATCAACAGCCATGGAAGCAGCAGTTAAGAGTTGAAAAGACTCATTGCATTGGGTAAATCTGCTGCAAAGGACCTCTTCAAAGTGTTGAAGAGCAAAGATGTCAGCTTGAAGACTAAGGTGCACCTGACCTAAGCCATGGTATTTTCAATCACATCATATGCACGTGAAAGCTGGACACTGAAAAAGGAAGACCAAAGAAGAGTTGATGTCTTTGAATTGTGGTGTTGGTGAAGAATATTGAATATACCATGGACTGCCAAAAGAACAAACAAATCTGTCTTGGAAGCAGTGCAGCCAGAATGCTCCTTAGAAGAAAGTATGGCGAGACCGCGTCTTATATACTCTGGACATGTCGTCAGGAGGGATCAGTTCCTGGAGAAGGACATCATCCTTTGCAGAGTACAGGGTCAGCAGAAAAGAGGAAGACCCTCATCTAGGTGGATTGACACAGTGGCTGCAACGAGCTCAAGCGTAACGAGGATTATAAGGATGGTGCAGGACTGGGCAGTGTTTTGTTTTATTGTACGTGGGGTCGCTATGAGTCGGAACAGACTCAATGGCACCTAACAACAACAACAACAACAATGGTATTTCTGTTTCTAACTTTTTAAGGTGATGCCATATTGCTTTACGTAATGGTTTTTTTTTTTTTAATGGTTGTACCATTTCATATTCCAACAGGCAAAGCACAAGAGTTCCAATCTCCTCACAACCTCTGCAAAATTTGTTATTTTCTGTTTTTGTTACTCATGCCAGTAATGTCGGAGTGAGGTGGTATCTCATTGTAGGTTTGATTTGCATTTCTCTAGTGGCTATGAAGCCCTGGTGGCCCAGTGGTTTAAGTGTTTGGCTGCTAACCAAAAGGCAGGCGGTTTGAATCAACCAGCCACTCCTTGGAAACCCTATGGGGCAATTCTACTCTGTCCTATAGGGTCACTATGAATCAGAATCAACTCAATGGCAATGGGGAAATGGGATGGGTAATGATCTAGAGCATTTCATCATGTGTCTGTTAGCTGCCTGAATTTCTTCTTTGGTGAAGTATCTGTTCATATCCTTTGTCCATTTTATTTGGATTATTTGTCTTTTTGTTGTTGAGGTGTTAATAGATTTTAGAGACTAGACCCTTGTCAGATATATCACTGCCAAAATTTATTTCCCAGTCTGTAGGATCTCTTCTTACTCTTTTGGTGAAGTCCTTTGGTGAGCGTGTTTAATTTTTAGTAGCTCGCAGTTAGCTAGTTAATCTTCTGATGTTTGTGCATTTTTAATTATGGTTTGTATTGGATTTATACCAGGTGTTAGCGCCTCTAACGTTGTCCCTATTTTTTTCTTCCATGATCTTTATTGTTTTAGGTTTTATATTTAGGTCTCTGATCCATTTTTAGTTAGTTTTTGTGTATGGTGAGAGGTAGGGCTCCTGTTTCACTTTTTAACAAATGAACATACAGTTTTGCCAGGACCGTTCGTTAAAAAGAATATCTTTTCCCTATTTATGGGCTTTGGTCCTTTGTCAGAGATCACATGATCATATGTGAATGGATTTACATCTGGGTTCTCAATTCTGTCCCATTCGTCTATGTGTCTGTTGTCGTACAAGTACTAGGCTGTCTTGACTACTATGGCTGTATGTTCTGAGATCAGGTAGTGTGAGGCTTCTTACTTTATTCTTTTTCCGCAGTAATGCTTTGCTTATCCAGGGCTTCTTTCCTTTCCATATAAAGTTGGTGATTAGTTTTTCCATCTCATTAAAGAATGCTGTTGGTATTTGGATAAGGATTGCATTATATCTGTACATTGCGTTGGGTAGAATTTACATTTTCACAACGTTGAGTATTCCTATCCATGAGCGTAGTATGTTTGTCCATTTATGTAGGTGTCTTTTGGTTTCTTGCAACAGTGTTTTGTAATTTTCATTGTATAGGCCTTTTACGTGCCTGGTTAGATTTATTCCTGGGTTTTTCTTTTTCTTTTTTTAGGGACTGTTTTAGATGGTATTGTTTTCCTGGTTTCCTTTTTGAAGTTCTCTTTGTTAGTATATAGGAATCCAACTGATTTTTATGTGTTAATCTTGTATCTTAGTGCTCTGCTGAATCTTTCTATTAGTTCCAATAGTTTTCTTGAAGAATCTTTGGGGTTCTGTATGCATAGGGTCATATCATCTGTGAATACAGATACTTTTACTTCTCCATTTCCAGTTTGAATGCCCTTTATTTGTTTTTCTTGCCTTATTGTTCTTGCTAGGACTTCCAGCACAATGTTAAATAGAAGTGGTGATAAAGGGCATCTTGTCTTGTTCCCATTCTCAGGAGGAATGCTTTCAGGTGACATACTGGGCTAGGTGGGAGAGAGAAATAAAAGAAAGAAAAAAAAGTGGTGGTGTGGCAAGGGCCACAGGTGTGGGTGGGTGCAAGGCAGACCTGGGGCACTGCCATGGTGGTGCAGAGGGGTCTGGTGGGAAGTGGAGGAGGTGGCACACATGGCCAGATGGGAAGGAGAAAGAAAAGGAAGAGAGAAAAAATTAAAAATAGAAAAACAAAACTAAAAATAAAATTTAAAAACCAGCTGCACGGTTGGTCCACCAAGTGGGGGTGGGGCTGACCTGAGGGTCGGTGTGAAGGGAGAGGAGGTGGCTTACAGGGCTAGGTGGGAGGGGGAAAGAAAATAAAGAGAAGGAAATTAATGGCAGCATGGTGGAAGTAGGTGGGTAGGGGCAGGGCAGACACAGAGGCCTGTGGGCTGATGTTTCTATGGTTCTGTAGCCTCAGCAGCACAGCAGGGTTCAGCAGCAGGGTTCAGCACCAGGGGTGGAGGTGGTATTCAGGGCTAGGTGAGAGGGAGAATGAAAAGGAAGAAAGAGAAATGAAAAGAAAAATAAATAAATAATAAAAATGGCAGTGAGTGGGGGCATTGTGGACCTGAGAGCCAGTTGCAAGGGAGGGGAGGTGATGTATGGGGCTAGATGGTAGGGAGAAAGAAAAAAAATAACAGGAGAAAAAAAAGTGATGGGAACAGGCAATTGGGGGCAACGTAGATCCAGGGCAGTCGTGGGCTGGTGGCTCTCTAGCTGAGGTGATGCATTGTGTGTGACTTGGCAGGAAGGGTTGGAGGAAGCATACAGGATCGGGTGGGAGGGATAAAGAAAAGACAACAAAAATCAATGCAGCAGGAGCCAGCCAGTGGGGATGAGCGGACTCACGGTGGCTGTGGGCCAGTGGCCCTCTAGCTGTGAGGTGCAGCACAGCCCATCAAGAAGGGGTGAGATGGCATACGGGATTAGGTGAGAGGGAGGAAGAAAGGGAAGAAAATAAAAGCGGCATGGTGGGAGCCAGCCAGTGGGAGTGGGGCAGATTTAAGGTGGGGGGCCAGCCAGTGGCTCTCTAGCTGGGTTGCATGGCATAATCTGTCTGAAAGGGGTGGAGGTGGCCAACTGGATGGGAGGGAGGGAGAAAGAAAAGGAAGAAAGGAAAAAAATAGTGCAGTGGGAGCTGGTGGGTGGGGCAGGGCACACCCAGGGATGTGGCTAACCGGTGGCTCTGTAGCTGAATAGCACAGTGTGGCCTATCAGGAAGTGGTGGGACTATGTGGGAGGGAGAAAGAAAAGGAACAAAAGGGGGAAAAAATGACATGGCAGGAGCTGACCTGTGGATGTGGGGTGGCCTTGGGGTATTGGAGGCCCGGTGGTTCCCTAGCTGAGCAGTGCACCATGGCCCTTTGGGAAGTGCTGGAGGTAGCATAGGGGACAGAGGGTGAGGGATGGGAAAGAGTGTTTCTTTGGTAACTGGGTGCTCTGTCTCCTGTTGGGAGCTCCATGAAGTTGTCTTCCCATACTCCCTGTCCAGGGTCCTTGCTGACTGTGTTCCAAGATGGCAATGTTGTATTGTTTTATTTGGCAGGAGACCTTCACTTGTATCTGTCCTTGTTCTCTGTTTTCCATCAGTTTCTTCTTCCATTTGGTGTTTGATCTAGTTCTTTATCCCTTCATTTGAAGTTTAGGGTTCTGGGATTGACGTTTGTATGTTTTACTTAGTTTTTTGGGTCTTTGCTGCAGAGGGTAGAATGGTGCATCTGTCTACAGCACGATGTTGGTTCCAGTCCAGTATTTTTAAATCCAATTTTAAAAGAAAAAAAAAAAGAAAGAAAGACTTATGGATAATAACAGGACATTATCCAATATTGTGCTAGAAGATGAACCCCTCAATTTGGAAGGCACTCAAAATATGCCTGGGTATAGCTGCCTCCTAAAAATAGGATCAACCTTAATAAAAAGAATGGAGTAAAGCTTTTAGGACCTTCATTTGTTGATGTGGCATGACTCAAAATGAGAAATAACAGCTGTAAACATACATTGGTAGTCAGAATGTGGAATGTAGGAAGTTCAAATCAAGGAAAATTGGAAGTCATCAAACATAAAATAGAGCACTTGAAGATTGATATCCTAGGAATTAGTGAGCTAAAATGGTCTGGTATTGGCCATTTTGAATCAGATAATCACGTGGTCCACTATGTCGAGAACAACAACATTGTTGTTGAAGAGGAATGGCATTGCATTCATCATCAGAAAGAACATCTCAAAATCTGTCCTGAAATACAATGCAGTCAGTGATAAAATAATATCCATATGCCTACAAGGAAGACCAGTCAATATGATTGTTATGGTTTGAAATGTGTCCCCTAAAAATGTGTGTCAACTTGGGCTAGGCCATGATTCCCGGCATTGTGTGGTTGTCCACCATTTTGTGATCTGATGTGATTATCCTATGTGTTGTAAATCCTAACCTCTACGATGTTAATGGGAGCCCTGGTGGCACAGTGTTAAGAGCTCAGCTGCTAACCAAAAGGTTGGCAGTTCGAACCCATAGTCACTCCTTAGAAACCTTATTAGGCAGTTCTTACTCTGTCCTATTAAAAAAAAAAACCAAACCTGTTGCTGAGTTAATTCCAACTCATAGCAACCCTATAGGACAGAGTAGAACTGCCCATTTGGTTTCCAAGGAGCTTCTGGTGGATTTGAACTGCTGACCTTTTGGTTAGCAGCCATAGCTCGTAGCTCTTAACCACTCAGAATCAACTCGACAGCAACAGGTTCGGTTTTGGTTTTATGATGTTATTGAGGAGGATTAGAGGCAGTTTTGTTAATGAGGCAGGACTCAATCCACAAGATTAGGTTGTATCTTGAGTCAGTTGCATTTGAGATATAAAAGAGAAAATTGAGCAGAAAGGAGAGGGACCTAATTACCAACAAGCAGGAGCCAGAAGCAGAGCGTGTCCTTTGGGCCGAGGGTCCTTCCCTGAGAAGCTCCTAGGCCAGGGGATGATTGATGACTAGGGCTTCCCCCCTGAGCCAACAGAGGGAAACCCCTGAATTTGGACATCTAGCTGCCTAGACTGTGAGACAACAGGTTGTGTTGTTTTGTTGTTGTAAACTGCGAGACAATAAATTTCTATTTGTTACAGCCATCCACTTGTGGCATTTCTGTTATAGCAGCAATAGACAAATAAGACGATGATCATTATTCAAATTTATGCACTAACCACTAATGCCAAAAATGAAGAAGCTGAAGGTTCTTATGAACTGCTGCAGTTTGGAATTGACCAAAAATGCAATTAAGGTGCATTGATAAGCCCCTGATAGAGCTAGAGAAAAGTATGGAGCAGAACTCAAATTCACATAAAAAGACCAGATTTAATGGCCTGAGTGAGACTGGAGGAGCTCCCAAAGCCTTGATCCCTGGATGCTCTGGTAACCCAGAACTAAAATCATTCCCAAAGCCCACTCTTCAAAGATTAGACTGGACTATAAAATATAAAATAATACTCACGAAGCGTGTACTTCTTAATTCAAGTAGATACACAAGACCAAATGGGTGGCTTCTGTCCAGAGGTAGGATGAGAAGGCAGGAAGGGACAGGAGCTGGTTGGATGGACATAGGAAACGGGGTGGAAAGGGGGAGTGTGCTGTCACATTACAGAGACTTCATCTACTGTCATATAACAATATGTGTATAAATTTTTGTAAGAGAGACTAACTTGAGCTGTGAACTTTCACCTAAAGCACAATTAAAAAAAAAATGCATTGATAATTAGTGGCAATTGGAATGCAAAAGGTGGAAACAAAGAAGAAGGATCATTAGGTGGAAAATACAGTCTTGGTGATAGGAACAATGCCAGAGATCACATGATAGGATTCTTCAAGGCTGACAACTTAATCTTTGAAAATACCTTTTTTCAACAACACAAATGACAACTATACATGTGGACCTTGTCAGATGGAATACACAGGAATCAAATTGACTAATGTGGAAAGAGAAGATGGAGAAGCTTGATATCATCAGTCAGGACAAGGCCAGGAGCCACTGCAGAATACACCATCAATTGCTCACATGCAAGTTCCAGCTGAAACTAAAGAAAATTAAAACAAGCCCATGAGAGCCAAAGTACGACCTTAAATATATCATGCCTGAATTTAGAGACCATCTCAAGAAAAGATTTGACTCGTTAAACACTAATGACCGAAGATTAGACAAGTTGTGGGATGACATCAAGGTCATTATACATGAAGAAAACAAAAGGGCATTAAGAAGACAGGATAGAAAGAAAATACCAAAATGAACATCAGAAGAAACTCTGAAACTTGCTCTTGAGCATAAAAATCCATAGAGTAACTAAAGTGAATGGAAGAAATATGAAGTAAAAGAGGTGACAGATTTCAAAGGAAAGCTCAGAAAGACAAGCTAAAATATTACAATGATATATGCAAAGATCTGGAGTTAGAAAACCAAAAGGGAAGAATTTGCTTGACATTTCTCAAGCTGAAAAACTGAAGAAAAAATCCAAGCTTTGAGTTGCAATATTGAAGGAATCTATGGGCAAAATATTGAATGATGTAAGAAGCATCAAAAAAGACAGAAGAAACACAGAGTCACTGTACCAAAAACAATTGGTCAATGTTCAACCACTTCAGGAGGTAACATATGATCAAGAAATGATGGTGCAGAAGGAAGAAGTCCAAGCCACACTGAAGATATTTGTAAAACACAAGGCTCCAGGAATTGATGGAATACCAACTGAGATGCTTCAACAAACCGCTTAAATGCTGGAAGCACTCAGTTGTCTATGACAAGTAATTTGGAAGAGAGCTCCCTGGCCAACCAACTGGAAGAGATCCATATTCACACCGATTCCAAAGAAAAGTGATCCAACGAAATGCAGAAACTATCAAACAGTATCATTAATACCACATGCAAGCAAAATTTTACAGAAGATAATTAAAATATGGCTGTAGCCATACATTGACAGGGAACTACCAGAAACTCAAGCCAAATTCAGAAGATGTAGAACAAGAGATATCATTGATGATGTCAGACGGATATTGGACAAAAGCAGAGAATACCAAAAAGATGTTTCCTTGTGTTTTATTGACTATGCAAAAGCATTCGACTATGTGGATCATAGCAAATTATAGGTAATATTGTGACAAATGGGAATTCCAAAACACTTAATTGTGCTCATGGGGAACCTGTACATAGATCAAGAAGCAGTCTTTCAAATAGAACGAGGGAATACTGCATAGTTTAAACATATGTTGAAAAGGTACATGGTAGTGTTGTATCTTTTCACCACATTTCTTCCATCTGTGTGCTGAGCAAATAATCTAAGAAGCTGGAGCATATGAAGAAAAATGAGACATCAGGATTGAAGGAAGACTCATTAACAACCTGCAATATGCAGATGACACAACTTTGCATGCTGAAAGCAAAGAGGACTTGAAGCACTTACTGATGAAGATCAAAGGTTACAGCCTTCAGTATAGATTATACCTCAACTTAAACAAAAAAAAATCCTCACTACTGGACCAATACACACCAACATGATAAACAAAACCAAACCTGTTACCACTGAGGTGATTCTGACTCATAGGGACCCTATAGGGCGGAGTAGAACTGTCCCATAAGTTTTCCAAGGAGAGCTGGCGGATTAGAACTGCTGATTTCTTGGTTAGCAGCCAAGCTCTTAACTACTGTGCCACCAGGACTCCAACATTATGGAGAAAACATTGAAGTTGTCAAGGATTTTATTGTAATTGGCACAATAATCGAGGCCCATGAAGCAATATTTGAGATATCAAACCATGTATTGCACTGGGCAGATCTGCTGCAAAACCACTTCAAAATCTTAAAAAGCAAACATGTCACTGTCTTGACTAAGGTGCACCTGACCCAAGCCATTGTATTTTTGATTTCCTTATTTGCATGAGAAAACTGGAGAATGAATAAGGAGGACTGAAGAAGTGACACATTTGAATTACGACGTCGACGAAGAATATTGAGTATATTATGAACTGCCAAAAGAAGGAACAAATCTGCCTTGGAGGAAGTACAGCCAGAATGCTCCTTAGAAGTGAAGATGGTGAGACCTCATCTCTCATACTTTGTACGTGTTGTTAGAAGGGACTAATCCCTGGAGAAGGACATCATACTTGGTAAAGCAGAGGATCAGCAAAAAAGAGGAAGACCCTCAACAAGATGGATTGACACAGTGGCTGCAACAACGTATTTAAACATAGCAACAATTATTAAGATGACACAGAACCAGGCAACATTTAATTCTGTTATGTCAGCAGTTCGAATCCGCCAGGTGCTTCTTGGAAACTCTATCAGGCAATTCTACCCTGTCCTATAGGGTTGCTATGAGTCAGAATCGACTCGACGGCAGTGGGTTTGGGTTTGGGTTTGAAAGATGAAAAGATCTTCACCTTCACTAAGTTCGACATCACTTCAAAGTCATGAAAAGAAATGGAAATTGAACCTTTGCTGTGATACCATTTTTCATGTCTCAGACTGGTAAACATTTAAAAATATAACAATTTTGTATTGATGAGACTACAAACATTTTTTGCTACATTGCTCAAACCAGAAAAATTAACCAGTTGCTGACAAGTCGACTTAGACTCATAGTGATCCCACTTACACGGAGTAGAACTATATTTCATAGGGTTTTCAAGTCTGTGACTTTGGAAGCAGATCTCCAGGCTTTTGTTCTAAGGTACCCCTGGGTGGGTTCAAACCACCAACCTCCTAGTTAGTAGTCAAGTACTTAAACTTTTGCTCTACCCAGGGACTCCTTATTACATTGCTGTTGTTGTTAAGCGCCATCAAGGTGATTCCAAATCATAGCAACCCTAAGTACAACAGAACAAAACACTGCCTGGTTCATCTCATTGAGGGTCTTCCTCTTTTTGCTGACCAGTTGCTCTACCAAGCATGATGTCCCTCACCAGGAACTATTCCCTTCCAATAACATGTCCAAAGTACATGAGACGAAGTCTTGCCATTCTCGCTTCTAAAGAGCATTCTGGCTGTACTTCTTCCAAGACAAGATTTATTCATTCTTCTGACAGTCCATGGTATAGTCACTATTCTTCACCAACACCATAATTCAAACGCATCAATTCTCCTTGGGTCTTCATTATTCATTCTCCAGATTTCACATGCATATGAGGCAACTGAAAATACCATGCTTGGCTCAGGTACACTTTAGTCCTCAAAGTGACAGCTTTGCTTTTTAACATTGGGCAGATTTGCCTGGTGCAGTACATCATTTGTTACATTGCTAGTGGGATGTTAATTGGTACAGCTCTTAGGGAAGAGAATGGAGCAATAACCAACCAAATTTCATTTGTGTTTGACTCTTGACCCAGTAATCCCACTTCTAGGAATTTATCCTAAAGATACACCTCCAATAATAGAAAAATGGATACACACAAGATTATTCATCGCCAACTCATAGGAGAGTGGTTGGGTATATCCACACAACAGAATACGTGCAAATGTAAAATGAGTGAGGAAGAATTCTACAAAGCAATATGGAAGGATTTCCTGAGTATTATTTGGAAGTGAAAAAAGCAAACTGTGAAATAGTGTTTGACTTTTGTGTAAGAAAGAGGGAGAAGTAAGAAAACATACATATATCCACTTTCCTTTCCAAAAAGAGAACACAGGAGAGATAACTGAGAAAACTATGAAGTTGGTTACTAAAACGGTGGAGAGAAACAGGGCAGAAGGCGTAGCATATGGAGGGAATCTGAGTATTCCTTTTTGTAACTTTTATTTTTGGAAGAACTTAAATGTTTTATTTTATTTTTAAATCAGTAAGGATGGGAAGAAAGAAACTTAAAACTGTAGGCAAACTGAATAAATTTAATTGTGTTTCAAGTGACTAACAGAACCATCCTAGAGGGCAAAAAGAAACTACGTAATTGAAGTAACTTTTGAACACAGCATTCGATTCCATAGTCTCAGTCTAATGGGGGAGGGGGGAAGGCAACTACAAAAAAATCCTGAATCTTTTTGAAAAGTTTATTATACTTGTATAAAACCAAAAAACCTATTGCCGTTGATTCCGCCTCATAGCAACCCTATAGGACAAAGTAGAACTGCCCCGTAAGGTTTCCAGTGAGTGCCTGATGGATTCAAACTGCCAACCTTTTAGTCAGCAGCTGTAGCTCTTAACCGCTAGACCACCAGGGTTTCCATAGTTTCGGTTTTATAGCTGTATAAGCGAAGCAATATAAAATTATTTTAGGTGTATGGTAAGATTGAGTAAATAAATATGTTGATGTTGTAGGGACCCAGGGTTCTTACCGTGGAAGAAGGAATATACAAATATGTAACGGAGGAAAGCAAGGAAGATAGGACCCTATGGGAATGGATTGAAATTGGAGATATCAGTATAAACTCATGATTTCTAATACATTTTATGCACACACACACATTTATGTCTACTGAAAGGACCTAGAAGCAAACATACCCCAATGAACACATCTAGCACCCAGATCTTGGTTTCTAATACTGTTTCACACTAAAAGGAAGCTGGCTTCTTGTAGAAATAGGTGGTTCCAGAGTTAGGAAAGGCAGGGAAGTTCAAGATGACCCTAGAATATCTGTTTATGCCAGAAGTTTAGGAATTACTTTAAAAGAAAGAAAATGAAGACATGTCAGAAGAACACAGGAACCAGCTTGACAGGGATTCCAATGACCAAATCTGGGACAATTTAAGTAACAAAATAATGAAGGATAATAATTCTAAACCATTGGAAAATAGAAATCCTTTTGTCATGAAAGACAAAGACTGAGGAAATGTACCAGATTAAAAGAATTTAAAGAAGCATGATCACTAAATGCAATGTATGATCCTAAACTACATCTGAGCCCAATGGGAAAAGAATGCTACAAAGGACATTACTGGGTCATTGACACAACTGGAGTACAGATGGTAGGTATTACATCATTGTTAAATTTCCTAAAGATGCAAACTCTACTGTGGTTATTTAATAGAATCTTCGTGTTTTTAGGAAATACGCTATGGATTATTTGGGAGTGATGGGGTACTCTCAAATGTTTCAAAAAAGAACTTGAATACATGTGTTTGTGTGTCAATGCATCTGTATCCAGGCCCTACACAGTAAGAATGTAAATGATCAAACAGTAGGGGCAAAAAGTTGACAATGGTGAATCTGGGTAAAGAGTACGCAGGTTTTTTAAAAGTTGGGTGCTTGGCATACACAAAAAATTAAGGGTAATCAAGAAAACTTCTAAAAGTGTTTTAGGTATGATATGAGATATTTTGAAAGGCTGTCACACAGAAGAATTAAGACTTTGAATGTGGCTAATTTTATTTTGTGTCAGCCTGCTTTCTGTAACATCATCATAGTACATCCAAGTGTTCATGACTTGAATGAGAGGCAGGAGTTTTTTAAGCTGTGTGGAATCTTCAGCACCACTCAGTACCGAACCAAAATGAGCCCACTATTGTGGAGCCGATTCCGACTCATAGCAACCCTACATAACAGAATAGAGCTGTCTCATAGGGTTTCCAAGGCTGTAAATCTTTAAAGAAGCAAACTGCCAAGTCTTTCTCCCACGGTGGGGCTGGTAGATTGGAACCAATGACATTTTGGTTAGTAGCCCAGCACTTTGCCACTGCACCACCAGGGCTCCTTTCACTCAATACCCGAAACTAAACTAAACCCGTTGCCATGGAGTTGACTCCAACTCACAGAGATGCCGTAGGACAGAGTAAAACTGCCCATAGGGCTCTGAAGACCAGCTGGTGGACCTGAACTGCTGACATTTAGGTTAGCAGCCCAATGCTTAACCACTGGGCCACCAGAGCTCCTTCACTCAGTACAGAGAGGTGCAAAAGTCATGTGATCTTCAGGGTTAGCCAGATAGAGTGAGTGAAAACCAAAAAAAAAACCTGTTGCTGTCAAGTCGATTCCAGTACACAGCGGCCCTATAGGACAGAGTAGAACTGCCGCATAGTGTTTCCAAGGAGCGGCTGGCAGCTGGTAGATTTGAACTACCAACTTTTTGATTAGCAGCTAAGCTCTGAACCACGGTTCTACCAGGGCTCCAAGTGAGTGAAGGGGACTGGGTATAAGAAAATGAGCAATGATAGGGACTTGAACTAGACAGCAATGTCTTCTCTAAAGGCTATCAATGGCAATTAAAGACAGAACCAATACACCGTGTGAATCAAACCAAGTCTTCCCTGGGCTGTGTGTGGCCTGCCAGAAGCCAGTTGTGATCCCTGGTCTTACCTCATCCTCCTCGTTTTACAGGTGAGGAAACAGGTACCAAAAGACACAAAGCAATATGTGTAAGATAACTAAAAGTATAAATGTGTGTAGATATAGATATCAAAAAACACACCATTTTTTAATGAAAGAATTCAATATCCACACATTTGTACTTCTGTACAATTTTGGGTAACATATAATTTTAAGCTGTTTACAAATAACATGTAATGCTTCAAATATAACATAATGTTGAGGATACATTTCTAGCAGAAATAAATATATTGCACTTAAAAAGAAACTTCATTAGATGTCACTTCATAGTATTAGGCTTATAACTTCTTTTTTCATAAAACATTTCCCATGCCCTTCCCCCTACCCTAGCACACACTTCATTACAGTGACTGTTCTCACGCAATCCATTAAAAAAATGAACACAGCAAACAACAGAACTGTGATACAATCTACTAAAGAAGCTATATTCAATTTTTATCCTTTAAGGGGGGAAAAAAAAAGAACTTCTTTTAGGTTCTTGAAAAGAAAAAGAAAACTAAATACAGTAAATGGACCAGAAGTAAAATACAACAAACTGTATTTTTTGTCAAGATGTATTACACGTTATTTTACCAAAATGCGTTCATTTTCTTATTGCTGAGATACTTCGCTTAGGATGGGGAAGGGATTGAAATTATTTGGGGGAGGAACAGAGGAAAAAGGGCCAGAAAATACTTTTGGATTATTTGCCTAATAAATATTTATAAATGAATCCTTGCATATTTAAGCATGCTGAAGAAAGATAAGTACTGGAATATTTATAAGTGGCACAGAATAGTAGTGAAGAAAAGATTGTATGGTTTTCTGATGTTTTTAGAGTTTGTACCCTTCCCTTTGCTTGTTTACAAAACTCCTTACATTCTAAAATAATATAGAAATGTGTAAGACCCATCCTCTACCTGTTCAAATCACCAGTGCAGAACCTGCTAAGCTGTGAATTAATCCCTCAGGGTCCGGCGAAGCAGCTCTGGCAGGATGTCTTTCTACCACTCTGCACATTGGCCGTTCCTTTTTGATACTGGAATATACTTGTGAGAAAAACCCTGAATTTACTCCAACTATATTATAACCCATGCTCTTTATTACTTAATTGGCTTTACAACTGATTATCTAGTTCTTGCAATTATTTTTCATAGAATAGGATTTGGAATTTGAAATCTTAAATTCCCAGTGGGTTAAGTAAGAAGCCACAGCCGAACAGCTCAAAAAGTCCCAATTAAAAAGCCAGTTGCCATTCAATCAATTTTAGTTCATGGTGATCCCACATGTGGCACAGTAGGACTGGGCTCCGCAGGGTCTTCAATGGCTGATTTTTTGGAAGTAGATCACCAATACTTTCTTTTGAGGTACCTCTGGGTGGCCTCAAACCTTCAGCCTTTTTCTGTTAGCAGCCGAATGTGAGTGCTTTCACTGTTTAGACCACTCTGGGATTCCCAAAAAGGCCCAGGTGGGGTCGATTCCTATCTACCCCCTTGCTCCCATGGCTAGAGTGACTCTGACTAGGTTAAACTCCATATCACTTGTGCTTCTTCTCTTTAGGAGCCCTGGTGGCACAGTGATTAAAGCAGTCAACTGCTAACTGAAAGGTCAGCAGTTGGAACCCACCAGCCGTTCTGTGGGAGAAAGACATGGCAGTCTGCTTCTGTAAAGATTTATAGCCTTGGAAACCCTACGGAGCAGTTCTACTCTGTCCTATAGGGTCGCTATGAGTTGGAATCGACTCTAAGGCAATGGGTTTCTTTGTTTTTTTGGTTTTTCTCTCTTTTTGAAATAATACTAAATACTTCCAAAAAATACCCAATTTATAATTTCAAGTATGATTTTGCAAGAGTATGCTTTGATATCTTAGTCTATGCTTTTCTCTAAGCATTCTACTTATTTTAATCATATATTGCTTAACTACAAAATAAAGTTATGAAGTCAGGAAATACTTGTGAAAATTGTACTTAACAAAAGCACACAAACCTACTCGGAGACACACAGATCGGGAGAAATGTCAGAATAGTACTGCCATATCCTTTAGCTCTCTTTGAAAAGATAATTCAGACATGGCTTCATTTCAGTAGGCCAGTAATTTACTAGGGTCTTGAGTAGCATTATGTAAAATAGCATCTTTTGTTATTCCTGCTTTAAGCAGCAGTACTCTGTATTAAAAGGACTACTGGCAACAGGCCAACTATTAAATAGTAAACCCCTAGCTCTATGGATATGTATTTTACATATTACTCATGGCTGCTTTTTCAAAGAAATGCACATCTGTGCTTTGTTTGAAAGTAAATGACCAGTGGCTATGACAGTGTAACATGCAAGAAGTTAAAAAGTTGCCTACAGGGTCTGCCATGGGACTCAGATGCTTTGTTAACCAGCCCATGCATCTCCACAAATGAACTCTGGGATACACTGGAGAAAGGGAAGTGCAAAATCCAACAGCGGCATCATATAGACAGTCTGTGCTATTGTGCCTTGTTTCATAGGCTGGAAATGCCCCAGAAAGGCATTTGATACGGAAAAGCCTAACACTAAAACAATCGAATACAGTCCCACTGGAGTTTGATGTGGTAAGTGTATTGCCTTTACCCCCAAATACATATCTGTTGTCAGCAGCAGTATTTCCCATCTCTTTTAACAGATTCAATACTTTTGCAGTCAAAGCAGGGTAGAATGAATATTACATACAATAATTAAAATAGAGCTTTGGGGGGCTTTCCTAAGAAGACAGGTTATACCCTGTAACTGGAACACATTATATCTAAAGTTGAAAGACTATTAATTTGATTGAGTCTCTGTTACTGTGGTAACAAAATGTCAAATGTATTACCCTGACTGTAAATGCTTAGATACATGTTACTCAAAAATATACAGGTTATATATACCTAAAATACAATTAATTACTGTTATAAACATTAGAGAAAGGTCTGAGAAGACAGCAGGAGTTGAAAATAAATGGATAGATGCTTCAGATTTACTTAGAAGAACTGCCAATGTTCAGGGAGCCATTAACACGCGATTTCATATTACGGACCAAGAAAGGTGGTAAAGGAGTCAGTGAAGGTAACACAGTAAGAAAAAGGGGCAAATCAAATGTAGGGACACAGGTCCTCACGAGCATACGAACCTTAAAGGACCTTGTTATCTAGTAATTTGTGATCTAATAGCCTTATGACAAGGATTCACAAGTCTTTGTCAATCGGTGGCAGCAGCTAACCTAACAACAAAACAGATTACTGAAAAAGAGAACCTGGCCCAGTACATTTTAACACCCATAAGCGCTTCCAGAGCTGAACTGAAAAGGAAGGGGCCTTTGGTACCCATGGCAGAGAAATTCCTTCCAGAATAGGGCAACCATCCTTTTACTGCAGCTTGTAAGTGAAGGAAAGCCTCACATACCATCACACACTATAGGCTCTATCGTGTTCCTCAGTGAGTGAATACGCAGTGTATTTAGAATGCCAGCCCAGAAAAATAAAACCTCAGTTTTGCAATGTAACACATACAGCCTTTTGCGTCAAAATTGTCTTTGGAAGATATTTCCTACATCAACGGCAAATATTTGCATGAAAGAGAATTAGGAAGAAAGAAGACAAGACTGAAAACCCAAGCTTGTCAGGAACTGGCTCTTCAATATTACAAAAGAATTTTGTGAGGTAATTACAACCTATTCATCCACAAAACAGGATACATTAGCATTATCTCAGCTGCTTTCCCAGCAAACTAACACAAAGGAAAACTAAACATGCTTAAGCTACAGCACTACAAATATTTCTCTACTAGCTCCCGTTTTCTACAGGGAGAAATTGACTTAAGTTAATCATTACGTCAATAGGCGATACAGTATTGCCTCTTTGAAAATTCTCTTAACGTGTGGAAGCAGAAAGAAAACCTGTACACATTGATTTTATACATTACTGCATTAACACAGCATTTTTTAACCACTAGGAATAATTGCACCTTAAGATTCATCTGACCTGCATTATGAAACTTTCTGGGCAAGTTGGCATCCTATTGGTTGCAGGACTTGGCTGGCTAAGAACTTTACAGTGAATCTCTTCTGAACCCAACAGCTGCCCCCCAACTACAGATGAACCCTGGTTCATGGTGCATTCCCTCTGCAGAAGGTTTATTCTGAGTTCAGCTCTCCTCTTTAATAGGTCCCATGTCCTTAGAGAGCCCCTGCTGCAACACCTCACATCCCAACCACCCAACCTTGTCCCATATTTCCACACCCAGTTTGCACATTCTGGGGCTGGATCCCCCTAATTCTAGAACAGTCATACGAATGGTGTCATCACAGCAGAGGAATGGCGCAGTCCTTGGATGGCAGCATAGGGCCCCTGCTGAAAGTAGTGATGGTATCGGGGCATGTGGAACGAAGGGAACGTTGGGCCACTCCCTTGCATGGAGCTGGCAATGGCCGATGGGGTCAGAGGCATCCCGAGTCGGCTATATGGTGGCAGAGAACCCTGAATGGGATGAGGAATGGGTGTTGCTATGGATGCTGTGCTGGTGCCAAGAGCAGTCAGGGACTGTGGGTGCTGAAATCCAGGAAAACTAGATGAAGATGATACCCAGGAGCTGAGAGACAAATTATCGGAGGTTGTAAAGGCTGACCCTAGAAGGAAAAACAACTCATTAGCTTGGACACTTGATTTCGATGTACAAGTCAAGAATGAAGTTATCTGTGAAGATAGCTTAATTTTCAAAAAATACTGAACCCATCTTCAATTAAAAAAGACAAACAAACTTGCCAAACGGGAGGCAAATCTATGTTTCCAGATAAGAAGGTATCATTTACATCCTGTATGGAAATGCAGCATTGGTGTTGGTAGAATTCTCGCCTTTCATGCAGGAGGCCTGGGTTCAATTCCTTGTCAATATACCCCGTGCACAGCCACCACTCATCTGACAGTGGAGGGTTTTACATTGCTATGATGCTGAACAGGTTTCAGCAGAGCTTCCAAACTCAGATGGACTAGGAACAGCCTGTTGATCTATTTCTGGAAAATTAGTCAACGAAAACCCTATTGATCACAATGGTCCAATCCTCAACCAATCATGGGGATGGCACAGGACTGGGCAGCATTTTATTCTGTTGTGCATGGACAGCCAGCTAACAACAACACTGAAGAGAAAAGTCTCTAAATGGAAAAAAGGTATAACTCATTAGATAACCTGCATACTCCCCAAAAGTGGCTAAACACTGACTTGGAAGAAGTATAGCCAGAATGTTCCTCAGAAACAGGGATGGCGAGACTTTATCTCACATACTTTCAACATGTTCTCAGGAGGGATCAGTCCCTGGAGAAGGACATCATGCTTGGTAAAGAAGAGGGTCAGCAGAAAAGAGGAAGACCCTCAATGACATGGATTGACACAGTGGCTGCAGCAGTGGGCTCAAGCATAACAATGATTGTGAGGATGGCATAGGACCAGGCAGTGTTTCGTTCTGTTGTACATAGGGTCGCTATGAGTCAGAACTGCCTCGATGGCACCTAACAACAACAAGGAGAATCCTTTTTCTAAAAGTGTTTGATTCTAATAAGATATTCTTGATGTATGTAGAAAGATATATCCCCTAATTTTCAGATTATATAATGGCTCTTCGATAGTAAATCATGGATAAGGAACTACTGACTCCTAACTCAAAGGCTCAATGTCCTTTTACTGGAAAAATTAAGCCACAAGTAACCTTCGGGCAGTATAACCGTTTAACACTCTAAGGCAAAATAATAAAATTTGTGAGAAGCAGCATCAGGACTATTCCTTCCTAAGGAGGCTTCTGAAATACTTGTCAACTTCCTGCCTCCATTCTCCTTAGGTGCTCTTGCTATCAGCAGTCCCATAGCCCCAAAGCTATCTTACCTCGATTTTGTGTGGTCTGACTCTCATCTCCCAGGACATCCTCTTCTCCTCCGTAGGTACGAATGGGTGAGCGGGCGTAGGAATGCTTTTGAATCAGGCTCTCCACACTTTCCCTAGGTTAGAAAGTGACATAGCATGAGTAGACTAAAAAGTTAAGCGCTCAGAGAGAGAGGGTCTTAAGGATAATTTACTATGCAGTAACAACATTTTCCCAGACACGAGGTAACTAGGGAAAGAAGACATTCAAAATATGTCCATTTATCCTATTGTAAGCTACTCAGAAACATGAGCTCAGAAGACAAACTCAAGCAAACAACTGCAAAGGGCAGAGACAAGCCTCTGAAATCCCACAAGACAAGGGAGCAATGGGGTGAACAAAGAACTATGAAACCTGGCCACAAGAATATGGAGTTTAATGATGGGGAAAAAACAGTAGGTGAATGAATTTGCTACAAGAAGCTGCAATGAATCTTCTTTCTCACTGACTTCATCAGGTAATGAATACAAAATAATCAACTGATACAAACTTCATCAATTCCGTATCTGAAGAAATGCTGGCAAAAAGTTCAAAATATCATTAGTCATTAAAAAAAAAAAACTAAAGCTCATTAACAAACATAGCAAATACGTACAGGCTGTAACAAAATGGATAGTTTGGATCGTGGAGAATTTGAGACCCTTACTGCTTTATGAGTGGAAATTTCACATAAAAACCTGTGAAGGAAACATAAATGGCCATTAAGGAATTTAGGTCCCCAAATAAATTGGTACATTGTCTTTGTAGATGGTCTTCCACTAGCAGCACAGTCTATAAATCAAAAAGTGAGGTGAACTTTAAAAAACAAATTATTTTGGCATTGGTCAGTTTCACCTGCTGCTGTTAAAAAAAGGTTTTTTTTTAAAAAAAGCCAGCAAGATTTTAGCCAAATAATATCTGCCAAAAATGCAAGTTCATAATCAATTAGCTTGCATTGTATGTATTTCCAGAAAAAAAAAAAAGTTGCTGTCCAGTCTATTCTGACTCTTGGTGGCTCCATGTATTGCGGAGTAGAACTGCATTCCTTAGGGTTTTCAAGGCTGTGACCTTTTAGAAGCAGATCACCAGGCCTTTCTTCTGAATTGCTGTGCCTTAAAGAAAAATGCCAAATAAACCACCAAAAGACAAAACAAAAAACACCAACCAACAAACAAAAAAACTGTTGAATGAGGAAGGAAAAATCAAATACTAAATTTCATACTGCGGGGATAAGGAAAGCAAATAAAATGTCATAACTTCTCAAAATACAACTTCTGTCAATATTTCATATAGATAAACTAACAATCTGTAGAATAATACAATCTAAATCATGGTGAATTTAGTCTTGTAGAGAGCTTATACATTCACATAGATGAAAGCATTTCATCATATTATATAGCACGTGTATGAGGGCTTAAGGGTATGCCCAAAAGAAAAATTAATTCTACCATCTTTCAATTTACATCTTTGCTCCCAAAAGATTTGAAAATAACCACAGAGTACCACCACATGTAGTGAAGATGATTGGGATCAGGCAGAATGCAGATCCAATGGATTAATGTACTGCTGTTAAAAAGAATGAGGCCATTCAACATTTATTGGCATAGAATTATCTCCAAGACACAGTAAGTAGAAAAAGTGAACTACAGAACAGTGTGTAGAGTATGTTTCCATCCGGGAATTGAAAAAAAAAAGGGACTATGTATGTTCCTGTTTGCCTGTATATGCATAATTTTTGACCCTGCTCGCTCCATCAGACTGTAGAGCTAAGGTCTGGGATCCAGCAAAAGCACTTCTTACACACAGGCATTGGATGGAACAATGCTTTACACATAGAGAACAGACAGAGTAAGGTCAGCTTCAATAGTGGCATTGGTCCCCTAAGGCCAGTGGGGTCACTCCCCACAGCCGATGCAGGGCTGGTATTCCACACACCCCCCTCTCATGCTACAGGGGAAGGACCCCGTTTCCTCCCCACCTGGAACACATAAAGAAATGGGGTTGGCCAGGTGCCATATGGCATACATGTCCACAGAGCAGAAGGTTTACTGTGTACCCAGAGCATGGAGGGAGGTTTCCTGACAAAGAGAAGAAATTGGAAAAGAGAAGAAACTCAGTTCCCAGCCTTCATTATCAGGGAATGCCCTGGGCCCAAGGCTTTTGATTAGGCAGTCCAAGTGGAAGTCAGAAGCAGGCATAATAGATTGCTTTCCCAGCAATAATATTTCCAAAATGATGCACAAGAAAATGTATACAATGGGTTGCCTCTGTGGAGTGAAATAGGGACCTGAAGGAGTAGAGCAGTGGTTCTCAAGCTTGTCTATACATTCGAACCACCTGGGTTTTTTAAAAACAAATAAAAAACTGTATTGGGGAATAATTAACATTTTAAAACCAGCACATATTTAAAGTGTACAATATGGCAAGTTTGATATATGTATATACCAGTGAAACCATTACCACAAGCAAAATAAACATGTTTAACATCTCCAAAAGTTACCTCATTTTCCTCTGTAATCCCTCCCGGGACCCCACACTGACCTTCTTCCCTAGGAAACCACTCCTATGATTTCCATCCCTATGGGTCAGTCTACATTCGCCACAATTTTATATAAATGGAATCATACTTTATGTATTCTTTTTTCATTTGGATACCTTCATTCAGCACGATTATTTTGAGATTCATCCATGTTGGAACATCTATCAACAGCTTATTCCTTTTTATTCTGAGTAGCATTCCATTTTATGGATCTATTATAGTTTGTTTATCCATTCACCTATTGATGAGCTTTTGAATTGTTTCCAGTTTTGGAATGTTACAAATAAAGCTGCTCCAAAAATTCATGTATACTTTTTTTTTTTTCATTTTAATGGCTATATGCTTTTATTTCTCTTGGGCAAATACTCAGAAGTGGAACGACTGGATTGTATGGTAGGTGTATGCTTAATTTTTTACAGAAACTGCCAAACTATTTTCCAAAGTGGTTGTACCACTTAGCATTCCCACCCGCAGTATATGAGAGCCCCAGTTCCTCCACATTCATATCACCACTTGGTATGGTCAATCTTTTTTAACTGTAGTTATAGTTTGTACTTCCCTAAAAAAAAAAAAAAAAAATTTTTTTTTTTTTTTAATGACTAACAGGAAACCCTGGTGGCGTAGTGGTTAAGAGCTACAACTGCTAACAAAAAGGTTGGCAGTTCGACTCCACCAGGCACTCCTTGGAAACTCTATAGGGCAGTTCTACTCTGTCCTATAGCATTGCTATGAGTCGGAATCAACTCGACAGCAACAGGTTTGGTTTGGTTTTGTTAGTGACTAACATATTGAGCATCTTTTTATGTTCTTATTTGCTATCCATATACCTACTTTGGTGAACTGTCTGAATCTTTTGCTTAATTTTTTAATTAGGTTTTTTTTTTCCTTCAGTTTTGAGATTTCTTTATATATTCTGAACACTAGACCTTGTAGGATATATGATTTGCAAATATTTTCTCTCAGTTGATGGCTTGTCCTTTCATTCTCTTTTAAAAGGCAGAAGTTTTAATTCTGATAAAGTCCAATTTATCAATTTGTAATTTTATGGATCATGCTTTGGCATCACATCTAAAAATCTTTGTCCTAACAGAAGACCACAAAAGTATTCTTCTATTTTTTTCCTAGAAGTCTTATAGTTTTAGGTTTTACATTTAGATCTATGATTCATCTTGAGTTAATTTTTTATACATGGTGCAAGGTACAAACTGATGGTCATTTTTTTGCTTATGGATATCCCAATGTACGTACCATTATGAACAATTACCCTCTCTTCACTGAATTATCTTAGCATCTTTATAAAAAATAAGTTATCCATATGTGGATCTATTTCTAGACATTCTCTTCTGTTTTACTGATCTATTTGTTGATCTTGACACCAATACCACATTGTTTTGATTACCGCCGCTATAAAAAAAAATTTTGAAATTAAGTAGTATTCGTACCCCATCTTTTTCTTTTTCAGAAGTCTTTTGAGAAGTCTAGTTCCTTTGCATCTGTATAAGAAATTTAGAATTAGTTTTAGTTCCTTTGCATCTATATATGAAATTTAGAATTAGTTTGTCAATTTCTACAAAAACATGTCTACTGTAATTTTGACTGAGATTATATTGAACCTCTAGATGAATTTGGGGAGATTGGACATCTTAACAATGTTGAGTCTTTCAACTATGAACCCAGTATATCCCTCCACTTCTTTAGGTCTTCTTTAATATCTCTCAGCAATGTTTTGCTGCTTTACATTTACCTGAAGCAAAGTCCCTCCTGAGAAACTTCTAAAAATTCCTAAGTCCCACTACAACTCTGACCAATTAAATCACAGCCTCTGGGGGTGGGGCACCCATTGCCATCAAGTAGATTACAACTCAATGGGACCCTACAGGACAGAGTAGAATTGCCCCTTAGGATTTCCAAGCAGCAGCTGGTGGCTTTGAACTGCCAACCTTTTGGTCAGCAGCTGAGCTCTTAACCACTGCACCACCATGGTTCCAGGAATGGGACACAGGCTTCAGTAACCATTAAATCTCTCCAGGTGATTCCAACGGGAAGCATATGTGAAAGGATAACTGAGCTTGGCATAGATCCTAATTAATCAATTGCCATATATTTTAATCTTTATGTACCCACACTCTGGTAATGTAGAACTCCAACAGCTTTAACTGCTGATGTCACTTATCAAGCACTTAATTAGGTACAATACTAGAGAGTGACTTTGCCTTTTGGGGCAATTTGGGTCATTAATAAGATAGTTCAATGACCTGAAGAACTCCTAATAAAATATCAACTATAACACACATTGAAGCTGATATCCTTTAAGTTTAAGCCAAGTGTTCTATTGTTACTATTTAAAATGAACTGAGAAAAGAAAAGAATTACGTGGTAGTTTTCACGTGAGGAAGGAACTTGCTTTAATACCATAGAAAATATTTTCTCCTTGTATAGTTACAAAGGAATGGGCATCAGTGGGCCCAGATTATGGATAGTGCATTTCTAAAGGGCCTTCCTCTTCCCATACAGATGCATAGAAGTTGCTAAATTCAAGCATTTAAGTTCACATAAGAGTGTAGCATCTGCATCTTTAAAAGGGATGGAAGATCATTTAAACATCTTTCACATACACGCAAGAGAAATCATTTTCTAAATAACACAATGAATCATTGCCTTGTGAAACATTTTGCTTTTCTGTAAGACATCCATTACATTCACTTTGTCCTTGGAATAGCACTGGTATCATTACTTATGCTAGTCTCTAGGAGGGGAAAAAAAGGGATTTTATCGAAGTGATTTACTTGTGTCAGGCCTGGAAGTGAACTGAAAGCAATGGCAGTTCTTACATAAAGGATGCCATAATCGAATTATTGCCTTTTAAGTGATTGAAAACAGTGGTGCATATCAGGGCCATCTCCTCGAAGATGTTACAAAGAATAGACAGCCCATGTTGTTTACTTTCAGTCTAATCCTCTTCCAGACAAATGAAAAGTGCAAAAAATTTGTTTAGGCTGGAAGCCTATTGGTGAGCATTTCTAAAAAATATTGTACCTTGAAAAATGAGGGATGACTCAACTAACGGGTTCAGTGATTTAGATATTACCAGATGTGACAGTATCTTGTAATGTTCATTTCTGTTATATTCCAAAGCTAGAGCTGTAGTTTTAGCAGGCTTACTTTGGAGTTAATAGATAACTGAAATGGACCATTATTGAACATCTAACATTTAAACACTAAATCATTTTTCTAGGCACAAAGAGTACCATGCCTTAAGTAATCTTTAAAAAAATCACTTCTGAATTTATAACCATCTCAATTCCAGGAATAATATACATGTCAGAGGCACAATCACAGCCAGAAGATGGGCAAGATGGAGGAAAACTACAATGATTATACTGTTCTGTCAGAACGCTCAGAACCATTGAAAGTCACTTGGAATATTTGTTCAAGCTCTAGACAAGCAAAATCAAAATATTCTACCGGTATTTGAACCGACTCCCTGTCTTAGTTATCCGGTGCTGCTATAAGAGAAATACCACAAGTGGATGGCTTTAACAAATAGAAATTTATTTTCTTACAGTTTAGGAGGCTAGAAGTCCAAATTCACGGCACCAGCTCTAGGGATCCACTTTTCTCTCCGTCAGCTCTGGGGGAAAGTCTTTGCTTGTCTCTTCAACTTCTGTTTCCTGGTTCCCTGGAGATCTCCATGTGGCTTGGCATCTATCTTCCCCCCTCTTGGCTTGCTTGATCTGCTCCTCTTATATCTTGAAAGAGACTGACTCAAGACATACCCTACACTAACTCTGCCTCATTAACATAACACAACTCATTCCCAAATGGGATTATACCCACAGTCATAGAGGCTAGGATTTACAACATGTATTTTGGGGGGATACACTTCAATCCATAACACCGCCATTCCTCTGTCTTTGAAACAAAAGCACAATTTTCTCAAAGTCAAAAATCGAAAGCTTAATTTTCTTCTCCTACTGTCCTTTGCAACAATGCTGTAAATGATGTCCTTCTTTTACTGAATTTTTGAGCTCGATGGTGATTATGTGTTTACACAACCATCTCTGCTACTCAACTGCAAGCTCCTGGGTAAGGGAAAGAACAATGCTTTCTTTCTCCAGGCAGTGGTTCTCAGACTTCAGTGAGCATCAGAATCACCAGGAGGTCTAGTTAAACCAGAGATTAAGGGGCCCCACCCCAGAGTTTCTGATTCACTAGGTCTGGGGTGTGGCCTGGGAATGTGATTTCCAGTGTGTTCCCAGGTGATGCTGATGCTGTGGGTCTGGAGACCACACCTGGAGAACCACTGCTCTAGCATAGTGGTCAGGAGCATGGAAGCAGGAGCTATCCACTTGAGCTTGAATCCTTGCTTGGCCAAGTGCCATTTGTATGCTTTTCGGCAAACTACTGCGCTCCTCGAGGCCTCTGTTTTCTCATCTGTAAAGTGGGGATAATAATATGATCTAATTCTTAGGGTTAGTATTGATATTAAATTAATTCATACACATAAAGAACTTATATAAGTAGATGGCACACAATAAGTGCTTAGCCAGTACTTACATAATTAACAAAATCAAATTACATTTTTATTTTTGTCAAGATCATGTGTTACAAAGGCTGGTTAAGTAATCATAATCATTTTAGATGAAATTGAGACTTCCAGTCACTATAATTTGCCATGCTTCCTTGAAACATTCCTATAATATACAGTGAAACCTGTGAGAGCTGCACTTGATGGAACCGCCTTGTTTTTCTGGGTGTCACAAGTTTTCCGCCACTGACAGGGTGCAATTTTACCACTTTTCTATCACTCTCTGTTAGTGGAAAATACTTGAGTTTTCCTTCTCTGACAGGTTTCCACCTTACACAGGTTTCGGCTTTTGCAGGCTTTACTGTACATGTCAGACAATTAAACAACGATCAAATATTATTTCAATTTAAATTATAACTCTATCTCCTAAATACAGACCTGGGAAAAACTGTATTCATGAAGTTGTCAAATCCCTTAAGACAAAATCTAATTTATAGGAAACAAAATATTTAAACTCGTACTTGCTCATCAGTTTTTTCATGTTTATATTATGTCTTACTAGGTCTTGTAAATAACTCCTTGTCACAATATTTTTCTTAAGATTTATGTAGATAATGTTATAAATTACTGGAAGACAATAAATCAATATTTGCAACTTTCACAGATACTTAATAAATGAAAACTTTAGATAATACAATTTGAGATGTATTATAAATCATTAATTTTAAGAACTGAAATATATTGTGCATTCCATTTGGGAAAAAACAAAATAACTCTAAATCAATCTTTTTAAAAGCGTTCAGGCTTCAGTTTATTTTTTATTTATCTGACTCAATCCTACTGATTTTTCTTTCCAGTAGTAATACACATTTCTGGTTCTATGTTATCATTAGCAACTTAAATAAGTAAACTGTACCACTGGAAGAAAGCAAAAACTATTAAGTTTAGTTTTCTGAGTTTTATGGCTGTGACAACTAAAAGAAAGGCTTATGAAAAGTTCGGATTATCAGCTTCTAAATAAACTTCAGTAAATCGCAAGGTAGGGAGCAAATATCCTTCATGCTATAGGTAGGGAGACAGTCACAAGGAAGAAAGGAGCAGGCTAGTCTTCAACTGTAAGTCAGTTGTGAAGGACTCCACTGATCTAACAGACTCACTTTCTTTTATGACACTTCCAGTTTATACTGTTTTATGAAATAAGTGCTTCCTCTTAGAAGCTGTGGATAAATGAATAACATTTTAAGTGTAGAAACACAGTTTGCTAGTTAAAGAAATTTTGTGGTGACTCCTATAATTTGAAAAAAAAATAGTAGTTCTGTCAAAAGCTATCCTTTCCATTTCATTGTCATTGTCAGATTACTTTTTACCTCAGATATTATTAAAAGGCAGATTTTAATCTGGTCACCAGCCGAACTGCACTCATTTTATACTTGCCGGGTATTATGCTAAGCAGGACTTCACTGGAAATAAAAACAATGTTTCTTTCTGTGCAATCACATTTCTTACCAATATCTGAACCTCAATTTCTTCTACTATAAAATGAGGGTATGGTGGGGAACTACTGGGCTGGTTTAGATGCTCTCTAAGTCTATTATGGTCCTGACTATTTATAAATCTATAAATATATAAACAAAAGTAGCTATTTTGAAAATATCCAGTATTGGTTGTAAAAAACCCTGGGGTCTAACCCCAAATCTCCTACTAACTGTGTGACCCTGGGTAAATCACTTCAGGTCTCTGGGCCCTAGCTGCCTCATTAGTATAATGAGAGGAATAAACTAGGTAACTCCAAAATTTCATTCTCATCTCAAAATAAGTACTCCTAGAAGGCAAAGTTTAAATTTCTTCTGGGAGTTTAAAAGTAAAATGCCAGGGCACGCTTTAGTATGCATAATATATGTTTTTTTCTTTTTATTCTGTATTTGAGAATGAATAAGTTACATCTTAGTAATTAAAAATAAGTTATTTTTGTCTTCACAAGGTTGGAATATTATAATATGTTGATCAATAGTCCCAGAGATAAAAGTTTGACTTCTGTCTCTTTGTTCTGATATCCAAGCAAGATGGTACTCCTGGGTCCTGGCCCTCCAAGCAGAGGAGATACAGATATCTTCTTTCCTGTCCTCTCTCAGAAGCTCTGGTCTGCTCCTTGTCTCCTGTTACAGAATGTGTGACCCAGGGGAATACTGCGTCAGTGTGAGCAGAGGGCAGATCCAAGGGGCAGGGACAAATTTTGCTATTTGCCATCCTGAGTATTTTTACTTTCAAGGAACTCGCATCTCACCTAGTGGTTGACATCCAATTTGTTTGTTTTTTTAATTATATTTTAATTTTATTTTGCAGTCACCGCATATTCTACTTTGTAAAAGTCTCCATAATACTCAAATATAGTTGAATTTATAAAATATTATGGGAATCAACAAATTAAGTTATGAGCCATAACAATTTCACTATTCACTAGGCTTGAGTTTAATCTATTTATTTTCTCAGCCTGTACAGTTCCCCTCCCACAAAAATAATTATAACAGAAAGAATCTTGTCCTTCACTCAAATTGATTCTACTGGTTTCTCCTAAAGATATCAGAGTGATATGAGAAGTTATGTTGATGGTTGTTTGAGTAACAACTATAAGAGTAGACTCATCAGTTCACAACATGCGTGACTTCTTAAGGAACCCTGAATGTCAAAGTTTTCTCTTTGTAAAGCTAGCCAGAATGTGGGAAGAAAGCCCAGATAGGAGTAGACATCTAAGCAGGGAAAGGGGAAGACACACGAGAGGGATGAACTAAGTGCACAAAAACTCACTGCTGAAAAGTCTCATTCTGGATCACACCTAAAGAAAAAATGACTACCCAAAAAATGACTAATATGTCCAAATTTCAAAGGTAGAGGAAGATTTTTAAAGGAAATGCCTCAACTGTAGGACACTTGGAGAGAGTACTGAGCAAGGACTCATTCATTCAGCTCCCCCACTGGGTCCACAAGGATGATGCCCATGACTGTTGTCTGGATGAGACTCAGAATGTGAAGAACTGAAATCTACATAATCCTCCAACTACATTTTGTTCATGAACCTCCTTCTCCCTACCTCTATATTTGTCAGGAGAGCTTTTGACAATTTAAAAATGATTCCATTGGGAAGCTCTGAAGAAGTCAGTGTAGGGAGAGTCTAGGATCATGTTCAAAGGACTACTCATTATAAGGAAGCATGAGGTCCAAGAAGAAGAAAGAGTCATCTTCGGAATACAGATTTCACCCTCTTTCTGTCCTTCACGTCATCTCTGAGTGAAAAATCATGGGGTACAGCATCTGAATTTGTCTAAATTCCAGAGGGGTCAGAAGAACTAGGATCAGAACAAACCTGGTCCCTATGAAGTGGAGGTATGTCAGATGTATCTCTACTCTCTGACTTTTTCACCATTTCTGACACTAGCCATGCCTCCTTGCCGCCCCCGCCCCCGCCACCCCAGTACTCTACTTCTTTGCTGGGTTCAATAATTCATTGCAATGGCCACACAAAACTTACAGACAATACTCACAGTTATGAGGTTTATTAGGAGCCCTGGTTGCACAGTGGTTAAGCATTTAGCTACTAACCAAAAGGTCAGCAGTTCAAATTCACCAACTGCTCCTTGGAAACCCTATGGGGCAGTTCTACTCTGCCATGTAGGGTCGCTATGAGTTGGAATTGACTCAACAGCAATGGATATTATTATTGGTTAACAGGCTACAGCTAGGGATCAGAATAAGCTTCATCAATCAGGATAACTTCCAACCAAGAGAGCTCTTGGCAGGCCCTTCTCTTAACAAGCCTTGCCTCTACTGCTGGGCCTCACTGGGCCTTACTGAACCTTGCCTCTGCCACTGGACCTTCCCAGGTCTCTGCCCTGCTTGAGCAAGTGTTACAGCTCTTTTAGTTCCGCCAACAAGTGCTCAGAAGGCACTCAGCTCTCTCTCCTTCTGTGGGCCAGCAACCCCACCATATCCAGCTGCTGGTCCCACGGTGCCCACTGCTCGTACAGCTGCCACTGTCTCACACCATCTATGCCATCTCACAGGCTCGTACCATCTTCGGTGTTATAGCTCTTGACCCATATCATGACTCTTTTAGGAGGTTCCCTTTCTCTCCCTTTACCCCTCTCTGAAAACCTCCGTTGGGCTGCCTGCTTAGATAAGCAAGCTCCTTATCAGTTTCAAGGCATGGCCCTCCCAGCAGGACCACAAACCAACCAGTCCTCGCAGGTCACTCATCCTATTGGGTGGTTTTACACACCCACTTTGCTTAGTGAATCAACCAATCCCTGCAAGGTGTGTAAACCACACTAATCACAGGGCAGGCTGTGGCTCGACCAATCATTTTTGGAGAATTATAAGCCCAAGGCCAGAAAGGCCGTATGTAAGAGAAGCCCAGTGCACTGCAGGCAACAAATCCCGATGAACCACCTCTGGAAAATCTGTCCTTTGATTAGGGGCAACAGAGCAAAGAAAAATTGTCACTGGACTTTGACGGCAATACTGTGTAACAGGAGACAATGAGATAACAACACATGTAAGGTTCGACAGGCAAGAAAATGTGAGTCAAATATTATATACCAAGTCAAACTAACTTTCAAGAGTGAAGGCTATAGGCAAACTTTCATAAACATGCAATAGTCAAGGAATATTGTTTCTATGAGCCTTTCCTAGGAAAAGATCCATATAAGAATTGCAGATAAAGCATAATTTTCAAAAAATGGGGGGACAGTGGGGAGAGAAAATGATAAGTAGAATAAGGTTGTTGATTATCTGTGTTTAGTAATTGAAAATAAAAGGACATTATTTCAAACCACATATTTAAAAAGGAAAAGAAAAAAGAAGTTACTAGTTAATTTAAATATTACTCAGAGTATGGAACAAATAGAGTATTAAAAGGAGGGAGTAAGAGTTTACAAAAGATGTTACTATAAATGTAAACATTAAAACAAAAGAACAAACCTGGCTAGTTATCAAAATAATAGTAGAAAACAAAATTGATGCCAATAAAATAGACCAAATAGTAAAGGACTATATAAATAAAATGCTTGTGTATCTATTTGAACATAAAATATGAGGGAACTGAGGCAAAATATATGTATATATACACATATATATACAAGAACTAGGATCAGAACAAGCCTGGTCCCTATAAAGTAGAGGTATGTCATATATACATACATATATACATAAAAAAATACATACATATATATACACACATACATTCATGTATCACACGTGGACATATACATAATAATGCAATGTTAATGTGCATTCTTGTGTAAAAAAGCAAGGTGAAAAAATGTGTAGAGTATGTCAAAATTTATCTCAGAAAAGAGAAAAAAGAATCTAAACACATGTATCTCCTCATATTAAAAAACACAATGGAAAAATAAACTTTTATTTTATAAAAAACAGTTACCCATAGGGGAAGCAGGGTAGTGAAGGAGAAAAGGATAGAATCTTGACATCTTCAAATATCCCATCTTTTGTAGATTTGTCTTGAAACCATGTAAATCATTTATAATTACATTAAAAAATTAAGCTTTTTAAAAAAATCCAAAAAACAGAAAATAAAACAAATGAACTTAAATGTGTATCATCAGGTTAGTGGTATAGCTGCACAGCGAGAAGAGATTCCAAGTGGCTTTAAAACACAGTTATTTAACTATATATCCCTGGTAAGATATACACTAAGGACAAAAAGAACCACAAAAATATTTTTAACTATTGTTGAAAGGTATATTGAAACGAACAGACTGAGACTGGTGTGTGTGTGTTTGTATACTATGGGATAAAGTAGATGAGTAATGATGGGATGTTCTAATTCTTTCATTACTGGAAGCCCTGGTGGCGTAGTGGTTCAGAGCTATGGGTACTAACCGAAAGGTTGGGAGTTCGAATCTACCAGGTGCTCCTTGGAAACAGTATGTGGCAGTTCTATCCTGACCTATCCTGTCCTATAGGATCGCTATGGGTTGGAATTCTTTCATTACTAACATTGTTGAAAACCAGTGTCTCGACGTGAGAGAAAAGAGGGAAATCTTAGAGTTCTGAATATAAATGGAAAGCGTCAGTATGAACTCACGTTCGATTTTATCTTTACAACACACATACACACACACACACACGGGTGGGTGCATGCCCCTCATACTGAGAGCAGTGAGTGCCTCTGGAGAGGGGAATGATAAGGGGGGAGATTCACACTTTAGTTAAAGTCTGGGTATTCTTATAAATTTCAAATATCATATGCTTTTACAATTTTAAAATGCAAATCTACAAAATATATACTTAGAAATATTTTATAATTCCTTAACAATAAATCGGATGATGTTTTAGAAGTTCTTTTAACACCTACTTTCCCGAAAAAATGGAAACTCTAGTGGCGAAGTGGTTAAGAGCTACAGCTGCTAACCAAAAGGTTGACAGTTTGAATCCACCAGGCGCTCCTTGGAAACTCTGTGGGACAGTTCTACTCTGTCCTATAGGGTTGCTATGAGTTGGAATCTACTTGATGGCAACCAGATTCCACCCCCACCCCCACCCCAATGCCATTTATACTGTTCCCTAAAGGCACTGCAACTTTCAGTGCTTCGAAAGAGAAAAAAATTATTACCTACTTTCAACTTACCCTGTCATCTTTCTTTTGGCTTGAATATTCTGGCTCTGACTTTATTGAGCTGCAAGTGTTAAATAACCCTAACAGCATGTCTCAACTACCACTATGAGGACAGGAAGAATAAGTTGTTGTCAGAGATCAGATCTTACCAGGTTGGACAGCTAGTGTCACCACACGAGGCTCAAAATGAAGTTCTGAAGTTTCTTGATTTTAACACAGAAATAGAAAAAAAAAACAAAAAGCTTCTAAGGAGGTAAAATTTCTAGGTTGAAGGTTTCCTTGGCATCAACATAACAACAACAAAAAAACCAAAGCCTTTGCTGTCGAGTTGATTCTGACTAAAAGCGACCCTATAGGGACAGGGTAGAACTACCCCATAGGGTTTCCAAGGAGCAGCTGGTGGATTTGAACTCTGGCCTTTTGGTTAGCAGCCGTAGCTCTTAACCACTTTGCCACTAGGGTTTCCATTTTTGGGGGAAAGTAGGTGTTAAAAGAACTTCTAAAACATCTAAGCCACGAGTCACCAAAAGTATTCTGGTTTGATCCCACCCAGAGGTACCTCAGAAGATAGGCCTGGTGATCCTCTTCCAGAAGGTCACAGCCTTGAAAACCCTATGGAGTACAGTTCTATTGTGCACACATGAGGTCACCATGAGTCGGAATCAACTTATGGGTAACTAACAATGACAGCGCAAAAACAGCCACAGGCAATACACAGACTAAAAAACGTGACACTGTTCCAGTAGAACTTCATGGGCACTGAAATTTGGATTTTGTATAATTGTCATGTCAAGAAATATCCATAAAACATTTTTTTCAACCATTTAAAATATAAAAACCATTTTTAGCTTGCATGGTGTACAAAAGTAGACAGTGGGCTGTAGTTTGCCAACCCATGCTCTAAGCTATTTCACTGATTAGAAATGGGCCCACAGGCCCTACACAACTCCTAATGAAAATTTTTCTGCCTCAGAAACTCTATGAGAGCTGTGTTCGAACCAATCGCTACCCTCTTTCTAGCACCATAAGTCGTTATTAGAAATTATCCATAAAGTGGGAACCTCACAGCAAATTTGCCAAATGATTGCTGCTTCATTGCGATATGTAGACAAAGCTTCTGTAAATTCCCAGTATATTAGGTTTGCAACTTGCTTTTCTGAAGTCTCCCTCCTCATCTAAGCTAATAGAGTACCCTTGAGCTCTGAGCAAAAATACCTAAACGACAGTGGGCTTGTATCCAAATTTTGTGAGCTTGAAGGTTTTATTCAATGCAAGGGGTTTTAAACTACTCTTAGAGACACTCAGTATGAATTCCAAACCAATATGGTGATACAAGCCTATGTATTTAATTCTCTCCCCCTCCTGACATGACCAAGAAAACAAGGGAAGCAAGATGTTAAGGAGGGTGCCAACTACGCACTTAGATATTACAGCCAGAAGCAGGAAAGAAGTGAGGGAAGCACTAACCAGCATGCCGTCCATCAACACACAAGGCAAGAAAACTACCCAAGGAGGGAGAAAATGAAGCTTCCCTGAACTCATCTTGGACCTATGAGGCTAAAAAAAAAAAAGATGAAGGCAAATCTTTGAGTTGGTGATGGGAAGCCTCTGTTGGAGGCTAGGAGGAAGAAACCCCACAGCAGCACTTCAGGTAGCACATGGTATTTTTGGTACCCTGAAGGCTGTGGGGCCGTGAATGACTGTCCTCAGAGAAGGCACGAAGCTGGTTTACTATGGGGTGGGGGATCATTTCCGCAGCTGATTTCACTGATACCTAGCTGCCTAGCCACCCAGCAGACAGAGAAGGTAGCTGGATTTCCAGAGGCAACCACTTCATAACCCAAACAGAATTACTGTAGCTCCACATTGCCAAAATTACAGTAAATGTAAATATGACCCTCTTTTTTTTTTTCAATCTGCACCTGAAAGATTTGACAAAGATCCACATACATTTATTCAGAATTAATCTCAGCTCCTAACACTAGGCAGACAGACATCCCATTCTACAGGTGAGCTAGAGAAAAATACCAGAACATTGTGAAAAAATTCAGCAATTCAAAAGAAGAAAATTCACATAATCAAGTAGAACAAATGGTCCCTTTCTGAACCAGATTTGTTGCAAGAAACAGGAAAAATGATTTTAAGTCTCTCATTTGTACTTTCAATTTTTCAAAGATATTTAAGGAGGTCTTGTATTAATAAAACAGGGACTAGTAGCCATAAAAAAGAAACAATCTGAAATTATGAAAGTGTTCTTGGAAATGCCATTTTAAAAGAACTCAATAAAGAAAGTCAACAAAATATTAGATGTTGCAGGGGAAGAAAACTGCATTGCTCTTGAGTCGATTCCGACTCATACTGACCTTATAGGACACAGAATCAATAAATTAGAAGACTCAAATAAGAAATTTTCCTAAAATTCAGAGTTAAAAGGTAAAGAGACAAAAAATTACTAAACAATAGATAAGAGATATGGAGAACAGATTGGAGAAATGCAATATATGTACAGCAGGAGTTTTACGTCTGAATTAGAAGCAAAAAAAAGAGAGAGAGCAAGTGGGGAGAAAGAGAAGGGGAAGAAGGAAAAAGAAAAAGAGGAGGAGAAAATCTTCCTAATCTGAATATAGACTTGACTTTTCAATTTAAAGGGTTCAATTATATTGTAAATACTACTGAAAAAAAATCTACAAGTGAATAAATAGTGGTATGATTTTGAATTTCAAAAAATAAAGCAAAATATAAGTATTTTATCCATACAGAGGGAAAAAAAAGGTAAGTTTTTAACAAAGGAAAGATGACAAGTTTGGCATAAGCTTTTATTCCACAGTATTTAAAAGCCACACACCAGAGGAAGATTGAAAGAGCTCAGAGGGGGAAGACTGTCATCCCAGTCAAGTTCATGCAGAATAGCAACAGCTCCTCTAAGAAGAACTCAGCAAGAGGATGACCCACGTAACAATTACTCAGTGTTTCCCAGCCCCTGAGGATAAAGTCAGAAAACAATTCCACTACCCTGAGAGAATACAGAAGAAATGAGCAGTGAACAATGAAGTGAGTGCAACTGCAATTCAGTTTAAATGAACGCAGTTAACGTGGTTGCGATCCTTATTCTAATATTAAGAAACAATTCTGAAAAAAAAAAGATAAAGATACATGAATAATCATCTAGATTTTAAATCTTAGATTATTTTAACCAAACTTCTGGGTTGAGCAAGGGATAGCACAAGGAAGAGTCATATACTAAAAATTTCCTCTTTACAGGTCAAGAAAAAAGTAGTACCATTCCTGACAGTAACAGAGAAAAACAAATGCATCAATTTTTACAATTATGTTCTTTTAAAATTGAAAAGCAATAATTACTAAGAAATGAAATGCAATGGACATTAGAGAAAGGACTTTGGTTTCAGACAAACTAAACTGGGTTTGAGGCTCAGGTATCTCACAAATAATGTCAATTTAGATAAAGTATTAATCTCTCTAAGCTTCAGTTATCTCAAGAGGTAGGGAGATCAATTAGAAAATTATCGCAATGGCCGAGGAAGGAGACCATAGCCTAGATCAGTATGGTAGCCGTGGAGATGGTAAGAAGTGGTTGGTCCCCCCAGGATATATTTTGAAGGATTAGTTGACTGTTGAATGTGAGAAGTGGGAAAAAAAAAAAAGACGCAGCGAGGATGGTTCTAAGGCTTTTTGCTGGAGCAATGGGAAGGATGCGGTTGTCAGCAGCTGAGAGGGGAACACAGAGGAGCAGGGGTAGATGAGGGTGGTTAGGTGTTCAGTTGCAGATATGTTAAATTTGAGATGCCCCTAGGGGAAGAGGAAAAAGTAAAGGTAATAGCCAACTGGATATCTGAATCTGGAGAGTCCTGGACTGGAGAAGTAAATTTGATAATGGCCAGCATATAAGAGTATTTAAAGGCCATGAGTCACAATCTACTCCAACTAACAACAAAGTCATGACTCTGGGTCAGATCACCCAGGGAGGAAGTGCAGACTGAGAAGATGTTCAAGGAGGAAGGCCTGGAACACATCACTGTTTATATTTGGAAGAAATGAGGAGGAACTAACAAGGGAGGAGGAAAAAGAATGGCCAGTGAAGTAGAATCAAAACCAGAAGGCTGTGAGGTCTTAGAAACCAATCATGTACACGAGACTAAACAGGCACACCAGTCCAAAAGCAAAGGCGAGAAGGCAGTAAGGGACAGGAAAACTGAATGAACGGAAATGGGGAGCCCAAGGTGGAGAAGGGGAGAGTGTTCACACATCGAGGGGTTGCCAATCAACGTTACAGAACAATTTGTGTATTAATTGTTTAATGAGGAACTAATTCGCTCTGTAAACTTTCACCTAAAGCACAATTAAAAAAAAAAAAAAAAAAGAAAAGATTATAGCCTAGGAAGCCTATGGGGCAGTTCTACTCTGTCACGTGGGGTTGCTATGAGTTGAAATCAACTCAACGACGCTTAACAACAATGATATTGCTAGTTAAAATAGAAAAGCAATTAAAATCTTCTCAGTAGAAGTTAAAAGACCATTTAATATAAATTCAATAGTTGCTCATGATGAAAAATTCTTACGGTAAGCACAGAAGGATATAACTTAATATGACAAAGAACATCCACCTGAAACCAACAGCCAAAAAACAACCTACAATAATGACAAAACACTAGAGACATTCCTAGTTCAGAACAAGAGAAAAATGCCAACTATCATCATTATTTTTCAAGATTTAGTCCTTAAAATTTCCGTCTGTGCAATAAAACAAGAAAAGGCCATTTTAAAAGCATAACTATTATAAAAGAAGAGATGCAATTATTATTTTTGCAAATGATATAGCTGTCTAACTGGAAAGTTCAAGAGACTAAAAGGAACAACTATTAGAACTATTTTTTTCTAATCCAGTAAAATGTCAGGATGCCAAAAACATATAGAAATCATTTTATGCTAAGCAGAATTCTAATTTAAAATCCTATTTACAAAAGCAACTGCGCCCAAAAATCCCTCTATTAAATACTGTGCCATAGAAATATAATGTGTCCCACATACATAATTTTAAATACCCTAGAAACCACATTTAAAAAATAAAAATTAGAAACCACATTTAAAAAATAAAAATAAAAAGGTAAAATTAATGTTAATAATATATATTATTTAACCCAATATTTCAAAATTGGAGCCTTGGTGGTACAGTGGTTAAGAGCTTGGCTGCTAACAAAAAGGTCAGCAGTTTGAATCCACAAGCTGCTCCTTGGAAACCCTATGGGGCAGTTCTAGTGTGTCCTATAGGGATGCTATGAGTTGGAATCGGCTAGATGGCTATGGGTTTTTTTTTTAGTATGTCCAAAATATTGTTTTAATATCCAATCAACATTTTTTAATTATTAATGAGACCTTTACATTCTTTTTTTATACTAAGTCTTCAAAATTCAGTGATTTTTATAATCAGGGTACATCTCAATTAGGAATAGCCACATTTCAAGTCCTCACTAGCCATCTGTGGCCTGTCCCATTTCCCATTGCCGTCAAGCTGATTCCTACTCATAGCGACCCTATAGGACAGAGTAGAACTGCCTCATGGCGTCTCCACGGAGTGTCTGGTGGATTCAAACTGCCAACCTTTTGGTTAGCAGTTAACCACTATGCCACCAGGGTTTCCACCTGTGGCCAGGGGCTACTATACTGGACAGCACAGCTCTAGTGGACCTAGATATTGCCTAATAGTGTATGTGCAGGACTTACAAACTCAAAACCCCACAATATTTCTAAAGAACATAAAAGGAAATCTTATTACAAGGACAAACATACAATATATTCCTAGAAGGGGTCTTGATACTGTAAGATATCAATTTTCTCCCTCAGATTTTTATGTCAACTCAACTGAAACCCAATCGAAATCCCAATGACTTTTTCTGGAGGTCTTAACAAAATGATTCCAGAGTCTAGAAGCATAAATGCCAAAGAATATCCAGAAATTTGGAAAATGACAAGTAAAAAGGGTTAGGGTTTGCCTTATCAGATATTTAAGTATCGTCAGATATTTCTGTATGCTATCAATTTACAAAAATTATGACAAAGCAATCCTGGCAGATCAATAGACTGTAAGTTTTAAGTACTATAATACTTAAGAGTTCAGTAGATGATAAAGGTAGCATTATAAATAAATGAGAAGGGAATATGTTATTAAATATATGGAATTGGGATCACTTAAAAAATAAAGTTACGTGTCTATTTTGTATCTTCAACTAAAATAAATACCATGCGAGTTAAAAATTTAAATTAATTAAAAACTAGAAAGCAGTAGCATGATAGAAAATTTCTTGTTGAATATTTACATAATTTTGGAGCGGGAAAAGTTTTTCTAAGGTAGAAATCATAAAGAGAGAGAACAATGCATTTGGTGATTAAAAACTACCATTTATCAAAAACAACATGTTATGGATTGAATTGTGTCCCTCTAACACCTGTGCTGAAATCCTAATCCCCTACACCTGTGGATGTAATCCCATTTTGGGAATAGGGTTTTCTTTATTATGTTGATGGGGCAATATCAGTGTAGGGTGTATAACTCTGGAGTTACAGGGAGCAGCTGAGACACAGACAAGCAAGCACAAACAGGGAAAGATAGATGCCACGTGTAGATCACCAAGGATCACCAAGAAGGGACTAGAGAAGTTGAAAGAGACAAGGCTCTTCCCCCAGAGCCAACAGAGAAAGAGGCTTCCCCTAGACCTTGTGCCCTGAATTCAGACTTCCAGCCCCTAAACAGCTAAAAAATAAATTTGTTCTTTAAAAAAAAAGAAAAAAAAATTTTTTTTAAAGCCACACACTTGTGGTATTTCTGTATGAGCAGCACTGAAAAACTAAGATACAACCTAAATAAAAACCTAATTTTCAAACTAGTAAACTGATTCCAACATATATGAACAATAAAACACTAATACCTCTGAAACGAACACATTTTTCATAGATCAATAAAAGAAAGAGATGAATGATTCAAAAAAAAAAAAAAACTGGCTAAGGACATAAACAGACTAATTGGCAAAAGAAAACATGTTACAAATTTTCACCTATCAAAATAACAAAGATGAAGAGATGCTAATCATATTGCCAAAGCTGCAGAGAAAGGAATGCACACTCTTGGCCATGACATGGACAATCTTTTTTTGTGGGAAATGTGGCAGTAAGGAAAAAGCCTTAAAAACATGTTTATTTTTTGATCCAGCCTTTTCATTTGTGGCAATTTGTCCTATGGAAAAGGAACCCTGGTGGCACAGTGGTTAAAAGGATCCACTACTAACTGAAAGGTCAGCAGTTTGAAACCACCAGCGGCTCCTGGGGAGAAAGACGTAGCAGTCTGCTTCTGTAGAGATGTACAGCCTTGGAAACCCTGTGGGGTCACTATGAGTCAGAATCGATTCAGCAGCAGTGGGTTTCTTTCTGGGGGGTGTGGGAGATCCTATGGAAATCATTAAGAATATGTGTACAGATACAGTTACTAAGATTTTCCTCCTGATACTATTTCTAAGAGCAAAAAGTAGGAAACATAAAAAACTCACATATACGATTTAACAAATAAATTATGGTACATAATGGAAAATGAGGCAGCCATTAAAATGTGTATTGCAGACATATACCTATTGATGTTAAGGGAAAAATGTTTAGTATGTACGCTATGGTCAAAGGAAGAAAGTGTTGACACACACATAGGAAATTATCTAAAAGAATAGAGAACAAGGTTTTGCCAATGATTATCTCTGACTGGATATTATTTCATTATTTTTTAATGCTCTTTTTCTTGTGTATTTTCTGATTTTCCTGCAATGAGCATGAACTGTTTTTATAAAAACAAACAAAAAAATCTTTAACTTAATTTTGAAGAAAACATTTTTTTAAAAAACCTTCTACTTATTTATTTATTTTCCCTTCTCAGAATTAACACTGTACCTTCACCTACTGGTCAGGTTGTACGAAGTGCCAAAAGAAAAAAAAAAATTTTTTTTAAATGCCAACTGACAGACTGTCTGTAGCTTATTTGTTATATGGAACCAGCAGATAATTCTTTTCCTGACCTAAATAACTATAGATTATCTTAAAAAAATCCCTTTGGACTTTAGGTTTGCTTCATGGTTGTCCATAGTAGACATATGTGCAAAGCATCTAATGAAAATACTTTCTGCTTTTGCTAAGGAGATGGGTTTCCCTTTTCAGATGAGGGAGATGCTATCTTTGAAGAGTGAAGCTATACATGAAATAGGTAAGACACTCAAGTATCTCAATGGAAACTAGTAAAATTAGACTAGGGAAAAAAAAAACGTAGTGCCTTTCAGAGTATCCCAAGAGCTTGTGTAATTATAGAAGGAATACACTGTGAGTTTAGAGGTATAAGGCAAACAGATCCAATCCCAAAGGCATTTTGTTTGGGTGTTGCACATAGAAGTTGTAAATCTGGAACAGGAAACTTGAAATCATTAAGGTCACATATTTATAACATCATATTCAATTAGGTCAGAAAAGTGCAATTTCTGTCATCATGTCATAAAAAGATGTGTTTTCCTCTCAGATCTCTTATGAAGAAAAGCTCCCCATATTGTTACAGATAGGGGCTGTTTTCAATCAGTTACAAGGAGCAATTCAATTACTAGATGGTTTAGTGCAGTAACTGACTCCAGACTAATTTAATTTCTTTAGGTCTCTGAAGATCAATTGATCTGATTTGTCCCATCCCCAAAGGCTGTTTAGGAAAAATTCAGACTTAAATACCTGGAAATGAAATCCGAAACCTTGGCCAATTTCACACTACTTAGGTCATCGTGCAAACTTTCAGCTAGTCGCATAAGTATATTCTCTTAGCCCTCAGCCCACTGAAAGCTACTTAGCATCATGTACATGTGGGCGCTCCCCACATCATGATGCTTATTAAATAAGTGGAAAATGTGGCTGCATGCATTATCAAATCTGTCGTTCCAAAGGGCAGTCAGAATGGCACCCGTATCTCAGGAGCACGTGAACAACTCAAAGGCTATTTTTACCCTAGGAGTGGCTTATTAAGACCTAAAAGTTGACTTAGATGAGGCAAAAACTGATAGATCAAATGGTCATCTAATAAGATGAGGAACTATAATTATTTTACATTTTTGAATTTATAAAGCGCTTTCCTAAGTATCTTGCTGGATTTGCATAAAAAACCCTTGAAGCGAGCAGAGTTATTATTTCCATTTTCTAGACGAGGAAACAGACTCAGAGACTAGGTGACTTCTCCAGAATCACTCAGCCAGTAAAAGGCAGAGCTGGGACTCTAACCCATGACTTTTGTCTCCCAGTATGCCATACCTACCCTCTGATATCCATCACCACTCTGTCAGTTTGTCATACTGTGGTGGCTTGCATGTTGCTGTGATGCTGGAAGCTATTCCACTGGTATTTCAGATACCAGCAGGAGTCACCCATGGTGGAAAGGTTTCGTCAGAGCTTAGCAAACTAAGATAGACTAGGAAAAAAAGGCCTAAAAATCTATTTCTGAAAATCAGCCAATAAAAATCTTATGGATCACAACAGAACACTGTCTAATATAGTGCTGGAAGATGAGCCCAAACATATGAAGACAGTGCAGGACTGGGCAACACTGTGTTCAATTACACATAAGGTCACCATGAGTCACAGCCAACCGGGCAGCAGCTAACAACAACAACCATTTGATCTAAGACAGAAGATGTGACCCACACAATAAAAACATGTCAATATTGCCCCACTGGCTCAGTGTCTTCATTTGTATTTGACGTGAGTAAAACCGATGAAAAGTTTACTTACTATAATCCCTGCTGCATGAACCCAATCCAAATTTCCTATTTCCTCTGACAGGAAATAGGAAATGAAAAAGGCACTTCTAAATGAGAGCAACCTTCATAAATGGACTCGCTGCTGACAGTCTCCTTGACTTAGGTCTCACGGGCTGTTTGCCCTCCTCTGTCCCAACTCTTTGGAGACTTATCCACTTGCCTTCTCTCTGCATTTTGCATTGGATTCTCAACCACAAGCTCGGGTTTCATTCCTGGACCACAACAACACCAACAACTTATCAAGCTTTTCAACAAATCAGTCTTTCTTTTCTACTTAAATTCCATAGCTCCTACCCAACATTCAGCCTCTCTGGGTGGCTTCTCCACTTCCCCACAGCCTCTGTATCTGTTTCCCAAGTCAAAACCACTACCCTACACACTGCCATGTGGGCCAGGAAAGGATCTGACTGACAGATGTTGCACAAATATTTTATTCCTTAATTTGAGTTTCTAAGACAGGTTGTACAGAAGTATCGGGGTCGGGAGACGTGACAAAGTGGTAGGTAACAAAGATGTGAAAGAAATGTGTAGCAGTTGGTAGGGAATTCATACAAAAGTGTGGAGATAAAACAGAGGCCTGGTAGCTAGGGCACCCCACATGCCAATAAAGACTTCCAGACACATAAAAAGTATAGGAAGTTACATATGGTGTTTAAGAAATATAATCAGTTTGGTTGGAAAATCCTGTTTGAAAAAACACCTTTTTATTACATTAATATTGGGCAAACTGTGGGTGTCAATATAGTTATTACCTATCACATACACAGTCTTACACTGTATGATTCAGTTTTAACTGAGTAACTACATAAGGTAAGTTACAGGCACATGCATGTTGCCTGTCTTCTTAAAGATCCTGAGACCCGATGCCTCTTTTATTAAATATAAGAAGCCTATGGGTTGATGGTTCAAACCCAGTCAGCAACTCTGCAGAAGAAAGGCCTGGCAAACTGCTTGCATAAAGATTACAGCCAAGAAAACTCTATGGGGCGGTTCTACTCTGTAACACATGGGGTCACCACGAGTCAGGGGCCGACTCAATGGCAGCTAACAACAACAACAACCCTATAGATACAATTATGTGACCTTGAACTAAATCTTATTTCCTTTGTTTTCAAAATTCCAAATGACCCTCATACTCTTCGTGTTAGCAAACACCACCACTTTGGAAGGCAAGAGGCTACCAAGAGTCCATTTTTCTGCAGCTTGCCATGCTTCCAGAGATTATGTTTAATTCATATCATTGACAGGACTAAGTCTTTGATAACAACAAATCCATATTTTTTTTAGTTGAATAAATGCCCTGAGCAAAGGAACCACTTCACAAAACCACCTCAGAAACTGAGCACAAATAGATCCAGTTGCAGCAGCTGTCAGGCCTTAAGTAGCTGCATATCTATAGGGTTTATATCTGGAAGGGGTGGGGGGCAGAGAATTGGAGACAGTGTGCAGTAGTTATGATACTTTAAGAGCCAAAAGGAGAGTGTGCTTACAAACTCTCTCTTCTCTTTATCTTATCTGGGCAAGAAAGTAAACAGAAAATTCTCATTACCTCTCAATGTCAGTGAGCCTGGAGGAGTCCCGGAATCCTTTGGCAAAAGGGTTGCTATCTATTTTCAGCTTGGTGATCTGGAAAGAATGGGTGACAAAGCTGTATCATTTCAGAGGGCAAGGAAGTTAAATCAGGAATAAAGAGTTGGTACATCTTCCTTAGCACCCCAAGAATATCTTTAAGTATCTTAGTGCCGTGAGAAGAAGTTCACAGGAAGGACGGATTGGTGCCAGTGACAATGGTCATGGAAGGCCCCAGAGAGAAGGAGGTATTTGAGGATGGCCCTAACGAACTGGCTGGAGGCCAACTGATAGAGACAATTAGGGATGGGGCCCTTTTAGGCAAGAGTAGATCTGAACCGTGTAGCTGGGGTGTGAAGTATTTAAAAGAGTAGTGAAAGTTGTGGCTAGACTGGGTGGTGGGGCAGTAGGAGGGTTGCCTAAATAGGAGTTGTTGTGAGTTGCCCCAGCGTTGATTCCCACTCATGGAGATCCTGTGTGTGCAGAGTAGAACTGCTCCATAGGACTCTCAGGCTGTGACCTTCTGAGAGCAAATCTCCAGGCCTGTCTTCCAAGGCACCTCTGGGTGGGTTTGAATCACCAACCTTTTAGCCAGTAGTTGAGTGCTTAACCATTTGCACAACCCAGGAACTCCTGCCTAAATGGGAGAACTGCCTAGAATGCTGGTATTGTTGGGCAATGGGGAATAAAATCAAGAATGATGTTTCATTCTGACTTGACAATATCTTTGTTAATACTATGGGCACACATACATCTCACAATAGATAAAAAGATAAAACGGCTAATAGTAGCCTAATCTTCAATCCTATAGGGTCGCTATGAGTCAAAGTTGACTCGATGACGACAGGTTTGGTTTGGTTTTATACTGGCATACATGCTATAAGCACATGATATAAAGCTTTCAGAATACAAATTTATCCCTGTTCCTATTTCCATTCAACTAAATTAGAATCAAACTAATCCATATTCTATTATCTTTCCATACAACATCACCTACAGGAGTCAGAACTGACTCAGCAGCAGTGGTTCTGGGTTTGTGTTATTTCATTTTATTTTTTGGTTATGCTTGTTTGCACACAAAAAAAATTCTAATAAAAAAAGAATCACAGTATGAAATATTAAGTGTCTATGCTGTGGTATTCATAATTTCCACAGTATTAACGTAGAAGAACCCATTGAATCATAGGCACTGCTCCTTCAAATTAAAAAACAAAACTTTAGGCTGAAAAGCAAACAAAACACTGATTAAAGATACCTGACATGTAAAATCCCTGAATGTTAGAGCCAAAAGCCACCTCGGAGACCATGGAGCGCGTGCCCTCGTCCGACAGATGAGCACACTGGGGCAGGAAGAGCAGCATCAGTGCCAGCATGTAGCTGGTTTATAACTTGATTAGAACTAAGGCAACATTTCAAGGGGGTCAGAGCTCCTTAGTATTAAAATTAGAACTTATATTAATTAGAGAAGGACACACACATAATACTCTGAACTGAGGGGAAAAAGCTATAGACTGAGGCATTTACTGTTTCTTCACATTAAGGAATAAACAATCAAAACGGCTTGAAATACTGTTTTGCCAAAAAGCAACTTTTCCCCTGATCAGAGTGTATCTATAGTTCATTTTAAACTCATGAAATGCTTTTTGGATTACAAGATAAAGGTATGATTTTTTACTTTTCATGTTCTCCTGAAAAGTGAACTAAACAAATGTACAAGTTGCAACAAAATTATTTCCCTCACTTAAAATGGAGCCTCCCACACTATCTCAACTGACTGCTCTTCTCTGTCAATAACACTGGCAAGCTAAAAGATTAGCTGATAACATTAATTTTAAAAGCACTTGACAGTGCCTCAGAAATGCTCATTTTTAGCCCATGGGTACTCACTCTAGAGCAGCTAAAGAAAATACCTAATTTTCTTTTTGGGTTAGTTATCAACGCTGGTAAACAGGGAAGGAAATAAGCTAGATAAATAAGAAATCTGCCCTCAATGGATAGCATCATTTTATGTTAAGCATGCATGTAAAGAAATACACAGGAGCCTCTGAGGTTGCTTCTAACAGGAAGTCATCCAGAGTTCAAGGAGAATCTTCTCTTACACATGGCTACTGCTTTAATAGTCATGAATATCCCAAGGATGAAGTCTGTTTTAGTCATTCATTCAGACCAGGATTTAGTTTTGAAGGTCAATTTTCAAGAAAAAGAAAAAATGTATTTGAAATAAACTGTAAACATCTTCTAAAGCCCAGGCAATCAGCATGCTCTAAGATTATAAAATATCAGTACTAAAACCAAACCAAACAAAACGCATTGCTGTCAAGTTAATTCCGACTCATAGCGACCCTATAGGACAGAGTAGAACTGCCCCATAGAGTTTCCAAGGAGCAGCTGGTGGATTTGAACTGCCGACCTCTTGGTTAGCAGCTGTAGCACTTAACCATTACGCCACCAGGGTTTCTGTAAAATATCAAGAAGACATTAAAATCCTCAAAGACAGGAACTATGTCTCTTTCTATTGAATGATTGTAAGTTAAAATGACTTGTTTCTAAAGGGCTCTCTATAGTTAATGAAGACACTTTGACAATATAATAAGTCATTCAACAAATATTTACTGAGAATGGATTACTCATCTGGCACTGTGCTAGATGCTGGAGGGTGCAGTTAAAGAACACATGGTCTTTGCCCTAATGAAGCTCCAAACTCCAATGACCAGGCAGAGAGATGCACAGCTGACCACAACTTGAGGGGATTTAGGTGCCCCCTTAAAAAGAGTAAAAAAGTGGCACCACATCCACTAAGGGGTTAGTGACATTAAGAGTTATGTAATCAAATCCAGATGAAAAATTCAAACTGCGACTGTGCAGATAGAGCAATAAAAGTAAGGTTTCCTTATATTTATAAAATTGAAAAGTGGGCGGATTAGCCAATGAATAAGATTTTCTAGAGACAATGGCAGACAATTTACCTGATGGAAAAAAAGGTTTGAAAGAAATTCTTTTACAGCCATCCCTCTAAAATATCTGAAACTTATCAAGCTTTATGTCTTTACAGACAACAAGGATGGAAATCATTATCTATGTGTTGTGATAGTTAAAGAAACCCTGCAAAAAGATAAAAAGAATTGGTTCAGAATACGATGATGGTGGAGTTATCTTAAATCTGTCAGTGTTCTGATACCATATTGAAAAAATATACTCTCAAAACATGTGTGTTACTGAATCGATGTATCACCACATCTAATATTACTGCCATAACTTAGAACAAGGAAGTGAATTAAGGTCAACATGAGTTTTTAGATTTCTTTGGAATTTTCTTTCGTTATTAAAATTATCTACTTCCGATATCTTTTTAGTCCATCTTTTATAATCCCCAGGAGTGGCAACGGTAACATTTTTCTTTTCATTTTGATACAGTTTCAAGTTACAGAAAAATTGCAATAATAATACAAAGTGTTAAAAGACCTAATTTGCTGGTCTGACAGAGACTGGAGAAACCCCAAGAGTTTAGCCCCCAGACACCATTTTAACTCAGTACTGAAGTTACTCCTGAGGTTCACCCTTCAGCCAAAGATTAAACAAGTCTATGGGGCAAACAATAACACGCTTGAGGAGCACGCTTCATAGTTCAGTCATGTATACGAGAATAAATGGGCACACCTCCAGCCCAGAAGCAAAGACAAGAAGGCAGGAAGGGACAAGAAAACTTGACGAATGGAAACACTGAGCCGGGGGTGGAGAAGGAGAGAGTGTGGGCAACCAATGTTGCAAAAAAATTTGTGTATAATTGTTTAATGAGAAACGAATTTGCTCTATAAACTTTCACCTAAAAGCATAATAAAAAAGAATAATACAAGGTGCTTTCTCATATACCCAGATTCACCAATTGGTTACAGCAACAATTTAATTATAATTCATGAATTAGAAAAAGAACTCAAGAAAATAATCAGATATTTACTTTCTCTATGCTTCTGGGTGGCACAAATGGTAATGCATTTGGCTGCTAACCAAAAAGCTGGCAGTTGGAGTCTACCCAAAGGCACCTCAGAAGAAAAGCCTTGCAATCTACTTCCAAAAAAAGTCAGCCAGTGAAAGCCCTATGGAGCGCAGTTCTACTCTGACACACGTGGGGTCACCATGAGTTGGAACGGACTCAGATGCAACTGGTTTGGTTTTTTGTTGTTTGGTTTGGTTTGGTTCATGGACCACTTTACCTAATTCTAGGGAAAAGAAATGTTTTTGGAATTTGGGGGGGGGTAGAAAAAAAAGCTGAATGGATTTATTATTACTAAAATTATATGGGGGCTCTGGATTGACACTGCTATTCTGAGCAGGTTGAGCAGGTTTTAGGGAGTATTAATTAGCAGCACAGGGAGCGTGGGTTAAACTTCTTAGTGAACCCACACTGCCAATGGTGATAGCACCAGACTGAATATATTGGGGTATCCACAGTAAACACCCCAGAAACACTTGTTAAGTTTTAATTCAAGAACAGTCAGAAATACGATTTGATCTTTTCACCAGTTACATACTAAGTGAAACTCTTTGAGTTTACATAAAAAGCATTTTGTTTTTTTCTTTAATTTTAAGATAATTTTTAAATAGCAAAATTTTAACATTCTAGATAAATCAAATATTTTTAAAAGATCAGTGATAGACGTATTCCAGGTATTTAAATAAAAACCAGTGATAATATAGAAAAATTCATTTCTGAGAGTAAAGTTTTATATCCCTTTATGAACTCTGGGATAACTAAAAAAAAAAATACACAATTGAGAATTGATGAAAGAAAGTGGTAGCATTACAGGCAGTGATTTCAGTCAAGCATTTCATTAACTCCCTGACATAGCATGTCTGAAGCTTCGAAGGTAATATTAAAAGAATTATCAAAAAATAACCAACTACCAAACATCAGATGAAGAGAAACCCATGTGAAACCAGAGGTACGGCTTCTTTGTAACTAAGAAATAAATTTAAAAAGCAGCAATGTGTTTTCACTTTCTTAAGAAAAAGCTTTAACAGGTAAGAGTAGCCCGAATTTAAGAAATCCTGTTGGTTAATGTGTGTCTGTGGCTGTCAAGTATCATCAAATCAATTTTGACTCATAGTGGCCCCGTGTGACAGAGTATACCTGTCCCTTAGGGGTTTTTTTTAGGCTGTAATCTTTACGGGAGCAGATCACTATATCTTTCTCCTGTCGAACTGCTGGGTAGGTTCAAATCTCCAGCCTTTCGGTTAGCAGCTCAGCTCTACACGTAGCTAAAGCACTAATTCGAGACAAAACACAACCTGTTTTTGTTTTGTGTGTGTGTGAATTATCTCAATAATATAGAACTTGATACATCTCCTGAGCAGAAATTTCACTCTTTCAACATTGCTATCATCTCTAGATAAATGTATGGATAACTGGAGGGCACACTTTGACACTGCCAGCTGTGCAAAGAGCAGGGAACCTTTTCCAATGGTTATCACTCACTGTGATATCACTGGACTCAGAAGCTAGCTGAGGTTCCCAGCCACAAGGCGAAATTGGCCCTCAGAGACCATTTCTCCAATTATCAGGAAAAGGTCTGTCCAAAGGCATTTAAAAATGAAACCTGACCTACACTTCAACTCTACAGCAATGGTTTGCCTGCTCAGAAACAATGTATGACCTTTAAATCTTAAATTATGAAAGAGTTTGTTGAAAGTGTAATGTACTTAGCTTTTACCTAATAATATAAAGAAATACAATCACTCCCTTGCAAAAAGCAGAGAAAAAAAATAGCAAAATAGGGCCCCATGTTCATTGCTCATAAATAAAACTCCCAGCCACAATAAATGAGAAACGTTTTCAAAAATGCTATTGGAAACTTTGATTTGGCTTTTAATATACATAAAAATAACCATCCTACTCAGAGTTTAAGAGAAATGAAAGTGGCCCAAAGTGAGAACCCTTGTATCTTCTTCCTCTTTTCTCTTCCCTCTTCGTTCTGTGTGCATGAAAATATTCTAATGCTTTATTTACTATATATTTACTTTGCTTATTTACTATTTGTTTTATTTCGTTTGCTTTTTAAAAAAAAGGAAACCTTGATGGTGTAGTGGTTAAGTGTTATGACTGTTAACCAAAAGGTCGGCAGTTTGAATCCACCAGGGGTTCCTTGGAAAATCTATGGGGCAGTTCTACTCTGTCCTATAGGGTCGCTATGAGTCAGAATTGACTCAACAGCAATGGGTTTAAAAAAAAAAAAAAAAAGTAGTGTACAAACATGGTGTTATGATAAAGAAGCGGTAGATGTAGGGAGGCCTAGAAAGAGTAGGGGAGAGCCTTAGAAAGGGTGTGTTGTTGTGTGCCCTCAAGTCAATTTCAACTCAGAGCGACCCTAAAGACAGAACAGCCCCATAGGGTTTTCTAGGCTGTAATCTTTACGGGAGCAGATTGTCAGGACTTTCCCCATAGAGCAGCTAGTGGGTTCAAACTGCCAAACTTTTGGTAAGCAGCCGAGAGCTTAACCATTGTGCCACCAGGGCTCCTTAGAAAAGGGGATACCAAAAAATAAATAAATAAACCAAACCCATTGCTGTCAAGTCGATTTTGACTCATAAGAGTATTAAAACAAACAAACCCGGCGCTGTCTGGTCGATTCTGACTTATAGCCGCCCTATAAGACAGAGTAGAACTGCTTCATAGACTTTTCAAGGCTATAAATCTTATGGAAGCCAACTGCCACATATTTCTCCTGTGAAGTGGCTGGTGGGTTCAAACCGCTGACCTATCCATCAGCAGCCGAGCACTTGACCACTGCACCACATAAAGGGTATAGGACTAGTAAATCCTAACTCCCAAGCTGAGTTATTCATTATGTATTTTGAGAACCTGCTATATGAATTTTGACTGGTCTTAAGAGATTTATAAGTATTCACAAAACTGATCTATTAGTATACCAAATCAAATGTTTGGCTATTAATGAATGTGTGTGTGGTGTGTGGCACTGTGCTAGTTTTAAAAATGTGTGTATATAAATAAACTCAGACACAGTAGGATCCATTGAAGAGATTAATTCTGAATTTAGTCACTTCCATTATGAATAACTGAGCAGTAAAATGACATATTAATCATATTAATCTTTGCACTTAATGACGGAGCAAAGAATAGGCACTGCTGGCTGGATTTTGAGCCTATTTATATTCTTAATCAGAAATAAACATTTTAAGAGGAGCAATTAGGATTGGATGGTATATTTATTAGTATCTTAACCTATTCTAATTTAGCAACTTTTTCAAATTAGTTTTCAAACCTTTTGAGACTGTCAGTGGGCATTTCTTTGACCTTGCCATCTATGGTGATACCACCAAAAAGGTAGGAGAAAGAGCCAGAAGAGCAGAACTTCATGATGGGCTGTTACCAGCTGTGACCTTGGGTGGTTGGCTTAACCATTCTGAAACTCAAGTTCTTCATCTGTATACTAAGACGCCGTGGGCCTCCTTCAGATGATTAGTGTCAGAAATAAATGAGGTACTGAGAGAAAGATGGAGGAATTTCTAAAAATTAAAACGAATAAATCCAAACTATGAATTTTAATTGGATCCTAGTTCAGAAGAGAGAAAATATTATAAAAGACATTGTTAATCCATCTTGGAAATTTATTAGATGATATTGGGAATAATTATTATTAATTTCTTAGCTGTGATTATAGTATTATGGTTATATAATTAATGTCCTTATTGTTAGGATATACTTTAGGATTTGAAAATGATCTGGGGGAAAAAGCACATATACAAAGTGAGAAAGAGCAAGAGAAAGGGAGAGAAAGAAAAAAGAGAGAGAGAGGCAAAGCAAATATTGCAAAATGTTGACAACTGTTGAATCGGGTGGAGGGTACATGGGAGTTTATTTACCAGTTGTTTAACTTTATTGTATATCTAAACTTTTTCTAAATAAAAAGTTGAATTGGAAAAAAAGAAGTAAATGACAATGTAATTAAAGCATGAGGCTCATATTAGATACAGGTAGCGTTCACAGATATTCCGGCTTCCATCTCAGCACGATCACCACTGCGTCTCACTTAGTGCTGTGTGGTGTGAACAGCATCTGCACACAGCAGGTAAGCAATACCATTTATCAGATAATAAATGAATATAAAGAGTTGAAATCCTCTATGAAGAATGTTGCAGAGTACACCAGAGTCAAAAGCTGAGAGGATGTAATGCTCTGCCTTCTTGGCGGCCATAGCTTAGTGTTAAGGAAACTCACTCTAAACCCAACTGCTTAGATTCAAATCTATGATAACCTAGGCGTGTTATCTGACTGTGTGTCTCAATTTTCCCAACTGCAAAATGCAGAAAAATAGTAATAATAATGCTGTTTATCCAGTCTCATAATATTATCGATTAAATAAGGTAATATATTTCAAATGCTGCATCGTACACAGTAAGCACTACTATTGTGACGAGAATGACAACCTTCTATCCCTGTGTACCGTGATATGAGAGGCCCTGCCAACATTTGTTCAGGATTGTTCTTTCACCTATTAAACCAAATCTAAGGGATTGTACTTAGATGCTTCCTTTAATTTTGTTCTATGTAATTTTCAATAATAATAAAAAAATTTACCTAGTCATGGCTTTGGTTCTCTTTACAAAGACTTCTGATCAAAGCAGTAAAGCTTCTACATGACAAGATTTTATTTTATTCCCAATTACCAACAGAGTTTCTTGAATATTAGTATCTAATGTTTTATAGTATAAAAGCTATAAATCCAGTTAGTATAAAATGCATGTTTCAGGAATCTTATCTGAGCTCATGATATCTGCATTCCATGTTCCTTCAAATAAATAAGATTGTTGGTATCAATAGTTCCATGCATCTGAGTTTATTTATATATACCCACCAATGGTTCAATGGGATTGCTGATCAGGAAAAAAGAAAATGTATGAACGGGTGTCTAACAGCACCCAGCACTTGTTAGGCCCTTAAAAATAAATACATAGTGAGTTGGGCTAAACGTTGTGGGTGAAGAAATACATACATTTTAACTATGATGTACAATAGGGAAAGAGTAGAAAATATGTAACTCAATAATATAAATTGGATATCTTGATGTTAATTAAATGCACAACTGTTTACATAAACCAAAACCAAACCAAACCCAGTGCCGTCGAGTCGGTTCCGAGTCACAACGACCCTATAAGAGAGAGTAGAACTGCCCCACAGAGTTTCCAAGGAGCGCCTGGTGGATTCAAACTGCCGACCCTTATGGTTACCAGCTGTAGCACTTAACCACTACGCCACCAGGGTTTCCACTGCTTACATACAGCAGTTTATCACCCTTCAGAGACATTTAAAATCATTTTACTAGAATTATCTCACCCGTCGTTACAGCTGAGTAAGCATCACAAGATATCTAAAGTGTCAGTAGTTGGGGCAGTTGGCTAGAATGCATGTGTGATTTAATTTAGCAGGAAAACTGAGCTTCTAAATGTCATGATGCTAAGACTGCATCATTATGTATGTCATGAAGCTCTACCATGAAGAGGAAAAGAAAGCAGATAATTTTCTGGAGAAGAGAATCCTAGAAGGCAGATTGGGTTGGGTTGGGGTGAGGTGGAGGAGTGGGCAGTGAACAACCAGGTCAGGAATGTAAAGATTCTGGAAAAGATGGTATAATACAGACCCTCATAACCTTGAGCCATGTTCACTCAACACGCTCTTAGAGGTCTTGGAGCTGCTACTGAATAGCTTTCTCCCAAGTGATCTTCCACTCTGAGTACTGGGTTATCCCTTCTCTTTAAGGAAATGCAAGAACCTCCTAAATCCTTCCTGTATACTCACCAGTTGGTTCTGGTAGGCAGTGACTGCTGTAAAAACTGTCTCTGGAAAGATGAATGTTCTAAATTCTTCAGACTTCAGATTGAGCAATGAGGCCGTGTGGTCTTTCTTCTTAATGATATGTACCCGAGGCTGGTACTTATGCATTGAGTTCAAAATTATCTAAAAAAAGAGGTGGGAAGTACTGAATTTCAAATACTTATACATAAGTACTAAATAGGCCGAAAATGAGACAAAGGAGGAACCATAAATCTAGTTTCAAAATCACTTTTAAGATGGGGATCTACTTTCTCCATTCTTACGCCCAATCATTTTCACAAGATACTACAGTTTCATCCCTGTGACTCACAATTTACCAACACAAGTGCAAACAATGCAGGCTGCTTTGAGTGCCATTTTCAAAATGATAGAGGAAAAAATTGTCTGGAGGAAGAGTTTTATTTATTTGTTTTAATCACGTCTTTAAAAATGTTTTTTATTTGTTAGTATGATTAGCACGAAGGATGCATGCATGCCTAAATTTTCTAAAACAGGAAATTATGTATTGTAGGAGGCAGATTATTGCTTGTAGGGGGAGAAATAACCTCATTTAGGAAGGTTATTTACCCTGGTAGGGCTGTGGTGAGGACCAGATGATGCAGCCTTCATGGTGGGGCCGGGTACCATTGCCATCAAGTCAATTCAAGAGTCAATCTTTGTGAAGCACATAGCAAATAGTTAAAAACCAAAACACCAGTTGCTGTCAAGTTGATTCTGACTCATGTGTCGCAGGATAAAACTTTGCTCCACAGAGTTTCAATGGCTGTGACCTTTTGGAAGCAGCTCACCAAGACTTTCTTCCAAGGCACCTCTCGGTGGGTTTGAACTGCCAAACTTTTGGTTAATACTTGAGTGCTTAACCATTAGTACTACCCAGGGGCTCCAGCATATTCGCTGGAATTTTATTTTTACGGTTATCGTGATGATTATTTCCGACAGCTTCACTCATTTCTAATTTCCGGTTACAAAACTAAATCTGAATAATAGCAATGGCCATCTTCAATTCTGTTGCTAATAAAAGTTTCCAAATATTTAGAAATCATAAACATACCCTGGTTAAAAAGGCAACCATGAGGTAGCAGTTTTCATGTATCATTTACATGAAATATGATTATTTGCCATTATGAAATCCAAGCAATAAAATTTATTTTCAAATACAAAAGGCTTTCCATATTTTTTCCTTTGCCATCCAGGCAGCTATCTAAATCTTTCCTGGGATAGCAGGGTTCACATTTTATGCTGCTCACCCCCAAGAACCTAGCAGAGAGCCTTCCTCTAGGGAGGCATTCAGTAAACACCTGCATTGAGTGTTTGTTGCTGCCACTAATACTGCAATTGTTCCCTCCTTTGCTTTTTTTTTTTTTGCTTTATCATCTAAATGGGTGGGGTGGATGAGTGTTTCTGCTGATCAACTTTAGCAAGTGAAATGCTAGTTACCGTGGAGCAATTGATATATAATCAGCCTCTCTCTGTGCTGAGGTGCAAGCCAATTTAAAGTTACAGGCCATTAACTGGAGTTGCATTGTAAAGAAGGCACCTTTTTATGATCTCAAACACGAACAGGAGTAGCTGAAATAAATAAGAGCTTCAAGTGAATGAAATAAACTTAAAAAAAAAAAACCCATCTCTTTGTATAATGCCTTTATTTCAAGGAGTACTAGATATCTATGCTCAATCATAAACTCGAAGTGACAAAAGCAAACATTTGCCTCCTAATACTGATTTGAGAAAAAAAATCTAAATATTCATTATATGGTCCACTGAGGAGGCAGAAAGAATTTTCAAATCTCTCTCTCTCACAAACACACACACGCACACACACACCAAAATGGTGGGGCACTAAGCTTTAAATAAGTCCCCCCTTCAACCGCCCCCAAGATAAATTTCCTTAGAAAACAGGCACTGACAGGCTAAGACCCCAGACTGAGTCTTAGATCCCCAGGGCTCCTGACTAGCTCAAGCCCTCATGGGGCCAAGGAACATTGATATAAATGTGGGTTCTGCTTCATTTAAGAAATTAATTCCTCAAAACATGAAACTTTTGTGTTACAAAACTAAAAATACCTTTTTTACAAGGGGCTTCTTCAGGACTGATGAAAAGAAATTAAATAGCACAGGATTTAAAATATTTTCCTTCAATTTTTTGAACACACTAATTCTAGTGGGAAATGGTTATATTAAATCATAAAAGTTTGAAGCTAAAATGGACAGTAGCAACCATCTAAGACTAAACAATTTGTCAAAGTCTAGTCTTGGCACAATCAGACGGGAATCCAGAGCTCCTGAAATCCAGTCTAGGGCTATTCCCACCCATGAAGCTGATTTTAAAAGAAAAACATTTCAATTCTGGACAGCTGACCTCAAAATAAACTCTCAAATCTTTCTGGAATGGCCCAAACAATTCCTTTTAAAACTTCACATATAGAAAACACCAGGATCATTTAAGAATTCCTTTTCTCCCTGCAAAGATTTCACTGGAGCACAAGAAATTTTAATATGAAAGACATTAAGAATAATCATTGACCTATAAAAAATACCACTCTGATACTTCATAAATTTTGACCTGAAAAAAAATAATCTGTCAATGGAAACATCTTTAAAAGTAAATGAATAACAGGACAATTATGCCAAAATCCTTAAAGACAAGGTCAATTATCCTTTCTAGCACATAAAACAACAGAAGCCTATTAAACTACTTCTAAGATCCCAACACTGCCACCAGCAGAGTCGTGAGTTAATCTGATTACCTGGACTAAAAAAAAACGTCTCCTTTGAGCAATAGATGGTGGCAATGCCTGAAGTGATTTATTTGGTTCCAGGTCCAATTCAACAATTTGAAATCATATCTAGAACTCACTGATCTATTATCTACTTATTACCTTCTTCTTTGAGAAAGGTTTTGAAACACTTCCTCTAGATTGCATAGATCCAATAAAAACTAAATCTTCAGTAACAGGAGTCATAACAAAGGGAATAAGAGAGAGGATAATTATATCAGAATACCTAGGCCAAAGAGAGCAGCTAGGAAATGCCCGTGTGCTTTCTGGCAATCCCAGTAATCAGGGTAAAAAAGAAGCAGCATTCTCCTCATCAAAAAGAAGACTACACGAGGAAAAGGTTTTACAGAAAATAGTGGTAATGGTTACACAACACTGCGAATATAATCGATGCCACCAAATTGTATACTTAAAAAGGGTTAAAATGGAAAATTTTTTCATTATAAATATTTTTATCACAATAAAAATAATAATGAGTATGCAAGTTTGTCCAGAGAGGCTAAAGTTTTTGTAGCACAAAATCTAAAACAATTTGTATGCAAATCTGTTTAAAAACCTGGGATAACATCACAGACAACACCTTAATAAAGAATCTTATCAATGTGTGAGAGCCTGTGTCAACGGCTTTTGGTTCTGTTAACTACTGGTATGAGTTCAGGGTCCTAATTTCTTTTTCCACACCTTGATGAACTTCTTATTGACACAAAATCAAATTGTTTTGATTTGTTTTGAGTTTCAGGACTTCCCAATGCTTTAAATTCACGAGTTTCTCCACAAAAGGAATCTATAATGGGTAAACAGCACTTTCCCAAAATTCTCTGGACATAAAGTTCTTTTAATCAAAGGCGTCTCACATGAACGTATTCTACAGAAGAAACTTTGGGAAACCCCCATAGAAGGTCTTAGCCCCATTCCCTTTGTGTTGTATTATCAGATATACCACTGACAGAAATTAGATGTTTAACCCAAGAACAGACTGCAGTAGCCTCCAAAATACAAACTCCCTTTATTTAGTTGGTGTAGATGGTAAGGTAGTGGTAGAATTCTGAGGAAATCCACAGTACTGAAGGTCCAGAAACCTCTCACATAGCAATGGTACAAGGCATCCCTGTAACTTACCTCCTGACAACAGCAGTCAAGATCCCCTGAGAAACACATGAACATTCTCACAGAATGACAAACACATGGGGATGGAGAGAGAAAGGAAGAAAGGAATCATGGGAGAGGATTTTGTGGGACCTGTCCATTCCACTCATGGGAACTTGCGTAGTCCAAGAATACTGTACTTACGTGGCCATGTTGATCCAGTTCATTGTTGGTGAGCTTCACTTTTTCAAAAGATACCATCTGCTTGAGTAGCTGCTCACCCGTAAAAGGAGAATCTGGGTGCACATATAGCCTAAGAAAATCATGAGAGAATTTTATCAGGACATTTGTAAAAACTCCGTTCTCTGGGGATGTAAAATATTCTGGTTCTTGAGGGACCCACAAACCTCCCGTAAGTGGTTAATTTTATTTGCCCCACATATTTCAAATTTATTAATTACAGCAATGCTAAAATAACTCTAAATGCATTTTTTTGTGTAACAATGATCTATAAATAAATGGTCTAAAATAAATTTTCGAATTATCTGCTGAGCAAGCCATTTTGTCATTTTTTTAAAGTAGCTTTGTTTTTGTTTCCATCTATCTAGTCAGCTACTGGTCCACTTTAGTCAAATATAAAAGCTTACTGTTGTAGACTATGTTACACTGCTTACTTAATAAGTTTCTGTTAGTAAGTGTGGAAACCCTGGTGGCATAATGGTTAAGAGCTATGGCTGCTAACCAAAAGGCTGGCAGTTTAAATCCACCAGTCACTCCTTAGAAACCATATGGGGCAGTTCTACTCTGTCTTATAAGGGTCACTCTGAGTCAGAATCGACTAGATGGCAACGGGTTTGGCTTTTTGTTTTTTTCTTATTGAGCGTTGCTAAAAAGCAATGAAGACATAAAGAGTATAAAAGAGGAAACAATTTTAGAGAATCCATTTATTTAAACTTAAAGGTGACTAGTTTAAAGTTTGTGTTCTTTATAAATACAAGACAGAATAATTTTCACACAGTGACATAGGAACTGCTTATAGTCTACAGATCAAAGTTCAGAGCCTGTTGCTCCTCCTGGTACCTTAAATGCTCCTCTTTCATCATCATCTATTCAAGTGTTCATGGAATGAGAGTGAAAACCAGCTGGATAACCTCCAAGTTAATTTTATTTATTTGTAAAGAAACGAAGCAAAAAGAGACAGAGAGAAAAGCTCTGATGGGAAAAATCTATTCATCATTTATTGAGCAGCTGCTAGGTGTAAGGCAATCTTTTCCTCACTCAGTGTTAGATGCAGGAGATTTATTCTACCGGCCACCATCGCACTAAGCACAATGCGTTCAATGCTGGTATCCTCTCTACATAAGCCTTTCCAAAGCCAGTGAGCGATTACGGAACTAATGAGAGGGAAAACAAAATTCTTTTGTCTTTTTTTTTATGTAACAGGCTATTTACATCTAAATTTTGTATAAGATACTTATAATGATAATTAGACAAAATATTTTAGTTCGAGTTATGAGGAACCGGAAAAACCAAGAAAAAAAAATCTCAAATGTTTTCCTTGCAATATTCATGTAAAGAACAAAAACTCTGTGCTGTGGTTTGTCACAGTGTCCTAAGAACAGAAGAACTGGACGCATATGCTGGAATTCACAAAGCCCACCAGAAGCAAAGAACAAAAAGGGCTGACAGCGCTAAAAATTTTTAACAGACCCACGAAAGAACTTTACAGGCTTAAGAGTTTGGCTGTCTGTTTGACTGTTTTTAGGAGGAGTGTGAGTAATCGTCTTTCAATTATTCTTTGATAACACAATCATAATAGCTTTTCAAGTGTCATCCCTCCAAGGCTATAACTTTATAGATGCAATTGTTTTATTAACTGGCACTGCATCCCCACTTCCCCCAAAAAGGTCCCAAAATATTGAAAAGTCCTAGAAGTTGATGAAATATTCCCTCTTTAAATATGATCTTTACCATATTTAGTCACATTAATAGAAAGATTATTTATTACTTAAAAGCAAATGCCCCATACGAAAATACACCATTATTTTAGATCAGGCATATCTTGTCCATTTTTACAATCAAAAGATGTTGTCAAGCATTATTTCTTTCGATTAGTACCAACTGACCAATGAACTTTAGTCTGAAATAAAAATACTTCAAAGACCTAGCACCCCAAGGAATTTCCACCATCAGAACAAAAAATTATCACCTCCCAAGTTCCTCATCTTTCCCTTATGCAGCCAGAAAATATGGCAAACTATTTCTTTTAATGATAATAAAAAGAGTGGTTGCTTAAATTATCTACATTATTTCTATCCCACAATGTACTAACATTTCTATCTAATATCAATATAAATAAATTGACCTAGGATGAATGAAAAAGCATAAGGGAAGCCCCTCCTGTCTCAAGTCTGCAGGACTTAAAATTCCAGCAATAGCTTAAACATGCTTCAGTTGAGATAGTGTATTAGTACAAGGTCTACTTCTCCAACCAGAACAGATTAGTAACATAAACAAGGCATGTCATATTCCAAAGTCCTGCTGGCCTGCACCAGTTCCCCATACCTTCAGATAGGAAGAAAACGTATGTTAAATAAGAGGGATTAACTTCTTTGAGGAGAGACTTGGTAAAGGAAAAAAAACGGGGAGGGAGGGGAAGGTGCTTGTAAGAATGATTAGGAATCTGCTCAAATTCTCTTCCTCTCTTTCTGGTTTAAAACAATATTGCAAACATCCACTCAGCCAAGGAAACTCAAAAATAATTTAAAAATCGGCTGTTTTAAAGTAAGAAGTAGAGAACACTAAATTCTATTCAATTTAATGTCTAGTGTACACTGATGAATCTTGTTCTTTTTTTTTTTAATAAGCAGCGATTTAAAAAAAAAAATTTTTTTTCCTGACAGTTAACATACTGGCTTGGGGGGACCGGAAGATGTTCACCTTAGTCTCCTGTGAGGGTACAAAGGCTGAGCGCCTGCTTTTAATCTCTTCACTAGAGCACTTAGCATTCTGTAAGCTCAATAATATGATCAACTACTAATTAAACTTAATATCCCACCTGAACTGTCTAATTGTCTGTGTTGACTCTGTGCCTTGACAAAGACCCCAGAGGAGACTCTTAAGAAGAACCAGCCATAACTTCCAAGTTCCTAAATCTGCACATTTAATTTTCAGCTCTGATATAAACTTTCCTTCAGTTGCAAAAATTAGGTAGTCATAAAACAACTTAAAATCTGTGAGACTTGGTCTTAGAAACCCAGAGTTAAAGTCAGCTAATATTCTTTGTTTTGTGTTCAAGTATGAAGTTAGAGTCCTGTAGCCTTCAGATAGGGGCCTTCAGATAGGCAAAGACAGGGTCTTCCCCAACTCCACCCCTCAGAATGCTGACTTGGAGAAAGCGGCAACAATGAAGGTTTGCAGGGGGTTTTTTAAAACGGGTGCCCCTGGAAAAACACTGGCATGAATACCACAAAAACAAACATATATGATCCCTAATACATTTAATAAGTAATATTTCACATAAAAGAATATTAACCTGAAGTTGAATTACAGTTATCCACTAAACTTATTAAGGAGGGAAAAAAAGAGTTTACTTTTCTTAAAAATCTCTGAACCCTTTACTAGTCAAAAACAACCAAGCTTTACTCAAAATGATGTTTATTATGTATAGATATAGCCCACATTATTAGCAAATACTTGGTATAAGCAACCACTTATAACCCACCCATTTGGGGGGAAGCAGGCTGTAAGTGGGTTTGTTCAATCTGGTTTAAGTCGCCAACTGGAAATGATGGTAGTCATGTGAACTGGCTCCTGATGTCTAACAGATATTTACATTACAATTTAAGGAAAACTTTGAAACAAATTATGACAAAAGATAAAAATAAAGGCAGTGTTTCATCTGGGAGCAAACTGCCTTTCTCAGAGATAAATGCTTATTTTATACAGTCAGTCCTGGGGCGCTCAGGCTTGTAAAGCTCTCTTACCAGAGCCGGCGGCTTTAAAAACAGACCTACTTAAAACTCAAACAGCCTGGGCGGAGACATCCTGCCAACAGGGTTAACTTTTCGGCTAGGGACAAAAACCCGACCCAACCGCACGAACCTGGCGGGCAGCGGAGGGTCGGCCTTGCCGGCCACCAGCCAGGAGGACCGGTGGTAGGCGTAGCGGTACCTCTTGTTGTCCACGGGGACGATGTCCATCAGGACTATGTACTTGGCCTCAGGATCCACTCCCGAAAACGACACCCGGATGGTTGGAAACATCCTCCTAACACAGGGAAACAAAAAGAATTGGCCCAAGCTCAGGCTGCCTAGTGAGCAGAACTGGGGGGGGGAGGAGTGAAAAGCGTCCCACTCTCCTCCCTCCCCAGCCTTCCAGCCCCCTTTGTTCCTCTAAAGCCACAAAGCTATGAGTACAGAGAGAGCCGACTTTCTCCCAAACCTAGGTCATTTTAAGTGCCAGTCCTCTTTGCTTGGTGAAAAGTTTTTGTAAACACCCTAAAGTCTGTGCTTAGCGAAAATCCTACGCGTTTTCATTAGCAAGCCGGTCAGGCTCCTGAGGCCCATTGGTCTGCGTAGTTGACGGAGTCCTGCAACCCACCAGCGCCCCAGCTAGAGTTCTTGGCCCAGAAGCCAGGCTCACCAGTTGGATTTCAGAAGACCCTCGGGGTATTTCCCAGGGTCCCCAGCTGGAGAGGACAAGGGTCTACGGCCACGGACTTCCTGAGCCTTGTCCCAGCCCAGGGGAGCCGCCTGCACCCCCAGGGACTTCCTGCCAGCCCCACCCCATCCACTCGCCCTGGAACCCACCGGGAAAGCGCCCCTTCCTACGGGGAGTCTTGTTTCAAATTTCATTCTTCTGCCCAGCGTTTTATTTTACTATTCAATAGGAGCTGTCGGCTTCTGAAAATTGAGGCAAATAAAACGAGAAACTACACCCCCTTGATGCACCCCGCCCAGCCTTCAAGGCCTTCCCTGTACCACCGGCTCCAGTTCCCTCCTCCCTACGGATTTAGACCCGGCATCCCCAAACCCTCCGGACTACAGGGAGCGGAGGCTGTCCCCACCCTCCACCCCAGCTGTGAGTGTTAACCCAGTGCCTTGCTCTTCAAAGCCGGGTAGGCTCTCCGGGCCAGACTCGGAGAATGCTGATGACATCCCTCTCAGCAGCTCCTTCCAAAGGCAAGTAGGAGGAAAGAAGCCGTCCGTAGGGCGAGACTTCCTCTCTATGCTCCAGGATCACCGAGTTTCATCAGTTTCTGGAGGTGCACTAAGCCACCCAGGGCGCCACCCCTGTCCCCCACTCCTGACCTGCCCAGCTACCTGCCCGACTTGGTGATGATCATCTCCGTGCCCAGCTCGTGGAATTTGTCCCAAAGCTCCTTGGTCTCCAGGCTGCAGGCAATTTTGGCCATTTCCTCGCTGGGCATGATGGGGGTGGTAGGGATCAGCGGCTCCGTACACAGAGAGGAGGATGGGCTACTGCTGCCACCGCTGCCACCTACACCGAACTCCCCATGGGCGTCCAGGCTGGTCAGCTCACCCAGGGGCTGGGCGCAGGATGACTTCTCCACAAATTGCTCTGGTGGCAAGAAGAATGGAGAATGACAGCTGACACTGTCAAGCAAGGAAATATTTGGGAAGGAGAACAGCACAACTAAAACAGGCAGCTGGATTTGACTTTAGAAAGTTAAGGTCAGAAACTCAAGGACACCAGGGATGATCCATTATTATACAGAACTTGCCTGCAATGTCCATGGAGTGACACGCCCAAGGCATGCTTGCTGAACCAAGGGAGTGCATTCTGGAGCCTGGGCTTGTTACCGCCAGTACTGAAACCCACTTTGGGGAATCAAAATGTGAGGGGTGGAGAAAGAGAAAGACGGCGATTGGGGACGGATTAAGAGTAAGGATCCCCCTTCTGTTATCCCTCCCAGATTCTAGATTCCACAGCTCGCAGGAAGTTCTGCCTTTCTGACAACTAGCAGAGACTTTTCTCCACGGAGATCAAGGGAATGAATAGAGCACCACCTTCCTCACTTTGAGAAGAACTTTCCCTTCCTTCCTCAAGCCCTCTCTCCATAAGATAGAATGAAGGGGGGCGGCAGGGAAATGGAAGAAACTGGGGTGCAGTAAAACATCAGTCACATCACCTCTCTGGCTGGCCCTTAGTTTCCAAGGCATTTAGAGGAGAGAGTTAGATTAGATTATTTTTACAATATTCCTCCCACCCTGAGATCCTCTGAAAGACCATGGCATATTCAGCTTGCTGAATCACAGGAACAAGCTCTCTGGGCCATTTTTTTGGAATAGACTTGGAACAATTCCTTCGGGGGTGATGTGTGTATTTTTCCCCCCATAAAAAGTTCCTGTAAGTGAGGAAAACAGCCCCAACCCCAGGCTACCACAGTATTAATAACATGGGAAGGTTGCTTTACCCTCCACCCTCAAGCTGGAACACTGCTGCCTGTGAACCACACATTCTCCTCCACAGCTGATAAGCGCCTGGGACTACACCAGTCACTTTGATGGAATACAGGGGAACTTTTGTAATTGTCCCAATTATCTTCCATCCCTTAAAAAAGAAACTACTTGAATCTGCAAGGAGGAGCTGATCTCCAAACAATTCTAAGTACCTTCAAAGTTCTGAATGTATGTGTGTCCATATAATATGTATGATGTATAGAGACACATGTAACTAACGTGTATATATCATATAAAATGTTTTGTTATATCCCACACTTCTCCTCGACATGGGGCAGGCAAGCAAGAAATAGAGAAACTGTTGAATTTTTACCTTTTCTTCTCTTACAGTGATAATCCAGCTCACAGACATGTTTTAAAAATAAATTGAATTAAGTTTCTTCTTTTTTTGATCAAAAGGGAAACAGGTCATGGTAACATCTTATTTTCTAGTAATAGTTTCAGAAAGATATTTGCATGATATCTTTATAGGGAATTATCAAGTGGTGTTAAAAAGATTTCTTATTTTCCAGCTGTTGGAAAAAGCAAGCTCCCTAAGGGTCTCAGGGTTGGGAAGCAGAGGAGGAAGAAAATGATTAGAAATGATCTAGGCGTCTGAGGCAATTATTTTTTTAAAAGAATTAGTATGCTTAAATGGGCACTCCTGGGGCACTGTGGACCTCACCCTACAGTTCGCTTTAACATCTCCCTCGCGTTTTCGGTACTACATTCTCTCTTATCGGGATCTTTAGGTGCTTCTTTTGCTGGAGTCTGGTTGCCAGTTACTAATGGTGCTCTGTTGAACAGTGTCAGGGACAAGAATGCCTGCTTATTCTTCTAGAACCCCTCCCAAAAGCCCAGGGCTGAGACCCTCATTTTACAAACTATGATGGGGGGTAGAGGAAGTCTGCTGTGAGCTGGCAACTGCTTTACGGTTTAGAATTTAATAGAAAGTGACTTTTCTCAGGAAAATAAACAGAGAAGGAAACAATGTTGAAATGACAGTGAAGCTGGACTGTTTTCCAGTCTGCTGTCTGTATTTCTGTCACAAATTTTAACCCAGGATATTCCTTTCCTGTTAAGTACCAAACTGAAATGGGGGTGTTTATAAAGAATTCAGGGGCTCCTAAGAAGGAATAGATAATGTTGAGAAATCTCTCAAATTTAATTCTGAAATTGGTAGTTCATTTATTTCCAAACAATTGAGGTTAATTTTATTAATTATTTCAATTTTTTGGCAGGTTTAGATTTAGACGGGGTAGGTGGGAAGAACCAGGCAAAGGGATGGAAACCTGGCGAGCTTGGAGAATCTTTTTGCCATTAGGCTTCCAGATGTTCCGGATTCCTTTTCCCTGGTTTCAATTTGCTACATAGATTTTAATTCTGTTTCCTTTCTGCTCAGACCCCTTATTTGCTGCTGCTTCTTCTTATTATTATTGAGATCTTTAATGTGTTGGGTAGAATAGAGAGAAGGAAGGAAAAAAATTGGTGAGGGTTAAAAAAGAAAAAAAAATACCCCAAGTTTATAAGTTGCTGTTTTTCAGAGGTTTAGGTTTACCAGATGACCAGGATGTGTAGTCCTAATTTCCTGGGGCCCCAAAAGGCAATGATGAAAACATTTCTTTCTAAAAGATTCTTCTTTCTCTTTCATTTGTAAAGGGATTTTTTTTTTTAAAGACACTTAGGCAGTTTCTTTCCCACACAATTCACTAGTGCTGAGGGGAACATAATCTCTATTCTCCTTTTACTCTTCTATAAATGGTAAAAGTTGCTAAATAAACAGTGTAACTAAAAGTTGAGGAATTTGGAAAATGGTTACTGGTTAATGTTTTTGCCAACCTTCACTGAAAATGATTGCAGTTGTAAAATGATGTCTTACTGGTAAGCCTGGAGCTCCTGCGATGAAAACGGTTCAGAGGGGAAAAAACTGGCTTATTCTACGGCACTTCACAGTGGTTTGAAGGAGTTGACTGTTGAATCGAAGTCCAGGGGAAAATAAATTTAAACTGATTTTTGTGTGTGTGTGTGTGAAGTCTCTTAGAATCTTCTTAGTTTCAAATGCTGATGTTACACGTCCCGTATATCTCGTTGAGTTTGAAAAGGTGTTTTCATTATTATTTATCCCTAGACTAAGTAAATAGTGCTCCATATACATACATATCATATGTCCGACTTGTTATGAGGATTCTGAACAAATCGATAAGGAAAGCCCCCAAAAGGAGATGCAATACTGGTAATATATAAGAGGCTGTGAAAAAACAGTGGACCCCAAAGAAAACTTGGGCCAAAAAGAGAAAAATCTCCCACTCCTGGACCTGTGGCCTATGGCCCGAGGATCCGTCGCTGCCCCGCGCGGGGGAAGGTGGCCACCCGAGCCACCACCCTCGTGTGCCTCCCGTGGCCAGGCGACAGACACACACACACCGCCCATGCCAGGCAGTCCGACTTACCCAGCGGTTTGATGGTGTTCTCCGTGACCTCCTTCTCCTTGGAGCCGCCGCTCGACATAAGCGCGGCGATGGAGAAGGCGTTGGCCCGGGAGGAGAGCTGAGGCTTGGGCGACGCAGTGAATTCCATGGCCCCCAGCGTGGGGTCCTGGCCAGGGACTGGGCCTGCCGAGTTGCCTTCCAGATTCCCAAGGGAGACAAAGACCCGAAACACAGCGCAAAGTTCCTGAGTGCGATCACAGCGGAGCCAGGGACTCCGGACGTGTCAGTTTCAACCTCCCAAAGCTCCACACTGGTCTCTCCTTTCCCCGACCGCAAGGCCCCAGAGCCGCGGAGACTTCGGAGTTAGCCAGAGAACAAGTGAGAGAAACAACTGGGACTCAACCAGACGCGCAAATACTGGGGCGCTCCGCAAGACGAGAGGCTGAACCACTCGAAGCCGGAGACCAGCATCAGCAGCGCAAAGCCCAGGGATCCCGCAGCACCCCTCCCGCGTGTTTCTACCCTTCCTCGCTGGGGACAGCCGGAGCCACCTAAGCTTTAGGGAGGTAGTTGCCGGCCTAGCGCCCCTCCAAGTGGGCGTGCTGAGCGGGGCGCGGCGCCCAGGACACTGTGCCGGGGCGCTCGCAGCCCTGAGCCTTAATTCGCTGGCCGCAGCAATGCCGGCGGACCGCAGCCAGTCACAGCAGTCCCACGTCACCGCTTCCTGATTCCACTGCCGGGGGCGGGGCCGCGTGTCCGGCCCGCGAGGGCGAGCAGGAGGCGAGGCGCCCGCGTGGCCTCGCGCCGCGACTGTGTGGCATCCTGGAACCCGTTCGGGGAAAGGGGTGCCACACGCCGGACGGGCACAGCTGTCGCAGAAGCCCCTTGCCTGGCGTCGTAGTCCCGGGGCGCAGGGCGGTGCGCGCTGTCGCGAGAGGGCGTCTTTGGCACCGCCCAAGACCCAGGATCCCGGGCGTGGGCCCAGTGAGGGAAGCTATGCCAGAGGAAGCCTCGGGATTTCATGCTTCCTCCATTCTTTTTCTTACTCTTGCTCAAAGTTCCAAAAGAAAGTTGGGATGCGCTAGGTAGAGCAGAATCCCGCGCCGCGTAGCCGGCGCTAACGTTCCCGATCCTGAACTTCCAGATTGGTCTCACACTCGGGGCGCCCCTAGGACTGGGTCCCCGCGCTCTCTGGGCCCCAAAGTCTATTTGTCTAGCCATCTGACTGTGTATGGGGCTGGTAAGGCTCACCCTGCAAAAGATACGCACAGGGAATGCTGCGAGCATTTGGCAAGGGTGCTGCTCTCAGGAACCATGGCTTCTGCTCCGCACCAGAGAGACTTTCATCTGAAGTCCCTATTCCCGAGAGGGACTCTGGAAAGTGGGACTGTGGCATAAGGGAAGGAGAGGGAGGAGGCGCGGTGCCGGGACGCGGCACTCGGAGGTGACCGCGCGACGCGCAGTAGGCGAGTGTGCGCCTCGCAGTGCCCGCACAGATGCTTAACCCTTCTGCCTTCACAAACTCGGCTGGGACCAGGACTTCCCAAGACTTTGTGGGGGGCGTCCCGTTGGCCTGGATGAGCCTGAATAACTCAAATTCTCTGAATTCGCAGGGTAATCCACTTCACTTGGAGCCATGTAAACTCAGGCTGACACACACACTCAAGCTGTACGTGTAAATATTTGCCCTCCTTTCCAGCCAGTCGGTCTGGCGATTAGAAGCCTCTTGGTGGGTCTTTAAAAAAAAAAAAAAAAAGTCCCCATATCCCACCAGCCCTTTTCTCCCCTCAATTCCTGAAATAAACGTATAGGAAAAAACTAAAAGTCAAAATCGCTGCAGAGAATGATTATGTAAGCAAAATGTTGACGTCTGGGAAAGTCATGACTTTAAGCCTGTCTTGTCATCGTGTGTCAATAGTTTTAACAAGGTGGTGCGTGGAGGTGACTAAGAAGATTTTGATATCAGTCTCGACGTGCAAAGTGCGTAGTCTAGAAGTGCACATGCGTAAATGTTTTGGAAAATTCGTAAAACAGACTTTTTGGTGCTGAAAGGAGTTTAGGCTGTCACCCAACTCATCTGCGTTTGCTATAAAGAGAGAAAACCGGGTCCTTCACGGCCAAGCGGGGCACTCCTCCCTCCAACCCACAGTGCCGGGAAGAGGCAAAAGGGAACTTGGAAGAAGCACTCCCGGCCACGTCCTTGGTCACACCCTGGCCCTGCAGCTCCCACTGTTCATGCGAGAGTGATAGTAGAGGTAATGCTGGCTTCGAGCAGAAGGCATCCAGATTAAACCTCAGGAAGAACAGAGATGCTTCCAGGATCAGCTTCTATTCTTGAATCTTTGATCCTCTGTTGTTTTTGGCCAACCCAGGTCCTTCAGTTTTTAAAGTCCTCCACTCTAACATACATAGGAACACACCTTGTCAATTTAACTATGACATTTCCTTATCTTGAATGCATGGCACACACTGGTTTCTTTCCTGTCTCAAATGGTTAGGGTTCGACCTGAAGCAAGATTTCTGTCAAGAGGTTTTTTTGTTTGTTTGTTTTTGGGCGGGCGGGGAGCTATGGGGAGGGCAGGAGTCCTGGTTAGGCTCCACCTGGATAGATGGTCCAGCAATGTATTGCGGGTCTTGTTCTCCTGATTTAGTTTTCTAACATTTGCCATGGAATTATACTTTAATTAAGAAACAAAATACAAAACCTTGCCATGACATTTCCACACAGTAAAAGACGTTGTCTTAATTATCTTAATGGTTCAGACTGAAATTTTGAATAATTCCATGAGAGGGACATCTTCAGAAAAAGTGAGAAAGCAAGAACCAAACCTACTGCCTCGGAGTCCATTCCGACTCAGAGCTACCCTAGAGGACAGAGTAGAAGTGCCCCATAGGGTTTCCAAGGCCGTAAATCTTCGCGGAAGCCGACTGGAGGAAGCAAGAGAAAGGCTGAATTGCCCCAAATCAGTTTCCATCCTCTTTTCCAAGTGTCCAAGCGTCCTTAGCCCAGCTCTGGGTCTGTTGTGGGCAGGGAGACCTATTCATCCTGTTAAGGGTGAAATAAGGGTGAAATAGGAAGCCAGAAAATCTGAGCGAGCGCGGGCGGAGGCAAGCGGCAAACCAGGGGAACTGAAAGGCCCTTTTAAGCAAAGCCGGGCGCAAAAGGTGAGCCGTTTGGGAATCCCTAACAAGCTATGCATCTTGTTGGTGTTGAAACCGCGGCAGTAAAACATCATTATCAGGGGCACACTGTCCCTCCTCTTAGATTTATTGCCTTTGCCAATCAATATGGTACTATAAAAACGGGGAACGGGTGTTTTCGCGGAGAGGCGTTGTCAAAGCGCGAACCAGAGGCCTCCCAATGCGGAGAGAGCCAAGTTCTGAGGCCCCTTCAAAACCCTAATGTTAGCACGGGTTAGCAAGAAAAGGCACCAGAGTAGTTGAAACAAAGAGATCACGTCCCTCCAGGCCTTTCTCAGGCTCACGGCCGGCGGGCGGGGCTGCTTTCGGGTACTGGATAGAGCATTGGACTTGGAGAAGGCTTTGAATCCTGACTTTAGCACGCATCAGCCCGGAGATTTTGTGTAAATCGCCTAACCTCTCAAAGCCTCAATTTCATCATCTACTAAAATGGGGCCAATAATTCATTCCTACCTGAAAGGTGGCTCTGTGGATTAAGGCGATGTTCTTAAAGGCCTGGCACATAGTAGTTATTATTCCATCATAGGTACAAACATAAGTACAGAATTTTATTATATTTAATTATGGAAGTGTAGTGTCAGGATTGCAAAGACATATCTCCCAGGTGCTCAAGCAAAATTAACTGCGTAGATAATTTGGGAACGTACCAAAGGATTGGGGTCACATGGTGGTATTGGACCATTATTTCCATCCCGTTAAAATGTGGACTTTAGAAATGTACATTTTGATTATACGCCCAAATTTGGTTATACGGAGTTTGATTATACGGAGGACTGGAAGATCTTGTCTCCCTAAAAGTTAGTCGATCCTGACAATTGTCCGGGAAACAATTGGTTTCCTGCTTTTGGTCAATGGTCCCTTGCTTAACGAACGGTAACGCAGAACCCTTAAGCTATGGGCAGCCGGACCTGTTCCCCTCTGTAGACACCAGGGGCTCGGGATCCGTTTCCTTCAGCCCCGCACTGTCCGCGGACGACAGGAGGTGGCAACCAAAGAGGAAAAAGAAGACAAGCCTCTCAGCACAACGGACGGCTCCCCAGACTTCCTGGGGTACTTGCTAATCCCGGCTCAAAATTCCGTCCCGATCCTCTCTTTCGCCCTTTTTGGTAGACGTTTTAAAAGTAACAGCAACGGGCCTCGGTGTCTTCAGATTCCTAAATTCTGTTCACCGAACAAGAAAGGCGCCCAAAGCCCTGTGGGGAGGGCGGCGAAAGCCCCTGGGAGGCCGGGGCGGCGCGTCCCTGGGGCGCATCGAGAGCAGCGCGCGGTCCTGCGCCGGGCAGGGGAGCGCGCGGCGCGGCCACGGATCACCAAGCGGCTAGAGGGCGGGTCCGAGTCTTTGCTCCGAGAAGTCTAGGCCTCCCTGCGAAGTACATCCTGACGGGGTTAAGTTTTTTCCAATCCAGGTGATCCCAGAGAAGCGACGCCTCCCAGGCCAGCCCCAAGAACGTCCTGGGAGTCCAGGCCTTGGGCCGCCCCGGGAGGCGTCGGGTCCGGGCCGTTCGACGCGCCCTCGCCCAGTTCCCGCTTTAAGGGCAAAGATCCAGTTGCTGGAGGGCGCGGGCGGAGGTCTTCATCTGACGTGCCGGGGTGGCGTGTCTGCGCGTGCGGCCTGGGCTTTTACACCCGCGCCCAGCTGTGGGACCAAGGAAAGAATGTCTTCTGGGCTTAGGGAAACGACCCTCAGGCAGGAGCCCCCGGTGAACGCCACTTAAACAGCCAGGGCTTAGGCCCCTAGCTGCGGGCAGCCGGGGCGCGCTCCCGCTCCGTGGCCCGCCTACGGGTGCCCGCGCGGAACCCTGCGGTCGCCCTGTGTGCGGCCCCCGGGCCTTCTCCTCCTCCCATACTCACTGAACCGCACCCGCCTGTCCTCGTAGACGCTTCTCCTCTCGCCTCAGGGCAGAGGTCAGGCGCGTCGCGGGGCCTCAGAGACTTCTCACAGTACGGCTCTCATGTCGGCGACCCTCCCGTTCCTCCCATCGGCCACTCGTTTCCCGGTTCATCCTCCACGAGCTGGAGACTGCAGGACCGGGTCAGGCCTCCTTGTGACAGGCGAAGAACCCGCTCACTACAGTAGAGTACAGAATTCGCAGATTCATCCCAAGAATGGCACAGAACCCAAAACTACTATTCCCCCACCCCTGTACTCTCTCTTCTTCCTCGCTTCCTTTTCCTTCTCTTCCCCTTCCTCCTTCGTGTGTGCCTTTCCGCTCCAACCCTGCTTTACAGCTGCTTCCCCACGACCCTCTCCCAATCGCCCGTCCTCAGAAGGATCCTGTCTTTATTTCTAATTTACATATTTTGGCACATCATGGATTTTTTTTGCATGAATTTTTATTTTTTTAAATTGCTACATTAAAATATTATTTTCATAATTAAAAAATTTAAGGCGTTCCTTAAACTTTGGGCTCTCACCCTAGCTAGCCCAGGCCCTGCCAGGAATGTTAACTATTTGCTTCGAAATCACGCTGATGATAAATGCAAAGCGGGATTCCAACGCAACTCTCTGGCTTCAAAAGCGTGGCTCCTGCTGGGCCTTGAGGGGATCACTGGACTAACGAAGCGGGAACCCCCCAGGATGCGGAGGAAAGTGGGCAGAGGTCATGCTCCTTGCTTCTGGATGAAGGTTCTGTGGGCGTGTGCCCAGGCACGCTGGGGTGGACGTGTGGGTGCCTGTGGAAATGACGCACGCCGCCGCCAGACAGGTGGCCCAGGCGCGTGCGCGCACCCCCCTCCCCCGACCGACACAAAAGGAAATTAGGCTATTTCTGTAGAGGAGCAACCACAGTTGTCTTGCTAGCGCCCTTCCTCTTACAAAGTAAAATTGGGGGAATGCCACCCAATTAAACTAATAGCAATTGCGGCATTTTGGAAGACGATCCAGCCTCCCACCAACCACCTTCGCACTCAGTCCTCCTCTGGTGATTGCTGGAGACTCTCCACACATAACTCCAGCCACTTCCCGCCTTCCGCTCTTCAGGACCCAGAGCCAGCTGTTCTTGTTGACAACCTATCCACGTTCCTGTCAGGAGGTTTGGGGAATCAAGGTGGGAACAACTCAGGCAGGAAGTAGCCATCCACATCGCTGCCGCTAGCTTCTATTGCAAGTCACCCCAGAAGCTGTTGATTGAAGACCTTCTTAGTCTCTGCAATGGGAAAATACATCCCCCGAAGGGCTTAGATGTCTATTCCCAAATGTAAGTGCTCCAGGCGACTTGAAGCATGTATTATGGAAGAGAACAGAATGTATGACTGTAATAAAAGACAAAAAATGGAGTGCATTTGTTCATTCGTCAAATATTACTTACTCTGGGCTAGGTATTGTGTTAGGCTGTGGGAGTAGAATAGTGATTATAAAAATAGAACTGTAAAATTCCTACCTCTTGCAAATAACAGTCTGGTGAAAGACACAAATAATAAACACATAAATACAAGAAACAGAAATCGTGATAAAGACTTTAGGAAAGAAGGTGCAGAAATAGAGAGTTCAGCTTATACGTGGACTTCATTCATTCTGAGCCAGTCACTGGTTTGTTGTGGGTGGGAGTGGCTTGGAGGATTTGGATATGGTCCCTGCCCTTCAAGAGTTCAAAGTCTAGCCGGGGAGATTACATAAAAAAAAAAAAATCAATTTGAAAAACATATACTTGGCTGCACCTTACATCCCTTATACCCCACCCCCCCCCAACATTTAGCTAATAGAACTCTTAGGATGTAGGGCTTATTGACTTAATGTGAGATGCAAATAAGACATAACAAGCAACTTTAATAAAAAGTCCTTGCAGAAGGTGGCCTTGTTGTTCTCACCAGACACAGTGGTTTGGGGCTGGCGGTGCTGCCTAGTTTCCTCATCTATAAAATGTAGTTATTTATGATAATCCCACATCAAGGAGGTTATTGTGAGGAGTAAACAAAGCGATGTCTGTGTAAAGGCAAAAAACTTCACTAGACTGTGAGTTGCAAAACTATTGACTAACGCTAGAACTTGGAAAAACCCTCCTTTTCGATTTAGGGATGATAGAAGGTGTGTTCAACAGCTGCACTTTCAACCCTGCCGTCTAAGAGTTTGCAAAACAGCCTTTCCTCTGGAATCTGCAGAGGCTCTAGGTTCCACTCTGGGGCTCCTTAGTGGGGTAGAAACGCGCGTGCCGCCACATGAAACAGAGAGGCTAGCTGCAGATGCGCAGACCTGCGGCCTCGGCGGCGAACGCCCACTAGAATGGCAGAAGGCCCACAATCTGCTTTTACCGCTCCATTTCCTGCCATTAAATTTTGTGCTTGGAGGGGCTTTGCGTACTCTGCAAGTACTGGATGCTAGGTTTTCAAATGCATTACAAATAGTATCTGTGGTGCACTTAATACGCGCCAGGAGCTCTACTAGGAGCTTGCCATGAAACAGTTAACGTTGATAACAATATAAGGCAGGTAGCATTATTAATTTTTTTTTAGCATTATTATCAAGCATTTTAAAGTTTTAAAAAATGAATCTCGGTAGGCTAAATAACTCACTTGCTCAAGGGCACATGGATAGCTTCCGAGTGCAGCAGGAAGCTACCCTGGTTTGGTGACTAAAGTCTGTTCGTTCCTTACTCTTAATCTCCCCTTGTCGATTTCTATCACTAACTTGGTCTGTTTCCTGATCTGGAAAAAGAGGTGCCTGGGGGGAAGGGGCTGAATTTTTCTGGTCTGTTTGTAAATAGCAGCTCCACAGCCCGGAAACACGAGCATGTCTTTGTTGTCTGCCCACAGGGCCTGAGGACTTTGCTTGGCAAAGCGTGGGCAGATGGGAATCTCCTGTCCACCCAACCCGCGGGCAAAGCGAAGAAACCGAGCGCGGCAGCGCAGGTGGGCCAAATAAAGGCCTTTTGCTGCGGCACGTGGATCGCGAGCCCAGGAGGCCTTTGCAACTTTTTTCTTTTGGGGATTAATTACTAGGAAATACTCAGGCTTAGCGGACTGGGGGTTTCAGCCGCGTAGGAGGGAGCGCGGGCATGGAGGCCGGGTCAGGCCGCGCGGATCTGTGCGGGTACACGGCACGCGGTGCAGGCTTTCTTGTTGCAGTCTCCGCGTACTCTTAAGATTGGAGACAGGCTTCCAGAGGTCTAGGTTAGTTTCGTTCTTTACTGGCCATGTGACCCCTGGGCGGTGTGGACTGCTTTGTGCCTTAGTTTTCTCTAGCTGTGAAGGCGGAGGGAGTGGCCTCACCGAAAGGCTGTGCGGAGTGTGTGAAATGCGGGACGTATCTCGCACAGTGCCGGGCGCAGAGCGCTCCCAGTTAGGACGATGCGATGGCGGGAGACATGCCTTTGACAACCGAGAGGCACGGACGCTTGCTAGGCACGTTCTCGCTCTCTGGGCCCCGCCGGTTCTCCCTTCTCCTCTCCACCGTCCTTAGGGACAGTCGTCCCTTATCTTGGAGAAGTCGAGGCTGCTCGGAGGGAGACCCGCCAGGCACTGCGGAGGACGGCGCCGCACTCCATGCTCCACTAGCGTCTGCCACCCAGGGTCCCTCAAGGTGGACTCTGACTGCTAAAGATCCCTTCCAGGCCCTCGCTGTCGGGATCACTGGCGAACGATCTAACGGAAAGGCAGACGCAAACTCCCTTATACCCTCGCGTCGTTGGGACGAGTCTCGGACCCGCGCGGCATCTCACTTGGGACCAGGGACTGGAGATGGTGCCCCGGGATCCGACCGCCGCAGTCCCCTGGGGTTGGGACGCAGACGCCGGGGTTGGAGACTCAGCCACTGCCGGTCCCTGTTTAGTCGGCGCGGTGACAGTGGCGATGGCGGCGGCGGGGGCCTTCCCTGGCTTCCCCGCCATTTAATCAGGGCTATTATCAGACTCGGTTTGCAGGATGGCGCCGGCGGAGCTTTACCCCCATTAGCTCAGGGCAGGGGAGGGGGCTGGGAGGGAGCCCGCCGCCTTTCCCCGCCTCAGCTGCAGCGCTTCTCGCGGCGGTAAGAGGAAGGCCGATGCGGGTACTCTGGTAGCTATTCGCGGATCTCAACCCAGCCCTTCTTAGGCTGACATTTCATTAACCTACTGCCGTCGAGTCAATTCCGACTCATAGCGACCCTACAGAACAGAGTAGAACTGCCCCGTAGAGTTTCCAAGGAGCGCCTAGGCGGATTTGAACTGCCGACCTCTTGGTTAGCAGCCGTAGCACTTAACCACTACACCACCAGGGTTTCCAACATTTCATTAGACCTTTATTTCCTAGCTCCTGACCTATACCTTATTAGTGCTGTGGCATTGGGACAAATCACTGAACTCTTGAGTCTCAGTTTTCTCATCTGAAAAATGGGTCTGGATAGATACTTAAGGTTGTTGAGAAGATTAAAAAACACAGTGGATCCTAAGTGTTAAACAGAGAACCTGGGACGCACAATGTGCCTAGCAAATGGCGTTGCTACTATTATTACACTAGAATTTCCTCGACTTTTTTTTTAAGGCCCTCATTTTTAATTAAAAAGGGAAGAGAAGGACCAAGATTGAGTGTTGCAAAGAAGTGTGTGTTTAAACAATGATTGAGAACAGCCAAAAACTTGCTGGTTTTATTCAGGACTGCCTGGGTTCGAGTTTCACCTCTGTCACTTGTGACCTGTGTGACTTTGGTGAATTCACTTCACCTCTGTGCCTCATTTGCCTTGGCTTTGAAATGGATAGAATACTAGCCCTGTACAGTGGACTGTTGTGCGCATTAAATGAGATGATGCATTCAGAATGCTGAGCACAGAGTAGGCCCTCCTTCCAAACCCAAAAACCCAAAGCCATCGAGTCGGTTCCGACTCATAGTGACCCTACAGGACAGAGTAGAACTACCCCATAAAGTTTCCAAGGAGCGCCTAGGTGGATCTGAACTGCCGACCTCTTGGTTAGCAGCCGTAGCACTTAACCACTACGCCACCAGGGTTTCCAGGCCCCCCTTAAGCATAGGTTATTTGCTGTTAGCAAAATGTTTTTACAGCCACGGGTTTTAGACTTTTTAATCTCCCTAGAAGCAGGCAGCTGTCTCCTGATCCTAAGGGATGTGGGTGGGGTTTAGATTTGGGGCTGACAGGCCTGGACCCAACTGGAAAAGGGGTTTGAGCCACCCAAGAGTATCTCCTGGCATCCAGAGTTTCCCCTTTGGATTCCCAGCACAATGTCCCGTTGAGGCTCCATTTGGAGATAAAAGTCTGATGTTAAAATCAGTCATCTCTATTTTCAGATGCTGCTAAAAAAAACTACCACTCACAGAAACCAACCCCGGTATTGCCAGCATAGTTTCTAGTCATTAAAGTGTAATTAGAGAAGCAGGGCTAATTATTAAGATGGCTTTCTAAGTAGTGAATATTTGTGAATGGTCCTTAAGTGGGATGTGCTGGGCACACAGCCCAACCCTTGTGGGCGGCATGGGGATTCTTTCTTTCTGAGCTCAGCTTCAGCCAGAATTGGCCCCAGCTCTCCAGCTTCCCCAAGAGTGTAGTCCTGCCTCTGGACTGACTCTCTCCCTTCGGCATGTAAAGCAAATGGCCATAACAGTGGTTAACATATTTCAAGTGCTTGGGCCATGCCCGGGAATATCCGAACCACCTATGATACCTCATTTAATACTTCCCATTTTGCAGATGCAGAATCTACAGCACAGAGAGGCTGTGTAACCTGCTATCAACTGCACATCTAGTAGGTGGTGGTACATGAATTTGAGCCCAGGACGGCCTTTCTTCAAGGCTCCTATTCCCCTAGTCCCTAGCATGTTTAACACCTACTCTTCTGCAGCTTTAAAAACACTGTGAAATTGATGGCAGCTCAATGAGTCACGAGGAAAAACAAATAAAAATCCCCAGAAGGTTTCTGTACTTCTAAAGAGGCACCAAAGGGTCCCTGAGTGGCACAGATGATTAAACACTCAACCACTAGCTGAAAGGTTGGCAGTTCAAATCCACCCAGAGGCACCTCCAGGAACAGACCTGGCGATCTACTTCTGAAAGGTCGTAGACATAAAAACTCCATGGAGCACAGTTCTACTGTGACACACATGGGGTTGTTGTAAGTCGGAATCGACTCTAAGACAACTATCAACGACAACTGTGGTGACTATAATACCCCTTAGGGCCTGAAGGTCTTTACTAGTTAGGATAACTTCTTTTCAGTCATTTCACGTTTGAATAGCAGTTTACTCTTCAGCAAAATGACTGTATACTCCTTGCATTGTATAAATGTTGGTTATATTGCATGACTGACACTTGGTGAGACCTGATGGATGTCCAAGTCAGTGGTAGGTCCTTTTACACATATCATTTCATTTTAAAATAAATTCCATTTTATTTAATAATATTGTCAACTTCAAAGGATTTTTGTGGTAATCCAATGAGCCACACTGTTTGGAAGTATTTAAAAAGTAATACTTTATTAAAATAAAATAAATAAATTTGTTTAAATTTTTAAATTTTTGCAAAAATATTTCTTAGGACTATGATTTTTAATATATGGTTCAAGGTCCACCTGAATTCAAAGCACCTGAAATATTTTGTGTATTTCCTGGTCCTACTGAGGGCCCAGAGGTGCTGATTCAGTGCCCCTGGGGCAGGACCAGGGGAGCTGCATTTGAACCAAACACCCCAAGCACATTTGAGTTTGAGAAGCACTGTTTCAGGAGGCTCTCTAACTCATAGCCCTCCCCATCAACCTACAGTCTTCTCTACTGGCCCCAGCTAGCTTGCTTTTGACCAGAGAAAGAGGGAAACAAGAACTTCCCACCTCCGCCGAGAAGCCTTCTGTGGTTAATTGAAAGGTTAATTGAAAAGTCCCACACTTGAAACCTGTAACTCTCAGGATTGCGCTTAACACAAAGGGTGACTTCTGACTTGGGTATGTCTGTGGTTCCCATAAAGGGTGAATACCGGAAGAGCATGTGGCTGACCTTGCAACTGGAGAAAAGAAAAGTATAATACCCCACACATGACATCTGGGGTGCTGCTGGTATCAGGGCCCCTAGCTTGGATCACTAGAGGTCAGGGACCATTAGAATTCTATGTTGTGAATAATGGGGAAGTCTTTTCAATCTGGTTTAAACAAGGGACTTTGTTAGCTCCCCCATTTAAATAGTTTAGGGATAGCTTCAGATGAAGTCTGACTTTCCTAGTGCTGCTGTAACACAAATACCACAAGCAGGGGGGCTTTAAAGACAGGAAGTCACTTTCTCACAGTTTTGGAGGCTAAAAGTCCAAGTTAGGGTCTTAGTCACATTGACTCTTTCCTTATAGGTAGTTGCTGCAAGGTAGTTCTCTACCTTCCTTGTAGGTAGTTTTTTCTTGTAGGTAATTCCTTGGCTTGAGTTGATCCTTACATGGCGTCTGTCTTCCCCCATATGTGGGTATGCCTTTGTCTAATCTGCTTTTTTTATAACTCAAATGATTAGATTAAGAACTCACCCTACTGGGCACGATCTAATTAACATAACAGAAAATCCTATTTCCAAACAGGATTACTTCCACAGGTATAGGGGTTAGGATTCTAACATATATGTGGGGGGCAGGGGGAGGAAGGGGGGACACAATTAAATCCGTAACGGTGATCCAAGGCACAAAGGAAACCCTTTCCATTTCTCATCTCTGCCTTCTTTGTGTTGGTGCTGTTTTTTGGCAGGCTTTCTCCTGTGGTCACAAGATGGCTATCAGTAGGTCTCATGAACACATTCTTTTTTGTTTGCACCCTTTAGGAAATAGATTCTCTCCTTCAGTAGCACCTTTCGAGAAAGGAGCCTGGAAAGTATCTCTTTACGACTCATTGCCCCTCATTTGGGGTCATATACAAACACAGTTGCAGCAGTACATCGAAAAGGAACTGCCAGAAATTCAAGTTGGATTCAGAAGAGGACTTGGAACTAGGGATAGCATTGCTGATATCACAGATCTTGGCTGAAAGCAGAGAATACTAGAAATATGTTTACCTGTGTTTTATTGACTATGCAAAGGCATTTGGGTATGTGGATTGTAACAAATTATGGATAACATTTTGAAGAATGGGAATTCTAGAACACTTAATTGTGCTCATGCAGAAACTGTACATAGACAAAGGGGCAGTTACTTGAACAGAATAAGAGGATTCTGCATGGTTTAAAATCAGGAAAGGTGTGTGTCAGGGCTGTGTCCTTTCACCATACTTATTAAGTCTGTATGCTGAGCAAATAGTTCAGGAAGCTGAACTAAATGAAGAACACAGCATCAGGATTGGAGGAAGACACATTAACAACCTTCCATATGCATATGACACAACCTTGCTTGTTGAAAGTGAAGAGGACTTGAAGCACTTACTGATGAAAATTAAACACTATAGCCATCAGTATGGATTACACCTCAACATAAAAAAAAAATCCTCACAACTGGACCAATGAGCAACATCATGATAAACAGAGAAAAGATTGATGTTGTCAAGGATTTCATTTTACTTGGATTCATAATCAATGCCCATGGAAGCAGCAGTCTGGAAATCAAATGATGTATTATTGCATTGGGCAAAACTGCAAAAGACCTCTTTAAAGTGTTAAAAAAAAAAAAGCAAAGATGTCACTTTGAGCACAAAGGTGAGCCTGACCCAAGCCATGATATTTTCAGTTTCCTCATATGCATGCAAAAGCTCAACAATGAATCAGGAAGACTGAAGAAGAACTGATGCCTTTGAATTATGGTGTTGATGAAGAATATTGAATGTACTATGGACTTCCAGAACAATGAACAAATCTATCTTGGAAGAAGTACAGCCAGAATGCTCCATAGAAGCGAGGATGGTAGGACTTAGTCTCACGGACTTTGAAGTCCAAAGTTTGGACATGTTATCAGGTGTGATCAGTCCCTGGAGAAGGACATTATGCTTGGTAAAGTAGAGGGTCAGTGAAAAAGAGGAAGGCCCTCAATGACATGGATTGATATAATGGCTGCAACAATGGGCTCAAACACAGCAATGGTCTAAGCATGGCGCAAACCTGGGCAGTGTTTCATTCTGTTGTACATACAGTTGCTATGAGTTGGAACTGACTGGATGGCACCTAACAACAACAACCACCTTGAACTAAGAACGGTGATCAGAAGATTGGGTTACAATGATTGGTTTAATCAAATCAGGGTGCCACGCCTGGAATTTGGGGATGAAAGAAGTCCTCTTAACCAAGTGGCTAAACCCAGCAAAGGATGAATTCCTTGAGAGGAAATAGGATAGTACTGGCAAGAGAGAGGGCAATAGTCATGGGGAAAATGTTCACCAGCATGTGCAGGAAGGTGGAGTAGTCAGGAAGGAATGCCTTTACCCATCAAGATAGCTTATTCAGAAATCTCATATGAACACATTTTGGTTAGAAGTCAGTTGCTTTAACCTTATGGCAGAAGGTTATTTATTTGTTAGTAAATCTCCGGGGAGTGAATGCTGCTTATAGTAGCTTGATTTCACATGAAGGCAGTGAGCTAGGCATATTGATCTCTACACCGGTACCTCATCCATCTTTCCCATAACAGTTACGTGTTTATGACTGGCCAGATCTATTAATGTACAGATTGGTTTAAAGAGCTGGAATTGGGTTGTATCTTTTCTTCATGTAGTAGCAAAGCCAACGCTTTCTAATCCCCCATTAAACCCTTTCATTCTTTTCTTCTTCTTTCCGTTCTCCCTCCCTCTCTCCAGTCCTTCCTTTCCTTGCTGGCCATCCATCTTGAATTTTTGTCTTTATTCCCAACCTTAGTAAATTTCTAAAGAATTATTGTTAGCTGCCATTGAGTCAGCTCCCTACTCGTGGTGATTCCATGCACAGCGGAAGGATGTTCCTCATGATCGAGTGGGGCTCGGACCATTGTGATCCATAGGATTTTCATTGGCTGGTTTTGGAAAGTGGATTGCCAGGCTTTTCCCCCTAGTCCTTAGTCCGGGAGCTTTGCTGGCACTCGTTCAGCATCATAGCAACATGCAAGCCTCCACTGACAGACGTTTGGTGGCCGTACATGAGGTGCATTGGCTGGGAATTGAACCCGGGTCTCCCGTATGGAAGGTGAGAATTCTACTACTGAACCACCAATGCATACACTAAAGAATTAACCTTTCCCGAGATGCAACCTTTATATTAGAGCAAAAGAAGGAAAAGAGGAAAGGATTTGAGGCTTACAGAATGTAAATCGAAACTCTGGGTCCAGACACAACAAGAACCAGACAACCTGAGAACCCTGACAGGGCGGGAATTTAGCAACTGTGGAAATAGAACACTTTTGTCCCTAATTGAGTAAAGAATTGAATGTGATATGCCGGGCACATTGTTCAAACAGCGTTCACAACACTGACGATCACATGTGTAGAAAAGCACTGCCTGTTTTCTTCTTTTTCGTACTTGATTATGACTCAAGGCCAGCCTTTTAATTCAATCTATACACTTGCTCATATAAACCAGGACTGTCATTGCTGTTGACTTCTTGTTGGGTCAGGGATGGAACACAGAAGAATAAAGACATGGGTAAAAGAGAACATTCAATTCAAAGACTGGGTAGAGTTCTAGGGCATCTTGAGGAACTGTTAATGCTTAAACTAGGTTCTACTTGTTTCATATTGGACCCTTGATGGATATATTTTTTAAAATTTTCATTTAACTCAGCAGAATTTCTTAGGAAAAGTGAAAATCATGTAGGTGAAAGTTAATAATATTAGTTTTCTGTTTTGAAAGGGAGGGGTGTCTTGAATGTCCTCAAATAGCTAAACTTGTATTTAACCAAGTCACACGGTGATAGGGCAAAGAAACACTCTTCTCAAGAAAACCACAGGCTTGTGGGGGCTGGGGAGTGTGGGTACAGAGTGCCTCCCATTCTTGACTGGATACTTATCATAATGCAGAATGATTAGCCTCCTAGCTTAAAAGGCCGCAGAGTAAAAGAAACCTGAAAATGAAAATCCCCTTAGACCTCTTAGAATAAATTATGTGGATTTGCTAAGTACACAAACCGGCCATCTTAAAAGGGAGATAACCACTTTAACTATTGCTTTGGAAAAAGAATCCATGAGGCCAATTAGGGAGGTCTTATTTTACACCAGTAAAAATAACCACCTTGGGTCCTTCACAGGGTATTGTTTTAAAACAAAACCCAAACGACTTTGGAATCTGTTTACATTTCAAAGATAAAGTAGCAAAGTGTATTCAAGAGAGTGTGGGAGCAAGCCTTGGCCTTTTTCATTTGTGAAAGGTAGAGAAATATGTCTGTCCAATTGTATTTTTTTAGGCACAAATAAAATAATAGATACGAAATTCCCCTTTGAAGATTGCAACAAAAGATATTTTTAATGCTTGAGATAGGCTTATTGAAACTTGAATGAACATTCAACTAATATCCAATTATGTTCTACTTTTCCTCTTTCTAGCCTGAGTTTGCTTTCTTTTAAATTTTATTGTGCTTTAGGTGAAAGTTTACAGTGCAAATTTGTTTCTCACTCAAAAATTTATACTCAAATTGTTTTGTGACATTGGTTGCGATCCCCACAATGTGTCAACATTCTCTCCCTTTTCCTTTACACCCCAGGTTCCTGTTCCTTCCCTGCCCTTTCCTCTTTGTCTTTGGACAGGTGTTGCCCATTTGTTCTCTTATACTTGATTGAACTAAGAAGCAAGTTCCTCACATGTGTTATTTTATAGGCCTGTCTAATCTTTGGCTGAGACGTGGACTTCAGGAGTGGCCTCAGTTCTGAGTTAACATGTGTCCGGGGACCATAGTCTCAGGGGTTCCTCCAGTCTCTGTCAGATCAGTGAGTCTGGTCCTTTTTTTGTAAATTTGAATTTTGTTCAACAGTTTTTTCCTGCTCTGTCCAGGACTCTCTGTTGTGATCTCTGTCAGAACATTTGGTGGTGGTAGCCGGGCACCATCTAGTTCTTCTGAGCTCAGGCTTCAGGAGACTGTGATTCAAGTGTTCCGTTAGGTCATTTGAGCTAATTCCTTGTGTCTTTGATTTTCTTTGTTCTCCTTTGCTCTGGATGGTATAGGACCAATAGATGTATCTTAGATGGCTGCCCCTAGGCTTTTAAGACCCCAGATGCTACTCAGCAAGGTAAGACGTAGAATTTTTTTTTATGAACTATGTCACGCCACTTGACCTAGTTGTCTCCCTAGACCATGGTCCCCAGCCCTGAGCCCCAGTAACTCAGTGATTCAAGGTGTTTGGATGTGTCTGGGAATCTTCTATGACTTTACCTTGGTCAAGCTGTACTGACTTCTCCTATGTTGTGTATTGTCTTTCCCTTCATTAAAGTTAATACTTCTCTACTCTCTAGTTAGCGATTTCCCCTCTTCACCTCTCCTCTCACAACAATCAAAGATTGTTTTTTTCTGTGTGTAAACCTTTCCTTGGGTTTTTATAATATTTGTCTCATATAATATTTGTCCATTTGCGATTGACTTATTTCATTCAGCAAAATGCCCTCCAGGTTCATCCATGTTGTGAGATGTTTCACAGATTATCCTCATTGTTCTTTATCATTACATAGTATTCCACTGTGTATATGTGCCACATATACACATATATGTTGACACAATGGCTGCAACAATGGGGTCAAGCATAACAACGATTGTGAGGATGGTGCAGGACCATCGTACATGGGGTTGCTATGAGTCAGGACTGACTCCATGGCACCTAACAACAACTGCATAGTTTGTTTATCCATTTTTCTGTTCATGGGCACTTAGGTTGTTTCCATCTTTTTGATATTATGAATAATGCTGCAGTGAACATGGGTGTGCTTATGTCTATTTGTGTGACGGCTCTTATTTCTCTAGGATATATTCCTAAAAGTGGGATTCCTAAATCATATGGTATTTCTATTTCTAGATTTTTAAGGAGGCGCCATATCATTTTCCTTAGTGGTTGTACCGTTTTACATTCCCACCAGCAGTGCATAAGAGTTCCACTCTCCCTGCAACCTCTCCAAAGTTTGTTTTGTTTTTTAATTCTTGTCAGTAATGTCAGGGTGAGATGGTACCTCATTGTAATTTTGTTTTGCATTTCTCTAATGGCTAATGATTGAAAGTATTTCCTTATGTGTCTGTTAGCTGCCTGAATGTCTTCTTCAGTGAAGTGTCTGTTCATATCCTTTGCCCAATTTTTAATTGGATTATTTGTCTTTTTGTTGTTGAAGTATTGAAGTATTCTATAAATTTTAGAATCTTGTTGGATATGTCCTAGCCAAAATTTTTTTCCAAGTCTGTAGATTCTCTCTTTATTCTTTTGGTGAAGTCTTTTGATGAGCACAAGTGTTTAATTTTGGGGAGCTCCCAGTTATCTAGTTTATCGTCTGGAGTTTGTGCCTTGTTAGTTATGGTTTGTATTCTATTCATGCCATCTATTAGGGCCCCTGGCATTGTCCCTAGTTTTTCTTCTATGATCTTTATTGTTACAAGTTTTGTATTTAGGTCTTTGATCCATTTTGAGTCAGTTTTTGTGTATGGTTTGAGGTATGGGTCCTGTTTCATTTTATTACAGATGGACATTCAGTTTTGCTAGTACTGTTTGTTAAAAAGACTGTCTTTTCCCCATTTAATGGACTTTGATACTTTATCAAATTTCAGCTGACCATAGGTAGATGGATTTACTTCTGGGTTCTTGATAGTGTTCCATTGGTCTGTGTGTCTGTCATTGTACCAGTAACAGGCTGTTTTGACTACCATGGCTGTATAGTAGGTTCTGAGATAAGGTAATGTGAGGTCTCCTACTTTGTTCTTTCTTCTCAATAATGCTTTGCTAATCTAGGGCCCCTTTCCTTTCCATATAAAGTTGGTGATTAGTTTTTCCATCTCATTAAAAAATACTGTTGGTATTTGGATCATGGTTGCATTATATCTGTAGATCGTTTTGGGTAGAATTGATATTTTCACTATGTTGAGTCTTCCTATCTACGAATACAGTATATTTTTCCGTTTATGTAGGTCTTTTTTGGTTTCTTGCAGTAGTATTTTGTAGTTTTCTTTGTATAGACCTTTTACATCGCTGGTTACATTTATTCCTAAGTATTTTATCTTTTTAGGGGCTATTATAAATGGTATCGTTTTCCTAATTTCCTTTTTGAATTTCTTTTTGTTGATGTATAGGAATCCAAATGATTGTTGTGTGTTCATCATGTATCCTGTCGTACTGCTGAATTCTTCCTCAAGTTCCAGTAGTTTTCTTGTGGAATCTTTGGGGTTATCTATGTATAGGATCATATCTTCCTTTCCAATTTGGATGCCTTTTATTTCTTTTTCTTGCCTTATTGCTCTAGCTAGGACTTACAGCACAATGTTAAATAGGAGCAGTGATAAAGGACATCCTTGTCTTGTTCCCATTCTCAGGGGGAATGCTTTCAGCCTCTCTCTGTAGAGAATAATGTTGGGTATTAATTTTGTATAGATTCCCTTTATTATGTTGAAGAATTTCCCTTCTACTCCTATTTTATTGAGAGTTTTTATCAGGAATGGATGTTGGACTTATCAAATGTCTTTTTTGCATCAACTGAGATGATCATGTGATTCTTTTCTTCTGTTCTGTTTATATAGTGGGATACTTGATTGATTTTCTAATGTTGAACCTGTTGTGAATCCTACTTAGTTGTGCTGTTTTTTTTTTTTTTTTTTTGATATATTGCTGAATTCTGTTGGCTAGAATTTTGCTGAGAGATTCTGAATCTATATTCATGAGATATATAGGCCTATAATTTTTTTGTGTGTGTGATGTCTTTGCCTGGCTTTGGTATCGGGGTTATGCTTGCTTCATAGAGTGAATTCTGGAATATCCCTTCCTTTTCTAAGTTCTGAAATAGTATGAGTAGTACTAGTGTAAGCTCTTCTTGGAATGTTTGATGGAATTCTCCAGTGAAGCCATCCAGGCCAGACCTTCTTTTTTGTTGGGAGTTTTTTGTTTTTTTTTTTAAATTACCTCTTCAATCTCTTGTCACGGGTGTGGGTGTGTTCAAATTTTCTATCTCAGTTTGTATTAGTTGAGGTAGATAGTGTGTTTCTAGACATTTGTCTGTTTCCTCTAGGTTCTCAAATTTGTTGGAGTAGAATCTTTCACAGTGTTGTGTTATGAACCTTTTTATTTTCAGTTGGGTCTGTTGTAATGTCTCCCATCTCACTTCTTATGTTGGTTTTTTGCTTTCTCTCCTGTTTTTGTTTTGTCTATTTGTCCAGTGGCTTGTTGATTTTGTCAATCTTTTCAAAGAACCAACTTTTGGTCTTGTTGATTCTTTCTATTGTTTTTCTGTTCTCTATTTTGTTTCTTTTTGCTGTAATCTTTATTATTTCCTATCTTCTGGTGTCTCTGGGCTCCTTTTGCTATTCTTTCTTTGTTTGAGTTGTATAGTTAATGTTTTGATTTTGACCCATTCTTCTTTTTTGATGTGTGTGTTTATTGCTATAAATTGACCTCTGAGCGCTGCCTTTGCTGTGTTCCAAGGGTTTTGGTATAATGTGTTTTCTTCTCATTTGATTCTAGGAATTTTTTATTCCATCTCTGATTTCTTCTATTACCCAATTGTTTTTAAGCAAAGTGCTACTCAGTTTCTATGTATTTGTATTTTCTTCCTTGATCTTCCTGTTATTGATTTCTGCTTTTATGATATAGTGATCAGAGAGAATGCTTTGTATTATTTTGTTGTTTTGGATTTTATTGAAGGTTGTTTTGTGGCCTAAAGTATGATCTATCCTGGAGAATGTTCCATGTGCATTGGAAAAGAAAGTATATTTTGCTGCTTTTGGGTGGAGTGTTATAAATATGTCTGTGAGATCAAGTTGATTGATTTTGGCCTTTAGATCTTCTGTATCTTTGTTGAGTTCCTTTCTAGAAGTTCTGCCCTTTACCAAGAGTGGTGCATTGAAGTCTCCTACCATTATTGTGGAACTGTCAATTTCTCTTTTCAGTGCTGTTAGAGTTTGTTTTATGTATTTTGGAGCCCTGTTGTTGGGTGTGTAGATATTTATTAGGGTTATGTCTTCTTGGTGGATTGTCCATTTAATCATTATATAATGTCCTTCCTTGTCTTTTATGGCTGATTTTGCCTTAAAGCCTATTTCATCTGAGATTAGTATTGACATTCCTGCCTTTTTTTTGGTTACCATTTGCTTAATGTATTTTTTTTCCATCCTTTGATTTTTAATATATTTATGTCTTTGGGTCTAAAGTATGCCTTTTGTAGACACCATATTGATGGGTCTTTTTTTTTTTTTTTTAATCCATTCCATCCCTCTCTGTCTCTTATGGGTGCTTTTAAGCCTTTTACATTCAGTGTAATTATTGATAAAAAAAAACTTTTTTTTTTTTTTTAGATGAGTTTATTGCTATCATATAGTTTGTGTGTGTGTGTGTGTTTTGTTGTTGTGCTGGTGTTGTCTTTGTTCCTTTTGCTTTCCTGTGCTAAGTTCCTTTTGTTTGTGGACTTTCTTTTCTTCTCTTTCATTATTATATATTTTGTATTTACTGAGTATATTTTTCTTCTGATGAGTAGGTTTGTTAACTTTCTTTGTGGTTACCTTGAAATATACCTTTATCTTCATAAGACTGCACCATACTTTTATTACTTGATACTTCCTTGACTTCCTCTCCATTTGAAGTTCTATACCTACATCATTTATTTCCCTTTTGTTTTTTTTGACATTGTTGTCATTTACAGATTGATGTTTCTATTTCCTTGTTTTAAGTCATTTAGATTTGTTTTGTTATTGAGTCTTTATCCTTTCATTTGATGTTTAGGTTTCAGATATTTGCTGCAGAGAGTCAGCATGCTGTGTCTTTCTAGGGTGCCATGTTGGTTCTGCCCTCTAGCCTCTTTTCTTGAGGTAAATATTATATATGTAATGTCAAAACAGGTCTTTGAACTGGTTCGTTCCAGTTCAAGCCCCTGGTGAGAATTTGTATTTCCACTGCAGATATACCAAACCAGAATCTACCTTTTAACAAGATCTCCGGGTTATTCTTATGTATAACTTCCTGGGAAGTTGATGGAAATGCAAATTCTCAGTGGGGGTTCAAACAGGAAAGAACCTGTTTGAAGCCCTGGTTAGAAAGGGTAGGAGACTGGTCTTTCTTGATTATTGGTTGTAGGTCCTGTGGTAGCCACCTTCCAATATGGCCTCCAATGATCGCCATCTCCTGGTATTCACACCGTGCTATAGTCCTCTTTACATTGTGCCAGGGTTGACCTGTGTGTCCAACAGAATACAGCAGAATTGGTGGTATATCATTTTCGAGATTAGGTTATGAAATCCTGCTGCTTATGTCTTTCTCTCAGTGTCTGTCTCTCTTGGATTTCATGCTGTGAGGGAAACAAGTTGCCCTGTTATGAGCAACCCTATACACAGGCATTGTGGCTAGGGACTGAAGCCTCCTGCTAACAACCATGCGATGAGCTTGGAAGCAGATCATCTAGCCCAAGTCAAGCCTTTAGATGATAATTGCAACCTTGTCCAACAGCTTCATTGCAACTTCATGAAAGATTCTGAGCCAGAACTATCAGGCAAGTTGCTCCAATATTTCTGACCCCCAGATGCTGTGTGAAATAATAAATTCTTCCCTCACGTTCCATGCTTTTACCTGGAATCCTAATCTTAATAACTTCCTTTAGCACTTTTTGTAGTTCAGATCTGCTGATAATAATTTTTCTCAGATTTTGTTTGTCTGAAAATCTTTATTTTATCTTAATAAACTTTTTATAACAGTGTCATGGATTGAACTGTGTCCCCCAAAATATCTGTCAACTTAGCTGTCTCACGGTTCTCAGTATTGTGTGATTGTCCACCATTTTATGTGATTTTTCTGTATGTTGTAAATCCTATCACTATGATGTAATAAGATGGATTAGTGGCAGTTATATTGATGAGGTCTACAAGATTAGATAGTGTCTTAAGCCAGTCTTTTCTGAGATATAAAAAAGAGAAGCTAGCAGAGAGACATGGGAACCTCATACCACCAAGAAAGCACTGCAGGGAGCAGAGTGCATCCTTTGGACCTGAGGTTCCTGCTCTGAGATGCTCACAGGAAAGACTGATGACAAGGACCGTCCTCCAGAGCCAACAGAAAGAGAAAAACTTCCCCTAGAGCTGGTGCCTGAATTTGGACTTCTAGCCTACTGGACTGTGAGAGAATAAACTTCTCTTTGTTAAAACCATCCACTTGTGGTATTTCTGTTATTGCAGCACTAGATGACTAAGACAGAATTTGGTACTGAGAGTGGGGTGCTGCCCTAACAGATACCTAAAATGTGGAAGTGGCTTTGAAACTGTGAACAGATAGAGGACTGGCTGCAGCAAAGACCAGCAAAGGTAGAGAAGTGGCAGCAGCAGAGGACCAGCAGGAGCAGAGAACAGGCAGCAGCAGAACTAGAAGACCAGTGCCAGACAGCACTGGAGCCAGCCCATGGAGAAAGGGAGCTGAGTGCCTGTGCTCAGGAAGTTTCCTGGTGAGGTGGGGTGCCTCTGGGCACTTATCAGTGGAGCTAGGCTTGCCAACCCAAGGAGCCAGAGAGCTGAGTGCCTTCCAGCCAAAGTTTACTGGCAGAATGGGGTGCCTCCAGGCACTTATCGGTAGAGCTACAGAGCTTTGGAACACTTGCCACAGCAGGGTAGATGCAGGTGTGAGGCCCGAGGAGCTGAGAGGCCAAGAAAACAGGAAGCAGAAGCTGACTAGACAAGGAACACAGGGAGCCGAGCTGCCTCAGCCTCAAAAGGTATGGTCAGTACCTCTGAGGTTTCAAAGGGTGGAGCCATGGCCTCTGGTGTTTCTAAGGGTGGAGTCACCACTAAGATGGACTAGGATCGTGTGCCTAAAGCCTAGGGAGCAGAGTTGCTTTCCCAGTAGGCCTGGAAGGTGGCGCTAAAGCCCAGGGCCGAGAGGCCTCCACTCACAATCTGGAGAGTGTGGCCAAACCTAGAGTCTAGAGGGCAGGGCTGTTGTGTAAATGATCTCAGAGAACAGACAATTATTTTCGAAGCCTCGAGGGCTAATATAATGTGTTCTGCTGACTTGCTTGGTGCCTGTTATGCCTTTTTTTCCCTCCAGTTTCTTCCTATGGTAATGGAAATGTCTGACTTGTGCTTGTTCTGCCATTGTACTTTGGAAGCAGATAACTTGTATTCTAGATTTCACAGATAAAGAGAAATTTTTGGATTTTGGACTTAGAATTGAATTAAGACTTTTGCTATGATATGATGGGGTGAATATGTTTAACACGTGGCAAGGACGTGAATTTTGGGGGGCCAAAGGGTGGAATGTCATAGATTGAATTGCATCCCCAAAAAATATCTCTCAACTTAGCTGGGCCATGATTCTCAGTATTGTGTGATTGTCCACCATTTTATGTGATCATCTACCATTTTATGTGATTTTCGTATATGTTGTAAATCCTATCACTATGAGGTAATAAGATGGATTTAAAAAAAAAAAACCCTGATTAGCAGCAGTTATATTGATGAGGTCTACAAGATTAGGTAGTGTTTTAAGCCAATCTCTTTTGAGATATAAAAGAGAGAAGCAAGCAGAGAGACATGGGAACCTCATAACACTAAGAAAGCAGTGCAGGAAGCAGAGCACATCCTTTGGACCTGAGGTTCCTGGACTGAGATGCTCCCAGACCAAGGAAAGACTGATGACAAGGACCTTCCTCCAGAGCCAGCAGAGAGAGAAAGCCTTCCCCTGGAGGTGGTGACTGAATTTGGACTTCTGAATTTGGACTATGAGATGATAAACCTCTCTTTATTAAAACCACCCACTTGATGTATTTCTATCGCCACTAGATGACTAAGACAGTTTCATATTTACAGAAAAATTGCAGAGATAGTACTGAGTTCCAATACATGGCATACCCTGTTTTTTCCATTATTAACATATTATTATGGTACATTTCTTACAAATAATTAGCCAGGATTGATACATTGTTATTGTTATGAATGCATTATTTAGAACTAAAGCCCATACTTCATTTAGATTTTCTTAGTTTTTACCTAATGTCCCTTTTCAGTTCCAGGATCCCATTAAAACCAAAACAAAACCAAACCCAGTGCTGTTGAGTCGATTCCGACTCATAGCGACCCTACAGGACAGAGTAGAATTGCCCCATAGAGTTTCCAAGAAGTGCCTGGCAGATATGAACTGCCAACCCTTTGGTTAGCAGCTGTAGCACTTAACCACTACGCCATCAGGGTTTCTAGGATCCCATTAGGGTACCATATTACATTTAGTTATCATTCTCATTAGGCTCCACTTGACTGAGACAGTTTCATCATTATTTTTGAAGGTTATTTTCACTACGTATAGAATTCTAAATTGGCACTTTTTTTTCATTCAATACTTTGAAGATGTTATTTTGTTTTCTTCTGGCTTCAATAGTTTCTGATGAAAGCCAGGCAAAAAAAGAAGTCTTGTTGTTGCTCTTCTGATGACAAAAGTCAGAGGAGGAATTCTCTCAGTGTGTGGGTGTGTATTGGTTGGGAAAGGGCACAAGGAAAACTTCTGAGGTTCTAGAAATGTTCCATATCTTGATCTGGGCGATGATTACATGGTTGTATAAACATGTAAAATTCATTGAACTATACACATGTGATTTATACACCTTATTATGTGTATATCGAATCTCAATTAAACATTTTTAAAGACATCATTCAAGGACAAGTCTTGCTAATATAGTGGTTCGGCCAGTTTGGGTTCAAACTCCCTTCTAATACCAATAATAAGATTTAATAAATTGAAAAGATATGCAATTATAAATCATCAGTTTTCTGGTATGACTTGCAAACTGGCCTAAGGTAGATTGATATGTTTTGTTTAATATCACGATAATGGTAAAAAAAAAAAAAAGAATTGTCGTTGAGTCGATTCCAACTCACAACTCATAGCAACCCTATAGGACAGAGTAGGGTTTCCAAAGAACAGCTGGTGGACTCAAACTGATGACCCTTTGGTTAGTAGTTGAGCTCTTAAACCACTGAGCCACCTGGGCTCCATAAATATAGCATTTAAAATTTTCTTATGGTGGTCAAGGAAAGATATTTTATAAAACACTAATGTACGATGTGATGACAAAATTTACTTATTTGAATCAACTCTATTGATAAATAGGAAAATAAATGCTCCAGATAGATCATTTTTTTTGCATAATTCCATTTATGAAAGAAAAAAAAACTTTCCCTCCAGTATATCCTGTACAACTATAAAATTCATTTTAAACATAAGACTTTTGGAAAGAGCAAACTCAAAAAAAAAAAAAAGAACCAACTGTTAGGCAGTTAAAATACTGTGGTTTCAAAGTACAAAAATGAGGCAAGATTATATAGCGAGAGTACAGAAAGCCAGATGAAGTGAAATCATCCATGACAATCTGTCATATTAGCCATTATGCATTTCAACATCTGCAACTGAAAAATCACAGAAGTCAAAAAATAAACACAAGACTCCCAAGGACCACAGACTGTCCGATGATATTACTATAAGATTCAGCCCTCTGTCCATCCCATGTAAAAATCAATTAAATATCAATAAAAAGGTAAGGGCTGTTTCACAGGTATGTACTCTGAGGAGGCATCACAACTGGGTCATGTGCCTTTCTTCTCCCACACTCGCTACACAAAACTCTCCTCCATGTCGCTGTGGAGTAAGAAGGAGTCTACAAGCCGGGGCTGTACCAGCTGCTGAAAGTCAGAGTCCTGGAGGCCTTCGGGGCAGACCCTGGCCAGTCTGCACAGAGGAGCCAGGCAGGCCACAAGCACGGCACAGATAGATCATTCTTACATGCAGTATACCCTCATACTAGAATATAAAATGCAATAATTAACAGCTGTATAGAGCACATTCAAAGGAACATGAAATCAGAAACAGTAGATTTTGAATCCTGGCTCCATCTCTTGCTAGCTGTAGAATCTTTGTTACTAAGTTATTTAATCCTTCTGAACTTCAGTTGTCTTGCCTGTAAAATAAGGATAGTAAGATTTAATCTCATCAAGTTGTAGTAATAAATAAAATTAGATAACGTATGTAAGATATCTAACAACCAATAGACACTCAGTAAATGGTAACCATTAATAATGACAATAATTGTAACATTGATAAAACAATTACGGTATGCTATATTGGTTTATTGTACATAAAATTCTTTTCCAGTGTCCAAATGTTTTATTATATTTCATTGTGGCTTTGTAGACACTATCTAATAATATGGCAGACCAACTATGCTTCAGAATAAATTTTTGATGTCATGATTTTCCTCTTCCTTTTATTCAACATTGCCAGGATAATGCTCTCTCAGGACAGTCAGTGTACTGCCACAAAAACTGCTGAGAAAGAAGTGGCCCAGAAGATGTTGTCCAGGATGTGCTTGGCTCTTGCATTTCTGGTGACAAGTTGACCACCAGACACCCGTCACCATAAGATGACTCTGTCTCATCCCTTTCTGTAAGATGAATAAACAAGGGCTTATTAATAAATGGGAAACCCTGGTGGCATAGTGGTTAAGAGCTATGGCTGCTAACCAAAGTGTGGGCAGTTTGAATCCACCAGGTGCTCCTTGCAAACCCTTTGGGGCAGTTCTACTCTGTCCTATAGCATTGCTATGAGTTGGAATTGACTTGCCGGCAATGGGCTTTTTTTTTTTTTTTTTTTTTTTAATAAATGAAGAAAATGATAGCAGCCTTAGAGTATGAAAGGCACGTCCTCAAGCTAATCCAGAGTTATACAGCGCTCACTCATCTATGACAAGAAATTTGGAAGACTGCTACCTGGCCAACCAACTGGAAGGGATCCATATTTGTGCTCATTCCAAAGGAAGGTGATCCAACCTAATGCAGAAGTTATCAAACAATATCATTAATACCACACACAAGTAAAATTTTGCTGAGGATCATTCAAAAGTTTTTGCAACAGTGCATTGACAGGAAACTGCCAGAAATTCAAGGTAGATTTAGAAGAGGACTTGGAACCAGGGATATCACTGCTGATGTCAGATGTATCTTGGCAGAAAGCAGAGAATATCAGAAAGATGCTTACCTGTGTTTTATTGACCATGGAAAGGCATTTGACTGTGTGGGTCATAACAAATTATGGATAACATTGTGAAGAATGGGAATTCCAGAACACTTAATTGTACTCATGAGGAGCCCTGTCCAAAGAACAAGAGGCAGTCATTCATACAAAACAAGCAGATGTTTTGTGGTTTAAAGTTAGGAAAGGTGTGCATCAGGGTTGTATCCTTTCACCATACTTATTCAGTCTGTATGCTGAGCAAATAGTCTGAGAAACTGGACTATATGAAGAAGAACATGGCGTCGGGATTGCAGGAAGACTCATTAACAGCCTGTTATCCAGATGATGTAACCTTGCTTGCTGCAAGTGAACAGGACTTCACGCAGTTATTAATGAAGATCAAAGAATACAGCCTTCCGTATGGATTACACCTCAACATAAAGAAAACAAAAATCCACACAACTGGACCGATGAGCATCATCGTGATACATGGAGAAAAAACCAAAGTTGTCAAGGATTTCATTTTACTTGAATCCACAATTAATGCCCATGGAAGCAGCAGTAGAGAAATCAAATGATGTATTATTGCATTGTGCAAATCTGCTGCAAAAGACTTCTTTAAAGTATTGCAAAGCAAAGATGTCGTTTTGAGGACTAAGGTGTGCATGACCCAAACCACGATGTTTTCAATCATCTCATATGCACGTGAAAACTGGACAAAGAATAAGAAAGACCGAAGGAGAATTGGTGCCTTTGAATTACGGTGTTGGCAGAGAATAGTGAATATACCACGGACTGCCAGAAGAACAAACAAAATCTGTCTTGCAAGAAGTACAGCCTGAGTGCTCCTTGGAAGCGAGAATGGTGAGAGTTGGTCTCACATACTTTGGATATGTTATCAGGAGGGACAAATCCCTGGAGACTTATCACGCTTGTAAGGTAGAGCGTCAGCAAAAAAGAGGAAGACCCTCAATTAGATGGATTGGCACAGGGGCTGCAAAAATGGGCTCATACATAGCAATGATTGTGAGGATGGCGCAGGACCAGGCAGTGTTTCATTCTGTTGTACAGAGTTGTTATGAGTTGGAACCGACTCGATGGCACCTAACAGCAACATCATTTGAGGAATTATATCAATCTGATGGAAATCAAGCCCCACCCCAGACTGCTACATCTTGTGTGCCAGCATATGGTATGTTTGCTGAGTAAGCAATAAATAGCTGTTATGAATGTGCTTGACACCTGTAGATGCAAAGAAAGGCAAAACTTGGCTCATGCTCTTAGAGAATGCATGATTGATTACTTAGCAATATAAACATAGAATGTGATTAAATTGTAGGAGTTCTTAGGAGGCATCTGGGGAGGTCATAAGCAGGATTGAGTTGGAAAATGATGGATGAATAGGATTTATATGGGTGAAGAGAAAAAAAAAGCAATTCCAGGGGAGACAACGATAATGACATAAGCACTAAAAGACTAAAAAGTCAGGTTGAGAACAAAACAAGGAACAAGGGTCTTGCTATAGGATTTTTTCTGTAGGAATGGAGAGCTGTAAACTTTGCAGGGTTTTAAGACAACCCAGCAGTGGTCAAAGGAGGAATGGGCAAAGAAGGCACTGAATGGGGAACATGGTAGTTGTTTGATGGTCTAGATGTGAGCATCTGGGGCTACAGGGGTGAAATAACCTTGGTAACTTTTGGAAGCAAAGGTATCTTTGTAGGGAGTGGGGTGCAATCTGAAAGGGAGAGGAGAGATGGAGAGGTAGAAGTCTCAGGCAAGTCCCAGTTTTTGTACCCTGTTGAATGGAAGAATGATTTATGATGCATGCCAAACCAAACCCAAACCCATTGCTGTCGAGTCCATTCCGACTCATAGCGACGCTGTAGAACAGAGTAGAACTGCCCCATAGGGTTTCCAAGGAGCAGTTGGTGGATTTGAACTGCGGACATTTTGGGTAGCTGAGCTCTTAACCACTTTGCCGCCAGGGCTCCTTACTGTGTATAGAAGCATGAAAGTCAGGATTGCAAGACAGTTGGGGAAAAGATGGTGAATTTGGTTTGTGAGTTTGTGATTATCAGAACATCCACATCCTGATGAACCACAGAGAGGACTGGAAATGGAGCAAATAGGAGTAGAGATAATTCTCAGGTTTTTCTGGGTATTCTGTGAGATTTAGTATTAATCTCTAGCTTCTGCCCCACCTTCTGTCAGATGATATGTTACAGTCTTAATACAGGTAAGTCTCAGGCACACTCATGTGAACATTTATATCAAACAGGTGCAAAACAGTTATATCCCCCTTTCCTGCGGGCTTGGAGAAGTTTTATGCTATCCTTAGGCACTCAAACAGGCATCTAAACCTGAACGATTCTTTCTAAGGTGGATACAATGATGTTCTGATGCTAGGAGCAGCAAATCTCCTGGTCATATCAGGCAACAGTCACCCACTACGTGTGAGTAAGAGTGGGTACAAGGCAGGCAGAGTGCTAAACTGAGGGCCAGCCCGGGAGTTCACCACACCTCATTCCTGTAAGGGCAGTGGAGTGCATAAAATCTAATAACCACTCTTTTCACTGATTTAGAAATGTAAGAAAAAAAAAAGACAAAACCAAAAAGTCCCTGAGGGGTGCAAATGTTAAACTTGGTCGTCTGCTAATGAAAAGGTTGTAAGTTTGAGTCCACCCAGAGGTGCCTCAGAAGAAAGGGTTGGTGATCTACTTCCCAAAAAAAAAAAAAAAAAAAATCAGCCTTTGAAAACTCTGTGGAGTGCATTTCCGTTTCCACTCTGACACACATGGGATCACCATGAAGTATAGTCGACTCATTGTCAGCAACTGGCTTGTGTGCATGTGTGCACGTGTGTGCAAAATAACACTGCCTTTAATGTCGAGTTAAATAACAAAATTAGAAATGCTTGTCATAATCACTCCTGGGATATGGATTCTTGATCAGGGTTTGTGATGGTTAGTTTTATGTGTCAGCTTGGCTAGGCTATGACGTCCAGCTGTTTGGTCAGACATGAGCCTAGGTGTTACTGTGAAGACATTTACATGTGATTAACATTTATAATCAGTTGACATAAGTAAAGCAGATTACCCTTTATAATGTTCGTGGGCCTCATTTTATCAGTTGAAGACCTTAAGAGCAAAAATTGTGGTTTCCTGAAGATGATGGAACTCCGCCTCAAGACCATAACAGAATTATCTTGTCAGAGTTTCCAGGCTGCCACCTGGTCTATGGATTTGGACTTGCCAGCCCCCACAACTGTGTGAGCCAATTCCTTAAAATAAATCTCTCTCTCTCTATAAGTCTATCAGTCTATCTATCTAGACATAGATAGAGCACTTCCAGCACTGCATCTGTTTGTTGAAACATCTCAATTGGTATTCCATCAATTCCTGGAGCCTTGTTTTTCACCAATGCCTTCAATGCAACTTAGACTTCTTCCTTCAGTACCATTGGTTCTGAAGGTTGAATGTGGAGGCCAACTCTTTTTGGTATAATGACTCTGTGCATTACTTCCATCTTCTTTTGATACTTCCTGCATCCTTTAATATTTTCCCTCTAGAATCCTTCACTATTGCAACTGGAGGCTTGGATTTTTCCTTCACTTCTTTCAGCTTGAGAAATACTGAGTGTGTTCTTCCCTTTTGGATTTCTGTCTCCAGGTCTTCGCTAAGAAATTTTGAAGACAGCTACCTGGCCACCCGAGTAGAAGAGAACCATATTTATGCCTATTCCCAAGAAATATGATCCAACCGAATACAGAAATTATTGAACAATATCATTACTATCACACGCATGTAAAATTTTGCTGAAGATCACTCAAAAGTAGCCACAGTAGTACATCAACAGGGAACTGCCAGAAATTCAAGCTGGATTCTGAAGAGGATGTGGAATGAGGGATATCATTGCTGATGTTGAGTGGATCTTGGCTGAAAGCAGAGGATACCAGAAAGATGTTTACCTGTGTTTTATTGACTATGCAAAGGCATTCGACTGTGTGGATTATAACAAATTATGGATGACATTGAGAAGAATGGGAATTCCAGAACAGTTGATTGTGCTCATGAAGAACCTGTACATGGATCAAGAGATCAAAGAGAATAAGGGGATACTGTGTGGTTTAAAGTCAGGAAAGGTGTGTGTCTGGGTTGGATCCTTTCACAATACTTATTCAATTTGTATGGTGAGCAAATAACCTGAGAAGCTGGACTATATGAAGAAGAATATGGCATCAGGATTGGAGGAAGACTCATTAACAACCTGTGTTATGCAGATGACACATCCCTACTTGCTGAAAGTGAAGAGGACTTGAAGGACTTACTGATGAAGATCAAAGACCACAGCTTTCAGTATGGATTATACCTCAATATAAAGAAACCAAAAATCCTTAAAACTGGGCCAATAAGCAACATCATGATAAATGGAGAAAACATTGACATTGTCAAGGATTTCATTTTACTTGGATCCACAATCAACACCCATGGAAGCAGCAGTCAAGATATCAAAAGATGCATTGCATTGGGCAAATCAGCTGCAAGAGACCTCTTTAAAGGGTTAAAAAGAAAAGCTGTCACCTTGAAGACCAAGGCCTGCCTGAACGAAGCCGTGGTGTTTTCAATTGCCTCATATGCATGCAAAAGCTGGGTAATGCATAAAGAAGACTGAAGAAGAATTGACGCCTTTGAATTGTGGTGTTGGTGAAGAATATTGCATATACCATGAACTGCCAGAAGAACAAGTGAATCTGTCTTGGAAGAGGTACAACCAGAATGCTCCTTAGAAGCAAGAACGGCAAGATTACATCTCATATACTTTGGACATGTTATCAGGAGGGATAAGTCCCTGGAGAAGGACATCATGCTTGGTAAATTAGAGGGTCAGCGAGAAAGAGGAAGACCCTCAACGAGATAGACTGACACAGTGGCTGCAACAATGGGCTCAAGCATAAAGAAGATTGTGAGGATAGTACAGGACTGGGCAGTGTTTCGTCCTGTTGTACATGGGGTCACTATGAGTTGGAACTGACTTGACAGCACCTAACAACAACAACATCTCTCTATCTCTCTGTCTTTCTATCCATCTGTCACTCATCTATCTATCTAGCTAGCTATATTACCAGTAAAAAAAAAACAAACAACAAAAAACCATTGCCATCCAGTTGACCCTGACTCGTGGTGACCTTGTGTGTGTCAGGGTAGAACTATGCTTCATAGGGTTTTCGATGGCTGATTTTTTTTTAGAAGTAGATTTTCAGGCCTTTCTTCTGAGTCACCCCTGGGTGGACTCAAACTTCTGACCTTTTGGTTAGCAACCATGCACATTAACCCTTTGTACCACCCAAGGACTCCCATAGATATCTATAGAGAAATACATATTCTGTTTCCCTGGAAAGCCCTGAACAATAACAAGGCTCTTCAATTGCTAGTTAATCAGCTTCAAGGGTATAGACTAGTGTTAACTTGCACACACACACACACACACACATCACATACATAAATATCTTAAAGCACCACACAGAGAGGCAGTGCCATAAAATCTGAGACTGAAGAGTAGGCGAGACCTCTGAGAGAGAAAGTTTACTGGGGGAAGGACATTAATGGAATAAGACCATTTCAAGTTGGGAAAGGATGCCCAACATTAGCAAATGTTCCAAAGGGTCATTGGGCTTGGAGATGAGAAGTGTAATTGTTGACCTCTGAGAGAAGAATGTATGGGAGTGGTTGGGTCTGGGGCGAGTGTGAGGGTGAGTGACTAGCTAGCAAATGGAAGCAGCGGGTGTGAAGCACTTCTTTGAGAACTTTCATCCCAGGCATGGATCATTTTCTGGGAGCAGGTAAGGATCAGGGCTGGAGTGTGGAAAGCCAGGCTTATAACCAATTTCATGCTGTACTGAGTGGTCCTAGCTACCAGGCTAGGTAGCTATGATAAGAGCCTTTCAGCTTGGGTAACTAAACCTCTGTGAGCAGGTCATGGCAGCCCATCTTTTACTAAGTATCAGGCAGAGCCATGGAAAAGCTTTAGGGTAGATGATATCCATTTCTTTTAGCAATAATTAGGTCTCATATATGTGCAGCAATGTTTGCCCCTTGTCCTTCCTTCTACAAATGGATAGTGAATGACTCCCGGGTGTCCTGGGCTGCATGGCTTATAGACAGAGGCGCTGCCTTCCAGGCGCACAGGTGAGTGGGACATTAAAGCACATGGTCACAGCAAGGTAATGTGCAGTAGAGGCCTAGGTGGGGTGGTGCGGAAATGTTGCCTCGGAAGGTCAGGGAGGGCTTCCCAGAGAGAGACTGGAAGGGCAGTTAGGAGTTTAGCACTTAAGTCGCAAAGCCAGCTAGAATTGAGGAAGTGAGAGTCTTTCTAAGATGTGCTTCTCCACCTGGGGAAGAGCATTGAGAATATGTGAAGAGAGACTCAGGGAGGTGGTGCTTATTCTCTGTGTCCCTTCTTCATTCTACTGGACACTCTTATGCATCTCTGCCTAGCAATTTATTGGGAAAGTAAAAACACTTGTGTTGATGGTAATGGAGTCATTTTGTGCACGATGCACATGAATTCTGAACAAGAAGAGAAGTAACTAAAATCACATTAATAGTCATGAGGTCCCAATGCACTTGGGCCAGGTACTGCATTGTGGAAGGAGATATGGCTTGCCCAAAGGGCTGACACTTGAAATGAATGAAACGCGCACACAATGAAAAGCCAGGTGGTAACAAGATACCATACCCATCCAGGGCTTGTTTTCTGAGAACTGTGGGTCTGTAGGAAACACTGGTGGCGTAGTGGTTAAGAGCTATGGCTGCTGACCAAAGGGTTGGCAGTTTGAACCCACCAGGCGCTCCTTGAAAACTCTACGGGACAGTTCTACTCTGTCCTACAGGGTTACTATGAGTCGGAATCAACTCTACCATTGTTTGGTGGGTCTGTATGAGCGCTGAAGAGTGGTAGAGTCATTTCTCCAACGCCTGGAGTTGCCTTGGCAAGGTGCTACGTGGATGTCTTCTCCAATCTTTCCTGATGACAAGCCTGGTGACCTTCAGTGCCACTCAGACTTTTCCAGGGAATAAAATTATTGTAAAGTGCAGAAGCCCAAATAACTCAGTTCCCAGGATTAACAGACCATGTCCAGCCTTCGTCTTGAATCCTTCATCTTGCTCAGTTTCCCATTAACATGAAACAAGGATTTAAAAAGGTCGGGATTTTGAGCAAGAGGCAGTCCATCTTAGAGGCATAATTAAGAGCATCACCTCACAAATTGATTTGCAACTCCCGAGGCAAAAAGGGAAAGCTGAGAGTGATTTTCAGAGAAACATTTTGCTCCCCAAAAAAGGACACTTATGGTATTAATGTGAAACTACCTGCTTCCACTCCCCTTTCAATAGCATGTCAGGGAGCAAAGCCTTCCATATAAGATCTGACAAGCGTGCGGTTCTTGAGGAAACGGAGGGGAAGCGCTCAGTTCATATGACTAATTAGACAGACTTCATGCTGGGTTGCTCTTTTTTGATGCAAGCCCTGTTCCTAATTGTCAGTTTGCTCCTTGGGAAAGTAAGGTTGAGTTCAAATGCTTATGTGCCCTGTTTTCTCTTCACATTCCTGACCTGAATCTGATGTGGGGTGACAGGGAGCAGACGGGGAAAGAGACTCTTTGCACTCAGAACAAACCTTTTCAAGTTCCCCTCTAGCAAGACTGGATGACTAGCAGCAGCTTCCAAAGGCTGTGTTTACCACTTAGTGTGGCCAACATCAGCTGGGAGTTCTGCCCAGGGGAGTGCTGGCCTGTGTGATGGGCGGCTGAGCCCAACTGAAGAGACATAGGTGCTTACTGACCAAGCTGCCTTGAACAGTACTCCAAGGGCAAAGTCAGTTACAGCAACAGATGTGGTCAGTGTGTTTGGGGATAACACTTGGAAATGGAGGGTGAGAGATTGATTGTTAGAATGACTGCAATTCTTCATCCCTTTCTGTAGCCTTGCCCTTTGCAATGTGGCTTTGCAGCTCCTCCTGTCAATAGATACATAGATGGCTGGTGTTAAGTTGCCTCCGACTCATGGCAAACTTAAAGTACAACAGAGTGATATGTTACCTGGTCCTGTGTCAACCTCATGATCCCTCACATGTTTGAGTCCACTATTGTACCAATCCATTTCACTGAGGGTCTCCCTCACCCTCACTGGCCCTCTACTTCACCAGACATGATGTCTTCCTCCAGTAATTGATCCTTCCTGATGACATGTCCAAAGCAAGTGAATTAAGACATTTTCTTCTGAGATTCAGAAGGTTTTCACTGGCTAATTTTTGGAAGTAGATCACCAGACCTTCCTTTCTAGTCTTAGTCTGGAAGCTCCACTGAAACCTGTTCACTAGGGGTGACCCTGATAGTATTTTAAATACCAGTGGCATAGCTTCCAGCATCAGAGTAACATGGAAGCCATTATGGTATGACAGACTGACAGATGGGTGATTGTTGTTGTTAGGTGCTGTCGAGTCAGTTCCAGCTCATAGTGACCCCATATACAACAGAATAAAATGTTGCCTGGTCTTACAATCATTGCTATGTTTGAGCTCATTATTTCAGCCACTGTGTCAATCCATCTTGTCGAGGGTCTTCCTCTTTTTCAATGATCCTCTACTTTACCAATCATGATGTCCTTATCCAGGGACTGGTCCCTCCTGATCACATGTCCAAAGTATGTGAGATGTAGTCTCGGCATCCTTGGTTCTAAGGAGCATTCAGGTTGTACTTCTTCCAAGACAGATTTCTTCGTTCTTGGTGTATTCAATATTCTTTACCAACACCACAATTCAAAGGCATCAATTCTTCTTCGGTCTTCCTTATTCGTTGTCCAGCTTTCACATGCATATGAGGTGATTAAAAACACCATGGTTTGGTCAGGCACACCTTAGCCCTCAAAATGACATCTTTGCTTTTGAACACTTTAAAGAGGTCTTTTGCAGCAGATTTGCCCAATACAATATGTCCCCTGATTTCTGACTGCTGCTTTCATGAGCACTGATTGTGTATCCAAATAGAATGAAATCCTTGACAACTTCAATCTTTTCTCCGTTTATCATAATGTTGCTTGTTGGTCTGGTTGTGAGGATTTTTTTATGCTGAAGTGTAATCCATACCGAAGGCTGTAGTGTTTGATCTTCATCAGTAAGTGCTTCAAGTCCTCTTTGCTTTTGGCAAGTAGGTTGTTTCACCTGCATATCGCAGGTTGTTAATTAGTCTCCCTCCAATCCTGAAGCTGTGTTATTCTTCATATAGTCCAGCTTCTCAGATTATTTGCTCAGTGTACAGATCGAATAAGTATGGTGAAAGAATACAACCTTCACACACAATTTTTTTCAATTCTAATTCATGCATTAACCCCTTGTTCTATTTGAACAACTGCCTCTTGATCTATGTACAGGTTCCACATGAGCACAATTAAGTGTTCTGGAATTCCGATTTTTTGCAGTGTTATCCAAAGCTTGTTACAATCCACATAGCCGAATGCCTTTGCGCAGTCAATAAAACACAGGTAAACAGCTTTCTGGTATTCTCTGCTTTCAGCCAAGATCCATCTGACATCAGCAATGATATCCCTAGTTCTACGTCCTCTTCTGAATCTGACTTGAATTTCTGGCAGTTTTCTGTCAAAGTACTGCTGCAACTGTTTTTGAACTATCTGCAGTAAAATTTTACTTATGGATGATATTAATGATATTATTTGATAATTTGCATATTCTGTTGGATCACCTTTCTTTGGAATGGGTACATCTATGGATCTTTTCCAGTCAGTTGACCAGTACTATCTTCCAACCTTGAGTATATCCCACCTGAATTTAGAGACTGTCTCAAGAATAGACTTGACGCATTGAACATTAATGACCAAAGACCAGAGGAATTGTGAGATGACATCGAGAACATCGTACATGAAGAAAACAAAGGTCATTAAAAAGACAAGGAAGAAAGAAAAGCCCAAAATAGGTGTCAGAGGAGACTCTGCAACTTGCTCTTGATGTACAGTAGCTAAACTGAATGGAAGAAATGATGAAGTAAAAGAGCTGAGAAGGAAATTTGAAAGGGCAGCTTGAGAAGACAGTGTAAAGTATTATGATGAAATGTGCAAAGACCTGGAGTTAGAAAACCAAAAGGGAAGAACATGCTTGCATTTCTCAAGATGGAAGAAATGAAGAAAAAAATCATGCCTTGGGTTGCATACTGAAGGATTTTATGGGCAAATTATTGAAAGATGCAGGAAGCATCAAAAGAACATGAAAGGAATATACAGAGTCACTGTACTAAAAATAATTGGTTTATATTCAACCATTTCAGGAGGTAGTACATGATCAAGAACTGATGATACTGAAGGAAGAAGTTCAAGCTGCTCTGAAGGCATTGGTGAAAAACAAGGCTTCAGGGAATGAAAGAATACCAGTTGAGATGGAAGACGGGTGGTGGCCTCCTACAATAGGAAGAGTCTATTTCTCCACCCTTAAATATGGGCTGGTATTTTTACTTGCTTTGACCAATTGACTGCAGTAGAAGTGATTTTATGTAAGTTCCAATCCCAGAACTCAAGAGGCCTGCATACTTATACTCTGTCTCTTGAGAGAATGCTGTGTGAACAAACTAGAGGATGAGAGATCCCATGAAGCAATGCTGAAGCATCCCAGATGAGGCCATGCTGGACCATTAAGCTCCCAGCTGACCTGCCAGCTGACTGCAATACATGAACAAGCCCAGCCAAGATCAACCTAGCCTGATTCAGACCAGAAGCACTACCTAGCCATCCTGCCGACTTATGAGCAAAAATCAATGCTTATTGTTTTAAGCGATTGAACTTTGGGGCATGTGTTACTTCAGGTCCTCTGAGAAGTAGATGCCAAGATGGAATTAGATGCGCAAAAGCTTTTTTGGAGGACACACCTGTGAAAGATAAAGGGGAGGGAGCCAAGAAGGTCGGGAGAGCCTTCAGACTGAGATACGGGCCTGAACTCTGTGAAGGAAAGAGGGAAGGAAGGATTGGGTAGGAAGGGTCTCACACTACACTGCAGTTCTGAGGAAGTTCCTCCAGCCTCATAGGGAGTCCTCTAGTCAGAATCTCCTGTTAAAGAGCCCTGAGCATCACAGGAGTGGGTCTGCATTAATACCCACTGTGCTCAGTCATTGTCTGAGAGCAGCCTGGGGAAGCATGGCCTCACCAGGAACGTGGAGGTGGGTCCAGAAGGGTATCAGCTGCGGCTCTCAGTCAATTATACTCTCCTTAGCAGGAGAGCAGCCCAGGGACAATTAATAGCTGAAAAAAAAAAAAAAACCTATGGCCATGGAGTCTTGGAGTCAACTCTGACTCATGGCAACCTCATGTGTTACAGACTACAACTGCTCCATAGGGTTTTCTTGGCTGTAATCTTAACAGAAGCAGATTGCCAGGCTTTTTTCCATGGTGCGGCTGGGTGGGTTCAAATCGTCAACCTTCAGGTTAGAAGTCAAATGCAGACTGTTTACACCACCCAGGGATGTTAGATAACTGATACATTGAATATATAGGTTCCAGAGATTTTGTTGTGGCCTGAACTTGACCTCTCTTCATCCTAAATATGTCTCGTTGACTAAAACTAGAGCATAATCTTTCTCTTGAGTAACTTCAGAGTTTCTTAATATTCTTTGCTGACTTCAGCACACAGACCTAGAATGTCCTGACAGGAATTCAGTGTACTCAACACTCCACCCCTCTGGAGGACAAATAAAGGCATACCGTTATTTTGCCTAAGAAGGTGTCTCATGTTGTCCTCCATAGGATGCCGAAAGAAAACATAAAGTACTTGACTAGGAAGCTTTCAATTACCTAGATTTGAAATTGACTTCAACCTGTGAGAAAAAATATCTGGAATATTATTGTTGATGGCAAATCCTTTACATATGTACATGGCCTAGATTGACATGCCTCATCATTATTATTTTTTAATAAAGCAATTTAATTACTCAGCATTTGCAATCATGTTTAGTAATTAAATTGCTTCATAAATTAGGTTTTTTTATAGAGAGCTAAGAAGAAGATGCAACCTTGGATTCAAATAACATTTATTGGGCCCTTTCTACCTTTTTATGTGCTAGGCACTTTGCCAGGGACATATTGTATTGAATTCTCACCAAAACCATGGAGATTTTATTATCTCCTCTTTGTCTCAGTGATCACACTGCTAGTAGGTGAGAGAGCACAGACATGGAGTCAGGACCTCTGACGTCACAATTCATGTATTTAGCAAACATTTATTAAGCGTCTAGTGTGTTTTAGGAGCTGTGCTATTTGATAGTGATGTAGGCACAGTTCCTGCCTCAGATTGCTCACAGATTCATAGACAAGACAAATAACGTATTTGTATATACTCAGTGAGATGCGTGCTATGACTGCGAGAAGCACAGGGCACTGTAGCCACTGAGAAATGGCACCTAACCAGACTGAGCAAGGGTAGGGGAAGCTGTCATAGGAGCATAGAGCATATAAAACAGACTGGCAGCATGATGCCATAGAGAGAACATGGGACTGAGGGGAGGAAACGTGGCTATTAGTGCCTGCCTGGCTATCGATCCACTGAATTGCCTTCAGTAAATCACTACCACTCTCTGGACCTCAATTTTCTTATCTGTGAAAGGAGGAGATTTATGTAGATGAGTGTTTCCCAAAATATGTTTCATGGAGCACTCATCCCTTGTGATATTTCTCAAAAAAAGGAAGGGAGCGTCTCTGGGTTTAAATACATTTGGGAACACTGTACGCTACGCTCTTTCTTGGGTATTCATGACACAGAATTATACATTATAGGTTCTGAGAGGTCCTGCAGGAAAGAAAGTCCTGTTTTATGCAGAATTCATCCAGGGTCTTTGGCCATGAAACACAGTTGCCATAGCACACTCATTAACACTAGTGTTCCAAAGAACACATATTGGAAAACCTGGGCCCAAGTGCCTCACCTCTTTATTTTCCAACTCTAATATTCAATGATTCAAACAACATTTTTTATCCCAAGTATAAAACCTTTCAGAGACTAGGGGCTAGATCCATGAATTAAACAAATCACTTATCTGGAGAAATACCTCTAACCCCAAAAACATGTTTAAAGGAGACAGCCTTAATCAGGTTTATGTTCTCCTTCTTAATAATAATCTCTATATCTCTAATATCTAAACCTAGATCTTTTTTCTTGTTCTATTTCTTTAGCAAAAAGCTACTGTTCAATGTCGACTAATAGTGGTGATAGTGGGAATCCTTGTCTTGCTTGTGCCTTTCATGTAAACATTGTAGTGTTTCTTCATTGCATTTGATGTTGGCTATTAATCTGAGGGAAACCCTGGTGCCATAGTGGTTAAGTGTTACAGTTGCTAACCAAAAGGTCAGCAGTTCAAATCCACCAGGTGCTCCTTGGAAACTCTATGGCGCAGCTCTACTCTGACCTATAGGGTCGCTATGAGTCAGAATTGACTCAACGGCAACGGGTTTGATTTTTTTTTTAATTGATATGAAGTTGGCTGTTCTTTACTGCATTAAGGAGGTATTTGTTTATTTTTAGTTTTCTAAGAGTTTTTATCAGGAAGAGTTGTTGACTTTCAACAAAAGACTTTTTGGCTTTTATGGGATAATCATGTGGTCTTTTCCTTTCAGCTATTAAAGTAGTAAGTTATATTAACTGATAATATCACCCTTACATTCTTAGGATAATGCTGACTTGGTCATGATGTAGTATGATGCATTAATTGGTTTCAGAATTTCAGCTAAGTATGGTTTCTGATTCTTGGTTGAACTGCAATTAGGAGTATATGTTACTAAAATACTTAAAAGAAAATACACACATACCAGTTGCCATGGAGGACCCCCCCCCGCCACTCACGGTGACCCTGTGTGTGTCACAGTGGAACAGTTCTCTCCATAGGGTTTTCAATGGCTGACTTTTCAGAAGTAGATCATGAGGCATTTCTTCCCAGGTGACTCTGGGTGGACTTGAACCTATGACCTTTCAGTTACCAACTGAGCGTGTTAACATTTGCAGCACCCAGGAACTCCTAAAAGAAGTTAGATTTGTGCTAATTAGAATCTCATGGAGGTGAGGCCAAGACGGCGGAGTACTCAGACACTTCCGGTGATTCCTCTTACAACAAAGATCTGAAAAAAACAAGTGAAATGATTATATATATGACAAGCTAGGAGCCCTGAACATCACAGGCAAAGTTAGAAAACAGATGAGTGGCTGAGAGGGAGAGACAGTTCAGAAACGGTGAGGAGTTGCTGGACTTCAATCACCAGAAACCCTCAGGCACCATTCCCTGGAGCGACTGTGGTGGGGCTAGTGGTAGCTTTCTGGAAGCACTTTCCTTGGGAAGCTGCACAGCCTACTCATACCTCCAGAACCAGAGAAGAATGGAGCTCTCAGCAAAAGCTAAGTACTTGCATATATTTTACTGCACCCCCAGCTCCCAAGTCAGCTTCAGTGGCTGTTGATTTCCCTGGGCTTGAGATAGGTCCTCCTGTGCATACTGAGTCATTCTCCTGGCCTTGGAGGAGGAATAAATTCACAACTGGGGGAAAAGATAATCTGCCAGCTCCACTAAGCTGGGGAGCTCGGGAGAGAAGTGGCTCCTGACCAGGAACAAACAGTCCACAGACTCTGAATACCTTTCATCCCTGCATGGGCCTATATGGGCCCATTTCAGGAGACTAGGCCCTTGTTGCCAGACTGCAACTGTTTCACCTGTGCAGTGGAGAGGTGAGTGTTTGATGTTTGACACCACTCTGCCTATTAAACAGGGTCTTAACCTACTCACATCGGGGCCTAAGGATTGGTGGCTCTGCCCACATCACCTAGCCACCTGCAACAGGGGTCCAAGGAGAAGTGGTACCTCCAAGCCCTTAAAACCAAAAGTATAGAGTACCCATGGTCCATCTACAGAACCCACCCACCTGTGTGCTCTAGGGAACAGGGACACGCTTTCCTCACAGAGACTCAGGGGATGGTTGTCAGAGCCTGCCTTGTTCAGGGTGTGACACTTTGCTGCAAACAGATACCTGTACTTACACCAATCATGCTTGCCCCTCTAGGACTGTAGGACAGAGCCTGTACCACACACTTGATGACCAACTACCCGGACACCTGAGCTGAATCCATGCAAGAAAAGTGAATAGACTCCTAGGCTCATATACCTGGTTACAACTCTAGCCATCTGGTGACAGGATGTTAGAGGTTCAAAGGCAAAAATAATCAAGCTCTCTCACTCAAGCAGCCTATTTGGGCATATCAAAACAAAACAAAGCAAGAAGCTAGGGTACAGTAAGCAGACATAAAATAAACCAATACGATAACTTATAGATGGCTCTGAGTAAATAGTCAATATCAAAATACATAAAGAAGCAGACCATGATTGCTTCAACAAACTCTCAAAACAAGGATTCAAATTCAAGGAATCTTCCAGATCAAGAGATATTTCTGGAATTACCAGATGCAGAATATGAAAGATTAATATACAGAACTCTTCAAGTCATCAGGAATGAGATCAGACAATACACAGAACAAGCCAAGGAACAAACAGATAAAGCAGCTGAAGAAATTAAAAAGGTTATTCAAGAACATAATAAAAAATTTAATAAGCTGAAGAATCCATAGAGAGATGGCAATCAGAAATTCAGAAGATTAGCAATAAAGTTACAGAATTAGACAACTTGACAGAAAGTCATAGGAGCAAACTGAGGAAGTGAAAGGCAGAATTAGTGAGACTGAAGATAAGACGCTTGGCCCAATATATTTGAAGAAAAATCGGATAAAATAATTAAAAAAATGAAGAAACCCTAAGAATCATGTGGGACTCTATCAAGAGAAATAACCTACAAGTGATTGGAGTACCAGAACAGGGAGGGATAACAAAAAATACAGAGAAAAGTGTTGAAGATTTGTTGACAGAAAACTTCCATGATATCATGAAATATGAGAAGATATCTAACCAAGATGCTCATTGAACTCCACGTGAGGTAGATCTCAAGAGAAAGTCACCAAAACATATTCTAATCAAACTTACCAAAACCAAAGATAAAGAGAGAATTTTAAGAGCAACTAGGGATAAACGAAAAGTCACCTACAAAGGAGAGTTAATAAGAATAAGCTTGGACTACTTGGCAGAAACCATGCAGGTAAGAAGGCAATGGGATGACTTATATAAAGCATTGAAGGAAAAAATTGCCAGCCAAGAATCATATATCCAGCAAAACTGTCTCTCAAATTTGAAGGCAAAATTAGGGCATTTCCCCTCAAAGGCCAGCATAGCAGGGGCAGGGGTCTGGGGACCATGGTTTCAGGGGACACCTAAGTCAATTGGCAGAATAAAATCTATTAAGAAAACATTCTGCATCCCACTTTGTAGAGTGGCATCTGGGGTCTTAAACACTAGCAAGCAGCCATCTAAGATGCATCAATTGGTCTCAACCCACCTGGATCAAAGGAGAATGAAGAACACCAAGGACACAAGGCAATCATGAGACCAAGAGACAGAAAGGGCCACATGAACCAGAGACTACATCATCCTGAGACCAGAAGAACTAGATGGTGCCCAGCTACAACTGATGACTGCCCTGACAGGGAACACAACAGAGAACCCCCGAGGGAGCAGAAGAGCAGTGAGATGCAGACCCCAAATTCTCATGTGACCACACTTAATGGTTTGACTGAGACTGGAATGACCCCCATGGTCATAGCCTCCAGACCTTCTGTTGGCCCAGGACAGGAACCATTCCTGAAGCCAACTCTTCAGTCATGGATTGGACTGGACAATGGGTTGGAGAGGGATGCTGGTGAGGAGTGAGCTTCTTGGATCAGGCGGACACTTGAGACTATGTTGGCATCTCCTGCCTGGAGGGGAGATGAGAGGGTGGGGGGGTGGTTAGAAGCTGGCAAAATGGACATGAAAAGACAGAGTGGAGGGAGAGAGCAGGCTGTCTCATTAGGGGGAAAGTAATTGGGAGTGGGTAGCAAGGCACTTTTTTTTTTTTTTGCAAGGTATGTATGGGTTTTTGTGTGAGAGACTGACTTGATTTGTAAACTTTCACTTAAAGCACAATAAACATTATAAAAAAAAAATTAGGGAACTTCCAGATAAACAGAAGTTTAGGGAATTTGTAAAAACCAAACCAAACTACAAGAAACGCTACAGGGAGTTCTCTGGTTAGAAAATCAATAATATCCGATATCGACCCAATATTAGAACACAGGACAGAGTAACCGGATTTCAACCCAGATAGGGAAATCAGGAAAATAAATCAAGGTAAGAAAAAAAAAAAGCTCAAAATAGGGAAGCAGCAATGTCATTACGTAAAAGAAGAGAACATTAAAACAATAAAGAGGGACTAAGAAATGTATTTTTTTTTTTTTAAAGAAATGTAGTCATAGGTCTTTCATATGGAGAGGAAATCAAGGCGATATAAAGAACTAAAAGTTAGGTTTAAACTTAGAAAAATAGAGGTAAATATTAAGGTAACCATAAAGGAGACTAACAATCCTACTCATCAAAATAAGATACACACACACACACACACAAAAACTCAGCAAAAACAAAATCAACAACAATGCTTAAGAAGAAAAGACAATATATAAAGATAAACTAATAAGCACAAAAATTAGGTGGGAAAAAGAAAATGTCAACAACACACAAAAAAAGACATCTACATGACAGCACTAAAGTCATACCTATCCGTAATTACTCTAAATGTAAATGGACTAAATGAATCAATAAAGAGACAGAAAAAAAAAAAACAGTGCTATCGAGTGGCAAAATGGATTAAAAAAATGACCCATCTATATGCTGCCTACAAGAGATACATCTTCAACTTAGAGACACAAACAAACTAAAACTCAAAGGATGGAAAAAAATATATCAAGCAAACAACAATCAAAAAAGAGCAGGAGTGGCAATATTAATTTGTGACAAAACAGACTTTAAAGGTAAATCCATCTCAAAGGATAAGGAAGGACACTATATAATGATTAAAGGGACAATATACCAGGAGGATATAACCATGTTAAATATTTATGCAACTAATGACAGAGCTTCAAGATACATAAACTCCAACAGCATTGAAAAGTGAGATAGAAAGCTCCACAATAATAGTAGGAGACGTCAACACACTTCTTTTGGTGAAGGACAGAACATCCTGAAAGAAGCTCAGTAAAGACACCGAAGATCTAAATGCCACAATCAACCAATTTGATCTCACAGACATATACAGAACACTACACTCAACAGCAGCCAAGTATACTTTCTTTGCCAGGGCACATGGAACATTCTCTAGAACAGACCACGTATTAGGTCATAAAACAAGCCTTAACAGAATCCAAAACATCAAAATATTATAAAGCATCTTCTTGGACCATAGGCCATAAAAGTAGAAATAAATAACAGAAAAAGCAGGGAAAAGAAAGCAAACACTTGGAAACTGAACAACACCCTGCTCAAAAATGACTGGGTTATAGAAGACATTAAGGATGGAATAAAGAAATTCTTAGAATCCAATGAGAATAAAAACACTTCCTATCGGAACCTTTGGGACACAGCTAAAGCAGTGCTCAGAGGTCAATTTATATCAATAAATATACACATACAAAAAGAAGAAAAGGCCAAAATCAAAGAATTATCCCTACAACTTGAACAAATAGAAAGAGAACAACAAAAGAGAAACCCTTGGGCACCAGAAGAAAGCAAATAATAAAAAATTAGAGCAGAATTAAATGAAATTGAGAACAGAAAAATAATTCAAAGAGTTAACAAGACCAAAAGCTGGTTCTTTGAAAAAATTAACAAAATTGATAAACCATTGGCCAAACCGACAAAAGAAAAACAGGAGAAGAAGCAAATAACCCAAATAAGAAATGAGGCGGACAATATCACAACAGACCTAACTGAAATTAAAAGAATCATATCAGAGTACTATGAAAATTTGTACTCTAACAAATTTGAAAACCTAGGAGAAATGGACAAATTTCTAGAAACACACTACCTACTTAAACTAACGCAAACAGAGGTAGAACAAGTAAATAAACCCATAACAAAAGAAGAGACTGAAAAAGTAATTAAAAAACTCCCCCCTCCAAAAAAAAAAGCCCTGGCTCTGACGACTTCACTGGAGAGTTCTACCAAACTTTCAGAGAGGAGTTAACACCACTAATACTAAAGGTATTTCAGAACAGAGAAAAGGACAGAATACTCCCAAGCTCATTCTATGCAGCCAGCATATCTCTGATACCAAAACCAGGTAAAGACACTACAAAAAAAGAAAAGTACAGACTTATATCCCTCAAGAACTTAGATGAAAAATCCTCAACGAACTTCTAGCCAATAGAATTCAACAACATATCAAAAAAATAAAATTCACCATGAACAAGTGGGATTCATACCAGGTATGCAGGGATGGTTCAACATCAGAAAAACATTTAATTCATCATATAAATAAAATAAAACACAAGAACCACGTGATCTTATCAATTGATGCAGAAAAGGCATTTGACAAAGTCCAACACCCATTCATGATAAAAACTCTTAGCAAAATAGGACTAGATGGAAAAATCCTCAGCATAATAAAGGGCATGTATACAAAGCCAGAAGCCAACAGCATCCTAAATGGAGAAAGTCTGAAAGCATTCCCCTTGAGATTGGGAATCAGACAAGGATGCCTTTTATCATCACTCTTATTCAACATTGTGCTGGAGGTCCTAGCCAGAGCAATTCGGCTAGATAAAGAAATAAAGGGCATTCAGACTGGTAAGGAAGAAGTAAAAGTATCTCTATGTGCAGATCATGTGATCTTATACAAAGAAAACCCTAAAAAATCCCCCCAAAAACTACTGAAACCAATAGAAGAGTTCAGCAGCATATCAGTATACAAGATAAATATACATAAATCAGTTGGATTCCTCTAGACCAAAAAAAAAAAAAAAGAACATCAAAGAGGAAATCACCAAATCAATACCATTTACAGTAGCCCCCAAGAAGATAAAATACTTAGGAATAAATCTTACCAGAGATGTAAAAGACTTATGCAAAGAAAACTACAAGACACTACCGCAAGGAACAAAAAGAGACCTATATAAGTGGAAAAACATACCTTGCTCGTGGATAGGAAGACTGAATATTGTAAAAATGTCTATTCTACCAAAAGTGATCTATAGGTACAATGTAATTCTGATCCAAATTCCAAAGACATTTTTTAATGAGGTGGAGAAACAAATTACCAACTTCATATGGAAGAGAAAGGGGCCTCAGATAAGTTAAGCAGTACTGAAGAAGAAGAACAAAGTGGGAGGCCTCACTCTACCTGATTTTAGAACCTATTATACTGCCACAGTAGTCAAAACAGCCTAGTACTAGTATAACAACAGACACATGGATCAGTGGAACAGAATTGAGAATCCAGACATAAATCCATCCACATATGAGCAGCTGACATTGGACATAGGCCCAAAGTCAGTTAAATGGGGAAAAGATAGTCTAACAAATGGTGCTGGCATAACTGGATATCAATCTGCAAAAAAATGAAACAAGACACATACCTCACACCATGCACAAAAACAAATTCAAAATGGATGAAAGACCTAAATATAAAATCTAAAATGATAAAGATCATGGAAGAAAAAAGAGGAACAACACTAGGAGCCCTAATACATGGGATAAACAGTATACAAACATTACTAACAATTCGCAAACACCAGAAGAGAAACTAGATAACTGGGAGCTCCTAAAAATCGAACATCCATGCTCATCCATAGACTTCGCCAAAAGAGGAAAAAGATTACTTACAGACTGGGAAAAAGTTTTTAGCTATGACGTTTCCGATGTGTCTCATCTCTAAAATCTATGTGATACTGCAAAAACTCAACAACAAAAAGACAAATAATCCAATTAAAAAATGGGCAGGTAGCAGACAGATACTTGAGGAAATGCTCACAATCATTAGCCGTTACAGAAATGCAAATCAAAAACTACAATGAAATTCCATGTCACTCCAACAAGGCTGGCATTAATCCAAAAAACACAAAACAATAAATGTTAGAGGTTGTCAAGAGACTGGAACACTTATATACTGCTGGTGGGCATGTAAAATGGTACAAACCACTTTGGAAATTGATTTGACGCTTCCTTAAAAAATCAGAAGTAGAACTACCATAAAAAGGACATACTACCCAGCAATCCCACTCCTTGGAATATATCCTAGAGAAATAAGAGCCTTTACACAAACAGATACATGCACGCCCATGTTCATTGCAGCACTGTTTACAATAGCAAAGAGATGGAAGCAACCAAGGTGCCCATCAATGGATGAGTGGATAAATAAATTACAGTATAGTCACACAATGGAATACTACTCACCGATAAAAAACAATGATGGATCTGTGAAGCGTTTCATAACATGGAGGAATCTGGGAGGCATTATGTTGAATGAAATAAGTCAGTTGCAAAAGGACAAATATTGTATGAAACCACTATTATAAGAACTCAAGAAATAATGTAAACATAGAAGAAAATATTCTTTGATGGCTAGGAGAGTGGGGAAGGAGGGAGGGAGAGGGGTATTTACTAATTAGGTAGTAGATAAGAACTATTTTAGGTGAAGGGAAAGGCATCACCCAGTGCTGGAGAGGTCAGCACAACTGAACTAAACCGAAACGGGGTTTTGGGGAACATGGTTTCAGGGGACATCTAGGTCAACTGGCCTAATAAAATCTATTAAGAAAACACTCTGCATACCAGTTCAGAGAGGGATGTCTGGGGTCTTAAACACTAGCAAGTGGCCATCTAAGATGCATCAATTGGTCTCAACCCACCTGGACCAAAGGAGAGTGTAGAACACCAAAGACACAAGGTAATTATGAGCCCGAGAGACAGAAAAAAAAAAGGGCCACATAAATCAAAGACTATATCAGCTTGAGACCAGAAGAACTAGATGGTGCCCGGCTACAACCGATGAGTGCCCTGACAGGGAACACAACAGAGAACCCCTGAGGGAGCAGGAGAGCAGAGGGATGTAGACCTCAAATTCTCGTAAAAAGACCAGACTTAATGGTCTGACTGAGACTAGAAGGACCCCGGATGTCATGGTCCCCAGACCTTCTGTTAGTGCAAGACTGGAACCATTCCCAAAGCCAACTCTTCAGACAGTGATTGGACTAGATTACAAGATAGAAAATACTGGTGAGGAGTGAGCTTCTTGGCATTTGTGCCTGGAGGGGAGATGAGAAGGCAGAGGGGGGACAGAAGCTGGCTGAATGGACACTGACATATAGGGTGGGGAGAAGGAGTGTGCTGTCTTATTAGGAGGAGAGCAACTAGGAGTATATAACAAGGTGTATATACATTTTTATATGAGAGACTGACTTGATTTGTAAACTTTCAGTTAAAGTACAATAAATACTCAAAAAAGAATCTCACCAAATTATATCAGGGTGCGTCAGTTTCTTATTCTATATGCAAGCTGCCCAGTTGTGGTTCCAGGTGATATCAGTCCACTGTTAATCTATTGGAATTGTCAGTAACACACGTGTAGAATTTGACAATAGTTGGAAATCTCCAGAGAGGATCTTTAAAAATAATTCTGTCAGACAAATCTCAGTTTACACACATTGTTGTAGGAACAACAAATCTTTTTTTTTAGTCATATTGTAAAATCATACCATGAAAGGAATTTTTTAAAAAAGGCGTATTAGTACTTAGGTTTTGAAAATTCTCCTCTATTAGCCCCATTCTCGTAAAATATTGATGTATAAAAATTCTTTTTCTGAAACGTAGTTACAGTTCTGTTTGTGGAAATACCAGGTCTGATATCTATTGACAGATGCACTTGCCTGTTTCTTGTCATTTTATCCTAGCCAACATACGTGGCATCTTATCGAAACTTTTTCTCAGATTGACTTCTAGAAGATGTGCTTAAATGATAGAGCTGGACTAATTATTAAGATAAAGCAAAGTGGAAAAAGTCATTAAGACTGATATTCTATATCTCTTATCTTAATAATATAAAACAAAATAACAAGAGAAATTGCATTGGGCTGATTTATTTGGTAGTTAACCAGCTTATTTCACATTTATTATTGATTTACATGTTCATTTAAATCTTCGTAGTAATGCTCAGATACACATCAATGATGGATTATTAATTTACACTAATCTCAGCAATGTTTCTCAGACACAGAGATAATCAGGCTTGGGGGATCTTCAGGAAAACACACATGGAAAGTTCAATAACATCATTAGCCTTTTAATTTCTGTTTACAACCACGGCAGTAACCACAGAGTTGGGCCTGAGTAAAAGCACTGCTATGGAGGTGATAGAAAAGCCTGTGTACGGTTTTCCAAATCCCAGGAATTCTTGGATAACTTTTCTGCTAAATGAGGATTAGCATTCAATGGATCATAGAACCTTAGGGCTAGAAGGAACCCTGATCTGCTATTGATAGCTTGGCTGGTTCCCTTACTTTCTTGGATATCGGTGAGACCACTGAAGACAAATCCCAGGTTAAGAAGTCAAAGAAAAGTCTCAGATAATAAAAAAAAAAAAATTTTTTTTTATAGCAGAGGAGTAATCCAACTTCTTCTATGTGCAGACCATGTCTGTGAGGCCACTCTAGGGAGAGTCTCCTATTTGAGAATCACAAAATGCCAGAGCTGCACGTGAGCTAGAGGTCCTAGTGTTCTACTCCGAGGCAGTCGTGGTTCAATGGTAGGATTCATGCAGGAAACCCAGGTTTGACTCTCAGCCAATACACCTCATGTGCAGCCACCACTCGTCTGTCACTGGACGCTTGTGTGATACTGAACAGATTTCAATGGAGCTTCCAGACTAAGAGACTAGGAAGAAAGGCCTGGCCATCTACTTCCAAAAATCAACCAACAAAAACTGTATGTATCGTGGTGGAACTGATCTGCAACCTATGGCATAGGATGGAGCAGCATTTTGTTCCACTGTGCTTGGGGGTGCCATGAGTCGGGGCTGATTCCACAGCAGCTAAAAACAACAATAGCATTGTCCCACTAGCTCGTTTTATGTAGTGAAGCTGGGCGCCAGAGTTGTTAATTGATATGCCTCCTCCCTAGGGGAGAGAGAGTGCTTAAGTGCTCTTCTGTCTCGTTTCTTTGTCCTGGGCACCCAAGAAGAATGCATTTCTTAATCTCGTGCATAGATCAGCATTATGTGACTGCCCATGAGATGTGGGAAAAATGATGTGTGCCTATTTTAGGCCTAGCACTGTCTTTCTCTCTTGCTCATAGTTGGCTGAATGCAGGGGATCCTGTGAACAGATCTGAGGAAATCCTGGAACAGGGCAGCACTGCAAGATGAAACGAATTGGCGTCTCTGACATATCACACGGGAGACTGGACACCTGATTGGGCTGACGTGAATGAGAACTACACCTTTATAGTGTCAGGTTGCTAAGATTTTAGGGTGTTATTTGTTGCAACAGCTAGCAAAATTACCCTAGTACACTAACGGTCCCATAATTTGGTGGTGACAAAACTGAAACCAGGGCTCCAAATGTCCTGTCCTTGCTCTCAATGGCATACCACTCTTTAGGCAAAAAGTATTTATTGCCCCCAGAACCTGAAGTATGTTTTTCTTATTGAAAAACCTCCACGAAGGCCGTGCTGCTGTTGTGTACCGTGTAGTGGATTCTGACTCAGCAACCTATAGGACAGAGTAGAGCTGCTCCATTTGGTTTCCTAGGCTGAAACATTTATGGGAGTGCTTAATCATTGTGACACCAGGGATCCTTCAGGAAGGCCATACGAGGGGAATATTCCACTTGACTCACTGGCCTGATTGAAGGTTGAACTCATAGCATGTTGTGGAAGGCCTGTCTCCATAAATTCATGAGTGAGCTCAAAAATCATCTCATTTTCATGTGGAGAGCCAATGTAGTGGACTCATTGATACACCCCGTTGAGCCAGGGAGAGTAAGTTCTGTTGCTTAGTTGTAAATATTTACCGTTCTGATGATGTTTCTTTGAATCTTGTGATTTTTTTTTTTTTTTCCAGCTCCAGTAGTCCCCCTTTATCCACGGTTTTTCTTTCTGCGGTTTCAGTTACCTTTGGTTAACTGGGGTCCACAGTGCTAGTGTTGGAGTATCCCTTATTTTACTTAACAACAGCCCCAAAACTCAAGAGTAGTGTTGCTGCCAATTCTGAGATGCCAAAGAGGAGCCATAAAGTGCCTCTATTTTATTATTAGTTATTGTTGTGAATCTCCTACTGTGTCTAATTTATAAATTTTATCATAGGTATGTATGTATACCTATGTATAGGAAAAACATAGTATACGTAGAGTTTGGTACTTACTATCTGTGGTTTTAGGCATTCACTGGGGGTCCTGGAACGTATCCCCCATGGTTAAGGTGGACTATTGTATTTATTTCTTGATTTTAAGGATTTTCTGATTGGGACAAAGGATAATTTACTTTTAGTCTTCTCACATCACTTATTTTACACTATTTCCTTAGAAAAATAGAACGTTTTGGAAAAATAAAACTTTTTGGAAGAAATAAAAACTTTCCTGGGAAAAATAAAATTCTTGATGAACAAGCTTAAGTTGACACGACCATTGACATGTTGTTCAGCTGTTCAGCTGCCAAATGGATGAGTTGTAATTGGCTTCCTTCAGAGATTACAGCATAAATTTCAAGGGAGATCAGGAAGCAGTTTGGCCTAAAACAACATCGATTTTAAGAAGTTATTTAAAAAAACAGCAAAGTAAGCACAAATGAAGTGGAAAAAAAATAAATATAAAGATGAGATGAGAAATTTTAAAAAGGGAAAACATACATACAATAGAGAGGATCAGCAAAACCAAAAGTTTGGTTTTGGAAAAAATTAGTAAAATTGACCAAGAAATCAGTTGGCAAAACTGATGAAGTTAGACAGGCTATAATTTTCTCTCAAAAACTTCTTTAGCTGTAGCTCATAAGTTTTAAAATGTGAAGTTTTTTTTATTGTTAACATTACATTGAGACAATTTTTAATTCCATCGTGAATTCTTCTTTGGCCTACAGACTACTTAAGAGTGTATTTTTAAATTTCTAGACATAAGAATATTTCCTCTTTTTTATTATTAATTTAGGTTAATTTCATTGTGATCAGAGATCATTTTCCCTATGATTTCAATCATTTGAAATCTGATGAAACTTTCTTTATGACCTAGTATATGTTCCTTTTTTGTTTTGTTTTCACGTTCTTTGTGCACTTGAAAGTCATGTGTATTTGGCAGTGTCTTACCTAGATCAATTGGTGAAAGTATATAACCACGTTGTTAATGTCGTCTATGTTCTTACCAATATCCTGTCTCTCAGTAATGATACAAAAGATTTCAATAACACGATTACAAATAACTGTCAGTGTCCTCTCAATCAAGATGATTGTAGATTTGTTTATCTCTCCTTTTAGATCTCTCAAAATTTATCTTCGTAGATTTTGAGACCATAGTTTTAGATGTATGCACATTGGTGAAATAAACTTTTTACCATTATATAGAGTATTTTTAATCTCTAGCAAGATTTTCTGCCCTAAAGTTGACCAGTTTAATATTAAAATAGCCACACTAACTTTCTCTTGGTTGTTGTTTTCATAGAATGTATATAAGTATCATATACATGTTACTTATGTTATATGTTATAGCTATATAACTATGTTACAGCTATAATTATATCATATCATATAAATATATTTACTTCTTACTTTTCTTGTTCTTTATATTTTAGGTGTATATCTTATAAACCACATGTAGTCATGTGTGTGTGTGTGTATGTGTTTTAAAACCCAGTCTGACAATCTTAGTCTTTTAATTGGAGCAGTAGGTATTATAATAGAGTAATATAACTAAATTCATAATTTTCCTTCAGACCCAATTTAGGAGCTTAGCTTTGTGGTTGTAGGCAGTAAGACTTGTTTGTAGCTGCTGGCTGGGAAAGTCCCTCTGTGCTTCTGGATGGTACCTAAACAAGTCATAAGACAGGCAAGGTCCTCTGAGACATTCCTTTTTTTTTTCTGAGACAGTCATATTATCTGATGACACACAAGTGGTGGGAGGAAGGGGAGACCGGTCTGGCCAGCCCAGTCAGCCCAGTCCACCCAGGCTCCTTCCTCACGTATGGCAATGCCAGGCCAGATTGCCCTCACATCCAGAATATCCCGAGGGGTGTTCTGTCCCTTCCTTGAGCAAAGTGGCCATGTGTGGATTCTCAACCTTCTGTGCACAACTGGGGCTGTGATGAGGGAGAGGAGCATTTCTACTTTTGGACTTTATCAAAGGAGAACTTCCTTCTGAAGAACGACATTTTTTTTCCCTGCATGCCAGATCGGAAAATCTGATGGCATGATTCCAGTGATTCACTCTGCAGCCTGTTGATGCTTAGGGCTGGTAGAGCTCCCTGTGTAGTTCTGACCATACTATTTATATCAAAGTATACCTGTTAATCTGTGGGTCTCCTCCACATGGGCCATGAGCACCAAGAATAAGATTCCTCTTGTTCATCTTCGATCTCGCTTATATCCAGCAACATCGTAGGCGTTCCAATAAATGACTGTGAAATGAAACTTGAATGAATAATCTGTACGGTATCTATTTTTATTGATGATTGTAAAAGAGTTAGACAAACTCAGTGATATGAGAGAAAAGCTTTTTTTCCACATCTACTTGCAAGCCTTTCTTTGGGAGTCTGTTGCTATCAAGAGGTCAGACATGTTGAAAGATTATTTGTAACTTCAAGTTCAAAGTGATGGCTTCTTTGCATCTCTAGTTTATAATGTAAATCCTTATTTTTCATTAACTTCTCCCCAGCAATTCTCGATGTTTTTGTTTCTTCTGAGAGGAGCTGGGGGTGATCAGTATTCAATATGTCAATTGCTTGGTTTGTATCTATTAGAATCTAACTCTCTCTCTAAATGTTCAGGCTTCAGCAGAAGGATGTGTTACCAAGGACCCTGAACCTCTGGGACTTAGTTCTTCCTGCCAGGTAGAAGATAAAAATGTCTTCTAAGATAGGAGCTGCTTTAAAGCAAGATTATGTCACTACAGTAACACTGCATGTTATCTAACAATTAACTAACATTGCTGTGTATGTGAAAAAAATTCAACACCTTCTCCAACCATTTGCATTCTAAGGTGGGGCTTGTGCTCCCTTAACCAAAATAATCAGAGAATCCTTGAGGACTCTGCCCTGAAGAAGATAGATTCTTGGCAAAGGGAAAGTACTACTAGGAACAGAATGGTCAACAGGCAGCTGTTTCTAACTCATGTCCTCTGAATTGTGAGATTTTGGGTGATCATTTAAAATATGCTTTGGGTGTTGAGTATATAAAATGGCTCACTCTAAGTTTTGAGTTAATGAGGTGTGGTAGATGATGAGAACTGTGTTCTAATGTAATGTATGTTCACGTCTCACCCTGGTGATTGAAGCAGAAATAAATCTGGAGTGCCCTTATATATCCTAACGGTGTGTAGAGCATGGGAAGCAGGACAAATGCAGCCATGTATTTAATAAAGTGAAAAGAAGACCAAGTTGGGAGTGCTCTCAAGGCCTTCCTCCCTGGCATGGATCTGAGGCTATTCCAGACACAGGTACTATTTCAGAATTAGTCCTCTTCTGGCATTTATAGGAAGAGAATTCAATCTTAGGTTGATGAAGAAAGGGGAAATGTTAGAATAGTATTACAAAGATGCTGCAGGTGGAAGTAAAGGGTGATAAAGTTCCTGATAATAGTGGTTTCCAAGGATGTAGCAGGGAAAAAACGATCACAAGAAATCAGCATGGTGTAGCGGAGGGAGGATTACTAATGCCAAGTTTCTCCACAGGAACCCTGTTGGCATCTTTGAGAGGACAATCTTTCCCTGGGAGGAGTGTCCTGAACAATGTGGGACATTTAGCATGCTTAGTCCTCAAGAGGACACCCTGGGGCATAGCGGTTAACAGATACAGCTGCGAACCAAAAGATCGGCAGTTCAAATCCACCAGGTACTCCTTGGAAAGTCTATGAGGCAGTTCTACTCTGTCCTGTAGGGTCGCTGTGAGTTGGAATTGACTAGACAGCAATGGGTTTTTAGTCTTTAGGAAGGAGCCCTGGTGGTACAGTGGTTAAGTAGTTTTGTTGGCTGTTATCGTTACAGAAGCAGATCGCCAGGTCTTTCTTCCGTGGTGCTGTTGGGTGGGTTTGAACCACTGACCTTTAGGTTAGTAGATGAGTGCAAACCATTTGCACCACCCATTTCTAAATGCTCTTCAGGAGGACAATACTGTCCTCATCAAGGGCCATTGGTAGATGCTCAAGAATCGTGTTCTACTAACATACTGTGGGTCTCTACACAAGTCATTTTTTACCTATATAGACCTTAGTGTCCTTATCTGTAAACTGAAAGCATTGGAAGTTCTATAAAATCTCTTCAGCTCTTAAATCTCCTGGATACAATTTCTAAGTGAAAAAAATATAAATGACCTCCCAGAATTCTAAAAAAGAGACTAAGTGCACCATAGGAAAAAGCTGAGTCTCAGATGATTTTCCTCAAAGAAGCTAAACACGAGTAGTGAATTACAGAAAAGGCGAGTTCTCCAGGGATGGGGAGAATTCTTTTTACTCCCTAGAAAACAATGGCCCATTTCTACTTTTATTCGGTGGGAATGGAAAGGAGAACAAATAAGAAGAAAAAAGTTTCATGATTTTAAGTGAACTTGATGAGAAATAATTTATAATGTCATTGCTTGCCTCCTGTTTGTTTCATTTTTAAACCTCCCCGCCTCCCCGATCCCCATCTTAGCCCTCCCTCCAGTGGCCAAGCTTTTATCACTGGGATCATTTGATAAAAGTCCTGCTTTGCTGTGTGACATTGCAAAAAGGATCTGTGTACCCAGGAACATTCTCACCATTTCCAAAGTATCCAATTTTTGTCTCACTTGCTCTGTAGAAATGTTTCCCCTTGGGGTGTTCTTACTCACTTGAGTGCTTCAAGTCTACATTAATACACTTATTTCAACTAGACCTTTAATCAATATTTCATGGAATGTTTTGAGGAGACCCATTTAATCTCTTTTCGTCTCTGCAGGTGTAGGAGTGAGAAGAAAGCACTGACCCAAGAAGACGGGCGTCATTTACGCACATAATGAAGATGTTGCTATCGATCATGGGCATGTTGGGTTAATAATACTTGTGATGAATCTTTTATAGGAAGGCAACGAGCCATCTTAGGTTTTATGTGAATCCTTAACTATGTACCAGATGTATACTGATCATACAATCTATTATTGAAGGATACAGAGAGAATCCATTAGGGTGACACCCTGGCAAGAAAAATACTAATATAAGAATAAAAGTACAGAACTGCCTTGAATAGCCAGACCTATTAAGGTCAAAAATATTTCCAGTATTTCTAAATTGGAATGTTCTGAAGAGATTTCAGGGTTCTATCATGTACAGGCAAGTAAAACTCAGTGAATGGGCAGCTTGGAATGGCCTTAGGAAAGGTGATTTCTTTTGGGTAATGTTTATAGTATGGTAGTAAACAGCTGGGGATTGAAATCAGAAGGAGTTAGCTCATATTCTGGCTCCAACACTGATTAGCTTATGACCCTGGACATTTTACTTAATCTGTCCCAGATATCACTTTCTAGGCTGTAAAATATTTAATAGGTAACATTTACTGAGCAATTACTATGTGCAATGTATCCACTTTCTGAGTTCCTAACATATTATTTTTTATAATCCTCTAAATAACCCTAAGGAAACACTGGTGGCATAGTTGTTAAGCGCTACAGCTGCTAACCAAAAGGTTGGCAGTTCGAATCCACCGGGTGCTCCTTGGAAACCCTATGGGGCAGTTCTACTTGGTCCTATAGGGTCTCTATGAGTTAGAATTAACTTGATGGCAACAAGTTTTTAAATAACCCTAAGAGGGTGATACTACTTTTTTTAAGAGGGAGATACTACTTGTTATTGTAGCTATATAGTTAAGTCTATAAAGTGGAGTTTCTCTCACTTTTTTCTTCTTTTTCAAAACTTTTTAGCTATTTTAGTCTCTTTGCATTTTCATATAAATTTTAGAATGGGAATAGCAGAACTCTTAATTGTGCTCATGAAGAACCTGTAGATAGATCAAAAGGCAGTTGTTTGGACAGAACAAGGGGATACTGCATGGTTTAAAGTCAGGAAAGGTGTGCATCAGGGTTGTATCCTTTCACCATACTTATTCAATCTGTATTCTGAGCAAATAATCCGAGAACCTGGACAGTATGAAGAAGAAAGGGTATCAGGATTGGAGGAAGATTCATTAACAACCTGTGTTATGCAGATGACACAACCTTGCTTGCTGAAAGCAAAGAAGACTTGAAGCACTTACTGATGAAGACAAAAGACCACAGCCTTCGGTATGGGTTAAACATTAACATAAATAAAACAAAAATCCTTACAATTGGGTCAATAAGCAACGTCATGATAAATGGAGAAAAAGACTGAAGTTGTCGAGGATTTCATTTTACTTGGATCCACAATCAACAGCCATGGAAGCAGCAGTCAAGAAATCAAAAGACATACTGCATTGAGCAAATCTATTGCGAAAGACCTCCTTAAAGTGTTGAAAAGCAAAGTTGTCACCTTGAAGACTAAGGTACACCTGACCCAAGCCATGGTATTTTCACTTTCTTCATGTGCATGTTAAAGCTGGACAATGAATAAGGAAGACTGAAGAAGAATTGACGTCTTCGAATTGTGGTGTTGGCGAAGAATATGGAATATACCATGGACGCCCAAAAGAACCAACAAATCTGTCTTGGAGGAAGGACAACCAGAATGCTCCTTAGAAGCAAGGATGGCGAGACTATGTCTTACATACTTTGGACATGTCGTCAGGAGGGATCAGTCCCTGAAGAAGGGCATCATGCTTGGTAAAGTACAGGATCAGTGAAGAAGAGGAAGACCCTCAACGAGATGGATCAACACAGTGGATGCAACTAGGGTCTCATGCATAATAATGATTGTGAGCATGGCGCAGGACCAGGCAGTGTTTCATTCTGTAGTACATAGTACTACATATTTGATCTTCGTCAGTTAAGTGCTTCAAGTTCTCACTTTCAGCAAGCAAGGTTGTATCATCTGCATAAGGCAGGTTGTTAATGAGTCTTCCTGCAATCCAGATGCTGTGTTCTTCTTCTTATAGTCCAGTTTCTCGGATTATTTGCTCAGCATACATATTAAATAAGTATAGTGAAAGGATACAACTATGATGCACACTTTTCCTGATTTTAAACCATGTGGTATCCCTCTGTTCTGTTTGAACAAATGCCTTTTGGTCTATGTACAGATTCCACATGAGCACAATTAAGTGTTCTAGAATTCCCATTCTTAGCAGTGTTATCTACAATTTGTTATGAGCCACACAATTGAATGCCTTTGCATAGTCAATAAAACACAGGTCAACGACTTTCTGGTATTCTCTGCTTTCAGCCAAGATCCATATGACATCAGCAATGATATCCCTCATTCCATATCGTCTTCTGAACTCGGCTTGAGTTTTTGGCAGTTTCCTGTCCACTGTTGTCCTGTGATGCTGGAAGCTATGCCACCACTATTTCAAATACCAGCAGGGTCACCCATGGTGAGTAGGTTTCAGCAGAGCTTCCAGACTAACACAGACGAGGAAGAAGGGCCTGGCTATCTATTTGGGAAAAAATTGGCAAGTGAAAACGTTATGGATAGCAGTGTAACATAGTCTTAATAGTTTATATTATAATTTCAATTTTGTTTTATTTTTTAATTCAAGAATGATTTGGGATTTTTTTTTAATTTGCAAGTGGGTAGATTTCTTTTGCCTACACTTTTTAAAGAATTTAGTTTATGGTTTTATTGCTTTGCAGTCAAAGATATAGCCTGAATGATTTCTACTTAAAGAAATTTATAGAGATTTCTTGTGACCTAAAACATTTTTTTTATTTAAAATATTGTCAATTTCTTTCCTATAGATTTTTGTAAAAAAGCCTTTCCACTGCTATCGTAATTTTGTGACTTAGTCCTAATGCTGCCATCAGTTTTAACTTCATATATGTCAGTGCAATACTTTTGATATGCAACCATTTTATCTGTGTTATGAATTTTATCCTTTGGTGTTGTAAACCCCCCCTTTTTTTTGTTTAAAGTCATTTGCCTTTAAACCTATTTTGTCTACTATTAAGATTGCCATCTCTGCTTTCTTTCTGTTAACATTTGCGTGACATCTCTTTGTTTATTACTTTATTTTCAATCTCTTGATGTGATTTAATTTTAGTTGTGTCTTATTCATAGTGTATGACAGTCTTCTGAAAGAATTTGACCTATTCATATTTATTTTGGTCACTGATGTATTTGGACTTAATTTTTTCAAGCTATTATTTATATTCTCTGTACCATGCTTCTCACCTCATTTCCCTACCTTCCTGTGTTCACTGCCTTTATCATATTTTCTTGTTCTTTAGGTTAGTTGAAAATTTTGTCCAATTTTTTATTATTCTAGTAAATATTCTTTAAAAACTTATAAATATCATCAAAAATGTATTTATTACTTACATTATAAAAGTAACACAAACATGTTTTTCAAATTTGTTGTTCTTGGTCTTTGTCAAATGTCTGGTGATCTTTAGTAGCCTATTTATTCACAAATGAAGGACTGGCATCATGAGTGTTTAAGGTTGGCATGAATTTCCTTTTTGTGCATAACTATGTCCACAATAGATTTCTCCCCTGAGTGGAAGGGATGGCTGTAGGCTGAGCTTGCTGACAGAATTGTTTATCTTTAGGGTGGAAGAGGGAGGCAAGTCGGGGTCCCGTAAGTTTGCCAAAGTAAGGAAGACTTTACTCCGCCACTTAAATATTTTAGTGTTTTTGTTCCTGGGAGGGCTGTCTTTCTTCCCTACTTCTCTACCCAAATGACCATTATGTAGGGCTAGAATTTCCTGGAACTCTTCCCTATTGCTCTCTCTTTTCAACATCAAAAAATGCTAAGAGTCCCCTACAGATGGACTTTCTACCATGGGACTTGTTCTCAAGACTTTGTCCTGAAGGCAAACACAGTGACCAGCCTCTTTGCCTATGTGTACAGTTGGGGGGACAACAGTCCCAGCTGTTCTGCAGGCAATCCTCTCTTTAATTGTCCTTAGGATTGCCCCATGCCATTTCCCTGCATTTGTTATATCTGAGTTTGGAGATATTAGAACTCATTTGGGGAGAGCAATTCTCTTCTCCTGCAGCAGCTCTTTTTAAAATTTCTGTTTTGGGGTTGTGGTTTGTTCTACCATGATTTCTCTGTAAATTTGATTTATTAGTTTTCTAACTTTTAGAAATTCTCCAGATTATCTGGTCTGCTGGTGGTATCCTTTCCTGTTTGCAGATTGTTATAAATTTATTCTTTTATTACATATTTTATATCATTTCAAAAAGATTTTGGTGGAGAGGGGAAGTAAATGTGTACATTTGGTCTGCCATATTGAACTGTAAGTTTTCATTGTCTTCTGATCCTCAGTTACGGTTCTAACCATAGGGAAGTTTTCAGCAGTATGTAATTTCAGGTTTTAACTTCTGGTGTCTATTTAAATCTCTAAAGCAGGAGTTTTTACCCAAAGTCCATGAATCCCTAGAGATCAGTTAACCCTATGAAAATTGAAAGTGATTTGTCTATAAAAAAACAAAACATAACCCACTGGGGACAAGTTGATTCCAACTCAGAGTGACCCTTTAAGAGAGAGTAGGATTGCCCCATAGGGTTTCCAAGGAGCAAATGGTAGATTTGAACTGCTGACCTTTTGGTTAGCAACTGAGCTCTTAACCACTGCAAAGACTGAGGAAGAATTGATGCATTTGAATTATGGTGTTGATGAAGAATATTGACTATACCATGGACTGCCAGAAGAATGAACGAATCAGTTTTGGAAGAAGTATAGCCAGAATGCTCCTTAGAAGTGAGGATGGCGAGACGTCGTCTCACTTACTTTGGACATGTTTTCATAAGGACCAATCCCTGGAGAAGGACATTATACTTGATAGAGGGTCAGCAAAAAAGAGGAAGACCCTCAAGGAGATGGCTTAACACAGTGGCTGCAACAGTGGGCTCAAACATAGTGATTTAGAAGCTGGCGCAGGACCGGGCAACGTTTCTTTCTGTTGTACTTGGGGTTACCATGAGTCAGAAACATCCCAACAGCTCGTAACAACAACAACATCCATCTATAAATTCTTCTTTCTTTTTGTGATGTATTTCCAAGGAAGTTGCAGACATTAGTGCGCTTTAAAAGATAACTTTTTAAAAGGAGTTTTAATAATGACGATACATCTTTCATTTCTCTTCCCTTAATTTTTCCCCTCTCCTTTTGTTATCACATTCTCATGAAGGAGAATGTAAGTGTCCCTTTGGATGTGTAGGCCTTTGCCTGCTTGATTGGCTGCCTGGGTGGGTGTTTTGGCATGCACACTAGATTGACTGCTTTAAGGGCCAGCTGAAAGGTCAGCTTTTCTGTAAAGCCTTCTTCGATTGTGTGTGTTGACAATCATTTCTTCTGTGATCTCAGATCACTTTGGCAGATCTTTGCCAAGCTATTTACCAGATTAATATCATGATTCTTCATTTATATGAACTTCTATCCATTGACTATAAGATCGTACATATGTGTTTGTGTATTTGTGTATGGTTATGGGGGGTGACGGGTTAGGACTGGGTCTTATTTATCTCTGTATTCAAGAGCTAAACCAGTGCCTGGAACATACTAAATGAGTAAGTCGGTGAGTTAACAAATTAATCAATGCTTGCCTGTTTTGACTAGCAAGTTAGTTCAAAACCATTTTCATCATTATTGGTTTTTGATTAGTTTGGTAGGTTAAATGAGAATGGTTGCTCTGCTTAAATGTGTTCAAAGTCTACACAACAGTTATGGTTTCGGTGTCCTTCTCAAAGATTGTAAGAAGAAGCCCCAAGTGAGGTTCCTTACATGATTCCAGTTTTAACACCCCAAAGTCTGTGGTGGATATTACTTTGCAAAAATGGAATCTACCAAGTCATCATGTCAGACTCACAGCTAAACCTAATGCTCTCTCCGTTCTGCTTTGCTGGTGTCATCAGCAACTTCTCTCACATTTTTTTCATTTCAGGCCATTTTAAAGAACTTGTTCCTGACTTTTACTCTTTCTTACTTTTAGAAATTCTCCCAAGATTAATTTTAGTAACTGATCTAACAATGCCTGTCTCGACAGGTAGAGTGAAACCTTGAATCTTGACCCAGCTTCTCTACCGGGCATGCCTTCCTTTGAGCACAGGTGATTCAAGAACTACCGACACTCAAGAAACGCAGCAGTGGTGTTGAATGGGAGCCAGCATTTTTTGATGGAACATGATGTGCTTGGCACTGTGTTAGGCAATTTGCACTGGTTATTTTTTGTCTTAAAAGGTCTCAAATTGAAGGGAAGTTGGATTAATTGGCTGAAATTACACAGTTAAACAATATCCGTGGCTAATAGTTATTGGTTGCTTGCTGAGGAGGCTAAGGGTCTGCTCCTCCCTTTGCATGTTTGTCGTCATAGTTTACCATTGTGCTCAAGAGCAGTGACAGAGAGCTAAGCCAGTAAACAAGGCCCCCAGGGGATGTTGGACTCACTTCAATATTTACTGTTCAAACAGGAAAGCACTTCAGAGCTTCCCAGCTGGGCAAGACCCTGAGGAAGACCTCTTGGGCCCAACTTTTTCTTATGCTTAAGTTGCTGATTTTTGATCTTTAAGACAAAATAAACAGACCCATCCTCCCTCCTTCTCCTCACTCTCCACAGATGGCCTACAGCCCTCTTGCTTCTTTTTGGTAGCTTTGGGAGTTTGTCAGGCCAAATATAACAAATGTTACCTGGGAAGGGACCAACAGGGGTAGCCCCACAGTCTAGAGTCTTTCTCGAGCTCAGTACACCGCAAGGAGCCGTCTCAGAAGCTTGCCACGGTCTTGCAACTTGAAGGCACTTCCCAAGCACTGTTGGGTGGCTGTTTCCTAGGATGCACCTTTGGGGCAGTCTGTGCTACAGGAGCAGATAAGAAGTGAGCTTAGAGGGGCCTTTTATCAGCTGCTTGTGTTCACAGAGGCCAGATGATCTTCAAGGAGTTGCTTAGAGATTTAAAGCACCGGTGTGACAAGGGTGCTTTGATTCTAATGTTCCAGCTGTCTCCCTGCAGCCAGTGTTTACGCAAACTTGAAAAAACCTGCCACTACTGTTCATCGCCCTCGTTTTTCAACCTTAATGGTAATTACATTCCAAGGACTAGGAGAGATTTACCCTCTCCTTCAAGTCGGGAGTTAGAATACTCCCTTTGACGTGGCATCGGAGCGCAGTAATGCAGCATTTGGCGGCACAGATGGGGTGGGTTGAGGGTGACAAGGGAAAACTTCTATTTGATGGGGTTTTAAAATCAGTCTGCAGGAAGCTATGGTTTGTTTTTTTGTGCCTTCTGCAAAGTTCTGGTTTGAAAGACTTGAGGTTTATTTTTGTTTCAGTGTATGAATCAAAATTTGAGCATTAGAAGTTGTGAATTTCTCAGTGTACTCTAAAAGTAGTGCTCTTTTCTCTCCCAGACTCCCACCAGTGACAGCTGCCTTTGAGTCAGTTCCGACTCGTGGCGACCCCATATGTGTCCCAGTAGACCTGTGCCCCAAACGCTTTTCAATGGCTGATTTTTCTGAAGTAGACTGCCAGGCCTTTCTTCTAAGATGAATCTGGGTAGGCTTGGATCTCCAACCTTTCAGTCAGCAGCCGAATGCTTTAACTTTTTGCACCACCCAGGGACTCCTTATCAAGCCTCTACCCTCCTCTCATACTCCTTCACTACTTTTTACTCTGAAGCTCAAATCTTATATTATCTGTGAATTGCTTTTATATGATCTTTCTAGCCATGGTCTTGTAACTCCCACAAAATGATTGATTGGGACTATGCAAATAAGGTGCATAAAACTCCTGTAGTTATGGACAGTTTACTGTGCAAATAAAGAGACTGGCCTACCAAGGGGATTCATTTTTCCATCCTGCTGGGCTTAAAAGAGCCAATCCCACAAGGATTTAGGGGAACTTCACTACCATCAAAAAGAAAAGCCTGGAGCAGAGCACATCCTTTGGACCAAGGACTCGGGTCCCTGCACTGAGAACCTCCTAGACCCAGAAGAAACAGTGAAAGTTAAAGACAGCGAGAGGTAGTGGTGATGGGCCTGCCTGGCCCACAGACTGAGAGCTGAGTGCCTTTGGGCAGGAGGCTTGCTGGTGGAGCTGAAAGAGCTGTAACACTTTCCTGAGCAGGGCAAGAAAGGCCTACATATGTCCCATGTAGGTGTTGCATGTCTTCCCCCTGGGTAGTGGAGGCCCAAATAGCACGAAAGTAAGAAAGTCCCGCAGGCCCTGGTAGCATGGTGGAAACAGGCAGCAGAAACTTAGAAGGGCCCAGCGGCAGCGGCTCTGGAGATCCCGTGCAAGAGCCTCACAGCCAGCAGCAAGGCCCAGTGAGGCCCAACAGCGGAGCAGAAACCTTAGGAGCTGTGCGAGCCCCCTAAGCAGCGTGGTGGTAGCCAGAGGGAGCGGTGACATGAACACAGCATCTGACCTGAATCACAGCGTGCCTGCCCAGCAACATAAGAATGGATGAGAGTAATTTTCCCTTTGGGAATCTTTTTATGGTTTACTGTTTGCTTTATGTAAATAATAAAATTGGCTTTCACTTTGCCAACACTGTGTAAGTGTCTCATGTGTCCAGTTTGATCACAGATGAACATAGCACCCATGGACTGGCTGATGCCGGTGGGTGTATGTGTCTCATTCCTAGCAGTCTTATGGCTGCCTGGAAGTTTGAGGCACAGCCTGTCTGCATGTGCAATGCAGATGTGCAGACATGTACATACATTATCTTTGGTCTTTCTTTCCAATGGCAAAGATGAGGCTCTGTGAAGGAGAGAAACTTCTCCTATCAGTTCAGAATCCAAAGTCAAGGCAACTGGATGGAAAATTAAGATCTGAAGCAGCTACAACTGGACTAATCCAAAAGCTAAGAAGTTTCCTGAATATAACCAAACACTTTGAGGGACATAATAGTGGGCCAGGGGTCTGGGAACCATGGTTTCAGGGGACATCTAGGTTAACTGGTGTAACAAAGTATTTAGAAAACATTCGGCATCCCACTTTTGTGAGTGGCATCTGGGGTCTTAAAAGCTAGCAAGCAGCCATCTAAAATGCATCAATTGATCTCAACCCACCTGGAGCAAAGGAGAATGAAAAACACCAAAGACACAAGAAAAATATAAGCCCAAGAGAAAGAAAGGGCCACATAAACCAGGGATTCCATCAGCCTGAGACAGGAAGAACTAGATGGTACCTGGCTACCACCGATGACTGCCTTGACAGGGAACACAATGGAGAATCCCTGATGGAGCAGGAGAAAAGTGGGATGCAGGCCTCAAATTCTAGTAAAAAGACCAGACTTAATGGTCTGACTGAGATTGGAAGGACCCTAGAGGTCATGGCCCCGGACTCTCTGTTATTCGAAAACTAAAACCATTCTCAAAGCCAACTCTTCAGACAAAGATTAGACTGTACTATAAGATATAAAATGATACTGGTGAGGAGTGAGCTTCTTAGCTCAAATAGGCACATGAGACTATGTGGGCAGCTTCTGTCTGGAGGTGAGATGAGAAGGCAGAGGGGGACAGGAGCTGGATGAATGGACACAGGAAATGCAGGGCAGAGAGGAGAGTGCTGTCGCATTGTAAGGAGAGCAGCTAGGGTTGCATAAAAATGTGTGTATAAGTTTTTGTATGAGAAACTGACTTGAATTGGAAACTTTCACTTAAAGTACAATTAAAAAAAAAAAAGCTGTTAACAAAAATTGAGGACATGTTCTTGCACTTTAGCAAGCTTCAAGTACTCTTCTCCTGCCCTCCACTTCTAAGGATGCTCCTATCATCTCTTTTTCTTCCTCCATCTGTCTTTATTCTATGCCTACTTTTCTTTAACAGCAAAACCAGTTAAACCAGTTGCTGTCAAGTAGACTCTGGCTCATGGTGACCTCATGTGTGTCGGAGTAGAACTATGCTGAGTAGGGTTTCAATGGCTAATTTTTCAGTAGATCACTAGGACTTCTTTCCCAGGTGCCTCTGGGTGGGCTCAAGCCTCCAACCTTTGGTTAGCAGTAGAGAGAGCTAACCGTTTGCACCACCCAGGGACTCCTTGAAGAGCAAAGAGAATTAAAACAAACAAAACGAAACTTTGGTCAGGGCATAGAGTTGTCTGTGAGAATACAGTTTTTGTCTAGTCTTCACTCCCTTCCCCTAGTCGAGGCCTAAAGGATTTGTTGGGGTCCAGTAAAGCAGATCTTGGGGTCTCGAGCATCCCAGCCACTTCCAGCTCAGGTCTCTGATCTCTATTGGGCACCCTTGGTGCCACTAGATGCTGTGCTCCTAGTATAGTGCCTTTGGGAGCCCTGGTTCCAGGCTGATCGTTGGAAGGGTGCCAAGGGCCATGAGAACAGCCACCCAGATGAAAGGAACTTGGGACTTGTTCCTGGAATCTGAGCAAGGATTCTGGCAGAGCCTTTTGCCTTCCTCTCAAAGACCCAGTCTCTGCCAGACTTCTTTTCTATCTGTCCAGGAAAGCTAGCTTTCAACAAACAGGCTTTTAAGAGCTTTTATCCTGCCCTTGCTTCCAAGAGCTGGCCCAGAACAGAGTTCTTGGCTTTTCTCAAATCCAACTCTGCTTGGCTGGGAATGTGAGCTCCATAGGGTTTTGGTACATGGATACTGACATTTTCCAACTTTCCTTCCTTAAGTGGAAATGCTGGGGCAGATGCAGGTTTTGTCGGGGCTTGAAGTCTGTACAATTTGTTGAGGTGCTGTTTAAGAAAAATAATATAAAATTAGAAAAACACAATTAGGTACTTGACTTCCTCTTATTCCCAAAATGCCAATGAACCTCTAAAATCACTGACCTGAGAGGAGATGTGATGAAGAAGAGGGAGTGGAAAGAAGTGACAGTCTTGCAAATTGGGTTAAAATGCCTTACTTTCACAACTTAAAAAAAATATGACCATGTGAGCACATTACTGGGGACTGGCCAAGGGCTTGGAAGCAGCTTGTGCAAGTGAGGGGCCCTGCAGTTTATGCTTCACTAGTTGATCTGCCTCTGTAGAAATGTTCTCGTCTTAAAAAAATGAATACACTTCCTTCCCTCCCCTCAAATCACATTACTTTATGCCTCTACAAATTATTAAAAAAAAAAAAATCGAAATCTATCTGGCGTTATCTTAAACAGTTAGAAATAGAACTACCATACAACCCAGAAATCCCACTCCTCGGAATATACCCTAGAGAAACAAGAGCCTTCACACAAACAGATATATGCACACCCATGTTTATTGCAGCTCTGTTTACAATAGCAAAAAGCTGGAAGCAACCAAGATGTCCGTCAACGGATGAATAGGTAAATAAATTGTGGTATATTCATACAATGGAATACTACCCATCGATAAAGAACAGTGACGAATCTCTGAAACATTTCATAACATGGAGGGACCTGGAAGGCATTTTGCTGAGCGAAATGAGTCAGAGGCAAAAGGACAAATATTGTATAAGACCACTATTATAAGATCTTGAGAAATAGTATAAACTGAGAAGAACACATACTTTTGTGGTTACGAGGGGGGGAGGGAGGGAGGGTGGGAGAGGGGCTTTTACTGATTAGTTAGTAGATAAGAACTGCTTTAGGTGAAGGGAAGGACAATACTCAATACATGGAAGGTCAGCTCAAATGGACTGGACCAAAAGCAAAGAAGTTTCCGGGATAAGCTGAATGCTTCAAAGGTCAGCGGAGCAAGGGCAGGGGTTTGGGGACCATGGTTTAAGGGGACTTCTAAGTCAATTGGCATAATAAACTCTATTATGAAAACATTCTGCATCCCACTTTGAAATGTGGCGTCTGGGGTCTTAAATGCTAACAAGCGGCCATCTAAGATGCATCAATTGGTCTCAACCCACCTGGAGCAAAGGAGAATGAAGAACACCAAGGTCACACGACAACTAAGAGCCCAAGAGACAGAAAGGGCCACATGAACCAGAGACTTACATCATCCTGAGACCAAAGAACTAGATGGTGCCCGGCCACAACCGATGACTGCCCTGACAGGGAGTACAACGGAGAACCCCTGAGGGAGCAGGAGATCAGTGGGATGCAGACCCCAAATTCTCACAAAAAGACCATACTTAATGGTCTGACTGAGACTAGAGGAATCCTGGCAGTCATGGTCCCCAAACCTTCTGTTGGCCCAGGACAGGAACCATTCCTGAAGACAACTCATTAGATAAGAAAGGGACTGGACAGTGGGTAGGAGAGAGATGCTGATGAAGAGTGAGCTATTTGTATCAGGTGTACACTTGAGACTGTGTTGGCATCTCCTGTCTGGTGGGGGGATGGGAGGATAGAGAGAGTTGGAAGCTGGCAAAATTGTCATGAAAGGAGAGACTGGAAGGGCTGACTCATTAGGGGGAGAGCAAGTGGGAGTACGGAGTAAGGTGTATATAAACTTATATGTGACGGTTTGACTTGATTTGTAAACGTTCACTTGAAGCTCAATAAAAGTTAATTAAAAAAAAAATCATTGCACAATTTCGTAATTTGTATCAAGAGCCTGAATATATTCCTACTTTGTCCCAGTAATTTTACTTTTGGCAATCTAGTCTAAGAAAACTGTCTAGATTATGTGCTCAATTATGTCTGTTGCAGCATTAGTTATGATAGTCAAAAACTGGATAAACTTTAATGAATAACGATATGGAAATAAATAAGTAAAATATGTTTTCATCTTGTAGAATATTACACAGTTAGTGCCAATGATTTAAAAATAGGTTTATAATAATCTGGCAAAATACTAATATGCTAATGTTATCAGAAAAAAACACACAAAAATTATATAAACAACCAATTGATAACATTTTCCCTTAATTTCCAGCGTTTGGAAGTATTCTTTCATTACATAGTCTTCTTAGATGGGCCAAAGAAAGTTTGGAACCCCTTGGACCTTTGGGGTTTCCAAAACTGAGAACCAACACTGGCTTCACTAGAAGAAAACCTCATTTTAAAATAGCCTCTGATTTTATTTAATTTTTTAAAGATAATTCTCAATGTTGTGCTGTGATGAAATCAGTACTTATATATATTGCTGATACAAGAACAAATGGATGCAACTTTTTCTTTCTGTGGTTGATTTGTGACTTAAGAGACCCTCTGTTACAGAGTAGAACTGTTACATAGGGTTTTCTTGGCTCTAAACTTTATGGTCACTATTCCTGTGTCAGTTTGTGCTACTGTGGTGGCTTGTGTGTTGCTGTGATGCTGGAAGCCATGCCACCAGTATTTCAAATACCAGCAGGGTCACCTAGGGTAGATAGATTTCGGCAGAGCTTCCAGAATAAGACAGACTAGGAAGGAGGACATGGCAATCTACTTCTAAAGACATTGGCCAGTGAAAACCTTACAAACAGCAGCAGAACATTGTCTGATACAGTGCTGGATGATGAGATGCTCAGCTTGGAAAGCACTCAAAATATGACTGAGGAAGAGCTAACTCCTCAAAGAAGAGTTGACTTTAAAGGTGTGGATGGAGTTAAGCTGTCGGGACCTTCATTTGCTGATGTGGCGCAACTCAAAATGAGAAGAAAGAGCTGCAAACATCCATCAATAATTGGAATGTGGGATGTATGAAGTATAACCTTAGGAAAATTGGAAGTTGTCAAAAATGAAATGGAACTCTTGATGACAGATATCCTAGGCATTAGTGAGCTGAAATGGACTGGTATTGGCCATTTTGAATTGGATAATCATACTGTCTAATATGCTGGGAATGACAAACTAAAGAGGAATGGTGTCACATTCTTTGTCAAAAATGACATTTCAAGATCTATCCTAAAGCACAACTCTTATCAGTGATAGGAAAATACCTATACTTTTACGAGGAAGACCAGTTAATATGACTATTATCCAAATTTACACACCAACCGCTAATGCCAAAGACGAAGAAACTGAAGATTTTTACCAACTTCTGCAGTATGAAATAGATCAAGCATGTAATCAAGATGCATTGATAATTACTGGTGATTGGAATTCCAAAGTTGGAAACAAAGAAGAGGATCAGTATTTGGAAAATATGGCCTTCATTATAGAAACGATGCCAGAGATTGCATGATAGACTTTTGCAAGACCAATGACCTATTCACACAAAATAACTTTTTTCAACGACATAAATGGTGACTATACATGTGGACCTCACCAGGTGGAATATACAGGAATCAAATCGACTACATCTGTAGAAAGAGATGATGGAGAAGGTCAATATCATCAGTAGGAACAAGGTTAGGGACTGCCTGTGAACAGACCAGCAATTGCTCATATGCAAGTTCAAGTTGAAGCTGAAGAAAATATAAACAAGTCCATGAGAGGCAAATTACAACCTTGAGTATATCCCACCTGAATTTAGAGACCAACTCAAAATTAGATGGACCGAACACTAATGACTGAAGGCCAGATGAATTGTGGGATGACATCAAGGACATCATACATGAAGAAGACAATAGGTCATTAAAAAGACAGGAAAAAAAAAGAAAAGATCAAAATGGCTGTCAGAAGAGACTCTGAAACTTTCTCCTGAACGTAGAGTAGTTAAAACAAATGGAAGAAACGATGAAGTCAAAGAGCTGAACAGAGGATTTCAAAGGGTGGCTTGAGAAGACAAAGTAAAGCATTTTGATGAAATGTGCAAAGAGCTGGAGCTGGAAAATCAAAAGACAAGAACATGCTTGGCATTTCTTAAGCTAAAAGAACTGAAGAAAAAATTTAAGCCTTTAGTTGCAATATTGAAGGATTCTATGGGCAAAATATTGAACTACACAGGAAGCAAAAAAAAAAGGAATATACATAGTTTATGTATCAAAAATAATTGATCAATATTCAACCATTTCAGGAGGTAACATACGATGAAGAGATGATGATATTGAAGGAAGAAGTCCAAGCTACAATGAAGGCATTGGTGAAAAATAAGCCTCCAGGAATTGATGGAATACCATCTGAGATGTTTCAACAAACTGATGCCACACTAGAAGCACTCGCATGTCTCTGCCAATAAATTTGGAAGACAGCTACCTGGCCAACCTACTGGAAGAGATCCATATTTGTGCCCATTCCAAAGAAAGGTGATCCAATAGAATGTGGAAATTATTGAACAATGCCATTAATATCAGATCCCTGGAGGTCCAGTAGTTAAGAGCTCAGCTGCTAAACAAAAGGTCAGCAGTTCGAATCCACGAGCTGCTCCTTGGAAACCCAATGGGACAGCTCTGCTCTGTCTCATAGGGTCATTATGAGTCAGAATTGGCTGGATGGCTAGAGGTGTGGGTTTGGTTTTTTTGTTATCATTAATCTCACACTCAAGTAAAATTTTGCTGAAAATAATTCAAAAAAGTTGTAACAGTACATTGACTGGGAACTGCCAGAAATTCAAGCCAGATTCAGAAAAGGATGTGGAGCTAGGGATATCTTTGCTGATGTCAGATAGATTTTGGCTGAAAGCATAGAATACAGAAAGATGTTTACCTGTATTTTATTGACTACGCAAAGGCATTCAACTGTGTGGATCATAACAAATTATGGATACCATTTCAAAGAATGGGAATTCCAGAGCACTTAATTGTTCTCATGAGGAACCTGTACATAGCTCAAGAGGCAGTCATTCAAACAGAACAAGGGGATACTGAGTGGATTAAAGTCAGGAAAGGTGCGCATCAGGGTTGTATTTTTTCACCATACTTATTCAATCTGTATACTGAGCACATAATCTGAGAAATCTGCTGCAAAAAACTCTTTGAAGTATTAAAAAGCAAAGCTGCCACCTTGAAGACTAAGGTGCTCCTGACCCAAGTCATGGTATTTTCAATTTCCTCATATGCATGTGAAAGCTAGGCAATGAATAATGAAGACTAAAGAAGAATTGATACCTTTGAATTATAGTGCTGGCAAATAATATTGAATATACCATTGACTGCCAGAAGAATGAAAAAATCTGTCTTGGAAGAAGTACAACAAGAAACCTCCTTAGAAGTAAGAATGACAAGACTATGTCTCACATATTTTGGACATGTTATCAGGAGGGACCAGTCCCTATAGAAGGACATCATGCTTGGTAAAGTGGAGGGTCAGTGAAAAAGAGGAAGAGCCTCAGTGAAATTGGCAACAGTGGGCTCAAGCATAACAATGATTGTGAGGATGGCACAAGACCGGGCAGTGTTTCATTCTGTTGTACATAAGGTTGCTACCAGTTGGAACTGAGTCAATGGCACCTAACAACAACAACAACATGCAAAACCTGAACAATGAATAAGGAAGGCTGAAAAAGACTTGACACCTTTGAATTATGGTGTTGGCAAGAATATTGGATATACCATTGACTGCCAGAAGAATGAACAAATCTGTCTTGGGACAAGTACAGCCGGAATGTTCCTTAAAAGTGAGGATGGCTAGACTTAGTCTCACATACTTTGGACATGTTATCAGGAGGGACCAGTCTTCGGAAAAGAACATCACACTTGCTAATGTAGAGGGTCAGCGAAAAAGAGGAATACCCTCAATGAGATGGATTGACACAGTGGCTGCAACAATGGGCTCAAACATAGCAATGATTATGAAGATGGCACTGGATCAGGCAGTGTTCCATTCTGTTCTACACAGGGTCACTGTGAGTTGCAACCGACTTGAGGGCACCTAACGACAGCAACAACAGTGTTTACAGAAGCAGATGCCCAGGTCTGTTTCTACTGCAGTGCTGCTATGTGGGTATGAACCAGCACCTTTTTGGAAATTATTTTGGCAATATTTAGCAAAATCTTAATGTATTCGTACTCTCTGATGCAACAATTTCAATTTCGAGCATCTATTCCAAGGAAATTACAAGAAAAATAGAGGTATTATGCACAAAGATGCCATTTACAATGAAATACGTAACAGGAAAGCATTATTACCAACATAAAGATCTAACCGTAGAAGGATTATTTTTAAAAATCATTGTGCATGTCCATGGAATGGCATATTAGCCATTGAAATGGTGAAGTAGGTGATGAAGAAAAAGGATAAAACAAAGGTAAGGACATAAAATGGAGCTATGGAGTGAAGTTAATACAAAAATGCATATTGAAGAGTTTATTTTGTTAAGAAACATTAATAGGTACCAGTCACTGTTCTAAGCCCTTTAGGAAGATTAACCCACTTAATCTTCATAACGACTGTATGAGGTTGGTTTTATTATCACTCCCATTTTATGGATGAAGAGATATTACAGAGTGTTTAGGTAATTGGTCCAAAATCACACAAACAATATGAGGTGGAGCCACAATTCTCACTCTGCAGACTAGCTTCAGAAGTCCCTATTTTTATCCACTGTGCTGTGCAACTTCAGATTTAGCTCTAAACTTTCTAGTAGCCAACGTGAAAATAGGAACAAGATCATTTACTGGAAAGCCAAATGTCATTGCACCCAATTCTTGCTCATAGTAATATTAAACCAATTCTTCAATTCTTGCTTCCACTCCCCACCCCAAGTTAGTAAGATATGAACCCAGTCATAGCAACAATGAGCTTGTGAATGACAATCTGCGATGCCCTGCCAACCTTTGCCAATCTCAAACCGGGGCAGAACAAAACCAACACCTAGAAGAATGCAGTCGGAATCGACTCGACGGCACAGGGTTCAGGTAGGAGAGAGCGAGGCTTCTAGTTTACAGTTTTAATTCCTTTAAAGAAAAGGCAGGGAGAACGGATGGCTCCTGATATAAAACATGGCCCAGGTAGCCGTAAATGAAGAGTCATTCCCAGCTCCTCAGCCATGGGCTTCGTTCTGGGGACTGTCAGCATAAATCCCCTCCATGCTTTTTGTTATGTCTCCAAACTTATTTAGGACTTAGGTTTTCCAGGTTGTTCTGTTTTTGGTCATTCCTACTCCATATCAGATATCATTGTTATAGTGTCCCTTCTGAAGGGTGAGTTACTTACATATTTTATGTTCACCAGTCGTTGAGCATTTTTATTGGAGTCACTTAATAAACATAAACACATGGGATACTGGGAGGGCACCACAGCTAACTGGATAAGGTTAATCTGTCTTTTCAGTAGACTCTTATGCAAACTAACTCCCTACAAACTGTGTACAAAGTGTGCCAGGGAGAAAATTTCATTTTTCTTTCATCCAGGACAAGGCAAGATTCCACGACAACGTGATTCTGTGACTGGAATCTTTTGGGGGCATTTCCACAGAAATGCGGCTCTTTCCATCCCTCTGTGCACGTTCACACACACACCTGCCACTCAGGCCTTTCCTCCTGCCTAGAATCTTTCACTGTGACCCCTCATTCTAACAGCCATTTTTCCTGAGGAGAATCTGTGTCCCCCCCAAAAAACTGTCTCTGTGACCTGAGCCACTTTCAGAACCCTGTTGTTGTGTGCCGTTGAGTTGATCCCAACTCATAGTGTCCTGCTATGACAGTGCAGAAATGCTTCATGAGGTTTTCTAGGCTGTAATTTTATGGGAGCAGATAGCCAGGTCTTTTCTCCCACGGAGCCTCTGGGTAGGTTCAAAACTGCCGACCTTTCAGTTAGCAGCTGAGCACTTAGCCACTACACCACAGGGCTTCTTTTGGAATTCTACTCCCACCTTATTTATCTGATAAACAAATGCAGTGTTTAGCAATTGGCAGATAGTGATGGTTTAAGACAGTGCTCATCAAATTTTATTGTATACACAGATCACTTAGGATGTTTGCTTAAAACCAAAAAACCAAACCCACTGCCGTCGAGTTGATTCCTACTCATAGGGACACTACAGAGCTTCCAAGGCTGTAAATCTTTACGGGAGCAGACTGCCACATTTTTTTTTCCACAGAGCGGGTGGTGGGTTTGAACGTATGGTTAGCACCCAAGCTGTTTAACCACTGTGCCACCAGGGCTCCGGGTATTTGCTTTGAAGAGGTATATTTGTAGATCTTCATCTACAAGGATTCTTATCCTTAATTTTGTTTGTTGTTGATTTAAATCAAAATAATATACGTGCCTACTTTTAAAAACCACACAATGTTAGGGGGTTCTGCCTGCAAGAAGGGCATTCTAGGTTCAGAAAAACCTTCACACTGAGCACAACTAGAAAAGCTGGGCAAATATTTAAGAAAAAAAAGCAAAAAAACTAAACTTCGAAGCTTCAGTGAAAATTACAGAGCTAGGCCAGCACCACACCACCCGTTGCTGCGGAGTCGATTCCGACTCTAGGAACTGGAAAAGAAAGGAAACTCAAAAGTGTTATCCAGCATTTAGCACTACTTTTTCCCTAGAGGTATTTGCAGATTCAGAAGAAGTAGCGAAAAGCTCCCCCACGTGTCTGTCGGTTTGTCGTACTGTGGGGGCTTCTGTGTTGCTGTGATGCTGGAAGCTATGCCACCGGTATTCAGATGCCAGGAGGGTCACCCACGGAGGACAGGTTTCAGCTGAGCTTCCAGACTAAGACAGACTAGGAAGAAGGACCCTGCAGTCTACTTCTGAAAAGCATTAGCCAGTGAAAACCTTATGAATAGCAGCAGAACATTGTCTGATATAGTGCTGGAAGATGAGCCCCCCAGGTTGGAAGGCACTCAAAAGATGACTGGGGAAGAGCTGCCTCCTCAAAGTAGAGTTGACCTTAATGACGTGCATGGAGTAAAGCTTTTGGGACCTTCATTTGCTGATGTGGCACGACTCAAAATGAGAAGAAACAGCTGCAAACATCCATTAATAATTGGAACCTGAAATGTATGAATCTAGGAAAATTGGAAATAGTCAAAAATGAAATAGAACGCACAAACATCGATATCATAGGCGTTAGTTAGCTGAAACGTACTGGCATTGGCCATTTTGAATCGGACAATCATATAGTCTACTATGCTGGGAATGACAACTCAAAGAGGAATGGTGTTGCAGTCATCGTCAAAAAGAACTTTTCAAGATCTATCCTGAAGTACAACGCTGTCAGTGATAGGATAATATCCATACGCCTACAAGGAAGACCAGTAAATATGACTATTATTCAAATTTACACACCAACCACTAGGGCTAAAGATGAAGAATTAGAAGATTTTTCTCAGCTGCTACAGTCTGAAATTGATCGAACATGCAATCAAGATGCATTGATAATTACTGGTGATTGGATTGCGAAAGTTGGAAACAAAGAAGGATCAGTAGTTGGAAAATACGGCCTTGGTGATAGAAACAATGCCGGAGATCGAATGATAGAATTTTGCAAGACCAATGACTTCTTCATTGCAAATACCTTCTGTCTCCAACATAAACAGCGGCTATACACATGGACCTCGCCAGATGGAACACAGAGAAATAAAATTGACTACATCTGTGGAAAGAGACGATGGAAAAGCTCAACATCATCAGTCAGAACAAGGCCAGGGGCTGACTGTGGAACAGACCATCAATTACTCCTATGCCTGACACTGAAGAAAATCAGAGCAAGTCCTCAAGAGCCAAAACATTAAGTGTATTTTGAGTTACGTATATCCCACCTGAATTTAGAAACCATCTCAAGAATAGATTTGACGCATTGAACACTAGTGACCGCAGACCAGACGAGTTGTGGAATGACATCAAGGACATCATCTATGAAGAAAGCAAGAGGTCATTGAAAAGACAGGAAAGAACGAAAAGAACAAGATGGATGTCAGAGGAGACTCTGAAACTTGCTCTTGAGCATCGAGCAACTAAAGCCAAAGGAAGAATTGATGAAGTAAAAGAACTGAACAGAAGACTTCAAAGGGCCTCTAGAGAAGACAAAGTAAAGTATTATAATGACATGTGCAAAGAGTTGGAAATGGAAAACCAAAAGGGAAGAACACGCTCGACATTTCTCAAGCTGAAAGAACTAAAGAAAAAATTCAAGCCTCAAGTTGCAATAGTGAAGGATTCCATGGGGAAAATATTAAACGATGCAGGAAGCATCAAAAGAAGATGGAAGGAATACACAGAGTCATTATACCAAAAAGAATTAGTTGATATTCAACCATTTTAAGAGGTGACATATGATCAGGAACCGATGGTACTGAAGGAAGAAGTCCAAGCTGCTCTGAAGGCATTGGCAAAAAACAAGGCTCCAGAAATTGATGGAATATCAGTTGAGATGTTTCAACAGACAGAGGCAGCGCTGGACGTGCTCACTCGTCTATGCCAAGAAATATGAAAGACAGCTTCCTGGCCAACTGACTGGAAAAGATCTGTATTTATGCCTATTCCCAAGCAAGGTGATCCAACTGAATATGGAAATCACAGAACAATATCATTAATATCACACACAAGCGAAATTTTGCTGAAGATCATTCAAAAATGGCTGCAGCAGTATATCAACAGGGAACTGCCAGGAATTCAGGCCGGTTTCAGAAGAGGACGTGGAACCAGGGATATCATTGCTGATGTCAGATGGATCCTGGCTGAAAGCAGAGAATACCAGAAGGATGTTTACCTGTGTTTTATTGACTATGCAAAGGCATTCGACTGTGTGGATCATAACAAACCATCGATAACACTGCGAAGAATGGGAATTCCAGAACACTTACTTGTGTTCATGAGGAACCTTTACATAGAAAAAGAGGCAGTTGTTCAGACAGAACAAGGGGATACTGATTGGTTTAAAGTCAAGAAAGGTGTGCGTCAGGGTTGTGTCCTTTCACCATACCTATTCAATCTGTAGGCTGAGCAAATAATACGAGAAGCTGGACTATAAGAAGAAGAATGGGGCATCAGGATTGGAGGAAGACTCATTAACAACCTGCATTATGCAGATGACACAACCTTGCTTGCTGAAAGTGAAGAGGACTTGAAGCACTTACTAATGAAGATCAAAGACCACAGCCTTCAGTATGGATTACATCTCAACGTAAAGAAAATAAAAATCCTCACAACTGGACCAACAAGCAACGTCATGATAAATGGAGAAAAGATTGAAGTTGTCAAGGATTTCATTTTACTTGGATCCACAATCAACAGTCATGGAAGCAGCAGTCAAGAAATCAAAAGATGCATTGCATTGGGCAAATTTGCTGCAAAGGACCTCTTCAAAGTGTGGAAGAGCAAAGATGTCACCCTGAAGACTAAGGTGCGCCTGACCCAAGCCATGGTATTTTCATTCACATCATAAGCATGTGGAAGCTGGACACTGAATGAGGAAGACCGAAGAAGAGTCGACCCCTTTGAATTGTGGCGTTGGCGAAGAATATTGAGTATACCACGGACTGCCAAAAGAATGAACAAATCTGTCTTGGAGGAAGTGCGGCCAGAATGCCCCTTAGAGGCAAGGATGGCGAGTCTGCGTCTTACATACTTTGGACATGTCGTCAGGAGGGATCAGTCACTGGAGAAGGACATCGTGCTTGGCAGAGTACAGGGTCAGTGGAAAAGAGAAAGACCCTCAATGAGGTGGATTGACACAGTGGCTACAACAATGAGCTCAAGCATGACAACGATTGTAAGGATGGTGCAGGACCGGGCAGTGTTTCGTTCTGTTGTGCATAGGGTCACTATGAGTCGGAACCGACTCGACAGCACCTAACAACAACAACAAAGCCAAAAGCTAAGAAGTTTAGCAGAGTTTTTGACAGAGTTGTGGGTCTGGGTAGACAAGACTGTAGCTTAGAACCCACCAAAAAAGCTTTGGGATAGAATCTTGAAGGAGTACTCATAAGCTAAGCTCCTTTGCTGTCGAGCCAATTCCAACCGATAGTGACCCTATAGGACAGAGTAGAACCGCCACATAGGGTTTCCAAGGAGTGCCTGGTGGATTCGAACTGCTGACCTTTTGGTTAGCAGCCGTAGCGCTTAACCACTATGCCCCAGGGTTTCCAGAGTACTCATAGGAGTAAGGAAAAGAAAGCGGACCACTTGGAGCCCAAATTTAAATAACGCCTATCTCTGATTAGGGTCGCTATGAGTCACAATTGACTCGACTGCACTGGGTTTAGGTTTTTTTAAAGTGATCTGGGATTTTCCTAACACAGCTGCCCACCAGAAGCAAACAAAAACTCCTTTCTGGAGAAGATAGCATCCTCTTAGACTATAAATCATCTCTACAGTTTTTATATGCAATGTTAGGCATGCAATAAGAAACAACCAGGCATATCTGAACAATGCAATTGAACACCAAGAGAAATAACAATAGAAAAAAAATCTACACGGTGTCCAGATAGTAGAGTTATTAGACAGACATTTAAATAACTAAATTAATATGTTCAAGTGAATTAAAGAGAAGATTAAAAAATTTAACAGGTAACTGAAATAGTCCTAAAATAGTTGCTAAATGGTTAGATAACTGTTAGAGAAATTGAATGCATAAGTAAAAAATTTCCACAAATAAAACTTCAGGGTCAGATGGCTTCACTGAAGAATTCTATCACACAATTAAGGATGAAATGACACCAACCTGTCCAGACATTTCCAGAGTACAGAAAAAGAGGGAGCACTTCTTAACTCATTTTATGAGGCTAGTATTTCCTCAATACCAAAGTTGGACAAAACAATATAAAACAGAAAAATTATAGGCCAGTCACTCTCTTGAAAATGAATGCAAAAATCATTAGCTAAATATTAGCATTGAAATCCAGCAATAAATAGATAATACATTCCAACCAAATTAGGTTTGTTCCAGGAATGTGAGATTAATTTAACATTGCAAAATCAATTACAGTAATAGAATAAAGTAGAAAAAACAACAGCAAAAACAAACAAAAGTAACAACGAAAACCTCTTACAACCTAAGAATAGGAAGAAGTTTCCTTAATGTGATGAAAATTGATAAATGTCTCCCTGGAATTGCTTTTCATTAGGTTAATGCTAACATTTATTGCATCTCCATCTCTTCTCTCCTGGTTATCACCCTGAATTTTCTAGAGCATATCTTCAGACAGGCTTTATTTAATTAATTCTAATTCTGGACTCTTATAGGTCTGGCTCGTTATTTTTCACCGTGATATGTTTAGGTGTTTGTCTTTTCTCATTCATTTCACTTTGCATTTGATTGGTGTTATCAAATGCTGTGGAGTCAATTTCCACTCATATCCACCCCATGTGACAGAGTAGAACTGCCGCCATAAGGTTTTCTAGGCTATAATCTTTACAGAAGGAGCCCTGGTGGTATGGTGGTTAAGAGCTTGTCTGATAGTCAAGAGTTTGGTGGTTCAAACCCACCAGCCACTCCATGGGTAAAAGATGTAGCAGTCTGCTTCCATGAAGCTTTACAGCCTTGGAAACCCTATCGGACAGTTTTACTCTGTCTTAAAGGGTCACGATGAGTCAGAATTAACTCCACAGCAATCCATTTGTTTTTTTGGTAATCTTTACAGAGCAGATTGCCAGGTCTTTCTCCGAGGAGCTGCTGGGTAGGTTCCAATTACCAACCTTTCGGTGAGCAGCAAGCACTTAATCCTTGTGCCACCAAAGCTCTTTTGCATTTGGTAGACTGTTCCAATTTGAACAGAAACCCTGGTGGTGTAGTGGTTAAGTGCTAAGGCTGCTAACCAAAGGGTTGGCAGTTCAAATCTGCCAGGCGCTCCTTGGAAACTCTACAGGGCAGATCTACTCTGTCCTATAGGGTCAACTATGAGTCGGAACCGACGACAGCACTGGGTTTGGTTTTTGGTTCCAATCTGAAATTTACTTATCTCTTTACCTCTGGAAATTTTCTTTGGTTATTCCTTTGATAATTGTCTCCTTTGCATTTGTTTGTCCTCTTTCTTTTTGTGCTTCTATAAGCTGAGTGCTGTACCTCCTGGTTTGATGCTGCTGTCTTTATTGTTCATATTTTTCATCCATTTTAGTCCTATGTTCTGAGAGATTTTCTGGACTTTTCCCCCAACTGTTCTATTAAACTTGAGCACTTACTGATGAAGATCAAAGACCACAGCCTTCAGTATGGATTGCGCTTCAACATAAAACAAACAAAAATCCTCACACTGGACCAGTAAGCAACGTCATGACAGACGGAGAAATGATTGAAGTTGTTAAGGATTTCATTTCACTAGGATCCACAATCAACACCCATGGAAGTAGCAGTAAGAAAATCAAGCAACTCATTGCATTGGGCAAATCTGCTGCAAAAGACCTCTTCAAAGTGTTAAAAAGCAAAGATATCACCTTGGGGATTAAGGTGCACCTGACCTAAGCCATGATATTTTCAATTGCCTCATAAGCAAGTGAAAGCTGGACAATGAATAAGGAAGACCGAAGAAGAATTGATGCATTTGAATTATGGCATTGACGAAGCATATTGAACATACCATGGACTGCCAGAAGAATGAACAAATCTATCTTGGAAGAAATACGGCAAGAATGCTCCTTAGTAGCAAGGATGGCAAGACTTTGTCTCACTTATTTTGGGCATGTTATCAGGAGAAACCAATCCCTGGAGAAGTGCATTATTCTTGGTAAGGCAGAGGGTCAGCAACAAAGAAGAAGATCCTCAAGGAGATGAATTAACACAGTGGCTGCAACAGCGGGTTCAAACATACCAAGGATTGTGAGGATGGCCCAGGACCGGCCAGTGTTTCTTTTTGTTGTGCGTGGGGTCGCTATGAGTTGGAACAGACTAGATGGCACTTAACAACAACATTCCATTGAACTTTTAATTTCAGCAATCATATATTTAATTTCCAAAACCACTTTCTTGTTCTTTGATCACTTTCTGTTTTTCATAACTTTCTATTCTTGAGTTATGGATTAAATAACTCTTCAAATCTCAGTGACACTACTGATTAAAATTAAAAAAAAAAATCACTGGACTTGGATTAAGTTCATGTTCAGGTTCTCTTTGACTTTTTCTTTCAAACAGCTGTTTTTTTTTCCCCCCTCAAATATGTGGAGATAATTGCATGGTTATTGATATTTAAGAGTGTGAAACACGAAGGCTCGCCAGCAATTCTGTGTACATGGGTGTGGGCTTGTCAACTGGTAAACTCAGTGCCCAGTGCCGTCAAGTCGATTCCGAATCATAGCAACCCTATAGGACAGGGTAGAGCTGCCCCACAGAGTTTCCAAGGAACGCCTGGCGGATTCGAACTGCCAACCCTTTGGTTAGCAGCCGTAGCACTTAACCACTATGCCACCAGGGTTTCCTCTTAAATGTGAACAGGTGAGAACCCAATTAACTTTTATGCTCGTTAAAAACATGATAGCCTCTTAACTAGAATGAGGAATCCTTTACTTAGGTGCTAACGCCACAGTAGCTGCCTTAGTTCATTTCACGTATAGTGTCTTTTTTTTTTTTTTTTTTAAGAAAAGTGCCCTAGTTTGTTGGCTGGGGATAAATACCTGCTTGCCTGAGCTTTGCACAAGGGTGGATGTGTTTACTATTTTGCTTCTAGTCCTTTCACTGGTCTCCCTAGTTTTCAGCCCTGCTTATTTCTGCTGTCGTATGTGTTGACCTGAGTCCAGAGGTTCTGTGTTCTGCTGCCTTTGAATCCCTACAGCATCCTCAAGGTTCTGTTTCCTCTGTCCTGTTTCAAGACACTGATGCTTCTCTATTTACTGTCTTTTTTCCAAAAGTTTGTTAAAATCTTGTCTATGGATGAATTTTCTCCTATTCTCTTGGTCATTACAGATTTATAGCTTTTTGTTGCTTTTTGGTAATTTTACTGAGGCCTCAGGACATAGTGTGTCATTCTCAAGTCGAGTCCTTAGTATATTGTCTTAGTTATCTAGTGCTGCTATAAGAAAAATACCACAAGTGGGTGGCTTTAACAAACAGACTTACTTTCTCACAGTTAGAAGGCTAGAAGTCTGAATTCAGGGCACCAGCTCTAGGGGAGACTCTCTCTGTCCACTCTAGAGAAAAATCTTTATCTCTTTCAGCTTCTGTTCCTCAGCTCCTTGAAGATCTCCACATGGCACCAGTCTCTCTCCATCTGCTCTTCTTTCTCTGTGCCTAATCTTCTCTTTTATATCCCAAAGGTTCCTGGCTTATGACACACTCTATGCTGATACGATCTCATTAACACAACAAGGAAATTCCTGTTCCCAAATGAGATTACATCCACAGGTATAGGGGTTTAGGATTTATAATACATGTTTTGGGGGGACAAATTCAATCTATAACATGTAGTTAAGAAAGAATGTCTTAAATTCCATGGAAAATGTTGGATATAATCCCAATTTTGAAAAATAAGTAGAGTTTGTATAGAGACAGGGGACTGTAGGAGACAGACCAGATAAACGACATGTTTGAGTTGTATGTGTAGATAGGTGTGACCATGCTAGGTGTGAAAGAAGTAATGAGTACACCAGCCTAGGAGGACCTCAAAGTTTCAGGGGGAGAATCACAGGAAATAAGGTTAGAAAAGTCATCTGAAGCTACGATTTGAGTTTTAGGTAGGCAAATCTGGATAAGGGCTTTTGAGGTGAGTAGGAAAGCAATGAAATCAATATTTGAGAAAGATCCATTTGGCAGGGCATGGAAAATGCTTTAGATGGGAGATAGATTGGAGGCAGAGGGCCAGTTAAGAAACAACTGTAATCATTCATTTGTGAAATGAGGAAGACTTGGACTAGGATGGTAGCTGCAAAAATGAAAAAGTAGAAAGAGGCAAATTAGGAAAAAAAGTATCCACAGTTCTTGGTGACTGCTTGGATATAGCAGAAAGATGACTATAAGTTCTCTGCTTTGGGTGACTAGGGAGAATCATTGGCATTGATGTAGCTGGAAATTCATAGGCACCTAATTCCTTCTTTCATCTTTTTTCTCTCCTAAGTTTAGGTCACCCACAGTAGAAATCTTTTTCTCAACCTGGGGTTTTATAGGTAGTGATAGCTGTGGTGGTGTTGATATTGATGATAGCGGAGATATTGGTGGTGATGGTGGTGGTGATGTTAATGATGAAGGTGGTGTAGTGGCAGTGGTTATGGCGATAGTGGTGGTGATCGTGGTAAGGTGTGTTGGGGATGGTGGTGGCGAGGGTAATATTGACAGTGGTGGTGGTGACACTGCTAATAGTGATGCGGTGATGTGCAGTACTATGTGATCCTACCCTAACCCCTGTAGGAGTGGACTTATGACTTGGGGGAGCCAATTCTTAAGCTGGGTTGAGCTAAGAAGGCGTCCAATCTCAGAACTCAACTAAGAGACACAGAAATCTGTTATAAGATATGAGCACTTGAACTGAACAGACTTACGACAGAGCCTGAGTCACCATCATAGCAATTGTCATGGATTGAATTGTGTCCCCCCAAAATATCTGTCAACTTGGCTGGACCATGATTCCCGGTATTGTGTGATTGTTCACCATTTCGTCATCTGACATGATTTTCTTATGTGTTATAAATCCTATCTCTGTGATATTGATGAGATGAGATTAGTGGCAGTTATGTTAATGAGGCAGGACTCAATCTATAAGACTGGATTCTGTCTTGAGCCAATCTCTTTTGAGATATAAAAAAGAGAAGTGAGCAGAGAGACAGGAAGACCTCATACCACCAAGGAAGCAGAACTAGGAACAAAGAGTGTCCTTTGGACCCGGAGTTCTTGTGCGGAGAAGCTCCTAATCCAGGGGAAGACTAACGACAAGGACCTTCCTCCAGAGCCAACAGACAAAACCTGTGCTCCTGCGGAACCTGTACATAGATCAAGAGCCAGTTGTTTGAACAGAATGAGAGGATACTGTGTGATTTAAAATCAGGAAAGGTGTGCATCAGGGCTGTACCAGTTCACCATACGTATTCGATCTGTATGTGGAAGAAATAACCCAATAACCTGGACTATGTGAAGAAGAACATGGCATCAGGCTTGGAGGAAGACTCATTAACAGCCTTCCTTATGCAGCTGACACATCCTTGCTTACTGAAAGTGAAGAAGGCTTAAAGCACTTGCTGATGAAGATAAAAGACTACAGCTTTCAGTATGGATTATACCTCAACGTAAAGAAAACAAAAATCTTCACAATTGGATCAATAAGCAAAATCATGATAAATGGAGAGAATATTAAATTTGTCAAGGTTTCATTTTACTTGGATCCACTATCAATGCCCATGGAAGCACCTGTCAAGGAATCAAACGACTGATTGCATTGAGAAAATTTGCTGCAAAAGACCTCTTTAAAGTGTTAAAAAGCAAAGTTGTCATTTTGAGGACTAAGGTGTACCCAACCCAAGCCATGGTATTTTCAATTGTCTCTTAAGCATGTGAAAGCTGGACAATGAATAAGGAAGACTGAAGAAGAATTGACGCCTTTGAATTATGGTGCTGGAGAAGAATATCGAATGCACCATGGACTGCCAAAAGAATGAACAAGTTTGCCTTAGAAGTATAGCCAGAGTGCCCCTTGGAAATGAGAATGGTGAGACTTTGTCTCATGTTCTCTGCACATGTTATAAGGATGGACCAGTCCGTGGAGAAAGACATCATACTTAGTAGAGGGTCAGAAAAAAAGAACACCACCCTCAATGAGATGGATTAACACAGTGACTACAACAATGGGCTCAAACATAGCAACGATTGTGAGGTCAATGCAGGATCAGGCAATGTTTCATTCTGTTGTACATAGGGCGCTATGGGTTGGAACTGACTTGAGGGCACCTAACAACAACAACGTTCTCAACACTACTTCGTATCTGGCACAAAAAAAGGAATTATTTGTTGAATGACTGACTACCTGAACGAAAGGAGGCAATCAAGTTAAATGGTATCTTTTAGTAGCCAGCAGGGACTAACTGTAACATAATGAGGCTTATCTCCTCTGTGTCTCATAAGCCACCCGGAAAGTATTCGGGAAACATGTCACTGGTGGGCCACTTTCAACAGAGAGCTGTAATTCGCATGTCTTCGTGGAGTCCCTTCCACTCTACTCTTAACATTCGTTGCATATAACCTGCATCTAAAAAGGACAGTGGAATATTTCCAATTCAAAATGTCATTTTATTGTGCAATGTGACTGAAAAGCTCATCAAGGTGGAGTTGATTCTTGCTTTAATCCTTTCAAGAAATTGAATCAGGACTGACAGCATCGTTTTTCTAGATTTTGAAAACTTTGAATCCATTTAAAACCTGATTGTGATCGACAAACCCAACTGCAACATTGGTGAACAGTTAAATACTAATTAGCCAAACCCCTGCTAATCTCCCAACTGCCAAAGGCAGAGATAGAGACAAAAGCTTCAATTAAACCTGAGTTGGTCCCCAAGGAGGGAGAGGTCAAAGGGGAGTGTTCAGTCAACTGTGAGATTATGTGAATGGGAGTCCCAAGTAATAATCACAGTAACATCTAAATGTCCCTTTACTCATTTAAAAAGACATTATATTGACCTGAAAACTCTTCTTTTGTTATCTTATTTTCACCAGTATCCCCATCATTTAAATGTTCCTCACAAATAAATTCAAAACCTTTACCCTGACTTTCTACCCCCAACTAAGATTTCCAGCTGTCTTTGTCGCTTACTTCTTCTCGTGGACCTTCTGCTCACAGTCTGAAATTCCCTTCAGGTACATAAGGCTCCTGTTGAACTGTACTCTAGCCTCTTCTCCCGCTGTACAAATCTGATCTACCTATTCAGGCTCTTCCTGATAACCCATCACAGTAAAAGAGTGGTTGCCAAAAACAATCTCACTTTATGTCATCTCTCCTGATCCTCCCCTACAGCTTGAAGACGTAGCTGTGGGGAAAGAGAAATACACGAGACCAAGAGAGGCTTCAGGGACGTGTCAGGGTCACATAGATTCCAGGTGAAGAACCTGGCTGGAACTGTACCAACCCCTCAAGGTGGTCTCCACCCGTGTAGGACAAAATGAAGATGATGTAATGAGTTCTTCAGAAAGCCAAATTTACTGAACTCTCATTTATTCTGAAATTAAATGTACTTTCTTTTTATTAAATATTTGGTGGAGGTAAGTTATAGTTGCTTTTTTATTTTTAACCCTTACTTGACAAAAGCAAAAGTTGTCAAACTGCTGTAGCCCTCCCTCCCCCCTTCATTTTATTTGAAAGGCTATTGTTTGCACAATCCTGAAGTTTGGGACCCTGCTCTCCAGCATTTTCTTATCCAATATTTTCTTATTTAAAATAATACTCAGTACCAGTGAAGGTGTGGCTTTGAATGTTCGGAGGGATTTTGCTTTCTTGTTTCTGCCTTCAGCGCCTTCCACATCCCCAAGATTATATAAACATCCGCCTATATTTGTATCTAATATGTCTAGATTTTTTTGTTGTTGACACTTAAATCTATCTGGAACTTATTTTGGTAAAAGGTGTGAGATATGGGCACACCTTATATTCCTCAAATAGTTAGCCAATTTTCCCTACATCATTATGGAAAAAGCCATCTTTTCCTAACTGGTTTGACATGCTGTCATTTTCATCCATGAACTATCTTTATATACTTGTATTTGCTAACAGAGTTTCTATTTTATTAGTGTTCTGTCTATTCCTCTAGCACTATGGGCCTGTTTTAATCATTGTAGTTTTGTAATATATGTTTTAATATTCAATACAGACACTCATTTTCACCCAGAGTTGCATTGAACAACATAGAATACAATGTGAGTTGTGTTCACTGGAGTTGTGACGGCCCTGCCTTATTACTGTTGTTTTTTTTTTTTTTAGTCTTAGCCTTTTTTGTTCCAAATGATCCTTAGAATTATTTTGTGAAATTATGAGAAAAAACTAAAAAAAGGACTGGAATTTGGATTAGAATAATGTTAAGTATATAAATTAATTTTGGAGAAAATCACATCTTCATGGCATTAAATCTTTCTGCTTTGGAATATAATGTGTCTTTTTATTTTTTCATGTCTTTTTTTATATCTCTCAATAGAGTATTGTAGTTTTTTTCATTTAGTTATTGCAATTGCGTGCTAAGTTCATTCTTTGAAAAATTCTGATGGTACATTTTTTCAAGTTAATTATTGTTCGAATTGTTGTCAGTTTTCATCAAGTTAATTTTGACTCATGGTTACTCCATGTGTGCAAAATAGAGCTGCTTCTATTTTTCAACGATTTTGGAAGCCGAATGCCAGGCCTGTCTTCCGAGGTGCTGCTGGGTCAGTTTGAACTGCCAACATTTTGGCAAGTAGCCTATTGCTTAACCATCTGCACCACCCAGGGACTCCTCCTGTTAGTGTTAGGAGATATAATAATAACTTGGGAGTATTTTGTAATTATCCATATTCCTGAATTCTAATAGTTGAACAGTTAATTCCTTGGATTTTCCTGAAAGATAATCATATCATCAGAAAGAATTGTAGTTTTTCTTCCTCCTCTCAATTTTCATGATTGCCGTTCTTTTTACTCTCTTATTGTACTGGCTATGTTGAGACCAGGGGTTGACAAGGTATGGCTCCAAGTCCAAATCTGGCCTGTTACCTGTTTTTGTACAACCTATGAGCTGAGAATAGTTTTTGCATTTTAAAATGGTTGTTACATAAGTATCTACATGATATCTTCCATGTTGCCTCTTGGCCCTCAAAGCCTAAAAAATTTACTATCTGGCATGTCTTAGTCAGGGTTCTTTAGAGAAATATAACCAGTCACTATATATGTATACGTGTGTGTGTTTGTGTATGTGTGTCTATAGGGTCACTATGAGTTAGAATTGATTTGAGAGCAACAGGTTTGGGTTTTGTTGTTTTATATATATACACACACTCACAATATATATAGCAGGCACATCCCTTTTCATGACGTGTGTTGATGCATTGATTATTATGGACATTCTCTGGGCATGAGCATGTGGTATTTCTCTGTTTACTGAGGGCTATGATATGTGAGGCACAACCAGAAAACTTTCAACGTCAAGACAGCTTGCAAGGATGGATTCTAATCGAACTATCAAGCTTGCTATGTGAGGGTTTCTTAGGGTTCTCTAGAGAAAAAAAAAACAGTAAGATAGATAGATTCATATTGATTTACTTATGAGGAATTGCCTCACGTGATTGTGGGGACTGGCAAGTGCAAAATTTGTAGGTCAGTCAATGGAATGGAAAGTCCAATGGTCTTGTGTTCCAAAATTGGTAGGTCAGGCAGTGGAGGCGCGAGAAGAATTCTGGCAACATGTCTATTTATAGTTTGGAAGCAGAATACTTCCTCAGGAAACCTCCCTTTTTGCTCTTAAAGCCTTCAACTGATTGAATGAGGCCTACTCACATTACGGAGGAAAATCTGTCACTTAAAGCCAACTGACTTAATCACATGTAGCTACCAGCATTTGACCAAACAACTGGGCACCACAGCCTAACCAAGTTGACACACAAAATTAACCATCACCAGGTCCTTTGCTGAGGAAGTTTGATGACTCCTGCTGTAGACCCGGAAATGCACCATCCAGATGCACCTACAAGGAAAGACTTGCTGCCCAGCATGAAGGAGTATGATCAGTAAAGAACTTCTTGCTGTTGCTTCTCCCAGGTCGGCCTCAGGTATAGGAAACCACCTTACCAGGTGAAAATCCTGCTGGGGCAGCCTGTAATGGGTAACTGAGTGAGGTGGTGTACAAACACCTGGCCATTTCAGATTGGTGATATGTAAATTTTATTTATTAATTTGTTAATTTATTTGCATAGCACTTACAAGCATCTTAATTTTTAAAAATTTCTTTCAAATTAAAAGTACTGTAAAATTAACTTTTTTTTTTGTTTGGATTACAGTTCTATGAATTTTAATGTATAGATATGTGTAACCATCACTACAATCAGGATACAAGAGTTACCTCATGCCCCCAAAATTTCCTCATGTTGCCCCTGTGTAATCAAACTTCCACTCACCCCAACCAGAATGTCATATAAATGGAATAATACATTATGTAACCTTTTGAGACTGATTTCTTTCACTCAGCATTATTCCTTTGAAATTCTTCCAAGCTGTTGTATGTATCAGTACTTTGCTCCTTTTTTATTGCTGAGTAATGTTCCGATTTATGGATGTACCACAGTTTGTATATCAGTTAATTCATTGAAAAACATTTGTTTACCAGTTTCAGACGATTAGGAAGAAAGCTGCTCTAAAAACTTGTGATTAGAGTTTTGGGTGAACCGAGTTTTCATTTCTCTAGTGTAGATATAAATACCTAGGAATGAATCGTGGTCTCATACGGTAAATGTATGTTTAACTTAAAAAAAAAAAAAACTCTCTTCCAAATTTCCCACCAACAATGAGTGAGACTTCCTGTTGCTCCCCATCCTTTCAGCATTTGGTATTGTCAGTCTTTTTTTGAAGCCATTCTAATTGGTATGTAGATGTAGCTCATAGGGTAATTTGCATTTCCCCAATGGCTAATGATGTTAAGCATCTCTTCATGTGCTTATTTATCAACTGATATCTGGCATTTGTTCTTTGTAGGAAGATGTCAGACATAGCAGGGTGGTACGTAGGCAGATGGGAGCAAGAGTCCAGCTGTGTTCAGTTGCTGAGAGATAACTTATGCTCTGTTTTATGAGTGATACCGATTACAGTTTCTGAGTCAGTGGTGGTATTAAATAAATGTAGTATCTCTCTACATTTCATCTCTCTTTCCTTATATTCCCATTTAATTTATTGACAGGCTGTAAGATATTAAATAAAGAGCTACCAGCCAACACAATTTTGAACTAGAACTCCATTTCTAGTATTTTGTTAAAGTACTAGGAATTCTAAAATCCAGCCAAAATCTAGGACATTTATTTTGAATGAAGATAAATTGTTGTTTTTTCTTATCTGACATACCTCCTCCTACACACTCTTACATATAAATATGCCACAATTAAACATGAACACTGTAGATCCACTCCAGACTGATGATAAAAGATTTTTTAGAAATAATTCATAGTTTTTATTAAAGTAAAATAATAGCAACTTTGCCAACAGCAGAATCTCACCTACGTATTTTCACAACTGATGATCTCGAAAATCATTTCCGTCTGTCTCATATTTTTATTTTATTCTAACACTGATATGTCACTCTCTCCTGAGTCACTTACGAGTTATCAACTCCTCTTCCCCATGAATTCCCAGTCCAATTAGCAAGCTCTTATGTATCCTATTACACTATCTTTCACAGCCTCTTGCTGGGTTCCAAGTCCAGCACAATCTATTTCTAGTCTGCGGTTCTTCCCATAGGAATTTTTTTTTTTTTTTCGCAATTCTTAAATGTCAAAGAATTTATTTTCCAAATAAGAACTGATAAACAAATTGTAGAAAAATGTAAGTTTTCCTCCCAAGAAAGATTAGTGTAAAATGTAGAAAAACTCAGAGATCTCTGATTTGTCATCTGTAATAATCCTGTTTTACGCACTGACCTCAACCAATCCCAGATGTCTTCACTTCACAACTGAGAAAGCATCACTGGGGAAACTGTATCAGAGACAGAGCCAAAGGTGGGAAAATGCTCAATTAAATAAAAAGAAAAAAGAAATGTCATATACATTTTTCATTTAACGTTTCAAACGTTTTTAGCAGCCATCTTACTGATCAATTTCCCTCACCCTCCACTGACAATTCAGCAGCTAACATGGCCCAAACCATCGCATTTACTGCTTTTAGATCTGATGTTTTCCTTTCTTTGAACAATGGCCGTAATCATGTTTTCTCAGGTCTCTTAGCAGTTACACTAATAAGAAGTAGCAGGCAGTCCTCTCCCATGCATTCTAATGTGGCAAGACAAGAAAGAAAAAAAAAACCCTCACATAACATAACATGAGGCCCTATATCTGAGACCTGTGAGGTCATGTCTGTGCAGCAGATTGGAGTCTTGCTTCAGTTTTTCTTATAGAGGCAGGAGTGATTTGGTGATGACATAAAGGGGCCTGATAGGGGACTGTCAACTTTTTCTTAGGTGACAAGACCAGTTCAGAAAAGCAAAAAAAGGATCCAGTCAGCTCCTCTCCTGGCTTGCCCAGGGCAGAAACAGAGTTGCGACTTGTCTAAATCACACTCCAGAGCCTTCATCTGCCCCGTTTTAAAATAGGTGTTGATGGGAAAATTAGGACTCTTTAGTCCTGACCACCATCACTGCTTCTACCTTTCTCACTGGGAAAAGTACAAAGCTGAACACATGTATTTCTTAAAAGCTAAACCCAAGGTGCAATTGTGCCTTACAATACCATCAGTTGGCTCATCAAATAAATGCCAGAAAACACACATATGCATGTGTGTGTTTGGAAAAAAAAAAAAGTGTAACCTTAAAATTGGCAGAAGAGCTTGTCGGGGGGAAATCTGTCTTTGTTTTGTAAAACCCCTCTTTGGACCATTTCTGACTAGAAAGAACCACAGAGCACTGCTGAGGGCCTGAGTGAGGCAAAGAAAAACAGACCGTTCTGCCTAACAAGTCTTCCGGGGAAAACACCAGAGAAAGGATAGCAAGTCCCTGAACACGGAAAATGTGGGTAGAATGAGAGAGTGGAGGGAGAACGAGAGAGATAGCCCAGGAAAATGGCTACAGGTTCAAAGCTGAAGAGAAAAGACGCAGTCTCTCAGAAGTTCTCCATGGTAGATGTGGTAAAGATGTTTGTAATAACGGAATTATTTGACACCTAGTCAAAATCATTTGTTGTGTTATACTTTAATGTAAACTTTCTTCTCTGTGCCCCCTGAAACATTAGTTAATGCCTACTCCACAAAACTGCCCTTCGTAAGTGTCATTTAGGAGAAATCGAGGAACAAAGAAGATGATCCATATTTGGGTTGATATAGGCCAGAGTTCCTGATGCATAGTTAATATTTAATAATTATTGTTGTTAACTCTGGTGGAGCAGTGGTTAAGAGCTATGGCTGCTAACCAAAAGGTCAGCAGTTGGAATCCACCAGGCGCTGTTTGGAAACTCTGTAGGGCTGTTCTACTCTGTCCTAAGGGTCGCTATGAGTTGGAATCGACTCGACAGCAAAGGGTTTGGATTTTTTGGTTTATTATTTCACAAAGCTGAAAATGAGACAGTGTCATGGGTTGATTTGTGTCCTCCAAAAAGCTATGTTTTAGTCCTGTCCCTTGGTGCCAGTGAAAATGACCTTGTTTGGAAATAGGGTCTTTGTAGACATAATGAGCATTTGCTGTTAAGTGAGCCCTGGTGGCGCAATGGTTAAGAGCTCAGCTGCTAACCAAAAGGCCTGCAGTTCTGATCCACCAGCCACTCCTTGGAGACCCTACGTGGCAGTTCTCCTCTGTCCTATAGGGTCACTGAGTTGGAATTGTTCGATGGCAGCAGGTTCGGCTTGGTTTTTAGGGTGTGGTCACTTGGGCTGACCCTGCATCTAACTGACACTGCATCTAATTACGAAACTTTCAGAGAGTAATGGCTGCTGCTTTGCTTCTGCTTTCCAAATGTTGTGTGTATTCCTATTTTGGCTAACTCTTACTCAGAAAAATACAGAGAAGAGGATTCTAGCAAACATAAGGTCACAGTGGAACAAATAGGGTGAGCCCTAATCTAATAGCAGCCCTGGTGGCGAAGTGGTTAAGACCTCAGGCTGTTAACCAAAATGTAGGCTGTTGGAATCCACCAGCCACTCCTTGGAAACCCCATAGGGCAGTTCTACTCTGTGAGTCAGAACCAACCTGATAGCATCTAACAACAACAACAACAATCTAAGAAGGCTGGCGTTCTTATAAGAAGAGAGACGCAGAGGTAGAGAGACACACAGGGAGAATGCCACTTGAAGACAGAGGCAGAGATTGGAGTGCTGCTTCTATAAGTCAAGGAATGTCAAGGATTGCTGGCCAACATCAGAAGCTAGGAGAGAGGCATGGAACAGATTCTCCCTCAGAGTCCTCAGAACGAATCAACATGGCTGACACCCTGATTTCAAGCTTCTAGTCTCTAGAACTTTGAGATGGTTAAGTTTCTGCTGTTTTAAAGGCACTCAGTTTGTGGTAATTTGTCACAGCAGCCCTAGGAAACTAATGTAGACACAACCCTCCTTTCCACATAACCTCATAGTGCATACTTCCCCTTCATTATTACCCTTAATATTTTAAAATAGCTTCAACTATACAAAAGGGGAATTTTGTGTGTGTGTGTGTGTGTGTGCACGCACTCAGTCTAAGCTTCATGAGGAGGACCTTGGTACCAGAATCTTCATTCCTATTTGTCATTACTTTCTGCCTCCTTCAGTTCCCACCTGCCTCCACTTCTTGTAAGAAGCTTCTGTCAGAAAAGAATCTTATATTTGTCATTCACATCTCAGTAAATTCAGCCGCCCATCTATTATCCCACCTAGTAATCTATTCTTTCTTCCCTCCCTCCCTTCATCTGTCCCTTCCTTCTTTCCTCCCTTCCATTACTTATTTATTGAAGACTACAAAACACGAAGCAGTTTCCTAGGTTCTATGGGACTACCAAACGTAATTCCATTTAGGTCAAGCAAAGGAAATGTGAGCAGTAAAAATAAGACTAAAAATGTTACTGTTTTACTTCTAGAAATACTTGCAGTTTAAGACCTCTCTATTGGTGAGATAAAAAGCTTAGCTCTTCTTCAAGAAATTTCAGAAGTCAGGGCCAACTGGAGATGAACAACCTTTCTTATATTGGCATTGATTCATTCAGACATTAACAAATATTTCTTGAATCCTCTCACCAGCCTTGGGATGAGGTTTTCTTCTCTGTAAATTGAGGAGACTGAACCAGGTAAACTCTAAGGTTGTGTTGCCAGATTAAGAAAACAAAAAACAGAACTCCTAGTTAAATTTGAATTTCAGATAAACCAGAAATACTTTAAATATAAGCATATTCCAGTCAATATTTGGGATACGCTTACACTAAAAAATTATTGTTTTTCTGAAACTCAACTTTAATTGGTGTCTTGTATTGTGTCTGATAACCCTAGTTTAATTGAGTTATAAGATATGAGATTTATTATAGTATTAGATCTTATACAATTGTGGAAAGAGTTGGAGAAGTGAAAGATTTGGGAGGGAAGTTGGAGGATCAATGAAAGAGTTCCCAACTAGTCAATCTGAGAAGCCAGGAACTTCCAGCTGCTGAAATAGGATTGTAAAGCACAGGCTCCTAGGGAGGTCTGTGTGCAGCTGTGTCTCTGCATTGCTGTAAGGGGCTATGGTCACTGGGAGTGGCCCTGCATCTACCGGACACCACGTCTAACTACGACTTCCTTTAGGAACTAATGGCTGCCGCTTTGCTTCTGCTTTCCAAACATTGTACAAAGTCCTCTTTTGGATAACTCTAACTCAAAATAATACAGAAAAGAAGATTCTAGAAAACACAGTAAAACCACCACACCCAGGAAATCCAAGAGACTCAATTGAAAAACTATTAGAATTAATAATAGAATTCAGTGGTAACAGGAAGACAAAATAAATATACACAGAACAATAGCTTCTCTGTATACCAGTAATAATGAATTAGAAAATATAACGGAAAAAATCGCATCTGGCTACCCAAAACATAAAACACTTACGAATAACATGAACAAGAACTGTGTAGTGCCTATGTGTAATAAACCTCAAAACTTTACTGAGGAAAATAAAAACAATTTTGGATAAATGAAAATATAAACCATCTATTCATATGGAAACTCAGTATTATAAAGATGTCAATTTTAAATTAATGAGTAAATGTGATATAATTCCAACCAAAATGACAATAACATTTTTCGAGAACCCATCAAAATAACTCTAAAATTCATTTGGAAGGATAAAGGAGAATAAGAAAATCTAGAAAAGAAAGAATAATGAGAGAGGACTTGCCTTCCCAGATGTTAAGTCATATTGTAAAGTTAGAATAAGTAAAACAGTATAATACTGGCACCAAAAGAAACAGACATACTAATCACTGGAATGGAATATTGAGATAAAAAGCAAATACATAAAAATTATTTGGAAAAAGGCAGCATTTCAAATCACTAAAGAGTAGATTATTTAAAAAAATGGTATTTGCCCAAATAACTAACCATTTGAAAAATGAAGCTGAAGCTCAAAAAATATAACCAAAATAGTGCTTATATGGACTATATTAACATATTAATCTGTATGTAAAATACCAGAAAAATACAGATTAATATGTTAATATAGTCAATATAAACACATTATATTTGATCTTAGGGTGGAAGGCCTTTTAAAGCATGATGCCACAGTCAGAAATCATAAAGGACAGATAGATTCAATTATAAAATTTAAAACTGTGTAGCAAAAAAAAAAAAAATCCCTAAAACTCCACAAACAAAATGACAAAAGGTAAAAAGGTATTTGTAATGTTTTTGACAAAGGGTTACCATTTTTAACGTAGAGAAATCTTTAACAATAAGGAAATGTATAAACAGTTGAAAGATACATGCAAGTAACCCCCTCCCCCCAAAAATAAAGTATAACAAAAAGAGAGAAAAAAAATTCCGAATAAATTCAATGTCGCTAGGAAGGAGCCCTGGTGGTGCTTTGGTTGAAGCACTCGCCTGCTAACCATAAGGTCAGCAGTTTGAACCCACCAGCCGCTCTGCAGGAGAAAGATGTGGCAGTCTGCTTCCGTGACGATTTACAGGCTTGGAAACCCCGTAGGGTCGCTATGAGTCAGAGTCCACTCCGTGACAGTGGGTTTGGTTTTGGCTTTATAATCAAAGAAGTGAAAATTAGAATGAGATAGCTTTTTACCCATCAAATGGACAAAGATGAGGGGAGAGATTGCTTCCACTGTGGGAGAGCCCTTTGGGGAAGTGGACTCTCATCCACTACACACAGGGATGGGAACTGAGAACAGGAGGTTTAAAGGGTAACTGAGCAGGGGATATCAAAAGCCAGCAGGGGATAGCAAAATCTTGAAAACGTGCACACTTTTGACCCAGCATATCTCCCTTAAAGACTTTTTTCTAATGAAACAATCATGAATGTACAACTTTAAGACTGTTCATCACGGCTTTGTTTAAAATGTTCAACCATATGAGGCTTGGTCAAGTAAAGCATGGTAACTGTGTGGGATGGAATACATGCAGCCCTTAAAAGGTTGTTTTAACAGCATGAAAGGGGCTTCATAACATACAGTGTAATTAAGTGAAAAATCAAGTTACAAAACAATGTCCTCAGTCATTCATGGTCACCTATTATTTCAATAACTATTTAATAAAATATTATTTTAATAAATATATATAATAAATAAAAATAATAAAGACTTAATAAAATATTAACCCTTATCCAGTAAATCTCAATATGTGCCAAACACTAGTCTGTGATAACATAAATGGTACTAGAACATTGTCTACCCTCTTTTTTATTAAATACACACAGAAATGGAAACCCTGATGGGTAGTGGTTAAGAGCTATGGCTGCTAACCAAAAGGTTGGCAGTTCGTATCCACCAGGCACTCCTTGGAAACCAAGTGCGGTAGTTCTACTCTGTCCTATAGAGTCGCTATGAGTTGGAACTGACTGGACAGCAATAGGTTTTATAGGTTATACACAGAAATACAGGTTACACAACACACACATAAAATACACACACAAACAGGCACACAGAAAAAATACTGGAATGATATTCACCAAAATATTAACAGTAGATATCTCTGGATACATGTGATTTTCACTTCTTCTACTTTGCTTAATTTTGTTTTCTAAGTTTTGTGCAGTTGCTTATTTGTGTAATATAAAAATCATTTAAAAAGTTGATCATTTTCCTGTTTTTCTTTTTCTTTAGGCTATTTCCCTCTCTCCCAGCTGTGATATTTTGAAGTTGTCAGAGAATAGGAAATCAATTTCACCTGAAACATTAAAGAAGCCTAATACTGGTGGATCAGTGGTTAAGAGCCCAGCTGCTAACCAAAAGGTCAGCAGTTCAAATCCACCAGACGCTCCTTGGAAACCCTGTGGGGCAGTTCTGCTGTGTCCTAAAGAGTTGTTCTAAGTTGGAATTGATTCAGTAGCAACAGGTTTGTAATACTGGGGCTGAGGATGAGAAACTGCTCAGGCAAACAAATGCCCACCAAGTGGAATAACCTCCTATTTATCCAGAAAGGAAGGAGAATGGCACATATTTGGATTATCCGTGACTCAACACCCAGCCAAGGCCTCCCTCGCCCATTCGCTCTTTTCCCACCACCACTGTGCTACTTCCAGGGGAAGGTTGAGCTCCCAGCAGCTGATTCTTCCCATACGCCTCCCCACTCCCCACCCATCCCATGTCTGGAGCCCCAGTTACCTTTCTAAGCATAGCTGTCTTCCTCAAACATCTTCAGCAGCTCTCCCTCCTACATAGTAAAATCTGAGCTCCTCACTCTGGGCCCTGCCTACTGACCCCCATTATCTTCAGTATATCTTTCAGTGCAGCCCGTCTGACTCCTCCCTACTCCATTTACCTGTCCTGTTCTGTCCTTCTGTGTTTCTGCTCATGCTGTTACTTTCTCCTGGGCTGCTCTTCTTGGTCCAATTCCATATAGTCATTCCCATCTACTCAGATTAAACTTTCTCTGCAAGATTTTTCAGTTCTCCCTAGTTGCTATAAATCTGCCCACCGGGCTTCCCCATACAGGATGTTTGCACCTTTATGATAGCACGCGTCTCTGCCTGGCGTTACAGGTCTTTAAAGCAGAGTCTGTTTTTCGTATTCTCCACAGTGCACAGTAACTCAGTAAACAGTGTTTGTTCAACTGGGTTCACTATGCAAAATATGAGTTAGCAATCTTCTAGGGGTTAGAGTGGGCAGTGCACTTGCCACTGAAAATAGTCTGCATGTTGCTTTGTTTTTATGTACTGAATAATGCTTTATATAGTGTCCTACCATTTGCTTACAAATTTCTTTCACATTAGTAGGGCAAGTCTGGGCAAGTATTTTAAATTGCCTTTTCCTGGGGAAACGGATTTATATTGGTGTATGGATAGTTTTTATGGATAGTTAGAGTACAGAGTTGGAGTATAAAATCTGATTTCTTCCTCCCCAAGGCCGTGCCTTTCATTGAGCTAAATGGTTTTATTTAGAAGGTACCTTATGACCTTGCAATATGACAGGCCACCTTCTAATACTCATTGTTATCCTACAGGGCTGCAGAAATTCTGATTCAAGGAGCTTTAAAAAAAAAAAAAAAAAATTATTTTTTTTCCTGGTTGTTTAGAGTCTGAATGTATTGGAGTTTATTTTGCGATTAATTCATCTGGCATACCGGCATTGTCAGCGAGTCGATGTTCCAGCTGACTGTCAGACCATTGTCCCCTGGACTGTGGAGTGACCTCTAGGTAGTTGTCCTTCCCAGGTGGGGGCAGGGATGTCCTGCTTGGTGGCTGACACCAGGGTTGCCCAGCCTCTTTCACGGAGGTAGTTGGACCCTGTATGTTTTCCTACAAAAGTCTCTGGCATTTGAGAGGCGAGTGAGCCCCGCAGGGCCTGCTTGTTCACAGAGGGCCTTATCAGTTGTTGATGAGACCCTGTCTAGGCTCACAGACAGGCCGTTTCCTCCAGCCGCAGAGTCCGAGCCCGCGGTGGAGCCAGAAGAAGGTGATAAGCCTCCGAGAAGATTTTTTAGGAGCCTTGCCTATCTTTCACACCAAGTCGCCAGGGTACATTTTCCATGGTCGCCATTTACAGATAGGGTGGCTGCTCTCGGATAAGGCTGGGGGCAGCTGTGGGGGGGGGGTCACTAAAGGGGACAAATGGCTTTTCCAATTAGCTCCCCTTAGGAATCCCTCAGGAGCCGACAGGCTTTGCCTTTGACAACTTTTTTTTTATTAATTGTGAAAATCCTTCCTTACCCAACAAACAGATCCAAGTCAGACAGGGTAGGCCCAGAGCCTCATGGTGGAACAGCTGAGTCTTACAGGGCCTTTACCATCACTATGTTCTGTCTGCTGCTACCAGGCAGGAAGGTTCTGGAAATAGGGGTGGCCGGGCTGCACAGAAAAGCCCATTGTAAGGCCCAGTGTCTCAGACCTGATGCGTTACAGCAAATAGGTTCACAGAACCCACCACAGGTCAACCCTTGGGTGGAGTCTCTCCCTGCCAAGGTTTCAGACAAGGCCAGAAGAAAACACAAAGAAATGGGCCAGCAGCTTGGCTGGGAAGCAGAAGACAGTTTCCTCTTCCCAGGACCCTGAAAACCCATTTTCTCTTCCGCAGTTTTTAAGAGCTGGAAATGAGTGATGGGGAGGGTGTACTCCTGCATCATGGCGTTTATTGGAAAGTTAAAGGAGGGCTTCAAATTGTGTTTAGAACATGGCTTATCTTTTTTTTCTCTTCTGGACAAGTAAATGTTTGTTCCAAGCTTAACAAAAATGACTGAAGTATAGTCCACTTAAAAAATAGGGCATTTCAAGTTATCTACTGGGTGTTTACCCATTGCCAGGTATTTTGTATGTATTGTCTCATTTAGTTGTTCCTTTCTCTATTTTCCAATGAAGAAACTGAGGTGCAGGGAGTGAGGCCACTTGCCCAGCACCACATCGTAATAAGGGCAGAGCTGGGATTTCTAAACTGAAATCCATTGGCTTCAAAGTCATCTCTTCCCTCTGTCACATTCTGCTTTCAGGTTTTTCTTTTGTTTTGTTTTGTCATTTTAAGCTTTAACATCCCTGTGGGCATTTTTTTTTTTTCTTGAACACTTTATTTTTTAGAGCAGTTTAGGTTTACAGAAAAGTTGGACAGAAAATACAGTTTCCATATTGCCCCTCCTTTCTGCGCACCGTTTCTCTTATCATGAACATCTTGCATTTTTTGTGGTACATTTATTACAATTGATGAACCAATTAAAAAACAAGCAAACAAACAAAAAGCCCAAACCCATTGCTGTTGAGTCAATTCTGACTGATGGCTACCTCACATGCTAGAGTAGAACTGAGCTCCATAGGGTTTTTTTTCGCTGTAATCCTTGTAGAAACAGATTGCCGGGCTTTTCTTCCCTGTACTTCTGGGTGGGTTTGAACCTTTAATTTGGGGGTTAGTAGTCAAGGGCAAACCATTTGTGCCATCCAGGGACCTGAGGAAAAAATATTGATACATTATTATTCATTCTTATTAACTAGAGTCCATAGTTTACAATGTGGTTCACTCTTTGTGTTGTACAATTTTCTGGGTTTTGGCAGATGCATATGTCCTATGCCTGCCGTTACAGTATAACACAGGCTATTCTCATTGCCTTTGAAATGTCCTGTGCTTCACCTCTTCATCCTCCTCCCTGCTCCACCAGCCCTTGGCAACCACTGATCTTTTTATTATTTTTTTCTAGAATGTCATACAATTGGACTCATATAGCATGAAGTTTCCAGTTTTTTAATTGTTAGATTTGTTTTATTCATTTCCCCAAAGAGCAGACATAGAATGCAGCCCTCCAGGCTAAATTTGGAGGAAAGCAGGAAGTTTGGTAATAAGGCAATAGTGTTCACTCTCCTCTGTGTTTGTCCGGAAGGCGAGTGACGGCGGGTTGCCCTGGTGCCTGGTGGCCTAATCCAGAGTAGAGCTATTTCATCTATGCCATCTGAAAAACTGTTCTCTTTCTTGATTGAGCTTTTCTAAGTGATAACACCCAGGCCACTATCAGTGCTTTTGAACATACTGGTGTGGTTTTTCCCACTGTTGGCTCATATCATAATCTTGCTAATGTGTCTTAGATACCATGGCGTGGAACAGGCAGTTCGGGTCTAGCCTCACGTACTTTTGTAAGATGATGCTTGGACTGCCCACAGTATGGTGACAGGCGCGCAGCAAATGGGCATTAAATGATAGCCTTCCTTGCTGTTTTTATCATTATGGTTTCTAGCTAGTAGCAATGGTGTGAGGACAGATGGGGTCCTTTACTATAAAGAAGGTCTATTGACTGAATTGTGTCCCACCCAAAAGATGGAGCCTGGTGGCGCAGTGATTAAGTGTTTAGCTGCTAACCAAAAGGTTGGCAGTTCGATTCTACCAACTGCTTCTTGGAAATCTTATGGGGCAGTTCTACTCTGGCCTATAAGGTTGCTGTAAGTTGGAATTGACTCGATGGCAATAAGTTTTGGGGTTATGAATTAAATTGTGTCCCCCTAAAAGATATGTTGAAGTCCTAACCTCCAGCACCTGTGAATGTAGCCTTGTTTGAAATAGAGTCTTTGAAGGTTTTATCGGTTAATAAGAAGTCATACTGGAGTAGGACGGGTCCTAATCCAATATGACTGGCATCCTACTAGAAGCGGAGACGAGACACAGAGAGACAGAGAAAACATGGCCATGTGAAGATGCATCTTTGTGCCATGGAATGCCTGGGGCTACCAGAAGCTGGGAGAGTTAAGAAAGGATCTTCCCCCAGAGCCTTCAGAGAGAGCATGGTCCTGCTGACATCTGGAATTTGGACAGCTAATCTCCAGAACTGTGATACAATAAATTTCTGTTCTTAAAAGCCACCTGCTTTGTGGTACTTTGTTTCAAGAGTCTTAGGAATTAATATAAAAGGAATACATAAGCAGAGTAAAAATGAAAAATACAAATAATGGGATTTTTGATTCCAGGCTCCCAACCAGTCCCTGCAGGATCACTTTTTAAATACAGTGCTGTTCCTCTGTGGCTAAAGCTTGGGAGCTCTTCTTCCTGTTTTCTATTTATCCTAAGGAACTCAAGTCTTGAGGAGACAGACCTAGGTGGAAATGTCTTTCTGTTCCCCCTGGAACAAAGAAATAATTAGTGGTCTGCAGAGAAGCCTCCCAAGCCTAACGTTTACCTTCCTGCCCAGTTTTCTTTATTTTGGAACTTGATAACTCAAGGTAACCACCACAGAAGACCACCAACTACTCACCCTCTCTGCAAAATTCCACACTGGAACTTGGGTTTTTGGCTTGCTTTGAAGGAGCAAAGTGGGAAACACAGCCACAGCTTACAGTGTGAGCACCACTGGCCCCTGGATGCTGCTGTTTCCAGTCAGCTCCCTTCCAAAGAGAGACAGTTTGCACCCAGTCAAAACGGCCACAGTGTTTCTTAGAGATCCCATGTGGCTCTCTGCCCTTTGGACTCTGGAGACAGACTCTGCCTCTGAAGGTGCCTGAAGAATCATCACCTAACATCACTGAATTTTCTTTTCAGAGCAGTGCTGGGAGAATTATTAGGAACCTTTGCGTTTCTAAGGAGCCTATATGGTGCAGTGGTCAAAGCGATTGACTGCTAACGGAAAAGTTGGCGGTTTGAAGCCACCAGCAGCTCTGCAGGAGAAAGATGTGGCAATCTGCTTCTAGAGAGATTTACAGCCTCAGAAACCCTCTGGGGTCACTATGGGTTGGAATCAACTTGAATGTATTAGGTTTGGTTTTGGTATGGGCTTGTGTTTGGGGATGGTGCCAAGACCTGGGCAAGTCTGGATTCATTTAAGATAATAACAAGGTCAGGGCCAGGTGGGAGGTAACTGTTAAGTATGTCTGTCCTACAGGTAAGGAAATAGGAGATCAGAGGAAGTTACACTGAAGAGCAGGAATCCCAATCCCGGAAGGTTCCAGATCCCAGAGACCACACTGCCTGCTCTGTCTGGTTGTGCAGTCAGTGCAGTGTGATAGGCCAGCAGGAGGGCCACGTTTCCCAGCTTCGTGCTCCAGTCCGGGTAGTATGCCTCACGAGGACACTAACATGCTGGTTTTATAGTCCCAGGGCTCAGCCATCTGTGACTCAATCCTCTCCCTGGACCACTAACACTGACCATGAGGATGTCACCCCTCTCTTGGTTATGGGGCAACGCTACCCCAGGGGGCTGTCTCTCACCAAGACGGAATGCAGTGAATGGCCCACTGGGGGATCCCTATTACTTGAGTTACTGCATGTCCCGGCATTTATGAGTCTTCCTTTTTACATATTTTTACTGGTAAAATTGAGAATGACAAATTCTCTCTTAGAATAATAAGTACAATGTATAATTTGCTGTTTCTTTTGAAGGAAAGATATCTCTTATTCCCTTTATAAGATAACGTGTCTTTTATCTTTCATCTAATCAACCAGCAATTTAGTAACCCAAATTTTTCAAAACATTATTAGTTGTTTTAATAAGAGAAAGACAAATAATAAAGTAAACCAACCTTTATCAGGCAAAGTTTTAAAAGCAACTTTCAGAGTATACAAAAATAAGGCCAGTATGTTACCGTTTGTTGCCGTTGAGTCAGCTCCAGCTCATCACGGCCTCACATACAACAGAACAAAATGTTGCCCTGTCTGTACCATCTTCATGATTACCGGCATGTTTGAGTCCATTGTGGTGGCCACTGTGTATTTTGAGTGCCTTCCAGCCTAGGGGGCTCATCTGCCAGCACTAAATTGGACAATATCTTGTTGGGAACCATAGTGTTTTCATTCACTAATTTTCAGGAGCAGGTTGCTAGACCTTTCTTCCTACTCTGTCTTAGTCTGAAAGCTCTACTGAAACCTGTCCACCATGGGTGACCCTGCTGGTATGTGAAATGCCAGTGGCATAGCGTCCAGTATCACAACAACAATCAAGCCACCACAGTACAACAAAGTGACACACAAGCGGTGGCTGGCCAGTATACATTCCGCCTAATACTCAGATCAGTTTTTCTTAAAGACAAGCAGCATCAGAAGCCCCTGCAGAGAAGACCCCACTTTGGGGCTCGGAGCTCAGCATGCAACATTTAAGCAGGTACCCCAGGTCATTTTCATCAACATTGAAGTTGGAAACTCACTGCCCTGCCCCTCCTACATTTGCAGAACTGTGCCAACTTCATGATACTCAGAACCAACACCTGCATGCATGATTCTCAAAGCTCCTTCCAAACATTCAGTCTCATTTTAAAGGCAAATACAGGGCATTGCCCTCGGTTCTTTGAAAATCAATTATCTCTTGGTGCCAATGGTGTAACTCTGCCAACCAAACAATTCAAGTTCCCAGAGCTCTTATTTTTTCTCTCATGCTGGAAAAGGTGGGAGTTTTACATTTGCAGGATGGAAGGTGGTTTCTTTTACCCTTTTCTAAACCTGTTCAGTTGCTTTTAGTGATATCAATACTCAGTTTCTGGCCATCTAGAATTTTCCCTCCTCCCACTAAAGTGGCTTCAGAATTTAAAGTAAATATTTATTTTTTTTTAAAAAATCAGTGTCCTATGGGTGTGTGTCATATTCTGGCATGGTTCAGTGGGACTTTGAGCAGAGACCAGCTCCCTCCCCAGGGTGGCAAGTTTTAGGTCAAACAGATGCCGGGGTTCAGCCGCCTAGGGTCAGGATCCCCGATGTCTTAGACACTTAGCAGAGACTGGTCTCTGGGTCCCTGTTATTTCTTGGCAAAGTGATAATGCTCCTAATTAGCGCGGAGACCTGCGGTCCAGCAGCTTGACCAGCCTGACCCCTGGACGCTGGGATGGGGAGGGAGGCCCAGGGAGGCTGCTCATCAGACCCACTCCAAGGTGGCTGAGTACCCAGCAATCAGCAGGCAGGGTCTGGGACGAAGAGGGGCCCTGTGTAGAGAGGGCAAGAGGGAGATGTTTTGCTGACAGAAAAGAGATATATTTTAGACCAACTTCTAATGCCAGTGATGTTTTTATCTAATTACCAGAGAACAGTGCTTTCAGGACAAGCTGAATTAATTTAGTCTCCTCTGTGTGCTTCCTCCAGTGAGGACCCTGAGACCTAATGAAAGTCTCTCTTTCTTCCCCTCAATTTTCCCCCTCCTCGTTCTTTTTTTTTTTTTTTCTCTTTCTTATTATTAAAACCCATGAAGACCCTTGCTGAATGATTTTAAAACAAATAGGGGACCCCAAGAGCTGAAGCCCGTCTCCAGGGATGTTGCCCCATGTCTTTATCATTCTCGGTGCCAGGCCCTCCAACCTTGGAGACAGTTTCCCTCAGAGACCCCTCTAATGCCATGCTGGGTTAAGTGGTGCCCCCCAGAAGATATGCCCACCCAGAACCTGTGAGTGTGGTCTTATTTGGAAAAAACAGTCTTTACAGACATAACTTAATTGAGGAGCTTGAGAAGAAATCATCTCAGATTATCAAGATGGACCCTAAATCCAGTGACTGGTGTCCTTGTAAGAGAAAGGCAGAGGGAGACTTAGGACACAGAGAGGAGATGCCATGTGAAGACAGAGGCAGAGGCTGGAAAGATGCTGCCACAAACCCAGGAACTCCTGGAGCCACCAGAAGCTGGAAAAGGCAAGGAGGGATTCTCCCCTTGGGCCTCTGGGATCTTGATTTCAGACTCTGGCTTACTGAACTGTGAGAGAATAAATTTCTGTTGTTTTAACTCATTGTTGTTCTTGTGAGTTGCCATCGAGTTCAATCCAACTCATAGCGACTCCATATGTGCAGGGTAGAACTGCTCCATAGGGTTTTCAAGCTGTGACCTTTTGAGAACAGATGGCCAGGCCTGAGGTGTCTCTGGGTGGGTTCACGCTGCCAACATTTCAGTGAACCATGTGGGCTACCCAGGGGCTCCCTAAGTTTATAAACTGTGTTATGACAACCTCAGGAAGGAAATGCAAATGCCAACACTTAGAACCAGCATGGCAGGCTCCTTCATTGTTGAACTGCAGCTGGTAGGACTTGCGCTTTCATTTTTAGAGAAAGAGTCTTGTTCCAGCTGTGTCAGAGCAGCACTTCCTTCTCACATTCTCCAGAGCACCTGAGCCACCTGCTGCACTGCAGGCTGTGACCCAGGAGCTCTGGTCTGGGCCCTGGGGCTCTGCATTTCTAAGATGCTGCTAGCGACAGAGAACACTTGGAACCCAGAAAATTTGTTTGGGATATAGATTCTCAAACAGAAGCACCATCAATAAATGTGGTAATTGTGTTCTCCTGAGGGCCCCTGGCCAGCACTGAAGCTCTACCAAGGCCTTTGCATGCTTTTTCTAACCCCCGTCTGTCAGTCTGTCGTACCGTGCCTGTTTGCTTGTTGCTGTGATTCTAGAAGCTGTGCCACCAGTATTTCAAACACCAGCAGGGTCACCCATGGTGGACAGGCTTCAGCAGAGCTTCCAGAATAAGATTAGGAACAAAGTCCTGGTGATCTACCTCCAAAAATTGGTTAATGGAAACCTATGGATCACAACAGAACATTGTTCGACTTGCTTACTTTGGAGATGACATCAGGAGGGATAAATTTTTGGAAGAGGATGTCACGTTTGATGAGGTAGAGGGCCAGTGAGGGTGAGGGAGACCCTCAGTGAGATGGACTGGCACAATAACCTCAACGACACACTCAAACATGTCAGTCATTGTGAGGCTGACACAGGACTGGGCAGCATTTCATTCTGTCGTATAGAAGATGCCATGAGTGCGAGTCGACAGTAGCTATCTTTCTACCTGTCTTTCATGCTCCTTACATACATTTTGTGATTTTTATCACAGTATTTGTCCTGAGGTGTTCAGTGCTATATAGAATGTCATTACCCAGGATTTCTGCCACATAAACTTAGACCCAATCATCTGTTTTGCATAAAGGCTTCTACGTCTCATCTTCCTTACCTGTTAAACAAGGAACTTGGGCTAAGGTTGCTAAGTTTCTTCCAGTGTGAACTTTCTCTGGGTATGGGATGCTTTCTAGATACACAGACAAAAGGTTTGGTGGGGGTCCCATTGTCTACCTATGCCTTGAATATCTTCAACTTTCCTTGAGGCCTTTTTCCTCATTTTGCCCTACATGGAGGAAACAAAATGTCCTGATTCTCTACAACGTAGAGGAAAGTGATAGAACGATCCTTTGCTCATTGCTGCTATGCTTGTTCCAACTCATCCGCTAAGGCAACCTCTCAGTGTGTTACGAGTTTTCATCTGAATAGCTAATTCCCGCGAACTAATTGTTGCTAAGGAGTCCCTGGGTGGTGTCAATGGTTAATGCGCTCAGCTGCTAACCAAAAGGTTGGAGGTTCGAGTCTACCCAGAGGCACCTTGGAAGAAAGGCTTGATGATCTCCTTCTGAAAAATCAGCCATTGAAAACTCAAGGGGCCACCATGAGTCAGGGTCAACTTGGTGGCAACTGATTAATTGTTGTTGAGCCTCTGAATTTGTTCTCAATTTTCAGGAAAGGGCATGTGTGTACGTGACGTCAGCCACGCTGAGCACATATCTGAGAGTCGATCATGTGCGTGGGTGCCCCATAACTAAGTGTGAATGCTGACTGGGTCCAGAGCATGTAGCTGAAATGTGTTCTCTCAGCCAAATCTGGAAAATATCCATCTTCTGTGGGTGTTGCTCTATGGGCATACAATGACCACTACTAATATAAGACTGTCACTCTCTTAATAAGTGGTTTTTACAAAAAGCACTTTACTCCCAGAAGGGACAGCATAGAATTATGCAAAAATGTTACACGAGTTTCCCATAATCCCAGCAGGACAGCCATTTTCAAGAGCCACGTTTCAGTTCCTCTGAATTCTTATTGCTTGATCACACTTCTAGAGATAAGCACTAGAGAAATGTGGGTTAAACATGCACACAAACACCCCAAAAAACTGATAAGGTAAAGCTGCTTGCTGTTCAATGACACAGATTCTCTAGCTCACTGGAAATGCATTACAGTTACCTTCCTGACTGTTACCAGCTGACCTTTGCTGCCTAGTTGGAATAGGAGGGTACAGCAGGAAACAGAGTGGGGTAATATTAAACATGCCTATAAACCATTTGTAACTGTAACCACCTTTCTTCACTTTACTTCAATTCAGTTAGTTTTGCTTTACCTCACACCCTTCACCTTGCTGTTTCGGTCAACCTTGTTGGGTTATGAAAACAGAGACGCTTTGAGGTTACCTCGCAATGATGGAGGTTGATAGCTGGAACACACATGGGTGGGAATCTGTTTGTAAAATCTGGAGACAGAGCCCCATCTGGGGACTTCCTGTCCTGGTGCTTCTGGCTCCCTCTGCACAAGTGTTTTGTGGTTCACTCTACCAAGCAGCTTCTTCTCTCTGCTCAGGGTTTCTGCTCTCCTGTCATTTGGGCTTATACATAGTCCTTTTCAGCCACCTGACCTTTATCTTGCTACATCTTGCCTTACTTCTGACGGCATATTGGCAAATTCTTTGTGCCTCTTTAATTCATATTCACCAGAGAGAGAATCTGATCACATAGCTTATCTTTTCATGGGGCCACTGGAAGGTTGGTTGGCCAGCCTCTGATTGGTGCCCTTGGGTCATGCGACTTGCACTGTCCCAATCAGCTGTGGCTCAGGTATCACTGGGTACAAAGCATGGCCCAGGGAGCAAGGACTGCAGGCTGGTCAGAATCCCTGGGAACAGGGGTCAGGCAGGGCTGGCAATGACCCAGTTTCCAGGATACGTACTTTCCTCATCTAATGCTGAAAAAGCTTTAGATGTAAAAGGCAAATATGGAGATTCAGGGGCTGGGGGCCATAGGACACAGAGCTATACAGCACATACCAGCTCCCCCCTGGCCTCCATCTTCAAAGGTGAGAAGGGATGAAACCAAAGCTATGGAGAACTGAAGCTGAGCTCCTTAATAACAAGATGAAATAAGCGTATTCAGAAACTAAAAGTGAGCTAGTGCCCTTATGGAGTCTCAGCCCAACATGTCAAAACATTGTCAGGAAGAGAAGGCTTCTGAATTGCTGGAAAGTGGTGGGTGTGAAAGGGCACAGAGGCGAGCTTTCAGCTGTGAATGTGTGGTGTGCACTTGGAAGGGGACTGAGCCTCAGCTACCACGCTGCACATCAAGTGTCATGGCACTATGTGAATTCCATTTGCAGGTCCCCTTTTTAAAAGGCAGAGCTGGCCTTCCTGGCTCTAATGGAGCAGCCTCCAGATGACTGCCAGAAAGGAGGGGGCTTCCCTGGCGCTCAAGAGACTTTTATTGTCTGGGTGGTGCATTCACTTGGCTCCTGCTGATCACAACCCCTTGCTGCCTTGCCACTTCTTTACCTGTTTGCTCTACTCCACCCTTCTATTCTAAAGATTTTACTAAAAATTTCTAAAACTTTCTTAAGTTTAAACAGCATTAAGTAGCATTAAAAGCTAAACAATAAACCTTCTGGAAGGAAATCAAGAAAAATATCTTTGCAACTTTGGGATAGACAAAGATTTCTTGGGATACAAAAAGCCGTAAAAGCACTAACCATAAAAGAAAAAAACAATAAATCAGACTTCACTGAATTTAAAAATTACTGCTCATCAAAACACACTGTGGTACTTACCTAATGCTACTGTAAGACAAATACCATAAATAGGTGGCTTTAAAGAACAGAAATGTATTTTCTCACATTTCTGAAGAAACTGTGAGAATCAGGGTCTCAGCTGTGTCTATTCCTTCTTTGTTGGTAGACCCAGGTGTTCCTTGGTTCCTTGTTGTTCCTTGGCTTATAGACAATCCTCACACGGTATGTGTCTTCCCATGTGTGTCTGTCTATTCTGTTATTTTCATAACTCAGAAGTGATTAGGTTTAGGATCCACCCTACAGTGGTATTACTTCATTAATATAGGAAAACAAACAAACCGGAAAAAAAAAAAAAAACCTATTCCAAAACAGGATCATATACACAGGTACAAGGGCTAGCAATTCAATACATATTTTGGGGGAACATAATTCAATCCATAACAGACACCATTAGCAAAAATAAAAAGAGGAAATATTCACAATGCACACCATATACCTAACAGAAGACTTGTATCCAGAATATATAAAGGACATCTACAAATCAGTAATAAAAAGACAAACCAATAAAAATAGACTAAAACTTGAACCATTTCCAAACATACAAATGGTCAATAGGCACATGCCAAGTGCTGAAATCACTACCCATCAGGCAGTGCAAGTTAGGCACCACAATTGGATCACTTCACACCCACTAGGATGGCTATAGTTACAAAGACTAACAATACCAAGTGTATATCAGCTGAAAGTGAAGTAATTGAAACTCTCATGTACCTACTCCTCATTTATTGACGACCTTGTTATCTGACATCGCACATTACAACAATAGTAAAAAATCTACTCTCCAACTAGTTTGTACATTAATGATGTACATCTGGTAGTAAAAAACACCAACGCGCAAGGCGGGAGTAACGCTGGCTATGATGGTTATGTATCAACTTGGCTGGGCTGTGATTCTCAGTGGTTTGGCAGTTACATAATGATATTTTTTGGCAGTTATGTAATTTGATAGTTGTGTGATGATATAGTCATCCTCCATTTTTGCATAATGCTGATTTTCACATAACAGCCTGATCTTTGGAACCTGACCATGTTGATAAGTGAGGAGTGGGTATATTGCTGGCAGGAGGGAAAAATGGTACAACCACTTTGGGTAACTGTTTATCAATTTCTTGTAGAGTTAAGCATGTTGATGCCATTTCTGGTTCAAGTCAATTTTGGCTTATAGAGACCCTGTTTGACAAAAAAGAACTGCCCTGTAAGGCTTCCTTAGGCTGTAGTCTTTCTGGGAGCAGATTGCCAGGTTTTTATCCACGTGAACCGCTGGTAGGTTCAAACCACCAACCTTTTGGTTAGCAGCCAAGTTCTTAACCATTGTGCCACCAAGGCTCCTTAAGTTAAGCATATACCTGCCCTATTACCCAACTCGACTTCTGTATATGCAGCCAAAAGAAATGAAAACATATAGCCACACAAAGACATGCTCAAGAATGTTCATAACCAACACCAAACCAAACCCACTGCCATCGAGTTGATTCCAACTCATAGTGACCCTATAGAACAGAGTAGAACTGCCCGATAGAGTTTCCAAGGAGAATGTTCATAGCAGTTTTATTTAATAGTAATAGAAAGGGCCTGAGGAACTTTCTAGGGTGATGGAAATGTTTGATTAGAATGTTAGTTACATGATGTAGTGAATACTATGGTGTTCTGCCCAGATGCCTTCTTCAAAGCCGACATACCCATCCCCCAGTGCTAGGACTATCAGCCTTGACAACCACACCTGTATTCCTCTCTGGGCACAGTCCCCAGTTGCAGGAAACTGCTTTACCCTGTTATCCCTTTCTCAGAGGATGGGCCATGACCAATGCAGAGATTCAAAGGTCTGCCTTTCTTGCTTCAATTTGGGACACACTAAAGGACCATCCCATGTCCAGAGCTGCCCATAGATTGGCCGAGGCCTCAGTTGCAACAGCATTGTGGGTTCACTATCCTTTCTGCCAATCTTGCCTTCCTTACTTTCTTAAAGGTTCATCACCTGGAAGCACATCCCAGTAAACTTTCTACAAGTAATTTTCCATTTCAGGGACTATTGTCAGCAAATGGTACCAGAAGTTGTCCTAGGAAGTAGATTCTAAAATGGAATTTTGGAGCTTGATAAATGGCCAGTCGGTTGGCAATGGGAACCCATCTGTAAAAATGACATGTTGGGATAGTCTGACCTCTAACTTCACGATGGGGAAGGAGAATCAAGATCAACAGCACAGTCTGATTCCTATAAGGCAGAAGTCAATCATACCTCCACTCTTCAACTTTTTTTTTTTTTTTTTTTAACCAATTCTGACACCAGCCATCCCTCCCACGGCACTCTTTACTTCTCTTCTGGGTTCATTAATTCATTGCAATGGCCGCACAGAACTCACAGACAATACTCATGGTTATGGGGTTTATTGAGGAAGTAACAGGTTACGATTCAGGATCAGGGATGACTCAAGATACAATTCTTTAATCAGGGCAGCTTCTCCTCAGCTGTGTTCACAGGCATGCCTCTCTCTGGCTGTTGGCCTCTCAGCCTCTTGGCCCCTCAACCTGGCCTCTGCCCTGCTTGGGCAAGTGTTATAAAGCTCTTTAGCTCCACCAATAAGTGCCCAAAGGCCCCCCACTCTGGCAGCAAGCCTCAGACGGAAGGTACTCAGCTCCCTTGCTCATGAGTCAGCACACCCACCCTAACCACCTTGCTCCGTGTGCCAGGAAGCCCACTGTGCTCTTTTGCAGTGGTCTCCTGGTTCTCCTGCTGCTGTTTTTCTGCTGCCTCTTCTTGTTGTCTTGAGCCTTCTCCTATGTTACAGCTCTCTCTGTCTCCTGGTTCTAGGAAGTTCTCAGCACAGGGATCCCAGATCCAAAGGACACACGCCACTCCCATCTTTTCTTCTTGGTGATAGTGAGGCCCCCACTTTTCCGCCTCTGGTATGGCTCATTTTAAGTCTGGCAGGATGGCAAAACTGACTAACCCCCTTGTTAGGGTTCCATACACCTTATTTGCGTTATTAGCAAGCTGTCCAATCTCCTTGGTGGACCACAAGCACCTTATTTAAAGAATCCCACCAATGTTTTGTTGGGAGTTACAAGACCATGGCAAGAAAGGCCATCTAAAAATGATCGATTGCACTGCACCATCACTAGTAGCAAGTGGAGCATAAATAGTCCTTGGCATGCTATACAGTGCATTTGTCACTAGGTGAAATTGTTACTATGTGCAACTTGTACTGGTGGTGAACATGGTTGGATGTCAATGGCAGGGTACATGTTGTACTAGAGTGGAATGAGGGAAATAGTAACTACAAAGACTGTGGGATTGAGTGGCTGTTTCTGTACACCCTGATTAATTGAAGAAAGCTAGTGACCGGCAAAGGATGATTAGCCACCAATTCAAGGCAAAATGTGAAGGCTGGAGGGCCTACCAGGCACTATTTAAGAAAACTCTAATCTCCTGCAGCCAGAGGACAGACAGCGTGAAGGACCAGGCTCAGAATTTAGTCAAAGATGGTTGAATTCTCAGTCCAGCAGGTGTCTTCCACAGAGGCCAGACCCCCAGTTCACAAGGAATGGGACCCTGAAAATTAGGTCTGGGACACTTGAGTAGATTCAGTGAAGAATCTTAAACTCTTAAACAACACTGAACTTCCCACCCACTCACTACCATCGAGTCAATTCTGACTCGTAACGACCCTATAGGACAGAGTAGAACTGCCCTGTAGGGTTTCTAGGGCTGTAAATCTTTAGGGAAGCAGAATTCCACATCTTCCTCCCACAGAGTGGCTGCTGGGTTCCAACCATCAACTTTTCAGTAGGCAGATTAGCACTTTAACCTCTGTGCCACGAGGACTCTGTGTCTGAACTTGCTCGGGTTTAATTGGCTCATTCTTGCTTGTTAAAAATGAGTAAGTCTTCCCCTTGCCTTCTTGCTTGAAGATCATGCAGAAATCACAAGTTAGGTAATAGCCTTAGAAGACAACGTTGATCCCCACTCAATATCTTCCCCACCCCACCCTTATTGGCAACAAGATCAATAACAAAGATTGAAGCCCAGCACAGCCTGTCTGTAGAGATGCTGAGCCCACTAATGCTTGAGAGGGGCTATTTGCTAAATATCCACTATATCAAGCAGCTGCAGGATCTGGTTCGTATGTACTGGCAGGATCTGGGAGTGTATGCTTGCAGATCAAGAGGAGAGGAACATAAAGTTGGATAAAGAAGAGTATATTGATATGTGGAACTCTGCAGTGATCCAGGATTAACATCCTGGCAAGGATCCTGGGGTTTGGGGCTAATATGCTGTAAATTACATTTACATTCTGTAGCATTGCTATTAGAATGGCTAGCGGAGGCCTGAAAAAAATGATGGCCACACTAATTGAAGTCTACATGCCAGAACTGCCATGGCAGACAGGGAGGAAGGAATCAAAAGACTCTGATAAATGGCATGCTAGAGAAGAACTATTGCATAAAACCAGAAAACCCACCAACTGACCAGAGATTGTGCTAGTGAGTATGAGTGGCTGTCCTTATAGACCACTAGGAGATCCTATTATAGATCTAGCTCCTGATAGGAATGGGAATGATAGGATTACAAAATAAGGAGTCCAGGTGGCAGTATTTAACCATCAGAAACACGTGGGCACAATTATTGCAATAAGCAACTGTGGAGTTGAGAACTGACCAGGTAGGATGGCAGAGAGCTGGAGAAGAGTGATTACAGTGTTCCCAGGGCTGAAATATTTAGGCAACCAACAAACCAAAAAAAACTCATTTGCCATTGAGTTGACTCTGACTCATGATGACTCCATGTATTGCAGAGCAGAACTGCACTCTGTAGGGTTTTCAATGGCAGTGATCTTTTGGAAGTAGATTGCCAGACCTTTCTTCTGAGATGCCTCTGGGTAGATTCAAACCATCAACCTTTTGGTTAGTAACTGAGTGCTTAACTCTTTGTGTCACCCTGGGGCTTCATCAAGGGCATTCCTTAATATAGCCAATCAAAAGAAATCAAAGATGAATGGTCAGGTGACTGAGGACAACTGTCCCATTAAAGACTAGCACCCAGATCCCAGATTTGAGAGTTCTCAGACATGGAACCCATTGACTGAAGTAGAGGCCAGATGTCCAGGAGGCCATGGCATTTGTGCTCAGAAGTAATTTTCTCAGTCCTTCCCTGTGTTCATTCATTCAGATAACCATGTATTAAAGGAAAGAGAGTAAATCTAGACTTTTCAGGAATTGTTGAATGGCATATCCATATGCCTACAAGGAAGACCAGTTAATACGACTATTATTCAAATTTACCCACCAACCACTAGGGCCAAAGATGAAGAAATAGAAGATTTTTACCAACTGCTACGGTCTGAAATTGATCAAACATGCAATCCAGATGCATTGATAATTACTGGCAATTGGAATCTGAAAGTTGGAAACAAAGAAGAAGGATCAGTAGTTGGAAAATATGGCCTTGGTGACAGAAACAATGTCAGAGATTGCCTGATAGAATTTTGCAAGACCAACAACTTCTTCATTGCTAATACCTTCTGTCACCAACATAAACGGCGGCTATACACATGGACCTCACCAGATGGAACACACAGAAATCAAATTGACTACATCTGTGGAAAGAGACGATGGAAAAGCTCAATATCATCAGTCAGAATAAGACCAGGGGCCAACTGTGGAACAGACCATCAATTGCTCATATGCAAGTTCAAGCTGAAACTGAAGAAAATCAGAGCAAGTCCATGAGAGTCAAAATATGACCTTGAGTATATACCACCCGATTTTAGAGACCATCTCAAGAATAGACTTGATGCATTGAACACTAGTGACCACAGACCAGTTGTGGAATGACATCAAGGACATCACCCGTGAAGAAAGCAAGAGGTCACTGAAAAGACAGGAAAGAAAGAAAAGACCAAGATGGATGTCAGAGGAGACTGAAACTTGCTCTTGAGTGTCGAGCAGCTAAAGCAAAAGGAAGAATTGGTGAAGTAAAAGAACTGAATGGAAGATTTCAAAGGGCCTCTCGAGAAGACAAAATAAACTATTAAAATGACGTGCAAAGAGCTGGAGATGGAAAACCAAAAGGGAAGAACATGCTTGGCATTTCTCAAGCTGAAAGAACTGAAGAAAAAATTCAAGCCTCGAGTTGCAATAGTGAAGGATCTTATGGCGGAAAATATTAAACGACGCAGGAAGCATCAAAAGAAGATGGAAGGAATACACAGAGTCATTATACCAAAAAGAATTAGTCAGTGTTCAACCATTTCAAGAGGTGGCATATGATCAGGAACCGATGGTATTGAAGGAAGAAGTCCAAGCTGCTTTGAAGGCATTGGCAAAAAACAAGGCTCCAGGAATTGATGGAATATCAATTGAGATGTTTCAACAAACACATGCAGCACTGGAGGTGCTCACTCGTCTATGCCAAGAAATATGGAAGACAGCTTCCTGGCCAACTGACTGGGAGAGATTCATATTTATGCCTATTCCCAAGAAAGGTGATCCAACAGAATGTGGAAATTATAGAACAATACCATTAATATCACACACAAGCAAAATTTTGCTGAAGGTCGTTCAAAAACAGCTGTGGCAGTATATAGACAGGGAACTGCCAGAAATTCAGGCCGGTGTCAGAAGAGGATGTGGAACCAGGGGTATCATTGCTGTTGTCAGATGGATCCTGGCTGAAAGCAGAGAATACCAGAAGGATGTTTACCTGTGTTTTATTGACTATGCAAAGGCATTCAACTGTGTGGATCATAACAAACTATGGATAACACTGCGAAGAATGGGAATTCCAGAACACTTAATTGTGGTCATGAGGAACATTTACATAGATTAAGAGGCAATTGTTCAGACAGAACCAGGGGGTACTGATTGGTTTAAAGTCAGGAAAGGTGTCCATCAGGGTTGTATTCTTTCACCATACCTATTTAATCTGTATGGTGAAAAAATAATCCGAGAAGCCGGACTATATGAAGAAGAACGAGGCAACAGGATTGGAGGAAGACTCATTAACAACCTGCATTATGCAGATGACACAACCTTGCTTGCTGAAAGTGAAGAGGACTTGAAGCACTTACTAATGAAGATCAAAGACCACAGCCTTCAGTATGGATTACATCTCAACGTAAAGAAAACAAAAATCCTCACAACTGGACCAATGAGCAACATCATGATAAATGGAGAAAAGATTGAAGTTGTCAAGGATTTCATTTTACTTGGATCCACAATCAACAGCCATGGAAGCAGCAGTCAAGAAATCAAAAGATGCATTGCATTGGGTAAATCTGCTGCAAAGGACCTCTTCAAAGTGTTGAAGAGCAAAGATGTCACCCTGAAGACTAAGGTGCGCCTGACCCAAGCCATGGTATTTTCATTCACATCATATGCATGTGAAAGCTGGACACTGAATAAGGAAGACCGAAGAAGAGTTGACGCCTTGTAATTGTGGTGTTGGCGAAGAATATTGAATATACCATGGACTGCCAAAAGAACAAACAAATCTGTCTTGGAAGAAGTGCGGCCTGAATGCTCCTTAGAGGCAAGGATGGCGAGACTGCAACTTACATACTTTGGACATATTGTCAGGAGGGATCAGTCCCTGGAGAAGGACATCATGCTTGGCAGAGTACATGGTCAGTGGAAAAGAGAAAGACCCTCAACGAGGTGGATTGACACAGTGGCTGCAACAATGAGCTCAAGCGTAACAAAGATTGTAAGGATGGCGCAGGACCGGGCAGTGTTTCTTTCTGTCGTGCATAGGGTCGCTATGAGTTGGAACCGACTCGACGGCACCTAACAACAACAACATAGGGTCTGAATTGAGATAGATGCTCAGGGACCCGAAAAGCAACCATGACCCACCCGTCAGAATTGGGGCATATGAGGGCTGGATAATAAATAAAGCTGTGGACGTGGTCCAGCTCACACTGGGCTCACTAGATCATGGACCCACCTGGTATCATCTCTCCAGTCCCTGAATGTGTAATTGGAATTATCATTCTTGGTAGCTGGCACGCACACTTACTTCCCTGCTCTGATCATTATCGCTCCATGAGGACTATCTTGGACTCAAACCTGATGACTCTTCCTAGTCTTAGCTGTTTTTTGTTTGTTTTTATAAATATTTTATTATGTGTTAGGTAAAAATTTACACAGTAAATTAGATTCTCATTTAATTTTTATACAAACTGTTCCGTGACGTTGTTTACAATTTTCACAATGTATCAGCACTCTCATTATTTCCATTCTGTTTGTTCTGTTTCCATTGATCTAGCTTCCCTTCCCTTCCTTGCCTTTTCATCTTTGCTTTTGGGTAAATGTTGATCTTTGGTCTCATATAGATGGTTTTTTAAGGGAGCACGTTACTCATAGGTGTTATAAACCAATCTATTATTTGGCTGAAAGGCGACCTCCAGAATTTGCTTCAGTTCCAACTTCAAAAGGTATCTTAGGGCAATATCTCAGCGATTCCTCTAGTCTCTATTGGTCCAGTAGGTCTGGCTTTTTAAAAAATTTTGTTCTACATTTTTCACACATTCTATCTGGGACTTTTTATTGTGTCCCTGTTCGAAACGGTTGGTAGTTGTAGACAGGCACCATCTAGCTCTGGACTCAGGTTAGAAGAGGCTGTGGTTCACGTGGGTTATTAGTCCTACGGACTAGCTTCTTTTTTGAGTCTTCAGTTTCCTCCATTCTCTTTTGCTCCGGATGAGTAGAGACAAACAGCTGTATCTTAGATGGCCACTCGAAAGGTTTTAAGACCCCAGATGCTACTCACCAAACTAGGATGTAGAACATTATCTTTATGAACTATGTTATGACAATTGACTAAATCGTCCCACGAGACTATGGTTCTAAGCCTTTTAACCTAGTAAACCGATCCCATGAGTTCTTTGGATATGTCTAGGAAGTCTTTGCATCTGTGCCTCCTGTGTGCTTTATTATACATATGGATATATATGCAGCACACACAAACATGTATATACAGATGCCTACAGATACACGTATACACGCACATGCAGTTACTTGTATATGCCTTCCTATAGACATATATGCGTATATATCTACCTATGAAACCACACACATATTTTTTGGTTGTTATTAATGTTGTTGCAAAATTGTACATGCATTTTACCAAAATTGTCCCTTTTTCTTGTATACTTCTTAGTGTCTTCATTTACCTTGGTCAGGTTGTACAGACTGCAGCCATATTTGGTATTGCCTTTCCCATTACCAAAAATAACAAGTGAAAAAAAAAAAAAAAATTTTTTTTTTTTTTTTACTATCTAGAAAGTGATTCCCTCTCCCTCCTCCTTCCATCCCTGGTAACTGTCAAAGAATGTTACTTTCTGTGTGTGTGTATATTCTTGACTTTTTTGTAATAGTGGGACCATACAATATTTGACTTTTTGTGATTGACTTATTTCACTCAGCGTAATGCCTCCAGGTTCATCCATGTTATATGATGTTTCATGGACTCCTCATTATTCTTTATGGTAGTTTATCCATTCATCTGTTGATGGGCACTTGGGTTGTTTCCGTCTTTTTGCTATTGTGAATAATGCTCCAATGAACGTAGGTGTGCATATGTCTATTCATGTTACTACTCTTGTGTCTCTTGGATACATACTTAAGAGTGGGATTCCTGGATCATAAGGTATTTTTCCATTTCTAGCTTTTTGAGAAAGCACCATACCTTTTTCCATAGTGTTTGTACCATTTTTCAATCACACCGGCAGTGTATAAGAGTTCCAGTCTCCCCACAACCTTTCCAGCATTTGTTGTTTTCTGTTTTTTAACCGTCGCCATTTTTGCAGGGGTGAGATGGTATCTCATTGTAGTTTTGATTTGCATCATTCTAACGGCTAATGGGAAACCCTGGTGGTGTAGTCGTTAAGTGCTACAGCTGCTAACCAAGAGGTTGGCAATTTAAATCTACCAGACGCTACGTGGAAACTCTATGGGGCAGTTCTGCTCTGTCCTATAGGGTCACTTGGAGTCAGAATTCAGTCGATGGCAGTGAGTTTGACTTTGGTTTAACGGCTAATGATCACAAGCATCTTTTCATGTATTTGTTGGCCGCCTGAGTGTCCTCTTTGATGAAGCATCTGTTCATATTCTTTGCCCACTTTTTTTTATTTGATTGTTTGTCTTTTAATTTTTATTATATACTTAATAAAATATATATATTAGAGATTAAACCCTTGTCAGATATGTCATTGCCAAAGTTTTTTTTCCCAGTCTGTAGGTTCTCTTTTTACTCTTTTGGTAAAGTTTTTTGATGAGCGTAAGTATTTAGTTTCTAGGAGGTCCCAGTTATCTAATTTATCTTTCGTTGTTCGTCCATTTTTAGTTGTGTTTGATAGGCTATTTATGCTGAAAATTAGGTCCTCTAGTTTTGCCCCTGTGTTATCTTCCAGGTACTTTATAGTTTTAGCTTTAACATTTAGGTCTTTGATCCATTTTGGTTTAGTTTTTGTGCATGGTGTGAGGTATGGGTCCTGTTTTCATTTTTCTGCAAATGGATATCCAGGTTTGCCAGCACCATTTGTTAAAGAGACTATTGGTTCCCTGTTAAATGGACTTTTGGTCCTTTGTTGAAGATCAGCTGCCTGTAGATGGATGGATTTACTTCTGGATTCTCAGTTCTATTCCATTAATCTATGTGTTTGTCATTGAACCAGTACCAGGCTGTTTTAATTACTGTGGCTGTATCATAAGTTTTCAGATTGGAAAGTGTGAGGGCTCCTATTTTGTTCTTCAGTATTGCTTTAGCTATTCGGGACCTCTTTTATTTCTGTATAATGTTGGAGATTAGTTTTTCATTTCATTAAAGAATGTTGTTAGGATTTGGATTGGGATTGCATTATATATATACAGATTGCTGTGGGTAGTATTGACATTTTCACCATGTTCTGTCTCCTAATCCATGAGCATGGAATGTTTTTCCATTTATGTAGGTCTCTTTTGGTTTCTTGCAGTAGTGTTTTATAGTTTTCCTTGAATAAATCTTTTATGTCTCTGGTTTATTCCTGGTATTTTATTCTTTTGGGGGCTATTGTAAATGGTATTGTTTTCTTGATTGCCTTTTTGGAGTTCTCTTTGCTAGTGTAGAGGAACCCAACTGATTTTTGTGTGTTGATCTTGTACCCTACTACCTTGCTGAATCTATCAGTTCCAGTAATTTTCTTGTGGACTCTCTGGGATTTTCTATGCATAGGATCATGTCATCTGTGAATAAGACTAGTTTTATTTCTTCCTTTCCAGTTTGGATACCCTTTATTTCCCCTTCATACCTTATTGCTCTGGCTAGGACTTCCAGTACAATATTGAATAAAAGTGGTAATAATGGGCATCCTTCTCTTGTTCCTGTTCTCAAAGGGATTGCTCTCAATCTTTTTCTGTTGAGAATAATTTTGGCTGTTGGTTTTGCATATATGCCCTCGATTATGCTGAGGAATTTCTCTTCTATTCCTATTTTACTGAGAGTTTTTTTTATAAGGAAATGGTGTTGGATTTTATCGAATACTTTTTCTGCATCTGTTGAGATGATCACGTGATTCTTTTACTTTGTTTTATTTATGTGGTAAATTACATTAACTGATTTTCTAATGTTGAACCATCCTTGCATCCTTGGTATGAATTCCACTTGATCATGATGTATTATTTTTTTTGACATGGTGTTGAATTCTGTTGGCTATGAGTCGGAATTGACTCGACGGCACTGGGTTTTTTAAGAATACTAGTCTCTAATTTTCTTTTTCTTTTGGTGGCTTTGGTATCAGGGTTTTGCTGGCTTCATAGACTGAATTAGAGAGTATTCCTTCCTTTTCTATGTCCTGGAATAGTTTGAGTAGAATTAGTGTCAACTCTTCTCTGAATGTTCAGTAGAATTCTCCAGTGAAGCCACCTAGGCCGGGGGGGGGAGGGCATACTACAAGTCAGCAGGAGGGTTGGGGGGTGGGGAGTGGAGGGCCACATGCTCCTCTGGTCACTGATGTGGGAGTGCTGCCAGTGATCAGGACCTGGCCCCAACCAAATGAGGGGTGGAGGATCTCCAACTGCCACTTGATGGATTCTCTACTTCTTGGGCCCCACCCATCCAAATGATCAGAGACCACTGCTGGTGAGTAGTTCTGTCCCTATTTTCTAGTTCCCTCCCTGCTCTGTGGTTGCCTGGATCCCTACAGCTCTCGCCTGCCTTCCTGCACTTTTCCTTCTTACATCTGGTTCATGATCTGCTCTCCTTGCTTCACTCTAGGTTTGTCTACACAGTATTTCTGTCTCCTATTGGAAATTCCATGAAGTGGGCTTCCTTTGCTCCTCACCTGAGAATGCTGCTTGCTTTGTCTCAAGAAGGTCACGTTGCACTGGGCTGGCTGGTAGGACACCTACAATCCATAAATCTCCTTGTTCATTGTTTTCACTCAATTTCTCCTTCCATTTGGTTTTCGATCTAGTTCTTCATCCTTCTCTTTGCTGTTCAGGATTCCCAGATTGTCATCTGTATCTGTTTCACTTGGTCTCTTGGGTCTATGCTGTAGGGGAACAGCATGGTGTGCCTGACTAAGCCTCCATCTTGGGCTGTCTGTCTTAACTGTTTTGTGTAGCTGTCCAACCCAACTGGTTGTCATCCTGAGACCCCGCAGCTGACACTGGCCCACCCAGCTGGACTTACCTGCCTCCAGAGAGGAAATATTGCACACTCTTCAGCCCAATATCCCAACCTTCATATTCAAAGATAACCTACACCTGGCTTGCACATCTTTCATCTTTGTTTAAAGAGAGATTGGAATGTGAGAGATGGTATTGCACCCTTGCATCAAGGGTAAGGACATAGAGGAAACAGTTCTTGGGTCCCACCAGTGCAAGAGAAAACCAAATAAACACCTGACACATTACACACCAGCATAAATCAGGGATATAAAGTTATTTAGAAGTTGAATGGATAGCTGATTTGCTGGTTATTACTACTATCAGTGAATAATAATACAAGCTACAATTTGTTGAGCAACTACTATGCACCATAAATGTTCACATTTGCTCTCTCATTTAATTCTAATGACAACCCTGTGAGGTAAACAGCATGGCTATTTTATAGTGAAGGAAACTGAGGCTCAGAGAGCTAAGGCAAATGGTCAAAGTCATAAGCTAGTGTGTTCTTTCTGCCACACCAAACTGCATCTTGGTTGCAGAGATTTGTGGCCCAAGCATCTCAGAGGAATTTCTTGGCTTCCAGCATCTGGGCTTAAGAAAATATGTTTTTCTTTCATGTTTTTGAAGACAGAGTCAGTCATAAGGGGCATTCCTTTAAGACCTTCTGCTTTGAAGTGATAAAAGCTAGATTGAAGAAAGGCTCACAGGCCCCTGATCTCGGCTCACCCCTGCCCTCAGAGCCAGGAAATGTGATTTCTCCTGCCATTCCTTTCACTTACTGCACTTGCTCTGCTTCTTGGGTCTCCAATGATCTTTTTTTTTTTTCCTTAAGAAAAGAAGATAGCTTGGGTTAATTTCCAGTTCTCCACAATTTATCTGTAGTGAGCTGGAAGAGTGTTGAGTGGGAAAGGGTTTCATTGTCCACGAGGGCCTCACAGCTCTTCAACACCCACCACTTCTGCCTCATGTCAAAGGAAGCAAATAGGTTTATTAAATAGCTGTCAGACTGAATGAGCGAGCACAGAGAACACACAGAGGGGAGATTGGATTAGAGGTAGAGGACATGCCACACTAAACAAGGGCACAGATTTATGGCCTTGGCCATGCAGCCTTAGCAATGATGCCCAAGGTAGATATGTGTGAGGGGTGGGGGAGGCTGGGCCAACAAGAGGAATCATGATGTACAGAGAAAAGGAACTGAGGCATAAGGTGCTCCCAGAAATGCCATGCTTTCCCTTCCCACTTGGGCACTTGTAACTTATAATTACATTTGGTTAATGTCCTTCTTCCCCGCCAGAGTGTAAGCTTACCCAGGGTAGGGGCTGGTTGGGCTTATTCACCTCTGTTTCTCCAGTGAGAGTCACAGGTTTGTCATCATACTGAGCTGAGCCTGAAAGATTAGTTTAGCTCCACTGAAGTCAGCAACTCCTGTACTGTCACCAGGTCAGTTAGTAAGTCTCTGATGATGTGTTACCCATCAAAGAGAATCCCCAAATTTAGATTTCTATAAAGACTTTCCTAGATCACTCCCTATCCACTCCCCATAGCCTCCATGGATGAGAGGCCATTTGAACTAAAGAGGAAAACAAGGTGACAGACGATATCTCTCTCCTCCCTCCTAGTCAATGTCATAAGCATAGAGAGGAACCAGAGAGATGTGGGCATAATAAATAGTTGCTAAGGGCACTTTGGAAACCCTGGTGGCGTAGTGGTTAAGTGCTATGGCTGCTAACCAAGACGTTAGCAGTTCAAATCCGCCAGGGGCTCCTTTGAAACTATCGGGCAGTTCTACTCTGTGCTATAGGGTCACTATGAGTTAGAATTTACTCGACGGCGGCAGGTTTGGTTTTTTTTTTTTGGTTTAAGGTCACTTTAAAGAACTACTGGAATCAAATAGATTCATGCGGTGGAGGAGCCTAGAGTCTAGCAGAGGAGAAGTAGTAGCCATTGCAATTGTCTTCCCAATATGTATTTCTTCTTTTATTAGTAACTACTTGCAAATTTATCTGTGTCCACACTTCTCCCATATAGCTCATGTGCTGCTAGGGAAATAACTACACCCTTGGCTCTAGGGGTGGGGACACGTGCGCTTCAGGTTAAGCTGATCGATTGTATCATCCTCTGGCTACAGTAATTGGTGCAGGTTGGTTACATGGTCCACTTTGGACCAATAAAAATGGAGAAGGTATCTGTAGAGGTTTTCTTATTCTTCTGAGAGAGCTTCGAGAACTCACCTTTTTTTCTCTCTGGATGGAAAAGAAGAAATATATATTCCTAGGAATTGTAGGCAGCCATTCTATGATTATAAGGTGGAATCAGCCTGTAAACAAATCTGCCATCTTAGATTGTAGAGTGGAGATACTGAACACATCTGGGTCTTGGGTGACTTAACTCATCTGCTGATCCATCAGACTATGAGCCTCACTTTGTCTCTGCCTGCCTTGACCCTTAGTCAAAATCTTCCCTGTATATTCTTAGTTTCAGACTACAGAATCCATTCTAGCACTTTCAGCAAAAAGGTTTTTTTTTTTTTTCCTCTTTGGAATATAAATGGCTCACAGAATCATTATGAAGATTGAAAATACAGACTATGGACTGAGCCTCCAGGAACACTTTCTCAGTTCTCTGAATTTAGTCTTCAAGGAAGCTAATGCTTTTGCCACCATCAGGAATCCTCTGTGACCTGCCCAGTACATTTTCAGTAAATTCATTTTTATCTTCATTCAGCTGGAGTTGGCTTCAGTTGCTTGCAGTTAAGAACCCTGACTAACATACATCCTGGCAGATGGAGAAACATGCACACACATGAGGGAATAAAAGAACAAACCAAACCAAACATGGTCTAATATGGTTGAAATCTTCCTGCTCCTTGTTTGGTTTGGGAGGGGAGATAAATGGAACCTTATTTGACCATCTTGATGTTGATTAAGTCTTGGCCTTGTCTTGACTAAGGAAGTAAATGAGAAGACTTGGACATTCAGCTTCTAGAGGTGTAGGAATGGTTTGCTTGCTTGCAAATTGCTTGTACCATTCTTATGGTCTAGTCGTTTATTTTTCTGCTGAGATTCAGGATGGGAATGTGAAGACATTGTGATGCGAGGATAGAAATAGACCGGTTTTTCAAGAGGAAAGATTTTCTACTAAGTAGTGTGAGATAAGGTAGAAACACAACTAATAAAGGATGGAGGGATAGATTGATGGGGTAAATCTCAAAGAGCCTTGAATGTTGGCCTAGGGAGTTCAAACTTTATCTACAGGAGTTGACACTCTGAGTAGGAGAATGACTTTTTATGCTTGTTTTCTTTGTATTTATTTTAGAAAAGATAACAATCTTATAAAAGTGATAGACTAGATGAAAAGGAGAGAGTCTAAATATAAGTGAGGTGATTATTTTAAATATCTAGTGCGGAGAGATGATATCCTGAATGTTGGGAGTTAAAATGGAAATAAACTGTTAGGCTTGAGACATGTTGCTAGGGAAAAATTGGTAGGACCTCATAGTTAGAGTTCTTTAAGTTGTTTATATTAAAAATTCCATAGTGCTGATTTAAGCAAAATGGGGGCTTTATCACCAGGGTATGCTGGTATCTCACAGAACCCAGGGCAGCAAAGCTGGTGGTCAGGCAGAAATTGGAGCCAGAGAGCTTTGTCTTTTCTTTTATTTCCCCTCATCTTTATCTTTATTTTCCCTTTGCAATTAAAATTGTCCTCCTCTGCATTCCTGGTGGTCTGCAGTTCAAATCCACCAGTTGCTCCTTGAAAACATTATGGGACAGTTCTACTCTGTCCTGTAGGGTTGCTATGAGTCAGAATCGACTCGATGGCAAAGGGTTTGGTTTAGTTTCTGCACTCCATGTCCCAGGATGAAAAACAAGGCCACTGGCAACTCCTGAGTTTGTGTGACTGTCTTGCTATTTTAAATTCCCATGGAATAGACTCTGCTTGGCCCAGCTGAGATCGATGTTTACCTCTGAACCTATCAATCATGTCCCAAGTGGAGGGAAGAGTGGGAGGTTCACATTGTACCAGGTTCACCTCTGTGGATCTGTGACAGGAAATTGTGAGGCACATCGACTCAATGGGTGTCCATTCAAACTGGGTGTCATTGCATGGGGATTGGCTGGATGAGTTAGCAAATGTGAGGGAAGAATTAGTGATGACACTGAGGTTCCCAGTCTGATTAGCTGAGAAAGTAGTCCCTGGATGGGGGTTAAGGCACCAAGAACTGACTAAAATGTAAACATTTTGAATATAGAGCAGTATGGGCTGGAAGAGAAGCAGTTGAGAATTGATATCACTATGCCTGGCATTGGTGGCTTCACACGTTTGAAGTGACCTGAAGATCATTTAAATATAGGTTTGAATAGAAACAAGGCCAGTTTGGGAGCAACTTGGCATCTGTAACTTTAGGAAAAATTTGAGACTCAGGGGACCTTCCAGGGCCTCCTGAGAGTAGAATGACCTTCTTTGGTCCCAGAACTTAGGCCTAAGCCCCCAGACCAGACTCAAACGTAGGGAAGGCAGGACAGACCGATAGCTACTCACACGGCTGCCTGTTGGCTTTGTGTCTTTCCTTAGCCTTGGAGGAAAAGGAGATGTCAACTGTATCAGTCAGGGTTTTCCAGGTAAACGGAACATATACAGTAAAATCTGTGAAAGCTGGGACCTGTGTAAGGTGGACCCTACCAGAGAAGGAAAACATATATTTCACTAAAACAACTGATAGAAAAGTGGTAAGACTGTACCCTGTCAAAGGTGGAAAACTTGTGAGACTCAGAAAAACAAGACGGTACCATCGAGTTCTGGCTTTCATAGGTTTCACTATATATTTATATATAATTACTTTATTACACACACACATATATATACACACACACACATACACATGTACATATATAGAAAGAGGGATTGATTTTGAGGAACCCGTGCATGTGATTATGGAGGCTGGCATATATGAAATTTATAGGGAAGGCTGGCCGGCAGGCTGGAAATCCAGGTAAGTTGACGTTACAGTCTCGAATCTAAAATCTGTAGGGCAGACCAACAGGAAACTTGGCAGGATTTCTATGCTGCAGTCTTGAGGCAGAATTTCTTCTCCTTCAGGAAACCTCAGATTTTGCTCTTAAGGCCTTCAACTGGTTGGATGAAGCCCACCCAATTATGGAGAGTAATCTGCTTTACTTAAAACCAAGTTAACTCATTGTAAATGTTATTTACATCTAAATATCTTCATAGAAAAATCTAGGCTAGTATTTGGCCAAACAACTGGGCACCACAGCCTAATCGCACTGACATACAAAATTTACCAGCACATTCGCCATGGACTGGGCATGAGAAGGGAAGCTGCCATCACTTGATTAAGGTTGAATGATCATAAGTGAAGTGGGGAGACAGGCCCAGGGGTGCAAGAGTGGGTTACATGTGCTGCTCCCCCAACGCCCATAGCAAACATTGCGAATTGACCAAGGATCCATTTCCCAAAGAGAGGCCTTCTCAGTCCAGGGCTCTAGGGAGCCTCTGGCAACCTGTTAGTGCACAGGATCGCATGATGAGCCGTGTCTGCCATCCTTGATCTAGGCAATGGCTGGCAGGGGGAAGCAGGTGAGTCTGGTCCCAACATGCCTGATCCAAGTACTTTGCGGAAAAGTTAGAGAGTCATGGTAGCCATAACCATGACTCCAACACAAAGTTCTGGCTTACGTGCTGAAGATGCGTTAAGCATATAATCAGTGTTGGTACAGGGCTGAAGATTTTACAAAGTGCTCATCCGCATAATTAAATTTCATCCTTGCAGACATTTTATTGAGGTAGGTACTATTCTTAGTTCACTATCTCCTACCCACATTATAGGAGGCAATGGTGGCTCAGTGGTAGAATTCTCACCGTCCACGTGGAAGACCTGGGCTCGATTTCTGGCCAATGCACCTCATGTGTACTTATCACTTATCTGTCAGTGGAGGCTTAAGTGTTGCTGTGATGCTAAACAGGTTTCAGCAGAGCTTCCCAAGCAAGATAGATTAGGAAGAAAGGCCTGGCCATCTACTTCCAAAAAACAGCCAGTGAAAACCCTATGGATCATAATGGTCTGATCCACAACTGATGGGGGGGTGATGCAGGACTGTGCAGCATTTCCTTCCATTGTGTTTGGGGCCACCATGAGTTGGGGACCAAGCTGACAGCAGTTAACAACAACCATCACCACCCACATCTTATAGATGAGAGAACTGAGACCCTATAAGACTTTCCTGTGGCTGCTGTAACAGATTACCAAAACCTTGGAGGCTCAAAACAACGTAAATGAGTCCTCTCACAGATCTGGAGGCCAGAAGTCTGAAGTAGTATCACTGGCCTGTAATCAAGGCATCAGCAAGGCCACGCTCCTTCTGGAGGCTCTAGGGGAGAATCTATTCCTTGTTTCTTCTGGTGGCCACCTCACTCCAACCTCTGCCTCTGCGGTCACATCCCCTTCTCCTCTTCTGTTTGTGTGAAGTCTCCCTCTGCCTCCTTCTTATAAGAGCACATGTGATTGCATGAAGGCCCACTTGGATAATCCAGAATAATCTCCCCATCTGAAGATCCTTAACTTAATCACATTTGTAAAGACCTTTTTTCCCAAACACAGTAACGTTTACAGGTTTCAGGGATTAGGGCTTGATATCTTTGGGGGCATTTTTCAGCCTACTATAGACCTGAAGGGAGCCCTAGTGGCTCAGTTGTTAAGAGCTTGGCTGCTAACCAAAAGGTCGGCAGTTCAAATCTACCAGCCGCTTCTCGGAAAAGCTATGGGGCAGCTCTACTCTGTCCTATAGGGTTGCTATGAGTCGGAATCGATTCGACAGCAATGGGTTTGGTTTGGTTTGATAAACCTAAAGAAGTAAAACATCATATCCAGGGCTTCAGATTAGTTTGTTCTGTTTTGAACACTTGCTGAGAATTTGTATTTTTAAGAGGTTCCCTGCTGAGAATTTGCATTTCCACCCCAGATATACTGAATCAGGATCTACATTTTAGCATCCTCCCCAGGTGATTCTTATGTATAGCTTCCTGAGAACTTGTTAGAAATGCATACTGGTCCGAAGCACTTGTTATCTCCAAATTCACCCAGCTGGGACCAGCCCTTTTGTTTCATTTGGAACTGGGTATTCTGACCATGGTTAATGTTCCTCCTACTGCCTCAACATAGTTTGATTTGAGACCAGATTCTTCTGCTGAGTTTCCTAGTAAAGAGAATTTTCCCCATAATATATGTCATAGCCATTGCGGATACAGAATAAGCCCCACTGCCACCACCAAAAGCGTCTATGTCCTAATCCCTAAAACCTGTGAAAATGCTAGGTTATGTGGCAAAGAGGAATTATGGTTGCAGATGGAATTAAGGCTGCTCATCCCCTGACTTCAGATTATCTTGGATTATGCAGGTAGACCTGATATAATCAGTTCCTGTCAGATCAGTTCTGACTCATAGCAACCCCATGTGTTACAGAGTAGCACTGTGCTTCATAGGGTTTTTATGGCTGTGATCTTTCAGAAGGAGATCATTGGGTCTTTCTTCTGAAGCACCTCTGGGTGGTTTGAATGGCCAACTTTTAGTTAGTAGCCAAGTGTTTAACCATTTGGGCCAGCCAGGTACTCCCTATTACCATTGAGTTGACTCTAACTCATGGCAACCCCATGTGTGTCAGAGTAGACCTGTGTTTCATAGGATTTTCAATAGCTGATTTTTCAGAAGTAGATCACCAGGCCTTTCTTCCAAGGCACCTCTGGGTAGACTTGAACCTCCAACCTTTCAGTCAGCAGCTGAGCGCATTAACCATTTACACCACTCAGAGACTCCAATGTAATCACCAAAAAACCAAAACCAAAACCAAACCCATTGCTGTTGAGTCAGTTTTGACTAAAGGGTCATTAAATGTGGAAGAGGAAAGCAGAAGAGTGTCATAGCAATGCAGTGTTAGAAAGACTCCATTGGCCATCATCAGCTTTGAAGCCAAGGAATTGAGGAAGCTTCTAGAAAGTAGAAAAGGCAAGGAAACAGATTCTCCCCTAGAGCATCCAGAAAGAAATGTGGCTCAGCCAACACCTTGATTTTAGCCCAGTGAGACCTATTTTGGGCTTGTGACCACCAGAGCTATAACCAAAAACAACAAAAAAAAAACCCACTGCCATCAAGTCAATTCTGACTCATAGCAACCCTATAGGCCAGAGTTGAACTGCTCCATAGGGTTTCCAAGGAGCACCTCGTAGATTCAAACTGCCAACCTTTTGGTTAGCAGCCATAGCACTTAACCACTACACCACTAGTGTTTCTAAACACCCAAACCCACTGCCATCCAGTCAATTCTGACTGATACCGGCCCTCTAGGACAGAGTAGAACTGCCCCCACAGGGTTTCCAAGGAGCGGCTGGTGGATTTGAACTGCTGACCTTTTTGGTTAGCAACTGAACTCTTAGCCACTGTGACACCAGGGCTCCTACATGTAAGTTAATACATTTGTATTATTTTAAGTCATTAAATTTATGGTCATTGTTATAGCAGTAAAGAAATCTAGCACAGCCCCTTAGAGCGTTCTACTCCAAGTGTGGTCTGCTAATCAGTGCCATCATCATCCCCTGGGAGTTTGTTAGAAATGCAGAGTCTCAGGCCCAACCTCAGCCCTCCTGAATCAGAATCTGCATTTTAGCAAGACCCCAGGTGATTTCTGTGTACGTTAAAGTTTGAGAGTTGTTCAATAAGACACTAGTCCTTTCAAATATTCCACATGCAAAAAGGTCTCCACAGGCAAATACTTTAGGAATCACTGAATTCTATCCTGTTCTCTTCACCATGAGCATATTCAAGGCTTGGAAAAAAAAAAAAAAAACCTAAAATAAAGAAAAATTGTTCAACTTTGACTAACCCAGTGGTTTGCAAATTTGCTTGTCCACAGAATTCTTCCTCTGAGTAACATCTATTAACAAAACAGTTTGGGAAATGCTGCCATAAAATAAAACCAGATGCAATCCTAACTACTCATGTTTGTAGTAAAAACAGTTTAACAGAATGTACTAATCAAACATTGATCTGATAACCAATTACTTATCTTAAGGTATTAAGGAAATAGATAACACTGTCATTTAAAGGGCATCAATGTTGGAAAACGAAAAATAAACATAAAGCACTCAAGGAAGCGCAAACAAGAGCAATATGTGAGAAGAATGGGTGCCAAGTTGATGTGGGCAGGGGTGTAGGTAACCAAGTGGCATAGCTATCTGTTTAATTAAAATATTGCAATTTTCGATCTCATAGAAAAAAAAAGTGCCATTCAGTTGACCCTAACTCATGGTGACACCGTGTGTGTCAGAGTAGAACTATGCTCCATAGGGTTTTTTTGTTTTTAGTTCCATTGATCAATTATTTATTTACTGTGCTTTAGGTAAAAGTTTACAGCTCAAATTAATTTCTCACACAAAAAATTACTCAAATATTGTTATGTGATGCTAGTTGCAATCCCTGTAATGGGACAGCACACTCCCTCTTTCCACCCCGGGTTTCCCTGTGTCCATCCAACCAGCTCCTGTCCCTTCCTGCCTTCTCATCCTGCTTCCAGACAGAAGCTGCCCATTTGGTCTTGTGTATCTGCTTGAACTAAGAAGTACACTCTTCACAAGTATTATCTTTTATAGTCCAGTTTAATATTTGTCTGGAGTGGGCTTTGGGAATGGTTTTAATTCTGGGTTAACAGAGCACCTGGGGGCCATTGCTTTGGGGGGTTCCTCCAGCCTCAGTTAGACCATTAAGTCTAGTCTTTCACGTGAATTTGAGTCCTGGTCTATACTTTTCTCCCACTCTGTCAAGGCCTCTCTGTTGTGTTTTCTGTCAGGGCGGTCATTGGTGGTAGCCGGGTACCATCTAGTTCTTCTGGTCTCAGGCTGATGGCGTCTCTGGTATATGTGCACCTTTTGTCTCTTGGGCTAATATTTTCCTTGTATCCTTGGTGTTCTTGATTCTCCTTTGCTCCAGGTGGGTTGGGACCAACTGATGCATCTTAGATGGACGCTTGCAAGATTTTAAGACCCCAGACGCCACTCACCAAAGTGGGATGCACATTTTCTAATAAACTTTGTTATGCCAATTGACCTCTATGTACCCCAAAACCTTAGTCCCCAGACCTCAGCTACAGCTGTTCTGTCCCTCAAACTGTTTGATTGTGTTCAGGAAACTTCTTAGCTTTGGTTTAGTCCAGTTGTGCTGACTCCCTCTGTATTGTGTGTTGTCCTTCCGTTCACCTAAGATGATTTTTGTCTGCCTCCCTCCCCACCCTTGTAACAATCAAAGAATGTTTTCTTCTATGTTTAAACATTTTCTTCAGTTCTTATAATAGTGGTCTTACACAATATTTGTTCTTTTGCGACTAATTACATTCAGCATAATGCCCTCCAGATTCATTCCATAGGATTTTCAATGGCTGAGGTTTTGAAAGTAGATCACCAAGCCTTTCTTCTGAGATACCTTTAGGTGGACTCCAACCATAGACCTTTTGGTTAGCAGCAATTGTGTTAATCATCTGTACCACCCAGGGGCTCCCGCTACCTTTTAGCCTTCTGCTTATGAATACAAAGGACCACAACATGGGACTGAGGCCTATTTCGTATTGAGTGTTTTACACGTGTGATCTCATTTAACCCCTACAACCACTTTGTGAGGTTGGTATTGTTGTTATTGTTTAGGTACCATCGAGTCGGTTCCAACTCATAGCAACCCTATGTACAACAGAATGAAACACTGCCAGGTCCTGTGCCATCCTCATAATTGTTGCTGTGCTTGAGCCCATTGTTGCAGCCTCTATGTCAATCCATCTCGTTGAAGTTTTTCTTAGCTATCTAATGCTGCTATAACAGAAATACCACAAACGGATGGCTTTAAAAAACAGAAATTTTTTTTCCCCAGTCTAGAAGGCTAGAAGTCCAAATCCAGGGTGCCAGCTCCAGGTGAAGACTTTCTCTCTCTTGTCAACTCTGGGGGAAGGTCCTTGTCATCGATCTTCCCCTGTTCTAAGAGCTTCCCAGACCAGGGACCTCAGGTTCAAAGAACACACCCTGCTCCTGGCACTTCTTTCTTGGTGGAATGAAGTCCCTCTCCTCTCTGCTCAATTCTCTCTTTTATATCTCAAAAGAGATTGACTCAAGATACAACCTAAGCCTATAGATTGAGTCCTGCCTCATTAACATAACTGCCTCTAATCCTGCCTCATTAACATCATAAAAAAAAAAAGTTTGCCATCACAACCATTCTGACACAAAGTGACCCTATAGGACAGAGGAGAACTGCCTTACAGGGTTTCCAAGGAGCTGCTGGTGGATTTGAACTGCTTACCTTTTGGCTAGCAGCCAAGCTCTTAACCACTGTGCCACTGGAGCTCCCATTAATATCATAGAGGTTAGGATTTACAACTCATAGGATAATCACATTAGATCACAGAACAGTGGACAGCCACACAATACTGGGAATCATGGCCTAGCCAAGTTGATACACTTTTCTGGGGACACAATTCAATCCACAACAAGGGTATTCCTCTTTTTTCGCTGACCCTCTACTTTACCAAGCATGATGTCTTTCTCCAGGGACTGTCCCTCATGATAACATGTTCAAAGTATATGAGATGAGGTTTCGCCATCCTTGTTTCTAAGAAGCATTCTGGCTGTACTTCTTCCAAGACAGATTTGTTCCTTTTCCTGGCAGTCCACGATATATTCAATATTGTTCCCCAACACTATAATTCAAAGGTATCAGTTCTTCTTAGGGCTTCCTTATTCATTGCCCAGCTTTTGCATGCATACGAGGTGATTAAAAAAATACCATGGGAGGCGGGGCCAAGATGGCGGACTAGGGAGACGCTACCTCGGATCCCTCTTGCAACAAAGACTCGGAAAAACAAGTAAATCGATCAAGTACATAACAATCTACGAACCCTGAACAACAAACACAGATTTAGAGACGGAAAATGAACAAATACAGGGAAGCAGCGATTGTTTTCGGAGCCTGGAGCCAGCGTCCCAGTCAGGTAACCTTTGGCGCCCAATTTAGGGCAGAGCCCAGGGGAGCTGACGGCGCAAACAAGGGGCCCAGCCCTACCCCCCTGAACTCACCCTGGGAGGGGGCCCAGCCGGTTTGCGCGGGTGGCGTGACGACACAGCCAGTGGGAGAAGTCCCCGGGAAGCAGTGACTGGCCTTGGAGCTGGGAGAGCAGCGTCCCAGCTGGGGAACCGTCCCGCCAGGATTTTGACTGGGCGCTGGCACGGCACAAGCACGGAGAACTGCTCCACTCCCCTGAACTAACCCCGGGAGGAGGCCCAGCCGGTCCACGGGAGCGGCGCAGCAACGGCTGGGGGACAAGAAGTCCCCGGGAGGCAGCGACTGATTTTGGAGCCGGGAGTAAAGCGTCCCAGCAGGGGAACCTTCACGCTAGGATTTAGACTGGCAGCGGGTGGCTTCAGAGGACCAGACCCCCGGGGGCAATCTCCACACAGCCAGCACACATAGGCGACACACCCCGCGAGAATCTCAGATATAATAGTCATTTCAAGCAAGACAAGCAACTCTGGCTATATTCTGAGGTGCTACACTCCTATCTCTCTGATCCCTCCCCCACCCTTCCCAGGCGGCTTCATTAACATTGGAATTGCCTGAGCCAGAGGGAGAACGGCTCCGGCTCCGCGGCAGCTTTGCTTTCCCCCCCTTTTTTTTTTCTTTTGGTCTTTTCCTAACCCACTCTTTCGGCCTGAGAGAAGGAACAACAACAACAAAAAAAAAAAACCCAGGAACCAAAAATCCACCCCTAATTGGACTAAAAACACAGAACCAGCTACAGCCAAGCATATATAATCCAAATCTCAGACTTTCATCCTTACAGGGAACAAGGTGGCGGTTATAACCCAAAGGCAATTCTGATAGGGATCTGACTGCATTTTTTTTTTAGCGGATTTTCTGGAAAAACTAGTTTCCCAGTGATGGCTTGGAGACAGCAGTCCATATCAAACCACATAAAGAAGCAGACCATGACAGCTTCTACAACCCCCCAAACAAAAGAATCAAAATCTTTCCCAAATGAAGATACAATCCTGGAATTATCAGATACAGAATATAAAAAACTAATTTACAGAATGCTTCAAGACATCAGAAATGAAATAAGGCAAACTGCAGAAAAAGCCAAGGAACACACTGATAAAACTGTTGAAGAACTCAAAAAGATTATTCAAGAACATAGTGGAAAAATTAATAAATTGCAAGAATCCATAGAGAGACAGCATGTAGAAATCCAAAAGATTAACAATAAAATTACAGAATTAGACAATGCAATAGGAAGTCAGAGGAGCAGACTCGAGCAATTAGAATGCAGACTGGGACATCTGGAGGACCAGGGAATTAACACCAACATAGCTGAAAAAAAAAATCAGATAAAAGAATTAAAAAAATGAAGAAACCCTAAGAATCATGTGGGACTCTATCAAGAAGGATAACATGCGTGTGATTGGAGTCCCAGAACAGGGAGGGAGGACAAAAAAACAGAGAAAATAGTTGAAGAACTCCTGACAGAAAACTTCCCTGACATCATGAAAGACGAAAGGATATCTATCCAAGATGCTCATCGAACCCCATTTAAGATTGATCCAAAAAGAAAAACACCAAGACATATTATCATCAAACTCACCAAAACCAAAGATAAACAGAAAATTTTAAAAGCAGCCAGGGAGAAAAGAAAGGTTTCCTTCAAGGGAGAATCAATAAGAATAAGTTCAGACTACTCAGCAGAAACCATGCAGGCAAGAAGGGATTGGGACGACATATACAGAACACTGAAGGAGAAAAACTGCCAGCCAAGGATCATATATCCAGCAAAACTCTCTCTGAAATATGAAGGCGAAATTAAGATATTTACAGATAAACACAAGTTTAGAGAATTTGCAAAATCCAAACCAAAGCTACAAGAAATACTAAAGGATATTGTTTGGTCAGAAAACCAATAATATCAGACACCAGCACAACACAAGGTCACAAAACAGAACATCCTGATATCAACTCAAATAGGGAAATCACAAAAACAAATTAAGATTAATTAAAAAAAAAATACTCATAACAGGGAATCACAGAAGTCAATATGTAAAAAATCACAATGATCAAAAAGAGGGACTAAATACAGGAGGCATAGAACTGCCATATGGAGAGTGATACAAGGCGATATAGAACAATACAAGTTAGGTTTTTACTTAGAAAAATAGGGGTAAATAATAAGGTAACCACAAAGAGGTATAACAACTCCATAACTCAAGATAAAAGCCAAGAAAAACGTAACGACTCAACAAACATAAAGTCAAACACTACGAAAATGAGGATCTCACAATTTAATAAGAAAAACATCTCAGCACAAAAAAGTATGTGGAAAAATGAAATTGTCAACAACACACATAAAAAAGCATCAAAATGACAACACTAAACACTTATTTATGTATAATTACGCTGAATGTAAATGGACTAAATGGACCAATAAAGAGACAGAGAGTCTCGGACTGGATAAAGAAACACGATCCGTCTATATGCTGCCTACAAGAGACACACCTTAGAGTTAGAGACACAAACACACTAAAACTCAAAGGATGGAAAAAAATATATCAAGCAAACAATAAGCAAAAAAGAAGAGGAGTAGCAATATTAATTTCTGACAAAATAGACTTTAGACTTAAATCCACCACAAAGGATAAAGAAGGACACTACATAATGATAAAAGGGACAATTGATCAGGAAGACATAACCATATTAAATATTTATGCACCCAATGACAGGGCTGCAACATACATAAATCAAATTTTAACAGAATTGAAAAGTGAGATAGACACCTCCACAATTATAGTAGGCAACTTCAACACACCACTTTCGGAGAAGGACAGGACATCCAGTAAGAAGCTCAATAGAGACACGGAAGACCTAATTACAACAATCAACCAGCTTGACCTCATTGACTTATACAGAACTCTCCACCCAACTGCTGGAAAGTATACTTTTTTTTCTAGCGCACATGGAACATTCTCTAGAACAGACCACATATTAGGTCATAAAACAAACCTTTGCAGAATCCAAAACATCGAAATATTACAAAGCATCTTCTCAGACCACAGGGCAATAAAACTAGAAATCAATAACATAAAAACTAGGGAAAAGAAATCAAATACTTGGAAACTGAACAATACCCTCCTGAAAAAAGACTGGGTTATAGAAGACACCAAGGAGGGAATAAGGAAATTCATAGAATGCAACGAAAATGAAAATACTTCCTATCAAAACCTCTGGGACACAGCAAAAGCAGTGCTCAGAGGCCAATTTATATCGATCAATGCACACATACAAAAAGAAGAAAGAGCCAAAATCAGAGAACTGTCCCGACAACTTGAACAAATAGAAACTGAGCAACAAAAGAATCCATCAGGCACCAGAAGAAAACAAATAATAAAAATTAGAGCTGAACTAAATGAATTAGAGAACAGAAAAACAATTGAAAGAATTAACAAAGCCAAAAGCTGGTTCTTTGAAAAAATTAAAAAAATTGATAAACCATTGGCTAGACTGACTAAAGAAATACAGGAAAGGAAACAAATAACCCGAATAAGAAACGAAAAGGACCACATCACAACAGAACCAACTGAAATTAAAAGAATCATTTCAGATTATTACAAAAAATTGTACTCTAACAAATTTGCAAACCTAGAAGAAATGGATGAATTCCTGGAAAAACACTACCTACCTAAACTAACACATTCAGAAGTAGAACAACTAAATAGACCCATAACAAAAAAAGAGATTGAAACGGTAATCAAAAAACTCCCAACAAAAAAAAGCCCTGGCCCGGACGGCTTCACTGCAGAGTTCTACCAAACTTTCAGAGAAGAGTTAACACCACTACTACTGAAGGTATTTCAAGGCATAGAAAATGACGGAATACTACCCAACTCATTCTGTGAAGCCACCATCTCCCTGATACCAAAACCAGGCAAAGACATTACAAAAAAAGAAAATTACAGACCTATATCCCTCATGAACATAGATGCAAAAATCCTCAGCAAAATTCTAGCCAATAGAATACAACAACATATCAAAAAAATAATTCACCACGATCCAGTGGGATTTATACCAGGTATGCAAGGCTGGTTTAATATCAGAAAAACCATTAATGTAATCCATCACATAAATAAAACAAAAGACAAAAACCACATGATCTTATCAATTGATGCAGAAAAGGCATTTGACAGAGTCCAACATCCATTTATGATAAAAACTCTCACCAAAATAGGAATTGAAGGAAAATTCCTCAACATAATAAAGGGCATCTATGCAAAGCCAACAGCCAATATCACTCTAAATGGAGAGAACCTGAAAGCATTTCCCTTGAGAACAGGAACCAGACAAGGATGCCCTTTATCACCGCTCTTATTCAACATCGTGCTAGAAGTCCTAGCCAGGGCAATTAGGCTAGACAAAGAAATAAAAGGCATCTGGATTGGCAAGGAGGAGTAAAATTATCGCTATTTGCAGATGACATGATCTTATACACAGAAAACCCTAAGGAATCCTCCAGAAAACTACTGAAACTAATAGAAGAGTTTGGCAGAGTCTCAGGTTATAAAATAAACATACAAAAATCACTTGGATTCCTCTACACCGAAGAGGAAATAACCAAATCAATACCATTCACAGTAGCCCCCAAGAAGATAAAATACTTAGGAATAAATCTTACCAAGGATGTAAAAGACCTATACAAAGAAAATTACAAAGCTCTACTACAAGAAATTAAAAAGGACATACTTAAGTGGAAAAACATACCTTGCTCATGGATAGGAAGACTTAACAGAGTAAAAATGTCTATTCTACCAAAAGCCATCTATACATACAATGCACCTCCGATCCAAATTCCAATGTCGTTTTTTAAGGTGATAGAGAAACAAATCACCAATTTCATATGGAAGGGAAAGAAGCCTCGGATAAGCAAAGCATTACTGAAAAAGAAGAAGAAAGTGGGAGGCCTCACTCTACCTGATTTCAGAAGCTATTATACAGCCACAGTAGTCAAAACAGCCTGGTACTGGTACAACAACAGACACATAGACCAGTGGAACAGAATTGAGAACCCAGATATAAATCCATCCACGTATGAGCAGCTGATATTTGACAAAGGACCAGTGTCAGTTAATTGGGGAAAAGATAGTCTTTTTAACAAATGGTGCTGGCATAACTGGATATCCATTTGCAAAAAAATGAAACAGGACCCATACCTCACACCATGCACAAAAACTAACTCCAAGTAGATCAAAGACCTAAACATAAAGACTAAAACGATAAAGATCATGGAAGAAAAAATAGGGACAACCCTAGGAGCCCTAATACAAGGCATAAACAGAATACAAAACATTACCAAAAATGACGAAGAGAAACCCGATAACTGGGAGCTCCTAAAAATCAAACACCTATGCTCATCTAAAGACTTCACCAAAAGAGTAAAAAGACCACCTACAGACTGGGAAAGAATTCTCAGCTATGACATCTCCGACCAGCGCCTGATCTCTAAAATCTACATGATTCTGTCAAAACTCAACCACAAAAAGACAAATAACCCAATCAAAAAGTGGGCAAAGGATATGAACACACACTTCACTAAAGAAGATATTCAGGCAGTAGTTTAAAAAAAAAAAAAACAGATACATGAGAAAATGCTCTCGATCATTAGCCATTAGAGAAATGCAAATTAAAACTACAATGAGATTCCATCTCACTCCAACAAGGCTGGCATTAATCCAAAAAACACAAAACAATAAATGTTGGAGAGGCTGCGGAGAGATTGGAACTCTCATACACTGCTGGTGGGAATGTAAAATGGTACAACCACTTTGGAAATCTATCTGGCGTTATCTTAAACAGTTAGAAATAGAACTATCATACAACCCAGAAATCCCACTCCTCGGAATATACCCTAGAGAAATAAGAGCCTTCACACAAACAGATATATGCACACCCATGTTTATTGCAGCTCTGTTTACAATAGCAAAAAGCTGGAAGCAACCAAGGTGTCCATCAACGGATGAATGGGTAAATAAATTGTGGTATATTCACACAATGGAATACTACGCATCGGTAAAGAACAGTGAGGAATCTGTGAAACATTTCATAACATGGAGGAACCTGGAAGGCATTATGCTGAACGAAATTAGTCAGAAGCAAAAGGACAAATATTGTATAAGACCACTATTATAAGATCTTGAGAAATAGTAAAAACTCAGAAGAACACATACTTTTGTGGTTACAAGGGAGGGAGGAAGGGAGGGAGAGGGTTTTATTGATTAATTAGTAGATAAGAACTGCTTTAGGTGAAGGGAAGGACAACATTCAATAGATGGAAGGTCAGCTCAATTAGACTGGACCAAAAGCAAAGAAGTTACCGGGATAAAATGAACGCTTCAAAGGTCAGCGGAGCAAGGGCGGGGGTTTGGGGACCATGGTTTAAGGGGACTTCTAAGACAATTGGCAAAATAATTCTATTATGAAAACATTCTGCATCCCACTTTGAAATGTGGTGTCTGGGGTCTTAAATGCTAACAAGTGGCCACCTAAGATGCATCAATTGGTCTCAACCCACCTGGAGCAAAGGAGAATGAAGAACACCAAGGTCACACGACAACTAAGAGCCCAAGAGACAGAAAGGGCCACATGAACTAGAGACCTACATCATCCTGAGACCAGAAGAACTAGTTGGTGCCCAGCCACAATCGATGACTGCCCTGACAGGGAGCACAACAGAGAACCCCTGAGGGAGCAGGAGATAAGTGGGATGCAGACCCCAAATTCTCATAAAAAGACCATACTTAATGGTCTGACTGAGACTAGAGGACTCCCGGCGGCCATGGTCCCCAGACCTTCTGTTGGCACAGGACAGGAACCATCCCCGAAGACAACTCATCAGACATGAAAGGAACTGGACAGTGGGTGGGAGAGAGATGCTGATGAAGAGTGAGCTAATTATATCAGGTGGACACTTGAGATTGTGTTGGCATCTCGTGTCTGGAGGGGGGATGGGAGGATAGAGAGAGTTGGAAGCTGGCAAAATTGTCACGAAAGGAGAGACTGGAAGGGCTGACTCATTAGGGGGAGAGCAAGTGGGAGTACGGAGTAAGATGTATGTAAACTTATATGTGACAGACTGACTTGATTTGTAAATGTTCACTTGAAGCTCAATAAAAGTTAATAAAAAAAAAAAATAAAAAATACCATGGTTTGGGTCAGGCGCACCTTAGTCCTCAAAGTGTCATCTTTGCTTTTTAACACTTTAAAGAAGTCTTTTACAGCAGATTTGCCCAATACAGTGCGTCTTTTGATTTCTTGAGTGCTGCTTCCATGGGCGTCAGTTGTGGATCCAAGTAAAACAAAATCCTTGACAAATTTGAGGTAGGTATTCCCATTTTACAGATGAAGAAACTGAGGCTTAGAAAGATTGCATTATTTGCCATGAGGCTACACAGCAACTGAGGCAGAACTGGGCACAGATTTGGAGACTCAGTAGCCCAAGCTCTTTAACCTTTACACAGTGGGAAACCTGGACCTCTAGGGGCTTGTGTCCGGTCTCAGCCTGAGATCCTGAGGGAAGGTGTGGGGCCCAGCACCATCTGTGATCCCTTTGTGACTATCGTCCCACCCCTTGGTGACTGACATACCCAGTGCTGGCTCCCGTGTCCATCTCCCTTGAAGTCTGCTCTGGGGTCTGGGACATTACAGGTCCTATTTTTTTTTTTTTTGGCAATTAGCCTCTGTACTTGGTGTCTTCTCTTACTCCCACCTCAGATAAGCAGAGAGGAGCTGCTGAAGCGTGGCAGCCACTCCCACCCAAATGTGATCAAGTTAAATAGATGAACGAACAAAGAAAGACATGAATAGCAAGAATGGGGGTGGTGGGGGGAGGCTAAGTTGCCCGTTTTTAAGCAGCAATCATTGCAGTAACTGATTGCAGGGAAGGCCAGACCGAGTTTGGCCTACTTTGGTGATCACTAACTCAGTTACTTAATTTTCAAGGAAAACATTTGCCTCCAATAAATAAAAAATGGAATAAACCATGAGACTTAGGTGCCTCTTTCAGTGAGGTTTGGTCAAAGGCTTGCTCTGCAAAAGGGAGGCAGCTGGGGGAGACCCGGACTTGGAGTGGGTCCTGATAGCAGAAATGACAGTAATAACTAGGATTTAGTTTCCGGTGCTATTCTAAGAGGTGTCCCTGGGTGGCACAAATGATTAAGCACTTAGCTACTAACTGAAAGGTTGGAGGTTTGAATCCATCCAGGGGTGCCTCAAAAGAAAGACCTGGTGATCTGCTTCCAAAAGATCACGCCCACTGAAACCCCTGGGGAGCACCGTTCCACTCTGAAACACGCAGTGTTGCCATGAATCAGAGCTGACTCCTTGGCAGCTGATTTTTTTTTTCTTAGTCTATGAGTTGTGTGTGTTTAACCCATTTCATCTTCACACAACTCCTATGAGGTAAAAAAAAAAAAGTGAGGTAAGCACCATTATTATCCCCATTTTACAGATAAAACTGAGGCTCAGAAAGTTTAAATGGCTTGTACTTCAGGTCGCACAGCTAGCAGCTATCAGTTAAATACCTAGAACACAGACTCTGAACTTAGACTGCTTGAGTTCAAATCCTGTCCTGCAGTGGTTTTTCTCACTCGGAAAATGAGAAGGTATTATGAGATCCCTCTCTGCCAAACCCAAAGAAGCCCTGGTGACACAGTGGTTAAGCACTTGGCTGCTAACCAAAAGGCAATTTGACCTCACCCGCTGCTCCGTGGAAACCCTGTGGGGGCAGTTCTACTCTGTCCTCTACAGTCACTGTGAGTCAGAATCGACTCCATGGCAATGGGTTTGGTTTGATTTTTGTGCCAAAACTCAGTCATTTGCTTAACATTTGCACAGGTTTCGGCTGATTCTCATATAACCAGTACATCTTCTAGTATGTTTTTATAAGCCAACTCTCTTTTTAAAAGTTTAAATAAGTATATATATATATTTTTATTGTACTTTAGATCAAGTTTTACAGAACAAACTAGTTTCTCATTAAAGATTTATACATATTGTCTTATGACATTGGTTAACAACCCCACGACTTGTCAACACTCTCCCTTCCCAACCTTGGGTTCCCTATTACCAGCTTTCCTGTCCTCTCCTGCCTTCTAGTTCTTGACCCTGGGCTGTTGTCCCCATTTGGTCTCACTTTGTTTTATGGGCCTGTCTAATCCTTGGCTAAAGGGTGAACCTCAGCAATGACTTCATTACTGAGCTACAAGGGTGTCTTCTGCGGGTTACTCTTGGGGGTTTCTCCAGTCTCTGTCAGACCAGTAAGTCTAGCCATTTTTTGTGAGTTAGAATTTTGTTCTACGTTTTTCTCCAGCTCTGTCTGGGACCCTCTACTGTGATCCCTGTCAAAGCAGTCGGTGGTGGTAGCCGGGCACCATCTAGTTGTGCTGGACTCAGTTCAATGAAGGCTGTGGTACCTGTGGTCCGTTAGTCCTTTGGACTAATCTTTCCCTTGTATCTTTTGTTTTCTTCATTCCCTCTTGCTCCCAAAGAGGTGAGACCAGTGGAGTATCTTATACGGCCACTCATAGGCTTTTAAGGCTCCAGACACTACTCACCAAAGTAGAATGTAGAATATTTTCTAAAATGTTTTGCAAAAAAAGCCTAATCAAAAGGTAAACTGAGGAGTGCCTGAGTGACCCAAATTATTAGGCTCTCAGCTACTAACCAAAAGGCTGGTGGTTTGAACCCATTTAGAGGTGCCTCAGAAGAAAGATCTGACGACCTGTTTCCCAAAGGTCAGAGCCATGAAAACCCTATGGAGTGCAGTTCTACTCTGCAAACATGGGGTAGCCGTGAGTAGAAATCGACTTGATGGCAACTGAGATTAAAAAAAGGTAAACTGAAGGCCAAGATCTCTTGTCTTAAATAGACGATAATCATAAAAGCAAATATCAAAGAAAAAAATACTATTAATAAGTCTGAGGCTCAGAACTGCTTTCTCCTTGTTAGAAAGAGCCATTGACAAGTGTTAGCCTCAGTCTATCATTTTCTTTCTGGAAATAATTAGAGATAGTAAAGGAGAATAGAAGAGGAAGCACCTTGCTCACGGTTTCACGTTAGGAAATGTCATATTGCACGCTTCCAGAATCTTTCTCCTGTATTACAAATTACAAGAGTATACCAGAGCCCTGGACCTGAAATCTTCTAGGGCCATGTGTGGGCAGGGAGGCTTCTGTGGCTCCAGCCAGGCCCCCACTCAGGTGATCTGTGTGCGGCTCTTGCAAAGGGAGAGGGCTAGTGCTGCATCCGTATCCAGTCAAGGATAATCCCCCAGCAAGTTGGCCCAAACTCCAAAGGATCCACACACTATCTGTGTAGCAGTTAGTAACAATATATCTAGCCCACCTCTCCTTCCAGGCACTCAGGTGGATTACACTCCACCCCTCACCCTCTACACAAAGCGTGGCTATTTGACTACCTTTGGCCAACGAAACATGAGAGAAAGTGACGTGTGCCACTTTCTGGCGGAAGTATTTAAGAGCTGATGCCTGATTCCCCAAACGCTATCTTCCTCTGCTACAGTGAACCCTGGCACCTCCTATGGAGATATTGGCATGGTAAGCCAGTGGACCCTCTGTCAGCAAGGATCCCTGAGTGACAACTACAATATATGGGGCAAAGCCTTTCCCTCTGCCCCATCTCTCTACTGACCCCAAGAGTCCCTAAGATTTTGGGGTCCTTTGAGACCACAGCATGAACCAGCTCATCTTGACTTAGTAAGGGACACAAAGCTCTGACATGGGCTGCCAAGGCTACAACTCTGGGTGCTGATAGCCTAGGGGGATGTTCCTCCGAGAGGGAGCTCCCCTCCTCGCCTCCCCACCAGTGGAGCTAGAAATCTGCTTGCACCTCCAGTATCATGGGCAGCTGCAGTGCTGACAACTCTGCAGATCATGTTGGTAGTAACCCCCGGTATCCTGAGCCCCCACTGCCATTGCCCCTGCTACAGATTGTTGACAATTCACCTCAGTCAGCAATGTTTTTTAAGTGAAGTAGACACTCCTCATCTCGGTGTTACCCTCAATTAAGTGTGTCCCATAAGCAAAAGTGATTGGGCACCAAAAGATCTCAGCATTTAGAGAGGAAGCTCTTTGAATCCGCACATGCAACCCCTTCCCCAGAGTGCAAATGCAACCCCAGGCTTTTTGGGTCACAGCTTCCGTTCTGTGTCCCAAACCCTATTCCTTCAGCCTTTATCAGGGCCGTTCCCACTCATGTTTATATAAGCCTGAACCACAATGATTTTTTCCCTGGAGTCACCTCAGCTGGTATGAAAAATCAGTGAACATGAATGGTCACTTGGAGGGAACATCTAAGTACCTGCCCTGCTCCCTCCAGGGCACCCTGTATATGGTGATTCTGCCTATAGTTTCTATATACATGTCTTACTCCTCCTTCTAGATTATAGATTCTTTGCAGAAGAGAAATAAGTTTTGACTATATTTTTATGTATCTGCTTATCTATTAAGGAGTCCTGGTGGCGCAGTGGTTAGCAGACTGCTAACCAAAAGGTCGATGGTTCAAACCCACCAGCTGCTGCCTAGAAGAAAGATGTGGCAGTCTGCTTCTGTAAAGATTTACAGCCTTAGAAACCTTATGGGGCTGTTCTACTCTGTCCTATAGGGTCGCTATGAGTTGGAATCAACTTGACAGCAGTGGGTTTGGGTTTTTTTTTTTTTTTGGTCGTTGTTGTTGGTTATCTATTGCTAATTCTTTGGTTAGCAGCCAACCACATTGGCTCCTATGCTGCACAGTGTAGTGAAAACAACCCCGCCTAAACAATAGTAGGTTTGTGCTCTAGTTTCTGCTGCACCACTAATCTACTTGGCTATGACATTGGGCAAGTCACTTAGCTAAGTCTAAGTATGCTTAAAAAAAAAAAATCCACTGCCGTCAAGTTGATTCTGACTCATAGCAACCCTATAGGACAGAGTAGAACTGCCCCGTAGAGTTTCCAAGGAGCGTCTGGTAGATTTGAACTGCCATCCTTTTGGTTAGTAGCCATAGCTCTTAACCACTACCCCATCAGGGTTTTCACTCCGTGTGCTTAGCGCCCTGGGAAAGCACCTGAAGCATAAAAGGGACCGGCCCCTCTCGTTTCATGGGGTTGTTGTAAATGTTACATGAGAAAGTCCTGTGAGAGTCCTGCTCGGTACCAGGCAAATGGGTGAGGGGTCCTAAGGATTATGTGACTGTTGAGGAAGTAGAGTGGTCTGCAGCATCTGCATCTAAGTTCCCCTGGATCCTTAGTGGGTGAGAGGCACACAGCTTCAAAATCGAATACACAGCCAAAGCCTTTTAATTCATGTAATTGAGTTACCCATGAAGAGCAATGGGAGCACCTGGCTTTCTACCCTCTGAGGGCTAGAAAACAACAAAAGGATTAAGTGTACCATTAAATTGCTTCTGGGATTTTCCTAACCAGGGGGCTCCTCCTTCACCCAATAAAGGAGAATGGAAAAAAAAAAGAGAGCGAGAGAGATGGAACCGCAGATAAGATTGCAGAGGGAGATGGCAAGAGCAGAAAGGCTAATTGGCCCTGACTTAGACCCACATCCCCTGCTGAATACAAAGTTACTGAGTACAGGGGGTTCAGGAGCGGACCCTGCAGCTTTCTTGGTTTTCAAAAGTCGGAGTCTTGGGAGAGGCATGGGAAACAGAAGAAATATTTTTCCATTTAGAACATCAGAAGGGCTTCGGCGTGTGGTGTAGTAAATTTGTCAAGCATTTACTGAGACAGGAATTTCACAAACCTGGGAGCCAGGTATTACTATTGTTAAGGGAGAAATTGAGGTGCAGAGAAGAGAAACAAATTTCCAACTGCATGGCCTGTAAGGGATAGAAACAAGATTTAAACTCAGGACAATTTGGCTCTGAAGCCCAGCTTTTTCGGCCATATTTCTCTGCCTTGTAGGAGGGGTGGGGATTGGGCAGGGAAGTGGGAGAGGAATGTGTGGAGGGGCAGAAGTTGGAGTAATGAGAGGCTGTCCCAGCTCTGCCAGCCAAGGACATATTACCATGAGGCACTCTGCCATGTCCCCAGGGGAACCCTGATACTCACACAGTAAGAGGCAAACAGCCTAGCCAAACAGGTGAGCAGCCACTGAATTGTTACAGCTTGAAAATGATGCCTTCTTGAAAACTGCCCCCTCTGGACCTGGTCTCGGTCCACTCTTCCTGCCATAACCTCACTGTTCTTTTCATAGCTCTGTTCAGAAAGTATTTGCCGACTGCTTGTGGTGTGCAAGGTGCTTGCCTACCTGTGGGAATACAACCATGAATGTGATGTCTTTGCCCTAGATGAGCACTCAGTTAATGGGAGAGACAGGATGAACACAGATCAGTTCAATTCTGACTGAGAAGTGTTGGTGTGGAGGGAAACAGAAAGAAAAGCACCCAGGCTCTCTCATCCCAGGGTGGGGATGGTGTTATGGATTAAATGCTGTCCCCCGAAAATATGTGCTGGAATCCTAACCCCTATATCTGGGGATGTAATATAATGTAATCACTTTTCATACCGCAATCTAATGTTATGTTAATGAGGCCACACTAGTGTAGGATGTGTCTTAAATCTAAGCCCTTCTGAGTTATAAAAACAGCAGCTGAGACACAGAGGAAGACTGATGCCATGTGAGGATCGCCAAGGAATTAAGGAATGCCCAGGACTGTTTACAGGGAAGGAATTGACACGGCCGATGCCATCATTTGGCATTTTAGCCTCCAGAACTGTGAGAAAATAACATCTGCTCTTTAAAGCCACCCACCTGTGGTGTTTCTGTTACAGCAGCACTAAAACCAAAACCAAACCTGTTGCTGTCTAGTCGATTCTGACTCATAGCAACCTTACAGGACAGAGTAGAACTGCCCCATAGGGTTTGTAAGGAGTGGCTGGTGGATTTGAACTCTCGACCTTTTGGTTAGCAGCCAAGCTCTTAACCACTGTGCCACCAGGGCTCCACAGCCAGGGGAGGCTTTTTGCAGGAGGCAACAGTTTAGCCGAATCTTGAAGGACAACAGGTGAGCAAAAAGGAACATGGACAAAGTCCTGGTGACACGGAGGCTAGTTCCTGAGTTATTGCTGCAGTACAAATGTACACTGTATTTTCTTACTGCCAGTTAAAATTGCTTTAGTTGCAAGTTACAGATAACCCAACTCAAACAGGCTTAAATAATGAATGGACAACTAAGCAGATGTCAGAGTGAAAAGGGGCCATAACTGCAGAAACGGAAGAGATTTTTAAAATCTTAAGAGATTGTTCAAAAGCTTAAACCAAGTACTCAACTTTCTAGAGAATTAACCAAATTGACAAAGAAATAGAAAATTCGGATGCGTGATGAACCCTTGTTATTGTTGTGTCCTGTCCTTAATTTCAACTCATAATGATGCTGTAAGACAGAGTAGAATTGCCTCATGGAGTTTCCTAAGCTGTGATCTTTATGGGAGCAGACAGTCAGACCTTTTCTTCTGAGAAGCACCTGGGTGAGTTCAAACCGCCAACCTTTTGGTTAGCAACAAGCACTTAACAGTTGCACCACCAGAGCGCCTTTCTGCACTCTTAAGGAAACAATCATAGACAAAATCTCCATGGCAAAAAGGACATAAGAGGGTAAGTTTTACAAAACTTTGAAGGAACAAATAACACTTATCTCACACAAACTCAAAATTGGAAGAAAAGGTAAAATATCCAACTCATTTTATAACCTTGTTACCAAAACTGGACAAGGAAAGTACCAGAAAAGAATTCGAGGACAATCTTCACTTATGAACAAAACATTATTTAAAAAAAAAATCAGTAAATTAAATCAAGCAATATATTAAAAAGTATCTCAGGAGTGGAAAGATGATTCATCAACAATTTTTTTTCCCCAGGTTCATGGAGAAAACCCATAAATGCAGTAAAAAGCATTTGATAAACTTCAACAGCCATTTGTGACATCAAACCTTTAGAAACCCATGACTTGAAGAGAACTTCCTTAAACTGTCAAAAACCAAGGGCAAATACACTTAGTGGTGAAACTTCAGACACATTCAAATTAAAGTCGGACACAAGCAAAGAGGCCTGTTATTACCTCTACTCTTCCACAGGAGGACACTCTGGTGGCGTAGTGGTTAAAAGTTCGGCTGGTAACCAAAAGGTCGGCAGCTTTTGTTTATTGCATTGCCTAGGGCCTCCTGTGGAATCAACTAAAAACCAAACCCATTGCTGTTGAGTTGATTCCGACTTGTAGCCACCCTATAGGACAGAGTAGAACTGCCCCATAGAGTTTCCGAGGAGCACCTGGTGGATTCAAACTGCCAACCTTTTAGTTAGAAGCCATAGCACTTAACCACTATGCCGGCAGGGTCTCCAAATCATATAAGGAACTCCTAAAATTAATAAGAACAAGAAAAACAACTGTATAGAAAAACAGATAAAGAATATTGTGACAGAGATGAGTAATTTGTACTATCTTATCCTTCTCCTTTTACTCCATATAGTAATAGAACCCCTAGAGTTTTGGCGTACAAATGGCTGCTCTGCTAGGCTTGTTCCAGCTTCCTTGCTGTTAGGTATGTCCATGTGACTAATTCTGGGCCAATCACAGGGGTGAATTATCCAATAGGCAAGGTAAGAAGGGTATTTACTTTACCAGGTCATCTGTAGTGAACAATTTCATCAAAGATATGGTGAAACCCATGTGAAATTTTTTCTCTACAGATTAGTAAGGAAGCATCAGTAAGCCGGTGCTTACCTTGCTTACTGGGTCATCTGCACCTGTCTGGGACTGTAAATTTGAAAAGAGGCTTTGATTCTGTAGGAAAATTTGGAAGAGAGACAAATGCCAGCGATACCTGGAAGCAGACTTTTTGACATAGTGAAAAAATGTGACATCATTGACTACTGATGATCTGGTAAGCAAGGTAAGCACCATGCTTACCTTGCATATGGATAATCCTCCCTGGCCAATTACTTGTTAATGGAAGTAATACATGCATTTTTGAGATCACAGATTTTAGAAGAGCAATTGTTTGTGCTTCACTTCTCTTCCCTCCCCTTCTCATGGGCTGGAATGCAGGCATAATTGAAGTCTGTAAGTCAGCTAGTGGACTAAGACCACACCCTAGAGAATGGCATGATAAAAAGGTAGAAGGCCCCTGGATCCCTGGATTACTTCCTGGAGCAGAGCCGTCCAGACCCTCTGGCCTGCCACCTACTTCTGCACCATTATATTATACAAGAGAACAGTGAATTTCCACGCTATTTGAGCCAGTTTTACTTATATCCGAACTAATACAGACAGGAAAAATGGAATTAACAGAAACGTAAGTAGAATGGCAAATAAGTCTCAATTTCAAGAGTAATCATGAAAATATGAATTAAAATAGAAATGAGATCCCATTGTGTTCTCATCAGATTGACAAATGTAAAGAAGTCTGACATACCAAATTGATATATGAGTACATCCATAACCACAGCGCAGTTTTTAATAATGACAAAAACAAAATTAAAAAATATCTAAAGGTCTGTTCATATATTATTATTTAAATAAATATTAACAAAATATTGATACATCCTAAAAAGGAATACTGTTGTTGGGAAAAAATTGAAGAAATTAAAGTTGCATGTGTTGCAGATGGTACTATACGTTGGTGCACCTCTTTGGAGAAAAGACATAGCAATCTGCTTCCATAAAGATTTACAGCTGGAAACCCTATGGGGTTCTACCCTGTCCCACAGGGTTGCTACGAGTTGGAATCTACTAAACAGCACACAACAGCTGACTATATAAACACCTTATGACTTAGCAGTCGCACTTGTAGGTAAATATCTGGAGAAACTCTGACAGGAGTGCATCAGGAGTTAAAGAGAAGAATGTTCAGTGAAGCATTGTATTAAGGAAACACTGAATACAATCTAAGTGTTCATTAATAAGAAAATGAACAGGTAAATTATAGTACATTAGCATAATGGGAAACTGTACCACAGAAAAATGATGAACTGGTGACATGTTGAATCAATAGGAATTGAAAAGAGTAAAATAGATAATATTACTCCTATCAAAAAACATTTAAAATGAAAGTGCAAGTGACAAACTGAGAAAAAAATTGGGAAATATTACAGGAAAAGAATTTTTATTCATTGTTTATAAAGAGCCCTTATAAACCAATAAGAAAAAAGGTGTATACTTCCATATGAAGGGGACAAGATGCAATTGCACTTTTCAAGAAGAAACAAAAATAACCAATAAAGGTAGAAAAGTAGTTATTGTCGATAGGAACAAAGAAATGCAAGCTGAAATCATGAGAAATCAAAAAGAATTTTTTATTTTAATCTTAACTTTGCAAAGATTAGATGTTAGTCAGTGGAGATGTGGGAGTATAAATTGGTTCAACTCTTTTGAAGGACAATTTGTCACTATTAACAACCTTTAGAATGTGCAGAGCCTTTTGCTCCTGCAGTATGAATTCATCTTAAAAATAATTAGAAAATGGTTCAAGGATATACGTCAAGTGTGTTCATAATCACCATGAAGTTTTTCATGGCAAAACAAAAAATCAGAAACAAACGTGTTAGTCTATTATCGTTTAAGTAAATATTAGCACAGCACTACTGTATTTTTACACAAATAATGCACACCTACATTTGTTTGCCAACCTCGCCCTCTCCCCGCAAGATATTTTCGTAAGCACACTGTGCTAATTTTGTTTTACAGCAACATGTAAAAAAAATTGGCATAGCAGCGCTTATGGGAGCAGCTGACGGGAGGAAGGCGAAGTGGGCAAACAAATGTAGAAGGCGTGCATTATTTAGGTGAAAATATGGTATTCGATATTGATATGTATTCATATGTACATAATATATTTCTATGTTTAAAAGGAAGCATATAGAAGGTAGTAATCAGCCTATTGCTAGTTTGTGGGCTTGTGTGCCTGTGTGTGTGTGTGTGTGTAGAATAGAATCTTCGTTACAGAGGGAGGAGTTTTCGGGTGTCAAACACTATCGCTTTGCTCATTACTGTGAAGTGGGTGTCCGCGTCTCCCAGATGGAAAGCAGGAGGGCTGCCCCTCGGTTAATTGAGGAGGGAGGATGACTTTCTTGGTTTAACACAGAAGAATGTTTTGCCCAGCAGAAGTGCTCTGCGTGGAGAAGGTGCTGGAGTTAATCAATTTTGTTTGGATAAAACACGGAAATTTACATGTTTCTTCAGTATGTTCGACATATTGACAAATTTCATAATTTAAGAAGTTTAAAAGAAGTTCTAATAGAAAAGTAATAACCCAAAACTTCAACAGCCTAATAATAAAATTTATAAGAAACGTGCAAGATCTGAAATCCGATCTGCAGACCAAGACCTACATCAAATAATAATAAAATTTGTAAGAAACGTGCAAGATCTGAAATCCGATCTGCAGAATAGATGGTAGCTAATAGTTCCATCTATTCTGCAGATCGGATTTCAGATCTTGCACGTTTCTTATAAATTTTATTATTATTTGATGTAGGTCTTGGTGGGTCAGTGGTAGAATTCCTGCCTTTCATGCAGGAAACCTGGGTTCAATTCCCAGCCTATGCTGCACATGCGCAGCCGCCATCTGTCTGTCAGTGAAGGCTTGTATGTTGCTATAATGCTGAACAGGTTTCAGAGGAACTTCCAGACTAAGACTAGGAAGAAAGGCCTGGAGATCTATTTCTGAAAACGAGCCAATGACAACCCTATGGATCACAAGGGATCATTGTCTGATCCATAACTGATCCTAGGGATGGCTCAGTACTGGGCAGCATTCTGTTCCATTGTGCATGGGGTCACCATGAGTTGGGGGCTGACGGGGCAGCAGCTAACAACATTTGTGGGCAAACAGATAACTGACTCAATTTATTAAGCACTGACGTATGTCAAACATCCCGCAAAATGCTTCACTCACGTATCTCATGTAATCCTCCAATAACCCCACAACGTAGGAATTATCATTCTTTCTGCTTTACATATGCGAACACCACGGCTCAAGAAAGGTTAAAGTTCTCTGTTCAGAATGAAGAACTAGGAAGTGGTACAGTCAGGTTTGTAAGCCAGGAATGCCTGGTTCCAGAACCCAGATCTTAATGCCTTTACAGCAAAACCTCTCTCATTTAAGTCAGGGCGGTAGCCCTGGAGTGCTGTCCCTTGACGTTCCCTTGTTCCCTAGGAATGAAGAGCTAGTTCTGCTAACTTTGGGAAACCATACAGCCCTACCAAAACCTGTCTGATTCTATGTTTCTTACATTCTGTACTTCTTTCCCTTCTGTCCTGCCCTTACCTAGTTTTATTTTAAAGTCCCAGCCCACGTTTTTGGTGCTAAGCAGCATGGTGGTGGCAGAAAGAAACAAAGTGAACAGACCCCAAGAGAAGGATGAGACTGCAACAAAGGTTGGGTGTACCGCTCCCCCCCCCCCCCAGGAAAATGTGCCCTGCAACTAATCCTTGAAGGTTCTGGATTTGGTTTTGTAAGAAAGGTGATATCCTGTCCCAAACAAGGAGGTGGGCAACTCTAGAATCAAACACGTTGACGTTCAAATCTCAGCTCTACCACTTAGTGATTGTATGAGCTTTGGAAAGCTCCCTGGACCTTAGTTTCTTTATCCATAAACAGGGGTTGTCAAGGTCAAATAAGGCAATGCATGGATACCATTTAACACCAAAAACAAAACAAAAACCTGTTGTCCTCAACTTTATTCTGACTCGTGGAGACCACGTGTGTTTCAGAGTAGCACCTTGCTCCATAGGGTTTTCAGTGGCTGCAATATTATGGAAGTAGATTTCCAGGGCTTTCTTCACAGGACCACTGGGTGGGTTTGAGCTGCCAACCTTTAGTTAGTGGTTGAGCACAGTTTATGCTTGCTACTCAGGGACTTACCTAGCATATAGTAAGCACAAAACTACGTTCTACCTATTGTCATCATTTGGTAAATTGGAGGGTAAGCAAAAAAAAGGGAAACCCTCAATGAGATGGATTGGCTGCAACAGTGGGCTCAAACATGCCAAAGATCATAAAGATGGCACAGGACTGGGCAATGTTTCATTCTGTTATACATAAGTTCACCATGAGTCAGAGCCGACTCAACAGCAACTAACAATCATCATTGTCATGTTGGTTGTTGTCACCATCATTCTCAGAACCTAGAGGCTCTTGGGCCTCAGTGAGTCCTAGTTGTTCACTTTCTGTGGTTTCCAATCTGGTGGGTCTAGGGAGCAACTCATTGCATTTAAGGGACAGCAAAGGCTGAGGCTGGCAACTACTCTAACAGCTGGAGGAACAGTGGACGGTATTACAGTCTGGAAGATTCCAAAGTGCTCTTTGGTTCGGGACTCATACTTTTCACTCTTGGCTAGTAAATCTAATTCAGGGCTCTCCTCACCAGAAACTCAGTGTCTGAGCCTTCCTGCTGCTCTGACCACGTGGCCTCAGCCAGGCCAGTCCCCCTCAGCCTGGGTCGCGCTCGATCCTGGGCAACAGTGCTGCGTTTCTCACTCTCTAAGGCTCTTGAGAGACCAGGGCCCTGGGAAATGCCCACTCCATCAGGCTCTTGCTCAAATCTTGGCTCCAAAGCCCAAGACTGAGAGTTGTTTGTGGACGCCTGAGAGACTGATGACCTGAGATAAGATAGGCAATCAGCTTTGACTCGCCACTACAGACTTCTGGTCTACTTGTAAAATGAGTCTTGTCATTTATTTGACAGTCCCCAGGATTTTCAAGGAGGGGAGGGACAAATCAAGCCAAGCCCCCAGCAGAGTGTTCCTGATAGCCTCAAGTGTGGACTTCTGTGTTCTTGGGGCCCCAGAGTTTGGCTTAGCCCTTAAACATCCTGGCTCTCTCCAGGTTCCCTCCATATGGCAGCCAGTCTTAATGAGTGCCCACTGTGAGGGGGTGAGGGCAGTGGTGGGTCAGTGGTAGAATTCTTGCCTTTCATGCAGGAGACCTGAGTTTGGTTCCTGACCAATGTACCTCATGTACAGCCACTGCTCATCTGTCAGAGGGAGCTTGCGTGTTGCTATGATGCTAAACTGGTTTCAATGGAGCTTCCAAATTAAGATGAACTAGGAAGAAAGGCCTGGAGCTCTCCTTCTGAGAATCAGCCAATAAAAACCCAATGGATCACAAAGATCCAATCCACAACTGTGATACGGCGTAGTACCAGGCAGCATTTTGTTGCATTGTGCATGGAGCCACCATGAGTTGGGGGCTGACTCAACAGCAGCTAAGAGCAACTATGAGGGAAGTGGTTCAGGTGGTTTTCCTCTTTACTGGCAAGCAGAATATTTACATTTCAAATGCATTCAATCCAGTTCCAGAAATTTGACTCAAAGCAGAAACATCCAATCTGTATCACTCAAGCCGCCAGCTGTACTTTTAGTCTTCACTAAATGGTTGGGAGCACAGGCTTTGCCAGCAAAAGGTCTGGATTTGAAGCCAGCTCAGCAGTTTACATAGTGTGTAACCTCTCTGCAGCCCGGTTTTCTCCTCGTTCTGCTGTTTCACAGCATGGTGATGGTTAAGTGAGATAGAGCATGCAGAGCACTGAAGACAGTGTGTGGCTCATTCAATTCATCATAAGGAAAATGTCAGGTAAAGCAGTGGACCTTTTGGTCATGTTATCAGCATTATATAGGGTTTTTTGGTACATTAGATAGACTTAGAATCCAGGTAAACCTACACCACAGTAACGAGGGGATAGATGTCCAATCCAGTGGTGGCATACGTCAAGCTTGCCATGTCAGCATATATGCCCCTAGCCTCTGCTTGGCCTTTCCCCGGCCTGGCTGTTTGCTTGTCAGTGGACTCCTTCCCTACCCGCCTCACACTTCACGTATGATTTGCTTCCCTTGGTATCCTCAGCACCCAGAATAGGACCTGGAGCAAAGTTGGCACCTCAATGAACTCTGCGTAATAAATGAAAGAATGAATGGTAGAAACAGGGAAACGACAGGGCGGTGCGGGGTGGGGGGGGACCCATAATCCCACTGTTCAACAGTAACTACTGCTTATTCTTCAAGATGCAGGCCAATATCACCTTCTCTTTGTAGCTTTCCCAATTCCTGCTTTCTCCCCACACCATCCCCTTCATGTCCATCTGCCTCCCCTGCCCCATCTCCCACTCCTCCATGGTAGAATGGATTTTTCTTTGTCTCTTTTCTCTGAGAAAAGCTACCAAGAGAATGCTTCGGGACTTGAGGCAACCGGATGTACCTAACACAGCGGAGTCAGCACAGTGTCTTCAGTATAAGGGGCCACGGCAGGTGGAAGTCACTGGGATGTGGCGTTGGGAGGCTGTACCTGGTGCCCAAGAAACAGAACAGCAGAAGGGAACTAGAGAGCACACATCTGGATACAAGCCCAGAAGCAAAGGGTAGAGCCTAATTATAGAGAGCACTTGGGAACATTTAAAAAGAGCGATAGAGAGAAAGGTATTTCTGTGCAAAGCCTGCTGTGGTCACCCAATGAGATAGAGGTCACATGACAGTTCTGAAGATAAACCACGGCTTCTCAAACTGCGCCATGCACAGGGTTCACCTGGGGATCTTGGTAAAATTCAGATTCTGCTTTAGTAGCTCTGGGCTTGGGCCTGAGGCTCTGCATTTCTAACAACCTCCCAGGGGAAGCTGATGCTGCTGGTCCAGGAACCACACAGGAAAGGTTTCCTGGCATGTTTCTCCACATCTTTTTAGAGATGTGAACAGGCCACCTTGACCAAAACTTTAAGGAATCTGAACATCATGGTGTCCAAAGGGGTCCTCTGGTCCCACCTCCCTTCCTCTCCTCATATAGCCCCTGCCTGGAAACTCCCAGGCACAGCACAGCCTCCTCCAGGAAGCCCAGGATGAAGCGGGATTAGAAATCCCAAGAGCTCAGCTTCAAGCCTCTAGCTGGATCCCCAGAACACATCAGCTCCCACAGCGTAGATGGGAGGCAGGAATAAAAACACTGTGTTCAGGCGTCCCTCCAAAGAACGCTTAAGCCACACCGAATTGAATTTCACGGGCTTCTAAACAGGTGAAGCATGAGTGAGTCTGCAGCTGCTTTTGCCTCTTCCCCCTCATCCCACCCCCCAACACCCACAAACACTAGGCACTGACCACCTGAGGAAACTGTGTATTATTTATTTCTCTTTTTCCAGGCTTTTAGCATTGCAGATGTTTGTGGAATTGACAGGTTTGACTTCTTGACTACTTTGACTAATCAAATTAGATTTTAAAAAAATTAATCTAAAACAAGCAGTCAAAATTTTTGTTCGCAAGACATCACAGGTTTTGTAAGCTTGTTTATTGAAGGTAACCGAGTAATTTGGAGGCAGGGAGAGGAAAAGAGCCAAGACTGAAGCAAACTTTAATAAGTAGTTACTCATAGTATGAGGTGAATGGGATTGGATAGCCTTATATGATAAAAGAAAAAAAAATCATAGCATTCCATAACTAGAAGGTGTCTTAGACCTTGCCTAGACCTGAGATGGACAAAACAAAACAGTTGCTGTCGAAAAGATTCTGACCCACGGCAACCCCTGGGCTTCAGAGTAGAATTGTGCTCCACAGGGTTTTCAAAGGCTGATCTTTGGGGAAGTAGATCTCCGGGACTTTCTTTGAGGTACCTCTGGGTGAACTTGAAGTTCCAACCTTTCAGCTAGCAGCCAAGTGCGTTAACCATTTGTACCACCCAGGGACTTTAAGATGAGAAATACCTGCCATGAAGATTCATCCCCCTTTGCTTCTGTGCCCATGGCAGGCATTACTAATCAATCATGGTACTTTTCTTGCTAAATGTATGATTTCAGAATCCTCAGTTTTGAATCCAACATTGGGTTTTCTTCACCTGCCTGCTGATGAATGCTTCTGCTTCTGAGCATGTCTGTCTGAGTATGCACTTGGCAGGTTATCACCTGCTTTGTAGTTTTCTTGTAAAACTGCACACTTAAGGTCCCTGTGCTTTCCGTGAACTGTCTTCAGTTTGAGGTAAGAGAAGCAGCACGCACATGAATTACTTACTCTACTGTGCAGAGCGGAAATCAACTTGATGGCACCTAACAATAATAACAATAGCAGAGTGTCATGAAAACAGGCATTGTATCTTATTCAATCATTCTCCTTTCCAGATGTATTTAATTTTTATATTGTGGCTAGTATATATACTGTGGTGAGTATAACAAAAACATTTGCCATTTCAACATTTTTTACTTGTACAAATCAATGATATTAATTACCCTCATCATGTTTCAAAACCATCACCACTAACTGTTTGTTTCCATGTTTTTCCGTCACCGTTAAGAGAAGCTCAGTGTTCCCCAAACAAGGACTCCCTCTTTCTCCCTCCCTCTCACCCTTGGCAACTATTAAAAGACTTTGGTCTCTATACATTTTCTTGTTCTAGGTATTTCACGTAAGTGTGAGTCAGAATTGACTTGACAGCAATGGGTTTGGTTTGGGATTATACAATATTTTTTTATGTGTGTGACTGACTCATTTCACTGAGCATAATGTCTTCATGGTTCATCCATGTTGTAGCATGTATCAGTGCTTCATTTCTCTTTATGGCTCAGCAGTATTCCATTTTATATATATGTTGTCGTTAGGTGCTGTTGAGTGGGTTCCGACTCATAGCGACCCTATGTACAACAGAAATACATTCCTCACTCAACAGGAAGTATATGACCAAATTCTCATTACTTCTAATTTCTGTAAGGGCTGCACTGTTTGGGTCACATTCACCTCTGCATATATGTATGACCCTGTGAACAACACAGCCTTTGTTATGCTTGAGCCCATTGTTGCAGCCACTGTGTCAATCCATCTTATTGAGGGTCTTCCTTTTTTCCATCTCGTTGAGGGTCTTCCTCTTTTTCGTTGACCCTTTACTTTACCAAGCATGATGTTCTTTTCCAGAGACTGGTCCCTGTTGATAACATGTCCAAAGTACGTGAGACAAAGTCTCAACATCCTTGCTTCTAAGGGGCATTCTGACTGTACTTCTTTCAAGACAGATTTGTTCCTTCTTCTGGCAGTCTATGGTATATTCAATGTTCTTCGCCAACACCATAATTCAAAGGCATCAGTTATATATATAAAATATATATATATCACATTTTATCTTCATCTGTTGATGGACGTTTACGTTTTTTCCACCTTTTGGCTATTGTGAATAGTGCTACAAGGAACACTGGTATACATGTATCTGTTTATGTTCCTGTTGTTGATTCTTGGGCATATGCCTAGGAGTGGAATTGCCGGATCATATGGTATACTCATCCGTTGCTGGTGGGGCTATAAAGTGGCACAGACACTGTGGAAAACAGGTTGGAGGGTCCTCATAAAGTTAAACATAGAATTATCATTGATTCATTATTTGACCAAATATTTTTACTAGCCAGACACTGTCTTGGCCTATGTTCACATCTATATCTCTAGAACTATACCTTCATATCATAATTCCCTAATATATGTGTTGTTTATGTGAATGATGGACAGATGGATGTTTAATTAGTCACCTCTGAGGAGTGATACCCAGTAGTTCTGAGCCAGAACAGTATTCTTCTGCCTCTTCCTATGCCCCAAGTAGGTATTTTATGTTCCTCTTTTTTCCCTGTTTATATTGAGTGAACTCTACCCTCTATAGCCTCACCTACTGTAGGTACTTCTAGAAGTGTCTTAATCTGTGCCTTCTAAGACTTCTATTCAATCAACCTGATTGTTTCATTTGATGGAACTCATCTTTATGGAGAAATTTACTATGGTCAGTGAAGTTCTATCATATATTATTTATGTTTCTATCTATCTTTTTATCCACTCACTCACCCCTCCATCATTTATACAAGCATAAACACATATATAGAGGATTCTTTTATGCCAGGTACAGTTCTGGGGATACAGAGGTGAACACAGGCCAAACCAATGCCTGTCTTAGACCTTTTACAGAAACTTCCCAGTATAATCCCAGATTAGGCAAAGTAGTTGTTATGAGCCCATTTTATAGTTGAGGAAATGGAGGCTCAGAAAGGCCATTTGATTTGCCCAAGACCACACAGGTGCTGAGTTGAGATATGAACCCAATCTATCTATTCTCTTGTAAGACGATTGTGGTGGGTTGAAGTCTCTCCACGATTCATGTAAATGGTGAGGTTTTACCAAGATACCAGAATCATCTGCAATTTGTGATCATTCCTTTGCATAGTCATTTCCCCAAGGCTAGTAAAGAGGTTGGAGACTCTGGTGGCCCAGCTTTTTACTCTGACATCAGGAGGAAGAGCCTTCTTAGCTTCTGGCATCCCCAATTTCTGACCACATCCCTGGAGATCTCTAAGCCTTCCTGAGAGGCAGGTCTAAGTCAGCCAGGAGTTGACTGGTACCCTACCCCCTCCAAAAGAAAGACTGAGGATTCCTTTCAAACTTCATCCAATTCAGAATTTTGCAGATAGAGCGCTGGGGCAGTGCTCATCCCCCAGCCTCTTCTGCTCCACTCCTGCCACCTGCATCAGAGGCAGCAGCTGCAGCACCCCCAGCCCGGCTTCCCTGGGGGGTAGGTCTGGGAATGGCCCAGGCACTGCCTGTCACCTTGTGGCCCTGGAACAACCTCCAAGCCTCATCCAGCCAGTAGCCACCCCAGCTCCCTGCTAAAGCTACTGTGACTGGGAAAGCCCCACTTTGTGTAATGGTTTAATTATCATGTCAATGTGGATTCATTAGCATGGCAGCTGTCATTGCAAATGGGGGAGGAGGAGGGCTCCTGAGGCCCTGGGGTCAGCGTAATTGCTGTAGTGAACAGAATACTGTATTTACGCAACAATGGTTTGGGTTTCTTGTCTGACCTGGGAAGGGCACGGGGCTTGCCTGGAATCGATAGCAGCTGAATTTTCATCAGCAGCGTTGGGCAAAATCCATGGGCTTAACCCCTCCAGGCCTCCCAGTGACACAACAGGCTTTCCACTGTAGAGAAAGCCTGAGATTTCTACTTCACCCAGGCACAGAGAAACAATGTAGGGGTCGGAGGCGGGTGTGGGTGGAATACATTCCTCACTCAACAGGAAGTAAAAAGTGTCTGACCAAATTCTAGTTACTCCTAATTTCTATAAGGGCTGGCCTGTTTGGGTCACATTCACCTCTGCATCCCTCCCAGCTCATACAGGATGTAGAACAACTTGGAAGTTCATAAATATTTGTTGAATGAATAACAACTCACATTTATTGAACACTGTGCCAGGCACTGCCCTAAGCATCTTACAGGTTTATCAACTCATTTAATCCTTATAAGAACCCTCTGAGAGGCACTGCTCTGGTTGTCTATTGCTATATAACTAACTACTCTTAGCAGCTTAAAACAACAATTTATTGTTATTGTATCTCATGATTCCATGGGTCAAGATTTTAGACAAGGAACAGCAACAATTGTTCATCTAGTTCCCAAAATGTTTGATGCCTCCATTGGGAAGACTCGAAAGGTCAGTGTCTAATACAGCTAGAACTCTCTCCCTAAACACACAGCTTCTTCAAGTGGCTAGCTTGGGCTTCCTCACAGCATGGTGGCCTCAGGTTAGTCCATCCTCTTTTGTGACAGTTCGGGGCTCCAAGAGATCAAAGTGGACACTCTCAGTCTTCTTAAAGACTAGACCTGTAATTGGCACAGCAACGCTTCACCAGATTTTACTGGTCAAAGCAGTCACATGCAGCTTGATTTTAAGGGGAGACGAAATAGACGGAGCCTGTGGATGGGAAAAGTATCAAAGAATTTGTACCCATCTCTAAGCTACCATGTTGTTAGTAGGTGCCATCTAGCCAATTCTAACCTGTAGAGTCTCTGTGTGACAGAGTAGAACTGCCCCACAGGGTTTTCTAGGCTGTAATCTTTATGGGAACAGATCTCCAGGTCTTTTCTCCGAAGGAGCCATTGAGTAGGTTTGAACCACCAATCTTTCAGTTAGTGGCCAAGAGCTTAACTATTGCCACCAGGGCTCCTTAATCATAGATACCGTAATTATTTCCAAATATAGATGGACAGACCGATACTCAGGGGGAGATGAACTACTTTGCCCAAGATCACACAGTTAGCAAATGAGCAGACCAGGATTTGGACCCGGGCATTCTGGCTCTGGAGCTCTGTGGCCTCCCCCTCCATCAGCTTCGTATCAAGTGAGAGCATTGGGCCACATTCTTTTGAAAGCCCTTTCTTACTTGAACAGTTTCTAATTCTTAACCTGGTTACTTATATTGGTTTTGGGGCATAAGCCATTGGACTGCTCTTCTCTGAGAATGCTTAAGAATTTTTAAATGCAATAAATTAAAGCTACAAAGATCCCACAGAAAAATCAAATTGAGGGAAGGCTAAGTTGTAAGCACCTGAGTCAACAGTAAGGTAGTATCCAGGTCTTTGGAAGAAATCCAGGGGGTAGGAGATACCTGCTACCCTGGTTAATTCTTCCTTACAGACATTTCAGCTCCTGGAAAGTGGGTATTGCCCAACCTTTATCAGACTCCAGCATGAGAATCTGCTCAAGGCTTTTCCAGGATCTGATTAGAAGAAGGAACCAACAGTAAAGGGAGCCCTTTCTGCAGAGGAGAGATTGATTTGAGCGTTTCCAAACCAAAAGCAAAACCGGCTGCCATTGAGTCCACTCTGGCTCCTGACAACTCCATGTGTGTCAGAGTAGAATTATGCTCCATAGGGCTTTCAATGGCTGATCTTTTGGAAGTAGATCACCAGACCTTTCTTCTGAGGCACCTCAGGGTAGAGATGAACCTCCAACATTTTGTTTAGTAGGCAAGCACTCAACCGTTGGCACCACCATAGCTTCAGGTAACCAAAAATCCCAAGGAACAAAGATAAGGGGGCTGGTAGTTAGAGGTGAGGGGTTCATCTAACAGTAGACCAAGAATCTGAACATCATCTTGGCTCACACAGCACAAACTTCCTGTGTGATCTTGGGCAAGTCACTTAATGTCACTATGGCTCAGTTTCTTCATCTACAAATAATGGAATTTGACTAAGCTAGGATTAACAAATAGGTTTCATTGTTTATGCCAATCACAACCAATTGGAGGTGACTTTCCAGAGGGGCCTATGCCAAGGGTCCTCAGGTTGTGCTGAGGCAGTGTAGCATGATGGGAAGCTCCCAGGAGATGGAGTTAATAAGAGAGGTCTGGGTTCAAATCCCAGATCTGCCACTTAGTAATTGTGCAATCCTTGAAAAGCCATTTAACTTTTTGAAACCAACTTTCCATCTGCAAAGTAGGGATCATCAGGCCTTTCTTCACAGAATTGATGGGTAATTTAAATAAGACAATACAGAAAAGACTGTCAAGCCAGAGCCAGGCACACAGTAAGTGCTCAATAAATACTCACTGTATCTAAAACCTGAACACCATTGGGATATGCAGTGACAGACTGAGAGGCCTTTGGTTACCTGAATAATTCCTGCCAAATGTTCATATTTTATTAGTCTGTACCATTTTAGATAACTCTTCAGATTATAATTAATGTTATAGGCTTGATGGGATGTGGAAAACATAAAGTAGATGCACTTTTCTCATCTGAAAAATGGGAATGATACCTATTCATAAAAGGTGAGCAAACCTGTAGACTTCCTAGTACATGGTGATACTTGATACTAGGTATGGAAGTGTCTTCAGCAAGGACTCTTACCTCACCCAACATCAGGTAACACAGGTTGGAGAAAAAAAAACAGGAATATAGTCAACACAAGCATGGTTTGCACTGGACTACCAATCTAAAAATTGGTGATTCGAACTCCTCCAGTGGCACCACAGAAGAAAAGTCCAGGTGATCAGCATCTGTAAAGATTAACTTTGTGCTGTTGAGTCAGTTCTGACTCATAGTGACCCCATAGGACAGAGTCCAAGGCTGTAATCTTTCCAGAAGCATACTGCCACAGCTTTCTCCTGAAGAGCAGCTGGTGGGTTTGAACCACCAATCTTTTGGGTTAGCAGCTAAGTGTTAACCAATCCGCCTGCCACCAGGGCTCCATAGCCTAGAAAACCCTATGGAGCAACTCTACTCTGTAACACATGGGGTCACCCTGAGTTGGAATTGCCTCAACGACAATGGATTTGTTTTTTCTTTTTTGGTTTTAACTCTTCACCAGAGATTTCATCCATGAATAAGCTCTATAAATATAAAGGTGAGGTATCCTGACCCTGAGTCTGGGAATGTTAAGCAAGGAAAACAGGGGTCTGATGACATTGTGGTCTAATATGTGGGTGGTGACCTCTGAAATGTAGACGATTAGATATGAAAGTGAATGGACAGTCTTCGCTGTGCACTGCAATAATAATTAGAGTTGATACCACGTAGTAAGCACTTACAATGTGCCAGGCACTGGGTATGCATTAACTAACTTAATCTTCACAGCCAACTTATGAGACTTATTGTTTTAGTTGCTGTCGAGCTAGCTCTGACTTATGGCAACCTTAAATATAATGGAACAAAATGTTGCCCAGTCCTGTGCCATCTTCATCATCTTTGATACGTTTGAGTTCACGGTTGTATGTCAATCCATCTCACTGAGGGTTTCCCTCATTTTCACTGACCCTCCACTTTACCAAACGTGATGTCCTTTTCAAAGCATGAGTCAAGTCCCATTATTATCCCCATTTCCCAGGAGGGACACAGAGAGTTTTGGAAACTAACCCAAGGTCACACGGCTAGCATACGCTGGAATTGAGCCTGTCTGGCCTGAGAGCCTGTGTTCCCAATCACACCACCTCTGGCTGACAGACCCCACCACTGTGTTTTTTCGGGGGAAATGACACAGGGTGGAAGAACCACAACCTCCTAAGCCAGGGAGGCCTCGGCGAGTGGTGGAGCCAGGCCCCTAAGTTCAAATCCCAGCCCCACCAATTCCTATCCCTGTGACCTTGGGCAAGAGACTAATCTTTTTGAGTTTTGTCCTTAATAAAGTAAGAACACTGCTACTACTAATATCTATCTTCTTCTCTTGTTGTGAAGTGAGATGACATCATAACAGGGTTAGCGCCACACCTGGTGCATAGTAGGTGGCTAATAAGTGTCAATTTCTTTCTTTTTAAAATGGGATTTCACCAGGTTTTCAGCCTCATTGACATAGTCGCAATGGACCTAGGAACTGATGAGGACTGGGAAATCTAAATCTGTCTCTGTCACCCACATGAATTGGCATTAAGCCCCCTCCTCTGTTAAGTACTTGGTTACATGGATACAGTCTTTTTCTACATGCTTTTTTTTTTTTTTTTTTTCCACAAAAACATGATTTTTCAATGGCAGGAAAGCCCTCTCCCCATGCTCTGGATTTAGTGGTGAAGTGATAAAAATAAAACTAAAACGATTCAGGAAATTTAAAAAAATTAAAAATTTATACAAACACACAAATAACATCTACAGTTCAAGACTCTGTATTTCTCTCCCTCATATCCCATGGGCTCATCTGTTAGTCTCACCCAACTGCCTTTTCTTTTCATTAGATAACCCTCCTTGTAAATGATTTCTAACTTGGGTGATTTGCTGATCCTCACTGGCTAGTCTTCCTCCCCACCCCACCTCTGACACTCACTTTGCATCATAACCAAATGCAGCCTCCCCCCAACCCCCACCCTGCTCCCCTACCTACATTGGGAATGATCTCTTTATCAATAATCTGACCCCTGGAAGCCCAGCGGGTGACTCTTTAGTGCCCCCGACACCCATGCAGATGGGGGCTTCAGCTCCCCAGTGTAATCCGGTCCTGAAATGTTACCAGGAGCCCCACGGCTCTTCAATTACCTCCCTTGGCCTGTCAAGACCGCAGCATCTCAAATTCAGTTAGCTGGTCTTTGGGTCTCAGCCAAGGCCCAGCCTCTGCTCCTAATGACAGCCAGCTGAGGGGACACTGAGAGGGGCTAAATTCAATTTGCAGCCCTTCTAATGAGATTAGGGGAGCAGGGTTTTTTATTTTCTCCAAAGTTTGCCATGGGCAGGATGAATGATGGCCCAGGGATGAGCTGTCAACGTAACAAAGGCTCTGGGCTAAGAGAAGGGGGATGGGGCTAGGGTGGATGAGAAGGAGAGGTGTTCCAGACAGAGCCAAGGAGTCCTGAGTGAGTTGCCCAGCAGGTGACAATGTTTGGCTGGCGGAATGTCACTCTGTGGACAGGACTGAAAGTCAAAAAGTGAATCCAGGGGAAAGGCAAATGTCAATCATGAGCAAGATTTCCAAGAAGAATTTTCTTTTTCTCCTTCTGAATTATGTCCTACTCTTTTGACTTTTTAAAAACCATTAAGCAAACTTTACATCTTAAAATGAGCCAACTCAGAAGTATCTTCTCAAGTAACGGAGCAAGTCTCCTGCTGGTCTGCTGCCTGTAACCATCTAGCCCAGCCCATCTCTTGGCTGAGTAGATGTGTGGGCTTCCGTTCTAGGACCACAGATGCCCACATTGTGTTGTGAGTGCTAGTGAGGAACTAAGGAGTGTGTTACTTGATTTGAAGTGATGCTGGGGTGAGATGTGATGTGCAAAATGTTTTTGGCACCATAACACGGACTGGGGGGAGATACTGTCCCTCTTCTGCATGGATTCAGTTCAGATAGCGAGACAGAAAAAGTAGAAGGGGGTACTCTTCTGGGCCAGTGAGTGGAATAAAGGGAGAATTCTTTAGGAAGTCAGAAGAGGAAGAGGTCTTGTTCGTTCGGAGAGATGTAGGAAACTTTGTGTTTAGAGGTGGCCACGAGCTCTGCTTCTCGTGGATGGGGTCTAGAAAGGCTGAGATACATTGCTTTTATAGCTAAAGGTCCCACTGCTTTCACTTGCAGACTCAACTCTGCAACAGCCTGCCGCCCCAGGCCTGGATCTCGTGCGTCTGGGGAGGAGCGCTGAGCATCAATTTGCCCACTGTGTCTTCTTAGAGCTCCGCAGAGATGGTCCATGCAGGCAACGGGGTTCCTGGTCCAACTTCCTGCCCTACATCTAATCTTCATTAATGTGGTAATCCCACACTAGACCCTGGTTATGGCACTGACACCTCAAATTGCCTTGTCTTAACAGTCCTTCTCCAAGTGGGCTCCCATGCTTTGTCCCTTGTCCCCCCAGTCACTGACTGAAGTCCTATTCCTAAGAAAGGTGGTCCAGCTGAATGTGGAAATTATAGAACAATATCATTTATATCATATGCAAGCAAAATTTTGCTGAAGATCATTCAAAAATGGCTGCAGCAATATATTGACAGGGAACTTCCAGAAATTCTGGCTGGTTTCAGAAGAGGACATTGAACCAGGGGTATCATTCCTGATGTCAGATGGATCCTGGCTGAAAGCAGAGAGTACCAGAAAGATGTTTGCCTGTGTTTTATTGAGTATGCAAAGGCATTTGACTGTGTGGATCATAACAAACTATGGATAACACTGAGAAGAATGGGAATTCCAGAACACTTAATTGTGGTCATGAGGAACCTTTACATAGATCAAGAGGCAATTGTTCAGACAGAACCAGGGGGTACTGATTGGTTTAAAGTCAGGAAAGGTGTGCATCTGGGTTGTATCCTTTTACCATACTTATTCAATCTGTATGCTGAGCAAATAATCCGAGAAGCTGGACTATATGAAGAAGAACTGGGCATCAGGATTGGAGGAAGACTCATTAACAGCCTGCGTTACACAGATGACACAACCTTCCTTGCTGAAAGTGAAGAGGACTTGAATCACTTACTAAGGAAGATCGAAGACCACAGCCTTCAGTATGGATTACACCTCAACATAAAGAAAACAAAAGTTCTCACAACTGGACCGATGAGCAACATCATGATAAACGGAGAAAAGATTGAAGTTGTCAAGGATTTCATTTTACTTGGATCCACAATCAACAGCCATGGAGGCAGCAGTCAAGAAATCAAAAGACGCATTGCATTGGGCAAATTTGCTGCCAAGGACCTCTTTAAAGTGTTGAAAAGCAAAGATGACACCTTGAAGACTAAGCCCTCAACAAGGTGGATTGACACAGTGGCTGCAACAATGAGCCAAAGCATAAAGATTGTAAGGATAGCACAGGACCGGGCAGTGTTTCTTTCTGTTGTGCATAGGGTCGCTATGAGTTGGAACCAACTCATCGGCACCCAACAACAACAACAACAACATGGCGCTGCTGCCATCCCTATACTTTCTTGAATATGGAAATCCACCCACACAAGTCCCTCATGCGCTTTTAGGTCAAAATAAGTTAAAACCCCTTGTGGGCACACAGTAGGCATTCATTAAATATTTCATGGGTGAGGTGGAACTTGATCAACATTTGAGCCTGGGAGCAGTTAGACAAGCAACTAGAAGCGGAAGGCATTCTCCATAAAGAGGAAAGCTCAGAGCCAGGATGGTGGTGTTTGTGTTCAGAGAATAATACTTCCTCTCCTCCAGTGCATTTCTGATGGCCAAGTTACAACCCCATTGCCCACCGGGCTTTTTGCCCATGGCCCAAGTTCAGCTCTTCACGAAATCCTGATGATGGACTCTTCATCCTGCCCTCTCATAGGAAGATACTGCTAATGTCCACAGACCAGTAGGGCTGTTCTGCTGGCAACACCTTGGCCAACCTTGGCCATTGGCCAGATGAGCTAGAAGAATCCCTTATGTTCCAGAACCCAGAACATCTCAGGTGAATGTTATGACTAGATCTCTCAGGAAGTATTCTCTATACTAAACAAAACTTACAACCCCTTCAGGGTCTGTGGAGGGTTCATTTTAGATTGTTGGATCTGGGCAAAGCTAGGTTATTAATCTAATCCAGTGTCATCCAAGTTCAACCAGGTCCTCCAATGCTACGGAGAGAGATGACTCCAGGCACTGGGATTCTGAACCTGTGTCTTAGTTATCTAATGCTCCTATAACAGAAATACCACAAGTGGATGGCTTTAACAAAGAGAAATTTATTCTCTCACAGCCTAGGATGCAAGAAGTCCAAATTCAGTGTGCTACCTCCAGGGGAAGGCTTTCTCTCTCTGTCAGCTCTGAGTGAAGGTCTTTGCCATCAACCTTCCCCGGTAGAGGGGCTTCTCAGTGCAGGGGACCCCAGGTCCAAAGGACATGCTATTTTTTTGGCTCTTGTTTCTTGGTGGTAGGAGGTCCCTGTGTCTCTCTGCTCACTCCTCTCTTTTATATCTCAAAAGAGATTGATTTAAAACACAATCTAATCTTGTGGATTGAGTCCTGCCTCATTAACATAACTGCCTCTAATCCTGCCTTCTTAACATCATAGAGGTAGGATTTACAACTCATAGGTAAATCACATCAGATGACAAAATGGTGGACAATCACACAATACTAGCCAAGTTGACACATTTGGGGGCAGATGGGGAGGAAACAATTCAACCCATAACAACCTGGAAGACCTCAGATCTATGGCCAGCCATTGCTACTGTGTTAATGTGGCTACTTGTATGTTATGAATTGTTCCTATAATTGTTATTATTTTTTTTTTTATTCTACTACTTTCAATAAAATTCCTTTTGAAAAGATGTTTCTTTCTCAGGGGATTTTGTGCCTTGAAGCAGTAGAGACATCAGAAATTCAAGGCAAAGTCTGGGGCCTCCCCAGTTCTTCTCTACTCTCACCTTGGAGGGTGACCTGATTTGGTCCCAGGAAGGAAGGTCTATTTCTGCCAGGTGCTGTCTGGGGACACCTCATTTGGGTGCATGTGCCAGCACCTGTGGTGAGAAAGCACACAGGAGCACCGAGTTCCACTAATTGTCTTAGTTTCCTAGCATTGCCATAACACAAATAACACCCACAAAGTGGGTGGCTTTAAAGAACAGAAATTAATTTTCTCACAGTTCTGGAAACTCAAAATCCAAGTCAGGATCTCGGCCATGTCAATTCTTCTTTGTAGGTAGCCCTAGGTGTCTCTTTGTTCCTTGGCTTGTAGACAATACTCACATAGCATCTGTTTTCCCTCAAGTGTGCTCAAGTATCTATCTGCTCTTTTAACAACTCAGAAGTGATTAGATTTAGAACCACCCAACTCATGTATGATCTAATTAGTATAAAAAAGAAAACCCTATTTCCAAATAGGATCACATCCACAGGTATAGGGGTTAGGATTCTAACACATGTTCTGGGGACGCAACTCAATCCATTACACTTATAGGCTCCATTTTAACGAACATCCAGGTTATGTTTCTCTTTCCCATTCAGGCTGTGGTGAGAAATCATGACTGAGGTGAGAAATCATCAGGAGAAAGCAGAAAAAGTTAAAGAGGATAAAGAAAAAAAAATGACCACCCATCAATGCATGATGCTTATTAATGGAAAGGAATTATTGAAGGTTGATCCCTCAGGAATCATTGATCCCTCAGGAATCAGAACACAGAATTGTGAAGCACGTTTTCAATCACAGGGATTTTCATGTCTCCTTTCTTATGTAAGCCTCACAAGTCTGTGAAGAAAGTGTCCTTATCCCCACTTTAAAGATGAAGTAACCAAGGCCCTCAAAACTTACACGTGTTACCCAAGTTCATGCAAGGATGGGCCTAGGACATGAGACCAGGTCTGTCTGGCACCAGATAGGTCCTTGTGTCCACCTCTCCACATTTCATCTTAATGTATGACCTATGTGCAGAAGACGAACAGTGCCCTTCCTTATTCTTCTCCGGCTTCACCCCTACGCTGAGCTCCAGACTCTTTCCCCCATCATCTGGTGGAAGTACTGATGGCCATTGGGAAAGAATCCTCAGGAAGACAGGCCCTTGTGTGTCAGCTTTATATTGGCAGGGGAAATGCTTCAGTGTTGCTTTGGAGCCCACTGGATACGTAGACTGTGGGGCAAAGAGCTCTGGTCTGGGCTCCACAGCCCCTCTGTGGCTAGCCCCTTGTGTGATCTTGGGCAAGGGACTCCTTTCTACTACCAATGCCCTCCTGGTTCCCTTCCAGTTCTAACGTTCCCAGGTACTAATTCTCCAGCTGTCCATGTCTCTTAGAACAGTCACTGGAATACATTTTTTCCTAGTCTACAAATTACATAGGAGTCCCTGGATGGTGCAAACTATAAACGCGCTTGGCTGCTAACTGAAAGGTTGGAAATTTGAGTTCACCCAGAGGCACTTCAGAAAAACATCCTGATAATTTACTTCTGAAAAGTCAGCCATTGAAAACCCTATGGAGTACAGTTCTACTCTGACATATATATGGTGTCACCAAGAGTCAGAATACACTGGATGGCAGTTGGTTACAAATTAACTGGATGGCAGTTGGTTACAAATTATGTGTTGCTTTTGTTCTTCTCCTCTTCCTTCTCAGTCTTCCCTACTTGCTGCATTCTAGTGTGATAACTAGCACTTTCACTGCAAAAACTCACCCAGTGGCTGCTGGGTTTGCTAAAAACACCCTACAGTCCCGCCCCTCCCAGGGCGATGCCAGACCTGAGGATGGAGCCCTGGGTCTCTTCACTTTGCGCCGCATTATCACAGAAAGGTGGATTAGAAGTTATCTACGCTCTGCTTTCTCTCAGAGCTCCTTGGCAACACAGCCACCTCGATATAAATACACACCAGAAACGTGCACAGGCTCATACTCGGAGTTGAGGCCTTCAGAGCCCCAGGGCAGATACCGCCAGGAAGCAGGAACATCAGGAGATCCCTAGGACACGAAGGAGTGCCAGCCTCACCACTTCAAGGTCAAATATGGCAGCCATCAAATAAAGCGCCCGTGATCCCCTGATAATCCTCTGGAGCCCCGTACCAAATGCTGGAGGTCTTTAATCTCACTGATTGTTAAATATTTCACAGTTGAAGCTCCCTTTGCATTCCGTCTAATTAATCCAAGGGTTATCTTTGTTTTTCTAACACTTTTCTCTTCCTGATGTTGCCAGTGTAGTTCATTAAGGTCAGGGACAAGTTATCTAATAGGCAAGGTAAGCACGGTGCTTACCTTGCTTACCAGACCATCTGTTGTGAACCATTTCACATTTTTTTTTGACCACCTTAGAGATTCTGTTTCTAGGTATGGCTGAGATCTGTCTCTCTCTCCCAACCCCACAGGGCCTTCCTACAGCATCAAAACATCTTTTCAAATTTACAATCCCTGACAGGGACAGATTACCCGGTAAACAAGGTAAGCACAGGCTTACCTGAGCTTATTAAATCATTCACTGCAGATGACCTGGCAAGCAAGGTGAGCACGATGCTTACCTTGCCCTTTGGATAATTCATCCCTGATTGAGGATGAAATTCCATTGTTATTGGTCATTGGCTGTTTCAAGAGCTAAAAGGAAACTATAGAATCTTTTAAAGAATCAAGGTTAAAATCAAACACAATGAAAGGGTACTTTTGGGTATAATAATATGTAACTTTGCAGAGTTGAATTAATGAAAGAAATCATGAGCCAGTCTATTCCTAATGCCATGCTAACTCTGATGTCTCAAACAACTTTAAATACTCAGGTGGTTGTTGTTAGTTACCATCGAGTGGATTCTGACTCATGGTGGCCCCATGCGTGCCAAAGTAGAGCTGTTCTGCATAGGATTTTCAGTGGCTGATTTTTCAGGAGTAAATCTCCAGGCCTATCTTCCGGGGTGCCTCTGGGTGGGTTCAAACCACCAACCTTTCAGCTTATAGTCAAGTGCTTAATCACTGCACAATTCAGAGACTCCAAATACTCAGGAGACCAACGCAAATCGATTCTTCTGGTTATTTCAGGCTCAGTACTGGGCCATTTCCTTTCACTATCTCTGTTCTAGGTAAGGACTATGGATATATCACCCACAAGCTTGATTTAGGCATGTGTAGGAGATTTTTTTTTTTTAGGAGATACGTGTATCAGCTTAAAGACTAACAAAGGCCTCCTTGTTTGGAAGCACGCAAATATGAACTCTCCAAATGTCTTTCATATATGGTAAAACCTGTGAAAGCCGGAACCTGTGTAAGGTAGAAAGCTATCAGAGAAGGAAAACTCAAATATTTTCCACTAATACAGAGCAATAGAAAAGTGATAAGACTGCACCCTGTCAAAGGTGGAAAACTTTCAAGACCAGGAAAAATGGGGCTGTCCCATCAAGCTCTGGCTCCCACAGGTCTCCCTGTATAATATTCCTGTACAGATTTTGCCGAGAGGTACTGTCAGACATTTTCAGACTATAGGGGACTTGGAAAGAAAATACGATAAAGAGATCAGAGACTTAAAACACCAGGCTAAAGAGAAGAACCAGAAGGAGCAAGATGTATTCACTGTAAATATTTGAAAACTGTATTCTTATCTTGATTCAGTGCTGTGTGCTGTCTTGGCTCTGATAATTGTAAATATTTAATGTGGTATAGCTCTATCTCTTTACAGATACAGGAAATACGAATAAAGCCGTTCGCATAAGACCACGTGTTTTGACTAGCTATGCAGACCAAGAGAGAGTACCTCGTGAACGGCTGCAGTGGACGCCTGAGGAGGCTGTGCCTTGGTAACGGCACCTGGTACAGGGGGCTGATAAACAAGCTCCCATCCACCCAGTTAAGGGTGAGTAGAAGGAGGAGTCGCTGAGCAAAACGGGCTCCTTGCTGTCATCAGGCTGGAGGGGTGAAGCAGAAACGTGCTTATTTGCAATTTACATTTTACTAATATGAAGAGGGAGCTCTGGTGGTGCAATGGTTAAGTGCTCAGCTGCTAACCAAAACGTTGGTGGTTAGAACCCACCCGTGCCTCTGAGAGAGAGAAAAGGCTTAGTGATCTTCTCCCATAGAGATTACAGCTTAGGAAACTCTATAGGGGCAGTTCTGTTCTGTCATTAGGGTTGCTATGAGTCAGAATTAACTTGACAGCAACAAAAATATGAAAAGGGGAGTCCCTGGGTAGTGCAAACAGTTAATGAGCTCAGCTGCTAACCAAAATGTTGGAGGTTCTTGTCTACCCAGAGGTACCTTGAAAGAAAGCCCTGGTGATCTACTTCTGAAAAATCAGGCATGGAAAACACTATGGAGCACAGCTCTCCTCTGACATACATGGGGTCGCCATAAGTCAGAGCAGGCTGGATGGCAACTGGTCAACGCGAGCAGAATTGACATGGGCTGATGAAGAATGTGTTCCTGTTTATTTATGTATTTTTTAAATATCCAGAAATCATTTGAGTCTTAGTATTATATTCTCTAAAATAAAAATACAGAAATTTTTAATTCTATTTTTCTTTTCCCATTTCCTTAGCAGCCTAAGCCCTGTCTTGGGACCTGATTTTTCTTAGCAAGCTGACCAAAGGAAGTTTCCAGGAGAAGGGGTAAGAAGGGGAGGGGGAGCCCGTGAGGGGCAGAGGTGGCTGCCGGAAGTCCACGTTCTGTGAAGACCTTCCGCCATGCCTCTCATCTAGACTTGATTTGCCCCAGTGGGTGACCAGGTCTCCATTTTGCCTTTGGTTCCTCTGGCCATTCCATTGTTCTATTCTTGCTCAGTTCTGACCTTACCTCTATGGTTTCATCACACTAAGGTCTGTTTTCAATGCTTAGCTCCACTACTGTGGCAGAAGAAGCCTAAGAGATTCTAGCTGGATGCATTCTCAGGAATAACTTTTAACAGTTACCCTGACACCTTATCTTTACCTTGGGAAGATGAAGCCTGGGAAATATCCCTAAGGCTCAAACACACAACTTACATCTCTGAGCTGTGAGAAATAAAAGAAGACATTTAAGGCAGTTCTAAAGCATCTGGGGACTGCCAGCAGCGTGGTTAAGAGGGCAGGCGCTGAGGCCAGACTACTTAGCTGAATTCAAACCTAGCTCCACGGTTTACACACAGCGTGACCCCGAGCCTGGGCTCCAAGGCATTGATTTCCTCATCTCTAAAGAGGAGGCAATAATAATTCAAACCTCATAGGGCTGTCCCAGTAACCCAGCAGTAAGCACTCGGCTGCTAACCGAAAGTTTGGTGGTTCGAACTCACCCAGTGGCTCCACAGAAGAAAGACCTGGCAATCTGTCTAGAAAATCCTATGGGTCAGGTCTACTTTGTCACATGGGGTCTCTATGAGTGGAAAACCGACCCCACAGTACCTAACAACAATAACAGGGTTGTCCTGAGAATTAAGGTTTAGCACTTTTCTAAGTTGCTAGAACAGTACTTAGAAAACTAAGTGACTAATGTGTGTAAGCTATTGTTATGATTTTTATTTCTAAATGACTGGAGAGTCAGACAGTTGTAAAATTTTTACTGCCTAGAAGTATTGAAGGAGCCCTGGTGGTACCGTGGTTAAAGCATTTGGCTGCTAATGGAAAGGTCAGAGGTGTGAACCTACCGGCTGCTCCATGGAAGCAGCAGTCTGATTCCTTAAAGGTTACAGCCTTGGAAACCTTATGGAGTAGTTCTACTCTGTCTTATAGGGTCGCTATGTATCTAACTGACTTGATGGCAATGGATTTGGTTTTGGTTTGAGAAGACGGATGAAAGTAAATAACTTTCCAAAATAGGCTATATTAATTTGCTGTTTCCATGTTAAGAAACTCCTAAGGCATAGGAGCCCTAGTGGCACTGCTAACCAAAAGCTTGGCACTTGGAATCTACCAGCCACTCCTTGGAAACCCTGTAGGGCAGTTCTACTCTGTCTTATGGGGTCGCTATGAGTCGAAATTGACTCCATGGCAATGGGTTTGGTATTTTGAAGGCATAGTAGGCACATACAGCCTCATAGGCATGTGCACACACACACATGTGCACCAGCTACACAAAGGAACAGCCAGGAGCAGAATTTCTCATCCAGGTTCCATGGGCGGTGGCAAACTTTACTCGGCTTAGCTCTCATCTAACTGATGACTGACCTAGATGCCTAAATGCCATGGTACAAATTGTGAGATGGGCTGGTACCATATCTCCATTAGATATGGAGAAAGACAGCCCACAGAGGGGCCTCTGGGTACATGGTAGTTCCGTCAAGGCCCCGGGATAGGGTGCTGCAGAGACCTCCTTGAGAACTACAAGCTTTCTCCTACCTTCCCCCCTCTCTTCCTTCAGATGTTTCAGGGAATTCTATGGCCAACATTAAAGGTCTTGGCTGGAAGTTCCTGTTGTCAATTATCTATACATGGAGGCAGATGGCAGTGTAGTTGCTGATGACTTGTTTTCCAAAGAGATTGTGTGCCAATATCAGAACACCCTGTCCTGGTACAAAGACGGTGGCCAATGAAGAGTTACTGAATAAAAGACACACACACACAAAATCCCAGTGCTGCCACTTATTGGCTGAGAGCCTTGGGTGAGCCACATACCCGTTCTTTACTCTTGCTTCCTCATATGTAAAATGGAGATAAACATAACTCCAATAGGACTGTGTGAAGATTAAATATTAAGCCAGAGACTCAATGTACATAGTGTCTTTCCTTCCAGAAGGGCAGAGGCTCCAGGGCTGTGCAAGCAAGCAATGGTCTCTTTGGAAAGGACATCTGGGAACTTTTCCTTTTAACATGGAGCCAGACAAGAACAGCATCTGAGAAATAGTCTGTGATGAGGACATTCCTGGTTAAGAAAGCAGTTACATCTGTTTCCTTCTGTGGGCAAGGATATAGTGCAACTCTTCCAATGCAGGAGGGTCAAACAGAGTGGATGCTACATTTCTCAGCTCAAGTCACCCAGCTGGTGAGGCAGGTGCAATCTGCCGAGAGTGCTCTCTGAGCAGTGAGAATCTTCCTGAACCCTTGCCATCTTCATCAGTTTTATGGCCTCTTTTTGCTTTGCTCATTGAGTAAGTCTTTGGGGAGAACGGGCTAGGCCTGGGAGCAGAGACAGCGAGAGGCAAATGTCTCCTGAACCAGGTCCCAACACCAGGTGAACATACCAGAGACTTTCAAAGGCAGAGGGGGCACCTTTGTTTATAGGATAAAAGACATTCGGCCAAACAGGGTTCCCCTGTGGGCTTGTCTGACTAACATTCTAGGACAATCTCCCACGATCTGATTGTTTAGATACCCCAAGGCATTTCTAAATACCCCAAGGTATCTCAATAGCATAAAATGTATATATATATATGTATTACATATATACACACATATATTAAAATGAATTTGTTCTGTATATACATATATGTGTATATACCCATATGTGTGCATATATATGTTTATATATACATACATATATATATACATATAAGTATGTATATATATATAAATCCATTTTAATTCTGTGTGATAATGACACACACAAACACACAATGGTGTAGGATTTCTTTGGATGCAGGTTGTGTTGGGAAATAGTGATTCTGTGCCACAATCCCCAGAAAGGTGGAAATCATTGCATCAGGCAACTATTTTATGTCCCTCTTTGGATTTGAAGGTCATAAATATTCGTCCCACAATTTACAGCTGTATTTCTCAATTGAGATGTGGGGAATTACTCTGTGGTTTCTAATTCATCTTTTTCTGTGAATTTGAAGACCATTTAATAGTTTTCTTGTATTTCATAACATCTTTCTTCTGTGAGATGAGGAATTCCTCTCCTCTTCACAGTTCTCTCCCAGCCCTCATTCTCAGCTTTCTCCCCTCACCTGAAGATGCATCATTCGTTTATTCATCCACTCAACTAATGTCTACTAAGAGTCTGTTAGAAATTGTGCTAGGAATTGGGGATGTACACAGAACGAGATAGACAGTTTCTACTCTCATGAAGCTTACCATCTAGTGGGGAGACAGAAATAAGCAAAAATGACATGAATAATGACATGATTATGAGGTAGGTGCTGTGGTGTGCTGCCCAGATCCTCCTTCAGGATGAAGGAAATCATTCCTTAGGTGCTGGGAGTTCTGCCAGTACACAGCCCTCAGCGGAATTCTTTTAGGGATTGGCTCAGCTAAAGAGAACTGCCTCACCCAAGGTCATGTCCCCTCCCCAGGGCAATCCACATTCAATGCCATTTAACTCACTGCCCCACTCTGCGCAGCTCTGAGGGGCCATCCCAGCTTCAGAGTTCCCTAGTTTTTGCACAAACCCACCTTGGGTTCATCTTCCTCTTCCCATATGGCTGTTGACCTGTGAAGCAGTCAGAATTGTGTTCCCAACCATTACCCTTTTCTCTACCAACTCCTGGAGAACAAGGAGCTGGAAAGCCAAAAGAAGGACAACTGATGACAGCCTATGATGTTCTGGGAAATTACAGTCTCTAGAAATAGGTATTTATAAACTCACTGGCAATGGGCTTGGTTTTTGGTGGGGTGATGGTAAGAAGAACTTTGGAAGCAATACATTTTGGAGTTATGGCCTTTCATTAGTCTATTGGTTCAAAGTATCATAGAGCCAAATAGAAAAGAATATCCCTCAATAGAGCAATGACATTGGCAAAATACTAGAAACTGGATTGAAGGCTATGAACATAAATCCACCTTTCAACTACATAGCTGAGAACAGGAATCACACCAGGGTTCTCAGCCAAGAGAAATCCACACGGGCTATCTGTTGACAACACTGAGTTTAAACTGTTCTCATCTTTTTAAAAATGAGTAATGCTTTTGAACAACTTAATAGTAGTAATTATTGGAATTTAAAATGAAATACACACATACTAAAAGAAAAGAAAATGCATTCAGGATTTAAAAAGAAAAAAAAGCCTGAACATGAAAGAAACTCAAGGAAGTATAAAAAGCAGAAATTACAGAAGAATAAGGCAGACTTTAAGATGAAATATGTGAAGTATAACAATAAATATAAGTGGGTTAAGCCCTTTCCTTAATAGATTAATAGTTACATATGGGGTGGAAAAGAATTAATGTAATCCTTAGAGATTTAAGTTAAAACTTCAATCAAAAGTATCACATACAATTGATTACCAATAGAAGTAGTCTCTCCCCTTCTCTTTGGTTCACTTAGTTTCTTTTCCCACCGCCATTTTCTGAAGATTAGTAACACCATCAAGGATAGATCTGAGGGAGAAAACCAAAGCCAAAGAACTATATTCTACAGAGGACAGAACATGGGGAGACCTGACATGGTAAGAACATGCTGTGGCCCACTGTATGAAGCAACAAGGAGAAAAGGAGCAGTTGGGGTTATAAATCAAAAAGTCGTAAAAATATGTACATACTTCTACTGGAATACCACTTCCAGGCTGTTATCCTAAGGAAATAATTGGATATGTGTGTAAATATTTTGTTATGATGATTATTGCTCCATCTTTTAAAAGCTATATCCCAAAATTGGCAACAACATTTGTTCTTAACAACAGAGAATTGGTATATAACCAATGAAAAATAATGTTGTCGTTGTTGTTGCTGTGTGCCATCCAATCGATTCTGACTCATAGGGACCCCATGTGAAAGAGTAGAACTGCTCCATAGGATTTGCTAGGCTTTAATCTTTATGGAAGCGAGTCGCCAGCTTTTCTCCCAGGGGATCAGCTGGTAGGTTCAAACCGCTGACCTTTTGGTTAGCAGACAAGGGCTTAATCATTGCACCACCAGGGCTCCTTATTAACCCTGGAAGAGGCCAACAGTATGGTCAATGAAAAGAGTGTATTACAAGATAAACAATATGATCTTATTTTTATTTAAAAATATGTATATACTGGGCCCTGGTGGTGCAGTTGTTAAACGTTTGGCTACTAACCAAAAGGTTGGCAGTTCGAATCCACCAGCCACTCCTTGGAAACCCTATCGGGCAGTTCTACTCTGTCTTACAGGGTCACTATGATTCATGGCAACAGATTTGGTTTTGGTTTTGGTTTATAATTATATACACATGCACACATACAAACATGTATATTCTTTCAGACATTTTCATTACTGTTTGGTGGGACTGGGGGTTATGTTGTTGATCTTTTAAGCTTTCCACCTTGAAATGTGCTGTTAAAAATTAAAGAACAAATAAAAAACAGAGAAAATATTAAATAAAACCAATTATAATAATTTTTTTTTAAAACATAGGCACTGGCAATGGTAGAGCCATATGTTTGTATTTTATATTTTTGTACATATCTTCTTATATGTCCTTTTTTTCTCTTTAGCTATGATTCTATTGTTACTGTGTGTTTTATGCCCAGCACATAGCCCAGTGTTTTGTACTTTGTGGACATCATTAAATGTTAGTATTTCAGGGAAGGAAGGGAGGGAGAGGAAAGAAGGATGAGGGAAGAGGGTGAGGCGGGGGAGAAGGGAGGAAAGAAAGAAGGAAAGGAGGGAGAAAGGAGAGAGGGAGGGGGAAGGAAGGAAGGAAAGAAAGAAGAAAAGAAAGAGAAGGAAAAAAGAAGAAGAGGGAAAATTAGGAAGAAAGTGAGATTATAGGCATTTTTTTTCTGCATAAACTTGCTTTGACTTCCTGGAGATGGAACCAAAATACCAACCATAGCTGCCTCCTGGTGCATCCACATTTCTCCTGCCCCCATGCCTTGCTGTTCTGTCTCGGATGCTTGTGGTACCATTGGGTCTACCAGTCTCTTAGGACTTGACCCAGTCTAAGAAACCCTTTTCCCAAAAGGTACCAGTGCCCTTTGCAGATGTTTGCAAACACATCAACAGCTGGAGTACTGTATAACACAGTTCCTCAATCATTAGCAGACATTACCTAATTGATAAGGGAGTCCCTCTAAGTACACAGCTCATTCCCAGTTATTTGTGACACACAATCAAACTCTGTTCCCTTTCCCTGTGACATCAACATTCTTGGCCAAGCCATTGGAAGGGAACTCCTTTTCCACCCAAGATAAACTAAGATCTGGGGACAGAACCTTTCCCCCTAGGATCACCACAGCCACATTCTCCCACCCACGCCCATCTCCTCTTCTACCCAGTACTACCCTCCTCGGGCCTCGCTGACGTTGACCCCAGCACAGCTGTAGCTCTTCACCAGTTCCCTGTGATAGCAAGAAACAAATGGGAGGCACCAGGCATTCGTGTCAGTGGACGTACGCACATGGATCCCTGGTCCCGGGACCATCTTCCCCTCTCCCTTCCTCTGCGGCTCCCCTGACAGAATTATACATCACCTTTGATAATGTCCATCTGGTCTTTGCTGGCAACAGGTTCCTTGTGACAACATATTTCACTGACAAAGCCTGGGGGTTGGCCTGTGAACCCGAGAAGCAATGGGACCTGGACACCTATGGCCAGCTCAGGCCAAGGCAGAGAAAGCAGACACCATGAAGCACAGGAAAGAGAACCCAAATGACAGGAAAGTCTCTGAAATTAAATTAGGCTCTGGACAAGCCCATCTACTGCCACTTCTTACGCCAATTGAATTGCCCTGTAGGTGTTGAGATTCCGCCAAGGACCATGATTCCTGCCTGGAGTGCAAAGGAAATTTTTTGCCACTAAATTGGTCCCCAGCCCTTCAGATTAAAGGAAAGACGTAATCAGTAGAAGAAAGAACACAGAGGTCTTTTTCCTTTTCTTTAAATAAATGAAAGGTTGGTTTATCTTATCTTTGTCTTATAGTATAATGAGAGTTGAAGCCAAATAGACCCAGGATCAAACACTGGCTCTGCCGCTTACTGGCTTTATAATTTTGGGCAACTTTACATTGCTCGGCTTCAATTTTCTCACGTGCTTGCTTGTAAGAATTCAGTAGAAAAATCTGTGTTAATCTCTGGCCTGGATCAGGTACTTGAGAAATGTAAGCTGTTGTTTTTTTTGTTTTGTTTTTGTCCATATGCATGAAGAGTTCTAAAGTCGATGTTGTTTTTTTTGTTTTGTTTTGTTTTTGTCCATATGCATGAAGAGTTCTAAAGTCGATGACTTGAATATATGTGTATAAAATGCCAATTTCCCTCTTTGTTACGTTGGCATTATTTTCCCATTCCACAGCAAATTGTGAGGTTATGAGCAGAGTTGTTCAAATTTGAAAGTGACCCAAATGGTGCCCAGGGCTTAAAAGAGAATGCTAGCACGATAAAGGCTTCAAAACTATTGCACCCAGCACTTGGCATTTTATAGATGAGAAGACTGAGGCCTAAAGCGGGAAAGCAAGGATACTGAATGCTCCACATCTTGGCCCCGGTCTAGCAATTTGTCCCTGGCAGCGAGGGGTGAGGCTGTGGGGTGGGGTGGGGTAGCGATCACGAGGGGGACACAGCGGCGAAGATGCACCTCTATGGCTGCTCCAGCCTCCAGAGCAGTCATAAGGGGCCTCTTGAGTTTTCAAAAAAAAATCACTCCGTATTTCCACAGTTTCCTGTTCTCATCGAGGTTGGGTCTCCACTGGAGTCTTCAGCCTAAGATATTTGCTGAAATATCCCTCTGTGAAAAGATGGCATGGGGCTGGACTAAGACCATGGCTCCTTGACTTGTAGTGGAGTGGCTACACACTGGCTGGCTGTGGGCCCTGGGCTGTGAAACTCCAGTCATGGTTGGTGACCGTGTCAATAGTCACACCACCAGGCTTGCCCACAAGCATACCTGGGAGAGCTTACTTAAAGCCTGGTCACTGGTGGAGACGTTGAGCTGTCAGGGGTCACGTCCAGCACTGTCAGTGAGTGGCAAAGGGAAGTCACGCGGGTTCCAGCTCCACAGTGCAGTGTCTACTCTGGGTTCCTTTATCTCAGGAGTCCTTGAGCCACCGCATTCCTCCCTCTGGGTCTCTGTTTCCCCCCTAGATGGGAAAGCAATTGCAAAGGCTTCTTTCAGTTCTAACATCATAGGATTCTCACCAAGACAGCCGCTTCAACATCTTCCCTGTTTTGCAGGCCTGTGCTCCAGGCATATGTTTGCTATGAGTCAGAATCAACTCGATGGCCACAGGTTTGTTTGTTTTTGGTTTGCTCCAGACCTATCTGGCTCAAACTGTAGAGTCCCTCCTCTCCTCTAACACCTTCTGCTACTCATTAAGAATTTGCATCTCCAGAGGAGGGAAGAACACCCCATACAGAGCTTCACTTTCAGCCACCTGATCACACAACAAGATGTTTGGCTGCCATGGGAACTCTTCAGAGACTGGACTAAGTGAACTTTATTTCCATATCTCGTTCTCCTGAAGAGACCACAGCCATAACTCCACAGAGAATAAACATACACAGTCTAATCTTTCTCCTTGCTCGGACAGTTTGTTGAAATTGGTGAAATGATGCAGGCCCAGCAGAAATGGTTTGATAAGAGTTATAAGCCCGGCTTTGTTATTATTAAACAGAGGGAGAGTAACTCTGCTGATTCTGATAATTTTAAAAGAACCCTCTCTAAAATATATATACGTAAAAAACAAACCAGTTGCCATCAAGTTGACCCTGACTCATGGCAGCTCCGTGTGTGTCAGAGTAGAACTGTGCTTCATAGGGTTTTCAATGGCTGATTTTCAGAAGTAGATCTCCAGGCCTTCTTTCAGAGGTACCTCTGAGTGGACTCAAAATTCCAACCTTTCGGTTAGCAGCTAAGTGCATTAATCTTTGCACCACTATACTTAATATCATAATACGTTGACTTATACATCTGTAGAGCTCACGTGTCTACAACAGCACATGCATACAGGTACGTTGTACCTCTTGTTTCCTTTGGGAGGGGTCTATGTGCCTCTGCAGAGAGAGAAGATCCTACCCCCATTTTATGTTCACTCATTGGGCTGTTAGAGACATCATGAAAGAGAAACCAGCATTTGAGTGATCTATGCTGCACAAGAATTAAGCTGCAACAAACAGTTTATGCAATTTTGGATCCGTAAAAGTTTCTTTCCTTAACACAGGGGCTGGCAAACTCTAGATTGAAGGCCAAATCCTGCCCATGATTTGTTTCCATACAGCCCATGAGCTATAAATTTGCATTTACATTTTTAAATGGCTGAAAAAAATTTGAAAGAAGGATAATAGTTCATAACATGAAAATTACATGACATTCAAATTTTGGGGCTCATAAATAAAGTTTTATTGGAATACAGCCGTGGTCGTTTATACTATATTATCTATGGCTGCTTTATGGCTGCTTTTGCACTACAATTGAGTTGAGTAGTATGGCCAGCAAAGATGAAAATATTTACCATCTGGTCCTTTGCAGAAAATGTTTACTGACCCCTGAACTAGAGGGTTTTTAGAAGCCTCTTTTCACAAATACAAATATATTTTTATACCACTTCGCAGAAGGATGAACTTGGATTCTGAGATCGAATGGGACTTTAAAGAAGATTCTCAACATGATGGAGCCCAAAGAGAAGCAGACTTCTCACCCCCATGAGGTATGATTCCCTTCTAATCCCTCTACCATGCACCGTCCTTCAGAAGCTCTTCCTCCCACGGAAGAACTGTTGAAATACCCATTAAGAAAATTGATTCTAAAGTGTGACATCATGTCCTTGAAGATACAGGATATCATGACAGGACATGATACAATGTCCTGTGCAAAAATAAATTGCACCATCAGAGGCTCCGTTTCTTCAGGAGAAAAGATACGGCTGGAAAATAAAATCATAATTTATGAAACTGTGATGTTTGCAGGAGGAAGGTTCGGCGTTGAGAGCTCTTCTCTCTACGGTGAAGAACAAGTTTTGTGTCAGATGCTCCATGACTGGCAGCTCATCCCTTTGTTCTTTCATTGGCTTTGCCTTCGCTCAATCTTCTTTCTCAGGAAGGTCACTTTCAATTTCAGCTTTTTACATACCATTGAAGCAACGCCAGGTGAGAATTCCCAGAACTTCCTTTTTGAAAAAAAAAAATTCAATTTTTTAATGAGAGCACTGTAGGATTGTGAAACCATCTAATTCATTTAAGTGCTATAAGAAGTTTCAGAGAAAATAATGTGTAGCCATATCCTAAATGCCAGAATATGGGTGGCCAAAGAAAAGGCAGGGAGAGAAATGGTTTGCTCCTTCCTGGGAAGAAATGTGGAAATTCTCTTGTGGTTCATAAATGGCATTTGCTCCATACCCAAATTATGTTTGCTGCGTCCACAGGAACGGTACCCTAATATTGGTCCCAAGTGTCTTTTCCCAGTTCAGAGTCAAAGAAAATGGAAGGAAGAAGTACATGGGCCTGTGAGAGGCATACAGAAGACTTCTCTTCTGACTGACTTTGGGCAGCTCCACCGAACGGTAATGACAAGGCAACTGCAGAAAGGTGGGGACATTGGACCCAAGTAGTGAGTTGTAGAGAAGCGAGTGGGTAAGTAGAGGGCCGATCTGCCAGGCACCTTTCCAAATCCCAGGAAAATCACACCCATCCACCACTACCCAGAGTACCTGATTTCTAATTTAATACTCACACTGAAGACCCAACAAGAGATTCCATGTTAACTACTACTCACTTATTGCCTTCTCTGTGTCAGACATTATACTAGCAACTCCTTTAGACTCTTCTTACTTAATCCTCACAGCCTATTTTACAGACAAAGAAACTGAGGCTCAGAGAGGTTAATTATTTTGCCTCAAATTGCACAGCTGTAATTCTGAGGAATTCGAGTCTATTCCAGTCCACTGTTCTTTCCCACCACCCCTCACTGCTTCTCTAATAAAATGAATCAGACAGAAACTTCCATTTGGGTAATTTAGGTTTTATGCAAGGAAGAATTTTCTGGATAGCCAGTGATGTCAAACATTGGAACATAAGAAGGGGCCTTGAGGAATCACCTCAGGCAGATTCTAAAATGATGTCTCCTGCTTTTCGGTGGTGGACAACAATTCTGCCAACACTTTCTTGAAGTGAATATTTATAACCCTGAGAGCTCTGAATCCATTCACCAAGTTATGTCCAGTTTAAAACTTTCAGGGGATCCCTGGTGGAACAGTGGTTAAGAGCTCGGCTGCTAACTAAAAGGTTGGCAGTTCAAACCTACCAGGTGCTCCTTGGAAACTCTGTGGGGCAGTTCTACTCTGTACTATAGGGTTGCTATGAGTCAGAATCGACTTGACTGCAATTTTTTTTTTTTTAAATATCCTTAGCCCTCATACTGAAGCAACTTAATACGCAAAAGAGTCCATGGGAAGTCACACTGCATAGAACTTGTCTGGACCCTGGGCTACATGAGAGAACTCTGACAGAGGGCTGAACCACTGAACCCTACTCAGCTATTACACTTCACACTTGCTTTCTCTCTCTCTGTCTGATGTTAATGGCTAATTTCCCTAAGGTTCTCTTTTCACCTTTAGCCATGTGTCTGTCACCACAGCTTGTTAATGGCTTTGGGCATCCTATGTGCGGTGTAGCTCCTTGGAGACTCCGCCAGGCTTTCACCTTGGTTAGGGGTTGCTTACAACTTGTAAATCAGCATATTCGTCGCAGTTAAATGTTTACTGAAGGACTTTCCAAACAGGCTGGGTGCCTGTGTTAGAACATGGAGCAGTGGCAGGATGCTTCTAGGGCAGAGGCAGAAAGCGGCTTTTGGGCCAGAGAATTGAGTCCAGTCCCACTGGACGCATGCCATCCTGCGAGGTGAGGCCGCTTAGTACTTGGAGCACTAGAGGAGGGCACATTTATCCAAAGTAAACACAGGCAAAATAAAGACAGTGCTGCTGCCCAGACTTCCCCTCAGTAGTCCTAGCCGAATGCCGCTTTTTTACACTGACTCCTCAAGTGTCAGTTTGCTTGGAAAATATTCTGTTCTAGCTTTGGAGTTATCCCTGGCACAGCTTCTTCTTCTTTTTTTTTTTTTTTTTTTTTGAGAACATGGATGACTGTACTGTTAGACTTCCCTTTTTACAGAGGATTGCCCACGCCTTCTCGTTGAGCTTGGGGCTGATTGGGGTGGGGGTTAAAGAAGCAAATCCTGAACTCCTTCAGACCATCCTGGGGAAATGCAGGCTGATTCTACACAGGCTTCAGTTTTTGCAAGTGACTGTCTTATTTTCCTAGGAGCCCTGGTGGCATAGTAGTTAAAAGCTACAGGTGCTGACCAAGAGGTTGGCAGTTCAAATCTGCCAGCCACTCCTTGGAAACCCTATGGGGCGGCTCTACTCTATCCTATAGGGTCGCTATGAGTCGGAATCAACTTGATGGCAACAAGTTTGTCTTAGTTCCCTGGGGCTGCCATAACAAAATATCACACCAAGTAGGTGGCTTTAAAGAGTAGAAATTTATTATCTCCTAGTTCTGGAAGCTAGAAGCTCGAATTCAGGGCTATGCTTTCTCTCTGTTGGCTCTGTTTTTCCTGTTAATTGCTGTCAGGCCCCAACTCATGGAGACCCCACACACAATGAAATTGAACTGCTGTAATGCAACAGGATCAGACCATCGTGATCCATAGGATTTTCATTGACTGATTTTCAGGTGTAGGTCATCAGGCCTTTCTTCCTAGTCTGCCTTAGTCTGCAAGCTCTGCTAAAACCTGTTCAGCATCTGTTGTTATTGTTGTTAATGGCCATTAGGTCAGCCCCCTACTCATGGTGACCCTGTGCACAATGGGATCGGACCACGGTCATCCATAGGGTTTTTACTGACTGATTTTTCACAGGTAGATCACCGGGCCTTTCTTCTTAGTCTATCTTAGTCTGGAAGCTCTCCTGAAACGTATCGACCATGAGTGACCCTGCTGGTATTTTAAATATCAGTGGCATAGTTTCCAGCAGCACAGCAACATGCAAGCCCGAAGTAACACAAACCGATAGACAAGTGGTGGGTTCAGCATCTAGGGGAAAGACTCATCCTGGTAGCCCCAAGCATTTCTTGCTGTTCCTTGGCTTGCAAACAGATCCTCATATGCTGCTTTCTCCTTTGTGTGTATGACTGTTTCCCTGTCTGTTCTCACCTTTTGTAAGTCATCACTCAGAAGGGATTAAGATCAGATCCCACCATACAATGAGTGACCTCATTGACTTCACTAGTAACCAAAGAAAAACCCTATTTCCAAACAATGCCACATTCATAGCTACAGGGTTAGGACTTCAGCATATCTTTTGGGGGACACAATTCAATTCATTTGAGCCCTAGTGGCTCAAATGGTTAAGTACTCAGCTGCTAACCCAAAAGTTGACCTTTGGAACCCACACAGTGGCTTCATGGGGGAAAGAACTGGTGATCTACTCCCGCAAAGATTACAGCCAAGAAAACCCTATTCGGCAGTTTTACTCTGTCGCGTGGGGTTGCTACGAGTTGAAAGCAACTCAACAGCACCTAGCAATGACAATTCAATCCATACAAGTGATTTCTCCAGGCTTAGGGCCTAAGCCTTAGCATTATCTGGCCGTGATGAGAAATGTTCAAAATTGGACTGAGCTGCCTTTTGAGGTAGTGAACTTCTTCAGTGTGATGGAGACAAACAGCATGACTTCCTGCCAGAGATCCCAAAGAGGACATTTCTGCACTGGGTGAGCAATCTGATTTCATTCCAAGTGTTTACTGAGGCTCCACTGTGGGAACAGGAAGATCATCTATTGCCGCTGCTCCTTTGCTCACAGTCATTTGACTGGTTTACGCTAATATTCTACGGCTAATAGACACAAACCCCACCACATAGGATTGGACTAGATGGAATTTCTGCACGCTGCAGTCCTAGCATCACGCTACAATGAGATACTGCCTCACTCCATATACCACCAACCTAGTCATTGGGGAAAAAATGAAAATAATATGGTGCTGCGAAAAAGAGTCTTCAGACAGAGAGGAAAGGGTCTGTCCAAAGAGGAGCCAGAAGAACAATCAGATGCTCTCCTGAAGGCCCCTCGTCAGCTCTTTGGAGACTAAGGTTGCTGAAGACCATGTGTCCCACTGATTTTTCGCAAACACAATGCCTGTTTGAGAGCATAAGCTTCCATTTGTAAAGAGCTCACGAAAAGGAGATGGAGTTATGTTTTCACTTTGGATGGCTAAAATTAAGAGCCAGTCCATAAAACCCCTGCTTACCAGCTGCAGGCAAGGCAGAAAATGCCTTTCTGTTGCTGTGTACTTCAATATGTATAAGTGCATAATGTCATTGTTAATTGCCTTCAAGTTGACTCCAGCTCATGGCTACCTTATGCTTATGTACAACGGAACAAAACGTTGCCTGGTCCTGCATCATCCACACAATCACCAGCATGATTGAGTCTATCGTTGTGGCTACATGCCAATCCATCTCACCGAGGGTTTCTCTTGCCTTCATTGGCCCTCTACATCACCAAATGCACTCCTCTAGAGATTGATCCTTCCTGGTAACGTGTTCAAAGCAAATGAGTCAAAAAATGTTCTGTTGTAATTCGTAAGGCTAATTTTTGGAAGTAGATTTCTAAGTCTTTCTTCCTAGTCTATCTTAGTCTGGAAGCCCAGCTGAAACCTGTCTACCATGGATGACCCTGCTAGTATTTGAAATACTGGTGGAGTAGCTTCCAGCATCACCAGTAACATGCAAACCACCGAAGTAAGACAAACTGATAGCCAGGTGGTGGAAGTGCATAATGCTTGTTGCCATAGAGTCAATTTTGACTCATAGCCTCCCGGCAGGGCAGAGTAGAACTACCCCATAGGGTTTCAAAGGCTGTAAATCTTTACAGAAATAGGCTGCCACATCTTTCTCCAGTGGAGCAGCTAGTGGGTTCAAACCACCAACCTTTCAGTTAGCAGCCATGCACTTTAACCACTGCGCCACCAGGGCTCCTGGAAGTAATAGATGCTCAAATTTCTCTTTCAGCAGGAGAGCTGACACATCGGATTTCAGACCTACCTATAATAGGAGTAATCATGAGGTTTTTACTTTTTCAGAAAAGTCAGCCTCTTAAACCTACTGTTGTGTGAAGTTCACTGCACTGGATGTCAGCTTTGAAGTTCTGCTGATATTAGACTAAGAAGAAGTTTGGGTTCATCTGCTATATATTGGTTTGCTTTTAACTGTTGTCCAAACTGGGACACCTTTGAGAGTGAAAGGAGGTGTTCTTAATAATGCTACTGGGGCTGCAGTGAAAACTGGCACTGTCCAAGCAAACTGGGACATTCAGCCATGCTTCTTATAATCCACTTAACTTGACTGTCACTCATCTAGAGTCCCTGGGTGGTGCACACAGTTAACATGCTCTGCTGTTAACCAAAAGGTTGAAGGTTCAAATCCACGCAGAGGTGCCTTGGAAAATAGCCTGATGATCTAATCCAAAAAATCAAACATTAAAAACTCTGTGGGGCACAGTTCTACTGTGATACACAAGGGGTCCCATAAGTCGGAATCGACTCAATGGCAACTGGTTTACCATAGGATAGTAAACAGCCCAAACAACCTTAGAGGCCATTGTCTTCAACTCTCTGACTTCATAGAGAGGACGCTTGGGCCAGAGAGTTTAAGAGACTTTGCCCAAGGCAATACAGTGCCTAAATCGAGTTAGAATCCAGGTCTGTTCATTCCCAGGGCTGGGCTCACAAGTTGCCTGTCATTCATTCCTCCATATCTGAATCAGCATATTTGCTGAAGACAAACGTGGCAAAGGAGAGGGCTCATTACCACAGTTCTTGTTGTGTGCCGTGCCAAGCCTAAGTGAACACTCTTAAGAGTCCTATGCCGTTGACTTCCCAGGTGGTTCAGATAAAGTACATTATCCCTGTGCATCCTGTTCCCTGGCTTGGAAAACCAGGAGAAATAACGGATCACTACCCACCACCTCAAGGCATTGGTGGTTCAGTGGTAAAATTCTCACCGCATGCGCAGCTACTATCTATCTGTCAGTGGAGGTCTGTGTGTTGCTATGATGTTGAACAGGTTTTAATGGAGCTTCCAGACTAAAATGGACTAGGAAGAAAGGCCTGGCGATCTACTTCTAAAAATCAGCCAGTGAAAACTCTGTGGATCACAATGGTCTGACCCGGAACCGATCATGTGGATAACACAGGACCAGGGAGCATTTTGTCTGTTGTTCATGGGTTTGCCCTGAGTCAGAGCCAACTTGATGGCAGCTAACAATGACCCATCACCTTGAGACACATTTAGGAGGAACAAGATGTAAATATAAACAAGAGAAGGGCATTGAATCGCTGGGTTGAGGATAGAGGAGTGACAAGCATCCAGGTAGAGCAGAAGATATTCTGACGTTGCAATATTATACCCAACACACCCCTGGACCAGCTATTTAATAGTACTCTCATGTCCTGAAAATGATAAAGTGATCTAAAATACCTAACTTGTGAAACAATGGAAATTAAGGAAGGGAGTGAGGAGAGGTTGGGGAAGGAGGATAAACAGCAGAATAGAGAGAAGTCTTATTCAACATAGTCATGATTTCCCTAACTAAACAATAGAAAACTGATGAAGAAACAGACAATATTTTTCATTTCTAAAACTCACAGAAAAAATTGAACATCTTCTTACTATTTCCCCAAATTCTATTGTGACTATTTTTCCCAAATGGGAAAAACTCAAGGAACTAAAACCCCCATGATGCTATTGGTATGTTGGTACTAATGAAATATATTGTGCAGTCCCTCAGCTTAACCTGCTTGCCCTCCATAGAACCTGGCCATCAGCCACTGCAGTTTAAAAGTGATGGAACATTATGCAAATGTAGATGGGAGTGGCAGGGTTTTGCTGTGTGCTTTACAAACTGATTGTTTCCAGTGAAGAAAAGTCCCTTGTAAGATTCCCAGCTATTGTTGTGCATGAAATTGGCACAGCTTTCAAAATAAAACTTTCATTTGGGTTGTGCTGCAGATTGTATAGTGTCTCCCCAAAATATGTATTCAAGTCCTGGCCCCTGTACCTGTGTATGTGATCCTGTTTGGAAATAGTGTTTTCTTTTGATATGTTAATATGTTAATGAGGTTAAACCAGAGCGGGGTGGGTCCTAACTCTAATCACTTGTGAGCTATAAAAAGAGCAGAATAGACACAGGGAAGCACAAAAGGGGAAGACGGGCACCAAAGAACACCAAGGAATGTCAAGCAGCTCTTGGGTCTACCACCAAGGAAGGATCTTCCCCTGAAAATGATGCCCTGGTTTGGACTTCTAGCCTCCAAAACTATGAGACAATAAATCCCTGTTCTTTAAAGCCACCCACTTGTGGTATATTTTTTCTATGGCAGCATTAGGAAATAAGACAATCTTCTGGTTCCTGGTGTTCCAGGGGCAGGGTATTTAAACAAAGTGACCACATCCCAAGGAAGCTGTGGGACAAAGAACTAAGTTTGACTTTTTGTCTCCAGTTTTTGAAAATAGCCTAAGCAACTAAAGTGCTCTTTATCTTTCTTAAATAGCCAGGCAAGTAGGGGCTACACAGGCCCCACATCTGGAGAACTAACTTGAGGAAGGGAGGAGACATGATGCAGCCATGTGTATTCACTGATCATGACTAAGCATTAAGGCCCTACTCATGCACATTTATTAAGGTCCCAGTGACTCAGGGGCCCTGGACCTTGGAGCTTCTTCTTTGGAGCTTCTGGGAATGGCAAGAACATCCATGCGTAGGAGAGGGTGCTGCACATCCCTGGTGACAATGGAAGCTTTGTGCTGGGAACTCTCCTAGACCTCGCCTGATGCATCTGTTCACTTGTATACTTTCTGGTTTAATAAATAAGTAACTATAAGTATAGATAATAGTTCCCATGAGTTCTGTGAGTCATTTTAGCAAATTACTGAACCCACCAGTGGTAGTGAGACCCAACAGAGAGGCTGGTGTTTGCCTATTTGGCAGGGGCTGGACAGAGTCCTAACTTGTGGAGACCCAATTCTAGGTGGTTAGGGTCAGAAAGAGAAGGTGCCACGTGGGTGATTGGTGTCAGAATGATGAAGTGGGAAAGTAGAGATATGAGTTATCTTCACATTTTAGAAATTAGCCTTACGTTGGCTATCATTCATGCAGAAGCCAAGTGTTGGCTGCATGAAAGATAGAGCGGTGTGTGAGCTTCAGCTGCCCAGTGTTGGTGCCATTTTATGGCATGGTGCATGAACATACGGTGGTGAACGAACAGTGAGTATGTGTGAGAAGGTGACAGAAAGAGGGAGAGAGGTCATGGGCAGACAGTTTATTCCATTGTCAAGAACAGAAGCTGATGATGAATTAAGAAATTGAAATTCTGCACCAAAGTGGAGCTGCTTTAGATGGTGATCACATCTGTTTTTCTTTGTCAAGGAGGAAGAGAACCTGTTTAAAGCATGTCTCATCTTCCTTATCAAAATCCAAAAACCTAAAATGCAGGAGCATCATCTCTTGGGTTACTTACGACTTTCAGGAATAAAATTTTTAAAATTTGGGAAATGATGCTCTAGGCTCCCTTGAACCCAAATGTCTGGTCTCCAGACTGGTTTGATCCAATCAGAAAGCATGAAGACTTTCATGTCCTAGTTCCTCAAAAGGCAGCAAGGGTGAGGCCAACACTGAATCCTGTAGACTGATTTAAGACTGTGTTTCTTCTCATTCGAGACTTTCATGCAGGGCATAGGGGCTTGAGCCACAAGAATAGAAAAATGAAAAGGTGCTTTGGGACTAGCAAGCCAACTGACTAGAGTTGGAACTGTAGGAAAAAAAGAGGAAGGTGCTCAAATTAAGAAAATTGATTTTAAGAAAGAGGATTTCAACAGGCTTAAAGGATTCCTTGAAAAGCCTCCACTGAAAGGAGACCAAGGGTCAAACAGGGGCCCCGAGACAGCCAGGTGTTCTCGTAGGAAAAAAATCCACAAAGCTCTTGCATTGTTAGCATTCACCAAAAAAAAAAAAAAAAAAACCCAACAAAAAGAAAGATACGGAAGGTGAAAGAAAGTCCAGTGAGCAAACCCTGGGCCTTACAAGAAGAAAGACACACAATGAAGCGGCTGAGAAATTGCAAAATTGACTTATTCCCAGGGAAGACAACAAAGAAATCAGAAATCTGTGTTCAAAGGAAGTTAGGAAATCTGAAGCAGGAGATGAGATATAACTTTTCAAGGGCACAAGAGGAGAGTAAAGGAAATGCTGGGTGGGAAGAGGAAAGGAACAGGAGATGACTACCACCCTCCCGGAAGGCCGAAGCTGTGGGATGCTCATTTAGTCTGTGGATGTAAACTGAAAATGAGAAATAAGAGTGGCCTTTTCCTTAAAAGTATACAGTGCTTTACACTTTTCAAAGTACTTTCATGTCTTCTTATTTAAGTCACCTCACGAGTCAATGGAAAGATCTGGAAGGTGAGTAAGCTGGAGGGAGAAGGCGTTACCAGGCTGGATGCTTACGCCTGTTTACATTCACAGATGCAGAGCTTGACTTGCACAGTACGAGGATTTGTGATCCAGATCTCCAAGACCGTTGCCCAGGGATCTGCCAGGTAAGAAGCAAACCAGCCTTGGAGGGATGGTGGAGTGATTTGAGGTAAATGTCTTTAAACATTGTCCTGGTCAGAAAACTCCTGGCAAGGCAGACACAATGTTAAATTCATTTGCAAGCACTTAGAAGAGTGAATGGAGAACTGAGTATTAATTATTCACTCATTTATTTATTCATTCAACAAATAGTTATTGAGGGTTCCACTATGTGCAAGACACTGTCCTAAACGGAATGACAGCTAACATAGCGTCATAAAAATCAGCTTCTGTCAGACCAATCCCACCTTCTGTGGTAGTTAATTATATGTGTCAACTTGGCTAGGCTATAGTGCCGTTTGTTTGGTCAAACACTAGTCTAGATGCTGTTATGAAGTAATCACTAGTTTGGTTAGAATTCATCCCAAAATCTAGACTTTAAAAGTTTTCCAGTTGTGCCTCACATATCATAGCCCAAAACCCACTGACACTGAGTCAATTCCAGCTCATAGAACCCTATAGGACAAAGCAGAACTGCCCTATAGGGTTTCTTAGCCCATAATCTTTATGCAAGCAGACTGCCAAATCCACCTCCCTCGGAGCAGCTGGTAGGCTCAAACCACCAATCTTTTTCTTAGCAGCTGAGTACTGTAACCACTGCACAACCAGGGCTCCTTTTACATATCACAAAACCAAACCAAAAACCAAACCCGTTGCTGTCGAGTCAATTCCGACTCATAGCGACCCTGTAGGACAGAGTAGAATTTCCAAGGAACATCTGGTGGATTCAAACCATTGACCCTTTGGTTAGCAGCCATAGCTCTTAACCACTACACCACCAGAATTTCCTCATATATCATAAAAAAAAAATTTTTTTTTTTTTTTAGGCTTCAATAAATGGAGAAATACCATGTGGGCTTATACCAAGAGAACGTCCATGCATAGTAAATACATTAGCGCACATGCTACAAAGGGCCATGCTTACCATCTGAGTGGCCCCCTGCACTGCCGTCATATTTGTTCCTCTGACAACTGTAGTGAACCGGCAGGACAGGTCTTTCACAGAGGAGAAGACTGGGATTCAGAGAGGTTAGACACCTTGTCTACAGTCTGCAGCTGGTGAGTCTAGAAGCCAGAGGTGACACCAAGCTGTGCCATGTTATAAAGTTCTTCCAGAATGGATTTTTACTGGTGTCACATAGGATGAAGCAGAAGACAAACACACTAATGTGCAGATGACAAAAGGCCAAATGTAGGGGCATAAGACCACCTGGATTGAGGTCAACAGATAAAACACAGCATGCCCAGTTAAAGTTGAATTTCATATAAACAACAAATGACTTTTTAGCTTAAGTATATCCCTATTGGAAACTCTGGAAGCGTAGTGGTTAAGTGCTACAACTGCTAACCAAAGTGTCGGCAGTTCAGATCTGCCAGGCGCTCCTTGGAAACTCTATGGGGCAGTTCTACTCTGGCCTATAGGGTCGCTATGAGTTGAAATCGACTCGACGGCACTGGGTTTGGTCTGGTTTTTATATACCGATTGCCTTTTCTTTCTTTCTTTTTTTGGCTACATTAACAACCATTCTGGGATCCACTGGGAAGTTGTGAAGTGTGTGCCTGGGCCCCTGCCACACACCTTTAGAGTCCAGGCATCAATCTCTCCTAAGAAAGAAAGTGGTTTTAGGAGCTGCTTCTTCGTATTTTAATCTCATAAAACGGACAGACAGACAGACAGACAACTCAACATGCAGAGAAGCAGGACTAGCAAGGAAATCGACAGCTGCCATGGGTAGAACCCCTGTGCTTCCATCTTCATTACAACGGTTACGGGTTAGCTAAGATTATCTCCATTTTACAGTCCATGAAATTGACGCCTAAACGGATGAAGTGTAAGGAGCCAGAATTTAAGGCCTAACAGACAGCCCCCCGACCAATCTATGCTTTTCCTGCTGTGCTACATAATCAAAGAATGTTTGTTTTTCAGAAATTGGGCCTGAACTGCTTCCAAATATTTCTTAACAATTTGAGCAATGAGATTTTCACTAGGGGCAAAGATACCTAGAAGTAGGAGGAAATGTGAAGAGGCTCAGGAGGGCTGTTAAGACTTGACAAGGAATGGAAAGGTGTCAAAATGACAAATGCTGTTGTGCCCCCAGGCACCAAGATTTCCCTTTGGGGAACAATCTAATGAAATAAAACTTCCACCTTCCTAGGCTGGGTCATGGCTGTTAACCCAACATCTCCCCATGGAGATCTGTCCTGCCACAGGCCCAGTGAGCCATCATCCCATAGGGCACTCAGCTCAGGGCCTGACTCTTCACCAGTTCCCACCAGAGCCTGCATCAGTCACAGGAAATGAGAGCACACTTGCCTGAACTATGGACGTTTGGTGAGGGAGCAATGCAAGGGAACAAACTGAAATGATTTTCTTGAGTGTGTGGGTTGAAGGTGAGAGAAGGGAGAGAGATAGAGGTTCCTGGTCCTATTCCATTATTTATTGCCTTAGATAACCAAAAGCAAAGAGTTATGTCTTTATTTAAACCCTTTGTGACTTTATTTAAACCCTTGGTGATCTGCCTTGCTTCTTGAAATCACCACTACAGAGAGAATCCACTTTCATTTCACCTCCAGCATGCATGGAATGGGATGAAGAGAAGGGAGAGAGAGAATGAGGGCATATATTTAAAGTCAGACTCATCATAGGCAAAACCTCCCTTCCACCCCCACGAGTCTGCCCAGCATTCTCTCTAAAAGCCTTTTTGCGTGAGCAATCTATACAAATTCAATTTGGGACTCTCAATAGGATGGCCACATAGAACCAGTGGAAAGGCTGGGTAAAAAGTAAATACATGCATCATCTTCGGGGGAACTGTGGATGACAACATTACTCTCAGAACCAAGGGTTGAAGGCCAGGACTACATGTAGTTCCAACTGTTTCAAAGGTGTTCTGGGCATACCTGAAAACCGTAGGTACATTTTGGAAGAACTAGGTAAAGTCATTGGAAACCCTGGTGGCGTAGTGGTTAAGTGCTACAACAGTTAACTCGAAAGGTCGGCAGTTCAAATCCACCAGGGGCTCCTTGGAAACTCTATGGGGCAGTTCTACTCTGTCCTATAGTGTCGCTGTGAATCATAACCAACTTGACGGCAATGGGTTTAGTTATTTTTTTTTCAGGTAACTTCATCAGCAACCTAGAGACAAGAACGAAAGTGTGACAGTGGGCAAACTGTAAGGTACTGAGACACGCTGTGTGAGGAAGAAGTAACAAATCTGTGGTTTAGTCCACCTTGAGCCCAGCAGATAAATTTTATTAAAAAATGTACATTGTTCTTCTGTTTTGGTATAGCCTTCCAGTTTAGTAAATTTATTGTCATGGAGAGCTTCCTATGTGCCAAGTTTTGTATACACAGTGTTGTTTAATCCTCACAGCAACTGGCCCTGCCCTCTGCCTGACACTCCCCGTCAGACAACAACGTGGCCGACCTCTTCACTTCGCTCAGGCATCGGCCCTAACAGCTCAGCTCTTCAAAAAGGCCTTTTCTGACCTTCCTACGTGAACCAGCATCCCCCATCACCCTCTGTCCCCTTCTCTTGCTCTATTTTTTTCTTTATAGCATGTATTTTATATATGCCTTTCCTCTCCTTAACATTCCATGGGAGCAAAAACAGCCTTCAATAAGCATCAAGGAAGACTTCGAAAGACAAAAATGTTAAACTCAGAAGGGAAATATTCACTTTGGTCCGTGTGTGTGAGAGAGAGCAAGTGCGTGTGTGTGTGTGCGTGTGTGTGTGGTTTCGTTTTCTTTAACACATATGGAGTCTTTCACAGAGTACAGAGCAATTCTGCTTACTTTATCTCATTTGAGCTTCACAACCCTTTCCTCATTTAAGTAGGTCCTCTTTGTCCATTTTACAGATGAAGAAACAGAGTATGGATAGATGAGGGATTTGTGAAAAGTTTCGAGTCTAGTAAACAGGAAAAAAGGTACCCAAGGTAATCACCCTGCTTGCTGGGGGTGGTGGGTTGAGACCTTACTGTAAGAAAGTTGTATTCTAAGGTGTTAGTAAATTAGTGAAGACAGAAAAGAAAACCGACCTAAACCGTCTTCTTTTCAGGGACCCACAAGGAAGAAAACGTGTTCACTGGAGACAGGCAGGGGCCGGTTTGACTCCCAGATCCACAGCTTAATTGCTCTGTGGTCTTGGGCTTCTTGCTTTATCTCTATGGACCTCAGTTTCCTGACCTGTAAATGGGAGTGCTAAGACCTCTCTTTCAGGGGTTGCTGAGAAGATTAGAAGTAATATATGTGGTATGCCTAGCATGGTGCCTGGCTGGCCCTTGGTGCTCAATTAAAAAGACACAAATGCAGACTCTGTTGCCCACCATCTTACCGAAGGCAAGGTAAAATCTTGTTGGGTGAGTTTTCAGATGAGAAGTATTTTAAAAGTCTAGTTGCAGTTTTCTTACATTCTAAGATGTAAAGAAAAAGTCAGTTTGCGAGCTTCTCCTGCAGGGCCCTGACTTTATTTGTCTTTGCATCATAGTTTAGTGCCAGGCGTGGTTGCACTTTTCACCTGGTCAGTCAAAATTGCCTCCCACCGGCCTTCCAACCACCTCAGGTGTCACCTCACGCCCCTGCTGTCAATTAGCCCTCTGCTAGTCTTCCTAAAGTGCCGCCCCTCCCACTGGGCCCTTTCCAGCCCGTATCCAGGACCCTTCTCCTCATTTCCCCCACACCTCCTGAGCTTTAAACACTGCTTCACTGACTGCTTAACTCAGAGGCAAGAAAATCCCTTTTCCAGAAAGCTTCCCCTCCAGGGGTGGATTAACCACTATGCAAGATATGCACGGGCTTACTTGTGCTTACTTACTAATCTGTAGTGCACAATTGCACGATTTCACTCATGTGAAACTGTGCACTACAGATTAGTAAGTAAGCACAAGTGAGCCCGTGCATACCTTGCTTATTGAGCAACCTGTCCCCCCTCTCCTCCATTTTGCTTCTACATCAAGCCACTGCCTGAGCTTGTCCTTTCGTTTCAAACTCTAAGAGCGCCTGGCATAATACTGCTCTGGCTTGGGTAACCTCAGTGTCCTTTTCAGCCTCCTCTCCTACCTCTACATCAGTGATTCCAGAAAACTGCCTCTTTCAGTTCTCTGTGTCTTTGCATATTTGAGTCCTTCTTCCTAGAATACCTCTCTCCCCTCCTTCTGCATTTTGGTAAACTCCTATTCACATGTTGAGGCCCAGTTCAAATACTGCCTGCTCCTTAACTCACCTTATTCTTCTCGTCCGTCCTCCCACGGCACCATGGCATGCCTCCTGTAGATTTTGGTTTAGACATCTGCCTCACCGTCTGGGTGGGATTGGACTTGAGGGTGGGAACTGTGTGTATGATGATTCTATTTCTTCTTCTAGGGCGTCCTTGGGGTGCCCTCAAGTGTAGGCTGGGCTGGCTTCCTGGTCAGGTGAGGTGCCCTGGACCCATCCTTGCTGTCACACCCTTCCTTCTGTGCATGGGCCACACATTGGGCACTCAATAAATATATAATGAGTTAGGGAAGGAAGAAAAGAAGGGAGGGAGGGAGGGAGGAAACATGATTTCATTCCTCTTCTCCCCAGGGTTCTTCTTTTGAGGAAAAATGAAACCAGAGGAAACATCCTGGACATGTCCATCCCTCTTTAATCACAAATTCCCTCCCCTCTGACACCGACTCCTTGTCCCTGGACCTAGTTAGTGCATTCTCTATACTGTGATAGCTTCTTCCCCTTAAGGATCCTCAGCTCTGAATGCCAACAGACGCATCAGATGTCTCTACCAAGACCTCAGTAGATGCCTGCCTGTATCCAAATTGCAGGGTGAGCACACCCTGGCTGTAGGCAGGACCCCTCCCACAATGAACACAATACAACTTCCCTCGCTGCAAACCCCAGCCCTTCCAGCATCCACTTTCAGACTGCCAGTCCAATCTTCCCCCAGAAGAGAAGAATATACCCAAATTAGAGGCAATGCTGGGATGAAATTGTGCACGTTTTCTACAGCTTGGGGTGGAGACTCATTTATTTAGGTTTATCTAATACTGTTTGGGAGCCCTGGTGGCGCAGTAGTTAAGAGCTCAACTGCTAACCAAAAGGTTGGCCGTTTGAATCCACTAGCCACTCCTTGGCTATGAGTCAGAATCAACTCGACAACAACGGGTTTGCTTTTTTTTTTTTTGGTTTAATGCTGTATGTGAAGTCCCTGGGTGGTGCAAATGGATAATGTACTCAGCTGTTAACTGTTAGGTTGGTGGTTTGAGTCTACTCAGAGGCTCCTCAGAAAAAAATACCTGGTGATGTACTTCTGAAAAATCAACCACTGAAAACCCTATGGAGCACAGTTCTACTTTGACACACACGGGGGTCACCATGAGTCAAAAATCTACTCGAATGCAACTGGTTTAATACTGTTTATGACCATTTAAATTGTCACCACAGGATTTAACAATTTGATGTGCTGTCACCTGACGCCGAATCACACAGGAAAACACAGAGGTTATGGGAAAAACAGATAGAGGCACAACACTCAAAAACTTCGTTGATGACACATCTAAAAAAAAAAAGATATGAACCTAGGAAAAATGGCAACACAGTTCAACACGTAGTTAAAACTGTATAGAAATATCACAATAAACATAGTACTTGAAAGGGACTTGAAATTTGTGGAAGTGAGTCTCAGGAGGATTGCAGCTTGTGAGTTATTTCGAAGTGGTGGAGGAGGGTTAGAAATTGGATAGAAAGTTGTCATACCAAATGTGGAAGCCTGTGGCTCAGGACACACGTAGTGAGCTGAGGGAATTGGTAGGTGTTCCAGGTATGTGTGTGTGCATGTATGTGTGTGTATGTATGTGTGTGTGTATATGTGTGTGGGTGTTGTGTACTCCTACACGGCTCATTTCAGCTGGTACAGTTTTCTGTATTCACCTAGTGTTTTTCATGGATGAAATCACACACAAGCAAATGCCACGTTCTGTTCAAATCGTTCCCTAATATATCAATTGCATTGGAACAAATTTGTGATATCAAAACAAGCATTGTAACAGAACTGACTGTACCACTAAAATAGGCTATGACCAAAGTGTTGCTATCATCCTTTTTTTTTTTTAATTGTGGTAAGTAAATATACGTATATAAAACAAAACATTTGCCATTTCAGCATTTTTACATGTGCAATTCGGTGATAGTACTTACACTGATCATGTTGTCAGCCATCACCCCTATTCATCTTCAAGTTTTCCCATCACTCTTAACAGAGCCCTAAGCAGCAATGACTCCCCCTTCCTCCTCTGGTAACCCCAATAAACTTTGGTCTCATCTTTTTACACAGTGACAAGCCCCACCCCCCGCTCACTACATCTGCAGAGACATGGGATAAAATTTGGATGGATCACTTAGAAATAGGAAGCATCTGATTTTCAAAATGCTTTTCTTTTTCACCAATAATGGAATATTGCCGTCAACATCCTTCCAAATGGCACAATGGCGGATGGTCAGCTCACAGCCTGTCTCTGAGACCCACGATACTCCTTTCTTGCTTTTCTCTAGACCACCCCTGTGTTCATTCCAGTCTGTGGTATCTTTTTGCCATTTGTCCTCTCCTTCTGTCAAAAAGAAATAGTCACAGACTAGGTACAGACAAATTCCACATAATCTGGAAGTTGGCAGCTTCCCTTCAGCAGATTATCTTCTGTCCCCTAACCAGAAAAAGGTGCCCCCTCTGGGTGGAAGCCACCTTGTGCCAGGGTGACTGTGGTTGCATTTCAGCCCCATACATGTGGTGCCTGGCAAGGTACCCTTGGGCAGAGGGCCCTGCCTGGCCAATGTGACATGGTTGCCCTGCCTTCTGCCTTGAGTTGAACTGGTCCCCTGCTCTTTGGTTCCAGCAGTAAATGTTCAGCCCAAAAAGAAAGGAGAGGAGGAGGAGGAGGAGGGCCTGGTCTGAGCCCTGGACAGATGGGAGGAAGGCAGTCTCCTGCAGAGCCTGATCCAGAGTTACCCCAGATGGGGGCTTGGGCCACAGGCTGAGTCATGGTCCTGCCTAGGGAGGTGGAGACCTGTGCCAGGGCTGTCTGCCAGACTGAGGGAGGAGAGCGAGAAAGAGCCAGTGTTGAGGCAGGACAGGCCCCAGGCAGAGGGTACAGCAACCACCTCACCAGCAGTGATGTGTTACTAGGTAACTGCAGTGACCTCTAGCCCTTGCGTCCTGAGCATGGGAGGGCAGATATTCCAAGCCTTCCTGGGCAGGGGCCCGAGGCTATGATGGGCTTCCAGGCCCAGTCAGAAGTTATTACGGCCTGGGAGGGGGACCAAGGGGCTCCATCTTATATCTACTGACTCAGAATCTCCAGGGGAGAGGTGCGGGAAACTACATTTAGTAAGCAACCTGAGGCTGCATCAGGTGAAGCATGGGAGGGGCCCACAACCCCACCCTCTGAGGTGCCTTTTCCTTGAGGTTGGGATTCTTAGGGTCACAGAGGAGAATTTGAAAACCACTGATTTAGTCCAATGTCCCATCTTACAGATGAGCAAGCAGAGGCCCAGAGAGATTGAAGTGCCTTGCCAGCGATCACATAATAGGAAGCAGAGGGCCACTTTGTGAGCCAGGGGCACTCGGGATTTGCCTCCCAGTCTAAAGCCAGAAATACTTTTACAAAGCTAGAAAGCCAGGTAGGGGAGATGGGAAACGCTGGCTTTTAAGGTGGCCCAGGAATTGAGCTCAGGGTTTTCAAGGCTCGCTGAACCTCAATAGTTTTGTAGCACAACAGTCACGTTAATGTGGAGAGCAGAGTCTGTGTCAGAACAAAATCTACAGGAGGCTTAAAACACTGGGGACCTTCTCTGAGTGAGAAATGCATCAGTTCTGTGTTAAAGCAACAAAGGAACGCAGAGGGCCTCTCCTCAAGGTGCATAACTTTGAAGTGAAACTACCCAGTTCCTTTCACTTGCCTGTAGAGATTTGGATTAAGTGTGGGAAAAGAAAAATGGGTGGGGGAGGGGAGCAGAACATGATGGAGGTTTGCTTCCATTTTCTGACCCATTTCACTCTCGGGAAAAGTCGCCCGGTCGACTTGTATGGACTTGCTAGCCCTGTGGAGACTGTATCTGTTCACTAAAACCTCTCCAGGCCTCTTCACAAGCGTTCGGCCTGTGGATACAGGTGGATCAATGTTAAGTAGTTGAGGATTACTCTGCGTTTTTTCTTGGCTGAAGATGGTGTCTCAATAAATGAACGCTGAATCAAGGAGCTGGGACTGTAGGGTGGGACACACGGGGGTGGGGGGGGCAGTCACATTCTTGTCCCTTCCACCAAAGTTATTTTTTTTCTTTCTCTCTAAAAAAAAAGAGAAGAGAAATCAGGTAACAAAATCTTCTCTCCTGAACAGAAGAGAATAAGACAGAGAGAGACAGAGATAGGCCAGGAGAGACAGAGAGGAAGAGAGAGGTGTGAGGGGAAAAAAAGGAAGCAAGAAAGAGAGAAAGAAATTCCTTTTTCCATGTAATGAAGGAAGACGAAAGGACGTGAACTGGGTAATAGGTAATTTGGTTTTTAACTAAAAAGTGTTAACCTGTTCAGTCTGAGATACCACCACCAGCTGCCACTGAGTTAATTCTGACTCACGGCGATCACATATGAGTCAGAGTAGAACTGTGCTCCAAACAGTTTTCAATGACTGATTTTTTAGAAGTAGATTGCTAGGCCTTTCTTCCATGATGCCTCCGGGTGGACTCGAGCCTCCAGCCATTTGGCTAGAAGACAAGTACTTAACCTTTTGCACCACTCAGGGACTCCAATCTCAGATATAACAAGTATATTAAAAAAACAAAATCAACCCACTGCCATTGAGTCGATTCTGACTCATAACGACCCTGCAGGACAGGGTAGAACTGCCCCATAGGGTTTCCAAGGAGCGTCAGGTGAATTGGAACTGGCAACTTATTGCTTAACAGCTGTAGCACTTAACCACTATGCCACCAGGGTTTCCAACAAGTATTTATTTGCAATGGAAAACCCTCCAAGACTTCTAGCCAACATGGCACCATAGACAGAAGCACCATGCCATCCCTCCATACCAGAGACCCAAAAAACTAAGTAAAACAGAGACAAACATCAATCCTGGAACCCAAAGTGTCAAATGAAGAGATAAAGAACTCAGCCAAGCACAAAATGGAATAAGAAACTGACAGAGAACAGAGAGTGAGGAAAGAACAAACAACATCAGACCACAGCCTGAATGTAGGACGCAAGATTGTACCAGCCAGATACCAACCTAGGAAATGAACTCTCAAGGACTACCCAAAACCAAAAGAATTACAAGAGGGAACGAGAGAGGTTAATCTGTAAATGACAACAACGTCAGAACAATAAAAAAGGGAATAAATAGTAGGTATAGAACATTCTAATGCAGAGGAAGGCAAAGCGATACCAAGTGATAATAGACTAGTTCAAACCTAGGAAGATAAGGGTAAATGTCAAGGTAACCACAAAGGGAGTTAACAAACCTACTCATCAAGATAAAGAAGAAAAACATAAAGTCTCAATAAAAACAAAATCTATCAAAACAAAAGAAATCCACAAACAAAAGGAATTCAGCACAGGAGAATAAGAAGGACAAAGAAAACGTCAGCACCACACACACACACACACACACAAAAAAAAACTACAAAATGACACCAATAAACTCACAGCTACCAATAATTACACTGAATGTAAATGGCTTAAATGCACCCACAAAGAGACACAGAGTGACAGAATGGATTAAAAAAAAAACAGGATCCATCAATATGTTGTCTACAAGAGACACACCTTGGAAACAAAGACGTAAATTATTAAAAATCAAAGAATGGAAAAAAATATATCAAGAAAATAACTACCAAAAAAGAGCAGGAGTGGCAACACTAATCTCAGATAAAATAGACTTTAAAACAAAGTCTACCATAAAAGATGAAGAAGGGCACTATATAATCATTAAAGGGACGATCCATCATGAAGACTTAACCATAGTAAACATCTATGCACCCGATGACAGGGCTCCAAAATACATAAAACAAACTCTAACAGCACTGAAACAGAAATTGACAGTTCCACAATAAAAGTAGGAGACTTCAACACACCACTCTCGGTAAAGTACAGAACATCTAGAAAGAAACTCAACAAAGATACAGAAGAGCTAAAGGGCACAATCAACCAACTTGACCTCATAGACATATATAGAACACTCCATCCAACAGCGGCAAAGTACACATTCGTTTCCAGTGCACATGGAACAGTCTCCAGAACAGGTTACATCTTAGGCCACATAGCAACCCTCAACAAAATCCAAAACATTGGGATAATGCAAAGTATCTTCTCTGACCACAAGGCCATCAAAGTAGAAGTTAACAATGGAAAGAGCAAGGAAAAAAATTCAATTACAGGGAAACTGAATAACACACTGCTTAAAAACCCCTGGGTAATTGAAGAAATCAGAGATGGAATAAAAAATTTCCTCGAATCAAATAAGAACAAAAATATATCATACCAAAACCTTCAGGACACAGCAAAGGCAGTGCTCAGAGGTCAATTTATAGCAATAGATGCACACATCGAAAAAGAAGAAAGGGGCAAAATCAAAACATTAGCTACACAACTTTGATAAATAGAAAGAGAAGAGCAAAAGAAGCCCGGAGCCACCAGAAGAAAGGAAATAATAAAGATCAGAGCAGAAATAAATGAAATAGAGAATAGAAAAACAATAGAATGAATCAACAAAACCGAAAGTTGGTTCTTTGAAAGGATCAACAAAATCGACAAACCACTGGCCAAACTGACAAAAGAAAAACATGAGAGGACGCAAATAATCCAAATAAGAAATGAAATGGAGGACATTACAACAGACCCAACTGAAATAAAAAGGATTGTAACAGAGTGTTACGCAAAACAATACTCCAACAAATTTGCAAACCTAGAGGAAATGGACAAATTTCTGGAAAACCCTCCACTGACCTTTCCTATCCTTTATGCCCCATCCTGTCATCTCCATCCTTGATTATGCCTCACATGAGCAGTCAAGGAGCATCTGGAGGCCTTGGATGGTGATCCCCTTGGAACTGCTCCAGCCCCACGTGCCTGGTTCATTCCTTGGAGCGAAGGTTTGGGATTCCCAAGAGAGGAGGGAACAGGGTCCCAACCAGCAGCTCACATGCTCTGGCTTAAGCTCTGAGTTGTGTGGTCATCTTTCTGGGCTGAGTGTGGTGCAGGGATCTTTCCAACCATAACTACCCTGGGCATCTCTCTCAGTGAAGGAATTCAAGAGGCGTGACTGGGATAGAAAGATTCTGGGAAGTAAAATGGCCTCAGGCTAACACAGTCCTAATAGAGTCACTCTCGCTTCCTAGGAAAACACTCATGGAGACCAGAGAAGACTGAAAATGCTCTTTGACACCAACAACCAAGAGAGACAGATGGGAGCCATTCAAAATATTTCTACAAAATCAGGGAAAACTCACCCAGGTTTAACCTAATGGAATACCAAAACACCAAAACCAAACCCATTGCTGTCCAGTAGATTCTGACTCATAGTGACCCTATAGAACAGAGTAGAGCTGCCCCATAGCATTTCCAAGGCTGTAATCCTTAAGGAAGCAGACTGCCACATCTTTCTCCCAAGGAGCAGCTGGTGGGTTCAAACTGCTTACCTTTCAGGAAGCAGCTGAGCACTTTAACTTGTGCCACCAGGGCTTCTAACCTAATGGAATAAACCAAAAAAACAAAACCCACTGCCATTGAGTCAACTCTGAATCACAGTGACCCTGTAGGACACAGCTGAATGGCCCCATAGGGTTTCCAAGGCTGTAATCTTTAAGGAAACAGACTGCCCCATCTTTCCCCCGTGGAGCGGCTGGTGGGTTTGAACCACTGACCTTTCCATTAGCAACCAAGCAGTTAGCCACTGTGCCACCAGGGCTTCTTAACCTAACGGAATAGACTGTTAAAAAAAAAAAAAAAAAAAATCTGCCCTCCTGTCTTCCTCCAGTATCTATTCTTAAGTTCAGAAAATAATAACAAAAAACCAAGCCCCTTGCTGTCGAGTGGATTCTAACTCAGAGCGACCCTACAGAACACAGTAGAACTGCCCCATAGAATTTCCAAGGCTGTAAATCTTTGCAGAAACAGACTGCCACATCTTTCTTCTGTAGAGCAGCCGGTGGGTTCAAACCGCCGGCCTTTTGGTTAGCAGCGAACCACTTAACTGCACCACCAGAGCTCCTCCAAGCTCAGAAAAGCCAAGTCTATACCAGCTAAAGACTCTGGGTGGCACAATTGCTTAAGCACTCAACTACTAACCTGAAGTTTTGCGGTTCGAACCTACCCAGAGATGCACCTGAAGAAAGGCCTGGTGATCTGCTTCCAAAAGGTCGCAGCCTTGAAAACCTTATGGCGCACAGTTCTACTCTATTTCACATGTAGGGTCGCCATGAGTTGGACGACGGGTTTATACCAACCAAAAAACTCCACAGCTGTTCTTTACCAGGTTTCTGCAGACCTGGCAAGGAACCAGAGCCCACTTCCCTCGCTGCCCTCCCCACTGTATTTTTACACATACAGCAGCCCTGGCCATAAAAGCGAGGAGGAGGGAACCAAAAGTGATCTTCCCACAATGCAAATCCATCACAGTTCTCCCGAACAACCCTTCTCACACAATCCCCAGCAGTGTCCCCTATACTGCCACTTTTACCAGATGCATGAATTTCCCCTTTGAAACCACTACATGAGCCTGTGTAAATACCATGAGCAAATAAATGCATTTGTGGTTTTATAGTACATGGACCCCCATTATTACTTTCAGGGACTATTGAAGGAATACCAAAAAAAAAAAAAAACTGTTGCCTTTGAGCTGATTCCAACTCATAGTGACTTTACAGGACAGGCTCCATAGGGTTTCCAAGGAGCGGCTGGCAGGTTCCAACTGCCGATGTTTTGGTTAACAGCCATAGCTCTCAACCACTGCGCCACCAGGGCTCCACAAATATGAAAGGAAAAGGATCCGCAAATACGGGATCCAGGCCTACAGAGTTAAGTCCAGACAGGAGGCTTCCACTATCTGACCCCTTGGCTCTTCCTTTCTTCATCTTCTACCTCTCCTGCAGGATAACAAAAGTTGCCGTTTTCTCCTGTATTTATTAGATGCCAGGGCCATTCATTAATAACTAGAGACAATATCACAGAGCTCTGCTGTTACAACAGTTAAATGCTTGGCTGCTCACCAAAAGGTTGGTGGTTCAAACCCACCCAGTGGCTTCACAGGACAAAGGCCTGACAATCTGCTCCCATAAAGATTCCAAAAAAAAAAAACAGTTGCTGTCGAGTCAATTCCAGCTCAAGCCGATATATAGGACAGAGCAGAATTACCCCATACTGTTTCCAAGGAGCAGCTGGTAGATCTGAATGGCTGACCTTTTGGTTAGCAGCTGAGGTCTTAACCACTGTGCCACCAGGGCTCCTCCATAAAGATTACAGTCTAGAAAAACCCTATGGGGCAGTTCTACCCTGTCACATGGGGTGACTATGAGAGACATTATCTCTAATATTTATTTAAAAACAAACAAAAGCACGTATTATCACCACTTCACAAACACAGAGACTGGGGAGACTAGTGTCCCTACGGCCCACCCCAAGCCCTTCCAGGAATACACTTGGCCTCTACTACCTCCCAGCTGGTCCCCAAGCTAACAAACTGCTGGGCGTTTCCAAACGCTCTGTGTTCCTTCAAGTCCCAGTTCCTTTGTGCCTGTCTCTTCAGTCCAGAGCATCGTTTCCGCATGTCAGCCAAACACCCCCTCTTCCTTCAACATTTGGGACTTCATTTTTATGTGAAGCCTTCTTGGACCCCTACTCACCAACTCTGCTCTTATTCCCTAGCCATTCATTCCCCACTAGCTCTTAACACCTTGGCAGCAATGATTTGTACGCTTTATCTTCTCCTCTGAGGCACGTTCATACCTGTACTCAAGCTTTTTTTTGATTATGGGTCAATGAAAACTCATTACAAACTGCCTTAAGCAAAACAAAAGCGAGGGGGAGTGTTCTTTCAAACGGTTTGGGGTGACTTGTTACAATACAGTACAACAGATGACCAGAACAATGCCTAACTCAGAGGGTTGCTCTGAGGATTAAATGAGATACATGTGTAAAATGCTTGTGATGTGCTGAACATAGTAGCAGCTCAATTAATGTTAGCTAAAATTACTTACATCTTTCTAACATAGCTGTTTTTTGGTAATCTCTAACCTCAGAGGGGAGCCCTGGTGGCACAGTGGTTAAGACCTTGGCTGTTAACCAACAGATCAGCAGTTTGAATCCACCAGCTGCTCCTTGGAAACAGGGCAATTCTACTCTATCCTGTTGGGTTGCTATGAGTTGGAATCCACTCGATAGCAACAGGTTCGGTGTTTTTGGTTTTTAACCTCAAAAGGGGTGATTTTCTGAGTTTTTAGAGCTATGCCATTTAGAATATAGGTCACCAATCAATCCAATTAAATAGGAGCTTCCTGCCATCTCCAGCCTCCTGCTGGAAGTCTGACAACAAGCCTCTTAATGTATGTTATTTGGAATCAGATGAAAGTGCTCACAATGCAATCTACACGTGTAATGCCAGCAAAATCTGAGTTTCTGATGAAGAGTCATCATCAGTTGGCCATTCCTGTCTTAAAATAAAAGTATAAAGGAAGACTCAGGGCCAAAACGTAGCAAAAGGGCTATCAACACCATCACATCTTAAAAATGTGCTTTAGGTCAAATATGTTTTGTTCTCCTTATCACTTCTTTCCACACCACACAATCCTTCAGCACAGTCATTCTCTAGTCTGGGCAATCGCAAAATAATGAGGATAATATATTGGAGACAATGTGATCGAAGTTAAAGGCCGTTGGTCAACCAGAGGCAACCTGTGACTCTGTGAGTCTCATTAGGTAAATTGCCTCCCCCTCCCACACTATCGATTGGAAATTAAATGTGACTTTTAATACATTTACACAAAGTTTAGAAGTGATTCATGCCCGGCTGTCTTTTCAGGGCTGTGTGTATATATTTATACACATAATGAATGCTAGTTGCATTGGAATGAACCCCAAAATTATGGCTCTGTTTGAAGATTTCCTGTTATTCGATAAGATAATTAAATTTAGCATATTTATTGAATATCTAATATGTGCGAGGTGCCAGTAATAGAATGGCGACAAAACATTACCCGTAATTTATTCTAAATTCTGATAAATTCAATTGCAAATCTATTTAAAATTCAAAGCAACAATTTATGCTAGGTCTCAAAAAAAAAAAGGTCTCAAAGCCTATGTAATTTGAGAGAAGATATTATGAGGATTATAAAAACATTTTTAAATAGCTGAAAATGTTTCAATAAATGTATGTTCAGTGAATGAGTGAAAGTTGCAGCCATGTTCATTAGTTGACTAAAGTTGATTACAGCATAGTTTGTGTTGTTGACACCTCTGTTAGCAATGCTGTTGAAGTTGGATTTATGATTGTCTTTTAATCCGTGGATAGTTAGTACTTCAAAATTATGTTTGCTGATAAAACTTTTTCCTGGGACTCATTGATGGATTCTTTTTAACACCCTTTCATTTTGCTAAGAGCACCCCACAATAAAGCAGCTAAATAACTCAATCATTAGTTGGAGAGCAGACCTATCAACACATCTATAAGCTATTAGCTTCTTGGTCACAAGAGACACACAGTGTCATTGGTCATTTTGGTCATTCTACAAATAGGTTCCAGTGAAAAATAGACATAATTCAAAGCTGTCTAGTAAAATAGAGATTGTCTAACCTTAGCTAATTGCTAAAGCTGATGCAATAGACTTAAAAGGAGGAGCAAGAGATTGGCCTGGAATTTCTGAACTTTAATACTTTCTGTTCTGGGCTGACACCTGAGGAGTAGCTTAGAGCTCTCTTGTCCACATGCTGCCCTGGGCCGTGTGCTGTGTGAATCCAGCTCAAGCAGGGGAATGTTTGCATATCCTCTTTTCTATGTCATCACGCAGGCACATGGTTCTCGGGCAAGCAGCTCACACCACGAGGAATGAAATCAACCTGCCCCACCCCATTTCTCCCTTTCACCATTTGCAGGTGGAGAATAATGAAAATCTAGTGCAGAAGAGAGTCCCTGGGTGGTACAGTTAATATGCTCAGCTGCTAACCAAGAGCATGGAGGTTCGAGTTCACCCAGAGGTGCCTTGGGAGAAAGGCCTGTGATCTACTTTCAAAAACTTAGCCGCTGAAATCCCTGTAGAGCACAGTTCTACTCTGATACAGGTGGGGTCGCCATGAGTAGCAATCGACTTGACAGCAACTAGTAGCAAGGTATTATAAAAGAATGTCCTTCTCCTTTTTTTTTTTTTCCCAGAGCACTTGTTTTCCATGCAAAATCTTCACAGCCCCTGGCTTTAAATGAATGAAACAGAAGCATGAACAACTGCACCTCTCTGACAGGTGTTGGCACTGCCTGTGGCTTCCTAAATCTGAGCCTATCTGCCCTCCTCCCCTCCTTTTACCTGTTGGAATCCTTCCAGATTTCTAGGCTTCTCAGCTCCTTGGTGGTCTGTTTGGACATTTGCTTACTCTCTTCTCTAATCATTTTAGCTGATAAGCATTTTCCTTGAAAAAGTTGTCTAACAGATTTTTTTTTCACTCTAACAACTACCAAGTACTCAGGAAATTATCTTGGTGGCCTGTGAGAGTGAGAGGGACAGTCCTAAGGCTTCCAGGAAGATGGTCGTCATGGATACTCCTATGCTTGATCCTCTCCTGCATTGAAAGGATAATCCTGAAATCTTTTATCTCAGCTGCAATGAATCTGGAGTCTCTGGGTGGTACAAACGGTTAACTCAGCTACTAACAGAAATGTTGGAGGTTCGGGTTCACTCAGACGTGCCTCGAAAGAAAGATCTGGCTATCTACTTCCAAAAAATCGGCCATTGGAAACCCTAAGGAGTACAGTTCTACTCGATACATACGGGGTCACTACGAGTCAAAGTCAACTGGACAATAACTCCATTGTATAAGAATACAGACTCTACAGTCTGAAAGACCTCTATTTGGACCCATTTCTGCTCCTTAGTAATGGTTTAATTTTGAAAAGTCAAAACAAAACAACAAGAACAACAACAACAAAAAAAACACAACTTTTTCATCTGTGAAATAGGGATAACAGCACCAACCTCACTATGGAGGAAGATAAAACACCTGGGATGTGTTCTGCTTTCCCTGGGCAATGAGTTCCTTCCCCCATGTCCTTCCTCCTGGGAACAGGAGAGAGCCAGAGTGGCCTGGCACACTCAATCACACACCTGTCAGTGCTACTCAGTGGTTCTATCTTTAAGGGACTCCTTCCTGATGGCTTCCTTTCATCTTCCTCCATCCATCCTCCTGCCACACAGCACACTGTCACTGTGTCTTCACTCCCACACCTCAGCTCAGACGCACGCACAGCCGCATCCCTGACCTCATCCCATGGATGTCTTTACAAGGGACTCTACAGAAGGAGAAACCTAAATCTGCCAGTCGAAACCTCCTTAGAGCCATCTGAAGAGAATAAGTAAGAACAAATGTCCAGCCAGCCTCTTACAGCGGGTGGAAGAATTCAGTCTATGTCTGAAGACACTAAAGTAAATCAAGAAGCGATCTAGCATGGGAAAGGTAAGGGAGGATCTTTCAATTCAGATAAGCTTTTAGAACTCTGGGAGGGTGATTTTTTTTTAAAAGAAATATCAGAAGCAAGAGATACTGCCTATTCCATTAAATAGAAAAAGCAAAAATGAAGAGAATTACATAAATGTTCCTCTAGAAAAAGTATATCAAGGCAACTGATTCTTTTTTTCATCTTGATACCTTTCCTGAAAAGTCACATCTTAAAGTTGAGGAACGCCATTTCCAGAAAATATGATAATTTCATTTGATTTTCTTTCAAAAAGTGAAAATTAAGTGCTGGGGTAATGATAATAAACTAACGTTTAGTGAATAATGCTAGAATGTGGAAGACTCTGTCCTAAGTCCTTTATAGGCATCATCTAATTTCATGCTTACGATAGCCCTATGAGGACAGTTCTATTACTAGTCCCATTTTACAGATGAAGAAACTGAGGCATGAAAGGTTGAATAATGTGCTCAAAGCCATGTGAGTTGTAAATAATAGAGGTAGGAGTTTAAGGGAGGCACTCAGGCTCCAGAAACCACGCTGGGAGCCAGGCTGCCCTACAGTGAACCAAGTGCGTTCTCCTCATTCTCAAGGTGCCCTCTTCTCACCACTAAATCACATGCCCTTCCCTAAAGATAGCGTGTCTGGGCCTCACTGCCACACTCCTGCAAGAAGCAGGAGAGCAAATGAGGTGAAAATATTCTTTTCTGCTAGGACCCAGTTGTTTGGAGAAGGGAAGGGAAACACCAGGTTTTAGAAATCTTTGAATTCTTGTTCTTCACGCTGAACGCTGGATTAAAAGGGGTGGTTTTTATTGTGGAATGCTCTCCAAGGTCACAGGATTGAGATAACACTGGAAAGAAAACAATAAAAGCTCCTAATTGAAACACATGTAGCTGGTTTCTTCATTCCTGTTGAGCTCCACTGAGGAGAACTGATAATAGTTGAAAACTGACTGCATTAGATAGATAACTAAATCCTAAAATGTTGACCATAAGTAAGAGTCTAAAGCCAGATTGAAAACAGTCACTATATTATACAGGATTTGACAAGTCTTCCAAATTCCCAAAGCTGGCTGAATATTCTGGAAAATATTAGTTTAGTTCCACAACATTTATTGATTAGAATGCACCAGGTTGCTGTGCTTGATGCCATGAGGATAAAGACAAATAAATTACACTTTCTTTCCTGAAGTATAATAGTGCAGAGAGAGCAATCAATAAGCCCAACATAAAACACTTTGTACATTTAGGTATGCATATGCAAAAAACAAAAAAACATACATATACACAAAAACAAGAAAACAGAGGTGAATAAAAAAAGGGAGTTTGGGAAGTAAATTATTCTGTTTGTAGTCAGAAAAGGCTTTCCAAGATTCTGGCTAGATTTCTAAGGCTGAATAGGTGTTTGCTAGATGGGCAAAATGGTAGGGAGCATGTGGGAAAAGAGCATTCTGGAGAAACAAAACAGGGTGTGCAAAGCCACAGAGATATGGAATAGCATGGTGTGAAAGGAAAACAATTAATGGTTTGGATTCACTGGAGAGAAAAGTGTGAAAAGGAGATGGTGGTGGAGAGATGGGACCTGAGAATGGATTCGAGTGGTTGAGACTGGAGGCAGAGAAATAGGTTTGGGGGTTACAATAATAGCTCAAACAAGAGATAAGGTAAGGTTAGAATAAGATGGTCTCAGTGAAGATGAAGAGAAGAGAACAGGTTTGAGAGGCAATTAGGAGTGAAAATCAGCAGAATTTGGAAGTTAATTGTATGGGTGAGGGAGGAAGGGAAAGACTTGAAGGTGATGTCCAGAGGTCTAGCCTACATAGTAACTAGATAAAGGATGGTGTTGGAAGGGTGCCTGAGGCTGCTCATGGAGGACAAGATGAGATACATCTGCCCCTCAGGGAAATGCAGCCCCACTGCAGAGAGAATGAAGGCCCTGGAGCAGCAAAAAGTGCTCTGTCCATTGGTGGGGGGGGGGGGGGGGGGCGCGGGCGCTCTTGTACATTTTCTGCTTGGTGGCCACAAGTTGCTTGATACTCTCTAACTCCAGCCACCCATCCCCATTCTCTCCCAAAGCTGTATAATTCTTGCGTCTGCTGGGGGCGGGGGGAACCTGTTTTTTCTCTCCTTCTTTCCTTCCCTTTTACTCATAAACGCTACTACTTTCGATTCTTCAGGTGATATTTAGTGATATTTCAGGTAAAATTGAAAGGGAACCCATCCATATTAATATCCCAGAAATACACACCCACCTACACACACACACATACACACGCACACACACATGCACATACAGAGAATACTAATGTCCATTACAAAGTTATCATATGAAAGATAATCATTGCTTTGCTTAAAGCCCTGCCTTGATTGCTTGTTATTATGTGAAAGCATGGCGAAGAACTCAATTTTTGCTAAGAAATGTAAAATGCATAAAGCTCAATTCTTAGTTACTGACAGCCACTAACAACCCTCGTAAAAGCAAGAAAGCTCTGTTCCAAACCACCTTAGGTTTATTAAGAATAATAGCTCTGTTTGCTGAGGGATTAGGATAAGGCAGGCTCCATGCTAAGCTTTTGATACACTTTATCTCATTCAGTCCCTACAACAACAGCCACGCAGAAGACTGAATATTATCATCCACATTTTAGGGAAGGAGAAACTAAGGCTTGGGGAGGTCAGAGCAAGAGCCCAGCTGGACAGCTCCAAACCAATACCTCGATTCACCACAGTGAAAACCAGAAATGTGAACAAGACTCCAACTGTATTCATTATTCATTTAGCCTTTTCTCCAACTTATATGTGAAAACCCTGAAGATAGAGGCAAAAACTTCATGGTAAGAACATTCTCCTCGGTTTTATATGATTGGGAGCTCTGAGAAGTTCCCAGTGCACATCCGGGTCAAATCTGTTCTGTTTAGCGTTCCCCTTACCCCCAAAACTAAGGAAACTAGCTGTGCTTGCAATACAACACCTTCAAGAGGGCCTCCACCAACACAACTCCCCACAAGCATCTGCCCCCTCCAGTGGTGGGCTTGCTTGTATGTAGAGATCAGATCTGTCTTGTTCAATATGAGAACCTCATTGTTGGACATAGAGGAGACCCTCAGCAATATTTGTCAGACTGTTGAATGAGTAGATAAGTGGCTGGACAGATGGGTAGATGGAAGGATAGATGGAAAGATCAGCAAATGGATAGATGAAACAAAGTCCAACTCAAGAGACAGACAGAAACAAGTTGAGTTCCTTTTAATCCTACTCCTCATTTCTATTTATTCCTCTGCATTCTAGAACTATGAGATGCAAAACTGTCAGTTAGAAATTCATAACATTTTCCTTTACTGTGTCTAATCATATGTTTCCAAGGTGTATTTTAAAAGTGACAGTATTCAAGAAATGGTGCTAGGACAACCTAATTTCCACATGCAGAAGGACCCCTACCTCACACCAAATATGAAAATTAACTCAAAATGGATCAACGACATAAATACAAGCACTAAAACCATGAAAATATAGATGTAAAATTTCAAGGCTTTGTATTTGGCAATGATTCTTAGATATGAAATCAAAAGCATGAACAACAAAAGAAAAAAGATAAATTAGGCATCATCAAAATTAAAAACTTTTAACTTGAATGTAATCAATGTCATTGAATTGTACATGTAGAAATTGTTGAATTGGTCTATGTTCTGTGGTGTATATTTTCAACAACAAAAATAAAATAAATTATTCTTAAAAAATGGAAAAAAATAAAAACTTTTTTGGATCTAAGGACTTTTTCAAGAAAGTGAAAAGACAAACTTCAGAATGGGAGAAAATATTTACAAATCAAATAACATATAAAGGTTTAATATCCGGGATATATAAAGAACTCCTACAACATAACAACAAATACACAAAAAAGCCAATCAAAAAATGAACAAAGGACTTGAATAGGCATTTCTGGAAAGAAGATATACAAAAGGCTGCTCAACACAATTAGCCATTAAGGAAATGCAAATCAGAAAAACAATGAGATAGCACTTCACATCCACCCACTCGAATGGCTATTATTAGAAAACAAAACAAACAGAAAATAACGAGTGTTGGCAAGGATGTAAAAAATTGGAACTCTCATCCATTGCTTGTTGGAATGTAAAATGGTACAGCTGCTATAGAAAAATAGTTTGACAGTTCCTCAAAAAATTAAACACAGAATTACCATTCAGAATTACCATATGACCCAGCAATTCCGCTCCTACTCCATACCCGAAAGACTTGAAAGCAGAGGCTTGATCAGACGCCTGTACACCAGTGTTCATTGCAGTATTTTTCACAATAGCTGTGAGGTAGAAACAATCTAAATGTCCATCAACAGATGAATGGAAAAGCAAATTGTGGTATATCCATGCAATTGAAATTTTATTAATCCGTAAAGAGAAATTAAGTTCTGATATATGCTACGATATGGCCGAATCTTCAAAATATTATGTTAAGTGAAATAAGCCAGATACAAAAGGACAAATATTGTATGATTCCACTTACATGAACTATCTAGAATAGGCAAACGCATAGAGCCAGAAAGTAGATTAGTGGTTACCAGGTGCTGGGGGGAGACAGGAGTGGGAAGTTATTGCCTCAAGGGTGCAGAGTTTCTGTTTGGGGTGATGAAAACATTTAGGAAGCAAATGGTGGTGATGGGGCTGCACAACAATGTGGATAAAATTAATGCCACTGAATTGTACACTTAAAAATGGCTTAAATGGCAAACTTTATGTTATATACATTTTACGACAATTAAAAAAAAAAAAAAAAGTAACAGTACCCAAAGACTATCATTGTATTTGGAATCCAGTTAAGGAACTTTCTAAAAACCAGCAAATCAAAAGGCAGGCACCATTCCTGCTCTGTTGAAGTTTCCAGGTGGGGGGCTTACATGCTTGGCCCCTGAATGGGCAGGTGGGGAACTGGAGCCAAGACACAATGGTAAACACAGAGTCTTGTCAACTTGCTGCCTGAAATACAAATAAATTACTAAATTAAGCCAAGCCAGGCCTGCAAATGCTTTGCTAGACATTCAAATACCATGGCTCCAAGCCTCTCGGCCTTATCTGCATTCTTAAAGTTTAACCAGAGCCACTGCAAGCAGGCTGATCTCTTGATACGGAGATGGCAAATGGGGGAAAGACCCTCAGGTCTGCTCCGTGGATGAGAGGCCGCAGTTGTCTGCTTGGAAGAGGCCATTTCCCCACTCCCTAGCAAGGCGCCTTGACCTCATCCTGCCTCACCTCATGTCTCCAAAATGCTTCCCTCAGAGGCCAAAGAAGCAGGCAAGCAGGGAGGCAGGAGACGTCAGCCGTCAGAAAGGCCTCTTTGTTGCGAAGTCCCTTTGGGTGGGGACATCTGCCAAGCTGACTACATGGAGCTGGTCATCCACAGGGAGGAAAACAAGATATCCAAACTTTTTTCAGTACTCTCGATCTTAAGAAAAGCTGTTTCTGGATAAGGGCTTTCGTCAACACCCTACCCAGAGACCTCCAGGCGCCTAATCCCTATTCTGTACCATATGGACCTTGTAACATAAACAGTGTCTAACGCCACCTACTCTCAGTTATCAAAAAAAAAGAAACCCAAACTGGTTATCACTGAGTCAACTTTGGCTCATGGCGACTCCATGTGTTATAGAGCAGAACTGTTACATAGGGTTTTCTTGGCTGTAATATTTATGGAAGCAGACCACCAGGGTTTTCCTCTGTGGCACCACTGGGTGAGTTTGAATTGCCAACCTTTAGGTTAGCAGTAGTAGCTGAAACCGTTTGTGCCACCCAGGAACCTCTCCGTTATTCAGGAGCTGTTAATTCAGGGTGTGAGTCCTTCGGAACCTAGCTTCCCTCCTCCCCTCCATGGCTTGTCTATTGGCACTTATAGGACTGTAGAAAGTCAGTGTCAGGACAGGCCTTGCCCATCAACCATTTCGATCTTTTCATTTTACAGATGAGGAAAATGAAGCACAGATGAGGAAAGTCAATGGTAGAATTGGACCTCAAATATAAGTATTAGGATTTCCAGCCCAGTGTCCTTTCCATCATGGCTAGCTCCAGCATACAGCATAATTGGTGTTATGGATTGAATTGTGTCTCCAAAAAGATATGTTGAAGGCTTAACACCACTACCTGTGAATATGACCCTGTTTGGAAATAGGGCCTTTGAAGAAGTTAGGTTAACACGAGGTCATAATGGAGTAGGGTGAGTGAAAATCCTGTATGACTGGTGTCCTTATAAAAGAGGAGAAGATACACAGAGACAGGGAAACAGAGGAAGGAATCTATGTGATGACACAACTGTAACCAAGAAGCGCCTGGAGCTACCAGAAGCTGAAGGAAACAGCGAAGGATCTTCCCCTAGGCCGGACGGAAAGAACGTGGCCCTGTTGACACCTTGAACTGTGAGACAAGATATTTCTGTTGTTTAAAGCCACTTACTTTACCATTTTATTATAGCAGCCCTAGGAAACTAATACTGTTGGCTTAGGAAAGGTTGGAATCTATGGTAACTGGGAAGTTTAGGGACTCATGTCTTCTTCATTCATTCATTCTTCACTCAATGTCTCCTCGTTCCTTAGATATCAAGTCTAAAGATCTTGGCCTGGGAAGGAAATAGAAAAGATTTCACCTTGAATCCAAATTTGATCAATTGGTAGTGGCTACCTGCAGAAGCTGTTTGGAGAAGCACATGGAGTGCCATGACTGGTTAGTGATGCCTTTCTTGGACAAAGGATTGGAGAAGGGCCAATTGCCACTCCTGGCTTGGGCATGTAGGCCCTCCACAATCGGGTCTCTCCTTACTCATCTCCCCTCATTGTTCCTGTTTCCCAAACTAGGGTCTTTTGCTAGAGTCAGAGTCAGACTCTACTTTCTCACTGACCCACAGCTGTGCCTTTCTTACTTCTCCTTCTGAACTTTTCTTCTTTCATGTGTTTCCCTGACTAACATGCTCACTGTGATTTGCTCCATCTGTCAAATCAAATCACAAGGGCTATTTCTCTGCTAGCCTTCCTGACCACCACAGCCCACACGGAAACCAGTGAGTTGTGACAGGACCACACAGCTTAGCATGTAATACAGTCTTGCTTGGTGCCTAGGTTAATTCTTTTGCACTAGTCTTTTCCCCTCAACTAGGAAGGGGAAATTAATGAGGACACAGTAAGTACTCAATAATTGACATTAGAAGTCAGTGCAAATAGTGGATGTTAATTTTAATTTTTTAAATATCCATGCACATTTAATTACAGTTAGAAAGAAGTAGAACTCAGTGATTCCCTCCATTTCACCTCCTCCATTTCTCATTCATTCAGCCTGACCCCTTTTAACCTATAGTGAGGTTCAGATGAAAGCAGCATTTTCTAAACCCTAAACCCAAGCATATGCTAAGCAAATTAATAAAACTGCCTGGTGCCTCAGTAAGTCAAGGAAAGAGATGGTTAAGTCTTCCAAGGACAGCCTTCACTTCTCCCGGCTCAAGCCAAGCAGATGGTAATTGTCATTTATTCCAGGGTTCTGCGGTTAAAACTTAGGAAGGAAGTCAGATATAGATAATATCCCCAAAGATTTTTGCTTTAGCTCTTTATGAAGAAAAACAATCAACCAAAAATGTTCGTAATTTCTTCCCCTTATTGAAATCTGGCGATTTTTTTTCTTACAAAAAGAAGGCACAAGAATTATTACCACTAATATTATTATGAATAAAAACAATACTAAACTTATGTATTATTTATACAGTGACCTTTTTTAAGAAACTCAGAAATTTGTGTTAAAGACTGGGAAGAAAGAAGGAAAATTCAGACTGTTTTACCCCATGAAGGCCCACTCACAGATTTTTCCCAGTTTCCTTCTAGTAGGCCTATTAGTGTTTGTTTCCAAATGGAGCTGGCTGATAGATTTGCAGAGCTCTTTCCTCTCCATCATCCACCTCCTCCCCCAGTAACATTCCTTCACTTTCCACTTTGAGTGCCAATAACACCAGAATCCTTGAGCTGCTTCCGAGGGCACCACTCTACACTCCGCAAGATGAGTAGGGAGGCTCCCTCAAATAAATCATGCTAAATCACCCAGAATTGCTACTGCCCTGGGTCTGGGAAGGTTTGCCTTTTGTACACCAACTTTTTAGGGTTAAAAAGAAACAAAAACCAGTAGCCATGGAGCTATTAACTGAATCATGGCAACCCCATGTGTTTCAGATTAGAACTGCTCCATGAATTTTCAAGGCTGTGATCTTTGAAGCCAATTGCCCAAACTTTCTTCCGAGGTACCTCTGGGTGGGTTCAAACTGCCGACTTTTAGATAGTGGAGTGCTTAACAATTTGTAACACCTAGGGACTCCTTTTCAGGGTTGAAAGATTTATTTTTAAGTGATCACCAGTTCAGCCTCTCAATATGATGACTAGCCTATTGCTTTAGAAGTCCATGGCACTCAAAACAGCTTTTTAAAAAGTGTTTGCTCGAAATACCCTGGGAGTGACAAGGTGTGGAGGACATGGCAACTAGAGGCAAAGTTTATTTGGGCCAATAAGAAAAAGGAAACTGTAAGGGTACAAATTAAAAAAAAAAAAAATTACTGAAAGCTCTAACAAGAGAGTTTCATAGCTTTTTTGTTCCTCAGAGTCTGACAAAATTTCAAAAACAAATATTTATGGAATCAAGAAAGCTTCTTATCGAACCAAGTAAGAGCATGAAAAATACAACAAAGTAAAACAAACCAAACCAAAGGCCTTCCTAGCTGCTGTCACTATCACCTTATTTTTTAAGGGGATATTTGCCACAGAAAGCGTGAGGAGGGTGTGGTATCAGAAGAGAGGACAGTCCTTTCCATGAAAGAAATTTAGGTTCAAGAAAAAAAGCAGCACATGCCTTATTTTTCTCATTTTGCCTTGGACAGGTCAAAAATTCCATGAGGGTCTGGCCCTGGGACCCACCACTCTAGGGGACGATGGGGAATTCCCAGAGGAGGCAGGGCATCTGGGATAGACAGGCTCATGTGGGTTTCCCACGGCCCTCCCTTTCTCTCCTGTGACTCTCTCCTCCTGGGGGGCCTAGAATGTCTGGAGCCTCATACCCTGGGTCAAGTCTGGTCTTGGAGCCTGCATGGCAGTGTTTGTGGAGCCAAAGTGGAGATTAAGTTATGTTTTAGAGGTGACCTCTGTCCATCCTTTCTGCAGGCATTCCACCCCCTCCCCTCCGGTCTCACTCCCCAACAGCTGCCCACCTGGGTGCTTGTTGTTCTGGAAGAGCCCCTCCCAGGCAGTGCTGCTCCCTGCACACCCGCCTTCACCTCTTGCCCCCCACCCCCCCATGGCTGCCTTCCCTCAAGTGGACCTGGTCTTTGTTGTTCTAATTCTATTATCTTGGCCTTAGGGACCTAAAGGACGATCCCCAGCAGCCCTGGCTGGAAAGGCAGGTCGCATAATCCCTGTTATCAAGAGGCTTGTCATTTAGCATGTAGATCAACTAATTCTTTCGATACCAGGGGAGCAATTGTGTATCTCAATATTGATTTTTGTGGAGATACAATCGCCTACATTCCTGAGTCAGATTCACTTACTGAAGCTAAAAGGTTCCACTTACTATATTATGAAGCACCCTCCTCCCCTGTGCCCCATCACATGGTCCACCCCAATTTAATGTTACAAAGCTGGACGAATCTGAAAGGCTTTGTGTTGTTCCACTGTTTCACTTGGTCTGATTTCAGAATGAGCATCCAGTTGAAGACGAACAGAAAAAAACATCCTGGCTAATTTAAGACAGTGCTTGTTTGAGTCTGAGGTAGCGGGGAGGGCGTGTTTCTGCTGTTCCCCACCACCCACCCAACTGTCCGTACTACCTCCATTCACTAAGCTTTGGGTTGCAGTGATATTGGACTATTAATTCAAAGGGACCAGCTTACTGGGGCTCTATGTTTCATGATGAATTACAGGGCTAAGCTTTCAAATGAAGTGAAGGCCATTTTCTTTCCAGATGCCCTTCCAGGGGGTGGAAAGCAGGGAAAGATAAATTTGAGCTATAGCGCTAACATGCTACCTTTTCACAGGAACAAAAATGAGTTGAGATTTGCTGCTGGCAGAGGTGTTGCTTCTGTATTATGAAGGGGTATGAGGCAAAGGCAAATAGTGGCCAAGGGCCAAGTGCCCAAATTGTTCAACCCAGAAAGTTCAGCGACCCTACAAAATCTTGGGTGCCCTCTGTAATAATGCACAGCATTGTTCATTGCAATAACAATCATAATCACTATTTGCGCTGTTTTTTGAGAACTTGCCATGTGCTAGACACTGGGCAGCAGTGCGTGCTAAGCCCTTTACACATGTTGTCCCACTTAATCCTCACAGCAAACTTGTGAGGCATGTTTTGTTAATTATTCCCATATTACAGATGAGACCACTGAGGCTCAGAGAAATTAGGTGATTTGCTCGAGGTCACAAGGCTGCCTGTCCGGCTCCTAAACTTGCAGTCCTAACTGGAAAGCTACTCCCCATGCTTCTGTGGGCCAGTGGGGGTCCATTCATTAATTCTGTTATTAGTTCATTCATTGTAAGGCAATTGCTCATCTTTCAGGGAGTCAGATAACAAAATAAACACTTATCAATAAAGTGATGCACGCGCCCACAAAGAGATGAACCAAATGCAACAGGGATGCTAAGGTGAGGTTTTCTTCCCCTGGGAGTCAAGGCAGACTTCACAGAAGGGTTTAGAGTGTCAGTTGTTTCACTTCGGTTTGGAGAAATCTTCGTGAATGATTAGATGCCTAGGAGAGAAGAGGGAAAGGACTGAGCTAAGAGAAATTCTCATTAAAAGTCTGTTCTGGATAAAAGCTAATAAAATTACGAGATCCACTACTGGATAGGCTGTAGATATCCCATCGGCATTTTATTGCTTGGAAAGCCTTCAAGTGGAAGAGCAGACACAAAGGACTTTAACATACTTTTAATGGAGATCTGTTATGCACTGGGGACGAGATACCAAGGTATAATGCTTTTCTGCAACTTAATCTGTGTGTTCAAGATGAAAAGATTTATATCCACTTTTTGTTGTGTAATCACAATGCAGTGTGTGGGTAAGTAGACTTCTAGATTTCAGTCCTAGAACCTGTAACTTGTATTGCATTTCTTGTTTACATTTGTCTCATGCTGTTGGATTGCACAGTTATTGTAGGAAATACCCCAAGAACTTAGTACAGTGCCTGACACATAGTAAAAAAAACCTATTGCTGTCGAGCTCAAAAAATATTTGTTAAAAAAAAAAATGAATATATGAATGAGTTAACTAATCCCAGTACAATTTCTCTTTAAAGCAAATATGATACGGGTGTAATATTATACCACGGATATGTACCACAACCATAGCATTCTTTTCTAGAATAGCCCTGACTTTAAATATTCTGTGCTGTTGTCCTTACCAACCATCAAAATACGCTGGCCATTTTAGTGCTTGAGCCTCCCTCTATCAGCTTGTTTCTTGTGCCCAAAAGCAGTTAGAAATACTCTTTGTCAGAATCGGGTGTCTCAATTTTCATCTTGGGAAACATGAACACCATGTCAGCAAAGAAGCCATGTTCTTGGGTGAAAAGGTAGACTCCATCAGTGGGGACAACAATAATGAGCAAGAAGTATGACTCAATAGTTTGGGATCTAATTGGTTTTGGTGTCCTCTTTAAGGAGAAAAATAAATACACACTTTAAATGCAGAACAACATTTATTTCCTTATCAAGAAACACTTATTGAATATTCTGAGTATTTTGACCATGTATCCAGTGTAGAAAATCTTACATAAAACTTTGGTGGAAATTTAGTGGAAAATATTTGACTTGCCAGCCTTGGCTATCACTAAGTTTATATTTGTCCAGCATGATTTTTGACATTTTGGACCAATGACTTTTGACAGTATGACCAAGAAGGCACAACATAGCAGTAGAAATGAAGAACTCCAGGTCTGTGGTGGTCATTTGTCATATTCTTGCCTGCCCACCAACTTTTAAATAACCTTCCTATATCAGCTGAAATATCCACGTCACCCCAGCATAGAAGTTGGAACCGAAGTTACTCACCTACCTGGCAGCTAGGTCAGAGTATGTGACCTAGACATCCGCCAATTGGGTGCACCTAGGCAAGACTTCCAGGTGAAAGAGAGCAATGGGAGAACCAGGAGTTCCCATTTTTGCCAGCCCAAGTGGTGGGAGAGATGTTGTGATTTTCAGTGCTTGCAGACGCTCGAAGAGGTTATGGTGACAGTTTTTCTGTGGTTAAAAAGTCAAGGGTCAAGATCCTGCTTCAAAAAATGGCATTAAAACAGGTGGAAAAAGTTGGTGCAGCAAAGTTGAATCTCCAGTATTTTTGTACTGGTTTGCTCATCCGGTCATTTCCTTGCAGGGTTTGGGGCACTGCTCCTAGGAGCTAAGCTTCAAGTCTCTTCCTTCAATTCTGTGGGTTTCTTCATATTCTCAATGAATTGATTTCCTGCTTAAAGTAGTCAAAGTGGATTCTGGCTGTCTCACAACCAGGAATATGAACTGTGAAAAAACGTGACATCCAATAGTAAAAATAACCTTTCTTGGACACTCACATGGAGTACACATGATCTGTAAAGTTCGGAGTGATCGCTAACTCTGCCAGCATACGCCGGAACAGTAGGTTAAAAAGTCAAATCGTTTCAATCAGAAAGAAGTACTAGAAATCGTTTGTTACATTTATGAGCTTTTTGGTTGGATATATTACTCTATTTAATCAAACTGTTTTGAAGATAATCCCGAACATTCTGTTACTTAAGAAAATACTGATTTGGAATAAGCAAACAATTGTTTTCCAGGGCTGAATCAATTGTTTCCCAGCTTTAACACAGGGTTAAGCTCTAGTGTTTTATAAATCTGTAATATCTTGTGAACAATTAAATATTTAATTGTTTAAATCTAATACTAACTTGGAGAAGCTAACTTCCAAAGTTGCCACTACTTCTGTTTAGCTCAACATAAACCAAAACCAAACCAAACCCATTGCTGTTGAGTCGATTCTGACAGAGTAAAACTACCCTATAGGGTTTCCAAGGAGTGGCTGGTGGATGCAAACATTTTGGTTGGCAGCCAAACTTTTAACCACTACGCTACCAGGACTCCTTAGTTTGACATAAATCTTATTAACGAAAGAATCCATTGGTTATCACAGAAAAACTGTATTTGAGAAAGCAAGGTTAGATCGCTGGCTCCCATACCTTCTACCCTTCATCCTTTAAAGTTCTTTTTTAAGGAAGTAAAGTCTGATCATAACGTTTAAAGTCTGATCTTCCCCATATACAGTCCTCGTTCTTCAAGTCTCCATTAAAATTCCACTTTCACTGTGAGGCCTCTATGGACACCCACCTCCCTCAAGCTGAGAGAGCATTATCCTCTTCTGAACACTGAGAGCACACTATCTGTGGCTCCCTGACAACACTGACTTCTCTGGACCCACACTTCTCTCAGGTCATCCCCAAATACCTACAGCAAAACCTTCAGCAGATCTTCTTAGCCTTTCTCCTTTTTTTACCGTTCTAATGGTCTTCACTGACAATCATCAATACTGCTTACTTCTTCTCCCTTTGGGTCTCATCTTTGGAAAGGAAAGGGGTCTTGCCCAGTCAGGCAGTGTAGTCTGTCTCTATGGATATAAGCACCTGGGGCACATAGTCCATCTTAGGCTGGGTTCTCTAGAGAAGCAAAACTAGTAAAGCATATAAATATCTATATACAGAGATTTATATACAGGAAATGGCTCACGCAGTTGTAGAGGCATCAGGTCAGGCTGGAGGTTTCTCCTGATTCACATAGTCTCAGGGGCTGGCAAACCCAAGATCAGCAGGTCAGAGAGCAGGGCTCTTGCTCACAGGCTGAGAAGACCCATGAATCCCAAGATTGGCAGGCAAGACCTCAGGTGAGCTTCTAGCTCAAGTCCCAAGAACCAGAGGTCAGGCGAACAGGAGGAGTCAGCTGCTCGATCCAGAACAAGCAAAAGCCCACAAGCCTTGCCAGAAAGTCCACGTATATTTGATGCAGGCTACACTTCCATGGAAATTCTATTTCAACTGATTGGCTACTAACTGCACATTCCATCATGGAGGTGATCACATTATATCAAATCTCATCATGGAAGTGCTCACATCATCACACGACTGCCAAACTACATCATAACTGCCAAACCACTGAGAATCGTGGCCCAGCCAAGTTGACACACAACTCTAATGATCACATAGTCCCACTACAATGCCCTAAGCTCCACTGTGGAAAATACACGGAACTAGAGAAAAGCCCAATCGTTAGAAAAGGACTTCATGTTCAGTAAAGCAGAGGGCCAACGAAAATGAGGAAAACCCTTAATGAGATGGATTGAGACAATAGCCTCAAAAATGGACTAAAAAAACAAACATTACCGTCAAGTTGATTCCAACTGGTAGAGACCCTATAGGACAGAGTGGAACTGCCCCATAGGGTTTCCAAGGACCGGCTGGTGGATTCAAACTGCTGACCTTTCAGTTAGCAGCCTGAGCTCTTAAGCACTGCACCACCAGGGCTCCACAACATGGACTCAAGCCTAACAATAATTACGACGATGTCACAGTATTGGGCAACATTTCATTCACCCCTTCACCTCAGAGCTGCACATGCACCTGTCCCAGATGCAGAGAAGCTGAAAAAGGAGGCCCAGCATAAGCTGGAGGCTCTGCAGCCTTGGTTGCCACCTCCATCCAGCAAGGTGGGCCAGCAACTCATCCACGAGGTATACAAGCTGCCTTCGCAGCATAATGGCTGCTGTGTCACTTCCACGAGCACCTTTTGTGGCCCACCCTAAGTTGGAACCACACAGGGAAGGGAATTCTGGGAACTACAGTTCCAGCTTAGCTAAGTCAGTACAAGGCACAGTTATCACAGATGGTCCAGGAAGAGATGACGCCGATTTTTACTCCTTTACCTTTACCAGCCCCTCCTCAAATACAACAGGTACAGCTTGCCCTCACCTTATCCATTTGTCCTCTTCCTCTCCCTCACTCTTTTTTTTTTTTTATCATTGTGTTTAAAGTGAGAGTTTGCATACCAAATAAGGTTCCCATTTAAGAATTTCTACACAAATTATTCAGTGATATTGGTTACATTTTTCACAAATGTGTAATTATTCTCATCCATTCTGTTCTGGTTGTACCATTTCTAGTACTCTAGTTTCCCTGCCCCTTTACACTCTCATCTTTGTTTTAGAGTCATTTTTGACTTTTTGGTCTCCAATAGTTGATTTTTTTTTTTTTAAAGAAGGTCATTACTCATGGGTGATATTCTTTATTTTATGATCCAATCTGTTATTTAGCTAATAGGTGACCTCAAGGGATAATTTCAGTTTAATGTTTGAAGTATATCTCAGGGTGATAGTCTCATCCTCTAGTCTCAATAGGTCCAGTAAGTCTGGCTGTTTTAAGAATTTGAGTTCTGATCCACACTTTTCTCCTGTTCTACAAGGATCCAGCTATTGTGGCCCTGATCAGAATGGTCGGTAGTTGTAGCTGGGCATCACCTAGTTCTTCTGGTCTCAGGGTAGATCAGGCTGTGGTTTGTGTCGACTATTAGTCCTGTAGGCTATTTTCTTCCCTGAATCTTTGGCTTCCTTCTTTCTCTTGTTGCAGGTGAGTAGAGACCAATAGTTGAATCTTAGATGGCCACTCACAAGCTTTTAAGACCCCAGACACTACTCACCACATTGGGATGTATGAACTATATTATGCCGATTAACTGAGCTGTCCCGTGAAACTATGGTACTGTCTTCAAATCCAAAAAAACAATCTCACAAGGTATCTATGTCTAAGAAGTATCAGTACCTGTGTCCCCTAAGTGGTCTATTATGTATATACATACATGTACCCGCATACCCGTATGTACATACACCAATAGATACTTCTATCTGTGCATATATAAACCCGTAAAATGTGCATATATATGTACCCCCATATTCATACACATATACTTCTATGCCTATATACATGTTTGTATTACCACATCCATATTTTCTTGGTTGTTGTTGATGTTGTTTCCAAATTATATTTGTCATATCCTTTACCAAAGACATCCTTTTCTCTTGTACACTTCATAGTGGCCCCATTTACCTTAGTCAAGCTGTGTGTACTTCACCCATATTTGATGCTATCTTTCCCATCACTAAAACTAACAAGCGTCTACTGTCTTGGGCATGCTTCCCCTTCTCTTCCCTCCTCCCCCCGATTGCTGGTAACCACCAATGTTGCCAATGTTACATATATTTATACATATAAATTCTTGTCTTCTTATAAAAGTGCCATCACACAATATTTGTCCTTTTGCGATTGACTTATTTCACTCAGCAAAATGTCCTCCAGATTTATCCATGTTATACAACGTTTCAAGGACTTATCATTGTTCTTTATAGCTGCGTATCTTCCTCATTCTTGAAATACACAGATGGTAATTTAGAGTTTAACAGTTAGTAGTACATTCAGGGCTGGGCAATACTGATTTCTACCCTGATTTCCCTGGTGGTGCAAACAGTTAAGGAACTTTGCTGCTAACCAAAAGGTTGGAAGTTAAAGTCCACCCAGAGGTGCCTTGGAAGAAAGGCCTGCCAGATCTACTTCTGAAAAATCAGCCATTGAAAACCGCGTGGAGCACGGTTCTACTCTGATACACTTGGGGTTGCCAAGAGTCAGAACAGACTCAACTGCAACCGGTTACCTTCTTCCAAAATTAAGGCACCGCACTGATAAAGTCATACATGCAGGTAGCCCCCAGCGTACGATGGGGTTCCGCTCCAACAGCACTGTCATAGGCTGGTTCTGACAGAAGTCGAATATCTGATTTTTTTTTTTTTTAGTTTTCATTATTATTGCCTTTTATTATAAGTGTCTTTATAAATCTGATCTTTGTCTTTGGGGTTGGCATGAGAATGATAACATCAGCAAATTATGCACTGCAACATTGTATATAATACATATTACCAATGATAAGATGTACCAAAAAAAAAAGACAGTCATAAGTGTGGTTCCTCATAACTTGAATACCTCATAAGTCAAGGACTATGTGTATTATTTTCCTGTTATGGATAGAAAAGTGTCCCCAAAAAATATGTATCAACTTGGCTAGGCCGTGATTCCCAGTATTGTGTGGTTGTCCACCATTTTGTGATCTGATGTGATTATCCTATGTGTTGTGAATCCTAACCTCTACTATGTTAATGAGGTAGGATTAGAAGCAGTTATGTTAATAAGGCAGGACTCAGGTTGTATCTTGAATTAATCTCTTTCGAGATCTAAAAGAGAAAAGCTAGCAGAGAGGGGAGGCCATCATACCACCAAGATAGAAGAGCCAGGAGCGAGTGTGCCCTTTGGACCTGGGAAAGATTGATGACAAAGACCTTCCTCCAGAACTGACAGAAAAAACTTTCGGCAGGAGCTGGCACCCTGATTTTGGACTTCTAGCCTCCTAAACTGTGAGAGAATAAAATTCTGTTTGTTAAAGCCATCCACTTGTGGTATTTCTGTTATAGCAGCACTAGATAACTAAGACATCATCCAAAGAAAAATTCAGCGAATCTTTACTTGTTGTCTCACATATGTATAAATCAGAAAGCCTATCTTAAGAAATCCCTCTGGTTCTACTTGGGTTCCTCTTGTCTCCTTTCTTCAGTGTGTGGAGGAGGAAGGCTGTGAAACAGACCCAATGCCCTCAGGAAAGGGAAGCAACTGCTAGTACTTTGAGAATACTAATAATACACTTTCAATGCATCCCTTAGAAGCTGTTAGAACAGTTTGGTAATATGTACAATATTCACAGTAAGGAAGAGCAATTACCTGTAATTCCATTTACACATCTATTGTAGGCTAATCATGTGTTTTACCCAAGATAATCTGCTTTTGTTAATGCCAGGACTGGACATGTGTAAATGATAATATGAGTTTACTTTACAAGAGGGTTCAGATTTCACACTTCCATTTTATTGTAGGCTTCCAGCTTTATCCAATTCTTACATGAGCTGAATAAACTCAGGGTCTTCCTAAAATAACAAAATTCCTCACAAAAGAATCACAAACAAAGCTGACATTCGAGAATGTATTGTTGGTATTCCATGCTATGCACAGTAAGCTATCTTTCATTTTTAGACCTGATATATCAGCACTACAGATGGATATGTTGATTAATTAAAAGTTTATCAAGTTGTTTGAGAGTCTTGGAAGAAAAAGGAAAGTAATTCAAGGGTTCAGTCCAGACTAAATAGTATGGCCTAATAGATCAAAAGTCTGTGAGAAACCAACCTGTGGAAAAGTAATAATGTAAATAAAAATGTGATTTCAATCCTTGCTCAGTGGCTGTCCTCCCTCAGGCCACCAAGGCTCAGTGCCATCAGATGCATTAAGGCAGAGACTTTGGTCAATGGGGGTGGGGGATGGTGAAAAGCTTTTTTGTCTGTAGATCTGGGGGAATTGCTTATAAGCCTGAAATGCATTCCACTGAGGCATCAGACATCAGTTACTGAAGAAGCGGAGGTGATGAACTTCCTTTAGCATTGACCTGACCTGAGGGGATAAACGAATGGCAACGTGCTGATTTACTTCAACAATGCAGAGAAGCTCCAATGTCAGAATGCCAGGGGCTACACAGTGTTCCAAGGCTGAGGCTGGTTTTCCTGAGACCAGCCTTAAGGCAGTGGGATTTCTGAATGAAGTGTCTGCAAAGATGCAGGCACCACCTCCACCTCCGCCTCCAGCCCCGCCAAGTGCTCATTGTAGGAAAGGCAAAGTAACTTATGTCCTGGGTAACAAAGAGGGACTACCTTCACAGCCCGATGCAAATGAACAGTGCTGGTCTCACATGGTGGTCTGAGGACAGAGAACGGTATCGGTGTTGCTGAGTGGAAACTCCTGGTTTTGCTTGACTGATTCATCTCAGCCAATAAATGAGAGACTGAGGTGGGAGATCAGAAAAAGGTTGGAGATCAGAAAGGCACTTTTATTTCGATGTGCGAGGAAAGGAACAGTCAGGGCTGCTGCCACTACACTGCTCAGCAAGGGTGAGAGAAGATTATTTTTATGGTGTTTACAAGCAGAAAGTTCATGCAGGTTACATCAGCAACATTCTTAATCATACTACACAGATGCAATGGGGTTTACGCATAACTCATGCATCGCATGTTCAAAAAACACCACCAAGAGGTGGGGAAGTTACTATGTATGAGGTACTTAATGAGCTACAAAACTATCCAGAATGTCGACATGGCACCTAAATCAGTTTCTGATGATTTCCTCTAGCTCTTTCTGGGCAGCAGTTATAGAAAGAGGAACCAGGTCATTAATGTGAAGCTACAGGGCGTGCCAAGCAAGTTCCTTGAGGTGGTGGAATTTTCCACAACCTGGCTACCTCTGTCTTACGGGCAGTGACTGAGAAGATATTTCCAAGGGCTCCCATTCTCCTGATAGCCAGTTTCTGTTGAGCCGGATGTCAGTTCATGGAGACCCCATGTGTGTTAGAGTAGGACTGTGCTCCACAGGGCTTTCAGTGGCTGAGTTTTCAAAGGTAGATCATCAAGTCTTTCTTCTGAGGTGCCTCTGGGTGAACTCAAATCTCCAACTTTTTGTTAGCAGCTGAGCATGTTAACCATTGCACCACGCAGAAGCTCCATTCTACCTACTTTTGCTGTTAGTTGCCTCCAACTCGGCTCTGACTCATGGCAGCCTTATATAAAACAGAACAAAATATTGCCCAGTCCTGTATTATCTTCATGATCTGAAAATGGTTCCTGATCAAATGCTGGAGCCACAGAAGGTTTTAGGACTTAGGCTGGCAAAAAAAATATAGGAATAACCATCTAAAACCTAGGACTCCAAACCCTTTATTCAGATTTGCAAATTTTCCTAGAGCAGAGAGACCTTTAAGGGCATAGTATTACGCGCTAGGGCATTGGCTTCAGATATCATGATTTCAGATCCTGGTGTGTCACTAAATAGCTCTGCAACCTTGGAAAAGTGCTTAACTTGTCCCAGTCTCAGTTTCTTCACCTACAAGATGGTCATTATGGTAATATCTGTCTGAGATAATTAGGAGTAGCTTGATGTGCAAGTGAAAGAAAACATAAGGTAAAAACAGTTCAAAAAAAATAGAAGTTTCTTTCTCTCTCATGTAAACATAGCAGTCCAGGGCCCATATGGAGACTCTATATCATGAAGAACTCAGTCTTCTATCCAGTTGCTTCCCCATCTTCAATTCTTGATTTTCATCTTCTGGTCCAAGATGGATGCTTCAGCTCCAGGAAACAGGAAAAGGGCAAAGAGAATGGAAAATTGCATTTCACATCTACTTACTTTCTTTTGGCCTGAATTTAGTCACATGACCACATCCGGCTGCAAGAGGTGATGGGAAACCTGGTTAGATGCCCAGCTGAAATTTGCAAAGTCTTTTCCTGAGAAGGAAGGGAGAATGGATTTGGGAGATGCATGGATTCTCTGCTACCCAATCTCTCAGGCTAGGATTGAGAGATAATTGAGGGATAATACTGGTAAACTGCCTTGTACAGGGTCCCGGCCAAAGAAGTGCTCCTTGAGTGGCCCTGACTGCTGTGGTTCTTCATTTCACTGAGGGCATCACTGACACTTGGCTCTATGTTGCTAGGGGGCGCTGCCGAGGCTACACAGGGCAGCAGCAGGACACAGAGAGGCTGTGTGGAGAATGGAAGGTGCAGAGGGTTGACTAGGGGCAGGGTCAGGACTAGAGTGAGGCAGTCACGTCAAGCACAAAATTTAAGGAGGGGGCCACACCAAAAACCATCAGTAATCAAGAAAAATATTATTTTAATGTAATATTTAAAAAAAATCAAAATTAAAGCAAAAAATCCACAATGAATTCCATAGCAAAAATTTAAATAAAAGACAGGGTCCGATCCTGCGTTTGTACAACTCATCTCCCTCACTTTGCTCTAATACCAGCCCTGTCAGATCCTGTCTTTCCTGCCAGCTTTTTCTCAGGCCTGAGGGAGTTTAAAACCTGAGGAGCCCTGGTGGCGCAGTGGTTAAAGTGCTCAGATGCTAACCAAAATGGAAGGCGGTTCGAACCCACCAGCCGCTCCAGGAGAAAGATGTGGCAGCCTGCTTCCATAAAGATTTACAGCCTTGGAAACCCTATGGGGCCCGTTCTGCCGCATCTTTCAGCTAGTAGTTGATCGCTTTAACCATTTAGCCACCAGGGCGCCTTTATCCTAGTGATGTGATTAATTATACTAATAAATTTTCTGAACTTATATCAATCTTACTTAAAAAAAAAATTTTTTTTTTTTTACTTAGGATATATTTTTAAAACATATCTCTAGTTTTGATTTGCTAGTATTTCATATAGAATTATTACATTTATATGCAAAACTGAGCTTAGTCTATAGTTGTCTCTCTTTTAGATTCTAACATGCCAGGTTTTGGTGTCAAGGTTATGCTAGTTTCCAAAAATGAATTGTGAAGTTTTTCTCTGGAATAGTTTAATAGCACGGCAATTATGTGTTCCTTGAACATATGGAAGATATTGTCTATAAATTTCTCTGATCCTAGAACAGTAGGTCTTTAACAATGTTTTCTTTTTCATGATTTTTGTTCTATGCAGATTTTCAGCTTATTTTATACAAATTTGACCATTCATATTTTCATTTTTAAAAATCTTTAATTTAATCAGGATTTTCAATTTTTTTTTTTTATCAGCACAGAGATGTACATTGTATTTCCTTAAAAACTGTAGTAAACTCTTTGCCTAAATCCACTTATACCTTTGTTTTTGTTTTTTGCTTTGCTTTTAGGGTTTCTCTCTTTCTCTTTGATTGCCTTATAAGGAGTTTGCCAGCTTAAATGGCCCTTTCTAGAGAAGGAATCTTGGATTTACTAGCATTTCTCCACTTTCCTAATTAATTTTGCTTAAAACTTTGTGCTTCCTTATATTTCTTTCTCTCTCTTTTCTGGATTGAGTTAAATGCTTGGACTATTTTTGTTGTCATTTTCTTTAATAAAAAATTCACTTAAACCTATGGTTTTCTTTATGCTATAGCTGTATAGTCAACTTTTGCTAGGTTATGCTGCAGGAAAAAAGAACCTCAAAATCTCTTTGTTTTACAACATCCAAGATGTATTTCTTTTGGGTGATGTAAGTGGTTAAGCATTAAAGGTTGGTGGTTTGAACCCAGCCGGAGGTGCCCTGGAAGAAAGGCCCGGCGATCTGCTTTTAAAAGTCACAGTCATGGAAACTTTATGGAGTGCAGTTTTACTCTAGAACACATGGGGCCCCCATGAGTCAGAATCAACTCAAAAGCAACCAGTTTCTCACATTACATGTGCTTTGCATGCTGGCCACAGCTCTAATCAATGTCTTCTTCATCTGAGATTCAGGCTGCAGAAACAGCCTTATATCTGGGGCATGTTATTCTCATGACAGAATGAAAAAAATCAATGACTGAAGCACACACGGGTCCTTAAAGCTTTTGTTTGGACAAAGCAAATATCACTCCCATTTACATTCTAATAGCCAAGGAAAAGTCAGTTGGTGATGAGGGATGGGTATATTCCCATCACAGACCAAACCAAAACACCAAAACCATTGCCGTTGAATCGGTGATTCCAACTCATAGTGACCCTATAGGACACAGTAGAACTTCCCCACAGGGTATCCAAGGGGTGGGTGGTGGATTCGAACTGCTGACCTTTTGGTTAGCAGACGAGCTCTTAACCACTGTAGCCCCAGGGCTCCCTATCACAGGGAGAATAACAAGTTACTGGAAAGAATAACAACCTATCGCAACAACGTTGGTGAGGTCCCAGAGTTTGAGAGGTAATATTCTTACTCTCATTATTTTTTAAATAGTCGGTAGCTGGGTTTTTTTTCTTCTTCTTCTTCTTTCTTTCTCTTTCCTGTTTTTGGAAATGCATGTTTTTTCAAGTTTAAAATGTTTTTTGTTTTAATTTTTAACATTTGTTTTTATTGCTTCCTAGAGAATATGTACTCTGTGCAACTTTTATTCTTTGGGATTTCTTGAATTTTCATTAATGTCTTTTTAATATATGATTGCTGTTGTTAGGTGCTAACCTGTCCCTAAATAGGGTATGGGAAACAGCATTCTTATATGCTTCTGCAGAGGAGTGTAAATTGATAGAAACTTCCAGGAAGGCAATTTGGCAACCTTAAAAAAATTGACTAGCAATTCCCATTCTAGGAATTTATACCAGGTAAATAAACAGATTATTGCAAAAACTATTTAACTACAAAGATAATTATTGCAGCGCTTTTTATAAGAGCAAAAAAAAAAAAAAAGGAAAAAATCTATCAGTCCATTTCAACTCGTAGTAATCCCACGTGACAGAGTAGAACTGCTTCTATAGGGTTTCCTGGGCTGTAATCTTTACTGGAGCAGATTGCCAGATCTTTCTCCCTCGGAGCCTCTGGGTGGGTTTGAACTGCCAGCCAATCTTTTGGTTAGCAGCCAAGCACTTAACCATTGTACAACCAGGGCTCCTTAATGAATGATTAACTTTTATTAAATATTCCACTGACATTGAACAGAATGATTTCTCTATTTGCAAACTATCATTTTCTATATGGATCTATTAAGTAAAGATTATTAATCATATTATTCATATTCTCTATATCCTTAATTTACTTTTATCTACTTGCTCTGTCAGTGACTGAGCAGAGTGTTAACCTCTTACTGTGTATATGCACACTGCTACAGTATATTGGAAACCTGGTGATATAGTGGTTAAGAGCTATAGCTGCTAACCAAAAGGTTGTCAGTTCAAATCCACCAGGTGCTCTTTGGAGACCCTAAGGGGCAGTTCTACTTTGTCCTTTTGGGTTGCTATGAGTCGGAATCTACTCAGCGGCAACAAGTTTACAGCATATTTAAAAAGTGGAAAAGCATGCCTCATGCAAATATAAAATGGAACAAAAGTCAAGGATTTAATCCAGTTTATTAATGAAAGGAAAACCTAGTAAGATATTAAGATTGGTTCAAAGGAGAATTGAAGAACAGATGTAAACATAAACATACATCTATGTTGTACATAGATCAAGAGGCAGTCTTTTGAACAGAACAAAGGGATACTATGTGGTTTAAAATCAGGAAAGATGTGTCAGCGTTGTATGCTTTCACCATATTTATTTAGTCTGTATGCTGAGCAAATAATCCAAGAAGCTGGACTACATGGAGAAGAACACGGTCTCAAGATTGGAGAAAGACTCATATACAACCTATGATATCCAGACAACACAACATTGCTTGCTGCAAGTGAAGAGAACTTGAAGCACTTACTGATGAAGATCAAAGGCCAGTCTTCAGTATGTATTATACCTCAATATAAAGACAACAAAAATCCTCACAACTGGACCAATAAGCAACATTATGATAATCAGAGAAAAGACTGAAGTTGTCAAGGATTTCATTTCACTTGGATCCACAATAAACACCCATGAAAGCAGCAGTCAAGAAATCAAATGACATACTGCATTGCACAAATCTGTTGCAAAAGACTTCGAAGTGTTAAAAAGCAAAGATGTCAGATGACTAAGGTGTGCCTGACCCAAGCCATGGTATTTTCAATTGCCTTACATGCATGCAAAAGCTGGAGAAAGAGCAAGGTAGACCAAAGAAGAATGGATGCATTTGAATTATGGTGTTGGCAAAGAATATTGAATATACCATGGACTGCCAGAAGAATGAACAAATCTGTCTCGGAAGAAGTACGGCCAGAATGTTCCTTGGAAACGAGGATGGCGAGACTTCTTCTCATATACTTTGGACATTTTATCAGGAGGACATCATGCTTGGTAAAGTAGAGGGTCAATGCAAATGGGGAAGATCTTCAACGAGACTGACTGACACAGTGGCTGCAATGATGTGGTCAAGCATAACAATGATTGGGAGGATGGTGCAGGACCAGGCAGTATTTTATTCTGTTGTACATAGGATGGCTATGAGTCAGAACTGACTTGACAGCACCTAACGACAACATGGTTAGGCAGTCAGGAATGCTGAAATAAATTTGCTAGTAGATGCAAAGCTGATTAATATCCAAAAGGACAATAAAATGTTTGGGGTTATTTTTTCTATATCTACTAGATGAAATTCATTTGCTTTGCTGTGTACATAAATCTTTTGCATTGCTATAAAGTTTTTTACATGTCAACTTCTACCCCTACAGTTGTATAATAGCCTAATCAATAAAAAGCTAGCTAAAGTGGACACCTTGAAGGGTTTGCTAGACAAGGCTCAGCAAGCCACTCAAAGGACACCCAACAGTCTCTTTTGCCCGTTTTCAAATTTCGTACAATTTTTTCCGATAATACTTTTTAAAATTGTGAAAAAATACTTTTAATACTGGTTTCTCTAATAATTAATCCTATTGGAGTGGGCCAAATACGTGTGAGCCCTCTTGTAAGTCCTCAGTCATGTATCTCTACCTCCCTGCCTGGATTCAGGTCTGGTCTTATATCCTGATAATCTCTACTGTGTGTCCCAGGAAGGTCATTCGAGTTTACTCTTGCTATCAAGGGTAACACAGCAAATTCTCCAGCTCTTGTCATCTCCCCAGCAACCTTTTGTGATGCTTTTAACAGTCTGCTGGGATGAGCAGGAAGAGACAGGTTGCTCTGGGCAGTGTTCAACAGCACAGCTCTTTGTCTCTCGTTGTCAGCCAGCCCTGTCACTACACTGTTCTTGGGCGGCGTGCCTTTGATGAACTATCTGCTCCTCGGGGCTCAGCACTGGGGCAGTGTTTGGAGAAATAGCAGCCCTACGTGGTTCCTTCTGGTACGGAATAACCCTCTTATAATATGATGTGGTAGCAACCCAGTTCCACATATTTGTTGAGGACACATTGGAGGTGTCCCAAAGATGGAAGGCATGTTCTCAAAGACCTTTCTATCCATTAGAGAGAGAAGCCATTTACAAGAAACAATTGGCAAAGGCTAGCATGAAGAACATTGAAGGAAGACATGGGTTCAAGTCCCTACTCTATTTACTGTGTGATTTTGGACAAATTATTTATTTATTAACATCTTGATTGAGGTATAATTCATACACCATAAAATTGACCCATTGTAAGTAAGTATATAGTTCAATGATTTTTAGGAAATTTGTAGAGTTTGCAAACTTCGTATCAATCTAGTTTTAGAACATTTCCTTCATCCCCAAATTTCCTTCGTCACCACTTGTAGTCAATCCTCATTCCGACCCCAGCCCCAGGCAACCACTGATCTACTTTCTGTTTCTCTAAGATTTGCCTTTTCTAGGAATTTCATCCAAATGCAGTAATAAGCTATGTAGTCTTCTGTGTCTGGTTTCTTTCACTTAGCATAATGTTTTTGAGCTTCCTACATGTTGCATTATGTATTAAGCACGTTTTTCAGTCCTTTCTATTGCTGAATTGTATTCCACTGTATTCAATGAGATAGACTGACACAAGGATCACAACAACGGGTTCAAGCACACCAATGACCATGAATATGGTGCAGGACCAACCAATGTTTCATTCCATTATGCATGAGATCACCATGGATCAGAGCTGATTTGATGGCAACTAACAACTACAACAACATAATGTGCTTACTATGCACCTGGGGCTGGGTCAAGTTTTTACATGAAGTATTTTATTTAATCTTTGCTACTCCCAGTGAAATAGATCCTGTTATTTTTACCCACTTTACAGATAAGAAACCCAAGACTCAAAGAGGTTAGGAAACTTGGCAGTGTTGGGAGTTGAGCCCAGACAATCTGTCCCAGGCCCTCACTCTTAAGCACTGCACTATGTTGGCACCTAATCCTAGCCTGGGCTCACAATAATGGCAGGAACTGTTGCCTCTTCCTCCCTGTATCCTCTTCAGGCAGCACAGGGCCACATACATGTAGGTACCTAATAAGTGTGATGAAAGGATGGCAGGGACCAAAGCCAAAGCACAAGAGGAAGCTAAGCACTGTAGACATGAGGCATTATCAAGATCCACAGGTATGTCACCATCAACCATGAGATGTGATGTAGATAATACTTGGCTAACAGGAGTGAAAGGTTCTGAAGTTTGAAAAATAACGACTTTTTTAACGTAAATTAGAACAAATCCAGGCTTTTCCTTCTGGTAATAACTTCATCCTATCCCACTTTATTTCACTGGACTTTGTTGAGTGGGTTTCATAACTGGCCTCCCAGGGCTTGTGTGTAATGCCCTGTCCATCCACAGGGGTGGGTTCTACGAGAGAACCATCTCATCTGTGGCTGGTTGGAAACTGCTCTGCTAAATTTCCATGCAGCATGGTGGTTCAAGGCCAGAAACCTTGTATTTAAATCTTATATCAGCCGTTTGCTAGCTGCATGATGGACAAGTGACTTAACCTCTCTGACCTCTGTTTCATCCCCTATAAAATGTAAATAATAATTTCTACCTTATGGGAATTCCAGAACACTTAATTGTGCTCATGAGGAACCCTCACATAGATCAAGAGGCGGTTGTTTGGACAGAACAAGGGGATGCTGATTGGTTCAAAGTCAGGAAAGGTGTGCGTCAGGGTTGTATTCTTTCACCATACCTATTTAATTTGTATGCTGAACAAATACTACGAGAAGCTGTGCTATATGAAGAAGAATGGGGCATCAGGATTGGATGAAGACTCATTAACAACCTGTGTTATGCAGATGACACAACCTTGCTTGCTGAAAGTGAGGAGGACTTGAAGCACTTACTGATGAAGCTCAAAGACCACAGCTTTCAGTATGGATTGCACCTCAACATAAAGAAAACAAAAATCCTCACAACTGGACCAATGAGCAACATCATAATAAATGGAGAAAAGATTGAAGTTGTCAAGGATTTCATTTTACTTGGATCCACAATCAACAGCCATGGAAGCAGCAGTCAAGAAATCAAAAGACGCATTGCATTGGGCAAATTTGCTGCCAAGGACCTCTTTAAAGTGGTGAAAAAGCAAAGATGACACCTTGAAGACTAAGCCCTCAACAAGGTGGATTGACACAGTGGCTGCAATGATGGGCTCAAGCATAACAACAATTGTAAGGATGGCTCAGGACCAGGCAGTGTTTCGTTCTGTTGTGCAAAGAGTCTCTATGAGTTGGAACCAACTTGAGGGCACCTAACAACAACAACCTTATAAAAAAAAAGTTTTGTTTTGTTTTTAGGGTTGTAAAAAACAAAACAAATCCACTGTCCTCAAGTTGATTCCTACTCATGGCAACCCGACATGTTTCAGAGTATAACTGCATGATACATGGGGTTCAGTGGCTATAATCTTACAGAAGTAGATTGCCAGGCCTTTTTGTGGAGTGCCAGTATGTGGATTCAAGTCACCAACCTTTCATTTAGTCACCAGTCAACATCAACTTGACTCCAACTCGTGGTGACCCCATGTGTGTCAGAGTAGAACTGTGCTCTACAGGGTTTTTGAGAGCTAATTTTTTGGCAGTAGATTACCAGACCTTTCTTCTGAGGCACCTCTGGGTGGACTCAAACCTCCAACCTTTTGGTTGGCAGCTGAGCGCATTAACCATTTGCACCACCCACAGACTCTCTTTTGGTTAGGAGTCAAGCGCAAACCATTTGTACCACTCAGGGACCTAGTCACAGGGTTGTACCCAAACTAGCATGGAGTCTATTCTAACTCATGGCAACCCCATGTGTTGTAGAGTTGTAACCAAAAACCAAACCCATTGCCATGTAGTAGGCTCCAACTCCTGACAACCGCAAGTGTAAAAAAAAAAAAAAAAATTTATGTGTAGTGGAATTTAAATATTATATTGCCTCAAGTCATGTGCATAGGGCCTGGCACATAGGAAAAGCCCCCCAAAATGTTGGCTAGTATCATTTTCCTTTTATCCCAGGTGCTATTTCCAATGCCCACATCCTACTGGAACGTCTCTTCCCCAAATGTGACACGTTCTTCCTGCATTGCAGTCCCGGTTGGCTACACGGAATGCCAATGGGGCTGCATCTTGCCATTCTTATCCTACCCAGAGAAGGAATAGGTTAACTCTCTGGAGATAAGACATCCCTAATACCCTTCCTTCCTCTTACATTCTCCACCTCCTTTCTTTTTTTCTTTCAGCCTGGAAGACCAAGAAGGAGTGCCCTGGCTTCTGGCCAGATGTAGCAGGAAGTTATGAATGAGGATTGCACAGGATGGTTGGCTCTCTACAGAGATAGGCCCCAAATTAATCCTGAAGGCTGGGCAGTAACCACAGGAAACCTGGAGCCCTGGGGCCACCACTTAACACTTACATATCTCTGTCTACCCTGGTTCACTAGACAAACAATAGCCTAATCCACTAGAGGCTTGGGGGAGGTATTATTAGTCATGGAATGTCTGAGATCGGCCTTTGGGTACACATACTCAGGGCCAGAATCTGGCATTGAAGGTCTCACATAGGTCTAGGATCCCTACATGAGTCTTTGAGGAGTGTCAGCAAATTTCCAACAACTGGTTAATGTCCCCCAGTGCTTAGCAAATTAGGCCTGTGTTGAAGTGTCAATGCCCAAGGGACTGATTTATTGAACTCCCCTAATTAGGATCTTGTAACACATCAAAGGACCATTAAAGACCAAAAAAAGGAAAAAAGTGCTGGCTTCAGAGACTAAGGAGTACACAGAGGCATGGTTTGTCTCTTTGCCAGGCTCAACAAACGCCATTCTGACACCACCATGAGCTCTAATGGGACAACATCAATTAAATTAAAACATTGGCCCATCTGTCGGAGCAGGCCTAGTCTAACCTCTTTTCCCCATGCCCTATTTTCTCCTTTCTAATTTTTATCCCCTTAAAAAAAGCAATTGCATTGGGCAAATCAGCTGCAAAATTCCTCTTTAAAGTGTCGAAAAGCAAAGATGTCACCTTCAGCACTAAGGTGCACTGGACCCAAGTCATGGTGTTTTCGATTGCTTCATACTCGCAAAAGCTGGACAACGAATAAGGAAGCCTGAAGAAGAATCGACGCCTTTGAATTGTGGTGTTAGTGAAGAATATTGAATATATCATGGGCTGCCAAAAGAATAAATAAGTCTGTCTTGGAAGAAGTGCCGCCAGAATGCTCCTTAGAAGCAAAGATGGCAAGACTACGTCTCACATACTTTGGACATGTTATCAGGAGGGATCAGTCCCTGAAGAAGAACATCATGCTTGGTAAAACAGAGGGTCATTGAAAAAGAGGAAGACCCTCAACCAGATGGATTGACACAGTGGCTGCAACAACAGTCTCAAGCACAGCAACAATTGTGAGGTTGGCACAGGACTGGGCAATGTTGTGTTGTGTCGTGCATAAGTCACTATGAGTCAGAACCGACTCAACAGCACCTGACAACAACACCACCAAAAGCAAACTGGTTGCCGCAACATCAGTTCCGACTCATGGTGACCCCATGTGTGTCAGAGTAGAACTATGCTCCATAGGGCTCTCAGTTGCTGCTTTTTAGGAAGCAGATCACCCAGACTTTCTTCTGAGGCACCTCTGGGTGGATTCGAACCTCCAACATTTTGGTTAACAGCTGAGCACGTTAACCATTTACACCACCTAAGGACTTCTTTTCCCCGCTTAGAGGCCTGAAACTAACTTGGAGTCAACAGTGGGCAAGTGCCTGGATCAAAAAACTAGGACCACCTGCCCTTGAGGATTTAATCAGCTCCTAGAATTGCAGCACATCCCTTTGACCGTGTCCTAAATACATATCTTCCATCTGAAATCTCCTTAATCACAAATAAAAGCAGCTTTTCCTGGAGCCAGTTTTGCTGCTGAGAGTATATTGTCACAATTCTTTCTACCCATGCTGAAACTCAGCACTGCTAATGCGCTCTCAGTAATCTTAGGCACGATTCCTCACCTCTCTGCCTAGATTTCCTAGTTTGTAAAGAGGGAGAACCAATGATAATACCTAACCAATGGAGTTGTTGGGAGGATAAAAAAGTACATGTCAAGTGCCTGGTACATAGTTAGGGCTTGATGTGTGTAACTATTATTTTCACTACTGTTGTGATAAAAAGAGACCATAATGACTGTGGGTACCTAAGAAACACTGACAAACAAGTCTTTACAAAAGCCTCTTCTCTTGGCCAATACAAAGGATGCCTCTCACTGTATCAAAATATCCTGGGCTGCCCAAGATGCAAAACATCCCCGGTGAAGGTTGTGTGTCAACTTGGCTGGCCCATGCTTCTCAGTGGTTTCACAGTTATAGTGTAGTCTGGCTGTTAGGTAATGATGTCATCACCTCCATGGTGAGATCTAATATAACGTAATCACCTCCATGATGAGACATGCTATGAATAGCCAATCAGTTAAAAAGGAGCTTTCCTGGGGGCGTGGCCTGCATTCAATATATATGGACTTTCTGGCAAAGCTCTCTTGTTTGCTGTCATAGACTGAACTGTTTTCCCCCAAAATGTCTATCAACTTGGGTAGGCCATAATTCCCAATATTGTGGGATTGTCCACCGTTTTGACATCTCATGTGATCTTCCTGTGTGTTGTAAATCCTAGCCTCTATGATGTTAATGAGGCAGGATTAGAGGCAGTTATGTTAATGAGGCAGGACTCAATCTATAGGATTAAGTTGTATCTTGAGTCAATCTCTTTAGAGATAGAGAGAAGCGAGCAGAGAAACAGAAGGACCTCATACCACCAAGAAAGAAGTGCCAGGAGTGGAGCGCATCCTTTGGACCTGCAGTCCCTGTGCTGAGAAGCTCCTAGACCAGGGAAAGATTGGTGACAAGGACTTTTCCCCAGAACCGACACAACGAGAGGCTTCCCTGGGAGCTGGTGCCCTGAATTTGTATTTCTGGCCTCCGAAGCTGTGATAGAATAAATTTCTGTTTGTTGAAGCCACACACTTGTGTTATATCAGCACTAGAATAATGAAGACATTTGCTCTGGATCCTACATTTTGCTCATCATCATCTGACCTCCAGTTCTTGGGACTTGAGTTAGCAGCTTACCTGCCAACCTTGGGACTCATCAGCCTCCACCACCTGTGAGACAGAGGCCTGCCATCTGACCTGCCGATCTTGAGTCCATCAGCCCCTGCAGCTCCAGCCTGATGCTGACCCACAGACTTGGGACCTGCCAGCCTCTACAACTGCATGAGCCCTTTCCATGAGATAAATCTCCCCCTCTCTCCTCTCTTTCTCTCTCTGGTTTTGTTTCGCTACTTTTGCTTCTAGAACCCAGCCTAAGGCAATCCCATAGCCCCAATAAAATCTTATGCTTAGCTGTCTAAACTTACATTTTTGTTGACACTGAAGAACATAATGCAAAAAGCAGAAGTCACCCATTACGAATAACCAAGGCTCCTTGGAGAAATGGCTGATTCCAAGTCTTGAGCAGTAAATGTACATGATAAACCTGGAACTTCTTAGGACAGCAGGGAAGCCATTGGAGTCTATTGGGATCACTCAAAAGAACTCAGGAACCAACCTGAAGAGGCCCCTTTGGCCAAAGATAGGACAATTTGAGCATCAATTAGAATGACGATTGCTGCAATGGATTGAAAACATCAAATATGTTTTAGGGAACTGTACTCACTCCTCATTTATCGACATGTTTAGGTTCCTAAGACCAGGTGGTTATGCAAAAATTGGTGTTTCACAAAAAGGGAGGATGACTACATCAGATCACAAAATGAGGATGACTACACCATTTCATAACTGTCAAATCACATCATTAGATAGCTGCCAAATTACCTTATTACCTAATTGCCAATTTATATCATTACACCATTACATAACTGCCAAATTACATCACTACATAATTGCCAAATTACTTCATCATATAACTGCCAAACCACTGAGAATCATGGCCCAGCCAAGTTGACACATAACCTTAACCTTCACAGTCAGTGTTACTCTCACTTGGCAACTTGATGTTCATTACTGACAGCTGTACATTGTTTTTGTGCAAAATAGTCAAATAGATTTTTTACTATTTTTGCAAATGTGAAATGTTGGATAATGAGATAGTCCATAAGTGAGGAGTAGGTGTAATTCCTTGTTTTTACAGCCGGTAAATAAATAAAAGGAAAAAATCAAACCTGTAGCTCGTCTTTCCTAGGTGAACTATATCTCAGGGTAATCAAAGAGTTGATGAGGGAGATTTCTCTTTATGGAATTTCTAGCTCACAATTGCAGAAGGGATGCTAGAATGCCACCATTTTGCATCCCTAATAAATTAATAAATCTAGGCAATGATAATCAATGGCTACTAATATCATAAAAAGATAGACGATAAAATATTTTGTGCCTCCTGATGTAAGTACATACCACCATCTATGAAGTTGACCTGTGAAAAATATCACACAAAACTGTTAAAACTCTAAATGCAAGTTTGCAGTCAATTCAGAGACAAAAAGCATCCTAAATGATACCATAGGAAAGCAATCAGCAAACTCTAGACTGTGGACGTTCTAAAGACAAAGGCAGAGCCCCTGACAGGTGTTAGGTTTTTATCAGACTCAGGACTGAAGTTCATTTCTCCTTTGTGCTTAAAGCCTGACCTTCTCATACGTAAAGTATGGATTGTCCAATCCAAAAGTCTCACCGTCAAAGTGAGGTGACTTGCCCAAGGTCACAGAGCTTGGTAATGGCAAGATTAGACAGAAGGTCAGGTTGTCCACTAAAGGTTTAGCTCCCAATCCTTCCTTTGCTGTTTTTTATGTGTTCATTTTTATGCTTTTCCCACCTCTTTATGTACCTCGTTTGTATGTTTAAAGCTTCCTGAAGTCCTTGAGGCTTAATCACTTGGAGTGGTGTCTCAGACAAGACTAGGTCCTCTGTTCCGTCACTGATGCACTGGAGGTGGTCGCTACCCTACAGCTATCAGGGTGCAGCACTTCTGGGGACCTTGTGTCAGTTTGGTTTCCCTGACCCACACTTGAGCCCCAGAGCCCCAGATCAGAAAGCGGGCTGTCACTCTTACTGAGTGATAGTCATTTCCATTGACTATTTACAGGAATGGTATCTGTACAAATGACTGTCGCAGAAAGAACAAGGGTTGGAGTGGATATGGAGGGAGAACAGTGAGAGGAGCCTAATTTTGTCCATATTCCCTATAACAAAAACTGCTCTCAAGAATCCAGGTAAGACCCCTGGGCTTCACCACCTATGAACCCAGCTCCGAGGTCACTGAAGGTCATAAGCAATTACTGGAAATTCAGACTCCTTCCCACCAACATCAGAGAGATACCCTCTATCCTTCCTGTACCCCTGCCTGTCTCCCATGAACATTTATTGTGATGCTGTAGAAAGAGCGAAGACTTGGGAACAGACAGATGTGGACTCATTGCTTGTCTCTGCAGCAGTCTAGCCATATGACTGACTGGTCACGTGACTGAGCCTCACCCAACCATATCTAAAGAAATAGGGTTAATATATCCTGCCTGATAGTGTTGTTGTGAGGATTAAACAAAGCAGCATAAAGCAACCTGCACAGTACTGAAATGTAGTAGTTAAGACAGAGGATAAATGATCCCTTCCTTCTTCCCTCCATCCCTCCCTCCCTCCCTCCCTTCTTTCCTTCCTTTCCTCCTGACTTCTCTTGTTTCTCTTCAGGTTACAAAAAAGAAAAAACATGATTTATGTTGTTGTACCTTCCCTTAAAGAGCTCAAAGACAGAGACATAAAACGACAACAACTTATAAGTTAAATGGTAAATCCTGTATTTATGCCACAGAACCCTCACCACAGGTCTTTAAGAGAGGCATTGCACACACCTGCATTTAGGACACCAGTGCTTAGAGGTGCTAGATAATTCACCCAAGGTCACACATCCAGAAAGTGGCAGAACAAGAATTTGAACCTAACTTTGAATCCAGAACCCAAGCTCTTCTGGCTAAGACAGAGAAAGTATTAGCAACCTTCTTGCTCTGGTGTCTTGCTTCCCTCCTGTTGTCTTTCACCTCCAGGGCTTCATGAGGAACTTACCTTCTGGAGTTAATCTCTAGCAAGTGGAACATCCAGAAAAGTTGGAAGATTCAGCAGCAACAACTGCTGGATGTCAGTGCCTTACCCTAAGGAACCTTCACAGCCACCCTAAGTTGCCCTCTAAATTAGTCCTTCTGGAGCCACGGGCCCTTGCGGAGGGCCGTCAGTGGGGGAGAGGAAGCCCTTCTCAGGCGCCTCGCCCTAGGTCTTCAGCCCACACTCAGGGACTGCTTAGGCAATAGGAGCCAGAGCAGAGTTTAGCAAAAATACTAAAATCCTATTTCTCCAATACTGAAATCCTATTTTATAACTTCAGAGTGTCACCATCATGGACATGGAGCAGGTAATTAATTTCATGACCTTAACTAATCTTCCAGAAACCTTCTACCCACTGCCCAAGCCCCACAGCCCAGGATCCTCTTCTCCTTGCCACAGAGGCTGGAGCAGGGGCTCCATGGGCAAGAGAAGCACAGAGGAAGCAGCAGGCCCAGCAACTGTAGGCAGTGCCTCACCCAACTACCACGTGATCCACTTTGTCACTTACCATAACCCTGGGAGGAAAAAAGAAAGGTATTACTCTTCCCATTTTCCAGACAAGGAAACTGAGGCACAGAGAGGTACTATTACTTGTCCAATGTTGTACAGCTAGTAAACAATGGTCTCCGATACTAAGCTCTTTGTTCTTTCCATTCCCCCTTAAAGCGATACAGATGAATGTCTCATTACAATACATTACTATTCTCCTTTAGAGTTCTAAAAGCCATCCCTATAAAATATTGCTAAGCAGTGGCAGTGACACGGCCATTCTCCCATAGTAAGGTCATCTGCTAGTAATTCCTTTCCTTTTCCCCCAAGCTACTTCTCCTCTCTGGCCCCTGCCCATTGCCCCACTTCTGGTCCATCACTGCCTTGGGACACTTGGCCCTGAGAGGTGTCCAATGCCTGCTACTTCTATCAGAGTCCCTGCCTAGACATTCTTGAAGATTCCCCTCTCGGAAACATCTGTCAAAGTAAGAGAAATCAGCAAATAACGAGAAAAGGGAAAATGTGGGAACAGCAGCTATCTTCTCTCTCAAATCCTTGGGAGGAGAGAGAGGGCCATTTCCTGCTTCTACAAGCAACCAGGCTCTGAAAGGAGGCTTCTTTTACATACACTTTGCTGGGATGACTTAAGTAAGTCTTGACGACTCTCTTTCCCTGGAGACTAGACTAAAAGTATTGTTTAGAAATCTAATATATGGTTTATTTACTCAATTTGTGCTGAGCTCCACAGTTCCTTCAGGCCAGCTTCACTCGCCCATTACTCTATTAATGCTCCATTACTGAAATTAGTGCTGTAATTGGAGGGGGAAGGGCCGCGGAAGGGGGCACTGCTTAAAGGCACAGGTCTTCTTTAATCACATCACGGGCAGAAGCATGGAGAGACTGGTTTGGGGGCCACGTGGACGTTTGGGCCAAAGTGACGCCTTAACTTCGAGGCGGCAGGAAATAGACAAGCAGCAGTCATTGCACTGGCCAACCAGTGTGGAGTTCAGAGTTAGTCTCCTTCCAGTCCAAGAGAGGCCCGGCACCAGCAAGAGAGCATACTGCGAGATGTAGCACCTTTTGCACGATCCCCAGGGTGGGGGCGAAGGGAGTCTTTCTTGTGGTCCTCACTGCAGTCCACGAACTTTTATGCTTTCAACTCCCATCTATCTAACCCCTCAAGCGAGCAGTTCCAAACACACATAAAGCCCCAAATCCACCTATGATCCCTCATCTTCAGCAGGTAAATCCACGGCTATTTTTCTTAAGTTTCCTTTGCTTCCCTCCTTTTTATGTCAACATGCCTGTGTACTCTGTCTTCTCCTTTCATGTTTCTTCTTGCCTAAATCAAGCCCCTTCCCCACCACCTCTCATCCACACACCCACTGAGCCTTCAGTCCTAGCCATGCCTACTCCCTCCAACTGGCCCATTAATCACCCTCTCTAGCTCTCCCTCTCCAAGGTTTCCTCTCCTCCACATGCTGACATACTTGTCTTACCTGAGGTAAAATATAGTAGGCTGTTCCTTGGGTTATTGGCCCATCACCCCCTCTCACAGATAAATTTCTTGAGAGCCACTCACACTCATTGTCTCCCAGTCCTCACCTCCCACTCATTTCTCAGGTCTTTGAGATCTGTATTTTACCCTATAGGGTCGCTATGAGTCGGAATCGACTTGACGGCAGTGGGTTTGGTTTTTTTTTTTTTTATGGAAACTGCTTTCTTAAAGATCACCAGTTGTCCAATTCAACAGTCATTTTTCAGTACTTATCCTCCACCAGACATCTGTGTATCATCTGAAATTGCCAGCCATTCTCCTTCTGGAGTGAATGTCTCCCTTGGTGCCTATGAATAATATTTTCTCTAGTTCTTCTCTTCTATCTTACAGAACATTCTCTTTCTACAGCTGTGATTCTTAACATTGTTTTAAGAGCCACAGGTCCTTTTGAGAATCTGATGAAAACCAGGGGTCTTGCCTCCAGAAAAAAAAGTAACACACACACACACACAACACACACACACACACTCATACAAGGCCATTCATGGACTTTATAGTGTTGTTGTTGTTAGCTGCTGTCAACCTCCCAACTCATGTGCAATGCCATCCCCATGACCAGTTGTGGATCAAACCATTGTCACCTATAGGGTTTTTGTTGGCTGATTTTTGGAAGTAGATTGCCAGTCCTTTCTTCCACAGACTTTACAGGTGTCTGTAAATCATATTCATGTGAACAGTTCCCAAATTTAAACCTCCATCCTCAATCTCTTCAGCAATTCCTGCTTTGTAGCTGCCTGGTGAACATCCCACAGGCACCTCAAACACATCTATCCTCATATCTTGCTTTATCTCTTGTTCTGTCTCTCTATTTGTTTTGTAGTTACCCAGGCTAGAAAACTTAAGGTCATCATTAATCCTTCTGATTTCCTAAACCTGCCCCCCAAGCCCATCCATCACTAAGTTCAGGTCCTTCTTCCTCTACAGCATCTCTTACAACCAGTCCTTCCTCTTTGTTCCCATTGGCACCTCCTCAGTTTGGCTTATCCTCTTAACTGGTCTCCTTGCCTCCAGGCTCAGTCTGCCCAACCAACCCATATTCTGTTGTGAGACAGAGCTTTAGAAAAAGTGGAATCCAAGGGTCTTAGACATGACAGGGGTCTTTTAGGAGTCCTCCAGTTCAGCCCACTATGTCCTCATCAGTTCTCTTCATAATGCTTCTAGAATCCAGACACAAGCTCTTAATGACTAAGACAGAACCAAACCAAAAACCATACCCGTTGCCATGGAGTCAATTCCAATTCATAGCAACCCTATAGGACAGGATGGAATTACCCTGTAGGGTTTCCAAAGAGTGGCTGGTGGAGTCAAACTGCCAACCTTTTGGTTAGCAGCCAAGCTCTTAACAACTGCACCACCAGGGCTCCAAGAAGTTATCAGGAATCACCTTGTTCTGGTGTCTTGTTTCCTTCCTATTTTTTTTTTTTTTTGTCTCCCTAGCTCACCCCATGTGGACCAGAACTTTGTAAGGAACTTACCTTTAGTAGTTGACTTCTAGCAAGTAGAAAAATTCCAAGATTTCACAGCATCTGCTTGAATATCTCTGATGAAGAAAAACTAACTTCGTCATTAAATGGGTCATTTAACTTAGGGTCAATTCTAATTATGGAAGACTTCATCCTTACATTGAGCAAAAATCTACCCTAATCCTGTCACTCCTCAGCTCTTTAGTGCTTCTCTTTGCCTACAGAAGAAATTTCAAACTCTTTGTCTTAGACCTTCACAATTCGACCCAAGTCTCCCCCATACAACGATTACCTTGAGAGATGACTGCACAGCTAGTGACTACATTTCCTAGCCTTCCCTGCAGCTCAGTGTGTCTGGGTGACCAGATTCTTGCTTGTTAATGGAAGGTGAACAGAAACGAAGTGTGTCGGTGCCATTTCCAGGTATGGAGCTTCAAACACTGATAAGACATTACTCTAGTTTCTCATCCTCTTCCCTGAACCTGGAACATGGAGGTTCCCTAGACCATGCAGACAGGGGCAATATCCTAGGGGATGACAAAGCCATAAGATGCAAAGAACCTGTCCCTGAATGACCACACGGAGCAGTATTACCCTGACAATCTGGACCACTCATCTTAGGATTGTTACATGAGAAAGAAGTAAGCTTTTACATTATTTAAGCCATTGTATTTTGTTAAAGCACCTTAGCTTTTACTCTGAATAAACTATCTGTCATCACTGCCCCCTCAAAATCTATATCCCAACCATACTAAATTTCTTGCCATAGTTCTTTTTTCAAGTTAATGACTCTGCCTGGGGTGCTTTTCCCCACTTTCTCCACCTGCTGAACTCCACTCATCCTTTAAGACCCAGTTCAGATGTCACCTCTCTAGTGCAACCTTCTATGACTCAGCATTTTTTAATAGTTAGGAATGCTTGTGGCTGCAAGTAACTAAAAAAAAAAAACTGAACTAATCATGGCTCAAACCAAAGGCCATTTATTATTTCCTTAATATTTATTATTTCCTTCCAGGTGATAGGTAGTCCCAGGTTTGCCTTGGTGGCTTAATGTTGCCATCAAGGACCCAGGCACCAATATCTTTATGTTGTCATCCCCAATTGTTGTCGCTGGCTGACCTCCAAGTCATTAGCCATCACATGCTTACAACAGCATCTTAAGCAGAAAGAATGGTCGCAGAAACAGAAGATTTTCTCCTTGTAGTAACTTTTATCAAGGGGAAATATCCTTTTCAGATTTTGTTCAGAAAACTTCTCCTGAATTCACACTGAACAGAAGTGGGTTGCATGCCCATCCATAGGCTGGTCACTGGCAAAGTTCATCAGACTTGCAGTGACTGATTTAGACCAATCATAATCGATCTGCCGTGGCAGAGCAGGTTATGCTGGAATAAAATTGGGGTTCAACTGACAAAAAAGAAAGGAGAATGACTGTTTAGGCATGCAGGTAACTAATTGTGCCTACCATGACACAGTGTTATAATTTATCAGTTTCTTTGTCCAGATGGTGAGTTTCTTTGTGGAACGGTGATTAGGTGTCATTTCTCCTCGGGGCCACCTGTGTCTAGCACAACATAGGTGTTTAAAAGATATTTTCAAAGCATAGATGAAGAAACCCACATCCCCTGATTACTTTCCTGATTTCCTAGGTGCTTGGCACTCTTGTCAGAGGAAAAAGTTTACTTGATGGTCTCTGTGCAGAAAAGGAGAAGGCTGAGGAGACTCATTGCCATTTCACCTTCATGTGAAACTTAAACAGAAAGAACATAAACACTCCCAAGAAGCCTAGGTTATTTTAAGAGTGTGCAGGGGAAATACTATTAATTCTCACATCTCTCTACCCTTTACTGATGCTGCTGAAGCCAGTGGCAGAAGTGCTAAAATATAGCTGAAAAAACTGGTCTCAGGGCATTTCTGGCCAAGTCAATGTTGGAAGGATAAGAAATCCCACAAGGTTGTTCTTGTGAGGGTTAAGGCTATGACTTGGACAGCCTCAAGGTTTATGGAGAAGTGGCTGTCCTTCAGGGTACTCTCTGGATGAGGAGAGAGCCGTAGAGTCACACCTTCTCTGGGCAGAGTGACATCTTCCACTGCTGGGAAGAAGCCTCTGCTAATGATTTTCTAAACACAGCATTTCTAAATAACCTGTGTTGCTCTATGGTGGGAGCACAGCTCCTAGGAAGTGGAGGGCTGGTGTGAGAACAGAGTGAAATCAAGTGTGTTGAAAGTGCTATATAAGATGAGATTTGCAAAGTAAGTCCCAAGCACAGTGCTGGCCCCACAGTAGATGTCAATAACTGTCAACTGACTGATTGCTATACGATCAAACCATCCTTAACATTCCAACTCTGGGAACCAAGGTAGTGAATAGGCAGTTCACTACAAAAGGAGTTTAAATGTTTGTTCCCAGTTTATACATTCACCAAAATGTAAGATCCAAATTTAAAACTTGTTCTACCACTTTATGAAAAGGATGACTGTCCTACTGATATAACTGGAAAATACAAGAGGATGGGCTTAAATGCAGTTCTTTTTCTCTGTAATCTAGAGGTCAATTAACCAAGAAACCAAACTAAACCAAACCCAGTGCCGTCGAGTCAATTCCAACTCATAGCGACCCTATAGGACAGAGTAGGACTGCCCCATAGAGTTTCCAAGGAGCTCCTGACGGATTCGAACTGCCGACCCTCTGGTTATCAGCCGTAGCACTTAACCACTACACCACCAGGGTTTCCAATTATCCAAGAGAGTGCTAAAATAGAAAGTAAAATATTCTATTTCATCACTTGCTTGGTGGTTGGTTTAAACAATTGAATAGAATATACCTGATTAAAATAATACAGAATTTTAAATCTGAGGTGTTACCTAACCCAGTGCACTCATTTAATAGATGAGGAAACTGGGACTCCAAAAAATTAAAAGACTGGCCCAAAGACACTGGTCTTTTAGAGTGAAGGACTTGGGGTCCCAACTTCCAGATCTGCAATTTTTCCCGTCCCCAGGCTTCCCACAACTACCTCTGTTGTAGACCTGAAGAACCCAGCAGTGAAGGTACAAAGCCATAGATATTTGCTACTAACTAGACCAGAAGCTGTGGCCCCTTTATGAGGGGCCACTGATGGTCTGCCAACAGATGCAGATGGCCCTCAACACTGCTCCTTGCATCAGGATTTTCCCATGTGTTCCGATGGAAAAACCGAATTTGCACACATTTAACAGCCTGTAGCACAGTCAAATTTGAGGACCTCACCAGGAGTCCAGACGCTCTGGGCTTCCACAAGTTTCTGGTATGCATGACTCCAGAGGGCTCAGATATGCTCACCACAGTACCACTCTCGATTTAGCCACTACTCACTAGGGACCAAGAATGTCCAAAGTAGAGTTCCCTTGCTGAACTTAAACATATATCTTATCCTCAGGCTGGGACTCTCCATCTTGGCATTTTGGAGTCCCACAGTCTATATTTCTTTATTCATTCATCAAACATGTTTGCTGAGACCTAGTAGGTACCAAAGGAGCCCTGGTGGTACAGTGGTTAAGTGCTCAGCTGCTAACTGAAAGGTTAGCAGTTCAAATCCACCAGCCTCTCCATGAGAGAAAGATGTGGCAGTCTGCTTCCGTAAAAATCACAGCCTTGGAAGCCCTATGGGGTGGTTCTACTCTGTCCTATAGGACTGCTATGAATTGGAATCAAGTCAACAGCAACGGGTTTGGTGTTTTTTTTTTTTTTGGTTTTGGTTTTAATGTGTACCAAGCACAATGTAGGGCTAACCACACACACACAAAAAAAAAAACTCATTGCCATCAAGTCACTCCCAACTCATATTTTTCATAAAGGGCGAAGGGTGCAGAAATGATTAAGACATGGCCTCTACCCCAGAGAAACATGTTCTGTAGTTCGGACACAGGCCTGGGAACAGCTCGTTCTGGTTCCAAGTGGTAAGTGCTGTGGTTGTCACATGCCCGCAAAAGGGAGGTACCTCTCCCTCTGCCTGAGAAATATTTGTGCTGTTCCTCTGATGGACCAGGGCAGGGTGGGGATTCCCAGCACCAGAAACAGCTCAGGTGAACACACAGAAGCATGTAAGAATCATGAGGTTGTTGGTTTAGACATGACATATTTAGGCCAAGCCAGTTCCTCAGCTGTATAATTCACCTCAGATAAACCTTGGGATTCACTGGAAGATGTGAGGGTTGACATCAAACTCCAAGGTGAGGTCCAGAATTCCATGTTGATGTGGCCATGTCTTTGGTGTTTTGCTGTGGCCATCCCTGTTGTCCATCTTGCCATTGGGCTAAGGACAGAAGAAGAGTGGCATGGTTGACCCTGGTCAGATTATGAAATGGGCAATGGTTATTTTTGCTTCTTTGGTGTGCCTCTTTTCTCCCTTCGCCAGTCCCCAGGTGCTCTCTAACTCCTTCTCTCCCCCCTTCCCCTCCTTTGATGTCAGCTATTGACCACTCAGCATGGATTTAAGCCTTGTGTCCCCCGCTTAGTAATTTCTATTACTCCGTGGAATGAAAGTCTGCATGTCCTCTAAAGGGGTTTCAGGCATCCAGCAGCAAGTGTGAAGGACATTCCAGATGAATGCTTCCCCATGTGCCCAACCCGCAAACCTGGAGGAGTCGCAGACCCACTGAGCCTGGAGGGCAACATGGATTGAAAACTAGAGTGCAGAGGTGTTACGAGGAACCCCAAAACCAACAGAGGAGCACTTTGGAATGCAGGGGGGGCACTGTTAGTGGGATCTGGGAGGGGCAGGGATTAGTTTCCATATTTACTTGGTTGGTTGACATAAGGTCAAAATACTACTTGCAAAACACCAGAAATACTGAGAAAATTAAATTCTATCATAGGAACTAGAGTAAATGGTTGTATACTAAACAACTCCAATCTGCTGTGCTTTTAAAAATCCTTTTGATGTCTAGTTTCTCTCTCCTTTAGAAGTTTTGGGTGGGGCTAGGTGTCCTTGGGTGGTACAAACAGTTAATGCACTTGGCTGCTAATCAAAAAGTTGGAAGTTCAAGTCCACCCAGAGGCACCTTGAAGAAAGAAAGGCCTGTCTATCTATTTCTGAAAAATCAACCATTGAAAACTCTATAGGGCACAGTTCTACTCTGACACACGTGGGGTTGCCATGAGTTGGAACTGATTCGACAGTAATTAGTTTGGTTTTTGGTTTTATTATTTCTTATGTATGGGTTCCCTCTAGAACCAGTCTCTTCCTCCTAATTTGAAACCTCTCACGTGCTGTGGCTAAAAAGGACAATGCTTGTTTTTGAAAAGGGAGTCTTACAATCTCAAATCGGGAGCAAATTTAAAAGAGGTCTAATCTGGAGCCCTGGTGACACAATGGTTAAGAGCTCAGGCTGCTAACTATAAGGTCAGCAGTTCAAATCCACCAGCTGCTCCTTGGAAACCCTATGGAGCAGTTCTCCTCTGCCCTATCGGGTCGCTATGAGTCAGAATTAACTTGACAGCAAAGAGCTTGTTTTTGGTTTTAGTCCAGTCATCCATTCCATCCTGCAGTCCACTCTAACCCTACCCCTACCTCCTGCCCATCCCCACATACTCACCAAGTGGTCACTCACCCTCTGTACACTCCAGTAAAAGGAACTCACCACTCTTGGGTCAGCCAACTCCATTTGTGGGCAGCTCTGATTATTATAAAGCTGTCCCCAATATTGAGCTGAATTGTGTTTTCCCCTTACTTCTCCCCCACGATCCTGCTTCTACCACACGTAGCCTTACAGCACAAGTCTGTTTTGTCTCTATACCAGCATCCGTCAGCTGTCTGAATACAGTCGTCCCACTTCTGAGATAAGCATGTTCAGTCCTTCAACCACTCCTGCCATTCTTTGTAACCACCAGTTGTGTCATTTGACTCATGGGAATTCTTGGTTCATTTAATGAAAAGCAAGAACAACAAGGTATTATGAACACCCAAAGGTAAAAGTGGGGCATCATCAGAGGGAGGACAGGCCTGTCCAGGCAGTTGGGTGGGAAGTGTTTATTCTAAGCTGGAGCTGTTGCTGTCAATGAGATGAAATGGTCACTCACTTTGGGTAATTAAAAAAAAAAAAGTTGGCATTGAGTCGATTCCGACTCACTATGACCCCACGTGTGTCAGAGTAAGCCTGTGCTCCATAGGGTTTTCAAGACTTCGATCTTTCAGAAATAGGTCGCCAGACCTTTCTTCAGAGGCATCTCTGGGTGGACTTGAACTGCCAACGTTTCGGTGAGCAGCCCAGTGTGCTAACCATTTGCACCACCCAGGGGCTCCTTTGGGTAATTTAGAGGGGAGTTTGATAAAGAAGCTAACTCCAGAAGTGTAGACAGGGTGAAAGAAAACCCCAGTGGATGATGCTGTAGCCAGGGGGTGGTTGGTAACTCTGAGTCACACGCACCATCCTTAGACCTGAAGGGGAAAGGGGAGGGAGTAGAAAATAGTAGAACACAGTGCAAAGTTTATGATTGGGAAAACTTTTCTACTACCTTCATTAAAAAAATAAGTATTAATTAACAATCTGATAGCATATACTTTTGAACCTTCACTTTTCAATATTAAACAGCACCTATTACACTGCTAGGAAATCCTGGTGGAGCAGTGGTTAAGAGCTACGGCTGCTAACCAAAAGATAGGCAATTCAAATCCACCAGGGGCTCCTTGAAAACTCCACAGGGCAGTTCTATAGGGTCACTATGATTCAGAATCGACTTGATGGCAATGAGTTTGGGTATTTTTTTAATTAAACTGCTAACTTTTCATTAAGTACCAAACCAAGAATAAACTAAGTCATCAGGATGACTGGAGTGGGAGCATGAGGGGAGGTGCCTTCCAGGACTTGGTTTAAAGGGGCCTGTGAACCAGGGCCAAGCCCTTTTACAGGAAAGATCCTGCTACCAACTGTCTGTTCCTGGGGGTGGCGATTCTATGTCCCTGTCTGGCTCAGGCCTAAATCACTGCCTGGCTGGGGTGCTGCTGGCGCTGACCCAGACACGGTTGAGCGCCTGCACCTCTGGGCCCCATCCTAGAGGGTCACTCAGGTCTGTGTTGTCACCTTGAAACATTCATAGAGCTGTGAGCTTCCAAAGGTGAGGCGTTTGGCTCTGGGGGGAGGGAAGGCCAAGGGGCGGGTGTGGAGAGTGGCTGGAGAGGTGCTTTTGACAGCCCAGGCCACAGCCTAGGACCCTGTTCCTGCTGATGTGAGCACCCCGTCAGGCGCCGAGCGGATAAGAGTGCAGACAGTGGGCTGGGCCTTGATGCTTGCCAGCACCTGCAGATAGCAGGCAAATAATTGGCACATGTTTAAAAAAAAAATTAAAAAGCTATTGGACATGGGTATTTTCTAACAGCGTCTGGCGGGAGTGCCTGGGAGGAATTTAATCAGCAAGAGTTGTTTAAACGGGGCTTCTCACACAGGCCCAGGCCAGGCTCGTAATGAACTCGGTATCATGTGCCACTCCTGTCTGCTGAGGACATTCAATTTGTTCATTCTGCAGCTGGTGAGAGAGGTCAGATAGGAAAGTGACGATTGTTTTCTGACGTCCCAAGCCCTGCTCACATCTTTCTAATTAATCCTTTTAGGAGCCACGGGAGATTAAGAAGGAGAAAAGGTGAGCGAAGCAAGTGGAGAGAAATTGATTCCAAGGCACCGCTGCCCTTCGCTTCTCAAGAGGGTCGGGTGGGGGGGAAACGGGATGGGGAGGGAAAAGGAATAGCTAGGCCTGTCGCTTTCCTGTTCTTCCTATGCAAAGGAGAATCAGATGCTCAGAAGACATAGAACTCACACAACCATCAAGTATTCTTTGGTGACTATCTGTTTTGAACAAGGTTCAGAGGGAGGAAAGGCCAGTGGTCTCCATCACTGGGTCTTGGACTGACTCTGAGCCATGAGGAGTAACAACAGTATGAGGCCGCCCAAGCAGAGTATACAGTGTGCAGGGAAAGAACGCGACTTGAGGCTAGAGGCCTACAGGCATGGCAATTTTGTCAGAATGTCTTCTGGGAGGCAGTGGGTCTGGTCAGGCATCTCCACCCTGTGTGTCCCCATTGCCCTTGCAGGTCTGTGTAAGATGTTGCTGGGTTGTGGTCATCTTCTGCCTCCCTTCTAGATCCACGTTCCTTCCTGCTCTACCCCACTCTGCCCTGGGCCCCTATGGACCTCATCTCACCCATGGCTCCCCTGGGTTCTGAGTCTGGAGGACAGGGAGCCCCAGTGTCTGGGGGGAGTGCCAGTGTGAGGCCGCCTCAGGCTGGCTGTCTGACAAGAGGCCTGTGCCTCACAGCAATCTCTCCTTCTAGGTTCGGATGCCTTCTCTCTCTCCCTGCTGACAGCTTTGCGCTGGTAGCCCCAGCTATCTGCATGACCCCTTGTGGAGCCCCCATATCCCGCCTACACTTTAGTAATTCATAAATAAATCCTTCTCAAACTATCTTAATCGAGGATATTTTTTTTCCTTAGGACACTGATACACTGAAGCCTGGTGGATAAGACAAACCTGAATTTGCATTTGACCCTGAGCCTGGGTTGACTGTCTGTAAAACGAGGATAGTGATAGTAACCTACAGTGTTGTGAAGTCAAAGGAACCAGACACCCAGTAATCACTTAATACCGATTTTCTCACTTATGAAAGTCTCAAGATTAGGAGAACCATAAAATCATTAATGGGTATGGAACAAAAGAATACAATGAATGGCAATTCCTCAAAACATTGAACATGAAATTACCATATGATCCAGCAATTCTCCTAGGTGTATATCCAAAAGACTTGAAAATAGCTGTTCACACAAAAACTTGTATACACATATTTATAGCAGCACTATTCACAGTAGCCAAAATAAGTCAGATGCCCACCAATGGATGAATGCATAGCAAAATTTTTTGATATATCCATACAATAGAATATTATTGGGCCGTAAAAAGGAATGAAGTACCAGTGCGTGTTATCACATAGATGGACCTCGAGGACATTATGCTAAGTGAAAGAATCTAGACACAAAATTACAAATGGTGTATGATTCCATTTATATGAAATATCCAGAATAGAGACAGAGAGAAGACTGGTGGTTACAAGTGGCTGAGAGGAGGGGTAATGAGGAATGACTTCTTACTAGGTCTGGGATTTCCTTTGGGGGAGATAAAAAGTTCTGGAACTAGATAGTGGCAATGGTTGTACAACATCATGCAATGTATTAACGCCACTGAATTGCACAACTTAAAATGGTTTAAATGGTAAATTTGATGGTAAGTGTATTTTACTATAATAATAATAAAAATACAGTGAACACCTGAATCCATTATCAAACTCAAGGTATTCACATACTTTTCCCATCAGTGTGCCCCTCCATGTAGTATAGAATTCCTCTGTCCTGGTGAACACAGATCCTGCTCTGAGTTGTCCTCCAGCTCAGACACTGGGTACAGGGCATTCGTGTCTAGTCTACGTTCCAGTGGCTCCCCATGCCCTTCAGTGCTTTCACTCAGGCTTTGATGTATTCATTCTGCAAATGTTTGCTGGATTACCTTCCTTGTGCCAGGCTCTGTGCTAGGGCCTGTGGAATCAGAGATGGATCAGATGTAGTGCTGGCCTTCAAGGAGCTCACAACCACCTGGGGAGACAGCCCTGAACTTTTACCTTGACCCAGTGATACAAAGCACAAAGTTGGGCATGATTAACTCTGCCTTGGACATATGTGTGAGTGTGTGTGTTGGGGGCGTAGGGGTGGAAGGGTTCTATCCCAGAGCATAGGGAAGAATTCTGCAGGCAGAGGGAACAGCATATGCAAAGGCCTGGAGGCATGAGAATACACAGGCAGATCTGCAAACAGTCTCTAGTGGCTGAAACAAGAGGGCCAACGTACTTAGGGCAAGGGGATGGGGATGGAAATAAAGACTGGCTCAGGGGGAAAGAACCTGAAAACATCCTAAGAAATCTAGCTTTGATTCAGGAGGCAGAGGAGAAGTAGCAAATATTCTTTCTAAGAAAACTCTAGCACAAACTCCCTATGCAACTTTTGTAATCTTTTATTCAGCTGCATTCTGAGTTCAGCTGCATTCTGATAGCAAGGCCCTATCCCACCGGGCTAGTGGGGAATTGATACACAGCCAACACAAGATTGTGCCGTGTTTCTAGAATCTTGCAGAGACAAACCCCCAGGGGGCGCCATAAGGCCATCCCCCTACCCACCGAAGGTCAACCCACCTCCCCAAGGGATGCCATGGAGTGGAAGTAGATCTCACAGCATTTGTGTGGCTCACTGACCAGAGACCTCTCCCAAGGCTGGGGTACAACTTCCTTTGTCCTTCTCTGACCCTCATAATCACTCTCCTCCCTTCCCTCCCTTCTGGACACACAGCTTAATCTGCCATACCCGTTGCTGTTGAGTCGCTTCCAACTCATAGCGACCCTATAGGACAGAGTAGAACTGCCCCATAGGGTTTCCAAGGAGCGACTGGTATATATGAAATGCCAACCTTTTTGTTAGCAGCCTAGTTCTTAACCACCGCACCACCAGGGCTCCAAAAAAAATCCCATTGCCATGCCATAAGCAGTTACAAAGCACAGGCTGAACCATAGAATTCAATCAGCTTCTGTTTACTTGCTATCCTGCAAAAATTACCGAAGGCAAGGAAATACTAAGGCTGTGACCACTTAATTGAAATGTAGGAGAGGGAAAACCCAGGGAGAGCCCACACAAATAAATATCCCCATGGATTACCCTACAGTGCCCACTTTGAAGGCTTTTGATGTTGTTACATGCTGTCAAGTAGATCCTGACTCATAGCAATCCTATAGAAAAGAGTAAAACTACCCAAAGAGTTGCCTAGGCTATAATCTTTACGAGACCAGATCACCAAGCCTGTCCTCCCTTAGAGCAGCTGGTATGTTCGAGCTGCCAACCTTTCGGTTAGCAACTAAGTGCTTCATAGGACAGCCCACATTCTGAGGCTGTGTCTATTGAAGTAATCATCTGAATAATTCCGTTTTTGCCAAAAGTTCTTCTAGAAAAAACATCCAGATATCTGAAGTGACAGTAGGAATTTTTAACTTAAAATTTAGAATGAATTGATATCAAAAAACCAAAACCAAACCTGTTGCCATCACGTCGATTCCGACTCATAGCGACCCCCTAGGACAGAGTAGAACTGCCCCGTAGGGTTTCCAAGGAGCACCTGGTGGATTTGAGCTGCTGACCTTTTGGTTAGCAGGCGTAGCTCTTAACCACTATGCCACCAGGGTTTCCAAGAATTAATTGATAAGGAGGTATTTATTGCCTAAGGGGTACTTAGTATCTGTTGAGTGATGAAAAAATTTGGAAATGGATAGAGGTAATTGTTGTGCAACATGGTGAATGTGTCACTGAACTGTGCACATAAAAATGTTTGAAATGGCAAATGTTTTGTTGTATATATTTCACCACAATGATTTTTTTAACTTAAAAAAGAATGAATTGATAATAATCACACCTAAAAAGGCTCTACTAGAGAGTGAACCTCTTCAGTGAATTGTGATGACTTTAGAGTTTGGTTTTCATCCCTGCTGGCTCTGTGTTATATGACCTTGGGCAAATTTTTTTAATTCCCTGAGCCTCCATTTTCTCATCAATAAAATAGGACTAATCTTTTAGCATTGTGAGAATCACAGTACCTAATAGGACCTGGCCCAGAGTAGCTATTAAATGAATGCTGACTGCATGGGCTGGATGGATGGAAGGACAGATAGACAAATGGACATCTCGGCCTTTTGATTTACTCTGTATAGTACAAGTGCCAAATTCCTCCAAGTGAGCCATGGCCCCCAGATGCTCTGTTAACCCAGAACTAAAACCATTCCCCAAACCCACTCTTCAACGTTTAGACTGGGATATAAAACATAAAAAATACTTGTGAAGAGTGTACTTCTTAGTTTTAGCAGATACTCCAGACCCAATGGGTGGCTCCTGTCCAGAGGCAGGATGAGAAGGCAGGAAGGGATAGGAGCTGGTTGGATGGACACAGGAAACCCCAGGTGGAAAGCGGGAGTGTGCTTTCATACTATAGGGGTTGCAATTAGTGTCACCTAAATATATGTATAAATTTTTGTATGAGAAGTTAACTTCAGCTGAGCTGTAAACTTTCACCTAAAGCACAATAAAAAAAGAAGAAAATTTTCTCCAAGTGTTATTTAATCTGTCTTCAATTGTGACACCACAGGGGGACTTTGCACCTTGGAATATCATTGAAATCTATCTTTAGACTAGGGTCTGAAGTAGGGTCTCTGTCTTGCCTCTGCAGATGATTGCATGTAAAAAGAAATACTGAGAGTGGGGAGGGTGGAAAGGTGGGATCAATCACCTTGTCATCAGATGTAAGGACAGCACGCTCTTCCATGCGTTAGCACCCACTCGTGCCTGCCAGGAGAAGGCCAATAGGCTGCCATTTAGCTGGGGCTCAAATAGAAGAGGTGACCCGAAAGACAGAAGGTTTAGCAAGGGCAGCAGAGAGAGACAAGGAAATAAATGGCACTAGCTCTCCTGGCCCCAGAGCCTCTAAATTCATCAAAAATGCAAATATTTGATCCTCCTTGGCCATTGCAGGGTAGACTGAAGAAGCTAGTAGACCATCCAAGGCATTGCTAGTCATAACGAACTTCTTGCAGGATCACTGAAGCCACAGGAAAAGAAATCTACCCAATGCACTGGTTGAGCAAGTGGTGGAATTGTTCTGGGCAAGAAGTGGCAAACTCCAGCGGCCACAGGTGAATGAGCGAAGTAGAAAAGAAGTAAGACAGGCAGGGGAACCACTGTGATGAACTGGACAACCTGAACACGGCAGGTTACAGCTTATCTGGGCTTTCCATTTTTTCAAGAAAAAGCTTGAAATCTGGATATATATTTAAAAAAAAAAAAAAACTCCCAATTTTAAGTGCTGGCAATAAATTCAAATTTTTTCAAAACACTAGGTAGATCAAACAATACATACCTGAAGGCTCAGTGGCCCTCAGACTGCCAGTGTCTCATTCAAGTGCCAAATCCAAGCCATGAGGCTAGGACCAAGTCAGAGTCAAGATGAAGAATCACAGTGGAAGAGGCCAAGCGCCCAGTAATAAGGACACCACAATTAACAATGCACACAGGTGTTGGGGTCATGAGGGGAGGTTTAGGGAGGAGCAACTTAGTTCTGGCGGATCCTACTTTGTTGGCATAAAGATGTACCTTTCTAGTGACCCTGCAGGCTGAGTCAAATTCACTGCCTTGTATCTGAAAGCAATAAACCCATTTTTCAGATGGTAATAATGAGCTTGCTCTTGTATTATTATTATAAACTGTGTAATGATAATTATTTTTATGTATTTCGATTTCACCATTTTTTTATTTCCGGAAAATGCATATCTAGAAGTGAAATTACTATTGCATTTGATTTATACTGTAAATTGATTTCCGAAAAGGCTGTACTATTCGTAAGACATACTGGTGCTTACCAAATACTTTATATGCTCCTCTACATTTCTTGGCCGTTTTGTAATTAGTTTGAGGATATGTGACTAGTTCTGGCCAATGGGCTATGAGCAGAAATGGCGCAGATTCAAGATACTCAAAAGAGGTTGTTTTTTTCCATGCCTCCTTTCCACCTGTCAAGGCAAAGCTGAAAGCCACATATTGAGATAGTAGCATGGACCCCTGGGTCATGAGATGGAAGAGAGTCACACAAATAACCACTGGACTTTGCATGAGTGAAAAATAAGCTTTTGTGTTAAGCCACTGAGATTTTTGAGTTGCTTATTACATCAGCATAGCCTAGCTCATCCTGATTAATACCTACCCCTTTATAGTACCAGCAGTAATACACATAAATATTCACTATATAGGCAGCATTTGGCTATATAATGAATAAACCATCATTCAGATAATTTATTTTAGCTTAAAAATGAAGTATCACTTCTGATTTTCGTTTAGTTTTGCATTTCTGAGTTTATTTGTAAGGTTGACTGTTTTTTAGGTTTATTAATTAGTTATCATCCCTATTTTGTAAATTATCAATTACCGTTTAGTGTCACTTGAGTCTATTTGATTTTTTTAATTTAAATAAGCCCTTCATTTCATAAAGATATTAAGCCTTTGTCAATAAAATTGACTGAAAATATTTTTCAGTGTGTTTTGTCATTTTATTTTGTTTAATGTTTTCAAGGCACATAAAATTGTTTGAGTAAAATCAGTTGCACCTATCACCTGTGAATTTCTTTTATTACTTTTAAACATAAGCTTTCTTGTTCCACAAAGAATCTGATAAATACTCACTTCAAAGTTTTTATTTTCCGTAATACTTGAAAGTAATTCCATCTGGGGTTGATTTTGGCTTATAGTAAAAATAACACAAATAGCACTTTATCACAAAATATGAATCGATTATCCCGAACCTTTAATGTAACTATTAGTCATTTTTTCCAAATGTCTATTTTATCAAATATTTAATTTAAATATAAATTTTGTGTTTTCTGTTCAGTTCTAATGATGTGTTCACCATGGAACCAGTGTCACAAAGTTTAAATTCTCGTAACTTCACAATGTGCGTTAAAACCAGAAGAGCTGATGGGTGTCACCCCTTGCTTCATACTCTCCGTTTTCAGCATTGTCTTTCACATTCCTCATTAGTTCCTTTGTTATGTGAGCTTTTGGATTGTTTTGTCACATTCCCTGCAAAACATCCTGAATATATTTTATTGGGATTGCATCTTGCAAATCTATTCGTTGGGAGGAATGAAATCTTCATGATATTTGCTCTCTTATTTAAGGATATGGTATGTCTGCCATTTATTCAAGTCATCTTTTCTATCTCTTCATACCATTTGGTAATTCTGTTTATATGGACTGAAGTCTAAACAAAAATACATTTATTCATGATGTAAATTAACCTGTATGTATTTGGAAGAGAGAGAATTTAAACAGCGTGGGTGACTCTGCCCAGAGTCCACCTGTTAACCATGCCCTGGACTGAAAAGGGGGGCTGGCCTCAGCTCCTGACACCCAGCATGGGGTCAGCATCTCAGGGTGCTGGATGTGATACTAGGATGATATTGACTATCCAAGATTTTAGCTGAGAGCTCATTTGTGACCTGACTCTAATTCATACGTACCTATTGTTAGATTTATTCCTATGTAGTTTACATACTTTTTTGTCACTCTTGTAAGTGAGGTCTTATCTCACAATGGTCTCTGTCTTAATTACCTAGTGCTGCTCTAACACAAATACCACAAGTGGATGGCTTTAACAAGCAGAAATTTATTCACTCACAGTTTAGGATGCTAGAAGTCCAAAATAGAGCACTAGCTCAAAGGGAACACTTCCTCTCTTGGCTCTGGGGCAAGGTCTTTGTCATCCATCTTCCCCTGGTCTAGGAGCTTCTCAGCATAGGGACCATGAGTCCAAAGGATGCACTCTGCCCCTGGCTTTTCTTGCTTGGTGGTAACAACGTCCCTCTCCTCTCTATTCACTTCTAATCCTCAATAGTCCTGCCTCATTAACATAACTGCCTCTAATCCTGCCTCATTAACATCATGTTGTTGTGCTGTGGTTAAGTGCCATTGAGTCGGTTCTGACTCATAGCCACCCTATGTACAACAGAACAAAACACTGCCCAGTCCTGCCCCTTCCTCACAATCAATGCTGTGCTTGAGCCCATTATTGCAGCCACTGTGTCAATCCATTTCCTTGAACGTCTTCCTCTTTCTTGATGACACTCTACTCTAACAAGCATGATGTCCTTCTCCAGGGACTGATCCCTCCTGATAACACGTCCAAAGCATGTGAAACGTAGTCTGCCCATTCTTGCTTCTAAGGAGCATTCTGGTTGTACTTCTTCCAAGACAGATTTGTTCATTCTTTTGGTAGTTCATGGTATATTCAATATTCTTCTCCAACACCACAATTCAAAGGCGTTAATTCTTCTTCAGTCTTCCGTATCCATTGTCCAACTTTCCCATGCATATGACGTGACTGAAAACACCATAGCTTGGGTCAGGTGCACCTTAGTCTTCAAGATGATATCTTTGCTTGTCAACACTTTAAAGAGGCCTTTTGCAGCAGATTTGCCCAATGTAGTGAGTCTTTTGATTTCTTAACTGCTGCTTCCATAAGTGTTAATTGTGGATCCAGATAAAATGAAATCCTTGACAACTTCAATCTTTTCTATGTTTACCATGATGTTGCTTATAGGTCCAGTTGTGAGGATTTTTTTTTTTTTTTTTATGTTGAGATGTAATACATACTCAAGGCTGTAGTCTCTGATCTTCATAAGTAAGTACTTCAAGTCCTCTTCACTTTCAGCAAGCAAGGTTGTGTCATCTGCATAACACAGGTTGTTAATGAGTCTTTCTCCATTCCTGATACCCCATTCTTCTTCATATAAATCAGCTTCTTGGATTATTTGCTCAGTATACAGTTTGATTAAGTATGGTGAAAGGATACAACCGTGATGCACACCTTTTCTGACTTTAAATTAAGCAAATATCCCCTTGTTCTGTTCGAGCAACTGCCTCTTGATCTATGTACAGGTTCCTCATGAGCACAATTAAGTGTTCTGGAATTCTCATTCTTCGCAATGTTATCCATAATTTCTTATGATCCACACAGTCAAATGCCTTTGCATAGTCAATAAAACACAGGTAAACATCCTTCTGGTATTCTCTGCTTTCAGCCAGGATCCATCTGACATCAGCAATGATATCCCTGGTTCCACAGTCTCTTCTGAATTCAGCCTGAATTTCTGGCAGTTCCCTGTCGATATACTGCTGCAGCTGTTTTTGAATGATCTTCAGCAGAATTTTGCTTGCATGTGATATTAATGATACTGTTCTATAATTCCCATATTTGGTTGGATCAACTTTCTTGGGAATAGGCTTAAATATTGATCTCGTCCAGTCAGTTGGCCAGGTAGCTGTCTTCCAAATTTCTTGGCATAGATGAGTGAGCACCTCCAGTGATGCATCCATCTGTTGAAACATCTTAATTGGTATTTTGTCAATTTCTGGAGCCTTGATTTTTACCAATGTCTTCAGTGCAGTTTGGACCCCTTCCTTCAGTACCATTGGTTTCTGATCATGTGCTACCTCCTGAAATGGTTGAATGTCAACTAATTCTTTTTGGTATAGTGACTCTGCCTAGTTCTTCCATTTTCTTTTGATGCTTCCTGCATCATTTAATATTTTCCCCATAGAATCCTTCAACATTGCAACTTGAGGGTTGAATTTTTTCTTCAGTTCTTTCAGCTTGAAAAATGCCAACAATGTTCTTCCTTTTTGGTTTTCTATCTCCAGGTCTTTGCACATGTCATTATAATACTTTATTTTGTCTTCTGTAGCCAGCCACCCTTTGAAACCTTCTGTTCAGCTCTTTTACCTCATCATTTCTTCCTTTTGATTTAGCTACTCTACTCTCAAGAGCAACTTTCAGAGTCTCTTCTGACAGCCATTTTGGTCTTTTCTTTCTTGTCTCTTTAATGACCTCTTGCTTTCTTTATGTATGATGTCCTTGATGTCATTCCACAACTCATCTCGTCTTCAGTCATTAGTGTTTAGCACACCAAATCTGTTCTTGAGATGGTCTCTAAATTCAGGTGGGATATCCGTTAACATCATAGAGGTTAGAATTTAAAACACATAAAGTGATTACATCAGATCACAAAATTGGGGACAACCACACAATACTGGGAATCATGGTCTAGCCAAGTGGACATGTATTTTGGGGGTACACAATTCAATCCATGACAGTCTCCTTAGTAATTTTTACTTTTTCTTATTATAAGTGTCAATCAGAAAGGACCCTAACCAGTTTAGACCAATGCCAGGTGATTCCACCTATAAACTTTACTTAATTGGTATTTTCCAAGCTCACATTCTGTTGAGGCTTCATCATGGTAAAGCCAAGAACTTTTCCACCTATTAAAAATGAAACAAAAGACAACTGGCTCAATCACAATTTTGCCCCTACTTTGAAAAGATCCACATTTGCTTAAAAGGAAACTTCCCATAATCTATTCTTTTTTTTTTTTTTCCCAACTAAGTTCCTCAAAGCTTCTTACAAAAAAAACTGATAACCCAGAAACCCAGTGCCGTCAAAGCCTTTGGTATTTCCTCTTGAGTGCCAGGTTTTCTTTGCTGCAGCAACTTGGTTTTCTCACAAATAAAATCTTCGTTGAAGTTTTTACAATTTGACTCCAGAATCTGTCATTTAACATTAGATAAGTAGTTGTTATTTATATAACATATGTAAATATAGATAATTAATAACCTGAAAATTAAACGCATTAGTAATCCCACCATCCATTATCATTCCAATGTCTAATTAACCAGCTGAATGAATGGATAAAAGACTAGGAACAAAAACAAAATCTCCCACAATGAACTGTTTTTTATCCTGTCTCTTCAATTAGCAACATATTTTTGAACATCTATTGGTTTTCTTTTACTACCTAGAACTACACTGTTCAACATGGTAGCCACTAGCCAAATGTGGCTATTTTGTTTCAATGTAATTTCATCAATATTAAATAAAATTAAAAACTTAGTTCCTCAGTGTATTATCTTCCTGTTGCTGCTGTAGCAAATTACTGCAAACTTTGTGACTTAAAACAACTCAAATTTATTATCCTACAGTTCTGGAGGTCAGAAGTCCAAAATAGGCCTTACGGAGCTAAAATAAACGTGTCAGCAGGTCTACACGCCATCTAGAGACTCTAGGGAAGAATGTATGTCTTTGTCTTTTCCAGCTTCTACAGGCCACCTATATGCCTTGGCTCATGACCCTTTCCTCCATCCTCAAATCCAGCAGTGAGCATCGTGAGATCATCTTCAAATCTCTCTCCTACCTTGATACTCCTGTCTCCCTCTTATAATGACCCGTAGGATCAATTGGTCCTCACCTAGTTAAGATCCTTAACTTAATCACATCGCAAGGTCCCTTTTGCTGATGAAACAATGTAACATTTTCATAAGTTCCAGGGATTAAGATATAGACATTTTTGGGTGGCCATTACGCTACCTACCACACTCAATCACACAAGTCCCACTTCAAGTTCAATAGCTACATGTGGCTGGTGGTCACTGCATTGGACAGTACAAATTATAGAACATTTCCAACATCATACAAAGTTCTTTTGGAGAACACTGATCTAGAAGTTACCTCAGAGAACCAGTATGGAGATTCTGCCTGCTACCGAGTATACATATCCCAATTATGCATTCTGGAACTGGGGAAATAACTACAGGATAGGGTCTAAAACCACTGGACCCACTGTGAGACAGATTTGGGCTAAAACTCCATCAACCATTTGACATCCATATCCCTCCATTCTGACTGGAGGATCACAGTGATGTTTTGGGTCTCCTGGAATTAGTGTCAGTTCAGAGCCAGTGTCTAGTAATTCCCCCAAAATTAATTATTTCATTTTCCCTAATGCACATTCACCCTGGTAAAAGGTCATAGGTCCCTCTGGGGAAAGTTAGGAGACAGATTAATAGTATACATTGTTGGCAGTACAGTAGGGTCTTTCCTCAAAGGGATAAGGCCTCCAATTCATTCAAGACATTGTAGGTTTGTAAACTGACATAGGTCTGGGAATTGGTTGAGGGCATGTACCAAGTCACTTAGCTTCTCTGTGCCTCTGTTTCCTCCTTTGTATAATAATGGTACCCAGCGTAGGATTGCTGTAAAAAGTAGAGGAGTTAATAATAGTAGGTCTCTTATGCAGTACTTACAATATGTAATGCACTGCTCTAAGCATTTACATATTTTAACTTATTTAATCTTCGCAATAACCTTATGAAGCAGATGAACGATTATTATGTTCATGCTGAAGATGAAAAAAAAAAGAAGATGAGTTGACCAAAAAGAAGCTCAGAGGTGTTGGGGTTTGGTTAGAATCATACAATCGGTAAATAAGCACTGAATCATATTTCTGTTATAGCCGCACTAAATAACTAAGACAGAATTTGGTGCTGGAAGAGTGGGGTGCTGCTCTAAGATACCTAAAATGTGGAAGTGGCTTTGGAATTGGGTAATGGGTAAAGGCTGGAAGAATTTTAAGTGCCTTAATAGTACTTAAATAGATTGCCTTGAAGAGAGTGTTGGTACAGTTATGGATCTCAAAGGCAATTCTGGTAACGGCTCAGAAGGAAGTGAAGAGAGCCATAGAGAAAGTCTCTATCATCTTAGAGCTTACACATGGTGCCAGCTAAAGAAAGTTGCTAGAAATGTGGGTGTTAAATGTGCTTCTGGTGAGGCTTTAAAAGAAAATGATAAAAATATGATTGAACGATGTAGTAAGGGTGATTTTTTTTATGCAGTGGCAAAGAATTATTCTCAAATGTTTGGTGGAAGGTAGAACTTGTAAGTGATGAACTTGGATATTCAGCTGAGGAGATTTCTAAGCAAGATTTTAAAGAGGACTTGTGATTTCTCCCTACCACTTATAGTAAAATACGAGAGGAAAGAGATGGACTTAAAAACGAACTGTTCAAAATGAAAACAGAACTTAATGATTTGGAAAATCCTACTGTACAAACTAAGGACACCTGTCCTAGAATTTTCTCCAAGGATGTGACTACACAATCTTTCATTAAAGAGATTAAGTCCATGACTGATGGAGCTAACCAACTACCACAGCAGAAAACCCATCATCTTAGACTGAAGTGGACAGAGAGAACAAAAGGAAAGAACACCATCTGCCTCTTGGAATTCTACAGGCAGAAAACAGGTCAAAGGAGAGAACCTGTTATCCTCCAAGAAAAGAAAAGGACCATCCACGGAGCAGCAAGGAGAACAGCAGAACTGTTGGAAGGTGCAGGGGAAGCAGGGCTGCCTCGATTTCAAAGTGTGGAACCATGGCCTGCTAGGTTTCAAAGAATCGGGCCATAGTCTCCTAGGCTTAAAAGAGTCAGATCTTCACCCAATTGGTTGCAGAGTGTGGGGCTGCTGCCCAAAGCAGAGGGAATGGGCCTGCCATGCCCAAGGGGCAGAAGAACTGAGCCTACTGGAGCTGAGGGGGTGGGGCCACCATTCAGATAGACTAGGAGGATGGTGCTTCTCAAAGCTGAGGAAGCAGAGTTGCCATTCTAGTGGGCCAAGAAGGCAGAGCCCAGGGCCAAGGAGACTACACCCAGAATCCAGAGTGTGTGATCAACACCCAGAGACTGGAGGGCACATTGCCCAGATGATCCCAAAGAACGGAAGATTATTTTTAAGCCTTGAGTTGTTATTGTTGTCAGATGCCATAAGTTGGTTCCAACTCATCCACCCTATGTATAACAGAACGAAAACACTGCCCAGTCCTGTGCCATCTTCACAACAGTTTTTATGCTTCAGCCCATTCTTGCAGCCACTGTGTCAATCCATTTCATTGAGGGTCTTCCTCTTTTTCACTGACCCTCCACTTTACAAAGCATGATGTCCATTTCCAGGGACTGGTCCTTCCTGATAATGTGTCCAAAGCATGTGAGATGAAGTCTCTCCATCCTTGCTTCTAAGGAGAATTCAGGCTGAACTTCTTCCAAGACAGATTTGTTTGTTCTTTTGCCAATCCAGGTGTATTCAAAGGCATCGATTCTTCTTTGGTCTTCCTAATTCACTGTCCAGCTTTCACATGCATATAAGGCAATTGAAGATATCATGGCTTGGGTCAGACACACCTTAGTCCTTAAAGTGACATCTTTACTTTTAAACACTTTAAAGAGATCTTTTGCAGCAGATTTGCCCAGTGTAATGCATATTTTGATTTTTTGACTGCTGTTTCCATGGGTGTTGATTGTGAATTCAAGTAAAACGAAATCCTTGACAACTTCAGTCTTTTCTTCCTTTATCATGATGTTACTTATTGGTCCAGTTGGGAGGATTTTTGCTTTCTTTATGTTGAGATGTGGTCCATACTGAAGGCAGTATTCTTTGATCTTCATCAATAAGTGCTTCAAGTCCTCTTCACTTCCAGCAAGCAAGGTTCTGTCATCTGCCGAAGGTTGTTAATGAGTCTTCCTCCAATTCTGATGCCCTGTTCTTCAAAGAGTCTAGCTTCTCAGATTATTTGGTCAACATACAGATTGAATAAGTACGGTAAAAGGATACAACTCTGACACACACCTTTCTTAACTTTAATGGAAGCAGTATCACCTTGTTCTGTTCCAATGACTGCCTCTTTATCTAAGTACAGATTCCTCATGAGTACAATTAAGTGTTCTGGAATTCCTATTCTTCTCAATGTTACACATAAGTTGTTATGATCCACATGGTTGAATGCTTTGGCATAGCCAATAAAACACAGATAAACATCTTTCTGGTACTCTCTGCTTTCAGCCAGTATCCATCTGACATCAGCAATGCTATCTCTTCTGAACCCAACTTGAATTTCTGGCAGTTCCCTGTCATGGTACTGCTGCAGCCGCTTTTGAATGATCTTCAGCAAAGTTTTACTTTCATGTTATAGTAATGATATTGTTTGATAATTTCCACATTCTGTTGGATCTCTTTTCTTTGGAATGGATACAAATATAGATCACTTCCCGTTGGTTGGCCAGGTAGTTGTCTTCCAATTTCTTGGCATAGACAAGTGAGCACCTCTAGTGCTGCATCCTTTTGTTGAAATATCTTAGTTGGTATTCCATTAGTTCCTGGAGTCTTGTTTTTTACTAATGCCTTTAGTGCAACTTGGAACTCTTCCTTCAGTACCATTGGTTCTTGATCATGTGCTACCTCCTGAAATGGTTGAACATCGAACAATTCTTTTTGGTATAGTGACTCTGTGTATTCCTTCCATCTACTTTTGAGGCTTCCTGCGTTGTTTAATATTTCCCCTGTACAATCCTTCAATATTGCTATTCGAGGTTTGAATTTTTTCTTCAGTTTTTTTAGCTTGAGAAATGCTGAGCGTGTTCTTCCCTTTTGGTTTTCTATCTCCAGGTCTTTGCACGTTTCATTATAATACTTTACCTTGTCTTCTGTAGCCACCCTTTGAAATCTTCTGTTCAGCTCTTTTACTTCATCATTTCTTCCTTTTGGTTTAGCTACTCTACTTTCAAGAGCAACTTTCAGAGTCTCTTCAGACATCCATTTTGATCTTTTCTTTCTTTCTTGTCTTTTTAACAACCTCTTGCTTTCTTCATGTATGATACCCTTGATGTCATTCCACAACTCATCTGGTCTTTGGTCATTAGTGTTCAATGCATCAAATCTATTCTTGAGATGGTCCCTAAATTCAGGTGGGATATACTCAAGGTTGCACTTTGGCTTTCTTGGACTTGTTCTAATTTTCTTCAACTTCAACTCGAACTTGCGTATGAGCAATTGATGGTCTGATCCACAGTTAGCCCCTGATCTTGTTCTGACTGATGATATTGAGCTTTTCCATCCTTTCTTTCCACAGATGTAGTTGATTTTATTCCTGTGTATTCCATCTTTTGAGGTCCATGTGTATAGTCGCCATTTATGTTGGTGAAAAAGACATTTACAATGAAGAAGTCGTGGGTCTTGCAAAATTCATGCAGCCTCTGTCATTGTTTGTAACACCAAGGCTGTATTTTCCAACTACCAATCCTTCTTCTTTGTTTCCAACTTTTGCATTCCAATCTCAGGTAATTATTAATGCATCTTGATTGCATGTTTGATCAATTTCACACTGCAGTTGATAAAAATATTCAATTTCTTCATCTTTGGCCTTAGTGTGTAAATTTGAATAATAGTTTTATTAATTGTTCTTCCTTCTAGGCCTATGAATACTATCCTATTTCTGACAGTGTTGCACTTCAGGAAAGATCTTGAAATGTTCTTTTTGACGATGAACACAATGCCAGTTCTCTTCAAGTCGTCATTCCTAGCATAGTAGGCCATATGATTGTTTGATTCCAAATGGCTAATACCAGTCCATTTCAGCTCACTAGTGCCTAGGATATCAATGTTTATGTGTTCCATTTCAATTTTGACAACTTCCAAGTTTCCTAGATTCATACTTCATACATTCCATGTTCCAATTATTAATGGATGTTTGCAGCTCTTTCTTCTCATTTTGAGTCATGCCTCATCAGCAAATGAAGGCTCTGAAAGCTCGACTCCATCCATGTCATTGACAACTCTACCATGAGGAGGTAGGTCTTCCCCAGTAGTATTTTGAGTGACTTCCATCCTGAGGGGCTCATCTTCTAGCACTGTATCAGACAGTATCCCGCTGCTATTCATAAGATTTTCACTAGCCAATTTTTCAGAAGTTGACCACAAGGTTCTTCTTCCTAGACTTAGTCTGGAAGTTCAGCTGAAACCTGTCCACAAAAGGTGGCCCTACTGGTACTTGAAATACGAGTGGCAAAGCTTCCAGTATCACAGCAACATGCAAGCCACCATAGTATGACAAAACGATAGGCATGTGTTAGCAAGCCTTGAGGGCTCATGTAAATTGTTCTGCTGAATTTTGGACTTGCTGGGTACCCCTTATCTCTTCTTTCCCTCCAATTTCTCCCACTTGTAATGAAATATCTACCTTGTGCCTGTTCCATCTTTGTGCTTTGGAAACAGATAACCTGTAGTCTAGATATCACAGGTTCAAAGATGAAGAGGAATTTTACCCCAGGATGGAATATGCCTAAGTCTCACCCATATTCGATTTAGATAATTCAAAAGATTTAAGACTTTTAGGATGATGCGATGGGGTGAATGTGTTCTGCACGTGGCAAGAACATGAATTTTGAGGAGCCAAAGGGTGGAATGTTATGGATTAAATTGTGTCCTCCCAAAATATGTGTTGTAAATCCTAACCTCTATGCCAGTTGTTATCAACCCATTTGGATTATGGGTTGTCTTTGTCATGTTAATGTGACTGGATTAGTGTAGGGTGTATTTTGAGTCAATCTCTTACAAAATATAAATGAAGCAGATTAAGGAAGTGGCAAGGGGGATAGATGCCACACTACTTGAAGACCACCAAGGAGCCAAAGAATAGAAGCTGAAGAGACAAGGACCTTCCCACAGAGCTGACACAGAAAGAAAGCCTTCCCCTAAAGCTGGGGCCCTGAATTCAGACTTCAAGCCTCCTAAACTGTGAGAAAATAAATTTCTGTTTGTTAAAGCCATTCACTTGTGTTTTTGTTATAGAAGCACTAGATAACTAAGACAAGTGAGTAAGACAAGATCCATGCCCTCATCAAGCTATATTCCTGTCAGGGAGACAGACCACAGACAAATAAGTGTGTGATATATTGCTTATTGATAAGTAATATAAATGTATAAAGAAAAATACAGCAAGGTAAAGTGCATGGAGAGCACACGGAATTTCTTTAGATGAAGTTATCCGGAAAGGCCTAAGGAGGGCAGCAAGTACAAAGGCCCTGAGGCAGGAGAGTATTTGCCATGCTCAAGGAACAGCAAAGTGGTCACCAGGGCTAGAACAAAGTGAGTGAGGGCAAGAGTGTGAGCAATTGAGACTGGAGAGGTGGGAAGGGCTAGATATTACAGCCCTTATACACCATGTCAAGGGTTGAGCTTTTATTCTAAGGGCAAGGAAAGCCTGTGGGGGTTATAAGCAAGGAAGTAAGATGATCTGATTTTCATTGTAAAAAAAAATCTGTTCTGAATCCACGCTAAAGAATTTAAAGAGAAGAGTACTGATGTCTGCAGTTTATTTTGAAATTCATCAAAAAATAAGTTGGATTAAGGGTGGTTAAGAGGGACAAATAGATGGATATATCTGTGATAAAGCAAGTGGAGTAAAATGTTCATAGTTGAATCCAGTAGGATCTGGGGGTGGTAGAATCTCCCGGTGAGTATACGGGAGTTCCCTGGAAAATTTGTTCTCTTTGGTATTTTGTGATCTTTTTCATAATAAAACGTTGAAGACACCCCACTCTGGCTGCTGCCTATGAAATACAGTGAAAAGAGACAGAGGTGGAGCTCGGAGACCAGGGAGGCACTGATTTGCAGAAACAAGGGTAGGGTTGATGGTACCCTGACCAGAATGGTGGCACAGGAGGAGAGAAAACCCTTGGAATTACTTAATCGCAGAAAGTTTGTTTGAAAGGGCCGTTTGAGGCAAGTAGGGCATCAAGGAGTGGAGTGGAATCTATCCTGAGCTGCAAAGCGGCTAGTCTAGGTTTGAACCCTGCGTCTTCCACTTGCTATGTGGCCTTGAGTAAATTACTGAATCTCTCAGTTTTCGTCTCCTCGATTGTAAAATGAGGGTAACAGAATTTATTATACAAAGTTCTTTTGAGAATTCAATAACAGGGACTCACATAAATCGTCTAGAGGAGTGTTGGGAAAAGAGTGTTGTTGTCGCTAGTTGCCATCGGGTCAGCTGTGACTCATGCTGAACTTATGTATAACAGGATGAGACATTTATCCAATCCTGGGCTATCTTCATGATTGTTGGTATTGTTACGGCTACTGTGTAGTACCTTACGATCTTGGGGGCTCATCTTTCAACACTGTATCAGACAACAGTCATTTGCGTCCTATAGGGTTTTCATTGAGTGATTTTCAGAAGTAGATAACCAGGCCTTTCTTTCTGACCTGTCTTAGTCTGAAAGCTCTGCTGAAACTTGTCCACCATGGGTGACTCTGCTGGTATTTGAAATACTGGTGGCATAGCTTCCAGCATCACAGCAACATGCAAGCGACCACAGCATGACAAACTGATAGACGAGTAGTAAGGGTAAAAGATAGATGCTCAAAAATTTTGGTTTTCCTAAAATGGTATATCAAGAGTACTTGAAAATAATTGTTAATATTAACAAAGAACCATTTGAAACACAAACTTGGTTACTTCAAAACAGTGAAAGATAAGAAATCACCACTAATACTGTATTAAAATACATGAGATATAAGGCTAACATGAAAAAAGTTTCAATAATTTTATAATTTGGAAAAAAAAAAGAAAACCTCAGTGCAATGGCATGGGAGCCCTAGGTCAGCAAGGAATAGAAGAAAATAAATAAAGTTCCCCTTTCACCTGCAGGAGGACTTCTGGACATTTTCAAGTAGGAAGAGCCAGGGTGTGACCTTTCAACCTGGCCCACAGGCAGGAGGAACAAACTCTGGTCATTTTCTGGATCATCTGACAATAAAGTTAATAAAAAGTAGGAACAGATTGGAATTCAGGGCTGACAGTCATGGCCTCAACACTTGGCAGTCTCCATAATGACTTTCTTAGGTCTTTAAAATTTCAAGTGTTGGCTAGAACCAGGAGCAGAAATGCCAAAATACTATGGACAGAACATCCTTGTTTAAAGGTACTGGAAAGTCCATAGATTTGTCCAGTAAATTGACATGTCCTTGCCAAAACTGCTGAATCAATTGATTACTCTCAGAGAAAACATTCTCTCCAATTCTCTCTCTCTCGCTTTCTTCTCCTCTCGTTCCCTTAACTCTCTCCCTGCCCCCACATCCCCCTGGAATTGCCTCACTCTCCTGGAACCTCTGACTCAGCTGTAAAAATAACAGGAAAAATAATTAGAAGTCAGGAGGTCAAATGCTCTAAATGCCCGTTTGACAATTCGCTCTTTTCCCACCAGTTCCTTGGCGTCTGGGTTGCCTTATGGGAGCAGCTCTTGTGAATCGAAGTCATTCAGGTAGTGAAAAAGTGACCCAAGCGTGGTGTTCAGACTTGGAGGAATACTGTGGTGGCCCAGTGCTGCTGCTCTGCTGTAGGGCAGAGCTCATTGAATGAACAGCCAGCAAATTCTAGAAACCTCAACTAATGCAAATTGAGATGTTTTCTCTACCCAGACTGGGTATCTTCATGTGCAGTGACTTTGGATGCGTTTGACAACTTCAAAACTCAAAAATAATAGCAAGAATGTATATAATATGTCAGACACAGCACTGTATGTATATATATTAACTTGTTTAATCTTCACAATAACCCTATCAACTAGACGCTATTTTTATCTTTCTTTTTGTAGATGGAAGAAGGCCTGGTGGCATAGTAGTTAAAGTGCTTGGCTGCTAACCAAAAGGTTGGCTTTCGAACCCACTAGCTGCTCCACTGCAGAACCATATGGCAGTCTGCTTTTGTAAAGATTACAGCCTTGGAAACCCTCTGGGGCAGTTCTACTCTGTTCTATAAGATTACTATGAGTTGGAATCAACTCGACAGCAACAAGTTCTTGGTTTGGTTTGTAGATGGAGAGGCTGAGGCACAGAGAGGTGAACTGACTTGACCAAGATCACACAACTAGGAATTAGTAGAGCTGGGATTGGGACACGGGCTGTCTGTCTTAACCACGATATTATAATTCTTCTCAAGCCCAATTCATTTGCCTTTCCAGTGCTCTTTATACCAAGTTAGTTCCATTAACGTTTCCAAGCCTAGGACTCATGGCTGGGCCATAGCTGAGCCTGATGCTCCAGCTGAAAGCATCAGGTGGCAAAACTGCTTACCCCAACTTGTCGGTTACATCCTCTGATTTTCACAAGAGTTGAACACCTCCTGGCAAAAAATAAATAATAATAATAAATTTGAATCCCACCAAATTTATCTTTTAGTACCTATTGACATGTTGGACAGACTGAGGTGGCCCCAATGGAAGCCAGATTATGGAAAGAAAAACAGAATCCCCTGAGCCAAAGTTCACCACAAGCGAGAAAGGAATCTGACACTGTGGGGCCAGCACACAATCAGTGGGTGAGATTCTGGGTGCAGGACACCAGACTCCATACTGACCTGGTCACCTATGTGGCAGGTATGTGCCCTGGGAGCAAAGAGCTACGTGTAGGAACTACAAGAGCTGCCTCACCTGGGCCTCAAGCAACCTGGCTCTGCCCCCAGCTGATTTTACACTGAGAGAGGAGCGGTAGGAGCAGTATTCTCACTTCAAGGAGAACAACTTGGATTCCAGGTGCATCAGCGTGGCGGCAGGGCAAGGTGTGGGTTCCCGGCACTGCAGCCTGGGTGGTTTCCAGCTGCAGTCTCACTAAGTACTGGCTCCCGACACTGAGGAGCTGTGGGCCTCCAGCTCCCCTACCCTTAGGCAGCATCTCGGGCAGCATCTCCGTACAGCTCAGCTCAGACGCACCTCTGTGATACCCACGGGGCCATCCTGTTTACCAGTCATGTAGCAAGCAGTGACCAGCACTGATTCGCAGACACATGTAAACACCCCTTAAGACTTCCTAGAAATAATGGGGGTCAGGGAGGGAAATTATCTCAAAGATTGCCATGCTTGCAGACAAGTTGGTTGGAGCTTATAGCCTTCCAGGATCAGCTTAGTGTGAATACCTCCATCCTCGCTGGCTTGTGAAGCCTGAGTAGACAGGACACAGACATTTTGAAACTGGGGAATCATGCCTTTGGAAGTAAGTGGGTGCTTATTTTAGCTTCCAGAAGGACTCCTGGCAGAGCAGTGGTTAAAGTCCTCGATTGCTAACCGAAACGTCCGCGATTTGAAACGAACAGCGGCTCCACGGGAGAAAGATGAGGCGGCCTGCTTCTCTAACAATTTACAGCCTTGGAAACCCTGTGGGATCACTATGCTTTGGAACTGACTTGACAGCAGTGGGCTTGGTTTGGTTTTTGTCTTAGTTTCCTAGGGCTGCTGTGACAAAATGCCAAAAAAAAAACCCAAAGTAGACAGCTGAAAGAACAGAAATACCTTTTGTCCCAATTCTGGAGGCTAAAAGTCTGAATTCAAGGTGTCGGCAGGACCATTGTCTCTCTTTTGGCCCTAGGGGAGGGTCCTTCCTCATCTCCCTGAATTTTTGGTAGACCTGGGCATTTCTTGTCATTCTTTGGCTTGTAGGCAGGTCCTCACATGCTGCTTTCTTCCTGTGCGTGATTCCTTTTTTGTGTCCGTGCTTCCCTTTTACAAAATCCCACTTAGAAGGGATTAGAGTTAGGACCCACTGTACTCTGGTATGGGAAACCCTTGGTGGCGTAGCAGTTAAGAGCTATGGCTGCTAACCAAAAAGTCTACAGTTCGAATCCACCAGGCGCTCCTTGGAAACTCTATGGGGCAGTTCTACTCTGTCCTATAGGGTTGCTATAAGTCAGAATCGACTCGACAGCAATGGGTCTACTCTGGTATGGCTTGGTTCACTTAACTGATAACACCTTAAAGAAAAACCCTACTGGCCCAAACAAGGTTGCATTCATCCATGCAAGGGTTAAGACTTCAACATATCTTTTGGGGGAACACAATTGAGTCCATAGCAGTGCTGAAGACATAATTGGGAAAAGTGTATGTGTCTCTGGATTATAAAAAAAAAACCACTGGGCAATTTTAATCCTCATAATTGTCCACATGCTACACGTAGAGCTAGCCTTAAGAATTGCTACACCTATCTGCTCTTCTCCTAGGGACCCTTCCAGGCCTCCACCCAGGCCAGCACTCCTCAGCTCCATGGTGTGCTTGGCCCCGTTTAATTCTGTCCATGGCTCTTGCCCATCATGCTCTCTCCCTGGATAAATTATCTTGTTTGAAGCTGTCTACTCCAGCTCTTCATTCTGCATCCAATGTGTGCACCACAGTTGCAACTGTGGGTGAAACCCTCCCAGCCCTTGCTGCAGCCCCCATGCCCAGGGCCCCCCCTTGAAGGGAAAACCAAAGCAAACCTGATGCCGTCAAGTCAATTCTGACTCACGGTGAACCCATGTGTTACAGAGTAGAACTGCTCCACAGAGTTTTCTTGGCAGTAACCTTTATGCAAGCAAATTGCCAGGCCTTTTTTCCATGGCACTGCTGGGTAGGTTTGAACCTCCAACCTTTAGGTTAACTGTTGTTGTTAGATGCCATCAAGTCCCTGGGTGACACAAACAGTTTAACTTTTGACTATGAGCCAAAATGGCGGTGGTTGAAACCCACCCAGAAGCTCCTCGAAAGACAGGCCCAGGATCTGCTTCTGAAAGGTCCCAGCCTTGAAAACCCTAGGAAGCAGCTCTACTCTGCACACATGGGGTCACCATGAGTTTAGGTTAGTAGCTGATGGCAAACTACTTGCACCACCCAGGAACTTGCCTCGGATAGAAGAGCCTGGAATACAAGGGTCTTCAGCATTTTAGGAGCAATCTGGTCCACTGACCTTACGTCTTGTTTTCTTGGTGTTGCTATAACAGCAAAACCACAAGTGGGTAGCTGTAACAAACGGAAATTTATTTTCTCACAGTCTAGGAGGCTAGAAGTCTGACTTCAGGGCGCTGGCTGCAGGGGATGGTTCTCTCAGGCCACTCTAAGAGAAAACCCTTGTTTCAACTTCTCTAGTATTCTTCCCGACATTCCTTGGCGGTCTCCACGAGGCATCTATCCTTCCCCCATTCTTGCTTGGTTCTCTGTGTGCCTAATCTTTTATTTCTCAAAAGTGATTGATTTAAGACACACCCTACACAGATATGGGCTCATTAACATGAAAAAAAAAACTCTATTTCCAAATGGGATAACCTCCACAGGTAGGTAGAGGTTAGGATTTACAGCACATTTTTTTGGGGGGGGGGACACAATTCAATCCACAACACCTTGTAAATGCCAAAGCCTTTCCACTCCCATCCCATCACACCCCACTCCCTACAATTGGCCAACGATGCTGCTGGCTCTAGGGGAAGTCTGTTCTGGCCCTAGCTGAGTAACAGGGATAGAAACAAGGAGGTGGTCTGTGGTCATGGGCTGCTTCCCACCTGCCCAAACACCAGCTTACCTGAGGTCCCTTTTGAGGACTTGATTTAACACCTCTGCTTTACAGCACAGGTTCATAAAGTCCACAGAGCAAGTCACAGGCAGAGCGACTGGAACTGGAACTCAGCGCTTTTAGTTGCTATAAATGGCCATGTTTTTCCCACTGCTTCGATTCCTCAAGATTTGATTAACCAGCTTGAACCAGGTCTATCGAGGTGGGAGTGTCATAGGCCGAAATGATGTTTCCTCTAGCAATACACCTAGGAAGGGAGGACCTATAGATTGGTGTGGAATCTTTAAAAAAAAAAATTGACCTGGCAAACTGTAGATCTTGTCCACATATTAACCCTAGGGCAGGGGTCAAACCACTTTATCCCGGTCCCTTGACATGTCAGTTTACTTTTGACATCAACCATTAGTGTGTTTTCTTTTTTATTTTATTGTGCTTTAAGTGAAAGTTTACAGAGCAAATTAGTTTCTCTTTCAAAAATTTATACGCAAATTGTTTCATGACATTGCTTGCAATTCCCACAATGTGTCATGTCAGCACTCTCCCCTTTCCCTTTCCACCCCAGGTTTTCCATGTTCATCCAGTTTTCCTGTCCCTTCCTGCCTTCTAGTCTTTCTTTTGGGGCAGGTGCTGCCCATTTCGTCTTGTATACTTCATTGAGCTAAGAAGCACTTCCTCCTGTGTATTATTGTTTGTTTTATAGGCCTGTCTAATCTTTAGCTGAAAGGTGGAACTATGGGAGTGGCTTCAGTTCTGAGTTAGGGCGTCCGGGGACCATAGTCTTGGGGGTTCCTCCAGTGTTTGTCAGACCAATAAGCCTGTTCTCTTTTCCGAACTTGATCGTTTTCTTCTACATTTTTCTCCTGCTCTGTCCAGAACCCTCTATCATGATCCTTGTCAGAGCTGTCTGTGGTGGTAGCTAGACACAATGTAGTTCTGGGCTCAGGTTGGTGGAGGTTGTAGTTCATGTGGTCAATTAGTCCTTGTCTTTGGCTTTCTTCATTCTCCTTTGCTTTGGACAGGATGCGACAAATAGATGTATCTTAGATGGCCACTCCCAAGCTTTTAAGACCCCAGACACTACTCACCAAGGTAGGATGTAGAACATTTTCTTTATGAACTATGTTATGCCAATTGACCTAAATGTTCCCCGAGACCAGGGTCCCCAGCCCTCAGCCCAGAAACTAAGTACCACCAGGTGTTTGAATGTGTCTAGGAAGCTTCTATGACTGTCCCCACTTTGTGCTGTATTATACATATGAATACACATGCTGTATGTACTAATATGTATACAAAAATATCCACAGCCTAATCTATATAATCACCTCATATGCATGTGAAAGCTGGACAAAGAATTGATGCCTTTGAGTTATGGGATTGGTGAAGAATATTGAATATACCGTGGACTGCCAGAAAAACAAACTAATCTGTCTTGGAAGAAGTACGCCAGAATGCTCCTTAGAAGCAAGGATGGCAAGATTTCATCGCACATACTTTGGACGTGTTATCAGGAGACACCAGTCCCTGGAGAAGGACATCATGTTTGGTAAAGTGGAGGGTCAGCAAAAAAGAGGAAGACCCTCAACGAGATGGACTGACACAGAGGCTGCAACAATGGGCTCAAACATAACAATTGTGAAGATGGCACATGACCAGGCAGTGTTTCGTTCTGTTGTACACAGGGTTGCTATGAGTCGGAATGGACTCGACAGCACCTAACAACAACAATCTATGTATGTATGTGGGTATACTCCTACATGCCCTCTTTCCCATATTCAGCGTATGTATCTGCCTGTGTATCTGTTCATAAGTTATTATTTGTTTTTCCTGTTGTTCTAGGGTTGTATGTGTTATAGTATTTACCGTAGTTGCCTCTTTTTTTTCTTCCTTGTATTCCTCTAAGTGTCTTCTTTTGCCTTATGTTGACTTCCCCTATATTGTGTATTGTCTTTTCCTTCACCAAAATTAACACTTGTCTACTATCTTGTGATTTTCCCTCCTCATCTCTCCCCTCCCTCATAACCATCAAAGATTGTTTCTTTCCCTGTGTAAACCTTTTCTTGAATTTTTATAATAGTGGTCTCATACAATACTTGTCCTTTTGTGGTTGAATTATTTCACTCAACATAATGCCCTCCAGATTCACGTATATTGGGAGATGTTTCACAGGTTCATCTTTGCTCTTTATCATTGACTACTGTTCCATTGTGTGTATGTACCATAGTTTGCTTATCCATTCACCTGCCGAAGGGTACTTAGGTTGTTTCCATTTTTTGCTATTGTGAATAATGCTGTAGTGAACATGGGTGTGCATATGTCTATTCGTGTGACGGCTCTTATTGCTCTAGAATATATTCCTAGGAGTAGGACTGCTGGATCGTATGGTATTTCTCTTTCTAGCTTACATTTTAAAGGAAGCACCATATCATTTTCCATTTTCCATTCCCACCAGCAGTGTATGTGAGTTCCAATCTCCCCACAACCTCACCAGCATTTACTGTTTTCTGAATTTTTGATCAGTGTCATTCTTGCAGGGGTGAGGTGGTATCTCATTGTGATTTTGATTTGCATCTAATGGCTAATGATTGTGAACATCTTTTCATTTATTTGTTGGCCACCTGAACGCCCTCTTTGGTGACGTGTCTGTTCATATCCTTTGCCCGTTTTGTGACTGGGTTGCTTGTCTTTTTATTGTTGAATTGTTGAAGTTTTCCGAATAGAGTTTAAACCTTTATTGGATATGTCATTGCCAAAGATTTTTTTCCCCTAGTCTGTAGGTTCTCTTTTACTGTCTTGGAAAAGTCTTTTGATGAGCATAGATATTTAATTTTCAGGAGGTTCTAGTTATCTAGTTTATTTTCTGGGTTCATGCATTTTTAGTCAGGCTTGATATCCTATTTATGTCCCAATGTTTTCTTTCATGAACTTTACAGTTTTAGATTTTATATTTAGGTCTTTGATCCATTTTGAGTTAGTTTTTGTGCATAGGGTGAGGTATGGATCCTGTTTCATTTTTCTGCAAATGGATATCCAGTTTTGCCAACACCACTTGTGGAAGAGACTATCTCTTCCTCCATTTGGTGGACTTTGACACTTTGTTGAAGATCAGGCATCCATAAAAAACCCACTCCATAGGTGAATGGATTTATTTCTGGGTTCTCAGTTCTGTTCCATTGGTCTATGTGTCTGTCATTGTACCAGTACCAGACTGTTTGGACTACCATAGCTGTATAATAGGTTCTAAGCTCAGGTTGTGTGAGGCCTCCTACTTTGTCCTTCTTGTTCAGTAATGTTTTTCTTATTTTCTTTTCCTTTCCATGTAAAGTTGATGATTAGTTTTTCCATCTTGGTAAAGAATGTTGTTGAAATTTGGATTGAGATTTCATTTGGATAGTATTGACATTTTCACAATGTTAAGTCTTCCTATCCATGAGCATGGTATATTTTTCCTTTTATGAAGGCCTCTTTGGTTTCTTGCAGTAGTTTTTTTGTTTGTTATTTGGTTTTTTTTGTATAAGCCTTTTATGCCTGTAGTTAGGTTTATTCCTATGTATTTTATCACTTGGGGGGTTATTGTAAATGGTATTGTTTTCCTGATTTACTTTTTGGAGTTCTCTTTGTTAGTGTAGAGGAATCCAACTGATTTTTTTATGTTGGTCTAGTACCCTGCCACTTTTCTAAATCTATTAATTCCAGTAGCTTTCTTGTAGATTCTCTGGAATTTTCTATGTATAGGATCACATCATCTGTAAATAGGGATAGTTTTACTTCTTCCTTACAAATTTGGATGCCCTTTCTTTCCCTTTCTTGTCTTTATTGCTCTATCTAGGACTTCCAGTACAATGTTGAGTAATAAGAGAGGTGATAAAGGCCAGCCTTGTCTGGTTCTTGTTCTCAGAGGGAATACTTTGAGTGTCTCTTTTTTGAGAATAATGTTGACCATTGGTTTTGTGTATATACCCTTAATTATGTTGAAGCAATTAAAACATTCCTATTTTGATGAGTTTTTATCAGGAATGGGTGTTGGATGCCTTTTCTGCATCGATTGAGATGCTCATGTGATTCTTTTCCTTTGTTTTATTTATGTGGTGGATTACATTGACTGATTTTCTAATGTGGAACCATCCTTGCATACCATATATGAATCCTACTTGGTCATGATGTATTATTTTTTTAATACGCTGTTGGATTCTATTGGCTAGAATTTTGTTGAGAATTTTTGCCTCAATGTTCATTGAGGGATACAACAAACAACAACAAAAAAAACCATTGCCATTGAGTCAATTCCAATTCATAGGGACCCTGTAGGACAGAGTAGAACTGCCCCATAGAGTTTCCAAGGAGCACCTGGTGGATATTGGTCTATAACTTTCTTTTTCAGTAGTGTCTTTGCCTGGGATTGGTATCAGGGTTATGCTGGCTTCATAGAATGAATATGGCAGTATCCCTTCCTTTCCTATTATCTGTAATACTTCGAGTAGTATTGGTGTCAACTCTTCTCTGGCTGTTTGGTAGAATTCTGCAGTGAGTCTGTCTGGGCCAGAACTTTTTTTGTTGGTAATTTTTAATGATCTCTTCAATTTCTTCTTTTGTTATGGGTCTGTTCAAATTTTGTACCTGAGTTTGTGTTAGGTAATATGTTTCTAGGAGTTTGCCCATTTCTTCTAGGTTTTCAAATTTGTTGGAACTTATTTTTTTGCAGTATTCTGTTATGATCCTTTTTATTTCAGTTGTTTCTCGTATGATGCTACCCATCTCATTTCTTATTTGGGTTATTTGCATCTTGTCCTTTTTTTCTTTTGTCAGCTTGGCCGGTGGTTTGTCAATTTTATTGATCTTTTAAAAGAACAGCTTCCATGTTTTAATTGTTTTTCTGTTTCATTTATTTCTGCTCTAATCTTTATGGGCTTCTTTTGCTGCTCTTTTCCTATGTCTTCAAGTTATAAGTTCAAGGTATTGATTTTGGCCCTTTCATCTTTTTTGATGTGTGCATTTATGGCTATAAATTGGCCTCTGAGAACTGCTTTTGCTGTGTCCCAAAGGTTTTGGTATTTTGTATTTTCTTCATTCTTGTTCGATTCTAGGAATACTTTTATTGCATTATTAATTCCTTCCTTTATCCAGTGCTTTTTAAGCATAACATTTTTTAGTTATCAAGTATTTGATTTTTTTCCTTGTTCTTTCTGTTATTGATTTCTAATTTTATAGCATTGCGATCTGAGAAGATTCTTTGTATTATTTGGATACTTTTTAATTTATTGAGGCTTGCTTTGTGGCATAGATGATGGGCTATCCTTGAGAATGATCCATGTGTGCCAGAGAAGAATGTGTACTGTGCTGCTGTTGGGTGACATGCTCTGTGTGTATATATATATATATATATATGAGGTCAAGTTGGTTGATTGTGTTATTTAGATCTTCTGTATCTTTGTTGAGCTTCTTCCTAGTTGTTCTGTCCATCTTTGAAAGTGGTGTGTTAAAATCTCCTACTATTATTGTAGAGCTGTCTAATTCTCTTTTCATTTCTATTATGGTTGGTTTTATGTATTTTGAAGGTCTGTCACTGGATGCTTAGATATTTATTATGGTTATGTCCTCTTGGTGGACTGATCCCTTAATCATTATATAATGTCCTTCCTTGTCTCTTATCATGGAGTATGATTTAAAGTCTATTTTATCAGAGATTATTACTGCCACCCCTGCTCTTTTTTGGTTACTGTTTGCTTGATCTATTTTTTTTTCCACCCTTTGATTTTTAACCTCTTCATGTCTTTGTGTCTAAGGTGTGCCTCATGTAGGCAACATATATGGGCCATTTTTTAAAAATCCTTTCTGCCACTCTCTGTCTCTTGACCAGTGCATTTAACCTATTTGTGATTACTGATAGATATGAATTTACTGCTGTCATTTTGTTATGCTTGTGTGTGTGTGTGAGAGAGAGAGAGAGAGAGAGATGCTGACAGTTTCTTTGTCCTGCTTAATAATATTCTGCACTGAATTCTTTTTGTTCATGGGTTGTCTTTTCATTTCCTTAGTGTTTTTTTTTTTTTTTCCAATTTGTGTTTACTGAGTCTTTTTGATTTTCTTCTTTGTTTTGGTGTGTAGGTTTGTTAATTTTCTTTGTGGTTACTGTGAAGTTTACCTTTACATTCTATGTTTAAAATAGTCTGCTATTTTTTTTATAGTACCTTGACTTCTTTTCCATATGGAAGTTCTATAACTAAACCATTCATTCCCTCCTTCTGTTTTGAAATTACCATGGATTTCAGATTGACAATTCTGCTCCCCTGTTTTCTACTCTGTAGCTTTATTTTAGTTTTGGGATTTCTCTGTCTGGGTTGGCATCTTGGTGATGCTGTCATATGGCTTGCTCTCAGATTGTTGTCTGTTGTCATTGGTTCTCTATCTGAAGGACTCCCTTTAATATTTCTCTTAAGATCGTCTGGTTTTTACAAATTCCCTTAATTTCTGTTTATCTGAGAATCCTCATTTCTCCATCATATTTGAGAGGCAATCTGGCTAGGTAAATGACTCTGATTGGCAATTCTTTTGTTTCAGGGCTTTATAAATGTCATCCCATTGCCTTCTTGCCTGTATGGTCTCTGCCAAGAAACCGAGCTTAGTCTTACTGAGTTCCTTTTTAGTTGATATTTCTTTTCCCACACTGCTCTCAGAATTCTTTCTATATCTTTGGACTTGGAAAATTTGATTATTGTATGTCTTGTTGACTTTCTTTTGGGTCTTTCCTGTATGGGGTTCATTGAGCTTGGATGAAGAATTTCCCATCTTTCATGATATTGGAGAAGTTTTCTTCCAGCAAATCTTCAAAAATTCTCTCTGCAATTTTTTTTTTTTTTTTTTTTTTTTTGCTCCTCCTGTTCTGGGATTCCCATAACATTTAAATTATTCCTCTTTATAGTGTCCCACATAACTCTTCAGCTTTCTTCATTTTTAAATTCTTTTTTCTGATTGTTCCTCCAAAAAACTTTTATCAAGGCATTTGTCCTCTATTTTGCTAATTCTTTCTTCCATTGTTTCCATCCTACTTCTATGTCCTTCCATTGAGTTATCTATTTCTGATATTTTATTGTTAATCTTTTGGATTTCTAGTTGCTGTTTTTGTAAGATTTCTAATGTTGTATGTGATTTGCCATTTTGTTCTTGTATTGTTTTCCTGAATTCTTCTAGGGTTTTGTCTGTGTTTTCCTTGATCTCTTTGAGGACCCTATACACAAGCCTTTTGAATTCCGTATCAGGCAGTTCCATTACCCTCTCTGCCTTAAGAAGATTTTCTGCCCCTTTATTTTGGTCATTCGGTTGAGCCACCTTGTCTTGTTTCTTTATATGATTTAATATTGTCTGCTATCTCCAAGGCATTAAGGTGTTGTTTATGATTTTTTGTTTTGTTTTAATTTACCAGTACGGGCAGGTTGGGCATGCTTCTGTGATCACTTGTCTGGCAGCACAGGGGGGTTCACTTCCTGTCTCCTGTTGGCGAGCCCTCAGCGCTGTTCACTGTACATATGAGATAGCTGAGGGTGCACTGGGCGGGCACTCTGTTGGTATGGGAATGCTCACAGTTGCTCACCAGGTGGGAGGCTGATGGCAAGTAGCAAAGCAGATGTTCAGGGAGCACTGAGGCACTCCTTCCATCGGGGGTTTGGGGCAGTCAGCCAGTGATTGTGCAAGTGCTCTCTCCAATAGGAGAGGGGCGGGTTGGGTGACCAGAGTCATGCAGCTACTCTCTAAGGTAGCGGAGGGGAGGGGACAGGCAGGTGGCTGGGGGAGTGCAGGCATGCTCCTAGGCAGTAGAGAAGGTAAGATAGACAGCCTGGGGTAGCACAGGTGTTCTCCCTGGTTGGGGAGAGGTGGGCAGGCAACCAGGGAGTAGGGGAGAGAGAGAAAAAATGGGTGGGGGTGTTCATCTATTGCTCGGTGCTTGCCACCCACCCTGCTGGTCAGGTACCACCACTGGAGAGTCACCCTGTCTCTGGGTCATGGCTCCCTTCCTGCTTTGTGTACACTATGATTTCTGAAGCTCTCATCCTCCTTCCTGTACTTTCCCTCCTTAGTTCTAGTCCATGTCTTGCTCACTTTGCTTCACTCTGGGTATGTTGACATAGTTTCTCTGTCTCCTATTGGAAGTTCCGTGGTGTTGCCTTCCTGTGCTCCTCACCCAGGGTTGCTGCTGGCTTTGTCTCAAAATGGCCCTACTATGCCAGGCTGTCTGCAATGGCGCTTCTGTTTTGTAACTCTCCCCATTCGCTGCTGTCATTCATTTTCTTTACCCAGTTGGTGTTTGATCTAATTCTATATCCTTTCGTTGAAACTTAGGGTTCCAGGGTTGTCATCCGTATCTGTTTCACTTTTTTCTCTAGTCTTTGCTGTAGAGGGTCAGCATAGTGTGTCTGACTAGGCTGCCATCTTGAATCGTACTCTATCTTTGTTTTCTTAAGCATTTGTGTCTCATATTTAATGGCATCATTTTCAATAACAGAGTACCCTAGAATATAGTGTATAGGGATGAGTTACAAATACTACATTCCTGTTTCAATTCTTATTGAACGCATCATAAATTCTTTATTGATTCATTTACCAGATAAATTAATAGCAGCTTTTATCATATGATGATTCATTCTAAATAGCTTACAGTCAAATAAAGTCTGTCACACCTCAAGCTCCAATAACATCAACAGCTGCAAACATTGAACAATCCAATGTTATCGATGCTCTTCCATGAGGGAAACCATTCTCCCAGAAAACCCAGAGCTATGCACACTTTGATGAGGGGAGTTCTCCCATCAAGTTGGAAAGAGGCAAGGGCAGATAGGACCCAACCACATGATCTTCCTTGCTGTGGATCCTGGTCTGTGCATTTTCTCCCTCCTAGAGGCAAGAAAATATCCACAAAATATCCACAAAGAAAATATCCACATAACCTTGAAATCTTTATAGTCGCTTCAATTCTGTAAGCAGGACTTTGGACCATTTTGTTCTGGCTCAAACCCCTGCTGAGAATTTGCATTTCTAACAAGTTTCAAGGTAATGTTAATGCTGCAGGTTAGGGACCAATTCTGAGAACTACTAGTAGAGCAGTAGTTTTCAAAATTTGTTATATATAAGAATCACCTGGGTATCTTGTTAAAATGTAGATTCTGATTCAGTATATCTGGGGTAAAAATACAAATTATCAGCAGGGGTTCTAACTGAACAAACTGGTTTGAAGCCTTGTCTGTAAGTCGAATTTTTTTCCCATCCTCCAACTCCAAATAAGCATTTTCTTTCCTGACCTCATAGTTTTCCCTGCAGGGCAGCCAGCAGCTTTCAGGGTGCAACCCCCAGGTGAAAGAGAAGCATATCAGCCAATGCTTTGGGCTCCTTACCCTGTGGAGGAGAGTCCTCGTGCTGCATTAGTACCTCACTTTAGGGAGCCAAGGTTCCCAGCACCTGCAGGTGAGTGTGAAAACCATTCCCCCACAGCCCCCTCAGCATCTTGGTACAAATGCCAAATTGGTTGCAAGGCCATCCCTTTAGGGGAGAAGTGCAGAGCTACAAAGGGGACCTGCAACCAAGAGGGAGAAGCCCAAGAGTTCCTTGTTTAGCCCTACAGAGCCTTCCTGCTGGCCTCACTGTCCCTGGTCTTTGATGCTCAGATTTCATATTTTGTATCTGCCAACTCAGTTTGGATACTATATATATGTATATATACACATATATATGTAGATAAATATAGATAATTTATGTATAGGTAGATAGCTATAGATCGTTTCTCTGTATATATAATTTATGGAAGAAACTTAATATGTTTTCTCTCAGCCACATGATTGATAGATAGATATAGATAGGTAGATAGATACATAGATACATAAAAGATACATAGATATAGATAGGTAGAATAGATAGATGTATCTATATATACATATATAATTTATAGAAGAAACTCTCAATATGCTTTCTCTCACATACATATCAAATCTCTGGCTCTAAACTCTGATCATCATCATCCTTAAAAAGTATTTGTCATGTGACTATTGTGCTTTAGAAAGGCTAGGCATCTTCACAATAGATTTGACTTTGAGCTCTAATTTTTTTTCAATTACACTAATTTAATTTTCTTTAGGACTAAAAGGCTCTTTTAAATATAGATCAAAAGGAGTTCCTATCTCACCATCTATAATAGTTCCATTTCTTAGAAAACAGTTTATCATTTCCTACTTTTTTCTGTGTTTCTAGACACTTACTTGGTGAAAACATCTTATTTTCCTTTAAAGCTACCTAATCAATTGAAAGATGAGTTCCTATCTTTTTTTGACAAATATCTTTTGCGGTGTGAGACATTTCATTTGTAATGTTGCTACAGGTAAAAAAGCTTGATTCTACTTCCTGATACCTTTGTTTTAAGACTAAATATATTTCTATCTGTAAAAGAGGGATGATAATACTGATCTCATAGGGAACTTATGAAATAATGCATATATACCACCTAACACAGACTTAGGCATAAAGTAGGTACCCTTGCCTTGAATTCTGTCTGTGACAATATATATCATGTAGTCTCTCTCAGCTTGTGCTGAGACACCTGGGAACACATGAGAAGGTAAAAATTGACAGTCCCACCAAAAATGAAGACTGGCAGTGGCCAAGTTCTGATTTGGATTTGGACTAATAACTGTGTGCACATTACTGGATGTAGATGAGATAAGGAGATGCCATTATCACCCAAATGGACAGAAATCCAACTCAGGAAAAATGCATTCCGTCTGTTTTATGCAAAACATTGCATCTGACCAGATCTCCCCTTGATTAAGAATGAGTAAGTTAAAAAATATATATCATAATGGGCTTCACTGGAGAACTCAATCAAAAAATTAGAGAAGAACTGACATCGATCCTGTTCAAACTCTTCCAAAAAATACAGGAAGAAAGAATACCATATTTTTACATAAATAATGCACACCTTCTGCATTTGTTTGCTGGCCGTGCCCACCTCCCTCAAGGTATTTTTATAGGCACCACTATGGCAGTTTTTTTTTTTTTTAACACATTAGCATAGTGAGCTTGTGAGGGTGCCTTGCGGGGGTGGGGTGTGGCACAGGAGGGCACAGCTGGCAAAAAAATGGAGAAGGCATGTGTCATTTGTATAAAAATACAGTACTCTCTAACACTTTCTATGACACCAGCATTATCCTGGTACCAAAACCAGACAAAGACACCACAAAAAAAGAAACCTACAGGCCAATACCCCTTATGAATATAAATGCCAAAATTTTCAATAAAATTCTAGCAAAAAGACTCCAACAGCATATTAAAAGAATTATACATCATGATCAAGTGGAATTTATTCCAGGAATGCAAGGTTAATTCAGCATCAGAAAATCAGTCAACATAATATACCATCACATTAAAAAAGCAAAGGAAAAGAATCACATGATCAACTCATTGGTGCAGAAAACGCATTTGATAATATCCAGCACCCTTTCTTGATAAAAACTCTTAACAAGATAGGAATAAAAAAGAATTCCTCAACATGATTAAGGGCATTTATGAAAAACCAACAGCCGATATTACACTCAATAGAGAACGAATGAAAACTTTCCCCTTGAAAACAGGAACAAGACAAGGATGCCCACTCTCACCACTTAATATTGTTCTGAAAGTCTTAGCCAGAGCAATAAGGCAAGAAAAAGAAATAAAAAGTATCCAAATTGGAAAAGAAGAGTTAAAACTATCCCTATTCACAGATGACATGATTCTATATATAAAAATTACAAAGTATCTACCAAAAAGGTTCTACAACTAACAGAGGAATTTAGCAAGTTGCAGGATACAAGGTCAGCACAAAAAAATCAGCTGGGTTTCTATACACCAGCAATGAGAAATCTGCAAAGGAGATTAAGAAAACAACTCCATTTACAATAGCATCTAAAAGAATAAAATATCCGGGAATAAATTTACCCATGGATGTGAAAAACTTATACAATGGAAATTATACAACACTGTGGGAAGAGACTACAGAAGACCTTAATAGATGGAAAGATGTTCTGTGCTCATGGACTGGAACACTTAATATAGTCAACACTACCCAAAGCAATCTGCAGATACAACACAATCATGGTCAAAGTTCTAACAATATTCTTGACAGAAATGGAAAAACTAATCATCATTTTATATGGAAAGACAAGAGACCTCAAATAGCCAAAACAATTTTGAAGAAGAAGAACAAAGTAGGAGGCCTCACATTTCCTAACTTTAACATATTACCCATCTACAGTTATCAAAACAGTCTAGTTTAATAAAAGATGCATAGACCAATGGAATAGAATTAAAAATCCAGAAATAAATCCAAACATCTATAGCCAATTGATTTTCAACAAGGGAGCCAAATCCATTCAATGGGGAGGGAACAGTCTCTTCAACAAATGGCTGGTAAAACTGGATTTCCACATGCAGAAAAATGAAACAAGATCCATACCTCACACCATAAGCAAAAACTAATTCAAAATGGAACAAGGACCTAAATGTTAAATCTAAGATCATAAAGTTCTTGGAAGAAAATACAGGAGCAAAACTTTGGGACCTAATTTTTTTTTTTTTTTTTTGTACTTTAGATGAAGGTTTACAGAACCAACTGACTTCTCATTAAACAGTTAGTACACATATTGTTTTATGATATTGATTAACAACCCCACAACATGTCAGCACTCTCCCTTCTCAAACTTGGGCTCCCTTTTACTAGCTTTCCTGTCCTCTCCTGCCATCTAGTCCTTGCCCCTGGGCTGGTGTGCTCCTTTAGTCTCATTTTGTTTTATGGGCCTGTCTAACCTTTGGCTGAAGGGTGAACCTCAGGAGTGACTTCATTACGGAGCTAAAAAGGTATCTGGGGGCCATACTCTCAGCATTTCTCCAGTCTCTGTCAGGCCAGCAAGTCTGGCCTTTTTTTTGTGAGTTAGAATTTTGTTCTACCTTTTTCTCCAGCTCTGTCCAGGACTCTCTATTGTGATCGCTGTCAGAGCAGTTGATGGTGGTAGCCAGGCACTATCTCATTGAACTGGACTCAGTCTGGTGGAGGGTGTGGTTGTTGTGGTCCATTAGTCTTTTGCACTAATCTTTCCCTGATATCTTTAGTTTTCTTCATTCTCCCTTGCTCCTGAAGGGGTGAGACCAGTGGAGTATCTTAGATGGCCACTCACAGGCTTTTAAGATCCCAGACACTACTCACCAAAGTAGCATGTAGAACATTTTTTTATAAACTATGTTATGCCAATTCAGCTAGATGTTCCCTAAGACCATGGCAGAACCTAATTTTTTTCAAAGATAGATTATCAAACACAATAACAAATGCATGAGCAACAGAAAACAAAATAGATAATTGGGATCTCATAAAGGTTAAATATTTATGTTCATCAAAAAACTTTACCAAAAGAGTAAAGAGACAACCTACAGACTGGGAAAAAAAAAATCTTTGGGAACAATATAACTGATAAGGGTCTATGTCCCTTATATCTCTTAGTTTCCTAGTGCTGCTACAACACAAATATCACAAGTGGATGGCTTTAACAAAGAGAAAACCCTTCTCTCACAGTTTAGGAGGCTAGAAGTCTGAATTCAGGGTATCAGGTTTAGGGGCAGGCCTTCTCTCTCTGTGGGCTCTGGGAGAAGGTCCATGTCATCAATCTTCCCCTGGTCTAGGAACTTCTCAGCACAAAGTTCCTGAGTCCAAAAGATGTGCTTCACTCCTGGTGCTGTTTTTTTGGTGGCAGGAAGTTTCCCTGTCTCTCTGATGGCTTTTCTTTTTTATATCTCAAAAGAGGCTGACTCAAAATACAACCTAATTTTATAGATTGAGTCCTGCCTCATTAACATTACTGCCTCATCAACATCATAGGGTTAGGGTTTACAACACTTAGGAAAATCACATCAGATGACAAAATGGTGGACATTCACACAATACTGAGAATCATGCCCTAGCCAAGTTGACACACATTTTGGGGGAACACAATTCAGTCCACAACAGTCTGATATTTAAAATATATAGAAAGGTCTACAACTTACCAACAAATAGACAAATAACCCAAACAAAAACTGGACAAAAGACATGAACAGACACTTCACCAAAGAGGATATTTAGATGGCCAACAGACACACAAAAAGATGCTCAATGTCATTAGCCATTAGAGAAATGTAAATCAAAACCACAATGAGATACCATTTTCCTCCCACTAGGATGCATTCATCATCAAAAAGAACATTTCAAGGTCTATCCTGACAATGCTGTCAGTGATAGGATAATATCCATATGCCTACAAGGAAGACCAGTTAATATGACTATTATTCAAATATATGCACCAACCACTAGGGCCAAAGATGAAGAAATGGAAGATTTTTATCAGCTGCTGCAGTCTGAAATTGATCGAACATGCAATCAAGATGCATTGATAATTACTGGTGATTTTAATGCAAAAGTTGGAAACAAAGAAACAAAGAAGAAGGACCAATAGTTGGAAAATATGGCCTTGGTGATAGAAACAATGCCGGAGATCAAATGATAGAATTTTGCAAGACCAATGACTTCTTCATTGCAAATACCTTCTTTCATCAACATAAACGGTGACTATACACATGGACTTCATCAGACGGAACACAAAGAAATCAAATTGACTACATCTGTGGTAAGAGATGATGGAAAAGCTCAATACCATCAGTCAGAGCAAGTCCAGGGTCCGACTATGGAACAGACCATCAATTGCTCATTTCCAAGTTCAAGCTGAAACTGAAGAAAATCAGAGCAAGCCCACCTGAATTTAGAGACCATACGAAGAATACATTTGACGCATTGAACACTGGTGACCAAAGACCAGATGAGTTATGGAATGACATCAAGCACATCATCCATGAAGAAAGCAAGAGGTCACTGAAAAGACAGGAAAGAAAGAAAAGACCAAGATGGATTTCAGAGGAGACTCTGAAACTTGCTCTCAAACATCGAGCAGCTAAAGCAAAAGGAAGAATTGATGAAGTAAAAGAACTGAAGATTTCAAAGGGCAGCTCAAGAAGACAAAGTAAAGTATTATAATGACATGTGCAAAGAGTTGGAAATGGAAAACCAAAAGGGAAGAACACACTTGGTGTTTCTCAAGCTGAAAGAACTGAAGAAAAAATTCAAGCTTCGAGCTGCAATACTGAAGGATTCTATGGGGAAAATATTAAATGACACAGGAAGCATCAAAAGGACATGGGAAGAATACACAGAGTCATTGTACCAAAAATAATTAGTTGATGTTCAATCATTTCAAGAGATACCATATGATCAGGAACTGATGGTACTGAAGGAAGAAGTCAAAGCTGCTCTGAAGGCATTGGCAAAAAACAAGGCTCCAGGAATTGATGGAATATCAATTGAGATGTTTCAACAAACAGATGCAGCACTGGAAGTGCTCACTCATCTATGCCAAGAAATATGGAAGACAGTTTCCTGGGCAACTGACTGGAAGAGATCCATATTTATGCCTGTTCCCAAGAAAGGTGATCCAACTGAATGTGGAAATTGTAGGACAATATCAGTAATATCACACACAAGTAAAATTTTGCTGAAGATCATTCAAAAATAGCTGCAGCAGTATATCAACAGGGAACTGCCAGAAATTCAGGCAGGTTTCAGAAGAGGACATGGAACCAGGGATATCACTGCTGATCTCAGATGGATCCTGGCTGAAAGCAGAGAATACCAGAAGGATGTTTACCCGTGTTTTATTAACTATGCAAAGGTATTTGACTGTGTGGATCATAACAAACTATGGATAACATTGCAAAGAATGGGAATTCCAGAACACTTAACTGTGCTCATGAGGTACCTTTACATAGATCAAGAGGCAGTTGTTCGGACAGAACAAGGAGATACTGATTGGTTTAAAGTCAGGAAAGGTGTGCACCAGGGTTGTATTCTTTCACCATACGTATTCAGTCTGTCTGCCAAGCAAATAATCCGAGAAACTGGACTATATGAAGAAGAATGGGGCTTCAGGATTGGAGGAAGACTCATTAACAACCTGCGTTATGCAGATGACACACAACCTTGCTTGCTGAAAGTGAAGAGGACTTGAAGCACTTACCAATGAAGATCAAAAACCACAGCCTTCAGTATGGATTACACCCCAACATAAAGAAAACAAAAATCCTCACAGATGGACCAATGAGCAACATCATAATAAATGGAGAAAAGATTGAATTTGTCAAGGATTTCATTTTACTTGGATCCACAATAAACAGCCATGGAAACAGCAGTCAAGAAATCAAAAGACACGTTGCATTAGGTAAATCTGCTGCAAAGGACCTCTTTAAAGTGTTGAAGAGCAAAGATGTCACCTTGAAGACCAAGGTGCACCTGACCCAAGCTATGGTATTTTCAATCGCATCATATGCATGTGAAAGCTGGACAATGAATAAGGAAGACCGAAGAAGAATTGATGCCTTTGAATGGTGGTGTTGGCAAAGAATATTGAATATACCATGGACTGCCAAAAGAACGAACAAATCTGTCTTGGAAGAAGTACAACCAGAATGCTCCTTAGAAGCAAGGATGGCGAGACTGCATCTTACATACTTTGGACATGTTGTCAGCAGTAAAGAAAAATGAGTACCCAAAACACCGTAGAACATGTATGAACCTGGAGGACATTATGTTGAGTGAAATAAGTCAATCACACACACACACAGAAAATATTGTGTGTTCTTACTTTTATGAAATGACATAAGCAGGTAAATACACAGAAACTGATGTTCATTAGCAGTTACCAGGGATGGGGTAGGGGGAGAGGGGAGTTAATTCTCTAGAAAGTAAGTAGTTATTATTTTGGGTGATGGGAAAGGTAACACCCAATGAGGGTGAAGTGTACATAGGTCAAAAAAATTAAACCGTGTCACAAAATCTAGACAAGAAAAAAGGACCTGTTGGTAATTGCTATGGCACATATATTTTTGAAACAATAGCAAAAACAACCAAAAAAATAAATGCGTGGGTATATATGTATGTAGGTAGATATACAGGTGTAAAGGCATGTATATGTGTGTATATATGTGTGTCTATTTAAAAAAAAAACCAAACCTGTTGCCATCCAGTTGATTCCAACTCATCTATATAGATGTATGCATATGTATATGTATCTATGTGACTGTGTGCACAAAACCCACTGCCATCAAGGCAATTCTGACTATATTCAGATATATAATGAAGCACATAGGGGGCACAGTTATGGATACCTCCTAGATATAACCAAATACCTCACGGGATTAGATATCTAGGTTTGAAGGATTAGGACCCTATCTTCATGGAACATCTTGGTCAACTGGCATAATATTGTTCATAAAGTTACGTTCTACATCCTAGTTTGGTTGAGCAGTGTCTGGGGTCTGAAAAGCTCACCAGTGGCCATCTAAGATACAACTATCGGTCTCTACGTGTCCAGAGCAAAAGAGAAAGAAGGAAACCAAAGACTCAAAGAAGAAACTAGCCTTCAGGACAAATACTCTGCAGGAACCATGGCCCCATCTACTCTGAGACATGAAGAATTAGATGGTACCTGGCTACCACTACCTACTGTTCTAATCAGGACCACAATAGATGGACCCTGATAGAATGGGAGAAAAATATGGACAGAACGTAAATTCCTTAAAAAAAAAAGAACAAGCTTACCGGACCAGTTGAGACTAGAGGACTCCCCAAGACTACTTTCCTGAGAGATGCTCGTCAATCTTTGGACCAAAATTAATCCCTGAGGTTACCATGTAGCAAAATAACGGGTTGGCTCACAAATAATGAATATCACTCATTAAGTACTGTGCTCCTTTAAAAAAAATCACCTATATGAGACCAAATGGTCAACAATGACTTTAAAACAAAAATGAGAATGTAAGGGGGCAGGGAAACTAGATTAATGGAAACATCTTTAGTTGCATACAGGCATCTGTGTGTCCTTATTGAGAAAAACTATTAAAGGCATAAACTAACAAAGAGATTAATCAATTTAGCAACCTCAGATAATTTTCTTTGACTCAGTTTGAATACCAGACTCAGAAAGTCATTTGAATTATGTGTTGTTAGGTAGATTCTGCAAACTAGCATGAAGGAGGCCCTACTGACGGTTCCTCTTCTTCCCAATTATAGGAAATGTGTTTCTTACACCACACCCTTCACTTTGTTCAGAATGAATCTTATTGCATTCTATGACAAAGTGTGCTGTTCCATTCCAGCATTTGCTTACAAAGTTTAAATGCTTCACACAGTTGAAAACTTTTGTCAGGAGAACCCTTCAAATAAAAGTTGATAACATGGATGAATCTTGAAAACATTATGCTGAGTGAAATGAGTCTGACATAAAAGGACAAATATTATATGATCCCACTTATTTGAAATATCTAGACTAGGTAAATATATAGGTATTAATATTTATGAGTGGTTACTAGGGGCAGACAGAAGGGAGGGGGAGAGAGGGACTCACTGCTTAGGGGACACTGGGCTTCTGTTAATAAGGATGACGGGAAGATTTGGAAACGGATAATGGTACTGGTTGAACAACATGAGAATATAACTAACGTCACTGAATTATACACGTGAAAAATATTGAAAAGGCAAAATATTTGTTACATATATATTTATCACAATTTATAAAAACAGTTTTGTGTAGCACAATGGATGATCATTGCTTATCACCAAAGAACTGGGATAAATTTGCATCTTTAAAAGTTGCTTGTTTGATTAATTGAATCATTGGGCTTTCTAATCGATAAAGACCAGGGGCAGGTATTATCTACCATCAAGCCTCCCTTCGTATGACCTGCTAGAACCTGTGAATTTCTTTCACTGACTGAACTTGAAAATCAAATATGTAATATGATTTTAGGAGCCCTGGTAGCCCAGTGGTTAAGCACTTGTCTGCTAACTGAAAGGTTGGCAGTTTGAATCCACCAGCCACTCTGAGGGAGATAAGACCTGACAATCTGCTCCCATAAAGATTACAGCCTGGGAAACCTATGAGGCAGCTCTACTTTGTTCTATAGGGTTGCTATGAGTCAGAATAGGCTTGATGGCTCAAAACAACACCAATATGATCTTGATTGTATTTCAAAATACATAGAAAATATTATAAGAGACCACTATTATAAGAACTCAAGAAAAGGTTTACAGAAATAAGTATTCTTTGATGGTATGAGTGTGGGGAGGGAGAGGGAGGGGAAATCACTGACTAGATAGTAAACAAGTGTCAAATTCAGTGAAGGGAAGGACAACACACAATACAGGGAAAGTCAGCACAACTGGACCGAAGCAAAAGCGTGGAAGTTTACTAGACATATCCAATCACTTTGAAGGACTGAGTACCTGGGGCTGGGGCCTGGGTACCATAGTCTGGGGCGACATCTAAGTCAATTGGCATAACATAGTTTATAAAGAAAATGTTCTACATTCCACTTTGGTGAGTAGCATCTGGGGTCTTAAAAGCCTGTGAGCAGCCATCTAAGACATATCTGTTGGTCCTATTCTACCCACAGCAAAGGAGAATGAAAAAAGCCAAAGACACAAGGAAAATACTAGCCCAAGGGACTAAAGGACCACTTGAACCAGAGGCTCCAGCAGTCTGAGACCAGAAAAACTAGATGGTACCCAGCTACCACCAAGGACCACCCTGACATGGATCACAACACAGAGTCCCGGACAGAGAGGGAGAAAAATGTAGAATAGAATTTAAATTCACATAAAAAGACCCCAGATACTCTGCCAACCCAGAACTGAAGCCATTCCCAAAGCCCACTTTTCAGACAAAGGTTAAAGGCAGCCTTATAAAACAAAAAATAATACATGTGGGGAATGTGCTTCTTAGTTCAATCAAATATACAAGACCACATAGGCAACTCCTGTCCAAAAGTAAGACAAGAAGGCAGGAAGAGACAGGAAACCTAGATGAGCGGACACAGGGAGCCCAGAGTGGAAAGGGAGAACGTGCTGTCACATTGTGAGGATTGCAACCAATGTCACAAAACAATGTGTGTATAAATTTTTTAATGAGAGACTAATTTGAGCTGTAAACTTTCACCTAAAGCAGAATTAAAAAAAAAAAAAACACATGCACACGTAGAAAAAATGTTAATCAGGACAAAAACAAAAACCCATTGCCATTGAGTCAATTCTGACCCTTCAGGACAGAGTAGAACTGCCCCACAGAGTTCCCAAGGAGTGCCTGGTGGATTTGAACTGCTGATCTTTTGGTTAGCAGCCATAGGTCTTACCCACTACGCCACCAGGGTTTCTGTTGCCAGGATATATACCAATAAATTAACAGTGATTATTCCTGGGTAATGAGATATTGGATATCTTTAATTCTTGATACCTTTTCTAAATTGTACACACAATATGCCTTTATAATCAAGGTGGGAAAGCAGGCATTTAGTAATTATTATCTGCAATCTGATCATAATTACATAAAAAATACTCAAAAGGATTAGGAGTAAGTACACCAACCCATTAATAGTAATTGTTTCTAGGTGGTGGCATATGGGTTGAATTCTTTTTCTTTCTTTTTTTTGCCTTCTACTTTTCCATATTTTCAAAATTTTCCAAAATGAGCATATAAATATTACTACTAAAAATAATAATATAGCAAAAATTCAAGTCATGGTTTTTTTCCTCTCCTGGTCAAGAACACCAAGAATGAAGATGTGAGGGACTGCACTTTTAAGGCATTCTGATCAGACACTACACAATAGACAGGGAAACCATGGGCTTGCCTTCCTGTACCAAGTCTGAGTGGATCACATATCTAATATAGGGACCCCCTCGTTCTATGTTCTCCTTTGTGGTCAGGATAGGGTGTCTCAGAGTCTCTTGTAAAACCGATTTCACCAAACAATCTTGAAGGACTCACAAGCCATAAGAACCTTCCTCTGAGCCACCCTAGCACAAGCCCTGCGTAGTCCAAGCGGGTGCCTCCCCTTCCACGGAGGTCAGCCAGAGCTAGCAGGAGGTGAGGAGGCCGGCATTTGAGAGCTTGGCTGCAGTGTTTTCCTAAGCTGGGAAAAGGAACCTCACAGACAGAAAGGTGAAATGTGAACTAAAAATAGAATGGCGGTAGCCCTCACTGCTGGGGGCTGAGGCAGACACAACAGAAAGGCTGACTGAACTGAGGACAGACGGCTCCATGCAGCCCCTCCTACCATCTGCTCTGAATCAGACTGTTTTCCATGGCTTCCACTGCAGTTCAGGCCTGACCTCTCAAGGACCCTCATCTTTCTCCCCTCATTGTGGAATTCTGCTGGCATCCCAAAACCATCCCAATGAGAGAGATCATTCCCTTCCTTGGTCAGGGCACTCCAGAGAAACAGGGCCAACAGATATGTGTGTGTGTGTGTGGTGTGTGTGTGTGTGTGTGTTTGATAATCCATTACAATGGCCACGTAGAACTCACAGATCATACTTACAGTTAAGTGGTTTAAGGAAGCAACAGGGTACAACTCAGGGTCAAGATCAGGGAGCACGTAGGCAAAGTCTCCCTTCTTCAGGGCAGGACAGCTCTCTCAGCTCCTTTCCATCATGGAGGCCTCCTCCTCACCCTCTCAGGACGAGTTCCTCTTGGCCCTGCAATCTGTCACCACTGATTCTGCCACAGGGCCCCTTCTGGGTCTCTCACTGTCTTCAGTGTTACAGCCCTTGACCCGTGTTACAGCTCTTTTAGGAGGTTCCTTGTTTCCTCTCTCTCTCTGCTTCTTCTCTCTTGTTTCTCCCTTCTGCTTCTCTTCTCTGTTTCTCCCTTCTGTCTGAAAAACTTCTGTGACGTTGGCTGCATGTACACACACCCTCCCGCCAGGGCCATTAACTGACCAATCCCTTCTCAATAGGCCACAGACACTTTATTTGCATGGTCTATTGACTAATCCCTGCAAGATGCATACCAATCACAGGGCAGCCTGTAGCCCATGACCAGACAAAATGTATCAAACCACAAATTGTTTACAACTTACTCAGGAAATGTCAATCAACCCAGACAAAAGTTACAAACCCTCTGGGGTAGAAAACTGGGGCAAAGGTAACCCCTCAGGGATTACAGGGAAAATTTCTCAAGACGTTTTTTCCAAAGAATCAAGGCAAAAGTCCACATAAAGGAATTCATTTCACCACAAACTCATTGAATGAGACCTACCCAATTTCTGGAGGGTAATCTGCTTTTTTTTTTTTTTTTTTAATCTGCTTTACTTAAAGTCAACTGATTTTAAATGTTAATCACAACTAAATACTTTCACAGCAACATCCAGATTAGTATTTGACAAAAACCTGGGCACCATAGCCTACCAAGTTGACACATAAAATTTTTAACCATCACAAGGGCCTTTGGGAAAACTCACTCTTATCTGAAGAGCCTAAGAAGCTCCTCCCACAGCCAAATGTTGTTGTTAGCTGTCACCCATTTAGTCCAAAACTCGGTGACTCCATGCACAATGGAACTAAACACCACCTGGTCCTGCACCATCCTCATGGTTGGTTGTGGCTAGAGCCATGATCCATAGGGTTTTCATCGACTGATTTTTGGTAGTAGATTGCCAGGCCTTTCTTCCAGCCCATCTTAGTCTGGAAGCTCTGCTGAAGTCTGTTCCGCATCGTAGCAACACTCAAGCCTCCACTGACAGATGCATGGTGGTTGCCCATGAGGTATACTGGCCTGGAATGAACCCGAGGTCTTCTGCACGGAAGGTAAGAATTCTACCACTGAACTACCACTGCCACTCAGCAGAATGCTACCACACCAGAAATGTCCAGCAGAGTTCAAGAAAAATATGTTGCACACCTGAAGCCCCAAACCTATTTTTGCTAGTTCAACTGGCGTTTCACAGTAAAGAAATCCTTCCATGGGGTATTTCAACTTACACACGATAATCAGGAGACGAAGTTGCAACCCATGGCTGAGAGCCAACCTGGGATAGGGCAGGCAGCTTTTTAAAGCTTCATTCTCCTTATCCGCACAAATGGGCATGTTGCTACCTCAGTATTGTTGTGCTTGGCACATTAAAAAAAAAAACAAACTTGTTTCCCTCAGATTGATTCCAACTCATACTGATACTTGCATACCCCCAATAAACGTCTATTCCCTCACCTTCTTTTCCTGTAAACAGTAAAACACAACTCACTAAAATTTTGAGATAATTCAGAAAGGCCCAATTATCTATCAAGTTTTTGCTTTCTCTTTCTAAAACTTACTACAAACAGATATAAATATAAATAGACATACGTTAAGGCTCCTAAAGAGCTGGTTTCACGCATGCCAATCAGGGGGCAGGGAAGAGTATTCCACTTAGGTGGTTTCAACTGAAGAGATGTGGGCAGGTCTAAGGGCCCCCAAAGGGATTGTGAGGCAGCCAGGGAATAGCAACAGCAGGAAGCCATTATCAGTCCCAGACCTGAAGGGACAAGGAAGGAAATGTTGCTACTGATACTTGGTGAGAAGGGGCCTCCTGAGACATGATTGAAGTCCAGAGTCACTGCCCAAACAGCAGCAGCAAAGCAAGAAGGGAGCAGGGAAGAAGTTCCCCCGGCCTAACTCTCCTGCATCCTCCTATATTCTGCACGGGCCTCCCGTTGGCAAACCAAACCAGAAGCCAGAGGGCAGAGGGAAGCTAAGTGATGTTGGCGAGGGGGTCAGAGTGCCTGGGGCACTGAGCAGGGCAGAGAATAGCTGGAGGCAAATACAGACCACCCTAGGTATCTAGTGCTGCCATAACAGAAATACCACAAATGGATGGCTTTGACAAATTTATTTTCCCACAGTTTAGGAGGCTAGAAGCCTGAAATTAGGGTGCTGGCTCTAGGGAAAGGCTTTCTGCCTCTGTCACCCTGGAGGAAGGTGCTTGTCTCTGAGCTTCTGCTCCTGGAGATATTCATGTGGCTTGATATCTCTCTTCCCCTATCTGCTTCTCCCATGATTGTTTAATCTCTTTTATACCTCAAAAGAGATTGACTCAAGACACACTCTTCACTTACCCTCTCTCATTAACATAGCAAAGATAACCTATTCCCAAATGGGATTACAATCATAGGCATAGAGGTTAGGATTTACAACATATATTTTGGGGGGACACAATTCAATCCATAATAGAGACTAACCACCCCAATGCACACTTTGTTGTTGTTGTCAGAGGTCATCGAGTGGGCTTAGGCTCATGGTGACCCCATGTGCAACAGAACAAAAGGCTGCCTACTTCCACACCATTCTCATGATCACCAGCATGCTTGAATCCATTTTGCTTTCTAACCTAGGAGGCTTATCTTCCAGCACAACATTAAACAATGTTCTGTTGTGATCATAGGGTTTTCATTGACTAATTTTTAGAAGTAGATTTCCAGGCCTTTCTTCCTAGTCTGCCTTCGTCTGGAAGCTCCGCTGAAACCCATCCACTATGGGTGACTCAACTGGTGTTTGAAATACCTGTGGGATATCTTCCGGCATCATAGTAACAAGCAAGCCACCATAGTGCAACAAACTGATAGACGGTTGGTGGATTGTACTCGAATTGCACATTTATGAGCAATCTTCATTTTGTCATAATGAGGCTTGCATGTTGCTGTGATGCTAGAAGCTATGCCATCAGTATTTCAAATACCAGCAGGGTCACCCATGGTAAACAGGTTTCAATGACACTTCCAGACTGAGACAGACTAGGAAGAAGAACCTGGCAGTCTACATTTGAAAAAATTGACCAGTGAAAATCTTACAAATAGCAGCAGAATATTGTCTCACATAGTGTCAGACGATGAGCCCCTCAGGTTGGAATGCACTGCAAATACGACTGGGGAAGAACTGCCTTCTCAAAGTGGAGTCGACCTTAGTGACGTGGTTGGAGTAAAGCTTTTGTGACCTTCATTTGCTGATGTGTCACAACCTGAAATAAGAGAAAACAGCTGCAAACATTCATTAATAAGCAGAACATGGAATGTACAAAGAATGAATCTAGGAAAAATGGAAGTCACCAAAAATGAAATCGAACCCATAAACATCAATATCCTAGGCATTAGTGAGCTGCAAGGGACTAGTATTGGCCATTTGGAAATGGATAGTCATACAATCTGCTATGCCAGGAATGACAAGTTGAAGAGGAATGGCGTTGTACTCATTGTCAAAAGAACATTTCAAGATCTATCCTGAAGTACAGCGCTGTCAGTGACAGAATAATATCCATACACCTACAAGAAAGACAAGTTAATATGACTATTATTCGAATGTACTCACCAACCACAAATGCCAAAGATGAAGAAATTGAAAATTTTTACCAACTTCTACAGATTAAAATTGATCAAATATGCAGTCAGATGCATTGATAACTACTGGCAATTGGAATGCGAAAGTTGGAAACAAAGAAGAACGATCAGTAGTTGGAAAATATGCCTTGGTGATGGAAACAACATCAGAGATTGTATGACAGAATTCTGCAAGACCAACGATTTACTCATTTCAAATACCTTTTTCAACAACGTAGATGTTGACTATACATGTGGACCTCACTGAATGGAAAATACAAGAATCAAAGTGACTATATCTTTAGAAAGAAATGATGGAGAAGCTCAATGTCATCGGTTAGAACAAAGCCAGGGTTCTACTGCAGAACAGACCATCAGTTGCTCAAACACAAGTTCAAGTTGAAGCTGAAGAAAATTAAAACAAGTCCCTAAGAGACAAAATATAACCTTGAGTATATCCCATGTGAATTTAGAGACCATCTCAAGAATAGATATGATGCATTGAGCACTAATGCCTGAAGACCAGATGAGCTGTGGAATGACATCAAGGATATAACACACGAAGAAGGCAGAAGGTCATTAAAAATACTGGAAAGAAAGAAAAAACCAAAATAGAGGTCAAAAGAGACTCTGAAACTTGCTCTTGAACGTAGAGCAGCTGAAGTGAGTGGAAGAAATGATGAAGTAAAAGAGCTACATAGATTTCTAAGGGCAATTAGAGAGGATAAAGTAAAGTATTATAATGAAATGTGCAAAGACCTGGAGCTAGAAAACCAAAAGGGAAGAACATGCTTGGCATTTCTCAAGCTGAAAGAATGGAAGAAAAAATTCAAGCCTTGAGTTGCAATATTGAAGGTTTTTATGGTCAAAATATTGAACAACCCAAGAAGTATCAAAAGAAGTTGAAAGGACTATACAAAGAAGAAGGATCAGTAGTTGGAAAATATGCCTTGGGCAACGTTCAACCATTTCAGGAGGTAGCTTGTGATCAAAAACAATAGTATTGAAGGAAGAAGCCCAAGCTTCACTGAAGGCATTGGTGAAAAACAAGGCTCCAGGAATTGACAGAGTACCAATCAAGACGTTTCAACAAACAGATGCAACACCGGAAGTGTGCACTTGTCTATGCCAAAAAATTTGGGAGACAGAAATCTGACCAACCGACTGGAAGAGATCCATATTTGTGCCCATTTCAAAGAAAGGCAATCCAACAGAATAAGGAAATTATCAAACAATGTCATTAATATCACATGCAAGTAAAATTTCGCTGAAAATAATTCAAAAGCAGTTGCAGCAGTACATTGACAGGGAACTGTTGGAAATTCAAGCTGGATTCAGAAGAGGACATGGAACCAGGATATCATTGCTGATGTCAGATGGATCATGGCTGAAAGCAGAGAAAACCAGAAAGATGTTTAAGTGTGTTTTATTGACTATGAAAGGTATTCGACTGTGTGAATCATAACAAATTATGGTAACATTGTGAAGAATGGGAATTCCGCAACACTTAATTGTGCTCATGAGGAACCTGTACATAGATCAAGAGGCAGCCATTTGAAAAGAACAAGGGGATACCCCGTGGTTTTAAATTCAGAAAAGGTGTGCATCAGGGTTGTATACTTTCACCATGCTTATTCAATCTGTATTCTGAGCAAATAATTCAAGAAGCTAGACTATATGAAGAAGAACGAGGCATCAGGATTGGAGGAGGACTCATTATCACCTGCAATGTACATCAGACACAACTTTGCTTGCTAAAAGTGAAGAATTGAAGCACTTACTGATGAAGATCAAAGACCATATCCTTCAGTATGGATTACACCTCAACATCAAGAAAACAAAAATCTTCACAACTGGACCAATAAGCATTATTATGAAAAACAGAAAATAATGATGTTGTCAAGGATTTCATTTTACTTAAATCAAAGGATGCACTGCATTGGGCAAAACTGCTGCAAAAGACTTCTTTGAAGTGTTAAAAAGCAAAGATGTGACTTTGAGGACTAAGGTGCTCCTGACCCAAGCCATGGTATTTCAATCACCTCATATGCTTGGGAAAGCTGGACAATAAATGAGGAAAATCGAAGAAGAATTGATGCCTTTGAATTAAGGTGTTGGAGGAGAATATGGAATATACCATGGACTGCCAAAAGAACAAAAAATATCTGTCTTGGAAGAAGTATAGCCAGAATGCTCCTCAGAAGCAAGTGTGGTGAAACTTCATCTCACTTACTTTGGACATGTTACCAGGAGGGACCAGTCCCTGGAGAAGGACATCATGCCTGGTAAAGTGGAGGGTCAACAAAAAAGAGGAAGACCCTCGACCAGATAGATTGACACAGTGGCTACAAGGATGGGCTCAAGCATAGCAACAACTGTGAAGATGGCAGGACCAGGCAGTGTTTCATTCTGTCGTACATAGCGTTGCCATGAGTCAGAACCAACTTGATGGCACCTGACAACAATAACAAGCAGTTGCTTTGCAAATTACAATCCTCCTTACCCATTCATTCCTACCTTCAAAAAAACATTTGCTAAGCACCTTCTGTGTTCTTGGCTCAGAATAGGAATTTGGCATGCAAAGATGAATGAGATACCACCTTCCGCTCAAGGAGCTTATGCTCTAGTTGGGCAGAGGGATCAATATAGTAACAATACCCACTGCCATCAAGTCAATTCCAAGTCACAGAGACCCTATAGGACAGGGTAGAACTGCCCCGTAGAGTTTCCAAGGAATGCCTGGTGGATTCGAACTGCCACCATTTTGGTCAGCAGCTGTAGCTCTTAACCACTAAGCCACCAGGGTTTCCACAGTAACAATGGTAAAAATTTATTCGGTGTCTGCAGTGCACTAAACTGGAGAACTCAATATTACAAGGTAGGTACCAAGTATTAGACAACTCTCCAAGGTCACAAGCCAGTAAACAGTAAGGAGGGATTTAAACTACTCAATGCCTCCAAAGCCCTTGGTTGTACGCAACCATCACTCTGTAACACAGTAAGGATGATGGCAGCAGTTAGCACAGACTGCTCTGGGAGGCCCCCCTACCCCCCCCCCCCCCGCTCAAATCCCTGTGATGCTATCAGTGGTCAAGGTGTTAGCCATCTAGTTCTGTGTTAAAGTATCTAAAAGGAGCAATTCTTTTTACCTTCTTAAATGCTGTATGGTCCCAATAGAAATTAAACTTTTTCTATATCAGGCCATCCTAAATCAGGCCATCCTGATCTTCAACCTTGACAGCATGTTTGAATCCATTTTGACCAGATGTTTGGACCCACTTTCTAGCCTAGTCACCAAAGAAAAGTTCTGAATTCTCTAGCACTAGGTCCCAAGGATTTTGGATAAGGGACCGTGTACTTAGATTAGGATCTGAAATCCCAGGAGTAATTAGATCCTACCCTGCTGCTCACCCGTACTCCCCTCGGAGTTTCCAGCCAGATGGAAATTAGAAGAACTGCTTTACAAATCGCTGGGCAAGGTCTTGATATCTCCCTAAGTAGGACTCTTTGGTAAAAGCTGAATTACAGCCTGACACCCAGGTAAAAGGCCCACCTTACGGTCACATTCTCTGTCCTCTGAATCTAAGGTGAATGGGTGCCAAGGGACCCCAGGCTGCCTTACCCACCGAGTTATATGATCAGTAGAGGAGAAAGAACAGAAAGAGAACTGGCTGGGAGTGCAGCTGGGCGTACTACACAGGAGCAGGACCCAGGAAGTGGGGAGGCACTAATCCCCAAACAAAAAACCAAACCAGTTGCCATCGAAATGCTTCCAGTTCAGGTAACCCAGATGTGTGAGAGTAGAACTGTGCTCCTTGGAGTTTTCAATGTCTGAATTCTCAGAAGTAGATCACCAGGCCTTTCTTTCGAGGCACCTCTGGGTGGACTCGAACCTCCAACCTTTCAGTTAGCAGCTGAGGATGTTAACCATTTACGCCACCCAGGAACTCCGGCACTGACCCAGCCATCAGTAAACCAGGGCCTAGTAAGAACTCAGGTCTCAGAAAAATCAGATTAACACTTTTCCAGGAGAAGATGGAGTCAGTATGGGGGCAGGGGGCACAGGGGTGAAATCTTGGGTGAGGGAGGAGTAGAAGTTTCCACCTTAACAGTTCCCTCCAGGGCACTTTACTTTGGGGTTAGTGCTGTTTAAAGGGACACATGCAATGTCTTTAACAGAAAATAAATTAATTAGGAGAAAAGCCACACCACGTTCAGTGCCGAACTAAACCTTTTTCCAAATCACCAGAGATGATGAACTGATCCTCCATATAATATCAATGCCTTACTGCTGATGGCCCTTTGAGACTTAAAAACATGTCCAGGGAGTGATTCCACACCTTGGCTCTCACTCCCTGCTGCTGAGTGGGCACTGACTGCCATGTTTGCCACCAGTGGGGAGGGATGGAGAGCAGACAGAGACCTGATCTCCAGGCCCTCATTTCTGCTAACCAGATGGCTGACCTTTGACCCTCCATTTACAGTCTCTGGGCATCCGTTTCTTCTTCTGCAAAATTAAGCGACTGTATTAAATGCCACGAAGGGCTTTTCTGCCTTTGAGTGGTTACAATCCTGTGTGGATTAGATAATGCATCGAGCATGTGTCTAGGGGTATGTATGCCTATAAACATCTGCACATGGATGTTTAAATAAATGTATTTCCTCTCCAAGGTCTTTGCCATTTGGGAAAGGAAGTTTGTTGAACAGTAGTATCGACACCGAATCCCATGCAGTAAAAAGCACTATTTTCAGTATCTTCCCCTACTTTGCTTTTTTGTTCCCCCCCCAACCTTTTCTTTTTTCTTAGAAAATGCCATAATATAAATGTTAAGATCATTATAGAAAAGGAATCCTTCCTGATGAGCTTGGGATCCTATGGTAATTAGGTTAAACCAGGCCTTTTATTGCTGGTTAATGAAATTCTTTTAAAATTGAACCAGCTTCAAGTAAACCGATTTGCATTGATTTGGTGTTGTATAGAGCTCAAGCCACTCTATGTATAAGCAAATTAAAAGCCTTAAGCCTGTATGGCCATGCTGCAGAGTCCAGGCTGAAAAATTGATCCCATGAATTCCTCCAGGGGCACCTGGCTTTGGGGCTGGTGTTGTTTTTAAAGGGACACATTCAATTTCTTTGGCAGAAAATAAATTAATTAGGAGAAAAGAAAAACCATGTTCAGTGCTAGACTAAACCTTTTTCCAAGTCACCAAAAACAATTTTTATAATGGAAAAATTATATTGGATGTCTTCTAAGTCCGTCTCTCAGACCCAGAAATGACACAATGGAGATGGAGCTTCATGTTCCTCCCAAGGTGTTCTAACTGAGCGCCCTGCACCAGTTCCTGGGTGCTCTCAGGAAAATGGGTCTTTTGCAGCCTGGAGAAGGCTGGTCTGCTGGTCCATGCCATCTGCTGTACCACAGCCCGATACTTTCTGTTCTTCCATCAGTCCCAACAGTATCTGTTTTCTATTGAAGAGAATGCGGAGAGAGTAAAGCAAAGAGTCTCATGGAAACTGGGCCCGTGAACAGAAGGATAGTGTTTCAGGAGGTTAAGAGTATTATCCCCATCACATATTAGCTGCATAAATTTGGGCAAGTTACTTAAGCTCTCTGTGCTTCACTTACTTCATCTGTAAAATGGGGGCAATAATAGTACCTACCCAATGAAGTTATTGAGAAGATAATGCATGAAAGATCTTAGCACTGAGCTAAGTATTCAAAATAAGAAAAAATCAGTTTATCAGTTGTGATATTGTTACTATTTATTATTATTATGAAGTACAAACGGTTTTGCCTTTGCTCTTCTATGGCAGAGCTAGCCCTAATGGGAGGGAAGTGGGCCTTTAGATTCGTGCAGAAAAACCTGTTGGTATTAACGGCTCAACAAATACTTGCTAAAATGCTAGCATTTGCCGAGTCTTGGGCCAGGCTCTGGGATTATAGCAATAAGGCAGCTTTAGACTCTGCCCTCCAGTGTGGAAGGCAAACATGAAGCAAATATTTGCAGAGGTAATCCTTTAAGTCACAATTAGGGTGAGATTTGAATGAGCGCCCTGGTGGAGCAATGGTTAAGCATTCATTTGCTAACCAATGCTTGGCAGTTCAAATCTACCAGCTGTTCCTTGGAAACCTTATGGGGCAATTCCACTCTGTCCTATAGGGTCACCATGAGTCAGAATCAACAGCAATGGGTCTGGGTTTTTTATCTGAATGAGAAGTAGAGGGTGCATGTTCAAAGAACTCAGTTGGGGGTGAGGGCAGGTGGGAGATGGAATTTCCCACAGGTAGTGGCATGAAGTAGGAGCTGGCCGGGTGAAGAGGGCACAGAGGAGAACATGCAAGAGAAGTCTGATAGGTGACAACAGCCAGGTCCTGTAATGCCGCCAGGATTGTGATCTTTGTCCTAAGAGCTCAGGCATCATCAGAGTCTTTATGCAAGAGGGAGGCATCACTGTGTTTGCATTTTAGGAAGATCTCTCTAGCTGCAGGGTGTAGATAATTGAAGGAGGGGAAGTACCTAGGAGAGCAGTCAGGAGGTCCGATATACTTGAACGTTGGTGAGTCAAACTGGGGAGTTACCAGCTCAGGAGAGGAGTGGAAGCCATGAATTAGTTTATCCAGGGAGATCTAGAGAGAAAAACAAGGAGGGCCAGGACTGTTACTCTGTGATTGTCAAGAGTTAAGGTGAGAAGAATATAGAGAAGAGCCAACCAAGGAACCCGAGGCCAGAGGGATAGGCAAAGAACCAAGAGGGAGCATGGATTGCCACAGAAGCCAAGCAGGGAGTTTCAAGAAGTAGAGGGTGAATTACAGAGACCAAGTGGGATAAAAATACGGACCAAAAATGGGCCACTTATGGTCACCATCGACCTTGGAAAGAGCTATTCCTGTGAAGCAAGGGATCAGTTGCCAGACAGGAATGGATGGAAGATGAGTGTGAGGGAAGGTGTTGTAGACAGCAGAGCTGGGTGAGGGAAGGGAGAAGAGGGATGCAGGAGCAGTAAGCTGGGATGGGGTACAGTCAAGGAGATATGTAAAGAGGCCATATAAGAGATTAAGAATTTAGTGTTTGGTCTCAAATTCCTAACTTCCTTTCCCAGGAAAGCTGAGAAACTTTGGGAAAGTTACCTACCCTCCCCAGGTCTGAGATACCACATGAATAAAATGGGGATATCTTAGTACCTGCTCCGTTCAGTTATTGGGAGGGGTACATAAGACAACACAGAAGAGTGCCTGTCACTCAGTAAATGACGGGTAAATGCTACCCTTGGCCTGATGATTGAGGAGGGAGACATTGGAATATGGGTTGCCAGCAGGGAGAAAGAATTCCAGAATACCCAGGGAGAGGGGAAAATTGATAGAACAAAATCCAAGAGGAGGGTAGAAGGAAGCAAAGGAGTAGAAGAGTCTGTTGACATAGATTTGGGGAAAAGTCAAGCAGGAATCATAAGTTCAGCTTTTCTTCATTCTTCATTCTAGCTGTTTGCAGCTAGTGAGTCAGCAGTTCTATTTTGACCAGGAAGAGTAATAAAAAACTTTAGTCCATTCGACAGGCAGGATAGGCTAGGTTATGCTTTGCTAATAACCAACGTCAAAATCTCAATGACTTAACACGATTGCTTCTTTCAATGTCCACCATGACCCATGGGTCATGGCAGCTCTCTTTAAACAATGTTTCAAGGATCCTGGTGGTTTCCATTTTGAGACTCCACTATCTGAAAATAAAACTTCCAGTCTCTGAGACAGGGGAACAGACAGTAAGAAGGTCTATCAGGAGATTTTTCCTGCCTCAGCTAGGAAGTGACATGTGTCCCTTCTACTCATAGTGACCGGAACTAATCACGTGGCCCTGTTCAACTTCTAGGGAGGCTGAGAAGTATGAGGAACTCATGGTATTTGGCAAACATTAAAAGTCTCTGTCATAGACCTCTTCTACCCTTCTAGCTCTGCCAGGCAAAGCAAAGCTTTATACTGGCCTTCCGTGTTTAATAAAACCCTTGTATTCTCCCTGTAAATGCTCAGAGGGCTGCCCTGCCTGGATTTATGCCTGGCTAACTTCCTTTTTAAGGGGTCCTGGTGGCACAAATGGTTAAGTGCTTGGCTGCTATCTGAAAGGTTGGCGGTTTGAACCTACCCAGCAGCTCCATGGGAAAAAGACCTGACCATCTGCTTCAGCAAAGATTACAGCCAAGAAAATTCTATGGGGCAGTTCTACTCTGTCTTATGGGGTCGCTATGATCCGAAAACAGCTCAACCGCACCTAGTAATAACAACAACAGCTTTCTTTTGGCTGTAAGCATATTCTCACGTAGGCATATAATTAGCAATAAAATTAATATTAATACTAATCAATTACTAATATTAAAATCTAGGCAAAACACACATCTAGAAAATTTCTGTCCCAGTCCTAAGGTATTATACCATATGTGGCTAAGACTCAGAACAGAATCATAGTACATGAAGTTTAAACCCTATAACAGATTAATTAAGACATCAGTTCTTCTTTTAACACTTCCACTGACAAAGAGGTCACTAACTCACATGGCAAAAACGGGACGTTAGAACTGGTAGAACCTTAGGGGAAATTGTTAGGACCAATAAATTCATTTTTCGGACGGGATAAAAGAATGGAAGAGGTTAAATGACTTGCCAAGACATCACACAAAGCCACAGAAGCAGGCTAGAACTCCCATGCCCTGGCTCCCAGGCCAGCACTGTTCCGCCCTGTGTCCCACAAACCCTGCCACCAGCCCACACCCAATGGGAAAGGACAATGCCCATTTTACAAGCAGGGAATTCCTATGACGTCTTGTGTTTTATCTTAGTCATGTGACTTATATTCTACTTCATAATATACCCATTTTAAAACAAAATATATTAAATTCATTCATTTAATTGGTGATCTAAGAAGAGCTTTCATGTTTGTTTACTCTGTGGCTGCTGGCACCACCCGCCTGCCGCTGTGCACCTCCAACAGCACCCATGAATTACTTGGAGAAGCAAAGGTTAATCTAAGAATGAAAATATTCTTTAGATTAATTCAACAAATGTGGCTTTATTTACTCAGCAAATACTTCCTGAGCGCCTACTGTGTGCAACCTACTGAAGTGAGTGCTTAATATATATTATCTCACTTAATATTTACAACAAAAAATCCCATGAGGTAGATACCACTTTCCCCATTTATAGATAGTGAAATGGATTCAAAGAAGTTAAGGAAGCTGCCCAGGTTGAGACAGCTAGGAAGTGGGTGGCAGACTGGAAGTTGAATTTAGACCTGAATATATAATCCCTGTCTGAGCCAAAACCTACTTGTTTGCAAGTGACATAAACCCAGCAAACTCAATTCCTGTGACTGGGAAATTCAGCAGGAAAGCTAGCCTCAGTGACACATGTCCACGTTTATGGTTTAGCTTCTCCCCGAGTATTGATCTCTCCACTACAGACAGGCATCCTCTACATGGGTGGGGGGGAGGCACAGTGGTGACAGGAGCATGGCTGCAGGGAGCTGAAGCTTGTATCAAACTGGCTTGGCAGTCCAGTGGAAACTGAGAGCCTCAGAAACCCACTGAAGGCCTCCAGAGGGCAGTGCCCACCTCAGGACTAATCACAGGCCCCAGAGTGTGAGATAACTACAGTTGGCCTGGCCTGGCTCACGTGCCCACTTCTGTGGCTGGGGTCAGGCTGGGGTAGAAGTGGTAATGGCATTTAGCAGCCCCACCAGGACCATGCAATCCAAATGAAGGGATTCTTCACAGACAAAAGAACTATAGATGTCCTCTCCAACCATAACAAGATAACTAATAAGGTTGTCTCAAAGATAACACACAACCATAATCAGTTTATATTAGCCTTCAAGACTCTTTCACTACACTGTGGGAGAAGCAGCAAAGATTATTTTGCACATGCCCATGTCCCCGATTCTACAATACCGGTTGCTATTGAGTCAATTCCAACTCATGGTGAGTCCATCTGTGTCAGAGTAGAACTGTGTTCCACAGAGTTCTCAAAAGCTGATTTTTCAGAAGCAGATCACCAGGCCTTTCTTCCAACGCACCTCTGGATGGACTTAAACCTCCAGCCTTTTGGTCAGCAGCCAAGCACTTTAACCATGTGTACCACCCAGTGACTTTGATTCCCTGCTTAGTCTGAGCAAAAGGGCAGCGAGGGAAGGCAGGCCTTCCATGGTTAGCACAATCAGCTGAGCCCAATCCCTTACCTAACTGAGCCAAAGCCAAGTTGCTGAAACTCCTGAGCTAATTCTTTTAACAGGAAGAGGAAAAGAAAGATTGTTTGATCCCCATAATCTCTCTCAAAGAGTGCTGTCACTCAAGGTCCCCTCCCCTTGGTGCCCTCTTGCTCCAGCTGTCCCTTTACGAAGACGCTCAACCCAAAACCTGAGTGCGCAGACAAAAGGCAGGTAGCAGTTTGGCACCACTGAAGTCTGAGTTTCCTGGCCAAACTCCACACTTGCCAATAACTATTTACATTATGAAGGCACAGCACAAAGCCCAGGGCCTTGGCAGGGCTGAGCAGCTGGGAAAAGGCCTTAATGAGCCCTGAGAATCCTGCCTTCGCAGCCCAGCAAGTGGCTCAAGGTCAATATCATCAAAATTCAGGGAGAATACCTTGTTTTGACTGAAAGATCAAAGCAAGGGACGTTTTTGATCAGAATTGCCCAGACAAATATTTTAGCCTCCAATTTATTCTGATTATGCAGAAGAGGCCTGAGAGGGTCACAGTCAGTTAGGGAGATGGTCACTCAGGCCAGCCAGGCTGGTGGGACGACACTCTTTGAGAGTCCTGTGGCTGTGGAACTTTCTACCAGCACAGGCTGGGAGAAGTTACAGAGGCAGGCAAACACCTTGTTGCCTTGCTCATTGAGCCTGTTATACTCTGATGAGGAAGGGGTCCCAGACTCCCCCCACCCCCCCAGGTTCACAGCTGAGCTCCAGCTGCTAGCCACACAGCCAGTTAATGGCCAAGTTGGGGAGACTCAGGCCTCCCCCTCCTAACCCACCACCTGCACTTTTCCCAACTTGCCACTGAAAATGTTCACAGTGAAACGTGAACCCAACCACAAGCTGTAAGGGAAATGTCCATAAGAAGCCCCTGAGGAGCTGGGTGAGCCATCCGCAGTTACAGCTGCAGCTCTGATGGATTGTAAAAGGCCCTGGAGGCGCCCGAGAGGCACGGTGGGCCTGGGAGTAGATGGGCCCCAAAAGCTCAAGGAGCAAGGAGTCCAAGGTAGCATTCCAGAGGCCAGCACCAACAGCTAGCTGAACCAGTGCCCCCCAGAACTCACGTGGGCATTGGATCTGGGACCATCCCAGGAGGGCTTTCCTGTGATTGCAGGCATTTGGTGGACACTTACTCTGTGCCAGGCACTGTGCTTTTACATAAGCTCATTATTGAATTCTTGTTAACAGCCCTGCAAAGCTGCCTTCGTTCAATAAGGAACCTGACTCAAAGGTGTACAATAACTGTCTCAGGGCAACTTAGCCACGACATAGCATTTGCAGCGTTAGAACCCAGACCTGTCTTCAAAGCCTTGTCAGAATCAAGCTGCTAACCTCGGCTTTACTACGTAAGCTGTACCTTTGAGTAACTAAATAGTTGGTACACTTTAGAAGATTCCAGCCAATAATTGAGAAGGGAATGACAGATTTAAAATATCACCAATTTGAAATCGACTCAACAGCAACGGGTTAAAGAGGGTCTTTGTAAGTCAGAAGTGGCTCCACGGCAGTGAGTTAGTTAGTGAAACAAAGAAGCCCAGGTGGCCCAGTGGTTAAGAGTTCAACAGCTAACCAAAAGGTCGACAGATCTGATCCACCAACTGCTCCTTGAAAACCCTGTGGGGCAGTTCTACTCTGTCCTACAGGGTCCCTGTGAATTGGAATCCACTTGATGGCAATTTTTCTTTTTTTTTCTTAAAGAAACAAAAATAGCTCCAGGTGATAACCATCAATGACTGCAAAGATCATTAGGTAAAAATCCTGATGTAGAACTATACATTGGGCAGGTCAATACTAATATCACAAAAGAAGCAACAACCAGTGACACCACCCCATGTGATACAATAGGAAGGAATACACAACAACTTATTGTGTCAAAAAGTCCAGTCTGAATCTGACCAAGTCTCTAAGTCTGGCCACCAGCTTATAGGGAAATGCAGACCACAGAGGAATGTGTTAAATGACACCAAGGGTTTGTAAACAGTAAAATCCAAAACGTGGACAATTCTTCAGTTCAAAACAACCCAGTTTCTTCCACAAATAAATTGCAAGGGAAAGGAAAAAAAAGGGGGGATTTATGTACTAAAAGAGGCTTAAGAAATATATTAAGCAAATGAAATGTGTGGATCTTGCTTCCTATTCAAACAAACCAACTGAACAAAAGCATTTTTAGACAATTGGGGGAATTTGAACACTGACTGGATATTTGACAATACCAAGGGTATTAGTTTTCTATTGCCACCGTAACAAATAACCAAAAACTTAGAGGCTTAAAACAGGACCCATTCACTCTCTAACACTTCTGTAGGTCAGAAGTTCGGGTTCAGCAAGGCTCAGTTGGTCTTCTGCTGAGAGTCACAACAAGGCCAAAATCATGGTGTTGGCAGGGCTGTGTTCCTTTTGGGAGGCTCTGGGGGATGTATCTGCTTCCAAGCTTATTCAGGTTATTGGTTTGAATTTAGCTCTTTGTGGTTGTAGGACTGAAGGTCCTTTTTCTTTATGGCTGGGAGTCCTTGCTCGTGGCCTTCTGCTTGTCAGATCCAACAACAGCAGCAACTCAGCCAGTGTCAAACCCTTCTCACGCTCAGAATCTCTCTGACTTCCCTTGTGCTGCAGCTCTCCTCCGTCTTCCTCTTCCTCTTCCTCTTCCAGCTGAAGATGACTCTCTTCTGAGGGTTTGTGTGATTACACTGGGCCCGCCCAGATCATCCAGGATAATCTTCCTGTAAACTCTCAACTGCCAGCCAAAAGAGTGGTGGTTCAAACCCACCCAGGAGCACATCGGAAGACAGGTCTGGTGGGTGGTGGGTTATGTGCAACGTGATTGGCTCTATTTTAATAATAGTTAAAAGCGAGTGATAGCTTCGTGGAGATACATTATTCCATCGTTCCTGCTTTTGTGTATGTTTGAAATTTTCTATAATTTATACAAAAGGAATGAAGCCCTTTCCGCCACACCAGTGTTGATCAAACTTCAGTGGGCACAGGGTCACCAGAAAGCTAATTGAACATGTAGATTCCTGAACCCTATCCCGGAAGATCCTGGTTCAGTAGGTTTGGGGTGGGACCCAGGGGATCCTGATATGGGTGACACTAACGACACTTTACGAAACACTGCAGTATTGTGGGAAATTCAATAAGAAAGTGATAAAATACAAATATTAAGCCAAAAAGTGTTAAAGAGGATCAAAGGATAGACAGATTGGATTGGTCGAAGAAAACAAGGAAGGCTTCATGACAGAGGTGAAAACTAAGATAAGGACTTTGAAGGATGGGTAGAATTTTAATAGCAGATGTGACATTTTCATGCAAAGCCTAGAGGCAGAAAGGGGAGAACATAGCTGGGAGATATCAATTTGTCCAGCTTGGCTGTAAAATAAGATCGGTGAAGGGGACTATATAAAACAATGAAACAGAAAGGTGGGGTCTTGCTGTATAGGGTCCTGAATGCTGAGGTCTGTGTGTAGGTGAGCAGGAAAAGGGTGTTTGATGGTATTTGAAAGGGGAAAAGTCATGTTTAGAGTTTTGCATTCCAACCCAAATCCCTATCTCAGAATAAATCCCACTTACCATCTTTTCTAAGGAGCCCTGGTGGTGCAATGAGTTAACACTCAGCTGCTAAGCAAACATTGACAGTTTTAACCCACCCAGCGGCTCCATGGGAGAAAAACCTGGTGATCTGCTTCTATAAAGATTACAGTCTAGAAAACCCTATGGGGCAGTCCTACTCTGTCACAGAGTCGCTAGGAGCCTAAATCGACTCAACAGCACCTAACAACAATAACAACAACCGTCCCTTGTCACCTTGGTCAGAATGTGCTAGAGGATTTGGACATGCTATGGTTAATAGCACGTTCACTAAAACCAAGGCTACCACTTGGAAAGCCGTGCACTTCCCTAGGGGGCCTGCTGTGCAGTGGGAGTAGCTGAGCTTCAAATGGGCCCTTTCTCCTTCCTGTTTTTATAAACACTCTGTGTGGAATTATGTGCTTGCCTCAAAAGAGAAATAACTGAAGTGGCAAATGTATAACAGATCGTCAGAGCTCCTGTTTTAAATCCTAGCCAAGTAAATTTCTTATTTTTCTAAGTGTTGACTAAGCATGGTAAGATTGAAGCCAATGTTTGGAAAGGTGAAACTGATTTCACATTTGAACTTGTAGATTTTGAAATTCCTGAGGAGTGGACAGTAGAGTTGAGGAGGTTGGATCTGAGTTATCGCAAGTAGAGTTGAGGAGAGGGAGAATATAAATTATAACTTTTTCTCCTCTTCTAAAAATGTCTCTTCTATGTCCAAGGAGAATCGTAAAGGCTCAAAATATTTCACAAATTTTTAGCCCCTGTGAACCCAGAGTTCAGCATTAAACAGTTATGTTTGTTACAAGTAAATTCAAGAGGACAGTGACTACGTGCACGTGCACATACACACACAGTCTCACCCAAATGGAAAAGACCGCTCATTTCCCACTGAATTTCACTGCATCTGAGACACTGTGGTTAAGAGCTTGGCTGCTAACCAGAAGGTCGACAGTTCAAATCTACCAGCTGCCCCTTGGAAACTTTCTACTCTGTCTCACAGGGTCGCCATGAGTTGGAAACAACTCAATGGCACCTAACAACAACATTAACAACAAGACACTATAGAAAGTTCCCCCTAATGAACTCCTGCATGAGTTCCCTCAGCATGGCTCCCCCGAGGGCAGGTTTGCCTAGATTCTCTAGTACAAACAAGCTATTGCTACTACCAGTTGGCTCAGACTCATGGTGACCCCATGTATGTAAAAGTAGAACTGTGACCCATAGGGTTTTCAATGGCTGAGTTTTTTGGAAGCAGATTGCCAGGTCTTTCTTTGGAGGTGCTTCTGGGTGAAGTTGAACGGCCAAGCTTTCAGTTAGCAGCTGAGCATGTTAACCACCTAGGGACTTCACAGAAAGGAGGCATCCAGGGCCTGTGCCTCACCCAGCATCAGAGTTGCTTATTTTTCTGTTCCCAGTTAAGTTTACCTTGGCTTCATCGCTCACATTCTAAATGGCCGGATACTGTCTTATTATTGTGGTTGTTACTGTCCACATTTTTCCTCCTTAGAGAAAATGCTAAAAACGGATATGCCTTAACATAACGACAGGGATCTAAACATCTTCTCTTTGAAAATTTGCTGGTGACGTGAGCACGGTGTGTCACTCATCAGGGTGGCCCACCATCTGTCAGCACGTCCCCTCCCTGATGTGATGTGACGGGTGGGGAGTGCAGAATAAGGCACTGTCAGCCAGGTGGCTCCCAAGTCCCATCCGGAAACATTTTGTGTAGCCCTGATGAAAATGCATTTCACCAGGCTTGGTGTCAACACGGGCCTGAGGCTGGTGTTTGGGTTTTCTTTGGAGACCAGGTCAGGGAAGGAGCCTTGGGCCTGCCCCTTGATGTGTCCATACCAGCCAGCAAGATGTGCTAATTATTCATGACAGTGACACTGACCAGGGTGAGTGAGGAGATAGTGGCTGAGTGACTGATAGGGGCGGCATGGCATACTGCAGCAGAGCCCCCACCATGTTCAATCAGCGAGAGCGCCTTGGGTCTGAGAGGTTGTACCTCGGGGGCTTTAGGAAAGTCTCAGGATTTCAGCACCCTTGAGAATGACTCATGGTGTGTTGTGGCCCGCTGAAGCGTTAAAGATGATTTAGAGCAAGCGAGGCTCATTTGTGGTTAGATGGACCTCTTTAAGAGTCCAATTGCCAGCTTTTCTGGGGCTTCAAAGCCTGTTGAGGTTGGAACAAAGCCAGGTCCATGCAAAACTGTGGATTTGATTTTTGCTCCCCTCTCCTCCGCCTCTTCCCATGTCTACCTACTTCTGGGTGTCCACAGGCCCTCAACGTGCTTGTTCTGTCCCCAAAGCTCCCCACCAGAGTAATACTGCAAAATGGTAGACACCATTAACTGAGTACCATTAAGTTAGCATGGTGCCAGGAGCCTCTCTCTCTCTCTCTTTCACACACATACACAGACACAATTTCTAATCCTCATAAAAATTCTGCATTTTTAAAGACGAGGAATTTAAGTTAGTTGCCCCCAAAACATAGAAATGGTGAAAGAAATGGCATTGGAATCCGGGTTGAGCTGACTGTGTCCTTATCTACCCACACTACACTGTGTCTCTACCATCCCCCTGTCAGCTTTCCCTCCCCACCTGTGCTTCAGTCCTTCTCAGCTGTAAACTAACCTGCCTAAAGCAGTGGTTCTCAAAGTATGGTCCCCAGACCCACATCAGCATCGCCTGGGAACATGCTGGAAATTGAAATTCTTGGGCCCACGTTGTTGTTGTTGTTGTTGTTGTTGTTGTTGTTAGGTGCCATCGAGTCAGTTCTGACTCATAGCGATCCTATAGGACAGAGTAGAGCTGCCCCATAGGGTTTCCAAGGAGTGGGGTGGATTCGAACTGTCAACCTTTTGGTTAGCAGCCAAGCTCTTAACCACTGCACCACTAGGGCTCCTGTGTTAGACTTACCGAATCAGAAACTCTGGGGGTAGGGCCCAGCAATCTGTGTTTTAACAGAACCTCCAGATACATCTGATGCCCACTGAAGCTTGAGAAGCACTGGGCAAAAATGTTCAAGTCACCATGAGGTTGAGATTAAAGAGGTGCTCTCAGCTTTGGATGAGAAAATGCCTGGGGCTCTAGAAGGTTTTAATTATCTGGAACTTATGAGAGTATTTGCAATTACATTCTTTAGTGTTTTCTCTTCCAGATAATAACCACCCACCCCTCAAGCCCAGTAATACCAGCTCAGACAGTCACCTAGGCCTCCTCTGGTCCATCTAAATGATCTGCAATTCTCAGCCACTACCTGGAGTATTTTATAACATCCACCCACCAGATAAGGTTATTTCATTTGCACTGATTTTCCAACAGTTAAGGTATTAAAAAAAAAAAAAAAAAAACTCCAACAAAAAGCTGGGATGTAGGTAACAAAGTAAAATGGGAAGAGGTGAAGGGGGTAGCAAGAGGAAACTGGTTTTTGTAGGCAAATTGTATGATGGTGTTATGGATTGAATTGTGCCCTCTCAAAATATGTATTGTAATCCTAACTTCTATACCTGTGGATGCGATACTGCTTGGAGATAGGGTTTTCTTTGTTATGTTAATGAGGCTGTATCAGTGCAGAGTGGGTCCTAAACCTATTCACTTCTGAGTAAAAAGAGCAGATTAGTCACAGAGACAGGCAGGCAGGGGGGAAACAAATGCCACGTGAGGATCACCAAGAACAAAGGAACGACCAGGGCTACTGACAAGGAAGGAGTCAACATGCCTGTGACCCTGATTTCGACTTTTAGAACTCTCCAGAACTGTAAAAAAATAAATTTCTGTTCTTTAAAGTCACCCGCTTGTGGTATTTCTGTTAGAGCAGTATTAGAAAACTAAGACAACTGGGTGTTTTAAGATGTTTCTCCCACCTTTTATCACCTAAGAGAAAAAGTGTTCCCTAGTGTCCATTTGGAAACTCTGGTGGCATAGTGGTTAAAAGTTCAGCTGCTAACCAAAAGGTCAGCAGTTTGAATTCACCAGGCGTTCCTTGGAAACCCTACGGGGCAGTTCTACTCTGTCCTATAGAAGTGCTATGAGTCGGAACTGACTCGACAGTAATGGGTTTGGGTTTTTTTTTTTTTTTTTTGGTTTAGTGTCAGTTTAAGGAGCTCTGGTGGCACAGTGGAACCCTGGTGGAGCAGTGGTTAAGAACTTGGCTGTTAATCAAAAGGCTGACAGTTTGAATCCACCAGCCACTCCTTGGAAACTCTATGGGGCAGCTCTACTTTGTCCTAAAGGATCCCTGTGAGTTGGAATCGACTTGACAGCAACGAGTACAGGTATGATGATGATACAATGGTTAACCATTCAGCTGTTATCCCAAAAGTCTGCAGTTCGAACCCACCCAGTGGCTCCACAGATTCAGTATTAGTTTAAACTCTAAAATACAAAAAACATCAAAAGTAAAGGAAGGCCTTCATACAAACAGATATATGCACACCCATGTTTATTGCAGCTCTGTTTACAATAGCAAAAAGTTGGAAGCAACCAAGGTGTCCATCAACGGATGAATGGGTAAATAAATTGTGGTATATTCACACAATGGAATACTACGCATCGATAAAGAACAGTGACGAATCTCTGAAACATTTCATAACATGGAGGAACCTGGAAGGCATTATGCTGAGCGAAATGAGTCAGAGGCAAAAGGACAAATATTGTATAAGACCACTATTATAAGATCTTGAGAAATAGTAAACCTGAGAAGAACACATACTTTTGTGGTTACAAGGCGGGGAGGGAGGGAGGGTGGGAGAGGGTTTTTTATTGATTATTCAGTAGATAAGAAATGCTTTAGGTAAAGGGAAAGACAACACTCAATCCATGGAAGGTCACCTCATTTGGACTGGACCAAAAGCAAAGAAGTTTCCGGGATAAAATGAATGCTTCAAAGGTCAGCGGAGCAAGCGCGGGGGTCTGGGGAACATGGTTTGCAGGGACTTCTAAGTCAATTGGCAAAATAATTCTATTATGAAATCATTCTGCATCCCACTTTGAAATGTGGCGTCTGGGGTCTTAAATGCTAACAAGCGGCCATCTAAGATGCATCAATTGGTCTCAACCCACCTGGAGCAAAGGAAAATGAAGAACACCAAGGCCACACGACAACTAAGAGCCCAAGAGACAGAAAGGGCCACATGAACCAGAGACCTACATCATCCTGAGATCAGAAGAACTAGTTGGTGCCCGGCCACAATCGATGACTGCCCTGACAGGGAGCACAGCAGAGGACCCCTGAGGGAGCAGGAGATCAGTGGGATACAGACCCCAAATTCTCATAAAAAGACCAAACTTAATGGTCTGACTGAGACTGGAGGAATCCCGGCGGCCATGCTCCCCAGACCTTCTGTTGACACAGGACAGGAACCATCCCCGAAGACAACTCATCAGAAATGAAAGGGACTGGTCAGCGGATGGGAGAGAGACGCTGATGAAGAGTGAGCTAATTATATCAGGTGGACACCTGAGATTGTGTTGGCAACTCTTGTCTGGAGGGGGGATGGGAGGATAGAGAGAGAGGGAAGCCGGCAAAATTGTCAAGAAAGGAGAGACTGAAAGGGCTGACTCAAGAGGGGGAGAGCAAGTGGGAGTAGGGAGTGAGATGTATGTAAACTTATATGTGACAGACTGATTGGATTTGTAAACGTTCACTTGAAGCTTAATAAAAGTTATTAAAAAAAAAAAGTAAAGGAAGTACTTTAGCTAATCCCTAACCTGGCAGAACTTGAGACCCTTCCTCAGAGTGCTAGGACTCTGCAGAACTCAGCTTGAAAGCCACTGGTCCAGTCCATCACTGGTAATATTGCAGGAGACAAAACTGCAAAGGTGGTGGATGATACAAGTTGGGAATCTAAAGGCTAAAAACCTAGCAAGACATGGCAATCACTTGAAGGTTGTAGACTTCATCCACTAAACCAAAAAAACAAACCCATTGCTGTCAATTTGATTCTAACTCATGGTGACCCCAGGTGTTACAGAGTAGAACTCTGTATAGGGTTTTCTTGGCTGTAATTTTAACGGAAGCATATTGCCAGGCCTTTCTTTTGTGGTGCCTCTGGGTAGGTTCGAACTGACAACCTTTAGGTTAACAGTCAAGTGCAAACCATTTTCACCACTCAGGAACCTCAGTCATCCACTATGGGGGCACTAACCATTGTGTAGAAATAAGTGGTAAATCTCAAGGACATATAGCAACCTTGGTCAACATTCCAGGATCAGAGAGAGGAACGTGTTTGGGACTCATTTGCGTGGATACACTCTAAGTCAAGGTGACACGCTCGTAGATGAGAGGAGCCAGGAGGCACAACTACAGGGACATTAGGCTGGGCAAGCTGGGGAACACTGAAGAGTGGCAGCAGCTACCAGCTCGTGTCCTGGGGGGCCCTGGGGAAATCAAGCCCTGGACAGATAGAACTTCCTATTTTTTCAAGAGGAGACAAAAATCTAAATTTTCATGTGAAAACTTCTAAGTCACAGCTGAATTTTTTTAACATTTGAGGTCCAAACTGAACATTCTGAGGGCTGAACAGCATCCTAGTTTGCAATCTTGGGTCCAAGGGAAGGAAGGAGTCAAAGCAAATATTTAATAACCCTCACAAAAAACTCCAAAAAAACCATGCAATTAAGGACAAAAGATAGGTGAATGATTTTAGGGTGAGGACTAAGAGGGTTTGGAGAAGAAAAAAATATTAAGGAAGAAGGAGGGGCCCCTTGGCTGAGAACCAAAAAAATTATCAGCATGGCCTGTCTACATTAATCAAATTTGCCAGATACTTGCTCAGCTCCCTGTTTCACAGGGCCTGTCGAGTAGCCACCTCCATAGTTGCATCCTAAATTTAGCTCTGACTTCTGATAACCGGGACCTTGCCTGGGTCTATTCTCTGATGTGGTTCTGGCTAACAGCCAAGGCACTAACACCCTAGAGAGTGCTGAGAAGAGACCACCTGAGTTCTGATACCCCAGGACTGGGCCTTCAGGCCTAACACTTCAAAGTCCCTGAGGAAATATGAGCAGCCACTCCTTGCCTATGGCTGGCAGAGACAGCAATAATTGATTCACAGAACTGCTCATTTTGGAAGAGCTCAGCCAAAAGGATAGTGCCTCCAAAGAAAGTCCTGGCAACCTACTTCCCCAAAATCAGCCATTGAAAGCTCTCTGGAGTGCAGTCCTACTCACACACAGGGGTTTCCATGAGTTGGAATCTACTCAATGGCAACTTTTTTTTTTTTTAATTTTAATTATGTACTTGGTCTATATCTTTCATTATTTAATAATTTCATTATTTAATTCTCTATACGTAATTCGTAATTTATGAAAGGGTAATTATTATTATTTTTTTTTTAATTGGAGATTTAATAGGTTAAATAACTTTCCCAAAGTCAACAAGTGGTAACACTGGGGATTTTACCTAGGTTTCTTGATGCCAAGTCAATTCTTTTCTCTACATCTTAACGGCCTGTTGAAGTTAAATCAATCGGCTTTTCCTTCTTTCCTATGATGTTTTGGTTCAATTATATTCTTCAAAAAAAAAAAGTACAAAGAATACACATTACAAACCTCTCAAGAATTCTCTGGTATAGTATATTAAAGAAACAAAATTAAACACACGGTAAGGACGTTAGAGGCTGACCATTTTAAGTTTTGGCTCTGTCACTTTCTAACGTGCAAACTCAAGCAAGCTACACTGCTTATCAGACATCTCACCTGTGAAATGGAGATTATACCTACTCCAGAAATGCCATGTCGAATAAATTAGATACGCATGAAATAGAAGGCACCTGATAAATGGGATTTCCCCTTTCCCGTTACTTGGCAGGAAAACCTGGCGGCATAATGGTTAAGAGTTACAACTGCTAACCAAAAGGTCAGCAGTTTGAATTCACCAGGCGCTCCTTGGAAACCCTATAGGGCCATTCTACTCTGTCCTATAGAGTCACTATGAGTTGGAATCAACTCAACATCAACTGGTTTGGTTTTATTACTTGGCAAAATCTGGCAGTTTCCACAAGGTGTGCTAAGCAATGCACGTCCCTTTTGATGGGACCAGATGCACCCTCCTCCCACCCCAGGAAAGTGCAGAGGTCCTGGTTTCTTGCCCCCACCCTTGGAAATGTTGTAGATGTCATCTCAAGGAGTATATCCCACAGAACACAGTTCTATGGGGTATTAGTAGGTCCTATAGGGTCGCTATGAGTCAGAATCGACTCGACAGCAGTGGGTTTTTTTGGTTTAAGCTCACAGTGGTTAAGACTACGGCTGCCAACCAAAAGGTCGGCAGTCTGAATCCACCAACCGTTCCTTGGAAACCCTATGGGACACTTCTGCTATGTCCTATAGGGTTGCTATAAGTCCAAAGGACTCGACTGCAACAGGTTTTAAATACATAACCATCGCCCTTCTGCCCATTTATTGTACTATGGTGGCTTGCATGTTATTATGATGCCAAAATCTGTGCCGCCAGTATTTCAAATACCCACAGGATCTGACATAGTTGGCAGGTTTCAACAGAGCTTCCAGGCTAAAACAGACAAGGAAGAAAGTCCTGGTGACCTACTTCTGAAAAATTAGCCGACGAAAACCTTGTGGATCACAACCAAATGGTGGCCAATACAGTGCTGGAAGATGAGCCCCTTGAGTGGGAGGTACTACAAACAGTCACATGAACGCTGGTGGCACAGTGGGTAAGCAATCAGCTGCTAACCAAAAGGTCGGCAGTTCAAATCCACCAGCTGCTCCTTGGAAACCCTATGTGGCAGTTCTGTTCTGCCCTGTAGGGTCCCTATGAGTTGGAATCAACTCGACGGCCACAGTGTGTGTGTGTATATATATATATATATATATACAGTGTGTAGACACAACAATAAACTCAAACATACCAATGATTATGAAGATGGCACAGGACCAGGCAATGTTTCGTTCTGCTAAAAACGAGGTCACCATGAGTCGGAGCCAACTCAACAACAACGAAGTTCATAAAGTCCTGGTTAAGCAAAGTTAAATAGATTTTCCTTGCAGTACCTTCCATAGCCTTTGCAATACTAACATGCCTTATGACAATCCAAAGAGAAGATGGAGTATAAAATTTTATTCAAATTTATCTAACCACATTGCATTGGTTTTTCACTGAGAACCTTGCAAAATTAGTGTCTTAAAAAACATATTAGGAAATATTTGTCTAACACTCAAGACCTGGGTCCAGTCCAGTCTAACTACCAGACAGAAGTGGTGACTAGGGCTCTGCTTAGACTAGACTTCTACCGCCCACCAGGATACCCTACTCTCTGCCATCCCACTGAACAGACCTCCATCATCTCTCTAGTGTCCCCTCATTTAAAAGCCATAAGCGGCATCCACTAACATCGAGGCAGTAGGTTTGGATCTGTATTTTAAAGCCCCCGGCTCAGGCTCCAATAGAATAGCTATGACTGGAGCTTGAAGGCTTGCCACTGTTTCCCTGATACAGGGAGATAATAGGGAGGTAGAGCCACCTACAGGAGATCTGTGTTACTGCACAGCAGGAGCTACTAGGAACATGGAGGAAAAAAACCAAACCCGTTGCTATCGAGTCAATTCCAACTCATACCAACCCTACAGGCAGTATAGAACTGCTCCATAAGGTTTCCAAGGCTGTAAATCTTCAAGGAGCAGCTGGTGGGTTCTAACAGCCAACCTTTCCATTAGCAGCCAAGTATTTAACCACTGCACCACCAGGGCTCTGAATAATATGGAGATAGAGAGCCTGAAAGATGCAAACCAGCACCCAACTGATCTTCTTGCTCTTTGTTTCAGATGGAAATTTAACCCCAGCAGGGTTTTCACAGGTAGATCCTTTATTTTTGTTTGAGAGGGGTGAGAGAAGAGACATGGCCTTGAACACAATTCATGTTATGACAAAATGTGTATGTTGGGGATGGGGAAATTAAAAGCAGATTTTTCAGGCAGATCCAACATAGCACTATAGACAGAAGCACCACACCATCCCTCCACAGCAAAGATCCAAAAAAACTAAGTAAAACAGAGACAAACATCAACCCTGGAACCCTAAGAATCAAATAAAGAGATAAAGAACTCAACCAAGCACCAAATGGAATAAGAAACTGACAGAGAACAGAGAGCTAGGAGAGATACGGAACACAGGTCCGTTATTAGCTAACACAGTGCAGGTTCACCATCTTGAACTCCTGTCAGAGATCAGCCGACAGAGAGTATGGGAAAGCAGCTTCACAGAGCTCCCAACAGGAGACAGAGCACCCAGTAACCACGGATACACTATTTACCACCTCCTCCCCTTCTTCCCCCTGCTTGGACTCCACCACTTCCCAGCAGGGTGCGGTCACTCGGCCAGGAAGCACTGGCTCCATGCCGCTTGGATTTACCCTGCGCACATTGGCCAGCTCCTTCAGTACCATTTCTTTGTTGCTGATGTTGCTTTTTTTTTTTTTTTTTTTGCCTCTTTTGCTGTCTTCCCTGTCTCTCACCCCCTCCCCTTCCTATCTTTCAAACATCTGGCTCTGTGAACCCTCTTTGCTTCTTTTTCACAGGCTGTGAAGCCCCATTTGGCTGGGGAACTGCTTCCCCAGTCTGCATGGCCACGCTGGTGGAATCACTGGGGTCTTTTATTTTTCTTTTCTTTTTTCCTTTTTATTTTTCTTCATTTCTCAGTTTCCCATCTCTCTCTACTTACCTACTTCTCCTGTCTCCTGAATACCTGATGCTGTGTGCCGTCTCTGCCCCTTCTAGCAGGGCTGTACTTCACAGCCTGGGAGCCACTTCCCTGGTCTGTGAAGCTATGTTGGTGGGATCCCTGGGGGCATTTTTTTTTTTCTTTTTCTTCTTTCGTTTTTGTTTTTCTTCATCGCTCAGTTTGTCTTCTCTCTTTACATTTCCTCTTTTCCTGTCTCCTGTGTACCTGGTGCTGTGTGCCATCTCCACCCCTTCTAGGCAGGCTGTGCCACAAGGCCTGGGAGCCATTTCCACAGCTGCTGGCAGGATCCCTGGTGGAATTTCTTTTTTTTTTTTTTTAATTCAATTTTTTCTTTTCTCTCTCTTCTTTTTTTCCCCCCCTCTATTATTCCTTTCTCAGTTTCTTATCTTTCTCTAATTTCCTTCTTCTTCAGTCTCTTGACTACCTGGTGCTGTGTGCCATCTCCACCCTTTCTAGATGGACTGTGTAGTGAGGCCTGGGAGCCAATTGTCTGGTCACCAATGGGATCCCAGGGGGCATTTCTTTTTTTTTTTTTTTTTCCTATTTGTTTTTCTCCATTTCTTGTTTTCTCGTCTCTCGACTCCAACACAGGTTCCCTCAGGACTTTTTTTTCCAGCTCCTGTTTCTCCTCCTCTCTTCTTTCCCATACACAGCTTAGCTCCACACATCTCAACCTCTCCCCTCCCTCCAGCCTATCTGCACCATGCCCTAAACATCTCACCCCCAAGCAGCACAGGCACTGCCTACAAGAACTTGCCCTGCAATGACCCCTTGCCTACCCTGTTGCCCCAGTATGTGCCACAAACAACCCTTTCCAGCCCCTCCCTTTCAGCTGGACCTCCCCTGCTGCATCATATCTGACTGATTGGTTCTGCCCATTGTACAAGGAAGTTAAAAGTATCATGCCTACAGATGAGCAAACAACAAAGAATGTACAGCCTGCCTGCTCAGACATAACCAAATAAAACAAAAAGCAGGATGAAACAAACAAATCTACAATGAATAAATGAAGAAGAAGAAGAAGAAAAAAAAACTACTGAATGTCCAGAAGACAGCAGACAATATCAAAACATACAAAGAAAAGGACAGAATTATCCCAGTAGACTTCCAAAATAAAACACCAGATAATTTACCAGTAGAAGAAAAGACGCTGGAACTGCCTGATAGGGAATTCAAATCTCTAACATTCAGAGCTATCCAAGAGTTGAAGCAAAAAGCAGACAAAAATGAAGAAAAAATAAAGAAATTTATGGAAAATGCAGACAAAATCATGGAAAATACAGACAAAAGAATGGAATAATTCAGAAAAATAATACAGGAAATAATGTCAAATTAAATTCACAACTAGAAATCATACAAAAACAATAATTCAAATCCAAAAGATAAGCAACAAGATTTCAGAAATGAACAGTGTCATAGAAGGTCTAAGGAGCTGGTTTGAAACAATGGAAAACAGGATCACTGAAACTGAAGACAAATACATGGATACTACTTTGAGGAAAAATCAGAAAAAAAGAATGAAGGAAAATGAAGAAACCCTGAGAATGATGTGGGTGGGATACAATCAAAAGCAAAAATTTGTGAGTGATCAGAGTTCCAGAACAGGGGGAGAAAATGGAAAACACAGAAAGGATCATTGAAAAATTGCTGACAGGAAGCTTTCCTAATGTCATGAAAGATGAAAAGTTGATCATCCAAGAAACTCAACAAATCCCATATAGGATAGAACTAAAGAAAAAATCACCAAGGTATATCATAATCACACTTGCTAAAACCAAAGACAAAGAAAGAATCCTGAGAGCAACTCAAAGAAAAAAAAAATCACATACAGAGGGGAAACAATAAGACTAAACTCTGACTTGTCTGCAGAAACCATGAAGGTAAGAAGGCAATGGGATGGCATATATAAAACCTTGAAAGAAAAAAAAATTGCCAACCCAGAATAATATATCCTGCAAAACTCTCGTTCAAATATGCTGGTGAAATTAGGACATTTCCAGATAGACAGAAATTAAGGGAATATGTAAAACCAAATCAAAATTGCAAGAATTATTAAAGGGAGTCCTTCAATCTGAGAACAAACAACTTCAGACGACAGACTGAATCTAGGAAGCAAAATAGCACCAGCCAAATACCAGCCTAGGAAATGAACTCTCAAGGCCTATTAAAAACTAAAAGATTTACAACTGAGAACCAGAGAGATTAATCTGTATATGACAATAACATCAGAGCAATAAAAGTGGGAATAAATGGTGTAGGTATACAACTTTTTAATGGATAGGAAGGCAAGGCAATACCAAGTAATGAAAGACTGGTTCAAACCTAGGAAGATAACGGTAAAATTCAAAATAACCACTAAGCAAGTTAACAAACCTACTCATCAAAGTAAAGAAGAAAAACGTAAAGTCTCAATAAAAACAAAATCTACAAAAACAAAAGAATAAAAAAAATCCACAAACAAAAGGAACAAGAGAGTAAGAGGAACAAAGAAAATGTTAGCACCACAAAAAAAGCACTACAAAATGACAGCAATAAAATCACATCTATCAAAAATTACACTGAATGTAAATGTCCTAATGCACGCATAAAGAGACACAGAGAGACAGAATGGATAAAAAAATCAATAAACTGTTTACAAGAGACACACCGTAGAAACAAAGGTAAAAATTTATTAAAAATCAAAAGATGGAAACAAATATATCCAGCAAACAGCTACCAAAAAAGAGCAGGAGTGGCAATACTAATCTCAGATAAAATGGACTTTAAAACAAAATCCACCATAAAAGACAAAGAAGGACACTAATGATTGAAGGGATGATCCATCATGAAGACAAAACCATAATAAATATCTACACAACCAATGATTGGGCTCCAAAAATACATAAAACAAACTCTAACAGAACTGAAAAGAAAAATTGGCAATTCCACAATAATAGTAGGAGACCTCAACACACCACTTTTGGTGAAGGACAGAACATCTAGAAAGAAACTCAACAAAGATACAGAAAATCTAAAGGACACAATCAGCCAACTTGACCTCATAGACATATATAGAACACTCCACCCAGCGGATGCAAAGTACATGTTCTTTTCCAACGCACATGGAATGTTCTCTAGAATAGACCACATCTTAGGCCACAGAGCAACTGTCAATAAAATCCAAAACATTGATCACAACATCATGAAAGTAGAAATTAACAACAGGAAGAGCAAGGAAAAAAAATCAACTACATGGAAACTGAATAGCACCCTGCTTACAAACCACTGAGTAATAGAACAAATCAGAGATGGAATCAAAATTTCCTAGAATCAAACAAGAATGAAAACACATAGTACCAAAACCTTTGGGATACAGTAAAGGCAGTGCTCGGAGGTCACTTTATAGCAATAGATGCACACATCAAAAAAGAAGAAAGGGACAAAATCAAAACGTTAGCTACACAACTCAAACAAATAGAAAGAGAACAGCAAAAGAAGCCCACAGCCACCAGAAGAAAGGAAATAATATAGAGCAGAAATAAATGAAATAGAGAATAGAAAAACAACAGAATCAACGAAACCAAAAGTTGGTTCTTTGAAAGGATCAACAAAATAGACAAACCAGGGGAGGGAAGAAGCAGGGGAAAGGGGTTTTCACAAATTACGTAGTAGATAAGAACTATTTAGGTGAAGGGAAAGACAACACACAATACAGGAGAGGTCAGCACAACTGGACTAAACCAAAAGCAAAGAAGTTTCCTGAATAAACTGAACACTTCAAAGGCCAGTGTAGCAGGGGAGGGGTTCGGAGACCATGGTTTCAGGGGACATTGAAGTCAATTGGCATAATAAAATCTATTAAGAAAACATTCTGCAACCCACTTTGGAGAGTGGCGTCCGGGGATCTTAAACACTAGCAAGCAGCCATTGAGATTCATCAATTGGTCTCGATCCACCTGGAGCAAAGAAGAATGAGGAACACCAAAGACACAAGGTAATTATGAGCCCAAGAGGCAGAAAGGGCCACAAAAACCAGAGACTGCATCAGCCTGAGACCAGAAGAACTAGATGGTGCCCAGTTACAACTGATGGCTACCCTGACAGGGAACACAACAGAGAAGCCCTGAGGGAGCAGGAGAGCAGTGGGATGCAGACCTCAAATTCTCATAAAAATACCAGACTTAATGGTCTGACTGAGACTAGAAGGACTCTGGTGGTCATGGTCCCCAGACCTTCTGTTAGCCCAAGACTGGAACCATTCCCAAAGCCAACTCTTCAGACAGGGATTGGATTGGACTATAAGATAGAAAATGATACTGGTGAGGACTGGACTTCTTGGATCAAGTAGACACATGAGACTAAGGGGGCAGCTCCTGTCTAGAGGGGAGATGAGAAGGCAGATGGGGTCAGAAGCTGGCTGAATGGACGTGAAAATAGAGAGTGAAGGGGAGGAGTGTTTTGTCTCATTAGGGTGAGAGCAACTAGGAGTACATAGCAAGGTGTATATAAATTTTTGTGTGAAAAACTGACTTGATTTGTAAACTTTCACTTAAAACAAAATAAAAATTAAAACAAAATAGACAAACCACTGGCCAAATTGACAAAAAAAAAAATAATAATAATACAAAGGACACAAATAACCCAAATCAGAAAGGAAATGGGGTACATTACAAGAGACCCAAATGAAATAAAAAGGATCATAACAGAGTACTGTGGAAAAACTACACTCCAACAAATTTAAAAACCTAGAAGACATGGACAAATTTCTAGAAACGCACTACCTACCCAAACTAATGCAAAATGATGTTGAAAATCTAAACAGACCACTAACAAGAGAAGAGATTGAAAAAGTAATTTTAAAAACTCCCAACAACAACAGAAAAAAAAAGCCCTGGCCCAGGTGGCTTCACTGGAGAATTCTACTCAACATTCAGAGAAGAGCTTACACCAGTACTACTCAAACTATTTAAGAACATAGAAAAGGAGGGGATTCTTCCGAATTCATTCTATGAAACCAGCGTAACCCTGATACCAAATCCAGGCAAAGACACCACAAAAAAAGAAAATTACATACCAATATTCTTCACGAACATAGATGTGAAAATTCTCAACAAAATTCTAGGTGCTAGAATTCAGCGTCATATCAAAAAGTAATACATCAGGACCAAGTAGGATTCATACCAGGTATGCAAGGATGGTTCAACATTAGAAAATCAATCACTGTAATCCACCACATAAATAAGAAAGAAAAGAATCACATGATCATTTCAACTGATGCAGAAAAAGCATTTGACAAAGTCCAACACCCATTCATAATAAAAAAAATTAGTATAGAAGTGAAATTCCTCAGCATAATAAAGGGCACCTATTTTTTTATATAAAACCAGGAGCCCTGGTGGCACAGTGGTTAAAAGCTACGGCTGCTAACCAAAAGGTCAGCAGTTCGAAACCACCAGGAGCTCCCTGGAAACTCTACGGGACAGTTCTACTCTGTCCTATAGGGTTGCTATGAGTTGGAATCAACTCAACGTCAACATTACTTACTTTACTATACAAAACAACAGCCAACATCATTCTTAATGGAGGGAGGCTGAAAACAATTCCCTTGAAAACAGGAACAAGACAAGGATGCCCTTTATTACCACTCCTATTTAGCATTGTGCTGGAAGTCCTAGCTAGAGCACTAAGGCAAGAAAAAGAAATAAAGGGCATCAAAATTGGTAAGGAAGAAATAAATCTGTCCTTATTTGCTGATGATATGATACAGTACATAGAAAACCCAAAAGACACCATGAGAAAAACACTGGAACTAATAGAAAGATTCAGCAGAATAGCAGGATATAAGAAAAAACATACAAAAATCAGTTGGATTCCTATACACCAATAAAGAGAATGACAAAAAGGAAATCAGGAAAACAATACCATTTATAATAAAAAATAGCCCCTAAAAAAAAAATACTTAGGAATAAATTTAACTAGGGATGTAAAAGACCTATACAAAGAGAACTACAAAACACTACTGCAAGAAACCCAAGAGATCTACCTAAGTGGAAAAATATACCATGCTCATGGATAAGTAGAATCAACATTGTGAAAATGACAATTCTCCCCAAAGCGATCTAAAATGCAATGCAATCCTGATCCAAATACCAGCGACATTCTTTAAAGAGATGGAAAAAGTAATCATTAACTTTATATGGAAAGGGAAGAGGCCCAGGATAAGTAAAGCACTATTGAAGAAGAAGAATAAGCTAGAAGGATTCACACTACTTGACCTGAGAACTACTATATGGCTTCGGTAGTCAAGACAGCTATAGTCAACACAGATATATCGACAATTGGAACAGAATTGAGAACGCAGATGTAAGTCTATCCACCTTCGGTCACCTGATCTTCAATGAGGGTCTGTAGTCCATCAAATGGGGAAAAAACAGTCTAAAAAGACTGTTTTTAAAAAACAGATGGTGCTGGCAAAACTGGATGTCCATCTGCAAAAAAATGAAACAGGACCCATACCTGACACCATACACAAAAACTAATTCGAAATGGACCAAAGACCTAAATATAAAACCAAAAACTATGAAGATCTTAGAAGAAAAAATAGGATCAATGCTACAGGCCCTAATACACAGCACTAACAGGACACAAACCATAACTAACAACACACAAACTAGAGAAGATAAGCTAGATAACTGGAATCTTCTAAAAATTAAACACTTATGCTCATCAAAAGACTTCACCAAAAGAGTAAAAAGAGAACCTACAGACAGGGAAAAAAAAAATTGGCTATTACAAATCCTACAAAGGTCTAACTCTAAAATCTATAGGAAAATCCAACACCTCTACACTAAAAAGACATATAATCCAATTAAAAAATGGGCAAAGGAAGTGAACAGACACTTCACCAAAGAAGACATTCGTGAGGCCAACAGACACTTGAGGAAATGCTCTCGGTCACTAGCCATTAAAAAATTAGAGAAATGCAAATCAAAACCACAACGAGATACCATCTCACCCAGACATTACTGGCACGAATCAAAAAAACAGAAAATAACAAATGTTGGAGAGGTCGTGGGGAGATTGGAACTCTTATGCATTGCTAGTGGGAATGCAAAATGGCACAACCATTTTGGAAAACGATATGACGCTTCCTTAGAAAGCTAGAAATAGAAATACCATATGATCCAACAATCCCACTCCAAGGAATATATCCTAGAGAAATAGGAGCCATCACACAAATAGACATATGCACACCCATGTTCATTGCAGCATTGTTCACGATAGCAAAAAGATGGAAACAACATACATTCTCATCAACAGATGAATGGGTAAACTAACTATGGTACATACACACAATGGAGTACTATGCAACGGTAAAGAACAATGATGAATCTGCAAAACATTTCACAACATGGATGCATATGGAGGGCGTTATGCTGAGTGAAACAAGTCAATCACAAAAGGACAGATATTGTATGAGACCACTAATATAAAAACTCATGAACAGTTCTATACACAAAAAGAAACAATCTTTGATGGCTACGAGGGAGGAGAAGGATGGGGATGGAAAAACACTAAATAGACAATAGATAAGTTAACTTTGGTGAAGGATAAGACAGTACACAATACTGGAGAATTCAGCACAACTTGTACAAGGCAAGGTCATGGACGCTCCACAGACACATCCAAACTTCCTGAGACCCCAAATTACTGGGCTGAGGACTGTGGGGATCATGGTCTCAGGGAACCTCTAGCTCAATTGGCATAACACAGTTTATAAAGAAAATGTCCTACGTTCTACTTTGGTGAATAGCATCTGGGGTCTTAAAAAGCCTGTGAGGAGCCATCTAAGGTACTCCACTGGTCTCATCCCTTCGAGAGCAAGGGAGAATGAAGAAAACTAAAGACAAAAGGGAAAGATTAGTCCGAAGGACTAATGGACCACAACTACCACAGTCTCCACCAGACTGAATCCAGTACAACTAGATGGTGCCTGGCTACCACCACACTGACTGCTCTGACAGGGATCACAATAGAGGGTCCTGGAGAGAGCTGAAGAAAAATGTAGAACAAAATTCTAACTCAAAAAAAAGATCAGTCTTACTGGCCTGACAGAGAATGGAGAAACCCCATCAGTATGACCCCGGACACCCTTTTCGCTCAGTAATAAAGTCACACCTGAGGTTCACTCTTTAGCCAAAGATTAGACAGGCCCATTAAACAAAAAGAGACTAAAGGGGCACACCAGCCCAGGGGCAAGGACTAGAAGGCCTGAGGGGACAGGAAAGCTGGTGATAGGGAACCCAAGGTTAAGAACGAAGAGGGTTGACATGTCATGGGGTTGTTAACCAAAGGCATAAAACAATATGTATACTGCTTAATGAGAAGCTAGTTCGTTCTGTAAACCTTCATCTAAAATACAATTCTAAAAAAATTAGATTTTTCCTCTGCAGGTTTGAATATACATTAAAGTAGGAAAAAAGACCTGGTGACCTACTTTCAAAAGTCAGCAATTGACAACCCTACGGATCACAAAGGCCCAATCCTAAACTGATTATGCCAACAGAGCAGGACCAGGCAGCATTTTGTTTCATTGTGTATAGAGCCATCAAGGGCCAACTGACAGCAGCTAACAACAACAAATACATAAAAGTAAACCGTTTTCAGTGCTTTCACATCAACAGCAATTTCTTTTAACCTGAAAATTGTTTTCACCCAGATGACAACGTGTGGTCAGTGGTTTACAGGATATTCTACACAAAGATTTCGAGAGCTCTTCCTTAGAGTAACTAAAACATCACAATTGTTACCTAGATGTGTTTTAGACTAGCATTTTTAAAAAATAGACCTTCCTCAAAAAAGTTCATTTAAGGAAATAGCACTTATGTCCTAAGAACTCTGTTGGGCCACTTTTTGTGATAAAGGCACAATGAGAACCATATGCATTCACTTAGTAACAGATGTGCCCACATGCATTCAGGCTGCTAGGAAGACTGCTCAGGCCTCTCCAGGCAGGCAAAGAAAGAGAGCACTGTGCTGGGGCAGGTCAGTCCCAGCTCCTCTGATGCGCAAAAGATGAGGCCATTCATTTATCCAACATCCAGTGTCTATACCAAACAGTAGAGTGGACACCATGGTGAGAACAGCAAACATGTCCCCTTTCCTTGCAATACCCATTCCCACCAACCAGCAAGAAGGGGAGCAGCATTTCCAAGTATGAAAAATGTTCTAAGATCATCTTATGAAAAATTCTGATTAAAAAGTGTTTCCAGATTTAAAGTATAATTTACCTAAAAGGAGCAAAGAGGGGCCTACTGTATTTTGCAAGGCATGCCAATTGTGCTTAAAGTAGATACTAATTTGTCTTCTCAGCCCACTGGAAGGTGGCATTGATGTCTTTATGAAAACTTTCCATCTGAGAATCTCTACGGTGAAACTTTGGTCTATCTGTATAAGAACATTTTAACTAGCAATTTATCCATTTAAGACAAGCTTCAATATCTTGATGATCACTAGTTTATAATAAGTAAGCTCATGAAAGCAGATTATAATCTGAGGAATCAAAATATGAAGACTCCCAAAATGATGTCTATCATTTTGAACGTTCTTGGCCCATTCTATACCTTATTTTTCTTTCTTCTTTTACACCTTTTTTTTTTATTGTTGTATTTTTTTTTTTATGTTATCTTAAATAGTTTATGGGGTAAATAAGCTTTAATGTTAAAATCTATTGTGGAAAAGAAGCATATTGGTTTGTATTATTTTTTATTTGTATTATATAGTTTGACAATCTATAGAAAAACGTTAAATTCCAGCATTCTCAAGTAGCCAAATCAACAGTTACCCAGATATAGTCAAATAAAAGTTGGAAAGAACACTCAAATCCCAGAACTTCAAAGCACCATTTATTTCCTATAGTTGCAAAAAAAAAAAAAAAAAGCAACATAGTTCTTAATTACTAAAGCCATAAAACCCCTTGTTGTTATAAAACAAGATAATGGAAGAGGACAAAAGGCTTTCTGTAGAAAAACATATTCAAGTCGAAATATTATATACCATCTACAATGAAAGTCAGAATAGTGGTTACCTTGGGGCTGGGAACATAGATTTGGAAGGCAAATGAGGAAAACTTCTGGAATGTTGGAATATCCTGGATCTTGATCTGTGTGGTAGTCACACAAGTGACAAATATACAAGCTGTATATTTAAGATTGGTACATTCGATACACTTTACTATGTTATACCATAATTAAATTTATAGTAAGTAAGTTTATTATAGTAAACCTTAATTTAACTAAACATAGTTTACTATGTTATACTTCGGTGTCGTTCAGTGCCCTTCAGTTGATTTCCAACTCATACTGACCCCATGTGACAGAGTAGAATTGCCCCATAGAGTTTTCTTGGCTGTAATCTCTATGGGAGAACATTGCCAGGTCTTTCTCCTGTGGAGCGGCTGCGTGAATTTGAACCACCAACCTTTTAGTTAGCAGCTGAGCACTTAACTGTTGCACCACCAGGGCTCCTTTGTTATACTTTAATTAAGGTAAACTATAAAAAAGAAAAAAAAATTTTTTTTTTATGTTATGTATATATCCATGTATGTGTACATGTGTGTATATACATATAGGAAACCCTGGTGGTATAGTGGTTAAGTGCTACAGCTGCTAACCAAAACATTGTTAGTTGGAATGCACCAGGTGCACTCATTGGAAACTCTATTGGGCAGTTCTACTCTGTCCTATAGGGTTGCCATGAGTCAGAATTGGCTTGACAGCAATGGATTTGGCTTTTTTGGCATATATATATGTATACATATACATATACATACACATACACATACACATACACATACACATACACATACACATACACATACACATACACATACACATACACATACACATACACATACACATACACATACACATACACATACACATACACATACACATACACATACACATACACATACACATACACATATATATATGGAAACTCCGGTGGCGTAGTAAAGTGCTACGGCTGCTAACCAACAGGTCAGCAGTTCAAATCCACCAAGCGCTCCTTGGAAACTCTATGGGGCAGTTCTACTCTGTCCAATAGGGTCGTTATGAGTCGGAATCGACTTAACGGCAGTGGGTTTTATATATATATGTATATATAGCACAGGAGTTTTATTTCTGAAATCTTGTTGAATCATAAGGCAACCCAAAGTGAATTTTTAAAGGGATTTAATTTTATTCAATTTACTCTATCTATACCCTATTTAAACCAAAGCAGTTGCCATCAACTCCAACTCATGGCGACCCCATGAGTGTCAGAGTAGAATTGTGTGTTCCACAGGGTTTTTGATGGCTGGTTTTTTGGAAGTAGATCACCAGTCTTTTCTTCTGAGCTGCCTCTGGGTGGACTTGAACTGCCAACCTTTCAGTCAGCAGCCAAGAGCATTACCTGTTTGCACCACCCAGATGGATTGGCACAATATTTTAGAACATGCAGATTTTTTGGCTGAGTGATTGTGAAGATGGCACAGGGCTGGGCAACATTTAGTTTTGTTGTACATAAGGCTGCTACGAGTTGGAGCCGACTTGAGGCGACTGATAAGAACAATACCTATTTAACAAAGTAGAGACATGGGTATATATTTTAGAAAAGTGTCCATGTAGTCCAAGGAATGAAGCCAAAGATTTTCCTGCTTGGAAAGGATCAGCATATCTTGACCCTAAGTGAGGGGGCCCTAGGTCTTTGGCCTCATCATAGACCTGCCAAACTCTGCTTTCAGATGAGCCCCTGTAGGCTGGATGCAGAGATCTCAGCAAATTGGGCTGCTGGGGGCTCTTCTCAGGAAATGGGGACAGTAGTTTGAACCACAGAAGAAGCTGGTGTCCTGGCGGCTGCAGATGAGAGCTTTGTGTATAGGAACTCCAGAAGGTTTTTACTCAGCTTGCTCCAAGTGGGAATCTTCCCTGAGGGCTGGAGAGCCCAGAGTGAGAGAGGAACCGCTTCCAAAGACTTGTCAGGAGACACAGCTGGCTATATATTTCTTTACTGCTTGCTGTCAAGCCCTCCCCTAAGTCATTTTGACAATGAGTATCTTAATTTTCTGTGGATACGTGGAAGAACATGTATCTCTTGAAAATGTGTATTTCTTAAAATGTTGTAAACTTTAAGAATACCAGAGCCTGGAAATAGCCATGTTCCAGTGATGCTTACAGCAACAGAGGCTTCGAATCCAGTCAAATCAACAAGCACACACTCATTGTTGGGTGCTGTGCCAAGTCCCGGTACCCATGGTTTCTGGGTACAGTCCAGTATGGAAGGAAGGCAGAACTAATGAATGGCCTTCTAACATGGCTGCTATCGTATTGGTAAGTACAAAGTGCTAACAGAGGCATAAGGTAGGGATGAGTTATTCTGCCTGTGAGAGTGAGGGAGACTATACAGAGGAAATAATTTTCTGCATATTTTAAGAAATCCTGACACATTCTAACATGATTTATGATGAAGAAAGAAAAATAGTCCCCAATGCCCTATCACCCGGAGCAAATACTGTTAGCCTCTTTCTTACCCCCACCCACTCCAATCTCTCTGTTCAACACGATGTGTTTAATGGTGGGTGGTTAGCCAGCATTAATTCATTACTGACTACATGCCAGGATTTTTGTTAAGTTTTTCACAATTGCATTTTATCCTCACAACATCCCTGTGTGGTATGTAGTATTAGAAATAGTAGTACTGGTATGGGTATTGGCATGTGTGATCTAAATATGAGCATTAGGGTAAGTGATCATTATACGGGCATTGGGATGAGTGATCATAATATGGGCGTTGGGATGAGTGGTCTTGGTATGGGCTTTGGGATGAGTGATCATAATATGGGCACTGGGATGAGTGGTATTGGCATGGGCATTGGCCTGAGTGTCTCCCATTTTATAGGAGTGGAAATAGTGAAGCTTAAGGAAAATAATTAACTTGCCTAGGTTGCTCCAGATGGTAAGAGGCAGGACTTACCATCTGGTCTGACTGCAGAGGCCAAGCTCTCAACCTCCTCAGAGAATGAACCTGATACCCAATCTTCAGTTTGGAGTTCAGGGTGACCCAAAGAGGGCATAGTGGGCAGAAGTAGGGTGATGAGTATCAAGAAATGAGGCAAGGTAGGCAAAACATTGAGTGATTGCTGAGAAGGTTTGACTTCAGTCTGAAGGTAATACAGTGTCTTCTAGGATTTTTAAGCACTAAAGTAAGAAGACGGGCTTTGTGCTCTAGAAAGGTCCCTCTGGTAGCCATGTGGAGGTGGGGCATCACCTGCAGCAGGGTAGGCAATCCAGGTAAAGAGAAGAAGATTCCAAACTAGAGCAGCAAGTTGTAGAAGGAGATTAAAAAATCCACCTTAGACAGAATCACTGGACTTCATGACTGTGTGAATTGATATGGGTGTGAGGCATAAAGAGGAAATAAGGATGACTGTAAGTCAGAGCTCAAGCTTCAGTGCTGGAGGGATTCTGTTAATGATGACCCTTTCCTAAGCACTTGTATGTGTGAAGCACCACAATAGATACTACGGCACAAAGGTGAACTAAGACCAGGCAGGAGTTACTATGATTTTGGTAGCTCAGTAATGAGCACTCCTGGATGGGCTCATGACATAACCACTTGATGCTGAATTTACACTTGATAGAGAAGAATGGTGCGGGGAGGGTCCATGTGTACATTTCAGCTTGACACGGACATGTCATTTTGAGATGAATGTGCTACAGATCTTTAAGAGTAGGCTTTTTTGAAGTCATAAGATGGTACTACAGTTGATTTTTAATCATTTACAAAATATGTACAAAAATATTTACAAAATATCTAGATGACAAAAATACCTAGATGCTGTGATGAATGAAGAGTAAGGGGCAGGAAGAAATCTATTCCACATGTTTCCATTTCTTTAATGTCATCAATGTGAACTTTGAGTTTTTGTGTCCCAGATCTCAGTGCCATGAAGGGACACGTTCAATCATATTCTCTTAAAGGGTTATTATTTTAAACTCATCCAGACTTGAGCTCTTTGTGTTATTAGAAAAAAAATCATAGACATACCTTTGGCAGAATTGAATAGTAGTATTAATGCAATTAAATCTGACTGGATAAGATTTAATAGACCCTGATATTTTATACGTAGTGACTTAGCCCCATTGGAATGGAGATCCCCATAATTGGAACAGCTTCCATCTTTCAGATATCTTCTGGTATCATTGATCTCTGTGGTGGCAATCTTGAATCACAAACTCAGGTAAGCAAGACTACTACTTTATTTTCTACCACTTACCTTGATTTTTGACTCATAGCCTCTTTCCACTGGGTTGGCCAACATTGAACATCAGTCTTTCTGTGAGTTTGTCCTGCCTCCCCCCTTCCCCACTGGGCATGTGCCACAGAAACTCACTGAGATGGGGGTGTCCGTATGGCCCTTGACCACTATTCACCCATCAGCCTTGCCCATGGGGCCCAGTCAGGTCTGCGGCTTCTCTGTGGCATTTGGTCAAGGAATTTCTTGAGGCAGCCTGGACCCGAGGTCACAGATTCATAACCCACAGACCAGATGTGGCCTGCAGAGGTCTTTAGTTTGGCCCCACACTGATTTATTTTTTTTGTCAGGAAATATAAGATTTTTAAAAATCTACATTTCCAGCTTCTCTTCAAATCTGTTAGATATAGTAGCATTGAGCCCACAAGTCCCCATGGCAATGATCAGGACAGCTGAGCAGCAGCTGCTCCTTAAGAGTCTTCTAGTCCATCTCACCCCTCAGGCTCCCCACAGACATAAACTGTCATCTATTACCTGCACCTCATTGCCCGGCATTTTTATTTTTCTCACAGGAGAGAAATATTTTTCTGAATCTGTTATAGATTGAGGTTCCTGGGTGATGCAACTGGTTTGAGCTCAACTACTAACCTAAAGGTTGGTGGTTCAAACCTACTGTCATGGATTGAATTGTGCCCCCCCAAAATATCTGTCAACTTGGCTAGGTCATGATTCCCAGTATTGTATGATTGCCTACCATTTTGTCATCTGATGTGATTTTCCTATGTGTTGTAAATCCTATCACTATGATGTTAATAAAACAGATTAGTTGCACTTATATTAATGAGACTACAAAATTAGATAGTGTCTTAAGCCAATCTCTTCTGAGATATAAAAGAGAGAAGTAAGCAGAGAGACATGGGGGCCTCATATCACCAAGAAAGCAGCACCAGGAACACAGTGTGTCTTTTGGATCCAGGGTTCCTGCACGGAGAAGCTCCTAGACCAAGGGAAGATTGATGATCAGGACATTCCTCTAGAGCCAAAAGAGAGAGAAAGCCTTTCCCTGGAACCGAGGACCTGAATTTGGACGTCTAGCCTATTGGACTGTGAGAGAATAAACTTTCGTTTGTTAAAGCCATCCACTCGTGGTATTTCTGTTATAGCAGCACTAGACGACTAAGACATCCACCCAGAGGCACCACAGAAGAAAGGCCTGGTGATCTGCTTCTATAAAGATTACAGCCAAAAAAAACCATAGAGCTCAGTTCTACTGTGTAACACACAGGGTCACTATGAGTTGTAATCAACTCCACACAACGAGTTTGGTTTGTTTGTTTGTTTTCTTTTGATCATAGATTGGGTTCCCTTGAGGGAGACTCTGAGACAGAGATTAACTGCAAGAACTTAATTAGGAAATGCTTGTGGGGTTGACACCTGTGAAAGGAAAAAGAAAGGTGCAAAACTGGGCAGAGAAAGAAGCTGAGCTACAATGCAGTCTCAACAGCAGCATCAGCTGACCCCACAGGGAACTCTGAAACTATTATGGCCCTTCAGTAATGGTGAAAAGAATGAGGCCTTTATAGTCATTAACCAGTCATTGGATGCAGGCTGTTCCTGGAAGGTACATGACCTGGAATAGGTGGATCTCTTCAGCTGATCTCTTAGCAGCAGGTAGATCTCTTCAGCTGATCCTTCCTTCTGAAGGGGGACCAGGTGATGTATCACGCCGTCATCTGTTGTTGTTGCTATTAGTTGCTGTCAAGTCAGCTCCAACTTATTGTGACCCCATGTACAACAGAACGAAGTGTTGCCTGGTCTTATACCACCTTCATGATCCTTGATACGCTCTAGTCTATTGCTGAGGTCACCGTGTATTTTGAATCTCTTCCAACCTAAGGGACTCATCTTCCGGCACTATATTGGACAATATTCTGTTGTGATCCATAAGGGTTTCATTGGCTAATTTTTGGAAGCAGATGACCAGGACTTTCTTCCTCATCTGGAAGCTCTGCTGAAACCTGTTCACCATGGGTGACCCTGCTGATATTTGAAATACTGGTGGCACACCTTCCAGCATCACAGCAACATACAAGCCACCACAGTACAACAAACCGATAGGCAGGTGGTAGACAGTACCACTTATATGGAGAACAAATCGACAGACCAAGCGGGGTGCTTCAGGTCCCTCTACTCATTGCTACTACTTTCCTGGCCCCTAAAGGCATTTGAGTCAGGGACTTCTGGTGGCAAGCTTTCCTCTCTGGGTATACTGCTGGAGCAAGGGAAGCATGTACCTCTTTCTTGGTCTGCTCCCTCCACACTACCACCAAAGTCAAAGGAAACTTTTTCCAGTCTGGGGAAACCCTACTGCCACTATATTTTCTTCAAGACACTCTGCCAAGTCTCCCCACCACTGCTTTTCAGCCCCTCTGCAAAACTGTCTAAGCTTCCCGAAGGACAGGGGCTTTCAGAACACAAAAGTCAAAACAAATTGCTGGTTATTTCTGCTACCCTCTCTGCCACAAACCTCCCAAGACAACGAACATAGAGTCAGCTACTTGTTAGACTAGGGATAAAGGGAATGAGAAAAACTGGGAGATCAGGAAAACATACGTGAATATCTTTGGCTCTTCCCTTACCCAAACCGTGGCCAAGACTCAGAAACCAACCAGCTCGCCACTAAAAATACACCTAAATTCATTGCCATCAACTCAATTCCAACTCATAGCGACCCTATAGGACAGCTTAGAACTGCCCCATAGGGTTTCCAAGAAGCGGTGGGTGGATTCAAGCTGCTGACATTATGGTTAGCAGCCAAGCTCTTAACTCCTGTGCCATTAGGGCTCAGGACTCTAAATCATCAGCACCATACCCAACCCTAACAGGAGAATGGTTTCAGCCACCCAATCCCAAGCCAAAGTCCTTGCAGCAGCAATCTTTTTCACTTGATTCCCTTGGAGAACCCTGATTCCACAGGGTGCCTGAGACAATGGTGCTCTGGGCAAGACCCAAGGACAGAGGGGACGGCTGGCTTACGTACAGTGCAGAGGTACTGGACCTTCCTTTTCTCTACTTCTCTCCTCCCCCAGAAACAGCCCTCTCCACCCTCAGGCCCACCCCATTTTTCTGTTTTCTTCTCTAGGCCTCACTAGTTTCACATTATAATTAGGGGGTCCTACAGAGCTTCCGTTACCAGATGGGGACCAAGTACGCCAAGCCAGCTCCTTATCCGGGCTTCTGACCAGTTCCCTGCTGCAGCCCTGGGTTGCCCTCGCTTTCTTCCCATTATGCTGCTGTGCCACAGTACCCAGCAGTACAGATGATCACTTCTTCCTACTCTTAGTGCACTTCCTGCTCACTCTTTGGCTGATTCACAATTGTCTTTATCTATCCCAGAGTGTTTATACAGAGTAAATACATGCCTATAATTTACAGAAGAGTATGTATTTAGTAGAATAAACAGAGCAATCTGACACCTATATCAGGATATATATCCCCACAATATTCAGCACTATATAGACCCTCAGGGAACCCTGATGGCGTAGTGGTTAAATGCTATTGCTGCCAACCAAAAGGTCAGCAGTTCAAATCCACGAGGCACTCCTTAGAAACTCTATGGGGCAGTTCTACTCTGTCCTATAGGGTCACTAGGAGCCAGGATCAACCCAAAAGCAAAGGGTTTTTTTTTTATATAGACCCTTATATGGAAAGGATAGAGTCTCTGGGTGGTGCAAATAGTTAATGCACTCAGCTGCTAGCCAAGAAGTTAGAGGTTCAAGTCCACCCAGAGATGCCTCACAAAAAAGTTCTTAAGATCTTCTTCCAAAAAGTCAGCCACTGAAGACCCTGTGGACACAGTTCTGCTCTGACACACATGGGAAGCCATGAGTCAGAATTGACTTGATAGCAACTGGTCACTTGTAAAGAGGATGGTCATGGTCCACCTCGGTGCTCTACGTGGTGAGAGGGGAGGGTCCTTCTGTAAGCTGATTCCACGTGTTCTTTGTCTCTGTCAGAAACTCCTTGAAATGGACTTAGACCCAGAATCCATAGGACATTTTTGTGAACTGATTTGTGTGAAATTAGCAAAAGCTCAAGAAAAGCCCGGCATGGATAATGGGCTTGAGGAAGGGAAAAGATGAGCACTTGGATCCTGCTTGGAGTGGGGCCACCCTTCCAGCAAGTCCCCCCTCTCCAGGGTTCCAAGACACCTGGGGATGAGGAAGGTGAAGAAGGCAGAGCATAGAACACCTAAGAAAGGTGGCAGGTGGGAGGACCACATTCACCCCTTTTCCAAATTCATAGAATGAAAATATGCCTTCCTGCCTTCTAGAAGCTCTAACTCTGTAACAAGGTAATAAGCACTCACCCCCTGGAGATTACAAAGCTGAGGGAGGAAAGATGGAAAGTATCATGGCAGCCCAGGGGAGGGAGTGATAAGTTGGGCTTGGTGGTTTGGAGGTGGGTTGGAGACTTCCAGAGAAGGCAACATGTGCAATATAGGCTTTAAAGGATGAAAAGAGAACAGAGAACATTTCAGGACAAAGGGCATGTCCCCAAGGCTGGGGACAGAGCATAACCATTCTGCCAGGGCACCTCTCAGAGCACCCAAGCTCTATTGGTCTCCTGCATGCTGGGTGAAAGCAGGTGGATCGTGCAGGGGCATCCTTCACAAGCTTAATTCTCCGTCCTTCCCTAATAGAACCCTATAAAATACAAACAGGACACTGGCTCTGGAGAAGAGAGTCACTTTCTTCAACTGCAAACCCCATTTCAAAGTACAGTGCATCCACTTGTCCTTATGTCGTGCTGGAGACTGCACATGCCAGGAGGGCAGATACCTGCCAGTTTCCCTTAGAAAATGAAGACACAGACAGCTCTTTAGGAAGATAAAATTGTATGGACTTTGTCAATTTTTATTTCTCTCCAGCTCACTGAATTTATATTAGCTGTTACTGGGTAACACAATTAACTTCTCTACTCCCTGAATCAATTACACATGCCACGCTGTTCCCAATAAGGGATGGAGAGCCAATTCAAGTCAATCCAAGGAATGTATTTTGAGTACCTACCACATGCCAGGCATTGTCAGAGGGCTGGTTTTCAAAGGTGAAGAATATACTCGTTAGAGTATTGGAATTGTAAGCAAGAGATCCGCACAGGTCACCTTTGACGATGGAAATTTGTTGCGTGGATAATAAACATGAGATGTATAGAAAAAAAAAACTACCCTAATATGCATACGGCTACCCAGAGCCCACCAGCTGCCAACAAGTTGACTCTGACTCCTGTCAATTCCACGTGTCAGCGTAGAAAAACTATCTGTAAGGTTTTCGTTGGCTGATTTTTTGGAAGTAGGTTGCCAGACCTTTTTTCCAAGTTGCTCTGAGGGGACTTGAACCTCCAACCTTTCAGTTAGCAGTAGAGTATGTTAACTATTTCTACCAGCCAGGGACTCCACCCAGAGCCCAGAACTCCTGAAATGGCATATACAATAGGCATCAGAGAGAAGCAGCAATTTTCGATCACAGCGCCAGCCCCAAATCAGGCACCTCCAGAACTCTGCCCACTGCATGGTTGGCACTGTAATCAAAAGAAGTGCTTTGGGATGTTCTTTGTAAAATTCTTTCCCCCGTACTGTATGTTTGAAATTTTTCATTAAAAAAAAAAAAAATTTGAGAGAGAAGAATGTTCTATCTTCTAAACCAGCGCTTCTCAGACTTCACTGTTCACAGGCATCACCTGAGCATCTTCGTAAAATGCAGATTCTGATTCAGAAGGTCTGGGTTGGGGAGTGAGGCAGAGTCCACATTCCTAACCACTTCCCAAGTGATGCTGATGCTGTTGGTCCAGGGACCTCCCTCTGAGAACCACTAACCCGCTGCCATAGAGTCAATCCCATCACCTAGCGACACTATAGGATAGGGTAGAATTGCCCTGTACAGTTTCCAAGGAGCCTCTGGTGGATTCGAACTGCTGACCTTTGGGTTAGCAGCCATAGCTCTTAACCACCATGCCACAGACCTACAAGAAACAGTTTAGGAACCAGAACTGATTACATGTACAACCTGTTTTATCTCACATATCGCCTCCTTAAACTCTAATTAGATGCTACAAACAGAGAGTTCTCCTCTTTCAGTCTCAAGGCTTTAAAAAGCCTAAAAGGTTACAGTACAAAAAGGTGGTTTACCAACAGGTCAGGTCAATTCAATATCATAAATACATTAGGTGGGGCTCTCAGAGTGGGAAGGAGGGGTGAACACCTCTTTCCAGGGGACGATGGGAGCAGGAGGACTATGACGTTAAATATATTGTATTGGCAGGCAGAGAAGTGACTCCAAGGTGGTTCTCAACCCTGGCTGCTCATTAGAATCACCTGGGGCAGGTTAAAAATGAGGATGCTTGGGCCAGACCCCCAGAGATTATCATTGGCCAGCCTGGGGTGGGGGCAGGCATTGGTATTTTTTAAAAGCTTTCCAGGGCACTCTAACGTGCATCCAGGGGTGACGTTCACTGCTCTTCACTGATGTTAGCACTCATGAGTTTGTTTCCAGCAGGCAAAACTGAGTAGAGGTTAGTATTGTGAGCTGCCATCATCCAGTCAGCCCCAACTCATGGTGACCCATGTACAGCAGAACAAAACGTTATCTGGTCCTGCACCACCCCCATGATCTTCAGTGGATCGGACCATTGTGACCCATAGGGTTTTCATTGGCTGATTTTCAGAAGTAGATTGCCAGGCCTTTCTTCCTAGTTCATCTTTGAATGGAAACTCCGCTGAAACCTGTCAGCATCAGAGCAACACGCAAGCCCCCACTGACAGACAGGTAGTGGCTATGCGTAACGTACATTGTCTGGGAATCAAACCCAGGTCTTCCACATGAAAGGTGAGAATTCTACCACTGAACAGCCACTGCCCCCATGAGGAGCAAGCAGCCTTTTTTATTGACACTCTCCTTATTGTGTGCCTGTTCCCCATGACTAGGAAGACTAAAACATGGCAGAAGTGTAGGTTATTTTATTTCCCAGCAGGGACATTGTCTTGTGCCAATCCACCCACAGCCATGTCACATAGCATGAGGCAGTTATTCCTTTTATCATAGCCCCTTAGGGCTGGGAAGTAGCTGGGAGACCATGACGTGCTGGGCAGCCCAAAGCAAGGCTCAGAGTGGCTCTGTGCTTCCCTGTGGTCACAGGGCCGGGGAATGGAAATGCCAGGAATGGGGTGAAGGTCCCCAAACTCCTAATCTAGGGCTTTCCCTGTTAAACCTATGAGGACCCACTTACACATCCTCCCAGGCCCTCTCCAGAGGAAAAAATGATTCTGAGGCACACTTTCTCCTTAGACCGAAACTGCAGGGAGAAGGAGCAGGGACGAACTGAAACTGACTGATGAGCTCTGTGGGCCACACACCTGGCTGACGGCCAGCACAAGCACGGTCTCTTCTGATTCTCCCAACACGAAGGGGTGCCAAGGTCTTGAATGGTGGATCTGGAGGTGCTCCTGGTGGGCTCTGCTAAGGCACTGAGGGCTCTCCAGAGTAAGAGAAACAGCCCCAGGTTAAAAAAAAAAAAAAAAAACACTGGAGTTTCCATCTCCACTGGGGAGGATCTACTGTGACCCACAGCCTGGGGCAGCCAAGCCCTGAGCCCACCAAGCCCTGAGAGGTCAAGAGCTCCCCTGATACTGAGCAGCTTAATTTTATTTCCCCAACCATGGGCCACTCTGGCCCAAACCCACGTTCCGGAGCCCGCTACATGCCATCATGAATTACTGCATTATTCGTAACTCTGAAACCAGTTAGGCTGAAATGTCAGGCATCTCACGTCTGACAGACTCTCAGGGTTGGTCTTCGAACCCTGAGAACTCTGGCCCTGCCCTTCAGCCTGCCTTGTTCCTGACTTTGTGCTAAAAGGCAGATGGAAAATAGTACAACCTTCTAGCCAATAAGAACACCACCCCCAATGACCGTATGGCCGAATCTGTGACTGAAATCAGAGGAAACGCCATATCCAGGGCAAAAAAGCCCCTGCCCCACGTTACCAACCCAGACACAACTCTTAGCACAGAGGCATTTTATGTGCAGCCCAAACTGTGGAGGAAAAAGCAGAGACTTTCTCACAAGTGAGATTTCAGAACCTCACAGGCACCAAAAAGGGTGGCACCTTTGCTCTGCACCCTGGAGAGAGGGTGGGAACAGCCCAGACTCCCATATTCTGGCATGAATGAATGAATAATATTTATTGATCTTTCTGGGCCAGGCACTGGGAAGGGCCCTTTCACCTATATTACCTCAGGAAGTCTTTACAATAAATTTGAAGTATTATTATTACCCCAAACGAGGCCCAGAGAGGCAAATCAACCTGTCCAGGGTCACACAGATAACAAACAGCAGCAGGAAGAGCTGAGGGCACTGGGTCAAATAGACATACAAAAGGTCAAGGTCATGCCCCTGCGCCACCCTCCTTCTGAACAGGAAGGCTGAGACACACCTGGGAAAATGAGGCAAAGGAAACAGACACAACCCAAAGCCCTAAGGAGGGAGAGGTCTGAGGTTGGGGAGCTGCAGTCAGGACAGCCCAGGCTGACTCTGAGCCAGTGACAGGGTGGGTGGGAGTGGGCAGGCAGACCCACTGCCAGAGCGAGCCACAGCAACGCTGGGGCCATGTTGGAGCATGTCAGGAGTGTGTCAAGGGTGTGGGCAGAGTGTCAGGAGTACGTCAGAAGCACTTCGGGAGCGTGTTGGGAGCATGTCAGGAGTGTGATGGAAGTGTGTTGGGGCAGACGAGAAGGCTGAGACCACTGCCACAGACTCTCATTATCCAAGTTTTCCTGCAAAGGGCTGCTCCTTTTTGGTAGAATCAGCCTGGGCACTTGGCGGTTGAATGGCGCTGTCCCAAGTATAGATCAGCGAGACACTGGCTCCACCTAGTGTTCGCAGCATTTTAATGGCCATTTTACCAAAGCAGGTATCTGTAGTCACTGAGTTTCACACCACCTCTGAGGAATCCTTGCAGCGCAGGGGTTAAACGTTTGGCTGCTAACCAAAAGGTTGACAGTTCCAATCCACCAGCCGCTCCTTGGAAACCCTATGGGGCAGTTCTACCATGTCCTGTAGGGTCAGAATCAACTCAACAGCAATGAGAGAGATAGACAGCGGAGGGGTCCTTGAGGCCTGGAGAACAGAAGCGATTTCTCCAAGGGTAAGACAGAGGTGGACCCAGAACTCAGTCTCCTTGTCACGTCCTAGGACGCATTCAGAGCAACCTGGTTCTCAACTCTGTGTCTGCGGCAATTCACAGGGCAGATGCATGCTCTGAGCCAGACGCACTGCTCCTCCCCTCTGCTGCCACCTGGGCTCGCCTTCCACCCTATTGGAAAGTCATCCATGGGTTATGTCTTAAAAGAAAATAGACCTTCCTACAAAATCATGACTCACACACACTGGTTGCAATTGACACAACTAAATAATGCAGCCCTAAGACTGCTTGCTCCCTGTGGGTCACCAAACATAAAAGTCTGGGAATTAGGTACCACCAACACCACCATCGACCTCTGAGCCAGTTCCGACTCATGGTGACCCCATGTGCTTCAGGGTAGACTTGTGCTCCATAGAGTTTCAATGGCTGATTTTTCAGAAGTAGATCACCAGGCCTTTCTTCCAAGATGCCTCTGGGTGGATTCAAACAGCCAACCTTTCAGTTAGCAGCAAGCGCTTGACTGTTTGTGCCACTGAGGGACTCCAGGGAAATTATGTACAGACCTGGAAATTTCTCATTTCGTCCCATTTATCTCTTATTCTAGAAAGAAGGAGAGAAACAAGCTTGTAAGGGTGTAGTTATTATCCAGATATTTTTGCACATGTGCCAATTTATAAAACGAGTAAATCATGCACAAATTTTGGTCTTTAACAATCACTAATGACCAGTTCCTAAAGGTTCAGCTCACAGATGGAAGACTTGAGCTGGTGGTCTGTGAGGTGTGAGCTCCCTGCTTTACCCCACGCCATCCTCTGCTGTAATGAGGACCCTCAGGGAGATGTCTAGCTGAGTGTGGACTCTGAACATGTCTTAGAAGCAGTGATCTGACAGTAATCCTTACTTCAGGAAAGTGAATTATGATTTCCAGTTGATCTGCCATTGCTTCATCTGTGGGCAGAGACAGCTTGAAGCCAGCAGAGAAACAGGCTCTGCCCCCATGGTTCACCACCCAGGCTGGAGACCCTGGAGCACTTTGCCCCCAGGGACTTCCTCTTCAGCAACCCACTCAATCTTCAAGGCCAGCTCCTCCATGCCAGGTAGAGAGCACTCCTATGCTCCTATAGCACCTGGTGGTAATATTAAAACAAAACGGAACGTTCTGTATAAACCTTTGTGTGGCTTTCCATTGCTTTAGGGTAAAAACCAAAATCACCTGCAAGGCCCTGCCTGGTCTGGCCCTCGCCCTCCCAGCTCCTCCCTCAAAGCACACCCCTCACTGGCTTCTCTCCAGCTGCACCAGCCTTCTCTCAGCCCCAGGTTCTCACCCCCACAGGATCATCACACACCCTCTGCCCTCTGGCTGGAAAGCCCTTCCCTCCTCCCTTCTCCTAGTCAAGTCTCACTCTCAGGGAAGCCTGCCCTGTGGTTATGAGCCTGGCATTGTGCTGGGCATATATGTTGACTCACTGAATCCGAACAGCCACCTGTTAGGGGGCTTGATAAGCCCACTTTATAGAAAAGGAAACTAAAGCTCCAAGAGGTCATAAAACAGGAAATGGCAAAGCCATGGTACAAAGCCGGATTCTCTGGCCAAAGATGTTAGTTGACCTCTAAGATCTCCACCAACTCCAGAAAGTCTACGGTTCTATTTTTTGTCTCCTGCGATATTAGTAGTCCCTGAGCAGCACAAATGGGTAAAGGCTAACCTATTAACCGAAAGGCTGGCAATTTGAACCCACCCAGGGGCACCTCAGAAGAAAGGCCTGGTGATCTGCTTCCAAAAGGTCACAGTTCTACTCTGCATACATGAGGCCTCCATGAGTCAGAATCAACTGTACAGCAACTGGTTTATTATATTATTAGTCAACTGCGTTTTTTAGAACTTTTCTGCCTTCCCTGCCCCCCCACCACCACCCTGTTCCTCGCTGTCTTCCCCGTGCTAATTTCTGCCCATGGAAGTGAAGATGCTGCTGTCTTGGGAACGCTCCCACAGTTAACTTCTCCAAGAGGTTAATAGTGGTCCCTGAAAAGTAAAGTAGGAATGTGTGTTAGTATAATAAGATCCCTGGTAAATTCTGCAGAAAAGGAACTCGTTGAATTTCTTTTATTCAATGTCCTCCAAAAAAGAGTTGGCCACAGAAGTAACTAACCCCTGCTCTCCTCTCCCCTCCCGTCTCCTCCCCTCCTCTCTCCTCTCTGTCTTTCTCACTTAGAGAACTTGTCTTAACATCTCAGGGGACACAAGTGTTTCTGGGAGCACAGTGGAAAATGCTGCATTGAATGGCATGAACTGTCAACCCAGAGAGGCCCTGGTTGAGCAAGCCACCAGCTGGATTCTTGCACCAGCCTCTGACCCGAGAGGGGAAGAGCATCAGGGGAAAGGCAGAGTAACAGGCAAAGGGAGCAGCAGGAAAAATCACAGGAGATGTGATAACCAAGGCCCCTGGAGGCAATTCTCATCTGATCCACCAGCAGAGTGTTTTTTAAAAAAGCAAAACAAAATTTAAAGAGAACAAGCCTCCATCCTCAGAGATTCTGGGTACAGGTAGGAGGTAGGAATCAAGCCTCCATACCCTTGTCACTCTCCCCAGGTGACTCGAATAGGCACCAGGTTGAGAACCACTGAGTAGGACTAGTTATGACAAGCTAGGTGTCCATCGCACCCCACAGCCACATACCGGGTCAGAGAACTCCCCACGCCCCAGAAGAGTCTGATTAGCCAAAGACACGCCTTCTGTGGGCTTCGAATTTCTTCAAGAAAAGCTCCTCTTCAGCAGCTCTGGTCACAAGAAACTGTGGTTCTGATGAGGTCAGGATGAGGGAAAGGGGCAGAAAGGGCACTCTCCTCTGGAGCCTGGGCCATTAAGCAGAGATGGCTTCCTCTCACCAGGAATCCCCACTGTCCCCGTCAGAAGTTGGAAACAGGATGAACGATTACATTTCCTTACAATCAATCCATTTCATAGGCTCTCCCTTTCAGTTATTTCCTAAATAAATGGATTTGTTTGCGGATGGCTTTATTTCCAATCAATCCTTTCAGCTCTCCATGTCAAAAACCTGTATTTTCTTTTACAAAGCACCTGCTGGCTGTTCTTTGCTCTTGGATGTGGCTTTAGATATGTGCAACCTAAAGACGTAAAACCATCTGTTTGTACTTTGTCATTGTCCTTGAGGACTTCTGGGTGTCCAGTTCCTTGGCATCTCAGTCTTTACATCAGTGGCTCTCCAGGTGTGGTCCTAGGACCAGCAGCATCAGCATCACATGGGAGCTTGTTAGAAATGCAAATCCTCGGGTCCCAACCCAGACCTACTGAATCAGAAACACCATGGGGGAGGTGGCTAGCAAGCTGTGTTTTAACAAGCCTCCCAATGACTCTGATGCACTAAAAAGTCTAGTTTCCTGAATGCCCTAAAAACCCACATTCTGGAGGAAATACTCTGTCTTAAGCACCTTCCTTAGACTTCTGAGCTTCAGTTTAATCATCCATGCAGGGGAAAGCAATCAGCATTTATTGAGCACCCCAAATGGGCCAGACTTTGAAACCTTACAACAACCCTGTAGAGCTTGACCTCATTTTAAGATAGAAAACTGAAGCTGAGGGAGTTGAGTCACTTTGTCAAGGTCTCAGCTAGTGAAGAGCAGAGCCAGGTCTCCAACTGTGTCTACCAGATGCCAAAGCCACTGTGCCTCTGCACCCTCATGTGTCTGCCAGCTCCAGAACACCATGCTAAGGCTCTGACTCCTACAACAGGCCTGATAACTCAGATGATGCAGAACCTGGTAGACCCCCTGATTCTTTAACAAACGGATCTTGGATCAATGAAGAGTGAGGAGGGCAATCAACCTCACAGAGTTCAATCTGTTCAGGGTGAGGAAAGGCATTACAGCAAACTGCCTTCTATTTCTCTATCAAACAGCCCTTTGCTTCCTATCATTCATTCAACAAATATTTACTGAGCATCAGGTGCTTTGCTAGATTCTAGAAATAATAGCAGCATACAAGACTAGGTCACTTATCCTGATGATGATGATAAGTGCCTACATTGGTTGAATACAACTAGAATCTTCTTTAGAAGCAAGGGTGGCAAGGCTTCAATTCCCTCACTTTGGACATGTCATCAGGAAAGACCAGTCACTAGAAAAGAATATCATGTTTGGTAAAGTAGAGGGCCAGCAAAAATAAGGGCAACCCTCAATGACATGGATTGACACATAGCCACAACAATGGACTCAAACATACCAACGATCATGAAGATGGTGCAGGGCTTCATTCAGTTGTATGTGGGGTCACCATGAATTAGAGCCGACTTGATTGCTACTAACAACAGCAACAACTGAGTTGTTGAATACTTTCTATGCTCCCAGCACTTGAAAACAGCTTCATTTAATCCTCACACTAACTCTATGAGGTAGGTGACATTATTATCCCCTTTTGCAAACTCAGAGAAGTTAAGTTACCTGTCCAGAGTTAAGCAGCCAGGAGCAGCAGTGCTGGGGCTTAAGTTCAGGTCTTCTGACTTAAGCCTGAGCTCTTAACTGTAATGCTGTACTTCCGTACAACATCTCTTTTCTCTTGATTTCCTTTATTTCTTTTCTTTTTAAATAATAATCACATATTGTTGCAAAACTTTTTTCTTAAGTATTGTTCTGGGCAGGTGCTGATGTTCTTAGTTACTGGTTGTCCTTGGAAAGGGTGCTGGGAGAAGGCGCCAGCAATCCTGACCACCTGGGTAAGGATTAAGCTGAAGAATTAAGCAAGAGCAAAATCCAGAATCAAGCTGAGCTAGGGGTCAGGAGAGGAGTAGTGGAAAAGGGAGCTGTTGCCCCAGGGAACTGGCAGGGCTATGTTTCCACAGCTGAGCCACAGCAGGGCTGACTCCTCCCAGGTTAGTGCTCCTGGCTAATGCTCCAGTGGGGTGTCCCAGCTGAAAGGACTGTGAAACATTTTGAATACCTCTCCTAGCACATCTTTCATCTCCTTTCCCAAATTTATTGGCCAATTGTGCCTGAAATACCAGCATATTACGCACAGGGGATTTAAAGTCAAGTAGTAGGCAGCACCTGCCCCTAGAATCTCACCTCCTCTGTACAGGGGAGGCAAAGAGTCAGACAGGGCATGGGTGGGTCTGCTGGGAGGTGCAGGGCACAGGGATCCCATACTGGAGAAGGGGTCCTTTAGGAAGTTCAGGGGAGCCCAGGAGAGGAGGCTGTTGGCTTGTCTTTACAACTAGGTCATGCCTGTTCAAGGCAGCACATGTCTGTCTTTCCCCAGGACAACTGCACCAGCATCACAACAGCTCACCAACAGAGTGTGCCTGTAGGGTCCCCCTACTCAGTGTCCTTCTAACAGAACATCGTCCCCATCATCCTTGCCCGACCTAAAACACAAGGGAAGTCCTTCGATCCAGGTCCTTGAAGCCAAATGAGTACAAATTTTCATTGATTTGGTTTTCAAAGAAATCAATTTACTAAGCCTGTTCCTAGGGTTTGTGTCCTGAGCAATCAGTTTCACACAAAGGAGGATAAAGTACAAATAATAGTCATATAGAAAGGTTCCTTTGTGTATAGGGCTTCACAGTTTTCAAAGCCCTTTCACATACGTGATCTCATTTGTTCTTCATCCAAAAGTAGCTAAGGCAAAAATTAACATTCCCATTTTAGAGCTGAGACAACTGAGGCTCACAAGGTTGGGTGACCTGCCAATGTCTGCCATCACAGAGGAGACACTGGCTTTGGATTCCGTCCCTCAGTCTCCTGAGTTCAGGGCATCCAACCTATACAGAGAAGTCCCTGAGTGGTGCAAACAACATGCTCAGCTGCTAACTGAAAGGTTAGAAATTTGAGTACACCCAGAGGTGCCTTGGAAGAAAGGCCTGGTGATCTATTTGTCAAAAATCAGTCACTGAAAACCCTGTGGAGCACACAGTTCTACTTTGACACATACGGGGTGGCCACGAGTTGGAAATGACTCGATGGCAATTGGTTGGTTATTCTATACAGAGCACTTCCATCCCACAAAAGCTCCCAAGTGCTTCTGAAATAAAATAAAAATCCTTTCCATGAATTTTAAAAGCCCAGAACTGACCACCCCTTCCCTTATTTTGATCTCCTATCCCTACTTCAGACCACATTCTGCAAGTCTATTCCCTAAGTATTTCTGCTTCTCCCCTCTTCCAGGCACACGGTAGAGTTTTCCCCTGAAGCCAGCTGCGGCCATGTGACTTGCTTTGGCCGGTGAGTGTGAGCAGTGAGTGTGAGCAGAGAGGTGTGTACTTCTGCATAGAAGCTTTGGGAACCAGAGCACGATTAGCCACCTGCCCTCTTCCCACCTCAGCGATTGCAGGAACGTGTGTGCAGGTGGAGCCTCCACCACGTCAACCACGGCTCCCCTGCCAACCTGCACGCAACAGTAGCATGAGCAGGAAGTAAGCTCCTGTTGCGTAAAGTCGCCAGGATGTGGGGGTGTTTGTCACTGCTGTGTAGCCAAGTCTGACTTGCTGATGAATATATTATCTCTGTAGCAATTTACCCTTTTCTTGCCTCCAAGAAATGAGCCCATTTCATATTGTGCAGTGACCAGAGGGTTGTAGCCCTGGTCCCTGGTGATTTTCTGGTGTCCTCAAACAAGCTCCTCTCTGAGGTAACTTGAATGGGTCTCTGTTCTTTGTAGCTAAAAGAAAAAAAAGGAGGGAGGGAAGGAAGAAGGAAGGAAGAAATAAAAAGGAAGGAAAGAAACAATCCTGTGTTCCCTCCCGCCCAGGCAGGAGTTCAGGTTCCCATGATCTTCTATTCAGGCCATTGCAATGGCCTCCCAATTACTTACTGTCCTGCCTGCCCCTCCTACCCACCCTCCCTACAGCCTCCAGAGTGGTCTTCCTAACCTGCAGTCCTATCACACTTTCCACCCAGCTTACCACCCTCAACAGGCTCCTCATCACTGCCTGGACAAGATTCAACCTCCTAGCCCAACATACAAGGCAAATGATCTTGCTTTCTATCCAAATGATTACAGGACTACAACTGATGGAGGGAATGTTCAAAGGATGTAGGTTCCATGAAGCTCAGCCATCCTCTCAGTAGGACTTTGGCTGTGTATCTTTACTGAATAAAAACCAGCACACACTCTGATTTGGAACGGATGTATTTGGTCAAACACATCCACCATGTCTTAGCTATGGAGTTGAGCAACAAGCAAAAACCAAACCCATTGCTAAGGAGTCAGTTCTGACTCATCACAACCCTATAGGACAGAGAGTAGAACTGTCTCAGAGGGTTTCCAAGGAGCAGCTGGTGGATTTGAACTGCCAACCTTTTGGTTAGCAGCCTGAGCTCTTAACCACTGTGCCACCAGTGCTCCATATTTAGCTATTGCGCATCTCAGAAATACGCACGCCTCCGCTGACCTGTGGAACAGGCTGCGAGCAGGCCACAGCCTCCATCCACCCTATGTTTCCTCTGGAACACCTGTCCCACCCACCACTTTTCAGCTCTCTGCTTCTCTGTAGGGTTATTGTCAAACTCTACTGTGGTAAGTATGAGTCTCACACCACAAAGTTGTCCTGAGATTTTATCACTTTCGATGTATTTGTCACTGATTTCTAGTACAAGCCCCTGTCTTAGTTACCTAGTGCTGCTGTAACAGAAAATATCGTATGTGGTTGGCTTTAAAGAACAGAATTTTATTTTCTCTCACAGTTCTAGAGGGCAAAATCCAAACGGGGTCTCAGCTGTTTGGACTCTTTCCTTGTCAGTAGCCGGCAGGTATTCCTTGGTTTGTTGGCTTATAGATGACCCTCATATGGCATCTTGTCTTCCCTGTGTGTGCCTGTCTCTGTGTCTAATGCTGTTTGTATAACTCAGAAGTGATTGGCTGTAGGACACATCCTACGCTGGTATGGCCTCATTAATGTTACATTAGATGGCATTATGAAAGATGATTACATTATGTTACATTACATCCACAGGTATAAGGGTTAGGGTTCCAAGACATATTCTGGGGGACACAGTCTAGTCCACAACACCCCATTATGTCGGATGACTGAAAATAAATCTCTTTCAATGTGGGGCTCACTCCAACACCAATCCAGGGTAATGTCTGTTACGCAGAGGGGCCTGCATAGGGCCGAGGAGTCAGGGACAGGGGCATGTGGCTTCCAATGGCATCAGCTGAGAGGCCTGGGCTCTCTCCAATCATTGAGTTCTCAGGCCACTGCTATGTCACCTTCATGCCAAACTTGCACCTCCCAGGTTTGCCGTCTGAGTTTGCCACATCTACAGGGCTCCTGGTGGTATGGAAAGACCTGTGCCCACTCCCAGGGTTCCTGGGAGGTGGGGGGATGGTGAAGTTGCCACAGATCCCTTTGCCTAGACACCCTCTTATAAACACCTTCCAACCCTGCCATATGCTGGACATGGAAGACTTTGGGGTTTTGCTGTTTCCAGCCCACCCTAAAAAGGGAGCACAGTCACTTTCTGCTGTTGGGGCCCAAATCTTGTTCTTCATGTTCCTTGTCCCCTTCTTAGGAACTCCAGAAATGCCCTAGCCTTTTTTCTCTCCTATCCTCTTCTCTCCCCTCAGCCCTTCCCCCAATCGAGGCCACTCGACCTGATTCTGGGGACAAGGAAAACAAGTTCTTACTGATCATATTTTTAAGTCTAAAGCTATTGAACTATTGAAACTCAGAAGCCCAGAATTTGTCTTTTGTTCTCTGGATCTACAGTATCTCCCCTTCCCTGAGGGGGGAAGATGGAAGGTTCTAGCAGCCTGGGTGGGGAACAGGGCTAAGGGGTGAAGACAATGGAGGCTTTCAGTGGGAATTACTGGCCCCACAGAGTGTGATGCAGGGGAAGGAGCTTTATCAAACTTCCTCCTGGCTTGCAGGGGGGCTCCAAGCTGGGATGGCAGAGGGAAGGCAGCCCAACCCTGGCATCATGGGCTTTGCCACCTTGGAGGTGCTGGGAAAGCCCTCTGGGCAGGGTCAGCCCCTTCAGGGGCACAGCCAAGGCAGAAGAGTGTTCATGATCCTACCAGGAGGACCCTGGGACTCCAGAGAGACAGCCCGGGGTTGGGCAGAGAAAGTGTCCAGCTGCAAAGGGACAGGACAGATGAAGACCCACACCTGGGGACGCAGAGCAAAGATGTCCACAGCAGAGGGTTAAAGGGGCCCTGGAGGACTTCCATAAGCCCCAGGCATAGTCACAACTCTTGTGACTGGGAACCTGCAGCCTCTTGAGCAAATGAGGAGTGTGCAAGGCACTAGCCATAAAGGGGCCACCAACTGGAGAATCTTGAAGGACACCACAGAGTTTCTTTGACTTCTAGACACGACGTACCATTAGAACTACTGTCTCTGTTAAGGCAATGTGGTTCTAGACAATTCTTTAAGCAAATATCTTACTTAAAAAGGGCAAGGCTGAGAGAGAACTAACGTTAATTGAGTGCCTACTGTGTGCCAGATTACTTGCTACATGCTCTATGCACATTCTCTCATTTATTCCTCGTAATAAACCTGTGAGGCAGCACTACTACCACTCCCACTCCCATTTTACAGATGAGGACACTGAGGTCCAGAGAGTCTAAGAAAGTTGCTCTAGGTCGTAAAGCTGTAAATGCAGGGTAGAAATTCAAATCCAGGTATGCTAACCTTTCCTGGTTTAACTCTTCCTTTATCCTGCCTGCTTATATTTGCCTGTGAAACCTTGAAAGTAGATTCCCTGGAAATAAAGCTGGAGTACATAAATCATTGGGATAGAATAAGGTCAGGTCTGTGCAGTGCACAAAAGCGGGAACCTTGAAAGATGTGGAAATAGGGTGCAAGAAGGGTGTTCAAACGAGTAGGTACCAAGACCTTTGCCTCACTTGAGCCCCAGCTCATTCTCCAGCGGTGGTGCTGGTAGCTGCCATTGGGTTGGCCCCTGACTTCTGGCAAACCCTTGTACTCTGGGATCAAAACATTGTGATCCACAGGGTTCTCAATGGCTGATTTTCAGAAGTAGATTGCCAGGCCATTCTTCCTAGTGCATCTTAGTCTGGAAGCTCCACTGAGACTTGTTCAGCATCATAGCAACACGCAAGCCCCCCCTGACTGACAGGTAGTGCTGGACATGAGGCGAATTGTCCAGGAATCAAACCCGGGTCTTTCGCATAGAGGGCGAGAATTCTGTCACTGAACCCCCATTTTCCCCTTCCCCACTGGTAGAACTGTGAGAGTAGTAGAACTTCTGAGGGACTTGGGAGAGTAAAACGTCCAGGCAATTCCAGGAGAGAACTACCTTGCCTATCCTACTCCTCTCCTGGCACCAGAGATAGGAAAAACAAACCCTGCCAACAGAGGTCACTTGCTGTCTGTGTGACAGAAGCCACGGGATCCTCCTTTCTGAGCAGAACTTCCTTTCCCTCATGGTTGAGCTACAGACCAGGCAACCTGTGCCCTCCTCCTCCCCCAGCCTCTGGGGTTTACAGCCCAACTCCACAGTGAAGGAAGCCACTCCACCCCCAAAGGAGCACTGGAGCAGTCCCCAAAGAGAGGCAATACAAATCTAGGGCGCATGCTTTGTGAGGCCAGTGAGGTAACCACACAGCAGATGGGTCACCTCTGGCAGATTTGTGCCACTTCTCTGGATGCAGTCAGCCTCCACTGCATTGTTCCACGTGACACACAATTTTTGGGGTGTGGAAACATTTGCGTTATGATTGGAATCACAAACCAACCAGTCCTTGAATGGATGTCACAAAACCAGCACGATAGGAGCGCAGCAGCCACAGCGGGGAGAAGGCAGTCGGTTTTTAGTCCCAGGTTGTGTTACTGGGTAGATTTTCAGTACATCGACTCGTGTTATTTATGCGATCCATCCCCTCCGTCAGCCACCCTCAGTGCATTCTTATCAGGCCTAAAAGCCTGTTCAAAGATGTTTCGGAAATGGAACGTTGGATGATCCCCACGGCTGGTCCTGGGCAGTTCTGCAGATTCAGACCTCACGGTAGATCCGTAATGAGCTGGGAGATGAGGGTGCAGTGCGGCCACTACATCAGCAGAAAGGAGTGGAGGCTTCTGGGGTTCTAGATTGCGACCTGGGTGGGGTTACACAGGTGTCTTTTTACATTACAAATATTCACCAAGCTGCATATTTGTTTTATGCACTATTTAATATATCTGCTGTACTTTATAATTTTAAAAAAGGGACCCCACATATTGCTAAGTGAAAGAAGCCAGTCTAAAAAGCTATATGCTCTATGATTTCCAAATATATTCCGTATGATTTCAAAATGTGTGACATTTTGGAAAAGACAAAATTAAAGAAACAATGAAAAATATCAGTTATTGCCAATGGCCCAGGAGGAGGTGCGGAGGGATGAATAGGTGGAGGACAGGGCATTTTTTGGGCAGTGAAACTATTCTGCATGTTACAGTGGTGGTGGATACATGAAATTATACATTTGTCAAAACCCATAGGACCGAACAACACAAATTGTGAATCCTAACGTAAACTATCAACATCATGATCAGCAAAGAGAATATTGAAGTTGTCCAGGTTTTCATTTTACTTGCATCCACAGTCAATGCCCACGGAGGCAGCAGTCAAGAAATCCAATAGCATATTGCATTGGGCAAATCTGCCACAAAAGACCTCTTCGAAGTGTTAAAAAGCAAAGATATCACTTTGGGTACTAAGGTGCACCTGACCCAAGTCATGGTATTTTCAATCACCTCATATGCATGTGGAAGCTAAATAATGAATAAGGAAAACCAAATAAGAATTGATGCCTTTGAATTAAGGTGTTGGCGAAGAATACTGAATATACCATGGACTGCCAGAAGAATGAACAAACCTGTCTTGGAAGAAGTACAGTCAGAATTCTCCTTGGAAGCAAGGATGGTAAGACTTTGTCTCATGTACTTTGGACATGTTATCAGGAGGGACCAGTCCCCAAAGAAGGACATCATGCGTGGTAAAATAGAGGGTCAGCAAAAGAGAGGAAGACACAGTGGCTGTTAACAATGGGCTTAAACATAGCAACGATTGTGAGGATGGCACAGGACTGGGCAGTGTTTTGTTCTGTTGTACATAGGGTCCACTATGAGTTGGAACCAACTGAATGGCACCTAACAACAATAACAACAATGTAAACTATGGGCTTTAGTTGATAAAAATGTATCAGTATTAGTTCAATTGTAACAAGTGCCCCACAGAAATGCAAGATGTTAATAATAGGAGAAACTGGTCAAGGGAAAGAGGGGTATGGAACTCCCCGTACTTTCTGCACAATTTCTCTGTAAATCTAAAACACTCTAAAAAGTCAAGTCCATTTTTAATAAAAGAGGCATCCTGAAGCATTTCCACTTTAATCACAATTGTTGCTAAGGTCTCCCGAAAGGGATGGAATGCCTAAATCAAGAAATGCCTATAAAAGGAAAATGTCAAACTCTCTGGACACAAAAAACCAAAAAAAAGCAAACTCATTGCCATCCAGGTGATTCTGACTCATAGCAACCGTATAGGACAGAGTAGAGCTGCCCCATATGGTTTTCAAGGAGTGCCTGGTGGATTCGAACTGCTGACCTTCTGATTAGCAGCCATAGCTCTTTCCGTGGACACCAAAGGAGAGGGGAATTTGATTGCACTCTGTAGGAGGTGGCCAGGTGGGGGAGACTATCCGCTTCCAGGGTGCTGAGGCCCATGCTTTCATACCAGGGAAGACGCAGTGCTGGGCTGACAATAGCTTCAAGGAGGAGCCTAGTGGAGCCCTGCTGGGAGTTTGAGCTGGTGAGGGTCACACGGACTGAAATGACACCAGGAAGCAGAGTGGCCATGGTGGCAGCTGTTGAAAAGAGGGAGCTGCCAGAGGCCAAGACCCAGTCTGCCTCCCTCATCTTTGATGCCATCACAGCAGGTTATGTGAGGTGAAATGTGTTCTTTATAAAGCCACCCCCACTTTTCATTAGCTTTTTTTTTTTTTTTTTTTTGAAGAGAAAGCTAATCAGGAGAAACCACAAAAGATCCACTGGTTGGATTTTAGCTCTCTCCTGAGTGGCCAAATGTGGCTGAACTTGAACCAAATAAAGATATTTACTGACAGCCTAATAAACAAATGGGCCCCTTTGGATGTAACCTTGATGAATGGAGCATCCAGGTGTTTTCAATAATGGCAATAAGCACCACAACTCAAAGTATTTCTGATTCAAGTATAATGCATTATTAGGCCATTAGGGGCTGAGAACGAGGACCATTTGGACGCGGCGCTATCAATAACGCTGCTTCCCAGCCTGCATTTAGGCCCAGGGAATTAGTCATCCTGATATTCTATTTAATAAAAACCTCAAGAAGAAGCATCAAAAATCACATTACATTTTAACAGGGTTACAGCAGCCCAGGAGAACCACAAGTTTAATTTTCATAAGAGCATTCATTCCTCAATTATGTCAGACATGAAAATGTAAATGGCAAATTTAATGCTAACAATATCCCTCAAAGCACATTGGCAGGTAAGGCACATTATGTTGAGTGGATGCTGGCTGCATAGCAAGCAGCCCCCAGAGTGAGGCTAGGGGTGGGCAGGAGGAGGGGGGTTCAGGCGACTTGGCTGAGCTGTGCCTGGAAGAGCCATAGCCCCAAGGCCGGGAGCATTGAGCACCTTCTCCCAAGCAGGTGCAGCCATGTCAGTCTTAGGGACATGGGCTCACTGCACCCACTCACAGCATTTTCTGGGTGTCCCAAAGCCCAGTCAGTTTGTCCAATGTGGCAGCACTCAAGAGATGCTGGTGAAAGACATTCCAGGGCCTAAAAGTGGATGGGACTCCCAAGGGATTGCCAGGAATTGTATGGGGTGTGAGGTGGGGGAATCATATTATAAACCAAAGGCCAAGTTAGGGGTTCCCTTACTCAGAGGACTAGACCAGTGTTCTGGCCAAGGGAAGTGGCAGAAAGAAGAGAGTATTATTCCTGTTTTTAATTGACACCAGCCACCAAAGAGCTTCACTGCTTCTTTCCATAAAGAAAATTGTCTCTGAAAGATGTCTGTGATATATTCAGAAATTTTAAAAAGCAATTTAGAGCTATATATATATATACACATGACCACCAATTGCTGTCTAGTCAGTTTCAACTCATGGTGACCTCATGTGTGTCAGAGTAGAACTGTGCTCCATGGGGTTGTCAATGGCTGATTTTTCAAAAGTAAATTACCAGGCCTTTCTTCTGAGATGTCTCTGAGTGGATTTGAATCTCCAACCTTTTGGTTAGCAGCCAAGCATGTTAACCGTTTGCACCACCCAGGGATTCCTATACACACACACACACACACACACACACACATACATTGTGCACAGTTATATACATAGAAAAATACCTTAAAAATCATATGCCAATGAGCATGCATCATTCGTAAGCAAAAATAATAATGATAAAGTTTTTTTTTTTTTTTTAAGATAGAAAACCCATTAGAGAATGTCCAGTCACTGAGAGAACCATCTCTCTGATGACAAGCAGTTGTATCATTCCTTCTGAGTTGCTCTGTGGCTGTAATTAAATCACAGACTCATAAAACCTGGGCACAGAAGCAAAGCTTGATGTCATCTGGTCCTATCCCTTTACTCTACAGGAAGCTAAGACTGAGAGAGGGCTCTATCCTGCCCAAGACAGTCAGCTGGTTCATTCATTCAATACGGACTTTTTTAAATAATATTTTATTGTGTGTTTTTGGTGAAAGCTTACACAGCAAATTAGGTTCCCATTTGACAATTTCTACACAAATTCTTCAGTGACATTAGTTACATTTCTCACAATGTGTCAACATTCTCTTTATTTGCATCCTGGTTGTTCTATTTCCAGTACTCTAATTTCCCTGACCCCTTATCTTCTCATCTTTGCTTTAGGGTGATTGTTGACCTTTTGGTCTCACATAGATTGTTTTTAATGTAGTACTGTGCTCACAGGTAATATCCTTTATTTTGTGTGCTAATCTGTTGTTTCACAAAAAGATGACTTCAGGGGATAGTTTAGTTTCAAAGTTTAAAGAATATTTCAGGGTAAAGTCTCAGAGAGTCCTCTAGTCTCAACTAGCCTGGACTTTTTAAGAATTTGAATTCTGTTCCACGTGTTCTCTCATTCTATCAGACTCCATCTATTATGACCCTGATCAGAACAGTTGGTAGTGGTAGCCAGATCTTTTAGTGGTCTAGTGCTGCTATAACAGAAATACCACAAGTGGATGGCTTTAACAAAGAGAAATTTATTCTCTTTGGCTAGAAGTCTGAACTCAGAGTCCCAGCTCCAGGTGAAGTCTTTCTCTCTCTGTCAGCTCTGGGGGAAGATCCTTGTCATCAATCTTCCCCAGTCAAGGAGCTTCTTAGTACAGGGACCCCAGGTCCAAAAGATGTATTATTCTCCTGGCTCTTTGGTGGTATGAGGTCCCCCTGTCTCTCTGCTTGCTTCTCTCTTTTATATCTCAAAAGAGATTGGTTTAAAAAGCAATCTAATCTTGTAGATTGCCTTATTAACATGACTGCCACTAATCCCACCTCATCAACATCATAGAGATAGGATTTACAAGACACAAGAAAATCATATCAGATGACAAATTGGTGGATAATCACATAATACTGGTAATTGTGGCCTAGCCAAGTTGACACATATTTTTGGAGGACACAATTCAATCCATGACACAGGGCTTCATTTAGTTCTGGGTAGATGAGGCCATGGCTTACGTAGATTATAGCCCTGTAGACTAGTTTCTTCTCTGAGACTTTGGTTTCCTTGTTTCTCTTTTTCTCCTAATGAGTAGAGACCAGTCGTTGTATCTTAGATGTCTGCTGGAAAACTTTTAAGACTCCAGACACTATTCACTTCACTAGGATGCAGAACATGAATTCTGTGATGCCAACTGACTGAATTGTCCCATACTATGGTCCTAAGCCTTCAACCCAGAAAACTATTCTCGCAAGGTGTTTGATTATGTCTGAGAAATATCTCTAAGTACGTCCTCTATGAATATATATGTGTGTACATACATACCTATACATATATGTACATAGAGATAGTTCCTTCTGTGCACACATATGTACTTACCTGTACCTAACCCATAAAAAACCCACTGTCATTGAGTTGATTCCGACTTATAGCAACCCCATAGGACAGAGTAGAACTGCCCCATACAGTTTCCAAGGAGTGCCTGGTGGATTCAAACTGCTGACCTTTTGGTTAGCAGCCGTTGCTTTTAACCACTATGCTATATACCTACATATGTGACCACACTCATTTTTTGGTTATTGCTGGTGTTGTTGCCAAATTAAATATGTCATATTCTTCAGCACAAGCATCCTTTTCTCTTATGCACTTGTTAGTGGCATCATTTACTTTGGTCAAGCTGTGCTCATTATACCCACCATTCAATAAAGATTTATGGAGAGTCTACAATATGCCAGGCAGAACTTGATGTCTGAGCTTTCCCCCAAGGTTTGATCCAAGTCTCAGACTGGAGGCCCTGCTGTATAGCAGATACTTCACTGATAATTGAGATTCCATGAAACCCTACCTGTCCTGTGGCCAATTTACCATTCTTCTCTTTTGGTGAATTTTGTTGAAAATTCACATTTCAAAAGATCTTACTCATATACTGTAATGAGGTGTTGTGGTAAATATACTGTCTTAGTTATCTAGTGCTGCTATAACAGAAATACCACAAATGGATGGCTTTAACAAAGAGAAACCTACTCTCTCACAGTTTAGGAGGCTAGAAGTCAGAACTCGGGGTGCCAGCTCTAGGGGAAGCCTTTCTGTTTTGGTCAGTTCTGGGGACAGGTCCTTGTCATCAATCTTCCCCTGGTCTCGGAGCTTCTCAGAGCAAAGACCTTGGGCCCAAAGGCCACGCTTTGCTCCTGGCACTACTTTCTTGGTGGTATGAGGTCCCCTTGTCTCTCTGCTCGATTGTCTCTTATATCTCATAAGAGATTGACTTAAGACCCAACCTAATCTTGTAGATTGAGTCCTGCCTCATTAACATAACTGCCTCTAATTCTGCCTCATTAACATTATAGAGGTAGGATTTACAGCACATGGGAGAATCACATCAGATCACACAATGGTGGACAACCACCCAATATTGGGAATCATGGCCTAGCCAAGTTGACACACATTTTTGGCAGACACAATTCAATCCATGACATATCCTTTGCCCTTTCAATATGAGAAATCCTTTACAAGCATTAAAAAGGAAAGAAAACTTTCAAACTGTCTTACTTTATAAGTGAAGGGGAAAACACAACAAGGTGTCCACATTAAGTTGTCGTCAACAAACTTACCGGGCATACACTTTTTCTAAGACACAGTGATGATTGCTGGGGATTCAGAAATGCAAAAGACAAGTATCTCACGGCCTTGGGAGGGAGAGAAACATATAAACAAATAGGACAGTATGGTGCCATATGTGCCTGGATAAACGTGTACATCAGATGTGCTATGGTTTTGTGCAAACAATGATTGGCTTTTAGGGGAGAGCTAAGGGAAGACTTCACTAAGGTGACATCCAACCTGAGTTTTGAATAATGAACAGGTATTTGTCAGCTGGACGTAAGAAGTAAAGGGCATTCCCAGCAAAAGGAGCAGCAAGTATAAAGCTGTTAGATATCAAGCCACGTGATGTATGAGGTGTGCTCCTGCAGAGGGTGAGGGGACCTAGTGGGAGGAAAGGGAGAGGGGTAGGTAAATTGAGGCCAGAGCACAGCAAGTCTATGAGCCATGACAAGAAGTTGGGATTATATTGTGATGGCCATGTGGAAAGAAAAGAGTGTTGTGGTCAGGTTTTCTTTTTATAGAGATCATTCTAGTGGCTGAGGAGCAAGAATAGAAGACGTTAGTGTGGAGGCAGGGAGACCTGAAAGTTAAGGATAACAACAGCCCAGGTGAAAGAAGATGAGGGTGCAGACCAGGGCTGTAACCAAAAGGTCAGATGAGAAAGGGCGTATAAAAGAGACACTTCGGAGGTAAAACCATTCAGACATATTGACTTATTGGATGTCGGGATGAGAGAGAGGGAAGAATAAAGGATGACAGCTGGGATTCTGGCTTTGGAATCTGGGCAGGTGGCAATGTCTCCAAATACACAGGAAAAACCCAAGATGGTTTTAGTGGAGAAGGGCAGAGAGGTAAGTTTTAGAAGCCTTCAAGATATTCAAGAAAATATTTTAATGGATATAGACTAGGCACTCAAGAGAACGTTGTACTTGGAGACACAGACCTATAAGGCTTTGACATACGAGAGTGGTTAAAATCGAGAGAGTGAATGAGCTTTTTTTGGCCAGGGAGAAAGTGAGTGAAAAGCAAAATGGTTGTTGTTAGTTACCAAGAAACAAAAATATTAAGGTATGAGCAGAACAAGAGTCAATGACAGTGACAGAAGAAGAACAGCCAGAGAAGTAGTAAGACAAACAGGACAGTGGCCAAATTTCAGAAACACTGAGCAGTTTCTAGAAAGAACTGGTGAGTTGTGTCCTCTCTGCAGGGGAAGTACCCAGTGCCACGTGGGGTGTGGGTGATGGGAGAGGCATTCAGTTTCACAACAGTGAATGGACCCACATGGATGGGAGACCACACTAATCACAAAGAATTCAAAAAGCAAAGATAGAAGCTATGTTAGCATTGTTGAGTAGGCATGTCTCTTTGGGGTTCCTTGACTAATTTAAAATAAGACAATGACCAGAGTAGCTCACCAAATCTTAGGAAATTGTATTGATGCCCTAATTTCTGGCTGGACCTCAGGGGAAATGAGGCAAGGTAGGTGAAGCCCAAGCTCCCAGACATTCTGAACAAGGCTTGAGAAAGAGAGAGCTAGGAAACCCTCCTCCCATCACAACATGTCATAATCCACTCCCATTTTCAGCTCCCTCCCCACACTTAACAGCCCACTTCATGTGACAGGAATAGGGAAAACAAGAGAAATGGGAGACATCTGCCGGCCACGGTGACCTTCACCTTAACTTGACCGTGTTTGCCTTCTCTTTGTCAGCACTGAGCATCTGTCACATGCTGAGCGTCTTGACTCCTGTGCCCCTTCTCCTTGTCCAGTATTCAAAGAACAAAGGAGTACTGAAATCACATAGGTCCCACATGTGAGCTGGAGAGAAGGTAAATATAAATGTTATAAGACAAAAGGTTTGCATATTTTCACCAGATTATGGACAAGAAGATAAGACAATGCAGACAGGACTGGGCGAGGGCATTACTCAAGCCAGTAGAACAGTTGGGAAGACATTTTAACCAGCGATTTGGCTCTAGGTTATTGTCTATAAGGTCCTTGGGTGGAGCTTATAGACAACTACCCTAAAGGTTGGCAGTCCAAACCCACGCAGTAGTACCTCAGAAGAAAGGCCTGGCAATCTGTTTCCACAGAGATTATAGCCAAGAAAACCCTATGGAGCACTTCTACTCTGTAACACATGGGGTCATCATGAGCTAGAATGGACTCTATAATGGGTTTGGTTTTTTGGTTTTGTTGTCTGTAATCAAGATCCATAAGCAGTTCCCCATTCCTCCTGGAGCCACCATTAACTCTCCCATGTGCGACTGCTGAAGATCACATAAGGAGAAAAGAGGGGTTAACAATGAATGAAGGAGCCATTCTAGATAGGCAAGTTCAGGGATGGCAGACACCTGGTGTTGGGGTAGAAAGGTAACCTCCTTTCCTCAGGCTTCGTGTTTCCATATGGAGAGGCATGCTTAATTGACCCGTGGCCTCTCCACCTCACTCCCTCCCACTGAGGACGAGGGGTGAACAAACTATCCAGTTCTTGAATTTGGGAGCAAGCCCTTGTCTGAGACTGGACATTACCAGAGCCCTCTAGAAGTCTCCACCAACAGAAATTACTGCTTCTCTTCTGGTTTCCTGTAGAAAAATGTGGAGAAATAGAGTGTTGTTGTGTGCCCTCAAGTCAACTCCAATTTATAAAGACTGTATGTGACAGAGTAGAACTGCCCCATAGAGTTCCCTAGGCTGTAATCTTTACAGGAGCAGATAGCCAGGTATTTTCTCCCAAGAAGCCACCAGATGGGTTCAAACTGCTGACCTCCAGGTTAGCAGCCAAATGCTTAACCATTGCACCACCAGGGTACCAATTCATAATTCCTGTGAGACAGACTGAACTGGCTCCTCTTTGTACAAAATAAATCTACAGTGTGTGGCTTGACATGCCTCAAGAATTATCTTCCATGTTCAAATACACTGATGAGCCTAGGAAATTGGTTTTGTCTAGAAAAGATCCATTAAAAAACATATTAACTGAGCGAGAACTGAAACACCAAGAGAGGGAGAGAGAAAACTGCATGCAGGATAGCCTGCTTTGATCCCTGGTCAATGCACCTCACGCGCAGCAATCGCCTGTCTTTTGCTGAAGGCTTGCATGTTGCAATGATGCTGAACAGTTTTCAGACTAAGACTGACTAGGAGGACAGATCTGACAATCTACTTCTGAAAAAGCAGCCACTGAAAACCCTACAGAGCACAACAGTCTGATCCACAACTGATCTTGGAAAAGGTGCAGAACTGGACAGAGTTTTCTTCCATTGTGCATCGGATTGCCATGTGTTGGGGGGCCGACTCGACTGCAGCTAACAACAACTTTCTCCATGTGATTATATTTGGGGAGCGGGTGAACTACAGATATTTTCAAGCTAGAGATATTTTACATACTCATGAATTGTTGTTGTTAGGTGCCGTCAAGTCGGTTCCAACTCATAGAGACCCTATGTACAACAGAATGAAACACTACCCAGTCCAGCACCATCCTCACAATCATTGCAATACTTGAGTCCATTGTTGCAGCCACTGTGTCAATCCATCCCGTTGAGGGTCTTGCTCTTTTTCACTGACCCTCTACTTTACCAAGTGTGATGTCCTTCTTCAGGGATTGGTCCCTCCTGATAACATGTCCAAAGTAATTGAGATGAAGTCTTTCCTTCCAAGGAGCACTCTAGCTGTACTTCTTCCAAGGCAGACTTGTTGGTTCTTCTGGCAGTCCATGGTATATTCAACATTCTTCGACAGCACCATTTTTCAAAGGCATCAATTCTTCTTTAGTCTTTGTTATTCATTGCCCAACTTTCATATGCATAGGAGGCAATTGGGAATATCATAGCTTGGGTCCAGCCTACCTTAGTCCTCAAAGTGACATCTTTTCTTTCCAACACTTGAAAGGGATCTTTTGCAGCAGATTTGTCCAATGCAATATGCCATTTCATTTATTTCTTGACTGCTGCTTCCATGGGTGTTCATTGTAAATTCAAGTAAAATGAAATCCGTGTAACTGCCATCATTTACCCGTTTATCATGATGTTGCTTATTGGTCCAGTTGTGAGGATTTTTGTCTTCTTCATGTTGAGGTGCCCCCACGTGTCTGTCAGTTTGTTATACTGTGGGGGCTTGTGTGTTGCTGTGATGCTGGAAGCTATGCCACCAGTATTCAGATACCAGTAGGGTCACCCAAGGAGAACAGGTTTCAGCTGAGCTTCCAGACTAAGACAGACAGGAAGAAGGACCCGGCAGTTTACTTCTGAAAAGCATTAGCCAGTGAAAGCCTTATGAATAGGAGAGGAACATTGTCTGATATAGTGCTGGAAGATGAGCCCCCCCAGCTTGGAAGGCACTCAAAAGATGACTGGGCAAGAGCTGCCTCCTCAAAGTCGAGTCGACCTTAATGATGTGGATGGAGTAAAGCTTTTGGGACCTTCATTTGCTGATGTGGCACGACTCAAAATGAGAAGAAACAGCTGCAAACATCCATTAATAACCAGAACCTGGAATGTACGAAGAATGAATCTAGGAAAATTGGAAATCATCAAAAATGAAATAGAATGCATAAACATCAATATCCTAGGCATTAATGAGCTGAAATGGACTGGTATTGGCCATTTTGAATCAGACAATCATATAGTCTACTATGCTGGGAATGACAACTTGAAGAGGGATGGTGTTCCATTCATCGTCAAAAAGAACATTTCAAGATACATCCTGAAGCACAACGCTGTCAGTGATAGGATAATGTCCATGCACCTACAAGAAAGACCAGTTAATACGACTATTATTCAAATTCATGCACCAACCACTAGGGCCAAAGATGAAGAAATAGAAGATTTTTATCAGCTGCTACAGTCTGAAATTCATTGAACATGCAATCAAGATGCATTGATAATTACTGGTGATTGAAATGCAAAAGTTGGAAACAAAGAAGAAGGATCAGTAGTTGGAAAATATGGCCTTGGTGATAGTAACAATGCCAGAGATCGAATGATAAAATTTTGCAAGACCAACGACTTCTTCATTGCAAATACCTTCTTTCACCAACATAAACGATGAAGGTACACATGGATCTCACCAGATGAAACACACGGAAATCAAATTGACTACATCTGTGGAAAGAGACAATGGAAAAGCTCAATATCATCAGTCAGAACAAGGCCAGGGGCTGACTGTGGAACAGACCATCAATTGCTCAAATGCAAGTTCAAGCTGAAACTGAAGAAAATCAGAGCAAGTCCATGAGAGCCAAAATATGACCTTGAGTATATCCCACACAAATGTAGACACCATTTGAAGAATACTTTTGACTAATTGAATACTAGTGACCGAAGACCAGACGAGTTGTGGAATGACATCAAAGACAGCATACATGAAGAAAGCAAGAGGTCATTGAAAAGGCAGGAAAGAAAGCAAAGACCAAGATGGATGTCAGAGGAGACTCTGAAATGTGATCTCAAACCTTGAGCAGCTAAAGCAAAAGGAAGAATTGATAAAATAAAAGAACTGAACAGATTTCAAAGGGCGTCTCAAGAAGACAAAGTAAGTATTTTAATGACATGTGCAAAGAGCTGGAGATGGAAAACCAAAAGGGAAGAACACGCTCGGTGTTTCTCAAGCTCAAAGAACTGAAGAAAAAATTCAAGCCTCGAGTTGCAATAGTGAAGGATTCCATGGGGAAAATATTAAACGATGCAGGAAGCATCAAAAGAAGATGGAAGGAATACACAGAGTCATTATACCAAAAAGAATTAGTCAATGTTCAACCATTTCAAGAGGTGGCATAAGATCAGGAACTGATGGTACTGAAGGAAGAAGTTCAAGCTGCTCTGAAGGCGTTGGTGAAAAACAAGGCTCCAGGAATTGATGGAATATCAATTGAGATGTTTCAACAAACAGATGCAATGCTGGAGGTGCTCACTCATCTATGCCAAGAAATATGGAAGACGGCTTCCTGGCCAACTGACTGGGAGAGATTCATATTTATGCCTATTCCCAAGAAAGGTGATCCAACTGAATGTGGAAATTATAGAACAATATCACTAATATCACAAGCAAGCAAAATTTTGCGGAAGATCATTCAAAAACGGCTGCAACAGTATGTCAACAGGGAACTGCCAGAAATTCAGGCCAGTTTCAGAAGAGGACGTGGAACCAGAGATATCATTGCTGATGTCGGATGGATCCTGGCTGAAAGCAGAGAATACCAGAAGGATGTTTACCTGTATTTTATTGACTATGCAAAGGCATTCAACTGTGTGGATCATAACAAATTATGGATAACATTGTGAAGAATGGGAATTCCAGAACACTTAATTGTGCTCATGAGGAAGCTTTACATAGATTAAGAGGCAGTTGTTCGGACAGAACAAGGGGATACTGATTGGTTTAAAGTCAGGAAAGGTGTACGTCAGGGTTGTATTCTTTCACCATACCTATTCAATCTGTATGCCGAGGAAATAATCCAAGAAGCTGGACTTTATGAAGAAGAACAGGGCATCAGGATTGAAGGAAGATTCATTAACAACCTGCGTTGTGCAGATGACACAACCTTGCTTGCTGAAAGTGAAGAGGACTTGAAGCACTTACTAATGAAGATCAAAGACCATAGCCTTCAGATGGATTGCACCTCAACATAAAGAAAACAAAAATCCTCATAACTGGACCAATGAGCAACATCATGATAAACGGAGAAAAGATTGAAGTTGTCAAGGATTTCATTTTACTTGGATCCACAATCAACGGCCATGGAAGCAGCAGTCAAGAAATCAAAAGACACATTGCATTGGGTAAATCTGCTGCAAAGGATCTCTTTAAAGTGTTGAAGAGCAAAGACGTCACCTTGAAGACTAAAATGCGCCTGACCCAAGCCATGGTATTTTCAATCACATCATATGCATGTGAAAGCTGAACAATGAATAAGGAAGACCAAAGAAGAATTGACACCTTTGAATTGTGGTGTTGGCAAAGAATATTGAATATATCACAGACTGCCAAAAGAATGAACAAATCTGTCTTAGAGGAAGTACAGCCAGAATGCTCCTTAGAGGCAAGGATGACAAGACAGCATCTTACATACTTTGGACATGTTGTCAGGAGGGATCAGTCCCTGGAGAAGGATATCATGCTTGGCAGAGTACAGGGTCAGCAGAAAAGAGGAAGACCCTCAACGAGGTGGATTGACACAGTGGCTGCAACAATGAACTCAAGCATAACAAATATTGTAAGGATAGCTCAGGACTGGGCAGTGTTTCATTCTGTTGTGCATAGGGTCACTGTGAGTCGGAACCAACTCGACAGCACCTAACAACAACAACATGTTGAGGTGTAATCCATACAGAAGGCTGTGGTCTTTGATCTTCATCAGTAAGTGCTTCAAGTCCTCTCTTTTTTCAGCAAGCAAGGTTGTGTCATCTGCATATATTGTTAATCTTGATGCCATGTTCTTCTTCATATAGTTTAGTTTCTTGGAATATTTGCTCAGCATACAAATTGAATAAGTATGGTGAAAGAATACAACCTGGACACACACCTTTCTTGATTTTAAACCGCACAGAATCCCCTTGTTGTGTTCGAATGACTGCCTCTTGGTCTACGTACAGGTTTCTCATGAGCACAATCAAGTGTTCTGGAATTCCCATTCTTTACAATGGTATCCATAACTTGTTATGATCCACACTGTCAAATGCCTTTGCATAGTCCATAAAACACAGGTAAACATCTTTCTGGTATTCTCTGCTTTCAGCCAAGATCCATCTGACATCAGCAGTGCTGTTCCTTGTTCCACATCCTCTTCTGAACCCGACTTAAATTTCTGGCAGTTCCCTGTCGATGTACTGTGGCAACCTTTTTTGAATTATTTTCAGCAAAATTTTACTTGCATATGATATTAATGACATTGTTCGACAATTTTCACATTCTTTTGGATCAGCTTTCTTTGGAATGGGCACAAATGTGGATCTTTTGTAGTTGGTTGGCCACGTAGCTGTTTTCCAAATTTCTTGGCATAGATGAGTAAACAAATAATTTCTTTCGTAAGGATCAGCATAAAGCTGGTTCCTTCAAGGTGGAGGTTAAAGATGTTCCAAAGGTCCAATTTTTCCAGGCTGCTGTAGCACTCCATCATCTCTGATATTAACTATGCCCTCTTCCCTCAGTACTCTCCCTCCCCTCTTTGGGTTCCCCAGTTCACTGCAATGTATCACAGAATTCACAAACCTTATAAAGGAAATGGCTCACACGGTTGTGGAGGCTGGCAAGTCCCAAATTCGTGGGTCAGGCATTGGCTTCTCTGGTCCCATGTGGCTGCAGGAGCTAACGAACCCAAAATTGCAGTTCAGACCACAGACTGCTGGCTTACAAGGCTGCAGAGGCTGGTGAATCAGGTCACAAGATAGGCTGTGGAAGACAGCAGATCCCAGAATCAGCAGGTCAGATAGCAGGCCTCTGGGGAAGTCAGTTGATCATGAATCGGACGCAGGATCCTGATGCAGACAGAGACAGCCACGCCAGGACGCACACATATATCTTAGATGCAGGCCAGACCCCAGGGAACTGTGTAACTTTAGTTACTGTGGGGCTTGAGTCACTCCCTCCTGCAAGGCTGCAGCCCAAGACACTTCTTACACCAATCCTGCCTCATCAACCCGTAGAGGTCAGGATCCACAACACATAAAAGGAGGACAACAACACAATACTGGGAATTATGGCCTAACCAATTTAACATATAACTCCAAACCATCACAGGTTCCATATACCTTATTTGCATAGTCCCACTCAAACATTGTGTGTGAATCACAAACACCATGGCTAAAAAAAAAAAACCAAACCCATTGCCATCAAGTCAATTCCAACTCATAGCAAACCTAAAGGACAGGGTAGAACCGCCCAATAGGGTGAAGGCCATATTAAGTAATTCATTGCACCGCAATGAGTGAACACCTCCAGTTCTGCATTTGTTTGTTGAAACATCTCAGTTGGTATTCCATCAGTTCCTGGAGCCTTGTTTTTTACCAATGCTTCCAGTGCAGCTTGACTTCTTCCTTCAACACCATGGGTTCTTGATAATATGCTACCTCCTGAATTGGTTGAACGACTAACTCTTTTTGGTATAGCGACTCTATAATTCCTTTCATCTTCTTTTGATGCTTCCTGCATCATTCAATATTTTGCCCATGGAACCCTTCAAGTTTGCAAACTGAGGTTTGAATTTTTTCTTCAGTTCTTTCAGCCTGAGAAATGCCAAGCATGTTCTTCCCTTTTGGTTTTCTAACTCCAGGTCTTCGCACATATCATTATAATACTTTACTTTGTCTTCTCAAGCCATCCTTTGAAATCTTCTGTTTAGGTCTTTTACTTTATCACTTCTCCACCACCAGACTGTCAATTTGCCACACTGTGGTGGCTTTCATGTTGCTGTGATGCTGGAAGCTATGCCACCAGTATTTCAAATACCACCAGCATCAACCAGGGTGGATAGGTTTCAGCGGAGCCTTCAGACTAAGACAGACTAGGAAGAAGGACATGCAGTCTATTTCTGAAAAAATTGGCCAGTGAAAACTTTATGAGTAGCAGCAGAACACTGGCTGACATCGCGCTGAAAGATGAGCCCCTTAGTTTTGAAGGCACTCAAAACGTGACTGGAGGAGAGCTGCCTCGTCAAAGTAGTCAAACTTAATGAGATGGATGGAGTCAAGCTTTTGGGACCTTCATTTGCTGATGTTGCACAACTCAAAATGAGAAGAAACACCTGCAAAAGTCTATTAATGAGCGGAACTTGGAATGTACGAGGCATGAATCAAGGAAAATTGGAAGTTGTCAAAAATGAAGTGGAACACATAAAGATCAATATCTTAGGCACTAGTGAGCTGAAATGGACTGGTACTGGCCATTCTGAATCAGACAATCAAATGGTCTACTATACCAGAAATGACAAAGGGAAGAAGAATGGCATTGCATTTGTTGTCAAAGTGAACATTGCAGGATCTATCCTGAAGTACAACGCTGTCAGTGATAGGATAATATTCATATGTCTACAAGGAACATCAGTTAATATGACAATTAATTCAAATTTACACACCAACCACTAATGCCAAAGATAAGGAAATTGAAGATTTTTACCAACTTCTGCGGTCTGAAATTGATCAAACACGCAATCAAGATGCATTGATAATTACTGATGATTAGAATTTGAAAGTTGGAAACAAAGAAGAATGATAAGTAGTGGGAAAATATGGCCTCAGTGATAGAAATGACTCCAGAGACCACATGATAGAATTATTGCAAATACCTTTTTTAAACAACATAAACAGCAACTACACACACGTACCTCAGTGGATGGAAAACACAGGAATCAAATTGACTATATCTGTAGAAAGAGACGATGTAAAAGCTCAGTATCATCTCTCAGAACAAGGCTAGGGGCTGATTATGGAACAGACCATCAATTGCTTATGTGAAAGTTCAAGCTGATGCTGAAGAAAATTAAGTAAGTCTAAGAATGACAAAATATGATCTTGAGTATATCCTACCTGAATTTAGAGACAATCTCAAGAACAGATTTGATGCATTGAACACTAATGACCAAAGACCAGATGAGTTGTGGCATGACATCAAAGACATCATATATGAAGAAAGCCAAAGGTCGTTAAAAAGACAGGAAAGAAAGAAAGAATAGACCAAAATGGATGTCAGAAGTGACTCTGAGGCTTGTTCTTGAATGTAGAATAGCTAAAACTCATAATATAGTTAAAGTTTTTATCCCACAGCCTAATAATTAAAAATAAGAATGTATCAGGCAGGAAGAGTGCCAAGTTCTACCAAGACTGAATTTCTCAGAGACTTACAGGCCAAGATCTGGTTGAAAATTTGCTAAAGTCTAATTTGGGGGCATTCAGATAACTCTGAGTATACTCTGATAGGTTGTGTGGAGTAATTATCTCCCCTAAGTAGATCTAGCTCCAAGAGCAGGAAATTAAATAGCTTATTTTAGCCAGGAAGACTGCCGTAAATGAGCTAACTTCATTACTTTCATTGCAGGGCTTATCTCACCTTAAAGGACAGCCTCGGGAGGTAGAGGAGATCTTTAGTGCTGCCAGAAGTCAATGGCTGATGTTGCATTAAAGGTTCAGGAGTGTCTGTGCATAGAGGACATCGCCATTAGTCACCCTAAATGTCACCACTTTAGGTTCAGGAAAGAATTCTCTCTTGTTATTTCCAACAAGACAGTGAGCTCTATGAGGACAAAGACAGTATCCTTTAATTGTAAACATATTCTAAAGTGCTAATTTTCTAATCTTCAGAGACAAAGCAATGATAACCACATACTAGGAGTTGAAGAGAACATTATAAATAACCTGTCTAGTGCAAACACAGTTCCTAGCACATAGTAGCCATTCAGTATAAAACTCACAACCGAACCAATTGTCATCTAATAGACCCGATCACGGCAGTCCCACGTTGTGTCCGAGTAGAACTGCACTCCAGAGGGTTTTCAATGGCTGTGACCTTTCAGAAGTAGATACGCAGGACTTTCTTCTGATGTATCTCTGGGTAGACTTGAATTGTCAACGACCCAGTTAGTAGCTGAGCCCTTTGCCATTAGAGCCACCCAGGTGCCGGGCCACCCATTATACATATACCTAGATTAATTAATGGGGAGAAGAGTTTTGCAAGAGGAATCATAGAGATAAAATAAGAAAAATCTACCTTTTTTGTTGTGTTTGCTATCTACCAGACACATTTTCAATGGACAGAAAGTATCAAAATACATAACAGAGGAAGACACTATTTTTACAACAATTCTATTGATATGAAAAATTTAACTCAGCAAAAATAGCTTATGTATATAGTTAACCGTTGTTCTTGTTAGTTGTCATTGAGTTGGTTCCAACTCATAGCAACCCTGTGTACAATAGAACAAAACACTGCCCAGTCTTGCACCATCCTCATAATCTTTGCTACGTTTGAGTCCATTGTTGCAGCCACTGTGTCGATCCAACTCACTGAGGGTCTTCCTGTTTTTTACTGACTCTCTGAAAAAAAAAAAAAAATTTTTTTTTTCTACCAAGTATAATGTCCTTCTCGAAGGACTTGTACCTCCTGATAACATGTTCAAAGTACATGAGACGAAGTCTCACCACCCTTGCTTCTAAGGAACATTCTGGCTGTACTTCTTCCAAGACAGATTTGCTTGTTCTTCTGAAAGTTCATGGTATGTTCAGTATTCTTCACCAGTACAATAATTCCAATGCATCAATTCTTCTTCACCATACTTACTCAACCTGAACGTTGAACAAATAATCCGAGAAGCTGGTTATGATTGTTAATGTTGTGTGTCAACTTGGCTGGGACATGATTCTCAGTGGTTTGGCAGTTATGACGCAGTTTGGAACCAGAGATATCATTGCTGATGTCAGATGGATCCTGACTGAAAGCAGAGAATACCAGGAAGATGTTTACCTGTGTTTCATTGACTAGGCAAAGGCATTCAACAGTGTGGATCAAAACAAATTATAGATAACATTGTGAAGAACGGAAATTCTACAACACTTAATTGTGCTCATGAGGAACATGTACACAGATCGAGAGACAGTCGTTCAAACAGAACAAGGGGATACTGCACGGTTTAAAATTAAGAGAGGTGTATGTCAAGGTTGTATCCTTTCACCATACTTATTCAAACTGAGGAAATAATCTGAGAAGCTGGACTATATGAAGAAAAATGGGGCATCAGGTTTGGAGGACGGCTCATTAACAACCTTTGATATGCAGATGACACAACCTTGCTTGCTGAAAATGAAGAGGACTTGAAGCACTTACTGATGAAGATCAAAGACCACAGCCTTTAGTCTGAACTACACCTCAACATAAAGAAAACAAAAATCCTCACAACTGGACCAATGAACAACATCATGATAAACAGAGAAATGACTGAAGTTGTCAAGGATTCCATTTTACTTGGATCCACAATCAACAGCCACGGAAGCAGCGGTCAAGAAATCAAGCGACATATGGCACTAGACAAATTTGCCATAAAAGACCTCTTTAAAGTGTTAAAAAGCAAATGTCACCTTGAGGCCTAAGGTGTGCCTGACCCAAGTTAATGGTTTACAATTATTATTATGCCCATTTTACAGATGAACCAAACTGAATTGTTTCAAAGGTTAAGTAATTTCTCTGACATACTGAAGTTATTTACAAGTATGTAATGAGGTTTTTGTAATAACATTGATATCTTTTGAGTACATACTATTTGCCAGAAACTTTATATACATTGTTGTTGTTAGGTGCCACCAAATTCATAGTGACCCCATGTGACAGAGTAGAACTGCCCCATCGGGTTTTCTAGGCTGTAATCTTTGTGGGAGCATATAGCCAGGATTTTTCTCCTCCAGAGTGGCTGGGTGGGTTCAAACCACCAATCTTTCAATTAGCAGTTGTGCACTTAACTACTGAGCCATTAGGCCTTCTTTATATACATTAGCTTTTTAAATATACTCAGCAACCTTATCATAAGCTGGGAACTATTAACCCTATTTAAACAGAGGAGAAAACTGAGGCTCAGAGACATTAAATGACAACAATCAGTAAGTGGCAGAGCCAGGACCCAAACTGAGGCAACCCTGGTTGCAGGGCCATGTGCTGCCACTGACGCTGGACTACTAAGACTATGTTCACAGTCTGTCTCAGGATTAGAGCTCCCTGTGTTGGCGTCTGCCATGGGGAACAAGATGGGTTGTGCCCAGCTTTATGTTCTTCACACCGAGTAAGTACTCGACAAATTCAGCACCTATTCTGTGCTCACTCTTGGGAAATGCTTTATAAGCCCCAAGACAAGGGCCCTTACACAGGTTAATGGAATGATGCATCTACAAGCCACGGTATGCCAAGGATTGCTGGACTCCAACAGACGTTATAAGAGAGGCATGAACAGGTTCTCCCCTGGAGCCCAGGTCCATCAGAGAGACCATGTGGAAGAGCAGAAAGCAGATGGGAGGCAGGGTTAGGAGAGCTGCTCCAGGGCCAGGTTCTGGTTCTAACATGTTCTATGAGTTACAATGAATTACCTCATATAAGCCCTATTTATTCCTCTGTAAAATGGGGGCCATAGCCTTGCCTATCTCCCAGGGTTATTGCAAAGGTCAGATGAGAGACCAGGTCTGGATATAAAATGGCTTGGTAAAGTCTGATGGGCTCTACAAGCAAAAAACTAAATGGGTTCTTGCAGTGGCATAACTAAGATATAGCCAGTAAGGCACGTGCCCTGGGTGCGCTTGAGGCTGGGCGCCCATGAGCGGTTTCTATTGGCCATCATAGTTTCCGTCGCCAGCTGTGGGAGATCATTCAGCAATTTAACACTAATTGCCCTAGGCACCATTTTTCTGTAGATGGGCCCCTGTAGTATACCATGATCTTAATGCATAACTAAAGAAATAAAATTTAAGTTTCTTATTCTTTGCCATCTCAAAATGCTGACATGGCTGGATGGATTTTGATCAAATCTAAACGGTGTGTTTGGAATGGGATAGGCGGCATACACGAAATTCTCGATTTGGAGACTCCTGGGTGGCACCTCAAAGAAAGTCAACCTGAACCGACCTTTAACAAAGGCTTACATGTTCTGCAAACAAACAAAAATGTGCATTATAAAGAAGGGCACTGTGAGCAGAGAAAGCAGAGTTCCAGCGTGAGTCTTTGGTCAAAAGTCTCAAAGGCAGATGTTCTGAGGGTGTGAATTTGTACTTGAACTTCCTCTCATTCAGGCCACCCAGCAGAGCACAGCTCCAGCCAGTAATCAGAGAGAACAGGTGTCCAACAACACAGGCCAACTACAATAAGAAAACTATGGATGAGGCTTATCAGCCATATCTCAGATGGCAGATACAACAAAGAAGGAAGAAAAGGGGATAGATAGACCAAACCTCTTCTTAAGTCAGAGAATCAAATAAAATCATTTCCAGCTTTTGTCCAAAAAAAAAAAAAAAAAGAGTGCATGTGCACTCACACGTTTGTGTGTCCGTAACAATTTATAAAAATAGGATAATACTTGTTAGAGGTCAGAGGAAGAAGGATTTTCTTTTGCAAATGATAGAAGACTTGCGATAAGACATATTGTGTTCCCAGGCACAATTAATTTTGGAAATAATTAAATTTTCAGATGGGATTTCACATAGTTTGGTGTAGTTTCCAGAAGTCCCTCTCTTCCAGGCTAGTTGAGAATTTTCCTCCATGCTGGTAGATATTGCTTAACACAATTCAGTCTGGTCCCTCCTGATAGGACAGTGTTTCGTCCCCATCAAGGAGATTTGGCAAACAAGGGCATTACCAGAAACCTGCCCACCAGGGTGACCCTGCTGATATTTGAAATACTGGTTGACATAGCTTCTAGCATCATGGCAACACACAAGCCACCACAGTACAACAAACTGAGAGATATGTGGTGGCAGAATTATAGAGTATTTATCATTTATAAATGTATGTATTTATAAACACCAACCAAGAATCTGGAACCCAGAGAAAAATGTTGACCAATAAGCTGCTTTGGGTTGACTATGACTGTTTCCAAGATGCACTAGTTACGTTGTATGTGACCAAAGTCTGACAGCTCTGTGAGCCCAGGACACAGCTCAGAAGGCAGTTCTGCTTGAGAAGGGCTTCATCATGTAGGGTGGAAGAAGACTGGCATTGACTGAGTCCCTGCCGTGTGCTCAATACCATGTGCTGCGTCTCATGCTCAGGCTTTGCCTATGCTCTGTGCACTCGCTTCAGTCTGTGGTTCCTAAAATTGTGTGTCTGTGGCCTCCCCCAAAATGACCATCTTAAGAAAACTGAGGTAATACAATGGAAACTAAATAGCTGTGAAGAAATAAGTTCTTGCCATCAGGGAATAAAGACCACAAAAAAAGCTGGTTTGGGTTCAGAGAATTTTCATTTCAGTTCCAGCTTGAATATGGGAAGAGGCGGTGGCAGAATGCTGGAAAGGTCAAGCTATTTTAGCATCCAGTTTCCACAGTGGAAGCTGCTGCACTTGGCTAGCCAACAGTTAGCTCCAGTTCAGTCAAGTGAGGGCGATAAGGAAGGGACAGGCAACGCAAACCAATAAATCTCTTTGCAAGCGACATTTTATCTGAATATGTCAAAAAAAAAAAAATCTAGACAGGAAATATGTAACCATAAGCAGTAGCTGATACATTTATCAGCTGTAACTGAGTTTCCCAAAGATGCAGCATGAGTTAATTGGGTGTCCACGCTTAAAAGGGAGACCTAAGATGCTGGCCTCTTCTATCCACTTAAAACTTAGAAAATCACAATGTTCCTGATGAGAATCAAGAGAGACATAATGCTTGAAGAGATATGCCCGGGAGTCACTGGACACTGAACGTCTGCCTGCAGACCCAAACAGCTGACCCTGTTCAGAGACCATTTTGTAATGATGAGTCGAGTAAATGTGGCTATTTCACAAGAAGACAGTAAATACTCAAGTCCTTATTATTTAGTGCCCAAACAGGGCCCAGAATGGTGGGGCCTGACATATAATGAGTTTACCAGTTCAGATATCTCCTCTAAATTGGTTCTTTTAACTTGATTGAGAGACCTCAAATATACCCTAAGCAATGAACTAAAGACATATCTGTCTATCTGTCTACCTATACATGTTTTTGGAGGTTAACTTAAGCATAAATACATACATTACATTTACAAATGATAAACACCATACAATTCTGCCACCATGTGCTTGTCAGTTTGTTGTAATGTGGTGGCTTGCATACTGCTATGATGCTGGACGCTATGCCAACCAGTATTTCAAATACCAGCAGGGTCACACTTGGACAGGTTTTAGCAGAGCTTCCAGACTAAGACAAATTAGGAAGAAAGACCTGGCAATCTACTTCCAAAAGAATAAAATAAAACTAGCCAGTGAAAACCTTATGGATAGCAGCAGAACATTGTCTGATATAGTGCTGGAAGATGAGGCCCTTAGGTTTAAAGGCACTCAAAATACCACTGGGGAAGAGCTGCCTTCTCAAAGTAGAGTTGATCTTAATGACATGAATGGAATACAGCTTTCAGGACCTTCATCTGCTGAAGTGGCACAGCTCAAAATGAGAAGAAACAGCTGCAAACATGCATTAGTCATCAGAACATGAAATGTATGAAGTATGAATCAAGGAAAATTAGAAGTCATCAAAAATGAAACGGAATGCTTGAGGATCAATAATCTAGGCATTAGTGAGCTGAAATGGACTGGTACTGGCCATTTTGAATCAGACAATCATACAGTGTACTATGCTAAAAAAAAAAAAAAAAAAAGACAAACTAAAGAGAAATGACATCGCTTTCACCATCAAAAAAAAACATTTCAAGATCTATCCTGAAGTACAACACTGTCAGTGATAGGATAATATCTGTACCACTATAAGAAATACCAGTTAATACAAATATTATTCAAATTTATACCCCAACCACAAACCAAAGATGAAGAAATTGAATCTTTTTTACCAAGTTCTGCAGTCTGAAATTGATCAAACATGTATGTAATCAAGATTTACTGATAATTATTGGTGATTGGAATGTGAAAGTTGGAAACAAAGAAGAAGGATCAATAGCTGGAAAATATGGTGTTGGTAATAGAAACAACACCAGAGATCACATGATAAAATTCTGCAAGACCAACAACTTATTGACAGGAAATACCATTTTCCAACAACATAAATGACAACCATACACATGGACCTGGCAGAATGGAATACACAGGAATCAAATTGACTACATTTGTGGAAAGAGATGATGGAGAAGCTCAATATCAGCCAGAACAAGGCCAGGGGCATTGAGGAGCATATCATCAATGGCTCATGTGGAAGTTCAAGTTGAAGCTGAAGAAATTTAAAATAAGTTTATGAGACTTTGAATATATCCCAGCTGAATTTAGAAACTATTTCAAGAATATGTTTGATGCACTGTACATTAATAATTGAAGACCAGAAGAGTTGTGGGATTACATCAAGGACATCATACATGAGGAAAGCAAAAGATCATTAAAAAGACGGGAAAGAAAGAAAACCTTATGGATAGCAGCAGAACATTTCTGATATAGTACATTCCATTGTCCGATGTCAGAAAAGTCTGAAACTTGCCCTTGAATATACAGTGGCTAAAGTGAACAGAAGAAATCATGAAGCAAAGGAGTTGAACAGAAGATTTCAAAGGGCAGCTCAAGAAGACAAAGTGTTTAATGAAACCTGTAAATACCTGGAGTTAGAAAATCAAAAAGGAAGAACACACTTGGTATTTATCAAGCTGAAAGAACTGAATAAAAAATTCAAACCTCGGGGTGCTATATGTACTGAAGGATTCTATGAGCAAAAAAATTGAACGACTCATGAAGCATAAAAAGAAATGGAAGAAAGACACAGAGTCACTGTACTAAAAAGAACTGGTTGACTTTCAACTATACCAGGACATAGCATATAATCAAGAACCAATAATACTGAAAGAGGTCCAAGCTGCGCTGAAGGCAATGGCAATAAAAAACAAGGCTCCAGAAATTGATGGAATACTAATTGAGATGTTTCAACAAACAGATGCAACCCTGGAAGTGATCACTCATCTATGCCAAGAAATTTGGAAGACAAGTATTGGGCCAACTAACTGGAAAAGATCCATATTTGTGCCCATTCCAAGGAAAGGTGATCGAACAATATCATTAATACCACATGCAAGTAAAATTTTGCTGAAGATAATTCAAAAATGGTTGCAGCAGTGCATCAACAGGGAACTGTCAGAAATTAAAGCCCAATTCCAAAGAGGACATGGAATGAGTGGTATCATTGCTGATGTCAGATGAATCTTGGCTAAAAGCAGAGAATCCCAGAAAGATGTTTACCTGTGTTTTATGGACTATGCAAAGGCATTTGACTGTGTGGATCATAATAAATTATGGATAACATTGCAATTATGGATAACATTGAATTCCAGAATACTTAGTTGTGCTCATGTGAAAACCTGTACATAGATCAAGGGGCAGTTGTTCAAACAGAACAAGGGGGTACTGCACGGTTTAAAATCAGAATAGGGGTGCATCAGGATTATATCTTTTCATCATACTTATTCAATCTGTATACTCAGCAAATAACCCAGGAGCTGGAATACAAGAAGAAGAACATGGCATCAGGATTAGAGGGAGGCTCATTAACAACCTGTGATATGCAGATGATACAACCTTGCCTGCTGAAAGTGAAGAGGACTTGAAGCACTTACTAATGAAGGTCAAAAACTAGAGCCTTCAGTATGGATTGCACCTTCAACATAAAGAAAACAAAAATCCTCACAACTGGACCAATAAGCAACATCATGATAAAAGGAGAAAAGATTGAAGTTGTCAAGGATTTCATTTTACTTGGAACAACAATCAACACCATGGAAGCAGTAGTCAGGAAATCACGTGACGTATTGCATTGGGCAAATCTGCTGCAAAAGACCTTTTTAAAGTGTTAAAAAGCAAAGTCACTTTGAAGACTAAGGTGCATCTGACCCAAGCCATGGTATTTTCAAATGCCTCATAAGACCAAAGCAGAACTGATGCCTTTGAAGTACAGTGTTGGAGAAGAATATCAAAAATACCATAGACTGCTAGAAGAACACACAAATCTGTTTTGGAAGAAGAACAGCCAGAATTCTCCTTATAAGCAAGGATGGTGAGACTTCATCTCACTTACTTTGGACATGCTATCAGGGGGACCAATCCCTGGAGAAGGATATCATACTTGGTAAAGTAGAGGGTCAGTGAAAAAGAAGAAGGCCGTCAACAAGAGGGATTGTCACAGTGGCTGCAACAATGGACTCAAACATAGCAATGATTGTGAGGATGATGCAGGCCCAGGCAACATTTCTACTGTACATAAGGTTACTATGAGTTGGAACCAAGTTGACAGCACCTAACAACAACAACATACAAATCTAACTATAATGTGCTTCTGGGATAACCTACCAGCCCCTCCTTATTAGGGAACTTTGCCAGATGTGATTAGGCTAAATTGGTTCTCAGTCCATGGTGATTTTGCACCCTCCCCCCAGGGAACATTTGGCAATGTCTGGAGACTTTTTTGATTGTCACAACTTGGAGGGGGGGGTAGGGAATGACATCTGGCACAGCTGGCATCTAGTAAGAAGAGGCCAAGGATGCTGCTAAACATCCGACAATACGCAGGGTATCCCCTCACAGCAAATTATCCAGTCTAAAATGTCAATACAATCACGTGTCGCTTAACGTCCAAGATATGTTCTGTGAGATAGGACATTATGTAATTTGGACATTGTGCAAACACCATATTACAAGAGACATGAGATACACATGTTGTGTGTAGAAAGTTATTGAGTTTGTTACTTTTGGTTACATCCACTATGTCCCGTTCTCCAATTGGAATTTCTGAACTCTATTTTTTTTTATTATAAACTTATGGGACCATGGATGTATATCGGATCAGACATTGTCCATGCAGACGTTATATGGTGCATAACTGTAGCGCTGAGGTTGAGAAACCCTGATACGGATCCTCTTTCTCACCATCTGGTTCTACTGTTCACTGGCCTGACCTGTTCATGCCTCACAGCTCTGCTACCGGTAAAAACAAGTAAGCAATTCTCAAATTATAGCAATTGCCCAGATTCTCCGCCTGTCAGTTCCTCAGCTGCAAACTACTGAATCCACTCTACCTAGTTTAAGCAGAAAAAGGAATGTATTAAAGGATATCAAGTAGCTCACCAAATTATCAGGGGGTCAGAGAGCAGTCTTGGGGTCTAGGCAGCTGGAGTAATGCCTAAGCCACAATCTAACAAACTCACCACATCTGCAAGGATGATGCCTTTGCAAACCCTTTTACCAAAGAATTGAGTCCAGCTAGGCCCTGCTCTCTCTTGTTGCTTACTTCTGAATTGGAGTTTCATACAGGTGGGTCTGGTTGGCAGATGTTAGGTTATACGTCTGTGGCCAGAAGAGTGAAATCTAGCTTCTGCCTTGGGGAGGCAGAGTTGATTAGTGTGGAAAATTCTCCAAACAGACAAAATGCTCAGCAGATTGTGGTAGCTACAGACATAAGTGTCTACCACAACTCCCAGTGCTCTTTCATTAAGACCTGCTTTTACCGGGCTTCATTGACCTAGCTCTAAATTCTTAGTTCCAGTGTTGGCCTCCAATGAACTCAAAACCTTATCTATGTTACTTCTCCCCTTTATTCCTCTCACAGTATCTGCCTTTTTTTTTTTTTTTTTCCTTCCGTCCATGGAAAAAGGAGCCCTGGTGGCACAGTGGTTAAGAGCTTGGCTGCTAACCAAAAGGTCATCAGTTAGAATCTACCCACTGCTCCTGTGAAACCCCATGGGGCAGTTCTACTCTGTCCTATAGGGTTTCCATGAGTCAGAATTGACTCAACAGCAATGAGTTCGGTTTTCTTGGTTTCCATGGAAAAAAACTGCTGCTCAGGTTCAAGGATATTTTGTTGGCTACTGAGCTGGCAGGTGGAGTCACTGTGTCAAGTTAACAGTTGCTGCACACATGGGTTTAGCACTTTTGAATTCTCTTCCCTTAGAGATTCTTCCTTCCACGTGTCTGCAGAGGTGAGGTAGCCTGGGGCCTCCACCCTTAGAGCAGGCACAGCTACCACTCTCTCTCCTTGTCTTTCTCCTTTGTCTACATGTCAGAAATTTAAGAGTTTCTGGACTACCTGAGCAGCCCATCTCTCTTTTGGATACGCTTGTCTCTCCCACCTGTGCAAGCTGAAGCTAGGCTACAATCCAAGCCCGAGAAGGTCTACAGCAGAGCAGAAGCCAGGTCTACTCTTGGCATTGGGGAGACACTCCTGTCTGTGCTCCATTTTGTTGCATATGTGAGTGCATATGTTTGTGCACGTGTGTATGGATGTGTATGTGTGTGTGCGCACACTGTTATGTGCACCTTCACACACGTGGATTTTTTTAGATCAGAGTGGTAAGATCCAAGACTCATGCTTGGGTTTAGGGGAAGCGGGGGCTGCTAGCCTTTCAGTTTGCTTTGATTAGGGGCCATTGAGTCTTCCCTAGTATAGTGAAATGAGTTCGCAGGGCCCAGCCTGGCTCACTACAGCTCTGCATCAGCGTGTGGGTCCAAAGGCCAGCTAATAGCACATAATCCTTTGCCTTGATTGCTGGTAAGTGTCCTATGAATCTATTCCTGTAGAGACCTCACCTGAGCGGTGATTGATGGAGAAAGAACATGCTCTGACACCTTCTTAGTAGCCTCATCTTTAATTGTACCCCAAACCATCCTTTCTCACTCTGCCTCTAGCCCTCTCCCTGACTTTCTTCCTTGTATCTGGACTCCAGCCCCTCTGCTGGGGTTTTTGCCTCAATTCACTCTTTGGGCCACAGTGCCTCCCTTGCCTCAGGTGAGGACTGTACTTCATCCCAGGTCTCGGGACCTGGGCATATTGACAGTAATGTCCTGCTCCATCCTCAGGGCTCTCAGCTTCTCAGTCAGGAGCTGTTCCAAGGCAGTCTTATCTACCTACTGTCATAGAACCTTGGGAAAGCTCAGTTCAACCCCAGAGGAAGAGTGAATTCAGCTGTTCACCGGGGTGAGAAGAACATGAGTTGGGCTAAAAATGACTATCATTCAAGCCCATCACAGGAAAATGGGTTATATATGGCAATTCATTCAGTCAGGTAGTAGAAAAAACAAAGGCTTTGGAGGTAGCAGACCTGCAATCAAATCCCAGTTCTGCTCCTTACTAACTGTGTGACCTTGGGCAGGTTACCTAACCTCTCTGAGCTCCAGGGGTCATGAAGCCTGCCTCGGAGCTATTAGGATTGAGTGAGTTGGCATACTTGGAGGGCCTAGCACATAATGCACTGTGTTCACTGGAAGATCAGAGAAGTTGGCATCGTTTGATATCTCTTATGAAAATATTTCTGCTGCCTCTGAGCGCATCAGATTTTTTTCACCTCAAAGTCATCACAGAATTGGGCTAAGAGGGGAGTGGTGAGAGGGGGAAGTTTTCTCTCCCCTGAACAGAGAAGTCCTTTGGAGTAGGTGCCCATGAAAGCCTTAGGGTCTCACATCCAATGGGGCAGTTTGCAAGTCTCCCTGCAGCCTTGCCCATGAGTCCATGGTGGACACCAGAGGTTCTGGTCAAAGTGAGTCACCCTAGGATAGCATCCAAGGGCATGAAGCGAAGGGCTCTCCCACCCTTTCACTGCTGCTTGAAATTCCTCCTACAGTAGACACAGCCTTTTCGTGTGCAATGAGAAAGGAAGCTTAAAATGCAAATGCCATCTTAGGAAGGGACTCAGAATCAACCTCACACTAAAGTGCTAATGCCTGACAGTGTATACTTTCCTGAGAACCTATTTGAAAGGTTTTCTGAGTGCTGGCTGGGGGGAGGAGGGAGGTTCACTGTAGAGAAACAGAAGAGGTGCTGAAGAAAGGATAAGTGGGGCCTTCTCCTACTTCCCCATGAGATTAAGGTTCTGGCAAACAGCCAACAACTCAGTGGCTCCTGGAGAGAATATCTGGTGACATTAGAATGATTTGCCCAAAACCAAAGAGCTTAGTGACAGTGGAGATTGTACTTAAAACTCAGTACTTCCCTCTCTGCACTTGCTCCTTAGGATTATAAACAAATTTTCTCACAACAGCATGTGGGGCCAAGTCAGCAAGCTGTCTTCATGCCTGTGGGCACACCAGTGTGCCAGGACTGTCCATTAACACCTAGCCACCAGCTGTGAGTCCTGGAATGGATCAGCCCCACATAACACGATCCAGTCTGAGGATATTTTAGAAAATCATCACACTGACAGATGAGCAAATTCCTGCCAATAGACCTGCTACATTAGGGCTTACGACAATTACAGATTCACTCAATGATGACAAACATTTCTCAATCCCAGAGAATACACAAAAAGAATATTAACAACAACATTTATGGAGCACTTCGCCTGTGCCAAGCATTGGATTCAGAGCTTACCAATTGCCATCTCATTCTGACTCATGGCGACCCCATGTGTGGCACAGTAGAACTGTGCTCCATAGGGTTTCCAGCGGCTGATTTTTCAGAAATAGATCACCAGACCTTTCTTTCTAGTCTGCCTTAGTCTGGAAGCCCTGCTGAAACGTGTTTGGCATCATAGCAACACACACGGTTCTGCTGACAGACAAGCGGTGGCTGTACTTGAGGTGCATTGGCCACGAATTAAACCCAGGTTTCCCGCATAGAAGGCAAGAATTCTGCCACCGAACCACAAACCTAAACCCCACAAAACTTAAATAAGTAAAGCATTTTCTACCCATGCCACTGCCTCTGGTCTCAGCTTGGAGAAGGCTCAGTGACACCCCGGCACCCTCTCCTCCCCTCCACAGGGTTACAGGCATTGGCTGACAGCACCCCCAGAGCACAGCCCAGGGATGAGGGGATGGAAGCCTTGCCTTGCCACACCTGCAGAAATAGAATTACTCCTGCTTTCTATTTCTTTCATTCCAGAAATAATGAGGCTCTCTCTGTGGGTTTCTGGAAGCACAGAGGAGGTGCCATGTCTTGATTTTACCCAGAAGCTTCAGAAGAGAAGAGCAATTCCAGAGCCTGTCTGAGTAGGAATGAGGATCGTGTGCTTAACTTCCCCCAACTTTGGCTAAACACTCTCCCTAGCTAGTCTGCCTGAGTCCTGAAAGTAAATATTTTTTAGAGGGTCAAACAAGTGATTTTGTTTTCTAAACATGCTCTGACATGGGGCCTTGAAAGAAGAAATGCAGGTTCAGATTGGGTCTGGGAAACAGGAGCTGACATTCAGTACCAACTCTGTGTCAGACACGGAGCTGGGCACGTTCACATTCCTCTCCTCCCTCCTCACAGCGGCCCCATAAGGTGAGAACCGTCACCCTAGTTTTGTTACATACAGGGAAGGGGAAGCTGAGAAAGGATAAATGACAAGTAACAGAACTGGGGTTCAAACTCAGCTTGTCTGTTTACAACACACACGCTTTTTTCAGAACACTCTGCTTAGCTGACTTATTTATGATACCCCATCATTGCCAGAGGAGTCTCTGGATGATGCAAATGGTTAACGTGTTTGACTGCTAAATAAAAGACTGGCAGTTCAAGTCTAACCAGAGGAACCTTGGGAAAAAAAGGTCTGGTGATCTACTTCCAAAAAACCAGCCATTGAAAACCCTGTGGAGAACAGTTCTACTTTGACACACATGGTATCACCAGGAGTCTGAGTTGGCTTGACAGCAACTTACCTCATACTGTCAAATGCCAGTTCCTCTTATTTTATGTCTTTGTCCAAAAATGTAACTATTTTTCCTCTGGTAGATTAAAAAAGTAGGCCTTTTAGACAATAAAAAGGTGGTGTTGAGCTTTCCATTTTACCCTAGAACAGTAATGAGCGATGCCTTTCAAACCTGACATAGGTGCCCCTGCTTTCCTCCAGTATCATGTAGTATAACTGAGCTGCGGGAGTCAGTCTGCACGCAGAGTGCTGACAGAAGGCAGAGGACAGAGATCTCAGAGTAAATCAGTCAATGACCAGAGGTCATGCATTCAAGCCAGGGTCCAGCCCTGTTATCAGTCTCCCGGGAGGAAGCCAGGCCCCTTCAGCAATGGTGGCAGTTTCCCTGGTCCTGTATCCCAGGAAACAAAAAGACTCATGGTCACACACCCCTGCTTATGGAATTGCCGATTTTCCTTGCCAGGACTTGTAACCCAGCATTAGACATGCTTGGTCATGGACACCTCAGCTTGAAATGGAAGGTAAGGTCTGGAAGAAAGCTTTTATCGTTGTTAAAAAACTAAAGAGCTGGAAAATGAGAAAGAGAGAGAAGACAGAAGAGAGAAGGGTCCATTTGCCTAGAGAAGGGAAGAATGAAATGTGATGTAGCCAAAACATAGTCAACACCTTTAAAATGTTAAGAATGTGGACTGAATTCCACTGGAAACACTAAAAGATAAATTAATTACCACAAATGACCACCTACTAAGTACCAACATTGTACTTTTTCAAACATAAATTCACGAAATCTCACAACAACCAATAAAGTAGATATTACTACTTACATTTCATAGATGAAATTGCATAAGCTCAGAGAGGTTAAGTAATTTGCCAAAGCAATACAGACAGTAAGGGGAGGGTTGGTATTTGAATCCAAATCTCCCTGACAATAAAACCCCAAGGCTATTGACAATGCTTCTTCTCAAACCCCCAGTCATCACATGATGAATCTTTGTTCCCAAAATGATAAGTGGCCATCCTTTCCAATGGCCTAAGTGTTTGTTCCTTTCTCTGAGCTCCCAACATGCAGGGTCTTCCAGACATAGGAAAGACAATATTCAAATGTAATATCTAGGGCTGACTTCTTCCCACATTAAGAACACATTGGTAAAAACAGACTTCATCAATGCAGGGGAGGTCAACACAACTGGACTAAACCAAAAGCAAAGAAGTTTCCTGAATAAACTGAATGCTTTGAAGGTCAGCAAAGCAGGGGCAGGGGTTTGGGGACTATGGCTTCAAGGGACATCTAAGTCAATTGGCAAAATAAAATCTATTAAGAAAACATTCTGCATCCCACTTTGAAGTGTGGTGTCTGGGGTCTTAAACACTAGCAAGCAGCCATCTAAGATGCATCAATGAGTCTCAACCCACCTGGATCAAAGGAAAATGAAGAACATGAAGCTCACAAGGTAATTATGAGCCCAAGAGAAAGTAAGGGCTACATAAACTAGAGACTACATCATCCTGAGACCAGAAGAACTAGATGGTACCCAGCCACAACTGATGACCACCCTGACAGAGAACCCCTGAGGGAGCAGGAGAACAGTGTGATGCAGACCCCAAATTCTCATTAAAAAGACCAGGCTTAATGGTCTGACTGAGACTAGAAGGACCCCAGTGGTCAGGGTCCCCAAACCTTCTGTTGGCCCAGGACAGGAACCATTCCTGAAGCCAACTCGTCAGACATGGAATGGACTGGACAATGGGTTGGAGAGAGATGCTGATGAGGAGTGAGCTACTTGTACCATGTGGACACTTGAGACTATGTTGGCATCTCCTGTCTGGAGAGGAGATGGGAGGGTAGAGGGGGTTAGAAACTGAGAAAATGGTCACAAAAGGAGAGACTGGAAGGAGGGAGCAGGCTGACTCATTAGGGGGAGTAAATGGGAGTATGTAATAAGGCGTATATAAGTTTTTATGTGAGAGACTGACTTGATTTGTAAACTTTCACTTAAAGCACAATAAAAATTATTAAAAAATAAAACAGACTTCATATAATGCAGGAAGAGCACACATATCACTGAAAATATCTTCTTTTGACAATGATTAAGGTTTACTTGCCTGGGTCAGCATGAGATTTGCATTCCAAAGGCTTCAGTTCATTGTTGTTTTTGTTAGGTGCCCTTGAGTTTTTTCCGACTCATAGTGACCCCATATATAAAAGAACAAAACATCAAAACATTGTTTGATCCTGTGCCATCCTCACAATAGTAGGTAGGCATGTTTGAGCCCATTGCTACAGCCACTGTGTCAATCCATCTTGTTGAGGGTCTTACTCTTTTTTGTTGATCCTCTACTTTATGAAGCATGACGTCCTTCTCCAAGGATTGGTCCCTCCTGATAACATGTCCAAAATAAGTGAGACGAATTCTCCCCATCCTTGCTTCTAAGGAGCATTTTGGCTATACTTCTTCCTAGACAAGTTTGTTCATCCTTCTGGCAGTCCATGCTATATTCAACATTCTGCACCAACACAGAATTCAAGTGCATCAGTTCTTCTTTGGGCTTTGGTTTATTGTATCCTAAAACAATTCATAGACTAGTACAGTGCCAGGTCACATGATAGTATTCAATAAATGACAGCTTTTATAATTAACTCATGTTATCTTTGAAACCACCTTATAATATATTTATTATCTTCATTTTACAAATGAGGAAACCAAAGCTTGGAGACTAAAGCACTAAATAGCTATATCTACTGCTGCATAGCGAATTGGCCCAAAATTGTAGTGGCTTAAAACAACAAGAAGTCTTTATTATCTCACACAGTCTCTGTGGGTCAGAAATTCAGGAGTGGCTTGGCTGGTGGTTCTGACTCAGGGTCTCTCATGAGGGTGCAATCAAGATGTCAGCTAGGACTGCCAACATCTGAAGGCTTGACTAGGGCTGGAAAACCCACTTCCAGGGTAGTTCACTTACATAGCTGGCAAATTGGCACTGGTTGTTGGTGGGCATCTGCCAACTTGCTTGAGAGTCCTCACAACATGCCTGCTGGCTTCCGTCAGAGTGGGGGATCCAAATTAGAGACAGACAAATGGAAGCTATCCTTTTTTACTTCACCGCAGAAGTCACATAACATCACCCTAATCATACTCCATTTGTTAGAAGCAAGTTACTAAGTTCAGTCCACATCCAATGAGAGAAGAATTAGGCTCTACTGTTTTAAAGGAAGCTTGTCAAAGAATTTCTGGGCATATTTTAAAATCACCACAGAGGCAGAACTGGAATTCTCATTTATCCCTCTGTCATGGATTGAATTGTATCCCCCCAAAATATGTGTCAACTTGGCTAGGCCATGATTCCCAGTATTGTTTGGGATTGTCCACCATTTTGTCATCTGGTAAGATTTTCCTACATGTTGTAAATCTTACCTCTATGACGTTAAAGAGGCAGAATTAGAGGCGGTTATGTTAATGAGGCACGACTCAATCTATAAGATTAGGTTGTATCTTAAGCCAATCTCTTTTGAGATATAAAAGGGGGAAGCAAGCAGAGAGGCATGAGGACCTCACACTACCAAGAAGGTAGAGCCAGGAGCATGCATCCTTTGGACCCAGGGTCCCCGTACTGCGAAGCTCCTAGACCAGGGGTAGAGCTTGATAAGGACCTTCCCACAGAACCGACACAGGGAGAAAGCCTTCCCCTGGAGGTGGCACCCTGAATTTGGACTTCTAGCCTCTTAAACTCTGAGAGAATAAACTTCTGTTTGTTGAAGCACCCACTTGTGGTATTTCTGTTACAGCAGCACCAGCTAACTAAAACACCCTCTCACACTTTACAACGCCAGCACTTTCCTTGATACATATTGTATTAGTTTCCTGTGGCTGCTATAAAAAATTACCACAAACTAAGCAACTTCAAACAACAGAAATTTTATTCTATCATAGTTCTGGAGACCAGAAGTCCAAAATCAGTATCACCGGGCCAAAATCAAGGTGTCGGCAGGGCAACAGTTCCTCCGAAGGCTCTAGGGGAGAATCTGCTCCTTGTCTCTTCCAGCTTCTAGGGGCTGTAGAATTCCTTGGCTTGGAATTCCTCACTCCTATCTCTGCCTCTGTGGTCACATTACCTTCCCCTCTCATGTGTGACAAATCTTCCTCTGCCTCCCTCTTAGAAGATTACATGGGATGGCATTTCAGGTCCTCCCAGAGAATCCAGGGTAATCTTCAGTCTCAAGATCCTCAATCATATCGGCAAAAACCCTATTTCCAAATAAGGTAACATTTATAGGTTCCAGGGATTAGAACCTGATATCTTGGACGACCATTATTTAGCCTAGTACACCAAGGTAGGAAAATTGTGGCATAAATATTTCCACAGTTCCCTTCCACATGCAAAGCAGGTATCATCAGCAATCCCAAAACTCATTCTGCTGAAGCTGGATTTGACCTCAGGATCTCTCTCACACTGCGCCGCAGGAAATCATACCAATCATTTGGAGTTGGCACACAAGTCCCTGCCTGGACAGTACCTGTGTGGAAAACCTTCACAGGTGTGGAATGTTTTAGCTATGTTAGAGGCCCGGAACTTGTGGATCACCTCTGGGTTCCCCTGTCAATCAAGATTTATAATAATAAATTATAAATCTCATGAAAGTTTTCTAAGAATAAAAATGCTTTATAAAGCCTCATTTCTTTTGACTTTTGGAAGATCTTCCAACCACCAAGATTCCACATTCTTTGGAATGAAAGGAAACTATTAAGTAATTTTATTAAGTGACCATAATGTCACACCTAATGATAAAGAAGACTATGTAACACCTACTGTTTTCTTAGTACAGTGGCTCTCACCAATGGGTGACATGGGAATCCCCTGGGAAGATTTAAAGAGTCCCAATGCCTGGTCTCCATCCCGAGTTTCTGATGTAGTTGGTCTGGAACGCAGCCTGAGGTCCAGGGACTTTTAAAAGTTTCCCAGGTGATTCTAACATTCAGCCAGGTCTGAGAACAACTGACTTAGCTCTTCGTTCTCACTGCCAAAGCAGCAATTCAGCTGTGTTTGCATTAAAGTGTGCCGTTTTTAAATTGGTCGTATGAGAATATAATAGAACTTAGAGTGATTAATCCCAGGAAATATCCATACATTGCTGCTCTTTTTCAAAATATCAATCTCAATTTGGCTGTGAATTGCCTTTGCTCTGTAGTTTTTCCCATCCCTATTAAATGGGCCAATTCATCTGATCCAATCAAAATGCAATTATTTTGAATACTTATGTGGCTGTAAGGTCCCTGGGTGGCACAAATGGTCTGTACTCTACTGCTAGCCTAAAGGTTGGCAGTTCAAACACAGCCATGCTGCAGAAGAAAGGCCTGACAATCTGATTTCATAAAGATTAGAGCCAAAAAAAATCCCATGGAGCAGCTCTGCTCTGTAACACATGGGGTCACCATGAGTCAGACTTGACTCGATGGCAACAGTCTTGTTTTGGTACTTACGTGGCTTTGACACACATTTTTCATGAGTGCCTCCAAAACTCCCCTTCCTTCGCACAATGCTCCTAATTTGTTCCAATTTCACAAAAAAGACGAGATCACCTTGAGTGAATAAAAATTTTGCTGATCTTGGATTTTATGATCATTTCTAGCAAATACTTTTCTTATGCCCACATAACAAAAACCAAAGCCAAAACCAACTCATAGCGACCCTATAGGACAGAGTAGAACTGCCCCATATGGTTTCCAAGAAGCAGCTGGTGGATTCTAACTGCCAACACTCTTTTGGTTAGCTGCCGACCTTTGAGTTAGGTGCCAACCTTTTGGTTAGCAGCCAAGCTCTTAACCACTGAAGCACCAGGGCTCCTATGCCCACATAGTTAACTCTTATTTTCCTAAATTAGTAAAGAATGGGGGTTGGCCAGATAATTTAAAAATCAAAGTCACACTAGTCTCTTGACTATCACATCTTCTCTAAAAGGGAAATACTTGCCTCTTTTTGGCTAAGACATTTTTCATCTTCACACCTCAGCCCAGGCAAGGCCAGGTCATCACTGTAGGATAGAGAAGGCTGCCTGGAAAAGGAGATGGCCACAGTTCCCTTAACACAGTGGTTCCCAAACTTCACTGCGTGGTAAAATCACCTAGGAGATTTTAGATATCTCCATGCCCAGGTTGCACCCCATACCATTGTATCAGAATCACTGAGGGGCAGAAGCCAGGCATTAGGCTTTTGTAAAAATGTCCCATGTGATTCTAGTGTGCAGCAAAGTTTGGGAACTACTGTCATAACACTTCAGTGCTGAGCTTTATGGATCCGTGAGCAGTATTGGAGCCTTGGAGGCACAGTGTGGTTAGGAGCTCAGCTGCTAACCAAAAGTCGGCAGTTCGAATCCACCAGCCGCTCCTTGGAAACCCTATGGGGCAGTTCTACTCTGTCCTATAGAGTCTCTATGAGTTGGAATCAACTCTTTGGCAATGGGTAAAAAAAAAACATTGGCGATATTTACATATAAAAGTTTATTTGCTGAGCCAGACTCTGTTACACAATAAAAAAAACAAGAACTCCAAATGCTCTTCATTTACCAAGATTCAAATTAAAGAACACCTGTTTCAATAAATTACTATTCTTTGAATTTGGAAGTTACAGAAGTATAATTTATAAGTAGGCTCCTTTTTGTCGCTTTACTGTAGCTAACTGACTTGCCCAGCTATGTCAGAAATATTTCACAACTAAGGACCGAATTGAAACTGATATCAAGAATCAGGCTATTTAAACATAAAAATAAATTGATTATATTCTATTGTAAAGAATAACTATTAGCTTAACTCATAAAAGTTACCATTAATACCACTTTTTAATTCCTTTTTTTTCACTGTCTTGTAACTTCATTTGTATAGCAGATTTATGGCATTAATTTGTGTATATCCTTGTTTAACTCTTGTATAGTACCTTCATTCTTTATTATTACTATTTATTGTGGTGAAAATATATATAACAGAACATATGCCATCTCAATCATTTCTACATGTACAAATTCAATGACACTGATTACATTCTTCGAGTTGTGCACCCATTGTTGCTATCATTTTTCAAACCTTCATTTATTTTTGATGTGTCTGCATCTTATCTCACAAAGTGTAAGACCTTTAAGAGAGTTTGCTTTCAGCTAATATTTATTGAGCACTTGCTTTGTGCCTGGAACTGTATTAGTCCATTAAAAGCTCTTTGCATTTCCTATAGCTGTTATTCAATTTTCAGTTTACAATCTATTACTCAGTAGTGAAATCAATTTAGTGGCCTGACCACCTTTTTTAAATGAAATATTATAAAATGAAAGTGAATAAGAAGGAATAGCAAATATCATGTTTCCCACATAGCAAGGTTAAGTTTTATTAAGTGAAACTTCTGTTTTAGTTTTTCACATATGTACGTGTGTGTGTGTGTGTAAAGTCAGTCTCGATGCGAAATATTTTTCCCTATCAATAAGTTTTTAAATAAACTGCAATAGAACCATGCCTGGTGCATCGCTATGTTCCATAAATATTTGTCGATTGAATGGATGAAGTCAAAAGTCCTAGAAATGAGATTTACAGGTAGCCTGGAGAGAAGAAATAAACATGTTATTTTTTGTTTTGTTTTGTGTAAAAAAAAAAAAAAAAGGAACCTACCAGTAGTTTCTCCAGCTAGGTGGAAACAGAAAGTCACCTTGGAACACACAGTGCAGTGAATTACTTAATATGGCCCTTCTAGTCATTGTAACTCCCACCAAATGACTCTATGCAAATGAGGTACTTATGACCCACTAAGGGGTTTGAATAGCTTGCTGATAATGTAAATAAAATGCATGGCACCTTTGTGGTGGTGCGACCAGGCAAATAAGGTGTATGGAGCCCTAAGAAGGGGATTGGTCAGTTTTGCCATCCCCAATAGGCTTAAAATGAGCCATCCCAGAGGTGGGAAGGGAGGATCACCCACCGCCAAGAAAGAAGAACAAGAAGTGGAGTACACCCTTTGGACCCATGATCTGTGCACTGAGGAGCTCCTGGAACCAGGAGACTGAAAGAGAAAGCTTTAACACTGAAGACAATGGGAAGTGATAGCAGAGAAACAGTGACAGCAGAGGCAGGAGACCGGCAAGAGATGGGCACAGTGGGCTTCCTGGCCCATGGAGAGAGAAAGCTGAGTGCCTTTGGGCACGGAGGCTTGCTGCCAGAGTAGGGTGCCTCCAGGCACTTGATGGAGCTAGGTTTGCCAACCCACCAAGCTAGAGCTGAGCACCTTTGGGCTGAGGCTTACTGGCAAAGTGGAGTGCTTCTGGGTACTTATCGGCAGAGGTAAAAGAGCTTTGTAACACTTGCCCAAGCTGGGTAGAGGCCAGGCCAAGGGGCCAGCAGCCAGAGAGAGGCCTGCCTTTGGGCACAGCTGAGAAGAAGCTGTCCTGATTGAAGAACTGTAACCTGAGCATTCCTGAACATGAGTTGTAAACTGTTACTTCCCTAATAAATCCCATAACTGTGAGTATAGTCTGTGAGTTCCATGTGGCCATTGCAACGAATTTTCAAACCCAAAAAAGAAGAAGAGAGTGCCAGGGGAGGGACAACTGGTGTCAGAACTGCTAAAACGTTTGGAGAGAGGAGGTATGTCTGACCTGTGGCTCATAGGAATCAGCCTTGGGCTGTTCATCTTGATTCTCCTTCACCCTTGTGAAGTTAGATGAGGAGGTCAGACACCACCCCATACCATTTTTAAAGAACAGATACTGATTGGGCCAACTGTGAATATGTAGGGATCTATCTTTCCACATGTAGATCTAAGCAGAGGTCCCTGCTGAGAGAAGAGAGTTTCAGGACTTCCTGTGGCCTCAGAAAGGCTGAATCCCCCCATTACTGCTTGGTACAGAGCTGGTTTGCTGGGAAGTAGGCCTCTTTAAGTGCCAAGAAGCCTCCTGAGAAAATAAGGCATGTAGACCCTGTTTCCATTTAGCCATTCAAACGGCTTGGTATGGTCCCAGCTGAGGTGCAGGGGCAGTGAGGTGGACCCCTCCATGAGGCAAAGAGGAATCTGGCTTAGAGGCATAGAACGGAGATGGTCCTTGGATGGTCAGATGGAAGAAAGATTTGACACAGAGATACTGTGCTTTCTGCTAAGAGGAACTGGTAGAGCCTTGGAAACCCGATTAGAAAATTATAAAGATATGACAGTGCTTTATATTTTTAGCTGGTTTTTTAAAAAAATGTACCCAAGTTATTTGCAATCTGGAACCTCACACACAATCTGTAATATTCAGGCATAATTTACTAATAGCCAAATCCTACATCTCCATGATGCACCGTGGGGATCAGTCATAAAGAGCCATGATAACATCACAATAAGAGAGGCCAGCAGACATTCTTTGCCTCCTGATGGAAGAACCACCTGTGAAGTGGTCATATCCAACAAAAATCAAACTTAATTCTGGTCAAGCCTCCAGATAAAACTACCTGGAAAGAGGAACAAGGCCATAGGAATGCAAGCAGCAAAATATAGACTGTGGGAAACTCTATAAAACAGAAAACCATTTTCTTTATCAAATATATTGCAAAAAAAAAATTGGAGAGAAGAATCTAGATTAAAATACTCTTAAGAGACAGCAACCAATGCAATGTAAGAATTTTGTTTGTACCCTGATTTTAAGAAATAAACTTTTTTTTTAGAAAATTAGGAAAATTGGAATATTGATTGGATATTTAATTAGATTAAGGAATTGTTGATTTAGTTAGGTTTTAAACTGGTGTTATGATTATACTTATAAAGAGTCCTTATCTTTTAAAATTAAATTCTGAAAAAGTGTGAATGTTGTCTTAGTCATCTAGTGCTGCTGTAACAGAAATAATCACAAGTGGATGGCTTTAACAAAGAGAAATTTATTTTCTCACAGTCTAGTAGTAGGACTAGAAGTTCGAATTCAGGGTGTCAGCTCTAGGGGAAGTCTTTCTCTGTTGGTTCTGGAGAGAGGTCTTTCTCATCAATCTTCCCCTGGAGTTTCTCTGCACAGGAACCCCAGGTCTAAAGGACTTGCTCTGCTCCTGGTACTTCTTTCTTGGCAGTATGAGGGCCCCAACTCTCTGCTTGCTATGCTTTCCTTTTATCTCGAGGGCAACGGGTTTTGGACTCCTTCAGTGGTTTCATTTCATTGAAATGAGGGAACATGGCCATACTCAAAAGTCTACCTGGAATTCTACATAGCGTTTCAGTGAAACAAAATATAGCATTTCACTGAAATGTGCACACAGTGTCATGTTGAAAAGGGTGTTGAAATTGATTCAATCAATCGCTGTCTGGGTACTTACCATATGCTAAGCATAAGAAAATAGAAATACAATCATTTATACTATGGACTTATAATCATTTTTTTTATCTGCATTAGTGGTATGTCAAAAGAAGGCACTAACTGCCATATAAGTTCAAAAGTAGAAATTCAAAATGGTGGAATTCAGAGCTGACAGAAGGGTAACCTGAACAAATTTTAAAATATAACTTAAAAACCCAAAATGTTACTGAGGTGCAAAAACATTGGGAACAATTTAAGAATAAACCACCAACAAATCTGACTCACACAAAGATCACAGACTTCAGACAGAGGTTACCTGGATAACTATTTGCACAAATATGTATTGACGGACTATGTAATTTCTATCCGTCAATACATATTCACGCTTCATTATCAAAATGTATAAAAGTAGAGGGTAATGTCTGGCATACTTGTTTCCTTATTGAGTCATTGCAACCTTTCCACATAATTTTCTTTCCAATCTACAAAACTTTTTTATTTTACGTGCATGCATTTTAATTAAAAAAAAAAAAAAACCCTGTGTTTTCCGTGGTTTAAGTTGTATCTCTGATGTTCACTGGCCTTCCTTTGTTGTGAGAGGTAATAATTTGACAACAGGCTTTTCTCACTGCAGGGGGAAGAAAAATGTCTTTGTAGAATTTTTCCACCCTATTATCCTCTTCCCTCTCTCCTGTCTATCCACCATTAGACAAGCCCTTAGCCATTGCGTGATAAGCTGGAGGGCTGTCCTCAGAATTAGGCTCCGCAGATTTGAAAAACTGCTTTCTTGTGAAGAAATATCATCTTGCTTTTAAAGATCAGACGAAAGGAAAGGAGAAAGGCTTGACAACCACTTTCTAGGCTAGTTAGATTCTGTTTGGAAGAACTAGCCTTTTACAGATCTTTGTGCATCAAAAGACAGATGGCTTTATTCTTGTCCAACGTAATAACGGTCTTTCATTTTTTATTTGCCTTCCAAGGATAAGTAGGATACCTATAACACACATTGAGCTATTTTATCAATATTTGCTCCTTTGCCTTAAATTTTCAGTTTCTTCCAGACTTTCTGTTAATTACAGCTACTGTTTCTCTGAGGTCACTGGTAGTTGGTTCAGTGGTAGAATTCTCACCTTCCACGTGGAAGACCTGGATTTAATTCCTGGCCAGTGCATCTTAAGCGCAACTACCACCCATCTGTCAGTGGAGGCTTACATGTTGCTATGATGCTAAACAGGTCTCAGTGGAGCTTTCAGACTAACACAGAAGAGGAAGAAAGGCCTGATGACCTACTTCCAAAAACCAGTCAGTGAAAACCCTATGGGTCACTATGGGCTGATCCCATTTTACATGGTGTTGGAAGTTTACTCCACAACAGCTAACAACAATGAGAGCCAACAACAATTATTATAATTATAATAATTATAGAAAATTTCAAAAATATTTTGTAATTACAGTTTAATTCAAGATCAATGTAAACTATTATCAAAGGTCAGCAGCTCAGTTCAGTATATACAAGAAAAGAAGACTGGAACCACATGACCTGAATTCTAGTTTCAGCTCTGTTACTACCTGTGTGATGCTGAGCAAGTTCCTTAATCTTCCTAGACCTGAGATGTCTCATCTGCAAAATGATGAGCTTAGAAATATCTTCTTAGGCCTTCATTAGTTTTAATGTTATATGGAGTTGACTTAGAGATAAAACTGTCTCTCACACAAGACCTTTGTGCTATACTTATGAATTCACTAGTCACAAACTTGCCTTCCCCACCCATAGGCTGAAAAGCTAACATTGATTCTCGGACTCCCGTGCACTTACTTACATGAGATGGCCATGTAACCCAGTTCTGGCCAATGATATGTTCGCTGAAGTCTCGGGGAAGAACTTGCAGGAAAGCTTGTTAAAAAGGACAGACTCAGTGTAATAATACTTTCAGCCTTTCAATGCTTCCTCCGTCTTCCTGTTTGTAATGTGGCCACAATCCTGAAGCCTCAGCACCCATCTCTGACCCTAAGGCACGAACATGAGAACGAAGGTCTGTCCTCTAGTGCTGGTGGAGGAAAAGAAAAGAGCCCGATTTCCAAATGCATTACTGAACCACCATCCCAGGCCTAGTGGCCAACTATCACACTTACTGTTGCTGCAAATTAATAAATCCTCACTTGCTTAAGGCGCTGTTAGTTGGACTTCCTATGAGCTGCAAATGAATACAACCCTAATAAACCTTAAAAATAATCATTTTTCCAAGACTAAATGGGCACACCAGCCCAGGGGCAAGGACAAGAAGGCAGGAGGGAACAGGAAAGCTAGTGATTGGGAACCCAAGGTCAAGAAGGGAGAGTGCTGACATGTCGTGGTGTTGGTAACCAATGTCAGAAAACAATATGTGTACTAATTGTTTAATGAGAAGGCAGTTTGTTCTGTAAACCTTCATCTAAAGCACAATAATAAAAATAAATAATAATTGTTTTTTTCAGAACAGTAATTTTAGAGCATACTTCAGTACACTTTAGAATCCTCCTCTTTGTAATCAGTTTCCACTCTGAGATGATGTTTCCTCACCTTTGCTTAGAGTTCCTATAACTCCTACTCAGCTTTTAAGGCTGTCCTCATCCTCCTCCTCCTTTATGAAGGGCTCCCTGACTCTCCAAGAAGAGCCTATCACACCCTCCTCTGTGCCAGCACACCTAGCACTCGCCTCTATTTGTGCCCTATCTCATTGTACTACAATGATTTAGTCTAGGTTTCATCCTTACTAAACTAGGAGGCTCCAGAGGACAGTCATCATGTTTCATCCACTTTCATTTACCCAAAGTCTACCTTTGAACCTTGTACGTAATAGATGTTCAATAAATAGTAGTCTAATTATTTACTTTTGGATCGGTGCATTGACTCATCAATATCATATTCATTTGGCAAACTCATCACTTACATTGGAAGCGATCTGGCACAGTTAGGTCCCATGTTGATTGTTCTGTCCAAATATTGTATCATTCTGGATATTTCTATCCAAACTGTATAATTGGCACCATCATTTATCTCTAAACGTGTGGTAAGCTAACTTTCAAAAGGAATGCCTTTCCAGCATAAAATCTGTGCTTAACTCAGCTACTCTCCCACCTTTTCTAATGTATGGAAGTAGCAATAGGATTGATCCTGGATTTTTTTTATTAATTAAATATGGCATGAAGGCCCTGAAACTTGTGGGAATGAAAACTAGGGAGCTTTTCACAAACATTGCTCAGTAAACATTCATTATGCCTGGGAAGCACACATAATGCCTTCCCCATGACAGTATTTATTACAAATGGAAGGCACAGTAAGATATTAATTCTATCTGATCTATTGATTTCATTGGCATAGCCCAGGAAGAAGACATTCAGAATTGCAGATTGTGTGTGTGTTTTCAGGCAGGAACTATCCTAAAAAGGTCAAAAAAGTAATTGGGAGGTAATAGGATTGTGTGAGATTACATTAAAGCCTACAGTTATTCAGTTTATTACATTTTGCTATGAGCCACTAATATGTCTATCTATCTAGGCAAATTGAAGCTGATTCAGTTATATTTAAGAATGCTCATAAAATTAATATTTTAGTGACCCTCATTCACCGAGGCTGTGGATAAAACCATGTTTTCTCAAGGATGGTGATTTTGCCCAGTGAAAATAAACATGGTTTAGAAAAGTATCCTGCAACTTTAGTAACTCACATACCAAACTCACAATTCTGGCTGCAATTTTCCTGTGTATTATCATACAACCAGAGTCCCTTGGTGGCACAAAAGGTTAAGCATCCAACTACTAGCCAAAAAGTTGGTGGTTCAAACCTGCCCAGGGTCATCTCAGAAGACAGGCCTGGTAATCTGCTTCTGAAAGGTCACACCCTTGAAAACCCTATCGAGCAGTTCTACTCCCCACACATGGGGTCACCATGAGTTGGAATAGATAGCAAATAACAACAACAACAACAATAGAAAACATTAGATCTGTCTGGCATTCTCCAAAATTCAATTAATTCAAAACTATTGTGATAGCTCTTCTGTTTATCACACTTAGCTTAAATAAGAAAAAAGCTGATTATCAAAAACAAAGTTTATATTCCTAAGTTAATTATATATAAGTCAAATATGTTAACATAAATAGGTTCAATGAGTATGTACTTTTCAAGTTAAAAGAAGAATATTCACATTTGAGTACAAAGACTGGTACAATTCAAAAACCAAACCAAACCCATTGCCATCAAGTCGATTCCGACTCATAGAGACTCCTATAGGACAGAGTAGAGCTGCCCCAGAGAGTTTCTAAGGGGGCCTGGTGGATTCGAATTGCTGACATTTTAGCAGATGTAGCTCTTAACCACTACACCACCTGTTTACAAGAAGATTTTGTTTCCAGAATTCTACAGGTAAATTCTCTTGTCAGAGATAATTATAAAAGATTTATAAGATAAAGACACTGAAGATATATTAATGCCCTGTGATTTCTTTCTTCTTTGCATATTATTATCTATTGAGAAGCAGAACTCCACAATTATGTCTGTCAGGGAGCTACCCACAATTACTTAGCTTCTGTTAGGGAGCTATCCGTGCTAAGCACATACCTTCTGGAGACTCCGTTTTGTACCCTGATTTAATTTTGTTTGTTCATAGTTCATACTTAAAAATAGATTGGAAATTGCTAAGCAGGCCATGATATTACTGACCTAAATTTTCCTTAGAAATATAAAACTCTTTTATAAATTTGTTCTTTTGGCAGAGTTAATTGCCCTCACCTGGGTCTGCTAGGGAACTCTAGTGGCATAGTGGTTAACAGCCACAGCTGCTAACCAAAAGGTTGGCAGTTCAAATCCACCAGGAGCTCCTTGGAAACTATGGGGCAGTTCTACTCTGTTCTATAGGGTCGCTATGAGTCAAAATCAGCTCAACAGCAATGGGTTAATGGTGGGTCTGCTAGCTGGTAAAAGACAAGAGCCCTGAGTGTGTTTTTGTGAGTGCCCAAGTGTGTGCACACCTGTGGAGGATATCTGTGTGTCTATTAGTGTATGACTGCTAACATATGTGTGCTTGTGGGGCTCATGACTGAAAGTGTATCTATTATATGGATGTAAGACATATCTGGAGTATCTGGGAGGTTTAAACAATTAACATGCTTGTCTGCTAACCAAAAGGTTAGACATTCAAGTCCACCCAGAGGTGCCTTGGAAGAAAGACCTGGTGATCTACTTCTGAAAAATCAGAAAACCCTATGGACTTACTCTGATACACATGGGGTTGCCATGAGTCAGAGTTGACTCAACAGCAACTGGCCAGCAGGGGCAATGGTGGTTCGGTGATAGAACTCTTGCCTTCCACGCCGGAGACCTGGGTCCACTTTCTAGCCCACGCACCTCATGCAGAGCCACATCTATCTGTCAGTGGAAGCTTGTGTGTTGCCATGATGCTGAGCAGGTTTCAGAGGAGCTTCCAGACTAAGATGGACTAGGATGAAAGGCCTGCTGATCTATTTCTGAAAAATCAGCCAATGAAAACTTAAAGGATCACAACAGCCTGATCAGCAAGCAAATGTGAAGATGGCACAAGACCAAGCAGCATTTTGTTCCATCATGCATGGGGTCGCCATGTGTCAGGGACTGACTCAATAGCAGCTAGCAACACAACAAAGACCTACCTATGCTTATCATACAGCAGGTGTGCTCTGAGAATGGGAACTGCGGTAGGCTTTTATATGGAACACACAGTCTTGGGGTCACGGGGTGTGTGTGTGTGTGTACTGGTGAGCTGGGGGGAAGTGAATGTGTGCTATACTCCTACATCTCTGTCTGGGCACCTACAGACCCAATTCACTCCCATCTCTGGGCCCTAGCAGGCAAAATGGCAAAGTCTCTCAGATTGGCTTTCCTGAGACCCTGGATTCACTTGGAGATGGGGGTCCTGGGGAGAGGGATGGGGGTCGCTCTGGGCCTAAGAGTCCCTTCTGGCCTTCCCTGCTATCCTCACTTTTGGAAGTTCCTTCCCTAGGCTCGGCCTTGATGGTGGCCTTGGTTAGGTCCTTGGACCTTGGCCACTCTTGAATCTGCCACTCCTGCTGTTCAGTGCAGTAAGCAATCTTGAGTGCGCTGGACCCCAGCTCAGTCAATAGGTGAACAAATTTGGACTGCAGCTCATCACAACTGGAAATCTGTAGGCTTGGCTGCCTTGGCATTTACATCCAGCTTGTTCTTCGTGAGCAGGATCTCACGGCCCTTTTCTTCTGTGACAGCCCTGGCCTGTGGATACTCTGTCAACACCTCCTGCAGGTGCTCTTTGCTCGAACAGAACAGGTCTGAATAACCCAGGCTCTTGCTGTTGGCTGTGCAGTAGTTCTAGACATGTTCTGTGTTGTTGACAGTGCTGATCTCCCCAAAGTAGAGCCCTGCACCAAGCACAACATACTGGGTGACACCAACATCTTCCACCACTACCAGGTGACTCTCGTGGATGATGTACATCTCTCTGCCAGTATCTTCCTTGTAGCAGATACATTCGCCTGGTGAGTAGGTCTGGGGTTCATCCGTCCTTATGGCTTTAAATACTGTCTATACCATGACTCCCAAATCTATATCTCCAGCCCAATCCCTCCTGATTTCCAGTCTTGTAAATCCAGCTCCTGCCTCAGCATCTCCACTTGACTGTCTAATAGGCACACCATACACTTAAAAGAAATTTTGACTCACCCTTCTCCACTCTGACCTGCTTCATCCCTGTCTTCCCCGCCTTAGGAAATGACACCACCATCCTCTCATTAGCTCCACCCAAAAACCTTGGAGTGATCCTTGATTGCCCTTTTTCCCTCACAGCTCACATACAACCATCAGGAAGTCCTATTACCTCTGCCTCCAAAATATATCCCAAACATGACCATTTCTCATAATCTCCACAGCTCACACCAAGCCCACCCACCATCAGCTGCCACCTGCACTGCTGTGATGGCCTCTGGGTGGATCTTCCATTCTCCCTTCTAGGCCCCCAAGCCCCTCCCACCAGGGGCCTAACTACAGAAAATAATGCCCAGGGCAATAGTGTTATATTACTGAATGACCTCTCACAGCTGGCAATGGAAACTCTGAGGACCAACAGAAACTGCTAATTGGTGCTCCACTTCAAGCATCGCCCAGGGCACACACACCATGTGCTCCACCTGCCCCCTCCCTCGGTTCAGCATCCGCCACCGTCTATTCATCTCACCGCAGCCAGAGTAGGCTTTATGAATGGGAAATACACGTGTACATGTAGTATTGGGTTTATGAAAAGATGTTCAATCTCAACAAGAAACTAAACATTTTCAAATTAAAGTAACACAATGCTCAATGTAGTGCTTGTCACGAAGGAACTGCCCAACGAATATTTATTGCATACATGAAAAGCAATTTTTCATCTATTGAATTGGAAAAGATTTAAAAACAAAAAGTCACAGTATTGGCAAGGGCTCTCGGAAACAGCACTTCTGGAAAGGTTGTAAATCTTATCAGGAAATTTGTCTCAAAAGTCTCCAAAATGTCTGGATACTGTGAATTAGGACTTTATGTTTAAATTTGTAACTTAAGGTTTTAATTAAGGATGTACACAAAGTTATAACTTCTGCATTTTTTTTTCAACAGGTTGAGACCTTCAAAAATTAGCTGGTGTCTTGATGTGTTCATTTGTTTTTTTATTTCTTGCTGCCCTGAATTATTTGCAGAGTAGGGGAGGTAAGAAAAAGGATATTTTCATGTCATACAAGGAAGGCGTGCCAAGCCTCTGTCCTAAGAAAGGCCAGTGTTTCACAACCTTAACTTCACTTAAAACCATCCAGGGAGTAATTTAAAATACCCATTCCCCAGGAATTTTTATTTCATTGGCCAGGGGCAGGGCCAAACCAAAAAACCAAATCCGTTGCCATCGAGGGCCAAGGAAGGATATTTTAAACATTTCCTAGGGATTTCTCCCACCACCTGCCTGATAGTTTGTCCTACTGTGGTGATTTGCATGTTGCTATAAGGCTGGAGGAAAGCATGGTGGCATAGTGGTTAAGAGACTGGCCCCTAACCATAAGGTTGGCAGTTCAAATCCACCAGGTGCTCCTTGGAAACTCTATGGGGCAGTTCTATTCTGTCCTACAGGGTCACTATGAATAGGAATCGATTCGATGGCAACGGGTTTGTTTTTGTTTTGTATAAAGCTGGAAGCTATGCCACTGGTATTTCAAATACTAGCAAGGTCACTCATGGTGGAGAGGCTTCAGAGAAGTTTCCAGGCTAAGATAGGCCAGGAAGAAAGGCTTGGCAATCTACTCTGAAAATTAGCCAGCAAAAACCCTATGGATCACAATAAAACATTGTCCACTATAATGCTGGAAGATGAGTCTCCTATGTTGGAAGTCACTACACAATGGCTGCAGCAATGGACTCAAACATGCCAATGATCATGAAGATGGCACAGGACTGGGCAACGTCTCCTTCTGTTAAACATAAGGTCACCATGAGTCAGAGTCAACTCGATGGCAGCTAACAACAACAACAGGGAGTTCCCACAGCAGTTAAGCTGAAAAGTATTGATCCGGGCTTGCCTGATCCCATGGAGAAGGGGCTTCTCCACAATGCAGTTTTCTGGGAGGGGCAGAGACGAGCACCCCAACTGGCCAAACCTGTGAAGGATGTGGCTGCATGGGAACTAAGGAAGCTAGGCCTTGAGCCCCTGACGTGAGAGCAGCCACCAGAGTTCCTGAGGCCAGACCAGCAGTTATTAGGCCCCTTGCACTCTGAATTTATACAGCAAACGTCTTTCCCAGAAAGTGATGTTGTAAAGGTGAACTTTTTTCAGACTCTATCCAAATTGCCACAATATCCAAAGTCTAGTATCTGACTGGAAACCTTGGTGGTGTAGTGGCTAAGAGCTATGGCTGCTAACCAAAAGGTTGACAGTTCAAATCCACCAGGTGCTCCTTGGAAACCCTAGTTAGTTCAACTCTGTCCTATAGGGTCGCTATAAGTCAAAATCGACCCGACAGCAATGGTGTTTTTTGTTTGTTTGTTTGTTTTGTTTTTTTAGTATCTAACTGAGTTAGATTTTCTGTGAAGATTTTATAATATCGCTCATCACATGGTAAGGATTCAATAAATGCCTCACTCGAGAATAAAATGAGATACCAAATTGCAAAATCCTTTCTCCATATTATGTGGTAAAATTTGAAGGGGCTGGAATTTTTAAGAGGGCAATGGTGGCTCAGTGGTAGAATTCTCCCCTTTCATGCAGGAGACCTGGGTTCAATTCCCGGCCAGAGCACCTCATGTGCAGCCACCACCCGTCTGTCACTGGAGGCTTGAGTGTTGCTATGATGCTGAACAGGTCTCAGGGGAGCTTCCAGACTAAGATAGACAGCGGAGAAAGGCCTGGTGATCTGCTTCCAAAAATCAGCCAGTGAAAACCCTATGGATCACAACTGTCCGAGCCCATTGTGCTTGGGGTTGCCATGAGTCAGGGGGCTGACTTGACAGCAGCTAACAACAAACAGAATATTTAAAAGACTAAGAGTATGAAATTACCTTATATAAAATATTCATAAGAGACAGCATGCATAGAGACCAAAGTTTATTAGTGGTTCCCAGGGCTTGGTGGAGGGGAGAGTGGGGAGTTGCGGCTTCTGGAGTACTCCGTTTCTGATTGGGGTGATGAAAAACTTTTGGAAATGGATAGTGGTGATGGATGCACAACATGGTGAATGTAATTAATGTCACTAAATTGTACACTTAAAATGGTTAAATGGCAAAAAAAAAAAAAAGAGTAACTTTAAATCTCCTGCAATTTGTGATTAAAAGGTAGATGTTTAAAGTTTTAAAAAATGTTAGTTTTATGCAAATTTTACTTCAATTAAAAAAAAATTATCATGGACTAGAAAGCAGCTTTTTTACTGTTGTTGACAATATGCAAAATTTTGGTCTCACTCCCAAGCAAGTGATCTAGCAACAGGTTGGTCTTCAAATGTCAAAAGGAGGCTGAAGAGCGGGGCCTCAGGTTGCAGACAAGGAGCCAGTCACTCAGTACAATCAGGGCACCTCCACGGTGACCACGGTCAGGGCTGCCGGGAATCAGGGTTGGTCTTATTTTCTGAAATGCAAATATTCAGACAACTAAGGTGGGCCTAACCAGAGCCCAGATGGGTATTTGATTCTGGGACCAAAGCTAGGTGTGATTACTCTACTTGAAGCAATCAGGAGGGGGAAAAGCCAGAGCTTAAGTTCCTAGGCCATCTGAAAGTCAAAGTCTGGGAAACAAGTTCAAACACAAAATCCACACAGCAAAAGTAGGGCTGACATTGTGAGTCCAAGCCAAAGACAGAAGCCAAGTATAACTCGGACGGAACTAGAATTTAGCATCCAAAAACTGATCCCATGGAGCTAAAGCACCGCTGTGTGCCTGCCTATTTGCTGATGGGCTGCAGTTCTCATGGGGTTTGGGCAGGTCAGTCTGGCTTTGAGGTATAGGATTTACTGGCATCATTTTTCTTAGAGATGAAATGAAAACTACATTTTTGTTTTGTTTCATTTTTCTCAAACAAACTGAAGAATCTCAGCAATTAGAGGATGAAACTTAGGCCCCATGCCCACTAGTGGTCCTAATGTGGAAATGGCATTTGGAGCTTCTAGCGGTCCACCGCTATTCCTCTACACCCCCAGCATTTTTGCCAATTGTTTATGGGTAGTACCTACAAACTGAAGGCAAATGAAACAGAACCCTAGAATCTTAATGCACATCACTCACACCTTCCCAAAGACCTTTTTATTCAGCTGATTCCCCATCCAACCAGGTATCATCATTCATTTTATTTCCTGCAATAACGGAATTACATTGGGAAAGGAAATAGCAAGACCATCACAGTAATGCACAGGAACCTCTGGTTTATTCCACTGTGGCTTGGAGAAAGGAGCTTTAGCGTTCAACCTTCTAACTAATGGTACTTCCTAGATTTGAGTGACTCAAGGAAGAAAGATAATTATGGCCAACTTCATATACTAAAATGTCATCTAAGTTTGTGTGTTTTTTTATTAATGTCATGGAGAGCTCTAATAGTAAGCCACAGTTTCTAAAAAAAATAATCCAAAGAGAAAGAACACAAAAATGGAAGAGAAGCAAACAAAAAGAAAGGTTATTCACACCAGATATGAACCAAGGTGTGTTTTCATGTGTTTTTAATATACTCCTGACTACTATCCTGTAAAGTAGTTATTATTTTACCCATTTCACTTGAAAGCATGAGGCTCAGAGGATAAATGACTTGTCCAAGGTAATTGTTGTGGATTGAATTGTGTCCCCCCAAAATAAATATTGGAATACTAATCCCTGTATCTGTGGAAGTTGGATAATGAAAAAGAAAAGGCAGAAAAAAATGGATGCATTCTAACTGTGGTGTTGGTGAAGAACACTGAATATATGGTAGATTGTCAAAACAATGAACAAATCAGGTTTAGAAGAAATATGACCACAATGTTCCTTAGAAGCAAGGATGGCGAGACTTCAACTCACTTTGTACACATCATCAGGAAGACTAATCGCTAGAAAAGGACATCACGTTTGGCAAAGCAGAGGGTCAGCAAACATGATGGAAGCCCTCAATGAGATGGATTGACACAAGAGACAAAACAATGGACTCAAACATACCAATGATCATGAAGATGGCACAGGGCAGGACAACGGTCTGTTCTGGTATACATGGTTCAAACACAAAATCCACACAGCAGAAGTAGGGCTGACATTGTGAGGCCAAGCCAAGCTATGAGTCGGAACGGCCCTGCTGCAACTAACAACATCATACGTGTGGATGTGATCTTGTTTAGAAATAGGGTTTTCTTTGTTACGGTCATGAGGCCATATGAGTGTAGGGTGTGTTCTAAACCTAATCATTTCTGAGTTATAAAAAGCAGATTAGACACAGAAGCAAAAATAAAGTGGGGAAGACAGATGCCACGTGAAGATCACCAAGGAATCCAAGAAAGCTGGGGCTTTGGAAGCTGAAAATGACAAGGATCTTCCCGCAGAGCCAAAAGAGAGACAGCCTTCCCCTAGAGAAGCCCACACATGGGAAGGAGAAGGATGAGAGGGTGGAACTGGACAGATGCCAGAGGCTAAGGAACCAAGGAAATCCTGGGATAACCTATCTAGTACCTACAAAGAGGGCATCAACACAGCTGAAATTCTGATTTACACTTTTAGCCTCCAGAACTGTGAGAAAATAAATTCTGTTCTTTAAAGCCACCCTCTTGTGGTATTGAGGTTACAGCATCACTAGGAAACTAAGACAGTAATTTTCAAAGCACATGTCTACAGGCTTAAGAACCTTTTACATTTTAGCTGCTAAATTTACACTTAGTCTTCTCTGATTCCTGGATCTTTTCTCTATTATATGAAACCTCCAAATATTATTATTATGCTCTTACTTTTCCAACCAGATTCTGCAGCAAAATTCTGAATATTCTCAATGGTGGCTTTGGTTCAAATACAAGAGACATGTCAACATTACTGGTGAAATTCAACAGGAAAGGGTGGCTGGTCCTGAGGGGAATTGTGGTTCTAAGAAGGAGCACTGGGAGAATAGGGTGAGATTAAGGAGTTCTACTGGGTGAGGGAAAAAAGAAAGGCAGCAGTCTGGAGCCATGGGAGGAGAATTGAACTTGTCTGAGATTAGATGATGCAACAAGACTAAAACAAAAGGGTCAGAGAAATGGCCCCAAACTCTTCATATATTCTGGTGCAACAATCGCAATCCTGGAAATTCATACTAAGGAATAAGTCAGCAAATAACACACATATACACAAAAATGTTCATTTCAAAAGTATATTTACAAAGATTTGAAAACATCATGCAAGTCCAACAGTATGTATAAAAATCAGCAAATTTTTATGTCTCTATAGCATGACATACTGTATTAAAATGTATAGTTCTTTTAAAAGTGACTCAAACATAGAAAGGTGCTTATGATATAAGAGTAAATTTCAAAAATCAGAAAATAGAGAAGCTGTGAAAAGATATTTAAGACGTATACATGAAAGACAGTGTCTTGGGCTGTGGGGAACAACAGTTCCTGTGAACTGGTCCCTACCCATCAGAGTAGATGGATCGCCTAAACTAACACAATGCCTCTCACAGCCCATAAGACTCTTCCTGGAGGCCTGCTCCCAGTTCTCCTCACACTTCCAGTTAAGAACAAGACTAGCCACTCTGTCCCTCCTCCAAGCTACTACGCCTCCATCCCCTTCCCTCCCCACCTTAGGAAATGACACCACCATCCACTCAGTTGCTCAGCCAGAATACCTTGGAGTCATCCTCAATCCCCTCTTTCCTTCACAGACCACATGTAACCATCAGTCAGCTACATAACTGTGCCTCCAAAATACATCCCAAATTTGACCACTTCTCATCATCTCCACTGCTCACACCAAGCCCACCCACCATCAGCTGCCACCTACACTACTGTGATGGCCTCTGGGTGGATCTTCCCGCCTCCGTTCTGACCCCCTATTTCCTTCCCACCATCCATTCTTCCCACACAGTCAGCGCGAGCTTTATTAAAAAGAAATAGCATTAGCCACTGAGTATGTGAAAAGATACTCGATGTCAATAAGGAACTAAACATTTTCTAATTACAGTAGCACAGTGTTCTAAGCTGCAATTGACATAGAGTGAATATTCAATAAATATTTATCATATACATGAAAAACAATTTTTCATCTACCAAATTGGCAAATATTTAAAAAAAAGAAAATTCCCAAAATTGGAAAGGCTCAAATAACCACTCTCTATATACTTCCAGCAAAACTGCGAATTTTATTGGAAAATGTGTCAAAAGTCTCAAAAATACCCATATCCTATGGACCAGTAATTTCGTATTTAAAATAATAACCAATAACTTAGTTAAGGATGTGAACAAAGTTATAGCATCTGTATCTTTTGTGCAACAGGGTGAGAGGTTGAGAAATTTGTGTCTTGGTTTGTTGATTTAATTTTTTGCTTTTCCTTGCTGTTCTAGATTGCTCTGTAAAGAGGGGAAGGGCTTAGTCTTTTTCCTCCAGGAGGGCACTGCCGACCATTGTCCTAGAACTGTGTCTCTTAACCCTGGCTGCATTAAGAATCATCCAGGGAGTTCTAAATCCTACTAATCACCTGGGCCCCATTCCAAGATTCAGAATTTATTTGATCTGGGGTGGTGTCCAGGCACTGTGTTTTTTAAGTCCCTCAGCAGATTCTCATAAACACCCAGGTGAAGAGGGCCAAGCCTGGGGCTTCTGAGAGGAACACCCTGGCGGTAGCCGGACCTCAGATGAACTTAACCACCTGGAGCCCAAGGAGGTGGAAACCTAAGCACCTGACTTTGAAAGCAGCGACGAGGGCCCCTTTTGGCTAGGTCTGCAATCAATAGGGCATGTCCCTGCCATGAACCTGCTCTGAGCTTGCTCAGGTAACAGTGCCCAGAAACAAGCCCAGTACCAGAGCTCCACCTCAAGGAGTAGTAGTAGAAATGGTGTCCAGAAAAGTCTGGTGACCCCAAGCCTCTCCCTGCCATTTTCTTGGACTCTTAAGATTTAGAGTCCTGCTTCAATCCAAGAAAAATTGATGGAGCCACAAAAATTCACTCAGCAAATATTTATTAGGTATCTCCTATGTACCAGGCACTGTTCTAGGCACTTTGGGTAAGTAAATAAGACAAGAACCCCTGCTACATATTATCAGGGGACGTCGCAGATTAAACAATAGACATAATAAACAAAATCAAACCCGTTGCCATCAAGTTGATTCCAACTCATAGCAACCCCTTAAGACAGAGTAGAACTGCCCCATAGGGTTTCCAGGAAGCAGCTGGTAGATTTGAACTGCCAACCTTTTGGTTAACAGCTGAGCTGCTAACCACTAGCGCCACCAGGGCTCCACAATAGGCATAACAGTTAAGTAAAATACATAGTATGCTAGGTAGTGATGAGGGCTGGGGGAGAAGGTAGAGCAATGCTGGGAATGGAGAGTGTGTAGAGGGGAGCTTGGAGTGAGCAGGATAGGTGTCACTGGAAGATGATTTTTGAGCCAAGATTTAAAGGAGATGACAGAGCAAGTCAAGAGGATATCTAAGGAAAGAGTGTTCCAAGCAGAGCGAAGAGCTAGAGCAAAGATCCCGAGATGGGAGTTTGCTGGAGGAGTTCAGGAAACATCAAGAAGACCAGGATGGCTGGAAAGGAGTGACTGAAGGGCAGAGTAATGGCAGAGGAAGCCAGAGAGGTCAGGGTGGTGAGGCAGAACATGCTGTCCCTTGTAGGGACTTTGGCTTTTACCCTGAGAGAAATGGGCAGTCACTGCCTGGTACTGAGCAAAGGAGAGACATGATCTAAGCTTTATTTTAAATGGATGCTGGCTTATATGTTGAGAATAAACACTAATGGTTTAATAGAAATCAGTTAGGAAGTTACTGAAGTAACCAGGGGAGAGACAACAGTGACTTACACCAGGCAAGAAGCAGTGGAGTTGTTGTAGGTAGGCTCTGGATGTCTTTTGAGAGTAAAGCCACCTTGGTATTTCAACAGGTGTCAAGAAAGGGGAGGGGGAGAGATAAAAATAGGACTCAAGATTGACTTCAAGGTTCTTGGGGTTTCATGACTGAAGTTGGAATTCTCACCAACTGTAAATCTTTAATACAGAACAGGGGCATTTCTTGCATCCAAAATATTCTGGAATAACCCTGAACTATCAGATGCGGGCCACTTCATTAAAGATTGCTCTGTGGAGTAGCCACAGTCCTCAACTGTGTGGACAACTGATTCTGAGGCAGAAGCCAAAACCCCATTTGAGAACAGGCGTGGGAGCTGGGAAAGGTTGTATGGGAATTGAGTGAGATAAAGGAAGAAAAGCCATCTCAGCAAATTCTGTTTTTTCCAATGAAGGTGTAAGGGGGAAAATCTTCACTGTAAATCATTACTGGGTGCCAGAATCCTAAAATTCTCAGCATTTATGAGGCAAGAAGCCACAATTTACTAATAAACTGAAAGAAACCAGGTCAGAGTGGAACCATATTGGGACTCTGTCACAAACCCTGGCTTCCCTTCCCTTACCCACGAACTTGTCTCTTTGCTATAAAAATAAATCCTCTCGGTTTGGCTGCAAGCTCAACTAACAGAAGAAGCATTTCCTTCTACCCAGGCCTCTGCTTGGCCCCAGGCCTTAGGTTTCACTCAGGGTCAGGGCCCTGGGGCCAACCTCAGGGGCAAGATTTCTCATCCTCACTTCAGCAGGCAGGAAGTAGTGTTGAAAGCCAGGTATTTGATTTCAAGAAAGAAAGGCCTGTTCTCAAGGCCTAAACACTGAGCTGTGAAATGTATAAACCACGTCACGGAATTCTGGTTGTGGTATGTGTCAAGCTGAAAAAACCACATGCCATCTCACCACTGTATAACATAGAGGTACGGAGAGGCTGAGATGGATAAACACACAAATATGCTGTTAATTAGGGTATGAAAATAGGGGAGCCTCTGGGAGAACTTAACTGCTGCTGGAAATTAGAGGCACCACTCTACAAAAGGCATGTAAAGTTTGACTTGATAGCGTCATCACCCATAATCAGCTAAGCAGCGGTTATAAACTTTTGTCCCTGGAAACATATAAAAGATATGGGACTATTTTGTTTTTCCACAAGTTTCTGAAAAATGTGAAAATCAGATTTTTACAACTAAAAGCATATTAGGCATACCTCCACTCTTTACGGAAACCCTGGTGGCATAGTGGTTAAGTGCTCAGGCTGCTAACCAAAAGGTTGGCATTTCAAATCCACGAGGCGCTCCTTAGAAACTCTATGGGGCAGTCCTATAGGGTCACTATGAACCGGAATTGACTCGACAGCAATGGGTTTTTGGCTACTCTTTACTTTTTATAGCACTTAACACCTTCATGGAGCCCTGGTGGCACACTGGTTAAAAGCTCAGCTGCTAACCAAAAGGTCAGCAGTTCAAATCCAGCAGCTGTTTCTTGGAAATCCTATGGGGCTGTTGTTCTCCTCTGTCCTATAGGGTCGCTATGAACTGGAATTGACAGCAACAGGTTTGGTTTTTTGGTGTCACCTTCTACCATTATATATAATTTATTTATTTGTTACATTTATTGTTTATTGACTATTTCCCTCCAACTACAATGTGTAGTTCTTTGATGGTAGGAGTCTTTGGATATGATGGGTGCTGCCGATGCTGTGAGTGTTGGCCCAGATCCCAGCTAATAACTCAACTCCCGCTCTTCCTGACTCTACTTTTGAAGCTCTTTTTTCCCATATAGCTCCGCTGGCCTGACATTTTATTATTCCGAAGGTGTTACAGGACTGTTTCATCTCCAAATAGGGAAAAGGTTCTCACTTTTACTAACCCCTCCTCCCCCCAACCCTTCAATTCCTGGTTGGTGCGGTGGTCTCCACACAGACTTGCCCTCATTTACTGTTTTAACCTTAAAATTTCTCAACAACTAATGCTGACTGAGCACCTACTATGTGACAGTCACTATCCTGGGTTCTTGGGATACAAATACAGACAAAAACTTCTAAATTATTTAAGGCCTGGATTAAGTCAACTAACATTTAAGTGCCCATAAAAACTGATCCTCTATAAATCCACCCCTAGATCTGTAACTTTATGTTTAGAATCAATCCCCCTTTGAAATATCAACCTGACACCAATTTCTGATGTTTGCCTTCAAGATAAGCAGACAATAGGGCCTCTAATACTCAAGGTCTGTAAGGTTTTTATAAAAGAGTCTTGCCTTACACTATAAGTGAACAGGTGCTCATCTCCCATAGGGCACTGGGAAAAAGCACCATTGAGTGCAAAATGCCATGGGTTGTACAAATCTCATTGTCATTTCAAGTAGGTGCCTCACATTCTTGAATAGCCAAAAACCCAAGGTGAATTGTTATACGATTCTGGAACAAAGCTCCTAATTTTTTCACAATCTCCGTCAATTTCCTTCCATCTAACTGCACTGGTCCATGACCCACCTATGTGTAATCTCTTGTCTAGGCAAACCATTGGAGGCTTTTTTCAGTTAGACTGTAATTTATGTGCCAACTCATAATATCTATCTTGGAAATATTAGAAAAATTCAATATAATGAAAAGCTTTCCCCCGTCTCCTTCTTGAAATTCTTCTCCAGCTTAACCCAATTTCCTAAGTCACTTAGAGGCCTTTAAACAAAATGAAATCCTAATGATGTCTCTGCCATGAATAATTAATTGTTCATGTACAATCTCCTCAACAAAATCCATTCTCATTAGATTAGAGGTTTCCTCAAGATACGTGAGTTCATTATGGACATTTTTACATCCTTCTTGTACCCTTCTTTCTTTGTCCATCTTACCTGTCTGCGATCTGAGAGCCTATCAGCCTGACAGCCTTCCAAAGAGAAATAAGTTGTAACCCAATTAAAGACCTTTGAGAAGTGGTAAAATGTCTTCCTGCTTTAAAAGCAACATGGCAGTGGAACTGAAGAACATAAACAATGGACAGTAAAGACTTGAATTTACCATGGTATGGCAGGGTGGTTTGGTCTTTCAGTGGGAAAAGAGAAGTTTCTAGGGAAGATATACCTAGCTACCTCCTCAGAAACTAACTTCTTCATCCATCAGTCTTCTCCTTTCATGAGAAAGCCCTACTGACTAATAAGTACTGGAAAGAAACATTATAACAGAACATCCCACGATTTCTTTTCCAATGATGAAATGCAAAGTCATTAGCACAACAAAAGACACCTGAGTGAGCACCTCCTACTCATTTAACTAGTGAGGAAGCTGGACCCTGCAGTCTGCTACAGTTATAGCCACTGGACCCTGATGAACTTTATCACCTTCGCAGTCCTTCTTATCCCTCTTCCCCTCCTCCATCCTCAGACATGCTATTGTTCTTAGGTGCCATTGAGTCAGTTCCGACTCATAGCAACCCTATGTACCACAGAACGAAATACTGCCTAGTCCTGCGCCATTCTTGCGATCTTGTTATGCTCGAGGCCATTGTTTCAGCCACTGTGTCAATTGAGGGTCTTCCTCTTTTTTGCTGACCCTCTACTTTACCAAACATGATGTCCTTGTCCAGGGACTGATCCCTCCTGACAACATGTCCAAAGTATGTAAGATACAGTCTTGCCACCTTTGCTTCTAAGTAGCCTTCTGGTTGTACTTCTTCCAAGACAGATTTGTTTGTTCTTTTGGCAGTCCATGGTATATTCAACATTCTTCCCACGTGTCTGTCAGTCTGTTGTATTTTGGGGTCTTGCATGTTGCTGTGATGCTGGAAGCTATGCCACCAGTATTCAGATACCAGCAGAGTCACCCATGGAGGACAGGTTTCAGCTGAGCTTCCAGACTAAGACAGACTAGGAAGAAGGACCCGGCAGTCTACTTCTGAAAAGCATTAGCCAGTGAAAACCTTAAGAATAGTAGCAGAACATTGTCTGATATATTGCTGGAAATGAGTCCCCCAGGTTGGAAGGCACTAAAAGACCATTGGGGAAGAGCTGCCTCCTCAAAGTAGAGTCGACCTTAATGACGTGGATGGAGTAAAGTTTTCGGGACCTCCATTTGCCGATAAGGCACGACTCAAAATGAGAAGAAACAGCTTCAAACATCCATTAATAATCAGAACTGGAATGTACGAAGTATGAATCTAGGACAATTGAAAATCGTCAAAAAATGAAATCCTCAGACAGAAATGTATTTAATTGTCCAACTGGATTTCTAAATTGAATCAGATTTATTAAACCTGGATTTGAGTTTAGAAACTAATCTAGGAAAAGAAAAGGATCTCATCTATAACTTCAAACAGATGTTTTCTGTTTTTTTCCTAAATATAAAGTATATGCATTTGATTGTGCCAAAATTCACCACCCATCAGTTTGTCCTACTGTGCTGGCTTGAGTGTTGCTATGATGCTGGAAACTATGCCTCCGGTATTTCAAATACCAGCAAGGTCACCCATGGTAGACAGGACTCAGCAGAGCTTCCAGACTAAAACAGACTAGGAAGAAAGGCCTGACAATCTATTTCTGAAAATTAGCCAGTGAAAACCCTGTGGGTCACAACAGAACATTACCCAATATAGTTCTGGAAGATGAGCACCTTAGATTGAAAGGAACTCAAAATACACAGTGGCCACAACAATGGATTTGAGCATACCAACGATCATGGAGATGGTGCAGGACCAGACAAGAGTTCATTCTATTGTACATGGGATCACCATGAACCAACTCAACAGCAGCCAACAACAATACCTAAATTACTGTTGTTTTTCAAAGAATGGCCTAAAGAACAGTTAGGTATAGGATGGTCTTGGCAGATTCCGGGCACAGAGGTTTTTGTTTCATAATTTTTTTATATAACTATAATCAGCCAACAGATACAATTTTCTATCCTATTCTTTTCCATCTAGCCTATCATATGCATATTTAGGTTACAACATAGTCTTTCTAACTGTCACTTAGAAAACCTGCATGATATTCCACTGAGCAGATATCCTCTAATGTATCAAAGCATGTCCTTTTTTTCCATTTTTCTCTATTAATAATGCTGGGATAAGCATCTTCCTGCATAAAGCTTTTCTAATATTTAAAGTTATGTCCTTAGGTTCCACGCTTAGAAATAGAACTAGTGGATCAAAGGATAATATTTAGGTTCTTGATATATATTGTAAAATAGCTTTCTAAAAACGCTGTTAGAATTTATACTCCCACGTATCCCATTGGCTGGGTAAAGGTGAAAAACAGCGATTAACTTTCAATTTAATACAGTGATAATGTACAGAAGAGGGTGGCTTGTTTATTGTGAAATGTATTGTACATATAGGAAGATATGTCAAACATATGTACAGTTCAAAGAATAATGATAAAATTAACACCCATGTATCCATAATCCCAACACCCCCTCATCAATTTGTCATACTGTATTGGCTTGCATGTTGCTATGATGCTGGAGGCTATACCACTGGTATGTCAAATGCCAGCAGAGTCACCCATTGTAGACAGGTTTCAGGAAAGCTTCCAGATTAAGACAGACTAGGAAGAAAGGCCTGGTGACCTCCTCCCAAAAATTAGCCAATGAATAGCAAAGAACACTGTCTGATACAGTGCTAGAAGACGAGCTCCTCAGGTTGGAAGGCACTCAAAATACAATGGATTGAAACAACAGCCACAACAATGGACTAAAACATCCCAAAGATCATGAAGATGACACAGGACTGGGCAATGTTTCATTCTGCTATACATAAGGATGCCATGAGTTGGAGCCAACTGGACAGCAACTAAAAACCACAGCAACCCGTCACTCGGTTTAAGAAGTAGAACATCACGAGTGCCTTAGAACTGGGACTCCGACCAGTTGAAAGCAGTTCAGTAAGCGCCCTCCTAAACAAGGACCGAGTAAGTGTTGCATAGCAGCCAAATCTGTTGCCTGTGAGATTTTGACCGGAATAGGAAACAGTTATGATCCGCTCAAAGACAGTCGCTGACGGCGCTGCTTTGAATGTGTGTTGCTCTGCACAGTCCTGCCAATAATCCAATCTCCCACATCAGGCTCCTGAAATTTTCAGGAGGAAGGAGCATGGCAGGACTTCTTGAGAGCGACATTATTAGCAAGACTGTGGAGAACCACACAGATTCAAAGCAGCATAGTCGGCCGCCATCTTTGAGCAGGGCACAGCTGTTTGTTTCCTAAGCCCCATTGCTGTGAAGTCTGGTAGCAACCCTACAGCACTGAGTAGAAGTGCCCCCATAGGGTTTCCAAGGAGTGGCTGGTGGATTTTAACTGCCAACCTTTTGGTTAGCAGCTATACTCTTAACCACTATGCCCCCAGGGCTCCCTTTGTTTCCAAAAAAAAACCGGTTGCCATAAGTCCAACAGGCAACGGATTTGATTACTGTACAATGCTTGCATGGCCCTTGTTTACAGCGGCAATTACTGAACCTAGTTTGATGCCCTGCATAGAGGGTCCTTGTGTGCCTGTATTAGTATGCTTAACAGCTACACACAGATATAAAAATCTTATGGCCTAGCATGCGTGCATGCTCACACACACAGAAATTTACAATTTATATCTCACTCACATCACAGTCCGCGCAGACTAAGGAGCTCTCCTTGACATCTCCAACAATAATTTAAGAATCTGGGTTGCTTCTGCCTCATAATTGCACCATTTCGGAGATTTTTACTTCTAGCCAAGTAAAACAAATAAGAAGGGGGGAATGGAAAACTCACATCTGCTTTTAACTGCCTTTCTCAAGAAGTGAACATCACCGTTCTCTTTGATGAGAACTGCCCCATGGCCCCAACCTTACTGTAACGTAGATTGGGAAAGGTGGCCTTCTTTTCTACCCAAATATTGGTGCCCATTGCTTCTGGTCTCTGTACAATGCCCTTCTCAAGAGATAACTCCTTCATGTCTTTTATGTTAAGCACTCCCTCCCTTTTCTTTATAACTGACTAGAAAACACAAATGTAACTTTGGCAGAAAAGGGTAATATTGGCACTACTATATAAAGGCTCTCCAAAGAAGATAAATATGAGTCGTGGTCTGGCTTCAGCTTCCCTGAGACTTCGCGAGAGCCCTTTCTGGGAATGTCAACGGGGAAAGTCATGAGTGGGTCTTGAAAATCATAAGGAGCAACACTATTGGGGCACCTGGCAGAGCTATGAAATGAACCAGGCACTGAATGCCTATCGGAAATATCTTCAGAGGGACGAGGTTTCTCTGTATTTTCTGCTTCTAAAGTCACAATGGCCTTCCTTCAGCCCTCAGGAGTCCTTCAAAGTTGATCATCCAAGCATCAGAGCATAGAAGAAAGAGCACAAACTTTAATATTATACAATCAAGACAAGCCAAGTACTGATAAAAATATTTAGTCTTCAGTTTATTAAAAAATTTTTTTTCTCAGTTTATAAAAGTGCTCTAAACGAGAAAGTTTATATTAAGCGGTCAAAAGAAACATTAAGCCATTGAGACCATTTTTATCAGTATGTTTTCAATTTAGACGGTAATGATTAAATGTCTGTAATACTGTGAAAACTAAAATCATAAAATACAAGAAGCAGCAGGGGCAGCAATGTCAGTCCTAGCTCTTAACCATGGATTATCTCATATAATAACAAAAGCACAAACAGCAAAAACAAAATAAATAAATAGGATTGCATACAAAATAAAAACTTTTGTTCACAAAAGACTTTACCAAAAAAGTGAAAAGACAAGCTACTGACGGGGAGAATATCTTCAGAAACCATATATCTAATAAGAATCTAATGAGCAATATATATATATATATAGAACTTTGACAACAACAAAAAGTCAAATAACTCATTCATAAAATAGACAAAGGATTTGAAAAGTCACTTCACCAAAGTGGACATTCAAATAACTGCCAAAAACATGAAAAGATGCTCAGCGTCATTAGCCATTAAAGAGATGCAAATCAAAATCTCAGTGATACAATTTCACTCCCACTAGGATGTATAAACCCTGTGGGGCAGTTCTACTCTGTCCTGTAGGGTCGCTATGAGTTGGAATAGACTTGATGGCGATGGGTTTAAGATGGATAAGATAAAAAATAAATAAATAAAATAAATGTTGGCAAGAATGTGGGGAAATTGAAAAACTTATCCATTGCTGGTAGGAATGTAACATGATACAGCTGTAGAAAACAGTGCAGTGTTTTCTCAAAAAAAACTAAAAATAAAACAAACTTATGACCCAGCAATTCCACTCCTAGGTCTACACCCAAAAGACTTGAAAGCAGAGACTAAAAAAGAGACTTGTACACCAGTGTTCATTGCAGCACTATTCACAATAGCCAAAAGGGGGAAACAACCTAAATGTCCATCAACGGAAGAACGGATAAGCAAAATGTGATGCGTATACACAATGGAATACTACCCAGCCACTAAAAGAAATGAAATCTTGATACACGCTACAGTACGAATGGAGCTTGAAGACATCAAGCTGAGTGAAATAAGTCAGTCACAAAAGGACAAATATTGTATGACCTCACTTACATAAAAAGGCAAAACCCAAATAAAATCTGTTGCTGTCCAGTTGATTTTGACTCACAGCAACCCTATAGGACAGGGTAGAACCGCCCCATAGAGTTTCCAAGGAGCACCTGGTAGATTTGAACTGCCGACCTTTTGGTTAGCAGCTGAACTCTTAACCACTATGCCACCAGGGTTTCCATAAAAAGACAAGAAGACACAAATGTACAGAGACCAAAGTTTGTTAGTGGTTACCAGGGGCAGCAGGGAATGGGAAAAAGGAGGATTGTTGCTTACATAGTACTAAGTTTCAGTTTACAGTGAAGGAAAAAATCACATTGATTAAGGGTAAGGTTGCACAATCGATTAATGAAATTGTTGTCAATAAGTTGTACACCTGTAAAAAGTGGAATTGCCAAAAGTTGTGTGACAGACATATTTACAACAACAACCAAAAAAAAAACCAGAGTAGCTGCTGAGGCTGCTTATGCACACCCAAACCCTTCATGGGATTTCGTTCCTTGGTTTGGAGGTGTACAGTCATGATTTCATGAGACAGCCAGTTAATTGGCCTAACAGCGCGCTGACTCAGAATTGACCTTTTTTTTTGTTGTTTTTTTTTTTTGGTTCTACCTCCTACTGTATTGCGTAGTGCCCAGGGTCTTAAAAGCTTGCAAGTGGCCATCCAAGGCTACCAGCTACCGTTACTGAACATTTTGATCAAAGAAAAATCCTAATCAAAAGGGGGAAAACGCAGATTGGAATTTCAAATTCTCATGGAATCCAGCATTCCTGGAATCATGGAGGCTGATTGAACCCCTGAAACCGCTGCTCTGAGATAATCTTTATACTTTAAACCACAAATATCCCCTGAAGCCTTCTTAAAACCAAACGATAGTTTAGCTTAACTAGTAAAGAATGTCTGCCTTGAGTATTGTTCTCTTTTAAGATCTATCTAGGTGGAATAAAATTGACAACAGCAACTCAAAAGATTAGATAAGAAATTTAGGAGGCAGTGAGTTTATGTTAACGGGGGAGGAACAACTCAGAAAAAGAAGTTGAGAATGGTTGCACAACTTGAAGAATGTAATCAATGTCACTGAATTGTACATCGTCTAAATTACCTAGTGCTGCTATAACAGAAATACCACAAGTGGGTGTCTTTAACAAACAGAAATTTGTTTTCTCATGGTTTAAAGGCTAGAAGTTTGAATTCAGGGTGCTGGCTCTAGGCGAAGACTTTCTGCGTTGGCTGGGTGGAAGGCACTTGTCTCTTTGAACTTGTGCTCCTGGGTGAGCTTCATGTGGCTTGGTATCCTCTCCCTTTTTTTTTTAATCTCTGCTTCTTAGCTTGCTTGTTTTAATCTCTTTTACATCCCAAAAGAGATGGACTCAAGATGCATCCTACACTAATCCTGCCTCATTAGCATAACAAAGGCAGCCCATTCCCAAATGGGATTGTGACCAAACCCATAAACCCCAGGTCCTGGAGTTGATTCTGACTCATAGAGACCCTCCAGGACAGGGTAGAGCTGCTGCTGAATTCGAACTACCAACCTTTTGGTTAGAAGCCATAGCTCATACCAGTGCATCACCAGGGCTAGATGCCTCCCCTTATTAGCAGGAGCCTCTGAGGTAGTGTAACCCGGTTGTGGGTGTGTACAGAGTCTACTTTCCAGGCCTTAGTGGAGCCGGAATTTCAACCCAGGGCTGTCTGAGATGAGAGTCCGGGCTGCCAAAATTGAACGCCCTGCAGCCAACTGGAGGCTGCATCTCCAGCCTTCCCAAGCTTAGCATTAGGGTCAAGAGTATCCAGGTCAAAAGAGGGCTTCCTCTCTTCTGCGCTTCTCCATGCTATCCTAAAGCAGCATCTTCCTCCGCCCCACCACCAAACTCTGAAGTAACGGTCCTCTGACTACCGCAGCAGTAGATATATGGTGTTGCACTGCCATCTAGTGGTCAAAATAATAAAATGCAGCTCCCTCTCTCTCCAACAAACAAAACCAAGCCCAGTGCTGTCAATTCCGACCCATAGCGACCCTATAGGACAAAGGAGAACTACCCCCATAGAGTTTCCAAGGAGCACCTGGCAGATTCGAACTGCCGACCCTTTGGTTAGCAGCCATAGCCCTTAACCGCTATGCCACCAGGGTTTCCAAATAAGCTGTGACCCAGCTGATTTCAACTCGTAGTAACCCTATAGGACAGAGTAGAACTAACTGCTCCATAGGGTTTCCAAGGAGCGGATGGTAGATTCAAACTGCCGACCTTTTGGTTAGCAGCTGTAGCTCTTAACCACTATGCCACCAGGGCTCCTTCCTCCCTCTCCAGGAGCTGCAATTTCGGACTGTATCAATCAGAGTGCTCCAGAGAAACAAAGCGAATAGGACAGAAAGGGATGGATGGATGGGTGGATGGATGGACAAATTTTTAAAAATCTGTTAAATTGGTTCACGTGATTGTGGAAGCTGCCAACTCTGAAATCCACAGGGCTGACTGGCCTGGAAACGGAGGCAAGAGTTGTGCTGCAGTCTAGAGGCGGAATTTCTTCTTCAGGAAACCTTAGTTTTTGCTCTTAAGGCCTTTCAACTAATTGGATGAGGCTCACCCACATTATCAAGGGTACCTGTTGCCATCAAGTCAATTCCAACTCATAGTGACCCTATAGGACAGAGTAGAACTGCCCCACAGGGTTTCGAAGGAGTGCCTGGTGGTTTCGAACTGCCAACCTTTTGGTTAGCAGCCATATCTCTTAACCACTACCCCACCAGGGTTTCCATTAAAGTCAACTCGTTGTAAATAATAACCACATCTACGAAATGCCTTCACAACAACGCCAAGGTTAAAGTTTAGTTAAATAACTGGGTAGTATAGCCTAGCCGAGTTGGCACATAAAACTAATAATCAAAGAGGTATAACTAATAATTTGGCAAAGGTTGACAACCTTGAAAAAGTAAAATGCCGGAATTTAAGAAATTCGCTCTAATTTCATGGTGTGACTAGAAAAAGGCACTGAAGTCAGATGTGCCAGGAGAGAATTCCTGTTTTGTTCTTCCTCAGTGGACCTTGTCGAGTCTCTGAATGTCCCTGAACCTTATTTCCTCATCTTTAAAATGAGACTAATAATATCTACATTGTGAAATTGTTATAAGTACCTAGATAACCTAGTCGGTAATTAGCAGGCCCCCAGTAAACAGTAATCCTTTCACCCTCTTCTCTACTCCTTTGTATACAGAGAATTTCCATGACAATCTGAAATCATGGATCTTGAAGGGATTGTCTATGGTAAGTATGATGTTTATCAAAAAAAATTCTGTTTTTCTGGAGAATCTTGACTAATACAGCACTCCTGAGGCCAGCGGCAGTAACCGTTGCCTATTATATGAAGAACCCAATGGTAGCAGGACAGTTAAAGAATGCCTATGGGGGGCAGCCATTAAGCACTGAGGCCTGACCAATAATGAGGGTTCTGGCGGCCAAGTCTATGGTCATTGTAGAAAGGAAACTCTATGGTAGTGCCTCAGAGTTGGTCTATGGAGGGCTGATGACCAGCACTCCAAAGCAGCACCACTGGCCAAAAGAACAATAGATAAAGATGGCACACTCCATGAACCGAAGACTGGATCCTTCTGAGTTACAGACAACACATACGCCTAAAATTTTTGTATGAACACATAAACTAGGAGAAGAAATCCCCATAATATCTTCAATTTCTTCTCCATCCTGACACAGAGGGGCTCAGAGCCAGCATTTATTTCATTTAGGCAAATAAATGTGACATTGAGAATTGTGGAGAAAATTCATGTCCACTACAAAAGCTAGAAAGAAATTAAAAGATGATCCACTAGATTGGAATAGTTGTCTTGGCAGAATTTAAAGGACATAGATTAAGTTCCCTTCAATATAGCTTTAACTATACTCTTGACTCTGTAGTGAGTCATTGCTAGGTAATCATTGTAAATGTGTTTCCTAGTTTTCCATTTTTAGACTCAAACTATGGCAAAGCATAAAGATTTAATTATACTTACAGGACATAATATAACTGACATAAACTTGGATAATGAAAAAATAATGTAACTAATTTAAACTGGGAAGTAAATAGAGGAAGTAGAGGAGGAAAGATAAATGAGCATATTTATTCATCTTTTATAGCAAAGAATTAACAGATAGATGCTAAAGTTGATAGATCAAGAAAGAGATTTAGGTATAATATGTTAAAACCATAAAGACATCCATCACAAGTACTAAAATTAATGTAACAACAAACATCAAGAAAGGGAACACAGTTGAGTGCGTTGGTCATTTCCACACAAAGGAGGGCAGTAATAGCTACTGTCTTAGTCATCTAGTGCTGCTGTAACAGAAATACCACAAGTGGATGAGCTCAACAAACAGAAGTGTGTTCTCTCACAGTCTAGGAGGTCAGCAGTCCAAACCGAGGGTGCCAGCTCCAGGGGAAGGCATTCTCTCTCTTTCAGCTCTGGAGGAATGTCCTGGTCATCAATCTTCCCCTGGTCTAGGAGCTTCTCAGGCGCACAGATCTCAGGTCCAAAGGATGTGCTCTGCTCCTGGTGCTGCTTTCCTGGTGGCATGAGGTCTCCTGTCTCTGCTCACTTCTCTCTTCTATATCTCAAAAGAGATTGGCTCAAGACACAACCCAATCTTGTAGATTGAGTCTTGCCTTATCAACACAACTGCCACTAATCCCATCTCATCAGCACCATAGAGATAGGATTTACAACACATAGGAAGATCACATCAGATGACAAAATGGTGAACAATCACACAATACTGGGAATCATGGCCCAGTCAAGTCAATAGATATATTGGGAGGACATAATTCAATCCATGACAGCTACTATCATGGGAGAAAGTTATGTCAGACTGCTTCCATGAAGATTACAGCCTTGGAAACCCTATGGGGCAGTTCTACTCTGTCCTACAGGGTCACCATGAGTTGGAATCAACTCGATGGCAACAGGTTTGGGTTTTTTGTTTTTTTTAATTGATCAATCAAAAAGGTATAAATATGTGAAAGTAATGTAAATATAATGCTAAGTACTAAAATAAAAACAGAGACCGTTGACAATAGTTGCCTCTGGAGGGTAAGGATGAGGTGAGAAGGTTGTATCAGGTCCTTCTCAATTGGCTCACACACCTGCAGAGACACGGGTGGATCCCATAAGGCATAGCTGGAGACAGATGTTCAGAGGATGCTATCAGGATCCTCTCTTAGACTCCGTGTCTGGGGTATAAATCCCCCTCTATGCTGGGCTTATTCTCTCCTACTCTTGTAGGCTTCCCTCATAGCAGCCCTGAACTTAAACTTTCCCAGTTTACAAACTCAGAGGAAAAAAAAATTCATTCTTTTTCTTGCTGTCAGTTTGCCATCAAGTTGATTCTGACCCATGGTGACCCTGTGTGTGTGGAGTAGAACTGCTCCATAGGGTTTTCTAGGCTGTGCATCTTACTGGAAGCAGATCACTAGGCCTTTTCTTTCAGGTACCACTGGGTAGGTTTGAACCGCAGTCAAGTGCAAACCATTTGCTCCACCTAGGGACCTATTCTTTGTTTTAAGGCCCATATATTATTCTAAACTCTGCGTAAGTCACATGCTGACCCCTTGGATTATTCCCCCATTCCAGAGAAAAAGTACAATGACTGATCAGGACTGGGGACAATGACAAACACAGTGGTTGCTAGTGTTGCATAATCTCTGAGAATCAAAAAAAAGTTAAAACAATGCTGGAGTCTTATTAGTCTATCATAAAACCAAAAAAACCAAACCCAATGCCGTTGAGTCGATTCCGACTCATAGCGACTCTGTAGGACAGAGAAGAACTGCCCCATAGAGTTTCCAAGGAGGGCCTGGCAGATTCAAACTGCTGACCCTTTGGTTAGCAGCTGTAGTGCTTACCACTACACCACAGGGTTTCCCAGTCAATCATACGATTCACAAATTGGATAACACACATCCTGAGACTGGGTGTTGCACCTGAGATGAGGCAGTAAGCGGTATTTATGGTACAAGGAACAAAAAAAGCCAGGGAAATCCAAACAGTTTCGATGAGTCTTTTGCATATTTATCAAAATGTCTTTTGAAATTTTTTCTTCCTCAGAATTGTGTTTGGCTAAGAAGACTAACGACACAGGTCTGGGAGGTGGGGGGAGAGGGATGGGGGGAAGGGTCAGAGCCTGCCAAACAGGCTCCCAGGTAACCCAGTATCTGCTTGTCTGGAAAGCAGGATTTAAAGAGCAGGACCTGTTGATTATGCATAAATCTACAGAAACAAACTAGTTACTATTTCTAAAAGTTAGGTTACTTATTACCTTAACCCTTTAGTAACCCAATGATTTTCTGCTTTGAATTTATCGTTGATATCATATGTTTTCATTAATGGACACATGCTGAATCATTGAGTGTGTCTGAATTTTTGTTGGTAGTATGAGTTTTTTTTTTTTATGCCCCCCTCCCACAAGCCTGCCCTAACTATTTAGAAATAAATATGAAGCACCATTAATTATACCCCAGATTCCCCACCAGGGCCTATTGGTACATATGTGTAACAAAAAAATTTTCAAAATTTCTATTTTTCCTACCAAAAATTCAGACACCTCATACAATACCCTGAAAAAACAGTAATTTGGAGCACATACACATTTCTTCAGTTTCCAACAGTGAAAACGGCTGCTGCCTTGTGGCAGAACGTGCCATCAGTGGTACACCAGCTTCCCAATAAACCCCAGGGGCTGAAAAAGTTCATGGTCACTATATGTACCACTAGGCAGGAAAGGGTCAAACTTCTGCTTTGTGAAACCAGGTAGCAGCTGTGCTCTTCTAGCTGGGCATAAGTGACTCCATATTGTCTTTCTAGCTTCCACATCCACAGCAGGAGACAGGGATAAGTGTAATACCTGGAAAAGATTTATTACCTGGAAAGAAGGGATGAGAAAGTTTCCTGGGCAAACAAAGAACAGTAACTATCATAGGGAAAATGGAGAAATTTTACTTTTTACTTTATGTTCTTTGGTTTTCCTTATATTTGCATGCCTTTTTAAATTTTCATTTTCTAATTGTTTGCTGATGGTATGTAGAAATACAATTGATTTGTGAATATTGAACTTGTATTCAGGGTCTTCGTGACAAATTTTCAATACCTACTGTCTTAGTTATCTAGTGCTGCTATAACAGAAACACCAGTGTGACAAATACAAGTGTGACTTTAACAAACAAATTTATTTTCTCACAGTTTAGGAGAGTTGAGGTCCAAATCCAGGCCGCCACTTTCCTAGGGGAAGGCTCCCTCTGTCGGATCTGACGGAAAGCCTTGTCACTTTCAGCGTCTCTTCCTCGGTTCCTTGGTGATTTCACGTGCCATCAGTCTTTCTACATTTATGCTCCCTTCCTTCTGGGCTTAATTTGCTCCTTCGTGGCTTAAAACATGCCCTACACTGATGTGGCCTCTTTAACATAAAGAAAACCCTATTCCTTGGTGGGATTACATCCTGTGCATAGAGTTTAGGATTCCAACACATATTCTGGGGGACACAAGTCAATCCACAAGGCTTATATTTGTTTATTATTACCCTGAATACCAACATGAGTCTTCTGGATCAAGGCAGGTTACCATTAATTTCCTCAATAACTGCATTGGTTCCCCATCCCCCAATTCTTCACTTTTCTCGGGCAATGCAGTGGGAGTTGGAGGGTTAGGCCTATGCATATAAAGGACGTTTTTCCCACCACAGGAGAGAAATCCTGAAATTAGGTATCCAGGAGCAAACACAGGCTGTGTTGCCTCCCTTCCCTCCTGGGGAAAAAAGGGAGATCAAATTTTGCTCCCTAGTTATTGACAATCATTTGGGATTTCAAGTCAGGCTCTGTGGCTCTGGGTTCCACACACTTTTGAAATGTATATGAATTATCTCTTGAAGAGAATGTGGAAAGTCCCCAACCCTAAATGCAAGTGCAAGTACTTGAAGCCAGAGGAGATACATTTTACCAGTCTTTGAAAGAGAACCGATGAGTCCACATCTAACAGCCTTTAACTTCCAAGGTTTATCCTTTCACCCAGTTTGCAGGCTTCTTTGCTCAGAAAGCCCAAACTGTGTGGAAATATAAAAATATTTTCTCTACAGTCTCACACCCTGATAAACTCATCTATTATTTCTAATCTATTGATACTTTTAAATTTCTTATACACTTTTTGTCATCTACAAATTTTTTTCCTTCCCAATTTCTTTTCTTGTCTTACTGCCTTGCAAGAATCCTCAGTACAATGCTGAATAAAAGTGGTGATAGAAAACATGTCTTGTTGCTGAACTAGAAGGAAAGTTTTCAATATTTTGACATTACATGTAATGTTTGTTTTGGCTTTTTGGAGATATACTTTATTAGCTAAAGAAAGTTCCCTTCTGTTCCTAGTTTGCAAAGTTTTTATCATGAACGAATGTTGTTTTATCAGACTTTTTCTGCATCTGTTGAAATGATCATATGATTTTTCTTCTTTATTCTGCTAATATGATGAAGTGTTTTGATTGAATTTCAAACGTTCAACCAAACTTACATTCCTGGAATAAAACGTTGTTGTCATATATTTTTCTTTTGAAAAAAATATTGGCTTTAGTTTGTTAATATTTTATTTAGAATTTTTGCATCTATATTTACAAGAAAGATTGATCTGCAACTTTCCTTTCCTGTATCCTTGCCAGGTTTCGGCATCAAGGTTATGCTGAGCTTATGACACAAGTTAGGACGTCTTCCCTTTCTCCACTGTCTAGATGAGTTAGTCTAAAAAAAAAGTTGGTGTTATTTCTTTCTTTAATGTTAGGTAGTATTCATCAACGAAGCCATTTGGGTTTGGAATTTTTATTGCAAATTGTTTTAAAATACAGATTAGATAACTAAATAAAGGGCTATTCAGATTTTTAGTTATGTGTCAGTTTTGATAAATTGTGTTTATCTAGGGATTTGCCTATTTCATCTGCCTTTTCAAATCGGTTGCCATAAAGTTCTTCATAGTATTCTTTTATTATCTTAGCATCTACAGGATCTATTGTAAACTCTTTTTTTATTCCTGATGTCTGTTATTCTTGTCTTCTCTCATTTTTCTTGATTTTGTGGTGGGGGGATTGCTAATCAATTTTATCATTTCAAAGCAGGGCTTGGAACCAGTTGGGTCTGGTTTGAACTCCCGGTGAGAATTTGCATTCCTAACAAGTTCCCTGGTGAGAATTTACATTTCCATTCCATATATACCGAATCAGAATCTACGTTTTAACAAGATCCTCAGGTGATTCCTATGTATAACTTCCTGTGAATTTGTTAGTCCTGTATCAAAGAGCCACATTTTTGCTTTGTTAATCCTTTACTGTGTTTGTTTTCAATTTCGTTAAGTTCTGACCTTTATTATTTTCTTCTACTATCTTTAGCTTTATTTTACTGTTGTTTTTTCTAACTTCTTGAAATGTATGCCTTTCTTTTCTTATTTGGATTTAAGGTATAAATTTCATACTATTTGTGGCTTTACCTCTACTCCACTAGTTTTGACATACTATATTTTGATTATTATTTGGTTCAAATGTTTTTAATTTCCATTGTGATTTGTTCTTTGACCCATACATTCATTATTTAGAAAGATATCACTTAATTTCCTGACATATGATACTTTTCTAGTTATCTCTTTGTTGATAATTTCTAACTTAATTACATTCTGGTCAGAACACACACAGTTTGATTTCAGTGTAAAAATTTGCTGGGATTTACTTTTTGGTCCAGTATATGATCAATTTAATAAATATTAAGCACTTTTTAAAATGTGAATTCTGTTACTGGGTAAAATGTCCTGTATGTGAGAATAAGGCAAGTTCATTAGTCACGTTGTTCAAATCTTCTCTGTTTTTGTGGTGTGTGGTTCAGCCAATTCTGACTCATGGTAGCCCCGTGTGACAGCAGAACTGCCTCATAGGGTTTTCTTGGCTATAATCTTTAAGGAAACAGAACGCCAGGTCTTTCTCCCTTATAGCTGCGGGGTGGGTTCTAATCAACAACCTTTGGGTTAGCAGCCATTCACTTAACCATTGCACCACCGAAACAAAAAAAAAAAATTTGTTGTCCTTGAGTCAATTCTGCCTCATAGCTACCATAGAGGACAGAGTAGGACTGCCCCCATAAGGTTTTCAAGGAGCACCTGGTGGATTCAAACTGCCGACCTTTTGGTTAGCAGCCATTGCTCTTAACCATTATGCCACCAAGGTTTTCTTACTGCGCCACCAGGGCTCCGTAATTAAATCTCCTCTAACCTTACTGAAATTTTGTCTGCTTATACCTTTACCAAAAAGGTGTGTTAAAAATCTTCTACTGTGAGTATTGATTCGTTTCTTTTAGTTCTGTCACTTTGTGCTTTATTAAAAATATATATATATATGGTAATTGGTGTACACAAACTTAGAATTCCTAGTAAAGTGAACCTTTTATCATTATGAAATATTCCTCTTATTCTAGTAATGCTTCTTACCTCAAAGTCTATTTTGTATACTAACTACACCAGCCTCCTTTAGTTAATGCTTGCATGGTAGGTCTTTTTCCATCTTTAACTTTCAACCTTTCCAGTCCTTATATTTAAGGCATGTTGTTTTTAAGTCTCATAGAATTAGATTTTGTTTTCACCTGGGCCGACAATATTATCCTTTAATTGGAGGATTTAGTCCATTTTTACTTAATTACTAATGTATTTCGGTTTAAATCTGCCTTTTTACTGTTTGTTCTCTATTTGTTCTATGCTTTTTTCTTTCTCGACTTATTTTGCATTATTTTATTTCATGCTTTCTTCCAATTATCTTGTTAGCTTTATACTCTTTTATTATTCTTTTAGAGAACACTATAGAAATCGAAACACGCATCCCTGATTTATTAGTTTCTAATAAACTAGTGCCGTCACCATTAACAAGGTAAATTCAAGGACCTCAGAATACTTTAATTCCCTTGGCCCTCCTCAAGATGTATATTATTTTTTGCCATGTATTTTAGTTCTTTATATATTTAAGACCTCATAAAAATATTAATTATTGTTTTATACAGTCAATATCCTTTTGGATCTATACACATATGTATCCTTTCCACCACTCTGTAATTCTTTTCTACATTTCCAAGCCGTGCTCTGTAATCATTTTCCTTCTACTCAAAAAACATGCTTTAATACCTCCCTCGGGGATTTCAGTACTTTCTAGTAGTGAGAAATTCTGTTTTTGTCTGAAAATATCTATTTTGAAGGATAGTCTTGCATATACAGTCATCTAGATTGGCAGTTATTTTCTCTAAGCTCTTTGAAAATATCATTCCATTGAATTATTTCATTGTTTTTGCTGAGAAGTCACCTATATCGTTGCTCCTTCAAAGATAATCTATATTTATTTTCCTCTGGCTAATTTTAAAAATTGTCTTTGTTTTCCAGAATCTTTACTATAAAGTAACTAGGTAGGATTTTCTTTGTATTTATCCTGCTTGGGTTGAGCAGCATGTCTTACCTCTGTGGCTCAAGGTCTTTCATCAAGTTTGAAAAATTCTTGGCCATTAACTCTTCAAATAGTGTCTGCTCTATTCTCTCCCAGCATCGGACTTCTTATCTTCTGACCTTTCCATTCACTAATTCTCTCTTAAACTGTGTCTAACCTATCCAAGCCATCTACTGATTTCTTAATTTCAGTTATTGCATTTTTCAGTACTGGATTTTCCTTTTAAATATAGTTTCCAACTCTCTACTGAAATTACTCCATCTCGTGATTTACTTCCTTGAACATTTTAATCATAGATATTGTAAGGTCAGATAGTGCTGAATATCTGAATTTCCTGGGGAGTCTGTTTCTATTCAGTTTTTCTCATTTTTAGTTAAATCTTATGTTTTTGTATTCTTGGTTTTTTCGTTTTTTCTTACTGCTTAACAGACTTGGGGAAAAAATAGAGAAAATAGATGATCTTATCTGCCTTCAGGGGTGGATTTATTTGTGCTTCTGGCTGTCCACTAGGTTTAGGGCAAATCGCTTCAATTAGAGACTGAGATCATTTGAGGCTGGGCTTCAGTCTTTATGGGGACAGGCTCATTTCCAGTTCATCTTTACTCAAGGAGTAGTCCTCTTGGGTCCCAAAAGAAAGCCTGAGTTGTTTACAAGGGCCATTTCTATTTGGTAGATCCTGAACTCTAGTTCCTCTTCCCTATGAGTCTTCCAAAAATTCTTCTCAGTTTTTCAACCACTTCTCATAAATTCACAAATTCCTGAGAGAGAAAAGTGGTTGCCAGCTATAAAGCTCACCTTTCTGGAATATTGGCCCTTGCTGTCTTGGTAGCTCTCTCATGCCTTAATATGTATATTCCAGTTTTTCTCAATTTCTTAGAGGAAGGGTTGGTGCAAAATAAGCTAAATACCCATTGCCAGAAGCTGTACACGCTACATGCCTTATTTTTATAATTAATTAATTTTGAAGAGTTTAAGCTCTTAAGTAGAATAGACTTGGGTTCAAATCTTGATTATTTCACTTAGTAGCTGTGTGACTTAGGTGAACTATATAACCGCTCTGAGTTTCAGTGTCCTCATCTGAAAAATGGGGGACACAGTAGTACATACCTTGTTATAAGAATGTTTTAAATGCAGTTAGTACTTAGAACAGGAATATAGCAAGTATTCAAATATTAGTAATAATAATTTTTTCAGCATTGCAATTAATAACTTTTATCACTATATAATTGGAAAAGATGGTAGCCTCTCTCCTATGCACTCTCTGATGGGGGTAATATCTGGTAAAGACCCTGTACAGGTCTTAATCTTTCCAGATTTCTCATCCTATAGCTTTAGAAATACTTGGGTAGAATGACTTACACACCATATGAAATAGTTTATGTAGGTATTGGAATATTCAATGTACAAAGGAGATGAACTGGAGGAAGAGAGTCATAATTCAGCAGTAGGAGCAAGAAAGTAGTAAGACTCATTAAAATCATCCCCTAGACTAGGGCCTAGAGTATAATGGGAAGTATAAAGAGAAGCTGTTGCCACCACGGGGATTTGCTCTAGAAAGGGGGGCGGGATTTTTTGCTACCCTCCTTAATATCAGGGACAGAGCCCCATTGTACTCAGGAAAAGCTTTCCATTCACTAAGACTCCTGGCCAGTAAAGAAGCCCCAATGCTTTGAAACAGGTATCCTGTGCTCTCTTGATAAGGAAACCTTTTTTTTCAAAAATTCCATAGTTTTCTGTTTGTTTGTTTTTTAGTAAAAGACTTGCATTGCTCCACAACACTGAGGTTCAAGAAGCATCATCATTTCTTTCTTTGTTTTTAAATGTATTCTTTAAATGTTTTAAAAGTTTACAATGATAAAACATCCAAAATATTATTTATATGCAAGCTATACAGAAAAAGAATACAACAAACCACTTTGTACCCAACATGAAGCAGGTTTCTGTCAGGTCCCAGGTTGCAGGTAGAGGGCGTGATGCTAGCAAAGCCACCTGGAGAGGTAAACCAGTTGGCCAAATCGGTCTCCCAGGGAAGATTTGGGTAGTTGAGAACATCATACTCCAGAGCCTGGTGCAATTTTGCAGATCCAGCAACACAATTTTATTAGCATATCCAGATACAATCAGGCCTTAGAGTCTAACTTACACAAAGCTGATGTATAAATCATCACACCTACTTAGTCATAACAATGGGGCAAAAAGTGCCACTGGGACTATACAACTGAGGTTCCAAACATGACCTTTCCTCCCACTAATCTGAAAAGCCAAATTTCAATAGCGATGGTGGAAACAGAGCCAGAGATACCAGTTAGAATAAGGATGGGTGATGGCATCAAACTATGGTGCAAATGTTGCCAGTTCTCCAGCCCTAAGGAGATTACCCTTTCCTTTACCTACATAATGTAATCTGACCCTCTCATTGTACTACTTGACCATAAAGTCTAGTCTTTATTAGTTTCCCTCCCTAAGTAATATTACAAGTCCTGTCCTGAGGTGTGTTTATATTCCACAAGTCCATTCTGGTTGATGCTAGTCACCATTTCACCTAGAGATCAGAGTCTGGGCTTCTTTGCTGCTATCTTTTTGCCAGATGGAAACCTTCTCCAGGCTACCTCTGCCCTTTTGGCACTGTCAGGCCCCGGCACAGACACAGTCTCTCCCTAATTCTCCAAAACACAGCTGACACTGGGCTATGGTTTTTGCAAAAACTTACTGAAAATAACATAAGAGAATTAATAATATGAGGAAAAAAATCAAAAGTGGGAGGTACAAACAACAAAAGACAAAATAAATAAATGGGACCTCATACAAATTAAAAACTTCTGTTCATAAAAAAAAAGTGAAAAGACAAGATACTGACTGGGAAAATATCTTCAGAAACTGTATATCTGACAAGAATCTAATAACCAAAACATGTATAAAACTTGGACAACTTAACAACAAAAAGACAAATAACCCAATCATAAAGTGGACAAAGGACTTGAGTAGACATTTCACCAAAGAGGACATTCAAATGGCCACCAAACCCATAAAAATATGCTAGTCATCAGAGAGATGCAAATCAAAATTCAAAACCATAATGAGATACCATTTCACTCCCACTAGGATAGAAAAGACAAAAAAAAAAAAAAAAAAGATAACTAATTTTGGAAAGGATGGGGGGAATTAGGACCCTTATCCATTATTGGTGGGAATGCAAAATCGTATGGCCATTGTGGAAAATAGTGTGGTGGTTCCTCAAAAAACTAAAAATAGAACTACCATATGACCGATCAGTTCCACTCCTAGGTCTATACCCAAAAGACTTGAAAGCAGAGATTAAAAAAGAGACTTGTACACCAGTGTTCATTGCAGCACTATTCACAACAGCCAAAAGGGGGAAACAACCTAAATGTCCATCAACGAACTAATGGATAAACAAAACGTGTTACATACATACAATGGAATACTACTCAGTCATTGAAAGAAATGAAGTCTTGATACATGCTACAGTATGGATGGAGCTTGAAGACATGCTGAGCGAAATAAGCCAATCACAAAAGGACAAATATTATATGACCTCACTTATATAAAATGGCAAGAAAAGACAAATGTATAGAGACCAATGTTTATTAGTGGTTACCAGGGCAGGAGGGAGGGGTCAATGGTGATGGAAAAATCACATTAAGGATAGGGTTGCACAGCCCTTTTTTTCTTTTCTTTTCTTTTGTAATTCTAATTTGTAATAGCAATTTCTGTAAGTAGTATACCTGCAAAAAGTTGAATTGCCAAAAGTTGTGCGATCTATTTACAATGACAAAAGAAAAAAAGAGAGCGCGGAGTAGGCGTTGAGGCTACTTACGTACAACAAAACACTTCTTGGAATTTGTTTCCTTGGTTTGGAGGTGCAGGGTCACAATTTCATGGGACATCCCAGTTAATTGGCCTAATAACATGTTAAGTGCTTCTGTTCTACCTCCTAGTTCACTGAGTAGTGCCTGGGGTCTTAAAAACTTGCAAGCAGCCATCCAAGGCACAAAAATTGGTCTCTATTACTAATGAAGATCAAAGACCACAGCCTTCAGTATGGGTTGCACCTCAACATAAAGAAAACAAAAATCCTCATGACTGGACCAATGAGCAACATCATGATAAATGGAGAAAAGACTAAAGTTGTCAAGGATTTCACTTTACTTGGATCCACAATCAACAGCCATGGAAGCAGCAGTCAAGAAATCAAACGATGCATGGCATTGGGTAAACGTGCTGCAAAGGACCTCTTTAAAGTGTTGAAAAGCAGAGATGTCACCTTGAAGACTAAGGCGCGCCTGACTCAAGCCATGGTATTTTTAATCACATCATATGCATGCAAAAGCTGGACAGTGAGTAAGGAAGACCAAAGAAGGATTGGTGGCTTTGAATTGTGGTGTTGGTGAAGAATATTGAATATACCATGGACTGCCAAAAGAATGAACAAATCTGTCTTGGAAGAAGTACAACCAGAATGCTCCTTAGAAGCAAGGATGGCGAGACTGCGTCTTACATACTTTGGACATGTTGTCAGGAGGGATCATTCCCTGGAGAAGGACATTATGCTTGGCAAAGGACACGGTCAGCAGGAAAGAGGAAGACCCTCAATGAGGTAGATTGACACAGTGTCTGCAACAATGAGCTCAAGCATAACAACTGTTAAGGCTGGTGCAGGACTGGGCAGTGTTTCGTTCTGTTGTGCATGGGGTCTCTATGAGTCGGAACCAACTCGACGGCACTTAACAACAACAACAACATTCACCTGGAGCAAGAGAGGAAGAAGGAGAGTCAGGAACAGGGGAAGGATATGGAATGTGTGGCTAATTGTCTCCATGAACAACTGCCTCCTTTGCCATGAGACCAGAAAACTGGATGGTGCCCAGTTACCATCACTGAACATTTCAATCAAAGATTCTATAGGAAGAATCCTGGTCAAAGGGAGGAAAATGTAGAACGAATTTCAAATTCTCATGGACTCTTTCTAGATTTTCTGGAGCCACGGAGTCATCTAAAAACCAAACAATAATTTAGCTTAACTAGTAAAAAAGGTCTGCCTTGACCATAATGCTCTTTTAAGAACCACCTATATGAGATCAAATTGACAACGGCAACTCGAAAGATAGGAACTTTGGCAGGCAGTGAGTTCATGAGGGAGGAACAACACAGAAAAGGAGAGTGATAATGGTTGCATGACTTGAAGATGTAATCCATGTCACTAAACTGCACATGTAGAAACTATTAAATTGGTGTATGTTTTTATTCTCAACAAAATAAATATAATTTAGGGGGAAAAAAGTGTGTAATGAATTCCAGTGTTCCCAGAACCCTTAGCCACACTCCTTCATGGGCTAGTACGTTTCTCCTTAGGCCCCAGTCAGCAGTCAGGAATCAGGGACCTGTTCGTTTCCTCAGGAGGGATGTCCCCCAGAATGTTGCTCGTCTCTATGAAGTCTAGGACTCCACTTCTCCTCTCTCCAGCTCCTGACAGAAGAAATGAGACTGATCAATCTCAAAATTCACTCTGCATTCTTACTCTTCCATCCCCGCTCCCCTTTTTAGGATCTGACCCATGGGACAATTCTATCAGCTTTGACAGTTTATTTATTCAGCTCCCAAGTTAAAATCCAGACCCTCCCTCTGAATGCAATGGCTGCACCAGCCCCAAAATGAGCTATACCTAATCATGGATCCAAACAGCCTACTTACAAGATTATTTATCAGGAATTAAGATATATTCATACTTAGCTGGCAAAGAAACTGACAATTTTTCTATGAACTATTTCCAATATTCTCATGGTTCAGTAACATTTTAAGTCTTCTAGGATACTATTTCAATTTACGTTTTACCTCTCTGATATTCAACAAAAGCTACGATGCATTAAAAATGTAAGATATAGATGGCTATCTGTTAAAGATCGACTGGTAAAGAGCTGAACCTGACTATTGCTGTAAGTTTTACAATGTCTTTTATCGCTCTATAAAAGTAACACAGAAACAGATAAAAATACCCATTGTAGAAAAAGTTTAATAACAGATAAGCAAAAAGAAATATCAATCCCATCACCTTCCAAATGTTAACATTTCTATTGTATATCCTTCCAGTCCCTTTGCATATACCAGTATATATAAAAGAGAGGACATGCCACTTTTTTCAATCTACCATGGCTGTCTTTCAGCCTTCACATCTCTACATCATTTTTAATGACTACGTATGTAGTATTTTAATGTACAAGGTATCAGAGCTTACCCTGTTGAATATCTGTCAGTTCTAATTTCTTCCTATTGCAAATGATGGATGATGGCATCAAACTACAGTACTTGCAACTTTTTGAACTTTTGCTGGTTCATAGGTAAGCATATTTTTCAATCAACTGTTCATTACTGAACTACCAATCACTCTTCTAGAACTGGGAATATAATGATGAGCAAAAATACACTCCTCACCTTATATATTGTTGGAGAGGCAAATAAGAAACTAAATGTAAACTGCAGTGGTGTTAAGTACAAAGAAGTAAATGGTGCTACCAGGAGAGAGTTTACCTAAGGGAGGGACATTAGGCTGAGATCTGAAGAACGATTAGTGAGCGTCAACAAGGCAAAGAAGGAAGGGATTGTGTTCCATGTCAAAGGAACAGCAGTTACATAAGTTCTGGGACTGGAAAGAGAGAGTGTTAGAATTGGAGACCAGTCTAGCTACAACAGAGATGTAAGGAGGAACACAGTATGAGAGGAGGCAAAGGCCTGACTTTCAGGACTTTGTAAACGAGTTTGATCTTTATTCTAGGAGCAATAGAATTATACTGTGCTTCTGAGCACATTTGAATTTGATACCAGCTTTCCAAAAAGGCTATGTACCATTTTATGTTTCTCTATAGCTTCTCCAACACTGAGTATTTTTATCTTATCCATTTTTTTGGTAGTTTTAACTTCCACACACTACATTTTTTTCATACTTATTGTCCATGTTTCTCTCCATTTCCTATTGGGATGTTTGTATTTTTTTCCACTGGATTTAAGACTATTTGTTACTTCTAAAATTTTTATTTCCTAATAATTTGTCTTTTAATTATGCATGTCAAAACGTAAGTATTCACCTATATTTTCTTTTAGTATTTCTATAGTTTTATTGTTCACAATCAGGATGTCACATAGAATTCATTTTGATATAAACAGAAATCTAATTTTAGTTTTCACAGGGTTAACCAGTTAGTTATACCATGAAATGTCACCTTCGTCATTATAAGTAAGCAACTTAGATAATTCACACAGTTTCTCAATATTCTGTTCTATTATCTAATCATATATTCCTATGCCAATGCATATTCATAATCTTATACGTTTTCATGGGAAATACAAAGTTCTCCCATCCACAGTTATTTTCTCTTAGCTAGCTCCACACAAGAAACTTACTTCTTGTGAAATATTAAATTTGGCTTTCTCTTAGGTTGGGTTCTATAGAGGAGCAAAACCAATGAAACATATGTATAGAGAGAGAGAGAGAGAGAAAGGGAGATTTAATTCAAGAACATGGCTTACGCAGTTATGGAGGCTGACAAGTCCCAAAATCCATGGGTCAGGCATCAGGCTGGAGGCTTCTCCTGATTCACGTGGTTGTAGGAGCTGATGAACCCAAAATCAGCAGGTCAGACAGCAAGCTGCTGGCTCATGGGGCTATGGGAGCTGGCAAATTCCAAAATCTGAGGCCAGGCAGCAGGCTGCTGGCTCAGGTCCCAAGAACTGCAGTCAGATGATGACGAGTCAGATGTGCAGGATTGAGTAAGAGTGAGTATTGCTGGAACATCCATTTACGTACTGGAGGCAGGCTATATCCCCAAGGAAATCCCCCTTTCAACAGATTGGCTGCTAACAGCAGATCTGATCATAGATGTGATTATATCAGATCTCTTCATGGATGTGATTATATTACATTATGGAAGAGCAATCAGTTCAATGTCTGCCAAATCACTGAGAATCATAGCCTGGCCCAGGTAACATGTAACATTAACCATCACAGTCCACCCCTTGTCATCTTTGCACCTCTACACATCTCCTTAAACAATACATAATCTCTATATAGTTATAAAGTCATACTTACACCCAACATGATACAACTAACGTGCGTACAACCGAAAACACACTAGCCCTGTTCACATCTTATATAAGTAATGGGATAAGGGGGGAAGAAAAAAATGTTGTGTGTGTGTGTGTGTGTGTGAATACACATGCATGTATAATAAAACAAGGAAGAAATACTCATAACAATTACAGTCCTCATTTCTGCAACTGGTCATGTGGTCATAACTGGTATTTAGAACTACCTTCTTCTACCACCCATTCCATATTTCCTTTACCAGCAGCAAGCACCTCAGCTAGTCATGGTTCTTTCCCTGGTGGAGTGAACCAAATCTTCATTCCTCAAGGGTCTAGGCCATTAGCAGCCATGTCAGAATTGGGTTGCTGTAGTTTTCCATTGACTTTAATGACAGGGCTTGGTAATATTAACAGGCGCCCTAAAGGATCTTCTGTATTCCAGACATATTCTTCCTCACCCTCCACTATGCAATAGCAATCTGATTTTCCGTTGGTAATCAGGGTCAATCACACCAGCCAATATGGTAACTCCCTTCTTTGCCTGTTGATCCAGAGGTACAAGGAGACCAAAGTGGCCAGATGGCATCATTAACTTCCAGTTCAATGGAATCACTGTTTTGTCTCCAGGTGGGAGTATTTCACCCTTTGGAACTAAGTCCTCTAGACCCACAGAGCATAGGGTCCCAGGGAAAGGAAGCAAAAACTTTGCAAGTGGGTCACTAGTGGTAATAGTGAGTGGCGCCACTCCCATTTCCACCCCTTGATTCCTGGACCCATGAGTTCTGACTATGGGAGAAACAGTACCATGTATTGGATACTGGTTTAGAGCATATACAGCCTCCTAATAACATTGCCCCAACCCTGCGAAGTAGTCACCTAGCTGGTGCTGTAACTGTGTCTTTAGAAGGCCACTCCATTATTCTATCAAGCCAACTGCTTCAGGATGATGGGGAACATGGTAAAACCAGTGAAGTCCATGAGAAAGGGTCCATTGCTCCACTTCACTGGCTGTGAAGTGAGTCCCTTGGAATTGAGAAAAAGGCATTACCCATACCAATAGCTGCATACCAGGTACCAGTAGATGTATTAATTGCTTAAGCAATGAAACCACATTTGGAACAGCAGCTGCAATTGGAGTCGCCATCTAGGTAAGTTTACAACAGTCCAGTCATTACCCATGATTCATTTGCTTTCTGCATAGGTCAATTAGACGAACTGAACGGGGATGTGGTGGAAATCATCAGCCCTGCATCCTTCAAGTCCTGGATGTTGGCAGAAATCTCTGAAATCCCTCCAGGAATGTGGTATTCCTTTTAATTTACTATGTTCTTAGTTACGGGCAGTTCTAATGGCTTCCACTGAGCCTTTCCTACCATGATAACCCTTACTCCACATGTCAGAGATCCAATTTGGGGGTTCTGTCAGTTGTTGAGTGTATCTATTCCAATTATGCATTCTGGAACTGGGAAAATCAGTAGAGGATGGGTCCAGGGACTCACTAGATCCACGGTAAGTCAGACTTGAGCTAAGACTCCACTAATAACTGCACCTTCATATGTCCCTACTCTGGTGGGTCACAGTGATGTTTCGGGTCTCCTAGAATGTGTCAGTTCAGAGCCAGTGTCCAGAAATCCCTGAAAAGTCTTATTCCTTTTCCCCAATGAACAGTCACTCTCATAAAAGGCCACAGGTCCCTTTGGGGAAGGCTAGGAGAAGGATTAACAGTATAAACTTTTGACAGTGTAGTGGGATCCTTCCTCAAGGAAATCTGGCCTCCTCTTCATTAAAGAGGTTGTGGGTCTAGGAATCAGTTGAGGGGACATGACTCTCTAATCTGGTGATTCAAGTTAGATTGCTGTTCACTTGACCTAAAATTCTTCCACTTGTACAGATCAAATAAGTATTTAGATGGCCCATCTATTTCACTCTTAAGGACACCATGACTAAGTAGGCAATGCCGTAAGCCCATATGGGTCAGATTATTCTCATCACTACTTTGACTTTGCCATATATCATGGTAATCATTAAATTAAATGCCACCACTTGGCCCCTACTACCATGGGGTCCAATCAGCCAGTTTGTGGCTAGTAGTCTTAATTCAGTTAGGGCAGTTCCTACTGCCAAATCTGACTTACATAAAATAGCAATCACAGCACTCTTCAAAGATGCTGGGACTGCCTTCACAAATTTGTTCCTCGCTATTGTGGTAAAAGGTGTGTCCTCTGGGTACTCCATGAGTGGGCCTGTGTGTCCAATCTGATAAATTCACTCTAACGTGCCAACTTCCCTAAGCCTTTGGATACCTTCTTTACAGTATACCTAGGCAGGTCTGGCATTTCAACTTTAGTGTAGGCCACCGCTTAATCCATGCTTCGTTCAGTGAACCAACCAAATAAACTATAAGATCCTTTTCTAGCCTCTCAAGCTGAAACTCTGAGTATTTAGTGGGCCCATATTAATAAACTCAGACTGATCCAACTTTATGTTCCTTGCACGATTATCCCATACCCTTAATAGTCATTCCCACACATACTCCCCAGGTTTCTGTTTGTATAAGAAATACCAAGCAGTTCTTTCGGAGTGTAGCATACCTCCTTTCTGGATTACACTCTGTATTTCCCCTCTTGGGGCTCACTGGAACTTAAGTCTAGTTACCAGTCTAGAAGCAAAAACGGGAGATGGGGTGGGTCCTGGGGACATTTAGATGTCTTGTAAGGCATCTGCCTCAGGTGATGCTCCAGGCAATACCCCAGACATCTCAAAGACTCCAGGCACAGCTTGGTTGATCTCATCAGATGGGGGCGGAAGGGGTAACGATTTTACTAGGTAGGGTGATTTAGAAGACGAAGATGGGAGCAGAGGGCTGGTTCTGCTGGCAGGACTAATTCAACAGAATTTAGGAGCTCAACGTCCCCAGCTTCCTGATTATCTGCCCATATGTCCTCATCCCAAGTTTCAGGATCCCATTTCTTCCCAATCAATGCTCTCATCTTAACTTCACAGACCATTCGAGGTTTGAAATTCAACTGCACTGTAATTCTGCCAGTCTTACGATAAGACTCTGGGTTTGGTTTTCAGCAATATCAACTCCGTTACTAACAAGAAATAAGATTTTCTTTCAGGGTACGAGCGGCAACTTTGAGGCTGTTTATGCAGTGCTAGAGCTGTGACTTTGAAGCTCTGAGCTCTTATCTTTCTTTCACCACTTTGCCTAGCAGAAGTAGGACCAACAAACCAGCTTCCTTATACTTCTCATTTTGACAAAATTGTAGAAAAGTGTCAAAATGCAAACACCCAGAACCTTGTCTCTTACCTGTATTTGATCCATTGGTGGTGATATTTTACGTATTTCTACTGCGACCTCACACCATAGATTAGCAGTGCCCTCTTTACTTCTGGAGGTAGTCATCAGCACCTTTAAACTAGCCAGCCTTGAGAACCAATTGAGAAAACTCATCCTTATGATTTTGTTCCTCTAGAACCACTCTCAGTACCAGACGTCTTAGGCTGGGTTTTCTAGAGGAGTAAAACCAATGAAACACACACACACATATATATATATATATAAACATATACAGAGAGATTTAACTTAAGGAAATGGCTCCCACATTTGTGGAGGCTGATAAGTCTCAAAATTCATGGGTTATGCATCAAGCTGGAGGCTTCTCCAGGCTCACGTGGTTGCATAAGCTCATAAACCCAAAATCAGCAGGTCAGACGGCAGGCTGCTGGCTCATGTCCCAAGAACCAGAGGTCAGATGATGACAAGTTACATGCAGGATTCAGAGTAAGAGTGAGCCTTGCTGGAATATCCATTTATATACTGGAGGTAGTCACACCCCCAAGGAAACTCTCTTTTCAACTGATTGGCTGCTCATAGCAGATCTCATGATGGATGTGATTACATTATATCAGGTCACATCATGGAGATGATAACATTATACTACATTATGGAAGAGCAGCAGTCCAGTGTCTGCCAAACCACTGAGAATCATAGCCTAGCCAAGTTGACACGTAACATTAACCATCACAGGATTTCACTTGGATTTTTAAATAAACTACCCAGGTTTCTGACTACCTGAGAACTAGAAGATACCTACCTGGAAAGGAAAGAGGTGAAAATACCTTGAAGACGTTAGCACCCCTTCCAAACAACTACTGAAATTTACATCGATTTTTGCATATAACGGGCACATTATTCAAAGTTTGAACAAACATCCCATGAGACAGTTTACCATAACTGACCTTTTATTTAAAAAATTACAGGGAGTGATTTCCAGCATATCTCATTTTATAAAAGTACTACCTGTATCAAACATTTTATATCACTGTTAATTCCACTGAAGAGCTGCCTTTTTTTTAAAGGTACTAATTCCAATTAATGGGATACATGCCCTTAAAATAGAAAGTTTCCATTATTCTATCCAAATTTCAAAATTAAAGATTATTGAGTTTATTGCTTTATGGCTGGGCAAGATGCTACTAGCACATTTTAGGTAAATAATATTCTTTGTTAAAAACTATGAGGTCATTCTGTTTAAAACTTTTAGGATAATTCACAGAAAATAGATATATTTATTCAAATTACACATTGGCGGGCGGGCTACTGACTATAGACATTATGTGAAGCAGCTCTTTAAAGAAATAAGATGCACAAATAGGTCTATCTTGGTATAATGTACATAATTGAAATGAATAAAACCTGGAAGACCAATATTGTTACACTACGTTCCGTTAGAATTTAAACAAAAAAAAAATCACAAATTTAGTAGTCCATTTGTGCTTAAAATATTCATACGCATGAGAAGCTTAAAGAAAAAACATCTCTGTACATGATGATCAAAAGTAAGTTATAAATTTTTTTTTGAAATTGCACTGTTATTTAAAACACTTTCCTAAAGTCAAACCCTCCTTTGCAGCTGGCATAATTTTTCAGGTCTAATTGGCAACCTGGGGAGGCCCCTCTGGTATGAGTGAAGTAAAGAAGGTGGTGATAAAAGACCAAGCTGAAGCCATTAATCCAGGCCTTTGAATTGCACTGGCATCTTCCCCTGCATCTTCTCCACTCTCATCTTCAAGCCCATCATCCATAAGACGCTCCTTTCAAACAAAACAAGAAACATACTCCTAAGTGATATGAACTGCTAAATATTAACTCATGACAGAAAGGAGGGAGTTAAGTTCTTTGGTAGCAAGGAATATGAGCATGTAATAAGGAAGTGGTACACAGCTGGTCATTAGAGATCTTTGCTAAGTTCAAAAAAAATCAATTCTTTAGTGTTTAAGTTCAAAGGAGACACATGCCAATTCAGTAAAATAAATTCTCAACGTGCATAATTTTCTTTCTAGGTTATTTTCAGGAATATTGTTAATCTTTCCTATTTAATCCTAATATATGACTGACTCAAAGTTATATTTTAAGTTCTCCAGGATAAAACCACCACAATTCATAATTTAGTTTTTCTTCATGTGCCATTCCACAAATTGAACATGTGGAAGACCCAAGATTCTTTTATTACTTTGGTACCATACAGTCCTGAGGAAATATTTATATTTAAAATATACAAAAACATCATTAACATACCATTTCTTCTAGTTCTAGATTGTTTACATTTTGCCCATCATTGTTAACTTCAGCATTATTGTTGGGAGCCTGTTGCTGACCTCCTTCCTGCCTAAAAGGAAACCATCCAGCTTGGTGTCTGTTCAATAAAATAAAGAGAAAAGCCACAATTGTGTTTATTTGTAACATTATAAAGCGTTAAGTGTCCTATAAGAGAAAAACGATTACAACTATAATAAATGAAAAGACCACATCTCTTACTTCAGGTCAGAAACTTTTCTCTCTCAAAGCAATGACAGCAAAACCAGAACCAATTCAAGTCTAAAAGTCTACTGTGGCTTAACTGGCTCTATGATCTATCAGGACGTATCAGGAGTCATAAAATCTTTGAGATTTTCCCAAATGAAATTCAAATTTATTTACCCCCTGGAGAAAAGGAGGCAAGGGAAAGTTAGCCTACTTATACAAAAAAATCTGACCTATACCCACAGCACTTCCTGTTGAAAACTACTATTAAAAAAGGGCACCCTTCTGTAGGAGTGCATCATATACCTTCTCAAGTTCTAAATAATTAACAGAGCACATCTAGCAAAATTAACAATTTATATAAAAGATAGTACAGGAAATAAATCTGCCTCTACACAATTCTGATAAACATTCTTATTCAACACAACCTGCCTTACTTTTGGCATCAGAAACATACCAGGTATCAGAAGCCTGGCATTCACATTCCTTCATTCAACATTCCCTGTCAGATTACCGTTATGACAGATTCTGTGCTAAGTAGCTTAAGAAAGTAATTGAAAGAAACCACAAAAAGTTAGCGAACATCACTTACAGATAAACCAGTAGCATGGCTCCCATTACCATGATAAACCTACTAAAAGAAGAATAGAAGTAGACAATGCTAAGGAGAATTGCAGCTCGTGAGAATGTGTACATCCAGTCTAGCCAGTCTCGATTGAAATCGTCTTCGTTTAGCACTGGGCCTCCCTGTGCATTCATTTGAACGTTCTCATTCATGGGTCGATTTTCTTGAACCACTAGGTTTGGAGCTGGTGGGGGTTCTTCTCCAGGAACATGTGCCAAATTTAGAGGCTGTGGAGCAGTAGGCTGGGCTGGGGTGGCATTTGATGTGGCCTGAGCTGAAACTGCAGCTTGACTGAAATATTCACCAAAATAAATATTAAAAAGAAAAAAAGTTTACCATACTGTATTTTTTAAAACTTCCTGAAGAGCCATATTTATTTTTCATAAACCCATCATGGAGTACCCCAACTTCTGTCCCACACTCCTTAGATAAGCACAAATTCCAATGGAAAAGTGGTGCAAAGTCTGAGGGTAGGTGCAGGCCTCTCTCAGCCTGGTAGTCCACGATGGTGGAGAGAGGTGGAAGAAGTGAGAACGGCAAGGTTTCTTTTCTCTCTTTCACTAAATTACCTTCTAAGGTAAGAGCCAGTAGGTCCAAACCTTTTCATCTTCACTAAGGGCCCTTTTGTTATTCCACATGAGAATACACTGACGCCATCACCACCTCCCTCCCAGACAATGTCTTGAAAGAACTGTCTAAAAATGCATATTAATTATTGCCTTATGTGTCTACTGTCAACAATAAATGCTTTGTATTCATAATTTAAAATATGACATACATTCCAGATAATAATCCCTCAACCCCCATCTTGGACTTTGGGATCTCCAATTGAGGACCACTGTCAACTTATAAAGGATTGTGGTCCTGAAGTTTGCTTACAATTTGATTGCCTAAAAGTCAGAATAAACTGTTTCTATAAAACGTTCCCAGAAAAATGATATTAAACCTGGATTTGCTTCAAAAGTATCCAGCAAGGGGGATATTGCACAATAAGATTGGCCATGAAGTAACAAATGCTGAGGCAAGGTAACAGGTAACCCAGCGATTCATTTTACTATTCTTTTTACATTTTTATGTGTCTAAATTTATCTATAATAACAAGTTTAACATTCAGATAGCAAAATAAAAGTTTCCCTGGCTACCGAACACTAAGCCAGTATGCTAATACCTTGTGTCTGAATCGGGCTTTGTAGTTTTCAAAACACTGCCTACCTCACAGATATTCTAATACGTAAAGTCCTAAGAGGAAACCCTGGTGGCGTAGTGGTTAAGCGCTACGGCTCTTAACCAAGAGTCGGCAGTTTGAATTCGCCAGGTGCTCCTTGGAAACTCTACGAGGCAGTTCTACTCTGTCCTATAGGGTCGCTATGAGTCGGAATTGACTCGACAGCAGTGGGTTTGAGTTTGGTTTTTTTTTAAGTCCTAAGTAGCACGCCACAATAAAACTCACTTACCTTTCATGGTTCTCACGAGATTTATAAATGACACAAGGGACATAAAGCACCCAGCAGAGTACTGAGCACATAGTAATCACTCAAAGGACAGTTATTACCACAGCAACATACAAGACAGAAAGAACCTGCCTAGAGCCATGGGGTTATAAAAGACAGCATCAGGTTAGTTTTATGGAGGAAGGTCAGAGGAATGATAAGGATTTTGGCTTCACAATGTAGGCAAGAGAGCCACTGGATGCTTTGGGGGTTGGGCAATGGCCAATTCAACTACGTGTTAAGGAAGTTAACCTGGCAGTAGTAAAGCAGGTCTAAAATGAAAAAGCACTGGAAGTAGGCTATAAAGTAAAGGAATGAAGCTTAGCCAAAGATAAAGAATTGCGAGTCATCCGCAGAGAGCTAAGATAACAGCTAAGGTTGTGGAAGCAAGAAATCCAAAAGGCCTGACCCAGGACTGAATCCTGTCTTCCCTACCACACTATGGGTGCTGTGAGGCTCATGGTAAGCACACAAATGTCTGTGAAACTGAGCAAGGAATGTTACCACTAAAAAGAAGGAAAAAATGAGGCTACTAAAGGACAGGAAAAAAGTGACCAGAAAGATAAAAAGAATGAGGAGGATAACAATCACAAACACAAGGAGACAATAACATTAAAGAAGCTAGTCAGTCAATGCTAAATGAATGCATAGGAAGAAAGGTGGCGAAAACGCACTCAGTGCTAAGGCTGTTCCACGCCAACCCAAATCAAGGCTTACTACAATTCTGACAGTCCAGTACTAGCCCACTGGAGCCCTTGTCATGGATTGAACTGTATCCCCCCAAAATATCCATCAACTTAGCTAGGTCATGATTCTCAGTATTACATGACAGTCTACCATTTTGTCATCTGATGTGATTTTCCTATGTGTTGTAAATCCTGTCTCTATGATGTTAATGAGATGGGATTAGTGGTAGCACGGCATGTCCTTTGGACCGAAGGTCCTTGTACTGAGAAGCTCCTTGACCAGGGGAAGATTGATGACAAGAACCTTCTTCCAGAGTTGAGAGATAGAGAAAGCCTTCCCTTGGAGCTGGCACGCTAAATTTGGACTTCTAGCCCACTAGACTGTGAGAAAATAAATTTATCTTTGTTACAGCCAACCACTTGTGGTATTTCTGTTACGGCAGCACTAGATGATTAAGATAGCCCTACCTAGACCTAAGCCTCCCTGACACAGGACTTTTCTATTTCCTTTTTCATTCAACCCTCTTTCTCTTCATGTGGGTTTGATACCCGCCAATGATACTTTCCTAAGTGTTCTCCTCTTAAGGATATGAAGTGTTAGATTAAAAAAAGCATCTGAATATTGCTGCGAAGTATAATTAGTGGGGAAAAAAGGAGGAGCCAAAGTTAGGTTTAGCTGATGTGAACTGGAAATACTAAAAAAATGGACTCAGGTTAACTTACTATTGCATGTAATACTGATGAGCATACATCTGTTGCCACCACAGCATCTGCAGTGGGCTGAAGGCAGGGTACACTGGGAGCCCAGCCGCAGCAGCCTGCCCAGGAAGTTGGTTGTCCACGTTCCTACAACAGAGAGAAGGAGAAAATGTTAATGCTCCAGAAGTTGGGAGCCGGTCTCTCTCTCAATTTTCATTTCCAAATTACAAATTATGCATTGATACAATGTATGGAATCTTACTCAACAGGGAAATACTTATTTTCCACATTATTCAAGATGTTATGACTTACATAAGATGCCCTGGGCTCAAGTACATAGAATAACTACCACTTCAGCCCAGTTTTAATGGGAAAATAAATTAAGCCATCTACAAAATGTATGGCAAACTTCAACACTTATCTTCTCATTTCAGCACACAAGGCCAAAATTACTTTCATTGTTAAGTACATTCTCCTCAACAACTATTCACCAAAGCCCTAAAATAAACTCAATGACAAAATATTTTAAGGAATGAGAGAATGGTGTTTAATATTAACAATAATATACTATTTAAAACAAGCAAAAACAGTTGTAGCAGTACATCAACAGGGAACTGCCAGAAATTCAAGCTGGATTCAAAAGAGGACATGGAACAAGGGCTATCACTGCTGATGTCAGATGGATCCTGGCTGAAAACAGAGAACACCAGAAATATGTTTACCTGTGTTTTATTAACTATGCAAAGGCATTTTACTGTGTGGATCACACTTAATTATGGATAACATTGTGAAGAATGGGAATTCCAGCACACTTAATTGTGCTTATGCAGAACCTGTACATAGACCAAGAGGCAGTCGTTCAAACAGAACAAGGGGACACTGTGTGGTTTAAAATCAGGAAAGGTGTGCATCCAGGGTTGTATCCTTTCACTGTACTTATTCATTACTCAGTCTGTATGTTGAGCAAAAGCATCCGAGAAGCTGGCCTAATATGAAGAAGAGCGAGGCATCAGGACTGGAGAAAGACTCATTAACACCTGTGATATGCAGATGACACAACCCTGCTTGCTAAAAGCGAAGAGGATTTGAAGCACTTACTGATTAAGATCAAAGACTCCAGCCTTCAGTATGGATTACACCTCAAAATAAAGACAACAAAAATCCTCACAACTAGACCAATAAGTAACATCATGACAAACAGAAAAAAGATTGAAGTTGTCAAAGATTTCATTTTACTTCAATCCACAATCAACACCCATGGAAGCAGCAGTCAAGGAGTCAAATGATGTACTGCTTTCTGCATATCTGCTGGGAAAATCGTCTTTAAAGTATTAAAAAGCAAAGATGTCACTCTGAGGACTAAGGTGTACCTGACTCAAGCCATGGTATTTTCAATTGTCTCATATGCATGTGAAGGCTGGACAACAGATAAGGAAGACCGAAGAACTGATGCTTTTGAATTATGGTGTTGGCAAAGAATAGTGAATATACCACGGACTGCCAGAAGAATGAACAAATCTGTCTCGGACGAAGTACGGCCAGAATGCTCCTTAGAAGCAAAGATGGTGAGACTTCGTTTCACATACTATGGACACATTATCAGGAAGGACCTCTCCCTGAAGAAGAACATCATGCTTGGTAAAGTAGAGAGTCAGAGAAAAAGAAGAAGACCCTCAATGAGATGGACTGACACAGTGGGCTCAAACACAGCAACAATTGTGAGGATGGCACAGGACCAGTCAGTGTTTCGTTTTGTTGTTCACAGGGTTGCCAGCAGTTAGAACCAACTTAACAGCATCTAACAACAAGAACTTTAAAAACATACAGCTATTAGCTGTAAAATTTATAAATGAACATTACAAATACCTGCAAGATATTCTTTAAAGAACCAAGATTAGCAGAACATGTATATACATGCATTCTTAGATTAAGTAAAATTTCTATTAAGTTAGTAAAACTTGGGAAAGGTCACAATTAACTTCTCTATGTGTCGGTTTCCTCATCTATAAAACAGAGCTAATAAAAGAACCTTTCTCACAGGGTTGTTATTCAGTACTCAGTAGATATTAACTGTTTTTGTTTTTACTTTCCCCTATCTCTAACTCTGAACATGACTCCAAAATGTGTAATGCAAGATTTGCAGAAATTCACACTTGTATATCAAGATAACTACAGGGAAAAGCACGTAAGTAAAGCCAAAACGCAAACCCAAACCCACTGCCGTCAAGTCGATTCTGACTCATAGCAGCCCTAGAGAACAGAGTAGAACTGCCCCAAAGAGTCTCCAAGGAGCACCTGGAGGATCTGAACTGCTGACCTCTTAGTTAGCAGCCATAGCATTTAACCACTATGCCATCAGGGTTTCCATAAGTAAAGCAGAAGTGGTAAATTCACTAACTCTCCTTTTCTTCATATTACTTGAAATTTATCTTTAGCTGATTACTAGTCTATCCTGAGCGATACAAGCATTAACAAGTTCATGAAATTTATTTTGTTTAGTATTATATTCTAAAACTGTTTACTTAACGTACATTTGGCAATACTCGATTATAGAAACCTAACTTAGAAAAGGTGTGGTGATCCTAAAACTTACCAGTGTTTAATACCTGAGGAAACGTGAAGCTAAAGTGATAGCACCAACTCCCCTGTGTATTACTTGAGCTTTCCTCGCCCTTGGAGGAGTCACGGGAGTCACACAGTGGCTCCCCATTTTCAAAAGACCCTTCCATCTCTTGAATATAGCTCTTCTCCTACTTTCCAAGCCTTCCCCCAACTTACATAAGAAGGAATAGCAGAGAAGCCCCCGTTAGAGTTCCTCCCAACTCTTGATAAATAAGTCCTGTATACAAGAGGGAAAAATAACTTTACCCCAGCTATTCCTTTAGGAAGATATCAGTTAGTTATCAAACCTGGAGAGAAAGCCAGACTACTGGAGCAAAGAAGCATCATACAACATTTCTATAAAGAACTTGGCATTCACACCAGGGAACTGATGCATCTCTGAGTATATCTAAAAATTACCCTAATGAAGTAATGGTAACAATATGAGGCTGTTGCCATATCACACTCAATAAATCTACTCCCACTCCCAGGCCCCTTTCCCGTAACAATAGACGTTCATTTGAGAGAGGGACAACAGCTCATTACATTGAGAGAAATTCAGCACACCATAAGCAATTATTCCCCTTTTGCCCCTCCCTTTCACCCCTGATAACCACTAAGAAACTGGTCTCTATACATTTGCCTGCTCTTCTCTTTTTTTTTAAGTGAGGTCATACAAGAGTTGTCCTTTTGTGATAGACTTAGTTCACCCAGTATAATGTCTTCAAGCTTTATCCATGTTACAGCAGGTATCAAGACTTCATTTCTCTTTCTGGCTGAGTAGTATTTCATTGTATGTATGCACCACATTTTGTTTATCCATTCACATACAATGATGCTCACTTAAGTTGTTTCTATCTTTTCGCTATCGTGAATAATGCTGCAATGCCATCAGAACATTACTGAATGTTCTGATCAAAATTCTATAGAAGAATCCTGATCAAAAGGGAGAATATACAGAACAAAATCTCAAATTCTCACAGAATCCAGACCTTCTGAGGCCATGGAGGCTGGAAGAACTGCTGAAACTACTGCCCTGAAATAATCTTTAATCCTTAAACCAAAAACATCCCCTGAAGTCTTCTTAAAACCAAACAACACTTCAGCTTAACTAGTAAAGAATGTCTGCCTTGAGCACTGTGCTCTTTTAAGAACTATCTATATGGGATCAAACTGACAATAGCAACTCAAAAGATTAGATAGAAAACTTAGGGGAAAGTAAGTTTATGTTAAAGGAAGAGGAACGATTCAGAAAAAGAAGGTGAGAATGGTTGCACAAGATTCATAAAAAGAAGGTGAGAATGGTTGCACAACTTGAAGAATAAAATCAATGTCACTGAACTGTACATGTAAATTGTTGAATTGGTATATTCTGTGTATATGCTCAACAACAATAAAAAAGGGAGGAGGAGAGAGAGAGACCCTTATCATAGTACTTATCATCATGTTGAAATTATCTGTTTTCAATTACCAGACCTAGGTATTTACCCTCTGACCCATCAATCCTACTTCTAGGAATCTATCCTAAATATACCCTGGAAAAAATATAAATGATGTATGACAAAGCTATTCATCGCAGCACTACACATAAAAGAAAAGACTGGAAACAAGTCAAACATTCATCAGTAGGAGACTGGATGTCACAGTTTATACACTCAATTAATGAAGTACTGTGCAGCTGTAAAACGGAATGAAGATCTCAGATACCGCTATGGAGTGACCTCCTGTATCTTACGTGCTATTTTGTTAAAAAGGAAGATGCAAAAGAGCATGTATAATATGCTACCTTTTGTGTAGGAAAGAGAGCAAATACACACGCACACACACTTCTTTGAATTCTGACAAAGAAACAATGGAAGGATAAACCAAAAAATAATAAAAACGGATGAACAGGGGGAGGAGAAAAAATGAAACAGTCCTCTCTAAATGTAGCAGCTTGTTTTACAGTTTAGATGCTGGAACCATGAAAACAGTTTATACAATTAAGAAAAAATTAAATCAAAAAGAAAACAGTAGCAAGCTGTAAAAAAAAAAAAAAAAATCAGAGAAAAGGAACCACACTTGAGTATGAAGTTTTATAGCATAATCATACAGAGACAAATCTTTCTACTGATTTTAAAGCACAGCATTTTAACTATACATCCCTAGTAGGATAAATTCTAAGACAAGAAGGACCAAAAAAATTTTAAGTCACATTATATGAGTGGAAACAGTACTGTTACTTTAAAGCTATTTGATAAAAATAAACACATACTAGATAAAGCAGTAATTATGCTAATCTAAGATTTCATAAAAAAAGATAAATACGTAAATCAAAGAGGTTCTGTAAAAATCCCTTAATCTTTAACCTGAAATATCAGTATGAACTCAGGATTTATTTTTCTTCTTTCTAAAAAAAGCATTGTTTCGTATCTCTGACAACTGAAAAGGCTTAAAGCATGGCAACTGAGTAGCAATGAGGGCTTGTTAGCACCCAGGTTGTGATCTGTAAATACTATTTATTTCTCATCAGGATTCCCCGGAGGCAGGTTCAAGATGAGCCTGAGACATCTTGTCATGCCTGAAATCTAAGACATTATTAAAACCTACTAAAAGTCATGTCAAAAGGACACAGCAGACAAACTGAACAAGTCAAAAAAATGGGACAATGTAAGCATCAAAATGAATGACTACAGTAGACTGAAACACGAATACATAAAAAACTGTAAGTTCATACTGATAACCTATAACGACAACAAAAAAAAAAACCTCATTGGCCACCTTGGCAGGTTACAAGGACATAACTTACTACTCTGAAAATTAATAAAGGTAAAGAATTCAGCATTTATCAGGCTTCTCCTAAATGGACTGAATTCCAAGATAACAAAATAGTTGATAAGAGAATGTTCTTTATACAAGAAGCACAGGCAATAAGCGGAGAAATGATAAAATTAGGAAATTACCATTTTGCAACAACGAATGAAATAATGGATCCAGTCAATGATCACAACCAGTTTCCACTGGGTCGATTCCAACTCATGACAGCCCTACGTGCTGCAGAGTAGAATTGCACTCCACAGGGTTTTCAATGCTGCGACTTTTTGCAAGCTGACTACCAGGACTTAATCATTAACAGCTACTAAAACTATTACCTGGATGATGAAGAACTTAATAATGCATAAATCAGGCTGTTAACATTGAACGCACTGATCAATCCTAACACGACTAGAGGTGAGACAGCCAAATTTTATGTGCCTCCTGGTGTGACACAATAGCAAGGATGTGGCACTACCTATGAAGAATTCTAGGAAAAAAAAAACTGAACGTTAGATCTAACTACCAGTTACAGACAATATGGGGATAGAAGAAAATGCTCAATGATACCATGAGGACACAGCCAACTACAGACCAGGGAAATTACATAGAACAAGAAAAAAGGCATGAAGTAAAAAAGGGAGGTGAAAGGGGATTAGATTAGAAGAGCCTTAAGAAAGATCAACCAAATGCAATATGCCAACCTCTTGAATATCGATTCAATCAAAACAACTATAGAAAGACATTTGAGACAACCAGGAAAAACCAAACACAAACTGGGTATTAGATGATATAAAGATTTGTAATTTTGCTGAATGTTCTAATGGTACTGTGGTTTAGAATATTTAAAGTCCTTATCTGTCATAAAAAAAAAAATAGCTGTTACAGAGAGACAATAAGCATTTACTGATGAAGTTATATAACACCTAGGTTTTGTTTTTTTTAAATATACCCCAGTGTCAGAAAAACAGAGGGCAAACTGGAGTAGATGAAGAATGCTAGTCCAGTAACAGTTGTTGGAGCTGGGTATTAGGTACATGAGGGTCCATTATAATATTTTCTGTACTTTATAAGCATTTAAAAACTATATTTGATTTTTTTTTAATTAAAAAAAAAAAGTGAATACAAATATTGCCTGTTTAACCTAAATATACATCACCAGGGGACTAGTTCATTAAATTATAGTAATCCATATAATGGCATACCGTACAACTGACAGAATGGGACAGCTCTATGTGCACTAATATGACAATCCTTAGTACATTTAGTGAAAAAACGAGGTATAGGCTAGAGTGTATGGTAAGTACGCTACCAGTTGTGTTAAAAAACACACACACATGCTTTGTGTAGGCACAGTTTATCTGGAAGAATACAGGAGAAACAGCTAACAATGGTGGCCTCTAAGGGCAACTGGGTAGCTAGGAGACACAGCTGAAACTTTTGAATGCGTTTTTGTTCCCTTTAAAAATGGTACCACGTGCATGTATTACCTCTTAGAAAATAACTCCAAAAAGAAGTTGCCTATTTACTATCCTGTCTCTCCAACCAGACTCTGTGCCCCTAAGAACAGGGAACAAGCTTTAGCCATTATATTATTATCATCGGTACAATAAATGTGTTGAATGACAGATCATCAAGGTTCATAGCAGGAAAAAGCTGGAAATTGTGATGATTATAAGCAACTATTAAATCTAGTATTTCATTTGAATTTCCCAACTTTAAATGAAAACATATGTTAATGACACAAAAAAATTACAGCTATATTAAAGAACACCACTGCAAAGAAAACGATACTAACACATTTAGGATACTAATCCAGAATCCAGTGCCGTCGAGTCGATTCCGACTCATAGAGACCCTATAGGACAGAGTAGAACTGCCCCCACAGAGTTTCCAAGGAGTGCCTGGCAGATTCGAACTGCCGACATTTTGGTTAGCAGCCGTAGCACTTAACCACTACACCACCAGGGTTTCCATTAGACATGGATAATTTTCCCCTTTCCTTTACTGTTTTTTATTGAAACTCTTTAATATCCATTTTATTACTCAAAATAAATTGTTCTTTTTTTTGGCAAGGAGCCAAGTAAAGTAGTAGAAACATGGGGAAAACATAACTATTTGGAATGTGTAGTATGTCTGTCTCCATACAAAATGTCACATTCTTTATGCAAGTAAAACAAAGTAAAATAATTTGGTCCCTCCTCCCTCTGGCCCTGAACAAGTCAGGGAGAAGAAACTGCTGACAAATACATGTGAGCGGAAATCAGAGATGATGTCAGAAGTTCTGACGGTCCCCCCCGCCAACCCCTTTTTGGAGAGGCTATCTTAGTGCCGTCGAATGAAAGTAAAACACGGGAAAAAAAGGAGGAGGGACAAGTTCACTGGAACAAATGCAACTGGTAAAGTATAATAGAGACTAGGACAAAAGCCAAGAACTTGCAAGACTGCCATTCACAGTCTTTCATAGATATTTAAAAGTTATATCAAAGGACATTAGTTAGTATGTTTTAAAGTCAAGAATTACAAGGCAGAGGAAATGACAGGAACTGGAAACATCAACAATTCGGAAAAAATTATTTCATAGAAAATCTGTTAAATTAACCTTACTTCTCCCACCACTCCACACAAATGATGTAGCAACTGTGTGGAATCCCCACATCATTTCTGGAATATGCCTTTCAAGACTCTCTGAACTTGCTTTGTTCACCCTGCTGCACTCCTCTTACACACGGCTCGATGTTACCACGCATGAAGCCTCCCCATTCCTCCAAGCACAGTCACTCCCTCTCCTAGGTTCTCTCAGTACTTTATTCAAGACCTTAATAGCACACAGGGGATGGTAACTTATTTGCCTATGTGACAAGTACAGAATTCATTTTCTCACCTTCAGTGCCTAGCACATAGCGGATTCTTCAGTAAACATTTACTGAATGAGGTCACAGGGTCCTCCAATGAACAGACTTGCTTACACAGTCACCCACTTAAAATCTGACCAGCAGATCTGACTAGAGGAAAGTTTTAAATGAGGGGAGGGGCGGCTGTAAAAGAAGTCAAAATACAAATGAGAAACTAGGAAAGAATATTGAAACAAATGATTGACAAGGTAGAAAATCACTTCCACAAAGCTAAGAACACAGACTTCTGAGTCAGATAAGCATGTGAATTCCAGTTCTGCTACTGACCACTTTTGTGAACAGAGGCAAGTTACATAACCTTTAAGCCTCATTCCTCTCATCCATAAAATGGGAGAAAATAGTATACAGACCATAGGGCTGGTATAACATTTAATGAAATAAGGGATGTATAAGTGATTAATACAATGCCTATCTCACACTAAGTGCTCAATAAGAATTAAAATCCTTTTAGATTAAAAGAACTGTCAGCACACCTACAAATATGCAAGTCACAAAAACAAAAAGAAATCTTTTTCGTAGTGTCTTATTGAGGACACTCCAATTTATCACACTGGCCAAGTACATATTTGTAAAGGTATGTGGAATCAAACTCTTTAACAACTGTTACTGGGAATGCAAACTGGTAAAACTTCAATATACTTTGGTAATTGTCTTTAAGAGACTCAAAAAGTCTTAAGAACACCTTGACCCAGGAATTCTGCTTCTCAAAATTTATCCTAAAAAAATAATTCCTATTGCATAAGTACATTTACAAATGTTGACTGTGGTGATGTTTAGTGGAAAAAACTTAAAACAACCCAAACATTTGAGGACTGTTCCACTTCTTCACTCCTCTATAAGAGGATTACACACACACACTTAAGTCATACAGTGGCAGAGCAGGCTCATGCTTAGCTCTCAAGAACAGATTGCTAAAGTTCAGGAATTTTGTGAGCCAACCCCTTGGAATCTTGAAATCAGCCACTGTGGGAGTATTTGCACCACAGAAATCAGCAAATGCTACAAATCAGGGCTTTATTTTTCTCCCCAGAAGAGCCATCGGGTAAATATTTACCAGCACATCACTGCTAACTTTGCAGTACCTCCCCATCCCAGCGCAACTGAACTTGGCCATGTGACTTAATTAGGCCAAAAGACTGTTAGTGGATATGACTTCGGTATAAAAGTCTTTAAATGTGCTCAGTAGTTTGCCTGCCCTCTTGCGTTCCTGCCATTTGCCATGAGAAGAACTTGCCTTAGGGAGTTTCTGGTCCAGAGAGAACGAGAAATACAGAAAGACCTGATGTCAACCTGCGGCATAAAGCAAAGCTGCCCCATGACTGACAAACTGAGCAAGAAAAATAAGCCACTGACATCCTGAGGTTGTTATGCAGCAGGACCAACTAACACACACATTCTCCACTGACAGAGAAGGGGAAACTAGCAGAGCCACATAGCAAAAAATCACACGGACTTGCAATGTTATCGATTTATATTTAACCTGGAAATACGCCTAAGCTATACAATTTTTTAAAAGGTTTATAAAAACCAAAAAAACACACGATATTTCTGTTAAAATATATGTACACAGAAAAGTATTCAGAAGAATCTTTACAGAAATGTTAACACCGGTTCTTCCTGAGTGGCAGAGCTACAAGCAGCTTTGACTTTAAAAAATGAGACAATACAGAATGGTACAATGAGTAGATTTTCACTTCTATTAATTACAAAACAAGGCTGTTACTATTTCGGCGGGAGAGAGGACTGAATGTACAAAACAGTGAGTATTCTATAAACCAGCCAGCAACTTTTGGAGCTAAAGTAAATAAATGTGACAGCACAGCAGACTGAATTCAGAATGGTCAGTCAGGATTTATAAATGTCACACTGTAAGTGGACAGTCAATGTGACGATGCACATGTACTGCTTTGGTGTTCTCACGTTTCCTCAAGAGCTTGATGGGCAAATAATCACCTACAAAGTGAGACTCCCAGGGTATTACTAAACTGGCAGATCCTGGGCACCACCTCAAATCTAGTGATTGAAAATCTCGGGGAACAGGGACCAGGATTTATTGATTTTAAAGATTGAGAATACTGACCTATGTGGCAGAAGCCACATGAAGACTAGTTAAATACAAACTGTACTGAAGTTTGACAAAGGACAGCAGAGAGTACACTTTGATGGTGACTTCTTCAAGTTCACTAAATTACTGCTCTCGTACATTGAAGGCTATGTTCAATAAAATTTCCATAAAGACAGATATAAAGTCTTCATTAACAAAAATGACAACTATGAGATCAAGCAAAATTATGTTCATTGTTGAACTAATAATCTACTAACTGACCTTTGATATACATTGCTCTGGAAATCACACAGTGCTCTCTCTAAATATCAAGGTTTTCCAGCATCTCACACTGGTATTCACTCATCTGGACGTTTCAGTGTACCAAACACACATTAGTCTGTGTGCCGAATGAATTTATAAGAAATTGCTAACACATCACTATGTGCCAATTATTGGGCTAAGCACTTACATAAAAAAATCCACACAGCAACTGTGTAAAATAGGTGCCATTATTCCCATTTCCAGATGAACAAACTGAAGCAGAGTGGGGAAAGGGCTTGCCCAAGCTGGTAAGTGGACAGAGGAAGGATTCATACCCAGTCAGGCTGGCTCCAGAGTCTGTGTGACCTCCTGATTTAAAATTAAACATTATTCATCTAGTAATAGCCTCTTAAACGAATCTCAAATATCTTTGAAAGGTTTTGTTGCTTACCATTTTAATAATTTGTTTTTGGCAAAATATATACTATGTCAGACTTTTCTAATCTGTTTAAGACATTTGTAAGAGCTGAATGTCTTTTTTTTTTTTTACTGATTTCCTCAACAACCTAATGTAGAGAAATTATTAATCTTTTCCCAAGGTATCTATGGTCTTAGCCTGAAGACCTGCAATCTTCTCAGGTTTGTTTTGTTTATTACAAAATACATTCACTGTGAATAAGAGTTAAAAAATCTTATCCAGCCATAACTATTAACATGTCATTATACATTCATTCACATATATATTTTTTTTATTTACATGCATAATACTCCCATCTACCACTACCACCAAAAATAAATAAATAAAATACACGAACTCTTTGTATAAACTGAGAATTGAAATACCTTACTCCATACAAAAGAAAGGAAATTAATCACTGTGAAGAGACTAAGTATTTTAAGCTACTATTCCATAATATAAACCCTGAGAACACTGGTTTTTTACATATAACCAAGTTTTGGGTTGTACTAATCATTATCTGAAAACAAAAATAGTTTCATAGGTGCTTTATAAAAGTCTACAGCAGCCTCATCTAAACACTTCTATCAAGAGGAAAGCCTTCACATCTGAGAAATATTAGACAGATCAGTTTTCTTATGTTTTCCTAAATACTTAGCTTTGTTTTCCTAAATACTTAGCTTTGTTTTCCTACATTAAGAATTGAGTTAAGTTAGAAGTTCTAAATAAAAAGTACCTGAATGTTTGTGCTATCCTAATTAGCACAGCACTCGATGGCTACTCCTTAGTTACTTCACTTAATTACCATTCTGGGTCATAGCTATTTCCTCATTTCCAGCCCCATCATCATGGACCTGGAGCACTGCCACACACTCTACAGCATCATGGCTTGCAAGCAACACAAAATTATCATCACTGACCATGACTCATGCTTCCTTTACTCGAAAAGTAACAAATAATAGTTCCCCAGTAAAATACTCTGGTTTCAGACATAACCCGGGACCAAATCATATTCTCCAAGATCCTAGTCTCTGAACTGTTCAAAAAATGTGTGTTACCTGTGGTCGCTGGTTGCATTTTCCCCCTGGAACTGCCTAACCCAAGAAGCCTGCTGTAATTGCTAAGTATACAGGAGCCACACCAAGCTTCTTGAGAAAACTCCTCCAAAGGAACTCTCAAAACAACAAAGATTCTGGATAACATGGAATAGGTGGCATACCCTTTCATAACATGATGGTTTTACTCTACCTCAGCATTACCCAGCCTGCTGATCAGAAACACCTGTGAACTTTTAAAAAACAGATTATTGGGCCCTACACTATTCTAAGTATACTCTCACTCGGCCATTCTTCCAATCCCCAGAAGGTAAACTGAGTACATCTGCAGTGAGACTGAATTTTAAAACAGTTAATTACCTAGATCCTTGCTACTCAAAACATGGTCCAAGAAGCAGCAGCAGCACCTGGGAACTTGTTAAAAATTCAGAATCACAGCCTCCATCAGCCCTAATGAATCAGAACCTGCATCTTAACGAAATGCCCAGGTGACTAGTACAAACATTAACAACTGACCTAGATGATTCTGATGTATGAGCAGCTTTCAATTTCAGTTCTGACTCACAGCGACCCTACAGGACAGAGGAGAACTGCCCCACAGAGTTTCCCAGGGGTATCTGGTGGACTCGAACTGCTGACCTTTTGGTTAGCAGCTGTAGCTGTTAACCATTATGCCACCAGGGTTTCCTTCAAAAGCACTGCTCTACTTAAACCTCTAGCTCTGAAAATAAATTTCAAATGTATTTTAAACTTGTAGCAAAGGGGCTAGAGTGAATATCAGAAGTAACTGATTTTTAAGAGGCCCCGATTATGATGCACAGCTACCACAATGCCACTCACCCTTGCATGACATACGGGAACTGATGACTCTCTGCAGGGTCCGTTTGTACTTGTGGAGCGGTACGTTGCCTCAGTCCTTCTGAGGAAGAGCTGGCACCTATAGACAAGGATTCTTGGCTAGATGATGGAGTTGTTGATCCTGAATGATCCGAACTCTACAAATAAAAATGTAATTATTTTTTCAAGGAGATTTAATTCATTACAATGAGAACACAGACACATTGCTAAAAATATATTCATGAAATTGCTCCGAAAAATAACCAAATGTTAAAATTTACTGATTTGACTCTCAAACCCAGTATAATAGGTATTTAACTCTGATGAGAGTAATGGTTCAAAAAAATCAAAAATTGCTTAATTATACATTGTATTTCTCAAACAGAGAACACTGGGTAGTAATTATATACAAAACAACAGCATACTAAACTGTGAGGATTTATGAATGCATACAAAGCTGCTTTCACGATGTCTGACACATAGAAGGTGCTCAATAAATGGTACAAATTACCATGCCATTTAAACAGCTAGTGCCAGGTACTATATAACATGCTACTGTTACACTGGTTTAAAATTATGAGGAGCATGACAGGAATCAGAAAATCAGAATCTGGTGTTACTACTGACATGAAAGGATCACTTAACCTCTCTCTGAATCTCAGTGTTCTCATAGAAACTGAGGCTGAACTGGATTCTCAAGATTTAGTTCTAAAATTCTACCAGTTTATAGATGCCTCCAATTTTTTTTTTTAACAAAGTGAACAAGATACCAATGAGGATTTTTAAATTCTCATGCTCAAATGATGTCAGTACCTCACTGATTCAATAACCTTAAGCAATAGCCCCTTTGAAGACCATCCCAATTTGTTGCTGTTTGAAAATAGCTTGCGTCATTTAAAACAATGTACATTTTACAAAAATTGTAATTCTCCCACTTAAAAAATCTGGATACAATATCATTTTAACACCCTGTTAAGTTCATTAAAGTTGCACTTTCCCTATTGCCAGGTTGTGTTTTTATATGTGTACCTTCCTCAGTCTTGCCATGTGAAGGGGCCTAAACACACCAGTCTTTAGCAAAACTAACAGCAGCTTTCTCTAATAATCTACTCCAAACAAAATAGATATCAAAATATCTTACTATGAAGTCTGACTGATTCTTAGGGACATAAACTAGGAAAGCTTCTTTTTTTGACAAGATTTCTCATTAAACAGACCATCATAATATAATGTCAGTTAACACAATTAATCATTAAAAAAAAAAAAAAAAAAGGCCTAGCTATTGGCAGCACAACCTAATTTCTCCAGAACCAATGATTTCTAACTTCATCGGGTAACTCTTTCACAATTAGATTTTTAAGACATTTCCAAATCCCTGTGAAATTTCTGAGCCATTAAAAATTAAAGTGAATTCAACTTAACCTTGCTTTGAAACTTTTTATATTTTTATAATATGCTTTGAAAAAAAAAAAAACTGATACATGTTCTAATGATGCAAAAATCATGGCTGAGGGACCACTAAAAAAATTCAATCAAGTGAGATGATTCTTTGCCAACAAAACTGTAGCAACACAACTGTGCCCAAAGACTGCTCACAGAAAACTAGCCCAATGCCAGTGTTTTGTCCCTTCATATGGCAAGGCAAGAAACATAAACGCCCTTGAATTTTATGACAAAGTACATTTCAATTTAATGTAAGCTAAACTCCCATGGTTGGTACTAGAAAATACTGTCCAATGTGGTCATCCTAATATATTAACTAAAGAATCTCGTTTCTTAAAGAAGTAGTTAACTAGAATCTACTAGAACATCTTCCAACTAGGTCTACTCCTCCCTCCTTCCCCCCTTAAATAAGGAAGGTATACTTAGCAGTAAGAAAGCTCCCTGCCCAAGAAATTTATAGTTCACTTCCACTCATCCTTTCCTTTCACCCCCAAAAGTGTCAAAGTTTTTTTGGGCAATCAAAAATAACATAAGCGGATTGGGACACTGACTTTAAAATCTGGAGATAATACCTACACTGAGAAGTTCAACTATTAAAAAATACCCCAAAACAATTTTAGGCAGATAGAAAAGTAAAGAAGGGAGAGATGTACACCCAAGTCTGAAAGAGTTGAGTGTATCAAGTTATTCTTTCCCTGCAGCTGGAATGAATAACCCAGGTATGGTCATTTAAAACACAAAAATTTTAACCAAGAAATCTGCTTCAAGATGATTCAGCATAAACAATTTAACCCAACTGAATAAAATATACCCACTACCATCAAGTCAATTCCAACTCATAGCGACCCTATAAGACAGAGCAGAACTGCCCAATAGGGTTTTCAAGGCTATAAATGTTTACGGAAGCAGATTGCCAAATCTTTCTCCCATGGTGTGGCTAGTGAGTTTGAACTTAACCGCTGTGCCACCAGGGCTCCTCTGAATAAAATACGGGCAGTCCTCGGATTACGAACCGGTTCCGTTCTTAAGTCTGTCTTTAAGTTGAATTTGTATGTAAGTCAGAATAGTTAGGTATGTATCTAACATCAGTTAGTTGTATGTTTGTCTTAGTATATAGTGTACCTCTCTACACATAAAAAACATTAAAGAAACACTTCCAGATACGCTAAAGCATCTTTAACATAATAATACAGTAATAATAATAATGTTTTATACTGGGCACAAAGTAGCACCCATTTGTTATGATGAACCACAGTATTATTGTTATTTTTTTTAAACAAAAGAAAAAGCTTTATTTGGTTGGCCAGGCAAAAGACCACACCAGGACTTGCATCACCAAGATGGCTCCCAGAACAATAGCCAAAGAGTTTATATCGGTGAAGTAAATTGGGTCTTGTACCTCAAATTTTTAATGTAATAGGCTTTATGGAGGTTGGTTCATAACTATGGATTGTATGTTAAGTCGTACGTTCATAACCTTGGGACTGCCTGTATACTAAACTCTTAAATACCTTAAACATCTCTGAAACATCACTGGCCTGAGAGTTTGTGTTATATAACCATAATTTTGTTTTCTGAATATTTCAGTAATTAAACTCCTCTAAATTGGCTCTATTACTGACCTAGCATACAGCAAATTATAACTCATGGTGAACAAGTTTCAAGGAATCACGCTACGTATCAGATCTCTAAAATCAAAGTTTAAAAGCCTAACCTAGCTGTTCAAAACCCCCAAGTACCAATCGTTCAGATTTTTCATTTTATTTTTAGAGGTAAAATAATCAAAAAAACTTCATTCACTCCTCCCAAAATAACTCACAGAATTGCTGCTGGATGCCAATGCTTCATGAGTTTCTCTACTGGTACAAGATTTTGGAGAACTGGGAGGAGTCCGAGAAGTACATACTAGATGAACCATATGATACTCATCTTGCTAAAATTAAAGAAGATTACATTTAAAGGGTAGCACTGGAAAATGCACAGTTCAAAAAATCAGTAGCTTAGCTAATTGAAAATTAAGGTCCCTTCTAGCACAGCCATTTTATTAGTACTAAACTGTCATTTGAAGTTACATCAGCCATTTTGAATTTGGTGCCATTTTGAATTCAATATTTTCTCCATGCTTGGAAAATAATTTAAATACTCTGTGACTGCTATATAAAAAATGATTACTTTGTATAACAAGTAGTGCTGAAGTAAAGAATGCTGTAAATTATATCAACACAATCTATTACTTCAATATAAAAACATCTAGCTCCTTAATATCAAAACTGTAATAGTCACCTTTAAGCTTAGGCCTACCAGCCTTAAATCGTGAAAATGAAATATTTTCATTATTGGAGACATAGCAGCTATTACAAAAAAATTCAAATAATTTCACCATAATCTCATTTGCCTTAATTTTAGCAAGGTGATACATAGTGTTTTGCTTTTTTAAGTCAAAGACTATTTTTTATTTGTAACATTTATATAAAGATATATACAAAAGCATATATTTGAACTATATATATTCTAAATATCCCATGTGTTTCCAGAAAACTATACCTATGAGAGAGAGAAAATATTCTAAGTAATGATTAGGGGAGGCATTTTAGCTTAGTGACATCATCAGTACATTTAAACTTAGTTATAAAGAACAAGCAAGCAAGCAAGATGGAGAAAGGAAAGAGAATAAAGGAAGACAGAGAAAAACAAAGGATGAGTGAGCAATTCAAAAAAAAAAGAGAATGATGGAAAAGGGGGGGGGCGGAGAAGGGAAGGAAGATGTCCAGTGGTGAAGGAAGAACAAAGCTCCCAGAAAGTAAGAAGTTATCAATTGTCTACCATGAAACATAAACTTAGAATTGTGCTTATTCTGTGGTGAATCCCTCCCTTAAAGAGGCTCAAGATACTGTTAAGAGACCAGACCAGCACATTAAAGCCCAATTAGGGAAAAATACAAAACAATCTTTTCCACGAAACTGCGAAGCACAAACTATACTTGCTTTAGCAGTTTAGGGAAGAAGCTCCTGGGGGTCAGAACGCCGGGGAAAGGCTTCACAAAGGCAGTAAGGCACGAGATAGGTCTGACATGGCAGGCTGAAGATGTTTCTAATTTACAATGTCCCTTTAGCTTCTGATACTGAATATTAAAAACCATCTAAGTAGAAGATGTTTATCCTTAGAACCTAGTTTCAAAGGTCATATTAATCATAATTAACTCATAGTATTTCATTCACCTTTAGGGAATTTTTTGTAAAATATTTTATAACTAAACAGGTAAAGCTAGTGGTGGGATTTAATTGAAAAATGTAAAGGGAAACATTGACTTTAACAGAAAGAGTCCAAACAGCCATTCAAAATGTAAACATATTGTTCAAAATGTTTTCTAAAAGGGTACAACAGTCCTTTGAATATAAGTTTTTAAGTCATCTGTGTCTGAAACCATTTCTGCCAGCAAAAGCTTTTTTGAAAGTGTTCATGTGCAGATTCAAGTTACCATTGTTAATAAATACATTTGTATTTCAAAGATCAGAGAGCAGAAAGGTTTTTAAGCATAAAAAGTAAAATTCTGCTGCAAATCCCACTTTTTTTTTTTTTTTGCAAGAAACAGAGAGGTTATTAAATCACTTGGACAAACTGCAACTATATAACTGAAATGAAACAGCAGCAAAAAGTCATACTGGCAAAGCTAAAAGGCCAACTATCAAAGCACAAGAAATACATCTGCATAAATTTTTTTGAAGTTTCCCACCGGTGATCACGAGCATCCAGGAGAGGATATAAATCTTCTAAATCAGATCAGAAATATTAAGAGCAACACGATGGGTTAAGTCAAAGATTTAAGGCAAAGCATAAAAACTATGTATTCAATTCTGCTATATTCACAAACAAAAAGCATTTCAAATGCAGAAAGGTTTTAACAGTATAAAATCCACAAATGAACATGAGCTAAAAGCTACCATTAAAATAACTAGCATTCAAACTGTTTAAAAAAAAAAAAAAAAACACTATATTGAAACATATTTTAGCTCTGGGCACCAGAGTTGAAAGTTTGCTAACTGGTAGACCATTTGGGCTTCATCCTATTTCCAGTTCTGAAATTAAACTCCTAACCCAAGTAACCTGTATTAAAATGTCATGGTTTGGTCAAAAGGGGATTTAGAGAGAGACTGGTATCAGCGAAAATTCTTCTCCACTACTTGAACATTCTACTCCTGCACTACTGACCTGTCAACAGTACTTTCTTAAACAGATGACAAATACCTAAACACCAATATATACTTCTATTTCAGATTTGGCTATCAAATGGGTATACAAAACTGTTACCAAACTCATCAGAACCTATCATCATGTTCTTTACTTTCTAATTTATCTTTACCAACCATGCTACTAAAAGGATTTGTTTTAAGTATCTAAAAACTAAACTGACTGGGTATTGATAAAACTTGAGAACACATCTCCTCTCGCACTCTGAATGTATCTGGTATCAAACAGTCATAGGAAAGCTTACTTTTCTGAGAATGTCTTTCAGCTGCAGATGATCGGGAAGCAGTCTGCCCGAATACACCAATCTCTGATCCTTTGTCAACTAAGAAATGGGACAAAGAGAAAAGTTCAACTTTTTCTAATTAAGCAAATTGAAGGTTGGAAATAACACACCTAAATTTGGGTAAAATAAAACTCCCTTTAGACACAAATAAGTAGAAAGCTGACATAATTCAAGAATTATTGTTTTTCCAAATCCCACTTAAGAAAAGACATTTAAGAGCTCAGCAAACAGAAGTATATCTATTGTAGACATAATAAACTACACATATATTACCAAATAAAAAATACTTGGGGAAAAAGATACATTGGAAATTTGTCTTTTCAGTAATAATGCAATGCGTGTATACTATCATTCAAAACCTTCAAGAATATGAGATTCCCGGCCAACACAGTGGGTATGAGATGGTGGTGACCTTTTATTAAGTCAATAAAGCAAATCCAAGCCCACTGCCATCATCAATCCAACTCACAGCAACTCTATAGAGGGTTTCCAAGGCTATAAATCTTTACAGAAGCCACATCTTTTTCCCATGGAGTGCTGGTGGGTTTGAACTGCCGATCTTTTCGTTAGTAGCTAAGCGCTTAACCTCTGTGCAACCAGGTCTCCTTTCATTAAGTCAGTAGTGGGATAAAAGTTCAAGGTCACCAGAGTTATTCTGGATTGTTTTGTCAGTATTTTTCAACTAAAAGGTAGACAGAAGATTGTTCTTTACTAACATGATGCAGAACAATTTACTGGTTTTCATTCAAAAGAATCATTTGGTTTAGTTAAGTAACTATTCTCTTTTTTAGAATTCTTGCCACACTCACAAATACCTTTGAACGTTTTTCAAAATTACAAGAATAAAGAAAAATCAACACAAGTGCATGGAAATTCAGTCGTCATCTCTATACACAACTCATAATAGGAAATAATGTTCTGGTTATTGCTGTCATATTTTGTACTTGTAATAAATCTACTAAGTTCTCACACTGTTAGCATTAAAATATTTAAAATTAAAGCATTTGTTTATAGTTACTCTAAGATCTCCTGGAAACGCTGGTAGAGTAGTGGTTAAATGCTAAGGTTGCTAACCAAAAGGTCAGCAGTTCGAATCCACCTTGGAAACTCTATGGGGCAGTTCTATTCTGTCCTGTAGGGTCACTATGAGTCGGAGTCGACTCAAAGCAACGGGTTTTATAAGATCTCCTATTTCATAATTGAGAAACGGCCAAATGTTTCTAGAATTCTATCAAAATATTATCTATATCAACAATTTGATATACCAGTTATTTTACCATCATTAAGAATGGAAATGAAATGTTTAGACTGTGAACCATAACACTCATTTAAAACACTTCCTAGTAGTAAACTCATCTGGCTCATTTCTACAAATGGTATTGATACTAGGAGATTACTACGATGGGAGCAGTCATGTAGTTAGTATCCTAGAACCAAATCTTCTCTAAATTAGTGGTCAACTTCTAATAAACTGCTACTTTACCCCTTCACAGCAAGGAACATCAATTTTCAGAAAAGAGAATACAATAATACAGCAAAATTACATGGTACTCCAAAATCCATGACGCAAAAACAAGTGCTGAAGAGAATGCACAGAAATTAGAATCCTGATACACCGCTGGTAGGGCTTTAAAATGGTGCAGCCACTATGAAAACAGTTGGGTGGTTCTTCAGAAAGTTAAACAGTTACCTTAGGACCCGGCAATTCCATTCCTAGGTATACCCAACAGAACTGAAAATATACCTGCGCGTAGCAGCATTATAATAGCCAAAAAGTGGAAACAGCCCCCAACAATATGATACATATGAATACAATGGAATATTATTCATCCATAAAAAGGAATGCAATGCTGATACATGCCACAACGTGGATGATTCTTGAAAATACTATGATAAATGAAAGAATATAGACACAAAAGGCCATATATTGTAAGATTCCATTTATAGAAAATGTCCAGAAAAGAAAAACCCGTAGAGGTAGAAAGTAAATTCGTGGTTGTCAAAGACAACTGGGGATATAGAGTGACTGCTAATGAGCATAAGGATTCTTTTTAGGGTGATGAAAATGCACTGGAATTAGACACTGGTGCTGGCTGCACAACTTTGTGAAACACAAAACACTACTTTATAAAAGGGTGAGCTTTATGTGAATTATTTCTCAAAAAATATATATTGTTACTTAAGTTGCATACTCAAACACCTTCAGATAAGCTGAAATTGTTTCAAAAAGAGAAGGAATTCTTTCAATTTGTGACTGAAAACAAAAAAATTTCTCATGTACCTAACTTAAGCTAAAAAAACAGCCTCTTCAGCTCAGATACCAATTAATTTAGTCTAAACATCAGGCAAGCCAGTTGTCAGGCATGATTTAACAAACAGCACCATGATTTACTGACTGAATTTTTAACTAGTTATTTTGGTACTGTAAGCAACAGCATTAGGAAAATAAAGATTTTGAGAACTCAATTCAAATTCAGTTTAACTTTTAAGAGTAATGCAATTTTGTTTATCCAGATCTGCGAATAATACCACTATCTTTTACTCTGAAATTTCCATTTCGGTATTAAGGTAAGTAATGTTGACTGCTATAACAAACTTTAAGATCTCAGTGCCTTAAAACATAAAAGTTGATTTTTCTCTCAAAAAAGAAAAATGACATGATGTTTAAATATAAGAATTCAGAAGACTCAGGGCTGGCAAATCTAAATAAGGTACCAATTAAATTGTCAATTAAAAATTTCTATCAGTAAGATATTGGCTACACCAGATTAACGTATTTACAGACAAACATAACCACCTCTGTTAACAATACCAGTCTTCCTGTTGCTCAAGCTAAAAACCTTGGACTCACCCTTGACTCCTCTTTCTTACAGCCTAGATCCAAGGGTCATCAAATTCTATCAGGTACACCTTCAACCTCCTCCACTGCTCCAGCTCAGAAGAAGCCCAGTGATATATGGTAGAGCAGAGTCACCTAAATCACCCAACTGGAAACATCCTGATGACAACTACGCCGCTCCAAATAAACAGCTGCTTAACCCCCTGGCCAGAAACCCTGGTGGTGTAGTAGTTAAGCACTACGGATGCTAACCATAAAGGCCAGCAGTTCAAATCCACAAGGCACTCCTTAGAAACGCTATGGGGCAGTTCCACCCTGTCCTATAAGGTTGCTATGAGTCGAAATCGACTCCACAGCAACAGGTTTTGGCCAAAAAAAAAGCTTGCTACCCACTTACCAGACATTGCTAAGAACCACCTGCTGGTACATATGCAAAAATAAACCTTAATCTAGGGAATTTTTTTTCTTCTAGAAGGTCTACATATACCTTTAAGTACTTTGTTCTTTTAATGTTTAACCAGATATCAAAAACAGAAAAAACACTAGGCTTCCCTAATGCATTTAAAATATTCACAAGAATCTGATAGATGGGCTTACAAAGCCAACAATGCTTTTATATTTCAAGAAAGTCAACTACTTGGTATCCAAAAATTAAATTTTTTATGTTAAGGACTAAATGGGTCTCTCATAATTACGTATGACTTAAAAAATCATGTTCATAGTGTGTATGACTTCAGCGTAATCAAATCAATTTCACATGCTAATTTTAAAATATCTAGCATTCTAACAGCTCAGTAAAAGCAATCTTCAACTTACATGTTCAAAGAACTATAAACCAAGTCCCTTGAAACTAGTAACTATTAATACCTCAGTTCTTACATACATAGTTCAGTCCCAAGTCTAAACAGCTTTAAAGAGCTGGTTCTCAGAAGGTGCACAGAATATCTCTTCCGTGGGAAATGAATTCTGTGAATTTGTACTAGAACACCTTTCCTCTCATCACTGGCGTCACTAGGGTTGGTGTCACCCAGTGTGGTAACTCATGGTGGCATCCCCCATGCTGTTGTTGTTGTTAGGTGCCATCCAACTCACAGCGACCCTATACACAACCAAATGAACTAGTGCCCTGACCTGTGCCATCCTCACAATCATTGTTATGTTTCAGCCCATTGTTGCAGCCACCCTAAATACCACGATATTACAGCTAAAACACCAAAATATTTGACAAAACCAGCAACTATAAAAACACCTGCAGCAATGAAAACGACAGTGCATGCTTACAACCCAGACGAAACCATGTGATTTGAAGCGTTGTAGTTGAGTAATGATTAAATGCATCAGAAGGTTCAAAAGTAAATTTAGAATAGAGTTTTAGCCTTGTACGTACACTGATACATGAAAGCTGGGCTTAGGAAATTTTTTTTGTTGTTATAGCTAACTACAGGGATATTTTTACAAAAAATAAATTTCTGCTGAAACACTGCACAAAAATTTTACAGACAACCATTTTGGTATCACCTCCCCACCCCCTCCCAGACAGTGTTACCCAATGTGGTTCGCACCCTCGCACCCCTGTAGCAACTACTGCCTCTCATCTCCCACTAAAGCCACTAGATCTAACATACCAGGAAATTCAAAAACACTGTAAATGCAAACATGCCTTACTCAAATAATCTCCACTCCTTATCTACTTGCACCATCAGTAAGCAAACCAGCACACAGAAGAAAAGCAATAGCTCTGGAACTCCAAGGGGTATTCCAATCACAGGCCGTTCATAAATCAGGTGTTTATACAACAGAGAATGCCAAAACACACAATGGCTATGGTTCACAGAACTAGCAGCGATGTGAAAAGATAGTGCAAAGTCAAAGTGCTTTGAGGACTTTAGATGTTACTTATGATCTTATAACTTCTCTACAACTTATAAGAATAAACAGAACTGCACCCTAAGCTGATGAGTGTTGTAACAGTGTAATGGCTATGCTATCCATTCATTGTAGCTCTTGGACACAAACCATTTAAACACACACATCTCTTTTAATATTTCAATTGCTTCCTTTTAGTTTTTCCTTGTAGTCTTCAAGTACATAATTGAGATGGCCAAGTCCTTAAGATCTTTTCTTCATCTTTTTACATATAATGTAAGCAGTAACAGTAAACGGCCTAGCTTTCAAGTTAGACCAACCTGGGTTCAAATTTCAGTTCCACGGTTTACAGTTATATGACCTTAAACAAACAAAAAAAATAACTAAACCTCAGTTTCCTCCTCCGTAAAATAGCTAATAATAAAACTTACATCATAAGGTAGCTATGAGGAATCAATGTTATAAAGCATACAAAGTCCTTAGTAGGATGCCTAGCTCACACGGCAAACATTTAGTAAACGGTAGCTTAAAACCATTCAGAGCCCCAAGCATGACTGTTAAATAAAAGCAGTCTAGACAATCAAATTAGTAACATTATGTAAAGATGGGAAACTTATAGTCTAAAAGTTCTAGAAAAGCCCTATGTTGAAAAGCAATGAATGATTTTAAAAAATCTTATCTTCATAATACCACTATTTTCCCAAAAGGCATTAGGAGAAAGTTACAAAGGAGTTAAGAAAACAAATTGTAGTCAGCACTCATTCAATACTTTTTGTCTGTTTTTCATCAACGTTTACATACAATTTAATCATAGCCTTTGTTTAAAGAGTTTTAAATTTTTTGAACTATTGCTAGGTGACATAAAATCATCTTAAATTTTTGTATTCAAATGTTCTAGACACTGGTTCAAAATTATTTATGTGTATGGACTATAGACCCTAATGCAACAGTTCTGAGGTGATTAAGCTGGCAGGTTTCAGAGATGACTTGGCAAAGTAACAGGGTAAGGTATTACAAAAATTAGAGATATTAAATCTCAAATTATATATTATAAACTATTCCTACTGGTAATGAAAATAAAAGACTTCCTCTGGATGGTAGGCAATTTAGTTATGGAATGTTGTATTGTCCAACAGAACCTATACAGCTGGTTCTATTCTTGGTTCCTTTAATTTTAACACAATCTCAGAGCCAAGGAATAATTGCAAAAAGCAGCACAAACCTCCCAAGCTGATCTGGAAAGGTCGAAGGCCTAAGTAATGAAAGTGACTGCTTTAATTTAATGGGCTGAACAGCAAAGGTGGAGATCTTCCCAGAAATGAGGGACACAATCAAGGAGCATTCTAAGTCCAAGACTGAAAAATGGGGAGCCAAGATAAGCAAGCCCCCAGAAGGGTTGCCTTCAACATGGAATTCAGGATGAGTCGGGTCCATCTTAGTTACTGTTTGTGCATAAGACCAGATAGTAAGAAAGAAGAGCTAACGAAAGGGCCTAACTGGACTTAGAGATTCACATTTTTTAAGTTTTCTCTAGGATAGTCCATCCTACTGGATGACATTAAGTTCAGCCATCTTGATATTCACATCCCTAATAACTAAGTCTAAACTAAGATTAAAGTCTAAAACTCAAGTAAATGTGGTCTTCTTGGCAGTTATCTTCATCCCCTAGTAGGAATGTACCAAAATTTCAGAATAATTATTTGACACTATGGATCAATTTCAGGATCTGAAAGACTAAAGTGAAGAAGTGATGACAAGTGTCATATATAACTCACAGTTATCTACATACACTATCAACCTTAACTGGTATACCTCCCAGTCCCTAAACCAAGTCCTAAACCAGCTACCAATACCACCCAAAGTTAAACTCCCAAAGAGCTGAACTCCACATCCAAGGTTTTTAATGATGACTTTGTAAGCACATTCACAAATATGGCAACTGCTTCACTTCCTAACTGGAAAATACCTTCCCCTTTGTAGCCCATTAAAGATCTATGATCTTTTTCATTAATACAGCATTACTTGGTAATACTAAATATACTAAGTATGTTGTTGTTAGCTGTCCTCAAATCAGCCCCCAACTCATGGCAACCGCATTCACAACGGAACCAAAGGCTGCCCAGTCGTTCACCATCCCCATGATTCATTGCAGATTGGACTGTTGTAATCCACAAAGTTTTCAATGACTAACTTTCAGAAGATCACCAGGCCTTTCTACCTAGTCTGTCTTAGTCTGGAAACCCCACTGAAACCTGTTCAACATCATAGCAACACACAAAGCTCCACTGACAGATGAGTTGTGGCTGCATGTGAGATGCACTGGCTGAGAATTAAATCCATCTCTCCCACATGGAAGAAAAGAACTCTATCTAATATAGTAATGTAAAGCATTTAGAGACATCAGTACAACATTAGCTCTAAATGAATAGTTAAAATTAAAAAAAAAAAAAAAGGAAGCTGTCAGATCCTGACTTATTTAGTCTGTTTAAAACTGTTACCCAATGTTTAGAAACACTTGAATGTCCTTGTGGACCTTTTCTTTAAAAAAGCTACATATTCCCTGACCCCCACTCCAGAGCAGACCGATCTCCCATTCTTGTGCTCCTACAGCACACTGTCTGGTCCTCTTGTATAACACTAGTCACACAATACTGTTGTTATTTACTTAGACATCTGCATCCCCCACTGGACACAAGCTTCGTAAGAGCAAAGGATCTTGGTGTTAAGCATATAGACATTCAAACGCCAGATCAATAAAATTCTAGTTAAATAAGTGAAGACAAAGCGTGTTTGGAAGGTGGGACATGGGGTACAGATTTGTTATGGGTTCATTTGGGTGAGGCGTGAATCTAAGTATCCATGTGGAGATAATTTGTGATTGAGTCATAATCTGACCGTAAAATTTTACCCAATTAGTAGGTTAGCCAGAATTCCATTAACAGCATGTAGACACGTAATCTATCCTTGTAGACATGTAACCTATCCCTGTCCCAAATGACAATTTTTGAATTTCCATTTTTCCTCCACCAGGAGTTACCATTTATTTTCATAGAAGGCAATGCCTCTAATCCACCCGACCCATGACACCCAATTAGAGCAATGTTGACCACAATTATCAACTTTTTACTTCTTACTGGGAGGTGCCTGCTCCTACAAGGCACTGGAGCCCTATTCTGATTCCAAGTCCACCCACCTCCACCAGGAAACCAGGCAGATGTGCAAGGAAGAGGAATAGGAAATGACTTCTGTTAAACATCAACCAGAACTTGAAAAACTTAAAAACACAAAATCAATCTTAAGTAGACCTGTGTCCTTCTGTATAATGTTTATATTACAAAACGTTTTGAATTCTAAATAACAACCTTACAAAGTACACTTGTAGGACTCCAATTCCTACGGTGAGGACTACCTATGGCAGTACTTGGGGTACAGTGAAACAACTGATCTGCCAACAACTGTTGACACTTCAAATTACTTCTCAAGTGATAAATAAGTCAAAATGTAAATGTGTCAAATACAATAACTATACAAACTTTTCACTGAAATTCTATGAAAATAAACATGTGTACTCCAGCCCCCACCCACTCTGAACCTAGAAATGAACTTTAGATATTATTACAACTCATTTGGAGAAGACTTACTGGAGGAGAAAAAGAGGTTTGCCACAAGATAGGTCATTAATATGCGGCATATGATTTGGTACAGCCTCCAAAAATGTCTTCAATGTGCACAAGGCAGTTGGAAGGGAACAGAGGCGCAGAGAAGTTTGCACCTGATCTAGTCCTTAAGCCGCTGACTAATACACCTGGGCACTGAGCATCGTCAACTGGTGACAAGTGCTGCACTGGCAGAACCCTGCCAAAAGCAGACTTCTCCCACGAAAAGATAAGGCAAATAGGGTCATTCTTCTCCCTCACATAATATTTAAAAGAGAAAAACTTTAAAAAAAGGGTAACTCTTGGTCTGCCACACCGCAGACCAAGTCCTTTTTGGTTTAATAGTATAACATAACACAGGTAAGTACGAACGTCAGCAAATAGGTATATGCTCAAGAATGTTCTTTGGAACGGTGTTCAGACTACATTATAAACGGTACTGCGAAAGGCTGTAAGTTTCAACACTGTCTATTCTGAAAAGCTTTTTCCACTTTAAAAATGTATAAAGCTAACCACTCAAATCTAATACGAACTCTTTTATAAAGCAGAAATTTTTCAAATTGTTACCCCCATGTAAATCTTCACTTTCAAACAAAAGATATGAATAAATGAGAGCTTCAACCAGTTTGTTTGAAGTACTTAAGGACCTTAAAGCACTCCTATCACAAAGTACTGATAAAAATACAGCTAATGCCAACTAATAGCTGTTTTCCGAAACCTCCCATTTTTGCAATAACTGCCCTATTTCTGTGGTTATTCTAGAAGTCTAACAGCCTAACAACTAAACACTACAACACTGAAACAGTCCTAATTCATAAATATCTTACTATAAATCAAGTGCTGTCCTCACTACCTGCATAAAACAAGTAAAGCCTAGGAAGCATAGCTGCCTTCCAAGAGATCCATGCCTTGGCCTGATGCCAAAAATACTTCCCACCCTAAAATCCAATCCTCATTAATGACAAGGCTCAGTAATTGCTGAACACTACTTGTTGGGGAAAGAAAAATTTATACAGCAGAGAATGTCAAAGCTTCACTTTCATACACTCTACATTATATTACACTTGTTCTTTCTTATATATCTCTCCAAGGCCTATGGCTTCTTTAATCACCAACTATGTACTTTGAAATCTGACTTTGGGGACAAATGGAGTTGTACTGTCAATCTTTATTTTATTTATTATCTTTGCAACATCCAAAAATGATTCAGAATGGAAAACGTTGCCATATTGATTTACATATGGCCATATAAAAGGAATATAAAGATGCAACAAATTGTGGAGTAGGGATAGAAGGATGGTTCTCTTCTAAATTAAAGAAATTTACACTTGCCCGCTACAGGGGAAGTATCAGAAGGGGGTGGGGACCATAAGAAAGTGAATCTATGACTTAAAACTTCTGGAAACATACTAGTCTCAAAGGTACACCTTTCAAGGTCACTTATTTTTAAGAAATAATTGCTCTTGAACAGTGAACAAATTTCCAGGCCGGACATTGAAAGCAAAATGGAATTTTAGTCTAATAAAGCAACAAGAGCTTTAATACTGGTTGCAGTTCACCTGTCTTAAAAACAGCATGCATCTGTCATCCCATACTAAACTGATGACTTTAAGTCAAGGAAAATGGTCCCTTTTCCATGCCTGCAAATTCTTACCTCTTGATATTTCTGCATATTCTAATTAACTGAACGTCACCAGGAAAATATTAATGATGGTTGGGACACTGAAGAGACACAACCTCAAAACTGTTCACAATCTACTAGAACAGACTTATTTGATCCAATAAACGAGGAAACGCACAGGGAAGGGAAGCGGTGGGCATGGCGTGACAAGCTGCTAGCCAGAGCAGACAAGCCCAGCGTTTAGACACTTACTGGTTTGCTAGGGTACACGTTAGATAGATGCGTTTTTAGTTTCCCCACGGTCCAGTTCAAAAAGCAACTAATAGTCTGGTCACTGTATTTCTGATTCGGTGCTTTAATGATGAGGGTCACAGGAATCTCCATCCCACTTTGGTCCATGGCGTCCCCAAAGTCGGACAGAGTCAAAAGCAGCAGCAGTTAAACCCAAGTGACCCGAGGCGGCTGGTTAGCGCCTGCGCCACTGGGGTGGGGGACGGAAGTGAGTTCTTAGTATTTCGTGTCCAAGTCAGTCACAAGTGCATCGGGCGATACGAAGGCCATCGCAGGTACCAAGGCTGGACAAGAGGCAGAGACAGCGGCGGCGGCGAGGTCTGGGGGCCGGGCCGTGGGTGCAGATTTCCCCGCCAGGTCCGGGCTCCGCCTGGCTCCGGACTGCGGAGGGAGGCGGATAAAGAAAGAGAAAGCGATGAGAAGGGCGCGTTGTGCGGGCGCTAAGGGCCGACTCACCCCTCCGCCCCCGCCACGACCCACAAGCTGAAACGCAACAAGGCCCCTACGCGACGGGCCGCCGAGAGGGCCGGAGAAGGGACGGGGCAGCCAGCCGGGGGAACGGTACCTGACTGGAGGTCGCAGGGCCCGCCACCGCCGCCCTCTGTGCGTGACAGGGCCGCCGGACTTAGAGTCCGGCCGGGCGTCCTCCGCGACGGCCGCTCCCTTCCTGCTGTTCGGCGGTGACCACGGCCCGGCCCCGGGTCTCGCGAGGCGGCGCGGGTGGAAGTAGGGAGAAGTTGGCCAAAGGGCGCGGCCCCACTCTCCGCCTGACCCTTCGGGCTGGGCGGGGCAGGGCGGGGCCGGGCGGAGCCGGGCGCGGCAGAGGCGGCTGCAGGTGGCAGGAGGGTGGGGACGAGAGCCGCGACGCCGGCCGCGCGCGCAGGTTTTGTTGTTGTGCGGAGGGTCCGGGTCCCCTTTAAACCGGAAGGCTCAGGGCGGAAGTGCGTCACGCGCGGCACGCCCCGGCGCGTGACCCTCCTGGCCCCGCCTCCGTCCGCGGCGTCCTGGACACCCGGGGACGCCTGAGATCGCGCTTCCCGCCGTCGAGAGGCTAGTCGGGCGCCTCGGAGCCCCGCTGACTGACGGTTCGTTGGCCCCCGGCCCCCAGGGGCTGACATTACTCTGTCATGACTACACTCATCTCCAGCTTGACATTTCCCTCTGCAAAAGTAACTGTTCCTCCTGATCCTTGAAGTTCTAATCCTTAATTTTGAAATTAATCAAAATATCTTGAGTGTGGACTGTTTGCAAAGCACGGGGCCAGGAGCTTTGGCGGCGAAGAGACTGGTGTACGTTGAGTAAAGAGCAAAGGCTTTCAAAGTTAGACTTGAAGTCTACCTCTGGTCGCTGCCTGAGGGTGGCCAACCTTTCTGAGTCTCAGTTTACTTCTCTAAATGGGGACGGTAATGCCTACCTAAGTGCTTGCTGATCAGTAAGTGAGTTAGGTGTGTATGTAAACCATTTGGTACTGTTCTGGCTTATGGCAGACTCTCAAATGTTAATCTTCATCTCTTCCTCTTAATGGTCACAAAGTTGGTGTTTATTGAGCACCTACTGTATGTTCAGTACCGTGGCAGATGGAGAGGGATGACAGAGTTATTTTTCTGCTTTATAGCTTAGACATAAATAATGCAAAGATTAAGCCCACTGTGCAAAGTTGGCTTAGGGGGTTTATGAGTCCAGTGCTGTAAATTACTACCAACTGTCTGTCAGTTTGTCATAGTGGTGGCTTGCATGTTACTATGATGCTGGAAATTATGACACCGATATTTCAAATACCAGCAGGGTCATCCATGGTGGACAGGTTTCTGTGGAGCTCCCAGACAAAACAGACTAAGAAGAAAGGCCTGGGACCTGCTTCTAAAAATTACTCAGTGAAAATCTTATGAATCATAACAGAACATTGTCTGACTTGCTTTCTTTGGAACACATCATCGAGAGGGATCAATTGCTGGAGGAGGACATCATGTTTGGTGAAGTAGAGTGGCAGTGAGGGTATGAGAGACCCTCCGTGCGATGGATTGGCAAGTAGCAACAAAGATGGTCTGGAATATGCTGGCAGTTATGAGGATGACGCAGGAATGGGCAACGTTGTCTTTTGTAGTACATAAGGTTGCCATGAACAGAGTTCAATCAAAGGCAGCTAAGAACATCTGTAAGTTAAAGTTTGTTAGATGTGCATCTTCATAGCTCCAGGCTTCCATTTACAGGAGAATGCAGACATGATATAGGGGGCTTTGGGGAGCTGGTCTCTTTCCCTCTCAGCTTCAGAAGGATTTAGAGCTACTACTGGATTAGCGACCAATGGAAAGTTATTCTCTCGACAGCTAATGCAAGGATCCTTTACACCCTCCCCTCCCTCACCTGGTTCTTTATGGTAGGACGCTGAACCTTAGCTATACCCTCTCAACTGCTCTTCTGAAATAAGGAGTGAAGTTCCCTTCATGTCTGGTCATAGATGATAGTAGCTTGCTCTGATTCAGGTTTTCTATGGCTGACTTTGATCCTTGCCTCCCCGGTATCTGTTTATCCCTAATTTCTTGCTAACAGAACCTTCATGTACTTCCAGCTAAAAATACTTTTTCAGACTCCCTTGCCTCTAGGGGCAACCTTTTGACAGTTCTAACTAATGAGATGAAGACTAAAGTTGTTACCCCAGATTTCCAGGAAAGTTTTTAAGATGGACAGGCTCTACTCACCAGAACTCATTGTTGCCCTAGACCTGTCTTGCTTTTGGAAGTTCAACTGCCGTAGTTCAGTGGCGAAGCAACAAACGAGAGGACAAAGGCCTACACGCCAAGGATGGCAGAACAGAAAAATTGAAAGAGACTGTGTCCTTGATGGCATCATTGTGCCATCACACAAGCCCTAGGCTGTCTATCCTAAGACCTCTTGTTTTTTTGAAACAAATTCCTGTTTAAGCGTCGAACTCTTAACCTCAACTACCACAACCACAACCACCACCACCCAATCCTGCAGCTCTTGTCACTTATGATGGGGACTCAGACTTTCATGACTCCTATAGAGGTAATGTGGCCATCTCACTTGGCACTATGACATGTACATTATTAATATTAAACACGATGTGCATTTCATTGTGATAAGCACTACCTAAAACAGGGTCCCTCAGAGGTTCACTAGCATGGACAAAAACATTTTAAAATATAATGAATATTCAAGAAATTGTGGGTATAAACATAACTTGGTATTAGACAGACAAAAGTGGTATTTTTTTTAACTTCAGAGCGTCCTGAATTAAGTAAACCCATTGCTATTGAGTTGATTCCGACTCATAGCTACCCTTAGAACAGAGTAGAACTGTCCCATAGGATTGCCAAGGAGCAGCTGGTGGATTTGAACTGTTGACCTTTTGGTTAACAGCCGAGTTCTTAGCCACTGTGCCACCAGGGCTCCCCCCTGAGTTAAGTATTTGCCTAAAAATGCTTTTGATGCTGTTGAACTTGGCCACCATAAAAACTGTGTGTAAATATGATCCCATTTTTGTTAAATTATGTGTATATGTACATAGAACTGGAAACCCTGATGGAGTAGTGGTTAAGTGTTACGGCTGCTAACCAAAAGGTCACCAGTTCAAATCCACCAGGCGCTCCTTGGAAACCCGATGGGGCAGTTCTGCTCTGCCCTGTAGGGTCACTATGAGTCAGAATTGACGGTAATGGGTTTGGTTTTTGGTTTGGGTACATAGAACAGTGTATGAAAGGGTGGTTCTCAGAATATTGCAGTGTTTGAGGCTACTGTGAGCATTGAGCTGCCTGTTTAAATCACTATGCACGTTGCGGACAGGAACTGGAAATGTGAAGGAACAATCGCACATCTCAGCTATTATTTGTTATTTAAAGACAGCCCCTAATGAAAATGCTTAAGAGCACAATGCTAGTAGATAATAAAGGATCTGTGGTTAATCCAGTTTATATTTATTTTTGATTGAGGTGAAATTATACACAAAACATATACCAATTCAATAATTTCTATATGTATAATTCAGTGACATTACATTTTTCAAGGTGTACAACCATTCTCGCTATTCTTTTCTAAATTATTCCAGCATAATTAACCTAAACTCAATGCCCCCTAAGCAAAACACCCCCTTTCTCCCTCCCTCTCACCTCTGGTAACCACTAATAATTTTTAGTTGCTATATATTTATTTCATATAAGTGATATCATACAGCATTTGTCCTTTTGCAACTACTTTGCTCAGCGTAATATTTTCGAGGTTTGCCCATGTTGTGGCATGTAACAGGACTTCTCTTTATGGCTGAGTAATATTCCCATTGTATGTATATACCGCATTTTGTTAATCCATTCCTCTTTTGATGGACATTTTGGTTGTTTTACCTTTTGGCTACATGAATAGTGCTACAATGAAAATCGGTGTACATGTGTCTATTCCTATCGCTGCTTTCAGGCCTTTTGGGTATGTACCTCAGAGTGGAATAGCTGGGTCATATGGTAGTTCTATATTCAACTTTTTTAGGAACCACCAAATTATTTTCCACGGTGCCTGTATCATTTTATATTCCCACCAGCAATAGATGAGTTTTCCTGTTTCTCCACAACTTTACCAACACCTATCATTTTCGTTTTTTGTCATTGCCATTCTAAGGGGAGTGAGATGGTATCTCTCTTGTGGTTTTGATTTGCATTTCCCTAATAGCTAGTGACACTAGACAGCTGAACATGTTTTCATGTGCTTATTGCCCATTTGGATATCCTCTTTGGTAAAATATTCAAGTTCTTTGCCCATTTTTTGATGGAACTGTCTTTTTGTTAAGTTGTATATGTATTTCATATATTTTAGATACTAGACCCTTAGGGTTCCCAGAAATTTCTCCCAATCTGTAGGTTGTCTTTTCACTTTTTTGATAAATTCCGTTGATGAACAAAAGTATTTAATTTTTATGAGGTCCCATTTTTCTGTTTTATCTTTTGTTGCTTGTGCTTTTGTTGTCATATAATTAATCTTATTTATTAGTAGTAATAAATCTACTCTGATAATATTAACTATATAAACTATTCAGTATACATAATTTTAGTAGCTAGTTCAGTAGTTGAGGGTGATTTATGCCCATTGGGTAACTCTTGTTAACAAAGTAGAATTTAAATTTGAATAGAATTATTTGTAAATAATAACAGTTGATTTCCAGTATTTTTGGGATGTGTATTTACTTCTAATTCTTTTCATCTTTGGTGTGGGAAGGAGGACAGAGAAGCATATATTGACTTATTTTGTAAGATACCAATTCCTTTTAAAAATTCAAAGAAAAGTGGCTTTTTACTGGGCTTTTCTTACTGAAATTTGAAATACTTCCCAGTAAGGTAAAATAGTTTTATGATGTTGGATAATACATTTTGGTTGTTATTGGGTTATTTTTGTTTGTTTTTTGAAATAGCTCTCCTGAGAGGAAAGACTTCAGTCAAGCAATAATCTTGCAGTTGCAAATTTCAAAGATGATGTTGGCCATCTGGCTTCTGATTCTTTCCATTTCCCCATTCCCCACCCTTGTCATTTTTTAAAGATTCTGTGCCACAAAGCATCTAATCAAACTTAATCAAGTTCATTATTTTTTTTTTTAATGAATTTCTACTCTTGAATCCTAGGAACATTAGCTCTTTTCAACACTGTACTTTCAAAACCTTAATTGGTCCCAGATGTTTGATTATAAATACTCTTGCAGAAACTAGAAGGAAGAAAACCAACACATGTATTAAATGCCCAGTGGGGACTAACTGGGTGTTTTAGTGATGTGTTATCTAATGAATTCTCAGAACAACCCTGAGAAGCAGTGAGGATATGAAAGCTCAGAAAGGGTGTGCTAGCAAAAATACAGAGAGAGGCATATGGAGCAGGCTTTCAATAAAGGGTTGACATGAACCACTCTTGGGCAAACAAGGGAGGGGATGAAGGAGAAGTAGTTGTACAGGGAATGTTCCAGGAAGCATGTAAGAAGATGTTCTCAAAAATTGCTTACCCAAACTATTACCAGGAAATGCTTGTCAGAAAGTAGATTAACCAAATGAAGAAAGATACAATTTTTGAAATGTCTATGTTATTGGTCATGCTGAACCCTGAGTATAAAAACTGTGCCCTTTTTCACAACGGCAGAGCACTCTGTTCTTTCACTTAGTGCTGCTGAACTTGGATTGTAATATTCTTCAATAAAACTCTTTGCTTTTAATTTTTACAGAGTAAGGATTTTGGTTTGAGCACGATGACATTTCTGGTGCCAGAAGTGGGATTTTGAAGATGCATTATTTTTCGTGACCCTGAGACATTGAGGACTTGGGCCATTGTACTAGCCAAGCTGTTTGGGCTCTCCACTTCCACAAATTCGCAGGAGTAGCCTTAAGATAAATAACCTCTGAAATCTGAGCTCTGCTATCTTGAATGGTAGCTCTTTGAGTTTCATTGTTGAATTTGTTTTGTACATGCACATTTTGTTTATCTGGTGGGAACATGGGAAATGCCAGATCTAGGAGTAACTTGAAGCCACCCTTCAGGACTCCTGCTTACTACATGAACAAGCACTTTTGTTCCCTAATATGTACCATCTTGTCTGGCTGGTATAACCTTACCAGAGAGAGTTTGGAAACTCAGTGGCCACTTTTGGGGGGTCTTTTGACCTTTTGGTTTTTCTGCACAGTAAATTAGAAAATAGAGGCTCCCGAATTAAACAATCTCAATGGAGTGTCTATTTTGACCAGTATCTAGAAGCTTCTAAAAGACACCAAGACAGTAAAATAGCTTCCCTGCAGGACACAGTCTCTAAATTGACCAAACAAATCAGCTACAATCCCAAAATTTAACTCTTGCCTTTCTGCACCATTGCTGGCTATTACCCCCTTATGCCCTCTATGCCCTCTTACTCTTCTGAAAATCAAAATCCATCCTAGTACGTATGCTGAAGTTTGTCAGTATTGTAAGAAACAAGGTTTTGTATGGTTGTTATAAAGGAATCCCAGAGTCTTTAAGTCGCTAAAATATGTAGGCAGGGGTCAAGCATCTTAAAAGTTTCTAGGGTGCTCACCACTGACAGAAAGACACCCATGAAAGGATAAGCTGGAACATGAGACAGGTCAAAACACTAGGCTGTCCACCAACCACAAGAAAACTTGCAAGCAATGGAGGCACACTGTGAAACAAAACACTGATATAAACCTCGCATCAGACTCAACACTACGAATTTTCCTTGACCCTGGGAGACCAAAGTTTCAACCTATTCTTAACGTGCTTCATGAATGAGCCTGGATTTCCACACCACCACTGGGACACTGGTTTGGGGTTGTAAAAATGGCATGGAAGCAGTGTCTGATCTCCTCCAACCACACAAGGGGGAAGGAGAACCAAGATCAACAGCGCAAACCTGACTCCCATGAGGCAGAGGCCAGAGAAGCCTCCTCTCGCCTCCATCTTCACTAATTCTCACATCAACTGTCCTTCACAGCACTCTCTACTTCTCCACTATGTTCCATAACCCATTGCAATGGCCACACACAGCTCAAAGACCATACTCATGATTACACTGTTTATCATAAAGGAAGTAACAGTTAACCATTCAGGCTCATGAACAAGCAGGATACAGTTCTTTCATCAGGATCGCCTCTGCACAGCTGTGCTCGCAGGCACACCTCTCCCTGGCCCTTGGCCTTTGCCCAAAGGCACTCGGCTTTCTCTCTCCATGGCCAGGAAGCCCACCATGCTGTCTCCTGCTGCTGAGTCTCTGCTGCCAGGTCTCTCCTGCTGGTCTCTACTTCCTTTGTGGTAGTGGGCTTCTCCTCTCTACTCTGGAATTGGCTCTCCTTTAAGGCAAAACTGACCAATCCTTACATAGGCCACAATTACCCTATCACACGGTCACCTGGGTGGGAGTTACAAGACCGTGGCTAGAGATTACACACAAAAGTAATTAATCACACCGCAGGGATTCATGTTTAAAAATGCTATAAGCTGAATATACTTGAAGTAATTTAGAACTTCAGTGATCACTTTGGGAACACGAGTTTCCATCTGCTCTTTTTACTTCCATTTTTGGAAAATGAGTTCTCATTTACATTGTTTTTTTCTTTCCTCTGGGGAACCTTTGTTTGATGCCCAGATTTTGTGAGATGGTCTGATATTCCTCCAACTGAGACTCTGGCAATTTAATGAGTTTATCTAGGAACTGTATTTCTGTTGACCTGAGTTGATCATACGGAAGAATTGCTGTATACGTTTTATGAAACTGGGTTGTTTAACATGTGGTATTACATTTTTTTTTTTTTTATAAGCGTGGCTTTTCAGCTGGCCTCACAAACCAGTGAACTTATATGGTTTTTGTTTCATTTTGTTCTGAGAACTTGCCCCTTGTCTAGAATATTGAGTCCAACTTTCTGTCTCGTATCAGGTTACAGGCCATGGATGGCAGTTGCTGTATTTTATGAGGCTGCCTTAAATCTCAGATCTTTTCTTTTCCAAGAAAATCTTCTTTTTGTGCCTATCTTATGATCTGGGCTTTCAGTAGCTACTCTTAGAAACTTTGATATAAAAATGGATTGTTTCATAACGCAAATAAGAAATGACATGGGTGATATCACAACAGACCCAACTGAAATTAAAAGAATCATACCAGATTACTACAAAAAATTGTACTTTAATGAATTTGAGAACCTTGAAGAAATGGATGAATTTCTAGGAACACACTATGTACCTAAACTAACACAAACGGAGGTAGAACAACTAACTAAATAAACCCATAACAAGAGAAGAGATGGAAAAAGGTAATTAAAAAACTGCCAACAACAACAACAAAAAAAGCCCTGGCCTGGATGGCTTCACTGGAGAGTTCTACCAAACTTTCAGAAAAGAATTAACACCACTACTACTATGGGTATTTCAGAGCATAGAAAAGGGTGGAATATCCCAAACTCATTCTGTGAAGCCAGCATATCCCTGATACCAAAACCAGGTAAAGACATCACAAAAAAAGAAAATTATAGACCTATATCCCTCATGAACTTAGATGCAAAAATCCTCAACAAAATCCTAGCCAATAGAATTCAGTGATGTATCAAAAAAATAGTTTCCCATGACCAAGTGGGATTCATATGAGGTATGCAGGGATGGTTCAACATTAGAAAACAATCAATGCAATCCACCATATAAATAAAAGACAAGAACCACATGATCTTATTAATTGATACAGAAAAGGCATTTGACAAAGTTCAACACCCATTCATGATAAAAAAAAAAATTCTCAGCAAAATAAGAGTAGAAGGAAAACTCCTAAACTTAATAATGGGCATTTATACAAAGCTAACTCTCCTAAATGTAGAGTCTGTAAACATTCCTCTTGAGAACAGGAACCAGACAAGGATGCCCTTTATCACCACTCTTATTCAACATTGTCCTGGAGGTCCTAGCCAGAGCAATTAGGCTAGATAAATAAATAAAAGGCATCCAGATTGGTAATGAAGAAGTATCTCTATGTGTAAATGACATGATCTTATGTACAAAAAACCCTAAAGAATCCTCAAGAAAACTACTGAAACTATTAGAAGAGTTCAGCAGAGTATCGAGATACAAGGTAAACATACAAATATAGGTTGGATTCCTCTTTACCAACAAAGAGAGCATTGAAGAGGAAATCACCAAATCAATACCATTTACAGTAGCCCCCATGAAGATAAAATACTTAGGGATAAATTTAACCAGGGACGTAAAAGACCTATACAGTGAAAACTACAAGACGCTACTGCAAGAAACCAAAAGAGACCTACATAAGTGGAAAAACACCTTGTTCATGGATAGGAAGACTTAGCATTGTAAAAATATCTATTCTACCAAAAGCCATCTATAGATACAATGCAATTTCTGATCCAAATCCAATGACATTTTTTAATGAGATGGAGAAACCAATCAACAACTTCATATGGAAGAGAAAGAGGCCCAGGATAAGTAAGACATTACTGAAAAAGAACAAAGTGGGAGGCCTCACACTACCTGATTTTAGAACCTATTATACCGCCACAGTAGTCAAAACAGCCTGCCACTGGTACAACAGGTACATAGACCAATGGAACAGAATTGAGAATCCAGACATAAATCCATCCACATATGAGCAGCTGATATTTGACAAAGGCCCAAAATCAGTTAAATGTGGAAAAGACAGTCTTTTTAACAAATGGTGCTGGCATAACTGGATATCCATCTGCAAGAAAATGAAACAAGATCCATACCTCACACCATGCACAAAAACTGACTCAAAATGAATCAAAGACCTAATTATAAAATCTAAAATGATAAAGATAATGGAAGAAAAAATAGGGACAATGCTAGGAGCCTTAATACGTGGCATGAACAGTATACGAAACGTTACTAACAATGCACAAACACTAGAAGAGAAGCTAGATACTTTGACGCTCCCAAAAATCAAACACCTATGCTCATCCAAAGACTTCACCAAAAGAATAAGAAGACTACCTACAGACCAGGAAAAACTTTTTAGCTATGACATTTCCGATCAGCGTCTGAACTCTAAAATCTACATGATACTGCAAAAACTCAACTACAAAAAGACAAATAACCCAATTAAAAAATGGGCAAAGGATATGAACAGGGACTTCACTAAAGAAGACATTCAGGTAGCTAAAAGATACATGAGGAAATGCTCGCAATCATCAGCCATTACAGAAATGCAAATCAAAACTTCAATGAGATTTTATCTCACTCCAATGAGGCTGGCATTAATCCAAAAAACACAAAATAATAAATGTTGGAGTCGTTGTGGAGAGGCTGGAACACATATACACTGCTGGTGGGAATGTAAAATGGTACAACCACTTTGGAAATTGATTTGGCGCTTCTTTAAAAAGCTAGAAATAGAACTACCATACGATCCAGCAAACCCACTCCTTGGAATATATCCTAGAGAAATAAGAACCCTCACACAAACAGATATATGCACAGCCATGGTCATTGCAGCACTGTTTACAATAACAAAAAGATGGAAGCAACAAAGGTGCCCATCAACAGATGAATGGATAAATAAATTATGGTATATTCACACAATGGAATGCTATGCATTGATAAAGAACAATAATGAATCCATGAAAAATTTCATAACATGGAAGAATCTGAAAGGCATTATGCTGAGTGAAATTAGTCAGTTGCAAAAGTACAAATACTGTAAAAGACCACTATTATAAGAACTCAATAAATAATTTAAACAGAGAAGAAAATACTCTTTGATGGTTACAAGAGTGGGGAGGGAGGGAGGGAAAGGGGTATTCACTAATTAGATAGTAGACAAGAACTATTTTAGGTGAAGGGAAAGACAACACACAATACAGAAGAGGTCAGCACAACTGGACTAAACAAAAATCAAAGCAGTTTCCTGAATAAACTGAACACTTCGAAGCCCAGAGTAGCAGGGGCGGAGGGTTTGGAACCATGCTTTCAGGGGACATCTAGGTCAATTGGCATAATAAAATCTATCAAGAAAACACTCTGCATCCTACTTTGGAGAGTGGCATCTAGGGTCTTAAAAGCTAGCAAGCGGCCATCTAAGATGCATCAATTGGTCTCAACTCACCTGGAGCAAAGGAGAATGAAGAACACCAAAGACACGAGGTAATTATCAGCCCAAAAGACAGAAAGGGCCACATAAATCGGAGACTGTATCAGCTTGAAACCAGAAGAACTAGATGGTGCCCATCTACAACTGATTGCTGTCCTGACAGGGAACACAACAGAGAATCCCTGATGCAGCAGGAGAGCAGGGGGATGCAGACCCCAAATTCTCATAAAAAGACTAGACTTAATGGCCTGACTGAGACTAGAAGGACCCTGGAGGTCATGGTCCCCAGACCTTCTCTTAGCCCAAGACTGGAACCATTCCCAAAGCCAACTCTTCAGACAGGGATTAGACTGGACTATAAGGTAGAAAATGAAGCTGGTGAGGAGCAAGCTTCTTGGCTGTAGCAGATACATGAGAGTATGTGTGCAGCACCTGTCTGAAGAGGGGATGAGAAGGCAGAGGGGGACAGAAACTGGCTGAATGGACACGGGAATACAGGGCAGAGAGAAGGAGTGTGCTGTCTTATTATGGGGAGAGCAACAAAGGGTATATAAAAAAAATAGCAAGGTGTATATAAGTTTTTGTATGAGAGACTGACTTGATTTGTAAACTTTCACTTAAAGCACAATAAAAATGTAAAAAAAAATTTAATGGTTTATTTGAAAAGTGCACTGAAGAAGGATGGACTGTTTGTTTTGATTGGGACAGATTATTCTAAGTTGCTTCTCTAAAGAGAATCCTATAAAGCATACAAAAGATAGGGGTATGAAAATGTAATAATTTTCTGCCTTTGGATGGCATTTAAATTAGATCATAACAGCCCTTTGTTGAAAACAAAACAGAGTTTCTGTAAAATAAAATAAGGGTTTTATTCAGATTCAAAGATTTGCAAATCTTGAAGCTCCAAAATGAAAGTTTAAAATGGCATTCTAAAGAGGGAGCATAAGTACCCATCTTTTCTCAGAACTTTGTGCAGGGTAGGGAAAGAGTACGGGGGTACATTTCACATTCAACATGCTCTGTAATGCTCATTTATCAAGAATTTCTATTGGCCGGAATACTCAACCTCAGCCACAGTTTTCTGTGTTCCAGAGTTGGCTCCTTCAACAATCTGGGTGGGCCACCTCAGAATGTTGCAGAATGAGTTATTTTGATTGAAGACTGTAGTCATGAGTCACGTGCTCTAAAAAGCAGAAGCAGGGGCCTAAGACAAAATGGAGTCTGATGCAGATCTGTGTCAGCCATTTTAATCAGATCAAGCACCTCAGTTTCAGAGTGCTCTTTCACACTTCCCCTTTCTGATCATGAATCTCTGTAGATATTCCTTGATCACTATTGTAAGAATGTTTTCTTCTGCGCAGACTTCTCTTTGGACCTATCTTTTTGTAAGTTGGATCTTTCATCAGCCTTTTCACCATACCATAGCTCTGACACTCTACTTCTGTGATCCTCCAGTTGGGCCGTATGTGGGGCAAAACCATATTTGGAGGAATAAAACATCCAAAAGGGATAACTCAAGGTGTGAAGGTGTTCTCTTCTAAGAACTTAGTTTCTTCAAGATATATAACCCTCTGTGTAGCAAGTTTGGTTACAAGCATTAGACAGGCATTTCGTACAACATTTAATTAGACCTATAATAATTATTGTTGCAATCAAGAAGATTAACCTGGCTTATAGTATAGAGCACAACTAGAAGCCAATGCCATTGGGTAACCAACTAAAGATAACTAAAAAGGGAGAGTCAGGCATAGGAAGTACTGAATGTAGCCAAGTAGCCTTCTAGTGGATTTTTCTAATATTTTGTTCTACTTTTCACGTGGTATTTATCCAGGTACAGCAGAAGGTATTAGCAATGGCACAAACTCCTCCATGTTGGGCTAGAAAGAAATCAAGAACTATTCTATCATCTAATACAACTTTAACAAGAGATTCTAAAGATTTCTTTTGGGCTGACATTCCATCTGAAATATCAGCAATTTGAGCCATTGTAGCAGATAAACGTCAAATAGATTTTGCAAGCTGAGGAATACCATAGTTGAGTAGAAGTGTTCAAGGGAATATCCATTCTATCTTAGGTTTTTTGGCTACTGGAGTATGTTGTGGCGTAAAGTCTCTCTTACTCTGAATGAGGATTGTTATATCATTGACCCAGTGAATGCTTTCATTATAGGAGTGGACAACACCTAAAGGAACTCCTAAAAGACCTAATGTGCATTGACCCACCATGTTCCAGGTATTTAAGCAAGGTAATGCCCAGACATTAGGTTTTTCACTTGGGTTTGGTCCTTTATTGTGGGATAATTTGATCCTCCATACAAAAATACATATCCACTAGGAGCACAGATCATGCTACTTCCAGTATAATTGTGTGTAAAGTTTGATTGATTTTCTCAAGCCAATTTTCTATTAAAGAGCTGTTACAAATGCACAATTGTCCCACCCTAAGTGGGTTCCAGAGCCTAATACAGAGTGGGAGACAAGTTGCTTAAATCTGTTTAATTTCCTTTTAGGCAATCTGGTAGTTTCATTGCCTGTACTGATTGGAAAGCCATTTTGGCAACAACGATAATGAAATGTTTCTTTTGCCCTAGAGCAATTTTGGATTCTTTCTACAATTTGGGTTAGACTAAAGCCTGGTACCTGAAGCTGGGCCAACAATTCATAGCCTGATACATATGATTCTTTTAAAGGTGATGTCGAAGTTAGTATTAGCATTAGGTACAAAACTGTAATTTAACATAGGAGTCACTAGTGGATTTGAATTTTCATGCCCAGATCCTGCAGGGGGATGACCATCCCACATTCAGTCAAATTACTGGCAATAGCTACCTATTGGGCTAATTTAACAAATACATTTTCTCTCTAAGTGTTAGAAGAAATTGTTTAGGAATAAAAGAATAAGGCTTAAATGGACTTTCATGTTGAATAAAACTACCAAGAAATAAGACCACAGGTGTATAATAAAGCTAGTAGCATAAGAATAGCTACAAAGCAAAGTGCACAAAAAATCAGCAACATGCATGAGGTTTTGTTCTGTGATCTTGAGGCTAGCTATGTACTTCTGCAGTCATCTGCTTCTGGGCAACCTCAGCGTAGGTCAAGTTTGAGGTCACCTGCTAATGTATTTCATCTAATGATCAGGAGGTACATGTTTAAGGTGACTTGTGCATCCACAGGATGATATCGTTGAGTTTGGCTGCACACAGGTTGGTCAGCAACACATGAAACAGTCCCTTCCAGTGGGCTTCTAAAGTTTTGGAGCTGAAACTGTTCTGGTAGAGTAGGTCTCCAGGTTGCAGGCCATGGTCAGAGAAGTCAGGAGCCTTGAGATGTGTGTCTGTGAAAGACTGTTTTACCTACGAGACAGAAGCTTGAGAATAGGCCATCAGTCCTTTGCAATACTTAAGGATATCTGCATTAACATTGTGCAGATCAGTATAAGTAATGTGACTAAAGATCATAGGTCTTCCAGTGACTATTTCATGAGGAGACAGCTTGTGTTTTCCAAATGGAGATGATCTAAGATTTAATAATATCAAAGGAAGTGCTTTAGGTCATGGCAACTCTAGGCTCTCAGTTAATTTGGCTAACTTTTGTTTAATAATTCCATTGGTAATAATTCCATTGGTATGTTCTACTAATCCAGAGGACTGGGGATAATAAGGAGTATACAAAAATTGAGTGATTGGAAATATTTTCCAAATTTCTTTAATAACCTATCTGGTAAAATGCATTCCTCTGTCACTGTGGAGTATGCTGGGGTACTCCATTTTTGTAAGATATTCTCTACAGCCTTCTTAGAAGGTGGTAGTTGCTTGATGAGTGGAATAAGCTTCAACCCAATTAGAGTACATACAAATTGGGAACCGGGTTCAAGATGGCAGAATAGACAGACACTTCCAGCGAGCCCTCTTACAACAAAGACCTGAAAATAACAAGTAACATGAGTATATTTATGACAAGCTAGGAGCCCTGAACAACAAATGCAAAGTCAGAAAACAAACCGAGCAGCAGGATGAGGGAGAGATGGTTCAGAAGCAGAGAGGAGTTACTAACCTGAATTTCCAGGAGCCCTTAGGAACTATTCCTGGGAGCAGCGGCAGCGGGCTGCTACTAGCGTTTAGCCGCAGTTTCCTCAGGGAAAAGCAGCCAGCCACACAGCCTACTCACACCTCCAGAACCAGAAAAGAATGGCACTCTCAGCAAAAGCTAAGTACTTGCGTATATTTTACCACGCCCCCCTGCTCCCAAGCCAGCTTCAGTGGCTGTTGATTTCCATGGGCCTGAGATAGGCCCTGTTGAGTTCCTAGAGCCATCCTCCCAGCCTTGGAAAAGGAATAAATTTGCAGTTCGGGGAAAAGATAATTTGCCAGCTCCACTAACCTGGGGAGCTCAGGACAGAAGTGGCTCCTGTCGAGGCAGAAATGGTCTGTGGACTTTGAGTACTTTTCCCCCTTGCATGGACCTACGTGGGCCTATTTCAGGAGAATAGGCCCTTGCTGGCAGACTACAACTGTTTCAGCTGTGGTGAAGAGGTGGGTGTTTGATGTTTGACACCACTTTGCCTATTAAACAGGGTCTTCACCTACCCATATCAGGGGCCTAAGGACTGGTAGCTCCACTCAGGCCACCCAGCCACACACGACAGGGGTCCAAGGATAACTGGTACTTCCCAGTCCTTACAACCAAAAACATTGGGTGCCCATGGTCCATCTGCAGAGCCCACCCACCTGTATGCTCTAGGGAACAGGGACACGCTTTTCTCAGAGACACGTAGGAGACTATTCCCAGCCCGCTGCCTTGTTCAGACCATGACCCCCTACTGCAACCAAATACCGGTACGTATGCCAATCACCCCTGCCCCTCTAAGGCTATAGGACAGAGTCTGTACCACACACTTGATGAGCAGCTACCTGGACACCTGAGCTGAATCCATACAAGAAAAGCAAATGGACTCCTAGGCTGATATACCTGATAACAGCTCTAGCCGTCTGGTTACAGGATGTCAGAGCTCCAAAGGTGAAAATATTCAAGCTAGCTCACTCAAACAGCCCATTCGGGCATATCAAAATAAAACAAAGCAAGAAGCTAGGATACAGTAAGCAAACATAAAATAAACTAATACAATAACTTACAGATGACTCGGATACAACAGTCAATATCAAATTACATAAAGAAACAGACCATGATCACTTCAGCAAGCTCTCAAAACAAAGAATCAAGGGATCTTCTAGATGAAAGTATCTTCCTGGAATTACCAGAGGCAGAATACAAAAGATTAATACACAGAACACTTCAAGACATCAGGAAGGAAATGAGGCAATACGCGGAACAAGCCAAGGAACACGCAGATAAAGCAATTGAAGAAATTAAAAAGGTTATTCAGGAACATAATGAAAAATTTAATAAGCTGGAAAAATCCAGACAGACAGCAATCAAATTCAGAAGATTAACAATAAAATTACAGAATTAGACAACACAGTAGAAAGTCAGAGGAGCAGAATTGAGCAAGTGAAAGGCAGAATCAGTGAACTTGAAGATAAAGCACTTGGCACCAATATCTTTGAAGAAAAATCAGATAAAGTAACTTAAAAAAAATAAAGAAACCTCAAGAATCATGTTGGACTCTATCAAGAGAAATAACCTATGAGTGATTGGAGTACCAGAACAGGGAGGGAAGAGTAGAAAATACAGAGAGAATTGTTGGAGATTTATTGGCAGAAAACTTCCCTGATAATGTGAAAGATGAGAAGATATGTATCCAAGATGCTCACCAAACTCCACATAAGGTAGATTTTAAAAGGAAGTCACTAAGACATTATAATCAAACTTGCCAGAACTAAAGGTAAAGAGAGTCTTTTAAGAGAAGCTAGAGATAAATGAAAAATCACCTACAGAGGAGAGTCAATAAAAATAAACTCGGACTACTTGGCAGAAACCATGCAGGCAAGAAGGCAATGGGATGACATATAAAAAATTGCCAGCCAAGAATCATATATCCAGCAATACTGTCTCTCAAATATGAAGGTGAAATTAGGACATTTCCAGATAAACAGATATTTAGGGAATTCGTAAAAGCCAAACCAAAACTACAAGAAATACTAAAGGGAGTTCTTTGGTTAGAAAATCAATAGTATCAAGTATCAACCTAAGACTAGAACATTGGACAGAGCAATCAGGTGTCAAATGAGACAGGGAAATCACAAAAACAAAAACAAATCAAGATAAAAAAAAAAAAAAAACGCTCAAAACAGGGAAACAGCAATGTTATTATATAAAAGAACCCAACATTAAAACAATGAAGAGGGACTAAGAAATGTAGTCGTAGATCTTTCATATGGAGAGGAAGACAAGGTGATATAAAGAAATAAAATTTAGGTTTAAATTAGAAAAATAAGGGTAAATATTAAGGTAACCACAAAAGAGACAAATTATCCTACACATCAAAATAAAATACAGGAAAAAAATAGAGACTCAGCAGAAACAAAATCAAGAACAATGAATAAGAGGAAAACACAATATATAAACTACTCAGCAGAAAGAAATTAAGTGGGAAAAAGAAACTGTCTACAACACACAGAAAAATACATCAAAATGACAGCACTAAATTCATACCTATCCATAATTACACTGAATGTAAATGGACTAAATGCACCAATAAAGAGACAGGGAGTGGCAGAATGGACAAAAAAAACACATGATCCATCTATATGCTGCCTACTACAGTACATACAAATCACTACTAAGACAAACTGATATCCCATAGAGGGAGGAAGTTGAATGTAATTCTACCTGCCATTCCAACATTGAACCCAGAGGTAGAAGAAATTCTCCTAGTGATATCATCAAGGGCTTCCCTGGATAGTCATGTCTTAGTCATCTAGTGCTGCTGTAACAGGAATACCACAAGTGGATGGCTTTAACGAAGAGAAATTTATTTCTTAACAGTAAAGTAGGCTAAAAGTCCGAATTCGGGGTGTCAGCTCCAGGCGAAGGCTTTCTCTCTCTGTTGGCCTTCTCATCAATCTTCCCCCAGACTAGGAGCTTCTTTGTGCAGGAACCCTAGGTCCAAAGGACAGAATCTGCTCCTGGCATTGCTTTCTTGGTGGTATGAGGTCCCCTCTTCTCTCTGCTTGCTTCTATCTTTTATATCTCAAGAGATTGCCTCAAGGCACAATCCAATCCTGTAGGTTGAGTCGTGCCTCACTAACACAACTGCCGCCCATCCTCCCTCATTAACATCTTGGAGGCAGGATTTACAACATATAGGAAAATCACACAATTCTGGGAATCAGGGCCCAGACCAACTGAGACACAGGTTTTTTGCAGGGACATAATTCGATCCATGACAGTGACTTTGATATGTTTGACACGGTGTGTGACTTGTTTGCTCTACAGTGGAAATTACCCCATCAATGTTTTTCCATAATTTGGACCATTTTATCAACTTCATAGTGGCTTAGAGAATGAATTGTGTTCAACAGTCACCTTTAGGCTTTCTGGTAGTGTAGGTTTTTTACTTGACCCCGTCCATTTTTTTTTTATAACTTTAGATACTTGTCATATTTGCACCCTTGTGATTTCCATTCATTTTATTCCTTACTAGGTGCTTGTGACTGTTTAGTGGCCAATTTGTAGGATGGAACTCACATGCTAGGGGCAATTACTTCATTCAACTCATACATAGCTACATGCTGAGTTACATTTGCAGCAGCTCTAGCAGCATGATCTGTGAAAGCATTTCCTTTAACCTCAGGAGAGCTTTCTAATATATAAGTAGTTAGCATATCCAGCTTGGTAAGAACCATTATAAGCCCTTAAATAAGACCCATCAGTAAATAAAACAAGATCTGGATTATGTAAAGGAACATCTTTAAGATCATCCCTGTAACCAGATGGGAATAAGTCCCACCCTGAGTCAATTGAGAGACACCAGGCCTTTGAGAAAGAGAAAGTGGAATTTTTCCAAGCTAGTCAAGCAAGGAGTTTGGAGACTAAGTCTCAAATCAAGCTCCTCGAATTTGGGGATTTTAGGGCAGTTATAGGGTTTATAGGGTTCAGGATAGGGAACTCATGCATAATTTGTGAAGTTTCTGGGGATAGGTAGGCAATTTCAACAACTAACATGTATGGGGGTGCAATATGACAGATGCGGGGTATGACACATGAAGTTTATCTAAGGCCAGTTTTGCAGCTTATTGCTCATGACTGAATAGAGGGGGATGGGGATGGTTGATTAGTACTAAACTGGCCTTGAGCAAAGACGCAGTAAGGCAACCTTGTGTGGCTACCCAGACAACACAGAGATGTCTTATGAGGAACTCAGAGAGCCTGGCTGGGATAGGAGGAGAAGAGGGGAATAGTTTAACCCCATTGGTTACATTTCAGAAGGGAGAACAGTTTAACCCTGTCAGTTACAATCTCTAGGAATTAGCAGTTGTTCTGTCAAAACTAGGCAACCATGCCCAGGAGTTCCATCATCAGGCAAAGGTAAGAAAGTCATAGGATTAAGTAGTTTGCTGTGACACTGATGAATGTGTGGAGGGATGTCTTAGTCATATAGTGCTGTTGTAACAGAAATACTACAAGTGGATGGCTTTAACGCACAGAAATGTATTCTCTCACAGTCTAGTAGGCTAGAAGTCCAAATTTAGGGTGCCAGCTCCAGGGGAAGGCTTTCTCTCTGTGTCAGCTCTGGGGGAAGCTCCTCGTCATCAGTCATCCCCTAGTCTAGGAGCTTCTCAGGTGCAGGGGCCCCGGGTCCAAAGGACGCTTTTTGCTCCCAGGGCTGCTTTTGTGGTGGAATGAGGTCCCCTGTCTCTCTGCTCAGTTCTCTCTTTTATATCTCAAAAGAGATTGACTCAAGATACAACCTAATCTTGTAGATTGAGTCCTGCCTCATTAATGTAACTGCCTCTAATCCTGCCTCATTAACATCATACAGGTAGGATTTACAAAGCATTGGAAAATCACATCAGATGACAAAATGGTGGACGGTCACAAAATACTGGGAATCATAGCCTAGCCAAGTTGACACACAATTTTGTGGGACACAATTCAATTCATAACAAGGGACTAAAAGGAGAATTTCATAAGTGAGTCAGCTAACAGAGAGATGCTGAGTGAGAGCAGAATTTAATAAGGATTCTACCATATATGGGACTAGCACATCTAAATCATTTGCCATAGCAATGTCAGCAGTGGCTTCAACCAGTTAGGCAGTAACTGCAACTCCTCTCAAACAAGGTGGATTTAATTGGACTTCAGGATTTAACTGGACACTATAGTATCTAATAGGCCTCTGCTGATTTTCATGTGGATAAATAAGGATACCTAAGGCATTTCTGTTTCCTTCAGGAACAAATAATGAAAAAGATTTGTTATAGCTAAGTAGGCTTAAAGCTGGAGGATTGGTTAAATTCCTCTTAAGTTCGTGGAAATGCTCTGTTTGTTCAGGAGTTCATCACAGAAGTTCTAGGTTCTCTAAAAGCATAGAATGGTTGCACAATCAAAGAAAAGTTTGGAATACAGTTGCAGCAGTAGCCACAAAGGCCCAAAAACTTCTAAGCTTTTTTTTGGGGGGGTGGGGGGAGGCAAAGGAACTGCTACAAATGGTTTGAAGTCTTTGTGAAACTGATTGAATTCCCTGTGAAGTTAGAATATGGCCTAAATATTTAACTAGGATTTTAACCAATTTAAGTTTATTGTTAGGGGCTGTTATGGATTGAATTATGTCCCCCTAAAATGTGTGTCGACTTGGCTAGGACATGATTCCCAGTATTGTGTGGTTGTCCTCCATTTCATGATCTAATGTAATTATCCTATGTGTGGTAAATCCTAACCTCTATGATGTTAATAAAGCAAGGTTAGAGGTAGTTTTGTTAATGAGGCAGGATACATTCTACAGGATTAGGTTGTATCTTGAGTCAATCTCTTTTGAGATATAAAAGAGAGAAGTGAACAGAGAGACAGAGAGACCTCTTGCCACTGAGAAAGAAAAACCAGGAGCAGAGTGCACCCTTTGGACCTGGGGTCCCTGCACTGAGAACCTCCTAGACCCAAGGGAAGATAGATGACGAGGACCTTCCCTGATAGCCAACATAAAGAGAAAGCCTTCCCTTGGAGCTGGCACCCTGAATTCAGACTTTTAGCCTCCTAGACTGTGAGATAATATATTTCTGTTTGTTAAAGCCATCCACTTGAGGTATTTCTGTTATAGCAGCACTAGATAACTAAGACAGAGGCATTGTGTCCTCTAGCAGAGCCAAGCAATTAAGCTGATATACAGAATCTTCTTCACAGTCTGAGGAGTTCCTCAAGCAAAGTAGCAAATCATCAACATATTGAATGAGGAGAGAATTATCTGGAAACAGTAGATCCTCTAAATCGACTCTTAAGACTTGGGTGAACTAGATGGGAGATTCAGTAAAGCCCTGAGGCATGATGGTCCAGGCAAATAAATATTATCAGAGTGATTGTTGTTGTTAGGTGCCATCAAGTCGGTTGCAACTTATACCGACCTTATTTACAACAAAACCAAACTCTGCCCAGCCCTGTGCCATTCTCACAATCATTGCTATGTTTGAGCCCATTGTTGCAGTTGCTGTGTCAATTCAGCTTGTTGAGGGTCTTCCTCTTTATCGCAGACCTTCTACTTTATGAAGCATGTTGTCCTTCTCCAGGGACTGGTCCCTTCTTATAACATATCCAAATTACATGAGATGAAGTCTCCCCATCCTAGCTTCTAAGGAGTATTCTTGCTATACTTCTTCCAAGACAGACGAGGATGCTAAAGAAAGCATCACATAGGTCCACTACAGTAAGGAACTTAGCCTTAGGTGATACTTGAGACAACAAAAGATGAGGATTTGGAACTACCGAAAATCGGGAATCACCAGATGATTGATGGCCCTAAGGTCTCGAACGAATCTCAAATTCTTAACAGGAAGAATTGGGGTATTACATGGGCTATTGCAAGGTATTATTAGCCCTTTATAGTTAAATTCCTCAACTACAGAGGTTAACCCTTGAATTGCCTCCTGCCTTAGAGAGTATTGGGAAATCCTGGGAAGTGGTTTAGTTGTGTCAGTTTGAACTTTAATTGGTTGTGCACTATGTATTCTTCCCATGTCTGTGGAGGAAGAAGCCCATAATATTGGGGTCACAAAGGATAACAACGGTTGCTCTGTTTTTGCAGTAGAGGTAACCTTTTCCATTGTCAAAGTCTCTAAGTGACATAAAAAGTCTGTTGGGCATTTCTCCAGAAATTGTAGGGTCATTGCCCCCTTTTTTTCAAAGATTATAGAGCAGTCTCACTCACTTAATAAATCTCATCCTAAAAGATTGACAAGTGTAGTATTACGTAGGAAGGAGTGGCTTTCAGATAAGGGTCCTGAGGATGTTGACACTGGCATAGATTGGGGTGTATGTTGAATTTACAACAGTGCTTTTTCCAGTGTCCAAGTATCTTGCAATAATGGCACACTCCAGAAGAGGGTAGCCTAGGATTATTGCCTATAAAAGGAGTTTGCAGCTCTGTTGGAGCTGCAGAGCCATAATGTGATTTGGTTTCTTAGATGTATCTGTTTGGAGGGTGTCGGCCATTTTTTGACTATGTTTGTAAGTTCAGTTATGGGAATAGCCTTCTAGTCCAGGTGATGGTGCATTACTATGGTTGTCAATTCTGGTTTGAGACCATTGATAAATATAGAATTGAAAGCTATTCTGTTTTTGCAAACCCCAGACCAGAGTGCTCAGAGAAAGACGTGGTAAGTTTTTCTTTGAAGTTACACACAGATTCATCAGGTTCTTGTTTGCATTCCTAAATTATTCCCCTATCAGTTTTACAGAGTAAACCCTTCAGAATTGCATCCAGCGGTTCTTTAGCAATAGCTTCTGATTCATCATGATAGGCTGCTGAATTGATATGATTTTTGAGATTAGTTTTATCGGCATCTTTCCAACTGGTAAGTCTAACCCAATTTTGTGCTTCTCCTAATACAACTATCTTATGGATTAACCGACACAGATCAGCCAGACTCGGCTGGGAAAATGAAAATGTGGGATTCCTCTTTAGATTTTTGAGGGTCCTTCATAGGTTTTGGAAAATCCTTAGATATTGGTCTTAATTTGGCTCTAGACCAGGGAGAGAAAGTAATTACAGGGGGGTTGTTCTCTCACCCTTCAGCTCTTTTAACCTTAAAGGGCACCTGAGATACCAGAGGAGGCTTAGGGTCAAGCAACAGATCATTGTTTGCAAACGGCATTTAGACAAAGCAGGATCTCTTCCAGGATACGGAGGGAGAGTAGGGTACAAAGACAGAGAAGGAGCAGCAGGGTCAGAAGGAATGGACTCGTCAACTGTCTTGTGTGTTTCCTCCTTAAGAAACTTATTAATCTTGGTTAATTTCGGTACCATGTCTTGAAAAGAAGCCAATTTAAAACCGACATGTTTTCAGAAGCTTCTAAACTCTCATTAAAATAAGCATCCTAAACTTATTGTTCAGTTCTACAGTTCTCTAATTTAGATCTCAGGTATACCAATTTTCTCAATTTAAATGAACCCAAAAGTGGCCACTAGTCAGACAAACTGTCTTTGATTAGGGCATGCAAGAGTTCCAAATACAGACAATGACCAAGGCCCGTAGGTCTGGAATGTGTAGCAGGAGATCCACTAGGGGAATGTGTAGGCTTAGATTTGGCAGAACCCATGACCACCCAAAAAGACAGATACAAAATCTGCAAACACAACCCAAAATCCAAATAAAATAGAGCTGAATGCAACATAACAAGATGAAGCTCGTGATCCTAGAGGACTTATCAAATGGCCTCCAAGGCTCCTCATGGAAACGGAGAACTCAAAAAGTCTAAATGGGATCCTTCGCCCATGTCCAGTGAGGGTTTTGAGGCCTTTGGCTGGTTACTTTAGTCCTGCTTCTGATGCCCAATAACTGTTAAAAACTAAACAAAGTTTCTGTAAAATAAGAGTTTTATTCAGATTCAAAGATTTGCAAATCTTGAGGCTCCAAAATGAAAGTTTAAAATGGTATTCTCAGAAGTTTGTCAGGGTAGGGAAAGAGTATGGGAGTACATTTGATTAGCTGACATTCAACATGCTCTGCAAGCCTCATTTGTCAAGAATATCTACTGGCTGGGGTGCTCAACCTTAGCCACAGTTTCCTGCCCTCCAGAGTTGGTTCCTGCAACAATCTGAGTGGACCACCTCAGAATATTGCAGAACAAGTTATTTTAGTGAAGAGCGTGGTCATGAGTCACATAGTCTGAAGAACAAAAGTAGTGGCCTAAGACACAACGGAGTCCGATTCTGACCTTTGTCAGCCATTTTAGTTATGTCAAGCACCTTAGTTTTCGAGTACTTTCATACCTTCAAAGAACTTATTCTGATTGGTTTAATGATAAATAAGCACTTATATAAATAGTTCCTAATATTCCCAGGACTACGCCTCCTCTATCCAACCATTTTACCAATTCTGCCACCAGCTGTCCCTCCCATGGTACTCTCGACTTCTCTGCTGGGTTTGATAATTCATTGCAATGGCCACACAAAACTCATGAACAATAGTCACAATTATGGGGTTTATTAGTAACTGGTTACAACTTATGATACAGTTCTTCGATCGGGACAGCCTCTTCTCAGCAGTGGCCACAGACAGGCCTCTCTCTGACCCTCGTCCCCTAAAGCTTTCAGCCTGGCCTTTGTCCTGCTCTGGCAAATGTTACAAAGCTCTTTAGCTCTGCCAGTAAGTGCCCAGGTGCACCTCACTCAGGGACAGATTAGCCAATAAGCAAGGTAGGCATGGGCTAACTTGGGCTTATTTACTAATCTGTCATGACAATTTTACCTTTTTTTCACCGGATCTAAGATTGGTGAAACACCATTAAAAAAAAAAAATTAAGTAAGCACAATTAAGCCCACGTGTACCTTGCTTACTGTGAGCCTTTCTGTACCTTGTTTACTGGTTAATCCACCCCGACTCCACTTCTCTAGTAAGCTTCAGACCAAAGGTGCTCAACTTTCTTGCTCCTTGGGTTGGTGAGCCTAACTCCACTGACAAGTGTCTGGAGACACCCCACTCTGCCTCCTGCCCGAAGGCTATCGGCTCTCTCACACTGTGGGTCAGCACACCCACTATAACCACCTTACTCCATGGGCCAGGAAGCCCACTGTGCCGTCTTATGCCGGTCTCTTGGTTCTGCTGCCTCTGCTGCTGTCATTTCTCTGCCACTGCTCCTCACCATCTCTAGCTGTCTCCAATGTTACAGCTCTCTCTCTCTCTCCGTCTCTTGAGTCTAGAAGGTTCTAAGTGCAGTGATCCTGGGTCCAAAGGATATGGTCCACTCCTATCTTCTTTCTTGGTGGTAGTCTTTGCTTCTGAGATGGTTCATTTTAATCCTAGTGGGATGGCAAAACTGACCAAACCTCTTGTTAGGGTTCCCTACACCTTAGTTGCGTGGTACCACCCCCACAAGAATTCCATGCACCTTATTTTCATTATTATCAAGGTAATCCCCTTGGCAGGACACAAGTACCTCATTTGCATAGTCGTATTCAGTCATTTGGTGGGAGTTATAAAGACTATGGCTAGAAGGGCCATATTAAGTAATTCACTGCACTACAAGTCTGAAATCCATCATTTCATACAGCTCTACCACTTATTAGTTATAAGATATTGGGAAAATCATTTAAGTCCCCCAGCTCTCAATTTTCTTATCTATAAAAATAAAACAAAATTCTAATTACAGGATTTTTAGAAGGGTAAAATGAAATAATGTACAGAAAATATAGTGTCCACACCTACCACTGAACCTCATGGTTTGGTGGTAGAATTCTTGCCTCCCATGTAGGAGACCCAGGTTCAATTCCCAGCCAAGGCACCTCATGTGCAGCCACCACCCATCTATCATTGGAGGCTTATGTGTTGCTATGATACTTAACGGGTTTCAGTGGAGCTTCGGGACTGAGATGGACTAGGAAGAAAGGCCTGGTGATCTACTTCTGAAAATCAGCCAGTGAAAACCCTATGAATCACAACGGTTCGATCCACAACCCATCATGGAGATGGCTCAGGACCAGGAAATGTTTTGTCCATTGCATATGGGGGTCACCATGAATTGGAGGCCAACTCGATGGCAGCTAACAACGACAACCTGATTGTATCTTCCTACCTTATTAAACAGTGATGCTAATGTACAATAAATAGCATATTATAGAGGACTTTAGAGGGAATATAGACCCTGAGGGATAAATCAAAGAGGCATGGGATTCTTAGCTCAACTACAAAAATACTTAACGCCCACAAGTTAGATTAACACTATTTGCGTTAGTCACGATTGTAGAAAACAAAGAATTGTAAGATATACTTCCCTTCAAGGAGTTTGCAGGCTAGTAGGAGAAAATAAGACAAGCACACAGGTGACTGTAAGGCAAAAAAATAGAGTAAGGAAAGCACCCCAGGCCTTTCTACACACCCAGCTGGCTTATGTCTCAGCCAAATGCAGATGAGGAAAGTATGTGATCTGCTACATCAATGTGGGCCAGGGTCATTTCTGGGTTCTGAGGAAAAATGGCAACCAGTAATTTGACTCACTGGCAACTGTTTTTGTTTTTAATTTGACATTATTCTTCCTTTGCTCAGCCTTTCCTGACTTTGCTCATATTCCTCCCAAATTATGTGCTCTTTAAAACCTCACCACTGCATTTCTTCAGGCCCAGCTGATACTCTTTCAGCTCAGCCACTAGGGTGGAAAGAGATCTAGCTGTGTTACAGGAAATAAGATGGACCCCACTCTATTAGGCATACAGGTCCATCAATTGCCTTTGGGTCGATTCTGACACATGGTGACTCCCTGGAGTAGAATTGTGCCCGTAGGACTTTCAATGGCTGATTTTTTAGGCCTTTCTTTTCGTGTGCCCCTGGGTGGACTTGAACCTCCATCCTTTTAGTTATCAGCCTAGTGAGTTAACTGTTTGCACCACCCAGGGATTCCACACATGGCTGCCTCGCCCTTATTGATGCCTTCTTCCCTTCTGTGCTGTTTTTAAGAAAAAGCTCATCCTTTTTCATCATATTCTCCATTGTCTTCTCCCCATTTCACCTCTAGTAACTACAGCAATTTCTTTATGTTGGTAGAGGCTTCCTAATGAATTTTGTTAAGAATGATTCTGAGGACAGCTCTAGAATCAACAGAATAATTAATTAATTTGGCTGACAAGGGTAATGAAGAGGGAATGACAGCTAAGCTGAGTGTTTCCAAGGCTGTACACTAGAAAGCCATTTTATTAATTATTCTAAGCCTTTACACTCCAAAGATACTTTTTACCTTACCTTAAAAAATATTTCCAAAAACATGCATAACAAAATTTAAATAGTTACGTAATGGTCAAGAGAAAAGTCAAAGTTGTTGAGAAAAATCTTGGCTAAGTTCACATTTTTTCCCTTCTTAGTTTCTTTCTTTGTGTATTGCTTTTCGTGACTCCCTAGGGTTTGTAAACTAGTTTGTATCTTTGAAATAGCAAGCTAGCTTTGTCTAAGAAAACTTGTTAAATTCCAGACTTTAGAGAGTAATAGGACAGCATTTTGAGTGTAGTTTTTGTAACATTCCTTCTTAAAGAATGCAAGAGTTTATCTCCCTGAAGGGATTTGTGTTTTACAACTTTGAAGTTGCTCAGTGCAAAATGTTCAGTTCTGTTGCAAGAATTTGTAACTAAGATCATTCCAGGATGAAGACAAAGCAACCTAACATTAGTGGTGTGTCTATTATAAATGTGGAGTGGGCTAGGTGCTTTTATAAAATGATCTCTTTGAATCCCTTCAAGATGAACCCTGAACCCCTACTCTCAAACTTACACCGCCCCAATCTTTTCATGCTTTCATGGAGTCCCTGGGTGGTGCAAACAGTTAACGAGCTAGGCTGCTAACCAAAAGAGTAGAGGTTTGAGTTTACCCACAGATACCTTGGAAGAAATGCCTGGTGACCTACTTCCAAAAAAATCAGCCATTGAAAACCCTACCGAGCACAATTTTACTTTGACACACACGGGATCACCATGAGCCGTCACAGACTCTATGACAACTGGTTGATTCTATGCTTTCGTATGAAATCCACCATTGCATTTACCGTATGATAATCACCCCTTGATAAACTTGTCTCCCTCACCAGACTATGAACTCCCTGAGGCCAGATATTATGCCTTAACCATTTTTATATCACTATCCCCCCACCCCGACACACACACAATGCCTATTATATAGTAACAAGAAATATTCTTGACTAACTGACGATATTCATGTACCCAAACCAAAAAACCAAACCCACTGTCCTATAGTGAACCTATAGGTCAATGTAGAATTGCCACATAGGGTTTCCAAGGCTGTAAATCTTTATGGAAGCAGATTGCCACATCTTTCTCTTGAGGAGTGGCTGATAGGTTCAAACCGCTAAACATTTTGGTTAGCAGCTGAGCGCTTTTAACCACTGCGCTGCCAAGGCTCACTCATTGTACAGAGAAGGGAAAGGAGCCATAGAGAAGTTAAGGTAATTTGCCTAAGGTCACTCAGCTAGTAATTGATAGAGCCATTTGTACAAAAGCCCTTGAACTATATGGTGTTTCCTATTTGTTTCTATTTAATAACACTTGGAGCTGCAGCTCTGTAGGGTTTTTGCGTAACTATTTTATGTCCTCTATCATGAGTGTGGAGACCTGGTGGTGTAGTGGTTAAGCATTTGGCTGCTAACCAAAAGGTCGGCTGTTCGAATCTACCAGCCACTCCTTGGAAACCCTATGGGACGGTTCTGCTCTGTCCTATAGGATCACTGTCTTAGTCATCTAGTGCTGCTATAACAGAAATACCACAAGTAGATGGCTTTAACAAAGAGAAATTTATCTTCTCACAGTCTAGTAGGCTAGAAGTCCAAATTCAGGATGTCAGCTTAAGGGGGAGTCTTTTTCTCCCTATTGACTCTGGAGAAAGGTCCTTGTCATCAATCTTCCCCTGGACTAGGAGCTTCTCCGCACAGGAACCCTGGGTCCAAAGGACACACCTGCCCCCGGCACTGCTTTCTTGGTGGTATGAGGTCCTCACTCTCTGTTTGCCTCCCCTTCCTTCTATCACTTGTAAGATAAAAGGTGGTGTAGGCCACATCCCAGGGAAACTCCCTTTACATTAGATCAGGGATGTGACCTTAGTAAGGGTGTTACAATCCCACTCTAATCCTCTTTAACATAAAATTACAATCACAAAGTGGAGGACAACCACACAATACTGGGAATCATGGCCTAACCAGGTTGACACATATTGTGGGAGGACACAATTCAATCCATGACAGTCACTATGAGTCGGAATCAACTCAACAGCAATGAGTTTTTTCTTTTATCATGTGCATAATACCAAAAAACACCAAATCAATTGCCATCAAATCAATTTTGACTCATGGTGACCCCATGTGTTGCAGAGTAGAACGGCCTTCCATAGGGTTTTAAAGGCTGTGACCTTTTAGGAAGCAGATCACCAGGCCTTTCTTCCAAGGCACCTCTGGGTGCGGTCAAACTGCCAATCTTTCAGTTAGCAGTTGCATGCTTAATCGTTTCCACCACTGGATAAAGAACACAAAATAGTTACACAAAAATTCTACAGAGCTGCAGCTCAAAGTGTTGTTAAGTAGAAACAAATAGGAAACACCATATAATTCAAGGGCTTTTGTACCAGTTCTATCGGTTACTAGTTGATGACCTTGGACAAATTACTTCTCTACAACTCATTTCTCCTCTCTGTACAATGAGTATCATCAGTTACTCAAGAATACTTATTGTTACTATATAACATGTCTTCTATCATTTGTGTAAGGTTCCTAGCTGGGATATCAACTGCTAATCTAAGGGTTGTAGGTTCAAACCTACCCAGTGGTACCATGAAAGAAAGGCCTAGCAATTTGCTTTTATGAAGATTACAGCCAACTAATATTGTATTTGATGGACCTGTTATACCTCCTAGTTCCTTGTGTAGTGCCCCATGTCTTAAGTGGTTGCAAGCAGCCATCCAAGGTACAACAGTTGGTCTCTATTCTCCTGGAGGAAGAGAGGAAGGAGAAGAGTCAGGAATTATGACTCTTTGTTGTTAGGCACCATACAGTCAGTTTTGACTCATAGCAACCCTATATACAATGGAATGAAACACTGCCAGGTCCTGTACCATCCCACAATCATCGTTACACTTGAGCCCATTGTTATAGCCACTGTGGCAATTCATCTGATCAAGGGTGTTCCTCTTTTTTGCTGATCCTCTGCCTTACCAAGCATGATGTCCTTCTCCAAGCATTGGTCCCTCCTGATAGCATGTCCAAAGAACGTGAGACAACGTCTCAACATCCTCTCTTTCAAGGAGCACTCTGGCTGTACTTCTTCCAAGACAGACTTATTCAGTCTTCTGGCAGTCCATAGTATACTCAATATTCTTCACCAGCACCATAATTGAAAGGCATCAATTCTTCTTTGGCCTTCCTTATTCACTGTGCAGCTTTCTCATGCATATGAGGTGACTGAAAATATTATGGCTCGGGTCAGGCGCACCTTAGTCCTCAAAGTGACATCTTTGCTTTTCAAAATTTTAAAGAGGTCTTTTGGAGCAGATTGGCTCAATACCATATGTTGCTTAATTTCTTGATTGCTGCTTCCATTGGGCATTGATTGTGGATCCAAGGAAAATGAAATCCTTGACAACTTCAATATTTTCACCATTTATCATAATGTTAATTATTGGTTCGGTTGTGAGAATTTTTTGTTTTCTTTATGTTGAGGTGTAATCCATACCAAAGGTCGTAGTCTTTGATCTTCATCAGTAAGTCAAATTCCTTTGCATATTCAATAAAACACAGGTAAACATCTTTCAGGTATTCTCTGCTTTCAGCCAAGATCCATATGATATCAGCAATGATATCCCTCGTTCTACGTCCTCTTCTGAATCTGGCTTGAATTTCTGGCAGTTTCCTGTCCATGTACTGCTGCAACTGCTTTTGAATGATCTTCAGCAAAATTTTACTTGTGTGTGATATTAATGATATTGTTTGATAATTTCCACATTCTGTTGGGCCTCCTTTCCTATGAGTGGGCACAAATATGGATCTCTTGCAGTTAGTTGACCAGGTAGCTATCTTCCAAATTTCTTGGTGTAGATGAGTGAGCACCTCCAGCACTGCATCCATTTGTTGAAACATTTCAATTGGTATTCTGTCCATTCCTGGAGACTTGTTTTTCACCAATGTCTTCAGTGCAGCCTGGACTTCTTTCAGTACCATTGGCTCTGGATCATATGCTACTCCCTGAAATGGTTAAAGGTTGACCAATTCTTTTTGGTACAGTGATTCTGTATATCCCTTGATCTTCTTCTGTGTTGTGTGTATGTGTGTGCTTCAGGTGAAAGTTTACAGCTCAAGTTAATTTCTTATACAAAATTTTATGCACATATTGTTATGTGACACTAGTTGCAACCCCTATAATGTGACAGTATACTCCCCCTTTCTAACCCAGGTTTCCCGTGTCTATCGAACCAGCTCCTGTCCCTTCCTGCCTTCTTATCCTGCCTCTGGACAGGAGGTGCCCATTTGGTCTCGTGTGTCTACTTAAACAAAGAAGCATACTCTTCATGAGTATTATTTTACGTTTTATAATCCATTCTAATCTTTGTCTGAAGTGTGGGCTTCAGGGATGATTTTATTTCTGGGTTAACAGTGTCCAGGGACCGTGGCTTCAGGGGTTCCTCCAGTTTCAGTCAGACCATTAAGTCTGGTCTTTTTACGTGAATTTGAGTTCTGCTCCACACTTTTTTCCTGCTCTGTCAGGGACTCTCTGTTGTGTTCCCTGTCGGGGCAGTAATTAGTGGTAGACAGGTACCATCTAGTTCTTATGGTCTCAGGCTGATGGAGTCCCTGGTTTATGTGGCCCTTTTTGTCTCTTGGGCTAATATTTTCCTTGTGTCTTTGATATTCCTTATTCTCCTTTGCTCCAAGTGGGTTAGGACCAATTGATGTATCTTAGATGGTTGCTTGCAAGCTTTTAAGACTCCAGACACCACTCTCCAAAGTGGGATGCAGAACATTTTCTTAATTAACTTTGTTATACCAGTCAACCTAGATGTCCCCCAAAACCATGGTCCCCCAGACTCCACCTTCCATCTTCTTTTAATGTTTTCTGCGTAGTTCAATATTTTCCCTGTAGAATCCTTCAATCCTGCAACTTGAGGCTTGAATTTTTGCTTTAGTTCTTTTAGCTTGAGAAACGTAGAGCATGCCCTTCCCTTTTGGTTGTCTAACTCCAGATCCTTGCACATATCATTATAATACTTTATTTTGTCTTCTCGAGATGACCTTTAAAACCTTCTGTTCGGCTCTTTTACTTCATCATTTCTTCTGTTCGGCTCTTTTACTTCATCATTTCTTCTGTTCACTTTAGCTACTCTACGTTCAAGAGCAACTTTCAGAATCTCTTCTGACATTCATTCTGGTCTTTTTATCTTCCCTGTTTTTTTTTTTAATGATCTCTCGCTTCCTTCGGTTTCAACTTGAACTTGTATATAAGCAATTAATGGTCTACTCCACAGCTGGCTCCCGGCCATGTTCTTATTGATGATATTGAGCTTCTCTATTGTCTCTGTCCACAGATGTAGTCGATTTGATTCCTATGTATTCCAGCTGGCAAGGGCCATATGTACAGTCACCGTTTATGTTGTTGAAAACAGGTATTTGCAATGAAGAAGTAGTTGGTCTTGCAAAATTCTATCATGAGATCTCCAGCATTATTTCTGTCACCAAGGCCATGTTTTCCAACTATGGATTCTTCTTCATTTCCAACTTTCCAGTTCCAATTACCAGTAATTATCAACGCATCCTGATTGCTTTTCAATCAATTTCAGACTGCAGAAGTTGGTAAAAATCTTCAATTTCTTCATCTATGGCCTCAGTAGTTGGTGTGTAAATTTGAATAATGCTTGTATTAACTGGTCTTCCTTGTAGGCATATGGATATTATCCTATCACTGACAGGGCTGTGCTGCAGGGTAGATCTTGAAATATTCTTTTCGATGATGAATGTGACACCATTCATCTTCAAATTGTCGTTCCTGGCATAGTAGACCATATGATTGCCTGATTCAAAATGGCCAATACCAGTCCATTTCAGCTCACTAATGCCTAAGATATTGATTTTTATGCATTCCATTTCATTTTCGATGATTTCTAATTTTCCCAGATTCATACTTTGTACATTTCAGGTTCTGATTACTAATGCATGTTTGTAGCTGTTTCTTCTCAAGTCATGCCACATCAGTAGATAAGGCCCTGAAAGCCTGACTCCATCCATGTCATTAAGGTCGACTCTACTTTGAGGAGGCGGCCCTTTCCCAGTTGAATTTTGAGTGCCTTCCAATGTGGCGGGGGGCGGGGAGGCTCACCTGCAGGCACTATATCCGACAGTGTTCCACTGCTATTCATAAGGTTTTCACTGGCCAATTTTTCAGAAGTAGACCACCAGGTCCTTCTTCCTAGTCTGTCTCAGTCTGGAAGCACCACTGAAACCTGTCCACCATGAGTGACCCTGCTGGTATTTGGTATAGCTTCCAGCACCACAGTAATATGCAAGCCGCTGCAGTATGACAAACTGACAGATGAACGGTGGAAAATTAGGAATAGGAGAAGAAAATGGAATGTGTGGCTAATTGCCTCCATGAGCAACTGCCTTCTTTGCCATGAGGCCAGAAGAACTGGATGGTGCCTGGCTACCATTATTGAACAGTTTGATCAAAGATTCTATAGAAGTATCCTGATAATAAGGGGATAGATGCGGAAGGGAATTTCAATTTCTCATGGAATGCAGACTTTCTGGAGCCATTAAGGCTGAATGAACCCTCGAAACTACTGCCCTGAGATACTCTTTAAACTTTAAACCAAAAATGTCCCCTGAAGTCTTCTTTAAACCAAACAACAGTTTAGCTTAATTTGTAAAGAATATCTTCTTTGGGAATTTTGTAAAGAATATCTTCTTTGGGAATTTTGTAAAGAATATCTTCTTTGAGCATTGCGCGCTTTTAAAGATCTGTTCTGGGATCAAACTGACAACAGCAACATGAAAGAGTAGATAGGAAACTTAGGGGGGCAGTGAGTTTATGTTAATGGGGGAGGAACAACTCAGAAAAGGAGGGAGAGAATGCACAAATCAAAGAGTGTAACCAATGTCACTGAATTGTACAGGTAGAAATTGCTAAATTGGAGTATGTTCTGCTGTATATATTCTAACAACAACAGTAAAATAAGTTATTAAAAAACAAAAAAGATTATAGCCAAGAAAACCCTATTGATCAGTTCTATTCTGTAGCACATAGGGTCGCCATGAGTCAGAATCAGCTGGATGGAACTAACAACGACAACAGCATCATGTGTGTAATAAAACATGGTAGAGTGTCCTGGGGGAAGGAGAGAAGAATAAAAGACTTGTTTAGTAAAAAGACCAGAGTTAGTCACAGAGACAAAGTTTAGAAGCAGTGAGGCAACATGGCTCTCCAGACATCTGCTAGGAATCTCATGCAGCTAAAAGCAGCATACTTCATTAACTATAAACTTGTCTGTTATCTACCCAGCAAACAGATAAACAAGCACAGGAATGTAGCATTGTACCTAATTCTTATCTCCTATACACTTTCCACTCCCATTTAATGATTGGCCAAGCCACAGGCATTTTCCTGCTAACTTGTTCTCTGTCAAACTCAGTATTGTAATCTATTAACAGTTTACTGCACATATGACTGGAATCTCTTATGATTATCATGGGCTTGTAGATTTTATTTTATGTTATAGGAGTCATTATTTGGTTAACATAACCATCTTTCATTCACTCTTGCCCCAGATTGCAATTTATTTCATAGCACTTCAGGAAGGGAAAAATTTCAGCTACTCTTCTTATAAGTGGACATTGGTGGCTCAGTGGTAGAATTCTCGCCTTCCCTGCCAGAGACCCAGGTTCAATTCCCACAGTGTTGCTACGACTTCACAGCAGTTAATAGCAAGAACAACTCCTTATAAATCACCTACATTTGTATAGATACCAAGGAAGCTATAACAGTGTGGGAGCATGGGAGATTGTCACGTCCTTTCTCCTGCTGAGCCTCTGAGTGGATTTGAACTTCTGACCTTTCAGGTAGCAGCTGAAGGCTTAACCACTGTACCACTGCAACTCATTTCCTAGGACAGAAAGTTTTAAGCTTAAAGAAGGAAAATAAAGCTCAGACTAAATTGGTGTTTTTTCTCAGATTCAAGTGATGTGTGGCATTCTTTGATCTTCACGACTCATGTACTGGTTCTCCAGTTTTATTTTGTTTCAAAATTCCTTCAGTAAACTGCATTTTGGAGACATGGTCTCATTTTGACCTTACCAGTGGGAAACCTTTTTAGATTGCTATATATAGGGGGTTTGAATCAGCTATGGTCTTTTTTGTTTAAAACCTACATTTTTACCTTTGTAAAAAATTTTAATCTAATTTGTTTAATCTCACAATCCTAAAGCAGCAGCTGTTCTTATTTCTGCATGCTGTCTTCCAATTGTCATTACACATGTAGACATATCTATAATGAAAGTCTGTATACACACGTGTGTATAATATATATGAGCCCTGGTGGTGCAGTGATTGCATACTATGCTGCTAACCAAAAAGTTGGCAGTTTGCATCCACCAACCACTATGTTGTTCTTTGCTGCCATTAAGTCAGCCCCCAACTTATGGTGATACATATATGTATAATTTTATAGAGTTGTAATAATATGTATACACAGTTTTTAAAATTCCTTTTTTCACTTAAAAGTATTTTGCTAAATTCTTTTTATTTCTTTTTGATTACTTCTTAATTTCTACATAGTAACTTTTATTAGTACTGGAGTTTAAAAATATTACATATTTATGCCATAATTTTATTTAACTCTTTCTCAAGTTTTGGATACGTGGGTTCACAGTTTGTCATCATTAGATAATAATGCTCCTACAAACATCTTGATATGTTTAACCCTTATTCTTGAAATATATTCATGGGAGAATGATTACTAGGTCAAACAACCTGGACATTTTATCATCCTTGATATAAATTGAGCATTACATTTTTTTTATTGTGCTTTAAGTGAAAGTTTACAAATCGAGTCAGTCTCTCATACAAAAACTTATATACAGCTTGCTGTGTACTCCTAGCTGCTCTGCCCCTAATAAGACAGCACACTCCTCCTCTCCACTCAGTATTTCCTGTGTCCATTCATCCAGCTCCTGTCCCCATCTGCCTTCTCATCTCATCTCCAGTCAGGAGCTGCCCACATAGTCTCATGTGTCTACTTGAGTCAAGAAGCTCACTCCTCACCAGTATCATTTTCTGTCTTATACCTCAGTCCAATCCCTGTCTGAAGAGTTGGCTTTGAGAATGGTTCCAGTCTTGGGCTAACAAAAGGTCCGGGGACCATGACCTCCAGGGTCCCTATAATCTCAGTCAGATCATTAAGTCTGGTCTTTTTACGAGAATTTGAGGTCTACATCCCACTGTTCTCCTGCTCCATCAGGGATTCTTTGTTGTGTCCCCTGTCAGGGCAGTCATTTGTTGTAAAAAAAAAAAAAATTAGCCAGGTAAAATCTAGTTCTTCCGGTCTCAGGCTGATGTAGTCTCTGGTTTATGTGGCCCTTATGTGTTTCCTGAGCTCGTAATTACCTTTCGTCTTTGCTGTTCTTCATTCTCCTTTACTCCAGGTAGGTTGAGACAAATCGATGCATCTTAGATGGCTGGTTGCTAGCATTTAAGACCCCACATGCCACTCTCCAAAGTGGGATGCAGAATGTTTTCTTAATACATTTTGTTATGCCATTACATATATTTTTAATTCAATTGAAAATAAGTTTAAAATGAAAGTAAGTACATCGCATTATTTATCTTGCTTACATACAGCCAGAATGCTCCTTAGAAGTGAGGATGGTGAGACTTTGTCTCAATTACTTTGAGCATGTTATCAAGAGGGACCAGTCCCTGGAGAAGGAAACCATGCTTGGTGAAGTAGAAGATCAGCAAAAAAGAGGAAGGCCCTTAAAATGAGATGAATTGACACAGTTGTTGCAACAATAGGCTCAAACATAGCAACCATTATGAGGATGGCACAGGACGGGGCAATGTTTCATTCTGTTATAGACAGGGTCACCATGAGTCAGAACTGACTCAATGGCACCTAACGACAATAACATCTTGCTTTAGTCCAGCTGATATAAAATATATGGTCATTCAACATATTGAAATTTGCTGAAAATACATCAGTTAATTCATTTCATTGCAAGTGATAGTAAGCCAGCTAAATTGAAAATATCCTCTGAAGTCCTTTTTAAACCAAGCAATTGTTTAGCTTAATTAGTAAAGAATGTCTGTCTTGAGTGCGTGCTCTTTTAAAGAACTATCTATATGGGATCCAACTGACAACAGCAACACAAAATAGTAGATAGGAACCTTAGGGAGCAGTGAGGTTATGTTAACAGGAGATGAACAATTTGGAAAAAGAGGGTAAGAATGGTTGCACAACTTGGAGAATGTAATCAATGTCCCTGAATTGTACACGTAGAAATTGTTGAATTGGTGTCTGTTCTGCTGAGTATATTCTCAAAAACAAAAAATAAAATAAATTATTGAAAAAAAAAAGACTGGATACGGGCTCCATTTCTTTCCCCATATTCCTTTATTTTCCAAAGATGCCAATAATGTTCTATTTCTTGATCTGGGTGGTGGATACACTGTTATTGTTACTTTATAAAATTTGTTAAAATGGACATGTAAGTTATATGTACTTTATTTATGTTATATACAATTTAAACATGTTTTAAAATGTGTATACTCTGTACATCCAAAAAGTAGAGAAGTCACCTTGAGGACTAAAGCACGCCTGACCCAAGCCATGGTGTTTTCGATTGCCTCACATGGATGCGAAAGCTGTACAATGATTAAGGAAGGCAGAAGAAGAATTGACACCTTTGAATTGTGGTGTTGGCAAAGCATACTGAATATACCATGGACTGCCAAAAGAACGAACAACATTTTAGGTGAAGCGAAAGACAATAGAAAATATAGGAGAGGTCAACACAGATGGACTAAACCAAAAACAAGGAAGTTTCCTGAATAAACCAAATACTTCAAAGGCCAGCGTAGCAGGGGTGGGGGCTTGAGGACCATGGTTTCAGGGGACATCTAAGTCAATTGGCATAATAAAATCTGTTAAGAAAACATTCTGGATTCCACTTTGGAGAGTGGCGTCTGGGGTCTTAAACGCTAGCAAGTAAGCTGTGTTCAGTAAAATGCCTTTCTGCTTAAGAAAACTATTGCCCTGAGATAATCTTTAAACCTTAAACCATCAATTGGTCTCAATCCACCTGGAACAAGGAAGAATGAAGGACACCAAAGACACAAAATAATTATGAGCCTAAGAGACAAAAAGGACCACATAAACCAGAAATTACATCAGCCTGAGACCAGAAGAGCTAGATGGTACCCAGCCACAACCGATGACTGCCCTGCCAGGAAACTCAACAGAGAAACCCTGAGGGAGCAGGAGAGCAGTGGGATGCAGACCCCGAATCCTTGTAAAAAGACCAGGCTTAATGGTCAGACTGGGACTGGAGGGACCCCGGAGACCATGGACCCCAGACCTTCTGTTACCCTAGGGCAAGAACCATTCCCAAAGCCAACTCTTCAGACAGGGATTGTACTGGAATCCCAGTGCCGTCGAATCAATTCCAACTCATAGCGACCCTGTAGGACATGGACTGGAATAGGGGATAGAAAATGATACTGGTGAAGAACAAGCTTCTTGGACCAAGTGGTCACATGAGACTATGTTGGCATCTCCTGTCTTGAGGGGAGATGAGAGGGCAGAGGGGGCCAAAAGCTACCCAAATGGACATGAGAAGAGAGAGTGGAGGGAAGTACTATGCTATCTCATCAGAGGAAGAGCAATTAGGAGTGTATAGCAAGGTGTATGTAAATTTGTGTATGACAGGCTGAACTGATTTGTAAACTTTCACTTAAAGCACAATAAAAATAAATTAAAAAAAAAAAAAGAAAAAGAATGAACAAGTCTCTTTTGGAAGATGTACAGCCAGAATGCTCCTTAGAAGCAAAGATGATGAGACTGCATTTCAAACACTTTGGACTTATTATCAGGAGGAATCAGTCCCTGGAGAAGAACATCATGCTTGGTAAAGTACAGGGTCAGCGACAAAGAGGAAGACCCTCAGTGAGATGGATTGACAGAGTGGATGCAACAATGGGTGCAAGTATAGCAACAATTGCGAGGATGGCAAGGACCCTGCAATCTTTCATTCCGTTGTGTGTAGGATCACTATGAGTCAGAACCAACTCAACAGCACCTAACAACAACTGTACATCCACTTTAAAATGTCTTCCTAAATTTAAGAAGGGTATAAGCAATCATTTTAGAGCATTGTTTATAATAGCAAAAATTGAAAACCACCTAAAAATCTAATAGTATGAGTTTGGTTAAAAAAAAAAAAAAGCATAGCATATTCATATACTATATACCTTTTTTTAAAAAATTATGAATAGATAAATATTTATGAGATAAAAAAGTGTTCATAATATAAAAGGAAAAACCCATTGTAAAAGCTGTGTTCAGTAAAATGCCTCTCTACTTAAAAAACTATTGCCCTCAGATAATCTTTAAGCCTTAAACCAAAAATATCCCCCTGAAGTCTTCATTCAACCAAACAGTAAATATCCCCTGAAGTCTTCATTCAACCAAACAATAGTTTAGTTTAACTGGTAAAGAATGTCTGCCTTGACGATTCTCTATCCACATGGGATCAAATTGAGGACAGCAACTCGAAAGATTAGATAGGAATCTTAGGAGGCAGTGAATTTATGTTAATGAGGGAGGAAGGACTCAGGAAAGGAGGGAGAGAATCATTGCACAACTCAAATAGTGTAATCGATGGCATTGAATTGTGTATGTATGAACTGTTGAATTGGTGTATGTTTTGCTGTGTGTATTTTCAGCAACAACAACAAAAATAAATAAATTATTGAAAAAAGAATTTAAAAAATTGTATAATCTACATATAAAGAAAATTTTCTGGAAATATTAAACCAAAGTACTAACAGTGGAATTGTGCTGGGCATTTTACTTCTTTTTGTTTATGTTTTCTAAATGAGCTTATTTGACTATCGTGATAAGAAAAAAAGTTATTTTTAATTTTTTTTAAAAAGGGTCATTCATTCCTTGGCGATGGAGTGAGTCTTGTACACTTGTTCTCACTGTTGGCAGTTTTGTTCTTTAAAATAAAAAACACATTTTACAAGGACAACCAGTTCTCCTCATAAGCCCTAATGTTACTGTATTTCATTTATTGACAGTGTAGGAGGAGTTGCAGAGACATTTTCAAGCTTTAAATTTTAATCTCAAATTTCGGGTTTTAATCTTGATGTAGCATCTTTTCCTAAATCAAAGTTATTACTAAAAAAAAGGCACCTACCTTCATGTTGGATTAGGAGCCCTGTGGTACAGTGGTTAAGCAGTTAGCTGCCAACCCAAAGGTTGTAGGTTCAAACCCCCGTAAATATTACTAAATAAAAAAAAAATCAAACCCACTGCTGTGGAGTCTATTCCGACTCATAGTGACCTATAGGACAGGCTAGAACCGCCGCATAAGGTTTCCGAGGCTGTAAATCTTAGCGGAAGCAGAGGGCTACATCTTTCTTCCAGAGCGGCTGGTGAGTTCAAACCGCCCAGCAACCGAGCGTTTAACCACTGCACCACCAGGTCCCCTCCGTAAAGATTAAAGCCTAGGAAACTCCTAATGGGGGCAGTTCTACCCTGTCGTATAGCGTGACTATGCGTCAAAAATAGACTGGATGGCAAACACCATCACCACCTTCATGTTTTAAAAAACCGTAATTAAAAAAAAAAATTTTCAGGAAGGAATGAATGGTAATATTTTTACTTTATTCTGTTCTAATGTTGCTCGCTCACATACTCTTACATCTTTTAGGCTAAGGCCTAGTTTATAAGTGATATTGAAATCATGGATTTAGTATTTACTGTTGTAATATTGGGAAACCCTGGTTGCGTAGTGGTTAAGTGCTACGGCTGCTAACTAAAAGGTTGGCAGTCCGAATCCACCAGGCGCTCCTTGGAAACTCTATGGGGCAGTTCTACTCTGTCCTATAGGGTTGCTGTGAGTCGGAATCGACTCGACGGCACCGGGTTTGGTTTTTGGTTTATTGTAATATTGTAGCATTACTATTGTAATTATGGAATCCCTGGTGGCGTAGTGGTTAAGTGCTACGGCTGCTAACCGAAGGGACAGCAGTTCGAACCTGCCAGGTGCTCCTTGGAAACTCTATCAGGCAGCTCTGCTCTGCCCTGTAGGGTCACTATGAGTCGGAATCGACTCGACGGCACTGGGTTCGGTCTGGGTTATCTTAATTATGGAAGGAACCCTGGTGGTTAAGCGCTTAGCTGCTAACCAAATGTCGGTGTTGGAACCCACCGGGCGCTCTGACGGTGGAGACCTAGGGATCTGCTCCCATAGGTAGGGTGCCTTGCTGGATGCCAGCTTCATGTGACAGAGTAGAACTGCCCCATAGGGTTTCCTTGGCTGTAGTCTTTACACAAGCAGGTCACCAAGTCTTTCTCCCGCAGAGCCACTGGGTGGGTTAGCATTATTGTTATTTTTTTTTTTTTTAATGGTACTAAGTGTCATGTTTTCAAGAGAAAATTATACACATGTAGAACAGGAAATGGTGGAACATGCACTATGAAGTGCAGTATTGCTACACGTTAGCCACTGGGTGTCTCCGCTGTTGCATGCCATTCACTGTCTCTGATGACGGAAGTTTCCATTGAAAACAGGAGATGAAGAAAAAGCAAGGCTTTATTTACAGAATGCTCAATTGGCAGCTGTTGCATTTATATTCTAGACGTTTTATTTAGAAACAGTTCTGCTCAGGTATGCAATATTTCCTTGTGTTATTTGATAACTGGCCATTTGATTTACCAAGGAAAGGAGGGGAAAAACTTTATTTTTTTCCTTGCCAAGGCATTTCCTAATCCAATTTTTAAAATCAGAACCAAAAATTTTTCATTTGTAACATCTTGACTATTTTCATAGCTAGTATTTTTCAGTCTTACAATAAAATAACCCAGGTGAAAACAAGAAAAGTTACCACTAAAAAGGCAAGAACATAATGTGGTCTCCTTTTGGAAGGGTAGAAAGCTCTGTTACTGGTAACCTCTAACCCCAAACTGCTAAGAAATGTCCTGGTGAGGGCTGGTGAATAGAAGAACAAGACAGAAATCATCCACAGAAATGTAGAACTGGCCTCTGGATAAGGATCTTTAAGGCTAAGTCCCCTGGAATCACAGATCTAGACCTTGCGACTGATGATAATTTAGAAACTTGACCTCAATTTGTATTTTGAAATGCCATTAAATTTGCAGTTTGTACATTTATGCTAAGGTTTCCCAATCCTGTCCCTTTTAGTCTAATTTTTCTACTCCATACCTATCATTTTCTTTTGTATTCTTGGTTTCGTTTGCAGTCCTCCACCCTCATTTTTATCTTTTCTTTGCTGTCCCTTTTCATTTGCTAGGTTGAATGTGTAATTTTTGAACCAGAGGCATTGTTTCAAAAAGTTCTACTGTAACCCTGAGTCCTTCCATCAGAAGAAAGGAATTCAAGAAATTTAGCATAAATGGCTCCGAGTTTGAGGTGCCCCTAAATATGAATACAATTGAATACTTGAGCTAGTATTTGCTGTCGTTTAATAAATTAGTATAAGTGATTTACTTATCTGCTTGGGAATACTAATGGGTGGTGGAATCAGATGAAAAAAATTTTAACTCTGTAGTAGAATTAGAGATAACATATTTTTTATTCTACACCCTATAAATAGAGTAACTAAACACAGAACTTGGTGTAGATGACAGAATCCAAGTGAGAAAGTAGGATTTAAATATCAAGTTCATTTGATCGGGAAAAGATATATTCATGACTTAGAGAATATCATGTTTTAAATATATTCAAATAGGTGGTGAGGGAGAAGTAATATAGAAGCTTGATTCACAGATTGGGAATGATGTCATAGCATGTAATTCACAGAGTTCTCTGCAGAAGAGGAGAAGAATAAAGATTCTGATAGGCTGCTAAGAGAGAGAGGGTGAATCTCAGCTATCACCCTACCAGGAAAAGATAAATCCATACAAAAGCTTAAAAAACCCAGTCAGGCCACACAGGATTAAACCAAACTAAACCCATTCTGTCGAGTGGATCCCAACTCATGGTGAGTCCAAGTGTGAGAGAGAAGAACTTCTCCATAGGGTTTTCTTGGCTATGACCTTTTCAGAAGCAGATGGCCAGGTCTGTCTTCCATGGTGCCGCTGGGTGGATTAGAGCCACCAGCTTTCCATTGAGCAACCCAACTCAAACAGAGTGCGCCACCCAGGGGCTCCCCAGCTCTGCTACCTTTGGCAATTCATTTAACTCCTCTGGGCTGTCATCTATGAAGTGAATCGGTTGGGCCAGATGCTTTTGGTTCTAATTTTCGCTAGATCTGTGAAATATTTAAGTAAACATTATAAAGACAATATTTCTGTTAGGACATATGCTTTATAAGAATTTATTTTTTGTGTAAAATAAAATTTTATTACAAAATGTGTATAATATATGAATACCATTTTTCTAGAGTACATTTAACTATTTAAATTATTACATAGATTTATAGTTGTACCTTTGCCTTTATCACACACATTTTGTTCACATCTAAAGTTTATGTACTTCTGAGTCCTTAGTGATAGGTCCTAACCTGACTATGGATCGGCTCTGCATCCATGACCTACTTCATCATGCAGATTTCAGGAGCATATTATAGGGATTCTCTGTGTATAGGCACAATCTAAGCAGGCTTATAGTGTTAGAATCACCTTCAAATTATTTGGCAGTTTTCTTACTTTCCTAGGTCCTTCAAATACCAAGACCCTCTCCCCCACCCCCACCAAAAAAAAAAACACCAAACCTGTTGCCATTGAGTCATTTCCAACTCAGGGTTTCCAAGGAGCGGCTGGTGGATTCAAACTGTTGACCTTTTGGTTAGCAGCTGTAGCTCTTAACCACTACGCCACCAGGGTCTTAGGACAGGGGTCTTTTATTCAGAGCTGTAGAATCTTACTTCAATTCTCTATCAGAAAAAAAAAAAATTTTTTTTTCCATTTGTTTTAGAGGGTTTTTGAATTCCTGATCACAGACATAAATACCCATCACTTTGAAAAACAATTGAATAGTCTCAAAAATATCATCTTCCTTGTAGCATTGGAAGCTTTATGGCAACACAAGAAATGCTGCGCCTCCATCTCCCTCATCTCCCCTTCCTACCAACTCCTGTCCACAATTTCAAGAGACAACAGAAAATCATTTTAACACCATCATTTACCCTGAAGTAAATTTAAAAGTGTAATCAAGGATACAGACAACACAGATGCCAAAGCTGTAAAAATAATCTTGAAGATTACCAAAGTATCAAATGTCTTTTCACCAATACTGTGTTTAAAAATATAACTTGATATAAATATCTTTGAACAGCCTTCCTTTCCCTCTTTGTTATGTTAGAACAATCCTAATTTAGTGCTATGTGGGGGTTGCCCTATTTTTGTCTTTTTTTTTTTTTTTTACAGAGAAACAATCTATTTTTATAGAAAATCATTCTCATCATGTAAAATTTTAGCACATTGTTTCTCAAGATTTTTGCAATTACAGGCACCAATGACATCATCTCTTGGAGATATGATAAAATTACGTCAAAAAATTACCTTAAAGTTATGGGTTTCCTTTGCTGCTCTATGTAACTACTTTATCCCCGATAAATGTCACAAATTGTACTTTCTTAAGTTTATTCTCATCAATTCTTCTAGGACATTTATTCTAGGACGTTCAGTAGGATAAAAAAACAATTTTTTTTTTTTGAAGGATAGTTAAATATGTCCAGTGAATGGGCAGGGCGTGTTACCACTCAAATGTCAGGGCTCTGAGTAGGTTAAGATTTCATGGTCAAGTGTAATTCTCTTAATGCTCACTAACTCTGGCTCACTTACTCCCTTTCCAGCATTTCATTTGACTTCTATTCATTTTTATTTATTCGTTTATTCCTACTAACTGCACTTACGTTTTCTCATTGCATCTGCTTTCCCATAACTCATCCTTCACAGTAACTTTCTTTTTCCCACTTGCATTGAGTCTTACCTATTCTTCCTTACCCCAGTGGACTCTGATCATAGGCATATTTTGCCTTAAACCCTAGGCAGTGTGAGCAGAGGCAACACTATCAACCTGTCCAAAAAGTGGTATAACTGTACGGGGTAGATAAGCAGATGGTGACAAGAGCATCCAAGTGAATCTGGGCCAGGCCTTGGAGCCTGCTGAGCTCACCTGGCTTAGAGGTGGTGACCAGAATGCAACACAAAGCAGGAGCTATCGCCATTAGTGTAAGTTTCAAGAGCAGAAATGAGGAGCAAAAAAAAAAAAAAAGGGACAAAGAATTCTTGAAGAAAGAGCCCAGAGGAGAAAGGCAGGATTGGAATCCCAGAAAGATCAAGTACCAGTGCCACGCCTAAAAGATCAGGGGAAGGATCAAAGTGTGGTAGGGCCAAGAGTTTACATTTTGGTTTGGCTTTATCAGGATATGGGTACATGAAGTGCCAGCAGCTGACCAGTTAGAGTTGCCAAGAGAGGCAGGAAGCAAGAGTGTCAAAGATTTTTGGCCTCGATAGCAGTAAAATACGATGGCAGAAGAAGACACCACAGGAGTGGTTGAGACATAGGTCAGGAAGTGGATGGCGGAACTGGCAGAGGCTGCTGGACTTGATCAGGGACCAGTAATGACAGAGAAGGCTGGCACAGGTAAGTGATACTGGCAGTTTCTGGGCAGGACAGACCAGATTGGCCAGTCTAAAGCAGAGGCCATGTTGGGCTTTGACTCAGGAAGGTTGAGGCAATTGTGAGAGAGAGAAAGTAGTAGAGAGATCCAAGATAGTGGCCAGGATCAACAGAGACAGGCAGGACCAGATGGCTCTTACTGTGTGTCCAGCTTTTCAGCTGTGATCAAATAACCAAATTGAAATGTAAGTCAATTGTAAACCAAGGTCGATTTTACTTCTATGCTTTGCTGGTGATACAAGATCATTAAATGTGTCAATAACGCCCATGTTAAACTTATCCTGGAATGGAAGAAACTGTATCACTTGTTATTGGTCTGGATGTATTCAGTAAAAGATGAAGGAAAACCATGGAACCATTAAAAAAACAAAACTAAAGCACAATAATAAAATTTAGGGAATAAGAAAAAAAAAAAGAACCCTTGCTGTCTAGTCAATTCCAACTCATAGCAACCCTATAGGACAGAGTAGAACTGCCCCATATGGTTTCTGAGGAGTGGCTGGTAGATTCGAACTGCTGACATTTGGTTAGCAGCTGTGGCTTTTAACCACTGGGCCACCAGGGCTCTGTAGGGAATAATAAGATTCCCTAAATATCTTGAGGAGATTTAACCAAAAAAGTTGAGCTTCATATTTTATGATGAGAATTCATTTCCAGGAATAGTTTATTTCAATTACTCACATTTTTATCTTCGACTAGAGTGTAAACTTAATTTACCGTAAATAACTGCTGTTTGAATACTGAAATGGTCTTTTTCTTTATACAAAAATAAAAAAGATTATGTATGTGTACTTATCAAGACTAAAAATTAGACATGGGTTAAAGTTTCTGGCCAAGAACAAACAGTTGGCACATTCACAAATGGGAATTTATAATTCCATTGTGAAGCTGAGTAACTTCTTAGCTTAAATAAAATTATGCATATGAAGAAGTTAATGGCATCTCAATCATAGCTACAGATTACAAATTTTATTCCAGTTCAAATTTTTATGAATAGATACTGTCATGGGTTGAATTGTGTCCCCCCAGAATGTTTGTCAACTTGGCTAGTCCATGATTCCCAGTATTGTGTGATTGTCCAGCATTTTGTTATCTGATGTGATGTTCCTGTGTGTTGTAAATCCTACCTCTATGATATTAATGAGGCAGGATTAGCAGCAGTTATGTTAATGAGGCAGTACTCAGTCTACAAGATTAGATTTTATCTTACGTATATCTCTCTTGAGATATAAAAGAAAGAAGAGAGCAGGGAGACCGGGTGACCTCTTACCACGAAGAAAGCAACACCAGGAGCAGAACACATCATTTGGACCTGAGGTTCCTGCACTGAGAAGCTCCTAGACTAGGGGAAGATTAATGCCAAGAACCTTCCTCCATAGCTGACCACAGAGACAAAGCCTTCCCCTGTTGTTGGCACCCCAAATTCAGACTTCTAGTCTCTCAGACTGTGAGAGAATGAATTTCTCTTTGCTGAAGCCATCCACTTACGGTATTTCTGTTACAGCAGCACTAGATAACTAAGATATTAATAACATTACTGAAAGCAGATGTTTAGAAATGGGAGTGTAAACACAACCCCAGTTGATTCATTTGGTCATTGTACTTTCTCCTTAGGACACCAACAAACATTCAGTCTTTAAGCTGATTGGTGGTATAGCCAACAGTACCATATGATTTGTCAAAAGTTTCAATCAGCTCATCCTAGAAATAGAGACAAGTGTTAGAGTTATTGCTGCCTGAGTTATAACAGCTGCCCCTGGGAATCTTGTCTGAGTGGCAGGTTAACTGCTGTTCACAGTGATATCTGGTCTTTCCCACCCTCAAACATACACAAAAGATTTTTGTCATTCGCGGCATTGGGCAATAGAAGTAGCAAGACAAGCCAGCTGAACTCTAAAAGCAGAATGTCCTTCCACCTGTTTCATGCTGTAAAACAGATTTCCAAGTGTGAGGCAGCGTGGAGGGCTGTTTCCTTGAATGGCAGCTGAATGTGCCAGCGTGATCCTTGGCAGTGATGCGCAGGCACAGAGGCTGAGCATTCACAAGAGCTAAATAGAGAAAAGAAACTTGAGCAAACTGCTTCCTGGAACACTGGGAACCTGAATGGGAAATTAAGAAGTACCAGAGTCTCTCTATTCTTACACCAGCCCAGGTCAGATTTTCCCAGCTCCTATTTGTTCTAATCTTTCTCCAGAAAGTGGTATGGCAGTTTTTGAAGGTAATACAACTTACTCATTTTCTTTTAGAAGATGTTAAGTATTATTTAGTGCTTTTTGTACTCTTGTTTGAGAATTTTCCCCCAGCCTTAAGTAACAACCCCCCCATACAACAAATCGAGCAAAAGCATAGTGGAGGTGTTCATTTATAGGAGTCACGTGACTTACTCTGCATCTCAAAGGACCATTCTTTAGGTGAGAATGTTGGATATGCTAGCCTGTCTGTTCAACATTCTCTTTGGATATTACATTAAGACTAAAACCCCAAAACCAAACCCATTGCTATCCAGTCGATTCCGACTCATAGAGACCCTATAGATTGGAGAACTGCCCCCTCGGGTTTCCAAGGCTGTAATCTTTACAGTAGCAGACTGTACCTTCACCCTCGGAGCAGCTGGTGGTTCAATTTGCTGACTTTCCATTAGCAGCTGAGCACTTAACTGCTGTGCCACCAGGGCTGCTTTTGTTAAGACTAAACTGGAGCTATACTTTGCCCCTGCCTATTTGGCAGACAAAAACCTCATCACTCAATAGGTCATCCCTAGGTGTGGGGAGCTTGGGGCAAGAAACTGCCATAATGGAGCATTTATTACCAGAAAGGAGGGTAAGCTGACAACAAAAGACCTGGAAAGAGAAGTCACAGGCTTTTGTTAGTTTTACCCTATCTGCCTGGCACCCCCTAGAACATTAGTTTCAAACCTAGAATATCCAGAACCCTAGCAGCTTAAAAAAATAATAATAACAAGAGTCTGAGGAGGTCAGCTAGATGGAGAGTGAGAATTCCTCCAGCTATTTTCAGTTTCTCAGGAAGCTTAAAAGTAACTGTATGTTTACTCAGAATAAAGCTGGAAGGATGACATTTAGGGGAAAAGATCTCAACTCTCTGGCTTCCTCTTGGGAAGATAAATTCATTATTATTCAACAAATGTATTTGTTTATAAGACAAAATCTTTCAAAAGAGATTCTACTGGGGGAGATCTTATTAAAAAGAGTTTTCTCTGGTAAAGATATTAGAAACCACAGTCCTGGAGAAAACTGTTTAAGAGAGAAAATTTTTCTCAAATGGTTTTCACAAAATATTTATAAACAGTGTCTAAATTCCCATCATAACCTGCATCTAATTCAATCAAAGTACTAAAGGTTTAAAAAGATGGCTAGGTAAGTTGTGGGAAATTCCAGAGCTGATGGCTGCCTGCAGAGCCTTCCTTTATTTAGTGTCTCAGTGTTGCTATAACAGAGCCCAGACACTGGCTTTATTTGCCAGAGCTGCAAGAAATGGGAGGAATTCAGTAGAAGTAGGTCTTGCTTGGAATCCACTTGACAGCACACAGCAGCAACAACAGGTCTTGCCTGAGCCACTGAGTCTCCTCACAGAGTTAAGGATTATTCTAGAAATTGTACTGAAGTAGAGGCAGAGCATGCATACAGACTTCCACCACAGAGTCAAGAAATGTAGACCATGACTTTAATATTAGCCCTCATCTCTTTTCATCAGCAATTACGACATCAGTCATTTTCAATTGGCACAAAAGTACATTTGTTTATTTATTCATTCATTAACTTATCTGACATTTCTCATGCCCCCATTATATGCCAGGATCTGTGCTAAGTGCTGGGGGTAGAAAGATGAATAACACACTCGTGGTATCACAATCAGGATTGGCTAAAACTAACCAAAGTTTGCCTGGATAACAAGCCACCTGGGACCTGGGACTCCCCATCTTCTCCCTGCAAGAGGGGTTGAGCCCAAGTCTCTCATGGGTACAGGTTCTCCCTTCTACACAACTTCAAAGTCCTTAGGAGCTGGGCAGCTGTCTTTCGGAAGCAACTCCTACAAAGAGCTGGTATCTAACCCCAGACTGGATGACTCCCAAGAAGTTCTCACACTTCCCCTGTAAGAAGTAGAAGAGCAAGAGGCAAGGCCCCTCCCCTGGAATGTCCACTCAAGGGCAGGCGTGTCCAGCAGAGCTTCTTGACCCAACATGCCTTTCTGTCCTTTCTCTTCTCTTGCAGATTCTTGCTTTGTAAATGTTCTCAATAAAGCCTGTGAGATTTCATGGAATTCATCCCAAACCCTGTTGCACAACAGGTGGTGAACACTGAGGGGATCTATCTTGCACAAGAACACTTCTGTAATATTTCTCTGCACAATGGTGAAGTGACCTGTTCCAGAACCAGCCCTGTCCTTCAATAAGAAGGATTTAATTATCAGTCCTGGTGGGGACTGCCCAGAGTGAGGGAGGAAGGAAACACTTCAAGGAGTCTGCAGTCCTTCCCAGCTGAGGAGTCAGAGTTTGCGTCAAGTAACCTCAGGTTTCCTTCTTCAATGATTTCTCCCTGGCAATGCCTACCTTAAACCCTCCTCAACCACTGCTTAAGTAAACGTTTCAGAGTCCCCAGGTGATGCAAAGGGTTAAGTGGTCAGTGGCTAACCAAAAGGTTACAGGTTCGAATCCACTCAGAAGTACCTCAAAAGAAAGGCCTGGTGATCTACTTCTGGAAAATCAGCCCCTGAAAACCCTGTGGAGCTCAGTTCTGCTCTGACGTACCTGAGATCTCCATGTGTTGGCGTAAACCCGACAGCAACTGGCTAACTGGTTGTTTTCTTTATTCATTTGTTTATTCACTTAATCAGAGTTGTTTTAAGACTCAAGAGAGAGCAGACTAGAAAATGCTTTGAAAAAGTATAAAGCCTTATCCAAATAACATAATTTGTATAGCAAAGGTATATTTATCATAGGTTATCAGTTTCATTCTTTTTGTTTTGTTTTTAAGCTAGAACTTATTCTCCAAAGGAAGGGTTATTATAAAGCCTTACATATATCTATACTTATAGATATATATAGGGGTATATATGTTGTTGTTGTTGTTGTTAGGTGCCGTCAATTCAGTTCCAACTCATAGCGACCCTATGCACAACAGAACGAAACACTGCCTGGTCCTGAGCCATCCTCTCAATAGTTGTTATGCTTGAGCTCATTGCTGGAGCCACTGTGTCAGCCTCCCTCGTTGAGGGTCTTCCTCTTTTCCACTGACTCTGTACTCTGCCAAGCATGATGTCCTTCTCCAGGGGCTGATCCCTCCTGACAACATGTCCAAAGTACATAAGACGCAGTCTCGCCATCCTTGCTTCCAAGGAGCGCTCTGGCTGTACTTCCTCCAAGACAGATTTGTTCATTCTTTTGGCAGTCCATGGTATATTCAACATTCTTCACCAACACCACAATTCAAAGGCGTCAATTCTTCTTCAATATTCCTTATTCATTGTCCAGCTTTCACATGCATATGATGCAATTGAAAATACCATGGCTTGGGTCAGGCACACCTTAGCCTTCAAGGTGACATCTTTGTTCTTCAACACTTTAAAGAGGTCCTTTGCAGTAGATTTACCCAATGCAATGTGTCTTTTGATTTCTTGACTGCTGCTTCCATGGCTGTTGATTGTGGATCCAAGTAAAATGAAATCCTTGACAGCTTCAATCTTTTCTCCGTTTATCATGATGTTGCTCATTGGTCCAGTTGTGAGGATTTTGTTTTCTTTATGTTGAGGTGTAATCCATACTGAAGGCTGTGGTCTTTGACCTTCATCAGTAAGTGCTTCAAGTCCTCCTCACTTTCAGCAAGCAAGGCTGTGTCATCTGCATAACACAGGTTGTTAATGAGTCTTCCTCCAATCCTGATGCCCCGTTCTTCTTCATGTAGTCCAGCTTCTCGGATTATTTGCTCAGCATACAGATTAAATAGGTATGTACAACCCTGACGCACACCTTTCCTCACTTTAAACCAATCAGTATCCCCTTGTTCTGTCCAAACAACTGCCTCTTGATCTATGTAAAGGTTTCTCATGAGCACAATTAAGTGTTCTGAATTCCCATTCTTTGCAATGTTATCCATAATTTGTTATGATCCACACAGTTGAATGGGTTTGCATAGTCAATAAAACACAGGTAAACATCCTTCTGGTATTCTCTGCTTTCAGCCAGGATCCATCTGACATCAGCAATGATATCCCTGGTTCCACGTCCTCTTCTGAAACCGGCCTGAATTTCTGGCAATTTCCTGTCAATATACTGCCGCAGCCGTTTTTGAATGATCTTCAGCAAAATTTTGCTTGCATGTGATATTAATGATATTGTTCTATGATTTCCACATTCAGTTGAATCACCTTTCTTGGGAATAGGCATAAATATGGATCTCTTCCAGTCACTTGGCCAGGAAGCTGTCTTCCATATTTCTTGGCATAGACGAGTGAGTACCTCCAGCGCTGCTTCTGTTTGTTGAAACATCTCAATTAATATTCCATCAATTCCTGGAGCCTTGTTTTTCGCCAATGCCTTCAGAGCAGCTTGGAATTCTTCCTTCAGTACCATCGGTTCCTGATCATATGCCACCTCTTGAAATGGTTGAACATTGACTAATTCTTTTTGGTATAATGACTCTGTGTATTCCTTCCATCTTCTTTTGATGCCTCCTGCGTTTAATATTTTCCCTATAGAATCCTTCACTATTGCAGCTCGAGGCTTGAATTTTTTCTTCAGTTCTTTCAGCTTGAGAAATGCCAAGCATGTTCTTCCCTTTTGGTTTTCCATCTCCAGCTCTTTGCACCTGTCATTATAATACTTTACTTTGTCTTCTCGAGAGGCCCTTTGAAATCTTCTGTTCAGTTCTTTTACTTCATCAATTCTTCCTTTTGCTTTAGCTGCTCAACATTCGAGAGCAAGTTCCAGAGTCTCCTCTGACATCCATCTTGGTCTTTTCTTTCTTTCCTGTCTTTTCAATCACATATTGCTTTCTTCATGTATGATGTCCTTGATGTCATTCCACAACTCATCTGGTCTTCGTTCACTAGTGTTCAATGCGTCAAATCTGTTCTTCAGGTGATCTCTAAATTCAGGTGGGATGTACTCAAGGTCATATTTTGGCTCTTGTGGACTTGCTCTGATTTTCTTCAGTTTCCGCTTGAACTTGCATATGAGCAATTGATGGTCTGTTCCACAGTTGGCCCCTGGCCTTGTTCTGACTGATGATATTGAGCTTTTCCATCGTCTCTTTCCACAGATGTAGTCAATTTGATTTCTGTGTGTTTCATCTGGCAAGGTCCATGTGCATAGTCGCCGTTTGTGCTGGTGAAAGAAGGTATTTGCAATGAAGAAGTCGTTGGTCTTGCAAAATTCTGTCATTTGATCTCCGGCATTGTTTCTATCATGAAGGCCATATTTTCCAACTACTGATCCTTCTTCTTTGTTTCCAACTTTTGCATTCCAATCGCCAGTAATTATCAATGCATCTTGATTGTATGTTCAATCAATTTCAGACTGTAGCAGCTGATAAAAATCTTCTATTTCTTCATCTTTGGCCCTAGTGGTTGGTGCGTAAATTTGAATAATGGTCGTATTAACTGGACTTCCTTGTAGGCATATGGATATTATCCTATCACTGACAGCGTTGTACTTCAGGATAGATCTTGAAATGCTCTTTTTGACAATGAATGCAACACCATTCCTCTTCAAGTTGTCATGTTATTCCCAGCATAGTAGACTATATGATTGTCCGATTCAAAATGGCCAATACCAGTCCATTTCAGCTCACTAATGCCTAGGATATCGATGTTTATGCATTCCATTTCATTTTTTATGATTTCCAATTTTCCTAGATTCATACTTCGTACATTCCAGGTTCCGATTATTAATGGATGTTTGCAGCTGTTTCTTCTCATTTTGAGTCGTGCCACATCAGCAAATGAAGGTCCCAAAAGCTTAACTCCATCCACGTCATTAAGGTCGACTCTGCTTTGGGGAGGCAGCTCTTCCCCAGTCATCTTTTGAGTGCCTTCCAACCTGGGGGACTCATCTTCCAGCACTATATCAGACAATGTTCCGCCACTATTCATAAGGTTTTCACTGGCTATTGCTTTTCAGAAGTAGACTGCCGGGTCCTTTTTCCTAGTCTGTCTTAGTCTGGGAGCTCAGCTGAAACCTGTCCTCCTTGGGTGACCCTGCTGGTATCCGAATACCAGTGGCATAGCTTCCAGCATCACAGCAACACGCAAGCCCCCACAGTGCGACAAACTAACAGACACGTGGGGGAGGGTATGTATAGATATAGATATATATATTGGGTATAGATCTAGATAGACCTGCTCCAACTGAGGTGTGGTGAGGTGGAACTCCAAGGGTTCCAAGAAGGACAATTTTAAAAAGCACTGGAAGAGATGAAGGAAAGATAGGTAAGTTAACCTACACTTGAGGTAAAATTGCATAGAAATTAACATGCACACACACATGAGAACATCTAAAACTGACAAAACCTGAATCAGATCAGTGAATTGTATCAATGTCCACTCCCCGGATGTAATACTGTACTACAGTTTTACACGACATTACCGTTAGGGGAAACTGGATGAAGGATATGTGGGATCTCATATTATTTCTTACAAGTGCATGTGGAACTACAATTATCTCAAAATAAAAATTTAATTAAAAATAAATAAATAAACCCCCAAAGTGAATTTTATATCCTGTCATTTTCCTCCTCCTGAAATTTCAGAGTAGTCCAACAAAAACCTACCACCAGCTGAGATTCTTTGGCTTCTATGTTAACGGATGCTGGCAAATGTACAAAGAGGCCCTGTCATGGATTGAATTAAGTCCCCCAAAAAATGTATTTATCAACTTAGTTAGGCCATGATTCCCCGTATTCTGTGGTTTTCCTCCATTTTGTGATTGTAATTTTTTGTTAAAAGGGTTAGGGTGGGATTGTAACACCAACCTTACCCAGGTCACATCCCTGATCCAATGTAACATTAGTTTCCCTGGGGTGTGTCCTGTACCACCTTTTATTTCTCAAGAGATAAAAAGGAAAGGGAAGTAAGCAGAGAGTTTGGGGACCTCATAAAACCAGGAGAGCAGCACCAGAGCAGAGTGCGTCCTTTGGACACGGGGTCCCTGCGCCTGAGAAGCTCCTCGACCAGGGGAAGACTGAGGACAAGGACCTTCCTCCAGAGCCGACAGAGAGAGAAAGCCTTCTCCTGGAGCCGATACCCCGAATTTGGACTTGTAACCTACTAGACCATGAGAGAGTAAATTTCTCTTTGTTAAAGCCATCTACTTGAGGTATTTCTGTTATGGCAGCACTAGCTGACCAAGACAATCCCCTTCAGGTATATGCTGGCTCAACTGACGTAAGCAATAAGAAAAATATGATGTGCTATAGAATGAAAACTCTTGAAGACAGTCATTCTAGGGTCAGTTAACTGAACATCTCAACATCATCATCAAGGGTCCACTTTCTTCCTACCTTGCCATCCTCAGCACATTAATTTTTCGCTCAGGCTAACTCCCTTATTGTTATAAGATGGCTGCTGTAATGCCAGATTCCACATCCAAATACAAAAATTCTCTCTTTTCACAGGTCTTATTTTAAGAGCAAGGACATATCTGTAGGTTTTTCTGCCATTCTCTTCTCACACTTACAGAGCGAGATCAAGTCGCAAGTCACAAGCCTTCTCTAAAGTGATCGCCGGTCAGGAGAATGGTATTGCCATTATCCTTAGACCAAGTCCTTGAGGATGGGGCATGGTTACATCTGAAAAAGATTAGCACTATACCAATGAGTAAAAGGAGGGACTGGGTGCTAGGTAGACAACCCATTACCAATGAGCCAAAATCAGGAAAAATGAGAAGTGTCTCAGAAATTTTCCAGACATTTCTTTTGACATCGCAGCTATCTAGATTTCCCAGAAAATTAGAAGCCAGATCAGGAGGTGATGAAGAGCAAGTGAGTAGGTGCCTAGAGCACTCAGAACAAGGAGAAGGAACACCCTTTTTCAGACCATTCTTGGTTTCACAATATGGACAACGATGGGTCCAGCTTCCCACACAGGCCTGGGGAGCCCAGAACTAGGGGGGTAGCAAGGGAGAGAGGCTTCCATAGCTGAAACCCAGAGAATAAACTTCCTACCAGGGAGCTGCAGTGTTGTCCTTGTTGTAAAAGACCCTGTCCCTGGGTGAAAGATGAACAAACTTTACGTTCTGTTTTGTTTGCATGAGGTTTGAGTTAAAGTAAAATAATGTTTGAGGGTTATCTTTTTTAAATAAAAGTCTTTTAAAAGAGAGGAAATGCCACAGGTGCAACTACCTTTAAGATCATTTATCTCCTGGTCATCAAGGATTTCTTACAAACCTAGCACCCAATGCAGTATTTGGTTGTTATTTACTCCTTGCATAATTGGTGAGCAAACACTGTGGAGCTAGGAACAGAGTTTAAGAGATTTAAAGACCAGACCAGGGATAAGGAAATCCTCTTGTCTGCTGGAAATGGCACTAGGGTTGGGAAGGTCCTTGGGGAGACAGGATCAGATTTTGTATTGGAGGAGGTGACCATATTTGCTGAGGTGGAGGAATACAAAATATGGTGAGAATGAGAGACATGTACTGCTTCCCTCACCACAGTGTCAGCCTCGCGGAGACAGAGTCTCTGTCTGACATCTTCTCTGTGCCCTCAATGCCTATCGCATGGTATGTGCTCAATAGATGTGGGTTAAATTAATTGAAATTTTTCTTCTCTACTCCCAATCTATAAATTTCTAGAAGGGTATATTCTTGCTGGCCCATTGCTTCAAAAGGAAGGAGGGGAAGTGAAGATACCTCTCAGTCATTTTCTATGTCTCATAAACTCCCAGGTGTGGTCCCTAATGCACAGCCTTTCAGGAGGCCTCTAGCAGGGCCTAACCCACAGGAGACAGTAGCTTGCAGAGCCCCAATAAAAGAAGAGCAAATGGTGGGCGAGATGGAATCACTCAGCTCAGAAAAGGCCTTCTCTCCACACACTCAATTAAGTGGGTTGTGGGATTATTATTCAGGAATATAATTTTACTGCTAAAATTAGCCAGGGTGCTACATCTCTGTATCTGGTGTGCCACCAGAGTCTGGTAGGCCAAAGTTTGTTCTTCCCAGGGTCCAGGCAGTAGAAGCTGTGTAAACACTGACTAACCAGCTTATCTACATTTTGAAAGGGTGAACAAGACTCTTTATCCTCTCCACCCAAAAGAACTTTACAAATTACCTAGACAAATAACCAGCTGCCTTCTAGTCAATCGCCAGGTCTTTATTTTGAGGAGTCTCTGAATGGACTTGAACCTCCAACCTGTCAGTTAACAGCCAAGTGTGTTAATCGTTTGTACAACCCAGGGACTCCCCTTGACAAATAGCCCCCTTAAAACGTACAGAACCAATTTTTTTTGTACAATTCTCTTAGCCTGTTTCTATTTCCTCCTTTCTCTTTTTAAATTTTCTTTCTTTCTGTCTCTTCCTCTCTATTTCTGTCTCTTCCTCATGTCTCTTCTGCTTCCCCAACTCTTCTTCCATCTCATGTAAAGACTATCCTTTGGAAATAAAACTAGATTTTCATATTTATTGAAAGCAATTGTTTCTTTTTTCAAATAGTTCTCTGACCCATCCATAAAAAAAGGATTCTTTCATTCTGAGTTGATATTCATAATTATTAGCTAAAGACTAAAGGATCAAAACATGTATAAATTTAATCTATCAAAGGAAAAAAAAATCCTTTAAAGATGAACATTTAAACATTCAAGCCTCTATTTTAAAATTAGGGCTTTACTTGATGTCATTCGTTTTGAAATTCCTAAGATTATAACCGTCATCTATTTTTTACAGGCTTTATTTATGCAGACATTTCCTGTTCTGTCCTCTCTTTTCCCAGGGACCTATAACAACTTACTTATTGTTGATTTGAGGTTTTATATGGGGTGGGGGGAGAAGAAGCTTTTTTTTTAAATTGTGGTAAATATAAATGTAACAAAACCTTTGCATTTCAACACTTTCTGCATGTGCAATTCCATGACAGGAGAAGCCCTTTTAAAATTAAACATGAATCCAAACTTTTGGGGAGAGGTGGAGAAAAGGATGGAATGGATAAGGTGTTTGCCTCCACCTAGGTTGGTGTATTTAATTTTGTTCAACAGAGTTGCCTTAGAATGTAAATATCTTCCAGCTAAATTAATTTAATATTAGTTTCTCGAATATGTTTCTTCAAAAATCAGTGTGCCCGTGTACAATTATGTGTGTCACATTTCTGCATGACATCACCAGTTCTTAAACTCCAAGTTCTCACGTGCCAGGAACTGGGCTGAGCATTTCACAAATAGTAACTCATTAAGTCCTTCAACAACCCTATGACATAAGAAATATTGTTTTCTCCATTTTTCTGAGGAGGAACTTGAGGCCCAGACAGGTTGAATAAGTTGTCCAAGGTCGCACAGCTAGTAAGTGACAATGCTGGGATCTAACCCCAGCATCCATGCTCTTAACTGCTACCCTCTGCTATTTCTTATCACCTAACACTGTCTTGATTTGTTCAAGCAACATTTAACAACCCCAGTGCCCAGAAGAACTTTAAACCTGTCATATAATGATCAGAGTTTAACCTTTTTTTTTTTTTAAGTTTCCCCATAAGGGAAATAATCCTTCACTGTAATTATTATTTTATTAGAAATAGATTTCTATACTATCAAATTAAAAAGAAATAGCTTGTGGTTACTACATTCTGGCTTTTAAAATACGGGTATGTCTTAGTTACCATAGAGAAAACTTCTTCTGTTTCTGAGCTTCTGTCTTTATAATTTATGGTGGTAAAAAAAACATTTTACGGCTCTATTACTTTAACCCAAATTTCTACTCAGAAAATGGAGCATCATAATTTGTTGAGGTTACTCTTACAATTCTTGCCAGTTAACAAAGAAGCTATTTTACACCTGCTGTTAGGATTGAATTGTGTCCCCCCAAAATGTGTATCAACTTGGCTGATGCCCATTAGTGTGTGATTGTCTACCATTTTGTGATCTGATGTGATCTTCCTATGTGTTTTAAGTCCTACCTCTATGATGTTAATGAGGCAGAATTAGAGGCAGTTATATTAATGAGGCAGTACTCAATCTACGAGATTAGGCTTTTTTTTTTTTTAATAATTTTTATTGTGCTTTAAGTGAAAGTTTTCAAATCAAGTCAGTCTGTCACATATAAGCTTATATACACTTTACTCCATACTCCCACTTACTCTCCCCCTAATGAGTCAGCCCACTCCCTCCTTTCAGTCTCTTCTTTCGTGACAATTTTGCCAGTTTCTAACCCTCTCTACCCTCCTATCTCCCCTCCAGACAGGAGATGCCAACACAGTCTCAAGTGTCCACCTGATACAAGTAGCTCACTCTTCATCAGCATCTCTCTCCAACCCATTGTCCAGTCCCTTCCATGTCTGATGCGTTGTCTTCGGGAATGGTTCCTGTCCTGGGCCAACAGAAGGTTTGGGGACCATGACTGCCAGGATTCCTCTAGTCTCAGTCAGACCATTAAGTCTGGTCTTTTTATGAGAATTTAGGGTCTGCATCCCACTGATCTCCTGCTCCCTCAGGGGTTCTCTGTTGTGCTCCCTGTCAGGGCAGTCATAGGTTGTGGCCGGGCACCATCTAGTTCTTCTGGTCTCAGGATGATATAAGTCTCTGGTTCATGTGGCCCTTTCTGTCTCTTGGGCTCATAGTTATCGTGTGACCTTGGTGTTCTTCATTCTCCTTTGATCCAGGTGGGTTGAGACCAACTGATGCATCTTAGATGTAGGCTGTATTTTTGAGTCAACCTTTTTTGAGATATAAAAGAGAGAAGCAAGCAGAGAGACAGGAACCTCATTACCACCAAGTAAGAAGAGCCAGGAGAACACCTGTCCTTTGGACCCCAGGCCCCTGTGCTGAGAAGCTCCTGGACCAGGGGATGATTGATGACAATGACCTTTCCCCAGAGCCGATGGAGAGAGAAAACTTCCCCTTGAAGCTCATGCTCTGAATTCAGACTTCTAGCCTCTTAGACTATGACAGAATAAATTGCTGTTTGTTAAAGCCATCCACTTGTGGTATTTCTGTTTATAGCAGATAATTAAGACACCAACTTATAGGCTCCACTATTTCAAATTAAATAGGTACTGAGGGGAATAAATTGGAATTGACTAGACAGCAACAGATTCGTTTGTTTTTGAGGGGAATCTGATTAACTGTTTGGCAACAGTCCTAGGATTTTTTAATGGTGTGGTATTCCTGGTGGCGTAGTGGTTAAGAGCTAGGCTGCTAGCCAAAAGGTCGGCGAGTCGAATCCACCAGCCACTTGTTAGAAACCCTATGGGGCAGTTCTACTATAGGGTCACTGTGAGTTGGAATCGACTCAGTGGCAACGGGGTTTTTTTGGGGGGGTTGGGTGGAGGGTGGGGAGTCAAGAGGGCAGTGCTGTGGAAGAACAGAGACTCTATTGTCTGGCTGCCCAGTCTGAATCTGAACTCCACTATGTCCTTTAGCAAGTCACTCAACCTGTCTAAAGTTCAGCATCTCTGTCATTGAAACATAGTAGTGTCTTTTATCTAGGGGCCCCTAGGTGGCAAAAATGGCTAATGCACTCAGCTGCTAACTGAAAAGTTGGCGGTTCAAATGCACTCAGAGGCATCCTCGAAGAAAGGCCTAATGATCTGCTTCTGAAATTAGCTGCTGCAAACCCTGTGGAGTGCCATCCTTTGTACACCTGGGGTTGCCATGAGTCAAAATTAATTCAATGGCAACTGGTTTTTTGGGTTTTTTTTAGCTTCTACCTTACATGAGGATTAAATGAGATAATGCATGTAAAGGTTAAATCAGTATCTGGGTAAGTGTTCACTAATAAAAATTTTTTTTTAGTTGCAAACTTTTACAGAGAGTGTTTTATATATATTTTTTTAATTCTCCAAAGCCCCTACCAGGAGGGGGCACAATGAGTGTTAAAGGAAAGGATGATAAATGTCTTGGGAGGTCAGTGTCTCACCCCAACCCACACTCAATATCAGTAGTTTCACCAGGAAACAGTGGAAGCTCTATCTTAAAGTGAAACAGGGCCCCACATAGGGAAGAACCTTGCTAGACCACAGGTCTTGCTCTTAAACCACAACTACAACACCCATGCCTTACACAAGAATTTCAGAGCAACTCTTGCTTGCTTCCTGTGATGAACAGGTTCTCACCTGTGCAGTTCTTGTGGATCACATCACGTAAATATACAGGCATGGGCAGGCTTTTTAGGGGATGACATTGAGATGTGGGACATTTCTCTTCAGAATTTTTTTTTAATGCATTTTAAGTGAAAGTTCACAGCTCAACTTAATTTACCATACAAAAATGCATATACATATTGTTTTGTGACATTAGTTGCAATCCCTACAATGTGACAGCACACTCTTCCTTTCCACCCCAGGTTTCCTGTGTCCATTCAACCAGTTCCTGTCCCTTCATGCCTTCTCATCCTGCCTCCAGACAGGAGCACTCATTTGGTCTGGTGTATTTGATTGAACTAAGAAGCACATTCCTCACTTGTATTATTTTTTGTTTTATAGACCTATCTAATCTTTCTCTGAAGAGTGAGCTTCAGGAATGGTTCCAGTTCTGGGTTAACAGAGCGTCCTGGGGTCATAGTTTTGGGAGTTCCTCCAGTTTCTGTCAGACCATTAGGTCTGGTCTTCAGAATTTTTTTAAACTAAGTATTGCAGTTATTAAAGTGAATTAATATGGAGGCAGAGCCAAGATGGCAGAGTAGTCAGATGCTTCCAGTGAACCCTTTTACAACAAAGACCAGAAAAAACAAATGAAATGAGTGTATTTATGACAAGCTAGGAGTCCTGAACATCAAAGGCAAAGTTAGAAAAAGGACTGAGCAGCAGAGGGAGGGAGAGATGGTTCAGAAGCAGAGAGGGGTTGCTGGACCTGAATCACCAGTAAACCTCAGTCACCATTCCCAGGAGCAATAGTGGTGCACTAGTAGTGGTAACATTTGGCTGCAGTTTCCTCAGGGAGAAACAGCCAGCTGCATAGCTTACTCACACCTGCAGAACCAGAGAAGAATGGCACTCTTGGCAAAAGCTAAGTACATGCATATATTTTACCATGCCCCCAACACCCAAGGCAGCTTCAGTGGCTGTTGATTTCCCTGGGGCTGAGACGGGCCCTGCTAGGTGCCATGAGCCATTCTTCCAGCCTTGCAGAAGGAATAAATTCACAACTGGGGGAAAAGACAATCTGCCAGCCCCCCTAAACTCAGGAGCTAGAGACAGAAGCAGCTCCTGTGCAGGCATAAACAGTCCATGAACTTTGAATACCTTTCCCCCCTGCATGGACCTGTGTGGGCTGATTTCAGGAGACTAGGCCCTTGTTGGCAGACTAAAACTGTTTCAGCTGTGTGGTGGAGAGATGGGTGTTTGATGTTTGACACCACTTTGCCTATTAAACAGGGTCCTCACCTACCCACATCAGGGGCCTAAGGACTGGTAGCTCCATTCTGGTCACCCAGCCACCCATGAAAGGGGTACAAAGATAACTGGTACCTCCCAGTCCTTACAATCAAAAGTATTGTGTGCCCATGGTCCATCTGCAGAACCCACACTCACCTGTGTGCTCTAGGGAACAGGGATGCACTTTCCTCACAGGCACTTGGGGGCTGGTTGTCAACCCCCTGCATTGCTCACAGTGTGGCTCCCTGCTGCAACCAGATACAGGTACATAAACCAATCACCCCTGCCCCTCTAAGACTGTAGAACAAAGCCTGTACCACACACTTGATGACCAACTACCTGGACACCTGAGCTGAATCCGTACAAGAAAAGTGAATGGACTCCTAGGCTTATATACCTGATAACATCTCTTGCCATCTGGGGACAGGACGTTAGAGCTTCAAAGGCGAAAATAATCGAACTAGTTCACTCAGGCAACCTATCCTGGCAGATCAAAACAAAACAAAGCAAGAAGCGAGGATACAGTAAGCAAACATAGAATAAACTAATACAATAACTTATAGATGTCTCAGAGACAACAATCAATATCAAATCACATAAAGAAGCAGACCATGATCACTTTAACAAGCTCTCAAAACAAAGAATCAAGGGATCTTCTAGAAGAAAGTGTATTCTTGGAATTACCGGATGCAGAATACAAAAGATTAATGTACAGAACACTTCAAGACATCAGGAATGAGATCAGGAAGGAGATCAGGCAATAAGCAGAACAAGCCAAGGAACATACAGATAAAGCAGAAAGAAATAAAAAAGGTTATTCAAGAACATAATGAAAAATTTAATAAGCTGCAGGAATCCATAGAGAGACAGAAATCAGAAATTCAGAAGATTAACAATAAAATTACAGAATTAGACAATTCAATAGAAAGTCAGAGGAGCAGAACTGAGCAAGAGGGAAGAAAGACTAGGTGAGATTGAAGATAAAGCCCTTGGCACCAATATATCTGAAGAAATATCAGACAAAAGAATTTAAAAAAATGAAGAACCCGTAAGAATCATGTGGGACTCTATCAAGAGAAAAAAAAAAAAAATATGAATGATTGGAGATTGAAGGGATAACAGAAAATACAGAGAGAATTGGTGAAGATTTGTTGAAAGAAAACATCCCTGATATCATGAAAGATGAGAAGATATGTATCCAAAATGCTCATTGAACTCCACATAAGGTAGATGTTAAAAGAAAGTCACCAAAATGTATTATAATCAAACATGCCAAAATCAAATATAAAGAGAGAATTTTAAGAGTGGCAGGGATAAACGAAAAGTCACCTACAAAGGAGAGTCAATAAGAATAAGCTCAGGCTACATGGCAGAAACCATGCAGGCAAGAAGGCAATGGGATGACTTATCTAAAGCATTGAAGGAAAAAAATTGCCAGCCAAGAATTATATATCCAGCAAAACTGTCTCTCAAATGTGAAAGCAAAATTAGCAAATTTCCAGATAAACACAAGTTTAGGGAATTCGTAAAAACCAAACAAAAACTACAAGAAATAATAAAGGGAGTTCTCTGGTTAGAAAATCAATAATATCAGATATGAACTCAAAACTAGAACACAGAACAGAGCAAACAGACGTCAACAGATAGGGAAATCACAAAAATTAATCAAGATTAAAAAAAAAAAAACCCTCAACACAGGGAAACAGCAATGTCATTATGTAAAAGAAGACAACATTAAAACAATAAAAAGAGACTAAGAAATGTAGCCATAGATCTTTCATATGGAGAGGAAATCAAGGCGATATAAAGACATAAAAGTTAGGTTTAAACTTAGAAAAATAAGGGTAAATATTAAGGTAACCACAATGGAGACTAACAATCCTACTCACCAAAATAAAATACAAGAAAAAAATAGGAACACAGTAGACACAAAATCAACAACAACGAAAAAGAGGAAAAGACAATATATAAACTACTCAGCACAAGAAATTAAGTGGGAAAAAGAAACTGTCAACAACACACACAAAAAAAAAGACATCAAAATGACAGCACTAAACTCATACCTATCCATAATTACACTGAATGTAAATGGACTAAATGCACCAATAAAGAGACAGAGAGTGGCAGAATGGACTAAAAAAAAACATGATCCATCTATATGCTGCCTACAAGAGACACACCTTAGAGTTAGAGACACAAACAAACTAAAACTCAAAGGGTGGAAAAAAATACATCAAGCAAACAACGATCAAAAAAGAGCAGGAGAGGCAATATTAATTTCTGACAAAATAGACTTGAAAGTTAAATCCACCACAAAGGATAAGGAAGGACACTATATAATGATTAAATGGACAATATACCAGGAGAATATAACCATATTAGATATTTATGCACCCCATGACAGGGTTTCTAGATACATAAAACAAACTCTAACAGCATTGAAAAGTAAGATAAACAGCTCCACTATTATAGTAAGAGACTTGAACACACCACTTTTGGTGAAGGACAGAACATCCAGAAAGAAGCTCAATAAAGACACTGAAGATCTAAATGCCACAATCAACCAACTTGACCTCATAGACATATACAGAACACTCCACCCAACAGCAGCCAAGTACTTTCTTTTCTAGTGCACATGGAACGTTCCCTAGAAAACACCACATATTAAGTTGTAAAGCAAGTCTTAGTGGAATCCAAAACATTGAAATATTACAAAGCATCTTCTCTGACCATAAGGCCATAAAAGTAGAAGTCAATAATAGAAAAAGCAGGGAAAAGAAATCAAACACTTGGAAACTGAACAATACTCTGCTCAAAAACAACTGGGTTATAGAAGATATTAAGGATGGAATAAAGAAATTCATAGAATCCAATGAAAATGAAAACACTTCCTATCAAAACCTTTGGGAAACAGCTAAAGCAGCGCTCAGAGGTCAATTTATATCAATAGATACACACATCCAAAAAGAAGAAAGGGCCAAAATCAAAGAATTATCCCTACAACTAGAACAAATAGAAAGAGAGCAACAAAAGAAACCCTCAGGCACCAAAAGAAAGCAAGTAATAAAATTAGAGCAGAATGAAATGAAGTAGAGAACAGAAAAACAATTGAAAGAGTTAACAAGTTTAAAAGCTGGTTCCTTGAAAAAATTAACAAAATTGGTAAACCATTGGCTAAACTAACAAAAGAAAAACAGGGGAGGAAGCAAATAACCCAAATAAGAAATGAGATGGGTGATATCACAACAGACCCAACTGAAATTAAAAGAATCATATCAGATTACTATGAAAAATTGTACTCTAACAAATTTGAAAACCTAGAAGAAATGGATGAATTTCTAGAAACACACTACCTACCTAAACTAACACAAACAAAGGTAGAACAACTAAATAAACCTATAATGAAAGAAGAAATTGGAAAGGTAATTAAAAAATTCCCAACAACAAAAAGCTCTGGCCTGGACGGCTTCACTCCAGAGTTCTACCAACCTTTCAGAGAAGAGTTAACACCACTACTACCAAAGGTATTTCAGAGCATAGAAAAGAACGGAATGCTCCCAAATTCATTCTATGAAGCCAGCATATCCTTGATACCAAAACCAGGCAAAGACACCACTAAAAAAGAAAATTACAGACCTATATCCCTCATGAACTTAGATGCAAAAATCCTCAACAAAATTCTAGCCAATAGAGTTCAACAACATATCAAAAAAATAATTCACCATGACCAAGTGGGATTCACACCAGGTATGCAGGGATGGTTTAACATTAGAAATACAATTAATGTAATCCATCATATAAATAAGACAAAAGACAAGAACCACAAGTTTTTATCAATTGATGCAGAAAAGGCATTTGACGAAGTCCAATACACGTTCATGATAAAAACTCTCAGCAAAATAGGAATAGAAGGAAAATTCCTCAACATAATAAAGGACATTTGTACAAAGCCAACAGTCAACATCATCCTAAATAGAGAGAGCCTGAAAGCATTCCCTTTAAGATCAGGAAACAGACAAGGATGCCCTTTATCACCGCTCTTATTCAACATTGTGCTGGAGGTCCTAGCCAGAGCAATTAGGCTAGATAAAAAAATAAAGTGCATCCAGATTGGTAAGGAAGAAGTAAAAGTATCCCTATTTGCAGATGACATGATCTCATACACAGAAAACCCTCAAGAAAACTACTGAAACTAATAGAAGAGTTCAGCAGAATATCAGGATACAAGATAAACATACAAAAATCAGTTGGATTCCTCTACACCAACAAAAAGAACATCAAAGAGGAAGTCATCAAATCAATACCATTTACAGTAGCCCCCGAGAAGATAAAATACTCAGGAATAAATCTTACCAGAGATATAAAAGACCTATACAAAGAAAACTACAAGACACCACTGCAAGAAGCCAAAAGAGATGTACATATGTGGAAAAACATACCTTGCTCATGGATAAAAAAAAAAAAAAAAAAAGAGGAAGGCTTAAAAAAAGAAGGCTTAACATTGTAAAAATATCTATTCTACCAAAAGCCATCTATAGATACAATGCAATTCCAATCCAAATTCCAACAACGTTTTTTAATGAGATGGAGAAATGAATCACAAACTTCATATGAAAGAGGCCACAGATAAGTAAGGCATTACTGAAAAAGAAGAACAAAGTGTGAGGCCTCACCCTACCTGATTTTAGAACCTACTATACCACCACAGTAGCCAAAACAGCCTGGTACTGGTACAACACCAGACAGACCAATGGAACAGAATTGAGAATCCAGACATAAATCCATCCACATATGAGCAGCTCGTATTAGACAAAGGCCCAAAATCAGTTAAATGGGGGAAAAAGCAGTCTAACAAATGGTGCTGGCATAACTGGATATCCATCTGCAAAAAAATGTAACAAGACCCATACCTCACTCCATGCACAAAAACAAGCTCAAAATGGATCAAAGACCTAAACATAAAATCCGAAATGATAAAGATCATGGAAGAAAAAACAGGGACAACGTTAGCAGCCCTAATACATGGCATAAACAGTATACAAAACATTACTAACAATGCAGTGGCAGAAGAGAAACTAGATAACTGGGAGCTCCTAAAAATCAAACACCTATCCTCATTCAAAGACTTCACCAAAAGAGTAAAAAGATTACCTACAGACTGGGAAAAAATTTTCAGTTATGACATGTCTGATCAATGTCTGATCTCTAAAATTTACATGATACTGCAAAAACTCAACAACAAAGAGACAAATAACCCAATTAAAAAATGGGCAAAAGATATGAACAGGCACTTCACTAAAGAAGACATTCAGGTAGCTAACAGATACATGAGGAAATACTCACGATCATTAGCCATTAGAGAAATGCAAATCAAAACTACAATGAGATTCCATCTCACTCCAACAAGCCTGGCATTAACCCAAAAAACACAAAATTATAAATGTTGGAGAGGTTGTGGAGAGACTGGAACACTTATATACTGCTGGTGGGAATGTAAAATGCTACACCCACTTTGGAAATCAATTTGGCGCTTCCTTAAACTAGAAATAGAACTACCATACGATCCAGCAGTCCCACTCCTTGGAATATATCCTAGAGAAATAAGAGCCTTTACAAGAACAGATACAGGCACACCCATGTTCATTGCAGCACTATATGCAACAGCAAAAAGATGGAAGCAACCAAGGTGCCTCTCAATGGATGAATCGAAAAATAAATTATGGTATATTCACATAATGGAATATTACACATCAATAAAGAACAATGATAAATCTCTTAAACATTTCATAACATGGAGGAATCTGGGAGGCATTATGCTGATTGAAATTGTTGTTGTTGCTAGGTGCTGTCGAGTCGGTTCTGACTCATAGCAAGCCTATGCACAACAGAACGAAACATTGCCCGGTCCTGCGCCATCCTTACAATCATTATGCTTGAGCTCATTGTTGCAGCCACTGTGTCAATCCACCTCATTGAGGCTCTTCCTCTTTTCCGCTGACCCTGTACTCTGCCAAGCATGATGTCCTTCTCCAGAGACTGATCCCTCCTGACAACATGTCCAAAGTATGTAAGATGCAGTCTCGCCATCCTTGCTTCTAAGGAGCATTCTGGCCGCACTTCTTCCAAGGCAGATTCGTTCATTCTTTTGGCAGTCCATGGTATATTCGATATTCTTCGCCAACACCACAATTCAAAGGCGTCAACTCTTCTTCGGTCTTCCTTATTCATTGTCCAGCTTTCACATGCATATGATGTGATTGAAAATACCATGGCTTGGGTTAGGCACACCTTAGTCTTCAAGGTGACATCTTTGCTCTTCAACACTTTGAAGAGGTCCTTTGCAGCAGATTTGCCCAATGCAATGCATCTCTTGATTTCTTGACTGCTGCTTCCATGGCTGTTGATTGTGGATCCAAGTAAAATGAAATCCTGGACAACTTCAATCTTTTCTCCATTTATCATGATGTTGCTCATTAGTCCATTTGTGAGGATTTTTGTTTTCTTTACGTTGAGGTGTAATCCATACTGAAGGCTGTGGTCTTTGATCTTCATTAGTAAGTGAAATTAGTCAGTTGCAAAAGGACAAATATTGTATGAGACCACTATTACTAAGAACTCGAAAAATAGTTGAAACAGAGAAGAAAATATTCTTTGATGGTTACAAGAGTGGAGAAGAAGGGTGGGAGAAGGGTTTTCACTAATAAGATAGTACGTAAGAACTATTTTAGGTGAAGGGAAAGACAACACAGGAGAGGTCAACACAATGGGACTAAACCAAAAGCAAAGAAGTTTCCTGAATAAACTGAATGTTTTGAAGGCCAGCGTAGTAGGGGCAAGGATTTGGGGAGCATGGTTTCAGGGGACATCTAAGTCAACTGACATAATAAAATCTATTAAGAAAACATTCTGCATCCATCTTTGGTGGATGGCGTTTGGGGTCTTAAATACTAACAATCAGCCATCTAAGATGCATCAATTTGTCTCAACCCACCTGGAGCAAATGAGAATGAAGGACAGCAAAGACACAAGGTAATTATGAGCCTGGAGACACATAAGGGCCACATAAACCAGAGACTACATCAGCCTGAGACCAGAAGAACTAAATGGTGCCTGGCTACGACCAATGGCTCTCTGATGGGGAACACAACAGACAGCCCTTGAGGGTGCAGGAGAGCAGTGGGATACAGACCTCAAATTCTCATAAACAGACCAGACTTAGTGGCCGGACTGAGACTAGAAGGACCCCAGAAGTCATGGTCCCTGGACCTTCTGTTAGCCCAAGACAGGAACCATTTGCAAAGGCAACTCTTCAGACAGGAATTGGACTGGATTATAGGATAGAAAATGATACTAGTGAGGAGTGAGCTTCTTGGATCAAGTAGACACATGAAACTATGTGGGCAGCTCCTGTCTGGACGGGAGATGAAAGGGCAGGGGAGGTCGGACGCTGGCCAAATGGACGCGAAAATGGAAAGTAGAGGGAAGGAGTGTGCTGTCTCATTAGGGGGAGAGCAACTAGAAGTATATAGCAAGGAGTATATAAATTTTTATATGAGAGACTGACTTGATTTGTCAACTTTTGCTTAAAGCACAATAATAATTAAAAAAATTAATAAAAAGTGAAATTACACTATTAAGTACTATGTAAAATATATCTTAACTGGTTCTTTTTTTTTTTTTTTGGAGCCCTAGTGGCACAAAAAGGTCAGCAGTTCAAATTCACTTGGTGCTCCTTCGAAACCTTATGAGGCAGTTCTACTCTGTCCTATAGGTATGGGTTCTCTTCCCAACTAGCTCTTTAGAATTGGTTTAAATCCCCAGCGGTTAGGGGGATAAGGGCCAGAAAGTGGTGAAACTATTCACAAGGAACCTTAGGATTTTCAGTGTAAGCATCAGATCCCAGGTGACAAAGGGTAGCTCAGAGCTGGAAGGGGCCATTTTCCCTGTTTGTGCAAGAAACTCTGTTCTGCCAATCCAAGGCCTGGCAGTGTTGGCAGCACTGGGAGAGTTGATGTCCTTGGCACAACCAGTGTGGTTTTCATTATGGCCAGTGACAGCACTGAGGTTTTCCAAGCGGCCCTGCAGGAAGCAGACCCGGATGAGCCATAACAGGAAAGGACCAGGTGATTATGGGTGGTGATGGCAGCAGGTTTGTAAGTATGAATGACACACCCTCCTGGGGACGCCCAGAAATAGCTGGCAGACACTGAGGTCAAGCTAAGGTCCTGTTGTTACCTTTGTAATCTGGGTATCAAAAGGAAATGTAACCACATAGTCTGGTCATGCTGGACTAGTTGGAATTAATGATCTACTTTATAAGTAACCTAATTTCACATAAAAATTGAATCTGCCATGATTGTTGACTTACAATAAAATAAAATTATAGCCATTGCCCAAAAGTCTATAAGTTGGAAGAACTGAGACACAGTCAGAAAATTTGAATAAGGTTATGAAAAAAGGGAAAAACAGATTTTGAGAAAAATGAAGCTTGCTTTATGGGTAGCTTTTACCATATGCAGTGGAGGGCTTCCCCTTAAGCTTTAAGAAGAGTTTAGGAGTGGAAACATGGGTGAAAGATGGACTAGGGACTTACCTTGAGCATTTGCATGCCACTTTCCTCAAGATTGAGAAATACCAATTGTCCCCATCAAAAAATGAGGGAGCTTTGCTGCCACTGCTTACCCAGGGTATCCTTAGCTTTCAAGACAGTTCCAAACCAGTCCTGTCAACTACCACAGGACTGGTTTACTCTTGTCTTGTCTAGAACCCCCTGGGACAACCAATTGGGTCCAGCGTTGTGGGTGGGTTAATGGTGCAAGGAACATAAAGTTGGATCAATCTGAGTTTATTGATAAGGTCCCGCTAAGCACAGATTCTTCGGTCAATGTTTCAGTTCGAGAGGTTAGAAAAGGATCTAATAGTTTGTTTGGTCGGTTCACTGAAGCATGGATTATGCAGTGACCTACACTAAATCAAGTTGAAGTACCATACCTGCCTTGGTATACTGTAGAAGAAGGTATCCAAAGGCTTAGGGAAATTGGCATGTTAGAGTGGATAGACCCATAGACTCACACATGGAGTGCCCAAGGACACACCTTTTACCACAATTATGAGGAAAAAATTTGTGAAGGAAGCCCCAGCATCCTTGAAGACTGCTGTGACTACTTCTTTCTGTAAGTCAGATTTGACAGTGGGAACTTCTTTAACTGAATAAATACACTTAACTGAAATGGGGCTGATCCGATGCTGTGGCGGTAGGGGCCAAGTGGCTGCACTCAATCAACAAAGACCGGGTGGGTGTGGTTACCATAGCAGACAGCAGAGTCAAAGAAGTAATCACAATAGTCTGGCTTGTATGGATTTATGGTATGGGAGACTTAGTCGTGGTATTCCTAGAAATAGAGTAGATGGGGAATCTACTAAATATTGATTTCTACAAGCGGAAGAATTCTAGATCAGGTGAACTGCAGCCTTACTCAAAGTGCCAGAATAGACAGTCACGGCCTCTCCATCAATTCCCAGACTTGAGTCAGTTTACAGATTCACAATCCCTTGAATGAAGGGAAGGCTGAGTTCCCTTGAGGAAGGACCCCACTACACTGCCAAAAACTTATACTGTTAATCTTTCTCCCAGTCTTCTCCAAAGGGATCTACAGCCTTTGATGAGAGTGACTATTCATTGGAAAAAAATAAACAATCAGACTTGTTGGGGATTACTGGATACTGGCTCTGAACTGACACTAATTCCAGGAGACCCAAAACATCCCTGTTGCTCACTAGTCAGAGTAGGGGCGTGTCTAAGTATTAATGGAATCTTAGCTCAGTTTGTCTCACAGTGGGTCAGTGGGTCCCTGAACACATCCTGTAGTGATTTCGCCAGTTTCAGAATGGATAATTTCAATAGATATACTCAGCAACTGGCAAAACCCCACTTTGGATTCCTGACAAGTGGAGAAAGGGCTATTATGGTAGGAAAACCCAAGTGGAAACCATTAGAACTGCCCCTACCTAGGAAAATAGTAGACCAAAGCAATACTGCATTCCTGGAGTAATTGCAGAGATTACTGCCACCATCAAGGACTTAAAGGATACAAGGGTGGTAATTCCCACCATGTCATCAAATTCGTCTATTTGGCCTGTGCAAAAAAAACAGATTGATCTTGGAGAATGACAGTGAATTATCAAAATTTAACTAGGTGGTGACTCCAATTGCAGCTGCTGTTCCAGTTGTGGTCTCATTGCTTGAGGATATTAATACATTTCCTGGCACCTGGTATGCAGCTACTGACCTGGCTAATGGCTTTTTCTCCGTATCTATTTTGAAGGACCACCAGAAGAAGTTTGGCTTCAGTTAGCAAGGCCAGCAATACACCTTCCCTGTCCTGCCTCACAGGTGTATCAACTCTCCAGCCTTATGTCATGGATTATGCTCCAACATAAAGAAAACAAAAAGCCTCACAACTGGACCAATAAGCAACATCATGATAAACGGAGAAAGGATCGAAGTTGTGAAGGATTTCATTTTACTTTGATCCGCAATCAACACCCATGGAAGCAGCAGTCAAGAAATCAAAAGACACAATGCATTGGGCAAATTGGCTGCAAAAGACCTCTTTAAAGTGTTGAAAAGCAAAGATCTCAACTTGAGGACTAAAGTGTACCTGACCTAAGCCATGGTGTTTTCAATCGCTTCATATGCATGCAAAACCTGGACAATGAATAAGGAAGACAAAAGAATTGACACCTTTGGGTTGTGGTGTTAGAGAAGAGTATTTAATATACCACGAACCGCCAAAAGAATGAACAAGTCTGTCTTGGAAGAGGTATAAGCAGAATGCTGCTTAGAAGCAAGAATGGTGAGACTATGTCTTACGCACTTTGGACATGTTATCAGGAGGGATCGGTCCCTAGAGAAAGACATCATGCTTGGTAGAAGGTCAAACAAAAATAGGAAGACCCTCAAAGAGATGGAATAACACAGTGGCCGCGACAACGGGCTCAAGCATAGCAACAACTGGGAGGATGGCACAGGACTGGGCAGTGTTTCGTTCTGTTATGCATAGAGTTGCTGTGAGTCGAAACCAATTCAATGGCACCTAACAACAACAACAACAACAGCTTTATGTCATAATTAATCTGCAGAGGTCTTGATCACATTTCCCTCCCACAAGATGTCACAATGCTCCATTATATTGATGACATAATGCTGCTTGGACCTACTAAGGAAGAAGTATCGATGACTCTAGATTTATTGGTAAGACATGTGCTAGGGGATGGACAATTAGCCTGAAAAAATTCAGGTGCCTTCCACCTCCACGAGATTTCTTGGAGTCCAGAGGTGTGAGGCATGTCAAGATATTCCTTCTAAAGTGAAGGATAATTTTTTGCCTTTGGCCCCTCGAACTAATACAGAAGCACAACACCTGAGGGGTCTCTTTGGATTTTGGAGGCAGCATATCACTCATCTGGGTGTGCTACTCCAGCCTATTTATCAAGTGTCTCAAAAAACTGCTAGTTTTGAGAAGGGCCCAAAACAAGAGAAGGCTCTGCAACAGGTTCAGGCTGCCATACAAGCCACTCTGCCACTTAGGTCATATGATCCACCTGATTCACTGGTGCTTGAAGCGTCAGTTGCAGATAGAGATGCTATTTGGAGTCTTTTGCAGACACCTTTTGATGCATCACAGCACAGACCTTTAGGGTTTTGGAGCAAAGCCCTGCCATCCTCTGCAGATAACTACTCTCCTTTTGAGAAAGAGCTTTTGGCTTTTTACTGGGCCTTAGTAGAGACTGAATGCTTAACCATGGGTCACCAAGTCACCATGTGGCCTGAGCTGCCCGTCATGAACTGAGTGTTGTCTAACCCACAGAGCCATAAAGTTGGACGTGCACAGCAGTGCTCCATCATTAAATAGAAGTGGCATATATGAGATTGGGCCCAAGTAGGAACTGAAGGTACAAGTAAGTTGCACGAAGAAGTGGCCCAAATGCCCATGGTCTCCACTCCTATCATATTATCTGCCCTCCTACAGTCTGCGCCTATAGCTTCCTGAGGAGTTCCTTATGTCCTGTGGACTGAGGAAGAGAAAGCTCATGCCTGCTTTACAGATAGTTCTACACAATATGCAGGTACTACTTGAAAGTGGACAGTGGTAGCACTACAGCCAATTGTTGGGACCTCCCTGAAGGACAATGGTGAAGGGAAATCCAAGCAATGGGCAGAACTTTGAGCAGTGAACCTGGCTGTTCACTTTTCTTGGAAGGAGAAATGGCCAGATGTGCAATTATATGCTGATTATGGGCCATGGCCAATGGTTTGGCTTTATGGTCAAGGACTTGGAATGAACATGATTGGAAAATTGGAGACAAAAAGATATGAGGGAGGGAGAGGTATGTGGATAGACTTCTTTGAGAAGTGAAGATATTTGTGTCTCATGTGAGTAAGCACCAAAGGGTCATCTTGGCAGAGGAGGATTTTAACAATCAAGTGGATATGATGATGCGTTCTGCGGAAACCAATCATCTTCTTTCCCCAGCTACTCCTATCATTGCCCAATGGGCTCATGAACAAAGTGACCATGGTGGTAGGGATGGAGGTTATGCATGGGCTTAGCAACATGAACCGCCACTCACCAAGACCGATTTGGCTACAGCCACTGCTGAGTACCCAATTTGCCAGCAGCAGAGACCAACACTGTGTCCCCAGTATGGTACCTCGAGGTGATCAGCCAGCAACCTGGTGGCAGCTTGATTACATTGGACTGCTTCCATTGTGGAAATGGCAGTATTGCATTCTTATTGGAACAGATATTCTGGATTTGGGTTTGCCTCCCTGCACACAATGCTTCTGTCAAAACTACCACCCATGGAATTGCAGAATGCCTTATACACCATCATGGCAACCCACACAGCATTGCCTCAGATCAAGGGACTTACCTCACAGCCAATGAATTGCAGCAATGGGCCCATGCTCATGAAATTCTCTGGTCTTACCATGTTCCCCTCATCCTGAAGCAACTGGCTTGATAGAACAAAGGAATAGCCTTCTAAAGGCACAATTATGGTGCCAGCTAGGCGGCAATACTTTGCAGGGCTGGGGCAATGTTCTCCAGGAGGCTGTAAATACTCTAAACCAGCGTCCAATACATGGTGCTGTTTCTGCCACAGTCAGGATCCATGGATCCAAGAATTAAGGAGTGCAAATGGGATTGGTATCACTCACTATTACCCCCGCTGACCCACTCACAAAATGTTTGCTTCCTGCCCCCGTGATCCTAAGCTCTGTGGGTCTAGAGGTCTTAGTTCCAAATGGAGAAATGCTCCCACCTGGAAACACATCTCTGATTTCATTGAACTGGAAGTTAAGAATGCCCCTGGCCACTTTGGGCTCCTTATGCCTCTGAATCAACAGGCAAAGAAGGGAGTCACCATATTGGCTGGTGTGATTGACCTGATTACCAAGGGGAAATTGGAGTGATATTACATAATGAAGGTAAAGAACAGTATGTCTGGAATATAGGAGATCCCTTAGGGCAACTCTTAGTACTACCATGCCCTGTGATTAAAGTCAATGGAAAACTACAGCAACCCATTTCTGACATGACTACTAATAGCCCAGACCCTTCAGAAATGAAAGCTTGGGTCACCCTACCAGGCAAAGCACCAGCTGAGGTGCTTGCTCAGGGTAAAGGGAATATGGAATGGGTGGTGGAAGAAGGTAGGTCTAAATTCCAGCTACAATCACGTAACCAGTTGCAGAAACAAGGACTACAATTGTTACGAGCATTTCTCCCTTGTATGTGTGTATTGAATATTTTTGTTTTCTTCACTTATAAAATATGAGATGTAAATGGAGCTAGTGCATTTTCAGTTACACCCATGTTACTTGTATCATGTTGTGTGCAAGTATGACTTTATAATTTTCTTTATTTAGAGATTGTGTATGGTTTAAGGAGATGTGTACAGGTGCCAATTGACAAAGAGTGTACCTTGGCAATTAAGGTAGAGTGTCAACTTTGCTGGGCCATGATTCTCAGTGGTTTGACAGTTATGATATAGTTTGGTAGTTACATAATGATGTAATCAACTCCGTGATGCGATCTGCTATGAGCAACCAATCAGTTGAAAGGGAGTTTCCTTGTGGGTATAGCCTGCCTCCAGTATATAAATGGATGTTCCAGAAAGACTTTTGCTCTGTATCTTGCATTTGGCTCATCATCATCTTACCTCTGGCCCTTGGGACTTAAACTAGCAGCTTACCTGCCAATCTTATGACACATCATCTTCCGTAGCCTGTGAGTCAGCGGCCTGCAGTCTTACCTACCGACGGATTTGTAGGTATCTGCAGCTGTGAGCCAGAAGCCTGCTGTCTGACCTGTCCATCTTGAGTTCGTCAGCCCCAAGCTACATGAGTCAGAAGAACCCTTAAGCCTGACCCAAAGACTTGGGACTTGCCAGCCTCTACAACTGTGTGAGCCATTTCCTTGAGATAAATCTCTCCGTAAGGACTTGTTTTGCTTTTCTGAAGAACCCAGACTAAGGCACCACCCCATACTGTCTGTCCACTTCCCTCTAGTGACTAAGCTTTGTCTGCTCATTCTTCATGTCTCAACTGGTAAGTCAGTTCCTCAGAGAAACCTTTTCTGACTAGCTTGGGACTTTTGTTGCCCTCTTTACTTAGTCATAACACTTATAATTAATTAATACTGACAGAATTGTGTATTTAATTACTGCAGATAATATGGGCAGGGATTAAGCCCATACTGCTCATTGATGGGCCCTCAGTACCTAACAGTACCTGGAACACAGTAAATAAAAAGTAGCTGCTGAAGTAAGAACATCAGTATCATCTGCAGAGCTTTCCCTACACGGCTTAGGGCTTAGGCCAAAGCACTTGGTGTGTTGTCCTATTCTTCCCACTTCCGCTACTAATTTAAAAATGAATTATTGTTAAACATTATATAAGCAGTATGTGAATGCATGCGTAATGTAGAAGTATCCAAACAACACATGCACACACACAAAACTTATGGTCCTGTACATATAAAAAATGCTATTAAAAAAAAAAAAAAAAAGCTATGGGTCCCCTTTACAACTCCTCACCAAATCAGTTCCATTCCATTTTCCACTGTTAATAGTTCAATGTGTAAACTTCTAGATCTCCTTTTATGCATTTTCATACGTATACATTTTTACACAATATATGTCCATATAAATATGTACATATTTATATTTTTATATCTATATGTACTATGAAGGAGCCCTGGTGGTAAAATGGTTAAACACTTAGCTGCTAACCAAAAGCTCAGAGGTTTGAATCCCTCAGTGGTTCTACAGGAGAAAAGACCTGGTAATCTCCACCCATAAAGATTACAGACTAGGAAACCCTATGGGCAGTTCTACTCTGTCACATAGGGTCACTATGAGTCAGAATCGACTCCCTGGGACACAACAAAAACAACATATGTAACATACACTAAAAATGTTTTAGTGAGAGTCCAATCAGAAGCCAGATGCCATTTTAGATGTTTCGAGCAGAGGGAAACTTAAAACATGAGATGGACATGTTAAGAGACCAAACACGGGAACAATTAGATTAACAATAGCAGAAGGTCACTATCAAGACTTGGGCTAGAGGCACAAAAGGAGGAGGCAGTATGACAGTATGCCACAAAAGGAGGAGGAAGCTCAGGAGCTGGGCTACCTGGAAGAAGCTGGAACAATGGACAAAGGGACTGTCTGGCAGGGGCTGGAGACATGAACAAGATGCTGCCGGATATCATCTGAAGCAGAGAGGAAAAAAAAAAAAAAAAACCAAACCCATCGCCATTGAGTTGATTCTGACTCATAGCAACCCTACAGGACAGACAGAGAAAGCCTGTGGAGCAGGCTGACGGATTTGAACAACCAACTCTTTGGTTAGCAGCTGAGTGTTTAACCACTGCACCATCGGGTTCCTTTTGTACAGAATAAGTTACCAAAACCCAGAGAAGTAAAGCAATGGGCCCAGGCAGCCTAAAGATCTCAAGCCTTGATTATTTCATTTTGGAGGGCTGGTAGGGAAGGCGTTTGGGAACAGTTGAATACCAATGCCTCCTCTTCCTGCTGTGAGTCTGAGCAGCCATCAGAGAAGGTCTGCTAGAAGTGAAGAGCTCCAGAGCTCAGGCCCAAGACAATGGCTCCGATCTGATCTGTCTTGAAGGTAGGGCTTGGCACCTGGCACGTCTTATGAAGGAATTCATCAAAGAACCAACACCTTTTCGTAGAAGCAAACTTAGCCTTCAGAATCTGGATTTAATTGCCTTTGGCAAAGGTTTTTGGAGCCTTCAGTATATTCCAGGCACTGTGCTACATACTCAGATACATAAGATCCAATAATAAACAAACTGGGTACTCTAACCTCCAGGAGCTCTAAGCCTGATGATGATGATGATGATGATGGTGATAAGTATATTCTATATATATAGAGAGAGGGATTTATCTCAAGGAAATGAATATGCAGTTGTAGAGGTTGACAAGTCCCAAGTCTGTGGGTCAGCATCAGACTGGAGGCTCCTCCTGATTCATATAGCTGCAGGGGCTGAAAAACCCAAGATCCACAGGTCAGATGGCAGGCTACTGGCTCATGGCTGTGAAGGCTGAGGAACCCAAGATTGGCAGGTAAGATGGCAAGCTGCCTGTCCAGGTTCCAAGAACTCATCAGATGCTGAAGAGCCACATGAAGGATCCAGAGCAGAGCAAAAGCCAGTGAGCTTTGCGAGAAATTCCACATATATTGGATGCAGACCACACCCCCAAGGAAAATCCCTTTCAAGTGATCGGCTACTCATAGCAGATCTCATCATGGAAGTGATCACAGCATAGAACTGCCAAACTGCATCATAACTGCCAGACCACTGAGAATCATGGCCTAGCTAAGTTGACACACAACCTAAGTGATCACACCATTGCACTGAGGGTTTCCCTCACCCTCCCTGGTCCTCTATGTCACCAAATATGATGTCCTTCTCCAGCTATTGATTCCTTCTGATGATATGTCCAAAGAAAGCGAGATGGACAATGTTCTGTTGTGATCCATAGATTTTCATTGGCTAATTTTTGGAAGTAGATCACCAGGCCTTTCTCCCTAGCCTGCCTTAGTCTGGAAGCTCTGCTGAAACCTGTCCACCATGGGTGACCCTGGTGGCATTTTGAGTACTCATGGCATAGCTTTCAGCATCACAGCAACACGCAAGCCACCACAGTACGACAAACTGATAGAAAGGTGGTGGCCAAGCCTAGTAGTACTACTACTACTAAATCTAGTAGGGGATCTGAAGTGAATAGAAATGATGATGACACAATGTGGCAAATATAATACTGGTAGCACAGAAGAGGGGGTGAATAATTACCCAGGAGGTAAGGGGAGGTAGGCAGAGAAGTCTTCACAAAGAAGATGACGTCAGAAAAGGTGTTGAAGGTGCACCAGAAGCTTTCCAGACTTTCAACTCTAATTTTAAAATAACAGGGTTAGACCAACTTTCCCCCTAAAACAATGCTTTCACCCCTCAAGGATTTACAAAGCAGCTACTCCGCCCCATTTATCTCATGACGTAATGGAAACCCCTTACCCATACATATCATTTTTGGGAAAATAAATAACAGACAAAATGAGTCTACTGACCTCATGAACCAAGATTGGCAGGAACAGATTAGGACCTTCAGAGGCTCTGAGCCCTGAAAAGTTGAGAGTGCTTCCCCTACATAAAGTAATATTACAGCAATGCCATCAGTCAAATGCCTGGCAGGAAGTCCAGCAAAGTTCTGATTTTTCCTTACACCTTCAATATGTTTTTGAAAATATCAACACCAATCTATTACCCATGTAATGTTTTTCTTATTATTTTGGTGCTTCTACTTGTGTTGGCCTATGGGTGTTCTTGTATTGAAGAGGCAGCCCCTTTCCACACCAGACAGCCCAGGTGAGGGCGGCCCCAAAGAGTTCAATATTCCTAGTCTTAACCAAATAGATTTAAAGCTGTTCTTTGACTTCCCACATAGTGCATGCACTATGATTTCGTGCTTTACCCCCTTTCTGTCAACAAATACTCAGTTTGCAACTCAGGAAGGTTGTCTGAAGGTCTAGTGGTCTGGTTAACCATGAAGAAAGGCTGATGTGAGAAGCGATTTCCTATTTGAGCTCAGCAGCTTGTAGCAAGAGGAAGGCAGTACAGTGAAGCATTTATGAGCCCAGGCTTTTTCAAAACAGCAGAGCTTGGTTCAACAGGAGCTCTTTCACTTAAATACGTGAACCTGGGCAAGGTACTTCACACCTCCTAAGCTCAGGTTTTTTTCATTTATAAAATCTGTTGAGTAATAGTACCTACCACAGGAAGTCAACAAATATTTAATATTTGCTGTGTGTCAGGCACTATTCTTGAAAAGGAGGATAATAAAATCCCTTCCCTGGAGCATATGTTCTAGTGGCCCCAAAAACCCAAACCCAGTGCCTCGACTCGATTCCGACTCATAGCGACCCTATAGGACAGAGTAGAACTGCCCCATAGAGTTTCCAAGGAGTGCCTGGCGGATTCGAACTGCCGGCCCTTTGGTTAGCAGCCGTAGCACTTAACCACTACGCCACCAGGGTTTCCGTTCTAGTGGCAGAGATATACAATTAGATTATATATTAGATTAGATGAGAAAGGTGCCAGGGAGTGCTGGGGAAGGTTGGCGTTTTTGATGGAGTGACCAGGAAGCCCTGAGTGAGAAGGTGACTCAGTGGACATGAAAGGGTGGCAGGTGGACATTTAGAGGGGAGCCTTCCTGGCAAAGGGAACAGCCTAGGCAGTGCCCTGAGGTAGGACCGGGCCTAGTATGTTTGTGGCAGGAACTACTGAGGAGTAGGTGGGGGCAGATGGACAGAGATGAGGTCAGAGAGTATGACACGGAGGCTTTTGAGCAGGGGAGTGACAGAAATCTGACTCGCATTTGGATAGGATCACTCTGGCTGCTGTGTGGAGAACAGGCTTAGGAGGGCAAAGACTTAGGAGGCCACTGCTGTGACCCAGGTGAGAGACAATGTATGTAATATACTAAACTTAGCATCTGGCAAGTGACCAACCCTTAATAAGGGTGCCCATTATCACCATCATTGTCATCTGAATCCACAGATGCATTATCTGGTGAAGGAAGACTCTTAGGTTTGTTCTTTTTTCAGCATCTTCTCAGCTGTTAATCCACTACCCCCATCATTCACTGTCTTCCTTAATAAAAAACAAAACCAGTTGCTGTTGAGTCAATTCTGACTCATGGTAAACCTATGCATGTCAGAGTAGACGGTGTTCCACAGGGTTTTCAGTGGCCAATTTTTTGGAAGTAGACTGCCAGGCCTTTCTTCCAAGGTGCCTTTTGGTGGACTTGAACCTCCAGTTAGCAGCTGACAGTGTTAACTGTTTGCTCCACCCACGATTCGTCTTCCTTAGCCACCCTGGCCTTAATCTTCTAGTCTGTCTGTCCAGGACACAATGTTGGGGTTTTCTTTTGCATCTTGGGGAGAAGGTGGTGACCTACAGGTTCCAAGAGGCCCATTCCACAAGAGCATATCAGAAGGATAAGGAAGCAGAGGTGGGTGACTGGAGTAAAAGATGCCCAGAGAGATGGCTCTGCCACAAAGATTACTGATGCCACAGGCAGAGCTGGTATGCCCTGTCAGAAAGAGTTTAGGCAGAAAAAGGGAAGCCATTCAAGGTATTTCAGGTAGAAAGTGTGATAAATCAGGGAATTAGAGGCTGACACCACAATTGGATGGACTGGGGGAGTCAGGAAGTATAGGGATTGCAGGGAAGCTAGTGCCAATGACCCCACTGCCTACAGCACCAAAGCAAGTGATTCTCAGAAGGACCTTCATTGCTGCTGGCTGCCACATTGATGTCACAATACCAGGTGAGTTATCACAGTGAGCAGTAAAAGTATTCCTAGAAGCCATTCTGACACTGAGGCTACTAGCAATGATATAACTCTACACAGAAGTGCCTGCAAATCACATAAATACATCCAACTAAAGCCAAGCTAAATGCATCCCTAACTCAACTTCCGCTTTGCCAGAGCCCCAGGATGCTCATGGGCACTCTAATCCCTCTGGCAGCAAGACAGAAGGGAGTCAGGGTGGAAAGAGACAGCCTTAAATTATTGTAATTGAAACATCTTACTTTGCTAATTTTACAAAAACATATGACCTGTGCACACATTGTTAGGACATCTCTCAGGGTGCCAGAAGGTGTTCTACAAGTAAAGGTCCTTGGTTCAAGCTGCTCACAGGAAACTTGCCTCTGCTTGGAACAAAAGTGTTACCTTCACTGGCCAGAGAGCCAACTTTTATAGGAAGGGGCTTTGGGCAACTGTAAAGGGTTTTCTTGGGCATTGTTTGTAGCAATAATGCTTTAGTCATCTTGGAAATTGCTATTAACACTACTATAAACTTATTAAATTAATATAAATTTTAATTAGTATATAATGAGACAGTTTTTGTAGCCTTTACACTCTGACTACAACCAGAATGTTCCTTAGAAGAGAAGATGGCAAGACTTCGACTCGCCTACTTTTGACACATTTTCAGAAAAAAGACTAATCACTACAAAAACCAACCAAAACCTGTTCCCATCGAGTCAGTTTTGACTCCTAGTGACCATATAGGACCAAGTAGAACTGCCCCATGGAGTTTCCAAGGAGTGCCTGGTGGATTTGAACTGCTGGCCTTTTGGTTAGCAGCCATAGCCCTTAACCACTACACCACCAGGGTTTCCAATCACTACAAAAGGACATCATATTTGGTAAACTAGAGGGTCAACGAAAACAAGTGAAACCCTCAATAAGGTGGATTGACACAGTTGCCAAAACAATGGACTCAAAACATACCAACAATCACGAAAATGGTGCCAGACAGGGCAACGTCTCATTCTGTTACACATAAGGTCTTCATGAGTCAGAGCCAACTCAGCAGCAACTGACACCATCAATGACGACATCACTACTCTGGCTTTTGAACCACTTCCTTTCAAGTTAATAGGCTCCAAGCTGGTTCTTTCAACAAAAATTTATTAAGGGCATATCTGGGCAGGGACTACGCTAACTAAGCTCACAAGGGTAAGGAAAGTAAACATGAACTCTGCCTTCGTGGGGCCCTCAGTAGAGGAAACAAATAATAATAATTGTCATATAATTAAAGGACTAGGGAGGAAAAGTCCAGGGTCCTGTTGAGAATATAGGATAGGGGATCCAAGTCTAGTGGAGATGAGAGTGAGATCTGAAAGATTCATTCTTTCAACTATTTTTTAGTGCCTACTCTTTGCCCACTCGGTGCTATGGGCCAGAGTTGTTCTTGGTGTTGAGTTGATTTTCAACCCATAGTGACCCCATGTGACAGAGTAGAACTGCCCCATAGAGTTTTCTAGGCTGTAATCTTTATGGGAGCAGATCACCAGGTCTTTCTCTCATGGAGCCACATTTTTGTTGGCAAATGAGCACTTAACCTTTGTCCCATGGGGCTGAGAGCCAGAGGCAGCGTTAGCTGGATGGCGGAGAAGGTGGGAGGACTTGTAGGAGTCTCCCAGGCAAAAGCAGTTGCCCATGCAAAGGATAGGAGAGAGTACATAGGAGGGACAAAGAGACAAAAAAGAGGTCAGTGTGGCTGGAAGGGAAAGAAGAGGACCAGACAGCGGGATGAGGCTGGATAAATAGGAAGAAGCTTGGGCCCCTATCTTAGATATCTAGTACTGCTATAACAGAAATACCACAAGTGGATGGCTTTAACAAAGAGAAATTTATTCTCTCACAGTTTAGGAGGCTAGAAGTCAGAATTCAGGGAGCCAGCTCTAGTAGAAGGCTTTCTCTGTTGGCTTTGGGGGAAGGTCCTTGTTTTCTTTCAACGTCTGTGGGCCAGTGTTTCTTGGAGATCTCCATGTGCCTTGGCATCAATTTTCCCCTGGGTCTAGGAGGTTCTCAACACAGAGACCCTGGGCCCAAAGGACATGCTCCGTTCCTAGCTCTTCTTTATTGGTGGTAGTGAGGTCCCTCCTGTCTCTGCTAACTTCTCTCTCGTTTTATCTCTTGTAAGATAGAAGGTGTGTTTCAAGCAAGCGTGGGAGTTGACTTAAGTAAGGCTGTGACTTGAGTAAGGTGGTGACTTGAGTAAGGGTGAGACTTGAAATATACCCTATACTAATCCTGCGTCATAAACATATAGATGTTTAGGATTTAGAGCACATAAAATGGAGACTAATTGCACAACACCAAAAAATGGAGGACAATTAGATCACAAAATGGAGGACAATTACACAATACTGGGAATCATGGCCTAGCCAAGTTGACACATATTTTGGGGGGACACAATTCAATCCATGACAGTGCCCAAGGAGTCTCTGGATGGTACAAATAGTTAAGTGATGGGCTACTAAGAGGAAGGTTGGTCGTTTGAATCCACCCAGAGGCACCTTGGAAGACAGGCCTGGCAATCTTCTTCTAAAAGGTCACAACCATGAAAACCCTATGGAACAGAGCTCTACAACATAGGTCGTTGTCATGAGTCAGAATCCACTCTACTGCAACTGTATCTTTTTTTTTCTTTCTGGTTTTGGGTGCCTAAAACCCAGGGGAGTCACAGAGAAATTCTGAGGAATGGAGAGACATGACCTGATTTGCATTTAAACGGAGTCCTCCGGCTGCAGCAAGAATATTGGATTAAATCGTTGCTTTGGCAGTAACTGCATACTAATTACTTCCCCCTTTCTCACTTTCCTTTCCCGTGGCTACGGAGATTTAAATAAATGCATGCCAGATACAGAGTTAAAAGCATCCTAACAAAGAGGGGCTGTGTGGCTTGGAGAAAAGCACATGGGTTTAGTTTGGCAGATGTGAAGTAAATCTCCCCTCTACCTCCAGTTGGCTGGTGACACTGGGCAAATCATTTCCCTCCCCCAAAAGCCACTCTCCACTCAGTCTATAAAATGGGGAGGACAACGCCTACTTCACTGTGTGAACGATAGAAAGACGAGTGCAAATTACCTGGCATTTGGCAGAACTCAATAAAAAAAAAAAAAAATTTTTTTTTTTTAATACACACTGTATATTTTTATTGGCTGTAATTGCATCATAGCCAAGATCGAGAAAGATTTCTAGCCAAAAGTTATACCAGCAAAAGCAATGGGAATAGAATGCAATCTCTCCTATTTAAAAAATACATAAATGTGTATACATATGAGTGAGTATATTATACTCATATATGTAAATACTGTATTTTTATGGAGAGCTGTCTAATGAACTCTTCCTAATACTGGTGTTGGAAAAACAATTTATATTACTTATGTAATTAAAATCTATACATATATATGATAATAAAGTTTAAAACTTTTCTCAGTACGTGATGCTGTGTTGGAATTGCCCTAAACCTGGCACTCTGTTGTACAGTAGTGACTTTCTATTTGGCCTTTTCCTATATCAATTATTCTCTGGAAAAACTGAACTTATTTTTTAACCTCTCCTTCCTTCAGACTGAACACTATTAGCTTCTTAAGAATAATTTTATTTATCTCTGATTCCCCAGAGCCTACCCGCACTCAACAGTATGCTCAGTAAATTAACATACAGAATGGAAGAATAGATAAAGAACGAATGAATTTAATTTATGAGTCTGATAACTGTATTTTATGGACCAAACTCAAGACACATTGTTCTACAGAATACGAGTATCTAAGGCAGAACTTGGCATGGAATATTTGAAATCCAGACTGTCCTAGAAAATTCAGGATATATGGTCAGCAGATGCCTCAAATAGCTGAACCTGTTGTAAAGGAGCTATAACAAATTCTACCATGAGCTTGTGTTACTTTTGTTTTCCTTTTAAAAAATATTTTTATTGTGGTAAAATATATGTAACAAAACATTTTTCATTTCAACCATTTTTATGTGTCCAATTCAGTGGCTTTAATTATATTCACCATGGTGTGCAACCATCACCACTCTCCCTTTCCAGATTTTTTTCAGCACCCTGAACAGAAACCCAGGACCCCTTAAGTAATAATTACTCATACTCTTATTTTTGGGCATAAAAGTTGTTCCAAGTCCTTTGATCATGGTAGAAGGAACAATCTGGAAGATAGATTCTAAAAGACTTCTGTTTAACCATTGATATAAGGACGCAGGATCAGCTTTTCTCTTATCTCACTCACTATAATTAATTAGTTGCCCTAATCAGACCTCTACTGGCACAAAAAGAACAAGTGAAACAGCCATACATTTTGTTCGTTGAGCACAGCTGAGCCTAGCTCAACAGAGTATCAGTTCAAAAGAGGGAAATAAAATATGCAGTCAAGTTGGGAGGCAGAGCACAAAGAACTCAGTATAACAATTTACAGGATTGCTAAATAAGCATTGAAAATACCATCAGGAAGGTAAGAAGTCTCAAGTGTCTAGAAAAGAGATGAGCTGGAGGGGGAAGACTGAGAGGAACTGGAAGGGCCATTTCAAAATCAATGTAGAAATTTAAGAGTTTGTATTAAAGAAATTGTTCTAAAAGCCACTTATTGAAGTATACTTTATACACAACAGAATTTATCCTTTTAGTGTATAGTTCTGAGTTTTAACAATCCCAGTTTGACAATACAGTTGTGTAGTAATCATCACAATCAAGATATAGAACAGTTTCACATCCCCAAAATTTCCTCTTGCCCCTTTACCCATCCTTCACTCCCAGTCTCTGACAACCACTGATCTGTTTTCTGTCTCTGCAGTCTTACCTGCTTTTAAAGAATTTAATAACAGAAATTAATACGGGGGAAAAAGGAACTGAGACTTTTTTCCCTACTACCCACTCACCCCCTACACCCTTCAATGACATCAATGAGTGAATTTATATTTAATTAGGATCTATCATTTGCCAAAGATTTTGCATATATTTTCTTTCATTTTTACAGATAGTCCATGAGGCAGGTATTATCCCCATTTCCCAGATGGGAGATGAGACTCAAAGAGGTGTCAAGTTAGTAAGAGGCAGAGTAGAGATTGAGAACCAAGGCAGACCAAAAATGTCACCATGGCTTTTCTCTGGGTGTTAGATTGTGGCTGTTTCATACTTTCTTATTCATACATATTTGTCTTGTTAAAGTATTTGACAATGAGCTTGTATTACTTTTATAACCAGAAATAAAATTACCTTTATAAGTAAATACATACGTACATGTAAACATTCACACACGTTCTGATTCCATAGCTATTCTCTTTTCTGATCAAAGAGGAAAACAGAAAAACTCCTGTCATGAATTGAATTGTGACCCCCCAAAATATTTATCAACTTGGCTAAGTCATGATTCCCAGTATTGTATGATTGTCTACTATTTTGTCATCTGATGTAATTTCCCTGTGTTGTAAATCCTATCACTGTGATGTAATGAGATAGATTAGTGGCAGTTATATTGATGAGATCTACAAGATTAGATAGCGTTTTAAGCCAATCTCTTTCGAAATATAAAAGACTGAAGTGAGCAGAGAGACAGGGGAACCTCATACCACGAAGAAGAAAGCCAGGAGAATAGCAAATTCTGTGGACCTGGGTCCCTGCACTGAGAAGCTCCTAGTCCAGGGGAAGATTGATGACAAGGACCTTCCTCCAGAGCCAACAGAGAGAAAGCCTTTCCCTGGAGCTGACATGCTGAATTTGGACTTAGAGCCTACTAGACTGTGAAAGAATAAATTTCTCTTTGTTAAAGCCATCCACTTGTGGTATTTCTGTTATAGTGGCACTAGATGACTAAGACAACTACAAATCTTGTCTGCATCTCATCACAGCTGAACACCTCCAACCTTCAAGCTTTCTCTAGCACAAATATCCTTCCAAAGTGCTAAAGATTACAGGCTATAAAGCCCTTTGAGACCACTCCAGACCCAACAGAAAATTCTCCTAAGCATCTTCTCATCTTATCCCACATCTCCAAATGACTAAGTCAGAACAAGCTAATCATCGTGGGCAAGTGCATACGCGGCAGCCTTTCACCTGAGAGACCAGAAACTGAATAGCGAGGCCAGGGCCAAAGGCAACACAGAGCAGTTGTATTTTTTTTTTTTTGTGGAGCGTGTCATATTTGAATATGGCTATGTCAAGTAAATATTGTCTGTCATAGGGCTGCAAGGGGACTCAGGAGGACATCCTCTTGACTTTAGGTAGAATTCATCTGTTGTTTGTTCTAAAAAAAATTTGAGGAGTGTTATAAAAATGCATAGAGTACAATTTTTACAAATAAAAAAAAAAATAGATGAGATTCTGGAACAATTGGATACCCAAATAGAAAAACAATGAACCTTAGCCCTAACTTCACACTGTATACAATTAACTCAAGAGGGATCACAGATCTAAACATAAAAGCTAAAGCTAGCAAGCTTCTGGAAGAAAATATAAGAGAATATCATTACAACTTGGCATAAGCAAGGTTTCTTAGACAGAAGGCAGAACGCAATCACCCTTTAAAAATTAATAAGTTACACTACATCAAATTTAAAACTTTTGACAATAAAAAAGATTTAAAAAATGTAACACTTTTGCTCATAAAAAGACAACGGTAGCAAAATTCAGAGGCAATCCACAGATTTAGATAAAATATTGGCAAAATATAAAATATATATCCGACAAAGAATTCATATTTAGAAAATGTAAAGAACCCCTGTACCTCAAAAATAAAAAAGCAAACAACACCATTTGGATTGACTTGAACAGACACTTCACAAAGGAAGATACAGAAATGGTCCATAACCACTTTAAAAATGCTTGTCATTAACCATTAAGGAAATACAAATTAAACCAAAATGAGATACTACTACCCACAAGAATGGCTAAAAATACAAAAAAACGGAAACGCCACTGACCTCAGAACTTACTACACAGCTACAATAGTCAAAACAGCTTGGTAGTGGTACAACGACAGACACATTGACCAATGGAAACAGAACTGAGAACCCAGGTACATCTACAGTCACCTGAACTTCAACAAAGGTCTCCAAGCCCATCAAATGGGGAAAAAACCTCTTTTTAACAAATGGTGCTGGCAAAATTGAATGCCCATCTGCAAAAAAATGAAATAGGACCCACGCCTCACACTATACACAAAGCTAATTCAAATTGGGTCAAAGACCTAAATATAAAACCAAAAACTATAAAGGTCATAGAAGAAAAGGTAGGGTCAACGCTAGAGGCCTAATACATGGCATAAACAGGATACAAACCATAACTAACAATACACAAGCACCAGAAGGTAAGCCAGACAACTGGAACCTTCTAAAAATTAAACACTTACATTCATCAAAGACTTCACTAAAAGAGTAAAAGGAGAACCTGTGGACTGGGGAAAATTTTTTGGCTATGACGAATCCAACAAAGGTCTAATCTCTAAAATTTATAGGAAACTCTAACACCTCTACAACAAAAAGACAAATAATCCAGTTAAAAAATGCTCAAAGGATATGAACAGACACTTTACCAAAGAAGACATCCAGGAGGCTAACAGACACATGAGGAAATGCTCCCAATCAGTAGCCACTAACAAAAACCCACTGCCGTCGAGTTGATTCCAACTCATAGCAACCCTATAGGACGGAGTAGAGCTGCCCCATAGAGTTTCCAAGGAGTGCCTGGTAGATTTGAACTGCCAACCTCTTGGTTAACAGCCATAGCACTTAACCACTACACCACCACTAGCCGTTAGAGAAATGCAAATTGAAACCACAACGAGGTACCATCTCACCCCAACATAACTGGCACAAACCAAAAAGTAAATGTTGGAGAGGCTGCAGGGAGATTGGAACTCTTATGCGCTGCTTGTGGGGATGTAAAATGGTACAACTATTTTCAAAAATGTTATGGTGCTTCCCTAAAAAGCTAGAAAGAGAAATACCATATGATTCAGCAATTCCACTCCTAGGAATATATCCTAGAGAAATAAGAGCTGTCACACTAATAGACATATGCACACCCATGTTCATTGCAGCATTGTTCACAATAGCAAAAAGATGGAAACAACCTAGGTGCCCATTAACCAATGAATGGATAGACAAACTGTGGTACATACACTCAATGGAATACTACGCAACGATAAGGAACAATGATGAATTTTCGAAACATCTCACAATATGGATTTGGGAGGGCATTATGCTGAGTGAAATAAGTCCATCACAAAAGGACATATACCATACGAGACCACTATTATAAAAACTCATGAAAAGGTTTACACACAAAAAGAAACAATCTTTGATGATTACGGGGGTGGAATGTGGGGAGGGAAAAACACTAAATAGATAGTAGGTAAGTAGTGACTTTGGTGAAGGGTAAGGCAGTGCACGATACTGGGGAAGCCAACACAATTTATGCAAGGCAAGGTCATGGAAGCTCCATAGACACATCCAAACTCCCTGAGAGACCAAATTGCTGGGCTGAGGGCTGTGGGGACCATGGTCTCAGGGAACATCTAGCTCAACTGGCATAACATAGTTTATAAAGAAAATGTTCTACATTCTACTTTAGTGAGTAGCATCTGGGTTCTTAAAAGCCTGTGAGCAACAATCTAAGATACTCCACTGGTCTCACCTCTTTGGGATCAAGGGAAAATGAAGAAAACTAAAGACGCAAGGGAAAGATTAGTCCAGGGGACTAATGGACCACGACTATCCTGGCCTCCACCAGACTGAGTGCAGCACAACTAGATGGTGCCGGGCTACCAGCACTGACTGCTCTGTCAGGGATTACAACAGAGGGTCCCCGACAGAGCTGGAGAAAAAAGTAGAACAAAATTCCAACTTACAAAAAAAGACCAGACTTACTGACCTGACAGAGACTGAAGAAACCCTGAGAATATGGGCCCCAGAAACCTTTTAGCTCAGTAATGAAGTCAGTCCTGAGGTTCACCGTTCAATCAAAGACTGGACAGGCCCATAAAACAAAATAAGGCAAAGTGGGCACACCAGTCCAGGGGCAAGGACTAGAAGGCAGGAGGGGACAGGAAAGCTGGTAATAGGGACCCAAGTTCAAGAAGTGAGAGTGTTGACCTGTCGTGGGATTGGCATAATATGTGTATTAATTGTTTAATGAGAAACTGTTCTGTAAACCTTCATCTAAAGTACAAAAACAAAAACGGCAACACTGACTGTTGCAAGGAAACGAAACAACCTAAGCCCTCAGATGTTGGTGGTGGTACGACAACTGGAAAAACCTCTGACAGTTTCTTATGAGACTAAATATACACCTACTCAGAGTCATAGGGTCGCTTTAAGTCTGAATCAACTCAACGGCAACGGGTTTGTTAGTTTGCTTTTCCTGTGGCCTAGCAATTCCATTCGTAGGTACATAGCAGAGATATGAAACCATTTCCACAAAGAGATTTGTACAAAAATGTTTATAGCAGCTTTATTCATAATAGCCAAAATGTGGAAATAGCCCAAATGTCCACGGATAGGAGAATTGCTAAACAAACCGAGGCCTACTCATACAATGGGACACTACTCAGCAATATAAAGAAATAAATTTCCGATAACACACAACCATGTGAACATTTAAAGCATGCTGAGTGAAAGAAGACAATACAAAAGGACATACTGTATGATTCCATTTATATGAAGTTCTAGAGCAGGTAAAACTAATCTATGGTAGAAAAAAAATCAGAGCAGTAGCTGCCTCTGAGGGTATGGGGACAAGAAAAGGGATATGAGGGAATTTTCTGGAGTGATGGTAATATTCTACAACCTGATAAGGATCTGTGTTACACAAACGGATCCATTTGTCAAAAATCATTGTATGGTACTTTTAAGGTCTGTGCATTTTGTTGTATGCAAAGTTTACCTCGCTAAAAAGGAAAAAAAAAAAAAAAGAACTGTACTCAAATATTGAACTCTAGTTAATTATATGCATATTATTTTGAAATAATAGTTAAATAGCAGGATGGATACATGGATAAATAAGTGATTTTTAAAGCAAAGAGAGTAAAAGGTTAACTGTGGAATCCAGGTGGTGGGCAGATGGGGGTTAATTAGAAAGTACTTTCATCTTTTCTCAATGTTTGAAATTTTGTATAATGAAATGTTAGAAAAAATAGATTAGGATTCAGGAGGAAGGAAAAATAAAAGTCAGAGGAAATGGATAAAGCCGAAGTAAAATCTGAGCATCATGAAGAACTAAAGATCTGTCTCTGAGTTTCCCAAGAGCCAAAGCAAAACAGAAAAGGAGAGAGCTCTCAGTTATATGATCACCAAGGCCCATATGATAAAAACAAACCAACCGTTCAAGTAAAGCACCGCTCTTCCTGGTCCTGGTGGGTTTTCGTGAAGAGGACACTGAGCAATGTGGCTGTATTAGTTAGGGTATGGGCTTAGGACAGGAATTCAACTCCTTAAACAAGCAAGTTCATTTCTCACGTAATAACTCACAGGTAGGTAGACTGGGACTAATATGGTAGAGGAGCTCTGGTGGTGCAGTGGTTAAAGCACTTGGCTGCTAACCGAAAGGTCAGCAGCTCCAACCTACCAGGCTCTCCCAGGGAGAAAGATGTGGCAGTCTGCTTGCGTAAAGATTTACAGCCTTGGAGGCTGTATGGGGCAGTTCTATTCTGTCCTATAGGGTCACTACTAATCGGAATTGACTTGACAGCAATGGGTTTTGGGTTTGGTTCAAGGGACCGCAAGGGAAAATAGGTGATTGGTGCTCCAAAATTCTACAACATAGAAAATGACTGCAATGATTTTAGCCAGAAAAGGAAGAAAAAAAAAAAAAAAGTATCTGAAGATAGAAAGAGCCTTGAAAACCTCTAAGAAATAAACTCTCTCGCTTGCCTCATTCATCTTGCTAAATTCGTCCCTCCCTGAACTTGTACCATATGCTAGGTGCCATAAGGAATGGTAAGAATAGACTTCTTAATTTAACAATTCTGAGATGCATGTTTTTTCTTCATATTTTGGCCACTCAGATTGGAATAGTTCTTCCAATCGATGGCATGTCATAGTTTAATTGGTAGTTTTTTTTTCTTTCTTAATGACACACAAAATAATGGGGTTTCTTAAAATTAATGGAATCTTAGATTTAATAAAACACAGTATCTAGAGCTTTATCATTCAAAGTATTTTCATTTTGTTCTAGCCTCACAAAATCATATCCTGGTGAGAGTAGTAGTTTTTCCTGTATAACAAACATAGAAATTGAGATTCTTAGAGGTTTAGTGACCTCTCCAAGGTTACCCAGCTAGAATATGATGAAGCCATGAGTTGGTTCTCAGCCCTCCGATTTCAAATATACTGGTTTTCACCCCGTATCATACCAACAACATAAAATATTTAGAGAAAGAAAACCCTATGGAAACTGAGACCTTGTTTTAGGCTTAGGTTTTGCTTGTGTTTTGCTGCTATAGCACCAGAGTATAGCACGTTGCCGGGCACATAGCAGACATTTAATAAACATTTATTGAATAAATGAATATATTATAAAAGGGAATGAGAGGTCAGAAGGGAGAGAGCCCTGTGGGTTGCAGCAGGCTGGGAAGTTTGCACAGGGAGTAACTCTCATGCCGCCTTTTCTCTGCTTTGATGAACTTCTCATTGACCACTCAGTATCACTTATTCCACAATGTCTTCCTCAGATTAAGGCAAATATATTTTCTCCCTAATGACTTGAGAGGCAGCCTAGGATAGTGAAAAGTGTCCTGTTATTTGCATTAGAACGCCTGGTTATGAACCTCTTCTGGTTTTAATCACCTGTCATTGTTGTTGTTCTTAGTTAGCAGGTGCCATCAAGTCGATTTTGATGCAGCGCGACCCGACGCGACAGAGCAGAACTGCGCCGTAGGGTTTTCTAGGCTGTAATCTTTACAGAAGCAGATCCCCAGGTCTTTCTCCCACGAAGCCACTGGGTGAGTTCGAACTGCCAACTTTTGATTAGTAGCTAAGTGCTTAGCCCTTGCTCCACAGGTTTACCGTATTTTTATGCAAATAACACACAACTTCTAAGTTTGTTTGCCATTCCTGCCTCCCCCCCTCCCCCCCGCCCCAACGAGGTATTAAGCACCGCTGTGCCAATTTTTTTTTACATGTTAAAAAATGAATTAACATAGGGTGCTTAGGAAAACGCCTCATGGGGTGAGGGCATGGCTGGCAAACAAACATAGAAGGCACATCTTATTTTTGTAAAAAATATGATAATCACCTACTAGCAAAAACCTTTGAGAGAAATTGCTTAACTTCCCTGAGGTTCAATTTACATATCTGCAAAACTGAGAATAACAAAACCTACCAGATTGTATCATTGTGAGGCTTAAATGAAACCAGATACATGAATGTACATGGCACATTGTAGGAGCTCAGCAGCACTGGTTCCTTTCTCTCCCCTTCACAACTTGGTAAATACTTCCATTTTTGCACTTCCATTTTTACCCATAAGATTGTGAGTTTCTAAAAGCCAGAGACCCTGTTTGGTTCATATTCACATCTCTGGAACCCAAAATAGTACCTGACTTGTCCTCCACCAGTTGCTGTCGAGTTGACTTTGAGTTGTCGGAGTAGATCTGCGCTCCACAGTGTTTTAAATTGCTTGTTTTTCAGAAGTAGATTGCCAGATCTTTCTTCTTCTTCTTTTTTATTGTGTTTTAGGTCAAGGCTTACATCTGAAGTTAATTTCTCATTCAAAAATTTATACAATATTGTTTTGTGACACTGGTTGCAATCTCCACAATGTGACATCATGCTCCCCCTTTCCACCCCAGGTTCCCTGTGTCCATTTGCTCAGTTCCTGTTCCTTCCTGTCTTCTTGTCCTTCTTTTGGACGGGAGCCGACCACCTGGTATGGCCTATTTGATTGAACTAAGAAGCACACTCCTCATGTGTGTTCTTTTTTGTTTTATAGACCTGTTCGATCTTTGTCTGAAAAGTGGGCTTTGGGAATGGTTTCAGTTCTGTGTCAGCAGAGCATCCAGGGGCCAGGTCTTTCTTCTGAGGTGCCTCTGGGTGGGCTCGAACCTTCAAACATTTGGTTAGCAGCTGAATATGTTAACAGTTTGTATCACCTAGTGACACATTCTAAGTGTCCTTAAATATTTTCAGAGTTCATTCATTTATTTAATTCACAAATATCTATGAGTGCCTGTTGTATGACAGACCCTGTTCTAGTTGTTTGGGTTACAGCAATTGTGGTGAAATGAGTTTCTTTATGTGTCCTTTGCCTTAGTTCTTTGGGAAAACAGCTTGAGAGATTTTTCCCCTAAACCCTGAGGAGTTACCATTGCCCTACTTTTCTACCCTAGAGGGTTTGCTACTTTCGTCCAATGGATTGACATTTCCTGGGTAAGCTATAAACAACTTGATGGTGTGATACTTATTGTCTGGCCTGGGCCTGCAGCCTGCCCTGTGATTGGTCTATTTTATGCACCTTGCAGTGATTGGTCAATATACTATAGACTATGTAAATGAATTGACTATGGTCCACCAAGAGGATTGGTCAATTTGTTGTCCTGCTGGGAGGGCCAAGCCTTGGAATTGACAAGGAGTTTGCTTATGTATGCAGCAAACCCCATGGAGGTTTCAGAAGGAAGAAAGAAGCAAAAAAGGAGGAGAGGCAAGAAGAGAGAAGTAGACAGAGAGAGAGAGAGGAGCTGTAACACAGGTCAGGGGCTATAACACTGAAGACAGTGGGAGGCCTGGAAGGGGCTATGAGGTAGAGTCAGTAGAGATGGTAGAAACCTGCTGCTAGGAATGCAGCTAAGAGAGCTGAAAAAAAGTGCTACACTGGCTATGAGCTAGATCAGTTAGCAGTGAAGAGGACAATGGCAGGGAAGCCAAAGGTAGAGAAGCCTGTCCTGAGAGGGCTAAAAAGAGGCCTGGGTGCCTGAGACGGGGTATGCATGGCAGAGAGAAGGGCCTACTTGCTCGCATAGCAAAGAGGAACTGACAGAGTTGTCCTGCATTGGAGAAGGGAGGGATGTGCTCTCTACTTCAGGGGAATCTTCGAGATTTTGCCTACATGCTTTCTGATCCTGGGTTGTAGCCTGTTGATCCTGATCCCAAGTTGTACCCTGTTTCTTCCTTAATAAACCATTAAACTGTAGGTATGGTCTGTTAGTTCTGTGTGGCCATTGCAATGAATTATTAAACTCAGAAGATAAGCAGAGAGTGCCATGGGAGGAATGGCTTGAGTCAGAATCAGTAAAAAGGCACAATAGCAAAAAGACGGAAGCAAACTAAGCTTCCATCAGTAGATGAATGGATATACAAACTACGGTACATACACACAATGGAACACTATGCAATGATAAAGAACAATGATGAATATATGAAACATCTTACAACATGGATGAATCAGGAGGGCATTATGCTGAGTGAAAGAAGCCAATCATGAAAGGACAAATACTATACAAGACCACTATTATAAAAACTCATGAAAAGTCTACGTTCACACAGAAAAAAACAGTCTTTGATGGTTACAATGGAGGGGAGAGATGGGGAAGGAAAAAGACCAACTAAAAAAAAAAGTGGTAACTTTGGTGAAATGTAAGACAGTACACAACACCAGGGAAGTCAGCACAACTTGACCAAGGCAAAGTCATAGAAGATTCATAGACACAAAGGGACTGTGCTGAGGGCTGGGAACCATGGCCTCAGGGGACATCTAGCTCAATTGGCATAAAGTAGTTTATAAAGAAAATGTTCCACATTCTACTTTGGTGAGTAGCGTCTGGGGTCTTAAAAGCTTGTGAGTCTTTGAAGAGTGGGGTCTGGGGTCTTAAACGTTAGCAAGCAGCCATCTAAGATGCATCAGTTGGTCTCAACCCACCTGGATCAAAGGAGAATGAAGAACGCCAAGGACACAATGCGATTATAAGCCCAAGAGAGAGAAAGGGCCACATGAACCAGCCACTACATCATCCTGAGACCAGAAGAACTAGATGGTGCCTGGCTACAACCGATGACTGCCCTGACAGGGAACACAACAGAGAACACCTGAGGGAGCAGGAGATCAGTGGGATGCAGACCCCAAATTCTCATATGACCATACTTAATGGTCTGACTGAGACTAGAAGGACCCAATGGTCGTGGCTCCCAGACCTTCTGTTGCCCCAGGACAGGAGCCATTCCCGAAACCAACTCTTCAGACATGGATTGGACTGGACAATGGGTTGGAGAGGGATGCTGGTGAGGAGTGAGCTTCTTGGATCAGGTGGACACTTGAGACTATGTTGGCATCTCCTGCCTGGAGGGGAGATGGGAGGGTGGGGGGGCGGTTAGAAGCTGGCAAAATGGACACAAAAAGAGAGAGTGGAGGGAGAGAGTGGGCTGTCTCATTAGGGGGAGAGTAATTGGGAGTGTGTAGCAAGGTGTATATGGGTTTTTGTGTGAGAGACTGACTTGATTTGTAAACTTTCACTTAAAGCACAATAAAAATTTTATATATATATATATATATATATATATATATAAAAGCTTGTGAGTGACCATCTAAGATACATCTACCTTGTTTGGAGCAAGGGAGAATGAAGAAAACCAAAGACACGGAAAGATTAGTCCAAAGGACTAATGGACCACAAGTACGACACCCTCCACCAGGCTGAGTCCAGAACAACTTGATGGTGTCTGGCTACCACCACCGACTGCTCTGATGGGGATCACAATAGAGGGCCCTGACAGAACTGGAGAAAAATGTAGAACAAAATTCAAACTCACAAAAAAAGACCAGATGTACTGGTCTGACAGAGACTGAAGAAATCCCAAGCATATAGCCCCCAGACACACTTTTAACTCAGTACTGAAGTTACTCCAGAAGTTTACCCCTTAGCCAAAGAATTAGGCAGGCCTGTAAAACAAACACTAGCACAAGCAGTTCAACCACGCATATGAGACTAAATGAGACACCAGTCCCAGAGTAAAGACAGGAAGGCAAGAAGGGACAGGAAAACTGGACAAATGGAAATGGGGAACCTGAGATTGAGAAGGGGAGAGTGTTGACATTTTGTAGGGTTGGCACCCAATATCACAAAAACAATGTGCATTAATTGTTTAATTAACGAGAAACTGATTTGTTCTGTAAACTTTCACCTAAAGCACAATAAAAATTAAAAAAAAAAAAAGAATTGGTAAAAAGGTGGAGAATGGAGGTATGTCTGATCTCCACCTCATGGGAATCTGCCTTGGGCTGGTGATCTTGGTTCTTCTCATTCCCCCTCCTGAAGTTAGACAGGTTCTGATGCTACTACTACTACTACCACAACTAGTCCTAGATTACAGCAATGAATAAAACTGGCAAAAATCCCTGCTTTCATGGAGCTGAACCCACCACCACGTTTTTTGTGGTGGTGGGTTCATGGAGCTTACATTCTAATGGCAGCAGATGGACAATACACATATAAACAAATAAGTGTATGGAGAACAATAAAGCAGGGAATGGGAATCGGAAGTGTGTTCATGGAGGGTGGTTTGTCACAATATTAATTTGAGTGTTAAGGAAAAGCTTACTAAAGTCGTGACATTTGAGCAGAGACCTCAATGATATGATGGAAAAGTCATGCAGATATCTGGGTCAAATATTTTTTTTAATTGTACTTTTGATAAAGGTTTACCGAACAAACTAGTTTCTCATTGAACAGTACACATATTGTTTTACGACAATGGTTAACAACACCATGACATGTCAGCACTCTCCTTTCTCAACCTTGGGTTCTGTATTACCAGATTTCCTGTTCCCTCCTGCCTTCTTGTCCTTGCCCCTGGGCTGGTGTGCCCCTTTAGTCTCTTATTGTTTTACCAGCCTGTCCAATCTTTGGTTAAAGGGCAAACCTCAGGACTGACTTCGTTACTGAGCTGAAAGCTTGTCAGGGGACCGTACTCTCTGATTTTCTCCAGCCTCTGTCAGGCCAGCAAGTCTGGTCTTTCTTCGTGAGTTAGAGTTTTGTTCTAAATTTTTCTCCAGCTCTGTCTGGGACCCTCTATTGTGATGCCTGTCAGAGCAGTCAATGGTGGTAGCTGGGCACCATCTAGTTGTGCTGGACTCAGTCTTGTGGAGGCCATGGTAGATGTGGTCCATTAGTCCTCTGGACTTATCTTTCCATTGTATCTTTGGATTTCTCCATTCTTCCTTGCTCCCAAAGGGGTGAGACCAGTGGAGTATCCTAGATGGCTTCTCACAAGCTTTCAAGACCCCAGACGCTACTCACCAAAGTAGAATGTAGGACATTTTCTTTATAAACTGTGTTATGCCAGTTGAGCTAGATGTTCCTCAAGACCATGGTCCCCACAGCTCTCAGCCCAGCAATTTGGTCCCTCAAGGAGTTTGGGTGTGTCTATGGAGTTTTCATGACTTTGCCTTGTAGAAGTTGTGCTGGCTTCTATCTGGGTCAAATCTGAAAAACAAGTTAAATATTTGTAGGAAGTTAGTAAATGAAAAGACGTGGATAAAACATTCTGGAAAGTGGGAACATTTGGCCAAAAACCTAATGGAATTAAGTACAAGGCTTGCTGGAGCGTTATTAAATGGACCAGTCAAGCTGGAATGTCAGAACTTAGAATATCAGAATAGAAGAATTGACACCTTTGTATTGTGGTGTTGGTGAAGAATGTCGACTATACCATAGACTGCCAAAAGAACGAACAAATCTGTCTTGGAAGAAGTACAACTAGGATGCTCCTTAGAAGCAAGGATGGTGAGACTATGTCTCACATACTTTGGGCATGTTATCAGGAAGGAACCTCATGCACAGTTGCCACCTGGAAGCTTGTATGTTTCTATGCTGCAGAACATGTTTCAGACTAAGATGGACTAGGAAGAAATGCCTGGTGATCTGCTTCCAAAATTCAGCGATTTACCAACGACATCATGCTTGATAAAGTACCCAAACCCAGTAAAGTAGAGGGGGGTAAAAAAGAGGAAGACTCTCAATGAGACAGGTTGACACAGTGGCTGCAACAATGGGCTCAAGCATAACAACCATTGTGGTGATGGTGCAGGACCTGGCAAAGTTTCATTCTGTTGTACATGGGTTCGCTATGAGTCAGACCTGACTCAACGGCACCTAACAACAAATAACAACAGAATATCAGGAAAAGTATTTTTATTTTATCTTATGGACAATGGTGAACCACTGAAGGCTTTTGAGCAAGAGGGTGTAACAGGATCAAAATAGCACTTTATGAAGTTTAATCTGGTAGAACAACTCATGCAGGAGATATTAAAGGGAAAGGATAGCAGCTCCGTTTTAAACATCTTGAGTTTGACATCATGATGGGTTATCAAAAAGAACACGTTCAGCAAACAGTTGGAAATACAGACCTGGAGTTAAAAGAGAGGTGAAGGCTTGAGATGTGAGGGCCATATTGTTGTCAGCTGCTGTCGAAATCAGTCCGCAGCTCATGGAGACCCCATGCGCAATGGAAGGAAACACTGCCCCACCCTGTGCCATTCCCATGATCAACTGCAAATCAGATAGTTGTGATCCATGGGGTTTGTATTTGCTGAATTTTGGAAGTAGATCACCAGGCATTTCTTCCTAGTCTGTCTTAGTCTGAAACCTGTTCAGCAGCACAGCGACATGCAAAATTCCACTAGCAGACAGCTGGTGGCTGCATACGAGGTGCATTGGCTGGGAATCAAACCTGGGTCTCCTGCATGGAAGGTGAGAATTCTACCACTGAACCACAACTACCTCATGTTAGGGGCATGTTTGTTGTTGTTGTTGTTGTTAGGTACTGTCAAGTCAGTTCTGACTCATTGCAACCATACGTACAACAGAATGAAACACGGCCAGGTTCTGTGCCATCCTCACAACTGTTGTTATGCTTCAGCCCATTGTTGTAGTCACTCTATTAATCCATCTCATTGCAGGTCTTCCTGTTTTTCGCTGACACTCTGCTTTACCAAGCATGAGGTCCATCTTCAGGGACTGATCCCTCCTGATAACACGTCCAAAGTGCATGAGACATAGTCTCACCATCCTTGCTTCTAAGGAGCATTCTGGCTGTACTTCTTCCAAGACAGATTTGTTTATTCTTTTGGCAGTTCATGGTATATTCAATGCTCTTCACCAACACCACAATTCAAAGGTGTCAGTGCTTCCTTATTCATTGTCTAGCTTTCGGATGCACACGAGGCAACTGAAAACACCACGGCTTGGATCAGGCGCATCTTAGTCTTCAAGGTGACATCTTTGCTTTTCAACACTTTAAAGAGGTCATTTGCAGCAGGCTTGCCCAGTGCAATGTGTCTTTTGATTTCTTGACTGGTTCTTCCATAGGTGTTGATTGTAGATCCAAGTAAAATGAAATCCTTGACAACTTCAACCATTTCTTCATTTATCATGATGTTGCTTATCGGTCTAGTAGTGAGGATTTTTGTTTTCTTTATGTTGAGGTGTAATCCATACTGAAAGCTGTGGTCTTTTATCTTCATCTGTAAGTGCTTCAAGTCCTCTTCACTTCCAGCAAGCAAGGTTGTGTCATCTACATAATGCAGGTAGTTAATGAGTCTTCCTCCAATCCTGATGCCCCATTCTTCTTCATATAGTCCAGCTTCTTGGATTATTTGCTCAGCACACAGATTGAATAGGTGTGATGAAAGGATACAACTGTGACGCACACCTTTCCTGACTTTAAACCACGCAATATCACCTTGTTCTGTTCAAATGACTGCCTCTTGATCTATGTACAGGTTCCTCATGAGCACAATTAACTATTCTGGAATTCTCATTGTTTGCAATGTTATTCATAATTTTTTATGATCCACAAAGTTGAATGCCTTTGCATAATTAGTAAAACACAGATAGACATCTTTCTGGCATTCCCTGCTTTCAGCCAGGATCCATCTGACACCAGCAATGATATCCCTCATTCCACTTCCTCTTCTGAATTCAGGTTGAATTTCTGGCATTTTCCTCTCGATATACTGCTGCAGCCACTTTTGAATGATCTTCAGCAAAATTTTACTTGGGTGTGATATTAATGATACTGTTTGATAATTTTCACATTATCAAATGTGAAAATTATTTGTTTTTTACCAATGCCTTCAGTGCAGCTTGGACTTCTTTCTTCAGTACCATTGGTTCCTGACGATATGCTGCCTCCTGAGATGGTTGAATGTCTACCAGTTCTTTTTGGTATAGTAACTCTGTATTCCTTCCATCTTGTTTTAATGCTTCCTGTGTCTTTTAATATTTCCCCTGTAGAATCCTTCAGTATTGCAACTTGAGGCTTGAATTTTTTCTGGAGTTCTTTCAGCTTGAGAAATGCTGAGTGTATTCTTCCCTTTTGCTTTTCTATCTCCAGCTGTTTGCACATATCATTATAATATTTTACTTTGTCTTCTAGAGCCACCATTTTAAATCTTCTGTACAGCTCTTTTACTTCATCATTTCTTCCTTTTGCTTTAGCTACTTGACATTCAACAGCAAGTTTCAGAGTCTCTTCAAACATCCATTTTGGTCTTTTCCTTCTTTCCTGTCATTTTAATGACCTTTTGCTTTCTTCATGCATGATGTCCTTGGTGTCATTCCACAACTCATCTGGTCTTCAGTCATTAGTGTTCAACGTGTCAAATCTGTTCTTGAGATGGTCTCTAAATTCAGGTGGGATATACTCAAGGCCATACTTTGGTTCTTCTGAACTTGTTCTAATTTTCTTCAGTTTCAACTTGAACTTGCATCTGAGCAATTAATGATCTGTTCCACAGTCAGCCCCCCGCCTTGTTCTGATTGACGATATTGAGCTTTTCCTTCTTTTTTTTCCACAGATGTAATCGATTTGATTCCTGTGTGTTCCATCTGGCAAGGTCCATGTGTATAACCACCTTTAGTTGGTGGAAAAGGTATTTGAAATGAAGAAGTCATTGATCTTGCAAAATTCTATCCTGCGGTCTCCTTAGCTGTTTACATCACCAAGGTCATATTTTCCAACTACTAATCCTTCTTCTTTGTTTCCAACTTTTGCATTCCAATCGTCAGTAATTATCAATGCATCCTGATTGCATGTTCGATCAATTTCAGACTGCAAAACTTGGTAAAAATCTTCAATTTCTTCATCTCTGGCCTTGGTGGTTAGTGTGTAAATTTGAATAATAGTTGTATTAACTGGTCTTCCTTGTGGGCATATGGATATTATCCTATCATTGACAGCGCTGTACTTCAGGAGAGATCTTGAAATGTTCTTTTTGATGATGAATGCAACTCCATTCCTCTTCAAGTTTTCATTCCCAGCATAGTAGACCATATGATTGTCCAATTCAAAATGGCCAGTACCAGTCCATTTCAGCTCACTAATGCCTAGGATATTGATGTTTATGCATTCCATTTCATTTTTGACAATTTCAAATTTTCCTGGATTCATCATATATTCCAGGTTCTGATTATTAATGGATTTTTGTAGCTGTTTCTTCTCATTTTGAGTCACACTGCATCAGCAATGAAGGTCCCGAAAGCTTGACTCCATTCACGTCATTAAGGTCAACTCTACATTGAGGAGGTAGCCCTTCCCCAGTCGAAATTTGAGTGTCTTCCAAAGTGGGGAGGCTCGTCTTCCAGCACTATATCAGACAATGTTCCACTGTTATTCATAAGGTTTTCACTGGCTAATTCCCCCACGTGTCTGTCATTTTTTCATACCGTGGGAGCTTGCATGTCGCTCTGATGCTGGAAGCTACACCACTGGTATTCAAATACCGGCAGGGTCACCCATGGCAGACAGGTTTCAGCTGGGCTTCCAGACTAAGACAGACTAGGAAAAAGGACCCAGTGGTCTAATTCTGAAAAGAATTAGCCGTTGAGGTGCATAGTCCATCTAAATCCTAATACCTTATTGCAACTATCTCCTGAGAGTTGCCAAGTTTTTCTGTGAGCAACAAACAGATCTTATTAGAATTTCACTTTTGGCCTGAAAACTGATAGAACAGTCCCCTTTGGAATTTTCCAAGCCTAGGCCAAGCCTAGACAATCAAAGTCAGCAGTAATGAGAATGATATGCAGGACCTGACAGGCAGACACGCCAGCAAATTAAATCCAGTAGGAAAAAGATCCTGAAAGGTGGGGTCTCAGACTCTCAAGAAATCAGGAAGAACAGACATCATGCCAGATGCTTCAGCTTTATGGGAAGGCTTTGGCTTAGAAGTGTGTTCTCTGAAATGATTTAAACATCCTTCAAAAGGCTACATGCCAGTGATTCATTCTGTCTGAAAAAAAAAATACAGTTCCTCACATTTGACTTTTCAATCTAACACTGATTGGAAATATCAAAGAAGAAACAAAAGTTACCTCATTGCTGCCTGGAGTGATTTCTCATTCACCCACCATCAAGCAGGGAGGGGTCTGTGAGTTCTACAGAACCTAGCAGTGAGGTTCAGAAACTGCAGGCAGAAAAGGTGGAGGAGGTGGTTTTATATAAGTTTTATATAAGATTCCTGAGTGCTACTGATGTGCTTGTGGCTGTGTGACAGTGGAAATCCACCACTGAGAAAAAAGAAAAGAAAACGTTACTGAAATAAACTTGGGTCTCACTGACGAAAGCAAAGGGCTGCCATTTTGCCTGGAATCCAGAGCAGGCATATTGTGTGCCTATAATTAGCTCCTGGCTCCTGGGAAAGAGACTGCAAAAAGAGAGGGCCTCCTTGACTTGAAATGTATTATCTTAGCCCAGGGATCTTCAAATATTTTGCTTACATAACCCCTAAAAGAATTTTTTTTTTTAAGATATAACTTCGCATATTTTAAGTTGACATCTAAAATTTTTCATCATAAGATAAAATAAGATGATGATAGACTGTAATTGGGATAAATACTTCATGAAACTATTTGATAAAATAGATTTTAACTCTACAATGAATAAGACACTCCAAGTCTGAATGGGATGGTATAAAAATTTTATCAGCAAGTTTTCTCAAAAAATGTGCTTGTCTTGCAAGGCATTCCAGTTACCTTAAAAGAATTAGCATCACTAACTTATGCTCTTCAGCTGTTCCAAACCCAGAGCTTCTCCACAAAGGCCAATTACTCTACTTCTAAGACCAAGCTTCATCCATACGGTAAATATATAAACATATGCACAGTGTATCTGTAGTATTAACATTTCACGGTAAGGGATGATTAGGAGAAAATGTCTAAAGTGTTACTGAGCAGGACAATATGAAAAAAAAAATCTGGTTGAGATATACTGATCTAGAATAATCCCTCTTTCATGATCCTGATGGACTAATTGGGCCCAGCACCTGTACTTCAATTTATCCCCTTATTAGGCTCACAGGGAGGTTTTCATGGCCCAGGGCATTGCCCCATTGTAAGATTTAGGATGAGTGAGGTGGCAGGGGAAGAAACGTGCTACTCAAACCCCTCTCCAAAAAAGGAGTCATTGCCCAGCTGCCATGGGATCATTGGCGACACTGTGTTTAAGCACTTGTTGTGGATTGAATTGTGTGCCCTCAAAATGAGTGTCAATTGGCTAGGCTGTGATTCCCAGTATTGTGTGATTGTCCACTATTTTGTCACCTGATGTGATTGCCCTATGTGTTGTAAATCCTACCTCTATGATGTTAATAGGACAGGACTCAATCTACAGGATTAGATTGTATCTTGAGTCAATGTCTTTTTGAGATATATGAGTCAATCTCCTTTGATATATAAAAGAGAGAAGTGAGCAGAGGAACAGGGGAACCTCGTGCCATCAAGAAAGGAGCACTGGGAGCATAGCAAGTCCTCTGAACTCGAGGTCCCTACTCTGAGAAACTCCTAGACCAGGGGAAGATTGATGACAAGGACCTTCCCCTAGAGCTGACAGAGGCAGAAAGACTTCCCCTGGGGCTGGTGCCCTGAATTTGGACTTCTAGCCTACTATACTGTGAGAAAATAAATTTCTCTTTGTTAAAGTCACCTACTTATGGTATTTCTGTTATAACAGCACTAGATAACTAAGACAGCACTCGACTGCTAACCAAAAGGTTGGTGGTTCAAATCCACTGGTAGCTCTGCAGAAGAAAGATATGTCTATTTCTATAAAGATTACAGCCTTGGAAGCCCTATGAGGAAGTTCTACTCTGCAGTATAGGGTCACTATGAGTCAGAATCATCTTGATGGCAATGGATTTGTTTTTTTTTCCTTGCCCAGCTTCAAGGAGTATGGATAGCTGACAGCCTCTAGCTATTAGATTCCTCCGGGTCTACCTCAGCTTTCTAGCCAAGGTAATTCTCTTCTCAGGGCACCCCTGGCCAATGACTGAGCAAGGCTGGGGTGCATAGGCCTGGCCATTTCCACCCAGTGTGTGAACCTCTGATGGGCAACCCTGGCTCTGAAATCCCCCCGTTGAACTGGCAGTGGCTGGATTACAGTCCTGGGGTCTGCGTTACAGTCAGGGCATGCTGCCTCGCCCTCTTTTCTCCCTCCTCCTTTTATGAATGTTACTCCCCAATCAACCTTTTGCACTCCTAACTCTCTCTCAGCACCTTCCTTCCTAGAGAACCAAACTGGCACAGTGAGAGCAAACACAGCCTTATTCTTGGCAGATCAGTTTTAGGAAAGACTAGATAGGAGATTGGAGACCTGGACAATGATTCCCTTAGGACTCTCTGTAGCCGTGAAGTCTTCACCTACCCGCAAGTGTCAGTCAGGGTTCCAGCTGAGAAGCAGAACACTAGTACTTTGCAGCATTCTGTGAGGATTACGTTACAGTTGCGTATATGAAGCCCGCGTACCAGGCCTTGCATACAGAAAGTGCTTAATAAATGTCAGCTGTTATTTAGAGGAGATGTTCCTGAGTGGTGCTCAGCTACTAACTGAAAGATTGAAGGTTCAAGTCCACCCAGAGGCACCTCAAAAAAAAAAAGTCCTGTGATCTACTTCTAAAAAATCAGTCACTGAAAATCCTGTGGAGCACACAGCTCTACTCTGACACACACGGGGTCACCATGAGTCAGAACTGGCTGATGGTGACTGATAGTAGTAGTACTTATAGGATGTCTTATAGTTTTCAGATTAATAAAATCATGTTGAGAGCTTAGGTCTGCCAAATCTTTGGAGGATCAAATGAGCCAAAGAATGGTTAAACCAGAGGCTAGAACTAGCACAACCATGAGCTCACACCCTCTAAAATCAGAGTTCACCATGTCCTTGAGTTGCAAGAATAGGAAGGGAAAACCTGACAGTCCCCATTTGGCTAGCTTTCTATTGATGAATGCCATCAATAGCTGCAGGCAGAGGCCGCAGTCAGTAGGAAAGTATGCTCCATGTTGCTACTGCAATTTAGAATTTCCTGAAGGCAGATGCCTCCTTCACGGTCCTTCATGCTTCAGAGAGCTGGAATCGACCTGGAATTCGTGGAGGCTAATGGAGTTGTGAAGGACAGAAAAAGATCCCTCCTATCCTGTCATTTGAGTCTCTCCACCCCCTGCTTTCTTACACCGATGGAACTTAAGAGCCACAAACGCACTTCATGGTCAGAATGCACTTGGTCCTGAATTAGTCAAGACTCTGTGGTTGCAAGAAACAGAAACCCAAGTCAAATCAACTATGAATGAATGAGAGAGAAGGGAAGATTGATAAAAGAAAGGAAAAAAGGAGGGCGGGAAAGGAAGGGAGAGAGGAAGGAAAGAAGAGATTATGATTTATTATTTGACTCATGTAACAGGAAGTCAGGAGAAGTAGACTTAAGGAACTAAAAGGATTCTAGCATTGCAGCCAGATTCTCTATCTCTCTCTCCGTCTCTGTGTTCTATTTCTCTCTGTGTAGGTGCTACATTCTCTCCTACTGCAGACGGGCTTGATCTATCTTGCTGTGGTGGGGAATTGGAACATGGTTCAGACAAACCCTGGTTATTTTTTCCCTCTCCAGTGACACCAGAGGAGAGAGCTTTCCTTCTCCCAAAGCCTGCATATAAATTCCTAAGGAAAGGCTCCAACTGGCTCCATTTGGTACATAAACACATTTTTAGCCAATCACCGTGGCCAGTGAGATGGAGACTCTGGTTGGCCAGAGCTGGATCTCATGTTTACTGTATAGACTAGAAGACTGGTTTGAGAGCCCACTAAAACCACAAGGAAAAGAGCTGGATCATGTCCTCAAATGAAATAAGGTGTCGTACCAGAAGAAGGTGGGAGAGGAGATGCTGAACAGATACTGAGAGGTGTCCGTTTCAGAGCTTCCTGTCTCAAGGTTTTGTTTTGTTTTCCAACAAAAGTCTCTGAAAACAGACAGGGTGTTTATAATTGCTAAAGAAAAATTGTTGACATAAAAGAGAGAAAGTGTACAGAAGAGAGAGCTGGGTGAATCAAGTTGTCATTAAAACTCTCTTGGAGAATGCATCATTTCTTTATGACCAGGTATTTAATCTCTGTGAGTATGACACTCACATCTACCTCCCTCAGTCTCTAATCCTCAGGGGATAAGGGGAGTATCTACCTCATTGGGCTCCTGTGAGAGTTATATGAGGTAATGCAAGTAAAACACACAGGACAAAGTCTGATGCACAGAAAGTTATTTTTATAAATAAAAACATAATTTGTGTATATTCATGTAACACCCATACCACCTCTATATAACAAGGGCTGTTTGCTGCAAATACCTGCCCTCTGCTTATGGCTTTTTTTCTGACCCAGAAAGGCCCATTTACAGAGTTAAATGTCACCCAAATCAACTCTCTACTGACAGGAATTAGTGTGTAAACACTCCCGCTTTCTCATCCTTCAGTGTTGTAACTCTGAGGCCTGTCCTAGTCTCTCTCCCAGAGTTCTCCGGCATGACTGAACTCCAACTATCTGACTTGCTTGGAAACATGCCCATTTTTTGCCTTCCTTTGCTTCCTTGTCTTACTATCCCATTCTCCTACCAGTGATTCCTGGGATCACCTCCTGAATGAACTACATGCACCCAAATCCTCGTCTTGGGTCTGCCTCTGGGAACCTAAACCAGGACAACAAATTCGCAAAGAAAACATTTGAAAGGATATGCACCAGAATGTTCACCATCATTATCCTGTGAGTGGTGGGATTATATTTAAAATGCTTTCCCCAATGCTGTTGTTGGGTGCCGTCAAGTCAATTCTGACTTGTAACAACCCCATGTAACAGAGTAGAACTGCCCCACAGGATTTTCTTGACTGTAATCTTTATAGAGGCAGATCACCAGGTCTTTGCCCTGCAGGGCTGCTGGGTGGTTTTGAACCACCAACCTTCCCATTAACGGCCAGGCGCTCAACTGTTACACCATCAGAGCTCTTTAATATATGTGGATTAAAAAAAAAAAAAACCAAAAAACAAATTTATTGATGTCGAGTTGATTCTGACTCTTAGCAACCCTATAGGACAGAGTAGGACTGCTCCATAGGGTTTCCAAAAAGTGCCTGGTGGATTCCAACTGCTGACCTTTTGGTTAGCAGCCAAACTCTTAACCACTGTGCCACCAAAGTTTCCATATACATGGATAACAACTGATTATTGAAAAAGTCTAAAATCTTAACCCTGGTTTTTAGGCTCTGCAGAACACGAGCAACTCTTTCTTCTAATTATTTTTTAGTTCTAAACCTAAAAAAACCAAACCCATTGCTGTTGAGTCGATTCCTACTCATAGCGACATATAGGGCAGGGTAAAACTCCCCCACTGGGTTTCCAAAGATGTAATCTTTGCAGAGCCAGGCTGCCATATCTTTCTTTTACAAATCGGCTGGTGGGATTGAACCGCTGACTTTTTGGTCAGCAGTCGAGGTCTTAACCACTGCACCACCACTCAGTACACAACTCTTCTACTTCTGCACCCACCCGGTCCATTCCTAGCTCTGTACCTTTACTCACACTTTACCCAGCATTTTCTTAGCCTACCTCTCCCATAAGACCTCCCCTGAGTTACCCCAGGCCATGATGCTGTTTTGTGTCTATTTCTTCTACATATCATTTAATCAACTTGTGAGTTCTTCCCATACGCTACATCACTTTAAAAGGGTATGTGTTAATTATTTCTTTGCTCTGTGGGTCTCAATTTTCTAGAATATTTGAATCAGCAGTAAAACTACTTTCACCGCCAAAATGCTGTTGAACCAATTCAAGATAAATCACCAACAGCAACAAGAAAAAATATTTTAGATAATATTTGAGTTGCATCTGCTGCTTCAGTCTTTAACAAAGGGTCTTTTCCAGGACAGCGGTAGTGGGAGAGGAAAAAGAGAGAAACAGAAGCTGGCTCTAATGTACTCATTCTACCTTCCATAAACGATCTTTTCATAAGGACACAGCCGATAACGAAAGAAGGGAAGACAAAAAGCATTCTTGACAGAGGAACAGAATAGCAGCTCCCCCTGCCCTCCCTGTGTCTGATTCAGTTATTCAGAATGGCTGTGCCTCTTGTGACTTATGAGTCTCCCTCTCTTTCTTGCCCCCAGGCTTCATATTAAAGACAAGACACAGCTGCCAGAGCCTCCAGAGATTTCCCAGCAGCCTACTATGGTGAAATAAAACACCATGTTATGCTGGAAAGCTAGCTGGTCCTTTCTTCACACGGGTTGGACTAGCTAATGGCCAGGATAAAGGATCCTAGGCCCCGGGCACTTATTACTTCTCCTGAGATTTGTGGTGTGATCTCCTACACAGTCCTCAGTCTTTTTGTGTTCCAGTTCCCAGTGAGATATTGATAATTATCTTCTAAAGGGAGTGCACATGTTTATCTAATGTATGTATACTCTCTCCTTCTTAAAATAACGTCCTGAATGAGAGCTTTCGGTTATCATTTATAACAACTATTTGACTCCAAGTAGAGAAAGCTTCTGTGGCCCTGTTGCCAGAGATGATCTGGGACTTTGACAATCTTGTGATCTTCCTTGTTTGCAGCTTTCATGTCATTACCACCAGAAGGATTGCATTATACAAATGGGCTGAGGTTTATATTTAATGATTGGTTGAACTCTTTCTGATGTTGCCATCTCAGCTTTATCTGCTCCAGAGGAACATGGAGCCAGCTAACCCTGCATGAGATTTGGAATATTTTAGTGAAATGGTGGGAAAGTATCCTAATTGGAGACTATCTCTAGTTAAGCGGTTTAAACTCTAGTGGAGACTGAGGCTGAAAGTGAATGTGATGGCCCTCCTTGTATTCTGATTTTAATCTTTTAATAATAGGATAGATTTCAAATCCCAGCAAAGGCTTGGGTGAGGCTACAGCAAAAGAAGGCATAATCTTAGAAATTACTGAGCTCTGCTTGCTGATGACAGTGGCTCTCCAACTGTTGACAGACAGTTTTCCCTACACATTCCTTTCTCCCTCTCCTGCTTCACCCCAGTTGTTGTTGCTGTTGTTAGGTGCCGTCGAGTCGGTTCCAACTCACAGCGACCCTATGCACAACAGAATGAAACACTGCCCCGTCCTGAGCCATCCTTACAATCATTGTTATGCTTGAGCTCATTGTTGCAGCCACTGTGTCAATCCACCTCGTTGAGGGTCGTCCTCTCTTCTGCTGGCCCTGTACTCTGCCAAGCGTGATGTCTTTCTCCAGGGACTGATCTCTCCTAACAACATGTCCAAAGTATGTAAGAAGCAGTCTCGCCATCCTTGCTTCTAAGGAGCATTCTGGTTGTACTTCTTCCAAGGCAGATTTGTTCGTTCTCTTGGCAGTCCATGGTATACTCAATATTTTTCGCCAGCACCACAATTCAAAGGCATCAATTCTTCTTCGGTCTTCCTTAGTCATTGTTCAGCTTTCACATGCATATGATGCGATTGAAAATACCATGGCTTGGGTCAGGCACACCTTAGTCTTCAAGGTGACATCTTTGTTCTTCAACACTTTAAAGAGGTCCTTTGCAGTAGATTTACCCAATGCAATGTGTCTTTTGATTTCTTGACTGCTGCTTCCATGGCTGTTGATTGTGGATCCAAGTAAAATGAAATCCTTGACAACTTCAATCTTTTCTCCGTTTATCATGATGTTGCTCATTGGTCCAGTTGTGAGGATTTTTGTTTTCTTTATGTTAAGGTGTAATCCATACTGAAGGCTGTGGTCTTTGATCTTCATCAGTAAGTGCTTCAAGACCTCTTCCCTTTCAGCAAGCAAGGTAGTATCACCTGCATAACACAGGTTGTTAATGAATCTTCCTCCAATCCTGATGCCCCATTCTTCTTCATACAGTCCAGCTTCTCGTATTATTTGCTCAGCATACAGATTGAATGGGTATGGTGAAAGAATACGACCCTGACGCACACCTTTCCTGACTTTAAACAAATCAGTATGCCCTTGTTCTGTCCGAACAACTGCGTCTTGATCTATGTAAAGGTTTCTCATGAGCACAATTAATTCCTATTCTTCGCAATGTTATCCATTATTTGTTATGATCCACACAGTTGAATGCCTTTGCATAGTCAATAAAACACAGGTGAACATCTTTCTGATATTCTCTGCTCTCAGCCAGGATCCATCTGACATCAGCAATGATAACCCTGGTTCCACGTCCTCTTCTAAAACCAGCCTGAATTTCTGGCAGTTCCCTGTCCACATACTGCTGCAGGCATTTTTGAATGATCTTCAGCAAAATTTTGCTTGTGTGGGATATTAATGATATTGTTCTATAATTTCCACATTTGGTTGGATCACCTTTCTTGGGAATAGGCATAAATATGGATCTCTTCCAGTCAGTTGGCCAGGAATATCAATTGATGGAATATAGATCGAGATGTTTCAACAAACAGATGCAGTGCCAGAGGTTCTCACTCGTCTATGCCAAGAAATATGGAAGACAGCTTAACCCCAGTTATAGGCTAGCAAATGGGGTAAACGAAGATCCTCCTCCCTGTTGGAGATACCTTGTATTCAGAAATCTTCACTAGACTGAAATCATCAAATGTTAAGAATTAAATTTCATTCTGGTCTGACTGTGTGTAGGGGTGTGCACAGGGGAATAAGTAAGGATCCCATCAGTACTATTAATGTTAATTTATAAATTCAGCAAGATGAACAGGTCCCGTTGGGGGTACACCCCAATCCAGTGCCATTGATTCACACAAGTAAAATCTGAAAGCAGATGAATTTACCACAACTGAAGGGTAAAGGTGGAGTCTTGTTTATCTTTCTATTTTTTGTAATAAGTGCCCAATAAATCTGGTCGGGTTTTGAATTATTAAATTGAAAATATTCATCCACATCTTGAAGGAAATAATCTGAAAGGAAATTGTCCAATGCAATGAATCTATAAACTACACCTTGAGCCACTTCTCTGCTTTTCAGATGTGAGGCTGAAATGTTTTCCATGTACAGCCTGTGAATTTTTACAGGTTGTAACAGTGCCTGAAGGGGAGAAAATGGCAAGTACCATCATTCCATTTTACAGACCTGAGGACTGATGGACATGCAAGATGCACAGTCCAGGGTGAGTCAGTGAGTCAGAGTCAGAACTGAATGATGTGAGACCTGGGCGGAGGGAGCAGAAATGCTGCCCAGAATCTACTTTTGTGGTCCTGTTCTATTTCCCTTTCTGTTCCTTTTTTCTATTAGGAACCCCTGACATCACACTCTGGTACAAGAGGAGAAACTTCCCTTTGCCTGTCAGAGGGGCAGGGCAAAGGGTCAAATCCCTATACCTGGTTAGGGCAAGGACTCTGTTCCCCTTTGTACCCCCTTTCCCACCCCACACACCCCAGTGACTACCTAACTCAGCACTTGGCTTGGCATTTGGATGGAATGAAAAAAAAGAGAGAGAGAGAAAGAAAAGAATGCCTTGTGGCTCCTATTTTGGTCTTTGAACCTTTAAATTGCTTTTTCTTTCTTTCTTTCTTTCGTAAATAATATTTTATTTTGTTTTAGGTGAAAGTTTGCACAGCAAATTAGGTTCTCATTTAACAATTTTTATAGAAATCGTTCTGTGACTTTGGTTACATTTTTCACAATGTGTCAGCATTCTCCTCATTTCCATTCTGTTTGTTCTGTTTCCATTAATCTAGCTTCCCTGCCCCTCCTTACCTTCTCATCTTTGTTTTAGGGTAAATGCTGACCATTTGGTCTCATATAGTCGATTGTTTAAGGAAGCACAGTAGTCACTTGTGATATTATTTATTCTATGAGCCAACCTATTATTTGGATGAAAGGTGACCTCTGGGAGTAGCTTCAGTTCCAAGTTCAAAGGCAATAGTCTCAGGCGTTCCTCTAGTCTCATTGGTCTAGTAAGTCTGGACTTTTTAAGGAATTTCAGTTTTGTTCTACATTTAAATCGCTATTTCTTAAAATGGTATAGTCAGCCCCTTTAGAAGAGAAAAAGCTTCTAACATCACCTATCTGCAATCATTCCTGCAAAACCAGCAACAAGAATCTCTACAGATGACAAAGGACCACATCCATTTGGCTCTGGTGATGCACCACCTAATAAAATAAATACCCAAGTAAATACATAAATAAACAGAAATAAACATCATATATGGGGGAGGGCCCTCCATACGTTATGCAGTGAGAAAGTTGTAAAACAGTATGTACACAGGGCTAGGTACTTTTAAATGCATTATGTCATTGGGTCCTGATGAAAACTTTATGAGGCAGGTAAGAAAACTGAGACTCAGATAGGTTAAGTAGCTTGCCCAGAATCGCATAGCTAGGAAAGGAAGATTTAAACCCAAGTCTCTTTGAATCCAGAGCCTGGGATCTTACTGCCTCTCCATGGCTCTTGCTCCTACTCTGGCTTTTTGTCTTCTCTCCTCTCTATCTCTCTTCCTTCTCTCTCTCCATCCCTCCCTTTCTCACCATCTGTTTATCTATGCATAATTTTCTTCACATTCTCCAAGGGATCCATGATCTAGAAAAGTTTCATGGCAGAAAGCCTTGCCAGTCCCAGACTCAAAGGCCTAGCTGGGTGTCTGATACCCCAGCCACCATGCCACCGCCTAACGACACTGCCTAGCTGTTAGGCACATCCAGACTCACAGTCTCTGCCTGGTCTAGGACCGTCCATGCATTTTGTCACTTGGATGTGAAAACTGCAATTATTCATTTTAAAAGCAGTGTTCAGAAATGCTTGCCACTTAGAGTTTGGTCAAATAGTTTGCATAAACACCAGCTATTAATATAAATAATTTGCATCAGAGCTTTGCTTGGGTTCTTCTGTAGAAGCACCCTTCACTCCCCAGAAATGTGAGGACCAAAAGATTGTTAGATTATTAGTAAAAACTAGGGCTTTATTAGTTGATGTTCTCATTTATCTCCTTTAGCTCACCATTTTATCATGCAGGAGTACTAAACTTAAATACTTTTTAAAGATATGTAAGTGTGTATACTTTCATGTATAATTCCTTTCATAATTTATATATTGAACTGTTGATATTATTGGATCACTTAAAAAAAAAAGATCCAGTTATACTTTTTCATCCTGTAATCCAACACATGTATGCATGCTTCTAATAGTTAACATTTTTAGTAATGACGCTGTACAAAACACGTGCTAAGTGGTATACATACATTAGCTTATTTAACCAAGGCTTACAGGGGTTAAACAACAGGCCATGTGTCACTCTAGTAAGGGAGAGAGCCAGGACTCCAACCCAGGTGTGCCTCACACCAGGGCTTAAGCTCTCAATGACAAACACTGGACCGTCCCTAGGGAAGCTTAAAGATGAAAATGACCCAATCAAGGAATTTGGAATCCAGTAGCAAGGATTTTTAAAAGGTTCACAAATATAGTAAAAGATGGCAGAATGCAACCTCGTGTTATTCTCTCAGCCCAACAGATAAGGAATAGTAATGATTTCTTAAAAAGGGCAAACTTTTAATGTGTGTGTGATTCTTTTTAAAAAAGGACAGAGGAAACCACAGGGCATATTCTGAAACAGGCAGCCTTCCAAATCTCACAGTTTCTTCTGTTGAAAAGCAGAGCCAAGACTGAGGGGGTAAAAGTCCAGAAAGTTAGTGGTGGGAGTGGGTTTAAAACTTGGATCTGCATCTGGAGATAAAGAGGTCAGGAAGGCCCAGGAAAGATTAGAGTTAATGATCCCCAAGGACTAGAAATTGCCTGCCAGTAAGTAACCCCCTGATACTGGAGGGGTGGCTGTTGCTGTCAGAGTTGCACCGACATGGAGAACTCAAGAATTAACCACTGACACTGTTCGGTCCTTGAAGGCCAAGACCTTTCCTTGGTTTATTTTGTTTTGCTATAAATCATTTACTTAATACACTGTAGTTCTTAGGATAGTAAATGCTGTATTAATTTATGGTCATTATCGGGTTGAGAGAGGAAACACAAAGTTTATATACAAGAGGAGAAAAATTTCCCAAATTACTTTCCTGAGATACGTGACTGTGTGTAGGAAATCATTTTTCGAAGGACTGAAATGACCATAGCATTATCTAAACTCCAGCAGTTTTTAAATGACCCCAAACTCCAGTGCAATTTGCAATGGAGTCTTCTCCCCCAACCCACTTTCAGCAATGTCTATTCATCTTTACTTTAAAATGTATTCAAAGAATTTGGGAGAATGCAGAGCTAGAGAGTTCAGTAGTGTGGTGAAAGAATCGCAAGAACTTGACCCCCTTCAAAATGTGTACACCAAAACTCTCTTTTTTTCAATATGAGGAAATCTATTCGGCTAGCTCATTTTCTGCCCGCATTCACAACATTTCTTAGGCGGAATCCTGCGTGGAATGGCAAAAAGCTATAAAGTGACTACTTCTCAGAAAAAGAGAGAGGGAGATGCTTCGTTTAATGCTACATGTGCCCTTCAAGGGTTATCTGATTACAATTATCTTTCTCCAAACACTCTTGCTAAAAAAAAAAAGAACTTGCAAAATTCTAACAGAAATCAGTGTGGAGCAGTCGGGCAATGGCAAGTACAAGAGGGAAAAAAACAGCAAGTTCTGACTTTGAAAAGCATTTACATACATTCCAGCACATTCCAGACACATAAAGAATACACTCAGCTGGGAAAAGTATTTCGTACCCAACACCGAGTCTTTGAAATTGGGATTTGAGTGGAAGAAGCCCGTTACGTTACTACTACATGTGGAGAAACAGAGCAGAAATTGTCGGCCCAAATGTAGAGTTCGTGGAAGGTTCGTGAGAGAGGAGGGCAAACGTACACCAAGTAGATACTTCTCATAGGGGCATGCTTTGCAATTTGAGCATTTTTGAGCTTGCAATGGAATTTTAAAGCCATCCAGAAACAACAGATGTTTGAACCCAAATGATCCAGCTTCTTGATGCCAAAATTAGGGCTCTGATGAGCAGCGTTTGAGTTGTAAAATATGAAGAACAATCTCCGTAACTCCACCCCTGGTGAACGGTTGAAAGAGATTTATTCTGTGGCTTGCTGACCTACCCTTTTATCTGTGCCCACTTACATTCTAAGCGATAAAAATTTCTGTCCCGTGGAAATGTTAAGAAATAAAATCCCAGTGTCTTTTCTAGGTCTGACTTAATCTCCCTTCTCCTCTTCTTTGAGCACTCTCTCTCTGAACTGAATTATGAATCCAGGAGTAGGACTATCCCAAACATTTTTTATTCCCAAATGTTTACATATGAAAACCAGTAACAGACTATGTTTGTGCCTACACAGCACAGAATTATCTAAAAAAACAAAAACAAAAACCAACCCAGTGCCGTCGAGTCGATTCCAACTCATAGCAACCCTGTAGGACAGAGTAGAACTGCCCCATAGAGTTTCCAAGGAGTGTCTGGTGGATTCGAACTGCCAACCCTTTGGTTAGCAGCCGTAAAGCACTTAACCACTACGCCACCAAGGTTTCCCAGAGTTATTTTACTAACTTAATAGTTGTAAGCAGCCAAACCAGACGCTGCAAGCAAGCAAACAAAAACCAACCAACACCAGCTCTCACTAACAAAAAGCAAACTTCCTTTTGCGAGACATACATGTTTTTTAAATCAGATAGGTCACAGATCTCTGCCAAACCTGCTTACCTGATTTAAAACAATATATTACCTAATTCTAAAACAAGGTTGCTGTTTTCTCACTGGCTTGTCAGATTAACTTTCTCCCTTTCTGTCTCCCCCTTAAGCTAACCAGCAAAAATTAGTGCAACTTAGACACTTAGACATAAGATCATTTTCTTCAATTACCAAAAAAACTTCTTTGAAAGGTTGGTACTTCTCATTTACTGAATAAACTTCCCAGCAAGGTAGCAAGGTCTATTTGTTTCCAGAAGGCTGTTAGCGTAAGATGTTTCTTATTTCAGCCACACAAATACTGTAAAATGGCTCCTGTGAAGAGACAGTGGCTATGGTCATGGTTCTAAAAAGGCAGCCAGGAACTCAAACTGTAACTGCCTTTTAAAAATAGCAGAGCAACTACGATTATAATTGAGCTCCACAGCACGAAAGCCTGGTATGAACAGGAAATGGGAGTACATCTTCTGAGCCTGATAAGATTCTTTAATGTAAGACATATGCTCTGTTTCTTAGCTGAGAGCTAGGCCTAGCCAGAAAGAAGAAAAATGTATATGTTTATCTTTAACCTAAAGATCAAACTTATAAACCTTGGAAAATTTTTTGGAATCGCTATTGAATTATGGGATGAAGTTGACTAATGTACAGCATAGATTCGATTGTGAAAAAAAAAAAAAACCTTTATTTAAGAAATAAAGATTTGAAGTAACTTCCAGAGAGGAATTATTTAAATTAGTTTTGTATCAAAAGCCTATGTTATCTCAGGGCAGCCTCACCAGGTCAGAGGCTTCCCTTAGAGAGCTCAGTGCTAATCAGAGTGGCATTCCTGACAAGGAATCTCTCTGGTCTATAAAAGGCCAAAACTGAAGGCACATGTTTTGAGACCATTCCACAATATCAATCATTATTCACACTTCTCTTTATGACAAAATAGTTCTGAATTTTTATTAATATACCAAAGGGTGCCAAAAACAAACAAATCAATCTTGGAAGAAATACGGCCAGAATGCTCCTTAGAAGCAAGGACAGCGAGACTGCGCTTGCTTATTTTGAACATGTCACTAGGAAAGACTAATCACCGGAAAAAGACATCCTGTTCGGTAAAGTAGACGGTCAGCGAAAATGAGGGAAATCCTCAGTGAGATGGATTAACACAATAGCCACAACAAAGGACCCTTTAACAGACCAATGATCGTTATGGTGGCACAGGACTGGGCAAAATTTTGTTCTGTTATACATGAGGTTATCGCGAGTTGGAACCACCTCAACAGCTACTAACAACAGCTACCTTCAAGGTAACTTGTTTATTCTAGGAAGGAACTCATAGTTTGTACGTTTTTAAATTAGTGTCTTAGAGAAAGTAGAAGATAAAAAAACATGCTTCAGCAACAGACGTGACTGTATATCAAAGGACAGATGGTCTAATCAAATCAGCCATTTTATGGTCCACATTAGGGACAATAAAAAGGAGCTGACACAAGCGCTTATCATCAAAATAGAAATCGGATTTATTATTCTTTGATTTAAAAAACCTGAAACATCTGGAAAAGAAAACGTAGTTTGGAATTCTAGGTTCTATTCCTTGACAGGAAACCCTGGTGGCATAGTGGTTAAGTGTTACAGCTGTTAATCAAGAGGTTGGCGGTTTGAATCCGCCAGGCACTCCTTGGAAACTCTCCGGGGCAGTTCTACTCTGTCCTGTAAGGTCGCTATGAGTTGGAATCGACTCGACGGCAGTGGGTTTTTGGGTTATTCCTGGACAAACAAGCTTGGGAACAATAGAGAGGTTTTTCTGATTTTTCAGACTAAGGATAAATTTACTCATTCAACAAATATTGAGTGTCTCCTGTATGTGATGCATTGTTGTAGATGCCAGGGACACAGCAGTGGGGAAGACAGACAAGGAGCTTACATTCTAGTAGAGGAAGCCAGTCAATAAGTGAATAAACAAGAAAACTTCAAATGGTAATAAGTGCTTTGGAAGGGAATGAAAGGGTGATACATAGAGATAGACAAAATAGGTAGGGACTGTTTCAGATAGAGTCCCTGGGTGATGCAAACAGTTAATGTGCTCAGCTGCTAACTGAAAGGTTGGAGGTTCAAGTCCACCAAGAGGTGCCTTGGAAGAAAGGCCTGGCAATCTACTTTTGAAAAAATCCACCCTATTGAAAACCCTATGCAGCGCAGTTCTACTCTGACATACGTGGAGTCACCATGAGTCAGAGTCAAGTTGATGGCAACTAGTGGTATGCTTTACACATTCTTGTGCAACTTGCTTTCTTTCTCAATCTTATATTTTTATGATTTATCTATGCTGATATATAAAGCTCTTATTCATTAATTTTTAACTACTGCTCGGTATTCTCTTGTATTAAAATATCACTGTCACAAAGCAATACGTGTGTTAGTTGCTTAATGAGAAGTTAATTTGCTCTGTAAACCTTCACCTAAAGCATTTATGGGTATTATGTTGTTTTCAATGTTTTTGTTCACACAAAGAAATGCTACTAAGTGGTTCTCAGTGGGGGCAGTTCTGTTTCCTTAGAGGCATTTTGAAAATTCATGGAGGGGGTTTTGGTTGCCACAATGAAAGGGTGCTACTACCTGAAGTGTGGTGCAGCAGTCTCATTTTGTTTTTTTTACACTTGAACCAATTGTCCCAGTACCATTTGTTGCCACTTTCATCATATATCAAGTTCTTACATACAGATGTGGGTCTGTTTCTGGTTTCCCCTTTTGGATCCATTGGTTTATTTGATTAAAATTTTAGAATTCATCCCTGGGTAGACAGTGAAATATAGGTAGACAAGATTGGAAACACAGAAACTGATTAGAAGACTTTTCAATAGGCCAGCAGAAAGCCAGTAGTGGCTAGGACTAGGATAACAGCAAATGAGATGACGAGTAGTGGAGAAATTTGGTCTGTATATTGGAGCTGCAGGTGATGACACTTGCTGACGGATTTGGTAGAGAGGAGAGGTTGCTGAGAGAAGTTAAGAAATCAAGATGACTCCTAACTTTTAGCCTTGAGCAATTGTTGAGACATTTTAAGGCCCAAATCTTAGGACTCAGTTACTATGTGATTTGTATTTTAATTTCTTAATGTTAATGAAAATCTCACTTATATTTTTATCTTCTGCAGGGCCTTGCAATAGTCAATATTAAGAACTCCATAAAATGATGTTGAATGAATAAACGATAGACTCTATGGTATTATGGTATTGGGATTACATATTTAATTATATGACAATCTCGAGTATTTTCAGATTAAACGAAATGAAATAATGCTGAGTTTTGTCAAAAATAATTGAGTGGGGGGCATGTGTGTTTAGGGGTTATTGTAAAATAAGATTGCCTATTTTGAACACTTGAGAACCTGAGATGGGAATATGGGGTTACACTTTTTTCAGTGCTTGAAAATTTCCATAATAAAAAGTTCAAAAAAGAGACAAGAAAATAATAATAATAAATTTAGTTATCTCCCCCTCAAAATGAGAACTGACCCTTTTATGTCTTTTCAAATAAACATTCAAATAATAGCCACTTGAAGAAAGCAATTTTCCAGAGAATTCAGGAAGTCCAGCCAAAGTTGTTAACCTCCTGGGTTTATCCCTTAGAGAATCTGATGAAACATATGGACACTTTTCCCAGAAAAAAATGCACACACACCCAACTTTGCATAAATACTTCAGGGCGTTTTTGATTCCCCTTGAAGCTAGCTGGTGTCCTAGACCAGGTTAAGAAATCCAAATGAGTTCAGTTAAAGACCTCCTTGAAGTTCCGACATTAGTACTAACAGTTTTCAGGCAATTTGTTAATACGGAATTTTGTCACCATTTGTTTTTTAATGTCCTGCTCTCCACGACTGGCATTTACATTCCTGCCTAGAGTTTGCAGTCGGACAATTGGGGCTAAGTCTTACCTCTGTCACTTTTGAGATACACGATCTGGAAAGTCACATAACCTTTCTTAGCCTCAGTTTCTTTACCCATAAATTTGAAATAGTAATACAATAAGTGCTATTGTGTGATAAAAACAATCTATTACAACTGAAAGCCCTTCATAATATTTAAAGAACACTGAAGTTAGTGGTAATGTTTTGCACTCATTATGTGCCAGGCACTTTAGGTACTATTATTAACCTTATTTTTATACACGAGAAAACTAAGGTACAGAGAAGTTAAGTAACTTGCCTAATGCCACACAGCTAGAAGGAGATGAAGCGAGGATTTGAACCCAGACAATTTCACTTTAGAGGGTATGCTCTTAACATATATGCTGTGAATTGTATTGTTATTCATCTACAATATAGCATCCCCTCACTGCCCCATGATACAATGTTCTGATTGTCTGATGAATTCTATCAATCTAGCACTGAGAAGAAACCTATAATTCAAATAGGAGTCAAATTCTATGAAAAAATTCATGCCACTATCATCTATGCTCAACCTTGTCTTCTTTTTAATTTTCTAATATCAAAATTCTATTTTTAAATTTAAATTTCACATTACTTATCTTCTGTGTTTAATTTTTATGTTTACAATTTTTGTTCTATCTTATCTTATTTTAAGTCCTTCTTTGGAAAAGTGGTTGATTTTGTGGTGCCAGAAAGTAAGAAAGTGCTCAAAAAAAAAAAAAAAAGGATGGGGGTATGTCAAAAACCCTGGGGGCCAACAGGAAAAAGCTCTCAATGGCCAAAGTTGGAACAATTTGAGCAAAAATAAATAACAATAGCATTGAATTATAATCCACAGAAAATAAATATCCAGAAACCCATATCGATGTTAATAAATACTTGAATAAATAAATAAGTGTGAAGGGTGGGAGAAACAGCTCTCTCTTATAGGAAAATTCCAATTAATAATGCACAAAGAATGAGAAAATACATAATTGAAGACAGAACACCGTGATAATATTTGCTAATGGCAAGATCCATCAATGGATGCTAAAATTAGTGGGAAGAAACAGGATATTTTCATAATCTCAAAGCTGGAGGCAGGGTACATGGGAACTCTCTATTCTATTTTTGTAACATTACTGTAAGTCTAAAATTATTTCCAAATAAAGAGAAAAAAAAGAGCAAGCCCTGACTTTGCCTTGTTTTAAATAATTCCTCTATTCCAACATTTCCACAAACTCAGTCATTTGAGTATTAACGTCTGAATTTTTGCAAATCTGTTTAATGAACAATAATAACAACACCAACAATCAACATTTATAGAATTCTCAACTTCGATAAACTTCTTCTCTATACTATCTCTCACCTTCACTTCTCGACTTCAATTATCTTCTCCTCTAGACCACCTTTCACCAGTACCCAATACTTGCTATCACCTAATATCATTGATAATTTACTCACTTAGTTTCCTAGTGCTGCTGTAACAGAAATACCACAAGTGGGTGACTTTAAAGAACAGAAATTTATTTTTTCACAGTTCAGGGCACTGGCTCTACAGGAAGGCTCTCTCCCATCAGCTCTGGGGGAAAATCCCTATCTATTTCACCTTCTGTATCCTCCTTTGCTCTTGGATTCCTTGGCAATCTTCACGTAGCATCTATCTTCCCCTGTTTGTGCTCTTATCTGTGTCTTATCTATTCTTTTTATAACTCAGAAATGATTAGGTTTGGGACACACCCTACACTGATATGGTCTCATTAAAATAACAAAGAAAGCCCTATTCCAAACTGGAGTTATTCACATATTCTGAGGGAACACAATTCAATCCATAACACTTACTTTCGCAAAGCTTCTTTAAAATTGACCCCACTTTTTTTTTTTTTTTATTGTAAAAACAATAGTTAAGCAAAATAACATGCTATGTTATAAGGTTCTTAAGGACAAGGAACCCTGGTGGAGCAGTGGTTAAGAGCTACAGCTGCTACCCAAAAGGCTGGCAGTTCAAATCCAGCACCTGCTCCTTGGAAACCCTGTTGGGCAGTTCTACTCTGTTTTGTAGGGTCACTATGAGTCGGAATCAACTCGATGGCAATGGGTTTGGTCTTTTTTCTTAAAGACAAGGATTTTTGTCTTATTCACTGATGTCTTATTCACAAATTCCTTGAACATTTCCTGGCACATAGAAGGTACTCAGTGAACATTTGTTGAATGAATAAGTGAATGAAAGAACACAAAACTTTAGATTACTGCTATAAATAGAAAGCCAGCATCATATGCCAGAAACGGAGAAGAAATACAATGAAAAAATACAGTACTATTAAATGCCATTGCTTCCTGAGGGCTCTAAAATTGGGATCCAGCATTTCTATACTTAAAAAGTAATACAGGTGTTAGAAGATGTATTAAAAAAAAAAAAAAAGATAAAAAGATAGCAGTACCAGAGACTTTCTCCTTGATTCCATCAGAAGGGCTCAAAAAGAATGGCAAAGAGAATAACTTTCTAAGTCAATTTTATTTAAAATCCTATCAGTCACTATGAGTCAAAATCAACTAGACAGCAATGGGTTTGGTTTTGGTTTTTATCAGCATGCTACCAGAAGTCATCACACAAATGACCAAGGTAAGATCCAGTTCTTTGGGAAAGATGGTCCTATTCTAAGGGACCAATTGATTCAGGGTTTACATAAGATCAGACTGCTTCAATCACGCTCCATCTTCTTAACTCTTCTTTAAATGTTACCTCTTCTGTAATCTCCTCTCTTCTCTTATGTACCTTCAATCCCCTGCAGAATTATCTATAACCACTGTAACACTCCTTTGTGCATACCTCTTTAATGGCACTTAAAACATATTCACCAGTATTTTTTTTCCAAGCCTGTTTTTTTTTTTTTTTTTTGTCTCCTTCACTTAAATCATAGTAAGAGACAGATCGTGTCGTAGCATGTTTATATCCCCAGAGTTCAGGGCAGTGTTTGACAAGATAGTAGGCACATAACTAAACAATAAAAAAACAGTTTCCCTTAATTAGCAAAGAATGTCTGCCTTGAGCATTGTGCTCATTTAAGAACTATCTATATAGGAGCTCCTTGGAAACTCTATGGGCCAGTTCTACTCTGTCCTGCAGGGTCGCTACGAGTTGGAATCGACTCGATGGCACTGGGTTATATGGGATCAAGGAGCCCTGGTGGCACAGTGGTTGAGTTCAGCTGCTAATCAAAAGTTCAGCAGTTCGAATCCACCAGCCACTCCTTGGAAACCCCATGGGGCAGTTCTACTCTGTCCTATAGGGTCGCTGTGAGTCAGAATCAACTCAATGGCAAAGGGTTTGGTTTGGTATACAGGATCAAATTGACAACATTGGCTTGAAAGAGTAGATAGTAAACCTAGGGAGCAGTGAGTTTATGGTAATGGAGGAGGAAAAATTTGGGAAAGGTGGGTGAGAATTGTACAATTTGAAGAATGTAATCAGTGTCCCTGAATTGCACATGTAGAAATTGTTGAATTGCTCTATGTTTTGCTGTGCAGATTCTCAACAACAGCAATGAAATAAAATAAATTATAAAAGATAGTAGGCATATAATAAATTGCTGAGTTATTAAATTAAGGAAATTAGAGAAGCTAGAGCAGTAGAAAGAACTGTGTAATTCTCTTCTGTCCCTGAAGCTCTGATTATGTCATCACCTGTATTTGAAAAGCTTATTCTTGAGATCATTCATAAGGTTCTCCCAAATGCACATGAGGGTTCTCTATGAAAATGAAAACATAGATAGTGATTCTCTTCTTCAAAATCCTTCAAAATGAATTTGCTTCCTAGAGTGATTACATCGCTCCCCCTCTGGCACAATAAACACTAAAACCTGGATGGGTACCTTGATTGAAGACGTCACTACAGCATTTTGTGGCTTGCTGATAAAGTGGGAGCCTTGCCAAGGTCACTTTTTTCTATACCTGGGTGATGATCTCTGTTCTCCCCAGAAAGGATAATGCAGCAAGACAGTTCCTACCTACGAGTCAAAAAGGTAAAGGATGGCAAAGGAAACATTCTGGTGTCCTCTGACATCCCCTGAGATGGTTAATAGCAGTTTCTTAGGAGTAAGTAATTGTATTGTGTCTAGATAGAAACCAACCTGTTAATAACTATTGCATCTGAGAACAAGAGTCAGTATATGAGAACAGGGTTTAATATATGAGTACAAGCCTTAATGTGAAAAGACACGGCAAGCATCTCTGAGATACTGAGCTAAAATAATCTACTCCTTATGAAATTGTTGTACAGGAATCCACATACACATGAACAAAAATTGTTTAGAAAATACAATGGAAGAAAAGAATTCGTTTACGATAGCAGGAATAAATTAAAAATACTTCATTAATAATAAGAGAAATGTTATTAAAACTTTAAAAGCACACTTAGCTACCATTTTTCTCCTATCAGACTTGTAAAACTCCAAAAGTTTTACAACATGCTTTGTTGGCAAAGCATCAGGGGACAGGCACACTTATAAAAAAAAAAAACTGGTTTTACATACAGTATAAATTGCATAATTATTATGAAAAGCAAATTGGCGATAGTGTCTCTGATAGTTAGGGTTATGTGTCGCCTTGGCTGGGCCAAGTTTCTCAGTGGTTTTGTAGTTATGATGTAATTTGGCAGTTACGTAATGATGTAATCAACTCCATGATGAGATCTGCTATGAGCAGCCAATCAGTTGAAAGGGAGTTTCCTTGGGGGTGTGCCCCGTCTCCTGTATATAAACGATGTTCTAGCAAGGCTGTAGCTCTGGATCCTGCAACTGGCTTGTCATCCATCTCACCTCTGGTTCTTGGGACTTGAGCTAGCAGCTTACCTGCTGATCTTGGGTTCATTAGCCCCTGTGGCTATGTGAGTCAGGAGAGGCCTCCAGCCTGACGCCTAACCCACAGACTTGGGACTGGCCAGCCTCTACAACTGTGTGAGCCATTTCATTGAGATAAATCTCTCTCTCTTTCTCTATGTGTATACATATATATATATATATATACACACACACACATATGTATGCTTCACTAGTTTTGCTTCTCTGTAAAACTGCCATGGATTGAATTATGTCCCCCAAAAATGTGTGTATCAATTTGGTTGGGCCATGATTCCCAGTATTGTGTGGTTGTCCTTCATTTTATGATTGTAATTTTACGTTAAAGGGGATTAGGGTTGGGATTACAACACCCTTACTAAGGTCACATCCCTGATCCAATATAAAGGGAGTTTCCCTGGCGTGTGGCCTGCACCACCTTTTATCTTATAAGCGATAAAAGGAAAGGGAAGTAAGCAGAAAGTTGGGGACCTCATACTACCAAGAATGAAGCACGGGGAGCGGAGCAGTCCTTTGGACCCAGGGTCCCTGCACAAAGAAACTCCTAGTCCAGGAAAAGATTGATGAGAAGGCTGTCAGAGAGAAAAAGCCTTCCCCTGGAGCCAACAGCCTGAATTTGGGCCTTTAGCCTATTTTACTGTGAAGAAATAAATTTCTCCTTGTTAAAGCCATCCACTTGCGGTTTTTCTGTTATAGCAGCACTAGATGACTAAGACAAGAACCCGGTCTAAGACAGTGTCCAAGTCACTAATGTATTTACCCCTTAATCCACCAATGTCACGTCTGGGAATTTATCCTTATGTTATACCTGCAAAATGTGAAATGACTAATGTGCATAATTATTCATTGGATTATTGTTTGTAATAATAAATGATTGGGAAGATGGAGCATCCATTAAAAGACTTTTTTTGTACCAAAATAAAACAAATTCAAATTGAGGCACATTTTACAAAATACCTGACCAGTACTCCAGAAAACTGTCAAGTTCATAAAAAACTAAGAAAGTCTGAGAAATTGTCACAGCCAAGAAGAACCTAAGGAGATATGACAACTAAATGTAGTGTGGTATCATGGAACAGAAAAACTAAGAAAATATGAATAAAATATAGACTTGAGTTAATAAAGTATCAGTATTGGTTCACTAATTTAACAAGAGTACCATACAAAAGTGAGATGCTAGTAACAGGGAAACTGGGTGCTAGGTATATGAGACCTCAATATTTTTTCACTTTTTTTTTTTTGTAAATCTAAAACAGCTCTAAAAAATAAAGGTTATTAATTAAAAAAAAAAAAAAGATAGCCAAATAATTGAATAATTCTGTGTAGCAGTCAAGAAAGATTAAGGAAGCTCTCCCTAAACGGATAAGGAAAGATTCCTAAGATTGTTAAGTGAAAAAAAAGAAAAAAAAAACTCTTGTGTAAGGGCTTGTATATGCCTAAAGAAACCCTACAAGCACACACAATATCTAATAACAGTGGTCATCCGTCAAGTGTGTAGTTGGAAAAATGTGGTGGATGGAGAAGAGGGTGGGAGGAATATATATACATATATATATCATGCAAATGGGGGAATCCCTAGATGAGGCAGATGGTTAAGCACTGAACTGCTAGTCTAAAGGTTGTTGGTAGAAATGCAGCCAGAGGCGCCTCCAAGTGAGACCTAGAAATTTTCTTCCAAAATGTCACAGCCTTGAAAACCATACTAAGCAGTTGTAATCAACTCAATGGCAACTAACAACAACATTAATACCAATTTAATAAAATTTTAACACCTATTTAATATTCACACAGGAATATCTATTTAATAAATGTTTTAACCCCTGTTTATAGGACTCCTCTCTATGAATAAGCAGTGAGATGGTCACCTGGGCAAAAGGAGATCATTGTTGAGAAACAACCCCCGCCCCCAAATGCTGAATCCTTCTACCCCCTGTATCTCCATGAATTCATTTAAAAAATAAGTTACAAAATGAAAACCCAAAGAATTTGACCCTGCCAAACCTGTATGAACCAAATTCCTACAATCAAAATTTCTAAAACACTTTGCCTGAAAGATCATGCTACCCTTTCATGAAGGTGTAGGCCTAAATACAATTTTCTGCCCTGAAAAACTCTTCCTGTCGATTGAAAGAGAAATAATTTATATAGAGAAAAAAGAGAGAGAGAGAGGAATGAGTACAAAAAGGCCGAGCCATAAAAAATCGTTTGAAATAAAGAGTAAGAGATGAAGGCTTATGATTTTAGTAAAATGGCAACAAAGTAAATCTCTATTTCACCTCTAGCATGGTTCCTTCACTGAGCATTTCAACAGTAGATGTAAAAGTGGGACAGAATAATCTGAAATTAGACTTATTCATTAAAAAGCAACTAGTGATTTTAAGGATAAGATTCCTTTTGTCTTTATTCCAAAGAGCATTTAGAAACAAAATTCAAATGGAAGGACATTTAATTATATGAGTTTCACAATGAAATTATCTTCAAATCAGCCCTACCCATAATATTTGGAGGACAAGGTCAAAAGTACAAGCTGAAGTCAATATCTCATATGCAAAAATTTTTTAAAGTTATAAATCAAGTTAACAAATGAAACAGGTAGGGGGCACATAGGCTCTGAATGGGATGTCCCTTTGGCCCCAGACATCTCACCCCACAGAAAAAGACGGGGCCAACTTCCGGGGCCCCACTCTGGCCTTCTCTTGGCCCTGTCTTTCTCAGGGACCTTTCTCACCCTGGTCTAAGCTTCAGATACTTCTTAGTGATCCATTATTAGAGGAGGAAGTAGAGAACAAAACTCATTTTTCTGGGTCCTTTGGAATAACAATTTCAAATGAATATTTTTTTAAAGAAGATTCTAATTGACAGAGAAAAATCAAAAGATGAAATGATTTGTTTCTGGGCATTAAGTAACATTGAGATTTTCTGAAATTCAAGACCATATGTAAAATAAGGTAGAGTTGGTTAATTTTTCAGTATTATTTAGTGTGGTCTCTGCGTAGTATATGATTGAAAACATAATCTCTGTGGAGGAGGTATGAGTATAGGGAGAATGGAGCAAGAGATTTTTATTCTTCAGTTTGTACCATTCTGAATTGTTTGATTTTTTTCATGTAGATATATTGAATTTCCCTTAAAACAAGCAATAAAGACCTTATAATGGTTACTAAGTAAATATAAACGTTTGTATGTTGAACTTAAAATTCAGCATAGGTGTTTTGGTCCCAGTCTTAGTTATTTAAGGAGGCCTGGTTGCACAGTGGTTAAAGCACTCGACTCCTAACAGAAAGCTCAGTGGTTGGAACCTACCAGCTGCTCAGCAGGATAAACATGTGGCAATTTGCTTCCGTAAAGATCATAGCCTGGGAAGCATTATGGGGCAGTTCTACTCTTCCCTGTAGAGTTGCTATGAGTTTGAATACACTCAACAGCAGTGGATTTAGTCTTTGGTGTAGTTATCTAAACCTACTGCCGTCCAGTGGATTCTGACTCATAGAGATCCTATTAGACGGTTTCCGAAGAGCACCTGGTAGATTCAAACTGCCGACCTTTTGGTTAGCAGCCATAGCTTTTAATTACTATGCCACCAGTTATCTAGTCCTGCTATAATAGAAATACAAGTGGTATTTGCTTTAACAAACAAAAATTTGTTCACTCACAGTTTAGGAGGCTAGAAGTCGGAATTCAGAGCGCCAGCTCTAGGGGAAGGCTTTCTCTCTCTGCCGGCTCTGGGGGAGGGTCCTTGTCTCCTTTCAACATCTCTGGGCCAGGCTTTCATTGGAAATCTCCATGTGTCTTGGCATCAATCTTCCTCTGGGCCTTGGAGGTTCTCAGCTTAGGGACCCTGAGTCCAAAGGACAAGCTCTACTCTTGGCTCCTCTTTCCTAGTGGTAGTGGGTCCCTCTCTCTCTCTGCTTGCTTCTCTCTCCTTTTATATCTTGCAAGATAAAAGGTAATGTAGGCCACACCCTAGGGAAACTCCCCTTACGTTGGATCAGGGCTGTGACCTGAGTAAGAGCGTTGTATCCCACCCTAATCCTGCATCATTAACATAACAAACATAACCTACTGTTTTTAACATAACCTAGTCCTGCCTCATTAACCATAGGCAGAGGTTAGGATTTACAACACATCACAAAATGGAGGATAATCCCGTGATACTGGGAATCATGGCCTAGCCAAATTGGCACATATTTTGGGGGGACACAATTCAATTCATGGCAGTCCCCAAATGAAGCACTGCCAACACAACATGCTAGGTAATATGATAAACACAGAAACTCTTATTTTTTCTTAATGGCAACATTCACATTTGAAGCAATCTGTCAGTAGCAAACAGCTTTGCTTTTGCTTAAATTGCCTGGTTTAGCAGATGTCTTTGTTAGGAATGTGACAATTATCGCCATTATTTATTTCATGCTGAATATCAAGTGGTACAGAGGGAGGCCAAGTCCTCATCAATAGTGCACATGGTTAATTACATCATACTATCTCCTCACATGCCTTACTCTTTGTTACTTGCTCTTGACATTATCATAAAAAAATATCTGGCTGATTTGAAAAGTCAATGCAGTTTAAAGTTAGTATCAGCTATCATACAAAACTAAACTAAATGGGAAAAAGGAAATTATTTTTCTAGCTTTGTGCTATGTAATATATATTTATAGTGCTTACTCTGAACCAGATAATGAGTTAGCACTTTACATACATTATCTCTTAATTATAATCAGAAATTCCCCGATATTTGCATATATTCTTTGATCTGCACTGTGTCTTCCTTTTAATCTGTTATCATTTGTGATATTAGTCAATGACTTGTTTAGATATGGTGAATATCATGAATTTTTGTCCACTGAATAATTCTGACTATAGACAGTCTATTGGAAACCCTGGTGGCGTAGTGGTTAAGTGCTACTACTGCTAGCCAAGAGGTCAGCAGTTCTAATCTGCCAGATGCTCCCTGGAAACTCTATGGTGCAGTTCTACTCTGTCCTACAGGGTTGCTATGTGTCGGAATCAACTCGATGGCAGTGGGTTTGGGGTTTTTTTTTTGGGTTTATAGATGGTCTATTACAAATGGAAAACTTATATTACAATAAAGACCAAATTATTGATGAAAGCAGTACAAAAATCTTGCTCTCCAAAATAAGCTAAATCTGGTCCTTTATTTTATAAGTTAAATCAACCCTTGATACAGAATTCAATAAGCAATAAAGCACCTACTATGGGAATGCTTTTTTATATTTTTTATGGGAATGCTTCACATTCACTGAGCTAGATACTAAGATGAATGAAACTCTGTCCCTCCCTTACAAGAGTGGATGCTCTAAGGAAAAAGAGAGGGAGAAAAAAAAAGCCAAAACAGTTGGATACCAAGGCAGACTGTGGAAAGTTCTGTGTCCCAGATATTAATAAATATTTGATAAGGTGGGGATCCTTTTGTTCTGACTTTGGTGGTGGAGAGAGCAATTTGGTGGAGAATGATTTGAATTGGGCTTTCAAGACCAAGTAAACTTGGAAAAACTGACCTGGAAGAAAGGACATCAGAGGCAATAGTTTAAGAAAAGGCACCTGAGCAAACGGTGTGCTGGGGACTTGTTCCAGTCCAGGCTGTAGAGTACAGTGGGAGAGAAGGCAAGAGAGAGGGATTCAGACCAAATCATGGAGGGTTTTGTCTATATTAGACAATGGGTAGGAAATGAAAATCTTTGAGCTGGAAATGACTAGATGTGAACCTTAGAAAGAAGACTCCAGCAGCAGTGTTCAGAAAAGCTAACATTTAAGGTAGTGGTGGAGAAAGACAATTAAATGATCCCACCCCCTCAAATGTGAAAGAGGTTTTTTAAATGCAAAAGAACGTAACCTGTTAGTAACAGAGTTAATTAAATGTACTTGCTAAGATTTTACTAATTGGACAGAAGACAAACTGAAAGCAGGGAAACCATTCAGGAGGCTATTGTGATGGCCCAGGTAAGCAATGATGTGTTTCTGAAGAAGAATAACGAAAAGAAGGAGCCTGATTTGAAAGATAATGGTGGAAGGAGACCCCACTGAGTTGACAAGCTAAGACAGAAACATAGGAGTGAAAACCGATGAGTTGAATTTGGATCAGAGTTTAAGGTGTCTGCAATATATCAATGTGGAACACTCAGCATTTAGTTAGGAATAAGTGTTGAGTTAAGGAAACAGATGAGGGGTAATGGTACTAAGCTGGGAATCTATCTTATAAAGGTGAGAGCTAGATAGATGGAGCCATAAAATAGGATGAGATTACCAAGGGGGAGTTAAAACAGAGAAGACTGAACACTGGATCTTTAGAAAAGCTTATATTTAAAGGGCTTATTTTAAAAGAGGAAAGAGAAATCTTGGAAGGAAATTAAACAGGAACAGTCCATAAGGCAGGAAGAGAGCCAGAAGGATGTAACATGGGCTCCAGAGGAGATGAGAGTTCTGGTAAGCAGAAGGGTGGTCAGTGTTGTCAAATTATGCTTTCCCCTGAATTTGAGCAGAAGGTCTAGGAAGAGATTTTACTTTAGCACTTTTCATAGGCTGATGATGCTGAGGATCATGTGGGAGAGGAAGCCAAGGTGATGCATGCAGAAGTTTGTGAACAGAGAAGACAGAGACAGAAATACCTTGAATGGAAATGAGAGTCAAGGGAGGCTCTCCTTAGGACAGGAGAGAAAAGTTTGTAGGTATCAAAGAAGGGACTACAAGGGAAGAAGGCCCAAAAAATGTAAGGGAAGTAGATAATTGATGGAGCAAAGTTGAGAAGGACATGGGGAGGGGAAGAGCAAAGGGACTAATGGAAACACTAGCTTTAGAAGGAAACCAGAAAAATTCTTTTTTCAGAGACTAGAAGAAAGACAAAGGAATGGGTGACAATTTGGACAAAATGAAGTTTGTGTAGAATTCACATCAGATGCTTCTTGTAAAGTAGGTGGCAAAAAAAGGCGGAGGTGGGTATAGAAGTTTAACGAGGTAATAGAAGGACTGAAACAGTAAAAAGAAACAGTAGCTATGGATATTTTAAGAGTGAATCAATGAGAGATGAGAAAAGGAATGCCCAGTGTCATCAAATTCCCAGACCAACTGTGTAAAGTTAAGGTAGAAGATCAATGACATGAAAGTCAATAGCATACAGGTGAGAATACAGTGGGACTAATCATCCATGAAATTCTAGGTGAGGCCAGGAAGGCTGGCAGATGGGGATAGAGCAAAGGAACTGGATCTGAAAGTATCAAGAGCAGGTCAGGTGGTGTGAGGTAATAGCAGAGATAGAAAGACAGTTGGAAGTCAATAAAAATTTTCAAGTTAAAGAGTCTCAGGTGTGGAGAAGTTGTGGGTGATGGTGAAAACTAAAGTGTGGCTGTGATGGTTAAGGCTGTGTGTCAACTTGGCTAGACCCTGATTCTCAGTGGTTGGGTGGTTATGTAATGATATAATTTGACAGTTATGTAATGATGTAGTCATCCTCCATGATGTGATCTGATGTGATCAGCCAATCAGTTGTAAGGGGAGTTTCCTTGGGGATGTGGCATGCATCCAATGTATTCAAGGATATTCTGGAAAAGTTTGCTTGGTTGCTCTGGATCCTACATCCAGCTCATCATCATCTTACCTCCGGTTCTTGGGACTTGAGACAGCGGCCTGCCGTATTGCCTGCCAATCCTGGGCTCGTCCTGCATCTACGTGAGTCAGGAGAAGCCTCCAGCCTGATGCTTGACCCACAGACTCGGGATTCCCAGCCTCTACAACCATGTGAGCCATTTCCTTGAGATAAATCTCTCTCTCTTTCTACATATACACGCTTCACTGGTTTTGCTTCTCTAGAGAACCCAGCTTAAGGCAGGACTCACTAGCATATATATATATATATACATACACATATATATATATATATATATATAGTCATTGAAGTCATAGGAGTGGATAAGATCACCTAAAACCCAAATCACCTAAGGAGAGTGTAAAATGTGAGATGGAAATAAGCTGATTAGGACACAACTCTGCAGTACATGGATATTTAAGTGGCAGGCAGAGGAAGGAGGTCTTGGAAGGTAAATAGAAGAAGGCAGAGAGTTAGGAGGAAAACCAGGAATGTGTGGTTTCATAAGTCAAGGGATGTGAATGCAGGAGGCAACGGTCACTAGTATCAAATGCTGCAGAGAGGTCAAGTAAAATACCAGATTGAACAGTTTTTGAGAAATTCAGTGGAGTGGCAGGGGTAGAATCCAGAATTTTATTGCATAAACAACCCATGGAGTGAAGTTCCTGGAAAGGTGGGAGGAGAAAAAATCCAGAGAATAGGCGTGAAGAGACAGAATACAGAGAACAGGTAGAGACATGGGCCTCAGACATGGGGGATACCTGATCCCCTGTGACAGGTGAAATGATGGATGTGGATGTAGGTAGGCTTACGAATGTGAAGGTAGGTAGTTGTTCGAGTTCCTCTCTGATGGCTTCTATTTTTTGTTGAAAATAAGCGAGGGAAGTAGTTTGAAAACAATGGAGAAATTCTGAAGTGGCTTTTGCAGAAAGTGGGAGAGAGAGCTAACTAGGAAAATAAGAAACCATTGGCTTGAGCCAGAGGCCTGCTGTCTTACCTGCCATCTTACCTTATCTGTCTTACCTGATGATCTTGGGTTCATCGGACCCTGCAGCTACATGAGTCAGGAGAAGCCTCTAGCCTGTATAGCCATGTGAGCCATTTCCCTAAGATAAATCTTTCTCTCTCTCTGTGCTTCACTGGTTTTGCTTCTCTAGAGAACCTAGCCTAAGACAGTGGCTATTCTAAGGATCTGGGGCAGAATGAGATGGAAGATGCAGAGATCAAGTAAGAGAATGATAAGTCAGTGAGTTAGAAAGATGATCAACGTGGATATTGAATCCCAATGAAAAATATACTAGTTATAGCTGAGATTTTTTTGTATGACAAAAGCTGAAGTAGTATGGTATTATAATACAGGACCAGATAGAAAAATACTTGAAATGAAGACCCCCACTTGTTCATTCAATACATATATATATTGGGTACTCCTATCTGCTTAACATGAAACTCAATTTAATAAGCATGATATGATGGAGTCTTCTTAAAAGATGGTCTGAATTAATATTATGATTTTACTTCCCACTGTCTAAGAGTACAACTTAATACCTGATGATGTTACACTAAAAGTAGAAAATACAAACCAGTTACTCTAAAGAAGAAGAAAGAAAAGACAGGAAAGATAAATCCAGTAATTACGAAACATCACCATATATTTAAATAAACGGTTAGCCCCAGTAAATAATAGTGATTCTCAAAAAATTACTCTTATTAAACATGAAACTGCTAATCACTCCCTAGTGATTTGCCTTAGTGTATAAACTTTCACACCCATAAGCTCTTTCTACAAATAGTCCATGAACCCAGACCTGCAGCCTGTCTCACCGAGTCCCCTCTGGATTGTCATAGAACTAGTTTGATGGTGGCACATCTGGAGCCATCAGATGCAGGAGCCACAGCAAACTGGGCTCACTGGTCCTTTGTACCCCAGATGGGGACAGAGCCACAGTTTTCTAAAGCTCTGAAAATAAATAAGTTGTTTTTTTAGCGACAAGTACAGTGACTCTATTATACACACTCATTGGGAGATTGGGCAGACTTGGGGATGTTGTAATCATCCAACTCAAAGAGGAATTGTTAGCCAGCTGTTGAAGAATATATGTAAATAGGCTTTGGGAGTACATGTTGTCTCTAAATCTTCCCAAAGAATGTTGACCTAGTCCTAGAGCATTTATTTACACATTCTTTTTACACAATCTTTAAAGTAAACTCAGAAGGTCTATTTTACATTCCTGAGAAGGTTAGTCCAGTATAGACAAAATATTGATAATTGTTAAAGAAGTATGACAGACACATGGGTTTATTATACTTTTTACTTTTATCTATGTTGGAAATTTTCCATAATGAAAAGAAAAAAAGGATAAGTCTCTTTATCGCACTTACATAGCTCGAAGACACCCCTCTCTCTTATTTTTCTCTTCTGCCTGACACACTGTAACCTTTGAAAAGTTATCTAGGCCCCAGTTCCCTTTTCTCTGAAACAAATTAGAATGCACTGACACTCAAACTTGAATGGTGTACTAATAACATCATTGTTCTTCCTCATAGTCCTTCATGCTTCATGAAACTCTTCTATGTGCTGTCATTTCATTTACTTCAGTGGGACTTCTGCCCTCACAGGCATTCTCCCAAACAGCTGTACTCCCAAAATCGATCACAAATGAAATAGGTTTTAATTACTGATGAATCCATACTTACTGAGCTCCTTATATGTGCCATTATTTTAACGGTATTTTAAAAATACTATGGCTAAATATCCTTGTAAGGAAAAAATACATAACATCCAACAGAATCTAAGCCTTCTTTTGCACAATAAACATTTGTATTTAAGCACCTTCCAGTTACCACTTGCTGTCAAGTCAACCCCAATTCATGGTCACCTCATGTGTGTCCAGGTAGATCTGTGATCCATAGGGTTTTCAGTGGCTGATTTTCTGGAAGTAGATCACCAGGCCTTTCTTCTGAGGGGCTTCTGGGTAGAATTGAACCTCCAACTTTTCATTTAGCAGCCTAGAGCCCCTGCTATGAGCAAAGCAGATTCTAAGGCTTCCACTCTATAGCATGTTGGGAACTGCTGCGGGGAAGCCAGAATGGGGAAAGAGGTGAGGGAAGGGGAGTTTTTTAAAAATGCAGATCGCCAGGCCTCGCCCACAAAAGGGCTTACATCCGGAGTGGTCCCAGGAAGAGTTGAGAACCACCGGTATAAGCTGACAATTTTCATACTCCATTCTCTAATGGGTAAAATAAACTCCTGTCATGAATTGAATTATGTCCCCCCAAAAATGTGTGTGTCAGTTTGGTTGGGCCATGATTCCTAGTATTGTGTGATTTTCCTATACATTGTAAATCCTGCCACTATGATTTTTTTTTTTTTTATGATGCTAACAAGGGAGATGGGCAGCAGTTGTGTTAGCGAGGCAGGACTCAATCTATAAGACTGGATTGTGTCTTGAGGCAATCTCTTAAGATACAAAAGAAAGAAGTGAGCAGAGAGACAGAGGGACTTCATACCACCAAGAAACCAGCACCTGGAGTAGAGTGCGTCCTTTGGGCCCCAGGGTCCCTTCGCCTGAGAAGCTCTGCAACCATGAGAAGATTGAGGACAAGGACTTCCCTCAAGAGCCAAGAGAGAGTGAAAGACTTCCCCTGGAGCTGACACCCTGAATTTGGACTTTCAGCTTACTTTTCTCTAAGAAAATAAATTTCTTTGTTAAAGCCATCCACTTGTGGTATTTCTATTATAGCAGCACTAGATGACTAAGACAACTCCTAATGACTCCTGCCCAACATGGCTCTCACTCTTTCCAGCATTATATGCCAGGCAACAGTGAAATTGGCAAGTTATCTTTGTGTCCCCAGCTTCCCCATTTTTACCCATTTTTCACGTTATCCCTACTGCCCTCAAGCTCTTCATCTCCATTCACATTAGAACTACATATTGGATGACAGGTGAAAGCATTGTGCTTTGGGGACCTACTGCACTTGAACAAAGACCAGACACTTAGAGGAATAAAGCTGATAACAGAAGTAGAGGATAGGAAGGATTTGGGAGAAACACTGCATTTCCTGAAAACACACTTGTAGATGGGCTGCAGCACATTCCAATGAGTCCTTTGCTATCTGAAGAGAAATGATAAAATTTCAGGAGATGGGATGATGGACAGTTTTGCTGCTTCAGAGTTTCTCTTGAAGTACTTTTCATACCATTGTACAAGCCTATCTGTACAAAGTCCTCCTTTTCCACAGGGAACAATGAGCATGTGTACACATCCCACAAAGACGGCCATCAGTGGTCGTAACACATCAAAGCCTCTTTCTTTCAATAACTGAAATTATAGACCCAGACCCAACTTTATTAGTATTCCAGAATACCACTACTGCCCTACCCTACAATAAACAGAATAAACAAGAGTGGCTGTCCTGGTACTTCTCACCCAACCACAGTCATTGTATGATGAAAGCGCACAACCATGGGATTTTTCCCTACATGTCAAAATTTGGAACTCGTGAGTTCCAAATTACTCTGACCGCCAATACTTCTGATTAGTGGCTACCGACTTATATATAGATATACATATGTTGTTGTTGTGGTTAGGTGCCGTCGAGTTGGTTCCGACTCATAGCGACCCTATGCACAACAAAACAAAACACTGTCCGGTCCTCAGCCGTCCTTACAATCGTTGTTATGCTTGGGCTCATTGTTGCAGCCACTGTGTCAATCCACCTCGTTGAGGGTCTTCCTCTTTTCTGCTGACCCTGTACTCTGCCAAGCATGCTGTCCTTCTCCAGGGACTGACCCCTCCTGACAACATGTCCAAAATATGTAAGATGCAGTCTCACCATCTTTGCTTCTAAGGAGCGTTCTGGTTGTACTTCTTCCAAGACAGATTTGTTCGTTCTTTTGCCAGTCCATGGTATATTCGATATTCTTCGCCAACACCACAATCCAAAGGCGTCAGTTCTTCTTCGGTCTTCCTTATTCATTGTCCGGCTTTCACATGCATATGATGCGATTGAAAGTACCATGGCTTGGATCAGGCGCACCTTAGTCTTCAAGGTGACATCTTTGCTCTTCAACACTTTAAAGAGGTCCTTTGCAGCAGATTTACCCAATGCAATGCGTCATTTGATTTCTTGACTGCTGCTTCCATGGCTGTTGATTGTGGATCCAAGCAAAATGAAATCCTTGACAACTTCAATCTCTTCTCCATTTATCATGATGTTGCTCATTGGTCCATTTGTGAGGATTTTTGTTTTCTGTATGTTGAGGTGCAATCCATACTGAAGGCTGTGGTCTTTGATCTTCATTAGTGAGTGCTTCAAGCCCTGTTCACTTTCAGCAAGCAAGGTTGTGTCATCTGCATAACGCAGGTTGTTAATGAATCTTCCTCCAATCCTGATGCCCTGTTCTTCTTCATATAGTCCAACTTCTCGTATTATTTGCTCAGCATACAGGTTGAATAGGTATGGTGAAAGAATACAACCCTGACGCACACCTTTCCTGACTTTAAACAGATCAGTATGCCCTTGTTCTGTCTGAACAACTGCCTCTTGATCTATGTAAAGGTTCCTTGTGAGCACAATTAAGTGTTCTGGAATTCCCATTCTTTGCAATATTATCCGTAATTTGTTACATATATATAAATATAGATTATTAGAATTAGAGGTGGTAGTTTATTGGCTGAGGGAATTATAATGATGACCTATGAATTCTAAGATAATGTCATAATGTCATGCTGGATGACCATATTCTATATCTTGTATAGGTAGATGCAACAGGAGAAAGTAATTTTATAAGGCAGTATGGTAAACCAGACCAAAGACTTGGCGTTGTTGCTTATCAACAGTGCAACTTTTGCAAATTACTTGACTTCTCTGAGTCTTGGTTTCTGCCATGTTGTTGTTGTTGTTCTTAGGTGCCCTCGAGTTAGTTCTGACTCATGGCAACTTTATGTATAATAGAATGAAACACTGCCCAGTCCTGTGCCATCCTCACAATAGTTGTTGTGCTTGAGCCCACTGTTGCAGCCACTATGTCAATCCATCACATTGAGGGTCTTCTTCTTTTTTGCTGAGCCTCTACCTTACCAAGCAGCATGTCTTTCTCCAGGAATTGGTTCCTCCTGATAACATGTCCAAAGTATGTGAGATGAAGTCTTGCCATTCTTGCTTCTAATGAGAATTCAGGCTGTACTTCTTCCAAGACAGATTTGTTTGTTCTTTTGGCAGTCCATGGTATATTCAATATTCTTCGCCAAACCATAATTCAAAGCCATCAATTCTTCTTTGGTCTTCCTTATTCATTGTCCAGCTTTCACATGCATATGAGGTGACTGAAAATACCACAGCTTGGGTCAGGTGCACCTTAGTTCTCAAAGTGACAGCTTTGCTTTTTAACACTTTAAAGATTTCTATTGCAGCAGATTTGCCCAATGCAGTATGTCATCTGATTTCTTGGCTGCTGCTTACATGAGCATTGATTGTGGGTTCAAGTAAAATGAAATCCTTGACAACTTCAATCTTCTCTCCATTTATCATGGTGTTGCTTACTGGTCCAGTTGTGAGGATTTTTGTTTTCTTTATGTTGAGGTGTAATCCATACTGACCTTGGAATCGACTCGAAGGCACTGGGTTTAATCCATACTGAAGGCTGTAGTCTTTGATCTTCATTAATAAATGCTTCAGGTCCTCTTCACTTTCAGTAAGTAAGGTTGTGTCATCTGCATAGCACAAATTGTTAATGAGTTTCCTCCAATCCTGATGCTGCATTTTCTTCATATAGTCCAGCTTCTCAGATTATTGCTCAGCATATAGGCTGAATAAGCATGGTGAAAGAGTATAACCCTGATGCACACATTTTCTGACGTTAAACCACGCAGTATCCCCTTGCTCCACATCCTCTTCTGAATCTGGCTTGAACTTCTGGCAGTTCCCTGTCGATGCACTGCTGCAACTGCTTTTGAATGATCTTCAGCATAATTTTACTTACGTGTGATATTAATGATATTGTTCAGTAATTTCCACATTCTGTTGGATTACCTTTCTTCGGAATGGGCACAAATATGGATCTCTTCCAGTCAGTTGGCCAGGAAGCCGTCTTCCAAATTTGATGATATAGACAAATGAGCACCTCCAGTGCTGCATCCGTTTGTTGAATCATCTCAATTGGTATTCCATCAATTCCTGGGGCCTTGTTTTTTGTCATTCCCCTTAACGCAGCTTGGACTTCTTCTTTCTGCCATGATAAAATAAACATAATAATACTTGCCTTGAGAGAATTTTGTGATAATTAGATATAATACAGTATATACAGAATGCCTAACAATGCCTGGGATGTAAAAAAAAAAAAAAAAACCAAACCTGTTTTTGTTGAGTCAATTCTGACTCATAGCAATACTATAGGACAGAGAAGAACTGCCCTGTAGGGTTTCCAACACTGTAAGTCTTTAGAGAAGCAAACTGCTACATCTTTCTCCTGTGGAGGGGTTGGTGGGTTTGAACCACAGACCTTTGGGTTAGCAGCCCAGGGCTTAACACTGTGCCACCAGGGCTCCTCTTGCTTGGCCCATAGGGGTTCAAAAATATTTGTCAAATGAATGAGCCATAGATGTACAATCTAGGTAGATTTTATTATTTACTACAATATTCGTTATGCTTTAAGGATTTAGATGTGCCTTGCCCATATTCTTTGGGGAATAATTAAAAAATTATTGGTTTAATTTATAATTACAAAAGCAAACATATCCATTGCAAAAATGTTTTAAATGCATAAATGAAAGGCCCTACCCCAAAGTGCATACCTTACGGGTAATCACTTTTAACAGTTTGATATGTATCCTTTTAGACTTTTTTCTAGCCATATACAAATATATAATTTTTAAACATGAGTTTGTACCATACACAGTGTTCTACAATTTGAGATTTTCACTTAACATCTTGGACATCTTTCCATGCCTATTATTCTATTGGTATGAGTAAACTGTAATTTATGATACTATTTTCCTATTAATGGACAATTATTTACTATTTTTTTCTGTTTAAACCAGTGCTACAATGAACATCCTTATGCAATATCTATATATATAGATATATACATACACACATATAAAACCCTTGTTGCCTTTGGGTCAATTCCAACACAAAGCGACCCTATAGGAGAGAGTAGAACTGCCCCATAGGGTTCTGAAGGTTGGAAATCTTGACCAAAGCAGACTGCCACATCTTTCTCCCTCAGAGCAAGCTGGTGGGTTTGAACCACCGACCTCTGTGTTAGCAGCCGGGTGCTTAACAACCGCACCACCTGGGCTCCTATATATATATATAATTTAACGTGTGTGCTAGTTATTTTTCTAGGACAAATTTTTAGGAGAGAAATTGTCAAGGCAAAGGGTGTACATAATAACTAGACTTTTCCAAGTTGCAAGAAGGGGTTATTTGCAAAGCCTTGGTGGCCAGCCTGCATTACCTGGAGGCGATATTCTGTGGACTCTATACCCCTGTGGCTGTGAGCAAGCTATTTCAGTCAACTGCTCCCTACTTTTCTAATCCTATGATTTCTCAGTCCCTGCCTTTGTTGTCCTTACCCTCCTTGCTTATTGCTGCGGTTTATTTAATAAGGTGTTTATTCTGAACTTTGGGGTCTGTGAGCAATTGTTTTTTGTTTTTTTTTTTTGGTGTAACTTATGCTGGCACAGCATTAAGATTTTAGGAAGAGGTTATTTAGGTATTTTCCTGTTGAATTATCCACCATTTTCATTATATAAACTATCAAACAATGAGAAGAGAATCAAGAAAAACTTTCCCGCACAAATGCTCCCACATTTCTTCCCGATTGATGGGAGTAAATAACTCACCTTCGGCAGATCATTTTGAGTTCACTAGGTAAGTTTTTGGAGTCCTTGGGTGGTGTAATGGCTAACAAGCTTGGCTGTTAACTGAAAGGTTGGAAGAGTCCACCCAGAGGACTGGCAATCTACTTTTGAAAAATCAGCCATCAAAAACCCTATAGAGTACAATTCCACTCTGACACACATGGGGTAGCCATGAGTCTGAAAAAACTTGATGGCAACTGGGGCTTTTTTTGTTGTTTCGGTGAGTCTTTAGCTTAAAATAATTAATTTACCCTATTTTTTTTTGTCTTTTTTTTTTTTTGTCTTAGTGGCTAGGGAGAGTTAACGCACCCCTTAAAACAGTTCTAACACATTCCCTCTCTCTGACCACCCCTTCTTCTTCAAACATTATCTGTTGTGTGCGCTTTATGTCCAGGAGGGTAGAAAGGAAACTCGGAATTCCTTGAGGATCTAGTTCTGCTCTGTAGCCATCCTCAGCAAATGTCACATATTTGACATTCTTTCAATTTCCTGAAGACGAGTGACTCACCCAGAATTACACAGCCACAGCAGTTCGAGTAATTGGTCTCTAAAAAAGAACCAAACCAAACCCATTGCCATCAAGTTGATTCTGACTTATAGCAACCCTGTAGGACAGAGCAGAATTGCCCCGTAGGGTTTCCAAGTAGTGGCTGGTAGATTGCAACTACTGACCTTTTGGTCAGCAGCCAAGCCCTTACGGCTGTGCCACCAGGGCTTCAGTTGGTCTCCAGGTCTCCCAATGTTCTTTCTTCCTTTAGCAATTCTTTTTTTTCACTTATAGTGAAAGGTTGTTTTGTTGGAGGTTGCTGCATGTTGGTGACAAAGGGGAGGGGAAAGAGAGAGAATCTGTCAGCCATTGAAAAGAGGGTTTTACTTTTTTAGGATCTTTTCCTTTCCTTCTCTTTTCAGAGTTCACTTTGGTTGCTTACGCACCACGGGCCTGGGAAGGCTTATGCTTACTTTCGCCAACTAGACCAGTACATCTTGGGAAGCTAAGAGGTAGGCCCGCCTCTTATCTGGAAGTGATCAGGAGGGAGAAGGGTGAGGAGAGGCTGGGCTGAAGCAAGAGATAAGGTAGGTATGTTCTTTCCCCAGCCTTACCAATGGCAGTGTTAGCTGCGCCTTTCATTTGACTATCAAGATGATGCTAAAAAACACAAGCACAAACACAAAACAACAGTCTTTGCTGTTTGAAATCTGGGGGAAACTGTGCAGGCAGGTTTTTTTCTTGACTTTCTTCTCAATATGTTTGTGTGTGTGTGTGTGTGTATGTGTGTGTAATGAAGTTGGGGATAATTTAAAGAGCAAATACAAAGATAATAATCTCTTCACGTTTGCAGTGGGGAGCCCTGGTGGTACAGTGGTTAAGAGTTATGGCTGGTAACCAAAATGTTGGCAGTTCGAATCCACCAGCCGCTCCTTGGAAACCCTATGGGACAGTTCTACTATGTCCTATAGGGTTGCTTTGAGTCGCAATAGACTCGATGTCAATGGGTTTTTTGTTTGCAATAGGTTCCTGGGTGGTGCAAACAGCTACTAAACGGGAGGTTGATGGTTTGAATCCACCCAGCAGCACGGTGGGAGAAAGGCCTGGACAAGTGCCCTATTTTGGTGTTGCTTTTTCTGCTCTATTCAGCTTCCTAAGCCAAAAAGTATGTATAATTATTTCCAAAAAATATTTGAGTGCCTACTAAGTACAAGGCATTATGTTAGTCCCGCATGAGAGAAGAAAAGGCAGCTAAGATTTAGTCTATCCTCATGGTCTGCGGTCTCACAGCAAGAGGAATTCTTGGCCATGTTTACTCATAGATTTGTAAAAAACAGCTAAATTTTTAAAAGAGAAAATATTTTCATTGTCTAGTCTTCATTGACAGACTCTAAATGTCCCTGAGATTTAACCCAAACCAAAAGCATATTTTGAGATAATAAGCAAGTAAATGAATACTATTATCAGAAACAAGGATTTCAGAAGAATTCAATCTCTTGTGTCATAAATCTTGAAAGGGAAGGAGAGTTACGCCCATGCCATATGTGAACTATACAGCTATGCTGTAATACAATATCATCTGTGATACATCTGCCTACATTCTATGCTACTTCATTTTAAATTCAAATTCTAACATTTATAGCTTTAATAGTTGGTATTGTGGGCTATATATGTGTCAGGAAAAAAATCACTATTTCAGGAAGTTCTTGAATCTGGTAGGTAGCTGATTTAGATTTCTCAGGTCTCTTCTAAGGTATTCGATTCTATCAGGACACAAACATACCCTCCAGGAGAAAATATCTGCAGCTCAACACTTAAGTGTTTAATGCTGTATTGCTACCATTTGGATAGTAAAAATTGCCATTATTTTGGTTTTATGAATCTGTTTAACTATTTGTAGTGGTTGGCAAGATGTTATGATTTACTGCCAAATTTCTGGAAGCAAATGAAGGAAAAAAGAATATCAACTCAAATCCATAAATAAATCATAATCATGATTCCTTCCATTGAAATGGATCCACATTCATAAATACCATTATTTGCTCTTCTATTTTTTATCAGATGCTTAAGTACCTCCCTAAAATAGGATCCAATCAATGTCCAATGATTAGAGGTATAAGAAAGAGCCCCTGAGTTGTTGGGAGTCTCACAAAGGAAGGAAATAATGGTATACTATTTTAACTATTACCAAGCTTTTGTCATCTTCCAGTCAGTCTCCATGAATATCCAATGCAATTGCTTCACAAAAGAAAGCACAGTAGTCTGGCACAGGAATTTGCTTCCTCTCCAAATTTCCTGTTTTCCTGGATATGAGGTCTCTGAAGTGTACCTTCAGGAAATAGTCACTCATCACATGTCAGCTAGGAAGGGCAATTTGGAGAGGATAGGCTAAAATGATAGCCTTGTTCTAGCTTAACATGTTCCATCCACATAAACTTACTGAAGTTCAATTCAAGTCACTTTGCTAGCCTCTTATACAGCAGGAGGCTTTCATTCATTGCCAAAGTCAATATGTTAAGTCTGGTTGTCAAAGGTGGCTCATTTCCCATAGAGCCATGTGTCCCTATTTCCTATTACAGTTTCTGACTCAGTATTAGGAAACCAAAGTAAGTTGGCAACAATGGTCTTTTCCAGTTATAATAGATTTTCTTTCATGTACTTTGGATTTTTCTCCTAGCATTGTGTTCTGTGGTATTTTCACTATGGAATCAGATTGGATAGCCTACAACGAGGTGCTGATTGGCAAGAGAACTCCGGGTAAATGGTTTTTTCTCTTCTCTCAGTCCTGGAGGTAACTGTACTGCTAGCCGATTGCTAGGGATATGGCGTCCTCAGAGGGAACTAGGGCTTTTATCTGCATTAGAACTAAGTTTCCAGGAGCTCTGGAATTTAAAAATTCCTTGAGCTTCCAGTGATAAAAAAAAAAAAGATAAGTTGAGATAAATCAGGTCTCCCAGGAGCAGTCTGGATTCAAGCATCCTATCTCTGGGCTGCTTCCTCCCACTTCAGCCTTGGCTGGTGGGAAAAAGAAAAAACCTGACCTTCAGAGGTAATGGATTTAAGAATGGGAGCTATTTGGCTATTGTTTAAATCTCTGGACTTCAAATTACATAATTCTCTCATTGTTTCTTCCATTTTGTTATTACTACCTTTTTTTTTTTTTTTTTGGCTTCTTTTTTTTTCCTCTATGGGGTGAACTGTGATCTTTACAAAGGAAGAGGAAGTATAAAGCTTCATTTTTTTCTCATTTTTGCTCATTAGTTATAAAATCTTACAAGAGCCACTTGACTTCCTGTGCCTTACATTCTTAATCTATAAAAGGGCATGCCAATATCTATTCCCTTTCATTTGTAGAATATTAACATTGTCAATTATTTTAGTTAAATTCTTTGATCTCAATAGAAAAATTTACCTTTAGTAACTGTACTGTTTAACCATGAATTTAACATTAGAATGTACTCTAGTTTTCAAATATTTAAAAGTAAAATATAAGAATAATGTTTAACCATCCTTTGTGTGTTCCCTGTGCTTGTATTTCATGACACTTAAGAGATTTTGTGGATGGTAGAATATTTCTCTTGTGTAACATCTTCAGTTATCAGATTTTATAATCTCAATTTGTCCTGAGCAAAATATACCCCCAGAAGTATTCATATGAAATTAGCTTGAGCTTTTTTTGAATAAGTTATATATCTTTAATTCTGACAAGAAAAAAGTTTCCATTAGCTAATGGCTGTTTCTTTTCCATATAATTTTTCAATCCTTTTCCACTGTCCTTCGAAAAAAAGAGTCCTTCGAAGGAGGACTAGAAAGCACCCAAGGATTGTTTCAATGGCTATTACTGTTAACAGGGAAATACTGCAGATCGCCTGACTCATTTCATAAAATACACATTTGACATCTCAAGCTCCACCTCTATCACCCAACCCGTCCATGTATGCAAAGTTCTGGCAATGTAGAGAACAGGATATATTTGTTTTTTAAGTGGCGTGTCATTTAAACTGTCTGTTCTGAGTTGGCCCTCAGTAGAGAACCTTCATATTATACCTAACACCACTGACATTTCCTTCTCCTTAAAATTGTAGCCACCATCCTACCTTCTCACTAGGCTAAATGTCTAACAAATGAGGATTGGATTCAGGACAGTAGAGGAACAATTTTTTTCACCTGAGATCTTGTTGTATATTGGAAAAACATGAGTACTTTGGACTCTTTTTCAGGTTGTTCTTAATTCTGAGACCTTGAGTAACCCACTTTACTTCTCTGAATCTTGGTTTCCTGTTTTACAAAATTAGGATAATAGCTATTTCACAATGTTGTTATATGGATTAAATTACATTGACGTGAAATGGCTGGCTATGAAAATTTTCATCTTCAAATCAACTATTATACGTAGTCCTGTTTCTACTACCAGAGCTGAATGTTGGCCCATACTTATCACAGACAATTACCAAAACCACAACATCTGTGTAATACTGCATAGTTTACAAAGTACATTCGCATGAATACCTTCACTTATGTATATTCCGTTACTAAGCCGAAGTATTTTTTGCCTAATCAGATATTGAATATGGGCATTTTGAGGAATCTTTGATGATTAAGAAACTTTTAAGAAGCTCTGTGCCACATACTCCAATGTTCATTGTAGCACTATGTACAATAGCCAAAAGGTGGAAACAACCCAAATGCTCATAAACAGATGAATGGATAAATAAAATGTACTATATATACACAATATCATTCATCTATAAAGTGAAATTAAGTCCTGACACATGCTACAACATGGATGACCCTTGAAAAAATTCTACGTGAAGTCACTAAAGGACAAATATTATATGATCCCATTAATATAAAATTCCTAGAATAAAAAAACGTATAGATGTCAGATTTTAATAGTGATCACAGGGGCAGGAGCGAAGGAGGAAGAGAGAATCATTGTTTAGGAAGCAATGAATTTTGGTTCGTGGTGATGGAAAAATTGGCAATGAATATTGGTGATGGTTGCACAACATGATTGGTGTAATTGGTGTCACAGAACTATACATGTAAAAAATATTGAACTGGCAAATGTTGTATCAGCTATATTTTTACAATAAAGCAGCTCTGTGCCTGAGTTTTGGCAAGCTGACACTCTAACTATTTAATACATCTATAAAAAAAAAATTTTATACTGAGCACATAACGTGTGCTAGCACTGCAGTTCTCAAATTTTTGATCTCAGGACACATTAACACTTTTAAAAATTACTAAAGACCCCAAGGAGATTTTGTTATGTGGATTATATATGTTTTATGATTATATTATGTATTTATGTGTTATGTGGAGTAGTGATAATTACCGTATTAGAAATTGAAATTGAGAAACTTAAAAATATTACTTATTAACAAAATAACAGTAATAAATCAATTGCATGTTAACATAAATAGCATACCTTTATGAAAAATAACTAAATCTTCCAAAACAACAACAAAAATATTAGTTGGAAGAGTGGCATTGTTTTACATGTTTTGCAAATCTCTTTAATGTCTGGTTCAATAGAAGTCAGTTGGATTATTTTACGTGTTATTGCATTTAATCTGTTAAAATTATCTTGTATTATGTAACCTCTGGGTAACTCCACTATATGCTCATGAGAGAATGTGAATGAAAAAAGTTTAAAAACACAGTTTTCATACTATAATTAAAATAGTTTTGACTTCATAGACTACCACCCCCTCCCTGCCCCAAAGCATTTCAGGGACTCTCCTCTCAGGGCTTCCCATCCCATACTTTAACCGTTGTGCTAATGCATACCATCCAGTTAGCACTTAAGGAATATTTGCCGAATGAAGTAATAAATACCAAACCCTGTACTATGTGCTGGGGCTACACAGGTGAACAAAATGAGCCCCTGCCCTTAAGAAGCTTAAGACTCCAATGGGTGGGAGACAAATATTTATAATATTGTGCTACTAGTGCCACCATAGGAGTAAATACAGGGTACTGTATTGGTGTACCCTGGTGACGTAGTGGTTAAGAATTCCGCTGTTAACCAAAAGGTCAGCAGTTTGAATCCATCAGCTGTTCATTGGAAACCCTGTGGGGCAGTTCTGTTCTGTCTTATAGGGTCACTATGAGTCAGACTCAACATGATGGCAAAGGGTTTTTTTATGGGAGCCCTGGTGGTGCAGTGTTAAGAGCTTGGCTGCTAACCAAAAGATTGGCAGTTTGAATCCACCAGCCACTCCTTGGGAACCCTATGGGGCAGTTCTACTCTCTCCAACAGGGTTGCTATGGGTCAGAATCGACTCAATGGCAATGGGTATATATGAGAGGTTAGAGGGCATTTAGCCAATCTTGGAAGATGAGGGATGTCTTCTTAGAGGAGATGATGCTAAGTTGAAACTTACAGGAAAAAGCCAGATAAGGAGTGCAGGTGTAAAAAGGAGAGTGAAGTGTTTCAGAGAGATGGAGCAGCAAGGCTGGCTAGAGATGAGAGAGAGCAAGGCATGGTAGACTGGCCAGAAATGAGGTTGGAAAGCATCATCTAAGTTTCCTAAGGGAACATCTGAAGAGTTTAAAACAGGAGACTGACATAGTTAGATTTAGGTCTAGAAAGGTCACGCTGCGTACAACATGAAGAATGAGTTACAGTACAACAAGACACCAGGGGGAAAGGTTATTGCAAGGTACTGAGGCAGGAGATAATATTGGCCTAACTAGAACAGTAGTGGTGGAGATGAAGAGAAAGTGAGAGATTAGATATGAGAAGGAAAAACTGAAAGGACTTACTAATGGATGTGGTAGGTGAGACAGAAGGGCCAAGTGTAATATCCAAATTTCTGGGTTGATGATGACGCCATTTAGAGACTGAGAACATAAAAGCAGGTACAATGAAAATGATTAGTTTGGGACATATTGTTTTGAGATATATTGGAACATCCAGGACAGATATTTTGAAGGCCTGTTTTGAGATACGTAGATTTGTAGTCAGGAGTGATTCCTGAGCTACGAATTTACATTTATGATCTATTAGCATATATATGGTCATGGAAGTCATAGGTGTGGATATGATCACCTAAGGAGAGTGTAAAAAGTGAGATGCAAATAAACTGACTAGGTCAAAACTCTGAGGTACATGGACATTTAAGTGACAGGCAGAGGAAGGAGGTCTTGGAAAATAAATGGAGGAAGGCAGAGGTTTAGTAGGAGAACCAGGAACGTGTGGTTTCATAAGTCAAGGGATGGGAATGCAGGAGGCAACGGTCACTAGTATCAAATGCTGCAGAGAGGTCAAGTAAAATACTGAATTGAACAGTTGTTGAGAAATTCAGTGCAGTGGTAGGGGTAGAATCCAGAAATTATTGTATAAATAGCCCATGGAGTGAAGTTCCTGGAAAGGTGGGAGGAGAAAAAATCCAGGGAATAGGCATGAAGAGACAGAATACAGAGAACAGGTAGAGATATGGGCCTCAGACATGGGGGATACCTGATCCACTGTGGCAGGTGAAATGATGGGTTTGGACGTAGGTAGGCTTATGAGTATAAAGGGAAGAAGTCGGAGTTCCTCTTTTATAGCTTCTACTTTTTCCTGAAAATAAGTGAGGGAAATAGTTTGAAAACAGTGGAGAAATTCTAAAGTAGCTGTTGTGGAAACTGGGAGAGGTAACTAGGGAAACAAGCGATGATGGGTAAAGTTGAAGACCCACTTAAGGTTGGATACTGTAAATGCATAGTTAGTGGAAACAATCTACATGGTCTGTCTAGGATTTCAGATCAGTTTCTTTTTTAAACCTGTTTTAGAATTAGAAGGTTAAAGTCTAGGCTATATTTCATTAATAAATGTAATAAATCCCCGGATACTGCAACAGAGATCATAAAGCCATTACAATTCCTTCTTCTCTCTCTCATACACCTACATACATACTTCATGGAACCCTATTAGATCGCCTTATGGAGAAAGTTCCATAGGATATCATTATCTCATCGCCTAGAATCTTCCATTTAATTTTCAGTGGAAAGTAGTGAAGCTATTATTGTATAGGGTGGAATTTTTAGAAAAGTATGAATAAACCTCAGGCAAGGAACTTATTATTTATACTATGAAACCTGTGAGAGCCGGCACTTGACTGGATTGCCTTGTTTTTCTGGGTCTCACAAGTTTTCCACTTTTGACAGGGTGCATGCAGTCTTACACTTTTTTTTTTATCACTCCGTATTAGTGGAAAATATTTGAGTTTTTCTTCTCTGGCAGGTCTCTGCCTTACATGGGTTCTGGCTTTTGCAGGTTTTACTGTACTAAGAATTTATCTATTTCCAGAGTGCAGAAGAACAATATTCACGTCTTCATATTCATTAACAAATGCTCCTTGAAGAATTACATGAATAGAGATGGGAGGCAAAGATTTTCTTCTTTAGAGGCTATTAAACCAAAAAAAAAAAAAAAGCCTAGCTGCAGTTCAGTAGATTCTGACTCATAGCAACCCTATAGGACAGAGTAAAAAAAAAAGTAGAACTGCCCAATAGGGTTTCCTAGGAGTGCCTGGTGGATTCAAACTACCGATCTTTTGGTTAGCAGCCGTGGCTCTTAACCACTATGTCACCAGAGTTTAGATAATATTAAACACTAATAATATCTGGCATAATTTCATATTTCAAAATGATCTGTATATAGATAACATTTAGTAAGCACTTACTATGGCACACGTATTAGCTCATTTAATTCTCACAAAATCCCCATGAGATAGGTATTATCCCCATTTACAGATGATGAAACCAGAGCACTGAAAGGTTAAGCAACTTGTTGATGCTCATATGGCTAACTAAGAAATGGTGGAGCTGATATTTGAACCAGGCAGTCTGATTCCAGAGGCCACATTTTTATCTTGCTGGCTACATTGCCTTTTGGAAAATAGTAATTTAATGGAATTTTTCAAAGTAAAATGCTTGCTTGAAATGTTAGAAATTTAACATGATTGGTCGAGCAGATGAACTGTAATAGACTTTATGCACAATTCAGTAAAAACGCAGACTTATGAACAGCATATATCAAAACAGAAGTTGTTTCTTTACATAAAATTTCCTTCATTTAAAAAATATACTTGGAAATGTCTCATGTATACAGAAAAAAATATAGGAAATTGTTACAATCAAACATCCACATACCCTCCATCTAGCTTTAACAAATCTTAACATTTTGACACATTTTCTGCAGAGGACTTTCGGTAGGAAAAAAAAAATTATAAATATACCTGAGCTCTCCCTATTGCATTCCATTCTCTTTCTTTCTGGAAGTAACCATTACTCTGGACTTGGTATCATTTCCTTATATGATTTTATCACTTTGATCTCACATTTTTCTTATTTTTAAACTTTACAATTTGTGGTACAACATATGCATTTTTTACAACTTGTTTTTTGCGCAATATTTATTTTTATGTTTGCGAATCCCATCTAAATTAATATAAGCAGCTTTAGGTAGTCCATGTATGACAATTTCTCCAAATAATGTAGTCTATTCATCCATTCTCCTGTTGGTGGACATTTAAATCGTTTCACTACTATAAGCCATGTTGCTAAGAACATTCTCGGGCAGACTCAGGATAATTTTACGCATATATAACATAAACATGAGATTTAACATAAGATACACGTTCGCAAACTATACGATGAAGAGAGCCAAGAATTTCAAGAAAGTACAGAAGACCACTGGCTGTTCCGAGCAAAGTGAGGCTACTTTCATTAGGAAGGATTTCGTGAAGGCTCCAGTGACAGAGGGACATTCGTCGCTACAGTAAGAGATCACACAATTTTAGTCTTTAATTACTGTGACCCAATAGTTTCGTGTGTGTCCATTCCATTTCCTCAACTGGACTGTGAGCTCCAGGAGGACCGAACCGGGCACCAACAAGGTGAGTAAACACGTGTGTGACCGTGGAGAGTCTGCGGTGGAAGCTGCAGCAACCGACCTCTAGGCTGTTCCAGGCCACCAGACAGTGACAGCGAGAGGAAAGTGTCGGGGCAAGCTGGGCCTAAATCTCACTTTCCACCTGGAAAGTCAAGGAACCTGAGGAAACGGGGATGGATCGAGCACAAACACCTGCCTCGACGTATCGCATCACTTTCACTCACAAAGCCGCCAGGTCAGTAGCAGAAAGCCGAAGCGTGGAAGCGATCCCCGCCCTGAGGGCAGTTCCCCGATCTGGCTTTTCCAGCGGCGCCTCTTTGCCTTACGCCAATTCCGTAAAGAGGCGTTAAGGCCAACCGGGCGGCTCCCACAGCTCCAAAGCCTGACGCTAAATTGCGCGGGGCGATACGGTCAGCGGCCATCTTTAATTCGGGCAAAACCCCACCCTCACTTCCCACCGACCACTCCCTCCCTCCTTCGCCGGGATTTTCACCGGCAAACGTAACGCCATTAACTTTAGAGACACTGTTGAAGAAACGCGCAAAGGGGCCTGCCTATCCATGACCCCGGAGGCGCCAAATCCGGCTACTTTAAACATGGCGGCTAAATCCGAACAGCAAAACAACGCTGACGCTGATGAAGTCATGCTCGAAATGGAGCTAAGCGGCGGGACCGGAGACGGGGTAGTCTCGCGAGATCGAAGCCGGCCTCCGCTAGGCCTTGAAGCCTAGTCTGAGGGGGCGGGGGACGGAGGAGGGAGCGGGAGTCGGGCGAGGGCCAGTGGAGGAGTCCGCCCGCTCTCGCGTGCGTAAGCGGGGCAGCGACGCCGGGCGGCTACGCCGCGGAATCGGCGTAGGCGGCTTTGGAGAATCGGCGGGCTGTGCTGCGCCGGGGCTGGTCGCCGAGGGGGGAGGGGATGTCGGTCAGTGCGAGATCCGCTGCTGCTGAGGAGAGGAGCGTCAACAGCAGCACCATGGGTGAGTCTCAGCCTTGGGCCGCCGGGACTCAGGGTCGGCGGTCCGGGCGCGGGAGAGCTCTGCGGCCGCTGGACCGTGCGGGGGGAACGCCCAGAGGCGAAGCGGGAGGCAGCGGCCAGGGGAGGTCAGGGTGGGGGCGACGGCGGCCCCGGGGTGCAGCGGGCCCGGGGGGAGGGGAATCGGCGGCGGTGGTGGTGACAGTTTGAATTGAATGTGAGGAGAGCCGAGGCGGCGGCATTTCCTGTGCCGCGGCGGGCAGGCCCCGGAGCGGGAGACGCGAGCTATGGCCTCCCTGCGGCGGCCGGGGCAGCCCGACCGGGGTCGGCTCTGCCTAGCCTTTGCCTCCCTGTGTCCCCTCGCCTTCCCTCCGCCTCCTCCCGGCCGTGCCGATCCCGCGGCCCTGCTGCTTTCTCCCGGCAGCCGCAGTACCCTAGTGGGGGAGTGGGCCTGGGAGGAAGGTGGGGATGGGTGTGCGGCCCGGGTGAGGCTGTTGTGTGGGCCGGCCCCGGGAGGGCGGCGGCGGCCGGGAGGGAGGGAGGAAGAAGGATGCACCAGGCTGAGGCTGCGGGTGGAGGCGGCGGCGGCGGCGGCTGCAGCAGCAGCTCCAGCAACCGCCGCGCCTACTCGATTCCTTCTCCCGCCTCTCGGTGTTTCCTTTCCCTAGGCTTGGCCGGAAGGCCGGTGGATGGCGGGCAAGTCTTGAGTACAGAGGATAAGAAATATGACATGGGTTTGGGTTTAATTTTTAGAAAAATGGGAAAAGGAACGTCTGGAAAGTGCGCCCCCCGGAGGAGGGGGAAAGGGTGGGAAAGACCCTGAAAAAGCGAGGGAGATACGACTGGTTGAATTTAAGAAGCCCTTTCATTTCCTTTCCTCCCCCACATATTGGAAAAAGAACGAGGCCATTTCATTCACATTTTCCACTCCTGAGTTCCATTTCATGTTTTGTGTATGTATGAAATAAGCAACTGAGATTTTTCTAACGCATTTCCATTTACTAAGTTACTTTTTGAAAGTACCTTATTTCAAATCAGGGTTTTTTTAGTGCAGGGAAATTTGTGACGTCCAGGTGTTTGCTTGGTTACTAAAACCATAACTTACTGCTGATTTCTTGTTAAATAGTTGAACCTCAAGAATTTTTTCTTTTGGTTATTTTGATGAAATGGAAGAGTATCTTCTTGAATGCCCTTGCGAGTCTAAATGAACAGGTGATCTAGATTCAGAAGCCTTTCACTTGTTTTGGATATTTATGTCAGTGCAATGGATGAGTAGTTTTTTCCCCTCAAAGTTCATGCTCAGCTTCGGGAGGAAACTCTTTTTAGGCATTAAGTGTACAGGTAAGGATGAAATTTATGAAATTCTGATAGACTGGAAGATGATTCCTTTGCAAGGTACAGTCACTAAGCTAGTTACTGCTGCCTGGATCCCTTAGATTCTTCCAAATAGCAAGGGAAGGAGCAAGGGGGAAGGGTAGGGAACAGTCTTTCATCCCACCCAGCTGTTCAGTGGGTGGGGCTAGAGGAGATAGGGTTGAGTGGAACTATGAAATAAATGTGGAAGCTACATAGATGGTTTGCATAGTGGCATTGTGTCACTCTGAAGGGGCAGCATTATGCAGCCAGGTCCTTTTACTACAGTATATTAGAGACATCACATGAGTGCATAGGCTTATGAGATTCATAGCTAATAACTTACGTTTATTTTGCATTTATGTTAGAGTGTAATTAATAGAAAAGACATTTTTTCTGATTTAGTTTAAAAATTTTTGGTTGCTGGTTTTGGTGTTGGGGAAAGGTATTCTAATACATAGCTTCCTGAAAGGTAGTTTTATCAAATAGATTATATCTTAAAGTTTGTTATAAAATTGTTTGAATTTGTACATTTTCACATGGAAATAATCTTAAATCTGTGCCAGAACTTTCAAGCTGATCTGAGACAAAGTAGGACTCCTGGTAGACTTAAGAGCAGTTCTAGAGGGTTAGGCTATAGTAAAGAGCCCTGGTGGTGTAGTGGTTAAATTCTCAGTCGCTAACTGAAAGGTCAGTGGCTCAGACCCACCAGCCGTCTTTCTCCCTGGGAGAAGAATGTGGCAGTCTGCTTCCATAAAGCTTTACAGCCTCAGAAACTTTATGGAGCAGTTCTGTTCTGTTCTGTAGGGTCGCTGTGAGTCAAAATTGATTCCACAGCAATGGAGTCAGGCTATCAGAACAAAAAATATAAAAACATTATACAGAGGAAGAGAAGGAAGAATTGGATTTGTGGTTTCCAAGGTCTCAGTAATGGGAGGTGGTCAGATGAAGAGACCAGTGAGACTAAAGATAGTGAAAGAGCAAGTTGGCTTCAGACTTCTTATAAATTGATAGTATAGGCTATAAATACACATATACCATCAATTTATAAGAAGGCTGAAGCCAGCATTCTAGCAGGAAAAAGACCTGGTGATCTGCTTCCATAAAGATTACAGCCTAGAAAGCCCTGTGGAACAATTCTGCTCTGTCACATGGGGTCGCCATGAGTCAAAATTGACTCACCTAACACAACAATAACATAGGCTGTAGACTTCTGGGAATGGTCAGATAGAGTATTGTTACCTGACTAAATTGCTGGCTGTTCACCGTGTTTCACGTTTTGAACTAATACGCTATCTTCAATTTTAGGTTAGAAGTCGAGAAATTTTAACTTTAGCAATTTATACATTCAGTATGTTTTGAGGCAAACTTAACTTTTTGAATATTTACTAAGTTTTGACAGTGCATGACATAAGAGCCTTATTGTACAATGGAAACTGATGTGGAAAAAGTGTTTTTGAGGAATAGAATTTTAAGGTAGCATGATTATAGGTTTGGCTTGCCAGATTAGAACATAATGTTAAATGTAGACTCGGACTTCAGAGCAGTGTTTTGCAGACTGCAGGTTGTGACCCACTAATGGGTCTTGAAATAAATTTTGTGCATTTTTATCAATGCAGAAATAAAAATAGTGTACATTGTATTTAATATATATATATATTTTTTGGTTAAGTTTTGTTTTACAACTGTTGGGTTGGAATGTAAAATCTATTTTTTGTTAAGGGCTTATTTTTTTTTTACTAAGGATTGTAGTCAAAGAAGTTTGAAAAACACTTGGAATGTACAATATAGATGTATCAAGTCTAGAGTCTTTAGACATTAGTGGTAAGGGTTAGAGGTCTTGATGTGAGGAGGGAAGACATTAAAAACTGTTAAACCCATGTGACTTCTTATTTTGAATTAATTTCTTTGAGGATTCTGTGCTCCTTGTACTTGGTGTAGTAAGAGAGACCTGGGGCCCAGTGTTGCTTGGGGGGAAACCACAACCCAGAGCCAGGTAGAAACCAGGATGGGTCTGAGAAGAAAATAGTAGCGTTCACTGACTCTGCTTCAGGCCTTGAGGAAAAATGCTCTTTTCGTCTTTTTTTTTTCCCGCATCATCAGAGATCTTGAGAGCTAAGTTTTGGGTGTGGACTTGAGGAAAAGAGGCCAACAGGGCAGCTTGGCTTGCTGTTAGTGTGGAAGGCCTTATTCATACCTGGTGCAGTCAAGTACTCTAAAAGTAGGGATTACACACAGGGGTTTGATTCAAAGAGTTAATGATAAGAGAACCATATGGTATAAAGATTAAGCATATGGGCTTTGGTTTCAAATAGACATGGGTTCAAATTCTAGCTTTGCGGTTTAGTAGGTGCATCAGTCAGGATAGGGTAGGTAAGTGCTTCTCAAGCTGGCGGAGGACCTTTTCTTCTTTTTTTATTTAATTCCGATCTGCAATGGACTGATACTATTATAAAATACAATAAAAATATGAAAGTCCTGCAAAAATAAATGAAGATGAAATAAAAAAGATTTATTAAAATACAAGCCCCAATTTTTATCAAGAGAAGATGGAATACATGGAGTCACTGTACCAAAAATAATTGGTCGATGTTTAGCCATTTCAGAAGGTAGCATATGATCAAGAATCAGTGGTATTGAAGGAAGAAGTCCAAGGTGTACTGAAGGCATTGGTGAAAAACAAGTCTCCAGGAATTGATGGAATACCAATTGAGATGTTTCAAAAAATGGATGCAGCATTGGAGGTGATCACTTGTCTAAGCCAAGAAATTTGGAAGACAGCTACCTGGCCAACTGACTGGAAGACATCCGTATTTGTGTCCATTCCAAAGAAAGGTGATCCAACAGAATGTGGAAATTATTGAACAATATCATTACTGCCATACACAAGTAAAATTTTGCTGAAGATCATTCAGCAGCAGTTGCAGCAGTACATTGACAGGAATCTGCCAGAAATTCAGGCTGGATTCAGAAGAAGATGTGGAACAAGGGACATCGTTGCTGATGGATCGTGTCAGGTGGGTCTTGGCTGAAAGCAGAGAATGCCAGAAAAGTATTTACCTGTGTTCTGTTGACTGTACAAACCCATTCAACTGTGTGGATCATAACAAATTATGGATAACATTGTGAAGAATGGGAATTCCAGAACACTTAATTGTACTCGTGAGGAACCTGTACATAGACCAAGAGACAATCTTTAGAATAGAACAAGGGAATACTGTGTGGTTTAAAGACAGGAAACGTGTGTGTCACGGTTGTATCCTTTCATCATACTTACTTAATCTTTATGCTGAGCACATCATCTGAGAAACTGGACAATATGAAGAACATGGCATCAGGATTGAAGGAACTCTTAACAACCTGCAATAAGCAGATGACCAAACCTTGATAGCTGAAAGTGAAGAAGGCTTGAAGCACTTATTCATGAAGATCAAAGAATGATTGCACCTCAGTGTAAAGAAAACAAAAGTCCTCACAACTGGACCAATAAGCAACATGATGATAAACGGAGAAAAGACTGATGATGTTGTGAAGGATTTCATTTTACTTCCATCCACAATCAACATTCCTGGAAGCAACAGTCAAGAAATCTAATGACATATTGCATTGGACAAATCTGCTGTAAAAGACCTTTTCAAACTATTGAAAAAGCAGAATGTCACTTTGAAGACTAAGGTGCGCCTGGCCCAAGCCATGGTATTTTCCATCACCTCATATGCATGTGGAAGCTGGGCAGTTAATAGGGCAGACCGAAGAAGAATTGACTCCTTTGAATTATGGTGTTGGCAAAGAATATCGAATATACCATGCACTGCCAGAGGAATGAACAAATCTGTCTTGGAAGAAGTACAACCAGAATGCTCCTTGGAAGTGAGAATGGCGAGACTTCATCTTCCATACTTTGGACATGTAATCAGGAGGAATCAGTACCTGGAGGAGGACTTGGTAAAGTAGAGGGTCACCCAAAGAAAGGAAGACCCTGAATGAGATGGATTGACACAGTAACTGCAACAATGGGCTCAAGCTAAGGATTGGGAGGGTGGTGCAAGGCCCGGCAGTGTTTCATTCTGTGGTACATAAGGTCAATGTGAGTCAGAATCGACTCGATGTTACCAAATAACAACAATTTTTTGTTATTGTGTGTAGTATACATACAATTACTCTGTGTCTTTGTTTCTGCTCTAACAGAAGTACCACAAGTGAGTTGCTTTAGCAAACAGAAATTTATTTTCTCACAGTTTAGGAGGCTAGAAGTCCCAAATTTAGGGCACCAGCTCTAGAGAAAGGTTTTCTCTGTCAGCCCTGGGGAAAAAGGTGTTTGTCTCTTCATCTTGTTTCCTGCCTCGGTGGAGATCTCCGTGTGGCTTGGCATCAGTCTTCCCCCATCTCTGCTTCTCCAGTTTGCTTAATCTTTTTTACATCTCAGAAAAAATTAACTCAAGGTGCACCTTACAGTAATCCTGTCTCATTAACATAACAAAGACAACCCATTCCCAAGTGGAATTATAACCACAGGCATAGAAGCTAGAATTTACAACACATTTTGGAGGGACCCGATTGAATCCATAACATTCCGCCCTGTGGGCACATGCAAAACGCATTTACCCCATCACATTATCCCAAAAGTCGTAAATCAACTCCAAGTCCAAAATCTCATCTTCTAAGTAATCTAAATCAAATATGGGTAAGACTTCAGATGTATTCCCTGCTGGGGCATAATTCCTCTTTCTCTGTGGACCTGTGGAATCTAGATTACAAGTTACCTGTTTCCAAAGTACGATGGTGGAACAGGAACAAGGTAGACATTTCCATTACAAAGGGGAGAAAGTGGAGGGAAAGAAGGGATAACAGATACCAAACAAGTCCAAAACCCAGCAGAACAGTTATATTAGCTCTCATGGCTTGAAAATAATCCTCTCTTCTCTGAGACCACCTGAGCAATGGCCTTGTCCTCCAAACTCTGGGTCTTGGCTACATCCTCCGAGTTATGGGTAGAAGCTCCTTGGCCCTGGGCTTCAACTCCAACTTCCAGGCCCACAGGGATGGCAGCTCTGCTCCCTCAGCTTTAGGCTGCCTGGTTCTCCTAGTCCATATGGATGGTGACCCCACCCCATCAGCCCCATTCTTCTGTCCCTTGGACATGACAGCCATATCCCCTTTGCTTTGTGTGGCAACCCCATCCCCCTGACACCTTAATGGCAGCCCCACACTCTTAACAGAGTTGGTGAAGATCCAGCTCTTTGAAACCTAGGAGACAGTGGCCCCACCCTTTGATAGCTAGGAGACTGTGGTCCCAGCCTTTGAAACCCCAGAGGCCATGGCTGCAGGCAGCTCTGCTTCCCATGCATCTTCCAGCAGTTCTGATCTCTGAGCTGCTCTAGGGATGGTCCTTTTCTTTTCTTGGAGGAGAACAGATATAGCTCCTTTGGCCTGTATTCCAAGAGGCAGACAACATTCTTTCCATTCCTTCTTTCTTTGACTCCTTCAGTCTGTCTAAGCTGATGGGTTTTCTGGTGTGGTGGTTGCTAGATCCATCAGTTACAGACTTAATTTCTTTAACAAAAGATTGTGTCACCACATCCTTGGTGAACATTCTAGGACACAGTGGAATTTTTCCATATATTTTAAGTTCTGTTTTCATTTTGCACAGTTCTTTTTTTAAGTCTACCACTTTCCTCTCACATTTTACTGTAAGTGGCAAGAAGAAAAAATGTGGCCCCTTTAAGATCTTGCTTAGAAATCTCATCAGCTAAATATCCAAGTTTATCACTTACATGTTCTGCCTTCCACCAAACATTTGAACATAATTCAGACAAGTTCTTTGCCACTGAGTAAAGACATGCCCCTTCCTTCCTCCGTTGTCCAGTCACGTTTATCATTTTCTTTTAAAGCCTCACCAGAAGCACGTTTAATGTCCACGTTTCTAGCAACATTCAGTTGTGGTGCCATGTGTATTCCCTATGACCTTAGAGGCTTTCTGTATAGCTGTTGTCACTTCCTTCTGAGCCCTCACCAGAACTGCCTGTCATGTCCATAATTTTACAGTCTCTTCAAGGCAATATAAGATTTTACTATTAGGCAGCTTAAAATTCTTCCAGCCCCTACCCATTCATTACCCAATTCCAAAACCACTTCTACATTTTAGATAATCTGTTAGAGCAGCACCCTACTCTTCCAGCACCAAATTCTGTCCATAACACTCTGCTATAAACATTTCCATTTTTGTGCTCTGAGTTTCTATCCTTCTTTCACATAAACTGATAAGCAATTCACAAAGTGGCTCACTAGTCCACGATCACACTTTGAATAGTAACTAACAGTAACTGAGAGCCCTAAAGATTTTGTTGAGGATGGCTAAAGATGAGATATTGTCATGCTATAGTTAATGGATTTTATACTTTAAGTAAGTGTGCTTATTAAGCTTTGCTTTCAAGGTACTTCAAAGGCAGAGAATTATTAAGCATCCCATGGGGTTGGAGGTGTATAGCCTGAAGCTTCTCCTTCTTACATTGTTTTGATTTTTTTTTTCTTTTAAATCTTAGGCATCAATGCAACATTTACATTTTATTCTATATTTGTTTGCTATAATCTCTTCCCTACCAATCTGTAAGTAAGAAGTGACCCCCCTGAAAAGATAGCATGTTAATTTTGTTAATTTTGTTTACCTCTGGGACCACAACTGAATACTTTTTGTTAACTTCACTTGAGAAATGTGGTTCTAGGTCAGGATTTCTCAACCTTAGCACTCTTGGCATTTGGGGTTTTATTCTTCTTTATTGTAGGGAGCTGTCCTGTGCATTGTAGGATGTCTAGCAACACCTGTAGCCTCTGACCACCAGATGCTGGAGCCCTCCTCCTCCATTCTGACAATCAAAAATGTCTGCAGACACTGCTTAATACCCCTGGAGGGTAAAACTACCACCGACTGAGAACCACTGCACTAGATGATGGAGCACCATTGAAGGATTGTAGGAGATGGGAAAAAAACCGTCCCTAACCATCTTATTAGCCCATACATAGTTCTCCCTTCTGGGACTCTTATACCACTTAGTACTTCCCAAATTTAGAATCAGAATTACCTAAGTAACTTTATTTATTTTGGTGAGTTACCATTAATTCATGCACTTCTGCAAAACATTGGTAATTACTGGACATGCAACATTATGCTAAGCAAGTATTTTTCAAAATACAATTGTTGGCTCATATGCATCAGGATCAACTAGGGCCTCTTGTTAAAAATGCAGATTACCGTTTTCCACCACAGATTCATAATCAATAGGAGAGGAACCCAGGAATCTGCATTTCCAAATGTTGCCCAAATTGTTAGTTGAATTTATTGACATACAGTTTTCGTACAATAAAATGTACAGATATTAAGTATTTCAATGAATATGAACACCCATGTGACGTTTATTCTAGTCAAGATACATAACATTTCCATCACCCCGGAAAGTTTCTTGTGTCCTTTTGCAGTCAGCCCCTACTGCTCATGGTACCCACTGATCTAATTTTAATAGTCATAGATTAGTTTTATTTTTTGAATAGCTTTATTGAGATAAAATTCTTACACCATACAAATTGTCAACTTGTTTATTGATTTAGCATCCAACAAGTGTCATACACTGAGAAGTAGTAGCAATCAAGAAAACGATCACCTATGCCTTCATAGATCTTAACGTATCGTGTGTTTTCATTTCTGAAAGTACTTTTTAGTTTATATATTTTCGAATAGGTAATATCATCACTTGGTTGAAAATTCAAAAGGTTAAAAAGAGATACATAGTAAAATCTCCCTTTCTATTCCTGTCTCCCATGTCACTCAGTTTCCTTCTGCATGGGCAGGTTAACAGTTTCTTGTGTACTCTTCCAAAGTGTTTTTGTACATACATGCAAAATCATATAGCACCTACACCCGCATCATAGCTTAAGACACATTCCTCCTCACCTTGTTTTTTTCTACTCATCGGTGTATCTTAAATTGTTCCATATCAGTACATAAGGAATATGCTTCTTCTTTTGTGCAGCTGCATAATTCTAGTGTAGGAATAGATTATGATTTGTTTAACTTGTCCCTTTTTGATAGATATTTATTTTCAGTATTTTGTTTTTACAAACCATAACATGATGAGTAACTTGGACGTTGATCATTTCACATGTGTTAGTTTCTCAGTGCTTATGAGCTCCTTGAAGGAAGATAGCATATCAGTTACGGTGGTAGTATTGATGGTAAGTTATTACCAGTTTAGAGCTTAAACACTCAAGTTCATGCATTTAACAAATAATGGCTTGTGCCTGCTATATTCTGGACACTGGGAAAAAAATGGGTTAAATACTATGACAGTAGAAATAGGCATGGTGATTCAGAGCTTAGGTTCTGGAGTCACCTGGATTCCAGCCCCAACTCTAAAACCTAACTGAACCTTGGGCATTGGAGTATTAAATGAGGTAATACATGGCAGGTACTTAGTATGACGCCTAGCACATAATAAGCACTTAGATGTTAGCTTAAAAAAACAAAACAGACTATACTGCAATTGTCTGCTTCTCTGCCTCCACTGTAAGTTTCTTAAGGTGAAGGACTGTGTTTTGTTCACTTTTGTATCTTCAGACCTAGCATGTATTTGGTAAATACATTTTGTGATATGATTTAAAGATATATAGAGTATATGTTGGGAGCACAGAGTGGGCTACCTTTCCAAGCTAAAGAAAGCAAATTTTGAAATGTGAGTGGGATAATTAGGCAGAGAAAAAAGAGGAAGGGTTTTATTATAGGCTGAGTAATCAAGTTAGTGTAAGGTTATGAGGGTAAGTAGAGACCTTGTATTTTGTACTGAAGAGTTTTGTTTTTTATCGTGCTAGTTCTGGGGAAATGTAAAGATTTCAAAGAGGAGAAGAGTGGTAATTATGAGAATCATGATGATAATTCTGACTGCTGTCTGGAGGGATGATAGAGCACCAAGGTGGAGTCAGAGAATTCAGGAAGCTTAATGCAGCAGTCCTTGGACTAAAAGACAAGGACAGACTGGGGCAGTGGCAGAGGATATGAAGTGAAGGAAATGGTTATGAGATATTAGGGAAGATGTGAGTGGTGAGTAGAGATTCCAGAATATCTGAGCCTTTTGGCTTGAGTACTCTTTCTTGAATAGAAAATTTTGAAAACATGAACTTGAGAGGCCTAGAGGGTATCTAAATGGGCATGTCTAGTAGAGTTTCGATACTAGGAGAGATGTCTTATTTTTAGGTGCCGTTGAGCCGGTTCCGATTCATAGAGATCCTGGGTCCCACAGAACGAAACACTGCCTGGTCCTGGGCCATGCTCACAGTCATCCTTATGCTTGAGCCCATTGTTGCAGCCACTGTATCAGTCCATCTCGTTGAGCATCTTCGTCTTTTCTGCTGACCTTGTACTTTACCAAGGATGATGTCCTTCTTCAGGGACTGATCCCTCTTGACAACATCTAGGATGGAAAATTTAGACATATTTAAGATTATTGTAAATTTATTCATTCGTGCTTTGAAAATTTACTTTAGCAAATGAATCTGCCATATTGAGCAAAAGCTCTAGTATAGTTTGGTCAGTAAACTTGTTTGTATTGTTTTTTTAAGACCAAGTATTTGTGGGTTTTGGTGAGCAGAGTTGAAGGAAATGGAGTGAAGTGATTTGAGTGTTCAGCACCTTCACCTTGTGAGACTTACTTGTCCTTCAAAGCTAAATAGACTGAGGTCACCAGTTTCTTGAGTAAGTACTAAAATATTTACTTACTTAAAGCTTCTACGGGTACATTTTAAAGCACTAGCTGTTTCAAAGGCAGGGTGATGCTAGTGTTTCTTTGCGTAAATGACATTTTGTATCCTTATATATTCAAATTGTTCATTCACGTAGTAGTTGGAGTTCCTTCTTTTTGAGGGAGACTTGGTATATATTGTCAATCAGTTTTAAAGAATATTATAAATACTTTCAGTAAGATCATCGTTTATGTAAGAGGGGCAAAATCCTCATAATAATTTTAGTGCTTTCTGTTTATACTGTTATATAAGCAAAACAAAACAGATTACCACCTCATTTGTTAACAGCATTCTGGGGCATTAGGTGATGTATACAAGGAAAAAGTTTTCACCAACTAACACATCTTCAAACGTCAACATTTTAAATCATTTTTTAATAAAAAAAATTTCATAGATAACCAGGAGGGAAAGAAACTACTTCAGTCACTCTAGGTTAATTTGTGTTCTTTCTTAATTACATATATTTTTTCATGGTTGTAATTAGTGGTACATTAGTGGTTAATGGTTCTTAAATCTGGTCAGGCATGGAAACACTTGCCACCCTTAACACTTATGACACATAGGCTTGTTAATTAACCAGATTCAAGGTGGGGCCCAGAATGTGCAGCCAGGATTGATAACCTCTGATATATATTTTATATTGTGAGGTAATATATCTGAAAGTACTTTGTAAACTCTAATTTTTTTTAGAAAACCAAATCAAACCAGTTGCCATTGGGTTGATTCTGACTTGTGTCAGTCCTGTATGTGTCAGAGTGAAATTGCACTTCATAGGGTTTTTAATGGTTGTGATCTTTCAGGGGTGGATTGCCAGGCCTTTCTTCTGAGGTGCCTCTTGGTGTATTAGAACAGCCAACCTTTTTTGTATCTTTTATTTGAATCTGTGTTGAAAGTTTTGGGGTAGGACTTGGAGGTTTCATTGCTTTTTAATTGAAGGATAGGTATTCTAAGCATAGTTGATGTCTAGTGGACTCCATTTGAACAAATTAGAATCCTAGCCGGGATGTACAAAGGGGACCTTCTTTCCAATCATGTCATTTCTTGGTCATATTATTGCTTCCAGTCTCTTCCTATTTCTTCTAATAAAAATTTGTAAGGTTATTGTACCTTAATTTAAGACCACTTTTATAGACTGACCTGTTGCAGAAATTTAAATATCTTTCCATTATTTGCAGTATGAGTTCCTAGTGTTATTGTTAAAAAATACTGTTTTCTGGGCCCTACCAACAAGACTCTATGGTTCAGTGGTTAAGAGATCGGCTGGTAACCAAAAGGTCGGCCATTTGAATCCACCAGCCACTCCTTGAAACCTTATGGGGAAGTTCTACTCTGTCTAGAGGGTCACTGTGAGTCAAAATTGAACTCGACGGCAGTGGGTTTATCTGTAAGGTATAAGTCCAGAGGCCTTAATAATAGCTGTCATCCATTGTACAATCACTATAATTACTGGTATTTATCGTACTTATTATGTGGGAGGTGCCAGATCCTTTATATTATTTCATTTAAACTGTACAATGATCTCATAAGGAAAAATGTTATCCCCATCTAAGGACTCAAGATAAAGTGACTTACCTCTCTGGTTGCCAAAGATTTCATTCTTCTTGCGTAAACAGTCAGTGCCCATGGAAGTAGCCGTCAAGAAATCAAACGATGTATTGGGCAAATCTGCTTCAAAAGACCTCTTTAAAATTTTAAAAAGCAAAGATATCACTTTGGTGGCTAGTTGTACCTGACCTAAGTCATGACATTTCCAATTGGTTAAGCTCTTGGCTGCTAACCCAAAGGTTGGTGGTTTGAACCCACCTAGTCGCTCCGCAGGTGAAAGACCTAGCAATCTGCTTCTGTAAAGATTACAGCCAAGAAAACCCTATGGGGCAGTTCTATTCTGGAGTTTGCTGTGAGTCGAAAATCGACTTGACGACGGCACCTACAGCAAGAACATACATGTACAAAAACTGGACAATGAAAAAGGAAGACCAGAGAAAAATTGATGAACTCGAGTTGTGGTCTTGGTGAAGAATATATCTTTGACTGCCAGAAGAATGAAAAAATCTGTCTTGGAGAAAGTACAGCCAGAATACTCCTTAGAAGTGAGGATGGTGAGAACTTTGTCTTGCGTACTTTGGACATGTCATTAGGAGGGACCAGTTGCTGGAGAAGGACATCATGCTTGATGAAGTGGAAGGTCAGCAAAGAAGAGGAAGACCCTAAATGAAATGGATTGACTCAATGACTGCAGCACCGGACTCAAACGTGGCAACTATTGTGAGGAGTGCATAGGACTGGGCAACGTTTTGTTCTGTTGTGCATAAGGAGATGACTCAATGACACATAACAATAACAGCAACTTAACTAGAAAATAGGTCAAAGTGACGGCAGGTATTGAAGTTGAGATCTGTAGCTATACTTACAACCAAAAACCAAACTCGTTGCCGTTGAGTCGATTCCGACTCATGGCGACCCTACAGGACACTGTAGAGCTTCCCCATAGGGTTTCCAAGGAGCGGCTCGTGGATTCGAACTGCCGTCCTTTTGGTTAGCAGCCATAGCTCTTAACCACTGTGCCACCAGGGCTACAGTAGTAACTCATTAAAATGGAATATAGTTAATCCTTTTTAAATTTTGAGTAGGTTCTTGATACTTTTTATTCAGGTATTTTCCTAAGATCTCAGGATTGAAAGATGTATTAAGTCATTTGGTATAACCATGCAAATACTGCTCTAATGCCCCCTGCAGAATGCATACTTGGCAGCTGGCTATCTAGTCTTGCACTGTCCAGCACAAGGTTATGTGGCTAACTTAACACTTGAAATATGGCTAGTCTGAATTGAAATGTGGTATAAGGGTAAAATACATGGAGGGTTTAAAAGACTTAGTCTGAAAAAAAAAAAAAGAATTTAATAATATTTTAGCTATATTGGTTTAAATAAAAGATATATTACAACTCATTTTACCTTTTTTAAAAAATGATGCTACTAGAAAATTTAAAATTATGTATGTGGCTTGCATTATATTTCTAATGGGCAGAACTGGTTTTGCCTGTGTTGAAAACTCACTACCTTGTGAGGAGCAGATTTCATCTTTGAATAGCTCTCACTGTTATTTTTTTCTATTTTTGTATTAATTGGCCTATCTTTGATGTTTATATTCAGAGGTTTTTGTTTTACCCTTTGAGACCAAAAAGGATCACTGTCGAATGAATTAGAATTGACTCGATGGCACGCAACAGTAGTCCCTCTTATCTACTAATTATTATTTAAAAGTTAGACTCTGATATTGCCCTTAGTCTTTTATCATTAATCATTTCCATTCCCTTTAAATGATGTTTATGTGCAGGGGGTTGTGTCTGGCCAACCATATTTGTTGCTCTCCTCTGAACTTTCTTTGTTTTGCACTTAACCTGCCGATACCAGGAACTGAATATCTTGCCCTCTTAAAATTACAGATCAGAACAGGTTTATCTCCTGCCTTGTTCTACATGGTATAAACCAATTGCCATTGAGTCAGTTCTAATCCCATGTGTGTCACAATAGAACTAATGGCTAATTTTTTGGAAGTCGATTGCCATGCCTTTCTTTTGAGGCACCTTTGGGTGGACTTGAACCTCAAGCCTTTTGATTAGCAGCTGAGCCATTAACCATTTGCATCACCATTTATATTAATCTGTTGTAGCCTAAAGTTAAATGGTCTTTTTGGGCAATTTTATTTTCTTAATTGACTGATAGATTATACTGTCAACAACAATGTCTAAGCCTTTTTCTCATGTGCTGTTAATTCCTTTCTTTGTCTTACTCAATACTTTTTTAATTAGAGGAACTACTCGATTGAGTAGATAATATATGTTCATTCTTGATTCTGCAATCCCATTTTTTTATAGTGTGACTTTAACAGAAACTTTGTCTTTCAAATTCCAGTTTGAGGGTGAGGGATAAGGACTTGTTTTGGATTCACATATCCATGTATCCTACATATTTCCATATTAAATTTCATTTGAATTCTGAGTGTGCCATATAAAATACGTGTTACCTTTCTGAGGTTTTGCCATCTGCAGGTTTGACAAGTATACATTCTGTGTCTTCATCAAATTGTTATCTGGGCTTAATTGAGGATGGATCACGGTGGTGTATAATTCTGCTGCTATACATACTATTTTTTTTTTATACATACTACTTACCAGTTATTAATCCATCTTTTCTTATTAGTATTCCAGCCAGTATTTCTTGATTTGTTCATACTCTCATCATGACTGAGATCTTATTTCATTTTTTTTTTTTCCTGTTGCTCAGCCTAGATAGTATCAACTGACCTATTCTTCAGATTCACTGATTCTTCTACCAACTCAAATCTGCAGTTGAGCTTGTCAAGTCAGTTTTTTCATTTTAGTTATTATACTTTTCAGCTCCAGATTTCTATTTTATTCTTTTTTGTGTATATAATATCTGTCTATTGATATTCTCCGTTTGGTTTACATTGTTCTCATACTTTAGTTCCTGGACATGACTTCCTTTAGTTCTTAGAATGTATTTAAACAAAGCAGATTTAAAGTGCTATTCTAATGCCTGGGCTTTCTCAAGGATAATTTCTATAGATCTTCCTTGTAGCCTCCCCCCTCTAAAAAAACAATCTGAGCCATAATTTCTTGTTTGTTTGCATACCCCCTAATTTTTTGTTGAAAACTGGACATTTTGAATAGTATAATATGGCAGCTCAGGAAATCAAATTATACCCTTTCCCCAAGGCTTACAGTTGTTTCTGTTCGTTTTTTGTTCAATGACTTTTTTGAACTAATTCTATAAAGTCTGAATTCTTTAACGTGGCTACTGATGACTCTGTGTACTATCTTACTGTTCAGTTAATGATTAGGTATAAATTTAATTGACTGCCTGGAACCAGTCAATCTCCCATTGTTTGCCAGGCTCTGCATGCTTGGTGGGGAAAGCCTTTAACACTCAGCCAGGCAGTTGACAACTCCACTTTAGCCTTCAGTTTTCCTGTTTGTGCAGAGCCTCAGGGTCTACCGGAAGTGAGAGCTTAGGGCTTTCTCATGTCTTTCCTGAGCTTGCACACAGCTCTGAGCATGCTCACAACTCTATGCAAGTATGTGACCTTCTGTTTTCCCCAGGAATATGTTGGAGCTTATTAAAGCCCCTGTGGACATAGGGTCACTATGAATCAGAATCGACTTGATGGCAGTGGATTTGGTTTTGGTATAGACATCTCATTCCCCAGAGTTTCCTTTTAAGCTCTTTGGTTAATCTGTTGTTTACCCCAACCATTTTCCACCACTTCAGGTGGCTGTAATGTTAAACAGTTGCTTCTATTATTTTTATTTATTTTTTTAATGTGGCCGTGGCATGAATGTGGTTTATACCGTATAACACAAAACTTACCATTAGGGAAATACATATACAAGACAATACAAAATTTACCATTATTGACATTTAGTATGTTCACAATGTTTTTCAGCCATTGCCACTATCTAGTTCTCTAATTGTTTTGACATAGTCCTCTGAAGAAAAATGATTTTGCACTGGATGAGCTCCAAATCAGGTCAGATAAAGCTAGCTTTGTAAATGAGGTCTTCCAGGGATAGATCAAATAATGGTAGTTCTTTGGAAATGGACTTTGAAGGAGCTCCAAGCCTGTTCTGCCCTCACTAGTTGCTGCCAGGCTGCTGCTTTTCACCATGATTGTATGCAGTTGGTTTTAAGGCTCAAAGGCTCCTGTGGAGTTGGGTAGTGAGGGTTGAGAATAGGACACATTAAAATGCAACAAAGGTCACTCTTTTTCACCAAGATTCAGCTGATTTTCTTGAATAAGAGCTCCCTAATTTCCTCAAGCCTTTGGTTAATTCCAGAGTTGTGAAAAAGTTGATTTTGACAATCTTGTCAGTTTTCTTATTGGATTTAGTAGAAGAAAGGATTTTCTGAGGTCCTTACTCTACCAGTTTCTCTGAAGTCACTCCAGTGTATATTCTTTTAATTATTTTCTAGTGCGTATATTAGAAAACAAAGATACATAATTTAGAGGTGCATAATACTGTATCAACTGTTTAATAATACTTTTCCCATTTAGGATATCATTATTACTTGTCCGTATCTATTTTTCTAAAACTTTTTGGGGAGCTGTTTTTGTCCAGTTGTTTTTTTTACTGTTAGTTACAGTGCTTTGTTGAGTATTCTTATATATAAATCTTATGGATTTCTGTGATTATAATTTTGTGAAAGTGGAATTTGCTATGTATAAGAGAATGAAAACTTAAGCTTTTGGTGCATATGGTCAAATTGGCCTTTAGGGCTGTGGTTGAAGTTTAGATTTCACCAGTAATGTAGTGCCTATATTCCTGTATTGTTACACAGTACTGGTTGGTACCTACTATTCATTTCAATTAACACTCTCCAATAGAACTTTTGACAGTGATAAAAAATATTCTGTATTTGTGTGGTCTGGTATAATAGCTACTGACCACACGTGGCTGCTAAGCACTTGAAATGTGACTAGTCCTAATTGAGGTGTCCTGTAATTGTAAAATATGTATTGGATTTCAAAGGTTAAGTACCAGAAAACCCCAGAACATCCAGAATGTAAAATACTCATTGATGTGAAATTGAGTCATAATAATTTTTTACACTGAATGCATGTTGAGGTGAGTTACATTGTGGATAAAACTCATTTGCCTCTGACTCACGGTGACCTCATGAGTGTCAGAATAGAACTGTGTTCCATAGGGTTTTCAGTGGCTGATTTTTTGGCAGTAGATTGCCAGGACATTCTTCCAAAGCACCTCTGGGTAGACTGGAACCTCCAACCTTTTGATTAGCAACCGAACACATTAATTGTTTATATTACCCTGGAACTCTGTATTGTGGATCCACCACCCAGTTGCTGTTGAGTTGAGTCCAGCTCATGGCAACTCCCTTTGTGTCAGAGTAGAACTGTGCTTCATAGGGTTTTCAGTGCCTGATTTTTTGGAAGTAGATCACCAGGTTTTTCTTCTCAGGTACCTCTGGGTGTACTCAAACTTCCAACATTTTGGTTAGCAGCTGAGTATGTTATAATTACATGGTAAAATGTGTGCATTTTGCACTTAACAGCACATCTCAATTTGGACTATATATATTTCAAGTGCTCAATAGCTACATGTACGCCTTGGCTACCTTGTTGTTGTATGCCCTTGATTCTGTTCCAACACATAGCAACCATGTAGCAACCTTCATGATCTGGCCTTTGCTTAAGTTCCCTTCTAGAAGCCACAGCTTCTAGAACCTGAACATGAGTCATATTGAACTGTTTGCACTTGCCATAAGAAATCATAGTCTCCTCTTGCTTTTGGGCCTTGGTACTTACCACTGCCTCTGAGATCCATATTCCCCAACACCTAACCTCATCTGTAATTAGACTAAGGCCTGCTGTCCCTTCGGGACTTAGTTTATATTTCACTGAATCCTTTACGCCATCAGGATAGGATGAAGCACCCTTCCTTTTCTGTTCTTATAGCTATTCTTCTGTGCTTGCTCATATCATGATATTTATCACTGTTGTTGTTGTTGTTTATCACTGTTGTTGTTAGGTGACTTGGAGTGGGTTCCGACACGTAGCAACACTATGTACAACAGAATGAAACACTGCCCAGTCCTGCACTGTCCTCACAATTGTTATTTATCACTGTGTTATTGTAATTACCTTCTAATTTATCTTACAGTTAGATTCTTATCTTCATAAGTAGGGGCCTTGTTTTTATTAGCTTTTACATCCCTAATAGTTAACACACACATAGCTGCCTGGCATATTGTAAAGTTTCAGTAACTGTATGTTGAATGAAATGAATGAATGAAAAATCAAGATCTGAATCCCATGTTCAGAGCAAAGAAAAACAACCTTTAAATTTTAAGTTATCTCGTTCCTATACTTGCTAATGCTATTGTTGTTAGGTACTGTTGAGCCAGTTCCGACTCATAGCAACCCTATGTACAGCAGAACGAAACACTGCCTGGTCCTGCACTGTCTTCACAATCATTGCAATGCTTGAACCCATTGTTGCAGCCACTGTGTCAATCCATCTTGTTGAAGGTCTTCCTCTTTTTTTGCTGACCCTCTGCTTCATTAAGCATGATGTCCTTCTCCAGGGACTGGTATCTCCTGATAACATGTCTAAAGTATGTGAGATGAAGTTGCCCTCCTTGCTTCTGAGGAGCATTCTGGCTGTACGTCTTCCTAGACAGATTTGTTATTCTGGCAGTCCATGGTATATTCGGTATCCTTCGCCAACATCATAATGTGCTCATAGAGTTAAATATTAGAATCTGTTAAACAGATTAAGCAATAATGGATTAAGGAGACAAAAGTTGGTTCCATCAGTACACAATTGCTCAGTTCAGTAAAAAGGGAGGAGCTGGGAGCATGCAAACTAAGGCATGAGACTTAAAAGGCGGGGGGGGGGGGTCAAAGCAAATATTTGGGATATACCTATGTAATCTTGTAACACTTTACTGTTCTTGTTACATTAAATCTAGAATCTAGATATTTTTATACCAGTTATATTTAAAATTTGTTAAACATTTAAATCATGAAGTTCTTTAATTTTTCCCTTGAGCTATGTAAGAGATAGTAGGAATTTGACTAAGAAGTACCAGACAGCTGTATCTATATGTATGAAATAGGCTCTCGTTAGGACTGCTAAGGTGTGGACAAGTGAATTTATGCATCAATAATATTTTCCTTAGTGGTCTGTAGTTGTTTTCCATATTTAGAATTGCCTAAACTTTAAGAGAAACAAAAAAAATTTTTTTTGTCAATATACAAAACAATGTATATATTAAATCCAAAGAGAACAACTTGAACTTAGCTATTTAGGAAACATCAAATAAATGTTTATCTTTGAAATTTAAAGTTTTTGAAGGTAAACTTCGGATCTTTATGGCATTTTTTTTGTGGTTATAAACACAGAAATAGAATTCTGATCATATTAAGTTAGTTTGGAGTGTACGTGATTATGCCTAACCATTTTAGTTTTCTATTGAAAGTCTAATTTTGTACAGATAGAGGAAATTTGAAGTTTTATAGTACATAGATGCCTTCCAGCATCACCTTTTAATTTTACTCAGATTTTTGTTGTTGTTGTTCCTGAAAATATATTTAGCAGTTTTCCAAATAAGTTGCTGCTTTTCTGTATTGGAAGATTTGTTACAGGAAGTATTAATATCTGAACCTTTAAAAATTACAGTGCGATTTCAGATCCCAAAGTTTTGCTAAGGAATTCTTAAGTGTTCCAGTCACTTATTGAAACCTGTTTGAAACATGTTATGCTTTGATTTTAATTGGTTCCTAGAAATAGCTTAAGTAAGTGCAACACTGAAGTTACTGGATATTGTGCTTACGTTGATTATTCCACAGGAGTGAGACATCAAGCAAGAGTCATAGTTTAATTTTCTTAAAAATGAATTTTGACATAGTAATTAAAAAGAATTTTGTAAATATGTGCTTTCAGAAAAATTATTTGATAACCTGTTTCTTGTTTATGTTACTGATATTTGCCGCCAAGCACTGCTTTCAAGCCCTAAGGGTATTTTGGTAGAAGCCTGGGTGAATACACTTATCTCTCTTCACATGCATGTAAATGTCACAGTCTTATCACCCACATCTAGAAATAATGTTTCCTTATCCAGAGATTATATTTCACACTCATACTGTGAACATTTTGTTAGTCTGGAGAAAAATCAGTGAATGGGTTTTCTTTAGTTGATTTTAGAATATTAGCAAATTCTCTAAATAGTAGTTTGGGGCCAAATACTATTTAGATACATATTTGTGTATAGCGGGATACTTTGGTATTAATTCTGGGATAATTTGGTTTTTTTACAATAGCCAAATCATTTTTTGGACAAAGATTCTTCCTCAGAAGAAATTTTCCTGAAAGTGTAATTTAGTCATTCAGCTTTTTGAGTATCTACCGTGTATCAGAAAACCCTGGTGGTATAGTGCTTAAGAGCTACAGCTGCTAACCAAAAGGTCAGCAGTTGGAATCCACCAGGTGCTCCTTGGAAACTCCATGGGGCAGTTCTTACTCTGTCCCATAGAGTCGCTATGAGTTGGAATTGACTTGATGGCGCTGGGTTTGGTTTTTTGGTTTTACTATGTATCAGCACTTTCCTGGGAATATAGAGATGGAAAAGACAAGATTTCTTTCCTCTGAGAAGTCAGTTGCATGAGGGGAGACTGGCAAATAAACCATATTTAAAATATTGTAATAGGTACAAAGAATTGTCTATTTTCAACCCAGTCATAGTTCTTCCTTACTGTGTTAACTGAAGCTGTTCTTGTCAAAAGTTAACAGTAACTTTCTCATTTCCAAATTTTGTGGTCATGTCGTGGTGGTTAAGTGCTACAGGTGTTAACTAAGAGGTTGGCAGTTCAGATCCACTGGGCGCTCCTTGGAAACTCTATGGGGGCAGTTCTACTCTGTCCTGCAGGGTCGCTATGAGTCAAAATCGACTCAGCGACAGTGGGTTTGGTTTTTTGGTGTGGTCTCTGTTATTTCATTTGACCTGTCAGTAGCATTCAACACAATTGAATAACTGCTCTGTCCTTAAGATGGCCCGGATTTTCCTCCCATCTTACAAGCTGACCTTTCTCTGTTGTCTTTGTTATCTCTTTCTCTTCTCAGCTTCTTTTTTTTGGAGTGCTCCGGGGCTATCTTGACCCCCTCTTCCTGGGAATCCAGTCCTCTCCCAGTACCATCTATATGCTGATAATTCCTGAATCTGTATCTCCAGCACCAGCTAACCCTGGAACTTCTGGACTCTACTGAGCAATTCTTGAATAGGCACCTCAAATTTAAGTGTTCAAAGCTGTTTTGATTTGGAGATTTCATCTCTTGCTGCCCAATCTTTTTCTGCCCCATTGTTCCCTATATTCCTAAGAAATATCACTAGCCACTCAGTTGTTTAAGCCAAAAGGAGTTATCTTTAGTTCCTGTTTCCCTTACCCATCACATTCAATCCTTTAGCAATGTTGCTGTCAATTCTATCTTCAAAACATATTCTGAATTCTTCCTATCTCTCATTGCTTCTATACCATCTTGGTTCAGTGTACCCATTCTTTCCGGGACTATTACAGTAGCCTCTTTACTAGTTCCCTTATTCTTTTCCTTCTTCACTTAGCAATGAGAGCTATCTTTAAAATGCAAATCAGGTCAAGTCACTCTCCTGTGTAAAACCCTCCACTGACTCCCCATCATGCTGAAAATAACATCCAAATGTCTTACTTTGAGTCCCACATGATCTGGCCCCTACCTGCCTCCCTGACCTCGTTTCCTACCACTCATTCTCTTGTCCACTACTTCATTTCATTGTAGTTCACTTACCTTCCGTTTGTTCCTGAAAAGTGCCAGGTTCATCCCCACATAAGGGTCTGCTCCTTTGCCTGCAATGCCTTACCCCATTCTTAATTCAGTCCTAAAATCCTGCCATGTGTCAGAAACTGTTCCAGGAGCTAAGGATAAAGCAATGACTAAGACACGAATTTTTTTTTTTTTTTTAAGACACGGGTAGACTCTAAGGTGTTTTGTTACGCCTTCTGTCTAGTGGGTTCCTTGAAGATGGAAAAGTTTCTCTGAAACTTTTAAACTCCCTGAGATGACTTCCTCTTTTTTTTTTTTTTTAGTTTTATATGAAAGTTTACAGTGCAAATTAGTTTCTATTTAAAAATTTATTCACAATTGTTTTGTGACATTGGTTGCAATTCCCACAATGTATCAAAACTCTCCCCCTTTCCCTTTACAACTCAGGTTCCCGTATCCATTCGTCCAGATTTCCTGCCCCTTCCTGCCTTCTTGTCTTTGCTTTTATGCAAGTGTTGCCTATTTAGTCTCATACACTTGATTGAACTAAGAGGCAGGTTCTTCACGTGTGTTATTGTTTGTTTCATAGGCCTGTCTAACCTTTGACTGAAAGGTGGACTTACAGAGTGGCTTCAGTTCTGAGTTAGCAGGGTGTCCCGGGGCCACAGTCTTGAGGGTTCCTCCAGTCTGTCAGACCAGTAAGTCTGGTCTTTTTTTTTTTGTGTGAATTTGAATATTGTTCTACATTTTTCTCCCACTCTGTGCAGGACTCTCTGTGTTATGATCCCTGTCAGAGTGGTCAATGGTGGTAGCTGAGCACCATCTATTTCTTCTGGGTTCAGGCTGATGAAGGCTATGGTTCATGTGGTCCATTAGTCCTTAGGACAGAGTAGAACTGCCCTGTAGGGTATCCAAGGAGTGCCTGGTGGATTCGAACTGCTGACCTTTTGGTTAGCAGCTGTAGTTTCTTAACCACTATGCTACCAGGGTTTCCATTAGTCCTTTGGACGGTTGTTTTCCTTGTATCTTTGGTTTTCTTCATTCTCCTTTGCTCCAAAGGTGATGGAACCAATAGATGTATCTTAGATGGCCACTCAAGCTTTGAAGACCCCAGACATTACTCATCAAAGCAGGATGTAGAACATTTTCTTTTTGAACTACATTGTGCCAGTTGACCTAGCTATCCCCCGAGACTGTGGTCCTCAGCCATTGATCCCAATAACTCGTTGCCTCAAGGTGTTTAGATGTATCTAGGAAGTTTCTGTGCCTTTGTCTTTGTCAAGTTGTGCTGACTTTCCACATATTGTGTGTTGTCTTTCCTTTCACCAAAGCTAACATTTGGCTGTTATCTAATTAGTGATTTCCCCTCCCTGCCCTCCCCTCCCTTGTAAGCATCAAAGATTTTTTTTGTATGTGTAAGCCTCTTCTTGGGTTTTTATAATGGTTGTCTCATACACTATTTGTCCTTTTTTTGACTGACTTATTTCACTCAGCATAATGCCCTCCAGATTCATCCATGTTGTGAGACGTTTTGCAGATTCTTCATTGTTCTTTATCATTGCATAGTATTCCATTGTGTGTATGTACCATAATTCGTTTACCCATTCATCTGTTGATGGGCACTTAGGTTCTTTCCATCTTTTTGCTATTGTGAATAATGGTACAATGAACGTGAGTGTGCATATGACTATTTGTGTGGTGGCTCTTATTTTTCTAGTGTATATTCCTAGGAATGGGATTGCTGGATCATATGGTATTTCTATTTCTAGCTTTTTAAGGAGGTACTGTATTGTTTTCCATAGTGGCTATGCCATTTTACATTCTCATCAGCAGTGCATAAGAGTTCCAGTCTTGCCACAACCTCTCCAACATTTGTTATTTTCTGTTTTTTTTTTTTTTGATTCATGCCAGTAAAGTTGGAGTGAGATGGTATCTCACTGTAGTTTTGATTTGCATTTCTCTACTGGCTAATGATCGCAAGCATTTCTTCATGTGTCTGTAAGCTGCCTAAATGTCTTCTGTGATGAAATGTCTGTTATATCCTTTGCCCATTTTTTAATTGGATTATTTATTGTCTTTTAATTGAAATGTTGAAGTATTCTATAGATTTTAGAGGTTAGACCCTTATCAGATATGTTGTAGACAAAATTTTTTTCCCAGTCTGTAGATCCTCTTTTTAACCTTTTGATGAAGTCTTTCCATGAGCATGTTTAATTTTTAGGAGCTCCCAGTTATCTAGTTTATCTTCTGGTGTTTGTGCATTGTTAGTTATGGTTTGTATTGAATTTCATGCTGTGTATTAGGGCCCCTAGCATTGTCCCTATTTTTTCTTCCATGATCTTTATCATTTTAGGTTTTACATTTAGGTCTTTGATCCATTTTGAGTGAGCTTTTGTGTATGGTGTGAGGTATGGGTCCTGTTCCGTTTTTTTTTTTTTAGATAGACATCCAGTTTTGCCAGCACCATTTGTTAAAGAGATTGCCTTTTCCCAATTTAATGGACTTTGGCCCTTTGTCAAAGATCAGCTGACCGTAGATGGATGGATTTATATCTGGGTTCTTGATTTCATTCCATTGGTCTGTGTGTCTGTCATTGTACCAGTACCAGGCAGCTTTGACTACTGTGGCTATGTGGTAGGTTCTGAGATCAGGTAGTAAGAGGCCTCCTACTTTCCTCTTTTTCTTCAGTAATGCTTTGTTTATTTGGGGCCTCTTCCCTTTGTGTATAAAGTTGGTGGTTAGTTTTTCCATCTCATTAAAGAATGCCGTTGGTGTTTGGATCAGTATTGCATTATATCTTGCTTTGGATAGAATTGACATTTTCACAATGTTGAGTCTTCCTATCCATGACCATGGTATGTTTTTCCATTTGTGTAGGTCTCTTTTGGTTTCTTGCGTTAATGTTTTATAGTTTGTATAGGTCTTTTACATCCCTGGTTAGAATTTATTCCTAAGTATTTTATCTTTTTAGGGGCTATTATAATAAATGGTATTATTTTCCTGATTCCCTTTTCGAAGCTCTCTTTGTTGCTGTATGAGAATCCAGCTGATTTTTGTGTGTTGATCTTGTATCCTGCTACTCTGCTGAATCCTTCTATTAGTTCCAGTAGTTTTCTTATGGAATCTTTGAGATTCTCTATGTATAGGATCATGTCATCGGTGAATAGGAATAGTTTTACTCCTTTTTTTCCAATTTGGATTTACTTTCTTTTTCTTGCCTTACTGCTGTAGCTAGGTCTTCCAACACAATGTTAAATAGGAGTATTGATAAAGGACATCTTTGTCTTGTTCCTGTGCCCAAGGGGAATGCATTCAGTCTTTCTCCATTGAGAATGATGTTAGCTGTTGGTTTGGTATAGATGTTTTTTTATTATGTTGAGGAATTTCCCTTCAATTCCTATTTTATTGAGAGTTTTTATCAGGAATGGGCATTGGACTTTATCAAATGCCTTTTGTGCATTGATTGAGATGATCATATGAATCTCTTCTTTTGTTCTACTTATGTGGTGGGTTATATTGATTGATTTTCTAATGTTGAACCATCCTTGCGTAACTGGTATGAATCTCATTTGGTTATGTATGGTGTGTTATTTTTTTGATATGATGCTGAATTCTGTCAGCTAGAATTTTGTTGAGAATTTTTGCATGTATATTCATGAGAGACATTGGTCTGTAATTTTCTTTTTTGTTGTGTATTTGCCTGGCTTTGTTGGCAGGGTTATGCTGGCTTCATAGAATTAATTTGGGAGTATGCCTTCATTTTCTATGCTCTGAAATAGTTTGAGTAGTACTGGTGTGAGCTCTTCTCTGAGTGGTAGAATTCTCCAATGATGCTGTTCGGGCCAGGGCCTTTTTTTTGTTGGGAGTTTTTTTTTTTTATTATTATTATTACCTCTTAAATCTCTTCTCTTGTTATTTGCCCAGATTTTCTATTTCAGTTTGTGTCAGTTTAGGTAGGTAGTATATTTCTAGAAAATCTTCCATTTTCTCTTGGTTCTCAAATTTGTTGGGCTTCCTCTTTTTTTGATGCCACAATTTATGTAATTTATTTATTTCTTAATCTTGATGAAGCCCAACAAATTTGAGAACATTTGTTATAGGTGTGTACATTTTGGTTATAGGTGTGGTGGAAAAAAATGGAGATCGCAAGAAACAAGATGAGTAAAATACATATTAATGGCTTGAAAACAAAATACATGATTTTAAAAGAAAACAGCAAAGTGCTGAGCTGAGAGGTGAGATTGTACTTTTAAATAAATCTCTGGTATTTGTTTCAGGCAAAGAAAGCAGGAAGTGTAAAACTTGTGAGGTAAAAGCAAGCCTGGTATGGTTGAGGAGTAGCTAGGGAGGTTAGTACAGCTGGAAAAGGAGTGAGCAAAGGGGAAGGAATAGTAGAAGATCAGGCCAGAAGTGACAGGGAAGCCAGATGTTGCAGGACCTTGTAGGCCAGTGATTCTCAGCTTTAGCAGAGCATTGGAATTGCCTGAAGAGCTTTAACAAATACTGATGGACTAGGCCCCATTCCCAGAGATTGATTTAATTAGTGTGGAGTGTAACCAGGACATTGGAATAAAAGCTTCCCAGTGGTTATAAGGTGCAAGTAAGGTTGAGGACCACTGCAGTCCATTGTAAGGACTTTGGCTTTTATCTTTGAGGGATATGGGGACTCATTGTTGTGGGAAAAAATAATTTTAATCATTAAAACACCTTTTTTAAAAAACGATTTTTATTATATTCTAATAACTATAATAACTTTAACTGTAAAACCTTAGCTACCTCAAATTGTTTGAAGTAGGTTGTGATGTAACTTACAGATTTTTGTCGATATAGGATAAACACATACTTTTCAGGCAGTTTGTCCAAGGGTAGTCTACTTTCTTCTGTATGCATTATATAGTTGCCCTTCAGTTTTCATAACCCACATCAACTCTATCTTTCCATCTGTTACTCCTTTCCCTTTCCCCTCTTCATAAGTATGCATTTCTTTGAATTCAGGACTTCGGTTTAATTAACAGAACTTGAAATGCAACATTATGTGAAGATTTTAACTAAAACCTTTGCATGCTGATCTTGTATTTGCACTGTGCCTTTTTAATCCAGTAACTGACAAAGCAGAATTGTATGAAGTTTACATCTTTTCCACCATTTCCTGCAAGACATCAGGTGCAGGGAATAGTAGTTGGCCATTATAAAAAGATAGGTCTTTCGTTCTTTATTTCAGCAGAAGAGCTGCTGAAAAGAAAAATGGATTAAAACTCACTGAGCCTTATATCTTTCAAAAAAGCATTACCTTGACATGTATGGAGCCCTGGTAGTGCAGTGTTTAAGAGCTTGGCTGCCTACCAAAAGGTTGGCAGTTCAAATCCACCAGCCACTCCTTGGAAACCCTATGGGACAGTTCTACTCTGTCTATAGGGTTGCTGTGAGTCGGAAACGACTCAACAGCAGTGGGTTTTTAACATGTATAGAAAAGATTCTGCTCTCAACTTATATGTTTATATAGGGTGTTGTTCCTCAATTTATTTCTAACCTACTTCTAATTTACTGAGTTACATGTAAGTAACATTTATTTTTCCCTTTTTTGCTATGTTCCAATGGATTTGCATCTGAACATGTCATCTACAATTCTTGGAATTTCTCATTTACTGCTCCTCTGTGGATCTATTCTGTTGGAATTTGAAACACTGGAATGGCGACAATGTGTTCTCTACAAAGTAGCTGTGAGTATACTACATAATTTATACAAACTCTTCAGTCTAAATTCAGTTGGATGAAACATGAGCCAAGGAAACCTTAAATTTAATACATACTTTTAGTTCTACATATAGTAGGTTTTCAAATATTTGACTTTAAAATACTATATCCTGATCAGTCTTCTAATTAGCATATTTAAAATTAGCTTTTCATTTTAATCAATTCACTAACTTATAGCTTCTCAACTTTGGCTTTAAAATTGGTTTATATGAATAAAAATAGGGTAAAAGCTTGTGGATGGAATATTTGATACTAGTAAGGAGTACAGACTTCTTTTTTTTTTGTTAAATCCAAATGTATTTTGAATTGATACTTTGATCTCATGTGAGTTTTTCTAAATGAGAATTTAAACATGGCAAAACTTTTAAGAGAAATATATACCTCTTAGGAGTATTTTGCCTTGATATTTGCATGATGGGTTACTTATTACAAGTCGTCCCTGACTTATGATGGGGTTCTGTTCTGACAGCTCTGTTATAAGGCAGTTCTGACACAAGTCGAACAGCTCTTTTTTTTTTTTTTTTTTTAAGTTTTCATCGTTATTGCCTTTTATTATCAGCGTCATTATAAATCCGATCTTTATTTATTTGTCTTGGGGGTTGGCAGGTGAACGATAACATCAGCAAATTACACGCTGCAATGTTGTGTGTGGTACATACTACTAATGATAGTATGTTCACAAAAAAAAAAAAAAAAGAGGATCATAAGTGCAGTTCGTCATAACTCGGATACATTGTAAGTCAGGGACTATTTGTATGCCAATTTAGAAGTAGCTTTCCTTGAATTGCTCATGAAATTATTGTTGAGGTCATCGAAAAAGCAAAAACCATACAGAAGACTGAAACATGATTTACTTTAAAACCTGGATAAATCTGATCTCCCTGAAAATGCAAGCGACAAGATCATCTGAAACATTCAAGCAACATAATTGGGACTGCTAAAAACATTTGGAAGATATTGTTTGCTGATTGATGCTAATTATGAAAGCCTTCAAGAATTTATGTAAAAGAAATTACTTAAACTCAAAATTTTGGTTTCTTCTCATGAATAAAAAGACAGATTTCAAGAAACACCTGTGATAATTAGTGTGAGCAAAAGGGTGATTAAAAAGGGATCTTAATGTAATTTTAAGAGGATTTGAAATTTTTTATGGTGAAAAATCCTTTGTTGTTTTATTTCTCAGTTGGTCAGAATCTTATTGTTACTAATTTCTGTCAGTTGATATTTTTGCTCCGAGGCAGGTTTCTTCACTTTTTATTTTATTCCTTTGAGTTTTCATATTTAAATATTATATTATCAGTCATCTCATGCTCAGCTCATTTTGTCCATTGCTGCAATTAAGTAATACTTTATTGGTAACAGTATAAAAGCAGTTCAATTTGCCATGAATGAAAGTTTACATAATTTTCTAAAATAGATCAATGAAGGGAATTTGAGATGTATGACAGAAGAGTATTGTTGATGCATGAATAACTTGGCTTTTTTTACTTTTCTCAGCAACAGAAGAACCTTGAAGGCTATGTGGGATTTGCAAATCTTCCAAATCAAGTATACCGAAAATCAGTGAAGAGAGGGTTTGAATTCACACTTATGGTAGTAGGTAAGTTATGGTTTCTCACTGTAATTGAATTTGGTTTTAAGTTTTAAGCTGTTAATCGACTCTGAATAAATTTAAGAAAACAATAGCACAAATAACTCCAGGGACCATGTGTTATATTTTCTCTTACTATGTGAATACAGGAAACCCTGGTGGCGTAGTGGTTAAGTACTACGGCTACTAACCAAGAGGTAGGCAGTTCAAATCTACCAGGTGTTCTTTTGAAACTCTGTGGGGCATCCCACTCTGTCCTGTAGGGTCTCTATGAGTCGGAATTAACTCATTGGCAATTGGTTTGGTTTTGTTCTTTTTTATGTGACTACATTTTAAAATTTAACCTGGCGGCATAATGGGTTTTGTATTTTCTTTTTGCCTATTTTTTATGGCAACACAATTTTGGAAACTAAGTGAAAGTTGAGAAGTAGGAGGGAGAAATAGAACACTGGAGAAGTATAAAAGGCTGTGGTTCATTTCTTAGTTCTTTTTACTTGATAATGTTGCAAAAGGAAAGAACATCTGAAGGCTACTTATACCCAAGGATAACTTTTTTTTTCTTCTAGCTTATACACTAATGGAATCATATGAGCATTTAAAATTGAACATGAACGTATTCAGTGCTATGCTTTGAATTTTAAAAGGAGAGGAGGATAGAGGATCATAATAATGCAAATGATTACCCTGGGAATTCCGTTCATTGAGTATGAGACCTGGAGTGAGTGAAACATGACTCTCCTTGTTCTCTAAGTCAGTCTCCTTTTTTCTTGTGTGTTTTATGCATATTGTTATATTGCAATATAGACTCTAGGTTGAATCTAAGAATCATTTGCAAATCATAGAAAGCTAAAATCAGCCTTACTTTAGTACTCTTGTCTTAAAGACCACATGCTGTTTCTTATGAGCTAAGTCCTCGTTTTCGAGATCCAAAACTGTAGTAATTTTGGCCCTTAACACAATTCATGGTTTAAGACATATATTGATACAAATTGAGAATCTATATTTTACAGCAGATTTCTTTATGAAACTTTTTCCTGTGTTTGAAAACCTTTATCCAATAACCTTGGCTCATAAGCAATAGTCATTGAGTGCTTGAGTGACTTTTTGTATTAAAGAGAGAAGATATGTATTCTCATACTTTCTGTCTTATAAGAGCTTATAATTTATATGACAAGGTAGACTGTACACATAAAAAAGATTAGGAAGTATTTACAAGTCACTAGAATGGTATACAATTTAAAAGCCTTAGAAGTTTAAGGGCATTGGAGCATTTGCCCTTGTTTGGAGGTTACTATTATATTATTTTGAGGAGGTGGTGTTAAGTCAGATTTTGAAGAATACATAGAATTGGGATAGATATTGAGGGCAGTCCAGTTGGGAAAATAATAGCCAACACCCACATAACTTATGTGTCAGCAGTGTTTTAAGTACTTTGGCTCCTAATCCTTATAATAACCCTGTGAGGTTAAGTATTATTGTTACTTCCATTGTAGAGGTAAAAAAACTGAGGCATGGAGAGATTATGTTACTTGCCCATTGTTACTGTATTGTTAGTAGATGGCAGACCCAACCCACATCTACCTCCTGTTAATCTGGTGCTCTTAACCACCATGCAGAAGCTTATCTGGGGGGTACGTGACATAGTGCCAACTTCAGTAGAGTACATTTAATATGCATTAAACTTATATGAATTTAACTAGATGTTCTTGGTTTCCCAGTGAGGGAAAGAAAGAGCGAAAGGGAAGCAGAACAGGGAGAGGGACAAGCGGAGAGAGAATGAATGAGAGCTAGAGAACTTACAATAGTGCAAGCAGGTTTTTTATGGCATTCCTTTGGAATGAGCATTTGGCCAAGAGTGGGCGTGAAGTGCGAGAGGTGAGTCCGCTGTTCCATCATTCATTTTCAGTTTCCACATATCTTTCATAGTGTGAGCTTCTCACCTTGCTGAATGTTAGTCTACTGACAGTATGGCCTCTAAATATAAGCCAGTTGCTTTATATGTGCTCAAAGAAACAGGGATCTGTTTTAGTGCAGCAGGAGAAATCCATAACTGTTTTATGGATGATATAAGGAATTTTCAAGGTTAATTTCCACTGCATGTTGACTTTAGGATCTAAGTTATATCCTTAAGATGTGACTTTGCAGTGGTTAGAAATAGAATGGAAAGATAGGCTAGCATTGATTTTGGAGACCTTGACTGACTGCTACCATGATGAGGAGATTGAAATTCCTGTTTTTAAATTGTATTTTTAAAAATTAATTTAAAAACCAATGTCAGACATGTCAAATAATGAAGACATTCAGTTCTTCATTTTGCAAAGTTCACAACCCATTGGAACTTAACTGTTTTATTAGGTTGAGAGACAGAGAGATAGATTAATTTTAAGGAATTGGCTCACTGATGATGGGAACTGGCAAGTTTGAAATCCAGCAGGCTAGATTTGATGCTGCGGCCTTGAGGCAGAATTTCTTCTTCCCTGGAAACCTCAGTTTTTGCTCTTAAGGACTTCACCTGATTTGATGTGACCCACTCACATTATCGAGGGTGATTGCCTTTACTTAAAGTCAAATGATTGTAGATGTTAACCACATCTACAAAATATTTTCACAGCAAGACCTAGATTAGTGTTTGGTTGAATAAGTGAGTACTATAGGAAACCCTGGTGGCACAGTGGTTAAGTGCTATGGCTGCTAACCAAAGGGTCGGCAGTTCGAATCCGCCAGGCGCTCCTTGGAAACTCTGTGGGGCAGTTCTACTCTGTCCTGTAGGGTCGCTGTGAGTCAGAATCGACTCGATGGCACTGGGTTTGGTTTTTTTTTTGTTATAGTGTAACCAAGCTGACACACAATACTAACCGTGGCAACTGTCTTTTGTTTGCTGCTTTTTTAGATTAGACTGTGTTCTGAGAATAAAATGTTAATTCCTTTAATTTTACTCATGATGTTACTAGAATCCTTCAAGGAGGTAGAACTCAGAAGATCATAGAAAAATAGCTTGAAAAACAGGTGGTATTAAAACCTGTTATTTTGAATTTGATCATTTCTGTAATTTTGAGCTTTGCAAAATCTTTGTGGTAGAAGTCTTTTTTTTTAAGCAATATATCAAAATGTATTTGATCAACACTGAATATCTTTAGTAGCAGATTGATATTTCTATTTTTTCTTTAGGAGGGAGTTCAGAGTGTACAGTTTAGCCACTTTTGGGATTCAGAATTTGTCAGGAGGTTTTTTTTGTCTTTTTAAAATTTAACATTATTTTTTGAAGCAATTTAAATAAAATGAGCAGACGGTATAGAGTTCCCACATATCCTCTCTCAGCCCTATTCACAGTTTCCCCTGTTATTAACATCTGGCTTTGTGTGGTACATTTGTTACAATTGATGAATCAATATGGACACATTATTACTAACTGAAGCCCACAGTTCATATTAGGGTTTGCTCTTTGTATTGTACAGTAAGCACTATGGGCTAGGACAGATGCATAAAGGCATTTTCTTTGGGCGGCGGGTGGTATATGATTTATTAGAAACATTATTTATCAACATTGTTGTTAGTTGCCATTGAGCTGGCCGCAACTCATGACAGCCTGTGTATAATAGAGCAAAATTTTGCCCAATCTAGGGTCATCTTCAGGATCATTGGTATGCATGAGTCCATTGTTGCAACTATTGTGTAAGTGACTTTCTAACCAAGGGGGTTCATCTTCCAGCACTATTCTGTTGTGATCCATATTGGATAATATTCTATTGTGATCCATAATGTTTTCATTGACTAATTTTCAGAAGTAGATTACCCAGCCTTTTTTCTTAGTCTTAGTTTGGAAGCGCTGCTAAAATCTGTCCACCGTGGGTGACCCTGCCGGTATTTGAAATACTAGTAGCATAGCTTCCAGCATCATAGTAACACACAAGCTACCACAGCATGACAGACTCACAGATGGGTGGTGGATCTCTCCTTTACTTACCCTCTAGTGTGCCCAGAGCCTCAGGTTGCCTTTCACTGCTTAGAGCCTTCCTTTTTGATACTTCAACAAAACTTTTACTTTCTCTTAATCCCCATAGTCCAAAGTTAGCTCCATGTCCCTCCAAGTTAAAACTCTTATTTTCTTAGCGATTGCCGGGCACAGTTAAAAGATAAATGGAAAGTATCATTTTCTAAGATACGAAAGACTAATAGTATTCATAAGAATACTTGATTTTTAAAAGGAAATATTTATTGAGTGCCGATCAGAATTTCAGGCAATAATGGGAAGACTTTCATGGGAGGAGGGGGAACATGGGGGAGACTCTGAGAGCTCATAAACAGTATCCAACTGCTGATCTCATGTCTTTTTTAATTTAGCAAAAGAACCTGCAGAAACATGATGTACAACTTATATAAGGTTGCCAATCCCTAACCTAAGTCAAGATCATTTCCCATGCACACACATGAAAAAAAACTTTAAGATTTTCCTATGTAGGTTTCTAGTCCTTTTTTTTTTTTTGCAGATGCACATTTTCATAAAAATTAAATAATATGCCATGTACAAATTGTAATATTCTATTGAATATCGTAAACATCTTTCCATGTCACTGCATATTCAAACTATGTTTTTTTAAAATAGCCACATAGCATTCTTTTGTATGTGTGTTTTGTAGTTTATATAACCAATCCTTTATTGAATGTTTAATTTCTACTGGCTACAAAACTTTAAATGTATCCGTAATTCTTTCTCTAATTCTGTGCTAGTGAAATTACAGGTACCCAGTACAGGGTTTTGCCTATATAGATACATGAAATTTCATTTGTAGTATAATATCCATCATATCAGGAAAACTCTAATATAATATTAAAATACTAGAAGTGAATTTGAAATGTTATTGTTATGATATGCTTATTTTTTCTACATATTAGAATAAGTTCTTTAAGGGGGAGGATTTTTTTTTCTTAAGCATATGTGTATTGAGAGTGGTGCTTGATAAATACCCACTGCTGTTGAGTCGATACTTCCCTCTTAATGAGAAGGTATATTCCCTGCTACATTATCTGCTGTTTAGGTCTTTTATTGGTGATACATTTTACTAACAAAATTGTAGTAATCAGTTTTTGGAATCATTGATCATGAGAAATTTTTCCAAATAGGCACTTAGATTTCTCTGGTAACATAAGGATGAAAAAACATAATTATCTACTTGAATTGGTCTATATAAAACAGTACTTTGTTCATTGAGTATAGCAAGAAAGATTATAACATCTTCCTGAAGGTCTCCTAGCATAAGGTTATATGCATAGCAAGTGAAAGCTGCTTGATTTGGGGAATGAGGTAATTAATGAGTGGCTGGTTGGAATGTTTGCTACTACTGACTATACAACAGAATTATTAAGTTACTTCTTAGTGCTGTTGGTCAATTACTGTAATTAGAATAAGTAAGCCTAGTTTTAAGATAATTGCTGAGCCAGGTCATGGAGAACCTGTTTAACTGGAATTTTAGGATTAGCTAGTACATCAGTATGTATGTTAAAGATACCCTAGTAGATTTAGAGATGAAATATTCTTGTAGCAAATCCAAGATCAGATATATATGGAATGTCTTGGAAATAATTAGAGTCTAATTTAATATAGTCTAGATTATTCTTGATAGATTACATCCTCAGCAGATAACCATATTAAGAAGCAAAACCAAGAATAGTACTCCCTCAGCAACACATCTTTACTTACCTCATGGGTGGTATCTTTTCTTCATTTTACAGCCAGATACAAAGAAGGAGTAAATTTCTACTTGTTTTTTTTCCCCGCACCCATTACTTAATTTATCACCGTTTGGCTCTCCGCTTATTACAGAACTACTAAAAGGCTCCTTGGTTGTTCTTTGGTCACTTTCTCATTAACCTCTTATTTGATGTTGTTGACCACTTTTTCCTTGAAATTCTTCCTCATTTTTTGTGATCCTGCATCCTGCTTTACCTGTGTGTTTTGAAGTCTCTTTTACTAGGATCCTTTTCTACAGGCTATCTTTAAATGTCATAATTCAACATTTTCCCCTACATTGTCTTCTGCTTATTAAAAAAAAAAAAAAAAAAACCCATTGCCATCGAGTCAATTCCGTAGAACTGCCCCGTAGGATTTCCCGTCTACTTGTAAGAGTTTTTTAATTTGATCTGCCTTTCAGCATTATTTTTGGGAAGCTTGGGAACACTTGGCAAGACATTTTGGGCTTTAGGTCTTGCGTAGGGTATATTCATCTATCTTGAAATGGCTTGCTAGATGACACTGATATGCAGTCTAAGTAAGAACTGGAGTTTGACACTGTCTCATTGCTACCTCAACTAAAATTAACACCTGTACTTTAATAATAGGTAACATTTGAGGCACCTTTTTATGTCAAGTACTATGCTACTAACCACTGTTTAATCTGCCCGTAAGTCCATTTTACAGATGAAGGAACTGAGGCTTAGAGATGTTAAGTATCTTGATCAAGGTCACATAGTTGGATTGTAGTTGAATTAGGATTTGAATTTTGAAAAAACTGATTTCAAAATGCAAGAAAAATGAGAGAAGGAATGCAAAGAAAAAAGAAAAGCTCCACAATGTGGTCACTGCCTCATTTCAAGCACCAGGCTTTCCTCTTGCCTAAACTACAACCTGGGCAGACATCCTGAAAAAACTTAGGGATCCTGTTTTCAAAATGGGTGTTCTTTCTTTCTCTCACTATTGCTGCAAAATGGTAAAGGTGACCTCTTTGCCTATAAATGTTACAGAAAGTTAAAGTGCTTACTGATATTCTAGTCCATCTTTCAAGGACTTGTTGAAATGTGATCTCCTTTCCAGGCTGGTATGATTTCTCAGTTCTCTGAAATCCTATAGCTCTTGGAAATCTCACTCATGGTCTTGAACAAATTATGTCTTGTATTATGATTATTTGTTTGCATATCTTACCTCTCCTGCCATACTTAAGTCTTTTCAGGGCAAGGACTACATTTTATCTCTGCATTCTTCATTGATTTATTCAGTAGAAATGTAATGATCCCCTACAAAAACCAGATCCTATGCTAGTCTCTGAGAGTCTAGAGATGAAAAGGACGTAACCCATGCAACAGAGCTCCTAGTGACAGAGAAAATTAGGTCTGCCTAAGTTTAATACAGTCTAAGGCAACATTATAAAGCATTCCTGTGTGACAGCAGTCGTGGTTGCTCAGTTAATGAGAACTGACCAGAGCAGGGAATTAAAAAATAATACCAAAACCATTTGTCATGGATTGAATTGTGTCCCCCAAACATATGTATCGACTTGGGTAGGCCATGATTCCCAGTATTGTGTGGTGGTCCTACATTTTGTAATCGTAATTTTATGTTAAAGAGGATTAGGGTGGGATTGTAACACCACCCTTACCCAGGTCACATCCCTGATCCAGTGTAAAGGGAGTTTCCCTGGGGTGTGGCCTGCACCACCTTTTATCTCTCAAGATATGCAAGGAAAGCTAGCAGAGAGGGGGGACCTCATAAAACGAAGAAAGCAGCGCCTGGAGCAAAGTCTGTGCTTTGGACCCAGATTCCCTGCATGGAGAAGCTCCTAGTCCAGAAGAAGATTGATGATGAGAAGGCCGACAGAGAGAAAGCCTTCCCCTGGAGCTGACGCCCTGAATTTGTACTTTTAGCCTACTTTACTGTAAAGAAATAAATTTCTTTTTGTTAAAGCCATCCACTTGTATTTCTGTTATAGCAGCACTAGATGACTAAGACACCATTTTAATGTTAAACATTAGCCAGTCCCTAAATGTGAGAGAATGTAAGTCTTTTCTTTGTAATGGGTGTGTTCAGTGGCGTTCCATGTCCTCATTGTTTTATAGAACTATACCTATAATTCATTGCTTGTGATTTCCAATCTCAGGCTCTCTCAAGAAAAGTGGAAGACTTGCTACTTGTGAAATAGTATAGAATTCTTGTTTTTTCTTACAGTTTTCATTCTAATTAAAACTATATTCACCTGTCTGTTAGACCGCTATTACAGGATATCTTTATAATCCCTCAAAAACTAATTATTTCATCCTAAACTTTTTTATCCTCTTGTGTTTTCTGTACTGTTCATCCAGATGCTAGAATAAAGATGATAGATTCTACTTTTTTCTTTTTCAACCATTTTACATCTGAGCCTTACTTCTGCCCTCACTGGTTTGTCTAGTTAGCACCTATTCATGTCTCGATGAAAAGTCATTTCCTCAATAAAGCCTCCCTTGATTCTTCAAGCTAAACTTAGGTGTGTCTTATATATTCTTACTGCATTTTGATAAACGGTATTTTTGTTTCTGAGCAAAATTAAGCTTTTTGAGCGTATAAACATCCTCACTTGTAGCATTTAACATCTACTCAGTAAATAATCAGAATGCTTCTTAGAAATGAGGATGACAAGACTGTGGCTCACTTTGAACATATTGTCAGGAGCAACCAATTGCTGAAAATGGGCATTATGTTTGGTAAAGTAGATGGTCAGCAAAAACAAGGGAAACCCTCAGTGAGATGGATTGACCAGTAGCCACAGCAGCGGACTCAAACATACCAAGGATCAGGAAGATGGCACGGGACTAGGCAACATTTTGTTCTAGTATGCATAAAGTTGCTATAAGTTGGAGCCAACTTGATGATAACTAACAGTAACAGTAAATAATCATAGAATGAAATTATTTTTCTTTTCCATCAGTGGAAATAGGTCCATCAGAGGATAGCTTTTGGGATAAAGAAGCTCTAAGATGTGGGAAGGAGATTATTCAGCAGAATGAAACCTTGATGTTTCTTGGCAGGCTTTATTCAAATTGGATTATTAAATCAAGTTAATCATTTTAAAAAATGAAAAAGAAAAAGGTTAAGAAACAATGCATTTTACCTAGCATGAGTATTGCTTTAAGAAACTTTCAAATTTCTACTATACACCTACACATTTATGCAATACTTGCATACAGATAAATAAACCTGTCAGGCTGCTTTATTCTGTCTTCTGTCTTCTAAGTGTAGGATATCTGGCAGTTTGGTATGGAGGTATATCTCCAAAAACCCATTGCCGTCGAGTCAATTCCAACTCATGGCGACCCTATAGGACAGAGTAGAACTGCCCCATAGAGTTTCCAAGGAGCGCCTGCTGGATTCAAACTGCCGACCTTTAGGTTAGCAGCTGTAGAACTTAACCACTACGCCACCGGGGTTTCCATGGAGGTACATATTGCAGTATTAAATATAAGTAGAAATTAACAGTTTAATGTCCATATTCTGGTATAGCCTCACTGCATTCAACATTCATATTATTTATTTTTGAGGCCAATACTCTTTAATGTTATGCTGCCATCCCTCATCCTTTTGCCTCATCCCCCTGTCTCAATTGCTTTTTACCTTTAGTGTTTTTTTTTCTGGAAGAAAACATGAATGGTAAATCCATTTATCCATTATTAATTCATCTAATGTTGAAGTGTTCACTGTGTCAAGGCATAGTTCTAATAAGATCATTTATTTCTCACAAGCCCTGAGATACAGTTTTTACTGTTATCATTTTATAGACAAGAACACTGAGGCATAGAAGTTGTGTTTTGCCCAAGATCACAAAATTAGTTTATTGGTAGAACGAAGATAAGAGATTTCAAAGAAATTTTGAGCTCTAATGGACTGCTCTCAGTTCTGCCCCTAGACTTTCCTAGAGTTACAGAACTACTTTCTTTACAATTAGTAGTATTTTTGGGAAAAAAGGTTTGCAGTGACTTGGATTAAGGTTAGTTACATTGTACTTAACCAAAAGGACGGCAGTTTGAATCCACCAGCCACTCCTTGCAAACTCTATGGAGTAGTTCTTGCCTGTCCTGTCGGGTCGCTGTGAGTTGGTATCGACTCAGTGACAACAGGTTTGGTTTTTCGGAAACATGAAGAGGGTTGGGATATATTTTATTAACCTTTTGGGGCTGCTTCTTAGGAAAAATTTCTACAGAATAAGAATTTCCTCAGACCTTTTCCACACTGTTTCTCAGGTGCTATACTTTGTAAAACGACTAGCCATTTATTATAAAGCAGTCTGTACTTTCAGAGCTCTCCTATCAATGTCATACTCGTCACAATGATTTGAGTTAAGGTGGCTTTGCTTATAGGAATTAAATTAGATTTTATCAGTCATACATCAAATGGCACTTTGGTAACTTCTGTAACGTAATAATTGAATCATCAAATCACTGAGCCGTTAAAACACCTCTGGACTGGAACCTCCAACCTTTGGTTAGCAGTCTAGTGTGTGAACCATTTGTACCACCTAGGTGCCTAGTATAATAGGTAATTAATAAATATTTGCTGAATTCATGGATTTCATTTTTTAAATGAGATGTTATAAAATCTAGAGATCATAAAATACTTTGATATTTATTTCATACAAAGCAGTATATGATGTTTCACATTGCTCTCTCAGAGTATTTTATCTTCAAAATTTGGAAGTATTTTCATCCTCCGGATCTCCCATTCTATGCTCAACACATTATACTGAATCCTAAATTGCTTCATGGTATATTCCATCCCTCTCCTTGCCCTGAATGAAACTTGATCCTTTGAGGATACTTTGTCCTACAGCTTATAACTCTTTCAAGGGGAAGCTTTGTTCTCAAGGCAGGGAGATGGTATTGGTTGCCTTCCTTGTTTCTGCTTCAGGTTTTTTGTTAAAACCTCCTGTTTCTTTAAAACCAGACCAAACCTGTTGGCATCAAGTGGATTCTGACTCATAGCGACCCTGTAGGACAGAGCAGAACTGTCCCATAGAGTTTCCAAGGAGTGCCTGGTGGATTTGAACTGCCGACCTTTTAGCTAGCACCTGTAGCACTTAATCACCATGCCGCCAGGGTTTCCCCTGTTCCTTTGGGGCTCTGCAAATAAGAAAGAAATAGAAATCATGTTAGTTCAGAATAACTTGTTCTAAAAATAAATTGGCAAGGTTCTAAACTACAGGAAAAAATAAGTAAGATCCCTTTTCTTTAATTTGGGTCTTAATTTCATTGAGTTTGAGCCTGAAGGAAGAAGTCTTTTGATCTTCATGTTTCCTTGATTCTAAGAGATGATCTACTATGCAACCTGTAATCGAATTGATTTGGAGGAGGTAAGAGATAGTACAATAAATGAATGTTTTGATTATAACAGACGTTTATTTTCAGAATGTTGATGAGGGCGAAATGTGCATCTCAAAATCGAGAAAACTGAGCAGTAAATTCTAGTATGAAGAATTTTACCTTGCTTAGAGTCAGATTAGAAATAACTACAGATAACTTAGAAATAGCTACAAGCCTTAGACGAGAACACCTGTTATACTTGTGCAGTGTTGAATTGGACTCTGAAGTTATAACTCTAAAGCTGTCTTTTCCTTGGCCAAATGACACACCATGTTATTTGTAGCATTTACTTTGAAAGAAATCCACTGATTAGTATAGCCATGGTTCACATTATAGTCTAAAAAATATAAAATACAGAAATAAGCTGGTGAAGCATGACAATTATTTCCCTTTAAATTGCAGGTTAGCTACTTCTTTCCACACGCTCTGACATTTTTCATCCCCCATAACTGTTGATAAAGTTTCGTGAAATAATAAGCACAGCTTGGTTTTCAGTAAGATAATTTACCTCTTGTTACTACCTTTAGGGATACCAAATGAAAATTAAATCTGAAAGCCTTGGCCCATAATTTCAGTGTGAGTTGTCTAGGAATGGTTAGAAGTTAGTTTATTTAGATGTTTTCTGACACGTCAAAAATTGCCGAAAGCTACATTTTAGTTCAGAGTATACAGGCTGCTATTGCTCACGTAGTCAAGGTCAAGAGTTAAAAAGATATAGAAAATAGTGGGTAAAAAAAATCTTAAGTGAAAGTATAGTTAAGTATTTTCTGATTTTAATGAGTATATAAAAAAGCAGGAAGCCTTTGTTGTTGTTGGGTGCCATTGAGTAGGTCCCAACTCATAGCGACGCTGTGTACAGTAGAATGAAACACTTCCCTGTCCTGCACCATCCTCACAATCGTTATTATGCTTGAGCTCATCGTTGCAGCCACTGTGTCAGTCCAACTTGTTGAGGGTCTTCCTCTTCTTTGGTGACTCTCTACTTCACCAAGCCATCTTGCTTTTAAGGAACACTCTGGCTGTACTTTTTCCAAGATAGATTTGTTCATTCTTCTGACAGCCCATGGTACTTTCACTATTCTTCACCAGCACCATAATTCAAAGCCTTTAGAACTTTAATAACAAAATGAGATACATGCAGTTTAGAGTTATGGGAGCAACCTTGACTTTTTTTTCCTGAAAAGGAAAATTGATGAAAGCAAAGCAAAAGCACAAATCAAATAGTTCAGTCATTAAATAGAAAACTAATAAGCCTGAGTTCTCCAGAATCAGATATATACTATACTTAATATGCGGTCACTATGAGTCAGAATCAACTTGGTAGCAGTGGGTTTGGATTTTTTGGTTTTATAGTTATATCTGTCGATTGTAAAATAACTTTTTTGAATTTCTCTGAATTGAATTAAAGGGAGGAAAGCAAGTCTATAAAATAGAGATATACAAATAATGTTGTATTTTTATTTTCTTATAATAGAGAATGAAAGAAATTAGAAGTTATTAAAATCAGCTATGACAGTATAATTCCTACATACGATATTTACACCCACCTCATTTTTAAACTTAGCTGAGGAAACTGACCAAATTCCTTTCCAAGATAATCATGGTAGTAAAGATGAAAGTAGGAGGTTTGTGTTAAGTGCTACTGAGTTGGCTCCAACTCATAGCGACCCCATGAACAACAGTAGGAAACACTGCCCAGTTCTGCACCACCCTCAAAATTTTTGCTATGTTTAAGCCCATTGTTGCACCCATTATGTTGGTCCATCTCATTGAGGGTCTTCCTCTTTTTCACTGACTCTCTACCAAGCATGATATCCTTCTCCAGGTATTGATCTCTCCTGATAACATGTCCAGAGTAAGTGGGATGAAGCCTCGCCATCCTCGCTTCTAAGGAGCATTCTGACTGTACCTCTTCCAAGACAGATTTGTTCATTGTTTTGGAAGTCCATGGTATATTACTCGGTATTCTTCACCAACACCGTGATTCAGAGGCATCAGTTCTTCTTTGGTCTTTCTCGTTCATTGTCCAGCTTTCTCACGCGTATAAAGCGACTGAAAATACCGTGGCTTCAGTCAGGTACACCTCAGTCCTCAAAGTGACATCTTTAAAGAGGTCTTTTGCAGCAACTTTGCCCAGTGCAATACACTGTTTGATTTCCTGACTGCCGCCTACGTGGACAGTGATTGAGGATCCAAGTTAAATGAAATCCTTGACAACTTCTGTATTTTCTCTGTTTACCATGGTGTTGCTTATTGGTTCAGTCATGAGAGTTTTTATTTTCTTTATACTGAGGTGTAATCTATACTGAAGGCTGTAGTCTTTCATCTTCATCAGTAAGTGCTTCAAGTAGGAAGTAAGTAACCTAAAATATAAATTCTAATAATTCCGAGAGTTTAAAGTTGGTATTTATGAAACAGTTTTAAAATTTTGAGGGTATGTGTGTTCATGTAAAAAGTAGCAATTTGTGAGAATTTGTTTTACCAGCATCATATTTTGGCTAAGTAGGAAGGGGGTAAATAAAACCGGCTTGATTTGGACTGATTGGCAGAAGCATAGGGAGGGTAACGAATGCCCAGGGCAATCTCTTTAAAGTTGGTGTCCCGCCACCACCACCACCGCTTCTGTTAATTCAATGGAAATTTTTTCTGAATTAAAAAGACCTAAGTACCTACTCTGTGAAAGACTGTACTGGATGCTATTTTTCATTTCTTTCAGTCCTCACAATTCAGGAATTACAGCTAGTGTTCTCTCCATTTTGCAGATAAGGGAACTGAAGCAAAGAGGTCACATAATGTGCTAAAGGTTGCACATCCATTAAGTGCCAAAGCTAGGATTTTTGAATCTAAGTTATGACCACCTGTCTCTTCTGAGGCAAAAGGCTGCCTTGAAGAAAGATGTAAACTGAATAAGGGGAAGTTTGGCTGCTTACGCGTTTACTATACACTAAAAATAAAAGCACATCCCTTTATTCTCTGGGAGAGGGAAATATGGAGCATATTATTCTTACACTTTTCCTTTCACGTTTTTATTCCCAGCTACTAGACCAGTTATCTGCTATACTTTTTTGTCAGAATCCTCAGAGTATATATGCTATATTGTATACTATGGAGCTGTGGTGGCACAGTAGTTAAGTGTTCGGCTGCTAACCAAAAGGTCAGCAGTTCAAATCCAATGGCTGTTCGTTGGAAACTCAGTGGGGTAGTTCTGCCCTGTCCTGTAGGTTTGCTATAAGTTGGAATTGACTCAGTGGCAATGGGTTTTGGGTTTGGTATGTATACTATGGAAACCCTGGTGATGTAGTGGTTAAGTGCTACGGCTGCTAACCAGAAGGTCAGCAGTTCAAATCCACGAGGCCCTCCTTGGAAACTCTATGGGGGCAGTTCTACTCTGTCCCATAGAGTCGCTATGAGCCGGAATCGACTCGAAGGCAGCGGGTTGGGTTTGGTTTTTTTTGTATGTATACTATAGTATATGTATTACACTGTACTGTCACAATCCTCAGCGGTCAGCATTTGGGAATCTTGTTTCTTCTTCATTGTTAGCCTGTATTCTTTCACTGAGTTTTTCTGTCTCTTTTCTTTCTGAAGCAAATCCCACATCCCACTCATCACTAAAATATAATTTTCTTTTTCCTTTCCAGCCGTCCGTATAATTTTTTTTATTCCCTTCATAATTGAAATTTAGTCTATGAAAAGGATCTCATACATAATCATACAATTCTGCATTCTTATACATGTATCTTACACTTTTTTCAGAATAAGTTGATACAAGCTTTTGGGGAGTAATCTGGTAGTGTTTATCAAAATTGAAAATGTGTATATTTTTTGAACCCAAAGTACCATTCCTGGGATTTATGTGACATGTAGAAGTAACAATATACAAAGCTAAATACAAGGTAACAGTACACAAATATCAATCTACATATAGTGTTTATTGTAGGATTGTTTATAGGAGCAAAAAAATTCAGAGCAACCTGCATGTGTATTAATATTAATTATGTCTGTAATGTGGAGTATTAACCCTTTCAAGTAAGCATTATTAGCATATTATTAGCATGCTGGAAAGTATTTCATGTGGTTCAGAGTTTTATAGTGGGTGCAGTGTGATTTATTTTTCTTCTTTGTACCAGCAGATTTCTGCTTTTCATACTTGCATGATTTCTTGCTTTGGTTATTCATTATTGTCTAATTAAGATACACATTTTTTTTTAACCTTTGATTTTGCTGAAGCAGCAATATACAACACAACTAAGATGTTTTCTTAATAACTAGCTTTTAACTGTAGAAAAACATTATAGTTAAAATTGGAGATTATTGTATTAGATATATTACTTTTAAAGGCCACAGATTATAGAATTATAAAACTGAAAGGAATCCTCAGAAACACCTTTCCACCCCTCTTATTTGATAGATAAAATGAGAGCAAAGAACTTATTCTAGTAGAGGGTCTTTATTTTTTCTAATGCCACATCCTTTTCGCACCAAGAAGTACTTAAATAAAGCAAGTTTGAGTATAGCATTGGTTGAGTGTTTAAAATGAGTAAAGAAGCTGGATTTAACAGCTGTTTTCCCCTCTTTCTTACAGGTGAATCTGGATTGGGAAAGTCAACGTTAATCAACTCGTTATTCCTCACAGATTTGTATTCTCCAGAGTACCCTGGTCCTTCCCATAGGATAAAAAAGACTGTACAGGTATGTATATTAGTATTGTTAATTGATGATGAAGGTAGAGTAATGTTAACACACATGAAACACATAACATTTATAATGGTTGCCTACAGGTGAGTTTCAAATTTGGCTTTAGCTGCTGTAAAGGGGTAAACATGACTATTCATGAAGTAAAAGCAGACTGTTTTCTTAGGAGAAGGGCAGCTAATAAGAAAAATGTGTATTGATCAGAACCATCTAGATTTGTCCTCAGAACTCTCCTAGAAACAACACTGATTTAGTAAGTAATACCTCTACAGTCACACCGTCCAATATGGTAGCCGTTAGGCATATGTGACTATTTAAGTTTGTCAATTAAAATTAAATAAAGTTAAAAAGTCAGGTTCTCAGTTGCACCAGACACATTTCAAGTGCTCAGTAGCTACAAGTGACTAATGACTACCATTTTGGGTAGCACAGCTATAGAGGATTGCAGAAAGAGTTGGAGGAAACATAATTCACATTAAAGCTATTCTTATTTAAATACAGTGTCCTGTATTAATCAGTGAAATAACACCACGTGATAGAATCGGCTCTCAAGCTGTTTTTGGTCTAGCTTAGTGCTTCTTAATTTTTAATGTGCAGTTGTTTCAGAGTGAGGGCAAATTTACATTACGTTAAAGGGCAAGTACAACTTGTCTGTAAGTTAGACATTCGTAACTCAGGGACTGCCTGTACGCTTTTGTGTCTAGCTTGTTTCATTGAAGATTCTGTCTGTGATATTCATACTGGATATTGTTGTTCTTTTTCATTGCTATAAAATATTCCATTTTATGAATGTATCACAGTTTATCCTTTCTATAGATGAGCACTTGGATTTTCAATTTTTGACTAATGTGAATGTTCTTGTACATGTCTTTGGTGGACATAGGCACTCATTTCTGTTGGATATATGTAAAATCAGGAGTAGGTTTACTGAGGTGTAGGGTATACGTAATTTTAGTAGATATTGCTAACTACTTTTCTCAAGTGGTTGTACCATTGTATACTTCTACCAGCAACTAAGAGAGTTCTAGTTGCTGTCCATTCTTGCCAACTCTTGGTGTTATTTTTTAATTTTAACCATTCTTATTGATGTGTAGTCGTTTTGATTTTGTGGTTTGATTTGCATTTCCCAGATAAGGAATTCTTAAATTTAATGAGCACTTATCAAGATAGCACAGTGGTTAAGACTCAGCTGCTAACCAAAAGGTCTGTAGTTCAAATCCAACAGCTGCTCTTGGAAGCCCTGCGGGGCAGTTCTGCTCTGTCCTGTAGGGTCACTATGAGTCAGAATCAGCTTGATGGCATCGGGTTTGGTTTTGGCAACGGGTCATCAAGATAACCTTGTTTCTGACCCTGATCTTGAATAGACATGTCACTCTGAATTTTCCTTTCCAAGGTTTTCAGTTTACCTAGCGAGGTTGGCAAAACCCTATGGTATTTTTCATTAAATAACCTGTGTTTTGTATTTATCTAGCAGGTATTCAACTTTTCAGTCACTTACAGATCCCAGATGTCTTTTCTTTATATGAGGAAAGATAAGACTTTGTCCTGCAAGGGCTTTAGCAAAAATGAAAAGATCTTATCTCTACCATGTCCTGTAAACAATGAGAATCTCCCCACAGCCTTTCACTAATGAGAGGAATTAATTCACCTTCTTTCAAGAAGGCTTAAATGTCTTCCTTTGCCTTTGACTGCTAAGTGTTGATTAATCACAATTAACTACCTAACTTTGGTTTTTAGTAATTAACTTGTCTGACTTTCAACTGACTTGTAAACCTGCTTCTTAATATATGAGAGACCATTGCTTTTCTCCATAAGATATATTTTGATACTTATTCAGAATATTATAATGTGTTAAAAAAAAAAAAACCCCACATATAAACAGGTTTTCTAACAGTGTATTTCTGAAACATTTCTACTTTCACTTACTTTACTCTTGTGGATTAAACCTCCATGCATGTATGTAAAAACTTGATTTTAAAATATCCAGTCAATATTGCCCCAAGGATAGTAGATTCTTCAAATGTACTAACTACTGTATAAGATTTAGGAGCCCTGGTGGCACAGTGGTTAAGCACTCAGCTGCCAACCGAAAGATTGAAGGTTCAAGCCCACCAGCTGCTTCTGTAAAGATTTACAGCCTTGGAAACTGTATGGGGCAGTTCTATTCTGTCCTATAGGGTCACTATGAGTCCTATAGGGTTACTTGATGGCAATGGGTTAAATGGGTATAAGATTTATGCTTTTTATCTCTCCTAAAGCAACTTTTTTTCGTCTTAAGGAATCTCTCATATAAACTTTAATCATGTATTGATTCTATGAATTATTCTTTGAACTGACAAATTCTCACTATTTGTGATTATACTGCAACTTTGTCATTCCTTTGAATTTTAGACCTTCATCTTTGTTAAATCCTTATCTTTGCTGTATCATTCTTTTCTTTGTTTTTTAAATCAACATAAAGGAACCAAACCCATCGCCATCGAGTCCATTCTGACTCATAGCGACCCTGTAGTACGGAGTCGAATTGCCCTATAGGGTTTCCAAGGAGCAGCTGGTGGATTTGAACTGTCAGACTTTTGGTTAGCAGATGAGCTCTTAACTGCTGCACCACCAGGGCTCCTTAATCAGCATAAAACCGAAAAAAACCAAACCTGTTCCTGTGGATTGATTCCGACTCATAGAATTAATCAGCATAAGCAACACAGATTTATTATCTTACAATTCTGTAGGTCAGAAGTCAAACATGTCCAGGCTAAAATCAAGATGTTGGCAGGGCTGCGTACCTTGTAAAATGAGATCCCTGTTTTCTTACTGGCTGTCAGCTGAGGGCCATTCTTCTAGAGAACATACTTCGGATTCTATGGGGAAAATATTAAATGATGCAGGAAGCATCAAAAGAAGATGGAAGGAATACACAGAGTCATCATACCAAAAAGAATTAGTCGACGTTCAACCATTTCAAGAGGGAGCATATGATCAGGAACTGATGGTACTAAAGGAAAAAGTCCAAGGTGCTCTGGAGGCATTGGCGAAAAACAGGGCTCCAGGAATTGACGGAATATCAATTGAGATATTTCAACAGATGGATGCAGCGCTGGAGGTGCTAACTCGTCTATGCCAAGAAATATGGAAGACAGCTTCCTGGCCACCTGACTGGAAGAGATCCACATTTATACCTATCCCCAAGAAAGGTGATCCAACAGAATGTGGAAATTATAGAACAATATCATTAATATCACATGCAAACAAAATTTCGCTGAAGATCATTCAAAAATGACTGGAGCAGTGTATTGACAGGGAACTGACAGAAATTCAGGCTGGTTTCAGAAGACTGTATGGAACCAGGGGTATCACTGCTGATATCTGATGGATCCTGGCTGAAAGTAGAGAATACCAGAAGGATGTTTCCCTGTGTTTTATTGACTCCGCAAAGGCATTCGACTGTGTGGATCATAACAGTTATGAATAACATTGCGAAGAATGGGAATTCCAGAAGACTTAATTATGCTCATGAGGAACCTTTACATAGAACAAGAGGCAGTTGTTCGGGTAGAACAAGGGGATACTGAGTGGTTTACAGGCAGGAAAGGTGTGTATCAGGGTTGTATCCTTTCACCATACCTATTCAATCTGTATGCTGAGCAAATAATCCAAGAAGCTGGACTACATGAAGAAGAACAGGGCATCAGGATTGGAGGAAGACTCATTAACAACCTGTATTATACAGATGACACAACCTTGCTTGCGGAAAGTGAAGAGGACTTGAAACGCTTAACTAGTGAAGATCAGAGACCGTAGCCTTCACTATGGATTACGCCTCAACATAAAGAAAACAAAAATCCTCACAATGGGACCAGTGTGCAACATCATGATAAATGGAGAAAAAATTGAAGTTGTCGAGGATTTCATTTTACTCGGATCCACAATCAGCAGCCATGGAAGCAGCAGTCAAGAAATCAAAAGACGCATTGCATTGGGTAAATCTGCTGCAAAGGACCGCTTTAAAGTGTTGTAAAGCAAAGATGTCACCTTGAAGACTAAGGTGTGCCTAACTCAAGCCATGGTATTTTCAATTGCATTATATGCATGTGAAAGCTGGACAGTGAATAAGGAAGACCAAAGAAGAGTTGACGCCTTTGAATTGTGGTGTTGGAGAAGAATATTGAATATACCATGGACTGTGAAAAGATCGAACAAATCTGTCTTGGAAGAAGTACAACCAGAATGCTCCTTAGAAGCAAGGATGGAGAGACTGCACCTTACATACTTTGGACATGTTGTCAGGAGGGATCAGTCCCTAGAGAAGGATATCATGCTTGGCAAAGTACAGGGTCAGCGGAAAAGAGAAAGACCCTCAACGAGGTAGATTGACACAGTGGCCACAACAGTGAGCTCAAGCATAACAACAATTGTAAGGATGGCGCAGGATCGGGCAGTGTTTCATTCTGTTGTGCGTAGGGTCGCTATGAGTCGGAACCAACCCGATAGCACCTAACAACAACAACAACAACAACAGGTTTACTGAGGTTTGCCTTATACTAGCATGTAGTCTGTTCTGGAGAACATTCCATGTGGTCTTGAGAAGAATGTATCTTCTGTTGTTGGGTGGAATGTTCTGCTAGTTGTTCTATTATTGAAAGTAGGGTATTGAAGTTTCCAGCTATTATTGTTGAATTGACTCTTGTTTCCTTTCCTTCGTTTCTGTTAGTTTTTGCTTTATGTAATTTGGTGCTCTGTTACAGGGTGCAGAGATATTTATAATTGCTATTATCCTGATGAATTGACCCTTATATCATTATAAAATATCTCTGGTAACTTCTTTTTCTAAAGTATGTTTTTAAAAGTATATTTTATCCAGCTTTCCTGTGACTTCTGTTTGCATGGTATATATTTTTCTACCTACTTATATCTTTGACTCAAAAGTGTATCTCCTGTTGACAACATATAGTTGGATCATGTTTTTTTATCCAGTCTGATAATCTTGGCCTCTTGATTAGATTGTTTAATCCATTGACATTTAATGTCATTATTGATGCGGTTGGATTTATGTCTACCCTCTTACTTTTTGTTTTCTATATCTCTCATGCCTTTGGTTCCTCTATTCCTGTTCCTCTTTTACTCTTTTCTTGGGCATTTAGTAAATATTTTCTAGCATGGCATTTTAATTTTATTGTTATTTCATTACATTTTTTGAGTTTTTTTATTTTTTTAAGTGGTTGATTTAGAGTTTACCATATGCCAAATTTGTTTTGATGGTCTCAAAACTATCTTGTCTTCGTTTTTAAAAAATGTGAGTTACTTAAAACATGTCTACAGATTATTTGACATTCCTCCCATTGAGAGAGTGAGCCTAATCCCCTCTTTTTTCATGTATAATTTTATTTATTTTGTTGTTGTTAGAATTTACACAGCAAAACATACACCAATTCAAGTTTCCGCATGTACCATTTAGTGACATTGATTACATTCTTCACATTGTGCAACCATTCTCACCCTCCTTTTCTCAGTTCCCCCCGCCATTAACATAAATTCACTGCCCCCAAGGTTCCTGGCGGATCTTTAGAGTTGCTGTTTTCAGTTTGATCCCACATAGATAGTTCTTAAAATACATACACCCCTTCCAGAATCAGCTTTAGATTTAAATCTAACTTAAATCTATTAGTATATAGAAATGTTACTCCTATATAGTTCTGTTCCTTTTTTGTGGTTTTGTTGTTTTATTTACGGACAGTGCCTGGGTTACAAACGTCCAACTTAAGGAACAACTCGTATTAAGAACAGTCTGCCATAATGCCTGTTACACTAAAAATTTAAGTCAAGTACATACAGTGGTTTTGTAGTAATGAACCTGGGCACTACTTTGTGATGCTCATAAAAACATTGCACGGTTTGAAAGTGCTTCTTAAGTATTTTATATGTATAGAAAGATAAAATATATGTCTCAGTATATTTTTTTTATATACTGATACAACTATTCGACTAACTGATGGTAAATAAGAACCATATTTGCCTGTTCTGACTTACCTATAAATTCAACTTATATACAGACTAAGGAACAGATCTCATTAGTAACCTGGGGACTGCCTGTGTTACATTTTTTAATGTTGCAAACCCAACAGTATTACGATTTGTCTTTATTTCGTTACTCTATCACAGCTTTGCTCCCACTCGCCTCCTTTGTGCTGTTATTGCAAATATAGTAACATATATTACGTTTCCACATGTTAAAGGCCCCAAAACACATTATGTACATGTTTTATACAATTGCTCTTCACATCATTTAAGAGAAAAGCATATGTATCGATAGTATGTATTATAACTCCATAGTTAATGTTTACTAGTGCTATTTGCTTGTTCATGTCAATTTGGGTAAACTTGTTTTTAGCCTGAGGAACTTCCTTTAGTATTCCTAGCAAGGCAAGTAAGTCTGTTAGCAATGGATTCTTTCAGTTTTGAAGTCTTTAATTTGCCTTCATTTTTTAACAATAGCTTGATGGCTTTTTTTTTTTCTTTGAGTACTTTGAATATGGTATCTTACTGCCCTCTGTACTCCATTGTTTCAGCCGACAAGTTAGCTGTTGATCTTATTGAGTCTCTTTTGTGAAGCTTTCTTTCTGCTTTCAAGATTTTCTCCATGTTTTTGACTTTCAGCATTTTACTATGATATGGTTCTCTTTGTGTTTATTCTATTTGGAGCTTGTTGATCTTCCTGGATATATAAGTTGTTGTTTTTCTATAAAGTTGGGAAGTTTTCAGTCATTATTTCTTCAAATTTTTTTGTTCTCCTGTCTCTTTTCTTTTTGTACTCCTATTACACATATGTTGGATACTTAATGGTATCCCATATTTCTCTGAGGTTGTGTACTTTTTTCTTCATACTTTCCCCCCTCTCTTCTTCAGTTTGCATAATCTGTATTGCTCTATCTTCAAGTTTGCTAATTCTTTCTTCCGCCAGTTCAGGTTTACTGTTGAGTCCCTCTAGTGGATTTTTTAATATCAGTTACTGTATTTTTCTACTCCAGAATTTCCATTTTGTTCTTTTTTGAAATTTCTGCTTCTTTACTGATTTTTTCTATTTGATGCGACGTTTTCCTTTTCCTTTTATTCAGTGAATATATTTACAGTGATTACTTTGAAATCTTTGTCATTAAATCCGACATCTGGTCACTCTCACAGGCAGTTTCAGTTGCCTGCTTTTTTCTGGTGTGTGGGTCATACATTCCTGTTCTTTGCTTGCCTCATTTTTTGTTTGAAGGTGGGCATTTTATATAATGTAGCAGCTACGGATACTTGTTCTCCCCCCGCCCCCCAGCCCCGGGCTTATTATGTTCTTATTGGTTTAGTGGCTGACAGTATTATTTTAGTGAAGTCTGTCTCCAAACCCCTCCTCCCCCAGTGCCAAGTCTCTGAAGTTGCTACTCAGAGAAGTGCAGCCTTGGATATGTCTAGTCACCCTAGGATGACAGTGGTACTGGCATGATACTCTTCTACTCTAGTCAAACCTAACCACACTTAGCTGTTAATCTCCACTAATTGCCAGCCCATAGTTAGAGAATAAAGTATAGTCAACATTTATAGCTGGCTCACTCCTCCCCAAGCCCAGTAGTATAGTAAATGATCTGCTCTAGGAAGTTCATAAATTTTCTTAGTGCAGGAGAGTAGTCATCAGTATTACATCTCAGCCTGGCTGTGTTAGGCCAGTAGAAACATATAATCCTAAGTTTTAAAAGGCAGATATTTATCATTTTCCTGACCCTGTAGGCTTTCTAGAATATTTTCACCTGTCCAAAAAAATTATCTCCTGTGATGTGGTAGAATGGGGAGTGAAATGTAAAGACCATGATCTCATAATCTTTTCTCTGGGCATCATGTATTTACAAAGCACTTGTTTCTTAAAGGAGGCATTTCTTCACATTCACAATTTAGAGAGAAGGAGAAACTGTCTATGCTAAACAGATGATTCTGAGGCTTCTATATGTCAGTGGTTCTAATTTGAATGAAGTTTTCAGTATGAGATAGAAGCCCTCTAAGATAAACTGAGCTGCATCTTGGACCTCAGGACCCTGTGCTGTGCAACACTAGGTGTGTCCCAGCACCAGTCCTGGAGTGTTTTATGCCAGACGTTCAAATGTTACTGCGTCACACTCACCTGGAAACATTGCTGCACTGATTCCTGAGCCCCCTTGTCAGAATTTGCTGTTCGGTAGGTTTGGGGCAGGGCCCAAAGAATTTGCGTTTCTAATAAATTATCAGGTTATGCTGCTACTGTTTAGTGTACTATACTTTGAGAACCATTGCTTTGTAATGTTCCTGGCTTGCTGCAAACTGGTTTCATCCTGGCTCTGGGGGGAGAAAGTAAGAGAGGGGACTGTTTTTCCTTGGTTCTTTTTCTCAGTTCTTTCTGAATATTTCAAATTGAATTAAATGGCACCTCTTTGCTTCCATTTTCATTCATTGTTACATATTTTCTACTAATCAACTAATTAAAATGAAGTAATAGAAAAAAATAGGACGTTTTAGCTCAATTTCATGTTCCAGTCTCAAATATAGATACCTGGATTGACAAAATTTCTACAAGAAAAACATACACAAAGTTGTATGTATGATAAAATTTGATGATTTTGTTGAACATTTAAAATCATATTTTATTTATCATTGAAAGATTGCCAGCTGTTCTTTCTTAAGACTATCTTTGAGATTAAGTCCATTTGTATTTTTCTTAAGAGAATTCTTCTGCAAGATGATGACAGTGATAGTTTTTTTTTTTTTTTTAATGATTAGTTGGCAACCTTTTGTAGGTTCCCTTTAGAAATTTTTTTCTTCTCTGAAATCCTTTTGTTGTTAGTTGGCGTCGAGTCAGTTGTGACTCACGGTGACCTCATGCGTGCAGAGTAGAACTGCTCCATAGGGTTTCCAAGGCTGTGACCTTTCAGAAGCAGATCGCCGGGCCTGTCTGCCGAGATGCCTCTGGGTGGGTTCTAACCGCCGACCTTTTGGCTAGCAGTTGAGTGCTTAACTGTTTGTGGCACCCAGGACTCTAAGCCTGTAAATCACTAATATATTTTAAGTGGGTACAAAAAATTGGTAGGTAGGAAAATGTGAAAGCAATGAATCCTGACCCTAAAATAACTCCTTGAAACATTTCTCTGGCACTCCGCATAGGAACCTCTTCTGTAGATGTAGGTCCATTTTTGCTATTTTTGAACCAGTCTTTCACACAGCAGACATTTGAATGCTTGTCTTGTACCAAGTCACAGTTATCAAGGATCTCAGAATCAAGTGGAAAACATAGACAAAGTATTATAATTTAGTGAGAAAGATGCTGCTGTAAGGTGCTTTGGATGCAACCTTGGCAAGGTAGATTTTAATGAAGTAATAGGGATAAAAGGCCAGAGAGCAGTGGGGTGAGAAGTGAGGCAGTGAAGGTGAGTGTGACTATGAAGGAAGGGATGGAAAGGAGTGCCTAAAGGTGAGTGTGGGAGGCTGAGAAAGTATTTTGGTTTTTGTTTCCAAAAGAGACCTAAGAATGTTTATATCCTGTAGAGAGTCCAGTCCCTAAGAAAAGAGAGGGTTGAAGATTTAGGGGAAATAGACCCTGGTGGCACAGTGGTTAAGTGCCTACGGCTGCTAACCAAAAGGTCAGCAGTTCGAATCCTCCAGGTGCTCCTTGGAAACTCTATGGGGCAGTTCTACTCTACCCTATAGGGTCTACATATGAGTCAGAATCGACTCGACAGCAGTGGGTTTGGTTTGGTTTTTTGGTAGACTAACTAGTTGTCAAGATGACCTTAAGATAAAACGTGATCAGATCCCCAACATAGATTGAGGAATAGGCCTTAGGAAGAAAGAGATAACTTATTCCACTGAACAAGAGAGACGTCTCAGTGCTGATTCAAATTGGGGATGCTCTCTGAAAAAAAGGTGTGGTACTTTGCTGAGCATGGTGCCAATGATAATAGGTAGAGAACTTGGAAAGAGTAGTAAAGGTTTAAAATAGCGATACTGGGAAATGGGAGAGGCATGAGATTACAGAGAACATAAAAGGATTATCAGGCAGCAGGGAAATGCCTGCTGAGATTAAAAGTCATGAATTTTATAGTGTGGCTAAACCAAACCAAACCCACTGATGTCAGGTTGATTCCGACTCATAACTCATAGCAGCCCTATAATAGGACAGAGTAGAACTGCCCCGTAGGGTTTCCAAGGCTATAAATCTTTACGGATGCAGACTGCCACATCTTTCTCTCATGGAGTAGTTGGTGAGCTCCGACCGCCAACCTTTTGGTTAGCAATTAAGTGTTTTAACCACTGAGCCACCAAGGCTCCTCCTGGTGTAGATAGATGGCTTAATTCATAATGAGATCTGAGCTGGAAAGGGAAAGAAATAAAAGTTTTGGGGGAGGGAGTTGCTAATAAAAAAATGAAGGGGGCAGGGGTCTTGAAGTCTCAAAGTAAGGAGATGGGGAATGAAGTTCAGAGAGTAGAAGACGGAATTGGAATCTTGGGATCAACTTTCTTCTCAGTAAACTACTTCTGTATCTTGATGAGAAGCAAGTAGCCTTTAGGTATAATTGTTGTACTATTGGTCGTTGCCTCTTTTGGGTTTTTTGTGGAACATGATGAAGTAGTTAAGATGATGTTTATCTTTTGAGCTATTAAATCGTTGAAATAGATAGTTCCTGTGTTTGAGTTAAGCAGAACATCGCAGGCTGTTCAAGTCTCTTCAGAGCTTTGCTTATAATGCCCACCTCCTGAGGAAGCATAGGTAGGGGTGAGTTCTTAACAGGAGATTGTAATCCTCTCCTCAAAATTTTAAATATTTAAGTAACACTGAAAGGCAGCAGCGATTTATATTGAGTTAATTACAAACACTGAGGTAACTAAATTTATTTACCTCACTAAATGACTCTTTAACATTAGTTAGAAAAGTTTAGTGTATTTAGCTCTCTTCAGGTTATGAAGCTTATAATAAAACCCGTTCGTTAAAAGTTGGAGTTTTTTTTTTAGATTGAGAAACTGAACTAAAACTAAAAACCAAACCTTTTGCTGTTGAATTGATTCCGACTCTTAGCGACCCTATAGGACAGAGTAGAACTACCCATAGGGTTTCCAAGGACTGGCTCGTGGATTTGAACTGCTGACCTTTTGGTTAGCAGCCAAGCTCTTAACCACTGTGCCACAAGGGCTCTGAGAAACTAAACAGTAGTAGAAAAATGAGTGCCTTGGATTTCTGGAATTTGGGAAGCCAAAAGAGTCCTCAGTAAATTAATAGTATAAAAATTTAATGAGCTTTAGTTTTATTTATTTTCCAGGGAAAAACAGTTAAAAATCCCCTTGATTTATTTTTTCAGTACTAAATTATGCATTTGAACTTAGAGAGCTCTGAGTGATGCCATGAAGTATGCTGATGTGACCTGCTAAAGTAAAGTGCATGGGAAAATAGCCATTTGGAATAGATTTGTTAAGAAAAGTTTGAAATTCCTGAACTTGGGCTAATTTGTTTTCCATGGATCCCGTGAGGATACTTGCAAAACCAGATGACAGGATACAGTTGGATCTTGTGAATGACACTAGTTTACAATTATGTTTTCTAGATTTCTTCCACATGTTGCTGACTTCTTTGTATTTGACCATGTATGGATACACAGAATTCCATAGGCCAGTGAGGAAAAGAAGGTTTATAAACAGACTCTCTAAGGGTATAAAATGCAGATCTTCATTTTTCTTACCAAGTCAATAAGCAATTAGGTTGTTGAACTGGGCTTTAATTTAAGCAATAAAAATCAGCAGATGATTCATGTACAACAGTTAGATTTTTGCATCAGTTTCTAATATGCAGTGGTATGTCATTTTAAAGAACTATTAGGTAAAGGGGATAGCATGGTTACTTTGGATGTTTCTGCTTCAGTGATGGTTACAATAAATGAGTGATCGTTTTTCATGAAGGTGATAGGAATGAATTCAAGATATATTGAGATGTTAGATATGACCTGTCGTTTGACTAGAGACCAAAAAAAAAAAAAAAAATCCCACTGCCATTGGGTCAATTCCGACTCCTAGCAACCCTGTAGGGAGAGTAGAACTGTCCCATAGGGTTTCCAAGGCCATAAATCTTTAGGGAAGCAGACTGTCACATCTTTATGCCCCGGAGCAGCTGGTGGGTTTGAACTGCCGATCTTTCAGTTAGCAGCCAAGTGCTTAACCGCTGTGCCACCAGATAAATAAACTGTAAACTTCCTAAGCCAGAGAGATAGTATCACTTAAAAATGTTGTAGTTTTGATGCTCTAACACTGATGAGTCTGATTGTTTCCTTTGAGGCATTTTGCCACCTCATATTAAGGTGGAAACCCTGGTGGTGTAGTGGTTAAATGCTACGGGTGCTAACCAAAAGGTTGGCAGTTTGAATCCACCAGGCGCTCCTTAGAAACTCTGGGGCAGTTCTACTGTGTCCTATAGGGTCGCTATGAGTCAGAATCAACTTGACGGCAGTGAGTTTATTATTAAGGTAACCTGGTACCAGAGAAGCAGTGGTAGCAAAGTTTCTTTCTTGATAATACAATTCTCCTAACAAAAAACTTTTGAATGCTGTAGACCTGCACTGTTCAATTCAGTAGCCACTAGCCACATTTGGTTATTTAAGTTAATTTAAATTAATTTAAACAAAAAATTCAGACCTTCAGTCTCACTAGCCACATTTCAAGGACTTTGTGGGTAAGTGGGTACCATATCGGACAGTGCAGATAGACCATTTCTATCATTGCAGAAACTTTACTGAACATTGCTACTGTAGACCTTCTTGTTCGACAATCATTAGCCCCAACTCAGTACACACTTCATGCATCAGCTAGCATCTGTAAGAAAATGCCAAAGAAAAATGGAAAGACATCACCATTTCTGAATCTCTAAAGGTGAACCAAACATTTTCTTCACAGAAATTAGTCACTTTTCCTTTCCAAACCCCTTTTAATCAACGTAAATGGTTGAAATTGCTTTTCACACGACTTTTACATTTCACATGCTTTTCACATTTTCATCTTAAATCCGGTAGTACTTAATTTGTGCCATCTTATGGCACTTTGAGGTCCCTGAGTGGTGCAGGCAGTTTGTAATCCACTGCTAACCTAAAGGTTGGTAGTTGACCCCACCCAATGGCTTTACAGAAGAAAGATCTGGCCAACTGCTTCCACTAAAGTACAGCCAAGAAAAACCTATGGAGCATTTTTGCTCTAGCGCATGGGGTTGCTGTGAGTCGAAATTGACTCAATGGCAGTGGATTTAGTTTTTTATTTGGATGGCACTTAGTCATAGTTTGGGTATAATTTTTGTGTTTTGTATTAGTTATCCTGTCAGCATACCCAGAGCCACTACCCTTAATAAGTGCTTAATATACCTGTGCATCCAGTGAAAACTTGTCTTTTTCTGGGAGAACTACTCTTTTTCCTATTTTAGTCAGTGTTTCTTTTGCCTTGTTGTTGTTGAGTGCTGTTAAGTTGATTCTGACTCATAGTGACCCAGTAGCACAGAGGAGAACTGCATTTAGCAGAAACATATGCTCAGGATGAATAATCAGTATACACGATATAGAGCTTGGGGTTACAGATAATCTTAGATTGTACCAGGAACTGTTGTTGTTCTTGTTGTTTAAGTCCAGTGCCCTCTCTCAAATAACTTTTTCTTTTTAATTCTAAATAGAAGTAAAGATCTTAAACAATGTTAATAGAAGTTCACCATATCAGAAAACATTTTTTTCACTGTCTGGACCTTTGCTGATTGCACTGGCCAGAGTATACAGTATCACATTTGAGAAGAGACTTGGATCTTAGCCTTAACATAAACACAAGTGTTAATAATTATAGTCACGTTGAGAAAGAGTTGGGAATCGTAATAAGTTCACTTGAGTAATTGATTTGGACCGAACTAGATGGAGTTAGTCCAGGAAAACGTTTAAAATAAATGTAAGATGTGCCTGTCTGATTAACCACATTTGGTTCTGTGAATTATGGAATCATTCAAACATATCGTTTATTTATATTATTAGCTATGCATTTAGGGCTTATAAGTATTTTATGGCTTTAGTGGTTATTACTATTTTATCAGTTCCTCTTTCTTTCCCTACACCAAGTATGAGCCATAAACCCTACATGAGTTTGCCAAGAGCTTGGCAGACTATTTACTACATACGTGCTTTTCTTTAAAGTATGCAGGACTCCTTATGTCCACAGTATATTGATTTTAAAGGAAATGTCGGGGTGGATAGATTTAGTTTGGAAAAACTTCCCAGTTGGTTTTGATAAACACTTACATCCCTACTTCTTCTCCCTTGTTGGATACCACTAATGTAATATACAATATTAATATCTGTACCAATGACTCTTACAGGTGGAACAATCCAAAGTTTTAATCAAAGAAGGTGGAGTTCAGTTACTGCTCACGATAGTTGATACCCCAGGATTTGGAGATGCAGTGGATAATAGTAATTGGTAAGAAAGGGGTTTGTACTCGGTGCTTTTCATTGGCATTTGGGGAGTGGGAAAGGTGGTTAAACTTTTCTACCTGATACTATAAAACTTTTCGTCTTAGCAAACGTGACTGAACTTATAATAATAGAACCCAGGGTCATTGTCAAGTTACTTGACGTTGTTTAATGTCTGTGATTCCATTTCTTTTTCTATAAAATGAAAATAATACTTACATAGAATTATTTTAAAGAATTAAATTCTAAAACAACATCTAGTTAGGTATAAGAACTCTCTCTATATAAAAAAATTTAAAAGTTTTCATTCTCTACTAGAGTTTTATTCATTTGTATGAATTATTTTCTAGCTTATCCTAACTTAAACTTCATTTTTAGACCTTCAGATTTTTTTAATAAGTGAAGAAAAACCCCATGAAATTTTGGTCATAAGTAGTAAATCTTAGTACCTTATAAGAAATATTATTTTTCTTTGATTTCCAATTGTTTTTGAAATAATTTTCTGTCAGTTCTTATAATATCTAAGTAAACTTATCATGAGGTTTTTATATTATTTAAAGTAATCTTTTCATTAGAAATTTAAAACTCCTTAGGTATAATGTTTTCATATTGTACAAAGTATCTGAGCTTTGATACACTCATCGATGCATATAATATGCCAATAATAAATTGGCAGTATTTTGACAATTTTATTTTATTTGGAAAATTAGAAATAATGAATCAAGATTTATTTAGCTTAATTTATGCCTGTTTCTTGAACCAGTATGTACAAGTAGTAACTAGGGAAGGTTATCTTCCACCTGTTAAATTGATTTTGCCCATTTAAAAATACTGATTACAAAAAAGGTCCCTGGGCGGCACAGATGGTTTGTGCTTGGCTGGTAACCCAAAGGTTGGTGATTCAGACCTACCCAGTAGCACCGTTTCTTACCCTAATTCACCCCTGCCTGGCAATCTGTTTCCTTAAAGATTATGGCCAGGAAAACCCTATGGAGCGGTTCTACTCTGCAGTACATGGGATCTCCTAAGTCACAAATCAACAATAAAAATGCCGATTACAACTGTTGCCCTTTAAATAGAGTCACCAGTTGTACATTAATATACAGAATTTCAACTTAATTGTTTTGTCTTTCTGCATCCTATAGCTGGCAGCCTGTTATCGATTACATTGATAGTAAATTTGAAGACTACTTAAACGCAGAATCTCGAGTGAACAGACGTCAGATGCCTGACAACAGAGTGCAGTGTTGTTTATACTTCATTGCTCCTTCAGGACATGGGTCAGTACCTTGACGCTTCTGATACCTTTTACTTTACTATTAACATTGTATGCCTATTTTAGCAATCCTTATCTCTAAAACTGTACCAAAGCATACCAAATGTAAAATCCCAAGCTCCATGTAAAAATGACTTGTAGAAAAGCTTATTAAGTTCTAGGGAAGCCAACAATGATTTTATTTTCTTGGTTCTACATACCTAAGGAAGAAAGGAAGAGTGTTTCTATTATGGTTTGAAGTTTGAATGTGGCTAATGTAGCTTTTTTTGACCACTCTTTGCCACTAATTGAACCACCAAATAAGGAAAAGCAGCCGTAACAATTAGCTTAGACATATTCTAAGAAACCCAGAGATGTTATTTGCTATAGGTATGACAGAGGGGTACAAAAAATCTTAAGTAGAAATATTCTCAGGTGCTGTTTCTTTCTTTGATAAATTTGTTTGGCCTCTATTGTACCTAAGCTATCGCAGTCACATTGTTTGAGTATTGTGTCATCAGCTTTGCTACTTATTAGGAGTTAGGATCTAAGTATCTAAACATCCTTCTGATTTGATTGTTCTGTTAGTAGGCTCAGGCTGTACTCCATTTTTTGTTGTTTGTACTCGTCTCTCATTTTGAGTAGACATGTCATTGTTAGCTGCACATGTCTCTAATTAATCTTCAAACTTTTTCTTTGGCTAAATGACTCAGCATAATTCAACTATCTGATGATTGCACCTCTGCTATCTCTCCAAACAAAACTGGACTGTTATACAGCATCAAAGTGACATTGATTAAATAGCATTAAATAATCTAATACCCGCATTACAGCAGTGTGAACCAGTTCTTTGTAAGAGTACCTTTCTCTTCTGTTTTCTGTGTCTCCCTCCACTTGTTTTCTAGATAGGCTGGAGCCCATTATCATTATCTTTCTTGGTTTAATAGGGAGCCTCAGTTGTATAATTTGCCATTTGTGCACTATCAGCTGGGAGTAGTGAAAATTTTTCATTTTTCTAATAGTCTTTCTCCTACAGTGTTCTCAGAAGTTTACATATTTAAATCACTAAACTGGCTCATCCATTTTAAAGGCTCAAAGAAAGTAACCTGAAAAATATAACACACTGTATAGCCTTTTATGAGCACTCTTGTAGTTTTTTCCTGAATTTATTTATTTTTATAATTCTAGCGTAACTTGCTGGGGATTTTTCCTGGAAGGCAGCAAAGAAGAAAATCTTAATTTGTAGCTAAGTCAATAGAAATTTGTCAGCTTATAACCAATTTTATTATTAGATCTGTGGACTCTTTCCAAGTTTTAATAATTCTCATGAAATCACATTCCTGCCATCCTCTGGGGAAAATGCATTTTTTTAAATTGCATGGGAAACAAGTTTTTTTTTTTTCCCCCCAGAAAAAAATTTTATATGATTCAAATGATGTGTAGTGGCTTTGGGCCATTTCTTATTTGTCAAAAGGGATAGACATTCAGAATTTTATTTTCTATATTTAAAAATGTACTTTTGAAGAGCTTTTCATTATTGAATTATGTTTGTAATTTTTCTGTGATGTAATTATTTTTCGCTGATAGAGTGCATGCTGAATCATTCAGTGTTGGTAATTTTTTGTTATGTATGATGGATTTTTATATTATTTGGTAGACGTATGTGCCTGTGTGCTGTGGAGGTAGGATAGATGGAACAAGGCAGGGAAAAAATCATTTTATCTTGGCAATTTTACTGAGTGAAACTTGAAAACATGGTGTACCACATAACGGCACCCTGCACTGGGCTGCACGTAACTATTGTTTGAGTCTGCTTGTTCTTAGTGCTGCGTTCTCTGCGTCGCCTTCTGGTTCCCTTGACAGGTAAATGCTTACCAACCTGTCAGAGTCGGATGTGCTTACACTGTTTCGTACCTGAAAATAAGTTATTCACTTGAATATCACCTAATCTTGAAAACTGCACCTTCCCAATAACACACAGGAAATCATAAATATACTTATAAGCCTTATCTTGCAGTTCAGAAGACTGAGAGGCAAAAAATGTAAGTGATATGTATATGTGGGAAACCCTGGTGGCACAGTACTTGAGTGCTGTGGCTGCTAACCAGTTCAAATCCGCCGGGCGCTCCATGGAAACTCTGTGGGGCAGTTCTGCTCTGTCCTATAGGCTCGCTATGAGTCAGAATCGACTTGACAGCAGTGGGTTTATGTACCTGTGGTGATAGAGTACATCAAGGATGCATGCTTACACTCTGTTGCACCTGAAAATAACTTATTCACGTAAATATTACCTAACCCCAAAAAGTACACCTTCCCAAAATACAAAGGAAACAGTAAATATACTTATAAGCCTTATCTTGCTGTAGAGACAAAAGTTTTACACAGTTACTCCTCCAGGATGCAGCACTTCATACAATAACCTCTCAACCCAGAAATACAGTGCTGATGAACATCCTTCTATTTTATGCAGTTATGCAAGGCCCTGTCCCAATGCCAGCATATACTATAAATAGTTAAATAAAAAAAAAAAAAAAGTCTCTCCAGAAACCCCAGAGGCACAAAATGTAAATAGTACCTGTATGTAGTAGTAGGGGTGAAAGGGTTAACTATATTTAGAAATTGAACAAAATTTTGGCCATTGGTAGGTGCTACTATATATTAAGTGAAAGAATATGCACCAAATTTTATGTTGAGAGTTACAAATCCGCTGCTCGCTACAAACTGAAATTTTAGGTGCTATGATAAATGAATTAGGTCCTTTCTATCTTGTCAGGGTAGTCCCCGGATTCCCTTTTTAGAGGGATCTCTTTTAGGAGTAATTATAAACCAGTCCGTCATTATATTTGCAGTGCCCCCGACCCAGCCCTGCCAAATGATCATCACTGAATGCAGAGCTGACTTATGATATCAGCTCTTGTTGCCTTTTTCCCCTTGTGTAGTGGTGGGTAAGTTTGAGTTGGAATCGACTCGACAGCAACGGGTTAAGCACTGGGCTGCTAACCAAAAGGTCAGCAGTTTGAATCCACCAGCCGTTCCTTGGAAACCCTATGGAGCAGTTCTACTCTGTCCTGTAGGGTTGCTGTGAGTCGGAATTGACTTGACAGCAACAGTTTTTTAACAGCTTTTTTTAAAAAACAGTTTTTTAACCTTTTTAACCTTTTTTTTTCTTTTTTTAACCAATTTGGAATGTGAATTTTAAGATGATGTTTTTACCTTTTAGATACCGATTGCAACTTAAATCAGTGAATACCATGCACTGTGTTACTTAATATGGTCCTTCCAGCCACATGGAATCTTGTGGCTCCCTTAAAATGACTGGGTGGGACTATGCAAATAAAGTACTTGTGGCCCACCAAGAGGCTTGCACAGCCTGCTAATACTGTAGATAAGGTGCACGGAACCCTTGTGGGAATGGGACCATACAAATAAGATGTATGGAACCCTAACGAGGGGATTGGTCAGTTTTGCCACTCTGTTAGGCTTAAAGGGAGCCAATCCCAAAAGTGGGGAAGGGGGACCTTACTACTATCAAGAAGAAAAGCTGGGAGCAGAGCACATCCTTTGGACTCGGGTTCCTGTGCTGCATAACCTCCTAGACCCAGGAGACAGAGCTGTAACACTGGAGAAAGCATGAGAGGGTGAGAAGTGGCAGCAAGCAAGCTTGGCAAAGAAATGGTAGCAGCAGAAACCAGGAGACTGGTGTAAGATGACTCATTGGGCTTTCTGCCCACGGAGTGAGGCAGTTACGGTGCGCATGCTGACCCATGGGGTGAGAGAGCTGAACACCTTTGGGCAGGGGGCTTCCTGGCTGAGTAGGGTGCCTCTAAGAACTTATTGGCAGAGCTAAAAAGGTATAACACTCAACCTGAGCGGGAGCTAAGAATGTAGGGCCCAGGCCAAGAGTGTAGGGCCCAGACAGAGACCACAGGGCCCAGCAGCAGCAGGTTGAGAAGAAGCCGTCCTGATTGAAGAATTGTATCCTGAGTTGTACTGTTACTCCCAAGTTAATCCTGATCTTGAATTGTAGCCTGTTACTTCCCTAATAAACCCCGCAACTGTGAGCATGGTCTGTGAGTTCTGTGTAGCCATTGCAAGGAATTATTGAACCCAGCAGAGAAGTAGAGTGTGCTGTGGGAGAGAGGCTGGTGTCAGGATTGGTAAAAAGGTTGAAGGGTAGAGATGCGTTTCACCTCCACCTAATAGAAATCATTAGTTTTGGGCTGATGGCTAATCTGGATTCTCTTCCCCCTTTTGATGTTAGAGGACCTGTGATGCCACGCCATTTTTTTTTTTTTTATTAACATTTATTCAGCTTCAAGTGAACGTTTATAAATCAAGTCAAACTGTCACATGTAAGTTTATATACACCTTACTCCGTACTCCCACTTGCTCTCCCCCTAATGAGTCAGGCCTTCCAGTCTCTCCTTTCGTGACAATTTTGCCAGCTTCCAACTCTCTCTATCCTCCCATCCCCCCTCCAGACAGGAAATGCCAACGCAATCTCAAGTGTCCACCTGATACAAATAGCTCACTCTTCTTCAGCATCTCTCTCCTACCCACTGTCCAGTCCCTTTCATGTCTGATGAGTTGTCTTCAGGAATGGTTCCTGTCCAGTGCCAACAGAAGGTTTGGGGACCATGACCGCCGGGATTCCTCTAGTCTCAGTCAGACCATTAAGTATGGTCTTTTTGTGAGAATTTGGGGTCTGCATCCCACTGATCTCCTGCTCCCTCAGGGGTTCTCTGTTGTGCTCCCTGTCAGGGCAGTCATTGTTTGTGGCCGGGCACCAACTAGTTCTTCTGGTCTCAGGATGATGTAGGTCCCTGGTTCATGTGGCCCTTTCTGTCTCTTGGGCTCTTAGTTATCATGTGACCTTGGTGTTCTTCATTCTCCTTTGCTCCAGGTGGGTTGAGACCAATTGATGCATCTTAGATGGCTGCTTGTTAGCATTTAAGACCCCAGACGCCACGTTTCAAAGTGGGATGCAGAATGTTTTCATAATAGAATTATTTTGCCAATTGACTTAGAAGTCCCCTTAAACCATCGTCCCCAAACCCCCGCCCTTGCTCCGCTGACCTTTGAAGCATTCAGTTTATCCCGGAAACTTCTTTGCTTATGGTCCAGTCCATTTGAGCTGACCTTCCATGTATTGAGTATTGTCCTTCCCTTCACCTAAAGCAGTTCTTATCTACTAACTAATCAGTAAAAAACCCTCTCCCTTCCTCCCCCCCTCGTAACCACAAAAGTATGTGTTCTTTTCAGTTTATACTATTACTCAAGATCTTGTAATAGTGGTCTTATACAATATTTGTCCTTTTGCCTCTGACTAATTTCGCTCAGCCTAACGCCTTCCAGGTTCCTCCATGTTATGAAATGTTTCACAGATTCGTCGTTGTTCTTTATCGATGCGTAGTATTCCATTGTGTGAATATACCACAATTTATTTAACCATTCATCCGTTGATGGACACCTTGGTTGCTTCCAGCTTTTTGCTATTGTGAACAGAGCTGCAATAAACATGGGTGTGCATATATCTGTTTGTGTGAAGGCTCTTATTTCTCTAGGGTATATTCCGAGGAGTGGGATTTCTGGGTTGTATGGTAGTTCTATTTCTAACTGTTTAAGATAACGCCAGATAGATTTCCAGAGTGGTTGTACCATTTTATATTCCCACCAGCAGTGCCACGCCATTTTTAGAGTGAGTTTTATGTAGAAGGTTTTCTGTCTTAGAAATGTATACACACACACATTTTCATTTGTTCCATAGTAATCTTATTTTGCTGTTTTGCTATAGGCTTTGAGGTTAAATAGTCTTTTCCCTCTAAAGTCAGCTTAACTTCTAGAAATAGAATTTCCATCATTTAAAAGCAACAGTTAAAAAACTAAATTTGTGATGAAAAGATAAACTGAAATAAAATTAAATGAACAGAGGAAGATTTTTAATCAGAGTGTAATCTACATGTGATTTAACTGTTTTCCATTCATATTTTGAAAGTTTCTGAAATTTGTATATTAATTTGAAAGACCGTAAAAAAAACAAATCCATTGCTGTCGAGTCGATTCCAACTCATAGAGACCCTATTGGACAGAGGAGAACTGCCCCATAGAGTTTCAAAGGAGCACCTGGTGGATTCAAACTGCCAACCTTTATGGTTAGCAGACGTAGCTCTTAAACCACTGCGCCACCAGGGTTTCCCTTAAAAGGGCAGGAGGGTTTTTTGTTTTGTTGTTATTTATTCTGTTGTTGAGAATATACATAACAAAACATACACCAATTCAGCAATTTTTATGTGTACGATTCAGTGATATTGATTACATTCTTAGAATTGTGCAGCCATTCTCACCCTCCTTTTCTGAGTTATTCCTCCCCCATTAACACAAACTCACTGAAAAGCAGGAGGGTTTTATCCGGGTATTTTCTAAACTTTTTTGAAGTTTTTTTCTAAAATTTAATTTTTTTTAATGATTTGATTTATTTTCTTTTTAAGAAGTTGATGTCCCCAGTTTACTTGTCATGGCTATTTTAAGTGTTTTTCTTCTTTAAAGTTGGAATATAAATAATAGCAAGTATTGTTTTCTTTTTAAGTATAAAATCTTACCTTGTTAACTTGGCTTTTGACTTTAATATTTTGTATTAAATACTCTTAAGATGTATTGAAATTTTGGATTAACTGAACTCTTTGCTTTTCTGTCCTTGGTTTAAGCAGGCTTTTGCTTTTGTATGAACTTACGAAAATAGCAAGGTATTGGTAGTTTAAATTTTGATCATGAGCATAATCCGGAGACTTTAAGCTATAAATTTTTCTAAGATTGAATAGGTCGTGGCTTTTATATTGTTACATTTACTGATGAAAAGAAGCGAAACAAAATTATTTTCAAAGATTGTTAGATTCTTTCATTTAGCCCAAGTGAAGTAAAGGCAGTGTTTATAAATAATACGGTGTAATTCCAAATGTATTTGCTTTCCCATCGTGTTCCCCAGTCTCTGAATCCCAGCAACTTCCAGGGTTTCAAGATAAGGAGAATTAGAGTAGGAAGCAACAATCTGTTCTATCTTAATTCTCCATCTGTTCCTTCTGCCTCCTCACCCGCATCTTTCTACCAGCCAGCTTCACTACCACAATGAGATGCAGCATTATTCATTAATGAAAAGGAATACCTCATCAGCATCTCAGGGCCCCAGCCCTCTTCCCCAACTTTAAAAATACACGTGTAATTGTGTGTTTGTATGTGTGTCAACAGCACCTAAAAACAAGAGCTTTTTCTTTATACTAGTCAATAAAATTTATATCAAAATATTGCATAACTTAGAGCTATTTTTCCTCATAGTTTTATAAAAAGGTGAGTGATGCCACTTTAGAATGATATTCCTATGCAGAATATTCCCTTTATCTTCGTTTAGTCTTGTGGAACATTATATTCCACAGTATATTTTAGATGTGAGAAATTTCTTTGGTTTTTACTTAGAGTCACTAAAGAACACAGGGATAAACACAGCAGTTTACTTTTTTTTGTCAAATATGTGGGCACCTTCTCAAGTGTTACGCACTGTGCTAGGTGCTAGGGATACAGATGAATGAGACACAGTCCTTTACTCTGTAGAATCTTCTAGTGAAAAGATGGGAAAAACAAATGCACAAGTAGGCAATTACTGTACAGCACACTAAGTACTTTGAACTCTTACAGAAGGATGCCTAGTCCCATAGGAAATGAGAGTTGTAAGCAAGATCCTATGGGATGAATAAGAACTAGGCAGACCAAGTAAGAGGGGGTGGGGTGGAAGGTTTTCCCAGCAGAAGCAGTAGCCTATGTACAGAGGTCAAAGTATGGTGCTTTCAAGGAATTGTGAGAAGTTTATAAAAGCTGGAACATTGAAAGCAGGAGGTGGCAAAGGAAAGGCCAGGAGTGCTAAGACATGAGGCCAGCTGGAGAGACTGTCCTAACAGGCCTTGTAGGCTATGTAAGCTCAGGAATCTGTTCTTTAGTAAGGTTTTCAGTCAGGGAATGACTCAAACCAGCTTTGAGTTTTGTTTTGTTTTTAAGACTTCTGTGGTTACAATGTGGGTGGTTTGGAGGAAAACCAGATAAGACTCTTGTAGTTACCCATATAAAAGGTCCTGGTGGCCTGAACTAAGGTAATGGCAATGGGAATAAATATATAAATATATTTCTTTGTTCAGTGAATCTTGGTGAATTTTTGGAAGTGAAAATTAGAGGAGGAATCCTAGGTTTCAGGCTTGAATAATTGGGCTCCATTGAGTAATAGTGCCATTCACTGAGATAGAAAGCATGGGCTGGGGGGACTTGGGAGTTCAGGTGAGCTTTTGGTTATCAAGATTTTAAGGTGCTTATGAAATGTTGAAGTTGCATATCTACTGGGTAGTTTGACACAGGTCTGGAACTCTAGAGAAATCTGGGCTAGAGATGAAGATTTGGAAGTCATTGGCCTATAGGGTATAATTGAACTCTTGTTAGTAGATGATGTCTTACAGAATGTAGAGTAAGAAGAGAAGAGGACCTAGTAAAGAATTCTGAGGAACATAGCTCTTAAGGGACTAGCATACAAAGAGGATCCTGAAAAGTACCTAATGGGGAACAGCAAACCCTGGTGGTATAGTGGTTAAGAGCTCGGCCGCTAACCAAAAGGTCAACAGTTCTAGTCCAGCAGGCGCTCCTTGGAAGCCCTATGGGACAGTTCTGCTCTGACCTATAGGGTTGTTATGAGTCGGAATCAATGACAACAGATCGGGTTTTATTTTATTTTACGTCAGATGCTGCGAATTAGGACCATTTAGAAAGTAATGAATGGTAAGCAACATAGTATTTATGAGTTATTAAAAATTTAGCTGGTAATATATTAGCAGCAAGTATGTATTTGGTGACCTTCTTGAAAGTATAATATCAAAATGGAGTCAGCAGCTAGACTGTAAAGAAATAATAATGAAGATTATCTTTTAGCATCTTCTCTGAGAAGGATAGTTGATAGCAAGAATTGAATGTAGGGTTGAAACAGGGCTGCCATTTCTTTTCATTTAAAAATAAACAATTTTTAAATCACAAATTTTGAGTAATAAATATGTAGTCTGTTATTCTAGGAAATTCTATTAGGAGCCTTTCTGGTTTTTCTAATTCCTCCTTAGGACTAAAATCCTATGACCAGGGGTTCAAAGGCAGGAGTCAAAGCCTTCTTAACCTACTCCAGTGCTTGTTGAAGTCCGGTTGTACCTAACTGTTGCTGGCCCAATACATCTTCAGAGACAGTGTTTCTGATAAGTAAGTAAAGTTGTTAGTTGGCATCAAGTTGGCTCCGACTGATGGTGACCTTATGTGTAACAGAATGAAACATTGTTAAGTAGTTCTACTATATTTAATTTAGTATTGGGAATGTGAAGAATATACTCCTCCAAACTGACCAATTTTGTCATAATAAATATTGTATATTTCAGACTTAAACCATTGGATATTGAGTTTATGAAGCGCTTACATGAAAAAGTGAATATCATCCCACTTATTGCCAAAGCAGACACACTCACACCAGAGGAGTGCCAACAGTTTAAAAAACAGGTGAGCAGAATGAGTTTGAATTCAGGGATTTTTATACCATTTGTATAATTTGCAGTTTTTTATCATTTTCTGCACAATGTATTGCAATCTATTTTTCTTGCTCCTTTGCTATATTGTTGTTTATGCTGTATTAAAAGTAACCTTTACTGAAAATAATCTCGTGCCTTTGTTTTCTCTTCAGAGCTCTTATCCACTGTCATAGTACCCTTATCCTTTGGTAATTTTTTAAAATACTGGTACAATATAAATAAGACTAGATGTTTCTGTGTAGCCCACACCACCATGCCCCTTTTCTTCAGAATTACTTTCTTAGAATTATTTCTTATTCTTTATTTTGTGATGGTACTTTCCTAATAAGACAGTCTTATTCCTTTTATAACAGACATATTTATTTCACTATGCCTTGCCACCATTGTTTGTCATTTTTATTTTTACAACTTTTTGGGAATAAAGTGATACCTAATAGTTTCTTTAAGGAGCCCTTATGGTGTAATAGTTAAGCACTTGGCTGCTAACTGAAAGGTTGGCAGTTCAGACCCACCAGCTGAACCTGGTGAACTGTTCCTGTAAAGATTTCAGCCTTGGGAACCCTTTGGGGCAGTCCTGCTCTGTCCTGTAGGGTCATTATGAGTTGGAATCAACTGAACAGCACACAGAAACAGCAACAACAGTTTAACTTTTATTTTCTAGAAAGGCTAAACTTTTTAAAGTAGGGGTTTATTTTTATTTATTTTGTGAATACCCTGTTCAAATCATTTGTCTTTTTGGACAGTAGTGCAGGTAGTCCCCGACTTACGACGGGTTCTGTTGTGACAACTGTGTCATAAGTTGGCTCTGATGTAAGTCAGATACCTCTTTTTTTTTTTTAAGTTTTCATTATTGCCTTTTATTATCAGGATCTTTATAAATCCAGTCTTTATTTGTCTTTGCGGGTTGGAAAGATTGCATATAAACTTACAGGTATATTTTAATACATAAAAAAATACCCAAATTATAAAAGTTTACCCCGACAATGAAGAAGAGTTGGACAACGTTGGCATTTTGTCATTTGTGGTAAGGTCACTTGTGGAAGGTTCTGGATCATCTGGGTTATCCCTGGGAATGGGGATGTTGGTTCTAGTCAAAAAATTAGTGAGAGCTGTCTATATGATCCTTTTCTTTTTTCTTCATATATTTCGCGGTAACATCTCACTGCTTCGCTAATCTGCCTATGGACTTTAGCAAAGTGATCAGCGTTTGGGTCTGTTTTCAAGCAACTGAAGCCCCTGATTAGATTTAGAAAACTAAATTTATGCAGCAGTGTTTTGAACACTAAATCATAAAATGAACATCTGAAAATGATAACATCAGCAGATTACATGCTGCAGCATTGTATATATTACCAACAATAAGATGAACAACAACAAAAAAACACTAAAAACTGTTTGTCATAACTAGAATATGTTGTAAATCAGGGACCATCTGTACTGGGTATTGCCTTTATGTATTTATATGGGTTCTTTTCACTCTGGCTGTTCAAATCTCGTTTCCACAAGTATTTTTTTCTCTTTTGCTTCTTACATTTTAATTTTGTTTTCGTTGTATGAAAGTTCATTATATGAACATAATTGAACTTACCTATCTTAAAATTTGTTTCCTTTTGTCTACCAGTTATATTGCTGCATTTCCATAGCTGGATTAATGTTGTTTGCTTCATTTTAATGTGTTGAGATTTTAAGTATTTAATCCATTTAGGGAAACCCTGGTGGCGTAGTGGTAAGTGCTACGGATGCTAACCAAGAGGTCGGCAGTTTGAAGCCTCCAGGCACTCCTTAGAAACTACCGGGCGGTTCTGCTCTGTCCTACAGGTTCACTTCTGTCTGGATTTATTTAAATCAGTACAGTTAATAATGTTAAAATTATTTTTCTTATTCGACGGCAGCAGGGTTTATGCTAGAATAACTAACATATATTGAGCATTTAAGGAGCTTCGTGGCTCAGTGGTTAAGCTCTTGACTGCTAACCGAAGGGTCAGTGGTTCAAACCCATCATTTGCTCTGTGGGGAAAAGATGTGGCAGTCTGCTTCCACGAAGATTTACAGCCTTGAAAACCCTATGGGGCAGTTTTATTCTGTCCTGTAGGATCACTGTAAGTTGAAACCGACTTGATGGCAATGGGTTTGGTTTGATTTGTGCCAGGCATTTAAAGCCTAAGAATGACCTATAAGGCAGATTATTATCTCTGTTTTACAGACAAAGAAACTGAGACACAGGAAGATTGAATACCTTGCCTGGGGTCACATGGGTAGTGATTAGCAGAGCCAAAGTTTGAATCATAGGCAGTATAGAGCCAAAACCACTCTCTTGTCTACTTCAGTTACTTCCTCTGAAGTAAATTATTCCAACTTGTTCTGAATAATCCTTTGTGCCTGGAATTGTACTAAGGGCTTGGAGACCAAAAACATGAATAAGCAATCATCTCTACTTTCAAATTACTTGCATTCTAGTGGTTGTACAGTTTTCTATTTATTGTGCGTAGAGTACTGGTTCCTAACCAGGAGCGCCTATTGGAATCACATACAAAGCTTTTTCAAAATAAGTTACAGTACTGTATCCCTACCAGCTGGTTCTGTAGATTAAGATGGGGCTTTTTTTTTTTTTTTTTTTTTAATATTTGTTGCTTCGAAGATACTCACTCATTTCATTTTGCTGTAGAACCTCTAAGAATTACTGCTCTTGGAGCTAGCTACTGCTCTTTCTTTTTCTCTTCTAGTTGCTTATTGGCCTCTGACATTTAGTCTCATGTTTTTTCTATGTAAATTGTATAGATAACATACCCCAGTTCTAAAATATCTGTGGCTGTGTTTTTCCCAGTAGGCAGTCTTTACTTCTGTTTACAGTATGGCAGTACAGTTACCATGTAACACATTTTGTTTGTTTCCTTGCTTCTGAGGATGCTGCTGTGAAAGTAGAGTCATGATATTAGTATGGTTAGGGAGCTAGTTCTACAAGGTCAGATAGGGTAGGTAGTTGAAATATTTGGATATCTGTATTCTGTTTAGAATTTGGAGTGATTTTGGACAATATCTTTTCATTTGAACGAAATCATTTCTGATGTTATTAATAAGGTGACTTTCTTTGGTATTCTGCAGCCTCTCTATTAACTCTTTAGCTTCTTAATTTCCGGGGCATGCTTTCTCCCAGTACTCTTGCCCAATATTTGTGGGCTCACTGATTTCTATGTATACATATGAGAATATTTTCTGATGAGTGGGCCATTGTTGCTCTTATTCTTTCTTATTCAACCTTACCAAATTCTAGTAAAATTTGTAAGTGAGCTTTACTCTGTTGACTCAGCTGAATTTCCATCTAGAGTAAGAACCTCGGTCATTGTAAAAAAATGACCAAGGTCATTATAAACAAACAATCCCTTTGCTTTCAAGTTGATTCTGATTCATAGCAACCCTGTAGGACAGAGTAGAGCTGCCCCATAGGGTTTCCAAGAAGCAGCTGGTGGATTCGAACTGCCATCCTTTCCGTTAACAGCCAAGCTCTTAACCATTGCTCCACCAGGGCCCAAAGTAAAAATCAACCAGGAAAATCCCTTCTGGGGTCCTAATGTCATTTTTATTACTTTTTTGATATTATAACATTATACTGAACACTTCCCAAGTAATTGGATTTTGAAAATAATATTTATATATCAACTTTATGGTTTAAAAAAAAAAAAAGCAAAACGCCAGCATAGTGCTTTGACATTAGATACAGTTTTGTATCTTTGGAAAGTATTAAAGTATCTAGTGCTACAGACCCATAGTAGGGACTCAAGAAGAGTGTGATAAAAGTAAGACTAAGGCAGCAGGTTTTTAAGGTACTAATTATGAGTGGTGCTCATTTGCTAACTTCCTCTTCCATTTTAGATAATGAAAGAAATCCAAGAACATAAAATTAAAATATATGAATTTCCAGAAACAGATGATGAAGAAGAAAATAAGCTTGTTAAAAAGATAAAGGTAGGCTCATACCCATACATGTAATAACATGTTCTGGGGCATTAAAAGCATACTGTCATATCCACAGGAAAGACCAAATGTATCAGCGTTTTTAAGTAGTTAGTTGGCTTATAAAATGTATGGGGAAATTATTTAGTGTTTGGTTCAACTTTGTCAAGTTAACTTTATTGATTATTATATGAATGCTAAAAGGGAGATGAATAACACAATTCCTCTCTTCAAATGACTTTTAATTAACTGGTTTCACGTTATGCGGTTTCCCTCCTTGAAAATCAAGAGATGCGAAAGGAAAGGACTTGTTTTTACGTACTGTTCTGTTTAACCTTTGTTTTAGGAGCCACACAAAAGCATATTTTCTTTTGTCCTTTTTTAAAAAAGAAAGCAAAAATCTATACCAACATAATTTAGTATTACAGTTTATAATTTGTAGTGCTTTCCTAGGTACCATCAACCTAAAACTTTGTATTGATCAATGGCGTTATTTAGGCTAATAATTTAATTATCTTGGAATAATAGAATACATCTGAGCAATGAAGCATTTCTGAGGTTTTTTACAATAACTACTTATATATTTCTGGGAGCCACAAGAATTTTGAAAGGATTAGAGTTAGTATGAATGAATACATATTTAATCCCCTGGTTATGAAGTTCCAAAAGTTAGAGCGTGGCAAGTATAATATTCTGTGTTTCCAGTACTGTTAGGGCTGGCTTGTAATCAGACAGGCAGACTTGTCACAAGCTTAATTTTCTTCCTCTAAATGCCAGTGTATTTTTTTTACCCTTTTTAATTACTTTCTAAGCTTCCTTTTGGAGTCATTTTTAGCAAATTTTACCCGTTGTTTACCTTGGAAGTAATAACAATGTAGTGGTAGTAGACCAAATAGTGATTCAGTGGCCTGTAAAAGCTAATGCAGAAACTGTAAAGGTAAATTTTTTTTTGCTAATTTGTTGAATGATGTAACTTCTTTATTCTTGGATTTGTGAGGACTGTAGGTATATATTTGAACAAGAATACTTTGTTTTATAGGACCGTTTACCTCTTGCTGTGGTAGGTAGTAATACTATCATTGAAGTTAATGGCAAAAGGGTCAGAGGAAGACAGTATCCTTGGGGTGTTGCTGAAGGTAAGCTTTTCTTCAGTGAATGACTTTCTATAAGATCTCTCAAAATGTGATTAAAATTTTATATTTGTAGTAAATAGTACTGTGTGTATATTGCATTGATGTAGTCTAGATTTCAAGGATAGTTGTCATTTCAGTTTCATTTTTATAAGTACATGCTTGTTTCTCAGACCTTGTCTATTAAGTCAAATATGTGTCAAATCCTAAAATTGTACTACGTTAAAAGTCCGTTGTCATCCTCCTCTCCCCCATTATTAAGTCATTAAGTCTATTCCTGCTTTTTTTTTTTGAGGCCATACTTATAATACAGGGATTGTATCCTGGGATGCAAGGATTACTTCGAGGGAATCTAATGAACCTTCTGAAATTGAAAATAATTTTGGAGAGAAGGCCTACTAGTAGCTTTTAGCCAACTTTCAGATGAATATGAGATCCTCAAGAATGATGAAGAACAATCTTTGAAGGCTCAGTCAAAACATTCAAAATCTCCTTTTCTCAGGATGAAAGTCCCTTTTTTTGGCATTACATCTTTAGAGTAAAAACATTTTATTATTAAGAGCTCCTCATTACTTATTTTGTAAGGAGTTCTAATCACTAGTAAAATACTTAGTTATATCATCAAACCCCTAAAGTCCTCTAGGCAATAGGAGTGTGTTGCTAAATTTGTGTTTATTATATTGGTTTAACCTAGTATCTAATCTTCTATATTATAGTAACTTGAAAGCAAGATTGATTTATGATTGTTTTACCTACTTACTGATATTACTTTCAACAATTCTGTATTGTTTAGGATATTATTCCAAGTTACTGACCTTCTCAATGACTTTCCCCACCCGTACGCTATACTTGTCTCTAGTTCTCTCTCATAGTCAGGCAACCTTCGATTGCAGGGCTTTAGAACTTCTACGCGCTTTGGAAATATGCCCTGGAGAAACTGCGTTGTAATTCTAGTTTTTGGTAAAGCCCTCCCTCCCCCCAGGAGTGTTCCTATTTGTGATACATTTTTTAAAAATAAAGAATCTTACTTTTCATTTTGGTTACCTAAGGAAGTTTTCCTGAGGTGATTCCCCTCACTTCCACCACTAAAATTTTAAAATGTAGTTTTTTTTTTAATAGTGTATTCTTTGCTCTTAATTTTTTTTTTTTTTCCTCTAAATGCCAATATATTTTTACCCTTTTTAATTTTTCCAATGTGGGGCAGCTTCCTTTTAGAGTCATTTTTGGCAAATAGTTTTGCCCGTTGTTTACCTCAGTGGTAATACCAAACAAAAAAAACCAAACCCAGTGCCGTCAAGTCGATTCTGACTCATAGCGACTCTATAGGACAGAGTAGAACTGCCCCATAGAGTTTCCAAGGACTGCCTGGCAGAGACGAACTGCCAGCCCTTTGGTTAGCAGCCATAGCACTTAACCACTATACCACCAGGGTTTCCTGGTGGTAATAATGTAGTAGTAATTAAGAGTGCCCTCCCCTGTCAAAATTTCAAAAGTGTTTCCTTCTGGAGAGCTCGTTTGTTAGGTTTACACAAATTTTAATCACTGAGGATTAGACTGCAATAAAGAAACGTTACAGTACACTTGTCTGGTATGTCTTTAAATTGAGTACTCTGTTTCAGTGTTAAACTGTAATGAAAATGAAACTGTTTTGCATATTCTCTTGTTGCAACCTCCAATTTCCTGTGAAATTTTCTTTCAAGACTGGGTTTAGTAAAAATAATGTGTATGATCTATTTTTTTCTTATAGTTGAAAATGGTGAACATTGTGATTTTACAATTCTAAGAAATATGTTGATAAGGTAAGTATGCACAGTGATGAAAATAGCATAATTTTTTCCCTGAATAAAGTTAGAGTTGGAGTGATTTACTTTTCATCTTCTATAAATTTTTTGTTACTGTTAGTTGCTCCTGAGTTGACTCTGACTCATGGCAGCCTTATGTATAACAGAACAAAATGTTGCCTAGTCCTGCACCATCTTCATGATCGTTGGTATGTTTGAGTCCATTTTTGTGACTGTTGTGTCAGTCCATCTCATTGTATCCATTGTTGAGACTATTGTATCAATCCTTGTGTTCATTCTATATATTTAGTTAAATCGGCATCTTTATTTAGCACTGAAGTAAGCAGGCATGAAGACAACTTAAATTTGCTCTCCAAGGTTTTAAAGTAGTCCGTGAAAATACAAAATAAGCTGTGTGGCCAGGGGTATGTAGGAAAATGAGTTTCTTTACTTTATCATTATACTATACCAAAATGAGTATGGAAAGTGGAAAAAGAAGGTTGTTATTCTTGCTTAATGTGAAAAGCTTGAAAAACTGCAGAAGGGAAGGCTTGTTTTTGAACCAAAAGCTAGATTGCATGTTAAAAGGTGCACACAGCCTGGCAGCTGGTGAGTGAAGCATTTTCCTGTATTGGAACGCAGTGAACAAAATGAACCTCAGTATTTTCATGTTAAGAAACAGCCTTCTTTTCTCTACCTCACACCCTTCTCGCACTTCTCCCCTCTCTCATCTTGTTTCTCCAGGCACCTACCATATATACAACTAATGGCCATCTTAACTTGAGGTCTGTTCATTTCAGGTGAGGGGAAGAATTTAAGAGAGTCAAACTGCTGTCTCACTAAATATACTACGGATGAGAGTGAATTTGAATTGTGAGGTCAAGGAGATTGGCATGTAATTGGTCTTTATTCAGAAGAGCTCACAACAAAGTGTTTTTATATTGAGTGATGATAGGGTTGATTCAGCAGTTGGAGTTGCCAGGCCTCACACAGTAGGAGAACAGAAAAGTATATACGAGGGGGGTCATCTTGGTTTTGCGAATGTAACGCTTCATAGGTTCTATTACAAACTGTTTCCTTACTCTGCCATTCTTAAGGTGTGACCTCAAGAGGACTAATAATGTCATTTCTTATGACGATGTATGTGTGGGGAATGCTTAATAAATATTAAACAGTTACCATTGTCTTCCTCTGATTTTATTATTTTCCTCAATTTTAAATCTCTTTTGGTACTTGCCCAGTGTTTGACACATAGTACTCTATAATAACTTTCTTGTATATTTTTTAAATACATAATCAGTAATTGCTTACCAAAACACTGTAGAAGGGAAGGCTAGTTACTGAACAAGAAGCTAGACTTTGAATGTTTGAAGGTGCACAGCCTGGCCAAGTTGGTAAGTGGAGCACACTAGTATAAAACATTACAGAGCAAACTGACCATGCCAGCAGGGAGCTTAGTATAGCAAAGCAGCAAGACCCTCATGCATGTATGAAAATAATAAAAAAAAACCTAAAGGTGTTGTCTCAGTTATCTAGTGCTGATATAACAGGAATACCACACGTGACTGGCTTTAAGAAACAAACATTTTCTCACAGTTTAGGAACCTAAAAGTCCAGATTCAGGGCGCCAGCTCTAGGGGAAAGCTTTCTCTCACTGTTGGCTCTGGAGGAAGTTCCTTCTCTCTTTTGAGCTTCTGCTCCTGGGTGGTCTTCATGTGGCTTGGTGTCTCTCTTCCCTTATCTCTGCTTCTCTCGTTCTTCTACTTGTTTAATTTCTTTTATATCTCAAGAGATTGATTAAGATAAGACACACCTTACAGTAATCCTATCATTAACACAACAAAGACAACCCATTCCCAAATGGGGTTATAACCACAGGCATAGAAGTTAGGATTTGCAGCACATATTTTTGCGGGACACAATTCAATCCATAACATTTTACCTTTGGCCTCCTGAAATTCATGTATTTGACATATGCAAAACACATTCACCCCATCACATCATCCCAAAAGTCTTAAATCAACTCCAAGTCCAAAACCTCATTTTCTGAATCATCTTAATTATAGGTGAGACTTTAGGCATATTTCATCCTGGGGCAAAATTCTTCATCTATAAAACTGTGAAATCTAGAATACAAGTTGTGTACTTCCAAAGTACAGTGGTAGAACAGGCACAAGGTAGACATTTCCATTACAAATGGGAGAAAATGGAGGAAGAGTTGGGATAACAGGCACCAAGCAAGTACAAAACTCAGCAGAACAATTTACATTAGCTCTCATGACTTGAAAATAATTCTTCTTTGAATCCCTCTGGGCAACGTCCTAGCCCTCCGCAGTCATCTGGGTGTTGGCCATGCCCCCTGGATTCTGGCTTCAGGTCTGCCTTCCAGGCCCCCTGGGACAGCTACTTTTTGAGCAGCCCTATTCTCCTAGTCCATCTGAGTGATGACCACACCCCCTCGGCCCAGCAGGCCCTGTTCTTCTGCCCTTTGGGCATGGCAACCCTGCTCCTTCAGCTTTGGGCAGTGGCCCCATCCCCTGGCACACCTTAATGGCAACTCACAGTATAGAACCGGGTTGCTGAAGATCCGACTATGACACCTAGGGTGCTATGGCCCCAGTCTTTGATACCTATGAGACCACGGCCCCACCCTTTGAAAACAAGAAGGCCCTGCTACTACTCCTTCCAGAAGCTTTGCTGATCTCCAAGCTGCTTCATGGATGGTTCTTTTCTTTTTTGGAGGACAGCAGATGTAGTTCCTTTGGCCAGTTTCCTGCCTGTAGAGTTCCAGGAGGCAGACAATGTTCTGTCTCTGTCCCCTTTAGCCTGTCTAAGCTGATGGATTTTCTGCTGTGGTCGTTAGTTAGATCCATCAGTAACAGGCTTAATCTCTTTAACAGAAGTTTGTGTAGCCACGTCCTTGGTGAAAATTCTGAGACACGTGTCCTTAGCTTGTACATAAGAATTTTCCAAATCTTTAAGTTTTGTTTTCATTTTACTCAGTTCATTTTTAAGTCCATCCCTTTCCTCTTAATTTTACCATAAGCAACAAGGAGAAACCACGTGCCCCTTTAAGATCTGGCTTAGAAATCTTGTCAGCCAAATATCCAAGCTCATTCCCTACAAGTTCTACCTCCACCAAATATTTGAACATAATTCAAGCAAGTTCTTTGCCACTGCATGAAAAAGATTGCACTTCCTCCATTGTCCAGTCACGTTTGTCATTTTCTTGTCAAGTCTCACCAGAGGTACATTTAACATGCACAGTTCTAGCAACGTTCTGTTTTTGGTGCTGTGTGTATTCTCTAAGACAATAAGAGACTTTCTCTATAGGTCTCCACACTTCTGAGCCCTCACAAGAATTAACTTTGATATCCATAATTCTACCAGCAGTCACTTCAAGGTAATCTAGACTTTTTCTGTTCCAAACCTGTTGCTGTCGAGTCAATTCTGACTCATAGCAACCCTGTAGGACGGAGTGGAACTGCCCCATACAGTTTGCAAGGAGCATCTGGTAGATTTGAACTGCTGACCTTTGGTTAGCAGCCGTAGCTCTTTACCACCACACCACCAGAGTTTTCCTTTTACTATTAGGCACCTTAAAACTTTTCCAGCCTCTACCCATTACCCAATTACAAAACTGCTTCTACATTTTAGGTGTCTGTTAGAGTAGCATCCCACTCTTCTAGTACCAAATTTTGTTATCTAGTACTGCTATAGCAGAAATACTGCATGTGAGTGGCTTTAAGAAACATTTATTTTCTACAGTTTAGGAGGCTAGAAGTCCAAATTCAGGGTGCCAGCTCTAGGGCAAAGCTTTCTCTGTCAGCTCTCGAGGAAGTTCCTAGTCTCTTTTGAGAGACTAGGCAGTCTTCTGCTCCTAGGCAGTCTTCATGTGGCTTGGCATAGCTCATCCCTATCTCTGCTTCTTTCATGCTTGTTCAGTCTCTTTTATATCTCAGAAGAGATTGGCTCAAGACACACCCTACACTAATCCTGTCTCATTAAAGACAACCCATTGCCAAATGGGTTTATAACCACAGGCATAGAAGTTAGTATTTACAGCACATATTTTGGGGGGACACAATTCAGTTCCTAACAGGTATGTAATACATAACCAGATACGTGCCGATGTGATACAGGTAACTACACTAAAGGAATTCACAGTAGGGGGGTTATTATAGAGTTGGCCAAATAGGGAAAAATTCATGGAAATAGTTGTTGTAATTTGAATTAGGATAAATGCAATCCTTGAATGATGTTCATTTGTGAGATTGGAATTGACCATATTTACATTTCTGTTAATGACTAAGATGAGAACATTGGATTCAGCTCCCTGAGGTGTAAGCATGTTTGGGTAATTTTACTTTATGAAAATGCATTTATTTGTTAAATTAACTGTAGCACATTTGTTTCTCTATTTTTTTTCCTAAAGCATAAATGTTCATTTATCCTAGATGGTGTTACTTTTTTGCTTATCATAATTTTTCATTTAAAATTTTTATATTTAAAGAAGCAAACTATCTTTAAAAAGAAAAATATTATACTTTTGAGATGAAAAGCATAGAGACAATTTATTGTTTATCCTTTTAAATTTGGAGAAGAAATGAGAAAATATGTATTTACTATAACTTATCTTTAGGGAACAAGCACCTAAGGTATATTTAATAAATAGTTGGAGGAAGGCGGGATCAGTATAAAGGTGCCAGATAAACCTCAAGTATTCAGCCTTTTTTGCAGGTGAAAGTTAGGGACAGTGGTTGCTTCTAAGAAAGCCTCAGGGTCAAAGAAGTATCATGTAGCCAATTAAGGGAACTGGCTGCTAATAGGCAAATCTGGGAAAACGGTGGAAAGGGATAAAAACTTGATAGAAGTACTTCCAGGGTGTAGGCATGGGAGCTGCAGAAATCAAACAGGGAAGGAAAAGAAGAGTGTTACGACCCGAGCAGTGGGAAATGGAAAGAAGTATAAATTCTTGAAATTGTAGAGAAATCTATTACTAATTATCACATTTTTTAAGGGTAAAGGAGTAGGTTGAATCTTAAAAGGATAAAGTAAGGTACATTTAAATGAAAATATAGATTTTGTATCCTCAAAAAATCAGAACTAGGAATCGTAAAGATTATTTTAGTGAAAGAGAAAATCTTCCATTATCGAAAATGTTAAGATGTCAACAAAAGTAGCTTAATACTTAATGAGTACGTTTGCCTTATTGTTACTCAATACATCTTGTATTTCTGCTACTAAGCACTCTTTCCCAGGTCGTTTAATGACTTTTTAATGATACAGTAATGTCATATGATACAATAATGGAATTTTCAAAAATATTGCTTTATATGGGCATGGGTTTTTGTTTTTTACTTAGAGAAACTATTAACTGCAATTTATTACAAAAAATCAACAGTGTTTGTCATATCTCAGCCTGTTTTTAGTTACCAACTTTTTTTTTAAAGGCCTATTATTTTTTCTCTGTAGTAAGAGTACAAAATATAATGATATGTTCCTTATGACAAGGAGCTTACAATATAATTGAAGAGATAATATGTCACCTATATACGTGTGTGTGTGTGTGTATATATATATATATATACTGGTACAAAAAAGAATGAGTGACAGCCAAGGAGAAGATCGTCATGGATTGGGAGGGCTTGGCTTCAAGGCAGGGAAGAGGACTCCCAAAGTTAGGCTCTTAAAATTGGAGAGGCAGTAACAAATTAGCAAGAGCCATTCAGTCTCAACCAAGGGGATGTGCTTGGCATAGGGATCTGCCCAACATGACCGAAGGGAGAATGGGAAAGCTTTAGATGTAACTGTTCGGCACTCAGAAGACTGTTGTGGCCATAAGAGTGTGAGTTCCTCAACAGATAAGTATAAAGGGAGATAAGCCTTGAAGAACACAGACTTAAGACCAGGGAGAATAAGCCATCAGAACTGCATGGAATCGCCAGATGATAGGAGATGAATTGGAGTAACACAGTATTACACTCTGTTCACAAAGGGACAGAGGACTTCAAGAAGCTGGATTGTGAAGTAATGGTAAATGTTTTCAGGAGATCTGGAAGAATGAAAAGAGAATACACCTTTATATTTGTCTGCTTGAAGGGAGTTTTGTTAAAATGGTGGAAGTGAAAGATGAAAGATGGCAGCTGCATGAAATTAAAATTGGAATGGATGATGAGAAATGAGAGAATTGAATGATATAAACTATTGTCTATAGTATATCATTAAGGAATAATGAAGTCATATTCTTGATAGTTTATCTCATGTGTATCTGATATAAATGCTAACTGTGAGCAAAAATTTAACCAAAATACCACATTCGCTGGACAGTCTGAATAAAAAGAAATTTACTCTTAATTAAAATTTCCCAGTTTGCCTCTAACTTGATCTATGATCTAAAGTGTTGCTAAGTGTTTCCTTTGTAAAAAATCAGACATTACTATTGCTAAAAGAACAGCAATTTCTTATAGATTATATTAGCTTCAGTAGTACCTCTGTCCCTTCTTGAATAAAATCAGATATATACTATTAAAAATACTGTTCTGTGGAAAGGTCATTCTTTAGTAACCTCATTGTGGGATTTTTGGCTCTTGAAATCTCATTTGAAGCCTAAATTTCCATTGGTTTAAAGTTAGCACATTTTATCTTGCTCTGCTTTGAGTGGAAATGAAAACAGATAAGTACCATCTTCCTTAGGAGTTTTCTTCTGTTGTTATAAGCCAGAAAATTTTGTTCTTTTAATAGAAATAAATTCATGGTATTTATTTATAACAGAACACACATGCAGGACTTGAAAGATGTCACTAATAATGTACACTATGAGAACTACAGAAGCAGAAAACTGGCAGCTGTGACTTACAATGGAGTTGATAACAACAAGAATAAAGGGCAGCTTACAAAGTAAGTATTTTTTCCTCCAGAAAAGGTATTATTATGTGGTAAATAATTTTGTTAAATTCCATTTTTATCAGATTCCTCCTGGCTACTCAGAAAATTTGGCTAATGTTGCTTGTGTACAACAGCAGAAATTTTTATTGTTGAGCTTTGTTTTGGTAGTTTTATATTTTACTGTTTGTTTGAAGAAGTTGTTTTATGGTCCTGTTCCAAAAGTGAAAGAACCACACATTCTCTTCTAGTCATTTGCCATCATCTTTGTAATCTGTACACCACACATTTAATAGATCCTGAATTAGAAGTAAAACAGCTCCTTCAGCATCGCAACTCGAAGGAGTTTTTTAAAAGGACGGAATGAAGTTAATACTGAGATCTCTTAACTAGTTTATCTAGTTAAGATACTTTTTTTCCTGTAATTTCATTCTCCTTAAGGAGCTAAACTTACAGCTGTTTTTCTATGTCCTTTTTTTTTTTTTTAAATAAACCATTTTGATAACAGAGTTTTTACTAAAAAATTATATAGGAATAAGGGACAGGACCAAACAAGGGAAGTATTTTGTTGAGTGTAGTCCTTCTCTATTCCTATTGTATATTTCCAGGGAGTAAGCTGGAGTTTAGGTTTCTTCTGTTGGTTTTTAGAGTGGTGTCACTACCAAGGGGTAGCTCTGCCCTACCAAGCTTGTATCTCAAGCTGTGAAGGCTTCACAATCGGGCATGGAAAAGAGATGAGTCAGAAAGCTGTGTGAATTAGATGGTAGGGTTCTTGGTAACCGTGTGTATGTGCCCTATTTTTTCTTTATTTGTGATTGTTGAAGATCCGAAGTATTAGGCAAACCACTTTAACAATGCACATCAGTAGCTAGGTGTTACCTGCTATTAGAGATAGAATCCTCAAGGATCATCTATATAAATACTGAAAAAGACAAGCTCTCAAAGGAGCAGGCTGTATTTAATAAGTTTTAAAGATACTGGTCAACATTTCTTATAATGCAGTATAAAAATGCCCCCTTTTTCTTGTTTAGTTATGTCTTCCCAATGGCCCTAAATTCCAGGAGAAAGCACACAAAGCATTATACTCACTGCCAAAGTTGCAAACAATTCTTTTTTAAAACTGACCTTAAATTTAGCTTTCTGTTTAATTTCCTAATGATATCTGGATATAGACCCTAACCTCCTCACCCTTTGAATTTCTTCTTAGTCAATTATAATGCTTTTTTGAGGGACTTTATTGATGCAGTCTTAGGTTTTCTGTTTTCAAGGATCACTTGGGGGTGCTTGTCACAAAGCCAGGTTCGTTGGCAAGAGATTCTGATACAGTAGATACGGGATGGGCCTGGAGGCTTGTATTTTTAATTTGCACCCTAGGTGGTTCTGATAGAGGTGATCAGTAGTGCATACATTGCAAAATACTGACTTGGAGGAGTTTTCTACAGCTCTTTTGGAAAGTAATATGGTTAACATGTCAGCCATTTTAAAAATATTTAAAACAAAAAAGATCCTATTTGAGATAAGGTTCAGTGCATGAGAAACAGGCCAGACTTTACCGTTTCTTTTTAACAATATATTGAACAGCTTTAATATTTAGCTCAAAAACAAGAACCCACTACAGTGAATATTGTTCATGACAATCCTAATCCATTTGAAATGCATATTAATTTTTTAACTGTTTAAAAGAAAAATATACACAATTAAAGTTACTGATAATTTTATAGTATGTTAACGGCAAATACATTAACATTGCATAGTTTTCATTAAATGCATTTAATGTTTGATTCTTTAAAAACATTTGTTCATGTCCTAGACACAGAGAATTTTCTTTGTTTGCATATTTCAAATACAAGGTTTTTAAGTAGTGCTATTAGAATATTGGGAGTTCTACTCTGTCCTATAGGGTTGCTGTGAGTCGCAATCGACTAGATGGCACTGGGTTTGGTTTTTTTATTAGAATATTACTGCTATTGAATGGCAAGGTAACTCAGAGAAAAATAGTAAGTCTCACACTATTGTTAAAAATTCTTCTGTGTATACAAAATGTTACTGTTTGAATTACTTGAATTAAACTATAACCAAGGTAAAAACAGAAAAAGTAGAATTCTATTGGAAATGTATCTCTTAATGAGATGAATCATGGTCAAACCTTGCCTATGCAGATAATAAAAAAGGAAAGTTTCTACTTCTAAAAAGCAGGTTCACCCAGTAGCTGTCGTTTTGTTAATAGAAAGTAGAAAAGTAAACATTTTTGAAGATTACACCAATTAGGAAATGGCTATAATTGGAATATTTGATACGGTTTGATAAATTAGGTTTTTACTACTTGTTGAATAATACACACCGAATCTGAGATAAGTCACTTGGAATTTTTGTTCACTGGCTTTATTTAATGTGTCTTGAAAATATTAACAATCTCAGATAATATTCCAACTGAATTAAAAAAAAATCAGTGTCAACAACTTATGGTGCTTTAGCTGATAAAGCGTACTTTTCTTTACAGCTAAGGACACATACATGAATAACTGAAAAGAATAAATATATGACGAAAATCAGTGTGGGTTTAGACTTTCTTACTGATGTTCTCTTTATGTTACTGTCTTTGGACTCGCCTCCAGAGCAGTGCATCCTTTGATAAAGGTGGAGGGGTAACAAAAATTGCCAGTACTCTCAGCTAACAGACATATGAGGAAATGCTCACAGTCATTAGCCAAATCAAATGCAAATCAAAACTACAATGAGATACTGTCTCACCCCAGCAAGGCTGGCACTAATCCAGAAAACACAAAATAATAAGTGTTGAAGAAGTTGTGGAGAGACTGGAACACTTATGCACTGCTGGCAGGAATGTAAAAATGGCATAACCACTTTGGAAAGTGATTTGGTGCTTCCTTAAAAAGCTAGAAGTGGAAGTATCATACAATCCAGCAATCCCACTCCTTGGAATATATCCTAGAGAAATAAAAGCCATCACACGAACAGACATATGCACACCCATGTTCATCGCAACGTTGTTCACAATAGCAAAAAGATGGAAACTGCCTAGGTGGCCATCAACAGACGAATGGATAAGCAAGTTATTGTACATACACACGATGGAATATTACACAACGATAAAGAACAATGATGAATCCTCAAAACATCTCACAACATGGATGAATCTGGAGGACATTATGCTGAGTGAAATTAGTCGCAAAACGACAAATACTGTATGAGACCACTATTATAAGAACTCAAGAAAAGGTTTAAAACCAGAAGAAAGCATTCTTTGATGGTTACGAGGGTGGGGAGTGGGGGAAGGGGAATTCGCTAACTAGATAGTCGACAAGGATCATCTTCAGTGAAGGAAAGAACAGTACACGATACAGGAGAAGTCAGCACAACCAGACCAAAACAAAAGCTAAGAAGTTCCCTGAACACATCCAAATACTTTGAGGGATAGGGTACCTGGGGTTGGGGCTTGGGGACCATAGTTTCAGGGGATATCTAGGTCAGTTGGCATAACTAGAGTTTTATTAAAATTTTCTGCATCCCACTTTTGTGAGTGGTGTCTGGGGTCCTAAAAGCTTGCAGGCAGTCATCCAAAATGTATCAATTTATCCCAACCCGCCTGGAGCAATGGAGAATGAAGAACACCAAAGAAGTAAGGAGAATATTAGCCCAAGAGACTAAAGGTCCACGTAAACCAGAGACTCCACCAGCCTGAGACCAGAAAAACTAGATGGAGCCCGGCTACCCCTAACAACTGCCCTGACAGGGAATAAAACAGAGTCCTGGACAGAGCAGGAGAAAAGTGTGGAACAAAACTCAAATTCAGTAAAAAGACTAGACTTAATGGTCTGACAGAGACTGAAGGAACCGCCAAAACTATGGCCCCTGGACGCTCTGTTAACCCAGAACTAAAACCATTCTCAAAGCCCACTGTTAAGACAAAGATGAGACAGGACTATAAAACTAAAAATAATACACATGAGGAGTGTGCTTCTTAATTCAAGCAGATATACCAAACCAAATGGGCGGTTTCTATCCGGAGGCAGGATGAGAAGGCAGGAACTAGTTGGATGGACACAGGGAACTGGGGTGGAAAGGGGCAGTGTGCTGTGATGTTGTGGGGATTACAACTAATGTCACAAAACAGTATGTGTATAAATTTTTGTATGAGAAATTGAGCTGTAAACTTTCACTTAAAGCACAATAAAAAAAAAATTACCAATTCTCCAACCACATTACTGTATGTTTGAACTCAGAGCATCTCAAACGTGTCCCCAAATACCAGGCTTGTAAACATCTAACGCCACACCTCGCCCTTAACAAAAACCCATTTAACGCTGGAGATAAAGATACTCCACAGGTTTATGCTATGATACTTTCAAGTAATCATTGAAGGAGACTTCTCTTTTGTCACCTGCAAGTTTTCATATCTAGGGAAAGTGTCACTTAGGTAAGGGGGGATGAGAGGGAGGGATAAGTCTGTCTTTTTTTTAAGTAAGAGAATGGCTATCTGTAACTTTGATGTTTTAAGGCATACCACTTTAGGCCAGAGTTTGTATGGAAGTTGATTATCTGGAAATTGATTCTTTTGGAACTACCCGTGCGCAGGTCACTCTTTAAATGCTTCGTATATATGTAGACCCCAGTTTGAAGACCACTAAACTATAGACAGTCTTTGGTGATTTATCATTTTTTTAATTACTGCTTATGATCTCCAAGGAAGCCCTGGTGGCATAGTGGTTAAGAGCTACAGCTGCTAACCAAAAGGTTGGCAATTCGAATCCATCAAGTGCTCCTTGGAAACCCTATGGGGCAGTTCTTCTCTGTCCTGTAGGGTTGCTATGAGTTGAGATCAACTCAATGGCAATGGGTTTGGGTTTTTTACGGCCCTTTTAAATTAGTATACGTATTTCAGAAGCAGTGGATTTTTTTTTTGTCTTTAATGGTCTCTAACTAGGCTATCTGCAAACCATTTGGGAAAGAATCTTATTGATAATAAGATAATTTATTCACCTACCAATGGCTAATAGAGCTGTTTTTTCATTATGTGATGTTTTATATATATATATATATATATATATATACACACACCCACACAGAGACACAGACACCTATTCAGAATTTATAGTTAAATTAGCCCTTGTATGGCAGTGTACACTTTGGCTTTAGAATATAAGCTAAAAATTTTTAGTGTTAAACATTGAATAGTAAAAGCAGATTAATTTATCTTTTATAAGATAGTTTTGGGTAGACTATAGAGTCTACTGAACCATGGATTAAAAATAAAAACATTTGGTTTGCATGTCTAAAAATGAACCTTTCATGAAATGTTACTGGTTCTAGAATATATTTTGGAAACACTTGAAACAAGATTTTGTTTATGTGGTTTAAATCTGAAAAATAGGCAAGCTTATGTCATTGTCAGATGCTAATTTGTCTCAAGGCCAGAGTGTGGAGAAGTGGGTACTGTTCTCAGCAGCTATTCAGGTATCACCTGTGTTTGGCAAAGTATCAGTTCATCTGTTTTAAGTATTTCTTAAATCCTCAGGGAGCGTGTGTCTTTCCGACTCCTGTATGGAGTGTGGAGGGTGGTCGGGAGCAACATAAAGGGAGGCCATGTCCTAGATCAAAGAAGATTCAATAAGAGGCTTTAAAGGGAAGGGGAGAAGAGGTGGTTGTATCTAGATTGTTGATCTCTTAAAGAAAGTACTGAGGCAGATAGGACTATCCTTTTTTTTGTTAAATCTGCTTCTTACAGTTTTATCTGCTTCCTCTTCCATGGGTCTTACCTGTACCCTTTACAGAAAAGTCACATTTTATTGGTGACTCTTTTCTGAACTGTTATTGGTCTTTGGGTGTCAATTAATTGATATTCTGTCATACCAATTATGACCATGTCTTGCTCTGAGTTTGGGACAGATCCTTTCAATTACCTCTTGCCCATGTGCTAGTTAATTTATTTTCCTGTTAACTGTAGTCTTCTCCATTCTGTATTCTTGGGAGAACTTTCTTTATGGGTAACTTAAGTTGCTATAAAGGAGCCCTGATGGTACAGTGGTTAAAGTGCTTGGCTGCTAACAGAAAGATTAACAGTTTGAACTCCACAGCAGAAAGATGTGGCAGTCTGCTTCCGCAAAGAGCACAGCCTTGGAAACCCTATGGTGCAGCTCTCCTCTGTCTTGTAGGGCTGCTATGAGTTGGAATTAACTCAAGGTAATGGAGTCTAAATGATTAGAAACGCGGGTTTTCAAAGGCTGATCCTCAGAACTCCTTTGATAAATGACTGACTTCTCACTAAAGAGAAATAAGGCTAATTTTGTAAAATTTCAAAAGATAAAAAAAATTAAATTTATTCAGTTATGATTTTTTACTCTTTGTTCAAAAGCCCTTTCATAAAAATATAGTGATAGTAGCTGGGGTTTGTTTTATGTTTGGTTTTAATGCTGTCACTTGGCAAAATAAAGCACTGGCAACTCTGTTTTCTCCCATACTTTTAGGAAATTTTTATCGGTCTTTGAAATTTGTTTAAATGAAATTACTTTGAAAAATTTTTTATGGAAATTGCTGTATGTCTGTATACATGGTGACTTACCAAACCACTGGAGCAAAAGTATGTAAAAATACTTGTTTAATTTGTTCTTCAGGAAAGACCACACAATTTCAATAAAATACGGTTGTCTTCAATTTTTTTTTTTTTTTTTTCCATTACACTGCAAATGTGGGTCATGTAATATGGCCACAGTAGAACCTTACTAGGTCACATGAAATGGTGAGTCATGTGATAGCTTGGATGGTGTCTAAGATATATCTTTGGGGATTTATTCCAATTATGTTACAGGCTTTTTTTCTTTTATTAGGCCTTTTAATTTCTTTGGCTGGATTGCTCTTAATTTCCCAGACACATTTATAAGCTTTTAGGATCTAAGTGTGCAGTGAAGAGTTTTACTGTTAAAAAGCAGGCAGACATGATATAAATTAAATGGTTTTTCCAGGCATCTAATAAAAAAGCTTTACTTGGAAGAAAAATAACACTAAATGTGATGACAAGTAAAAAATGGTCATTTTACCTGTGTTTTCTACATTGCATGCACAATTTTACTCTGTAGTTTTTTAACTTTCCCCTTAATAAAGGCAACTAGAAGTATTCTGCTAATTCAAAATTGAGAGATCTAAAAAGTCATGTTAATTGGTGAGAGGCTTCAAAAATGCATGTTAGATATGTGTGAACATTTTCTTTTAATACTTTGAATATCAGTTGATTTGTTCAGGAGTCAAGTAATTTTTACAAGACCGTTGCCACCAGGGCAGTAGTATTTTCTTGATAATCTAAGATGATCAAATACACACATTCAACTATTCAAGACTATTAATTCAAAAGCAGTTAGATTACTTCTTTTTTACAGGCCTAAAAGTTTGAGGGGAGGGAAAATCGAAAATCCAGCAAAAGCTTTGGACGCTCTCACTGGAAAAATGTACACACAGAGCATACATTTGAGAGTAGTCTCAGGCATTCCCAGACTCTCTGCCTGAGGCCCCTATATTAAAAGCACCTGACATAAATATGAGGAATATATTATTAAGGATGATTTCATCAGCTTCTAACCAAATAATGGCATTTACACTTGAAAATTTGCTGTTTCAATTGACTTCACTTTTTGAATTCAAGTTCTTACTCTAAGCTAATATGTCTGGTTTTGTGTTTCAAGTTTAGATCTTCTGATTAATTGCTATATTGGTCAAACATGCAGATTTGTCTGTAGAAGTAAGTTTTCTTTTGGTGAGGAAACATTCTTGAGTTAAGTAACATTTTATTTCAATTTACACCAATTACAAAAACAGATTATCTTGATCACACTAGTATATCACATCTTTGTCCTTATTTGCTAAGAAAAATTTCTCATAACATATTGATAGCCAGTTTCCGCCTCTTCACTTTTGCTTGATAGTTTTCAGCTAAACTGTCTTTTCGTCCTCCTTGATAGGGAAGAAGGCGGCTGTGATTGCCGGGTACAGGTCGACTAATAAGGAAAGAAGCCACCACAATCAGAATATGTCAAATAGAGTTAAAGTTACTAGCCTTTGAAGTTATGGGTAAAATCCAAGGCCTGGTTTTTGTTTTTAAGCCATGAGTTAATTTTTTCCTTATTTTAAAATTGCTTTATTGAGATTAAAATTTACTCACTTAAGGTATATAATTCAATGGTCACAGCCCATTTTTGTAGAAGCAAAATAAACATGCTTTATCAATAAATCCAGAGAAGGGCTTGCTTCTTTTAAAATACTCCCAGTGTGTGGAATAGTTTTCAAAGACTCTCAAAGCCACAGAGCTCATTTTTCTTTTTACTCGGGGACTATAGTAGCGTACTTATACTTTGACATTCATTTGTGTCTACAAGTATACTAGCCTTAAAATAGAGTTCAACTGTAAATACTTCTTGACATGAAAATTTTGAACACATTGTGTCAGGATTTGAGCCTGTGGACCTTTACTGTCAATGGAGTGAACTATTTTTTATTTAACTCTGCTTCTGTTTATTTTCTGATATTTTAAAAATGAATAGTTATCAAAACATTTATTTGCTTCTGATTATCTTTAATGTGATGGTGTTGTTTTTTAATCACTTAACATCTTTATAACTTAAGACAATGAAATAAAGTGGAATGAATTTGCAAGGCATTTAAGTTAGCATACCAAACCTAAGTCAAACTCATTGCCATTGAGTTGATTCCACTCATAGCAGCCCTATAGGGCAGAGTAGAACTGCCCCATAGTATTTTCAAGGCTGTAATCTTCACAGGAGCAGACTGCCGTATCTTTTGCCCTTGGAACGGTGAGTGGGTTCGAGCCGCTGATCTTTCAGTTAGCAGCCAAGCACTTTTAATCACTGCGCCACCAGCGCTCCTTAAAGTTATCATAAGGGGCCTGAAAATATTCTTTATATGTAAGTGAAAAATGCTCTAGATATTGACTGGTAGTTCCAGCATATCAATTTCTAAAATAAGTTTGAATTATTATTAAATTGTGGTATAAATAGTTGTCTTAGAAGAAGAGATTGTAGTACTTGGAATTTTAGAAGAACTAAAAATATTCTGTATGTATTAACTTCATGAACTAAATTGTTTTTTCCCTCCAAATTAAATATTATTTAAACAAAGTATGAAATTAAGTAATTTTCTTCTAATTTTTCATTTCAACTGTATTTTGGGAATGTTTCCTTTCAGTTTTCCTTTTACTGTTTCTTTTGTATGTCATTTTAACATGCCTTGGGTTTATAGAAACATCCTACTAACAGTTGCCTTTGTTATTTACATCTTTTTTTCATAGCTATGTATTCCCTAGCTATCCAAGTTCAGGTACGAAACCTCATGGAAGTTCTAGATTATAAGTATATTTAGAAATTTTAAAGTTTCAAAAATTTTAGCCCATTTATACATAAACTTAAAATCTGTATTCTGTGTCATTTAAGAGGGTGTCAGAGCTGGTAATATTTTGAAACTTACTTTGAAAAAAGAGAATTTATGAGTGGGATGTAGCGTATTACTCTGAAAATCTGAAACAGATTTTCAGATTTTTCATTTCCAGACGTTTAATGATTGCCTTTACTAAACATGACAGGAGCCCTCTGGCACAAATGGAAGAAGAAAGAAGGGAGCATGTAGCCAAGATGAAGAAGATGGAGATGGAGATGGAGCAGGTGTTTGAAATGAAGGTCAAAGAAAAAGTTCAAAAATTGAAGGACTCTGAAGCAGAGGTAATCAGTCTAACATTTCTCTCTCTTGGATTTCCCTGCCGTATTAGACACAGCGTTCCTTTTTTAAATAATAAATATTATCTTGAATAAAATTCATAGATAATACTACCTTTTTATACATTATTTTAAAGAAATGTAGTACTCTAATGTAGTAGAATGGCGAAATAAAAGCAAGGGCTATGTTTTTAATACAATAGTATATACTTCAATATGTAAGTGCTTGGGCATAAGATACTAGATGGGAAGATGTAAGAAAGTAGTCAGAATACTTATAATAATATGAGTCATAGTTATAATGAGCAAGTTTGAGTTACGAGAAGTAAAATTAAAGCCATTCCATATACAAGGTATAAGAAAACTAAAAAGCAGAGTTTTGGATGTATATGAAAATAAAAACTAGTCTTAGAATAAATGATAATAAACCCAGACTTATTTATATATAGTGCCAAAATAATTCCCAGTGTTACATTAGGCAGCGTAGTCATAAAGCATCCTAGCAAACATATCTACTGTCTTGAAACCCCTCTGCAGATAGTTCCTTCAACAGGTGATGAGAAAGTTTTTTCTACATAGGTTTGTTTTCACTGTTCTAGAAATTATTTTTAAATATGTGGTATGACAATATATGAAATATTCTTAAAACAACCTTTAAGGATAAAATCCAGTGAAATCCCTATGTTTTATGTGGTTTTACTAAAGAAATAATAATTTGTATCTAAATATATTAAAAGGAGTCAGATCTATTCTGTTAAATCCAGACAGTTGACCTCATTTGTTCTGTAATTACTGCATAATACACTGAAACTAAATATGTAACTAAGAGTACTCTAATCCATTGACTAGACAGAATGCATGGAGTAAAGTATTCAGTAATTTTGAGGAAATGTTTTTATTCTGTGTCAAATTTCTCCTAAATTACTGAGCCTTTCTTGTAATTTTTTGTAAAAACTTCTCACTGTTGTTATATTTGTCATGGGTCTAATCCAACGGGCATATGGAATTTATTCTTTTTTATTTTTCAGACTTTTATTGTATCTGTCCATTTGAGTCTCTATCCCTTGACTAATAACTAATCTAGAAAATTCATGTCAGAAGGTAATGGTTAAAAACAACGACCAATCAAGAGTCAGCTGCATTCGGTATCTCCACATTTAGATTCCATTGAAAATCTAGAAGTACTTTAACTTATTTTGCTGTAAACATATGTTAGGGTCTGCTCCTAAAGAGTAAATATTATAAACAATAATTGTGAAACTGTAGCCAAAGAACCTTTCAAAGTGTAATGATTACTGAGAATGGTGAAAACAGAGTTTTGAGTAAGTAACTCATTGAAGGATGGACTCAGCGTTGAAAGAACCTATGAAATGATCTGGGCCAAGATCCCCCTAATACTCTAAGCTTTATCTTACTAAACATGCCCATTCCAGGTTCCTCTTGCTTAGTAGAACCCTGTCCCTTACCAACATCCTAGGTGTGATGTTTGGAAAGCATTACAGTATTTAAAAAAAAAAAAAAAAGGCAACCCCCGTTGCCACTGAGTTGATTCCAACTTATAGCAACACTATGGGACAGAGTAGAACTGCCCCTTAGGATTTCCAAGGAGCAGCTGGTATATTCATACTGGCAGCCTTTTGGTTAGCAGCCGAGTTCTTAACTACTGTGCCACCAGAGCCCCTCACAATATATAAAGTATTTATGTAGGTTAAGAAACCCATTTAACCTTGCTTAATACAATTTTTTTCCGAAATTCATTTCTGTGGATTTATTTGCTTGGGCCACAGATAGTATCAGGGAGCACTGTGTACCGTGGAGTACCAGCTTGGGAAATGCTTTAATAGCAAACAAGAGCACCAGTAACATAGCTGATAATGTGCTGTAAGTGCTTACGGTGTGTCAGCATGGCACTCAGCATCTCTCATGGATTATGTCAGTTCACACCATAGCCCTGTGAGGTGGAGCTCCCTTTTATAGATGAGAGGAAGGATAAAATAACTTGGTCAGTGCTGTATAGCTGCTGAGAGCCAGCATTGAACCCCCGTTAGTCTAAGGTTTTAAGTTTGGTCTTACTCACTAGACGAGGCCCACAGTCCTTCATCCACAATTTCAAAATCTAAAAATCTCTGAAAACTGTAAAACCTGACATGAACTAATAGTCTTTGTCTCACTTAATGTGAATATTTACATATTACTGAAAAGTAATAATGTTTTGATCACAGGTGCTGCCCCAGACAGCCTGGGAGGTGTTTTGTAAACTGTAATACATACTACACCTTTCTGAATAGCATTGCCTTTCTAAAATCTGAAAAATTCTGAACTTCAAAACACATCTGACTCCAAGGGTTTCTTGGTGTGAGGAATTGTGACCTGTACTTTTATTTGTATGTAATTAACAGAAAAATTATGTGTATGTGCATGATTTTAGAGAAGACAGCACCTGTGAGCCGACCCTGGGTGCCCATTGTATCCCTCTCTCTCCTTCCTGGCAGTAACCACTGTTGTGAGTGGTGTGCTTATGGCTCCCTTGGATTTTTTTTTTTAATGTTCCTCTTTATTGATAGTTTCTTAGTAACCTGTTTGCTGCTATCAGAAAGATGGCACCTCAGTTTTTCTGCAGAAAGATTGATTCGTGTCTAAGTGAAATTATTTACGTAATGATCCACTAGACCTAACCCCTTTGCTTCTGCAGTTCCTCTGCAGGAGCGTTGCCCACCTCTCAGCTAGCATCCTTTCCAGCATTGTTTCTCACTGTAGGAAGGACCACCTGCATTAGGACCACTGGGTTTGTTGAAAATATAGATTACTAGATTTAAAACCCAGAAATTCTGATTCAGGATGTGTGGGATGAGGCTCAGTAGTCTATTTTTTTAACAGCCCTCCCAGGTGATTTGTATGAAGACTCAACCTTTGAGAACGACTGCTTTACAAGAATCAGCGGACGTAGTGATCTCAGAGCTCTTATGTTCTTAATTACCTGCTTGTTTCCCACCCTGTCTCAGCTTTCTGAACATGGAATTAGGAGACATAGGTTCAAGTCCTGGTTTTGACACTTAACTTGCTAGTTATCTTGGGCAAGTCACTTAAACTCTGCAACTGTTTCCTCATCCGTACAGTGGGAACAGTGAAGTCTTCCCTGCCCCTCCTCCAACATGCTTGTGAGTAAAAAAAAAAGGAGAGATAATATATCTCCATTTTAAAGTGCTACACAACTCAAGTTTGTTACACTTTTTTTTTCTGTTTCCCAAGATTATTCTCTTGGGTCACTGGCTTTTTGGGAGGCAGGTAATATGTAGAAGGAATCCTAGACGGTGCTTTCCAGGTGATATTCTTAATTTATAACACTAGGACTTAAAGTTTATGCTTTTTAACATTAGGATACGTATCCTGCCTGGATGAAACACACTTCTGTTCCTGTTTTTTTTTTTAAGGTTTTATTTTATGTATTATGCTATTTCCTTTCGTGATTTAGCTCCAGCGACGTCATGAGCAAATGAAAAAGAATTTGGAAGCACAGCACAAAGAATTAGAAGAAAAACGTCGTCAGTTTGAGGATGAGAAAGCAAACTGGGAAGCTCAACAGCGTATATTAGAACAACAGAACTCTTCGAGGTAACTAATACCAGATTCCTAAGAAGTTCATTCGTTAATTTTTTAAAGAATTGTTTTCCTATTTACTGTTAAAAAAAAAACACATTTACAATAACAATTTTAAAAACCATCAATCACCCATTATCATACATCCCAAACACAATTATTTTTATGGATGAATCTTTTCATGTGGATGGATGCAATTTGTGTACTTTAACTATTTTTTCACTATAAACATTTTTCATGACTAGTTACTAACTTCTTAATTATAATTTAGCTTCATAGCATTGTCTCAGTTGACTTAACCATAATTGATTTATTGTTCTCTACCTCCAATTGTTAGACATAATGGTTGTTTTCAGTTTGGGGCAAACATAGAGAACACTACTACAAGATCTTTTATGCATTTGGGGTGTGTTTTAATTGTGTTATTTCCTTAGGATACCTTTAAAATAAAATTTTATGTATCTAATTTCTACTGTAGCTTTGCAGTTACTCCCTCTTAATTTATACAAAACTCAATATTTGTGTTTTGGATTTTTTTCTTCCTCATTCAAAAAAAAAAAATAAAACCCCTTGCCGTCGAGCCAGTTTTGACTCATTCCAAAACCAAACCCACTGCCGTCGAGTCAATTCCGACTCATAGGGACCCTATAGGACAGAGTAGAACTGCCCCATAGAGTTTCCAAGGAGCGCCTGGCAGATTTGAACTGCCAGCCTCTTGGTTAGCAGCTATAGCACTTAACCAGGGTTTCCTTGGACTCTTTAGTCCCATTTAAAACTGAAAAGTTACATCACTCTAAGAATTCTGTAGTTTACCTTTATTGCTAAACCTTTTCAAGATTAAGCAGTTGTTCTATAATACTACTATTAACTTTTTCCCCAAAGAAGAGGAAAATATATTTGTAAAAGCAAATGTGTTTCAGGATACAGGCGACAGTAGGAGAAACAGGTACCCTATTTGGTGTCAGTTGATCTATTTCAGTTTGCACTGTTGTTTCACGTGAGAAGAATTGTGCTTGTATATTAAAAATGAGATTTTGCTATATTTTTTACTGCTTATCCTGAAGTTTTGGCAAGTATTTTATTGTCTAAGAAAATACTTACTATAGACAAGTATTATCCTCGTCAGTCACTTCTAAATCTTGTAATTTTAAAATGAAAAAATATGGTGTTTTAAACTCCAACACAGTTGGGTTAGCTATTCATATGTTATCTGTAATATTTTATAACATGGTCACTCGTCTTGTTTTTCTTTAATCATTTAGAACTTTGGAAAAGAACAAGAAGAAAGGGAAGATCTTTTAAACCCTCTATTGACCACCAGTTACGTATTAGTTGCCAATATGCCAGCTTGGACATCAGTGTTTGTTGGATCCGTTTGACCAATTTGCACCAGTTTTATCCATAATGATGGATTTAACAGCATGACAAAAATTATTATTTTTTTGTTGTTGTTCTTGATGGAGATTAAGATGCCTTGAATTGTCTAGGGTTATTGTGTACTTAGAAAGTGACAGCTCTAAGTACCTTTCCTACTTTTTTTTTTTTTTATTAAACAGATGTTTCAATTTAATGCAAGAGAACATTTCACTGTTGTACAATCATGTTCTGGTGGTTTGATTGTTTACAGGATATTCCAGAATAAAAGGACTCCGGGAGGTTCTCACTGAGGAGAAATTGCCATAATATGATGCAAACTATGCTTCTCTCTGATAATTATAATACAGAAGTCCCATTCAGTGCAACGTATACAATAATGTAATTTAGTCTAACACAGTTGACCCTATTTTTGACACTTCCATTGTTTAAAAATACACATGGAAAAAAAAACCTATATGCTTACAATGCACCTAGAGCTTTTTTATAACAACCATTTTTTGTTTGTTTGTTTTGGATTCTTTAAATATATATTATTCTCATTTAGTACCCTCTTTAGCCAGAATCTCATTACTGCTTCATTTTTGTAATAACGTTTAATTTAGATATTTTCCATATATTGGCCCTGCTAAAATAGGATATAGCATCTTTCATATGGTAGGAACCGACAAGGAAACTTCCTTTAACTCCCTTTTTACACTCTATGGTAAGTAGCAGGGGGGGAAATGCATTTATAGATCCTTTCTAGGCAAAATTGTGAAGCTAACGACCAACCTGTTTCTACCTATGTGCAGTCTCTTTATTTTACTAGAAATGGGAATCATGGCCTCTTAAAGAGAAAAAAAGTCACCGTTCTGCATTTAGCTGTATCCATATATTGCATTTCTGTATTTTTTGTTTGTATTGTAAAAATTCACATAATAAACAATGTTGTGATGTAATAGACTGCGAGGTCTTAAATATTCTACAGTTGATACACAAGTAGTGTAATATGCTTGGGAAGACACTTTTCAACTAGAATTTGCCTCCCCCACTTTACCATTTCTGTTGCCTCCCTCACGTTATCACTCCTGTCTTTTGTGTGTTTTCATTTAGAATATGAACTCGTTTTCTAGTTTAAGAGATTAGTATCTCTCAGCTCATTAATACCTCTCACTAATATGTCTAATTCCTTGAGAAAATTCCCGACCCATTTAAATGAGGTATATTCTAAGATCCCTGGAAACGGAAATTTTTAAATGGGAAGAGGATAGTCTAATTTCTTTTCACTAGGCTCAAGTGATGGAGTTTTTAACATAATAATGCAGCTCAGTTTTATCACCTTAAAAAGTTTCACAGCGTTTCTTTACTTTTTTTTAAGTTAGTGAGGGAATCAGAGGGACGTAATGAGAATTCCAGTTAGCCAATATTTTTGTTTACTTAACAGCATGAAGGATTTAAATTGATATAAAAATGTATTAGGAAGATTATTCACATTATAGAATCTTGACTTCACTTAGGAATTTACCCTAGGGCACTATTTTTTTTTCCTTATATTTATTTTTATTGAGGCAGAACTCAAAGTGCACCAATGAATTTTTACCCATGTTTATACTCCGCCCAGACAGAACATTCCTAACATCCCAGAAGGATGTTCTGTGCCCTCTCCCAGTCAACACACCCTTCCCGAAAGATAACCACTCTACTGGCGACTCTCACTACAGATTAGTTTTGTCTGTTCTTGAACTGCATACAAATGGCATCATACGGTATATACTCTCTTGAATTAAGGCTTTTTTAAGTAGATCTATGGGGCTTTAAAAGCATGGTTTAGAAGTCATCACTAGTTAAAAATTGTCTTCGAAAAGTTTTGTTGGGTGTAAATTGCCTTCTGCCTTTGGAGAATAGCATGGTACTAATGTTTTTTAAGATGGATTGCAGTGGAACTATGTATTTACTAAGGTAGAACTGTACTGTAAATGCCCCATGCAAAGTAGAACTAAGTTTTTTACCTTACACCTACCCAGAAGTATGACAGTTATTCCAGTACCAGGATCAGGTGCTCAGGAATAACAGGAAGTAATTATACAGGTTTTTGTGTTAAGAGAGATTGGGTTAAGACCACTAGCCAAAAAAGTTTAGTTTCAGATTGTTAAGAACAGCCTACTGAATTTGGAGAATGCAGAGCAAAAAAGCTCATAGACTGCCTAACTGGTGAAGCTCTTTTTTTTTTTTTTTTAATTTTAGTGTATATAAATAATACTGTATTTTTGGTGAAAGCGTACACAGCCAGTTTCCCACTCAACAACTTCTACACAGATTGTTCAGTGACATTGGTTACATTTTTTTTCCTATCGTTGCATAGGGTTTATTTATTTTTACAGAAGTAGAAAAACTATAACAACAACACTAATCTACCGTGGCTGACATGATCAGCACTCCATCCATATTTCCTGGGATCTCGGTATCTTTTTTTTTTAATTTTGTTGTTGAGAATATATACAGCAAAACATACACCAATTCAACCATTTCTGCATGTGCAGTTCAGCAACATCGATTATATTCTTCCAGTTGTGCAGCCATTCTCACCCTCTTAGTTGTCACTCCTCCTATAACATAAACTCATTACACCCTAAGGTTTCTGTGTAATCTTCCGAGTTGCTATTGTTACTTTGGTCCTATATAGATAGTTCTTAAAAGAGCATCATGCTCAAGGCAGACATGTTTTACTAGTTAAAGTATTGTTTGGTTTTAAGAAGACTTCAAGGGGATATTTTTGGTTTAAGGTGTAAAGATTATCTCATGGCAATAGTTTTAAGGTTTCATCCAGTCCCATGGCTGCAGAAAGTCTGGAGTCCATGAGAATCTGAAATCCTGGTCTGCATTTTGCCCTTTTTGATCAGGATCCCTCTATAGACTCTTTGATCAAAATATTCAGAGATGGTAGCCAGGCACCATCCAGTTTTTCTGGTCTCATGTCAAAGGGGAGGTAGTTATTCATGGAGGCAATGAACCTCATGTTCCACATCCTCCTCCTATTCCTGACTCCTCTCTCTGTTGCTCCAGGTGAATAGAGACCAATCACTGTGCTTTGGATGGCCACGTGCAAGCTTTTAAGACCCCAGCCCCTACGCAGTGAACAAGCAGGTAGAAAAGAAGCACTAAACATATTATTAGGTCAGTTAACTGGGATGTCTCATGAAACCGTGACCCTAAACCTCCAAACCAGAGGCCAAATCCCATGAGGTTTTTGATTGGACATAAGTGCCTCAGCACTCTTTTTGTGGTTGGTGTTGTAAATTTGTCTGTCACACAGCTTTTTGCCAGTTCAACCTTTTACAGGTGTACAGGTTACTGACAGCATGTGCAATAATCAGCTACAAAACCCTACCCTTAATGCCTTTTTTCCATCATTGTTAACCACTGCTTCCCTTCACTCCCACCCCTGGTAACCACTAATAAATTTTGGTCTCTGTACATTTGCCGTTTCTTGTCTTTTTATATGAGTGAGTTCATACAATATTTGCCCTTTTGTGAGTGACTTATTTCACTCAGCATAGTGTCTTCAAGCTCCATCCATATTGTAGCATGTATCAAGACTTTGTTTCTTCTACAGCTAGAGTTGTATTCCATTGTATGAACCACAGTTTGTTGATCCATTCGTTATCTGTTGATGGGCATTTAGGTTGTTTCCACCTTTTGGCTTTTGTGAAGAGTGCTGCAGTGAATATTGGTAGGCAAGTCTCTGAGTCTCTGCTTCTCAAGTCTTTTGGTGGGTATATAGGAGTGGAATTGCTGGATCATACAGTTGTTCTATTTTTAGTTTTTTTAGGAACTGCCACACCGTTTTCCACAACAGCTGTACCATTTCACATTCCCACCAGCAATGGTTAAGGGTTCCAGTTTCTCCTACGTCCCTGGCAACATTTGTTATTTTCTGGGTTTTTTTTTTTTTTTAATCTTAGCCATCCTACCAAAAAACCTGTTGCTGTCAATTCCAACTCATGGTGACCCTGTAGGACAGAATAGAACTGCCCTGTAGGGTTTCCAAGGAGTGGCTGGTGAATTCAAACTGCCGACCTTTTGGTTAGCAGCTGAGCTCCTAACCACTGCACCACAGCGCCTCAGTCCTAGTGGGAGTGAAATGGTATCTCATTGTGATTTTGATTTTCATCTCTCTGATGGTTAATAACATTGAGCATCTTTTCATGTTGGTCATTAGAATGTCGTCTTTGATGGAATGTTTATTCAAGTGCTTTGTCCATTTTATGACTGGATTGTCTTTTTGTTGTTGTGAAGGTTTTATATATATATTTTGATTATTAGATTCTTGTCAAATGTATGGTTTCCAAAGATACTCTCTCAGTTGGTAGCTTGTCTTCACTTTTTTGCTAAAGTCTTTTGATGACCAAAAGTTTTTAATTTTTCTGAGGTCCCTTTTGTTTCTTTTGTCCTTTGCTGTTTGTACTTTTGTTAGTATATTAAATAATCCATTGTTAAAAGCTGGGCCCAACAGCATTGTTCCTGCATTTTCTTCTAAGATTTTATGGTTTTAGTTTGCACATTTAGGTCCTTTATCCATTTTGAATTTGTGTTTTCTGTAACTGGTGATGTTCCTAATTAAAACAACTGCCTCTGGAAATTTGCTCTCATACTGAACCATTTCAAAATTCTGTACATTGTGATAAGTTTATAGGTCACTTTTATTCTGCCGCTGGAATGACTTTCACAAGTTTTTGTCCACGTGTGCTCCAGGCTGTACATAAATCTAATACAGGACCTATAAACTATAGTCTCTTTCGTCTTTGACTCTAGGCCTTTTAAGCCTATTGAGGGCTATTTTGGCTGTGGATTTTTGACAATTGCTGTATGATAATTCATAAAGTGTGTGACATTCAGGAACACTAAAGAAAGGCCAGCATCTAAAAAGCAAACGGGTCTCAATGCCCTGTCTCCATTGTAAGGAGCATCACATAAGTGAAGCCACTCATGAACCACAATCTTTCTGCTAACTAAATAGGGTTGACCAAGTAAGCACTAGTCACATGTAGTGGAATTTTACTGCCACCTAGTGGAATGGGGTCTGATTCCTTACCAGATTTACAATTAATGAATAATGAAGAATTAGACATGTGGCATATTTCCGTGTGCCCTAGATTGTAACCTTGAAAACAGGAGATACACACTCATGGTGTCACTATCCTCTCTGTGTCCTGGTCCACTGCACTTTTTATTCCTATTGCCCTCTTGGAGAAACTCTGATCCAGGGGTGTGGAAGTCAGGGTATAGTGAAAAAAAAATCAAACCCATTGCTATCAGGTCAATTCCGACTTATAGCAACTCTATAGAACAGAGTAGAACTGTCCCGTTCCAAGGAGCAGGATTCAAACTGCCAACCTTTTGGTTAGCAGCCTGAGCTCTTAATCACTGCACCACCAGGGCTCCCAGGTTATAGTAGGTGAGAAAAGAGCATAAAAGCCACGAATGCAGCAAGAGCAAAGTGTTGACGTAGAATAGCCATCTAGGCCGTTGTCTTCAAGCCTGACCCTATTTACATATTAGAATATTTTTAGTATGTATCCCTACTTATATGTTAATGTATGCACGTACTATTATTACACTAATGTGAACATGAAGCAAATTTATTGAGCATGTACTGTATCGGAGACAGTATGCTAAATAGTTACGGTCATTATTTAATCCTTAATAGGTAACAGTGCCATTGTTTTACAGATATGGAAACTGAGCTTTGGAAATGTTTAGTAACTTATCCAATATACAGGTGGTAATTGGCAGAGCTGAAGTTTGAACCCAAGTCTTGATGACGCCAGAGCCTGTGTTCTTCAGTCTTGTGCTGTACTGCCACCTGGTGTACTTCAGAAATGTGAGCTGTTTCATAGAGTTAGCACAGAGCAGATGCTCACTGATTAGAGGGGTCAGCTGGTTGCCAGGCAGCCTGGAGGCTTAGAAAACACAGGACTTGAAGTCCTTATCTAGGTTCAAATCCCAGCTGTGTGTGAATTGGACATGTTACTTCTCTGATGGTCTGTTTTCTCAGCTACACCATAGGGCCGGTATCTCCTTTGCTGGTTTGGGATGAGGATTACATTGGCTGCAGTTGTGAAGCGTCCTGTCCTCGATGGATCATCCTTGAATGTTAATGGAAGTGATGGTTTGCTGGAGCTGTGCACAGACTAGAGAGTGTTGTTTTTCCCCAGTGTTAGGTGGTGGCTCATTTTCAGTTAAATGTGCATGGTGCCGTAATACGTCTCTAGACCTGCGGCTTTTGTATACACGGATAGCATAGTCTTTTGGAGTTACTAAACGAGGTATGTTTCGATAATGTGGCACCCCGTGGAAATAAGATAATTTTGATCAAGAGAAGATTTTTAAAGGTGCTGACAGTGGAAGTGATAAAATGTCATTTTTTTGCAAGTAGCTCTGAAATGGTCTGTTCAGAGTATCTCATCTCAGATGAAAACATTGCTGCTTTTCAAGCAAACTTGGTTCCCATGATTTGGGATTAATCCATAGAATGTTCAAAGTTCAGTGTCAGCTGTTTTCAGTAGAAAATAGAGGCTGACAGTTTCCTGTGTTCTTTAGAAGTCTTTCAAAGCTTTACAGGGAAGAATGAAGACTATTCTTGGCCTGAACATTTGCCCCATGGGGTGCGAGCCTAGCCAAACAGCCTTGTACTAGCACAGGAGTGTCAAGTGAAAGGAGACCTTGTTCTGTGCCGGCCTCTCGGGGGGTAGACCAAACCCCATTGGCCACACAGGACCACCACTGTTTTCGGTGCAATATTTGTGGACCTGCTGAAATCTGATTCCACTCAGGCAGTGGGCTGGGGATGGGGGATGGGTGGCTGACACCACTGAAAGCAGAGGTCTGTGAAGACATGGCGGAAGAAGGAGTGGGGGGAAGGGGGAAGGGCAGACACTGCCAATAAACGTCTGTCCTCCTGTTCTCTCCCTCTTCTATGTGAGGTCTGTGAAGACATGGCGGAAGATGGAGTGAGGGGGGAAGGGGGAAGGGCGGACACTGCCAATAAACGTCTGTCCTCCTGTTCTCTCCCTCTTCTATGTGAGGTCCGTGAAGACATGGCGGAAGATGGAGTGAGGGGGGAAGGGGGAAGGGCAGACACTGCCAATAAACGTCTGTCCTCCTGTTCTCTCCCTCTTCTATGTGAGGTCTGTGAAGACATGGCGGAAGAAGGAGTGGGGGGGAAGGGGGAAGGGCAGACACTGCCAATAAACGTCTGTCCTCCTGTTCTCTCCCTCTTCTATGTGAGGTCTGTGAAGACATGGCGGAAGATGGAGTGAGGGGGGAAGGGGGAAGGGCGGACACTGCCAATAAACGTCTGTCCTCCTGTTCTCTCCCTCTTCTATGTGAGGTCTGTGAAGACATGGCGGAAGATGGAGTGAGGGGGGAAGGGGGAAGGGCAGACACTGCCAATAAACGTCTGTCCTCCTGTTCTCTCCCTCTTCTATGTGAGGTCTGTGAAGACATGGCGGAAGAAGGAGTGGGGGGGAAGGGGGAAGGGCGGACACTGCCAATAAACGTCTGTCCTCCTGTTCTCTCCCTCTTCTATGTGAGGTCTGTGAAGACATGGCGGAAGATGGAGTGAGGGGGGAAGGGGGAAGGGCGGACACTGCCAATAAACGTCTGTCCTCCTGTTCTCTCCCTCTTCTATGTGAGGTCTGTGAAGACATGGCGGAAGATGGAGTGAGGGGGGAAGGGGGAAGGGCAGACACTGCCAATAAACGTCTGTCCTCCTGTTCTCTCCCTCTTCTATGTGAGGTCTGTGAAGACATGGCGGAAGATGGAGTGGGGGGAAGGGGGAAGGGCGGACACTGCCAATAAACGTCTGTCCTCCTGTTCTCTCCCTCTTCTATGTGAGGTCCGTGAAGACATGGCGGAAGATGGAGTGAGGGGGGAAGGGGGAAGGGCAGACACTGCCAATAAACGTCTGTCCTCCTGTTCTCTCCCTCTTCTATGTGAGGTCTGTGAAGACATGGCGGAAGATGGAGTGAGGGGGGAAGGGGGAAGGGCGGACACTGCCAATAAACGTCTGTCCTCCTGTTCTCTCCCTCTTCTATGTGAGGTCTGTGAAGACATGGCAGAAGAAGGAGTGGGGGGGAAGGGGGAAGGGCGGACACTGCCAATAAACGTCTGTCCTCCTGTTCTCTCCCTCTTCTAGGTGGACCCCTCGTAGCTCCCTGACTTCTTTGTGTGTTAGAAGGAGCAGCGTTGCACCCTGGATATTTAAACAAGGAAACACAGCCGACCGGGCTGGTTCACACCCAGATATGGGGTACCAAACTAACTTGCTCTGGCAAGGGCTTATAACTTTTTCTTTCCTCCTCATTTAATTCTGTTGTCTTGGAATTTCACTGCTCTCTTTCATATTTAAATACATGCTCCATTCCACAGCAGGCACAGTAAAGTTCCCTGTGTCTTCTATAAGCTGGTAATTTAAGCAACTTGGCAAATGATGGGTGTCCTGGCGTGGACCCTGGTGTTAAAGTGAGCTTTCTGCCTGCATTTTAGCAATCGGGATAGATTTCGTCTCATGGGGAGTGGGGGAGCTATCAATTTTTCCCCCCATAGGGATAAATCTCATGTGATTATATAAATCCTACAGCTTAGTGTTGTTTTAAAAAAAAAAATGTGTAATCAACATTTCAGGAACACAGCTCTTTGTCACTCAGATACCAAAATGAAATCCTCTTTAGACCTTCAGGTTGCTGGGCATCAGTGCCATGACTCACACTGGCATTCTCTGTCCTGAGCCTCCACCCCACTGGTGCCTAATTGGACCCCATCTGTCATAGTCAGGTGCTTGGATGATGGAGTAGAGGCGACTGATAGCTGTTCACCTGTGGTCTCATTTGAGTGGGATTGGGCCTGATTATAGCACAGGTTCTGAAGAGATCAGCTTTCTCTCCAACTTGTACTGTTAGGACTGACATCCTACCAAATGTGAACATACTAGGTAATACTCAAACTGGGAAGAATATGTAATTTCTTTGCCTTAATCCAAGAAGGTAAGGCAGCAAAGATGGCCTCTATGGAGTTGGACAGTTGAGAGTGGGCGTAGGCTGTTTGTTGTTGTTAGGTGCCGTCGAGTCGGTTCTGACTCATAGCGACCCTATGCACAACAGAACGAAACACTGCCTGGTCCTTAGCAATCCTTACAATCGTCGTTTGCTTGAGCTCATTGTTGCAGCCACTGTCAGTCCACCTCGTTGAGGGTCTTCCTCTTTTCCCCTGACCCTGTATTCTGCCAAACATGATTTCCTTCTCCAGGGACTGATCCCTCCTGACAACATGTCAAAGTATGTAAGACGCAGTCTCACCATCCTTGCTTCTAAGGAGCATTCTGGTTGTACTTCTTCTAAGACGGATTTGTTTGTTCTTTTGGCAGTCCATGGTATATTCAATATTCTTCAACACCACAATTCAAAGGTGTCAATTCTTCTTCGATCTTCCTTATTCATTGTCCAGCTTTCACATGCATATGATGTGATTGAAAATACCATGGCTTGGGTCAGGCGCATCTTAGTCTTCAAGGTGACTACTTTGCTTTTCAACACTTTAAAGAGGTCCTTTGCAGCAGATTTACCCAATGCAATGCATCTTTTGATTTCTCGACTGCCGCTTCCATGGATGTTGATTGTGGATCCAAGTAAAATAAAATCCTTGACAACTTCAATCTTTTCTCTGTTTATCATGATGTTGCTCATTGGTCCATTTGTGAGGATTTTTGTTTTCTTCATGTTGAGGTGCAATCCATACTGAAGGCTGTGGTCTTTGATCTTCATTAGTAAGTACTTCAAGCCCTCTTCACTTTCAGCAAGTAAGGCTGTGTCATCTGCATAACACAGGTTAATGAATCTTCCTCCAATCCTGACGCCCCGTTATTCTTAATATAGTCCAGCTTCTCGGATGCTTTTGCTCAGCATACAGATTGAATAGGTATGGTGAAAGAATACAACCCTGACGCACACCTTTCCTGACTTAAAACCAATCAGTATCCCCTTGTTCTGTCTGAACAACTGCCTCTTGATATATGTAAAGGTTCCTCAGGAGCACAATTAAGTGTTCTGGAATTCCCGCTCTTCGCAATGTTATCCATAATTTGTTATGATCCACACAGTCAAATGCCTTTGCATAGTCAATAAAACACAGGTAAACATCCTTCTGGTACTCTCTGCTCTCAGCCAGGATCCATCTGACATCAGCAATGATATCCCTGGTTCCACGTCCCCTTCTGAAACCGGCCTGAATTTCTGGCAGTTGCCTGTCGATATACTGCTGCAGCCATTTTTGAATGATCTTCAGCAAAATTGTGCTTGTGTGTGATATTAATGATATTGTTCTATAATTTCCACATTCGGTTGAATCACCTTTCTTGGGAATAGGCATAAATATGGATCTCTTCCAGTCAATTGGCCAGGAAGCTGTCTTCCATATTGGCATAGATGAGTGAGCACCTCCAGCGCTGCATCTGTTTGTTGAAACATCTCAATTAATATTCCATCAATTCCTGGAGCCTTGTTTTTTGCCAATGCCTTCAGAGCAGCTTGGAATTCTTCCTTCAGTACCATCGGTTCCTGATCATATGCCACCTCTTGAAATGGTTGAACATCGACAAATTCTTTTTGGTATAATGACTCTGTGTATTCCTTCCATGTTCTTTTGATGCTTCCTGCATCATTTAATATTTTCCCCATAGAATCCTTCACTATTGCAACTCCAGGCTTGAATTTTTAAGATACTTTTGAGATGCTCCTGTAATCATGTAGCCTGTTATTTACTCCCCTAGGCAAATTCCCCAGTGGTTCCTCATTTCCTCAGTTCAAAATCCAACTCTGGCTTGGCTAAGCTCTCACCACACTTGCCTTCACCCTACAAGGCAGCCACTGGAGCTCTTTCAAGCTCAAGTGACTCTTTGGTGTCCTCTGCTTCAGTATTAATGTTTCCTTTGCGTGGAGTAAATCCTGGTGCCTGCCCTACCCTGCCTGGTCTACCAGGCCACACACCGGCCCTGCTGAAGGAGCAGCCCTAGGAATGCCACTCTGTCAGCCCCTGGCCACAGCAGCTGGCCAGGAAACTGCTGTGGCCTGGTGCAAAAAGACCCTCTGTGGATAATCCTTAAGCCACTTGAAAAAATGACTTTGGTCCTGCCGGGAACAGTGGCTGCTTTTTTGGGAGAAGAATCTGTAAAGGGAGCTGAGCTCTTGCTGTGGCACTTTGGATTAACCACTGTGTACAGTCTAGGGTGATCTGAAGCTTCTTCAGACCCATAGGCCCTCTCTTCCTGCCATCACTCACCTCAGTCTGCTGCACCTGCATGTCTCTCACCTCTTCTCTAGGAAATCAGCCACTGTTCTTCTTCCCTGGGGTACTTGTATTAGGATTCTTGGTTGCAGGTGAAAGACATCTAACTTGAACTAATTTAAACCCAAAAAATGAGAGTGGGGTAATCTTACTGGCTCTCATAAAGCAGAGGCAAACCACCCTATGGTAGGATGACAGGCTCCAGGATTGTCTCAGCATCTCAGTCTGAAGGAAACTAGGTGTCCCCACAGGCCAGCCCTCTGCCTTTAGGGTTTGAAAATTTCCAAGGAAGAGCTGTAATGGGCCTAGTATTGTGGGGGGCACAGATGTGCAGTCTGAGAGAACTACTGTGAGCTGGGCAGCACCCCTCCCCAAACTTGTCACCCAGGAGTGTCAGCTCTGCAGCCAACCTGGGGGTTTGAATCAACTGGACTGATCCACATGCCAGCACCAGCTTGTAGCATATCAGATGGGCCAGCCTGGGGCTTTGCCTCCGTTCCTCCTCCCCGATACCTGGGCAGCCCTGGAACCTCAGGCCTGATGAGACTCCACCTGTCTCCCTTCCTCCTTGTGACCCATCCTGGGTGTGGGTTTTCTCTGGGCCCTACTCCAGGAATGGATTCAAAGCCGACATCCCAGGACTCCCCAGGGCTTGCTTCCTGCTGGAACTTCCAACAGACTGTCAAGGGTTCCCTCATTTATCTGTGGATTTTTAATTAACTTTTTTTTAACTTTTAATTTTGGCAGAATTTCAGAATTTCCTAAAAACTGCCGAAGTACTTTTTTTTTCTAAGCCATTTGTGAATCATTTGCAACCATGATGCCTGTTACATACTTAGGTGTGTATTTCCTAGAAACGAGGAAATTCTTATGTAATAACAGGACAATGATCGAAATTTACTGAGCTTTTAATAAAACAGACCTTTGCTAGTTAAATACATGTTTATTCATGTTTGTGTACATTGCATTTTGCATTGTGACTCGAAATCCCAAATTCAGGCTTTTTTCTCTCAAATTTAAAGGGGACCACCTGATTGTCCCTGTGCCTGTACCCTTCGGTCGCAAATAAGCCCTGTGCATTGAGTTGGATGGAGTCAATGGCGGGGTTGACTCCAGGGTCTAGTGTCCAGGCTCCTAGTTCACTTCTCTCTCCACCATGAGGGTCAGTCTCTTTCTTTCCCAATCATTCATTCAAGCATTCATTCCATCAGACCTCTGAGCACTGAGTCCCATGCACAGGACACCTGGGCACACGGGTGCATGCCCTTGCCCTGCACAGGACACCCAGGCGTACTATGTTCCTGTCCTCCAGGAGCCCTCTGCCCCTGAGAGAAACGGGCACGAAGCACCCTGAGAGGGACGCTCTTAGCTCAGGGCCTCAGTCTGCAGAACATTTGTTCTCGCCTGAGGGCCCAGTAAAGGCCAAAATCTGCCGGCTGCCCCCCACTTCTGCTGTCCTGGGCGGCCCTGGGACCCAGCTCGGTCGGCACAGAGGCCTCTGCTTGGCCCCTCAGGAGAACGGGACCACTAGCACCTCTGGTGTGGGTTCTGAGGATTAAATAAAATATAAGGCAGCGTGCACGGGACCGGCCACAGCAGGTTCCTGCGGCGCCCCCTGCTGGCCGCCCCCCAGCGCCCCGCAATTCGTCTTTGGTGGCGAACAGCATGACCCTTCCAGAGCGCCGGGGGTGGTGGTGGGGAGGGCTTCGTGGGGGATTCGGGTGCTGCAGCTGCCCTTGATTTCCATGTCATTCGACTATTTCGTTTCGAAAATCCTTCAGGACCTTCTATTATTTTTATTTTTTATTAGAAGGTGAGTTTTTAAAATGCTACAAAATTATTCTCTCTTTACCAACCATTCGACCCCCCTGGGGTAACTAGTGTTAAGAGCTTGGTGGCTATACTTCCTAAGGGAAGAGTTTATTTTTAATTTTTAATGCATTCCAAGAGCAAGTATATGTCCAGTGACTACATGCAAAGCACAGCGTTAAAGTAGTAGCACACAATTTCCACAATAATCTGTAAGGAAGCTACTATTTTTCTCCTTTTTTTCAGAGGCAGTTGAGTGGCTTAACCCAAGTCATATAAAAGGACGGTGTAGGATTGGAGCAAACCCCTGCGACGTATGGGCGGTAGCCCTCTAAGCAAGCAGCAGGCTCAGGAGCCTGGAGGGGTTGAAGTGCCTCATACCCCCTCCCTTGTTCCCGGGAGACCCATTAGGTCATCGACATTTCAATTTTTCTCCCTATGCTTTCCTGTGGGTCTTTGACCTTATCCTCGGCCAGGTCTGGGTCTTAGTATGCCTGCCCCAGTCTTCCCCAGACAGTGAGTAACAGTGACTGTTCTAGGACCTGCTTCGGCTGGTTCCCAGCCCAGGTCAGCACGACCAGAAGGCTTCCCAGGCAAACTCTGGTGGCTTACCAGAGGCCTCCTCTCTCCCTCAGGTCTGGCTCAGGCCAATGTGGCTGCTTTAGCTCCAGGGACCTTAACCCATCCACCCCCTCCCATCCAACACCTGCCCCCCTGAAAGCTCACTCCCTCCACCACCACTGTCTACACCCCCTCTTGTTCTTACTTCAGAGGTCAGGTCCTCTGGGTCCCCACACTCTGCCTCGCCTCCCTCCTTTGCCAACCCTGTGCTGAATTGTCCAACAAGCACATCAAAGTTCTGCATATGTCTCCAAAAATTTGGGGATGGGAAAAATTGGAGTTCAAGATATATATATATATGTATATATGTATATATATGTATATGTATATTCTCCACACGTCTGTCAGGTGGTCATACTGTGGGGGCTGTGTGTTGCTGTGATACTGGAAGCTATGTCACTGGTATTCAAACAGCAGCAGGGTCACCCATGGAGGACAGGTTTCAGCTGAGCTTTCAAGACTGACTAGGAAGAAGGATCTGGCAGTCTACTTCTGAAAGGATTTAGCCAGTGAAAACCTTATGAATAGCATGAGAACGTTGTTGGATATTGTGCAGGAAGATGAGCCTCCCACTTTGGAAGGCACTCAAAATACAACTGGGCAAGAGCTGCCTCAAAGTAGAGTTGACTTAAATGACGTGGATGGAGTCAAGCTTTTGGGACCTTCATTTGCTGATGTGGCACGACACAAAATGAGAAGAAACACCTGCAAACATCCATTGATAATCTGAACCTGGAATGTATGAAGTATGAATCTAGGAAAATTGGAAGTTGTCAAAAATGAAATGGAAGGTGTAAACATCTCTATCCTAGGCATCAGTGAGCTGAAATGGACTGGTATTGGCCATTTTGAATCAGACAATCATGTAGTCTACTATGCTGAGAATGACAACTTGAAGAGGAATGGTGCTGCATTTGTCGTCAAAGAAAACATTTCGAGATCTATCCTGAAGTACAACACTGCCAGTGATAGGGTAATATCCATACACCTGCAAGGAAGACAGTTAATAATGACTATTATTTAAATTTACACACCAACCACTAAGGCCAAAGATGAAGAAATTGAAGATTTTTACCAACTTCTGCAGTCTGAAATTGATCAAAAGTGCAATTAGGATGCATTGATAATTACTGGTGATTGGAATGCAAAAGTTGGAAACAAAGAAGAAGGATCAGTAGTTGGAAAATATGGCCTTGGTGATAGAAATGATGCGGAGATCGCATGACTGAATTTTGCAAGACCAGTGACTTCTTTTTTTTTTTTTAATTAACTTTTATTGAGCTTCAAGTGAACATTTACAAATCAAGTCAGACTGTCACATATAAGTTTATATACACCTTACTCCGTACTCCCACTTGCTCTCCCCCTAATGAGTCAGGCCTTCCAGTCTCTCCTTTCGTAACAATTTTGCCAGCTTCCAACTCTCTCTATCCTCCCAACCCCCCTCCAGACAGGAGATGCCAACACAGTCTCAAGTGTCCACCTGATATAATTAGCTCACTCTTCATCAGCATCTCTTTCCTACCCACTGTCCAGTCCCTTTCATGTCTGATGAGTTGTCTTCGGGGATGGTTCCTGTCCTGTGCCAACAGAAGGTTTGGGGACCATGACCGCCGGGATTCCTCTAGTCTCAGTCAGACCATTAAGTATGGTCTTTTTGTGAGAATTTGGGGTCGCATCCCACTTATCTCCTGCTCCCTCAGGGGTTCTCTGTTGTGCTCCCTGTCAGGGCAGTCATTGATTGTGGCCGGGCACCAACTAGTTCTTCTGGTCTCAGGATGATGTAGAAGACCAGTGACTTCTTTATTGCGAATACCTTTTTCACCAACATAAACAGTGACTATACCCATGGACCTCACCAGATTGGATACACAGGAATCAAACTCACTACATCTGTGGAAAGAGGCAATGGAAAAGCTCAGTATTACCAGTCAGAACAAGACCAGGGGCCGACTGTGAATCAGACCACCAATTACTCATACGCAAGTTCAAGTGGAAAATGAAGAAAATTAGAACAAGTGCACAAAAGCCAAAGTACAACCTTGACTATGTCCCACCTGAATTTAAAGACCATCTCAAGAATACATTTGTCGCGTTGAACACTAATGACCGAAGACCAGATGAGTTGTGGAATGACATCAAGGACATCATACATGAAGAAAGCAAGAGGTCATTAAAAAGACAGGAGAGAAAGAAAAGACCCAAATGGATGTCAGAAAAGACTCTGAAACTTGCTGTTAAACGTCGAGTAGCTAAAGCAAAAGGAAAAAATGATGAAGTTAAAGAGCTGAACAGAAGATTTCAAAGGGTGGCTTGAGAAGACAAAGTATTATGATGACATGTGCAAAGACCTGGAGATAGAAAACCAAAAGCGAAGAACACACTCAGCATTTCTTAAGCTGAAAGAACTGAAGAAAAAATCCAAGTCCTGAGTTGCAATACTGAAGGATTCTACAGGGAAAATATTAAATGAAGCTGGAAGCGTCAAAAGAAGATGAAGGGATACACAGAGTCACTATACCAAAAAGAATTGGTTGATGTTCAACCATTTCAGCAGGTAACATATGAACAGGAACCGATGGTACTGAAGGAAGAAGTCCAAGCTGCACTGAAAGCACTGGCGAAAAACAAGGCTCTGGGAACTGACAGAATACCAATTGAGATGTTTCAACAAACAGATGCAGTGCTGGAAGTGCTCACTCATCTATGCCAGGAAATTTGGAAGACAGCTTCCTGGCCAACTGACTGGAAGAGATCCATATTTATGCCTATTCCCAGGAAAGGTGATCCAACTGAATGCAGAAATTATCAAACAATATCATTAATATCACATGCAATTAAAATTTTACTAAGATCATTCAAAAGCGGCTGCAGCAGTATATCGACAGGGAACTGCCGGAAGTTCAATCTGGATTTAGAAGAGGACATGGAACATTGCTGATGTCAGATGGATCCTGGCTGAAAGCAGAGAATACCAGAAGGATGTTTACCTGTGTTTTATTGACTGTGCTAAGGCATTCTACTGTGTGAATCATAACAAATTATGGGTAACATTTTGGAGCATGGGAATTCCAGAACACTTAATTGTGCTCATAAAGAATGTGTACATGGATCAAGAGGCAGTTGTTTGAACAGAACAAGGGGCTACTGCATGGATTGAAGTCAGGAAAGGTGTGCATCAGGGTTGTATCCTTTCACCATACCTATTCAGTCTGTATGCTGAGCAAATAATCCGAGAAGCTGAACTATATGAAGAAGAACAGGGCATCAGGATTGCAGGAAGACTCATTAACTACCTGCGTTATGCAGATGACACAACCTTGCTTGCTGAAAGTCAAGAGGACTTGAAGCACTTACTAATGAAGATTAAAGACCACAGACTTCAGTATGGATTACACCTCACCATAAAAAAACAAATCCTCACAACTGGACCGTTAAGCAACATCATGATAAAAGGAGAAAATACTGAGTTTGTCAAGGATTTCATTTTACTTGCATTCACAATAAACACTCATGGAGGCAGCAGTCAAGAAATCAAATGGCATATTGCATTGGGCAAGTCAGCTGCAAAAGTCCTCTTTAAAGTGTGGAGAAGCACAGATGCCACCTTGAGGACTAGAGTGCGCCTGACCCAAGCCATGATGTTTTCAGTCACCTCATATGCATGTGAAGGCTGGACAATGAATAAGGAAGACCGAAGAAGAACTGACGCCTTTGAGCTGTGGTGTCGGAGAAGAATATTGAATATACCATGGACTGCCAAACAAATCTGTCTTGGAGGAGGTACAACCAGAATGCTCCTTAGAAGCAAGGACAGTGGGACTAGTCTCACATATTTTGGACATGTTATCAGTAGGGATCAGTCCCTGGACAAGGACGTCATGCTTGGGAAAGTGGAGGGTCAGCGAAAAAGGGGAAGACCCTCTGCAAGATGGATTGACACAGTAGCTGCACAAATGGGCTCAAGCATAGCTACAATTGTGAGGATGGTGCAGCAGGACCAGGCAGTGTTTCATTCTGTTGTGCATAGGGTCCCTGTGATTCGGAACCGACTCAAGGGTGCCTAACAACAACTGTCCTGTGAGTCAGGAATCGACATGAGGGCAGCAAGTTTTGTTTCGGACATGGCCTAATAGGTGGGCTGGGTATTGGAATGGGGTGTTGGGAAGGCCTGTTTGTCCCCCACCCCTGTGCCTTGTTTTGCCTGCTTCTTCCTTATTTAAAAGAAGCCTGGATGAGGAAGATGACTGGGGAAGGGGAGTAAGCATGTGCCTGGATGCCCGCTCTTTGAGAGAGCTGGGAACACAACTCCCGATGGACACCAGAGGGCAGCACTATCCTAGCGTCAGGCTCTTTCCACAGAGTAACCCTTCCTGGCTTCCGCAGCAGCAGAGGCAGTTCCTTCCTGGGGGATATTAAGTAGTAGGTTTTGAGGGCCGTGAACTTGTTGCAAGCAACAACTGGAAAAACTTGGTTATCTGTAAAGAAGGAAACTATTACCTGCCCACAAATGAGCTATAAGGATTAAATGGGATTCAACGTACATTTTTAAACAACACATAATAAATGCTAAATAAATGGGTGGTTTATTACTATTGCTGTTACTACTATCACACGTAAGTTTATTGCTGTTACTACTATCACACATAAGTTTATAGCAGTTGCATCAACACCAGCCTCAGATTCAACAGCATCACCCATAGATATAGCCTGGAAACAAGAAGGGATATTGTTGGAGCTGGGGAGGGAAAGGACAGCTTAGACAAACGTGCCAAGGGAGTAAAGTGCACCCTGTGTACAGGTGAAAGTTAGGAGGCAATGGCCTTTCTGGGGTGAAGGGGCCCAAGAGGTCAGCAGAAGCCAGTCGCGACAGGATCTTAAAGCTGGAGTAAGACGTTTGTCCTTGGTCCTGAGGAGTCAGCCCCTGGAACTCCATTTTTAGTGATGGCCAGAATGACCTGAGGGCTCCCTGCTTGATGAGCCAGTCCCAAGGCCACGCATCCACGTGCAACTACAGAGCAAATAGCGCAGTGGGCAGGACCCGGGCAGAGAAGCGCCCTGGTTGGGTCTTCTCACTTTGCTCAGGGCTCCCGTGGTCACCCCAGGGGTCATTGGCTGCCGGGCCATGGCACCGACTGGGCTCACTCCCCACTTTGCTTATCAGTGGCCCAGCCTCCTCCAGAGGCCTGATCGGGGCTGGGGCATCAGGGGGGTGGGCATGGCCTCAGGCTAATACCTGGACTGTGTGCTTATTTTTAAAGAACTCTTAAAAAAGGAATAGATGATTGTTACTGAGGAAGATTTGGAAAATCTCCCAAATCACAAAGGAAATAAAAACAGTAATTCCACTTTTCAGAGGTAATTATGGTCGTTTTATATTTATATATATACACATTTCTTAAACATAGTTTTCTAAAGTTTCTAAAGTACTTTTTTCCACATGGATCGTGGACATTTACTCAAGTCAGAAATATTCCTGCACCTCACTTTAAGGATCACACTGTGATCTGTTATACGGATTAAATGAGTTAAATATGTATGTATCAAGCTTTAAAACAGAGTGACACATGGTAAGCACTCAATGCATCCCAGCTATTATGGTTCTGTGGCAGAATGCTCACCTTCCGTGCAAGAGAACTCGGTTCAATTCCTGACAAAAGCACCTCACACATAGTCACCCTCTGTCAGTGGAAGCTTGTCTGTTGCTATGATGCCGAATAGGTTTCAGCAGAGCTGGGAAGAAAGGATTGATGATCTACGTCTGAAAATCGGCCAATGAAAAACCCTAGGGATCACGGCCTGACCCACAGCTGACCGTGGGGATAGCACAGGACCAGGCAGCATTTTGTTCCATTGTACATGCAGTTGTCATGGGTCGGGGGCCAACTTGATGGCAGCAAACAGCAATTATTTCATATATACTCTAGATATATATATATATATATATATATATAGTAGGTATAATTTAATCAGCGCTTTATTTTTGAATGTGTGGGTGTTTTTCACTTTTTCACTAATATAAATAGTGTACACCCTCATGAACAAATTTGTACTCGCAACTCTGATGATTTCCTCAGAGTGTATTCCTAGAAGTGGAACGGCTGGATCCCAGAATATGTAACTTTCCTGTTTAGCAATACAAATTCCTCAGTACTTTGACTAACTTAAATTTGATCTAGGCTATTACATTTTTTTTCCTCTCCCCATGAGATTTTGAGCTGCTTTTTCCTCTGAGAGGGAGGGGTACTGTGACTGACAAAAACATGGCTGCCTCGTTTTAGGGCCGGAGCTGCAGGGCGTAGCCACCGAGGCTGACAGGAGAGCTCAGACCAGCTCTATCCCGCCACCCATTACGAGGCCTTGGGTAAGACACCTGGCTTCTTTGTATCTCAATTTCTTGACCTGTAAAATGGTTTTAACAGCACCTACACCTCTTAAAGTTGATGAGAGTTTTAAAGGGGAACAACTATGAATCTCTTCAGCACATGTTGTCTTTAGGTGCCGTCAAGTCGGTTCCAACTCATAGAGACCCCAGGTACAACAGAATGAAACACTGCCCTGTCCTGAGCCATTTTCAGAATTGTTGCTGTTTGAGCCCATTGTTGCAGCCACTGTGTCAATCCCCCTCGTTGAGGGTCTTCCTCGTTTTTGCCGACCCTCTGCTTTACCAAGCATGATGTCCTTCTCCAGAGACTGATCCCTCCTAATAACATGTCCAAGGTAGGTGAGATGAAATCTCACCATCCTTGCTTCTAAGGAGCATTCTGGCTGTACTTCTTCCAAGACAGACTTGTTAGTTCTTCTGGCAGTCCATGCTATATTCAATATTCTTTGCCAGCACCGTAGTTCAAAGGCATCAATTCTTCTTCAGTCTTCCTTATTCATTGTCCAGCTTTCACATGCATATGAGGCAATTGAAAATACCATGGCTTGAGTTAGGTGCACTTTAGTCCTCAAAGTGACATCTTTGGTTTTTTTTTTAACACTTTAAAGAAATCTTTTACAGCAGATTTGCCCAACGCAATACGTCATTTGATTTCTTGACTGCTGCTTCCATGGGCGTTGATTGTGGATCCAAGTAAAATGAAATCCTTAACAACTTTAACATTTTCTCTGTTTATCATGATGTTGCTTACTGGTCCATAGTAAGCACATAGTAGGGCTCATGCACCGCAGCACTGTTAGTAGACCTAGAAACAATATGCTAGTAGTACCAATAGCAGCTAGGACTGAAAAGCCCAGCTATAATCTTTACAGCCTCCTGTTCCCAGCTCTAGCCAAGTGGAGACAATATTGGGGTGGGGTGGGGTAGAATTAGGTGATGTGCCCCTCCCGCAGCAAGGAACCAGAACAAGAATAGAGGTCTTTATCTTTCTCCTACCTCTTCTGCTGGCCAAGATGGGAGGCAGCCAAAACCTGAAAAGTTTACCGATTGCCGCCATCCATGGGATTTACAGAGACCTGGAGCCCCTGCTGCCAGAGGCTGTCCTCACCCTCTGGAAACAGGCCTGATCCAGCTGGAAGCTGTCCTGAACTGCAGATATGGGCCTAAACCTGCCAGGAGTGGACCTGACCCAGCCGGAAGCAGGGATGAAGTCTAGTTGGCTCAGTTGGGGTATAATTCATTGCATCAAGTTGATTCCAACTCACGATGACCCCAAGGGTTTCAGATAAGAGCTGCTCTCCATAGGGTTTTCAGTGGCTGTGATCTTACAAAGGAAACTCAGGTAGTATAGTGGTTAAGTGCTCAGTTGCTAACCAAAAGGCCGGTAGTTCGAATCCACCAGGCACTCCTTGGAAACTCTATGGGGCAGTTCTACTCTGCCGTATAGGGTCACTATGAGTCAGAATCGACTTGATGGCAGTAGGCTTGGTTTTAGTTTGGATCTTACAAAACAGGCCACCAGGCCTTTCTTCCATAGTGCCAATGAGTGGATTGAACCTCCAACCTTTCAGTTGGTATCAGAGTACAAACCATTTGGGGTACACACACAGAAAAACCAAACCTGTTGCCGTCACGCCCATTCCCACTCGTAGCAACCCACAGGATGGAGTATCTTTACGGATGAAGACTGCCCGCATCTTTCTTCCGAGGAGCTGCTGGTGGGTTCGAACAGCCGACCTTTTAGTTAGCGGTAGAGCACTTAACCGTAGGATCACCAGGGCTCCTTATTTGGGGGATAAGGAAGACTAATCTTACTCAGGGGCCTGCCTTTTGCTTGACACAGTGCAGTTAATCAGGAATTTTTTCAACAGTTATTTTTTTAAATAAAAATGTTCATGTTAGTATATAATGAAATTGTTATTTTTAAATGAAATAATGTATATGTTTGAAAATTCTTGGTTTTAATTTCTAATATGTGTAGATATAACCCACATAAACAAAATCTCTTTGGGATTTTCAATAATATTTAAGAGTATAAGCGGTCCTGAAACCAAAAGTTTAATAAGAACCGCTATTCTCATGCATAATCATGGCATTCTCCTCAGCTTATTTAGATCTTCTTTAATGGTTTCAATAAAGTTTTATAATTTTCAGCAATCAAATCCTGTGTGCCTTTGATTAGATTTATTTGTAGGTATTTTAAATTTATTGATGCTATTGCAAATAAATGCTGTATTTACATTTTAAAATTGCGGTAGGTATATAGAAATGCAAATTTTTAAATTTTGATTTTGTACCCAGTGATCTTACGAAATGCTTTTAATAATTTTTTTCTTTCCTTTTTTTAGTAATTTATTTTATTTTTGTTGTTGTTGAGAATATACGCAGCAAAAACATACACCAATTCAAGTTTCTACATGTACAATCCAGTGACATTGATTACATCCTTCCAGTTGTGCAATCATGCTCACCCTCCTTTTCTGAGTTGTTCCTCCCGCAGTAACGTAAACTCACTGCCCCCTAAGTTTCCTATCTTTTCGAGCACTGTTGTCGATTTGATCCCATATATATAAATCTTAAAAGAGCATAATGCTCATAAATACTCTTAATAATGTTAATAACCACTTTCTTGAATTTTTATGTAGGCAATCAGTCTAGGAAACTAGAAATAGAGGGCATTTTTTAAACTGACAAAAGATATTTGCAAAATTTTTTTCTGTGAAAGTAATTTTTAATGGTGAAATGATAAAGTAATTCCCTTTAATATCAGAAACAAGACAAGGGTGTTTCCTATTTCCCATTCCTATTCAACTCTGTAATTGAAAGTCCTAGCCAGAACAGTAACAAAGGAAATAAGAGATAACAGGATTGAGGCATAAGGTAGGGAGTTGTCTTAGTCATCTAGTGCTGCTATAAAATACCACGAATGGGCAGCATTAACAAAGAGAAATTTATTCTCTCACAGCCTAGGAGTCTAGAAGTTTGAATTCAGGGCACGAGATCCAGGGGAAGGCTTTCTTACTCTGTGGACTCTGAAGGAAGGTCCTTGTCATCAGTCTTCCACAGTCAAGGAGTTCCTCATTGCAGAGACCCCAGGTCCAAAGGATGCAGTATTCTCCTGGCTCTTGTTTCTTGGTGGTATGAGGTCCATCTCTCTCTCACCTTGCTTCTCTCTTATATCTCGAAAGAGAATGATTTAAGACACAACCTAATCCTGTAGATTGAGTCCTGCCTCATTAACATAACTGCCTGTAATCCTGCCTCATTAACACCACCGAGGTAGTATTTACAGCACGTGGGAAAATCACATCAGATCACAAAATGGTGGACAACCACACAGTAATGGGAATCATGGCCTAGCCAAGTTGATGCACATTTTTGGGGGATACAGTTTAATCCATGACAGGAATATCTAGTTAAATGGTAAGTAAATGTTCTTCCCACCATTTTGCTGCATTTTTTTTTTTTTGCAGATAACCATTACTGAGTTAAGACTTTGTGTATCAGTAGATGTATCAATCAGAAAACTAACAGAGGTTTAAATGAATAGAGAATTATTTTTCTTGCTTAGGAAATTTAGAGGTGGACACTTTAGGGCTGGTGCAGAAGCTCACTGATGTCCTCAAAATCCTGTGCATCTTTCTGCTCCTTCTTTCTCCGTATATTGTTCTTTTACCTTCATGCTTGTTGCTTCATGATCACAATAAACCTGCATGGTTCCTTCCATCACATACTCATTCAGGAAGAGAGATGAAGGAGTGGTACCAGTTACTTCTGTTCCTTTTTTTAGGAATGTAAAAGCTTTTCATGAAGTTACTAATATCTTTAAGAGAGATTAGGAAAGGGAGTCCTTACCTCTCCTACCTCTATAAAGGACAGCAGCAAGGGAGGAGGGACTTGGCAATGGATGTGGGGTCAGCAAAACAACAGCATCACCACATTTTGTAGAGTCACTTTGTAAAGATTTATGAATACACCCTCTCCTCACTTATCCATGTAGTTAGGTTCCAAAGACCAGGTAATTATGCAAAAACTGGCATTATGTGAAAATAGAGGATTTTCTTTGTTTTCAGACCACCCATTTGTCCAATTCTTTCTATTTAGAAAATATGATCATGGAAATAACAGCTCAGATTTACTGATGTGCTCATCGCTGTGATGAGCCCGGGTATGGATTATTCCATAGCTGGGTAAAGCCAGGCTGTGTGACTGGAGGGCCCAAGACTTAAGCACTTTACCTTCCTCCCTTGCTGGGTCAAAGCTTCCCTCCAGGTGTAGCCTCCAGTGCTCCATTTCCACCCCTGCAAGCCCTGTCACGATTCCAAAGCCCGCTCTGCCCTGCGGGCCTGGTGAGTCACCAGCCTCTGGGCTTCCTGCAAGGGCTCTGGGAGCCTTCCTGGGAACCTTGCTGTGCACCCAGTCCCACCGAGGCAGAGGCTTCAGGGCCAGTTCAGCTCATTTTGAGATGTCATTAAACTTGCATGTATTTCTTCCCAACACCTTCTCCGATGCCTCTTTCTTTCCTCCTTGCCCACCACACAGCAATTTTGAGCTGCATAGGAGCCGGGAACCCAGAACAGACACCCGCTGGCTCTGTGCTGCCTGTGCCTGCACCTCCACTGGCAGGAGAGAGTGAAGGGCACCGAGCAGCATGCCTCAGCTTCCTGGAGGCCACCCAGAGACACTTCTCAAGGCAGGCGTGCTCCACAGCTATTGCTGCCGTGCCCACCACCTCCTTATTGTGCAAAATAGTCCGTAGATTTTTCACTATTGTTGTAACTTCAAAATGCTGGACAACGAGATAGTCGATAAGTAAGGAGTAAGTATAATAACCTAAGGAGCATGAGGGCAGTAGTGGTTCATAGGAAACCCTGTGGGGCAGTTCTACTCTGGCCTGTAGGGTCGCCATTAGTCGAAATCAACTCTATGGCACACAACACCAACAACATGAGGCTGAATAGGGTTCAGCAGAGCTTCCAGACTAAGATTAGTGTAATGGATTCAGTTGTGCCCCCGAAAAATATGTGTAACTTGGTTAGGCCATGTGATGTGTGGTTGTCCTCCATTTTGTCATTTTCCAATGTGTTATAAATCATAATCTCTGACTGTGGTTAAAGAGGATTAGGGTGGGATGTAACACCCTTGCTGAGGCCACATCCCTGATCCAATGCAAAGGGAGATTCCCCAGGGTGTGGCCTGCACCACATTTTATCCTACAAGAGATAAAAGGAAAGGGAAGCAAGCAGAGAGTTGGGGACCTCATACCACCAATAAAGCAGTGCCAGGAGCAGAGTCTGTCCTTTGGAACCAGGGTTCCTGGGCAGAGAAGCTCCTAGTTGACGGGAATATTGATGACAAGGACCTTCCCCCCGAGCTCACAGAGAAAGCTTTCCCCTGGAGCTTGAGATAGATAGCTGTGTTAACTGTGCCGGCAGCTGAACAAAACAGGTGTTAAAACATTACCATCTAGAAGTTGGGTAAACAGGAACCCACTCTGTCAACATGAGATAAGATTGAAACAACCTTTGAATTACTATCTCCTTCTTAGTGTTTTTCTAGTCCCCTCCTCCTTTACAGGCTCCACATGTGCAGAAAAACAAAGTGTGACCACTGTTTAACCTTCCTTAGCCCTCCAAAGATGGCAATGTAGTGCCTAAGATCAAGTGCGCTTGTGCTATATCCCATAATAAGTGATGCCAAGGGCTGCCGAGAGGACTCCATCTTGAATATCAGCAGGTTCCATCTTAGATTCCAGATGCACGGCAACCTAATTAGCATACACTGCCATTCTGAGAAGTGCCCACCCCTTGAAGGAAGCCTACTAAATATTCATTACTCTATTGTCTCCACCGAATCCATATAAGCTCTAGCCTTGCTTCCCTTTTCGAGTCAGTCCTTTTTAGAGGCTTAGATCCCCACTGACTCCTTTTGCTTGACTCAAGCAAAATAAAGCTTGCTGAAGATAAAGTTTGTCTTTTGCGTGTATTCTTACTCGGAAAAAGACAAGGACCCTTTGTGTCAGATTTGGGATTGGTAACAAGCTGATGCCCTGAATTTGGACTTCTAGCTTACTAAACTATAAGAAAATAAATTTCTCCTTGTTGAAGCTATCCACTTGTAGTATTTCTGTTATAGCAGGACTAGGTGACTAACACAACTAGGAAGAACGGCCTGGTGCTCTACTTCTAACAGCCTTTGAAAACCCTATGGATCAAAATGGTCTGATCACAGGGTCTCCACGAGTCAGGGACCCATTGGACAACAGCCAACAAAAACAAAAACAGCCTAAGGAGCGTAGACATCAAAGCAGAAGCTACCGTCAGAGTTTTCAGCCCAGGGACTGACATGCCCAAAACAGAATTGCAAGGACTAGATCCAGCAGAGGTGGACTCGGGCAGAGGTGCTAGGAGGCAGGAGCCCAGTGAATAGGTGACTGGAGCTGCCCAGAGGGCACAATTTTGACCAAGGATTTTTGGCTTATGAATATTAAAAGCAATTATTTCCAGGGTATTTATGTGAAGAGGAGAAATGACAAGTTCTAAAGCCCAGTATCTCTTTGTTACTGAGGGCAGTGGTGGTTCTGTGGTAGAATTCTCGCCTCCCATGTGGGAGGCCCTATTTGACTCCAGCTGATGCACCTCACGTGCAGCCACCACTTGTCTGTCCTTAGAGCTTCGTGTTACTTTGATGCTGAACAGGTTTCAATGCAGTGTCCAGATTAAGACAGACTAGGAAAAAAGGCCTGGTGATCTACTTCTGAAAATTGAAAATTAGCCAGTGAAAACTCTATGGGTCACAACAGTCCAACCTGCAACCCATCATGGGGATGGAGCAGGACTGGGCAGCGCTTCCTTCTGTTGTGGATGAGGTCTGCATGAGTCAGGGGCTGACGGCAGCTCACAACTACAGCATCTCTTTGTTATTTTTATTTGAAAACCATTAATAAAAATAGTCCGTGCCTCTTTTGATTATGGAGTTTAAGAGTAGGAGCTCGGTTACTGCTAGGTCTGTTGGCAACAATGCCCTGCTTTCACTATGGCACATGGCATGGAAACAAACAGAAGGGGTCCTGACACTACACAGGATATATAGCTCTTGGTTACTTGGCAGTTGGTCATCCTGTTCGTGGGTGATTGTTTTTCTCCCCTTCCATCTCAGCCAATACTCTTAGTTCTGTATAAGGACAAAGTAGAAGAAGGCAAAAAAGATGAAAAATGTTACTAACAAGTACTATCTCCAGCAAGGGTTACATAAGATGAGGAGGTTGAAACCACTGAATACTCTCTATGAATATCAATTATTTATATCATTCAGATCCCCCATTATGACAGAAAATGCTTAGTTAGCTCCAGTCCTTAATCTTGGCAATCTAGAAGGATGGTGTTTCTAAAATATGCACCAGGGATGGCTAATGGCCCCTGTGAATGAGCCGGGAGTTAGTTTCTTGCAGTATTAATGATTAAAGCTGACTTTTGTTTCTGTCTTGAATTAATACTTTACTCATCATTGCTTCACTGTTTGAACATGGCCAGTCTGCTCATGCTCAGTGCACACAAAAGTGTCTGTTCCAGGAGACCCCCAGGCCATCTTTCCACTGTCAGTGGCTCCCAGGAGGCTCAAAGACCCCTGGGTCCATCCTCTCCCTTCAGATTTCTGGTATTGACCCCTAATTTGGGTGACTGGTGTGGATTTTCTGGGACTAATGGACTTACTCTTTTGCTCTTGGAGCTCTGTGAATTTTGTTAATCTCTACAGCAGGACTTGAGCTGCAAGCCACAGAGTTTTCAATGGCTGTAAGCTCTCAGAAGCAGATCTCCTGGGCTTTCTTCCGTGGTGCTGCTGTGGGTGGACTCAAACTCCCAATCTTAGGGTTAGTAAGTAAGCACAAACCATTTGCACCACCGAGGAAGCTCGACTGTGATACACATGGGGTCACCATGAATTGGGTGCCAACTCAACGGCAGCTAACAACAACAAAAACACAGGAGTTGAGAGGTTTCCTGTATCAAGCCTTACTACCTGGGGTCCTTACAGACTCACCTCCCCACTAACCGTTGGAAGGGGCTCCAACCCAGAATCCATGTATGAGAGAGGAGACATCATCTCTCTCACTGGTGCCTCACAGAAGGCTGTACCCAGCACCTCCCCATTGGAAAGATGTGATGTGTTTTTAATTAACGTACTCTAACCCAGAGATCAGCTGGCATCTCAGGACCTCTTGAGATCTAGGTAAGTTTGATTCAAACCTCTTTCTGTAGGTTGTACAAGTCTAAAGCTTTGGCAAGATTTCTCTGAATTCTGGGACATTTTCATGCTCACCTCTCTTCTAAAATAGTTTCTTTACCAAGATCTTGCTCTCTGCTCTGCATCTTGTGGCTATTCTTTTGTTTCAGCTGCTCCTTTGACCCAAGCATGGGCACAGTGCTTTCTCCTGTTTTCTTAGCCCCTCCAGGGCAAACTTGAAGATAAAGTTGCATGTAGCAGAACTTTGCCTGCAATCTTTTAAAATCCATATTTGCACTGGGAATTCCCACTGACGCCGGCACACCTCATGGCACCCCTGATCTTTCTCTCTTGCTGACTTCTTGCTTTTTCCCTCCCTTCACTCTCCTTTCTTCTTTGCTATTCTCTTCCCTCCCAGGAACAAATAACCAAAATTCACAACAACTTCTCTTTCTTCTTTCTTTCTCTCTCTCTCCTTTTTTCCTTCCTTCCATCTTCCTTCTTTCTTTTTTCACTTGTGATCTTATTTCCACTTTCGTCTTTAGAGTCTAACTTCCTAACTCTAAGATCTTCAGTAGGTGACTTAGGGTTCCTACCCCTGAGCTACTACATCCTACAGGTATGATTCTAGACAGTTCACTTCACTTCTCGGTGCCTCAGATTCCTGTTCTGTAAAAATCAAACAAAAAATCCTCAGAGTAGAACTGCCCCATAGATTTCCAAGGAGAGGCTGGTGAATTCGAACTGCCAACCTTCTGATTAGCAGATGAACTCTTAGCCATTGTGCCACCAGGGCCCCAGCACAGGATCATAGTGGGGTTTAAATGAGTTAATAACACACATAAAGCATTTTACATAGCTCCTGGCGTATACCAAACAACCAAAATACATATCACCCCATCACTTCCACCAGCCATCATAGAAGACTGTTAATCTCAGCTGTTTTCAAAACAAAAGGAAAATAATCATTAAACAGCAGGCATTATGGGGGAGTCTCAAGCTCCATGGGGATGATTTTCCTGAAGCCTGCTCATTATACAACTGCTAAGATAACAACATTTTCATCTTCTTTCAAGGAGAACCTGGGTCATGGAGAAAAATCGATAGTTCTTGGGGAGTCTCTAGGGTCATTAAGATGGTTCCAGGCATTGAAAGTTGGAAAACTTTTCCATTACTTAAATACCTCTGGCATTTTCTTTCATTATTACTTCCTTAGCTCAGGCCTTCATTGTCCTTTTTTATTGAGATATAATTCACATACCATAAAATCTACCCTTTTAGACTATACAACTCAGTGGTTTTCAATATATTCACAAAGTGTTGCAGCCACCACCCCTCTTTGACGTTTGCTTGGATGGTTGCAGTAGTCTCATAACTGGCCTTCCCTGGTGGACTGTTGATACTGCGCTTCAGGCTTGAGCAGTCTGTTCTTTCTAAAACACAGAATGGTTACATTCTGAATCATTACATATATCAAGAGATTTATTCCACAGAATTGGCTTATGCATTTGTACGGACTGGAAAGTCTCAAATCTATAGGGCAGGCCAGCAGGCTGAGAACTCTAGGCAAGATTTCTATGTTACAGACTTGAGATACAATTTCTTCTTACTCAGGGAAACCTCATGTTTGCTCTTAAGGCCTTCAACTGACTGGATAAAGAGAGCAAGATCTTGGTAAAGAAACTGGTTTAGAAGAGAGGTGAGCATGAAAATGTCCCAGGATTCAGAGAAATCTTGCCAAGGCTTTAGACTTGAACAACCTACAGAAAGAGGTTTAAGTCAAACTTATCTAGATCTCAAGAGGTCCTGAGATTCCAGCTGATTTCTGGGTTATACTACCTTAATTAAAAACATATCACATTTTTCCAACGGGGAGATGCTGGGCACAGCTTTCTGTGAGGCACTGATGAGATAGATGTCTACTTTCTCATATACATACATTCTGTGTTGGCGCCCCTTCCAGTGGGTGGTGGGGAGGTGAGTCTTAATGAAATTGAGATTTTTTTTGTAGTCTATATTCCCGGATTATATTCCCGGAAGTAGAACTTCTGCATCAGGGAATAAGCACATTTTAGGATATTGCCAAGTTGTCCATCAGTGGCATATGAGTAGACCTACTTCTCCATATCCTTGCCAACATCATGCATTAATCAATAAAAAAAAATTTTTTTAATTTTTATTAATGAAAAGCAAGTTTGAATTTCTTAATTAGTGAAGTTGCACTGATTTCATACTGTGTATTGTATTTCCTATTCCACAAAATGCCTGTTCATCTCTTTATCACTCTTCGGTCGTTCATTTTTTTCTCATTGATTTGTGACAACTTTTTATTTATCTAGGATTTTAGGACTTTGTAATATGTGATTAAGTATTTTTTCTCATGTTCTGGTTAATTTCTTGCCTTTGTTTAGAATGTTCTACTGTTAACAGAGAAGTTAATGATTTTTTTGTGGTCAAATTTATCATTTTTTTCCTTTATGGTTTCTAGCTTTCATGTCATGCTTGAAAGGCAATTCCCACTCAAAGACTAACAAAATATTCATCCATGATTTATTATGATTTAGGACTACAACAGTGATTCCTACGGTCTCTTTCACATTCCCTTTGGAGCTGGCAGCCACAGCCAGCCCTGGCCACCTCTGTCTATTCATATTTTTCTTTGAACTTTCCAAAAATGATGATTTTTTTTTTTTTTTTAATTATCCTCACTTTGCAGATAAAGAAACAGAATTGGAGAGGTGGCAGTTCTTTAGAGAAATATGCACTCCGTCATACCTCAGCTCTCCATATACCAGACAATTGACTTACCTTCTCTGAGCTCCAGTCCCCCATTTATAAAACAGGGACCATGTATCTGCCTTTGGGGGTTGCTGTGAGGATCCCATGGAGATGTGCATATCTCTGACATAGTGCCTAACACATGGGAATGCCTACATTCATAACAGCTTCAGCTTCTAAGTGACAGGCCTGCCTGTAAGACCCTCTAGGCTAGTTAGACTAGACTATGCCGCGGTCAGAGCTCATAGGTCAGACCTCACCATAATTTCATCTAACCCCTTCTCTGGTATTATCTAAGTGAGTCAAAGATGGATTCTGTGTATTAGTCCCAAGTTGTCTACTTCTTTATAGCAATCTAAGGCCTGTTAGCACCACCAACCCTCATCTCAAGAGAAAGCTCACCAGCACCAAACCCAAATTTGTACACATCCAGTTGTTTTCAAAATAGCCCAAATAAGCAGATTTTTAGCTACCTAGAGCCTGCCTATTTTACATACCCTGTGAAACCGCACCCAATGTCTGCCAGCTGTGTTGTTGTTGTTAGGTGCTGTCGAGTTAGTTCCGACTCACAGCGACCCTATGCACAACAGAACAAAACACTGCCCAGTCCTGCACTACCCTCACAATCATTGTTATGCTTGAGCCCACTGTTGCAATCACTGTGTCAGTCCATCTGGTTGCGGGTCTTCCTGTTTTTCGCTGACCCTCTACTTTTACCAAGCGTGATGTCCTTCTCCAGGGGACTGATCTCTCCTGCCAGCCATAGGTAAGACAAAGTTGTTGCTGTCCTTCGGAGCTCTCTGACCCAGAAACTCCACACCTTGGTGCAGAAAGACATCAAGTGTAAGCCATCCTTCCCCTCCTCCTCCTCTTTCCTGATGTTTCCTTGCCTTCTTACTCTTCTGGTGGCTTCCTGCACCACTTGCCTCTGAAAGACCTCCTGCTGTGGGGAACAACCCCATGCACCTGACTGTCAATGCATCAGCTCCGATAAATAGCTTGATGTGCAACTCTGCTATCTCACGGTCGTATCTTTTTCCCTGATCAGCCCAGAGCTCGCTCGGACTCAGTACATGTGTAGACTGCGTCTTCTCCAGGATGCTTGTACAAGCCATTAACGTGCCCCACCTGAATGCAACTGCTATTCTTCTAACCATGAGAGCTAATAATACATAGGACACCCTGTGCTGTGCAAGTAACACATCTTCATCAGCATGGTGGTCAGGCTACTTCAGCTTCCAAACACATTTGCTTTGCCACATATGTCTACCAGGAACACAAGGATATCCGGTGAAGCTGTGAGTCTGGCAAAGGAGGGTGGTTCAGTTCCTGGTTGTTAGAAGTGAGTGGCCAGCAGCCTGCCCTTGGACTGTCATGAAGGCAATTCTTTGGAGACCCCACTTGTCAACACCAAACTCTACAAATTTCCATCACTTGAAAGTGATTCAGGAAAAAAGCCCCCAAGGGAGGAACCATATGGAGGTGAGAGCTGTGAATCACAGGATGCGAGGCTCATAAGAGTTGTCCTGGAGGTGCAGGCTCATGGTGGTCAGGCAAGGCCCAGCAACACCTGGAGGAATCCTCGCTGGAGGGATTCTCTCAAAGAATGGCGCTAAACACTGTAGGTGCCTCAAGAGAGCCTTTCACTTCTTAGGTAATCGTAAGATAAACAGTTGCAAAACAAACAAACAACAAATCCATGGCCGTGGAGTCAATTCTGACTCATGGCAACCCCACGTGTTACAGAGCAGAACTGCTCCCATAGGATTTTCCTGGCTGTTAATCTTTACAGAAGCTGATTTATTCTGTAGTGTTGCACCACCCAGGAACCCAAAGAGATTGCAAGGGTCCCTTTAACCTAGGAGCTGTTTGGAGCAAGAGACAGACAGAAGTGGGGGAGGGGAGCAGCTGACAGGGGCCCTCCCATTTGCAATGACTGTCACCTGTTCTCCCGGGACAGGACACTTTCAAACTGTCCCTGCACAGGCCAGAACTCATATGTAACCGATCTTTTCTAAGTGAAAAACTCTAAATTGAGAAGGCTTGGCAAAGGTGACTGTTGTATCCACATGAAATTGTAGTCATTAGTTAAGCCCCTCTTCCTTCTGGATAGTCCCTGGGTGGTACCTATGGTTAAGTGTTTAGCTACTAACAGAAAGCTTGGCAGTTAGAACCCACCCAGCGGTGCGTGGGAAGAAAGGCCTAGTGATATATTTCCAAAAGGTCACAGCCATGAAAACCCTGTGGAGCAGTTCTGCTCTGCAACACATGGGATCATCATGAGTTGGAATTTACTTGACAGCAACTGGATCTGGGTTTGTCTGCCGGGTGCTTTACAAACATCGTCCACAACCACTCAGCAAGCTGCACAGAAGCTGTGATTGAAATCCAGCTTTGGGCCAAAGCCCTTGTACTTTCCTTGACGGCACAAAGTCTTTTTCAAGTGCAGAAAGTGTTGTATAGGCCTTTGAGGCCCTGATGTCTTTAAATAGTACCCTCCTCCTTATTATTTAGGTTGAAGTAAATTTGGTCAGTCAGGGAGTTTTTCTTCAGGTGAAAAATTCATCCAGTCAGGCTCACCAGCACTCTAGCTCAGAGACCTGGGCGGGGGGCAGGTTCTACTATGGGGCATTGAATGTAGACAAATTGTAAAGACAATGCTTGGTGACCCAGCCACAATGTTAGGCTTACGAATTTTAAAATCTGTGCATGGTAGATGATTTCCTAAAGCAATATAAATTGCACTGAAAAACTGAAATGACTAATAATCATTGAAGAAATGGAAATTTGCCAAATAACTCCTTTCCAAAAAGCCATCAAGTCCAGTTTCTTTCACATTTTCAAGTTACAGATAATTTGTATGATGAATAGATTATTTCAGAGCATTGAAAAAGACAGAAAGAGTTCCGGTTCATCTTATGATAGTAACATAACTTATACCAAATCCTGATCAAAAGGGACAGAGACCACTGTTCAAACCTTTCCTTTCTTCCTGTCTCAAGTTCAGATGCAATGCAGGAGTTCTGCATCATCTCTGAGCTGCCTGTTGTGTGAGGGGATAAATGTTATTCCTGTTGGGTTTTCTGTTTACTTGCTGCCAAATGCAAGTATAACGGATACAATATTAAACTGAAGAAAAGCCAGTGGCTTTCTTTCATTGCCTTTACACGTTTGCTCACTTTGACCACAGGGCCTTTGCACGTGTTTTTCTGCTGCCTGAAACAGCCTCTCTTTTCCTCTTCCCGTGATTGCCTCCTCCTCAGGCTCCCAGGATCTCCATGTACCATCCCGTCATCAGGGAAGCCTGTCCTAGTAGCTTTATGTCAAATCTCCTGTTACAGGTCCTCTGCACACCTCGTCCTTGTCGTTCATAGTAATAGGTACAGTTTCACTGTTACCATATATTAGTAATATCGTCTGTCTAATGTTTGCTTGCAGGGACCTTGTCTGTGTCTGGTCACTATTGTACCTCCTGGGTCCAGCACGTTTATTCGATGGGTAAACAAATATTTACATTCTACTTCACTAGAGTGAAAGTCAAGAAACTGGGGAGCTCTCTTTAACCCTGGTTTTTAAAGACTGTGTGACTCACACTGTACCAAGGTCAAATTCCTGGTTTTGATATTGTACTGTAATTATTTAAGTGTAATCCTTGGGGTAAACTGGGTGAAGGGTACATGGGACCTCTCTGTACTACTATCTCAGCAACTTTGTGTAAATCTATGATTATTTCAAAATAAAAATTTAAAAAACAAATAAATAAAAGTAACAAAAAGTCTGACTTTGGCCTAGCACCTCAATTTCCTGATAGCCAGTTGAAGTGGACTCGACTCTGACTCATGGTGACCCCCTGCAAGTCAGAGTAGACCTGTGCTCAACAGGGTTCTCAAATAGCTTTTTCAGAAGTAGATCGCCAGGCCTTTCTTCCAAGGTGCCTCCGGGTCGACTCGAACCTCCAGCCTTTTGGTTCGCAGCTGAGCATGTCAACCATTTGTATCACCAGGGACTCCAGTTTCCTGATGGGAAGAAAAATATTGGATGTTAGGAGAAGATTTAGCAGAGGGGAAATCATATTCTTCCACCAATCAGCTGAATGACCTTGGGCAAGTCACTTCCCCTCTCTCTGCCTCAGTTTCTTGTCTGTAAAACATGGGGGTTGGATTGGAAGAGCCCTGAGCTCCTTTTAACATTGTGACTGTGTCATCTGAAAGGGCTCTGAGCCACCTCAGACACCAGCACTTCCCACCGTCTCCTCCATTCCTCCTCCATCCCACTCCCATCCCCTCTATCCTGTGTCATGGGGATGCTTACATTAGGAAGGCTTGGATAGCAAAGCTTTTTTTCTGTTATCTGATTGCCAAGTTTAAATGGATGAGCTGGGGTGAGGTGGAGGTTGCTCCTGAGCCTTCCCCGCTATCCTCAGCCAAGGCAGCCTCACTTGGTGTCTCTGCTTTTCAGTTGAAAAGGCCCTTTGGGCCTGCTCACCATTGAGTTCAGCTGCATTGTTCAGTGCCCAGCTGAGCTTTTCTTAATAACATGGCTCTCTCCTGAGCCCTTCCCCTGCACCTTTCATCAACAGCCCTCAGGTCATGGTGAAGATTAATTACCTCACAAGCTGGAGTATGGAGCTGACTACAGAGTTTCCATGTGGCTGATTAGGAAAGCCAGCTCATGAATGGAAGCCATTCTTCTCAAGATCATCCCTTTGGGACCCACTGGAATAAATCAAATTCTTCATGACTTGTCCAGGGTGGGGACATCTCTCTCCAGTGGGAGTTTTTACCAGGCTGACTCCTTAGTTTGAGGCTTCTAAAACACCGTTTTACTTGTCTCTCAACACTCAGAGTCTGATGGTTTGGCAACCCTGGTTCTTCTAACTTAGAATGATGTCCTCAGCTCCCTCAGGGTGATAGGGGCAGGTGGAAGAAGAGGATTCAACAGAGTGTCCCCTACTCAATTCAAGGGGGCGGGGGGTGGCAGTTATATATTTTTTAAAGATTTTAAAAATCCATGAAGGTTTCCTCTATAGAAAGGGCTCAAAGGCTAAAAGATGTGGAGAAGCAATGCATTGGGCACATGATTTTTTTCTTTCTTTCTTTTTTTTAAATCAGCTATATTGAGGTATTGGAAACCCTGGTGGTGTATTGGATAAGTGCTACAGCTGCTAACCAGAAGGTCAGCAGTTCAAATTCACCAGGTGCTCCTTGGAAACTCTATGGGGCAGCTCTACTCTGTCCTATAGGGTTGCTATGAGTCGGAATCGACTTGATGGCAATTGGTTTTGGGTTTTTGGGTTATATTGAGGTATAATTTAGATAGAGTAAATTCACATTTTAAGTATATAATGTGTTTTTTTTGTGTTAGATTTATTGAGGTGTAGTTTACATACAGTATAATTCATCCTTTTTAGTATACAATGCCAACCGAATGGTTGGTTTGACTCCACCCAGAGGCACCTCAGAAGAAAGGCCTGGCAATCTACTTTCCAAAAAATCAGCCATTGAAAACTCTATGGAGCACAGTTCCACTCTGACATGCATGGGGTCTTGCTGAGTCAGGGTTGACTCAATGGCTTCCAGAATAAGACAGATGGAAAGTCCTTTCGATCTACTTTGAAAAAAGCCCTCCTGGAGAACACCGTCCCAGGCCTGCCAGGTATTGCCACCCGACTGGCACAGTAATTATGACTTTAAAAGGCTATTCCATCATTTCATCAAGCCAGCTGCTTCAGGATGAGGGCTATACATTCTCTAAACCAGTGCCCAATATACGGTGCTGTTTCTCCCATAGCCAGGATTTACCAGTCCAGGAATCAAGGGGCAGAAATGGGAGTGGCACCACTATTACCACAGTGAGCCACTTGCAAAATTTTTGCTTCCTCTCCCTATGACCCTATGCTCTGCTGGTCTACAGGTCTTAGTTGTAAAGGGAGAAATGCTCTCACCTGGAGACACAACACTGATTCCATTGAACTGGATGATGGGGAACGTGGTAGGACCAGTGAACTCCATGAGCATGGGCCCATTACCATGCTTCATTTGCTGTGAAGTGAGTCCCTTGATCTGAGGCGATGTGTTGTGAGATACCATGATGGTGAATAAGACATTCTGGTAGCTTTGGCAAAAGCACTGCATGCAGGGAAGGCAAATCCATATCCAGAGTAAACGTCTATCCCAGTCCGAATAAAATGTTGCCCGTTCCATGTAATCAGTGTAATCAACCTGCTACCAGGTTGCTGGCTGATCACCCCAAGGCGTAGTGCCATATCAGGAACTCATTGTTGGTCTCTGCTACTGGCAGATTGTGCGCTCAGCAGTGGCTGCAGCCAAGTCACCTTTGGGGAGTAAAAGTCCATGTTGCTGAGCCCGTGCATAACCTCTATTTCTACACCATGGACACTTTGTTCATGAGTCCATTGAGCAATGACAGGAGTGGCTGGGGAAAGAGGCTGACTAATCGCCATAGAACGCACCATCCTATGCATTTGATTGTTAAAATCCTCTTCTGCTAAGGTCACCCTCTGGTGAGCATTCATCTTAGATATAAATATCTTCACTTCTTTGGCTGATTCAGAGAGGTCTATCCACCTATCTCTTCCCCATACCTCCTTGTCATGAATTTTTCAATCATGTTCCTTCCATGTTCCCGATCATCCAGCCAAACCATTGGGCACAGCCCGTGAATCAGTATACAATTGCTTATTTGGCCATTTCTCCTTCCAGGAAATATGAACACTGCTTGACGTTCTGCCCACTGTAAGGATTTCCCTTACCACTGTCCTTAAGGGATGTCCCAGACAGGGGCAGCAGTGCTGCTGCTGCCATTTTCGAGTGGTGCCTGCGTATCGCACAGAACCATCTATAAACCAGGCACAAGCTTTCTCTTCTTCAGACAACTGATCATAAGGAATTGTTCATGAAGCCATAGGTGCAGACTGGGAGAGAGAAGGTTATGTGACAGGAGTGGAACCATGGGCATTTGGGACACTTCTGCAAACAATTTACTTGTGCCTTTAGGTCCTGCTCAAGCCTGATCTGGTATATACCACTTCCATTTAATGATGAGTGCTGCTGTGCATGTCCAACTTTATGACTCTGTGGGTCAGACAGCACCCAGTTCATGGTGGGCTGCTCAGGCTGCACAGTAACTGGCTGATCTGTGGTTGAGCGTTCAGTCTCTACTAAGGCCCAATAACAAGCCAAAAGCTGTTTCTCAAAAGAAAAGTAATTATCCACAGAGGCTGGCAGGGTTTTGCTCCAAAATCCTAAGGATCTGCACTGTGATTCACCAACAGGGGCCTGGCAAAGACTCCAAACAGTATCTCTATCTGCCACTGACACTTCAAGTGCCATTGGATCAGCTGAATCATATGGCCCAAGTGAAACAGCAGCTTGCACAGCAGCCTGGACCTATTGAAGAGCTTTCTCTTGTTCTGAGCCCTGCTCAAAACTAGCAGCTTTTTGAGCCACTTGATAAATGGGCCAGAGTAGCAAACCCAAATAAGGGATATGGTACCTCCAAAATCCAAAGAGGCCCACCAGGTGTTGTGTCTCCTTTTTACTTGTAGGAGGGGTCAATGCAACAACTTATCTTTCACTTTAGAAGGAACATCTCAACATTCCCCACAGCACTGGACTCCTAGAAATTTCACTGAGGTGGGAGGCACCTGAATCTTTGTTGGATTAATTTCCCATCCTCTAGCATGCAAATGTCTTACCATTAAGTCTAGAGTCCTTGATGCTTCTTCCTTACTAGGTCCAATAAGCATAATGTCATTAACGTAATGGACCAGAGTGACGTCTTGTGGAAGGAAAAGGTGATCAAGTTCCCTGCAGACTAAATTATAACATAGGGCTAAAGAGTTGAAACACCCTTGAGGTAGGACAGTGAAGGTGTATTGCTGGCCTTGCCAGCTAAAGACAAACTGCTTCTAGTGATCCTTCAAAGCTGGAATCAAGAAAAAGGCATTGGCCACAGCAATAGCTGCATACCAGGAGATGTATTAACTTGCTCAAGCAATGAAACCACATCCGAGACTGCACTGCAGTTGAAGTCACTACCTGGTTAAGTTTACTATAATCCACTGTCACTCTCCAAGATTCATCTGCTTTTTGCACAGGCAAAATAAACAAGTTGAAAGGGGATATGGTGGGAATCACCACCCCTGCATCCTTCAAGACCTTGAAGGTGGCTGTAATCTTTGCAATCCCTCCAGGAATGTGGATTTGTTTTCGGTTTGCTAATTTCCTAGGTAGGGGCAGTTCTAATGGCTTCCATTTGGCCTTTCCTGCCATAACAGCCCTTAATCCACATGTCGGGGACCCCATGTGGGGGTTTTATTAGTTGCTGAGTATGTCTATTCCAATTATGCATTCTGGAACTGGAGAAATCAGGAAGGGTTCAGGGACCTACTGGAGCCACTGTGACACAGACCTGAGCTAAGATTCCATTGATAACCTGACCTTCATATGTCCCTACTCTGGTCGATGGGCCACAGCGACTTTTGAGTCTCCTGGAACTAGTGTCAGTTCAGAACCAGTGTCCAATAATCCCCCAAAGTCTGATTATTTCCTTTTCCCCAGTAAATACAGTCACTATCATAAAAGGCCATAGATCCTTTTGGGGAAGGCTGGGAGAAAGATTAACAGTATAAGTTTTTGGCAGTGCAGTGGGGTCCTTCTTCAAGGAGACCTGGCCTCCCCTCCATTCAGAGGGTTATGGGTCTGTAACCTGGCTCAAGTCTGAGGGGCTGTGACCCTCCATTCTGGTGATTCAAGTTAGATTGTTGTTCTCTTGATCTAGAATTCTTCTTGTACAGCACAAGTAAATGTTTAGTAAGTTTTCTGTCTATTTCACACTTAGGGACACCATGACTAGGTAGCCAGTGCCATAAGTCCACGTGAGTTAGACTATTCTGATTACTGGTTTGACTCTGCTGTCCCTTACGGTAACCATGCTCACTTTGTCTTTGGTGGTCAAGTGCCATCACTTGGCCCCTACCACCCTGGCGTCCAATAAGCCCCATTGTAGTTAGGTGTCTTAATTTAGTTACCGCAGTTCCCACTGTAAAATCTGATCTAAATAAAACAGCAATCATAGCAGTCTTCAAGGTTGCTGGGGCTCCCTTCACAACCTATTCTTCACAGTTGTGGTGAAAAATATGTCCTCCGGGAACTCTCTGGGTGGGTCTGTGGGTCCAATCTGATAAATCCACTCTAACATCCCAATTTCCCTAAGCCTTTGGACACTTCCTTCTACGGTATACCAAGGCAGTTCTGGAATTGAAAATCGATTTAGTGTAGGCCACCTCTTAATCTGTGCTTCAGTCAGCCAACCAAATAAACTGTTGGGTCCTTTTCTAACCTCTTGAGCTAAAACACTGAATAATGAATCTGTGCTGAATAGGCCATATCAATAAACTCAGACTGATCCAACTTTATGGTCTTTACGCAATTATTCCATACCCTTAATAGCCATTCCCACACATATTCCCCAGGTTTCTGTTTGTACATATTAGAAAAATCAAGCATTTCTTTTGGAGCATAACATACCTCTTCATGGGTCACACTTTGTACTTCACCTCTTGGGGCTCCCTGGGACTTAAGTCTAACAATAAGTCTAGAGGCAAAAACAGGTGGTACGGTGGGTCCTGGGGACATACAACAAAGCCTTACAAGGCATCTGCCCAGGTGATGTCCCAGGTAATGTATCAGACAAAGACTCTTCAGACACAGCTGGGTTAACTTCATCAGATGGGGTTGGAGGGGATAATATTTTTACTGGGGAGAGTGTTTTGGCAGACAAAACTGGAGTAACCTCTTCAAATCAGAGTGAGAGTGTTGGTTCTGTTAGCAGGAGTGATCCAGCAGAATTTAGGGGCTAAATATCCCCAGCTTTCTGACTATCTGTCCATATGTCTCCATCCCAAGTTTCAAGGCCCCGTTTCTTCCCAATCAATGCCCTCACTTTAACTTCAGACACCATTCCAGGTTGGCAATTTAATTGGCATAATTCAGCTACTCTTAGAATAAGACTGTGGGTTTGATGTTCCGCAATATCAGTTTTGTTACTACTGAAGCTGTCCTTTGTTTCAGGGCACAAATTGCAACTTTCGAGTCTTTTATGCTGTGTTTGACCTGTGACTCTGAAGCCCTGAGCTCATTCTTTTCTTTCATCACTTTGTTTACAGAAAGCAGAACCAACCAACCAGCCTCCCTATACTTCTCAATTCAATGGAGACTTTGAAAGTTATCAAATACACAATCACCCAGGCATTGTTCCTCACAAATATTTGATCCAATGGTGGGATATTTTACATGTTTCTACTGCCACCTCACACCATGGATTAGCAGTGCCCTCTTCACTACTAGAACTAGAATCATTAGAGCCTTTAAGTTTAGCCAGACTTGAGAGCCAATTCAGAAAACTCCTCCTTAAGATTTTGTTCCTTTAGAACCACTCTCAGTACAAAATGTCTTAGTCTGAGCTCTCTAAAAACGAGCTCTCTAGAGGAGCAAAATCAGTGAAACATATATAGATATAGATAGAGAAGTTTACTTCAAGGAAATGCCTCATGTATTTGTGAAGGAATGGCTCACGCAGTTGTAGGGGCTGTCAAGTTCCGAATCTGTGGGTCAGATGACAGGCTGATGACCTCCGCTGGCCCATGGGATTGCAGAGGCTGATGAACTCAAAACCTGAAGGTCAGGCCACAGGCAGGAGTCCCCTCCTGGCTTATGTCCCAGGAACTGGGGTCAGACGCTGAGAAGATTGCAGCATCAGAAAGAGAGTGAGCTTTGCCAGAACATCCGTTTATATCATGGATGTAGGCCACACTTCCAAGGAAACTCCTTTTTCAACTGATTGGCTACTCACATCAGATCACAAAATGGGAGATGATGCATAGTGTCTGCCAAACCACTGAGAATTATAGCCTAGCCGACTTGACACATACCATTAACCATCACACCAATGATCATGAAGATGGCTCAGAATTGAGCCATGCTTCATTCTGTTATACATAAGATGACCCCAGGTTGGAGTCATCTTGATAGCAACTAACAACAAGTAAATATGAATAAAAAAAAAAACCTCAAGAAAATATTCAATAATTTATATTTTTCTAAGGAGATACAAATTCCTGCATACTTGGAACATGGTCACATTTGTAGCTGGAAAAATTATTCATAGTTTATTTGATGGAATTTAATGCCTCAATATGTCATGTGTTTTGAAGAGCTTAGTATTAAATTCATATCTAACATTCACTAAGTCTTAATATGCACCGGACATGTGCTAAGTGAGTCATATACATTATTTATATTGTCCTTGCAGTGACTTCATGAGGTAGGTACTACTTACTGCTACCCTATTATACAAAAGAGGAAATGGGGCCTTTGGTAAGGTCGGAAACTCCTTCCAGCTCTGATGACTTTCAGGTGCTCTGTCACCTAAACCAGTTTGAAATTATCTTTGAAATTGCCCTAAATAGTCACAACAGTCATAAAAGCTTCTCTCATTCGACCTTTTCCTTTGGGGTCTGATCCTATGACAACCAGAGATGGCTCCTGAAGCCACAGTGAAATCTTCTGAATTTTCCCTCTGACTCTAAAAACACTTGTGTTATGGACTGAATTCTGTCCTCCAATAGCGTATGTTGAAGTCCTAACCCCTAGTATTTGTGAGCATGGCCTTGTTTGGAAATAGGGTCTTTGAAGATGTTATCAGCTAATAGGAGTCACAATGGAGAAGAGTAGATCCTAATCCAATCAGAGTAGTGTCCTTATAAAAGAGGAGAAGAGACAGAGACACACACACAGAGGGAAGACAGCACTGTGACAACTGAGCTATGCTGCAGCTGCAAGTCAAGGAATGCCTGGGGCTACCAGGAGCTGAGAGAGACAAGAACGGACCTTCATCTAGAGTCTTCTGAAAGGGCGCGGTATCCTGCTGATACCTTGATTTCAGACTACTAGCATCCGGACTGTGATAGAATAAACTTCTCTTCTTATAAACCACACGATTTACATTATTTTGTTATGGCAGCTGTAGGAAACTAATACGACCTCTCCTTTTTTTTTTTTTCTTCCTCCTTTTAAAGGGATGAGGATAACGAATCTGGAAAAGCTGATACTATATCACATTAAATAGGACCACAGGTGGCGCAAGCATTTTACTCTCAGCTACTAACTAAATAGTTTGTGGCGCGTACCCACCCAGGGGCTTCATGGAAGGAAGCCCTGTGATCCCCTTCCATAGAACCAAAAAAAAAAACAGTCATTGCTGTCAAGTCGATTCTGACTCGTAACGACCTTAGAGGTTACAGCCAAGAAAACCCCTTCGAACACAGTTCTGCTCCATAACATGTGGGATCACCATGAGTCAGAATAGACTCATCAGCAATGGCTTATCATATTAAATATGATGCTGCTGGTTTGCCTGGGGGAGCTTCACAAACACTTTTTCCTGTAATGCTCCTTAGATAGATCTCCATTAGTTCCAGGCCCCACTTTAGTCTGCTCTCCCCATTTCTTCGCTTGTCTGAGAGGAGCACTCTGGGATTGCGGTAATCTGGCACATAATGCTGTCGTTAGTTGTCGTTGAGTCAGCTCCAGCTCATGGCGACCTTGTGTATGATAGAATGAAACGTTGCCTGGTCCTGTGCTGTCTTCATGATCGGTGGTATGTTTGGGTCCACTGGCGCATAGTAGATGCTTAATGAATGTTAATACTCAGCAAACGAATGAATACATTAAAGGAACAATGCGATGAATCAACATCACGTTCCCCAAGACTCTCAGAGGGAATCTAGCAGAATCTGCAGCATTTTACAAACCCCTTTGCTTTGGGTACTTAGGTGTTTGCCTGGAAATAGAATCCCTGAGTTTTCTGGTTGATTTAAACTAGGAGATAAGCCTGGTTTTGTAAACATTTACCCTTAGTGCTATGACCTCAGCAAGGCTTTTGGAGGGTGGGGGAAAGAAAGAGGAAATGTCTGTGTTTTGCTAACTGAGCTTGACCTCCACAGTCTGTTTCCAACTCCCACTGCGCCTTGCACTGTTGTGTGAAGGCAGACATGCTTCTTAAACTTTCAGTCTTTTATTATGGGCCTGGCATGTCATCATCCCCTAGGGACAGTGACATCAGGGCAGCCATGTGGCTATCCTTAACCTTTAGCAAGCGCCAGGGACAGAGGAGGGGCTCAGAGAGTGAACAGATGGGTAGGGGGACCTCCCGGATGAACCTTAGGCTTGCCTGGTCTGGCCACCCTGTCCTTTTGGTCCCAACCATCCCCTTCTGCACCACAGAGGGGCTGCTCTTGCCCATATCGCCCATCTGCCCCCTTGCATGACTTCACTTTTGCCACGTTCATACCTGGTAGCCAGGCCACGTGCCTGCTGTTCCCATTTCAGTGACTGGCAACAAGCCACTTGAGCCTGGAAAACCTCTCCTGTCTCCTGGCTGTTGGCTAGAGGACACAGAGAGAGGTGGCCTGACCCAGCTGAGATGCTGCTCTTACTCTCGCACGAGTGCACTTATTGCCAAAGGATCTGAAGGGCTTTGTGCGATGTGGTGTCAGAGGGGAACGCGCCCTGAATTCCAATGCGCAGCTTTCCTGGAAAGCCATATGCTTTCTCTTCTATGCCGCTGCCTCTCACTTCTTTCCCAGCACCAGACGGGACTGCTCCGGGTGCAGTGTACTGGCCTGGGGGCCTTTTCAGAACCCAGAACCAGAGCGCGCAGGCAATTACTCTCCATATGGTTTCATTTTTTAAATAATGTTTACTGTTAAAACAATTATCCCAAAATTAATACATGTTGATGGTAGAAAAGGAGCCCGGTTTCACAGTGGTTAAGTGTTCAGCTGCTAACCAAAATGTCGGCAGTTCGAATCCACCAGCCGCTCCTTGGAAACCCTATGGGGCAATTCTACTCTTTCTTAGAGGGTTGCTATGAGTTGGAATCAACTTGAGGGCAATGGATATGATAGAAAATTTAGATATACAGGGAGCAAAAGTAAAATCATCTTTCATCCCACTGCCTTGAGATAACAGCTATTAGCATTTTGCTACGGAGACTTCTAATCCTTTTTTTTTTTTTGTCATCCTGCTGCTTTATTGATTATTTGGAGAAAAAAAACTCTAACTAGAATTAGATCAACTTGAGGATTTGCTTAACTATAGATTCATTCTTATACATTTCCCCCAATTTAAAAAAAAAATTCTATTTTGGAAATTATTACTATTTGTTTAAAGTACTTAGAAAAAAAATTTGATTAGGGCTTCAGGCCAGGGCACCTGGGTTTTCTTCTTTGCACAACAGTCTCTGTAAGGTAATGTGGAAGAAAAAGGTGAATTAGTCTCCCTTTCAGAGCAAACCCCATGGGCCATGGATGGCTTTTATTTTCCTTTCCATTCCAAGAGGAAATGGGGAACTGGTGGGGTGGGGCGGGGGCGGTGTTGCGAAGAGACAGGCTGATGCAAAGGGAAAACGTGTTTAGGGCAACAAAGGAGCCATCAGCCAATGCCACCCAGGCTGGTTGTGGGGAGAGGGCTGAGGGCTAGGGAGGTGGGACCTAAAAATAGGGCAGGTGTGTAAGAACAAGGGGCTGCAGGAACAAATATTCCAGTATATCTAGGGTTCTTGTGTCCTGAGTCACTGTGGGTGGAATCTGGGGAGAAGCTATAAACTACCCAGCGTGTGGACAGGGCAAGTGGGGTGGCTGGTCTTCGTAAATGGTGAATGCTTCACAAAGGAGATGATGTTGTCTCACTCTTCCTCTGGAGTGGTGGCCAAGAGCTGCAGAGCCTCTTTTTAACAGCAGAGATTCTGGAATAAAATATTAGACTAACCCCAAAATCTAGAACACCTGAAAAAAAAAGGCAGCTGTCTTGGTTGTGAAGCCTTTGAGGAAACTTACTGGTACTTATTATAATATTCTTAATTATAATTAATTAATGCAGTGTGCAATAGTTTTCCAAAGCCCCTGGAGAAAACATGAAACAAAGTAACAGGGGGCTGCTCAGGGCATCAGAGGGTGTAAGACAATCAGGGAGCTCCAGCCCAGGGCAGGGCCACAATCACCTTCCCCGCACTTCTGGTTTATACAAGTGCCGGGAGCCAAGAGAAGCACATAACTAATGTTTTTAGAGAATAATCATTTTTGAAAAACTTGTATTACTTTTTTTTCATCTTCTTTTAAGAACTTTGCATTCAGCCGTACACGTTTTCACAAGGCCCCTTTGATTTTTCTTTCTAGCCAGGGCTCTGCTAATGACCTCTGAATTGATTTGCAAATAGGAGAACTCTAAAGTGTTCATATGTGTGGTGCAAACTGACCTAAAGGTTGGTAGTTCGAACCCACCCAGCGGTGCTTCAAAAGAAAGACCTTGTGATCTGCGTCTGTTAAGATTACATCCAAGAAAACCCTCTGGAGCAGCTCTGCTCTGTAACACATGGGGTTGCCATGAGTCGGAATCAACTTGACAACATGTTTGGATTTTGGTTTGAAGGTGTTTGTGATGGGCCTATTCCATGGGCTCCCCTCTCACTAGGCACTTGAGGGCATAGTCACCCAGCCCATGGCTTTGTAGAGTTATGAGTGGATGGTGTTTTCTCTTTTTTTTTTTTCACCTTGGTTCCTGGACACAGCTTTGAAAATATCTTTTTTTTTTATTGTACTTTAGGTGCAAGTTTACAGCTCAAGTTAATTTCTCATCCAAAAATTTATACACCTATTGTTATGTGACACTAGTTGCAATCCCTGTAATGTGACAGCACACTCTCCCTTTCCACCCCCGGTTTCCCGTGTCCATCCAAGCAGTTCCTGTCCCTTTCTGCCTTCTCATCCTGACTGTGGACAGGAGCTGCCCATTTAGTCTCGTGTATCTGCTTGAACTAAGAAGCACATTCTTCACAAGTATTATTTTATGTTTTATAGTCCAGTCTAACCTTTGTCTGAAGAGTTCACTTAGGGAATGTGTTTAGTTCTGGGTTAACAGAGAGTCTGGGGACCATGTCTTCTGGGGTTCCTTTAGTCTCAGGCAGACCATTAAGTCTGGTCTTTTTATGTGAATTTGAGTTCTGCACCACACTTTTCTCCTGCTCTGTCAGGGGCTTTCTGTTGTATTCCCTGTCAGGGCGGTCCTTGGTGGTAGTCAAGCACCAGCTAGTTCTTCTGGTCTCAGGTTGATGAAGCCTCTGGTTTATGCAGGCTGATGGAGTCTCTGGCTTCTGTGGCCCTTTTGTGGTGTTTTCTCTTTTGATATCAGTTAAGAATAAAAACTAGCTAGAAAAAAAAAAAAAGATCTTTCTCACTCTCAATTTTTAAGGTGACAATGGGGTAACACTGGTTTTTTTTATTGACTATCCAGAAAGCTTTCTCCACAAAACCTATACATTTTCATCTTTGGGTTCAGTTTTCCTGAGGGCAAAGCCAGTGCCTAATTAGGTCTTATTTTTGTGTCCTTGATTATCTTTAACACCTTCAAAAATTATTTGCCAAATCCATAGAGAAAACATTGATTCCTTGCTGTTCTGCTGACCTTCTGTTTGGAAAAAGGTATTTTTCTTATTTTCTTTTCATTGGTATCAAAGGGAGATTGAAACAGTGAGTGCTGTCACCTCTTCTGCCCTTTGCTAATCTAGATAGACTGAGTTAAGGCAGGAGGCACTTGAGCAGCCTGCAAGACGGTGCCTGAGTTTCCTAGGACTGTCATAACAAAACATCACAAAATGGATGGCTTTAAGGAACAGAAATTTATTACCTTACAGTTCCGAGGGCTTGAAGTCCCAATTTATGGCATGGGCAGGACCATGTTCCCTCTGTCCACTCTAGGGGAAGATCCTTTCTGGTCTTTTTACACTTTCTGTTAGCCCCAGGCATTCCTTGACAGTTCCTTGGCTTTTACAGGCCTCTTCACATGACATCAGTCTCTGCCCTGTGTGACTGTCCTTTGTAAGATGCCACTCAGAAGGGATTAGGACCCACCCTACTCAAGTATGACCTTGTCAAATGATAACATGAAAAACAAAACAAAATCCTGCATCCAAACAAGGTCACATTCACAGGTACAAGGGTTAGGACTTCAACGTATCTTTTTCAGGGATGTAATTCAATACATAACAGATGTTGTCTTAGTTAACTAGTGTGCTATAACAGAAATACCACAAGTGGATGACTTTAACAAACAGAAATTTATCTTCTCGCTATTTAGAAGGCTAGAAGTCCAAATTCAGAGTGCCAGCTCTAGGGGAAAGCTTTCTCTCTCTGTCAGCTCTGTCTCTTCAACTTCTGCTACCTGGTTCATCGGAGATCTCCATGTGTCTTGGCATCTATCTTACCCCATCTCTGCTGCCTAGTTTGCTCGTTTAATCTCTTTTATGTCTCAAAAAAGATTGATTTAAGATACACCCTACACTAATCCTCCCTCACTAACATAACAGAAACTATTTCCAAATGGGATTATAACCACAGGCACAGTGGTTAGGATTGACAGCACAAATTTTTGCTGGTTACCCACCTATGAGGCTCTTATGAGCCTGTGGTTTCCCAAACTCCCCAGAGCTAAGAAGACCATGCTGACAGAACGACAATCAGCAATGCCGAGGACTCTGCTCAGGACACTGACATTATTGCCTTAGTCAAGGTTACTTTGACTGCAGAGAAAGCGACCTCATACTAGTGTAAGCCAAAACGGACATTTATTTGAAAGCCATCTCAGAGAAAGTTGGGGTAGACAGGACCCTTGACCTTTCCTCTCTCATTTCTCCATTCTTCTTGTTTTCTCTCTACAGATGAACTTCCGCTGCACAAGATCAAACCTTGCCACATTGTGGCCTCTGGGTTTACATAACTGCTCATGCTAACCAGCCCAGTCTGAGACCAGTGTGTCAGTCCCAATTCCAAGCTCCAAGAAGAGAGAATCTTATTGTCTTGTTTTAGATCAACTGTGGCTGGGCAGTCACGCTCATGTAATAGAAAGCAGGTTTCCAGGGTTTCACTGGGGGCTGAGATTATATCCCTAAAATTACCTATTATGGTTATACATCCACATTTGCGCACTTGTGTATAACAGCTCCCTATTGTGGCATCACTGTGACTGTAATGGGAGTGGCTCAGATCATGAAGAATGGGAAGTATTTTCCTAGCCCACTAGTGTTCAGACAGCCAGTCCAACCCACCAGCTGAAAGTCCGGGCATGTGTGAGATACCATTCTAGGCTCTGAAGATATGAGCATGTTATAGATTGAATTGCAGCCCCCAAAATATGTGTTGTAAATCCTAACCCCCATTGGAGCTCTGGTGACATAATGGTTAAGAACTCAGCTGCTAACCAAAAGGTCAGCAGTTCAAATCCACTGGCCACTCCTTGGAAACCCTATGGGGCAGTTCTACTGTGTCCTGTAGGGTCGCTATGAGTTGGAACTGACTCAACAGTACCTAACAACAGCATACCTGTGGTTATAATCCCATTTGGGAATGGGCTTTCTTTGTTATGTTAATGAGGCAGGATTGGTGTAGGGTGTGTCTCAAATCAATCTTTTTTGAGATATAAAAGAGCAGACTAAGCACAAGCAAGCAGAGATGGGAGAAGATAGATGCGAAGTTATGGGAAGATCGCAGAGGAACAGCAGCTGAAAAGAGACAAGGACCTTCCTCCAGAGCTGACGAAGAAAGCCTCCCCGTAGAACCGCACCCTGAATTCGGACCTCTAGCCTCCTAACTGTGGGAAAATACATTTCTGTATCTTAAACCCACCCATTTGTAGTATTTCTGTTTATAGTAGCACTAGATAACTAAGACAGTGTAACCCAAATACATTTTAGGTGCTGGGACACATTTAAAAGGACACATTCTAAAATCAATTAAACTTAATTAAAACCAAATTATAATTTTTGCTTTCACCTTTTGAGGAAAATTAATAGAGAACCAACTCATAACTCCCTAAACCCCTCCAAATTCTCTTTTGTCTCTTTTCCAGCAGTTAGGAGATGTCCTAGAACAACTCACTTGCCCAGTTCCCTGTGCAGTCTTCCGGGTGCCCATCCTAAGTGGTTTCGCTCTCACTATCCTCCTTCCCCTTTTCCCAGGTTCTCTCGGCTTTTTGCCATGGAGCTAAACTTAGCCTCTCTGACTCTTGCAGCTTAGGTCCTATTTCTTTTTACTCGTAGTTCCAATTCTATCACAAATATTTTATAACTTGGCTGCTAAAGACTAAACTTTTTTTTTAGAAGTTAGGTGAGAGGGAACACCTGAGTAGGCAAAGACAAAATTCTCTCTAGCCAGTTGGGGTGGGAAGAGGACGAGGGCACTCACCTATTTATAAATCATATCTCCATCATACAGAGATGAACAAGACGAGGGACTTGCCCACAATGAGTTACTGACTGGGTCTCCACAAAGGAGCCTGACTGGAACACAGACCAAATGTGTGTACAGTATTGGTGCATATCTTCCTGGAGGTGGGGAAGGCCACTCGGATGTTTGAGGGGTACATCAGAAGGGGTAGCAGTGTTAAGAGGGGTAGAAGTTCATCAAGTGGCTAAAGCAAAATAACTGTAAGAGTTGATTTTGTTTTGGTTTACACATGAGAAAAATTAGCTCAAAGATGAACTGCAACTTGCCCGTCGATGGTGACCCAGTTGATAAGTGGCAGAAGTAGGACTAGAACCTTTTCTGTCCGACTTTAAAGATTGCATTTTAACTCGCTGCGCCACACTAGTGCTCTTCCTGAGACCTCCACTTTTCCCCTAAATTTACCAGTTTTGTCCAGATTTTGGGTCTCAGATTACTGAACCTCACAATGGCAGAGGGCTGAAAACGGCTGGACTCCTAACCCCAATGTAATGTTTTTTTCCATTTTACAAATCTGGGAGTGATGAAATAGCAAAGAAGTCTATCTTTCCTGCTCAAAGAAGTAAACTAGTATTTGAAAAGGACTTGTAGTGATTTAACCAGGAAGTCCGGCTCTCTCCCCACAGGCTTCCCCATGACATTATCTGCGTTGTTGCAGAGAGTGGCTGTGTCCAGTGACTGTTGGCAGACCTTCCACCTTCCATTACCGCCCAGAGAGAGCCCTTTTCTGAGGTGAGCTGCTGAACGTTCCAGACAGCCCCTGGGAGAAGTCTGCTCTGATGAGAGGAGACAGCTGAGTAGGGCAAACTACATTCGAAGTGTATTTGTCAAAAAACCATCGATATGTTTATTCGTGATCTTTTGGATGCTCACATCTTCAGATCAACCACTTGGCAGCTTGCTCCTCAATGCTGCGGTGGAGACTGTTCAGTCTCCCGACCTATAAATACAATCGGAGCTCCATTCCTGCCAACGCTTTGCCTGGGACTTCGTCCAGGTGTGGAGGCGGGAATGTTATTAGACACATAAGAAATATTTATTGAACCTTGAATAAATTCACCTTCTGAAACTTGCTCAGAGATGGTGAATGGACAGAGGAAAGTGAGAAAAAGTGCCCTTCTCTTCTTCCAGGAGTTTGATTTGGTTACTGTATTAGAAATAGACATACAAATTAGCCTGTGCTCAGAGTAGAATGAAAATCCATCCATTAACTTCAATAAAACTCTATAACTCTTCTTGCTATCCTTGGGTTATGTTTTTAGGAATTTTTTAGGTAAGGTGTCCATGAAGCTGAACCTCAGATCAATCAAGTTGTATATCTATAAACACTAAGTTCAGAGTAAGATTTGAGTTCAACTCCCAGCTCGGATCATTTCTAGCTGTGTAACCCTGGGTAATTGACTTAAACCTCTCTGAGCCTCCATTTTCTCACCTACAAAGTGGATATTTCAATAGGGTAAAATGAGGTTATATTTAATAAAAGGCTTGGCACAAGAGCTAGTATACAAAGAAAGCTCAATAAATGTTCACTGCTAGAGTTAATAACTCTTACACACACAAAAAATGCTCTAACATTCCAGGATTCCCCTTCTTCTGCCCTTCTAAAACCTTCTCCATCCCTAGTATACAAAGAAAGCTCAATAAATGTTCACTGCTAGAGTTAATAACTCTTACACACACAAAAAATGCTCTAACATCCCAGGATTCCCCTTCTTCTGCCCTTCTAAAACCTTCTCCAACCCATCTCCATGTAGCTGCCCCCACCAGGTTCTGCCCCCACCCAGCCTTCTTGGACAGTGCAGTGGGCCAGTGCCCCCTTTCTCCAGGAGCTGAATGGCTAAGGGCTGCTAAGGGCTCAGAGCTGCCCCTTTTCCTGGAGAATTGTCCTCAGCCCAATAGGGATTGCTTCACCCAGAGACATCCACCACCTTCCCCAAACCCAGAACTAATGACTTATCAGCCATTTTGTACCCTTTGAAGTCTGGCTGCTCTGTTTCAAGATGGTGTCCACTAAATGCTGCAATTCTTACTTCAGAGCCTCCCGCTTCCCACTCCCCCCTCCCTTCCCCTGGGATCAGGCTGAAACTACACTCAGCTGAGACAGCATTCTAGCTCCTTCTGCTTCCTTTCCCTTCCTCCCTCACTCGCCTCGTCCCAAGAGCACCCCTTCAATAAATCACATACATTGAATCCATGCCCCAGGATCTGCTTCTTGGGAACCCGGCCCACAACAGTCCACTTGTTTCTTGTTCAAGCTTCCCCTTAGGCACTGTCAAGCTTTGTCTCTATACTATGGAACCCAAGGGGGCAACTCTTACTCCCAGCCCAGGCCCCCAGGACTAGGGAACCAGATTCCTGCTGTAACAGAGAAGAGTTTAGTCACTACTCAAACCATGAAGCTCCCTCTCATCTGAGTACTTCCGGCCAGTGTTCGTGCCTCGCTTATGACCCCTTCTGCCCTGGGAAGTTGCTGCTCTGTACTTGTCTTATCACTCTGCCTTCCCATTGGGCCATGAGCTCTAGCCAGCAGGAACTGCAGCTGAGTGGTGTCTGAATCCCCAGCACTGCGCAGGGGCCCTGCACACAGTAGGTGTTGAGAAAACATTACTTGGATGAAAAATAGTTATAGCCATGGTCACCAAATAAAGCAAATTACAGCAAATGGCCAAAGTAAAGAGTTCCTCAGGGAATCGCCAGGAGATGGGTCTGGTAAGATGCGAGAAGCCCAAAGGGAAGCTTCTGCCACTTACTGGGTGCCTACACGTGCCAGACACCACTGCATGCACTCTGCAGACTAATTCCTAAAACCTTCCTTGGTAGCTATTATTACCTCCATGTAACTGATGAGGTCGTTAAAGCTCAGAAAAACTAAGTAGCTTAACCAATATAAAGTACAAGAAAGTGGCAGGGTCAGTTTGGAACCCTTGTCTGGCTGATTCCAAAGCCCATTCTCCCTCCAATATCATCTGATCTTACATAACACTCTTAAGAGCTTGACATGGCTCTTTTAGGAAGCTGGGATTCCTACTGACACTTGGGAGTCCCTAGGTGGTGCAGGTGGTTAACATGCTCTGCTGTTAACTGAAAGGTTGGAGGTTTGAGTTCAACCAGAGGCACCTCGGAAGAAAGGCCTGGACATCTACTTCTGAAAATCCTATGAGGCACAGCACTACTCTGACACACAGGGGGTCACCATGAGTCAGAGTCGACTGTATGGCAACTGGTAACTGAGTGGTTGCTTGAGCAAAAGGAGTGGGAGGGAAGTGGGGCTGAAGATAGATTGGGTGGTTGGACGGAGGTGGGAGTTTTGAAACGAATCGTTTTTGTTTGACAAGAACAGAGTCAGGAGCGTGCTGTGCTCTTCCGTGGAGCCGAGCAGGGCCACAGAGGGGGTGCGAGTGCAGGGGACGCCACAGCAAACAAGGGATGCTAGGCTTGATGCCCGATTCACTCAGACCTTCTGGCTCTGGGAGGCAAGAGCCGTGCACCCATAGCTGTGCAACCTTCTCTGGGCTCCTTTTTCATCAACAGAGGGAGCGGGGTGGCTGCGCTGAGGCCTGTGAAGAGTCCTTCCAGCTCTGAAAGTCCCGATTCTAAGTCAGTGAAAGGTCTGGAGGTTCCCATCCCTCTTGGCCTTCTCTCTGTGTAAATCCTGGGCCAACGACCACGGACTCAAGTCCCTGGGCTGCGCCAAGGCGACAGAAAACCTGACTTTCCCAGCCCTGAAAAAAGCTGAGCGGCTGTTCTCTGGGCTCCCCTCAGCAGGGAGGGTTTACAAGAGCTGGAAGAGGAAGACTTTGGCACGGGAGCCTTCTCAAGTTGCTCCACAAAAGACCACTTCTGTTTCCCAGGCACGGTGACAAATACCGCTACTCTCTGTGGCTGTAAGGGCCTGGGGGTGCCAACAAGGTTCCCAGGCCTGAGCTCTCAGTAAAACTGCAAGCTAAGAAAAAAATGCACATGGGCTTTTGGCTGTTCTTCTTGACTTGATGCCAGATGGCCTCTGGGTTCAAAATTACATCACTATTGACTACCTGAGTAATTTCTTTGTTTGAATGTCTTGGAAGAATAGTTACCTTGGCAACAGATTGTTATCAGTTCCTTAATTTGTGCTGAAGAGCAGTATCCTTTATGCTGCAAACCAGTGGCCTGAAAGCTAGATCTGGCAGGCTTACCTCCTAGGTCTCCAAGTGGCTTGGACAGCATTTAGAAATGGAGCTGGGCCTGACAGCCAACTCTGCCTGCTAAACAGCGAGAGCCAGGATGGTGGTGATGGGATCCGCAATGGTATGGCCCCTACCCACCCCCCACCCCCATATTATAGCAGAAGTGTTATGGATAGAATGATGCCCTCCCAAAATTTATGCTGAAGTCTTAACTCTTGGTACCTGCAAACATGCCCTTATTTAGAAAGAGGGCCTTTTTTTTTTTTTTTTTTTTAGTGTGCTTTAAGTGAAAGTTTACAAATCAAGCCAGTCTCTCATACGACAATTTATATACACCTTGCTATATACTCCTAGTTGCTCCCCCTCTAATAAGACAGCACACTCCTTCCCTCTACTCTCTATTTTTGTGTCCATTCGGCCCTCTCCTCTCCAGACAGGAGCTGCCCATATAGTCTCATGTATCTACTTGATCCAAGAAGCTCACTCTTCACCAGTATCATTTTCTATCCCATAGTCCAGTCCAATCCCTTTCTGAAGAGTTGGTTTTGGGAACGGTTCCTTTCTTGGGCTAACAGAAAGTCAGGGGACCATGGCTTCTGGGGTCCTTCTAGTCTCAGTCAGACCATTAAGTTTGGTCTTTTTATGAGTTTGAGGTCTGCATCCCACTGCTCTCCTGCTCCCACAGGGGTTCTCTGTTGTGTTCCTTGTCAGGGCAGTCATCTGTTGTAGTTGGGTACCATCTACTTCTTCTGGTCCCATGCTAATGTAGTCTCTGCTTTATGTGGCCCTTTCTACCTCTTGGGCTCATAATTACCTTGTGTCTTTGGTGCTCTTCATTCTCCTTCGCTCTAGGTGGGTTGAGATCCATTGATGCATCTTAGATGGCCACTTGCTAGCATTTAAGACCCCAGACGCCACTCTCCAAAGTGGGACGCAGAATGTTTTCTTAATAGATTTTACTACGCCAGTTGACTTAAATGTCCCCTGAAACCATGGTCCCCAAACCCCCACCCCTGCTACGCTGGCCTTCAAAGCGTTCAGTTTATCAGGAAACTTCTTTGCTTTTGGTTTAGTCTAGGTGTGCTGACCTTTCCTGTATGGTGTGTTGTCTTTCCCTTCACCTAAAATAGTTCTTATCTACTATCTAATTAGTGAAAACCTCCCTCCCTCCCTCCCTCCCTCCCCACTCTCATAACCATCAAAGAATATTTTCTTCTCTGTTTAAACTATTTTTTGAGTTCTTATAATAGTGGTCTCATATAATATTTGTCCTTTTGCAACTGACTAATTTCACTCAGCATAATGCCTTCCAGATTCCTCCATGTTATGAAATGTTTCACGGATTCATCATTGCTCTTCATCGATGCATAGCATTCCATTCTGTGAACATACCATACTTTATCACCTTGGTTGCTTCCAGCTTTTTGCTATTGTAAACAGTGCTGCAATGAACATGAGTGTGCATATCCCTGTTCGTGTAAAGGCTCTTGTTTCTCCAGGATATATTCTGAGGAGTGGGATCGCTGGATCGTATGGAAGTTCTATTTCTAGCTTTTTAAGGAAGCGCCTAATCAATTTCTAAAGTGGTTGTACCATTTTACATTCCCACCAGCAGTGTATATGTGTTCCAATCTCTCCACAGCCTCTCCAACAGTTATTATTTTGTGTTTTTTTGGATTAATGCCAGCCTTGTTAGAGTGAGATGGAATCTCACTGTAGTTTTGATTTTCATTTCTCTAATGGCTAATGAGCGTATTTCCTCACGTATCTATTAGCTACCTGAATGTCTTCTTTAGTGAAGTGCCTGTTCATATCCTTTGTCCATTTTCAAATTGGGTTATTTGTCTTTTTGTAGTTGAGTTTTTGCAGTATCATGTAGATTTTAGAGATCAGACGCTGATCAGAAACGTCATAGCTAAAAACTTTTTCCCAGTCTGTAGGTAATCTTTTTACTCTTTTGGTGAAGTCTTTGGATGATCATAGGCGTTTGATTTTGAGGAGTTCCCAGTTATCTAGTTTCACTTCTGCATTGTTAGTAATTTTTTTTTAAATAATTTTTATTGTGCTTTAAGTGAAAGTTTACAAATCAAGTCAGACTCTCACATATAAGCTTATATACACCTTACTACATACTCCCACTTTATTCTCCCCCTAATGAGTCAGCCTGCTCCCTCCTTCCAGTCTCTCCTTTCGTGACCATTTTCTCAGTTTCTAACCCCCTCCACCCTGCCATCTTCCCCCCAGATAGGAGATGCCAACATAGTCTCAAGTGTCCACCTGATGCAAGTAGCTCACTCCTCATCAGCATCTCTCTCCAACCCATTGTCCAGTCCAATCCATGTCTGAAGAGTTGGCTTCAGGAACAGTTCCTGTCCTGGGCCAACAGAAGGTTTGGGAACCATGACCACTGGGATTCTTCTAGTCTTAGTCAGACCATTAAGTCTGGTCTTTTTATGAGAATTTGGGGTCTGCATCTCACTGTTCTCCTACTCCCTCAGGGGTTCTCCATTGTGCTCCCTGTCAGGGCAGTCATCCGTTGTGGCCAGGCACCATCTAGTTCTTCTGGTCTCAGGATGATGTAGTCTGTAGTTCATGTAGCCCTTTCTGTCTCTTGGGCTCATAATTACCTTGTGAGCTTGGCGTTCTTCATTCTCCTTTGATCCAGGTGGGTTGAGACTCATTGATGCATCTTAGATGGCCGCTTGCTAACGTTTAAGACCCCAGACACCACACTTCAAAGTGGGATGCAGAATGTTTTCTTAATAGAATTAATTTGCCAATTGACTTAGAAGTCCCCTGAAGCCATATAGTCCCCAAACCCCCACCCCTGCTCCGCTGACCTTCAAAACATTCAGTTTATTCAGGAAACTTCTTTGCTTTTGGTCCAGTCCAGTTGTGCTGACCTCCCCTGTATTGAGTGTTGTCCTTCCCTTCACCTAAAGTAGTTCTTATCTACTATCTAATCAGTAAATAACTCTCTCCCACCCTCCCTCCCTCCCCCCTCTCGTAACCACAAAAGAATGTGTTCTTCTCAGTTTATACTATTTCTCAAGATCTTATAATAGTGGTCTTATACAATATTTGTCCTTTGCATCTGACTAATTTCACTCAGCATAATGCCTTCCAGGTTCCTCCATGTTATGAAATGTTTCACAAATTCATCACTGTTCTTTTTCGATGCGTAGTATTCCATTGTGTGAATATACCATAATTTATTTATCCCTTCGTCCATTGATGGACACCTTGGTTGCTTCCAGCTTTTTGCTATTGTAAACAGAGCTGCAATAAACATAGGTGTGCGTATATCTGTTCGTGTAAATGCTCTTACTTCTATAGGATATATTCTGAAGAGTGGGATTTCTGGATCGTATGGTAGTTCTATTTCTAGCTTTTTAAGGAAACGCCAGATCGATTTCCAAAGTGGTTGTACCATTTTACATTCCCACCAGCAGTGTATAAGTGTTCCAATCTCTCCACAGCCTCTTCAACATTTATTATATTGTGTTTTTTGGATTAATGCCAGCCTTGTTGGAGTGAGATGGAATCTCATCGTAGTTTTAATTTGCATTTCTCTAATGGCTAATGATCAAGAGCATTTTCTCATGTATCTGTTAGCTGCCTGAATATCTTCTTTAGTGAAGTGCATGTTCATATCCTTTGCCCAATTTTTGATTGGGTTGTTTGTCTTTTTGTGGTTGAGTTTTAGCAGAATCATATAGATTTTAGAGATCAGGTGCTGGTCAGAGATGTCATAGCTGAAAAATTTTTCCCAGTCTGTAGGTGGTCTTTTTACTCTTTTGGTGAAGTCTTTAGATGAGCATAGGTGTTTGATTTTTAGCAGCTCTCAGTTATCTGGTTTCTCTTCACCATTTTTAGTAATATTTTGTATTCTGTTTATGCCTTGTATTAGGGCTCCTAACGTTGTCCCTATTTTTTCTTCCGTGATCTTTATTCTTTTAGACTTTATGTTTAGGTCTTTGATCCACTTGGAGTTAGTTTTTGTGCATGGTGTGAGGTATGGGTCCTGTCTCATTTTTTTGCAGATGAATATCCAGTTATGCCAGCACCATTTGTTAAAAAGACTATCTTTTTCCCGATTAACTGACACTGGGCCTTTGTCAAATATTAGCTGCTCCTGTGTGGTTGGATTTATATCTGGGTTCTCAATTCTGTTCCATTGGCCCATGTGTCTGTTGTTGTACCAGTACCAGGCTGTTTTGACTACTGTGGCTGTATAATATGTTCTAAAATCAGGTAGAGTGAGGCCTCCCACTTTGTTCTTCCTTTTCAGGAATGCTTTACTTATCCGGGGCTTCTTTCCCTTCCATATGAAGTTGGTGATTTGTTTCTCCATCACATTAAAAAATGTCGTTGGAATTTGGATCAGAAGTGCGTTGTATATATAGATGGCTTTTCGTAGAATAGACATTTTTATAATGTTAAGTCTTCCTATCCATGAGCAAGGTATGTTTTTCCACTTATGTAGGTCCCTTTTAATTTCTTGCAGTAGTACTTTGTAGTTTTCTTTGTATAGGTCTTTTACATCTCTGGTAAGATTTATTCCTAAATATTTTATCTTCTTGGGGCCTACTGTATATGGAATTCATTTGGTGATTTCCTCTTCAATGTTCTTTTTGTTAGTGTAGAGGAATTCAGCTGATTTTGCATGTTTATCTTGTATCCTGATATTCTGCTGAACTCTTCTATTAGTTTCAGTAGTTTTCTTGAGGATTCTTTAGGGTTTTCTGTGTATAAGATCATGTCATCTGCAAATAGAGATACTTTTACTTCTTCTTTACCAATCTGGATGCCCTTTATTTCTTTATAAAGCGTAATTGCTCTGGCTAGGACCTCTAGCACAATGTTGAATAAGAGCGGTGATAAACAGCATCCTTGTCTGGTTCCCAGTGAAAGAAGGCCATTGAAGATGTTACCAGTTACCATGAGGAACTACCTGAGTAGTTCCTGTTCTTGTTAGCTGCTGTTGAGTCGGGCCGAGACTCACAGGGACTCCATGCACAACCAAAAGAAATGCTGCCGGTCCTGTACTGTTCCTATGACTGGTTTCAAATTGAATTGTTGTGATCCATAAAGGTTTTCAATGGCTGATTTTCAGAAGTAGATCTTCAGGCCTTTCTTCCTAGTTCATCTTAGTCTGGGGGCTCCACTGAAACCTGTGTAACATCACAGTAACACTCAAGCCTTCACTGACATATGGGTGGTGGCTTTGCATGAGGTGCGTTGGCCAGGAAATTATCCCAGGTCTCCCGCATGGAAGATGAGAATTGTACCACCGAACCACCACTGCTTGAGTAGGGTGGGTCCCAGACATCATGCATTGCCTTCTGTGCTTCAGATGAATTTTAAAAGAGAGGGATGGAAAGTCCTTGAACTCCTAGGAGATTCACAACAAAATAGTCAATAGATACTACATAGCTACAGTAATTAAAACAGCTTGGTACTTGTACAACAAAAGACACATAGACCAATGGAACAGAATTGACAACCCAGGAGTAAATCCATCCACCTATGGACAGCTGATCTTCGACAAACAGGAGAAGTTCATTAAATAAGGAAGAGAAAGTCTCTAATGAATAGTGCTGGCAAAACTGGATTTCCATTTGTAGAAAAATGAAATAAGATCTATATTTAACACTTTACACAAAAACTAACTCAAAATGGATCAAAGACCTAAATGTAAAACCTGAAACTATAAAGATCTTGGAAGAAAAATAAGGACTATACTAGGGGCCCTAATATACGGCGTAAATAGAAAACCAAGCATAACTAAAAATGTACAAACAGCAGAAGATAAACTAATTAACTAGGACCTTATAAATATTAAACACTTGTGCTTATCAAAAGAGTTTACGAAAAGAATAAGAGAACCTACAGACTGGGAAAAGATTTTTTCAATAAGGATCTAAACTCTAAAATTTATAGTAAACTTTAATACCTCAACAACAAAAACATAAACAACCCAATTCAAAATGGATAAAGGATATGAACAGGTACTTCACCAAAGAAGACATTCGGGTGGCTAAAAAAACACATGAAGAGACACTTTCGATCTTTAGCCATTAAAAACAAAAAAAAAATGAGAGATGCAAATCAAAACTACAAAGATACCATCTTATCTGGCAACAATGGCACTGATCAAAAAAACAAACAAACAAAGAAACAGAAAATAATAAATGCTAGTGAGGTTGTGGGGAGATTAGAATTCTTATATATTACTGGTGGAGATGTAAATTGGTACAACCATTATGGAAAACAATATGGCACTTCCTTAAAAAACTAGAAATAGAAATATATACAATCCAGCAATCCCATTCCTAGGTATATATCCTAGAGAAATAAGAGTCGTGACAAGAATAGACACGTGCACACCCATGTTCATTGCAGCATTATTTACAAAAAGATGGAAACAATCTAAGCGCCCATCAACAGATGAATGGATTAAAAAACTGTGGTACGTGCATACAATGGAATACTATGCAACTATAAAGAGTAATGATGAATCCTTGAAACATCTCACAACATGGATGAATCTGGAGGACATTATGCTGAGAGAAATAAGTCAATCACAAATATTGTATGAGACCACTATTATAAATAGTAAAGAAAAGGTTTACACACAGAAACATTTTTTTATGGCTACCAGGGATGTGTTAACTTTGGTGAAGGGAAAGGCAGTACACAATATGGGGGAAGTCAGAGCAACATGACCAAGGCAAGTGAAGACCCTGAGAGGTATGCAGGAATAAAAGGCAATGACAGTAACTACTATAACACATACAATCCTGCAACAACATTAATAAGAAACAAGAAACTATGAGTGGATACATAGGTAAGATAGGTAAGCTGAATAGGTGTGAGAGGATGTATGGGACTGCACACATGTGCATATATAGGTTTGGCTGTGGATATTTCTACATATGTATTTGTATGTGCTGCACGAATAGTCATATATGTAATAGAGCACACGGGGGCACAGTCATGGAAACATATTAGATACAACCAAACACCTCATGGGACTGAGTTACTGGGCTTGAAGGCTACGAACCATAGTCTTGGGGGACATCTAGGTCAATTGGCATAAAATAGTTCATAAACACAATGTTCTACATCCTACTTTGGTGAGTAGCATATGGGGTCTTAAAAGCTTGCAGTGGCCTTCTAAGATACAACTATAGGTCTCTTTCTATCCAGATCAAAGGGGAGTGAAGAAAACCAGACTCAAGGAAACAATTAGTCCAAAGGACTAATAATGGACCACAGGAACCACAGTCTCCACTAGCCTGAGACCAGAAAAACTAGATGATGTCTGGCTACTACTACCAACTGCCCTGACCAGGGTCACAATGCAAGGTCCTGGCTAGAGCGGGGAAGAAATGTAGAATAAAATTCAAGTTCGTAAAAAAGACCAGATTTACTAGTTTGAGGGAGACTGGAGGAAACCCTGAGACTATGGTTCTTAGACATTCTTCTAACTTGGAACTGCAGCCATTCCTGGAGATTATCTTTCAGCAAATAATAAATAGGCCTATAAAAGAAGAAACACAGCCAGAATGCTCCTTAGAAGCAAGGATGGTGAGACTTCATCTCACTTTGGACATGTTATCAGGGGGGACCAGTCCCTGGAGAAGGACATCATGCTTGGTAAAGTAGAGGGTCAGCGAAAGAGAGGAAGATCCTCAATGAGATGGATTGACACAGTGGCTTCAACGATGGGCTCAAGCATAACAATGATTATGAGAATGGCACAGAACCAGGCAGTGTTTCATTCTGTTGTACACGGTATTGCTGTGAGTCAGAACCGACTCAACGGCACTTAACAACAACAACAATAAAATAAACAGCAATGCCTTTGAGGGAAGTGCTCCTTAAAACAATTATCTGTATGAGACCAAAAGGACATCTGTTCGAAAGCAAAGATAAGGAGGCAGGAAGTGGCAGGAAAATTGAATGAATGGAAATGAGGAACTCAGAGTGGTAACGGGAAGAGTGCTGACCTATTGCAGAGACTGTAACCAATGCCACAGAACAATCTGAATATAAACTATTAAATGGTTAAATAATTTGCTCTGTAAAACTTCACCTAATGCACACACACAAAAAAAAAAGTCAGTAGAGAAAAAGGTAGTGTGGTTTCTAGTGGCTGCATGGAGCTGCAGAGAGTGGGAAGGGATTTGAAGGTGAGGAAATGGAATTCAGAAAGGTTAAGTGACTTGCCCAAAGCCACACAGCTGATAAGCGATATGAGGCTGGGATTTGAACCTAAGTTCATGCCTCACTGCCCCGTAAGAGGTGGGTTATGGGCTGTATCTGGGAAATCTAGTACAACCCAGGCTGTGCCTTTAAAAATGAATGCATGAACAAACGAACAAACAAACTCTGTATTAATAGCAACCATCATCATGCCTTTGGTCACACAAAATCAAACTAAACCCTTTGCCCTTAAGGTGATTCCAACTCTTAGCAACCCTATAGAACACAGTGGAGCTGCCCCATAGGGTTTCCAAGGAGTGGCTGGTAGATTCGAATTGCTGACCTTTTAGTTTGCAGCCCAACTCTTAACCACTGCACCACTAGGGCTCTGCAGTTGGTCACACAAGGGGTCGCAAATGTTGAATGAATGAGCAAATGACATTTGGCCCTATCATGTGGGTGTGAGGCCCCATTACTGCAGTTAAGCTTAGAGAGGCAAAGCTTCTTGGCCTTCTTCTCCTAAGTTTTGGGCTTGGGCTTCAGGCACTGGGAGGAGACAGTGGGGATAAGACAGACCTAGTCCCTGTCTTCACAGACCCAGTGGATGCAGACCAACAATGAATAAGACATCAATGGACAAGGTAACTTCTTTTTTTTTTAAATTGTACTTTAGATGAAGGTTTACAGAACAAACTAGTTTCTCATCAAACAGTTAGTACACATATTGTTTTATGACATTGGTTAACCACCCTACAACATGTCAACACTCTCCCTTCTCAACCTTAGGTTTCCCTATTACCAGCTTTCCTGTCCCCTCCTGCCTTCCAGTCCTTGTCCCTGGGCTGGTGCACCCCCTTAGTCTGATTTTGTTTTATGGGCCTGTCCAATCTTTGGCTGAAGGATGAACCTCAGGAGTGACTTCGTTACTGAACTGATAGGGTGTCCCAGGGCCATACTCAGGGTGTTTCCAATCTCTCTCAGGCCAGTACATCTGGTCTTTCTTTCTGAGTTACAATTTTGTTCTACATTTTTCTCCAGCTCTGCCTGGGACCCTCTATTGTGATCCCTGTCAGAGCAGTCAGTGGTGGTAGCTGGGCACCATCCAATTGTACTAGACTTGGCCTGGTGGAGGCCGTAGTAGATGTGGTCCATTAGTTCTCTGGACGTATTGGACAAGGTAATTTCTCATGAGAGTAATAAGCAGGGAAATATGGTTGTCACTCAGGAGTTTGTCAGCAAGGCCTCTCTGCAGAGGTGATGTTTGAACCAACAACAGAAGGAGCTGACCCTCCCGAGGGAAGAGCATTTCTGGCAGAGGGGACAGACCTGCAAAGCTGTGATGCAGGAAAGGTTCGTGCGGATACAAGGCCGTTCTGGCTGCTGGATAGTGAGGTTTTAAGCATTTAACAGAGGAAGCAGCAGCAAAATCTGCAGAGGCTGGGGCTAGCAGAAGACAGAAGGAAATTCTCCCACTTTTGAAAAAGTAATTTGAATTCAGAGATGGTCACCATGGAAGAGAATTCCCTCTATACTTTCTTTATGGGAAGTCCAGGACCTTGGGCACCAGCCTCCAGGATCAGTGCAGCTTGGTGGCCAAGGTCACGGGCCCTGGAACGCAGCCACTGGGGTGGGAATTCTGACCCTAAAATTTACTAGCTGAGCATCCTTGCAGCAAGTCACCTATTGTCTCTAGACCTCAGTTTCCTTACCTGTAGAATGAGGATAATTATAATCCCACCTCATAGACTCAACTGAAGTAGCCCGTGTAAATATTATAATCAATAAATATTAACTATTATTATAATTTTCCCGTTGAGGGAACATCTTTGTGATACTTGGAACACCTCTTTTAGCAATGAAACTGTTGCTCCACAATTTATTAAAGCTGGTTTGGCATTCTGTTTCAGTTCCTCTGTGAAATGCTTTTTTTTTTACCTCCTGAGTAATCTCTAAACCTTTGAAATAGTTTAAGTTTTGGAAACAAACTTCGTTTTTATTGTGTTTTAATTTGTCTTTTAGTTGGTTTGGAAGGCAAAGATGATTTGGGGAGGGGGTAGCTAGTCGTGGCACGTGAGGAGGAGGGGGTTGTTGATCTACCCATGCCATTGACAGCACGGAGAATGGGGAACGTTGGAACGACAAGCTACTTCCTGTGTGGCCTTGGGCCCAGCACTCATGGTGGCACTTTAAAACTTCAGATTTAAAAGGGAAAGATAAAAAGACAGGCTGGAAGGACCTTTGACACAAGAGCAAATTCCTCAGCCCAGTCTAGATTGTCAAAGATGAAGGCAAAACAGGAAGCAGCGAGGAAATGACCTCTGTGTTTAATGAGTGAATATTCTGGCATCCCTGGGTTTCACTTTAAGAAATCAGGCCTTTAGCCCAGACTGCAACGAAACTTGAGCAAAATGCAGTCTGACGGAGAATGTGAGATGCGGAAACATTTTCACCGCCTTAAGTTTCTGATACCAAAAACCCAAACCCATAGCTGTCAAGTGGATTCCAACTCATAGCGACCCTATAGGACCGAGTAGAACTTCCCCCTAGGGTTTCCAAGGAGCGGCTGGTGGATTCGAACTGCTGACCTTTTAGATTAGAAGCGAAGTTCTTAACCACTATGTTACTGGGGCTCCAAATTCCTGATGCGTGCTTTTAAGTAAATAATGGCACCAAACTCAAGTTTCTCAGCCTCTTTGTGGGTGAACTTTCTCTCACTTTTGAAATTTTTATTAAAAAATCATCAGATCTCTGTACTTCAAAAAATCTTAAAAAGGACCATGTCAAATGGCCTAGCTATGGTTATGTGGTGAGATAAAAAAATGGAGAAGTTTTGTTCCTCAGGCTTCCTCTTGGAGAAGGCGTGGTGCGCTGGGGGAAGAATTCCTTAATGGGAAAGAGAGTAAGGCCCCAGGAACATGATCAAGTTACAAGGACTGCTGCTGAAGTGCAAGGGACAAGAAGAGTCTATGTGTCACTCCTGAGGGGAGCAGGGGGTGAGGAAAGAAGAGTGGTAGGAGTTTGTCCTTCCTCTTCTGTGACTTAGCTCCCAAAAAAAGGAAAATAAACCGTTGTCATCGAGTTGGCTCTGATTCGCGGCAACCCCGCGTGTGTCATAGTAGAACTGCACTGCATTGGCTGAATTTTTTGGAAGTAGATTGCCAGCCCTTTCTTCTGAGTGGCTTAGCTCCACTGCTCTTTAAATAATCACTGAAATGGCTATGTGTTTAATCTAAAATGCTTGGTACAAGTAGGTTTTTAATTTTACTTCGTGGACACTAGAGTTCCTGGGTGGCGCAGTTAAGCACTCGGCTATTAACCAAGAAGTTGGAGGTTCAAATTCTTCCATAAATGTCTTGGAAGAAAAGCCTCACAATCTACTTCCTAAAGATCACAGCCATTGAAAATCCTACGGAGCACAGTTTTACTCTGAAATACATGGAGTTGCCTTTCCAAAACCAAACCAAACCAAACCCACTGCCAATAAGTCGATTCCAACTCATAGCAAACTTATAGGACAGAGTAGAACTGCCCCATAGAGTTTCCAAGGAGCACCTGGAGGATTCGAACTGCTGACCTCTTGGTTAGCAGCTGTAGTACTTAACCACTACGCCACCAGGGTTTCCAAGTTGCCTTTAGTTGGAATCAATTTGACAGCCACTAATTTGATTGTTTCTGTTTTTTCATAGTGGACACCAGTGAAGAGGCTCAGCTTTGAACTGGAGTAATGAGATCAAAACTGAGATACAGGACAGACCCCAAGCTGGAGGGGCAGAGACCCTGCTGGTGTCTAGATTAGTTTTCCATGGACTATCAGTTATCCTGTCATCCCACGAGCACCTCTGAAAGCAATGTGAGGGCTTGGCCCAAGAGTCCAAGCTGGAGAAAGACGTTTAGTTAGACAGGCTTTGCCCAGGGAGCCAGTCATAGTGACTGTCATGGATTGAATTGTGTCCCCCCAAAATATCTGTCTCGGTCATGGTTCCCTTGTATGATTGTCTACCATTTTGTCATCTGATATGATTTGCCTGTGTGTTGTAAATCCTATCACTATGATGTAATAAGATGGATTAGTGGCAGTTATATTAATTATGTCTACAAGATTAGGTAGTGTCTTAAGCCAATCTCTTTTGAGATATAAAGGAGAAAAGCCCCAAGACAGGAACCATTCCCAAAGCCAACTCTTCAGACATGGATTGAACTGAACTATGGGATAGAAAATGATACCGGTGAAGAACGAGCTTCCGGGATTAAGTAGACACAAGAGACTATGTTGGCATCTCCTATGTGGAGGGGAGATGAGAGGGTGGAGGGGATCAGAAGCTGGCTGAATGGACACGGAAATAGAGAGCGGAGGGAAGGAGTGTGCTGTCTCATTAGGGGGAGAGTAATTAGAAGTACATAGCAAGGTGTATATAAATTTTTGTACGAGCAAAAAAAAAAAACTATATAAATTTTTGTATGAGAGACTGACTTAATTTATAAATTTTCTCTTAAAGCACAATAAACATTAAAAAAAATTAAAAAAGGAAATTTTCAACATCACTGGTTACATGGTTTATATAAAAATATTAATTGCACTTCTGACTTCTAGTTCTAGACAAAGATGGAGATGTTTGTCTTCTTATTACTTGACTTCAGCCCAGGGTGACTGTTTTTTACGTCTCACTGCCAGAATTGTAATGTAACAAAGTTGTGTTGTTTTAAAGCAGTAAGATTGTGGTAATTTTGTCACAACAGCAAGAGAAAACTAATATCTCCAAATAAATAAATAAAGGAGAAAAGCGAACAGAGAGACATGGGGACTTCATACCACCAAGAACAGAGGGCATCCTTTGGACCTGGGGTCCCTGTGCCTGAGAAGCCCCTGAAGCATGGGAGGATTGATGACAAGGAATTTTCCTCCAGAACTGACAGAGATAAAGCCGTGTCCTGGAGCTGACACCTTGAATTTGGATTTGTAACCTACTAGACTGTGAGAGAATAAATTTCTCTTTGTTAAAGCCATCCACTTGTGGTATTTCTGTTATAGCAGCACTAGATGACTAAGACAGTGACATAAGATTGCCATCAATGACTGCCAAGAGGGTCTTTCCACACTTCGATGGGCCTGGTATGTCAGTGCCCCATTTGTGTTGAGTCACTGTTTCCTCTTCCCAGACATATTTAAAACAAGCTTCCTGTCTACCCCAGAGCCATATGTGACATACTGTTTAAGTCTGAATCAGGGCTGGAGTATTTAATTCAGTGGAGTACCCATACCAACTTTCTTTGATGGACACCAAAGATCCCATTACAGTTTCATTGGCTGTGCCTTCTCAAAACACCAACGCAAGACATGGACCACAATTGCATTTCCAGGTAACCACAGCCTATTTCCAGTTATTGACACTGATCAACGAGAGTTGGAATCCCAGTTTGGTCACTTTCTAGTTGTGGGCCTTTGGCCTTTTACTTTGCCATTTTGTACCTATATTAATTTTTCTCAACTGGAAAATGAAGATAATGTTTCTTACCACCTTAGACTTATTAATGAAATATGATAACGTACAAGGAATGTTCAACAAATGCTTGGGACATAGAATGTGCTTAAGGCATGATACATTTGTGAAAGAGTTTGAAGAATCCCCAACCAGGAATAACTAATTACACAGCTAAATGAGCTTATATCCACCTAATAGTCACAAAACAAATTGGTATAAATGTATTGGCAAACATGTTAAAGTTTTGTTATTTCTTGCACAAAAGTACTCTTGTTATAACTTTCCATAATTGTTCATAACTAATTTCCTTCAAATCTTCCTAAGTCTCATTTGCGTCATGTTATTCTCTTACTCAAATGTTTTCAATGTTCTCCTCTGAGCTGTGAGAACATGGAAAACAACTCCTTACCCCGGTGCACTGCACCCCCAAAAGCTGACCACCATGCTGGTTACACCCCAACTCCAGGACCGGTTGTCTACTCACTGGCCTTGAGAATGCCCTCTGTACTCCTCCAAAACCAAACCCAGTGCCGTCGAGTCAATTCCGACTCATAGCGACCCTATGGGACAGAGTAGAACTGCCCCATAGAGTTTCCAAGGAGCGCCTGGCTCCTCAGAGGACTGGATATCCTGTTTCTTAAGCCACCAGGACTCAGAAGAAGCAAGTCAGAAGAGGGGAAGGAGGAAGAATGGGCTAGATGTGAGGGAGGACACCTGAGGTGACATGGGGCTGGGTAGAGATGGGTAACTGCCTTCTCGGGTAACAGCTGAAAGGGATTGTTGACTGATAATGAGAAGAGAATTAGAAAACTAGGAAATGCAACTACAAGAACTGAAATTTTAGTGGCAGGACCCAGAGTCCTACATATCTTCATAGCCCATAAAAAACCATACAAACCAAACCTGTTGCCGTCAAGTCGATTTCGACTCATAGTGACCCTAAAGGACAGAGTAGAACTGCTGCATAGGGTTTCCTAGGAGTGCCCAGTGAATTGGAACTGCCAACCTTTTGGTTAGCAGCCGTTGCTCTTAACTACTATGCCACCAGGGTTTCCCATAGCCCATAAGGCATTATTTTATTAGCATTAACATAATATTCAAGATAGGGTCACTGATTTGGTAAAACAGTTGAAATCAGGCTCAAGTAAGACAGTGGGCAAAAAAAAGTTATCACTGTGATTTTCAGACAGTACTTAGAAATTTTCCCTTTTTGTTTTGTACTTGACATTGCCTCTTTTATATTTATACTCCTTTACATATTATTTATATGTAAACATAGGGAGTCCCTGGGTGGTACAAAACAGGTAATACGCTCAGCTGCTAGTCGAAAGGTTGGAAGGAGGTTTGAGTTCACCCAGAGGTGCCTTGGAAGAAAGGCCTGGTGATCTACTTCCAAAAAATCAGTCATTAAAATCTCTGTGGGGCATAGTTCTACTTTAACACACACGTGGTCAACATGAGTCAGATTCAACTCTACAGCAACTGGTAAAATACACACTGTATGCTGCCAAGTTGATTCCAACTCATAGTGACCCAATGTGACAAAGTAGAACACAAAAGAATTCTTTTTATAACTTTTCATAATTATTCATAACAAATTTCCTTCAAATTTTCCCGAAGCACCATTTGTGTTGTATATTCTCTTAATCAAATGTTTTCAATGTTCTCCTCTGAGGTAGGAGAACAGCTTAACTGTTGTGCCACCAGGACTCCTTGGTAGAATACACCTACTCCTCACTTATGGACTATTTCATTATCCAACATTTTGCATTTACAACAATAGTAAAAAATCTACTACCCAACTATTTTGCCATTAATGATGTACACCTGGCCATAACAAATGCTGAAATGCAAGGGGAGAGTAACACTGGCTGTGACGGTTCTGTGTCAGCTTGGCTGGGCCGTAATTCTCAGTGGTTTGGCAGTTACGTAATAATATAATTTGGAAGTTATGTAATGGTATAATCATCCTTCATTTTTTCATCTGATATGGTCATCCTCCATTTCTGTATGATGTTGATTTTTGCATAATGACCTGATCTTTGGAACCTAACCGTGTCCATAAGTGAGGAGTGGGTGTATATGTACAGGAGCCCTGGTGGCACGGTGGTTAAGTCAGTGGTTCGAACTCACCAGCTGCTCCATGGGAGAAAGATGTGGCAGTCTGCTTCCGAAAAGATTTACAGTCTTGGAAACCCTTTGGGGTAGTTCTACTCTGTCCTATAGGGTTGCAATGAGTCAAAAATGACTCCATGGCATGGGATATATATATATATATATATATATATATATATATATATAGCCTTTGGTTATACATATGCGTATATATATGTATACCTGTATAAGGTGCCCTGGTGACATAACAGTTAAGGGCATGGCTGCTAGCTGAAAGGTTGATGGTTTGAGCCCACCCAGGGGCTCCATGGGAGAAAGACTGATGATCTGTTTCCTTAAAGATTACAGCCTAGAAAACTCTATGAGGCCGTTCTACTTTGTCACATGGGGTCACTATGAGTAGAAATTGACTGGACAGCACCCAAAAACAGCATGTATATGTATGCGTATATGTTATATATGTATATATGTATCAGAGAAAAGTCACCTTCCAGAGCCATAATTAACCTTCCCGTTTGGTCATGGCCCATTTTCCGATATCCCTCCAGCAGGTAGGATATGTGCACCTAGAAAGAGAGACTCATATTTGACTTCAGTCTCTAGTGGCATCAAGAGGGAGCTATTTCCTGGTAAGGAGCCTCTCTCTGTTGAGTCTCAAATCATTATCCAGCAGTAAACTCTGGGTTCAACTCCCCCACACCCCGCTCATTGCATGGCTAACACGCTACGTGGCCTTAATGCTTCCTTCCAGCTGCAATAGTCCCAGAGTCTATGCTGATTCTGCAAGAATAAATACTTGTGGTTCAAAAAAGTCTCTTGCTCAATTTTTTCAGATCTGGAGATTTTGTCACATAACTGTTCCAAGGCCAAGAATTCATACCCAGGAGGCCTTCCTCTCGTCATTTAAGATTTTCAAGAAGATATTTTAGCCTCAGTACTGGTTGCCAGATTGACAGCCTTAAAAACAAGAGGTGAAATGCAATCTGGATGGAGCCTGCACCCGCTGTCTATTTTTAGGGAAAAGATTATTCACCCATATGGGCAGCTGGGAAATAGAGTGAGGCTGGGGGAGGGGGAGGGAGGGGAGGAAAGGGTGTGTGTAGATTTAAAACAGCTTTGACCCTAAATCCCGTGCTGTCAGTGCGGGGTGGGGCGTGAAACGGTCAGGAATTGTTCTGGGGTCGGAAGGAGAGCAATGCTGGATTTCCCAAAAACAATCAGAGGTTTTGCGGAATGATAAAAATAATCCTTCTAAAAACAGTCCTCCTTGAAACCAGGGGCCTGCATTTATTAATAAAACCAAAATCAAACCCGTTGCCCTCGAGTTGATTCCGACTCATAGCGACCCTACAGGACACCGTAGAACTGCCCCATAGAGTTTCCAAGGAGCTCCTGGCGGATTCGAACTGCTGACCCTTTGGTTAGCAGCCACAGCACTTAACCACTATGCCACCAGGGTTTCCGCATTTATTAATAAAAAAAAAAAAAAAATAGTGACCGTGAATTCAGCATGCAGGAAGGTACCAGGTTCTTTGCAGATATTACCAGGAGTCACTGTGTGGTACAAACAGTTAAGCACCGGACTACTAGCCGAAAGGTTGGTGGTTTGAACACACCCAGAGGCGCTTTGGAAAGCAGACCTGGCAATCTGTGTCTGAAAGGTCACAGCCTTGAAAATCCTATGGCGCCCTTCTGCTCTGCACACATGGAGTCCCTGTGAGATGGAATCGACTTGAGGGCAACTAACAACAACAACAATAAAAAAAAAACCTGCTATAATCCCCTAAAGCTGGTGTTCTCATTCCCACTTTACAAATGAGCACATTGAGGTTCACAGCCAGTGCACTCGTTAACACCAATTGTTAAATTAAAAACTCGTTGCTGCAGAGTCCATTCCAACTCAGGGCAAGCCTATAGGACAGAGGAGAGCTGCCCCATAGAGTTTCCAAGGAGCGTCTGGTGGATTCGAACAGCCGACAGTTTGGCTAGCAGCTGTAGCACTTAACCACTCTGCCACTAGTGTTTCCACTGTTAAATTGGGAAACCATTTTCCCAAGCCTGGCTGCACGTCGGAATAAACAAGGAAGCCTTAAAAAAAAAAAAAAAAGAAAGAAAGAAATTCCCGGGCTCCACCAGGTCCTGCTGAATCAGGCTCATGGCGTTGGTCAGGGGCAGAAGTATTTTTAAAAATTCCTAAGATGATTCAAATGCACAGCCTAGTTTGAGAACTGCTGTCTTACATCTAGACTGAAAAAGGGTAATTCCAGGAGTGCTCAGGGAATTCCATCTCCATGTTTCTTCAGCCTTGGTTTAAGTGTCTTCCAGCCACCTTGGACTTCTTTGAGTTTCTCAGCTGAGCCAAATTCCCTTTGGCCTCAGAGCCTTCTATAACTCGAGGTTTCCTCTCAGCTTAGAAGGCTCACCCTCCCCCGAATTAGGCTCACCTCCTAATGGAAGCTAGTCCTGTCCACCTTGACAAGGCGAGATGCCTCTGTTCTTTTCTTTTAGGACACCATCACGGTCCATAACTATATACTATGTGAATTTTTAAAATTAATGTTGGTTTCATCTGTTAGATGCCAAGTGCCATAAATTTAGGTGGGGACTGAGTCTGTTTTATTCAAACCTGTACCTCCTGAGCCTTGCACCTGGGAGTAGCTTACTATAACTTTAAGGGAGGGAGGGAATGAATGGACATGCTGGGAAGCATTGGTATCTAGGAATAGAGGAACTGGGTTCTAGTTCTGGTTTGTGCTAATCTGCTGCACAACTGTTTGGTAAGCAGCTCTTTGTCTCTGTTCTTCTGTTTCCTCACCAGAAAAAACGAGGGGGTTGGAGTAGACCCGTGGGTCTCAAACCTCACTAAGCATCAGAGTTGCTTATGGAGCTTGAGCGAAGGCTGAGTCCCATGCCCCTTTTCCAGAGATCTTGGCTCAGCAGATCTGGAATGGGGCCAGATCCCCATTTTAAAGGCCCCCCTGAGATCCTGAAGCAGGTGGGTCTCTAGGGGAGACCAGATCAGACCAGTTGCTGATGAGTTGGTTCTGTCTCCTGATGACCTCGTGTGTGTCAGAGCAGAACTGTGCTCCATAGCATTTCCAATGGCTGATTTTTTGGAAATAGATTGCCAGGTCTTTCTTCCAAGTGCCTCTGGGTGGACTCTAACCTCCAACCTTTTGGTTAGCAGCTGAGTGCATTAACCCTTTGCACTACCCAGGGACTTCTTCTAGGGAGGAGGAGCACACATTTTAGGAAACACTAGACTGGGTGAATTTCATGGTCCTCTGTAGCTGTAGCATTTTTTAATTTATCCAGTTAGCAAACAGTTCTTGAGATCTGGGCATAAGGAGTACAAAGAGGACTGAGGAAAAGAGGTTGCCTTCCCAGAACTAGTATTCCTAATACTGCTACCAGACACTGCCGTCCATAGGACCTGGAAAAGAGACTTCAGGTGCCATTTCCTCTGTGATACAGCATATCTGGAATCACCACTTGTTAATGTACAGGAATGCAATGCAATGTACTGAACACTAAAAATATCCTGGAAAAATTAAAGTGTCCTTAGAAGGCTCTGGATACCTTCCAAGACCTCTCAGTACCTTGAGATCATTGTTCTAATGAATGGAGTTTTGGCAAACAAAGGCTAAATAATTCTCTTTCTTTCTTTTTTAATTATAAAATAAAATACATAATAAGATAAATGTATAGCTTCATGAGTTACGGTAAGGTGAACATTCTTTAATCACTACCCAAGTCACCAAATGGAACTTTGCCAGACACCTCACGCTCCTCCCCGTCTACTAAAAATACTTTAGGAGAATGGAAAGAAGTTAAAAAGATGAAATATTTCATGAGTTTGTACTAATACTTCCAGTTCACATTCAGGGCTACGGGTTTTTCATTCTTGACCTTTAGGAATTACCACTTCTTGGTGTTTCTTTGCTGGTCTCTATAGTTTGGTCTTGCCCAGTGAAAAACATGTTATGTCTTTCAAGTCTCATTAGATGGACAGGTTTCCCCTCCATCACTCTAGTTGTCCTTCAGTTGACCTAGTGGAGAACCTGGAACATCTCACATGTAGTTTTCCACAGTCTGGATTTTGCAGATTGCATACTCATGGTGCAATTCAACATGTTTTTCTGTGCTCTCTGTTTCCTGAAACTGGCAGCTGAAATCAGAGGTTTGTTCTGTTTCATTTTCAATCCCTTTGGCAAGACTATAGGTGGTGGTGTGTTCTTTCATCAGGAGGCACATGATGTCTGGCTCTCTCTCTCTCTTTCTGTTGCTCTTGGCAGTTGTTGATGCTCAGTGCCTGGATCCATTAATTCACTGGAGACTGCAAAATGGTGAACAGATTAATTCTATAATTTCTTTTTTATTTATTACTTGAAATAGTTTTATGAGAGTTGCTTTTCCTCATCTACTATTTGGTTACCCAGTGGTACCATTTGTACAGGGAAGGCAGAATAAATGCTTGATTCTTTCCCCCTATTCACCAGTTTTCAAGATAATTAATTAATTCCCTATCATAGTCTGAAGGTAACCAGTTACTTTTTTAAAGTATCATGGCAAACTAATGTATTTAAGTATATTTGATAGTTTTCTGTCTACTGCAATTATTATTCTTATTGCAGCTCAAGTTGCCCATCTTTGGCCAGTGAGTGCCTCTTCAGGTTGGCTCCTGAGTCTTTTCGTCATGACTCCAGTGTCTATGATAGATTCTTTACCGTCTGGAATGACAAGTTTCCAGGGTCATCTTGTACTTTTCTGCCCCAGACCTGAAATTGGCCGTTTCCCCAAGATGCTCTGGTTTGTTTTAATGGGAAACAATATTTCGATCTGGATGCTAGTGATGCTCACTCATCTATGACAAGAAATTTGGAGGACAGCTACCTGGCCAACCCACTGGAAGAGATCCATATTTATGCCCATTCTTTCAAAGAAAGTTGATCCAACAGAATGCAGAAATTATCGAACAATATCATTAATGTACCAAACCAAAAAAAAAAAAAAACCAAACCCAGTGCCGTCGAGTCGATTCCGACTCATAGTGACCCTATAGGACGGAGTAGAACTGCCCCATAGAGTTTCCAAGGAGCACCTGGTGGATTTGAACTGCCAACCCTTTGGTTAGCAGCCATAGCACTTAACCGCCACGCCACCAAGGCTTCCCATTAACATATACCCATTAACATACACCCAAGTAAAATCTTGCTGAAGATCATTCAAAAGGGGTTGCAGCAGTCCATCCACAGGGAACTGCTAGAAATTTAAGCCAGATTCAGAAGAGGATGTGGAACAAGTGATATCATTGTTGATGTCAGATGGATCTTGGCTGAAAGCAGAGAATACCAGAAAGATGTTTACCTGTATTTTATTGACTATGCAAAGGCATTCAACTGTGTGGATCATAACAAATTATGAATAACATTGCAAAGAATGGGAATTCCAAAACAGTTAAATGTGCTCATGTGGAACCTGTACATAGACCAAGAGGCAGTAGTTCAAGCAGAAGAGGATACTGTGTGGCTTAAAATCAGGAAAGGTGTGCATTAGGGTCGTATCTTTTCACCATACTTATTCAATCTGTATGCTGAGCAAACAGTCCAAGAAGCCGGACTATATGAAGAAGAATGAGGTATCGGGATTGTAGGAAGACTCATTCACAACCTGCGTTATGCAGATGACACAACCTCGCTTGCTGAAAGTGAAGAGGACTTGAAGCACTTACTAATGAAGATCAAAGAGTACAGCCTTCAGTATGGATTACACCTCAACATAAAGAAAACACAATTGGATCGGTAAGCAGCATTATGATAAACAGAGAAAATATTGAACTTGTAAAGGATTCAATTTCCATGGATCCACAATCAACACCCATGGGAGCAGCAGTTGAGAAATCAAATGACATACTGCACTAGGCAAATCTGCCAGAAAAGACCTCTTTAAAGTGTTAAAAAGCAAAGACGTCACTTTAAGGACTAAGGTGTGCCTGATTCAAGCCATGGTGTTTTCATTTGCCTCATATGTATGTGGAAGCTGGACAATCAGTACGGAGGACTGACGAAGACTTGATGCCTTTGAATTATGGTGTTGGCAAAGACTACTGAACATACCCTGGACTACCAGAAGAACAAGCAAATCTGTCTTGGAAGAAGTACAGCCAGAATGTTCATTAGAAGCGAGGATAGTGAGACTTTGTTCCACATACTTTGGACATGTTATCACGAGGGACCTCTCCCTGGGGAAGGGCATCATGCTTAGTAGAGAGTCACTGAAAAAGAGGAAGACCATTAACAAGGTGGATTGACACAGTGGCTACAACAATGGACTTGAGTATAACAATGATTGTAAGGATGATGCAGGACCATGCAGTGTTTCGTTCTGTTGTAAGCAAGGTCGCTATGAGTCAGAACTGACTTGACAGCACCTAACAACAACAAAAACAACAGGGATGTTCATTGCTACTGGGCTGGTCATTGTTTCTAGGCCTCTTCAGTGGACAGGAAGGAGTCCTGGTGGCACAGTGGTTAAAGTGCTCAACTGCTAACTGAAAGGTCAGCACAATAAAAATTAATTAAAAAAAAAAGAATACTTTAGGGGATATTTTTGGTTTATGTTTTAAAGATTATCTCAGGGCCATAATTTCATGGCTCCAGAAAGTCTAGAGTCCTTGAGAATTTGAAATTCTGTTCTGCATTTTCTTCCTTTTGATCAGGACTCTTCTTTAGAACCTTTCATCAAAATGTTCAGGAATGGTAACAGGGCACTATCCAGTTCTTCTGGTCTCATGGCAGTTATTCATGTAGGTAATGAGTCACACATTCCGTGTTCTCCTCCTGTTCCTAATTCTTCTTTTGTTGCTCCAGATGAATAGAGACCAATTGTCATGCCTTGGATGGCCATTTGCAAGCTTTTAAGACCCCAGACACTACGCAACGAACAAGGAGGTCAAAGAGGAGCATTAAACATGTTATTGGGCCAGTTTAACCGGGATATCCCATGAAACCACGACCCTAAGCCTTCAAACCAAGGAACCAAATCCCATGAGGTTTTGAGTTGTACATAAGCGCCTCAGCAGCTATCTTTTTCTGGTTGTTGTTGTAAATTTATCCAACACACATCTTTTGCCAGTTCTACATTTTACAGATGTACGACTTATTGACGGCAATTACAATAATCGGCTGTGTAACGCTCCCTTAATAAATGCAATTGTTCCATCACTGTTAACCTCCCTTTCCCCGCCTCCCTCTTGCCCCTGGTAACCAATAATAAACTTTGGTCTATACGTTTGCTTTTTCTTATCTTTCTGTGTAAGTGATATCATACAATACTTGTTCTTTTGTGATTGGCTTATTTCACTCAGCATAATATCTTCAAGCTCCATCCATACTGTAGCATGTATCACTTCATTTCTCCTACTGGCTGAGTAGTATTCCATCATATGTATGTTCCACATTTTGCTTATCCATTTGTCTGCTGATGGGCAGAATAATTACATGTTTTTAAGGGTAAACTATCCCATGAGTTTTTACTGATACTTCCAATTCAAAATCAGGGCTACAGAGCTTTTTACTTTACCACGTCTACATGATATTTTCGTCTACTTCCTTCTACACCAATACTTGTGTAGACACAGGGGTTGATAGAGTTAGAATATCCCACAGAGACTTACTTACTTTATTCCACTTTACACCCAGAACAGCCTCAGAATAACAATGCTACCATCACTGATATAATTATTGAGAACAGATAAATTTTTTTTTGTGTGTGTGTGTATGCTTTTCCCATTCTCCCCCACCCCCACTATACTATATCTACACTGGGCAAGCTTTTGGGCATTACATGTTATATGCTCTCCCTTTTAAACCACATTTAGTCTCAGTTCTACAAAAGACCATGAGTTTAATAATCATCACCAGTCCTTATGTTGATGTCTCTGTAGACATTTTGTTTGTCAGAAGCTCATTCTCTAGAAGATTTTTAGGAAGATCTCATGGAAAATGTAATCTATCTTGTGCTCAAGAGGAGAAGGAAACGGGTTCAGTAAGCAGCTGGCCAGTTCCTGCCATACCACTTGACATGATATGTCGATGAAGCAGATAACCAATGCAGAAGGCCCTAATATACAGCTGGCATTAAGAGAGAACCAGAGGCTAGATGTTACCATTTCAAATGTCAAACCTTGTCTTGGGTCTAGTTGCAGTTTCCCCAATTGTAACTCAAAGGCTGTTCAATCTGCCCCTTTTGGAGAAATGGCAAGTCTGTGAAATGGCCACTGTGAGGTGTGGAACAACGTGGCCTTTGGTCTTGGTTCCTAAGAGCCAGACCACACCTGAGGCCAATGAATTAGGGCTGACCAGACCAAGAGGGACAACCAAGACCTGATGCTGACGAAGCTTCAGAAGGCATGATGTAATCTATCATGGCCATGTGGTGAGGCCAATAAAGGCCTCAAAAGATGGAAGGCTCAGTGGGGTATCCTGAGTGGTGAGAGAGAACATCTATTCTTGGGAGGGTTAAGTGCATCCCCTGAGTCTAATGCTCCCACCTACTAGGTTGTGCCTTGGCAGGGTACAGAAGCAACAGTGGCACTTTCAAGAAAACTGTCCCCAAATCGTAGTTGCCTTCCACTTTAGAAGACAATAAATGGGGACATTCATTCTGATACACCCCCAAACTGCCATATCACTGGGTCTCAATGGAATATTGTTGCTACCCTGATGTCAGATGAGGAGCTTTATCTTTTGAGATTCAGATTAAATTGGCTCGAACCTAGACTACAGGCTGTGGAAGCCCCTTCTCCCTTCCTACAGGCCCCAGAACCCCAGGACAATGATGTTTTTAACCTAAGCATGGAGTTCAGCCAGAGGGGGCAGTGGGGGTAGAACACGGGCTATAAGCGATTTGGGTTTTTAAAAAGTTCTTTTTTGCCCCCTCTCCATCACACCGTTTATCCCTCACTGTTCTAATCCTAAACCCAAGTTTACAGAAGCTTGTGAAATGGTGATGAAGATCCACTGAGCTCTGTTAAAGCTGCCTTTTGGGACTGAATTTTCCAGGCTGGCTGCCTTTGCTGACCATGTTCTCTTGGGAACAATGGGATGACGATCCATTTGTTCTTGCTTCTTAGGATTGGGCTCACCTGGAATGAGCCCTTCAGCAAAGACTGTCCACATTCACTGGGACCATGTAAACACATCAATAGTTAGAATAAAGAAAAACACTAACGATCAACTCTTTCCAGGGAAGCTGACTGGTGATGATAGTCTGTCTTTCGGAGAACAGATTAACTTTTTCTAGTTAGAAAAATTATGGCCAATTTCTCTGAGTTCAAGTAACTCTTGTGTTTGCAGTCAAACAGACCTGGTTAAAATGTAGCCTAAAACCCAGTCTGCAGAGTTGAGATGACATCATTCCTGAGGTAAAATAAAAACAATGCCAAGAGCTACGTGGGGATTAGGCAGACTTATGTCTCATCTGGCACCCTGTTTGTTTTCTCTCAAAGGGCTGAAGCATATGCCAGCTGTAAGTATACTTTTATCTACCTGGGACCCTTTCTGTGATGCCCTTGAGTGGGCTGGTGTACAGGGTGTCATCACCTTGGAGAGAAAGGCCATGGGGAGAGAAAGCCCTTTGGCACATGTCCACAAGCTGTATGTTCAGTTTAAACTACATCCGTTTTACCTTCCATGGTGTAATCATCTCAAAGGAAAATCTAAACAGGGAGAAGTTGAAAGAAATAGTCAATAAATAGATTGCCATATCCATCTTCTTTCAGCCTCGGATTCCATGGCAACTTGAAAATGAGACCTTTGACTCACTGGAGTGCTAAACCAATTACTTGAGCTAATGGAGAAGAGCAGTCTGGGCCAAACGCCTCACAGAGACTCCAATCTCATTTAGGTTGTCTTCAACTTTTTTTTTCAACTTCTACCCTGTCTTCTCTCCCAATCAGCAGCATCCTGAGTTATGAAGAATAATCCAAAAGTTGCACAAATTTGTAGATATGAGACTTCAAAGCCATTTCAACTTATAATAGGCCTCTTTAAGTGACCGCTCCCAACTCCCTATCCCCAGAAACCCTTTGGGTAAAAAATGCATTTTCCTTTTCCATTAGAATTATTTCAATACAAAAACACTCTTCTATAGGTCAGGGATAAACAAACTATGGCTAGCAGGCCAAATCTGGCTGGCCACCTATTTTTGTAAATAGTTTTATTGGAACACAACCATGCTCATTCACTGCTATATAGCAGGCTGTTCTGCTACAACAGCGGAGTTGAATAGTTATAATAGAGATTGTACGGCCCGCAAAGCTTAAAATAGTTATTATCTAGACCTTTACAGAAAAAGTTTGCAGACCCCCACTCCCTGAAGTAGGTGAAAGAATTGGAGAATTAAAGAATTAGGAGCCATGGTTCATTAGCTTAACAACATCTCAGAAAACAGTAGGATAAGGGGGTAAACTCCAGCCCAAACACCCACCAAACCTTAAGTCTCAACATTTACCATATCTCTTCCTCCAGGTTTCTTTCCTCATTTCCCTCATTCTTTAATTCTGACGCTCTCCTTCTCTGTGTATCTCTGCTCTCCAGGCATCTCTGTTTCTTTTCTGCTGAGCTGTCTCTCCCTTTCCACCACCTGTTTTTCTTCCAGTCCTCCCTCCTGTGCTAGTAACAGTGGGACAGGCATTTAAGAGCATCCAGTCCTGGATTCTGAGCTTCCTGCTTCTTCTGACAAGAGGGGTGGTCCCAGGTGAGTTTCCGGCTAAGTCCATTCAGCTAAGTTTCCGCTTCCTCTGTGTGGAGATGATTCCACACCCTCACAGGACTGTGGTAGGGAGTTAATACAATCACACCAATAAAATTTCGTCAGTACATTTTACATGCTCAGTAAATGGCCCTTCACCAGTCAAAATATGCAACTAATGCTTTCACGTATACCTGAGTTTACTTACTCCTTGAAATTTTTTTCTTCCTGCAGATGAATATTCACTGACACATAATAATAATAATTCATGAACATTTCTCTATGTCAATGAAACAGGTTCTAAAACAGCATGTAAAGAAGGGTTCTCATTTTTCATTAAAAAAGTATGTATGCAATTCTAAAAGTCTGAAAAGATATACATCAAAATGTTACCAGTGGTTGTCTCAGGGGCTTGAGTGATTTTTGAATTCCCTATTATTAATTTTAAAACCAGGTAAGTTGAACATTTTACATTTTTCTTCCTGAGGGGGGAAAAAAAGTAGTTTAGAATAATGTGAATGAAGCCCGTTACCTGAGGGGAAGGGGTAGATGGACCAGAGAGAGGCAACGGAAGCTGTTCTGAAGGTGCCTCCTCCCTGTTAAGCCCAGAGGCTGAAGATGGGGAAAGAGGAGCTGGTCAAGCCACACATTTCGTGCCTACCACAGGCTCAGGTTTGCAACTGAGCACCCCTACAAAACCAGTTGTGATAGAGTCCATTCCTACTCATGGAGACCTCGTGTGTGTCAGAGTAGAACTGCGCTTCCTAGGATTTTCAATGGCTGTGACCTTCCGGAAGTAGATCACCAAGCCTTTCTTTTAGGCACCGATGGGTAGACTCAAACCCCCAACATTTCAGCTAGCAGCTGAGCACCATTTGCACCGCCCAGGGGCTCCAAGGGCCGAGAAAATCACCTTATAGTGAACTGCCTGGGAACAGAACCCACACAGCCACGTCCAGTTGCAGGTGCCCAGGTTTCAGGTGACCCGGCCATCCTGGAGGGCTAGCCACTGTGCAGAGGGAGTCTTCGATTTTTAGGAGTTCCACTCTGGCTTTAGCAAGCTCCTCATGCATTTAAAATAACACCTTACTAAACCAAAAAAGGAAGACCAAAGAAGAATTGACACCTTCGTACTGTGGTTTTGGAGAAGAATACTGAATATTCCACAGACTGCCAAAAGAATGAACAAATCTGTCTCGGAAGAAGTACAACCAGAATGCTCCTTAGAAGCAAGGATGGCAAGATTACATCTCACATCTTACATTCCTAGTGACATGTTATCACTAGGGATCAGTCCCCGGAGGAGGACAACACGCTTAGTAGAGGGTCAGCAAAAAAGAGGAAGACCTTCAACGAGATGTTTCAGTGGCTGCAACAACGGGCTCAAGCCTAACAATGATTGTAAGGATGGCTCAGGATCAGGCAGAGTTTTGTTCTGTTGTACATAGGGTCGCTATGAGTCAAAAGTGATTCGATGGCACCTAACAACAACAAACCAAAAAAAAAAAACAAAAAACCTATTGCCGTCCAGTCGATTCCAACTCATAGGGAGCCTACGGGACAGAGTAAAACTGCCCCGTGGGGTTTCCAAGGAGTGGCTGTTGGATTCAAACTGCTGACATTTTGGTTAGCAGCTGAGCTTTTAACCACTATGCCTCCAGGGCTCCATAACACCTTGCTAGATCTTTTAATTACCACCTTCACCACCATCACCATGCCCTCCCCCACCCCAAGAAACCAGGCTTCTTTGAAAGAAGTTCTATTTGCAAAGGAGAAACCCACACCATCTTCATCCATCACAGCAAACAACTGCCTGCCTTGGACTGTGCAATAGAGTGCTTCCAGGAACGGATCCTTCCCTCCAGTAAGCGGGACTCACGGTTTTGGCTGTGAAATCCTCCACATTTCCCTCTGGCTCCTAGCCCAGAGGCCTCCATTTTTTGACTTGCCTTGGCCCCCTGCCCCTCCTTAGCTGGGGTCTGGGATGACTATGACGATCCATTGCGTAGAGCAAGGTAAACTCGCTGACAGACTGTCAGCCTACCTCTGGAATGTTGAACAAGAGAAATTAAGACCTCTGTATTTATTTATTTAAGCAACTACATTTTGGGGTCTTTGTTACAGCAGCTTATCCCTTTCTTAACTAATATAATTACTATAAAGTGGTATCAGTGATAGAATACGAATTTGCCCACAGCCTACCTGCTAGCAGGTGTCCTTCTGCTTAGCTGGCTCTCTTCTCTCCTTCCGCAATCTTAATATAAACTGTGTCCTCCTCTCCTTTCAGAACCCTGATGGTGAAGCAGTTAAGAATTTGGCTGCTAGCTGAAAGGTTGGGGGTTCAAATCCACTAGCAGCTTCTTAGAAACCCTGTGGGGCAGTTCTACTCTGTCCTGTAGGGTCGCTGTGAGTTGGAATCGACTGCAACAGGTTTGGTTTTGGTGAGTTTTCCCCTCCTTTTGCTCCTGAGACTTTTGAATGCTCATATGAAAATATCTGTTATTTTTACCATTATTTCTATCTCTGGCTGTGAACTTTCTGACAATTAAACACACCACAGTATCTCTAGAATACATTTGCCTTATTGCTAGAAGTGTGTCTGGATTCACTTCACAAAGGTAGAGTCAACTGTCACAGCCGAGAGGAGCCTAAGGAGACAGGATGACTAAATGTGATGTGGTGTCCTAGATGGGATCCTGGGACAGAAAGAGGACATTAAGTAAAAACTGAGGAAGTCTGAATAAGGTATGAACTTCAGTTAATAATAATGTATCAATACTGGCTTATTAATTGTAATAAATACAAACATTAGATGTTAATAATAAGGGGAAGCGGGTGTGGGGTATATAGGAACTCTGTATTTTCTCTGCAATTTTTCCGCAAACCAAAAATGGTTATAAAACAAAAAGCTTGTTTTAAAAAAAGATAGAAAAATGGGAGTCTGGGTAGCTTCGTAGGCACAAATCCGTTGTGCAGAGCAACGTAAACTCTCTGATAGACTAAACACTCACCTCCTGAAGAGACGGAGAACAAATGGCCATTCGGTTGTGGTCAGGTTAGTGGGAAAACCTCCTGAAAAAGGAGAATTATGGACCAAGTCTCACATTTGGGGGTTAGGATGGTAGGGTATAAATTAGTCAAGGCAAATCAAGCACAAACATTTATCTCTTTCTTTTTGAAACCCTTTAAAACGACAGTAAAGGATTTTTTTTTCTTTTAGTGTAAACCAAAGAACCACATAAATACATAAATAAAGAAGGATAGAGTAATAGCAGATAAGAGATGAGCACATTTTTGGAAGAGCCATTTTGGTAATTGGCTCAGCAGAGCAAAGAGATCTCAACCTAAGAATTGCGGGAAGGGTGCCAACGAAGAGTCCAGGGAGTAAACCAAGAAAAAGCTAAGCCCTGGGCTCCAGGAAACCAACCAGCGGGTGGAGGAGAGCAGGCAGAAGGAGTTTGCAGGATGAGTGCTGTACTGCAGCCATAGAAGCAGCCAGTATCAATCTGAATAGGAGGCAGAGGGCTCCAGGAAGGATGCCTGCAATTAAGAGGGAAAAAAAAAACTGAAGCAATTGTTATTAACTCCAGAAAAAAAAAAAAAAAAGATACAAGAAATCACTATAATGTTCTACCAGGCTCAATCGTGAAGAAAATTTGCAATCATATAATATAAACAGAGAATATTGATTTATTTTTTTAAATTGTGCAATAACTTTATAAGAAGGTCAAGGGGAAGGTAAAGTGTGAGGAGCATATAAGAGAATTAAATCCTCATTATCTAAAATAGAAAGTAAAAAAAAACAAAAACGCGCAGAGTAGAGTCAATTCTAACTCAGGGTGTCAGGGTGACCATGTGGGTCAGAGAAGAGCTGTGCTCCATAGGGTTGTCAACGGCTGATTTTTTGGAAGTATATGGCCAGGCTTTTCTTCCAAGGTGCCTCTGGGTGGATTCAAACTAACAACCTTTTGGTTAGCAGCCAAGCACGTTAACCTTTGTACCATCCGGGGACTCTCAGCCAGGAGAGGATGCATTAAAGTGAAAAGCCAAGGAGCACATTTTCTAAGTATGGATGTAAACCCCAGAAGAAAGAGTTTAATGTGTTTTCCTTGGGGAGAGAGACCGATAGTGGGAACTGGCAGGGCAAGGAGCGCTGATTTTTGTTATAAGCCTTGTACTATTTAACTTTAAAATATGACATATATAACTCTAAAAAGAAAAAACAAACATTTTTTTAAAACAAAAAGACAGTAGTAGCGATAGTCCAAGGCGGCTATTACACCAGGGTCCGGAATGTGGCCATGGAGGTGAACAGAAGTGAGCTAGGATGATCTTGAGTTTTCAGGGCCTTGGCCTTGGGTGGCAGAGCTGAGCTCATAGCCCTGGTTCTTCCACCAGACCAGAGACAACATTTCTAAGGGGTTTGGGGTCTTTCACCTGCGATAGACTCAGCTTTAAGTAGGGCTGTAGAGGGTGGTATTTTACACTCAGAATGGACAAAGGGCTCTTAGAATGTGACTCTCCCATTTGTTGATGTGATCTGCTGGGTTCTTCACCACTGACTTCCTTCCTATGTTTTTACTCAGGACAACAAACCATTCTTAGCCCCTTTGTGGAAACTGTTTATGTCTTTTGGGTTTTACTATTTGGAAGCCATGGAGACACACTGTACAAAAAAAATTTGTGGAAGGTGAGCTCCCCACCCCAGGCCCGTTTTTCTTTTTGGCAGACGCTGAGGTAATCTTGGTGTTTATACTTGATAAATGCTTTTCTGAGTGAACCTCTGGATGTTTCTGTGAACTTTCATGATCTTCCAAGTGAAAACCCTTGACAGTGCCAACAAGGGTACTAAAGGAAAAAACTCCCGCCAATGTCTGATGTAAAACTCAATACTATCATAGAAATTCAGCAACTTCCACCAGGCCATGCACTGGAAACTAAAATAATAAAGAAACTTTCCCACTGAAGTAGCAAAATCATTTTTTTCCTTTGTAATTTTTTTTGAAGTCTGATTACAAGTGCTTACGAACGGACTATTTGTCTAGTTCAATTTTGGCTGTTTTGTGTATTTGAGTATGTGCGTTTAGCCTTAATCCTTGTTGCCGTGTTTCCAAATACGGTAGAGATGAAATTACTCTTCTAAACTGTTTGCTGCTGTTTTAAGTACTGAAAGTGGTGTCCTCAGAATCCTGTCAAGGTTGAGAATTTCCTAGAAGAACAGAATAAATTCCGTTTGTTCTCTTGACAAGCCAAGTGCCATCTTTCACATATTGTGAGCATCAAGAGAAAAACAGACAGAAGAGATGGAGGACGTGGTAGCTCAGTGGTAGAATTCTCACCTTCCATGCCAGAGACCTAGGTTCAATTCCTGGCCAATGCATCCCATGCACAGCCTCCACCTGGTTGTTATGATGCTGTACAGGAGTCCCCAGGTGGTGAAAAGGGTGAAGTTCTCAACCACTAGCCGAAAGGTTGGTGTCTGAACCCACCCAGAGGTGCAAAGGAAGACAGATCTGCTTCCCAAAAGGCCACAACCTTGAAAACCCTATGGAGCACAGTTCTATTCTGCACACATGGGGTTGCTATGAGTTGGAATCGACTCAGTGGCAACCAACAGATTTCACAGAGCTTCAAGACTAGGACAAACTAGGAAAAAAAGCCTGGTGATTTCAAAAAATCAGCTAATGGAAATCTTATCAAGCACAATGGCCCCATTTGCAACCAACCACGGGATGGTACAGGATCGGGCAGTGTTTAGTTCTTTGTGCATGAGGTGGCCATGAGTCAGGGGCTGACTCAAAGGCAGCTGATAACACAGACAAAAGAGGTAAGTTGGACGTAACAATGTCCTTTGGTTTTGTGGATCTGTTGAAACTTGCTGTATGGTCTGTTTTTTTGTTGTTCCTTGTTTTTACTTTATCATCCTACATTTCTAATATGTAGTATGTAGATATGTTTTCATTTATGGCCCTATTAGAACACTTCTCTGAGCTGTCATGGCTCTTTCCTGGTTGCTGACAGGCCCGCTTATTCCTATTCTTATACATGGCTCTACCTGCAATAGCAGCCGAGTACATGTAAGAGCGATGGCTCTCTTGGCTCTTCTTTGCTAGTGCTATCTTTGTGTTTCTTCATTTTTCTTTATAATGCTCCTGAGCCATCATAGTAACTGGGCCCCGGTGATTGTGAAGAATGTTGGTCTTTATTTGCAGAGAGCAGAATTCCAGTGAAGGATATCAGCATCTCATTTGCACACACAAGGTTTTCAGGAGGATGGCACAGTGAGCATCTATAACTCACCATTACACGAGCCTGGCTCCCGCACAGTTCTGTAAAAAAAATAATAAATGTTTCAGCTCCTCATCTGCGAAATAATAACAATAAAATTTAGTTCTTTAAAATTCTAAAATGTGTTTTTTACATAGGCTTGTTTTTTTCATTTTCACAGTGAATTACTTTGCCATGTTTATTTCAGTACAATTCCAGGAAGTCCCTGCCCATAGCTCATCTGAAGGATCAAGTTACTTTACATACCTCAAGGAATTCAACTGATGGAAACATTTGGACTAATCAAGAAGTAAAGTGCTAATGTCCTAGTGATACACTTTCACTTCTTTGTCAAATGGAACCTTGGTGGCTCAGTGGTTAAGAGCTCAGCTGCTAACCAAGAGGTCAGTAGTTCAAATCCACCAGCCTCTCCTTGGAAACCCTATGAGGCAGTTCTACTCTGTCCTATGAGTCAGAATCAACTTGATGGTGATAGATTTGGTTTTTGGTTTTCTTTGTCAAATCCTGTGATGTTTTATGAAAATATACTCCAGCGATCATCAAAGTCAATAGTTCATTATTTCTTAAGAGTGACATGCTAAAATAAGCTCTCCGTAGTAGGTATGGCCTAGATTTTGAGTTTTGTGGAATATGGGAAGTTAATATCATGGAGAAACAGTTTAACTGCTGTAATAAGCAACAATCTGATGGGGCTTAAAAAAGAAATTAATCTTTGAGACAAAATATCTGATTCATTTATTCTACATATACTGAACTAAGTTCACAAAACCTTTCACAGTGTTGGATAGCCAGTGTTATGTATTTGTGACAACCCATGACAATTCTTATACATAAAAAATTCTTATACATACACAGTTTAAAAGTGTTATACTGCTGTAAACTTGGTCTGATAAAGCTTGGCTTAATTTAGAGGTTAAACAAAATGTTCATTTCCACGGCGAAATGGTCTAAAGTGAAGTGATATAAAATAATTATTTTCATCTGATAATTTATTATATCACAGCTATAATTCAAACAAAAATTAAAACAAAAAACATTGCCATCAAGTCAATTCAATTCTGACCCACAGTGACTCTATAGAACAGAGTAGAACTGCTCCATGAGGTTTCCAAGGAGCAGCTGGTGGATTTGAACTGCCAGGCCTTTTAGTTAGCAGCTGGGCTCTTAACCACCGTGCCATCAGGGCTCCATAGTTCAAAGAGGCTTTAGAAAATACTTCACATTTGTTTAATTAGTAATTAGATTAGAGATCTAGAGATTTCCATGGGAAAGTTGTTCTGTTATTCAGGACAGAAGATCTCCTTTCACGCACCTACCCACCACACACACAAACACATTTGCTTCCTGTATCACTTACTTTTCCAGGCTGATTTCCAGGTCTTTCCATTAGGGTATGGAGTACCTGGGTGGTACAAACAATAAAGTGCTCAACTACTAACTGGAAGGTTGGCAATTCAAACCCACCCAGAGACACCTCGGAAGGAAGGCCTGGTGATGTGCTTCTGAGAGGTCACAGCCAGTGGCATACCTAGGGTATTCCATCAGCCCTGGGTTTGTGGCACCACTGAACAGCATGTTGGGAACAATCCAACATGCTTCTTCAAGTACTGTAATGTGTTAATTAAAAGATGAATGAGCTTGACTTCTATTTTTGAGCTGATATTATAGGGTCACTATGAGTCACAATAGACTCAATGGCAACGGGTTTGGTTTGGTATTATGGTAAAGTTATCTAAAAGATGTTTGGACAAGGGCACAATTTTAGTGCTTGTCATAGGCGCCGTTTTCCATTGGCATGTCACTGGCAGTACCAGGTTAATAGAAACCGCTCAGTGGCACCACGAGACCAGGACTGGTGTAATACCTGCCATGTCTGACATACCCTAATTATGACTCCAGTCACAGCCTTAAAAACCCTATGGGGCAGTTCTGCTCTGCACACACGGGGTCACCATGAGTTGAATCAACCTGGCAGTAACCGGTTTCAGTTGTTTATTTCCGTTAGGGCAAAATGGACCTCTTCCCTTATCACCAGCATCCTCCCCCCTCCCTCACTCCATGTCTTTTGAAACCCAAGGCTCCACTTTGCAAATCCCCACAATTGCCAACCTCCTGTGACATCTTGCCCACAGACTGGTCCAAGACACTAAAGTTAAGCACTTGTTTTAAATCACCAAATCAAATACAAGTAATATCCCCAAAATAAAGCGGAGCAGTTATGTGATAGAGACACTGAACACCAAAAACGTCTATTTCTCCAGACAGCAGCAACGGCAAGTGAGTTCCAAATCTGTTGAAGAAAGAAGCCTAACTACAAAGGGTGTTCCCAGGCGACCCTCAGTGGCCTGGCCAACTTGGTCCAGCTTCTCTTCCAGCTGTTCCACGTGAGAAATATCTGATGCTGGTGGCATAAGACATGTCTGAAACATCCAATTAATGCAAAAGAACCCAAGCTGTTTCCACCACAAGACCAGGCTTTTAGAGTGTTGTTTTTCATGATCTGCCATGTTGGAGTGTCCTTGTGCCTGCAATTCTGCGATTAAAGACTCAATCCTCGTTTCCTTGTAAAAAGTTGCCCATTTTTGAGCAAGAAAAGTGATTCTTTGGATCATTTCTTTATTCCTGAGTCTCACCCCTCAGATGAAGGATGATATTCATTATTTCATACACCTCCTGACATTGTTTTGCCATGTATCAATCTGTCTTCAAACTGGATCTCTAAATTCCTTGATTCTTTTGACTAACTCTGGTCCCAAGATTTAGAGGACCAGCTAAGAGAAATGCTCACAACCATAAAAAACCCCAAAGCAATTAAAGCTTTAATTTTTCATGAAACATGTTTCTAAATGTAAATGACTGGTAGACAGCATGAAATATTAATCAAGTCAGTAATCCAGGAATATGTATAATGCCAAATTGCTCCCTATTGCCCATGGAGAATCTATCAGGCAGCCAGGTCTGAAAGCAGACAGAAGCTTCCAACTATCAAATCGAGAGCTCACTGGTGGCCTTGCTTTTCGTAAGGAGCAGTCCCTAATGGACCCAAGGCTGCACTAGACTCGAGGGCAGGGCAGAAAAGAGAACTAGCTACACAGGAGGACATGGGATGAAAGTATACATGATGTCTAAGGAGGGGTATAATCTGATGTAGTGGGTACCTTACCAGAGGTGGCACCCCCTTACCAGGATAAAACTCAGGGGCGTATGTGTTTATGCATCAGAGGGTTGTATCAGAGGGGGCCCTGCCAGAGATTGTTGTTGGCTGCCATTGAGTCAGCCCCCAAATCATGGTGACCCTGTGCGCAACGGAACGAAACACTGCCTGGTCCGGCACCATCCTCATGACTGGCTATGGATGGGACCGCTGTTATCCATAGGGCTTTCACTGGCTGATTTTTCAGAAGTAGACCATCAGGCTTTTTTCCAAGGTGCCCCTGAGTGAACTCAAACTCCAACCTTTTGGTTAGCAGCCCAGCATGTTAACCATTTGTGCTACCCAGGGGCTTCACGTATATACGTATAAACACACATACACGCAGATTTTAAGAAATCAGCTTACATGATGGTAAAACCCACCCAAAGTGGAAGCTGGCAAATCTGGCAAGCTGGAAACTCAGGAAAGGGTTGATGTTGCACTCTTGAGTCTGAAATTTGTAAGGCAGGCCAGCGGGCCGGAAGCTCAGCAAGATTTCAATGTTGCAGTCTTGAGATAGAATTCTGTCGTCTCTAGAAAATGTCAGTGTTTGCTGTGAAGGCCTTCAACTGATTGCATGAGTCGCACTCACCTTACACAGGGTAATCTGCTTTACTTGAAGTAAATAAATAAATCTCGCGGCCCCATTTGTCACAGAGTAGAACTGCTCCATAGGGTTTTCTTGTCCGTAATCTTTACAGAAACAGATTGCCAGGCCTTTCTGCTGTGGTGCCGCTGGGTGGGTTCAAACCGGCAGCCTTTAGGTTAATAGTCAAGTGCAAACCATTTTGTAGCACCTAGAAGAGCCTTAAAGTCACATAATTTCAGCTGATTGTAATTGTTAAATACTTTCACAGCAATATCTAGACTAGTATTTGACCAAACAACTGGGCACCAATAGCCTAGCCAAGCTGACAATAAAATTAGCCAATCACAGTCCCCTAGGAGCATTCACCTTATGTACCATTGGTCAAAATTGTGTCACACGTCCAACCCTAGGCCAATCATGGGCAAAGGGGGATGAGACAGCCATGATTGGCTTAAGTCAGGTATTGCTGGGCTTCTGTTCTTTTCTTTCTCCTCTGCTCTTCCCTTCCTCAGCACATCCACTACTCTTGCTTGCAGCCCTCGAGGTGGTCTCTTGGTGATACCACATTCTCTGGGTTTTGTCAAATAGTAGAGAATGTTTCTCTACACTTTGAGTTCCCCTGTTAGTTGGGCCCCAAACAGATTACGCATTCCCTAATGCCACAGACTTTGTTGATATTTTTAGGAAAACAAACAACAACTACAAAACCACTCTTCTTCAGGTGCTGCTTCCAGCATGTCTCTCCCTAAAGCCAGACCCTAGAGCAAAGGTTCTCAGTAGGGGGTGATCTTGCCTCCCCCATGGACACTTGGTCTTTACAACTGGTGGAGAGTGTTTTACTGGTATGTAGTGGGTAGAGTCCAGGGATGCTGCTAAACACCCTACAATGCACAGAACAGCCCCCCACAACAAAGAATTACCTGTCCCCAAAAGTCAGTACTGCTGAAATTGAGAGACCCTATCCTGGAGGGTGGAACTGGGCCTGAGAGCTAGCCACCGTTCCTCCCTTTCTTTCTTTTTTTTTTTTTTAAATTTATTGTGCTTTAAGGGAAAGTTTACAAATCAAGTCAGTCTGTCATACAAAAACTTATACACACTATGCTATGTTCTCCTAGCTGCTCTCCCGCTAATAAGACAGCACATTCCTCCTCTCCACCCTGTATTCCCCGTGTCCATTCATCCAGCTTCTGTCCCCCTCCGGCCTCTCCTCTCACCTCCAGGCAGGAGCTGCCCACATAGTCTCATGTGTCTACTTGAGCCAAGAAGCTCACTCCCACCAGTATCATTTTCTGTCCAGTCCAATCCCTGCCTGGAGAATTGGCTTTAGGAATGGTTCTAGTCACGGGCTAACAGAGGGCCTGGGGACCATGACCTCTGGGGTCCCTCCAGTCTCATTCAGAACATTTAGTCTGGTCTTTTTACAAGAATTTGAGATCTACATCCCACTGTTCTCCTGCTCCATCGGGGATTCAATGTTTTCTTCCCTTTCAGGGCAGTTGTCAGTGGTGGCCAGGCTTCCCTCCCTTTCTTAATGCCTGCTTGCACTTGCCTCAAAAACAAAAACAACAACAAAAAAAGCAAGTTGCTGTCCAGTCAATTTTGACTCATAGCAACCCTATAGGACAGAGTAGAACTGCACCATAGGGTTTCCAAGGGATGACTGGTAGATTTGAACTGCCAACCCTTTGGCTAGCAGCCGAGCTCTTAACCACTGCACCACCAGGGCTCCGCTCTTGCCTCAGCCCCTTATAAATGAAAAGAACATACAGATTCTTTGCCTCACTCCAAGGACACTAACTTGCCAACAAGTGAGCACCATGAAGTAATTGAAACAATTTATGAATTTAATAAACCCAATCTCTTCTGAGTTTATTTTCACCTTTGGGAAAATTGCAGTAATCACTGGGAGACTTTTGTACAAAATTACTAAGTGTTGCAGTATCAGTAACAAGGTCTCCAATTGCCATTGCATCAGAGGCCACCACCATCCCAGGAATGTGGCAGATTCATGGGATTTCTGTTGATGAACTTTGAAAGTGAGTGAAAGGGCAACCTAGAAACATTCTATAACCAAGATGTCTGGGCTATTTTGATCCAAGAGCACAGTCTGTTCTCCCCTGCCCATATTCATTTTACTTCCACCAGGTCAAGTGATAAAATTACCTTTAGAGTTGTCATTTCTTATTTTTCTTTCCTATATCTTCTTATTCTTCTTTCCTATATCTTCTTATTCTTCTTTCCTATATCTTCTTATTCTTACTCCATTTTTATACAAAAAGAGAAAAAGAGATCAACAAGGGAAGAAAGAGAAAGAAATCAAGCACACACTTAAACAGGATTCTCAGAGCAGTTCTGGGAGACACTTCTGAGTTCTCTCCTAAAGTAACTTCTTGGACACTAAAGGCATTAAAGTACAGGTTTGGCTGCTGCTACAAAGAGATCGCCACCCCAATGCATCGTCCTACACTAAATAGAAGTCTCTCTTTTACATAACTGTCTGGGTAGGTGGTTACAGTTCGATGGTTCCCAGGACCCAGCTCTTCTATCATGTTGCTCCGCTGTGTTCAACAAAACACCCTTTACCTTATTGCTGAGGATGGCTGCACCTCACCCATCATCACATCCACCTTCCACCAGCAGGAGAGGTGAAGGATAACCTAGAATGCTCCTCTTACCTTTAAGGGACTTGACATGTAAGTTGCACTCATCATTTCTGCTCTAATCCAATTGATCAGAATTTAGGGACATGGCCACACCAAGGTATAAGGGAGTGTGTGTGTGTGTGTGTGTGTGTGTGTGTGCAGGTGGGAGGGGCGGTGCTGGAAAAGCCATCTTTATTTTGGGAGGCCATGTGTGCTAGCTAAAATCTGAGAGTTCTATTAATAAAAAAAGGGGTCCCTAGGTAGTAAAAATGGTTAACTTACTCAGCTGCTAACCAAAAGATTGGAGGTTTGAATCCACCCAGAGGTACCTCAAGGCCTGGTGGTCTACTTCTGAAAAATCAGCCATTGCAAATCCTGTGGAGAACAGCTGTACTTTGATGGGGTAACCATGAGTTGGAGTCAACTCAATGGCAACTGGTTTTGATTTATTACTAAAGAAAAGAATGGGCAGATGGATGCTGGGTGATGCTAGCAACCTCTGCCACAAAGCCCAGTAACAATGATCATTAATGCTCTCATTTACAGAGTGACTTGCTCAATGTCATGCTCTGTGTTGGGTTTTGTAAGCATGGCCTTATTTAAGTCCCACAATAAAAACAAATACTCTTCTAAACTCCATTTAACAAATGGAGCAGATGAGGCATAGAAAATTAAGCATTTGCCACAGAGGTGGATGACCCAGCAAGCAAGGTAGTAAACAAGGGCTTACTTGGGCTTACTTACTAATCTGTAGTGAACCATTTCACATGGGTTGTGCAATCATTACCACTATTTTCAAAAAGTTGTTCATCACCCCAAACAGAATCTCAGTACCCTTTAGGTAATAACTCCCCATTTTCCCCTCCCCCCAGGCCCTGGTAACCACTAATGAACTTTGGTCTCTCTGCATTTGCCTATTCTAGACATTTCATACAAGTAGGATCATATTATATTTGTCTTTTTGTGTGTGACTTATTTCACTTGGCATAATATTTTCATGGCTCATCCATGTTGTGGCATGCATCAGGACTTCATTTCTCTTTATGGCTGCCTAATATTCCATTGTACGGATATAGCACATTTTGTTTATCCATCCGTCTGTTGATGGGCACTTGGCTTATTTCCACCTTTTGGCTGTTGTGAACAATGCTGCTATGAATTTTGGTATACAAATAAGTATCTGTTTAAGTCCTTGCTTTCAATTCCTTTAGGTATGTACCTAGGAGTAAAATTGCTGGGTCATATGGTAATTCTATTTTTAACTTTTTGAGGAACCACCAAACAGTTGTCCATAGCAGCAGCCGCAATTTACATTCCCACCCACGGGGCACAATCGTTCCAATTTCTTTTTATGGCTGAATAATACTCCATTATATGTTGCATACCCATTTAATTGGACAACCTTAGAAGCTAATCACTGCGTAAAAGTTCTTCATTCAGTCACTCAACAAACATTTATCAATAAATGCTCAAGTACCTTTTGTACAAAAGGAGTCTTGGTTGTACGACAGTTAAGTGCTTGGTTGCTAACCGAAAGGTCAGCGTTCAAACATACCAGTTGCTCCACAGGTGAAAGATTGTGTCAGTCTTCTTCCATAAAGATTACAGCCTAGGAAACCCTATGAGGCAGTTCTGCTCTGACTTATAGGGTCATTGTGAGTCGGAATCAACTCAATGGCAGTTTTAGTGGGTACTTTTTATGCTTCAGGTCCTTTTTAGGGGCTGGGCATATGAAGACCAATAAGACCCAGTGGTCCCTTCCTCCCAAAGAGTTCACAGGCTAAAGGACTAGAAAGACAGGAAAATGAATAGATTTTAAATTCAAAATAGTCAAAGTAATACAGGCTTGCTATGTTGGGGGTCTTCAGAGGCGAGAAAGAGAACCTCTGCAGGGAAGAAGCAGAAGATATTTGACAGAGGAGGTAACATCTAATTCTGGGTTTTTGTTGTTGTTGTTTAATTGAACTTTAGATGAAGGTTTACAGAACAAAGTGGCTTCTCAACAAACAGTACACACATTGTTGTATGACATTGGTTAACAACTCCAAGACATGTCAATACTCTCCCTTCTCACCCTGGGTTCCCTATTACCAGCTGTCACGTTCTCTCCTACCTTCCAGTCCCTGCCCCAGGGTCGCTGCACCCCTTTAGTCTTGTTTTGTTCCATGGACCTCTTCAATCTTTGGCTGAAGGGTGAACCTCAGGAGTGGCCTCATTACTGAGCTGAAAGGGCGTCTACGGGCCATACTCTCAGGGTTTCTCCAGTCTCTGTCAGACCAGCAAGTCTGGTCTTTCTTTTTGAGTTAGAATTTTGTTCTACATTTTTCTCCATCTCTCTCTGGGACCCTCTATTGTCATCCCTGCCAGAGAAGTTAGTGGTGGTACCCGGGCACCATCTAGTTGTACTGGACTCCGTCTGGTGAAGGCTGTGGCCGATATGGTCCATTAGTCGTTTGGGCTAATCTTTCCCTTATTTCCTTAATTTTCTTCATTCTTCCTTGCTCCAGAAGGGGTGAGACCAGTGGAGTATCCTAGATGGCTGCTCACAGGCTTTTAAGACCCCAGACGCTACTCACCAAAGTGGAATGTAGAACATATTCTTTATAAACTCTGTTATGCCAGTCAAGCTAGATGTTCCCTGAGATCATGGTCCCCACAGCCCTCAGCCAGCAATTTGGGCCCTCAGGGAGTTTGGATATGTCTATGGAGCTACCATGGCCTTGCCTTGTACACGTTGTGCTGGCTTCCCCAATATTGTGTACTGTCTTACCCTTCACCAAAGTTACCACTTATCTATTGACTACTAAGTGTTTTTCCATTCCCACCCCTTCCCTCCCTTGTAACCATCAAATATTGTTTCTTTTTGTATTTAAACCTTTTCGTGAATTTTTACAGTAGTGGTCTCATACAATATTTGTCCTTTTGTGACTGGCTTATTTCACTTAGCATAATGTCCTCCAGATGCATCCATGTTGTGAGATGCTTCACAGATTCATCATTGTTCTTTAGCGTTGCATAATACTCCATTGTGTGTATGTACCACAGTTTATCCATTCATCTGTTGATGAGCATCTAGGCTGTTTCCATCTTTTTGCTATTGTGAACAACGCTGCAATGAACATGGGTATACATATATCCATTCGTGTGACGGCTCTTATTTCTCTTGGATATATTCCTAGGAGTGGGATTGCTGGATCCTGTGGTATTTCTATCTCTAGCTTTCTAAGAAAGCTCCATATTGTTTACGAAAAAGGTTGTAGCATTTTGCATTCCCACCAGCAGTGCATAAGAGTTCTGATACCCTGCAGCCTCTCTAACATTTGTTATTTTCTGTTTTATTGATTGTGCCAGTAAAGCCAGGGTGAGATGGTATCTCATTGTGGTTTTGATTTGCATTTCTCTGATTTCTAGAGGTTGTGGGCATTTCCTCACTTGTCTGTTGGTCACTTGAATGTCTTCTTCAGTGAATTGTCTGTTCATTTCCTTTGCCCAGTTTTTAATTGGATTGCCTTTTTATTGCAGAGGTGTTGGATTTTCTTGTAGATTTTAGAGATTAGACCTTTGTCCGATTTGTAATAGACAAAATTTTTTTCCCAGTCTGTAGGCTGTTTTTACTCTTTTGGTGAAGTCTTTTGATGAACATAAGTGTTTATTTTTAGAAGATCCCAGTTATCTAGCTTATCCCCTGGAGTCTGTGTGTTGTTGGTTGTGATTTGTATCCTGTTAATGCCACGTATTAGGGCCTCTAGTGTTGATCCTATTTCTTCTATGAGCCTCATGGTTTTTGGCTTTATATTTAGGTCTTTGATCCACTTTGAGTTAGTTTTTGTATACAGTGTGAGGTATGGGTCCTGTTTCATTTTTTTGCAGATGGACATCCAGTTTTGCCAGCACCATTTGTTAAAAAGACTGCCTTTTCCCCATTTGATGGACTTTGGGCCCTTGTCAAAGATCAGGTGACAACAGGTGGATGGATTTACATCTGGGTTCTCAATTCTGTTCCATTGGTCAATGTGGCTGTCGTACCAGTACCTGGCTGTTTTGACTACTGTAGGTGTATAGTATGTTCTGAGGTCACGTCGTGTGAGTCCTCCTACTTTATTCTTCTTCCTCAATAGTGCTTTACTTATCCGGGGCTTCTTCCTTTTCCATATGTAATGATAAGTTTTTCTATCTCTTTGAAGAATGTTGTTGGTATTTGGATCGGTATTGCATTGTATTTGTAAATCATTTGGGTAGAATTGTCATTTTCACAATGTTGGGTCTACCTATCCATGAGGATGGTATGTTTTTCCATTTCTGTAGATCTCTTTTGGTTTCTTGCAGTAGTGTTTTGTAGTTTTCTTTGTATAAGTCTTTTACATCCCTGCTTAGATTTATTCCCAAGTATTTTATTTTTTTAGGGGCTATTTTTATTATAAATGGTATTGTTTTTCTGATTTCTTTTTCATCATTCTCTTTAGCGGTGTATAGGAATCCAACTGAGTTTTGTATGTTTATCTTGTATCCTACGACTCAGCTGAATCTTTCTATTAGTTCCAGTAGTTTTCTTGTGGAGTCTTTTGGATTTTCTAAGTTTAGTATCATATCATCCGCAAATAGGGACAGTTTAACTTCTTCATTACCAATTTGGATGCGCTTTGTTTCTGTTTCTTGCCTTTTTGCTCCAGCTAAGACTTCCAACACAATATTAAATAGGAGTGGTGATAAAGGGCATCCTTGTCTTGTTCCTGTTCTCAAGGGGAATGTTTTCAGCCTCTCTCCACTGAGAACCATGTTGGCTGTTGGTTTTGCATTAAAAAAAAAAAAAAAAGATGCCCTTTATTATGTTGAGAAATTTCCCTTCTATACTTATTTTATTAAGAGTTTTTATCAGGAATGGCTGTTGGAGTTTACTGAATGACTTTTCTGTGTCAACTAAGGTGATCATCTGATTCTTTTCTTTCCTTTTATTTATGTGGTGGATTACGTTGATTGATTTTCTAATGTTGAACCATTCTTGCGTACCTGGTATGAATCCTACTTGGTCATGGTGTATTGTTTTTTTGATATGATCCTGAATTCTATTGGCTAGAATTTTGTCAAGAATTTTTGCATCTGTATTCATGAGATATATTGGTCTGTAATTTTCTTTTTTTGTGATGTTTTGCCTGGTTTTGGTATCAGGGTTATGCTGGCTTCAAAGAATGAATTCAGAAGTATTACTTCCTTTTCTATGTTTTGAAATAGTTTGAGTAGTACTGGTGTAAGCTCTTCTCGGAATGTTTGGTAGAATTCTCCAGTAAAGCCATCTGGGCCAGGGCTTTTTTTTTGTTGGGAGTTTTTTTTATTGCCTTGTCAATCTCTTCTCTTGTTATGCATCTGTTCAGGTTTTCAACATCATTTTGTGTTAGTTTAGGTACGTACTGTGTTTCTAGAAATTTATCCATTTCCTTTAGGTTTTAAAATCAGTTGGAGTATAGTTTTTCATAATACTCTGTTATGACCCTTTTTATTTCAGTTGGGACTCTTGTAATGCCCTCCATTTCATTTCTTATTTGGGTTATTTGCATTCTCTCCTATTTTTCTTTTGTCAGTTTGGCCAGTGGTTTGTCAATTTTGTTGATCCTTTCAAAGAACCAACTTTTGGTTTTGTTGATTCTTTCTATTGTTTTTCTAGTCTGAATTTCATTTATTTCTACTCTGATCTTTATTATTTCCTTTCTTCTGGTGACTGTAGGCTACTTTTGCTGTTCTCTTTCTATTTGTTCAAGTTGTGTAACTAATGTTTTGATTTTGTCCCTTTTTTCTTTTTTGCTATGTGCATCTAGTGCTATAAATTGACCTCTGAGGACTGCCTTTGCTGTGCCCCAAAGGTTTTGGTATGATCTGTTTTCATTCTCATTTGATTCTAGGAACTTTTTGGTTCCATCTTTGATTTCTTCTATTACCCAGTCTTTTTTAAGGAGAGAGTTATTCAGTTCCCATGTAATTAGTTTTTTTCCCTTACTCTTCCTGTTGTTAATTTCTACTTTGATGACATTGTGGTCAGAGAAGATACTTTGTATTATCTCAGTGTTTTGGATTTTGTTGAGGGTTTCTCTGTGGCCTATGATGTGGTCTATTCTGGAGAACATTCCATGTGCATTGGAAAAGAATGTGTACTTTGCAGCTGTTGGGTGGAGTGTCCTATATAAGTCTATTAGATCAAGTTGGCTGATTCTGTTCTTTAGGTCTTCTGTATCTCTGTTGAGTTTCTTTCTAGATGTTCTGTTCTTTACTGACAGTGATGTGTTGAAGTCTCATACTACTATTGTGGAACTGTCAATTTCTGTTTTCAGTGCTGTTAGAGTTTGTTTTATGTATTTTGGAGCCCTGTCGTTGGGTGCGTAGATGTTTATTATGGTTAAGTCTTCATGATGGATCGTCCCTTTAATCATTATATAGTGTGCTTCTTTGTCTTTATGGTGGATTTTCTTTTAAAGTCTATCTTATCTGAGATTAATATTGCCACTCCTGCTCTTTTTTGGTAGTTATTTGCTTGATATATTTTTTTCATCCTTCGATTTTTAATAAATTTGCACCTTTGTTTCTAAGGTGTGTCTCTTGTAGAAAGCATATTGATGGATCCCGTTTTCTTATCCATTCTGTCACTCTGTGTCTCTTTATGGGTGCATTTAGGCCATTTACATTCACTGTAATTATTGATAGATGTGAGTTTATTGCTGTCATTTTGTACTGCTTTTTTTGTGGTGCTAACATTTTCTTTGTTCCTTGTACTCTCCTGTGCCGAGGTCTTTTTGCTTGTGGGTTTCTTTTGTTTCTGTAGATTTTGTTTTTATTGAGACTTTATCTTTTTCTTCTTTATTTTGATGAGGAGGTTTGTTAACTTTCTTTGTGGTTACCTTGACATTTACCCTTATCTTCCTAGGTTTGAACCAGTCTATTATTATTTGGTGTCACCTTGCCTTTCTCTCCATTAGAAAGTTCTATACCTATACTGCTTATTCCCTCTTTTATTGTTCTGATGTTGTTGTCATCTACAGATTAACCTCTCTGGTTCCCTGTTAAATTGTTTTGGTTTTGGATAGTCCTTGAGAGTTCATTTCCTAGGTTGGTATCTGGCTGGTACAATCTTGCATACTAGATTCAAGCTGTGGTCTGATGTTGTTTGTTCTCAGACTGGAGGACTCCCATTAATAATTCTCATAAGTATGGTTGGTTTTTACATATTCCCTTATTTTCTGTTTATCTGGAAATGTCCTAATTTCACCATCATATTTGAACAAAAGTTTTGCAGAATATATGATTCTTAGTTGGCGATTTTTTCTTTCAAGGTTTTATATGTCTTCTCATTGCCTTCTTGCCTGCATAGTTTCTGTCAAATAATCAGGGCTTAGTCTTATTGTTTCTCCTTTGTATGTGACTTTTTGTTTTTCTTGAGCTGCTTGCAGGATTTTTTTCTTTGTCTTTGGTTTTAGTGAATGTGATTGTGATATGTCTTGGTGTTTTTCCTTTGGAATCTATCCTATATGGAGTTTGTTGAGTTTCTTGGATGGTCAACTTTTCATCATTCATGATATTAGGGAAGTTTTCTGTCAGCAATTCTTCAATGATCCTTTCTGTGTTTTCCATTTTCTCTCCCTGTTATAGAACTCTGGTCACTTGTAAATTTTTGCTGTTGATTGTATCCCACATAATTCTCAGGTTTTCTTTGTTCTTTTTTCTGATTTTTTTCTTCAGAGTTGTATCCAAGTGTTTGTCTTTAGTTTCACTGATTGTGTCTTTCATTGTTTCAAACCTGTTCCTCAGCCCTTCTATTTCTGAAATCTTGTTGTTTATGTTTTGGATTTCTAATTGTTGCTTTTGAATGATTTCTAGTTGTGAATTTATTTTGGTGTTTTGTTCCTGTATTATTTTCCCGAATTGTTCCATTTTTTTGTCTGTATTTTCCATGAATTTGTCTGCCTTTTCCATAAATTTGTCTATCTTTTCCTCATTTTTGTCTGCTTTTTGCTTCAACTCTTGGATTACTCTGAATATTAGAGATGTGAATTCCCTATCAGGTAGTTCTAGTGCCTTTTCTTCTACTGGAAAGTCATCTGGTGTTTTATTTGGATGCCTACTGGAAATATCCTGTCCTTTTTTTTTTTTTTTTTTGTATGTTTTGATATTGTCTGCTGTCTTTGGGACATCCAGTAGTTATTTTCTTCATTTCTTGATGGTAGATTTGTTTGTTTTGTCCTGCTTTTTTGTTTTATTTGGTTATGTCTGAGCAGGCAGGCTGTGCATTGTTTGTTGTTTGCTCATCTGTAGTTATGGTACTTTTCACCTCCTTGTCCAATGGGCAGGGCCAGTCATCCAGCTATGGTGCAGCAGGGCAGGTCTAGCTGAAGGGGAGAGGCTGGGGTGAGTTGTTTGTGGCATATACTAGGGCTGACAGGGCAGGCCAGGAATCAGTGCAGGGCAGGTTCCAGAAGGCTGTGCCTGTGCTGCTTGGTGGTGTGATGCTCAGTGCATAGTCCAGGTAGGCAGAAAGAGGGGGGAGGTTGTGATGTGTGGAGCTAATAGGGGTATGGGAAAGAGGAGAGAGAAACAGTAGCCAAAATAAACAGGCAAAAAAATAAAGAAAAAAAAAAGAGTGCTAAGGGAGCTTGCCATTGGAATGGATAGATAAGAAACAGAGAAATGGAGAAAAGCAAAAAGGAAAAAACAAAAGAAAGAAAAAATAACTAGATAAAAATTTGGAAATGAAAAGAGAAACCCCCAGGAGTCCCAGGGTCCCACCCGTGGGGCTGCTAAGACTGGGGAAGTGGCTCCCAGGCTGTGCAGTATAGCCTGGCTAGAGGGGGTATACATGTCACACAGCGCCAGGTAGTCAGGAGACAGAAAAAGAAGGTAAGCATAGAGGGATGTGGAGTGAGAAATGGAGATAGGCAGAAAGGGAAAAAGAGAAAATTAAAAAAAAAAAAAAAAGGAAAGAAAGAGGGGAAAAAAGAGAAAGAATTGCCCCCAGGGCTCCCACCTATGTGGCTGCACAGATTGAGGGAGTAGCTCCTAAGCCTTGCAGTGCAGCCCAGCTAGAAGGGGCTTCCAAGCTGCAAAAAGAAAAACAAAACAAAACAAAACACGGAAAAAAAGCCCCAGGGATCCCACCAGCGTGGTGTCATGGGCCGGCGGAGTGGTTCCCCAGCTGAGCATGGCTTCGCAGGCTTTCAAGAAGAAGCAAAGATGGCACACAGAGCCAGGTGTTCCAGAGAAAGGACGGGGAGGTGGTAGGAGGTGCAGAAGAAACCAAAAGAGAAAGAACCAACACCAGCTCAGGGGCCCAGCCAGTGTGAGCAGGGCAAATCCAAGCAGCCTGAGGCCAAAGCAGTCGCCTCCCAGCCAAGAGACTGTGGCTGGCAGGAAGCAGAGGAGGTGGGGGAGGGGGGCGAGGTGGAGAAGGGGGGTGAGGAAAGCATATGTCACTGGTTACCAGGTGTTCTGTTTCCTGCTGGGAACTTTGTGAAGCTGCTTTCCCATACTCCCTGTCCACGGATCTCTGACGTGTGTGGGGCAAATCCAAGTGGCACGGACGCTGCACTTCCCAGCAGGCCAAGCCACTACCGCCAGCCAGGAAGCTTGGAGGTAGAGCAGTGGGGAGAGGATGGGGTGCGGGAAAGTGTGTATCACTTGTTACTGGGTGCTCTGTCTGCTACTGGAAGCTCCACGAAGCTGCTTTCCCATGCTCCCTGTATGCCGATCCCTGACAGGAGTCCAAGATGGTGGATCCGTGCTGCCTCAGCTGATGGGGCCTTCAGCCCATATCTCTCCTCGCTGTCTGTCCTCTGTCAGTTTCTTATTCCATTCAGTGCCTGGACGAATTCTTTATCTCTTCTTTTGACACTTCAGGTTCCAGGAATGACGTTTGTCTCTGTTTTGCTTAGTTATTCGGGTCTTTGCTGTGGAGGGAGGGTATGGTGCTTCTGTCCAGGGTGCCATGTTGGCTGGAAGTCCTGATTCTGGGTTTTAAAGAATGAGTATGAGTCTTTTCTAGCAGCACATGAAAAGTTATAGAAATATGGAAGAGCCAGGTTTGTGCTGTGGGCCTAAAAGTTGCTGAATGAATGAAGAAATAAGAATGAATGAATGAATGGGTTCAACGCATGATAAAACTCAGGAGAGAGATGATCATCTCAAAATCATCAGTATAAGTAGATTTCCTCCCAACTACATAACCCTCTCCCTGTCATCCTCCTGGTCCCACAGGAGATTCTAACACCCTCTCTAGGGCAGCTGGAATCTCTAGATGAGAGCACAAGTTACCAGGGGTGGATTAACCAGTAAGTAAGGTACACATGGAGCCCTGGTGTTATAGTAGTTAAGAGCTCTGCTGCTAACCAAAAGGTCGGCAGGTCAAATTCACCAGCCACTTCTTTGGGAACCCACAGGGACAGTTCTATTCTGTCATATAGGGTCACTATGTGTTGGAACTGTCTCGATGGTACCTAACAACAACAACGAGGGGCTTACTTGTGTTCGTTTACTAATCTGCAGAGCACAATTTGACATGGGTTGAAAAGCAGGCAAAATTGTGCACTACAGATTAGTAAGTAAGCACAAGTAAGCCCGTGCATACCTTGCTTATTGGGTAGTTGGTCCCAGCCTGTTACCCTCAGAAGTGAGGAGCGGGAAAGGAGCACTGCTGGCCCAAGAGACTGTTCTTTTCTCTTCCATCATCCAACCAAATCTAGCCAATCTGTGACTTGGCTACAGCATTACCTGGTGAAGTTAGACAAGTATCAGGACACCTCACTTCCCCCAGTTAAAACCAGGAGGACAGAAATAGCTTGTCCTACTCCAAAAATTACTTTGAGACTTAAAAGTCAGGTATCCCTCAGGACAAAATATGAATATAACCTCCCTTCACCCAAACCAAATGGCGGGCCCGTCCCTGCATGTCCTCAAAGTCAGGTTCACGACTCCCATGTTAAGTACAGTCAGGCAGAGCCAGGTAGCAGGGGGCTGGGATATGTGGGGCTCCAACCCTCAGCCCTGGCCCCCTGTACCTCCCCCTTGGCCATGCACAGTTAAAGACTCCAAATAAAAAATTGATTAGCTGGATGAAGTCTTTGCTTTAATGGCAGTAATGAGAATCGAGAAAAGACCCTCATTTTCAAGTAAGAGGAGGCTGTCTGAATAAAAGAAAAAAAATGTGTGTTCTGGATTGCTTGTCACTTCCAGCATCTTTTCCAGGAGAATGATCTCATGTAATTCCACCCTACAAATCCCCAGGGTCTTTTAATTTCACACACTCTAATGTCCTACGGAAATGGCTTCCTCCAAAGTTCCCTGGGGACCCATATGTGGTGATAGGACATTTCAAAACAGATACTTCATTTAATGGCTGATGAGAGCAGAAGAGTCCCAAGCTTGGCGTGGCCTTCACTGCACTGCATCTGTGTCTCCCAGATATGTGGGGTGAGGACCACCTTGTGCCTGGTAGGGCACCTTCAGGTTCTGTGCCGGTCCACTGGGAGGTGCTTGGCAAATGCCAACCATGATTGTGAGATTCTCAGGAAAATCTCTTGGTTCTGGGTACCAAATATTTGTTGCCAAGAGCTGGAAAGAATATTATTTTCTTTCTGAGAATTTGCCCCGTTTTGGGGGATGAATTTCATTAAGGAAATGGGCGACAAAGGGAAATACTATTTATTGAGTTACCACGCTTGGCCTCACACATACTCATTAAATACACCTACACATACAATCCTGGCCGATAGGTGTTATGAATTGAATTGTGAGCCCCCCAAATATATGCTAGAATCCTAACCCCACGTGGAGTCACCATGAGTTGGAACTGACTTGACAGCAGCTAACAACACCCCTGTGCATAAAAGTTCCCTCAAAAACCAACCAAACCCATTGCCGTGGAGTCCATTTCGACTCACCAACCCTACACGACAGAGTAGAACTGCTCCACAGGGTTTCCAAGGAGCAGATGGTGGATTCAAACTGCTGACCTTTTGGTTAGCAGCCAAATGCTTAATCGCTGCACCACCAGGGTTCCAAAAAGTCTGTAGATGGCACAAATAGCTTGTGCTTGGCTATTGCCCTAAAGGTTGACGGTTCAAACCCATCCAACGATCCCTCAGAAAAAAAGGCCTATGGATCTGCTTCCATTAAGATTACAATATAGCCAAGAAAACCTGTGGAACAGTTCTACTCTGTAACACGGGGAGTGGCCTTGACTCAGGATCTGCTAGATGGCAACTAACACCAACATACACATGAATGTAAGTCATTTGGGAATAAAGTTTTCTGTTATGTTGACGAGACCATACCAGTGTAGAGTGTGTCCTAAACTAATCACTTGTGAGTTATAAAAAGGGAAGATTAGACACAGAAGCAAGCACAAAGGTGGGGGTGGGGGGCGGGTGCGGATAGAAGCCACATGAAGAGCCTGAAAGAGACAAGGATCTTCCCCTAGAGCCAGTGCCCTAAATTCTACTCCCTGAACTATGAGAAAATAAATTTCTGTTGTTTAAAGCCTCCCACTTGTGGTATTTCTGCTGCAGCAGCATCAAGAGACTAAGACAATAGTGCGATTGTTCCCCTTTCACAGATGTTTTAAGATTTTCTAGAGTTGAAGTATAACGCTAAGGTCACACACCTGTTGCATTGGGAGCTTAGGCTGGCACTCAGCGCTCTCTGACTTGAAAGTTTCACTCTTCCACTTCATTGCTACGCTGAATTGAAATTAATCCATTTTTCAAGGCTTAAAAATCTCCCACAACTCCCCGTCCTTGGAAATGAGAAGCTGGGTTTTCTGTCTGTCCTGCCACACGTCTAGTCCTCCTAGTAATCCTTTCCGGCTAGAGGCCAAGCCTGGCCTGACCCAAGAGCTGCCTGCAAATCAGACTCCAGAAGGAATTAGAGGAGCCCTACAACCTCTAACCTGCAATTCTTGGGGCAATGTGTTTCAGAATCCAGAATATGTCAGATTTAGAAAGGAATTGTGTTGTTTGTGCCATGTCTTACTTAATACTCAGCAGGGTTTGAGGCAGCTTCCCAAAATGAAACATGTTAATATTTCTGCGGTGAAATAGTCACACCAAGTGCAATAGATAAAGATTATAAGTAACCTCGTATCAATTCAGGTCAGGTTTTGTTGCCAAATTAGTTGTACGGAGCTTTGAGGATTTGGGAGTCACTATAAGGGAGTCCCTGGATGGTGCAAATGGTTAACACACTCAGCTGCTAACTGAAAGGAGACCGGTTCAAATCCACCCAGAGGTGCCTCAGAAGAAAGGCCTGGAGATCTACTTCCAAAAGATCACAGGCACTGAAAACCCCGGGGAGCATAGTTTTACTCTGACACACATGGGGTCGCCATAAGTGAGTTGACTTGAAAACAACTAATTTTATAAGGGATCAGGGGCCCATAGGTTGTATTTAAGGGCCATTCTGCCAGTATAAATCCTTTCCGGATGAACCTGGTAGAGAGGGGCAGGGAGTAGGCACACGTCTGTTATTTTTATTTTTTAAATTGTGTGTGTGTGTGTGTGTGTGTGTGTGTGCTTTAAGTGAAAGTTTACAGCTCAAGTTAATTTCTCAAACAAAAATATGTGTAGGTATTGTTGCGTAACATTAGTTGCAATCCCTATAATTCACAGCACACTCCCCCTTCCCACCCCAGGTTTCTTGTGTTCATTCAACCAGTTCCTGTCCCTTCCTGTTGTCTCATCCTGCCTCCAGACAGGAGCCGCCCATTTGGTTTCATGTATCTGCTAGAACTAAGAAGCACACTCTTCACAAGTATTATTTTATGTTTTATAGTTCAGTCTAATCTTCGTCTGAGGAATTGGCTTTGGGAATGGTTTTAGTTCTGGGTTAACGGAGCATCTGGGGGCCATGGCTTCGGGATTCCTCGAGTCTCAATCAGACCATGAAGTCTGTTTTGTTTTTGTTTTTTTACCTGAATTTGAGTTCTGCTTCACCCTTTTCTCCTGCTCCATCAGCCACTCTCAGTAGGCACATGTTTGGAAGGCTCCTTGGCCTGAATCCTCACAGCCATGCCAGAAAAGAGGAAACTCCACTCCCTAGGTGTTTCTAGGACACAAGGACAGAGGAGCCAGATCTGAGCTTTGGGTGTGTTATCAGGAGGGACAAGTCCCTGGAGAAGGACATCGTGCGTGGTAAAGTAGAGCAGCCCCCGGAGGCAGAACACTCAGTACAGGAGCCATCATGATCTAGTGAAGAGGGTAGGACTTTTAGAGTCACACACCTCTAGCTTCAAGCCCTGACTTCCAGCTATGAGGTACTGGGTAAATTTACAAAGGAAGGCTTAGGTTCCTTATCTCATTAATGGACATGCCAAGCCCTACTTCAAGGAGTTCTTGTGAAGAATAAGGACCACTTATATTCAGTAACTAGCCCATAAAGCTCTCTGTACATGGGATTCCTCCTCCTCTCCCCTCCCCTACTCCCTTTCCCCTGATTACAAGAACTTGGTTGGGGCCTAGAATTTTCTCTGAAACCTGGAACCCAAGGCTTCCACGAGTGGCCCTTCCAGTCTTAGAGTAATGCAGTGCCAGTCACAGTGGAAGTTTGTTATGTCTGAAGGTATTTCTCCCATCCCAGGTAATCTCCAAGGCCAGTGTCTGTGTTTCAGATGTTTCATTACTGGGAGCCCACTGGATCAAACCACCAAATGCCGGAGGGTCTCCTATGGTGAGGAACACCATTACCAGCCTGGTCCCACCCTTCCTGACGTCTAGAGTGGACATCCAGGATTTGTTCTTGAAAACAAAACACGATATATGGTGTCAAACAATGTGAAGCAAAACAAAACAAAATGTTGGATGGGTTTCACGGCAGCAGCCCAGGTTCAGCAAAGCCCTTTGAGGGGCCTGCCATTGGGATCCGGCAAAGCTTAAGGCCAGACTGCTTCTCCTGTACCTTCTGAGATGGGAAAGCTGCATCACACAAAACCGCCACACCGGGTGTGTCGAGAAGCCTGAGGCTTGTCCTGGCCCAAGCTCTGGTTTTCACAGATCACTAACATTGCTCCTGGTGCCAGCTCCGTTTCCTTGGAACATATTGATCCTTTCTTTTCCAGATCGATTTCTATGACATGGTAGGATTTCTGTTTTCGTAGGAGCACAGCACAGCATGTTAATTCTTCAGCACACTAATAATACTGCAGCAAGTTTTTTAATGTTGTCGATTTTTAAAAACTTCTTTGGCATGAGACCTCAGAGACTGCAGAGGGGCATTTATTACTGCCATCTGAGGAGAGAAAACAAGGCACAGAAGGGCTGGATGAATGACCCTTCCATTCCCAGCACCGAAAAACCCAGTTCCCTTAGGCATCCGTCTTTGTTTCTGGCCCCACCAATCTTGTCCTGACCTGTGAAGGATCAGAAGCCATTTCTCTCCACCCATCTTCCTGTCTCCTCCTTACTTGTCTCTCTGAGCCAAACTTTTTTTTTTTTTAATTGTGCTTTAGGTGAAAGTTTACAGCTCAAGCTAATTTCCCATTCAAAAATTTATACACATACTGTTTTGTGACATTGGTTGGTAAAGGGAAGGACAGCACACAATACAGGGGAAGTCAGCACAACTGGACCAAAGCAACAGCAAAGAAATTTCCTGGACACATCCAAACACTCTGAGGGACAGGGTAGCTGGGACTAGGGCCTGGTGACCATAGTTTTGGGGGACAGCCAGGTCAATCGGCATAACATAGTTTATAAAGAAAATGTTCTACATTCCACTTCAGTGAGTAGCATCTGGGATCTTAAAAGCTTGCCAGCAGCCATCTAAGATACATTTATTGGTCCCATACCACATGGAGCAAAGGAGAATGAAGAAAACCAAAGACACAAGGAAAATACTAGCCCAAAGGACTAAAGGACCAAATGGAACAGAGACTCCACTGGCCTGAAACCAGAAGAACTAGATGGTGCCCAGCTACCACAAATGACCGTCCTGAGCCAAACTCTTAATGAAGCCAGGCAGATCTCGCCTGCCCTTCGTGTCCTTCCCGGTGCAGCCTACCACAGCTTCCTCTGACCCAGTGAGGCATGCATTAGCAATAACGGTAACAGGAGCTTCCAGGCTAGGATAATTAACTTCGTTGAGGTGCTAAAAAATTGCCTTAAATGTGTTACCCCAGTTAACATTATCCTACTTTATAATGAGGAAAATGAGGCTCAGAAAGATTAAGAATGGGAATTGGAACCAAGATCTATCCGGGCGCCAAAGTAGGGGAACCTCAGTGGCGTTGATTAGAGGGTGTATTAATTTCCTTTCACTGCTGTAACAAATTACCACAAACTTAGTGGCTTAAATCAACACGTATTTATTATCTTCTAGCTCTGGAGGTCAGAAGTTTCAACTGGGTCTTACAGGGCTAAGATCAGCAACTGGCAGTGCTATGTTCCTTCTGAAGAATCTAGGAAAGAACCCCTTTTCTTGTCTTCTCCAACTTCTAGAGGCTGTGTGCATTCCTTGGCTTGTGGCTCCTTTATCCATCTTTGAAACAAACAGTATAGCTTTCTCTAACCTCTCTCTCACTCACTCTCTCACTTTCTCATTCTCTCTCTCTCTCACCTTTTCTTCTGTCATCACATCTACCCTGATTCTGACCCTCCTGCCTCTCTCCTCTAATGACCCCTGTGATGACATCAGGCCTGCTCAGATAACCCAGGATAATTCCCCCATCCGTGACTTAACAGCATCTGCAAAGTCCTTTTTTGCCATGTGAGATCATAGTCACAGGTTCCGGGGATTAGGATGTGACATCTTGGAGGCTATTATTTAGTCTACCACGGAGGGAAAAGAGAACTGGAGACTGAAAACTAATTTTATTTATAGACTTGGATGATTGAGAGGGGGCCAACAGAAAATGGAAAACGGTGGGGCAGAACAGCGTGGTCCTGTGGGAGCCCCACATTGCCATGGGGTATTGTGCCTGCTGCCTGCCTGTCCTGACCCTGGTGGCGGCTGAGCAGGGCGTTCAGGAGTTTATCTGTCCTGAGCACTCTGAGGCTGAGCGGCCTGAGCTGGTACAGATGAATCTGGCCAGAGTATGGCTAAGCATATCCCACCCACCACTGCTCACACAAGCACATAGCCTACTCTGCTAGCCTCATCAAATTCTCCCTGGTCACGTCAGCAAGAATATATAACAGGACAGAAATACATAGGCCCTAAAACCACCTATAAACTGCACCACCCAACTCCCATGCTTCTGTCTTTACTGTGTCGCCATATGCCCCCACTGTGGCCAACTGTCCCATCTGATTGGAAATGCTCATCTTTTCCAGTGGTTTAGTAGGACTGGTGCTTACCCGACAGCCTCGCCATCCATTATTCTGCAAAATAACCATGTCCATCTTATCCCCAGAGAGCTTTGCAATATTACCTTATTGCTTCTATTGTTTCCCTCCCTTTTTAGTTATCTAGTGCTGCTGTAACAGAAATACCACGAGTGGGTTGCTTTAACAAGCAGAAACTTCTTTTCTCACAGTTTAGGAGGCTAGAAGTCCGAATTCAGGGTTCTGGCTCTAAGGGAAGGCTTTCTTTCTCTGTCAGCTCTGGAGGATTGTCCTTGGGTCTTTGCGCTTCTGTTCCTGGGAGATCTCCATCCCCCGCCCCCAACACCCTTGCCTACTCTGCTCTTCTTCTGTCTTGTAAGAGACTAACTCAAGACACACCCTGCACTAATCTTGCCTTATTAACATAAGAGAAAACTCATCCCCAAATGTGATTATAACCACAGGCATAGAGGTTAGGATTTACAACACGTATTTTGGGGGGACTCAATTCAATCTATAACACCTTCCTTCTGCTGGCTCCCTCTTTATTCATATGAAAACAGAAAGAGTGTATGGATGGGTGGCTTGGTGGTCAGGGCCACACAACCACCTGAGGGCTCCACCAGCCCCATGTGCCCTGTTTTCTTAGATACAGGATTCCCAGGGTTGCAACCAGCCCAAGTACCCTGATGGGCCTGCACATTCATTCATGCCCATGCACTGAACTAAACTCTTCAGAGCTGGGCTAGGCCAGCCAGTGGAATACTGAGATGAAAACACTTTGCTTTCAAAGGACTCAGTGGAGGAGCAGGGTGCACAGACCCATTAGAGTCCAGCAAGGACGAGCACTAGGCTGGCGGGGGTAAGCACGGGGGCTACAGGAAAAGAGCCAGTATATCTGATGACAGCAGAAATTTTTAGGGAGGAATCATAAATACCTGTTAGTAATTATCATCAATATTAATGATTATTGAGTCACGGGAGTATCAGGATGATTTGGTGGTTATTTCCCCCATGGCAATATGGTTAGTTTTAATGGAAATGCATTTCTATTTCACTCCCAAATCCCAGAGTTAAAATACTAATCAAGGAAAAGAACTGCATAGCAGCGTTCATCTGGGTAAACCAATGGGTAAAAATATCATCAATACCGCAAACCAAGAATGAAAGACCATAACCAAGTCCATTTGGGTATCAAGATCAAGTCCTTAAAAATGTCTAAGTTGCTAGTGACTCCTGAAGCTCAGAGATATTATACCAGTCACTGGTAAAAATTAATATTCCAGTAATCATTACTACTTTGGACTAAAATTTTTTGGCAAAAATGAGGGCAGTAGCAGTGGCCACGGGATTTTCTTGTTTCTGGCAGTGGAATGATGTCCCAGCCATCTCCAGGGAAGGGGAGGCCTGTTGACCACGTGGAATCCCACACTCCCCTCCCATCTTCTAGCCAGCTCAGCAGCCTCGCTTCTACCTGCCCTGTAGTGAACGGGAAATGTCACCTTACCAGGCCAGCAGGGAGGAGGCTGGCACAGGGAGTGACTGGACCAGCCTGGCTGGGGGAGGGAAGAGATTCCTGCGGATATGAGATCAGTGGAATCACAGACAGCATGTGTGGTTCTGGGAAATCTCACAGCTCCAGGTATGGAATTCGTGATCAGTCCTTATGCTCTGAGTCAGCCCATACTTACGACCACCTGTCATGAATTGAACTGTGTCCCCAGAAATGTGTGTCCACCTGGCTAGGCCATGATTCCCAGTACTGTGTGGTTGTCCTCCATTTTGTGATCTGATGTATTTATTCTAAATGTTGTAAATCCTAACCTCTATGATGTTAATGAGGCAGGATTAGAGGCAATTATGTTAATGAGGCAGGTCAGCAATCTAGAGGATTAGGTTGTGTCTTGAGTCAATCTCTTTTGAGATATAAAAGAAAGAATCCAGCAGAGAGGGGCGGGACCTCATGCCACCAGGGAAAAAGTGCTGTGTCCTTTGGACCTTGGGGTAGGGGGCTGGTCCCTGGGTTGAGAAACTCCTAGACCAAGGGGAGATTGATGACAATGACTTTTTCCCAGAGCCAACAGAGAGAGAAAGACTGCTCTTAAAGCTGGAGCCCTGAATTTGGACTTCTCGCCTCCTAAATGATGAGAGAATAAACTTCTGTTTGTTAAAGCCATCCACTTGTGGTATTTCTGTTATAGCAGCACTAGATAACTAAGATACTACCCATGTATGGACATGGCCAAGCTGGATCTGTGGCAGTCCAGGTGAAAGCACCTGGGCCCTTCTGAAGGAGCTCACAGTCACGATGTGGTGAGAAAGCCCACGTCAGGGAGGAGACATCTTCAGCACCAGCTATGTTAGCACCACCAGGCCCTCATTGCTTCCCCCGGCACAGTGAGAGGCCTCTGGTCTCACTAATGTTCCTTCCTAGCTCTGTGTCACCTCAGTCCATCCTTCGAGCAGCCACCAGAGAGCCCTACCCACACCAGCACTTTGTGGACTTCAGGTACATGCAAATCACCTGGGGATCAAGTTAAAACGCAAGTTCTGATTTAGTAGGTCTGGGGTGGGGCCTAAGACTCTGCATTTCTAACAAGCCTCCAGGTAAGGCCAGTTGAAAAGTAAGGAACCAATGCCCAGCTGAAGCATCAAACATGTGGACTCTGGGTGGCTTGGGTTTTATTCCAGCTGAGTAGCCGTGTGGCCCTTGGAAAGTCCCTCCATATGTTTCTGCCTGTTCGCTTCTCTGTGTTCCATTGTGAAGATTCCATGTCTCAGTAGTGAAAGGTGCCCAGGCCCATGTATGGCACAGGGTGCCTGCATGGGAGTCAGCGGTATGACTGCGCCCTTCTCTGCTGCAGCAGTGGTGCTGGAACGATAACATCTATACCCAGAAACCACCCCTTGCCCTGCCCTGCCATGTACCAGTCACGCTGAACCATTGTACGTAGTTCAGTAAGGAAGCTGAGATTTTGACCCAAACCTCCCACCTTTGCTCTCCCCTTGGTCTTGAATACCCTCTTCTCCTTGACCCAACTGGCAAAGCCATCCTTCGTCCAGACCCTGTGACCCCAGAGCCCCCCTCTGGGGAAACTCTGTTTACATGTCTGAATTAGCCCCTTGACCAGTAGCTCCAAGAGGACAGAAAGTGTTTTCACCCTTTTGTATTACCATTTTATGGTACATTGCATGACATATAGTAGGTTTTAATACATGACGATTGAATGAATGAATGAGACCACAAATACTTCATCTCCTTTTTCTACAACTTCGCCGAGATTCTGCTCTATTGACAGAAGCTAAATCACTGTTCTGAACCTTGACTGCCCACCCGAATCCCCTGTAGTGCTTTTTAAAGAAATAAAAATATCTGGGCCCCCCTCTAGACTTACTGAAGCTGCATTTTCATGGGTGTATCCTTGGCGAGAGCATTCACTTATTTATTTATTTACTTAGTTGTATCAGTTTGGACTCATGGATGGTTATTTTATTCAGTGGTTTATCACCCATTACTATCACTATTTACTCTGATGCTCAAATTTTCTCAGATTTAGCCTTCAAGCTGGGTCCTGTGTCCTTTTGACATCCCCCCATCACTCTGAGTAACATCCTCATCGGTCTTTGAATAATTGCTTTCTTGTGCAACAAGGCATTCCAGGTTCTTTCATGGCGTGTGCATTTTTTAAAAAGCACACCATGAAACTACTTTAGGTGAAGGGAAAGACAACACACAATACAGGGGAGGTCAGTACAACTGGACTAAGCAAGAAGCACGGAAGTTTCCTGAATAAACTGAATGCTTTGAAGGCCAGTGTAGCAGGGGCAAGGGTTTCGGGACCATGGTTTCAGGGGACATCTAAGTCAATTGGCATAATAAAATCTATTAAGAAAACATTCTGCATCCCACTTTGAAGAGTGGCATCTGGGGTCTTAAACGCTAGCAAGCAGCCATCTAAGATGCATCAATTGGTCTCAACCCACCTGGATCAAAGGAGAATGAAGAACACCAAGGACACAAGGCAATTACGAGCTCAAGAGACAGAAAGGGCCACATGAACCAGCGACTACATCATCCTGAGACCAGAAGAACTAGATGGTGCCTGGCTACAACCGATGACTGCCCTGACAGGGAACACAACAGAGAACCCCTGAGGGAGCAGGAGAGTAGTGGGATGCAAATCCCAAATTCTCATAAAAAGACCGGACTTAACAGTCTGACCGAGACTAAAAGGACCCCTGTGGTCATGGCCCCCAGGCCCTCTGTTGGCCCAAGACAGGAACCATTCCCGAAGCCAACTCTTCAGACATGGATTGGACTGGACAATGGGTTGGAGAGGGTTGCTGGTGAGGAGTGAGCTTCTTGGATCAGGTGGACACTTGAGACTGTGTTGACATCTCCTGCCTGGAGGGGAGATGAGAGGGTAGAGGGGGTTAGAAGCTGGCGAAATGGACACGAAAAGAGAGAGTGGAAGGACAGAGTGGACTGTCTTATTAGAGGGACAGTAATTGGGAGTATGTAGCAAGAAGTATATAAGTTTTTGTGTGAGAGACTGACTTGATTTGTAAACTTTCACTTACAGCAAAATAAAAAGTATAAAAAAAGAGCAAATAAACAAAGAAAAAAAAAAGCACACCATGAGATTTTGATGCACACCTGGGTTTGAAAGCCATCGTGCCAACTAGTAGCCTCAAATCACCAAAAATATTAGCTGATTCCAGAGCCAGAATCAGTAGCAAAGGAAGAGGAAGATTCTCAGGCAGGAGGTGGCCAAAGGGAGTTGAACATTTCCCAAGCCTTCCATCAGCATTCCTAAGGACGGCTGGCTCTATGGGTGTAGGGGCTGGTGGCCCATAGAGGCACAGATGACTCAGGGAGCCTACCTGGCAAATGTTCCCAGGCACCACCTGCCCCGCCAGTCACAGGTGGAAAACGCCTGGAAGCACCCAAGGCAACAATTGAGGGAAACAGGGAGGAGGTGACAGAGCAGGAATTTCAGGAGTGGAATGTATTTCCCAACAGGTTAAGAGGGGTCCATGTTAACTTCACCTGTCTAGGCTGGCAATAAATAGTCATGAGTTCTGGGGCCTGCCCCTAAGGAAGCAGCCTCAGGAAATTCCCTGGGAAGGGAGAGGCAAGGGCTCCTACATGGCTTTCCTGAGAAAGAGAAAAAAAAAAGAAAGAGGTCAGGCATTAATTACAAAGGCCTGGCACTAAACGGCGCCTGTCTTCCAAAGACCTCAAAGCCCTTTCTCAAACAGCTTATTTGTTTTCAGCTAATCTTTAATGTGAAGACATTTGTACAACCGGAACCAGGGATAGAAAAAAAATGTTATTAGAAGATTTGTAACTCTTCCTGCTATCTTTGCAACTTTTCTGTAAATATCAAATTATTCCAAAATAAAAAGATTGCTTTTTTTTAAAGACTCACCATTTACAATATTGTGGTAGACAGGATAATGGCCCTTCCTCCCCTAAAAGTTATCTGCATTGTAATGCCCAGAACCCACGAATGTTACCTAATATGGCAAAAGGGATTTTGCAGATGTGATTAAATTAAGGATCTTGACTTGGGGAAGAGTAGCCCGGATTGTCCACCTGGGCCCAATTTAATCACAAGAGTCCTTATAAGAAGGAGGCAAGAGGGTCAGATTCAGAGATGTGACAACGAAAGAGAGACCAGAGAGAAAAAGAGAGAGAGAGATTGGTTTGAAGATGCTACACTGCTTGCCTTGAAGATGGAGGAAGGGGCCTTGAGCCAAGGAATGCAGACACCCTCTAGAAACTGAAATAGGCAAGGAAATAGATTCTCTCCTAGATTCTTCAGAAGGAACACAGCCCTGCCAACCCCATAAGGCCTATTTCAGACTTCTGCCCTACAGAACTGTAAGATAAAAAACTGTGTTGTTTTAAGCCACTGTTGTTAGGCGCCACTGAGCCGGCTCCAACTCATAGCAACCTTATGTATAACAGAACGAAATGTTTCCCCATCCTGTGCTGTCCTTACAATTATTGCTATCTTTGAGCCCATTGTCTTAGTCATCTAATACTTCTATAACAGAAATACCACAAGTGGATGGCTTTAACAAACAGAAATTTATTGTCTGACAGTCTAGGGGGCTAGAAGTCTGAATTCAAGGTGCCAGCTCCAGGTGAAGGCTTTCTCTCTCTGTTGGCTCTGAGGGAAGGTCCTTGTCATCAATCTTTGCTTGGTCTAGGAGCTTCTCAGTGCAGGGACCCTGGATCCAAATGACAAGCTCTGCTCCTGGCACTGTTTTCTTGGTGGTACAGGTGCTTCTATCTGCTGGCTCCTCTCTTTCATATCTCAAAAAAGATTGACTCAAGATGAAACCTAATCCTGTAGATTAGTCCTGCCTCATTAACATAACTGCCTCTAATCCTGCCTCATTAACGTCATAGAAGATAGGATTTACAACACATGAGATAATCACAGCAGCTCACAACCACACAATACTGGGAACTATGGCCTAGCCAAGTTAACACACATTTTGGAAGGACTACTCAGTTCAATTCACGACACCCATTGTCACAGTCACTATGTCAATCTAAGTTTGTGCTAACTTGTTACAGCAGCAGTAGGAAACCAATACAAACATTAATTTCCAAATTCTTGTTTATTTTCCATTATTATTCTATTGACCAGTTTGCTGTCAATCTATTCCTATTCACTTTTTGTTGTTCTGCATTCTTAAGACTCAATAGCTTGACATTTCCTATTCAACATGAACCTTGCGCTCTTCCCAATATCCCTGGAACTTTTCTTGAACATCTACTACTATCCTTTTTTTCAGCACATGTACAAATGGGCATTCATTTGTACTGGGGCTAGGAACGTTCCCAAACACAGGCTGTCAGCTGTTTCCAAGATATTCTTCCACAGAGGCGGCACCAATCTCTCCCCCATTCCCCAATAAGACACCCTACTCTGCTGTCAGTGATGTTTCTGGAAATGAAATCACCAGCTGATTTGGAAGGTGATCCAGAGTTTAAGATCCACTCTCCCTTTCGTCTGTGCCCACGCAGAAGCTGCAGTGACAGTGGTATGGTTGGTATGCCTGACACCCTCTTGGCTCTGGAGCAATACCCAGTTGAAGCCAACAGGTTGGCACTCACTATTTGTGTCATCTGCATGCTCATGTCATCCTCCGTGACCCAATTTCCTGCTTACCCATCGCAGGCCCAGAGACTTCCATGCCCAAAGGAGGAATTGGCTCTCAAGTTAGGCACATCTGTATGCAGAGCAGTCCTGATTGAATTACACTCCAGTGGCCAACCCTGTGCTACAGAATCATTAACTTCAGACAAATGAATATAGAGTGTGTCTCCCATGTTCTACTTACAGGCCCAGCACACTCATGGTTGGTGACACCTTAGCAAGATGTGGCTGTGGAATATGCCTCAGCCCCTTCCCATTGACAGTGTCTTCTTTCATTCTTTATTGATCTTCTATGCCCACATACTTCCTTGCTGCTCTCCAGTTTGCTCTGGAATGGTCACCCCTTCCACTGGGGCCCCAGATCCAATAGCCATGTCCGTTGCTCAAAGGTCTTTTCTAGGCCCATGTTTAGGAGCCCTAGCTCTCCCAGTTGCTACATGCTACCTCACAGGTCTGTGCAGATGTTGAGAGTGGGCTCTGCAAGGTTGACTGCCCAGGACCCTGAGATGGCCCCATGCCCTGCCATGTTCCCCTGCCCAACTTCCCCATCTTTCTGACTTGTGCTATGTCCCTGGGAAGAGTTTTCTTGTCCTTAGATTTGTGTTGGTAAAAGAAAAACTTCTAGGCTAAGTACAACCCAGAAAAGGCCCTTTAGAGAAGAAATTATCAATTCTGTTCTACTTCTTATATTTTGATATAAAGCCTGTCCCAGTTGGAGCAACAAGAGATGTTTCTGTCTAACTGTTCCATGCCTAGACTTAAGTGAGCTACACAGAGAATTTGTAAAGTTTCAGCCCACTACCCATCTGTTAGTGTGTGGTGTCTTGTGTGTGGCTTTGATACTGGAAGCTATGCCACTGTTATTCCGGTATTTCAAATGCCAGCAGGTGAGTGAAATTAGTCAGATGTAAAAGGACAAATATTGTATAAGACCACTATTATAAGATCTTGAGAAATAGTATAAACTGAGAAGAACACATTCTTTTGTGGTTATGAGAGGGGGGAGGGAGGGAGGGTGGGAGAGGGTTATTTACTGATTAGTTAGTAGATAAGAACTACTTTAGGTGAAGGGAAGGGCAATACTCAATACAGGGAAGGTCACCTCAGCTGGACTGGACCAAAAGCAAAGAAGTTTCTGGGATAAACTGAATGCCTCGAAGGTCAGCGGAGCAAGGGTGAAGGTCAGCGGGGCAAGGGCGGGAGTTTGGGAACTATGGCTTCAGGGGACATCTAAGTCAACTGGCAAAATAAATTCTATTATGAGAACATTCTGCATCCCACTGGGGTCTAAAATGCTAACAAGCAGCCATCTAAGATGCATCAATTGGTCTCAACCCACCTGGATCAAAGGAGGATGAAGAACACCAAGGTCACAGGATAACTATGAGCCCAAGAGATAGAAAGGGCCACATGAGCTAGAGACTTACATCATCCTGAGACCAGAAGAACTAGATGGTGTCTGGCCACAACCAATGACTGCCCTGACAGGGAGCACAACAGAGAATCCCTGAGGGAGCAAGAGAATAGTGGGATGCAGACCCCAAATTCTCATAAAAAGACCAGACTTAATGGTCTGACTAAGACTAGAAGAATCCCAGTGTTCATGGTCTCCAAACCTTCTGTTGGCCCAGGACAGGAACCATTCCCGAAGACAACTCATCAGACATGGAAGGGACTGGACAATGGCTTGGAGAGAGATGCTGATGAGGAGTGAGCTACTTGTATCAGGTGGACACTTGAGACTGTGTTGGCGTCTCCTGTCTGGAGGGGAGATGGGAGGGTAGAGAAGGTTAGAAACTGCCAAAAAAGTCACGAAAGGAGAGACTGGAGGGAGGGAGCAGGCTGACTCATTAGGGGAAGAGTAAATGGGAGTATGTAGTAAGGTGTATATAGGCTTATGTGTGACAGACTGACTTTATCTGTAAACTTTCACTTTATTAAAGCACAATAAAAATCATTAAAAAAAAAAAAATGCCAGCAGGGTTTCCCATGCTGGACAGGTTTTAGCAGAGCAGCCAGACTAAGACAAGCCAGGAAGAAAGGCCTGGTGACTTACTTCACAAAGTTAGCCAAAGAAAACCCTGTGGATCACTACAGAACATTGCCCATTATAGGACTGGAAGATGAGCCCGCTGGGTTGGAGGGCACTCAAATTATACAGTGGTTACAATGGACTTGAGCAAACCAATGATAGTGAAGATGGTGCAGAACTGGGCAGTGTTTCATCCTGTTATACATGGGGTTGGCATGAGCTGGAGCCCACTTCCAGGCAACTATGGAGTGCTGGTGGCACAGTGATTAAGTGCTATAGCTATTAACCAAAAGGTCAGCAGTTCGAATCCATCAGCCACTCCTCGGAAACCCTATGGGGCAGTTCTACTCTTACCTATAGGGTCATTACGAGTCGTAATCAACTTGATGGCAGTGGGTTTGGTTTTTGGTTTTATTGGGCAACTAACATCAAAGTTTCAATGATGAGAATTATACTGGTTTGCTTCTCTTTACCATTGAACAGGCAATCTACCTTAGGTTGCAGATTAACCCAAAAGCCCTTTGTAATCAAGAGACTGTTTTTAACACAGGCGGTACTGGAGGAAAAGCAAACAAGGTTTTCCAAAACTGAGGAAGCTTGAGGGATTTTCAAGCACATATAGATTTTTTTTTTTAAGATCTATTTGGGGAAGCATTTCTTCCTGTCTTGAGGTACTCTAAAGGAGTTAGTACTTCCTGGGGTGGAAAAGGAAAGATGAAAAGGATTAGAAAATTTTACCTGTTGATCTAACACCATGCCACACCTGACTCAAAAAATGACTCAAGATTTCTTTAATGCCTCCTCACCACCCCTAAGCCGCTTCCAGGGACCTGAGTGAAGTGCTGGTGTAGGGCTGGGCGGAGGCAGGGTCAGCCGCACCAGACAAGTCTGCTTCCCTTGGGAGATGAATATTGCCAGGAGGCAGAGGAGTTGCTGGAGTTGTTGGTAATTCTGATACATTCTAGAAATTTCTATTTGCCTCTGATGGGCCCAGGGGTCCCCTACTGAGAACTGTTAACACTGAATCTGACGTGAAAGGTTGCTGTGGCTGAAAGGAATTCTGCACTGGAAATTCTTCGCTGGAAAGGTGGCTACAGAGATTCAAATTCCACTTGAGAATAGGCTGTTTCCCTGTGAGGCTTGCTCTGAGAACCCTCACAGCCCAGCAGTTGTGATAGTGAGCTGAAGCCACCCCATCTGGTCCAAAGGCTCAGCACCCATAAGCTAGACAAGCCACTTTCTCTGAGGGCTTTAATTTACTTTCTCCAAAAGCACATCTGTGTACACCTGAGTACCTGGGAGAGGAAATGCCCCAAGGAAATGTCCTACAGAGGCGGGCAGTCCAACATGGGAACTAGGCAGATGTCTGCTTACCGTGGGATAATAGCTCAGGAGAAACAGAATACTGAGTGAACTCTGCTCTCAAGGGGCGTGGTGTGTCCCAGGTGGCAATCATTGCCCCAACACCGTGACACTGTGCAGTCAGCCACAGAGCCTGCTGTGAACACTGCACACAGTCCACAGGGTGCCTACTGCCCCACTAAGGACACCTGTAGCACAACTACACAAGAACCCAGGTCAAGGAGTATCCTGAGGTACAATTCCGCAAACTTTTGCCACCAGCTAGCCTCCTCCCCACATAAAGACACCATTCTGGTCGTAGTGAATATCCATCAACAAAGTCACACTTTACCCCAACACAAACCCCTGTAATGGATTGATATGTGTCCGCCAAAAAGATACTTTCAAGTTCTAAGCCCGCTATCTGTGAACGGGACCTTATTTGAAAATAAGATCTTGCAGATGTAGTTAGTTAACATGAGGTCTTTGAAATAGGGTGGGCCCTAATCCAATATGACTCGTGTCCTAATAAAGAGAGAAGAGACACAGAGACAGACACAGAGGGAAAGCGTCCTGTGAAGACAGACGCACAGAGTACAATTATGCTACCACAAGCCAAGGAATGCCTGGGGCTGCTAGAAGCTGGAAAAGACGAGGAAAAATCCTCCCCTAAAGTATTGAGAGAGAACATGGCCTGCGGACACCTTGATTCCAAACTTCTGGCATCCAGAACTATTAGACAATATATTTGTGTTGTTTTAAGCAGCTCAGTGTGTGGTAATTTGTTAAGGCAGCCCTAGGAAACTCACACACACCCCTATCTTAGCCAGCCATGGCCATAAGATTTATCAATAAAATCCTTTCTTGGCTGCTTTCTTGACCAGTCCCAGCCCAAATTTGCCTGTTGGTGTTGGAGGGCAATTGTCCAAAGCTCTACAGGTCTATGCTCTCCACCCACACCCACAGGACAATGGTCAAATGGAGATTTGTCAGAGCAGATCCAGAAAAACCTCTGTAACGTTCCAGACGTAGCTATGATATGATTGGTCCACTTGCTACACATAATAGTTCTCACTACCCTTCAACACCAAATACTCTTGTCACAGAAATCATTGCTACTTCCACTCCTTCCCTAATGTTCCAGCCAGCATTCAGGGTAACTATGAGTAGTGGAAAGACCCTTGAAATGCCCACCAGCCTTCCAGGGCCAGCCAAAGGAGCTGGCCCCAGGGAAGGTGCTGTCTGGACCCCTCCCAGGCATGTATATACCAACGGCCAGCTTTCAAGCAGGCAGGAGGTCAGAGAAGTAAGGCCTTTAAGAGAATGGTGTCGGAACCCTCATGGCCGTCTGACTTGAACTTCTGCCATCTGTGCCTAACTCACTTATCTTCCATTGTTCCCTGCTACGTCCTGCCATCCTCAGCCCTACCAGATCACTAAGGATAGGACCTAGGGGACGTGGGCCCTCCAGGACACCGCAGTCAGCTTTAAATTGACCTTCAGGCTTGGAGGAGCCTGAAGCTTCCCAAGTTCAAAATTTGCCTGACCACACCAAGACACCAGACAGAGGGAGCCCAACCCCACACCTCTGGGGCAGTGCTGGCCACACATGAGAATCATCTGGAGAACTTTACAGAACATACCAAGGCCGCGTCTCCCCCTCCTCCTCCATCTCCCCAAGGCCAGTTAAATCTGAGTCTGTGTGGATGAACAGCAGACGCTGGTGTTTTTAAAACACTCCCTCAGATGATTTTAAGAAGCGGCCAGTGCTAAAAAGCATAGGTCTAGGGGGTCTGGTCTTGGGGTAAGGTAGGAGATGTCTACTAGTGGCAAAAGTGCTATGGAAGCACTTGAGATAAGGCCCCTCCGCCCTCTCGCTCTGCTTTGTACTCCCTGAGCCAGGAGGCTGGCCCTGGTTTCTACCCTTTTGCCTTCTGCCTTACCCTTCACCTCGGTGACCTGGGGGGTCGGCCTGCTTGTTTTCCTTCCTCTTCTGGTTTGAGATGTGGCTCCTCAGCTTGGTCACACACCCGACAGCTTGTGTCCGCCACCCCATACCCCCACCCAGCCCAGGTTCCCAGGTTCCTGCGTCACAAGCAGACTGGGTTACTGCTCTGGACACCTATCCTCTCATCAGGCAGGGAAAACTCAGGAGATTCTGGGTGGGTGGTTTTCTTCAAAACTTCAAGAAAGTATTGATGAGCCTGCAAGGCCTAGAACACGGGAAGAGAGCAAGAATGTTTGACAAATGAGGGAACCAATGGAAATTCATAAGCCTCATTTAAATAATTGATTTCAACATTCTCCTCTACCCAAATTCTTACCAAAGCTGCTATCGAGTGGCTACAATGACTGATTAGCTTCTCAGAGATGTGTAGCCAAGGGGAAAGAAAAAAAGGAGGCGGGGGCTGGCAGCACACAGCAGCTGATGGGCTGAGCTGCAGTCCTTTCTGGATTAAAAGCCAAAAGTTTTAAAAATATAGGTTATTGGACGACCAAGGAGTTAGCTGTAGGATTCTGTCCAGGTCCCACCTCTTGTTCTGGATGATAGTTTCTCAGTCCTTATTACATTAAAGAATAAAACAAAAGGCCTAAATAAGTAAATGAAAGGAGGCCAGACATGGACCAGAGAGGAGAGTGTGTTGTGAATGAAGGAGGGTGATTAACCCCTAACCCAATTCTGTTTCCCTGAGCTCCAGGAAATAAATATAGGAGTACATTGTGGTAGGTCTGTGTGTGAAGAGGCTGTAGCAGGGCCTTTGTGAGGGGAAGAGAGAGGGGCTGTAGAACTCCCCCCCCCCCGCCCCCCACCATTTGACAGCACCATGGCAACCGGAAGGGAAACTAACAGGAAGTTTGAGAAAAGCAGCATTTTTTGAGCTGGCTGAGTCTACCAAGTGGCTCCAACCTGGGAAGTCAAGAGGCTCCAGTTCCCAGACACATGTACATCAGCGTTCACAGCAGCCCTGCTCACCATAGTCAATGGGTAGAAACAAGTGCCCATCAGCAGATGAATGGATGAACAAAATGTGGTACATGCATACAGTGGAATATTACTCAGCCATAAAGTGAAACGAAGTCCTGAGACATGCCACAACACAGATGAACCTGGAAAACATTATGCTGAGTGAAATAAGTCAGTCACAAATGGACAAATATTATATGATCCCACTTACATCACTGATTACCAGGGGCTGGGGGAGTGTGGGGGGGAATGGGAGTTATTGCTTAAGGAATACTGAGTTCTTGTTTGGGGAGATGAAATCACAAAGACACAGTGATGGTGGTGGTCGCACAACATTCTGAATGAGATTAATGCCATTGAAATGTACACTTAAAAATGATTAAAACGGCAAACTCTATGTGTCTCTATGTATATTTTTTTAACCACAGTTAAAAAAACTCAGTATTCTCATCACTTTTGAAGCTGCAGGATGGTCTAAGCAGAATATCTACAGATACCATCTCACTTTGTCCTCCCAACACCAACCAGGAGCCAGGTTCTATGGGGTCCAGATTATACACAATTTGGGAGGCCTTTTTTTTTTTAGAAAAGGAATACAAGTTCACCAATACTAAATCAGATACAAATTTAGAAATGAGGTCCACCAAAGCTTTGGCTTTATTAGCTTCACAGTAAATTTGACTGTGGGGATATATATTATCCCCCTATTTTAAAGATCATGAAATTGAGGCTCAGACGGCCAAAGTGATTTATTCTAGGTCAAACAGTGGAAAATTACCTGGACTAGGATTATAACCTAGGCCAGTGTGACCCAAATTTGTTCTTATATCAGACAACCTATGCTGGTGGTAGGGGATGGGGAATTTGGGGTGCCACTCCTCTATAGGGACTGTTGATATAATTTACACCTTAAAATGATTCTTACTATCAACCAGTTAACTCATGTCTATCAAAGCCATATATTGTACCAGACACTGGGTCAGGACCCTTGGAAAATAGCAGTAACGGAGATAAACACACCTCCCTCCACCACACCTCAAGGAGGCAAATAGAGTGTTAACGCCACCCCCACTCTCCCCGTAAGAATATTGGTACAAGAAAGAAAATAGTGGGGTAAAACAAATATATTGTATTTAGGGGCTGGCTCCAAAGTCCTTAGCAAAGGAGTCACCTGTGTTTAGAAAAATATCTTGATAAACCTTTGAAGGTGACAGGTGAGTGCCTCAGGGTTTGAACTGGAAGAAGACTAAAAAGAGAGAAGGCTGAACTACTTTACATTAAAATTAGTACATTAGCTGTAGCCCAGAATGGCAAAGGAGAAAGAAGAGGAGGGGGAGGAAGAGAGAGAAGAGGGGCAGGGGCAATGTGGCAAGAACTGGGCCCTTGAGTGAGACTTCAAAAAAGAAACAAAGCAGACTGTCTGTACTCAGTTTTGTACTATTGTGTTTTTATGAAGTAAATCTCCTGTATATCCCCCAGGTTTCCATAAAGTTTGAGTGCACACAAAGGCTTTGGGTGAATGCATGTATGTGCGCATGTGTGTCTGGGGCTGAGTTCCATGTCTGCATTGTTGTTTGCTGCCTTCCAGTCAGCTCCCAACTGGCAACCCCATGCACGATGTAAAGAATGCTACCTGGTCCTGCCCTAGCCCCAAGATCAGTTGTGGATCTGACCATTGGGATCCACAGGGTTTTCACTGGCTGATTTTCGGATCACCGGGTCATTCTTCCTAGTCTGTCTTATTCTGGAAGCTTTGCTGAAATCTATTCAGCATCATGCAATACACTAGCCTCCACTATAGATGGGTGGATGGGGGCTGTGCATGGGGTGCATTGGTCAGGATTTGAACCCAAGTCTCCATATGGAAGGCAAGAATTCTACCAATGAATCCCCACTACCCACCCACATGTCTAGTTTAATGTCAGGAATAGACTTTTAAAAAACCCTATCAGAGTGGTAGAGGCAAGTATAAAGGAGTGGAAAAAGGAAGTTAATATCTGCGGCTTCCTCAAAATTTCAAGGAAAGCATTGGAGGGGGAAGGGGTTTTAAGATAATCTCTTCTAGATTTTGAAGGGCGTATCTGTCCTATCTGATGTGTGATGTAAAGGGAAGTAACACTTACTGAGCACCTCCCAAGCACCAAGGCCCCAGGGCTGTGCTACATACATTTTCTTATTTACTCTTCCTTGCAATCATAGAAGTTAGGCATTTTTATCCCCGCTTTGTAGATAAAAAGATCAAGGTTCAGTCAAACAGGTTAAACAACTCACCAAGAGCAAGTAACTATTAAGAAAAAGAGGGGTTTAATATACAGAACACTCCACCCAACAGCAGCCGAGTATACTTTCTTTTCTAGTGCACATGGAACATTCTCTAGAATAGACCACATATTAAGTCGTAAAGCAAGCCTTAGCAGAATCCAAAATATTAAAAAGCATCTTCTCTGACCATAAGGCCATAAACGTAGAAATCAATAACAGAAAAAGCAGGGGAAAGAAAACAAACACTTGGAAACTGAACAATACTCTGCTCAAAAACAACTGTGTTGTAGAAGATATTAAGGATGAAATAAAGAAATTCATAGAATCTGGTGAGAATGAAAACACTTCCTATCAGAACATTTGGGACACAGCGAAAGCAGTGCTCAGAGGTCAATTTATATCAATAAATGCACACATACAAAAAGAAGGAAGGGGCAAAATCAAAGAACTATCCCTACAACTTAGGCAAATAGAAAGAGAGCAACAAAAGAAACCCTCACGCACCAGAAGAAAGCAAATAAAAATTAGAGCAGAGTTAAATGACATAGAGAGCAGAAAAATAATTGAAAGAATTAACAAGACCAAAACCTGGTTCTTTGAAAAATTAACAAAAGTGATAAACCATTGGCCAAACTGACAAAAGAAAAACAGGAGAGGAAGCAAATAGCCCCAATAAGAACTGAGATGGGTGATATTACAACAGACTCAACTGAAATTAAAAGAATCATATCAGATTACTATAAAAAATTATACTCTAACAAATTTGAAAACCTAGAAGAAATGGATGAATTTCTAGAAACACACTACCTACGTAAACTAACACAGAGCCAGAACAACTAAATAAACCCATGACAAAAGAAGAGATTGAAAAGGTAATCAAAAAATTCTCAAAAAAAAAAAAAAAAAAAAAAGCCCTGGCCTGAACGGCTTCACCGCAGAGTTCTACCAAACTTTCAGAGAAGAGTTAACACCACTACTCCTAAAGGCATTTCAGAGCATGGGAAAGGATGGAATACTCCTAAACTCGTTATATAAAGCCAGCATATCCCTAATACCAAAACCAGGTAAAGACACCAAAAAAAGAAAATTGCAGACCTATATTCACCATGAACTTAGATGCAAAAATCCTCAACAAAATTCTAGCCAATAGAACTCAACAACATATCAAAAAAATAATTCACCATGAAAAAGTGGGATTCATACCAGGTATGCAGGGATGGTTCAATATCAGAAAAACAATCAATGTAGTATATCATATAAATAAAACAAAAGACAAGTACATGATCTTATCAACTGATGCAGAAAAGGCATTTGACAAAGTTCAACACCCATTCTTGATAAACACTCTCAGCAAAATAGGAATAGAAGGAAAATTCCTCAACATTATAAAGGGCATTTATACAAAGCCAACAGCCTACATCATTCTAAATGGAGAGAGTCTGAAAACATACCCCTTGAGATCAGGAATGAGGCAAGGATGCCCTTTATCGCCACTCTTATTCGGCATTGTGCTGGAGGTCCTAGCCAGAGCAATTAGTTTAGATAAAGAAATAAAGGGCATCTAGACTGGTATTTTTTTTTTTTTTAGACTGGTAAGGAAGAAGTAAAAATACCTCTGTTTGCAGATGACATGATCTTATATGCAGAAAACCCTAAGGAATCCTCAAGAAAACTACTGAAACTAATAGAAGAGTTCAGCAGAATATCAGGATACAAGACAAACATACAAAAATCAGTTGGGTTCCTCTACACCAAAAAAAGAACATTGAAGAGGAAATCACCAAACCAATACCATTTACAGTAGCCCCCAAGAAGATAAAATACTTAGAAATAAATCATACCAGAGACGTAAAAGACCTATACAAAGAAAACTACAAGACACTACTGCAAGAAACCAAAAGAGACCTACATAAGTGGAAAAACATACCTTGTTCATGGATAGGAAGACTTAACGTTGTAAAAATGTCTATTCTACCAAAAGTGATCTACAGATACAATGCGATTCTGATACAAATTCCGATGACATTTTTTAATGACATGGAGAAACAAATCACCAACTTCATATGGAAAGGAAAGAGGCCCCAGATAACGAAGGCATTACTGAAAAAGAAGGACAAAGTGGGAGGCCTCGCTCTACCTGATTTTTAGAACCTTTTATACCGCCACAGTAGTCAAAACGGCCTGGTGCTGGAACAACAACAGAAACATAGACCAATGGAACAGAATTGAGAATTCAGACATAAATCCGTCCACATATGAGCAGCTGATATTTGACAAAGACCCAAATTCTGTTAAATGGGGAAAAGACAGTCTGTTTAACAAATGGTGCTGGCATAACTGGATATCGATCTGCAAAAAACTGAAGCGAGACCCATATCATGCACAAACACTAACTCAAAATGGATCAAAGACCTAAATATAAAATCTAAAATGATAAAGATCATGGAAGAAAAAATCGGGACAATACTAGAAGCCCTAATGCATGGCATAAACAGTATACAAAACATTACTCACAATGCACAAACACCAGGAAAGAAACCAAACAACTGGGAGCTCCTAAAAATCAAACACCTATGCTCATCCAAAGACTTCACCAAAAGAGTAAAAAGATTACCTACAGACTGGGAAATAGTTTTAATTATGACATTTCTGATCAGCATCTGATCTCTAAAATCTACATGATACTGCAAAAACTCAACAACAAAAAGACAAATAACTCAATTAAAAAATGGGCAAAGGATATGAACAGGCACTTCACTAAAGAAGACATTCAGGTAGCTAACAGATACATGAGGAAATGCTCACGATCATTAGCCATTAAAGAAATGCAAATCAAAACTACAATGAGATTCCATCTCACTCCAACAAGGCTGGCATTAATCCAAAAAACACAAAATAATGAATGTTGGGGAGGTTGTGGAGAGACCGGAACGCTTATGCACTGCTGGTGGGAATGTAAAATGGTACAACCACTTTGGGAATCTATTTGGCGCTTCCTTAAAAAGCTAGAAAGAGAACTACCACACGATCCAGCGATCCCACTCCTTGGAATATATCCTAGAGAAATAAGAGCCTTTACACGAACAGATGTATGCACACCCATGTTCATTGCAGCACTGTTTACAATAGCAAACAGTGCCCATCAACAGATGAATGAATAAATAAATTATGGTATATTCACAGAATGGAATACTATGCACTGATAAAGAACAATGATAAATTCATGAAACATTTCATAACATGGAGGAATCTGGAAGGCATTACACTGAGTGAAATTAGTCAGTTGCAAAAGGACAAATATTGTATGAGACCACTATTATAAGAACTCAAGAAATAGTTTAAACAGAGAAGAAAATATTCTTTGATGGTTACGAGAGTGGGGAGGGAGGAAGGGAGAGGAGTATTCATTAATTAGATAGTAGACAAGAACTACTTTAGGTGAAGGGAAAGACAACACGCAATACAGGAGAGGTCAGTACACCTGGACTAAAACAAAAGCAAAGAACTTTTCTGAATAAACTGAATGCTTCAAAGGCCAGTGTAGCAGGGGCAAGAGTTGGGGGACCATGGTTTCAGGGGACATCTAAGTCAATTGGCATAATAAAATCTATTAAGAAAACATTCTGCATCCCACTTTGGAGACTGGCGTCTGGGGTTTTAAACGCTAGCAAGCAGCCATCTAAGATGCATCAGTTGGCCTCAGCCCACCTGGAGCAAAGGAGAATGAAGAACACCAAAGACACAAGGTAATTATGAGCCCAAGAGACAGAAAGGGCCACATAAACCAGAGACTATCAGCCTGAGACCAGAAGAACTAGAGGGTCCCTGGCTATAACTGATGACTGCCCTGACAGGGAACACAACAGAGAACCCCTGAGGGAGCAAGAGAGCAGTGGGATCAGACCTCACATTCTTGTAAAAAGATCAGACTTAATGGTGTGACAGACTAGAAGGATCCTGGAGGTCGTGGTCCCCAGACCTTCTGTTGTCCCAAGACAGGAACCATTCCCAAAGCCAACTCTTCAGACAGGGATTGGACTGGACTATGGGATAGAAAATGATACCGGTGAAGAGTGAGCTTCTTGGATCAAGTAGACACAGGAGACTATGTTGGCATCTCCTGTCTGGAGAGAAGATAAGAGGGCAGAGGAGGTCAGAAGCTGGCCAAATGGACACAAAAATAGACACTGGAGACCAGGAGTGCGCTCTTATTAGGGGGAGAGCAACTAGGAGTATACAGCAAGGTGTCTATAAATTTTTGTATGAGACTGACTTCATTTGTAAACTTTCACTTAAAGCACAATAAAAATTTTTTAAAAAAGAAGAGGGGTTTATCTGATGTCACTACCGCCTATCACCACCAATTACCATCAAGTTGACACGAACTCGTGGTGACCCTATGTGTATCAGAGTAGAAATGTGTTCCTTAGGGTTTTCAATGGCTGGTTTTTTGGAAGTAGATAAGCCAGGCCTTTCTTTTGAGGCGCCTCTGGGTGGACTCAAACCTCCAACCTTTCGTTAAACATGCGAGTGCTTTAACTGTCTACACTACCCAGAGACTGCGTCTGACGTTACAGTCTGAGCTGTTTCCACAGCTCCCACAGCCTCACTGTGATATTCCTTTACTTGCGCCAGGCTTCACTGGGAGGTTCTACGTGGACTAGTCCAAAGTCGACAGTCCCCACGTCTCCCAAGCCAGTTGCCTGATCTGTTCCCTCCGGACTCCTCTTCACTTCCTCTTTCCGCCTTTCCCTTGTGGGTTTCTCATTGAAGCCCAGTGGAAAACTACTGACCTGTCCTTGGCTCTCACCTCTTAAGTGGGGAAATCACTCCTCCTGGCTGCCCAGATTGTCCCTGAGCTGTTGACCAAATGTGTGGAAGCTGCTTTTAAGTGTGACCTCACACATTAAACGACAATGCTAGAGGCAAACACATATTACCTTTTTTTTTTTTTCCTTTTCACGGAAATTGAGAGAAAAACATCTTAATGGAACTGTTTAAATAGGAGAAGTCTTTAAAAAGTTGGCAGTAGTTAAAGTACTGGGTCATGCCAAGTAATCTTAATGTGTTGGCCGTCTAACTGCCAGCAAGAAACAGCTACTTGTTTTTTTTCCTTGGTTAAGTGTTAAATAGCTGCCAAGCCACATCTTTCGGTGATAGTAAGCATCCAATTATCACTTAAAATGGAGTCTGGTCCCCGAGACCCATCAATCCTCAGAGACTCAAGGAGAACTCAATGTGCTGGTACAGCTAGGCCCAAAGTGGTTATTTCCTCAGTGTCCCCTATGTGCTAGCCACTATGTTAAGCATGTTACAGCCATAATCTTCTTGTATCTGCACAGCAGGGGAGGTTTTTATTGTTATTGTTATCGTTTTACAGAAAAGGGAATTGATACCTCTGATCACCAGCTTGCAGGTGTCTGTGGTAGTCTGTAGGATTGTTCAAAATCCCAGTTCAATTCTTCTCCTTCTGGACACAAGGTGGGATTGCATTTTCCTGCCCCACTGATGTTAGTAACATGTGTCACTTCCAAATGGAAGCAGCTTCCTCTTCCATAAGTGAGGAAAAATTGTACCTATCCCATAACCCATTGCTATCGAGTCAATCCCACAGGCAGTGGTCCAGTTATATATATGTGATACATATATTGATGCATAAAACCAAAAACCAAACCCGTTGCAGTCGATTCTGACTCATAGTGACCCTACAGGACAGAGTAGAACTGCCTTCACAGGATTTTCAAGGAGCGGCTGGTAGATTCAAACTGCCTATGTTTTGTTTAGCAGCCGAGTTCTTGACTACTGCACCACCAGGGCCCCATATAGGGATGTATACAGTGTCTTAATACGCAGTAAGTGCCCAATAAATGCTAGCTGTTATTATTTTAATGTATCAATTGTATGATTTTACTCCTCGATAATCCTCAGTAGTTTCCTATTACTTATTAAGTATTAATAATTACTTACTTGTATGGATAACATGCCAGGTTCTGACGCTTCTACCATGACTCAGGGAAACTTTGACATAAGGCCACCTAGGACCTTATCTCCTGGATTGCTCCAGGGAGGATGGAAAGGTGAAGATAGGAGCCAGGCCCTGGGCAGACAGTGGCTGCTTCAAGTAACCTACCTCAGGAATGCCCATCGGGTAGTACCTGGCCTCAGGCAACAGCTAAAGTAGCCAGAAGGCCCAACCCAGCAGGAAGAATACAGCTTTGAGAGGCCAAGCGGAATGCAATCTGGGCAATTAGCATTGGTCATTGTGCCTGTTGCTAAAGGCAAAGGTCCTGAATATTTATAGCTTTAGATTAAAAACATATATCGGAGTTCCTGTTCTGGACAAGATGGAGTAAGCACACTCCATCATGCCTCTTCCTCTAGCTGCAGCTATAAACCCTGGACAGATGAAGGGACAATCAGTTCAGAGGTAAGTTCAGAAGTACCACCAAACCCATGATGAGTGTCCAGTTTCTCCCACCTCTAGTATCATCTGGTCTGAACTCCAAAGTAGCCTGAAAATTGAAAGTGCTCACCAGATGCAACAGAAAGAGCTCAGAAAGGAACCCACACTTTCTGGTCCAAGAGCAGAAAAAAGAGTCCTGTTTTTTTGTTTGTTTGTTTTTTGCTTTTTTTTTTTTTTTCCATTCTATCCTACCCCAAACTCCCCCCGCCCCCCTCAAAAAAAAAACCCAGCGCCATTGAGTTGACTCCGACTCATAGCAACCCTACAGGACAGAGTGGAACTGCCCCATAGGGTTTCCAAGGAGCAGCTGGTGGATTCGAACTGCAAACCTTTTGGTTAGCAACCAAACACCTAACTAGTGTGCCACCAGGGCTCCATCCCACCCCAGGCCCCAGGTAATCTCATGTTGGCAGCAAATAGCAGCAGCCAAAAAGGTGTGTAAAACTCTGAAGGAGGAGAATTCTTCTCTCTGACCAAAGAAGCTGTGGTCCCAAGAGGGTAGGGCAAAACCCTATTGCTTTATTTTCTTTCTATGTATGTAGTTCACTGTTTGGCCCCATACTCAGATACAATCACAGGAAGTGCATAGCTGATCAGGAAGCTAAAACCCCAGCTTTCTGATCAGAGGACTGTAAAGGAGGGCTCCAGGGAGCTGGAAGCTTTGGAATGGTCACAAAGAGGGAGGAGCTCAGAGAGCAGTCCCAGAAAGCAGTATGTGAACTCCTGGGCTTACTTCCAAGCGGTGCATGCTTTGAGAACTGAACTATGGATTAGGCTGCCACTCAAGCTCCAGAATGGCCACTGCGTGACACACACAGAACAGGGCCATATAGCACTGCAAAAAAAAAAATAATAAACAGGACTGCAAAGTCTTTGAAAATTGAACTGCTATTGAAACCACAGTCCACAGAAGGCTGGTTAGAACTTGAGGCTTGAACCAAATCAGACTGCTTGCCTGCTAAAACAAAACAAACAAAAATTCAACATTCTCCTTAGGATTTAAACTAGACACAGGTTCTTATAACATAATATTCAAAATGTCCAGGATAAAATAAGAATTACTTGGCACATGAAGAACAAGAAAAATACCAACTTATATAGGAAAGAACAATCAACAGATGCCAACTGAGAGATGATATAAATGCTAAAATTATTAGAGAAAGATGCTAACACAGCTATTGTAACCACTCTCCAAGAAGTAAGGGTGAATTCCCTTGACATGACTGCAAAGATAAAAAGTTTCAGTAAAAAAAAAGAAGATTAAAGAACTAAACAGTTTTTCTTTGCAAATGAAAAAAAAAAAATCACTGGATGGGATCAGTGAACAGAGCAATAGAAATTATTCAATCTGAACAACAAAGAGAAAAAAATTGAGAAAACAATGAACAGCATCAGGGACATGATGACATGCCATTTAAAAGGTCTAACATTCATATTATTAGAGTCTCAGCAGGAGAATGAGCAGAAAAACAATTTGAATAAATAATGGATGAAAATTTCCTAAATTTTGTTGAAGACATAAATTGACAGATTCAAAAATTTTGGTACACTTAAAATAAACCCAAAAGAATCCATACCAAGACACATCGTAATCAAACTGTTGAAAAATAAGACAAAGAAAAAAATCTTCAAAGCATCCATGGGAAAATGATACTATGTACACAGGTGGCCCCCGATTTACAACACATTTGAGTTATGAAGTACCACAATTATGACCGTCTGTTTTGTTTTGGGTTTTTGTCCATCTTATGTTAGTAATATGTACTATATACAAAGTGGTAGCATGTAATTTGCTGATGTTCTCATTCTCAGGTGTTCACTCACAGATGTTTAAAGACAAAGATCACAATTATAAAGATACTGATAATAAAAGGCAATAATAACAAGAACTAAAAAAAAAAAAAAAGGAAGAGGTATTCGACTTACTTCAGAACTGACTTATGATAGAGTCCTCGAAATGGAATTTGTTGTAAGTAGAGGGAAACACTGATTCAACTAACTATGGATTTCTCATCAAAAATCATGGAGGTCAGAAAGAAATGGAAGGGCATATTTAAAGTGCTGAAGGAGAATAACTGTCAGTCCAATGAAAATACCCTTCAGGAATAAAAATGAAATAAAGACATACTAAGTGAAGGAAAGTGTCTTAGTTACCTAGTGCTGTTATAACAGAAATACCACAAGTGGATGACTTTAACAAAGAGAAATTTATTCTCTCACAGTTTAGGAGGCGAGAAGGCCAAATTCAGAGTGCCAGCTCCAGGGGAAGGGTTTCTCTGTCTGCTGGAAAATTGGAAAATTGGTGACAAGGAGGTACAGGGCAGATGTATGTGGATAGACCTTTCTGAAAAAGTAAAGATATTTGTGTCTTATATGAATGCTCACCAAAGGGTGACTGGCAGAGGAAGATTTTAAAAATCAAGTGGATAGGAAGACATATTCTGTGGAAACCAGACATCCTCTTTCCCCAGCCACTTCTATCATTGCCCGATGGGCTCATGAACACAGTGGCCATGGTTGCAGGGATGAAGGTTATGCATGGGCTCAGCAACACGGACTTCCACTTACCAAAGCCTACTTGGCTCAGGCACTGCTGAGTGCCTAATCTGTCAGCAGCAGAGACTGACACTGAGTTCCCAATGTGGCACCATTCCTCCAGGTGATCAGCCAGCCACCTGGTAGCAGGTTGATTACATTGGATCACTTCCATCATGGAAAGGGCAGTGTTTTGTTCTTACTGGAATAGCCACTTACTCTGGATACAGATTTGCCTTCCCTGCATGCAATGCTTCTACCAAAAGTATCACCTGTGGACTTACCAAATACTTTATCCACCTTCATGGTATCCCACACAGCATTGCCTCAGATCAAGGGACTCACTTCACAGCAAATGAAGTGTGTCAATGGGCCCATGCTCATGGAATTCACTGGTCTTATCAGGAAACCCTGGTGGTGTAGTGGTTAAGTGCTATGGCTGTGAACCAAAGGGTCAGCAGTTTGGATCCACCAGGTGGTCCTTGGAAACTCTATGGGGCAGTTCTACTCTGTCCTATAAGGCTGTTATGAGTTGGAATCAACTTGACGGCACTGGGTTTGGTTTTTTTTTTTTTTTTGGTTTATCATGTTTCCTGTCATCCTGAAGCAGCTGGCTTGATAGAATGATGGAATGGCCTTCTAAAGACACAATTACGGTGCCAGCTAGGTAGCAATACCTTACAGGGTTGGGGCATTGTTCTCCAGGAAGCTGTATATGCTCTAAGCCAGCATCCAATATATGGTGCTTTCTCCCATAGTCAGGATTCATGGGTTCAAGAATCAAGGGGTGGAAATGGGAATGGTACAAGTCACTATTACCCCTAGTAACCCACTCACAAAATTTTTGCTTCCTGTCCCTGAGAACCTATGCTCTGTGAGTCTTAATTCCAAAGGGAGAAATGCTCCCACCAGGAGACATAACACTGACTCCATTAAACTGGAAGCTAAGAATGCCACCTGGTCACTTGGTCTCCTCATGTGTCTGCATCAACAGGCAAAGAAGGGAGCTATGGTACTGGCTGGTGTGATTGATCCTGATTAAAAATTACCAAGTGGAAATTGGATTGACATTATACAATGGTGGTAATGAAGAGTATGTCTGGAATACAGAGGGCGCCTTCAGATGTCTTTTAGTATTACCATGCCCTGTGATTAAAGTCAATGGAAAACTGCAGCAATCCAATCCTGACATGACTACTAATGGCCCAGACGCTTTAGGAATGAAGGTTTGGGTCACCCCACCAGGCAAAGAACCATGACTATGACCAGCTGAGGTACATGCTGAGGGTAAAGCGAATACAGAATGAGTGGTGGAAGAAGGTAGTTCTAAATACCAGCTACAACCACATGACCAGTTGCAGAAACGAGGACTGTAATTGTTACGAGTATTTCTTCCTTGTACATGTGCATCAATATTTTTGTTTTCTTCACCTATAAAATATAATATGTAAACAGGGCCAGTGTATTTTGTTTTGTACCCGTGTTAGTTGTATCATATTAGGTACAAGTATAACTTTATAATTGTCTTTATTTAGAGATTGTGTATGATTCAGAGAGATGTATGTGTATAGGTGCCAAGTTGACAAGGGGTGGACTGTGTTGGTTAAGATGGTGTGTCAGCTTGGCTGGGCCATGATTCTCAGTGGTTTGGCAGTTAGTGATGTATTTTGGCAGCTATGTAGTGATATAATCAGCTCCATAATGAGATCTCATATAATGTAATCACTTCCATGATGAGATCTGCTTTGGGCAGCCAATCAGCTGAAATGAAGTTTCCTTGGGAGTGTGGCCTGCATCCAATATATTTGGATTTTCTGGCAAATCTCACTGACTTTTGCTTGCTCTGGAACCTGTATCTGGTTCATCATCTGACCTCTGGTTCTTGGGACTTGAGCTAGCAGCTTACCTACTGATCTTGGGATTCATCGATCTCTGTAACCTGTGAGCCGATGGCCTGCCATCTTACCTGCTGATCTTGGGATTCACTGGGCTTCACAACCCATGAGCCTGAGGTCTGCTGTCTGCCTCCAGCCCAACACACAGACCCGGGGCTGTCCAGCCTCTACAACCACATGAGCCATTTCCTTGATATAAATATTTCTCTGTATACGTGTATGTGTGTATATATATATATATATATATATATACACACTTGACTTGTTCTGTTTTTCTAGAGAACACAGCCTAAGACATAAACCCAGTGCCATCAAGTCAATTCTGACTTGTAATGATCCTATAAAGGACAGAGTAAAATTGCCCCATAGGGTTTCCAAGGATGTAAATTTTTACAGAGGCAGTCTGCCACTTCTTACCCAGAGTGACTGATGGGTCCAAATCGCCAACCTTTTTGGTTCGGCATTTGAACACTTTTAACCACTGCACCACTAGGGCTTCCTCATTGTACAGAGGTGGACAATGAGCTATAGGGAATTTAAGGAATTTGCCTAAGGTCACTAAGCTATTAATTGATAGAGCTGTAGGTAAAAAAGCCCTTGAATTGTGTGGTGTTTCCTCTCTGTTTCTATTTAACAACACCTTGGACAATGCTCATCTGTATGGGGGTTGTCTGTACAATGAGGGTAATAATAGTACCTACCTCATAAGGTTGTAAAAACTTTGGAAAATAATGTCTATTCAATAGGATGACCGCAGTGTCTCAAACATCGTAGAGCTCAGTAAATGTTAGCCACTCCAATTACTGTTAGTTTCAGAGATCTAGATTTGGAATCTGCTCAAGCTTCAAAGAAGTCCCCTGAGAAGGTGTGAATTCCTCTCTCCCCACCCCACTGGCTTCCTGCTGCTTTCCCAAGTGTCAAGGGGCTGGAGACTTCATAAACTCTTAAGCTCACTCCCCTCTCCTGGCATTCCTGCAGGGCTTCCTCTTCATTAAAGGAAAATAACCCTTTAAAAGCAAATAGACATCATCCTCCCAATGGAGAGTGTAGAAAGCCCTTGGGATCAGAAAAATTTGGGTACGAAGGCTGACATTGCCAGTATTTGCTGTGTGACTATGAGCAAGTCTCTTAACCTTTCCGAGTTTCATTTTTTTCAATCCACAAAATGTGAACAATTAATATTCAGGGTTTATTTGAGGTCAGCAAAGTATCTTTCATTAGGGTAGTTATTTTTGTGATTATTAGATTCTGTAACTCAGGATCTAAGCAAAGATTTATTCTGGGAAACTGAATTAAACAAGTTATTTAAACAGGCAGGATGGGCAGCCCAGAAGTGGAAATAATTGGTGGGAAGACAACCGTCCCTCCACCTTATCATTATGCAAGACATTGAGATCCCCAGCCTCTAGGTCAGAGTGGAAAGGACTCTTAAGTATCCAGTGGTCTGACCACCTCACTTTCAGACAGGAAAGTGGAGAACAGTGACTTGCACCAGGCCATAGGGCCCACAGGTAAGTCACTTGGGTCCCCTGAGTTCTGAGGTGTCAATGGGCTGCTATAAGAACATGTGAATAAGGAAGACCAATGGTCACCTCCAGTATGGAAGGACAGGGTGAGGGGAAGTGGGCAAGGGAGGCCTGGGCACGGACAGCTAAGAGACAAAAATTAAAGCCTGCCACGAGATCTTTCCTTCTCAGCAATGGGTTTCATGTGTTGTTTGACATTTAGGTGTTTGTCATATACTCTGGACAGGGGTCCTTTGTCAGGTGTGTGTGTGTGTGTGTGTGTGTGTGTGTGTGTGTGGAGCCCTGGTGGTAGAACGGTTAAGCACTTGGCTGCTAACCAACAGGTCAGTGGTTCAAACCCACCAACAACTCCACTGGAGAAAAGACCTGATGACCTGCTTTTGTAAAGATTATAGCCTAGAAAACCCTATAGGGTAGTTCTGCTCTCTCTCTCTCCATAATATTTTCCTCCAGTTTGAGGCTTGTTTTTTCATTTTAAGAGTGCTTTCTGATGAGCAGAAGTTCTAAATATTTTTAGAACTTTACCAGTGTTTAATAGGTTGCCCATGTAGGAATCCAATTTACCAATTTTTTCTTTCATGGTTAGTGCCTTTTTATACTGTCTAAGAAACTTTGCCTACTCCCAGATGGAGAATATATTCTATATTTTCTTCCAGAAGCTTTATAGCTTTAGCTTTTATGTTAAGATCTATCATGGATCTCGAATTAATTTTTTGCGTATGCTCTGAAGTAGGGGTCAAGATTTATTCTCTCATACAGATACCCAGTTGTTCCAGCACTACTTACTAAGAGACTTTCCTTTCCCCATTTAGTAATTGTATATGTGGGTCTATTCCTTTTCTTTTCTTTCCTTTTTTTGTGCTTTAAGTGAAAGTTCATAGCTTAAGTTAGTTTCTCATACAGAAATTTATACACACATTTTTATGTGGACCTAGTTGCTCTCTCCATAATATGACAGCACACTCTTCCTTTCCACCCTGGATTTCCCATTATGTGAGCATATTTCTAACTCTAGTCTCTTCTGCTGATCCACTTGTCTCTCCTTATGCCAATATCACACTGCCTTGATGATTGTAGCTTTACAATGCATCTTGAAAACACGTAGTGCTAAGCCCTCCAACTTTGTTTTTCTTAAGATTGTCTTGACAAACCTAGGTCCTTTGTATTTCCACATGCATTTTAGAATCAGCATGTCAATTTCTACAAAAAGTCTGCTGGGATTTTGATTTGTGATTGCACCAAGCCTATGCATCAACTTTGGTTGGCATCTGTGGAAAACAGGTTGTGGGATGTCCTGGCATCAGAAGGGAGTGGCAGAGGCCAGCACCTGCTGGCCCAGGAGAGGGAACTGATTTATTCATCAATATTGTGATGGTTCATTTATGTGGCAACTTGGCTAGGCTATAGTACCCAGTCACTTGTCCAAACACTAGTCTAGATATTGCTGTAAAGGTATTTTCTAAATGTGATTAGCATTTGCAATCAGTTCACTTTAAGTAAAGCAGTTACCCTCCATAAAGTAGGTGGACCTCATCCAATAAGTTGAAGACCTTAAGAGCCAAAAGTGAGGTTTACTGAAGGAGAAGGAATTCTAGCTCAAGAGCAGCGTAGGTATCCTTCCAGAGTTTTCAGGCTGCCAGCCTACCCTATTGATTTCACACTTGCCAATCCCCATAATTTTGTGAGTCAATTCCTTCAAATAAACATCTTTAGATAGATAGATGTATAACATGTATCTGTAGCTATGGTATTGTTGCTAGTTGTCATCGAATTGGCTCTGACTCATGGCTACCTTATTTATAACAGAAGGAAACATTGCCTGGTAGATCTGTATCTACTTCCATATCTTCTATTGGCTCTGTTTCTCTGGAGAACTCTGATACAAATATGTACTGTCTCCAGTCTTAAACCAACCCTTTGGACCTGAGTCACAAAGAGTCACAGGGGTGCCTCCCCTGCACACCTTTGTGAACATACCTCCAAATACTGACGTATTCCGATACTGAGGGCATGTAACTCTGGACACCCAGCAAGGCCGCCTGGGACAACACACCCTTTTATGGCCTAGAGAGTGGCAACCCAAGGAGAATGAAGTCTGGGATACTGCCCAAATCAATCAGACTAATTGGTCCTTGCTGTTCCAAAGGCAGAGACCTTATCTGATGGCTGTAAACCCAGTCAAGACAAAAATAAGATGCACGTTCTGGAGACTCATGTCACGGTTCCCAGAGCTGGGTAAATAGAGTGGCTGAGCGGTGGGTACGGAAGGAATGCCGTCATAGAGACGTACAGCTCCCGTGACTTTTGCAACAGAAGAGCCTCCCCCAGTATCTGCCTTTACCTCCTGTGCTCTCCAGGAGTCTGGAGTTGGCTGGTCTCTCTCCAGCCTCCTTCTTCCAAGTAAGGTTGCTGCATATTTTCTTCTAAATTCAAATTTCTCGGGGATAAAATTAGATCAAAGATCTGGTGCTGCCGGGAAGCTGCTTAGAGAGTGGGTGGCTGCAGGCCATTAGCGGAAAGGATAAGTTAAAATAACACTAATAAAAATGATGCTGAATGTGGGAAGCAGAAGCCCTTACCCCCATTATTCTCATGCCCCGCTTAATGGACCACTTCCCCAGCCTAAGTTTACTGTCCTTCTGTTTTCCCAGCTGGTTCTGGTCTCAAAATTATAGCTATTTAAACCAGTCTTGATTTTTCCATTGGCTAAATGCTGCCGTTCTTCTACTCCTCATCATGTGAGACTTAGCTCAAATGGCCCCTCCTTCAGGGAGTCTTCCCTGACGCCCCCAGCCACAGCAAGCTCTCCAACTCCCGAGTTCCGCAAAGCCGTGAGCCTACTTCTCTGCAGCAGTGGATCAAAATTTTTTTGTCAATGAGTCTGCTGCCCACTAGACCACGAGCCCTTCCTCGGCAGCCACTGCACATACTCATCTTTGCGTTTCACGTACTGTGTACATTCAGTGAGTTGGTGTTTATAACAAATACCTAAGGCTCATACACATGTGTTGTTGTTGTTAGGTGCCATCGAGTCAATTCTGACTCATAGTGACCCCATGTGACAGAGTAGAACTACCCCATAGGATTTTCTTGGCTGTAACCTTTACAGGAGCAGAACACCAGATCTTTCTCCATGGAGCCACTGTGCAGGTTTGAACGGTCAACCCTTTGGTTAGCAGCAGAACACTTAACGGTTTGTGCTGCCAGGGCTTTTTCATACACATGTACCATCCTGTAAGAGGCCCTGTGTTGGCAAGGAAAATCAGGGAAGTACTTCAGAGGTGTGTGCCTATTGCTGAGTGTATACATGTGTGCGAATGTGTGTTTCCGGGGTGGGGTGGGGGGAGCTGAGAGACCTGCTATGAAGAGTCTGTGATTCACTAAGCATAGGCAAGGTCCCCCACCCCACACAGGAAAGCTGTGCCCAGAGCCAAGGTTTGATGGGGAGTCAGCCTGTGTGAGAGATTCCACTGGGGTTACCAGCCTTCAGTATGGGGGAATTGGGCAGTCATGTGGACAGAATTAGATGTCAGGCTTTTTGTGAGCTGGGCTTCCCTGTGATTCCTCTGGGGCTTTCTCCTCAGTACCCCTTCCTTCACCATTTTTCATTTTAAAATCTTCCCCCACGCAAGTATTTCATGAGCTGAAGAGGCATGTTGAAGTTTTCAGGGTCTCAGGTGGGGTCCCACGGAAGTCTGTGAGGTGTGGTGTGGGCAGGGGTAGATTAACCAGTAAGCAAGGTATGCACAAACTTAATTGTATTTACTTACTAATCTGTAGTGCCCAGTTTCACATGGGCTTCACTACATCTTCGATGTAGTGAAAAATAGGTGAAACTGGGCACTACAGATTAATAAGTAAGCATAAGTAAACCTGTGCATACTTTGCTTATTGGTCAATCCATCCCTGTGTGTGTGTGTGTGTGTGTGCGTGTGCGTGTGTGTGGCCTTCTACCAGCTCTTAGTCTCACCCTACCCCCCTTCTTCCTCCTTCACCTTACCCGAAAACAATAAATTATTCATCTTGCTTGACACTAAAGGAAGGTTCAGCTCACATTTCAACCCCTTTGAGATCTTACCTTCTAGTCCAAGATTCGTTCGGAAATGTCAAGTTTTCTTACCAAGACAAATTCCAGAGGGAAAATTCTCCATTTAAATGATGAGCGACAACATAGAGTGGGGAAGTAAGGCTTTGGAGTTGGAAGGTGCTACATCTACTGCCTCAAAGAAAAAAGGACCAAGAATTATTTGCAGGGGGGTGGTTAAATTCTGAGCCTCAATTTCCCCATCTGTAAAATGGGATCAGTGATATTTATCCTTTCAAATCATTTCAGATTCATGGCACATAACAGGTCTTCAGAAATGTTAGTTCCTTTCCCTTCCCTGGTTAATAAAACTAACACTGTGTTGAGAAGCAAACCTGGGTTTTAGTCTTGGCACTGTCACTAACAGTTGTGTGACCTCAAAAAACTACTTTACCAACCTGGGTGCTGGGTTTCTCTCCTGTAAATAAGAGGTATGGACTGACTGGTCTCTAGACTAGATTTTATTTTACTATTATTTAAAATTTTGTGAAGAATTGTTTTCTGCCTTGGAATTTTAGTCTTAGGGTTGAAAATAAAGAGGCTGGAGAGAAGGACATCAGCTTTTCAGGGATGAATTTCAGAGAAGCCTACAGGCCTCAGTGCCATTGTCCTATTGGGACCTGACAAGGAGGCCCAATCCCTCAGCATTTCACACAATCCTCTACTCAGCCAGCAGATCCACAAAAAAGTGGGGTTGGTGGAAAAGCTGGGCTATTCGAATGCAGATAGATTCAGAGGGGAAAGACCGGAAAGGGCCCAGAGTAGAAATAAGAAGAGACTGAAAGAAAATGAGGTGAGAAAAGTAGGCAGTTCTCCTCATGGCCAAGCTACTTTTGGAATCTCCAATGGCGGTGGAAGACATGATCACCTGAGCCCTGCTGGTTTAATCTTACTTGGTTCTGGATGAGAAAATTGAGGCTTAGAAGGGCTAAATGATCTGCCCAGGTCTCCCTCTCCCAGCTCTGTGATTCCTGTCATACCGTGTCCTCCCCAAGGAAGCCACTTCTATTTCAGTTGGTCGTGACTCCAAGAAGGGAATCTTCTGTGTGTATTTTGGCCCTAACAAATTTAGCAAATGGCCAGGACTGGTTTTCTTTAAAAAGCTTTCTTCATAGGCGCTGCTGGTCTCATGCAGTTTTAATAGAGGATTTGTGTTTCTATTTTCTAGCACCGTTAGTTGCCATGATTACAATCTTCCGTTTTTAATGTGGCATGATTCACAGCAATGCTTGGTTTAAATTTTTTTTTTCCCCCGTGGGAGAACCTCTTTTCCAGCACACTTTATAAGATAAAACTAAAAGGGGGTAGAGGACATATAAATATCTCTAAATAAAAAGGAAAAGAAATATTAATTAGACTCTGTTCACTTCAAAACATAACCTACCAGACTAATTGTCATTGTAATTATATTTATCCACTTTGTTCTGAATATTTTAGTTTTGTTTTTTCCTCTTTCTGTGCTCTACATAACCATCAGCTCTTCCAAAGCAATCAGGGAACTGTGTGTTTGGTGACAGAGCTAGAAAAGTTAGGTGAGGAGAAGCCAAAAGGCAGCTGTCAGTAGAAGCCGCAGAATCTCTTTACTCCATTTCCTCTTTGGAAAACACTTTGAGACAAGAGGTCCTCTTTTGGAGGTTCTTTTTCATAGTCAGTTGATTCACACCTGATTCTCTCCTCAGTGAATGTGGGAACCATGCTCCTGGCTTCTGGCACAGACACCGGTGCCACGCGGGAACTCAGCTATAGGCTGTGAAAGAGGCTGAGGGCTGGGAGTTTCTCAGGGACCCCCAAAGAACACTATGAAAGTCTCCTGGTTATACCTGGAATAACTGTGGCAGTCAACATTTGTGGAATGGTAACCATGTGACAGGCCCTGTGATAAACGCACAAAGATCCTAAGAGAATGGTACTATCTTTACTCCCATTTCACAGATGAGGAAGCTGAGCAGGGCGATTGGGGAGGTTGGCCAAAATCACATGGCTAGTAAAAGGATGGAGCCAGGATCAGAATCCAGGCTGTCTGGCTCCAGTGTCTGTACTCTTAACCAGTACCCTGACCATCTCAAAATGACACATCAAAAGCGCTTGTTACAATTACACCGAGTGTAGGCAAGGATATAGAGAACCTGGAATTGCAGGAGGGGGTAGAAATTCATACAGCCATGTTGGAAAACCATTTTACAGTTCCTTATAAAGCTAAACATACATATGCCATATGTCTTAGTTACCTAGTGCTGCTATAACAGGAATACCACAAGTGGATGGCTTTAACAAAGAGAAATTTATTTTCTCACAGTCTGGTAGGTTACAAGTCCAAATTCAGGGCGTCAAGCTCTAGGGAAAGACCTTCTCTCTCCGTTGGCTCTGGAGGAAGGTCCTTGTCCTCTATCTTTCCCTGGTCGAGGAGCTTCTCAGGCACAGGGACCCCATGTCCAAAGGACTGGCTCTCCTCCAGTGCTGCTTTCTTGGTGGTGTGAGGTCCCCAACTCTCTGTTTGCTTCCCTTCCTTTTATCTCTTGAGATCAGGGAGGTGACTTGATGTAAGGGTGGTGTTACAATTCCACCCTATTCCTCTCAACATAAAATTACAATCACAAAATGGATGACAACCACACATGGCCTAACCAAGTTGATACGCACATTTTTGGGGGGACATAATTCAATCCATGACACATTGTTTAAATTTAGACTCTGCCAGAAACTTGTTCTGCCACTGGGCAAGTCACTTAGCATGAATGAGTTCCAACTTGCTCATCACAAAACTCTCTATGGCCTAAATAGGTAGAAGTACAGTGTATGCCAGAAAGTGTGGTGTAAACACTGGGCCTCGTGAATAATAATGAGGAACGAGAGCACAGAGAAGGAAACCCAGCACAGCTAGAATGGGGAACAGCCATGCCAAGAACCAGCATCACCCACCCTCCCCACTTAGAGTTACACGCTCTCTCCATTCACCTGACTCTGCTTATTACAGGCTTGGCTTAACTTCTGGCTGCTTGTGCCCACGGTTTCTGCCAATGTTTCAAAAGAGAGGGTGGCAGTCCTTCATGAACGCTGCCTCCAGAATTTGTGTGTCTAAAAGCAGCACCAGCTCATTAGTTTTATCAGCCGCAATGGCCCCTGCCTCTGTGAGCCAGCAGAGATTTCACTTGAAAGGGATTTCAGAGATGGTGGCTTTTTTTGGTATAGAAAACCAATCCACTACACCCCCAACTAGCACTTCTCCTGCTTCTGTGTGATTTTCTCCAGCGACACTAAGCTTGCTGCTCTCCATGTACCCCGGTCCACAGAGATCTGGGCCTCATCATGATAAACCAAACCAAACCTGTTGCCATCAAGTCAATTCCGACTCATGGCGACTCTATAGGACAGAGTAGAACTGCCTCACAGGGTTTCCAAGGAGCTGCTGATGGATTCGAACAGCCAGCCTCTTGGCTAGCAACCAAGCTCTTTAACCACTGTGCCAATAGGGCTCTGATCATGGTATAAACCAAAAAAAAACCAAACCCATTGCCATTGAGTCGATTCCAACTCATAGCAACTCTATGATTCCATCTCATAGCGACCCTATAGAACAGAGTAGAACTGCCCCATAGGGTTTCTGAGGAGCACCTGGTGGATTCCAAATGCCAACCTTTTGGCTAGCAGCAGTAGCTGTTAACCACTATGCCACCAGGGTTTGCCATCGTGGTATAAGATTCATAAATATAAGGCTGTGGCATGATATTCAGAGGGGGCAGTGGAAGGAAATGGTCTGATAGGAACAGAGCATTGAGCCCAGTCCCTACTGAACAAAGATATTTGCGACCCATCCCGAAGAGGCAGTGTCTCTCTCAGCCTCTCTGTCACGTGGTTCCAAAATGCTACTGGAGATGCCTGACCTAGGACGGGGAGAGGTGAGGCTCAGCAGAGGCACCGGTGCGGCTCATAAGCTCTTGCATTTACCACATCCACAGCAGCAAGAAGACTGGGCTGCGGACAGACACATGATCCAACCACAGGAGGAAGGCGGTGATACAGCCAAGGTCAGCGGTTCTCAAACCCATAGTCTCGTGACCCGTTAATACTAGCAAATAATACTGAAGACCCTAAAGAGCTTCGGTGGGTTATAGCTATCAATATTAACAATTAAAACTAAAAATGTTCTTAAATATTAATTTATTTAAAAATAACAAAAAATAAGCCCCTTGTATTTCCTAAACCCGCCCCCCAAATGAGTAAGAAGAGTGGCATCAGCCTACATTTTTTGCAAATCTCCTTGATGTCTGGCTTACTGTAAGACAGCTGGAGTCTCATACCTGCTTCTGTACTCCATCTGTTATGTTATCACACACCACGGAGCCTTTGAAAAACTCCACCAGATGCCCATGAAAGAATGAGAGCGAAACAGGCTAATAACTCCTTAGTATTATTTTTTTTATTATTATGAAAACAGTATTGACCATGTGGAATCCCTAGGAGGATCTCAGGAATGCCCAGGCCAAACTTTGAGGACCTCTGGACTCGTGATTAAGAATATATTTTGGCATCAGATTACCTGGATTTGCTAAGTGCTCCGCTGTTAACTGAAAGGTGGGCAATTCGAACCCACCAGCCACTCCTCAGAGGAAAGATGTGGGAATCTGCTTATGTAAAAATTTACAGCCTTGAAAACCCTATGGGGCTGCCCATAGGTTCTACTATGTCCTATAGCGTTTCTATGCGTCCTATGCGTCGGAATCAACTTGATGGTAATGGGTTTGGTTTTTTATTTTATTTTATTTTCTGCCACCTAGTCAGTGCTCAGTAAAATGTAGCTGTTGCATTTGTTATTATCATGGCAGGTACTCAGTATATACTTGACTGATTTTGTTTCTAAGGCCCAAGTTCTGGAACCTCCCAGAGCAGGATTCAAACCAGTGCCTCCATTTCAATAATGAGCGCTATAGGTTAACATTATTGCTGCATAAATGTAGGCCCCTGTGGCTTTACTTTTACAGAGTTAATACAGAAAGAATCCTAATATAACAGAACGGAACTTCGCTGTAGAGATATGGACCAGAACAAATGCCCCCATTGCTGTGAGAGCTTAGGCCAGTTATTCAACCTCCCTGAGCCTCAGTTTACTTCCTCTGTAAAATGAAGTTAATAATAGTACCTGCCTCACAGATTTGCTCTCAGGATTAAATAAGGCATGAAATTCACTTAACCCAGCACCTGACACCTAGTTAGCATTTGATAACTGTTATCTATTATTACATTTAACTAAAAGTTTTTGATAGCATGCTAGAGTGGTACCACTGGGGCTCGACCATCTTGACTTAACACAAGGCAAGGGTGTTTATCGTTGGCACAAAAATACCTCCCTAGCTTAGCCAATATGCAGGATTTTAGATCAGAGTCTATTGCATCAAATGTCTAGTATTTTCTCTAGGCACCTGGGACCTCACAGGCAAAGCAGAGGAATGGTCAGCATACACTGTCCCATTGGGAGTGCGCCCTGCCATTTGGAAGACGGCTATTCTGGCAGGCATATCAACTCCCCACGGGCTGAGTCACACACCTGGCGGCTCTGCCCACCCAATAAACACGCCATTCTTGCCTGCCAACATGAGTATTATGATGGGCACTGGCTGTATTTTAAAGTTAGAAGGTTCTGGCACTTCACTGTGCACAACATTTAGAGTCCTTTTATCTGTGGGTAGTAAAGGCTTCTGGAACTGAGACTGATGAAATTAACACCAAAGATGTATTCTTTCGTTCTTAGCAACACTCCAAATGACTCCTCCCTCTCTCTCTCTCTCTCTTTTTTTTTTTTCCATTCTTTTATGGTCTAAATCCTTCCTGATAGTTATTTTTATAAGTTTCTTTTCCTGAGAATCATTTATAGATAACCCAATAATTAAAATATACTTTTCAGCTGGTTCCATTAATTCATTTTTGTATCATAGGCTGTGAACCTCCACCATGTGAATGGCTGCTATTTGCTTTGTAGTGGAGTCATTGTTATCCAACAATGCCACAAGCATTTATTGAACTCCACCTGTTTGCCAAACATTGCAAGTAGACACAGGGTGAAAGGGTGGGCCACGTCTGGTCCAGGCCCGCAGAGCACGGTCTTGGGTAATTCAGAGGCAGCTGCATAAACGGCCATGGTGTGGTAGGTGGATGGGGACGGCTAGGACCCCTGAGAGGCTGCAAGGAGGAGGGTGTTGAGTCAGCAATTAGCCCTGCCCCCCCCTCTAGTTGGCACAGATGGTGTCCTACTGTGTGTCCTTCACAGGGCCCTGCCCTTGCCTCCTTCCCTCACGCCCTGTGTGGCTGGGTTCTCCTATCATTGGATTTCATTTCAAATGTCACCCCTGCAGAGAGGGGCTCCTCTCCACTGGATTTACAACCCGCCTTCTTCCAAGCACACTGTCACATTGTCCAGTTTTATTTTTCTCACAGCACTTACCATTATTCAAGCATTTTATTTATGGGTTTACTTGGACATTAGCTATTTTTCCCACTTAAGAGACACTCAGAAGGCTCCTAGGTGGTACAAACAATTTGTGCTCTACTGCTAACTGACAGGTTGGTGGCTCGAACCTATCCAGTGGCACTGAGGAAGAGAGGCCTGGCCATCTGGTTCTGTAGAGATTACAGCCAAGAAAACCCTACGAAGCATTTCTGCTCTGTAACACGTGGGGTCACCATGAGTTGGAATCGACTCAGTGGCAATGGTTTTGGGTTTTGGGGGTTTAGTAAATACTCAGTGAGTGTCTCTTGAATGATGGAATGACTCTCTGAATGAATAAATGAACCACATGCTCAGTAGATGCCGTTTGAATTAAATCATTAACGTAAATTGCATGGAAAATTTGGGAGGAAAGGTTAGAAATGGCTAATGTGATATATGTAATTATTGTTGTCAGTAGATCAGAATTTTTCATGAGAATACTGGTCAGGGATCTTCTATGATTACAGGATTAAGTGGACTAAAATTAATGTGAAGGAGATTTTGTGACAAGGCCCTATAGATCAGGAAAGTACTTCTGAGTAGACTCTATTTCTCAAGGCTTTGGTGAAAATAACCTTTTTTTTTTTTTAAAATAATATTTTATTGTGTTTTTGGTGAAGGTTTGCACATCAGTTTAGGTTCCCATCAACATTTTCTACAGGAGATGTTTCATAACATTGGTTACAGTCTTCATGCATGAACATTCTCATTATTTCAGTTCTGGTTGTTTCATTTTGACCGTTAGTATTGATGGCTTATCCCTTTACCTGCCCAAAGGCAAGAGGCTATCTTAGTTTCCTGGGCTGCCAAAATAGAAATACCACAAGTAGGTGTCTTCGGAAAACAGAAATTTATTTTCTCACAGTTCAGGAGACTAAATGTCCAAATTAGGGTCTCCACCATGTCAATTCCTCCCATGAGCCTCTCTCTTAGTTCTGTGTCTGCCAGGGATCCTCTTACATGAAGACAGTCCCGACATGTTGTCTGTCTTCCCCTGTGTGTGTATATCTGTGTCCATTCTGGTCTTTTGATAACTTGGAAGTGTTTAGATTTAGGATCCACCCTACACGACTATGACCTCAACGGATTGATTCATTAGTAGGAGTCTAGTTCCAAAAAGTCGGCAGTTTGAATTCACCAGGCACTCTTTGGAAACCCTATGGGGCAGTTCCACTCTGTTCAGTAGGGTTACTATGAGTCACTCCCCACCCCTGAGCTATTTTCATAAGCAAAAATACCTTGGGGAGGGGGAGCAGTTGGCAAACAAACATAGAAGGTGTGCACTATTTGCATAACAATACAGTATATGGAATCAAACTGAAAACAGTGACTCAAAAGATTAGATAGGAAACTTAGGGGGCAGTGAGTTTATGTTAATGGGGGTAGAAACAACTTGGAAAAGAAGGGTAGTCAATGTCCCTGGATTGTACATGTAGGAATCGTTGAGTTGGTGTGTATTCTGCTGCGTATATTCTCAACAACAATGAAAATGAAATAAATTATATTAAAAAATGTTATCGGTAGTTTCCACTGGATGGAAAGATCAAGAGAGATTTAAATTTTTCTTCTTTATGCCATTTGGTAATTCTAAAATTTTCCGTAAGAAGTATTGCTTTTGTAATTAGAAAAAACACAATAAAAATTTGTTGGGTTCAATCTGTAAGTATTTTATATAGACCTCCTATAACTATATTCATTAAGTGGAATAGGGCAAATGTAAAAAGAAAAGAAAACTGTGCTTCATAGTTTTTTTACAACTTTGGAGCACAGTTGTATTCTGAGACATGTGGGGTCTCTGTGAGTCGGAGTCAACTTGACGGCAACTGGTTTCTGGTATTATTCTACTATAAAGTCAGACAGCTGTTCCCCAGAGAATATTTCTATGATCTTCAATAACATATTGATATTTGTGTATGTAACATATTTACAAATAAATGGATATATACGTACCTTATATATATATTTACATATACATATACACACACAGAGGAATGGTAGAATGGTAAGGCTTATTTAGCCAGTCCAGCTGGAACCACCTGGCACCCCTGACAGGTCAGCAATCTCTCTGTCCCAGTTTTCGTGCACACACTGCGATGATGCATTCTAGAATATTCTTGGCATTAATGAATAGTGAGTTCATTAGCTGGCAAAGGTGCCACGTACATTCGGAGCATTATTGCGGAGCTGGACCACTTTTTCACTTTTCTGGAGATTTATTCACACAGTAAACATACAGAGAGCCTGTCTTTGGTGCCAGGCCTCTTATGGGAAACCAGGCCTCATATGGGAAACCAGGCATGCAGAGAATGTGGGCGAATGATGGAGACAGACAAGCAAATAAATGGCCACCGTGTTTGGTTCCTGGGGTTGCTGTAACAAAATACCACAAACTGGACTGCTTAAAGTGACAGAAATTTATTGTTTCTCAGTTCTGGAGGCCCGAAGCCTGAAATCAAGGTGTCAACAGGGTCATGCTCCCTCTGTAGGCTCTAGAGGAAGATTCTTCCTTGTCTCTTCCTAGCTTCTGGTGGTTTCTGGCAATCCTTGGCATCCCTTGGCTTGCAGATGCATCACTCCAATCTGTGCCTCTGTCTTCACGTGGCTGTCTTCCCTCTGCATCTCTTCTCTTTTATAAGGGCACCAGCTATACTGGATTAGGGCTCACCCTACTCCTGTATGACCTCATGTCTACTTAACTAATAACATCTTCAAAGACCCTATTTCCAAACAAGGTCACTTTCACAGGTACAGGGGTTAGGGCTTCAACATGTCTTTTGGGGAGACACAATTCAATCCATGACAGCCACTATATGGGGTAGTAAACACTGCTGCTGAAGTATACTCAGAGAGTTAGGGGAGTAAGCAAGGGGGTATAGATATGACTGGGGTTCTTGGAAGGCTTTCTGAAGGAGGCTCCAGAAGCTGAAATTTGAAGTATAGGTAGGAACTTGCTGGATGTAGAGTAGGATGGGGTGGGTTCCAGCTTTGAGAGCGGCCTGCCCAGCAGGAGGAATGGCCTGTGCAAAGAAAGGAGAGAACAAACACCCTACAGAGCTGAGAATGCATGGGTCAGGTGGGGTGGGGTTAGTGGTCAGACCAGTGGCTGCAGAGGCAGGCAGGGGTCTTGGGTTTAAAGCCAGGGAGTTTGAACAGTACCCTGAAGTGAAGGGGTATCACAGGAGGATTGCGGCAGATGTGCCTTTTAGAAAGAAGCCTTCAGCTGTGGAGAGCATTGGCTAAAGGAGGCCCTGGGCTTTTAGCAAAGGAGTCCTAGTGGCACAGTGATTAAGCACTTGGCTGCTAACTGAAAGGTCATGGTTCAAACCCAACATTCATGTGTGGGAGAAAGATGTGGCAGTTTGCTTCTGTAAAGATTACAGCTTTGGAAACTCTATGGGGCTAGTTCTACTCTGTCCTATGGGGTCAGTGTGGGTTGGAATCGACTCAATGGCAACGGTTTTGGCTTTTGGTTTTGGGCTTTCAGCAATAATCCTAAGACAGAGAACAGAAAAAAAAGGTCCCCCCAAATCTACAAACAAAAAAAAAAGTAACAAGAAACGGGCTATGGCCTAGAAACAAAGCCATTCCACAGAACAATGGGGCAGGGTATCAGAAAATAGCCCACAAACTTTTTTAAAGTTGTCTTTCAGAAGCAGCTGGAGAAAACCAGCCCCAGGAACACGCGCAGAACATCCACCTGTGACTGCTGTGTGACCTTCGACCCGGGGCAGTGAGGGGCTGTAGCAGCAGCCAGGGAATTGAACCTGGGAAGCAAGAAGCTGCGCAGGCACGACACCCCATAATAAGTCCTGCTGAATCCCCAAGGCCTCCAGAACAGGAGCCATCTTAGAAAGCGGCTGCGTGAGCCCCTTAGTTAACCTACCCCCGCCCAAAATGGGCTACTACTACTACTCACTGCCATTGAGTCGATACTTGCCGTAAAATCCCGCCTATGCCTGTGAATAAACATGAATCTTTTCCCACCTAAGAACTTTTAAAAACATGGGCAGGTCTTTTGTTCTGTGAGACGGGGGTAATTGTTGCTTTAGGCCCTCCTCATCTCTGCTTGTAAGCCTCTTTGACAAAGTTTTGCTTGTGTGGAAAATCCTGCGTGCCTTACCTGCTCATTCTTGACCAGTGAGAGGCAAGAAACTTATTCTGGTAACAATTCGGTGGAGTGGAACCTAAGTAGAGAAGATGGATATGGAGAAAGAGTAAGAAAGGGAAACGCTTCACACCTTGGGAGACTAATGGGGTGCAGCCGAGAGGCTGAGAGGGAGGAGGAAGGAGTTGCCAAGGACGAGAGCTGTTCTGTACCGGGCCCTGTTCTAGGCGCTGGGGGTAGAACAGAGCAGACAAAAGTCCCTGCCTTCATGGCACTGACATCCAGAGAAGACGGACAGAAATAAATAAGCAAGTCGGCATGTAGCATAATCTGTGATAAGCCCGTAAGAGAAAAACAAAGCAGAAAAAGGAGAGAGCAGTGTCGGCAAACGGAATGGGAGGCTTGAAATTTTAGGTAGATGGCCTGCAAAGACCCCACTGACAAGGCATTTCAGTTACGACCTGCAGGGCATGAGGAAGCTGGCCAAGTAGTTCTCTGGGCAAGAGCATTCCAGGAGCAATGAACAGCAATGCAAAGACCATGAGGCAGAAGCATGCCTGGCATGTTCTAGAAATTCAAAGGAGTCCATGTGGCTGGAAAGGCCTTTTAGAAGAGTAGATGAGAATTGCAGGCGGCTGGTAAGGGAGAACTACATATTGTATGGGGTCTCATAGGCCATTTAAGGACTTGGCTTTTACTCTGAGTGAGGTAAGAGCCATTGGAGGGTTTGAGCAGAGGGGGAACATGATCTGACTGCTGTTTTAATGGGCTACTATGGTTTAGAGTTGAGATTAGACCAGGGCCGGGGTGGGGAACAAAAGCCTATTGCAATAATCCAGGTATGAGATGATGGTGGTGGCAGTGGGGGTAGTGAAAGCGATCTGATTTTGAATTTATTTTAAAGGTCAAGCCACCAGGCATTACTGAATGTCATGGATTGAATTTTGTCCCCCCAAAACTGTGTGTATCAATTTGGCTGGGCAATGATTCCCAGTATTGTATGGTTGTCCTCCATTTTGTGATTATAATTTTATGTTAAAGAGGATTAGGGTGGGATTGTAACACCTTTATAAGGTCACATCCCTGATCCAATGTAAAGGGAGATACCCTCAGGTAGGCCTGCATCACCTTTTATCTTACAAGAGATAAAAGGAAAGGTAAGCAAGCAGAGAGTCAGGGGACCTCATACGAAGAAGAAAGCAGGGCTGGGAGCAGAGTGCATCCTTTGAACCGTCCTTTGAACCTGAGATTCTTGCCCTGAGATGCTCCCAGACCAAGGGAAGATTGATGACAACGACCTTCCTCCAGAGCCAACAGAGACAGAAAGACTTCCCCTGGAGCCAGAGCCCTGAATTCAGACTTCTAGCCTACTGGACTGTGAAAGAATAAACTTCTCTTTGTTAAAGCCATCCACGTGTGGTATTTCTGTTATAGCAACACTAGATGACTAAGACACTGATAGATTACATGTGGTCTAAGAGAAAATCGGAATCGACTCGACGGCACAAGTCAAAATTGACTTCAAGATTTTTGGCTAAGCAACAAGATTGCAATTCCCAGTTTCCCAAATCAGGAAGATTAGAAGTGGCACTGATTTCTGGGTGGGGACACTTACAGGTTGAGTTTGGGACAGGTGAAGTTTGAGAGGAGGTTGAGTTTAGGTCATGTGAAATTTGAGGGACCAGGTCCCCAGCCCATTGCCATTGAGTCAATTCCAACTCACAGCCACTCTACAGAGACCAGGTGGAGGTGCCCTATTAGCAGTTACTTTTAGAGGTGTGGGCCTTACCTGAGTCAGATGGAGCTATAGGACAGGGCAGAGAGGAAGGCCAAGTAAGCAGCCCCTGTCTGGTGTCATGACTGGAATCATCCCCCACCTCTTACAGGGTTTGAAATTCTCTTTAATGTTGTGGTCCCTGATGGAGTCACCCATCAATCACCTGTGATTTTTTTTTTTTTTTTTAAATACAGATTCTGGGACACATTTCACGCCTACTGAACAGGAACCTCAGGGATCTGAAAGAGTGGGAGTCGGGGGGAGAGGGAGCACATATAATTTTTCAAAAACCCCCTCAGGTGGTTTTGATGGTTGCCCCTGGAACCACATTAAAGGGGGTTTCTCTTGGTTTTATACTTGTTTTAAAACTAAGGGGGGGTGGAAATGTATGTGGGAGGAGGGGAGAAAACAGTGATTTAGCTTGCTCTAAAGTGACTTACCGTATGTCATTTGATTTTAAAAGATATCTATTGTGCCTAGCACTCTGCAGGTGCTAGAATTGGGCTGGCGAACAGACAAGTGCAATCACCGCACTTGTGGAAAGTGTGGAGAGGGGAGGCAGTAGGCAGAGTGCTTGGAAATTGTGCCTCAGGCTGCCTCCCTACTCTCTCTGCCTGAAGAGAGGCTCCCGGGGGTGTGTGCCAGGGGAGGGCCATGTGCCCAAGAGCACACCACGATAACACCGCAGAGAAGGGCTCCCTTGACACCCCACCTCTTGGACTTTAGTTGGGCACTCACCATTTCACCCCTAGGCAGCCCCCTGTGTCTTCCTGTACCCCTTTAGAGACCAGATGTATGTCAGGGACCCCCAGTCCCAGTAGAGCAACAGCCCTGGGAAAGCTCCCCCTGGGAGGGCAAGGCCAGATGCAAAGGGGTGAAGGGGTGTGTTAATATGTGGGAATCTCACACTTTTGGCTTTGACTATTCCCTCACAGACTCAGGGGCCCAGAAAGCTCAACTCAGCAGTGTGGGACTGCTACAAGGGCTTCTCTCAAGATTGAAAAGTCTCAATTCTGCATATCCTGAGAAATTCTCAGGACTTGGTCTCCAAAACTGGTTCTTCAGAGTGAAGGGCAACTTCCCGAGGGGCAGAGGGAAGGGAGCAGAGCTTCCTGTCCTGACTTACGCCCACTGGGCACGAAGAATTCATTCTCTGCAGTGGGCTGAGGTTGGGATGTCTATTCTCTGCTGTTTTGCAAAGCTGAGAGAAAGAAGAGTGATGACCAGTTTGGAAGATGATGGCTCTTCACTGTGGAGTTAGGCCCTTTTATTCTCCAAGACGGAAACCCTGATGGCATAATGGTTAAGTGCTACGGCTGCTAACCAAAGGGTTGGCAGTTCGAATCCACCAGGTGCTCCTTGGAAACTCTATGGGGCAGTTCTACTCTGCCCTGTAGGGTCACTATGAGTCACAATTGACTCCACGGCACTGGGTTTGGTTTGGTTTTTGGTTTTATTCTCCAAGACTAGAACATCTCTCAGGCTAGCTCCAGTAGGGTGGGTGATGGGAACGGGCGGCTACAGTGGGGAAAGAAGGGAGCGAGGACGCTTCAGAAACACAACACCAGGAGCTGTGATGGAGCCATGTCTTCCAGAAATTGGAAAGGGGGCAGTTGTGAATCTGAGACTGCTACTTCCTGTCCATCCTCTTCTCTTCACATTGCCGGCTGGACTCCTCTGCTGTGCTCTGTCCTCTCTGCATCACAGCATCTGCTCATTCATAGGCCTTGTCTTTAAGGGCACCCACACTACTTCAAGATCTCTCATACATTCATCCAACTTAAGATCCCACTGCTGACTGCCTTCTTCACTCTGCAAATCCCAGTTCAAATTTCAAAGGACTTGGCCATCTCATTTGGGGGGAACAAGAATGTAACTGGCAAGCTTACAGACTGACTGCTCTTGGTTCAGGTAGTTGGTTACCCGTGAACCAAACTGGACTGACAGGCAGCTTCCTGTGGCAGCCTGGTCAGCAGGGCGCTGGCCAGCCAGTTCTCAGTATGGCAGTGGGTGGCAGGGATGGTGGGTTCCTATAAGGAAAATTACTAGAACACTATTACCTAATCTGAGACCTCAAGACTGGCTGTTTTCATATTCATTCCAAAGTTAGTAATTCTCTCCTTCCCTTCCCTATCTCCATAACCTTTTCTCCATTATTTGTTGTTTTTATCGCTTGTTTACTCTGGAGATAGTAAATTCCACGGAAGGCAAGGCCTGCCTTATTAATTTTTATATTCCTCTTAATACCACTTGGTAGTACTCCAATGTTTACTAGTGAACTAAGAAACAAGGAAGAGAAAAAAATAGAAAGAGCCCTGGATTTGGAATCTGAAGACACAAGATTGAGTCACACAAGGTCATTTTTTGCCTGTGTGACCTTTGAAAAATCATCGAAACTCTCTGGGCCTCTGTCTCAAATTCTGTAAAACATACGGGCTAGAACATGCCGATAGTTCAAAGCATGTTCCTCTGCGTCCATTGAAAGGAGTATGATGGGCGTCTTTACTGCGGGATTTCTGAAAGTCTTTAATATGCTAGTGGCTGTTACGAACTTCGCAGAGGGAACACCAGGACCAGTTACCGGCTGCCACCGAGTCAGTTCTGCCTCATGGTGTGTCGGGGGACACCTATGCTCCACAGGGTTTTCAACGGTTGATTTTTCAGATCACCAGGCCTTTCTTCTGAGATTCCTCTGGGTGGACTCAAACTTCCAACCTTTCGGTTAGCATTCAAGTGCGTTAACCATTTGCACTACCCAGGGACTTCCAAATATAAATACTTCCCAAATTCACTCATCCACAGAATCCATTTTACATGGAACATGCAATGGGGCTTTGATTGGGGGAGATGAAAGACCACTAAGTGCTGCTTTAACTCCAAAGAACCTTCTGACAATACGTGAGTCTGTTAGGTGCCTCATGTTCACTTGTCCATGATAAACTGCTTTGGGTTTTAGATTTAAATTCACCTTGGCTCCTTTTGTGTTTTCCTGTCTCTGTCACATTCAGGGTTGTCTGAGGTCCTTTTCCCTGACAGACAGGTAACCAAGGCCACTGAGTCAGAGTCTACAACGCTGCTTCTCCTTATCTCAGGGAGTGACATGGTACCTCCTGTCACGAAGGAAGATAAGGCAAAGTTAACTTGCCGCTGGCACATGCACGTAAAGACATCTGAGTGGGAGGCTGCTACCTGAAAAGCCCTCTGAGTTGTCATTTTGCTGACCAAATCATTCTCTCTCCCAGTTGATTAGTGGGAGACAAAATCTAACTTGCAGGTTTATTGTAGCAGCTAGATATCTTTCATTACTTTGACGAATAGCCAGACAACTGACAGGAGAACAAGAAGCAGAAAGAACGTCGTCAAATGCAGAAATACGGGGGTGGTCAGGGCTGCCAGAAGACCTGGGGTGCCCCCCATGTCAAAGAAAAACATGTTTGCAGGCCAGCTGCAACAAACAGTGACTATCTTATTTCTCCTTTTGGGCTTATTCTTGTTTTTCAGAGAGGTGAGTCCAGGCACCTTCAGCACAAAGACAAAGGTATCCAAGGCTTTGTTTGCAGATGAGGGAATATTCTGAAGGTACTATAACGTGGGGCTTTGGAGCCTTTTAGACTCTGGTTTCAATCCTACCTCTGCCACTTGGTGACGGTGTGACTCTGAGCAAGGCCCTTAGCCACTCTGAAAGTCGGCTTCCTCATAGGTGAGTGAGAATGACGACAGCCCCTATCCCAGTGGCTCTTAACTGGGGGATATTTTGATCCTCAAAACATATGTGGCAACGTCTAGAGAAGTTTCTATTTGTCACAATTGAGAAACGGGTGTTGCTACTGGCATCTAGTGAATAGAGGCCAGGGATGCTGCTAAATATACTACAATGCACAGGACAGCCCCCCACAGCAAAGAATTATCTGGTACCAAATGTCAGCAGAGCTGGAGTTGAAAACGCCTGCCCTGCCCATACAGGATTGATCATGAGCTTTGGGAATGAGGCCTGCAGGGTGCCCAGCGCATGCCAAGCACGGAATCAGCCCAACAATGGCAGCTCCACACATTGTAAAGTACAAGTTTGTGACAACCCCATAGAAATACTTGAGCTCACTAGACTCTTCAGAGTATGAGAGTATAAAGAGGAATGAATGCTCTTTTATTCAGTACAGTCACTGATGCATGATGAATACCTGACAAACCCGAAAAATTTAAAAATATAACTGGCTAAAGCAGTTAGTGAAGTGCATAGGAGGGATACTAACATTAATGGAGAGTGCTTATTACATTACCTGCTTGCCTTTTTTGCCTACATCTTCTCATTTAATACTTTCGTCAGCACTGTTGCTGTTAGCTTTGGTCCAGTCAGCACCTGATTCAGGGCGACCCTGTGTCTTACAGAGTAGAACTGTTCCATAAGGTTTCCTTGGCTGTATTCCTCACGTAAGCAGTTCACCAGGCCTTTCTTCCATGGAACCACTGGGTGGGTTCGAACAGCTAATCTTTCGCTTAACAGCCAATCACAAACTGCTTGCACCACCCAGGTTCCTTTCGACAACACTGTGAGGTAAGAATTTTTATCCCTAATTTTTATTCAGGTGAAGAAATTGAGGCTCACATGCATTTGGTATCTTGTTCCTAGGTTATGTATTAGGTCTTTGAAGCAAGATTTTTCAATCACCAGAGCCCATCAATCTCTGTTGCCTACTTATTCACATGTAATCACAGCAACTTCCAAATGTATTGGTCATGAAGCCAACAGTGTGGATGCTGAGGGGTGAGCCAGGGAGACCTTTAGGATAATTAGGAACCTGGTGAGGGTTTCTAAAAGATTCCCAAGGAATTTCTACCATTCTAAGGTCTCCTATCCACTCCTCTTCCCTACATATAAGCCCAGGGCCCTCGTTATGTTCTCTTCGATGATCCTGACAACTGAACAAGGCCTGACCATCAGGAACAATGCAAATGCTAAAAACAAAATTGCCTTATTTACTTTCCCTCTTTCAACCTGCCATCACAAGTCCTATTCCCTCAGGGCAACAGAGCACCAAACCAAACCTGTTGCTGTCGAGTCGATTCCAACTCATAGCGACCCCATAGGACAGAGTAGAACTGCCCAGTAGAGCGTCCAAGGAGCAGCTCATTGGATTTGAACTGCTGACCTTTTGGTTAACAGTGAAGTTCTTAATCACTGTGCCACCAGGGCCCCAAAAACCACCAGTACCCTGCAAAGAAGAGAGCATCTTGTTTAACCAGAGATATTTACTGGACTTCTGCTCCTGGCCAAGTTAGAGCAACAGCGACTGAATTTATCCTCTTCCCTAAAGCTACTAAAAAAATGGACAAAAATAATATATTAAACAATGATTCTCAAGACATTAGATATAAGACAACTGTCTTATTTATCCAGTGCTGCTATAACAAAAATACCACCAGTGGATGGCTTTAACAAACAGAAATTTATTCTCTCACAGTCTAGGAGGCTAGAAGTCTGAAATCGGGTGCCAGCTCCAGGGGAAGGCTTTCTCTCTCTGTTAGCTCTGGGGAAAGGTCCTTGTCATCAATTTTACCCTGGTCTAGGAGCTTCTCAGTGCAGAAACCCTGGGTCCAAAGGACATGCTATTCTCCTGGCTCTTGTTTCTTGGCAGTAGGATGTCCCCAGGTCTCTCTTCTTGCTTCTCTCTTTTATATCTCAAAAAAGATTGACTTAAGACACAAGCTAATATTATAGATTGAGTGCTGCCTCATTAACATAATTGCCTCTAATTCTGCCTCATTAACATCGTAGAGGTTAGGATTTACAGCACATAGAACAGGTACATCAGATCACAAAATGGTGGACTGCCACACAATACTGGGAATCATTGCCTAGCCAAGATGCCACACATATTTTGGGGGACACAATTCAATCCATTACAACAGCCAAGGATAGTGATTCTTGAAAGATGAGAAACAAATTAAGTGAACCCTACTATTGCCCCAGCTTTTTACCTTTAGAGAGTTTCCAGGTTATGGCACAAGGAGGAGGGACCCATGCAAAGCCTGGTGGATCCCTAAGTTGAGGAAACGTTGCCAGAAGTGCAAGGAGACCAAGATGGCTAGGGTTCACAGGAAAGAGTACTGAAAAGGAGAGTGCTAAACAGAGAAAAAACTCCAGATACCTGAAGAGCACCCCCTTAGGTATTCAGCCGAGCCCTGATCAGTTCATATATGCGAGAAAAGTACATGGGGTAAAGAACCACCCAAAAAGGTTAGAAGAAAAAATACCTGAGCCAATACAGGGCTGGAAACAGTGCCTATTCCCACCAGCCAGGCTAGAAAACTTCATAATTCTCAGTCATTGGGTAGAGTACTCAGAAGAGTCTTGCCTAGGTAATAGGCAATATTTAGCCCTAGGCTAAACATTGCTCTGGTCTTGTCTAACAAACTGAAAGGATTCAACTGTTTTGAAGTAACTTAACAGCCCTCCAGAACAAAATTTAAGAATATTTACGGGGTTACAAAAATCCCAGCACCTAACAGGGTGAAACTCACAATGTCTGGCATTCCAAAATTTCTAGGCATCCAAAGAAGCAGAAAGATTTAACCAATAACGAGGAGAAAAGCCGATCAATCAAAATTAACCCAGAATTGATACACATGTTAGAATTGGAAGATGAGGACACCAAAATACTGGTTATAACTACAATGCACTTGTTCAAAAAGCTAAAGGAAGGATTGAACATGTTAGAGATATGCACTAAAATTCTAAAAGACCCAAAGCAAGTTTCTAAAGATGAAAACTGTAATGCCTGAGATGAAAAAATATGCTGAGTGGGATAAATGGCAGATGAAACATTACAGATAAAAAGATTCATGAATTTGAAGATACAGCAACAGTGTCAGGCCTTTTTTCTGAGGTGCCTCTAGGTGGTCTCAAATTGCCAATCTATCAGTTAGCAGGCATTATGCATTGAATTGTGTCCCCAAAAACATGTGTTGTAAATCCTAAACTCTATGCCGGTGGTTATAATCCGATCGGGTTGTCTTGTTATGTTAATGAGGTAGGATTAGTGTAGTGTGTATCTTGAGTCAATCTCTACTGGGAAAAGAGATTAAACAAGCAAGTGTGCAAGCAGAGATGGGGGACGACTGATGTCAAGTCACATGGAGATCTCCAAGGAATCAGTAAACAGAATGTGAAGAGACAAGGACTTTCCTTCAGGACCAACAGAGACAGAAAGCCTTCCCTTAGAGCTGGCACTCTGAATTCAGACTTGTAGCCTCCTAAACTGTAAGAAAATAATTTTCTGCCAAAGCCATCCACCTGTGGTATTTCTATTATAGCAACACTAGATAACTAAGACAGAATTTGGTACCTAGAATGGGGTGCTGCTCTAATAGATGCCTAAATATGGAAGCAGTTTTGGTATTGGCTAATGGGTAGAGACAGGAAGAGTTTTAAGATGTGTAATAGTAAAAGCCTAGTTTGCCTTGAAGAGACTGTTGGTAGAATTATGGATGTCAAAGACAGTTCTGAATGCTGCTAAAACGTGGACGTTGAATGTGCTTCTGGTAAGGCTTTAGAAGAAAATGAAGAACATATGATTAGACAATGGAGGAAGGGTGATACTTTTTATGCAGTGGCAAAGAATTTGTCTGAATTATGTTCAAATGTTTGGTGGAAGGCAGAACTTGTAAGTGATGAACTTGGATATCAGGCTGATGAGATTTCTAAGCAAGATCTTAAAGGGGCCACAAGGTTTCTCCTTGCTGCTTATAGTAAAATGCAAGAGGAAAGAGACAGACTTAAAAGTGAACTGTGCAAAAATGAAAATGGAACTTGAAGATTTGGAAAATTCTATTGTACAAACTAAGGACACATGTGCTAGAACGTTCATCAAGGACATGGCTACACAATCTTTCATTAAAGAGACTGAGCTTGTGACTGATGGATCTAATCAACTACCACAGCAGAATACCCATGAGCTTAGACTGAAGTGGACAGAGAAATAATGAAAGGAAAGAATACTCTCTGCCTCTTAGAATTCTACAGGCAGGAAACAGGTCAAAAGAGCTACATCTGTTGTCCTCTAAGAAAAGAAAAGGACCATCTCTGAAACAGCTCAGAGAGCAGCAAAATTGTTGGAAGGAGAGGAGGAAGCAGCACATTCTCAGTTTCAAAGGGTGGGGCTATGGTCTCCTGGATCTCAAAGGGTGGGGCCACAGCCTCCTAGGCTTCAAAGGTTCGGGTCTTCTCCAACTTGGTTCCAGAGTGTGGGGCTGCTGTTAGGTGTGCCGGAGGGATGGGACAGGATTAGTGTAGGGTATACCTTGAGTAAATCTCTTTTGAGATATAAAAGAGGTTAAACAAACAAATGAGCAAGAAGAGGTGGGAAGATTGATGCAAGTCTAACAGAGATCTCCAATGAATTAGGAAGCAGAAGCTGAAAAGAGACAAGGACCTTCCTCCAGAGCCGACAGAGAGAGAAAGCCTTCCCCTCTAGCCATGCTCTGAGTTTGGACTTGTAGCCTTTTAAACTGTGAGAAAGTAAATTTTCATTTGTTAAAGCCATCCACTTGTGGTAGTCCTGTTATAGCAGCACTAGATAACTAAGACAGCAGGTAAGTGTGTTAACCATTTGCACCACCCAGAGCTCTTCCTCCAGGTCTACAATTTTGTAATTCTTTGGGCAGAGATTTTAAAACTATGGATGGCTGTGGCCATTAAAGTAATCATGTCTCAGATGCCGATCCTGCTGCTCTGATGTACAGAAAACGCTCTGTCTTACTTATGCTCAGACTCAAGATTGCTTTAAAGCAGTGGTTCTTAACCTTGGCCACACTGGAATCATCTTAAGAGTTTTAACACACCCTGACACTTAGATCCCACCCCCAGAGACTCTGATGCAATTGTTCTGGGGAAGGGCCCGGGCACCGGGATTTTTACTAGTGATTCTAATGTGCTGCCCAGGTAGAGATCCACCACCTGTAAGACACTGTTGTCACACTGCAGTCATTCTTGTACACCTTTATGGCTTACTGCCACATCTGAGCACCACCTGCACATGGGAAAGTATGACTACATGTGGAACACCAGTAACATTTTCCATAAAGATAAATCAAGTGAAAGGAAAACAATATAATTAAACTCTACCTAGATAATTTTTTTTTTAGATACTGTTGCCTGCCCAGATTCTGAGCCTGAGGTCTGTGTTTTCTCTATTGAAGGGGATTAACAAATGTTAGAAGGTGTTATGGTCACAGTGGCCCCAGGTTGAGAGTTTCTCCTCTACACTATTAGAGTGACTAAGAGAAATGAAAAGGGAGAGTTTCCCCATTGAGTGATTCCATCTTATGGAATTCCATCTTATGCTGTGCCTGGTGCCTCCTAAATTCTTCTTCCTCACCACCGTGGGATCACATTTTGGGGGACACTGCTTTAAGATTTTTGAAGTTATTTCTTAAGGGAACCTCCCTATAAGTAAGACTTTTGGGTGAGGGGCCAGCCTCACCATGTTAGTTTTCCAATATGTAGAAGAAATGTTGTTAAAAAATGAACGCCAGTGGCAACATTGAAAAGGAAGAGAAGAAAATCAGAAAAGATCGTGAGGTTGAGGTTCGGAGGGTGTTGACAGGGCAAACCAAGCTGTTACTGCTGCTCCTAGGTGAGTCTAAAAGGGGAAGGCAGGGCAGGGGAGGTCTACCTACTGTTGGTCTGTATAAACCAGTTGCCATTGCATCTACTCCAACTCATAGTGACCCCACGTGCATCAGAGTAGAACTGTGCGCCATAGGGTTTTCAATGGCTGATTTTTCAGAAGTAGATCTCTAGGCCTTCCTTACAGGAGAGCCTTCCCCCCCCAGCTCCAGCCACCAGTGCCTCCTCCTTCTGGCCTTCTCGTTTACTCCTACCCCCTACCCAGAGTCATTGTTTCCCACTGTCTGGCTGAAGGATCCCCCAACCCCATCCCTAGGAGCGCAGAGTCCAAGAACATTACCCTGATTTGTCATAAGATAGGAATAGTTGCTTCACCCCTCTTCCATCTCTGGATTATTTTGTGCTAAAAGAAGTCTCCTACTAAGACACTCAGAAACCAAAGTAATACATTCGGCCAAGACAAACATTTCATAAACTTTCAAATTCAATAAACAAGAAAAAATAAACTGTTCTCTGAAAAAGTGAAAGTCTATTACTAACTGGAAATGTTTTTTAGAGGAAATGAATAAAGCAAATGGGAACTAGATTTCCTAAGTGTGATCTCGATAATCACATCAGCTTTAAAAATTAATGAACATTATTTTCTGTAATGATAATAATTCGGGGGGAGGGCAACTCCGTGGCCTATGATGGTAAATGTTTTTCATTGCTGTACTATAAATGAAGCCCCCTCGTTTTGTTGATTCTTTATCACAGTGATCTCCAGCCAACTGCATTGTAAGAAATAAAATGCCAATTGGAAAAGGAATTTAAGAAGAAATGACAAAGGACTTCAATTGTCAGCCATGAAATGAAGCAATGTATCAGGTATATTTGAGCTTTAAAGGAGGGATTTGATGGAAAGAAACTCTGACTGGTACCGCTAAAGCTTCATCGCTGCCTTTGAATCTACTTCCCTGGGAGATGGCCAACTCCACTGAAGGAAGAAGAAATAACACTTCTGGGTTCCAGGAAGTTGTGAATGGAGGCACCTGTTTATAGCTGGTATCAGCTCTATTGCTAATCCCTTTCATAAAGCCAAAGCAGGTGCGGGTTTGTATGTGAGAATGATTCCATGTCTAGTACCTGACCAGAAGAAATAGGATTCTCTATTTCTATCAATAGCAAATAGTGTGGTACATCTGCAAGCATTAGAGAACTGGATGAAAATTCTCGTGATTTTAAGATTGTAGGATTCCGGACTAAGTGTCTGTACACAAGAGCAAGAGAGTAAGCAGAATTCCATGACAAAGTGTGGAGATGAAGAGACATCCCTTGCCATTGTCCATGGTGTCCATCTGTGGTCATTCTATGTCATCCTATGTCATGACTCCCAGTGAGGCGGGGTCTGATTTAGAATTTTCAAGTATACTGCCAATGCCTGGTGTTTCATCAGTCTGGGAACCAAGCAGACTACTTTGGTAGAGAGAGACAAATCTACTGTTGAGGTAATGCCAAAAGAAGATGTTGCTTCTTGCGATACTACTCGTCACGATGACATTTAGGAGAGCAACCAGGTTGGCCAATGCACAAGCACTGGGGCCAAGGTAGCTGTCAGTAGCCTGGCTGAACCGTATTGACTGGGGAAACGGAGGTTGCTTTGCAAGGTCTAGAGGGCTGGGGACTGGGGGTTGTGGCATCATTTCCCTATTCATCTTTCAAATCTCATCTTGACCCTCACTTCCCAGGGTTGTCCCCTAGACTAACTTATTTTTAATTCACAGCTATAGCAATACATTCCTTCCAATCTTGGCTGCCCCTCATTTCACATCTAATGTACCTTCTGCCTTCCCTGAGTTACTGTTTTTGTTGACCCGGTCCCTGGAATTTAAAGCAGAAGCAGTCACATTGGTAGGGAATGAAACCTCAGAGGAGGACACTAAAAGCCCAGGGTCAAAGTATTCATCATTAACCCCACATGACTTGTTTAATCAAATGTTCTAGTTCGGTATATCCACCGTAATGCAACAGGCTCTTTAATTTTTTTTTAAACACTTTTTGTTGTGCTTTAAGTGAAAGTTTACAAATCAAGTCTTTCACACAAAAACCCATATACACCTTGCTACACACTCCCAATTACTCTCCCCCAATGAGGCAGCCCGCTCTCTCCCTCCACTCTCTCTTTTCGTGTCCATTTCGGCAGCTTCTAACCCCCTCCACACTCTCATCTCCCCTCCAGGCAGGAGATGCCAACATAGCCTCAAGTGTCCACCTGATCCAAGAAGCTCACTCCTCACCAGCATCCCTAACCCATTGTCCAGTCCAATCCAATCCATGTCTGAAGAGTTGGCTTTGGGAATGGTTCCCGTCCTGGGGCAACAGAAGGTCTGGGGGCCATGACCACCGGGGTCCTTCTAGTCTCAGTCAGACCATTAAGTCTGGTCTTATGAGAATTTGGGGTCTGCATCCCACTGCTCTCCTGCTCCCTCAGGGGTTCTCTGTTGTGTTCCCTGTCAGGACAGTCATCAGTTGTAGCCGGGCACCATTTAGTTCTTCTGGTCTCAGGATGATGTAGTCTCTGGTTCATGTGGCCCTTTCTGTCTCTTGGGCTCATAACCGCCTTGTGTCCTTTGTGTTCTTCATTCTCCTTTGCTCCAGGTGGGTTGAGACCAATTGATGCATCTTATATGGCTGCTTGCTAGCGTTTAAGACCCCAGACGCCACTCTCCAAAGTGGGATGCAGAATGTTTTCTTAATAGATTTTATTATGCCAATTGACTTAGATGTCCCCTGAAACCATTGTCCCCAGACCCCTGCCCCTGCTACCAGGCTCTTTAATTTTTAATTAAATTGTCGTTTAGCAACGTGATCCAAAAACAGTTAACAGTTTTGGGAATCGGCCTCCATTTCTAACTAGCATCTCCTTCCTTTTTAATGATTAAATATTTGAGAAACATATCCATATATACTCAGAGAACTAAATGTACAATGAACAACACTGTAAACAACATATGTGAGTGCATGTCTAAGTAATTCGTTGATCTACGCCCTCTGCTAGCACAAGTTGCTTAAGAACATCTCTCCAGGGAGCAGAGCAAAGGTAATCTGCTAGTGGAAGAAACAAGAAGGACTAAAGTGGAGGGTCGAAATCAATGGCGTCAATAGGGTTGGTTTCACCCAGTGTGATAACTCATGGTATCACCACTCACCATGGGCCTCCTTCTGTACCAGACCACACAGCATCCTTAGTAATGTTTCCTGTACTAACGTTACTGGTAAATCATAATTCCCATATACCACTTCTTCCTTTCTTTTAATTACTACTTCAATCTCAAAAAAGTTATTGATAATAGGTTTACAAATACTAATTTTCTAATATTGTAGTTAAAACATCTGTTTGACAAAATCAGCTACTACGCTTGCAATACTAAAAGTAAGAGCACAGCAGAACAAAACCAGGTGATTCCAAGCATTATTGTAGTTGGGTAATAATGACAACTTTGAGCAGTGTGCATTTTTACTAGGTTCAAAATCAAATTAGCATAGAGTTTTAGACTTGTAGGTATATTGATACGTGTAAACTGGGCTTAGTAAAATTATTTTTGTTTTTATCACTAACTACAGGGATATTTTTATAAAAAATAATTTCTGCTGAAACACTGCACAAAAGATTTTATAGTCATTTTGATGTCACCCCCTCTGTCAGTGTCACTCCGTGCGGTCTGCACCCTCTCACACCCTTAGTGTCTCCACCGGTCGAAATAAAGGAGATCCTGTTCAGTCCCCTCTCAAATATTTTCAGCCTGACTTTTCTTTGTGCTTGCCCCTGTCCCTGCCAAACTTGAGACCGCAGAACTGAGCGAGGCCCTGGACCGGCAGTGTGCCTTCCCTACTGGAACGCCCTGGCCCTAGTCCCCGCGCACCCCTAAAACGGGCTAACCTCAAGCCCTCCTGTCCGCCCCTCTTTCCAGCAGGGCTCGGCCTCAAAAAGCAGCCAGGCAAGTCTCGCCCTGAGAAACGCTGAGCAGCCACTATCCGGCACAACCAGTCCTAAGGGGGGTGTGCGGGTTGCCTCGACCCCAAAGCGGGCTCAGGACCCGAAGACCGGAGGACTGCCTCCCTGGTACTCGCCCTGCCCCCGCGGCGTTGCCCCTAGCCCCGCCTTAGCGTTCCCTGGTCCCGGTCCCGCCCTTGTACTCTCGGGTCCTGTCCCCCGCGCTTCAGGGCCCGCCCCGGCGTTCCAGGGCCCCATCTCCACGTCTCGTGACCTGCCCTACAAATCCCCACGCGCCCAAGCCCAGTCCCCGACCTCCATGGCCCCGCCTCCCGCTTTCCCAGGCTCCGCCCCGCGCTCCCTAGCCCCGCCCCGCGCTCCCTGCTCCACTCTCCCCCCTTCGGGCCCCGCCCCTTGCGCTCCGTGACCCCGCCTCTCGCACCCCGGACCCCGCCTCGGCGCTCTGGGGTTCCGCTTTCCCCGCCCCCACGTGGCCCGGGAGCCCCGGGGAGGAGTTGCCGCGCAGGAGGAGGCGTGGCCGCGGTGCCGGCAGAGGCGCGGGCGGCGCGGCCGGGACTTTGGTTTTGACACCGACAAGGAGCTGCGCGGTGGCGCTGGTGCTAGGGACTGGACGGGGCTCTGCTGGATCCCGCGCCCGAGTTGGGCGCAGGACTTTTTGCCTGGATAAACGCAGCTACGGCGGCGCTGCAAGTCTTGGTACCGCCGCGGCGCCCAGATTTCTCCGCCGCTGCCGCTGCCACCGGGCAGCCCAGCTCTGGAAGAGCGACGTTGAGAATTTCTCCCGCAGAAACAGCAGGGGCGCGCAGCCCGGGGCGGCGTGGGAGGGGGCCGGCCCGGCCACTGACCTCTGCCCGCGCAGGCGCCGGGGCTGGAGGCAGGGGTCCCGCGCTGTCCCGGGCTGGGCTCGGGCTTCGGAGCTGCAGGTGGACGAAGGACAGACGCCCGGAGAGAGCGGCCGAGAGGTGGGCGCGGGGACCAGCGGCGGGTCGGTCGGTCGAGGGTCGATAAACCCCTTTTCAGTATCCGTACCGGCAAGGACGGAGCCCCCAAGTTGCAGGAGGCGGAGTGTCCAGCGCAGAGGTGGGGTGCGCCCTCCTTTTGACCGAGCCCGGGTTGGGGCGAGATGGCCCCAGCTCTGCCGGAGTTGAGAGGCAGATTGGAGAGACGTGGGGTTGATAGATCTCTTTCCAAGAGAATCGCCTCATGACCTGTTTGAACCCCGATGTGTTAAAACCCGGACCTCTCTAGAGGGAAATTCACATGGGCCAGCCTCATTGTGTGTGCATTTTCAGGGGTTCTCAGGGACAGCCACCAGCTCAGGAACCCAGGTTACGAGCTCCAGCTCTAGATGGGGAGTGCTAATGCAAATTGAGTAACTAATTGAGTCGATTTGTGTGTTTATTAATTTGTTTTCCAGGTGGCCAAGTCAAAGGTACTTTTTGAAACTCTAAGCATGAAAGATTTGGTACTTGCCTTTGGTAACCGCTTTCGCCCCTGAATCCTGCATCTTGCAATCTTCCCTGTGTGAGGTCTCTTGGGCTCCTCCCTGGTCAGAGAGTTCTGAGAAGGTGAGGCCTTCCTTGACTCCAGCTTCTGGCTCACCATGGGGAGCACCCTCGGCTGCCACCGCTCCATCCCCAGGGACCCCTCAGACCTGTCCCATAGCCGCAAGTTCAGTGCGGCCTGCAACTTCAGCAACATCCTGGTGAACCAGGAGCGGCTTAACATCAACACGGCCACAGAGGAGGAGCTGATGACCCTGCCTGGGGTGACACGTGTTGTGGCACGCAGCATCGTGGAGTACCGTGAGTACATAGGAGGCTTCAAGAAGGTGGAGGACCTGGCCCTGGTCAGCGGCGTGGGAGCCACCAAGCTGGAGCAGGTCAAGTTTGAGATCTGTGTAAGCAGCAAGGGCAGCTCCGCGCAGCACTCTCCCAGCTCCCTGCGGCGGGACCTGCTGGCGGAGCAGCAACCTCACCACCTGGCCACCACCGTGCCCCTCACCCCACGTGTCAACATCAACACAGCCACCCCGGCTCAGCTCATGAGCGTGCGAGGCCTCACAGAGAAGATGGCTCTCGGCATCGTGGATTACCGCCGGGAGCATGGACCCTTTCGCAGTGTGGAGGACCTAGTGAGGATGGACGGTATCAATGCTGCCTTCCTGGACAAGATTAGGCACCAGGTGTTTGCCGAAAGGTCCAGGCCCCCATCCACCCACACCAACGGGGGCCTGACCTTCACTGCCAAGCCTCACCCCAGCCCCACCTCACTGAGCCTGCAGAGTGAGGACCTGGACCTGCCTCCAGGGGGGCCCACGCAGATCATCTCCACTCGGCCATCGGTGGAAGCCTTTGGAGGCACGAGAGATGGGCGGCCTGTGCTGAGGCTGGCCACCTGGAACTTGCAGGGCTGCTCGGTGGAGAAGGCCAACAACCCAGGGGTGCGAGAGGTGGTGTGCATGACACTCCTGGAAAACAGGTGAGGACAGGGATTACCAAGGGTGCTGGGTGCGAAGGCAGCTCTTGCACAGCTTGATTTTATCTGTGGATGCAAATGAATAGACTTTTTAAGAGGTAGAGGGGAGTACAAGAGTATTCAGTCAATGTTCTTGAGACCTCAGACAGTATTGTCACCTGAAGCTGGGCTGTCCTCCTGCTCCCGAGTTTTCGGAATACAGCTGTCTGGGCTTGTGTACTCGGTCTTGATTGTGATATATCTGAGATCAATTCATAATTTTGGTACAAGTAGAGGCTGTGTGGGAGTCCCTGGGTGGTACAAACTATTAACATGCTTGGCTGCTAACTGAAAGGCTGGAGGTTCAAGTCTACCCAGAGGTGCCTTGGAAGAAAGGCCTGGTGATCTACTTCTGAAAAACTAGCCATTGAAAACCCTGTGGAGCACAGTTCTCCTCGGACACACATGGGATCACCATGAGTCAGAGGTGACTCAATGGCAGCTGGTGTTCTGGAGGTTGTGTAGATGTTACTGCTTTGTAAAGTGTTGTTTGACTCAGTACTTCATGGGCTTTGCACTAGACTGGGCACTCTGAGCCCAGGAACTCTTGGACAGTTTTGCATGTGAGAAGAGCTCATTGATTTCCTTCTAATGGGAGGGAAAATCACATTTGTTCCATCAAACATACGTGTTTGTATGTACAAAATCGTCTTAAAGACCAGGTATTTGCAAACACATGCACTGCAAATACTTACCAAAATTCTGTAAATGAATCACTCTTCATTCTTTTTTCCTTATTTGACCCGAGGTTGATTTTAACTCCCACGAATGCAGCCCAAAATGTGTGTAACCGCGCCTGCCCCACAGCCAGAAAAGGCCACGCTGACGTGTGTGGATATTGTCGAGATTTTCCCGTTTGAAGCAAAGGAGAAAAGAATCGTAGGATAGGCTGTTATTACCGAGTGTTTCTGTTATTCACGCACTGCTCTCTGTAGGAGCTTCCGTTAACCCCACGTAGGACAGAACAATGTTATTGTAGCAGTAACCCCTGCTGTTAGTCAAATGGTGTACTGTAGAATGTAATCAGCTTTTAGACAGAAAAAAGTATTTTTAATGGTCCCAGAGAATTTCAAGCCAGAAATTCTCTGATCCTGGTCTTGAGAGATTTTGCCCTGCCACCTACCTGAGGGGCAGCGTGCCGTGGCCACTCGCTGCTTTGCCTTGCCCTGGGTTGTTGGCGAGGCTAGCGGGGTGGCAGTTTGGTGACATGAAGAGAGCTCTCGGTAGGGAATCCCAGTGCTTTGTGGCAGGGCATCAGGATAAATTAGCACGGAGGAAAGCGGGTCAGAACGTTTCCCTGGCACGCTCAGAGAACTGGACCAGAGGAAACCTTGAGCGCTTTTCTTGCATGGCTGTGTCCGCTGTTCTGCATCGTAACTCACGCCTGCAAGATCATTTTGTACACCAGTCAGAGCTGGACTCAGTCCTGGGAAGTATTTATCAGGAACAGCTTGATCATAGTTCTCTTCTATCCATGGCAGCACGGGTGTATGAGTGGGACAAGGGGAGAGAGGGGAAAGGAGGGACAGCTGTTGAATTCCTATTGGGAGTTTTCTTAAGGCTCAGTTGGGGGCATGAGGGTGGTGGTGGCATGGGTGGGGGTGGAATGAGATGTTGTAGATGCACCTGTAGTGAGGACATGACTGAATCAGGACCTGAAGTTGCCCCAGTGGGGATGACTGACTGAGAACAGTGGTTCTCAAACTGTGGTCCCTGGACCGGCTGCATCGGCTACTGACTCAGAAACTCTGGCTTTCTGTTGAGTGGTACAAACTGTTGACATGCTCAGCAGTAAACTGAAGTGCCTTAGAAGAAAGGTCTGGTTATCTACTTCCAAAAAAATTAGCCATTGAAAACCCTGTGGAGCACAGTTCTGCCCTGACACACATGGGGCCATGAGTTGGGATTGACTTGATGGCAACTGTTTTTTTTTTTTTCCCGGTGATTCTGGTGCACAGTAAAGTTTGAGAATCATTGTACCATGTGGTGGGCAGTTAGCTGTCCATCTGGTTTTCTCTTTAAAACCCCTTGCCTGTTCTGACTTTTCTGATAAGGTCAGTGAATTCATGTAGAGTTTTCCAGGTGTTATTTTTCCTTTCTTTGTTCTAACCATCACTATCGTCATACAGCCCTACTATATTCTTTCTGGCCAGGGTTTGATGGGCTTGTTCATCTTCTAGGACGTATGAATGGAAGGGTAGAACATGGGAGATGAGCAGAAAATGGCCAGCCCCAGAGATTCTCCTCTCTGCAGTGTAGGGACTGGGCAGCGGGGACACTGAGAGGAGCCCTAACGACTCTGTCCAGCCTGGGTTGTTAGGATTTGTCCCATTTTTTCTCCTTTGGATTTCCTAGAGGGATGATGATGGGTTGGAGACATCCAACTACTGTCTTCAGGCGAGAGTGCAGGAAGATCTTACCCAAACCACAGGGGGTAGAAGGGAGTGCCTGTGAGTAACTGGAAGGTGACCTGTATCCCCTGCCACATTTCTCACACCTGAGTGACACCAGTTGTCCTGTGGGTTGGTGGTTCCTTTTATCTGCTCACGATGTATTCAGTGTTCTGGACACTACTAGCACATTGTTAGTGTCTGACAAACATGAAATAATAGGCTTAGGGCCTAACCCCCTGCAGAGTGGGGGTGGGGGGCACAGAGGTGGGTGCCTGTATGGCTGTCCTAGGGCACCCAAAGATGGCTGGCTGTGACCCAGTGGATCCCATATCCTCAAATGTGGCAGTGCCTATCCTTCAAGAGTTATCTGTTCATCCTGACTCACAAACATCTTTTACATACCAGTTGTTCCCTTTATTGGTAAGAGGAAATACATTTAGTTTGAGCAAGAATGGGTGCAGGAAATTTTCCTGGGTGGGTCTTATTTTCATATGTATTTACACTTAAAACATTAGGGTTATCTGACTTTGGGATATGCCATTATATTGTCCAGTAGCTTTCACATTAATTTGATTGGCCCAGTAACTGGGGAGAAGATAATTCTTGCTTTTATTAATGATTCTCCATCTGTGGGTAAGGAAATTAAAACCAAAGAAGGTAAATGACTTGCTCTGCTGCAGGGCTCGTTAGTGACTCAGCAGGGACGAGGACCCAACCTTCTGACTTTGGATCCATGCTCTTGCAAGCATGCTGTAGTTTGTAAACACACCACCATATTCTACTGCTTGTTTAGGCGTCCCATGCTCTGCCTGATCAAGGGCATTGCCAAAATGTATCCAGGCACATTTTGTTAAATGAAATCCCATTTTAAAGAAATCCTTGGGCAATTCTTTTGCAAAGGGAATAGCTGGCTCTTAGCTTTTCTTTTTTTGAGTTTGCCTCAGTAGGCATGTTTTCTTAAAGAGTGCCTGTATAGGGTGGGAGGTAGAGTCCTTTCTTGTCCTGAGATGCTGTTGCCTTGGTAGACAAGCGTGTGTGAGCTCCAAGACACTGTGTTTTGCATGTGAAGCCTGAAGTAGGACGCACACAGCTAGATAAAACCACACAATCACCAGGAACCCTCGGGATGCCAGCCCGATGGTACAGAACTGACCGGTTTCATCAGATTCCTTTGCCAGATCTCAGGGTAGGCCGTGTTTTTCCTTGTTCAGTATTTATGGAGCAAGACTAAAAGAGGAATGCTTCTGCTGAATTTCCTTGCAAAATTTGGTGACAGCCCACATATGGAATGAAGATTGTTTAATCCCCCCCCCAGGAGTTGTTCTATTATAAAGTCTTTTGGTTACTGAAAGTATAAACCCTGGGGGAGCTGACAGATAGTCTGCAAAAGAAATAAGGAGATTTAACATCTCACTTGCTCATTTTTCCCATGGCCTACATCAGAAGGGAACTTGAGTGTCAAAGTCTTTAGCCTTACAATGATTTAAATTTGTTTTCTTGCCACATATCTGTACTCTCAAAGCACAAAATGGATTGGGGCCTGGCAACAAACACTGATTGTGAATAAAGAGAATTTGCTTTATTAGACTTGATTAGTAGGATCAATATAGACATAACTCATCTTGTCATTTGGTTTATTCATTGAAAAATATGTATTGAATGGCTGCTTATGTACATGTATAAGCTAAATTCAGGAATCAGTTTTGCCAAACTTAACAGATTAACATGAATGTGGATCAATTTGAATGGTGGTTCAGAATCAAAACAGTCTGGTAAACCCAGATTTTGGGTGTAGATCACTGAACATGATTGATAATCTGTTTGAATTTTTCTCATGTGAATAAAAGGCTTGTTCTGAGGAATTGAAGGCAGTTTGGGGTGGGAGGTTGAAGCCAGACATAATATCTGGGAACAAAATGCCCAGCAATGTTCTTAAAGTAGAAATTGCAGAATCCATTTTGACAGCTATGGAAACTGAGGCTCAGAGAGATTAAATGCCATCTTGTGGCCTTCAGAAATGTAAATATTAGAGTCAGGATTTGAAGCCAGGCAGTTCTGTCTGACTTCAAAGTGAGGAAGGGGGTGTCTTTTCCCAAATTACATGTCCTTCTGACTGTGCACCGACCAGGGCCCACCCTCTGTTCCATCCCTGCCTTGGGTCTTAGGCTGGCCAAGTATCAGTGCCTGGGGAATGGCAGTGAGGCCCGTGCACCCTTCCTGCTTTTGTTCTCCTGAAGGTCAGGGCTTGGGGCCAGAAGTAGAGCAGATCCAGAGAGTGTCAAAGCCCTTCCACCTGCCCCTTAAGTGGTGAGTTTGCGACCTTGGGACTGACTCCCAGACGGAGTTCCGGCTTCCCGAGCCAAGGAGCACTAGGCCATTTCCAGAGAGAAAGGTGGGACTGCTATGGATTAACCAGAGAAGACACATGTGAGTGAAGGGAAATCCCTGTGTGGGAACGACCAGATTTATTTCCCCAAAGGGAAAGGCGTTACTCTTGGCTTTCAAGAAAGCTGGCCCTCTTTTGTGTCTGATATTAAGGCTTTTGGGGTGTTTGATAGTATTGCTTTTCCAAAGGGTTGTTCATTCCTTTATTCTTCCTTTCTTCATTCATTCATTCATTCACTCAACAGATACACACACACACACACACACACACATTTTCGGGGTCTTACTGGGTACCTGATTCTGTAGGGATCCCTGATGGTACAGCGGTTAAACGCTCAGCTGCTAACTGAAAGGTCTGTGGTTCAAACCCACCAGCCTCTCCGTGGGAGAAAGTTGTGGCAGTCTGCTTCCATGAAGATTACGGCCTTGGTGACTGCCCTGACAGGGATCACAATAGAGGGTCCCAGACAGAGCAGGAGAAAAATATGAAACAAAATTCTAACTCAGAAAGAAAGGCCAGACTTGCTGGCCTGACATAGACTGGAGAAACCCTGAAAGTATGGCCCTCGAACACCCTTTCAGCTCAGTAATGAAGTCACTCCTGAGGTTCACCCGTAAACCAAAGATTGAACAGGCCCATGAAACAAGACGAGACTGAAGGTGCACACCAGCCCTGGGGCAAGGACTAGAAGGCAGGAGGGGAAAGGAAAGTTGGTAATAGGAACCCAAGGTTGAGAATGAAGAGTGTTAACATGTCATGGGATTGTTAACCAATGTCATAAAACAATATGTGTCCTAACTGTTTAATGAGAAACTAGTTTGTTCTATAAACTTTCAACTAAAGTACAATTAAAAAAAAAAAAAAAAAGATTACAGCCTTGGAAACCTGATGGGGCAGTTCTACTCTGTCCTATAAGGTCATTGTGAGTTGGAATTGACTTGATAGCAGTGGCTTTTTTGGGTTACCCGGTTCTGTCAGACTCTGGTGATGAAGTGGAGAACAAGACAAAGCCTCTGCTCTTTTGGAGCTTCCATTCTAGGCAAGGAAATAAACAAGCTAGCAAATAGTTACAGGTAGTGTGGTCAGTGGTGAGAAGGATGAGGGAGGCATGTTGAGGGGACGTTCAGTTCGATGGATGGGGGGGAAAGGAAGTCCTTGTGTGGAAACAGCTGAAAGCTGATGACTGAGAAGGAGCCAGGCATGGAAGACACTGGGGGAAGAGTGCCCTCTTAGAGGGACAGTGAGTGTAAAGGTCCTGCGAGGTCAAGTGCTTGTTTCAAAGATGGACAGAAGGCCAGAGTTCTGGGAGTGGCAGGTAGATGGGGTTGCAGAGGGAGGCAGACCCAGATTGGTGGGGGTCTCCTAGGCTTTTGTTTTAACAGCAGCAGGAGGCCATGGAGGGTTATAAGCAGAGGCTGATGAAATTACCTCTTACCTGGGTTGTCCTGGCTGCTGGGGGGTGCCGCATGGGGTTGGTCCTGGGAGTTGAGTAAAGGGGCGGTTGGCAGGATCCAGGCTAAAAAAGGTAGTGATGAGGAGATGGGGAAGTGGGTGGAGGTGAGAGGTTGTTTATAGGTGAGGACTAAAAGACTTTGCCTATAGCTTGGATATTGTGAGGATTAACTGGGTAGCTCATTTGACATACTCTGAGATTCCTAGAAGACAGGCTCAGAGGCATTTAAGAGCTCCTGGAGCTGGCTCTCATGCCTCAGCATCAAGTCAGCATGATGCAGCTTGCTGACCTCAGCCCCTCCCTCTGTTAATGCTGCACTCTGGACAGGCGTGGGAGCTTGGTTCCATAGCGATGGTGTGAGAGGCTGTCTAACAAGGCTACATTTGCTTTTTTTTTTTTTAATTTAAACATTTTTCAGGTGTACAGTTTTTTTTTTTTTTCTTTTACAGTTTAGTAATATCAATTATATTACCATACTAATCATGTTGTACAGCTATCATCTATGGCTAACAACTTTCCCATCACCATAAACAAAAATCCACTGTTTCCCAAACATTGGGTCCCCATTTCTCCCTCCCTCCCACCCCTGATAAACACTAATAAGTATTGGTCTCTATCCATTTGCCTATCCTTGTTATTTCATATAAGTGAGATCATACAATATTTGTCCTTTTGCGACTGACCTGTTTCTTTCAGCACAGTGTTTTCAAGGTTCATCCATGTTGTGGCATGCATCAGGACTTCATTTCTCTTTATGGCTGAGGAGTATTCCATTGTACATCTGTAGCCCCATTTACTTTTCAGTATCAGTTGCCTCTAGAACAAGATCAAGAGCATACTTTTGGGAATTTAGGCATTTCTGTCAAATGACATTTGCAGAAATTCATTGCATATTTATTGAGCACCTACTCTGAGCTCACTACCTGATGAGGTCAGGGGCATGGGAGAGCCAACCCTGTCATCAGGGAGCTCACAGTCTTGCAGAGAAGACACACGTGATAGGTAATTACCAGGGTGATGCACACTATGAAGGAAGAAGTAAGGTCCTGAGAGCATGGGTGTATTAGTTATCGAGTCTGCTATAACAAATACAAGTGGGTGGCTTTAGCAAACAAATTTATTTTCTCACAGTTTAGGAGGCTAGGAGTCTGAATTCAGGCCACCGGCTCTAGGGGAAGGTTTTCTGTCTCTGTTGGCTCTGGAGGAAGGTCCTTGTCTCTTCAGCTTCTGCTTCTTAGTTCCTTGGAGATATCCATGTGGCTTAGCATCTTTCTTCCGCTATCTCTGCTTGCTAGCTTACTTTTAATCTCTTTCATATCTCAAAAGAGATTGACTCAAGAACACCCTACACAAATCCTGTCTTACTAACATAACAAAGACAACCCATTCCCAAAACGGATTATAAACATAGGCTTCGAGGTTCGGGTTTACAACATATATTTTTGGGGGATACAGTTCAGTCCATAACAATGGGGATTGGTGCCTGCTTCCTTTGCTCTGGAAGTTTGGGGAGACCTTAGTATTAGGAAGTAATGAGGGAAAGAGACAAAGTCAGGTGGTTGGGAAGGAACTAGCCTGTAGGGGAGAGAGGTCTGACAGGGCACGTTCTGAGAGGCAGGTGAGGAGTGGGAGGCTGGAGTCAGGCAGCTGTCTGCATCCACTCCTTGATACACAGGTGTCTGAGCGGGGCCCTCAGTGCCTGTCTTAAATTCTGAAATATTCTGATAAGAACAGGGCAGACTTCAACACAAGGTCTCTTGCAATCAGACAATCCAGTGTACAGAGGCCTCACTTATGAAGCAGTGAGGGATGTGGTATTATAATGTGACGTGTTATTTTTATTTCAGAATTAAAATTCTGCCTTTCTATCCTGGAATTCCTTAATAATGATCTCCCTTGATACAATGAAAATGATGCATTTCACTAACATTTGATTTGCTCATCCCAGACAGCCTTAACCGTGTGTGGCAGTTTTCAAATGTATGGAAATGCCAACAATATTCTAATGTCAGAATATCCAGGAGATGCTACAGAAATGCCCTGCTGCATCTGAGCATCCTCAACAAATATGTAGGAACCTTAGAAGCTTCCCAACCTTATTTCATACATCTGCGCACAGACCTGACTCAGGATAGCAGTTCTCGTTGTAATCTTGATTGACAACTGCCAGACAGTTGAATTCCACTGAACAGGAACCTTGGGGACGTGTGCTCAGAGAAAACGTTTTGTTATAAAGAAACATCTTGACTCCTACCAAACTATTGGATAAAGAAACCCTGGATGTTCTTTACTGACTACGATTCTCCAACAGATATTTTGTTGTCTGCTTCCAATGAGCCCTTGTTTCCTGTGAATTCTATTTTGGCTCTGCCACTACTTGATTAAGCTGTTAAGCTAGGCCTTCAACTGTTTTATCTAGAAGCCACTGTAAACTCCTGAAGTGCTGTGCTTCGGTCAAGAGAATGTTGTTCACCATCAACACACTTGAGTTACATGTGCTTTAGGTGTGGGCTTATTGTGTTCTAAGGATCTACAATCTTGGATTCCTCGCCCAAAAGCTGGAGGGCAAAATCAGTACTCTTTCTCAGCTTGCGCTAAAAGCATGGTATCTTTTTAAGTCTCAACTGGCTTGTGTGTTTTGTAAAATATTGATCCAGTAGCCTGAAGAGAAAAATACAACTTTTTCATATTGTATTTTCTTTCATTATTTGTGCTTTAGGTGAAAGTTTACAGCTCAAGTTAATTTCTCATTCAAAAATTTATACACTTTTTTTTGTGACATTGGTTTCAGTCCCCACAATGTGACAGCACTCTCTCCCTTTCCACCCCGAGTTCTCTGTGTCTATTCGACTAGTTCCTGTCCTGTCCCTTCCTGCCTTCTCATCCTGCTTTTGGACAGGAGCTGCCCGTTTGGTCTCGTATATTTGACTGAACCAAGAAACATGTCCATAATGTATTTTCAATTAAGCAAATTTCAAGCTGACTCTTAAAAATTTTTTTTAAAAGGCTTAAACAGTGAAAAAGTAAAAATATGAGTGGCCTCAAAGTACCAGTGTTTGATCCTAGGCCTTGGACTCAGCTGCTGGTAGATTCAGGGGATCCTCCATCCTTTCTTGGGGTTCGTCTCTGCAGCTTCAGATCATCCCCAACCTAATTAATTGGAGAACTTGTATTTATAGCAAAATATTTCAGCCCCCCCACCCCATGGTGGTTAGACTTTTAGTGTCCATTTGGTAACAACAACAATGATAATTAACAGTGTAAGTATTATAGGCAGGGCCTGGGGCTAAGTGGCTTCACACGTGGGCGTCATTATTACCCCTGTTTTATAGCTGCGGGAGCCGTGGCTCAGGGAAGGTAAGTAAGGTCACTCAGCTTTTAAGTGGTGGAGCCTAGATTGGAACCCAAGCAGCTGGACTCCAAAGTTTGATGATAAAAGACTATTCTGTGTTCAGTAATGTTTTTCCATGTGTTTGTATTTTACTCTTCATCCACATACTAGACACCTTTATCCAACTTGGTTCGCGTTCCTTAGGTCACAATCTTTCAAAATCATAATGTATTATAGATGTGTGTTTATACTATAAATACATAAATATCTCCAGTGCTTGTTTCTTTAAAGTGGAGCAGGAAGTTAAAGGTATTTGCAAAGCAGTCTGAGTGCAGGATACTATATTTTATGACTTTTTCAGTTGTCTTGGCCACACCTATTTCGACAGCAATTTTTTTAAGCAACTCACTTTTATAGAGCCTTCCTAAGCATTCATCTTAGTTTTCTTAGAAACAGCTTCTCTTTCTGCTCACACTCATATTTCACCAGTTGATGTCACATTTCAGGAGACCAGCTGACGTCCAACTGGCATAAACAAGTCTAGGACAAACATAGCTGACTCTGGTTAAGCACAGGATCTACTGGTGAGAGTGGGAGTCACAGTTGATCCAGCTAGGGCACTCACTGCTATGGGGTCCCTCGGTAAGTTTTATAGAGGGAATGGGCACCGTGGTTAGTCTAGTGAATTCCCCAAGGTGAGATTGGTTAGGAGAACATCTGTTGTGTTTTTTAAAATACTAGTACTTGTGCTCAAGTTGGGAGCCGTAGTGGCACAGTGGTTAAGCACTTATCTGCCAGCTGGAAGGTCAGCGGTTTGAACTCACCAGCCACTCCTCCGAAGAAGATGCGGCAGTCTTCTTCCGTAAAGATTAGAGCTGTGGAAACCCAATGGGGGCATTTCCACTCTTCCTATAGGATCACTGTGAGCCAGAATCAACTCGATGGCAATAGGTGTTTTGGGTTTTGGTGCCCAAGTTATATTATCTGTTTAGGTTAGAGTCAGTATTTGGGGGTATATCTACATTGTGAACTTCTTACAGTAACTCTGAGTTGTTACTAATTCACTGTTATTTTTTCTAGAAGATTGACTCAAAAATGTAACTAGTTATAAGGTCGGGAGTTCATTGCTACTAACATAGTTTATAAAGAAAATGTTCTACATCCTGCTTCGGTGAGTAGCATCTGGAGTCTTAAAAAGCTTGTGAGCGGCCAGCTAAGATACCCTACTGGTGCCATCCCATCTGGAGCAAGGGAGAATGAAGAAAACCAAAGACACAAGGGAAAGATTAGTTCAAAGGACTAATGGAGCACAACTATCACAGCCTCAACCAGACTGGGTTCAGCACAACTAGATGGTGCCCAGTTACCACCACTAACTGCTCTGGCAGGGATCACAATAGAGGGTCCTGGACAGAGCTGGAGAAAAATGTAAAACAAAATTCAAACTCACAAAAACAAAACAAAACAAAACCAGACTTACTGGTCTGACAGAGACTAGAAAAACTCAAGAATATGGCTCCTGGACACCATTTTAACTCAGTACTAATGTCACTCCTGAAGTTCACCCTTTAGCCAAAGATTAGAGCGGCCCATAAAATAAACAGTAATACATGTAGCTCAACCATGCATATGAGACTAAATGGGCACACCAGCCCAGGGGTAAGGATGAGAAGGCAGGAGGGGACAGGAAAGCTGGACGAATGAAGATGGGGAACCCGAGGTCAAGAAGGGGAGAGTGTTAACATGTTGTGAGGTTGGCAACCAATGCCACAAAACAATGTGTATTAATTGTTTAACGAGAAACTAATTTGCTCTGTAAAAAAAGAGTTCTTTGCTACGTTATCCCAATCCCCACTCTCCCCCCAAAAAATCTCTTGCAACTTTTAGAAATAAAAATGATTAAGTAGGAATTGGCTTTTATTTTGACTTAAGACTTGTACTAATCAGCATCTTCAGTGACATGAAATCCATGAAAAACTATAAACTGGGAGGGAATTAAGCAGATGGATGGATTGTACGAGGTGGTTTTTAAAAATACCTTCCAAAGGTTGTAGCTCTGCCCTGTCATTTCTAAAGATTCTGAATTGAATTTTAAACTTCGATTTTTTTTTTTTTAATGTTAAGGACATGTCTATACGTGAAACTGCACGAGAGGCCATAATATTACAGCACCCACGCACTGAACTCAGGTAAATGCCAGGCATGACCTTTGGGAGTTGATCTGTAAACTTGTATTATCTCAGATTGGGATGCTTCCAGCATTTATAATAAAAATGCAAATAGTTGTTAGATATTGCTAGAGATTCAACTTAGAAATTAAAGTTGCCTCTATCTTTTAAGCTTTTGGATAAATTTAACTAAAGAGCATCTGCCTTAGTTATCCGGTGCTGCTGTAACAGAAATACCGCCAGTGGGTGCTTTAACAAAGAGGCGTTTCTTCTTTCACAGTCCAGTAGGATAGAAGTCCAAATTCAGGGCACTGGCTCCAGGGGAAGGCTTTCTCTCTCTGTTGGCTCTGGAGGAAGGTCCTTGTCGTCACTCTTCCATTGGTCTGGGAGCTTCGCAGCGTAGGAACCTCAGGTCCAAAGTACATGCTTTCCTCCCAGCACTGCTTTCTTGGTGGTATGAGGTCCTTCATATCTCTCTGCTTGCTTCTCTCTTTTATATCTTAAAAGAGATTGGTTTAAGATGCTATCTAATCTTGTAGATCTCATCAATATAATTGCCATTAACCCATCTTATTACATCAGAGTGATAGGATTTACAACACACAGGGAAATCACATAAAGTGGTGGATAGTTACACGATCCTGGGTCTCATGGCCCAGCTAAGTTGACAGATATTTTGGGGAGACACAACTCAATCCATGATAGCCTCACAGATTACAAGATGATAATTAAAAACTGTTAACCATTTGCAACCACTAATCTATAGAAATCAGGAATTTGTCATTGGTCAGCCAAAGCAAGGTATAGAAATGAACCAGGTGATTTCAAATACAGTATTTATGTTCCTTAAAGCCCCTGTGGTATTTTTATTGATTTTATTGGTAAATGTTATATATTTAAATGCATACATTTTTTCTAATCATAAAAGTCCCTTCCAACCCTGAGACTTTTTCCGCAGAGAACAGATCACTATTTCAACTAAATGCTCTTCAGTTCCTAGAAGGAAAAGTGCTTGTTGCTATAGATGAGATGGTTCAAGAAAAATTGCCCAGAGGCGTTCTTCTTGTATGTTTGTGAGGAACCTGGCTCCTCTGAGTTTGCCCTGGATAGATGATGATTGCAAGGCACCTGTTTCACAAACCTGCATTACAGTGGCTGGAGGGATATGGGCTGGTATAAGAGGACCAGCTTTCTTGCCAGGTCACAGTGGGTATGGACAAGCTCTCAGGAACTGGGAATTGTTTCCTTTGTACTTCTCTCCTTCAAACTTGCCAGTCCTGGGCTTTCTCCTGAAACTACAGCAGTGACCTGAAGCCTTCTACCCTCCAAGGTAAAAGTGGCCAGTTTGCCAAGTTCCTTGATTGCCCTTGATAAACTGGTAATGTTGACACATGAGGTTGCCAAACCCTAGACCCCAGTTTCAGGACTTGACTGCCTTACTACTGGTGCAGAAAGGTGAGGTGCAAAGTGACCTCTGTGAAGCCAACTCAAGTTTCACCTGCCCTGATCTCTGTTGTTAAGCACCCCAGTCATGGGCTCCCCAGTTGGCATGTATTTCTCTACCATAACAGTCCCTCCATTGTAATTACACTTGCAGTTGCAGTCTTTCCTCCTAGACTGAAAGTTTCATAAGGGCAACGGACTTATACAGATAGCATAGTCACAGCACAGTAGCACTCAGGGCTTTATGGAAACAATAAATGGCCACTAATTGCCATCACCTGTCCATCAGCTTGTCCTTTTGTAGTAGCCTGCGTGTTGCTGTGATGCTAGAAGCTATGCCACCAGTATTTCGAGTATCAGCAGAGTCACCCGTGGTGGGCAGGTTTCCGTGGAGTTTCCAGGCTAAAGTAGACTAGGACGAAAGGCCTGGCAGTCTATCCAAAAATCAGCCAATGAAAATCCTGTGGATCACAGAATGTCATCTGAGATTTCAAGTCTCTTACTTTGTACGCATTATCAGGAAGGACATCATATTTGGTAAAGTGGAGGGCCAGCAAAGGCAAGGGAAACCCTCAATGCGATGGACTAATACGATGGCCGCAACAATGGACTGAAACGTACCAAAGATCGTGAAGATGGCACAGGACCAGGCAGCATTTCATTCTGTTATGCATAAGGTCACCATGAGTCAGCAACTAACAACATTTATTGAGTATGAATTTTGCCTCAAGTGCTGTTGTTAAGCCCTTTATAATCATTCACTAATTTAATCCTAACGTTGTCCCAGTGAGGTAGGTAAAGTTTTCCCATTTTACACAAAAGGAAACTCAGAGAATTTAAGTAAACTTGGCCGAAGTCTGGTGGTCGGTGAATGTGGAGCAGGAATTCAAAGCCAGACAGAATCACCCAGAGTCCAGTAGATTCAGATACAGGGAATGTATGAACTTGGAGACAGGACCGGGCAGTTAAGAAAGGGGACAGTCTCCTGGCTTTTTATATCTAGAAATTTTAAAGAGAGGCAAGTTTAACTGGGGGGAAAGGACCCTGCCCTCTTTGGGATACTGTTCTGGAGTGGTTCCTGGCTGGCTGTTGTGAAAATCCTCCTTCTGTGAGGTTTGGGGTGCTGGCCTCTGGGTGAGCTGGGTTTTTTTTTTTTTTAATTAAGGTCTAATTACATACCGTAAAATTTACCCTTTAAAAATGTACATTTCAGTGGTGTTTCATATATTCACAAAATTTCGCAACCATCACCACTGTGTTTTCCCAGAACAGTTTCATCACCCCCAAAAGAAACTCCGTACTTGTTAGCGGCCACTCCCCTGCCCATAGCCCCTGTCAACCACAGATCCGTTTTCTGACTCTATGGATTTATCTGTGCTGAATATTTCATATAAATGGAGTCATACAATATGTGAAATTTTGTGCCTAGCTTCTTTTACTTAATATAATGTCAGGGTTCATCTACCTTGTAGCACTCATTAGAACTTCATTCCTTTTTCGGCTGAATAATATTCCATATATACCATATTTTATTTAGTCATTCATCAGTTGATAGACATTTGGGTTGTTCCTGTTTTCTGGCTATTATGAATAATATTGTTGTGAACATTCATGTACAAGTTTTTGTGTAGATATTTGTTTTCATTTCTCTCGTGTATATACCTAGGAGTAGAATTGCTAGATCACGTGGTGACTATGTCTGACTGTTTGAGGAACTGTCACACTGTTTTCCACAACAACTGCACCATTTTATATTCCCACCGTCAATATGTGAAGGTTCCAGTTTCTCCACAGCCTCGCCAACATTTGTTATTCTCTGTCTTTTTTATTTTAGCCATCGTGCTGGGTGTGAAGTGGTATCTCATTGTGGTTTTAATTTGCATTTCCCTGATGGCTAACGGTCTTTTCGTGAGCTAATTGGCTATTTATATATTTATTTTTGGAGAAATGTCTATTCAAATATGGGCAAGCTGCTTTTAAACCTGTTTCCAAGCTGATAAAATAGAAGATATCTTTGTCCTGACCTCCACTCTTCGCTTTCTTGCCTCTTAGTCATGGGGTCCTTATACCAGAGCATAACCTAGAGCAAGTGTTTTCTTGAAGAAAGAAGTGTGTGACTTTGTACAGAACTAAACCTCCTTTTTGGGAAGGAACCTAGAGAAATCTGTTGGGTGCACTTCATGATGCTAGCTGAACTAGACTTTTAATAGTATCCTTCAGAAGCAGATGGTGTCCTCTGATTTTCACATTTAATACAAAGCCAAAAGTAACAGTATGCCAGGATCTACAATGAGAAGTGAGCTTTGGAAATTTCATCATCGTATCTGTAAATCACAGAACTCTGGCCAGGAAAGAAACTTGAAGGAGCACCTTCTGTAGGATATTGTCCAAGTTATCACAGGCAAATTATTTACACACGTATATGTGTATGTTATATATATGTGTGTATATTATATATATTATGTGTGTGTATATTATATATACATATATATGTATATATCTGTCTATCTAATCTATCTATCTATATCTGTGGAGCCCTGGTACAGTTAAACTTTTGGCTGCTAACCAAAATGTCAGCAGTTTGGATCCACCAGTCACTCCTTGGAAAGCCTATGGGACAGTTCTGCTCTGTCCCATAGGGTCGCTATGAGTTGGAATCGACTCAGCGACAATGGGTTTGGCTTTTTTGGTGTATGTGTATGTGTGTATACATATACGTATGTATACACACACACACGTGTGTGTATATGCATAGTTTATTTACTTCTTTTGAACCCTAGCTGTGGAGAGCTAAGCCATTTCTTACTCTTCAATTTATGGTACACTGTCATCAGCCAATGCAGGGCCCCACTTCTGTTTGATTTTATTTAAAGATGTCTTTTCTTCTTCATCACTCACCCACACTCATCCTCCTCGTAGACTACCAGTGTAGTGGTAAACATATATTCTCAGAAATAACCTTGAAAAATGTAGTATTTTTACTCTTCAAAGATAGTACAGTAAAACCTATGAGAGTTAGAACTCGGGGATTGCCTTGTTTTTCTGGGTCTCACAAGTTTTCTGCCTTTGATAGGGTACAGTCTTACTACTTTTCTGTCACTCATTTTAGTGGAAAATATTTGCATTTCCTTCACCAACAGGTTTCAGCCTCATACAGGTTCCATCTTTCACAGTAGTTTGCCATGTGTGTTTGCCACATTTTACCTGTTCTTCTCAGGTCGTGGAGACCCAGGCTGCCTTGGGCTCCCTACTACCAGTGAGGCTGAGCTTCTCCTTCAAATAGGGAAAACCTTCAAAAGCTAGGACCTGTGAAAGGCAGAAACCTGTCAGAGAGGGAAAACGCAAATATTTTCCATAGAAAGGAGAGAAAAGTGGTAAGCCTGCACCCTACCAAAGGTGGAAAATTTTTGAGACTCATTGGTTTCTGGCTGTCACAGGTTTCACTGTACTTGTCAGACATTTGGATCAACTTTGGAGGACTGCTTTCTTCTATCTCTTGCCCATTTTTTAAAATTGATTTTTCCCCAATTTATATTCTAGATGTCAATCCTTGTTTGGTCTCAGAGATTGCAAAAATCTTCCAGCCTCTCACCCTCTGTTAACTTGTCTATTGAACCTTTCACAGAACAGAAATTCTTAATTTTGAGGTAGTCACATCTATCAGTTTTCCATTTGGGCATTGTCTACGAAATCCTTCTCACCTCAGGTTCACTAAGCTATCCACTTATTTTTTCCTCTATTATGTTTATACTTTTGTCTTTTACATTTATTTAAGTTTGTAATCTGTCTGGAGTTTACCTTTATATATGGTGTGAGATAAGGATCCAATTTTACTTCAATTTTTCCCCATACCGTCTGCAAACACCTTATCCTTTCCCCACTGATTGGGATGACACCATTATCCTGTGTATACATCCAGTTTAATTGTCTGTTTGTATGTTTCCATGTCATTACCACACTGTTTGTAATACCATGGTACCTGGTTGGATAGTCCCCTTCTCTGGTTCTCTTCTTAAAAATGTCCTTAACTGTATAAATTTTAGAACAGTTGGAGTTCCTCAAAACATCTTGTTGGAATTTTTATTGGAATTACATTGACTTTACAGATGAAATACGAGAAGGTTGATGTCTTTGCATTGATAAGTCATCCTACCCTTGAACATCTATACTTCATTTAAGTCTTTTTTTTTTTAGTCTGTCCATAGAGTTTAACATTTTTCTCTATGCAGGTGCTATGCATTCATTGTTAGGTTAAACCCTAGATACCCTTATTCTTTATTTTTAAAGACCCCCAGAGAATAGAGTCCCACAGTTTTGCTCAGTTACTCAGTGCAGTGTTTTACCATTCTTATTATCACAATGCTCTTCCTTCTACTAACTGTATATTCTTTATCTGTAATTTAGGCCCATTTTTCAAAATCTTTCCTCAGTAGAAATAAAAACCAGCTAGTCAGAACTTCTTTGAGGCTTTTTCTGTACATTTGGAGGCCTCAATTAAATCTCCTTCCGCCTTATATTCTTACCCTGGATAATTTTAGTTCATTTTACCTTTCTCCATGATTGATAATTTTCAATCATAAATCAATTCTTTGGCTCTTCTCTAAACCCCAGATTGTCCATGTGTATTCTAGCATGAGTGGATGTACAGATAGGAGTGGACTCAGCAGAAAAAACAAAACATGCCATTGGCTTAAAACAAACAAAATATAGTGGCTCTAAATTATAAATATTTACATTTAAAATTAATTTTGCTTTTGCAAAACAACTCTAGCAGTAGTTAGTCAGACTTTATTATGGGACAAAAACTTCAGGATTATCTTTATAGTTCAAACGTCACTTAATGAGTCTTATTTTTGTCATTCTTTTTTGTTTCTCACGTGTCTGTGGATTTGGATATGTCTGACCACAGACATGTTTGTGCGTCTCCACCCACCGAGTGTCTGGGTATGCATGAATTATAAATATACCCATCTTTAAAAATAGATATTTATCTTTATGTTAATTGCATCTTTTTTCACTTTCTCAATGAGTAAGTATAGTTGGGAAGATCTGTAGGTAATCGGCTGTACACTGCCTTCTAACTAGTTATTTATATGTTCTAGTCTCCTCTTTTTTTTTTCTTTTGTTATTGTACTTTAGATGAAAGTTTACAGAGCAAATTAGTTTCTCATTAAACAATTAATACACGTATTGTTTTGTGACATTAGTTGCCAACCCCATGACACGTCAACACTCTCCCGCTCTCAACCTTGGGTTCCCCATTACCAGTTTTCCTGTCCCCTCCTTGTCCCTGAGCTGGTGTGCCCATTTAGTCTCATTTTGTTTTATGGGCCTGTTTGATCTTTGGCTAAAGGGTGAACCTCAGGACTGACTTCAGTAATGAGTTAAAAGAGTATCCACGGGCCGTACTCCCGGGGTTTCTCCAGTCTCTGTCAGAACAGTAACTCTGGTCTTTTTTTGTGATTTAGAATTTTGTTGTACATTTTTCCCCAGCTCTGTCCAGGACCCTCTATTGTGATCCCTGTCAGAGCAGCCGGTGGTGGGTAGCTAGGCACCGTCTAGTTAGGCTGTGCTTAGTCTGCTGAAGGCTGTGGTAGTTGTAGTCCATTAGTCCTTTGGACTAATCATTCCGTTGTGTCTTTGGTTTTCTTCATTCTCCCTTGCTCCAGATGGGGCGGGACCAGTGGAGTATCTTAGATGGCCACTCCTGAGCTTTTAAGACCCCAGACAGTACTCACCAAAGTAGTATGTAGAACATTTTCTTCATAAACTATGTTATGCAAGTTGAGCTAGATGTCCCACGACACCATGGCCCCCAGCCCTGAGCCCAGTAATTTGGTCCCTCAGGGAGTTTGGTTTTATCTAGGCTCACTATGAGTCAGAATCGACTCGACGGCAGTGGGTTTGGTTTTGGTTTTGACGAAGCTTCCATGACCTTGTCTTGATCAAGTTGCTCTAACTTCCCCAGAATTGTGTACTCTCTCACCCTTCACCAAAGTTACCACTTATCTGTTGTGTAGTTAGTGTTTTTCCCTCACTACCCCTCCCCTCCCTAGTAACCATCAAAGATTGTTTCTGTGTGTAAACATTTTCGTGAGTTTTTATAATAGTAGCCTCCTACAGTATTTATCCTTTTGTGATTGAATCATTACACTTAGCATAATGCCCTCCAGATGCATCCATGTTTTGAGATGTTTTACAGATTCATCATTGTTCTTTATTGTTGCATAGTATTCCATTGAGTGTATGTACCACAGTTTGTTTATCCATCCATCTGTTGATGGGCACTTAGGTTGTTTCCATCTGTTTACTATTGTGAATAATATTGTAGTAAACATGGGTGTGCGTATGTCTATTTGTGTGACAGCTGTTATTTCTCTAGGATATATTCCTAGGAGTGGGATTGCTGGATTGTATGATGTTTCTATTTCTAGCTTTCTAAGGAAGAGCCATATTGTTTTCTAAAATTGTTGTACCATTTTACATTCCCACCAGCAGTACATAAGAGTTCCAACCTCCCTGCAGTCTCTCTAACACTTTTTATTTTTGGTTTTTTTGATTCATGCCTGTAATGTAGGGGTGAGATGGTATCTCATTGTAGTTTCGATTTGCATTTCTCTAATGGCTATTAATCTCGAGCATTTTATCATGTGCCTATTAGCTTCCTGAATGTCTTCTTTGGTGAATTGTCTGTTCATATCCTTTGCCCATTTTTTAATTGGATTATTTGTCTTTTTGTTGTTGAGGTGTTAGATTTTCCTATAGATTTTATAGATTAGACCTTTGTTGGGTTTGTCATAGCCAAAATTTTTTTCCCACTCTGTAGGTTCTCTTTTTACTCTTTGTGGTAAAGTCTTTTGATGAGCATAAATGTTTAGTTTTTAGAAGATCCCAGTTATCTAGCTTATCTTCTTGTGTTCATGTATTGTATGTCATGGTTTTTATGCTATTTATGCCGTGTATTAGGGCTTCAAGCATTGATCCTATTTTTTCTTTTATGATCTTTATAGTTTTTGGTTTTATATTTAGGTCTTTGATCCATTTTGAATTAGTTTTTGTGTATGGTGTGAGGTATGGGCCCTGTTTCCTTTTTTTTTTTTTTTACAGATGGACATCTAGTTTTTCCAGTACCATTTGTTAAAAAGACTGTCTTTTCCCCATTTGATGGACTTTGGGCCTTTGTTGAAGATCAGGTGACTGTAGGTGAATGGATTTGCATCTGAGTTCTGGAATCTGTTCCAGTGGTCAATGTGTCTGTAGTTGTACCAGTACCAGGCTGTTTTGACTACCATAGCTGTATAGTAGGTACTGCAAGTCCTCCTACTTTGCTTTTTTTCTTCAATAGTGCTTTACTTATCCGGGGCCTCTTTCCTGTTCGTATAAAGTTAATGATTAGTTTTTCCATCTCTTTAGAGAATGCTGTTGGTATTTGGGTGGGGATTGCATTGTATTTGTAGATTGCTTTGGGTAGAATTGACATTTTCACAATGTTGAGTCTACCTATTCATGAGCGTAGTATGTTTTTCCATTTAATGTAGGTCTCATTTGGTTTATTGCAGTAGTGTTTTGTAGTTTTCTTTGTGTAGGTCATTTACACCTCTGGTTAGATTTATTCCTATGTGTGTGTGTGTGTGTGTGTGTTTTAGGGGCTATTGTAAATGGTGTTGCTTTCCTGATTTCCTTTTCATTGTTCCCTTTACTGGTGTATAGGAATCCCCCTGATTTTTGTATGTTTATCTTGTATCCTGCCACTCTGCAGGATCTTTCTGTTAGTTCCAATAGTTTTCTTGTGGAGTCCTTTGTGTTCTTTGTGTACAGGATCATATCATTTGCAAATAGGGATAGTTTTACTTCTTCATTATCTATTTGGATGCCCTTTATTTCTTTTTCCTGCCTTATTGCTGTAGCTACAACTTCAAGCACAATGTTAAATAGGAGTGGCGGTAAAGGGCATCCTTATCTTGTTCCTGTTCTCAGGGGAAATGTTTTCAGCCTCTCTCCATTAAGAATGGTGTTGGCTATTTGTTTTGTTTATACCAACCAAATCAAACCCATTGCCATCGAGTTGATTCCAACCCATAGCAACCCTATAGAACAGAGTAGAACTGCCCCATAGAGTTTCCAAGGAGCACCTGGTGGATTCGAACTGCCAACCTTTTGGTTAGCAGCCATAGCACTTAACCACTACACTACCAAGGTTTCCTTTTTGTATAGATGCCCTTTATTATGTTGAAGAATTTCCCTTCTATACCTATTTTATTGAGAGTTTTTATCAGGAATGGGTGTTGGACTTTATCGAATGCCTTTTCTGCATTGATTGAGATGATCATGTGATTCTTTTATTTATGTGGTGGATTACGTTGATTGATTTTCAAGTATTGAGCCATCTTTGCATATGAACGAATCCTACTGGGTCGTGGTATATTATTTTTTTGATATGATGCTGAATTCTATTGCTAGAATTTTGTTGAGAATTTTCGTGTCTATATTCGTGAGGAATATTGGTCTGTAATTTTATTTTTTTGTGGTGCTTTTGGCTGGTTTTGGTATCAGGGTAATGATGGCTTCACAGGATGAATTCAGAAGTATCCCTTCCTTTTCTGTGTTCTGAAATAATTTGAGTAATACTGGTGCAAGCTCTTCTCTGAATGTTTGGTTGAATTCTCCAGTAAAGCCATCTGGGCTGGGGTTTTTGTTGGGAGTTTTTTTTTTTTTTTAAACCTTTTTAGTCTCTTCTGTTGTTATGGGTCTGTTCAGAATTTTGACCTCAGTTTGTGTTAGCTTAGGCAGGCAGTGTGTTTCTAGATTTTCAACTTTGTTGGAGTGTAGTTTTTCATAGTATTCTGTTATGATCTCTGTTGTAACGTACCCCATTTCTTATTTGGGTTATTTGTGTCCTCTCTTGTTTTTCTTTTGTCAGTTTGGCCAAAGTTTTGTCAATTTTGTTGATCCTTTCAAAAACCAACTTTTGGTTTTGTTGATTCTTTCTGTTGTTATTCTCTTCTCTATTTAATTTATTTCTGCTCTGATCTTTATTATTTCCTTTCTTCTGGTGGCTGTGGGCTTCTTTTGCTGTTCTCTTTCAATTTGTTAGAGTTGTATAGGTAATGTTTTGATTTTGTCCCTTCATTTTTGATGTGTGCATCTATTACTGTAAGTTGACTTCTGAGCACTAAATCTGCTGTGTCCCAGATGTTTTGGTATGATGTGTTTTCATTCTCGTTTGATTCTAGGAAATTTTTTATTCCATCTTTAATTTCTTCTGTTACCCGGTGGTTTTTAAGCAAGGTGTTATTTAGTTTATGTGTATTTGATTTTTTTTCCTTGCTCTTCCTGTTATTACTTTCTACTTTTATGACGTTGTGATTAGAGAAGATGTTTTGTATTATTTCAGTGTTTTGATTTTGTCGAAGGTTGCTTGTGCCCTAAGATATGGTCTATTCTGGGGAATGTTCCATGTGCATTGGAAAAGAATGTACACTTTGCTGCTGCTGGGTTAAGTGTTCTATACATATCCATGGGATCAAGGTGGCCTTTAAATCATCTGTTTCTTTCCTGAGGTTCTTTCTAGATGTTTGTCCTTTACCAAGAGTAGTGTGTTAAACTCTCCTACTATTATTGTGGAACTGTTACGTTTCTTTTTTCAGTCCTGTTAGGTTTCTTTTATGTATTTTGGAGCCCTGTCATTGGGTGTATAGATATTTATTACAGTTATGTCTATGTTCTCATGGTGGATTGTCCCTTTAATCATCGTATAATGATCTTCCTTGTCATTTATGGTGGATTTTGTTTAAAAATCTATTTCTCCTGAGATTAGTATTGCCATTCCTGCTCTTTTTGGTTGCTATTTGCTTGATTTTTTTCCATCCTTTGATTTTTAACATATTTATGTCTTTGTTTCTAAAGCGTGTCACTTATAGACAGCATATTGATGGGTCCTGTTTTTTTATCCATTCTATCACTCTCCGTCTCTTCATGGGTGCATTTAAGCCATTTACATTCAGCGTGATTATTGATAGGTATGAGTTTATTGCTTTCATTTTATAGTGCTTTGTTTTGTGGTACTGACATTTTCTTTGTTTCTGTTACTCTCGTACTGAATTTCTTTTGCTTGTTTTTTTTTTTTTTCATTTCTTTGATTTTTGTAGATTTCGTGTTTACTGAGACTTTGTTTTTCTTCTTTATTTTGATGATTAGGTTTGTTAACTTTTTTTGTGGTTACCTTGAAATTTCCTCCTGTCTTCGTAAGTTTAAACCAGTCTTTTATTACTTGATAACACCTTGACTTCCCCTCCATTCGAAAGTTCTGTACCTACACCGTTTATCCCTCTTTTATTGTTCTGATGTTGTTGACACTTACAGATTGACCTCTCTGGCTCCCTACTGTAAATTTTTTAGTTGTGTTTTATCCTTGAGAGTTCTTTTTCTAGGTTGGTATCCATTTGGTACTTGACTGAGTTCTTTATTCCTTCATTTGGTGCTTAGTGTTCCAGAACTGATGTTTGTATCTGTTTTACTTAGTTTTTTAGTCTTTGCTGCAGAGGGATGGCGTGGTGCTTCTGCCTGTAGCGCCGCGTTGGCTCTGTCTCCTCTGTATGTTCTCCTCTTTAGCTAGTTTCAGCCAAGCCCAGTGGCACCTGGTATCTGATTTAATTTAGTTTAAAAGTGACCCAGATGAAATTTAGAAATTTCTTTTTCTATAGCTAGGTTTCCAAATGGTCTGGTGGCTGTTAAAGTTAGAGCCAGGTGTCACGAGCTTGGTCTTTTGCTTAGTTTAAGGCCAGGCTATGAAATTTGTCTTTGGTGTCCAAGTAGGGACCTTTAACTCTTCATATGAAACATTGAAAACATACAAAAATATAAATAATTGTTGTTAGCTTCTAGTCAGCCCCTGACTCATGGTGACCCATGCACAACAGAATTAAACACTGCCTACTTTGCTCCATCCCCATGATTGGTTGCACATTGGACCATTGTGATCCATAGGATTTTCATTGACTGATTTTTGGAAAACCACTAGACCTTTCTTCCTAGTCCATCTTAGTCTGGATGTTCTGCTGAAACCCGTTCAACATCATAGCAATATGCACGCCTCCACTGACCAATGGATAGTGGCTGTACATGAGGTGCATTGGTAAGAATCAAACCCGAGTCTCCTGCATTGAAGGCAAGAATTCTGCTACTAACCACCAGTAAACCAAAAACCAAACCCATTGCCGTTGAGTCGCTTCCAACATAGCAACCATATAAGACAGAGTAGAACTGCTCTGTAGGGTTTCCAAGCTTGTAAATCTTTATGGAAGCAGGCTACCACATCTTTCTTCCATGGAGTTCCTAGTGGGTTGTAACCACCAATCTTCTGTTTAGCATCCAAACATTTTAATCACCGTGCCACCAAAAAAAAAAAAAAAACCAACCAAACAACCAACCAAACCCTTTGCTGTCGAGTCAGTTCTGACTCGTAGCAACCCTATAGGACAGAGTAAAACTGCCCCATAGAGTTTCCAAGGAACTCTATGGATTTGAACTGCCGACCTTTTGGTTAACAGCCACAGCACTTAACCACTATGCCACCGGGGTTTCTGATCCCTAAGCTACCAATACCAAAACCAAACCCACTGCTACTGACTCATAGCGATCCTATAGGTCAGGATAGAACTGCCCTATAGGGTTTCCAAGGCTGAAATATTTGCAGAAGTAGACCGTCCTGTCTTTCTCCCATGGAGCAGCTGGTGGATTGGAACCACTGACCTTTTTTGGCTCGCAGTTAAGTACCTAACTAGTGCACCACCAGGGCTCCCTTGGGGACATAATGCCCCCATATCCCCCTGGGTTGGGTGTTTATCATTCTTTTAGACCCCACTGCCACCCTTTCTGTGTTTGGGAAGCTTGGTGGACATTAGCGTGTACCGCCCACTGAGGAAGCTTAATTGGAAAAAAGTGTTATTTTTTGTGCACAGAGACACATTTAAAATGAAAAAAGATACTATATTTGGCTCTAGATTGTACTAACTTGATGTGTGTTTGACTTTATTATAAATACGATTCCAAATAAACTGTAAATGCCAAAAAGCAGAATAAATCATTGCCAGTGATGAGAAAGAGGTGGCAGGGAAATAGCATGTGGTATGTACAGCCTAAAAATAAAGCTGCCTGGCTCTCCTCAAGGAGCTCTTAGGTACTTTGAATGTCTTTACCCAATGCCGTGAGTGTCTTTAGTGGTAGGAAAAATAGTAAATCCAAAACAATTAAATGAATTTATACTTAAAATATAATTACATAAATGTTTAGAGACAATCCATGATTGTCTGGAGCTGGGGGTGGGAACAGGGATTGACCGCAGATGGGCACAAGGAAATTTTGGTGAATGGTTAAAATGTTCTAAAGCTGAATTTGGCGATGGTTGCACAACTGCACAGTTATTAAAATTCATCGATTTGTACACTGGCCGTGGGTGAATTTTATAGTGTGTAGAATTTACCTCAATAAATCTGTAAAAGTGTTGTCTGTATGCTTTCAATGAAATCTTACTTGACTTACCAGTGTTTGTGTCTTGTAGCAGTTGTTTCATTATCCCTTTCAGCATGTGTCTGACTTAAGGCAAGTTATTTAAACCAAGATAATGCACCTACCTTAGAAGGTTGTTGGGACAATTAGCTGAATTAGCAGTAGTACCTGGTTCCTACTGTTATCACTGCCACCACCACAACCACCATCATCATCACCATTGTCTTAGTCATCTAGTGCTGCTATAACAGAAATACCACAAGTGGATGGCTTTAACAAAGACAAGTTTATTCGCTCACAGTCCCGTAGGCTAGAAGTCCAAATTCAGGATGTCAGCTCCAGGGGAAGGCGTTCTCTGTCTGGCAGCTCTGGAGGAAGGTCCTTGTGATCAGTCTTCCCTTGTCTGGGAGTATCTCAGTGCAGGAACCTCAGGTCCAATGGACACACTCTGCTCCTGAGAGATAAAAGGTGGTGCAGGCCACACCCCAGGGAAACTCACTTTACAGTGGATCAGGGAGGTGACCTGAGTAAGGGTGGTGTTGCAATCCCACCCTAATCCTCTCAACAGAAAATTACAATCACAAAATGGAGGACAACCACACAATACTGGGAATCATGGCCTAACCAAGTTGATATACACTTTTTGGGGGGGACATAATTGAATCCAAGAAACCATCATCATCATCATCAATTGCTATTATTATTTCCTTCTGTGTGCCTGGCCCTTTACCCCAGGCTTACTGCAGTAGCCTCCTGCCCCCTCCTATCTACATGCTGCAGTCAGAGCAGGACTTCTAAGATGGTTCCCCACAGCACTTTAGATAGAATCTAGACTCCCATCCTAATAGGGAGCCCCTCCGTCTCACTTTAACCCCATCTTCATCTCCAGCCTCATCCCCAGCCTTCCCAGCCAGCTCTTTGCCCTTCAATGCTCCCACCAGGTAGAGTTCTTCCTTTTCCCCTTTTGGGGCACTGCCTGGGCCGGTCTTTCCTTCCCTTCTCCTGCTAACACCTGCTGGTCCTGTAGGTGCCAGCATCCAGGTTGCTCCCAAGGAAGCCCACCTAGAGCCATGTTGTTGTTGTTATTGTTAGTTGTTGTGGAGTCAGCTCCAACTCATGGCAACCACATGTGCAATGGAACGAAAGGCTGCCCAGTTCTGTGCCATCTCCATGATATTGATATGCTCGTGTCCATTCTTGTGGTCACTGTTTATTTTGAGTGTCTTCCAACCTAGGGGGCTCATTTTCCAGTCTTTTGTATTGGACAATATACTGTTGTGATCCATAGAGTTTTTATTGGGTAATTTTCAGAAGTAGATCACCAAGCCTTTCTTCTTAGTCTTATTCTGGAAGCGCCACTGAAACCTGTCTACCATGTGTGACCCTGCTGGCATTTGAAATACTGGTGGCAAAGCTTCCAGCATTGGAGCAACATGCAAGCCACCACAGGACAACAAACCGACAGATGGGTGGTGGGGAGTCCATGTTAGCCCTTTTTATTTGTGCTTTCCTCACATCCTTTACAGGATTGTCATTACTGTATTACTCATGTGTCTACCACAAACCCCATGAGGTAGGGCATGTGCTTCTGCCCCGTGCTGATTGTTGTATCCAGCACAAGGCCTGGCGTGGGTCAAGAATGACCCTTGAAGGTAAAACTCCTCACTGAAGTGTTGAGTGGCCTTCGTGTTTTGTTTTTTTTTTTCTTGTGCTTTAAGTGAAATTTACAGTTCAGGTTAGTTTCTCATACAAAAATTTATACATACATTGTTATGTGACCCTAGTTGCTCTCCCTATAATGTGACATCACACTCCTCCTTTCCACCCTGAGTTTCCCGTGTCCATTCAGCCAGCTCCTATCCCTTTCTGCTTCCTTATCTCGTCTCCAGACAGGAGCTGCCCATTTAGTCTCGTATATCTACTTGAGCTAAGAAGCACAGTCTTCACAGGTATCGTTTTAAGTCTTATAGTCCAGTCTAATCTTTGTCTGAAGAGTTGGCTTCAGGAATGGTTTCAGTTCTAGGCTAACAGAGAGTCTGGAGGCCCTGTCTTCTGGGGTCCCTCCAGTCTCAGTCAGACCATTAAGTCAGGTCTTTTTACTAGAATTTTAGTTCTGTACTTTTCTCCTGCTCCATCAGAGACTCTCTGTTGTGTTCTCTTTCAGGGCTGTCATTGGTGGTAGCTGGGCACCATCTAGTTCTTCTGGTCTCAGACTGATGGAGTCTCTGGTTTATGTGGCCCTTTCTGTTTCTTGGGCTAATATTTTCCCAGTGTCTTTGGTATTCCTCATTCTGCTTTGCTCCAGGTGGGTTGGGACCAATTGATGCATCTTAGATGGCCACTTGCTAGCATTTAAGACACCAGATGCCACTCACCAAAGTGGGATGCGTAATAGTTTCTTAATAAACTTTGTTATGCCAATTGTCTTAGAAGTCCCCTGAAACCACGGTCCCCAGACCCTTACCCCTGTTACTCTGTCCCTCGAAGTGCTTGGTTGTATTCAGGAAACTTATTAGCTTTTGGTTGAGTCCAGTTGTGCTGACTTCCCCTGTATTTTGTATTGGCCTTCCTGTTCTAATTGCCTCAGGGAAATAACTTGATTCATATGCATGTTCTGTTCATCTTAGAAAGCAGTAGGTCTAGAACTCTTTCTCTCATTGAGCCTTTGTTCCAGAGAAAACACCTTTCTGCTTTCCAGAGGTTGACTTAAACTGGGAAAGAGATCATGGCCTTAACTTTATGCAGAATGATATTTTTCAAGGGAAGGATCCTTTCTACATCTGATCTCCCAGGATCCTTTTAAAGCCCTCAATATAAAAATGCTTTCATTGCATGGAATAAAAAGATTATCACTAGCCATCTGTTAACCTGCAAACCAACTTTTGCTTGTGCAGGTCCTTTTATTTTTTCCACATATGTATTTTTTAAATAGATACAAATGGAGCAATGTTCTGATGCTAATCTGAGGGATTCCCTGGTTTATGTGGTGTCTTAGTTACCTAGTGCTGCTATAACAGAAATACCACAAGTGGATGGCTTTAACAAAGAGAAATTTATTTCCTCACGGTCAAGTAGGCTCGAAGTCCAAATTCAAGGCATCAGCTCCAGAGGAAGACTTTCTCTCTCTGTCGAGGAGCTTCTCAGGTGCAGGGATCCCGAGTCCAAAGGATGCACTCTGGTCCTGGCACTGCTTTCTTGGTGGTATGAGGCCTCCCTGTCTCTCTGCTCGCTTCTTTCTTTTATATCTCAAGAGATTGCCTCAAGACACGATCTGGTCTTGTAGATTGAGTCCTGCCTCACTAACACAACTGTGCCCATCCTCCCTCATTAACATCATAGAGGCAGGATTTACAACATATAGGAAAATCACACAATATCGGGAATCATGGCCCAGCCCAATTGATTCACACATTTTTGGGGGACATAATTCAATCCACGATACCTGATAACCTAACCTTTCTTCCTCCCACCACTGCTGGGCTCATGGGGGCTGGTGATTTCCCCAAACTCCTGTTTATGTCTATTTTATCTCACCCTCTTAGCATTTCTATTTGGCTGTGTTTTATAGTGTACATAATATTACATTATTGCTTCTGTGTTACTTTATCAATAAATCATGTGTGCAAATACTGAGCTCCATGCCCAGAAATACTTTGCTGAGAGTGCTGCAAGGCTGGGTGAGGTAGTGAGACGATATTGAAAATTAGGAACAGGATAATGATTATGTGGAAGCTTAAATGGTTTACACACATTTAAAACCAGCAAAAGCCTTTCCTCAAGGGAGATTGTCGGTAGAACTCTGATCTAGGCACAGTTACACGGAAGGTAAGTAGAGGCTTTCAGGATGAAGGGACTGGGCACCTGGAGTCCTGCCCACTTAACCTCTGCTAACAGGGGTGCTCAGCCCTCTTTGTGCTTCAGAGTGACCTGAGGAGCTTTAAAGACATCCTCATGCCTAGTTCCACCCCCAGAGATGCCACTCTGCTTTCTGGGGTGGGACCTGGCATGGGTAACTGCCCCAGAGCTGCCCAATTGGTCCCGAGGGTAGCAGGCTTAGAATCACTGGTACCCAGCAGAATGAGCAATGGCACCAAAACACCGATCTGTGGGCTTTGGATGCAGGAACATAAAGCAATCACGAAGACTTTCTGAAGACTTCATTCCACTGAGGATAAGTTCATAAATAAAGGAGTTGCGTATATGGCAGACATTGGATGTTAGAACCATTGTGCGACACCTGGAGGAAGCAGCGGGTGATAATTCTCCACCTGTGAAGTAGGTATTACTGTCTCTTATCTGATTCCCTATTTGTCTTGTCAATACCAGATGTCACATTCCATTGTACCCTTTTCAGCTTGGTGGAATTGAGATGGGAAGACAAAGGGGAGGGGAGGAAACAGCTATGTTCTTTCTTCCCTTCTTCATGCCCTGCCCACTCTCACTCCCCATTCTGGGGTGTCCAAAAAAAAAAAATAAAACAAAAACCTTTACTGTTGAGTCGATTCTAACTTATAATGACCCTGTAGGACAGAGTAGAACTACCCCATAGCATTTCCAGGGAGCAGCTGGTGGATTCAAACTGCTGACTTTTTGATTAGCAGCTGAGCTCTTAACCACTGTGCTACCAGGGCTCCATTCTGAGGGTAGTGGAGAAAAAGTGTCCAGAAATGGAGTTGGCTGCAGGGTGTCCCCCCACACTCCCACTCAGAAACCAGGGCCACTGTACCCCTCCTTGGTGTTGCTGTTACAGTGTTGTGGATTCTGGGACTGTATCCATAGCCTGACCTAGACGAGGGAGGTAGGCAGCAGAAACTTCATTAGGCACACTCCAGACCAAGGCTTTGAACCTATTCTAAATGGTTCAGTCATGGCCAATGGAAACAAGACAGGGCTTCCAACCAGTTTGAAGTGGTTCAGTCATGGCCTATGGAAACGAGGGCAGTATACCTGTTGCATAGCAACCAAATCTCTTGCATGTAAACTTTTGACCTGAGTAGGAAACAGGCAGCGGTACCCTGCTCAAAGATGGCAGCCAATTGCCCCCATTTATTTTTACATCCCATATGCTTGGTTCCTTTCTTCAGCTCTTTGTCAGTGTTTAGAAGGAAGAAGAGGAGAAAGGGCAGGAAGACCATATCGTCTTGCCACGGTATTATTCTTTTTCTATTATCAGTAACAAAACATGCATTCCCAAGACTTTTGCTATCCCAGTGCCCATCTCTTCTGTGTCTCAGGATTGACTCGTGCCATTGACAAAAATAAAGGTGATTTATAAAATAATAAAAAATAAATAAATAAAATAAAATAAAAAAATTTTTTTTTTTGGGAAAATAAAAATCTATGGTATGCTTCTGGGAATTAATCTTACAAATAAACTTGCACATTGCAGATTGCATACTGCAGCATTGTTTGAACCAGCAAAGACTGGCCCAGGGGTCCACTGTAGTAAATTGTGGTACATTCACACAGGGGAGTACTCTGCAGCTGTGATGAGAGAATGAGAGGCCCACATGGAAAGATCTTCATTGTATATAGTTAAGGGGGGAAAAGTAAGGTACAAAACAATATATATATGTGTGTATGTGTATGCATTTTTGTGTAAGAAAGGGAGAGGAAAAATAAGAATATATATTTATATTGACATGTAAATGCATTAAGAGACACTAGATGGATGCCAAAGAATGAATAAAACGGTAATTTATAATGGGGGGGTTACATAGAGAAGAAGGTTTGAGGGGGTGGAAGCCAGGATTTCTCAATGTGTCTTTATAAAAAATATTTTGAACCCTGTGAATGTATTACCTGTATCAGTCAGCGTTCTCCAGAGAAACAGAACCAGTAGGGGAGATAAACACACACACATAAAGGTAAAGAGATTTAAGGAATTAGCTTATGCAATTGTGGGGGCTGACAGGTCTGAAATTTGTGGGGCAGCCACAGGCTGGAAACTCAGAAGAGTTGATGTTGCAGTCCTGATTCTGAAATCCACAGGGCAGGTGGTAGGCTGGAAACGCCAGTTGTTGTTAGGTGCCATCGAGATGTTTACTACTTATAGCAACCTTGTGTACAACACAACGAAGAAACACTGCCTGGTCCTGTGCCATCCTCATAATCGTTGTTACGCTTGAGCCCATTATTGCAAATGCTGTGTCAGTCCATCTTGTTGAGGGTCTTCCTCTTTTTCACTGACCCTCCACTTTATCAAACTTGATGTCCTTCCCAGGGACTGAGCCTTCCTGATAACATGTCTAAAGTACATGAGACATAGTCTTACCATCCTTGCTTCTAAGGAGTGTTCTGGTTGTACCTCTTCCAAGACGGATTTGTTTGTTCTTTTGGTAGTCCATGGCATATTCAATATTCTTTGCCAACACCACAATTCAGAGGCATCAATTCTTCTTCAGTCTTTCTTATTCATTGAAAACACCATGGCTTGGGTCAGGTGCATCTTAGTCTTCAAGGTAACATCTTTGCTTTTCAATACTTTAAAGAGGTCTTTTGCAGCAGATTTGCCCAATGCAATATACGTTTTGACTTCTTGACTGCTGCTTCCATGGCTTTTGATTGTGGATCCAAGTAAAATGAAATCCCTGACAACTTCCATCTTTTCTCCGTTTATCATGATGTTGCTTATTGATCCAGTTTTGAGGATTTTTGTTTTCTTTATGTTGAGGTATAATCCATACTGAAGGCTGTACTCTTTGATCTTCATCAGTAAGTGCGTCAAGTCCTTTTCACTTTCAGCAAGCAAGGTTGTATTATCTGTTCTTCTTCATTTAGCCCAGCTAGCTCAGCATACAGATTGAATAGGTATGGTGAAAGGATACAACCCTGACGTATACCTTTCCTGACTTTAAACCCTGAAGTATCCCTTTGTTCTGTTCGAATAACTGCCTCTTGATCTATGTACAGGTTCCTTGTGAACACAGTTAAGTCGTTCCAGAATTCCCATTCTTTCCAATGTTATCCATAATTTGTTATGATCCACACAGTTGAATGCCCTTGCATAGTCAATAAAACACAGGTAGACATCTTTGAGTTATTCTCTGCTTTCAGCCAGGATCTGTCTAACTAATCAACTATGATATCCCTAGTCCTGTGTCCTGTTCTGAATCTGGCTTGAATTTCTGGCAGTTCCCTGTCGTTATACTGCTGTGGCCACTTTTGAATGATCTTCAGCAAAATTTTACTTGTGTGTGATATTAATGATATTGTTCGATAATTTGTGCATTTAGTTGGATCACCTTTCTTGGGAATAGGCATACATACGGATCTCTTCTAGTCGGTTGGCCAGGTAACTGTCCTCCAAAATTCTTGGCATAGATGAGTGAGTACTTCCAGCACTGCATCCGTTGGTTAAAACACCTCAATTGGTATTACGTCGGTTCTTGTAGACTTGTTGTTTACCAGTGTCTTCAGTGCACCTTCGACCTCTTCCTTTAGTATGACCAGTTCCTCATCATATGCTACCTCCTGAAATGGTCGAATGTCAACCAGTTCTTTTTGGTAGAGTGATGCTGTGTATACCCTTCGTCTTCTTTTGGTGGTTCCTGTGTCATTTAATATTTTCCCTGTAGAATCCTTCAGTATTACAACTCAAGACTTGAATTTTTTCTTCAGTTCTTTCAGCTTGAGAAATGTGGAGTGTGTTCTTGCTTTTCGGTGTTCTATTTCCAGGTGTTTGCTCATGTCATTATGATACTTTGTCTTCTTGAACGCCCTTTGAAATCTTCTGTTCAGTTCTTTTACTTCATCGTTTTTTCCTTTTGCTTTAGCCACTTGATGTTCAATAGCAAGTTTCAGAGACTCCTCTGATGTCCATTCTGGTCTTTTCTTTCTCTGCTGCTTTTTGATGACCTTTTGCTTTCTTCATGTATGATGTCCTTGATGTCATTCCACAACTCGTCTGGCCTTCAGTCATTAGTGTTCAATGCATCAAATCTATTCTTGAGATGGTCTCTAAATTCAGGTGGGATATACTCAAGGTTGTACTTTGGCTCTCGTGGACTTGTTCTAATTCTCTTCAGTTTCAGCTTGAACTTGCATTTGAGCAATTGGTGGTCTGTTCCACAGTTGGCCCCTGGCCTTGTTGTGACTGTTGTATTGAGCTTTTCTATTTTCTCTTCCCACAGATGTAGATTTGATTCCTGTGTATTGCATCAGATGAGTTCAATGTAGACTCTGTTTATGTTGGTGAAAAAAGTTGTTTGCAAGGAGGAAGTCATTGGTCTTGCAGAATTCTATCATGCGATCTCTAGCACCATTTCTATCACCAAGGCCGTATTTTCCAACTATTGATTCTTTTCTTTGCTTACAACTTTCACATTCCAATCACCAGTAATTATCAATGCATCCTGATTGCGTGTTGGATCATTCAGACTGCAAATGTTGGTAAAAATCTTCAATTTCTTCGTCTTTGGCCTTAGTGGTTAGTGTGTAAATTTGAATAATAATTGTATTAACTGTTTTTTCTTGTATGTGTATGGCTATTATCCTATCACTGACAGTGTTGTACTTCAGGATAGATTTTGAAATGATCTTTTTGACGATGAATGCGACGCCATTCCTCTTCAAGTTGTCATTCCCGGCATAGGAGACCATATGATTGTCAGATTCAAAATGGCCAATGCCAGTCCATTTCAACTCACTAATGCCTAGGATATCGATGTTTATGTGTTCCATTTTTGACAATTCCAATTTTCCTAGATTCATACTTAGTAAAATCCATGTTCTGATTATTAATGGATGTTTGCAGCTGTTTCTTCTCATTTTTTGAGTTGTGCCACATCAGCAAATGAAGGTCCCAAAAGCTTCACTCCATCCATGTCATTAAGGTTGACTCTCCTTTGAGAAGGCAGCTCTTCCCCAGTTATCTTTTAAGTGCTTTCCAACCTGAGGGGCTTATGTTCCGGCACTATATCAGACAATGCTCCCTGGCTATTCATAAGATTTTCTCTGGCTAATTATTTTCAGAAGTAGACCACCGGGTCCTTCTTAGTCTGTCTTAGTCTGGATGCTTAGCTGAAACCTGTCTGCCGTGGGTGACCCTGCTGGTATTTGAATACCAGTGGCATAGCTTCCAGCATTACAGCAACACGTAAGCCCCTACAGTACAACAAACTGACAGATGAGTGGGGGAGCCAAGTTGACACATAAAATTAACCATCACATTACGTTTCAAAAATTATGTACAAATAAAAATGAAACCTATAATGTGGTTTTGCAAGTGAAAGTTTTCTAATGAGTTGATTATTCTTTTGTAATTAAACCCACACTAATGGCAAGCAGCTTTTCTGCCCCACCCGAGTTCACATAGAGCCTTCACCTGCCTTTCATTGAGTCTTTACAAGAAGGTTATGGACTTGCCAGGGACACATAGTTGGAAAGTAGACAAGTCAAGTTTGGAACTCCTGACCCCAGTCTGGGGGCTCATTCCATGCCACCCTAAAAACACAAGCAGTGTCTTCTGGTTAAGAGGTTAACTTCCTCTGATGGATGGACGTTAAGATCAGTATGCAGATGCAGGAGACTGAATCAGTACCCTCAAATCCAGCATCTTAAATCTTTATACCCTTAAAAGTATGCTTACTTGGCTTGGCCTTCATTCAAGTCTGTAGGTGCCCTTTGGGTGACCACATCCAGTTACACTTGACTATTCATATCATGGACTCCTGGTGGCACAGTGGTTAAGAGCTCGCCTGCTAACCAAAAGGTCCATGGTTCAAATCCACCAGCCACTCCTTGGAAACCCTATGGAGCATTTCTGCTCTGTCCTGTAGGGTCAGTATGAGTCAGAATCGACTTGACAGCAACGGGTTTGGCTTTTTGGTTTGGTTCATGTTGTGATAACATTTGACCCCCCGCTTCCTACCTCTGTGGCACAGCGGTTAAGAGCTCGGCTGCTAACCAAAAGGTTGGCAGTTAGAATCCACCAGCTGCTCCTTAGAAACCCTATGGGGCAGTTCTGCTCTGTCCTGTAGGGTTGCTATGAATTGGAATCAACGCGATGGCAATGGCCTTGGTTTTGGTTTTCCTACCCCTGTGGACGCCTGTAGCTGTGGCAGCCCTGAGGCTCTGACGTTGGGTGGCAAGGCCAGCCTGAGTGAGTCAGGGGTTCTTAGAAGGGCAGGGGTCAGGCAGGCTTCAGAGAGGAGGGCCCAGACAGTTTGCTAATCCTTGTCACTGAGTCCGGATTCTGAGCCAACCCAAATGCTAATTTGTCATAACTGTTCACCCACCAAAGCAGGCAGCTAACTGTGGCTGTTCCTAAGTCTCTTCAGATGTGCAGATGGCACGTACTTATCATCTTGTCCTCCATAGGGACCAAAACCCTGCTCGCTTGGCACAGATTTTGTACCTGGCTAAGACTCGATTTAGTTTTGCGCCTTGTGGAAGATATCACAGACCTGGTAAGCCACAGCGTGGATGTCTTGGATAAAATCAAGCCACATCTACCTATTAGACCAGCCTGACAGAGCCTACACGTTGGAGTCACTGGCCTCCACAGGATTGCTTTTTCCAGGTTGTACTTCAGGATTGCACACTTGGCTTCTGCTGCAGGAAGCCCCGAAGCCTGTTACTGCTTTCTTTGTGGGAATGTTGTCAAATGTTGTAATCGGAAGACCCAGTAATGGGTGCTGAACAGCCGTTGAGTGGTGGCTTCGCACCTGACGAGAGCAGACAGCCTTGCCCCCGCCCCCCAGTAACTACTGTGTTTTTGCTTGTTTTCCTCAGACTACGTGAAATGTGTTCCCAATTGTGTACCTTTCTGCTTTGACCACTCGAAACACAAGTTTGCCTTCCAGTATCGGTCATTGTGTAAACCGGTATCCTCAATGATCTTTCTCTATGGGCCTATCTTCCCTTTCTATTCATGTTATTCCTGGCCCTGGTTTTTGTTTTTGTTTTGTTTTTATATATTTCCATGACCAGCCACAAATTTTTGGTGGAATCAGGCTCAACTTAAGCAAAGAAGGAAATTTTATGTCTTAGTTTCTTCTGTCCTTGGACTGATTTTTTTTTTTTTTTCCCTTTAATGTAGTGGCCAGCAAATTTTTTTTCTGTAAAGGGTCGGATGGTAAATATTTTAGGCTTTGCAGGCCATGTGGTCTATGTTGCAACTACTCAGTCCCTCTGTTGTGGAGCAAAAGCAGCCATGTTGTTGTTGTTAGATACCATTGACAATATGTAAACAAATGAGTAATGTTTGTGTTCCAACATAACTCTGTTGACACTGACGTTTGATTTTCACATCATTTTTTCTTGTCATGAAATATTTTTCTCTTGATATCTTTTCAACCATTTGAAAATGTAAAAAACTATTCTTAGCTTACGGGCTATACAAAAGCAAATGGTGGGCCAGATATGAACTGTGAGCTGTAGTTTGCCAAAACGGATGTGTTTTGATCACTTCTATGAAAGAGGTGACGTTACAATTAGCACCCTATAGACATTGTTTAACCCAAAACCTTCTTACCCAGGTGACAGTCATAGAGCAAGATTCAAATGTACTGTGGAAGTGTCAGACCTATGACTGTGTGAAGGCGGGAGAAAGTTCTGGAACAGCAAATCTCTGCTGCTTTTTTCCTCAGAAGATTTTCAGCTTCTCAAATGGAAGTCTTGAAAGAGTCCCGACAATCTCTTTCATAACCAGGTAGCTGGTTGTTGACAGCCTTTGTTTTTGAAAAAGCATTTTTATTAAGTGAGTTAATACAAAGACTTCTACAAAATATGTGTAAGGTATAAAGAATTAACAATACAATGAACAACTCACATGCCTACTCCCCAACTTAAGGAAAAGAGAAATGGGCTGTCACTCCTTGTATTCCTCTGCAGCTCACCTGAGGTTCATCCGTGCTGCTGTGTGTAGCTGTAATTGATTCATTTCCACCGCCCTAGTGTATTCCATTGTGTGAGTGCTTCATAATTTGCTGCTCTTTTCTACTGTGGATGGGCATTTGGACTGTTTCCAGTCTTTTGTTATTGCAAACACTACTCTGCAAACATTCTTGTACGTGTCTCATGGTGCATGTGGACAAGAATTTCCCTTGGGAATAGACTAGAAGGACTGATGACTTTTGGTGTCTGATTGAGAAAACGCCTGGTAAAAAGTTACTATAATTTGAGTAATGCTTTTGAATGAATTTTTATTTTGTTGATCAAACCAACAGCATGGATCCATGTGCTAGATAGACATGTTTTAACAGTGACTGGTGAGCATGCTGATTTCCAGGCCTCTTGCTGTAACTTCCAAGGGCTGCAGCGCCCCACGTTGCTATCCCAGGGGGATACTGCCCTTTCCATCTCAGGAAGGCCACTGATCTGTGCACAGTTCCTAAGCTGCCTTAATGCTTCACTTTGTGCCCTTGGTGTTGGTGGCAGTGTGTTTGTCTGCCATGTCATTAGGCTTTGCAGGGATCATATGTTCTGCCTCAGGTTTCTTTTAAGCTCCTTAGAAAGCCCTTCCCTTGGCATGAAAGCATATGGCATGTGAATATTCCTTTACAAACTGGCGAAAGGGACCATTTAACACTGGAACAAGTATAACGGGCTGTTATTCATATATCGGTATTTGAAGTGCATTTACCTTCATTTTTGTCCTTCCCAGAGCCTGTATTTCTTTTGCTTGGTGGGGCGATTTCTTTCTGGCCTTTGTAGAAAGCCAGCAAAAAATGATCTTAGCTTTGCATTCCCCAGGGACCCAGAGTCCAGGTGGCTTGCTGGCACTCAGGCTCACTGCCAACACCTCATTTGGGCCTGCCCTGCCCGGGACCTGAACACATCTTTCTCCTTCTGCCTTTTTCCTTTCTTCTGTCTTCCACCCTCCTCTTTTCTCAGAATCTTCCTGTCCACTCTCCTATTTCCCCAGGGCTCACAATGAAGGGTAAGATTGGCCAGTGGGGAAAGGGTTTGCGGGTAGGCCAGTTCTTCTGGCCACTGAAAGTATACTAAAGTTGAATCCTTCTGAGATTCCAAGTGTGATTCCCAGAGAGAGAGGCAGGGTCCATTTCTCTGGCCCCAACTCCATATATTCAATGGGCATCTTAGAGGATTTTGTTGACCTCAGTCAAGGACAACCAAAATGCATCACTTCATCCTCATATATAGTTAGATTGTGAAAATACAGCAGCAGCCTCCTGGGAGGGCCCAATGATTGTTTTTCCCTTCATGGTTAAAGTAAAAATTTATGTGCTGATGTAAAAAAACAGAATTGAAGGCAAGCAATTTAAAACACAGTGAAACCTGTGAGAGCTGAACTTGACAGAGCTGCCTTGTCTTTCTGGGCCTTCCAAGTTTTCCACTTCGTCAGGGTGCAGTCTTACCACTTTCCTATCGCTTTTGTTAGTGAAGAATGTTTGAGTTTTCCTCCTCTGACAGGTTTCCGCCTTACACAGTTTCCGGCTTTTGTAGGTTTTACTGTAATTCAAAATAAATGTACAGTTAAGGATGTGTGAGCGTGCACTTGTGTGAACGGAGGTGTAGGCAGAGTCATCACTGTGGATGGGGTCTAGGTGAAATTTGGGCTGATTAAAGTTTGGTAAACTTCATTCAATAGTCTTAGAACCATTACTGGAGATGTTAAATGTCACACCACTTGGCTGCAATGTGTTTCTCCAATGCAGTTATGATGGATAACGTGGGAATGAGGTCAGTACAATGTGAAGTTTTTCCTGGCATGTTAATGTTTTGCAACAGGTGGATACAAAGTACACAAACTGAGCAGAATGCAGCCAGCTGAGGAAGAACCCAGAAGCCATTCCGCTTGCTCTTCTGGGTAGGTTTTGGCCATGTGCCGGCTAAGAAATGATTTTGCATGGTTCTCTCTGAACTTTGTGCGTTTTTGCCCTTGTCATTGCAACTCAACAGCCTTGACTCTTCCTTACCTCCTCTTCCATCAAGCCACTGTCACCTTTTTTCATTTTAAATAAAGCCCCACTTATTTACTTATTTAGCCTTTCTTTTTTTAACTGTGCTGGGTTTTTTTTTTTTTTTTAATTATTCTAATTGTTGCTGTCTTTGCGAATTCTCTGGGTACAAATTTGCATCAGTCTTGAATGGTCTGCCTCATTTTTTTTTTTTTTCCCCATAGCCCTGTTATTTTTACTATCAAAATTTATAGAATGTGTACTTTCTTTTTTACTTGAGGTGAAATTCACATAACATACAGTTAACCATTTTGAAGGGTACAGTTCAGCGGCATATAGTGCATTCACAGTTCTGTGTGGCCACCACCTCTCTCTGGTTTCAAAAGTTTTTCATCACCCCAAAAGAACACCCAGTGCCCTTAAAGTCATCACTCCCCGGTACCCACCCCAGGTCACCTAGCAATCAGAGAGTCACTAATCTGTTTTCAGTTTTTACGAATTTGCCTATCCTGGATATTTTATATAAAAGGAATCCTACAATATGTGACCTTTTGTGTCTGGCTTCTTTCACTTAGGATAATGTTTTTGAGGTTCATCCAAATTATAGGATGTATCAGTACTTCATTCCTTTTCATGGCTGCCTAATATTCCATTATATATGTATATTCCATCAGTAGATGAATGTGGTGTGTGTATATTTATGTATGTATGTATATGTATATATATATACCACATTTTGTTTATTCATTCATCTATTGATAGACATTTGTATTGCTCCCATTTTTTGGCTATTATGAATAATACTACTATAAACATTCATGTACAGATTTCTAGGATACTGGATTACTAGGATACTAGGATTCTAGGATACTAGCGACTGCTGACTCACAATGAAGGTAGAAATATGTTTTCATTTCTTTTGGGTATATACCTAAGAGTGGAATTGCTGAGTCATGATAACTCTGTGTGCTAAGTTTTTGAGGAACAGCCAAAATGTTTTTTGTAGTGGCTGTATCCTTTTACATTCCCATCGAAGGTTGCTATTGCTCCACAACCCTCAGCAATGATTGTTAATTTCCATTTTTTAAAAAAATTCTAGCCATTCTGGTAGATGTGAAGGGGTATCTCATTGGGATTTTAATTGCATTTCCCTCATGACTAATGCTACGGAGCATCTTTTCATGTGCTCGTTGGCCATTTGTATGTTTTCTTTGGAGAAATGTCTATTCAAGTCTATTACTCATTTTTTAATTGGGTTGTTTGTCTTTTTGTTGTTGAGTTGTAAGAGTTCTTTGTATATTCCCAATCCTAGATCCTTATCACTTTCTTGATAATGTCTTTTGATATACAGAAGTTTTTAATTTTGATGAAGTCCAGTTTATGTGTTTTTTCTTTTGTTGTTTATGCTTTTGGTATCAAATCTAAGAATCTACTGTCAAGTTTGAGGTCATGAAGATTTACCTCTATGTTTTTCTTCTGATAGTTTTATAATTTTAACTCTTACACTTAGATCGTTGATCCATTTTCAGTTAATTGTAGAGTGAGGTAGGGGTCCATCTTCATTCTTTTGCATGTGGTTATCAGTTGTCCCTGGTTGATACAAACAGCTTGTGCTTGACTACTAACCTAAAGGTTGGCAGTTCTAACCCACCCAGGGGCACAGTGGAAGAAAGGTGTGGCAATCTGCTTCTGTAACGATTACAGCCAAGAAAACCCTACAGAACACGGTTCTACTCTGTAGTACATGGTGTCACCATGAGTTGGATTCTACTCCATGGCTGTTGTTGTTAGGTGCTGTCGAGTCGGTTCTGACTCATAGTGACCTGATGCACAACAGAACGAAACACTGCCCGGTCCTGTGCCATGCTTACAATCGTTGTTATGCTTGAGCTCATTGTTGCAGCCACTGTGTCAGTCCACCTTGTTGAGGGTCTTCCTCTTTTCTGCTGACCCCATACTCTGCCAAACATGATGTCCTTCTCCAGGGACTGATCCCTCCTGACAACGTGTCCAAAGTATGTAAGACGCAGTCTCGCCATCTTTGCTTCTAAGGAGCATTCTGGTTGTACTTCTTCTACGACAGATTTGTTCGTTCTTTTGGCAGTGCATGGTATAGTCAATATTCTTCGCCAACGCCACAATTCAAAGGCGTCAGTTCTTCTTCAGTCTTCCTTATTCATTGTCCAGCTTTCACATGCATGTGATGCGATTGAAAATACCATGGCTTGAGTCAGATGCACCTGAGTCTTCAGGGTAACATCTTTGCTCTTCAGCACTTTGAAGAGGTCCTTTGCAGCAGATTTGCCCAATGCAATGCATCCTTTGATTTCTTGACTGCTGCTTCCATGGCTGTTGATTGTGGATCCAAGTAAAATGAAATCCTTGACAACTTCAGTCTTTTCTCCGTTTGTCATGATGTTGCTCATTGGTCCAGTTGTGAGGATTTTTGTTTTCTTGAAAAAAAAAAAAAAAAAAAATTTTTTTTTTTTTATGTTGAGGTGTAATCCATACTGAAGGCTGTGGTCTTTGATCTTCATTAGTAAGTGCTTCAAGTCCTCTTCACTTTCAGCAAGCAAGGTTGTGTTATCTGCATAACACAGGTTGTTAATAAGTCTTCCTCCAATCCTGTTGCCCCAATTCTTCTTCACATAGTCCAGCTTCTCATATTGTTTGTTCAGCATACGGATTAAATATGTATGGTGAAAGGATACAACCCTGACGCACACCTTTTCTGACTTTAAACCAATCAGTATCCCCTTGTTCTGTCCGAACAACTGCCTCTTGATCCATATAAAGGTTCCTCAGGAGCACAATTAAGTGTTCTGGAATTCCCATTCTTTGCAGTGTTATCCATAGTTTGTTATGATCCACAGAGTCGAATGCCTTTGCATAGTCAATAAAACACAGGTAAACATCCTTCTGGTATTCTCTGCTTTCAGCCAGGATCCATCTGACATCAGCGGTGATATCCCTGGTTCCACGTCCTCTTCTGAAACCAGCCTGAATTTCTGGCAGTTCCCTGTTGATATACTGCTGCAGCTGTTTTTGAATGATCTTCAGCAAAATTTTGCTTGCGTGTGATATTAATGATATCGTTCTATAATTTCCACATTTGGTTGGATCACCTTTCTTGGGAATAGGCATAAATATGGATCTCTTTTTTTTTTCCAGTCAGTTGGCCAGGAAGCTGTCTTCCATATTTCTTGGCATAGACGAGTGAGCACCTCCAGCGCTGCATCTGTTTGTTGAAACATCTCAGTTGATATTCCATCAATTCCTGGAGCCTTGTTTTTCAGCAATGCCTTCAGAGCAGCTTGAACTTCTTCCATCAATACCATCGGTTCCTGATCATATGCCACCTCTTGAGATGGTTGAATATCGACTAGTTCTTTTTGGTATAATGACTCTGTGTATTCCTTCTATCTTCTTTTGATGCTTCCTGCGTCATTTAATATTTTCCCTATGGAATCCTTCAGTATTGCAACTCAAGGCTTCAATTTTTTCTTCAGTTCTTTCAGCTTGAGAAACGCCGAGCGTATTCTTCCCTTTTGATTTTCCATCTCCAGCTCTTTGCACCTGTCATTATAATACTTTACTTTGTCTTCTTGAGAGGCCCTTTGAAATCTTCTGTTCAGTTCTTTTACTTCATCAATTCTTCCTTTTGTGTTAGCTGCTCAATGCTCAAGAGTGAATTTCAGAGTCTCCTCTGACATCCATCTTGGTCTTTTCTTTCTTCCCTGTCTTTTCAGTGACCTCTTGCTTTCTTCATGGGTGATGTCCTTGATGTCATTCCACAACTCGTCTGCTCCGCAGTCACTAGTGTTCAATGCGTCAAATCTGTTGTTCAGATGGTCTCTAAATTCAGGTGGGATATACTCAAGGTCATATTTTGGCTCTCGTGGACTTGCTCTGAGTTTCCTCAGTTTCAGCTTGAACTTTCATATGAGCAATTGATAATCTGTTCCACAGACGGCCCCTGGCCTTGTTCTGAGTGATGATATTGAGCTTTTCCATTGTCTCTTTCCACAGACGTACTCAATTTGATTTCTGTGTGTTCCATCTGGCAAGGTCGGTTTATATTACCAAGGTCATATTTCCCAACTACTGATCCTTCTTCTTTGTTTCCAACTTTTGCATTCCAATCACCAGTGATTATCAATGCATCTTGACTGCATGTTTGATCAATTTCAGACTGCAGCAGCTGATAAAAATCTTCTATTTCTTCATCTTTGGCCCTAGTGGTTGGTGCGTAAATTTGAATAATTGTCATATTAACTGGACTTCCTTGTAGGCGTATGGATATTATCCTATCACTGACAGCACTGTACTTCAGCATAGATCAACACCATTCCTCTTCAAGTTGTCATTCCCAGCATAGTAGACTATATGATTGTCCAATTCAAAATGGCCAATACCAGTCCATTTCAGCTCACTAATGCCTAGGATATCGATGTTTATGCATTCCATTTCATTTTTGATGATTTCCAATTTTCCTAGATTCATACTTCATACATTCCAGGTTCCGATTATTAATGGGTGTTTGAAGCTGTTTCTTCTCATTTTGAGTCGTGCCACATGAAGGTCCCAGAAGCTTTAGTCTATCCGCTCCATTAAGGTCGACTCTACTTTGAGGAGGCAGCTCTTCCCCAGTTATCTTTTGAGTGCCTTCCAACCTGGGGGGCTCATCTTTCAGCACTATATCAGACAATGTTCTGTTGCTATTTTTAAGGTTTTCACTGGCTAACGCTTTTCAAAAGTAGACTGCCGGGCCCTTCTTCCTAGTCTGTCTTAGTCTGGAAGCTCAGCTGAAACCTGTCCTCCATGGGTGACCCTGCTGGTATCTGAATACCAGTGGCATAACTTCCAGCATCACAGCAACACACAAGCCCCCACAGTATGACAAACTGACAGACACGTGGGGGTACATGGCAGTGGGTTTAATTTTGGTTATCAGTTATTCCAGCATCATATTTACACTTTCGATAATCAGCATAGCAAAGATGATTATATTTGATGATGAGGTAGGAAGAGGTACCACCTATTTTGATGTCAATTAGTTATAATGATGTCATTTTATTGGTAATTATCTGGGGGTCAGGCTAGATGGTGTGGCAATGGCATAGTAGGATGCTGAAGGCAGTAGTGCTGTGATTGTGACTGAGATGCATAGGCCAGTGGCTGTTGTCTGGGTCCTACAGGGATTTCTGTGTGTTGAAAGGAGGCTCCTCTGATCCCAAAGGTTATAAACCAATTGTCATCTTCAATAAAAATTTCTTTCACTCAGATGAGATCTTTGGTAAATAGGTAGTGAGAATTTCATTTTAAATCTTTTTCCTCCTGTTCTTGTTCCTATTTATCTGCTGAAATGATTGGTTTTGCATAAATATATATATATAGAGAGAGAGAGAGAGAGCTCTAAAATAAACAGAGAGTTAATTACAGATATTTATTTTTAAGTATGTTTGAAAAATAAGTAGGTGAGTGCTTATGAGACCCATTGGTTATCTCTGATGTTTTATTGTGAAAATGCTAAATGTTATCATGGATTTATATAATATTATATTTGGATATGCTTTATAATAAGTCGTTAGTCAGTATTGAGTTCGACGTTTAAAAAGTATCTGTTTAGTGGATGACAAATTGAGTGTCATTCAATGGCTTTAACTTGACAGACACAGTGGAAGTCTTGAATTGTCTGATGCAATCACCCTACACCATCAAGACATTCTTTCCCCTCACCGTGGTTCCCTGCAGCCAGTGTTCGTGGGTGTCAGATCCTTTCCATTGTATCAGCCACAGGTTGGGAAATACAATGAGGGCAGCCACTGCAGCAACTGTAGGGGAGGGACTGAGCCCAGTGCCTGACATGGGGTGGTCCTCAAAAGTTATTTGCTGAATGATTAACCCAACTTAATAGAAACTTCAAGATGAGTGATAATTTAAATTCTGAAAGATGGAAATTTGTCTGGTTGAAAAAAAGCTTTTTTTTGGTATACCAAGCTTTAGGATAAAAAAAATCTATGAGTGATTTTATTTCATCTTGCAATATTAATACTGATGTTGTTATTAAATATGCAATAACTATGGTGTAACATATCCAACTTCTTTATATTACTGGTGGACATCAATTTTCCTAAATCTTTTTGAAGTTCTTTTACTGTGTTCTCTTTTCTATGTAGATTTTTGTCGAATGGGAAAATCTTGAAGTCAGTCAGTGTTTACTGAGCACTTGCCAGGGGTGGAGATACCCCAGGAGAGGTGCTATGAGGAGAGAAGAAAGGGCATGACCCTGTTACTGCCCCGAGATATCCAAGAAGGAAGGCTTCTAGGGCACTGATTATCCCACCTTTGCTTGCTGAGGTTATTTCACAGTGTGGTTAAGTGAGGGTCTGCGTCAAAGTTCATGTAAAAAATGTTGAAATGGCAAACGTTGTGTTATATGTGTGTGTATGTGTATATACACATATATATGCATATACACACACATATATATATTTTTTACATGTACAGTTCAGTCACATTGATTACATTCATCATATTGTCCAATTATCGCCATTATCTGTTTCTAATTTTTTCCATCATCCTTAACAGAAGCTCAGTGTTCCCTAAGCACTGACTCCTTCTTTCCTCCTTACACCCACCCCTGGTAATCACTCTAATGAACTTTGATGCAGACCCTCACTTAACCACTCTGTTAAATAATCTCAGCAAGGAAAGGTGGGATATCTGGAAACCCTGATGGCATAGCGGTTAAGTGCTACGGCTGCTAACCAAAGGGTTGGCAGTTCGAATCCGCCAGGTGCTCCTTGGAAACTCTATGGGGCAGTTCTACTCTGTCTGTAGGGTCGCTATGAGTCAAAATCGACTTGACGGCAGTGGGTATATGTGTGTGTGTGTATGTGTGTATGAAGACTAACGTGCGCCTGACCTAACCCATGGTATTTTCAATCGTGCCATGTGCCTGTGAAAGCTGGACAGTGAATAAGGAAGACTGAAGAAGAGTTGACGCCTTTGAATTGTGGCGTTGGCGAAGAATATTGAATATACCATGGACTGCCAAAAGAACGAACAAATCTGTCTTGGAAGAAGTGCACTCAGAATGCTCCTTAGAGGCTAGTATGGCAAGACTGCATCTTACATACTTTGGACATGTTGTCAGGAGGGATCAGTCCCTGGAGAAGGACATCATGTTTGGCAGAGTACAGGGTCAACGGAAAAGAGGAAGACCCTCAATGAAGTAGATTGACACAGTGGCCGCAACAATTGTAAGGGTGGCTCAAGACCAGGCAGTGTTTCGTTCTGTTGTGCATAGGGTCGCTATGAGTCGAAGCTGACTGGACAGCACCTAACAACAACAATATATATGAAACCCTGGTGGCATAGTGGTTAAGAGCTATGGCTGCTCATCAAAAGATCAGCAGTTCGATTCCACCGGGCACCCCCTGGAAACCATATGGGGCAGTTCTATTCCGTCCTATAGGGTCGCTATGAGTCAGAATCAACTCGACGGCAATGGGTTTGGTTTTTGGGTTTATGTATATATATGTATATATGTATATATGTATGTATGTATATATGTATATATATATATATACACCAAACCAAACCCGTTGGTGTTGATTTGATTCTGACTCATAGCGACCCTGTAGGACACAGTAGAACTGCCTATAGTAGGGTTTCCAAGGAATGGCTAGTGGATTTTAATTGCTGACTTTTCGGTTAGCAGTAAAGCTCTTAACCACTTCGCCACCAGGGCTCCATATAGATATACTTACTACAGTTAAAAAAAAAGGGTGAGGACCTGCAGATACACTTGATTCATATCCCGTGTCTGATGCTTGCTGTGTCTAACATGTTAGGCAAATCACTTTTTCATCCCATGCCTCGATTTCCCCATCTCTAAAATCCAAGTAATAGCATGAGTCTTTTTGATTTTTATGACATTTTGATGAGAAATGCCTGTAAAGCTCTTTTAGCAGTGCTTAGCAAGTGGTATACATGCAATAAATGCTATCCATCAGTTTTAATGGGCCTGTATTTATGTCACTATTCCTGTGATGTAGTCAGACAAAAAGCCGTGTAATCCCAACCAAGGATGGGATGCTTATTTGATGTCTCAGTTGCCACACATTTTATTCCTAAGCGCTGGACCATTCATGCAGGAAAGGGCCTTTGGAGCAGTGAGCACCCAGGCTAACCTTCGTGGACTACAGAGGGGAGGACAGCTGACGACTCCCATCAGCCTTCTTTTGTTCCGTTGGGTTTATTTTCGTCCTCTGAGGCTCTAATACCTAATGGAAGCCTGGCACACAAAAATAACACTAATCTGAGTATAGTTATAATAGCCCTTTGAAGTGGGAAGGCTGGGGATAAAGCCTGTAGCTTGCTTATCCCAGGTTATTTTTAGAGAGGACAAGCCCACCCTCAAGTCATCACACATTTTTTTTGGCCTCTGACTTCTGAGATTGTGTCCCTTCCCCCTGGGCCTGAAGCTGCCTCAGGGTGTGACCTACACCTATACCCAGAATCTCCGACTTCCTCATTTTGGTCTCTTGCCAGCCATCTTCCCTTCCCTTATGTCATTACCGGTCATTGACCTCTTCCTCAGAAAAGTACTTAAGAGGTTTCTGAACTTGAAACAATTTCTACATTCACTTTTACTCAGGAACTTTGGGTTTCCTTACTTGGGCCTACGTGGTATAGACTCAAACAGCACCTGGAAATGACCCTGGATATTGGTTATGAAGCCTCCATTGTTTCTCTCAAGGAAACAGGTGTGATCTCCTGAGAAGTGTTGGTTTGGTCCATATCTCATTATCTTAGGCAGCTTGATTATTGTTCTTAGCTGCTGTTGAGTTGACTCCGATTCATGGTGACCCCAGGGCTTTCAAGGCTGTGAACTTTCGGGAGTAGATCGCCAGGCCTGTCTTCTGAGGCAACTTGATTACTGGTCCTAAGATTTCTCACGTGCATGGACTGACAAGAGTGAGTTAATAGGACAGCCAGCCTGGGGTGGGTTTTGGTTAGAGCCTGGATTCGATGTTTCAGCCCTTATCTGGTGCTGTGAGCAAGGCCTTTCCTACACAGCTATAAAGGGGAGCATAGGAAGGGTATGTGCTGCACATCGGAGGGATGGGAAGAAAGAGAAGAGAGGGAGGAAAGTCAGACAGCCCCAGAGAGCAAGAGAGGAGTGGGGCAGAGTCTGCAGTGGCTACTGGAGCAGCCGGTGATGCCGCCATTGTTTCTGGCAGCTTGGAGCCGCTGCCACGCAGACTGATGAGCCTAACCCCCGTCATGGCAGAGAACCAAAGGTGAGACTGGCCGGAGCCAAATATAATTTGGTTTCCTCAGTGAGACTTTCACCCCACTGGAAACGAGGGGAGAGCACTCAGATTATGAATGATTGAATGATAGGTTCAGCTGCCTGGTCCAATTTGAGCCACCCCAAGCAGAGTAGGAAACCCTGGTGGCATAGCGGTTAAGTGCCACAGCTGCTAACCAAAAGGCTGGCAGGTCAAATCCTCCAGGTGCTCCTTGGAAACCCCGTGGGGCAGTTCTACTCTGTCCTGTAGGGTTGCTATGAGTCAGAATTGATTTGATGGTAGTGGGTTTGGTTTTTGGTTTCAGGCAGAGTAAATCTGAGGCCCTTCAAATTAAAACAAACTCAAACACATGCCCTGTCTAGCCTGAGAGTAGCACTGTGTCTCTGATCAGACATGGTTCGTTTGAGGAGCTTGCTTTTTTCTGTTAGTCTGAGGGAGCTGATCATGGTGACAGTTTGTGACCAGAAACTGGAGCCTTTCCTGGATTGGGGGTCTGGGTTCCTGAGGCCCAGGTGTGATTCCTGCCCCCTGTCCTTGAGAGGGACTAGGCAGATTTGGGGAGGTGAAGGCTTAGGGCACCAAATCTATTCCCACGTTGTCAGGATCCTGCAGGTTAAAATGCCTCATCTTTATGTGCTATGCACAGGCATGTGGAGGCCTGAGTCAAATTTCAAAGGAGGCACTGGGTGCCCAAGTCTTTCACCCTCTTCTAAAAAGGGAGCACGTGAGCCTTGCATTGCAGATGCGATTTTATTTTTAAATGTCGTGTGAGCGGTGACGCATCCACAGCCAGCTAATTTGTATTGTGTAGAAACACACAAACCACAAATTATTTTTAAAAGGGAAGAAAGCAAAAGAACAGATGCAATGGACTCCTCACGTCATGTGATTTCAGGGAGAGCCTCTGCAAGAGGCATTTCTGAGGAGCAGCAGCCAAGGGAATACCATCGGGACCGGAACTGCAGGAAAACCACCACACTCTGCGCCTTCTCTGGGGGCGGGCAGCTGACGCCTTGCTTTCTCTCTGACACAGCATCAAGGCAGCGGTGCTGTCCATCTTTTGTGTCCATGTATTTCCCTTTTTTAAATAAAAGTTTAGTAAGTTTTTATGTGTACATACTGAAGGGTACAGAAATCAGAATTGTAGAGCTTGACGAATTATCACACAGCGACCAATTACATTTCAGTCAACTCTGACTCCTGGCGACCCTGGGTCAAGAGTAGAACTGTGCTCTACAGGGTTTTCAGTGGCTGATTTTTCAGAAGTAGATCATCAGGACTTTCTTCTGAGGTGCCCCTGGCTGGACTCAAACCTCCAACCTTTGGGTTGGCAGCTGAGCATGCTAACCATTTGCACCACTCAGGGACTCCACTGGTTTTAAATCACACAGTGAATAAACCTGTGCGTCAGGCTGTAGAACCATGCCAGTCAAAGACTTTAATCTCAGTACTAAGTGATACCATGCAGACCTGGTTTACTAAAGTTGTGGGTTATTATTTAACATAGTTTTTTGTTCTCTAAAGAAACGAGTTTAAAATCCAAGAAGTAATAGAAATGGCAGTCCCTGAACCACCATTAGAACTAAACTGTGTTCTCATGAATGAAATCAGAGACCTTCTGGAATGAGAATGAAAACCATCAGGATGAAAGCATCTTTCTTCTTGCCCCATTCAGCCCAGGCTCCTGAGGAGGAATGAGACCAACACGCCCTGGGCCTGGAAGAGAAGGGAAGGGAAGGCTGTGGTGGAATATTTCTTCTTTCTCCCATCTCCTGTGTGGGACTCAAGTCATTGAATGGGGGGGTGGTGAAGGAGGGTCCATTCGCTGGGGAGGGACAGCTCAGGCCCAAGTGTTCACTGACCCACTCCAAGAAGTGATATATATGCTTGACACTGCTGGACCCTAGTCTAGCGTCTGCACTGAAGAAACTCCTGGTCCAGTGGGGGAGGGGGAGCCAGAAGAGCACAGAGATGTGTCCTGATGGGGACCTGAGGGCCCATGAGCACTAGCTGCAAAGATGCCTAACCAGATTTTGGGGGTGGGTGGGCATCAAGGAAGGGTCCTGGAAGAACTAACAATGAATGTCAAGGTCTGCGGTGCCAACCAGAATTTACAGGAAGAAGTAGAGGCCCAGAGAACAGAGTTTTAGGGAGAGGAGTGGCCTGTGTAGAGACCTGGAAGCAGAGAAAGCTTTTAAAGCAATGAAGGGTGGAGGAAGTACGGCTGGAGTGCTCAGGAGAAGATAAGAGAGAGATGAGGCTGGACAAGAAGGGAGGGACCACTTCGCACAGGCCTTGGGAGGCTGCTCAGAGGTGTGACCCTTACAGAGGGAAGTTGTGGAAAGAGCAAAGGAGGGGGCAGGAAGACCAAGAAACCTGGATTTTTCATTTTGTGTCCATGGGGAGTGATGCCCTGAGGTGGCCTCTCCTAACAGAGACATCTGTCTGGAACAGCTCCAGGAACTGTGACCTTCGGACACTGCCTTTGGGCACTGTGAGCAGGAACTGTGACCTTCGGACACTGCCTTTGGGCACTGTGAGGTATTGTTTCCCCCCTGTGAGGGACAGCCATTGATTAAGAAAATGGGTTCAGGGGTGCGTTTTCTAAGAAGAATTCGGAAATGCAGGCCCTCAGTTACTACTTAGTAGGTGAACAGTAGCAAACCAGCTGTATTCCTGTCCTTAAGGATTTTTCCAGAATAATAATCACCCCCTTCTAAGGTGGTCTTTGGAGGCTGTAGCACCATGCTGTGGTAGAGCCAACAGTAAAATTAAGACTTAGACCTAGCATGAGGGAGGGGTTGGAGAGTTTTGCCTCAGCCATTTGTCTCCCGCGCAATGCTCAGGTCCTGTGATCCTAGGACTCGCCAGTTCTCAGTTTGTTTTGTGTGGCCTTTACGTCCCCTATTTTGAGTCATTCTCATTCCAGAAGAACTTTGACTGCTGTTCATGTGAAATTAAAAATATAACTGAGGTTGTCTAAGAGGGACCTTCAGATTTCTGGTTCCACATGGTGGAGAGGATGTCTGTGTCTAAGGCACTCAGATGTGCTGAGTTCCATAGGGCGCCATTTGAAACAGACATCTTCCAGGACCCAGGGGCCTCTTTAGAAACAGCTTGGAAATCTGTGGAGCCAAATTCATGCTGTAGATACATATCTAGGCCCAGGTACCTCAGGTACATGTTAGAGAAAGAAATCCTAGAATGAATTGTATGGATGGATGGACGGGCGGACGGACGGACAGACGGATGGATGGACGGACAGACGGACGGAATCTCATTCCAACCTGAAGTAGAATTTTCAAGTGGGTCATTTTTTTTTTAATTTATTTATTTATTGTGCTTTAGGTGAAAGTTTACAAATCAAATCAGTCTCTCATACAAAAAGTTATACACAACTTACTATGTACTCCTAGCTGCTCTTCTTCTAATGAGACAGCACTTTCTTCCTCTCTACGCTGTATTCCCCGTGTCCATTCAGCCAGCCTCTGTCCCCTTCTTTCTTCTCAGCTCGCCTGCAGACGAGAGTTGTCCATATAGTCTCATGTGTCTACTTGAGCCAAGAAGCTCACTCCTCACCAGTATCATTATCTGTCTTACAGTCCAGTCCAATCCCTATCTGGAGAGTTGACTTGGGAATGGTTCCAATCTTGGGCTAACTAAGGGTCCAGGGACCATGACCTCCAGGGTCCCTACAGTCTCAGGCAGACCCTTAAACCTGAACTTTTTATGAAAATTTGAGATCTGCTTCCCACTGTTCTCCTGCTCCATCAGGGATTCTCTGTTGTGTTCCCTGTCAGGGCAGTGAGCAGTGGTAGCCAGGCACCATCTAGTTCTTCCAGTCTGAGGCTGATGGAGTCTCTGGTTTATGTGTACCTTCTGTCTCTTGGGCTCACCTTTACCATGTATCTTTGGTGTTCTTCATTCTCCTTCGCTCCAGGTAAGTTGAGACCAGTTGATGCATCTTAGATGGCCACTTGCTAGTGTTTAAGACCACAGACGCCTCTCTCCAAAGTGGGTTGCAGAATGTTTTCCTAATACATTTTGTTATGCCAGTTGACGTAGATGCCCCCAGAAACCATGGTCCCCAGACCACCATCCCTGCTACTCTGGCCATCCATCATCCACCCAATTCATTCTACGATTTCTTTCTCCAACATGTACCTGAGGTACCTGGACCTGGATCTGTATCTACAGCATGAATTTGGCTCCACAGATTTCCAAGCTGTTCCTCAAGAGGCCCTCGGGTCCTGGAAGATGTCTGTTTCAAGTGGTGCCCTGTGGAACTCAGCACAACTGAGTACTTCAGCATTTGGTTGTATTCAGGAAACTTCTTTGCTCTTGGTTTAGTTCAGCTGTGCTGACTTCCCCTGTATTGTGTGTTGTCCTTACCTTCACCTAAAATAATTCTTGTCTACTATCTAGTTAGTGAATATCCTTCTCCCTTCCTCCCCACCCTTGTAACCATCAAGAAATATTTTCTTCTGTGTTTAACTTTTTCTAGAGTTCTTATAATAGTGGTATCATACAATATTTGTCCTTTCACAACTGACTAATTTCACTCAACATAATGCCTTCCAGATTTCTCCATGTTATGTTTCACAGATTCATCATTGTTCTTAATCGTTGTGTAGTATTCCATTGTCTGAATATACCGTAATTTATTTATCCATTCATCTGTCGATGGGCACCTTGGCTGTTTCTATCTTTTTGCTATTGTAAACAGTGCTGCAGTGAACATGAGTGTGCATATATCTGTTTGTGTGAAGGCTTTTATTTCTCTAGGATATATTCCAAGGAGTAGGATTACTGGATTGTATGGTAGTTCTATTTCTAGCTTTTTAAGGAAGTTCCAAATCGATTTCCAAAGTGGTTGTACCATTTTACATTCCTCAAGTGGGTCATTTTTACCACTGCAGTTGTTTTGGCATCCTGCTACTTCTGTTCCTTACAGCCCTTTCTAAGACACTCATCCTCTTGTTACAGTGGTAACACCCAGTACTTCCACAGTACTTGCTTCTCATGCTGCCATCTCCTTTCTGGGCCTTGTTATCTTATCTCCATATTCCCTGCACACCAAGACCTAAGTGTTGTGAATCTCTCTAATCCCCTGAGAGTTTGTGTGTACAGATCTCCTTACATGCTCCTGGGAAAAGCCCCCCGTGTGCCTTTCTAGGAATACTGCTTGTGTCCACGGATGACAAATGGTGCCAGCTCTTACTTATAGCAGTGGTTTTCAAGTTTTCCTCTCCTGAAGGTTCAGCTGGCAACTTTCTAGAGATGCAGATTCTCTGGCCCCAACCACAGTGGGTCTGATTCAGTAAGCGTGGAATCAGACAAGCAGTCCTTGTCTTTCGTGGTTTGGGGAAGGTGGGCAGTGGGCTGTTCTACCAGAAGTGCTGGCTGAGAGCACTGGGTCAGGGAGCCCCTCAGCAGGAACAGTAGTGGGATTGATTATTGGGGTTGGTCATGAGAGAGGTGGATGGAGAGGTAGCATTGTGGCATAAACTGGCCAACCCCATCTGTTACGTATTGAATTGTGTCTCAGTATATGTGTTGAATTCCTGGCCCTTATACCACCAGATGTGATCCTGTTTGGAAATAGAGTTTTTCTTTAGTTATGTTACCAGTGTAGGGTGGATCCTAAATCTAATCATTTCTGAGTTATAACAAGACCAGAAAATATACAGAGACACAGACAGAAGGAAGACAGATGCCAAGGAACACCAAAGATTGCCAGCAGACACCAGAAACTAGGAGAGAGGCTCCCAGAAGGATTCAACATGGCCTAGACCCTGATTTGGACTTTTAGCCTCCAGAACTGTAAGAAAATAAACTTCTGTTCTTTAAAGCCACCCACCAGTGGTATTTCTGTTAGGACAGTACTAGACCTTAGTTTGAAGAAATCCATGTGCTGTGTGTGTGCCAGGAATTGTTAGTGGATACCATGGCAAATTGGGGGTATCCTTACCTGTCCACAGTTACTAGGCACGAATCCTCCTGCATCTGAAGACTGTTAAATCTTTCTTTTAAATCAAATCCTTCATAATGCTCCAGACAGAGCTCCTAATTCTAGTCAGCTCTTTCTGACTCCTTCGTACCTTTGTTCCTTCATATACATGTTTATTGATCAGGTATTTATTGAGTGCCTGCCCTGCAAGGACCTGACTAGGTACTGGGGATACTTCTGGAACTCCCTTCAGAGTTGTACCAGCAGTTACACTATTAAAGTGAGATGTGGGACCTACAGTGTTGATCAAGACCAGCTTCTGGAAGGGATACAGAGACCCAACAGAATCTGAGGTGAGAAAGAGGGAAGGGAAACATGCCTGATTTGCTTATGGGAGTAAAGAGGCCAGACTCTGTATGATCCTGATATAGTGGGTCCAGTCAGAGCCAGGCTCGGTGGGCAGCTTCCCTGACCAAATGCTACAGATGGTGACTCCATTACCCATTTTTCACACTGAAATCAGGAGTGGATCTGAGAAATCCTTTCACCACTAATGATTTGGAAAAGAATCTGAGAAAGCTGTCAGGTAAGGCCTAGATACCTTTATGAACTGAGTTGGAGCGACTTTTCTAATTTTATTTAAGAAATCTGGCAGAGGGTAGGTAGGAAGGTAACCCATAGTGGGAAGGTGATACATGGTGACCCCAAGTGTGCAGAGTGGAACTGCTCCATAGGGTTTTCAAGGCTGTGACCTTTCAGAAGGAGACCACCATGCCTGTCTTCCGAGGCATCTTTGGGTGAGTTCCACCATTTATTGAGTGTTTCACACTTGGCACCACAATGCTCTCTTTTCCATTCAGGAAACCCTGAGAACTGTCGTGGGTACTCTGCGTCTGTACACACAGCATAGAGCCCTTAAGTGTCTTAATGTCAGCCACCTTGTCTCCTGAAATGAAGAGGAAAGCTTAAAAAGATTCCATATTCCTTAGCCTGTGGAGACAAGATGCAAACCATCTTTCAGGCACAATTTAAGCTTGGTTGGCACTGTGGTCTTCATTGTCTGCCTTCCCAGAGGCCCCAGCGAGCGCCTTTCAGGGTATACTGGGGTGATCACTTTGGAGAAGGTCACCTCCTGCCCACCCACCATCTTCTCTAGAGGCCCAGTGTAGTGCTGTGTGGTGGCCTGGGCAGCGTGGCTGGTGGCATGAAATGCCTTTGTAGATTTGCAGGGAGCTCTCTGCCATGCAGGCAAGGACTGCAGGTGAGGCCCAAGGAGATCTTCTCTTTTCCTACTTTGAGACATCAAAATGCTAAAAATTGCCTGCAGCTCTCCAGATTTCCTACTCACCAAGCCAGTTCAAACATGGGACGCACAAGTTTGCATAATGCCTCCGCCTGGAGTCTGGGCCAGAATGCAGGTTTCTCCTTGGGAGGTGGGAGATAGGAGCCCTTCTTTTCACTGAGAAATCTTAGGAAAGTTCTCCAGAAGTTCCAGTGTCTTGCCGACACTTGGCACATACTAACTCAGACCCATTTAGCAAGGATGACCCCTCACCAGCTGTTTCTCATCTGGGTATCAGGAAACCAAGTCACCTTGGCTTCCAAGGCAGTAACTGTCATGATGATAAGAATTTTTTAGGAAGGGAATCTTTTTTTTTTTTTTTAGCTTCAATGCTGTTGCTAGTTGCCATCGAGTTGGCCCCAGCTCATGGTGACCCTGTATGTACAGCAAAATGAAATGTTGCCCGGTCCTGTGCCATCTTCATGATTGTTGGCACTTTTGAATCCATTGTTGCAACCATTGTGTAGTGCTTTCCAACCTAGCAGGCTCATCTGCCACTATATTGGACGCTATTCTGTGATCCATAGTGTTTTCATGCGCTAATTCTTGGCAGTAGATCACCAGGCCCTTCTTCCTAGTCTGTCTTAAACTAGAATCTCTATTGAAAACTATCCACATGGGTGACCCTGCTGGTATTTGAAATACCAGTGACATAGCTTCCAGCATTACAGCAACACAGAAGCCACCACAGCACGACATATTGACAAACAGGTGGTGGAAAAGCTCATTATCTCCCCTGAATTTAGAATTTTAGTTTTTTTAATTATTAGCATGGCCCTCAGAAGAGGAGGAATGGGAACTGGGGGTAACAGGAACATGGCATTTATGGGGGATGCAGCCCTAATGCCTGGGATTAATATTCCACAACTTTCCCTGGAACCTCCAGGACTCGTTTCTTGGGCTGTCCAGCCAGGCGTGTGGGCTCTGCTGGCCTGGGCCAGCTTGGCAGAGCCTTTGTATCAATGGCAAGGGGGCAGCATCGTCTGCCATGGGGTAGGCCTGGATTCAGGTGGCTGTTTCCTCTTTTTGCCTCCCTCTGGCTTGCAGTTTCTTATTCCCTAAATTGGAGATAATAATGCTCACTGTACCACATGGGCCACAGCCTTGACCCTACATGCTGAGGCACTGGACGGACCACCTTCAGACACCATGGTGCCTCCCAGCAGCCATGTTGGAGCAGGGAGCGGGTGAGTGTCAGAGCACAGGGGCTGGGTGTGGAGGGACATTGCAGCCCAGGAAAAGCTCCCCAGATGGCTGTGATGTCCTCCCTCTCCCACCTGCTTTACAAGGCTGTCAGCGCCGGCCCTAATGCATGCTCTGTGGAGCACGTGGTCCTCCAGACACATCCCATATCATGATAACGATAGCTGTTATTTATGACCCTTGTAAATCTGGAAGGCTTCCTGCACTTTTCAACCATTTAGGGATATTTTCTTCTGCATCACGTTTCGTTAAGCATGCCCAATTTTGCTCAAGATGAGAGCCCAACTCCAGGAAGGAAAACTTGCTTTAAGGGAATCATTCCCCATACCTTCCAGTTTTTTATTTACCATGGACACTGTGGGGCGCTAGGCTTGTCATTCAGAGCGTTCCTCTTGGGACGTTGCAATCAAGGTTTCTTTTGTTGATGTTTTGGTCACTGAGATTATCAAATTTTCCAGGTGAGATTCTTTTTTCTTTTAGTTTCTTTTTTTTTTGGTAATTTAGTTTTTGTTGTTGAGAATGTACACAGCGGAACAAGCACCAATTCAACAATTTCTCCATGTACAATTCAGTGACATTGATTACATTCTTCAAGTTGTGCAACCATTCTCATCCTCCTTTTCTGAGTTGTTCCTCCCCCATTGACATAAACTCACTGCCCCTTAAGTTTCCTATCTGATCTTTTGAGTTGCTGTTGTCAGTTTGATCCCATATAGATAGTTCTTAAAAGAGTGCAATACTGAAGGTATACATTCTTTACTAGTTAAGCTAAGCTGTTGTTTGGTTTTAAGAAGACTTCAGGGGATATTTGTGGTTTAAGGTTTAAATATTATCTCAGGGCAGTAGTTTCAGAGGTTCAGCCAGCCTCTAGGGCTCCAGAATGTCTGGATTCCATGAAATTTGAAGTTCTCCTCTACATTTTCTCCCCTTTGATCAGGATTCTTCTATAGAATCTTTGATAAAAATGTTCAATAATCATAGCTGGACACCATCCGGTTCTTTTGGTCTCATGGCAAAGGAGGGAGGTGCTCATGGAGGCAGTTAGCCACACGCTCCATATCTTCCTCCTATTCCTTCCTGACTCTCCTTCTTCCTGTGTTGCTCCAGATGAATAAAGACCAATTTTTGTACCTCAGATGGCCACTTACAAGCCTTTAAACCATGCCAGGTTCTTCGTGGAGCCTTGTGCTGGTTGTCTGCTGTGCCAGTTCTCTGTTAACAAATAAATAACCAAGCTTCTCAAGTCCTGTCTCTACTCCTCTAGGCCAGTGGCTCTCAAACATAGTGTTGTTGTTAGCTGCCTTTCAGTCAGCACAACAGAGTGAAACACTGCCCGGTCCTGTGCCATCCCCCTGATTGGTTGTAGAGTGGACCATTGTGATCCATAGGGTTTTCATTGGCTGATCTTTGGATGTAGATTGCCAGGCCTTTCTTCCGAGCCTGTCTTAGTCTAGAAGCCCTGCTGAAACCTGTTCATAACAACATGCAAGCCTCCACTGACGGATGGGCGGTGGCTGCCCATGAGGTGCATCGGTTGGGAATTGAATCTGGGTCTCCTGCATGGAAGGCGAGAATTCTACCACTGAACCACCAATGGCTCCCTCAAACATGGTATAAGACACATATTCATTTCAGAGGGGAAAATAGTAATGTCATAGTGAAGAGCCATAGTAGATAGCACCTTAGCCGGCTGGTCAGAGCCAACATCACCAGTAATGGGACGTATGAACCTCAAGTACCTCCTGCTGTCGTGCCCTGAAAAGGAACAGGATTACTCCTGTGGTATTTCTGCCAAAAAAAAAAAAAAAAGCACAATCTGAATTTAATCATGAGGAAACAACAAAGAAACCCAAAATGAGAGACATTCTATAAATAACTGGCCAGTACTCTTCAAAAGGAGTCCTTTGGCGGTGCAAACGGTTAAGCGCTCGGCTGCTAACCAAAAGGTTGTCAATTGAAACCCACCCGGCGGCTCTGTGGAAGAAAGGCCTTGTGATCCGCTCCTGAAAGACCACAGCCTTTGTAACCCTTACGGGGCACACTCCTACTCTGACACGCAAGGGCTCCCCATGAGTTGGAGCAGACTCGACAGCAACTGGTTTACTCTTGAAAAATGTCACAGCCGTGAAAGACAAAGAAAGACTGAGGAACAGCCCCCCACTGAAGGGGACAAGGAGATATGGCAAGTGAATACAATGTGGGACTCTGGATTGTATCCTGGACTGGAAAAAAGAGTGTTGGTGGACAATTGATGAAATTTGAATATAGTTTGTAGAGTAGTTAATAGCATTGAATCAGTGTTAATTGCCTGATTCCAATACTTGTGCTATAGCTGTGTAAGATGTTAACACTTAGGAAAGCTGGGTGAAGGGTCCTAGAATCTTTTCCATGCCAGAGTGGCCTGGGCTGGGTTCAGATCTCAGCTCTGATTAGCCCTGTGTGACACTGAGCAAGTGGTATTACCTATTTGAGCCTCTGTTTTCTCATCTGAAAATGTAAATAAACTGCTTGCGTCACAGTCTTGTGATGATAATGAGGCACTATGTATAGCCAGCCCTCAGGGTGTAATGCCCCTAAACCATCTATTTTCTTCTTTCCTATCTTCTGACCTTGCCCCTGGCCTGTCTCTTATCTCTGTCAACCCCCACCCATGCAGCATCTTCACATGGTATTTTCAGAAACTTGCACATTCATTTACTCCCAGAGTCTAGAAACTTGGTTCTATGGATGAGAAACTCTCTCTGTTCTTGCTGGTTGAGGCCTGAGGTAGGATTGAGCCCCGGTCTCACATGCCTTGGCTGCCCTTTTACCAGCTTTGGCTTCCTTTAGGATTCTCATTCAAAGGTCTATCCCCTGCTACTCAAAGTGTGGTCACCAGACCAGTAAGTAGCATCAGCATCACCTAGGAGCTTGTTAGAAATGCAGAATCTTGCTTGGGGCCTAGCCCAAACCTGCTAACTCAGAATCTGCATTTTACTAAGATCCTGACCAAAACCAAAACCAAACCCACTGCCGTTGAGTCAGTTCTGACTCATAGCAAGCCTACACCCTACAGGACAGAGTAGAACTGCCCCACAGGGATTCCAGGGAGCGCCTGGTGGATTTGAGCTGCCGACCTTTTGGTTAGCAGCCGTAGCACTTAACCACTACATCACCAGGGTTTCCACCAAGATCGTAGGCGATTCATAATTCAGGTCTGAGAAGTGCTGGTCTATTCTACTCGAGGACTTGGCATCAAAGTTGTTTCCAAGCTGGGAGAACTATTTGTCTTCTTGTTGTACATCTCAGCAGTGGAGGAGCTGAACAAGAGTAGATATGAAAGCTGAGAAATGTGAGCATGAGTTAGAAAAGTTGTCAGGACCAGGGTCATTCCAGGCAGGCTCTTGTGTGGAATTCTTGCCCCTGGAGACGTCAAGGGACTGAAGTCCTGCCCACAGCCTGGAATTTCGGCCAGGGCTCTTCCTGGGGTTGCTCTGGCCAGAGCCTTTCTGGGAGGGGCCATTTGTTTTCTGTGGATGTTTGGGTTTCGTGCTCTGTTTACTGGGCTGTGTCAAGCATGCCTGGGCCTCCACACAGTCAGGGTTTGCTGCCAGACCAGCTCATAGCAGGGACTTGAGCCCGGCTCTTAGGGTGATAGGTCGGTGCCAGGTGCTATCCAGGTGCTATGATGGTGTCCCAGACAACAGCATAGCTTGCTTTTAAATGATAGGGGCTTTGTAGTAAGACCTAGTGCCTCTTAGGTGAACTCAGGTGCTGCCTGGATTGTTTTTTAAACTAAGCTGAGAACTGTGCAATGTGCTTTTTGTGCCTTGTATTTAAACTTCACCATGACCCCAGGAGATGGATGCGCCCTTGGTCTCATTTTATAGCCCTGGATGGGCACCAGGCCTTATAAGGGTTAATAAGGCCCAAGCACAAGCCCGAGTAGCTTATAAGTAGAGCTGAGATTCGATCCCAGAGCCCAAGTCCATAGCCCAGCTCTTGAACCCTGTGCTATGCTACCACTGGTTTCCTTCCAGCATCTGAAGCAGGACATCCAAAGCAGTGCCTCCTGGAAGGCAGGGGGGTGATGACCCTAGGGCTTCTTCCTGTGTTTCTGTGCTTGCCCTGGGTTAACCCCAGCCAAGCCTCCCTGCAGCCCTGCCCTCTGATGGGGCTGGATATGCTGGTGGTCACTCTTGGCATGTCAGGACAAGCGTTAGATTCTGAGTTTGGGTCTCTGATTCCCAAAGAGGGAAGAATCGGGGGGCAGGAGACCAGGCAGAGCACCCGCTTTTGGTCCCCATGTCCATATGCAGTGCTCCTAATGGTAGGGCCCAGCTGTGTCCTGGTGTCACACAGTGGCTTTGGTGTGTGGCCATTTCTGCTGGATCTGGGGCCATTATAAAAAAACTGCACGGGGAGGAAGCTGTTCAGTAAACGCTGCAAGCTGCACCCACACCATGCAGTCGCCATTCCCATTCTCTGGTCATTTTCCTTCTTTTCCCCATTTCATTTCTGATGGGTGAGTGGAGGAAAGGAAAACCACCAGAAACCCTAAATGAATATCCAGCCAGTTTGATGTATCCCTTCCCTGGGACACCAGTGCACGAGGCTGGTGTTTCTAAAACTCAGTTCTCTTTTAGACTCCACTGAAAGGCTCAGAGGTAATTAGCTGTTGTAGAAAGGCCATGTAGTCATTTTAAAAGCTGCCTTGTGGGAGTCATCGTTATCTGTGGCGGGATAGGAGCATGTCAGTAAAAATAGACCCTGGACCCTCATTTGCAAGAGCTGGAAGAAACCAGCCAATTGGTACAATGAAAATTAGGCAGTGGGGCAAAATCTGTCACTCTCTCACTTTTTAATTAGAAAAAGTGTCAAAAAAAGAATACATTTTGACTGTGAAAATTTACAAGTGCCAGAAAAGCGCAAATAATAAAGAAAAATCACCTTCGATATTGTCACTCGGCATTGTTGCTAACTGCCATTGACTCAGCCCCTGACTCATGGTGACCCCATGTACAATGGATTCAGACTGTTGTGCTCCGTAGGGTTTTCGTTGACTGATTTTTTGGGAGTAGATTGCCAGGCCTTTCTTCCTCCTCCATCTAAATCTGGACGCTCCACTAAAACCTGTTGAGCATCATAGCAGTGCACAAGCCTCCACTGACAGACAAGTGGTGCTGTGCCTTGAAGTGCAGTGGCTGGGAATTGAACCCAGGTCTCATGCATGGAAAGCAAGAATTCTACCACTGCCCTCCTCAGCATGAATTGCTCTTATTACCTCAGCAAATGAACTCCCATATTTTATTTCCTGTGCTCATGAATAAGGTTGCTAATTTTTATAAAATTGGAATGACACTTTTTTTACTCAACAGTATTTCGGCTATTTCCCCCATGTCATTGAATGCTCTTTTTTTTTAGTAGTATTTTAAATGGTTGCCTTCAATAAAGGCTTCATAGTTTATCCAAGAACAGGAGCAACAATGATGGTGATGATGATGATAAGTAACATTCGTTTAGAACTTGTGCTGTGCCAGGCACTGCTCCAAACTTTACATGTAAACTCACTTAGTCATCTCACAACCCAATGAAGGAGGTGCTGTTGTTAATCTTGTTTAATATTTGTTGTTCGACATTTATGATTTTCCTCTTTTTTTTTTTGATGTTTTAAACAAGCATTTTAGCATATAAGTCTACATGCACACCCTTGTTTTCCCACAGGGTGATTTGCTGGGTCAGAGGGTATGCATGTGTTAGCACTCTGATCTGCGTTCCCAATGGTCCTATAGAACAAGTCTCCACTCCCGTTCCATCTTGTCCTCTTTCCTTTAGTTCCATCAGCAGGTGGCCGGTGAAGTGAGCCAGGGTGATTCCACGTGTCTGCTGAGCATAGGAGTTTGTGATGCGGGGATCTGGGGAGGGGGCAGGTCTTCGGTCCCTGGATTCCTCAGGACCAAATGGCCCACACCACTTGCCTCTTTGTTGACTTGTGTAGTTGGTCAATGTCAATCTCATGATTAAGGTCTTCCAATTAGACAAGAATTATTTCCCATATGTCTTCCCATAGCTCAGTACTATCTGCAGGGTACTTGTTCCGTAAACATTTGCTGATGGAGGAGAGAGGATGAAGGCAGTGTCAGTAAATATGATGAAGCTGATGTGGATGGCACCAGGGGATGCAGCAGATTTTGGAGGGTTCGAACCTGTATATCTGATACTGGCCAGTGGGCCTCCTGCAGAAGCCCATTCTCTTGTGGGTATGCGGGTCATTCGCTGACCTTGACTTGGGGACCCCCCATGGGACTCAGGGCTGTGTGGCCCTCTGGATTCTGGGACGGGCTGGAGGATAACATTAGAGTGAAGTCTGGAGGTGTCTGGGGCCTGGCAAACACAGGGCTCCCCAGTCAGCTCAGGCTGGGGCCGCCGCTTTCCTGGGCACTCCCTGCCCTTCCCCACTTCAGTAGGGTCCCCCAGAGCTTCTGGGGTCACTGGAAATTGCAGTGTGGTGGTGCAAAAAAGGATGACCCTTGTGGCAGCGCAGCAAATGTTTGTTGATAAACTCTTGAATACCAGACCCTGCGTCTACCACTGGGAGTGTAGGGAAGAATAAATCCTGGCTTTTGCCCTCCAGGAGCTGGTAGGGAAGACCAATCTGTAACCCTTATAAGGCAGGGTAAAAAATTGTTGTTGTTGGTAGCTGCTATCTAGTCAGCCGCTGATTCATGGAAACCCCACGCACAGCAGGATCAGACTGTTGTGCTCCCCAGGGTTTTCACAGACTGATTTTTTGGAGGTAGATCACCAGGCCTTTCTTCCTAGACTGTCTTAGTCTGGAAGCTCCACTGAAACCTCTTCAGCATCCTAACAACACACAAGCCTCCAGTGACAGATAGGTAGTGGCTGCCGTTCAGGTGCACTGGCCGGGAATCGAACCCAGGTCTCCCATATGGAAGGGTAAAAGGTTAACCGTGCATAAAGCTGGGAGCAGCGATTCAAGCTCTCTTCTGTCCGTGCCGCTTGCCGGTACCTCCAGGTCATTGCCCCGCCCTCAAACCTGCTGACTCTCAGTGGGGACAGGGTAGTAAGCATGCATGGAGCCTTCCCCACAGGAGGTGTGAGGGGGGCAGGGGCAGGATGGGTGGGCAGGCAGGCGGGCAGCCAACAGAGACAAGACAACAGACAGTCACGATTTATCAGGAACAAATGGTATTAAGCTGAGAACAGGGTCCTGGAGGGGCAGTGATAGGAGCTCTTTCACTCACTTTAGCGTTATTGAGATTTTTTTTTAACAAGATGAATGTAGTTATGTATTATTTGTATAAATGTAAAATAATTTAAAAGAAAAATAGAAGAAAAGAGTTAATACATGTCTCCAGTCTGCCCAAGGATTCATCTCTGTTCAAAACTGTGTCATATCTGAGTCACTGCAACTTGTCCTATATTTTACATGGAGGAGAGGTGGACGTGGCCCGTAAAATATTTCTGGCCTCTTGAGCTTTGCAAAGAGTTTCAGGTTTCCTTGCCCGTGGGCGTTCAAGTTCTGAGTCCCAGCCTTGTAAGGAAGGGGATAGATGGTTATACTAAGAGTCATCTGGAAAATTGACCTGCGGATTAAAAGCAAGAAACATGGTTCGTTTCCCCCAAAGGAAATGGCATTTAGATTTTGAGTTGTATATTTAACTTTGAAAACCGTAGCAAATTCCCAAGGCGGTCCTTTTTGTTGGGAGGTGGAGAGTGAGTAGCACCTAAACCAGATCTCTGCTGTTTCAGAAGCACTGGTGCCTCTCAATAGTGGTGTTTTCTACAAAGAGGGGACAAGGGTAGCCAAAGAGTGGCAGAGACAAAACCCTGCTGAAACTCTCTCAGACTCTGGGGTAATGGGGCCACTGACCTAAATAAGGGCAGGAATCAGCCAGTACAGTGAGCTCCTCCTGCCAGGACAGGCTGAATGGGGCGAAGCTTCTCTTTTCACACCCTGGCCCTGTGTACCTCCAGCTCCCAGACACACACTGCTGTCCCAGATCAGGCCCACAGACGGTTTCTTGGCTTCAGAAACCTGGCTGAAGGCTGGGTGATAACAAGCTAAATCCCTGAACAGAGAGCCTGGCTAAAAGGGTTTTATCATAGGAACTCACAGAAATGAGCAAGTCTCCATGGGCTCCAGTGCCAGATCAGAGAGAATGATTCTTATGGGTCATATAAAATAGTGCTGTTCTTGAACTGAAATAGAGTGAAAGCGTGTATGTAATTTTAAATTTTGAGGTAGCACATTAAAAAAGGTAAGAAGATAAGATATAACAATTGGTCTCTAATCACCTGGAGCAACAGAGGAAGAAGGAGATCCAGGAATTGGAGAAGTGATTTGCAGATCTAATTGCCTCCATGAACTACTACCTCCCTTGCCATGAGACCAGAAGAAATGGATGGTGCCCGACAACCATCACTAAATGATTTGACCAGGGACCCTGTAGATGGATCTTGATCAGAAGGAGGAAGATTGACCAATGGAACTTCAAATTCTTATTGAAAACCAGTCTTACTGGATGCATTGACTGGAGGGACCCCTGAATCTATTGTCTGGTAGCAACTTTTGAACCTTAAGCCAAAACTATCTCATGCAGTCATCTTTAAACCAAACAACAATTTACCTCAATGAATAAAGAATGTCTGTCTTAAGCTTTGCACCCTGTTAAAGGATTACCTATATGAGGTTGAAATGACAACAGTAAACTCGAAACCACAGATGAGAACTTTAAGGGGCAGAGTGTCTAAGTTAGTGGTGGTGAAACAATAAGGGCAGAGATAGGGAGAATGGTGATACAATGTGAAGACTGTAATCATTGTCAATGAGCTGTGCCTGTAAAAATTGTTGAATAGGTGTATGTTTTGTTGTATATATTTCCATCAAAAAAATTTTTTTAAACAATAAAGAAGAAAAAGGTAACATTAATATTTCTATTTAATTCGATATATCAAATATTATCATTTCCACATGTAATCAACATAAAATTATGAATGAAACATTTCATGCTCTTTTCATGTACTCTTAGAAATCTGGTGTGTGTTCCCTGTTACGGCACATCTCATTCTGGACTTGTCACGTTTTAAGTGCCTGGTAGCCGTGTGTGGCTCGTGGTTACTCCATTGGACAGTCCTGGTGTAGGAAGTCGTACCAGCAGCACCTTGTAGAGTGAGGTTGGAAAGCCTGCAGAGATAGGCCTGCGAGATCACTACATCATTTGATGTAGGGTCCTCATAATATTCATTTGCCATTAGAAAAAAAACAAACTTTAAATTTTAAAAACCAAACCAAACCCTTTGCCATTGAGTCTGTTCCAACTCACGGCAACCCCATGTGTTACTGAGTGGAGCTGTTCCGTTGAGTTTTCTCAGCAGTAATCTTTATGGCAGCCGTTTTCCAGGCATTTCATGGAGCCACTGGATGAGTTTGAACTGCCAAACTTTAGGTTAGCAGCTGATTGCAAACCGCTTGAGCCACCCACTAAGTAATATGTAATAATAACTCTTTACATTTCCACAGAGGTTTTCCGTTTATAGGACACTTTCAGTACTTTCTCCTTTGCACTTAAAAGTCTGTGAGGGAGGTGGACAGGTGCTGTTCCTTCAACAGATGTTTACTGAGGGTGTACTGGGTGCTAGGCCCTGAATCACATAGATTCCTGGAATCTCAGGCAGGATTTATTTTTTTTTAATTGTGCTTTAAGTGGAAGTTTACAAATCAAGTCAGTCTCTCTTATAAAAACTGAGACACACCTTGCTATGTGCTTCTAGCTACTCTCCCCCTAATGAGACAGCATACTTCTCTCCACTCTGTATTCCCCGTGTCCATTCAGCCAGCTCCTGTCCCCCTCTGGCTTCTCATCTCACCTCCAGACAGGAGCTGCCTACATAGTCTCATGTGTCTGCTTGAGCCAAGAAGCTCACTCCTCACCAGCTTTATTTTCTGTCTTACAGTCCAGTCCAATCCCTGTCTGAAGAGTTGGCTTTGGGAATGCTTTCAGCCTTGAGCTAACAGGGGGCTCGGGGGCCATGACCTCTGGGGTCCCTCCAGTCTCAGTCAGACCATTAAACCTGGACTTTTTATGAGAATTTGAGATCTGCTTCCCACTGTTCTCCTGCTCCATCAGAGATTCTCTGTTGTGTTCCCTGTCAGGACAGTGATCGGTGGTAGCTGAGCACCATCTAGTCCCTCTGGTCTCAGGCTGATGGAGTCTCTGGTTTATGTGGCCCTTTTTGTCTCTTGGGCTCATATTTACCTTGTGTCTTTGGTGTTCTTCATTCTCCTTTGCTCCAGGTGGGTTGAGACCAATTTATGCATCTTAGATGGCCACTTGTTAGCGTTTAAGACCCCAGAGAGCAGTCAGGATTTTTTTAACCAAGACAAAGAGCTTGGCTCTTTCCCTTTGTCCACAGAGGGCTCTCAGCCACCCCAGGGCACATCAGAGACAACGCCTCCTCCTCCGTCTGTCCAGGAATGGTGCCTCTCCTCTATACTCAGCAGTTTTTATTTTTATCCCATCAGCATGTTCCTCCTTTTAAAGTGTGAATCCTAGTGACCCGAATGAGCTGTCTGCCTGGGCTTGGGCCAGCGGGACCAGGTTACTCCAGTTCAGAGGCCGCCCGGGCTGGGGTTGCAGGGACACGGCTTCCTTGTGTGCCTGGGTGGGGGCAGGGCAGGCTTCCCTGGTCAGGCGCAGACGGGCTGCCAGACTGACAAGCCATCAAACTGGGGAAACTTTAGGCTAAAAACACTGTGGGTACTGAGCTTGTTTGGGGTCATGAAAACCTTGGAAATGGCTAGTGGTTATGGTTGTACAACACAGTGAATGTAATTAATGTCATTGAAGTTCATTCTTAAAAATGGTTAAAATGGTAAATTGTTTATTGTATGTATTTTACCATAATAAAATTTTTTTTAAATAAAAGGTAAGCTGGGAAAGAGCAAAGTTAGCAAAATTTAGATGCTAATATTTAGAAACGCAGACTCAGGTCTGTGGGCCTCTCAGAGTCTGGCTGTAGGTAGAATTCAGACCTGCTGGCTTTGACGTTTATGCATGCTTGGGTACTGCTGAGATCTTATCTGTGCTGATGCGTCAGAACATTATGGTGGGTGAGTGGCTAATACCCAGGGGCTGGGCATAGGGGTGCGCCCTTTCCATGGAGTTGAAGGGTCAGCAGTGGCTGCCCAGGGCTCTAGGGCAGAAAATGTGGTAGAATTTTTAAAACAAAAGAAGACAGCCAGCCTGCCCTACCCCTCCACAGGCTGATGGCTGAAGCTCACCTGATTTAGAAGGAAAGCCCCCTACCCCGTACCCATATGTCAGCTTGTTTTCCTGTAGTGGATTTTATGTTGCTGTGATGCTGGAAACTGTGCCACTGGTATTTTAAATACCAACAGGGTTACCCACAGTTGACAGGTTTCAGCAGAGCTTCCAGACTAAGACAGACTAGGAAAAAGCCCTGGCGACCTGTTTCTGAGAATTAGCTGATGAAAACCTCATGGGTTACAACAGAATATTGTCCAGCTCGCTTGCTTTGGACACATCGTTTGGAGGGGTCAGTCGCTGGAGGAGGACATCATGTTTGGTGAAGAACAGGGCCAGTGAGGGGATGGGAGACAGTGAGAAGGATCGGCCCACTAGTCGCAACGATGGACTCCAACATGCTAGTGATCGTGACGATGATGCAGGATTGGACAACGTTTTGTTCTGTTGTACATAATGTCCTCATGAATCAGAGTCAACTTGATGGCAGCTATCTATTATCCAAAAACAAAAAAAAAAATTTTTATATTTTTTTTAATCTATTATCTATGCTGTACTAGGAACTGAATTAATTACTTGTTTTTTGTGGTCCCATGACTTCCCACCACTCTCTGGGAGCTTATCCTCATTAGAGGCAGTTTTCCATAGAGCAGTTCCCTCCAAGCAGGGGGAACTTGTTAGACAGGCAGATTCTCAGGCCCCACCCACTACCTGCTGAATGGGAACTCTCGGGTGGGGCCCAGCGATTAGTACTTGGGGTGACCGATGTGTGCCAATGCTGAGAACCATGGCCAGAGAGGTGAAGAACACAGACCTGCAACAAGGCTCGGACCTCAGCGTTAGGCATGTTGGACAACCCGTCTGTGCCTCAGTGTCCTTATCTCTAGCTTGGGGGTAATAACAGTACCCACCTCATGGGGTCGTTGCGGGGATTATATTAAGTAACATCTATTAAAACTAAGACAGTGCTGGGCACTTGGTAAGCATGCACTCTGTTTGCTTTGATCTCAGGTCTGTTTGGTTTAAAAGCCTTTTACTTATTTTATTATTCTAGTTGTCCCTTAGAAACTTACGTAATTCATTTAGCTGTAAGGCTTCAAATTCTGCAAAACATGTAGGCAACTCTTCAGGCTCAGGCTAGCAAAGAAGTTTTCCTTTCTCGAAGCCTTCAAATTCTGCAAAACATGTAGGCAACTCTTCAGGCTCAGGCTGGCAAAGAAGTTTTCCTTTCTCATCGCAAGCGCTGGTCCTTAGCAGAGACTATTTGGAAAACAGTTACCAAAAAAAAAACCCGTTGCCCTGGAGTCAATTCCAACTCATAGTGACCCTCTAGGACAGAGTAGAGCTGCCCAATAGGGTTTCCAAGGCTGTAATCTATACAGAAGCAGACTGACACACCTTTCACTTGTGAAGCAGCTGGTGGGTTCGAATCGCCAGCTTTTCGGTTAGCATCTGTCTTAGTCTTCCAGTGCTGCTGTATCAGAAATACTGCAAGTGGATGGCTTTAACAAAGAGCAATTTAAGTCCCAGTTCAGGGCGTCAGCTCCAGGAGAAGGCTGTCTTTCTCTGTCGGCTCTGGAGGAAGGTCTTTCTCGTCAGTCTTCTCCTAGACTAGGAGCTTCTCAGGCTCAGGGACCTTGGGTCCAAATGATGCACTCTGCTCCTGGTGCTGCTTTTTTGGTGGTATGAGGTCCCCACTCTCTGCTTGCTTCCCTTTCCTTTTGTTTCTTGAAAGATAAAAGGTGGTGTAGGCCACACCTCAGGGAAACTACATTGGCTCAGGGATGTGACCTGAGCAAGAGTGTTACATCCCACCCTAATCCTTTTAACCACAGGCAGAGATTATGATTTATAACACACGGGAAAATCACAAACTGGAGGACAACCACACATGGCCTAACCAAGTTGACACATGTTTTGGGGGGCACAGTTCAATCCATTACAGCAGCTGAGTACTTGACCACTATCCCACCAGGGCTCCTGGGACATGTTCAGAAGGACTTTAAGGTCATATCCAAGCTTAGCATAAAAAACTAGTTGCCATGGAAGTCGACCCTGACCCCATATATATCAGAGTAGAACTATGCTCCATAGGGTTTTTAATGGCTCGACTTTTCAGAAATAGACCACCAAGCCTTTCTTCCGTGACACCTCTGGGTGAACTCACTCCTCCAGCCTTTCGGTTAGCAGCCAAGCATGTTAACCATTGTACCACCCAGGGACGTTGAATTCAGCATATGAGCTTTGTCACTAATTAGTGATGTCTGTCGTGGGTATACAGGGGTGTAGTGTGTTCTCCCATCCTGCTGTTGGTGGTTGTCAGTCAAGTTAGTGTGAATTCCGAATCCTTTCTTATTACTGGATTTTGAAGGGAGGCTATCAAGTCGTGCTGAATACCACAGGCCAGAGAAGCTAAAGTGACCTAAAGTATAGGTCCTCAGGAGGCTGCACGTGGCTTCTGGCAGCACCTAGTTTGGGGATTAAAGTGCTGCTTGGCCTGGTGTTGGCTCTGTCAGCCACAGTAAAAGGCTGGCTAGGGCTCTGGATATTCAAAATCCTGGCCAAATATTTTCCCATCTTATCCTAACAGGAGCTTTTAGCCTCATTTTGCATATATGGAAACTAAGGCTCAGAAAGTCAGGCATTCAGTTCCAACAGATTGCCTTTGACCACAGTCTTGGTGGGAAAAGCTTCCAGAGGAACGTCTGTTGGCACTTGCATTGGCTTTTATGGCTGGATGAGTCTTGTGAGGATGGAGTAGAAACAAGGATGGACCAGCTTCCTCGAAGCTGTTTCCCTTTACTTTCCTTCTTCGTCCTCTTCTACTCACAAGAGCAGGGTGCTGGGCCTAGGAGGAGCAGCGGAGGCCACTTGACACAGACCGGGGTAAAGACGCATCTCCTCCCCTCTCCCTCTGACATGGCACCTGTGACTTCCTGTCCCACCAGAGGGAAAATGGTAGGTACCTAACGCTGTGGTGTAGGCTTCAGCAAAAGGGCAGAGTTGGCTGTTTGGGGTCAAGGCCATTTAGAGCTAACTGGCTTAGGAAAGGAGCTTAGGAAATATGACATGTAAAGTGCCACACATAGTAAGTATTCAGTAAATGTTGGTGGTTGTTGTTATTCTTGTTTTATTACTTGTTCATTGTCCTTCCCCCACTGGAAAAGGAAGCAGACCGAGAAGTCCTTTGCCTTGTTTATTGCTGTGTCCTCAGAGCCTAGAACAGTACCTGTCACACAATAGGGGCCAGTAAATGTTTATTGAATGAATACATGAAAGGAGGATAGCATATTATAAGTGTATAGTTATTAAAGTAGTGTGGTTAGTATATGAGTACAGTCACAGATAACTCAAAGGCCAACTAGGCCTAGCATTTATGAGAATTTAATATATGGTAATGGGGTATCACAACTCACTGGGGAGAAGGGATGAATATTTCAGCCAAAGGAAAGAGATCATTCACGGAAGAAATACAAGCAACCAAGTAAATATATGAAGAAATCCTTAATTCACTGGTAATCAAAAGAACGCAAAGTAAAATGAGATATTTTCACCTATCAGATAACCCTCCAGTTGCATTGAAAAAGGTCCTTTCTGAAATAGCTGGTTGGATTATAGCTGCACATAGCTTTTCTGGCAGTTTGTAAATATATATTGAAGAGGCTTAATTATATACCTATCTTTTAAGCTAATTAAGTCCAACTCTAGAAATCCAGCCTAAGAAAGTAATCAGACATGCGTAGTGTGTATGTGCAAAGATTTTTAAAAATTATACATAAGAAAAGTATGAAGAAAATCTAAGTACCGTACCCAGCTATAAAGGAAATAGTAATAAATTTAAATTAATTTAAAAATCATTAAATAATCTCCTATGATTGTTTAATGCAGTGGTTCTTAACCATGGATGCTATGTAGTATTCTCTACAAAAACACATCCTAGGTTCCACCTGTCAGAGATTGTCATTAGGTAGGTCAGGAGTAGCATCTGGGGCTTGATATGTTTACAAAGATGTGTGCGTCATTCTAATGTTTTCCTCTCGAGAAACAAAAAATGTGTTGTGTGGAGTCCATTCCAAGTCATGGTGGCCCCACGTGTGTCGGAGTAGAATTGTGCTCCTCGGGGTTTTCAGTGGCTGATTTTTTGGGAAGCAGATTACCAGGCCTTCCTTCTGTAGTGCCCCTGGGTGGTTCTAAGCACCACCTTTAGGTTAGTAGTCAAGTACTGTTTGCATCACCCAGGGACTTTTCTTGTTAAGAACCACTGATTTAATGATACAAGGAAATGTTCATGGTATAATGTTACGCTAAAAAGCAAAATATACAACCTTGTGTTGATTAACTGTTGCTGTGCAGCAAACCACCCCAAAGCTTAACGGCTTAAAACAACAGTTCTCCTGCTGGTCTCGCCTGAGACCACATGAGTGGCTACATTCAGGCAGAAAGGTTGGGTGCTGGGCCTCTCACTTCATGCAGTCTCTCAGCCTTCAGTAGGCTGGTCTGGGCTTCCAAGAGGATTCTGAGGGAACTTGGTCCAAGAGAAACAATCCCCAATGTGCAAGGGCATATCAAGCCTTTGTTAGCATCATGCTCCTTATTGTCCTGTTGGCCAAAGTCAGTTACGTTGCCAAGGCCAGGCTCAGTGGGAACAGATTACACAAGGGATGAATGCTGGGGCCTACCAGTGTAACAGTCTACTATCATGTGATTCTAATGTCTCAACACAAGACACATACACATATGTGGAAATAAAAAAAAAAAGAAAACCAAACCTGTTGCTGTCGAGTTCATTCCAACTCATAGTGGCCCTATAGGACAGAGTAGAACTGCCCCATGGGGTTTCCAAGGAGCTGTTGGTAGATTCGAACTGCCAACCGTTTGGTTAGCAGCCGAGCACTTAACCACTGCACCACCAGGGCTCCTTATATTTTCAATGGCTATTTTCTAATTTACCCTTTTTTGTATCTTCACATTTTCTTATGAAGTATATATTCTGTCATCCTAAACAAAAATCATCCCTTGAATTAAGAAAGTATGGCTATAGGTTTAGAGAACTTAATATACAACAAAAGATGGGTTTAAGACATGGTTGGAAAGATGGAATTAACTGGAGTTGGTGGCATTTTAGAGATGGAAGTTGGTAAGATGAGTTCAAGGATTATATGTAGCTGGGGCTCTGGTTAGATGGTGTCGTCTTTCACCAAGATAGGGGAAGAGGACTTGGTGCAATTTTGCTGGCAAAGTCTCATTTAGCATGTTGAGTTTGAGATTCCTGGGAGGCATCATAGGTAGAGGCCTAGCAGAAGTTGGAAATACAGAGCTGAAGAAGAGAAGTAGGGGCTAGAGAGGGAGTTTTTCTTGATTCAGTGGCCACTGAAGTTGTGAGAAAAGATCTGCTTGCCCAAAAAGAGCATGCTGTCTGTTATTAGTTCCCATCAAGTCAGCTTCAACTCAAAGCAACTTTACGTGTAACAGAATGAAAGATTACGCCATCCTTGACCATCTTCATGGTGGTATGTTTAAGTCCATTGTTTCGGCTATTATGTCAGTCTATCTCATGGAGGGTGTCCCTTGTTTTCACTGACCTTCTACTTTATCAAACATGATGTCCTTTTCTAGGGATTGGTCTTCCTGATGATGTATGCAAGAGAGCTGAACTCTCTCCATCCTTGCTTCTAAGGAACATAAAAAAGAGAACAGGAGATGAATCCTTAGTTCACCAACATGCAAGGCCCTAGCAAAAGAACTGCCAGGCCAGTTCCCTAGAAGCTGCTTCAGTGTGGCTTCACTCACCATGCCTTCCCTGCCCCCAGCCCTCCACTAGATCAGGCCACCATCATATACAATCTCCGTGCCGCGAGTTTCTTATTTGGAGCACTTGACACATTCGTACTTAAATGACCATTTGTGTAATTAATTGTTTTTTGGCACTGTTCCCCACTGGGTTGTGAGCTCTGGGAGAGCAGGGCCACAGGCTGTCTTGTCCATTATTATTATCACTGGTGTCTAGCTTGGTGCTTGGCATGTGTTTCCTGGGAGGTTGAGTGAATGACAGCATGCAGCAAGCCAGCCACAAAAGTAGAATAAGGAGGACCATTCAGAGGGAAGGTGTTGGGGGCCCAGGAGAGTTTCAGGAGAAGAGTTTTGAGGAGAGAGTAGACACCAGTGCCTGTCATTCCTAAGAGGTTAAGACCAGCTCTAGAAAGATCTATGGAGAAGGAAGCTTTAGAGTAGGGGTGGAAGCAGGTCCTGGGGTAGGGGAAAAACCCAAACCAAACCCGTTGCTGTCCCATCCATTTTGACTCATAATGATGCAGAAGGACAGAGTAGAACTGCCCCAGAGGGTTTCCAAGGAGCAGCTGGTGGATTCAAACAGCTGACCTTTTGATTAGCAGCCAAGCTCTTAACCACTGCACCACCAGGGGGAGGGGAGGGAATGTGATCAATCAGTCAAGAGCACAGGTGGATCGATCGGTCGTTGAAAGAAGCTGAAGCAGCTCTTCTGAGTGGGAAGGACAGCAAAGAGGATGGGACAAATATTTAAGAAGGAGGTCACATAGCAAATTGGACATCATGGCTCAAGGTCAGCAGGTTGACTACCCTCAGACTGTGGACACTGATTTTTCAAGCAGTATCCACAGGAAGTTGTTGTCCTGTTTGAGGAGTGAAAGATGAACTATCCCTCTCGCACCCTCCCAAAACCCCTGGTGTGTCTCTCCAGACAGGCCTCTACAGCTGGCCCTCTGCACAAAGTCTGTGCCGAAGTCTTAGGTCTACACCATGTCAAGGAGGCTGTGTTGAAGTCTTCATCAAAGGGTATTATGGGACTAATGGACCACAACCACCACAGCTTCCACCAGCCTGAGTCCAGCACAACTAGATGGTGTCCAGCTACCACCACCCACTCCGCTGACAGGGATCATAATAGAGGGTCCCAGACAGACCTGGAGAAAAATGTAGAACAAAATTCCAACCCACAAAGACTAGACTTACTGGTCTGACAGAGAGTGGAGAAACTCCGAGGGTATGGCCCTCGGACTCCCTTTTAACTCAGTATTGAAGTCACTCCTGAGGTTCAAACTCCAGCCAAAGATTAGATAGGCCCATAAAACAAACGATAACACACGTAGCTCAACCATGTATTCCAGACTAAGTGGGCACACCAGCCCAGGGGCAAAGGCGAGAAGGCAGGAGGGGACAGGAAAGCTGAATGAATGGAAATGGGGTCCCTAGGGTCAAGAAGGGGACAGTGTTGACATGTTACAGGGTTGGCAACCAATGTCACAAAACGATTTGTGTATTGTTTAGTAAGAAACTAATTTGCTCTGTTAACTTTCACTTAAAGTACAATAAAAAGGGGGGCATTATTAGTTTGACGTTATACCCTATTCAGTGGTTCTCAAAGAATGAGTCCCAGTGTGCAGTACCAGCATTCCCTGGGAACTTGTTAGAAATGCAAATTCTCAGGCACCACCTCAGACCTACTTGAATCAAAAACTCTGGGGTAAGACCGCAAAATCTGCTTTAATAGGCCCCCCAGGTGATTCTAGGAGCCTGCGTAGCACAAATGGTTTGCCCTAAAGGTTGGTGGCTTGAACCCACCCAGAAGCTCTGTGGAAGAAAGACCTGGCAATCTGCTTCTGTAAAGATTACAGCCAAGAAAACTCTAAGGAGCAGTTTTATTCTGTAACACATGGGGTTGCAACAAGTCAGAATCAATTTGATGGCAACAGTTTGGTTCTGTGAACCCTTGGCCTGACTCCAAAAACACATGCAAGCAGTTGTTGGAAATTAACCAGCTCTGGGCTGACATTGATGCAGGAGCCTCCAAGCGGAGGACGCAGGCTTTCCTCCCACCATTTCTTTGGAGGAGCTTTTGAAGTTGTTGACTTGAAACCTGCTTGCAGTTGCCTGACCTTGGAGTATTGAGCTGATAAAATTAGAGGCTTCCATGTTATGGGTTCTGTTGGGAGGCAGCCTTCCCAACCTGACTTGGATCAGCGGCCTGTACCCTGAGGTTCTGAGCCAGCTGGAGGCAAGAGTAAGGGTGAGGCGAGGTAGGGATGAGGAGAGAGTGGGTGGGCCTCCTGCTCCTCTGTGAACTGGGAGTTTTAAATGGAAGATTGTGAAGGACCAGAGGGCCTGAATTACAGGCTGGAGGATAAGGTTTCACACATAGCAGCTGGAATTCATAGTGCTGGTGTCTGGGGCCCATAGCTTTGAAGACACGGTGAGATGCTGTTGCTTAACGAAAACCAGACCAGCCCCCAGCTGCCAACTCACCCTGACCCTGCACCCTGCAGCGTCTGGCCTGGGCACTAAGGGCCATGGCGCCATGCTGGGCCTTCAAGCCCCCAGGTGCACCTTCAGTTTCAGGAGATGAAAGCCGGCTTGGCGGCGGCTCCAGCTGTTACTGTTCAGGGGCTTGACCTCTTACAGCTGCTGCCCTCAAAGTGTGGCCATCCAGCCGCGGATGTTAATTGCTGGAGAGGTCGAGTGGTCTTCCTCCTCTTTATAATATACAGGTACAGATATCTGGAGAACAGCTCCCATGGCATGTCTGAATTTGAGTCCAGAAACCAGGGACTGAAAGTTCATAGACAGCCAAGGCTCTCAGCAGAGAATAAGCCCATTTGTCCCTAAGTGGGATGTTCACTTGGATTCTGGAAGCTGGTAGTTACGGCGTCTTTAGGGTCTTGCTGCTTGGGGTTTTTGTTCCAGTCTGTTCCGCACTGTCCTGTGCCGTGTTGTGGTTAGAAGCAGATCCTGAGAAGCAAGAGCCTGGGCTCCTTCCCCTGACAGAGATGTTGCTGGGGAGTGCCCTTCGCCCCTTCTGAAACCTTTGGGCTTCCCTGCAGACCCCAGGTCTGGGCCAGATGCCTGCCTCCTATATCTTTGGACCCTGTGCAGCTGGTCTGTCCTCCTTGACCCTTTCACTTTGCTGAGCTCCTTTCTACCTTTTGTTTGATGTCATTTAGGGAAACTTTTTTTTGTTTTCCTCCAAATAGGAGAAAGAACTGTACTACCTTGAGAATAGGGAGATTTTCTTTTTTCCTTCAAGGTTAGTGTGCAGGCTGTATGACTAAGTTCTTTCACATTGTGCACATTTGTGTAGATAAACCTTCCTCCGTTGCCAAAGCCACAGGGAAGATGGGAGAGGGCCCCAGGTTCTAATTCAACCTGAAAACCAGTTGCCTTCAAGTCCATTCCAACTCGTGGTGACCCCATGTGTGTCAGAGTGGAAATGTGACCCACAGGGTTTCAGCTACTGATTTTTCAGAAGATCACCTGGTCTTTGTTCTAAGGCACCTCCGAGTGGACTCAGGCCTCCAACTTTCAGCCAGCAGCCATGTGCCTTACCCATTTGCACTGCCCAGGGACTCCAGTTCTTTTTCACTCATATGATTTTGAACAAATTTTTCCAAAGAGTGAATATTTCCTTATTCCTTTTCATCTCTCTCTCCAGTGAGTGGTCTATAATTAGTACTTCTTCAATAAGAAGTTGGCCCCCATGTAAAAGTTTTGGGGTAAAATATTGATAGTAATTATTTATTGAGAATATGTAAGAATCTGACAATCTCGTATGTATTGTTCTAGTGTATCCAGAGAAATGTATGCAATTAAAGGAGACAGAAGGTTCCAGAACTTAAGTTACAGAAATCCAGTCATTATTTGATTGCCCCAGAATTGAGCTGCTGAGCACCCATTGGGCTGTCTAGTGTTACTTTGTCATTGTTAATTATTTGTCAAGTCGGCCCAGGACTCATGGGGAACCCATGCACAGTAAGGTCAGACCATTGTGATTCATTGGCTGATTTTCGGAAGTAGATTGCCAGGCCTTTCTTCCTAGTCTGTCTTAGTCTGGCAGTTCCACTAAGACCTGCTTAACAGCACAACAACACACAAGCCTCTACTGACAGACAGGTGGTGCCTATGCATAAGGTATGTTGGCCAGGAATCGAACCCAGGTCTCCAGTATAACTAATAAATGGTAAAAGACATTTTTCTGGGACTGTTTTCCTCGCTGGTTTGTCGGAACTCACTGATTCTAATGAAAGAAGAATTGAAACTGACCAATAAAATGTCAGTTTCTCTAGTGGGCAAATAAATGTAAATTTAAATAGCATGACATCATTTCTACCTATCAGATAGGCAAGGATTAAAAAAATTACCCAGAGCTGGCAAGGGAGGTGAGTTATACTACTGCTGGTGGAAGTCTCAGTCTGCAAAACAGTTTGGCAAGAGTTATTAAAAACCTTAAAAATGTCCAGAGCCATTGACCTAGCACTCCTGGGAATTTATCGTTTGAAACAAAGTTGCACTGAAAGAAGTATGTTCAAAGTTTTTCATCAAAGCAGTAATCAGAACAGTGAAAAGTTTGAAACTACCTTGAAGTCCAAGAGGCTTATTATAGTGCACGTTTGTGTCTGTACACACACATACGTATGCACATATTGTTATGGTGTTGTTACATGTCGTCGAGCCATTTCTAACTCGTAGTGATCCTATGTGCAACAGAATGAAACACTGCCTGGTCCTGTGTCATCCTCAAAATTATTGGTATGCTTAAGCCCATTGTCACAGCCACTGTCCTGTGTTTTCTAAATTTTCTGCAGTAAATATGCAGTATGTAAGTTATTTATTTATTTTAATAAATAGAAGATTCCTGTGAAGTATGCCTCATAATTGCTGCTTTAAACAACTCCCTACACAGATTATCTCACTGGCTGGTTTGCATTACAGCAGAAAGGATGTTTGCTTATTGCTGATTAACAAGACCACTACCTCTGACGAAACCCAGAGGTGAATTTCGTCTGGCCTCAGAGGAAGAAACGCCTTGCTAAGGGGTGAAAGGTCAGCATTGAAAGCCAGCTAAAGAATTTTGGCTGGAGCCCGAGGCTGGAATCACAGACACTCTATTGTGTTAGATAAGTTTCTCATTTCCAGGCGAGACCCAGTATGTGCTAAAAGCAGAAATTTCTTTTTCTCTTGCAAGTTCAGTCACCACTCTTACTCTCTCCGAGAAAAATAAAGCAAGTAATGATGTTCTTAAGACTGTGGCAATGAAGACTTGAAAACAGCAATGACGTGCCTGAGTATGATTAACAGTTGGGGATGGGCCCCAGGGGCCAAGGGCAAAGTGGGCCTCATTTTGTTTGGAAGTGCAGGACAAATGATTCATACTGAGAACTACAGTATCACCCTTTTCTTGGCCGAAAATGCGTGATGAAATGTGAAGTTGGAGCTTTTGAAATATTCATTTTGTTGTGGCATGACACGTTCAGGATTGAAACATTAGGAGGTGGAAGAGGAGGAAAAGTCAGTGGGAGGGAACCAAAAAACCAAACCCTTCATCGTCGAGTCGATTCCGACTCACAGCGACACTATAGGACAGTAGAACTGCCTCATAGAGTTTCCAAGGAGCAACTTGTGGATTGGAGCTGCCAGCCTTTTGGTTAGCAGCGACAGCACTTAACCACTGTGCCACCAGGGTTTCCAGTGGAAGGAGAAGAATGGTGAATTGGGCTAGATTAGGAGGGGATCACCGGGGTGGTGCAAACGGTTAACACCGCTGGGCTGCTAACTGAAAGGGAGGTTTGAGTCCACCCAGAGGTGCCTCGGAAGAAGGGCCTAGCGATCTACTTCCAAAAATTGATGGCACCTGGTTCTGTTAATGGAAGGAACTCAATAACCTAACAAGTATTCTCAAAATTTAAAAAGCTTGAGGAGTAAGCCTGAGACAAAGGCCTTGGAAGAGAAATATTAATATGGGGCTCTTTAGTAGAGCCTGAAGGTGAAGCTCCATGTTGGGGCCTACGGATCAGTAGAGAGCTGTTCACGTAGGAAACCGAGAGAGAAGTTACCTTCAGGCCAGCCAGAGGTAACCCTGGGGCCCTGGTGGTGCAGTGGTTAAGCATTTGGCCTGTAACCAAAAAGTTGGCAGTTTGAATTCACCAGCCACTCCTTGGAAACCCTACAGGGCAGTTCTCCTCTGTCCTACAGGGTCGCTGGCAACGGGTTTGGGGGAAGTAACCCAAGGGCCAACAATTGTGTGAAATAATCAGTATCCTGATTTTGCAATGAGGAAGTCTGATCTCTGACCAGATGTCATCTGTGGGACAGGTCTTCCCTGACTGCCCCGTTTATAACAACTTGTCCACAACATGCTGGCCACACACACGTATATACCTAGTTACTGTGCCTTTACTCTGCTTTATTTTTATAAACTCATCACCACTGGACATATTTTATAATTGTGTAATTTAGTGTATGTTCAACTTATGACATATACAATAAAAATATGATCTATATAATTATTCGTTGGTTGCAGATTCCTCCTCACAAGTGGTATGCTAGAGCTGGTGTACAGGCTCGCGCGAGAGCCAATTATGCACATGTCTTCCAACTCTGCATTCAGTCATATCAAGTCAGTGGCTTGAAATGGGCCATGATGACAGCATTTACACCACGGGAATCGGCAAAAATGCTACAAAACCAGGAGAGTCGGTAGTTAAACATTTACCAGTAGACCATCGCTTCCTGCCTTCCATGAGAATGTCAGCTTCATGAGTGAAGACTTTTGTTCATTGCTCTATCTCTAATGCCCAGAACTATGCCCTGGCACATAGTAGGTGCTCAGTAAGTATTTGTTGAGTGAATCAAAAGTGATGAGCACTTTTAAGTCATACAGACCTGGGCTCAGTGGCTTGCCTTCATTGGGTGGACATTGCACGAGCCAGTTAATATCTCCAAAACTGTAAAATGGGAGTCAAAATCCCTGCCTTTCCAGTTGAAGATTAAAATTTCCCAGGGCCAGAAATAAGAAGAATGTTGAAAAGTTAATATTTGGCATACAAATATATTTAGCATACAAATCATACAATCAACCCTGGAATACTTTGGTGTGGCTTTAGAATCAGCAGTTGCTAAGGCTTTGTTGGAGATGAGAAACTTCGAGGTGTAGGTGGAATCACAGAATAAAGGCTTAGCAGAGTGCCTGACATCTGGTAGACACAGTTAACAGCAATCTCTTTCTCTGCTTTGTTGGTTCTCTCTACATTGTAGCCTATTGATGTTTTCTTCCAAATTTCCCAGGAATAAAACTGTCCAGTGTTTTATCTCCTGCAGTTAAATCATGCCATTAAGTTTCTAATGGGTTTCGCCTGGGGGCTTCCAACTTTTGGGGACTAGGCTAAATGTTTTAACCTTTTAAAAGTGGCATGAAGTAGGCTGTTTGCTGCTGGGAAAAAAAGTATGGGTTTAGAGAAGTGTTTGTTAAACTCCGAACAGGAGGCAGCCTTACTTCCACAGTTCGGCTGTCAGGTGAGTCCTGGGTCTGCTTGTCTTCAGCTGTTTTCAGTTGAAGTTAGGTTTCCTTGCCTCTGGCAATTTCAGTGGCTTGTGCTTGGAGAGATTTCTAGAAGGTTTGGGTCTTGACTCCAGGCTAGGGTTTTTCTGGAGCCAGGGTCAGGATGCCTGACTTGTTCTCCAGAGCCTAGAGGCCCGAAGCCCTGGGGATGCTGCAAACCCAACAAAGGGAGAAACAGATTTCCCCCAAATTTCTCAAACCTGAGATCAATGGTGCTAAACCAAAACCAAAACTAGTGCCGTCAAGTTGATTCTGACTCATAGCAACCCTATAGGACAGAGTAGAACTGACCCATAGAGTTTCCAAGGAGCGCCTGGTGGATTCGAACTGCCAACCCTTTGGTTAACAGCCGTAGCACTTAACCACTACGCCACCACGGTTTCCATTGATGGTGCTAGATTACATTAACTAGAAAATCGTAACCAAAATATTCACTTGTTCCCACTTCGCAGAAAAACAGATTAAAAAAATACTTTTTCCTCATTTGACGGATAAAAAGTTGCAATTTGAGGAGGAGCCAGTCTTTCCATTTGCCAAGCACCAGCTATTTGCTAATGACAGGGGGCAGATACTGTCTCTGCGCTTCAGAGATACCTGTTTTGGAAGCGGGCTGCTGTAGAAACTGTCTTCTTGTTCATTAGAAAGCCATACGCTTGTTCCTGACTCAGAATGCCCTGTGGCTCACCCTCCTCCAGGTTTCTCCCAAGATATCCAGGATGACACAGAAAAATAGCGAAAACTCACAGGCCAGCAGAAACTAAGAAGGGCTATCGAATGCTAGGATCTGGGCGGGGCACACGTTGGTAATGAAGCCTGTAGAGCTGGACTGCGGAGGCCCTGCCCAGGATGAGGCTTACAACACAAAGATTCCCGAAGAGAAGGGAGACCATACCTTACCACCACTGCCCACCCGAAGAAAGGCAGAAGGAAATTTCACACCTTCTCCATCATTTAGTTCCTGACTCACACACTTGAGGTAAATTCCAGGTGGAGAACTGGTCAGCCTTTCTTTCTACTCTGCAGTTACTGGCCTCTGAAGGGGCTCTTGTAAACACGTCTTTTTTTGTTTGTTTTCTTTGCATATATATAGGTAGAGAAAGAAAACACCATAATATACCTACCTGGGAAATACAGGGAAACTGCTGTGGTTTCAGTGCCTTTTAGTAGATGTACTCCCCAAAAGTGCTGCAAGTCAGATGCCCTGGAGCTGTGCATGCTGGGAAACATCATGCCTTCTGTCTTGAGCTGATTGGGCGTGTCTGAGGAGGAAGTGACACCTCATTAGAGCTCAGGTTCCCTGTTGGCTGGAGGCTGTTCTCCTTGCCCTGCCCTCCCATAGTAGGTATGAGGAGATTCCTCCTTTTTACAGGTGGGCAGAAAATGGGATTACTCCCCGTCCACTCATAATGTCTGTTGAAAGCTATTGGTATGAACAAAATTTTCCTGTTCAAGAATGAATAAAGACACACACACAAAAAAAAAGACTTTTGGGAGAAGTCCTGAGGAACAAGGTAAAGGCAGCAACTTCCGGAAGACTGAGAGCAATGTCTACTTTTAGAAAATCATCTATAGCAGAATGCAGGTGAAAATTTTGGGAAAATGTGTGGCATCCTCAACTGCCATTTCCTGCACAGGGACACATGTATAGTGTGAGTGGCCGTGGCCAGTGGCTGTGGTTGTACTTTCTCTCCATCCTTAAGCCTTGTGATTCCTCTCTTCCTTACTAGGCAGCCTATAGCCCCACCTGTGCTGCTGTCCCTGAGATTCCCAACCACTCTGCTAAAGATGCATGTGGAAACCCCTCCTTACTCACTCTTCTGGGTGCACAAACAGTTAAGCACTCGACTGCTAGCTGAGAGGTTGATGATTTGAACCCACCCAGAGGTGCCTTGAAAGTCAGGCCTGGCTACCTGTTTCTGAAGGGTCACAGCCTTGAAACCCCTATGGAGCAGTACAACTCTGCACACATGTGCCATGACAACAATACTGGGACAGTTTGGGCTAGTAAACAGGGTACAGAGCTTATTTGACTAGGATGGCTGGGCGCCCTGGGTTTTGGCCTGGGCTCTTAAGTTTGAGAGTCTTCACATTCTTCTCCCATTTTTCTGTGGAGGATGTTGTGGCAGTGCTGTATTGCAAAACAAAACTATCCCCAGGGCAGGGACGGAACCAAGATGGCAGAATAGACACGCTTCTAGAGAGCCCTCTTTATGACAAAGACCCGACAAAACAAGTGAGATGAGTATATTTATGACAAGCTAGGAGCCCTAAGCATCACAGGCAAGCTTAGAAAATGAACTGAGGGGCAGAGGGAGGAAGAGACGGTTCAGAAGCAGAGAGGAGTTACTGGACCTGAACCGCAGGGAGCCCTCAGGCACCATTCCCGGGAACAGTGGCGGTGGACTGGTGGTATTGTTCAGTCGCAGTTTCCTCAGGGAGAAGCAGCCAGCCACACAGCCTACTCACACCTCCAGAACCAGAGAAGAATGGTGCTTTTGGCAAAAGCTAAGTACTTGCGTATGTTTTACCGTGCCCTCCACTCCCAAGCTGGCTTCAGTGGCTGACTTCCCTGGGCCTGAGATAGGCCCTGTTAAGTGCCTAGAGCCATCCTCCCAGCCTTGGAGAAGGAAAAAATGTGCAATTGGGGGAAAAGATAATTTTCCAGCTGCACTAACCAGGGTACCTCAGGACAGAAGTGCCTCCTGTCCAGGCATAAATGGTTTGTGGACTTGGAGTACCTTTCCCCTCTGCATGGACCTGTGTGGGCCTATTTCAGGAGAATAGGCCCTTGTTGGCAGACTACAACCTTTTCAGCTATGTGGCGGAGAGGTGGGTGTTTGATGTTTGATACTGCTTTGCCTGTTAAACAGGGTCCTCACCTACCCACATCAGGGGCCTAAGGACTGGTAGCTCCACTCAGGTCACCCAGCCACCAGCAACAGGGGTCCAAGGATAACTGGTACCTCTCAGTCCTTACAACCAAAAACATTGGATGCCCATGGTCCCTCTGCAGAACCCATCCACCTGTACCCTGTAGGGAATAGGGAAACATTTTCCTCAGAGACACATGGGAGGTGGTTCTCAGCCCCTGCCTTGTTCAGAGTGTGACCCCCTGCTACAACCAGATACCAGTACCTACACCAATCACCTCTGCCCCTCTAAGACTGTAGGACAGAGCCTGTACCACACATCTGAGCTGAATTCATACAAGAAAAGTGAGTGGACTCCTACACTGATACACCTGATAACAGCTCTAGCCATCTGGGGACAGGAAGTCAGAGCTCCGAAGGCAAAGATAATTAAGCTAGCTCACTCAAGCAACCGATTTGGGCATATCAAAACAAAACAAAGAAAGAAGCTATGACACGGTAAGCAAACATAAAATAAACTAATACAATAACATAAATCGCTCAGAGACAACAGTCAATATCAAGTCACATAAACAAACAGACCATGATTGCCTCAACAAGGTGTCAAAACAAAGAATCAAGTGATCTTCTAGATGAAAGTGCATTCCTGGAATTACCAGAGGCAGAATACAGAAGATTAATATACAGAACCCTTCAAGACATCAGGAAGGAAATGAGGCAATATGCAGAACAAGCCAAGGAACACACAGATAAAGCAATTGAAGAAATTAAAAAGATTATTCAGGAACATACTGAAAAATTTAATAAGCTGGAAAAATCCATAGACAGCAATCAGAAATTCAGAAAATTAACAATAAAATTACAGAAGTAGACAATTCAATAGAAAGTCAGAGGAGCAGAATTGAGCAAGTGGAAGGCAGAATTCCTGAACTTGAAGATCAAGTGCCTGGCACTAATATATTTGAAGAAAAATCAGATAGAAGAATTAAAAAAATGAAGAAACCTTAAGAATCATGTGGGATCAAGAGAAATAACCTACAAGTGATTGGAGTACCAGAACAGGGAGAGGTAACAGAAAATACAGAGAGAATTGTTGAAGATTTGTTGGCAGAAAACTTCCCTGATATCATGAAAGATGAGAAGATGTCTATCCAAGATGCTTATCGAACTCCACCTAAGGTAGATGTTAAAAGAAAGTCGCCAAGACATATTATAATCAAACTTGCCAAAAGCAAAGACAGAGAATTTTAAGAGCAGCTAGGGATATACAAAAGGTCACCTACGAAGGAGAGTCAATAGGAATAAGCTCAGACTACTCGGTAGAAACCGTGCAGGCAAGAAGGCAATGGGATGGCTTATATAAAAAATTGAAGGAAAAAAATTGCCAGCCAAGAATCATATATCCAGCAAAACTGTCTCTCAAATATAAAGGTGAAATTAGGACATTTCCAGATAAACAGAAGTTTAGGGAATTTGTAAAAACCAAACCAAAACTACAAGAAATACTAAACGGAGTTCTTTGGTTAGAAAATCCATAATATCAGGTATCAACCCAAGACTAGAACACTGGGCAGAGCAATGAGAAGTCAATCCAGACAGAAGAATCAAAATAAATAAATCAAGATTTTTAAAAAGCACTCAAAATAGGGTAACAGCAATGTTATTACGTAAAAGAAGACAGAATTAAAACAAAGAGGGACTAAGAAATGTAGTCATAGGTCTTCCATATGGAGAGGAAGGTAAGGTGATACAAAGAAATAAAAGTTAGGTTTAAATTTAGAAAAATAGGGGTAAATAATAAGGTAACCACAAAGGAGACAAACTATCCTACACATCAAAATAAAATACAAAAAAAAAAAAATAGAGACTCGGCAGGAACAAAATCAATAACAACAAATACGTGGAAGGGACAATATGTAAAGATAATCTACTCGGCACATAAAATTAAGTGGGAAAAAGAAACTGTCAAAACTATCCCCAGACGTAGGTAGAACTATCATGACTTTCATTTTTCCCCAAACTCCTGTAAATGTTTATTATACTCAGGGAAAAACTGGGTCCTATGATTGCAGATTGCATCATGTGTCTGTGAATGCGGGGTGGGGAGAGGCTGAGAGAGAGAGAATTGCATCCACTCTGAGAAGGCTACTACCTCTCAGCTTTGCATTTGACTCTGTGGCAAATAGTGCTACAAGAAGCCACCCTACGTCATCTCCCCAGATTTTTTTTTTTTTTTTAATTGTGCTTTAGGTGAAAGTTTACAGAGCAAGTTAGTTTCCCGTTGAACAATTAATACACAAATTGTTTTGTGACATTGGTTGCCAGCCTTGCAATTTGTCAACACTCCCCTTTTCGACCTCAGGTTCCCCACTTCCATTCGTCCAGTTTTCCTGTCCCTTTCTGCCTTCTAGCCTTTGCTTTCGGGCTAGTGTGCCCATTTAGTCTTATAAACATGGTTGAACTATGTGTGTTATTGTTTGTTTTATAGCTTTGTCTACTCTTTGGCTGAAGGGTGAACCTCAGGAGTGACTTCAGTACTGAGTTAAAAGGGTGTCCGGGGGCCATACTCTCAGGGTTTCTCCACTCTCTGTCAGACCAGTAAGTCTGGCCTTTTTATTATGAGTTTGAATTTTGTTTTACATTTTTCTCCCACTCTGTCTGAGACCCTGTATTGTGATTTCAGTCAGAGCAGTCGGTGGTGGTAGGTGGGCACCATCTAGTTATTCTGGACTCAGTCTGGTGGTTCTCTCTAGATTTCAATGTTATTTCTCCTCCTTCACCTGCCATCCACTCCTCATCTGCTGACACCAGCATCATCTCCAGCGCTTCCCTGAAACTGCTCTCACCAAGAACACCAGCCTTAACTTGCCTGGTTTCTGTAACATCTGAACCCATTGCCTCCCCCTGCCTTCTTGCATCAGCTCTCCTCTTGGCTTTTGAGCCATGTGCTCTCGGTTCTTCTATTATGCTACTGAAGTTCCTTTTCTGCTTCTCTAATAGGCTCCTGTTCTTATGCACATCTCTTAAATGTTGCTGGTTGTTGGGATTCTGCCCTTGGTGGTCTTCTCTCTCCACACAGCCTCCTGGGTGACCAGTCCTTTCAGCTACCATCCACATGTTCATGACATCCTAATCTAGAGCCCAGAACCTGCTGAGTTCCGGAGCGGTTACAGCCAGCAACCTACCAGCGTCCTCACTCAGAGGTCCCAAAGCACCTAGAGTCAACATGTCCATGACTGAATGTGCCACCCCTCTCCTGCATTATTCCCTAAGTACATGGTCCCTCCAGCACCCCATTTCACAAGTTGGAAATGGAGGTGATATTTCACTCTTATTCACCACATTCATGCAGCCATTGGGTCCTGCCAACTGCTGATCTGCTTAGGATTAGTCCAGTGCCTTTTCCCTGGCACAAACCACACTCAGCTCTTACCTGGACCCAGCCCTGGTCTTGCTGCCTCCAATCTTGTCCTCCCTCCAAATCTACTTTCCACACTGTGGCCATTTTTGCACCCTTTATTGGGTGTCTTCTGTGCCCCGAACCTTATACCACACCACTACCCTAAATCAATGGCTACTCCTTACCCTTAAAATACAGTTCAAATTCTTTAATATGGCTACCACACACTCTAAGGAAACCTGGCCCTGCCTGCTTCTGCAGCGCAATCTGTTGGCACCACCCTACCCCTGCCATGACCCCTGTGTTCCCTGGTGGGTGGGAGTCCCTGACTCCCTCCATGTACACTCTCTCCCTCATTCCTTTTTTCATGCTGTTCTTTCCACCTTACCTGGAATTCTCCTGGCTTCCTCTCTGGCTAGCAAGCCTGTAGACGTCAGCTTAGAAGTCACTTCCCAGGAAGCCTCCAGATTTGCATAATGCCCTTCCTAAGGGCCACATAGCACCCTGAGCTTGCCTCATGAGAGGACTCAGCCCACAGCTGATGTACTTTCCTGGTTGCCCCATTAGACACCCTTGAAGGCAGAGGGTGCGTTTGTTCATCATTGTATCCCTAGTGCCCACTAGCACCTGGCATATAACATACGGTCCTTAAATATTTTATCCATTCGATGAGGGAATGGATCCATCATATTGCTTTCATTAAACATTTACTGAGCATTACTATATCCCATGTACTAAAAGGAAGACAGAAGAAGAATTGATGTATTTGAATTGCAGTGTTGGCAGAGAATATTGATTATACTGTGGATTGCCAGAAGAACAAACAAATCAGTGTTAGAAGAAATAGAACCAGAATGCTCCACAGAAGTGAGGATGGTGAGACTTTGGCTGGCTTATTTTGGATATGTCATCAGGAAAGACCAGTTGCTAGAAAAGGACATCATGTTTGGTAAAGTAGAGCACCAGTGAAAATGAGGGAAACCTTCAATGAGATGGATTGACGAAATAGCTGCAATAATGAACTCAAACGTAGCAACCATCATAAAGGTGGAGCAGGGCTGGACTTCTGTTATACGCAAGGTCACTATGAGTTGGAGTCTACTTGATGACAACTAAAAACTACATACTTAATAATTAAAATTTAATAATTCAAAATGCCAGAATTCTCAGAGAATGGGAGCTAGAGAAAATTCTTGGCTCTGGTGCCCCTCTACATTATAATCTATCCTGGAAGCATGTATTTCTGTATAGTTGCGAGTTCACCCTTTAGGTGCTGTTACGGATAGAATTGTGTCCCCCCCAAAATATATATAATAATTCCTTACCCCTATACTTATGGATTGGAAAACCTGGTGGCATAGTGGTTAAGAGCTGTGGCTGCTAACCAAAAGGTCGGCGGTTCGAATCCACCAGGCACTCCTTGGAAACTCTATGGCCAGTTCTACCCTGCCCTATAGGGTTGCTATGAGTCAGAATCGGCTCAATGGCGACGGGTTTGGGTTTTTTTTGTTTTATACTTGTGGATAAGGAGCCCTGGTTGTGCAGTGGTTAAAGTGGTTGGCTGCTAACTGAAAGATTGGTGGTTTGAACCCACCAGCCACTCCAGGGGAGAAAAATGTGGCAGTCTGTTTCCATAAAGATTTACAGCCTTGGAAACCCTATGGGGCGGTTGTACTCTGTCCTATAGGGTCCCTATGAGTTGGAATCGACTCAATGGTGATGGGTTTTGGTTGTTTTTTTTTTTTTTTCTTCCTTCTTTGAGGGGAGGGGATACTTGTAGATGTATCCCATTTGGGGATAGGGTTTTCTTTATTTTATTAATGAGGCCATATTGTATAGGATATGTCTTAAACAGGTCACCTTTGGGATATAAACCAAGCTGATTAGGCAGAGAGAAGCAAGCAGAGATGGGGGAAGATAGATGCAAAGCCACATGGAGATCTCCAGAGAACTAGGAACAGAAACTGAAGAGACAAGGACTTCCCCCAGAGCTGACACAGAGAGAAAGCCTTCCCCTAGAGCTGGCACCCTGAATTTGCACTTGTAGCCTCCTAAACTGTGAAAAATAAACTTCTGTTTGTTAAAACCACCCACTTATGGTATTTCTGTTGTAGCAGCGCTAGACAACTCAGACAAGTGCTTTTACAGTACTTATAGAACTGTCCCTTATCTGCCTTTCCGGGGGCCATTGAGGTTCATGTAATGCCCCCCGCAGACTGCGGGGTGGTCTCTGTCTCTTCAGCCCTCTTTTTCTTCTCTCCTGTGGGTGTCTGCCTTGTATTCTCCCATCACCACCTCAGATTTCGTCAGACACCTCACCGTACCAGACTATTCCATACAAACAAGGCGTCTCCCCTGAAGCACCTAACCTCCTTGCAGCTTATTTAGCATTCTAGGTCTCTTAATTGTTTCTCATCTTGACTTCAGGACTTGCCCTTGAAGTTGTCATTTTTCTAAGTGAGTCACTGCTGTCAGCTGCTTTTGTGTGACTTGCCTCTCTTCTAAAAGTGGAGCGCAGAAAAAGAAATCATAGCTCATTCTCATTGCAGCTTCTATTGGATGGGGGCTCTGCTGTTTTCAGAGCCTGCTGTCAGAGCATCAGGCCGCCCGACAGGCCTGATTAACCCAGCTCTGCTGGCCCACATTAGACCCAGGAGAGGCTCAGGAAAACACTCCTCCCTGGGTATGTACCCACATAGCATCCTAGCTCTTGTGAGCCCTTTGAGGGCAGGGACAATGTCATGCTCATCTTTGTCCCTTTGATGTCTGACACAGTTTCTAAAATATAGGAGGTATTCAATATATGTTTTTGAAATTACCAAAAGGAAGAGAGGGAGGGAGAAAAGCAAAAAGAGGGAGGGGTGAAATTGAGAATTAGTGATCAGAATTTTCCAGGACATCAAGGAGATGATTGGTTGAATGATTGCCTGACAGAGAGAGAGAGAGAGACAGACAGACAGACAGACAGACAGACAGATGCTGTCAACTCTTGCTCATGGCAGACTTACATACAACAGAATGAAATGTTGCCCAATCCTGCATCATCCCCACAATTGCCAGCGTGTTTTCAACCCACCGTTGCTGCTATTATGCCAGTCCATCTCACTGAGGGTCTCCCTCGCTATTACCGGCCCTCTACTTCATCAAACATGATGTCCTCCTTCAGCGATTGATCCTTCCTGATGATGTGTCCAAAGCAAACGTGTCAGACAGTGTTCTGTTGTGGTCCATAAGGTTTTCATTGGCTAATTCTCAGAAATACACCACCAGGCCCTTTTTCCTAACCTTAGTCTGGAAGCTCTGCTGAAACCAGTCCACCATGAGTTACCCTGCTGGTATTTGGAATAGTGGTAGTCTAGCTTCCAGCATCACAGCAACATGCAATGCACACCGCTATGGTATGACAAACTGACTGACAGGTGGTGGTTCAAGAGGTTTTTATCGAGACGTTGAATGGTGTCAAATGGAGAATTTGGTAAATGCCCTTGTTGCTCCTTCAATGTGTATGAGAATTCCTCCTAAGGAGTATCTGATGTGCTGGAGGAATCTGAGACCTTAAATACTGGAATAAATACCCCAAGCTTGGAGGGTTTTCAATTTGGTAAGAAATAACGTGAAAATAGTTATATAACAGGAAAGATCTCAGAGTACTCTTAAAGACTATAGCTATAAGGCGAAAAAAACATAGCCTTTGAAAGAAATCCAAGGTCGTAAACAGATGTGGCAGTAGCTTCTTATTAACAATGCGTGTTGCATTGAAATTCCAACTGTATAGATTTGAGCGTCGTATCATCTTCTACCCATCTTCTCTCTCCTTGTCCCTAAAGCCATCCCATCCCATGTCGCTAGGTTTTAGTAGTGTAAAAGTATCTGTTTTTCTTCTCCTCCCTTGATACACTGATACCCCTTGGTATTGGTTTTAGAACAGATGCTAAATGGGTTTCATCTCACATGCCAATTTCAGTAGATTGTTTGTGGCTTACTGGAGTGTTAAGAAGGATTCTGAAGGTGTGTCTGAGTTCAGTGGGGAAAAGTTCCATGGAAAGAAGTAGAGGGGGTTGGAGAGTAGCCATCTGTATGCCGAATATTTACAATACCCGACCTAGAGGAAAGCCAAGCAATGAAAGCAGGGAATAGCTTTCTTAAGGTTTTGACCGAAATAAGAGTCAACTGAAGTTGTTTTAATTTCCATCTTCATTCAGAGTGTGAAACCATTGGCTTTCAAGTCATGTTCTATAGCAGTTTGAATGTAGCGTCTTTGTGAATAGAGAAAACGAGAGGTGACCCTCTTGACAGTGTTTAAACCTTTCCTCTACCCTGATGATATCTGATACTGAGTTGGACTCCATGACCACAGAGAGGAACTAGAAGTCCCTCCAGTGTAAATATTTTCCAGTGGTTATTTTAGAGGCAATTTAAGCTTCTGAAACTTGAGCCACAACTGGAATCTCCTCCCTTGGCATAGAAATTGCCCTCTATGTTAATAACCTGGAATCTAGATTTGTATGTTGGGAATCAGAATGTGCTCAAGAGTGGCAATAGCTTTGACCTGCCACCAGGCTCATTTCATTAATGGCAATAGGTTTTTTATAAATGCACATAGCATCTTTCACTAAGGGAGGATACATTCAGCAATCTTGTGGTTAATCGCTATGGCTGCTAACCAAAAGGTCGGCAGTTTGAATCCACCAGGCGTTCCTTGGAAACTCTATGGGCTAATTCTACTCTGTCCTATAGAGTTTCTATGAGTCAGAATTGACTCTATGGCAACGGGTTTGGTTAGGTTTTTGGCTAAGTTCCCTGAACAAGATAAAATGTGGAGACTGGCTTTGGCTTTGGCTCAGGTGTTCAGGTAATGATGCTTAGAGGAGGTAGCATTTGCAACCAGACTGGAAGATGTGAAGAGACAGTCAGTGTTGTAAAGATCTTGGGGAAGACCCTTCTAAGCTAAAGGGACATCAAAAGCAAATGTGCTCAAGACATGGAATGAAAGCCAGTGTGGTTAGGGCAAAGTGAACACCCAAAGTCCTGTCCATTAGCTCCAATCCTGGCTAAACTGTTGTCGCTAGTGCTACTTTCTTGTAAGCCTTTACAACTTTTATTGCACTTCCCAGCGCTGCTTTTAAACAAACCATTTCATTTGGTTGGACAGCGCTTGCTTACTCGTACAGAGAGATTGAGAAGACTTCTGAAAATGTTGGTGAACCTGATCGTGGGCATTACCCCTTCTGAGGGAGGCACGTGGGGCAGGTGGCACTCATGTCTGCCCTGGAGAGCCTGGCCAGCTCAGCGGGAGCAGGGCACAGTGAACAGGGACCACAGCAGGTTAGCTGGAAGTGGGGGATGGGATAGGGAAGAAGCATCATGGCATCAGCAACAGACACCCACCCCCTAAACAATTTCCTTGATTCTTATGCATCAACCATTGTGCTAGTGAGCCCAGCCCAGGACCCCCTCACAGCGTCACAGTGCCCACGAGCACCCCAGCAGCTACAGGTCGAGAGATGAAAACTACGTCCCCTCTGAAACCTGCAGGTCCCTGGGTGGCACCAACGGTTTGTACTTGACTACTCACCTAAAGGTTGGCGATTTGAACCTCCCCAGTGGCTCCATGGAAGAAAGGCCTGGTGATCTGCCTCTGTAAAGATTACAACCAAGAAAGCCCCGTGGAGCAGTTCTGCTCTCTAACACATGGGGTCGCCGTGAATCAGAATTGACTCGATGGCAAAGGTGCGTGAAGCCTGCACCACTTCCGAATTCTCTCCTCTTGGCTGCTGACTGTAGTCTGGGCTCAGGCCCCTAAGCTGGAAACCAGGGGTCTGCACATCTTGTGCCTTCTCTGTCCCCTGCTGTCCCTCTGTGGGTCCCTTTTACCCCAGCTCCGTCCCCTGGCATGGCAAAACTAATCCCTCCTCCAGAAAGTCTCTTGTGACCTTGTCCGGGCTGGGCTTCTCTCTCTGTCTCAACATGTCCACTTTGCACACTGTATATCTAGTCTGACGGTGCCCTCTGAGAGTCTGTGAGCTCACTGAGAGCAGGAATCATTTCATAGCCATCTTGTGTCCTCAGCCACCTACACACAGTAAACCAAAAAAAAAAAAAACTAAACCCATTGCCATTGAGTTGATTCTGACTGATAGCGACCATGTAGGATAGAGTAGAACTGCCCCATAGAGTTCCCAGGGAACGGCTGAGTAGAACTGCCCCATAGAGTTCCCAGGGAACGGCTGGAAACCTTTTGGTCAGCGGCTGAACACTTAACTACTGTGCCTCCAGGGCTCCACTGCACACAGTAGGGCTTGATAAGTGTTTGGTAAACATACCAGCAGAGCATGGGCGGGTCCACTGGTAAGCAGTGGTTTTAGCTCTTTACTCATGGTCATCAGTGGGACATCAGGTAGAGGTTAATACTGAACTTGGCTTACTGGTTTCTTCTTTAATTTCCTCTGAGTTCATCTGAATTCCTTATGTAAAGCAGCTATTAATCTATCCTAGAGTTTAGAAATCTTTCGAACAGTCCTGAAATGGTAATTTCAATTCAAATACAAGGTCACCTTAAGATGGGAGGTGAGGTGTGATGCAGGGTGAAATTTCAGACCTTTGTTCCTGTGACTCCTGCGATGCTTGGTGCCATGAAATGATTTGTTTTCAAGCGTGGTTTTCATTTTTTCTTACAGCATCAAGCTTCTAGCTGTGCAAGAACTACTTGACAGAGAGGCCTTGGAAAAGGTAAGTGTTTTTCTCTTCCTACTCCATATTTACAAACTTGGAGCCCAAGTCCCTGAAGAGGTTGAGGGCTCCTCAGTGCCACATAAAAGTTGTTCTGTTATATTGTATTCCTAGTAGCCAGTGGGAGTCTCTGGATGGTGCAAACAGTTAATATGCTCACCTGCTAACCAAAAGGTTAGAGGTTCAAGTTCACCCAGAGGTACCTTGGAAGAAAGGCCTGGTGATCTACTTCCAAAAAATCAACCATGGAAAGCCCTACAAAGCATGGATCTGTTCTCACACACATGGATGGAGTGTACATGAGTCAACTTGATGACTGGTTTAACAGTTAATCTTACAAAATTGTAATCCAAACTTACTGCATTGTTCATGTCCCATTAACACTTACAAACTGAACTTTCTTTGGCTCTTCAGGGTTGTGGGGAAAGCAGAGGCTTGCCCTGCTGTGGGGCCATAATACCAGGAGCTGGACACCTTCTATGTGTTAGCCCCTTCACATGTGGGCCCCCACTTCCCTCCCATCTCTACTTGGTGTGTGTTATCATCTGGTTTATGGATGAAGGGATGGAGGCCCAGCAAGGTTAGGTAACCTGCCAAAGAAAATGAACTCAGTGGTGGAGTCAACCTTTGAACCCCAATAGTTCATTTCCCAAACCAACACTTTTCTGTTTGACAAGCAAGTTACTGAGTTTGAGTCCCTTTTTAGGCTATTTCTGAGGGTTGGGAAACTCCCTCTCCATGCCCCAACTAATTTTTTACAGTGCTTTGGGAAGAGGTATGCCATGTGTCTAGGCTTTTTGTGTTCAATCAGGCTTACAACTGGAAATCCTTTCTTGTGGCTTCTGTGGGTGACGTAGGGTGGGCTCCATGATGAAGATGAAGCAGCCTGGCCAGGTGCTGAGGCCAAGCCCAGGCCTCCTGCCCTCGCTGTTCCCTCTCTGTCCCTATCCCCGTGAGCCTCCCAACTCACACCAAATTGCTCCCCTGGTGTATATCTTAGTTTCTTAGCACTGCTGTGACAGAAATACAGCAAGCGAGTGGCTTTAACAAACAGAAATTTTTTTTCTCACAGTTTAAGAGGCTAGAATCTGAATTCAGGGCACCAGCTCTAGGCGAAGGCTTTCTCTGTTGGCTCTGGGGCAAGATCCTTGTCGCAGCTTATCTAGCCCTGGCATTCTTCAGTTTCTTGGTGATCTCTACCTGGAATCTGTCTTGCCCCTATTTGTGCTTGCTTGCTCCTGTGCCTGATCTGCTCTTTTTATATCTTGAAAGTGATTACATTTAAGACACACCTTACACTGATATGGCCTTATAACAAAGAAAACCCTATTCTCAAATGGGATTACAAATATTAGGTATAAACCACAACCATGGAGTAGATTCCAGTTCATAGTGACTCTATAGGACAGAATAGAAGTGCCTCATAGAGTTTCCAAGGAGCAGCTGGTAGATTCAAACTGCTGACCTTTTGGTCAGCAGCCTTAGCACTTAACCACTGTGCCACCAGAGTTTCCATATTAAGTATAGTGGTTAGGATTCCAGCACCTATTTTAGGGGGACACAATTCAATCTATAACAGGTAGCTTAGGACTTTTCCTGAATATGTAGCTATAGCAATTACTTAGGATCCATAGCATTAACATAAAAGAAAGTGGTTAGAGAGGTAAGTATCCAAACTACATTATTTTTAGAATTTAAAATGCTTGGATTAGGGCTCAGTCTGCTGGTTGACGCTAAAACGTATCAAGTCTTAAAAACAGGGACAAAGCAGTGATGTGGGGGAGGGTCTGAGCTCTGGCTCTGTATTTGACGTCCCTTCAAGCCTGATTTCCATCATGGATAAAACAAGGATAACGCCGCCTGCCTGACCTCAGACGACGTGAGAATCAAATGAGTTAATTTAACGAAAAGACTTTGTAAATGCCAAAGCACTCTGCTATTAATTCTTAATTATTTATATTAATTCTTAATATACATCCAGCCTTTAAAAAATACTAGGTCTGTCTGTAAAGTACATTACTGGGCCAACTGCAGCATTGGATATGGACAGTAAATTAGATAAAATATTGTACCAGTGTTACTTCACTGAAGTTGAGAACCATCTTCTGATTGTGTAAGAGAATGGCCTCGTTCGTAGGAATTATACATTGATGTATTTAAGCATAAAGGAGCATGATGTATATAACTTGTCAGATGATTCAGAAAAAAAAGAAAATAGTGGGTGTCTGTATATCTTACCGACAGAGCCCATCATGACAAAGAAAATTAAAAAAAAAAAAAAAAAAAGGCTGGATGGAGAAAGAACGCACGTGAATGAGAAAGCAGACGGGGTAAGATGTAAACAGTGGGTCCAGTCTGCAAAGACAGGTATGAGAGTTCTCTGTATGTTCTTGAAACTTTTAAAAAGTTACCCCCCAAAATTCTCTTCTCAGTATTCGTTAAATGAATTGATTTGTTTTACTCTTCCGTAAAAACTATCACACAAAGCTGGCAAATGTGGAGCCTCTCTCAGGTGGATCGATGCAGCGAAAACACAGACCCTGAAATCATTGATTAGGGTTCTCCACGGTGGTAATGTTATAATGCCCAGTTTGGGGAGGCCACATAGCCAAGCCACTCAGGGGGCACAGACCGCCGGCAAAATGGGGTCAGGGCTTTGCTGTGACTGGCAGTGAACATGGTTGTGCTGCCCTAGGGCTGGATGTTGAGGCTGCTGTGCAGAGCATTGTGGAGACTCAGCCTGGATCCCAAATCTGCCTCCCTCCCTCCCAACTGAATTATCTTTGTCAGTTTTTTTTTTTTTTAATTTATTTTTACTGTGCTTTAAGTGAAAGTTTACAAATCAAGTCAGTCTCTCATACAAAAATTTATATACACCTTGCTATAGCACTGTTTTGTTTTTTTTTTATATACTCCTAGTCGCTCTCCCACTAATGAGAGCACACTCCTTTCCTCCACTCTCTATTTTCGGGTCCATTCAGCCAGTTTCTGACCCCCTCTGCCCTCTCACCTCCTCTCCAGACAGGTCTCATGTGTCTTTTTGATCCAAGAAGCTCACTCCTTAACAGCATCATTTTCTATCCCATAGTCCAGTCCAAACCCTGTCTGAAGAGTTGGCTTTGGGAATGGTTCCTGTCTTGGGACAACAGAAAGTCCGGGGACCATGACCTCCAGGGTCCTTCTAGTCTCAGTCAGACCATTAAGTCTGGTGTTTTTACGAGAATCTGAGGTCTGTATCCCACTGCTCTCCTGCTCCCTCAGGGGTTCTCTGTTGTGATCCCTGTCAGGGCAGTCATCGGTTGTAGCCGGGCACCATCTAGTTCTTCTGGTCTCAGGCTGATGTAGTCTCTGGTTTATGTGGTCCTTTCTGTCTCATGGACTCATAATTACCTTACGTCTTTGGTGTTCTTCATTCTCCTTTGCTCCAGGTGGGTTGAGACCAATTGATGCATCTTAGATGGCCACTTGCTAGCGTTTAAGACCCCAGATACCACTCTTCGAAGTGGGATGCAGAATGTTTTCTTAATAGATTTTATTATGCCAGTTGACTTAGATGTTCCCTGAAACCATGGTCCCCAAACCCCCGCCCCTGCTACGCTGGCCTTCAAAGCATTCAGTTTATTCAGGAAACTTCTTTGTTTTTGGTTTAGTCCAGCTGTGCTGACCTCTCCTGTATTGTGTGTTGTCTTTCCCTTCACCTAAAATAGCTCTTATCTACTATCTAATTAGTGAGAACCCCTCTTCCTCCCTCCTCACTCTCATAACCATCAAAGAATATTTTCTTCTCTGTTTAAACTATTTTCGAGTTCTTATAATAGTGGTCTCATATAATATTTGTCCTTTTTGCAACTAATTTCACTCAGCATAATGCCTTTCAGATTCCTCCATGTTATGAAATTTTTTACGGATTCGTCATTGTTCTTTATTGATGTGTAGTATTCCATTGTGTGCCTATATCATTATCCATTCATCCATTGATGGGCGCCTTGGTTGCTTCCATCTTTTTTTCTATTTTAGACAGTGCTGCAATGAACATGGGTGTGCATATATCTGTTCGTCTAAAGGCTCTTATTTCTCTAGGATATATTCCAAGGGGTGGGATTGCTGGATCATACGGTAGTTCTGTTTCTAGTTTTTTAAGGGAGCACCAAATTGACTTCAAAGTAGTTGTACCATTTGACATTCCCACCAGCAGTGTATAAGTGTTCGAGTCTCTCCACAACCACTCCAACATTTATTATTTTGTGTTTTTTTGGATTAATACCAGCCTTATTGGAGTGAGATGGAATCTCATTGTAGTTTTCATTTGTATTTCTCTAATGGCTGATGATCATGAGCATTTCCTCATGTATCTGTTAGCTACCTGAATGTCTTCTTTAGCAAAGTGCCTGTTCATATCCTTTGCCCATTTTTTAATTGGGTTATTTGTCTTTTTATAGTTGAGTTTTTGCAATATCATGTAGATTTTAGAGATCAGGTGCTGATCAGAAATGTCATAGCTAAAAACTTTTTCCCAGTCTGTAGGTAATATTTTTACTCTTTTGGTGAAGTCTTTGGGTGAGCATGCATGTTTGATTTTTAGGAACTCCCATTTATCTAGTTTCTCTTCTGTATTGTTAGTAATGTTTTGTATACTGTTTATGCCATGTATTAGGGCTCCTAGCATTGTCCCTATTTTTTCTTCCCTGATCTTTATCGTTTTAGATTTTATGTTTAGGTCTTTGATCCATTTTGAGTTAGTTTCTGTGCATGGTGTGAGGTATGGGTCTTGTTTCGTTTTTTTGCAGATGGATATCCAGTTATGCCAGCACCATTTGTTAAAGAGACTGTCCTTTCCCCATTTAATTGACTTTGGGCCTTTGTCAAATATCAGCTGCATATCTTTGTCAATTTTTTAATTTTTTTTATTATCATACTTTAGATGAAGGTTTACAGAGCAAACTGGCTTCTCATCAAACAGTTAGTACACATATTGTTTTATGACATTGGTTACCAACCCCACAACATGTCAACACTCTCCCTTCTCAACCTTGGGTTCCCTATTACCAGCTTTCCGGTCCCCTCCTGTCTTCTAGTCCTTGCCTCTGGGCTGGAGTGCCCCTTTAGTCTCATTTTGTTCTATGGGCCTGTCTAATCTTTGGCTGAAGGGTGAACCTTAGAAGTGACTACATTACTGAGCTAAAAGGGCCAACTGGATTATCTTTGGTTACTTAGTACCCTCTCGGTGCTTCCGTTTCCCAATCTGTAAAATGAGAATCATCATAATCCCCAAGTCACAGAGGTTTTGAGAAGATGAAGTAGACAACTCATGTAAAGGACTTAGCACTGTGCCTGGTGCTCAGTTGCCCCCAGAAGTTAGCTGCTGCACATGTTATTTTTCCCCTCCTCTTCCTCCTCCCTCTCCTTCTCTTTCTCGATCCCTCTGTCTCTAAGTCTGATGATGGTTTTGTACTGTTGCCCCATCTCCATACATAACCAGTAGAAAGCTTTACAAGATGGTTTATGCACAGGGGCCAGCTGGGAGCCAAGTTATCTCCATTTCCCCCTTCCTTCTTTTGTTCATTCATTCATTCATTCATTGCCTCAGGCACTCATTGAGCATTCTGTGTGCCAGATAAGTAACGAACATTTCCAGAAAAATCCAGAAGCAACCAGTAATCCTGAACTTGGTAACCGGATGCATTTTGAGTGACCCACTGTTTTTTGTAGTAGGTCCAGTTTATATGTTGGAACAAAATAAGTTCTCCAAAGAGCCTCATGACTTATAGATTCTCTTCCACCTGGACAAGTTGGAGAATCGCTGAGAAAATGTCTTTGTAAACTCGTAAGGGTTTTGCTACTCAGAGTGTGGTTCACAGGTCAGCAGCATCAGACACTTATTAGAAATGCAGACTCTCAGGCCCTCCCAAGACTCCCTGAATCAGAGTCTGCATTTTAACAAGACCCTATAAAGTATCATTTACCATCTCCATCACCGTTACTGGTGAGTCTGTCTTCAGAAAGAACCTGTGTGTTATGTCAGCCTTTTGCTTTCTAGTCAGTTAAGCTTTCTGAAAAGAACAGAAAATGTTAGCACTATCATTCAGTTTCTAGGACCTCAGATCTTACCTTTAGTTTACCTGCTTTTTCCTTTCATTAAGAACTCAAAAAAAAAAAAAACCCAAACCCATTGCCATTGAGTCAATTCCAACTCATAGCAATCCTACAGGACAGAGTAGAACTGCCCCATAGGGTTTCTATGGGGCAGTTGGTAGATTGAAGCTGCTGACCTTTTGGTTAGCAGCCAAACGCATAACCATTGCACCACCACAGCTCCATAGGATTTCTAAGGAGCGGCTGGTAGATTCAAATTGATGACCTTTTGATTAGCAATGGTAGCTCTCAACCACTGGACCATCATACACTTCACCATCATCCTTTATTAAGAATAAAAAAACAAAAACCCGTTGCTGTTGAGTCAATTCCGACTCATAGCAACCATGTAAGACAGAGTAGTAGAACTGCCCCCTAGGGTTTCCAGAGAGCAGCTGGTGGATTCAAACTGCCAGCCTTATGATTAATAGCTGTAGCTCTTCACCACTGTACCACGAGAGCTCCGCATTAAGAACAGTCTTTTTTAGTTTAATACGTGGAGCGAACAAGGAAAGCCTCAGTTAGACACACATCCTACAAACCTCAAAACTATTTGAATGCTTTGCAACTGGACTTCAAATGGTGCCATCTCTGTGCTTTGTAATTACTGATCTCCTGAGATCCCTCCGCGATGGAACTGGTCACTTCTAGACCTTCAGTCCCAACAGTGGGGACATGTACATGTGTCCCTCTGGTAAAATGGAAGCTACTCTGCAGGGGTCATTCCCCTCACAGGCATGTGTGAGTTAAACCTGAAAAGTAGAATATTCAAATTATGTAAAACAATATAAAAGGAAGCAGCACTGTTTTAGGGTCTTCTAGGAAATAGGAAAGAAGCCCTTATGGTCCAGTGTTTAAGTTTTCAGCTGCTAACTGAAAGGTCGGCAGTTCGAATATACCAGCTGCTCCATGGAAGAAAGATGTGGCAGTCTGCTTCCATAAGATTACAACTTTGGAAACCCGATGGGATAGTTCTATTCTGTTATAGGGTCACCGTGAGTCAAAATCAACTCGACGGTAACAGGTTTGATTTGGTTTGGGCTAGAAAATAGGACTTCTTGCTACTAATAAGGCTTTTCCTGTTAACATTAGGCATCGTTATTATGATCTTAGTATTTTAGCTTAAAATTACCAGCCATCTGCCTGAATCGTTATTTACCTATTTTTAGGTAGAGAACCTTTTGATTTTTAGAAGTCCTGAGGTTTCCCTGGTTCCCATAGAACAAAGCCGCCCTGGGAGGCTTCGATTGCAGGAGGACAAGTTGTACTCCCAGCTTTGCCTCTGTTCAGCTGTGGGACCTGGCAGAGCCTCCCTCCCTGGGCCTTCTCTCCTCATCTGTAAAACTGCTCTCTGTGGTTCCTTCCCACATTAAAACTCTTGGGTTTCGTTTTTTGATGTTGATCCTTGGTCACTGTGGAGAGGGGCAAATCTGCCCTTTGTACTCTGTTTTTGAGTATTTTCTCTGCTCCCTTACCTCAGTGGCCCTTACTGAGTTTGGCGGCTGGCCTTCATGCATCTTGGCCCTGTTGTTAGTGGCCGTTGAGTTCGCTCCAACTCAGAAACCCTGGTGCTGAAGTGGTTAAGCATTTGGCTGCTAACCTAAAAGTCAGTATGGGGCAGTTTTACTCTCCTTATAGGGTCGCTGTGAGTTGAAATCTACTAGATAGCAGTGGGTTTGTTTTGAGCTTTGGCTCCAACTCATGGCGACCTTATGTACAACACAGCAAAATGTCGCCCAGCCCTGTACCGTCTTCTTGGTCCTCGGTGTGTCTGAGCCATTGTTGCAGCTGTTGTGTCAATCCATCTTATTGAGGGTTTCCTTCTTTTTTGCTGACTGTCTGTCAAACATAATATCCTCTTCTATTGATTGTTTTTTTCTGATGACATGTCTAAATAAGCAAATACCAGCAAGGTCACCCACGGTAGACAGGTTTCAGCAGAGCTTACATACAGACTAAGACAGACTAGAAAAGAAAGGCCTAGCAATCTACTTCTGAAAATTAATCAATGAAAACCTTATGAATCATAGCAGAACACTGTCATCTGCCCTATTCACTATCAAGACGTGCTTTCTGGGAGGAGATGAATGGTGAGCGCGTGTGCAGTGACCCTGTGAGATGCATGTTCCTAGTTTTCACCTCTTTAAGCTCTGTTTGTCTTAGTACCGGTGCAGTAAATTGGGGAGGAGGCTAAGGGACACCTGGGAAGGTCAGGTCTCTGAATTTTTCTTCTCCCCTAATACTACATAAAGCTAGTCCCCAGACTAGTAACATGGTCTGTCATTTATTTCAAAAATAAGCTATAGACCATACAATCAACACTCTGTTTCTACACCAACTTCTTGTTGTAAAAAATTGTTAGAGCTGTGAGCAAGTGATCTAATACGAATCAATACCAGGACATAAGACATTTCTGTGAAGAAGTGTTTTAGATTTAGATGTGCTTTCTGTCAAACATCCATTAGGAACAAGAAGAGGAATGACTTGCTCTGAAAAGGATGTATGTCATGCAATGCTCTGTTCACTTTGCTTGAACAGTGGAAATCTTTTGTCCTTCTGAACTTAAATCACACAGACTTGTTTCCCAGGCTTTTTAAACGGGCCCATCAAATGCCTTTAAACGTGGCATTGCATGAAAGGAAGTAAAATATTAGCACAGATTGATTTAGAAAGATCACTTTTCAATGACCCTTTCAAACAGCTTCCTGCAAAATTGCAAACAATAGTTTGGCCACTGACTCCAGCTGGAGGTCACCCTTTCCCTGGTATGACCAGAGGGTGGGGCACCCAGCTGACCTAACCCAAGACCAAAGTCTGCTTGGAAAGCTGCTTGTGTGAGCCGAGCTGGGAGGCATAAACCACCGACTCGTGGCCATTGCCTACTGGGGCCTTCCCAGACCACAGCTCTGCTGCCAATCAGAAGCTCACTGAGTTCATGCTCTATCCATCTAGAGCCCAGGCTCCAAGAGCACACAGACTGGGGTTAACTCTAGCTCTACCATTCACTGTTGGCTGACCTCTTAGGCAAGTTACTGATAAGCCTCAATTTCTTGATCTGTAACATGGGGTTATAATAATACTGTGGGGTTTACAAGGAACTTTTTGTTCTTGGTATCTGAGAGATAACCTCTAAAATCATGGAATTTCCCCAATGATTGGAACCTTTGTTATCCATGGGGGCTCCAGAACATACCTGAAGGTTAATGCTAATGAGGTGACTCTTGAATGGGGGCTGGTCAGACCAAAGAGACCACCATGCGATATTAGCCCGACCTCAGAAGAGGGGATGGGGGCTGGAGGTTGAGTTCAACCCCATGGGCAATGATTCAGTCAGTCATGCCTATGTAATGAAATCCTAATAAAAACTCTGGACACAGAAGCTCAGTGAGCTTCCTGGTTGGTGAAAGACATCAGTGCTTGGGAAGGTGACACATACCTTTTTGGGACATGGAAGCTCAGCATTGGGAACCATTCTAGACCTCACCCTTTGCATCTCTTCATTTATATTCTTTTTGCTATAGTAAACTATACTCATAAGTAGAGAGTTTTCCTGAGTTCTGTGAGTTGTTTCACAGAATTTTCAAGCCCAGGGTGGAAGGTAGTGGGAACCCCCAAATTTGTAGCCAGCAGGTCAGAAGCGAGGGGGCCTGGGAACCCCTTAACTTACGGCTGACTTCTAAGTAGGGACTGTGCCTTTAACTTGAGAGATCTGACCTAGCTCTAGTAACCAGGGTCAGAGGAAGAAGTATTGCATTTGTAGTTGGTGTCAGGGAGGGTATTTAGAGTTAGAGTTAGGTTGTGTGTTAGAGAAGTCAGACAGACAGACACAGAAATGTACAGACAGACAACCTTTATAACAGCCCCCACCAAGAGACTAGCTGCCCTGGGCAGATCAGAATTAGCCCCCTTGAGTCCATTGAGAGAGTTCTTCGTCAGTATGGAGAATGAAGACGAGAGAAGGTAAAGAACTGCCTCAGGGTGTTTCACTGGCCATTTAAATAGGCAGAAAAGGATCCAGCAGCAGATCAGGCTCTCATCTGAGACTCTAACACGGGGAGACTTTTCAAGGCCTCCGGTAAGGACAGTTCGAATCTGCCAGGCGCTCATTGGAAACTCTGTGGGGGCAGTTCTACCCTGTCCTATAGGGTCGCTTTGAGTCGGAATCGACTCGACGGCACTAGGTTTTTACTGGGTGGGTAGCTTTGGCAGGAAATTACGAGCCAGTGGAAGGCCTCGCGGATAGCAGTACTGAGTCTGATGGACAAAGACCCTACCCACAGTCACCTTCGGCCCTTTCTTCAAGTTCCCCTTGAAAAGAAGGAACCCACTATGGGTTCCAGAATCTCTGAGAAATCCTTTTTTGGTATGGATGAAATTGAACCCCTAATTCTAAACCAAAAAAAACCAAACCCATTGCCATCAAGCTGATTCCGACTCATAGCAACCCTATAGAACAGAGTAGCACTGCCCCATGGAGTTTCCAAGGAGCACCTGGTAGATTCGAACTGCTGACCTTTTGGTAAGCAACTCTCAACTTCCTAAATAGTTAATAACCACTGAGGACCCCTTCAACCAAGTATCTTCTGGTGGGGACATGGCCTCACGTAGAAGCAGGGCCTCCTGCTGGTTTTCTAGATATGGCTTCAGTCTGTTTTCAATACTCAGAGACCATGCTGGTCCTTTGGAGGACTACCCCAGGGGCTCCTGTACTGAGATTCTCTGGAGGAGAGGACACATCACCCTGACTGAGGGAGTCTAGCCCTCGCTGAACCTTCAGAGGTTGTTTATCTCCCTCTGTGGTACACATAAATTCATTTCTCATCAGTTCCTCTGTTCAGTCTGGCAAAAGCTGGGGGTTGGGAGTCTCCTTTTCTTCACTTTATCCCTGTCCCCTTCTGGTTGGTGTGCCCCTACTACAGCAGGAGAGTGAAGGGGCAGCTAAGGGTGCTCTTGAGGATGGAGGGAAAGAGACCAGCAGGCACAAGTTCCTCACCTCTCGGGTTTTTAAAGCGAGTTTATTATTTTTCCAAACAAATATACTTTATTTTGATTGCATAACATTTAGAAATGTTTAAACAGCAAAGTATTATAAACAACATAAAAAATATTAAAAAGAAAAACAAAATGAGAAATAAATGCTTACCAAATGCCAACTCCTCAGATTAATCTATGAATTTACAGATTAACTAATGAAAATACTAATAAGTTTAGCTGGGGATGTGGTTGCCGTTGATGTGTTTTTTGTTTTTTTGCTTTTTTTTATTGTTATTTTTAAAACCAATGAACATTTATTGAGGTAAATATGAGGTTACTTGCACAAATTTCTTATCACATCTCATAGAATAGAAACTTTCCTTAATGTTTCAAATGTCTACTTGGTCGTGTCAGACTTCAAATATGGTTTCAGTAATAGTGGACCAATTAATTAAATTATAATGCAGTACTTATATGATCGAATGCTAGAGGGTACAATGAAATGGATATTGTATTCTTAAGAGTTATATTTAAACGATGTCTATAGAGATCTTGGGAGTTGTACTTACGTTAAACTTCAATTCAAGAGCAAATGCAGCATCAATAAAGTAACAGAAATTAAACTGGAAAAATCAAAATCAATTTAAATTCACTGAAAGCACAATAAAATATTATTAGAAAAAAAAAGAATTAATCTAACGAGAGAAAACACATCAGATGTCCTGTGGTGCTTGTGGATATTCAGGAGTTGGCTGCTGTAAACCTGGATCACACCTCCACACATCTCCCCGGATCACACCTCCACACATCTCCCCGGATCACACCTCCACACATCTCCCCGGATCACACCTCCACACATCTCCCCGGATCACACCTCCACACATCTCCCCGGATCACACCTCCACACATCTCCCCGGATCACACCTCCACACATCTCCCCGGATCACACCTCCACACATCTCCCTGGATCACACTCCACACATCTCCCTGGATCATACCTCCACATCTCCCTGGATCCCTGTGCCCTCACAGCCCACCCCTTCCTGCTCCCCTGGGTACCAGAAGATGCAGGACATGGCTTGACCCTCTTGAGCCATTGCCCTGGGCTGCATGTGGAAGAGCAGGAACAAAGGAGCCACTTGGAAAATCCTGGATTCCAAACTGTCATTCTGCCAACTTTTACCTGTTGTGACCATTTCTTTTCTTTTCTTGAGTTGTTGAGCTTTCTCTTGGTCAACATAACTGCCTACCACCATCCTTAAGCCATTTTCTTATGGGAGCTAGTCTACCTTTGATTGAAGGAAATGATGCTTTCCAGGTGTTTCTCCAGCTCTGCAGCCGTCTTCCTGTAGGAGTCAAGGTGTCAATGTGTAAGGATGGTATTTTCATACATTGTGGGAGGTTTCTTCTCTGTTTCCAAGCAGTAGTTTTCCTCCTCCATTGATTGTCTGCCAAGTTGAATTTCATGTTCTTCATGTAGTGCAGGCAGTAGTATCTGGAGCGTCAGCTGAAACTTTGAATCTCACTTGCAAACTCTGCATTGCCGTGCTGTAAACATGCTTGCTCTGGTTGGAGTCTTTGGCTTTGAACTGTCAGCTCTTTGAAAGTTTTCAAGAACTCTTTTCTGTTACCTCAATACCTGCACTCTTTCCTTCCATTCGTGATCTTCTTGGACAAGTAGCTTTAGGATTTTTTAAGCTGAATGTTTTATCATAACCATTAACTGTTCCACTTTGATGTTTTACTGTCTTCTGAAACACCTTTAAAATGGTTTTGGTCTCAGTCACTTGCGACTGGAGGGATTTTGAAGCCTCTCTGAGTGAATTTGTCTGTCCTTCTTGACTTCATTATCACTCTATGAGATGAAATTTTAGGAAACTCATTTTTGTTCTCTGTCAAAAAGGTATACTATATCCTCCAGTGAAATGGTGGATCTGTTCACATCTTTATTAAGTGCTGCTAAACACAGACTTCATAAGTTCAGAGGAATGGACTTCACTTCAGATGACTTGAGGGCTTCAAAGGCTTCTGTGATCGCTCTAACCTTCTTGCCACAATTTTTTTCTCTCAATCTGTAGGTTGTCTCTTCACTTTGTTGATGATTCCTTTGATGCACTAAAGTTTTTTAATTTTTAGAAGTCCAATTTATCTATTTTTATTGCTCATGCTTTTGGTGTCATCTCTAAGAATCCATTGCCAAAAGCAAGGTCCTGAAGAATTATTCTATGTTCTGTTCTAAGAGTTTTATGATTTTAGCTCTCCTATTTAGATCTTTTAATCTATTTGAGTTAATTTTTATATATGGTGTGAGGTATGGGCCCAACTTCACTCTTCTGCCTATGGAACTCCAGTTGCCCCAGTATCGTTTGTTGAAGAGACCATTCTTTATTCATTGAAGGGACTTGGCACCTTTGATGAAAATCAGTTGGCCATGATGTATGATTTTATTTATGAACTGTCATTTCTCTTCTACTGGTTTATAGATCTGTTCTTGAATCAGTATAACACCATTTTGATTGCTATAACTTTCCTGTAAAGCTACATTTAAATGTTACTACATTTGAAATCAGGAGGTGTGAGTCTTCCTACTTTGTTTTTCTGGTCTAGTAAGTCCATTGTCTAGGTTTCCTCAGGGATATTTCTTTTGGTTTGTTTTGTTCTTCTGAATGAATTATCCTTCCTGTTTACTTATATGACTTGTACTTTTTTTTTGTTGAAAACTGGACATTTGAATATTATAATGTGGTGACTCTGGAAATCAGATTCTCCCCTTTCTCCAGGGTTTGCTTTTTGTTGTTGTTGTTAAAAGCTGTAGCAGTCCATCTGTTTAGTGACTTCTCGTATCTATTTTTGCAACAGTTCCCTTTTTTAATCATATTTTATTGAGTTTTTGTTGAAAGTTTATATAGCAAATTAGCTTCCATTTGACAATTTCCACACAAATTGTTCAGTGACATTAGTTACATTTATCACAATGTGTCCACATTCTCTGTGTTGTTGTTCCATTTCCAGTACTCTAGTTTGCCTGACCCCTTATCTTCTCATCTTTGTTTTTGAGTAATTGTTGACCTTTTGATCTCATACTGATGATTTTTAATTAGAGCACCCATCTTATGGGTAATATCCTTTATGTGCTGGTCTGCTATTTTGCTAAAAGGTGATCTTAGGAAATATGCTCGATTCTAGGTTTAAAGAGTGTCTCAGGGCGATAGTCTCAGGGAGTCCTCTCTTCTCTACTGTTCCAGTTTGCCTGGCCTTTTTTTTTTTTTTTTTAAAGAATTTGAGTTCTGCTCCACCTTTTTCTCCCATTCTATCCGGAACCATCCATTATGACCCCAGCTAGAATGGTCAGCAGTGGTAGCCAGGCACCGTCTAGTTCTTCTGGTCTCCGGGTAGATGAGGTCTCGGCGTAGGTAGATTTGTTTCTTCTCTGAGGTTTAGGCTACCTTCTTACTGTTTTGCTTCTGGTGAGTAGAGATCCATAGAACAACTGCCTTCTTGGTCATGAGTGGTCACTAAAGTCTGTTAGCTTGTGTTCATCTAGTGTTTTCACAGAGATTTTCTTGAATGCCAGCACGTTTCAACACTTAACCAGGGTTGCACTAAGCCTGGAGATTAGCCTGAGGTGAAAAGCATAAGGCCTTCTCAGGTATTTTCTGACACATGTCTTGCCCTGGGCATGCATGTAGCTTTCTAAGTTTTACTGCGTGTGTAAAGGTGCTTTTGAATGCCCTAATTTCCCAAGGAAGCTCTCCCCCTGGCTTTTCCTCTCAGTCTTTAGCTGTCTATTTTATATGTTTCAGTCACTTTGTATCCACAGGTAGTACGAGTGCTTACAATGTTGGGACCATGCTGACCACTTTTCCACCCTTTTGTGAGTTCTGAGATAGGTCAAACAAGGATGAGCATCCTGCGTCAGTCCTTCAGATAGCCCCAGACAGGTTAGAACAGACACTCATAATAGTTTGCAAACAAGGTCCGCTCTGTTCCCTCTCCAGGAATGCAGGCAGCCAGCTGGAAGACTGCACCAAGCTGGGAATGGAGTGGGGCGTGTAGCAAACCAAAGCTTTCCTCCTGTTTTGACATTGCGTTTTTTTGGATTCAGCATTACCTTAGTTTCTATAAACCTTTGACTGCCTTCCACTGTTCTAACAGAGTTGGTTCTGCCAGTGTCTGCTTGTTTTGGGGTTTTTTTTTTTTTTTTTTTTGATGTTTTTATGAGCATATGGGAGCGTGGAGCTTTTTACATCACCATGTTGGTGATGTCGCTCTGCCCTAAGTGAATTTTTGAATCTGCAGTGGAAATGTAACGAACTGGTTGAAAGTTCTCCCACAGCAGTTGTAGTTTTTTTTAAATGTTGCACCTCTGTTGCTTTGACTTGAGTGATATGTCCCACAGAGACACCTTAGGGTTTATATGAAACAGCCCCACTGAGTCAAAGAAAGTGAGAATAGGGAGGAATCTTAGAGTCAAGGGAGTCCAAGTAACTCTGCTGCTCTGTGACAGAGTTTTCACTGCTCAGTAGCCAGTGACATATAATGTAAGGTATAATGGTGTGTGTGTGTGTGTGTGTATACATGTAAAGCTACCACCTGTCTTTTTTTTCTTTTTTAGCTCTGAAGGACTAACCTTTTTTTTTTTTTTTGTAACTGTCCTGCCAACCTCCTTAGAGTTAAAAAAAAAAAAAAAAGAACTCTTAGTCTAGTTTTTGCTACCTAAGGCTTCCTTTGGTGCTTTATGTGTCTGGTAAAATGCATTCATTTCACCAGCAAGTCTGGGACTAGAAAAATTGAACTTGATATGTGCATGCTGAATCAGGGACTCTTCCAGCTGAACCCTATTAACAGGAAACATGGGAATTAGAAATGTATATCTTCCCGGGAATTTTCTGAAGGTATAGGAGACAAGCTACTTTGACATAGATGTGTGTGAATAACCTGAGAGTACTGAGTGCTTTTATCTATACTCAGTGGTGGTATTTTCTCACCATACATACACACATGCACATATGTAAACTCCAACTCTGTTGTTGCATACTTTCAGAATATTTTTTATTGCAATTTGGACTTCCAATTAATCTGTGTCGTACATGAGTGCTTTTCTCTGTGCATAAATGGCACTGTATACCAAGACAAGAGAGAAAAATTTATAAAGATACTTTACATTTGAATGGCATGTATAGAATCCCATAATAGCAGATCTGAGGGGGACTTTTAAAACCATCTAATCCAACTCCATCACTTTGCAGACAGGACATTGAGGCCGGGGGAGTTGAAGCGACCCACCTCAGCGCCCACAGCAGGTGTGTTGGCAGAAGCAGGAGAGACTGCGGTGGGCCGGGCTCCATTCTGGGGCTCTTTTCAGCACAACTTCCTGCTTCTCGTTATCTCATTTACTCTAGACATCTGCCTCAGCAGTCATAGTGGGAGATTCCCTATTCATACTTTGTAGTGAAAACAGATACAGACATTTGGTCTTTGTCTCCAGGAGCACCCTTTGGCCCAGCAGAAGGTACAGAGAATGGGGACTGGGGTTGGGAACAGTAGACAGCTGGAGGTTCTGGGATCTCGATGTGGAGACTGTCAAGGGACCATACAAGGTGGAGGAACATATAGCGGTGTGAAGGCTGCCTGGAGACAGCCAACTGCATGAGAGGTCAGCAGGACGCTGTGGGGAGCTAATGAGGAGAGTGAGGGAGGATTAATAATATTTAGTCCCAGTGTCAAAAGGAATTGCTTCGAAAATCATTATATTATAGCATAATAGATTATCAGAATGAGATAATTTTTAAAATATCAGAATGCATTTTTCAGATCATTTGGGTTACTTTTTGTCACATGCCATGGGCCCTGGGGTTGGGTCACTTTAACTCCCTCAGCCCCAACGTCCTGTCTCCTTCATGTAGCCTGAGCTCAAGTTGAATGTCTTCTTGAATGGTCAGTGTTTGTGTATCTGTTGCTAGATTTAGATTTTTTTTTCTTTTACTGGGTTGAGCCACATCAGTGTTTAATTGTGATTAAACGTTGCAATCACCTTTCAGCTAAATCGCTTTCGGCAGGAAGTTCTCTTATTTTTCCTTGAAAGGCCATTAAGCAGAAATGGGGAACTCTCTGTGGAGCTCAGCCTCCCCCTGTTCGCTGTTTGAGCTGATGACTCAAGCGCCGCCTGGGGTGTCAACCACCACTCACCAGCTCTGCTTTAGAAACTGCAGGCTCGGGCCCCTGTTCCCTGTCCCTGGAAAGGTCTCTTGTCTGGGGTCCTCCAAACACCTCAGATGCCAGAAAATGGAGCATCTTGGTGAGTTAGGGGCTGGACTTCACAGTTCATTAAAAAAAAAAAGCAGACTGTGAAGCAGAGTTCTACTTTGACACATATGGGGTCACCATGAATCAGAACCAACTTGATGGCAACTGATTTTATATACATGAAATTCCAAGTCCTGGCTTTAAAACTCAAGTCTTAAAAATTAACAGAAAGATATCTGTGAAAGAAATGAAGATGTCTCCTCTTTCCTGCAGCAGGCAAAAAATCAGACCAGTTGCCTTCGAGTCAGTTCTGACTCATGGTGACCCCATGAATGTCAGAGTAGAACTGTGCTCCACAGAGAGTTATGAATGGCTGCTTTTTCGGAAGTAGATTTGCCAGCCCTTTCTTCTGAGGTACCTCTGAGTAGACTCAAACCACCAACTTTTCAGTTAGTAGCTGAGTGCTTAACCGTGTGTGCCCCCCAGGGACTCCTCCCGCAGCAACAGAGGGAAAAAAAATCATTCTGTGTTATAAAATGAGTTCAAAGAATCTGATTTGATATTATGTTGAAAGCATTTAGAAAAGCATCTATCTCGTTTTCCTATACAAAAATGAAGACTTGCTGGCCATAACTATTACCAATTTGCTTTGTTCACTATTAGTATAAATATGTCCTCGGAAATATAATTTGAATCAAGGGGCCATGTAAGAAGAAAAAGACACATCTTCTCTTTTTATATCATCAGAAGATACCAGGCAAACCGAGGATCTCCCACTACCTTTTTTTTTTTCTTTTTTTTATGAAAAGCTTTTACTTGAAGTGAGCAAAAAGTAGAATCCCTAAACAGGACTTTTAAATTCCCTTTAGCTTTAGCAGCTATCAAAGAGATGAAAATCACCTTGAGTGGTCATTTTAAATTATTACATTAGCCAAGTTTGAAAAACAATGATAAGTCATCTTGAAGTTGTGATCAAACCAGTGTCCTCCTTCACTGTTACTGGGGTGACGTGGAGCTGGCCTTTCACAAGCCCTTTGGCAGTGTGTTTCATCAGCTTTTGAGATGCCCCTACACTTTGACCAGTGATCCATTCCTGGGAGAGTATCTTAAACAATCTATAAAAACAGAAAAATAATAAGTATATTATAACATGCTTTAAAATTATGAGAAAGTGGAAGGAAATTCAGTGCTCAGCAGGAAGGAGAGTGGTTCATCTGTGGTTCATCTACCCAGTGGACTGGTATGTGGCCAGTAAAAATTATAAATCTTACAGCACTGGGGAAATGCTTATCATTTTTTTAAAGGGAGACTAACCGGTTGTAACTGCTGTGATCACAACTATGTAAAAATATGTATTTATTCTATTAACCAGTATTTATTGAGTACCCTCTGTCAGGCATTGTGTTAGGCTGTAAGATACTTACAGCTATGGGGAAGACATTTATCATTTCTACCTTTGTGGAACTCTCATTATGATTAGAGAAAAAACATTAGTAATTACACAAATACTTATTTAAATACAATAGTAATACATGCTGCAAAACAAACAAACTAGATTGTTTAGAGGGGCCTGTCTTAATTGTCTAGTGCTGCTATAACAGAAATACCACAAGTGGATGGCTTTAACAAACAGAAATTTGTTTTCTTACAGTTTAGGAGGCTGGAAGTCTGAATTTAGGGCACCAGTTCTAAGGGATGGCTTTTTTTCTGTCAGTTCTCAGGGAAGGTCCTTGTCTCTTCAGCTTTTGTTTCCTGGTTCCTTGGAGATCTCTGTGTGGTTTGTCATCAATCTTCCCCCATCTCTGCTCACTCACTTGCCTGTTTAATCTTTTTATATCTCAAAAGAGATTGATTCAAGACACACCCTATGCTAATCCTGCCTCATTCACATAACAAAGACAACCCACTTCCAACCAGGATTATAACCAAAGGCATAGAGGCTAGGATTTACAACACATATTTTTGGGGGACACAGTTCAATCCATAACTTTTCAAACTTCGGCCACCCAACATTCATGTAAACACATTCACCCATCACATCATCTCAAAACTCTCAAATCAACTCCAAGTCCAAAAGCTCATCTTCTGAACCATCTAAATCAAATATGAGTAGGACTTTAGGTGTATTCCATTCCTGAGGCAAAATTCCTCTTCATCTGTGAACCTGTGAAATCTAGACTACAAATTATCTGCTTCCAAAGTACAATGGTGGAACAGGCACAAGGTAGACATTTCCTTTACAAATGGGAGAAATTGGAGGGAAAGAAGTGTTATGTACCCAGCACAACAATTTACATTACCTCTCAAGGCTTGCAATAATCCTCTCTTCTCTGAGAGCATCTAGGTAATGTCCCTGTCCTCCAGACTCTGGGTGTTGGCCATGCTCTCTGGACTCTAGCTGGGCTCTAGCTCCACCTTCCAGGCCCTCTGGGATGGCAACTCTACTCCCTTGGCTTTGGGTGGCCCTATTCTCTTAGTCCACCTGAGTGGCAATCTCACCCCCTCAGCTCCAGCAGGCCCCGTTCCTCTGCCTCGTGGGCATGGCAGCTCCACCCCCTCTGCTTTGGGTGGCAGCCCCATCCCCGTGTCACACCTGAACAGCAGCCCTACACTCAGGAACCAAGTTGGCAAAGATTTGACTCTTTGAAACCTAGGAGGCTGTGGCCTCGCCTTTTGAAACCAAGAAGACACTCCTTCCCTTGCTCCTTCCAACAGTTCTGCTGATCTCTGAGCTGCTCCAGAGATGGTCCGTATTTTTTCTTAGAAGACAACAGATGTAGCTTTTCTGGCCTGTAGAATTCCAAGAGGCAGATGTGGTCTTTCCTTTTGTTCTTTCTCCGTCTCCTTCGGTCTAAGCTGATGGCTTTTCTGCTGTGGTAGCTGGTTGGATCCATCAGTCACAGGCTTAATCTCTTTACAAAAGATTGTGTAGCAATGTCCTTGGTCATCATTCTAGGACACATGTCCTTAGTTTGTACAACAGAATTTTCCAAATCTTTAAGTTTGGTTTTCATTTTGCACAGTTCATTTTTAAGTCCATCTCTTTCCTTTTGCATTTTACTATAAGCAGCAAGGAGAAATCACGCGGCCCTTTTAAGATCTTGCTTAGAAATCTCCTCAGCTAAATATTCATCACTTACAAGTTCAACCTTCCACCAAACATTTGAACATAATTCAGACAAGTTCTTTGCCACTGCATAAAAAGCATCACCCTTCCTCCATTGCCCAGTCACATGTTCATCATTTTCTTTTAAAGCCTCGCCAGAAGCACATTTAACATCCGCATTTCTAGCACATTCTGTCGCAGGTGCCATATGTATTTCTAAGACGATGGAGACTTTCTGTATAGCCCTCCTCACTTCCTTCTGTGCCCTCACCAGAATTGCCTTTGACGTCCATAATTCTACCAGCAGTCTCTTCAAGACAATCTAGGATTGCACTATTAAAAAAAAAAAAAAAAACCAAGCCCACTGCCATCAAGTTGATTCGAACTCATAGCAACCCTGTAAGACAGAGTAGAACTGCCCCATAGGGTTTTCAAGGCTGTAAACCTTTTATGGAAGCCAACTGCAGCATCTTTCTCCTGCAGAGCAGCTGGTGAGTTCGAACCTCCGACCTTTCAATTAGCAGCAGAACACTTAAACACTATACCACCAGGGCTCCTTCTTTTGATATTAGACACCTTAAAACTCTTCCAGCCTTTACTCATTACCCAATTCTAAAATCGCTTCCACATTTTAGGCTTTTGTTAGAGCAGCACCCCACTCTTTATGTACCAAATTCTGTCTTAGTTATCTAGTGCTGCTGTAACAGAAATACCACAAGTGGATGACTTTAACAAACAGAAATTTCTTTTCTCACAGTTTAGGAGGTTAGAAGTCTGAATTCAGGGCACCAGCCCTAGGGGAAACCTTTTTTTCTCTGTTGGCCCTGGGGAAAGGTCATTGTCTCTTCAGCTTGTTTCCTGGTTTCTTGGAAATCTCCAGGTGCCTTGGCATCAGTCTTTCCCGTCTCTGCTCCTTTCCTTTGCTTGTTTAATCTCTTTTATATTTCAAAAGAGATTGACTCAAGACATACCCTACACTAATCCGGCCACATATACTTAACAAGAGAATCCATTCTCAAATGGAGTTATAACCACAGGGGTAGAGGCTAGGGTTTACAGCGCATATTTTTTGGATACACAATTCAATCCATAACAGGGCCTTAACCTAATGTGTACATGTTGTTTAGCTGCCCTCAAGTCAGCCTGACCCATGGCAACCTCATGCACAAAGGGATTGGACTGTTGTGATCCATAGGGTTTTCAATGGCTGACTTTCAGAAGTAGATTGCCAGGCCTTTCTTCCTAGTCTGTCTTAGTCTAGACGTTCCACTAAAACCTGTCTAGCATCATAGCAACACACCAGCTTCCACTAACAGAAGTGTGGTGGCTATGCATGAGGTGAACTGGCTGGAATGGAACCTGGGTCTCCCACACGGAAGGCAAGAATTCTACCACTGAACCACTACTGCCAAAGTGTACATAACACCAAGGAAATACCAAAAAACAAGTTAGGTGACTTTTGCTGTTGTTTTTAATTTTCTACTCTGTAACACAAGGGGTCGCCATGATTCAGAATTGACTTGGCAGCAGTGGGTTTGTTTTTTTGTTTTTGGGTCCCATTTGCCCAGCAACAACATGCCTTTCTGTAGTTTATGGTACAGCCCATATTGGTTATTCTAAGGAAATCACCTGCTTTGCAGAGTCTCCATGCTCTCAATCTGGTTCCTTTCATTCTAGTAACATTCCCTTCATTGGTAACTTCAGACATATTTAGGTCTCCCTAAACCCAAATGTGTCAGTACTTGCCCTGCTTTCCTCTTTCTGCTGTCCTATTTCTCTTCTTTCCTCCACTGCCAGGTTTCTTGAATGAAAAATGCCCCCTGCAGCCAGCCTTCATCCCTCTTCAGCTCTCCTTAACTCTTAGGAGTCTGGCCTCATTGCAGTTAATCTAATAAATCGTAGTTTATCATAGCCAACTTCTAACTTCATCCAAAGAACTTTCTTTTAAAAAACTTTTTTGCATTCTATTTTTAAAAATTGTTATGGATTAATTTTACATATAATTAAACAATTTTATATGCAATCATCCGTTTTTCTAATTTCTGCATAGCTGTTTCTATTTTATAATGACTATATATTAATTTTACATTGAAAAATATTTAAAAACTTTTTAAAGCCGTTTAGGTACAATGATACATATTTAAGAATGGGGAAAGGGAAGATATTGTGCCTAGACATTGTCTTATTTAGGGGAGACTGAATCAGCTGCCATCTTCTACTCGTGAGGGTTGTACTTTGGTGACATTGTCCTTGATGGTTTGATTAATTTTTCTTCATACTCTAGAAATTTTTTTTATTTCTTCTTAGTTTCCTAATCTATTCTAGATTAGAGCAGGAGGCAATCCCCAGAAATCTAACAGTATTCATACCAGTCACAGGCTTTGGCAAACAGGAGCAGAAAGATTGTTTCATTCATGCCTCAAGGTCAAGGAGGCCTTGCCTTTTGGCAGTTGTTTGGTCTAAATGTGAGAAGAGCCAGGTTTATTTTGGCCTTGGGAAATCACTCCTCTCAGTGTTTTTCTGAGACTTCTATTACCATCAACTAGAGAGAGTTTTATTGGCCTGTCATGGTGGCTCATGAATGGTAGAGTGTTTTTGTTTTTTTTTAACTTGCCTAGCCTGTGATTTCAGCATAGTATGTTGAGGTTAAAACTTTTCCTGTGCTGACCCTCTCTCCTTCAGACGTCTTCTTTCCTCTTTGAGAGGGCTTCCAGAGGGTCCACTTCTGGTAATGGCAGAATAGCTTGTATCACGGTAGCCGTCACTCAAACAGCAATTATATACGCTGGATAAAATTGAATAAACAACAGCTGTTTGAAGGCACGGAGCCCTGGTGGCACAGTGGTTAAGAGTTCAGTTACTAACCAAAAGGTCAGCTGTTCAAATCTACCAGCCGCTCCTTGGAAACCGTATAGGGCAGTTCTGCTCTGTCCTGTAGGGTCGCTATGAGTCAGAATCGAATCAACGGCAATAGGTTTGTTTTTTTTTTTGTTATTTGAAGGCACTAGAGAGCAACCAAAAGCAAGCAGAAACTGGACGGCCTCCAATCCATGATAGAAAGACCAGCACTGGGTGAGATGCACTTCTATATGGCTTTTTCCCTTCAGGGCACTCCCCAGTCTGAGCAGGTGGCTAGAGCTGAGGAAGAAAGTGGATGTCTTTGGGAGATTCATGACATGAGTCCCTGTCTTCAGGGAGTTCAGGCCAGTGAGGGGAACAGACATGAAAAGTAGGATATACAATAAGATGTTTTATGTATCCTAAAAATATGTATACTGGGACATCAAAGGAGGAAGAGGGATCCATACACTAGGAAAGACATCATAGAGGTGACTTCTGGAGTGTATTTTCAGGTGGGCAGTGAGAACAACGTTCCAAGCGGATGTAGAAATGAAGAAGTCACAGAACCAGTGTGTTCTGAAAGAGCTGGTCACATCTGGAAAATACAAGAGAAGAACCCAGGAGCTGCATCTGCTAATGCTCTGGCCTTTTGTCAAGTGTGGGCCCATGCCATGTTTCATGGGCGTAAGACATGAGTATTATAGCCTTAATGATAAGAACCTTAGCAGCAGCACAAAAGGAAGGGACCAGAAGCTCTTTACTCAGCCAGTGACTTTTGTGTCCTAGGAATCTGTCCATTTCATAGTATTCCCTTAGAATCCTTTTTATTTCTGTAAGATGGGCAGTAATTTCCCCACTTTCATTCTTGATTTTAGGAATTTGAGTCTTACTCCTTTTTTTGGTAAGCCTAGCTAAAAGTTTGTCAGTTTTGTTGATCTTTTCAAAGAACTTTTGGTTACATTGATTTTCCTTTTTTCTTTTTCTTTCTCTTCTATGTTTCATTAATTTCTACTCTAATCTTTATTATTTCCTTCCTTCTTCTTGCTTTGGGTTTAGTTTGCTCTTCATTTTCCAGTGTCTTAAAGTAGAAGGTTAAGTTATTGTTTTAAGATCTTTTTTAATGTAGGCATTTATAACTATAAATTTCCTTGTAAGTACTACTTTAGCTGTATCCTATAGGCTCTGGTATGTTGTATATTCATTTCCATTCACCTCAAAGTATTTTTTTAATTTCCCTTGTGATTTTCTCTTTAACCTGTTGATTGTTTACGAGTGTGTTTCTTAATTTCCACATATTTGTGAATTTTTCTGGTTTTTCTTCTGTAATTGATTTCCAATTTCATTCCATGTGGTCAGAAAACATACTTTATATGACTTCAGTCCTTTTAAACATATCGAGACTTGTGTTGTGACCTAGCATGTACTCTGTCTTGGAGAATGTTCCATGCGCCCTTGAGAAGAATGTGTATCGTGTTGCTTTTGGGTAGAGTGTTCTGTATGCTGTACATCTTTTAAGTCTAGTTGGTTTATACTATTGTTCAAACCTTCTGTTTCCTTGTTGATCTTCTGCCTAGTCGTTCTATCTATTATTAAAAGTGGACTATTGAAATCTTCAGCTACTGCTGTTGAATTGTCTATCCCTTCAATTCTGTCAGTTTTGGCTTCATGTATTTTGGGGCTCAGTTGTTAGGTACATATATATATGTTTATAATTGTTATATATTTCTAATGGACTGACCATTTCATCATTTATAGAATGTACCTCTTTGTCCCTAATAACATTTTGTCTTATGTTAGTATAGACAACTCCAGTTTTTTCTTTATGAACTCTGTTTGCTAGACATATCTTTTTTCATCCTTTTACTTTCCACTTATTTATATCTTTGAATCTAAAGTGTGTCTCCTGTAGACAGCATATAGTTGGATTTTTTTTTTAATCCATTCTGACAATCTCTGCCTTTTAGTTATGTTGTTTAATCCATTCACATGTAATGTTTTTATTGATATACTTGGATTTACATCTGTTACTTTATTTTTTGTTTTCTATATATCTATGTCTTTTGATCCTCTATTTCTAATTTACTACTTTCTTTTGCATTAAGTGAATATTTTTAGTATAACATGTTAATTCCTTAATTATTTTTTCACTGTATTTCCTAAGCTATTTTCTTAGTGGTTGCTTACCATATACACCTTATCAGGATTTATTTCAGATTTACACTAACTTAATTCCAATGAAATATAAAAATGTTACTCCTGTATAGCTCTATTCCTTCTTCCCTCTTTATGTCTTTTAAAGAAACTGAGAAAAGAAAGGTAAGCAGCTCTGTATTTATAGAGTTTCTGATATTAACCTTCTCATTTACCATTTCTTGTTCTCTTCATTGTTCCTACAGATTCAAGTTATCATCTTGTATCATTTTCTAACTCCAGTATAACTTTACTTTCACCTGTATCCTTTGTGCTGTTACTGTCAAATATATTACATTTCTATATGCTATGTCTCTAATAATATATTACATACAGGTTGTTTTTGCACTATTGCTTTTAAAATCAGCTAAGAGAAGAAAGGAGGAAAAATGTATATTTATACTGTCTTTTATAATTAGGCAATTACCTTTAATGGAGCTTTTTGTTTTTTCATGACAGTTCTACTACCATCTGGGGTCATTTGCTTTTAGCCTGAAGAACTTTCCTTAGTATTTCTTGTAAGGTGGGTCTGCTAGCAACAAATTCTCTCAGGTTTTTTTTTTTTTTTTTAATCTTGGGCTATCATTATTTCCTCTTCACTTTTGAAAGATTGTTTTACTGGATATTAGATTCTTGGTTGACAATTTTTTTTTTCTTCATGACATTGAATATGTCATCCCACTGCCTTCTGGCCTCCATTGTTTATTATGAAAATCTAGCTGTCAGTCTTATTGGAAGCAAATGACTTTGAAAGCTGGATGTGTTCCTGGGGCTGGAGGACACCATGTTTACTGAAAGGGTGTTTCCCTTATTGGGTTTCTGAAGAATGACTCATATTTCCTCAGTGGCTCAAAGCCGGCCTGCCGTTAGTGATACAACCTCCTTTTCTGAGAAGATTTCTAGGGCATTATCTGTGTAAAGTCCAACAAAACATTTCATATGGTTTTGGCAAAGAGAAACTGAAAAGGAGAAGGGAGAAGTTGTGACCAGGGTATCATGTTCTAGAAAGACCAGGACCTTGTAGTCAGAAAGACCTGAGTTTGATTTTCAAGTTATGGGTCAAATTAGAAAATTTTAAGTCAAAATTTAGTAAATTTTAACCAGTATTTGTTTCAGTATATATGTCTGTGTATGCATATGTGAATATATGCATGTGTGGTTGGATGAATGGATGGATGGACGGAACACACCAGGTTGCCATGTACAAATTTGTCATGGATTGAGTTGTGTCCCCTAAAAATATGTGTCAACTTGGCTAGGCCATGATTTCTGTTATTGTGTAGTTATCCCCCATTTTGTGATCTGATGTGATTATCCTATATGTTATAAACCCTAACCTCTATGATGTTAATGAGGCAGGATTAGAGGCAGTTATTTTAATGAGGCAGGACTCATTCTGTAGGATTGGGCTGTATCTTGAGTCAATCTCTTTTGAAATATAAAAGAGAGAAGTGAGCAGAGAAGAGAGGGACCTCCTACCGCCAAGAAAGATGAGCTGAGAGCAGAGCCTGTACTTTGGACTGGGAGTCCTTGTGCTGAGAAGCTTCTAGACCAGGGGAAGATTGATGACAAGGATCTTCCCTCACAGCCAACAGAAAGAGAAAGGTTTCTCCTGGAGCTGGTGCCCTGAGTTTGGATTTCTAGCCTCCTAAACTATGAGAGAATAAATTTCTCTTTGTTAAAAGCCATCCACTTGTGTTATTTCTGTTATAGCAGCACTAGATAACTAAGACAAAATTTATTTGTTGCTGTGAGTCATGGTCAAAAATGTTTGAAAGCCACCATTTAGTGGTTTAGAAGAGGGGAAGAGGGTCTGTTGTGGACTCCAGTACTGGAAAGCACTGTCCCCTCCTGCCTGGGGACTTGTTAACCTGTTGATTGTGTTTTGCTTTTCAACAGGAAGAAAACATGCCTAACCCATTGCTTTCTCTTCAAAATCTGCTGCATGAAGCCACCACCTCATACACACACTCACAGGGCCATGACGGGAGCAACATGCAATTTCCTGCCTTGTTCTGCCCGCCCTCAAACGCTTCTCTCATCAGGAAACGCTAACAATAGGTTGCTCCTGAGATAACTATCAATTCACTTTTTTAGAGAATTCTGAGACTTTTCATGAATGATTCATTCGTTTCTTGAGAGCCTAATTTTGTATTCAGCAAAGTTTTGACAAACCAGTAATTTCAAAAGAAACAGAAGGGCAGGCAGAAGGAATTGTTCTTGCTAAATTGCTGAAAAACACTTAGGCTGGATGGTCTCAGCGGGTAAAATTATCCTGATAGAGCTGGTCATTAAGGCTTGCCTTGCCAGAATTCATTCAGTGGGGAGTTCTGTGAAATTGTTAAGTACCCATTTCGAATGAGTAATTCCTACAGCTGATAAAATATTTTTTATTAACCATCAGGAGGCATTGAGGTGGGCGAGTTTGGGCCTTAAAAAAATTCCAAACTTCTGGGAAAGCATCCAGCCTGTTTTCAGGGTCTTTGATTTATATTTGTAGAAATTGGGGCGGGGGGAGGGAATGTATTTATATTCCTTATAAGCATTGTCCAAGACCCTCTTCTGTGTTTCCACCAGGCTCGATCCAGTTATGCTGCTGCCTACTCCTTACCTTGTTCTAAACCTGTCCACCTCATTCTTAGCCACGACATGCAGACTCTTCTTAACATGCAGAATTAATTAGGGTGGAAAAGACAGCCGATGGGAGCAAAGCAGCGTCCCACCTATGAGTTAGTCTAAAACTGTCTGCTCTTCTGGTTATCTAGCAGTGACTTCCTACACAAACAGGCAGTCAAGAGTTCTACTTAAATGGCTCTTTGTAAGCACTACCGAGTCCCACAGCATCTTCCCAGTGTATCCAGCTCTGGAGAATCCATGAGGACCAGGAGTGCCCAGGACTAAAAGCAAAAGGTCCCCAGCATTTACATGCCAAAAGGCCAAACCTGGAAAAGAAGGAGACAAGCTCTGGGTTTCTGCCCGAATCTCAACATTTGCCTCAGCTCTTGGGGGAACATTAAAGCCTTTTCCCCCCTTGATTACAAAACTGAGAGGCTGTAGAGTGGCACAAATGGTTAAAGCACTCGGCTGCTAACCGGAAGCTTAGCCGCTTCACAGAAGAAAAGACCTGGCAATCTGCTCCTGTAAAGATTACAGCCTAGAGAACCCTATGGGACAGTTCTGATCTATCCTGTAGGTTCGCTGTGAGCTGGAATCAACTCCACAACATACAACGACAGTTTTGTATTATTGCTGCTCTCCTATATCAGCTAAGCTCTGTCATCTTTCCCTCTCTCTACCTTACTGAAATCCCTAATTGGAGGATAAATTGCTACATACCATTGTGCATTTTGTTCTCTTCACCTAGACATCCTTTTCTATACTTGGTTTGGGTAGCTAGATTTTTGAGCAAAAGGAAAAGTAGCAACAGTACTCGTATGCTTAATTTCAAGATGGGGTAAGGACAGTTTTGATGTTTTTGGTGCTTAATTTATTTAGTAACTGCACTTAATCAGGTGTTATTTATGAAAGGGCATTGTGTATGTGTGAGTGTGTCTTCTATATGGATAAAGTCCAAACCAATTAATTGTTCTTTATTCTGTGGCTAGAAGAATGGAATTTCTAGAAAATTTGAAAGCAGAGAGAAAAATTAAAACATTTATAATTAGTATTTGTACTTTATAGGAGCCCTGGTGACACAGTGGTTAAGCTCTCAGCTATTAACCGAAAGGTTGGAGGTTTGAACCCACCGGCTGCTCCACGGGAGAAAGATGTGGCAGTCTGCTTCCATAAAGATTTACAGCCTTAGAAATCCTATGGGGCAGTTCTACCCTGTCCTATAGCATAACAATGAGTTGGAATCAACTCAATGGCAGTGGGTTTTTTTGGTTTGGATTTATACTTTCTAATTTCATCTTGTTTCAGTCCCTCGTTTATGTTGTCATGAGAGTAACCCTTGTAAAACACAAGTTTTATCCTATTTTCCAGTTTCCATCAAGTTGACTCAAACTTATGGTGACCCCATGCATGTCAAAGTAAAACTGTGCTCCACAGGGTTTTCAGTGATGGTTTTTCAAAAGTAGATACCCAGACCTTTCTTCCAAGTTACCTTGGGTGTACTTGAACTGCCAGCCTTTCAGTTAGCTGCCAAGCACATTAACCATTGCATCACCAAAGACTCCTTGATCCTGTTACTCCTCTCTTTATAGTTTCTTCAGAGGGAAACCAAGTGGCATAGTGGGGTCAGAGACATGAGCTTGGGTCCTGGTTTAACCACTTACTGATGAGATAATCTTGAGCCTATTACTTAAGCCCTCTTAGCCCTGCATTCCTTGTTTGTTGGGGAAGGATAGCAATATCTCCCTCATAGAGCCAGGGTAAGGGATCCCATCACGTGGCCTGTGTCAAGAGCCAGCAGTAGTGCTTGGCACATCGTGAGCTTCTATAAACGATAATTGCCGTGGTTAGGATGATGTATTAATACTGAGTGTCTCCCTACAGTGCAGCGTACTGTCATGGCACCTGTATTAGTTATCTAGTGCTTCTATAACAGAAATACCACAAGTAAATGGCTTTAACAAACAAAAATTTATTCCCTCACAGTCTAGGAAGCTAGAAGTCCAAACTCAGGGTAGCAGCTTTCTCCCTCTGTCAGCTCTGGGGGAAGGTCCTTGTCATGAATCTCCCCCTGGTCTAGGAGCATCTTAGCACAGGGATCCTAGATCAGCTCCTGGATCGTCTTTGTTGGTGGTAGGAGGTCCTCCTTCCTCCCGCTCAGATCTCTCTTTTATATCCCAAAAGAGATTGATGAGATTGACTCAAGATACAAACTAATCCTGCAGATTGACTCCTACCTTATTAACATAACTGCCTCTAATCCTGCCTCATTACCATCATAGAGGGATTTATAACACATAGGATAATCACATCAGATGACAACACAGTGGACAACCACACAATACTGGGAGGCCTAGCCAAGTGGACACACATTTCAGTCCATAACAGTACCCAGCATATGGCCCTTGCCTGAGCATTTAGCCTGATTTTTTACCACTCGTCTTCTCCTCTCTGACCTATTTGCTTTTACTACACCCACTCCCGCAGTGTTGGAAGGAGCAGCAGAACGCTGTGCGACTAGCATCAGGCAGTTTGGCTAAAAATACAATAGGAAGAAGGTTGACTAAAAGAGAGTTTGGGGATTTAGGGATTTGGCTTTCCATTTCTTCCATTAGCATAGACAACTGGGAACCAGTGAGTCTTGGGGCGTTCTCCAGAATGAGAGTGCTACATCATGAGCTTCCTCCTGTCATTCTTGCTGCCCTAAAGTATCTGGGGGTGAAAAACTACAGATCTTTCCTCCTTGGCTACCCACACAGAAAAGAACAATCAAATCTATGTGGTTCCCCCTGAAATAAAACAGGAAATACCCAGGCTTTAAAGGCTAGGATTTGGCATCATGCAAATCAAAATAAAATAAGTCATGAATCAGTAATCCCCCCCAGCTTTAAAGTCTTTGTTTCTGTGATTATTGCTGCTGAGGAAAGCAGGCTGCATAAACACCATTTAGAATAGCTGAAAGCTGACGTTTTTTGAGAAAAATGGCAGCCAGAACAATTTCCCTGAGGTTCTGTAAGTGCTAATTTTGTTTAAATGACCCTGGGTTCTTAGCAGAAACACACGTGGGAAGTTCGGAAAGCCTTGCAGCCTAGAGCAAGCCTGAGTGCAAATAACAGCTTTGGTGTTTATGGACTGAGGAGATGTACCCTGGGGGTTTAGAAAAAACATGCAGGTGTTCATGTAAGATTGTAGGGATGGGCAGCTAAGGCAAGCCATCAGCTTTGTTCTACTCCTACACAGGTGGACAGCCAAGAGGCCAGTATTTTCTTTGGATTTAAGGAGCTAAATAATTATTTCCTTCCCCTTTGTCGTGGCTTTCTCTTTCCTTTCTTTTTCCTTCTTTCCCTGTCCCTGCTCTTTCTGTTGGCATATCAGACTTCTGAAAACTTGGAGGGCAAAAATGGTCTTATTAATATATTGTGGGGTTGTATGTTTGGGATTCAGAGCCATCCTCTTCCCTGCATCCCTCTTAACCATTCTTTGAACCCATTCATCTGAAAATATCAAAGAGGGGAGAAGACTCTAGAAAAGAAAGAACTGTGGTCAGCTAAATCAATGTGGTTTGTCTTAGGAAGTAAGTTATCTTTATCGCACAAGCTTGGGGCAGACACCTTTTTGCTTAGAAGTAAAATGTTCTAACATACATGATTGACATTTCCTTTTGAATTTTTGGTTCAACATTTCAGTAGAAAGTACCAAGTGAACTCTGCCTTCTCGGCCTCATTAAAAAAAAAAAAAACCTGTTGCTGTGGAGTCGATTCTAACTCATAATGACCCTATAGGACAGAGTATAACTGCCCCATAGGGTTTCCAAGGAGCAGCTGGTGGATTCGAACTGCCGACCTTTTGGTTAGCAGTTGAACTCTTAACCACTGCACCACGAGAGCCCTCCATATGCATTACTGGTGTGTTAATCCAGTGATGTAGAAACATTAGGCTCTCTGGAATGGCACGTTTAGGGCAAACTGTGGCATGGCCAGCCCAGGAGCTACTTCACTCTGCCCACAACTTTCCTATGCTCTCCTAAAATAGCCACGCAATCCTTGTTTCTATTTTCAGACCCGCTTCCACTTAGAATAATTAGTTTCAATCATTACTCACAAGTTTAGTATCTAAATTGGGAAGGAGTATTTATTTGTCCTAAAACTATCTTTTTTTAAGCTTCAAAGAGCCAGTGTTCCAAGAGTTACTGGGCTGTAAGCTCCTCTCAGGAAACCCTGGTGGTGTAGTGGTTAAGAGTTCGGCTGCTAACCAAAAGGTCGGCAGTTCAAATCCACCAGGTGTCCCTTTAAACCCTATGAGGCAGTTCTACTCTGTCCTATAGGCTTGCTATGAGTCAGAATTGACTTGACGGCAATGGGTTTGTTTTTTTTTAAACTCCTCTCATAGGTGCTCAGTCACCTCATGTGGAAAGAATGTTGGGCTGAACTCTGTCCAGAGGTGACCTCCCAGTGCCCTGGGACCGACCTCCCTGCTCCCCGCCTCACTGAGGGCTCCATGAGGGATGGCCAGACTTATCAGCCAGAGCCCAGAGAGATCCCTGGTGCATACTGAATGCTCAGTCAGTGTGTGTTGAATGAAGAGTGGTACCTCTAACCCATCCCCCAAGTCTCTTTATTTTCCTAATTATTCCTCAGATTTATCCACTGCTCTCCCTCTCACTGAGCTGCCTTCATCTCTTACTGCACTGCCTGATTGGTATATTGGTAGCCAGGCTGACCTTTTTCCATTCTGCAGTCTATACAGCAGTCACCATGGCCTTTTCAAAATGCACGTCTGCTGTTCATCCCCTCTCAAACCTTTCAGTGATTTTAGGATTGCTCATAGAATAAGGATCAAACTGCTTTCAGGGCACATGGGGCCTCAAACAGTCTGCCCTCTGACTACCTCTTCAAGCTCATCTCACCATTATGCTCCCTCCCCATCTGTGCTGTACCCACAGTGGCATCTCTGTCCTACAAATTCTCCATGCTCCATCCTACCACAGGCCCTTTGCACATGCTGTCCCTGCTGCCTGAGGAATGCTCCCCCCTTCTCTTTGCCTAATTAACTCCTTCTCCTTCTTGAGTCCTGAGTGCAAGCATTACCTCTTTGGGAAAGCCTAAGTCAGTTCCCCTCCCCATCATCATGGACACACACAGGCTCCATGAACCACTGCTTTGTGGTACAAATCCCCGTTGCATTTTGATATTCGGGTGATGATTTGATTAATAACTGTGTCCCTCCATCTCCCCTCCACACTTGCCTCATCACCAGCCTGTAAGCTGAGGCAGGGTTGGGGCCCAGGTCTCTTTTGCTATTATAGCCCCCCATCCTAGCCCAGGAATGAGCACATAGTTGGTGCTTGTTAAATTTTTATTGAGTGGTTGAATGAATCCATTCTCCACACGAGAGGAGAATATTAACAGCCACAGTTTCCTGTCTCTCCATCTGTGTCTGCATTGCTTCATTTTAGGAAAGTCTACCTCCCAGACTGCAGTGTACTAGCTCCAGGCACCAAGCCCTACTCTTACCTGCTTCTAAACTGGTGTATTTTGGACATTGTGCTGTTAGGTGTTGGAACTTAAAGAGGGAATCCATATATCTGTGGTCCAGTCCTGAAGGAGTGGCCCCAGTCTGCATAACAACCACAACAACAGTATGAGAGACATGCTTTGTACCAGGCCGTGTGCTGCCTGGGAGGTAGGAACATCATTACAGATGAGGAAATTGAGGCACAGAGAAGGTGAGTCATTTGCCCCAAATCAAAGTTCTTGGTAAGCAGCACAACCAGAATCCAAACGCTGGCAGTCTTTCTGTATAGTCTGTGTTCTTAACCTGACCTCACTATTAAATAATGAACATGACCCTGTGTTGTGGATTGAATTGTATCTTGCAAAAATGTGTGACCAACTTGGCTAGGCCATGAGTCCCAGTATGGTGTGGTTGTCCCCCATTTTGTGATCTGATGTGATTTTCCTATGTGTTATAAATCCTAACTGCTATGATGTTAATGAGGCAGGATTAGAAGCAGTTATGTTAATGAGGCAGGACTCAGTCTACGGGATGAAGTTATAACTTGAGTACAATCTCTTTTGAGATACAAGAGAATCGAGCAGAGGGGAGAGGAACCTCATTACCACCAAGTAAGAAGAGCCAGGAAGCAGAGCCAAGGAAGCTCCTAGACCAGGGGAAGATTGATAACAAGGACCTTGCCCCAGAGCCTTCCCCTGGAGCTGGCACACTGAATTCAGACTTCTAGCCTCCTAGATTGTGAGAGAATAAATTTCTGTTTGTTAAAGCCATTTCTGTAATAGCAGCACTAGATAACTAAGACAGCCCCACTTAAGCTCTCAGAATGTGGGAAGGACTCTTCTCTACAGGAGAGAAGTCTGAGTGATAGGAGTGGTGTTTGGTGTTTACTACCTGAGCCTGGACAGATTCTGGCTAAGGCCTCAGAGCAGGCTGGAGACATTCCCACTGAATTCCAGCTTAGTGATCCACGACCCTCTAAACAGACAGACACCACACTGCACAGCCTGTGTGGGCTTCACATACATCCGGGGGTCTTAACACATACAGGGTTGATATCAGGAAAAGTTCTACAGAGTCATTTTATTAAAAGCAATGCTAGGAGCAGGGAAAAAATTAAGGTGAGAATCATTTATGCAGAGATGAAAACTAAGCTATTTATGAAAACTCTCATCTCTCAAGTCAGTCAGAGTTTTTGTTTTGTTTTTATTTGCAAAAGAAAGCATCATGTCCCTCCTAACTATACATTTCAGGGATTAATGTCTGTGGTCATTCACTCTCCAGGCACCTCTGCTGCCACCTGTTTGTCACCTGTATGTATATTTAAACAGAAAAACCTCCTGATTTACTTTCAGAAACAAAGGCATTATAATTTTCAACTCTAATTCACTCAGGCTTTAAAAAAAAAACATGAATGAAAGTAATTCCGAGGATGTGAGGGTAGAATGAGTATGGTTTTATTGCTGCCTTGCTAGGTGATTTAGAATGCTTATACTGAAACAAAATGAGCCTCAAAAAGGCAGAAATTCCTTCCAACAAACTAAAAACCCCCTGCACCAGAGAAGCGATCTGTTACATCTGTATGGTAGCATATTACACAGCCCACAACATGATTATAGGAGAGTTCCTAATAATGAGCACAAGTGAGTAAAACAGAATACAGAAGTATCTCTGCGTGTGTATGAATAGATACATATGTTAGAACAGCCTAGAGGGAAATCTACCAAAAAATGTTAGCAATGGTTGTCTTTGCAGGATACTACTATACTTAATTTTTCTATTCTCTTCTATTTTATAAATTCTGCTAAAATAAGTTTGTATTTATTGATATCAAGGCTAGTACCAGTAGCCATCGAGTTGACTCTGCTTCATGCGACTCCATGTGTGCCAGAATAGAACTGTGTTCCACAGGGTTTTCAGTGGCTGGTTTTTCAGAAGTAGATCACCAGGCTTTCTTCTGAGATACCTCTGGGTACACTCAAACCTCCAACCTTTGGGTTAGCAGCCCAGCATGTTAACCATTTGTACCACCCAGGGACTTATATCAGGACATAAGTCTCAATTGAAGAGAAGGGGGAAGATCATGAAATTACTATCAAAAGCCTCACTCCAATCTAGCATTAAGACCCTTGGTATCTAAAGACCTTTGGAGGAAAAAAAAAAAAAAAAAATGAACCTTTGGAAATGTCCCTGGTGGTCAAGAATAATTGTCGACGACAATGATGATAACAATGTTAACAGGTAGAACCCCTAACATCGCATTTTTCTTCCCCATGTACCTCCTTCCCTGTTCCCAACCTGACCAAGCCTCAATCTCCACGAAATCTTCAGCTCCCTCTTGCTTTTGATTTTTACAGTTTCCCTTGCAAAAAAAAAGAAAGTCTTCATTGCCCTTGAAAAGTTTATTTTCCCCCCTTTACTTATTTTTAATCATCGTGCTGAGGAAGCACGTGATTGGCGTCTTTTGGCAGCACAGCGGGGTTAGCCGGTAACCAGCAGCGGCTCCGGCTCCGTAGACAGGAGTTTTGACACCTCCCTTGGCTCTGTGAAAGCAGCTAATAATTAGCCGCCTGTGGGGCCTGAGGAAATGTCTCCTCCTTTGCTTTTTATCTTCCTCAGCGTGATAAGAATGTTTACCCACAAGGATGAAAAGTCGTGGAGAGCGCCTTTCTGGTCCCCGTGGAAAGAGCGTGTTCAGGAGCTGACCTAGAGGTGGCTCGGCGGGAGGGATGTGGAGCTGTCAGCCAAGGGCTGGTCTAGGCAGAGCAAGAGGAGCTGAGCTTCGGGAGCAGGGTCTCCCCTGGGTGCTCTGAGCGCCGAGCCATGGGAGGCGAAACAGGCGTGTCTGGCCAGTCTCTGTTCCTCTCAGGAAGGAGGCTGTAAGCTGGTGGTGGGTCGACCTCCCTGTGAGAGTTGTGTCACCAGGACCTACGCAACCTGGGCTCTGATGATGAAGCTGGCTTGAGCAGTGTGGTGGTTTTGTGCAACTTTTAGCTCTAGAGAACCCAGAAGTGGCAGCGAGGGGTGCCATGCACACAGGTACATGCATGTGCACACACACGCGCACACGGGAAAGTTGGTTTAATTTGTACTTTCTCAGCTTTCCCTCCTGTCCTAGTTATCCGGTGTTGCTATAACAGAAATACCACAAGTGGATGGCTTTAACAAACAAGTTTATGCTTTCACAGTTTAGGAGGCTAGAAGTCTGAATTCAGGGTGCCAGCTCCAGGGGAAGGCATTCTGTCTCTGCGGGCTCATCAATCTTTCCCTGGTGGAGGAGCTTCTCAGCACAGGGACCCTGGGCCCAAAGAACGTGCTCTCCTGGCTCTTCTTGCTTGGTGGTAATGAGGGCCCCCTGTCTCTGTGCTGGCCTCTCTTTTATATCTCAAAAGAGATTGACTCAAGGTACAACCTAATCTTGTAAATTGAGTCCTGACTCATTAACAGAACTGCCTCTAATCCTGTCTATTAACATCATAGAGGTTAGAATTTATAACACACAGGAAAATCACATCAGATGACAGAATGGTGGACAATCACACAATACTGGGAATTATGGCCTACCCAAGTTGTTACACATTTTGGGGGTACTTGGGGGGACACAGTGCAATCCATAAAATCTCCTAATTGCATTTGAGCGTTAGAGTTAGCCTCTGGAAGCCTGTGAACTTGCCCTTGTTATCTTTCTAAGCCCCAGTTTCCTCATGTGTGTCATTAAGATTAAACGTGATAATATGTGAAAAGTGCCTACTTAGTAAATGTTGGTCCCCTTCCCCTCTGACCTTTTTTTTTTTTTAATATTTTATAGTGGTTTAGGTAAAAGTTTACAGAACAAATTAGTTTCTCATTCAGCAGTCTATACACAGATTGTTCCGTGATATTGATTGCAATCCGCACAATGTGTCAGCACTCTCCTCATTTTCACCTTGGGTTCCCTGTTTCCGTTGATCCAGTTTTCCTGCCTCCTTAACTTTGCTTTTGGGAAAATGCCACCCTTTCCGTCTCTTATAGTTGATTGTTGTGAGGAGCGTGTCCCTCCTGGGTGTTATTGTTTATTTACAGGCCTGTCTTTCATGTGGCTGAATGGTGATCCCCCAGAGTGGCGTCAGTTCTACGTCAGAAGGGTGTCTAAAGGTGATAGTCTCGGGGGTTCCACCAGTATCTATCACACCAGTAAGTCTGGTCTTTTTCATGAATTTGAATTTTGTTCTACATTTTTCTCCCACTCTATCTGGTACCTTCTGTCATGATCCCATTCAGAGCTGACCCTTTATTTTTACAGGATTCAGAAGTTAACCTGGTCTTAGATTGTTGGCCATCTGTGTCTTTTTATTATTGTTGGATTTACCCAGAACTAATTTTTTTTTTTTTTAACCTACTAGGATTTAAAATCTATTAGGATTTAAAACCTAGTTGCCATCAAGTTGATTGTGTGTGTCAAAGTAAAAGTAAGCTCCTATTCTAGGCAGTTTAGTAAGGGCTGTTTAGGCGGGACTTTTCAAAATGTTAAGGAAAGCCAGTGTGATTTTTTTGAAGGGTAGAATGTACTCTCCCTGACCAGGGGCACAAAGCCTTTGGACAGGGCTCTTTCACAAGATGCTTTTTTTTTCCCTTCTGAAAATTTTGGGAGAAAGGATCCATGGATTCAGTAGTAAGACTGTCGGGCGCCAGCTGTTAAGCACAAGTGGAGAGTGACAGGAGTGCTTGTTTGTGACAGACCCTCCCTCTAGCACCTGCTAGCTATGTCCTCTTGAATTTAAACGTAAGCTGCAGCTTACCCCTCCTGTGTAGCACAGTCCTCGTGGATAATGTGTAGCAATGTCTGCCCTGTTTGGGTTGTGGTGGGGATCACAGAGATGCCTGGTGTACATATAAGCGATTGCCTTAGTACCTGACAATAGCAAGGCTCTCAAGCAGGCTTACCTGCTGCAGATCTCCCGAGATCCTGTTAAAATGCAGATTCTGATGCAGCAGGTCTGGGGTCGGCCTGAGAGTCTGCATTTCCAGCAGGCTCCCTGGTGAGGCTGATACTGCTGGTGCCTGGACCACACTTTGAGTACCAAGGTTCTAAAAGGTGCTCCCATCCTAAAGTTTGCTGTGAACTGTGAGTGCCAACAGTCAACAAAATTCTTTCCTCAGTCCTAGCAATAAAAGGAAATACCTACCCCTTACCTGGATCGTGAACATCTGGGCGTAGAACGCCTGCAGCCATAAACACTTTTGTTTCCACTCCCTTAGATTATTAGTTTTCCCCAATAACATGGTAATACCAGAGGAGAGGGCAGGTGCGTCAACAAGAGCAAGGTTTCGTTGTACAAAATAAAGGCTGCCTTTAAGGTCCAGGAATTACAGTTCCTTAGGTCTCCTGGAGCTTACATGATCAATGGTTTGTAAATATGAAGCAACGTGGCATAAATTTGAAAAACAAAGGAAAATGAGAGTATCTTTCCTTCCTGCTGTGGTTCTCAGGCATCAGGATCACCTGCTGTTGTTGTTGCTTGCTATTAAGTCAATTCCGACTTAGGTAACCACCTGGCAGGGGCTGTAAGAACAGATTCTTGAGCCCTATCCCCAGAGGTTCCTATTCAGCCCATCTGGGTGAGGCCTGAGAATCCACATTTGTAGTATGTTCCCAGATGATGCCGGTCTAAGGGTCAAATTTTTTTTTTTAATTGTGTTTTAGGGGGAAAGTTTACAGCACAAATTAGCTACCTACAAAAAATTTATACACAAATTGTTTTGTGACGTTAGTTGCAATCCCTGCAATGTGTCAGCCCTCTCCCCCTTTCCCTTTCCACCCTAGGTTTTCTGTGTCCATTCGTCCAGTTTTTCTGTCCCTTCCTGCCTTCTGGTCTTTGCTTTTGGGTGAGTGCTGCCCATTTGGTCTCGTATACTTGATTGAATTAAGATGCACATTCCTCACATGTGTTATTGTTTGTTTTATAAACCTGTCTAATCTTTGGCTGAAAGGTGAACTGTAGGAATGGCTTCAGTTCTGAGTTAGCGGGGTATCCAGGGGCCATAGTCTCAGGGATTCTTCCAGTCTCTGTCAGACCAGTGTGTCTGATCTTTTTGTGTGTGTGTATGTGAATTTGAATTTTGTCCTTCATTTTTCTCTACTCTGTCCAGACCCTCTATTGTGATCCCTGACAGTGCAGTCAGTGGTGGTAGCTGGGCACCATCTAATTCTTCTGGGCTCAGGCTGGTGGAGGCTGTGGTTCATGTACTCCATTAGTCTTTTGGACTAATATTTTCCTTGTATCTTTGTTTTTCTTCATTCTCATTTGCTCCAAATGTGCTGGGACCAATAGATACATCTTAGATGGCCACTCACAAGCTTCTAAGACTCCAAACACTACTCACCAAAGTAGAATGTAGAACATTTTCTTTATGAACTATGTTATACCAATTGACCTAGATGTCCCCTGAGACCATGGTAAGGACCACATTTTGAAGAGCATGACCATAGTCACAAAAGGCCATCGCCCAGGGTGGTGAACATGGAGAACAATGGTGTCAGCCTGTGGCTCCTCTTCTTACTCCTTACCTCTCTGGTTGAAGTGCTGTTTCCAGGAATAGTCAGAATATGGGAATGTTTAAAATGAGGTGGGGTTTAGGATGTGAATGCAAGTTCACCTGTCTTCAGGTATCTGAAGGTCCCCACGAGGGCTAGGAGGAGGTAGAACAATTTGGTGGTTTTCTCACGAGGCATCTTCCTGATGGCGCTGATGCCTGCAGACTGCCCTTCCTAGCAGGCCATGTCCCCCAGGGCCTCAGCCACATGCAGGGGCATGGACCTGGGCCATTCTAGTCTGACTGAGTGAGCTAATCATCTGGGTTTTTTGTTTTTTTTTTTTAATAGAGCTTCCCTAAGTGCCTCCTAGGAGGTTGTAGTGCGCAGCCATATTTGAGAGCCCTGTGAGGAGAGCAGTTAAGCACCAGATGGGCATTGGAGAGCTGGTCTCATTTGCAGTCATTCTTGGATTCAGCTCTGACGATCACTCAGCAAGCAAATGACTCCCCGGCAGGAAATTGGCCTCTTTGTCAAGTACGCTTACTCACTGGGTACCTAAAGTTACAGTCAATAAATTCAGGCTGTATTTCCCAAAGTGCTTCATTTCTTATCCAAGGACAGCTTCCCACCAGGAGCACCTGGCTAAGGGCGTTCATCAAGGGTGAAGCCTCCTGTCCGAGAAAAGTTGTCAATGACCAAATTCAGGAGAGAACATTTCCCCAGACAACCAAGCAGCACAGAGTGCACCTGTGTGCAAAAAGTGAGAAAAACGTGGAGGCATTTATTCAGATAATTAGCTCCAAGGAGAAATTCGCTTTTCTGCTTTTCATGTTGTTGTTGTTAAAGGCCATCGAGTCGGTTCCGACTCATCCCAAGCCCATGTACAACAGAACAAAACACTGCCCAATCCTGTGCCATCCTCACAGACATTGTCATGTTTCAGCCCTTGTTGCAGCCCCTGTGTCAGTCCATCTCCTTGAGGATCTTCCTCTTTTTTGATGACCCTCTACTTTAACCAAGGATGATGTCCTTCTCCAGGTACTGGTCCCTGGTAATAACAAGTTCAAAGTATGTGAGACGAAGCCTTACCATCCTTACTTCTAAGGAGTGTTCTGGCTGTACTATATACAAGACAGATTTGTGGCAGCCCATGATATATATTCAGTATTCTTCGGCAACACCATAATTTAAAGATGTCAGTTCTTCTTTGGACTTCCTTATTCATTTCTAGCTTTCACATGCATATGAGGCAATTGAAAATACCATGACTTCCTTATTCATTTCTAGCTTTCACATGCATATGAGGCAATTGAAAATACCATGGCTTGGGCCAGGCGCACCTTAGTCCTCAAAGTGACGTCTTTGATTTTGAACACTTTAAAGAGGTCTTTTGCAGCAGATTTGCCCAATGCAATGTGTCCTTTGATTTCTTGACTGCTGCTTTCATGGGTGTTGATTGTGGATCCAAGTAAAATGAAATCCTTGACAGCTTCAATCTTTTCTGTTTATCATGATGTTACTTATTGGTCCAGTTGTGAGAATTTTTATTTTATGTTCAGGTGTAATCCATACTGAAGATAGTAGTCTTTGATCTTCATCAGTAAGTGCTTCAAGTCCTCATCACTTTCAGCAAGCAAGGTTGTGTCATCTGCATAACACAGGTTGTTAATGAGTCTTCTCCAGTCCTGATTCCCCGTTCCTCTTCATATAGTCCAGCTTCTGGGATTATTTGCTCACTATACAGATTGAATAGGTATGGTGAAAGAATACAACCCTGATGCACACCTTTCCTGACTTTAAACCATGCAGTGTTCCCTTGATGTTTTCGAATCACTGCCTCTTGATCCATGTACACATTTCTCAGGAGCACAATTAAGAGTTCCAGAATTCTCATTCTCCTCAGTGTTATCCATAATTTGTTATGAGCCACACAGTCAAATGCCTTTTCATAGTCAATAAAACACAAGTAAAAATCTTTCTGATCTTCCCTGTAGAATTCTTCAATATTGCATCTCAAGGCTTGAGTTTTTTCTTCAGTTCTTTCAGCTTGAGAAATGCTGAGCATGTTCTTCCCTTTTGGTTTTTTAACTCCAGGTATTTTCACATTTCATTATAATATTTTGTGTTCTCAAGCTGCCCTTTGAAATCTTTTGTTCAGTTTTTACTTCATCATTTCTTTCTTTCACTTTAGTGATTCAGCGTTCAAGAGTAAATTTCAGAGTCTCTTCTGATATCCATTTTGGTCTTTTTTTTTTTCTTTTCTGTCTTTTTGATGACCTCTTGCTTTCTTCATGTATGATGTCCTTGATGTCATTCCACAACTTGCCTGGTCTTCAGTCATTAGTGTTCAGTGCATAAAATCAGTTCTTGAGATGGTCTCTAAATTCAGGTGGGATATACTCCAGGTCGTATTTTGGCTCTTGTGGATTTGCTTTAATTTTCTTCAGCTTCAACTTGAACTTGAATATGAGCAATTGATGTTCTGTTCTGCAGTAGGCCCCTAACCTTGTTCTAACTAATGATATTGAACTTCTCCATTGTGTCTTTCCACAAGTGTAGTCGATTTGATTCCTGTGTATTCCATCTGGCAAGGTCCACATGTATAGTTGCCATTTACGTGGTTGAAAAAAAGGTATTTGGAAAATTTTATCATGGGATCTCCAGCATAGTTTTTATCACCAAGGCCATGTTTTCCAACTACCCATCCTTCTTCTTTGTTTCCAATTTTGTTATTCCAGTCACCAGTGATTATCAATGCATCTTGCTTGAGTGATCAATTTCAGACTGCAGAAGTTGGTAAAAATCTTCAATTTCGTCTTTGGCATTAGTGGTTGGCGCATAAATTTGAATAGTAGTTGTATTAACTGGTCTCCCTTGTAGGCGTATGGATATTATTCTATCACTGACAGCACTATAATTCAGGATAGATCTTGAAATGTTCTTTTTGATGATGAATGTGACGCCATTTGTCTTGGTCATCTAGTGTTGCTATAAAAGAAATACCACAAGTGGATGGCTTTAACAAAGAGAAATTTATTCTCTCACAGCCTAGTAAGCTACAAGTCCAAACTCAGGGTGCCAGCTCCGGGGGAAGCCTTTCTCTCTCTATCGGCTCTGGAGTGAGGTCTTCTTCATCAGTCTTCCCTTGGTCTGGGAGCATCTCAGTGCAGGAACCTCAGGTCCAAAGGACGTGCTCCAGCACTGTTTTTTTGGTGGTACGAGGTCCCCACGTCTCTCTGTTCACTTCTCTCTTTTATGCATCAAAAGAGATTGGCTTAAGACACTAGCTAGTCTTGTAGACCTCATCAATATAACTGCCGGTAATCCATCTTATTACATCATACTCAGGGGATTTACAACATACAGGAAAATCACATAAAATGGTGGGCAATCACACAATACTGAGAATCATGGCACAGCAAAGTTGATAGATATGGGGGGTGGTGGGGGGAGCCACAATTCAACCCATGACACCATTCCTCTTCAGTTTGTCATTGCTGGCGTGGTAGACCATATGATTTTGTTTGTCATACATGTATTTAAAGAGTTTGCTGATTCACCCAGCAAATGCTTGGAGAGCATTCCTGGGTGCCATGCTGTGTGCTGAGTATGGGGTTTATAAAGATGACTTGGGCACAGTCCCTGCCCTTGTGGAATCCACTGCTGGGGAGGTAGAGACTCTTACACAACTTACTGTAAAAGCAGCATAACTCCTAGCATAAACCAACTGCCCTCACGGCAGCCCTGACTCATGGTGCCCCAATGTGTATCAGAGTAGAGCTGTGCTCCCTGGGGTTTTCAGTGGCTGAATTTTCAGAAGTAGATCTCCAGGCCTTTCTCCCAAGGTATCTCTGGGTAGACTCGAACCTCCAACCTTTTGGTTAGCAGTAGAACACATTAACCCTTTGCATTATCCAACTCCTATAATGGCCTTTATCTACAGGAGACCTCCCAGCATTCCTCCTCCCTTTGCCCTGTGTTACTTTCTCCACAGTGTGCTTGTCACTGTAGAGATTATTGACTGAGTATCGACCTGTCTCTCACCTTCCCTCTTACAGTAACCACTGTGAGGACAAAGACCAGGCCTCTATACCTTGGCCTTTGTTAACCACTGACTGGGGAAGCCCAGGAAGGGCATGAGGGCAGCTCTTTGTAGCTACAGCATTTCCTGAGGGGGCTGACAGCTGAAGGCTAGCAAGCCACAGTGCCTCAACATCTGGGCAGATGCTCAGGGAGAACCTGGGCAGCCATGGCGGTTCTCAAACCTTAATGTGCATCGGAATCCCATGGAGGGCTAGTTAAAACACAGACTGCTAGGCCCCACTCCAGAGTTTCTGATTTAGTAGGTCCAAGGTGGGATCTGAGAATTTCTTAAAAGTTCCCAGGTGATGTTGATGCTGTGGGTCCCTGTACCACACTTTGAGAACCACAGAGGTGGTACATCTGTGTGGCCTCACAACTTACCTAGTGGATAAGTGGAGGGTGGACTGGGTGACAGAGACGAGGAGACTTCATAGACGCAGTGACAGTGACCCAGGTGAGAGAAGATGGGGCTCTGAAAAAGGATCACAGCTGTGAGTGTGGAAGAGAGTAACGAGAATCCAGGCAAATGTGACAGTGGAGTCAATGGGCTTGGTCAGAGGTTGGATGTGGGACAAGAAGGAGGAGTCAGAGCCGCTGGGTGGATGGAAATGCCGCGAACTCATGTGCATGGGGTGGATGGGTTTGTGGTGGGTAGTGGGGAAATTGTGTGACGCATTTTGGACATAGTGGGCTTTAGATTCTATAATAACCTTCAGATGGAAATGTTAAAGAGGCTGTGAGAAACACAGTTCAAAACTCAGGAGAGAAATCTGAGCTGCAGATACAGATTTTGGAGTTATTGGGTGTAAACTGAAGCTGTGGGACTAAACAAGATTAGTTAAGGACAGCTCATTAAAGAGAGAGCTTGTTGATAAGCCCAGAAGGAAGCCAAGAAACCCCTCTCTTGGAGGGCTGGGTAGAGAAAGAGATGAGTGTCATCTTCCCAGATGCATAAAGTGAAGGGGAAGAGGGCAAGGAGGGGCAGTGCCAGATGTAGTTGTTGTTGTTAGGTGCCGTCGAGTCAGTTCTGACTGATAATGACCCAGATGTAGAAGTGTCTAGAAAACTGAGCCAAACATCTGACCAATTCTGGGGACACCTAAAAGGAACCAAACCCCAGAGGAGGGGTGCATGAAGTAGGGAAATTGGTCTATATATGTTGAGGCTGGTTTTTGGACTCCTTGTTTTACCTTGCCTGTGCAGGTATGGTTTTATGTTGCCTTGGGGTAAAGTGGCTTTATGGTTCTCTTCCATTGGTGGAACATGATAAACAGAAAGAAGTACGTGGCTTACACACACATGGGGTGCAGTAGCCACCCAAGACAGCAGAGCTGTCTGAGAGGAAACCTCTGGTGAACAATACGGTAGATCAAGATGAAGCTGGGATTATTTTTTGCTCCCTCTAAGCTAAGCTCTGTAGTCCCTGGGTGGTATAAATGGTTAACACACTCAGCTGCTAACTGGAAGATTGGAGGTTTGAGTCTACCCAGTGGTACCTCAGAAGAAAGGCCAGGCTATCTACTTTCTTCTGCCTTGATACACATGTGGTAACCATGAGTTGGAATTGACTCGTTGGCAACTGGTGATTTAAGCTAAACTCCAAGGAAAAAAGAGACCATGTGTTCATCTCTGGGGCCCTGGTGGTACAGTGGTTAAGAGCTTAGGCTCCTAAACAAATGATTAGCAGTTCAAATCCACCAGCTGCTCCTTGGAAACCCTGTGGGGCAGTTCTGCTCTGTCTTGTAGGGTCACTATGAGTCAGGATCAACTCAATGGCAATGAGTTTTTGGGGGGAGGTATTCATCTTTTTTCCCTTTGGATTTGATACTGATATAGGCCCTTCTGGGATCTTGAATCCACTGGTTTTACAAGGATAAAAAGGATTCTGACTGCTCTTTTTGAGTCATCCAACTCTTGCCCACCTCTATTTGGGCAAGAACGCTACAAAGAACCCATTTCTATGAACTGAGAGTCCGCATATGATAACTTTGCATTTCGTAGACGGACAGTTTGCTTTGTAATCTGTGCTGTTTGTTTCATCATCTGGGTCCTCACAAGCCCTGATTTTTGAGAAGACAGGGATGAAGTTCTACAAGTCTCTGAATACGGATAATGAGCCTAAATCACACAGTTTTTCAGCTTCTCGGGCTGCCACCAGCGAAGACAGGTGGAAACACACACTGACTTGTGTCTCTCTTTGCAGTTTTGTATGGAGCTCAACCAGCCGATCCTTCCCAACATCCGCAAGTGGAAGGGGCCCCGGGGAAGCTGGAAGGCCATTGTTGCTGAGAAACCTTCAAGTCAGCTCCAGAAGGTACCATGAGAGGCAAAACTGGGCCTTTCTTTTCATTGTACTTAAACATGCTTTCTCCTTAATCAAGGGCATTTTAAAATTTACTTTGCCAACATCCTTGATGCAATCTTGTGTTCTTGCTCATTTTCTTTAAATTGTTGCTATTCATTCAAAACACCCTGCTTCTTGTGTAGTGTTTAGATCAGGAACGGACTGCTACCCAAGTGGAAATGGGACCCTGGGGTATTGGGAGGGGAGGAGATACCCTGTCAGGGCCCCAGGCAGCAAATGGGGTATTTTATCCTTAGTCTCCACGATCCCTTTATCACCATTCTGCCTTCTGCCAAGTTTGTCAAGTGCTCATTGTTCACTGATTGAAAATTTCAAGTTCACCTTTATTCATATATGAAGTATTTGCCAAGTTTGCACATAGGAATTGTCTTAGTTATCTAATGCTGCTATAACAGAAATACTACAAGTGAATGGCTTTAACAAAGAAAAATTTATTCTCTCACAGTCTAGGAGGCTAGAAGTCTGAATTCAGGGCACCAGCTCCAGGGAAGGCTTTCTCTCTCTCTCAGCTATGGGGGAAGGTCTTTGTCATCAGTCTTTCCTGGTCAAGGAGCTTCTCAGCACAGGGACTCCGGGTCCAAAGGACGTGCTATTCTCCTGGCTCTTGTTTCTTGGCGGTATGAGGTCCCCCTGTCTCTGTGCTTGTTTCTTTTTTATGGCTCAAAAGAAATTGACTCAAGATACAATCTAGTCTTGTAGATTGAGTCCTGCCTCATTAACATCGTAGAGGTAGGATTTACAACACATAGGAAAATCACATCAGATGACAAAATGTTGGACAATCACACATTACTGGGAATCATGGCCTAGCCAAGTTGACACACATTTTTGGGAAACACAATTCAGTCCATAGCAGGAATGATCTGTTGCAATTTTCAGCAGATTTTGATTTGGAATTTTCTTTTGTCAGTGTTACCCATACAGATGTGGGTAATTCTGTATATGATACATTTTCACTCTTATATACCATATTACCATATTCAGGACCAATTTTTCTCACCTTGGAATTTGCAATGCCAGTGAGGTTTGAGATTTAAAAAAAAATAAATTCTCCTGGTAGTTAATCATGAGTCAAAAAAATCATGATATAATTGTCCTATAAATGCAGATGTTTTATTTTTATCTCCATTATACCTAATACACATGAGCTGTACTTATATATATGGCTGATATTGATCAATTGGGCTTTTAAGTCATAAATATATATATATATATGCTTGGTTAAAAGTACCTAGTCACTTATTGACAATAGCCCCTACTCTTTTTATAAGCTGGTGTTGTTAGGTGCCGTCAAGTAGGTTCCAACTCATAATGACCCTATGTACAACAGACTGAAACACTGCGCGGTTCTATGCCATTGTAATTGGACTGTTCCAGGCCTGCTTGGCGTGGCCATAGTGACACAAAATGAATGAAAGCAAAAGAAGAAGTTCTATTTGATTGGCCAAGGAAAGGAGCACATGGGGACTTGGCATTGCCAAGATGGCTTCCAGAGCAATAGCCCAAGGAATTTATATGGGTGAAGTAAATTGGGTCTGGGGTCTTCAGGAATGCCTTGAGGTGGGGCCAGCTTGCTGATTGGCCTGGCCCAAAAAGGCGTTCCTGGGGCAGTCCGGCCTTTCTGTGCTTGCTTAGTCTAAAATGGGGGTCTCTCAAACCGGACCTTAGGCTAGGACCCCTCGCTTCTGAAAGCTCCCAATCTTGGGCCGCTGAAGTTTGGTTCCATCTGGTGGGAGAATAATTCTGGAGTCACTCAGAAGACAGGGTCAATGGTTCTGCACATGTCAGCTAGGCCAGATCTAGTTCTTGCCAGTTTCAGCTGGTCCTGCGACCCCAGCCTCTTGTTTTCCTCAACTTGGGGAGAAACAGGAAGCATACCCAAATAAGGAGATAGCTTAAAGACAGGGAGTTAGTTCCTATATCACAGAAGATGGCAGGCACAGCCCTTTGCCTATTCAAGATGGTGGGCTGGCTGCCAGTCTCACCATCCTCACAGCCCATTGTTGTTTAAAAATACGCACATAAATCTTACAAATCTTATTTCTCTGTTGTATTAATTTCTTATGGCTGCCATAACAAATGACAACACGTTGGGTAGCTTATAAGAACAGAAAGTATTCTGTCACAATTCCCGGAAGCTGAAAGTCCAAAATCAGGGTGTCAGCAGTGTTAACTCCTTTGGAAACCCAAGTGGCGTAGTAGTTAAGAGCTCTGGCTGCTAACCGAAAGATTGGCAGTTTGAATCCATCAGGCACTCCTTGGAAACCCTGTGGGGCAGTTCTACTCTGTCCTATAGGGTTGCTGTGAGTCAGAATCAACTCAATGGCAACAGTGTGTTTTTTTTTTTTTTTTTGAGGGCTCTGAGGAGAATCTGTTCTATGCCTCTCTCCTAGCTTCAGGTGGCTTCTGGCAGTCCTTAAGGTTCTTTGGCTTGCAGCTGCATCATACCCGTTTCTGCCTGTACTGTCACATGGTTATCTTCCCTCAGTGTGTCTTTCTCTAGCTCTTTCCTCTTTTATAAGGACACAACTCGTTGGACTAGGACCCACCCTACTCCAGTATGACCTCATGTTAACTGATAATACCTTCAAAGACCGTATTTCCAAACAAGGTCTCACAGGTACCAGAGGTTAGGACTTAAACAAATCTTTTGGGGGAATACAATTCAACCCGTAACATCTGGGTTTTTTGTTTTGGAGTGCTTCACAATTATCTGTAAATGGTTAGTGCATCTGACAGTCAATATACAATCCCAGTAGATTGGGATTAAAGCTGTATTAGAACATAGGTAGTCTTTCCAAGGAGTCCCTGGGTGGTGCATATGGTTAATGTGCTCAGCTACTAAATAGAAAGGCTGGTGGTTCAAGTCCACCCAGAGGCACTTCGGAAGAAAAACCTGGCGATTTACTTCCAAAAAATCAGCCGCTGAAAGCCCTTTAGAGCAGTTCTACCCTGACACACATGAGGCTGCCTTAAGTTGAATTGATTCAATGGCAACTGGTTAGTCTTTATGACTCTAGCCCATAGTTCTCCCTTCTCAGTCCACATAGAAATAGTAATACCACCTTGCTTTTTGTTTTTCTTAAATAGCACTTTATATGTAGGTGCCTCAGTCACCTACATACAGTCCATTCAATGCACTTTATCCATTCATTCAACAAATAATTACTAGAGGATACTACATACCAGACACTATGTCATGTGCCAGATACACACTGGTGTGAAAAAAAAAAAAAAACAGTGACCCAACCCTATTTCAGTTTTTATTCTTTTCAAGCCCCAATGAGGAGTCCAACCTGAGCCTGACCTAGCCCCTTCTCTCAAGAAACTCACAGCCTATTAGAAGGATGAGACAGGTAACCCGCCTCAAGTTCAATCCACTTACACTTCACAGCCTCAATTCCTTCATCTGTAAAATGGGAGCAATAGCTCGACTGCTAACCGAAAAGTTGGTGGTTTGAACCCATGCAGTGGCTCTGTAGGGGAAAAGACCTGACGATCTGCTTCTGTAAGGATTTCAGCCTAGGAGACCCTATGGAGCAGTTCTACCCTGTCCTATAGGGTCGCCATGAGTCAGACTCACTCTGAGGCACACAGTGACAACACCCCTTGTTCAGCTCCCCTGATGGCTATAAGGATTTTAAAAGACAATGTGTGCTGAAATTCTCTGTTAACAGAGCACAGCCCAGGGGCCCAGCAGATTGTGTGAGAGAAGCAGGCCAGTCTGGGTTGTGTTGAGCTGGGAGCTTACACCTGTGCCAAGGCCGCAGTACGCCCAGGTGTAGCCAGTGTTGCCAGGTAGGATTGTGGGCCCTGTGTGGCTGAATCTCCCAGTTTCTCAAGAGCAGCAAATACTGAGATTTTAACTAGAGGCAGGTAATCCAAACATGTTTTCAAACACTGGCTGGGTCAAACACCATATACCTGCAGATCACTAATGTTCAGTCTTTACCCAGAGATGAGACAATGGTAGCAGATATGCTGCCATTTCTCAGATACCTGAAATGATGTCCAAAGCAAAAAAAAAAAAAAAACGAAACCCACTGCCATAAATTCTGACTCCTAGTGAATTATAGGACAGGGTAGAACTGCCTCATAGGGTTTCCAAGGCTGTAAATCTTTACAGAAGCAGACTGTCACATCTTTCTCCCACAGAGCAGCTGGTGGGTTTGAACCACTGACCTTTTGGTTAGCAGCTGAGTGCTTTAACCACCACGCTACCAGGGCACCTCAAAATCATGTCCAGTCACCTGTAATTCAAATTTCTAGTCCTCATACCATTGTTGGAGGGATATTTTTACAGATAACCTTTGAGACCAAGTAAGATCAAATGTTTGCCCAGAAGTTGCCCAGCTGATGGGAGGTGGGGCTTGGACTTGAACCCAGGTAGCTCACTCTGGCTCCAAAGTCTACACTCTCCTCACTACCCCATACTGAGGTCCAGATGCTCCGATGAAGAGAGAGAGAGGTTCGCTAAGTTGGGAGGGATTGGGAAAGGATCCTCTAAGGGTGGTAAGAAACCAGCGGTGGAAGGAGCAGCACTCACAAAAGTGTGGAAGTAAGAAAGCCCCGTCCTGCTGCAGACACATGTGAGCAGATGTGTAAGTCGCCTTAGGAAAGGAAGATGCTGCCCCTACCGTGGAGGGCTCCTCATTCACTGGGCACCAGGGAGCTACTGAAGTTTTGTGAGCAGAAGGTGACGTGAGTGACACTATAAGAAGGTTAATCTGGCACCAAGTTTAGGAAACTGAATGGGGAACAGCGTTCTAAAGCTGACAGGGCAAATCATATTTACCTTGTTCTATACCTGAAGAAACTGAGGGGCTCACCTGAGGTCCCATGACTCAGTGACATGGGCATGACCAAGACCTAGGTCTTCTCAGACTTAACTAGTGCTCACTCCTAGTCTTAGAATATATTAAAATACTCTTTGTCATGGATTGAATGTGTCCCCCAAAAATATCTGTCAACTTGGCCGGGTCATGATTCCCAGTATTGTGCGATTGTCCACCATTTTGACATCTGATGTGAATTTTCTATGTGTTGTAAATCCTACCTCTATGATGTTGATGAGATGGGATTAGGGGCAGTTATGTTAATAAGGCAGGACTCTACAAGATTAGGTTGTGCCTTGAGCCAATCTCTTTTGAGATATAAAAGAAAGAAGTGAGCGGAGAGACATGGGGACCTCATACCACCAGGAAACAAGAGCCAGGAGAATAGCGTGTCCTTTGGACCCAGGGTCACTGCGCTGAAAAGCTCCTCGACTAGGGGAAGATTGATGACAAGGCTCTTCCTCCAGAGCCAACAGAGAAAGAAAGCCTTCCCCTGGAGCTGACGCCCTGAAATTGGACTTGTAGCCTACTAGACTATGAGAGAATAAATTTCTGTTTGTTAAAGCCATCCACTTGTGGTATTTCTGTTACAGCAGCACTAGATGGCTAAGACACTTTTCAGTGCTTTTAAAACATGGAAGTGCATGGCATGCCAAACACTGTTCCCGAGTTCCCACCCTATTCCTAACACACACCACGAGCAGTTGAGGTACCCGGCCCAACAAGGCTATGACCCAGCAGAGGCTGGCCAGGGAGATGGCTGTGCAGACCCAGCGTGGAGGAGCCCACAGGGCAGCATGGCTGAGTAAGGCTCTCAAGGCTAGTAGAGCCTCTCAGGCTGAAATCGGGGTGGGGAGGAAAAGTGTTTACTCTTCCCGTGGTAAGTCCTCTGGGCAGCAGCACAAAGCAGGCAGGTCGAGTGGCTTCTCTGACAGATGAGACAGCACCTGGACCTGCCCGCCGCTGCCCCTCACCTGCCCCGCTCACCAGGGGTCTTAGTTACCTGGTGCTGCTGTGACATAAATACCACTGGCGGGTGGCTTTAAAGAACAGAAATTTATTTTCTCACAGTTAGCTCTGGAGGTTAGAAGTCCAAATCAGGGTCTTGGCCATATCAGTTCCTTCCTTATCTCTAGCTACAGGTATTCCTTGGTTCCTTGACGGCCCTCACATGGTGTCTGTCTTCCTCCATGTGAGTTTCTCTGTGTCTATTCTGGTCTTTTTATAGGTAAGAAGACATTAGGTTTAGGATCCACCCTACACTGGTATGAGACTTTATTAACATAACAAAAGAAAAATCCCACTTTTCAAACAGGATCATGGCCACAGATACAAGGGCTAGGAATTCACTACATTTTAGTTTTTTTTTTTTTTTTTTGTCGGGGAGACAGAATTCAGTCTACAACGCTGGGGCTCCAGGGTTCCTGTGATGCAACTTAGACCTCAGCGTGGCCCTGTCCACCTGCTGAGGGACCTTGACTGCCCATTTCCAGACCGTTGGGATGGTTAGCTCTGATTTTCATTCATCCAGCAAATGTTTACTGAGCATTTACTAGGTACCAGGTGTTGAACCAAGGTACGAGGTCAAGAAAGACACAGACACAATTCACACAGACCCTGGTTGGAATCCTAGAGAACTTTACTCACATAGAGAAGAAACAGAGCAAAGTCAGCTTCAATAATGGGAATCAGTCCCCCATGGCCAGTGGGTCTTACTCTGCAGCTGATGCAGGGCCAGCAGTCTGCATGTACCCCTCTTGTGCTGCAGGTGAAGGGAAGGAGTTTCTCTGATGAAGAAGAAACTGAGACAGAGAGAGAGGCTCAGTTCCTACTTCCATTATCAGGGAATGTTCTGGGTTGCAAAGGTGTGCAACGGACCATCTTCCCAACACCAGGCACTGTTTGTTCTAAGCAGCAACTAATCACTAAGCAAAATCCACCCCTTGGGATCTCATAGTTGATTCTCCGGTTTGCCATTGACCAGCTGTGGGGTTTAGGGAAGTTACTTAACCTCTCTGAGCAGTAGTGTCCTCATCTGGCAAATGAGGGTATGAATTGTGCCCTCATAGGGTGTGATGCTTGCAAGGATAATTCTCCTGATCTGGGCCTCCTCCACTTCCCTTTCCCACAAAAGAGAAGAATGTGGGCAACCCTGATTGCATAGATAGCTCTGAAATTGGCAGTGTGTGAAATGGGAGGGACAAGAAGGTATGTGTTGTGGCTTTCATGTGTCTTTTTGTTTTAGCAACAGCCCCGTGCACACACCTTCAGGGACCAAGAGGCAGAGCCTGCTGCTTCTCCCCAGCCTCTCCCTCGCACTCCTGCCAAGACCTTCCCCGGCAGGATTGAACCCTGTGGAGGAAGACGCTGGCAACAAAATGAACTCCACTGAATGCCTGCTTTTCACCAGCTCTGTCTGCCCTCTCCCCTGCAGGGTGTGGGGTACTCAGGCTTCCTGTGGGACTCCACAGCCGGGGTGGAGCTGAAAGACACCTTCTTTCAGGACAGCATGCCGGGCAATGGGCACGGAAAACCCACGCATCCCAGCCCTTACCTCGCACACTTCAAGGTACCCTGTTTATTGTCTACCACATCCCACTTCTCTTTCTAAAAAGGAAAAAGAAGTTTCTCTTTCTAAAACTGTGAGTGATTGACACCTCCTTGTTTTGACTTGATTTTGTGTCTCCCAGGGTTGGATCAGCACCTGCTCCTGGGGTTCCTATGGCCAGTGACCCTGTCCAGGGCAGGAACAGAAGGGGTTTGGAGGGACTGTCAGCCCCAATAACTACTGTGGCACCTGGGCAGGGAGACCAGATGGCTGGCTCCCAAACCTGACACATATCAACATCACCTGGGAACATTGTTTAAATGAGTGATTCTTTGTCCCTACCCCAGACGTAGGCAACACTGGTGGTTCAGTGGTAGAATTCTTGCCTTCCGTGTGGGAGACCTGGGTTCAATTGCTGACCAAGGCACCCCATGCACAGCCACCACCTGTCTGTCAGTAGAGGCTTCCGTTATTGCTATGATGCTGAACACAAGCTTCAGTGGACATTCCAGACTAAGGCAGACTAGGAAGAAAGACCTAATGTGGTCTGTTTCTGAAAATCAGCCAGTGAAAACCCTGTGGATCACAAGAGTCCAATCCCATTGTGCATGGGGTGACCATGAGTCAGGGACCAACTGAATAGCAGCTAACAACAACAACAGCACCTCTAGGCATATAGAATCAGAATTTCTGGAACAGAACCCAAGAATGGAAGACCAGGGAGAAGGATTTAAGGCAGCCCTCATCCGTGTGGGCACCTCTGTCTCACAGAGTGTAGGAGCAGATAAGGAGATTGATCTAAGCCTGTCTCTCCGACCCTCCATACCCTTGGGAAGTGTTAATGAGCGGCACAGTGGTCAGAAGCTGGACAGCAGGCAGGAGGAGAAGCCAGGAGCAAAAACAGGTCACCAAGTCGGCAATCATGGGACCCGTGGCCCTTACCTGTGAAATCACAGGGTCAGGCAAGGGTGGTCCTGGCCACAGAGCCCAGCAAGCCTTTTGTCTGCCAGGCATCGAGACACCCCTTCCTCCATTCTGTGTTATCCAGATAAGGCCTTGAACCTGTTTGTTTGGGTTCGAACCCCTGCTGAGAATTTGCATTTCTAACAAGTTCCCAGGAGATGCTAATGCTGCTGATTAGGGACCAATTCTGGGAACCACTAGTGGAGTGGTGGTTCTCACACTTTATCATACATAAGAATCACCTGAGGATGTTGTTAAACTGCCGATTCTGATTCAGTATATATGGGGTGGAAATGCAAATTCTCAGCAGGGATTCAAACCAGAACAAACCATTTCAAAGCCGTGGCTCCAGAGCAGTCCTGAGCCTGAGGGTTGCCCCTGACCCCAGCAGGTTCTCTCTGGCAGGAGCAGGGGGCTGGGCCACATGGGACAGCCATGTGTTGGGGGCTACTTGGCCTGTAGCACAAGTCCACGGCCCTTCTCACACTTATCCCTGTGGTGTTGATGGGCATGTGTCTGTACATGCTCACACATTGAGGGTATTTATGGTTACAACCATGGCCCTTCTCACACCTGTAGCTCTCGTGTTGATGGAGTTGTGTCACAGCTGGGCTTGTTTGTGGTTATACCCGTGAACACTCATACCTGTAGCTACAGTACTGATGGGGTCCTGTGTGCACACACACACCTAGGGATTTCTGATGGTTGTCCCCATGGAACTGACGTGTCAGTCAGCCAAATATCTTCTTTAAAACCCCCTAGCCCCACACTGGGGCCCTTTTGTATGGAAAGCAGCTATACTGACCCTGACCAAGCAGGGCAAGAGCTAGGACTAGCCAGTGTCACTACAAGGCAGGCCATGTACCCTTTCTTCCTGGCAGTGTCTGATGTTTGTTGCCATGACAAACATAAGGGCAAGATTATGAAACCCAAAGCAGCTGAGTAACGCTGGGATGCCCAGGAGATGGATCCTGACTTTGTGGGTGCTCACCTGGATGCCATGGCCTCCATCCTGGGGTGCGGGCCTGTCGTGTCCCCTAGGCTACCAGCGTTTTGGCAGCCTTGTTTTTTACACACTTGAAGCCAGGTGAAAGTGAGCGTCGGGTCAGCAGTCCAGGGGGCAAAGAGCACAGAGAGGAGCCGGAGGGGTGGGGATGTGGGGCAGAAGGAGGCCGCAGGCCCTAGTTGGCGAGCCTTAAAGAGGACTTAGAGGCGGCCACACAGGTAGGAGCCCCAAGTCTTTGTTAACAGCCAGCTGCTAGAGCCACCTCCTTCTTTATGGTTGCTTGGAAGGAAAAAAAAAATCTGACACCTCCAGATATGTCCGATTTACCAGGCCCTAAGGAGTCCCTGGAAACCCTGGTGGCGTAGTGGTTAAGTGCTCCAGCTGTTAACCAGGAGGTTGGCAGTTCAAATCCACCAGGCGCTCCTTGGAAACTCTATGGGGCAGTTCTACTCTGTCCTTCAGGGTTGCTATGAGTCGGAATCGACTCGACGGCATTGGGTTTGTTTTTTTGGAAGGAGTCCCTGGTGGTGCAGTGGTTCAGAGCTCTGCTGCTAAGCAAAAGATCGGCAGTTTGAATCCACCAGCCACTCCTTGGAAACCCTATGGGGCAGTTCTACTCTGTCCTATAGGGTCACTGTGAGTCAGAATCAACTTAATGGCAGTGGTTTTTTTTTTTTTTTTTTAAGGAGTCCCTGGGTGTTGCAAAAGGGTAAGCGCTTGGCTGCTAACCAAAAGGAAGTTCTGGTGATCTACTTCCAAAAAATCATCCATAGGAAACCCTATTGTCTTAGTCATCTACTACTGCTATAACAGAAATACCGCAAGTGGATGGCTTTAACAGAGAGTTTATTTTCTCACAGTAAAGTAGGCTAAAAGTCCAAATTCAGGGTGTCATCTCCAGGGGAAGTCTTTCTCTCTCTATTGGCCTTCTCATCAATGTTCCCCCCAGACCAGGAGCTTCTTCACGGAGGGACCCTGGGTCCAAAGAACGCACTCTGCTCCCAGCACTGCTTTCTTGGTGGTATGAGGTCCCTGTCTCTACTCACTTCTGTCTTTTATATCTCAAGAGATTGCCTCAAGACATGATCCAATCTTGTAGATTGAGTCCTGCCTCACTATCACAACTGCCGCCGTCCTCCCTCATTAACATCATAAAGGCAGGATTTATAACATACAGGAAAATCACACAATTCCGGGAATCACGGCCCAGCCAAATTGATACACATATTTTGGGGGGACATAATTCAATCCATGACACCTCTGGAACACAGTTTGACATACTTGGGGTTGCCATGAGTCAGAATTAACCCGAGAGAAGCTTGTAGGAGGCTCTGGGTGACACAAATGGTAAGCACTCAGCTGCTAACCAAAAGGTTGGTGGCTCAAATCCACCCAGAGGTATCTCAGAGGAAAGGCCTGGCGATCTGCTTCCTTCCAAAAGGTCACAGCCTTGAAAAACCCTATGGAGCACAGTTGTACTCTGCAACACGTGGGGTCGCCATGAGTTCCAATTAACTCACAGCAACTGGTTTGGTTTGGTTTTTAAGGAGGAGTAGGGAATACCAAAGGAGCCTTGGTAGCACAGTGGTTTAAGTGCTTGACCACTAACCAAAAGGTCGGTGGTTCGAATCCACCACCCACTTCACAGGAGAAAGATGTGGCAGTCTACTTCCATGAAGATTATAGCCTCAGAAACCCTATGGGGCAGTTCTGCTCCATTCTATAGGGTTGCTATGAGTCAGAATCAACTCAACAGGCAGCGAGTTTGGAGGGATACCACGTTGGGGGAGATTAAGATCAGTCTTGCTCCTGCAAGTGCCCTGGAAGAATCTTCAGATGAAGCCCTACGTGTGAAGCACTGTCTTGTGCGGTGTGGGCTGGCCTTGGTTTTGTTTACTATTGTCAACTTTGTGCAGAGGCTGTTAATGCGTCGGTTATAACTGATACAGGAAACATGAGCAGCTGAACCTTTTCCTGTTCCTTTGTTTCCTACCCAGGTGGGAAGTAATGACTTGACCCTTGTGAACCTTCACCTGGCAGCCTTGACACTCCCAGGGGCTGAGAATCCAAGCAAGAATCACAGTGAGGGCCTCCGCCTGGCCAGCTTCGCACAGACCCTGCAGGAGACCCTGAAAGGTAGGAATGGCCTTCCTCACGGCTTGGCCAGCAGGGAGGGAGGTTTCTCTCCCTGCCATCTCCTGTCTCTCAGCATCTGCAGCCACGTGTACAGAGGAGATAGACCCCTGCCTCTCGTGGAGCCCGCCACCCCCTGCAGCGTGGTCTTGTGTCTGTGGGCCTGACATATGCGTTCCAGGGTGGCTCTTCAGCCTCTTTAATGGGAAGGATTAGGGGGGAAACATAAGTGGTGAAACGCTCTCCCGTGACAACTTCTCCTGGGTGCACCTGTCTCAGGTATACCACCCTGACAGTGCTACCTGGAGACTCAGACTCTTCAAGACAAAGAGAGCTAGAGAGTGACGAGGAGAGACGTTAAATTCCTGATGAGTAGCGACTTGAGTTTTTCTCCCTAGTGGGATACAGATTGCACAGAAGAAGCCCGGAGTCTGTCAGAAAAGTTGGATTTTTCTTTCAGCTCCTTTGCCAGCCGTGGGACCTCAGGCAGGTCACCGAGCCACTTCCAGCCCCATCTGTAAACTGATGACTTTAACTCACAGGACTAGCCAGAGCTTTCAGTCAGATGTATCTGTGGAAGTACCCGGCACGTGGAGGGGGCTCAGCGTGCCTGAACTGACTCTAAAAATGCCAGAAGAATCAAGAGAGCATTGAAAAGAGCAGGACTTGAGAAGAAAGGAGGGCTCTTTGCTTTGTAGGTCCTGCCCTGATGAACAGAGCAGGCTTTCTGTGCTTGATTTACTTGTTACCCAAAGGGAAGAGTTGACCGGGCTGTCAGGACTAGGACGTTTGCAATTTGGCTTGATTTTTCTAAGCACCAGCCTCTTCTAATTGAGTGTTTACAGCCAGAGGCCTGGAATTCTCTTCTATGCTCTTAAGTCTTGACCAGTATCCATTGCGCCACCAAAGCTCCTTCTCTAGCTTCTTAAGGCTTCTCTTGTTCAATTGGCCCTGTGCAGTGGATGATTTGTGAAGATTCAGCTACAAAAATTATTTTAGTCAAAGTACAAACTTACATTTTTGAGCCAGGAATGTGACCAGCGTTCATCTTAAATTAAGAGTCCTTCTCCCTGGTTGGCACAGACTTTTTGCACTCAGCTACGTACTGAAAGGTTGACAATTCAAATCCACCCATCGGCATCATGGAAGAACAGCCTGGCGATCTGCCTCCCCAAAGATTACAGCCCAGAAAACCCTATGGGGTGCAGCTCTACCCGGAAACACGTGAGGTCGCCATGAGTTGGGATTAACTCGACGGCAACGGATTTGGTTTCAGGTGTAGTGGTCTAAAAAGTCAGAAAAGGGTAATGTTCCACCCAGGCAGGGGAAATTGTTCACCCACAGCCAGTCTCTAGGATGGTTTTATAGCATTTAGAATCTATGGACATTTCTGTCGTTCTTGATCCCAAGCTTTTCCTTTGCTTTTCATGGAAGCACAAAGGAAAGAAGCCTGTTGCTAATTCTCAGAGAGCCTCAGGCAGTCAGTGACTGGCTTTGCTGATATCTAGGGAGTGGTCAGGCTTCTGCCACACAGCCTGGGCAGGTTGTTGTCCCAAGTTGCCAAGGGGCTATCAATCCACAGCCTGACCTGGCCCTGACAGTGCCCAGGTGTTCTCTGTGTCCCCCTGCCTGTAACATGCAATTAATTGTTAACCGATGATACTGTGAGCTCAAGGTTTCAGGATGTGTTCCGGTAGCCCAAGGTGCAGCCCAGGTAAATAATATTAACAGAGGTTGTTCAGCTCAGACAAAGCTTAGCCTTCATTCCATAGGCTTCCCTCCAAGCAAACAGAACTGACTTGATTAGCAAACTGTGGGCCTCCCTGCCTTGCCCGGAAGTGCGTGCAGGCTGACCTCAGCGGAGAGTGTGTCAGTCCCCTGGTGGAATTTTCTTCTTTCAGACCCCCCTGCAGCTTGAGGAGAGGGTCTTGCTCTGAGAACTCAGGAAGAGTAAAGCACAGGGCGTAGTACTGCTTACATCTGGATAGATAATCCCTCAATGAGGACCAGTCCCTGCTGGTGTCACTGGCACTTTATAGGAATGCTGAGGAAATCAGTCCCGGGCATTCTCCTCTCACTTCTATGAACCAAGGGAATGAGAAAGGAGCCTACCCAGACTGATGGCTTCTGGGAGGCAACTCCAGGCCTCTGCCATACCCTGGGACCCTCAGAGGCAAAAGTGGCCCCAGAATCATCACAGCCGCCGATTTCACCAAAAGATGAGTCTCAGGGACTCTGGATGCTCCCACTGATAGAGAACTGTTGTGTTCATTTGTAAAGTTTCATAGAGCTGGGTTTATGGACGCTCAGCACCAGCATTTCTCCTGGTTTTAGAGCTGACTTTTTCGGCCTGAGCTCTTTTCAGGTCTGCATCCCAATAAACACCTTCTTCTTTATATGGGAGCCTCTGCCTCGGGCTTTAAAACCTTTAGCTATCCAACACCAGTTGCACCCTTGTTCTGAGGTATTTCTCCTGCCTATTTTATTCACTTATTCAGCATGTGTTTATCAAGCTTCTGCCACTTGGCAGGCGCTCTTCTAGGCACTTGGAATACTTACTGCTAGGAACAGCAGCCCATGTCTGTGTGTCGCCTCCAATCCAGCTCTTTGTTAAGAGCCCTGGATTAGAGAGACGCCTGGGTGACTTTGGACAAGGCCTCCAAGCTCTGAGAGCCTCAGCTTCTTACCTGCACAGCGGAGGTGGTGATAGCACCTGCCCACGGAATTGCAGCAGCTCAGTAGTGCGCTGTGGAGGAAGGACTCAGAACAGCGAGGCTCGGGGGATGGTCGTTAGTGGTGGCCAGGTATGAGTGTGATCGTTAGTATTATCCTCAAGTATTTCCTGTTGGAAGTTGGGGTTCGTTTCTCAAGAAGCTCAGGCTTACCCTGACTTGAGTGCCAGGGTTGTTACGACATAGAGTGAGGTGTACAAGTACACTTCTGGTGGCCACACAGCCAAGCTGCAGGAAACGCCTTCCATCCCATTGCTTTTTGTCCCTCACTTCGCCCTGGAGGAGGGCATCATCTGGCATACATGAGTGCCCTCTGGTGGTAGCTTTTGTCATTTCACTGTAGATATTATTCCGGAGCCTTGGTGGCACAGTGATGAAGAGTTCAGCTGTTAACCAAAAGATCAGCAGTTCAAATCTACCAGCCACTCCTTGGAAACCCTATGGGGCAGTTCTACTCTGTCCTATAGGCTCCCTATGAGTCAGAATCGACTCAACGGCAGGCAACGGGTTTGATTTTTAGCAGCCATTATTCCATCAGGAGCCCTGGTAGTTCAGTGGTTAAAGGGCTCGGCTGCTGACCAAAAGATTGCGGTTTGAACCCACCAGCTGCTTCACAGGAGAAAGGTGTGGCAGTCTGCTTCTATAAAGGTTTAGAGCCTTGGAAACCCTGTGGGGCAGCTCTGTAGGATCACTATGAGTTGGAATTGATTTAACAGCCCACAACAACAACAAGCCATTATTCCACTTACCGGTTTGTCATACTGTGGTGACATGCACGTTGCTGTGATGCTGGAAGCTATGCCACTGATATTTCAAATACTAGCACTGGAGCACTGGTGGTCCCGGTGGTTAAGTGCTACAAACTCTGGTGGTATAGTGGTAAAGAGCTATGGCTGCTAACCAAAAAGTTGGCAGTTCGAATCCACCAGGCGATCCTTGGAAACCATATGGGGCAGTTCTACTCTGTCCTATAGGGTCACTATGAGTCAGAATCAACTAGGTGGCAATGGGTTTGGTTTGGCTTTTAGCAGGGACACCAGTGGTGGGCAGGTTTCAGCACAGCCTCCACACTAAGACTAGGAAGAAAGGCCTGGAAATCTATTTCCAAAAATTAGCCCAGTGCAAAGCCTATGGATTACACCAGAATATTGTCTGATATAATGCTGGAAGATGAGCCCCTAGGTTGGAATGCACTTAAAATACACAGTGGCCGCAGCAGTGGACTTAAGCCATGCCAACAGTCATGAAGATGGTGCAGGACCAGGCAGTGTCTCATTCTGTTGTACATGGGGTCACCATGAGTCAGGGGCCAACTCAATAGCAGCTAATAGCAACAGCAGCAGCCATTGTTACTGAACCGTATTTGTGACACGGAAAAAGATTTCCGAGTGTGTCAGATAACATTTGGTCCTATTTTAGGACTGTTTTCCTTAATGCCTCACTTGCAAGATGTGACAGAAACGCCATTCCCTGTGGTGACATGACTACCCTGAAGTGAACCTCACAGTGAGATGCATCAGGCAGGGTCTGTTGGAATTCAGCAGAACCTAGCTGGGGCCCATCTTTTTTTCAGATTTTCTACTTGCTTTGCTTGGAAAATTCTTATTTTGTAATTACCCCAATTACTAGTGTGAACAGACCATGGGGGGAATGTTTAAAATACTTCAAAGAGAAAACCTGTCCACATTGGCCCTGAAATCACCTTGTAGACCTCATTTATACACAGACAATTAACCTCGCTGGGTCCCTGGTGGCACAGTGGTTAAGCGTTTGGCTGCTAACCGAAAGGTCAGCAGTTCAAATCCACCACTCGCTCCTTGGAAACCCTATGGGGCAGTTCTGCTCTGTCCTATCGGGTTACTATGAGTGGGAATCAACTCAATGTCAGCAAGTTTGGGTTTGGTTTTTTTTTGGTGGGGGCGGGGGTTGTCTCTTGGGTAAACTTATTAATCTGGTTCAAGGAACTTGAAAGGAAGGGGCCTGAATATGACGTGAAATACTTAACACCAGGCACCTGCAACAGCTCATCTAGTCCTTACAACAATGTGTGAAAATTGATTTTTCTCCCCATTTTACAGACAAAAATGTTCCCCCAAGGTCACAGAGCTGGTGAGTACAAAGCCAGGATTCCATACCCAGAGTCATCAAGCTGCTTTCTTTTAGAACAGGGGCCAAGAGCCCGTTTTGTCTTGGTTTTAACGAGGCACTATGACTGCTCTGGATGTCAGAAGAGGGTCTGAAACTTGCTCTTGAATGTAGAGCAGTTAATAAGAAAGGAAGAAATGAAGTAAAATTGCTGAACAGAAGATTTCAAAGGGCAGCTGGAGAAGACAAAGTAAAGTATTATAATAACATGTGCAAAGACCTGGGGCTAGAAAACAAAAGGGAAGAACACACTTGGCATTTCTTAAGCTGAAAGAACTAAAGAAAAAATTCAAGCTTCAAGTCGCGATATTCTATGGGTAAAATATTGAATAATGCAGGAAGCATCAAAAGAAGATGGAAGGAATACACAGAGCCACGTGGACGTTCAGCCATTTCAGGAGGTAGCATATGATCAAGAACTGATGGTACTGAAGGAAGAAGTCCAAGCTGCACTGAAGGCATCGGCAAAAAACAAGGCTCCAGGAATTGACAGAATATCAATTGAGATGTTTCAACAAACAGATGTACTACTGGACATGCTCACTTGTCTGTGTCAAGAAATTTGGAGGACAGCTACCTGGCCTACTAACTGAAAGAGATCCATATTTGTATCCATCCCAAAGAAAGGTTATCCACCAGAAATGATCAGACAATATCATTAATGTTACAAGTAAAATTTTGCTGAAGATCATCCAAAAGTTACTGCAGCAGTACGTCAACAGGGAACTGCCAGAAATTCAAGCCGAGTTCAGAAGAGGACGTGGAACCAGGGATATCATTGTTGCTGTCAGGTAGATCTTGGCTGAAAGCAGAGAACATCAGAGAGATGTTTATCTGTGTTTTATTGGTTATGCAGAGGCATTCAACTGTGTGGATCATAACAAATTATGGATAACATTGTGGAGAATGGGAATTCCAGAACATTTAATTGTGCTCGTGAGGAACCTGCACAGAGACCAAGAGGTAGGTAATCGTTTGAACAGAACAAACCACTGAGTGGTTTGAAATCAGGAAAGTGTGCGTCAAGATTGTATCCTTTCACTGTATTTATTCAATCTGTATGCTGTGCAAATAATCGGAGAAGCTGGACTATATGGAGAAGAACTCAGCATCAGGATTGGTGGAAGACTAACCTGCGATATGCAGATGACAACCTTGCTTGCTGGAAGTGAAGAGGACTTGAAGCACTTACTGATGAAAATCAAAGACTACAGCTTCAGTATGGATTACACTGCAACGTAAAGAAAACGTGGACAACTGGACCACAACTGGACCAATAAACAACATCATGATAAATGAAGAAAACAACAAAGTTGTCAACGATTTCATTTTACTTGGATCCCAAGTCTACGCTGATGGAAGAAGCAGTCAAGAAATCAAAGGACGAATTGCATCGGGCATATCTGCTGCAAAAGTCATCTTTAAAGTGTTCAAAAGCATAGATATCACTTTGAGGACTAACGTGCACCTGACCCGAGCAGTGGTATTTTTAACTGCCTTACATGCATGCAAGAGCTGGACAACGAATACGGAAGACTGAAGAAGAATCGATGCCTTTGAATTGTGGTATTGACAAAGAACATTGAATATACCATGGACTGCCAGAAAAACAAATCTGTCATGGAAGAAGTACATCCAGAATGCTCCTTAGACGTGAGGATGGCAAAATGTTGTCTCACATCCTTTGGACATGTTATCAGGAGGGACCAGTCCCTGCAGAAGGACATCGTGCTTGTTAAAGTCGAGAATGAAAAAGAGGAAGATCCGCAAGGAAATGGATTGACACAGTGGCTACAACAGTGGGCTCAAACACAGCAATGATGGTGAGGAGGACGCAGGACCAGGCAGTGTTTCCTCTGATGAGTCAGAACCAACGCGACAGTACCTACCACGTGACTGCTCTTCCTTCGACTCATGGCGACTCCATGTGGATCAGAGTAAAACTGTGCTCCGAACGGTTTCCGGTGACTGATTTTTTCAGAAGTAGATCACCAGGCCTTTCTTCTCAGACTCCTCTGGGTGCAGCCTTTGGTTTAGCAGCGAAGCATGTCAACCACCTGCCCCACTCAGGGTTCCGTTCTTCCTCCTAGCCGATTTAAATCAATAAGGTGAAATGAGGTGTAAATAGTGGAGGAAAAGGAGTCAAGACAGTCACTGCTTTTAGGGAATATGATTGTCAGTTTAACAATCTTAATAGTTATTTTAAAAACTGCTAGTCCTAGTAAGAGAATTAAGAAAACTGTTACAGAATAAAATACAAAATTAGAACATTTTGTATATATTAGCAAAAAAAAAAGGTTGCTGTCGAATCAACCCCAAATCATGGTGGCCGCATGTGCATAGGATAGAACTGTGCTTCCTGGGGTTTTTGAGGGCCAATTTTTTTTAAGTAGATTACCAGGCCTTTCTTCTGAGATGCCTCTGAAGAGACTTGCACTTTCAACCTTTTGATTAGCAGCTGAGTGCATTAACTCTGCGCCACCCAGGGATTCCATATCAGCAATAACCAGTTGGAAAATATAACAGGAGAAAGCAAAGATCCCATCCATAATAAAAAATCAAAACATAGAATACTTAGACATATGGCAGTGAAATGAAGAGAACTTTATGGAAGAACATTAAAAAAAAAAAAAAGGATGACTAAATGGAGGAGCATAGCTTGATCTTGGACGAGAAGACTTCACTCTTCAAGATAATCCACCTGTACAAAATCTGTGTGTAGGTTTCCTGCAGTGGGTTTCAAACTGAGCTCTGTGTTACCCTTGCTGCGGGTCCCAGCCCTGGCTGCCCGTTGGGACCACCTGAGATCACCAGGCCCACTTGAGGCTGATTAAATCAGAATCTTTGAGGGTGGGGCCCCAATTAATATTTTTTTGAAGCTTCCCAGTACCCTAAGGGTTCTTGAGCGCCCTCGCCCACACCCTCTGCCACCACTTCAATCAGCAATTCTACTTTTACCCCCTCCATTTTTGGATTTCATTGTGTAAGTCCCATTTGAAAAAGAAAAGAAAAAAAATGTTTGAAAACTGCTGAATTGAGCCAGATCCATCTCTAGAATATATTGACCAGTGGGAGGTAGAGGCTGCTATGTAAAGTTACTATCATTTGTGTGAAAATAACTATGCTTGCTTGCACATATTGTGTAGAACTGTCTAGAAGGAGACACAGGAACAGGTAACGGCCTCCTCTGGCCAGCTGGGAGATACCCCAAAAACCCATTGCTGTCGAGCCAATTCTGACTCATAGTGACCCTACAGGACAGAGTAGAACTGCCCCATGGGGTTCCAAAGAGCGCCTGGCGAATTCAAACTGCTGACCTTTTGGTTAGTAGCTGTAGCTCTCAACCACTACACCACCAGGGTTTCCAGCCGGGGATAGGGATGTTAAATAAAGTTAATACGAATTTAATTTTTTTTTTAATTCACAATCAAAAATATGTAACTATTTTTAATGAATATGTAATAAAGCATTATGGCACTGGCTCAAGAATAAACAGATGATTAGATAAGGCTTAGAAACAGATACAGCATACATAAGATGTAAAAAATGAGAGATGTTGGCATAAGAATTCAGTTGAGAAAGAAAAGGACTTTTCAAGAAATGCTACTGGCATAAGTGGTTAATGTCTGTGGGGAAAATAAAACTAGATTTATTTCTTACCTTAGTGCTAAATCCCAGGTATATTAAACAGTCAAATGCAAGAAGTGAAATCATAAAAATAAATGGAATATTTGTTTAATTTGGGAGGCACCTGTAGGAAAATTTTGGTAGATTGCATACATTAAAAATATTTCAAACTTCTGTGTGCTTTAAAAGGCAAATGACAAACTAGAAAACACATTTCCTATAGATGATAAAGAGTCAATATTCCTAATATATAGAGTTTATACAAATGATAAATAAAACATTAGTACCCTCTAAAAGAATAGGCAGAGAACATGCAATTCACAGTTCACAGTAGGAAAAAACAGCTAGTGAACATATAAAAAATGTAATCAAAGGAACCTAAATAGAAAGAAGTCACCGTCTTCATGCATCACATTAATCTTTTAATGATAATACTCATTGTTGATGCAGAAAGGAGTACTTCCCTACACTACTGGAGAGAGCTGAAGTTGGAGCAGCCTTTGGAAAGTAGATGGGCAATATATATCAAGAACCTTAACAATGGCCACCCTTGTAAACTGGGACTCTATATGAAGGACATAAAGAAAGCAGAACACAAAGCATGGCTTGACAAGAGTAAACAGTGCCACTAAAAAGCACACAAGAGAAAAAGAATATGACATATAATTGACAACAATAACCAAAAAATGTGTGTATGGCCACATACGTATGTGTATAGGTAGGTATAGGTGCATACATATGTATGCGTAGATAGAAGTATATGTGCGTGTACATACAGATGTGTGTGTGTGCATGCATATATATTCATGGAAGACACCATTGCATATACTTCTCGGACATAATCAAACCCCTTATGAGAATAGTTTCCTGGTTTGAAGGCTTAGGACCTTAGTCTCATGGGATGGCTCAGTCAGTTTGCATAATATAGTTCACAAAGTTCATGTTCTGCATCCTAGCGAGGTGGGTAGCTTCTGGGGTCTTAAAGACTTGCGATCAGCCATCTAAGATACAACCATTGGTCTCTACTCATCTGGAGCAAAAGGGAAGGAAGGAAACAAAATCTCAGAGAAGAAACTCGTCTACAGGGCGGATAGCCATGGCCTCATCTACCCTGAGACCAGAAGAACTAGATGGAGCCCGCCTACTACTACTGACCATTCTGATCACCGCCACAGTAGATGGACCCTGATAGAACAGGAGAAAAATGCAGAACAGAACTCAGATTATTAAAAAGTTCAGACTTAGTGGACCAATTAAAACTAGAGGACTCCCTGAGAGTATTGCCCTATGAGAAAAAAAAAAATTTTTTTTTTTTTTTTTTTTGCCCTGAGATACTCTTTAAACCTTCAACCAAAACTATCCCCTAAGGCCACTGTTGTTGTTAGGTGCCATCGAGTTGGTTCCAAATCATAGCGACCCTGTGCACAACAGAACGAAACACTGCCCAGTCCTGTGCCATCCTTAGAATCATTGTTATGCTTGAGCTCATTCTTGCAGCCGCTGTGTCAATCTACCTCGCTGAGGGTCTTCCTCTTTTCCACTGACCCTGTACTTTGCCAAGCATGATTTCCTTCTCCAGGGACAGATCCCTGCTGACAACATGTCCAAAGTATGTAAGGAGCAGTCTCTCCATCCTTGCTTCTGAGGAGTGTTCTGGTTGTACTTCTTCTAAGACAGATTGGTTTGTTCTTTTGGCAATCCATGGTATGTTCAATATTCTTCGCCAACACCACAATTCAAAGGTGTCAATTCTTCTTCATTCTTCCTTATTCATTGTCCAGCTTTCACATGCATATGATGCGATTGAAAGTACCACGGCTTGGGTCAGGCGCACCTTAGTCTTCAAGGTGACATCTTTGCTCTTCAACACTTTGAAGAGGTCCTTTGCAGTAGATTTACCCAATCCAATGCGTCTTTTGATTTCTTGACTGCTGCTTCCATGGCTGTTGATTGTGGATCCAAGTAAAATGAAATCCTTGACAACTTCAGTCTTTTCTCCATTTATCATGATGTTGCTCATTGGTCCAGTTGTGAGGATTTTTGTTTTCTTTATGTTGAGGTGCAATCCATACTGAAGGCTATGGTCTTTGATCTTCATTAGTAAGTGCTTCAAGTCCTCTTCACTTTCAGCAAGCAAGGTTGTATCATCTGCATAACGCAGGCTGTTAATAAGTCTTCCTCTGATCCCGATGACCCATTCTTCTTCATACAGTCCAGGTTCTCAGATTATTTGCTCAGCATACAGATTGAATAGGTATGGTGAAAGAATACAACCCTGATGCACACCTTTCCTGACTTTAAACCAGTCAGTATCCCCTTGTTCTGTCCGAACAACTGCCTCTTGATCGTGTAAAGGTTCCTCATGAGCACAGTTAAGTGTTCTGGAATTCCCATTCTTCACAATGTTATCCATAATTTGTTATGATCCACACAGTCAAATGCCTTTGCATAATCAATAAAACACAGGTAAACATCCTTCTGGTATTCTCTGCTTTTAGCCAGGGTCCATCTGACATCAGCAATGATACCCCTGGTTCCACATCTTCTTCTGACACAGGCCTGAATTTCTGGCAGTTCCCTGTCTATATACTGCCGCAGCAGTTTTTGAACGATCTTCAGCAAAATTTTGCTTGTGTGTGATATTAATGATATTGTTCTATAATTTCCACATTCGGTTGGATCACCTTTCTTGGGAATAGGCATAAATATGAATCTCTCCCAGTCAGTTGGCCAGGAAGCTGTCTTCCATATTTCTTGGCATAGACGAGTGAGCACCTCCAGTGCTACATGTGTTTGTTGAAGCATCTCAATTGATATCCCATCAATTCCTGGATCCTTGTTTTTCTCCAATGCCTTCAGAGCAGCTTGGACTTCTTCCTTCAATACCATCGGTTCCTGATCATATGTCACCTCTTAAAATGGTTGAACATCGACTAATTCTTTTTGGTATAATGACTCTGTGTATTCCTTCCATCTTCTTTTGATGCTTCCTGCGTCATTTAATGTTTTCCCCCATAAGATCCTTCACTATTGCAACTCGAGGCTTGAATTTTTTCTTCAGTTCTTTCAGCTTGAGAAATGCCGAGCATGTTCTTCCCTTTTGGTTTTCCATCTCCAGCTCTTTCCACATGTCATTGTAATACTTTATGTTGTCTTCTCGAGAGGCCCTTTGAAATCTTTTGTTCAGTTCTTTTACTTCATCCATTCTTCCTTTTGCTTTAGCTGCTCAATGTTCGAGAGGAAGTTTCAAAGTCTCCTCTAAGATCCATCTTGGTCTTTTCTTTCTTTCCTGTCTTTTCAATGACCTCTTGCTTTCTTCATGGATGATGTCCTTAACGTCATTCCACAACTTGTCTGGTCTTCAGTCACTAGTGTTCAATGCATCAAACCTGTTCTTCAGATGGTCTCTAAGTTCAGGTGGAATATACTTAAGGTCATATTTTGGCTCTCGTGGACTTACTCTGATTTTCTTCAGTTTCAGCTTGAGCTTGTATATGAGCAATTGATGGTCTGTTCCACAGTTGGCCCCTGGCCTTGTTCTGACTGATGATATTGAGTTTTTCCATCATCTCTTTCCACAGATGTAGTCAATTTGATTTCCTTGTGTTCCATCTGGCGAGGTCCATGTGTATAGTCGCCATTTATGTTGGTGAAAGAAGGTATTTGCAATGAAGAAGTCGTTGGTCTTGCAAAATTCTATTATTCTATCTCTGGCACTGTTTCTATCACCAAGGCCAAATTTTCCAACTACTGATCCTTCTTCTTTGTTTCCAACTTTCATGTTCCAATCACCAGTAATTATCAATGCATCTTGTTTGCATGTTCAATTAATTTCAGACTGCAGCAGCTGATAAAAGTCTTCTCTTCATCTTTGGCCCTAGTGGTTGGTGCGTAAATTTGAAAAATAGTCATATTAACTGGTCTTCCTTGTAGGCGTATGGATATTATCCTGTCACTGACAACGTTGTACTTCAGGATAGACCTTGAAATGTTCTTTTTGACAGTGAATTCAACACCATTCCTCTTGAAGTTGTCATTCCTAGCATAGTAGACTATATGATTATCCAATTCAAAATGGCCAATACCAGTCCATTTGAGCTCACTAATGCCTAGGATATCGATGTTTATGCATTCCATTTCATTTTTGACGATTTCCAATTTTCCTAGATTCATACTTCGTATATTCCAGGTTCTGATTATTGATGGACGTTTGCAGCTGTTTCTTCTCATTTTGAGTCGTGCCACATCAGTAAATGAAGGTCCCAAAAGCTTCATTCCATCCACATCATTAAGGTCGACTCTACTTTGAGGAGGCAGCTGTTCCCCAGTCATCTTTTGAGTGCCTTCCAACCTGGGGGGCTCATCCTCCAGCAGTATATCAGACAATGTTCTGCTGCTATTCATAAGGTTTTCACTGGCTAATGCTTTTCAGAAGTAGACTGTCGGGTCCTTCTTCCTAGTCTATCTTAGTCTGGAAGCTCAGCTGAAACCTGTCCTCCATGGGTGACCCTGCTGGTATCTGAATACCAGTAGCATAGCTTCCAGCATCACAGCAACACGCAAGCCCCGACAGTACAACAAACTGACACACACATGGGGGCCTAAGGTCACTGTTAGTGAAATAACAGATTGGCACACAAAATAAAGGATATTATTGATGAGTACGATACTCCATTAAAATACCATCTATATATAGGACTGCTATGAGTCAGAATTGACTCGATGGCAGTGGGCTTTTATGTCCGAGACCAAAGGATCAACAGTTACTCTAAAGCAAAGATGAGAAGATAAGGGGCCAGGGAAATTAGATCACCAGAAATGGAGGAACCAGAACAGTTAAAGAGAAGGCTGACACATAGTGAAAAATGTAACTAATGTCACGGAATAATTTGTACAGGAATTGTCAAATGGGAATCTAATTTGTAAACTTTCACCAAAAACACAAAAAATATTATTTAAAAAGAAAGAAAGCAGGGGCACAGATTTTTGAATGAGATACTCCAGCATTATTTACAGAGGTGGGTATTGGAGACAACCTAAAAGACGGCCACCAACAGGACAACGGTGAAGTAGATTATGTCCATCGACGTAGTGGATGGATGCTATGGGCTTCTCATTGAATCCTGGGAAGACCTATCCTTCTCCTCGGGTCCACTGATCAGAATTTGAACCACAGGGAGATAGAACACACCTTCCATTCAAGGATTAGCTGCTGCTGACACCTCCAGCCTCATCTTTAACAACTCTCTTTATAGTACCTTATACCCAAAAGCACCTAACAACTCATAGGTCCCCCACCCCAAAACGAGGCAGTTTCATAATTCTCTGCCTTCACACAGGTTTCCCCTCTTCCTTGTTGACCTGAGAACTCATGTGCATCATCCAAGACAATCAGGCACCGTCTCCTCCAAGGAGCCTTCCCTGACCTCTCTTCCTCTGTACCATCCTGTACTCTGTACATATGTTTGCTTTTACACCTATGCTCCACTCTTGCCTGTCTTCCAGTCTGTCTCGCATTAGACTCTGAGCTCCTAGAGAGCAAGGCTTGTTTTATTCGTCTCTGAATCTGTTTGCACAGGTGGACCCTTAGCAAGTGTTCAATAAATGCTCATTAAGCTTTTGTTAAAGATCTGGGCAAGACCCTTAGACCTTTTTCTACTATGAGATTTGGAACTTACGAGCTTGAACTGATTTCTGCGTCACACCCCTCCTCACCCCCGTTACCAGATGTATTATTAAGTTACTCGTAAATTTTTAAGTTAGACTCTCCAGGGTTTTTTGCACAAGGAACTTGGGAGAATGAGAACTATTCCAGCAGTCCTAGCTCTGGGGAGTCAGATCAGATCATCGAGATGCCATTTAGATGGGGCTGTGGTCAGTGGTGGGCATTACTTCTCACCAGCTCTTAAATTCCTCTTCTTTCTTCCACTTGCAGGAGAAAAAGACGTGATCGTTTTAGGGGATTTTGGTCAAGGGCCAGATAGCAGTGACTATGATATCTTGAGGAAAGAAAGATTCTACCACCTGATCCCCACGCACACCTTCACCAACATCAGCACCAAGAGTCCTCAAGGCTCCAAGTCTCTGGACAACATCTGGATCAGTAAAAGCTTAAAGAAGGTTTTCACAGGTAAAGCCAAACCCACTGATTCCTTCTCCTGTTCAGAAACAGAGTTCGAAAAACCTGTCTGACCTGACAGCTCCAGATGATTGGTTTAAGCTGGAATCAGGAGTGATCTTTTCCCTTTTGTGGGCATTTATAAGGTTGTCATTCAGATCACTGTATAATTATCATTCAAACAGAGGGGATGTTGAAAATAATTGCAGAGCACTAGCTGACCTAGAACAGGTACAAACCAGATGTGCCCCAGGTGTGCTCACCTGGTTGTAGGCTAGCAGAGTCCTCATTCAGAGATGAGCTGATAACTTACCCTAATGTTAAGGACACGCAGTCTTTCAGCAGGCATTCATCAAGACCTGTTACCTGTCCAGTGCTGTGTTATGGAATGTGGTTTACCGACCCGCTGCCGATACCCTGAGGAGCAGCAGGTGGAGGTGGCAGATGTGTCACATACCGTCATGATAGGACGGGAGAAATGCTTATGACTCTATGATGACCTGGATGTGCTGTGTCACCTCAGCACTGAAATGCAGTCACACTTTGCTCCCGAACTAGTGACCTATTAGACATTTTTTCAGGGAAAAGGTAGTCTGAAGTACAGACAAGTTTCTCAACTCTGGCTGGAAACTTTACAAAGCACCAATGGGTGTATATCATACTTCCATGAGAAGTTAAAAACAGAAGTACGGATATCTGGACCCCACCACAAGAAAGCTGTGTGCAGCCAGGGCTGAGGACCTCAGGACTAGGATTTCCAGTTCTGGCCTTGGCACCAGCTGCTTCTACCTCTCTCTGGGCATTGGTTTCCCGTTGGACTCTGTCATGGGAGAATCCAAAGGGCAATTGCAGTGGGTCTCAGGGGGTATGACTTGATCATCAAACTAGGCAAGAGGTGATTTGAAGAAACGCAATGCTGCCCCGAGGAGAGGAGTCCAGCCCACAGCCTGTCCAGTTCCCAGGAGGGCACCCATGGAAATGAGTTGCTCTCACAGAGAGTGGAGAACCCAAGGTGGCAGGGCTGGAAGGAAAGCAGAAATCATTTCATCTGTCCTCTTCCAGTTAAGCTGTAGAAACTGAGGCCAGGGAGGAGGTGCCACCATCATAGAGCTGTGAGCCGGCTGGGCCAAACTTCAGACCAGCACCCAGGCCTCCCCTCCCTTCACCATCTCCCAGTAGATCTTACAGCAGCCTTGACATTGCTTATACTGAGGACCACAGCAATTGCTTTCTAATTGTTCTGTAATTTTCATAATTGTTATTTCATTGTTGTTCAAATACATCTCCTGTTTTATATATTTCTAAATCTTTATTTTGAAGTACCTGTACCTTCTCAGCCTGTATCTTCTCCTTATTATCTATTTTCTAGGAAGAATGTATTATCCCCACCCTCTCCCCTTAGCGTCTTTTGCTTTGCAATATAAGACTTTAACTTTGACCATCTTTATGAGACATCTGTCCCTGTGTCTAATGCTGAACTTGCTGGTCACATTAGAAGCAGGAGCCACAAATCACAAGGAGATCAACCATATGGGGATGCCATCTGAATGCGCGGAAGGCCAGGACTCAGGGTAGTTTTAGTGATTAAGTGGGTAAACCCTCATTTATCCAGAAAATCAAATTGACCAAGGCCTTCCATTTGCACAGGCAAGCCAGAGAACTGAGGGGTATCGTCAGGAACCTGGGCTTGCAGCAACGGGCCTTCCACTTGCCAGGTTGTGACCCTCCCTCATCCCCCTGACCTGATTTCTGGGTCTCTTGTCCCTCTCCTTCAGGTCACTGGGCCGTAGTGAGAGAAGGTCTCACAAACCCTTGGATTCCAGACAACTGGTCCTGGGGCGGAGTGGCTTCTGAACATTGCCCCGTGCTAGCCGAATTTTACACCGAAAAGGACTGGAACAAGAGGGAAGGCCCTCGGAATGGCAACGGGGTCACCTTGGAGCGAAGTGAAGCCAACATTAAGCATGAGCGATGATGACACCCAATCGATGTCTCACCCTCAGGCTTAGGGGGACACAGGAAAGGAGTCAGCCCTGCTGGGTGAGGACTGGGCCATGAGCCACACTGCCCTTCTGTCTGCCTTCTAAGAATGTCAGCACTTGGGCCTGACCTGCCTGCCTTCGTTGTGAATGTGTTAGGACCTTCATGGTGGGAGGGGCGTGAGGGGCACTTCCTGTGCCCGACAATGACATCAGAAGGCCAGTGGAGAACGGAAATGGCTTTCCTGTATGGATGGTGCCAACCTCAGCAGAATCACGCAGCTGTCTGCTGCTAACTGGGTTGTGACATTTTTCTCTCCCATCAGTGTTTCACCGAGAGAACAGTATAATGGAGGCTGAAGAGAAGCGAATGGGATGCTGAGACCTCTGAGGCCTGTTCGAGTACTGTCAGGAACACTCACCTCTGACCCCCAGTCTGTGAAGTTTGCACTGCACATAAAGCTTTTTAACTGTGATTGAGCACTCTCCTCAAATATTTTGAGTGGTGGTTTTTAGTTTTGCTTTGAAAAAATAAACAGAGATACACCTGCCTGTCTGCCTTAAGAGCTGGTGCTGGTCCCCTGCTCGGGCTCGCAGGCCCTCCTGACGCCTGTGGGTAGGGCCAGGGGCTGACGCTGTCCTGCGTGTGCACACCCCACCAGAGCCTGCACCTTGCAGGGGCCTTGAGACCCTGCATGAACTCCCTTTTTCTCCCACCAACTAGCCTGCGATCTTCATAAAGTGGGGAATAGAGGTGGGATTAGCCCGTCCTTCCTTCTCTGACCCTTTGCCAGGCCATCTTGTACCTTGCAGCACCATTTGTGCTTCTGGGCCACTGAGCTAGATTCCCTTCTGCTTGACGAGAATTGCATCAGAATGATACAATTTCTTCTCTCCACACACACCCCAATTTTCAGTTAGATTCATAGCCCAGAGCCTCCTTTGGTTGATTCTGAGGAATACATGTTGACTCAGGATACACAAGGACACTAAGCCTGGGTAGACAAGGGAGGGTCCTTCTTCGTGGTAGGGGACAGTGAGGGGAGGTAGGAGGATACACATGCTAGCTGCCACTAGGCAGTTAATTAGAGTTGGATACATTATCATACCATCCCCTTGGAGCAACCCAGGAGACCAGGAATGCAATGCCCATTTCACAGCTGGAGAGACAGGCTTAGAGAGCTTACCCTCTTAAAGGTCACACAACCAGTAAGTAAAATATTGGGATCCACACTCAGGTTTTCTGAGCCCAAAGCCTGTGCCCACCTATCAACATCATGCATCACGCTCATGTACCAACGTTAGGCTCACCCATCAGCATTGTGCTTGCTAACAATAATGTAAAGTATAAAAGGGAATGGTGGGGGGAAAATAAGCAAGGAAAGTCATCGTTTTAGCAGGCAAAAAAAAAAAGGAAGAAAAAAGAATTGTGAAAATGTTGAGTCATGAGCTTCAGTTATCTAGGTACTTCCAGTTTACTGGACCCGTATCCAGAAACTACCGTCACCCAGTCATGTAAACCAAGTGACATCTGGTCCTGGGGTGGCCTTGGCCATGGCAGGAAGTAATGCCCCATTTCCACCAAAAAAATGTTGCTGTCAAGTCCACTCGGACTCATGACAATCCCGTGTGTGTCAGAGTAGAACTGTGCTCCACAGAGTTTTCAGTGGCTGATTTCTCAGAAGTAGAAGAACGCCAGGCTTTACTTCTGAGGCCCCTCTGGGTGGATTCAAACCCTCCAATCTTTCTGTTAGTAGCTGAGCACATGAACTGTTTACATGATCCAGAAACTCCATTTTCACCAAAGGGGAGAGGACACTTTTGAAGCCACCTGGCCCGAGAGCATCACTTTGGGCTCAGAGGCCTTTTCTGGGGGCCCTGACGGTACTTGTGCCTCAGCTATGCCCACTCTGGGGTGGATCTCTCTCTAATAGGAGGGAGAGCAGCTCAAGCTGTGCCCCCAGGGGCATCCAAAAATGTGATGCTGAGCCTTGACGTAAAGCAACTGAGTTAGAATTAAGGTCCTGGGGAAGAAAAGGATGTTTCCTCGCCAAGTAGCTCTTCTTGCGTGCAAAATACGATCTGGCTGGAAGGATTTGGGGCATCTGGCTGGAAAATGTAAGCCACCTGTTCTGAAGTGAAAACCCCTGGCCACATTCACCAGCCAGATGCCCCAGATCCTTTCAGCCAAATCATTTCTGCACCAAAGCTGTTGGAGAAAAGGCTTCTTAAGCAAGATGAGGGGAAAAGAAATCCAACGACCTTTGGAAAGGGCAGTCCGGTTTGCAGCAGGGAGGCCGTGAAGCTGCACCACAAACACATCTGCCCTGTGGTATCTTCCTTTTGTGCTTTCAGGGATCTGGCTCCAGGGGCCGCTGTTCTTAATCTAGCCCTAACCTACTTTGGTTTTGCTTTTTTGTTTGTTTTCATTTGTTTGGTTTATATCTGCTCTTCTTTAGATCGTTTCTAAACCCTACCCTTCTCCAAAGGTCCCTGGGTGGCACAGATGGTTTTCGCGTGACTACGAACCTCAAGATTGGCAGCTGCAACTTACTCAGCTGTGCCGCAAAAGAAAGTCCTGGCAATCTGCTTCTGTGGAGATTGTTGTTGTCGTTAGGTGCTGTCTCATAGCAACCCAATGTACAACGGAACAAAACACTGCCCAGTCCTGCATCACCCTCACAATTGTTGCTATGTTTTGAGCCCGTTGTTGCAACACTCTGTCAATCCATGTCATCAAGGGCATTCCTCTTTTTTGCTGACCCTCTACTTTACCAAACTGAGTTGTGCCACATCAGCAAATGAAGTTCCTGAAAGCTTTATTCCGTCCACGTCATGAAGGTCAACTCTACTTTGAGGGGGTAGCTCTTGTCCAGTCGTATTTTTTGTACCTTCAGACCTGAGGGGCTCATCTTTTGGCCCCGTGTCAGGCATGTTCCCCTGCTATTCATATCATTTTCACTGGCCGGTTTTTTCAGACGTAGACCACCAGGCCTTTAGTCCTAGTCTGTCTTCGTCTGGAAACTCTGCTGAAACCTGTCCACCATAGGTGACCCTGCTGGTATTTGAAATACTGGTAACATAGCTTCCAGTATCACAGCAACACGCAAGCCACCACAGTACAACAAACTGACAGACGCAGCCAAGAAAACCCTACGGAGCAGCTAGTCTACTCCGTAACACAAGGGGTTGCCATGAGTCAGAATTGACTCGATGGCAACAGGTTTGGTTTTGGTTTGTTGTTGGGTGCTGTCGAGTTGATTTTGACTCATAGTGACCCCACGTGACAGAGAAGAACTGCCCCATAAGGTTTTCTTGACTGTAATCTTTATAGGAGCAGGTCTTTCTCCTGAGGAGCTGCTGGGTGGTTTTGAACCCCAAGCCTTTGGCTTAGCAGCTGAGTGCTTAACTTTTGCCCCAGCAGGGCTCCTGGTTTAGGTTTACCCCTCAAAGTTTCCTCCTCTGCCCACAGATGTGGCATTTTCCGCTGATTCCTCTCCTCCCTCCCTGTTCTTTTTTTCTCTCCCTCTTCTCTCTTCCAGGGTTATCAGAGAAGGGGCCTAACTGTGAAGTCACATTGTTGGAGAAGCCAAGGGGAGTCCCCTGACGCTAAACAGTTTCTGGAAGGGGGTGGGGGGGGGGTGGGAGGAATTACATGCCAAGGAAGCTCTTTAAGTCTCGGGCACCAAGTTGGAGCCAGGGCGTGCTCCTTGGGGCTCCCACTCACAGGAAGCCCCTCCCTTCCTGCTGCCTAATGGAGCCTTCCTCTCCCGCCCACTCCCCTCCGCACCCCCCCACCGCCAGGCAGCTCTTGTCCTCTTCCTACTTGGAAATAGTCAAAGCAGGGCCCACAGCCATCTCATCAGTTCTGCTGGCACCAGCCTGCCTGTGACTGTCAGCAGATTTAGCAGGTGGCCTGGAGGGCTGCCGGAGCCCTCCTCTCAAGCTTCACAGAACTGGGTCCAAACTGTGGCTCCCTCTCCACGGCACTGCTCTGGGGATGATGTCAAGGGAAGCACGTGGGCTTAGCCCTCAGGAGACAGCTGCATTCTTCCAAAGCCAGTGGGATGGGGTTTTCTTCCTGGCGTGTCTTTGGTTCTGATGGGTGCAGTCCTCCTCCCATGCAGATGGAATCCCACGCTGGGGTAAGTGAGAACCCAAGCGCCCAGGTGTTCAGCTCCAAGTCTGTGGCAGCAGCACTGTAAGTCTCCACCGTCTGTGGGATGGACGGTCAGCACATCTTCCCTGAGACGGCCACAGGGCTTGAATTTTCAGAGGAAAGGAATGAATTAATGACCTCAGCACCACTTGTTTATCTTAACTGAGCACCCGTTTTTAAATAATACATGACCATACTTATTTACTCTGTACTGGTCTAAATTCTTTACGATTTTAACTGCTTTAGTCCTCAGAAGGGATTGCAGGGTGGTGCAAATGGTTAAACACCCAACAGCTAACGGAAAGGTTGGCAGTTCAAACCCACCAGAGGTGCCTTGGAAGAAAGGCCTGGCGATCTACTACTGAAAAATCAGCCATTGAAAACCCTACAGGGCACAGTTCTACTCTGATACACATGGGGTTGCTGCAAGTCAGAGCCAGCTCCATAGCAACTGGCTTAGTCCTCAGGAGAGTGGGTACTATTAGCATTCTTCTGCTCCTTTTATAGGGCAGGAAACTGAGGCACAGAGAGGGTAACAGGGCAGGGCCATACAACTGGACTGTAGGAGAGCTGGCTGGCAGCCAGGTGTTCTGGGGCCAGCCATACCCTTCTCTGCTGTGCTATGCCCCAGGGCTGAGTATTCCCGCACACAGCCAAAAACAAACAAACAAACAAAAAAACCAAACCCGTTGCCTTCGAGTTGATTGCAACTCATAGTGACCCTATAGCATAGGGTTTCCAAAGAGTGGCTGGTGGATTCGAACTGCTGCTCTTTTGGTTAGCAGCCGAGTTCTTAACCACTGTGCCACCAGGGCAGTGGGACGTAAACTCTTACACCCACAGACTCAGAGTGGGTGGTCACGTGTCAGCTGAGGAGCCCAGGACTGTGTCATTGCTCAGAGGCCACAGGCCTGAGTTCTGAGTCCTGCTCTGCCATGTCCTAATTGCCTGGCGCTGCACAATCTGCGTATTTGATAAGTCTGGGTTTTCTTACCCAATTAAATGAGTATTACACCCCTCTCAGGAGGTGCGAAGAATAAATAACATCCATAAAGCTCTTGGAAAACCTGGTTGCGTAGTGGTTAAGTGATATGGCTGCTAACCAAAAGGCTGGCAGTTTGAATCCCCCAGCCGCTCCGTGCATACTCCATGGGGCAGTTCTACTCTGTCCTATAGGGTCGCTGTGAGTTGGAATCGACTCCATGGCAACGGGTTTGTAAAGCTCTTAGCACAATGCCAAACTGCAGGGCTGGTCACACAACTCCAGGGGGAGCCATTCACTTTAAATGCTCCAGCACATCCTATAGCCTACTAAGTAGAGGCATTTTTTTTTATATATAGTTTATTTTTTGTTGTTGAAATATACACAGCTGAACATACACTAATTTAACAATTTCTACATATATCATTCAGTGACATTGATTACATTAAGTTACGCAGTCATTTTCACCCTCCTTTCTGAGTCGTTCCTCCCCTATTAACATAAACTCGCTGCCCCCTGAGCTTCCTATCTAACTTCTGAGTTGCCGTTGTCAACTTGATCCCGTACAGGTAGTTCAGCAGCATTTTTTTTTTAAACTCCCCATTCTTCCCTCCTCCCAGCCCCTGGGGGCCCCCAAGAGGAGCTCGGGGAAGTCTCCAGGGCAGGGGCTGTGCCACAGAGCCCACTCTGACCACCTGGGTGTAGAGACCCCTCCCATCCGCACTCACCCTGAGCCTGCACTGTCCTTTCCTGGCCCCTTTCTCAGGGAAGAAGGGGTATGTAATGGTATCGCCCTGCTCCTCGCTGATCTCCTGCAGGGAGCTCTGCAAAGACAGTGCCCAGCAGTGGGTCCAGGAGACATCAAGGGGACAGGAGGCATCAAGGGCCTGCCTCTGAGGCCGCCTCCTTCCCTCTCTGCCCCTTCAGGCCCTGTGCCTGCTTGGCCATCAGAGGAATGCTCAGTTCTCCATCTGTCACCAGGTGGTGAGGGCAGTGTGGAACATGACCTCTCTGGGGTGCGGGTTGATGGCTAGGTGTCCACAGAATTCCAGAATACTTGGCCTTGGCTGGAACAGAAAACGGGTTTCTCAGGTTTCTCCAGCTGTTACCTGGATTCACAGGGGGAAAGGATAGGACCTTGTCGAGGAAGCAAGGATTCCTCCTGCTGGACGGCCTGGCTTGAGGGCTGCACAATTAAGTCCTGGTCAAGTCCACTAGCCACGGCCGCCTGGGCTCTGCAGCCTCTTCTCCCATCTCCTGCTGTCCAGGGAAGAGGAAAGCTTGCAGCAGAGAGGAAGGGGCTCATGGAGCAGGGGTGAAGATACTGACCACTGAGCCCTGTAGGAGGGGCTAGGCCGATACAAGATCATCCGTGGCCAAGCTGATACCCACCCTAGGACTGCAGGCGACTGGCCCCACAGGGTGAGTCTGCAGCTTAGAGAAGGCCCAGGTGAAAGTGCTCACTTGGTCTGTGGCCCACTGACAGTCCCTCCCCTAAAGCCCTGGGTATAAACTGGAATCTCTGGGTAGAGACTTACGTCCCAGCATCCTATGTGATCAGGGAGGTCAGGGCGGGGATGTGAACCAGGTCCTGTGCTACCCCTGCCCCCCCACTCCTCAAGGCACCCAACCTGATCAGCTAGGCCCAGCCACGCCCACACTCCTGGTCAGACTCAGCTTGAACCCAGTGATGGTAAGATGTCATGGGGATGGAGCTTGGGTCAGCCCTCAGTGAGTGCAACAGCAACACCACCATCACCATCTTCATCATCACCTCATCCCTCCTAAGTCTTTCCAGATTGCATGACCCCTTCTTCCTTGACCCCCACCCACCTCTCTCTGCAAATGAACCCTCTCTCACCCTGACAACTTTGGGCCTCATCAATTCTGTCCTCCCCTCCTCCCTGCCCCCGGGTTGGGTCCCCATGAGGACAATGGCTGGCATGGCCTGAGGATTTGCACGGCCTGGGTAGGGGTGTGGGCTGCCCAGGTGGGATCACAGTGGTGGCCTGACCTGGCTCAGCCTGACCTGGGCCACCCTGTATTAACTTGAGGTTCTTTTTGGCAGATGGCAGCATGAGGTATGAGCCATCATCTGAAACGTTGCAAAAGGGCTGAACTCCTGGGTTTCCCAAAACAACAAGAAGACATCGAGTGTCTCCACCCAAGTGAGTTGCGCAGGGGGCTGGGTCTAGAATGTGCGGGCCTAGTTACCAGGGTTCCAAGTTCAGTTGGGCCTGATTGTCAAGGAAGTGAGGTTACATCCCCCCCTTCAGATAAGACCTCCCCAAAGGCTTCTCTGGGCTTCTGAGTGCTCACCTCTCCCTCATGCCACCTCCATAACTGTATACGGTGCCACCAACACAGCCTTTCCCACAGAACTCAGGGAAGCCCTGGGTGCATCCTAGGCCCCAGCTTCGAGAACACAGAGCTGGGTTCACACGTGGTCTGTGACCCTGGACAAGACATGGTGCCTCTCGGGCTCTGCCCAGTCTCCCCACCTGCACAATGGAGATCATTCTAGGATCTACTGCCTAGGGACTTCCTCAGGTGTACATAAGATTGTCGTTGTTAGATGCCATCAAGTCAATATTGACTCTAGCGACCACGCGTGACAGAGTAGAACTGCTCCATAGGGTTTCTTGCCTGTAATGTCTCACAGAAGCAGATCTCCAGGTATTTGTCTCAGGGAGCCACTGGGTGGATTCTAACCATCAACCTTGCAGTTAGCAGCTGAGCCCTTAATTATTTGCATCACCAGCGTTCCATGTATGAAAGATAATACCCATAAAACCCTTGTGGTGGCAACACATGTAGCTCATGCATAAACTTAGAGTTGAGTTTCAAGAAGAGGTGGAAGCAACATGGAATACAACTCAAAATAGGGCTGGTTTCTGGTGGTGTGACCTTGGCAAAGTCACTTCCCCTCTTGGGCTCATTTCCCAGTCTGCGTTAAATGAAAATCAGACATCGTCACCCTCTGGTATAAAATCCTCCAATAACATCCCATTATTTTCAGAATCTGACCCAAGTGCCTTGTCTCAGACTAGGCAGCTTGCACCATGGCTCCCAACAATCCCACCTCCTATTCTACATATCTTTGTATAATCCCCTCCCTCTGAGTGTGTACTGAACTCAGGGATTTGCTTTTAAGGAATAGGCTAGGGCAAAGTGGTCTTGGCTCTTTCTTACATTCTCTCTCTGTCTCTCTGGGGAAGCAGCTGCAATGTATGACCTGCCCTATGTGGAGGGCCACGTGGCAAAGACCCAAAAGAGACAAAAAAAAAAAAAAAGACAACAAAGAGTGACTGAGGCCTTAGTGCAGCATCTCACCAAAACTCAGCCCTACCAATAACACGAAGTGAGCTTGAAAGTAGATCCTCCCCTAGCTGAGCCTCAGTTGAGACCACAGCCCAGTATCCTGAGACACTTTGAGGCAGAGGAACCAGCTAAGCCACACCCAGAGTTCTGGTCCACAGAAGCAGTGAGATCATCCATGTGTGTTGCTGTGAGCCACTAAGCTTTGGGGTCATGTTGTCACAGAGCAGGAGATAACTCCTCCAGGCAACCAGGCCCTGGGATCTGGGTCTGCCCTCATCCCTCCCTTCCCTCTCTCCTGCCAAGCTCCTTCCACCACGCTGGCCACTATCTAACCTCGTCTCTGGACAAACTTACTGCTGCCTTCAAGTCTCTGCACCAGCTGTGCCTTCTCTGTGTCTTACTGTCCCCAGATTTATGCAGGGCTGGCTCCCTCTTGTCATTCTGGTCGAAACATCATGGTTACCTCAGTGAGGCCTCTCGGACCCCCACCTAGTCACCCCCAGCCTTCCCTCACAACACCCTGTTTTATTTTCACTGTAACAGTTGCTTTTTTCTTTTGTTCTTGTGCATTTGTGCATCTCCCCTCCAGACTGTGAGTTCCTGGGGGCAGGGACCACGTAGGCCATTTTCAGCACTAATCCAGGTCATAAAATGGCACATGGCATGAGTGCTTGAGGGGCACGGTTGCTGAATGCAGAGATGAGAGGATCTTGGATTCCCTTCCCACCTCTGAGCACCTCAGATTGTGGAGATGTATACTAATAATAGGAGGTGCAAGTCCAAGGCAAGGGGATGGCCAGAATGGCCTCACGGTGACTGATCCTGGCCCCAGTTGCTTTAGCAAAGCCAAGAGGGGCACTACTGGCAGAAGAGGCTGCCGCCCCCTTGTGGCCAACCCTAGCACTGCAGCCCCAGGGAGGAAACCTCGCCACACAACTCACAACTTTGTGGTGTCCTCAAGGCAGTAGCTCTCCCTGACCCCAGGAAGCAAAGCAGTAGAACCTATAGGCTCCACAGGGGCTGTGAGGGACCTTGGAAATCTCCTTTGCCCCCTCTTTGGCTCCACTGGCCCTGGGGTGTCCAGCTCAGTCGTGAGGCACACTCCCCACAGCCAGGGCCAAGACTCTGGGCCCACTTTCACAGGAGGGCTCCGAGACTCCAACAGGTCCTGACCTTAAACCTGGACTTGTGGTCCTAGTGCCCTGTGTTGTTCTGTGTGACCCCACGTCCCCAATTCACCAGACCACAAATGGCAGGGAAAGGACGACTCGTTGAGTCATTTATTGTTATAGGCTCCTCTGTTAAGGAGCTAGTAGAGCGGATGGGGCTGAGCTGGGGAGGCAAACCAGTCCCAGAGAAGGGGATGAGCGCTGGCAGTGGGGATGGAGAGATGGGAGAGCAAGTGCCAAGGTGGGCCACACTGGTGGTGTCATGTGTCAGGGGGACATGGGTTGGGGACCTGGCCCTGCTCCTTACCAGTGGGGCAGCCCCACCCACGGCTTGTCCCTAAGCGTCACAAAAACTGGAGTCTCTTTCACCACTGTATCCCAGGAACATGGGTGTGGTAACAATTGTCTCGGCTGACTCATCTGTACAGTGGAATAATTTTATCCACGTCAGGCATTTCCTGACATCGGGCTGTCAAACACCAAGCGGGCAGCCTGGCACACGTGAGTGGCTCAGTAGTCATGGCGGCGTCAGCAGCCATAGGCGGATAGTGGCTTCTCACAGTCTTGTCCTGCACATCAGAACGGAATTTTGAGTGTTCCTGGAACTTGACCTTTGTTAGGTGTTATGAATTGTGTCCCCCCAAAATGTGTGTCCACTTGGCTAGGCCATGATTCTCAGTACTGTGTGATCGTCCATTTTGTCATCTGATATGATTTTCCTACGGGATGTAAATCCTACCTCTATCATGTTAATAAGGCAGGATTAGAGGCAGTTATGTTAATGAGGCAGGACTCAGTCTACAAGATTAGGTTCAATCTTGAGTCAATCTCTTTCGAAATATAAAAGAAAAAAGTGAGCAGAGAGACAGGGGGACCTCATACCACCAGGAAATAAGAGCCGGGAGGGAGTGCGCCCTTTGGACCCAGGGTCCCTGTGCTGAGAAACACCTAGACCAGGGGAAAATTGATGACAGGGACCTTCCCCCAGAACCAACAGAGAGAGAAAGGCTTCCGCTGGAGTTGGCACCCTGAATTTGGACTTCTAGCCTTCTAGACTGTGAGAAAATTAATTTCTGTTTGTTAAAACCATCTGCTTGTTGTATTTCTGTAAGTTATAGCAGCACTAGATAACTAAGACATTAGGTTAAAAAAAAAAGCAGGAAAAGGAACAGGTTTGGGGAGAAGATGCTGCATTGTTTTGGACCCGTTAAACTAGTGGCGCCTGTAGGACAAGTGTCCAGGCAGTTGGGATCAGGCTGGAGAAACCTGCTCTTCCGGAGTCTTCCATGCAGAGCACCTCCATGGTCAGGCCTGCCTCCCAGGCCAAACTGTGAGCATGTAGAGAAGCTGGGAGAAGGCTGGCCACTCATGACTGCATGCATGTCACTGGGCTGCTGTAACAAAGTACCACAAACTGGCTGGCTTACCACAACAGAAGCATATTCTCTCACAGTTCTGGAGGCCAGAAGTTCGAAATCAGGGTGTTAGCTGGGTCATGATCTCTCTGAAGGCTCTAGGGGAGAATCTATTGCATGTCTTTCTCTTAGATCCTGGTAGCTGCTGGCAATCCTCAGGCTCTTTGGCTTATAGCTGCATCAGTGCAATCTCTGCCTCCGTAGTCACATGCTGTTGTCTCCCTGTGTCTCTGTGTATCCCTTTCTTTATAAGGACACCCATCATGGGATTTAGGGCCCACCCTACTCTATTATGACTGCATCTTAACTTGGTTATGTCTGCAAAGACCCTATTTCCAAACAAGGTGTCACAGGTACGGGGCTTAGGACTTGAGCATTTTTGCAGGGGGAGACACAATTCAGCCCACCACAAAGACGACAATG